>NC_135573.1:242163805-251241305 GCF_965152235.1 Eretmochelys imbricata
TATGCAAAGTTGAATAAGTTTTGTATCAGGTAACTGAGCAGAGAAGACATAAGGATTTTCCATTTGAGAATGCAACTCCCCTCTAGTTGTAAAATTTCATTGTTAGAATTTGAAACAAAGTAAATGAATCCTATGATTGTTTTATAGTGACACCTGGTGGAATTAAGTGTTAACTGTATTTATTATTTTCCAAGCAACAATTTAAAGAATCAAACAGTACCAATGAATGGAGTAAAAAATTTCTTTTATAGAAGGTTTTATTGTTTAGTATTTAATTCTACAATAAAAGCTGCTTTGCAATGATTGGAAAAGATAAAACTAATATTTGGTCAGCACTAAAGAGTTATCGAGTAATAAAATGACTAATTTTATCATTCCAATATCCAAAGCCATCATACCTATAAAAAATTTAAATTTACAGATTTCTTTGACTGATGAAGGAGCCAAAATAGGTGATCCTGAATCTTGAACATACACAAATGTCAAGAATTTACACTGCAACCTGTATTCAGAGTGATAAATATAATCGTTCCTGGAGGGCAGTAGTTAGTTAGCCTTCGACTACAAAATGTGGAATAAAAATATATTAAAAAATTAGTCCTTTTGAAACACAGGATATGGAGGTGGAAGGAAATTACCTTTCAACATTCCAATTAAAATTAATTTTGGGATTGGAGAGAGTAGGAGAAGAAAGCAGGAGAAAAAACAATTAGGAAACAAAAGCGAAACAGTGGAGAAAATCTATGCTTTGAGTGGAAAGTGGTTTTTTTGTCTGTGTGATTTTTTTAAGACCAACTTCATTCATCTCTGCCTTGCAATAGTTAATAAAGTAGACCTTCACCCTGCAGTTATGTCTGAGCAGGTGGTCCCTTGCACTCATAGATTTCATTAGGGTTCCATGCAGCCTAAACTGAAAGACTATCATTTGGCACCAAGCACAATTAATGCCTGATCCTGGATAGAGCCTTTGGTTGCTGCCTAAATATAACTGAATAATAGCAAATGTCTTAAATTCACTAGCCTTTTTTCAAAAATGTGAATAATATGGATTAAAGACAAAAATGGTATTTGCAGAATCTGCCATAAATAGATCTATAATTGGGAACTCAAGAAAGTAAAAATATTAAAACTCTTTTAGAAAGTGCATTATCCCAGAAGAAGTCAGTGCTTCAGATGTAATCTGAGGTTCTTGTAGAGTAAATTAATTTTCATGTGTTGTAGCATGATGTTTAATAATTGGAATACTCCCTAATCAGTGGTTTTCAAACTGGGGTTAGAGTATCCCTAGGGATACACAAGCTCTTGTCAGGGAGTACACAAGAAAAATCCCATAATGGTGGACAATGGCATCGTGTTATCCCTTACAGACCTTTTTTTTTTTTTTTTTCCTTTTTGTTTTCATAGGTATATTATGACCCTATCTCAGATGGAGGTATGTGGTAGACTATATTATTTGGAAAGGGGTATGCAGCCTAAAAAGTTTGAAAACCACTTTCCTAAGTGGTGCATGGATACACAATATTTGAATTTGTTTATTCAACTTTGCATAATACTTCCAAATTTTCATCAATTATGAATATTTGTATGTAAATCAGTCTTGTTTACATTCACAATTTGAAATTAATGGAAGTAATTTTAAATTGGTAGCAGCCTAAATTTGTCCTTATCCTCTTCACATTGTCGCAGCTCAGGCAATTAGAGAGAGGGCATGTGTACACTTGTCTTGTGTGTTATATTGCAGACTTTCTAAATTAAATTCATTTGGGATTTTTATTTCAATTAACTCTCTCTACTATGCTGCCTTTCTGTGTTCTCTCCTCTTACTGTGCCCCACCTCATTTCTTCTGACACTGGTAATTACTGGGACAAGAACAGTGTTTAAAAAAGTGCTTAATTATTATTCCAGCAGTTTCTGACATGGTGAGTCTGGCTAGTATTAGAACTGACTACATCTCCACCCTTCAGCCTAAACTATGCCTGAGGCTGGAAAATGTTTTTTACTGAAACAATAGTTAAACTCTGTTCCAAACTAATTTCCTAGCCAAGCCAGCTCCTTAATTTGAAGAGTTCCTGACTAGTTCTGCTAGTGGGGTAGGTCTCCCTACCATTTAGGCAAAGCTGTCCAATTTGAAAAACCCCTTCCCTCCACAAAAGGAGAAAGCATAAGCGCTCTGTGAATCTTAAACCCCCCACCCCAATCTCTTTAGCCACTGGTTTATTTCTACAATCCTACTTATCCAACCTCAGGACTGGCAGAACACTTGAGGAAATCACCAGTGCTGTCCTCTTTTTCACTTCTTGGACTAGGTCTCTGAAATCATCAACGATACTTTTCAAAGAGCTCCTGAAACTGTTGTTTCCTCTGCACTCTGTAACACATTTAAGCCTTTTGCTCCTGCTAGCAACAGGCAGCACAGGATCCTGCTTGCAGAATGTTCTTTAGTTATTTAACGTTTGTATTGTGATAGTATCTAGAAGCCTCAATCAGGTCAGGGCCCCATTGTGCTGCATACTGTACAATGCTGTTCTGTCCTTACATCTTAGTAATGAGTCCCCCACCAGCAGAACTTGTTGTTGCTTCTTCTGAGTTACCTTACACAGAACCTGCTATCTCTTGGGATGGAGAAATCTGTAAAGAAACAGTTCTAGTTTCTGATGTGATCTTCTTCCACCTGACCCCCTCCTGCTTCCATTTTTCAGTGTGATCTTCCAGTGATACATCTTGCAGCAGTCCTTCTGGGAGTTCTTTTAATGACCTTGTCTGTTTCAAAGAAGTCAGTTAATGCTCAAGTCCACATTTTGTTTCTAGAAGGGTCATCAGCTTGCACTTGATGCAGGGGAATTCTTCATGGTGTGTCAGGATTCCCTCCCCACTCTGAAGTCTAGGGTACAGATGTGGGGACCTGCATGAGAGACCCCGTAAGTCTATTTCTACCAGCTTAGGTTAAAAACTCCCCAAGGCACAAATTCTCCCTCGTACCTTGGATTAGGTAACGCTGCCACCACCAAGTGATTTAGACAAACTCCGGGAAAGGACCACTTAGGGTGCAGGGGCTTGGGGAGATAGTAGGGAGGAGTAGGAACTCCCTTTGCTGGGGAGACTTGAGAATAAACAAGATGAGCACAGACCAACCTTCGGTTTTTTTAAGACACACACACACGCCTGCATTCAGATTCTAAAAGAAACAGAACTTTATTAGAAAGGAAAAAGGTAAAAGAAGCACCTCTGTAAAATTAGAATGGAAGATAATCTTACAGGGCAATCAGATTAAAAAACACAGCGGATTTCCCTCTGGGCCAAACTTTAAAGATACAAAAAGAAAACCAGGAATACACCTTCCTCTCAGCATAGAGAAAATCACAAGCCAAAACAAAAATAAGCTAACCCATTCCCTTGCTAATACTTATGATTCTAATGGAGTTGGATTGCTTGCTTCCTTGATCTGTGTCTGGGAAGCACACACAACAGACAGACCAAAACCTCCCCCCCCAAAGATTTGAAAGTATCTTGTCCCTTATTGGTCCTTTTGGTCAGGTGCCAGCCAGGTTACCTGAGCTTCTTAACCCTTTTCAGCTAAAAGCATTTTGTGCCTCTGGCCAGGAGGGATTTTACAGTACTGTATACAGTACCCTTCCCTTTATATCTATGACATGGTGGAACAAGAATTTTATAGATAAGGAAATGGACTGTGACAGGGTCGGGCCAGAGGACTACAGGAGAGTGATCCTATTGGGATCCGGGAAGTGGGTAGGCAAAGCCCACCCACTGCTGTAGGATCCTCTCCATCCTAAGAGGGGGACCCACAGGACCTGGAAACCAACTAAGTATGGGGGACAACTAATGAAATAACAGGGACAGGAGTGTGCTCAAAGGGAACTGGATAGGGTCACTGAGCAGAGAATCCCAGATAGCGCCCACTGCTCCTCAAAGACGTCAAGGGAGTCAGTGGATGCCACCCAGAGGAACTCTGCCCGGATACGTGAACGGACTGAGGATCGGAAATAGGCCCCACAATCACAGGAGACTCCATCGGCCAACCTCCTCACTTTGGTTTTATAAATGGCCATTTTAGCCAGGGCCAGGAGGAGGTTGACCAGGAGGTCCTGTGACTTTGTGGGGCCACGGGTAGGGAATGTATAAATAAGAAGGTGAGGGGAAAAGTGTAATCTAAAGTGTAACAAAATATTCATGAGGATATGGAATAGGGGCTGTAGCCCGGCACGTTCCAAGTATGTGTGTGCCAGGGTTTCCCTCGCACCGCAAAAGGGGCAGGTGTCTGGGATAGGGGTGAACTGCGCCAAGTACACTACCATGCTCATGGCTCCATGAAGGAGCCGCCAACTGATATCCTTGGTGGACCTCAGGACCAAGGTGGAGTATAGGCTGGCCCACCGGGGTGCCTCACCCTCCAGAGGTGGTAGGAGGTCCCCCCATTTTGTATTGGGGCGGGATGCGAGGACATGAAGGGTGTGGAGCACGAGCATGTATAGATGTTTCCTTGGCACGGTCGGGAAGTGGACTGGCTGCATCTCATGCAGTCGGTTCTTGGTGAAGGGGTGTGGGGGGTCGGTTGGGGCCCGATGAAAAGGTCTGGCGGGCCTGGGGTGGAGGGTGGGTGGGGTGCACCCTCATGCAGGACCCGGTTGAGGTAAACCCAAGCAGCGGGTGGCAAAGCGGCCCTCACCTCCTGAAGTACGCACCTCCTGGAGTATGAGGTCTGGAGAGCCCCATGCGCTGAGCAAGTGTCAGGGAATGCAGCCAGTCTCCCCGGTTGTAGTCCAGGAGGTCTCCAACTCCTGTGACTTCTGCCAGGACCAACCTTTGGCGCACCGAGGGGGACTCTGCCACCTACACGCAGAACTGGGAGTTGTGCAGCAGGGGCTCCACGAGGAGATCTGCCCCCTAGGTGGCCACCATGGACCTGGTCATTGAAAGCAGTTTCCAGGTCCAGAGAAGGTCCTGGTAGAAGACCGGCAGCCCAGAGAGGTCTCGCGGAAGACTTCTCGGATGGAGATAAAGGAGCTGCCGGTTGTATCGGAGCCCTCAGAAGTGGCGCAGGAAGGCGTGCGCCAGTAAACTCCATACTGGACTACCTGCACCATAAAGGAGTCTCTGCAGGGCCTGGAGGCGGAAGACATGGACCTGAGTGTGTAGACACTTCAGGTACTGCCCTTCCTCCTCCAGGGGTAGATGGCGAACCCCTGGAGAGACCTAGTGCAGTCCTGACCAAAAGAACTCCAGAATCAATGTCTGCAGGTTGGCCAGGAAACCAGGGTGTTGAGCCAGTACCAGAGCATGGACAGGACTAGTTGATTAAGCACCACTGCTCTCCCGCGAAGGGAGAGGCACCGGAGTAGTCCTGTCCATTTCCAGAGCCGCTCTATCACCCTGTCCTCTAAATAGTGCCAATTCTCTGACAGAGAGGGATGCGTGGCAGAAAGGTAAACGCTGAGATAGAGCAGTGGACCCATGCTCCACCGGATGGCCTGAAGCGCAGGTGAGAGGGAGCTTGCTTACCAGCCATCCCTGACCACCTGGCCAGAGCTCTTGACCCAGTTGATCTGGGCAGAGGAGGCTGCCAAATAGATAGCCTGGCAAGTCTCCACCCGCGCCAAGTCACCTGGGGCCTGGACCACGAGGAGCACGTCGTCGGCATACGCCAACAGGACCAGCCACAGCTCTGGCTCCCGCAGCACCAACCCCGTCAACCTCCGATGGAGGACACAGAGGAAGGGCTTGATTGCCAGAGCGTATAGCTGGCCCAAGAGGGGGAACCCCTGCCGTACTCCTCGCCTGAAGCTGACTGGTTCGGTCAGGATCCATTTGAGCCTGATCAGACACTCTGCAGAGGCGTATAGCACCTGGAGAAAACCCACAAATGGGTCCGAAGCCAAATGCTCGCAGAGTGCTCAGGAGATACCCGTGGTCCACGCTGTCAAACGCCTTCTCCCGATCCAAGGACAGGAGGGCGAATGACAGGCCATCTCTGCACCCAAGTTCCAAGAGGTCCTGGACCAGATACAGCTTGTCAAGGATGGGGCGGCCCGGGACTGTGTAGGTCTGGTCTGGGTGGACCACGTCCACCAGCACGGACCCTAGCCGCAGCGAGATGGCTTTTGCCACGAAGCCCGCATCCTCCAACAAGCTGTTGTTGAAATGCCAATAGGCCGGCCCCCACCGCTCCTCGCAGAGGGAGGCCATCATGGTGGCTAAATGATGGTCAGAGAATGGGGCTGGCCGGATGCTAGAGGAGTGGGCTCCTGAAAGGTGGAAGCATGATAAATAAATGTGGTCCAACTGGGAGTGGCATGACCGATGGGCCTCTACCCGGACAAAGGTGAACGTGGAAATGTCATCCGGGTGGTGGTCATGCCAGACGTCCACCAGGGAGTGAAGTTCGACTATCTCCTGGAGGGTGGTGTTGAAGTCCCCGCCCAGGACCAGGCACTTGTGAGGATCCAAGGTGCCAAGGAAGGCAGACGCTTGCTGATAGAATTGCAGCCGCTCCGGGCATAGACATTAACGAGGTTGACCACAAGCCTCTCCATACTGACCCGGAGGTGCAGCAGGCAGCTTGGCACAGCCTTGGCAACCCCCAGCACCTCTGGCCATAGGTCGGGGGAGAACAGGGTCGCCACTCCAGCCGTATGAACTGTGAGATGGCTAAAGTAGAACCTGTCCCCCCATTCCAGCCGCCAGCTGTCTTCGGCGGCCGGATCCGTATGGGTCTCCTGCAGGAAAACCACAGAGTACCCCCCCCAAAAGGAAGAAGAGCACCTGGGACCTGCGGAGACCCATCCTACAGCCCTGGGTGTTCAATGTAGCAATGATGAGCGGTGCCATGAGGAGGGCTGGGGGCTTCCTTGCCGGCAGGGACACTCGCGGCCCCTATTGGGCCACGCAGCAAACTGTGACTTACCCCTTAGGTGAGTAACAAGTCACGGAAGCCGTGGACCCACTGGTAGGCTGTGGCAGCCTGCTTCCCTGTTCTTTTACCTTCCCCCATAAGGGCCCTTGTGGCCTGGAGGATCTGATGAAAGTCCCCTCATCGCTGGAGAGCAAGCTGTACCTTGTTGTGGGAGCCACGGACGTCTTTTAAAAACGCTCGCAGCTCCGCTCACAGCGCATGGCGGGGTGCAGTTACTATCTTCTGGTCATCCCCTTACGGGGCCCCTGGCACAGCCCCGTAGCCCACCAAGATGGGCAGGCAAGGGGCAGACCCCCCGATGGGGTGCACGATGGGCTGGTGCCACGCGGCCCGCCTCAAACCCTGGGGCAACAGGGGGCGTCGGAGGGAAGATAGCAGCCTCTAGTGGGTCGGGACAGAGAAATGCAAAGGCCGCTCCCTGGGGGTCACTTGTCGGAATAGGGAAGGAGACAGCCCCAGGGGCAGCAATAACACCGCGGGAGGTGGACAGGATAGGGACAGGGTCAGCATCAAGGGCAGAGCCGGGATCAGGGACAGGGACAGGGGCAGAGGCGAGATTCTGGGCTTCAGAAGCCAAGCAGCTGGGTGGTGACACCTCCCAATCAGGCTCAAGGGTTGATGGGGTGGGGAGGGGGCTCTCAGCGACGCTGGGCTCTATGGTGGGTTTGGCAGCCATGGCATCAGGAGGTGGACCATCTTCTGTAGGGCCCCTGCCCGGGAAGGAGGTCGATTGCTCCATATGAACGAGGGGTGCCCCTGGTGGCTCGGGTCCCAGCCGCGTAGCACTGGCCATCACCTCAACAGGCTGTGCAGCCGTCAGCAGGGTGCCATCTGCGGCATGGTTGGTGGAAGAGTCCAGGGGCTCCTCAGAGGCGGGAACGGAAGTAACGGTTAGCAGGAGGGAGCATGGGGAAAGGGGGGGGGGCCAGAGTGAGGTTGCCCAGATCGAAGCCCACTGGCAGAGGGTCGTTCTCCTCCTGAGTGACTGGGGTTAGACCCAGGGCCTCGATCTCCTCATAAATAGAGGAGAGATCACTTTCTGCCACCCTGGGGTTCTCCCCGCTGGCACCCGAAGCATCGGTTGCCTCGGGGCTCACAGGGACTTCAAATAGTACCAGGGCAGGTGCCGCTCCATCGGGGGCTTCAGAGGGAAGGGATATACTACCTTCCGGTGCTGCCACGTCTTCCCTAGCTGGCACCAGTGGATGGAATGAATCCGTGGGCAAGGCAGAAGGCTCGGCGTCAGTGCCCACCGTCCTGGTCTTCTGGGGAGGCCTCCGCATCAGATGGAAGGAGCGGAGCTTGAGCCTTCTGCTTGTCCCGCTTCCCCTGTGCTCGGGCCCAGCCCTCCATGGCATCATCTGGGGGCTGGCTAGCAGAGGTCAGGTCAGAGGGTGATGGCTCAGGGACTCAGGGAGGTAATGGTGGGGCAAAGCAAGGGAGGGAAGATTCCCCCTGGGGCAGGCCCTCTCCCATGCCTGGCGGTATCCCTGCCACACCCTCCTCCACAGGCCCTGCCAGATTGCATGCAGCGGAGGCAGGGCTCTCCTGCTTATCTGGGCATAGTGGGGGAGGTGCCCCTTGGGCCCGAGCGGGAGCAGTGGTGAACTGAGGAGGAGGACAGTGGCTTCAGGCACCAGGCAGACAGGGGGCTCAGGGGTCCCGGATGCCCCTCTTTGCCGGGCCAAGGGGCAGTCCCTCCGGCCGTGCCCCATAGCTCAGCAGAGGTAGCACTGGGCCTCCCCCATAGCATAGTGCACCTGGTAGCGGGCCCCCTGCTAGGGGACCAGGAATGACCCCTCAAGCGCCTCTCTGTCATGTGCTGCCAGCGGCAGTTGAAGCTGCGCCTGCCGGTGGAACGAGAGGATGTGACAGAGGGCGGGGTCTTTGCACCCCAACGGGAGAGGGCTGACAATGGAAATGGGTTTCCCCAGGGTAGAGAGAGTGGATAATAAGGTGGCATTGGGAAGGAAGGGAGGGAGAGAGGTCAGGACCAGATGGATGCCCAAGTCCTCTAGCGGCTCTAGGGGGACGAACACTCACCCCCACCGCCAAGCCCTTCCCCACCACCTCCTGGGCGGTGGCCTCCAATGCTAAGAAGAAGACTACCTTTCCATACATTTTGGAGGCCGCCACAATGGCCATGGGCCCCACCACCCCCGCACCAATGCCCACACATAGGTTTCTACATGGGGCAAGGCGGGCACCAGGAGGCAATGGATGCCATGCTTCCTGGTCAACGTCAGGAAGGGGCCCCAGCTGCTATAGATGGTAGCAGAGGCGGGGGGCAGGAGAGATAATGTAGTGGCAGGCGGGGGGGCTGCTGCCACCTGGGTGTATGCCCTGGGGGCCGGGCACCCGCAGAGTTGGTGGAGGGAACAGCAGGGCGGGATGCCGTAGCCGATAGTGGGGCCGTGGCAGTGGGGGCAGCCCCTGCCATGGAGGGCTTGGTCTTTTTAGCGGGGCCCTTCCCCTTCTTTTTACCCTGGCCCTTCCCACTGGCTGGGGGAGGGTTCCCCAGAGTCGGAGGAGATGAGGGACGTGGCAGCAGCGGAGGTCATTCCGGTGTGCACTGCTGCCGGTGCCCCAGCGAGGGCAGTAGCAGGTGGTTTGGCTGTGGCAGTGGAGGTAGAGACTCGGGGGGGGGGGCAATGGGGCGGCAGGTGGGGGAGAGGTGGCGGGGTCTTCCAGAGGGGGCCCCACCCGCCTTGTGCCCCGCCATAATGAACAGGGAGGGAGGGGGAGACACCAGAAAGAGGAAGCAGGTTGACCACTCCTCCCCGCTAGGCTGCAGGCTGGGGAGGAGGGAGCCAAAAGGGGTGGGCTGGATGGGGGGGGCAATCAAGGGCTAGGGGTCAATTACCGACACTGGGTGGAATTCTGGCTCCTCCAGCTGCACTAGGGGAGGGGGGGATACAACAGAATTGGGGGTGCAGTGAAGGGGGTCCAAACTAAAATGGGGAGGGGCACAAGTGCATGGGAGGGGGTATGGGTGCACAGAGCGAGAGGCTAAGCGGGCTGGAGGTAGGACAGGGAAACCAAGGGGCTATCTTCAAAGGCTGGGGTGGGGCAAACAAACAAAGGCTGCAGAGGGAAACGGGCAGGGCAGTCAAACAAACTGAAGCTATTAAGGGGGGCGGGGGCAAAAGGTGGGGAAAAGCTGCAGGGAGAGCCCAGGGCCTAGTAGCAGCAGTACGAGCAGCAGGAGCTCCCTCTCTCCAGGCCAGAGGGCCACAGGAGAGCCATTGGTCCCAGGCAAAGCAGGTCCCCTTTCCCTGGGACCAAAGGGAGAGCCATTGGTCCCAGGCAAAGCAGGTCCCCTTTCCCTGGCTAAGGGAACAGGGAAGGTTTTTTTTTTTTTGAAACAGAAAAGAATTTTATTGTGTAACACTTGCACAGAGTTACCAAAGAAAACAAAAAGAACTATGCAACAAAACAACGCAAACAGAAGGTATAACACAGCAGCTTTCAGGAGGGAGAGGTGTTCAGGCTAGCCTGGGCCCAGAGCGGGGGGGCTTCTCGACACTTGTGGTCTTCCACCCCCTCGAGTTACCTAGTGCCACGCCCAGTGTCACCGATCATCCCTCTCCTGAGAGTGCCCAGCAAGATGGGCACGGCTGCGGGGTGGGCGGTTTTGGGGGGGAGTAGACACCCACGTATTATAGGACCCCTCCTAGATGACAGTAATGATGGTATCCACAGCGGCAACGGCTGGGGCTGGCGTCTCTCGCTCTTCCCCTCAATCAAAGGGTCAGATGGAGGGAACCGGACGGGGTCACCGAGCAGAGAACCCCGGACAGCGCCCACCGCTCTTTGAAGGCGTCAAGGGAGTTGGTGGACACTGCCCAGAGGAACTCTGCCCGGATATGTGAATGTACTGAGGATTGGAAAAAAGCCCTACAATCGCAGGACGTTTCATGGGCCAACCTCCTCTCTCTGGTTTTATAAACGGCTGTTTTAGCCAAGGCTAGGAGGAGGTTGACCAGGAGATCCCACGATTTTGTGGGGCCACGGATGGGAAGTGTATAGATAAAAAGGTGAGGGGAGAAATGAAGCCAGAAGCGCAATAGAATATTTGTGAGGAGCCGGAAAAGGGGCTGCAATCTGGCACACTCTAAATATACGTGCGCCAGGGTTTCCCTCCCATTACAAAAAGGGCAAGTATCCGGGATGGGGGTAAACCATGTCAGAAACACGCCCGTGGTCACAGCTCCGTGAAGGAGCCACCCACCGATGTCCCCGACCGACCTCGGGACCAAGGTGGAATACAGGCTGGCCCACCGAGGTTGCTCACCCTCCAAGGGTGGCAGGATGTCCCGCCTCTTTGTATCGGGGCGGGACACCAGGGTGTGGGCGTGAAGCGTGAGTGTGTATAAATATTTCCGTGGTGCAATTTGAAAACTGACCGGCTGCAGTTCATGCAGCCGGCTTGCAGTGAAAGGGTGAGGGGTTTGTTGGGATCGGCAGGGTAGGGGCCCAATGGAAAGGTCCGGCGGGCCTGGGGTAGAGGATGGGCGGGGTGCACCCTCGCGCAAGGCTCGGTTGACATAAGCCCGAGTAGCGGGGGTCAAGGTGGCCTTCACCTCCTGAAGTACACGCCGGGGGGGGGTACGAGGGCTGGAGAGCCCCATGCGCCGAGCGAGCGTCAGGGGATCCAGCCAGTCTCTCCGGTTGTAGTCCAGGAGGTCTCCGACCCTTGTGACTTCTGCCAGGACCAACCTCTGGCGTACCGAGCGGGACACCGCCACCTGCACACGGAGTTGGGGATTGTGCAGCAGGGGCTCCATGAGGAGATCTGCTCCCACGGTGGCCGCCACGGACCTGGTCATTAAAACAGTTTCCAGGTCCGGAGGAGGTCCTGGTAGAAGACCGGCAGCCCGGAGAGGTCTCGCGGAAAACCTCTCGGACAAAGATAAAAGAGCTGCCGGTCGTATCGGAGCCCCTGGAAGCGGTGCAGGAAGGCGTGCGCCAGTATGCTCCACGCCGAGCAACGTGCACTATAAAAGAGCCTCTGCAGGGCCTGGTGGCGGAAAACGTGGACCTGAGTGTACAGACACTTCAGGCCCTGACCTCCTTCCTTCAGGGATAAAGAAAGAACTCCAACAGGGGCCCAGTGCATTCCTGACCAAAAGAATTCTAGAATCAATCTCCGGAGGTGGGTCAGGAAACCCGGGGCCGGGGCCAGGGTGTTGAGCCGGTACCAGAGCGTGGACAGGACTAGTTGGTTAAGCACCAGTACTCTCCCTCGGAGGGAGAGACATCGGAGTAGCCTCGTCCATTTCCGCATCCGCTCTATCACCCCGCCCTCTAAATTTTGCCAGTTCTCCAGCGGGGAAGGGTGCGTGGCGGAAAGGTAAACGCCGAGATAGAGCAGTGGACCCGCACTCCACCGGATGGTCTGAAGCGCGGGTGGGAGGGAGCTTACCTGCCGCCAGTCCCCCACCGCCAAGCCAGAGCTCTTGACCCAGTTGACTCGGGCGGAGGAGGCTGCCGAATAGATGGCCTGGCATGCTTCCACTTGCGCCAAGTCGCCTGGGTCCTGGACCACGAGGAGTATGTCATCAGCGTACGCCGACAGGACCAGCCGCAGCTCCAGCTCCCGCAGCACCAACCCTGTCATCCTCCTGCGGAGGAGACAGAGGAAAGGCTCGATCGCCAGAGCGTACAACTGGCCCGAGAGGGGGCACTCCTGCTGCACTCCTTGCCCGAAGCTGACTGGTTAGGCTCAACTGGACCCTGACCGAACCGAACACTCCGCAGAGGCATACAGCACCTGGAGAAAACTCACAAACTGAGGTCCAAATCCAAACGCCTGCAGAGTGCTCAGGAGGTACCCATGGTCTACTCTATCTAACGCCTTCTCCTGATCAAGAGACAGGAGGGCGAACGACAGACCAATCTCTCCACCCGAGTTCCAAAAGGTCTCGGACTAGAAATAGGTTGTCAAAAATGCTGTGACCCGGGACAGTATAGGTCTGGTCTGGGTGGATCACGTCCGCCATCACGGACCCTAGCCGCAGCGAGATTGCTTTCGCTACGATTTTGTAATCCGTGCTAAGGAGTGAGACGGGATGCCAGTTTCATAAATCACGGAGGTCCCCCTTCTTCGGCAGCAAGGCAAGCACCGCTCGCCTGCACGACAGAGGGAGGACCCCGCTCTGCAAGGACTCAGCCCAGACAGTGACTAGGTCTGGGCCGAGGATGTCCCAGAACGCGCGGTAAAACTCCACTGTCAGCTCGTCCATGCCCGGAGATTTATTGGTGGGCATGCGACGGAGGGCTTCCGAGAACTCGGCCAGGGTGAGAGGCAGCTCTTGTCGGTCTCGGTCACCCACGCTGACCGTGGGGAGTTCCTCCCAGAGCACCCC
Organism: Eretmochelys imbricata; assembly: GCF_965152235.1. Classification (NCBI taxonomy): domain Eukaryota; kingdom Metazoa; phylum Chordata; order Testudines; family Cheloniidae; genus Eretmochelys; species Eretmochelys imbricata. The sequence continues at coordinate 242,177,103 of NC_135573.1, forward strand.
ACAAGGGCCAGGATCGGTCGGATCTGGGGAGAAAAGGCTTGTGTAGAAGTCACGAGCCCTCCCACACATCTCCTCCGGATCCGTGAGGGGGGTGCCGTCTTCCGCAAGAAGGCAGGTGACGTGTTTCTTGGCCCCCCTCGTTTTCTCCAGGGCATAGAAGAAGCGGGAGCCACGGTCCATCTCCCGAAGGAGGCGGATGCGGGACCGAACGAAGGCACCTCGGGCCCGGTGGTCCTCGAGGGCCTGGAGCTCCTCCCGCTTCTCCCGGCATGCTCCGCAGAGGGACGGGTCCTCGGGGTTGGCGGCCAGGCGCCTCTCCATCTCTAAGACCTCCCGTTCCAACTGCTCTATTGCCGCATTTCTCCATGGGCTGGTGCCCCGAGTGTAGTCACGGCAGAAGAGCTTGGCGTGCACCTTCCTGAGATCTCAACATCACCGCATCGAGGGAAAGGCACGCCACTGCTCTCGCCAGGCCAGCCAAAACTCCCGGAAGGACATCACAAAGCTCTCGTCCTCCAACATGCTGTTGTTAAAGTGCCAATAGGCCGGCCCTGGTCTCTCTGCACGGAGGGAGACCGTTATAGTGACTAAATGATGGTCGGAGAATGGGGCCGGCTGAATGGCGGAGGAGTGGGCCTGTGAAAGATGGAAACGGGATAAGTAAATACAGTCCAACCGAGAGTGGTGTGACCGATGGGCCTTCACCCGGACAAAAGTGAATGTGGAAGTGTCATCTGGGTGATGATCACGCCAGACGTCCACTAGGGAATGATGTTCGACTATTCCTCGAAGAATGTTTGCGGCGGCTGGGCTCGGCTCAGCCCCTGAGCGGTCCCGTTCCTCGAGGGTGGTGTTAAAGTCCCCTTCCAGGACCAGGCACTCGTGCGAATCTAGGGTGCCGAGAAAGTCAGACACCTGCTGATAGAATTGTGGCCGCTTTGGGCTCGTTTGCGGGGCATAGATGTTAACATAGATGTTGACCACGAGCCCCTCCACATGGACTCAAAGGTGCAGCAGGTGGCCCGGCACGGCCTCAGTGACTCCTAGCACCTCGGGCCGTAGGGTGGGGGAGAACAGGGTCGCCACTCCAGCTTGCCAAGTCGTGAAGTGGCCCCCACTCCAGCCGCCACCTGGCCTCAACAGTCAGGTCCGTATGGGTCTCCTACAGGAAAGCTACAGAGTACCCCCCTTCCCGAAGGTAAGAGAGCACCTGGGACCTGCGGAGAGCCATCCTACGGCCCCTGGTGTTCAAGGTTGCAGTAATGAGAGGCGTCATGCGGAGGGCTGGGGGGGTAGGGTGTTCTTATTGGTGGGGGTGTTTGTGGCCCCCGGCGGGTTGCGCAGCAACTCGTGACCCATCCCGTGGATGAGTAGATCTTTTCGGAAGCCGCGGGCCCGCTCGTAGGCCGCAGCACCGCGCTTTCCTTGCCCTCTGCCCTCCTGTATAAGGGCCCTTGTGGCCTGGAGAATTTGATCAAAGTCCCCCCATAGCTGAAGAGCCAGCTGTACCCTATTGCGGGCGCCACGGGTGTGTTCTAGGAACTTCCGTAGTGCATGCCGCAGCTCATGGGGGGGTGGGTTGCGATTTCCGGGGTATTCCCTAGTGGGGCTCTTAATGCAGCCTCGTGGTCCGCTAAGGCGGGTAGACAGGGTGCGGACCACCGACGGGGCGTCTGACAGGCTGGGGTTATTAAATCCATTTCACGCCTTGGGGTGGAAGGGGATGGCAGGGAAAAAATTGCAACTCCTAATGGGTCGCGACTAGAAAGTGCAAAGACTGCTCCCTGGGGGGAATCTGCAAAAGGTGGGAAAGAAATAACCCCAGGGGCGGCATTAGCATTGCAGGAGGAGGGGAATTGGGCAGGGACAGGGGTGGGGGCAGGGGCAGAGGTAAGGCTCTGGACTTCATGAGGTGAGCAGCTAAAAGAAGGTGCCTCCTGAGCAGAGTCGAGGGTTAAGGGGTAAGGGATGGGGCTCCCAGTGACGCTAGGCGCTGGCTCCGTGGTGGTCTTGGCGGCCATGGCATCAGATGGTGGACCTCCTTCTGCTGGGCGCTCGCCCGGGAAGGCAATTACGGGGAGGGAGCATGGGGAAAGGGGGGCTAGGGTGAGGTTACCCAGATCGAGGCCAGCGGCAGTAGATCATCCTCTCCCTGGGTGACCGGGGTCAAATCTAGGGCCTCAATCTCCGCATATATGGAGGAGAAGCCAACTCCTGCTACCCCGGGGGCCTCTCCTCTAGGGCCCGCCTCAATGGTCGCCTCGGGGTTCACGGGGGGTTCGGGTGGTATCCGGGCAGAAGGTGCTTCCTCAGGGGTCTTGGAGGGGAGGGTCTCTTGTGGAGGGGGGATTCTGCCCTCCAATGCCAATTTGTCTTCCCCTCCCGACACCAGCGGATGGATCTCACTCGTGGCCATAGCGGAAGGCTCGATATCAGTGCCTCCCTTTCTGGTCTTCCGGGGGGCTTCCGCATCTGATGGGTGCAGCGGAACTCGAGCCTTCCGCTTGCCTCGCTTCCCCTGGACTAGGGTCCAGCCCTCCATAGCGTCGTCTGGGGGTTGGTTAGCAGGGGTCACTTTGTCTCTCTGTTTTTGGATTTTTGTGTGTAGGGTCTGGATTCTAAGAAATAAAATAGTGTTAGTTGCAACCTTCCTACACGAGTAATGTATGTTTTTCTGTACCTTCTCTGTGGATGCCATGAGGATAACAGACACGTGCATATTACACACATTACTAAAGCTGAAAAAAAATCAAGCACAACAGTTTATGTAACCTTAATTTGTACTTACGCTTTATGATACAGTCTCTAATGACATGATTGCATACTATTTTTTCCCCAGTACCCCTGTGTGATGGATCTCGACTCACCACTGTGGTGCCTCCTGCTGGCTGTCCTGGGAATTAGCTTAGTCTGCCTGTGCACCCTTGTCTGGTGATGTCTCACTGCTATCACTTCGGCTCCAAGATGCGAGTTGTCCCAGTGAACACAGTGTCCTCTTCAGCCCTCTGGCTGTGTCACGCTCTGTTCTCCTTCCAGGGGAACTGTAGTCCGCTGTCCAGCCACTTCCTCAGTGGCAAATAGGGGTGGGGGAGAGGGGGACACCCAGGTCACAGCTCAGGGACCCTGTAGATAGCAGCCACATGCTGTATCCCCTCCAATCCCACAGTCTATTTCCCTGGGCCACTTCCCCTGCGGCTCTTCTTATATGGGACTGCCTGGCTGCTCCACAGCCTCCCTTGGGTTCCATTAACCCTTTATAGGCTAGTGTGAGGCAGACACCCTATCACATCCTGCCTCATTCAGTGCACAGGATGGATGGTGTTAAATTAACGAGCAGCTATTCAATATTACATTTAATCTATATTGTTCAATCTGTAGCCCCCTGCCTTATTTCCTGCACACTATTCAAATCTGGCTCCAAAGACAGAATTATGAATTTCCTCAAGGGCTTTTGTTAGCTGCACATCATTATCGTACCTGAGTGCTTCACAGACAGTAGTTCATTAATCTTTACAACAGCTTTGTGAGGTGAAGATTATCCCCATTTCACAGAGGGGTAACTGAGACAGAGATAAAGGTCAAAAATATCCATTAATTTTGGGTGCCCTATTTGAGACACCTTTAGGACCTGATTTTTCAGATTACTTAGCATTATATAGCATGTAATATATTCATGGGCAGCACGTGACTCCTCCATTTGGGAAGACTAGGTAAACTTAGACTGTGGCACCGTCCTGAGGCCTGCCCCCACTCAACCTCCTCCCCTTGAATCCCCACCTACACTCCACCCCTGGCTCCGCTTGGCCCCTTCCCCCAAGACTCCCCTGCCCACCTCTCACACCTCTTTCCCTGCAGTCTCCCACCCACCACTCACACCTCTTTGCCCCCTCCCCCGAGGCCCCTGCCTGCTCGCCCGGCCACTCACTGCTCACATGTGCCTCTTCGCCCCCACCCCTGAGGCCACCTGTCCATCACATGCGTCTCTTGACTCCCTCCCTAAAGGCCCCCATGTGGGCAGAATGGGGATGGGAAGAGAGAGTGAGAACAGGATCTTGTGGGGAAGAGGATGAGTGGGAGCAGGGCCTTCAGGTGGAGCATGGGCAGGGTCACGGCCTGGGCACCCTTTCGGCAGCAGTGTGCTCAAAAGGCAGCAGGCTGGCTATTTAGGGAGGCTTAGCCTCCCCTGGCCTCTTATACCCACCACCCATTAATATATTCAAAGCACATCTCCCATGACTTCAGTTGAAGCTGTGAGTGTTCAGCATTTTTGTAATCAGATCCCAGGTACTCAAGCTGGGCATCAGAAAATGAGGAACACACACTGAGGAACTCTGCAAAGTGATTTGCCCAGCACCACACAGGAATGCTGTGGCAGAAGCACGAATAGGATCTCATTTCCCAGGGTTGCATTCTGCTGCCTTAACCATGAGACCATGCTTTCTCTTTCTGCAGTCCCCTGCCTCATACACTACACACCTTCCAATCTGTAGTTAGGAGGAGACCTGGATGCACATTTACATAGGGTGCATCAGGTTGCAGCCCCTCTTCTAGCTCCTCCAGAACTTCTTACTGAGGTTCTGGCTGCACTTCTCCCTGCACCTTCTCATGTACGTACACCCCATCCATTGCCCACAAAGTTGTAAGGCTTCCTCGTCAACCTCCTGCTGGTATGAGCCTCCTCCTCCAGGAGAAGGAAGCTGAACAGATGGGTGCTCTGCAACCCTAAAGGCTTATCTGCAATCCCTTGTACAATCACATCTCCAGGCAGAGTTCTTCTGGGCAATGTCCACTGACTACCTAGACACCTTTGAGGAGCAGTTGACACTGTCAGGGGTTCTCTACTCGGTGTCCCCCTCTGGATCCCTTATTTTTTTTTAAAAAACCTTTTACCTCACTCCCACTCCTGTTTTATCATTTGTTGTCTCAGAAACCAATAGTGACCTGGGCTTAGTAGGTCCTCCCCCTTAATTTGGTGGAGGAGGGCATTAGTTCTGTGCAGACCCACCTGACCCAGGACTACAAATAGTGCACACTTTCCAATCTGTGGTGAGGAGAGCCTCACACACATCTCTGTAGGATGCATCAGGTTCCAGCCCTTCTTCCAGCTCCTCTAGAACTTCTTACTAAGGTTCTGGCTCACTTTTCCCCACAGCTCCCCACTTATGCACAACCCACAAAGTTGCAGGACCTCATCAACTCCTCCTGGTGCTGGCCAAGATGGACATCCATCACGCCAGGAGGAGGAAGCTGGATGGGCACAGTGTTCTGTGACTATTGGTCCTTGGTTAAGTTTCACTGGTGAGCAGAGTTCCTCTAGGAAAAGTTGACTGACTCTCTAGATGCCTTTGAGGAGTGGTAGGCACTGTTAGGGGTTCTCTGCTTGGTGCCCCCCCTCTGAATCCCTGATTTTCAATTTATAACTTCAGGACCAGCCCTAGCTATTCTGGGGCCCTACACCACACCCCCTGCAGAGGGGGTGTGTGGGGCCCCGGCCTCCATGGGGGGGGCCTGGCTTTGGGGGGGCAGGGGGGAACCACCCCCCAGCACTTGTTAGGATATAGATATTCAGGCTTGTCTGTAAAGGCCTATACTCTAAGAATTTAGGTATATTCTTATCACTTCGCTAGTTATAGAGGTATAAAAGAAAGAATCAAAATCACTGTCTGCCGGTGTAAGGGCCTTCTCTTACTGTGACAGTCTGAGGCCCTGTTCTTAGGCTAAGACCTTTGGCTAAGCAGCAGAGGCAGCCAAAAGCTGGGAAGCAAATGGTCACATCCTTACATTCCAAACTCGTCACATTGAAATAAGGTGCTTTTGGGCTGTTAGGCATTATCAGGACAGGATTGTATTCCTATTGCCTCCAGAGAAAGAGAAGTACCTAGAAGATGTAAAAGGAAACTTTAGTTTGATAGCATCCTGTCTGGCAAGATCACACTTAGCAATAGCTGGGATGTGAAATCCTCATTTCTGTAAAAACAAACAGCAGTACTAGTGGCACCTTAGAGACTAACAAATTTATTAGAGCATAAGATTGTGGGCTATGCTCTAATAAATTTGTCAGTCTCTAAGGTGCCACAAGTACTGCTGTTCTTTTTGTGGATACAGACTAACACAGCTGCTACTTTGAAACCCTCATTTCTGTGTTGTTCTATCACTGTAGTCCCCCTTTCTTTATTGTTTGTCTGTATAATCTCTGTCTGGTTCTGTGATTGTTTGTCTGCTGTATAATTAATTTTGCTGGGTGTAAACTAATTAAGGTGGGGATATAATTGGTTAAATAATCATGTTACCAATCCTAACCTTGTTAGTTAAATTCTAGTAAAATGATTGGTTAAGGTATAGCTAAGCAGAACTCAAGTTTTACTATATCGTCTGCAGTCAATCAGGAAGAAAGGTGGGGCATGGGGGTTGGGGAATTGGAATCATGTTTTGCTAATGGGGGGAAAATGGGAATGGGAACAGGGACACAGGCAAGGTTCTGTGGTGTCAGAGCTGGCAAGGGGGACATTAAGGAAGGAAACTGGAACCATTGCTTGCTGGAAGTTCACCCCAATAAACAGTCTCCACTGCTCAGGCTTTCTAATCCCAGTCTCCTTGCCCAGCCAGTCCCTGTTCCACCCTCCTGCCCCACCTTCTTGTTCCCAGTTTTGTTCCCAGCCATTCCCAGTTCTCCCCTCCTCAGTCCTCATCTGACCTACCTCTTCTCTCTTCCTAACACCACTCACTCCCTGATCCAGATGTCCTCCCTGGGTTCCTCATCCAGTCTGTTTTCTGTCCCACTTCTTCCATAGCTCCTTGCCCCAGTCTTTGTCCATCAAACCCAGTTCTCTTCCCTGACCCAGTGCTTTGTCAGATCTGGCTCCCCTCCCTCCCACTGGTTCCTAGTCTCAGGCTCCTTGTCCAGCCAGTCCCAGGCTCTCCTTTCTCCTCCCCCTGCCCCTCACTCCTTGTCTGATCTCAGTGTGTGTCAGCCAACTGGATTCTAATACCTGCCCTGGCCCTCACCAGGTCCCAGTCCCAGTCTTCTTGCTCAGCCTGTTCCATCCTCTCCTCCCTCTTAGTTCCAGCTTCCCCTTCCCTCTAGACCCCAGTCTCCTTGTCCAGCTAGTCCCAGTCACAGCTTACCTTTCCCACCCGCACTCCTTCAGTCCCAGTTTCACCAGACTACTTGTCCCAATCTACTCCTTTCCCTCCCATCCCGTGGGGATGAACATGCTCCATCTGGTTGACACTAGAAACTATGAAAGGTTCGAGCAAAAGAATTGAAAGAATCTTGCTAAAAATCAAAAAGTCTCTGAGCATGTGAAAACTGTGAATTTTCTAAGGCTTATAAATTTGGGTAGATTTTCACAGGGATAGCAAAAGGCACATTACTGCCTCAAAGGCCATCCTGCTGCCAAATTTCAAGTCTCTGCTTGAAAGCATAGAGGCACTACAGCTGTTGAAAGAAATAGGTCTCCAGAATTTTTTTTTTTTTTTACATGGACAGAAGAGAAAGCTACTCACCTTGCAGTAACTGAGGTTCAAGATGCGTATCCCTGTGGGTGCTCCACTCCAGGTGACAGTGCATCCCGGTGCCGTTGATCAGAGATCTTTGGTGCAGTGCCTGGTCAGGATGCACGTGCTCAGCTGCTGTCTTGCAGCGTCGTCGGGGTCTGCCTGGACCACCCTCAGTTCCTTCTCTACTGTAGAGTTGTCTGATTAGTAGTCCAAAGTAGAAGGGAAGAGGGTGGGTAATGGAGCACCCGCAGGGACGCACATCTCTAAGAGCCTCAGTTACTGCAAGGTGAGTAACTTTCTTTTCTTCAAGTGCTGTCCCTGTGGGTGCTCCGCTCCAGCTGTGAAGCAGTACGCACTATGGTTGATGGGATTTTGGAGTTGCATGAGGGACAATGGTAGATAGTACCATATGGCTGACTATGGTAGATAGTACCATATTGTCTGCTGTGGTATCATAGAATCATAGAATATCAGGGTTGGAAGGGACCCCTGAAGGTCATCTAGTCCAACCCCCTGCTCGAAGCAGGACCAATTCCCAGTTAAATCATCCCAGCCAGGGCTTTGTCAAGCCTGACCTTAAAAACTTCCAAGGAAGGAGATTCCACCACCTCCCTAGGCAACGCATTCCAGTGTTTCACCACCCTCTTAGTGAAAAAGTTTTTCCTAATATCCAATCTAAACCTCCCCCACTGCAACTTGAGACCATTACTCCTCGTTCTGTCATCTGCTACCATTGAGAACAGTCTAGAGCCATCCTCTTTGGAACCCCCTTTCAGGTAGTTGAAAGCAGCTATCAAATCCCCCCTCATTCTTCTCTTCTGCAGGCTAAACAATCCCAGCTCCCTCAGCCTCTCCTCATAAGTCATGTGTTCTAGACCCCTAATCATTTTTGTTGCCCTTCGCTGGACTCTCTCCAATTTATCCACATCCTTCTTGTAGTGTGGGGCCCAAAACTGGACACAGTACTCCAGATGAGGCCTCACCAATGTCGAATAGAGGGGGACGATCACGTCCCTCGATCTGCTCGCTATGCCCCTACTTATACATCCCAAAATGCCATTGGCCTTCTTGGAAACAAGGGCACACTGCTGACTCATATCCAGCTTCTCGTCCACTGTCAACCCTAGGTCCTTTTCCGCAGAACTGCTGCCTAGCCATTCGGTCCCTAGTCTGTAGCGGTGCATTGGATTCTTCCGTCCTAAGTGCAGGACCCTGCACTTATCCTTATTGAACCTCATCAGATTTCTTTTGGCCCAATCCTCCAATTTGTCTAGGTCCTTCTGTATTCTATCCCTCCCCTCCAGCGTATCTACCACTCCTCCCAGTTTAGTATCGTCCGCAAATTTGCTGAGAGTGCAATCCACACCATCCTCCAGATCATTTATGAAGATATTGAACAAAACCGGCCCCAGGACTGACCCCTGGGGCACTCCACTTGACACCGGCTGCCAACTAGACATGGAGCCATTGATCACTACCCGTTGAGCCCGACAATCTAGCCAGCTTTCTACCCACCCTATAGTGCATTCATCCAGCCCATACTTCCTTAACTTGCTGACAAGAATACTGTGGGAGACCGTGTCAAAAGCTTTGCTAAAGTAAAGAAACAATACATCCACTGCTTTCCCTTCATCCACAGAACCAGTAATCTCATGATCAAAGGCGATTAGATTAGTCAGGCATGACCTTCCCTTGGTGAATCCATGCTGGCTGTTCCTGATCACTTTCCTCTCATGCAAGTACTTCAAGATTGATTCTTTGAGGACCTGCTCCATGATTTTTCCAGGGACTGAGGTGAGGCTGACTGGCCTGTAGTTCCCAGGATCCTCCTTCTTCCCTTTTTTAAAGATTGGCACTACATTATGGTATCCTGAGTGATAGCATAATGTTTGGCAAATGTGTGGTCAGATGTCCATGTGGCTGCCTTGCATATGTCTGTAATAAGTACTTTGTGGAGGAAGGCAACAGACATTGACATTACTGTAGCAGAATGAGTTCTAACACTCTGTGGTGTTTGAACATTCTGGGTCTGATAGCAGGATCTGATGCAGTCTGAGATCCACTTGGAGAGTCTTTGCTTAGAGATAGCATCACCCTTTGATCTCTCAGTAGTAGAAACAAATAGCCTAGGGGATTTATGAAATGGTTTAGTTCTGTCAAGATAGAATGCAAGAGCCCGTCGGACGTTGAGGGTATGTAACACCGCTTCTTGTGGAGTCGTGTGGGGCTTGGGATGGAATACAGGTAAGTGTATTGGCTGGCTAAGGTGGAAGGTAGACACCACCTTGGGGAGGAATTTGGGGTGGGGTCGCATAGTAATCTTGTCTTTAGAGAAAATGGTGTAGGGAGGGTAGGCCATCAGCGCACTTATTTCACCAACCCTTCTCGCTGATGTTACGGCAACTAAGAAAGCCACTTTCATGGACATGTGGAGCAGGGATGAGGTAGCCAAGGGCTCAAAAGGAGGTTTCATAAGGCCGTGGAGAACTAGGTTGAGATTCCAGGAGGCCACTTGTGAATGAACCTCAGGGTAGAGATTTTGTAGATCTGTGAGGAAGCGTTTCATGGGGTAGACAAAAAGTGAATCGCCGTCCAGAGTATCATGGAAGGTGGTAAGGGCCACAAGGTGTACTCTGATAGAACTGAGAGAAAGCCCCTCCTGTTTTAGTTCAAAAAGGTAGTCTAAGATGTCAGAAAGGGTTGCAGTCTGGGGTGTCAGGCATCTATGGAAGTACCAGGTAGAGAAGCATTTTCACTTTTGCAGGTAAGTCTTACGAATGGAGTCCCTTCTACTGTGCAGGAAGACATGTTGGATCTGTTCCGAGCAGAGTAATTCGTGGGATTGAAACCATGAAGGAACCATGCCATCAGATAGTTTCCAGAGCTGCAGATGAAGAAGCCGGCGCAGTTCTGGGAGAGGAGATCTGGTCTTTCGGGGAGAGTCTTTGGAGGACAGATGGACATGCATAGCTGGTAAGGATACCATGTCTGCCTGGCTCAAGCTGGGGCAATAAGCATGACCCGGGCCTTGTCCTCTCTTGCGTAGAATCCTGTGTATCAGTGGAATTGGTGGAAAAGCGTAATGAGGGACTTGTTCCAAGGAATGAGGAACGCATCCCCTAGAGATCGTTCCTGTGTCCTGCTCTGGAGCAAACGAGATGGCATTTGCTGTTTTGAGAAGTGGCAAACAGGTCTGTTGAGGGAGTGCACCAGTGGGAGAAGAGCTGTTGGAGTATCGTGGGATGTAATTTCCATTCGTGTTCCTTGGAGAAGCGTCTGCTGAGTGTGTCAGCAGTAGTGTTGTGAGACCCAGGCAGGTAGGAAGCAGTGATGTTGTATGCACCAATTCTATAGTTGGATGGCTTCTGTGCCTAGGGAGTGAGATTGTGCTCCTCCCTGCCTGTTGATTAAAACATACATGCTACATTGTCCATCAGAAATCAGATGGACTTCTTCTTTATGGTGGGAAGAAAGTGAAGGCAAGCGTACCTGACAGCTCTGAGTTTTAGAAGATTGATATGCAGATGCATCTCTGATAGGGACCAGTGGCCCTGTACCTTGCGGTCACCTAGGTGCACTCCAACCTATCAGGGAAGTGTCCGTGGTGAGCATGAGTGCTGGGGAGTGTGGATGGAAGGGAATGCCCGGGTATAGGGTCTCTAGTTTTGCCCACCAATGTAGGGAGGCCAATACATTCGGTAGTGGAGTCAGTGTTATGGAGAAAATGCGTCTGCTGGGTTTGTAGCTGGAGTTGAACCAACCCTGAAGGCATCTCATGTGCAGCCTGGCGTATTTGACCACTAAGGTGGTGGCTGCCATGTGACCAAGAAGCTGTAGGCAGGTCCATGCCTGTATTCATGGGCAAACAGAGATTGTGCGTATGAGATGCATAATAGTGAGGAATCTGTGTGGAAGTAAGGCTTTTGCACCTCGTGTGAGTTGCTGCTGAGGCGGTCGGAGTTGCCTGCTCTTGGTGCTGTCAGCACCAAGGGTAAAGACCTTGCTGGAGATCCTTTACCCTTTTGAATGTCTCTGAGAGGAGACATTAGGCTTCCTGCCTCTTCGCATGAGAGGGTGAAGCGATGCTCCCGGTCGGTTCTGACTTGGCAGGGGAGCACAAGGGAGAGAGTTTACTGCCCTTCTGCATAGGCGGCTGCAGAGCTTTCTCCATGAGGAGCACGTTTAGCTGCAAGTCTCTGTCATGGCGAGCTCTAGTTTTTAAGTTGGTACAGTGGAGACACTTCACAGGGACGTGTGTCTTGCTGAGGCTTTTGACGCAGAGTGAGTGCCCATCAGACCGTGGCATAGACTCCTTGCAGGAGTCACATTTCTTAAAGCCTGGCAACCCCAGCATAATTAAAGTATGAACAGCCAGGGAAGTCTCAACGAGAGACTAACTTGAGGAAACTTTTTTTTTTAAAACTAAAACTATGTTAAAGGGAGAACTGGGAAATGGCTAGCTAACTTTCTATTTTTCTCTACTTATTTCCTACAGTAACCAGGGAAGAGATGAGCACTGCCCCAAGTCCCATCTTCAGCTGAGATGGTTGAGAAGGAACTGAGAGGAGTGCAGGACGCGCATGCTCAGGCAGACCCTAAGGACGTCACAAGACAGCAGCTGAGTGCGTGCGTCCCAACCAGGCACTGCTACTGCAGTGGCTGGGATGCACCATCACCTGGAGTGGAGCATCCACAGGGACAGCTCTCACTGTTTTTCCATAGCCTTGTTCTCAGAAACCACCATTCATTTCTGGCTGACGTTTTCCAGAAACGTTCAGCCTGAGGCAAATATCTGGCATGGCAAATTTCATCCCAAATAGTTAAAATTCTAGAAAGTTGTAAGCAACTGAAAATAGGGTCTTACAATGAAAGTGTCAGGAAATCTTAAGACTAGCACTACCAACCTTGCCTACAATACATATATATACACAATAATTCTATGTGCATATATACTTAGATATAGAGTGGACACAGTTAAATTTTTTTCCTTATGGGTTTGAATTGGTATTCACTGTCACTAAAATGGAGAATACTGCTAAACCAGTATTATCTTACCTACTGATAAAAAAGGTAAAGAAAAATTTAAACTTCATTCACTATACCTGGAGAAGAAGTATATAATTACTGTGTATGCATACATGTACATGTAATCTTAAATGTAAACTAGAGTGGACTATTTTTAAAAATGTAAAGCATATTTCAGTCAATTTCATTTCTGCTGAGAATGTTACCTCAATTTTCTTTGTATGTAAATCACTCGAGAGGGCGCCACATAAAAAATAAAATTGTTTGACTGATTTATAATAATTAATGCTATTGCATGGGGGAAGTGTGTGTATAGATCAAAGAGAAAATGAGTCAATTAATGTCCTTCATGGAGTGGCTCAATGGATAAGTTTGTGGGCTACCTTGAAGAGATTACAGTTATGTAAGATCTTGGATAGATGCCCAGCCAAGTGAAACCCACTTAATGGAATAGCTGATTAAAAATAATCCTATTAAAATAATACATTAACTTTGCACAAATTGAGAAATATTGTAAGATCAATTGAGTTTAAAAGCAATCACTTGGTGCGGGAATAAGTGTCTAATAAGTAAAATCCTTACATAGCACAAGGGTAAAACATGTTAGATCTCATTAAGGGCTAGATTTCTGACCAATTCATCTGCTTTGTACCATTAACAATTCCTCATAAGAAAAAGCCACTCAAAGATATGGTGAATATATCTGATGGAAATCACACTTATATTAGTACAAACAGGTTTTATGTCAGCTCACAACATCAGTCGATAATTGCAGCAGGAAACCTGGTTAGACCCTAAGCAGCAAAATTTACCAAGCGAACCAACAGAAGCTATGCTAAGCACTTCTGTTTGGATGCTGCTTATCTGTACAACAGACAGTAGTAATCACAGGAATGATAATCAATAAGTTTACTGGAATAGAAAGTAATGACAATTGGCTGTTTGGATTAGCTAGCTACTGCAACAGAGATTGGTATATATTAAGGTTCTGCTGTAGCAGCATAGGTTGCCCTTTGTACCCAGTGCTAAGAAGTATGATCCAAAGTCTGTTGTGGTTAATGGAAGTCTTTATGTGAGCATGAAGAAAAACAGGCAGACAGATGGATGTGGAAAGAAAAGGAGTACTTGTGGCACCTTAGACTAACCAATTTATTTGAGCATAAGCTTTCTTGAGCTACAGCTGTCCTATCTCGGGGCCTCTCCTTCTGCCCCTCCACCCCCACGAACATGATACAGTTCTGTGGTGACCTAGAATCCTATTTTCGACATCTCCGACTCAAGGAATATTTCCAACACTCCTCTGAACAACATACTAATCCACAGAGACCTTCCTACCAACACTACAAAAAGAAGGATTCTAGGTGAACTCCTCCTCAAGGCTGAGACAGCAGACTGGACTTCTACATAGAGTGCTTCCGCCAACGTGTACGGGCTGAAATTGTGGAAAAGCAGCATCACTTGCCCCACAACCTCAGCTGTTCAGAACACAATGCCATCCACAGCCTCAGAAACAACTCTGACATCATAATCAAAAAGGCTGACAAAGGAGGTGCTGTTGTCATCATGAATAGGTCGGAATATGAACAAGAGGCTACTCGGCAGCTCTCCAACACCACTTTCTACAAGCCATTACCCTCTGATCCCACTAAGGGTTACCAAAAAAAACTACAAAATTTGCTCAAGAAACTCCCTGAAAAAGCACAAGATCAAATCCGCACAGACACACCCCTGCAACCCCGACCTGGGATATTCTGTCTACTACCCAAGATCCATAAACCTGGAAATCCTGGGCGCCCCATCATCTCAGGCATTGGCACCCTGACAGCAGGATTGTCTGGCTATGTAGACTCCCTCCTCAGGCCCTATGCTACCAGCACTCCCAGCTATCTTCAAGACACCACTGACTTCCTAAGGAAACTACAATCCATCGGTGATCTTCCTGATAACACCATCCTGGCCCCTATGGATGCAGAAGCCCTCTACACCAACATTCCACACAAAGATGGACTACAAGCTGTCAGGAACACTATCCCCGATAATGTCACAGCAAACCTGGTGGCTGAACTTTGTGACTTTGTCCTCACCCATAACTATTTGACATTTGGAGATAATGTATACCTTCAGATCAGCGGCACTGCTATGGGCACCCGCATGGCCCCACAGTATGCCAACATTTTTATGGCTGACTTAGAACAACGCTTCCTCAGCTCTCATCCCCTAATACCCCTACTCTACTTGCGCTATATTGAGGACATCATCATCTGGACCCATGGAAAAGAAGCCCTTGAGGAATTCCACCATGATTTCAACAATTTCCATCCCACCATCAACCTCAGCCTGGACCAGTCCACACAAGAGATCCACTTCCTGGACACTACGGTGCTAATAAGTGATGGTCACATTAAAACCACCCTATACCGGAAGCCTACTGACCGCTATTCCTACCTACATGCCTCCAGCTTTCACCCAGGAACACACCACACGGTCCATCGTCTACAGCCAAGCTCTACGATACAACTGCATTTGCTCCAACCCCTCAGACAGAGAAAAACACCTACAAGATCTCTATCAAGCATTCTTACAACTACAATACCCACCTGCTGAAGTGAAGAAACAGATTGACAGAGCCAGAAGAGTACCCAGAAGTCACCTACTACAGGACAGGCCCAACAAAGAAAATAACAGAACGCCACAAGCCGTCACCTTTAGCCCCCAACTAAAACCCCTCCAACGCATTATTAAGGATCTACAACCTATCCTGAAGGGCGACCCATCACTCTCACAGATCTTGGGAGACAGGCCAGTCCTTGCCTACAGACAGCCCCCCCACCTGAAGCAAATACTCACCAGCAACTACATACCACGCAACAGAAGCACTAACCCAGGAACCTATCCTTGCAACAAAGCCCATTGCCAACTGTGTCTACATATCTATTCAGGGGACACCATCACAGGGCCTAATAACATCAGCCACACTATCAGAGGCTCGTTCACCTGCACATCCACCAATGTGATATATGCCGTCATGTGCAAGCAATGCCCCTCTGCCATGTACATTGGTCAAACTGGACAGTCTCTACGTAAAAGAATAAATGGACACAAATCAGATGTCAAGAATTATAACATTCATAAACCAGTCGGAGAAAACTTCAATCTCTCTGGTCACGCGATTACAGACATGAAAGTTGCGATATTACATCAGAAAAACTTCAAAACCAGACTCCAGCAAGAGACTGCTGAATTGGAATTCATTTGCAAATTGGATACAATTAACTTAGGCTTGAATAGAGACTGGGAGTGGCTAAGTCATTATGCAAGGTAACCTATTTCCCCTTGTTTTTTTCCAGCCATCCCCCCACCCCCAGTTCCTCAGACGTTCTTGTTAAACCCTGGATTTGTGCTGGAAATGGCCCACCTTGATTATCATACACATTGTAAGGAGAGTGATCACTTTAGATAAGCTATTACCAGCAGGAGAGTGGGCTGGGGGGAGAGAAAACCTTTTGAAGTGATAAACACCCATTTTTTCATGATCTGTGTGTATAAAAACATCCTCACTGCATTTTCCACTTTTATGCATCCGATGAAGTGAGCTGTAGCTCATGAAAGCTTATGCTCAAATAAATTGGTTAGTCTCTAAGGTGCCACAAGTACTCCTTTTCTTTTTGCGAATACAGACTAACACGTCTGCTACTCTGAAAGATGGATGTGGGAAACTGCTTTACATTTAAAACTTGAGCTGCAAGAATATTCATTACACAAAGTAAAACTATTTCCCCATGTTTATTCCCCCCCCCCCCCACTGTTCCTTACACATGCTTGTCAACTGCTGGAAATGGCCCACCTTGATTATCACTACAAAAGGATTTTTTTCCCCTCTCCTGCTGGTAATAGCTCACCTTACCTGATCACTCTTGTTACAGTGTGTATAGTAACACCCATTTTTTCATGTTCTCTGTGTATATCAAATCTCCCCACTATATTTTCTACTGCATGCATCCAATGAAGTGAGCTGTAGCTCACAGAAGCTTATGCTCAAATAAATTTGTTAGTTTCTAAGGTGTCACAAGTACTCCTTTTCTTTTTTTAAGAATATTTCAGGCTTTGCTGTTATCAATCACCAGAGGGAGCCAAATTGATACCGAAGCCTGAAACAATGTTCTACATTCAGGATTCATGAGAGGACCCATAATATCCTCTGTTCGGAAAGCAAAAGACCTAGTCAACCTACTGTGGTTATAATAGAAGACTAGGAGTCCAGAGACCTGGCTCCTACTTCCAACTCTGTCCTGACTTGCTGGGTAATCTTGGTCAAATCATTTGTTGTCTCCATGTCTCAGTTTCCCCATCTGAAAAATGGGGACAAAAATACTTACCCACCTGTGTCAAGCACATTGGGACCCTCACTAGAGGGTGCTATATATGTGTTACTTATGATTTTATTATTCTTCTCTTTATATACTTTTCCTTACACGGTTGACATTTTCTACCTTGACTCACAGAAACCACACTTTGGTAACACTTCTTAAGTAGAATAGTCTCTACTCTTTTAGAACATTTTGTAGAACAAAACATTTAATTAAGATTTTTAGAAACAAACGCTCCTTTTGCATAATTGCACAAAAATACAAACAAGGATTTAAACAAACTGCTTCCATAAGTCTTTGGGAAAGACGTCAGCAAAATATTGTTGACTTAGGCACCTCCAAAATCCACAAAGCCAGGAGAGTCTAAAATGCCTTGCAGTGTTTGGGTTTAAATGGATTGGGGATTGACAGTAACCTGGACTGAGAGTGGGGGAAGAAGGAATTCATTGCTCCCTAAGGAAAGGTCTTAAATCATCAACTTTTATTCTGGACAAGATTTTTTTTTTTTTTTTTTAGTAGAGTGAAACATCAGAACCATAGCTGCAAAATTATGTAATTTTCATTCTAACCACAAATTCAAGTCTATCCAGAATAATCATTGTTTAGTCTACCTGGGTTCCAGATGAATAATTTTCTGAAGGACTCCGATAAAGCTAATAAATTAATAATCAATGCAGTTCTGAAAACTTTTGAAGCTATTTTTGTCATTTGTTTATACTGTTGCTTTGCCACTGCTGCTAGCAGCTTCATCAGAACAGTACGATTAATTCACTATACGAGTGGAAATCCTAGTTAGAGAGAACTTTTTGGGAGTGTGCATTTATTTAAGTGTATGGTTTTTACTGTTAACTATTTTGTTAAATACAAAAAACTTGGCTTATAGCAGCAGTGTCTTTTCTCTTGATATTAAGTCTTTGTGCTCAACAAGGGTCTCTTTATACAGCAGCATCTAGCTGAGGCAGTGTCTATAATATTTAGAAGTGGAGAAATGCACTTGCTCTCCCATGCACTGATAAATGATATTTTTTTGTCTGCAGTGACCTATGCCTAATGCTATCACAGACTAGCTGTTTCAGGTTAATTCACATCCCATTACATTACAATGCTATATTTCCACTTTCAGACAGCACCTGTTAACTTTAAGATAGAATTGATAATTGGCTATGAGCAATGCATTAGTTTGCGTTGCAATGATATACAAAAATCAAGCTGTTGTCTTTTGCTGGAGCAGCCTCTACATGTTAATTCTAGAGGTACATTAGTTGATCGTGCCAACTAATTTGATAGCATTGATTCTCCTCAGGGAAACTTTCCCACATTTATCTTATTTATGGATTTTAATGATCCATCAGAGAAAGATGGAATTTAATTAGTAGGTACTATAGCCATCCTGCCAAAATACCTCATTGACTAGGAGACACTGAATAATGTTCTTCTGGCTGTATTTTTAAGATGCATTTAATGCTTCTCTGGTGCTACACAGTGTGTTTGTATAAGATAATATAGAATTACTACCTGTCTAAATAGACTACCGTGGAGGAAACCCTATTCGCAAATCAGTGCTTTCCTGATTCATGTATCTAGTTGAATTAAATGCATGGTAGGGTTCTGATGTGCTGTCACGGGGTGAGACTCACTCCTGCAGCACCTCCTGCTGGTCTCTCAGGGAATTAGCTCTTCCAGCCTCTGGAGCACCTTTTGCAGGCCTGTGTCCCGCTTGCTGCTGGCCCCATGTCCCTCCCGGACCCCAGTGCACCTTTTACCCAGGATGCTGCCCCCTGGCAGTACCCTCACAGTCTCTGGGTCTCCCCTCCCCAGAGGGCCCCCACCCAGTATCCCCACCTCACCTCAGTCTTTGGCTACTGGCAGTCACTATTGAGCCCCCACACACTGGGGCAGACTGCAGTGTATAAGCCAATCATCACAGGCAAGGGGGATTTGGACCTGCTGCCGCTGCTTACCCATGGGCTGCCCCCTGTAACCCCAGTACCCTTTTTGGCCTGCAGCCTGGTGCTTTTCCAGTCTGGAGCATCCCAGCTCCTCTAGCCTTCCCCAGCCCTGCTTCACTCCAGGTACCTTCTTAAGCTGTCTAGCAGCCAGGACCATCTTCCTCCACAGCTGGAAGAGACTCTCTACTCCTGGCCCACTGCCCTCTTCCAAAGGCCAGCTGAGCCCTGATTGGGGTGTGGCCACAGCTGAGCCTGCTTCTCGCAATCAGCCCAGGAACTGCTTGCTCCCAGCCACAGCCCTCTCTCAGGGCTGATTTCAAGCCCTTCAGGGCAGAAGCGAGTGACCATCTCGCTACACATGCATGTGCACAATGTAAGGCTCAATCCATCTCTCTCATTGAGATCAATGGCAAAACTACCCGTGATATAAATGGGAGCAGGATATGGCAGTAACTATGCATTCATATTCTAGCACTGTCAATCCAAGACACCTCATGAGCAATAAAATCATTTTTTAAAATGTCTGAATCAGAGAGACGGCCTTGTATTTGTAGGACTTCCCTCAAGAAACTGGATTCTATGTTGATTTTTGCTGGGATGATGAGGGGTAGTTCTGCCTACTCCCTGAAGAATCTTTTCCATCATGTCAGCAGATGGAATAGACAGCCTTTCTCACTTCCCCTGCCCTCCAGATAGATTTTCAAAACTCAAGGTTGACTAGACACCAGTGTGTACAACTTGAGAAAGGGAAAGCAGTAGCTCGCAATTGCCAAATAACTAATTGGTAACAACCTGGAGTGGCTGGCTGGCTGTGCATCTGGTGTTAATAGAGTCTTGTGGAGAAGTGGCACAGAAAGCTGCAAAGCTCAGTGACAGAGCTGATACATTCACCTGGAAACTGTTTCTCTTGTAAAATACGTGGGCTTCTCTGTGACAAAAAGAAGACTGTGACACTGATATTTTTTCCTTTGGCACAGCAAAAGGCCTTGTATGTGTTACTTCAAAATACATGTTTACAATGACCCCCACAGATATCCAGCAACTTCTGCTTGTGAAATCAGATTGTTCAGAAAATTGATTCCCAGCACGATTGATAAAGATGATAACAAGACTCACAAAAAAGCCAGGGTTGTTTTCAGCCTCCATACTCAACCCTTCTGGCTCTGGCCTTCGCTTAGCAATGCAATGTGGAAACATTCAACTGGCTGAAGTTGAGCAATAGCTGTAATAAATTCAAAGAAGAGAACAACACAGCAGAGGAGTGCGAATAAACTGCTGGAGATTTAATTGGCCTTAGGTGTTCAAACAGTTTTTCATAGAATAAAAATATTATCCAGCTTAATTTTGAATGTCAGTATCTCATCTGGGTGAGGAATATACCAAAAGTAATACTTGCATGCGGAGAAACTAGAAATGGGAAGAAATACAGGCTTTTTGATAAGGAAATAAAAAATGTAACTTTTGGTTATTATAACTTTGGGTTAAAGTTCTATTGGGGGAATTTTCAAAGGCCCAAATGGGAGGTAGGCATCCAGCCCTCACTCATTTTTCACTGGGAGTTAGTTGTTTATCTCCAATTTGTGCCAATCTTCCCCTGATGGACTGAACCTCTGCAACCCAGATCTAAACAGGCAGAACCTTGTACCTGATATTGCCCTATGGTATAGACTTAAAAGAGGCTCTGTGCAGGGGTAGCCCTATGGTATAGACTTAAAAGAGGCTCTGTGCAGGGGTAAGCATGCTCCTGCATAGATCCAATGAAATGAGGGCCTTGGCCATTTTTACATTCAAACCCTACTGTGAGATCTTGGTGGCATTAACGCAAAAAGTTATGACTGGTGCAAAATGGACATGTCTCTATTTTACCTTTCATGGTGTCTTTATCTTCTATGTCAATAATGTCTTGTAATAGTTCCACTGACATTGACTGACACAAATCCCTCAGTGATTTGCTACAACATCAATGGAAGTGTGTAACATACAATATAAGACTCATCTGATACAAGGAAAAGGAGACTTCATTACAAAAATGTGAAAATTTCAAAGTCAAGCACAAAAAAGTTTTAACAAGTGACAAAACTAAGGTGGATAATCCAGCTTTAATTCTTCTCCTTTGCACAGATGCATTATGGATCTGATCAAAGACCACTGAACTCATAGGAGTCTCTCCATTCACTTTGGAGTGAGCTTTGGATTAGGCCCTATGGTACAACCATTACATGGTCGCAAACTATTTGTTCCACACAATCCCTGCCTCATTCAACACAGGCCAATGTCTGAAGACATGTTTGCCTAAAGCAGAGTTCCCCAAACTGTGGGTGTGCCCCTCAATGGGGGCATGGAAGAATATTTGGGGGGGGGCCCAAGCCAGTCCCCATGGGGGCAGGGAGGAAGCGCCACCCTGCCCCCAGCTCTGCTCCGGTCCCACCCCCAGCCGCATCCCTGGCTCCCGGCCCCACACCTGGCCCCGACTACAGCCTCGGCGTGGCTCCACTCCTGGCCCCCAGCCTTGGCCGCTGGCCATGTCTCTGTTCCCAGCTGTTCCCTGACCACAGGTCCAGCTGTCGGCCCCCTCCGCAGCCCATCTGCAGCTCCACTCCTGCCCTGCAACCCCACTCCTGGCCCCAGACTCACCCCCAGCTGCTGTCCCAGCCTTGGCCCTCTTACCCCTGTCTGCATGCATCCATTCCCACCCTCCCTGGAGCCACAGCTCTGCTACCAGCCCCAGGGAGGCAGGGAGTGCGGACAAGGGGTGAGGGGGCACAACCCTCAAAAGTTTGGGAACTGCTGGCCTAAAGTTAGCCATTTAAATAAAACTGAGCTGATCTTCAGAGGTACTGAACACCCACAGCCCCCACTGACCCCATGAAATACTTAACTCACAGTTTTCAGAGTAACAGCCGTGTTAGTCTGTATTCGCAAAAAGAAAAGGAGTACTTGTGGCACCTTAGAGACTAACCAATTTATTTGAGCATGAGCTTTGATGAAGTGAGCTGTAGCTCACGAAAACTCATGCTCAAATAAATTGGTTAGTTTCTAAGGTGCCACAAGTACTCCTTTTCTTTTAACTCACAGTATATGTGTTTCTCTTTCTCATAATGGCTGGCCTGCAATGGGTTTGATTCTGCAAGGCTTAATGGGACTATCCATGTGAATAAGGATTACAGATGAAGTCCAAATAGGTATAAATGTGAATACTACAGATGGATGATGAAGATTGTATTTTCCATTAATGTCACTAATAACATTTGCTCTCCTTTCTCTTTGATAGGTTGTGGCCATAAATCCACTTCCCTACATTAGTGGCAGATTTACCCTGAAATTAAACCTTTTTTGGAAAAACATTTTAGGGGAAATGTTAAAATCACACATACGATGCTCTTTTAACTTCAGCTTCTGATACACTGGGTACAGTTCCAGCCATGTATGGGGAATTCTCTGTCCACATCTCATCATGGCTGAGAAACGGGGACTATTTTGCAAGTGGTAAAATGGATCCAGAGAAAACAGCATATCTTGCTTATAGAAAAACTGATACACTGCTTAGAAAATGAACATCAGAACCACTGTGCCATTGGCATCCATTCTACAGACAGAGAGGAGATTAAAGTCCCAGTAAAGCCAGGTTTCAGAAAACTTTATACATGTTGGATATATATACAGTCAAAATAGGAAAGTCCCTGGGTTCCTTGGTGGAGGGAGCTGCTATGAACAGGAGAGACAACGGCACCAAGCATCAATGCCAAAAGACAAAGATTAAAAAAAAACTGGACTTGTTTGGACTTTATTCCACAGGAAGTCTGCAACTCAGGTTTGCAAACCAGCAGGCATTCCTGAGTTGCTCTAACTTCACCTTCTGGGAGAACATTATAAAATTTAAAGACAAGCTACCGGAAGACATGCAGTCATTTGCAGTAATGATGGATGAGGGCAAGCTAGTTGCCAGAACTGCTCTCTAAGGCAGTTTAGATGGCGCAGACTTGGCTGGTCAAACCATGTCATCAGCTATTTCTATGACAGAATGTTTGTGATTGCAGTCATCTGGGCTCCCTCTGAAGTCCAGCTGACCATCCAGGACTTCCCTTTTGATGATCCTTCCTTGTTTTCAGATAAGATGGATGATAGGCTCCATAGCCTAAAAGATTCCATGGTGACATTAAAAATCACTTGGAATCTATACTCTGGCGACAAAGAAGAAACAGTTCCATCCACAACAGTCATACAGACACCAGCAATTTGTTCCCCATTCTCAAGATTTGCTGATGAGAAAGGGTGGGGGTTATACGAGACGACCTCCACTGCCCTCCTCTTCAGCATCAACTGGCTCATCCCATCCAGCTGCCTCACCCAAACAGGCATTTTGATGGGTTGGTCGAGGGCAGTGTACCAGTTAAAGTAGGTCTATCAGTTTTCCACCTTTGTTTACAAATCACTTATCCTGCTTTTAAAGTGCTTGGGCCCATGTAACATCATATCATTGACTCTTCCCACCCCTTTTCCCCATCCCTCTTCAGGGACCACTCTCAGGAGATCGTCCTTCAGCAGGAGGTCCAGCTGCTTCTTCAAGGGGAAAGGCTTCTATTCCTGCCACCTCCTGATCCCCAAGCAAAAGGAGGTCTCAGGCTTATTTTAGATCTAAGAGACATTAACAAATTCCTGAAGAAAATAAAATTCCGCATGGTTACCCTAGCCTCAGTTGTTCTCCCCCTGGAACAGGGAGACTGGTACACTCAATGTAAAGAGGCTTATTTCCATGTTGCAATATGCCACAACCATTGGAAGCTTCTCAGATTTTTGGCAAATGGGTCCCATTATCAGTTCACGGTCTTTCAGCTGCTTCTCTGGTGTTCACAAAGTGCATGGCAATGGTGGCAGCACATCTATGAAAATTAGGAGCCCACATGTTACTGTACCTGGATGATTGGTTGATCAGAGGTTAGTCTGAGGCTTTAGTGTATCCACTGTCCTGTCCACATTCATTGCACGGAGGCTCCAAGTAAATTGGGACAAATCAATTCTAAAATTGGTACAGAGACTAGAGTTTACCAGAGTTATCTTAGTTTCCACAAAGACCAAAGCCTTGGTCCTGCAATCCAGGTTCAAAACACTATAGGGTTTGGGTGGCTGAAAGCATATTGTGGCTGAGCTCCTTCTCCGCCTCAGTAGGTTCCATGCTTCCTCTTAGTGGCAGGCTGGGGGATTCCTCTCTCCCTGGGAATTTTCCTACGCCCCTGGATTTACTGCCCCCACATTGTCTGGGTAGGGGTTCCTCCAGGCCTCCCTGATAGGGGAGAGGGAAGGGAGCCTCTTAGGCTCTGGTAACTCCTCTGGGTGTAGTGGCAGTAGGCCAGGCACCCGGTTCAGTCTCTCCCCTCTGGCAGGGTCTCTTCTCCCAAAACCTCTGGGCCTGGAAGAGCTGTACACCCTGTTGGGAAGGGTTTCCCCTGCTCTTCACCTCTGTTCCTGTGAGGTCTGTCTCCAGCGTTTGTCATTGTCTGCACTGTCCAGTTCTCCAGTAGCATGCCTGCTCCCGATAGCTCCTATTGTGCGTGTCTATCTGACTGGAGGGGAGGTTTTTAACAGGTTCTGGCAGGCCCTTAATTGGCCCCAGGTGTCCTAATTAACTTGGAGTAACCCCTGTTCAATTACCAGGGGAAAAGAGACCTACTTATCCTGGGGCTAATATACCTGCCTTCTATCACTCTCCTAAAGCCATCTGGCCTGACCCTGTCACAATATCCTCTCACCATGGCACACAGCTGCCTCAGTCTCCTGGGTCACATTGCAGCATGTACCTAGATTGTTCAACACAGTAGGCTGCATCTCAGAAAGCTGCAGGGATGGCTAGCATCCAGGTATGCCCTGAGTCATCATCATTTGGACAAGGTGGTTCAAGTGCAAATGTCACATTTGTCGTCTCTGTATTGGACCCTCTGGAAGTTGGGGGGCTCCCCTTTAATCTTAACATTATGTCTATTACCTGCCCTAACTCTAGTCACAGACACATCATCCCTGGGTTGGGGGACTAATATGGAGTCTCTGCAGAATCTAGGTCTCTCGTCGTCTCAAGATCTAATGACTCATATAAATGCCAGGGAGTTAAGAGTTGTACGAGTAGCCTATTCAGCGTTCCTCCCACATATAGCAGGAAAGAATGTGCTCATTCTTACAGATAACTCTGTGACTATGTTTTACATAAAAAGACAGGGAGGGGTGCAGTCAACCCAGCTATCCCAGGAGGCAATTTGCCTCTGGAACCTTTGCATAATCAATTTGATTAATCTTTGAGCTGCTCACCTTCCAGGGAAGCAGAACACCTTCCAGGGAAGCAGAACAGTTGGTGGATCAGCTAAGAAGGACCTTCTCTGATCTCCATGAGTGGTCATTTATGCTGGGATATGGCTAGATCCATCTTCCAGCTCTGGGGAACTCCCCAGCTGGACCTGTTTGCAACAAAGACCAACAGAAAATGCTATTGTTATTGTTCCCGGGAAGGTTTCAGCCCAGGCTCATTGACAGATGTTTTTCTGCTACCCTGGAGGTACCTGGAAGGATCCCCTCCTGTGTGCCTTCTCTCTTTCTTGGGACCCCAGCTGCTTCCTCCATCCCAACCTGCAAGTCTTCCACCTGACAGCCTGGGTACTGCATGGTTAACACCACCTTTGGAGAGACCCTTTCCTACGGATGTTGAGAAAGTGCTTCTGAATAGTAGAAAACCCTCAAAAAGGGGCACTCATCTGGAACTGCATCTTCATTTGGTCCCATCAAAAAAGGCGTATCTCCAGAGCATGCACCTTGAACCTCGTACTGGACCATTTTCTATACCTAAAACATCAGAGTTTTAAATTAGCTCTATGAGAGTATATCTGGCAACTGTTTCGGCCATCCACACTTTGGTGGATAGTAGATCCCTTCTCTCTGATCCCATTAAAAATCTGGTGAAAAAGGACTTGGTCAGATTGTACCCTCACATGGAAGATCTTATCCATCCTTGGGATCTGAACTTGGTCCTAGAAAAATTGATGGGACCTCCATTTGAATCTCTTACAACTTGCTCTCTGCTCCACCTATCTAGAATGGTAGCAATTGCAGTTGCCATTACCTCAGCCAGAAGGATGGGCAAGTGGAGAGCAGTAGTGTCAGAGCCTACCTGTACAGTTTTCCGTAACAATAAAGTTTATCTCTGCCCTCACCCTAAATTTCCCACTGAGGTAGTGTAGCGAGGAGGTGTGGCCTCCTTCAGAAGTGGACGCGGAGGGAACGCCACAAGCCGACTGGCCACATGCCAGAAGCAAAGGGGTGGGACAGGAAGCGGAAGTATAAAAGGTCGGCCCAGCAGCTCAGTTGAGAGGGAGCTGCTGAAGGAGACAGACGCATCTTCCCCACTGCTGGAGTGGGATGCCAAGGAGAACCGCTGCTGCCACGGGGACCGGCCCAGACCCTGCTGATGCTGAGGTGCTTCTACTGCTACACTTGGTGGTGCATCCTGGGCAGACTGAGGCTGACCCCTGGACACAGGTACAGCCGAGGGGGGAGTAGGAAGCAGCCCAGGGAAACCAGGCAACAGTCTGGCTGAGAGCAGGCCTGAAAGAAGGTCAGCTTGTTGCGGGTGAATCCCCGCTGACCCAGTGGCAGACCACTCCACCCCTGCTATGGCCCTGGGCTGGGACATGGTGGAGTTGGGCGAGCCTGCGTCTCCCCCGCCACCCCAATCATGGGGTGGCAGTAGTCGCCCTCCTTGGATCAGGAGGCCTGCACTCCTCAGTCACCCCTACTTGAGCCCCACAGACCGCATCTGGCGCTCACCCAGACCTGAGCTCCAGAGACTGGGCTTGGTGCTCACCCCTACCTGAGCCCCTACACTGGGCTGGTGCTACAGCTCAACCTGACTGCAGGCCAGAGCCTGGACTGTTTGCTGCCCTGCCGTGCTTAACAGTTACCTACCTTTCTGTAACTTTTCTTCAAGATGTGTTGCACGTGTCCATTCCATGACCCACCCTCCTTCTCCTTTCTGTCGTAGTCTATCTGGTATGAAGGAACTGGAGGGGGGAGAGGGGAGTCAGGGGCAGCTCCACCCTCTTATACTAGCACACAGGGGCATGTGACAACAGAGTGCTCAAGCCATCCCAATGCTCAAGCCATCCCGAAGGAAAAAGTTCTCCATCTCTGCTCAAGGTGCACACACACCTACAGTGGAATAGATATGTACAACACATCTCAAACAACAATTATAGAGAGGCAGTTAATTGTTTTTCTGCACTGTTTGTTCAAGAAAAGTGAATTTGAGAAGATATATCTTCTGGTTTTCAAGCCAAGCCTACGCAGGAGGGTTGCAGCCTGTAGTCATATGCTGTAATATGCTCCCACATTATTTCTTAGAATTTAATAAATTATCACAATGTGCTCTATACCTTGCAGTGATTGAGCCTAAACTGTGATTGAGCTGTCATGATTTAACGTCTTTTGAATCGTCTCCTTTGAAGAACAGTTTGAAAACAAAGGCCGAGTTTCACCAGCATTTCACTCCAGTTTTACATTAGTGTGACATCACTGAGTGCAATTAGCTTACACTGCCATAAAACTGGAGTGATGGAGTGGTGTATCAGGCCTAAGAACATTAATAGCGTTGGAAAACAATAAAATTCGAATGCAAAAACAGAGGCTTGCTTTATCTCAATAAACCACCTCAAGTGGAATCCTGTGGTTGGTATGAGTCAATCAGCAGAGTGCATTTTTGGAAAGTGAGAGCCAGTGATTTGCAGCAGGTGTGGACAATACTAATCTAAAAAGCAAAAAAAGTGGTCCAGATTCTGGTGTAAATTGGTGCCTCTTCATTGATTTTGATAGTGCTTTGGTGACTTATACCAGCTGAGTATGTGGCCTAATATGTTTTAAATCAATATGCTGATTTCCTGTTTAGCCATAAATTGCTGGATTTAAGGAAAAATGTCAGGTCATCTTTAGGAGTCCCAACTTCTAAAACGCCAGTGCTGCTTGGGATTGCAGCAAACTGGGGATGTACCCACTCCTGTTGTGCTTAGAGAATGTTGGATGATTTAAAGGAAACCTCTGTTTTATTTCTACTAAGAGGCAGACTCAAGTCTACTGTTTTGGCTTTGACTATTTTAAATTGGCCAATAATATTAACTTAATGTACTTTGGTTATCTTTATATTCCTTATACTTTTATTTATGTACTTGCTAGCACAATCTATTTTCACTTCACCATATGGTGTTTCTTTATCTACTTTTGTTCTTTTCTCATCAGTAATTATTTTTCTTTGGAGTATGTGAAATGTAGTCACAGACATCCAGTGGGAAGCGTTTTTAGGTCAGTGACTAATTTTCCCAGGGCCATATTACAAGCTCTGGTGACTTACACTGGCTCTATTTAGAGTAGAAAGATGGCTACTTTCATATCTTTTTAGATTTTCTTCTCTCAGTTGATCTACTTCTGCCTCCTCACTCAGTCAAGTGATGTTGTGGGTAGAGTTCATAAGCCACAGAAACTTCCAAGTGATTTGTTCCTTAATTATATCAATCTCTACCAGGCATTTCAAGATAGGCATGGGACATGCATCAAAGAACTCTACTGTGTATACCTTAAAGTACCATATGAATCATGTATTTTGTTTAATTATTTGGCTCCCATTTCTATAATATCTGAGTAACTCAGTCTCTACTTTCAGAGTAACAGCCGTGTTAGTCTGTATTCGCAAAAAGAAAAGGAGTACTTGTGGCACCTTAGAGACTAACCAATTTATTTGAGCATGAGCTTTTGTGAGCTATAGCTCACTTCATCGGATGCATCGGGGTGAGGGAGTGAGAGAACCTGGATTTGTGCAGGAAATGGCCCACCTTGATTATCATACACATTGTAAAGAGAGTGGTCACTTTGGATGGGCTATTACCAGCAGGAGAGTGAGTTGGGGGGGCGGGGACGGAGGGTGAGAAAACCTGGATTTGTGCTGGAAATGGCCCAACTTGATGATCACTTTAGATAAGCTATTACCAGCAGGACAGTGGGGCGGGAGGAGGTATTGTTTCATGGTCTCTGTGTGTATATAATGTCTTCTGCAGTTTCCACGGTATGCATCCGATGAAGTGAGCTGTAGCTCACGAAAGCTCATGCTCAAATAAATTGGTTAGTCTCTAAGGTGCCACAAGTACTCCTTTTCAGTCTCTACTGCATTTATCCTCAGACCACCCCTGTGAGGGAGAAAAGTGCTATTATCCCTATTTTATAGATGGGGTACACAGAGGATAAGCGATTTGCCCAAAGTCACACAGAAAGCCTGCGGTGCAGCAGGAAATTGAACCCAGGTCTTCTAACTCCCAGACCAGTGCTCTAACCACTGGACCATCCTTCTTAAGTAAAGAATAAAAAAATGTCCTGCCCCAGATTGCTCATCGTCTAAGACGTTACAGGTGGATAAAACAGACAACTGTGGGAGAATATAACTAAACATTCCCTCAAGCCACATAGGATGCCTTTGAAACCGCAGCATCTCAATAGCAACTATAATATCCTCTAGCAGGGTCACGTGGCTGAAGAGTTCTGGGTTAGCTGAGGATGTGCAAAATAAACCAGAAAATCTGCCTTTTGTGGGACCAGAGATGAAATGCTGGAAAAAGTCAGGGATTCCAGATCCACTCTGTGTTTGCTAGGTTTGTAGTAGTCTTCGCACAGAAAATAGGCACCTTCTTATTACCAGATGCAAGAACAGGTTACCAAACCTGTTAATTGATAGAAGAGAGCTTTCCATAACATCCTTCTCTTTTTCTAGCCTTACCCTTGCTATGCTTTTTTCTTCCCAGTACCCATGGCAGGCCAAGCAGTCTCTGACGGCAGACTCCTCCTCATATAGAGTTGCAGTTTGTGGGTGCCTTCCAGTTCAGGGCTTGATCCACAAATCCATGGATTCTACCTTATTCCAGCCCTGAAGGATATCATGCCCAGGGGGATGAATTTGAGAATAAAAACAGGCTTATATTGGTCATGTGTACTTTTCTTAAAGAGGAAGCTTGATTTGTTGCTTACATGTGCTCCTCTCCCCAGGGGTGATTCAGATGAGAAGGGTTTATAGATGGCACTACAAAAGTTATTCAGATTTTGCAAGCTAGACTGAAGCGCTCTGCGGACACCATAGTATGTGAGAGTCCTTTTAATTAACTACACCCTTTCCCTCCCACACCCTTCGCTTTATTCATGTTTTCTCTTATAAAAATGGAAGATCCGATCTGATCATAAAAAAGAAATAAATCTACTTTATTTCTTTTGTCTGCCTTCTTAGATAGTTTGATATTGGTGCATGTTGACAATGGGTATGCATCTCTTCCTTTCACAGTTAGCAACACATGAAGACCTTTTCTTCCTAATGCCATGTCTACACTACAGTATTAAGTCGACTTTAGTTATGTTGATGATGATAAGTCACTTTAATAACATCAGTGGATCACGTCCACCCAACACTCCTTGTGTTGGCTCTGCACATCCACAGTCATTGCTCTTGCATTGACAGAGAGAGCGTTGCATCATAGGCAGCTATCCCACAGTGCAACTCACCACCCTCTGTCACCCTCTGCCACTGGGAGCTCTGGGAACGGATCGCAGTAAATCATGGGGACGTGCTCGCTGTCCTGTGATGCAGTGCTTTCCATCTCATAATTCCATGGGCTTCCTGCTTCATTTTGCATTGTTTTTCAACAGTCCTTGTAAGCTGTGCGCCCGACATCTCTGCCTGAGCTCATGGATCCTGAGCTACTGACCAATGATGAGTGTTATGAACACTATGTGGCTGGTTCTGCACTATTTCATGAGCTGCAAAACACTGAGTGATGCCTGCCCTGCTGTCTGCCATGGAAACAAATAGTTCAAGATTTCTGTTGGCATTCATGGAGCAGCTGCATATGGTGGCCCATCGGTAGTGGGCTCGGGAAACAAGCCCTGAGTGGAGTGATTGCATCGTGATGCAAGTATGGGATGATGAGCAGTGGCTGCAGAACTTTTGGATGTACAAAGCCACCTTCTTGGAACTATATGGAGGTTGCCCCAGCACTGCTGTACAAGGACATCAGAATGAGAATTGCCCTCAGAGTGGAAAAGCAAGTAGCAATCACTGTGTGGAAGCTGGCAACTCCAGACTTCTACCAGTCAGTTGCAAATCAGTTTGGAGTTGGAAAGTCCACTGTGGGGGCGGTGGTGATGCAAGTGTGTGGTATCATTAATTGCCTCTTCTTACAAAGGACTCTGACTCACAGTAATGTGCTGGAAACAATTGATGGCTTTGAGACAGTGAGATTCCCTAACTGTGGCAGGGCAATATATGGAATGCATATTCCAATTTTGGCCCCCAACGTTGTACATCAACTGAAAGGGATATTTCTCCATTGTCTTGCAGGCGCTGGTGGCTCACCGGAATTTCTCTGACATCAGCATGGGGTGGTCAGGGAAGGTGCATGAAACACACATCTTTTGGAACACTGGATTGTATAGAAAGCTGCATGCTGGGACTTTCTTTCCAGACCAGAAGATTCCAGTGGGGAATGTGCAAATGCCCACAGTGATCCTTGGACACCCAACATACCTCCATCCAGCCTGAGTCTTTCATTGATAGTCTCCCTCCGTGCTCTTGTTTCGCTATATGCTGCATCTGTTGACTGCAGCACTTTGTGAAACATATCCTCCTTACTCCTCTTGGGTTGCCACACTCTGCTGGTGTGGAGGAGTGGGTTCTCAAGGGCACATCTGCAGAAGCCAAAGAAACAATGAACAGAGACAGTGTTGTGAGTGTGTTCACTGCTGTGAATCACAAAAGTTAACATACACCTCTTTCCCACTGTCCCTTGGCTAGCACACCGTTCAGCATGAGTCCCAATAATGGTGTGTTTGGGTGGAGGTTAAGGGGGAATGGGCAAGAAGGGACAAAGGGTGGTTTGAGAAGGGGGTTACTATAAGTGTCTAGGGAGCCTATTCTGAATATTGGTACCCTTTTCCACAGGCTAGGGTAATCGAACCCAATATCTCACCCCTAAGGGTAACCCAGGATGCAAGGGTGTAACTCCTGCAATGATGTGGCTTCAGACTGTCTCCGTATGCTGCTCGCCTGTGTGCCACTCTGGTCCCTGCAGAAATAATTGTCACCAGCGAGGTCTGAGCCCAAGTGCTGCTGCCTGATGCAGTGAGGCGGAGTGGCCTCTCTCCCGACTTGAGAGCAAGGGACCACTACAACCTACAGGACAGTTTCCGAGAGATCCCTATGGAGGATTCCCAGGACATTCTCATGTACATAACAAACTTTTCCGCCATGGTTCCATTGTGGGGACGGACAGGCTCTATTGTTAATTTTTGTCCCTTATCCCTCCTCTACAATGTACAGGAGAGCTCAATCTCCTCTCACTGTACAAAAATGAGCTCTTTTTGGCACTCCCCTCTCCTGCATCCTGCGCACCACAGCTGGAGTGCTGGGACTGGCTAGACTTCTCCAGAGTGGAAAAGAGGTCCTGACTTGCCGCGCCATCAGAAGACCCGGCCATGTGCTCCACATCATCCTCCAGCTCTACCTTCTTGTCCACCACTTTGTCATCATGGTTGAGTCCTCTGGCCACTGCCTCCACTGACCCCAAAGTATCCATGGGACTCTTGATGGTGGATGTGGGGTTGTTGCCAAGAATGGCGTGCAGCTCTTTATAGAAATGGCATGTCTTTGGCGCCACACCAGAGTGATAGTTGATCTCCCAGTAGACCCAGTAGCTTCAGTCACTTCTGTAACTCTCTGTAGATCAAAGGACCAGTTGAGAGCCACCATTATCACCTTCCACCATAACAACACCTCTCACCTCAGCTCTGCTTACACTCCCAGGACAGTTTAAGATGCCGACACTCTGAATGACCTGTGTCCCAGACAGAAAGAAAAAGAATGGGGGAGGGAAAGGAGAGTGCACACAGAGCCCTGGCATGGGAGAGAAAAGGGACTAGGGGATTTTGATATGGGTAGAAGGGGGACACACTGAAACCACATAATGGGGGAAAGGGAGGAATGGGGGTCTGTGGATTTGGGGTGAAGGGCATACAGAGCACCTAGACTGGGGGACAGTAGTATGGGGAAGGAGATATTAAAGCACATGGGGTCTCTGGCATGTGGCAGAGGAGGCAATGGGGCACACAGAGCCCCTCTTATTGCGGGGGGAAAAATGGGAGACCCTGGCAGTAGGGGGAATGTGAGGGTACACAGAGTCTGTGGTATGAGGGATGGGAGCTGCTGGGAGTCCCTGAAATACAGAGGGAAGTGAGAGGGCACACAGGGAACAGAAGAATTCCTGGAGGCCCTGTGGTGAGCAGTGAGCTTGGCCTTGAAGCAACAAAGCGTGTGACCCTCTAGTTTTAAGAGGGACCCCTAACTATTTGAGCCTGCCCTTACAGGTGCTGACAACACCTGACAAAAAGGTTGCAACTATTATAAGATGTACTTAATTGCACTTTTAGTCCACTTGGGATCAAACATTTGATACCCTTACTCATGGCTCCTACAATTAGATCCACCAGAAAACCCCATCTACAAACTCTAACTGTATGATTACACAGTGGTTTTTGTCACTGCATGTGTTCTAGTGATTTTTTTTTTCTTGCTCGAGATTTCTTTCTTAAAGAAAATAATCACAGCAAGGGACTCTATGTGACCAGGAAAGGAAATGTGTCAGATATTAATTTACTCGTGAACTTGCCTGCATGGTTTAAACAAACAATCAAGTGGAAAATGTTCACAAGTTAAGACACTTTTGCAGAAGTAATGCCAACAGACCTGACCAGCAACAAAACCTTATGTAAACACAGTATTTCTCCACCTACATCTAACCAACTATTTATTTCAACCATTAAATACCACCTCCTAAAACAGGTACTAATTGGACAGATCTCTCACATGTTGCATTGCTCTGTGGAGAAGTATATTGCATTGTGATTTAAGAATTAGGTCTCCCCAAGGCTAGCTAAGGCTAGGAGTAGTGTGGCTGAAGAACTTGCAGACTGCCCTCCACCACCACATCCTGTTACAGTGTAGAGCTAAAGCGTTAGATGAAGCTGTCAGCCTTTATGACAGGGTTATCTTGTGAGGCAGCTATTGAAGCACCAGAGGAGGTTGAGAAGCTGAGAGAAGACTCAGGGATATAGACATTCTGGAATAATTTCTACATTTACAAAAAAGTCTCCGCGCTTTCTGGATGGAGAAGGGAAGGCTGGTTCTCAGTCATGCAGTGGAGGCATAGAGCTCCTGGCAGTCAGGCAACTGAGCCCACAAAATGAAATGGTGGCCGCAGTGCTCCCAGCCTCCTTATTTGAAGGGAGAAAAGACTTATTTCCTTCCCCATGGCCAAAGAAGTGGCGGTGATAGCAAAGGCAGACACTATCCAGACCCCTCTTTGCCCCTTTCCCTCCCAAGTCCAGTAGTGTCTGAGAGAGCTAAGTAGCTGTGACCCAGATCCTCAAAGGTATTTAGGCTCCTAACTGGCACCGGTTTCCATGCAGGTTAGGAGCCTAAATACCTTTGAGGATCTGGGTCTGTATGACTGATTAATAATAGTAGCCTGGTGTTTGGAAGTGCTGAGCACAACCAACTCCAACTGAAATCAGTGCAGTTACACCAGGGATGAATCCAGCCCAGTGGGTGTAATAGCATTCTTCCTTTAGCTGACAATGGGTCTATTAAATGCAAGTGGCAACAGAATAGCCAGACTGAGTACACTCTGTTGCTAGATATACCTCTTTGCAATGTTTATGTTCTGTTTATATGTGTAGGTATTTATATTACATTCGTTCTTTATTCTTGGACTTCATTAAAAGGTCTGTTCTCCTCTGTAGATGGAGTCTCATTAAATAATGCTCAAATAAATTTCTCTCATTTTCCAGAATTATTTAAACCCTGATGGTTGTTCTGTCTCTACTTCCTTGATGTGTAGGCACTTAGCACTGAAAGGTTAACTAGAAGTCTCTAGTCTGAGCTCCATTTGACAGAAAATCCACATACCCTCAAGGGCATTCACCTCTTTAAAGTCCCAAGATGGAGTTTTATGTCAGGTTAATTATGTAATTCTTTACAATTTGACACAATGAATCAGAATAAACACAAATAGGTTGAATGACCAGATTAAATTTCTAATTAGCATAGAATTAGATTTTTTTTAATATGGATGTGTCAATCATCTCCACATAAAAATGACATTTACTCTTATTTAACTCTGTTTTTTCTTACTACCTTTGGGATAACGGACCTTATTTTCTAAACCTTATTTATCATACATGGAACATATATATTTAAATGTGCCATTAGGAACGCAATACATTTATTGGTTCAGAGACTGCAGAAGTTATACGCTATAAATGAAGCATGTCAAAAATTCTTTCCATTATTGAAATTGAATGGTGACCAAATTGTCTTGTCTTAGTTAAGAGATGACAAGGATTTTTTCATTTTAACTAAAAGTAAAGGAGTACTTGTGGCACCTTAGAGACTAACCAATTTATTTGAGCATAAGCTTTTGTGAGCTACAGCTCACTTCATCGGATGCATACTGTGGAAAGTGTAGAAGATCTGAAATGAAAAAATATGAAAGCATGAAATATGAAAGCATGAAAAAATACCTCCCCCCACCCCACTCTCCTGCTGGTAATAGCTTATCTAAAGTGATCACTCTCCTTACAATGTATATGATAATCAAGTTGGGCCATTACCAGCTATTACCAGCAGGAGAGTGGGGTGGGAGGAGGTATTTTTTCATGTTTTGTGTGTATAAAAGATCTTCTACACTTTCCACAGTATGCATCTGATGAAGTGAGCTGTAGCTCACGAAAGCTTATGCTCAAATAAATTGGTTAGTCTCTAAGGTGCCACAAGTCCTCCTTTTCTTTTTGCGAATACAGACTAACACAGCTGTTACTCTGAAACCTTTCATTTTAACTGTTTCTCTCCCTCTCTGTGTGAAACTTGCAAGCTGCTAATTGTGTTAGTACATCCTAAGACAGAGAGAGACTCAAAGCGATACTTTGTAACAACAGAAACAGCACACAGAGACTCCCCACCCTTTTGTTGTATTTATCTCGCTTTGTTAACAATTGTAATTAAAATAGAGATAGAGGATGTTTGTGGATGGATGCTTGGTGTAGATAATAAATGAATGATCAGGGAGGTGCCAGCTGAGGAGTTCAGTATCCGGCCAAAGAATGCGCAGAGTGGAGACAACCAGAGGACCCCCGGAGGGCAGACTGGAATCCACCCAACAGCCTCAAGGAGGGGAGAACCAAAGAACAAGATAACATCTGGCAGCACAGAGCCGTCAGGAATGTGCCATCTGCTGATCGATTCAGCAACAGCATGATGAAGAAATTCCCATAGACTGGTATAGGAATAAATTCCTACAAAAATAGACTCTAGAAACTGAGAACTTTGAGTCCGGTTCTGCTACCACCCTCCAGGAGCATCGGACGAGCAACTGACAAAGACTCAGCTCCACCCTCATGCCCAAGTTACCTGGCTGGTAACTTGGCATGAGCAACCTCCAGGCTGGTAACTATAACAAATTTGCAGGACCTGTGTGTGTGTATGAATGAAAGTGTGAATGAATGTGAAACTGAATGAAATGTTATAGCTATAACTGACTGCCTACTCTGATTATTTTTGTATTCACAATAAATGTGACATTTTGTCTTATCCCCTTTAATAAGATCCTGCTAGTTTTTATTTTATTGGTATAACACAGAGACTGAAGAAATTATACCCTATAAATGAAGCATGTCAAAAATTCTTTCCATTATTGAAATTGAATGGTGATCAAATTGTCTTGTCTTAGTTAAGAGATGACAAGAAGTTTCATTTTAAACTTTTATTTTCAAGGGTTTATAAAACTTTGCTCTGGGGATAAAATTTTGACGTTTTATTGCAAGTAGGACCTCTGTTAGCCATTAGGGGGCAGAATGGGATGGAAGTTGTATGACGGAAGTTTCTGTTCTAGCTTATTTTCTTTTCCAGATGTAAATTATGAGCCTGGAAAATGTAATCCATTTAAAAAGATATGGTTGCCACCAGTCTATTATTTATAATGCATTCCTACTTTTTCACTTCTGTTTCCCATGTTATTTATTCTACAGACTGAAAATGATTTTGGATTAAAAACTATCTTCCAGATTCTTGTACATCAACAGTGGTACCTGGAGTCAAAAGACTTCTCATTTTAAGCAATACAATGATCCACCTCAGACTGTCCCAATCATTTACAAGTTTTCATGAACTTTATAGGAAGATCTCAGAGATCAAACCTTATGAACCCCGATGGGTTCCATCTTCATAACTTGACAGAAACCCTCCTTATTGAAGCCCACTCCCCTTCCTGTGGGATAAGCTGTGTAGTTATGCAGGAGTAAGTGCCATATAAGCCTAGTCAGCTCCAAGCAGGCCAATCTTCAAAGGCCTGGGCCTAGTGTTGAGGGGCTTTATGGTTGTTCTGCAGTAGGCAGAATAGAGCTGTTCACAGAAGAAAGAAGCTCATGCTGATCTCTGATCAAATGAAACACACAACAGATCTTCCTTTGAAGTCAATGGAACTTAACCAAGTTAATAATGGTTCAGGGAGCAGCTCTGACTTTACTGTACCAAGAGCTATCAAATAATAAGATTTGCATCATGCATTAGTCTCTAAGGTGCCACAAGTACTCCTTTTCATCATGCATTTGATGTCACTAAAATAAAGTCATTATAATTGAACATCCAAGAATATCTTTTTGACATTTATTTCACAGGTGTTTTGGGTTCAGCTCTTGTGTAGCACCAGCAGGAGTCCATTATCCTGTGGCAATGTTCTCTTCCCTTGACATTATTTTTTAAATACATAATGTAGCACCAGCCTCTTTTATCAATAGACTGCCAACTAAGTGAGATTTGAGGGTGAAACCAAGAAGAATACAAGTCAAGATAAAATTGAGAACACAAGTAACCAAATAGGAAAAGAGAAAATTACATTAATTTGTTCAAAATGTCTTATACATTTTTAAAGGCTGCTTTTTAAATGTCTAGTTTAAAAATATATCAGTGTTTTAATTGTTTCAAAACTCACCTCCAGTAACAACTTCTGATTTTTCTGTCTTCCATCTTATCTAGTAGGAATTTTGTATTCAATTCTAATAGAAGGTGCCTAACTCCAGATTTACACATGCAAATAAAACTGTTTTTAAAAGGTGCTGAGACACTCTCATTAAAGGGATGAATCCAGCCCATTGCATTTAATGGCATATCTCCTGCAGCAGACGTTGCATTTACTTAGCGCCAAGAGAAACAGATTGGCAAGAGTGAATACACTCTGTTAGTTACTAGCATGTATGGCTAGATGTATGTCTGTGAAATATTTCTGTTTTGTTTATTTAGGTACCATTTTATAAGTGCTTGTTTTTGGCCAAAGTTTCTTAGTGTTATAGATGAAAACACATACAATATATAAAGTTATACAAAGAACCTAGTGTGCCAGAAATGAACTAATATGTCATAATGTTATGAATACTGTTATGTAATAATTGTTAGTGAGGGAAAATTATAGTATATTGGGGGAAAGTGTAATGTTTATTATATGCCTATAATGCTCAAATTCAATGGGTGTGTACAGGAAGGTAACCCACTGGCTCCCCAGATAAGAATACCCAGGCACACAATCAAAAGACAGTAGCATCCATCAAGGCTCCAGGCTGAAATGGCACAGCTGTTTTGCCAGGGTGGGAAAGGATCAAAAGAGATCAAAAAGGACTACAAACTGTTAAAAAGTGTCTTGATCCCTGTGAAGAAGGTGAGGGACTGTCCAGACAGTATCAGTGAGTTCTGACAAGGGAGGCATACAGACAGAGAGAGGCTCCATGGAAGAGATGATAGGAAGCCAGTCCTAACTAGGGTTCTCATGTGGAAGACACCTGCTAGGCTAGACATGTGTAGTGTGTTTTACTGTTGTTAAGTTTTCTCTAATATGCTTTTGTTCTAAAAAAATAATACTTTGCTTGAAGAAAACTATTTGATCAGTGCTTACCACTGTCATTGTCCCAGAAGGTACAGAAATATAGGGTCTGAACCTAAGTCAGACCTGCTAAGGCAACCATGGTAAGTACCAGAGGACGGCAACCCAGGGCCTGGTCTGTGAGTGGGAGAATTGTATGATTCCACCTAAGCCAGATGATAGCTAGAGGTTTGAGTCTGAAAGGTGGGTGCACTTGACAGGACCAGGAGGAATCAGAGGTAGTTTAGCTCAGTCACTGTGACACCTGGCTAATGATGGAAAGTACTAGACATTACAGTGCACAAGCTAACACTTTTCCTAAAAAAGGAAAACAAAAAGTTTTAATTTCTGTTTCTTTGGATGAAACTCCGACATTCACCCCCAATGGAAGAAAATAGGAAAGATGCTCCCATTAATATGCGTTACTAAAGTACATAAAGTAAAGTACAAACAGCCATGGGTAAGTAAACAAATAACTCATCAAAAGTTGTGCATTTATAAAGGTTACACACCTTTTTGGGTGCTACTGCAATATTGTCAACCTCAAGCATTCAAATATGAGTCAGGCCTCATAAAATTGTAATTGGCTAAAAGATGAGATTTACTTTTAAAAAACTGGATTCTTTTCCTCTGCTTTCTGGTTTGTGAGCCTCTAGGGTGCCTTAGAGCATGTTATCAAAGATTTTTATGCAACTATGAGGTCCAGAAATGTACTTTTTAAAGGATGAAAGCTGAAACTCTCATGTAATCACATGACTCCAGGAGTTGAGGTTTTAAGAACAGTACCAAATCTCATGAGACTACTGCTTTGAGCCACCACAGTATAAAGCCACAAGACAAAACTCTTTTCATAACCTGAGAAGTATAGGTTTCTTCTACCAATGTTGGCAATTCAAAGTGTTCAACAATCATGAATCAGGCCTCTAAAAATCATGAGATTGGCTTAAAATAATGCGATGTTTAAAAAAATAAATAACATTTGGAAATCTACAATTAATTTGTTCTAAACACTCGGCACAGCAATCAATCAACAATAATTCATATAAAGCACAATCTCCATCTTGCGTAGCACTAAAACCGAGAGTAGTCACTCTGCTGTTTGGGAAAGCTATGAATATAGAGACAATGGAGTGTAGGAAGACAGCACTGCATTGGTTTCACTCACTTCATGTTCGGGAGATTATCTTTGTCAGCTTCAGGGCTAGAAACAATTTTATGCAAATTAATACTTAAGAAACTGACGGCTTAGAATACTATTTGCCAAAGAAAGTTTCCTACTTGCCATTGGTGAATGTCTGTCACGAGGTGGACAGGCAGAGGGTGTAATTTGGATTAGGTGGCTAGCCCCTATAGTTTGATCAATCATAAATTATAAAGGGCCTATTTTCTGGTTGAGGTTTGAATGGAAATGACATCTTAAGAATGCATCCGATGAAGTGAGCTGTAGCTCACAAAGGCTTATGCTCAAA
Organism: Eretmochelys imbricata; assembly: GCF_965152235.1. Lineage (NCBI taxonomy): Eukaryota > Metazoa > Chordata > Testudines > Cheloniidae > Eretmochelys > Eretmochelys imbricata. The sequence goes on from NC_135573.1 coordinate 242,217,434, forward strand.
TAAATTGGTTAGTCTCTAAGGTGCCACAAGTACTCCTTTTTGTTTTAAGAATACAGAGGCTCTTGTGAGTTTTCTGTCATTTGGGGCAAAAATAGCGGAAGAACAACCTGTGTGATTTCCATGCTGTCAAACCTGACCCCTAGTCCTGATTCACTCCCATACCCAAGCTCCAGCTCTGTGCCTAACTGGACTGTCTGGCTGGCCCATCTCTATTACTTTCAATTTGTTCTGTAAAAAGAAAAGGAGGACTTGTGGCACCTTGGAGACTAACAAATTTATTTGAGCAGAAGCTTTCGTGAGCTACAGCTCACTTAAGCTTATGCTCAAATACATTTGTTAGTCTCCAAGGTGCCACAAGTACTCCTTTTCTTTTTGCGAATACAGACTAACAGGGCTGCTACTCCGAAATCTGTTACAATGGGAGTCCTGCACGCCATTGACCAACACTGCAACTTAGAGCCAGGGGGTGCTGCTGGGGCACCCCCAGTTCCAGCGCCCCTGAAGCCCCTTTTGGCTAGGAGAGAATCCTGAAGAAATAAGGGAAGGGAGGGGGCCGTGAAGAAAATGGGCTGGGGGGGGGGGCGCTGATTCTTGCTTTGCAGAGGAGAAGCAGCGGGCGCATGAGGTCTGTGCAGGTGGCATGAATCTGAGGGCGGGAGGGAGAAGCAGAGAGGGGGTGAGTGTGACAGACAGGGCGGCCGGAGGAGTGAGAATGGAGGGAAGCGGGGGAGAGAGGGAAGCGCGGCGGCGGCGGCGGCGGAATCACTCCCCCGCCCCCAAGCGCTGCCCCTGCCAGCCGCACCGGCGTGTGAGGCTGGGGCGGGTCCGACTCTGCCCTCGCCGAAAGGCCCGGCCCCGCCAGACCCGACCTCGGCCGCAGTAAGAGCCGCCCAAGGAGCTGGGGGCCGCTGTGGGGAGCCCGGGGCTGCCTCGGGGGGCTCTTCCCGCAACCTGGCGGGCCGGGGGCGGGGCCTGGGGGGGAAGGGGCGGGGCGGGGCCAAGGGGCGGAGCCTCGAGCGAGGCTCGGCGCGGGTGTGCAGCGGCGCGACGGGAAGGCAGCCGCAGATTGGACAGGCGCGGTCCCCGCACGCGCTGCCTGCCCCCGGCCGCTCTGTTCCCTTCCAGGGCAGCCGCCGCCGCCGCCGCCGCGGGAGGAGGGGCTACAGCCCTGCGCCTGGGGCTTCCCCTCTCCCGAGGCGCAGCAGCAGCGCCCCAGCTGGGCGCACCCCGGGAGCGGGCGGCGCCGCTGCACGCGCCCCGTGTCTCCCTTCCCAGCCCGGCGGGCAGGTGTTGCCGCCGCCCGCTTGAACCGGAACCGTTTTTGCAAAGGCAGCCTGGGTGGCTGCGGTGCCGCCGCGTGCGCCGGGGGAGTGGATCCAGCCCGCTCCTGGGGAGGCGGAGGAGGAGCGCGGCCGCTCCGCCGCTGGCAATGGGGCTGTGCATGAGCCACGCTTAGCCGGCCTGTGCCCTGCCTGCCAGGGCAGGATGATTTAGCTGCTGCGCCCTCCGCTCGGCTGGACGTGCTCGGGGCACGGCTTCTTGGATGAGCCGCCGCGGGGATCAGCCGGGGAGCGCGGCTGGAGGGAGCAGCCGCCACCGCCTCTTCCTCTGCTGCTTGTTGTTTTCTCCGCTGCTGCCCATGGCTTCTCGCCCCCGCCAGTGACGGGCTCCCCCTGCATCCTCCCGCGCCTGGCCCGGCGGCGAAGGAAGATGGGAAACACCACCTCCTGCTGCGTCTCCTCCAGCCCCAAACTACGCAGGAATGCCCACTCCCGCCTGGAGTCCTACCGCCCGGAGCCCGAGCTGAGCCGCGAGGACACGGGCTGCAACCTGCAGCACATCAGCGACCGGGAGAACATAGATGGTAAGAGAGGTGTGGGGGCTGCTGGGCTGGGGAGCTCCCGGCAGCTAGGGCAGCCCCCCCCCCCACAGCCCCGCTGGGCTGGGGAAATCCCCTCTATCTCCAGCCACAGGGGCAGCCCCCGGGGAAAGGCATCTCCCACAAGCACAGGAATTGCCAAGTGGGGGACACTCTGCTGTCCTGCTCAAGGGGGGAAACATGGAAACACCCAGCCCTCCTTCCCCCCCTAAACACCTTGGGAGCTCCCGTCGCCTCTTCCTTGCCTCTCAGTGTTTACTCACTTCTGTCCCCCGAGGAATCTCTTCTCTCCCCTCCTCCTTTTCCTGGGTCTTTCGGTGATTGCAGAATATATAGCGAGACAGAGGGTTTTTTTGGGTTTTATGCCTCCATCCACAACTTCGAGGTCTTTGGATGCCCCTATACTTGTATAGCACAATGCAGCATTATTGACCCCATACTAATATGTCATGATGTAGCTCTATTTGTGTGGATTCCACCTGTGCAAGTATGTGGTACACAGTGTTAGGATCCTTGTGTGGATTCTTGCAGTGTACGTTGTGCTATGGCATTATTTATCTGCCCTTTCTTCTGATTTGAGGCCTTTATAGTTCTCCCACCTTAGCATTGAATGAAAACCTGGAGTACTATTTACCCCAGACCATACTTTCAAGATCTTTGTGTGTATTTGCCCCCTCACCCAGCGTGGACTGATGTGACACTGTTTACGCTGGTCCACAGCTTCCAGATCCAATCCACTCAACTGTTTGAATTTCAAAAGCGAATTTTGGCCCACCCAAATTTCCTGAACAAAGATGGTCCGTGGACTCAACTGGTTATCTGTTGCTATGTGTATGCCAAAGCCAATCCTGGTTGAGGGATAAAACATAAAGAAAAACCCAGATAGTTATGGAAGTGGGAGGAATTTATCTTGTAACAACCTTCAGTTCCAGTGACTTATTTCCTTCCATTATACTGATGATGAGGCATTGGTATAATGGAGTGATGAATATTCTCTTTCTGCAGTATTATTGGAAAAACTTTATTCTCATTGACTTAATAATGACCAATATACTTTTGTGTGCTCTGGTTAATTAGAACCTGGCCTATTCTTAGGTGTGATTTTAATGTTTAAGTATAAACTAGTTTCTGATTAGCTGAAATAGTTCTAAAACTTAAGTGGTAAAACTTCAACTTTCTCATAGTTTGACGTGAATTTCCTTTGGTAGAAAGCCAAAAAAGTCACATTGGCATACACTTAATTTTTTTCAAAATTTTTTCATAGATTGTGATCAATTGCAAACTTTGTTTTAAAGCAGTTCTCACCATTGGCTAAAATTTAGCTCTTAATAATAGAGTAATTTTACCTCAGATTACGATTATTTCTTTTAATTAAGTTACATTCTGGAATTGTGACTGTTGTCTTTAAGACATTTTTGTTTCCACAGTAGCAAAAGTGGACTGTAAAAAAAAAAAAAAAAAAAAAGTGTAATGGTCAGGTTTGAGAAAACTGGGGAAGATTTCCGAGCCAGTTGTTGACCTGTGAATGGCTGATTCTTGTAACACCAGTGTTGTCCAGGTTGGCAGTGAACACCATTTTGCATGATGGTATGGATAATATCTAGTCATGTTTCACATCAGTAGGAACAGGTCTTGCTCTATAGTTTTAAATGAGAGGTTTGGGTTTTTTTGAGGCGTGGGGTGTTGTTCTTTAATGTGGTGACAATACAGAAAATTCTAAATGTCTTTCTTTGTAAACTTACTTTTTGCCAAGAATTCTCTTCATGGTTTGGTTAGACCAGTGATGCTCAACCTTTCCAGACTACTGTACCCCTTTGAAGCGTCTGATTTGTCTTGTATACCACAAGTTTCACCTCACTTAAAATATGCTTTCTCACAAAATTAGACCTAAAAATACACGTGTCACAGCACACTAGTAATGAAAAATTGCTCTTTTTAATTTTTACCATATAATTATAAAATAAATCAGTTGGTATATAGATATTGTAATTATATTTTAGTGAATAGTATATAGAGCAGCATAAACAAGTTGTATGAAATTTTTATTTGTACTGTCTTTGCTAATGCTTTTTATGTAGCCTGTTGTAAAACTAGGCAAATAAGTAGATGAGTTGATGTACCCCCTGAAAGACCTCTGCGTATCCCCAAGGGTACACATACCCCTGCTTGAGAACCAATGGGTTCGACCAATTTTCAGATCAGTAACAGTACTCCATAAGTGGAAGCACTGATGGGATGTGTGTGCATGTTGTCTCTGTCCTAATAAATTTTTGTCAGTTAAAGGACCCTGTGCTTCACCAGTGGAACATAGAAAATAAATACTATCTATCTCTGTTTCATCAGGCTCAGCACTGTGGCAAATGAAGTTAAGTTCTCAGGTGGGGGAGTTGCCTTCAACTCTAAGAGCATATAACAAATTTTATGGTTTGTCTCCTTTCCCTTGCTGTTTGCTCAAATCTTGCTCCTCCCTATGATACTGATTAGCTATAGGGTCAGAGGCATCAGTTCTCATTGAGGAGGCTGATGAAGAATGAGTTAGTGTTTCTTTGTTGAACACAATTAGGGATATTATGGATAAAACTAATTTGAAATACTCACTTTTGCATATCTGTTGTGTTGCAGTCAGATCCACTGGAGGTCTTTGGTCAAAGACGATAGACTGATTACAAATGTAATAAGACTTCTTTTTCTGGAATCTTATTTCCTGAGACTGGGTACATTTTTGTTTTTAGATTGCCATATAGTTTCAAGCAAACAGATAGCTGTGGTGACACAATGGAAAAAAAACAACAAATAGTGCACTGTAATAATATTTCTACTGTTTTTCAATAACTTGAAAAAATTTACATGAAACAATGAAGGAACAGTACTGTGGTCAATTCTTTGTGTGTGTGTGAAGAGAGAATAGAAGGTCTTGATTCTTCAAGCATCCTACAAAATATCTAAAATCCGTGAAATATTCTTGAGAGCTATTTAGCTCTTCAAGAATTGGATATTTCTTTGAAAAAAACAAAAACAAAAAAAACTGGTGGTACCACTGTAAATAAACAGTTTGGGTACTTTGCCACTTTGTTTTTTAACCTGTGTTTCTTGCTACCTGTTACTGCAGCGAGAACATCACTATCAGATACAGTATGTTTGACAGTGATGTTCAAGTTCTGGAAATGCTAATTCACTAGCACTGTTTTTTTTTTCTCTCACACAAGTACTAATCCTAAATTGCGCTTTCAGGAATTGCACATTGTGGTGAGTAGAATGAGTTGTTGTTGTCCTCTACCTTCAAGTCTGCCTTCAGTCCTCTTGTGTTAATCAAGATTTATAGAACTCTACCTTTTAGGGTTGGGCAAAGCAACTTTTGTAAAATAAAACTACGCTAAACCTTCTCCCATCTTTACACCAATCTTAATCTGTTACTAAGGTTTGAAAAATGTAACCTCTCACCTGTTTGTTCCCTGCATCATTGCATGCTTTAGTCCAGGGCAGGACCAAAATGGAAATGCTGAAATACAGTGAGAGAACTGATTATTGTGGCATTTCCAGGCTACGTAGAAGCTATGGTATCTTGTGAAAGAGATTCTTCTCTTATAGTTGCCCGCCTAATTTTGTTGAAGAAACTGGTTCTTGTAAATAAATGAACTCTTGAGAGCCTGTGCAAACAGAACCTTTTGAGGTTTGCTAGTTGTTCTGTGCTTTGCACTGAAACCATTGCAAATGCTGTCATGAAGTGAGGTACCAGTGAATTGCAATTCCAGGACCTGATCATGCAGCTCTTGCAGTGGAGGGGCTTGCATTGTCTTAAATGGAAGTTCTGCCTGAGTAAGGAATGTAGGATTGGGCGTACAGATATACCTGCCTGATGCCGTGTTGTCAAAAAGCATCATTTTTGTAAGATATCAGGAACTCTTCGTGTCTGTAAGTGAAGGGAATTTTGGAAACGTTTGGGAACAAACTTCTTTCAGAGACTTCCAAGTGAGAAGGCTAAACTCCTTTTCTGAATGTTTTTTCTGCGTGGTGGCCATGTGGAAATGCTTCAAGAATCACCTTTTTGATTATCAGTCAACAACACATTTTTCTGAAGAGTTAAATCCATTGAGTTTCACTGTTAATTAGACCATTATCTTCAGGCACAGACAGAGGCAGTAAGGATAACTGGTTATCTGCTTTGCTGCTATATGCTTCCCAAAAGCAAAAGAGGAATTCTAACATAGAGGTCAGAGGATACCCACTCTTTTTAATGACTGATTGCTCATAGAAACTTTTAAAGTTTATGAAATGGTTTAACATTTAAAATCTTGCTTCAGGAAAGTTATGACAATAGGCTAAGGCAGTGGTTCCCAAACTTGTTCCACCGCTTGTGTAGGGAAAGCCCCTGGGGGGCCGGGCTGGTTTGTTTACCTGCTGCGTCTGCAGGTTCTGCCGATCACGGCTCCCACTGGCTGAGGTTTGCTGCTCTAGGCCAATGTCAGCTGCAGGAAGCGGCGGCCAGTACGTCCCTCGGCCCGCGCTGCTTCCAGCAGCTCCCATTGGCCTGGAGCAGCGAACCGCGGTCACTGGGAGCCGCGATCGGCCAAACCTGCAGACGCGGCAGGTAAACGAACCTGCCCGGCAGGGGCTTTCCCCACACAAGCGGCGGAACAAGTGTGGGAACCACTGAGCTAAGGACTTCTTCATGAATTTGGATGACCCATTTTTATATCTGTTGCTCATCAGGAGACTTATCTAGCAGTATCCTGGCTACAAATATAAGAGAGAACAGTAGATCACTTAATGTGTCAATCTGGTAAATTGCTGTTATTACTTAGATGGCCTTTTTTTTTTTTTTTAACCCAGTCTTTTGCTAGACATTGTCCACTTTAAAATTGTTGTAGTATTTGGTTATTGGTCTGATTAAGACATGTGGGCTGGATTGTGTATTCCATTTGGACATGGGGGTTCTGGATTTGAAAATCGCACAATGGACTCTGTAAGGGGCTCAGGTGTTATGGTGCTGGTGCTAGGTGCTGTTATAAAAGCTAGCTCAATAAAGGAAATTTAGATTACAGATTAGCTGTGGTCTAGATTACATTTATACATGATGTCAGCGTGTCTGTTGTCACACAGACAGATCCACTGTTGGCTTAACTAGTGAAAGAACTGAGAGATTGCTGATCTGAAAAAGGTGGCTCTCAGACTTGATTTTCCTGGGTGGCGCAGATTTTTCCCACAGTAGGCTCTTTGTTTATTGAGCTTTGGTGGAGAGAGGATAACCTCAAAGGATATATGGTATGAGACCACTGTCATAACCTGAAACCGACTGAGCTCGTTGAGCAGGGGCTAATCATAACTTGTTTTTGGTAGGAAATACAGTTCTTATTGTAAGAAGTTACTCTGTTCCACCCCCCCTAATGTTGCTGGGTCCCATTTTTCATTGCCAATTGCAGATCAGATAACTGCACCCTGTGTGACTACATCCATAATAAACCTATTCAACGCTTTTTGTGGTGGGTTAATTTTTCTGCAGCTGGTAGACAAACTCTTGAAAAACAATCTACCATGAAAGCAGTTTATTTGTGAAAATGGGTAGTAGCCATGTGAGAACATCTGAATTAAGATTACATAGTGTGCCTCAGGTGTGCTGGACTCTCTGAGAATCATGAAGTTTTATATGTTACCAAGTACAAAACTCAAGTGTAGTACGGTTTTATAATCTGTCTGGTTTACTTAATGAAGATTTACTGAATGAGAATGTTCCTTTCAGAGTGAATGGTGGATTGTATCCTGCCCTCATTTTCATTTTTCCAATTTCACTGACCTCAACAGAATTGCACAGGTATAACTGATAGTAGACATTTCAGGCCAAATTCTGCAATTTTAACTGGTTCGTACTGGGATCTAGTGACAGTGTGGGGATGGATTCCAAATCCATACATTGAAAAGCTGAAGTCTTAAGGCAGTGATACCCCCTTCTCTGTGAATGACTATTGTGTGATTTCGGTGTCTATATTTAGGATGTCTCACGTATAATTTTGTTCCATAGAACCAGTCAACACAAAGGTATACATTCATTTGTATCCAGTTGAGTGCTGATAAAATACAACAATCTTCTGAACACCCAGGGCCACGTTTCACGAAGGAATAGACCCAGACCCACAAAAGCAATTTTGCCACTGTCTTAGTTTAGTTTGGAGTGTTTAGGTACTTGATCTTGCATACCACAGACTAAACTGTTTTTAAAAGTGTAATCTTGCTCACATTAGCACCTCCCCATCTCTCATAAAAATGGGCCATATGATTTTTAATTACTGTAAGTATGACTGATCTTTTGTCTTTACATTTCTTTTGAAAAAACAGTGTAGTTTAGTACCGCTAAACTCTGTGCTGGAACACTGGTTCAGTACTGGCTCAGAGACAGCTTTGTCATTTACTGACTTTCTAACAGTATACCTTGCAGCACCTACTGTTATTCTTAGAGGTCGTGCATCTAGGTATCGCTGATACCTTAGCCTTTAATAAAACTACTGTGTTTGCATTCAAGCTCCTACACTGAGCTTGGCTCCTATATTGCACTTTGCTACTGATGCCAGTGTTAATGCTTTCCTTGCTTTTTGTGTTGGTTTTTTTCCCCTCCCCCTCTCATCTCCGTGCCTTTTTTTCTTTCTGATCCTTCTTTGCCAAGTGACTACCAGCACCTTGTTCAAAGCCTGCCTAAATTCTCATTTCTCCCATGTCATTTGCAGGAAGTGAGTTAATTCACACTGTGTAAAATACAGTGCAGACCCGTTTATGCACGGATGTCGGGAGTCAAGCCGTCACGACCGCGTGATAATGGACTGCGGGTTAAGAGGGCCATGCTGAAAAAATGTCTAGTCATTCAACCATTTTTGCTGTTAGTGTATATTACTGGCAGTTTGGCTCTATTGAGGTGATTAAACCAGCTGTTTATACCAGTTTCGTGAGTGAAATAAGCTATACTGGTAAAAGCACACATTGTTGCCACCTGATGGTGTGAAACTGTTGAGCCTGTCTTCAAGCTAGTAGAACCTTGGGAGCAAAAGAGCAAATCAGTAGTAGACCCAAGTGTGACAGGTTGGATCACAGAAACCCCCTGGGAGCTGCCACCTGATGTGCCAAGACTATTTTTGCCCCTGCTTTCCCTGCCCTAGCAGCTTAGGACTTCAGTGCCCTCCCTGGTTTGAGCCAGATCCGCTAGCCTGCTGCAAACAAAGCCCCAGGTCTGAACCATGTCCCCTAATCGCTGTAGGCTTAACTGAAAGCAGCTTACAGAAGTATTTTTGTCCTTAAAAAGAAAAGGAGTACTTGTGGCACCTTAGAGACTAACCAATTTATTTGAGCATGAGCTAGCTCACAAAAGCTCATGCTCAAATAAATTGGTTAGTCTCTAAGGTGCCACAAGTGCTCCTTTTCTTTTTGCGAATACAGACTAACACGGCTGTTACTCTGAAACCTGTCATTTTTGTCCTTGACACTCAGATGCCCAACTCCCAATGGGGTCCAAACCCTGAATAAGTCCGTTTTACCCTTATAAACTCATAAATCGTTCGCCCTCGATAACACTGATAGACAGGTATGCACAGCTATTTGCCCCCCCCCCCAAGTATTAATACATACTCTGGGTTAATTAATAAGTAAAAAGTGATTTTATTAAATACAGAAAGTAGGATTTAAGTGGTTCCAAGTAGTAACAGACAGAACAAAGTGAATTACCAAGCAAAATAGAATAAAACCCGCGAGTCTATGTCTAATAAAACTGAATACAGACCAAACCTCACCAGTTCCAGTAAGCTTCCTCTTACAGACTAATCTCCTTCTTGTCCAGGTCCAGCAATCACTCACACCCTCTGTAGTTACTGTCCTTTGTTCTAGTTCCTTTCAGGTATCCTTGGGGGTGGAGAGGCTATCTCCTTAGCCACCTGAAGACAAAATGGAGGGGTCTCCCACAGGCTTAAATAGACTTTCTCTTGTGGGTGGAGACTCTCTCCTATGCAAAGTCCAGCTCCAAGATGGAGTTCTGGAGTCACCTGGGCAAGTCACATGTCCATGCATGACTCTCAGTTTTTACAGGCAGAAACCATTGTCCACATGGTATCTTGAATGTCTTCAGGAAGACTGATTCATAGATACTAAGGTCAGAAGGGGCCATTATGATCATCTAGTCTGAGATTCTGTGGCCTGCATTGTGCAGGAGGTCACTCACCCACTCCTGTGAAAAACCTCACCTATGTCTGAGCTATTGAAGTCCTCAAATCATGGTTTAAAGACTTCAAGGAGCAGAGAATCCTCCAGCAAGTGACCCGTGCCCATGCTACAGAGGAAGGCGAAAAACCTCAAGGGCCTCTTCCAATCTGCCTTGGATGAAAATTCCTTCCCGACCCCAAATATGGTGATCAGCTAAACCCTGGGCAAGATTCACCAGCCAGATACTACAGAAAATTCTTTCCTGGGTAACTCAGATCCTACCCCATCTAACATCCCATCACAGGCCATTAGGCCTATTTACCATGAATATTTAAAGATCAATTAATTACCAAAATCATGTTATCCCATCATACCATCTCCTCCATAAACTTATCGAGTCTAATCTTAAAGCTACATAGGTCTTTTGCCCCCACTGCTTCCCTTGGAAGGCTATTCCAAAACTTCACTCCTCTGATGATTAGAAACAATCTAATTTCAAGCCTAAACTTCCTGGTGACCAGTTTATATCCATTTGTTCTTGTGTCCACATTGGTTCTGAGTTTAAATAATTCCTCTCCCTCCCTGGTATTTATCCCTCTGATATATTTATAGAGAGCAATCATATCTCCCCCAACCTTTTTTTAGTTAGGCTAAACAAGCCAAGCTCCTTGAGTCTCCTTTCATAAGACAAGTTTTCCATTCGTCGGATCATCCTAGTAGCCCTTCTCTGTACCTGTTCCAGTTTGAATTCATCCTTCTTAAACATGGGAGACCAGAACTGCACACAGTATTCCAGGTGAGGTCTCACCAGTGCCTTGTCTAACGGTACTAAAACCTCCTTATCCCTACTGGAAATACCTCTCCTGATGTATCCCAAGACCACATTAGCTTTTTTCACGGCGATATCACATTGGCAGCTCATAGTCATCCTATGATCAACCAATACTCCAAGGTCCTTCTCTGTTACTTCTAATTGATGTGTCCCCAGCTTATAACTAAAATTCTTGTTGTTAATCCCTAAATGCATAACCTTACACTTCTCACTATTAAATTTCATCCTATTACTATTACTCCAGTTTACAAGGTCATCCAGATCCTCCTGTATGATATCCCCGTCCTTCTCTAAATTGGCAATACCTCCCAGCTTTGTATCATCTGCAGACTTTATTAGCACACTCCCACTTTTTGTGCCGAGGTCAGTAATAAAAAGATTAAATAAGATTGGTCCCAAAACCGATCCTTGAGGAACTCCACTGGTAACCTCCCTCCAGCCTGACAGTTCACCTTTCAGTAGGACCCATTGTAGTCTTCCCTTTAACAAGTTCCTTATCCACCTTTCAGTGTTCATATTGATCCCCATTTTTTCCAATTTAATGAATAATTCCCCATGTGGCACGGTATCAAACGCCTTACTGAAATTGAGGTAAATTAGATCCACTCCGTTTCCTTTGTCTAAAAAATCTGTTACCTTCTCAAAGAAGGAGATCAGGTTAGTTTGGTACGATCTACCTTTTGTAAAACCTTGTTGTATCTTGTCCCATTTACCATTGACTTCAATGTCCTTAACTACTTTCTCCTTCAAAATTTTTTCCAAGACCTTGCATACTACAGATGTCAAACTAACAGGCTTGTAGTTACGCAGATCACTTTTTTTCCCTTTCTTAAAAATAGGAACTATGTTAGCAATTCTCCAATCATACAGTACAACTCCTGAGTTTACAGATTCATTAAAAATTCTTGCTAATGGGCTTGCAATTTCGGGTGCCAATTCCTTTAATATTCTTATGTGGATTGGAGCATTCCAAGATGCATTGTTCCTTAAAAAGAAAAGGAGTACTTGTGGCACCTCGGAGACTAACCAATTTATTTGAGCATAAGCTTTCGTGAGCTACAGCTCACTTCATTGGATGCATACTGTGGAAAATACAGAAGATGTTTTTATATACACAGACCATGAAAAAATGCGTGTTAATCACTACAAAAAGTTTTCTCTCCCCCCACCCCACTCTCCGGCTGGTAATAGCTTATGTAAAGTGATCACACTCCTTACAATGTGTATGATAATCAAGGTGGGCCATTTCCAGCAGAAATCCAGGGTTTAACAAGAACATCTGAGGAAGGGGGCGGGGTGTTAGGAAAACAAGGGGAAATAGGTTACCTTGCATAATGACTGAGCCCCTCCCAGTCTCTATTCAAGCCTAAGTTAATTGTATCCAATTTGCAAATGAATTCCAATTCAGCAGTCTCTCGTTGGAGTCTGGATTTGAAGTTTTTCTGTTGTAATATCGCAACTTTCATGTCTGTAATCGCGTGACCAGAGAGATTAAAGTGTTCTCTGACTGGCTTATGAATGTTATAATTCTTGACATCTGATTTGTGTCCATTTATTCTTTCACGTAGAGACTGTCCAGTTTGACCAATGTACATGGCAGAGGGGCATTGCTTGCACATGGTGGCATATATCACATTAGTAGATGTGCAGGTGAACGAGCCTCTGATAGTGTGACTGATGTTATTAGGCCCTGTGACTGTGTCCCGTGAATAGATATGTGGGCACAGTTGGCAACGGGCTTTGTTGCAAGGATAGGTTCCTGGGTTAGTGGTTCTGTTGTGTGGTATGTGGTTGCTGGTGAGTATCCGCTTCAGGTTGTTCCTTAAGTGCTTCTTGATTGGGCACTTAACTTTACGAATTCCTTTCTCCAGGAACTGACCAGATGCTCTACTAAGGTTATTTAGAAATCAAGCCAGTACACGGTCAATATTCATAACTTTGAATACAAAAATGATACATGCATAGAAATAGGATTAATAGATTCAGTAGACCATAACTTTACATAGATATGTTACAAGGCATACGTAGCATAGAACATATTCCAGTTATATATATTTATAAGCATATTTCCATAAAGCCTTATGCGGGGCACTGTCGCACCAAGTGTGGTGCTTTCCATGGTGCATTAGTATTTCAGCAAGGTGATGTATTTGATACTGTTAACACATTGTTCTTGCGTTTGAGATCTTTTCACAGCCTTCTGATGGATATAGAAATGCATTATGAATTATTCCTGCTTCTCTCTGTGTGAAGGGAAGAACTTATTACTTTCCGCTGTTGAGAAGCAGTTGTTCGTGCTTTGCAGGTCTTGCATAGGAGAAGGAAAAAAAAATAAAAAATGGAGATGTGCTTGATCAGAGAACCCTAAATTTCCTTGCTTGCACTCTGTCTCTAGGGAGCATGACAGAGACTGTAAAAGTGTGTGTGTGTTTTTGTGTGTGGCAAATGGTGATTTTGTGTTGGGAAAGTATGGGTTGTGGGTTTTTGTTTCTCCATTTCTGCACAGTTTAATTGTTCGTAGGGAGTAGTGATGTTGTCCTCCTCTCTCCTTTCCCAGCTCTGTTCTGTTTATTGAGAGGGAAGTAAGATAACAGTGGGATCCATGTCAGATGGATCAGTACTTTGACTTTCAGAGATGTGATAAATTCTATATGGCTTTTTACTTGTTCTGTGGGGAAAACTTTCCTTGCTGCAGTTGAGACTGGTGACCATAAAAATACAAAACCTTCCTCCTAAATGAACAAGTCAATATTTATTTCCTTTACTATGGAACAATTCAGGAGATAAAGAAAATTTCCTGCTTTACCTCTTTATGCCTTCTGCACAAAAATGATTTTTCTAATGTTCCCTGATTTCGTTAAAAATAAAAATTAGACAACTGGTACCTGTAGGTCAGAGTTTCTCAAACTGGGGAGCAAGCTGCCGGGGGGGAACATGCAATATATTTTGGGGGCATATGAGAAGCTTTAGAGGAAAAAAACAAACATAGCAGTGAATAACTAGCAAAGCTGATTCCTCCTGGTCCTCATATGGTGCTGTGCATTTTGATGGATTTCTGTTAAGGTTGCATAGCATTATACAAAATCATTGCCATCTGTACATTAATCTTTTTGCTGTGACACAGCTGAGATACTGTGTACCTCAAAGTAGTACACTGTACCCCCCATATTGATCGCTGTCATATGATTATTATATGTTTTGTACAAAGTATGCCTTGTGAGGCATCATTTTAAAAGTCTTGATCTATTGAATCTTAATATCCTGGTGAGGTTGTATGTACTATCAATGTATGTGAAGTTATAAATTTATTGCCATATGTGATACTGAAATATGTTGTGAGGTTGGGAGACACCCATAGCTGGCCTTTCAGTCGGGGCAAAGGAACAACTAGCCCTGGCCAGACAGGCATTGTGGCCCATCAAGAAGAATCCACTCTCCTCGAGATTTCTGAGGGAGGGGACATACGCAATGAGGGCTGCCTAACCCACGTCACAGCAAGGATCTTTCTAACTGCTGAAAGACAGTGTAAAAGAGGGACAGTGACATCATGACAGTGAATTTCAGCCTGTCTTCTTCCCCCATCTCAAAACCTGGAAGATTGTCTGGAAGACAAAGACTTTGAACTGGGGAGATTGGTCCCAGCTTCGGAAGGGAGTTCAGCCTGTGAATTGAGAACTGTGAGCTGCCTGTAATATGTTAGAGTGAGAGACTCTTTGATTCAAATCTTTCTGTAGAATTTAGATTGTGAGGTTTATCCTTATTTCTTATGTAACCAACTCCGATCTTTGTCTGCTACTTATAATCATCTAAAATCTATCTTTCTGTAGTTAATAAATCGCTTTGTATTTTACCTAAAACAGTGTCTTTGGTTGAAATGCTTGGGGAAATTCATCTCAGATTACACAGGCTGGTGCATGTCCACTTTCCTTTGACAAAGTGGTGAACCATCTAATGAGTTTGCACTGTCCAAGGGAGTCTTGAGCAGCATAAGATGATATATTTTGGGGTTCAAGGCTGAGGGCTTGGGTGATGTGCTGGTGCCTCTCTGTATGATTCATGGGACTCAGGGAACATTCATGCAGTTTAGCTGAGTGTGGGGCTCCACATGTTCATGGCTGAACGATCGCAACTCCTGGAGGAGTTTTGCTGCTTGTTGCTGGCATAGCATTATGTGAGAGACAGCACAGGCTGGAGAGTGAAGGGGGCACAGAGGTCCCTCAGTTCCAGGTTATACCATGGGGATCCTGTCACGGCAGTATGCATATTTGATTATAAACATAGACCACATTGCTTTTGCTCTTGTTACAATGGATTCTTGGCTCTGTTTGAATCGGTGCCTTAGTGAATTTCATGTTGATTATTTTTTAAAATCGATATATGGCCCTACCAAATTCACCATCCATTCTGATCAATTTTACAGCCAGAGGGTTTTAAACTGGTCAATTTTCATCTGAAATTTCACCGTGTTGTAATGGGATTGGGGAAGGGATGTTTGCAAAGTTGTTGTAGGAGGGTTTCAAGATGGCCATCCTCACTTCTGTGTTGCCTTCAGAGCTGGGCTTTGAAGGCAGCACCCTCCCAGGTTCCTGTAGTTAAGAGGAGGTTCCCAGAGGTAAAGGTGGGTAGGATCTTCCCCGTTCTGCTGGGAGCGTTCCAGCCATGGGCTTCTAGCTGCTAGTCCAGGGCAGGGACAGATTAAGGCAGGGACTCATTGCCAATTTGGGGAGCCCCCCCAGGAAAAATGGGTGCCCCAGCCCCAGAAAAAGCCCCAGGGCAGAAGCCCCATCGGGTCACCCCGATCCCCAGCAGCAGCTGCAGGGGCTGAAGCCTCGAGCTCGGACTGCCCTGAGCCCCAACTGTAGTGGCGGGGGGGGTGGACGCCCCAAGCCTGGGCTGCCTCGAGCCCCAGCTGGAGTGGTGAGATGGGGCGCAGAAGCCCTGAGCCCAGGCTGCCCCAGTTGGAGCAGTGGGGGGAGGCAGAAGCCCCCGGGGAGGAAGCCCTGGGCTCAGCACCCGGAGCCACAGCAGGAGCCGCGGGAGGGAGGGAGGGGGAAACAGAAGCCTGGAGCCCAGCTCCTGGGCTGCTGCAGTGCATCCTAATTTCTGCGCTGCCTTTGGAGGTGGTCTGATCTCCGCACCAACAGCGACTGTGTAGGGGAAGGGCAACTCTTGTCCCTCCCCAGCCCAGCCAGACTAGCAGCTAGGAGCCCCCAGCTCCCAGCAGCAGGGGAGATCAGATTTCATGGGGGAGGGCTCATTTCATGGTTTATCACACATTTTTCACAGCAATGAAATTAGTAGGGCCATAGGTATACGTACTTGTGTGGCTGTGGGTGGGGGCGTAAACTGCTACAGACATGAAGAGAGGCATGATCAAATAAATTTGAGAACCACTGCTCCAGGTATGTATACAATGTTGTTGTAGCCATGTCGGTACCAGGGTATTACAGAGACTAGATGGGAGAGGTAATATCTTTTATTGGACTAACTTCTGTTGGTGAAAGACGAGCTTACACTGAGCTTTTCTTTCAGGTCTGGAACACATACTCAGAGTTGCACAGCTAAATACACGATGGAACAGATTGTTTAGTATCAGTAGTTCATGAGGTTATAGATAATCGTGAGACCTCTGGGGACGATGTTTTGTTTCTGCATCTGTGGACTGCCAAGATGTTTACCTCCTAGATGTCTGTAGCGATTTGAGCACCATAAACACCTGAGATACTACCTTGGGTTGGGAATAAGAAGTTTGTTTATAATATTGTGTTCTTCTGTTAACTTAGGAAACTGATCTCAAAGTATTCATGAAACTGGCTGATTAAAGGAGGATATAACTCCAGTATTTTACTGGGACAGTTGGCTAGTAAAGAAGTCCTCCCTACTGAAAGCAACGAGAGTGGTTCAATGGACAATACAAAACTTAGCTCAGTGGAATCAAGGAATATTGCTCAGAGGAACCCACAAACTTCATTGTAGGAAAAAAGACTGTAAGGGGTCTGTTTTGGATTAGTTGACTTGAGTATTGTGGTTGACCACTGTTCAGTTTTATTTTATTTGATCATTGTTCACTCAATGAAGTAAGGTGTTTCTGTGATTTGGGAAATTATGCAAATATACTTTGCAAATATACATACTCACGTCTGACTAAGTGTGAACCGTATACTTTCCTGTGTAAAGAGAGCTTGTATCAAAATAATACGTGTTTAGTTAGGAATCTTGACTGTTATTGAACAAGACAGCCAAAGGTATATGGACAAAACATGTCCTAAGAGAGACACATTTAGGTAGTCCTCCAGATACTTTACAAACATTGAATTGAACCTCCCAACAACTCTGTGGGGTAGAGAAGTACTTTGAAAAAGAAGTTAAGTGATATGTCTGAGGGACAGGAATATAGGGAATTCAGTATCTGAGTGGGATTGGAACTTGCACATTTTTGGCTCCCCGTTCTGTGCTCAGACCATTAGATCGTGCCTATCTTTATAGATTGAGTAAGGTTTTCATTAATCAATAAAACTGTTTAACCATCATTTGGTTTGAGCAACTGTGGTACTGAGGCAACTCTGTCCCTTTAAAATGAAATACAGGTTAAAGAAGTCTCATAACCCAAAATCCACACACGATCCCAGAAACGATGGTTAGTATTACGTAGATCAGCAGAAGCTTCTGTTCATAGACAGATGGTTACTCTTCGCTGAACTACGGTCAGTGTATTGCAGTGTTAATTCTAAAGGCTTGGCTATATTGCACCCTAAATCGGTGCTGCTGCGATTGGTGCAACAGTGTCGATTTAGGGGGTCTGGTTAAGATGCGATGAGCTCTTGTTGACTTCGGTACTCCACTTCCCCGATAGGCAGAAAGTAAGTCGGCAGGAGAGCATCTCCCGTCATCCTAGCATGGTGTAGACATTGCGTTAGGTCGATGTAAGCTATGTCCTTGAGAGGGGTGATTTTTTTTCAACACCCCTGAAGGACGTAACTTACTTTGACTTAAGCGGCAGTGTAGACCAGGCCTAAGGTAGACAAAGGTTGCCTTCAGTTTTCGTTCTAATACATATTTATTCTCTTGGCAGACATGGTAGCTTGGCTGCCCTCGTCAGTAAGGATAGACATTATTATAAATTGGTCTTATCTTCCTTTATCTTCGCTGAAGTCTCACTGACACTAAATAGTATTACATACATTACACTCCCTCAGTATATAGCTGTTAAATTTAATTGTATTTTAATTTTAGAGCATGTTTGTTTTTTCTTAAATACTGTTACTAGCATGATCAAAGACACTAAATTGGGGACTAAGAGCAATTATTGCAAGACAAGATGCTTAATATGCAAGGTCACACACTGTTCTACTCTGTACATTGGGATTTGAAACCATTTTTTCACTTTACTAGGAAGAACAATATTTTATGATGCTAACGCAGTTTCAGATTCCGCTGTAGACAGACTGTAGCCTTTTACAATACCCAAACTCCGTGGGGTGAGTTCAGGATGCAGTAGTAGCTTTAAGTTGAAATTCCCTGGCATGCCTTTTTTTGTACACATTTTGAATTTTTTGGTGAATATTAAATCCATGTAGCAATTAACAATAAATAGGACAATTTTTTAGCATTTTATGCTAATATAGGCTGAAGAGAAATACTAAAACACTTTTCCAACTATACAGAAACTCAAACTGTGGTGAGCTTTGAATTAATTAAAAATGTTCCTTGATACATGCTCTTACTCTGTACATTTTAAGGACCCAGTTCAGATATGTTATGTCTATTTCAAGATGATTTAACAAGGTACTTGATGAGAATAGTTCATCTACACTAAAAAAAACAAAAAACAACCCCACAGCCGTGAGTCTTATAGCCCAGGTCAGCTGACTTTGGCTCCTGGGGCTTGTGCTACTGGGTTAAAAATAACAGTGTACACACTCCAGCCTGAGTGGGAACCTGTATGCTGCTATGTTTAGCCCTGTAGCATGAGCCTGTTTAGTTGACCTGGACTCCAAGACTTGCTGCTGTGTTTTTTGCAGTGTAGACATACCCCTGAGCACTCTCGAAAGTGTGGTTTCTGCTAGTGACTCATCCTCTTAGCTCTTTCCCTTTGGATTAAATGTATTGTTAAAAAATGCAAAATAGCTGTCTTTAAAAAAAAAAAAAATTGAACTATTAAACCTCAACATTTTATTCAAGTGACTCTGGCAAGTGGCTCTAGGATTGTTTCAGCTTAAAACAAAACATCAACAAAAAAAAATCCAGTTTCACAGGTGAACAGTGGAGTTTTACCCTCACATGTGCACATACAACAGATCATATTTCTCAGCTCTCCTGGTCTCTCTCTTCCATTGGGTTAGTTATCATTGGCACTCCCTTCTCTGTAGCTTTTTATCGTTAATATTCCAGCTTGACAAAAATCCACCCAAACTATTATTTTTAGCAGTCTTGGGGTTGGTGGGAGAAGGGAGTAGAAAGTTGACCATTTTAAGGTTTTAAATCATACTGTCTGCAGTGGAAAGTCCTCTCTTCTTTCATGGTTGGCCTTTGGGATAATCCTTATAATGTCAAACATATTGCTTTAGCAAAATATATTTACCATCCTGATACCAGCCACAGAAAGAAGTAAAATATGCAATATATGTTGGTGTTGTAACCCTTTTTTGTTTTGTTTTTTTGCTTGTGTGTCTGCGTGTGTGTGTGTAACATTTTTCAAAGGGCTGAATGTGAGAAGAATGGGATTTCAGTAATTTAGAAGCCCTTAGAGATCTGCGACACTACAAAACCAGCATGCAGTATGAGTTTTAACCAGTTGTTTTGTGTGAAATTTTACCTTTTGTGTGAACTGGTGTTTTTTTATTTCAATACTTCAAAGGTTTTTTCACTGCAGTCACTGTAGTTTTCCCTTTCTACCCAAGTAGCTAGTCAAATTTCAGGGCCCTGGGGATGTTCCAGTTGGAAGTAGAAATTGTTGGACTGTTGTTTTCTTTGATGCAGTCATGTTTATTTGAAGGAATGTATAAAGTCTTTCTCCGAGTGCAGGAGAAATAAGAAACCAAAGAAATAGTTACTTAACTTAAAGCCCCAAGCCTCTTTAGCCAACAGACCCAAAAGTGTTCTCTCTATTCCAGGGTTACATAGTGCCCACAGGCTACTGCTGGACTTTCTTGCTTTTTGACTCTTTCTTTGTTCTTGTCTCTTCCCAGTTTCTGTGTGATTCCACACCCACCCACCTGGGCACAATGCCCAGTGGAACCCCTTGCCCACAAGGTGTTAGTTTTTGGGCATATTCTGTTAGGCCTTGTTTTAGGTGTGGCCCTTTAAGTGTTTCTCTCATTTGTTTTAAGTGAGGGGTATATTCACATATCCTCTTGAACAAGGTTTTTAATTCAGCTCACAAAATGGTTTCACCCAGCTCATAACAGTACAAATTTTGCACCCCATGAAATTGTCTGCTTGGCAAAATTGAATGTTTAAGTTAAAGGGACACAGTCAGGTCCCATTTAGCTGGAGATGGATACTTTTTTTTTAAAGTAAGCTTTTAAGAAACTTAGCCAGATTATTCTTAATATTCTAGTTGACAGTTATTTCTAGAATAAATACTTGAATTGCAGTGTGTGCAATCCAAACGTTAAGGCATTGTGGTAGGCCATGAGAACCTGAAAGTGAACTTGAGTGACTAATGTATTTTTTTTTTTTTTTGAGAGCCTGACCTGTTCCATTACTGAGAGAAGAAATAATTAATGCTTAAATAGTAGCACTAGTCTTCCAACCTTCTCTTAGAATACAATGGTCCTTAACTCCGCAGGATGCTATAAAAGGGTGTTCTGTTTAATGTGTCACTTCGAAAGATACTGTTTCTGTCAGTGCAGCACCTTTCTGTCTACTGTGCTGTAGTGTTAGCAGTATAATCTTGAGACCTGGTCTGGGATGTGAAATTGATCCCTAATTCTTGTATTATCAAAAGGTAAATAGGATTGTCTGTCTGATTAACCCCCTCTGTTCATGCGTTAGTTTGTATATCTCTATCATATTCCCTTTCCAAACTCATCCTAATCGTCTCTTTCTCTTTACAAGGACATCTTTCCAAGTCTCTCATTTTTTCTCATCACCCATCTCTGGATCATATCTATTTCTGCTATACCTTTTTTGAGATACGATGAGCAGAGCTGAACATAGTAGTCTAGGTGAGACTGTATTATTGATATATTTTGATGGCATTGTAAATTTCAATATTGTTTTGTAGTCTTATGCATCCTAACATTGTTTACATTTTAACAGCTGCTGCTCATTCCTGGTTCCTATTGCTCTTGCAGGTTTTATTGCAGGGGCAATGGTATTGATCCTTATTTTCTCAAGTCTATACAACATCAGATCAAACAGCTGTGTCTACGGTGATAAGAATTCATATTTTTGATCTTTGGTGCCTTCTGACGTGAAATAGTATTTGTATTTTGAGCATACACTTTCTCTAGTAACGTATGTGAGTAATCTGCTTCGTTGCTATGCTTTAAATGGAATTTAGTTGTTTTTTTCCCTTGCTTTAAGAAGTACTGAGCCGTGTAGGCTGCTTTCCTCTTGTTAAAAAAAATACCAGCAGATACAGTCCATTAGTAACAATGTTGAGACCTGCAGTTCATGGAACAAATGTCTCAATTTCTGTCACTGTCATTGGTGCTCTGCAAAACTCTGCAATATCTCCAGCTGTAAATCTTCTCTTCCTACATATTTTTGCATTTCTCTTTTAATGTAAATGAGAAATCTCATTTCCCTATTGGGACCCCAAACCGATCCATTTGGCAGTTACATTGCAAAACAGGTTACATTGCTGAGATGGGGAAGTCTTTTCTTTTGTCCCCTTCCTCCTCCTAAAGGGAGGTAACTTATATGAGTATGTTAAAATAAGATTGTTGTGGAAAGTTGCTGAAATTGTCTGTGCTGTTGCCTACGCCTACCTGCGGTTACAGTGTTCTGTTGATCTCATCATCCCGACAAGCAACTTGTTCTGTGTAATCATACTGTGCTCATCAAACACTGGGGGGGAATGTCACATACTGAGTCAGCACACCAGCCAAACTTTGATAGTATAGTCAGCTGTATAGCTTGGCCTGTCTTATTTACTTGACAAAAACTAGTAGCAGTGCCTAGACTGCAAGAATGTGTGCCAACCGTCTTGGTCCCGTGTCAGTTTTAGGAATGGGTTTTTAATCTTCCTTGCATCTTGGTGAAGCAGTCAGTGCAGGTACAGCAGGAATAATTTAAGACATTCAGTGTTTGCTAACTGCATTATCTCAGACCATGATCTCAGTAGGAAAATGGTACAAGGAATTTGGCGTGCAAGTCCTCAAATCAGCAATACGCACAACCATGTACTCAAGTCCATTCCATTATACAAAACACTTAAATGCATGCTTACATCCGAAAGCACTTCAGCCTGTGCTTAACTCTCAGCAAAGAGTGGGACTTAAGCACATTCTGAAGTGCTTTGCTGAATCAGGGCATGCGTGGGGATAATGTTGGCTAAAACCATTGTGTACTCTACATGGAGTCCTGCAAGATGCTGAGCAGGTGAGCATGTGTAACATGAAAATCGTAAGTAGTCCCATTGACCTCATTCTGCTTTTTAATTTAGTGTTCTGTTTCATTCAATGATCTGGTTGCAAAATTCACATTTCCTAAACTTTGTTACAGTGTTACCTATAAGAGATTGCCAGCAAATACCACTGGTATTAAAATAGCACATGATAACATTTACTTTGATGGTATTGTCTACATTTGAGGTTGTTGCAATGAAGAATGGAAGCAAGGAGAAATCTAGTTAGATTGGTGTACAAACATAAATCAGAACCATGATTGGTTGGTTGGTTCTCCAGAAAGATCTGTACATCAACTTTAAAGAATACAGTCATAATGTTTGTGTGCTTATAGCTGAAATCGATACAGATCCAGGCCCTGATTCAGAAAGGCATCTTGAGTTTCAGCATGTATTTTAAGTCCCATTGAATCTTTCCCTTCTTTGAGTGATTGCACGTGTCTATTCCCCTTCAGGTATGTGCACACCTAGTATGCTGTTGTCAGAGACTTTTTCCTCAGCAGTACTCGTCAGGGTGGGGCTTGTGCCCTCTGCTGCCTCGTGATGGTATAAAAGACAAAGCTGCCCCCAGTTACCCCCTTAGTTCCTCCTTACTGCCCGTAACAATTGTTGGAGCATCTTGTTTTGCCTTTACAAGCTTTCCCAATTTGTCTGTTTTGTAGCAGTTGGTACTCATTTAGCTGTAGTTTTTAGTGTTAGGTAGATTTTAGCATTAAGTTTTCCTTTTAGAGTGTTACGCTCTTCAGTTTCTTTGGTGGGTTCTGGTAGTGGAGCATGCTTCGGTCACAAGGCTTCAAGCCTGTCATTCTCGCAAAAGACGTTGCTGGTAAGTGACTCCCATTCCAGGTACCTGAAGTGTCTTGGAGAGTCTCAAATTTGGGATAAGTGTCAAGTTAGTAGGGACTTCAAACCAAGGACCAAAGAGGCAGGGTTGCCAGACTTAAATTTCTACTGATGCAAGCAGTTCTGCACCCTCTCTGAGCCTTCCCACTCTGAATGGCTGCCAAACACATGTGGTTCAGTCAGGAGCATTACCCCTGTGTTGGCTGACGCCGGGTGCCAGTCTGCTTCCCAGGCACTGGGGAAGAAACACTTCAAGTTGCTCTTGAAGGATTCAGCATTTAGGAGAGAGAACTCCATCTGTCTGCAAGCTTGCTGACCTTTGGTGCCAGGAGGCTGAGTGCACTTGAATTCAAGGCACGCCCCAAGGAAGTCATCTACTTGGGCAGATCTGTTGACTCTGGCGCCGGCACCGTTGAGACTGGCCCCGAAGTAGCACTGTTTGAGCCCAATGGTGCCGCCTGTGGTGTCCCACCAGCAGGAGGCTAACTCAGGGCCATCAACTCTGGAATCTTATGCTGTGGCATGGGACTTACTGAGTCTGTTGGTAGCAGTTTCACCAGCAGTTCAGGAGTCGTCTTGCACGGAACCTCTGACTGTGGGTAAAGCATTGCCAACCGCTATGACCCAGCATGTGGTACCATGGGCACCTCTGGATCTGAGTGCTTCATCATTCAGTGCTGTACAGAGGGAAGCTGGCAGTGATCTTTTTGATGCTGTCTTCTCCGGGCTGTCAGCACTGATCACCAGCACCAAAAGGAACAGTCCCCCCAGGTCAGAACGAGCTGTTGGCTCATGTCTTTCAGTTGCATCTCATCCGTCACTGTTCCCCTCCAAGGACTTACTGCTACTGGTAACCTCTGGAGGGGCCCATCTTGTCAAGCCAGTAGAGATCCATGGCCTGGAAGGAATTGGGCACTAGGGCCTTAGCCCAGTGGCTGTTTTGGAATCCTTGGAATTTCCTCCTGCCTCCAGGTTGTCTCTATGCCCTCCCGACTCTGCTTCTTTGAGCAGGTAGCAAGACCCACCCCACCAGGTAGAGTTGGAGGCCGGGCTCAGTATCGAATAGGAAGGTGTTACCGCTCAATTGCCAGAGGAGTCTCCACTGTGCAGATCTTGGCTTCATACTCTTCTTCACCTGACAAGGCAGTGGTGTCAGAAGGCTTTGTGTGATAGCTGTAAGGTCCATCAGAACCTTTCAAAGAGGGTGGCTTCTGCCTTGAATATCCAGGTGGAAGAGGTTTGTGAGTTGTCCCACAGATGTAGTGACATTTTGGTCACCGTAGGACCATCTCAACTGGCACTTCCGATTAATGAGGCTCTCCTGGAGCCCACCAAAGTACTGTGGCCGACTGTACTTTCCCTTCCACCCACATCACAGTGGGTTAAGTACAGGCGTTATGTACCCTCCCCCAGTCTGGGCTGCAATAAATCATTTTCTGGAATATCTGTAATCCATAAAACAAAAAGTCCTGGCCATCAAGGTCTATCTAGCAGCTGTCTTGGCTTTCTGTCCTCCTGTAGCCAATTGGTTCATTTTATCAATCATTTATTGTGTGATGTTATGATTAACTGTCCTGTCGTATATAATCATTGTATGCTAAACAGATTTAAATTGTAGGATTATAGAAGCATAAGATTGATTAGTATTTAGGTTGGATTAGATATCTAAGTAAGTCGCGCTGAAACACTGAGGTCTGTAAAATGTCCGCTTAGCCATACTAGGCCATAGGCTTAAGAAATACTTGACATAAGTGACCAAAGAATGACCCTATGCCACAAGATAATGGGAAAAGATGTGCCAGTGGGTGGTATTGTGAAAAATTCACTGCAAGATTAATTTTTGATTACAAGACACCTGGTAGTCCCATTTTTCTAACACTTGCCCAAGTTGCAGAGTGCACTATGTGCATAATTGTTAATGAGAATAAAAGGAACTACAAATAACCTATGAAAAATGGGTACCCCAATAATCTTGGGGGACAAATAAGGAAATACAAATAAGGAAAAAGAGGATGAACACTTCATTCAAATGTGTAGAGTGTAGTGTAGTCAGAATTAGAAGATAAAAGAGGGCTACCAGATTGGGTAAAACAAGTTCCCTATGGGAAAACTCCAGCAGGAACCATCCCTTTACTGATGATCAATTGGCAAGGCAACCATCAGACCCTAAGAAGTTTAGGATGTGAGTATGATTATACTTGTGCATAGGTCTTTATAGGATTTCTATATGCATGGGTAATCATAACTTTAATTGTAAATTTAATAAAACTTGTAAAACAGACTAGAGGTTTTACTTGTGCATGTATGTGTAGTCACTATCTTTGGTCTTTGTGTTCCTAGAGGCTCTAAATCTCAAGCAGGTAGCAGAGGTGACTTTCAGTCTGAGCTTGAAACTTTAGCCACCAGAGCCGAACCTGTGGTGGTGTAATACAACATTACTAAATTCGCTCTAAATAAAATAAAAGGCTACACTCCGATTGATGATTGTTCTGTTTTTTCCAGTTCTATGTTGATCATGTTTTTGTAGTGTTTGGAACTGTTATACCCACAGGTGGAGAATCCTGTTCCCCCATAGGATTTAAACTTGATGTGAAAGCTAATGGGTCCTCCCTTTGAACCGCTAGCTATCTGTTCCTTGCTACATCTTTCAATGAAGTTAGCATTTTTGGTGGCAATCAGTTCAGCCAGGATAGTGGGTTAACTTCATGCTCGAATGTCTGGACCTCCATATATGGTTTTCAATGACAAGGTTTACCAGCGTCCCCATCCGAAGTTTCTTACAAAAGTTGTGTCTCACTTCCAATTCAATCAGGCAGTATACTTGCCTTCTTTCTTCCTGAAGTTCATAAGGATGCGGAGACGGTGCACGCTTAGGATATCAGGAGAGCATTCTACTTGGACAGGACTAAGCTGTTTAGATCAGCCTCACAATTATTTGTGGCATTTGTAGATAGGATGCAGGGACTCCCAGTCTCTTCTCAAAGGATCTCATCTTGGATCTTCACCTGAATACACTTGGATCACATCCTCTTCTCAAAGGATCTTCACCTGAATACACTTGGGCAATGTAGTTCCACCAAGTGGGGTAATGGCATGTTCAACAAGGCAGTGGCCCTTCTAGCTTAAGTGCCTATCCTACATAGTTGTTAGGTGGCAATGTAGTTTTCAGAGCATACTTTTGCCTCACATTATGCCATCTCTTAGCAATCTAGAGATGATGCCAGGTTTGCATTTGTGGGCCTCCAATTCTTACTCAGCTAGACTCCGATCCCACCTCCAATCAAACTGCTAGTGAGTGAAGTGGAATGGGCATGTAATCACGCGAAGAAGCAGAAATGGTTACTAACCTGTTGCTTAACTGTTTTTCTTAGCGATGCATTGAATGTGTTTATTCCATGACCTACCCTGCTTCTCTTCTGTATCAGTGTCTGCTCAGTAAGAAGGAACTGAGGGAAGCTGGAGGTGGCTCTGCCTTTAATACCATCATGCAGCAGCACGGGGCTGCAGTGTTCATGTGCTACCCTGATGGGTACTGCTGAGAGTAAAATCTGACTACAGTGCACCAGACATGAACACACATGAAGCGGCATGGACAAGTGCAACACCTCTCGAACAGCAGCAGTTATGGAACAAGTTAGTTACAGTTTCTTAAGCTCTTCTTGGCCATGAAGTCTAAAAAACACTTGATGCCATGGTGTGGACAGTACTGTTTCATCGAGTACATCCCCGCTGCAATAGAAGACCTGTGGCATGACTGCAGCTGGCTCAGGTCGGCTGAGTCGTGCTTGCCAGGCTCAGGCTGTGGGGCTAATATTACTGTGCAGATGTTTGGGCTCTGCTGGGGCTGGGAAATTGACAAGAAAGCCTAGCTCCCCAGCCGGACTGCTGCCCAGGCTCCTTGCATGGAGTCTGGCTGCGCCGAGGCTCCCAGCTCCGAGCCAGGTTCCTCCCCTTGGGCTCTTGGTTCACCACCGGTAGCACAGCAGCCAGTTGGACTCTGGGTGTGGGTCTCCCCACTGGAGGCGGGAAGCCCCGGATGGCTTAACAGGGAGGCAAGAAGCCCGGGGGGAGCTGTGTGGAGTTAAGAGCCTTGGCTCTCAGCCCCCTACACTGCCCCTCTTCAATAAGTGGAAGCACTTCTAGTAAGGACACGCACCACCGACAGAAGGAGAGTAGTGTGGACCCTTTCTAGGTTGACTTAAGGTTGTAGTGTAGATATAATGTCTGTGTTCAATATTTCCAGCTTCTTTGTTACTTTGGTTGAGAGGGTTCATTATTACCTTAATGTGCAGGGTGTTGACCCAGCAAACTATCAAGGGTTGGGAATTACCTGTGGATGAGTTGTATTATTTTATTTAGTCTTATGATCCTGCTGTTGTCATACTTACCCCTTTAGCAGGGTGTGTCTAAGTGTGTGTGATTTTCAGGCTTTGGTAATTTTTTTGTTTTGTTTTGTTTTGTTTTTTAAAAGCTCAGGCAGCAGTAAAAGGAGAATTGCAAAATTACCTATTCTTTGCCTTTTAAGAAGATGGAAGATAAAGAAAAAGGCCAGGCAGCATTGAGAATGAAAGCTAAAGGAGATTCTCTCATTAGCTTATTTGGCACATACAACATCTGGATCTTGGGAACAAGAATCAATTTCAAGTCAATATTTATTCTCCTTTGCCAGTCTCTAGCATGAAAATATATTTTTAAAGGGCGTCTTGATACTGAAAACTAACTTTAAAAATAATAATAGACCTTTGTTGTTCATAACTGTTGCTAAATGCATTGTGCATGATAGTAACAATATTTGTGACAGAATCAAAAGCACTTTATTCTTCCAACTCTTGCACTGATGATACAATATAACTCCTGAATTCTTCTTAGTATATTTGTGAATCTTCTCATTCAAACAACACTGAAGGGAAATTAACAATTATTGTTAGGAAATGCCCTCCGAGGGGTGGTCTTTCCAAATTAGGTTTGAGGCTTGTTGGTGGGGAAACACAGAGGCCGCTTGCATTGCTACTGCTCATGCTATCTCTGTTTTGTTGGAATTTCACCCTCCCTGGGTTCATTTGTTTAAGCACTTTTCACCAGCACTAATGCTCACTTAAAACTTGGCTTGTTTAGCCTTACCAAAAGAAGGCTGAGAGGAGATATGATTGCTCTCTATAAATATATCAGAGGGATAAATACCATGGAGGGAGAAGAATTATTTAAGCTCAGTACCAATGTAGACGCAAGAACAAATGGATATAAACTGGCCATCAGGAAGTTTAGACGTGAAATTAGACAAATGTTTCTAACCATCAGAGGAGTGAAGTTCTGGAATAGTCTTCCAAGGGAAGCAGTGGGGGCAAAAGACATATCTGGCTTCAAGACTAAGCTTGATAAGTTTATGGAAGGGATGATATGATGGGATAGATCTTCAACTATTTGCGGTAGATATGCCCAGTGGCCTGTGATGGGTTGTCAGATGGGGTGGGATCTGAGTTACTACAGAGAATTCTTTCCTGGGTGTCTGGCTGGTGAGTCTTGCCCACATGCTCAGGGTCTAGCTGATCCCATATTTGGGGTTGGGAAGGAATTTTCCTCCAAGGCAGATTGGCAGAGGCCCTCGGGGTTTTTCGCCTTCCTCTGCAGCATGGGGCACATTGTTGGAGGATTCTCTGCACCTCAAAGTCTTTAAACTACGATTTGAGGACTTCAGTAGCTCAGACATAGGTTAGGGGTTTGTTACAGGAGTGGGTGGGTGAGATTCTGTGGCCTGCGTTGTGCAGGAGGTCAGGCTAGACGATCATAATGGTCCCTTCTGACCTTAAAGTCTATGATACTCAGCTGTTGTGAAGTAGGAGGTCACATGCCTCGTAGCTGCAGTAGGCTGAGTATACTGCACACACCAGCAGCTCCTTGTATCTCTCTCTTCTACCCCATGAGATCCCTGTGTATCACCCTCACATGCCCCTCTGTTTCAGGGATGACTCCCTGCAACTGTCTCCTATTCCCTCCCAGGGCTTCTGTGTGCTGCCCATACCAGTGTTCCCCAGCGCTCGATGTGCTCTCCATTTCCCCCCCACCCCCAGCCCCATGCTAGGAGCTCTGTGTTCTGGTCCCCCATTCTGTTCTCTCCTCCCTCACCCTATGCCAGGAGCTGTGTGGGCACCCACATTGCCTCTCGTGTCCCCCCCATTGTGATGTGTCTGGGAGAGAAGTCATTCAGGGTGTCAACATGTTAAGCTCTAGTGGGAGGATGAGCAGGGGTATTGGTATGCTGGAAAGTATTAATGGATGCAATCAACCCGTTGATCTGTAGTTGATTGCAAAGGTGCTTGTAACTGTAGCTGTGCTAAACAGATGTCAGGGGCTCCATGTGTCCCTCACAGTATTGCCAACTTCCAGAGATGAAAAATCATGAGTCGGACCCCCCAAAATTGTAAGATTTTTTTTTTTTAAAAAAAAGATTGGATTGTGTTTTTTAGGTCAGTCTCTTGATTTATTTTATTTTATTTTTTTTAACTCCCCCTGCCCATCCCCAGGGTGTGTGCATGTGACAGTTACTGTTGCCCACTCTCCCACATGTGCTGGGTAAGGTGATTTTTGGCCCCAGCTGCCAGAGCTCTCCCCCCTTCACATTTACCTGTCTCCTGTCCAGCAATTAATTCTGTCCAGTGTCCCAGCCCCCATCGACCCCCACTGCCTTCAGTTCACCCTCTCATCACTCACCCCATCTGTTCAGAACCCACCATCAACACAGCTCTGCCTCACCCTCCTCACTTCAGCCCACCTGCAGCAACCAGGACATAGTTCAGCTCTCCCAGCCTCACCTCTGCTCCTTTCAGAGTACTTCACCCTCCCCAGGCCTGGGGGGCGAGGGGTGGGCTACAGTGGGGTCCTCTCTCCCACATCTAGGCTGGAAGGGTAGTGGCCTACAGCAGGAGCCCTGAAGTGCAGGGCTGACAATGGGAGCCCCTTCTTGTGGGGCTGAAAAAAATTCCTGAGATTTGGTAACTCTCTTGTGAGATCGTGAGTAAAGCGTAATTCTACTTAGGAATGGTGTCTCTCACAATAAATTCGTGAGAGTTGGTATGTCTGCCCTCATTTTCCCCTCTTTGTTTTTCTGCTTCCCTATCTCTAAATCCACATGGTTCTCTTCGTTGGTGCCTTGAGCATTCCCTGAAATTCTGGAATTGATCAGATGTGGCATTCGAAAACTACTGTGTTACAGATAATCAGACAAAGGCAGAAATGACTTCAAGCTGGGAGTAGGGCTTTCGTAGACTAAATTGATTTATACCACCTGAGGATCTGTCTTGTTACTTCACCATTTCTATTAACAGTTTAAAATATGTCCCCTAATTAGCATGGAGTGCTTTGTGCAGAATAAA
This sequence comes from Eretmochelys imbricata, assembly GCF_965152235.1. Taxonomy (NCBI): domain Eukaryota; kingdom Metazoa; phylum Chordata; order Testudines; family Cheloniidae; genus Eretmochelys; species Eretmochelys imbricata. The sequence continues at coordinate 242,248,108 of NC_135573.1, forward strand.
CTCAGGTTACAATGAAAGAAATTTCTTCAATAGGTTGCTAAAGGAAATGTGGTGTTTTAAAACAATAGGCTAGCCAGACAATACACTTTCCAGCATGTTTTCTCAATTCCTTTCCCTTAAGTCATGACTTTCGCCTTTCATGTGCTTTTACTCTGAAAAGGCTTAGGGTTTGTCTATGCTGGCACTTTGTCGGCAAAACTTTTGTCATTTGGGGTGTTAAAAAAACACCTCAGAACAACCAAAGTTTTACTGATGAAAAGCGCCGGTGTGAACAGCGCTTTGTCGGCAGGAGGCTCTCCTGCCGACGCAGCTGCTGCTGCTTGTGGGGGTGGAAGTTTTTTGTCGGCGGGAGAGCTCTCTCCTGCCAACAAACAGCAGCTACACTGTGCGCCTTTTCGCAGCAGGGGTGTAGCAGCACAGCTGTGTAGTTAAAAGCCTCATAGTGTAGCCAGAGCCTTAGTTTGTTTTATAATTGAATATACTGCTGCTTTTCTCACAGATCATACCCCAAGTTTTTTCCCCAATGGGCAGGCAAATGCAATGAAGTGCAAACATCATGTCAAAATAGGCAATTCCATAAATTTGTTTTTCTAAGGTGCCACAAGTACTCCTGTTCTTTTTGCGGATACAGACTAACACGGCTGCTACTCTGAAACCTAGTTTCACTAGTTATCTAGGACTCTTAGTTGTTGACTTCACTTCAGAGAGCTAGAGATAAAGCCTAGAGTAAAATCCTTGTTTTATAAGAAAAGAAGTGATCTCCGTGTTATGGACTAGAAGACATCACTATTTAGAAAGCACCACATCTTTATATACAGAACACTAGGAACTCTGGGATTTGATTGGTGACTGTCAAGGCATATGGATTCCTAATGTGAACCCATAAATTAAATAGAGCTGCAGCCACAGAGATTTATTTTTTTTGTTGCTTTTCTCTCCCTGCCTCCACGAGCTGTGCAGTCCTGTCTTCCAACTGCTCTGTAAAAAGAAGAGAAGACAAACAAGAATGGGATAAAGAAAAAGAGCCTCTCAGGAGTCAATGAGCAACATAACCACGTGTCCCACTGCTGCTGGGTCCTTAATCAATTGTGCATTTGAAAGCTGGGCACAGTCACCAGTCTGGGCAGAACGTCATTTGGACATCTCATGAGCTCTCTATCAAAGTGTGAAGGACGACAGGTAGAGAAACGCAAGTGGAACGTGAATGCAGAACCATAGGCTTTCTTAGGGTCGCTTGTAATGATAAACTCAAGCCCAGAACAGCATCTTCACTCCTCAGAATGTGAATTTCATATTAAGTAGATTGAGCTTTCCTCTGTCGAGCCTACTGTAACTATATCTCATTACCACTTACAATGTCACTTAGTCACTTTCCTAATAAACTCAGGGTAGGGAAATTTTGGCTTTTTTTTTTTATACTTTTCCATAGGGACAAAATCATCCTTCAGAGTTGCAAGTTTTGTTTCTTTCCCTAGAAAGTATACCGAGAACACATCTCAAATCTGGATTTTCCACTGCATAGAGTACTCATGTTTTTGTATTAACATACTAATGAGATTGGACTTTGACTTCTAGAAAAAGCAAAACTCCTGTTTATTTTCTCCTATCAAGGAAGGGGAAAAAAACAATGTTTTTTTTAAATAAATGCTGGGGATGCTATATTAGGGAAGACCCTTACAGAAGTGAAGGGAAACAAAGCATTAAAATGGGGTTTCCTTTTGACACTGTAGCAAGAGTATGAATAACAGAAAATGGGGAAATTTTGTGGTGGTAAATTTGTAAATAAACAAATGGTAATCAAATACAAAAGCACACAGGCATTAGCATTTTAATGGGAAGCTCTTGGAAAGGTACTGGGGATGGCTTTAACAACAACAAAATGTTGGGCAAGATGTATACTGTGTTTTCTCACCAGTTACATACTTTTCTCTCCAGGTGCACTGTTTCTATACAAAGTCTCTATGTTAAATTTGTGCCGCCATCAGTCAAGTAAAGATTCAACTTGGTAGTTCAGGAAAACCCAATGAATATTGGGGTGGGGAGAGGAATAGAAGAGGCAGCTCCTTTCCCTTTCCAGTGAACAGAAGTCCAGGGAAGGGCAGAATAGTAAACACACATCATAATAACAGGAGGTTGCGGTATGGGAGGGAGGGAGGGAAAACACACACAGATAATGCTCCCTTCCCTGCAGTCAAAGGGTCCTGGAGGAGGTAGGGAGCAAGGATTTCATGTTTATCAGGTTCTTATTAGCTTGACAATGATCCAGATGATGGAGGCTCCAAGTAGGCTCCAAGGATAGCACTCTGATAGGAACCACAGGGTTCTCATCCTTTCCAGCAGAGTGGTTGGAAGCAGTGGTGGTGGCTGGACTGGCCTGTTTACCAAGGTGTTGCCACTGGCCAAAGTAGTGGTTGGACTCTTCTTTAGATTTAGCTTATGTTTCATAGGTGTGAATGCATTCCCTCCCTCCCCTTCTTAAATCCTAGTTTAGAAAAGGCCAGCGTGACCAGATGTGGCTTCTGCCCCATCCCAGAGTTAACTAAAGATTTTCTGGGATTAGCACACTTCATTTAGGTTAATCTGGGTTGTTCTGGGTATTTCTTGTGCTTGGAGTTCCATGAGGACTTTCTTTTCTTTTGTGGTAACTGTCATCCTGAAAGAGACCCTCATTTCACCAGGAGAAACTAGCTGTGTAACAATTTGCTAAGAGTTCAAACATTCACTTATAATTAAAGTGCTTATGTAAAGTACTACATCAACCACTTTGGAGACTGAACTTTGCTGTTCAGCCACAAAATGGGTGCAGCATAGGGAGGGTTTGTTGCTTGCTTTTCCGCAGACCATGTTAGTTTGCCCCAACCCTGACTTGAAAGGACCGTTTCTTGGGGTGATGTAGTTCAGCCTCCAGGAACATCCAGTCCTTCGCTTCTCTACTCAGACTGCCTACAGAGTGTGTGTCTATGTATGTTGTAGATACCTGCCCAGTAGGAACTGTCCTGAGACCAACAGTTGTTTCCCATGGAGTAGGCAATTGGGTAAATAGTGGAGGGGGATGAGGGATGTTTAAAAAGCACTTGTGTTAAAATGTGTGTTTAATTTTCTGTCTGACCTTGAGCTGAAACCCCATCTTCTTATAAGAAGAGATTTCCTTACCTCATGGCTGTCTGTAAAGGGAAAAAAGATGAATTCAGAGCACAAAACTTCCATTAACAGTTTAATCTCTGCTGTGCTATTGTGAGTGTTGAAGAAGAGGGTAGATACATTGAGAAGAAAATCAGACAGGAAAGCATGTCAATAAAGAACCAAGTGAAAAAGCCCTTTCCAGAGAATAGATGGTCTTAACATATATTGGGTAGCTGGATAAGTGGAAAGGCTTTTATGAATTAAAAAATGCTTTTTGTTGGAGGCTGTGGATAGAGTTCACCAGGAGGCACTGTAAGAATCTGACTATTGACCTCAAGTACAAGCTTTTATATTCTATGCTACTTTACACAAGAAATAGGAGTGCTAAGCCCAAGGTCCTTGGGCAAATCCTGTTCTCTGGTTTACGTTCTGCCTAATTTATATTTACCGTGTGTCTTCTTCTATTGGATTAACTTCTGTTGGTGAGAGAGATGAGCTTTGGGGCTTACACAGAGCTCTTCTTCAAGTCAGCATGCACAATAGCTACAGATGGCACTGGTAAAAACAATTCATTCTGCATATATGAATCCTAACATCTTTTTACATATATTGGTACTGGGCGGACATGAGTGAGTATACTGTACTTTTTCTGTTCACTACCATTGGTTTTGGGGGGCTGGGGAACATAAGGAAAAATAGGGGGGCAGGGAAAAAAAGGGGTTGCAGTTGGAAGAGGAAGCATATCTGCCTTATGACAACTAAGTGCTGCTAACTAATCTCACATATTTCTGACCTTTCATAGTTGTGTGGCCACATAGAGATAAGAATGTACCGTAGCCCTCTAAATCTAGTTTCGTTTTATTTCAGTGGCATGAAAGCAAAACCGTGAGAATGAAAATAGTATTGTAACAGTTTGATTTATCTTGCAAATTGATACTAAATTTTTAATTTAGGAATAAAGTCTTCCTTAATCAAAATAAAGGGTCTTAATATGTATGTAACACATAAGAACTAATCTCAACTAATTTATTAACAGCACACTTAAAAATCCAGACTTATTGCAAATAGCTTTTGAATATATTCACTAATTTTAACTGCATCTCCGTCAAGCGTTTTCAGAAGGACACAATCAACCTAAAATCTAGTTAATTTCAAAAAGTGAAAAGTCTTTTTAGGTACTGCACATGCCTCACCCACCTTGTGTTTCTAATATTCTGAGACCAACACAGTGAATGCAGTGTTGTTGTAGCTAACTTATAAATGCAGTGTGTGTTAATTCCCCCTCACCTCTTCAAATACCTGAATGGCATGGCCTTACCTCTGAGACTAGCAACATTACATTGTTCAACTATTTGGGTAGGTGGCATTTTGATCATGAGTTTGTCCACTGGTTATTGGGGTCACATGGAGTCGAGAGTACTGTTTGCAGCTATCATAACCATTCAGTCTCTTAGTAGACAAGATTTTTGGAAGGAAGCTTAATTTCTGTTTTCTGGGCTCTTTTTGTCTGCTACAAATGTGATTTGTAGAGGATGAAAACTTGACTGCTGGATGTGCATGTGTGTGAACCAGTGAGAGAATGTAATGTGAGTGCGGATGGTTAAAAATTAGGGAAGTTAAATAATTTAGTGAAATTGGTCACTTAATGCATAAGCCTAGAATCTAGTTTAGCCTGCTAACTATCCCCTTCCAGCACCACTGCTATAGACTATTAAACCGAAGAAAGAAGTAGCAGGTTGCTTGTGGGTTTGGAGAAACCTTCTGGTGCAAAGGGGATATTTATTATCCTACCAAAATAATTTACAAAGCCAATATTGCTGGGATGAGAAACAGGAACTTGATCATTAATGCAATTTCCTTATGGGTATCGAAAGTATAAATAACTTGGCTGTTTCTCTGTGCCCTCTGAGGCAATAAAATGATCCAGAGGATTCAAATTTATAATTTCATTGCCTTCTCCACAGAATACGTCAGTTTTATAATGTTTTTATTAAATGTTACTCTCAGGCTAAGATATATATGTAGATTGGGTATTTTTAAGTGTTAAATTTATATGAAAGACTTTCATTGTATTTGCATTGATCAACAACATTATTAGGATAATTGTTTTTTCTTGTGACACACAATGGCTAGCCTTTTCAGCCTTTTGCTGGGTTCTGTAAAACACAGTCTGTTCTCAGCACTCTTTCAGCTGGATTCTAACTTTGGGATTGTTTGGAAATGAACAAACGAAGCTTCAGGATTAACACTTGTCTCTCTATGGGAGCACCAACCTCCTGTTAGGAGTGCTTGTGTGTGTTTTGTGAATCCGTATTTTTGCTTGTGTTGGAAAAGGCTAATCCCTGTTTAACCCAGACCCTTAAGAGATTATTTTCCTTTACTGGATTAATTATTTACAGACTTTTAAACACTTTAAATTCTGGCAAATCCTGAAGTCTGATGCTAATTCCAGATAAATAGATGATATGCACTCTTTTATGTGAACACCATAATCCCTTTTAAGGCAACCTGCTTTTTTAATCCACAGGTATCCCTCACAGTGTCTCTACATTTGCTCTTAATGTGCAGAGAAGCTGATTCTAATAGATAAATGCTCATATAATTAGAACCATAGCAGAATGAAGCCTGATGACTTATTTTACTGTCTGCCGCAATATGTATGTGGGGGACAGAATTTCTAGTGGCACCTTAGAGACGAACAAATTTATTTGAGCATAAGCTTTCGTGAGCTACAGCTCACTTCATGGAATGCATCCGATGAAGTGAGCTGTAGCTTATGAAAGCTTATGCTCAAATAAATGTGTTAGTCTCTAAGGTGCCACAAGTACTCCTTTTCTTTTTGCGAATACAGACTAACACGGCTGCTACTCTGAAACCCAAATTTCTAGTGTAATCATTTTACTACTTTGCTTTAAAATGATGTGCCAGTATCTTAATTTCAGTGGAACTAATATTTAGAACTGTGATTTTAAACTGCACATAAGTAATGTCCTTGGTAAAGTTGTGATGTTAGGAAATTGCATACGCATGCTGCGCACTGGAAATGTCTGAAAGATTTCAAAGTGACGATTTGTAATACCTGTAAAGTAGCTAACCCATTTTTGCAGCAGTGTTGCTCCTTTGCATAAAATTTGCAGTAAGCAGCTTCCTTTTCTTTTATAAATAGTGGGGGTGTGGGCACAGTGGGAGTCTATATTCACATACTCATCCCCAGAGTCTGAGAGAGCAGAGAGAATGAACATGGAGATTCTTTCTCCAGCTCATAGTTGATGTGATAGGGAGAAGACACTTGCTCTGTTTCTGTCTGTACTGTAACTGTTCAGTCTCTAGAGAATTTCAGTCTCGGGGACTGTCAAGCCACAGGGCTGGCCTGATAATCCTGTGGGACCTTCAGCAAAATGGAAGAAGTGATGTTTACACCTTTGAAAAATAGTGGTGACACAGCAGTCTATCTGATGTGTTGCACATGGGCTAAAGGGGAGCAACCACACTGGATAGTCCCATCTCCGATATTGTCTTTTGTATTTTGCAGTCAGAGAATGCCCCATTACATAAGCGTTGTCAGTCACTGTTTTACTGTAGCAGATTCAGTACTCCTTTTCGTTCTCTGCCATTTGGGCATGCTGAGTTATTGCCTCATGTCTTTTGGAAACTAGTGGGGGATGGGCCCAGAACAGAGACACTGTAGAATACTTTTCACACGATGCTCTCTGCTATTCTGCGATGACCTGAGGCGCCCTTCCCTTCAGACTGAATGTGCTGTTTTTACATCATTCCTAGCCCATTCTGGGACTGACCGGAAGCAAGAGACAAAGAGCAGGAATATGGCATTGCTACCCCAGCCTTCTCTCTTAGTCTTGCCTTTTGCCTTTCTCCTACTGTTTTGCATACTTCTGAAGGCTTTTAACTTTTTTTCCTAACTTACGTAAGGTGAGTTCTTTCTTTTTGCCACATCTACTCCCTAAATGGCTTTTCTGGATTAAGAGTTTTTCTGTCTGTGATTGACCAGAAATGATGATGATCTTGAGGGAATAGCTTTTCTGCTTTGGTCCAGAATGAGATGTCAGTCTGGGAGTGGGGTTGGACAAGCATTGATTTGGTGGTGTTGAAGTGATTTCTGTCTGAAACCTCCTTTAGCATCTCCCATGGCTTAAACTTCATCAGAGAAGATTGAGATGTGCTCTGATGTTTACAAAAACAAACCCTAAAGTTGTTGCTCCATTCTGAAAAGTGAATGGAACCAATAAATGAGAGATGTTACCAGACAAGCTGTATCCGAGTGGAGAATGGACTCCTTCATGCAGCTGCACTTTGTTAGGCGTAAGGTGAATATCGTAATTTATGACTGATAGGTGTATTCTCAGTTGTCAGAGAGGAGTTCAAATGTCTGGCATGAGGAAAACAGTGGATTCCACCTGATGACAGTTTACAGGTTTTTGTGATAACCTGGTTATTGAAAAGTAATGTAGCATTCTTCTTTTTTTCTCAAGCCAGGTTTTATTTTGGGGTGGCTTTAAGGAAACAAAAACAAAAGAACAAAACAAAAACCCTAGTTGAGGATTCCAAAAAGCCAAAGTCTGGTACGTTGAATATGCAGTACCATACATGGCTTTCTCAAGGGCTTACTCACCTATGTTTGCGTTCTATGAGTTAGGGATAAGGACTTCTGTTCAGAGCTAAACAACATTTACCCTCAGTCAGAACTTAAGGAAGAATCTGTTGCTTTTTTAAGTTTTGTAAGATATGGAGCGATCTCTGTGTGAATAATGTGTGAAGTTAGCATCTACTTCACATCAGAATTTGTTTAATTCAGGGCAAGCCTGAGACACATGCAGAAGGGTGATCTAATTAATCTTTCAGTTTTGACAGCCATAAAGTTTTACACAGATTGGTTAATCATGGACACTTTATGGTGTATTGCAGCACTGAGGAAAAAACTCATTTGAGAACTGGTTAATGAAAGGCAGTTCATGGCATAAATTGTATTCTAGTTTATTATTCAGGCCTGACATTGAGGGGCAATGTATGAACTACATAAAAATCCTGCCACTTCCAGGCTTGCTGTGCAACATAAGCATGTGCAACATTGTAAGAAAACAGTTCATGTCATGATTTCTGACAAGGCAGGCATGTATATAGTCTTTGTGCGACTGTTTGTGAACCTGGGAAGTATTCATTTGAGAAACCCATGAGGAGGTTACAACAAAAGAGGAAGATTCTGATGGATTTTCCTCTTATAGAAAACAGTGGTTGTGCAGTGAAGTGGGGAGTGGTATAATGTTTCTTGATTTAATAAAGGAACCATAGGAAGTTATTCCTACTGGTCTGTTTCTATATTGGACTTGTCCAACAAGAGATTTCCATAGGAGGATTTGTTGTATTCTGAGCTGATAGTGTGGATTAATGAGAACTATTGTGTATTGTCCCTTCTCACTACTTTGAGAACTAAATGTATTTGTCCTATACAAGGAGCTAATACTAATAACAGATTTTCACCCCTCTATTTAGTTTACTCATTGGGTTTGTAAAATTAATATTCAATATTAAAATTAATAATATCCACTAAACCCATTAGGTTTGTAATGTTTTGAGTATGTAACATTTTTGTCTTCCTAGCCATCTATAAAGGCCTGACCAAGTCTATTGGAGTCAGTGAAAAGACTTGCATTGACTTCAGTGAGCTTTGGATCAGGATCTGATGGTGAAACTTTTAGTTTGTGACTACAACTTACGAATTATTTCCCCTCTCCCCCTCATTGTTGTGTAGAGTCCTGTAGTTTTTACAAAACTGAGTTTAAGTAATTGGATTTGAGAAATCACTTAATGAGGGATGGTATATAATTCATTTTAAAAAGTTAATAAGGATCTGACTTCATTAAAAAGGAATACTTTAAATTTGGTATCTGTTCCCAAGAGGCCACTGGAATTACATGATGCAGCACATTTAAAACCCTGTCTCTTCTATCTTTGCTGCAAGAGGTGGTGGATTTATAGATGTCTGTGAATGTATGTATCTGCAAAAATAATTTGATCAATTTAACTTTGTGGGTGCGCAAAGAAATGATAATCCCTTTTTCCATCTCCGATATAAGACAGTAATTCTTTACTTATCAAATTCTTTCTAAGATGCTTTACTAAATACCTTCTCATCGTCTTGAGGGAGCATGTCCATGGTTTTAACTTTTTTTGCTTTTATCTTCAATGTTGTATTTATGACAGGTTTAGTATTTTAATACCACAATTATAATGGTGTATATTTTAACTCCGTAGTCAGGCCTCTTTTGCTCTGAGCATTTAGGACTTGCCTGACTGATCAAGCATGCTTAAGATGACTCCTTAGTTTGAAACATACTGCAGAAATTCCTTTATCTCTTAGGAATTGATTGATTGAATGTTGATGAAAACCCTGAGGCCTTTTTCATATGCAAGTGTCTTCTCTTGTCCTAGGGTGGAGGTCAGCGCTGGCCTGTATCATACACTTGGAAGACTGTAAATATAATGCCCTTTTAAATGGGAACATACAATGTAAACAGTAGGATATTTGACCAAAGAAGCTGTTTTTTCTCAGAGACATTTAGAACTCTTCTGCTTCAGCATGTTTGTGGCCAACGTGTGACCTTTCTTGCCTGTAAACAGTCCACTCCTTCAGTGACAGGTTTCAGAGTAGCAGCCAGGTTAGTCTGTGTTCGCAAAAAGAAAAGGAGTACTTGTGGCACCTTAGAGACTAACCAATTTATCTGAGCATAAGCTTTCGTGAGCTACAGCTCACTTCATCGGATGCAACCGATGAAGTGAGCTGTAGCTCACGAAAGCTTATGCTCAGATAAATTGGTTAGTCTCTAAGGTGCCACAAGTACTCCTTTTCTTTTCACTCCTTCAGTGTTTGCTCTCCCTGTTGGCATTTACTTTCCTCTCAGACTGGAATCAAGCCAGGGGGTGATTGGCTCTTTGGAAGTATTTTAGTTAGTTTTTTTAAAAATTTGCCCTTCCTTCTCATTTATAGGAAATTCCAGCACTTACATGGTGGAGAAAGAGTGAGGGAAGTATAACATTTTTACTCTTCTCTCCCCCCCCCCCTCTTTTTTTTGCCTAAGAGGTTATGGGATTGAATTTCTGCTTTTCTGCTCTGCAGATGGAATCTTTCTCCTCTCCACCATCAACTTTTGCCTAGTTCTTTAGTAAGTTCAGTTTCACCAACAGAAGAAGAGGGCTTTCCTCTGTCTAATAAATTTTAGTCTCTAAGGTGTCACAAGTACTCCTTTTCTTCAGGAGATAATGTTCTGCAGTGAGTGTAGGGAATCTGCAGGCAATTAGGCCACCCTAAACAGAGGTAGCAGGGATGAATGTGTGGGGTTGTGGGGAAGTTTGCTGTGTATGGGGAAGGAAAATCTAGAGAGGATGTTTGAATGACATTGAGCTGATGTAATGGCAGCTGGATGATGGCCAGCATTCCTAGACTTTGTTGTGGGAAAGCAAGTAGTAATGACATGACTGAAGGCACTAGTCACGGAGGCAGTATTGGGGTGAAAAGAGGGGGAAGGAGAAGGAGGATGTTGAAGGTTGGGAGAAGACTGCGTTGAAATATAAAGAAAGAACTAAGAGAAAAATGAGATGTTCTGCATTAACTCTTGCTTGTATTCTAGCTTCTCCTGAGTCCCGTTTGCTAATATTTGCAGGTGGTATGTAATTCAGCGAGAAGGATACTCAGGATTCTTAAATATTACTTATGTCAGAAAGATCGTGTGGTCAGGATAATCCAAACCAGTAGGCCTGGGGCTAGAGATTTTAGTCTGCTATTCTGGAATGGCAGCTGTGTGAACAGTACCAGCCAGAGGAGCAGGGTGGGTAACAGGAAGATCTGGATGGGTGGCTATCTTGCCTCAATGACTTCAGCAACAACAGTAGCGCCAGCCAGTTTAGGCAGTGAGATGCAGCTGAATGTTAGGTACATCAGAGGAGCAGCATGTGGGGGGTGAATGAATACGTGGTTTGGGGATAGGAACACACCAGAGTTGTGTGTGTGGGTCATTGGGAGAAGGGGGGGAAGAGAGGAGGAAGAGGATTGTAGGTGCTAATCAAGGAGGGCAGTCTCTGAAGAGAGAGGGGTTAAACTTGGAAGGGGGTGCTGCAACCCTTTGATCGTTTCTGAGCAATTCTACATTACGATTAAAGGTGAAGAATGGGAGGTAGTGCACAACTGAGGGCCAGAATAACACTGGGCTATTCTGGTCCTACTTGTGGTGGATATAGGTGCAGAGTGGGGCAGGGGGAGGGAAGATATGTTACTAAAGCACACAACTTTTTGAACACTCTGCAAAATAATCCCGAGCTGGTTATAAATTCAGGCTCTGACGTGGCAAAAAACTTGCATAACTGAAATAAATTAAGTAGCTAAGGGGCTTGCCATATTTTGACCTACAATCCAGTTTAAACTATCTTGTTTTTTATTAATTAATTTAATTATTTGTGGAGAAAAGACTGACATTACTAAAGCTTTTGCTTGAAAGGCTTTCTATTATGTGTGCTCAGTCAGACCTTCTTGAAAGAAATTCATTAAGAATGTGTCTTTTAGGCTGTCAGATCTCCATTTACAAGGAGATGCTCAGAACTTTTGTAGAATAAATATTTTTAATAACATTCATGGTCTTAATTTGGGTGTTATAGATCTTAGGGGTGGGCAAACTTTTTGGCCTGAGAGCCACATCTGGGTATGGAAATTATATGGTGGACCATGTATGCTCACGGAATTAGGGTTGGGGTTCAGGAGGGGTTGAGGGCTCTGGCTGGGGCTGTGGGCTCTGGGGTGAGGCCAAAAATGAGGAATTCAGGGTGTGGGAGAGCACTCCAGGCTGGGTGTGGGGGGTGGGTGGGGGCTCTGGCTGGGGGTGTAGGCTCTGGGGTGGGGCTGGGTATGGGGTGTTTGGGGTTGCAGGAGGGTGCTCTGGGCTGGGATCGAGGGAGGGAGGTCAGGGCTGGGGCATGAGGTTGAAGCCATGGGAGTAGCTCAGGGGTGTAGGCTCCAAGCAGCATTTACCTCAAGCAGCTCCCAGAAGCAGCGGCATGTCCCCCCTCTGACTCGTGGTCAGAGGAGTGGCTAGGCAGCTCTGTGTGCTGCCCTGTCTGCAGGCATCACCCCTGCAGCTCCCATTGGCTGCAGTTCCTGGCCAGTGGGAGCTGCGGGGCCGGTGCTTGGGGCAGGAGCCAGATGGGACACATGCTGCTGCTTCTGGGATCCACGCGGAGCCGCTGCCTGTGCGCGCAGAGCAGCTCCCAGCCCTGCTCCCCGGCTGGAGCGGGTCAAGCCCCAGACCCTGCTCTCAAGCAGGAGCTTGAGGGACAGATTAAATCGGCTGGCGGGCCAGATGTGGCCCGTGGGCCATAGTTTGCCCACTTCTGATCTTGCTAGTTCTTGCATGTTGGAAGAAATAGAAATCAAAAAGTAAAGCAGGGAGCTTTGTTATCCATGTTTATTCCTCTTTTCTCTTTCTAGCTAGAGCTGGGAGATTGTCAGCCTTCCTTTGCCTTAGATGAGTTCTTTCATTAGATTTTGAGTCCATCTGTTAGGGGTAGCTGGCCTATGGTGATGGGGAAGAAGAGTTTTCAGGGAAGAGAATGAAGTGAAGAGGCAAGCTTCTACTTCAATTTGTGTGGCTTTCTCCCAGTTTCCTTAGACTCTTTTAGCATATATTCCATTAGGTCCAGAAGGACAAGAGTGCTCCATGTCAATCACCCATTATCAGTATCTCTTACTACTTTGTTGTCAGGGCCAAGGGTGCAAAAATATAGGCCATTCCCCCTTGCTAACGTCCCCAGTACAGTTTTGCTCAGACCATGGTGACACTTTCCCATCTCATCCATCAGGACAGACTGAGTGTCTTTCATCTTCCCTTTTACTCCTTGCTGTTTAATGTGAAATGTGTGGTAGACTTGACAGTTGCCTAATAGGTTACCCACATATTTAATCAAATGGCGGTGGGGGGGAAGAATTCTTCTCCACAATATGTTGCATTCATGGGTAAGGCATGTCAGCTCCCAACAACCAAGCACTCCATTCTTCAGAGCCGGGGACAAAACTGAAACCTGTTTCACTCTTGTCTGTTAAATGAACTTCCCTTGCATAAATCTGTGAATGTGAGAGTCCCCTGCCCCCTCTTCACTGCCCCATGGGTAAAATTAACGAAACTTGAACAATAAGATTTAAACATTTTATCTAAAATTGAATGAAAACTATTCAAAGATAGAAAAATCCTAATTAAGATAAACACTGAGAGGATGTCAGGTTAGTCTTTGTTGCATGTTTTTAAATTTTATTAGTTTTGTTGAAGTCTTAATTTTTTTAAGCCTAGGTTTTGTTATTTACTCTTCATTCCTGCTGGTTTACCATATGCAGTTTAACTAAAGTGGCATTAATTATAAACCCAGCTAATTATAACCCTGAAGGCAATGAAATGATGACGGTTGTTTTAAGGAATTGAGACCAAATGAAGGCATGGTGTACTGTACAGAAACTAGCTTCACTGTGAGGTTTCCAACACTCTTTCCTACAGTATCCTTATTCAGAGAAGCACAATATTATTCTTTCCATACCCTGTACCAGGAACTTCCCAGTGTTGCCAATTAAATAAATTGAATTTAGTGATGTTGGGTGATGTTTTCTAGGGACTTGAGCTGAGACTGCCACGCTTACTTTATTTTAAACTTTGCAGTGGACTCTCAAAAGTGAACTATCTGTCAACCCTCACAGCTCCCATATGGGTCAGTAACATTTTGATTATTGAGCCAAGCTAATCCAGAGAAGCTAGTTCCAATTATTTTTCTTTTTCAGATGGCTGACCACTGTGCTTCTGTACTCATGATTGCTAAATGAGTACTAACATGCTTTCTCAGCACTTTGAAGTGTGAAGAAAAATCAGTGCTATTCTAACATTTACTTCTGTAAACTTAGAATTTTGGGTCAATGGCTCACAGCTACATAAAGGTAGGTGGGCAATTGATGCTCTTTGGTGACCACTACTTTTTTTTTTTTAAATAGCAATTATTATAGATGTTGAATGTTAAGTGTCCCTGTGCAGGAAAAGAGAAAAGAGACTGGTACTTTTTTGTGTCTAAAAATCTTTGATATGCTGTGTCAAGGTTCCTTCCCCACTCTGAACGCTAGGGTACAGATGTGGGGACCTGCATGAAAACCTCCTAAGCTTACTTTTACTAGCTTAGGTTAAAACTTCCCCAAGGTACAAACTATTTACCCTTTGCCTTTGGACTTTCGCTGCCACCACCAAAGTCTAACACCAGTATTATTATTATTAGGAAAGAGTTCGTTTGGAAACGTCTTTCCCCCCCAAAATCCTCCCAAATCTTACCCCCTTTTTTCTGGGGAAGGTTTGATAAAAATCCTCACCAATTTGCATAGGTGACCACAGACCCAAACCCTTGGATCCTAAGAACAATGAAAAGAGCATTCAGTTTCTTAAAAGAAGAATTTTAATAGAAGAAAAAGTAAAAAAGAATCACCTCTGTAAAATCAGGATGGTAAATACCTTACAGGGTAATTAGATTCAAAACACACAGAATCCCTCTAGGCAAAACCTTAAGTTACAAAGACACAAAAACAGGAATATCCATTCCGTTCAGCACAGCTTATTTTCTCAGTCATTTAAACAAACAATCTAACGCCTATATAGCTAGATTACTTACTAAATTCTAAGACTCCATTCCTGTTCTGTCCCCTGCAAAAGCATCACACAGACAGACCCAGACCCTTTGTTTCTGCCCCCCTCCAGCTTTGAAAGTATCTTGTCTCCTCATTGGTCACTGTGGTCAGGTGCCAGCGAGGTTATCCTAGCTTCTTAACCCTTTACAGGTGAAAGGGTTTTTCCTCCGGCCAGGAGGGATTTTAAAGGTGTTTACCCTTCCCTTTATATTTATAACGTGCTGTTAGACTGTGACTTAGCCACTTGAGATTTTAATTCTGTTTTCTTTCTAAATTAATTTTTTTCCTCTCAACATTTTCAGGGGTGCACTGGTCACTTTGTTATTTCAGCATGAGTTGTAGACAGCCAGCAGACTTTGATTTAGGAACCTAACTTTCTGTTTCCAAGTTTGAAAATGTGGCTCTGAATGTTTCTGGTTTATTGAGGTTAAACTGAAAGCATTAGGTATGGCTTAAGTTTAAATATTATAAAGGTTGTATTTTAAAATAATTTAATTTTTCTCTTTGGTAAGGCATATAACAGTTTTCCTATATTTTATCTGGACAGCCTGGAAAACGAATCTCATGGGTGGTTTTGTGGCCAGACAGTTTGCTGTGCTTAGATGTGTCTATACGGGAGGAGTTAAGTATGCACAATTCGCTTGATTCTGAGATGGAAAGCTATGTCAGGGAAGCTTAGGACATTGTCCTGTTCCTGTTGAATGGGAGCAGGATCTAGCTTTTGGCTATAATATTGTGTTTTGTGTGTTATCTGTCCAGTAATGTCTTCTATAAATGGTTTGCTTGACCAAATAGCTATATAGAATAAATGGAGTAGAAGTACAGTGTCTGATCACTTTACAAGATAACCAAGTTTTCTTGTTGCAGTCAATTTAGTAATATATAATTGGCTATAAAAGTCCCTTGATGCCCTCTCCAACCTGGGAATTTATCTCATGTCCACTTTATGTACTGATGGAGATTAATTTCCAAGAGGTATAAAACAAATATCAGGTGTGCAATTGAGAGTAATGACAAATTGTGCCTTCTGTGCATAGCTCATCTTGCTGGACATAGGCATGCTGCCAAAGTGGGATGAAAGTTGTCCTAATCATGGCAATAAAATAATACCTCTGTTTGCCTTGGGTGATTATTATTAAAGTATCATCTTCGAAATATTGGTGGTATACCCAGAAATAAGACAATATGTGCCGCAAAAAAAAAAGCTTCAGATACAAGTCTACAGTGTGTTGAATGACCCCCTTTGTGTTGCAACCATGTACACAACTAAGTATTTAAGTAATCAAAATAGAACCTACACTTACTCTTCCAGCTTCCTGTATTCCTCCTCCCCATCAACAAAAAAAAAAAAAAAAAAAAAAAAACTGCTCTGATCACATTTTAAAAGAAAGATACCCTAATCAACCTTATAAAAAGCGGTCATGTTCAAAATGAAAGACTCCAAGCTCATTGTCTTGGAGAGTTTGAAATTTGGAAGACAGATATGGGAAGAGGAAGGGGAAAGAGTTACCTTGGATGATGCTTTCTTTTATCTTGTTAATCTGTTCTTTGTATTCTCCTTAAATTACTCTTTTAGGGACTTGGAAGTGGAAAATATATGGGATAGTACAAGAAGTATCAAATGAAAACAGTATTGAAAGGTATTCAGTTAAGCGTATTCCATTGTACATAACCTGAATTTGTGCAGATGTTCCGAATTCTAAGGATTTGTGCACATATTGTAGGTGTGGCTAAATAAAGTTATATATGAGATCATTTAGATAAGGAGAGAGAATAATTATTTCAGGTTTACATGTGTCCTGTTTTACTTCTTATGGAATAAGGCTAAATATAAAATCTTTGTAAGTCTAAGTAGAATACATTTCTTTGTATTGTATTATTGGTATTTTATTCCTCATTAACATGGGAACATTCTAAATGTATTCCTAAGCATAATTCCATTCCCAAGTGCAATCCTTGATTTTATATTCTTGTTCTCTGATGCAAGATTTTGAGCCTGTGTCTGCACTATTGAAGTTGTGTGGGAGTTTTGCCATTTATCTCAGTTGGAGCAGGACTGACCTCCACAGCATTATTCTGTTCTATAAAGGGAGGTGGATTGATGTTAATTTACCATGAAGAAGAAAATGCTGCAGAATTTACTACCCTCACAGCACTCGTCTTCTGCTGTTGCAGCCATGTGCCACTAATAGCTTCATGTTGATTTTGAGAGCTGCTCAAAATGTACTGTTGTGTGGTGGAACAATTCATAACATCTGTAATTTGGATCAAATGGTTTGTGTTCTTGTACTAGCACTGTGGGGAATGCCCTGTTTTTGCAATATGGCATTTTTCAGTTTGATCTTGTAATAAACACAATGGTTATAAACAATTATTCCAAAGCTTGATAGTTTAATCTTTTTGTAAATTGCTGTCTCAGGAAATAGCTTTGCCCTGTTTGGCATCCCAGAATACATGAATGACAACTACATAGAAAGAAATGTGCTGAAGACATTATGTAGTTTTTCTATCTTTGGTTCACCTTTTTTTAAAATTAAAGGCCTGGATAATTCCCTTCACTCTGTGCTCCCATCATAGACTTTATGGGAGCAGACCATCCCCAAGATAGGTAGTCTTTCAGACTACTGTTCTGCAGTGGGTTAGGCTGTCTTCACGGTGCTCTTTTGTCACACGTTCTGCACGTGTGGCAGCCTCTCAAGTTTGAAACCCTACCTCCCCAGTGAGATGATGTATCAGGGGATCCTCTTGGAGTCTTGGAAATCCCCTTCCTCAGATCCCTCTCGCGTTGTGTGAGGGGGCGCTGATCTGCGGTAAAGTACTTCAGTGTCCTCATTTGTTGGGTTCCATTATTTAGCTAGCAAGGACATGGCTTTAGAAGGGAATGACTAATGTTATTTATAAATCCCCAGAATAAATAATCAGTACAAGGTGAACAGTTTTGGCATTTTATATTTGTAATATTTTAAGTGAGATTTTCACACTTGTGAAAGGATTTGGTTTAACCACTCTGGAAGACAAAGTTAAACTATTAAAAGAACAGGTACAGCACAGTCATTGGCACTGGTAGCTTTCCTCATTGTCCTTGCAGTCCTAGATCTGGAGAGACCACCTCTAGCTCTGGGAAAGATAGTTGGGTTCTATTGTCCGTTTTGTGTTGTGGATGGTGGTGGTTCTGCTATGAGCATTTGTCTACCATAAAATGACTGATGCAGTGAACAGTGCTGACACCTCCAACTCATTTCACCTTCACTAGGCCAATTATCAGCCATTAGAGGCAAGCAACTCTTGAACATTACCAACATGGTTCAGGTGCAGATAAGGGACCTAGAGGCCAAAGGCTTTGTCTGTACCTGTGGATGTTGTCAGCTTCACTCCAG
Source organism: Eretmochelys imbricata (assembly GCF_965152235.1). NCBI lineage: Eukaryota > Metazoa > Chordata > Testudines > Cheloniidae > Eretmochelys > Eretmochelys imbricata. Next base: position 242,266,318 of record NC_135573.1, read on the forward strand.
CAGAAGAGATAACATTGCTAACAGCCCAACTTATACGCTAGGGTGACTTGCCAAAAACGAAACCAGGATGCTTTGTAGGAGTGCATAAAGCCATCTCTCTGTCTTTCACGTCTGTTTCTTTTTTCTCATCAGATGGGGCTTTGAAACAGATAGGGATCCTAATAAGTGCGCCTTACGTAGCTGATTGTATATTTCAATTCCCTGTCTGTTCTAAAGGGGTGAGCGCACACACAGGAGATAGAGTACGTCATACATGCGTGCAATTATGAAGAAATCCAGCTTTTCAGATGTTTCTTCGGCAGGTTGCCCAGCAGGGAAGTTGGTACTTTAGCAATGTTGCTACCTTGTTTTGGAGAGCTGATATATTTTTTAACATCCAGATGGTGAAAAGTAGAATATAATTCAATGCAGAAAGCTCTTAAAGCAACAGTATGGTTGCAGTAAGAGAGAAAAGTCAGGAAAGGCAAAAGTGAAGGCTCCTGCAACAGGGTTAATTTGGCCATGTTTGTGCAGCGGCATCATTTTGTATTCCTGTTTTTTCTTTTTAAATGTTTTTAGTTTTAAATGGTATGTCCTTTTGTTTTTTAGAATAAACTTGTGCAGTATGAATAAGTTAAAGCCTCTGTGTGACCCTCTTGCTTATCCTGGTGTTATATTCTGCAACCTTAATGGAGTTTTTGGATGGAGATATATATATATAATTTATTTTTTTTAAAGGGGAAAGAAATAGATTGTACTTAATAATGATTCTAGCATTCAGTTTTTTCACCTATGCTTTGGAGTTCATGTCAATAAGGTGACTGGGGTGCAGGAGAGAAGTGCCTTCCACTTCTGATGATATTGCTGTCATCTGGCTGTAAACACAGTTACTGCAAGGCTGGGTCGCAGATCAAGGCAGCAATGTGTGGGTTTACCCTGTGGTACATCAGCCCTGTCTTTCCGGTGGCAATAGAAATTTGTAGACATAAAATTTAAACAAAACTTAGAACTTTTCCCTCTTCAACACAGTCACCCTCTCCTCTCCTCCCTTCCCTCTCCATTTAGTGAAGGCAAGGCAGGGTTTTATTTTTCTTTTGTAAAATTTTGCGGTGTACTTAATGATACATTTGCAATATCTCTAATACAGGGATGCCTAACCTGTGACCTAGGGGCCACTTGTGGCTAGTGACAGCAGCTGTTCTAAGGAGATGTGCATTTGATTACAAATGTAAAATGCATTCTCTGAACTGTGTTCTGTGATTTTTAAACAGAAGAATTTGAATCACCCCATTGCTACAGGGAAGAGGAAGAGATACTATCTATCACTGCTTCCTCTGCAGCCCTAGGCATAATTTTTGGCCTGAGCTGGGGTGGGAGCAGGTATTGTTTCATGGTCTCTGTGTGTATGTAATGTCTTCTGCAGTTTCCACGGTATGCATCCGATAAAGTGAGCTGTAGCTCACGAAAGCTCATGCTCAAATAAATTTGTTAGTCTCTAAGGTGCCACAAGTCCTCCTTTTCTTTTTGCGAATACAGACTAACACAGCTGTTACTCTGAAACCTGCACTGCCACTGGCAACCTGCTGCGTTGTGGAAGGAAGGGAGGAAGTGTGTTCTTCCGGGCTGTGAAAGGAAGCCCCAGAGAAACTGGCTCAGCTGGCTGTGCCTGAGCCTGGGGAAATAGTAAAAGTTTTGATTGTGGCCCCTTGAACTTCTTGAAATATGTTAGGCCCTAGACTGAAAAGTTTAGGCTCTAATGCTAATTGTCCCTGCAAAAGCCTGAAGGGCAGCTGCTGCTCATTTGGGGCTAAGGCAGAAAGATTGTGCTCTGATGTCTGAAAGGGGACAGGGCTTTATAATCTTCTGCTAAAATCGTAGCTCAGGCTTAGAAACAACCGTAAAAATCATGTTTTAATGTGTGCTTAAACAAATTTATCCCAAACCTAGCAAAACTTAGTTTTTAACTTAAACAGGCTTTGGTATGGCTGTGTCTTTCTTTATATGTTAAGTGTGTATGTAATCTAAATTATACTCTTTATTGCAACCGTTGTTTGGAATTCTGTGTTGCAAATTTGTTTTTTTTTTTGGTTGGTATTAACTGTATTTTTTTCTGTCACTGCACAAACCCTTATTTCAGAGGCTTAGCTATATTAACAGGTGGCTGAGCTTTCTCTTAATCCTTTCTTTCAGATGAAATCTATCCAGATAAGTCAAAGTAACCTTTCTAAGAAATTAGAAGTGATTGCCAGGATAAAGAAAGGCAGTCTTAGGTGGTACAACAGACTTGCAGTTGATAGGAAGAATTAGGCAGCCAACCAAAGCTACTTGAAATAATTCACAAATTATGCAATACTTTGAAGTGGTTTGTTGAATTAAAAAAAACCCCAAAACAACCCCTCCCCCGCAACCTTACACAAGGTTAGGAATTGTCTTGAAGATTCTTTTGGGTAGTTAGGAAATTAACTTCTGTATATTACTACATAATTGTATATCTTTAATAGAAGGGGAATTACAATAGGAGATGATTTCAAAGACCTGGAACCTGCTCTCGCTATTAATGTGTTTTTGCTCTTACAGTGATTCTTCCTGAGAAAAGCAAACAGACATTTGTGTTTGTGTATTATATTTAATCTAACTTTCCTTTATTCCATATTCCCTTATTCCCTTATTCCATAAATCAGTCCTCAATTCCATAACATACAAACACATGTCCTCACCAAAGCAGCATTATCATCAGAAACACATTATATTCCTGATTCATTGTTTTTCTAGTAAACTGTGTAACCAGTTTGGGTGTAATATGAATTTTATGTTGCTTCTTTACTTGTTGGTGATGGTGGTGAATCTGCCACCCTGACACATTCTCCTTCTCCATGAGCATTCCCATTTGTATTAATAAGACAGTTTGTTTAATGAGACTGTTTGTTTAGTGAGGTATTTCTGCCACTTCATTGTATTAAGAAGTTGGTCATAAGACATTTTCCCCTATATTTCTCTCCAATAACTCTCCTGTGGCTACACTGAATTTCCTCTTTATTATTATTGTCGCTTATTGATTTCTGGAATGTATTTTTCTCCCCTCAAACCATTACAGTATTAAAAGCTGCATACCTGTGAGGATCTCTTCATCAGTCACTATCGGAATGAGCCATTGCTCAGGTGGAAGTTACCAGCCACTATAACAGCACCAGTACCAGTATGCAATAGTTTAGGGATGCAGTTGAAGCCTGATTGAACTTTTAAAGATGCAGAATAAAATTACCTAGTTGGAATTTAACCAGAGCACTAGGCCAGATCTCCCTCTTGTGTTAATTTTTCAATTGCAGTAGCCCTATCACATCCATCATTGACTACTGGGTGGGATGGGAAACAGAAGCTTCATTTTGAAGACTGTGTATCTGTCAGGGGCAAGTCCATTTAGTGCTGCTGTTGTGAAGAGATGGCTTTGTAAACAGCGTATTACTTCCTTACCTCCCATGTTACTTCTCCGACAAAGTCAGTTTCCATTAATCACCTTAGTGCCACTTCAAGCCTGGGTCACTTAGGCCACTTACACAGTATTTGTGCACTAAACAGTATACTGCACTTACACAGTATTCGTGTGCCCACTTACGCACCTGATGTTTGCATACATCTTGAAAGGGAAGTTGCACGAAGAGCCAGAACATTGATGAATTGCTTTGCCCTATCAGAGCTTCCACATAGAATGTCATATATTTCCTGGACTTCCAGGAGCTAACAGTGTTTATAGTCGGAGGGTAGGGAGGGGAGTAGAGACTGCAGCCAGACATATGCCTTTCTGTCAGACTGTGGGCTAATTGACACTACAGTGGCTTAGCCAAAACAGCTATACTGTTATAGCTATATCAGCAGAGCCTCCTAGTGTAGTCAGTGTCCGCTGAGAGAAGAATTTTTTTCTCCCAGCATAGTAACACCATTTCCCTGAACGATACTAGCTGTGCCAACAGAAGCATTCTTCTGTCAGAATAGTTGCATCTACACGGGGAGTTTTGCTGGCATGGCAATGTATGCTAAAGAGGTGTGTGTGTTTTAAACGCCCCTGCCTGACATAGCTCTATTGGCAACACTTTGTAGTATAGACCTGGCTTGAGTATTGCTGCTGTGCACTATTACATAGTTGTCAGGTTTTAACTCAGAGGCAGCTACGTTGCAGTGTTGGGCAAAATAATTTAATCCTCTCTATCAATGTATATTTAAAATCAGTCCTCATGTGAGTGGGTGCAACTCCAGTGCAGTCCCTACTTCTGTCTAGGGCTGAATGACTGCTGATTTGTACAGTCACTTAGCCACGTGGGATTCTTTGAGATGTGATGTGCTATAAAAATGTACAAGTCCATCAACTTCATAAAAAGAGCATGCACTTTTGTGTGGGTTTAGTACTTCGCTGATTGGGTTTTCATGTTCTGCATGGTTGAGAATAAGATGCAGCTGAGAATGAAATCATATGAATTCTTGTATATATGACAAACTGCAGCTCTACGGAATATACATTTCATTCATTTTCCTTTCTAAATAAGTATACAAAGCTTCATTGATATTCAAAACTGGATGCTGATGCCAGAGTGAGTTAACCATTTAATGTGCAGCCACAGCATTCTGGCACTAGGCTGAATCTCCTTTTCTCATTGGATAGTTTATTGGCTTAAACAACGTAAGAGTCAAAGGATGGTGACTTGACATTTTCTTGTTTTGTTCTGGAATGCTTTGCTGCTTAATTTCTCAAGAAGAATGGTTGAAAAGGCTGAGTCAAGATAAAATTGCACATAAAAAAAAATCTCGACCTATGTTGTTAATGTGTATTTACATTATTAAAATTGAAACGTTATAAAAATCTAACTCTTTCCCTCCATTCTCTTACTTTGGCATTTCATATGTTTTGGGCAAGGAAGTTAAACAGGTTAGTTTCATTTCTTTTTGTGGTCTGCTTCTAGTTATTTTCATTATCTGGCTTTTGTACAACACCTTGCAAAATACACTTACCACTGAGTAAGTAATGATTTTATCTGATCCAAAACTAAGTAAGTGTGTGTGTATATGTGTGTATATACATATATTTTTTGCCATAACCATTATAGTGTAGGGTGGATGAGTAGGTTTGGTGCATGGGATAGCAATACCATAGTGCTGTTTGTTTGGTTTCACAAGGCTACAAGTGAATAAATAAAAAACAAATTCTGGACCCAAATTGAATTGAAGGTATTTGTTTTTAATAAAACTTTTTGAAAGGGGAGGAAAATGTAGCACTGATCTGGACATCAAGTAAAAGCAGAAGTTGTCATGTGTCCCTCACTGCTGTTTTCTGTACCTAATGACCTATTCCAGTGGTTTTCAACCCTTTTTTCATTTGTGGCCTCCTAAACAATTTAGAATGAAGGTGCGGACCCCTTTGAAAATCTTAGATGTAGTCTGGGGACCCCCAGAGGTCTGCAGACCACACGTTGAAAATCATTGACCTAATCAAATGTATTTGTGGCTGGAGTCCTGTCAAGTAAAGAGACAGATGCATACAAATAGACTGGAGAATCTGGGCTTCCTGGTGGGATTCCAGAGTGTTTATCTCTTGCTTTTTCAGTGTTATCAGGAGGATTAGCTTTAGGAGACAGAAATGAGCTGTACAGTACATGTGTTGCAATATTTGTTTGAATATGCTGTATATTATGTGTTGTATTTGAGTCAGTATGTGCTGTCACACATTTCTGTTGTTCTATTTGGCCTTGGCAATAGAGGGGAAAGGGTGTGCTGCATTGTGGAGTAATGTTTTTCCGTCTCCAGCTTGTCTCCAGGGAGAGGCGTGCCTGTTGTGAGTTTCCTACAATTACTTCCTTTAAATAATTGTGAAGTGTTGTGGGCTGCTGAAAGCAGTTTATGACCTTTTAGAGCTGCTCCTTCACAGTGATTAAACTCTGCAAATCTGATATGTAACTTTTTTTTGTCTACATACATTGTTTTCTTCATAAATTAACAGTGGAGTTAATAAGATGCCATAAACGTGGCGGTTATTTGTAATGTGGGGTGGGGGTGTCATGGCTTTGATTTGTGCATCCTGAGTAGCCCAGCGATACCTCTGCGGAGCCAGTCTGTTTCAATAGAGGCTATCAGACTCGGCAAGTACTAATGCTGGCAGAATAACATTCAGTATCTCTTTACTTTCAATCTTTATTCAAACAAACACACGTTCACACTATGCCAGTTGTTGAGGCTTTCTTGAGGCTTGGTATGAAGTCATCTCAGCTTCCTTCAGCTAAATGTCTCCAGATAGACGTGTACCGTAAGGGCAATATGAGCATCCTCGAACATAGCTCTGTCTTCTATGGCCTTTCCATACTTTCGACCTGCCAGTTGTTTCTGCTGATCTCCTCTCTCTTACGTCTGATGGCAAATTTGATTGTCTCCTCTCTGACTTTGTTTGTGTACACCAGTGCCCCACTTCTCCAAATGTGCCTGAACAAAACCCCACTCACATAGAACACCGTCTGGGCATTGCTGTCAGCCAGAGTCTCCAGGGATCTAGAGACTGGTTCATTTCCTCCTGCACTCCTCCATCCTGAACATTGTTAATGGGGAACACAATTCCTGGTCTGTGGCAGAATTCTTATGCTCTTTTGAGGAACTGGATAGAATTTTTCATGCCTGTGGGTAAACACACTAAGCCCTATTAGCCATTTCTAAAGCCTTCCTCCCGTAACACTTAGGGCTTGTTTTTACTGCTGCGCTAAATCAGCGCTGCTGAAATTGATGCAATTGACTTTTACGTACGTCGATGGGAGATCCACCTCAACAAGAGACAGAAGCTATGTCGGCAGGAGAGCTTCTCTGACTGCCATAACGCACTGTACACACCGCGTTAAGTCAATGTAAATTACGTCGCTCAGGGGTATGGTTTTTTTACACCCCTAAGCAACGTAACTTACATCGACTTCAGTGGTAGTTTAGAGAAGGCCTTAGAGACAGCTGACAATGCTTCGTCTGTCTGCCAGGATGATTCCTTTGGTTCTAAAATCCTACAAGTGGTAAGGAAAGCCCCACCTCAGCTTGGTAGGTTATGCTATGTCCATCTGTCCCTGCGTGTCTGAGACTTGAAATGGGAGAAACATTATCTATAATGAGGGAAAGTTACAGTAATTCCTTTATCCTCCCATTCCACATCCCGCCTTCTTCTCCTCTGAGGCAGCTATGCCACGATGAAAGAGAGAGTAAGGAGGATAAAATACAAAGAACCTTTTCTTTAGGGTTCTGGAAATCTCATTGAAGGGAAGTGGGGCAGACTGGTGCCTTTAATGTAGAGCTTGACTGACCTTTTGCCTATCTTTTGTACTTATATGGTCCCCAGCACTGGAGTAACTGAATGCTTCACACTGTTTGTAATAAGAACAGGAGTACTTGTGGCACCTTAGAGATGAACAAATTTATTAAAGCATAAGCTTTCGTGAGCTACAGCCCACTTCATCGGGTGCATAGAATGGAACATGTAGTAAGAAGATATATCTATCTATCTATCTCCACACACACACACACACACACACACACACACACACACACACACACACACACACACACACACACACACACACAAGGTGGAAGTTGCCATACAATCTGTAAGAGGCTAATTAATTAAGATGAGCTATTATCAGCAGGAGAAGGCTGTTACTCTGAAACCTGTGTTAGTCTGTATTCGCAAAAAGAAAAGGAGTACTTGTGGCACCTTAGAGACTAACCAATTTATTTGAGCATGAGCTTTCGTGAGCTACAGCTCACTTCATCGGAGTATGCATCCAATGAAGTGAGCTGTAGCTCACGAAAGCTCATGCTCAAATAAATTGGTTAGTCTCTAAGGTGCCACAAGTACTCCTTTTCTTTCAGCAGGAGAAAAAAACTTTTGTAGTGATAATCAAGATGGCCCATTTAGACAGTTGACAAGAAGGTGTGAGGATACTTAACATAGGGAAATAGATTCAATATGTGTAATGACCCAGCCACTCCCAGTCTCTATTCAAACCCAAGTTAATGGTATCTAGTTTGCATATTAATTCAAGCTCAGCAGTTTCTCGTTGGAGTCTGTTTTTGAAGCTTTTCTGTTGCAAAATTGCCTCCCTTAAATCTTTTACTGAGTGGCCAGAGAGGTTGAAGTGTTCTCCTACTGGTTTTTGAAAGTTATGATTCCTGATGTCAGATTTGTGTCCATTTATTCTTTTGCATAAAGACTGTCTGGTTTGGCCAATGTACATGGCAGAGGGGCATTGCTGGCACATGATGGCACATATTACATTGGTAGATGTGCAGGTGAATGAGCTCCGGATGGCATGGCTAATGTGATTAGGTCCTATGATGGTGTCACTTGAATAAATATGTGGACAGAGTTGGCATCGGGCTTTGTTGCAAGGATAGGTTCCTGGGTTAGTGTTTTTATTGTGTGGTGTGTGGTTGTTGGAGAGTATTTGCTTCAGGTTGGGGGGGCTGTCTGTAAGCGAGGGCTGCTCTGTCTCCCAAGATCTGTGAGAGTGAGGGGTCATTTTTCAGGGTAGGTTGTAAAACTTTGATGATGCGCTGGAGAGGTTTTAGTTGGGGGCTGAAGGTGACAGCTTGTGGCGTTCTGTTGTTTTCTTTGTTGGGCCTGACCTGTAGTAGGTGACTTCTGGGTACTCTTCTGGCTCTGTCAATCTGTTTTCACTTCAGCAGGTGGGTATTGTAGTTTTAAGAATGCTTGATAGAGATCTTGTAGGTGTTTGTGTCTGTCTGAGGGATTGGAGCAAATGCGGTTGTATCTTAGAGCTTGGCTGTAGACAGTGGATTGTGTGGTGTGTCCTGGATGGAAGTTGGAGGCATGTAGGTAAGTATAGCGGTCAGTAGGTTTCTGGTATAGAGTGGCGTTTGTGTGACCGTCACTTATCTGACATCAGGAGTCATAACATTCAAAGACCGGTAGGAGAACACTTCAACCTCTCTGGCCACTCAGTAAAAGATTTAAGGGTAGCAATTTTGCAACAGAAAAGTTTCAAAAACAGACTCCAAGTAGAAACTGCTGAGCTTGAATTAATATGCAAATTAGATACCATTAACTTGGGTTTGAATAGAGACTGGGAGTGGCTGGGTCATTACACATATTGAATCTATTTCCTTAAGTTAAGTGTCCTCACACCTTCTTGTCAACTGTCTCAATGGGCCATCTTGAGTATCACTACAAAAGTTTTTTTCTCCTGTTGATAATAGCTTATCTTAATTAATTAGCCTCTTACAGTTTGTATGGCAACTTCCACCTTCTCTGTGTGTGTGTGTGTGTGTGTGTATGTATATTTTTATATATATATATATATATACACGAAAAATATACGAAAGCTTATGCTCAAATAAATTTGTTAGTCTCTAAGGTGCCGCAAGTATCATAGGTTAACTTATCTTTGCAGTGTAGATATAGTCTTAGTGACTTGCCCAAGGAAGTCTGTGTCTGAGCAGGGACTTGAACCTTGATCTCCAGTGCTAGACTAGTGCCTTAACCTCCTGGACTATCTTTTCTCTCTGCTGCTTGATTCCTGAAGCCATGTATACATTACACATATGGGCCACAGTTCCTGTCTGAAGGCAGTGGGAGCTACAGGTGCTCAGCGCCTCTAAAATCAGTCTGTATCCGTCCTTCAGTGTCTCCGTTCATAGAATAGATAGAAAGGACTAGGACAACAGGAATTGTTGGTCTAATTGATCTTTCCTCTGCACTCTGCTCATTGGGATGGATGTGCCTTGTTAGCTATTTGCTCTTGCCAAATGAAGCCACTGATTACAAGTGTCCAGCTCATCAACTCCCCATCTATTTTCAAATCTCATCTGAAAGCATATCCATTATCTCGGTCTCTGTACCTCTTGATTTCACTCATTCTGCTATTTATTTTAACTTTCATTGTGGTGGTCAACTCTATAAAGCATTTTGGGATAAAATAATTTTAATGGCAGGTGCTATAAAGAATGAAGTTGTATTTTATTCTTTAGACATATTAGGCCTTATTCTGATTTTGCCTCGATGTTAACCCGTTAGTAGTGTTTCTATTTAGAATAAGGCCATGTCTATGCTACAGCCACTGTAGCCACACAGCTACAGTGCTACATCTATGTGCTGTATCACTGTAGTGTAGACAGTTCCTACATCAATGGAAAGGGTTATTCCGTCTGTGGTGTTTGATCCATCTCTGAGAGACGTGATAGCTAGGTTAATGGAGGAATCCTTCCATGATCTAGCCGCATCTACCTACCATCGATCTAGCTGCTGATCTAACTATGACACTCACGGTGCAGAATTTTTCATAGGCCCGAGCGACATAGCTAAGTTGACCTAAGTTTTAACTGTAGACTGGGTCTATATCTGAGAGGAAAATCATCCCCATTAAGTGAAGTTTTAATTTCATTTTCTCCCTTTTATATCCAGTCTGGAATGTGTTTGTTTGCTTTTTGCCTTTCTTTGCTGAAAAGCTTTTTAGGCCTAGTCTAACATCTGGAGACCGTTCAGAGGATTAAATAAATTATCTCCTAACTTCAGTGGTTCTCTTGGCCTTATCCTCTCTCATTTTCCAATTTTACTCTTGTGATCTGTTCCCTTTGGTTTCTTAGTCTGTCTTAAGCACTAGCAATAGAGAGAAATCTGCTTTTGGAATAACATTGGTTCTTATCTCTGCAGAGAAGCATGTTTTGCGCTTCAGTATTTAGTTAAAGGACGCCTGAAGAGCAGTGAATGTGACATTACTACTGTAAGTGTGCTTGACATAAAAAATCAGTTGAGAGAGGCAGTTTAAGGAGGAGATTGAATATTCGAATTTGCTTTAATAGTGATATAAGTGATTTAAAGAAAAAAAAAAGTTTGAGAGGGCCTTCTGTGTTGTTGAATATAGCCAAGGCAGGAGGCTTTTAAGATAGGATAGGACATTAGGGCTTCGCATGGGCTCTCAGTGTTCCTGACTATTTGATCAGGACTAAAAGCAGGAAGCTTGGCTTCTGTAGAAAATGGATGGACCAATGGATACGTCTATATGAAAAGCAGTAGTGAAGTGGAAGAATTGATTTGAATTAAATTACAGCAATACACAACATCAATATTTGAAATTATAGTGAGTTAAAATCCCCCAAACCCTAGTCCAGTGGTTCTCACAACAGATTTTTTGGTCGCCTCTGAGTGCGGCCACCAACTCTCACTGGTGGCCGCACTGATGCTTTTTTCTAAAATACTTAATTAAATTTAGGGGAAAAAATTAAATATGCGAAGATTCACGTCCAGATCATTGTAATTTATGTTAGTAGGATTTTTTGGCAGATTCAATAATAAAAATAATGCTGCCCCCTCCCCCCCCCCCCCGGCCCGGTCTTAATGGGACCTGGGGCTTGCTGTGAAAAGTAATATTTGTGTATTTGTTAATATCACAGTCTGCTTTGTAGCTACCTGGGAGGCTATGATAAGTGATATTAACAAACACACAAGTATCACTTTTCACAGATAGCTAGTAAGTCTGCTGTGAAAAGTGGTATCTGCATGTTTGTTAATATTTTTCTCAGCAAGCCCAGGACCCATTAACCCCTGGATGGGGGCGGGGGGAGGGAAGAAGGGGGTGGCAGCAGGCAGCGGCCGAAGGCAATGGCGGGGGATGGATGCAGGGCTGGGGAAGGCAGCGGGGGCCCGGGGCAATGGGGGTGGGGCAGGGGCGATGGGTGATGAGCCCCACTGATGCATGGCCAGAGCCAGAGCCTGGTGTCTGCTGCCATGTGGCCAGGGCCAGGACTCAGTGCCCATGGCCAGAACCCGGAGCCAGGAACAGGACCTGCATGGCTGGAGCCAGGGATTGGAGCCTGCTGCCATGCAGCCGGAGCTGTGGGTCAGTGCCCAGGGCTAGTGCCTGCCACTGCAAAGCCAGAGCCCGGAGCTGGGTGCCGGAGCCCAGGAGCGCGTGGCTGGAGCTAGGAGCCAGCGCTAGCAGCTGTGTGGCCAGAGCCAGGGGTCGGCACACAGGGCCAGCTCCTCTCACTGTGTGGTCGGAGCCCAGGAACAGAACTGTGGGTCAGCACCTGCTGCCATGCAGCTGCGGCAGGGGATCAGCGCCAGGGCTCGGGCTGTGTGGCTGGAGCTCAGGGCCAGCGCCCGCCACCGCGCGGCCGGAACTGGGGGCGAGAGGCCGACTGAAGCCAGAGCCGGGGGTTAGTACCTGCTGCCCCATGGCCAGAGCCAGGGGTTGGCGGCCAGAGCCCTGCGGTTGCAGCCCGCTGCCTTGTGGCTGGGGCTGGCGGGGTGGTGCCTGTGGCCAGCGCCTGCCACTGCATGGCTGGAGCCTGGGATTGGAGCTGGGAGCCAGCACCTGCTGCCACGCAGCTGGAACCAGGGGCCGGAGGCTGAAGCCCGGCAGCTGGAGGCCAGGGCAGCGTGGCCAGCGCTGGGGGTGTGTGTGGCAGTACCCGCTGCTTCATGGTCAGAGCCTGGGGTCGCATGGCCAGGTTAATCAAGTCCTGCTGCTGGAACACGCCGCCCAAACCCCTCCCCCCAACCTGGGTCAAAAACTCACCTTTCTCCTGCAGCGTTGTGCCCCACCTCTCTTCAGGGCGATGCATCAAGGAGCTACAAGGAGGGAGGAAAAGCAGCCGATGCTTTGCCGTCCTCCCCCGCATCACCGCCCAGGAGACTGTCATGGCCACACGAAAAGGCCTGGGTGGCCACATGCAGCCACGGTGGCCGCATTTGAGAAAGGGTTTGGGGGGTTTAACTCACTAAACTTCCAATAATATTGATGTTGTGTATTGCTGTAATTTAATTCAAATCAATTCTTCCTCTTCATTACTGCTTTTCATATAGATGTATCCATTGCTCCAGCCATTTTCTACAGAAGCCAAGCTTCCTGCTTTTAGTCCTGATCAAGTAGTCAGGAATACTGACAGCCCATGTGAAGCCCTAACTGTGTCCTATCCTATCTTAAGAGCCTCCTGCCTTGGGTATATTGAAGGACACAGAAGGCCTAGTCTAACGCCTTTCATTGCTTCTGTTCTCTAGTTAAGGATGCATCTGATGAAGTGAGCTGTAGCTCACGAAAGCTTATGCTCAAATAAATTGGTTAGTCTCTAAGGTGCCACAAGTCCTCCTTTTCTTTTTGCGAATACAGACTAACATGGCTGTTACTCTGAAACCTGTAGTTAAGGAGTATGTTTGCTGTAGCTTTGTTGTTGAAGTGCTGTGATGTGTTAGTATCTGTTACAAATAGAGCTAAAACCTTGATCTATCACGTAGTTGTCACTAAAATGCTGTGCCTGCCTCCAGCGTAGAGGGAATACAAATAGTCTTTCCTATGTTATATTGTTTCTCTGAAGGCAAAAAGATCCATTGAAATTCCCTGAGTAGCACATTGACATTGCTAAATGGTTTTCTATGTCAAGTAGAGAGATACTTACACAATGTTCAGAGGAATTAGGCAATCTTTTCAATCCATTTATCAAAACATTTGTATTGCACAATTCAAGTCCATTTCTGCAATAAGAAGTGTTGGCTTACAGCTTTTTTAAATTAAGAAGCTACTAGGTAGGACAGACGGACACTGCTGCAAGATAGAAGTTTGCAAAACCATTTTTTCTTCCCTCTGATAGGAAGGGATGTAGAGTCTTCCTCAGAACCCTCTATCTATGATATTCAGAGTATATCTTAGGCCTGATCTAAACACACAGTTGCACCAGTGTAAATAAAGGTGTGATTTGAAACTGATTAGTTAAATCAGTGGAACTTTGTGAACAAATGTTCTTAAGTTGTTTTTTTAAACCTGGCTTATTTCAGTTTAGCCTGCACTCTGTAAATTTGCAGGGGCAAATTAAATTGGTAGAATTCTATGCACACAGGAGATTTTATCAGTTTAACTACACCAGTTTATTAAACTAGTAAGAGATTGTGTGTGTTTTTGTAGATAAGTCTTTAGATAATGTCTATGATAGTATCCTTTGCTTTTGGAAGGATATTTGTGTTTTGGATGAAAATGGATATTTCACAGAAACACCCCCACACCAGAAACACAAAAGAAGAAAAAATGCAGTGGTTTTTGCTCAATTTACAAAAGTCAGATCTGAATCTAGCTCCTCAGTGTTTGGGAGTGGCAGAATCTGGGGCTCTAGGTCAGTTATTTTCTCTCCAGCAATGAAACTGTTAAAATGAGTTTAAGAATCCAAGAAAATCTCTTATCTATATTGTGTGTGGAATGAGAGTGCATTATTTTTGGGAGGGCATCATCTGATACTGGTCATGTGTGCTGACAGCACTGAATCATTGTTTGTATGTCTGTAAACGGGAATTATTATATAAAATCTCAAATGCTCTCAAATGAGTGCTTATGCAGCTTTTGGTAAAGCAAAGGGAAGAAGGTATAGTAAAGATTGCGCTGGATTTGTGTATTTTTTTTTTTTTATTGAGTTTATCACTTGCAAAAGATTCCGGCTGGACTGTGTGGATGTCATCTTTCATCACCATATCAGGTTCAACACAGGTAGCAGCACTGGTAGCTTAACCCGCTGGCCCACAAATGGGTGACAACTCTCATCTGCATGGGAATCATCTGTTCGGGGGAGAGGGAAATTCACTTTCAGAAGTTGACCATTTTTCTGACCCGCTGACCAGGATGCCATTTATAATAGAAGTCCTGTGATATGGGTTATCTGCTAGGAAGTCATCTGAGAGAGACTGTTTTCATGATTGCTTGGTGCCATTTCTGCAGAGGTATATTATGCATTGTAATGTTTACTGCTGGTGCCTCTTCCTCTTGTCTGTTGAGTGAACAGACATCTTCTAAAAATTGTGGCCTAGCATTGATGCTGCTGGTACTAGTTTTGATTTCACCTTGGCTGCTAAGCAGCTATTTCAGGGTTACAGCTTCTGAGCACTAAGAACACAGCTTGAATTTGAGTAAGTGAACTGTTAATTTCTCCTCACAAATAAATGGGAAATACTAACATCTAGTTTTCCCCTCTTTTAAATGCAAATCTGGAATATGAATTTTCAGAAAAAAAAATTAAACGGGTCTAAACTTTAATTTTCTTGATATTTTTAAGGCATTGTGGTTGCTACATGAATATCAACTGCGTTTGTTTTTGTTTTGGTGCTATATATATGTTTTCTAAATTTATTATGTTGAAGCCAGAGCAGGTAGACTTTGCATGGCTTTCCTTTCTTTTCCCATTCCCTAATGCAAAACATTCTCCAGAGATTTATTGTGAAATATACCAATTTAACACAAATTCTTGGTTACCCAGTCTTGCACTTGCCTTTCTTAACACAGCATATTCTGATGTCTTGTCAGCTGCTCTGTTTACAAAGAACCATATCATACTGCCATGTGCCCCAAAACCACAACTCTCTCTTCAAACGAAGGTTTTGGAAAATGTCTTTGCAGCAGGCGGGTAGTATTTTGCCTGAAACATATGTCAGAAAGTGTTGATACTACTGGGAAAAGGGTTAAGTGGATTCAATTGACGCAGGCCTAGTCTACACTAAAAAGTTAAGTTGATCCAGCTATGCTGCTCGGGTGAAATCCACATCCCTGAGCGACATAGTTAATACACGCTAACCCCCTGCGTAAACAGTGCTTAATAAACGGAAGAATTCTTCTGTCAGCTTAGCTACCATCTCTCGGGGCAGGGATTACATAGACCACTAGAAGAACCCTCCTGTTGGCGTAGGTAGTGTCTACACCAGAGGTCCCCAATCTGTGGGGCATGCCCCCGTAGGGGGCGCTGAGGAACATTTGGGGGTGTGCAGTTGGGACCTGGGCCAACCCCCACTGGGTGGTGGGGAGGGAGTGTCACCCTGCTCGGATCCTGGCCTCGACCCGACTATTGGCCCTGTGCCCAGGCTCTTGGCTTTGGCCCGTGCCCAGGGCTCTCTGCTCCCAGCCCTGCACCTGGAACTCCGCATTCAGCCTCAGCTACGGCCCTGGCCTCGACCCCTTTACCCTTGTTCGCATCCCCCATTCATGGAGCCGCGGCCCCGCTACTGGCCCTGGGGGGTAAGGAGGGCACAGATGGGGTAAGGGAGGGGCATGAGGTAAAAAGTTTGGGAACCACTGGTCTACACTGACGTGCAACAGTGGCACAGCTGAAGCCCTGCAGCTGTGCTGCTGTAGCGTTTCAAGTGTAGACAAACCCTTTGCTTTAAGATGGCTTGTTATCCCACTTGGGTATAAAGGAAGGTGGGAATGGTTCTCTAGAGAAAGGCCGCCGATGTGGATTATCAATTGTGGGGCTGTTTTTTCATAATGTGGACACGTCTGTTGGGAACTGGACTTATCATGTCATTTCATTTCATGTAGGTCATTGAAACGGCACCGGATAGTAACAACTTTTTGGTCACTGTTTACTGTTACAGTTTCAGGATAACTGCACCTGTATTGGAGTAACTATTTATTAATAATCCTGCAGTATCTAAAAATATTGAGGTTAATTTAGTCTTGTAAAAGGTCACTTGAGAAACTATTACAGAAAAAGAAGCCTTATGGGAGCAGGACTGAAGGTAAGATTTGTGATTAACACATCCCTGTGTCAGAATCCTTTTTTGGAATTTAGTTCTTTACTTGAACAAGTTTTTTACTGACTTAGAGTTGTATGTAGTTTAGTATTTGTTTCCATTTAGCTTCTTTTTGCCTTCTTGCCAGAATTCTGAGGATGGAATGTTCTTACTCTCCTCTGATCTGGCATGTATTCTTCCCTGTAAAGATTCCTCGTTAATAGGGCTGTCAATGAATCGCAGTTAACTCAAGCAATTAACTCAAAAAAAAAAATTAATCATGATTTAAAATAATTGCGATTAATCACACTGTTAAACAAGACAATACCAATTGAAATTTTATTAAATATTTGGCATGTTTTTCTGTATTTTTCATATATATTGTATTGTGTTGTAATTGAAATTAAAGTGTGTATTTTTATTACAAATATTTGCACTGTAAAAATGATAAAAGAAATAGCATTTTTCAATGCCCCTCATACAAGTACTGTAGTGCAATCTCTTTGTTGTGAAAGTGCAATTTACAAATATAGATTTTTTTGTTATATAACTGCACTCAAAAACAAAACAATGTAAAATTTTAGAGCCTACAAGTCCACTCAGTCCTACTTCTTGTTCAGCCAATCGCTTAGGCAAACAATTTTGTTTAGATTTGCAGGAGATAATACTGCCCTCTTATTTACAATGTCACCAGAAAGTGAGAACAGGAATTTGCATGTCACTTTTGTAGCTGGCATTGCAAGGTATTTATGTGCCAGATATGCTAAATATTTGTATGCCCCTTCATGCTTTGGCCACCATTCCAGAGGACATGCTTCCATGCTGATGATGCTTGTTTAAAAAAAGAAAAGAAAAAAGTGTTAATTAAATTTGTGACTGAACTCCTTAGGGGAGAATTATGTCCCCTGCTCTGTTTTACCTGTATTCTCCCATATATTTCATGTTATAACAGTCTTGGATGATGACCCAGCACATGTCGTTCATTTTAAGAACACTTCGACTGCAGATTTGACAAAACGCAAAGAAGGTACCAATGTGAGATTTCTAAAGACAGCTATAGCACTCAACCCAAGGTTTAAGAATCTGAAGTGCCTTCCAAAATCTGAGAGGGACGGGGTGTGGAGTACGCATCAGAGTGTGGCTCTTTTAACACTTCTGAAAGCATAAACTACAGAACCCGAACCACCAAAAAAGAAAAATCAACCTTTTGCTGGTGGCATCTGATTCAGATAATAATGAAAATGCATCAGTCCTCACTGCTTTGGATTGTTATCGAGCAGAACCGATAATCGGCATGGACGCATGTCCTCTGGAATGGTGGTTGAAGCATGAGAGGACATATGAATCTTTAGCACATCTGGCACATAAATATCTTGCAACGTCAGCTACAATAGTGCCATGTGAACACCTGTTCTCACTTTCAGATGACATCGTAAAACAGAATCATAGAATATCAGGGTTGGAAGGGAACTCAGGAGGTCATCTAATCCAACCGCCTGCTCAAAGCAGGACTAATCCCCAACTAGATCATCCCAGCCAGGGCTTTGTCAAGCCTGACCTTAAAAATATCCAAGGCAGGAGATTCCACCACCTCCCTAGGTAACACATTCCAGTGTTTCACCACCCTTCTAGTGAAAAAGTTTTTCGTAATATCTAACCTAAACCTCCCCCACTGCAACTTGAGACCATTACTCCTAATTCTGTCATCAGCTACCACTGAGAACAGTCTAGATCCATCCACTTTGGAACCCTCTTTCAGGTAGTTGAAGGCAGCTATCAAATCCCCCCTCATTCTTCTCTTCTGCAGACTAAACAATCCCAGTTTCCTCAGCCTCTCCTCATAAGTCATGTGTTCCAGTCCCCTAATCATTTTTGTTGCCCTCCAGTGGACGTTTTCCAATTTTTTCCATATCCTTCTTGTAGTGTGGTGCCCAAAACTGGACACAGTACTCCAGATGAGGCCTCACCAATGTTGAATAGAGGGGAACAATCACGTCCCTCGATCTGCTGGCAATGCCCCTACTTATACATCCCAAAATGCCATTGGCCTTCTTGGCAACAAGGGCACACTGGTGACTCATATCCAGCTTCTCGTCCACTGTCACCCCTAGGTCCTTTTCTGCGGAACTGCTGCCAAGCCATTCGGTCCCTAGTCTGTAGCGGTGCATGGGGTTCTTCCGTTCTAAGTGCAGGACTCTGCACTTGTCCTTATTGAATCTCATCAGATTTCTTTTTGCCCAATCCTCTAATTTGTCTAGGTCCCTCTGCATCCTATCCATACCCTCCAGCGTATCTACCTCTCCTCCCAGTTTAGTGTCATCTGCAAACTTGCTGAGGGTGCAATCCACACCATACTCCAGATCATTAATGAAGATATTGAACAAAACCGGCCCCAGGACCGACCCATGGGGCACTCCACTTGATACTGGCTGCCAACTAGACATGGAGTCATTGATCACTACCCGTTGTGCCCGACAATCTAGCCAGGTTTCTATCCACCTTATAGTCCATTCATCCAGTCCATACTTCTTTAACTTGCTGCCAAGAATACTGTGCGAGACCGTGTCAAAAGCTTTGCTAAAGTCAAGGAACAACACGTCCACCACTTTCCCCTCATCCACAGAGTCAGTTACCTCGTCATAGAAGGCAGTTAGATAAGTCAGGCATGACTTGCCCTTGGTGAATCCATGCTGACTGTTCCTGATCACTTTCCTCTCCAAGTGCTTCAGAACTGATTCCTTGAAGACCTGCTCCATGATTTTTCCAGGGACTGAGGTGAGGCTGACTGGCCTGTAGTCAGCCTTACCTCAGTGAGATCCTCCTTTTTCCCTTTTTTCTGTAGAAGATCCTCCTTCTTCCCTTTTTTAAAGATGGGCATTACATTAGCCTTTTTCCAGTCGTCCGGGGCTTCCCCGGATCGCCATGAGTTTTCAAAGATAATGGCCAATGGCTTTGCAATCACATCCGCCAGCTCCTTTAGCATTCTCGGATGCAGTGCATCCAGCCCCATGGACTTGTGCTTGTCCAGCTTTTCTAAATAGTCTCAAACCACTTCTTTCTCTACAGAGGGCTGGTCACCTCCTCCCCATGCGGTGCTGGCCAGTGCAGTAGTCTGGGAGCTGACCTTGTTCGTGAAGTGGGCAGTGTGATCTCCTGCAAATGTAAACAAACTTGTTTGTCTGAGCGATTTGGTTGAGCAAGAAGTAGAACTGAGTGGACTTGTAGGCTCTAAAATTTTACATTTTTAAATTTTTGAATAAAGTTTTTTTTGTACATAATTCAACATTTGTAAGTTCAACTTTCATGGTAAAGTGATTTCACTACAATACTTATATTAGTGAATTGGAAAATACTATTTCTTTTTTTTTTTTACAGGGCAAATACTTGTAATCAAAAATAAATATAAAGTGAGCACTGTACACTTTGTATTCTGTGTTGTAATTGAAATAAATATATTTGAAAATGTAGAAATTGTCCAAAAATATTTAAATAAATGGTATTCTATTGTTTAACAGGGCGATTAATTGCACAATTAATTTTTTTAATTTCGCGATTAATTGCTTGACAGCCCTACTTGTTACGAATTGGATTTTGGCTAGGAGGCCATACTCATTTCACCCTTTCCTTCCATAGGCCATTTTAAAAATGTTTTCCTCCCCTTCTCCCTCCCTTTTGAAGCAGTTTCCAAGTCATTATAGCATTTGCATTTGTGTCTGTTTTGAAAGACACTGCCCAACTACATTGTCTTATATTGGTGAGCAAAGAGCAAATACATTATATCTACATGTCTCTTCTTCAGATGCCTTCCTAATGTACTGATCCATTTAAGTCTTCTGGCATAATAAGGTACTACTGAAAAGTTCTGTCCATATAAAATCTAATTCTGTGTATGCTTTAAGGTACTAAACAAGATAATGTTTCATTATAAAGGCCTTGACGCTAAGACTGTTAGAGTTTAGGACTGAATGCTAGCTGCCCTACAGTTAGCTCTGAATTCTTCTAAGTACAATCCAGTGTACCTCCTTCTGAAAGCAATTGGTTGTTAAGTGAATTAATTTTAGATTGTGCTCCTGACAAAAGCACAGACTGAGCCTGCAGTCAGCATGTGATTCTGTCTTGTTTGTACCAGCAATATGTGTGCAAAGCAGAGAAAAAATCATTATTATAACATGGGACTTGTAGTTTTTTTCCCGAATGCCTGCATTTCTGCTGTAATTTAATTTTTCCCTTTCTGTTCAACATACTTGTGTTGAGAAAATATCTTTGTCAGAAAAAGATGCTACAGTAGTGAACTCATTAGAAATGTAGGTAGATATTTTTGTAAAACATAAGGCTAAAGAACTATTTGGCAATATTTATTCAACATTAACATGTTAAACACAAAAAAACCCCTAATTTAGTTCAATGGTTAGCTTTTCATTTTCAGTGCCGGTTAGGAAGTACAAAAGTCTTTGTTTCCACATAAATGAGAGAAGATGGGGAGGGGGAGAGATTTAAAAATGGTTCTTCAGTCAGTGTTCAAAGTCCATCTTTATTATGGATTAGGATGGTGCTTCCATGGGAGTGCAGATTATACCACATCCACCTACTCAGAGGTTCTTACACCATCTTCTGAAATGTCTAGTGCTGGCTGCTCTTGGAGACAGAATACTGGGCTAGATGGCCCATGTGTCTGAACCAGTATGGCAATTCCTGTGTTACTAACCACTGGCTCAGGTTGTCCGTGAAGAACACTGTTCCTAGAATATCTGCAGAGTATTGTCAGTGAGGGGAATTCAGCTGTGGTGTATCTCTGGCTTGAAATAAGTCCAGGATTGTTAAATGCTGAAGGAATACTGCAGAGCAGTCATTTTGGGAGGATGAAGTAATGGCTGGGAAAATCTTGCCTCTGTGGGGTTACTTTTTGGGAGTGGGGTGGGCTAGAGCTTTTGTGGTAGTTTGCTGCTGCCTTTGTTTGGGTTGTATTGTTAGGTAGTGTCTGAGTAGGAAAAGGGCATTTTTATGTCATAAATCAAAAGAAATAATTATTCAGAGCTACTGTTGCCCAGGAGGCTCCAATGTACCTATTTATTGATGCTCCCATCACCTAGAAGGGCTAGGAAGCTCTTTTCAGTTACTTTTCCCCATAAGGACTTTGAAAACCATAAACTCATGTTACACAGGAGCCAATGAAAAGAGATTACTGGTGGTTGTGGTAGGAACTGAGTGGTAGAGTGAAACTGTGAGATTAGGATCAAGGAAACCCCTCTGAGAGAAAACATGTTGCTGTTAGAGCTGGTGAATAAAATTTTTTTTTCTGGTTTGGCTAGTACATTGAAAAACCAGGCAAATGATTTGGTTCAGTTCCAGAAATGGCTGTGGGAGACCCAGGTTTGAATCCCTACTCTGGAGCAGGGACTTGAACTCAGATCATTCCCCCACAGGTGAGTGGTCCAACCACGAGGCTAGACTATTGGGTGTTCTGGGCTGAGTTGCTCTCAATCTCTCCTGTTGAAGCTATTCCACTTTCTATAAATAATTAAATATTTATTGGGCCAAGGAGAAAGAGACTGAGAGCGATTCTCTGTCCTGATGATGAAGGCACTCACCTGGGAGGTGGTAGAAGTGGATTCATATCCCTCCTCTGAATCTCCCTCCACGTCCCCCAGCTGAAACTATTCAGGTCAAATTCACAAATAGTTCTGGATCAGCGGAAACTGCTTTTTTGCTGAGTAAACTGTTTATCTGAAAAACTTGACCCAGATTTACCTGCCATGCTGTTTGAGGATCACAGGGGCAGGTTTTTGATACCTGTACTGATGTTGAATGGTACTTCGCTTCACAAGTAGTCCCACTGATGTGAGTGAGGTGTTTCTCTGTGGATGGGTATCAGAATTGGGCACACACTGATACTTTTATTAAGAGACTGGAGAAAGCCAAACAACTTGCTTTTAGAGCAAGAGCTTGAACTGTCTTGTGGTTGATTACGCATGTTTTTGAGAGCAGGAAGTTCTGTGGCAATTGGAGCAGCTACAAATGGTCAGAGCAGCCCCAGACATTTTATTTTATTGCAGACAGGTGACAGACTATGATAAACCTGTCAGCCAAGAACTCAAAGGATTGTTTTGACTCTCAGCACAAGGGTGGGGTAGGTATAGCACATATATGTGCATGTTACATAAAGTTGGTCTCTATTCTTGCTTTCTACTAGCTGTTGTGTAAGTAAAATATTCCTGTCTGCCCCTGTCTCTACTACATCTTGCTCAAAGGAGGTAGGTTTGGAGAATTATAGACAACTGGGCCTCTTTTGTTGCTGTTTCCTGGAGAGTAGGGAGAGCCCTGGCTGTATATGTGGGAGGGGTTAAAGGCTTCAGTTCTATAGTGTGTTCTCCATACCTGATGAAGTACCCTTAGTGAAAAGACCAGCCACTCTGGGAAGATCAGAGTCTTAGCCCTGGTCTACACTAGGACTTCAGGTCAAATTTAGCAGCGTTAAATCGATGTAAACCTGCACCCATCCACACGATGAAGCCCTTTAGTTCGACTTAAAGGGGTCTTAAAATCGATTTCCGTACTCCACCCCTGACAAGTGGATTAGCACTTAAATCGGCCTTGCCTGGTCAAATTTGGGGTACTATGGACACAATTCGACGGTATTGGCCTCCAGGAGCTATCCCAGAGTGCTCCATTGTGACCGCTCTGGACAGCACTCTCAACTCAGATGCACTGGCCAGGTAGACAGAAAAAGAACCGCGAACTTTTGAATCTCATTTCCTGTTTGGCCAGCGTGGCAAGCCGCAGGTGACCATGCAGAGCTCATCAGCAGAGGTGACTATGATGGAGTCCCAGAATCGCAAAAGAGCTCCAGCATGGACTGAACGGGAGGTACAGGATCTGATCGCTGTATGGGGAGAGGAGTCCGTGCTATCAGAACTCCGTTCCAGTTTTCGAAATGCCAAAACCTTTGTCAAAACCTCCCAGGGCATGAAGGACAGAGACCATAACAGGGACCCGAAGCAGTGCCGCGTGAAACTTAAGGAGCTGAGGCAAGCCTACGAGAAAACCAGAGGGGCGACCGGCCGCTCCGGGTCAGAGCCCCAAACATGCCGCTTCTATGATGAGCTGCATGCCATTTTAGGGGGTTCAGCCACCACTACCCCAGCCGTGTTGTTTGACTCCTTCAATGGAGATGGAGGCAATACGGAAGCAGGTTTTGGGGACGAAGAAGATGATTATGATGATGATGAGGTTGTAGATAGCTCACAGCAAGCAAGCGGAGAAACCGGTTTTCCCGACAGCCAGGAACTGTTTCTCACCCTGGACCTGGAGCCAGTACCCCCCGAACCCACCCAAGGCTGCCTCCTGGACCCGGCAGGCAGAGAAGGGACCTCCAGTGAGTGTACCTTTTAAAATACTATACATGGTTTAAAAGCAAGCATGTGAAAGGATTAATTTGCCCTGGCATTCGCGGCTCTCCTGGATGTACTCCCAAAGCCTTTGCAAAATGTTTCTGGGGAGGGCAGCCTTATTGCGTCCCTACCCCCCCATGGTAGGACACTTTACCACTCCAGGCCAGTAACACGTACTCGGGAATCATTGTACAACAAAGCATTGCAGTGTATGTTGGCTGGTGTTCAAACAACATCCGTTCTTTATCTCTTTGTGTTATCCTCAGGAGAGTGAGATATCATTCATGGTCTCCTGGTTGAAATAGGGTGCTTTTCTTCAGGGGACATTCAGAGGAGCCCGTTCCTGCTGAGCTGTTTGCCTGTGGCTGAACAGAAATGTTCCCCGCTGTTAGACACGGGGAGGGGAGAGGGTTGAGGGGGTAGCCACGCGGTGGGGGGAGGCAAAATGCAACCTTGTAATGAAAGCACATGTGCTATGTATGTAATGTTAACAGCAAGGTTTCCCCTGGAAGACTGTAGCCACTGTTTTATAAAATGTGTCTTTTTAAATACCGCTGTCCCTCTTTTTTTCTCCACCAGCTGCATATGTTTCAATGATCACAGGATCTTTTCCTTCCCAGAGGCTAGTGAAGATTAGAAAGGAAAAAAAAACGCACTCGTGATGAAATGTTCTCTGAGCTCATGCTGTCCTCCCACACTGACAGAGCACAGACAAATGCGTGGAGGCAAATAATGTCAGAGTGCAGGAAAGCACAAAATGACCAGGAGGAGAGGTGGTGGGCTGAAGAGAGTAAGAGGCGGGCTGAAGACAGGGCTGAAGCTCAAATGTGGCAGCAGCATGATGAGAGGAGGCAGGATTCGATGCTGAGGCTGCTGGAGGACCAAACCAGTATGCTCCAGTGTATGGTTGAGCTGCAGCAAAGGCAGCTGGAGCACAGACTGCCACTACAGCCCCTGTGTAACCAACCACCCTCCTCCCCAAGTTCCATAGCCTCCACACCCAGACACCCAAGAACGCGGTGTGGGGGCCACCGGCCAACCAGCCACTCCACCACAGAGGATTGCCCAAAAAAAAAAGAAGGCTGGCATTCAATAAATTTTAAAGTTGTAAACTTTTAAAGTGCTGTGTGGCATTTTCCTTCCCTCCTCCACCACCCCTCCTGGGCTACCTTGGTAGTCATCCCCCTATTTGTGTGATGAATGAATAAAGAATGCATGAATGTGAAGCAACAATGACTTTATTGCCTCTGCAAGCAAGGGTTAAAGGGAGGAGGGGAGGGTGGTTAACTTGCAGGGAAGTAGAGTGAACCAAGGGGCGGGGGGTTTCATCAAGGAGAAACAAAGAGAACTTTCACACCGTAGCCTGGCCAGTCATGAAACTTGTTTTCAAAGCTTCTCTGATGCGTACCGCGCCCTCCTGTGCTGTTCTAACTGCCCTGGTGTCTGGCTGCGCGTAACCAGCAGCCAGGCGATTTGCCTCAACCTCCCACCCTGCCATAAACGTCTCCCCCTTACTCTCACAGATATTGTGGAGCACACAGCAAGCAGTAATAACAGTGGGAATATTGGTTTCGCTGAGGTATAAGTGAGTCAGTAAACTGCGCCAGCACGCCTTTAAACGTCCAAATGCACATTCTACCACCATTCTGCACTTGCTCAGCCTGTAGTTGAACAGCTCCTGACTACTGTCCAGGCTGCCTGTGTACGGCTTCATGAGCCATGGCATTAAGGGGTAGGCTGGGTCCCCAAGGATACATATAGGCATTTCAGCGTCCCCAACAGTTATTTTCTGGTCTGGGAATAAAGTCCCTTCCTGCAGCTTTTGAAACAGACCAGAGTTCCTGAAGATGCGAGCGTCATGTACCTTTCCCGGCCATCCCACGTTGATGTTGGTGAAACGTCCCTTGTGATCCACCAGAGCTTGCAGCACTATCGAAAAGTACCCCTTGCGGTTTATGTACTCGCCGGCTTGGTGCTCTGGTGCCAAGATAGGGATATGGGTTCTGTCTATGGCCCTACCACAGTTAGGGAATCCCATTGCAGCAAAGCCATCCACTATGACCTGCACATTTCCCAGGGTCACTACCCTTGATATCAGCAGATCTTTGCTTGCGTGGGCTACTTTCATCACAGCAGCCCCAGCAGTAGACTTGCCCACTCCAAATTGATTCCCAACTGACTGGTAGCTGTCTGGCGTTGCAAGCTTCCACAGGGCTATCGCCACTCGCTTCTCAACTGTGAGGGCTGCTCTCATCTTGGTATTCATGCGCTTCAGGGCAGGAGAAAGCAAGTCACAAAGTTCCATGAAAGTGCCCTTATGCATGCAAAAGTTTCGCAGTCACTGGGAATCGTCCCAGACCCGCAACACTATGCGGTCCCACCAGTCTGTGCTTGTTTCCCGAGCCCAGAATTGGCGTTCCACAGCATGAACCTGCCCCATTAGCACCACAATGCATGCATAGGCAGGGCCCATGCTTTCAGAGAAATCTGTGTCCATGTCCTGATTGTGACCACGCTGACGTCGCCTCCTTGCCCTATCACTCTGCCAGGTTCTGGTGCTGCATATACTGCTGGATAATGCGTGTGGTTTTTAATGTGCTCCTAATTGCCAAAGTGAGCTGAGCGGCCTCCATGCTTGCCTTGGTATGGCGTCGGCACAGAAAAAAGGCGCGGAATGATTGTCTGCCGTTGCTCTGACAGAGGGAGGAGCGACTGACGACATGGCTTACAGGGTTGGCTTCAGGGAGCTAAAATCAACAAAGGGGGTGGCTTTACATCAAGGAGTATTTCAGGCAGGACTTCACAGAGGGTTCCACTAAGAAATGGTGCACCTAAGTTATTGTTCTTATTGGAACAAGGAGGTTAGTCTGGCCTCTGATTGATACATGGCTAGATTTACCTCGCTGCACCTTCTCTGTGAGTGACTGCAGTGTGACCTAGAGGAATGAGTCCCCTAGACGGGGGAAGGGGGGGAAGCAAATGAGTACAAAACAAATCTGGTCTATTTCTTGTTTTGATCTACTCCATCTATCTTTTACATCTTTGACTGGCAGCAGACGGTGCAGAAGGACTGCATGCCATCCACATCTCTTGCTTGCCCGGCAGAAGATGGTACAGTACTACTGCTAGCAATCCTTATCGCCTGCCTGCTCACCATAAGACGGTTCAATAGGACTGACTGCAGGACTAAAGAGAATGACCTGGTCAAGTCACTCCAAATTTAGTCCCTGCGCCCATGTCTGCCCAGGCGCTCCTGGCCAATGTGGCCAGGAGCACCTCGGACATGACGATGATGGCTACCAGTCATATTGCACCATCTGCTGCCAGAAGGCAATGGGTTGCTGCTACTGTGTAGCAATTCAGTACCGCGTCTGCCAGCACCCAGGAGACATAGGGTGACAGTTACCTGAGCGGGCTCCATGCTTGCTGTGGTATGGCGTCTGCACAGGTAACTCAAGAAAAAAGGCGCGAAACGATTGTCTGCCCTTGCTTTCACGGAGGGAGGGAGGGAACGGGGGCCTGACGATATGTACCCAGAACCACCCGCGACAATGTTTTAGCCCCATCAGGCATTGGGATCTCAACCCAGAATTCCAATGGGCAGTGGAGACTGCAGGAACTGTGGGATAGCTACCCACAGTGCAACACTCCGGAAGTTGACGCTTGCCTCGGTACTGTGGAAGCGCTCTGCCGAGTTAATGCACTTAATGCACTTAGAGCATTTTCGGTGGGGACACACACACTTAAATATATAAAACAGATTTCTAAAAAACCGACTTCTATAAATTCAACCTTATTCCGTAGTGTAGACATACCCTAAGGAGGTAAGATCAGAGATGATAGGAGCTGCCTGGAGAGATGAGAGGCTGAGAAGGAGGGAAAGATCAGGCCTCAGCCAGGCCTGCTGGGAAGAAGATTGGAGACGCGCAGTCTAGGCAGAATTTAGCATTAGGCAGGGCAGTGAGTGGAGACTGAGAAATGACAGGGGAGTAACGGAGGAGGAGAAGGACCTTGGAGTGTTGGTTGATCATAGGATGACTATGAGCTGCCAATGTGATATGGCCATGAAAAAGCCTAATGCAGTCTTGGGATGCATCAGACGAGGTATTTCCAGTAGAGATAAGGAGGTGTTAGTACTGTTATAAAAGGCACTGGTGAGACCTCACCTGGAATACTGTGTGCAGTTCTGGTCTCCCATGTTTAAGAAGGATGAATTCAAACTGGAACAGGTACAGAGAAGGGCTACTAGGATGATCCGAGGAATGGAAAACCTGTCTTATGAAAGGTTTCAGAGTAGCAGCCGTGTTAGTCTGTATTCGCAAAAAGAAAAGGAGTACTTGTGGCACCGTGGAGACTAACCAATTATTTGAGCATAAGCTTTCGTGAGCTACAGCTCACTTCATCGGATGCATAAAGTGGAAAATGCAGTGAGGATGTTTTATACACACAGACCATGAAAAAATGGTTGTTTATCACTTCAAAAGGTTTTCTCTCCTGCTGGTAATAGCTATCTCTTATGAAAGGAGACTCAAGGAGCTTGGCTTGTTTAGCCTAACCAAAAGAAGGATGAGGGAGATATGATTGCTCTCTATAAATATATCAGAGGGATAAATACTGGAGAGGAAGAGGAATTATTTAAGCTCAGTACCAATGTGGACAGAAGAACAAATGGTTATAAACTGGCCATCGGGAAGTTTAGACTTGAAATTAGACGAAGGTTTCTAACTATCAGAAGAGTGAAGTTCTGGAATAGCCTTCCAAGGGAAGCAGTGGGGGCAGAAGACCTATCTGGCTTCAAGATTAAACTTGATAAGTTTATGGAGGAGATGGTATGATGGGATAACATGATTTTGGTAACTAATTGATCTTTAAATATTCATGGTAAATAGGCCTCATGGCCTGTGATGGGATGTTAGATGGGGTGGGATCCGAGTTACCCAGGAAAGGATTTTCTGTAGTATCTGGCTGGTGAGTCTTGCCCATATGCTCAGGATTCAGCTGATCACTATATTTGGGGTCGGGAAGGAATTTTTGTCCAGGGCAGATTGGAAGAGGCCCCGGAGATATTTCGCCTTCCCCTGTAGCATGGGGCACGGGTCACTTGCTGGAGGATTCTCTGCAACTTGAAGTCTTTAAACCATGATTTGAGGACTTCAGTAGCTTAGACATAGGTGACAGGTTTATTGCAGGAGTGGGTGGGTGAGATTCTGTGGCCTGCACTGTGCAGGAGGTCAGACTAGATGATCATGATGGTCCCTTCTGACCTTAATACTATGAATCTATGAGATCAGTGAAGCTGGAGACAAAAATACAAGAGATGCGCAGCCATATTTGTTTGGGAAGGTGAGAGAAGGGGCTCCCACTCCCAACCCCTCATTCCCTCAGTGTCATGACTATCATAATTTTCCAAATTGTGTTAGCCATCCTTTTGTGTCTCTACAAAACCCCAAAAGTAATTTCACAAGTGCCAGTTTAAACACTACATTTGAATGGTAGCTGCAGTCCTTGGGCTTGTCTACACTGGCAAGTTTTGTTGCCAAAAACTGCCTTTTGGCGACAAAACAGCAAGAGCATACGTACTACAATGGGACTTGTGTCACGAAAAATGCCTAGTCTTAGCAACAAAAAACTTCCACCCCAGGAGAGACTTTTGTCTTCCCCCCCCTTTATTGTCGACAAAGAGCCCGTGTAGACACTGCTGATTGTTTTGTCGACAGAACTGGCTTCTGCCAGTATCCCACAATGCCTGCTCTGATGGTTCTGCTCCCTGTTTTGATCTCTATTGCCCCTCCCCTTTCAAAACTCTGGGAAGTACCTGTGTGCTGCTCCTCCGTTTGGGGAGCAAAGAAAGAGCAAAGCATTGGAATGCTTCTGTCCTGCCCTGCACTGGGAACACAACAGCGGGCAGATTGCTGCTGCAGGGGGAGAGGGGGACAGACTGCTGTGCTGCTTTGCCATGCCTCAGCACGGAGAGCTCACAGAGCTGCTCATGATGCTGCCCTTGGCAGCTGAGGGGGCTGTGGGAGAACTTGGAGAGAATCCCAAGATGCGCAGCCATCAGGTCTTCCTTCCCACAAGACTGCACTGTGGGATACATACCCACGGTGCATTGCTCACCCTGTCGATGATGGTGTCCCCAATGTGGACATGATCTGTCGATGGAGGGAGGAAATGTGAACGCCCTTTGGCGATTTTTGTTTTGTTGACTTTTGGGTGTCGACATAAGTTTTGTCAACCAAATTTGGTCGTGTAGACAAGCCCCTTTTTCCTCAACTAATCAATTTTTTTCTTTTTAATCTCCATGTTAGAATGTTATGCACAAGGTGGAAGCTAATAGCCTCTTTTACCAAAGGAATAGAGGTGAAGGTTGCTTTCAGTTACTGCATTTCTTTTGTTTTCTCCTTTTACTCTCAGCTTTGTTTCCATTTTTCACTCTTGCCTTCCATACAGACCCCTGTTTCTGACCCCCCGCCCCCCCATTTGCTAATCAACCACCCTCTCCTTTGTATTTCTTTAACACACTCTCCATTCACGAGGCTATAAACTGCCATCTTCCACTTTTTGGTAACTGTAGTTTTTTAAAAATTAAAAAAAAAAAACATAACGCAACTCTTACCAGCTAACACAGCCACATGATCTTACTGTTTATGACCCTTGTACTTCTTCTACCCAACGGTTTTTACCATCTAAGTGAGCATGGCTCCCTGTAAAATAGAAATATTTTGTGTGTTTTCAGGACCATTTCTGACATTCTGATCAGTTCTTCAAAAATCCATGTGGCAGTTCTGTTTTTGTAAACCCTTGAAGCCTCTATCCATCAGAAGGCCTCCAGCCAGCTGAGCTGGTGATATTGACAGCAGGCTGGCCAAGCATATGTGTGTCTCAAGGAGCACCCTCACAATTCCTGTCACATGTAGCAACCCAACTCAGCCCTTCTCCCAGCACAAACCCTTGAGCCAGTGCTGTCCTTTATGTATGATCAGCCTCATGGCTGTCAGCGTTGGGAGTAGTGAGGCGACAGGTAGCTCAACTGCTCTGCTACAGAATGCAGACTCTCCTGTCAGCATAATAAAACCACCTCCACAAGTGGCAGATGCAGTGTTGGCGGGAGAAGCTCTCCTGCTGATATAGTGCTGTTCACACAAGTGCTTATGTGGGTGTGATTTATGTCACTCGGGAGGTGGTTTATTCACACCCCTGAGCGACATAAGTTACACCAACATAGCCTAAGGCCGTGTTTACACTACACAGTTATGTCTACAGAAGTCAGATTTCATCGACGAAGGAATGGAGGCATACACACTACAATGTTCCTCCCGCCGATTTAACTCTCCTGCTACGCCGACAAAATAAAACCACCCTGACAAACAGCATAAAGTTTTTTGCGACCAAGTTAGTGATGTAGTGTCAACGTAGACACTGCACTTGCTTATGCCACCCTAAGTGGCTTCCAGTAGATGTCCCACAATTCCCATCATGATCTCTCTGGTTAGCAGTTTCTCCTCTGCTGCCCTTCACCCAGGTATACAGGTGTGCGCCCCTCCTCCTTTAATGACCCGGGAATTTTTGAAATTCCCCTTCCTTTTTGCTTGGCATGGAGAATTCTCATGGCATCTTCCTAGCTGACTGCAGTTAGGGAATCCCATTGCTGCAAAGCCATCCACTATTTCACGCACATGGCTCAGTCAGTCCTTCACAGCAGGAGGCGATTAATGACCCTGTACATGTGCTTCACTGCAGCCCCCACAGTGGACTTTCCAACTCCAAACTGATTCGTGAGTGACTGACCTGTTGCAGTCTGGAGTTGCCAGCTTCCACACAGCAGTCGCCGCTCGCTTTTCCACTGTTAGGGCAGCTCTCATTTTGGTGTCCTTGCACAGCAGGGCAGGGGTGAGCTCCACACAAAGTTCCAGGAAGGTGGCTTTGCACATCTGAAAGTTTTGCAGTCCCTCATCAACCTATACCTGCATAACAATACGCTCCCACCACTCAGTGTTTTGTTTCCCGAGCCCAATAGTGACTGTCCACTGTGTGCAGCTGCTCCATGAATGCCAACATCAAGCTTGCATTTTCTTTCCATGGCACACAGCAGGGCAAGCACTATGGATTCCTGTTCAGACTTGCAGCTCATGAGATACTGCAGGATTAGCTGTGTTGTGTTCATCATGCTCACCACAAGACAGGAGAGCTGTGCAGGATCCATGCTTTCAGACAGAGATGGTGGGCCCATAGTTTACATGGACAGTTGAAACATGGTGTAAAACCTAGTTAGAAGCCTATGGAGTGATGGGACGGAAAAAAATGCATCATGAGATCATGGGGTGGTGAACCCTCTTCTCTCCCCCTCCATGATGGACTGCGATCCATTCCCAGAACTCCTAGTGCAGAGGTGGGCAAACTATGGCCCGCGTCCTGCCTGGGCTTTGAGCTCCCGGCCGGGGAGGCTAGCCCCTGGCCCCTCCCCTGCCATCTCCCCTCCCCTGCAGCCTCAGATCGCCATGCCGCCAGCGCTCTGGGCGGCGAGACTGTGTGGCGGTGGGGCTGGCTCCAGTGGGGCTGCCAGTCCTGGTGCTCTGAGCGGCATGGTAAGGGGATGGAGAGTGGGGGCATTGGATAAGGGGCAGAGGGTCCTGGGGAACAGTCAGGGCACAAGGAGCAGGGGGCAGATGGTTAGGTGTGGGATTTTTGTGGGGACCTGTCGAGGCAGGGGTGTGGATAGGGGTCGGGGCAGTCAGGGGACAAGGAGCTGGGGGGTTGGATGGATCAGGGGTTCTGATGGGGGCAGTCAGGGGGCAAGAAGTGGGAGGGGATGGATAGGGGGCAGGGGCCAGGCTGTTTGGGGAGGCCCAGCCTTCCCTATCCGGCTCTCCATACAGTTTTGGAACCCCGATGTGGCCCTCAGGCCAAAAAGTTTGCCCACCCCTGTCCTAGTGGGAAAAGGTGGTGAATTGCACAGTTGGATAGCTACCCACAGTGCACTGCTCTCTGGTGTGAGAGCACCAATTGTGGATGCGCTCCGCTGACACAAGGAACGTTGTGTGAACATGCACAAACTATGTGATTACAGCTGTTTATGATCATCGACATAACTTAAGTTGACTTAATTGTAGTGTAGACTTGGCCTAAATCTGTGCTCTTCCACATCTCCCTAACTGCAGATGTGAGAATGCAAGTGTAGCACAGAGAGAGAGAGACTGTGTGTCTGGGAGACTGAGGGTGAGATGGAGTACACTGAAGTGAGGAACAAGCAGAAGAGAGAGACCAAATAGGAAGAAAAAGCATAGAAAATATAAGAATAGAAACCAGTGGCAGAAATTGGATGGAGGCCAAAGGAGAAAAATCAAGAAGTAAATTAGACTTTGAAGCAGGAATGAATTAAAAAACAAACAAACAAAAAAAAAAACAAAACACCCCACAGTACACAAAAAACTGGACTTGCAGATACAGGACAGGAAATGCACTAAAGGGGCAGAGACTGGAGAAGACAGTAGTGAGGCGGCAGAGATAAATGCTGCTTCTTTGACATTGCCTTTCCGGTAACCCCACCCCCCATGACTTTATTCTGAAAGGAGAGAGAGTGGGGGTGGGGCTGGAAGGAGAAGAGAGTGAGGTGTTGTTTGAATGAAGAAGTGAGGTTGAGTAGGCATGCTTTTACTCTCCCCCAACAGTAGCCAAATCTCTCTTCGCACTCTTTCCCTTTAACTTAAGGGCTCACATTCAGCTTCCACATGTACAGCTGGAGGTGAGCAAAACCACAGAAGAATGTGGTTGGGTGCAGGGAGGAGGAGAACTGGCTCTGTGGCCTGCTCTTGTCTCCTCACACCTCCAACTCTGTAGAAGTTCTTATGCGGGGATCCAAATTTTATGACTGGAGAGGGGTCAGGGCTGAAAAGTGAGGATGAACTCCAAGATTACTTCTCACCTCTCCCATCTGCAGGCTATGGATCTCTCTCTCCTGAGGAGAGTTTTGTGGGCGGCACTTGTTGAGGGACTACGGAGAGACTCTGTGGCCATATGGGAGCCTACTGCAATATTGCCAACCCCCAACGTTAAAAAAATCATGAGATCAAAAACCCAAAACCTCTGAATTCTTTTAATTTTTTTCTGTTTTCTGAGTCATTATAGTGCACTTGGAACATGTTTTCAAGGTGTGCCCCCCCCCCCCCCAATCTCCCTGTAACCATGAGTAAGGCTACAATTTAGTCAGGGATATTTTTAGTAAAAGTCATGGACACATCGCGGGCAATAAACAAAAATTCATGGCCGGTGATCTGATCATGACTTACACAACTGCTGTGGGAGGGCGCATGGGATCCGTGGCACCAGGTGCCGGGGCTGCAGACCGTGGCTGATGCAACCAGCCACACTGCTGCCCTGGGACCAGTGGACTGTGGCTGCTCTGGCTGGTTGGCTGGAGACCGCTGCCCAGGGCTGCAGACTGTAGTGGCTCCGTCCATCCCGGGACTGCTGCCGGGGGCCTTTGGAGCAGCAGCTGGTGTGGCTGTCCCAGGGACTACCTGAGCAGCTGGCCCTGGAGCCAGCCACACTGGCCCTGCAGAAGTCATGAAGATTGTGGAAAGTCACAGAATTCATGACTTCTGTGGCAGACATGGAGCCCTAACCCTGAGGGCTAGAAACTTTTTTTATTTTTTTAAATGAAAGAAAAGCTGATTTTTCTCTTATAGTCACAGCTTCCAGGAACTGGGGCTTGAAGTAAAGCACCAAATATCAAACAGATCTTGATAAAATGTTGAGAGTTAGCAACAAAGCATTGCCCCCTGCCCCCACTCCTCCCACCCAAAGTGCTCAGGGTGAATCCTCAACATTACCATTTTTCTGACCTCCCCACCCTCCCTGAAAGAAACGTTGGGAAAACTTATAGTGAAATGCTGTCATCAGTGAAGTCAAGTGGGAGTTTTGTTGCTGCCTTCAGTGGGGCCAGGACTTCATCTATGGAGTTTCTCCTCTCATCTCTGCATAGGGGATTACTAGTCCCTTAGACAGTAAATTTTTTCTGGGCCAAGCGTGTTGTCTTTCACAAGTCTATAATGCACTTATGCACATTTATTGAGATTTATAAACAACAATAAAGAGCCTATTTTGTAATACCATGGCTGCTGTCAGCTGAATCTAAATAGTAATAATTTAAACAAATAATCAAATCCTTCCAACCTTTTCTTTAGGAATAATGTTCATATCTCCCAAAGTTTAAAAAAAATACATTTATATTATATTGATGTTAAACTTTCACAGAAGAAATCTGCAAAAATTATGACTGTTCATGAAACTTTCCAGGATCGAAGAACAGATGGATCACAAGTGAAAGTGAATAATGTGTTCTAAGCACAGTGTCCAAAAAGTAATTTCTCCCTCCCCCTCCTCCCCCGCCTCCGAACTTAAAGGCTGCATTGTGGTGGTTTGGTTTTGTTTTTGGTTTTTTAGATGTGTGCATTTTGCTTTTGTTACCAGGGAATTCCAAGTTTCATAGATTCACTGATGTGACTTGTCATTTGTTAATGTATAAGACATGTTATGATGGTTACCAGCAATGATGATCAGTCACACAAAAGAAAACCAGCTGCTTCTAGTTAAATTTTGTTGATATAATTAAAAGTAAAGACCATTCACAGGTTAAGACGAATGGGCCTTTATGTATTGGTTCCTGCTGAATATGAGAATGAATATGTAATTGCTGTTCAGAGTGAACATTTGGATTAAACAGCCTGATACAGTTTACCTCAATTCTTTAATTCAATTGGAACATAATTTTGCCTGCATCATAAAATTATTAGTGCTGAAGGACATGTTTTAGGATTGCAAAGGGGCACTTAAGCTAATTTGAATTAGAAATGGAAAAAACCGATTACATAATTGAGTCAGTTATTGGTGGATTTGAAAGTATAAACACAATTTTAGGAATCGGAAATGACGGGCTGTACTCCAACCTCCCAGGACATCTTCTGTTGTGCATATTCATTAACAGACAAATGGCTTCTTCAGGCCTTGGATTTTTAGACTAATAAGCCAGGGCAGACATGAGTTTTATCAGGAAACAAACTTTGAACAACCTTTGCTATCTTGGTTGGAGTAAAGACTTTGTTCTACTAAAAGTGATAGGTAGAGTAGATTAAAAGAACGTAAATAACTGTCTTCTAACATGAGGCATTCTTATCCTTTTACATACAAAGAGTTCATAGAAAACTTTAA
This sequence comes from Eretmochelys imbricata, assembly GCF_965152235.1. NCBI lineage: Eukaryota > Metazoa > Chordata > Testudines > Cheloniidae > Eretmochelys > Eretmochelys imbricata. Next base: position 242,302,405 of record NC_135573.1, read on the forward strand.
AGAGCCTATTGATCTATTGCATGTCCGTAAACCTGATAACCTAATGGCTTTGGCTGTAGCAACTGTATGGTATCTCACTCTGGAAATACTGTCAACCATCTCTAGCTCTGTTGCTCCCATTGAAATTATTTAATAAGTGTATTATGCATGTTCTTAATTCACTGATGTGAGGTAGTTACCCAGGGATCAGGAACAAACCCAGTGGATAATGTCTTGTTGTGCAATCTGGGACAACATTCTTTGGTCGCAGTCAGTTGGGAGTCAGAAGCAGCTAATTGAGTCTTCCTCACTAACCTAAACTGGCCAGGTGAGATTCTGCCCAAATTAATCATATTCGTGGGCAGGGCAAATATTCATAGGATTGTCTGTCATGACAAAATCATCAGGAGGCCGCAATTATTATAATCTATGGATCCCACAATTCCAGAAATAAACGTAAGTCTCTCTGAATGCCCTACAAGCTAGCTTTGCAGGGTGCTAGATGGACTGCTTGACCATGTTGCAAACTTCAGGATAGCTGATAGCAATAATTGCGTTTTGCTCTGTCCCTACCATTGTAGCTATTGCCCAGAAATACAAAGATGAATAAAGCTGCATCTCCCAGAAGCTTATGTAATCAATCAGTATATCCTGATTTTTGTCAGGGGGCGGGCGGTATTTAATGGGAAATGTTGTTCTTTGCCATGAATTAATATCAGGGAACCTATAAAAATTAATTAGCCCCTGAAAGAAATGGTGGTTTACTTAGTGAAATATTGCAGAAGTTATTCTGGGGGTCATAGTACCATGTGATCTGTGAAAAGCCATCTTTCAAGCATTGGCAACATTTTTGCTTCATTTTAAGCTGCTTCTTATAAATGTTTCAGTTTCTTCATATGTACTTTAATATCAGACTTCTGACATTCTTCTGTGCATTCCCAGGAAAATTTTGTATTTAGCTTCTCTTGGTTAAAATTGCAACTGTTATTTGAATTCTGTGCCACATGGGTTCCAACTGCAAGCGAGAGCTTTTGGGTGGCTTGCTGCACTCATCATCATTCCCAGTTACATCACAAACTTTATTTTACTCCTTAAGGACCTGCACTGAGGAATCCCATGGGAACATTGCCATTTATTTCAGTGGAGATAGGATCAGACCCTTAAAGTATTTAGGTAATAATGAATGCTCTTACCCAAAACTTGAGAGCGTGCAAAGGAGGGATTTGTTTTCTACCAGGCCAGCTAACTTCTAAAGGCCCGATCTATACTTCTGTTAAGAGTGAAAGAAAACACTCTCATTGTCGTCATTAAGAATTGGATTTGGCCCTAAAATGGACTGTGTTAATCCTCAGACTAGTAAATCTGACCTAAAAAATACCCAGACCTTGAAAAACTGCATTCCTATGTAAAAGAGAGATCTCCAGATCATAAGTAAGAATTTCTTTCTGATATGAAATGATGTGTTAAATTACCTCAGCCATTATTAAATGAATGATCTAGGTCTCTCATTCTATTAAGTTTTGGAATGACTCTGCCATTTAAATGGGAGATGGCATTAGGTTAAAAGATACACACAAACTGGTAAGAGTAAACAAATGCCTCCATTTTCCTATTAGAGAGGTACAGTAGTTTTTATCAGGATTGTGTAATTTACCACACCTTTTTCTTTAATGCTCAGACTGTGGGCTGCTTGGGATAAAGTCATAGTATTGGTATTTAGTATTGATATTTTTTTTTAATAAAAGACTAAGGTAAAGACTTGGAAGTAAAATAGCAAGAGACATTCAAACCATTCTACTCCTCCTATCACATCTACCTATATAATTGATTTCATTTTATTAATATGTCAAAAGACAAATAAGTTGTGGCAAGGAAACATTTCAACATCTAGATAGCTATGTCCATTGTTGTTGGGAATGGTGTGTGAATTTGCCATAAAAAGGTTTAAATGAAAAAACAAAACAAATCCACAATATGCAGTGCTGGTTTGCATGAGGCCAGTTAGAGCATGTTGTAAAAGTGAATTAAAGTGCAAACACTCTCCTTTCAGGACAACAGTTGCATTTACAGATTTAGGTGGTGGTGACTGTAGTTACTGGCAAAAAAATATGTTTACCATGAATATCTCTGTTAGTAAATGTTTGGGTTTATAACTAATTTTAATGGAAATATAAAAAATTTTCAGAAGCATTGGTAAGGTACACGTTTGAGTCTGATGTATAGGCTGGAGTGATGCTGGTAGGAAGAAAATAACAATCCAAGAACTTTTCCCATAGAACCCCAGTTACCTTCAGATAGTTCTGTCTGCAGCTGTGGAGGTCATCTTTGACTCCACTGTACTTACATGCCCAGATTGCTTTGATAGCAAACAAAACCCACTTCCATCTGTTGCTGGTCAGAGGACTGCCTCTTATCCTTTTGGATAGAGTGTAAGCTCGTCTACTGCAATTTCCTTGATCTAGGAATGAAGCCCAACGCCCCAAGGAAATTCCATCTGGTTCAGAACGTGCTGGCTTGTCCACTTTCTTACACAAGTTAACAGGAACATACATCCAGAACTGTTTGGCGTGATTTTCCCAGAATAGCCCTCTCAAACACTTCATCATCCTCACACTTACATATATATCACTTTTTTAAAAAAACAAACGATAGCCTAAGTTTGCTGGGCTACAAAAGATTTTAGGGGTATTTTTGGTGTGTATTTTCTTTTCTGTGAAAGTTGCTCAGATACCATGGTGATGAATGACCTCCTCAAAACCTAGGTAGTTCCTAAACTTGCTTCATTCTAAGCTGATGTCAAATAGTAACTTTAGTTCCTTTCCCTTTAAGTTAGTAAATAGGACTAGCAAAAAGATATGAATGTGACATTGCTTCTTCATAGGGCAAAACAGATGGCCAATGGTATTTTTATGATTTACACACAAACTGCATTAAAAGAACAATAGTCAGGTTGCAAAGTTAAGCCCTCCAAAGTTAAGAAGTGCCAGAAGTAAGGTTGCTTATGCAGCCTTCATTAGGTCCCAGTTTGTATGCGCATTATGTTAGTTTTCAATTACGTGACCACCTACTATTTTTCCCCCCGAGGTCCCCTGCCTCATTTTCATGTAGTATTTTTTGTTTTTGTTTTTTTGGGTTTTTGTTTTTGCATCTTCCTAGGTTTTTAAAGAACAAGCTGAAAAAACAAATTCCATCTTGTAAAATCATATTGACACTCTCATGCTTCACCAGCTGTTTTGGAATCTTAAGTGGCAGAGGCCTTTGCAGTGGATCTAAAGCTAATGGAGTAAGTGATAGCAGTAGTAGGTTGTTATCCTGTGTGTGGAACAGCACTCTGGAGGGGTAGGAGACACTTTGGTGGTGGGTTTGAAAGATGCTTGACAACGGAGGAATGTTGACTTCAATTTCAGGCTCTAGGGGAGAGTGTGGTTTACCAACTCTTCTGCCTATTTCTGCCAAATTTGACCCTTTTTCTCCTGCCCCCCTCCAGCCTTACCCTGACTCATTCCTGTCTCTCATTTCCCCACCCTGGCTCAGTCCCATTTTCCTTGCACAGCCAGTCTAGTCTCCCTGTATTGTGTCCTGGCCTCCACACTTTCCCACATCCAGTCCCAGTCTCCATGCCCAGCCATTCCCATTTCTCCCTTCCCAGTCTGACTTTCTCCTTCTGCACACTGACTCTCAGTCTCCTTCCTCTGACTCTTCTTCCAATCTCAGTCTCTTCCCCTCCCCCCAGTAAATACAGTGGTATATAGTATTAAAAGTAACATTATTAAGATTTTATAATCTGTCCAGCCTAGTATTCAGTTTTCACATGCAGTTGATGATATTGTCAAGCATCCAAAAACTGCTGCTGACACCTTGATTATCACAGCCCCATTTTAACATATTTTAGTTTTGAGAATCTTCTTTTTTTTTTTTTTTTTTTTTTTTTTGAATCAATGGTTAGAGAAACTCTTAATCCAACAAATGAGCTGTGCTTGGAAAGATTTCCGCAAAATTTTAAAAGTACAAATTCACTTGGTGCTCATGCTGTATGTTTCAACACAGTTGGTTATGATGTCATTAATTGTATTACAGTTGTTTCCAGAGGCTCCATTCAGGATTAGGGGACCAATTTAGACATGCTACAAATTCACTGGAAGAGATAGTCCTTGTCATGAAGAGTTTACAAGGCAGTGCAACCAGCGGATATAACCAACAAAGAGAGACTGAGGGAAGGAGAACAAAGCTGACCAGTGACTGAAACGTGGTTAACTGATCTAATAATGACAGGTTTCAGAGTAGCAGCCATGTTAGTCTGTATTCACAAAAAGAAAAGGAGGACTTGTGGCACCTTAGAGACCAACCAATTTATTTGAGCATAAGCTTTTGTGAGCTACAGCTCACTTCATCGGATGCATTCAGTGGAAAATACAGTGAGGAGATTTATATACACACAGAACATGAAAAAATGGGTGTTATCATACACACTGTAAGGAGAGTGATCACTTAAGATGAGCTATTACCAGCAAGGGGGGCGGGAGGAGGGGGGGAAGAGAACCTTTTGTAGTGATAATCAAGGTGGGCCATTTCCAGCAGTTAACAGGAACGTCCGAGGAGCAGTGTGGAGGGAAATAAACATGGGGAAATAAATTCCTGTTAACTGCTGGAAATGGCCCACTTTGATTATCACTACAAAAGGTTTTCTCCCGGCGGCCCCACACTCTCATCTTAAGTGATCACTCTCCGTACAGTGTGTATGGTAATACCCATTTTTTCATGTTCTGTGTGTATATAAATCTCCTCACTGTATTTTCCACTGAATGCATCGGATGAAGTGAGCTCACGAAAGATAAAATAAATTGGTTCGTCTCTAAGGTGCCACTAGTACTCCTTTTCTTTTTGAACTAATAATGTGCACATTTAGCTGGCTGAGTCAAAATTAAGATTATAAACAAACCAGAAATAACCGTGATATGAGTGAATCCATGAACCCTACCAATCATATGTCCAGTGGGTGAAAAACGCATTCTTTGCTATGGATGGGCCATCCTTATCTGAATTATTTTTGCTGTTAAACCCAGTTTAGTGGTGTTAATAGGTCTGATGTTGCAAGATGGCATTTTAATTTTCAGCGTGAAGGCTTTTCTTTTTTAATTTCAACATCTTTTAAGTTTTCTCCCTTGAGAAGTTGCTATTTCTTGAGAACATATAAATCCAGTTTAACATGTCTGTGTTTGAATTCTACTTCGTAGAAAGATGGCTGTACTTGTCAGCACCATGGCTGTTTTAATTAACTTGCCTTTGTTGCAGTCACTGTGGGACAGAGCCAGTATGTTGAATCGGAGGTTTCAGTCCCAAGTGCTGGAGTGACTTTTTTTTTAATGCAGATTTTTGGGTGTTTGTGTGTATAGTGATGTGTATATATAATGTCTGAAATATGTAATAATTTGCTGAGGTATAAAAGATTATCTGAATGAATTTGAGATGGCCTGGGGAGGTGAAGCCAAGATTCAGTTATGAAGCTAATCCTAAAGTATTTTTGATTTAAAAACCACACAAACCATCGTCTTTTATGTCTTATTACTGGAGAACTTTTTAGAAAAGTTGTAGAGAATTTTGAAAGCATTTTTTGGAACTATTTTATTTTTATCCACTCTCATGTAAAGCCACATGACTTAATTCCCAGGAGCTTAGCTGTGGAGGGGTCAGAGAAGAAAACTACAGAAAACAACCTGAAGTAACTGAATTATCTGTGTATAAACTAATGTTAGGTTCCATGCTGCTGATCTCCCCATCCCAATGTGATAAAGTTTCTGTTTCTAGCTTTACAGGTCAACGAGGTAATGGATTTTAAACTGTAAGAATTTTATATCTAGAGAAGTTTGTGCTGGCCCAGGATGACTCTGAGTTGTCTTGGGCCTCAGGTCAGTATAGTTTAAGATTCCATGTTTGGGAGAGAGAAGAGAACATGTATTTAGGAGGCTGATTATTTTAAAAGAAATGCTGCTGAGGAGTTTGGTGTTTTGGAAGAGGGAGATGGACTGTTCATGCGTAAAGGGCATATGAAGTGACCAGAGGTGTATAATAAGCATATTTATTACTTCCAAATTTGTTCATGCATGTGTGTGACACACCGTGTTTATTAATTTTGTCTTATGTCCCTTCCAACCCCATTGTTCTCAGCTGGATTTGGTCCAGAGCCTTCAGATAGAGATCCTTTTAAATATGATAATTTTTATAACTTCTTATTTCTCAGAGCTGGAGAAATCTGGGTACTTTCTTAGGCTTTTTCTTTTGCAACTTAATTTCTTTTTTCTGTTTAAAAAAATGAATGCAGTAAAATGTCTGTTTCCCAGTGGTCCACTCATCTGTGTACTCCTGTAATTTAATTATTTAATGTTTGAAAAGCAGTTGGAATATGTAAAGAAGTTTATAAGAGTTACATCTTTATTTTCCACTGTGTTTAGTTGATCTACTAGCTCTTTTTGTCTGGCTGGCTGATCTTCCTTTTGGTAGATCTTACTACTTTCTTGTAGTGACAAGCTTGTTGACCAACTAAATACAATGTAGTTCATCTGCTGTATAATTATATTCCAAACTACACTGTACTTTTGGTGTGCAGTTTATTTGTAGAGGAAGGTGTGATATGAAAAAAATAGGGATTTTAAAATTGCATTTATGCACTAAATTCTGTAACTTAGACTGCAAAACTATCCTGTAATTAATAGCACATATAGATGCTAAACTGCGTGATCAGACATCTCCCCTTCACTGAACAATAATGTTCAAAATTTCCCCCTTTTCTTAACATCTAATGCAAGGAAGATGCTTGAGTTAATATATGAATACAGTAGCAAAGATAATAAGTGAAGAAATAAACTGTAAAGGGGGAAAAAAGGCAAAGGTGCAAAAAGAAGAGAATGTTTATAAATATTTGGGCCTTTCCTCTGGAGAAGGGCAAGTTTTCAGCAAATGTTACTTACTGCTATTACCTTCCCATTCATCGACTGTATGTCTCTATTCCATTTGATTGTGTCCCTGTCTTGGGGCAGAAAACCTTAACTGTGATGTTTTTATGCTCAGAATGGTGACATTTTCAGTTCTTGTTAGCCTATCATTAACATGATGATTAGCGCATTGGAAAAAGAATTATCTGTAACATATCACTCTTAGGCCATGTCTCACTAGCACTTATGTCGGCAAAACTTTGTTTTCACACCCCTGAGTGACAAAACATCCCGCTGAGTGACATAAGATTTGCCAGCATAAGCGCTTGTGTGCACAGCGCTATGTTGTTAGGAGATGCTCTCTCACCAACATAGCCACCGTTGCTCGTTGAGCTGGTTTTATGATGCCGACCTGAGAGCTCTCTCCCATTGGCATAACGGACTACATAAATGATCTTACAGCGGCACAGCTTGTAAGTGTAGACATGGCCTTAGGTCGTCAAGTGGGACACTTTTTCTTCAGGCCAATCCTTGAGGGTTCAGAGCAAAGTGGAAAAACCTTTCTTAATCTAGTTGCACGGTGCTGTACATGATGCCGACCTGAGAGCTCTCTCCCATTGGCATAACGGACTACATAAATGATCTTACAGCAGCACAGCTTGTAAGTGTAGACATGGCCTTAGGTCGTCAAGTGGGACACTTTTTCTTCAGGCCAATCCTTGAGGGTTCAGAGCAAAGTGGAAAAACCTTTCTTAATCTAGTTGCACGGTGCTGTACATGGCAAGTCAAGGGAACACCTTTCTGACTTAATTTGTAGCCTGAAGCAAGAGACTTATTTACTGTTTTCATTGCTTGCGTAACAAATATTACACTTAAAATTATCCCTCCTGATTGCAGCTGCATTGCATTTATCCAGTGCAAATGGAAAATATGTACAACATTCTAACTGGCTTAATTGGTTATATCAGGTGTTAAACTAAATTGTGTCTGAGGTTAGTTAGGACTTAAACCTTAAAGGTGGTTTTGGAATAATCCTAGTTGGCCTTATAAAATGATTGCCATTAAAATTTTTTCCAAATGCTTCTACAAATGGTTAGCATTAGTATAGTATTTACAGTATATATCCCCCAGAGGTATTCCCTGTACTAGATATGAGAAACATCACAAACACTGCTGTAACTGTAGCTATTTGCAAAGGCAAAATTGTCAAGGCTCTCATCTAATAGTTTCCTTTTTGATCGTTCTTTCCTGTTTTTTAACTTGGGGCCCCTTCCCAGTCACCAATTTGTTTTAGATGTTTTTTATTTTGGAAAAAGGGTTGTGATGTTTTTATCACTTTGTATTTTTTATTCTCTTTTGCAGAATCCGTATGTTTTGGCTGTGCCAGGGATGCTTTATAAATAATGAAATAATTTTATTATTATTAATAATAAATACTTTGTTCAGTAGGAGATTAAACTTTTGGAAAAACCATAGGATATCAGAATGAAAAATCATTCTTAGGGAGTTTTTTCAACAAATGTCATAATGCTTTAGAAATACTTTTTTTGTTGTTGTTGATAATAAAGATCAAAATAACACTACTTTCTGACACTCCAGAGAAAGTGTTTGTATTAACAAGCCAAGCTGTTAAACTGCTTCTGTATCTTTCTGTTAATTGTGTGTTTTGTTCCTTCTCTCTCCCCCAAAATACAATGATACAATGTTTGGAGTATTATTCCACTTAATATATCAAAGTATTTGGGTAAGCCACTCCATTATGTGCACAAAGTACAGTTGTGCCAAATAAACCTAAAGATCTGAGAGGATTTCAGTCCTAGGCCTGGTCTAAACTTAAAACTTCATTTAACGTAGCTATGTTGCTCAAGGGTTTGGACTTTTTACATGTTTGAGACCTTGTCTATACTACGGGGGTAAGTCAACCTAAGTTATGCAATTCCAGCTATGTGAATAATGTAGCTGGAGTCGACGTAGCTTAGGTCGACTTATTGCCGTGTCTTCACCACTCTGGGTCGACGTGAGATGCTCTCCTGTTGACTTACTTACGGTACTCCACCAGAACGAGAAGCGGAGTCAACAGGAGAGCCATCTGTGGTCGATTTACTGAGTCTTCGACCCCTGGTTTATTGATCGCCACGGCGTCGATCCCCAGTAAGTGTAGACTTGCCCCCGAGAGATGTAGTTAAGTTGACCTAAGCTGTGGTGTAAACATAGCTAAGTTGACAGAATAATTCTTCCATTGACCTAGCTACTGCCTCTTAAAGGCACAGATAGAAAAACTCCTTCCATGGCTGTAACGAGTGTCTGCACTATGTCGTCACAGCAGCATAGCTGCAGAACATAACTGTGCTGCTGTAGTGTCTGTAGCGTAGACGAGCCCTTGTCTTTTTTCTTTGTAGTGGCTTTCTTTGCATTTCAGGCACTTAGGTCTCTGATCTATAAGGTGCAAGCTCTGATGTATGATTTGGTTTGTTTGGCTGAATTCCAAAATGTTCACTGTCAAAGGCATAGTTTGAAAGCCCATTAAGTCAATGCTGTGTTAGGCGAAAGCCCATAAACCCTGTATGGCTGTAGAGTTATTGTGGGGAAGCCAATAATCTTAAATATGATATAGGGTGAGGGAGAAGAGTTTTAGTGTTTTGATGTTAGGCAAAGGCAGCTTTTCCCCTCTTTAAAGAGATTCGAGAGGCCTGTACACTGACTCGAGTACCTTTTTTTCTTGGCTGTGCATGTCATGAATATGAAGGGAAGGGTAAACAAAAAATCCCTCCTGGCCAGAGGACAAACCCTTTCACCTGTAAAGGGTTAAGAAGCTAGGATAACCTCTCTGGCACCTGACCAAAATGAACAATGAGAAGACAAGATACTTTCAAAAGCTGGAGGGGGGGAGAAACAAAGGCTCTCTGTCTGTGTGATGCTTTTGCCGGGAACAGAACAGGAATGGAGTCTTAGAACTTAGTAAGTAATCTAGCTAGATATGAGTTAGATTCTGTTGGTTTAAACGGCTGAGAAAATAAGCTGTGCTGAATGGAATGTATATTCCTGTTTTTGTGTCTTTTTGTAACTTAAGGTTTTGCCTAGAGCGATTCTGTTTTGAATCTGATTACCCTGTAAGGTATTTACCATCCTGATTTTACAGAGGTGATTCTTTTTACTTCTATTAAAATTCTTCTTTTAAGAACCTGATTGTTTTTTCTTTGTTCTTAAGATCCAAGGGTTTGGGTCTGTGTTCACCTATGCAAATTGGTGAGGATTTTTATCAAGCCTTCCCCAGGAAAGGGGGTGTAAGGTTTGGGGAGGATTTTGGGGGGAAAGATGTTTCCAAGTGGGCTCTTTCCCGATTATATATTTGTTAGATGCTTGGTGGTGGCAGCAAAAAAGTCCAAGGGCAAAAGGTAAAATAGTTTGTACCTTGGGGAAGTTTTAACCTAAGCTGGTAAAAATAAACTTTAGGGGGTTTTCATGCAGGTCCCCACATCTGTATCCTAGAGTTCAGAGTGGGGAAGGAACCTTGACAGCATGTTAGGCAGCATATTGATCTCTTTAGCACTCATTAATTCTCCACAAAGTGGCATTTTACAAAAACTGCCTTAAGCCTCCCCTAATTGCTGCAAATCTCAAATTCTTCAGACATTAATTTTACTCCAGATGCTACCTGCCTTCTAGGAAAGGAAAAGATCCTGATGTTGCCTTTCTCTCCTGTCTCCTGTTCAATATGTTGTCCCGTTTGGTGTCCAATTTCTGAAGAAAGCTTTATGGGCATCAGGTCTTGTAGCAGCTAGGCTTAAAGGGCTTTTTGATGTTGTGGGCTTTATCCAGATGACCCCCCAAAAAACAAACAAACAAAAAAACCAACCCACTGGCAATGAGATTCACCTTAGCCCAGGGGTGGGCAAATCTTTTGGCCCGAGGGCCACATCTGGGAATAAAAATTGTATGGTGGGCCATGAATGCTCACAAAATTGGGGTTGGGGTGGGGGCTCTGGTTGGGATGCAGGCTCCGGGATGGGGCCAGAAATGAGGAGTTTGTCCACCCCTGCCTTAGGCGCTTGCATTCTCCTGGTTTTGGAAATCAAGAAAATTAATGTAGCTATCTGCCTTATTGTTGCACCTGGAGTTACAGGAGCAGAGCAACCAAATGAACTGTGCACTTTCAAAGTAGCCAAACTGAGTTTTTCCTTGTGCTTTGTTAGGTTTTATGATAATGTATTCAAAATACCTAACTTTCTGTTAAGTTTACTCAAATTGTTCATGAAGAAATGATTCATGTGGAGCCCTCCAATATGCAAAGTGACAAGCATGTTCATTATTTGTGGCATTTCATGGTACAATAAGAGAAACCTCTCCGTTTAAATTTGCTATTTATAACCGTTCACACTCTAAAAAGGATGATTGATTGGTAAATAAGATCTTGGACTTTTATGAGAACTTGTGAACTGAAATTTGGTTCATTGTTACTTGCCACATGTACTTTTAATCTTTTAATTTTTCTAAGATTAATATGCTATACCTGTGTGAATCTGGAGTGACGACACGGAAGTTGTAATTTAAAGTCAAATTTGTCCGAAAGGGCAAAGCTTTTTGCATATGATTATCTGAGCTGTAATGGGGAAATAAAACATAGGCAGATATTACATTTTTTGCATTATTTCACGATGACTTTTGTTAGAGACCTTATTCCTTCACTCTCCCACTTCCCTGGTCCTTCTCGCATGAACAGAGAGCAACAATACCCAAAGTCGAAGGTGCAAACAATTCGATGTTTATTGGGATGAAGTTCTAGGAAGCTTAAATCCAAGTTTCTTTTTCCTTATTTTCGAATCCCACCTTACTTCCTGTTTGCCCCTAATTTATATAGTAATATTCTTAGCTATACCTTAACCAATCATTTTACTGAAATTTATCTAACCAATCCAAACATACTGTAACATGATTAGCTAACCAATTATATCCCACCACCTTAATTAGTTTACACCCAGCAAAATTAATTATACAGCAGACAGAAACAATCACAGAACGAGACAGAGACCATGTAAATAAACAATAGCAAAGTGGGAACAATAATGACAAAACAATACAGAAGTGAGGATTTCACAACTACATTTGTAAAGACATAAGGGTTTCCCAGCTGTGTCTATTGATAAGTGAGTTTTTACCAGACAGAAAACTATCAAACTCAATTTCCTTTTACATCTTCTAGGTTCTTCCCTTTCTCTGGAGGTGATAGATCGGATCACCTTCCTAACAGCCCCATATTGACTAGTTTGGAATGTGAGGATGTGACCATTCGCTTCCCAGCTTATGGCTGGTCCCACTGCTTAGCCAAAGGCATTGGCCTAAGAACAGGGCCTCAGACTGTCACAGTGAGAGAAGGCCCTTACACGGATTCTTTCTTGTATACCTCTATTACTAGCTAAGTGATAAGAATACACCTAAATTCTTTAAAGTATAGGCCTTTACAGGCAGGCCTGAATATCTATATCCTAACAACTTTATTTATGAACCAAAACGAACAACTTTTGCAGGGTACCTGTGTATTTAATTTAGACCCCATCATTTTATATGTACAGTTGGGATTATGTTTTCCAATGTGCATTACTTTGCATTTATCAACATTGAATTTCGTCTGCCATTTTGTTGCCCAGTCATCCAGATTTGTGATATCCCTTTTTAGCTCTCCGCAGTTTGCTTGGGACTTAACTATATTGAGTATCATCTGCAAATTTTGCCACCTCACCATTTACTCCTTTTTCCAGATCGTTTATGAATATGTTAAATAGGACTGGGTCCAGTACAGATCCTTGGGGGACACCGCTATTTACCTCACTCTCTTCTGAAAACTGACCATTTATTCCTACCTCTTGTTTCCTGTCAGTTACCAATCCATGAGAGGACCTTCCCTCTTATCCCATGACTGCTTACTTTGCTTAAGAGCCTTTGGTGAGGAACCTTGTCAAAGGCTTTCTGAAAATCTAAGTACACTATATCCACTGGATCCCCCTGTCCACATGCTTATTGACCCCCCTCAGAGAATTCTAGTAGATTAGTGAGGCATGATTTCCCTTTACAAAAACCATGTTGACACTTCCCCAACAAATTGCGTTCATCTGTGTATCTGACAATTTTGTCTTTAGTATAGTTTCAACCAGTTTGCCTGGTAGTGAAGTCAGGCTTACTGGCCTGTAATTGCCGGGATCACCTCTACAGCCCTTTTTAAAAATTGGCATGACATTAGCTATTCCCCAAGTCTTTTGGTACAGAAGCTGATTTAGATGATAGGTTACAGACTACAGTTAGTAGTCCTGCAATTGCACATTTGAGTTCCTCAGAACTCTTGGGTGAATACCATCTGGTCATGGTGACTTATTACTGTTTAGTTTATCAATTTGTTCGAAAAACCTCCTCTAATGACACCTCAATCTGGGACAGTTCCTCAGATTTGTCATGTGGCTCATTTGGGAATGAGAATTTGGGAATTTGGGAATGAATTTGGGAATCTTCCTCACATCCTCAACTGTGAAGACCGATGCAAAGAATTGATTTAGTTTCTCTGAAGTGGCCTTATTGTCCTTGAGTGCTCCTTTAGCATCTTGATCATCCACTGGTTGTTTAGCAGGCTTCCTGCTTTTGATGTACTTAAAATTTTTTTTGCTATTACTTTTTGAGTAGGAAGGAGAAAGGAAAGCGGAACAAGGATAGACAGAAAATCTCCCAATGAAAGCAGAAAAACTGCACAAACCACCTCCTTGGGTTGGAGACAGGAAGCTTGGCAGTTTGGGTGTCAAACTGGCTCTTGGGGCCCAGGGCTAGTGCTTAGCAAGATTACAATGTTAGTCTGTATCCACAAAACCAACAAGGAGAAGCTTGTGGTGAGCTGCCTGCAGTTAAGTCTTTACCTGTCACCTGTCCCCAAGTTGACCTTCCTGCTACCACCACCTTCTCCATCTCGCTTTTGGGCTGCCAGGGGCTCTCCAGCAGGATCCCTCCACAATCTCATTGTGGGGGATCACAGGCCTTGAACTTGAGCCCACAGGTCCTCAGGCAGTGCTCAGGCCATGAGTGCCACACAGCAGCTCACCTGAATAACCAGGAAAGGGTCCAGTGAAGGGCAAGCGTGCAGAGGGCCCCACCCCCAAATACGGTTGCCAACCCTCCTGGTTTTGCCAGGAGTCTCCCGGAATCAGGCTCTATCTCCTGGAGGCTACTGAAGCCAAACTGGGAGATTTTAGGCCGCTGAAAGTCTGGTGGCGCAGCAGGGCTAAGGCAGGCTCCCTGCTTGCCCTGGCTCCTTGCCACTCTTGTAGGCGGCTGACACGTCCCTGTGGCCCCTCGGGGGGAGGGGCCGGGCTGGGGACTCCGCACGCTGCCCCCGCATGGAAGTCCGCAGCTCCCATTGCCAGGAACTGTGGCCAATGGGAGCTGCAGGGGCAGTGCCTGCAGGAAGAGGTAGCGTACAGAGCCCCCTGGCCTCTCCCAAGGGCCACAGGGATGTGCCTGCCACTTCTGGGAGCAGTCCAGGGCCAGAGCAGGCAGGGCCAAGTCACGAAGAGGACACTGGTTCCTGGAGTAAGAGAGGGGCTACAGAGCAGAGAGAGCATGCAACCGTGGGAAGGGGCGCGTCGACCTTGCAAGCTAATCCCCAGAGTAGCCAAGAGAGGCTAAACCTAGTGGTAAGTGGAGCACCCGGTGACACTCAGCAAGGCAAACATCTGCATGCATGTGAAAGATTCATGTTGTGTACTGCATAGCATGTCAGGTGAAGGGGGAAACACTACCACCATGGTGGAGGGGCGATGTATGCTGAATTTGAAAAGACCGGCACAAGGGCTATTAGAAGAACCAGCTATGGTCCTATTCAGCTGAGGGAAGCCTTAAAAAGATCATTTTAACAGTCACAATAGTGTTGTATCATGCTTTTATAAAACTAGTTTGCCTTTGAGTGCACAGAGCCTAAACACAGCTGGGTTACAGATTTCTTTTGTGAATTTTGTAATGAGGCTCTTATGCATGGTGTAAACTACTATACTCTGATATATATATATATATATATAACTTCATTGTGTTCAAAGACACAGGAAACAAAGTGAAAGTGCAAATACACAAGGCAACATTTTTTTTAGTAGTACTGTAAGATGGGTTTTTTAAGTATGGATTACCAAGTAAACAAAAAACATTAACGTTTGTGTATTAAACATATTACAATGTTTCATTCATATTAGAACTCATGGAGTGCATCATGGCTGATCCTGTGGTTGGTGTAGGTGTGGTCACGGTTCTCCTTGTTTTCCCCTGGCATGGAGTGGTGGGGTTAAGGGTTCTAGCCATGCTACCACCTGTTATGCTATGGGGGGCATAGAGAGCATGGAGTTTTCCATGGATTGGAAAGACTGCTGTGTCTGGAGTCTTTGGACATGCAGCTCAATAATGCTCTGCAACATCCACGTTTGTTGCTTGAGCAAACCCATAACATCCCAGCGCATTTCCCAATGCACCTTTTGGTCTCTTTGCCTTTCCTGCAGCAACTGCTCTTTCCATTTTCATTCCTTCTCCCTGGTGTTGACCATTTGGCCCACCAATCCCTGTGTTCACTGTCATCAGCTGTAGAGCACTGGAAGATCTTGCAGAACATATTATCCCTGTTCTGCTTTTTTCTTTGGATCAGGATCAGATGTTCAAGAGGTGTAGAGGGGCACCTCTCAACACTAGAGGCTGCTGATTAAAACATACAGATGCAGCATTAGATTTACAGTCAAACAGAAAAGGGAAGTTAGTGCAAAACTCCCTTACATTATTCCCATAAATACCTTTAATAAGAAATTCTGCTAGTCACTTTAGTGTCAGAGAACCTCTTTACAGCACCACTCTACATCTGAAGCCACAGTGAGCACAGCCAAGGGGAGGAAGGGGAGGAGAAGAAAGGTTCAGGTTGCTCTGTTGCATGGAAGGTTTAGAGACTAGGCGCCCATGGGTACGAGTACAGGGAAAGTGCAGTGAATATTGCCAATACTTTCATAGGCAGTGGTGATTTTGGCAGTCCTCTCCCTCCTGAGGATGACAGAGAACATAGCGGCTCCTGGCATCCCAAAGCCACCTTTGCCGTATGCTGCTAGCCTGTTTACTACAATGGTGCCAGTGTAATTTATCCCAGAGTGGTGTGGGAATGCCCCTTATCATGGGGGGAAGAAACAATGCTATCATCCCTAGAAATGTTTGGGAGAGGATATCAGAGGTTTCTCCATGAAAATTTAATCGAGATTGCTCAAGGGACATCCCTGTTCAGATATGCAAAGTAGCCCGCACAGGGAGAACTGCGGTCCACCCTGCCGGGGCCAACAATAATAAGACAAAGAAGAAAAGCGAGGATGCCGCCTCTACATTTCTGCTACCTGTATCCAAGCACAGGAGAATGTGGACTGTGTAATTCAGACTGCCATACTATTTTTTTAAATTTATTTTCTAACTTTTTTAAAGTAAAAGGAGCAATCAAAAGTCATTGCCTTTGTTCTCTAAATGCATGGACAGGATGGACACTGTTTTTAAATGGGGAAGAAGTTATGGGCAGGAGGTTTCAGGCAACTCAAAGGTAAAAAAAATGCTTTGAGGAATAAAGCAGGTATACACTTACCCAAGGTTCCTTCTGCTTCATCACTGGCCTCATCTGCACTCATTTGGAGGAACTAGCTTGACTCCAGTTTCAAACAGCTCCTGGCTCACTGCATGGTTTCTGTCTCTCTCCATTCAACCCATTCACTGTGCACAGCAGGGATCTCCGTGTCAAGCTCCTGCAAAGCATCCACAGTCACATGCAGGGTGCTGTAGGGGTCCACCCCAAGTACGGCATGCAGCTTGTTGTAGAAGTGGCAAGTCTGCGGAGCTGCTACAGACTTGCTGCCTTCGTCACCTTCTGTTATGTCTGCTGAAGTTCCTTGCTTTAGGTGGTACTGCTGCTCATCTGTTGTGCCCCAGCTTCTGCATCCCCTGTGCAATCTTTATGTAGAGGTGTATATTTCTTTGGTGGTTCCTTAGCTGTGCTTCCACAGTCTCTTCACTCCACAGGCCAAGGAGATCCATGACTTTTTTTCCTTTTGCAGGCACGGATGTACCTAGCAGCTCTGTGTGCGCGTGGAGCCGGCATGCTCAGATGCTCACAAAGGTGGTCTAGTTAGTAGGTGTGTTCACCACAGGGGGCAATCAGTAAAAGTTATTTCAAAAACAAGCTCGTGAGTTTAACGTAGGGGGAGAGGAGGAGAATTCCAGTGTCTGTGACCCCTGAGGAGTAGAGTTCAAAATTGTGACCAGAGCAACCACTATCACAGAGACAGGGGCATTGTGGGACAGCTGTTGGACTGTTAGGGTTGACACTGGGAATGCAGAGTCTACACTGGCACTGCATCAAGAGAAAATAGGTCAACTGTGACTGTGCGTTGTTCAAGGAGGTGGTGAATTGCATCAGTGTAACAGGATGCTTACGTCAGCAGGGGACAACTTTAGATGTAGAACAAAACAAGTCAACTTTGGTTGACCTAACTTTGTAGTGTAGATCAGGCCTAAAACTGGAAAAACTTCAGGAAATATAACTAGAAAACAACACTGGGGTTACTTTGGGCAGCGGGGCTAAGGCAGGTTCCCTGCCTGATCTGGCCCCACTCTCGGAAGCGGCCAGCATGTCCCTGCGGCCCTGGGAGGGACCAGGGGGCTCCGCATGCTACCCCTTCCTGCAGGCACCGCCCCTGCAGCTCCCACTGGCCGCAGTTCCTGGCAATGGGAGTTGTGGACTTGCTGCGGGGGCAGTGCATGGAACCTCCTGGCCTGCCTCCTCCCTCCAGGGGCTGCAGGGATGTGTCAGCCACCTACAGCAGCAGTAAGGAGTCAGGGCAAGCAGGGAGCCTGCCTTAGCCCTGCTGCGTCACCAGACTTTTAGTGGCCTAAAATCTCCCAGTTTGGCTTCAGTAGCCTCTGGGAGATGGAGCCTGATTCCGGGAGATTCCTGGTGAAACCAGGAGGGTTGGCAGCCCTACCAGTGTATGGCTTCATGAGCCAAGCAAGCCAGGGGTTGGCACGGTCCCCGAGAATCACTACTGATAGTTCAACATGGCCAGCGGCAATGGTCAAGGAAGATGGTCCCTGCTTGCAGCTTTTGGAGAAGTCCTGAATTCTTAAAATGTGAGCATTGTGCACCTTGCCTGACCAGCCCACTTCAATATCAGTGAAGCATCCCTGGTGATCCATCGGTGACCGCATAACCATGGAAAAATATCCCTTTCTCTTTATGTATTGACTGGTACTGTGTGATGGTGCCAGAATAGGCGTATGCATCCCGTCTGTTGCCTCACAGCAACATGGCCTTGAACACTTAATGGCCTTGAACACTTGGGCGATCATGGCCCCTGTCACCGTGCCTTTGTGGGTCACATCTGAAAATACCAAATTCAAGACAAACTGCTCAGAAATAGGGCAGACACACTTCAAAGCTGGTGGTTATTCTCGACTACCAACAGAAGTAAACTTCTCTTTCACCACACTGTCTAACGAAGTCAGAAAAGCAATCTCCGTAGGTATTCCAGTCCTTGGATCATGACCAAAACCACCAGACTTAATGATGAGTGGTTATTTAAAACCAATTTTATCAACCAAAGGGGGGTTCTGCTCTCAAAAGACCAGCCACGTACCCAGGTCAATATATAACTCGTATCTTACCCAATAATCATGCTGTTGCCAATCCTTTAGTACCGAATATCTAAAGGTTTATTTATAAAAAGAAAGGTGAGAGTTAAAATTGGGTAAAGGAATCAAATACATACAATAATTGCTAAGTTCTTGGATCTGGCTTGGAGTAGTGATGGAATAAACTGCTAGCTTGGTTGCTTCCAAATCATTGGAAGGTCCTCAGTCCCTTGGTTAGAATGCTCCCATTAGTACAAATTCATAGTCCAGAGATCAGAGCAGGAAAGAGGCAAAATGGAGATGCTCTCAGGGCCTTTTTGCTAGATCTATCAGCATCCACTCATCATTGAACATCTCTTCTTTTTCCTTGCGTGCCCGGTTGTAAGTATTAGTTATGGAAGTTCTATAGATACCAGGAGAAGTGTGTCCTGTATTAGCCGTGGTCATGAGAGTTGTACTGAGCTGGGCAGGGTCCATGTTTCCATTAGGAAGATGGTGGAGACCAAAAAGTGGTGTGCTGGACTATGGGACTTTTAAAAATGCTGCAAAAATTATGGGATAGAACAAGCATTCTGGGGTGGAGAAAGTGGTATCATGGGAACTTGATCCATGGTTCTCTGAAACCTGTGGGTGAATTGTTAGTATCCCACAAAACTGTAAAAATGTCCTTCAAGGCATTACACTGGAGGACAGCATGGGGCACACTGGGATACCTACCTCAGGTGCACCATGTTCTCCATCAGTGAAACTATTCGTGGTGATTACGTGCAGTGCCAGTGCAAGCAGCCAAGCATGCGTACATCTCAGGATGTACAAAAGTCTAATGGATGTTCACTGCCGTTACTGATGTTCACCAAACTTTGTAGTGTACACATGGCCTTAGAAGCATTCTCTCAAGTTTCAGCATTAAACCGGTTAAGTGGTTGTTTCCTGGAGAGAGAAATTTGCATATTCCAGCCCCCTGAAGTAAATGAAGTTAGCCAGCAGTTCTCTCTGGATTGGCAGAGGGCCATTCCCTGAGATAATCCATTAATGAGTAAAACAGAATTGGTCTAATCTGAGGACATAGGAGTTTCACTCTTAAAAACTAGAGGTATGTGTTTCAGGGTTTATCTTTTTAACACAAAACAGATTATGTGCAGAGGAACCAGACCACTACCAAAATATTTTGAAGAGTCCTTTTTCTTTGTCACCTGTTCATGAATTTTGGTACCATAATATTAATTATTTAAATAGTATCATTGATGTTCACCGCGCTCAGAAGATGGAAGCAAAAAGTAAAGGTTCCTGTCTGACAGAGCTTATCAAGTTTGATCAAAGATAGAAACAATGAAATGACAGACATCGCAGGGTGTAGGTAGGACTGTGGAGGAGAAGAGGAGAGGGGTAACAGCCCTTGAAAATTGGTTACTGGCAGTGAACAGGGGGATGAAGCTGGTATAAACTTGAAGGCATTGAATTGGTAAGACTGATGGAAGAAGTGAGTGTTGACCTTGTTAGGATTGAGACTGAATTCAAAGTATAATTTACTCCTGGGGAAATTCTGCACTGAAAAATTGAAGTCTTTGCACAATATTTTAAAATTCTGTGAAGTTCTGCGTACTTTATTTATCAAAATTACATAATGTAATCACCCCAGTTTCAATTATTTTGGTAATTTATTTCAAAATACCTGTCAGCAAGTATGTCTGTAACAATACAGACAACAAAGATTCAGGAAATGTTTTTTGACAAATAGATTCCTTACTAGGCATGTTAGAATCATAGATTATCAGGGTTGGAAGGGACCTCAGGAGGTCATCTAGTCCGACCCCCTGCTCAAAAGCAGGACCAATTCCCAATTAAATCATCGCAGCCAGGGCTTTGTCAAGCCTGAACTTAAAAACTTCTAAGGAAGGAGATTCCACCACCTCCCTAGGCAACGCATTCTAGTGTTTCACCACCCTCTTAGTGAAAAAGTTTTTCCTAATATCCAACCTAAACCTCCCCCACTGCAACTTGAGACCATTACTCCTTGTCCTGTCCTCTTCTACCACTGAGAATAGTCTAGAACCATCCTCTCTGAAACCACCTCTCAGGTAGTTGAAAGCAGCTATCAAATCCCCCCTCATTCTTCTCTTCTGCAGATTAAACAATCCCAGTTCCCTCAGCCTCTCCTCATAAGTCATGTGTTCCAGACCCCTAATCATTTTTGTTGCCTTTCGCTGGACTCTTTCCAATTTATCCACATCCTTCTTGTAGTGTGGGGCCCAAAACTGGACACGGTACTCCAGATGAGGCCTCACCAATGTCGAATAGAGGGGGACGATCACGTCCCTCGATCTGCTCGCTATGCCCCTACTTATACATCCCAAAATGCCATTGGCCTTCTTGGCAACAAGGGCACACTGCTGACTCATATCCAGCTTCTCGTCCACTGTCACCCCTAGGTCCTTTTCCGCGGAACTGCTGCCTAGCCATTCGGTCCCTAGTCTGTAGCTGTGCATTGGGTTCTTCCGTCCTAAGTGCAGGACCCTGCACTTATCCTTATTGAACCTCATCAGATTTTTTTTGCCCAATCCTCCAATTTGTCCAGGTCCCTCTGTATCCTATCCCTCCCCTCCAGCGAATCTACCACTCCTCCCAGTTTAGTATCATCTGCAAATTTGCTGAGAGTGCAAACCACACCATCCTCCAGATCATTTATGAAGATATTGAACAAAACCGGCCCCAGGACCGACCCCTGGGGCACTCCACTTGACACCGGCTGCCAACTAGACATGGAGCCATTGATCACTACCCGTTGAGCCCAACAATCTAGCCAACTTTCTACCCACCTTATAGTGCATTCATCCAGCCTGTACTTCTTTAACTTGCTGACAAGAATACTGTGGGAGACAGTGTCAAAAGCTTTGCTAAAGTCAATTCAGAAGTCTGTTAATACAGAACTTTGAGTAATTTATTTAAACTACAATACAGAAATGTGTTTCACACACCCATCAGAAGCAGTGTAAAGGCTCAGGGGAGTCGGGGGTAGTGGAGGAGCTGAGGAAGAGGGAAGTAATTGCTGGGAAGGAGCCTGAGGAATGAACCTGAAGAGTTGTTGGGTGTGGGTGGGAGAAGTATGAAACTTTTTTTTTTTTTTGTGGGGAGGGATTGTTAGGGAATTGGGGAGCCTCCACCATGCAGACCCTGGCTGAAACCTAGCCTCTCCCATTCAGTCAAGCATGTGCCTCTGCACCCCCATTCAGCGAGCCAGATGTGCACATATACCCATGTGGCCCTGCTTCTCCACTCTCCATTCAGCCCCTGGTTCAATGTTGTCAGCCTACTAGCTCATGTGCCCCAACTCCAGTCTGTCCCTCCCACTAGTCCTTCTGAACCCCAGTCTGTGTGACACCCCAGCAGCTCCATGTGCCCCTCTCTGCCCATTCCCCGCATATCCCATACCTTCTCAACTGGCCCGGCGGGCAGCATATTATGAGGAAGGCAGCCTCTGCCACCTGTCTCTCTTCAGCTGGCTGCTCCGGCCCATGAACCCACTGCCCCCTTTTCTGGTGCCACATCATCCCCTGGTGGTGAAAGGTGTAGTTGCATTGTGACCCTTCTCATAGCTGCAGGGGGAGAGGGGGAAGGGTGAAATCTTTGGGAGATATTAATTGTGTGTTTGATCAATGGCACCAAATTCCCCCAGGAGCATATAACATACTTTGTTTTGACCTGTATGTGCAGAAGATAAGTCTAGGAATTTGTAGTGTTGGAATGAGAAAGAATGGAATAAGTGGGGAAAGAGAAATACTTTGGCCGAGTTGAATCTCAGAGTGTCTCTCTGGAAAGCACAGCTCTGACTTAATACTAAGCAGCATTTTACATACATTCACAGCATTAGCTAAGCTATAATACACTGATCTGTGTTCTTGTTTATTTTATTTTAAAGATTTCTTTAGAGAGACTCGGGGCTGGTCTACAATACCACTTAAGTTGATGTAACTTACGTCACTCAGAGGTGTGAAAAAGACCTCCCCACCCCGCTCCGAGTGACTCAAGTTTCGTTGACTTAAGTGCTGTCCACACTGGCCTTATGTCGGCAGAATGTGCATTCCCACGGACATAGCTTCTGCCTCTCGCGGACGTAGTGTAATTTTGCTGATGGGAGAGCACTCTCCCACTGGCATAGTGTGTCTTTACCAGAGGTGCTAAAATGGCACAGCAGCATTGACGCAGCTGTGCTGATGTAGCACCGTAGTGTAGACTTGCCTGCAGACAAGGATAGAAAAGGTTAAATACTTTCTAAAAATCAAACTAATTATTTCTCTGGAGATGGTATAGTTTGAAAAGGTTTATGGGGTATTGCTAGTCATTAAGCACCTGCATTCAAATGTTTTTTTTTTTGTATTCACTCCCGGAATTAAATTCTAGGGGTAGAATTCATCAACCTGCAATCAGCCTCTGAACCGCTAGACAGCTCTTGTAAAGAGTGGCTTCCAGTATTCAGTTTCACCAGTGCTGTGAATAATTAATGTGGGTATTAAAAATACACACCGATCACTTTGCCCCGTGAATCTACAACATCGTAGCCTGTTTGCAGACTTATGGAGATGTTGTCATAACCTCAGAATCTTGGCTTCCTTGTGGAATGAACATCTTGGGTTTGGGTTATCAGATTGCTAGGTGCTCAGATTCTGTGGGAAGGGGAGCCATGCAAATACCTAGATTAGTATTTTTAATAATGTATCAATCAGAATTTATTTTCCTAAGCCATTTTTGCCATTGTTACAGTAACATTCAAATTGAATTGTTTCTTCAAAGTGAATAGGAAAAGCACGAAATAAAACGAGTCTGAAAACTATAAATAGGTATATGGGGAAAAGGATTGTCTTTATTAGTAGAAAATTGCAGTGGCTAAAATGGATTTGTCTGGATAATTGGCAGATTAATTTCTATATAAAACTAATTTAAAGGAATGCTGTGAAGTTGTCACCATGAGGAGTCCAATGAGAACAGTCATTCTTGGCAGATGAAAGAAAGAGAAATGAAGAGATCTGAGGCCATGTATTAAACTCTTTTTTGAACTTTTGAAAATTTGTATAATAAATCTGCTTGCTTTCTCTATTGGCTGGATGGCAATGGTTTTCCACTCTCATATGAAAATGTGTATTTCTGTCTATTTGCGTAGTGTGTCAGTTCGATGATGATATTTTCATGCTATCTCTTTATGTGGATTCTAGAATGACTCTGAAGTCCTAAGCATGATGTGCATGCTTGGGCAGACAAAGCAATTGGTGAGCATCTTGGTAGCCATAATAGTGATATGACACTTTTCCTTTGTAGCTAACACTTGATTATTTCTGTCCTCTTCAAAGGCTTGGAAAGCTGAGTATTGTGTGTTGCTATGCTAATCTATTAGATGCAGCCTTCTCAAGATCATTGGTTTTATTGCACCAAAACGTATGCTGTTCCTGGTATTGTCCTTGTAGTGCTTTCCAGGGCGGCCTTGATTCTGGTGTCTTTGTGCCAATTCTCCACAGAGAATTTTTCTAGGGAGTCGATGTTCAGGCATCCTAATGATGTGTCCAACCCAGCGTAGTTGGCCTTTTATCAGCATGGCCTTGATGCTTGTGACATTTGACTTTTGGAGGACCTCCAGGTTGGTAATTTTGTCCAGTGGATCCCCATAATGGTATGCAGAATCTGCATGTGGAAGGCCTCTAGCTGTTTGATATGCCATTTGTATGGTGTTCAGGTCTCTCAGAAGTAGAGGAGAGATGAGAGCACAAAAGCATTGTAAATTTTTTTATTTTTGTTGAGAGGCTTATGTTGTGGGATTTCAGGACTTTGATATGTAGTTTTCTTAGTGACCAGGAAGCTTCCTGTATCCTGTTTTTGATCACTTTGTTAAGAGATCCATCATGGGAGATGTAACTACTGAGAGAGGTAAACCTGCCAGCTTGCTTTTGTTGGGTTCCACTAATGGAGATGCTCGGGGGGATATGGCCTGGAGCAGTGAAGATGACTGATGCAACACCACAGTTTTCTCCAGGCCGATTGTGAGGCCAAGCTATTTGGATGCTTAGCGAAATGATCTGCTATGCACTGGAGATCTCCCTCTGTGTGCGCTAGGAGGGCACAATCCTCCGCAAAGGGTGCTTTTCTCAGTAGTAGTTCTGTTACTTTTATTTTGGCTTTAAGCCTTATGAGACTGAAGACTGAGCTGTCGTGTCTGTATCTGATGTATGTGCCTCTGTGGAGCCTATTTGTAGCATGGCTGAGAACTTGGGTGAAGAAGAGATTGAACAGTGCAGGGGCAAGGACACAGCCTTGTTTGACTCCATTTGAAATGGGAAGGAGTCAGTGAGATGGTCATGAAAAAGTACCTGACCTTGCATTCCCTCATGGAATAAATGAATGATCTTTACCAATTTTGCTAGGCAACCAAGTTTACTGAAGATCTATAGTCCTTCTGTATTGACAGTATCAAATGCTGTTGTCAGATCAATGAAGACGCTAAACAGATCCAGGTTTTGTTCAATACATTTTCCTTGTATTTGCCTGACACTGAAAATCATGTCTATGATGTTACAACCAGTTCTGAATCCACACTGAGCCTCGGGTAGATTGGCTTCTGAGATGGATGAAATCCGTTGGTTCAGGAAGAGACAAGCCAAGATGTTTTCCAGCGACAGATAGGAGAGATATCCCACGGTAATTATCACAGACGCTTTTGCTGCCTTTATTTTTAAATAAAGGAATAATTATAGCATCTTTGAAGTCTTATGGCATTTCTTCATTCTCCCAGATGTCAGTAAGGATCTTCCGGAATGTTGTTGCCACCTTTGGACCAGCAGATTTATATATTTCTGCTGGTATTCCATCTCTGCCTGAGGACTTTGCTGAGCTGCTCATACTGATTGCCTTTTCTGTTTATTCAAGTGAGGGTAGTGAGTCAAGGTGGTGCTCAATAGGCTTTTAAGGTATCTTGTTAATAACACTTGTTTCAATTGAGGATGGTCTGTTAAGTAGCTGGCTGGAGTATTCAACCCATCTCTGTTCCATGCCATGTTTTTCTTTGACTGTCCTCCTGTCAGCCATCATGAGTGAACCTGTGTCCATAAACCCAAAGGTGGGATAAGACCTATCTTTGATCTCAACAAATTTATCAGATATTTGAGATTCCATGTGGTCATCCTGGCAGCTATTCTCCACCTGACTAGTTTGTTGCCCTGGATCTTCAGGATGCTTATTTTCATGTGACAATTTGAGGTGTCTGAGGTTTGTCATTGCAGGTCAGCACTATCAATACATTGTGTTTTCTGTCGCTTGTCTGTGGCTCCCAGTATTTTTACCAAGTGCGTGACCATGGCAACAGCATACCTCAGTTAGAGGGGAATTCATGTCTAGCAACTGGTTAGTGAGGCAAATGCAGAGAAGTCCTCCTCTAATGTCCAGTTCACACTACATCTCTTTGTGTCTATTCTGTGCCTCATCCTAAACAAGGGAAACTCAATATTGGTACCTACTCAAAGAATTGAGTTAATTGGCACTCTTCTAGATTCTATGAGTGCAAAAGCTTTTCTGCCAAACGAACAATTCTGAACAATTCGCTGCTTATGTCTGGCATTGCAGTCTGAACCTTCAACCATGGTCCATGTATGCCCCAGTTTGTTAGGCCATATGGCTGCATGCATGTACAAAGTCCAGCGTGCAAAACTGAGCCTTAGTCATAAGCTGTAACTCGTTTGAAGATGGTTTGTTATCCCAGTTGTCATTCTTTGGAGAGGCTGGTCTGAGTGCCTCCGAGAATGCTAGACTCCTTACAGTGGTAGATGTTTAGTGCAGTGTGTGCCAGGATGCTCCATTTCCCCTGTTCCCTACTAACCAGGACTACAGCCACCTATGCCTCCTCTACAGGCTGGGCAGTTCATCTAGAGACATTGACAATTAAGGGGCTATGGTCAGAACAGGAAACTTCCCTGCATATCAACATCCTTGATCTGCGAGCTATTTAAAGTGCCTACCAAGCCTTTCAGAATCACAACAGGGACTTGGCGGTTTACATAATCACTGACAATACCACCACAATGTACTGTGAAGAACCAGTGAGAAGATTGCTCTAGCCAGTTTTGTCAGGAGGCAACGAAACTTTGGCTGTTCTGCATCGAGGAGAGCATTATTCCAACTGCCTGTGTGGAATGAATGAAGGGTAAGGCAGTCTTTACACAAATGGTTTCCAGGTAAATAACGTGCTGTATTACAACCGCTTATGATATAGCTCAGACTCTGCCTCCATGGAGATTGCAGGGCCCGTTTGACAAGAGCTCAAGTGACATTGATTAGCATTCCTCAGTGATGTTTCAATTTTGGACATTGTAGGACTGTCACTTGGTCCTCTTTATATGCTTTTGCCAAGTGCTGTGCTATCATGACTGCTTTGAGATCAGATGCAGACGTTGGGAAGTCAGTCCTGCAGTCATTGTTTAAATAGATCCTGAGACACACCTCCCACGTGTACAGCTTGTAAGTCACTTAAGTGTAATACACATCTGCAGCCACTGGAAGAAGAAAATGGTTGTTTACCTGTTTGGTAACTGTTCTTTGCGATGTCGGTGCAGATGGGTATTCCACGACCCACCCTCCGTCCTCTCTGCATTGGAGTCTCTCCTCTTGTTGTTCTGTGCAAAGAAACTGAGTGGGACCGGGGCACCACCAATCTTATAGAGCCAGGGAAGGGGGTTAGGGCCACAGTGCTAGAGCACTCCCTTTACAAGTACTAGTAGGCAAACTTCTCCAGTTTCGATGCACTGGGCATGCACATACCTACGTGGAATTCATGTCTGCACCCATATCATGAGGTAACTAACCTGTTTTTTATCCATTGACGGTTGGATTGAGACCATTAAAATAACTTCACAGAGGGTTTGTCTATGCTACAATCTAAACTCATGGCTAATAGAACTTGAATTGGCAGCCCCTGGGTTTGTTAACCTAGGGCTTGAGTGTCTCCACTCATTTGTAACCTTGGATTAGGAATTGTTGAACCCTTGGTCCCAGCCTAGGGCTTCAGTGTCTACACTGCATGAGGGCCTGAGTCCAAACACCCACATACCAGACTTCCCAAAATGTGGCTAC
Organism: Eretmochelys imbricata; assembly: GCF_965152235.1. Classification (NCBI taxonomy): domain Eukaryota; kingdom Metazoa; phylum Chordata; order Testudines; family Cheloniidae; genus Eretmochelys; species Eretmochelys imbricata. The sequence continues at coordinate 242,330,082 of NC_135573.1, forward strand.
TCTAGCCCGTTGTTTGTGCTGCAGGGTGGGAAAACGTCACTGTCGGCCACTTGACTGTTCAGAGGACAAAGAAAGTTGGTTCGTGTGATTGTGGAATACTTCTCGTGACTCCCAAAGCTGCATCTACACTGCAAAGCAGTAGGGCTTGAACCTGGGTCCCAGTTTGACCTCAGATCTTCCACCCCTCTGGTTCTGGATCCCTGGGTTAGCGCAATTTGTCTATAGATGGAAGTGAGGTTAGGCTTGAGCCTAAGTTTGAACCCTGGGCTTACTTTTCAGAGTAGACCTACCCAGAAGGGGCCAGAACCTCACCTAATATAAATTAGTACAGATCCATTAACTTGAATGAAGCTGTGCTCATTTACCCCAGATGAAAATCTGGTTCAAGATTTTTTTTTATTTAAATAATTTAAATCTCTCTTCTGCCCTTTATCTGGTAGTCCATTTTGTAATATATAGAATGTAAGGGCTCACTTGTAATCTCAGATACATTGATATGCCTTTGAGATGTATGCAGCTGTGCTTTTGAATACATAAGCAGTAGGAGATTTTTCAGGCAAGACTGCAGTTCCCTCCCACGTATCTGGAGATTACATAATCAGATCTTGTGCATGTTTCATGCAACTGGAAAATAGGGACAAATTAGAAACAGCAAAGTGAAATTAACACTTCTAGTTATTTAAAGTAAAGCTGGGAGCTGCCAGAGGGTTGCAGTATTATTATCGGGGAGACAGTGAAGATGAGGGATTCTTTTGGTGGAGAACAGTGATTCCAGATTGGATTCAGACTATGGGCCAGGTGGATGAGGACAAAGGTGATTTTAAGTCCTTTGTTCTTCTACAATCCTGTGGTAAACCAGAGTACAGTCTGGTCTCCAGCATAAATTAGAACAGTACTGTGTCCTCCTTGCCAAACTTGGTAAAATGCTATTTATTTGCTTCCATGTGTTGAGAGAAGGATAATGCATCAGCTGGGGGGAAAGAGGAAATAGTTAACTATGTTTTTTGAACAGGAGGACCTCCTGAGCTTTTTCATTTTAAAAGGTGACTTATTACTAGGGAAGGTTGAATAGCTAAATAAAAAAAAATGTCCTAGTATTATTCAAGTAATTTCATTAGAATTTGTCAAATATGTTCACCAAATAGAATCTCACTAGCTGTGGAGGTATCAGAGAGTACCAAAAAAGTGTTAATTGAATAAATTATTTGTCAAATAGCAGTAAAAACTGTTGAATAGTCTGTTTACTTGAATATTATTTGATCAGCTGTACCTAGCTCATCTTTGCTTTTGCTATACCTTATTGCCTTCTCTGGCTTTGCTCCACTTTTTTTTTCTTTTCTTTTTTTTATGATAGATCATGCTGTATCTTTTCTTAAGTTGTCTTAAGTGTCTTTTTCTTTTTCTTCTCTCACTCACTCTTCCCCATCTTCTCTCACTCTCTCTTTCCCTATATTTTGTCCACTACTGCCTCTCCTGTATTTTGTCTTTTCATTCTTCTCCCTCCACAATCTGAGTTTTACATTTCTCTTCTCTAATTTACCCCATTAGTCTCTCCATCCCTTTCTTATGCCCATCCACATACTCAGAAACTGCAGGACACTACAAAAAATATAGGCCCTGCTCTCCAGAAGCAATGCCCAGTCCAGCTTATGCTCCACCATACAAGTGAGATCATGAGATAGAAAATATTGCAAAAAATCATGGATGGTTTCCAAATCTGTGTATTATTTTTTAAATCAAAATTTTCCATTGTTCTGACGCTTTTTACAAAACTTTTTTTCAAAATAGCAGCACTTGTAGTCATCTTACAAAAGAGGCATGTATACTTTTAAAGATAGTATTGGCTTGTGTCCAAATGTGTGTTAGTAGGTGGAAGAGTTCAATGTCTGACTTACTTACCCATCTTTAATCTCAGCGTGGACAGGAGAAATATGTGTTACTAAATGGAAAGTGAGTGTTGTTCGGGCCAGAAAAATTGGAACACTTTAAATGCCAAATGTCTTTAATGTGAGGCCACCTTGTCATTGCCATCAATGGGCAAATGACTGGATTGTATATTTTGGTTTGGAGTCTTTCTATATCACCTCAGATCTAGCTGTGTTTTGGGTGCTGTGCTTGAAACACAAGATGTCAACAACCCTTTTCCCCCTTCCTTCCCAGAATTGCCAGTTGTCAGGTCAAATGCATGTCAAGTCAATGTTCTAAGGCTGAAAGTCTGTATAGTGCAATAAAACTGTTCTTGGAAAGTTGACACTTCTAGGCCTATGGAGGAGAGTGATTTAGTGTAAAACTACTTAGCCATGTCACCTCCCACTCGCTCAAGAAGGCCCCAGTAGTTCCTTCCAAAGGGGAGCAGTGGGGCCAAAAACTTAACTGGTTTCAAGATTGAGCTTTGTAAGTTCATGCAGTGGATGGTATGATGGGACTGCCTGTGGTGATATGTGGCCCATTGGCGACTGCCAGTAGCAAAAATCCCCAACGGCTGGAGACAGGACACTAGATGGGGAGGGCTCTGAGTTACTACAGAGAATTCTTTCCCAGTTATCTGTCTGGTGGGTCTTGTCCACATACTAAGGGTCTAACTGATTGCCATATTTGGGGTTGGGAAGGAATTTCTCCCCAGATCAAATTGGCAGAGACCCTGGTGGTTTTTCACTTTCCTCTGCAGCCTGGGGCATGAATCACTTGCAGGTTTAATCTAATGTAAAAGGTGAATTCTCTGTAACTTGAAGTCTTTAAACCATGATTTGAGGACTTCAGTAACTTAGCCAAAGGATAGGGTCTATTTCAGTATTGGGTGGGTGAGGTGCTGTGGCCTGCAATATGCAGTTCAGACTAGATGATCACAATGGTCGCTTCTGACCCCGTGAATAAACGAGTCCTCCTGCTTTGTGCTTGATTAGACCAGGTATTCCAGTGACCCTGGAAGGGAGTAGAGCTGTCAGTATCTAGGATTGTAATCATTGGCCCTCCTACTCTGCCTTATGAGTGTTGGTTTTGGGATCACAACTTACTGGGGTTTTGAGAAGTTGATTTGAAGTTCAGCTAACTACCTGGCACCCATTGTCGATAATGGGATACATGCTAGGAACGCCTGAATCCCCACGTCATGGAACAGAACTTACAAGTTTTTGTGCGTAAATGCATGAAGTTACAATTACTCCATTTAAGAAGATTGAAAGCACCAATACATGTCCAGTAGTGTGTACACTGGAACACTCCAGTGGACTTTCTTGTGCTAATTAACTGCCAGTCCTGATTTAAAGGAAAAAGTCTGAGAAGACCTAAAATGATAACGTTCTGTCTTGAATAAAAGTGTGTTACTGCATTTTATCTTTATGGGGCAATTTCTGTATTTAAAGGTGCTCAGACAGGAGAATTTCACATCCATTTAGTACCTGGTTAAACATCACTTGACCCGTTGATGCTGGCTAAATGCATTCCTATTAGGTGGAAGCACTGCTGTGACTCTGGCTGCTGTTCACTGTCGCTAGAGTAAACTGGTTCTCTTGGAGGAGAGTGGATGAAGCAGCCATTCTGATTAAGTGGGTACTATATTATAAATTCTCTTTTTCAGTGTAATTTCTGTAACTTTTTTTGGACTCTCTCCTATAGGTAGAGCAATGGAAACATAACAAAATAAGAGAACACATCAACATCTATCATCAATGAACCTCATATATTTTCTGTTAATAATTAGGCTGTTAGCATATGAGTATTTCTGGTTTTGGTTAGCGATTTATATCTTTGATCTTGTCCAAACTTGCACTTTTTAGATACTTAATTTTCTACTGTCAGGGGCAGGCAGTTTTCCAGAAGCAGGTAATTTTAACTAGTGTGTTGTCTAACTACCATTTCTCTGTTGTTACTATCAACATTGGATCATTGCATCACTGGAGAAGTACAGGTCTAAATTTGCTTGCATAGATATATTCTTAGTGAATATTTTCTTTGTGATCATCTTTATAAATAATATAAAAGCATTTAAGCATCGATATTGAAGGAAAAATAGCTGAAGGAAATTGAACTCTACATTGCGTGAAAAATATAGAGGTAACATAACCTCTCTTCTCCTACTCTATTCCCCTGTTTATGCATCCGAGGATCACGTTAACCCTTGTGGTCACAGTGTTGCACTGGGAGCTCAAAATTCAACTGATTATCCACCTCGACCCCCAAATCTTTTTCAGAGTCACTGCTTCCCAGGATAGAGTTCCCCATTCTGGAAGGAGAGTGATCACTTTAGATAAGCTATTACCAGCAGGAGAGTGTGGTGGGGGGAGAGAAAACCTTTTGAAGTGATAAACACCCATTTTTTCATGGTCTGTGTGTATAAAAACATCCTCACTGCATTTTCCACTTTTATGCATCCGATGAAGTGAGCTGTAGCTCATGAAAGCTCATGCTCAAATAAATTGGTTAGTCTCTAAGGTGCCACAAGTACTCCTTTTCTTTTTGCGAGTACAGACTAACACGGCTGCTATTCTGAAACCTGTCATTCTGGAAGTATGGCCTACATTCTTTGTTCCCAGATATATACATTTACATTTAGCCATATTAAAATGAATAGTTTGCTTGCGCCCAGCTTATCAACTGATCCAGATTGCTCTGTATCAGGGACCCATCTTCTTTATTATTTACCACTCTCCCATTTTTTATGTTATCTGCAAACTTTATCAGCGATTTGTTTTTTCCTAGGTCATTAATCAAAATGTTAGGTAGCACCAGGTCCACAGGGGGACCTCACCAGAAACATACCTGCTTGATGATGATTCCCTATTTATAATTACATTTTGAGACCTTTCAGTTAGCCATCTTTTAATCCATTAATGTGTGCCATATTAATTTCCTGTCTTTATAGTTTTTAATCAAAATGTTATGCAGTACTGAGTCAAAGTATATTATATCAACACTTTTACCTTTATCAACCAAACTAGTAATCTCATTACAAAAACATAGCAAGTTAATTTGACAGGATTTATTTTCCATAAACCCATATAGATTGGCATTATTTATATCACTCTTCTCTCATTCTTAATTAAACAAGCCCTGAATCAGCTGCTCCATTATCTTGCCAGGAATTAATTTCAGACTGATATGCCTATAATTCCTTGTTCATCCTGTTTACACTTTTAAAATATTGGTACAACCTTAGCTTTCCTCCAATCTTTTGGAACTTCTCCAGTGTTCCAAACATATTAAAAATCAGCAATAATGGTCCAGTGTGCTTCTCAACCGGCTCTTTTAAAACTCTTGGATGCAAGATCTGTTTTAAAAATGTCTAACATTAGTAGTTGCTGTTTACTCCTCCTGAGATACTTGTGAAATAGAAAGTGTGTTATATGATATGACTCTCTCATTTTTCCCCAAAATACACAATAGAAATATATATTGAACACTTCTGCCTTTTCTGTATTATTTAAAATTCTACCATTTCCATACAGTAATGGGTCAAAACCATTGTTAAGATTCTTTTACTTCCTAATACACTTCTTCTTGTCCTGCTGGCCATAGATTTCTCCTCATATTACTTTGCTTCCTTTATCAGTTTTCTGCAATTCCTAACTTCTGATTTATATTCATTACTAACAACTTCCCCTTTCTTCAGTTTGTTATATATTATTTTTTATAGCTGCTTTCACTTCCCTTCTAAACCAGGTTATTTTTTAACCTGTATGTTTTCTTCCTTGATTATGGCTGTCTGGGTATCTAGTAAAGTGTTGTTAAACAATTCCCAAATATCATTCACAAATTTCTGATTAAATTGGTCCTCCCAGTTGATTTGGCTCAATTGTGTTCAGCATTGCAAAATTGGCCCTTTTAAAACACCAAGTATATATATCACTGGTCTGGACTTTATTCTGCTTACACATTATAAGTGTGATGAAGTCATGATCACTTGTAACTAAGTTACTATTAATTTTCAATTTTCTGATCAGTTCCTCTTTATCTGTCAAGACAAGGTTTAATGTAGAATTTTCCCATGTTGGACGCAACATTTTTTGAGTTTGGAAACTGTCATCTGTAATATTTAGAAATTCCAGGTACTGGCAGCATGAGACCTTCAGCATATGTCACCCACATTGACGTCCCCACTGATCACACTGCTTTTTTCCCCTACACATTAAAGATAGGTGCGTAAAGAAGTGGTCAGTCCTGTTCCTTAGTGATTTGGTGATCTGTAGCAGACACCAACTAATACCTCATCTTGTGCTTTTTATCTAGTAAGACACTGATCCATAAGCATTCAAGATATTTTTCTTCTAAGTTATAAGTGACTCAGAAATAGGTAATGCCAATTTTGACAGAGTGCAACTTCCTCTGTCCTTTTTGCTCACTCGATCCTTCCTAAATAGATTAGGACCATTGATTTTTAACATTCTAATTGTGGGAATCATTCCACCTGGTTTCACTAATACCAACTAGATCAAATTTATGCTAAAAAATAAGCATAAGGGTCATTGGTGATGATTGTTAAAATGTTTTTCTAAAAATATTATAGTACAAGATGGTTTGTCACTAATTTTGCCTACAACCAATTTGCAGTATACACCGGCATAGTCTCTAAATATACTCTCTGGTTCAGCAGCCCATGGTATGGATGTGAGAACATGTAGCTACCCATAATAATTTATGAATACTGTATTTTGACTGTTGGTGTGGTGGTTATTATATGCCTATTAATTCACTAGCAGGTTTTTCAGGAAATGCACCCAAGAAAGGGGAGATGAATCCTGATATTCCCCTCTCTGCAAACACTTGAGGAACAATGCAAAGCAATTCACTTTGGTGCCTTTACTCAGTCCCCAGCTGGGCCTGGAGACAAGTTTTACCCAAAAGTGACTCAGTCCCTGTGAGAGCTGGGAGAATCAAAAGCTTCAGGAGGGTTTAATTAGACACATGCCTTTGAGGAAGGACACAGCTGGATAAAGTGGAGAAAATGACCTTCAGATGTTATGGGGTTTTGAGGAAACTTATTGTGCATAGATCGCTAATGTTTTGGGATGGTCATACTTTAGGTTAGATAGAGGTGTGTAGGCTCTGTTTAAAAAACAACTCCTCTTTTTTCTCTTCTGCTTTGCTATTCTTACTGTTAAGATTAAACAATACTTGTTTTAAGAAGGCTGTTTTGGGTCACTGTATTCACCACTGGTCATGTGCTCCGACAGGAAATAACTGCAGGTACCCAAACCCAGTGGACCTGTTGGGAGTAATCCTGGGCAATTCACAGGGTACTGTGCCAGGAACCAGGTCTAGGAGTGGGAGAATTGTGGGACTGCACTCTGGGAGAGATGCAGGCATGGGGTCTAACATGTGAGGGGGAGGCCAGAGAGGCGTCAGAGGTACAGCTCACCTTGATCTGTGACAGTGAAATATGCCATGTATTGCTGTGAAGAACTTTATCTGTAATCCTTTTCAAAGAAAAGACCTTCTTTTGTCAGTTTCTAAACCTTCTTCCATTGAAGTAAGGAGCAAAACTTTTACAGTTGACTTCAGTGGGAGTAAGGTCAGGCCCACAGAGAGGTGCACATGCTGTTCATATGCACAGCACCATTTGTCAGACTTCCTAGTACAAAATCTAAAGGAAATACATTGGGTTTTTTTAGGACTGTCAAGTGATTAAAAAAAATTAATTGCGATTAATCGTGCTGTTAAACAATAATAGAATACTATTTATACAAATATTTTTGGATGTTCTCCACATTTTCAAATATATTGATTTCAGTTACAATACAGAATATAAAGTGTACAGTTCTCCCTTTATATTTATTTTTTATTATAAATATTTGCATGGTAAAAATAAAAAATAGTATTTTTCAATTCACCTAATACAAGTACTGTAGTGCAATCTCTTTATCACAAAAGTTGAACTTACAAATGTAGAATTATGTACAAAAAAACCTGCATTCAAAAATAAAACAATGTAAAACTTTTTAGAGCCCACTCAGTCCTACTTCTTGTTCAGCCAAACAAGTTTGTTTACATTTGCAGGAGATAATGCTGCCTGCTTCTTCTTTAGAATGTACCTGAAAGTGAGAACAGGTGTTCGCATGGCACTGTTGTAACCAGCATTGCAAGATATTTAAGTGCTAGATGTGCTCAAATAAATTTGTTAGTCTCTAAGGTGCCACAAATACTCCTTTTCTTTTTGCGGATACAGACTAACACAGCTGCAACTCTGAAACCTAAAGATTCATATGTTCCTTCATCTTCAACTGCCATTCCGGAGGATGTGTGTCCATGCTGATGATGGGTTCTGCTGGATAACAATCTAAAGCAGTTTTATTTTCATCATCTGAGTCAGACGCCATGAGCAGAAGGTTGATTTTCTTTTTTGGTAATTTGGGTTCTGTAGCTTTCGCATCGGAGTGTTGCTCTTTTAAGACTTCTGAAAGCATGCTCCGCATCCTGTCCCGATCAGATTTTGGAAGGCACTTCAGATTCTTAAATCTTGGGTCGAGTGCTGTAACTATCTTTAGAAATCTTACATTGGTACGTTCTTTGCGTTTTGTTAAATCTTCAGTTAAAGCATTCTTAAAACGAACAACAAGCTGGGTCATCATCCGAGACTGCTATAACATGGAAATATATGGCAGAATGCGGGTAAAACACAGAGCAGGAGATATACAATTCTCCCCCAAGGAGTTCAGTCACAAATTTAATTTACACATTATTTTTTTTTAACAAGTGTCATCAGCATGGAAGCATATACTCTGGAATGGTGGCCAAAGGATAAGGGGCATGCGAATATTTAGCATATCTGGCGTGTAAATACCTTGCAATGCTGACTACAAAAGTGCCATGTGAACGTCTGTTCTCATTGTCAGGTGGCATTGTAAATAAAAAGCAGGCAGCATTATCTTCCGTAAATGTAAACAAACTTGTTTCTCTTAGCGATTGTCTGAACAAGAAGTAGGACTGAGTGGACTTGCAGGCTCTAAAGTTTTAAATTGTTTTGGTTTTGAGTGCAGTTATGTAAGAAAAAAAAATCTACATTTGTAAATTGCGCTTTCACGATAGATTAAACTACTTTACTTGTATGAGGTGAATTGAAAAGTACTATTTCTTTTGTTATTTTTACAGTGCAAATATTTGTAATAAAAATAAAATAAAATAAAGTGCGTACAGTACACTTTGTATTTGTGTTGTAATTGAAATCAATATATTTGAAAATGTAGAAAAGCATCCAAAATATTTAATAAATTTCAATTGGTATTCTATTGTTTAACAGTGCGATTAAATCTGCGATTAATTGCGATAAATTTTTTTGAGTTAATCGCGTGAGTTCATTGTGATTAATCGACAGCTCTAGGTTTTTTGGCCTTTCCAGTCATTGCACGTTGGAGCACTCTCACTGCCAAATTTGAGCTGTTATAAAAACAAGAAAAAATTATAAAAAATCCTTTCCACAAAATATCGATTTGTTTTTTTACCTCAATTAAATTCTGTATCCTTTTCATTTATGACTTAAATATTAATTGTATTATAAAAGCAAAGACTATTCGGTATCTATACTACATGAAATAGTATGGACAGGATCAGAAGAACAGTGCCATATCTGTTCTCTGGATTTGATTTTCCAGATCTCTGGGTCAGGAGCATAATCTTTAATGAAAACCTCTGTATTACAGGTTTCAGAGTAGCAGCCATGTTAGTCTGTATCCACAAAAAGAAAAGGAGTACTTGTGACACCTCAGAGACTTAGATGCATCCGATGAAGTGAGCTGTAGCTCACGAAAGCTTATGCTCAAATAAATTGGTTAGTCTCTAAGGTGCCACAAGTACTCCTTTTCTTTCTGTGTTACAGGCCGTTCTTTAATTTCAAGGCTTTAAGGCCGTTGCCTCCAGATTCTCACAGTTGTCTGAAAATATTAAATCACTAATTTATATTGCCTAGTTTATTGCTCTCAGCTAAATGAGAACATTTTCTCACTATATAGCAGACCACACTACCCTGCATGGACTAGTTAATCCATCCGAAGCGTGTTTGCTAGTTTCTTTCCGATTTCAAGGCACACTTATATCTTGATCAAGTGCAGAGTGGACCCAGCAGACAGAAATTTTGTAAGGAATTCTAGGCCTGAATCAACACTTAGTCTGATGTAAACCAGGAATAATGCTACTAAATGAGATTATACCTTTGAAAAATTCATGGGAGTGGATCTTAGCATTTAAACTACAGTTCCTCAAAAACCAGTTCTTGTTTTGAAATGTAGGTCACAGTGCATGTAAAGCCCTTCAGACTATTGTAAGTGGCATGTTCATTTAGTAATAAACAATAAATAGGACATGAGAAGTTTACAAATATTTTGAACCTTTATAATCAATATTTATATCAGAGCAGCATGTAGAATACTAGATTGTACAGATACTATTTTGGGAGATAAAGAATCAATGCGCAAGAAAACCACTGACAGCTGTCAGTTTTTTTTTTTTAAAGTTTTGAACAGAACGTCTGCAACATTAATTCAGCCCTCTTGTGCATATGCATTATGATAGTCTTTAATTACAAGGTGTCACTCTGATTTTTTTTCCCCGTGACAGGACCCCTGTCTCATTCCGTACAGAGAGTGGACCTGCTCTGGGGATGAATTGTAGCAAAGGAGGACCCCGTCTCAATCACTGCAGAAGTTAGAAGGTGTGTAGCAAATGACAGGTTTCAGAGTAACAGCCATGTTAGTCTGTATTCGCAAAAAGAAAAGGAGTACTTGTGGCACCTTAGAGACTAACCAATTTATTTGAGCATAAGCTTTCGTGAGCTACAGCTCACTTCATCGGATGCATACTGTGGAAACTGCAGAGGCAGTGAATTGCAGAAAGAGAAAAGATAGTCTCATGCTTAAGGCCGTGGCATGCTGCCGTGGATAATTGGATTCTATCGCTGCCTCTGCCACAGAGTTCCTGTGTGATGCTAATCAAGTCACTTAACCCAAACTCGTGTCACTAATTGTGTGTTTTCCATTTTCTGGGTTCCTGACTTTCTGGGTGCCTAGGGTCTGTTTTTTCAGAAGAGCTGAGTTCTTGTCCTTGCAATTGAAACCAATGGGCTCTGTGCTTTGAACATATAAAGTGCTGTATAATGCTTAGTACTCTGAAAAATCAGGTCCTCAGTATTACCCAGAATTAATGGATACTTTTTGTCCCTAATCTCTGTACCTCAGTCCACACACCTCACAGGGGAGTTAAGAAAATAAATTAATGTTTGTAAAACACTCAGATACTATCGTGATGAGTGCCATATAAAAGATCCTGAGGAAATTAATAATTCTATCTTCAGAGCAGGGTCTGAACAGTGTGCAATAAGTAAAGCATGGAGGTCAGACATTGAACAGTAAAGAACTCAAAATATTGAATAGCTGCTCATTAAGTGAGCATCATCCAAACTGTGCACTGAATGAGGTAGGGGTCCAGTGCAAAAAAAATTTTTTTGGTCATATAATTAAAGATTGTATCATAAGTCTTATATATTAATAATGTATACACTTGGACTGAGGTTGAGATGGAAATAGGAGACAGACTTGTTGAAAGTCTCTGGGTAAAGATAAGGAGGTAAAAACCAAGGATGATGTCATGGTGGGGGGTCTACTACAGATCACCTAACCAGGAAGAAGAGGTGGATGAGGCTTTTTTTAAACAACTAACAAAATCATCCAAAGCACAGGACTTGGTGGTGATGTGAGACTTCAACTACCCAGACATCTGTTGGGAAAATAACACAGCAGGGCGCAGATTATCCAACAAGTTCTTGGAATGTATTGGAGACCATTTTTTATTTCAGAAGGTTGAGACAGCTACTAGGGGGAGGCTGTTCTAGATTTGATTTTGACAAATAAGGAGGAACTGGTTGAGAATTTGAAAGTGGAAGGCAACTTGAGTGAAAGTGATCTTGAAATGTTCATGATTCTAAGGAATGGTAGGAAGGAGAACAGCACAATAAAGACAATGGATTTCAAGAAGGCAGACTTCAGCAAGCTCAGGGAGCTAGTAGGTAAAATCCCATGGGAAGCAAGTGTAAGGGGAAAAACAATTGAAGACATTTGGCAGTTTTTCAAACAGACATTATTAAGGGCACAAGAGGAAATTATCCCACTGCGTAGGAAAGATAGGAAGTATGGCAAGAGACCGCCCTGGCTTAACCAGGAGATCTTCAATGATTTAAAACTCAAAAAAAAAAAAAAAAAAAAAAAAATCCTACAAAAAGTGGAAACTTGATCAAATTACAAAGGATGAATATAAACAAATAACACAAGTATGTAGGGACAAAATTAAAAAGGCCAAGGCACAAAACAAGATCAAACTGGGTAAGGACATAAAGGTTAACAAGAAAACATTCTACAAATACATTAGAAGCAAGAGGAAGACCAAGGACAGAGTAGGCCCATTACTCAATGAGGGGGGAAAGACAATAACAGAAAATGTGGAAATGGCAGAGGTGCTTACATGACTTTAGTTTCGGTTTTCACCAAGAAGGTTGGTGGCTATTGGACATCTAACATAGTGAATGCCAGTGAAAATGAGGTAGGATCAGAGCCTAAAATAGGAAAAGAACAAGTCAAAAATTACTTAGACAAGTTAGATATCTTCAAATCACCAGGGCCTGATGAAATGCATCCTAGAATACTCAAGGAGCTGACTGAGGAGATATCTGCACTATTAGCAATTATCTTCGAAAAGTTATGGAAGATGGGAGACATTCCTGAAGACTGGAAAAGGGCAAATATAGTGCCCATCTATAAAAACAACCCGGGGAATTACAGACACGGTAGCTTAACTTCTGTACCCGGAAAGATAATGGAGCAAATAATTAAGAAATCAATTTGCAGACACCTAGAAGATAATGAGGTGAAGAAGTAACAGTCAGCATGGATTTGTCAAGAACAAATTGTGTCAAACGAACCTGATAGCTTTCTTTGACAGGGTAACAAGCTGTGTGGATGGGGGGAAGCGGTAGATATGGTATATCTTGACTGTAGTAAGGCTTTTGATACTGTCTTACATGACTTTCTCATAAATAAACTTGGGAAATACAACCTAGATGGAACTACTATAAGGTGGGTGCATAACTAGTTGGAAAATCATTCCCAGAGAGTAGTTATCAGTGGTTCACAGTCAGGCTGGAAGGGCATAATGAGTTGGTTCCTGCAGGGATCGGTTCTGGATCTGGTTCTGTTCAATATCTTCATCAATGATTTAGATAATGGCATAGAGAGTACACTTATAAAGTTTGTGAAAGATACCAAGCTGGGAGGGATTGCAAGTGCTTTCGAGGATAGGATTAAAATTCAAAATAAACTGGAGAAACAGTCTGAAGTAAATAGGATGAAATTCAAGAAGGACAAATACAAAGTACTCCACTTAGGATGGAACAATCAGTTGCACACATACAAAATGGGAAATGACTGCCTAGGAAGGAGTACTGTGGAAAGGGATCTGGGGGTTATAATGGATCACAAGCTAAATATGAGTCAACAGTGTAACACGGTTGGAAAAAAAGCAAACATCATTCTGGGATGTATTAGCAGGAGTGTTGTAAGCAAGACACGAGAAGTAATTCTTCTTCTCTACTCTGTGCTGATTAGACCTCAACTGGAGTATTATGTCCAGTTCTGGGCATCACATTTCAGGAAAGGTGGAGAAATTGGAGAAAGTCCAGAGAAGAGCAACAAAAATGATGAAAGGTCTAGAAAACATAACCTATGAGGGAAGATTGAAAAAATTGGGTTTGTTTAGTCTGGGGAAGAGAAGACTGAGAATACATAAAAGGTGGTTACAAGGAGGAGCATGCGGAGCAATCCTACAAAATTGTTGTTCTTAACCTCTGAGGATAGGACAAGAAGCCATGGGCTTAAATTGCTGCAAGGATGGTTTAGGTTGGACATTAGGAAAAATGTTAAGCACTGGAATAAATTGCCTAGGGAGGTTGTGGGATCTCCCTCATTGGGGACTTTAAGAGCAGGTTGGACAAACACCTGTCAGGGATGATCTAGATCAGGGGTGGGCAAACTTCTTCGGCCGAGGGCCACGTCTGGGTGGGGAAATTGTATGCAGGGCCGGGGCAGGGGGTTGGGGTGCAGGAGAGGGTGCGGTGTGCAGGAACGGGCTCAGGGCAAGGGATTGGGGCAGAGGAGGGGTGTGCGGTGTATGAGGGGGCTTGGGGAAGGGGGTTGGGGTGCAGGAGGGGTGCAGAGTGCAGAAGGGGGCTCAGGGCAGGGGTGCAGGAGGGATACAGACTGTGGGAGGGAGCTCAGGGCAGAGGGTTGGGGTGCAGAAGGGGTGCAGGGTGCTGCAGGGGGCTTAGGGCAGGGAGTTGGGGGCCGGGGTGCAGGAGGGATTCGGGGTGCAGGCTCCGGCCCAGCGCCGCTTACCTAAAGTAGCTCCAGGGTGGCAGCAGCGCACACTGGGGCCAGGGCAGGCTCTCTGGCTGCCTGCCCTGGCCCCATGGTGTGCCGCGCCGCGCCGCTCCGCTCCAGGAAGCGGCCAGCACCACATCCCTTCGCGGCCCCTGGGGCAGGGGTGGGCCACAGGGCTCCGCATGCTGCCCTTGCCACGTCTCCAGGTACTTCCCCCGAAGCTGCCATTGGCCGTGGTTCCCCGTTCCCGGCCAATGGCGGGGGAGGGGGGATGATGCCTGGAGGCAAGAGCAAAGCATGGAGCCCTCTGCGGTGCCCCCTCCCCCCCGGGGCCCCAGCTGGTTCTGAGAGTGGTGCGGGGCCTGCGGCACCAATGGGGAGGCAATCCTGTGGGCCAGACCCAAAACCCTGAGGGGCCAGATCTGGCCCACAGGCCGAAGTTTGCCTACCCCTGGTCTAGATAATATTTAGTCCTGCCTTGAGTGCAGGGGACTGGACTAGATGACCTCTCGAGGTCCCTTCCTGTTCTGATTCTATGATTCTAAGATTGCACAGGCAACCGTAATTATGGCATTTCTTAAATTCTGAGTGCTTGACTTTGCAACCTTAAGAAAGTTCTTTTAATATAATTTGTGTGTAATATATAAAAATGTTGAAACTTTTAAGTCTGTTATCACATGGCCCTGCAGAGCAAGTACCATTGGAAAGGGGAGATTCTCAGATCCCAGCAGGACTGATTGCTTTCACTTAACCCTGGACTATCTGAAGACAGACTACATTTCTGCATGTTTATGGATTGAAAACTATTTTCATTTGCTTATAGAGGCACATTGGGGCTCAGCATAACAAAGTCACATGGCTTTAAAGGCATTTTTTGTTTTCAAAATTAGTACCAAGAGCATTTCTTAAAAAAAAAAAAAAACAAAAACCCACCCTCAATTATATCTACAATAGTTTTTTCTGTAAATTACGTGTCAGATACAGAATACATAATGGCGTGGTGTATAGACATTTTATCAGTAGGAGTTTAGAATGGTCAGATTACTCATGAGTGGCTCGGTCAATGTCAAGATTTTGAGTGCTAGAGGAAAGAACTGGGTGTGAGAGTAAAAGGAGAAGAGGGACATGGATGGATGAGTGAATGAATAGGAAACTGAAAATATCCCCATACCATTGCTATAAAGCTCCTATTTAGATCTGCAGAGTTGCAAGATATCTGCCTAGAAATAATTACTGATCCAGGACTGAACATTACTTTTCCTGGGCATTGGGCCAATGTAATTTTGGGAAGAATTCCATGTTTGGGGGAAGAAGAAAACATTTCTATAGGAGTTGAATTTAAAAATAACTGTATAAAACTTTGTGCTTGTTGAAGCCGCTCCCAGGTTTGGAGTGCCAGAATAAGTCTCAGTGGAAATTGATGAGTGGGTAGAGTGTTAGTGATGCAGTCAGAAATTCACAATAACTAAAATTTGCACATGGCTCTGCATTTGAGCATATTGAAATCACTACCTTCTATATGACTACAAGATATGTAGTCGCCACAAAGTGGGATCTCCCCAGTCCATACTTGCTACTTCCAAGAACAAAAAGTAAGAACCGAGATTTTCTTCCATTGAGATTTTGATCCCTTAGTCAGCACAGCCTCTTCCCCACTCTTGCTCCCCCTTTCTTGCCTGGTATAGAAAGCGTGTGGATCTGATTGAGCAGCCTGGACCTCCCAGGTCCCTTTGAACAAGCATGAGAGAGTGAGGTGTTGGGGAATCCCAAATTTCATGGGGGTGCTGGGATGTGACACCCTCAGTGTCCTTAGTCCTAGTAAGATCCAGAGGGGTATTAAATCCCCTCACAGTTGGATGTGCTTGCACTATGTATCTGAACTAGAAATGTGCTGAGGCAGTCTGACATCCTTTTGTGGGTTAAATGTGTAGCATTGTTGGCTAGGTTACAGCCAGCATTGTTCATGGAGTCTGTAGTTTAAAACCTCTTTTGGTATCTGGCATTTAAGGTATTAAAACGTTGACTGGCAGGTGAAATAATTTGGTGTAGCAACAACTGATCGTTTAAGTCTGTCAGGATATGATTGAAACTGCAAGTTTATTTTGTGTCTTTAGATTATTATTTTAAATGAGAGGGCACTGTGCTTCATGTAATTCACGTCTCTCCTTAAAATACACCTCTTCATAAAATCACACCTTCTTTCTGTCCTTCCTTCTCATCACTTCCAGTCCCTCCCTCTTCTGAGCTATTTTCTGTTGTTGCCTTTAAATTATAAACTCTTCAGGTTGGGAAACCTGTTCTGTAAAGACCCTTGTAAATGCAGTGACATACAAATGCTTTATAAAGTATATACACAACTTATGCAATCCTATTAAAAGAAAAATAGTTTAAGGGGTGGATAGACCATTAAATTCCTATCCTGAATCTGCCTCCATGCAGTTCACCCATCCAAATTCAGTTGCAAGATTCGTAGATTACAAGGCCCCTAGGAGTCACTGGGATCATCTAGTCTAGGCTGCTGCGAGAGACAGGCTGTGGACTTCCTTGAATTAATTCCTATTTGAACTCAAGCATATCTTTTAGAAAAACTTGCAATCTTGATTTAAAAATTGCCACACATGGAGACTCCACCACAATCTTTGATAAGTTCCAATGATTAATTACCCTCACCATTTAACTATTTTCATCTTATTTCTAGTCTGAATCTGTCTTGCTTCAACTTCAAGCCACTGGATCTTGCCCTTAGCCCTGCAGCTGCATTGAAGAGGGGATCTCACAGGATAATAAGAAAGTGGGGAGGAATGATGGAGTTAGAATAAAGCTTTCAAATGGATCGACTTTTTCAAACTTGTGTTCATGATATTTAAGATGTAATTTGTTCCAACTGGCAGGCCTGCAGCTCAGATCATTAGGGGCTATATGAAATAATTATCATTTCAAGCTGACTTAAAATACAGTGTTAATTACATTTTCAAACAAGAAATACTCCCCCACTCCCCGTTTTGGGATTTTGTTGTAAGTACAAGTTTTACAATTTTTAGCAAAATTTTAGCAATTCACCTTTGAACACCTCTACTGGGGATTTAGCTTTCTGTAGCAAATGCGGAACAGATAGCTCAAGACTCTTGTTCTTCACTAGTTCACATTTTTCCTTAATTATTGTACATTAAATAGGGTTAGACTTAAAAACAAACTGACATTTATATTTTTATTAAGGAGTATGACGGGTAGTACATAGTAGGCAGGACATTGAGTCAAGACAGAGTATATTACACTGATATCATGAAAGTATATGTTGTGACTCATTCAATTACATTAGTATTCATCCTTCCAGTATTTTATTTTCTCGAGGTTACAGATTTCATTATTTTTGAGTTCCTTTAGCGGAAGCAACATTTTTCTTCTTACACTCACAAGCCTTGGAAACAATATTTTTCCTGTGTACTGGTGGGTATATCCATGTATTATATATAAGGCTACGATTATGTTACAGAGGTCACGGAATCCGTGACTTCCAGCAACCTCCGTGACATTGGGGGCCCCCAGCTGACTAGCCCTGTAATGTGAAAAACTGCTGACCGCATGCGCTAGTAACAGTAACATCTGCTGAAGCCAGCAGCGGGGGACCCCTGCAGCAGCCCAGACACAGGAGCTACTCAGTGGCCACGAGCAGCCACCCCCACCCCCGCAGCTCCCAGCGTCCGGCCACAGCAGAGGGACTCCGGAGCTGCTCAGTGGCATCTGGAAGGTCCCCCTACTGCTCCCCAACCGGCGGTGGTCAGGAACCCTTCCCTGCTCCATCTTTGCAGGGGCAGTGGGGACCCTTCAGGTCCCTGCTGTTGCAGTCGGGGGAGGGGCAGGGTGCTGGACCCTCTTCTCTCCCCATTTTAGTAAACAATTTTACAAAACCTTTTGTAGTGGTAAACACCCATTTTTTTCATGGTTTGTGTGTATAAAAAGATCTTCTGTACTTTCCACAGTATGCATCCGATGAAGTGAGCTGTAGCTCACGAAAGCTTATGCTCAAATAAATTGGTTAGTCTCTAAGGTGCCCTTTTCCTTTTCTTTTTGCGAATACAGACTAACACGGCTGTTACTCTGAAACCAGCCTTAATTATGTATTAGGCACCTTTTAGCATTTTTACACAAGCATTTTCTCTGTCATGTGGGAGTTTGAGAAAGAGAGGTGCTCTTGAATTAATGGAAAGCTGCCAGAGGAGTCTTCTGTTCCCATAGCACAGAATGGTTGGTCTCTAGGATCATGCTGATTTTTCACTTAATATGGAGAAATCACTTATTTCCTTCTCTTTTCTTAGAGAGAAGAATTAAATTACTCTTTTCTGATGGTATCATTTATGTAGATGCGACTATAAACTTTATCATCATTTACAATTAAAAGTGACAGGTTTCAGAGTAGCAGCTGTGTTAGTCTGCATCCGCAAAAAAAAAAGGAGGACTTGTGGCACCCTTTTCTTTTTAATTAAAAGTGAAAAGCTTTTGAGTTCAGTACTGGGATATTCCAATGAGAATTCATCATAGAATCAGAGAAATTAGATGGAAAAAGACCTACTATTTATTTCCATGTCCACAGGTGCCACCCCCGCAGCTCCCATTGGATGTGGTTCATGGCCTGTGGGAGCTGCGGAGCCAGTGCTTGGGGCGAGGCAGAGGCAGCGCACAGCCACCTGCTGCCCCTCCACCTAGGAGCAGCAGGGACAGGTCGCTGATTGAGGGGAGCCACCGGAAGTGAGCGCCCCCCCAGATCCGGCACCCTGAAACACCACCTGCTCCCCAACCTCCTGCTCTGAGCCCCCTTCTGCACCCAAACTCCCTCCCAGAGCCCGTACCGCCTCCTGTGCCCCAACCCCGCACCCACTGCCGCACCCAAACTCTTCCTCCCTCTTAAGTGGAATTTCCCTCCCCCCCCTTCCCCCAACATGTCGGGTAAAAAAGCTTTTACTGTAGTTTCCACCATCACCAAGGTGCCCCAGTGTGTGGAACAGAGCAGTAAATAGATATGGGCAGTTTTCTCAAGCTTAAACCTAGAAAAGACAGAATGAAAGTCGAAGGAGGGGAAAACCTTAACCTCAACTACGATCAGTGGTATTGGACTACAGATTGCCACAGTGGCTTGAAACCTTGTGGTCAAACTGGACTCATTACTGCTCCTGGACATGCCATTGTCATAGTGACCAGGAATTTCTCCTCCTCTCTCACTAACAAACTTGCATCATTCTCCCTCAGATGAGAACCTAGCCATGGTGATCCATGCTTTTGCCTCCTTCAAGTTAGGTGACTGCACCTCACTTAACATGGACTAAACACAGCTTCCACAAGAAAGCAGAAGACTTACAACCTGCTTTATATTCCACAAAGATCAATTCTGCTGGTTGTCAATTCACTCCAGAAGGGAATTCCTGCACTCCAGAAGGGAATTCCAATCTACAATCCCCTTGAATGACTGCAGCCTGGCTCCCTCAGAGGTCACCTTACCTTCTGCAACTCTCCAAGATACCTATGCTCCGTGGGGACAATGCTGCTGCAGAGACCTCGTTTTAGACCCTCAAGTGCGGTAGCCAGAGTCTTCTCAATAGCAGGACCCTAGCTCTCGTGTAGGAAGAGCCATACTAAGCCCAAGCCTGGCTAGGTCTGAAATGAAGTTTAAGATGCACCTTTTCCATTTTCTTTTTTCTCCGGGAATCATTCCTACTTAATGAATTTTAAAAATAAAGTTGAACATACATATTTGTACTCTCCTGTCGCGTGGAGGAATGTAGAGAGAAAACACTAGTTGCACTAGTTTCTTTGGCTACTTCTTTGCTTTGTTCAACACTAAGACCCTGATCTAGCAAATCACTTAAATATGTACTGAACTTGAAGCATGTGAATAGTCCTATTGGCTCCAAAGGCAGTGTATTCCTCATTTGCTTGAGTGTTTTGCTGGATTGTGGCCTTAAATGCCTAGGTAATCGGTTCCGTATACATGCAATGTTGGCTGAAACTTGTTTTTTTGAATTGCCATCCTTTATATTGTAATCTAGGAAATGGCTGTACTTATAAACTGCTGCAATTACATGTTCTAGACATGGCATATGATTTGACCTGATTATTTGGGCTTTGAAAGTTGGGGAAACTTCTGAACAGATTGGGTTAATTCCCAGAGCTCGATATGCTATTGCATAATTTTAGAAATCAACTCCAAAAATGGTATTTTGAAAGATTCCAGTTAGAAATGCTGCACAGTAGAGTGAGTCATTCAGTTTTTCAATAGGCAGATTGTATCTCTGCGCTGACTTCTTTGCATAAATTATAGAGATTTTATAACCCAATAGAAGAAGGAGATCTACAAGAGCTAGGAGTGTTTTTTTGTTTTTTCCCTATGATTTCATTTTTAAAAAATCTTTGGGTTTCTGTTGCTTTTGATGGCAGGAGACTGATTAGGGAGATCATCACTTGGTGTACCCATTTAACACTCTTTGACCTTATGTTTCTGCTGTCATGAGAATATTCCCTTAAATGGCTAACTAGTATTAAACTAACATAAGCAGCCCACCAGAGTGAAGAAGGCAAGATAGAAAAACAACAGACATATCTCAGGCATTAAGGACCAAGTTGAGATTATGTCTAGATCAATGTAAGGAGACTCTCAATTCCTACTTGATTTCCCCCTTGATCCAGGGGACAAGCAATCTGTGGCTCTTCACCAGTAGCAGATTACTTCCATCTCCAGTCTGCAACTTTGCCTGTATCAACTCACTTGCACTGGCCGGCATGTTGGGAAGTGGAACCAAGAATCCAGCCACTACTTACTCCTCTCTGCTCACCATCATGCAGGAGAAATAGCACCTCTTCTGAGCCAGCTTCACACATGCACCCAGAGAAGCAAGCACAGACTGCACAGAGTAGAGGGGGTGTGGGGTAGGGGATAGAGAAAGGTCTTATGCCTCCTTATTCCCTTGTGTGGCAGCATAAGAGGAAGGCACTATCAATGCTCATTGAAGTCAGTGGGAGTCTTTCTGCTGACTTCAGTGTGCACTGAATTCATGCCTATGTTTGCATGAGGTATGTAGTTTGGGCATTCCTGCTGTTGTGTGCTCAGCACTGAATTTGTGTGAATATTAATTGATGTACATTTTTGTCTTCCATTTTGACATACTTCAGTGAAAATTAACAATAATACATAGCACTTATGCAATACTTTTTATCTTCTAAGTACTATGCCTCATCACCCCTGGGAGGTGGGTGTACAAGTAATATCAGATTACAGATGTGGAAATTGAGGCAGAGAGGTTAACAGAGTTGCCTAAGGTGTCAGAGAGAATCTGTAGGAGATCTGGGATTAGAACTTGCGTTTTTTGGCTTTCCACCTTGCTTAGACCTCTCAGTCAGACCTTTCTCTAACCCAGAGGTTCTCAAACTGGGGCTTGGGATCCCTCAGGGGGTCGAGAGGTTATTACATGGGGGGTCGTGAGCTGTCAGCCTCCACCCCAAACTCTGCTTTGCCTCCAGCATTTATAATGGTGTTAAATATATAAACAAGTGTTCTTAATTTATAAGGGGGGTTGCACTCAAAGGCTTACTATGTGAAAGCGTTCACCGGTACAAAAGTTTGAGAACCACTGCTCTAACCCTAGTACATAAATAACTGTGAAAATTCATTAAAAAAAAACCAAACACTAATTGACTGAGGCTGTATCTACACGGTGAGCTAGGAGTGTGATTCCCCTGCTCGTGTCCTCACACTCATGCTGGCTTGAGGAGTGCTAGCACAAGTCTGAATAGCAATGTAGCCATGGCGGCATGGGCACCAGCAGCAGCCGTGGAGGCATGGCTGAGGTGTGCTGGGTACAGACGTGTGCTGGGTACTTGGCACTGCTCAGCTGTTCTGCCGTTGCCTGTGCTACCATGGCTGCACTACTGTTGATAATCGTGCTAGCTCTCATTGAGCTACTGCGATTCTGTGGGTAATCACACCCAACTCGTGGTGTAGTTTTACCCTGAGTGTGTGACCTTACCAGTTCCGAGCCTCAGTTGTTGGGTCTGTAAAGTGATATCTATGGATACGATACAGGTGGTAACTATTATCCTTCACCAACTTACGATTCAACATGAAATAATGGGCAGAACATTGCATCAAGAGGGAGGTAAGTAATTTCATTGTGTTTTATAGCTGTTCAAATATAAAACGTGTTTCTACAGGTCATGTTCAGTAACGTTATTTTTTTATTGTCACAGCATTGTTAAGGGAGTGGGAACATGGTGAATTTTATTTGCTGAAGAATAAGAAACAAGGTCTTATTTTTCTAAAATTAAATACGATGTTAACACTGCTGTCTATTCCGAGAGCCATATATAGAGTTTTTGAAACCAGGTAACAAAGTGTTGATTTTCCTTTTGCAACACAGTGAAAGCTCTGTGTTCCTCAGAAGAAGCTAGTTGCTAGGATACTTGTCCTTCATCCTCTTGTGGGGCCAGTGTTCTATCTGTCTATGCTAATGAGTTTAAGGAATTGTGATATGTCTTTAAAACTGTGCCAGAAAAACCACCTCCCCTTTTTTCTTGTTTTATTTTGCCCAATGCTTTCTGACCATGAGTTTTAAAACTTAGATCTTTAGAACTTAGGTCTTTCTGAAGTAAAGAATGAGGCAGAGTCAGATGCAAGTATAGAAAGTTTACTAACGTGTCCTAAGCTTTTTGGGTTTGCTGAGATTGTTTTCTACTTCGAACTAAACCCTGTTTCTTTATGTTGCTATACCTGAGAGGAGATGATGTTTTGATCATCATGTCTTGGATTTAAACTCCCAGTCCAGGCTTTAAATGGCCTGAAATGGAATTGTTTCACAGACTACTTCTCTGTGATCAGAAGAGACCTTAACAGCTATAATCCTTACGGTATGTTTACACTGCACCTGGGAGCATGCTTCCCAGCCCAGGTAGACAGACATGCACTAGCTCTACTCAAGCTGGCGTGCTAAGAACAGCAGTGTGGGTGTTGTGGCACAGGTTGTGGTATGGGCTAACTACACGAGTTCACACCCAGGCTATTGGGCAGCTTTATGCTCGTGCCACTACCCATGCTGCATTGTCCACTCTGCTATTTTTAGCAGGTTAGCTCTCGCAGAGCTAGCCCACGTCAGTCTACCTCTGGGGTTCTCAAACTTTTGTACCAGTGACCCCTTTCACATAAGTGCGACTCCTCCGCTTATAAATTAAAAACACTTTTTAATATATTTAACACCATTATAAATGCTGGAGGCAAAGAGGGATTCTGGGTGGAGGCTGACAGCTCGAGGCAAAGCGGGATTCCGGGTGGAGGCTGACAGCTTGCGACCCCACCATGTAATAACCTCGCAACCCCCTGAGGGGTCCTGACTCCCAGTATGAGAACCCCTGGTCTACCTGAACTGAGAAGCATGCGGCTAGCTGCAGTGTAGACATACCCTTAGGGACTTCGGTTCTGACCATTCTAGGGGCCAAACATATATGACCTTCCTGTAGTCACCTTTCAGATTTTGGAATGGCTGTGTATGTTCCAACTTCCCTCAGAGAGCTCAGGTAAGACTTGCCTCTCCTTTTCTCAGTATCATTCCCACAAAAAACTGCTTTTAAGACAGCAAATCAGTCAAGGAATATGTCATGTTTTCTTGGCACAATGCTATGCCAGGGAAGAATACAGTCTTTGGTCTGATTGCATATTTTTGTAATTGTGGTAGTGTTGAGATCCCACAACGGTCAATAATCCACCTCCCACTGTGGTATCTGATGTTGTGGAGGTGCTTGAGGAAGAAATTGTTTGGCGTAAAAAAGATTTTGGGCCCAAATCCTGCAAACATGTAGGCACACGTATAGTTTACTTATGAGATGAGTCTGTGACCATTCTCAGGCTACGCAGGGCTGTGAGTCATCTTGTTACTGCCTGCCTCCAGCGTGAGGGAGTCTTGCTTGTGGTAACTGGGTCAGTTCCCTAATGCCAGCCAGTCAGGCACTCTCCTCCGGGCTATGCCAGCCCTGTCTTTGTCTTGCAGGTTAACAAGAGTTGTGCCTCAGTCCCCAACTCCCTTGAAGCGTTTCCCTGATTCAGAAATCCCAGATCCTTTGCACCCAATGAAGCACTGTACCTCCCATTACCAGTTTCACCTTAAACCCCATGCTCCTGTATAGCATACCACACTTGTGAGTACTTACGATAAAACAAAAGAAGGTTTATTTAAGAAAGAATAGAGATTCAACTAGAAACTAGAGAATGTGATGAAAACAAAAGGTTATAATACAAAACAAAATAACAAAACTTAAACTAGGGTCTACACTTACTAAGAGTTGCCTTTCTTAACTGATAAAGTATTTTTTCCTCCCAGAGTTCAGTCTCTTGCAGAGTTGGCTGGCTTTACAGGAGCTTTCATGAAAACACCCCTGCTCCGAGATGTTTTCTCAGTGAATGGATTCAGAGTGCCTCTCCCCGCTCGGTGTTATACTGAAACAGTCTTTTGTCTCTGTTAATAGACAGAGAGATTCCCTGTCTGATGTAATATTCAATTTTTTTTAACTTCCAAGTGGTTTTGATTGTTTGCAGTTGTCCATTGGTTTTGGAATGGAACAAGGCTTGACAGTTATGCTTTGCACAACATTATCGGCTAACTAGGGAGGTGTGACAGTTCCTTTCTGCTTGAATGGGCCATCCCTGAGACATATTATCCACTAACTTTTACTGCAAGGTCATAAAGCATATTTTCAGAATAGTTACATTGTTCTTTCAGTATTACCTATTATAGCCCCTAGGGCTAGCTTGCCTTTATTAAAATATGCCTTTATTATACTCCGCAGTAATGCAAGGAACCTACAGGCCTATATCCTGTAAGACATTGGCTTCAGCAGTTAGCACAAGGCTTGAGACCTAGGGACTTTGGCACAGATAAACAGCCCAGTGGTAACCCCTAAGTTTTGAGGAACTGGCAGTAGAGTATAAGGGGGAATTTTGTCCTTAATGACATCAGCCAACCACAGAAACATGAGCTAACACCAGATTTTGGAAACTTTTGAAAAGAACATCCAACCACAAGACTGCCATGGCAACGAATTGACATATATGATAAGAAGTTGAGATAATTAATAAACTCACCAGAAGAGAAGGGCACCTCAACATTAGTAAATTGGGGAAATACAAATAAGGAAGAGAGGGAATACCCTTACTGAATATGCATTAAGCGTAGTGGTGTCAGTGTAAGATATGAAAAGTTATATTCCAGCCCAGGGGCAGTCGGAGAGAGAGATGTAGTCCTTGGGATGTGCCACATGATGGCCACTGGTGATGAGGGGGAAGGTGACGGCGATGAAGAAGATGATAGCTAACTTTTCAGGTTGTTCTGCAAGGGGATGGTGTGAGTATATGGCTGTGCAGATGTACTTTCTGTAGTATCTCTGTCTACCTTACTGAGTTTGAGTGCTTGTGACTGAGCTAAATGTATTAATAAACTATTAATAAATAGAGAGGAGTTCCTATAGTGTGAGTGTTGCAACTGTGCAGATGGGGGTTCCCGACTGTGGAATAATTTGAATAATACTGGGCCTGATCTTGGGACAGGAACCTGGAAACCCTCAAAGTGATAACTGGGAATTCTTAAGTAATCAATATAATTATTACATAATCTATAGATCAGGCTACACCATACATACATCTCGCAATGACTGAGTCCTGATTAAGTCACAAGCTGTCTGTAGATACCTTACATGTCATTCCTTATTGATACATATCCTGTAAGATGTGTTATGTGTAATGAGTTTGTCGGGCCTGACATGAGAGTTGATTGCGGGCGGGGGGGGGCTTCTGTGTCATGGAGTCCCAGTAAGCTCACTAGAGTTTGTGCATGTGAGTAAAGTTATGCTTGCGTTGGCAGAATCAGACCCTTAGTTTATATAGCTATATAGACCTGATAACTCTCTGAAATGGTACCAAAATGTTGTCTTCTGTAATGGAATAAAAATGCACGGGAAACTAAAGAGGTGAAAAAAGCAACATTTAAATTATAGTAAGAGGCCAAAAAATATTGGAAAGCTAGGGAAACATCTCAGTGTGCAGCATGAGTCAAAACGCTCAGACTTGATCCCAATGAAATTAATGGCAAAACTGCTACTGTCCTCAGTGGGGAAGAATCAGTCCCAAAGTTTGCACAGAAGACATCACCAGAATCATAAAATTTAGGAACCTTAATTGTCTACATCTGACATACACGTTTATATTCCACTAAAATGCTCTATTCTGGGAGCAGATGGAATCTCAGCTGGTCGGGCTGAGATGCTGCCCAGTTTTGTTCCTGTCTAAAGTACAACACAACATGTGTCCAAAGGTTCTGGCCACCATCAGAGACGTGGTACTGGACTAGATAAACTTTGGGTCTGATCCAGCAGGTCAATTAATTTGTTCTTGTATTCCTAAGAATGCTCACTATGCCAACCATGGCACTGGTGAAAAATCAATTTTTTTCTTATCACTGCTCCAGAGTGAATTATCTTTTCTCAGTCCAAGTTATGGACTTACAGTAATGTGTGTTAAATTACCATAGGCACAGTCTTTGAAAAGCTCCAGCACTTGAATATCTAGTATCTAAACCATTTAATTACCTTTCATAACAAATTTTAAAACAGTGTTGCCTTATAAATTGCAGCAGTCTAAAAACACAGTTTACCTCGCCATGTCCTGTCATTTTAAAAAGAAATGAAAGATTGCACAGGGAGTTTGAAATGCAAGCTTGAAAGGAGAAGGAAGAACTATCGGACTTAGACCAGTGTTTCTATTGGGTGGGGCGAGGAGGAGAGAATCTCATAATAAAGGTGTTGAGACTGATCTTTTAACTTTCAGCCTCTCCAAGTTTTTATAGTGACATTTTTTACAGCATTTTTTGTAATACAATGAATTGATGACAATTAGAACCTCTTAGGTTTTTTTCCTTTATAAAATATGCTATGGTACAGAGCAGAACATTATAAGCAAAGATATCATGTTAGTACAGATTTTTATAATTGACTTCCTTGCTTGCTCTCGCTTTTCTCCTTGCCACCAATTACTGAAGATTGTTCACTTAAAATTTCTCTGTACCTTAGTTTATCCTATTGGGAAATGGGTAATGTAGCTGCACCGGTATTTTCCCCCTTGTGGTACACTCCAGGGGCTTCCTCAGGTTTCTGTCCATTTATCCTGTCTCTAGATGGGGACTGTTCTCTCACTCCTCCTGACTGGGCTGCACAGCCTCCTGCCTTACACTGTGATTTCCTGAGCAATCCAATTTGCCTAAAAGCCAGTGCCAATGTTCCCCCCCGCCCTCTCAGTGTGTGTGTTTGTGGGTTGTGAACAGTGTATTGCCAGCAGTCACAAGTCACCACACAGCTCTTCCTCAGCAAAATACATTTATGCTTAAGATTAAAAAAAAAAGATGAAAGAAAAAAGAAAAAAAAAAACCCAGAGCCTGAAAACTTCTTCACAAGATGTAAATCTTCATCCAACAGTGATGCGCCAATAGTATGTAAGCAATTTACAGTCTAAAGCAGTGATCGGCTTAGAGATGTGGTCATCGGTTTTTCTTTCTTATATTTCCTGAAAACAGTGTCTGCCTGAACCTGTGCCAAAATATCCATATTTGCTGAAAAGACAAGGGGCTGATCTTATGGCCTTAGACTTGAATAAAAGGAAACACCTGGTTGCTGAAGTGCTATGTTTAAATGTCAGAGTTCAGCTACGTGTTAGGGAGATTGCTTTGACTGATTTTACATTGCTGTGATGTAAACAGAAGTTACATGGAAACCTCTACAATAGGATAAAACCATATTGGGTTTTATTTATGACTGTACAGAAAATGACATATTACACAATTTTAAAGTATTGATTACAAAATGAAATGCATCTTGGGTTCAGGTTAGTGGGTAATTATCTTAGCAGCAGCACCACCCATCTCATTGCGGGTCATCTGATGGTTTGTTTTTTTTTACTTCTCCAGTGCTGTTTCTAAGTAAGGTATGGAAAGCCACATGAAAAATGTTATTTGTAATCATGCACTGTTGTTCAGAGTTTCTCAGCGAAATAAGATGGCCATCTCAGAATCTTTTGGGAGGGCGTTAATCTTGCCAAGGAAAATAATACTTTCTGGAAGTTCACATATGTTGTGAAAGGAGGAAGTAGGCTGGTACTGATTTAATTTGTAACCTGGTACCACAGGGCATCCTTATGATTATCTTGGTGCATTCTTTTTAGAAATGAAGTTGCCACAGCAGGAAATATGCCATTCTGTGACGCTTCCTGTGGACCTCCGGGAAAAGTTCATTTTCCAAAAATGTAGCCTTTTTAAATGCTCTGTTCTAATTGTTTAATTTAAACAGCAATAGTTGCTTATTGTAATCACATATAACAGTGGAAAGCCATCTACTGTCTGCATGGTTCTACATAATTGTTTTACAGTACCTAATTTTCCTATATTACATGCAAAAGGCTCTATTCCTGCACTTGGTGAAGTCTTGGGGGTGTGGAAGGGAAATGAATGAAAAATGTACAACTCTCGACTTTGTATTACAAATGTCTAAAAGCTGCTTGTCTTACTTCAGTCCAGGAGAAACCATTGCACCCAAGGCCAAATCTTACAACTCTTTCTGATGCAAGTAGTCCTCACTCCAGTGGGGCCCATTTGTGCAAATAAGGGCTAAAGTCTGCTTGTTGCATTGGGTGATTACAAACCTTTTAACATATTGTAATTTTGTTTCTTCCTTTCAAGATTTGAACATGGAGTTCAACCCATCGGATCACCCACGGGCCAGCACAATATTCCTCAGTAAATCTCAAACAGATGGTAGGTTACTGGATTTACTACAGTTTTCTCTTTTCAGATTATTTCTAAACTTTGCATGCAGTAACCTATATTAAGTGGGGGGTTTCAGTTTTGTTTGAATTTTTGCCCACCTTCAGGAGAACAAGACACAACAATGGCAGATTGGTTTGGCTAAATGTAATTGGCCAGGTCCTTAGCTGGTGTTAACTGGAGCTATGCTGATATACACACACTGAGGATCTGGCCCAGTGGCTTATTGTTAGTAATTAATGCACAGTAAGATATGATCCTGTTTCTTTTATGCAAAACAATAAAATCTAAGTTGACTTCAAAGTGATCCTTACCTGTGAAAGGACTACAGGATCAGGCCCATAGTTATCGCTATGCTCTCTAATTTATTTGAATCCTAACCTATTGAATTAATTTAAGTGTCAGAAGGTTGTTAAAAGGTGTGGGCCCATCCTGCAAACACCTGTGCACATACAGAAGTTGACACCTGTGAATAGTCTTGTTGAGTAGACCCCATTGGACTACTCACATGCATCAAGTCGTGCACATGAGTGGGTTCATGATTGGGGTTTGTTGGACCAGTCCCACACATTAATTCATACGAGTCACTATGTTGAAATCGTTTGGACCCATGGATATGCAGAGAGATTCACACAGGGCCTGAGGCAAAGCCCGCTGAAGTCAATGACAGTCTCTCCATTGACTTCAGGTAGCTTTAGGTCAGACCCATGAATAAATGGTTACAGAATTGAACCCTGTAGCATGTTGACTATTACAAGTTCAAAACATACAGTGGAGCTACAAATACTAATAACGTGTAAAAGAATTAGCTTCTTTAAGTGTAAACCTTTCAGTACAGTTGTCTTTCAGAACTAAACAGAAGGAGCCAGGTTCCCAGCTAATGTACATCCACATAGCTTAGTTGGACCAATGGCAGTTTAGACCAGCTGAGGATGTAGTCTGATGTCTCCCCCAGACAGGCTGAAAACTGTAAATCCCAGTTCACATGAGCCCTTCGATGGGTTTTAAAAACAAATAAAAAATATCCCTTTATTTTTATTGATCAGCATGGTTTGACAGTATCTTTCATTTATCTGGAATTTATTTTATTTATTTTTTTACTTAGAGACAAAAATAACCTGATAGAAATTAAGCCTGTGTTTTTAGAGAGCCTCTTGATGTAATTAGTGGAATGGAAGCCACTTACTTTTGGCTAATTGAATCTACAATGTCTAGCTTGAGTGATGTTAGTGTTTTGCCAGAAGTAGACGTGAATAATGAATACAAAGCACGTCATTTTCTACCCAAACTTTCCAAGCAACTTTTCTGTTGTTGTTGTGCATTCTCTGTGCTCCGTGTTCGGGGCATATGAACTCTGTTTTAGACTTACTGAGTAAATGATACTTTACTGAGATTTTTATTCAGCTAAGTGCACATTTGTATTTCAGAAATTCTAGTGACCTCGTTTTTTAGTTGTTTGTTTTCTGGTAGTTTTTGAAAATGTCTACAGAGACTATGCATTTTAGGCCCTGATTCTGCAGTGGGTTATGTGTGGGTACTCTTCTGCCCTTGGAGGCCTACTGATTGCATCTGCAAGATTGGAGCCTTAATTAAAAGGCAGCGTGGTATAATGGGGAGAGGGCAAGAGCCAGGAACTTGTTGCTCTGCCGTTGATTTGCTGTGAGGTTTGGGTATGTCACTTAACCACACACACCACGCCTCATCCTTCCCTGGGCTTGGCAGTCTGTAAATTGGGTATGGTGACACTTCCTTACATCACAATGGTACCGTGAGGATTAATTAGTTAGTGTCTGTACAGCATTTTGAAAGTGCAAAGTAATATTTGAATGCTAAATATTGTTCTTAGAGCTGGCTGAAATGGTGACAATTTTTCACACAAAGTTATATCTGAAAACATTTGATCAGCTCTAATTATTATAATTCTTTTATTAGTGACTGATTTTTTGTAATTGTAGGTTATGAGAAACTTTAAAAAATGACAATTAATTTACAAAATCTGATTGCTTTCAGCCCAGTTAGTTGTTGAGTTATGCAGCTTCTTCCAGCTTAGAGAAAAGGAAGGAATTTATTATTCTCACAAAACAATATGTCAACCTTGCTGAATTGCCTTAGAAATTTACCAGCTGAGGTATAAAACCTGCTCGTCAACCTTCTGAGTTGATGATAATGAAAAAACAAATGACACCTTACTCGCCTGCCATATGAAACACTGTCCTGAAAATACTACTGGGTATAGTGCCCAGAACAATCACATTTCAGTGGGCTAAACAGCACCAGTAAGCACTACACCTGGTTGTATTTCAGGCCCATTTAATATATGTATCCGCTCTGTAAGGATAGGAGAAAATATTCAGTAATGTTTCATGATGCCAAACTACAATAACATGGTTTATATAGGGGGTAAGCAGAGTTAGCATAAGATTTGTCAGATTGTGTAGGACCCTGTACAAATGTTCAAGTCATGGTGGTGTACACTGCATCTAAGAACTGAGGCCATTTAAGGCCCAATAAATGTTAATCAAGGTGCCAGATGGTAGGCTCAGAGAACTGCTTATGCAAAAAGTCTTTCATTTTTTATCCCTCCTCTTCACAGGGACTGTTCAAGGTGCTAAGCCTGATGACAATCCTCCTAGCATGTTAGGAGTACCACCTTTGATATCTTTAAACTTAATTTAGAACTCATTAAAAACAAAAAAAAGCTTAATAGAATCATAGAAGTTTAGGGTTGGAAGAGACCTCAGGAAGTCTAGTCCAACCACCTGCTCAAAGCAGGACCAACCCCAACTAAACCATCCCAGCCAGGGCTTTGTCAAGCCAGGCCGTAAAAACCTCTAAGGATGGAGATTCCACCACCTCCCTAGGTGTAACCCATTCCAGTACTTCACCAGCCTCCTAGTGAAATAATGTTTCCTAATATCCACCCTAGACCTCTCCCACGGCAACTTGAGACCTTTGCTCCTTGTTCTGTCATCTGCCACCAAAGAGAACAGCCATGCTCTATCCTCTTTTGAACCACCCTTCAGGTAGTTGAAGGCTGCTATCAAATCCTCCCCTCACTCTTCTCTTCTGCAGACTAAACAAGCCAAGTTCCCTCAGACTCTCCTCGTAAGTCATGTGCCCCAGCCCCCTGATCATTTTCGTTGCCCTCCACTGGGCTCTCTTCTTTCTGTGTGGGGCCCAAAACAGGACGCAATACTCCAGATGTGGCCTCACCAATGCCGAATAGAGGGGAATAATCACTTCCCTCGATCTGCTGGCAGTGCTCCTACTAATGCAGCCCAATATGCCGTTAGCCTTCTTGGCAACAAGGGCACACTGCTGACTCATATCCAGCTTCACATCCATTGTAATCCCCAAGTCCTTTTCTGCAGAACTGCTGCTTAGCCAGTCGGTCCCTAGCCTGTAGCGGTGCATGGAATTCTTCTGTCCTAAGTGCAGGACTCTGCACTTGTCCTTGTTGAATGTCATCAGATTTATTTTGGCCCAATCCTCCAATTTGTCTAGGTCACTCTGGACCCTATCCTACCCTCCATCATATCTACTTCTCCTCACAGTTTAGTGTCATCCGTGAATTTGCCGAGGGTGTAATCTATCCCATCATCCAGATCGTTAATAAAGATGTTGAACAAAACTGGCCCCAGGACCAACCCCTGGGGCATTCTGCTTGATACCGGCTACCAGCTAGATATCAAGCTGTTGATCACTACCTGTTGAGCCCAACGATCTAGCCAGCTTCTATCCACTTTATAATCCATTCATCCAATCCATACTTGCTGGCAAGAATACTGTGGGAGACCATATCAAAAGCTTTGCTAAAGTCAAGATATATCACGTCCACTGCTTTCCCCATATCCACAGAGCCAGTTATCTCATCATAGAAGGCAATCAGGTTGGCCAGGCATGCTTGTCTTTGATTAATCCATTCAGTAAGGGTCCCACACTTTCCCTGACCTTTTTCTTGTTGCTAACATATGTGTAGAAACCCTTCTCCTTACCCTTCACATTCCTTGCTAGCTGCAACTCCAGTTATGTTTTGGCCGTCCCGATTACACCCCTGCATGCTTGAGCAATATTTTTATTCTCCTCCCTAGTCATCTGTCCAAGTTTCCACTTCTTGTAAGCTTCCTGGATGGGATGTGTGTTGGCCTGGAAACAAAGGGTGTGTGCATGCTGCACACACTGAGTTGAAAGTGGAGGCTGTGGTTAATTCAGGGTTTTTAAAGTCAGCCTCTGCAATAGTGATTTCCCCACCTGTATTAGTTAGGGGAAACTTGATTGATTGCTACTTCAGTGTGTTGGAAATCCCCCTTTTCATTAGTTAGTTAGAGCTGCCTCCTTCCTTCACTTCCATTAGGTCCTTACTTACTGTACCAGCATTGCTGACTTTAGCAAGTAATTGGCTTCAAAGGAAACCCCAGTTTATGGGATGAGCAGGAATGAAACCGACTGTGCTCTGTTTTTATAGGTTTCACAGTAGCAGCCGTGTTAGTCTGTATTCGCAAAAAGAAAAGGAGGACTTGTGGCACCTTAGAGACTAACCAATTTATTTGAGCATAAGCATCTGATGAAGTGAGCTGTAGCTCACGAAAGCTTATGCTCAAATAAATTGGTTAGTCTCTAAGGTGCCACAAGTACTCCTGTTCTCTCTGTTTTTATGTAGACCAGCCCTTAGATCAGGACCAGTCAATTCCCTTGTTCCTCTAACAAGAGGAATCGTAGCTGTATTCCTGTTCTAAATTATTTAGGAACTCTCAAAACATGAGAGGCTTTGATCGATGTGTAATTATTAACCCAGGGATATTGCCTTTCATCCTTTTGAGGTCTACCATTAACACTGCTTATGCACATTGCACAAAGGAATACTAAGAGAGCACAATAACAAAAACGTGTTTTTCTCCCCCATTTTAATCCTGCATAATTTATTCATCCTACTGTAGTAAAAATGCAGTTTTAACAATTTGAGTGCGCTTGCAAAAATGAGAACAGGTTATTTTGCCTTGACATTTAAAGAAAATTAAGAAATTTTGGCAGCTCTCCCATCTGTTAGTATGCCTGACGAAATCTACCCAGGATGCAAGTTTTGTAAAAAGCGAAAAAAATGTAATAGAAAAATAAATAGGGACTTAGAGTCTGAACTTCGAAACTGATTTCAAGTCTGTTCAGCTTCATTTCATCTTAAACCACCGTTCTTGAAGCCAGATACTACAACTGTAGCTGTCTGCGGTACTATATGCTAGTTAATTAGAATGGGGTCAAGTTCTGTGGTTTGCACAGGAGCACTTTGCACTGCTTACACCACACAAAGTGCCCTTGGGCAGCCGGTGAAGAATTCCCTCTGCACAAGGACTCTGTTGGTGAAAAGCTGGCACAAGTGGCTTTGCCATCTCCTGTACCAGATGTCCTTATTCCTAATGTGAAGGGGGTTTGTTTTGGGTAGAATAGGAAGGAAGTGTGACAGAGTGGAGTTCTGCTGTGCCTGATGCTCCCGGCAAAGGTTTCTTGAGGGATCATACACCTTGCGTCAGTGCTGGGCAGCGCAGAATTAGAGAGTCCTGCCTGACTCTCTGTGGTCCCCCACTGAGATAATATAAATAATAAATAATAATAAAGCTCAATGAAGTTTACTTTCCTTTGGGAAAAGATGAGGAAAAAGATCAATTTGGGTCTCACAAGGAGAGAGAATCTGCAGAGTGAGGGGTGTGTCTGTGTCCGTCTGTCCAGCATTGGAAGAGGGTAAATGGCATGGGTGAATGAGCAGTAAGTGCAATACTTCAGCAACTAGAGAATCATACAACGGTGAGGGCACCAAATGATGTGGAGGGTGGGAGCAAGAACATGGAAAGAGAAGAGTGGGGGATCAGGAAAAGCCGATAAACTGAAATATTGACACAGGGCTCAGAGGCATTTTGTCACTAATTTTGTTGCATGTCACAACATGCAGTATGAACGCAGTGAACAAAGTTATGCTACTAGATATTTAATTGTGTGCAAATAAAGTTTTGATCAAGTACAAAATAAATTTTGCCATTATGAAATTACATCTGTGCTTGGTAAAGTGTCTGCCTGCAGCTTGTGAAAATTATTTACATCACTTACATTGTATTACACAATAGAGAAATACTTTGGCCTGGTGTTAAGTAACTAAATGATGGTAGATATTTTCTTAGATTTATTATTTACTTAATTGATGGAATAACACCCTGACCGGAGCTTCAGAATAGAAAGAACAGCATTTCAGCAGAAGGACGAGCAAGCTGCTTAACTGCTTACTAGCTAATCAGAATCCCCCCGCTGTGTTTTGAAAACTGCACAATCAAATACACTTAACAAAATAAGTGTTCTTTAACAGCGACCCGTTAACAAGGTTGCACATATGAATACACTGAAATTGTGTGTGTGAATACGTGCAGACATAGAATCAAAATGTGTGTAAAGTGTTTAAAAAAATCCATACGTAGTATTCCTCCCAGGGAGAGGAAGTGAGAAAAAGAGACTCACATGACTGATGCTAGTTGTGTCTCTTAAGGTGCTTCTGGAAGATGCTCAGAGACCACGGTGGTGGGCGTAGTGTAAGAGAGAAAATAGAGAACAGGACCAAGCACACCAAAGTGCCTTTAATCACCTATGGCATTAAACCATTTTTAGTTTAATTCCACAATTTGGTTGATATGTTACTGCAGCGTTATCACAGTTGTTGAACAGAGCTCCACAGGCTGGCTAAGGGATGAGTTAATAGGAAAAATATTCACAAAAATTAAACCAGTATATAAAATCAGTTGTAACATTAAAGTTTATTTTAGCTTGCTCCTTTGTTTGTAAGCATTTTGTCTGATAACAGTGGGCCTGATCATGCAGCGGTTACTCATGTTGAGTAGGAGTTACTCATTGAGTAGTCCCATTGACTTCAGAACAACTACTCAGGATGAGTAATGGCTGCAGAGTTGCACCAACTGATTTTAGGAGGCAGAGTTCCAATGCACGCAGTCGTAGTGAAATATCCAAACAGATGAGAATTTTAATCATCCAGCACAATGCAGAATTTAAATGCCTTTAAGTGTCCAGGTATATGAGATGTTCCTTCTGTGCTCAAATAATGAGTGAACTTGGTTAGTGCAATAATGTTACACATAGATACCTTCCTACTTTTGATCGTAAAAATGGTGTAACAGAAGCTTAACTGAGACAAAATACAGTCATATAATATTTCTATTACATTTTATGTTTTTGCAGTGAGAGAAAAACGCAAGAGTCTCTATATAAACCACGTAAGTGAAAATGTCTCCCTGTGCGGCTTCATACACATTGTTGTCTATATTATGCAGAACTAAGAGTCTTTGTAAGTAAATCCCTTGTGTGTGAGAGAGTATAATGTTGCCTCTGGGGACTGAACCATGGACCTCAGTATGTAAAAGCATGGGCCTTCACTATTTGAGCTAAAGGGCCAGTTCCATTAGCTTGGAATTAGTAGCATTCACACAACCCTGTATATGTGGCATGGCCACTAGAAGGGACAGAGAGCCACACTGTGTTAGCGTGGGTCACAATATTATTTCAGATTAATATTTTTTTGAAAAACTCAGAACTTAAAAATGTGCTTGCAGTGTGTAAATTTATATTATGTGGAGAGTCTGTAGAGTATCACTATTATTTTTGAAAAGGGCTATTAAGGTCCAAACTGATGGGATGCATTGCAGAACATATATGTAATATATGGTAAATGTTGGAGTAGTTAGATGTCTTAATATTTATCCTCTACGTTTTTCTTTCTTCTATTCTTTTCAAATGAATACATTGTGGGGCTGCTGCCGGTGACATCAAGAGCAAAACTCCAGTTGACTGTGTTAGGGACAGGATCAGGACCTTTATTATCATTCTTTTTATTACCTTAGCACCTTAGGAGCTTTATAGATCAAGGATTATCCCCAGTGTAACCAGCAATATTGCCAACCCCAAATATTCAAAAATCGTGAGTCATGTCCCAATAAATCATAAGATGTGTCAATAACATAAAATTGGGAGGTTCTTTTTATATGTCTCCTGGTTTCTGAGCCATTAATGTGCACTTGGGTCACATTTTCAAGGTTTTCTCTACCACCATGAGGTCTAAACATTTAATTTAAAATAAATAAAATAAAAAGCTGAGTTGCTTATGTAATTTCAAGAGCTGAGGCTTTAAGAAAAACAGAATATGGAAGGCTTCAAAATTGCGAGATTTGGCAACACTGGACCAACAAATATTTTTCTCCTAAAATACTAGTTTTTATTGTTTACCTGCATATGAGAATAGTTCGCACTGAAACTACTTTGAAAGTCATATTATAACAATGCACAGTATTGGAGTCCTGTAAATTTACTGATATGTGCTGAATAACTGCCAGTGAGCACATTAACACAAAACTTATTTTATCTTCTTTTAAGTCCTCATTGTCCAGACAGGTAACACAGCTAACTGTCTCCTAACTTGCTTTGCCACTGCATCACTCACAATGGGTGGGATTCTCATCCCTACCCTGGCCCGTTTACAACCTGTAAAAGGGCTAAAGTAGAATAAAGAGGCTCTAAAAGCTTATCCCAGCTGGAGGAGAATTCCTCTGGTAAAAATGAAGACAGGCTCTGACTTTACATACTTGCCACTGTTGCTGCGGCTTCACTGCTGTTGTTAGTCAAGCAAGCTTTGGTCTAGCTAGATCTTGGATATGTCTAAATATGCTGCAACCACTCCTCCCAATTGCAGTGAACACCTGCGCTTAGGAGAGCAGCCAC
Source organism: Eretmochelys imbricata (assembly GCF_965152235.1). Lineage (NCBI taxonomy): Eukaryota > Metazoa > Chordata > Testudines > Cheloniidae > Eretmochelys > Eretmochelys imbricata. The sequence goes on from NC_135573.1 coordinate 242,368,033, forward strand.
AGAATCTCGCCCCACATTTTGACTTTACAGTTACTGCAGAACCTTGCCAAAGCCTTGAGAGAAATCCTCTTTCTCCCCCACTCATCCAAAGTGTGTTTATATAAAAAAGTGTGTGTGTGTGTATTTTTCTGGTTTTTTAAGTTTTCCTATTTTATATTCCAAAGAAGAAGAATAAAGAAACTTTGAAAAATGTGTGGTATTCATTTTTAAAAGGACTGAAAACTGATCCTTTTAAGGCTGACTGCATGCTCCCAAGGGGGTTTTATGATAGGTGTAAGAGTATAGTGCATGACAAACCATCAACTGTATGTGGGACTAAGCAGCTGCAGCAGGACAGAATGATGTAGAGCCTGAAAGATGGAATATTTTGTTATGGTAATTTGCATGTCCTTATTTCCCTTCTTACTGATGGCATTCAAAATGTTAAATAAAATTCCTACAACTTGATCTTTTTTCAGGCTTGGTTAAATGAAATTAATTTACAAACTCCAGGTGTATGGAAATTAAAGATTTCAGATAACCTCTGGATACCAGTCAGGTGATTTTCCTGTGTAAAATATCATTTCTGGCTACAGAAGCAGCTGCTTGACACTACAGTGTTGACAAGTCAGTAGTACTGTGTGTGTGCAGTATGCATGTACAGAAATTGTTTCCTGCTAGACTTGTTCAGCACCCAGGCAAATAAATAAAGAGGAGGAAAGATTAACAGGGCCCAGTTATCCTTGTGCTTGAGCCCTTCTTATCTTGAGTGCAACAGTGACTTTCAGTAAGAGATGGCTAAATAATTAGTATCAGATCTGCTGAAGGGGGTGGAGAGGGGAAACCTGGAAGTGGTCTTAGCAGCTGGTTCGTTATTGACAGCAGTTCTGGAAAATGCTATGCTGGAGACTTGCTAACTCAGGATTCCTAGGCAGAGCTACGAATATCCAGGATTGTTCTACTAAGACATGTGCCAACATATTCACCCATGTGATAAATTCTAAAGTGTGCTCAGCACGAATGTTTTAAATGGTTGAAAAATAATCACAGTAGAACTAATATGAATGCTTCAAAAAAACTGCCATCCCCTTTACTAAACTGGATTTTACTTTGTTTTATCCTCCTCTTATAGTTTAGTAAGTTAAACGGTGTTACATGGGCTACTTGCCAGACTTCACTTTGACCAAAAGGTAAAGCAGAAGACCGAAATGGTGGCATGAAAAGGCTACACACAGGGTTAAAACTGCTACTTTTATGTAGGGGAGGAAAAAGTGTTTACTAGGATTCCATTAGTGCTTCAGGTAATCCTCCGTAACATAATTGAATATCAGTGTTCTACCTTAATGTATTTTTACCAATCCCTATCGTAAATTGGAAAACTAAAGAATTTTCTTGACAGCTGTTCCTTTCTTGCCGAAAAATTCCCCTAACTACGAGTTTTGTTCTTACAGATGAGTAACCACTCCATAGGAGTTAGCTATGCTTCATATGCTTAAGAACATAAGGGCCAAGTGGCCTAAATGTTCAGAAGTGGCCCCTGATTTTGGACATTCCTCAGTTGTGGGGTGCTGCTGAACTTCAGAAACTTAAGGCTTGATTTTCATGGGTACTGAATAACCATAACTCAAACTGATGTCAGGAGTAGCTGAGGGTGCTCAGCACCTCCTAAATAATCAGGCTTCAGATTTCTAAAGTTGGGCACCCAAAATTGGAGATCACACTTGCAAATGTTGCTTGGGTACTTCTAAACATAGTAAACTAAGGTGGCTCCTAGATTTTTAAGGGCAGAAGGAACTATGATTTTTAAGGCCAGAAGGAACCGATCTCCTTATTTGAAGTGAATGGCAGTAAATAGCTTAAGATGCTGCAATTTGCCAACAGCTTAATGTGGCAAATTATAGACAATGTTTAAGGGTAAAGCAAGTATTGTTCGTGTACTCTATCGATTACTTAGTCTCTCTGGCACCAGGCTCATCTTTCTATGCTTATTAAGGCATGTTTGTAAGAGGAGTTGGCTTTGTTTGGCACCGTAATAAGTAATCTGTTTCCTAACTGACTTGCCCACATGTGCTGCAGGGAACAGGCAAGAGGACATAAGCTCTGGGTGGTTGTTTTGCTTCCCTTGTACAAAAGCTGCTTGTCACAATACAGAGGAAAACACTCCTTTCTTGCAAGTTATTTCTCTCCAAGATCATTGTTAGGTTTTAAAATTTCTACCTGTACTTATTCTCCTTCTGTGACCTGTAACCAGGAAGATTGGCACCTACAATATTGTTATTTTCTGTACAGCATTTTAATAGTTTGAGCTAGTATAGTGGCTCTCTACCTTTCCAGACTACTGTGCCTGTTTCAGGAGTCTGATTTGTCTCACTTAAAAATTACTTGCTTACAAAATCAGATATAAAAACACAAAAGTGTCACAGCACACTACTACTAAAAAATTGCTTACTTTCTTATTTTTACCATACAATTGTAAATAAATGAATTGGAATATAAATATTTTGCTTACATTTCAGTTTTTAGTATATAGAGCAGTATAAATAAGCATGAAATTTTAGTTTGTACTGACTTCACTGGTGCTTTTTGTGTAGCCTGTTGTAAAAGAAGGCAACTATCTAGATGAGTTCATATACGCCCTGGAACACCTCTGAGTACCCCCCCCCAAGGTACATGTACCCCTGGTTGAGAGCCACTGATTAGTGTTTAAACGTCTCCTGTGAGTTCAGGTATGCCAAGTAAAATTTTTCTGTACAATTTTAGTTTTTTATAATAAAACATGTCGGTTTTTACACAAAATGTGATTGTAGTTCAGGAGCTTTGTAGTTATGGCTCCTTTTTGTTGTCATATTTAGCAAACTTGTCACAGTTTCCTGAAATAGTTTTCTGGCAGTTTAGTTGCAAGGTTATCAAATGGCCAATTATGCTTCTTTTGATCTGGTTTCCTGTTGTCTCTTCACTTCAAATGTACCTTTTCAGCATAGTCACTAGCATGCTCTCTTTTATAAAGTACTTCTGCTGGGTGAATCATTTCCGTTTACCCAAACACAAACAGTGGGATCTAGAATTACTGCGATTTACTGAACTTTGTCTGGTGTAGGTAGCTGCAGAGTTTTTATTGTACCTTGTCATTAAGTGGGCTTGAAGGATCCAGCAACTGTGTTAATGTTTTTGTTTGTCTGTTTGTTTGTTTTAAACCAATTAAAATAGAGGGATGATTTCTCTGGTGTAGCAGTCTGTCTCACACCCTTCCCCAAAAAGACACTGAGATGACTTGATTTAGGATTGTGCTGAATCCCACATACCACTCCAATGCTCACCTAAGTGGGAATTTTCAGAATAAGCTGCTAACAAGGGAGGTAAGTCACCTTGTATCAGCTGTTCATGTTTTCCTCCAGCCAATTTTTATCTCAAGCATTTGCAGCAGATTCTGTTTTCCTTTCGGACTGAATTGATGATCAAGATTTTTGTTACATCTTTAATGCTTCTCCATTGTTCACTTGTCTTTTAATCTGCTATCTGTCTCAATTTACTAAGTTTGTGACTTAGGTCTGGTCTACACTACAGACCTATATCAGTGTAACTACGTTGCTAGGAGTGTGAAAAATCCACATCCCTGAGCAATGTAGTTATACCCACCTAACCCCCACTGTAGACAGCACTATGGCGGCAGGAGAGCTTCTCCCGCTCAGATAGCTTCTGCTTTTCGGGGAGGTGAGTGAAGTATGCCGACAGGAGAGACCTCTCCCATCAGTATAGAGCATCTTCATTAAAGCACTGCAGTGGCCTGGCTGCATCATTGCAGCTGCGCTGATGCAGCGTTTTAATGTAGACTTGCCCTTTGTCAAACGACTTGAGGGGAGAAAAAGATGCTTGCATTTCCTCTTCGCTGAGGGAGTGATGACTTCAGTATCTCCGCCTTCAGAAGGAAGGCAAACAGGAAGGCTTATTTTATTTTTTGCAGTACCTGACTTGGGAGGAAGGGGATTTTTGTTTTCTATGTCAAGTTGGATGTGTAGGATTTTTCCTCCCTGGAGGTCATGAAAATGCTCCACTTTACAAAGATCTTTCTCTCTTCTACTCTGGCAATACACATTCTAATCTTAGTAGTTTTAGGAGCAGTAGCATCCTAAAAATAAACCTTTTTTCCATAAGGGAAATATTTCTAAAGGAGGAATTATCCTCAGTGGAAGAAGATACAACATTTCTCTTAAGCATCTTTTGGATTCTAAAGTTTGGATCACCCTTATGCTTTGTAAGAACAAGATGATGCTGGAGGGGATTGCTTGATGGTCTTAACGTTGACTTCTACCACCTAGACTCTCTGGAACTACAGGTTCAAATCCCAGCAGGCTTTTCTCACCTCTTTATCCTTCCAAGGTGGATGGACTATGTTCCACATGCAATTATGCTGCGAGTGTGTTGTCCTGAACAAAATTTCATCTCTTTGCTATTGTGTACTTGCTGCCACTGTCCATTCCAGAAATGGATGTTTTCCAGTGCCCTGATCCTTTAATCTGATCCACACAGGTAGACTCTTGCACCCATGTGAAGCCCCACTAACTTCATTGGGATTCTGTGTGATTGCAAGGGTCTTGTCTGGATCACACTGCAGGATCCACTTCACCGGGGTACCCGTGCTTAAAGTTAGGCATGTGCTGAACTGGGGCCAGAGTTTGTAAAGCAGTTTGATTCTTTGGGATGAAAAGCAGGATTTAACTGAAATATTACTGTTGATTTATTATCTGGAATGCCCAAGGCCAACGATGACTGTGGAGGTTTATAATGCCAGTTCAAATATTGTGTGCCTGTCTCCTTAAGATTTTTTTTTTAGTATTACTTACTGGGAGAGGAATTAGAGACTACTGAGAGGCTACTGCACTTTCTTCTGTATAGATTGCCTAATCTGCTCTTTGCTCCTTTCCTGTGCAAGAGGCAGATCTTCTCCCCATCCACTTGCCCTACCAACCGGGAGACTGAGTGTCATTTTGATGTGAAATGAAAAAACTTTGTAAAGGGTGAGATATTAGAATGTAGCCGTCAGTTGTGTTTGACTCACCATTTTTAAAAGGGGAAGAGTAGCACACGCAGTAGTTCCTAAAGAAGTTACTGAGTGTTTATTGCTGTACTGGAAGTATAGCAAAGGCCTTCTTCTGCTGTTGCACGACATAACCACTTACATGCTATGTAAACTTGGGTCTCTGACATGCTGTTAGTTCTCAAGGAGATCCTGAGTCTCTAAAACCCATTGCTAGAATTGGATATGTGTTATCAGTAGTTAAGGAAGGCCCTGTGTATGCTACAGAAACAAAATTTATGAACTGTTAACAAAGTCATTTGGAGCTCAACTATGCTCTCATGTGGATTGCATAGTCTGTGTGTCTGGTGCCAAACTATACTACAATTGGGTTCAAAAACTGTGCTTACACCCCAGTAGAGACCTAGGCTAGGGCACTGTTTTTGAACCAGGTTAAAATGTGGGTCAGCCTAATAAGCTAAGGATGGCACCAGACCATGTGATAGGATGGTTATGTGCAATGGAGTTTAATAATTGGTTAAACTGGATTGTGTTTTGTAGTGAAGACGCCACCATATCAAAGTACAACTTAGGGCTTAACTACAGTTACAGCAGTGCAGCATCAAAGAAACTACCTACACCAGTGGGAGAGAGTCGCCCATTGGGATAGGTACTCCGCTTCCCCGAGAGGCAGTAGCTATGTCGATGGGAGAAGCTCTCCCATCAACATAGTGCTGTCTACACTGGGGTTAGGTCAGTATAACTATATCACCCCCACACCCCGGGCAACGTAGTTATACCGACATAAATTCATAGTGTAGACCAAGCTTCGGTACAAAGAGAGTCTCTCCTGCTACTTCTGTTCATTGAGACAACTATAAGCATCTAGCCATTCATTGAAGGGTTCGGTCATATTGTGCAGCATGCTACAAGTCACGGTATTGTGTAGTTTGACTAATTTTGGCGAGTTTCTCTCACTGACGCATAAAATCATGTTGCTTCAGTGAAGAAAACGGGTATCAGAACAGAGACCATGTTTACATTACCACTTATGCTGACAAAACTTATGTCACTCTGTGGTATGAAAAAAACACACCCCGAAGTGACATAAGTTTTGCCAGCATACGTGGCAGTGTACACAGCAGAATGGCTGCGGGAGAGCTTCTCCCAGCCGACATGGCTGCCGCCAGTCGTTGAGGTGGTTTTATTGTGTCAGTGGAGTGCTCTCTACCATCAGCATAGAGTAGTTACACAAGTGATCTTACAGTGGGACAGCTGCATCAGCACAGCTGAGCCACTATAACTCACTAATGTAGACATGGCCTAAATCACAGCCTGACGCAATGGAGAGTCCTCAGAATAGGCTTTGTCCTATCCTGTTTGAGTCAGAAACAGTCCCAGTCTTAACCTCTAGCTGTAAGTTGGCTCCTGACATACCTTTACACGCCAGTTTTGCCTACTTGTTTTTGGATGTCACCAGCCTCTACTTTCCTGGAGCTGATGGCAGATAAATAATTTGCAGTGCCTTTTGGTTTAAAAACACCGACAAAAAACAAAATCCTGCAAATCTCATTTTAACTTTTTCAGTCATTTTTAAATCAGGCCCCAGAGGGATTTATCCTTTTGCACTGACTGAACATGAAGCAGTTTACATTTTGTCTTGTCTTCTCACAACAACAACAACAACAACTGTGATACAATCTGCAAAGCTTGTGATTTTTGTCTTTTTTCAGCGAGCATCGGTCTTACAGCTGTTCTGGTTTGGGTAAGACACCTTGTGTTTAAGATTTGAACAGTTCATACAGAGAACTGTAAAAAATAAAAAACATAAACACAGAGAGAGAGAAGACAAGGTAGGTGAGGTAATATCTTTTATTGGATTGGAAGTTATGAAAGTAACAAGGTGGAATATGGTGCCAAATAGAGCAGCAGTGTTCCCTTAGAGTTACGAATGTCCTGTGACAAAACAGTTGATTTTAACAGCTCGAAAAGCTCCTGGCTGAAATGAAAGTTCTTGTTACAGCACCTGCATATTTTATAGGAACATTCTAAAATATTCAGGTGCTGTAACAAGTCTAACACATTTCTCCACTTTGTATGCCTCTTCCTTACAAATCTCATTAAATACACTCTGTTTTATATGCCAGCTCTGTCCTCTAACTAAATTTGGTAAAACGTTGATGACCCTGACCTTTCATGGAGGAAAGAGCTAAAATCCTCGCCAGCCAAAGAAATCTGCATGGACGCTTCAGAAGCACATCTTTTTGACCTGTGAAAATAGGACTCCAAAGCAATTCTTTACCCGTTCCTTCAACCCCCATTTGCTGGTTGTGGCTTGGGCCACGTCTACACTACGAAAGTACTCCGATTTTGCAGAAGTCGATTTTTGGGAACAGATTGTATAAAGTCGAGTGCATGCGTCCACACTAAGCGCATTAATTCGGCGGTGTGCGTCCACAGTACCGTGGCAAGTGTCGACGTTCCGAGCGGTGCACTGTGGGTAGCTATCCCGCAGTCCCCGCTGCCCCTTGGAATTCTGAGCTGAGCTCCCAATGCCTGATGGGGTCAAAAATTTGTCGCGGGTGGTTATGAGTAAATGTCATCACTCAATCCTCCCTCCCTCTGTGAAAGCAACAGCAGACAATCATTTCGCGCCCTTTTCCCTGGATTGCCCGAGCAGACGCCATAGCGCGGCAAGCGTGGAGCCCATTCAGCTCACCGCAGCAGTTATGACCATTGTAAACACCTCGCGCATTGTCATGCAGTTTATGCAGAACCAGCACCTGAAAAAACAGGCGAGGAGGTGTCGGCTGCGCGGTGATGAGGACCGTGGTCCCCAGCAATTTGAAGATCATGGTGTTGCTGGGGCAGGCTCATGCCATGGAACGCCGATTCTGGGCACAGGAAACAAGCATAGTGTTGCAGGTGTGGGATGATTCATAGTGGCTCCGAAACTTTCGCATGCATAAGGGCACTTTCATGGAACTTTGTGACTTGCTTTCCCCTGCCCTGAAGCGCAAGAATACCAAGATGAGAGCAGCCCCCACAGTTCACAAGTGAGTGTCAATAGCAATGCCAGACAGCTACTGGTCAGTCGATAATCAGTTTGGAGTGGGCAAATCTACTGTGGGAGTGCTGTGATGCAAGTAGCCAATGCAATCATTGGGCTGCTGCTATCAAAGGTAGAGACTCTGGGAAATGTGCAGGTCATACTAGTTGGCTTTGCTGCAATGGGATTCCCTAACTGTGGTGGGACTATAGACGGAACCTATATCCCTATCTTGCTACTGGACCACCAGGGCAGCCAGTACATAAACCACAAGGGGTACTTTTCAATGGTGCTGCAAGCACTGGTGGATCACAAGGGACGTTTCACCAACATCAGCGTGGATGGCCGGGAAAGGTTCATGGCGCTCGTGTCTTCAGGAACTCTGGTCTGTTTAAACAGCTGCAGGAAGGGACTTACTTCCCAGACCAGAATATAACTGCTGTGGATGTTGAAATGCCTATAGTTATCGTTGCCCTGGCTCATGAAGCTGTACACAGGCACCCTGGACAGTAGTAAGGAGCTGTTCAACTATAGGCTGAGCAAGTGCAGAATGGTGGTAGAATGTGCATTTGGACGTTTAAAGGGTCGCTGGCACAGTTTACTGACTCGCTCAGACCTCAGCAAAACCAATATTCCCATTGTTATTGCTGCTTGCTGTGTGCTCCACAATCTCTGTGAGAGTAAGGGGGAGACATTTATGGTGGGGTGGGAGGTTAAGGCAAATCGTCTGGCTGCTGAATACGCGCAGCCAGACACCAGGGCGGTTAGAAGAGCACAGCAGGAAGTGCTGCGCATCAGAGAAGCTTTGAAAACCAGTTTCATGCCTGCTTGCGAAAGAAATAAAGTCACTATCGTTTAAAAAACATGTATTCTTTATTAATTGATTATAAAAATAGGGAGATAACTCACAAGGTAGCCCAGGTGGGGTGTGGGAGGAGGTAGGAAAAGGCCACTTTAAAACTTGTTGAATGCCAGCCTTCTGTTGCTTGGGCTGTCCACTAAGGTGGAGTGGTTGGGTGCCCAGAGCCGCCTCCCCCCCGTGTTCTTGGGCATCTGGGTGAGGAGGCGATGGAACTTGGGGAGGAGGGAGGGCGGTTAAACAGGGGCTGCAGCAGCAGTCTGTGATCCTGCTGCCATTCATGAACCTCCACCAGGCGCCAGAGCATGTCCGTTTGATCCCAGCATTGCATCATGCCTCCTCTGATCTTTCTGCCGCCACCTCTCCCTCACGTTCATCAGCCACTGTCCTGTACTCTGCTATTGTGTCCCTCCACACATTCTGCTGAGCTCTGCCAGTGCCGGACGACTGCATGAGCTCAGAGAACGTCATCGCAAGTGTGGTTTTTTTTTTTTTTGCCGCCTTATCTGAGATAGCCTTTGGGACGGAGGAGGGAGGCTTGAAACATTTGCAGTTGCTGGGGGAAAAAAGGGAGTGCAGTATTTAAAAAGATACATTTACAGAGCAATGGCTATACTCTTTCACGGTGAATAACACTATTCAAATTACATAGCACATTTGATTTTGGTACAAGGTCGCATTTTGCATCTTATACTGGCCATGAATGCATCCCAAGTTCTCAGGGCTACTCAATGGTTAAAAAATGCTTGCTTTTATAACATGTATTATATTTTAAAAGGTACACTCCCCAGAGTTCCCTTCTCCGGCTTCGTTGGCTTGGGAGGGTATTTCAGTCAGGGTGATAAAAAGGATCGTGGCTGTCGGGGAGAACGGTGTGCTGTGTGCCCTCCTCAAGCTCCTCCTGCTCCTCCTCCTCATTTTCCGCATCCGCAAAATCCTCAGGCATGGCGGAGAGTACCCCATCATCGGAGTCCACGGACTGGGGTGGGGTAGTGGTGGCAGCCCCCCCTAGAACTGCATGCAGCTCAGCGTAGAAGCGGCATGTCTGGGGCTCTGTCCCGGAGCGTCCATTTGATTCTTTGGTTTTCTGGTGTGTTTGTCTGAGCTCCTTAAGTTTCATGCGGCACTGTGTTGACTCCCTGCTGTAGCCTCTGTCCCTCATGGCCTCGGAGATTTTTTGAAATGTTTTGGCATTTCGTCTTTTGGAACGTAGTTCTGATAGCACGGATTCCTCTCCCCATACAGCGATCAGATCCGGTACTTACCGTTTGGTCCATGCTGGAGCTCTTTTTCGATTCTGGGACTGCATGGTCACCTGTGCTGATGAGCTCGCCTGGTCAAACAGGAAATGAGATTCAAAGGTTCCCGGGGCTTTTCCTGTACACTTGGCCAGTGCATCAGAGTTCAGAGCGCTGTCCAGAGCGGTCACAATGGTGCACTGTGGGGTAGCTCCCAGAGGCCAATACCTTCAAATTGCATCCACACTAACCCTAATTCGAAACGGCGATGTCGATTTCAGCGCTAATCCCGTCGTCGGGGAGGAGTACAGAAATCGGTTTTAAGAGCCCTTTATGTAAAAAAAAAAATGGCTTCGTTGTGTTGATGGGTGCAGGGTTAATTTGATTTAATGCTGCTAAATCCGACATAAACTCGTAGTGTAGACCAGGCCTTAGAAAAGAACCTAATGCTATTTGAGGTCTTCCTTTAGCTGTAGGGCCTAGGTTTCAGTTTCTGGAGATATGTGGTATTTTATTATAGAGAGGGAGGGGCTAGCCTCCCCACAATTGAGATAGCAACTACTGTCCCATTAATGTGCTGATTTCAGTCCAGTTTTACCCCTTGCTCTCCCCTTTCTGCAAGTCATGCTATCATAATTTAAATGTTTAGGAATCTGGTTTATCTTCGACCTAAAGCAGATCTATTTCTTAGTAATCTACTGTGCAGAGCTTCGGACAAGCATCACCAGTAGTGCTACTGGTCCCCTCCTAACATCCTGTACATCAGTAAGTAAAAAATTGAAGTACCACATCTAGAACTGTTCCCTAAGCGGACTCAGAGTTCCCTCTTTCTTCATCCCTTTGATCTTGGCATTTTCTTAAAGATGGGTTGGGACACTGCTTCATTTTACATACCTTATGGTGAGCTGTCATATACTTCTGGATGGTTAAAAGCTAGAAATCAAGCTTCAACAATCAATTGCTGCCTGGAATATGAACCTTGTTCTTCATTATCTTTGTCTTCACTGCTTTGTCTGTAGGTCAGTCTCCCTGTTTTGTCTTTAAATACTAGAAGCTGCTACTTTAGCACCTAGCGCTGGAGCTCACTGCCCAGTTTAGGCTATTTTTCTTTCCTGATACTCCTCAATGTTTTCTTTTAAGACTGTACCCAAAATTAACTCTGTGTTTTACATGGTCATACTTTCCACCTGTCTACCCTCCTGCCTTCCCAAAAGAGTGGCTTTGACAAACCCTAGATGTGGTTAGGACCTCGTAGTTCCACCTCCATGTAACACCAGAATTTAGGGTTACTAAATCGCTCTTTGTGGGTCTTTCAAGGCCACAAGAAGGGACAAAGTGCCTACTAGATCTGTTAATCTAGGCGAATACTGTGCTCATCTCCGTGGATCTGAGCCCTTGACTAAATGGATCTGACTATGCACTGAATTGTGTTTATATAGCCAAAGGGCATCCATGTCCTCTGCTTGAGACAACTTGTTCCTCTGGCAGGCTGAAGTACTCCTGCTGAGAGACTGTCTTGTTTTAGGAAGCCACCTGATGATCTGCTGGCACATTTATCATTTATGATATTAGGGTGAGTGGCTTCTCACCGATTCATTGGGACCGTAGCAGTTCGATGTTACTTTTAATTGAAACGCTTTTGGCACCTTTTTGATAAAACCCATGTTTTCCATGGGTGTTTAATTTCACCATGAAATGAGTTATGTGCTGAAATAGCAGAGAGAGTCTCAGCTCAGGAACGAATTGTTATCAGGGCAGATTACAGGTTCTTCCACTATATGTAAGTGTGAATCCCACTGTGAGTAAGCTTTCGTCTTGTGTACAAGATCAGAATTTTTTGAATAGCAGCATCCTTCAGGGTCATGCCTGCACCCCTGTGCTCCTGTATGAAAGGAGAGAGGGCTAGGGTGGTCACGATCTCCCTTATCACCTGTGGCAGCAAGATGGAACCCTGTGAGTGTCTGACCTGCTAGGTCTTTTTGCCTTTGGCTAAATTTCTTCACACTCTTCATAAAGCCTTCAGAACTCTTCTGATTCTTTGGCACACAGCCTCCATGAGTGATATTGACCTATCTGGATGGAATATTTACAGGACAAACTTCCCCACACAGGGCTTCTCAACATGGCAGATTAGAAACCTGCAGGCTTCAAGCTCTACCCATCCTGTGATGGGCTAATGACATTGAAAGATGGACAAAGCAGATGCCTCTTCAGCTTAGGGAGATTCCTGTATACCAAGACGTTGCTCATTGTGCCTTTCGTTCTCCATAATAATGCATAAGTCATGAGACGCTCAGTTGAAGCCTCACCTCCTTGGAGCAATCTATGAAGGTCTCTTTGGATCCAAAGGGGATGAGTGCCAGTGTCCAGGCAGCAGACAAGCCAGCTTCATCCCGTGCCCGGCCTAGTAGGCAGGTGACTGTAAAAAGAAGATGAGGAGAGACCTGGCATTAGTGCCACTACCAAAGTTGGCACCATAAACACCCCTGGAACTGAAGCCGATGCCAGCACTGAAGTCCAGCTCTGAGAGGCACATAAGCAGATGCCAAACAGAGCTTTGTGTCTCTCATAAAGACAGGCCACCTAAGGTCTCAGGGGAAAAGCCACCAAGCCCCTCATGGTGTCAGGGGCTGGTGATAAGCAGCAGCCTGTGGCACAGAAAGAGTCTTCTCCAGCACTGATCTGAGCTCTGGCATTGCAGCCTGTACCACTGGGGAAACCTGCTGATACTGATGCAAGATACCTGCTGATACTGATGCAAACCCTTGTACTGAGAGTGCGGTATACCGTGGCACCACCCACAGAGGTGGTTTGTGCCTCTTCTCAGTCACCAGGACATATGTTCTTGCCATCTTCAAGCAAAGGACACTCTCTGGAACCTGTGGTCAGTATCACTGATGTCTGCCAGCTCTTCCTCTGGGCTCAGTCACCTGTGCAGCAGGAATGGCATTGGACTGGCTGATACCGAACAACCCAGCCATACTGCTACAGCATGTGCCGTGGCTCTGTTGGACCTACTGGGGTCTTGCCTCACCTGCCTCTAGGAGCTGCTCTCCAGCAGATTTGAGGAAGAGGTCACTCCTATCTGCTTTTCTGGCCAGATCACCAGGAAGACCCAGACCCTGGGACAGAGCAACAGCAGCATCCTATTTCACTATCAAAGGAGCTGTTACCTTTGTCAGCCAGTGAGGCAGTGCCTTTGGCACCGATTACTCCATGTCATTTCAAGAGCTCCTTATAAGAATCCTGAGACTCTAGAGTTGGAGACTTTAGTCTTGGAGAAATCTCAAAGGTTTTTGACATTTGACAATCCCTAGCTCGACCAGATAAATCCTTCCTATAAATGAGGGGCTGTTCAACCCAGCCAAGGCCTTGTGGCAGACACAATACCAACTGTAAAACAGGTAGAGAAATGGTGCTAGGTCCCTCAATCTGCGTTTGAATATGTTTCTGCCCCCCACCCCAACCCGGGTTGTTTTGGCAAAATACAAACATTTTAAATCAAACAAAAGTACTTCTAAGGCTAAGGACCCAAAGGGGCTTGAGCTGTCTGGGAGAAAATCTTACTGCTCTATCTCTTTACAACTGAGTGGCAAATTCCAAAGCCTTACTGGCCAAATACAACTTTTTTGACTTGGGACAGAGTGAAAACCATTTCTCTCAACTCCTGCATGACTGGAAGGAGGAACTCTGGGATATAATCAAGAAAGGCCAATTGGTGGCCAAGATGGCTTTACAGGCAGCACTTGGAAACCTTTGACACTGCAGCCAGATTTATGGCCACAGTGGTGACTGTTCAGAGCATCATGGCTCCAAGCATAAGGCATCCCTAGGGTTGTATAGGCCACAATCAAGGACCGGCCCTTTGAGAGCGTGGAATTATTCAGCAAGCACACTGACAGTGCTCTTCACTCTCTAAAAGATTCAAAGGCCTCTATACCCTCCCTGGGGATTTACTCTCTGGCCCCCATGCCACAAGCCATACGTCCTCAACCCCAGTGCCATCCTATGACTTCTGGCAAGCTGAGGACCATACTACGAAGAAGTTGAGCTACAATAGGGGTTGCCAGTCTTCCTTCTCCTCTGCGGTGCATCCTGTCTCTCTGGCATGTCAACAAATTTGATAGGACTGTTTGGAGCCACAACAGATCCACTTCTGAGGGCACCACTTTCGGAAGCACACTTCCCCATTCCACTGGATGTAGTCTGCCACAACATTGGATGAATAGGTGTTAGGGATCATGGCCTATTGCCTGGGCTGTTGTCCTTCGCTCAAGTTGTAGAGAACTCCCTTGCCTCTGCAGTTGTTAAGGCTTGTCTACACATGGGTTATTTAGGAATAGGTATTCCCCTTTCAATTCACACCCTATCTTGTTCCTGGATAACTTTAATGTGTAGCCAAGTAGAGCTGGCCAACAAACTGTTCTCCTGTCTTATGAAAACTCTTGAGATTTTGAAAAATTTCCTGATCTGCGTCAGGTCAGAACTGAGACCTTCTGATGTTTTTCACAAAAAGAGGGAGAGCAAGACTCACCCTGGAACAGTCAATAGCCTAGTAGTTAGGGCACTCACATGGGGTGTGTGAGACCCAGGTTCAGGTCCCAGCTCTGCCTGAGTCAGACGCTGATTTAAATGTGAATCTCTCACATCCCAGGTGAGTGCCCTAACCAGTAGGCTATTGGCTATTCTGGGGCAAAGCTCTCTTTCTCTCTCTCTCCCCCTTTGTTTTTTCCAAAAATTGCAAACCTTTCCTGACAAAAGTTTAGTAGAAACTGTTACATTCTCACTTAAAGTTGTGCTTTCAATAAATCACCATTTTCCAACAAAAAAGTTTAATCCAAAAATTCCAAACCAGCTCTGTAGACAAGCCCTTAGCTTATTGGCGAGGCTCTGTGCCTTCCAATGACCTCTTGCATAGACCAGGATGACAAAATGTGGAACCAAATGTGTCTTTCCAAAGAGGGAGTTGGGAAAGACAGGGAATCCATTCTTTGGCATAGCAGTGGGGTCAGATGGCATTGCAGACTTGGAATTGGAAATGTTGCTCTCTCTTTTATGGGTCCGATGTTCATATATGCAGAATAGTGGGTTCCTGTATGGTACTTTCAGAAATGTTGTGCTTACCAGCGCCATGCTAGGGCTTTGGTTTAGTACTTACTCAGATTAAATGTAAATACTGTTTACTTGTGTAAGCATAAAGTGATGGTGGTGTTATGACATTGCTTTTCGTTGTTACTTATTACAGTAGAAAAGTCTACTGATTGTATTTAGTTATTCCAATCCTATTTATCTTAAATTTTATAACAAAAATGTTCTTTGACATTTAAAAAGTATAATTGGATTTTTCAAAGTCTTTTGTTTTGGGGGTGGGGTTATGATAGTATTCTGTCTGTACATGTTCATTTTGTTCAGATACCAAATAAGAGCCACTGCGAATGAATCTGACTTACTCTGGTTTTATTCCTGTCAGAAGTGAACATCATGGTTGTGAAATGTACTGAAGAACCTAATATAGAACTATGAAATAGCAGATGATGGGACAGAAGTTGTAAATCACGTGAAGCTTAGTCATTTCTTCCACATCCCGCAGTACCAGATAGTAGTAGTATATTTTACCATGTTATCACACTGAGTGCTTTCACTTTTTTTACCTCATGTGTTACATATGTTAATAGCTTGGGTATAGATGGATTAAAAGTTCTCAAATTAATGCCAAGTGTATTTCTGAACTCCCAGGTGATAACCTTTCCATAGTTAAGGTTGCAGGTAATTTTCTGCTGTATACCAGATTTTGCACCCTTTCCAAGAAAATGTAAAGCAACCTGAAAATTTATGGGTGAAGTCAGGGGCCTGGATAGAGTTGTGGGGAAGCTGCAAAATCATTTGAACAAAGACGTCCCAAGATGTGCATTATAAAAACCTGATCTGTTTCAAAGTTGCAAAAGTCTTCTAATGCTTTTGCCCAGACATAGGGAAAAAACAGGAACAGAAATGCATACAGTTTTTATCACTGGAGTCGAGTTAGTGCATGTTACCAAAGAAGGTCCAGAACTTAAATGGGAAAAGTTACTAGACCTTAATTTTAGAACTAGAGTGAGATAACAGAGTGCTGGTGATGCATTTATAGATCACAGGCACATTGCATAGACTAGATCTGGAAAGGAGCACTGAGATGGGAGTCAGGATACCATGGGCCAGGTCCTCAGCTGCTACAAATCGGCATAGCTCCATTGATTCAGTTGTCTCTCTGATATTGCTGACCCAAATCTCTTCCACTTAGTCACAGTGCCAGGCAGAGAGAACAGGCCAGGGAAAACCAGTGGAAAGTCGTTAACTGAGGGCTGATAATGGAGATGGTTAAAATTTTTCTTTAGGGAGGCAAAGTGTAAGCTACTTTTTACCAGCTAATGGAAGGGCCGTTGGTGAAGGCCTTTCTTGAGCTTGGCATTCTTGCTAGCTATCACTCAGTTTCAGACTGGCTCCCTGTGGCCACTGCTCTCCGCCAAGTCCGAGTGCTGCTCAGATAGTGGTGAATCAGGGCTGAAGTTTTGTAGGAAGCAAATTTTCTAATTAAAGGAAAAATTCATTTTTGTTTTCATATGTTTTATCTAGTGTTCCTCAGACTGACTAACTTATATTTTCTCATACTTTTAAAATGTTTTGTGGGGGCATTTTTGCTCTAAGCCTTCTGTTCGCCAAGGTATTTTCCCCTTGATTTTCCCTTTCTCCCCCATTGTATAATCTTCAGTGCTTTATTCTTCTTTCCTCTCTCAAACTCTCCCCATTACCTGTTTCATGTCCATTTCTAAATCCCCTTTTGTCCTCTCCTTTCCATTGATGCACACTCTCCTGTTCTTTTTGAAATGAGGACCAGAGTGCAGAACTTGCTCATGTTTGCTTTCTAAATGTGGATGCTGAAAGTGTTTGGGAAGGCAGGTGGGGTGACACAGAATGAATTCTCGGGTAGGTGTTTAGATCACTTGTGGCTTTTTGTGCTTTTAAGAAAGAACCATTGGGTGGGGAAGGGATCATTTTGATTTTTATATAGGATTGTTTTTGACATTTCTAAATTTCTTCGAGACATGATCAACTTTGAGAGAGTGATTTCTCTCTCTCTCAGCTACTTCTTAATTGTGATGTCTCCTTGGAAAAAGATCTTTGTATTATATAATTGCTATTATTCTTTTGCATGTTATTTCCTAGCATCCTCCTGGGCAACTGAGGAGGAAATACAGTTCCTGCTCCACTATTTTCCTGGATGACAGCACAGTCAGTCAACCAAACCTCAAGTATACAATTAAATGGTGGGTGATGTTAAATTCTTTGACTTAAACATATATTTAATTATTTCTGAACAACTGCTAAGCAGGCACTGCAGAGACCAAGCTACAAAATAGTGGGGGTTTTGTGTGTGTGCAGAGGTAATGGCTGGGATTTTCTAAAGGTTGTTTTTTTTTTTTTTTTGTAATAAAGATTTTTGATGCTCAGCTCCTTCTAGGGTCATGCCATAACTATCCGCACTGCACATGTTCTCACAAGAATGGAGTGATCAGGGATTTCAGTTGTACTCGTGATGAGTGAACCAGCCTCAGATTGGTTGGTTTGCTTTGGATGAGCACCCGAAAGTTAAGATACCTATTTGTTTATCCAGTACTTGTGAAATCCGATGAGATTTCCAGAACTTCCTGCTTCTTTCGGGGTTGAAAATACAGTACTTCCAGATTTGGCTTCCACATTCAGTGCAGGCAAGTACTACACAGCAATGAACTGACAATGGGCAGCCTTGTGTAGGGAGTGCGCCTCTGGCTCGTCTTCACGTGGATTCTCAGCACAGCTAGGTTAGTTACCGTCTTTGCTAGAAAACTTTTACGTTTAGATCATGTGGAAATGCAGCTGGTGTTTGGAGCATTGTTCTTTCCTCTACGTTCTGTACAGTGGAGGGAAAATGGGAGACTAGATGGCCAAGCACCTTACATTCTTTAAAAATTTAAAAAGAAAAGAAAAAGTTGCTATTTGAATCCTGCTCAGATTCCAATCATCCGTAGTATCTCTATTGTTGGGTATACCCATTTAATGTAAAGTGTGTTAAATCATGATCCATGCTGCAAAGGTATTTACATAACAGACCAGACATTCAGATGAGTATATAGCATTGGTAGTCACTAACGCGTTTTCCATGTCTGTAAAAAGGCAGTTGCCTTATGCTGCCCTTGTGTTTTTTTTTTTTAATTTTTTTATTAAAAATATCATTAGAAGAACCAGAGGACAAAGGGGCAGCATATAGGCCACTTCCAGTTCCTAAATGTTGCTGAGCTAGGTCCCAGCCCTTCCTCAGTTTTTGGGCCACTCTAGTAGTGCCAAGGGATTTAAAGCAGCCTCCTAGATAAACTTGAGGATTCCCCTAGTTTAGAGGTATCCTCAGATGGCATAGGACTGGCTCCCCAGTGTAGGGGAAGGACTGTGTCAGGGACAGGAGGGCGCAGGGCCAGAGCAATGTGCAGTTTGGTAGTTCAGGTGGGAGGAGTGACTCCTTTAGAGCCATTATCCACCAGTGTAAATAAAAGTAGCCCTTATTGTGCTTTAACTTTTATAAAGGGACTGGATTGGCCCCTGGCAAACTCCAGGATTGGATGGGTGGAAAGTTGATGGAAAGCTACTTAAGTTCACAAGCTCCTCCTATCCCAAATGCACTGACTGCTGATCTGATCCAAGAGATTATTTAAAAACACACCAACATCCTAAATTAAAATATTGAGGGATCTGACCAAAGTTAGGAAATGCAGACTCAGCCCTCACTCTACTTCATAGGTTTCCAAACGGTGGGTGTTTTTCCAGTTGGTGGGGTGATGTTTTGTTACGAAGCCACCCTTTAAGGGCAGCAGCTAGAGCTGTGCTTTCAGGTGTCCACATGCCACTCCACTGAAGTCAAATGGAGTTACGTATATGTTCTTGAGGGCAGAATTTGGGCTGCATTTTTAGTCTTAACTCACAGCTTCCTGAATTTTTTTCAATCACATCAAATTATTAATTATCTTTCCTTTTTTTTTCCTCCTGTGGGTGGACATGTGTTCAGTAAGCAAGGTGCACTGTCCAGGGAATATTTAGTACTTTTTAACATCTCCTTTTTTAAAAAAAAGTTGCAATTTTAGATATGATCAAGCCATTTAAATCTAGGAATTTCTAATGCATCTGTCACCAATAGCTAAATTCTATATTGCCAAAGCAAAATACAGTTTGCAATATATGACATTTACCTTCATCCGAGCAAAAAAATTGTATTTTCTACCATATTCCTATTTTTCGGCTGCTTGCCACCTAGAATCATTTAAAATTCCACTAAGAGAAACACACAGTATAGCTGCAACCTGGTGTTTTCTCAACATGTGGGGCGTCTGATGCATCACAGTTGTCTTACAGAAGTTCGGAGCGGAAATTGTGAAACAACCAATTAACTTTTTTAAATGGAGCCTTTTAGGTCAGACTGATTAAAAGAAAATACTAGACTAGCATGTAACAATGAATCATTGACAGAACAAATTGCCAATAAATGGGAACAATAAAATCCCTCCTCCCTCTTTATTCCCCTGTTAGTTCTCGTGGCTCCTCAGGATGTCAGAACAAGTAGTTAGGTTGGTGGTTCTGCTTTGTCTTATGGTGTTTACCTCTGGCACCTGAGGGTTTGTTCAGAGCCAGGAGCTGAAAACTGACAAATAATATGAGGAAGTTATATTTTTCTTGTTCTCGGGTGTGAATTAGATCAGTTTGTCATATTTGCACACAACTAAAATTTGAACTGCCTGTGAAGACTTTCACGTTTAATTTCTGAATTTGACTTTCAAGTAAAGAGAAAATATAAATGCTTGACTGAGACCAAGAAAAATGCATAATATAATATGTTAAAATAAATTAAGTAACTTATAAATTGATGCAAAATGAAAAAAAATTGGAGCTTGGTATTTCAGTAGCTAACTGGGGAGACAGCCAAAACGTAATGGATTTAAAAGTAAAAATCACACAAGCCACTACAGGAGAAGTAATTCACATAACTTAGCAGCATTAGCAAAACCACTGATCTACAAATGCAGTAGATAATAGGCTGAAGGTCCATGGAGGAGTTCAGGCAGGGGTCTTACAAAAACTCGTTTATTAATGACCGACCTCTGTTTTACGTACCAGAGAATATCCAATCCTTCTAAGGCCTTATCTTGCATCTTTCAAGTCATTGAGAGTTTTGTCATTGACTTAAATGGGAGTAGGCCTTTAAATAGAAGGTACATTATGGAGTACAGGAGATGAGGGGTGAGAAGGAAGACAAAATTTTATGGAAATGTGAGTGACTTGATATATGGAGTATAAATGTTCCATTTTATCCACAATTTATCCACAGTGAAAAGTGGACACTGTCTGCTGAGCAAAATACTCCTAACTCAGTTTCTACAGTGTTTTTTACTACCATTGAATCCTGGAGAGCAAAATATGTTAATGATCATACTGGTTATCTGGGCTTTGTGCTGTTTTAAATTTATATAGCTCTGTGTGTGTGTGTGTGTGTGTGTGTAAAAAAATATATTTTTAATCCTAAATCCGATTCCAAGGCCATTAACTCTATATTTTGCTTTACAGTGTAGCTCTTGCAATATATTACCACATCAAAAACAGGTATGTAAACAATGAGTCTCACATTATAAAAAACGTTCAGTGTTTCTTTTTAATTTTTTTCCGTAGCCTGTAGCGTCTCCTACCCCTGGAATAAAGAGATTTCTCTATAGATCACACTGCTTTTCTGGGAATAAATTGAGAGTTTTAAAAAACAATATTATAATGATGACTAAGTGTGGTTCAAATTCGTTGTAGTTTTAGAAAACTTCGACTTCTGTTTAACAATTTTAGTTACACACACACACAATGGTCACTTACTAATAAAAAAATGTGAGTACAAATTACGACACACACATCTAAACTGTGTCCTGCTGTGGCTTCTGTTTTGCCCTTTGGTGAAGGTTGCTGTAGGAACCATTGGGTCAGTGAGTAGTTAAGAATTATCAATAGTGATGTGGCATGAAATAAAAACTAATATATTGGGCAATGGGAATGGCATTATAAATAAATTAGTAGCCTCAAGAACAAAATTATTCACCAAAGTAGGTGTGCCAATACCAGGTAATGTTTGTTTGGTTTTAGCTTGGGTGTGGTAATTAAAAGGTGACGATTAGGAAAAGGATGAGAGAGAGATCTAGAAATTAACTATTCACTTAAACTGTTAAAGAGTTTAATTTTGTAAGTTGACTTTTTTTTTAACAATTCTGTTTTCTGAGAGCGCCCTTTAAATAATCTTTCCTGAAATTGTCAGAAGGGGTTTTCAGCTTCCCTATTGATGATTGATTTTAAACAGGTCTTTTCATTAGCAGAGGAAATGACTTAGGCTCCAGTCCAGCAAAACACTTAAACATGTGCTTACATTCAACCATGTGAATAATCTTGTTGACTTCAATGAGCCTACTCACCTGCTTAATGATAAGGATGTACCTAAGTGGCTGGGTGGGTCAGGGCCTCACTTAGTGTGGCCCAATTTTGCATTGAAGCCAGACTCTGTTTGCACAGGTCTGAGGGTCTGCACTAGCAGGTACTTGTGCAGCCTCTACAGGGAAACACTTAAACTAACTTTTTATAAAAGTGCTATAAAGGCCTGATCCAAAACCCATCAAAAGTCCATCAAAGGACTCCATAGATTGCAATGGGCTTTGGATTGGGACCTAGAAGTGCAAAGTAAACAAACTGGAAAAAATAGATGGAGAGTGGAAATTTTAGCTAACTTCTTTCAGTTTATAGTAATCTGAAGCTATTCAGAGTCCCCCAGTCTTCAATGAGATTGTAGCTCTTAACTATAGTAGGTAACAAGATGAGCATGGGTAAAAGTGTTTACAGGATTGGGGCCTGAGGATCATGTCATGAATGTGATACTTGTAACATTCACCCTTCTTGGTGAGGGTTAGGTGAGTAAATGGAGATGGTTGCCTAGGATCACTTTTTTTAAAGTGACACAACCAAACTAAAATATTTTCTGCTTTTGTTTTGATTTTGTACCTAAAGGGTGTCAGTGTCAATAATCTGAGATCTATGTGCACTGAATGTTTTCCTGTTGGAAAGCTTGTTTGCTTCTTTCACTCTTCTAACTGAGAGGTGAATTTATCAAGAAAGAACTGCACTGTCTTCTGTAGCTGTGCATTGATACACAACATGTTGTAAATGCGCCCTCTGCTGTACTCTTCAGAAACCGTTCTAGAAATGAAGCTCTTGAAATCTCTATTACATTTTCTTAAAGAATAGACATGAAGTGACTGTCTGTGACTCAAGATTAAAGGGACAATTTGAGGACAGCACTCTGTTGTTCATGCTACTGTAACAGTAATAATTTTTTAAAAGTTCAGTTTCCCAGCTACACAACCAAAAGTGAAGCATCAGTGTATATAGGATTTATCAATACTTGCCATGGTTGTTGGGGTTTTACAAGCACAGTCCTGCTCCCATAGAAGTCAATACTGGATAAATTGGTGAGAGTCCAGCGAAGGGCAACAAAAATGATTAGGGGTCTAGAACACATGACTTATGAGGAGAGGCTGAGGGAGCTGGGATTGTTTAGCCTGCAGAAGAGAAGAATGGAGGGGGATTTGATAGCTGCTTTCAACTACCTGAAAGGGGGTTCCAAAGAGGATGGCTCTAGACTGTTCTCAATGGTAGCAGATGACAGAACGAGGAGTAATGGTCTCAAGTTGCAGTGGGGGAGGTTTAGATTGGATATTAGGAAAAACTTTTTCACTAAGAGGGTGGTGAAACACTGGAATGCATTACCTAGGGAGGTGGTAGAATCTCCTTCCTTAGAGGTTTTTAAGGTCAGGCTTGACAAAGCCCTGGCTGGGATGATTTAACTGGGAATTGGTCCTGCTTCGAGCAGGGGGTTGGACTAGATGACCTTCAGGGGTCCCTTCCAACCCTGATATTCTATGATTCTATGAATACGAGTCTGACTGTAATGGGAATTGAATCCAGACCCCTGCTTTGCAACTGGATAACCTCCATGAATTTAAGCCCATCAATGGCTATTAGCCAGGATGGGTAAGGAATGGTGTCCCTAGCCTCTGTTTGTCAGAGGGTGGAGATGGATGGTGGGAGAGAGATCACTTGATCATTACCTGTTAGGTTCACTCCCTCTGGGGCACCTGGCATTGGCCACCGTCGGTAGACAGGATACTGGGCTGGATGGACCTTTGGTCTGACCCAGTATGGCCATTCGTATGTTCTTAAGAAACAATTTAAGAAATATTTCATTCATTCTTTTTCTGTCCAGCACACCAGATTTACTCAAAACTAGATTACTTTCTAACTTCCCGAACTCTAACCAGGTATTACAATCACATTTTCAAGAGAAACTATTGATAGATCAGACCAATCCTCGCTAAGTTTTCCCATAGTTAACCCAACTCTCTGACTGTATTGTTGTAATTGTCATCCCGTCTTCCCCCAATTCCTTTTCCTCATTGTTTGTTGTTCTCTTTTGCATCTTTCATTCTACTTAGATTTTTAGCTCTATCAAGCAGGGACCATGTCTGTCTTGTTTGTGAAATGCCTAACATGCTTTTGGGTGCTCAGAAAGCAAAACAATAACAAAACACTTCAGATTAGATAGAAAATACTTCACTCCCAAGAGACAAAAATACCAAATGTTATTTTCAGTGAAGAAAATAAATGCTTATCATATCTCATTCTTCTGTTTAACAAAGTATTGACGGCCAAGCAAATGCTTTCTCGGTGGGCTGCAGCTAAAGCACGGAGGAAGGAGAAAGAGAGAATCCTTTTCTCTTTCCTTTGTAAAGCGCCAGAATTGTAATACCCTTCCTCACCACTGATTCTAGTGGACTATATGTAGAGTAAGGTGATACCCTTACTCTCACACAGTATAAGAATGTGGCCCAAAGTATATATCTTCTTAGCTGATGAGGAACTCTTTGCTGCAGGCTAACTTCAGTTACAGTAGGCTGAGATGTTCATCCCATTTTAAGAAAATGTTTATTTCGTGCATTAGAAGGTTGCAAAGCAGAAACCTTAAATTTTCAGGTGCTGGGGCTTAAACCTATGTTGGGCACCAGTTAAATATATTTTGTGATCCCAGATCCCCACGGAACATCCAAGCTGTAACTTCCCTGAATGCACACAGTTCAGTACAGATAGAAAGTACATTCAGCAGTCTCTGTTCAGGAGAAGCCCGTGACCAGAATAACAAGGATGCATCGAATAAAGATTAAACTGTAATTAGAAATCCACATAGAGCAAAGTCCTGAGTTTTGACCGCTGCTGTTGGTACAACCTTTTTTCTGATCATTAATATTTATTCCAAAATTACACAAACTTCTTAACTTAAATAAACCAAATATTGTTATTAATGTCTGTGGAGTTGCATCTAGTGTCTTGCTGTTCTTCAGTAGATGGGATTTGATTGTAATACCAAAGTTTAACTGTCTTACAACCAAGATGGTCAGCACAAATAGTGCTAAAATTAATGATGACTTGTTTTAGTTTGTGAAAGACATGCACAGTCTTATGCTGGCAGTGAAATTACAGTGTTTCTCTCTCTTTTCAGGGACACAGACGGAAGGATGCTCTTAGATATTTTTGATGAAAACCTTCACCCCCTTTCGG
The DNA here is from genome assembly GCF_965152235.1 of Eretmochelys imbricata. NCBI lineage: Eukaryota > Metazoa > Chordata > Testudines > Cheloniidae > Eretmochelys > Eretmochelys imbricata. The sequence continues at coordinate 242,392,866 of NC_135573.1, forward strand.
TAAACTCATCTACCTCTTCTTGTCTTTCATGAGACAGTTTGCTGCCTTGCCCTGTGCTTATGTGTTTGACTCAGTCACCTGTTTGAAAATATTTCTTCCCCAGAAATCCGAAGTGCCACCAGACTATGACAAACACGACCCAGAGCAGAAACAGATTTACCGCTTTGTTCGGACGTTATTCAGTGCTGCTCAACTGACTGCTGAATGTGCCATTGTCACCCTGGTAAGTGTCTGTGAAATTACATCAATCATTCAACAGATCCACCATTGTTCCTTGAGCTTGTTTCTGTGCAGCTGTACAGAGCTGGACGTTGTTAGGGAGTTTGTTCTCATCACAGTTTTTGTGGAGATGAAGGAAGTTATTTGAGTTATTTTCTTGGAGAATACATTATTGAAGTTATTACTGAAGTTTTACAGTCATCTATATAGCATGTGTCACGGTCAGGTTTATATCTTGCTCCCACAGCGTGATAACATTACTGGCCACCAGGCAATATAATACTCAGGTGGGGTAAGTGTCTTGGCCATGTGGGAATTTTAGATACTGAAACCATTCCACTTTGGTTAGGTTTACTGTGTATCATTATAGCTTCCAGCAAAGACTCTTTGACAACTGTCAGTAGCTTAATGGCATTAGTAAGAGTTATGGATGCACAAGGGCTGCATGAGTGACTGGAGCATGTTGGTGGCTGCTGTTTTTACTTGTCGTGTACATGACTTTGAGGGGCATGTCTGATCAGTGAACAATTGAATAGCTAAGGATGAAGTTTATCTACCTAAAAATAGAGTGCTAAAGATGAAGGGCCAGATCCGCAGCTGGTTTAAATAGGCATAACTCCATTGATTTCATGGGCTAATGGAGGTAGTCCGATTTCCGCCAGCTGAGAATCTGGCCTGAAATTTCTATCCTACTGACCCTGGTGAGTCTCTTCAGGTTTCAGGCACAGTTTTTGCTACATTCTTGGTGTAGGGTTTAAAAAACCAGACATGCTGGTTATTTTCACCTCTTCAGAGTGAGTTTGTAGGACAGTTTTTACCAGGTTTATTTTTGGGGGATAGGAGGTGAAATTGGAGAGGCAGAGCCTTGACATTTGACCCCATTCTTCCTCTTTGACAGTCCCTGAAGCGTTGTATCTCTTAAGCCCTCCCTCTCTTTGATAGAGAATAGCCAGTGGGTCTGGCTCCCTCCAGCGTCTGTCAGTACCACTCATGCTGGTCAGTAGGAGACATGAATATGGGAAGAGTCGTGCAAGGTTCGCCCCCTAAAGCCCTTGCTGTTCTGGGATGGGTATTGGAGTGTGCTCCTAGTCAACTGCTTGGCCCAGCCACTATCCATAGTTTTATACAATGAGATTATTGCTCTGTCTCATGCAGAAATAGCACTTAATTTAAAGAGCTTACTATCAAATACAGTGGAACACTCTTACAGAAACTCCTGTTATCCAAATTTACATTCTGTGAGCCGTTGTGAAAGAGATCCCTCGTTCTAGTTGAAAAGACAGGCTTTTATTATGCATAGCAATAATGTAGCGACTGGTTCGCATCAGGCTGTCACACCACTGCTCCGTGTTTCCATAGGAATCTTGTTAATGTGGTCACCTTTGAGGAGAAAACAGTCCTCCATTCCTGTTGTAGAGAAATCGTTAAAAATAAAACCCCACAGCTAACTGATTGGATTTTCATCAGCAGTTAAACATGCCGTTTGAATTAATTGACTATTCTTTTGTCTTAATTAACGAGCATCCCTCGTGATTGGAAGCTGAGACCTAAACTCAAGTGACTTGGGTTCTCTTCCTGGCTGTGCCACTCACGAGTTGTAGGAGCTTCGGCAAGACACTCGTGGCCTGATGTTCTGAGGTGCAGAACACCCGCAGCTTCCAGTGACCTCAATGGGAGTCGCACATGCTCGGCACTTTTCCAGATCAGGCCGTTAATCTGCCGTTACTCCCGTAGCACTGTCTGTAAATACCCACCTCTGTAACGTGCTTCCAAACCTTCTTTTAGAAGTATGACACAGTAGTATTTTTAATACCACGTTATTCATTAGCTACATATTCTCCCTTCATCTCTGATTTCCGTTTCCTCATATGTCACCATTGCCATCAGTGGGGACCTAGAAATGGATCTCTCTGACTGCATGGAAAGTAATCTGCTTTTCTTTTCTTTTTTAAACCCTCCTAAGTTGGCTTTGCTGACACATTACAAACTTTAGCCAAAATCTGCCAAGTGCTTTGAGTTTTGAGAAGTTGACTATGGGTAGAAACCAGCCTCCCCTGCACAAGCCTGTGTTTCATTGCAGTCCGATGTGGGAACAGACTACAATCTGATCTGCCATCTGCCACTCATTCCTTCTCGGGGGCCTGCCCACACTCAGGCATGCAGCATGTCTCCGGGAAAGCAAATCACAATGCCTCTTAAGTAAGAGACTTGAATTATTGGGTTTTTTCCAGTCCCTCTTTAATATATCAATATATTATTAAAATATTAACAAAGATCAAAGTATGTTGGGTGTCTTGAGGTGAATGCACTGCTTCCCCCTTGGCATGCAGGCATATCCTGGCGATGCTGCCTGAGAAGCATGGACAGCAGCAATGGCGGGTTAGATTGTAGTCTGTACACCTGGTGAAAGAACTGAGTGAAATGAACCCCCATCCTGTGTCGTAAAAGCTGCTTTCCGGAAAAAAAACCCCACAAAACGAAACTCCATTGTAATGTTCCAGGTCAGAGGTGGGCAAACTTTTTGGCCCGAGAGCCACATCTGGGTATGGAAACTGTATGGCAGGCCATGAATGCTCATGAAATTGGGGATTGGGGTGAGGGAGGGAGTGAAGGCTCCGGCTGCAGGTGCGAGCTCTTTGGTGGGTCCAGAATTGAGGAGTTCAGTGTGCAGGAAGGGGCTCCAGGCTGGGGCACGGGGGGTTGGGGGGAGTGAGGGCTCTGGCTGGGGTCGTGTGCTCTGGGGATAAGGGTTTGGGGTGCAGGAGGGTGCTCCTGGCTGGGACCAAGGGGTTTGGAGGGCAAGAGGGGGATCAGGGCTGGGGCAGGGGGTTGGGGCATGGGAAGGAGTCAGAGGTGCAGGCTCAAGTAGTTCCCACAAGCTGCGGCGTGTCCCCCTGCTCCAGCTCCTATGCGGAGGCGCAGCCAGACAGCAATGCATGCTGCCCTGTCTGCAGGTGCCGCCCCTACAGCTCCCACTGGCTGTGGTTCCTGGCCAAGAGGAGCTGTGGGGGCAGCACTTGGGGAGGGGACAGCACGCGGAGCCTCTTGGCTGCCCCTATGTGTAGGAGCTGGAGGGGGGACATGCTGCTGCTTCTTCTTCCAGGAGCTGCACGGAGCTGGGCAAACCCGCGACCCCTCTCCCCAACTGGAGCGCCGGAGCGGGGCAAGCCCTGGACCCTGCTCCCTGGTAGGTTCTCAAGGGCCGGATGAAAATGTCTGAAGGGCCGCATGCAGCCCCTGGACCGTAGTTTGCCTACCCCTGCTCCAAGTGCTTAATTAAAACATTTCAATTAAAGCCTTTAATATTACAGCAAAACAATTTATAATTAAACAAAAAGATTTAATTTCCACAAAGCCCTCCAAAGCTGCGAAGAGATTTCTTGTACTGATAGGTGAGGAAATTAATATCTGAGGTTGAGACAATTAAAATACTAATTTGCATTATTTATTTTCAGAATAACACCACACAAACAACAATAATCGAAAGAATAAATTTTATTGCTGATTAAAACTCATTTAAATAACATTTTCTGTCTTGGTGAATAGCTGGCTTGTGCTCAAGCTGTGACCTGGCTTTATGGAAGGAATACTGCGTAAATGTTCTCTTCCCTCTCTAGGAGGTACTTCCATCCTTGCTGAAGCCTAGCGATTGTCATCATTTTCCACCAAGCATATCTGCAACACTGTTCTCAAGGTTCTGTGTTGCTGGTTGGGTGGTAGTGGCACGATCTAGTAAGGTCATTGTTTAATTGGCTAGCTCAATATAAGTGCTCAGTATTAATATTATCCATAACTCAAGGAAAAGGTGTCTTCACTAGTTATTTGTTGTCACTTTGTCCTACAAACACATAAGCAGTCTGATCACTAGAATTGGGGAGGAAGGATGGTCTATTGGACATCAGTTCTGTGCTCTGCCACAGACTTCCTGTGTCACCTTGGGCAAATCACTTAATCTCTCTGTGCCTCAGTTCCCTATCTGTAAAATGGTGGTGATAGCACTTCGCTGCCTTTCAGGGCTGTAGTGAGGATAAATACATAAATGATTGTGAGATGCTCAGATAATATGGTAATAGGGGCCAGATGAGTACCTAAAAGAGCCTAAATTATTTTTTTAAATTTAGATGAATATAGATACAAGAAGATATTTTTTGGTGCCTGGATCACATTCAGCATTTGTACCACGTTCATCTCCACAGTATGCCACAGCGATGAGAGTATTGTAATTACATAAGAGAGTCTACGTTTGCCATATGAATTTAACTAATCCAACCAAATGTTCCCAAGTTCTCCTTATCCTGGAAACAGTCAGGTTTCCAACAGTAGAATAAAGAGAGCACTGCAGAACTGTAAAGAGAAAGTTCATCCCACCTGCAGTATTTCCTCAGAAGGAGAGTCTAATGCTTAGGGATTTACTTTGTCTCTCTATCAGGTATTCCTCCAGGACAGTTTCATTATAATTATAGGATCTCACATGTGTGTGTGTACACACGCCTATGTGTAGAGCAAAAAAACTTGCCCTCCCTTTACTGCATTTACATCGCGTATTCTGACTTTTAACTGCTAGTGAAAATTTGTTTAATCTAAAAACATTTGTTTGACTTGCTAAATTGATGTATGGAGGAGAAGGCTGTTTTTCTTTCTGTTTATTGATTTTGCTGGGTGTCTGGAAACCATTTTCACCAGATAGGAGGGGATTTTCTTGAGAATAGAAAGGTGTCCTTTATGGAACGGAAAGCCACATTGTCCATAGTGTGACAGCTCATTGTGAATCACGAAGGAGGTAGCAGAGCTAAGAGGAAGGGGAGGAATGGGCACTAAGTTAGTGAAATATGTCCCTCCACCATATTCTTTAATCTGTCCTAGTGACATGAATTCTGCAGCTATCACAGCCCTATTGAATATCTGACAAACTCAAGATATGAAAACCCTTCCACGTGCTGGCCACCATTCCTCTTGCTAGTGACAATCTTATAAAAGCTATCCTGAATGCTTATTTAATAAAATCTTGTCATTTAAAAAAAGTAAATTGCCACAATGGTATTCTTTATCTTTTGTTTAAGTTTGATACCCTATTGTGTCCAAAGATTCATGTGGCAGCATTAGGTTATTATCTGACATAAAATCTGCTCCATATTATATATCAATACTAAATTCACTGTCTAGGAAATTTAAAATCACTACCTCCCATTTCTTTTTTGGGCAGTGAGACAAAGCCAAAAAATTCCTGTTAGGCTCAGTTCTCTATTTTCCATACAATGTCACATACCTAGTGGTGATTTAAGAAAAAAACAAAACAAAACCCAAAACCTGCTGATCTGCAGTAATGACTACAAATGCTTTTCTTTGGAGCTGTGCACTTTCCTAACTAGTAGCATCTGTGACCATGCATAATTACCCAAGAAAACAAAATGGAACTGTGTTGACTTCTGCTTCAGTAGAAATATTGCAAAGAAGCAAAATTTAAGAGAATGGGGGGAATCTGTTTTGGGGGTTTTTTTCCAAAGGAAAAAGTACAAATTCACTCAGGGAATGTGGTTTTATTTTTAGACTTCTGCGTTAATGATCTTGATCTTCCATTCCTTGTGAACCCAGAACTTCCACTTAAGTCAGGGGGAATCCTGGCTGTGTTAGGAAGGAACAGTGAGGCCCAGTGTACAAGGAGAGTGGAAAATAAATATCCTATAATAGTCTGAGTGTCTTTTAGCTGCATCTTTCTTTCCAGGAGAAACTGGATGAAATTTTGAGGCAGAATCAGAGGTTATGAGCACTGGAGTTTCTCCTGATTCACCTAAGGTTTGATGTTAAATATCTGGTGTTTGTTGTTGTTATTAATAATAATAGTTTTTATTTTTGGCCACCTTTTTCAGAGATTTTTGGAGCTAACTACTTCACTACTTTTCACATTTGGTCTCTTTTCAAAGTTGGACAAGCAGAAGCAGTATCATGCCAGGATATCCTCTTCTACAAAATGGATGGCACCAGGTCTGTCTGGAACATGTTAGGTGCCCAGCTGAGCAAGTGCAAAGCATGAAGTTGTTTTTGGAGAGAGTCAGCAGGGAGTTGGCTAATCTCTTAGAACAGAAGCTTGTGGCAGTTCAGTGGCTGCATTCGAGCCAATAAGCATCTTTCAGTGCCTAGCACAAGTTACCTTAGTGCCAGTGTACATACAATAATCTTTCCATGCAAATCCCTTTTCAGTTTCAGACATTGGGATGCACCAAACTTTTGTACTTGTGAAGAAACAGATGTATTTATTCCTTTTTACTTTGTTGATGTATGTTGGAATGGAAACTGTGCCTTCATGTGTTATGTGGGGGATGATAACATTTAGGCCCCAGTCTCACAACTGACAGTGTGTGGGCAGATTACCGTGCTCACAGGGACCACCACTGGAGCAGATTGGGGTCCATAGAGGCACAACTGCATGCTACCAGCTGCAGGACTGGAACCTTAAACAGCATAGGCTGGACTCTCTTTACCAATGTAAATTCAGTGATTCCTCTAAAATCAATGAAGTTTTGCTAGTAAAATTCAGATCAGAATCTGACCCACAGTACTGAAAAAACGTCATGAGAAAAGGCTCTGTTTCTACCTTTATGATGCTAAGTCCTTCATTTTTCCTTCTCTGCTCAGGTTGATGGCTGATGAGAAATGAAGTTTGTTTGGCGGAGGTCTTGCTCCTACTGCTGGTATTTTGTCTGAGAATTTTATAACATTCTGATAATGCCAGCTGATTTCCATCAGCTCAGTCAGCCATAGGTTGGCTGCCCACTTGCTCCTTTGTGCTTTCTCTCTCTCTCTCCCCAGAAACATTCAAGAATGGCTGACTTTTGTATTAGAAATATGTAATTATTAATTCTGTCATCTGCTACTCTGTTATCTTTTTAAGGTGAGATAGTTAATCAGGGATTTCATTTTCCCAGTGGTAGTCACTGTGGTATAAATTTTTCACATGTTACTAGCCATTTTGACTGGACAGTAAATTTTAAGCAAAGTAAGTACATTCCCCCCCCCCCCCCCCCCATCTCCAACCCTTTCTGAGCAGTTTACATGGACTGGGTTGGATGATGTAATGGGCATTCTGAATCTACCCTTTAATTGACCCCACATCTCTTTCAGAAAAGATATCATCTAGTCTAAAAGAGTACCTCTGCTACAGTTTTCACAATACCTAGTTTTCACTGTACCCAAATCTGCAGTAAATTTGGTTTTGACATAATTAATCTCTACTGTTACCACTTCATTGCTCCACTGGGCTCTTGTTTAAATGTTTTGAGATTTCTAAAGTTCTTAGATGAACGTTTTTTAATTTGGGCACCTAGATGCATATTTAGGCATCTGAGTAAAAGTGGCTTGACTTTTTTTTTCTTTCCCCAGAGGGACTAAAGCAGGTAGTGCTCAGCACCTCTGGAAATTGGCCACTGAATCATTTAGGTGCCTAAATTTTAGGCACTCAGTATTGAAGGATTTTCAATGGCCTGAGCCCTCAAGTTCCTTCAGTTCTTGTTGACTTCAGAAGGCGGTCAGCACCTCACAGGTTTGGGCCTTGTGTGAAGCTTGTTGCAAAATTAAATGCTTTCAGTGCAGAACTGTGTAGGTCAACAGAGTTCTTGCATTTTGCAGAACAGGCAAGAAACACCAAATTACTCCTGTTTTCTTACAGCTGCTCTGTCAGTGAAACATCTGATCTGCCACACAAACAACTTGTCTGAATCTTGCCAGTGTTGCAATAGAGATGGCAATTTCAAGTTATTTCTTTTCAGTGCTCCCTATGTAGCCTCCATTTTGTCCGATGATAAAAACAGCCATTAAGAGTAGAGCTGGTTGGGAATTTTCCATTGGAATGATTTTTTTCAACAGAAAATACAGTTTCTTCAATATCAACGTTTCCTTTAGGAACATTTTTCAATTTTTCAAAAAAAAATAATGTGGTTTTCCATTGGGAAAAATCAAAATGAAATACTTCGTTTTGCGTTAGTTCAACCTGAATTGGAACATTTTGGTTTGTTGAAATTACCTAAAAAGGTTTTATTTTGAGTCAGTTTAACATTAAGCTGCATTTTTCCACTGTGGTGCATTGCTGATAGGACTTGCAGTGCAGACCCTTTTCTCTCCATTGGGCTGGCTTCTACTGGGGACTACATCTCCCTTAATACAACATGGTCTCTCCTCTGGCAGTCTGTGTGGTGTATCATGGAAGGCACAGGAGTACAGATGCATCATAGGACATGTTGTCCGGCCAGGAAGCCTGGCCTGTAAATGGGAATTGAATATCTGGATCTCGAACCGTAACTCCTATGAAGCAGTTGCTCATACTGGGGGAAGAGCAGTTAAATGCTGAACTGACTAAAAACAGTGTTTAGGGTCAGTTCAATAAGCCAAAAATATACATTTTGATTTGGGAATATCTAAATATTTTGTTTGGACCAGAAAACATTAAGATGAAATGCTTTGATATTCCCGAATAGAAATTTTTTTTTCAATATGTCTTTGCACAAAAATTTTGGTATTCAGTATTTTGTCCCAATTTGGGAGGAAAACAAAATTTGAAATATTGGAATTTCCCATAGGATGGCAATTCTGAATTTTTCCTAGCTCTCATTCAAAGCAAAGAAATCAATACCATCTTGGTTTCAGTCTTCTCCAGTCTTGAAGTATGTAATAAATATTATTCAACTATTAGTGTGTCATCAGAAAGGTATTCACAGCTAGGAAAAATCACCTAAGCAGTTTAATGTATGGCTAAAATATTAAACTGCTAATGTCCTGAGTGTAACCTCCAATCCGATATTTGGTGTAAATTCTGTGAAATGGCCAAGAAAAAGCCAGAATTATTACTATTCTGACGAGATTTTAGCTTCAATTCTGTTATTTTATGTTTGTATTATTAAAAATGCCCAAAGGTTGCTTACACGATACACCCAAGAATTTCATTTGTGGTTACAGTGAAATACAAAGATGCCAAGTTTTCTACAGGAAAATCTGTTGTATGTAGCTGGGGCTTGACATTTTCAATGAACAGATGTAATACAGACATGCAGATAAGGCCAGCTTAGGTGGCAAATACATCAAGGAAGTTTTTGTTTTTGTTTGTTTTAATATAAGGACCAGTGCTTCTGGAGTTTGGGGGCACAGCATATTTCAAAGTAAAAAAATTTTTAAATGAGCATTACTTAAGATTTTCTACAGCAGAGCATTCAAATAACCAAAATACGTAAACAAAGTTTTTTTTAAAGATTGAAGTGCAGTTAGTGTTTAAAGAAAAAAAAAAAAGTGTGTGTGTGTGTGTGGCAGGGGTCCGACCTGTTTTGCAGCCTTAGATAATAAAAGCAAAGTCGTATCTTGTTTGGCCAAGGGCCACCAAACATTTTCTATCCTGTGGTGTTTGTTTAAATAAGAACTGAGCTCACTATATGGCAGTCTTGTTACCAATCAACCTGAGAGCCAAACTGTAGACTCCATAATCATGCTTGTTGGAGTCTTGTGGCCACACTAGTTGTGATTATAATTGGGTAAAGATGGGGTTTGGAGGCTCTGAAAATACTGAGAGGAATGGGAAAGTGAACTGGGGTAAGCAAGTGCTTTTAGTTTTTAGAATCCAGCTCTGTGAATGTTTAGCTAGGGAAGCATTGTGGACTTCCATCTGCATAAACCTAGTGTCAGAAAGACAAGTCCCTAGGGATCAATTACATGGAAATAAAGTGCTATTCCAGAATGTCTGCAATCTGTTAAGGCAGTAGGACTATTTCTAAAGATGGATCAAACTCTCTTAAGTGGGTGAAAGTAATTCATGGCATTTAACTCCTGGCTTCTGAACACCATACATGGTAATTATATTGTATTACTTATGGTTCTGTAACAGAAAAATCTACTGAGATAGTCACGTGGAGATGAGTCTTCAGTAAAGATGACAGATTGCTTCTCCTGATTCTTTCAGGTACAGATTTATTTCCTCCAATGTTCAGATGAGTACATTTTATAACATACTTCCCTAAGATGAACTTTTTAAATTCAGATTTAGTCCCCTTTAATTTAGCAACTGATCCTAAAGACAGGAAAATACAGAGGGTCTGTTACTTTTGTAAGTTAAGGAAGAAGGAGAATTAGAACATAATGAGCTTAGCAAAGACATTAGAAAAGCACAATAAATCTTAGGTCTATTTGATACAAAAATTGGATTGAAATTAGTGAGCAGATCTGCGTTTACCCGAGTGCTAAATGTGCAGAGACGTAGTTGCACAGATGATGTGAATACCAGTGGGAGTTGCACAAGTAAATACCCAGCATTTGTTTTTCTTGACCCTAGAGCCATTTCTTGGCTTGTGCCAGCAGAAGCCAAGTTTTGGTCCCACGCTGCCAGTGAATCTGCTTAAAATTAGGGCTACAATGGTGATAATCACCCAAAAGCCTTGCTCTGTAAATGGGCCCAGAGCCAGCTGGAATAGCTCCAAAAGTTGGTGCTGATTTAGCATCTCTCACCAGGAACTTCCACTAGCCAGAACATTGCATTGTGTCTCCTCAGCAACACAGGCTACCAAGGGAACAGCAGACCCATTCGCTAATTTCTACACTGGCTTCCTGTACAATATTGAGTCAAGTTCAAAGTCTTGATCCTTATTTTCAAGGCGCTTCATGGTCTGGGTCCAGCATACCTAAGAGATGGCCTGAAGCACTGGGATGAAGAGGGTAGCCACCAACTCCGTTCCTCTGGCACAATTTAACTCTCTATCATAAGGGTAAAGCTCATCTGTGCAGGAGACAGAGATTTCTTGGGAACTGGTCTGAGTCTGTGGAAGGAACTCCCGCAGAAGCGAAGGACCATTACAGACCTTCCAAGTGCCAGACACACTTCTCAGATCTGCCTTCTCTAACGTAAGTGCATAATAGCTTGTACACTGAAAAAAACCAAAACCCCACCGAAACAGAGCACTAAGCTGCACACGCAGTTCTCCCCTTAGAGACAGGATAAGAGAGAAAACCAGCCAAACAGGACAGATTGCTTAATGGGCTACTAGATGGTGCTTAAATACTATGGAGATGAGGGTAGTATAAGAATAAAATAGTGTTCTCTGGAGTCCTAACTTGATTCTAAAGCTGCAGGCCCCTGGAAAGGGTGCTGGCCATGCTTCCTTCCCCAAGGAGAATTACCCCTCCAACCTAAATGTGCTCTTATTTATATTAGCTTGTTATTTCTAGTCTATATTCCCTGTATCCTAAATAATTCTTCTTTCTTCTTGGTATTTACACTCTTCAAATATCTGTATATCATGTCCTTAATCTTCTCTGAGCCAAGCTATACATATTTAGCTCTTTGAATATTTCCTAATATTTCCTCCCCTCTCTCTGATCATTTTCCGGCCCTCCCCCCGCTTCTGGCAGGTTCGCGGGCCCAGTGACCCCGGCGGGAGCAGGATTTCCAGGACTAGGACCCTGTCAGGGCAGCAGGTGGTCAGGATGTTGAGTGCTGCTTGGCTCCTACTTAGCTGAAGCTGCTGCTCTTGCTAAGGATTGAAAAGGTTAAAGGGGGCAAATTGAGGGGGATGGGCAGGGTCTGAGCAGAGGGTGGAAACTGACTGCAGGCCAGGGATCAAACAGCTGGAGGCAGAGGCAGGAGCGAGGCTGATGAGCAAAATTCGGGGAGGGAGGTAAGAGCCAGTGTTCAGGCCAGGGCTGAGGTGCTGTCAGATGGTGGCAGAGGAGGTAACAATTACTGTGATGGGATGATCCACCTGCCCTGTTTGCAAAAATAGGGTGTGGGCAGAGGAGCTTCCATGCTTAGGAGGAAGTGTTCAGAAAAGAAAAATGAAGATGTCCTGGGCTGCTTATGATATACAGTTAGGGGAAGCAACAATAGAAAGTAAAGTAAACACTGCACAGGTAAAACATACCTTAAGTTTTTAGTGAACACTCAGAGTAGATAAAACACCCTGCTCCCTCCTTTAGCTGTGTTTTCCCATTACTGCGACCTATCCTTACTTGTTGCGGCCCCAGCTTGATTTAGTGGTTATTACAGAGAACAGAATAAGGAGCCTCCCTCTGATCCATTGTAATAATGCTCCATTCGCTTGCCAGCAAGGTGCGCTCACACATCAGGGAACTGACACCTTCAGGGCAGACTGGCCCAGGATGCTGAATACCACTTGGCTTTTCTTTTAAAATGCCTCTAATTCTGGGCAAGGGACAATTTTCAGTTATGCCCCAACAGATAAAAAATACAGGACATTTACAGAACAGGTGAAGTGTACAGTAGGGAAATCCACATTAAGCACAGATCTGGATTGGGGCTGCCGGTGAGATATGCACTGGCGAAGAAGCATGTCCACTGTATCCTGTACTTTTAGCATTCTAGGCTGTGACACAGCCAGTCTATTCGTGACACCCGTCTTTACGACACCAGGGCCATCACCTGGGTAATATGTCCATCTAGCCACTATAACCCTGGCACTGGCATTTCTCTCACTGAAGCACAGCATACTCTGATTTCACAATCACCACAGCCATATACTTTCTTCTGTCTCCACACTTAGGTGAGAGGGGCCTTGCCTGGCCAGAAGTCAAATGTCATAGAACCACAGGGTTAGAAGGGACTGCAAAGGTCATCTAGTCTAACTCCCTGTCAAGATGCAGGATGCGTCATGCCTCTGATCAGCTGTCACAACATAGCTTCCCCAACTGAATGATACTTCGCAACTGGCCTTCTATAAACAAGCCATTCTGCTATAGTCCTTCACCTTTAAAGAGGCATAATCACAATTTGCTTGGCAGGTTTTTAGGAGGAGAAATGATCAGTTATAAGCCAACCATAAATATTGTACTGATAAGCAAACAATCAGTTATAAGCGAACCATAAATATTGTACCAAGAAGCAAACGATAGGCAAACAATCAGTTATAAGCCAACCATAAATATTGTACCAAGAGCAAACTCTTCTTAGAAAAATAAAATCACAATCCAAAAGGTAAAAAACAGAAATATTACAATGTTCCCACCCCTTCTATAAAGGCCAGAGAAAGGGTGGCCTCTGCTTACAGAGAGTCAGATGCTTTGTTGGTAATTCAGTTGCTAGATAATCTACCTCTGAGGTAAATTCGTTCCTTGTTTACTCTTGAGTCCCTTTTATTCTCCTACGTGTCATCGAGAGAGGTGGCTGTTTATTCTAGCCAGAATCTCGCTGTGAGGTGGTGGAAACCAGTATCGCCTTTTTATAAACAAATACAATTATGTGTCTTTCTGAATATGTTTCATGCCATTAAGTCATTGCAGTATCCATATTTGTCACAATTATTTTCAGTCCGTGTTTTTTTCAGTACCTATCAATGAGTTTATTTAAAGGTTATGTAGGAGGATACTAAAGGAATGTTAAAGGATTGTGTGACAATTAATGTGGCACCTAAAAGAATTGTACAGTAGCTTTTATTGTCTATGTACTGTACCAATATGCAAAAATAAATGTCGTCAGATGTCATAGAATCATAGAATCATAGAATATCAGGGTTGGAAGGGACCCCTGAAGGTCATCTAGTCCAACCCCCTGCTCGAAGCAGGACCAATTCCCAGTTAAATCATCCCAGCCAGGGCTTTGTCAAGCCTGACCTTAAAAACTTCCAAGGAAGGAGATTCCACCACCTCCCTAGGCAACGCATTCCAGTGTTTCACCACCCTCTTAGTGAAAAAGTTTTTCCTAATATCCAATCTAAACCTCCCCCACTGCAACTTGAGACCATTACTCCTCGTTCTGTCATCTGCTACCATTGAGAACAGTCTAGAGCCATCCTCTTTGGAACCCCCTTTCAGGTAGTTGAAAGCAGCTATCAAATCCCCCCTCATTCTTCTCTTCTGCAGGCTAAACAATCCCAGCTCCCTCAGCCTCTCCTCATAAGTCATGTGTTCTAGACCCCTAATCATTTTTGTTGCCCTTCGCTGGACTCTCTCCAATTTATCCACATCCTTCTTGTAGTGTGGGGCCCAAAACTGGACACAGTACTCCAGATGAGGCCTCACCAATGTCGAATAGAGGGGGACGATCACGTCCCTCGATCTGCTCGCTATGCCCCTACTTATACATCCCAAAATGCCATTGGCCTTCTTGGCAACAAGGGCACACTGCTGACTCATATCCAGCTTCTCGTCCACTGTCACCCCAGGTCCTTTTCCGCAGAACTGCTGCCTAGCCATTCGGTCCCTAGTCTGTAGCGGTGCATTGGATTCTTCCGTCCTAAGTGCAGGACCCTGCACTTATCCTTATTGAACCTCATCAGATTTCTTTTGGCCCAATCCTCCAATTTGTCTAGGTCCTTCTGTATCCTATCCCTCCCCTCCAGCGTATCTACCACTCCTCCCAGTTTAGTATCGTCCGCAAATTTGCTGAGAGTGCAATCCACACCATCCTCCAGATCATTTATGAAGATATTGAACAAAACTGGCCCCAGGACCGACCCCTGGGGCACTCCACTTGACACCGGCTGCCAACTAGACATGGAGCCATTGATCACTACCCGTTGAGCCCGACAATCTAGCCAGCTTTGTACCCACCTTACAGTGCAAGTGTGGTGCTCTGCTCTGTCCAATATTGATAACGGTCGGCTGCGTGCGTGTGTTCCCTCTGTGTGCTGCCCCGGCTCTGCACAGATCGCTACACAGCAGACCCCGAGAGAACCCCCAATGACCACAGACTCTGATAAGGTGTGAAGACACCCTGCCAGGTTTATTGTCAAATGAAGCACAGTAATAGTTTCCCGCAGACTCCACAGGACATACTACGAATATGTGCCCCCTTGACAATGGACCCAGCTCAGTCAGTGGCAGGACTCTCCACTGCTCCCTAGGCCGGACAAAGACATCTACTCAGGGATGCATTCTTATACACAGGTACAAACAAGTTACACATCATTTCTGATGTATTGAGGTACAACCCCTCTGCCTGTTGGGGTGCTGCCTCTCTCCTGGTACATGTTGGTTCGAACCAACAAGTCTATCCATCATACTATCTTTTTGACCCTGTCTTTTAGGATGGGTCAGCCTGTTCCTCATTATTTCTGTGGAATGTATTCGTGCCGGAATGTTCTGGTGCCATCCTGGCACAGGTTTATCCTATTAGTACTTGATACCCTTTAGGTATGTGTATATGTCCAGTTAGCAGCCGCCTTCATGCCACCTTTTGTGAGCAGGGCCTGCCTCTGGCTCATAGCTTAACTTTGCTTTGTTAGCGAAGTCTTGACCATTACTTTAGTTCAGGCATCAGACCGGGCCTCTGATACCAAGGGTTTATGTTTCAGGGCCTCATCTTACTACAAAATGCATTATCATTACTCTGTAATATCCTAACTCAGATCATCTAAAAACTAATGGTAGGGAAGTAAAATATGCTTGCTTGCCCAAGACGCTAAAATGCCTACTTACAGCTCTGTCATTTTCCTTGCTCTTCTCTCAACTCCCTCCAGTTTGTCAATACTTTTCTGCTTCTGCCCAGAACTGAATACAATATTGTGGTTGTGATTAAACTAGAACTGTATAGACAGGGACTGTTACCTCCCTGTTAGATGTGATACGATATGACTCTCTATAGGAAGCTCAAAATGGTATTAGTTGAATTTCCTGCTATCTCTTTGCCAGTTCAAATCTAATATGTTGTTCACCATCACAGTGGGGATCAAATTCAGGGCTGACTTAGAGCAAGTGTAACTCTAGTGACTTCAGTGGAGTTGCCCCATTTTACAACACAGCTGAGTTTGGCTCTAGGCCCCTTTGGCATTACAGTTTCCATAAGTTTCTCCCTCCCACTGAATATCTGTCCGTGTTTTTGGATTATTTTTCTCCTAATGCATTACTTTGCATTTTCCTGAAATTCAGTCTCCTGTTTAACTCAGCTCACAACAGGACATTCCTGTTGGTGGTGGCTTGTTCGAACCAGTAAGCAGATTCACAGTCTGCATTATGAACAACTGTAATTGTGTAATGCTCTTTACGCTGGCAGTTCACTAAGTGGCAGATTGAGTTTAAATTGGCACTATTGAGTAGTTTGGGCTCTGGCTACATGTGAAACATTTTTCACCACCTTCTTTTCAGAGATCCCATCACTGGAGGTTGCTTTTAGCAGGTTGATAGTCATATTGGTGGGCCCTGGAGTGTTGAAATTATTCTTCTTCAACATCCAGATCAGTCCTCTTTCTTCACTTTTACCTTTCTGGACACATCTCTTCCCTAGTGTTGGATTTGCCACCTTTTTTGTATAATTTTCAGTGGCTGTTTGTTGTTCTCTTAAAATGTGATTTAATTATAGTATTTATTTTTATATAGCACTGGGAGTGCTTACATGAGCAGAGCTCCAAAAACAAATTTTTATTTATAATTGTGTTGTTTTTAAAAGATTCGGTAAAGACATACAAATTCATGAATTAGTCAGGTCTGAGATCACAGGACCTCATGTTATGCTGAAATGTAGTTGCTTCTTTCTGTCTTTCAAAACAGCAACAAACTATTGAATTTTGATTGTTATTTCTTTTATGTCAAATTGTAAATACAGTAATCTGAGATGATTAAAAGTTTCACCACAATAAGGGTCAGGTGCTCTCCCTATTTCATGTCTGTGCAGTTACAGAAGTAATACCAGTCTTTGTGCTTATTTGAAAACAACGATATTTCCATGAATTCCCATTTCCTTGCAATTGGGTGTTAGCAGGCAGTTAGAAAACCAGTCATGTGTCTGTGGGCTAGGTGTTCAATCTTTTCAAAATGAATCCCTAACCAAAAAGTCAGTGAACGAAGTGGAAAAGTCAAAATTCTCCGGCTTCACTGTATTAGCTTTATGTGCAGTTTGAAGTAATGTCCATTGACCAAACCTTTAGTGTGACCTGAATGGAAATAATACTACCCAGACACACAGGGTGCATGGTAGTCAGTCCCCAAATGGTAGGGTAATATTTAGTGAGTTAATGTGGCGTGAAGTATTATAATAAATATTGTGTCTTCCATTTAAACCGAAACTTGTACTCATGCACTTAGGAATTAGATGTGCACAAAACTTACACACAACGGAGTAGGTTTCAAACTCAGCAAATTATAGCTAAAGATTAAATAGCCCAACCAGCTCCTTCACCACATGCTGATTTAAGGATCTTGTGAGATCCAGCTTCACTTTTCTAGGTGCTTGCTGTTCTTGGTATCACTTAAATCTCTAGAGTATCTTATTTTCTGAAGACATTAACTTTACCCATGATGCCCTACAAATCCTTATTGTTTTGTGTAGCATGTTTATTGCTTTTCATTTTTTTGTGTTTAAGGATATAATGTAAAAAAAAAATAACCAAAGTCTTTATTAGAATGTTTGGAAATAATCTCTGATCAACAGAAGAAATGTATGAAATCCTTTCACTGAGACTGTATCTGATGTTTCTCTTTGGTGACAGTGGCATAGTTATAATGTGTGGGACACTGTAGGCATATATAGATTCATAGTCCATTTAAAACAGTATGATATAAGTAGGACAATTAGGATCCCACCATTCTCAAGGTGCAAATAAGCTTCTTAAGTGCAGACCAATGTAACAGAGGTGTTCTGTGTAATTTTCATCACATGTAACTGTTTTTATAAGTGTATATTGCTTGATGATTGATTCTCCAGGATTACACCCATAGTTTAAGTTGTTGTATAATTGTCCGTGCACAGCATTGTTAGCCTGCCCTTGTTTTTTTCACTGTTATGTCAAGACATTCAAATGCTGATTAATATGAGTGGATTCATTAAAGACAATTGCAAACTCTGCTTGTTTTCTTATGTTAAGATTAAGATCAGAAAGGAAAGAAGTCATAACCAAAACATAGATTGACCAGATCCAACCTTTAATTTAGTTTTGTATGAATGGATTAAATCCTTCTTTCCTTTCCAAAACAGACTTGACGGGATCAGATCATTGAGTTAAAATAGGTGGAACGGATTGTTTAGAATACATTTTTTCCCTAATATTTCTATTAAGTAGAAGAATATACTAAGTTTTGGTTATAACATGTCTTCCCAGGTATATCTTGAAAGACTGTTAACTTACGCAGAGATAGATATTTGTCCAGCAAACTGGAAGCGAATTGTACTGGGTGCAATTCTACTGGCATCCAAAGTTTGGGACGACCAGGCAGTGTGGAATGTGGATTACTGCCAGATCCTGAAAGATATCACAGTTGAGGACATGTGAGTTCCATATGTTTTATCTCAGTCTATGGATGCCGAAAATTTTGTGTGTATGTGTTTGGTGTTTCTTATACTCCCTAACAGACTTTATTATGTAAAGTTAGTGCACTCCAGACTATATCTAGAGACATGGAATGTTAACAGATTCTGATGAATTTGTTGGGACTGTAAATACAACTATGCCTGTTGCTGATTGCTCTGTGGGATTGTAGCATTTTTGAAATGGTGTCTACTGCAATTTTTTTGCAATTTATTGTTCTAGTAAAACAGAATTGTTACAGCACTGTTTTTAAAATATACATTACTATTGGGATGTGTGTTTGTGCAAGAGTGGCAAATAATGGGCCCCCTGGATGCTTAAAAACTGTTGTTGAATAAAAAGAGGAATAATAAGCCTGCAGTTCTTTACCTGTGTCTTTTTAAATAATATTCACTGCCACTATTGATTCTGCTTGTGGACAGTGGTCCACAATTTTTGGATTTGTTATACAGGATGATGTTTTCTGCATTACATCAAAGTCCATTAGTTGCCTCTGGCCCACAACCGATACAGCCGTTGCTGTTCAGAAATACTGGCTTTAGTGGGTTTGTTCCTTGTCTTCCCAAGTTAGCTTGCAGAGTGTTAAAAATCATAAACACAATTTGGAATGGGAAATTTTCCCACTTTCCCCCAACCTCTTTCTGCATCATACTGTGATGCTATAGTTTTTTGTCTAGGAGGATAAATACCAGTTAAAGATAACACTAAATCTTTTTAAAAGGTATAGTCCAGCAGTAAGAGAGGGGCCAGCCAAGAAAGTAGAATTGTAAGCACTATATTTCCCAGTAGATTGTTGGGGGTGAAATTTTGGCAGGTTAGGTATTGTAAACACTTTTTTGTAGACCTCTGTGGAACATGTAACTATATTATGCTTTCCAGCATCCCTACATGACATGCACCATGTTCAACCAGAGGTGCCCTGGGGTATATGTGAGAATAGCAGTGGAGCGGTAGAGGCTGGAGTCATTATGCCAGCATAGTGCTAATCGGGTAGAATGCCTCCAAGAGGCCAATGCACTCAGAAAACAGCAGTTCTTTAAAAGCGCAGTGTGTATTCCCCCAGTATTAGTCTTCAGGTTTGTGTGAGAACCAGGCCACGTGTTCTGTACCACAGGCAATACTAACCAATTCTCTGGTATTTAGAGCAACTGCTTCAGCATGGCTGCTGCATCCTACGCAGGTATGCTAGAGGAGGTAATGTGCTCTCTGCACCATCCCCAATGCTCACCAGTGCACCTGCACAGGACAAACTACAGTTTGCTCCTGTACATGAAACTATCTGTGTGGGTATTTGTGTAAAATGGTTTTCCATTCGGGAATGGATGTAAAAGCTGTGGGCGCTGTTCGTATCATATATTTTTCCCTGAGGGGCCGGGTTGTAGAGGATTAGCTTCTTTAGAGAAAGAGGGGGGGTGTTTACTGAGATTGTTTAAATAGGATTGAGAACTTTAGCTGATGTTTTGTTGGTTTAATTGTTTATATCCTATGAATTAATACATGCTCAGAGTAACATAATGAGAGTTTTATAAATCTAAAATCAGTAAATTAAATGTGTTGCTTGGTTGTCAGCAGAAGTTGAACCCAGGGCCTCTAGGCACTTTTGAAAATCCCACTGGGCACCTATCTTCATCTTTAGGCACCTACACCTTTAGCAGTCTGGCCCTAATCCATTAACTGTAGGCAGTAGCAAGAGGCTATCTGCTGGGAATCAGACATATTCATATACGCTTATTTGTGTGCCCTCTCTACAGCCAGGGACGGGGAGAGCTCTATTCAGTGCTTTCAGCTGCCTTTCCTCAGGACATGCTGATGTAGATTGCTTCTGTTTTTAAATAATTTTCAGTTTGAATATGTTTTTTTAAGAAGTTTTTGATCCCTAGCTATTAAATAATTAAAAAGAGAGAGAGAGAGAAGGAAAAACTGATTTATGATGACTGTTGAGGCAAAAAGCTAATACCTGAATTTTGCTTCCTTACATGTTCTTGATAATTATATAACTCATAAACTATGGCTATTTTTACTGTAATGTTTTGTGGTAATTGTGCTTTTCTGGAATAATATTAATATGATTAATATTCTCCAAAAAGCACAAAAAAGAACACTTTAGAAAAATGTAATTTTTTCTTCCATTGATCATTTTGGTGCAGCATTCAGAATCTTACCAAAAATGTAAAACCCAATGGGAATTTTTCTAATTAACTGTTGGTAAACCAAGCAAAATCCCAATTAGATATACTGTTTGACATTTTTATAGTAGCTTTTATACATTTGAATGTTAACTTTACGTTTGAGAATTATTGTAACATGAGTGTCTGGTCTATGCTCTAAATCATGTTGACGCATAACCATTAAAGAGACTTTGTATAGTTGGCGTGTCTAAGCTTTTCATTGGGGGCTGGGGGCGAGAGAAGGGGAAAGGAGAACAAATGTTTATACAGACAGCATATTTTTTTAAATCTCAGATTACAGCCTCAAAGCAGTAAAGGTCCAAGATTATTGCTCAAGCAGCCCCAGTTTAGTTTCCAGTTAGTTCTGACGGCTTGTCAGGCTTATGACTGGTCTCAAAATTATCTATAAATGAAAGGATAGATGCTAGGATTCAGCTGAGTACTTTATATTAAGCATGTTGGGGTCCCTCTGGCTGGGAAGAGGTTTATAAAATGTGACCTATCATTGCTGGAATATTAAGAAAGTTTAGTCTAAATCAGTATTAACTGGCCATTTCTAATGAGGGCTTACTGTCGTGGGCCAAAAATAAATAAATAAAACCTGATTGTTCTGGTAAGTCATATGCACATCCAGGAGGCAAACACATACCCACATGGCACTGATGTGGGAAATATGGCAGATGCCGCTTTGGGTATTTTTTTTAATTCAACTTTTACCATTAAAAATAATCAGTAAAAGATTGATGCCACTTCTAGTCCAACAAAATCAGACACGATAAGATTTGAGAATACAAAGTATAGATGGGAAAGACCTACCAGTGCTAGGTCACGTGATCCACCCCGCCTCTGTAGAATTGTTCCATGTTGTACATTTTTGCAGTGCTTTCTTGGCTATTTTGAGTTTTTTCATGATGGATTTTGCGAAGCTACTCTTTCTCTGCATGGTCTTGTTCCCGTGCTCCTGACATTTGGGTTCTGAGAATTGCAGTAAAGACCTCTTTTCACTCCTTCTGCAACTTAGCCTCTGATGAGCATATCTCACTTTTAAAAAAATGGTTTTGAAGTTGCTGTGTTTTTCCTGCATAGATTGGAAAGGCTAAGAGTTAAGTGATCATCTTAAGTGATCACTCTCCTTAGTGTGTATGATAACACCCATTTTTTCATGTTCTGTGTGTATATAAATCTCCTCACTGAATTTTCCACTGAATGCATCAGATGAAGTGAGCTGTAGCTCATGAAAGCTTATGCTCAAATAAATTAGTTAGTCTCTAAGGTGCCACAAAAACTCCTTTTCATTTTGCGAATACAGACTAACACGGCTGCTACTCTGAAACCTAAGAGTTTTGAGTGGCTGTAATGAAGGCTGACCGTGTTCCATGATATTTCAGACCATTTACCTGAGACTGGTCATACATAAGGTGATGGAGATTGTCAGTTTTAGCATCACTTTGAGTTTGTCAAAGGTGCATTTGAAGAGGAAGAATTTGAAGCTGCACTGGAAAGGACATAATGTTCTGGTGTCAAGAGAAAGAAAAGGTGGATGGAATGCATGATGGTGCTGTTAAAGTCAAACTTCACCGATCTAAAAATGTTACCAACCTTCTTGATTATCCTTAAATCCTATCTGTCTTCTGAGGACTAGCCAAAGCTCTGCTCCTGCAGAGCTTATTGGCTGGGCAGGACTGAGCTCCCCAGGGGACTTTGTCCTTAGGCCCTGGAACTCCTGTGTAACTCAGTACTGCAGAGCATCTTTGGTCTGTTCTTGCAAACTTCTTGTAGTCCTCATGAATGGAGCTCCAAAGCCAGCAGTCTCAGGGAAGCCTGCTGGCTCCCTATTCGATGATCCTGGGTGAGCTGGCTCTGCAGGCTTTGAGCTCTTAGTTCAGGGGAATACCAAACACCTAAGCACAGAATTCAAAGCTTGCTAAACCAGCTTCCATGATTATGTATATAGCTAATTCATCCAAAGGCTTTTCAAGTAATTGGGATTGTATTATGAATTTCTACTGTGCCTAACGCTGGGCAGCCAAGGGCTTTAAATATTGAAATTAACACACACAAACACAACACAGCTGTTACTCGAAACATTAACAATTGTGATAGGGTATAGGGTGAAAGTGTCTTTCAGACAACCAGTGGTTTTCAAACTTTTTTTTTCTGGCAATTCAGTTGAAAAAAATTGTTGATGCCCATGACCCAACAGAGTTGGAGATGAGGGGTTTGGGGGGTGGGAGGGGCTCAGGGCTGGGGCAGAGGGTTGGGGTGCAGGGGTGAGGGCTGCGAGGTGGGGCTGGGAATGAGGGGTTCAGGGTTAGAGGGGGCTCTGGGCTGGGGCTGGGGCTGGGGCTTGGGGTGCAGGAGGGGGGCATGGTTCTGGGCTGGGGGTGCAGGCTCTGGGGTGGGACTGGGGATAAGGGGTTTGGGGGGCTCAGGGTTGGGGCAGGGGATTGGGCTGTGGGAGGGGGCTAGGGCTCTGGGGTGGAGCTGGGGATAAGGCGTTTGGGGTACAGGAGGGGGCTCCGGGTTTGGGGGGGCTCAGGGTTAGGGCAGGTGGTTGGTGTGTGGGAGGGGTCAGGGCTCTAGGGTGCAGGAAGGGCCTCTGGGTTTGGGGGGGCTCAAGGCTGGGGCAAGGGATAGGGGCATGGGTTGTGACATGGGCTTACCTCAGGTGGCTCCTGGTCAGCGGTGTAGCGGGGATGCTAAGGCAGGCTTCCTGCCTGTCCTGACACCATAGACCATACTGCGCCGCAGAAGCGGCCAGCAGCAGGTCCAGCTCCTAAGTGCGCAAGCATCTCCACGTGGTTCTCGCCCACAGGCACCGCCAAATGAGCCAATGGGAGTGCAGAGCCCGGTGGCCCCCCCGCCTAGGTGCCAGACGTGCTGCTGGCCACTTCCGGAGCACAGTACGGTGTCGGAACAGGTAGGGACTAACCTGCCTTAGCCAGGCAGCTCGGCCGATGGTACTTTTATCGGCCCAGTCGGCAGTGCTGACCAGAGCCGCCGTGACCCAGTGCTTTACATTCCGTGACCCACAGTTTGAAGACCACTGATCTAGACCATTTGGGGCTTTATAGATCAATACCAACACTTTGAATTGCAGCTAGAAGCAAACAGGGAGTTGATGTAGAAAATTGAATTGTAGGTATATAAATGCATTGGCTCACACCACTCAGAAATGTAGCTGTGTTCTGTGCTAGTCTGAGCTTCCGGGTGAACTTGATGGGTAGCCGTAAGTACAGCACTACCAACTCTCCACAATAGATTACTGTAAATTAAATTACATTAGCTCAAATGAGGAATGTGTGTATGTTTTGATAGGTGTCTATAGTTTTGCTAGTCAGTTGCCGATGATCTACTGATGTTACCTATAAATCTGGGAGCCAAGATGTAGTCAAAAGAAGTCTGAGGCTATGTGCTGTTTCGTCAAAGTTGGGTATATTCCTCAGTAGATGGACAGGCTCTCTCTCTCTACCTCAACAAGCTTCATGTTCTATATTATTCCTCCAGACTTAGCTTGGAGAAAGTCAAATCTTGTATTTTGCTGGTAAACTCTTCAAATGTTAAATTTTATGCCAGTGTGGATTTTCTGTAAAACTTGTACTACTTTAGTGCTACTAGAGAGCTATTAGAGCACTGTCAGAAAGTTAGGCCCCCATTAAGTTTTTAAATGTGAATATTGATATGTATCAATGTCTAAAAACTGAATGTGGGAATTTAATAGGAAGTGGGGCTATATTGTGGAAGCAAGGTGACAGCCTCTGTATTAAGTGAGAGGAGAGAAATAGTTAGTTGTCGTTCATTGCTGCTGTAGGTGACATTTTCCTCTCTCAGCCTCAACTATTTCCCTTCATCACCTGTTGCCCACTTTATATCACGCTGATCCTGTGCAATCAACATGTAGCCTAAATGTATCACAGCAATAAACACACACGTGCAGATTTTAATTCTGCAGTTTCCATATAAAATGTGTAATACCTGCTTTAGAGTAATCATGTACAACATTGATCCCTCATTCATTTTTCTTAAACATTCCAAAACGTATTTTGTAGTGGCCGTTTCCAATGTGACAACCTACCTTGTTTACTTTGCATGCCTGCATCTCAAACAATATGGAGAACTGTGCAATATCATTTATGAAAATCATCAATCCTTTAACGTCAATGGTTTGCTGCAGTGGTTTTCAACTTTTTTTTTTTCATTTGTGGAACCCTAAACATTTTTGAATGAAGGTGCGGACCCCTTTGGAAATCTTAGGCGAAATTGCAAACCCCCAGGGGTCCACAGACCCCATGTTGTACACCACTGCTCTATGGTAACAAGAATCTTACATGGACCCTTAGACATAGTCTGCAGACCACAGTTTGAAAACCACTGATTTACTGGCTTATTTCCATTCGTTTTTGGTGTGTGATGGGCAGTCAGACAACCTTAACTAAGACTTTACGAAGTATTTTGTGTGGGAATATCAATAATAGTCTCTATTACTAACAGTTATGTTGGTAAACAAAGCTGTCTTGTTTTATTGTTGCCCAGTATGAATTTTGCTTACATGTATGGGGGAAAGTAACCTCATTTAGTCTGATTGGAAGCATACATAAAAAAGACGGCGAATTATGGGGAACTGATTTTTTCCTGATTAATTTAAAAATGACAGTGGAAGCTGAAACGAGTAAATACTTTTTCAGAAAAACTGTGGTTTAGAGGATGTTCCAGCACTTGGGAGAGATGTCTGTGACAAACTGAAACTAGTTTTATTCTCTCTTGGGAGTAAGAAGTATACTTGGGTCAATCTGTTGTAGTTTGATGTAAAGTATATTCAGATGGTGGCAGGAGGTTATACACACAGTCTAAAATATATTTTCACTTTTATTTTCTCATTAACAGGAATGAGCTGGAGCGCCAGTTTCTTGAGTTGTTGCAGTTCAACATTAATGTTCCCTCCAGTGTTTATGCCAAGTATTATTTTGATTTGCGTTCCCTGGCAGAAGCAAATAACCTGAGCTTTCCTTTGGAGCCCCTCAGCAGGGAAAGGGCATATAAACTTGAGGTAAGATGGTTTCCCTTCATGTTATTGCAGAGTTGAGAGCTGATGAGACATCTAGGAGTGTTTTTTGTTCAAACTATCATTGGTGAAAAATCAGAATCTCATGAACCCAACGTTGTATTACTGCCCTTAGCTGTTCTGCAAGTGCTCTCATTTTCTGTGGCTCTGTGGACAGGTTTTTGGGCTGAATGTGCTTCCTCTTGGCTTGTTTTGTAATGTTTTTTCAACTCTTGTAGACTGGTTTCAATGCAGTGAAATGTTAGTGGTTATGTTAACTGACCATCAGAAAGTACCTTCAAGTTTTACAGTATATTTTACATTGACCTTTGGTCAAAGATCAGCTGTTAGACAACCAGTTTTTACTGATTCTTTTGGTTGCATAAGACCTGTTTCATTCTACATATTTGTAATGATCTGGATACTGACAAGTACTTACGGAAATTCCCATTCCATGTACATCTGCCTCATTCTCCTTACTCTTACACCAGTGTTAGTCCATTGATTTCAATTGGGTTGCTCCTTAATCTCGTTAGTGCGAGAGGAGAATCAAGCTCATTTTGCTATTAAATTGTCAGACCTCACGATATGTTCTTACAGGACCTGATTTATAAGTATACTTGACTGTGTCATGGGGCCTGATCCTGTGAAGTGTGGCGCATCCTAAATTCTCATTGATGTGCATGGTGTAGGGACATCAGACCAGCTGAGTATTTTGCAGGAGTATCTCTTGACCCTTTGATTTTAAGGTTTTAAAATGTCATTAACATCATTACATGAAAATGTATATATGTTACTGCTAATTTGAAATCTGCCATTGATTGATGACTAGTCTTAATTTCCCTTCCCCTTAAGAATACTACTGCTTTGCACCGGAAGCTCTTTATCTGAGGATCTCAAAGCTTTCCTTACATTCAGACTCTCCATGCTCCTGAGAAATATTCAGGCATTACTGTCCCTATTTTCAGAAGGGAAAACTGAGCCACAAAAGGTTAATTGATTCATCTATGACACATAAGAAATTAATAGATGGACTGGGAATTGGAGTGGTTGCAAATTGGTGGGGAGAGAATTCATGAATATTTTAGCAAAATTTCATTTCCGTTTCCACTGAAAAATTTGTCAAAATGTCCGAACCAGCTCAAGCTGACAATATAACTGTTCCCTAGATAACAGGCCACTCTAATGTGTACAAAGTTATTTACGCTAGTGATTCAAAAGTATGAAAATACTGTCAAGATACTAATCGTATGTGTAAAAAGATAGCTTTGTTAAATGTTTAGGTATCTGTTTCTGATAATGAGCTCTATAATGTATTGAACTAATGTAAATTAGTTTTGCATAGAAAAATGTAGGTGAGAATTTACTGGAACAGGTTGCCCATGTCTGTATCACACACAAGGTAAAATGTCTGGATAAAGCCTTTTTAATTTTGACTATAAGCTTGTGACTGTTCTCTCAGACTCCAGAAAAGAAAATACTTAATAAACTCTATAAAAGAGAGGGAGTTGAAGCACTATAAATACATCCGCATAACAGAGGCAGCTCATACTGTCTCTTAGCATTTATGGATGATTTTTTATTCCCTCTTTATCTAAAAGCAGATCAAGAATTAATTTGTACCTATTGAGGAAAATAAATATTTAAAAGATAAATAGAATAAGATAAAAAAGATAGCAATCTTAATAATACATGTATCTGGGCTGATTTGTAGTGCAGGTGCAAAGCAGCTCTAAGGCAGTATAGCTGGTCAACAACCCAGAGGAGGGGAGCCGCACAGTGATGTAAACCTGGTGTAATGGCTCTTGGACTATGCGCACATCCTGTGACTGGGAAAAGGGGGACATGACTGAGGCTTCCCTGCTGCTTGACAGTCCCTGGCTGCCATAATGGACTCTTTGTTTACCAATGTCTCTATGTAATTTACATCAGCCTTTATTCTGCTCTAACTTATTCACAGGGACGATCCCAACATATAGCCAGCCAAGAATCAGTAAAGGTGTCTACATTGTTGCACCACTGACCTAAATGTGGTGTTTGCTTGTCAGCCATGGCCAAGATTCTGAGCATTGTGTTAAATCAGTGAGCTGATCTGCAGGTTGGGTAACCTGAAATCAATGGAGCCACACCAGCTGAGGAGCTTGCCTAATACGTTTTGAGAGAAGGAATAAAGTCTGTGATTATAGACAGCAAGTTAATAGTTAACGTGTACCCCCCTGATAGAATGATTGACCATGAAAATAGAAACATACTCATTCAATTCTAAGATTTAAATAAAGCAGCTTCTTCCTTTGAGAAAAACTAAATCTGTCACTGTCTTTTAAAGAAAAGTGGTATTGCCAGTATCAATCACTATAATACAATGCAAAGGTAGGCAGCACCAGAGTAACTTATACTCTAATAAATTTGTTAGGTGCCACAAGTACTCCTTTATACTACAGTAGTGTCTAGTGTGTGTTTGAGAAGCAAGAATATCAGATCTGGCAGGGCAAAACCTATGCTCTCCTGTCAGATACTTCATGCGCCTGACATGAAAACAAAATAAAACAGAGAAAGGAATTTGTAAAGTGAAATCCTTCATCAAATTCAAAGGCTGGACAGGATCCATCAGCAGTAACCTGTCTTTGAGAGGTTTCAGAGTAACAGCCGTGTTAGTCTGTATTCGCAAAAAGAAAAGGAGTACTTGTGGCACCTTAGAGACTAACCAATTTATTTGAGCATGAGCTTTCATGAGCTACAGCTCACTTCATCAGATGCATACCGTGGAAACTGCAGCAGACTTTATATATACACAGAGAATATGAAACAATACCTCCTCCCACCCCACTGTCCTGCTGGTAATAGCTTATCTAAAGTAATCATCAGGTTAGGCCATTTCCAGCACAAATCCAGGTTTTCTCACCCTCCACCCCCCCACACACACATTCACTCTCCTGCTGGTGATAGCCCATCCAAAGTGACAACTCTTTACACAATGTGCATGATAATCAAGTTAGGCCATTTCCTGCACAAATCCGGGTTCTCTCACTCCCTCACCCCCCTCCAAAAACCCACCCCCATACACACACAAACTCACTCTCCTGCTGGTAATAGCTCATCCAAACTGACCACTCTCCAAGTTTAAATCCAAGTTAAACCAGAACATCTGGGGGGGGGGTAGGAAAAAACAAGAGGAAATAGGCTACCTTGCATAATGACTTAGCCACTCCCAGTCTCTATTTAAGCCTAAATTAATAGTATCCAATTTGCAAATGAATTCCAATTCAGCAGTTTCTCGCTGGAGTCTGGATTTGAAGTTTTTTTGTTTTAAGATAGCGACCTTCATGTCTGTGATTGCGTGACCAGAGAGATTGAAGTGTTCTCTGACTGGTTTATGAATGTTATAATTCTTGACATCTGATTTGTGTCCATTTATTCTTTTACGTAGAGACTGTCCAGTTTGACCAATGTACATGGCAGAGGGGCATTGCTGGCACATGATGGCATAAATCACATTGGTGGATGTGCAGGTGAACGAGCCTCTGATAGTGTGGCTGATGTTATTAGGCCCTGTGATGGTGTCCCCTGAATAGATATGTGGGCACAATTGGCAACGGGCTTTGTTGCAAGGATAAGTTCCTGGGTTAGTGGTTCTGTTGTGTGGTATGTGGTTGTTGGTGAGTATTTGCTTCAGGTTGCGGGGCTGTCTGTAGGCAAGGACTGGCCTGTCTCCCAAGATTTGTGAGAGTGTTGGGTCATCCTTTAGGATAGGTTGTAGATCCTTAATAATGCGTTGGAGGGGTTTTAGTTGGGGGCTGAAGGTGACGGCTAGTGGCGTTCTGTTATTTTCTTTGTTAGACCTTCCACACAAACTTCCTCGTGGCTGGATTTTACTAAAACTAGACAAGCCATTTACAACGCATACTTTGCTTCTCTACAAAAGAAAAAGGACACTAAACTTTCTAAACTACTACATGCTACAAGGGGCCACAGCAATGGTTCCCTCAACCCACCTAGCAATATTGTTAACCTATCCAACTATACTCTCAGCCCAGCAGAAGCAGCTGTTCTATCTCGGGGCCTCTCCTTCTGCCCCTCCACCCCCACGAACATGATACAGTTCTGTGGTGACCTAGAATCCTATTTTCGACATCTCCGACTCAAGGAATATTTCCAAAATACCTCTGAACAACATACTAATCCACAGAGGTCTCCCTACCAACACTACAGAAAGAAGGATTCTAGGTGGACTCCTCCTGAAGGTCGAAACAGCAGACTGGACTTCTACATAGAGTGCTTCCGCCGACGTGCACGGGCTGAAATTGTGGAAAAGCAGCATCACTTGCCCCATAACCTCAGCCATGCGGAACGCAATGCCATCCACAGCCTCAGAAACAACTCTGACATCATAATCAAAAAGGCTGACAAAGGAGGTGCTGTTGTCATCATGAATAGGTCAGAATATGAACAAGAGGCTGCTCGGCAGCTCTCCAACATGAGTTTCTACAAGCCATTACCCTCTGATCCCACTGAGAGTTACCAAAAGCAACTACAGCATTTGCTCAAGAAACTTCCTGAAAAAGCACAAGATCAAATCCGCACAGACACACCCCTGGAACCCTGACCTGGGATATTCTATCTACTACCCAAGATCCATAAACCTGGAACTCCTGGGCGCCCCATCATTTCAGGCATTGGCACCCTGACAGCAGGATTGTCTGGCTATGTAGACTCCCTCCTCAGGCCCTACGCTACCAGCACTCCCAGCTACCTTCGAGACACCACTGACTTCCTGAGGAAACTTCAATCCATCGGTGATCTTCCTGATAACACCATCCTGGCCACTATGGATGTAGAAGCCCTCTACACCAACATTCCACACAAAGATGGACTACAAGCTGTCAGGAACACTATCCCCGATAATGTCACGGCTAACCTGGTGGCTGAACTTTGTGACTTTGTCCTTACCCATAACTATTTCACATTTGGGGACAATGTATACCTTCAGATCAGTGGCACTGCTATGGGTACCCGCATGGCCCCACAGTATGCCAACATTTTTATGGCTGATTTAGAACAACGCTTCCTCAGCTCTCGTCCCCTAAAGCCCCTACTCTACTTGCGCTATATTGATGACATCTTCATCATCTGGACCCATGGAAAAGAAGCCCTTGAGGAATTCCACCATGATTTCAACAATTTCCATCCCACCACCAACCTCAGCCTGGTCCAGTCCACACAAGAGATCCACTTCCTGGACACTACAGTGCTAATAAACAATGGTCACATAAACACCACCCTATACCGGAAACCTACTGACCGCTATTCCTACCTGCATGCCTCCAGCTTTCACCCTGACCACACCACACGATCCATCGTCTACAGCCAAGCTCTGCGATACAACCGCATTTGCTCCAACCCCTCAGACAGAGACAAACACCTACAAGATCTCTGTCAAGCTTTCTTACAACTACAATACCCACCTGCGGAAGTAAAGAAACAGATTGATAGAGCCAGAAGAGTTCCCAGAAGTTACCTACTACAGGACAGGCCTAACAAAGAAAATAACAGAACGCCACTAGCCGTCACCTTCAGCCCCCAACTAAAACCCCTCCAACGCATTATTAAGGATCTACAACCTATCCTAAAGGATGACCCAACACTCTCACAAATCTTGGGAGACAGGCCAGTCCTTGCCTACAGACAGCCCCGCAACCTGAAGCAAATACTCACCAACAACCACATACCACACAACAGAACCACTAACCCAGGAACTTATCCTTGCAACAAAGCCCGTTGCCAATTGTGCCCACATATCTATTCAGGGGACACCATCACAGGGCCTAATAACATCAGCCACGCTATCAGAGGCTCGTTCACCTGCACATCCACCAATGTGATTTATGCCATCATGTGCCAGCAATGCCCCTCTGCCATGTACATTGGTCAAACTGGACAGTCTCTACGTAAAAGAATAAATGGACACAAATCAGATGTCAAGAATTATAACATTCATAAACCAGTCAGAGAACACTTCAATCTCTCTGGTCACGCAATCACAGACATGAAGGTCGCTATCTTAAAACAAAAAAACTTCAAATCCAGACTCCAGCGAGAAACTGCTGAATTGGAATTCATTTGCAAATTGGATACTATTAATTTAGGCTTAAATAGAGACTGGGAGTGGCTAAGTCATTATGCAAGGTAGCCTATTTCCTCTTGTTTTTTCCTACCCCCCCCCCCAGATGTTCTGGTTTAACTTGGATTTAAACTTGGAGAGTGGTCAGTTTGGATGAGCTATTACCAGCAGGAGAGTGAGTTTGTGTGTGTATGGGGGTGGGTTTTTGGAGGGGGGTGAGGGAGTGAGAGAACCTGGATTTGTGCAGGAAATGGCCTAACTTGATTATCATGCACATTGTGTAAAGAGTTGTCACTTTGGATGGGCTATCACCAGCAGGAGAGTGAATTTGTGTGGTGGGGTGGAGGGTGAGAAAACCTGGATTTGTGCTGGAAATGGCCTAACCTGATGATTACTTTAGATAAGCTATTACCAGCAGGACAGTGGGGTGGGAGGAGGTATTGTTTCATATTCTCTGTGTATATATAAAGTCTGCTGCAGTTTCCACGGTATGCATCTGATGAAGTGAGCTGTAGCTCATGAAAGCTCATGCTCAAATAAATTGGTTAGTCTCTAAGGTGCCACAAGTACTCCTTTTCTGTCTTTGAGAGGATCCATGAGGTTAAAAACTTGTCTGAATCATTAATACTTGATAGACTTTCTGGAGTAAAATATCTCACCATATTTTATATATCCACAACTTGACACTGAGTAGAGAGGCTTTGTCTTTCAGTGATTAAATTCAAACAGATTTTTCTTGCCAAGGTACAGGATATTAGTAGGCCACAGTCAGATTGAAGGTAACAGTCAAACCAATCTATCCAGTGCTCTTCTGGCCGAGAATCTATACTTTTTCCTATTGTATGCATTCATAGGAGGTAGAAGTGGGACCTTTAACCTTAGGTTAAATCATCCAGACAGTCTATCTGCCAATGCAGGATTGTTCCTTACAGCGTATCTCCTAGTATGTTTTGCAGTCTAATTTTAACTGTGCCAAATGTTGAGGCTTTTACCACTTCTCTTGAGAGATTCTTTTACAACTTAATTGATTTTAGTTCCAGGAAGCTTTTCGAGATACCCAGCCTAAATCTTCTGTTTCTTAATTTCCTCCTGTTACCCACCTAGTTATACTCTTACGCAGCAACCTAAAAAAATCTTCATCATAATTGTTTACACCAGTCAAATAGTTGTGGATTTTTGTTGCCTCACATTCAGTCAGGCTTTGTAATTTTGGATGAGTCTGCAAAGCACTTCACCTAATTCTAGTCCATGATCACAGCACTACAGCAAATTCAACACTAAGGATTTTGGAAAAACTGAGCAAGAGAATTCTTTGGAACGCATTCCCAACTTAACTGATGCATTTTATATAAATGTTTGATTACCTGTATTACTGAACTGCCTAGGAACCAGCCAAAACCAGGGCCATATTGTGCTAGGCCTTTTACATAGAGAAGTACACTGACTGCCTGGAAGAGCTTACAGTCTAGATATACCTGACAGAGAAAGAGTAGGAGAAAGGGATATAACCTACGAACAGAGTAATGACAGGTTTCAGAGTAGCAGCTGTGTTGGTCTGTATTTGCAAAAAGAAAAGGAATACTTGTGGCACCTTAGAGACTAAGAGAGTCTCTTAGCTCACGAAAGCTTATGCTCAAATAAACAGAGTAATGTCTTTTACATTCCCTCCACCAGCTTCCTGTTGCAGAAGTGGAGGTTGGCTACTAGCTGCTGGCTACAAAGTTTTCTTGACCAGGAAGATGCGTAGAAACGGACTTTTTTAATAGGCAGAGATTCTTCTTTCCACTTCTAGCTCTCACCAAATTAAGGAGGGCTCCTCTGTCACTAGCTTCTTCATGCCCAAAGTGTTTACTGGCTGCTTTTTGGCTCAGAAAAGGTGACTAACAAATATATTTAAATTCTTTTTTTTTTTTTTTTTAATTTCCTCAAACATCAGTCCTTCCAGACCACTGTTCTTTGAATTTGTTTGGAGGGGTTTTTGTTTGTTTGTTTTTATTGTTTGCTTTTTTTTGTGTGTTATATATGAACTCCCTCTAGTTTGTCAAAATATTTCTGATAATGAGGTGACCAAATCTGAATGCATTCATTTCCAAGTGGATGGCAGCGGAGCCTTAGAGAATGGGAAGTATTTCCTCCCTGCACTGCAAGTGATTTGCAGCCCAAATTCGCACTGGCAGCTTTGGGATTTGTTTGTTTTCTTGCCAATGACAACGTCTCGTCCAGAATCATAAACCTTGATGAAGTGTGTACATTTATAACACTGGAGAGAATGTTCCTGGCTGATCACATGCATTACAACCATGCCCAATAAAAGACCATCTATTATCTTAATTGTTGGAGGAGAAGGTATTTATATTTGGTTTTGTATTTGTATTATTTGTATGTGCAGAGGCTTGTAGGGGCTTTGTGCTGGGAGAGAAGCTGAGCCCTGATTAGGGGGCGAGGCTTCTCTGACTAGGGGTCCTATAAAGGCAGCCAGCCAGTCAGGCAGCGGCACAGACAGCTGTAGCGGCACAGGAGCCAGCAAACAGAGCTGTAAACAGGGGAGTTTCAGGGGGAGTTATTTTGTATTTTGGTGCTTGTTTGGGGTTTGTTTTTGCTGTGGGTGGTGGTGTTTTGGGTGTGGTTTGTGTTTCCCAGATGAACAGGATTTAGGTGGGAAGGCTATGACAGATACAGAGGCAGTAGTGGGAGCGACCCATTTAGTCTAAGACACAATAAAGATGACTGGATGTGGATGCTGCGGTATGTACATGATCCTGGAGGGGGCACCTGGTAAGAGTTTTGTCTGTATGAAGTGCTGTCTGACAGAGCTGATGGAGGAAAAGATCCGAGGTTTGGAAATGCAGGTGGAAAGTCTGGTTGAGTTTAGGAAGAGGTTTGAGCAGATTATGGAGCAAAGACATGAGGTATCTGAAAGGAAAGCTCAGACTTGCAGATGGAAGCAGGACTGAGGAATTCTGAGGGGAGACTGGGTGAGGAAAGTGGTCAGTGGAAGCATGTGACTAAAAGAACCAGGCAGAGGAAACGACGGGCTAGTGAAGGAGAAATAGAGCTCAAGAACAGGTTTGCAGAGTTGGAAAATGAAGAAGGGGCTCAGCAGGTAATCACTGAAGGTGGAAGGGCAAGGAAGAAGAGAAGAGTGGCTAGTCCTATAGGAAAAGGGGAAGAGTTAATGGACACTACACCAAATATGAGCCCCAGGAGGATACAGGATGGGTTGAAGAGGATTACAAGGGAGAATAGGAATGGAAAGAACTTGCAGCCAGAGAGAACAGGGGATAGACTGGAGAATAGCACCATCACCAGGAAAAGGCAGGTCTGTGTGATCGGGGACTCTTTACTGAGAAGAATAGACAGTCCTGTAACCAGAGCTGATCCAGAGAATAGAAGCATGTGCTGCCTTCCAGGTGCTAAGATACGGGATGTAGACCTGAGGTTGAAAAGGATCCTAAAGGGAGCGGGAAAGAATCCCCTAATTATCCTTCATGTGGGAACAAATGATATGGATAGATTCTCACTGGAAAGTGTGAAAGGAAACTATGCTAGGCTGGGGAAGATGCTTAAGGAAATTGAGGCTCAGGTGTTTCTTAGTGGGATTCTGCCTGTTCCTAGAGAAGGGCAACAAAGGTGTGACAAGATTATGACTATCAACAGACGGCTTAGGCAGTGGTGCTATAAGGAGGGCTTTGCGATGTATGGCCACTGGGAGGCATTCAAGGACAGAGGACAGTTCTTTCTGGATGGACTTCATCTGAGTAGGGAAGGAAATAGACTTCTAGGATGGAGGCTGGCACAACCGATTAAGAGAGCTTTAAACTAGGAATTTGGGGGAGATGGTTGGGAGATGTCCAGGTAATCTCCACCCCGGATTTTAGCATTGAGAGGGAAGAAAACGAAGTAAGAAAGGATACAGCCGTGGGTAGGAGAATGTATATAAGGAGGAAGGGCAGTGTGGATACCAGTCTAATAGGTTATACTGGCTGTAGAATGACCGTGCCTAATAGGGTACAAAATGTGAGCGAGGCCAAACAGCAAAAATTAAGATGTTTGTACACCAATGTGAGGAGCCTAGGTAACAAAATGGAGGAACTAGAGCTACTGGTGCAGGAAGTGAAACCAGATATTCAAGGGATAACAGAAACATGGTGGAATAGTAGTCATGACTGGACTACAGGTATTGAAGGGTATGTGCTGTTTAGGAAAGACAGAAATAAAGGTAAAGGTGGTAGAGTAGCATTGTATATCATTGATGAGGTAGAAAGTAAAGAAATAAGAAGCGATGGAATGGATAAGACAGAGTCCGTCTGGGCAAAAATCACATTGGGGAAGAAAACTACTAGAGCCTCCCCTGGGATAGCGCTTGCGGTGTACTATAGACTGCCGGGATCTAATTTGGATATGGATAGAGCCCTCTTTAATGTTTTTAATGGAAACTGCGTGATCATGGGGGACTTTAACTTCCCAGATATAGACTGGAGGACGAGTGCTAGTAATAATAATAGGGCTCAGATTTTCCTAGATGTGATAGCTGATGGATTCCTTCATCAAGTAGTTGCTGAACCGACTAGAGGGGTTGCCTTTTTAAATTTGCTTTTGGTGAGTAGTGAGGACTTCATAGAAGAAATGACTGTACGGGAAATGTTGGTTCAAGTGATCATGAGCTAATTCAATTCAAACTGAATGGAAGGATTAACAAAAATAAATCTGCAACTAGGGTTTTTGATTTCAAAAGGGCTGACTTTCAAAAATTAAGGAAATTAGTTAGGGAAGTGGATTGGATTGAATAATTTATGGATCTAAAGGCAGAGGCGGCCTTGGATTACTTTAAATCAAAGCTGCAGAAGCAATTGGAAGTCTGCATCCCAAGAAAGGGGAAAAAATTCATAGGCAGGAGTTGTAGACGAAGCTGGATGAGTAAGCATCTCAGAGAGGTGATTAAGAAAAAGCAGAAAGCATACAGGGAGTGGAAGATGGGAGGGATCAGCAAGGAAAGATACCTTATTGAGGTCAGAACATGTAGGGATAAAGTGAGACAGGCTAAAAGTCAAGTAGAGTTGGACCTTGCAAAGGGAATTAAAGCCAATAGTAAAAGGTTCTATAGCCATATAAATAAGAAGAAAACAAAGAAAGAAGTGGGACCGCTAAACACTCAGGATGGAGTGGAGGTCAAGGATAATCTAGGCATGGCCCAATATCTAAACAAATACTTTGCCTTAGTCTTAATAAGGATAAAGAGGATCTTAGGGATAATGGTAGCATGACAAATGGGAATGAGGATATGGAGGTAGATATTACCATATCTGAAGTAGAAGCGAAACTCGAACAGTTTAATGGGACTAAATCGGGGGGCCCAGATAATCTTCATCCAAGAATATTAAAGGAATTGGCACATGAAGTTGCAAGCCCATTAGCAAGAATTTTTAATGAATCTGTAAACTCAGGGGTTGTACCGTATGATCGGAGAATTGCTAACATAGTTCCTATTTTTAAGAAAGGGAAAAAATGTGATCCGGGGAACTACAGGCCTGTTAGTTTGACATCTGTAGTATGCAAGGTCTTGGAAAAAATTTTGGAGGAGAAAGCAGTTAAGGACATTGAGATCAATGGTAAATGGGACAAAATACAACATGGTTTTACAAAAGGTAGAACGTACCAAACTAACCTGATCTCCTTCTTTGAGAATGTAACAGATTTTTTAGACAAAGGAAACGCAGTGGATCTAATTTACCTAGATTTCAGTAAGGCGTTCAATACCATGCCACATGGAAAATTATTAGTTAAATTGGAAAAGATCGGGATCAATATGAAAATTGAGAGGTGGATAAGGAATTGGTTAACGGGGAGACTACAGCGGGTCCTACTGAAAGGTGAACTATCAGGCTGGAGGGAGGTTACCAGTGGAGTTACTCAAGGATCGGTTTTGGGGCCAATCTTATTTAATCTTTTTATTACTGACCTCGGCACAAAAAGTGGGAGTGTGCTAATAAAGTTTGCGGATGATACAAAGCTGGGAGGTATTGCCAATTTAGAGAGAGACTGGGATATCTTACAGGAAGATTTGGATGACCTTGTAAACTGGAGTAATAGTAACAGGATGAAATTTAATAGTGAGAAGTGTAAGGTTATGCATTTAGGGATTAATAACAAGCATTTTAGTTATAAGCTGGGGACGCATCAATTATAAGTAATGGAGGAGGAGAAGGACCTTGGAGTATTGGTTGATCATAGGATCATTATGAGCTGCCAATGTGATATGGCTGTGAAAAAAGCTAATGTGGTCTTGGGATGTATCAGGCGAGGTATTTCCAGTAGAGATAGGGAGGTTTTATTTGTTATACAAGGCACTGGTGAGACCTCACCTGGAATACTGTGTGCAGTTCTGGTCTCACATGTTTAAGAAGGATGAATTCAAACTGGAACAGGTACAGAGAAGGGCTACTAGGATGATCCGAGAAATGGAAAACCTGTCTTATGAAAGGAGACTCAAGGAGCTTGGCTTGTTTAGCCTAACGAAAAAAAGGCTGGGGGAGATATGATTGCGCTCTATAAATATATCAGAGGGATAAATACCAGGGAGAGAGAGGAATTCTTTAAGCTCAGTACCAGGGTGGACACAAGAATAAATGGATATAAGTTGGCCATCGGGAAGTTTAGACTTGAAATTAGACGAAGGTTTCTAACCATCAGAGGAGTGAAGTTTTGGAATAGCCTTCCAAGGGAAGCAGTGGGGGCAAAAGACCTATCTAGCTTTAAGATTAGACTCGATAAGTTTTGGAGGAGATGGTATGATGGGATAACATGATTTTGGCAATTAATTGATCTTTAAATATTCATGATAAATAGGCCCAATGGCCTGTGATGGGATGTGAGATGGGGTGGGATCTGAGTTACTACAGAGAATTCTTTCCTGGGTATCTGGCTGGTGAATCTTGCCCACATGCTCAGGGTTCAGCTGATCACCATATTTGGGGTCGGGAAAGAATTTTCATCCAGGGCAGATTGGAAGAGGCCCTGGAGGTTTTTCGCCTACCTCTGTAGCATGGGTCATGGGTCACTTGCTGGAGGATTCTCTGTTCCTTGAAGTCTTTAAATCACAGTTTGAGGTCTTCAATAGCTCAGACATAGGTGAGAGGTTTTTCGCAGGAGTGGGTGGGTGAGATTCTGTGGCCTGCGTTGTGTAGGAGGTTGGACTAGATGATCAGAATGATCCCTTCTGACCTTAGTATCTATGAATCTTGTAAATCATGTGTTACAGAGCTCTTTTTACAGAAGCTGTCTGTTTGAATACATAATCCTATTACAAAAACCTGACATTAAAAGTTAATAGAAAACGAAGATTTTGTAGAAGAGGGTTGATTTTCTTAGATCAACAGAAATATAACTCATAGTTCTAGTGTGTTATGTAATTAAAATATAAATTTAAACCCTAGCTTTCCAATCTCTTAATCTTATTGGAATCTTTATTCTTCTCATCCCATTTCTGAAATTTATTTCCAAAGTGAACTTAAATTTTACAAAACATAAATTATGAAGGATTGTATGTCCTGTGAAACCCTCATAAAATCAGAGTTAATTTTGCTAGTGGATATAACAGATTAAATATTAAATGCCTTGTCTGCAGAAAATTGTTGCCTTCCTGAATAAAAGTTACTTTGGAGTTAATGTAAGGACAATGCTTTTCTTTTGTGTATATCGTATTTAAGAATGGCAATACTGGGTCAGATCAGTGGTCCATCTAGCCCAGTATCCTCTCACAGAATATCAGGGTTGGAAGGGACCTCAGGAGGTCTAGTCCAATCCCCTGCTCAGAGCAGAACCAATCCCCAATTTTTGCCCCAGATCCCTAAATGGCCCCCTCAAGGATTGAACTCACAACCTTGTGTTTAGCAGGCCAATGCTCAAACAACTGAGCTATCCCTCCCCCCAAAGTGGCCAATGCCAGATTCTTCAGAGGGAATGAACAGAATAGGGCAATATTGAGTGATCCTTCCCCTGTCCTCGAGTCCCAGCATCTGGCATTCAGAGGCTTAGGAACACCCAGAGCATGGGGTTGAGTCCTTGACCATCTTGGCTAATGGCCACTGATGGACTTATGCTCCGTGAACTTACCTTATTCTTTTTGTAACCCAGTTATGCTTTTGGCCTTCACAACAACCCATGGTAACGAGTTCCACAGGTTGACTGTGCGTTGTGTGCAGTACTTCCTTTTGTTAGTTTGAAACCTGCTGCCTGTTAATTTCATTGGGTGACCGCTGGTTCTTGTGTTATGTGATGAGGTAAATAACACTTCCTTATTCACTTTCTCCACACCAGTCATGATTTAATACACCTCTGTCATATCCCTCCTTAGCTGTCTCTTTTCCAAGCTCAGCTGTCTCAATCTTTTTCATCTCTTCTCATATGGAAGCTGTTCCATACCCCTGATCATTTTTGTTGCCCTTATTTGTACCTTTTCCTATTAGGAATACTTGGCATTGTTTTCCAGTGTGCATTACTTTGCATTTATCAACATTGAATTTCATCTGCCATTCTGTTGCCCAGTCACCCAGTTTTGTGAGATAGTTTTGTAACTCTTCGCAGTGTGCTTTGGGCTTAACTATTTTGAACAATTTTGTATTGTTTGCAAATGTTACCAGGTCACTGTTTACCCCTATTTCCAGATCATTTATAAATATATTGAACAGCACTGCTCCCAGTACAGATTCCTTGAGGACCCTGCTATTTACCTCTCTCCATTCTGAAAACTGACCATTTATTCCTACCCTGAGTAGAAATGCTTGATTTATTTCTAACCCAAGTAGGTTTATAAGCCAAAATTGACTTTGCTTCAGCGGCAGCTTGAGAAAGTGGCTTCCAATGTTGATTTTGTAACCCCTCCCAAATATGGAAAAGCTGCATTTAAATACAGGATTGTTAAAATCCTAATCTTGTTGCACATTAGTGAGAATTCCCATGTGAGAGCAAGGATGCAAAATATTATCAGGATCTATTCCAACCCAGTTTTCATCTTATCTGACAGAAAGCTAGGACAGAAATATTCCTGTCAAACGGACAATATTGAAGTAATTAATTCCTCTAGCTAAATGATGGGTTGCTAAGGATTATGGACTGATTTGGCAAGCAAATGGCTGAGCGCTCCATCTCAGGTCCACTTACTTTCTAAGCCAGTCTTTTGCCATGGTTAAACTATTTCCTCTATTTGGTTTTGAAACAGTGCTGTAAATATTTTGAGTCCGTTTGGTTTCTATTTGATATAAAATGCGGAAAGGTCTCATAACCCAAATCTCATTCTTACTAAGGACCTATAAGTGACTTGGGTTATAAAGTGTTGTTTTATATAAATGTTCTGTTCAGGTGCACTAGGAGAGAGAATAACCTCATGTGCTGCGATCATGTCTGCATATATCTACAGAGCCAGTTATATAAGGGGCAAAAGCTCCTGAAGTGTAGAAAACAGAACATTTAAAAATAGTTTCAAACTGATGGGGAAGGGAAGACAAGTACTTGTGTGTCTTTTTTTTAGAATGGCAAGTGTCTTGGCGAGCAACAAATAAGAGTATTATGGCAAAAATAATACCTTTCAGAAACGTCATGTGGGCAGAGATTTTACACATGCATCTTGTTTCCAGCAGACCCCAATTTGTATGTCACGATTTTATTTCATCAGTAAGGATAACTTGTGATGCACTGCAGACAACAGGAAGGTGACTTTCTCTACTGTCTTGAGATAATTTTGTTGAAAACTACTTATAGTTTTGGTGTATAGAGGCAAGATAATTAAGCCACTGATTTGGGACCCCATTAATAATGAATTAAAGGAGGGTAATATAATTAATTTCAGTCAACATGGTGTGAAGGTATAAGGGATACCACTGAACTGAGGTCAGAGGCCAGCAGCTAGCTGACTGGCTGGCTGGCTGATCAGCCTCACTCAATGCACCAGGGAAAAAGACCTACAACTTACTTGGCTGATCCTCATAAAATGAAGAGCAGGAAATTGAGAGGGAGACCTGCAATACCTGCCAGAGAATGGAGCTACTGCCCCCAGAAACAAAACAGACAGAAAGCAGACTGTGCAAAGTCCTATTATCAAAAGGGCTGAGGTAAGAGCCATGAACTTATTGGTTGATGAACTTACAGGGGGTGAAGGACAGACTTAGGGAAGTTTTGATCTTGTTTTGTTGAGACTTGAAATAAAATAAAAAGGAAACATGACTGACCCTACTGGAAACTGCCTTCTCTGGACTCAGTGAGAATGTTCCAGGCAGAATTCCCCTGGGGAGGGTGCTGGCTCGGTAAGAGCAAGCTGGGGTCCAGCCGGAAGAGGGAACTATAAGACGGGCCCCTAACTCGTACATGTGGGTTAATGGAAAATAGATCCTGTCAAACTGTCATTGCGTTATTTTTTTTATGAGATTACAAATTTGATTGGGAACGGTACTAGTGTTGATGTAATAGACTTAGATATCTGTAGAGCTTGTACCTCACACCATTTTGGTTAAAAAACAAAATTTATGTGGCACACATTAAATTGA
This sequence comes from Eretmochelys imbricata, assembly GCF_965152235.1. NCBI lineage: Eukaryota > Metazoa > Chordata > Testudines > Cheloniidae > Eretmochelys > Eretmochelys imbricata. Next base: position 242,435,171 of record NC_135573.1, read on the forward strand.
TTAAAAACTGGCTAGATGACAGGTCTCAAAATATAATTGTAAATGGGGAATCATCACAGAGCGGGAGTATATCTAGTGGGGTTCCACTGGCATTGGTTCTTGACCCTATCCTATTTTATATTTTTATCAATGACTTGTCAGAGACCATAAAATCACCACTGACAAAGTTTGCAGATGCCACAAAGATTGGGGGAGTGGCAAATAATGAAGAGGACCGGTTACTGATACAAAACAATCTGGATTGCTCTTAAACTGGGTGCAAGCAAACAATATGAGTTTTAATATTGGCTAAATGTATACATCTGGGAAAAAAGAGTGTAGGCCATACTTATAAGATGGAGAACTCTATCCTGGAAGACAATGAAAAAGATTTGGGGCCATGGTGGATAATCAGCTGAACATGAGTTCCCATTGCGATTCTGTAGTGAAAAGGGCTAATCAGCCCTCGGTTGCATAAACAGGGGGATATCAAGTAGGAGCAGAGAGGTTATTTTACCTCTGTATTTGGCACTGGGCTGAACCACTGTGTCCAGTTCTAGTGCCCACAAGTCAAGAAGTCTTAAAAAGAAGTGGATAAATGGGAGAGGGTTCAGAGAAGGGCCATGAGAATGATTAAAGGATTAGTAACCATGTGTTTTATAATGACAGGCTGAAAGAAATCAATCTATTTAGCTTAAGAAAGAGAAGGTTAAGGGGTGACTTGATCACAGTTTGAGTACCTACATGGGAAACAAATACTTGATAATGGGCTCTTCAATCTAGCAGACAGAGGTATAACACAATCCAAAGGCGAGCATTTGAAGCTCGACAAATTCAAACTGGAAATAAGGTGTACATTTTTAACAGTGAGGGTAATTTAACCATTGGAACAATTTACCAAGGGTTGTGGTGGATTCTCCATCACTAGCAATTATTAAATCTAGATTGGATTTTTTTTCCAAAAAGATCTGTTCTAGGAATTGTTTTGGAGAAGTTCCATGGCCTGTGTTATACAGCAGGTCGACTAGGTGGTCACAATGGTCCCTCCCTTCTGGCCTGGGAGTTTGACTCTGACATCCTCTCCCTGGTGGCCCATTTCTCATTTAATTATTTCAAGTATTTGCTTTGCAGCGATTTGTCATCCAGAGAGATGGGGAGTGTATTACTCAAAGGATGGATGCATCCTTGGATCATGAGACTTTGAGGAAAGAAATTTTTCAGGCTCATTCTCAGGCATTTCAGAGGGGGAGAAGTCTCACCACATTCTTCCAACAACTTAATTTTGCCAAGCAAAACAAAACAGGAGACAGAGCTCATGTACAACGTCCTTCTGCCTTGGCATTACCTGAGACCTCCCCCTCTCTTTTCTTTTGCTCCTCAGTCATTTCCCTGTCCTTTTTCTCCAGTCTCCTCATTCTCCCTCTTGACTACCTATCTTTGGCTCCCTTCTTTAGGTACCTGCCCCCTACAACTTTAACGGAAGAGATAAAGAAGCCTTTATGTGTTCGCCACTACTGTCTCTGGCCCTGATCCAGAAAAACATCAACATTTTGGACAGCTCTTAACGCTTGAGTGTTCCTGAATCAGGGCCTCTGCATGTAAACCTGGTGCTTGGCATCAGAATGATGAACCTTAGCTCTGTATGGCTTCCCCAACATGTATCATGTATTTGGAGAGTATGGAGGACTGGGTGCAGATTATTGTGCGCCCTACTCATCAGCTACAATCCTGACCCTGAATGTAGAAAAAGAGTTTTGTAAACCAGTTCTGGAGTTACAATTTTTAAAGTCTGTATGATCTTATAGTACCTCCACAGGCATACTCTGCTGTGTGTCACATGCGTTCATTCTCAAGTTGGCTAAGGACAAAGTGAATGAAACAGTCTGCCTCCAGAGCTGCTCTAATGAGTCTCAAGGAATTTTGTGTCTCTTTTGAGGCTAGAATAATCTTTGGACTTCTTTTTAAAGGATGTTAAATTTTCTTGTGTATACAAGGTCTCTTCTGGATTAAATTATTCTTTAACATCATCTGTATTTTCTTCCACTGATTATATAAATTACCTAGCTAAAAGGGCCCTGTGTCTCCTGAAATGAAGGAATGATGCATTATCATTGTGTTTCATAAAAAGATCCCATGGTTCTTCAGATAGGCTGATAAATTTTGGCTCTCAGAGCAATCCCTCCAACAGAGCATTTGTCATGCAGAAAACGTCTTTCTTGTAATAGTAAATTATTTAAAATAAGAAAAAACTGTTTCCTATGCTCCAAAATAAGGTTAGCATTTATTTAATAAGTGTGTCTAAGGCTTCTTCTATACTTTTTCACCGAATAAAATATTGTGCATTATTAAAGAATTAGATTGAGACCGAAAGTGTAGGCATGTTCCACAGGCTGGGAAAAGGCCATTGTCTGAACCCAAACACATCTTATTCCTTGATAAAATGATCAGGAAGACCAAACCTAACTAAAAGCAGTGACGGCCTCAGGAAGATGGATGTTGTATCAAGTCAAGGGCCCTAAATCTTCCCCCACAAATTTTCACTGATGTTACTTCATTGAAGTCAATAGAGTTTATACCCTGTAAAACCAGTGTAGGTGGGAGGAGAATTAGGCCCAAGATGTTTGGAGAAAGACAGATTTTAAGACTCATTTTTTTCCTCTTCATTATGTGCAATTCAGAACAACAAAACTTCAGTTTTAATCACCACTCTCTTTGGTAGTGTTAAGATTATTTTTGGTATAAATATTACTTTTCAGTACATCTCACTGAAAATCCAGTAAAAATTTCATAGACATTTCAGTTTTTGTAGATTTAAAAAAAAAAAAAAAAAAACAACTTTGGTTTTCCAATAATCAAAATCTTCAGTCACAAAAAAACCCTGAATTTTTTCCATTTAATTTTATGTCAAAAAGTTTGGTTTTTTAATCAAGCTCAAGATTCAGGAATTGTTGACCACTTTTGCTTTTGAATGACTTAAGATAGTAGTATATATCAGGGTGGGAAGGGACCTCAGGAGGTGATCTAGTCCAACCCTCTGCTCAGAGCAGGACCAATCCCCAATTTTTGCCCCAGATCCCTAAATGGCCGCCTCAAGGATTGAACTCACAACCCTGGGTTTAGCAGGCCAGTGCTCAAACCACTGAGCTATTCCTACCCCCGAAAGTATTCATAGAATCATAGAATATCAGGGTTGGAAGGGACTTCAGGAGGTCATCTAGTCCAATCCCCTGTTCAAAGCAGGACCAATCCCCAATTTTTGCCCCAGATCCCTAAATGGCCCCCTCAAGGATTGAACTCACAACCCTGGATTTAGCAGGCCAATGCTCAAACCACTGAGCAATCCCTCCCCCCATAAATGGTTTGAATACTGTAAAAAAAGGGAAACATTTCTCTGTAGGGGCCCAGCTCCACTATGAAGTTGTACCGTGATTTACTCTAGATTTTTCTTTAAAAAAAAAAAAAAAAAAAAAAAGTCCAGGGACATGATGATGACCAGGACTGACTGGTCAGTGTAGACAAGGAGAAGGAGGGTCAGCATCATGATAGCTAGTCACAGGGTAATTCCTCATGCCAGTAGTGTTTACCCATGACTAGCTGACGTGATGCTAAGCACAATTTAGCTTAGTCTGCAGTGAGCATTTTGTCAACCCGTTCAACTAGATTTTTAATAGTATAACTAGGATTCGGGCTGGATTAACTTTTTGTGGGCCCGGCACCAAACATATTTGTAGGGCCCCCTGGGGAATGATTATAAAAGGGACTGGGGGCAGAAGCACAGCTGGGCAGGAGCTAGGGTTGGTCCCTGGAGCAAGGGAGGGGCCGGTGGTAAACTGCAAGCGCAGCAGGATTGGGGAGGAGGTAAACAGGATCCCTCCCACCTGCCCCTGCCCACATAGAGTGGGTACCTACCTGGGTCTAGCCCATTCTCTTCGTCTCTCTCTGCACTGAGCTGCCCCTTCTCCTGCACCAGCAGGACAGTCCTCTTCCAGCCCTCTGGGGTGGGTGTTGGGAGTGGGAGAAGCAGAGGCTAATGTGGTTGGTCCTATAACCAGACTTATAGTTTCCAGTCAGCACTGCTAACCGGACACTCAGGTCCTGTTTTCTACTGAAGTTTCCAGTCTAAAACTGGATAGCTGGCAACAGGGCTGCCAGAAAAGCCTGAGGTCGGGGAGAGACAAGCAATCATTTTTAAAAGTGAGAGGGCTAAGCCTGAAGCGGTGGAGGGGGGAGTGGAGAGTTGCTAGTGGGCAGGGCCATGTCTGCTGTACTGCCCAGGTAGGTTGGAGACTGTGGGGATCAGCTGACACAGTATCCCCAGCCCAGGTGATGTGACAGCCAGGGGTGGATTTAGAGTGAGTGGGGCCCCCCGGCCCTGTGCTCAGCTTCATTTTTGGGGCCCATCCTTGGGACCCAGCCAAGAAAAAGAACATTCTCTCATCTCCCCCTGCCCCCATTTTTCATTTTTTTTCTTCATCCTCCTCCTATAAGTAATAGCAAGTAAATGGAAATAAAGTGAGGTACCTTGATTGTTCTTGTATTCTGACTTATTTTTCCACAGACCATTTGAAAATCGCGGAGGATCTCGACGGACCACTTAATGATCTTTCCAAATATTGTAAAAAAAAACAAAAAAACATTGGGGTGCGGGGTCTGGCCAGGAACTAGGGTGAGGGAGGGGGCTCAGGGTTGGGGCAGGAGGTTCGGTGTGGAGTGCTTACTTGGGGCAGCTCCTGTTTGGTGCGAGGGGTGCAGGTGGGAATGTGGGGGTGTGTGCAGGACCTTCCGTTTGGTGCTCAAGATAGGAGTGGGGATATGACAGGTTGCAGGAGTCAGGGCAGGGGGGCATGAGGAGGGTGCAGGAGTCAGGGCAGGGGGCTGGGGAGGTGTGTGGGGGTGCAGGATTCAGGGCAGGGGAGGTGTTTGGGGGGAAGGGGGAAGGGCAGAGGGCTGGGGGAGTGTAAGGGGGGGTGCAGGGGTCAGGGCTGGGGAAGTGTGGGGGGGTGCGGGAGTCAGGGCAGGAGGCTGGGGATGTGTAAGGGAGGGTGCAGGGGTCAGGTTGGGCAGAAGGCTGGAGGTGTGGGCTGAGGTTGTGGGGGTGCTCACAGCAGGGGGCTGGAGGGGGTATGCCCTGCCCCCTCCCTCTCCTCCTGCCCAGAGTGGTGAGCGTGCTGAGGCTCTGCTTTTCCCTCTGCCTCTTGCTGGCAAACAGCTGATCAGCAGCAGGGGGGAGGGGCAGGAAGGTAGCATTCTGGGGGAAGAGGCTTCCCTGCTGCAGCAGGAGCCCCAGCACCGGCAGCACCAATCTTGTGCCCCCACAGGAGAGAGCGGTGGGCGGAGAAGGCAGAGCCGGGGCCCCTTTGGAGCGTGGGCCCGGCGGCGCCATGGTAAATCCAGTACTGACTAGGATTACACTTCCTAATGAAGAAAAAGCTTGTGTGGGTCTCTGTTAACCTTCAAAAGTTAACACTGTAGACTGTGGAACTTCCCACCATGTTTATCCTTTTCCAGAGGAATGGACTGTGTCAAAAGATTATTTTTTTAAGAGTCTTATCTGCATTGCATCATAAAGTGACACATGGTAATCCTGCCACATGATAAACCTACCTATATATAAAAAATAGCAGTATGCGGTTCTGTTATTTGTGTAGTGGTGACCTCTTTGACCTTCCCATAGGGCCTGACCTTTCTTCCCCTTTTCATCCTCAGGCTATCTCTCGCTTGTGTGAAGATAAGTATAAAGACTTCAGGAAATCTACAAAGAAACGGTCAGTTAGTGCTGACAATCTGACTGTGGTTAGATGGTCCCCTGCCATCATCTCCTAACAATGGAGTCTGGGATATTTCAACAGAAGGACTGTTTCATCCATCCAAATTTTTTGGAGTGTAATGGGGGAAAGACAAGACTTTGGGGTTTTTACTTTTAGATCCGTCAAGCTGCCTTTACAGTGCCTCCCCCTTGTGTAGCACATAAGAATAAAAAATTGAGAGGAAGGAGAAATCAGTACAGTATACAGGAGAGGAGATTGGAAGCAACTTTCTTTTTTTTTTTTTTTTGGTCACTATTCCTCACAGCTTTACCCTTTTTCTGAGGAAACCGCTAGTCAAATGCTTGGAAGAGGAAACAAAAAAAAAAAATGGAGTAGAGGCAGAAAGAGATTAGGGGACTGTGCCATTTTTTTAATATTCTGTACTCTTCAGCAGAAGTGACGGCATGAAACCAAACCACATGATAAGTATGGCTGTGCACTATAGGAATGGAGTTGAATTATTTCATCTTAAATTATTCTCCTTAGTATCTTCTCTTTTTTTTTTTCCCTACTTCTCTGGGTTATTTTTCCAGCTCTTCTGCACAGCAGCAAATACAAAGTCTGTATCTACAGTAGCACAAACCTCTGAAAAAATAGTATTGGTGGGTTTTTTCATTGCACTTTTCTCCATGAGCTGACTTATTTGCATTATTCTTCATAATCGTTATGCATATGTTATGTTTTATATTCCTTTTATTGTACTTAAAAATATAACTTGACCATAGTGCTGAACCAAAAGTTTATACTAAGATCAGATGATCATTCGTAATTTCATTATGTAGTTTATTTATAGTATATGTAGGTGTGTGTGCCTTCCTGGAATCATTTATATTTCCTTAATATAAAGACAGGATTGTGGAAGGATTCAGTGATGATGAGACTTGGGCCAAATTGTTGAAATTTCCATCAGATCTTGTAGTCCTTTTTGCAAATTTTCATAGCATTAGAAGTTTAGAAGAATTCATTATATAAAAGACAGAGTTTTTTGTAGGGCCCAGCTAGTTCATTCCTTCACCTCCAGATCCATTGTTGCAAGCAATAGCCTCAATTTTTATATGTTTACTTAAAATTAAAGTTAGTTTGTTTGTATAAAATAAAAAACGTTAAAAAAAAATTGTTCCAGTGAAAAGGCTCATAGAAGAGCAGAATGTTAATCTTTACCAAGGTATTATCACAGGTAGATTGAATTGGGGGAAAAAAAAAAAAAACCTTTCATTTTTCAGTGTAGGTGCTTTCAGAAATTTAAACAAAATTCAAACTGTGAAGACCATTTTCTGCTATGTTGATTATTGTACTCTTCTGTTGTTATTGGTTTCCTTCTCCTCTTTTGCCTATTCCCTCATGAGAGACACAAGAACCTTTTATATCAAATAATGTATCTATGTAAAAACATTTGTTTGCTCTATAATGCTCGTGAGTGTCTGATTTTATGAAGATTTTTTGCACGTTTTAGAAAGATACAGTTGAAAAATCTGGGTTCCCTGAATTTTTTTTCCTCAAGTTTCCTTGAAGTGAATGGCAGCAGACTTCCTGTATTTGACTTGCTTTGTGCACTACTCCAGTAAACGATAGTCCATATTAGTTTTATTAAGCCCCTTAGGGCTTATAGCAGACATACGGGCTCATGGATACATGTTCCACTCCCAGTGCAGTGCTGATCAGATGCCTTGAAAGTGGAGAGGCATTGAAAGGATTGCAGTACTAATACCAGAGTTTTCTATTAATATTCTAAAGTGATATGTATAGTATGAAACATTAAAGTCTTGCCCATAAATTCTCCTAGTGTCTTTCAGGGCATTAAAAGTAATCTAATTCTCATCCTTTATCATTGTGCCAATGCATCAGAACTGTGAGTACCCAGGTCCATTTCTTTTCCTTGAACATCGAATGTAAAGCCCACTCTTGAAAATAGAAAAAATGTAGAGCATTTGAAACTCCATTCAAAATATAGCTAAGGGGGCATTTTCCTAGCATTTGGACTTTGAGATCCCTGCCAAGCATAAATTTAGGTTTTACCGATCTGTAAAATGATTTATCACAACTTTGCAAAACAATTTTCTGTTAACTTTATAGCAGGAATATTAGTTTTATCCATATTTTTTCAGTGATAGAGATATGAACTCTGAACTATGTAAAGATCTCCGTGCATCTACTATAATTTTTGTGGAGTTTATTAAACTACTTTAAAGATTGTATAGTCTATTTATTGTATGTATGTACATACAGTCTGATTTAAAAAAAAAAAAGTGGATTCCGTAAAACCCGGCTCAGTCACGTTTAGACTATTGAATATTGTTTTAGCCTTGTGCACTGGACTCTACCTCTGTATAGGAGAATTTTCCATATCCTTAATTAGTACTGATTCTGTGATTAACTTGGTTGTTTCTTGCACTAAGAATTAAAAAAAAAAAAAATCTGCTCTGTGTATTTTTTTTCTTTAGTTTCAGTTTTGCAGTCGGAATCACTTACACTTAGGTGGGCTTTTCTTTCCCACATAGTTATGGAATGCTTTGCTTTCTGTTCTGGTTTGTTCTAAGTCTGCTACAGACACATACAACGATACAATACTTATCGATAAATCTGAGTATCATTTGTTTGCAAGGTATTCAATTCCATGTAATTAAAAATTGAATTATTATTTAGGATTACACTGTATGTTAGTGTAGTTTTTGAAATACCATTGGATTGCAAATATCATCATGAGAGGGGGAAGTGTTCTTTCAGAGAACAAACAAAAAAGGCCAAACTGTGTTTTATCAATGCAAATGGGTTGTGGATTTGTTTTCAACACCTACAATATCAATTTATCATTTAAAAATTTTGCTGGGGTGTTTCTGGATTTATTATTTAGCTATTGTCTTAGTCAGAAACAGAATGGAGTTGGAGACTTCATATAAGACCTTCTCAACTATCACTGTCTTAATGAATTGTATACTGTTTGGGGCCCAAGGGCCCTTGTGTTATAGCCTGAACAGTGGGAATTGGGAAAATGTTTGTTTGTAGAAGACATCTTGTAATGGTTTTTCTGTGCACCCTTTTACAGCCAGAGACTGCATAGAGAACAGCCATCCCCATTCCTCCCCTCTCTAAACAGCAGTTGGTGTTGCAACTGATGAATAACTTCAGCCATTGTATTTGTCCTTTTGTAACCACCCTTCCTTGAAGCTTTATTTTGTCAAGTTTTTAAGAGTTGGAATCAATGTATAAATAGATTTATATGGAAAAGAACTGTTTAGCAGCAAAAAGACCTACAGATTTTTCAGATATATATACACACACACACACACACACACACGCCCATCCCTTCTGTTAATAAAAATATGAAAATTCTCGGATGACTTTTCACTGGTTGGTATTTTCTGCCTCTTTCGGAGGCTGCATGTCCTGGATCTAGTACAGTCAAATCATGTTTCAAGGACCAGTGACTTGAATAACCACATGTATGTTGTTAGTGCAGCCATTCTCCTTTTTTAACACTTCTTTCTTTATCCTCTGCTTTGTTTACTAATGCTAGATAAACCTTGGATGTGGCATACAGCCTAGAAGTTGCAAAATCCTCATCAGAAGTTGAAGAGCTTCCTAGTGTAGTTTTTTGTGTATGGAGGCAGATGACAAAGTGATATCTGGCCATCTTGGCTATCTACAGAAAATAGCATTATGTGGGAGGGGGTACAGAAATACAAAAGTGGAGAGCCTGAGAAGACAAAGCCATAACAGATGAAGCAACAGAAATTCTTTGCAGTCACACATTGCTCACAGATGTTACATTTTCTAAACTGCAGGTGGAAATGCCTGCTTGGAACTAAATTGATCTCTGTTTGTGTTCTGTCATGGAGAATTTAGCAACAGCTCTTACCTTAACAACCATTTAGTAGTGCCTGGCTAGTGTATAGAATTCGATATACACCATCCCTGTAATATAAATAGTTAAATACATTTTTCCTCCAAGTGTTTATGGTTATTACGACGCATGCCAGCATTTCCCCGTTGTGAGCTGATCCCACATGGTGTCATGAGTATATTTTTGAGCAAAGAACTGGTGTTTGTATGTGAAAAGCCAAAAGTGTTCATACAGAAACTAAGCATAATTATTTCAAGTGTTCAGAGCCATAAAAGGCAACGGGTGTCTTTCTCTTGAGGAAACAGCTTCCCTCCCCTCCAGCGTCCATCCCGCCGACTTAGGTATATCACCAACTACATTATTTGCCTATCCCTGAGAGACCACAGAAAAGGAGGTGGGAGCTGGAATTGGCATAGAACTGAGGTGCTGACATAGGATGTGCCTTGTCCATTGTCAGGGGCAATAAGTTTCACTGGAGATTAAAAGATCAAGAAGAGAAGCAGTTGATCATAAATAAACAAGAGAAGACATTGTAAGCAGAGATGGGTAAGGCCAGAAATTACCAGTCTAATCATCTAGGCTGACCTGCCTAACAGGAAGCCTAGAATTTTACCCAATAATTCCTTTAGCGAGACCATATTTTCTGGTTAAGCTAGAGCTTATCTTTCAAAAGGCTTCAAGCTCTTGAACTAGTCTTCCCCCCCCCCCCCATTTTGTGTATGGCACAGATCTATGGTATGACTTCAAGGGAAAAAAAAAAAGGGCTGATGAAATTCTGATATCAGAAGAGCAGCTGCTCTTCAGCATTTTGTTTTGCCTCAAGTGTGCAAACTCATGTATAGCACTTCTATTTACTTTTGTAACATTACTAGATCCTTAGGCAAGCTGAAAGCAGCCCCAAGAGAGCAAGCAACAGCAGGAGACCAATTCAAGCTAAGTACTTGACAGAGCAGTATGAATAAATTATGTTTCTTGCAATGATGAATCTACCTAACATTGTAGTTCATAATAACCACCTGTAATTATTTGACTCTGTTCTTTTTAAGTGCATTTCCTCATGTACATTCTCCCTTAGCAATATCTGTGGTATTGTAGTGCATACAAAAATATGAATATTAAAAACTAAAATCCTTTCTAATGTTTCAGTGTGGAGCTGAGCAAAGCTGCTTTACTACAGAACAGATTCTAACTTTTTAATGACCATAAGCCTATAAATTCACTACTTTTTTTCTGTCGCATAATTATTTCCCTGTAGGAGTAAGCCAACTGGCTGTATCAGTCATCCTGTTAGTGCTATGTCAAAATGTACATGTCTGTCTGTTTGTTTTTTCTCTGAATACAACAGCTGGGTCATTGTCACATTACAACGGGATCTCTTTACAAATAAAAGCAAGCAGAAGAACCATTTCTTGAGGCCTTATGCGGGTCAAAGATAAGCCCAGAATTTGAGTTTCACCATTATAGGGGAACTTTCGAACATATACTGTGAATAAGGATTAGCTGCAGCTGGGAATAAATGGAGCAAATTTCATGCCCTGTGCGATAAGTTTGCGTGTTGATAGCTATAGCCTGGTTTGCCATGTCTGCTGGAAAACTGGGAAGCTGAGTGCAGCTGGGAAGACAGCCCCCTAAAAGCATTAAACATTTTCTACAGTCACTAAGTTGGAAAGGAAATAGCGATGGCTCACTTCCGTTAATAACAAAGTCTAAATCTACCAGCAGAGTGACAAAGGGTGGGTGGGAGGAGGGAGAGAGAGAATTTTCAGCCAAATGAGCAGCTTAACCAAAGCATAGGATCAGTTTAGACTCCTTGGGTTTTTTTCCTCACTCCTGTATCTGGCACCTAGGCTAGATACCATGATAATGGCACATTAAAAATGTCTGGAGTGAGAGAGTCTTTGGCAGGAGCACTCACTGACCATCCCGTGGCATGTCTGATCTGAGGCCTGAGTGGGTGCACAGGGCACAGTCATCTGCATATTGAAGTTCAATGACTGATTTAGAGATAGCATTTGTCTTGGATTGGAGATGAATGAGGTTGAAGAGCTTGCTGCGATTCTGTATTGGAGGAGCTTGTCAGTGATGAGGATGACAGCAAAGAAGATGGAGAAAAGGTTGGACTGCTGACATCCTTGCTTAACTCTGGTCTTAACTAGGAAGGGGTCCATTCCAGATCCATTGCTGTTGACCGTCACAGACTTGTCATGGAGGAGTCAGAGGATAGTGGCAAATTTTGGCAGACATCCAAATTTAAGGAGAACTTTCCACAGAGCCTTACTATTGATGGAGTCGAATGCTTTTGTGAGGTCGATGAAGGCCATGTACAGAGGTCGATGTTGCTTGTGGCACTTTTCTTGAAGTTAGTGGGCAGTGAAGATGTCAGCGGTACTTTGAGATCATCCAGAATCGCAATGCAGATTCAGACTGATTTCCTCAGCCAAGGGGAGCAGTGAGTTGAGGAGACTTGTGGCAAGAATCTTTCTAGAGATGGACAACAGGGCAATTCCTCAATAGCTTCCACAATCCAATTTGTCTTCTTCCTTGAAGATGTTCATGATTGTGGAATCCCTAAAATAAACTGGGATTTCTTCTGAATTCCATATCTTGAGGATTAAGATGTGAAGCTGGTGAGCCAGTTCTGTTTCTTCTTTGAAGATTTCAGTGAGGATTCGATCAGGTCCAGATGCCTTACTATTCTTCATTTGTTTGATGACTTTCTTTACCTCGATGAATGTTGGTGGGGTTCTGAGGTCATCCTTCATAGAATGTTGAGAGATTAAGTCAAAAATGCTTTTTGTCAGTGTTGGAGTCACGATTCAGGATATCTTTGAAGTATTCCATCAATTGGGCATTGATCGATTCATTGTCCCTGAGGAGGCTAGCTCCATGCCTGGAGCTGAGAGGGGCTAGTTCTTGGGTGCTAGGACCATAAAGGGCTTTGAAGAATCCGTGCTTGTCATGGGTGTTGGCGAGTTGTTGGATCTCCTTCGCTTTCTTTTCCCCCCACTCGTTCTTCATTTTGCAGGTTTTCCTTTGAACTTCTGCTTTGAGTTGATGGTGGACGAACTGCTTCTGTTTGGAGTTGATGTCATTCTGCCAAGCACAGAAGGCCTTGTGTTTATGATCAGTCAGGTCTTGGATTTCCTGATCATTCTCATCAAACCAGTCTTCATGCTTCCTGTTTGAGAAGCCCAGTGTTCCCTCTAACACAGCCTGGATGGCCGATTTGAGTGCTTTCTAGTGATCTTCAGGGCTCTCCATTTTAGGTTTTGATATTCATCGGTTTCTTGGTGACGCACTGCTGGAAAAGGTCACATTTAGTTGGGTCTGTAAAAATCTCAATGTTGATCTTCCATCCAGTCTTCCATCAAACTCGCACGAAAACAACAAATGTGGAAGAAAGTGATGAGTGGATAAGGCAATGGTCTGTCCAACAATCATTGTCACCAGTCATTGTTTTGATGATGTGAACGTCTTCACAATCATGAGCACAGACAATGCCTTAGTTGATCAGATGCCAATGCTTAGAGACTGGGTGTTCCCACAATGTCTTGTATTTATTCTTTTGGAGAAACATGGTCAGGAGAAGAATTTCATTGGAATTGGTTTTGCTTGTTCCTTCCTTTCCGATCATGCCTTTCTACAGCTCCGAGTCATATCCAACTCTTAGGTTAAAATCGCAAAGGAGTATGAGCTTGTCCTCTTCGGGGATGGTGGAGATACTTTGGTCAAGGTTGGCATAAAATCCTTCTTCGGTTTCATCATCAGTGTCAAGCATATGCATGTTGCGTGCAGATTCTTGGCAAGTTTAAAGTGGAGTGTCATGAGTAGTTCATTGATGCTGGCTGGTAATTCTGAGAGTTGGTTGATCGCTAAACCAATGCTGTAGATCCATCGTTCTTTTTCCCCTTCCCCTTTCCAGAAAAAAGTGTAACCACCACTTTGTTCCTTCTGCACATCGGGTCTCACTCAGTGCAGCAGTGTCAATGTCATGTCTCCTGAGTTCTCTGGCCATGATCGCTGTTCTTCACTCTGGCCAGTTACTTTTCAGGTTGTCCAGCAAGGTTTGAATGTTCCAGGTTCCAAATTTCATTGTTCGGTTTTGATCGCAGTAAGGTGATCCCTTTGGACGCAGTTATCCGTTTAGGGGGAGGCGAGGCAGAATATGTTTAAGGCACCTTTTCTGGCCCTCTCCCCATGCAGGATGAGCAGAGTCGATCCTAAAAAGGGCTGTTCAGTCATGGTGGTAGCTGCCAACTTCCACTCCTGCCTGTCTGAATACAAAAACGACCATCTAACTGCCAGTCCGTCATTAGAAGCCTCCAGTCATCACTGTCCTGCTCCGATTGCCACTTACCAATTGCCACAGGACTTGGATGTGAATATGGAAGATGCCCGTGCATGAATTCTTTTAATGTAGGGAAACTGTTGCACATGGTGCTTGACAGGATGAGGTTCCTACTCCAATGGCAAGGAAACAAAGACAAACCATCCGCCTTCATAGTCATTGAGAGAAATTTTCTCTTCGACCACCTGCTCTGCCGTTGAGGACTTGCGGGCGGGGATTGGATTGCTATTCATCTGGAACTGCACCTTCAACCTTGCTGCCTTGAGTGACTCTGCCAGGAGCGCGAGACTCCTGACAGCATTGCTCACAGGACCATGGGAATCCAGGAGGGTGGTGCTCATATATAGAAAAGAGAGGAGATTTATGACAAAATGACAACTTTCTGGAGATCCCCTGACCTGCTTATTTAATTCTCCAGGAAAGGAACTGTACTTTAAACAGAATGACAAATTCCTTTTTATTGATACCAGCCAGACGCTGTATTGCATCATACTGGAAATGTGTGGCCCCCCTCACCCGCAACAGAATTGTGGTATAGTAAAATATGGACTGTCTTAAAATGAAAAAGCTTTCACACTACCACATACATAAGAGAAGCACCAAAAAGAGGGGTAGGTGTTTAGAAATTTGGTCAGCCTTTCTAACACACTCAGGGGAGGAGGGCTCTCCAGCTAGCAAGCCAGATTTGTTAGCCAAGTTCTTCAGATATTAACGTGATCCCAAATAAGCACTGTACAATGAAGTATGTTAATGTTTTATTTTAACTTTGCCTTAATAAAAAGTATCCGAAGGGTAGCCGTGTTAGTCTGGATTTGTTAAAGCGGCAAAGTCCTGTGGCACCTTATAGACTAACAGACGTATTGGAGCATAAGCTTTTGTGGGTGAATACCCACTTCGTCAGATGCAACCACGAAAGCTTATGCTCCAATACGTCTGTTAGTCTATACGGTGTCACAGGACTCTTTGCCCCTTAATAAAAAGTTTCAAAGAAAGCAGCAAAATGATCTTTGAAAAAAATGAGAGGTTGCCCAAGGGAAAGACAGAAGCGAAGCTGGTAATTGGCATCGGCAGAAAGATGAGTGGCTGAATTGTATAGGGAGGAGGAGGAATTTAGAGTGTATATTTAATAAAAAAAAAAACTAACAAGGTGTGTTTCTCATCAACCTTATTACTTGTACTTTATATCCCCTTTCTTTGTGTTTTCAGATTGTAAAAGCTTCAGGGCAGGAACCAAATATTCCTCTTGTGTTTGGAAAGCACTGATATTGTATTGGTATCTGAAATGTGATCACCACCACCAAGGCCCAGATTTTTATAATTAAGGCCAGCACCCACAAATGGGACTGGGTTTTCTAAAAAGTGGAGCTATTTAGGCACCTAAATGTAGCCAGATTTTCAGAAGTGCTCCCCAGTCTTTGTTTGGAGTAGGAGCTATTAGGTGCAGAATACTTAAACAATCTGGCAACTTCTTTGAGATGCCTAAATAGCTCAGCTCTTACGTTCATAGTCACTAAGCATAAAGAAACATGTGCAGATGGTATCTGTGCTGGCAGCATCATTGTATGTTTGAAGACACAGATTTGGCTGCTTGGGCAGCACACAAGTTGATTTAGTCTAACGTGCTACTTGTGGTAATGGCCAATACTTGAAGCTTCTGGGGTAGATGGGTGCCGGGGGGAAATTCAATAATGAAACTATATTCATGCCTTTAATCCAGTAATGCTCATTCTGGAATGCTACTCAAATGGGTGTAAGCAGTGGTAGAAGATTCTGTCCTCTGCCTGGGATCATTTTGAACCCTCAAGCATGAAATTTAATTAGACCGATCACTCTGTGTTCATAACTTTAAATGTTGTTAGTAATTAAATTATTCATTAATAACTTCTACCACCATATTTCTTTTTTTTTTTTTCCCTGAAGGAATGAATTCCACAGGTTGACTATGCTGTAAAAGGGAGTATTAATGAATGGAGTCTAAATATGCTGTCTTCTAATGAAGCTAGTGAGTGATTCTAACTTCCAGACAAGAAGACTAAAATAAAATTTTTCACTATGCCCTGCATATTTGTGAGTTAGAGGCCCTCCAAACCTTAACTTCAGTGGGTTTTAAGAATATACAAGTGGCTAAGTGCTTTGCTCAATCAGGCCCTAACTAAGGATAAATATGATAAAACAGTAATGTTGCTTTCATTCTGGTCACATCCCCCTGAAGCTAAAACAAAAGTTTGAAAAGCAACGAAAATGGTAAGACATGCTAATGATGATGGCTGATCATGAAGAAAGAAGAGTTAAGAAAATTCCAGGAGCTAGAAGCTAAACAGGTCACAGCCTGATGCATTAGAAAAGAGAAACTATCTGAAAAATTCAATACAGAAAATTAACACAGAAACATCTCAAATCTGATTAAATCAGAGAAAGATGCTTGGAACAATTTAAGAACCAAAAAGGCTTGTGCATGCTACAATTTCTAATCTTATCAATTAATCCAGCCCCATTACAAATTGTAGTGTACACACGCCCCAGGTGGGTTGTGGAACTCATCTGTCTGCATAAGGAAAGACTGGCCTAGTCTCACTGTTCATGGAGGCCTTCCTGCTTACATTGTTTAAAAGTGAAGAGCTGTCCTCAAGTGCATTGAAAAATACTGCGGTATTCTGAAGAGGAACATATGATAATTGCGATGCTGTCCCGCTTGCAAGATGAGGCATGAATCTTTAAGGAATCCAGGACTTTTTGAGGGTGGAAAGTGTTTAGTTATCCTTGACCAGATCCCCAGGTCTGCAGGTAAGAATTAAAAGCACTCAGTTAATATCAAAGAAAATTCCAAGCTGCCCTTTTGTTATTCCCAGCTGAACTGCTTGTGCAATACGGAGTAATGTTTTCTGGGATGACAAATGAGCACTTTGTTTTCTTAACAAAATTCAGGTGGAAATAAATGTTTAGCATGAACACTAATGACACATATGCCTCCTAAATGTGAATGAATTTAAGCAAACAGAGGTACTTAACTTTAGATCAGGGATGGGTAAACTTTTTGGCCTGAGGGCCACATCAGGGAAAGAAATTGTACAGCAGGCCATGAATGTTCACAAAATTTGGGGTTTGGGTGCAGGCTCTGGGGTGGGGCTGGGGGTGAGGAGTTTGGAGTGTAGGAGGGTTCCCTGGGCTGGGACCAAGGGGTTCGGAGGGCAGGAGGGGGATCAGGGCTGGGACAGAGGTGCAGGAAGGGGTGCAGGTTCCAGCTGGGGGTGCAGGCGGGGATGGGGATGAGAGGCTTGTGGTGCAGGAGGGTGTTCTGGGTTTGGATCAAGGGGTTTGGCGGGTGGGTGGGGGATCAGAGCTGGGGCAGGGGCTGCAGGCTCCGAGCAGCACTTATTTCAACCGGCTCCCGGAAGCAGTGGCATGTCCCTTCTCCAGCTCCTACGCGGAGACGCGGACAGGCAGCTCTGCACGCTGCCCCATCCGCAGGCAGTGCCCCTGTAGCTCCCATTGGCGTGCATAGGAGCCGAAGCGGGGCCATGTCGCAGTTCCAGGAGCCGCGTGGTGTGGCCCTCAACCCAGTGCCCCAGCCGGAGTGCCAGAGTGGGGCCATGCTGCGTGATGCGGCCCCAACCTAGCACCCCAACCAGAGCAGGGATTAGCCAAATGGTGCGGCGCCTGAGCTGAGCCATGAGGTGCAGCCCTGACCCAGCACCCTGGCTGGAGCAAGGATGAGTCACCTCGTGCAAGCCCTGACCCTGCACCCCAGCTAGAGCGGGGATGAGTCGCCTGGTGTAGCCCCCAACCCTGCATCCCGGCCAGAGCAGGGCCGAGCCATGTGCTGCGGCTTGCGGGCCGGCTTAAAATGGCTCATGGGCCGGATCCGGCCTGCCAGCCATAGTTTGCCCACCCCTGCTTTAGAGAATCTTGATGTAATTCATTGCAAAATCAGTCATTTTGTTCACACTCTTATACCAGGCCTTTTGCAGCCCCTCCTGTGGGGCTGGTGCATCCTTTTGCCCTGCTGATCCCTGGGTGCTGGAATGGGGCCAAGGGGCTGTAGGCTGAGTGCAGTTTGGAACCAGACTGGTACAAACCCAGCACTTTGTCACACACACATACCCCCTCATTCCCAGCTGTGCCCAGTGCTCCTGGAGCACAGCTGAGAATCTGGGCCTCCATTTGTATGTGTTACATTTTTGCATAGTAATTCGAGTTCCTGGCTTTGTCTAACTTGTATGTGACAGGTAATTCCAGCTCTCGATGGCCCCAGCAAAGTAATAGTCTTGTAAGAATAAAAGTTGCTGGAAATGTTTTCCTGTAGTATCTGAGAGGAACATGGATATCCTCATGCAGCTCCCAGCCTGACACCTCCTTTCAAAAAAAATTGTCAAGGAATTTTTTGATCAGTGCCATTACAATTAGTCTGTAGTTTTATTTCCTGCTCCAGCCCTTCTTATATCAAGCTGCAGCCAATGCTGGATTCAAATTTAACTCTGAGGGGATGGGGTATAAAAGGAAAGAAAGACTATTGGGGGAGTGGGAGAGGAAAGAGGATCTAGTGATTAGCACCCTACCCTACAACTCAGGAAAACCTGTGCACTGCTCCGCTCCACCAGGGTGAGGG
The DNA here is from genome assembly GCF_965152235.1 of Eretmochelys imbricata. Taxonomy (NCBI): domain Eukaryota; kingdom Metazoa; phylum Chordata; order Testudines; family Cheloniidae; genus Eretmochelys; species Eretmochelys imbricata. Next base: position 242,453,752 of record NC_135573.1, read on the forward strand.
GAGGAATTTTCTCTTCCCACGCTTCTGAGATGTAATAGCCTCTGTGAAATGGGTAGTGGAAGGAAGATCTTAGCATCAGCAAACACTCTCAACTCCTCCTTCCCCATTTTTCCCATTACCTTCCCCAGCTCGAATTACTCCTGTAGGCTGGCACACAAAGTCCCACATGGAAGTGAATTCCATGCTACACAGGAGTGTACATCCCCGGCATACTCCAGAGAAGCTCCCTGCCCTAATGTAGTGTAGCTGCACTGTCCCCAGCCTAGCGGAGCCTCTGAGGAGGCTTGGGTAGGACAATGTGCATCTACAGACTTGACTTAACTGACAAACCTCCTGCACATACAATTTGCAAATGCTCCTAACTTTGTCAAAGCAGAACCCAGTATAGAACCAAGTGTTAGTCCTCACTGAGGACTATGTTGGTGCTATGCTTTAGACTTCAGTCTCTGATTGTGCCATGTGTGACATATGCTTAAGTATTTTTACAGAGAGAAACATTTTTCCTAGTCTCCCATAATTCAAAAATGACAGAAGGGGTTTACCTCAGACTTTATACACACACACAGTTCATCTTTCTCTAACCTGAGACCCAGCTTAAGAAAACTTCAGCCTGAGAGATCTTTTTTTCTATGAAGTGTAAGTTTGTGTGTGTGGTTAGAATGGCAAGTATTTTGCGGCATTAACAGTTGTGATGTCCTTGTGATTATACTGCCTTGTGAAGAATTAATACAAAATAACATTGCACCAGAAGATAGAAGAACTGGACTATAGCTCTTTATCACATCGTACCACTATGCAAGTTCACAGTGCTGCATTTTTAAGGGCAACAGTGGATCACAAAGTTGTTGCATAAGATATTTTGTGAGTTAGGATTGGCTGACTGAAAGGAAGGCCATGTAGAATTTTTTCCATTCCCTTCATTGGTCACATGAGTAGTAATGACCCAATGCTGAATCCTAATTAAAATATTTTCCAGTACGTTTGCCCCATAAGAAATCCCAGATCATTAATTCACAGCACTCCCTTCTGCCATCCTCTCATTACAATACACTAGCCTTTGAAAAGGTTTGTTGTTAGCTGGTAGCTGAACCAAAATATTTTGCACATTAAACTGTAAATATAATTAGAACTTCTGTGTTTGCTTCAGAACTTTGGGTCCAGCTGTGACATTTTCCTTTTAGCTTTGCTAGCTCTCTTTTCCTAGTGCTCTCTAAATAAGGACCTGAAATGTATTTTAAATGAAGCATGACACACGTTCTGCTACCAGACCAGTATCTGATTCCCTCCCCTCCCCCATTGCAAGGGGACCTTTTTTTGTTTGAACTAGATCTGAAGCTCCCTTAGCTTGAGCCTTTTGAGTACTACTAGCATTTAGATAAGGAATTCTAATTGCAATTGCTGCTAATGTATTGTTTAATATCCTTTGAATCTGTTATTTGCACTCCCTAGGAATACATTAGTCTGATACTTACCTGTTCCTAATAGGAAATGAGACCACTCCTCCCCCAGATATACCATCCAGCTTGTAACATGAACACATTATCTGGATAAATTACCCTCCTGGAAAAAATCTGAAAACTGAAGCATCACAATTTCTTTAACAATTTCCGTTGAATCATGGAAGTCAACAAATGGCTACGCAGGTGGTATCGTAGAGAAGGCTTTGGATTCTTTGACCATGGGATGGTGTTCCAAGAAGGAGGAGTGCTAGGCAGAGACGGGCTCCACCTAACGAAGAGAGGGAAGAGCATCTTCACAAGCAGGCTGGCTAATCTAGTGAGGAGGGCTTTAAACTAGGTTCACTGGGGGAAGAAGACCAAAGCCCTGAGGTAAGTGGAGAAGTGGGATACCGGGATGAAGCACGAGCAGGAGAGCGCAAGAGGGGAGGACTCCTGCCTCATACCAAGAAAGCAGGACGATCAGTGAGTTATCTTAAGTGCCTATACACAAATGCAAGAAGCCTGGGAAACAAGCAGGGAGAACTGGAAGTCCTGGCACAGTCAAGGAATTTTGATGTGATTGGAATAACAGAGACTTGGTGGGATAACTCACATGACTGGAGTACTGTCATGGATGGATATAAGCTATTCAGGAAGGACAGGCAGGGCAGAAAAGGTGGGGGAGTTGCATTGTATGTAAGAGAGAAGTATGACTGCTCAGAGCTCCGGTATGAAACTGCAGAAAAACCTGAGTCTCTGGATTAAGTTTAGAAGTGTGAGCAACAAGGGTGATGTCGTGGTGGGAGTCTGCTATAGACCACCGGACCAGGGTGATGAGGTGGACGAGGCTTTCTTCCGGCAACTCACGGAAGTTACTAGATCACAGGCCCTGGTTTTCATGGGAGACCTGATATCTGCTGGGAGAGCAATACAGCGGTGCACAGTGTCACGGAGTGTGGGGGAGTCTGGGCCCTGCACCCCGCTTCCTGGGATTCACTGAGACTCTCAGCCAGCCAGTAAAACAGAAGGTTCATTGGACAATCGGAACATAGTCTAAAACAGAGCTTGTGGGTACATCCAGGACCCCTCAGTCAAGTCCTTCTTGGGGGCAGGGAGCTTAGACCCCAGCCTTGGGGTTCCCTGCGTTCCACCAAGCAGCACAAAACTGAAAACAAAACCCCTCCAGCAGGCTCTCTCCTGCAGCCTTTTTCCAGTTTCCCCAGGCAGAGGTGTTACATTCCCCCCACCCTTTCCTGACTCAGGTTACAGGCTCTCAGGTATCCCATCTCCAGTGAAACTCCCCTGCCACATTCCCAGGACAACACTCCCCGCTCTCTGCTGCGTCACACACAGACAATCCAAGAAGCGTTTGGAAAGTGTAGGGGACAATTTCCTGGTGCAAGTGCTGGAAGAACCAACTAGGGGCAGAGCTCTTCTTGATCTGCTACTCATAAACCAGGAAGAATTAGTAGGGGAACCTAAAGTGGATGGGAAGCTGGGAGGCAGTGACCATGAGATGGTCGAGTTCAGGATCCTGACACAAGGAAGAAAGGAGAGCAGCAGAATACGGACCCTAGACTTCAGAAAAGCAGATTTTGACTCCCTCCGGGAACTGACGGGCAGGATCCCCTGGGAGAATAACATGAGGGGGAAAGGAGTCCAGGAGAGCTGGCTGTATTTTAAAGAATCCTTATTGAGGTTACAGGAACAAACCATCCTGATGTGTAGAAAGAATAGTAAATATGGCAGGTGACGAGCCTGGCTTAACAGTGAAATCCTTGCTGATCTTAAACACAAAAAAGAAGCTTACAAGAAGTGGAAGATGGACAAATGACCAGGGAGGAGTATAGAAATATTGCTCAGGCATGCAGGAGTGAAATCAGGAAGACCAAATCACACTTGGAGTTGCAACTAGCAAGAGATGTCAAGAGTAACACGAAGGTAACAAGAAGGGTTTCTTCAGGTATGTTAGCAACAAGAAGAAAGTCAAGGAAAGTGTGGGCCACCTTACTGAATGAGGGAGGCAACCTAGTGACAGAGGATGTGGAAAAAGCTAATGTACTCAAAGCTTTTTTTGCCTCTGTCTTCACGAACAAGGTCAGCTCCCGGACTACTGCACTGGGCAGCACAGCATGGGGAGGAGGTGACCAGCCCTCTGTGGAGAAAGAAGTGGTTCAGGACTATTTAGAAAAGCTGGACAAGCACAAGTCCATGGGGCTGGATGCTCTGCATCCGAGAGTGCTAAAGGAGTTGGCGGATGTGATTGCAGAGCCATTGGCCATTACCTTTGAAAACTCATGGCGATCGGGAGAGGTCCCGGACGACTGGAAAAAGGAGAATGTAATGCCCATCTTTTAAAAAGAGAAGGAGGATCATCCAGGGAACTACAGTCCAGTCAGCCTCACCTCAATTCCTGGAAAAATCATGGAGCAGGTCCTCAAGGAATCAATTCTGAAGCACTTAGAGGAGAGGAAAGTGATCAGGAACAGTCAGCATGGATTCACCAAGGGCAAGTCATGCTTGACTAATCTAATTGCCTTCTATGATGAGATAGCTAGCTCTATGGATGAGGGAAAAGCAGTGGACATGTTATTCCTTGACTTTAGCAAAGCTTTTGACATGGTCTCCCACAGTATTCTTGCCAGCAAGTTAAAGTAGTATGGGCTGGATGAATGGACTATAAGATGGATAGAAAGCTGGCTAGATCATCAGGCTGAATGGATAGTGGTCAATGGCTCCATTTCTAGTTGGCAGTTGGCACCAAGCAGAGTGCCCCAAGGGTCAGTCCTGGGGACGGTTTGTTCAATATCTTCATTAATGATCTGGAGGATGGTGTGGATTGCACCCTCAGCAAGTTTACAGATGACACTAAACTGGGAGGAGTGGTAGATACACTGGAGGGTAGGGATAGGATACAGAGGGACCTAGACAAATTAGAAGATTGGGCCAAAAGAAATCTGATGAGGTTCAACAAAGACAAGTGCAGAGTCCTGCACTTAAGATGGAAGAATCCCATGCACTGCTACAGACTAGGGACTGAATGGCTAGGCAGCAGTTCTGCAGAAAAGGACCTGGGGTTACAGTGAACAAGAAGCTGGATATAAATCAACAGTGTGCCCTTGTTGCCAAGAAGGCTGTCATAAATATAAAGGGAAGGGTAAACCCCTTTGAAATCCCTCCTGGCCAGGGGAAAGCTCCTTTCATCTGTAAAGGGTTAAGAAGCTAAAGGTAACCTCGCTGGCACCTGACCAAAATGACCAATGAGGAGACAAGATACTTTCAAAAGCTGGGAGGAGGGAGAGAAACAAAGGGTCTGTGTCTGTCTGTATGCTGGTCTTGGCCGGGGATAGACCAGGAATGGAGTCTTAGAACTTTTAGTAAGTAATCTAGCTAGGTATGTGTTAGATTATGATTTCTTTAAATGGCTGAGAAAGGAATTGTGCTGAATAGAATAACTATTTCTGTCTGTGTATCTTTTTTGTAACTTAAGGTTTTGCCTAGAGGGGTTCTCTATGTTTTTGAATCTATTTACCCTGTAAGATATCTACCATCCTGATTTTACAGGGGGGATTTCTTTATTTCTGTTTACTTCTATTTTCTATTAAAAGTCTTCTTGTAAAAAACTGAATGCTTTTTCATTGTTCTCAGATCCAAGGGTTTGGGTCTGTGGTCACCTATGCAAATTGGTGAGGCTTTTTATCCAACATTTCCCAGGAAAGGGGGGGTGCAAGTGTTGGGAGGATTGTTCATTGTTCTTAAGATCCAAGGGTCTGGGTCTGTAGTCACCTAGGCAAATTGGTGAGGCTTTTTACCAAACCTTGTCCAGGAAGTGGGGTGCAGGGTTTTGGGAAGTATTTTGGGGGGAAGGACGCGTCCAAACAGCTCTTCCCCAGTAACCAGTATTAGTTTGGTGGTGGTAGCGGCTAGTCCAAGGACAACGGGGGGAATATTTTGTACCTTGGAGAAGTTTTGACCTAAGCTGGTAAAGATAAGCTTAGGAGGTTTTTCATGCAGGTCCCCACATCTGTACCCTAGAGTTCAGAGTGGGGGAGGAACCTTGACAAAGGCTAACGACGTTTTGGGCTGTATAAGTAGGGGCATTGACAGCAGATCGAGGCATGTGATGGTTCCCCTCTATTTGATATTGGTGAGGCCTCATCTGGAGTACTGTGTCCAGTTTTGGGCCCCACACTACAAGAAGGATGTGGAAAAATTGGAAAGCATCCAGCAGAGGGCAACAAAAATTATTAGGGGACTGGAACATATGACTAATGAGAGGCTGAGGGAACTGGGATTGTTTAGTCTGCAGAAGAGAAGAATGAGGGGAGATTTGATAGCTGCTTTCAACTACCTAAAAGGGGGTTCCAAAGAGGATGGATCTAAACTGTTCTCAGTGGTGGCAGATGACAGAACGAGGAGTAATGGTCTCAAGTTGCAGTGGGGGAGGTTTAGGTTGGATATTAGGAAAAACTTTTTCACTAGGAGGGTGGTGAAGCACTGGAATGCATTACCTAGGGAGGTAGTGGAATCTCCTTCCTTTGAGATTTTTAAGGTCAGGCTTGACAAAGCCCTGGCTGAGATGATTTAGTTGGGGATTGGTCCTGCTTTGAGCAAGGGGTTGGACTGGATGATCTCCTGAGGTCCCTTCCAACCCTGATATTCTGTGATTCTATTGTACATCAATATCCTTGCACCACAGCCCTTCTATTATATAACCTGCACTGAAATAAAAACCTCTGACCTCATTATGACTTCTTCTGAATCTAGGAAGATTATAAAAATCTTCAAATTATTATACCCTAAGGACTTGAGACAGGGCCCTCCCCCATAAAGTGAATCAAACTAGAGAGTGACAGGAAAGACAGCTTGTTCAGACCAGTTGAAAGCTTACACAGAGAGAGTTTCAGCACCTTGTTCTATGAAGTAGTGGTGAGGAATTTGTAGCCTCACACAGCTCCCAGCTCATAAATGCCTTACCCTTAACTGTGCAGGCTTGAAACCCCTATAGTAGTCTTACTGGAAACAAGTTACCCTCCTGCTCCCCCTTGTGGAGAATTATGACAGTATTATGGAAATGTATACTGCTCTGAATGGTCAGGTTATATACTCAGTATATACACATACAGTCTCAAAGGCATGATTATATAACACCAGTATCAGAACCTGGCAAGGACGTGTTAGGAGAATGAAGCTATTTATCTTTCCGTGTTTTCATAGCTGACTTTACACTTGGATGAGTTGGTTGTATACGTAAGTGCCAGCTCCAGGGCTGGGGGGGGGGGGGGATTTGAGTACCCCCCTGGGCCTGGAGGAAGCCGATGCCTATGGTTCTGTACATTACAGTGAGATCCTTGAGTCTCCCAATAATTGCTAGGTGTATGTCTGAGTTTCAATGTCACAAATGTTTTTTTAAAAAGCAAGCAAATCACACCCATATTCTGATACTTGTAGGTATAACCGTGGCTTTCGGGGGATGCATCAGCAAAAGATAAGGTCTGGGGGTTTTTAAGTTCTGGCTCAAAGCAGACCAATTACCCAGATGAACAGTATTAGTGTCATGTCTTCTGCTTTAAGTTTCAGTGGAACCCCTTGGAAGGTGAACATTTTGTCAGCAGAATTGCCTAGCAACCACCATTCTGAAGAACACAAACACTTGTGAGAGCACTACAGGTAATGTTAGTGTGCTATGGGAATGTCACTTGTGTTACAGGAGCTGGCCACTACAAATCTGGTAGGATGATTCACAGGGCTGGAATGTTAAAACCACTGAATACGTTCCATTTAGGAACAATGGAATAGGCAGAAGAGGCATGAGGGATGCTACACAAGAGATGCCATTAGATTTACTGACAATGTAGAGGGCCAGGACATGGAATGCTTATGGCTCAATGTTCTAACTGATAAATCACAACATGGGGTATTGGTGGGAGGCTGCTATTGACCACCAAATTTAATGAAGGAACAGGATGAGCAGCTTGTTAAACATCCATCTTCAATGTGTAGAAAGAAAAATTGCATTATCGGGGAACAGTCTGGGGGACATATGCTGGAGGTCTCGTGATGCCAATGGTTTCTAAAAAATAAAGAAAACTTTCTAACAGAGTATTCTAACTGACTTGGGATAATTCTATATTAGACCTTGCCTAGGTGTGAGTGATCACAAACTATTTTCATTTGCTATATACAAAAAGAATATAGTCCCATCCAGTAATATATATTTGGCACTTTTAAACACCAGTTTCTCAAAGCTGAAAACAATCCTGAGCCAGATAGAGTGGGAGGAAATGTTTAAACATAAAAATGTGAATAATGGGAAATTGTTTAAAAATAATTTATTTGTTGCTCAATTCTCCTCAAGCCCCTCCACACGCACAATTTCACAATCACAAAAGATGACTTCTTGGGTTAAAAAAAAAAATCCTTGTTCAGAGGGAAGAGTTAAAGGGGCAGCAATAAAATACATAAATGGAAAAATGGGGAAACTGATAGCAATGAGTACAAATCAGCAGTTAGAAAATGCAGACAGATGAAAAAGGAGGCTAAAGAGATCTGTGAAAAATCTATGGCCAAATAGGGTTAAGAACAATAAGAAATTATTTAAATATACCAGGAACAATCTAAATCCTAGCAATTTTATGGATCCGATATTACACAAGAATGGTAAAATTATCAATTATGATGCAGACAAGAAGTATTCAATAATTTTGGAAAGGAGCAGGATGATTATTAACGTAATAATGGAATCTTTTCTGTTCTATCAGTAGTTAAGGAGGATGTTAAACAGCAACTAAACAATTTTAAATCTGCAGGGCCGGGCAACTTGCACACAAGATTATTAAAATAATTGACTCGGGAGTTCTGAGGCATTAATTCTTTTTTTTTTTAAACAAATCTTGGAAAATAGGGAGAGTTTCACAGGACTAGAAAAATGCTAATGTACCAATATTTGAAAAGGTATATGGTATAACCTGGGAAACCATAGGCAGGTTTGTCTGACATTGATCCTGGGCAAAATCAATGAAAAGGCTAATATGGGATACATAAAGAATTAGAAGATGGTACCATAATTTTATGGAAAATAGGTTCTGGGGTTATCTTTTGATATCTCAAGTTTGGCTGATAGAAGTAACTTGTTCATGTAACTGACTTATGTAAGTCATTGGACTTGAGGCTTGTGTACAAGATGCTGGCAAACCCCACTAGAGGGGTGTGATTTGTAAAGCTCTCTAACATGTTGTGCTCTACCAGCTCCATGTAGCCCTGCTGGTGCACTCTAAAAGGTACCTAGTTTGTGTTAATGCATAGCATTAATGCACTTTACAGATCATACTCCTCTGGCATGCTTTGTTGTGCCATGTACACAAGCTGTTGGTCCCACATGACATTCTGATTAAAAATAAAAACAATGTAGTATTATCGATCTCAAAAACTAATTGTAAATGGGGAAGCATCATCCAATGGGCTGTTTCTATTGGGATACTTCAGGGATCTGGTTTCATCCTAATGCTATTCATTATCTGCATCAATGATTTGAAAGCAAATATGAAATCATTGCTGGTAAAATGTGCAGATGACACAAAAATTGGTGGAATGGGGCAGGTCAGTTACACCAGGATAGTCTGGTAAGGTGGGCTCCTTTGCACAGCATTTATATACAACCAAATCTAACATCATACATCTAGGAAGAAAGAATATAGGTCACACTTACAAGATGAGACAGTATCCTAGAATGCAGTGACTCTAGCTCATGGTAGATAATCAGCAGAACATGATCTGCCAGTGGGATGCTGTAGCTGAGAAGGCAAACATTATCTTTGAATGTTTTATCAGGAAACATCAAGTGGAAGTAGGGAGGTGGTATTTCCTCTGTATATGGCATTACTGAGACCATTCTCTAATACTGTGTCCCGTTCTTTGGCCACAATTCAAAAATGATTTTTAAAAATTGGAAAGAGTTCGGACTAGGGCTGTTAAGTGATTAAAAAAATTAATCGCATTGTTAAACAATAATTGAATACTATTTATTTAGATTTTTTGGATGTTTTCCACATTTTCAAATACCGGTATATTGATTTCAATTACAACACAGAATACAAAGTGTACAGTGCTCATTTTATATTTATTTTTGATTACATGTATTTGCACTGTAAATAACAAAAGAAATTGTATTTTTCAATTAACCTAATACAAGTACTGTAGTGCAATCTTTATCATGAAAGTTGAACTTACAAATGTAGAATTATGTACCCAAAAAACTGCATTCAAATATAAAAGAATGTAACATTTTAGAGCCTGCAAGTCCACTCAGTCCTACTTCTTGTTCAGCCAATTGGTCAGACAAACAATTTTGTTTACATTTGCAGAAGATAATGCTGCCAGCTTCTTATTTATAATGTCACCTGAAAGTGAGAACAGGCGTTTGCATGGCACTGTTGTAGCCAGCATCGCAAGATATTTACATGCTAGATACGCTAAAGATTCATATGTCCCTTCATGCTTCAACCACCATTCCACGGGACATGTATCCATGCCGATGACGGGTTCTGCTCAATACCCATCCAACGCAGTGCGGACCGACACATTTTCATTATCTGAGTCAGATGCCACCAGCAGAAGGTTGATTTTCTTTTTTGGTGGTTTGGGTTCTGTAGTTTCTGCATCAGAGTGTTGCTCTTTTAACACTTCTGAAAACATGTTCCACACCTTGTCCCTCTCAGATTTTGGATGGCACTTCAGATTCTTAAATCTTGGGTCGAGTGCTGTAGCTATCTTTAGAAATATCACATTTGTATCTACTTTGTGTTTTGTGAAATCTGAATTGAAAGTATTCTTAAAATGAACATGTGCTGGGTCATCATCCAAGACTGCTATCACATGAAATATATGGCAGATTGTGGGTAAAACAGAGCAGGGGATATACAATTCTCCCCCAAGGAGTTCAGTCACAAATTTTATTAAGGCATTTTTTTAACGATCGTCATCAGCATGGAAGCATGTCCTCTGGAATGGTGGCTGAAGCATGAAGGGGCATACAAATATTTAGCATATCTGGCACGTAATATACCTTGCAGTGCCAGCTACAAATGCCTTTCTCACTTTCTAGTGACATTGTAAACAAGAAGAGGGCAGCATTATCTCCTGTAAATGTAAACAAAGTTGTTTCTTTGTGATTGACTGAACAAGAAGTAGGACTGAATGGACTTGTAGGCTCTGAAGTTTTACATTGTTTTGTATTTGAGTGCAGTTACGTAACAAATAATTCTACATTTGTAAGTTGCACTTTCATGACAAAGATTGCACTACAGTGCTTGCATGAGGTGAATTGAAAAATACTATTTCTTACGCTGATAATTTTTACAGTGCAAATATTTGTAATAAAAATATACACTTTGATTTCAATTACAACACAGAATACAATATATACGAAACTGTAGAAAAACATCTAAAATATTTAATAAATTTCAATTTGTATTCCATTGTTTAACACTATGATAGGGAATCCCTGTCCTGAGGAGAGTTGGACTCTCTGGGCTCCTTGTATACTATCCTGTCCACCCCAAGCCAGAATCATAGCTTCTGCAGGCATCATACGGTCATTAGTCAAGTGCTCTATTGTCAGACACATAGAAGAATATAAATTGTTGCACAAAAGTCCCTTTGTGTAAAGGGAAATCATGTTTTACTAATCTATTCAAGTTTTTGAAGGGGTCAACAAACACGTGGACAAAGGGGATCCAGTGAACATAGTGTACTTAGATTTCCAGAAAGCCTTTGACAAGATCCCTCACCAAAGACTCTTACGTAAATTAAGTTGTCATGGAATAAGAGGGAAGATCCTTTCATGGATTGAGAACCGGTTAAAAAACAGGGAACAAAGGGAAGGAATAAATGGTAAATTTTCAGAATGGAGAGGGGTAACTAGTGGTGTTCCCCAAGGGTCAGTCCTAGGACCAATCCTATTCAACTTATTCTTAAATGATCTGGAGAACGGGGGAAACAATGAGGTGTCAAAGTTTGCAGACGATACTAAACTGCTCAAGATAGTTAAGACCAAAGCAGACTGTGAAGAACTTCAAAAAGATCTCACAAAACTAAATGACTGGGCAATAAAATGGCAAATGAAATTTAATGTGGATAAATGTAAAGTAATGCACTTTGGAAAAAATAACCCCAACTATACATAGAATATGATGGGGGCTTATTTAGCTACAACTAATCAGGAGAAAGATCTTGGAGTCATTGTGGATAGTCTCTGAAGATGTCCACACAGTGTGCAATGGCAGTGTAAAAAAAAAAAAAAAAAAGCAAACGGGATGTTAGGAATCATTAAAAAAGGGATAGAGAATAAGATGGAGAATATCTTATTGCCCTTATATAAATCCATGGTATGCCCACATCTTGAATACTGTGTACAGATGTGGTCTCCTCATCTCAAAAAAGATATACTGGCATTAGAAAAGGTTCAGAAAAAGGCAACTAAAATGATTAGGGGTTTGGAATGGGTCCCATATGAGGAGAGATTAAAGAGGCTAGGACTTTTCAGCTTGGAAAAGAGGAGACTAAGGGGGAATATGATAGAGGTATATAAAATCATGAGTGGTGTGGAGAAAGTGAATAAGGAAAAGTTATTTACTTGTTCCCATAATATAAGAAGTAGGGGCTACCTAATGAAATTAATGGGCAGCAGATTTAAAACAAATAAAAGGACGTTCTTCTTCACATAGCGCACAGTCAACCTGTGGAACTCCTTGCCTGAGGAGGTTGTGAAGGCTAGGACTATAACAGGGTTTAAAAGAAAACTAGATAAATTCATGGAGGTTAAGTCCATGAATGGCTATTAGCCAGGATGGGTAAGGAATGGTGTCCCTAGCCTCTGTTTGTGAGATGGATGTCAGGAGAGAGATCACGTGATTACCTCTTAGGTTCACTCCCTCTGGGGCACCTGGCATTGGCCACTGTTGGTAGACAGGATACTGGGCTGGATGGATCATTGGTCTGACCCAGTATGGCCATTCTTATGTTCTTATTTAGGTTGCAAAATCAATCACTGGAAATGCCAGAATTGTGGTTGTTTCTGTAACCACAATTCAGCCCTCTTTCTGTAACCACAATTCAGCATATATGTTATGACAGTTTAATTTCATGAATGTGTACAATATTTTCCACAGGATCTGCCCGTTGTTGATTAGCCTCTTGAGATAACCCCAATTAACTCTGAGTGCTCTGGGCAGGGTTATGAAGAATTCTACCCTTGAGTGGCAGTGCTCATCCCAGCTGATAGGCATGTCTAAGGTAATACTTTTTGAAACTATATTAATATAAACTCCCTGGAGGAGATGTGCGCTGCTAGTAGAAACTAAAATCCTAGATAGAATATATATTTTTAAGAAGTTACCATAGGGATAATTACTCCAACCAGGACAGGCTAGGCATTTTAGAACTCACAACTCAAAGAATTAAATTTAAGCATAAGAGAGAAATAAACATTATGAAATGCGTAGACCTGTCAAAAAAATAAAGTAGCTTGCTGAAAGAATAAAATGAGAGAGAATATATGTGCATTGCAGGAAGTATCAAGAAGTAACAACAACAATACTACAAGTATGTGTTGGGAGGTGAGTGTGGAAGACTGAGTGTGTGTGTGAGAGAGAGGGAGAGACATGCATCTCCCATCCCAGCCAGAGCTGGGGCCAAGAGAGAGGCACCTCTCCTCTCACACCAGCCCTACATGCCTCAAGCTCCCCCAACCCCACATCACCTCACCCTACTGTCCCCACCCTCCGCATTCTCCCCACTCACCTGTGTGCATGGCTGCTGCTCAACCCTTGATGGCCTTGTGTGTAGGCAAGCACCTTAGAGGGAACACAGGTGAGGAGCCCAATTCCCATTGAAAGTCAATGGAAGTTAAGTGTTTGACTGTTTTTTTTGTGCCGTTGAAAATCTCCACTATATGTTTAGCCCCCTCAGAGGGGAACTTTGAGACAATATAGAGCACCTTCAAAGAACTCGAATAGATTAGTAAAACATGATTTCCCTTTACACAAACCATGCTGACTTTTGTGCAACAATTTATATTCTTCTATGTGTCGGACAATTTTATTCTTTACTATTCATAGAATATCAGGGTTGGAAGGGACCTCAGGAGGTCATCTAGTCCAACCCCCTTCTCAAAGCAGGACCAATCCCAATTAAATCATCCCAGCCAGGGCTTTGTCAAGCCTGACCTTAAAAACTTCTAAGGAAGGAGATTCTACCACCTCCCTAGGTAATGCATTCCAGTGTTTCACCACCCTCCTAGTGAAGAAGTTTTTCCTAATATCCAACCTACACCTCCCCCACTGCAACTTGAGACCATTACTCCTTGTCCTGTCCTCTTCTACCACTGAGATTAGTCTAGAACCATCCTCTCTGGAACCACCTCTCAGTAGTTGAAAGCAGCTATCAAATCCCCTCTCATTCTTCTCTTCTGCAGACTAAACAATCCCAGTTCCCTCAGCCTCTCCTCATAAGTCATGTGTTCCAGACTCCTAATCATTTTTGTTGCCCTTCACTGGACTCTCTCCAATTTATCCACATCCTTCTTGTAGTGTGGGGCCTAAAACTGGACACAGTACTCCAGATGAGGCCTCACCAATGTCGAATAGAGGGGAACGATCACGTCCCTTGATCTGCTCGCTATGCCCCTACTTATACATTCCAAAATGCCATTGGCCTTCTTGGCAACAAGGGCACGCTGCTGACTCATATCCAGCTTTTCGTCCACTGTCACCCCTGGGTCCTTTTCCGCAGAATCGTCCACTGTCACCCCTAGGTCCTTTTCCGCAGAAAAAATTGTTTCAAATAATTTTCCTGGTACTAACGTACCAGTCTGTAATTGCCAGGATCACCTCCAGAGCCCTTTTTAACTATTGGCATTACATTAGCTATCTTCCAGTCATCGGGTACGGAAGCTGATTTAAAGGACAGGTTACAAACCGTAGTTAATTGTTCCGCAATTTCACATTTGAGTTCTTTCAGAACTCTTGGGTGAATGCCATCTGGTCCCAGTGACCTGTTACTGTTAAGTTTATCCATTAATTCCAAAACCTCCTCTAGTGACACTTCAATCTGTGACAGTTCCTCAGATTTGTTACCTACAAAGAACGGCTCAGGTTTGGGAATCTCGCTAACATCCTCAGCTGTGAAGACTGAAGCAAAGAATTCATTTAGTTTCTCCACAATGACTTACAGATGATAAAGTGTTCCTTTTGTATCTCGATCGTCCCCACTGGTTGTTTAGCAGGCTTCCTGCTTCTGATGTACTTAAACATTTTATTACCTTTTGAGTTTTTGGCTAGCTGTTCAAACTCCTTTTTGGTTTTTTTATTACATTTTTACATTTAATTTGGTGGTGTTTATGCTCCTTTCTATTACTTCACTAGGATTTGACTTCCACTTTTTAAAAGATGCCTTTTTATCTCTCCCTGATTCTTTTACATGTTTAAGCCACAGTGGCTCTTTTTTAGTTCTTTTACTGTGTTTTTTAATTTGGGGTATACATTTAAGTTGAGCCTCTATTATGGTTTCTTTGAAAAGCGTCCATGCAGCTTGAAGGGATTTCACTGTAGTCATTGTACCTTTTAATTTCTGTTTAGCTAACCTCCTCATTTTTGCATAGCTCCCCTTTCTGAAATTAAATGCCACAGTGTTGGGCTGTTGAGGTGTTCTTCCCACCACAGGAATGTTAAATGTTGTTATATTCTGGTCACTATTTCAAAGCGGTCCTGTTATAGTTACCTCTTGGACCAGATCCTGCACTCCACTTCTTTAATATACATATATACAACACACTATTTCTTTAACATATATTTTTTGTATGGTTTATGTGACGCTGGCAGACCAGGTACCAGCTCATGCCAAGGCCCCTAGGCTCCAACTGAACACTGAAGAATGCATAGTTGGAAACCAGTCTGGCTCACCTATGTGTTAGTATTATATTAAATAGGTATTAGATTTATAAAAATGTGTTTAGACTTTATGAAATGGTTGTGGGATGCTGCATGTATTAATCTCACTTAATATCTGTACCCCATGTTATAAGTGTTTGAATTGTAAACCTCTGTAACTGTAACTCACCAATCAGGAAAGAAGCCTTCATTAATGTAAAGGCTGGCTTCCTACAGCATGTGTTAAGTCCTGCACACAAGAAGGCTCACTGAAACCAAACGAGCCACTGTGAAACATCAAAGGGCGAAGACTTTGCTGATTGCTCCCTCCACCCCCATGAAGAGCAGCCTTGAATGAAGACTTGTCCTATCACCTTGAACTCTGCGGGAAGGAAGTAAAAATCCCTGACAAGAAGAAACTGGGTCTCTATGCTGCTTGGATTTTGGGAGAGCAAGATTTCTAAGTGTGAGCAAGGGAGCCCAGCTGCTTAGCCTGGATTAGCCCTAGAGGACTTAGAGTTTAAGACTGTAACTTACTGTGTGTGTGTTAACTTGTTTTAAAGTTGTAAATAACATTTCTTTTTCATAGTTAATAAATCTTAAGTTAATTTATTATAGGACTGGCTACAAGCATTGTCTTTGTGTACGATCAATTGACCTGGGCTAAGTGACTGGTCCTTTTGGACTGGGAGTAACCTGAACTTTGGTGTAAGGGACCATCTATCATAAAGACAAGCTATATCAGAATACCAAGGGGGACTGTGACTCCATGGTTAGGCTGTTATAGTGCCTGAGGAGTTCATACTGGATACTTGGTTGGTGAAGTTTAAGTATAGAACTCACAACCAATTTGGGATTTGTGTACCCTGGTTCGCCGCAGTCTGTGCTGAGCTTGGTACCTGATCCACTCCAGACAATTGACAGTTTTATATAAGGTTTGTGTGTATTTTTTACTTTATTAAAACAGTACATTAACATCGTTCAAGATTTCAAGTTCAAAAGTAAAAAAGTATAATCAAGCTCAGGCTAAAGAAATCTCATCGTTATGCTCATCCTGCTAATGATCTCCAGTGTGGCCAGTGGACGTATATGATGAGATAGCTCAAAGAAACCAAGTATTGAATCACAGAATCATAAAAATGTGTAGGGCTGGAAGAGACCTCAAGAGGTTATCTAGTCCTCCTCTGGTGCTGAGGTGGAATCAGGTATACTCCTAGACTATCCCTGACAGATGTTTGTACAACCTTTTCTTAAAAACCTCCAGGAATGGGAATTCCACAGCCTGCCTTGGTAACCTATTCTAGTGCTTAACTATTTTTGTCAGAATTTTTTCCTAATTTCTAACCTAAATCTCCCTTAATGCAGATTAAGATTATTACTTGTTTTCCTACCTCTTGTGAGCATAGAGAACAATCTGTCCCCATCCTCTTTATGACTAGAACATTTTCAACAAAGGATCTGAATGAAAATTAAGAAGAATATTAAAGTGTTCCTAAAACAAAAATAATTAAACAAAAAACAGTGGAGAACAATCCAAACAAATGATCTCTCATTATGACGCAATGTGATAAATGAATAAACTGGGCCTGTTGTGTATTGGAGGAAATGCTGCTTTTAGGAAAATTTTCATTTTGTGCAGCACAAGGTCTATCCAGCATTTAAAGTTTTATTTTGTGGGCTTACGTGAGACTTATGTGAGGCATAGGTTTTATGCTGGTCTTCTGCACAGGGATGAACTTAATTGGTTGTGAAGAAATTTCTTTGCATCCAAGAAGAAATTGACACCCAGTAGTATTCCTATACATTCTGAATTTTACATTCTAAATAAAATAAGGAAAGAACCTGCTACCATATTTCTTATTTCTTCAGTCTTTAATTTACACATTTGCCATTTCTCTGTAGAGCCTGGTTTTCTTTGCTTGACTTGAATGACCATCTCACTACAAATCATCTGTCTCTAATGTAAGAAAAAGCTGTCTCAGTCCTCAATAATGGAGGCAACAGTATGGGTTTTGTTTCTTAAAATGGTTAGCCATGAAATACAAGAAGGTGTAAAGAACTCTATTTTAATTCTAAAACGGCTGCCTGTGTGTTAAACCTGATATGACAGATTTATTTACCAATGTCCAGAACCAACACAATAACCTCTCTTGTTGAGAATGCTGAAAACAGTAATCTATTTGCTCTCCACAAACCTGGCTATGTTTAAGGAGTTCTGTTTCATGGTATATAGCCAAAATATACAGCACTGAGTGGTAAATTTAGTTAAAGTGAGATATTCCACATACTAATATACCCTCTATTCAATATTATAACCTGTTTGATTATTTTTAGTATTTAAGATGTTTATATCTTATTTTAACTGTTTCCATGGTATTGATACCTCACACGTATAAGTACCAAGATTCCCTTATAATGTGAAAAATCCTTCCAGAAACAATGCCAATAGAGCCAACTAAAATTAAGTAGACTAAAGGAATCTCTTACATCGTATTATGGTCCTTGCTTAGTTTCCTGATGCTCAGATATGGTCTATTGTTGTGAGATACGAGCATACCTCCCAGTCATGCCAATGGGATTGGTGTGTACAGAAGGAATAACAGATCTGAGAATCAGTAAATTAAGCAAACCACACTACTATGACTTGGTGAAGATTTGCAAAGCCACAAATGGGAACTATGTCCAACTAGCATTGACTTTTAATGAGCTGTGGGCTTACTTCTTCTTTGTGGCTTTTGAAAATCTGTCCCTCAGGTGTTTTGTTATCCTAGTTCTGTTTAATTACTTGGAGGTTGTATTTGGTTGGTCTCTGGCTGGTTACAGAGGGACTTGACAACTGTGAAAAGTGCTGTATAAGGAGCTGATCCTGAACTCCCTACTCAGGCAAAAATCAAAAAAGCTCAAGAGCAAGGCTACTCCCCTCTCTGAATTCAAACCCCACTCTGCTGTGGCACTGGCAGGAAGCCAGCTGATGCACTGACATATTTGTGGAGTAACTGACAATACCTGTAAAAGGATAAACTGGAGCCATTCACTTTCTTACCAGGCCAAGGCCAAAGACCACTTTGCCCCTTCTACCAACTTTTTGCACTCTTTCCCTTGCCTTTTGTCTATATTTAGATTCTGAGCTCCCTGGGTCAAGGACTGGGCCCCCTATTGTGTTTGGAAAGTGCCTTCTGCTGCAGTTTCCACGGTATGCATCCGATGAAGTGAGCTGTAGCTCACGAAAGCTCATGCTCAAATAAATTGGTTAGTCTCTAAGGTGCCACAAGTCCTCCTTTTCTTTTTGCGAATACAGACTAACACGGCTGTTACTCTGAAACCTAGCACATAGTGGGCACTAATAGAAACAAATAAGAGTCCAGGATCAAGCTGGTGGTATAGTGGTAAAAAAATAGGTGGGTAAACTAAACAAACCTAAACAAGAGTCCATATTACCCAAATGAGAAGTGGGTAAACACTATTCACCCACATTTACGCTCACCTACAGTACTGAATCAAGCCCAGAATGTGTTCATCATTTTGAGCCTCAAATGCTTGTTTACTGTATACAAAACATAATCACAAAGCTGAGTGTCATGTAAACAGTAGTCACAAAATAGCCTAGTCCCTGTCTGTACCAGAGATTTTTGAACTGATGTAGATACACTGGTGCAAACCCTCAGTAGATGTCCTGCTACGCATTTCAATGGGAGTTGGGTGCCCAACCTGGTTAGGTGCTTTTGAAAATGTTGCTAGGGGGCCTACCTGCATCTTTAGGCATTTAAATACTTTTGAGAAAGCTGGCCCCAAGATCCTGATTCAGCAAAGCACATGCTCAAGTTCCACTGAAGTCAAACTTAACAGTGTTTAAAGTTAAGCACATGCCAAAGTGCTTTGCTGAATAGAGATGGGTTTATGTTCTTAATTTCTTTGCTGAATCAGTGTCTAAAAGAACTGCTCCTTGGATAGGGTATTATCTTAGAACACAAGCTTCATAAAGAAAGATGACCTTTCCAAACAGTTACTGAGAAGGCAATTTGCCTTGAGGCAAAATAGGAATCAGAATAGATAAAACCCCAGTGGGCATATAGCTAAAACAGTCTCAGCTTTTAGATTTACTAAATACGAGAAGAGGAAAAAAAACAAAGTACAGTACACTGTATGTACCTTGTGTGCCAGATAGGTTTCTTAATAATTAAGCATGGGTGAACCCGTTTGGGTCAAGAATCAAGCCCAACCCCTGCCCAGACTTGAACTGTTAATTCACACATGCATTTCCCCCATAGCTTTCTGGGAGCAGAAGGGTCAGTGGCTGCACCAGATAGCTCCCTGAAAGTAATTGATGCGGAAGTGGCTAACTGGCCCTTTCTGAAGACCCAGTAAAGGATTGAAGCTCCAGGAGATATTGGACTGGAGGTGATGACAAGAGGGGAAGGTGACTTCCCAGCAGACATACCTCCTTGTGGCATGAGTAAGGTTTCCTAAGTTGTTTAGGCAAAGAGCTTAAGTAGAGTAAAGAATCAGAGGGGTAGTTGTATTAGTCTGTATCCACAAAAACAACGAGTCCGTTGTTTAAGGCACCTTAAAGACTAACACAGATTTATTTGGGCATAAGCTTTCGTGGGTAAAAAACATGGGCACGCATCTGAAGAAGTGGGGTTTTTACCCAAAACTTAACTCACCAATCAGCATTTTGTCTTGTTTTTCTGTAGCAACTTGCGCCTTTCTTCTCTTTGTTTTAGATACCACCTTCCGGCACCAATGGGCTGTGAAAGAACTCTCTAGGACATAGTAATAACATATCTGGTCTCTGATAGGTTTTGTATTTGCCTATGCCTATGCCGGTGGGAGCCGTGATCGGCCAAACCTGCGGATGCAGCAGGTAAACAAACCGGCCCGGCGCGCCAGGGCTTTCCCTGAACAAGTGGTGGACCAGAGTTGAGAACCACTGTCCTATGCTAAGAGCTGAATTCAGCTCTGCAAAGTGTTTTGGGATACGTACACCTCACTGTGAACAGAACAGGAATAATCCGCATTTGAGGGGAAAGCATCACACAAGTCAATTAGCAAACCTACCCAACATTCAGATGCCATATGAAGTACACAGTATGAATCCCATACATGTGTAATACATGTTAATGTGGTGTGTACTACACTAGTTAAGCCTGAGCTGCACTGAGTCCTCCTCACCCAGAGCCTAAGCACAGTCTTTACATTACATTATACATTCTGCCACATTGATTAACCTTTAGCAGAGAACATGACATGGGTCCGCACAGGTAGGTCTGTATGCAACCATGGATTATTGTTTTCACCACTTCTGCCAAATGTTGTCCATTATTAAATATCATCCTGATATGTGCACAACTGTTTGCACTCTCAGTAGGATACTCACAGGAGTGGCGTCACTCATGTAAGTGTTTGCCGGTTCAAGCCCTGAATTTGTTGTAAGTGGTTTTAAACTCAGACAGCAGTTGTGGATTTGAAAATAGATTTATTGCACCTTCTTGTATTTCATTGCTGACCTCTTCAAGTGAGGGCTGTGCTGTGGCTCATTAAGGAACTGCAAGGGAAAAGAGATGAAACGATTGCAGGATATTAAAGTGATGTTTCACCTGCAGTCACCTCTTTTTTAAAAAATACATAGATTGTTCACGTGGGCTTGGATCACAGATTTCAGCACTCAGCTTTGCCAAAATTCGGGGATGATCAGATATGGGAATAATCCAATCTCTAAATTATTTAGCTTTGGTATCTATTGACAAACAGGATCCTAGGGAAGAGTACAAGGTGAATAGTAAACATGAGGGATCATACATCTGGAAAAGACACCTTCAGCTCTGTGGAAAAATTCTCATCACTGCTTCACATATTTCATGAATTAAGGGAAAACAAACTGTTTCTGACTCCAGTTATTTGGAAGACAAAAATATACATTTTGAAAATGAACGATAGTGAAGAATCAGCTGACATTTTACATAATTCCATAGGCAACATAGAAATACCACATGGCACTGAGTTTTACATTTATGGTTAAGTGTATTACTGAGGTACCTCCCAGCTACAGCTGAGATCAAAGCCCTAGTTTGCTAGGCATTGTACGAAAACATAGTCAAAGGGCAGGTTTACGCTATGGGGCTAAATTGACCTACGTGACACAACTTCAGCTACATGAGTAACGTAGCTGGAGACGACGTACCTTAGGTACACTTATTGCGGTGTTTACACCACAGCGGGTTGACAGGAGAAACTCTCCTGTTGCCTTACCTTATGCTTCTCATTCCGGTGCAGTACCGGAGTGCGATCGGCAGCTGATTTAGAAGGTCTTCACTAGACCTGCTAAATTGACCCCTGGTGGATCGATCACTGTAGTGTCAATCCATGGTAAGTAGAGACAAGCCCAAAGACAGCCCCTGCCTTAAAAAGCTTAGTAACTTGCCTAAAGTCACACAGCATAGTAGTGATAGAGCAGATTAGAACACAGGTCTCCTAACTGTGCCCTATCCCCTCTTCGCTAGGGCAGAGATTACAACACATGAGTTCATAAGCCTACAGGATAATGCTTTATTTTTAAAAAGAAAAATACACCTACCCATCTCAGCACATCTCCCTGTCATGGAGCCATTGTGCCCAGATTTTCTCATCTGCCACAGTCAAGATGGTGGCAGATAGGGTTTTAAGGAACAAATATGCTTATTCTTCACATACTGTTATAGTCTATCATATTAAAAGCGGCTAAGGACATTTTAACTTGTGATTATTTGACATGATGAACAATTTATGACCTACTGTGTCAATGCAGCTGCTGTGCATTAGTATCCTGTCAGCATCTTAACATTCCTGATTCTATTTTTGATAAAGGAAGTTTCACATGAGTAGCTACTTTTCCAAAATTAATATGGTTATTTGCACTCTTTCCCTCTCCTAACTCTCCCCCTCCCTCGAAGACCACAAAAACGCAACTTCAAGCACCATAAAAACAGTACAGTACAGTACTAAAGAGCTCCCTTTGGTTGGAAAAAGTTTATTACAAGAGTACTAAAAACTTAATACTACATATATTTATCACTTCAGATTAAAATCTTTGACTAAGGTAAATCCTCATCATCATTTTATTTTTTTTTTGAAGTTCCATCAGCGTACACTGGTTTTTATGTTTCCCTTAGGCAGAGTAACACAAATGATTCTCTTGCTGTCCTGTCTGAGGCCTTGAGCATTCCTGATTAGGTCTCAGTGAATTAAGAGAGTCCCTAGAGAAAATGTTTTTGGAATTGTTCCATATTGCGGGAATATGGGGTGGGGAGAATGGGAAATTATCCCATTACCAATGGACCAGGGTCCCCATCCCATGACCCAGTCATGCTACACCTTGTACTGACGCTCTTCAGTTGACAGTTTCAGTAAATAGGTGGTCTTGAAAGGATTAGGATTTTTTTTTTTAAATCGATAAATGTCAATTTTACTATACTCACACAAACCAATGAAAAATATTTCCATAGCTAATAACTGATGAGGCAAAGTAAGAAAATGCTGCTTGAGAACTTTAGAGTCTGGTTTAAGGAAATTTACTTTGTATATTTTGACGAGTTGACAATTTATGTTTTTAATGGTTATAAAGCTTTAACTTGTTGAATCTCCGGTGTCTACTGTTACTAAATAATTGTCTGATCCTCCACAGTGCCTGAGCCCCCCCATAATAATCCCACACCTGTGACATTTTAAATTTAGAAAAATCAAGTGTTAGGT
The DNA here is from genome assembly GCF_965152235.1 of Eretmochelys imbricata. Classification (NCBI taxonomy): domain Eukaryota; kingdom Metazoa; phylum Chordata; order Testudines; family Cheloniidae; genus Eretmochelys; species Eretmochelys imbricata. The sequence continues at coordinate 242,476,844 of NC_135573.1, forward strand.
TAAAAGTAATCGTCAAAGTTATATTAAAAAAATCTAATTCCACCAAACCTACAAATAGTTCAGTCCCGATGTCCAGGCAAACCTTGGCCTATTCCACTCCCTCAGCAGAGAGGGTCTCCAGGTAGAAATACATTTGCAGGGTTGCACTGACATGCTCACACTTTTGCCTGTTCTATGGCTCAATAGAGGCTTTCAGGCCTGTCAAACCACCACTTTTCTCCAGCACTAAATAGATTCATACACACGCTACTTTAATCTCCCTCCCCCTCCCCGCCCCCCAGTAATTTAAGGCCCAGATGTGAATTATCCTTGCAACCACAGCACACATTGTGGGTTACAGATGGGATGGAGGGGAAGGGAAAAGCAGATTCTGGGGTGAGGGTGGAAGAAGGGTGAGGAGTGGAAGAAGCCTTGGCTCTGTAACAGTCGTAGATTATTTTCTCTCTGGAGCTAGGGGTGACTCAGGCTACGTCTACACTTCTGACAGTGTCTAGTACATATGCTGCATATACATCTAGCATAGGTATAAAGAACAGTGTAGATGGCAAGGCACTGCTCCGGATGCAGAAACTCCAGAACCTTTGAGTATATACCTGACAGGGCTCTCTGTCTACCCCAACAGGGCCTCCCATGTCTACACTGCTGTTTTTTGAAGTGTAGTATCTCACTGCCTCCCGACTGTTGGAGCCTTTCTTGGCTGCCCCTCTGCTCCTGGATCCTTTCATTGCTGGGTGTAGCTACACACCACAATGTGGAAAAGCCTGCTTTTCACTGCAGTGTGTAGCTCCATGTAGTCTATATGCCATGAGTCATAAGGCCTTAGAGTCATCATTTCCTCCTGGTTTGCTATGCCCATCACTCTGAACAGATTGTGTAAGTAGAGTTTAACCTTAACACGCTACATGCTATGGCTTACTTCTTAAATAGTAAATGTCACAAATATCTGCTTAGATTATCAATTCAGGCAATTTCTACTAGGCTCTTCCCAGTGATGACTACAATGCAAAACAGTTCAGACAGGAAGAACTCATCCAAATGAAAATGACTTTAAAAAGAAGATTTTTATTTTCCAAGATGCTATTAAAGATTTCATCATTTTCATCCTCCATATCCCTGCAGGGTAGAGATTGCTCTCCTCTCAGGCTGAAGGCAAGTTATGGAATTTTTGGTGCAACTGTGATTGACAAGACCATGATGTCCTCTCAGAGGAGGTGTGTTTTATTAATAAAATTACTTTGGGGAAATTGCAATGGGATAGCTTCCTAGTAAAGAGTTGCTAAACTGAAAATGCCTTCCGAAGACAGGGATGTTGGTCCCTTCGTATCCCCTTTCCTTGTATTTTTCATCTGTATTCCCCTTGGGGAAACAGAGAGGCTTCTATTATTTCCTGTACTGGTGTCTGATTTTTGCCACTGAAATATCCCAGCAATGCCAGGAGGCTGGAATGCCCTGGGAGGGTAAGAATAGCCCACAATGGTTGAGATTACTCCTGTTGCCTTTTGTCTACTTGCAGTTGTCAGGACAGGGGGACCACAGAGGTAAGTGCAGCAAATAGATCTGTGAAGCTAGAACTTTTGTGAAAATCAACTGTATTTCCTAGGGAGGGTTTGTTCCCAATTTGCAAAAGTCAGCAGGCCTATTTAGCTCTTTCATAAAAATAATTCTTCATCAATAATGTTGTTAATGATTGAGTGTTTTCCCCGCATATATTTATTTTCTTCCTTCTCTGTCTAGGTCTAATTTGCTTTGAAAATGCCAGAATCCTCCTTAAGCTTTCAGAAGCTGAAAGTGTAGTGAACTAGTTCAAAAAGATGGAGCGCTGGGACTCACTGGGGTTTTTGATTATCACTCTCAACTACAATGTTACGATTGTAGGTAAGTATCTGTAAAAGGTGTGCTCTTTCTCTGAGAGTTTCATCCCCCCCAAATCATCCAGGTTTCTTCCCTGTTCATCAGCTTTCATTTCCAGCTATCAGTCTGACCATTCCACGACCCCCTTCCAAAAGAGAGTTAATTGTTTTGCTATGGGATATAAGAGCTGTTGATGATTGATTTTTTTTTAAATAGAAAATATTCATAGCAGATGAAGTAGGAATCTAAATGTTAGAAATGAATGAGGGGGGTGGAGGGGAGCTTTCAAATCTGGCTATTCTTACCCACCAAGTTTCCTCCCAGCTCTATTGAGAGCTGTAATGAAACACTCAAAGCTCAAGGCAGATGTAAAAAGTACATTTTTCCATTATATGACATAGCCCGCTTTAACAGTGAAGTAAATAACATAGGGAGAAGAAAAGAAAACATTTTTCAATAAACTATTTGGTGATTAAGCAATCTTGTTTTTCATAGTTGGGTTTTAAAAGTTTACAGCATTCAAGTGCATATTAAAAATGCCCTTTAATTTTCTCAGACAATGACCTCAGTCTTCTTTTTTTTTTCTTTTTTTTTTTTTAAATAAGATTCCATCACTGATTCACTTTGTAATTTTGAGCAAATGACTTAGGGCCAGATCCAAAGACTACTGAAGACAACTGACTTTAGCCTTTACAGCTCAGTCCTGTAAATATTTATTACAGGACATTGCTCACTGCAGCAAATAATCCCAGCAACTGTCAATGAAATGGCTTGCTGAGTAACTGTCTGCAGAACTGAGCCCTTAGGGAAAATGATGCACAGAGTTATCTGTAAAAAGCTTGTCCCTCTCACCAAGAAGATGGTCCAATAAGAGTTATTACCTCACCCACCTTGTCTCTATAGTACTAACCTAACAGGGATCAAGTGATTTTTAAGCGGAACTCTCTCATGTGTACATTCTAATTAAAAACTGATGCCCTAACACATCCCAGGGTGTTGAGAGGCTTAATTCATAAATGGTTTTGAAACATTGAGATCCTTGCATAAAAAGCATAATAAAAGTACAGAGTATTATTTGTTAAGGGCTACTTTTGATTTCATATAGTAGCCATTTTTCTCCACCAGAATAGCCAACTGAAAACACCAAGAATGCCATCAGAAACAGTTTGTGGTTAGGAAATATATTGTTTAGTTGGTTGTGGGAGGGTTTCAATATGATCACCTATTCTGCGGTCTCACGGAGTTATCAAGTTGTTTATATATTCTTGCCCAGTTTCACCATTTCTGAGAGCTGTGTTATTGTTATTGTCTCTCTTGCTGGCCATAAGAGAGGTATGTAGCTCATCTCAAATGCATGCCAATAAATATTAACACCCCAATGTTTTACAAACATTTAAATGTTTAAGATTCACACAAATGTTATAAAAAAGTGCTTAGTGTTTTGGCAAGTAGGAGAGGCGATTGTCTAAGACTGTAAGTATGCATACACTAAAAGCAAAATCCTAATAATTTTTCTGTAAAAAGTGTTATTTTTAACAATACCTACAGGGGCTATTTTACCAACTCTCTGCCTGTAAAACCACGTGTGTTTATACCAGAGAGAACCACTCAGTACTTTAGATTTCTAGGGCTCTGCACAACCATTAATTCGGTCCCACTCCTGCTTCTACTCTTGTCAAAGATTTTTACTATTGCATTTATCTGGAAGCAGAATTGAATCCTTAACCTTTATCCTGTGTTAATGTAGATAAGTATATATTAATCACTCAACCCCCCTTATTGTTTTGCTTTAAGTAGTGAAACCGAGGCAGAGAGATTATTAAATGACATTCCAAAGACCATAGGTAGTCAGTGGCAGAGCCAGGACTGAAACTCAGGATGTCCTGGCTTCAGACTCTATCTGCATATATTGATCAGTATAGTGGTAGTACTGAGTTTCAGTAACCACTCCAGTAAATGTTTTGAGTCCTAATTTTTTGGTTTTCTTTTTTTCCCCTTTGCAAAATATCCAGTCTGGTGGTTGAATTTTTCTGTTGTTAGTGTTTGTCCAAAGATTTTATATATCAGTAAAAACTCCTAAGATATAACATGCAAGCTTTTTTCAGTCTAACTGTCCTTTTTTTCAAACCAACCGAACTCCACAGCCCTGGAGAAGGTTTTTTTAAAATTATTATTTAATTCTTTAGAGACCAATGTCTGTGTACACATTACTTTGCAAAGATCTAACAAAACAAGATCTGGTCCTGAGAAGCATAGAGTCTGATGGAAAAAATTAAATAAATGAGAGGTACTCAGAACAATTAATGCTTGATCGTGCCCCAATATTACTAAGGGTTTTAATGGAGTAAGGACTGTAGAATTAAGGACCTGATCCAAAGCCCACTGAAGTAAATGGAAAGATTCCAATTGATTTTTGTTCATAAATAATGTAATCCAGCGTGAACAATATGAGCCTCTTGTTAGATTTCATTTTCTGTGCTGTGAGTCTATCACTATTTCTTCTTCCTCTCTAGGAAAGATCTGGCTAACATTAGTAATCTTGCTGAGAATGGTGGTGATAGTGTTAGCAGGATACCCCCTCTACCAAGATGAACAAGAACGGTTTATCTGCAATACCTTACAACCAGGATGCTCTAACGTGTGCTATGACATTTTCTCTCCTGTCTCTCACTTTCGATTCTGGCTCATTCAAACAGTGTCTGTTCTGCTACCTTATGCTGTATTCAGCATCTATGTTCTGCACAAAGTAGCCATCCATGTTGTGACAGCACATTGTTTGCCATATAGATATGAAGGAATGAAGGCCTTAGCTGGCCATTCAGCTTTGAAGGAATGCTGCAAAAACATTGCAGTCACTAGACCATCCTGCAAGGCAGATCTTCTGAATATCCCTGATTTTTCTTGGGCATACACTGTTCACCTTTTTCTAAGAACACTGGCAGAGGCTAGCTTTGGAGCTGGACAGTATTATCTCTTTGGATTTTTTGTTCCTAAACGCTTTTCCTGTTACCAGTCTCCTTGTACCAGCATGGTCGATTGCTACATCTCCAGGCCTACTGAAAAATCGATCATGATGATTTTCATTTGGGGGGTGAGTGGCCTCTCTTTTCTGCTTAGCCTTGTTGATCTAGCCTTTGCCATCCAAAGAATGGCAGTAAGAAATGGACAAAATAAACCGATGGAAGGTCTCCATGCAGAGGATGAGCACAGTTCAGTTCAGCCTGCAGCTGACAAGCAGGAGGATTCTCCACCACCTCCAGAGGACAGAGGCCATCAACATCTAGTGACACACAACAGTCATACTAGTGAAGTGTCTTGCTCACTTCATTCTGAAGATGAAGAAGAACTTCAGGAGGAAGAGAAGATCGTCTCCCAGCAAACTGCCATCTCTAACCTCAACAGTAACAGCAATAAGCCCTGTCTAGCAGACAGCCTTGCAGCTAACCAAGGCAGTAATGAAGTGCCCCTGTGTATAAGTGACCAGCACCATATTCCATACAAGCAGCTGAGACATGGGCAACAGCAAACCTTCACCAAAGAGGCTTCCCTAACTTTGAGACCCCAAGTCAAGTCCCATCTTGGGGTTTACTCTTCTGGAAGTCAGAGCAAGCTTTTAGGGTGTTACTCTTCAGCTGAGCTAAAAGCTTCTATTGGGCAATCAAGTTGTAGCAGTGCTGGCTACTTGGGATCAAAAAAATCAGAATGGGTGTAAAGAGCCGTGACATTGCATTTACTTCTCCTGGAATGACACACATTTCACACCATCTAGTCTGACAAAACCTCAGTGTTGGTTAAATTCCGTTTTTGTGCCTGTAAAAATATAATTTTACAAAACATCCCTCTGGCGGAATGAAGAACAGGAAGCAGAACTTGCTGTGACTTTGACAGGATTGTATGGAAATGCTTGATAATACCGTGTGGCAGATTTCATTAAGATGGTAACTTTTGCTGTTTGGAATGTTTGATATTGAATATTAGGGATCTTTCTAACCACTACCACAGATTTATGCTGATGTGGCTTCTAACAGTCTTTTCAGATATATATTCATTTCATTATTGTTGTAGTCAAGCATAATATTTTTCTTTATATTAGTTGAGCTTGTTTAGCTTTTCATGTGTGACAGTGATGTGTTTTATCATTTCCTGGAGAGGAACCACATTAATTATTAAACTGATCATAGATAGAAAAGCATTAAATATTTAGTTCTCTAGTCCGTGAAGTCTTTTTAATGGGATCTGTGTTGATTATGCTGTAATATCACAAATATTAGGACAAAGAAACCTTTTGTAAGTCATTGTATTTTATCAGCTGTGAGAAGGAATGCAGGGAACAAACATGGATTGAATGTATCTTGTATGTCTCTCAAACTGATACATGGACAGACAGGTGGATAAATAATGCAGACGCTGTGGCAGAACTCTGGAGCTTGTTTATTTGTCTTTATACCTATCTATTTTTAAATGACTAGAGTCTCCAGTATAAATCAGAAAGGGCCTGATTGTGTCTGAAAGGGATAATAAAGTTAATAGTCCTTTTCCTCCTCCTGCTCAGTGGTTTGTACTTACTAAACTTTGACCTATACTAATAATGCTATCCCTTAATTGCAGGTCAGGCAAATCTGCTCCTGCAAATCCCCATGGTGTGAGGCCAATTCTATAAACATACAGCTGACGTGGAGAGCGCTGGAACTTTCAGAGTGTGTGCGTAACGTGAATATAAATTTCTGAAAACCGCCAATACCCTCTTAGGAAGATCTGCCTGACTCAAGCTTACTTCTGATGCAGTTGTGTTAAAACACGGCAATGGTTATAGCTGCTCAGTGCTGGAGTACACCAAACCTCTAAGGTACCTGTAGTGTGCCAGGTGACTGCAGCTGAGAGGCAAGCAGTGAAGGTGCTTCAGCAGCTACGCCTTGTAGGCGCTAGTCCTAGCTCCTCCGCACTGGCTCCCTGTCCAGTTGCTGCTGCTCCCCCATTAGTCCCAATCCTACGGTCATGCCTGGCTGTAACGTTCCATGTGCAGCTCTGTATACGGTTTCTGGGGGTTTCTTTCTGCATTCAGCTTCTCTGAAGCTCCTGGCTCATCATGCCGTTGATGCTTCCCAGCAGTGCCCACTCACTTCCTGGTTAGAATTCTTCCTCCTACCTGGCCAGGGATGTGCAGTTGCAAGGGGGTGATTGGATTGTAGTCCCCTGCTTAGCAGTGTAAATGGGGTCTGAATGAACTCTCTTCTGACACCTAGTTTGGGAGGGAGAGAGACTTCAGGAACAAACTGTATTTACATGAACACACCTACTCTGCATAGGTATCTAGCCCGAGGTGAAAGTAAGCCGGTATGCCCCAGTACGGCATACCGGCAAGAGCAGGTGCACCGTACTCGGGCAGCCCGGCTTCCCCAGGGAGCAATTTAAAGGGCCTGGGGTTCCCAGCAGTGGCTGGAGCCCCAGGCCCTTTAAATTGCCTCCAGAGAGTCCCGCTGCTGGAGCCCTGGGATAGCGGCTGTGAGGCTCCGGCGGCTATTTAAATGGCCTGGGGCTCCCCTGCTTCTACTGCCCGGGCCCTTTAAATAGCTGCTGGAGCCCTGCTGCTGCTACTCCAGGGCTCTGGAGGCTATTTAAAGGACCGGGGCGGTAGAAGCAGGGGAGCCGAAGGCCCTTTAAATAGCCCCCAGAGCCCTGGGGTAGCGGTCGCTCAAGGGGCTATTTAAAGGGCTGGGGCTCCAGCTGCCTCTGCCACCCCAGTCCTTTAAATAGCCGCTGGAGCCCCGCCACTTCCCCAGGGCTCCGGCAGCTAATTAAAGGACCAGGGTAGTACAAGCAGGGGAGCCTCGGGCTGCTGATGCTACCCCAATCGGGGAGTGTGGGAGGTGGAGGTGAAGGGGGGTCACTTATCTTATAGGCTGGGGTGGGGCTGGCTCTGACCCCCTCAGCCCTGCCGCTTCTGGGGGCCAGAGCTGACCCCAGCGTACCGGTCAATCACTCGACTTACTTTCATCCCCATATCTAGCAGACAGGAGCTGTGTAGCTCCAAGTGATCAGCTTTGACTGGTGTTAGGTTAGAAATCACATTAGTACTGAATGTAGAGGTAGTGAAAGGTTATCAATGTTGTTACCTTCATTGTATGACTAAAGGGGAGCAGAACCATGCTGAGCTTGTCCTGATTGAAGGGTCTCCCTCAGCTGAAAGGAACTCACTAAGCCAGGGGCTTGAATGTCATCCCCCCCCCCCGTGAAAGTAAGAGAGGTGTGGACTCTTCCTAAGGGTCCCCGGGTTGGTTTACCCTGTTCAAAAATAGAGCTAAATAGGTTTCATTAGGAGCCTTTTTTTATTTCAAGTACTTAATGAGAGCTGAAATCACTTGTGGTGGGGCAGTGTTTCTGCTCAGCCTGCTGAGAGCTAAAAATCACTAAGAGACTGATCTAGAGAAGTCACAGCAGAGAGGCAGGTGGCAGCAGAAGGTAAGTGATGGGCCACTGGCGAAAGTGGTAAGCGGACGGCTGGCTGGTCGGGCAGCCAGGAACCATGGTGGCCAGCTAAAGCAAGTGCTCAGATGGTGAAGAAAGCAAGGTGCCTTCTTCCCCAGGTGGGAGATGAACTCACACAGATGCACCTCTGAACCCTGGGTCCTCACTGACTAAGGACAACCACTGCGAGTGGTGTCCTGTGAGGGAGTGGGGAGGAGGGGGTGCAGTAAAGGAACTTTTGGTTGTAGAACTCAAGAACATGAGGCAGAAGGCTCTGACCCACCCACTCTGGGGAGGGTGTCCTCCTCACAGTTTTATGTTTATGAATCCTGCTTGAGGCATTTTCCCTAACTAATGTCAGGTGACTTCCCTCCTTTCATTAAAAGTTTCTTTGCAACACTCAGACTCTGTGCTTGAGAGTGGGGAAATACAGGGGTAGCAGGTTTGTATAATTTGTGGTGGTGCCCAGAAGGGATCCAAGTCCCACACCCCCCACCGACCTGCCGAAGGCTTTGGGAGGGAGTTTGGGTGTGGGGTCCAGGGTCGGGCTCTGGGAGGAAGCTGGGGTGCAGGAACTGGGCTGGGGAAGGCAGTTGGGGTGTGGGAGAGGGTGCGGGGGACGGGCTCTGGGAGGGAGTTTGGGTGCGGGGTCTGGGCTGGGGCAGGGGTGCAGGAGAGGACAAGTGGTGCCGTGCTTACCTTGGGTGGCTCCCGGAAGCGACCCACACCTCCCTCTGGCAGCAGCTCCTAGGTGAGGGCCCGGAGGGGTCTCCACGCAGCACTGCTCACAGGCACTGCCCCCACAGCTCCCATTGGCCATAGCTCGGGGTGAGGGCAGTGCACTGAGACACGGCCCCTCCAGGGGCCACAGGGATATGCCGGCTGCTTCTGGAAGCGGAGCAGGCGGGCAGGAAGCCACCTTAGCCCCATTGCACTGCCAGTGGCGGGGGCCCTGGGCCCTTTTAAATTGCCTGCGTGTGGCAGGTGGGAGCTCCAGGGGAGGCACACAGGGGCGGCAGGTGGGGCTGGGGACGAGACCTGGATCCAAACTTTGGTGGAGTTGGGCCCCTGTGCTTTCATATTGGTGGACCACGGGCACCATGGGCCCATACATCTTGCTGTCCCTGGGGAAGTACTGCTTCTCAGAGGCACCTGGGATGGTGTGTAATTTTCCCAGATTGCTGGGTGGAGGTTCAAGCTGATTTTGTGCCCTATGGTTGAAAAGGAACCCTAGATATTGAACCTGGCCCTGGTAGCTGCTGGCTCCCCCCGGCAGAATGATGAACCTGCTGTAACCTAAATAATTTTAAAAACAGTTTCAGTGAACAGGGTGGAAATGTGGAAAGGTCATAAATTGTTCATTAAAAACTCCAAGCCCATCGATGATTTTAGGTGTTTATACTACTCACAGCTGCAGTCATGTAAATGGCTGGCTGGAAGCTGATTAGACGTGGTGATTGAGGGGGTACAAGTTATGACAGAAGCAAGAGACAGCAAAGTAAAGCAATTTGAAAGGAGAAACAAAAGTATTCAACTATATTAGGGAGAGGAAGGAAACAGAATATCTTCTACTGAGTTTTAGGATCCCTGACTATTACGGTCAGGTACTGAAAGAGTACAAATCCACTGAGTCTAGAGAGGGTAGAAATGTTGCTATCTGGAGGTCAGATATTACCTTCTGATAGAAAATTAAAACTAGACCCTGCTGTGACAAATATTGTAGGAACTTGGTTTAGAACTAGAACAGTGAAATAGCTAGATCTACTGCTACTCTTGCCTTTGTGACTTATTTCAGTGTCCCCCTTTATGTTGGAAAGAACCTACCACTGACCAAACGCTAAGCTTTCTGACTCTTCTTCAAATCCCTTCTTAACCATGCTCCTTTAGTAAAGAAGGGATTTGAAGGAGAGTCAGAAAAAGATGGCTCCAAAACTTTCTAAAGATAGCGCCAAAACTAGAATACAAGATATGGTCCTCCTCAAGCTTTGGGGAAGTTTGGATTTTGCACTCAAACAATGCAAGAGATCCAGATCACAAAGGAATTACCTCACCATCAACAAGTTGATATTGTAGTATTACTTCATGGTGTAGAATAGTAGCTGCGTTTGTTGCTCATCGGTCGGTCCCAGATGTTATAGAATATGGGAAGCTTAGAGCTGACTGAAGATTGTATGGTGACAAATGGATTTATTTTTTCCTCAGGAAGCTCGATATCTCCCCTTTTATCCTAACGTTGGCTGAATCATGTCTGGTTACCTTCCCACCCCAGTCTAATAGAAAATTGCTACCCTCTATTCTTTTATGATTGATCATAGACTGGTGACTGTAATCACCCATAGTAGCAGTTGTCCTCTGTCTCTCCAGCTTCAGAGCAGAAAGTTATTAAAATTTGAGTTAACAGATGTGTAGAGTTCCTTAATGTTATATAGCAAACTATTAAAATTGTCTCCCTGTGTGTGATTATTGCAATGATTATCTGATCAGAGAAAGGGGATACTAAAATTATACATTTATAGGGGAGAGGTTTTTCGCAGGAGTGGTGGGTGAAATTCTGTGGCCTGCATTGTGCAGGAGGTCAGACTAGATGATCATAATGGTCCCTTCTCACCTAAATATCTATGAATCTATTAAAATGATTTTTATCAATAGATTAGTTATTGGTCCATATATTGTTTTAGGATAATTTAACCATCAAAGAAAATTTAACTATAAATTATATACTGTATAATTTAACCATCAAAATATAGTGTATAAAATAAAAATGGAGGGGAATTATGGGAGGCTATCTCCTGCTAAGCAATAAAGAAGTCGTTTTACAATGTAATCTCATGTTTAATTGAATTGCTAACAATGTTCTGAAGCAACTGTTCCAAATCATAACAAACTCTTCTTGACCTACAAATAGTAAATTTTTTTAAAGTACAGATACTAATTTCATTGAATCACCCACATTGCCCTACTGTATAGTCTTGTCATTGTAATATTGTCCTTCCTCCTCACTTCTCCACTTTTTGTCCAAGATCCTCACTGACTGAGGAATGTTTAGGTTCCCCCCCCCTTGACCCAAATCAAAACTCAAACTTATTCCCAAGGAAGTCCTTCTGCCGAGAGGGTATATATAGCTGCCTAATTAGAAGTGCATAGGTATTTGGATAACCACCTTCACAAAATATTATGACTAACAATCAGTCACACTGTTACATGTAAAAATACTTTAAGCCAAAGAGGTTCTCAGTCAAGCCACTGCTTTTTCCTTTGTTTGCCAAACAACAGAATAAAATAAATAATAATAATTAAATTTAAAAAAGATACTGATGGCTCTGTATTACCAACAGCACGCAGTAAGGATTTCCCCACAGACACTGAAGTCCACTGGTAAATTACTCCTGAAAAACTCCACAGATTAAAAAACCTGCATCAGGAGCTTCATTTTTTCTCCTCTTTGCTGCTCTCCACATCTTGAGAATATCAGGGGACAGCAGACAAGTTTCCTGTAGCTCAGGGATGGAGACCTTAATTCAGCTATCAGAGCCACACTAGGAAGCTCTCACTACTGAAAACCTGGCCTCAAATCAAGATGGTGGTGAATGTCACTTGCTTCCTGAACCCCCTCCCCACCCACTTCCTACATGCTCAGGAAGGGAATGTATAACTGGAAGGAGGAGTGGACTTATCCCCACATCTGGCTTTCCCATTGTATTTTTCAGTCCTCGAGATTCTAAGCACATCAGGCAAGAGACTGTTTATTTTCTGTCTTGTACAATGCTGAACTTTCGTTGGTATTAAAATAATAATAATAGTGGAGAAAGGCAGGAGGGTCTGACCAAGCAAAAGGAACTTCTGCAGTGGCTCCTATTACTGTCTTCCCCAACCCAGCACTGAAGGTGGTAATACTCCTCCTCTCTACGGAGCACTGTAAGCTGAAGCAGGAAGTAAACACTGCCAGACTCATTCAAGAGGATGTTCTAGGGGGTAGCCTTCCTGCCCCTGCAATTTTAGACACCGCTTCTCCTCACCTCTCTCAACGTCAGCATAGCACTGTTTCGGAGGCCTCTGACAGACTATTCCCTTACTGGCTCCAGTATCCTCCTCCCATCTTAATGCTCTATACCTGCCCCATCCTACACTTCATCTGTAGTCAACTTAAATCCCTATGGACAGAGAGGGAAGCCAGGTGGACAATGCTGTATTGTGGAATGAATCCAGAGCTTTTCTGGCCAAAGCATTTTGCTGCAACACAAAGGTGGACAGTCCATACTTTAGCTTACCAGCCAAGATCCTAGAGTTTGACCCCATGTTAGTTATCTGTTTCACTAAGTCTGACAGGAGTATGAGGGACCCTTACAAAGGTCTTGCATCCTAAATATTATGACTGACCCTCAAAATGAATATGAAGTTCAAAAGATAACCTGGAAATAGGGAGAGATCTTGGCTCCCCCAGATATGATCTTCCTAATAGTCAAGAAAAGACTGTCACAGCTTGGTGATCAACCTGGTGTTCTTGAACAAGTGGGGGAGTATTGTACCACTTCAAGATGGACAGAATCCATGTCTTCAAATGTTCGGTGACCTCAGAGATAAAGGGCCATATAAATATTTAGATAGAGAAACCCTCCTTCCAAGCAACTGAACAAATTCCTTACAACTGGAAACCATATTTCATGATGCCTGGTCAATAATATTGGCTCAGGTTTCATTAAGAGGGACAAAAGCAATAATCACCTTCCTCTTATTTGGTTAGTTCCTCTGCCGTTGATGCTTCTCCAATATTTTGAATCTAGTAGGAGCCTTGTTCAGATTTAGGAGTTTACATTTGATTCCCTAGCAGCACAGTGTTCTGATCCGAAGTCAAGAAGAGAACAGTGTACAGGAAGACATCTAAGGAGTAACTTTCCTCCTACAACATGTGGGATTCTTGAAAGACTATGGCCAAATTCTTTCTGGAACCAATACATAGGGTAGAGTTCCTATTTACAATAGCATACAATTCAGCTCAATTAAATCTCCGGCAATGGCTTTTGGGAAATTAGGATGGCACTCACTGGGAGACCTACTTCCCTTAGGTTGCTTGGAAAATCCCAGGCTGAGGTCCTAGATATTGTATTTATCCAAAATTTGACTTTCCAGAGCTGAAGTAATAGACTTTTCCATAATACAGAAATATTTCCATTAGAGAGGCCACTCCCAGAAAGTTTGGTTATAATGCTTTTCTCCAGAGGTCCCCCTGCTCAGAATTCTCTGCTTCATGTTGATCTCCAGCTAGTGCACATAATGAAAGTAGTGAGTGTAAGCAGCTCCTCCCAAACCAGGTTTCTCTCTTTCATGAGTATTTGACAGGTTCATGTTAATACTTTATTTAAGCCTACTTGCTGCTCTCTAGAGGAACTGAAGGAGCCTGCAATGTTTAAAAAGATATATTTTATATACTTTGTGAGTTTTACAAATAAGCCTTTTATGGTCTAAGTATGTAAAAATGTTATGCAGCTACTTCTGTAGTTTTTACTAGAGTTCAAAACTAGGGCATTACATTGATGACTATGACACTTGCAATGGTGAAAGGTGTAAGGTACTCAGCTGGCAGCTCACTTGCCTTTGGGGTTGCATGTTCCTGTAGGGAAGAACAACTAATGTAATATTCTTCCTCCCCCCGTCCCCAGCACTTAATTTTGAGATATTCAAGTAAGATATCCCAATTCTCTACCTTGTGATAACATAGGTCTGAAATAAGTTACATATTTCTTTAGTAAACTATTTTTTCCAAGCAGAATTGAAGTTTAGGTGCAAAAATATGATAAAACTATGACCTTCTTTGCTATTTAAATAGTGAAATTCACCCCTCACAGAGGGCCAGCACAAATCCTGTGCACCACTCAAGCATCCAAGGGGGGACTTAGATGTGCACAGACTTTGTACTGGCCCTCTGCACCCACGTGAATTTCATTCATGGTGAGCAAAATGTCTCAGGTGATGCCTACTTAACTGGTGAAAGGGTGTAACTCTGGAACCAGGAGATTCTGAAACTGTTGGAGTTCAGCAGTTTGGATAAAGAGAAAATGGAAGAGGAAGGAAGTGTAGCTCCAGCAGCAGGGGGAGAAAGATGGGAAGCAGGGAAAAACTGTCCGGGAAGTGAGGAAAGGAAAGAGATGGAACAGAAGAGGCCAAGAGAATGAGAGAAATTGGCAGGAAATAGGACAAGTATTGAAGTCAGTTGGAGAAGGTGAAGGACCTTGTGGTTATCACTCCTCTGAGCACTGAGTAGGGAGCAAGCTGCCTGAGCTTGTCTATCTAAATATAGGAATATGTTAGTCTCCAATAAATAAATTCTTCTCCTCACAGCTCTGATCCGGAGCATTACTTTTCTCATGTGAGTAGTTCTACTGTCTACAAGTCACTTATATATTTAAGTGTTTGTAGGGCCGGGGACTCAAGAAGTGGTTACTTCTGGAGAAGACTTTCTCCCATGACCTTCAGCCCACAGGGGAGTCATGCTGGCAAGTAGAAATCCTTTCATTACCACTATCCATGCAAGTGGTATAGGACAAAGTGTGTCAGGTTTACAGTGTAATTATGAGAAATGTTTCCTATGGCCCTGATATAGCAAAATGCTTAAGCGTCTGCCTAAGTCCCACTGAAGTCTAAGATGATAATGGCATAAAGAATAAACGTAAGAGTTGTCACTTTGGATGGGCTATCACCAGCAGGAGAGTGAATTTGTGTGGGGGGGTGGAGGGTGAGAAAACCTGGATTTGTGCTGGAAATGGCCTAACCTGATGATCACTTTAGATAAGCTATTACCAGCAGGACAGTGGGGTGGGAGGAGGTATTGTTTCATATTCTCTGTGTATATATAAAGTCTGCTGCAGTTTCCACGGTATGCATCCGATGAAGTGAGCTGTAGCTCACGAAAGCTCATGCTCAAATAAATTGGTTAGTCTCTAAGGTGCCACAAGTACTCCTTTTCTTTTTGCGAATACAGACTAACACGGCTGTTACTCTGAAACCCGTATAATGTTTGCAGATGATACCAATCTGGGAGGGATTACAAGTGATTTGGAGGACAGGATTAGAATTCAAAATGATCTTGACAAACTGGAGAAATGGTCTGAAATAAATAGAATGAAATCCAATAAGGACAAATGCGAAGTATTACCCTTAGAGAGAAATAATCAATTGTTCAAATACAAAATGGGAAATGACTGCTTCAGAAAGAATACTGCAGAAAGGGATGGGGGGGGGGGTATAGTGGATCAAACTAAATATGAATCAATGTAATATGGTTGCAAAAAACTAAACAAACCCAGCTAAAACAAAAAGAACATGATTCTGGAATGTATTAGCAGGAGTGTTGTAAACAAGATGTAAAAAGTAATTCTTTCACTCTACTCGTCACTGATAAGGCCTCAACTGGAGTATTGTCTTCAGTTCTGGAGTATTACTCAACTGGAGTACTGTCTTCACACTTTGGGGAAGATATGCACAGCCCAGAGAAGAGCAACAAAAGTGATTAAAGGTCTAGAAAATGTGACCTTTGAGGAAATATTGAAAAAGTAGGGTTTCATCTGGACAAGAAAAGACAGAGGGGACATAACAGTTTTCAAATACATAAAAAGTTGTTACAAAGAGGAGGGTGATAAGTTGTTCTCATTAACCACTGAGGACAGGACAAGAGGTAAAGGGCTTAAATTAAGTTAGGGAAATTTAGGTTAGATGTTAGGAAAAACTTCCTATCTGTCAGGGTAGTTAAGCACTGGAACAAAATTACCTATGGAGGTTGTGGAATCTCGGTCATTGTCTAACCTGTTCTTAAAAACCTCCAAGCACCTGTCAGGAATGGGCTAGATAATACTTAATCCTGCCTCGGTGCAGGGGACTGGACTAGATGATCTGTTGAGGTCCCTGCCAGTCAAACATTTCTATAATTGTACGTGCAGGCTTTGATGAATTGGAGCATAAATCTGCAACTGGTAGTCTTTGCAGTTAGGCAAAAAGAGGATGAAGTTCACTCTTCGGGCCAGCTGAGGGCACTCCTAGCTGCTCATTAACATGCAGCAGTAAGACAAAAGCCAGAGCCCATGTTCCTGCCATTCACATATACACACACCACAGGCCAAAGGAAACTTGTTCTGGACACTGATTTTCATCAGACACTAGTTTATTTGTAAGGATTTTTCATTTGAGAGTTGTTCATAAGGATTTACCAGCTATTTGGGGAAAGGAAGAATCAGTTGCTCTCCCAATCAGTTTTTATTTCAGATTAACATTACTCAGGCAGTGCATCTTAATGTGAGCCTGATTAAATAAACATATTAATGATAACCAGTCACTGGAGAGCCTCAACACACTTTGAATTTGGACTATTTAGGCTAAAGTTTCCAGCTTCTCTCATTTCTTCTTTTCTCCTTTGTTCTGTACTACCTTGTGAACCTATTTTCCTCCTTCCTCTCTCATGCCTGAACCCAGAGAAACCCATTCAATATGCTGTTTTGTGTCTCTTTTAATTACTCTCTTCAAATCACTCCAGATCTCAGAATGAATTATGTATGCATCTCTGACCTATGCCCCAAAGGTTGTAAAATTTAAAGATAGCAGTTTGATTGCTAGCAGAGGCTGTCCGATCCACTGGTAGACTTGGTGTCATAGCTCAGAAAGTGTGGATGCATTTAGGGCTACTGAAGGTAGAAGATCTAAAATCAAGTGTGAGAAAAAAGGAAAAGATGACCACTTAAAGCACAGGACACAGAGTCAGAAAACATGGGTCCTATTCCTAGACCTGCAACAGAATGAATGTCAATGTAGGGTAATCTCTTCCCTGTGCTTGCTTCCCATGGGGACTTTTGTGAGAATTAATTCATTAGTGCATGTAAAGTGTTTCGAAACCATAGATTAAAGTCCTTGAGCAGTGGTACCCAAACTTGTTCCACCGCTTGTGCGGGGAAAGCCCCTGGGGGGGCCGGGCTCGTTTGTTTACCTGCCGCGTCCACGGGTTCGGCTGATCGCGGCTCCCAGTGGCTGCGATTCGCCGCTCCAGGCCAATGGGAGCTGCTGGAAGCAGTGCAGGCAGAGGTCCCTCGGCTGAACCTGTGGACGCGGCAGGTAAACAAACCAGCCCGGCCCCCCAGAACCTTTCCCTGCACAAGCAGCAGAACAAGTTTGGGAACCACTGTCCTATAGGAATGAAGATATTATTATCCCAGCCTTCAGAAGGGTCAGTTCAGTGTTGGATCTGAGATAGTAAGTAGTCTCTAAGGCAGTTTGTCAAACCTAAATCACATTAAATTATAACTCCATATTTTAAATACCAGACACTATGATAGTGTGAAAAATGTCTATGATGTAGTGCACAGTTCCTGCTTCAAGGCAACTGCACTCAGCTATGAGAGTTCAATACACTACAGTGATGGGCACTCTCATAAAAACCTAGACAGACAGAGCTGTCTGGTAATTTAAACATATTGAAAATGGACCCACCTTGTAAGAATTGTCCTCTATCCTCCTCCCACTATGCTCAGGAGGAATCTGTTTCCTTAGCAAATAACCTCTACTATGAACCTGGACTTTCTCCTCCTGGCCTGAAGCAGCCTTCACTCCACAGCGTTTTGGCTTTCCTTGAGGTCCTACATCTGTCTTTTTATTTACTCCACATTGGGCAGAGCATTTAGCCTACACCAATCTTTAGGCTCCTTGCACTGCATTTGTTAATTTATCAGAAAGACCCTAGCAGAGGCATTGCTATCAGCTCTTGCATTTTTATGTACTGTTTGGGAAGAAAAGTATTGCAGGCTTGAGATACACATCCTGTTTCTGTTCTGGAGCTTTTACAAATTAAATTGACAGACTGTGCATGAGCCTCAGAAGCGGGCAGTGGTAGCCTGACCCCACCGAAATCAATATGAGTTTTGGTACAGCCTTCACTGAGGTCTGGATTACCAGCTTTAGAATCCTGCTCTAACTCAGACACGGACATCTGCTCTGAGCTTGGGCACTTGACTTTGCCCTTCAGCCTTAAGTTCCCTTCCCCATGTAAAGATGAACACAGTATTGCTTATCTCTCTCCATAGGGTGTTGGTAAAGTTTGTCAAGCACAAAGAACTCTAGAGTTAGAAAGTACCAGGATATTTTGCTTTCTAAAGTATTATACAGGAGGATTCCACAACAGACACTCTATCCTCAACACCTCTTTTCAAGCATCTCTTGCTTTTGTTGTGACTATTTAAATAAGGGCGTGGTGTGGGGGGGTAGTTATGGCATGGGCCAAGGTAAGTTTCCCAGAATGCCTGGCTCTTAAACCCACATCATACCTTTTCAATATAGTTATACAGAAAACCCTCCTGCCGACCCAAATTCCAGTCTCACTAACTCATTATAATCATCTGTGGCAGCTGTTGGCACTGTTCATGTCAGGGAAAACTTCAAGCAGGGGCCAGAAGACTAACATATAGCTCCAAGGGAACCAACCCTATGGTGTGTTGTTATTCATTAACATGCTCTAGTACACCTGTGAAGTTCTGCCTCCTTAAAAAGCTACAGCACTGCATTGGCATTATGGATAACAACCCACATTTTCCTTTTGAAAGACCATATAAGGAAAAGAGTCCAGGAAGAGAAAAAGTTTAAAAGGTACATTGGCCCATAGATGGGTGGGGGATAAAGTAAGCACAGTTCTTCCCATTTACCCAACTCAGCTTGGATACTAAGCTATAAGATCCTCCTATTAACTCCCTGGGGCTTCACTGAGACATCCAACTTTTCAAATGTTGTCACATAATCAGTTATGTAGAAAGCTGTATAATTTATAGTCTTTGCATCAGCTCTCAGTTTAAACATATATATCCTGACCACTCTGTGCTTACCATATTAATTGTATCCTTGTGTAACCAATGTACCTATTAGAATGTGGCCAGGAGGTGGCACTGTAATATAAATTACTGATCAATGGTTTTAGTCCTTTTTAAGAAATATGCATTACATGCGTTTCTCCTGTGATTATTTTTTAGTAACTGTCTTGTAACTTTAGGTATATGGTAGATTGTCACCACACATTAAACTGTTCTGTAATAATTCACAGTACCCCATTGCTTAGTTTGATCTGGAAACTGAGTCAGATTTTGAACACTGATGAATTGTGGTGGAATGACTTGTCATTGTTGAGTTGAGAAACAATGCAGTATGGTTTGTTTCAGATTTCTCTTTTCTTGTATTTCTAGTACCTTCCTATTGTTCCTCTAAAGCCCTTATTGCATATAACTTCTCCAGCCCAAACATGAGTTTTGATTTTCTAGCTTCAGACACACTTCATTGTCATTGCACCATTGTTCAGCTCTGACCCTATTTCCCACTGCTAAAAGCAAAGCCAACTGCTAACTAGCTTTGAGTCAGCTATTATGACTATGAGGTGAACCTCCATCTCTAATAATACTGACAATTTTGCAAACTACTTAATGGTTATAATAAAGTGAAATAAATGGTACCTGTGCTGAAGAGGCAGTAGGAGGACTCAGGGTTGTACTAGTTGGCAGGATATTTCTCAAACAATTAGGTAGCTGGTAAGCTACTAACTACAAAGTCTTCATGGCTTTTTAAACTTTGTGTGCATAATCAAAGGAGGTTCCCTCAACTGGTGCTTAGGCAGGTCAAGCCACAGAGCCACGTTACAGCTTTTTGCTAAAAGTGCTTTTATGGCAGTACTTGGGTGTCCTGCTACAGCAACCACATGCAGACATAACTCAACAAACTCTTGTAAAAATACTTCAGAATAAGTTTCTTCAAACTTTGATTCTAGAGTTGACTGTAGGTAGAGGAGCCCACATTTTATCTGGCAATAGATACTAAAATATATGACTTTATTAAGCATTCCTTAGTAGGAGGAAACTCCCTCCATAACCACATGGAGGTTTTTTTCCTAAGTGCTAGGTAACACCCCATTCATTTTATATGTGGTGCACATGGTGTAGGAAGTATGTTTTTAAAACCACAATCTGACTCACCTAAAGAAAAAGGCACGTCTGTAACGGTCTTGTTCAGCTATCTGTTATTGAAATAAAATATTATTCTAATACAGGCTTTGCTACAATGCTGCATAAAGAGCACTAGCTAGAAGTCTTAAAGTGAGGTGTATTCCTTGTAACTATGAGCCACTTCAGTATTGTTTGTACACAGAGGTAGCAGGGCCAGCCCTTTTGTGCACCCCCCTTCCCCTTTATGATTCAAGTAACACTATAAAACTGCAAAAAGAAAAGGGAGTACTTGTGCACCTTAGAGACTAACAAATTTATTTGAGCATAAGCTTTTGTGAGCTACAGCTCACTTAAAGCTTATGCTCAAATAAATTTGTTGGTCTCTAAGGTGCCACAAGTACTCCCTTTTCTTTTTGAGAATATAGACTAACACAGCTGCTACTCTGAAAACTATAAAACTGGAAGTTCCTGTTTAGTAATGGGAACTCCTGAAGGGGACACTAAAATCAAGTCAAAACTCACTGGGACAAAGTTTTTCCCACCAATGATGATTGATGCCTATGTCATTAGTAGGGCAGCTGCCCATCTCTTATCTTGATTGACAGGTTAATAAGGGACCTGGGGCTATCTTTTCATTGCTAACACACAACCTCACCAATTGCTTTTAAATTATTACTAATCTCTCAGAAAATAAGCAGAATGAATAAAAATATCTTTCTGGAGCAAAGAACTGTCTACTGCAGCTTTTACTTCTCATGGTCTACAGAATCCTAGTTCTGAAAACATACCAGAATTTAGTCATTAATTTCCCAGCAATAAAGGATTTTTTTTTTAAAAGAAAAACTTTTAGTTTATAATTTGCTTCAATTAGGAGTAAAAAAGAGAAGGGAGTTTTGTAGTGCAATTGTCTTGCAAAGGAAAATGCTTTAAATTGGGTAGATTATGTGAGCAGACCACCTGTAGGGCATTCATGCCTTTTTTCTATACTGCTCCATCCCATGCCTTGCTGCCTGCAGACTGGCTAACAATGCAGGGAAAAAGCTGTTTAAAAGGCTGTTCTCCCTTTTCCCTCTGCTGTTCACTAACTGTTACAAGTCTTCCTCTTTTTATTTTAAAAAAAGCCTCACATCTCTGTAATTGAAGAACTTTAAGGCTCCATGGTGGCCAATTCTGCAACAAGAGGAACCCAGCAGCAGGGAAAGAAACTTCAGACTATACATCATGTTTGGAGAAGAGAAAAGATCAAAGTTTTTCCAAACTCAAAAGAGACCAAGTTCCCTACAGATTAACCCTATTCATTTAGCTCCTCTTAAAGGAATGATGTTCTGAGCCACTGAGCAGACAGGTAAAAAGTTCAACAATTGCTAAAGCATTCTTCTGTTAATTCAACAGCCTTCTGCTCAAATAAATTAGCTTAGTCTTGACAGAAGAACAATACCTTTTCTTTTGAAATAGGACCATATTTGATATACAAAAGTTAAGTATGAAAGGTTAAGATGTTAACCTGTTAGTTTAATCTGTTAAGGAAAGACTAATCTAACACTTCTTAACTCACTGTTCTACTGTAAAACATGATCTATGGATTTGAAACATTAACCTTTACATGTTAGCAGTATGCAGCCCCTCTAAAATCAGGTGCTTACAAAAGACAGACAATAGCTATGAAAGGTAGTGTGAGTGTTCACATTCCTAAAATAACATCCATTTTACAGGATACATAACAAGGCATGTGGGAGATTACTGCCTCCTACAATTTTAGTTTACATACAGTGTGATGGCTTACAAAGCATAGAGCAGCAAAGAATTATTGTAAGGCACCTCAGGTTTTAGGACATTCAACAAGTCAGTCTAAAAATTTGTTTTTCTTCAAAAAAAACCAGCCCTCACATTTTAATTTAGATAAGTAACTGCATTAAGGATTGCATTGCTAATATAGCTTATAGTGACATCTTTCAGTGACAGAGTTTACTAACACCATCTGGAATAAGCAGAGTAGGAGGAGGGGGAAGCTTGGAAAAATCATTTATCAAAAGTCATTTTATTGACAAAATAGAATACTCAAATATTTGCTCTTACAGGGGGAGCCTCTAAACTTTTTACAAAAAAAATTTACAGACTGTATAGCTTTGGATATATACATATCTTACATATTTGTACAAAGTAACAAATAATTATATAAATACATCGTTTACTGCAAAACCCGTATTTATTTTGGGTGTATAATTAAGACATGATTTGTGTGTGTGTTTAAGGCATTTGCCTGGTCATTAAGAATACCCAAAACCTGTAGTCCCATCAGGCCATCAACCTCCTCCGTTGGACTGGGTGTGGGGAGGACCCCTGCTGAAGGAAGATCTACTGCAAGTCCAGAGACAGAATCCGAAGCTGCTTCTTGTCCTGCTCGCTGCAGAAACTGCTGAGCCTCCTCCACCTTTTTCTGTCGGCACAATAATAAGCTGACGCCTTGAAGTACATGCTCCCTGCATATGAATGGAGACGGGGAGGGAGGGGGCCAGTGCTTGGGGCCTCTGCCGGCTGAATTGTTCTGCACAAGCCGTGGCTAATGGGGACCATTAGGGGGTTCATCAATGGCACCAAACAGTGAGGGAGCATTTCATACAGGCCAGCGCCCCCCGCTCCCTACCACGGGCCTCTCCAGCTCTCACACTTGAGACAAGGGCATCTGCTTGGGATAGGACAGCGAACTGGCGGTGCCCGATCTCCACGTTAAGCCAGTGCTGACATCGCTGTACATGGAGCCGCCGCCGCCGCCGCCTCCTCCTCCTCCCCCCAGTCCCCCCGCCGCCGTCGCGGCAGCTACCTGCCCCCCACCCCCTGCCGCCGTGGGCCCGGCGCCTGCGGCTCCCTTGCTCGCCCAGCAGCAACGGGTGCAGAGGGCCCTCCAGGACTCCAGGGTCTTCCCGGACCAGACCCAGAAGCCGGAGGTGATGCCCACCACCAGGCACATGAAGTACTTGAGCATGAAGACGGCGTAGTCGGGGCGGCGGGCCTGGTCGGGCTGCTGGTCGCGGAGGCAGGGGCAGTTGTGCGTGGCCTCCCAGCGGGGCCGGTTGTGCTGCTCGTAGAAGAGGCAGGCCACCACGCTGGCGGCCGGCACGGTGTAGAGCACGGTGAAGAGCCCCAGGCGGATCATCAGCTTCTCCAGCTTGTGCGTCTTGGTGGGGCCGCCCTGCTGCTTGATCACGCTGCGGATGCGGAAGAGCGAGACGAAGCCGGCCAGCAGGAACATGGAGCCGATGGCCAGGTAGATGAGCAGCGGCGCCAGCACGAAGCCCCGCAGGTTCTCCAGGCTCTGGTTGCCCACGTAGCAGATGCCGGCCACGGGGTCGCCGTCCACGGAGCTGAGGGCCAGCACGGCGATGGACTTGACGCTGGGCAGCAGCCAGGCGGCCAGGTGGAAGTACTGCGCGTAGCCGGCGATGGCCTCGTTGCCCCACTTCATGCCGGCGGCCAGGAACCAGGTGAGGGAGAGGATGACCCACCAGATGGAGCTGGCCATGCCGAAGAAGTACACCAGCAGGAAGACCACGGTGCACAGCGCCGGGCCCGTGCTCTCGTAGCGCACGTGCTCGGCCCCCGCCAGCTCCGGCTGCAGCTCCGCCGCGCCCCCTGCCGCGCCCCGCCCGCCCGCAGCCCCCGCCGCGGCGCTCCCGCCGGCCCCCGCCGCTCCGGCCCCGGCTCCGCCGGCTCCTGCCCCGCCGCTGCACGCCACCTTCTCGTGCCCGGCCACCAGGCGCACCAGGTAGCCGAGCGAGACGAAGAGGTAGCAGGCGGCCAGGAAGATGATGGGCCGCTCCGGGTACTTGAACCGCTCCATGTCGATGAGGAAGGTGGAGACGGTGGCGAAGGTGGAGAGGAAGCAGAGCACGGACCACAGGCCGATCCAGAAGGCGGTGAAGGCGCGCTCGTCCGGGCTGAAGTAGGGGTTGTGGCAGGGCAGCGCGCAGTTGGCGATCTGCCCCGTCTTCACCCGGTTGTAGAGCGGGTGACGCTCGCTGGACACCGACACCATGGGCGCCCGGCACTGGCAGCCCGGCTCGCAAGGGGGAGGCGGCCGGGGCTTGCGGGGGAGCTCGGCCGGGGGCGCAGCGGCCGCGGGGGGCCTTGCGGCGCCCCCCGCCTTCCCACCGCGGTGCGGCGGCTTGGCCGGGGGCGGCGCGGCGGTGGTGAGGTCGGTGCGGTTGTAGTCCATGCACAGCGTGTCCGGGTTGCCTTGCTCCGGCAGGCGGTCGCAGCGCATCCTGTCGGGCCAGGCGAAGCCGTACTGGCGCATGAGCGGGGCGCAGCCGGCCTTGGCCCGTTCGCAGACGCTGCGGCAGGGCGGCAGCGGCTTCTTATAGTCCTCCAGGCAGATGGGGGTGTACATGCTGCAGAGGAAGAAGCGCAGGTCGGCCGAGCACTGGATCTCCACCAGCGGCCAGAACTGGTGCACCTCCAGCCCCGCCTCGTCCTGCGTGTCGTGGTTGAACTGGTTGGGCATGTAGGTGTAGTTATAGCCGATGCCTTTGCACAGGGGCACGGTGATCTCCTGGCACGACAGCTCCTTGGCCGAGGCGACGGCGGCGGCAGCGGAGGAGGCGGCGGCGCTGGAGCGCTGCAGCAGGGAGAAGGCAGCGAGCAGCGAGGTGATTTCCAGCAGGTAACTCCGCTCCATGCTCGGGGAGAGGAGGCGGTCGCCCGGTAGCTCCGAGTCCGCTCTGCCCCCTAGTAGCGGAAGGCGCCGGGGGCACCGCAAAGGCCCGGAGGAATAGCCTCCCCCAGGGAGAGCAAGCGCCCCGCCGCCGGGGCTGTATCGCCCTGCCGGCAGCCCCGCGTCCCGTCTCTGCCCGCCGCAGGCAGGGCGAACCCCCGGGCTCGCTGTTGCAGGTGCCAGGGAACGCACTGCCACCCTCCGCGGGGCTCGCCTGGCCGGGAAGGACACAGCCCCGGGGACGCCTCTTCTCGCCTGTCCGGGGCAGCGGGGAGCCCCGCGCACAGCCCCCGTCAGTGCCTCCTGCAGCGCTCCGGGTCCAGGGACCGGCGCGTAGAGCCCGCGGGGGGCGTGCGCGCTCAGTCCGCTCGGGGGAGGCTTCGCAGCCGCTGTCTCCTCTCCTGTCGGCTCGGGGGCTGCATCCGCTGCTCCAGCGGCCGCGGCGCTCCCGGCCGGGCGCCGCAACTTTCGCCTTCAGTCCCTGCGGTGCCCAGCCAAGATGGCTGAGGGCTCCCTGAGCCACGGACCTGGCCCCCGCGGCCCCCAGCAGCCGGCCCGAACCACCGGGGGAGGGGTCCCCGGTGCCCCTGCAGCCGCGCGAGCTTCCCGAGCCCGCAGCAGCACGGTCCGGCCGCAGGCGCTGTAATCCCCCCGCGCCGCTGCGGAGCCACCTGGGTCTCGGCAGCCACAGCGCCCTTTGCACAACTTCTCGCTCTCGGGCCCCGGCAGCGCCAGGCCGGGCACCGCGCTCTCATGAATATTTATACCGAGCGCTGCCGGGCCCCGCCCCTCGCGCCCCAGCCACCTATCACGCGGGCTCCGGGCGGGGAGCAGGGAAGCCGGCCCGCAACCTCCCTTAAGGTGGAACGGACTCAGCGCTCTGCCCTCCGCACCTTGTTTGCGAAATCCGCTGTGCTCCTTCTCCCCCAGGATTTTCTAGGGACGATGTCTGTTCCTTTAAGGTGCAGTTTATTAGCTGTAAATGTTTCCTGGCAGACAAGTAGTGAAGAGAATTCTTAAACAAGGAAGAGAAGACTCCCTTCTAGTTTGGGGGCATTTCTTTTCCTTTTCGTGGTATGGTTTCAGAGACCTCTGGCTACTGCTTTGCTTAGGAGTAAAAATAAGTTTTCATCTGTGTTTTAAAATCCTCTACTTATCAAAGCGCCAGGGTTCCTGAGAATGCATTCCCAGTGAGCGTCGATCTTCAGTGGTTTCTGCAAACAATGTAAAACATTGCAAGTATTCGCTTCTCTATCTATATTAGAATATACTACAAAATATTAAGGCCAAATCCCAACCAGATGGAGGTTGGACCTGCAGACAAGCCTGGGAATAGCCTCCACTGGCTGAAGTGGGAATACTGGTGGCAGAAAACCGTGCTCGGGTAGATGTAGCCTCCTGGTCTTATATATTTTGTTGGGGTTTTTAAAATCAGCGCTTCTCTAAAGCCACCGTACCTTTTAAGCTGCCATACACAATACATCTGTCCAAAAAAAAAAAAAGGGGGGGGGGTAAATTATTAATGATGTCAGCTACCACCAAGGATATGTAGTAAATAAAGCATAAAACAAAATTTTAGCCTGAGATTATTAAAAAAAAGTCATAAAAATGCACTCACCAGAGAGAGCAATTCATTAAGCTGATATTTATATGGAATTTGAGTTATCCCA
The DNA here is from genome assembly GCF_965152235.1 of Eretmochelys imbricata. Classification (NCBI taxonomy): domain Eukaryota; kingdom Metazoa; phylum Chordata; order Testudines; family Cheloniidae; genus Eretmochelys; species Eretmochelys imbricata. Next base: position 242,503,495 of record NC_135573.1, read on the forward strand.
GTGAAACTGACAGCTGGTTAAATTTTGTGTGTCATTTTAGAGAGGCTGTGCTTCCTCACCAAGAGCTGCTTAAAATAGATACTGTTTACACTTGGTGGCAGGATCATATCGCCCTGCAATGGAAGTTTCAGTAGGAGCTTGGATTCTACGCAGTGGAACACAGATAAGTTCAAGTTTACCTCAGTCTCTTGCCCGGAGAGAGGGCAAGTTTACAGTGTTGTTGAGAATTGTTTTGCAACAGCACAGATAAGGATTAAGGGCAGCTGATGGAGCGCAGCTCCATATGCTGCACATGATTTAGTTATTCCTTAGACTGTCAGAGCCAATTCTGAATGAATACAATGTAGGCCTTGGGGGACTCACCTCTAAATCCCGACATAGTCTTTCAGTCATTACTGGTACCTGGGGGTCAAAGAGCATCGGTAGTTTATATAAATGCCTATGTTTGTGCCCCCAAATTGTTACCTCTTTAGGGTCCAGATCTTTGTATCAACTGTAAAGTAGAAGTCTCTGCTGAGTTCAGTGATGGGGGGGGGGGGGGGGGAGGAGAAGAGAAGATAGTGACATTAAGAAGAATTTCTGCTTAAGTGATGGCAGTGTCACTCTTAATGTTTAAAGTTTAAAGTCTATTCATCTGACTGCTTGACATGGTGGTTGGCTGTTTCTTGTAAAGTCTCCTTCTGCTGGATTAGTGATAACGCTGGTCTTAATCAGACCAGCTGGTGCTTTTTGGGGGGTTTGGGCGCATTGACAGAAACTTTTCGGAACATTGTTGATAATATAGGGTCATCTTCTTCCCCAGTTTTTACTCAGAGCAGTTGACGAGGGAGGGGGGGGGGGAGAAGAGGGGAGAGATATATAGCCTGCCATGGATGTGTCACTGGACTGCTACCCACCTTCTAAATAATTGTTCCAAGTCTCATTTCAGGATGGATCTGCCTACGAGACAAAGCGTAGTTACTTGGATGAACCTAAAGTGATGTCTAGTTGAGTGCAAGAATCCCGAAAGTGAGGGAGATTTAATGGCTCAGTGAAACACCTGGAAATATCCTTTCGAAAGGGGGAAAATAAAAAATAGACTGAAAATTAATCCAAAAACCACAGCATCTCCCTCCGAAAGGCAGATATGTAAAATAAACGTGGTTTAAATAGTCGATTGGACAAATCTCTCCAACAGGTACTCAGCAGGGAACAATATTTAGGCGGGGGGGGTGTGTGAGTGTTTTATTAGTTCTATCTCCTGTTCCTCTTTTGATTCCAATAGTTTCAGGGGTTCTGAACTAATCGCTCGCTTTCAAGTTGCACTTCTAGGATGTAGGTAAAACGAGATTGCAGTGGGGATTTCGGCTTCTTTATCTGCCACTTGTTAGTGCTTCCATTAACCCTTCCCCCTCACTTTCTAAACCACCTTAAACGAGAGAAGCTAGGGAGGCGGCGGGGAGGCCGGCAGCCTGGCAGGTTCATTTACGCTTGTTAGGACATCCCAGGGGGTTGTCTTACTCCTAGAATGGAGTGTTTATTTTTTAATTGATGTGCTGTTTCATTTAGCACTTGTATGGAGCTCACGCTGGGGCTGTAATTACTGTAATCGCAGGAACAAGCGTTTCAGTGAGCCAGGAGGGTGGCAAGGCGGTGGGATTTATTTTTGGTAGTGGCAAATTTTGTGACTTGTCAGGTTTCGAACCAGAAAAATCTAGTGTTAGGAAATTAAGTTGTTGGGGGAAGGAATGTAAATCTTCATCCGAAGCTGGCGGTCAAGCTATTAAATGAGAATTTGTAGGAAATTAAACACGTGGCACAAAACCAGAGCGAGCAGTTGTTATGCTGCTTCTGCTCACAGGCTCCTCTCCCTTCCTTTTTGATTTAAATGAATACATAGATTATCTAGTTGGAAGGAAATGGGTAGTAATGAGGCAATAAACAAGTTTCCTATGTAATCATTTCGGTAACTTGCCAAACACTCAAATTCTCCTTCCCTCGCCCTCCACCCAAGGGAAACCCGATAATTACAAGCAAAACATCGCAGATCCGCATTTAAATACCATGCTTTACCATTTTGTGTTATAGCGATTTCAGGTCACAAAAGTTCCTGTTTAGTTTTGAGTTTGACAAAACGTCTGCTAAAGGGTCTGAAATCTCCCCTTTCAGAAATATTGATAATTTAAGCACAATGGTATGGGCCCAGTAATGTTGAAAATACAAGGAAAGGAACTCTGAAAACTTTCCACCTTTGATAACTTCATCCCTTAATCATTTGGAAAACCTCTTCCAGGTCACTCACTAGACCTGGATCTGATGATATTAGGAGGTGTTGCTTTGGTGCGTACTTCAAGAAGTACCTCAATTAAAACTTTTTCTACAGGGTGTAAAAATGAGGAAACCCAGTCCTAGGATCTGGTATGAATCTGTAAATTACCACTCTGACAGGAACACTACTGGTTGTTATAAAGTACCTTTTTACACCCTGCTTAGACACCGCACTGCCGAGACAACAGATGTGAAGTGACTGTTTCCAAAAGCAACAGATGCTGTAAAGTTTACATTGCTGTATTTCAGCCTGGAAACTCAGGAGATGTGTTGAATGCTACAGTTTAGAATTACTCTGTTAGAAATGTGGGGGGAGGAAAAAAAAAAATCACAGTTTCTCAGTAATAGGTGTGGCTTAAGTTTTACTGTCACTCAGTTATGTTTCCTGCTTTTTTATATTTTGTGAAAAGAGACGTAACCCCCACTACAAAAAAATCAGAAGCCATTCAATAACAGAATTCCGTATTGAAGTTTTCTAAGCAAAAGCAGCATAAACTTAGTCATAGAATAAGCTTGTAGCATGTTATAAATTCAGGACTTGAACATTCCTTTGGCTTATTAATGAAAGGTGTCTAAAGCCCCTGAAGTCTGTTTTGACAATCCCAGTTACTATCTCCCTGTAAAAAAATAAAGAAATACAGTAAGTGAGGATACTTGTGCAGTCAGCTGAAGAAAGGTTTGGATTGATTCAAAGCAATGGAAATAGGCTCCATCTGCATTTCTTGTGTACCTAATCCTTCCCCTAAAGACAATGGACATTTTGAGGTATACAAGGAATGCAGGATCAGGTTTTAACTGTGCGTGTGTGTGTTTTCCTCAGGAAAAAAAAAAGCAGCTGCTTTCTGAAAAGTTACGCTTCACTATAGTAAGGTAAATAACTTAGAGCAATTTCAGAACAGATGTCCAGTCATCACATCATGCACAAGTATAAAGCCAGCAGATGAAGGCAAGGAACAGTTACAGACAGTATAATCTTTTGCAAAAGTGTTGATTAGCAAGTAGATGCCCATGCCCCAACTGTCACAGGTATTCCGTTACTTTAGGAAAGCAAAATTCTTGATAGTTTGATGTGCCCAAGGATTTGAATAATTCTCAAGGGATTGTCTAATATTACCTCTAAAATGTCCATAAAGTAACTTATTAGACATAACCTTGTGCCCTGAATGTTACCGGATAGCAACCAAATAACCAAAGATACAGGCGTTTTAATATCACATCCTAGTAATTGTTTCCTGAATATTCTTTGAAGGGAAAAATCTCAACAGCCTCAACTGAAATAATCTTTAAAAGTGTATTTTGACTAATTCTCTTTATTAGCTGAGACACTTCCACAATATCCAGGAGGGCAGCAAGACGGTCTTTTAAATTCCTGTAGAAAATGTCATACTAAAGTATAGTACAGCACATTAGACATTAGTGAGATCAGTTAATTGAAATGCATTTACAGCCACACACTCGCTTTGATAGTGAGGCCACAATCAATTTAGGATAGTTATCCCAAAATTTATAGGAATAAAGCCTCCACTGAAGTTCATAGACTAAGTTCAGAAGAGACCCTTATGATCATCTAGATTCTAGAGAGTGACCTCTTGCATAATAGTGGCCATAGAATTACATCCCACGATTCCTGCATGAAATCACTTACGGTTGAGCTAACGACTTTTTGAAAAATATCCAGGTTTGATTAGAAGACTTTCAAGTGATGGGTAATCTACCACTTCTGTGGGGAAACTGTTCAATACTTTTTAAAATGTTCATCTTATTTCCAATCAACTTCTTTAGACTCAAGTTCCAGCTGTTGGATCTTTTCATTTGTTCAGTCACTGTGTGCTGGCCTGGGTGCTGTCAACTCTGACAGCTTGCTCAGCCAGTGCACAAGGTAGTTAGCCAGCTGAAGGCCTCCCTCACTCTTCTCCCTATAGGAGATCTCCCCGTTTCCCCTACAGTGCCCCTCAGCTCCTGCTCTGCGGCTCCTCAAGCAATAATCTAGCAATGCCAGTCCCTGCCCCCTTCATGACCTCTTCCAGTATTGTCATCTTCCTGTTGATTAGTACCTCAGTCTGAGGAGGAGAAAACGTGTCCTGTGGGGGATACTGTTGGGGGAGGGAGGGCAGAAAGGGAGAGATTGCAGTCTGTTAGTGACTACTGCTTGCTGGCTGAAAAACTGCAAAGCAGGAACATGGGTCAGAAAGGATTACCTGACAATGACCCTGCAAGGGCAGGCGACATACCACGTTGTGGTGGTGGAGGAGAGTGGTTGCCGAAGAGGGCACTCTGTTGGCAGACTAACGAGTTTTGCCAGTTGAAGCTGTCCTCTGACAGTTGGCAGATGTCCCACCTGGATTGTGGGAACTTTACACTGTTTTAGGATGGGTAGCATGGGCTACCCAAGACACAACTGGTAAATCAATCAATTGCTATACATTGTCAAGGGCTGGGGTCTGTTAATAGCAAATACTTATCTTGCTGGTCTTCTCAGTTCCTTTGGGCCTCGCTTACAGGGGAATATCCTTAACATTTACTAATTGCACAGCTCTACTGGTGGGGATACTAATGTAGGCAGGCCACTGGCAATAGTTGCCATTAATTATGATGATTTGACCTGCTTTGGGCAGGATTAGTTGACATAGTGGCTAAAATGACAACATCTGCTGTACACTGTAACTCATATCTGCTACCAGTGCAGAAGAGTCTAGTGCAGACACAACCTTGAGAGGCTAGTTGACAGTTTATACAAATAAAGTGTAATGCTCTAATAGGCTGCAAATGTTAACCCGCCACCCCCACACTGGAACCCATACTAGGTATCATTGAAAAGTTATAACCCATAGTCAAGGGAGACGCCATCCTGAAAGACATCTTTCCTGAACTCCCTCTTCTGGCCTTCAAACAACCTCCCTCCTCAAACTCAGAGTCAGAAGCAAGGTCCCCATAGACCAGGTGGGCAAACTACAGCCCGTGGGCCATGTTTGGCCTGTCAGGCCTTTTAATCCAGCCCTCGAGCTCCTTCCGGGAAGCAGGGTTAGAGGCTTCCCAGCTGGAGCGCCAGAGCAGGGTCAGGGGCTTACCGTACAGCTCCCTGAAGCAGCAGCAGCATGTCTCCACTCCAGCTCCTACACGTAGGGGCAGCCAGGGGGCTCTCCGCCTGCTGCTCCTGCCCCAAGTCCTCCCCCCACAGCTCCCATTGGCTGGGAACCACAGCCAATAGGAGCTGCAGGAGCACTGCCTGCTAGACAGGGCAGCACACAGAGCCCCCTAGCTGTACCTCCCCATAGGAGCTGGAGAAGGGACATGCCGCTGCTTCCAGGATCTGCTTGAAGTAAGTGCTGCCTGGAGGCTGCACCCCTGAGGCACCCCTCCCTCCCCCCAATGCTCCAACCCCAGCCCTGATCCCCTTCCCACCCTCTAAACCTCTTGGTCCCAGACCAGAGTACACTCCTCAGCTCCAGCCCAGAGTCCACACCCTCAGCCAGAGCCCTCACTCCAACCTCCAATTTTGTGAGCATTCATGGCCCACCATACAATTTTATGCCCAGCTGTGGCCCTCAGGCCAAAAAGTTTGCCCACCCCTGCCATAGGCCATTAGACACCAACCCAAAGCGGCACCAGGCACTACCAGAACAACAGATGCAAAACCTGAAGACATATCTCCATTTCTGTGATGACAAACACCCCCTGCAACACACTTTTCAAGTTCCCTGGGCCCTACACAGGTCTATCACAACACATGCTATAGCTCAGGGGGTTTCAATCTTATACTTTCTGAGGTCCCATCCGCCCCCCCAACATGCTATATGGAGCAAGGCAAAGACTCACTGGTGCGGCACCTCCTGCTGGTCATCTTGGGAATTAACTCTTCCCCAGCTTTGGAGCATCCTCTGCTGGCCAGTCTCTTGCCTGCCACTAGCCCTGTATCCCTCCTAGACCCCAGTGACCTTTACCTTGGGGGTTCTGCCCCAACAATGCCCCCTCATTCTGGGTCTCCCTTCCCAGGGGAACCCCCAATCCTCTAAACCCACCTTGCCTCAGTAGCTACTGCCAGTCATCATCTAGCCTCCACTCACTGGGGCAAACTGCAGTATAATGGTCACATCATTAGCAAGGGGTTAGGACCCGCTGCCTTTGCCTATTCCCAGGCTGTGTCTCTGCAGCCCCAGTACCTCTGTAGGCCTTCACCAAGGCTTGTAACCTGGGGTTTTACCAGGCTGGAGTTCCCCAGCTCCCTTACCCTATTCCTTATCACTGCTCCAGCTCACGTACCTTCCTCTCAGGCAGCTAGCCCTTCCCCCTCTACAGCTGGAGAGAGACTCCCTCAGCTCCTGGCCTACAGTCCTCTTATCAGGGCCAGCTGGACCCTAATTGAGCTGGCCACAGCTATGGCTGTTTCCCCAATCAGCCTAACTTGGCTGCTTTTAACCCCTGTTCTCCAGGAGTGGGGCAGTTGCCCCTCTACACTATAAAAACTCCACAGCCCACCTGTGCCATGATTACTTTTCTGCATATAAAAGCCAAGGCCAGCATTATGGGGTAGCAAGCAGGTCAATTGCCTAGGGCCCCACATCACTGGGGCCCCTGAAGCTAATTTGTTCAGGCTTTAGCTTCAGTCCTGGTTGGTGGGGCCCTGGGTTTCAGCCCTGCATGGGGGGGCTTCAGCTTTCTGCCCCAAGCCCCAGTGAGTCTAATACTAGCCCTGCTTGATGGCCCCCCTGATCCCTGGTTGAGAATTGCTGGTGTAGCTCATCCAGTGCACTACATGCCTGGGTGACTCGCTGAGGTGAGTCAGGGTCTGGAGGTGGCACTCCCACCCTGAGCCCCTCCAGCTCAAGTGGCTCTGCACCCTGGGTGGCTGCCTCGCTTGCCCTGGTTACAGCCCTGAATGAGGCAATTGCTGTGCTGTGGAATGAACTCATACAGGAAAATGCAAAGAGACACACACCATCACCTATGTCACAAAGGGATCATTCTATATGTGCCCTCTCAGGATATGTCTTCACTACCAACATTAAAGTGCTGCCACGGCGGTTTAGTCGCTGCACCAGTGCTGGAAGAGAGCTCTCCCAGCGCTGTAAAAAACCCATCCCCACGAGGGGAGTAGCTCCCAGTGCTGGGAGTGCGGCTCCCAGTGCTGGTGTACCGTCTACACTGCCACTTTACAGCACTGAAGCTTGCATTGCTCAGGGGGGTGTTTTTTCACACCCCTGAGCGAGAAAGTGTCAGTGCTGTAAAGTGGCAGTGTAGACAAGGCCTCCTTCCTCATCCTCAAGGGAAAGCTGCACGACACCTTTAAGCGACGAGCCTGAGAGCTTAAATTCATAACTTTGCTAGATACTAAAAATCATGGACTGAATAGACACAGTGGATTTATGGGTTATTAAAACAAGCTATAACCCACAAATTCTTCCTCCCCCAGCCTTTTCTCTTCCCCTGGCCCCCATTTCCCCCTATGACTGGAGAGGTGTTAACTGGCCACTTCACCTTTGAATGGCCCCTGGAAATGTGTTAACTACTTATGCTAAATAATCTGTTCCACACTGTATTTAGCTGTGACACCTTGAGTACCTTTCCCAGACCTGAAGAAGAGCTCTGTGTAAGCTCGTCTCTCTCACCAATAGAAGTTGGTCTAATAAAAGAGATTACCTCACCCACCTTGTCTTGAGAACATTAACTGACCAACAAGCATTTAACAGGAGGAAACATGCCATTAACATGAACAAAAAGAAAGGTGATGCTTCACATCATTTATCCAATTGACTTGATAATGTGAAATAGAGCAATATTTAGAAAGCAAATTAGTTCAGCTAGCTGCATCAGGAGAAACTTGTAATAGGGTTAGAACCTTGAGGAATACAAAATTGTTTTAAATTGTGGTACTATGTTTAGTGGGGTTTTTTTCCTGAAGCACATTGAGCTGTTAGTGAGCCTGTATCATTTAAAGCAATGGGTTTTACTCCTGTTAAGTGTTTGATGTGCATGCATTTTAACTTGTTTATTGTTCCTAATTGCTGCTTAGATACAGGATGCACAATGGCAATAATTTGTTAATACAGAATGATAAAAATCACATTTAAAGAAAATCCTTACCCAAGTTTCTAATTACACCTCTTATCATTCATCCAGCTTATTTACTCTTTGTATTCCAATTATCTTGGAAAAAGAAGCATGATCTCTGAGGACCTGATCCTACCACTATGCTTAAACTGAGTAGAACCATAAGTAGTCCTACTGCTTTAATTGGGATAATTTGTGGCGTAAGGAGCTACTAAACATGAGAAGGATTGCTGATCTGGACACTAATTGTTCTCAGCCTTTGGCTCTCTAGCTCTAGCACAATGGTGGTGCCAACACTGTGGGGGAATGTTTAAAACTTTTTATTAACACTTAAAATACAGTTTCTCTTATCAAACTTTGCAGAAGCTTTAACAAAATCTAAACTGCAGCCTATTGCAAGACCAAGGTGGAATAATGAGGAAAGACAGTGCAGGGCTTCTGGATTAATCCAAACTAACAGTAATTTGTCAAGTCTCTAGCTAATTTCAATACACTGAATCTAAAAACAGTAAACTTAAATAATAAAGAACAGATCGTATGAGGGGGAGGGATAGCTCAGTGGTTTGAGCGTTGGCCTGCTAAACCCAGGGTTGTGAGTTCAATCCTTGAGGGGGCCATTTAGGGATCTGGGGCAAAAATTGGGGATTGCTCCTGCTTTGAGCAGGGGGTTGGATTAGATGACCTCCTGAGGTCCCTTCCAACCCTGATATTCTATGATTCTATGACACAGTCTGTTTCCCTCAGGGCTTACAGTCTCTGTTTAGCATAATCCTCACCTCTTTCCCACCAATGAAGCCTAAATAGGCTCACCTAAATTTAACTAGCTCCCAAATGCTAGTGCCTCCCTGAGTTTTCTCTTAGGGCATGGCTACACTTGCAGATGTAGAGCGCTTTGAGTTAAACCAGCCTTCATAGAGCGCAGTAGGGAAAGCGCTGCAGTCTGTCCACACTGACAGCTTTGAGCGCACTGGCATGACCACATTTGCGGCACTTGCAGCAGCATTGGGCGCGGTGCATTGTGGGCAGCTATCGCAGTGTGCAAGTGACTGTAACAGGCTTTTCAAATTGGGGGGGGGGGAGTGGAGTGTGTATGTGGGGGGAGAGAGAGTGGGGTTTTTGGGGGGCTGAGAGCATGTCAGCATGCTGTCTTGTAAATTCAGACAGCAGCAACCCCCCCTTCCCTCCCTGCCTCTCTCTCTCACACACAGCATTCCACACTAATGGTTGCTTTGTCTCGGAGCAGATAAGCAGCCGGCTGTCAGAAATGGAGCTTTCAAAGGGCATATCCGCATTCCTGCAGTGATTCAAAAACAATGACAAGAGTGGCCACTTGACTTAAGGGGATTATGGGACGTTTCTGGAGGCTGATCAGAGTGCAATAATGCAACACCTCGTCCTCACTGGTGCTGCGGTGCTCCGGTGGGGGCGCAGCAAACGTTATTCCACTCGCCGAGGTGGAGTACCAGCAGCGCTGTAGCCGCGGAGTCAGAGCGCTCTACGTGACTTGCCAGTGTGGAGAGGAAGTGAGCTAGTGCGCCCGGGTCTCCTTTATTGCGCTGTAACTCGCAAGTGTAGCCAAGCCCTTAGTTTTCGCTGGCTATTAACTCCCAGAAGCTCAGGCTCTTGCCTGGCTTGGTTTGATCTCCACTTAGGGATGCCCCTTGGGTATGGTGTAGTAGGGCTTCAGGATTCCCACAGGGGATGCTAAAAGACCTGTGCAGCCCTCACAAGGTCTAAATTAAGTTGGAAGTTAAGTCACAGCATACAAATGCTCTGTTTTCATGTTACCACCACCTTTCTGTGTGCAGGCATGGGGTACCTAAAACTTCTAAGCGGCACTTTTTTCCTGAATCAGGCCGCAAAGTGAGTGGAAATCCACGCAGGTGGAGAGAGCTATTGTAGTAGATCCTAAAGCCTGAATGTCAATGTGAAAGGGATTTTACCAGAGCTGGTCAAAATCATTTTTTCTACAGAAAATTTTGATGAAAATGAAACTTGAATTTTTACTAAATTTCCATGGAAAACTTCCATTTTTTGGTGGAAACTGGAATACTGAAAACTTCTGTTGGAATTTTAAAAATCTCCATTTGGAAATGCTGTGCAGTCCCTCCTGGGAGTTATAATTTAGATGCCTCCCCTTCTCCAAAGGCCAGGATCCCTGGTCTGATCACATCTCCCATGGTGATGTCTCTATGTAAAAGAATAAATGGACACAAATCAGATGTCAAGAATTATAACATTCATAAACCAGTCGGAGAACACTTCAATCTCTCTGGTCACGCGATTACAGACATGAAAGTTGTGATATTACAACAAAAAACCTTCAAATCCAGATTCCAGCGAGAAACTGTTGAATTGGAATTCATTTGCAAATTTGATACAATTAACTTAGGCTTGAATAGAGACTGGGAGTGGCTAAGTCATTATGCAAGGTAAACTATTTCCCCTTGTTTTTTCCTCCCCACCCCCCCAAACGTTCTTGTTAAACCCTGGATTTGTGCTGGAAATGGCCCACCTTGATTATCATACACATTGTAAGGAGAGTGGTCACTTTAGATAAGCTATTACCAGCAGGAGAGTGGGTTTGTGTGTGTGGTGGTGGGGGAGGGGGGGTGAGAAAACCTGGATTTGTGCTGGAAATGGCCCAACTTGATTATCATACACATTGTAAGGAGAGTGATCACTTTGGATAAGCTATTACCAGCAGGAGAGTGGGGTGGGAGGAGGTATTTTTTCATGCTTTGTGTGTATATAAAAAGATCTTCTACACTTTCCACAGTATGCATCCGATGAAGTGAGCTGTAGCTCACGAAAGCTTAAGCTCAAATAAATTGGTTAGTCTCTAAGGTGCCACAAGTCCTCCTTTTCTTTTTGCGAATACAGACTAACACGGCTGTTACTCTGAAACCCATGATGATGTTCCACGGTCTCCTCTCTTGCAGAGGACAGGTGGTACATTGGAGGAGTTCCTAACTGTGTTGCATCATGGGGATGTTACCCAGCTGAACAGCTCAGTCCACTGAGAAAACTGGGTACATGAAGCAAACAAACTACAATTCCCACGATGTACTGCAGCAGTATTGCTAAATTGAACTAGGTCCGTTTTCAGCCAAAATATTTCAGCTTATTGGTGTTTGGCTTTTTGATTAAAAATAAACATTCTTTAGCAAGTAGACACTTTTCCTAAAAAATTTTGTTTAGCTGAAAACCAAATCTTCCATTAAAAAAAAAAGTTTCAACCGAAAATTTTTGGCCAGCCCTATATTTTATCTTCTTAATTTCACAGACTCAGTTTGTCTGAGTGAGCCTGTAGGGGGTTTCTTCCTTTGTTAGGTATCTGTTTAGTTTTCACTGATATGACATCTGCCTCCATTTCCAGCTACATTCAACTTTGTTGTAGTTCTTCTTGCTATTGCAGCATTTTACAAATCTCAAAATGCTAGTTCCCAATTGGCCGAACTTTGACTGGTGATGTGTGCATTACCAACACATCTGTTTCAAGGGATGTGACAATTTTGCTTTTTTGAATGGGTTCAGATACCAAATATAAGCTATTGCACTGATTGAATAATGGATATAGGTAACAGATAATATCAGCAACATAAATGTGGTTCTGTCCCATGCCCAAGTAGAGTGGTGTATGAGACAAAGATTTAATCCAGGATTTGGCAACGAATTATTCATCGATATTTAGCAGAATTAGATCTTCAAAAACAGAGGTTCCTGATCTAGCTAATGTTCCTTATCCTCCCAGAATGAAAACTACATGCTTTTGAGGAAGGCATAAACCTCACAAGAATGATAACGTAGTGAATATAGTTGGTTCTAATGAATATAAACTACTGCAAATCTTGTATCTCAAGTATCTTGTTCACTGTTTCTTTTCACTGTTACAGAAATCTTGCAACTTTAGTTACAATGTCTAAAAACCTACTACATGTATTAATATATAATTATGACTATGATCTAAAGCCCATTGGAGTCAACGGAATCACTCCCTCTGACTTCAGTGGGCTTTGGATCAGGCCCTAACCAAAGAAAACAAAACTATGCTAATGTCAATGTGCAAGGAGGATTGAGTGATGTAATATCAGTTCAGTTTTCCTTTTTACAGCAGACTCTGTCCAGTATTATCAAAGGAACCAGAAGCATGTGTCATTTCTTCAATGCAAGATCATTGTGATCCTCTGAGTTGTTTTTCATCTCATCCTCTTAGAGGATCACCATTATTGTGTCACAAACACAACATACTTGTAGCTCTCTGTTCTTGTTTCATTAGCAATACCGTGCTTGTACCCTTCTGCAAGCATTTAAGGCCCCAAACCTACGAACAACAATGTAAGTAAAGCTTTATATATACACATAGTAGAACTCCCTATTTTATGAAGTAATTCGGGATTGAGGAGTTCAGAAATGGAACATCTCAAAATTCCATTAGGTACAGTGCATAAATTGCAGTATGGTGCAATGCATTGCTTTCTTTTTTGTCCTTCAAACCATTGCAAAGTGATTTTCAATGCACCAAGGCGATATCAACTTCCTCATCAACATCATTTCCATTATCTGACTATTTCCCCCCTCCCCAGTCCCCTTCGGGAAAAATGGTTTAACTCAGGGTTCTCAAACTCAATTTACCTTAGGGCCAGTGCCAGTCCTCAAATCCTCCCAGTGGGCTAATAATGTCACTCATGCCACCCAGAACTCACCCCCCCCCAAACTCCGCCCACCACCTTCCTATATGCTCTGGGAGGGAGTTTGGGTGGAGGTGGGGGAAGGGATCTGGGCTGCAGGCTCTGGGATGGATTTTGGGTGCTGGGTGCAGGCTCTGGGCTGGGGCAGGGGGTAGGGGTGTGGGCTCTGGGAAGGAGTTTGGGGCTGGGAGGGGGTGTGTGGGAAGGGGAGGGGGTGCAGGCTATGGGAGGGAGTTTGGGGCTTGGGGTTGTATGTGGGAAGGGGGAGAGGGTGCAGGCTCTGGGAGGGAATTTGGGAAGGGGTATGTGGGGAGGAGATGGGGGTGCAGGCTCTGGGAGGGGGTCGGGGGCACGGTGCTTACCTGGGGCTCCAAGGCGGAGCGGGCTGGGGAGCCTCCACGTGCTGCTGCCCCCAGGCACCGCCCCCACAGCTTCCCATTGGCTGCAGGGCGCTCAGGGCGGGGGCAGCACGTGGAGGCACGGCCCTGCCCCAGGGCCGCAGGGAGGGGCTGGCAGCCACGTGGAGCAAGCACACAGGAAGCCGCTCAGCTCCACTGCGCTGCCGATGGTGGGCAGGGCCCCGGGCCATTTTAAATCGCCTGGGGGATGCGTGTGGGAGGGGGAGGGGGTACCTGGGGGCAGCAGGTAGGGCTAAGGGAGAGACCCAGCCCCAAAATTGCTGGAGCCCCATAGGCCACATTGGGGAGGTTCTCAGGCCTCAGGTGGGCCGGGACTTGGAGACCCCTGGTTTAACTGTTCATAAGATTGGCAATCTTAAAAGTGAGGTTATGCCCTTGAGTAGCCTCATTGACCCGTTTTGGTCCACACGTGTAAGTAAAGCTATGCCTGTGCTTACATGTTTGCGCATGGGACTAAATGTTTTATACTTAAATTAAACCTTTTAGAAGTGTTTCTCATAACTTGAAATAAATACATCCATTACCTAGAGACCACACTTTCTATAGCATGAGGAGACTTGGTGCTGTTATCATGAGATTTAAGACAGAGAGCTTATGCTTGTATCTATTCTCTTTCGAATTCTAAACTATAATGTATTGAATGATTACTGCCTAATGTGACTAGAAACTATTTTAATAGTCCTCCTTTCCTAGTACTACTTTATACTTTCTTATAATAATTGTAGGGAAGGATCATCGTCAGGCAAAATTCCAGATAAGTAGTTCTAGCAGTACATTAAGCCCTAGCAATTTGGAGGAAGTATGGCTTAAAAAGGAATTCCTCATTCTCCTAACAGACTACTTGTAAGAGTGAGGTTTTCTGATAACAGTCTTGAAATGGCAATTAATTGTGTAGTGGGTCTATATCTTCTCGGTGGCTTGCATCTATGCACTGAGATATTTATTCAAGGTAGTAATTGTTTATGGAAAAATTAGAGTACATAAAATCTGTCAGGTTGAAAGACAAAAGACTAAATGGTGTTTACAGGTCCTTAAAATAATTTAAAATGTAAATACATCTTAACATTAAATTCTGAGTTTCTGGACAATAGAGATCCAAACCTAGAGAACAGATACAGCATGGTCAATAGCAGTGCAACATTCCTCACATCCCTTATGTGCCGTAACCCTGACTTGGAGGGATAATGTCAAGAGGTGAGAGGAAAGTTAGGTTTCCAGGTCTGTCCAGTCCTTTCCATCTCTTGCAAGGATTGTGGACAAGGTAGTTGATTATAATGTGAGCAGCTGTTCACTAGTAACTGGACTGGGACTAACCAACTCATCTCGCATAGATCAGATGGGTTAGTAACTTTCTGTCACTACTGAAATTTAAAGTAAAAAATAGAGAGTTTGATCCTACAAACCCTAACATATGTGATTAATCCTTACTAATGCCAGTAGTTCCAATGACTTCAAAGGGACAACTTGCATGAATAAAAGTTGCAGGATCAGGTCCTTGAAAGAAAAAGAAAGAAACAACACTCCTCACCCCAGCCCTCCACCCTGATAGCTGGAGTTAAATATTTTAGAAAAAAATCAGCCCATCTGTACATGTGTTCTAAACTAGTTCACTGAAAGACAGCAGTTTATTCGCATTTATTGACACAAAGCATCAGTTTGAAGCTCTGTATAACTTTCCATCTTCCATTTACCACCTCCTGCTTTTATTGACATTCAACATACCTGCTACTTAGCTTCTGGTGGAGCAATATCCTCTAAGAAGATCTGTTGTCTTCCTGACTGTGGCCCCATGAAGTGACCATGTACACAGCTAGTAAGTCAATTAATCTTTAACTCATTACTGTCCATACATAGAGCTTATGATTTGAATGACCAACTGCTCAGTTCATTTTCTACTTAGGAATTGATGTTTGGAGATCTATGGCCAAACCGTGAACCGAGGGCCCCAACACCCATTGACTTCAATGTGAGCAGAGGGGCACTAAGCACATCTCGAGAGGCTCTCAGCACCTTGCTTAATTGGATCCTTGTCAGTTACCATACTTAACTTTTTTCTTAAGAAGGAGAGCTACCTTAGTAAGGCAAGATCTAAGCACACATGATTTTCATTGTGACCTCCACTTAAATGCACTGTATTACTGAGATTGCACACTAAATTTTTTTTGCACTTTTGCAGAATAAAATGACTTTCTCCCCTTGGTTATCTGTGTAGCGCCTTATGTGTCTATGGTGCTTTGCAAAAATCCCTCCTGTAACAGTGTAAGGTTCTGATCTTGCAGTGGAACCTACGTGGGAAGATTCTTATGTCTGTATGGAATCTCACTGGCTTCAGTAAGTCGGCACAGATGGTAGATTCTGCTTACAGCTGGGTTTGTATTCATATGATGCCTTGCATCTGGAGAGAGATGACATCTTGTTCTCCATAATCTCACCTTTCATTTTTTAATAAATCCATAGTGGTTATAGTTGTGAAGAAACACTTGGTTCACATTTTAGGTTAACAGATGCAGAGATGTCCGCGAGTCTGCAGGATGTTTTGAACAACAACTCTGAGAGGTTTGAGCTGCCCCACTCATCTGCATGAGATGTTAACTGAGATGTCCAATAGTGATCATTTAAATGTCAACATTGTTGATTATTTCAGTTCTTCACATAAGACAGGAGAAGGTGGGTCACAAAACTGCACAATTGACTGGGAATGATATGCTATTTTGATTACTCAGATGGGTGGCATTTGGCACATACTGACACTTTTCTTTTCCTTAGTCCAGAAAGAGCTAAGCCCAAGCAGAGTCCATGAGTACCTTGATGCTCAATCAAGGGGAAGCCAAACTTGTGGAGCTCACATAACAAATGAACAAAGGCATGCACACACTTTGAACATCTGCACAATCTGCTGAGAGCAATGTCTCATTTTGATGATCCACGTGAATGGAGCTTATTTTGTGGCTGGAGCTTAAAAGTGTACCACAATCTTCCACTTCCTCAATGTGAGCCCTGTCTACACACATCCTGTTGTAGGATTAGGTCTAATTTTGGCAAACAGTAAAATAGCTAAGCAGTGGGAAGTCATGTCTAAACTACTGGTGCTATGGTGACATAGCTACAGTTTGACCCCACAGTCTAGACCAACGATGGGACTTCAGGAACCTGGCTGTGCGGCCCTGGGCTCCAGCCCTGTGGCAGTGGGTACTGACCCGCCCTGGCGCTGGCCACAGGCGCCAACCCCAGTCGCACAGCAGTGGGCTCCAAGCACAGGGCTTTGGACGCCAACCCCTGGCTCTGGCCCTGGGGCAGCAGGTGCTGACCCCGGCTCTGGCCACAGAGCTTCAGTCGGCCCCTGCTGCCTACCCAGGCCCCGCATCCATCCCACCATCACCTCTGGCCCCTGCTGCCTCTTTCGTCAGCCCCCACATCTAGCCCCCAGTTCCGGCCGTGCGGTGGCGGGTGCTGGCCCTGAGCTCCAGACACACGGCCCTAGCCCTGGCGCTGATCCCCTGCTGCAGCTGCACAACAGTGGGCGCTAACCCACAGTTTTGTTCCTGGGCTCCGACCACGCGGTGACAGGAGCTGGCCCCGGGCGCCGATCCTTGGCTCTGGCTATGCAGCAGCAGGCACTGACTCCTGGCTCCAGCCATGCGCTCCTGGGCTCCGGCGCCCAGCTCCGGGCTCTGGCTGCGTGGCAGTAGGCACTAGCCCTGGGCGCTGACCCACAGCTCTGGCTGCATGGCAGCAGGTTCTGATCCCTGGCTCCGCCACACAGTGGGACTCATCACCCATCGCCCCTGCCCCACTACCTCCTGCGGCCCTGGATCCATTCCCTCACTCCGTGATCCTTCTGCCTCCCCCGGCCCTGCATGCATCCCCCCAATTGCCCCGGGCCCCTGCTGACTCCACTGGCCCCCCAGTGGCACTGGAACACTTTTAGTAGTGGGGGTGCCGAAAACCAGTCCCCTTACCCCTGTCTGTGCCCCACCCCGCGAGCTGAGGCTGGAAGCAGGGCTGGGTCTCTGGGAGGGGGTGGATCTGGACAGGGGTAAGGGGGCTGAGGCTGTGGCCACAGCTAGGGGTGGGCATGGGGCCAGGAGCAGAGGACCAGGCATGGGGCGCCGGGAGTGGAGCCCTGGGAGTGGGGGTCTGGGCACGGGGCCCTGGACAGGGGCCAGTGGCTAGGGAGTGGGGCTGGCAGCTGGGGCCCCAGGAGCAGAGCCCCAGGCATGAGGCTGGGAATGTGGCCCTGGGCTAATAGCTGGGGAGTGGTGCTGGCGGCACAGGCCCAGGGCCAGCAGCTGAGGAGTGGGGCCAGCGGCCAGGACACAAGCCCCAGGTGCAGGGTTGGGGAGCGGAGTGCGGGGCATGGGTCCAGCAACTGGGGAGCGAAGTCCCAGGCGGAGGGCTGGGAGCAGAGCCCTGGGCATGGAGCAATTGGCTGGGGAGCTGGACATGGGGCCAGCCCCCAGGACCCGAGCTGCGGAGTGGAGTCCTGGTGCGGGGTCAGCAGCCCTGCATAAAACCTGGGGGTGCTCAGCACCCCCTTCATCTCTACTTCCTGCACCTATGCTGGCCCTGGCATCCATCCCCCACATTGCCCTGGGCCCCCGCTGCCTTCCCAGGCCCTGCATCCATCCCACCATCGCTTCTGGCCCCTGCTGTCTCCTCCTTCAGCCCCCACATCTAGGGCTTAATGAGTCCTGGGGCTTGCTGAAAAAAGTGATATTAACAAACATGCAAGTATCACTTTTCACAGCAGACTTACTAGCTATCTGTGAAAAGTGATACTTGTATGTTTGTTAATATCACTTATCACTTTTCACAGCCTCCCAGGTAACAATATGGTCTGTACATTATCTCAGTGGTCTAAAACCTGCTTGGTTCTCTCTAAGTTGACCTACGAAGTCCTGGATTTGGGGGGAAGAAGCAGAAAGCCAGCATTATTTTTGTTGAGTCTGAGAAAAAACCTTACAAATATACTTTACAATGATTTGGATGTGAATCTGTGTATATTTAATTCCCCTCCCCCTAAAGTTAATCAAGTATTTTAGGAAAAAGGTGTCAGTGTGGCCACCAGTAAGAGTTGGTGACTGCACTCTGAGGCCACCCAAAAATTTGTTGCGAGAACCCTGGTCTCGACTCAGACTACAGTGATGGAAGAGGTTTTTCCATTACTACAGGAACTCCATGTCCCTGAGCAATGGTTGAAGGAAACGTTCTTTCCTTGACCTATCTGCATCTACACCATGGGTCTGGTTGGCATAGCAATGGTGCTTAGGGGTGTGGAGTTTTTCACACCCCTGAGCACCATAGGTATGTTGGCCGTAGTCTTTAAGTGTAGACCAGGCTGGAGAGAGCAGACAATGTTGGAGCGGAGATCAGCAGTGGAGAGTTAAGGCTGGGTCTAAATACAGTTTCTGTAGAGATATAACTGTTGACTGAGTGGATGACTTTTTTTTAACCAAAGAAGTTATACCAGTACAAGCTCTGGTCCGTCCACAGTTATACTGGTATAAAAGTGCCTTATTCCTCTTCTTATGTGGGAATAGCTGTGCTAAGATTATGTCTACACTAAGGAAACTGTAGAGGCATAGCTACAATGCTGTAGATATACTGGCATAGCTCCATAGTGTAGATGCAGCCTACACTGATGGAAGAGTTTTTTCCCTGTTGGTGTAGGGACACCACCTCCCTGAGTGATGGCAACGAGGTCGGTAGAAGCAGTTTTCTGTCAGCCTAGCTGTGCCTATGCTGGGGGTTAGGTTGGCATAGGTACATTGCTCAGGCATGTGTATCTTTCACTTCCTTCCCAGACTGACGTAGCTATGTTGACCTAAATTTTATGTGTAGACCACGCCTGATATTAAAGCACATTTATATTGGTAGAACTACAAATTTCATTTTGAAGGCTTTAAAGGATGGTCAGTTGGTGCATGGGAAGAGCCCTATTTAAAACATAGCAAACAGTAAGAAAAGGGGGCGGGGAGAAGGAGAGAATTTTTGTGCTACTGATTACTGTCTGCTAAATTGCTTTCAAGAATAAAATGTAGAGAGGTGCTGTGGCAATGTATCAAAGAAAAACCTGGTGTCAAGAAATTGACACTGATTAACCTGTTTGTGGGAAAGGCTTTTCATTCAACACTAGCCTGAAAGGTTTCAAAAAACATTTTTTTCAAAACAAGTTAACTTTTTATTAATATAATCTGGTGGTTCTGGGATGAAGTGGTTAGAGCTGTCGTTTCCCAGAACTCCAGAGGCTCTCCATCAACACTTTTATAATTGCCCTCTAAGTCATCTTTGAGTAGAAGAAGCTCCTTTTCCATATCTAAGCTCCATGTGAAAGGTTAATATGCTCCTATTCTTGAAATCTCTTTAAGGCAGCACCAGGAATATTTGCACAGATTTCCCTTCACACACATCATCAATAAATATGGAAATTATAACTTCAAATCTCATATTATTTCTCTCTGACAAAGCAATATGGTGTTACAATTAACTGAATTTAGACTTTTTTTCTCTCTTAATGTTGCAAGAGAGATATGCAAATTTTATTAAAAAATATGCATGGTTAAATTTAGCCATAAATTCCATTCAGGGATTTCTGCTTTGTATATTGTTCCAAGTCAATATGTCTGCCGAGAAAACCACCCACTGTGCAGGAATACACAGTCAGCTACTTGGAAAGGTGAAAAGTTTAATTACAAGAGTTTATATATTCTGGGGAAAAGTAAAATAAGGCAGAGCCCTAATTTTTTTTGTTACAATTTTAACTAGCGGAAATATAATTTTATACTGTTTACTTTTACATTTCTGTGATAAGACAAGAACGTCTAACTTTTTTAAACTCATGTAGTATTTGACAGTTAAGTACTAGACAGTGTGAAAGTAGAGACTGCAAATAAATGGCAAATTCCAAAAACCAGTGTCATGGATTCCTGTGTTAACAACTGATTTTCCTGTGAGGTAAGATAAAATGGAATTTAGGGTTCAAAATAAAATATTTCCTGTATAGTTTGTCTGTTTCGGCTGGAAGCTTCTCCATTGAACTCTAGCACCAACTATAATATAAATTTAGCAGTATCATCTGTGTCCAACAAGTACAAACTTCTTGTGCTACTAAATGAATGTGGTATATTCTGAGGTTTTTTTATTCTAAGGATGGCAAATATGAAATGGGATCTAGAGTGGAAAGGTCAACTTGCTGCTCGGGGGAGCATATATTATAGACTTATGCATGAACATAATCTCAATTCAGGAAAGTTCTGCAGATAGTGGATTTCCGTCACGAGGTTTGTCATTCCACCATTTTTGTTTTTAGAGTTCAGTGACCTGGAATAATTTTTTATAGTAGATGTACAGTGGAACTATGTTATAGGGAAATACACAGTATCACGAAATAAATTTCACTGCAACTTGATTTGTAATTTGTGCATTGCTAAGCCCTGTAACAATCTTAATTCTGCTATTGGTATGCCCAAAGTTTCTAAAGCTGTTTTGCTATAGTTGAAACGTGTTCTCTTATGGTACTTCTACAATAGGCAGAATTCATTTGGAATTATTCAGAACAAATCAATAACATGGAAATACATTACGTCAAGAGTATTGTGGCCCAAGTCATCTTTGGGTTTTATGACTCTCCTTTCCCATCTGCTGATGTATATACCATTTTGTGTGTGGAGAAAGACTGGGAGTCTTGTAGAAGTAAACGTGGAAGATGTCCTCACACTAAAACTCTGAGTTTTAGATAGTCCTGAGATTTGTTTCACTATTGCTCCTACTTTTCTGATATACTGTGGATTTTAAATTCAAATTCTACACTAGAGTATCTTTTTGAAAGTCTCATCTATTGGCCATAGTTGTAGGTTATGTGGGATGGAAACTCTGCAAGTGCATTAATCCTGCATCACGGGCCACTATGGTGCTTCCACCTTGGTGCGCCACAGATCTTAGGCAGTAGCACCACGGAAACTCTTGATGTACTGATGTCTTGGTGCCTGCATGTGTAATTTTCACTCCATGCATCTGAAGAAGTGGGTTTTTTACCCACAAAAGCTTATGCCCAAATAAATCTGTTAGTCTTTAAGGCGCCACCAGACTCCTCGTTGTTTTCATGATTATTATTGTTCTAGTTACAAAACATGCTGCTTAGTCTTGAGTCCTAGCTCATGAAGCCTTCGGGCACCATCCAAAAGACCAGGCTACTGCTGAAGGACATGTGCCAGATTATGTACAGGCCTTGTATGGCACAAGGAAGAAAGAAGGGAAAGGTGGTTAAGGAGCTTTCCCTCTACCTCACCCAACTGCACACTCCATGTAAGGCCTAAGGACAGCTGTAATCCCTGTGCTCCATAAATCACCTCAAAGGGGGTAGGAAGGAGGTAGCACCATGTCCCTTCCCTACCTCTATAGAATCCTGAAGTGAAGAGAGGAGAGGATTACACTGGAGTGGTTTAAAGAACTGTACAGCATTGTCCACAGTCTCTGGGCCTATGTGGGAGGATTGTGTCTTCTGAGGTATAATCTCCTGTAGATCTTGTGCTGAGGCTCTGCCCAGGCCGCTACTCAGCCATATGGTTGTTGCTAAATGCCACACTCTAGCCCTGTGAATATACATGCAAATCTTGTATTTAAAAACAATCTGGTCTCTGAAGCCAACGTATAACAGTAACTTCCACCTTACAGCTCTAGCAAGGTTTAAAAATTCCATATTGTATCAATCAGTCTGCTTATTTTCCTTCAAAAATGGCATAATATCAGGCACCTAATAGAACTAAATAAAGGAAATCTATTTATCTAGTCATCCTTGCGAAAGTCAACCATAGCTGATTTAAAATGAGAAACTGTTCAATAGTTACATATTCAGAATTGGTTTTTAGTCTAATCCAAAAACTACCATACATTAAAATGGAAAATTCTGGGGTTTCCAATACTTTCACTTTTTATAATTTTGTTGGGGTATAAATGATCCTACTTAGCTGTGAATGTGGTCTAGAACTGGCTTGCAGATTGCCTTGGTATTTCCACCTGCTCTATAAGTGGTAAAAATAGTATATACTAACCTCAGTGCTGGTGAGAGATTACACTAGGTGAAAACATGATGATGTGATTTGATCTTTTAGAAAGCTTAGGGTTTCTCAGGTCATGAGGGGCTGCAGAGTGCAGACTCACTTTCATGACTAGTACAGAACTTGATTTCTCATAGCTGAAACACTTTGGCCTGGTCTATACTTAAGTTTGGCTGGCATAACAATGAAGGTTAGGGATATGATTTTTTGTAACCAGCTATGCCAGCAAAAGATCTAGTGTAGACACAGTTATGTCAACAAAAGTCCTCTTGCCAGTAGGGTTTATTTCACTCGAGGAACAGATATACACTATACTGGCAACTTTTACTAGTATAAGATTGCTCTTCAGAAGAAGGGTTTCCTGGTATAAATATACCAGTTAACCATGGGTGTTAGTGTATGCAGGCTCAGGGTCCATTTCATTGTAGACTACTAATCTATTCAGGAATGTATCTACATTAGAAAGGGTTTGGTGGAATGCTTTCTAGTGTAGATAAATTCTTGGATTAGATCAATAGTTTACTAGGAAATAGGCTCTAATCCTGCAAGCACTAACACATGTGCTTAACTTTGCACACATGGGTAGTCTATTGAATTTAACTGAATCAGTTGTGTGCAGAAAGTTAAGCTCACACACCATTAGTTGCAGGATCAGGAGCATTTTTTGCCCCATTGCTTTGCAGTTCTATGGCTGATTCTGATCTGGCTGACATACAGCAATGTAAATCAGGTGTAACCCCAGTTAAGTGAAAACTGCACCAATGTGAAAGTGGTGTAAATGAGATAGAATCAGGCCTAGGAGACCTTTTCTGGCCTCAAGCTGCAGCATGCACAAGTATCTTTAAAAATCAATCTTCAAGATGTTCTAGGTCAGTCTTAGGTGGATGGAATTACGTTCTCAAAATGTCTAACCCACTGCCTTAAATTTGGCATTTAGTAGCCGTCCTAGCAGACAGGATTGTCTCCACAATATTTCTCAGTATGGAAGCTGATCCTCACTAAAAATCAGTCTTGCCTTAAGCCCACACAAAGTTTGTGTTAGCTTACTATTACTCTTATATACTATTTGCATCAAAAATGATGACTGCTGAAGTTGAGGTAACAGAAAATGTTATTTGTGCTAAAGGAAGGAACCTCACATCACTTCGAGCCTTCTGCAGGAACACATTTCTTCTGTCCCTTATCCTTGTCCTGTATTTGGGTCCTGAAAGGCAGAGAGGTGTGGACCAAGGATGTGATAGTAATACACTATATGGAGATGGGACTTCTCTTCTACCACTAGGGTGAGCCCTCCAGAAAGACCCATTTAAAATAATGCTGTCAAACTTGCAGCTGCAGGCTACTCACACCTTTCAGTGTGGCATTCTGTCCCCCTCTATTGGTGGTTGGGCTACACTGAGGTTGATGTGCCAGCTACAGCCTGGGGTAATACAGCTGGGTCTTTTAACTGAAGCAATAGAGGCTCATGCTTTCAGGTTTGATCCTTGTTGCCAGTGACCCCACCAGGGATGCGGTATAACAGAGCTCGCCTCTAGTGTAATCATAGCTCTCTGAGTCAGAGAATAATGACTCCCATCCTGAGACAGAGGTACTGCAGACCTTTATACAGTAGCCACTAATATTGGTACCATGTTTCCCACTCATGATTCAGTGCTCCATGGCGAGAACAATCTGCTTCACGAAGAAAGAGTTTTGTGGTGATATTAATATGTGATGGCATCAGAACACCCTTTTTGTCACAAATCTAAGCCACCACTACAATTAATGGGGTTGTAACTGGTGGGTATTCTTCTGTACAGTTCTACGAGGAAGGGGACAGCATGCTCTCTGACCAAGGTTGTAATTCTGGAACAAGGCAGCATAGAACATCCTGCTTTGTTTATGATCTCTGGGTGGTTGTTATGCATTGTATGTTGAGACGCATTTACTGGGGCTTTTAAAATTTTAGTGTTTATATTTAAGCTATATCTTAAACATCCAGTGACTTTGGAATAAGGGAACTTTATAAATATAACTTCAAGATAATCTTATGAAAATATGTTGAAGATAAATTGGTGGAAGGAGAAGACATAATTAGCGTAACATTGAGAAAAATACTGATTGTTCCTAGTGTATTGGAGAAGTTGTTCAAGAACCATTAATGTGCATGAATATAATCCTTATGTAACACATCCCAGGGCATCAAGACCTTGAATATCTCTTGCTGTTGACTATACAAATTAAAGGTGCCCAGAGTTTCTTTAATAGTCATGTCCGTCTTTTCAAGACCTGACAACATTTAGGAGAAGAGTCCACATGTACAATGCTCAACTGAGCCAGTGCTTCCACCTGACTTTATTTCATGGCTAATGACCTCAGGTCTTGGTGCCTGCTAGATTGTAGGCTGGGGTAATAAAAACAGGCCTTAAGTGTAAACACGAGTGCTGTGACTTGTCACATTTTTGTTTAAATTGCACATATTTCAGGTACCTTGGACAAATGTAGGATTGGAAATGATTCACTTATTTTCCCCCATGCTCTGTTTAAACAACTGATTCTCTGTATATGTTTGTATTATTCATAACACTAATTTTTCATGCACTACATTCCTCGTGTTTTTTCTCATATGTGAAGTGTCTGTGTGTCTCTGAGCATGAACTGTGATTTCTCAATGAATGCTGGTTCCCAAGTCCTTTCTCTAGTCTCTCTCTCTCTCTTTTTTCTCCAGGGCCTAATTATGAAACAGCTTCAAATAAATACAATTTTTTAACAAAAAACATTCTGCTTCCTGTGAACAATGGACTGAATTTTTCTCTTTATTCTTGGGGAGTTCTTATTCAGTTGGAGTGCTTTGCAGTTGGCTAGGCCTGAGATTTCTGGGAGCTGTAATTGTGTCTCATTAATTCTTACAGTAATGTAGGGTAACTATAAGGAGCATGCAATTAGTGGTCTGGTCAATGAATAGAGCAGTTAATCAGCAGACAAAGGATGGGGCTCAGGACCTATTAGTCTGAAAGGAAGTGTTGCTATTGTCATAGGCACTAGGAATGCATGCAGACATGTCTTAATGTTGAACTGGTTATCAGAACTATGTAAGTCTTTTTGCTAAACCAGTTTTCCTGCTTATTCCAGTATTTTGGAAAGCTTGATACAGCATTGCCTATTAAAGATCAGAGACCGCATCTGAGGTTTTGGTAGAGTTGCTCAGTACATTCTCTCACTCAACAATGGCAGCCACAGGGTTTATCAAAAAAAAATAAAATAAAACTGGCCAGAGAGACCTAAGACATCCTTTATGACCCTTTGTCATCAGAAAATAGTCAATGAATGGAGGAGACTAATAAAGTTTAAATCAGCCATTGTGCTGTCACTCAATCATATGCTGCAAGTTTGTCTTCATAAAGTGAACCTTGTTTGTTCTGAATGGTTTGCTTTCAATGCATGTAAATGTATGCAAATATTCATAATAGTTTAAAAATGGCAGCTCTCATGGTAACAAATAGCTCTTACTAATTCCCCCCTCCCCCCCGTCTCCACCAGCTTGAATAAAATCACTTAGCATTTAAAAAACAAAGTTATCCCAACATTAGATTTTTTTAACACTTTGGATTAGGAGCTCCAATTGTTCCTTCTCTCTGTAAAATTACTTGAAGGTTACCTCAGGAATCCTGTGAAATATTATATATGTGATATGATGATTATACCAGAAAATTCTTTATTAATAAAACACTCCCCTTGAATAACTCTTAGTTCTATTAAGTATTGCTTCAAATAGAATGTCATTCCTGCTCTTAAGTAAAACACACATTTGGCATAAAGTAGCAATTAAAATAACTTTTGCAGGGGTGGGGAGAGGAATGTAACTTAATAATTAACTTATATCCTGAGTCAAATGTTTTCCTCAAAACTAAAAGTATTTTTTTCTGTCTTCTTAGTATTAACAGGTCTGTAGTTTTTATCTCTCCACCTGGTATTCACATCAGCAGCAAATAACATTCTAAAAATGAAATCTCTCAGGCTTTATACTAAGGATTCAATTATCCTATATAATTAGTCTGATTTGTTAAATATTTAAAACATTTTCTACTCTGAGGAAAGGAACAGCATACTAGAGTGATCAGAACTACAAATGACTTGTACCTTTACTCAGAAAATCCTTCTTATCAAATAATAAGAAAGATTAAGCCTAAATCTGTCTCTCTTCTTCTTCTTTGGATTTTATTCCCATACGAAATATTAATTTTGAAACACAAAAAGGCAATGGATTTTGGTATAAATTAAATAGATTTAATGAAATATGTGGGTCACAACTTGTGCCTTGAATATAAAATACTTGAATGAAATTCAAGGTATTTTGTTCAAGACGAACATTGCCACTAGTCTGAAATCTCATTCTTCTGCAACTGTTTATGCAGCATTTAAGGACTATAGAATCTTGGGAATATTGGTGTTCAGTTAAATCTGCAGGAAATCTCTCCAAGGTCATATTTCCCATTGCTGAGCCTTGCGTTAAGGAAACAGGACTGATCCACTCTGTACATTGAAGAAATAATCCCACTTCCAATTTCTGAACCTGACATATCTGTCCTTTTGATCCAAACGTAAGCAGCTTGCAAGCGAGTTTGGGATTTCTCATGTGGTATTTGATGCCACCAGAGAAGTTGCCACTTCAGTTGTTACTAATAAATAGGGTATTCTTTACACGCAAGGCAAGCAATAAAAAAAAATTGGTATACATTTTGAAACGTAGCTTCAGTCACATCAGTTGAGTGACCTGCAGAAGGGCATGAATAACTCCAAAGACACTGAAATGTTACTTGTGGAGGCAACAGATTAATGGGTGATCTTCAAAAAATGTGCGATGTTACAACTGTGTATATTATAACACAAATGTGTAATACTTTGTGATGTGTAAAGAGAGATCAGAGCTCCTTGAACATTTTTAAAATAAAAACCTTCATTTTCTTAAGCAGCTAGAACCAATCTGTTGCAGTCTGACTGACAGTCTGTCAAGGCAGAATGATAGTTAGATCTATCGGGGTAGATTGCTTTCCAGGTGCTGGATGGCTGGTTGACTTTTTTTCCTTTGTGAGAATATAGACAGGGATATATGGATGGTATCAGGAACACAGACCAGTGGTTTTGCTGAAAATTAAGACTGTAAGATTCCAAAAGCGGAGAAAATACACAAATGACTAAAAATGAAACTGTCGCTATATTTGAATGTAGTGTTGTTGTAGCCTTGTTGGTTCAGATATTAGAGAGACAAGATGGGTGAGGTAATATCTTTTACTGGACCAACTTCTGTTGGTGAAAGAGACAAGCTTTCAAGCTTACACAGAGCTCTTCTTCAGGCTTGTCTCTCTCATCAACAGAATTTGTTCTGGTAAAATAAATTACCTCACCCACCTTGTCTTTCACTATATTTGTAGTCATATTAGTTTCCGAGAATGCCTGTTGCAAACTTCCCCAATTCCATTGCTAAAGTAATAGCAGTGTGACTCTCATAGGCATGTACTGAAAGTAATTCCAAACTTTTATTTTCACTTATTTGTATAACAGTTTTGGCGAGAGGCCCCAATCTGGGGATCAGGTGGTCCCCATTGTGTTAGGCCTGTAAACACAAAAATGAAAAGCTAATCCCTTCCACAAAGACCTTAGGGACAGATTTTTAAATGTATTTAAGAGCATAATGATGCTAATAGGTGTCTAGGTGGTTTTGAAAATCCCACTAGGCATTGATTGATTTAGACATGAACAAACACGTGACGGATATTAGTCACATTGCTAATGCACTAAGGGCTCAAATTCTACAGTGAGGAATGCAGTATAAAAACCTGTATAGAATAGTATAGAACAGAATAACTCATAAGAACCAAGCTAGCAGGCATCTCTTTGCCCTGGCTGTGATGGCATTCACTCTGACTGAGAACCAGATTCTCTGTGTGTGTGTGTGTGTTTGAGAGAGAGAGAGAGAAGTTCTCCAATTTTTGTCAAGTCAGCATACGACTGAATAACATTTTTAGAGCTATATTCTCTCCCTGCCTGTTTAGAATACTAAAAATTGTCCTTTTTTAAAAATGAAAATCTCTCTCTCCTCCCGCAGATGCTGCAGTTTACCAGCTTACATGAGGCTTATGGCAGCGAACATGAGAGCACATGCTACTGTTAGGAGTGTAACATTTTAGTTATCTGTGAGTAGACAGTTACTTTGCCTGACTCTAGAAAATCTGAACAACATTAATCCTTGGTGTAGGTCTATTTATGATTCCATTGTAAGTCTGTTGATTCATGGATGATGACAGATGAATTTGCTCATTATTCCTAAATACTGCTGTTTACTTCAATAACATGCAGCAATATATGAGAGTAAAACAATGGAGATGGTTTGGAGGATCTATGGAAATGGAAAACATTTTTGTTAGATCATATTAAGATAATATTAGCATTGATATTAACTGATATAAAATGCACCCGTCTTCTGCACCCATCTCCATGCCGTTTAGGTGCCATTTACACAACTAACATACACACTGATTTCTGTCTGAAGATGGGTCTAAATGCTCTACACCACCCTTATTTTAGTTGATTGGTACCTGTCTCGGAGGAGACCATTGCTTGGTAGGTGTTTCTACTACTCTTATTTGGTGGGAAGAAGCATGTTTAGAGAAATACATCTTGCATTATGTCCAAAATTCAGCACAAGCTCAGCCTGATTCTTGATGGTAAATGGCTTGACTTGGGACTTCCACTAAAAGTGCCTTGATCCATTCTCTGACTTTTTCGTATGTGTGCTTTTGGCCACACTGTCCCAGTTGATTGTAGCTACTTCAGCACTCTGTGGAAGGAAAGGCCACCATAGAAAGAGAATAGGTCTAGTCTATTGATGTCTTTGAAGGTAAGAACAGGTGCCTTGACTTGGATCGAGAATGAGTAAGGTGAGCAGTTGTGGGATGTGGACAGTGAAGTGTTATGTGGTGTTTGAAGCATGTCCTACTTAGGACGCGGTCCACTGCATATTCACTGGCTGCAATTGCTATGTAAATGTTACTTTTCGTATACTTTGCATTGCAGCAGTCCAACTGATGGTGACAAGAGCATGGATCAGCATAGCTAGGTCTTCCTCTGAAAACAAAAGGCAGCCTTTCTCATGATCTGTGCTGAAAGAAGACATTTCTTGTCATCATTGCTACTTGAATTTCTAGGAGCAGTGAAGGATCTAATAGGACTCATCCCGCAACTCTGAAATGCTTCCAGGTCCACTTCTAGTTCCATGCGCAGGGCCAATTAGACAGGCAGAACTGCAGGGACTCAATGCGTGGATGAGATGATGGTATAGAGAGGAGGGGTTTAGATTTATTAGGAACTGGGGAAACTTTTGGGAAAGGGGGAGCCTATACAGGAAGGATGGGCTCCACCTAAACCAAATGGAACCAGTTTGCTGGCACTTAAAAAGGTCGTAGAGCAGTTTTTAAACTAAGGGCTGGGGAAAGCCGAGAGGTGCAGAGGAACACGTCATTCGGACAGAGACATCCCTTGGGGAGGATCTATTAATGGAGATTCTCTATGTCCTAGAAAAGATGAGAGGATGGAATATGATGAAATATGGGTAGGATCTGATGAGAAACAGTCAACTGAAAGAGTCCCATTCAATTTCATAATGTAATGGCAGACAGCTAAAAAGTGACAAGTTTTTAAAGTGCCTATATACCAATGCTAGAAGTCTAAATAATAAGATGGGTGAACTAGAGTGCCTCATATTAAATGAGGATATTGATATAATAGGCATCACAGAAACTTGGTGGAATGAGGATAATCAATGGGACACTGTAATACCAGGGTACAAAATATATCGGAAGGACAGAACAGGTTGTGCTGGTGGGAAAGTGGCACTATAAGAGAAAGAAAGCATAGAAACAAATGAAGTAAAAGTCTTAAATGAATCAAACTCTACCATAGAACCTCTATGGAAAGTAATTCCATGCTCTAATAATAAGAATATAGCGGTAGGGATATATTACTGACCACCTGACCAGGATGGCGATAGTGACTGTGAAATGCTACAGTAATAATGGCGGATTTCAACTATCCCCATATTGACTGAGTACATGTCACCTCAGGACGGGATGCAGAAATAAGAACATAAGAATGGCCATACTGGGTCAGACCAAAGGTCCATCCAGCCCAGTATCCTGTCTGCCGACAGTGGCTAATGCCAGGTGCCCCAGAGGGAGTGAACCTAACAGGTAATGATCAAGTGATCTCTCTCCTGTCATCCACCTCCACCCTCTGACAAACAGAGGCTAGGGACACCATTCCTTACCCATCCTGGCTACTAGCCATTAATGGACGTAACCTCCATGAATTTATCCAGTTCTCTTTTAAACCCTGTTATAGTTCTAGCCTTCACAACCTCCTCAGGCAAGGAGTTCCACAGATTGACTGTGCGCTGTATGAAGAAGAATGTCCTTTTATTTGTTTTAAACCTGCTGCCCATTAATTTCATTTGGTGGCCCCTACTTATATTATGGGAACAAGTAAATAACTTTTCCTTATTCATTTTCTCCACACCTCTCATGATTTTATATACCTCTAGCATATCCCCCCTTAGTCTCCTCTTTTCCAAGATGAAAAGTCCTAGCCTCTTTAATCTCTCCTCATATGGGACCCATTCCAAACCCCTAATCATTTTAGTTGCCCTTTTCTGAACCGTTTCTAATGCCAGTTTATCTTTTTTGCGATGAGGAGACCACATCTGTATGCAGTATTCAAGATGTGGGCATACCATGGATTTATATAAGGGCAATAAGATATTCTCCATCTTATTCTCTATCCCTTTTTTAATGATTCCTAACATCCCATTTGCTTTTTTTTACTGCCGCTGCACATTATGTGGACATCTTCAGAGAACTATCCACGATGACTCCAAGAGCTTTCTCCTGATTAGTTGTAGCTAAATTAGCCCCCATCATATTGTATGTGTAGTTGGGGTTATTTTTTCCAATGTGTATTACTTTACATTTATCCACATTAAATTTCATTTGCCATTTTGTTGCCCAATCACTTAGTTTTGTGAGCTCTTTTTGAAGTTCTTACAGTCTGCTTTGGTCTTAACTATCTTGAGCAGTTTAGTATCGTCTGAAAACTTTGACACCTCACTGTTTACCCCGTTCTCCAGATCATTTATGAATAAGTTGAATAAGATCGGTCCTAGGACTGACCCTTGGGCAACACCACTAGTTACCCCTCTCCATTCTGAAAATTTACCATTTATTCCTACCCATTGTTCCCTGTCTTTTAACTAGTTCTCAATCCATGAAAGGATCTTCCCTCTTATCCCATGACAACTTCATTTACATAAGAGCCTTTGGTGAGGGACCTTGTCAAAGGCTTTCTGGAAATCTAAATACACTATGTCCACTGGATTCCCCTTGTCCACATGTTTGTTGACCCCTCCAAAGAACTCTAATAGATTAGTAAGACATGATCTCCCTTTAAAGAAACCATGTTGACTTTTGCCCAACAATTTATTTTCTTCTATATGTCTGACAATTTTATTCTTTACTATTTCAACTAATTTGCCCGGTACTGACGTGAGACTTACCGGTCTATAATTGCCGGGATCACCTCTAGAGCCCTCCTTAAATATTGGCGTTACATTAGCTATCTTCCAGTCATTGGGTACAGAAGCTGATTTAAAGGACAGGTTACAAACCGTAGTTAATCGTTCCGCAATTTCACATTTGAGTTCTTTCAGAACTCTTGGGTGAATGCCATCTGGTCTCGGTGACCTGTTACTGTTAAGTTTATCCATTAATTCCAAAACCTCCTCTAGTGACACTTCAATCTGTGACAATTCCTCAGATTTGTCACCTACAAAGAACGGCTCAGGTTTGGGAATCTCCCTAACATCCTCAGCCCTGAAGACTGAAGCAAAGAATTCATTTAGTTTCTCTGCGATGACTTTATCGTCTTTAAGTGCTCCTTTTGTATCTCGATCGTCCTGGGGCCCCACTGGTTGTTTAGCAGGCTTCCTGCTTCTGATGTACTTAAAAAACATTTTGTTATTACCTTTTGAGTTTTTGGCTATCTGTTCTTCAAACTCCTTTTTGGCTTTTCTTATTACATTTTTACACTTAATTTGGCAGTGTTTATGCTCCTTTCTATTTACCTCACTAGGATTTGACTTCCACTTTTTAAAAAATGCCTTTTTATCTCTCACTGCTTCTTTTACATGGTTGTTGCAGGGGGTGACTTCACTTGAGGGATTATACCTGAGCCTGTAACCTGAGCCAGGAGGGGGGTTGGGGCCAGTTGACACCTTTGCCTGGGAAACTGGACAAAGGCTGGAGGAGGAGCTGGGGGGAGGCTGGGTGAGACTGCTGGAGGGGATTTCAGTTTGGAGCCGTCTGGGGAAATGGAGGTATCCCCAAGGCTGGGGTCTAAGCTCCCTGCCCCCCCAGAGGGACCTGACTGAGGGGTCCTGTTTGTACCTACAAACTCTGTTTGAACTGTGTTCCTGTCATCTAATAAACCTTCCATTTTACTGGCTGGCTGAGAGCCACGGGGAATTGCAGGGAGAGTGGGGTACAGGGCCCCCACACTCTGTGACGGGGATCAACAAGCATGTGGACAAGGGGGATCCAGTGCATATAGTATACTTAGATGTTCAGAAAGCCTTTGACAAAATCCCTCACAAAGGCTCTTAAGCAAAGTAAGCTGTCATGGGATAAGAGGGAAGGTCCTCTCATGGATTGGTAACTGGTTAAAAGATAGGAAACAAAGGGTAGGGAATAAATGGTCCGTTTTCAGAATGGAGAGAGGTAAATAGTTGTGTCCCCCAGGGGTTTGTATTGGGACCAGTCCTATTCAACATATTCATAAATGATCTGGAAAAAGGGGTAAGCAGTGAGGTGGCAAAATTTGCAGATGATACAAAATTGCTCAAGATAGTTAAGTTCCAGGCAGACTGCAAAGA
Organism: Eretmochelys imbricata; assembly: GCF_965152235.1. Taxonomy (NCBI): domain Eukaryota; kingdom Metazoa; phylum Chordata; order Testudines; family Cheloniidae; genus Eretmochelys; species Eretmochelys imbricata. The sequence goes on from NC_135573.1 coordinate 242,536,973, forward strand.
GCTACAAAAGGATCTCTCAAAACTGGGTGACTGGGCAACAAAATGGCAGATGAAATTCAATGTTGATATATGCAAACATTTGAAAACATCCCAACTGTACATATAAAATAATGGAGTCTAAATTAGCTGTTACCACTCAAGAAAGAGATCTTGGAGTCATTGTGGATAGTTCTCTGAAAACATCCACTCAATATGCAGTGGCAGTCAAAAAAGCAAACAAAATGTTGGGAATCATTAAGAAAGAGATAAACAATAAGACAGAAAATATCATATTGTCTCTATATAAATCCATGGTACGCCCACATCTTGAATACTGCATGCAGATGTGGTTGCCCCATCTCAAAAAAGATATGCTGCAATTGGAAAAGGTTCAGAAAAGGGCAACAAAAATGATTAGGGGTATGGAATGGCTTCCATATGAAGACTGATTAATAAGATTGAGACTTTTCAGCTTGGAAAAGAGATGACTAAGGGGGGATATGATAGAGGTCTATAAAATTGTGACTGGTGTGGAGGAAGTAAATAAGGAAGTGTTATTTACTCCTTCTCATAACACAAGAACTAGGGGTCACCAAATGAAATTAATAGGCAGCAGATTTAAAACAAACAAAAAAGGAAGTATTTTTTCACACAATGCACAATCAACCTGTGGAACTCCTTGCCAGAGGCTGTTGTGAAGGCCAAGACTATAACAGGGTTCAAAAAAGAACTAGATAAGTTCACGGAGGATAGGTCCATCAATGGCTAATAGCCAGGATTGGTAGGGATGGTGTCCCTAGCCTATGCCAGAAGCTGGGAATGAGTGACTGGATGGATCACTTGATGATTATCTGTTCCGTCCATTCCTTCTGGAGCACCTGGCATTGGCCACTGTCAGAAGACAGGATACTGGGCTAGATGGACTTTTGGTCTGACCCAGAATGGCTGTTCTGATGTTGTAACTCAGTTCATGCATAAGGCAGCAACTAAAATTCCCTTTCTTCCCTGTTGTCCTAACCATAATATTCCCCCATGTCCTGTTTCTTTGAATGTCTCCACTGGCTCACTCCTTCTCCACTCCACTGCATCAATTTCAAGATTCTTGTGATTGCTTTGAGGCTCCACATAATTCTATGTTCCCTACTTATCCACTTTGTGTTACTGTGCTGCCCCCACCCTCGCTTGACCAGTGAGGCAAGCCTTGATGACCTATTTGTCCACAACAGCCTCCTCACTTTCTTCCATGCAGCTCCCTGTATGTGGAGCTCTTTCCCACGAGCTGGAATGCAAAGTTCCCCACCCCCCACCCCCTCTCTTTCTCTCCCTGTTTGAATTCCTCCTCAAGATCCACTTCTTTCATAACATCTGCAAGAAACAATCTGCTCAAGTCATCTACAAATTTACTTCCCCTTCATTTATTCACTATTTATTCTTAATGTATTTAACCTATCAGTTAACTGCTCATTTATGTGGAAGGAAATGTTGGAGTGTGTCTCCAGGGTAGCTGCTGGCCGTATAAGCCCCAACAGGGAATGGTTCATTTGAGCCACTCTTCTAGAGAGCAGGGAGAGCTTGGGGTAGGTACATAGTCCAAGGAAAAAAATAACTAAACCAAAATTCCAGGAGCTTTGTGCCTCCAGAAACATATTGTTTCTGTTTAAAACATACTCGTTGTGCAATCATAATCCCATTTAGCAGGAAATAGGCCAACTACCACTCAAACTGTTTTAAAATTATGTGGATAATCAAATTGTATAGTCATTTATTTAGCTTCCAGTGCTGATTATGCACAACAAGTTATGGCTGGTCCCTTTCTAAAATCTTGCCTGGGAATGATAAATTATGTGATACTGAATATTTTCTCTATAGCCTTATTTTCTCTACAGCCAGGAAATACATATCTGTGTTTAAGAACTATCGTATGAGCAAATACAATATTGTTCCAGGAGTCCTGTATGCATGAGTATTGAGAAACTTGAAGGTAAATGTTAGGGAAACATTTAGGATTTAAATCAACTTTGATAAATGCAGACTTTGCATTAGTTTGGCTTTTACTGTATATAGATTTTGATTATCTAGAATTACACTGTGCATATCATAAAATATATTGGTTCTTTAAAAAATAAATTCCAGTAATATTATGTTCATGATTTAGGCCAAAACTTTCAAACTTTGGCACCTGAACCTATATCTGGAGACCTAAGTAATAGCAATGCTGACTGCAGGAGGGATTGTGGGTACTCAGCACCTCTGACTGTCAGGCTACTTATATTTAGGTGCCTCAGAACAGGTTTAGGTGCCTACCCAAAGGAACCTACAGTGGTTCCTACCAGGCTACTTATATTTAGGTGCCTCAGAACAGGTTTAGGTGCCTATCCAAAGGAACCTACAGTGGTTCCTACCAATACTTTTCAAGTGGTAGACCAGAAAGGGTTAGAAGGGGAGGATGTGATCACAGAAAAGGTCATGCCTACTATTTTGGAAGAGAAATGATTAATATATCACAGTAGTTTGAATAATTCTGTGTCATCTGATACAGGTTTCTAGCTATGATTATGGTCCTTTGTTTTTTCTCTGTCAGCTGTTTCATACTTCCATATTAAGTTCATTTTACTAAACCTTTCAGTGTCTGTTGACATTGCTGAACATTATTGTTTGACTATAACTGGAAGTACTTGCGGTAGCTCACACCATGCTGTCCACAACTTTCCAATCAGTGTAGCCCAGGAACTGTCGTTTTCAGCATCAGGTCAGCTAACTTGAGTGCACCTACCCCTGTTCAAACATGGCATATTTTTGTCATGTAGACAAGGCCCAAAAAACTGCCCACAGAAACCAGCCCAGACAACTTAAAATGGCAATGGGAATTGCTGTGAGTGCAAGGAATTTTCCCTCCCTTGGCTGCAGAATGGACAATGAGTAGGAACCATGGGACTGGTATCCCACTCTGTGCATGGGGATTAAGGATTGCATGTGTTAAGGACTGGAGAATCTGTTTAGTGGTAGATCTTCTGACCTTGCTTGCCCCTCCTCATCCTTCCTCTCACAGTGACTGGCTGGGTATGGCTATGCTGGTAGCCCCCACAGAGCTAAGTTTTGAGCGTCCAGGTAGTGTACACCCTCTGTGAAGGCTCCTGGCATTGTAACCTCTCCCCATCCCTAAGGCCCTGTCTATACACAGAATTTGTACCACTTTAATTATACTGGCATAATTAAAGCGATACACCCCCTCAGTGTGGCTTCAGCTACATGAGGGAATAAAAGTCCTTATAGCTGTTCCTATGTAGGAAGGGGAGTGAGCTACCGTGATAGAGGGCACATTTATACTTAGGGTATTTATACTCCAACCCTCCAGGCTTGGCTTGGAGTCTCCAGGAATTAAAGATTAATCTTTAATTAAAGATTATGTCATGTGATGAAATCTCCAGGAATACGTCCAACCAAAATTGCAACCCTATAAATACTGGTATAACTGTGTCGACATTAGAGGTTGACTGATGTACTTACTTGGGGGGGGGGGGGGGATGGGGAGAACGAAGACAATCAACCAAAAACATCATTCCGACATCTAACTAAAATTAACTGAAAATAATCGTACAGGTAGGTAAACCAGTCCTAACTCAGGAGATTTGATAATGAAAATCTATATGGCTACAGGCACTTACATCCTCCTGTTTATTTCACATTTGAATTTTATTTGGCTGTGGAGTATTTGACCGTTGGGTTTGTGTCAGCTATATTCTTTCTTTTGGCTGAATACATCCTGTCTGTCTCCATTGTTCTGTACTGTAGATTCCTATAAAGCTCTGATTTTTCAAAGCAGTTACATAATGGAAAATAGCACAGCACACAGTATACTTTATGAGAATTAAGAGTTTGTAAATTAATATTATAGTTATGAGAGTTTCAGAAAATAGCTGCCTGTAAAAAAAAGGGGGAATAGTAACTAGTTAACAATATTTGTACATCTACTTTTCAGTTTGCAGAACATCTCTGAGAGACAAGCTTCCTGCTAACCAATTTACTTTATAGATAACAACAGGGACAGTCTAAGTATGTTCAGAAGGAAAACACAGTAATTAATTTGTCACTGAAACCTGAGGGGTCCTCTTCCACATATAGGTGATAATGAATGTTTTGCATGTAATTAGCAGGAATAATTAGCACATTCCTGGTAACAAATAGACAGATTGGTGCTCAGCAAACAAAATTAATTGTTGTGCTAACACGGGCAATTGTCTCTTTATTGTCTGACATTGTCCCCTGTTTGCACTAAAGCCTACTTCAGACCTCGCAGCTTTACCCAGATAGGAGAGAGAATCTATAAAATTGTACCTCATCCATCTGCTTCTCAGAAACTTCAAGACCACCAAGGGAATTGTTTGTCAAAACTCGTTAAACAATTTGAAATCTTGAACATGTGTTTTACTATATTAACGAATGAATTGTTCAAATCAAGAGAGTGGGTAAGACAGCAAAACCACGCTGATCAGTCAAATGCTGACATCTGTAACTCTGGGTACTTAAAAATTGGCTATGTAAAAGTAATACACAGCAGTAAAGAGTGATAGCTTAAACGTTTATAACCTGAAGAAATCCCAGAATTCCGCGCACACTCACACAATTAACTGGTGGTGGCCTTTATTCCATTAGATGTCATTGTCAATCCATAGTGAGACTCTTGTATGTGCGCCCTTGATTTCAGAAGGGGCAGGCGTACCAAATTCCCACTAGTGCTACCACCGGAGCACCAGCATAGCCCTAGCCTAGGAAAGGCTCCATCAGTTAAGCTGCATCCTGCCTTCCCTCTGCCCCTTTTGGCCTGCCATGTGTTTGAGTTACAGCCTTTGTTTGACAGGTTTCAGAGTAACAGCCGTGTTAGTCTGTATTCGCAAAAAGAAAAGGAGTACTTGTGGCACCTTAGAGACTAACCAATTTATTTGAGCATGAGCTTTCGTGAGCTACAGCTCACTTCATCAGATACATACCGTGGAAACTGCAGCAGACTTTATATATACACAGAGAATATGAAACAATACCTCCTCCCACCCCACTGTCCTGCTGGTAATAGCTTATCTAAAGTAATCGTCAGGTTAGGCCATTTCCAGCACAAATCCAGGTTTTCTCACCCTCCACCCCCCCACACAAATTCACTCTCCTGCTGGTGATAGCGGAGTCTTGTCTCATCGTTCTCCTTTCTTCCTCCCTGGGCTCCATCTGTTACACCTTCAGGGGACACCAGCAACGGTCTTCTTGAGTGGTATGTTGGATACTCCTAGCCATTGTAAATACTGTAGACTTAGCTTGCAGATATAAGTAGGTTCAGTCCCCTGCAGCCATTGTGCACTGACAGTGGGTCACCTAACTTAGCTGCTTTATTGGTAAGATGATGTTCCTCAGGGTTTATCATGATGTCTCATGGTTTGTGGAAACAATCAGTATTATTGAACTGCCATCCTCTTTGTCCAGCAGCTGCTGTAGGTGATCCTGGAAGGAGTGCTCCTTCTTGCGATATTTTTCTTTTGCCTCTGTAGGTTATTGATTCAATGTTGGTCTCAGTGTTTCCTTCTCCTACCAGCAACTAAAGTGGTGCAGTGTAAGGACGGGACATCTGATCTCTTCCTACCTCACTACAGGAGCACTGCTCAATCTGCCATTTTAATCTTCACAGGTTGTGGCTAATGATGGGGTTCTGTAAGAGCATAGGAGGTTGCCCACATAGATCAGTGGGTGTCTGATTTGGTGTGGTGGCAACTTGTGACAGAAGAAAGATCAAATCTAGGATTAGTTATTGTCGTCACTAAAATACTTCATTCAGTGCAGATCCTACCTGCTGAGCAATATTATTAGTGTCTGAGTTTCTGTGTATTGGGGCCACACTCAGAATGTGTGGAATAAATTAAGTTTTATTCACCAATGTTTTAAGAAAGCGGTTGAGGTTTTATGAACAACTTCTACCATTCTGACAGGTTTCAGAGTAGCAGCCATGTTAGTCTGTATTCGCAAAAAGAAAAGGAGTACTAGTGGCACGTTAGAGACTAACCAGTTTATTTGAGCATAAGCTTTCATGTGCTTATGCTCAAATCAACTGGTTAGTCTCTAAGGTCCCACTAGTACTCCTTTCTTTCTACCATTCTGAGACACTTCCATCCAGTGGAAATGCAATACTCATGAAATAAAATAAGTCTTCTTCCTTAACAAGCACTCTCTTCTTTCTTTATCCCTATGGGCTAGATTCCAATACCCTGATTATGTTGCATACAAAAAATATCTTAAGAGAACATTATTAAGGTTGCAAAGTCAAGCACTCAAAAGCTAGGAAATTCCAGAAGTAAGGTTGCACAGCTCTCTTGTGTGTGCACATTACGGTACAGGCTTAAATTGCATGATCATGTGCTATTTTTTTTCCACAGGCCCCTGCCTCATTCAGTACACAGAATGGGTGATGCTCACTTAATGAGCAGCTACTCAATATGTTGTTTTCTTCTCATTGTTCAGAGTGTGGCCCAATGCTTTAACTACCACACATTCATCAAACCCTGCTCTGAAGACAGAATTGTTAACTTCCGCAAAGGCGTTTTTATGGTGCTTTTCGGTATAGTATCAGAGCACTTCACAAATATTAATAATTTTAACTTGAAAACACTCCTGTGAGGTGAGGGAATGGTGTAATCCCCATTTTACAGATGGAGAGCTGCTGCTCAAAGAAATTAAGGTCAAAGTATGTGCTAATTTTGGGTCCCCAATCAGAGACGCCTCGGACCTAACATTTTATATAGGGCTTCTGATTTTTGGTTTTAAGGTATAAACCCTGATAAAACACTACTGATTTTAAAAACCAAAACAAAATGGCGTTTATCCAATAAACACTGGAACAATACCCAAAATAGTTACTTGTATCTAAGTGGTTGTCAATATGGAGCAGAAATGCAAACTAGAGGGGTGTGATTTTCTAAAGTGCAGTAACATGATGCACATTAATTGGTCTCTGTAGACCCTACTGGCGTGCACTAAAAAGGTTCTGTGGTGCATACACAAAGACAGTCACCAATCCCCACCCCATCCCGATTGTTGGACTTCAACTTAAAACTCAAATTGCTAAAAATAAATCCTGAAAAATTAAATAAAAACCCCCAGAAGCCCTAATCATACAGCACTTTATATATTCAAACACATCTCCCATTGACTTCTGTTGCAGCTGTAAGTTGTCAGCATTTCTGCAAATCAGACCCAAGGGTTTCAGGTCACATATCCGGAAAATGGGGAAACACAGTTAGTGACTACCTCTGAAAAGTTTAGTTTAAGTGACTTGCTCAGCATCACAAAGAAACTCTCTGGCAGAGGAGGGGATAGAATCTAATTCTCCTTAACCATAATACTATCTTTTCTCTTCCCGCAGTCCGATGTCTCATTCACTACATTGCTACTAACTTCTGCAACAAATGAGGCTGGGGTCCCACAGAGAACAGCCTCCTTCACTACGCAACTCTGATTCATCCCCAGAGCAGATCCATCCAATGAAATAGGGATCCTGTAGAAAAAATAGTATGTGATCATGTACCTAAAGAGACTGTCACCATGCATGTGCCCAAAGAGCCGAATTAAGGTTGCACAAGAAATCTTAAGTCTGATATTTCCTAATTTTTGAGTGTTCGACTTTGCAACCTTAATGCTTGTTTTAATGTAGTTTTGTGTGTGTTCAATTTCCTAGTTTTAAAACAAAACAAAACTGAAATTTAGCATCATATTGATTTCTGCCTGGTTCATCAGCAGGGCTGGAACCTTTAAATCTACCACTCAGATCTCTGCCACTTTAACTGATGGAATAACTAATAGCAGGCCTTGATTGTTATCCTCTATAGGATCAGCAGTAGAGGGGGATGGGACCTTTGGCAGTGGGTTTCACAAATATTTGCTGATAGCAAAGGAACGGTGAGACTCATGAATCTTGTGTTCCATTCTGGGCTCCTGAGAGGAGTGTGCTCCAGTGGACACACTCACTTATTTTCCCCAAGCTTGACCTATTTCGCCCTGTCCCCTCTCCTGTCTCTGTCTCAGTTCTATTTCTACCCCACCATTGGCTCCTTGTTCCAGTCTCCACTGCTCTGGCTTCAGATCCTGGTCCCAGATTCCTAGTCCAGTAAATCCTAATCTCACTTCTTCAGTGACCACCCCCCATTCCTGCTCCCATTCTCCTTGCCAAACCATTCCCAGGCTCTCCCCAACGCCCAGCTCCTTGTCCTGAGTCTCTGTGCCCAACCAGTCCTACTTCCCTCACCCACTTCCCAATCTGTGTCTCTTCCTTCTTCCTGTCTTTCAGTTGCACCCCCGCACACACACATTTCCTTACCCCACTGGCTCCCAGGCCCAGTCTTCACCAGACTCCTCATTCAGTCTTAGTGTCTTTGCCTCCTCTGGCTCCTTGTCCCACTCTCTTTGCCCAGACAGTCCCAATTCCCTCCCCACACCCCACCTCCTTCCCACTACTCCATTGACTTCCAGTCCCAGTCTCCTTGCCTTGCCAGTCACAGTCTCCCCCCGGCTCCTCCTCAGATCTCAGTCCCACCACTGTCTCCCTGTCTCAATCTGTTCCTTTTCCTGGCTTTCAGACCTAGTCTCCTTTCCCAGTCTCCACCCCAGTCAGCCTCCAGTCCCAGTCTCTGCCCCAGGCTCCTCTCTTGTCCTCTTGTTGTAGCAACCAGGCAAGGTACTAACAAACTTCAACAGGACTTTATTTTTAAAGTGGAAACCTCTTTACCAAGCTGCTGCTGCTGCACGCTTGGTAGCTCTCACTCAGCCTCCTCAGCTTCCCCTGCCCCCCTTCCTGTTTCCTGTCCTTTCTGACTCCCAACAGCCAGTGCTCCCAGTTCTAATAATTACAAGTGGCAGCTAAACACCACACCTCTCTGCATTTGATTCGGATGGCTACCTCCTCCACACTGCCTGAATCCCAGCAGGGGCAAGGACACTGAGAGCACAGGAAAGACAGGCTCCCCGCTCAGTTCTTGTGCCCAGCCCCACCCTTGCCTGGAGCAGCCATTACAGGGAAAGTCCACCTTTGCCCCTGTAGCCCTGAGCTGGAGGGAGCATGCTCTGTTGCTCTGTGCAGTCCAGGAGCTGTAAAGAGACAGGGCAACTGCAACCCATGTGCAGTCCAGTAGCTGTGAAGGGACAGGGAAACTGCAACCCATTAAAACTAGGAGCTGTAGGGGATGAAACATGCTTAGTTGCTCTTTTAAGTGCTAACAAGACTCTTCTGGGCATGGGCAAATTAAAATGCAACTGTTCAAGCATCCTTGACACAGAGGCCACCCTTCTTCCAAATTTGAACTCCTTGCTCCAAAATATGGGGCACTAGATCTTTCCAAAGAAAAGGCCACCAGGAATTATTTTTTTTAAAATAGAGAAACAGTGTATTTTCCCTTAGCCGCCTTCTCAGAAATGGCTGAACTATTTTGACTGAAATTTTCAAAAATAATTTAAGAGGAAGCAAACACCCAGCATGGAAAATTTCAGCCTGGACAGTTAGTCTGGCAAAGTTATAAGCAGCTGAAAGGAGGGTCTTTATAATGGGAAGTGCTGGGCAACCTTAACAGATGGAGCTATCAGTCCGGCTAGTAACTGACTACTGTCTTATGGCACTACTTGTGGAGTAAGCTGTACCCAACCTGACTAAGGGCCTCAGAATGTGGTTCAAGAGGAGCAAGGCTACACAACAGTGTTAAAAATATTGGTGGTCCATCTACTATCATGTGGCTAATACTAGTAGAGCTGAATTGATGATAGCAATGGGGGGAAGGGGGGGATTTTGAACATTTTTTAGAGTAGAGAGAGGGCTTTGGAATAAATTGATTGTGCCACGGCTACTTTATAGCTTAAGTCTTAAATAGAGCTAGAACAATGCATTATAGCATGGTTATAAAGTTTGATTAGGAATAGTGTGGACATGGTATATAAAACATGTTTGCCTGTAACCAAATTCCAAACAGGTTTCAAGCATGGTTCCAAGATCCATTGTAGACGGGGCCAGAAATTCAGCAAATAGTCAGACTAACATGAAATCCACTTTTAATTGCAGACAAACTGTATTAAGGTTCCTATTAAGGTTCAACAGTGGAGACAACTCCTTTTCTAGCCCAGCCCTTCTGGAAATTCTATTTACCCACTGCTGGGAGCCTGAATTACATGGTAGGATTAATTGTGGATACTTACTAGAACTGTAAAATTTGGGAGGTTTTTTGTTTAGATTTGTTTTCTGATTTATTTGTTAACCTCCTCTCTTCTGGGCACCAGGCAGAGCTGAAAAGGGAGCGACTTTTCATCTAAACTGAATTGATAGCAATTGATCAGGTTTTCATCGTCGGTCTTTGCTTTCATTTGGAGATTTCTCTGTAATTTACAGTTGACCAAAAGAGACGAAAACCTGGCTGAATTTCTTTAGCTACCAGAATGTTTGTTTATAATTTGAGTATTCTGAAGTTTGGTGATTTGGGGCTTAACCCTGTTCCCCGTAATGAATAACAAATATTCTAATGCCTTCAGTGGGAGCAGAGCTAGGCTTTCACTTAACTGAAACAAGGAGGAAGAGGGAGAAAAGTGTTTATCCTGTTTGAGCTGGGCAGTTAGTTAGATTGGGGATATTGTTGATTGTTCCAGTTAGGAGATAGAAACGGATGATAAGTATTTCCTTTGATAAAGTCTTGTTTATTTACGACGATTATACATAAAGTCCTGGTTCCCTGAACACAGTGGGAATGAAACAGCAGGAGAAAGCTCACGGTTACAAGCCTGCTCTTCCAGTGTGCGCTCTGTGCTGAAAAGCTTTCTCTCTTTCTTTCAGGGCCACATTACCAGTGCTTCTGTCCCTGTCAGTTTGGTTTTCTCAGTGCTTCTCTCTTGATGTCCTGATTCACTCACACACCCACGCAATACCCAGCCAAGCTCTTGCCTGCATAGTTCAAACTCCTGAGTGGCTTTGGATGTGCCTACCTTTTGGCAGGAGACATGGGCCCGTGTTTGGTGTGGAGGCTGCTTAACTGTTTCAGCACCTGATTGCAATGGCTTCTTTGCATTTATACCTGACCTAGGTACCCAAGTTATAATGAAATTTAGGATTTTGGAAATGGTGATTGGAAGAAGGGGGGCACAGCATCAGGCAATCTCAATCAGGGCTTCAGAAATGGGAAAGCTTGGCCTCAGTCCATCAAATCAACCCACAGCATTACATGGATGTGCAGCAGATGGAAGCTACTTACTGGGGATGTAGACCTAGGGTATGTCTACACTGCAGTCTGAAGTATAATTGCACCTCAGATAGATATACCTGTGCTAGCAAAGCTAAAAATAGCAGTGTAGATGTGGCAGCACAGGCCAGGGTGACAGAACCAGGGGGAGGGGAGTGGCTAGGGCCCTCCCACTTTTTGAAAGTGTGGGGGGCCTGTCCCGTCACTTTTCACTAGAGTGGACCCACTCCTTCCCCTTCTCTTCTCCCTGAGGCCCCACCCCCTATCCAGGCCAGCATGCAGCCCAGCCTGTAGGGAGCTGCGGTGAACCCTCCACCTACCCGGGGTGCAGGAGGGCTGAGAGCAGCCCCCAGCTCATCTCCCCACCCCCTGGGCTCCCCGCCCTGCTGAGGGCAGGTGGAGGGTCCATGACTCTGTGCTGGCTCTCCATACCTGCCTGTGCGGCTCTCCTCAACCAGACTCCAGCTGGAGAGGGAGGGGCACCTCGGAGCCACAGCCCGGCCAAGGTAAGAGCTGCATGGGCAGCTGTGAGTAACTGTGGCACAAACCCTCCTCCTGCCGTGGGAGAGAGATCCAGGGGGCAGGGACATGGGCCGGGGGCTGCTTGGCCAACGCCGAAGGCAGGTGGAGGGTCCACCGTGGCTCCCTACAGTTGCCTGCATGGCTCTTATCATGGCCAGGCTGTTGCTCCAAGAGCCCCACCCTCAGCCAGAGCCAGACTGGGGAGAACTGCACTGTCAGCTGTGGGGAGCCTGGATCCCTCCACCTGCCCTGGGTGGGTGGGTAGGGAGCTGCTTTTGGCCCCCCAACCCCACTCCGGCTTCCGGCTTGGCTGAGGGCGGGGCCTTGGGGGCCGTGGCCCCCGGTCCTCCCACTTTTGTACCTCGGCAGAGGCTGTACAAGCACGCTAGAGACCCAGCGTGCCTCATTGTGTTGCTGAAGCCTGTGCCACCTCTGCATCTACACTGCTATTTTTAGCCATGCTAGCACAGGTGTGTCTAAACAAACCACTCCATCTCAGATCACAGTGTAGACACACATGCTTGGAGTGTGTGATAAAAATTGTGCCAAGAATAAGCATTTATTAGCCAAGCTTGACTTCTAACTGACTGTCAGGGCAATGTTTAGTTTAAACTGGAAAACCAGCAGCCTTCATTTTAATAGAAAGACCGATACGCTGGAAAATTCTGGCCTTACTCTAAGTGAATGTATTGTCAGGGCTAGCTCTTCCAGTCACTGTGCATTGATTCCTCCAACGTGCAGGGAATTCTCCATTCTACCAGTCCAAGTTAAATATTAACGTGAGTTGTCAGTAGGTGAACTCTGTGCTACATTTGAACTGAGAAAGTGAGCGCCTTGGTTAAGCATTCAATCAAATGGGGGAAAAAACCAAAACACTCAAAAAACAATGCCTTGAACTGTAACTTGTTTGTTTGACTTTCACTGCACTGGAGCATGGAATTAATTCAAAGGTAATTTTTTGTTGTTGTAGATTGAATAATTACATCTCCAAGTGTTTGACATTAAACCTTGAAGCAGATTTAAGCATTTAGGATATATTTCGTATTAATTTGTGAGAAATGTCCTTGAATCGTTCTTGTTAAAACACAATATGTGACCAGAGCTGATCAGAGCATTAAATTGCACATTGACAGCTTGTGCCATTAGAAAATGTAGAAGAAGAAAGATTTCTCTAACAACTAGCGAAGGGTGGTGTTAATTGCAAAGGTAAAAAGCCTTCTTTGGAGACTGTGTAGTCAGGTATTTGAAGGTATTTCCATATATTTTTAAGGAGAAATAATGTTGGCTCATAGGAACAGAAATATTCTTTGTGTGGAACTTTACCCACTGCGCCTTGTTAACAATGCTGACTGACGCTTGCCAACAAAACATTCTAAAACATTTATCCACTGTCATATTCTATAAGTTACAGAAAGCAGCTGAGCCTGGGTCAGGTTGTTTAATATTCCAAAGTGGTAAAGTTCTTCTTTGTGAACCTTGGCGTTAAAACATTATAACGCTAATTGACAATTTCCAGGAATCAAAGTAAATGACTGAAATAACTTATGGGTAAAACTGAAATAAATTTCATAACAGCAGCCAGGGAGTTTCTAGGGGGCAATGGTTTCTTTTGCCTCATGCTGCCCCAAACGTGGTATTTGCTTAAACCACACCCTCTGATGCATCTTGCTGTTTAATTGGCTAACTGTTTTCAGTACAAAATACATAATTGATAGCACTATCCTTTTCTAGTATGACGAATGTTTATTCCAAATGTAATGTGAAACATATCTCACAAAAATTATATATTTTGAACTAATATGAGGCTCCAAATAGAATTTTATGTGTACAGTCACTGGATGCTAAATTCTTCAGATATGCAAAGGAATATATATGAATTACAGTGATCAATTATTTTTATTGTTCAGCTAGGGTAGAACAAGGGAAGTTGGTCTTAAGCTTCATAAGGAAAAAAGTTATTCAAGGCCTGAATCAGCAAGCCTTTAACTCCATTGTTGAGAAGTAAGGATAGGCAAACTTGTCTTGCCTAATTTCTGAACACATTGTAGATCTGAAGGTTCAGTCTTTGTTTGCATTTTGTATTGGAGAGGCTCTGGGAACAAAAGAGAAGCAGAGTGGCAGATTAAAAACACAGAGGCTGAGGAAGAGGGGGAGAATTTTCACAGCAAAAATATAGCATGTATACTATATAATGGGCACCAAGTTACAGCAGTCTGGCTTTTGGGGGGTTCTTCTATCCCTAACACATAGCAGAAGCTTCTAGCCACTGGGTGAAGAATACAGAGGTGCAATTGGTTTAAGTTAAAAAAACAAACAAACTGGATCACAAATTCAGACTAGTTTTGTGAACCTCCCCAAAACTGGTTGAGACACTAGCATAGAGCATCTAATTCCACAGACTTCACCCACCCCTAATCAGAGCAGTTAGGCAATAGAACAAGCTGCTAGTGAAAGTTTTGTAACCAATATCCCTGGAAATATTGAAGACTAGACAAAACACTTGTCTATTAGAGATAGTGTAGGAATAATGAAATCATGCTGCAGTGGGGTAAACTATCACATACTGGCCTCAGCATTAAAAAAACCCACAACTTTTCTATTTTTAACAAATATTTTATTAATTGTAATTAATCACATCACCTCCCGTTCTCCCCTCTCCAAATAGCCAAAGATACATTTCAGCCAGTATTAATAAATTATACATAAAGTTTATGGTATAAAAAACTGAAAACAACAAAAATACAACCAGTTTTAAGAATAAAATAGCTTTTTTTCCTCTTTGGTTCTGTTTACTTTCCCGATCCATAATAAGTGCTAGATATGTCTATATATGAGTAATTCAACAAGTTTACTTTCCCAAGGCTAGAGAAAATCATAATTTTCATTGTCACACTGGATTATCTTCCAGGAGAAAAGCTGGAAGTTCCATCATTTGAGGCCTTTCTAAGTTGACTGGAGGAAGCATTAGAAAATACACTGTAGGGTACTATCCTGCATTTTCAGAGAAATAAACTAGCTAATGCTTACAAAGGCCTCAGTGCTAGGAATGGATCCATGAATGCAGACCCCTGCACCTGTCCAGAGCTCCCCTTTACTTCAAGTCTGTGCAGACATAAGGAGTCACTGATGAAGTGAGCTGTAGCTCACGAAAGCTTATGCTCAAATAAATTTGTTAGTCTCTAAGGTGCCACAAGTACTCCTTTTCTTTGTATGGATTTGATTGCAGGTTTAGAGCTATAGTTACATAAGGCCATATTCTGCTGTGCTTTCTTGAACAAATTTCTCATTAGCTTCAATGGAACACATCTCTAATAAGGATAGCACCATTTGGCCTAATGTACTGTAGACCCAGGGAGAGTCCAGGTGCTTTTCTTGTCTGGGAATGTTTGACAATCTTTCACCTATATTATGTAAACTTCTAAAACAATTTGTGCGAGAGATGGACTAGAAAGCTCGCCTGTAAAACCAGAAAGCAAAATATATACCTAGTCTTGGGGAAGAAAACCACGACCAGCAAAAAATTTTCTTTGGACTTCCTGAAAGGTGGATGGGTTCCTACAAGCACAAAACTAATACTCCTTGATCTTACTAAGCACTGGTCTACACTACAAACATACGTCAGTATAACAATGTCGCTTACACTGTTGTATTGACCTAAGCCCGGGCGTAGAGAGCACTATGTTGACAGGAGGTCTTCTCCAGTCAACGTAGCTATCGCTTCTCGGGGAAGTGGAGTACCTACACCAATGGGAGAGCTTCTTCACCAAGGACTGCAGTTCACCAGTGGAGCTGCGCTGCAGCACTGTAAGGGTAGATGAGCCCTTACTCCCATGTAGCTATCCAATTGTTGCTTAAATCCAATTGTTGATTTCCCCACTTCAACTGGAAGTTGAGTTCACTGGTTTACCACTTGGTAAAATAGCACGTCCTTACGTTCTTCTTATAAATGGTCTTTCTTTTTATGCCCCCTAGTTCTTACCTGTCAATAAACTTCAACTAGGTAACAAGATTTAATTATGTAATCCTTGAGGGAGGCCCCAAAATATGTCGCTATAGGGCTTGCCAGAGTCACAGAATCACCAGGTTGCAGGTTTGTTGCAGCTACACCTCCTCCCATCCTCCTATGCCCCTCCCTCCTTTAGTGTGCCCCGGCTGCCTGCCCCACCTTCCATGACTCCCTGTGCCCATGGCTGCTGCAGAGCTGGCACAGAGCTGGCAGAGTTAGCTCTGGGACATCTGCAGTGGCTATCCGTTCCAGTGTTAATCTCTGCCCACCACCCCAAGCTGGTGCAAAGAGGCTGTAGCACAACCTTGACCCAAAGAGTTTTAAATAGCATACCTATAAATTCCTTCTCCGCTCAGTTGCTCAGTTTTTACCCTCCTGATGCCACAGTTGTACCAAGTGTTCCATCACCAAAGAGCAGAGCTGTTCACCTTATGGTCAGCTTGATGTATGTATGTGACCTGAAGGACATATTCAGATTGTTCAGAATTTCATCTTTATTTTTTTAAAAGGTACATTGCTAGTTCTTGTTGTGCTGAAGAAAAAAGCTTCCAAATGTGAACTGAGTGCAGTAGAACCCCTATAGCATTAACTAATTGGGGATTGAGGAGTTCATAAAACTGAACATCTCAAAATGACAGTAGGCCCAGTGCATAAGTTGCAGTATGGTGCACTGCATCACTTTCCTCTTGTCTTTCAAACCACTACAAAGCCATTGCTGGTGCACTGAAGGCATCAGAACATGAAGGGATGTTGACTTGTTCTTCGTCTACATTAGTCTTGTGGATATTTTTGTATGTGTGTGGGGAAAATGGTTTGTATAAATGGTTTTTTTTTTTTGTTGGTAAGATTGGCGTTCATAAAACCGATGCTCTAATCTAATGTTCGCCTGAGTCTTCAGAGAGCCTGAGACAATGACTCAGGCAAATGAACTCCCCTGTTGATTTCCTTGTAGTGTCCACTCTAAGATCCAATGATATTTCACTATCAACTAGCTAGTTGAATGCTGATCATTTTAATGGCTAGAATCGGGGAGCAGGTGCGAGTGAAGCCCACAGGGAGGTGGGAGTTGCTGCAGGGAAGGAAGTGAAGAGGAAAGAACCCAGGAAACAGACAAGAAAGAGGCAGGGAAATGGAAATAGGAGGCGGGGAGGACTAAAATGCTTTGATTTAACTGAAGTTGTGGGGCTCAGTGTAGGGGAATTGGGTGGAAATGAATAGCCTGTGATCTACAGGAGGTCAGACAAGAGGCTCTAATGGTCCTTTCTGGCCTTAAACTCTGCAAAACTATGAAGGAAAAGAAGTAAACAGCGGAAGCAGTGGTGGCGATAAAGGGGAACATATTTTTCTCAGAGTGCTGCTGAATCTGACAAAAAGGTACTGAGTAAATAATACCTAAAAGTTTAATTGCTATATTATTCTCCCCTTGATCTGTCTGGAAACCTCCCAATGACATCAGCAGGCGATTGCTGTGGATTGAGGGGAGTATTGAGTCCTAATTTTTTTCCTCTGGCCTACAAAAACCTAAATTAACATTGAATTCAGTCCTTAGCATCAAATTAGTTTGACACCCTGCTATAGTGGCTTTTTAGGATTGACAAGACTTGAATTTCTCATGTCAAAAATAAATAAGAAAACATTTTTTAGTTTTATTTTACAAAAATATTTTTAGGTCATCTTTATTAAGCATATATATAAGCAATAAAGGGCACAATCTGATTTTTTCCCCCTTGGCAGGTACCCTTTACCGATCTTCAGCATGGTAACTGTGACAGTTGTTTGAATAAGAACCATATATTTGTTTACTTGGTATATGAGTCACCTTTTTCCAGTTTCTGCAAACATTCCTCTGAATGAAGGTTTGTAAAAATGTTTCGGGAAAGAGAAAGTGATGCCAGTACTTATGTGATTCTGTATTTGCATGTGAATGTGCACCAGGGTCAAATCCTGACTTTATTGCAGTCCATGGAGAAACTCCCATTGACTTCAATAGGGTCAGGATTTCACCCAGAACTCTTCACCTGGAAATCAGGAAACTAAAACATCACCATGTAATGTAGATGGCAAAGCACACAGCGAACCCAGCAAATTACAGAGAGTGAGTACTCCAAGAAACATTCTGATGACTAATTTCTAAGGCAACCTGTGGGCCGAAGTATATTTGCAGGAACCATTCGTGGAATAATTTCCAATAGCAGACAGTGTATCAAACTGTGTTCACGGATAACTCACAAACAGAAAAAATTAGTGGACTATATAGGTCAATGCAAATAATTCATTGAATCCAATCTGCCCTCAGCTTCTCTTTAAATGGAGTGGTGTGGCACTTACATACAGCCTCCTAACTTCCTTATTCTGTACTCTCTTCAGTTTAGCTCTTTCTTCCTTCAAACAGAATGAATAAATGTAGGCACTTTGGGTGAGTTGCATGATAAAGCCAATCAGAAACCAAGCCATGAAGGCTGAGGGATTTTCTTGGGGTTGACTGTAAACACAGGAAAAAAGGGTGTGTGTGTAAGACAGCAAGAGAGAGACAGATGGGGGGTTGGGGGGGGGGGTGGAAGCAAGTAGAAAGCAAGAGAAGCAGTGGTGAGTGTGGTCCCAGGAAGAAGCTGAGAGTAAGAGCTTCTTATAAGCACAGTACTCTCTGGAAAGGCAAACTTGGACTTCTGTTTGTTTCTACTGTGTTCAGGGAAACAGGACTTTGTGTGCATTCTTTGTAAGTAAATGGGATAGCACCAAAGAAATACTTGACTTGTATAGTTAATTTAGTCTTATAGTGGAAAGAACCCAGCAAGGCCCCAAATATTGGCTAACTGCTCAGGCCAAAGAAGTAAGGGGAGGGAATGGTAATAATTAATGTGTGTATGCAAACTTCATGGAGGGATTGTCTAGATTAAGGAAACTGGCCCTGTTGTAACTTCATTAATATAGTTACAGCAGTGCAAACTGCCAATGTAAGCACACTGCACTGGTGCAACAGGGGCTTGAGCTGGTAGAATTTACCTGTCACACTAGTGCAATTTTCCCTGATCTAGACAAGCTTGGAGGCTCCTGAGCAGTTGCTAGGGCAGATTTTCAAGAGTTCATCCCCACAACAGCTTGTTTTGGGCTCAATCCTATAATGTGGTGAACACCCTGGCCCTGACCTAGCAAAGCCTTTGAGCAAGAGAGTAATTTTAAACATATGAGTAGCATTACAGACTTTAATGGGACTATTATATGTACTGCTGGATCAGGGTCAGAATGCCTAGCACCTTATGGGACCGAGCTCTTGAAAATCTGGCCAATATATTTCAGTACTTAAATGGGAGCTCTTGGGTAGTGAGCTTTTCTGAAAATCTAGTCCTCAAATATCAACCCTCTTAGCTATTTCAGTGATGATAATTTTAGCAGAAACTTTCAGCGTATGTTTTTATCCCAGTCCTAATTACATGAAATAAAGAACACATGGGCTTGTCTACCGATTGTAGTATTGTTGTTTATTTGTACTATGGTTGTACTTAGTACAGGAGCACTGGAATGGGGGGCAGGGGGCCATGTTCCCCCCACTTTTAAAAGGCTATGCCCTCCCACTTTTTATCGGCCGTAAGGGTGAGCGAGGGGGGCAGGGGGTATAAGAGCAAGCAGGGGGCAGGGCCTTGGGGGGAAGGGGCGGCACAGGGGGTGGAGCCACACTTCAGGTGCTGGTGGCCCCCCCACTGTTAGGAAGCTTTCTGCCATCCCTGAATTCGTAGCCCTACTCCTGGACCAGGACACCATTGTGCTAGGCACTGCATGGACATAATATAAAGATGGCCCTTGCCGAAAGAGTTTACAATCTAATTAATTAAAAACCTCAATATTTCAATGTAGATGATGCTGTCTCATAATTTCAAGTTTGTCCCACTATAGTGTTGCAGAATCCATGGACATTTATCGTTCAGGTTTAGATTGCCCCAGTGTACATAGGGCCTTGGTTTTTCTCACTAAATCAGTACTAAACCTATGCCCCACATGCTGTTAGGAACCTTATACTTGTTCCCTAGGCAAAATAAACTATGCCAGCAAAAGGAATATAACTGTTTGTATGCACTAGGGCATTTGCTGGCACAGCTATGCCAGTTAGTGATGCGATTCCTTTCTTTTTTGGTCACACTCCTAACTGACATAGCTGTGCCAGGAAAACTTTTAAGTCTACATCAGGCCCGAAAGCAACATGTGAACTGTATGTGGTTGTTGGAGAGCCCACTTAATTTTTCAGAAGATTCTAGGCATTAACAAAAGCTGGTCAACAGTGGAATTTCATTTTCACAAAAAAATGTCAGTTTCAGTATTTGGTTTCCTTTTGATGTGGAACAAAACCAAGACCTTTCAGATTTTTTCAGAGAGAGGAACCGTACCCATCCTGGAATAGCGAATAACCTGAGTTGGAGCAGGGATTTGGACCTGGGTATCCCATGTGAGTACCCTAACTACTGGATAATTGAATAGTCTGGGGAATTGGTCTTTCTCATTTTGACCACAGATTCCATCCTGGACTTGAGGAGAAACCTTCCCAATGAAAGTTTTGTCGAAACTGATATATTTCCACAGAAAGGTTCGGTTTTGACAAATCAGCACATTCCAACAGGAAAATGTTTTTTGTCAAACAAATTCCCGACTAGTTATAGTGTTAATTTGAGTGTCCTGGCAAAATTCCATTTTGGGTAATTGGATTATGCTTACCCTTAAATTACTTCTGAAGGTCAGTTCTTATATCATGCCAAACTAATTTGCCCAGCCATACTTCTCCTTTTCAAAGAATTCCTAGTGATCAGTTTCACCCCAGAGGTCTGTGTTTGCATGGAGAAAAGCAATTCTCTTATAATTCTTTTAAGCAGCTTTTCTGCTTTGAATATAATGGGCCAGATTCTGATCTCAGTTATGTGGGTGTAAATCTGGAGTAGCTCCATTGACTTCAGTGTGGAGAAATAGACCAGAGTCTGGCCCATTATGTCTTATTTGCCTCAAGAAAAACATGCAGAGGTGACACTCTCAAAGAGTTGCAGGTAAGCAATCTTCCTTTATCATACGTTAAGGATCTGAAAGCTGAATACAGCTTGTACCAGAATCTTTCATTTCACAAACAGTATGTATCATCTTACACCATGGAAAAACATCAATTACTATCAGATAAAGGGATACTGATTAGTTACTTTAAAAAGAACATATTGAAAGCAAGAGTGGAAGATTGCATTTGGTTCAGCTACAGTTATTTAGATACCTAATATGCAAAAGTCATGGAGCAACTTTTATGGTGGATTGACATTCAAAATAAGGAATCTGAATATTACTGTAGTAAAATAGCAAACATAACTGGGCAGTTTGACCAGCTTTCATTCTTTCTGCATTTTAAAAACACTTCCTTATAACATTATAGATGTATTGTCTCACTCTAGAACATCCTTTTGATCTGAGGTATCTACTTTCCAATTTGTGGACCTAATGAATGGTAGATGTCTCCATGACCTGGTAATCTCATTGGTCCATCAGAATACGGATCATGCAGACATTTTTGCATAACCAAAACTGTTATCTTTAATATATTCTAGGCTCTTCCTTCAGTCAGTGGCAGGGCAAGAAGTGCTGTCTTTGCTGCAGCAGTGGGTTATCAGAATGTTGAAAAGGAAAAATCTGTCTAGCACATGCTTCTTTTGCTTTCGTCTGGAATCACATTGTGCCTCTCTAATGTGCAGAAGTTTTATTGCCTTTACCAAGTGGTAATATTTTGTTTACCAGAATTTTTAAAAAAGCTTAAATTACTGGGAGTGTGGCATTCCCTCTCAGTACACTGTCATGTAACAACCTGAAATCATTAATATAGTCCCAATTTGGCATCTCTAAAATATATTTATTTTTGGAGTCCCTTTTGCACAGAATATGAGTGGGTCTGATTCTCCTTTTGCTTTTATTGTTTTCACACAGTGTAATTCCATTGGCTTCAGTGGTGTTGTTCCTGACTTCTGCCTGTGTGAGAGGAGTACTGGGGTCAGTATCTTTATAATTTGCCCATCTTGTTATAGGATTTGCATATATAACTGAACAGATCACTGCCCTTCATCATAAAAATAAGTGCCAGCTTGTTTTGATCATTCAATCCAGCTAACTAGACACATTTCAAACAACACTGGTGTGAATACTGATTCAATATTTTAAAACAGCCACAGAAATTAAATTTAAGGGATCTGAGGCCCCACAATGTTGCTAAGTAAATATCCAGCGATGATAATATGTTGGATACATGAGTGCCACTGCTAACTTAATTCCAATTCAGGATACCAAGAATCACAAACACCTCTTCCCCACTTTAATTGCTGTGTTTCATTTGTTTGCTCATGTAATGCAATACTTTGGACTAGAATAGAGACTGAAAGGTCTCAAATAGTTTATTTCCTGGAACAAGCCCAGAAATGCAGGAGAGGCCCAAACATGTCGAATATTGATCATAAACAGCAGCTAGCCTTGTGCTTTTTTAAATAAAAATTTGCTGACTTTTAAATTGATTATTATGACGCCCTTTTGAATTCCTTCTGTAGTACGAATTCTTTAGTTTGCATAAGGAAATATTTAATGGCAGCAGGCTGCTTACTTTGGATAATGATCCACTTTTAGCATTTTAAATGAGACATTGGCTGAATAATCAGGAGATTAGTTACAATTCTGAATCATATGCTACTGTGTCTGCCAGTTGTTAGCCAGACACTAGAGCAGACATGTCCATTGGTGACTGAACGTGAAAGGGCTCTCTCTTTTTGTCTGTCTTCCCCATGCATATTAACAAAGTAAGCACATGAGCCAGGAACTCTTTATCCTTAGGCAGCAACTCTACCAGGTGAGCCATGATAAGCTTGTCTCTTCCGGAAACTATTACAAAATGACAGGATATTGAACCTGTCGAAGTTGGGTGAACTTGTGAATACTGAAGTCCTCTATCAATGTACTCTAGACTTCTTGCCCCATAATGGACTGTTCATTTCCACCTATCCAGATCAGACCATGCTGTGTGTATATAAGTAGCTTTGTATTTTTCCTGAACAAATAAATGTATATCTTAATTTTCGTGTAGTCACCTCTTGGGATGCCATTTTGTGTCCTCAGTACTAAATAGTTTCTAAATCAGGAAATTCTTCAGTTGAAATTCCTGGGGAAATTTTAAGTAAGCAAAACATAATTACCCGCGGTAGAATTTGGCCAGGCCCCTGAAAAAGATGCATTGTATAACCAAAACGTTATTCTTGCATCTCATCCAAGAGGTAGCAGCGTGCCCTCCAGCACAGTACTCGCAGTGAGACAGTGGTATAACTTTACTCTTACCCCATTTGTTAGAATCCTTTCCCTGGTGGCTTCCTTTCTTCTTTTTTTCTGCTTGCCCTAGTGACTGTTGCATCCCTTTCATTTCCTTGGTGGTTCACTTTAATCCTGGGGGTTATTGTTGAACAAAAACAATGGAGAATATGCTGCAGAGAGCAACCCAGCATTATTCTCTAGCTCCAGTGAGAGGGTCCTATGATTTTGCAGGATAAAGATCTGAGTTCTGTCTTACTGCTGCCCTGATGTACCAAGTGGCAGTGGTGTGCGCATAATGGCAATAGCAGAGTTCTCTAGGTGGCAATTAATTCCTTGTGTGTGTTGACATTCTCCGAGATATGTCATTTTTTGACATTGGACACATATGACCAACTGGGTAGAACAGTGGGCCTATGGGCCATAGACTATGTCTAGGGGGTCCGCGAAAGGTTGTCATTACCATAGAACAGTGGTTTTCAATCTGTGGTCCATGGACCCCTGGGAGTCCACAGACTATGTCTAAGATTTCCAAAGGGGTCCACGCCTCCATTTGAAATTTTTTAGGGGTCCGCAAATGAAAAATGTTGAAAACCACTGGGGTAGAATATATGCCGTATGAGCAGCAAATATGGATTGTGCTTAGAAGTGCTGAGAGTTTGCACAGTTTGTTTCTTTTGGAAAAGGGCACTAAAAATGCACATGTGAACCTGGTAAATTAATGAGTGTGTTTGTACCAAGTTTCTCTCAACTTGAACGTGTGTCTAGTTGTTCAAAAATATCTTGTGTGCTTTGTGCCCAGAATCTATCATCATAATTAATTAAGTGCACAGGCTAACCTCACTGCCCAGCCACTTGTGACAATTTAGCTCATTGTGATTATAATGTTAAAAAATGTGTTTGCCTGCTATGGCCTAATTTGCCTTTTTCTTTTTATGCTGATAATGTAGCTGCACCCATCCTGTGAACATAGTGTAAAAAGTTTCTATTCTTTTGGCTTCTGTTATGGACAAACTGTCAGTGTCTTTGCAGCTTAAAACAGCAAGTAAAATTAAAACATTGATGCCATCCTTGGCTAGATTTGTGACCTAGAGATTTATTTTTTGAAAATGTGCCTGTACTAATGTCATTCGGCAGCATGAACACTTAAGCAAGCTATGCTTTTTAGGTTGAACATAATTTATTATATGAATTACAAAACATGTCTTCCTCTCACCCTTATGCACACTGCCTAGAACAGGGACTTTGGGATGATCTGAATCCTTTAATTCTGCAAACCCAGCCACCCACACTGCAAGGAAGGTCTGGTCATGGGAGGTGCTCTGAACCCTCAAGAGATGCTCAGGATCTTGTAGGACTGAGCCGTGAATGAGGATAAATAAAAACTAGGACTGGGGTTAATTTTAAAGGTCTATTTTTCAGGGTTAGGCTACATTTTTAAAGGCATATTGTTCTACTCCATATTATTTAGGCCAGAAATATGGAAGTTCACAACATAATAAGCACTTCTCAGCAGGAGTAAAATGTATAATGCATTAAACATGTAATTAATTGGCATTATTAAGAGGACTGAGTTTTTTGTGCTTAAGGCAGAGGAGATTCCAGGTCTGGGTACAAATCTCTCCTCTGTCACAGACTTCCTATGGGGCGATGGATTCTTCCTAAAAGTAGGGAGGCCATAAGGCCCTGCTCCTTCATGGCCCTGCCCCTGCCTGCCCTCTTCCCCCCCAAGGCCCTGCCCCCGGCCAAGCCAACAGCCAGAGCTGGGCCGGGAACCCTGGGACCCTCCACCTGTCCAGGGTAGGGGAGGCCAGGAGCAGCCCCTAGCCATTGTCCATGCCCCCCCGACTCCCTGCCAGGGCCAGGTGGAGGGTCCACAGCTCCCCACAGTTGCCCATGTGTCTATTACCCTGACCCTGCTCTGGCTTCTGGCCTGGCATGAGGGTGGGGCCTTGGGGGCCAAAGACCTGCAGCTGGGCAATGGTAAGAGCCACACAGGCAACATTGGGGAGCTGCAGACCTTCCACCTGCCCTGGGATGGGGCACCCGGGAGGCGAGGATATGAGCCAGGGGCTGCTCTCAGGCTCCTCCACCCGGGGCCAAGTGGGGGGTCCATGGCTCCCCACAGCTTCCAGGGGTCTCCGGGCAGCTCTTACTTGGGCCAGGCTCCAGCTTCCAGCCTAGCCGGGTGGGGTGGGGCTTTGGGGGCTGAAGAGGAGGGGCACGGTGCTGGGTCTGTGGTGAAAAGCGGATGGGTCAGGCCTGTCCACTTTCAAAAGTGGGAGGGCCATGGCCCCTTGCCCCTTTCCTCTCTCCCCACCCTCGTTCTGGCACCCCTGCTTCCTATGTGACTCAATTGCTTTGTGCCTCAGTTCCACGCCAGTAAACTGATAGTGATAGTTGTACTTCTTTTCTGTTCGTCTGTCTTTCCACTCTGTCTGTCTTGTTTATTTATATTGTAAATTCTTTGGAGCAGAAACTGTCTCTTAACATGATGGGTAAAGCCCCTAGTACAATGAAGCCCTGATCTTGGTTGACGCCTGTAGGCGCTGCTATAATACGAAGAACATCAATGATTGAGTCTAGGTGAAGTAGCGATTTTTCTGAAAGTTTATCTAATCTGTCTAAACTACCCAGTCATCATAGCTATTTATATCCAGTCATATCTGAATAGCTGGTGACATTATTTGCAGAAGTGTGTGTCAACTAGATTCCAAGCTGATATACAGAGGGAAGAAGCTAACACTTTTGTTTAAATATTAGCACTCAGTTTATGATTCATAACCATTATTAAATCAAAGTTGACACTACTTTATTGTCTCTTTGGCCATGACTGCACTAGGAAACAGTACCCTTTTTGACACTCATTGTCAGGGACAGTTGCCTCATGGCTCCAGTCACTGTTGAAAATGATTGTTGCACTTGGAGAAAGGGCCAGGTGAGTTCAAATCTGATTGTAAGCGAGCATGGTCAAACCCTAGTTCTAAGAGAGGTCGGCAACACTATTATACAATACAACAGAGGGTGAACATGGTTGGTCCTGTCTGCACAAATGGAACAACGCTCTAACATCAGTTTTAGGTGGGCCTGGGATAGGTAGCCAGACACTAAGATAGGTAGAAGGAAAAGCTGGCATCAAACACAGCAACTTTTAATTATAGACACAGACTTCCATTGGTATTAGCCTTTCATGGTAACGTCATAAATAACATTACTTTTCACCAAGATGGCACAGTTGCCTTCAGTTGGTGCCTCCAGCTCTAAACTCAGAAATGCCGGCTATAATTAAAAGTGTAACAATACCTGTCACAGTTTTTTCACTGAGCTGCTTACTCCATACAATTTTGTCCTGCTGGGCTGAGCTAAACTGGCACAATTGTCCTTCAAATGCCCTTTGGATAGCGTGATCTAAGATGGGAAATTAACAGGGAGCTAAATGTATTCTCCAGTACCCAGGCCTAAAAAGGAGAGAATGTTGCAAAGGAAGCAGGAAGTCTGAAAAAGTCTTGATTAAATTTCCATATATGTTTGTTCTGAAGATACAGCAAGTACCAATATGAAAAAGCTATTAAAATACTCCTGCCTTCTCCCTTTTTTCTGGAATGTTGCTGATTACAACTCCTTCCACTGAAGTTTTTCCCCCTTTGAATGCTATAATTCTGAACTGTTATAAAAGCACATATTTAATAATAATGCCAGGCAGAAAAACCCAGAATCTAAAAGCTCGTATATGGAGGGCCAGAGATTCTGTTGAAATAAAGTTGTTAATGGAATTAGAATCACAATGACACACTGTGTATGGTTTCCGTTTATTGCACCCTGATGACTTCTGAAGGAAATGGGCCAGACTCCTGTGAATTCTTGCAAATGGTGAGGAAATATATTTATTTATCCTGAAGCCCAGCTCCACTTAAATCTGCTTTAAAAGCTCATTTTTTATCTTGTGCATTAAAATAATCTTTTCAAAGGCATTTGGAATCTGTTTCATCAATCAAATTACTGAGAGGTGATGATTAAGTTGTGCTACATCAGATCAGGAGCAAATTTTAACCCAGTGAACATCTTCCACAGCAAATACGAGGTCTTGGGTCACTGAATAGTCTTAACATCTCCATACTGTCCTTCATTGCAGGCACTTGCCTAGTCAATGACAGTGCATTAGACAAGTATGGAAGGTGACAAGCATTTTTTTTCTTTTTAGTTTAAGTGAATTTTATGCTGGCGCAAGGAGCTGGCCTGACAGCAGGGTTAGGTACACCATTGCTATTGGCAGTGCACTGCTCTACCTCCACTTGGCTAGAAGGGACACCTGTAAGGCCTCGTGTACACTGGGAAATTGACCAGCACAGCTATAGCAGAATAAGCTATTTCACTGTAGCTATTCTAGAATAGTTTCCAGTGTGGATCCTTTTTATTCTGGAGTAAAAATGATTTTATTCTAGAATATTTACTGCACTGTGTGAGTTTATTCTACTATAGTCATGCTAGTCAGTCTAGCTGTATAGACAAGGCCTAAGGATAATAGGAGGATAGGTCAATTTTCATGTCTTTTTCATCCCTGGGGTTCCATGATGAGATTACCTAACAAGAATGCTAATTTTGATTATGCTTCTATGGTAGGGATAACTTTCCATTAGGAACTGGACTGAGAAGACCTCCTCATGTTATGTAAGTCACTAAACAGGTACCAGATTCAAAACTCTGTTCCTAATGAGACAGATTTTCCAAAGACATCATCACTCTCAACTGGGACCAGATTTTCAGAAAAAGCTGAGCTTATGTTTGGCTCAAATGAGATGGCCAGAGATCAGTACCCAACATTTCCCCTTATTCTCAATGGAGCTAATGTATGCTGAGCTCTTCCCCAAATGAGACCTAAAAGTACTGTTAGGTATTTTTGCATCAAATTAAATCTGCTCAATTACACTTCTAAGTAGGTATTTAGTACAGCTGGTCAAAAAATAGAATTTCCATTCTGTGGGAAATTATGACGTGAAATTTGTTTTTGTATTTAATCTGAATGAAAAGTCAAATTTCATGCAGAATGGAAATTCTGAAACCATTATATTGTTTTGTTTTTGATGTCAAAATATATTATCAAATACAATACACAAATGATCGAACTATTAAATTTAATATTATATTTAATATAATTTAAGACAAAATGATAAAGTAGAAATGAAATCTCACCTTATCAGAACAAAATGAGAAAGTTGAAATGATTCATTTTGATACTTTCCTGTCTAAAATTTTGTCTAAATTGACACCTTCCCATGAAACATTTAAATTTGAATGAAACTGTATTTTTGGACAGAAAACTGTTCCAGTGAGACCTTTTTGACCAACTCCAGTATCCAGATGCTTAAATCAGCCTCAGTGTGTGAAACATTTAAAGTGTCTTATGGATTTAGGTGCTGATTATTTGGTGCCCAATTTTGAAAACAGGACCTCAATTACAACCAACATGCACTAAATGTGAAGAGATGAAAGGATTCCGCAACAGCTCATTATTATCTGCTGAACCATCTATCCTGCAAATCAGATAATTGGTTTGGTAGGAGGAAATTGCTACTCTTCCACATTAAGAAATACCAGCTGCAAATGAATCATTATGATAGATATCTGTTGTCAATTCTATCCTCAAATCATGTGAATTCCAGGTAGAATTCCAGCCTGAAACAAAACTCCAGATCCAAGCAACTTAAACATTTGAGAATGTTCAGATTCAGAGCTGGCTCTGAATTTTTGTTGCCTGGATCCTTCTTTGATTCTAGAGCATCTCCAAAGGCTGGGGCTGGGTTAATTGAGCATCTCTGGCTGTAGAAACTCTAATGCATGTTAAACTAGAATTCAGACCAGCATAGACAAGGTTCAAGAGCTTAGAGGGGCCCCACTCTCCTGAATGCAGTGCCACTTCCCTCTTCCAAAGACCCAATATGTGACACCTATTTATGGTTGTCATAAAAATAAAGGGAAGGGTAACCACCTTTCCCTATACAGTGCTATAAAATCCCTCCTGACCAGAGGCAAAACACTTTCACCTGTAAAGGGTTAAGAAGCTAAGATAACCTCGCTGGCACCTGACCAAAATGACCAATGAGGAGACAAGATACTTTCAAACCTGGAGGTGGGGAAACAAAGGGTCTGGCTGTCTGTGTGATGCTTCTGCTGGGAACAGATCAGGAATGCAGTCTCAGAACTTCTGTTAGTTAGTAAGTAATCTAGCTAGAAATGCGTTAGATTTCCTTTTGTTTAATGGCTGGTAAAATAAGCTGTGCTAAATGGAATGTATATTCCTGCTTTTGTGTTTTTTTGTAACTTAAGGTTTTGCCTACAGGGATTCTCTGTGTTTTGAATCTGATTACCCTGTAAGGTATTTACCATTCTGATTTTACAGAGGTGATTCTTTTACCTTTTCTTTAATTAAAATTCTTCTTTTAAGAACCTGATTGATTTTTCATTGTTCTTAAGATCCAAAGGTTTGGGTCTGTGTTCACCTGTACAAATTGGTGAGGATTTTTATCAAGCCTTCCCCAGGAAAGGGGGTGTAGGGCTTGAGGGGATATTTTGGGGAAAGACGTCTCCAAGTGGTCTCTTTCCCTATTCTTTGTTTAAACCGCTTGGTGGTGGCAGCATACTGTTCAAGGACAAGGCAAAGTTTGTACCTTGGGGAAGTTTTTAACCTAGGCTGGTAAAAATAAGCTTAGGGGGTCTTTCATGCAGGTCCCCACATGTGTACCCTAGAGTTCAGAGTGGGGAAGGAACCTTGACAGTGGTCAAGAGAAAAGGGGGTTGTGGAATTTCTGGTGCGTGTTTCAGAAAGAAAGAAAGAAAGGTACTGGGAGGGCAAAGGGATGTATGAATGAGGTGGAAGATTGAGAGACAAAGACTGTGAAAGAAAAGAGGAGGAGAGAGACTTCAGGGGTTGGATAAGCAGCCGTACTTCTCATGATTTATTTGATCCAAATGTCAGAAATCAGTTTGGTTCGTCTCCCACTAGTTTTTGACCTGAATTGGTAATTCTTCTAGCAGTATTTCTTCTAGAAATAGTGTAATAATTTAGCCAATACCTGTGAATTTTTTCTGAAACTTTTGTTTAAATGCCACTATAACCAACAAAAAGTACATTTACCATGAGCCTATGGCTTCCTAAATCCCATAATTTTGGCTTCATTCTTAACATGCACACAGATAATGATTTTGTTGTTCTTACATTGACTTACTTTTCATGCTTTTATGCATTTTGAAGGCAGGGAGGGCTATATACTCATGCTTCTCAATCTCAACCTCTTCACATGTCAATGTCAAAAATTAAAATGTACGAAAATTGAATCAAAACCTCCTGCAGAATCTTCAGACCTGTAATGGACTTATAAACACAACCATCCCTGGTAAATAATGTAATTTAAAATGTTGGTATCGAATAATGTGTATTTTAGGTCGAAAGTGTTTTATGACTGAAGGCGTTACAACTTTCATTTTAATCCTAAATGAATGACTGTCAAAAACAGACTTGGAATGGAGCCAAGAACTTATCAATTTTTCAAAACACCATTTACAAGGCATATTTTTGTTTGGTCACACGTCCCTAGATATTATGCAGGCTGTGCACTGACTTGTGATTGAAAGATCTTTGGTGTACAAGGTGATGGGTTTTGTTTCTTCAAGCTTTTCCTTTGCTGCCATTTAAGATGGAAATGGTCCCTTTCCCCATTCATTTTAATTGTCTGCTATGAATTCAGAGGTTTTATGTTGGTACATTTGGCATAATTCCATTTTATCCTTCCTCGCCATGCTGGAAGTGGGCTCCCGATCAGAGACACTGAAAAGGACATGCATTTAGTATCAGTCTTTTGAAAATGGGCATATTCCCAGAAGCATACAGCTGCTTCTTGATATTGTTTAACAAATTCAAAATAGCTGAATTTGTCATAGGTAAAATCTTTCTGTGTCTAATAATAACGGGCGAGAAAAAAATCTCTGTTGCTTTACTTTTATGTTTTACAGACATCAGGATGCATAACAGCTGTGAAGTCCAGAGGATGAAAACTTTGATTTTGAAGCATGCACAACTTCGCCTAATTGCCTCTAATCCTCATCAGGAGTAGTTAGCACTGTAGAAAGAAGAAGATCTTTCCGTCTTTTTGAGCTTCCATCTGAAATCTCCCCAGTCATCTAAGGAGCCTGGCAGAGTCTTCTGCTATTCACTGGTAACCCAAATTCCTTCTCTTCACAATTCATAAACTAAAATCTAAAGAACATTTTGTAGTCTAGTGATGTCACATGATCTCTATTGCCTGCTAAATACATGTTCTGGATCCATGCAGAAGCACTTTATTTTAAAAGGCAATCCTTAGTTTCAGTATCTCCAATTTGGTTACACCCACCAGCACAAAACAATGCTTTGTGTTGTGACATGATGTTGATACTCTCCACAGTGACTCTAGAGATGAATGGCTTGTATAGTATGATGATATCACAATTCCTTCATATATTTTGTTCCAATGGTATAATATTAAAGCACTCACATGGCCTTTCATATGCAACTTGCTTTTTTAACCTCCTGAGGATTAAGCTGGCTGTGTTGTCTGTAGTGAGGTCCAGTGTTTAGAACAGGCGATTCAGAGTCTGGATACCTGGATTCTGTTTTTTCGTCTTCCACAGACTTTCTGTGTGAACTTGAGCAAATCACTTATTGTCTACATCCCTCAATTTATCAAAAGGATGAAGGGGATTCAGCGGCACTTGCTTACCTCATAGGGATGTTAAGAGGCTTAATTAATTGTTTCCAAAGCACATTACACAGTGCTTCTGATCCAAAAATCTCACAGCAAAGCATCAGTCCTCCTGTGACACAAATTACAGAGCAGCAGGGCAATCTCCAAACTCCCTGCTATATACTAGAAAAATAAAATGCTGACCTGAAGGCACTTTTGAGGAAACAGGGAAAGTGATTCAACTGTGGACATTTATGGTCTGAGCACCTGCAGCCCTTATTAATTTCAGTGCGAGCAGTGAGGGGTAAGTGCCTCTGAAAGCTAAGCCAATAAAGAATAGACCTTACAGCTTTTTGCTATCTCTTGTGTCATTCAGAACTTTGGCCCACCTCCCCTTGTGCATCCAGGTCAACAGGTACAAGATGATCACTACATGTCCTGCCTGATCTTGCTTTGAGGCTTGCAAGAGCAGAAAATTTCCTTGCACCCTCCCCACTTCTACTGTGCACCCACATAAAAGCCTGGCGGAATATGGCCCTTATTAAGGATCTTCCCTTTTAGTACTAAAGAACTTGGCTATGGGAAAGCAAAGCTCTTCCATTGTTAGTAAAACGACACCTATCTTTCCACATCAGCCACCAAAAACTGCAGGAGCTGGAGTCCTTGCTCCTTTTTTTAATCTTGTGAAATTTGGTTGGCTGATGGAATTTGTGGCACTTAAAGAAGAAAAAACCCCTTAGTGATCTGAACAAAGCCACTGAATGTATTGGCTGACAGCCTTGGGGGTTGATTAACCAGACTGTTAACTCCATTTGAAATGGCTGATGTTCTTCTAGTATTTTTTTTCTTCAGTATCCATAGCTAATTACAATACTGAATCAAAGGCTATTCCCACCAACATATAGATTAGTTTGGAGAGATGTTTTGCTTTTAGTAGTCATAACAAACTGGCATTGCTGTTTACTTTAAAGCACTGGTATGTTCAAAGCAACACATAGTTAAAGTGATAAACCAGTATCCTCACACTTTTTTTTTTATCTGAAAAAGGAATTCAAGGGTGCAATTTTTAATGACTTAATTTATATATACAGCATATTTTCTTATCTTCCAAGCAGATGACTGGTATGGCACCATTCACAGTAATTTGACAGGTGGGCGTTTTATATTGTGTAATGGATCTGTAGTGTGAACAACCTGTGTCAAACAACATATGTAGTATCATTATTTAGGGGACTGATCCTATAAGACAGTGGCTCTCAACCTTTTCAAACTTCTGTACCCCTTTCAGGAGTTTGATTTGTCTTGCATACCCCAAGTTTCACCTCACTTAAAAACTAGTTGCTTACAAAATCAGACCTAAAAATACAAATGTATTACAGCACACTTTTACTGAAAAATTGCGGACTTTCTCTTTTTTACCATATAATTATAAGATACATCAATTGGAATATAAATATTATAGTGACATTTCAGTATACAGAGCAGTGCAAACAAGTCATTGTTTGTATGAAATTTTAGTTTGTACTGACTCTGCTAGTGCTTTTTACATAGCCTGTTGTAAAACTAGGCAAATATCTAGATGAGCTGATGTAACCCCTGGAAGACCTCTGCGTACCCCCAGAGGAACACATACCCCCAGTTGAGAACCACTACTTTAAGGGGCTGTATTTGCCTGGTAAATTGCTGAGTGCCCTCAATTCCCAGTGAAGTCAGAAACCACAGTGATGGTAAAAACTGCTATATAAACGATAGCAATAGCGAGTGTGCACTACAGTACATATTGCAGGGGCCTATAATAAATATTGTGATACTATACCTATGGTGAATTCGATGCTACATGTGTAAGATACTTTTCCTGCAAAGACTGATGTATTTGCTGATTTTTGTTCATGTGAGTAGTCCACCTGGGTCTGATTTTCATTGCTGTAGGGGGGCCTTAATGTAAATGACTATCAGACCTATTGACTTCTGTAGGGTTACCAACATTTTATTTCAAAAATAAGGGACTGTTTCCTTAGCACCCCAGCCCCACGCCTCCTTTTGATATTATTATTATTAATTATTATCATCCTCAATAAATAAATAAATAAATAATAGCAAAATGATAACAAGCACTACTCACCTTCATTCGCCAGGAGTATTTCTTGCTGCTTTTTGCAGCACTCAGCAACTCCTGATCTTGTTGTACAGAGATGAGGAAGTCAGGGACGTCCCTTGTAATAAGATACTGTTGGAAACCCTAGTAGCACAAATAATCCTATTGTTTCTGCAAAAATGCTATTGTAAAATAATTATAATGTATTTGTAGCAATGTTAATATAGTAAATTAAACTGATAGTAAACTACAAGAAAAAAACTTCATTAATATTGAGTAAAAGGTGACCTGCAAAGGAATCTTTTAAATTGTAGGGTTTTTTTGGCTTCTTTATGCTGTAGTAAGAGGCCTGAAAGGGTTTTTTGTTTTTTTAACCTTACAGAAATATCAGAAATGTCAAGTTAAGTCTTCCTTAATTTTGATCAAGGATCTCTGGACAATCTCAGAGATGCTTATTGTGAGCTGTTACATCTTAATTGAATTGATGGCAGTTTTGAACCTTTAACAATGATCTTATTTCAACCAAGAGTTCTTCAGTCGCTGGAGTTCAACAGGTGATTACTTGTGATTTTTAAGTTCCCAACTAGATATACCTTATAGAGGCCTGATTTTGAGAGGGAAGGTGCTCAGTACCTTTTGGAAATCAGTCCTTCTTAAGATAACTCAAGTTTGGCAGTCAAGATCACTGGTCAGTTTTGAAAATCTTGGTCAAAGAGCTTTAGCTAATCTGAATAAAAAATCTCTTCAGTTGCTCTCTTTTTCAGTCTCTTGCCTCTAATATTCTACTTTCTCAAGTGCTCCAGACACTGTAGAATGTGGTGGTGTAGAAAAGACTTGAATTCTGAATGTGTTTAAGAACAAACAATCCCTCTCTCCCCACTTTCCACCAAAAAAAACCCCAAAATCCTTTTTTGATTAAAAAAAAAGATCCCTTGTAGGTCTTCTGTGTATAGCATAAAGTAGCAAGAAATCCATTTTCCCCCACTTTGCGGGTCACCTTTTGAGTCAAAACATTTTGTTACTTCAGGAGAAGACCCTTAATTGAATACAGTTTGTTCAAAAACTATCTTTAGAAATCCAAAAATTCACAGTTAATATTTCTTAAACCATCTTAACTCTGCGGCCATACCACTGTCAACTCTCCATGTTCCTCTCAGGGCAGGTCTACACTACAGCCTACACTGATCTAACTTAGGTCCCTCAGAGGTGTGAAAGAGTCCCCCGCCCCCTGAGTGATGCAAGTTTCGTGTTGTCCACACAGGTGCTATGTCGGCAGGAGACACTCTCCCGCCAACATAGCTTCCACTTCTCGACAAGGTAATTATGCTGACAGGAGACTGTTCTCCCGTCGCATCTTCGCTAGACGTGCTACAGAAGCACAGTTGCATTGGTGCAGCTGCGCCATGTAGCACTGTAGTGTAGACTTGCCCTCAGTGTATCCTTTGTATCTACTTTGAAAAAGAATATATGACTTGACCGAGTTCACGAGACTCAGAATGGGGGTTTGCAAGGCTGCTGTATTTGTGTAGTTTGAAGGTGAAGGGTAGTAAATGTGTACTCCAATGTATTGGTTATATAAATATTTATGTCTCTGGTACCAAGTGTGATCCTTTGTGACCACACTGCTCCATGCTCTTCCCAAGTCAGACTCTCCTAGGGATTTGGGTCAGTGCTGGGGTTTGTCCAGAGCTCATTTCTGGGGCCTCTGTTTAGTACTGGGGGGAAGATGGGGGCTGTGGGTGAGCTGTGAGATGCCCAGGGAAGCAGGGGGAGACTGCTCCCATCTCAACTCTGCTTCCCTCTGCCTATGCCTGGCTCCACTACACAGCTGTGGTTCTGCCTGTGGGTCAACCCTGGGCTCCCAGCAGCTCCAGCCCCTGCACTCCCCTGCCTGGTTCTGGACTGCAATGTCCCTGTGTTGATCTGTCTCTGAGCACCCACCCACTCCCCTGGGCCCGGCACAGGGCAGGTAAATGGGCCTCCTGGCAGGGAAGCATAGGGGCTGGAGCTGCCAGCGAGGGCCTTCTGTCTGGCCGGTCAGGTGTCAGCTGTTCCTTCCTGATCCCTGCTGGGGGCTCTGCTGTAAAGTTAGCCTCACCACCCAGGTCCAGCTGGTCCAGCTGGCCCTTGTGCTCTCTGGCTGCCAACTGGCCTCTTTCCTGCCCAGTTGCAGAGCATCCTCCAAGCTGGTGAGGGGCAGCGCATAGAGGTGGATCGGCATGGGAACGCTGCAGCCAGAACCAGGCAGCAGAGCACAGGTGCCAGAGTTGCTGGGAGCCTGGGGCCGGGCTGGAGCTGGATAGCGGCGCTGTCCTTACAAATAAGCCTCCAGCAGAAAGCTGGATGGAGCAGGTGATGCCCAGAGGGCCCCCCTGTGATTGCATGGCTTGTAGTAGTGCTGCTACTGGCTTGGGATGTAGGAGGTCTTAATGGGTGGGTACGGTAGTTATGTTGAGAACACTTTTCCATTTGGAAGCACATGCACCTTTGGGGATCAACAAAGGATGGTTGTCTCCAGTATGTTCTTTGACTGAAGTGGCACAGTAAATGTATGGCCCTAAAGAAGCCAGGACACATGTGAGTTGGTAATGTAAACACAGGTGCAGTCTGTTTACAGTGACATGGATATATAAAGTCTTGCTGGGCCCCATACTGCCTGCTGCATCCATGCACAGGGGGCAGGAGGATCTGCATGTTTGGAAGGGGGGAGATACGTGCTTGTGGCCTATTGACCTCTTTCACCTTAGCCTGAGGAATCTCACTTTGTGGTAGTTCCATGGTGTTCCAGTGATGTGGAAATGGCGGGAGGAGTCTGGAGATGGCAGACTGAAGTTCAGGGGAGCCAGCTGGGGACCTCTGGATTCTTCTCTTCAAACCCCTAGGGGAATCAAGAAAAAGCGAATACGGTCTTAGGCAGCTGCATTAGGTGGTGTCCCTGGAGGCATGGCACCTGTAAGGACAGTGTTTCCACAGGCCTGGGCAAGGTGGCAGAGAGAAGCTATGTCCCATGGGTGCTTGAGGAGAACCTCAAGCTTCTTCGGGGGATAGGGATGAAAAGGGACCAGCAACCTCTCATTGGAAGAATTCCTAGGAACCTCAGTGAGTTAAAACCTGTTCAATTTCCTCTCCCGTATGTGGCAATAGTCCATACAGGGGAAATAAGGGCCTTTGTAAGATTAAGAGACAGGTGTAATATTCTTAATGATGCGAGTCAGTGGTTAAAATCATGATTTTAACCACTGAGTTTCACCTCACATCTGGCCAAATTCTGCTGGCAATGATGTTGCTGAATTGATTGGTCAAAAGGCAGAGTCTAATTTTTCCTTTTGGTCTATTTTGATTTGTAACGTAACTATTTTTGAACATGTACTTAAACTCTGGAGAGGTGCATTTGGAATTTTCAAAAAATATATTGTTAAACATGGACTGTAATAGATGTCCTCTGTAGAAAACCCTGACAAAACTCCATCTGCTTAGTATTCCCTTTCTTTCAGGAAAATAAAGAATAATACCACTGTACGTACATTCATTGGCAGCTATGTAGATCTGAGTGATTTCAGGAATAACCAGCAGGCAATGATAATGCACAGTAATACACACACACTCATGACAAAGAGTACCAGTGTATTCTTCTTAGATCAGATTAAATCCAAAGTGTGCGGTTAAGATTTGGGTGCACAAGTTACTCACTTTCTCTCTCTCTCTCTCCATCTAAACCTAAAATTGTAGATTCCGAAGAGATTCATTACACTTTTTTTCTTTAAGTATTTTACAAAGCATACTTGATGGACTTGCACAGGTGCAAGAACTAGATTATTTTCAAATGAAAGAGACAATAAATAAAATGCTATAGTGTAGCAGAAAAGAGACCTTTTAAAGAGGGGCTGCATAAAAGATTTAATATTCCTAAAGAAAAATGTAAGCACCATTAATTTGAAAAACAAAACAAAAAAACCAAAAACCCTGCACTATTTCCAGATTCATTCTTGGAGTCTGGAATCTGCATTTGCTTACAGACAGAACTGTCTGCGTTCCTCTCTCGCAAAAATCTCCCAAAGAAAGTCCCTCATGAGGAAGACATTTCTGTGGGGAGAGGAAGGAATTCGTACTGGAATAGCCTGATCGCTTGCTGCTACTAAATTATTAACTGGCTTTCTAAGCCTCTGTGCTGGCAATTCAGCTCTTTTTCTCCTTCAGGGCAGCTTTGGCTGGAAGTTCAGTAATTGTTAACTGTGTAGGAAGACTGAAAGTGGAGGGAATTCAAGTTTATACTTTCTTGAAAACTGTTACTGCAAACCATTCTGGTTCTGGTGTCCTGACTTCATTATAAATAAGTGTCAGGGAGGTGGTGATGTTATAATGGCTGTGCTCAGCTCATTAATTTGTTTTCTTGCTGAGGGGAAAATGATTTTATATATATATATACATAATTAGGAAATTGATCCCACTGCATCTGGGAGTTGAAGTCAAAAGTTATTCACCTCACATGTTCACATTTTTAATATACTGACATAAAGTTAAAAGGAAAAAAAAACAACAACCCTGTGTGACTTTAGTGGCTCTATAAAGTAAGGGGCAATTGGCACTGGGTTGAACAACTTAGAGAGCGTAGGCCATTGTTGTGCAGGCTCCCCTGCACAGCGTTACCTATGTACAAGCCTCTATGTACCAGCCTTGGCCTGGAGCCTGGCTGTGTTTCAGTACTGCACATTTTGGCTTGGATTTCCCAAAGTGCTGGTGTTCCTCATGCTGGGTTTGCTCCGGGTCAGTGAAGAGAGCTTGAGCATAGTTCAGAGAAACATATACATTGCTAAGCAACGTGAGCAACCTCTATGTCCACACAGAACAGAGCACTGGTGAGTGTGTGGGGCACGACCCAGGAGCTGAGAATAGTTGCTTAAATACAATCCAGTGAATGCAAAGGGTCTATGCAGTGATTGCTTTTAGGATTTGCAATTGTTCCTCTGCTATCGTGGGGTTGGGGCTTATTTGAGCATGTTTAGAAGAAACTGGTATCAGAACCAGTCACTGAGTGATCTGTCTCTGAAGGCTTCTGTGAAACCTTCTGTCTCCCTCAGCCATCGGCTTCAGGCCTCCTGGCCTCTGCTGGGCACAATGTTCCTGCTAGCCTGTTAACACAATGTGCTTGCTCCCATCTGCCCACACTTCATATTACTGGACCACAAGGAGCAAAGTAGAGAGCTGTGTGAGTAATTCCTGACAAAGTCTGACAGAAACACGTTAATGCTTTTTTGGTGGAACATTTCCCACCCATTTTTGATCACCTCTAGTCACAAAACACCATGTTCTATGTACCTACCAACAACTAATCTCTGTCTCTTAGCATCGTCTTCTACCCCACTGCAGGATTGAGTCCTTTCTGAATAAAGGCTGCCAGTTGTTCCCTATTACATCCACTCACGGGGGGTAGACATATTGTGATATATTTTAGGGTGAGGCCATCAAACTCATTTTTATTTGTGACTTGTGCCAAAATGTGAACCTCTTATTATTTAATGCTTATATTGTGTAGCCAGCTAGGTCAGGGCCCCATTGTTCTAGGTTCTGGATAAACACGTTGAAAATTACTACGTCTCCAGAAATGAGAGTAACAATTAGTTCTGGTCTATCTGCGAAGGTTTGTCCTTTCCCCTTTCTATGCTGGGGCTATTGCTTCTATTTTCTTCTAGCAAGCACAACACTGATAGTAATTATTGAATTTATCAGCATGGTAGATAATGTAGTCTCATGCATGGTCACTCTGTATGATACTTGAAGTATATGAGGTGGGGACAAGATGAAGAGGGCATAAAAAAGTGAAATATGAGCACTGCACTTCCATGGCTTCTCAAACTCTCCCCAGTGGCTAAACAGTTCATTTTTCAAGATCTGGTGACCACCTGTTCAGACAGTAACAAGTTCACAAGTCTCCACTGTACTAGTGTGCAAGACTATCAGATGAGAACAGCCTTACTGGGTCAGACCAATGGTCCATCTAGCCCAGTATCCTGTCTTCTAATAGTTGCCAATGCCAGGTGCTTCAGAGGGAATGAGCAGAACAGGTAATTATCAAGTGATCCATCTTCTGTTGCCCATTCCCAGCTTCTGGCGAACAGCTAGGGACCTTTAGAGCTGGACAAATGATTAATAGCAAATAATTTATTCAATTTATTTAGCACTTTATTCAGTTCATAAATAGCCTGAAAACACATGCTGATTTTTATGAACTATTTAGTTATCTGAAATTGTTCAAACACTTTTTATGTCAACATATTTCACTCTGTGGGTGTTCAAAAAGTATTCTCTTTGGTTATGTTTTTGGCTACTAACTATTAATCATTTTAGATATGTGATTATCAGCAAATAAACAGCAAAATAAAGAAAACGAATTTCAAGAAGGCAGACTTTAGCAAACTCAGGGAGTTGATAGGTAAGATCCCATGGTAAGCAAGTCTAAGAGGAAAAACAATAGAAGACAGTTGGCAGTTTTTCAAAGAGACATTATTAAGGGCACAAGAGGAAACTATCCCACTGCGTAGGAAAGATAGGAAGTATGGAAAGAGACCACCCTGGCTTTACCGGGAGATCTTCAATGATCTAAAAATCAAAAAAGAGTCCTACAAAAAGTGGAAAGAAGGTCAAATTACAAAAGATGAATATAAACAAATAACACAAGTATATAGGGACAAAATTGGAAAGGCCAAGGCACAAAATGAGATCAAACTAGCTAGAGACATAAAGGGTAACAAGAAAACAATACAAATACATTAGAAGCAAGAGGAAGACCAAGGACAGGGTAGGCCCATTACTCAATGGGGAAATGTGGGGAGGGAAATAACAGATAATGTGGAAATGGCAGAGGTGCTTAATGATTTCTTTGTTTCGGTTTTCACAAAGAAGGTTGGTGGTGTTTGGACATCTAATGTAGTGAATGCCAGTGAAAACAAGGTAAGATCAGAAGAGGCTAAAATAGGGAAAGAACAAGTTAAAAATTACTTGGACAAATTAGATGTCTTCAAGTCACCAGGGCCTGATGAAATGCATCCTAGAACACACAAGGAGCTGACTGAGGAGATATCTAAGCCATTAGCGATTATCTTTGAAAAGTCATGGAAAACAGGAGAGATTCCAGAAGACTGGAAAAGGGCAAATATAGTGCCAATCTATAAAAAGGGAAATAAGGACAACCAGGAAATTACAGACCAGTCATCTTAACTTCTGTACCCAGAAAGATAATGGAGCAAATAATTAAGCAATCAATTTGCAAACATCTAGAAGGTATTAAGGTGATAAGTAACAGCAGCATGGATTTGTCAAAAACAAATCAAATCAAACCAACCTGATAGCTTTCTTTGACAGAGGGGAAGTGGTAGACGTGGTATATCTTGATGTTAGTAAAGCTTTTGATACTGTCTCACATGACCTTCTCATAAACAAACTAGGGAAATGCAACCTAGATGGAGCTACTATAAAGTGGATGAAAAACTGGTTGGGAAACTGTTCCCAGAGAGTAGTTATCAGCGGTTCAGTCAGGCTGGAAGGGCATAACGAGTGGGGTCCTGCAGGGATCAGTTCTGGGTCTGGTTCTGTTCAATATGTTAGTCAATGATTTAGATAATGGCATAGAGAGTACACTGATAATGTTTGTGGATGATACCAAGCTGGGAGGTGTTGCAAGTGCTTTGGAGGATGGGATTAAAATTCAGAATGATCTGGATAAACTGGAGAAATGGTCTGAAGTAATTAGGATGAAAGTCAAGAAGGACAAATGCAGAGTATTCCACTTAGGCGGGAACAATCAGTTGCACACATACAAAAGGGGATATGACTGCCTAGGAAGGAGCATTGCAGAAAGGTATCTGGGGGTCATAGTGGATCACAAGCTAAATATGAGTCAAGAACGTAACATTGTTGCAAAAAAAAAAGCAAACATCACTCTGATGTATTAGCAGGAGTGTTGTAAACAAGACACGAGAAGTAATTTTTCTGCTCTGCTCTGCTCTGGTTAGGCCTCAGCTGGAGTACTGTGTCCAGTTCTGGGCGTCACATTTCAGGAAGGATGTGGACAAATTGGAGAGAGTCCAGAGAAGAGCAACAAAAATGATGAAAGGTCTAGAAAACATGACCTATGAGGGAAGATTGAAAAAAATTGGGTTTGTTTAGTCTGGAAAAGAGAAGACTGAGAGGGACATGATAACAGTTTTCAAGTATGTAAAAGGTTGTTACAAGGAGGAGGAAGACAAATTGTTTTTCTTAACCTCTGAGGATAGGACAAGAAGCAATGGGCTTAAATTGCAGCAAGGGAGGTTTAGGTTGGACATTAGGAAAAACTTCCTAACTGTCAGGGTGGTTAAGCACTGGAATGAATTGCCTAGGGAGGTTGTGGAAGCTGCAGCACTGGAGATTTTTAAGAGCAGGTTAGACAAACACCAGTCAGGAATGGTCTAGAAGATAATTAGTTCTGCCACAAGTGCAGGGGACTGGACTAGATGACCGCTCGAGGTCTTTTCCAGTTCTATGATTCTATGATTACCTGCCTAAAGTATATGGAATTATTTCTTCTTTCTCTCAAGATGACGGAAATATCTATACACAGTAAACCAAAAAGAAAAGGAGTACTTGTGGCACCTTAGAGACTAACAAATTTATTTGAGCATAAGCTTTCGTGAGCTACAGCTCACTTCATCGGATGCATTCAGTGGCAAATACAGTGGGGAGATTTATATACACAGAGAACATGAAACAATGGGTGTTACCAAACACACTGTAATGAGAGAGATCACTTAAGGTGAGCTATTACCAGCAGGAGAGCGGGAGGGAAAAAACCTTTTGTAGTGATAATCAAGGTGGGCCATTTCCAGCAGCTGACAAGACCATCTGAGGAACAGTGGGGGTGGAGGAGGGGAATAAACATGGGGAAATAGTTTTACTTTGTGTAATGACCCATCCACTCCCAGTCTCTATTCAAGCCTAAGTTAATTGTATCCAGTTTGCAAATTAATTCCAATTCAGCAGTCTCTCGTTGGAGTCTGGTTTTGAAGTTTTTTTTGTTGAAGAATTGCAACTTTTAGGTCTGTAATCAAGTGACCAAAGAGATTGAAGTGTTCTCCAACTGGTTTTTGAATGTTATAATTCTTGACGTCTGATTTGTGTCCATTTATTCTTTTACGTAGAGACTGTCCAGTTTGATCAATGTACATGGCAGAGGGGCATTGCTGGCACATGATGGCATATATCACATTGGTAGATGTGCAGGTGAATGAGCCTCTGATAGTGTGGCTGATGTGATTAGGCCCTATGATGGTGTCCCCTGAATAGATATGTGGGCACAGTTGGCAACGGGCTTTGTTGCAAGGATAGGTTCCTGGGTTAGTGGTTCTGTTGTGTGGTGTGTGGTTGCTGGTGAGTATTTGCTTCAGGTTGGGGGACTGTCTGTAAGTAAGGACTGGCCTGTCTCCCAAGATCTGTGAGAGTGATGGGTCGTCCTTCAGGATAGGTTGTAGATCCTTGATGATGCATTGGAGAGGTTTTAGTTGGGGGCTGAAGGTGATGGCTAGTGGCGTTCTGTTATTTTCTTTGTTGGGCCTATCTTGTAGGTAGGTGACTTCTGGGTACTCTTCTGGCTCTGTCAATCTGTTTCTTCACTTCAGCAGGTGGGTATTGTAGTTGTAAGAATGGTTGATAGAGATCTTCTGGTGTTTGTCTCTGTCTGAGGGGTTGGAGCAAATGCTGTTGTATCGTAGAGCTTGGCTGTAGACAACGGATCGTGTGGTGTGGTCTGGATTATGGTTGTGCAAACACTTCCAGCATGAGACTGTATGTGAACACACTTTTTTTCTCAAGACTTTTGGTTACATGAACATATTTGCAGAAATGAAGAATGGTTGCAGAAAATGAATAAAAAGATCACAGTTTAGAAGGATATCTGCAATTTTGATCTGAGTGAATAATCATGAATACTTAGTTATTGCAGTATTCACACAGATGTAGTTATTTCTTTACCATTGGAAGGATGTTGTGTTATATGTAATGATATCCTACAGACTTGATTGTATTATGGAGATACAACTGGCACATATTAAGAGTAATGAAGATTTCTCATGTGGAACATAGAGTCACATAGAGAGACACCTCGGGAGTTACAGCGCAGAATGCTGCTTTACTGCGCAGAAACTTGCCAGTGTAGACGGGTCCAAGGTGGGTGAGGTAATATCTTTTATTGGACCTGCTTCTGTTGGTGAGAGAGACAAACTTTTCAGCTACACAGAGCTCTTTCCAGGTCTGGGAAAGGTAGTAAGAGTGTCACAACTAAATACAAGGTGGAACAGATTGTTTAGCATAAGTAGTTAACCCAACCCATATTGTATGTGGAGCATAGACATAATTGAAAAAACTAAGTTTCAGTTCCAGTTAGAACACTGAAAATATGTATTTGTGAAGAGAGTTATTAGCTAACTTGTCACTCTACAATTTAGGCCCTGATCCAAAACCCATTGAAGTCAATGGGAGTCTGTCCACTGATTATGATGAACGTTAGATTAGGCCCTTAATGCAATTTCAGAACAGTTAATGTGGTTTGGGCCCACCTCACAAAGTTTTAAAACTGTTTTACTGCCACTTTGGAGGGTAGTTTTTGAACCCTGCTTAACTGAGGGAAGGTATCTCTTGAACTCTTTCTTGTTGAATACACTTCATTCATAGATTTTAAGTCCAGAAGGAACCATTATGATCATCTAATCTGATGACCTGCATAACAAAGGCCATAGGTTTTTACTGCATGATTCCTGCCTCATGCTCATAACTTCTGCTTGAGTAATAGCATGTCGTGTAGTGTACCTTAGTATAAACTCAATTAGTG
Organism: Eretmochelys imbricata; assembly: GCF_965152235.1. Classification (NCBI taxonomy): domain Eukaryota; kingdom Metazoa; phylum Chordata; order Testudines; family Cheloniidae; genus Eretmochelys; species Eretmochelys imbricata. The sequence goes on from NC_135573.1 coordinate 242,581,695, forward strand.
GTATTGTGGAGAGGGCTCTAAGGTATACTGTTTAAATCCCACTAAGCAGGTGATACTGTGGTTTAAATAAAGATAGTTTAAACTCTAACCCAGTTAGAGCTAAAATGGAGTCTGTCAGATGGGAGACCATTTCCAGATGGATCAGTGTCCAATACGTAACCTTTAATGCGAGGAGACAGTTGTAGTAAAAGTAGGTCATTGCCTGATAATTTTTCTTTTATTATTTAGTCCAAAGACAGAGGTACAATATTGTTTGTCTTAATCTGTGACTTCTATAAAAGGAACCCCTCAACTTTGATTCTCTCATTATCTGCTTTCATCTCCTGGCTGATGACGAATTACAAAATCCAGCTTGTTTCCTGACCCTTTTCTATAAGTATGCACAGGACAAAACCAAAGCAAAACAAAGGTTGTCTGAAAAATCTGAGGTACTTTGGTTTTGTTAATCCTTTCAGGAGATCCTGTGTTTACTAGAAGTGAACTACATGGGTCAATTTGCTAAAGTGTTTTGAAAGAATTAGCCAAATGAGAAACGAAACAATTACCTGAAGTTGCTGCTTGTTGCCAAGAACAAAAGTTAAACAAATCAGTGGCAGGATGAGTGGATCCGGTTAAATAATTATGTCTCTCCAGCAGGAAATCTGTCTATCAGCTGAAAGGTGAGACAGCAACATAATGACAATGCCCTGTGAATCAACTCTGAGATTTAAAAAAAAAAGCTACCAAAATACTAGAATAACTGACCAAAACTAACATTTTAGCATTAAAGCTCAAGCAATAGGAGGCCAAATTATCCTTTGATTCATGGATATGCAGCTCCACTGATGTTAGTGGAATGCATGGGGGTAACTGAGGGCAGAATATGACCCTCTTTGTTTGTTTGGTGAGTCTGTGTGTGTATGGGGGTGGGTTTTTGGAGGGGGGTGAGGGAGTGAGAGAACCTGGATTTGTGCAGGAAATGGCCTAACTTCATTATCATGCACATTGTGTAAAGAGTTGTCACTTTGGATGGGCTATCACCAGCAGGAGAGTGAATTTGTGTGGGGGGGTGGAGGGTGAGAAAACCTGGATTTGTGCTGGAAATGGCCTAACCTGACGATTACTTTAGATAAGCTATTACCAGCAGGACAGTGGGGTGGGAGGAGGTATTGTTTCATATTCTCTGTGTATATATAAAGTCTGCTGCAGTTTCCACGGTATGTATCTGATGAAGTGAGCTGTAGCTCACGAAAGCTCATGCTCAAATAAACTGGTTAGTCTCTAAGGTGCCACAAGTACTCCTTTTCTTCTTGCGAATACAGACTAACACGGCTGTTACTCTGAAACCTGCCTTAAAGCTGTACAGCTGTGATCTTGAAGAGTATCTCTGGCATTTCCTTCTTTCCATGTAGGAGGTGAGCCCCACAAAAGCATGCTGAAAACTTGTGCATTAAAATGAAATAGGTAAAGATGAGTATCAGACTCCAGTTGTGACATGAGAATTGCAGGTCATAGATGCATTTAAATCAGTCAGGTGACAGAAGACAGAAAGAGTTTAATTATAAAAAATACATTTTAAAAAAAATTAAAACCTCTAAAAAGTATTTTCAAATGTGAGTGCCTAGAGTTAGTTCCCATCATCTCTAATTAGCCCCCCTAAATAAATGACCTGATTTTTTAAAGGCACAGAGCACCTGCAGCTTCCATTAACTTCAAGGGCAATCGTAGGAGCTCATCACCTGAGGCCTCTTATTAAGGGAACAGAAATATAGGTTTAGGAGCCTAACTTAAGGCACTCAAGTTTGAAAAATTTGGCCTTAGTTTCCAGGACTGCCTGTATAGCACCTCTCAAAATCACTACATTCAGGGTTTTTTTTTTTTTTTTTAAAGGCCACTTCATTCTCTAATACCAAGAAATCCAAAATTGGCCATCTCTATTTTGAAAACATCTGTGGGCAACAAATTGGTGTAGGGTTTTGAAATCATCAGTTCTGCTCTTATTTCCATTCTGTAATTAATATGACGTCAACCTGTGCTACATAATTCATTTTGACTGAAGATTTCCTTATTTTTGCTATTTGGCTGCTAAGAAACAGGCCAGAGATTTACTGTCAAGAAAATAAAACAAAAGCCTCATCTTCTCTTTGGAGAATTAGGGTACCTTGTCTTAAGAAAAAATGTTTTATAATCTGTTTTAATATGATACAAGAGATACACAAATCCGACCAAAGGGCTTCTCCATTTAACAAAAACAAAACATGTTAGATCTTAACTGTGGCCATTTTCCAGGAGAAGCTATTGTAGTAACTTGACAAAATGCTCAGTATCTGGTGGATTAAATCATTCACGGACACTGTGGTTTGGTGTGTTGGTTTCCATCTTGATTATGACTAGCAGTCCCTGCAGTGTCTGGGACTTCAGAGGAACACTGTGAATACACCTGGTTAGAAAAAAAATTTCTGCAGAAAATTTGACCTTTCTGGAAAAATTATAAAAATGGAACATTTTGATTTGGAAATGCCGCTGTGATGCCCCATGGGAACTATAGTTCAGGTGCCTCCTGCCTCCATTCTCATTTATAAGCTGGGTTTGTTGGCTAGACTACATCTTCTATGATGCACCAGGATCTCCCCTCTTGCTGAGCTGCTGTGACGCATCATGGGAGATATAGTCGGGCTGGGGAGCCTGGTTCATATCGGAAATGTGGGCATGAGGCATCCAAACTACAGATCCCATGATTCAGTGTGGTAATATTTCCAATTTTTATTTTTTATTTTTTAGGTATTTGGTTTCTCATTGAACAGTCAATATTTTCTGCAGGAAGCAGAGACTTGTAGTGAAAAAAATTAATCAAAAATCCAATTTTCCATTGAAAACCAGTTTTGATGAAAATTTTTTCACCAGACCTAATTGTAAAGCTATTCCAGAGTTCATGCATAATAATTGAACAAACCTGCTGTTCATTGTTCAATGAAAACATAACAAGGGAACAGGATTTTTATATGGGGTTAAACCTCATTAGAAAGGTACTTATAAAAGGCAGACAATATTGTTAATGACAACACTACACTGAAAAAATATGGCTTTACTATTTGAAAGGTCAGGTACACCATGTCATCATACTTAAGGCTCAGCTGGTGATATTTTGGTTCTAAATTCATTAATTTTAGCAGCTAGAAATAGAACCATAAAAATTCACTCTAGCCTGACACGAGCCAGACAGGATATCAATAGCTGGTAGTATTTTATATATTTAAGTGATTTTTTTCCCCCTTCATAGGTGAAAAAAAATAACTTCCTCAATTAATAATGCCCTCTTCCCTCCCACCCCCCCCCAGTCTTTTCAAGAAGAATTTGCTTCATGATTACTCTAGTGAGTTTTGGAATGAGTCCTCTGCACCAGTATTAGGCATGAATACACTCCTCTGCCCTAATGATGCAGGTAATTGGAATACATCCTCATCTCTCAAAACAGAAAAACAACTCTCAAAAGCTGCAGCCCATCAGAAAACCATACAGAGTGTTACTGTCAAAGGGAAATTATCATAGATGAGAGTAGGTAATCAACAGCAATCAAGCTTGCACATCTGAAATAAAGCAGTTACTCTCAAGACCTATATCATGCTTATCCTACAGTAGGTCAAAACCCAACCCAGACTCATTGCACTTAGAAGGTTCTGAAATAAGATATTCATAAGATATTCCAGGTCACATGAAATATTTCTAAGTTATTATTAGCTAGATCTGGTTGTCATCTTCTCCGAGCGCATGATCAGTAACTATAATCTGTATCATAATGAGTGCATGCAGGTGGGTGGCTCCTTCTTATTATAGTGCATCTGCATGACTAATCTAGTCATCAGGAGACCCAAGGATGACATCTGTCAGTTACCTTTATACACGTGTTCTAATACTTAGTATTCTGGTTATACCTGGTGTTTTTTACCTGAGGGGAGGGTATGATAAAGCAAGCCATTGAGCAAATGGTGATGCTTGGCATGAATCTTGTTTCACTTTTTTTATTGCTCTCTCCTATGGTCCAATTACTATGGGTTGTGCCATAGGCTAGAGGAAAGACTGTGTTTAGATCTCCAGATTGGAAGTAACATAACAAATTTCCTCTGAGAATTACTTTCCAGTGGAAATTCAGGCAAGACCAATATTTTAAGCACTTGCCTAGTTTGTGGAAATCATGAATATATGCTGGTCTTTCAAAACTACTAAAATATGATTTGACACTATTCCAACAACCTAACTGAGGGTTTCTGAATGGAATAAAAATATATTTTGAGCTTTTATATTTGCTCACTGCTCTGGTGAATATGTAGTTTCTGTAGACAGCTAATGCATTTTGAGTTTACAACTCAACCTTGAGTCTACAGGGGCTTGGCTAGTATTTTTGTTAATACTTTAGCTAATTTAAGTAGATGTACCATATTCAGTATCTGCTCTTCTGTAGGGTAAAAGTTTAATATAGAAGAGACTAATTACATTGAGTGCTATTCGATGCCTTTGTAAAGTGAGTAGTTTGAGTAAATACTGAGCTCTTTTGCTGTGTGAAGGGTACAGCTGAAATATTTCAAGCTTTTGGATGTTGTGAATTCACTCATTCTTAATTAATTTTTGTCTTCTGCATACAGGTGTGTCATCAGATATTTGACCAATGCATGAATAAAAAGGTGTCCTGTCCAAACCATAATGTTGTTACTATTCCTAACTTGTGCTTATTGTGTAGAGGGTAAGAGGGAGATTTTTCAAAGGAAAAATGGGCGTTAAGTGCCCAACTCCCATTGATTTTTCAATGGTTGCTTGGTGGCTAAATGCCCTTTGTGCCATTAAAAACAATGAGGAGTCCTTGTGGCACCTGAGAGACTAACACATTTATCTGGTCATAAGCTTTTGTGGGATATAACCTACTTCATCAGATGCACGAAGTGGAAAATATAGTAAGCAGGTATAAATATACAGTACATGAAAAGATGGAAGTTGCCTTACCAAGTGGGGGGTCAGTGCTAACGAGGCCAATTCAGTTACGGTGGATGTAGCCCATTCCCAAACAGTGGACAAGAAGGGGTGAATGTCAACTGTTGGGAATGAGCTACATCCACCCTAAATGGGGGACCGGAAGTCAGGACTCTTGGGCTTTTTGTCTTGGCCCTGCCATTTTGTTGTGTGACCTTGGAGAAGTGCCTTAATGGCTGTTCTTTGGTTTCTCCATCTGTAGAATATATACAATGAAAACAGCTTTGATGAGATGTTGTGATGGTTAATGACTTAGAACCAGATTTTCCTACCCTTATTTATGTTGAGTAATAACTTGCTCTTTGAGTAGTTCCATTTATTTCACTATTCATTACCATTCATTGTGAGTAAAGGTGGCAGGATCTGACTCCTAATGTTTGTAAAGTCTTTTGGAAAAGTGTAAAATATTTAGTGTGTCATGAATATTCCAAACTCATAATCTTCCTGATGAGTTTATGTGGTGGTGTAGTAAAAAAGAGAAATTATATTTCCCTCAGAAATAAATATTCGCAAATTTTGAAACCACTGAATTTTTAGATAACATATTTTGGCCCAGCCTTGAGTTGCTGAATTATAAGGATACCAAGTAAATCCACTTAAGACTTTAAGATGTAACACCCTATTGGAGGCAATTAACAACTCTGAGAAATCAAGTGAAAAGTGGTGAGGTTTCATGCTGAAGCAAAAAGACTCAGAGGTTTAGGGGAAAACATGGAAATTGCCTGAATGCAAATTAGGGGTGCATGTTAAATATTGGCTTAGCTATTAGTTAAGACTGACAAAAATAACTTTATTTTTCATTGTTGGATGGCAGGGAGGAGTCTGAGGAAGAATTCCATTCCCCAACTGCTCCAAATCAATAATCTGCTGTTGTTTTTGTCACCATTTGAATCCCATAGACTATAGTAACAAAGAGAGCTTTCACTTTGCCTTACTACTGAGGCCCATTGAAAGTGGAGAGCAGCATTTAGGTATGGCCTCCAGAGGCAAGTAATATGATTTATGCTCCTGTGTATTTTGTGCTGAAAAGCACAACAGAGATTGATGAGTGGACAGTCAAGCACGCTACACCTTTCCTAAGCAAACAGCTCATCACCAATATTTCCTAGTCTACTGTCACCTGAAAGAAGAAGGCTAGTGTTGGTAAACAACAAATAACCTAAATGCAAATAAAAATCTACCACTGTTGAACCAAGAGGAAAAAACCAGGGAGGTGACATGTCAAGATTCCATGCTAAATATTAATATGGAGTTTTAAAAAAAACCTTAGCACTTAGAGACTGTATTAATAATGGAGTGACTTCAGACACTAGAAAAAGGAAACCCACCTTGTGATGGGGTGTACAAACCCCACCCTGGAAAGGAAGGGGTTAAAGAGCTACTTTGGGACAAGGCAACCCCACCCCAGCACATCTGAAAAGCATGCACGGCCTGGAGGAGGAGCTTGAAAGGGAAGTGGAGCAGCTCACTAGCAGGCAGCTTGTGGAGGTGAACAGATCTGTGGGCCTCCTGATTCAGAGAGAGCTTTATGGGAGGTTCAGCTGCCTGGGGTTCCTGACAATTGAGAATCTACCTGATCTGCTCAGGGAAAAAAGGACTCTGGATGTTTGCATGGTCTGGGCTTTGTCCTTTAATTTATTTTGTTTCTATGTCTTTGCCCTTTTCTGTAGGGAGACTGGGAGAAAGCAATCCAGAGGAGCAGTGATGCAGCACTTTTTGGGATGCAGAAACTTGTTGCCCACCACACGGCCCTGGATTCGCACCTGGCGGAGAGGGTGAGCCAAGATTCTCGTACAACATCTGGTTGGGGCTGAAGGTGAAAACCTACCTCAGATACAGGGGAATCTGGACTGGAAGATCATATAACTTGGAGGGCCATGACTCTGGAACCTTGGCCTGGTGGGGCCTGGGACCCCTTGCCCGACAGCAGGGCTATCCTTTATCGGACTCTCTGTATACCCTGAAAAGGGTGGGCCCGATTCATGGCCTGGCCAGAGGTCTGAGTCACAGAAAGGTGCCAACTGTTGCAGGGCTAGAGCAGCTGTCAACAGGGGTCACCAGGGAAGAAAGAGAGCCTGCTATGACCTGCCTGACCACTAGGCGGTACCAGCAATGAGTGATCCCCTTCACATGCATGCTAGTTAGCTGAGTTGAGTTTACTGAGTACAGACTATTTACTTCTTAGTCCAGGAATATCCACAATGTGGCTAGCTGTTGATTATGAATGTTGGGTCTTGCAGTTGCTTTTTATCGCTGCATATGACCAGCATTCATATCAAGCTTGTACTGTCTGAAACCTTGGCTTTGGGATCAATCCAAATGGACATTGTGGTGCTTAGGGCCAAATTTCATTGCAGTGAATTGACAGTAGGTATATTCATAGGCTGTGTGTTATACGGGGAAAATGACAAAAGCTATTATTCACTGACAACTTACTTTCCATTTCTTTTTGTTGCACTGTTTATTATGTATTCTAGCAACTCAAAATATTGAACAAAGTAAATAAACACTATGGAAATCCATAGATCAAAAATATTCATAATGCTTAGAAAGAAATACATATGTGTTTCTTTTGGTCTCTTTAGGAGGACTTTTGTTTTTCTGTTTTAGTTTAATTAAAAAGACAGCATGCACTAAACATATAAAATAGCCACTCATTAGCAAAACTTGGCCAGATATTTTCTATCAATGCACTACTGTAAATGCGGAGTAATGCCACTGGCTTCCGTGGCGTAACACTGGGTTTATCCAGGTGTAGCTAGAGCTGGAGAAACAGTGGGGAAAACGATGCACAAACACATTAGGGAATTCTGATCTGATCAAACAGACTTGTTAGGGAATTCCAAATTGTGATATGATCTGACCATGTTCACACTCATTTGGTCTCTTGTGAATGCTCCTGTGACAGGATTTTGTTTGCATGAATATTTACAGAAGAACTCTTATATGCATTCTGCCAGCTGGTGCCTGCAGAAGCAAGAGCCAGATTCAATATCTAAGGGTTGCTCTTAACATTTCAAAACAAAACCAGCTCGAACACCCACCCAGAAACCTAGGAAAATGAAATACCAACCCTGAATGTTCGTAATAGGCAACGATTGCCCACTCTCAAGCACTGACTCTGTGTATAATGAAAAGAAAACTTTTTAATTGAGGGGAGAGGGAACACAGCATTAATTTGGGACCACAGTAATAATAACTGAAAAGCATGCAAATAGTAAGTAAGACACCCATCCCACAGTATCTTGCCTAGTGTCCTTTGCCTTGGTTTTTCAACTTGTGAAAGTCTAATGGACAACTGTCCCTTCACACTGAGGGACCCCTGGCCGCACCCTACTCACAGTTTATTTTTAGAGATCAGCAAAGTTCCAGAGTCCACAGGCACATTCAGGTGTGTTCACCTCCAGCCCTCACGCCACTGGCTTACACATGAATGAGCACATGCTGTGACCTCCCAGCACAGAATGTTGGCATGACTCAAATCCAGGACCTTCATGAGCAAAGCACAGAGTGATATCACTTGGGTTACAGGAGCAACTCCGTTAGCGGATCGTTGTGGTAGGCTGTCATCCTCTTTGCGGAGCACTAGGGGGAGATTTAGCACACACTCTCTCTATTAGTGTGTTACACTTTATTATGCCCAGATGTGTATTTGTATCAGAAATGTTCATCGAGCCACCTTATACATACTGGTTTTGTGTGTGGGTTTTGGGAGCAGTAAGGCAGAAGAAGCCTGACAAATCGAGTGATTTTCAAAAATACAACAGCATTGTCTGATACCTGATCATCAGCACTAGCAGTAGAGATGGAAGAGAGGGCAGAAGCACATAGGCTGAGGGATACTTCAGCAGCAGAAAGGAGACACTTTGATAATCTTCCAGCTCTAGAATATGGAGGAAGATATCTGCTGTGCAGCCAGATGCCGAGGCACGAGGATGAGCACCAGGGGATGGCCTTATTGAGCCATCACTACACATTGCACAGGCATAGGCCGTGAATGTGACAAGAGAAAACTGAATGTAAAGCCTGCTAGCAGTCCATAAATCTGTTTGATCTCTTCCTGAGGCAGGAAGGAAACAAAGTATTTTTAAATCAGAGGTCCACAATCATAGCCAAATACAAATATCGTTCTGTGGAAAAAAGGAAGGAAGAGATTTTTTAAATGTCCAAAAATTGATTCGATTTTTTTCCTGTCCTAGTGCATTTCTGGGCCTGAGGGATTCAATGCCTTGGTGAGTTGTTCAAACATTGCACCTATTTATAAGGTTAGAGCATCAAATCAGGGAACAGAAATCACATAATGTGGCTTGGGTAGCTGTGAAGGGGTGTCCACCCCACACAGGACTGTAAGGGGTTAAGGTGGCCAGGTCAGCCTATTAACTCCACAGGCTGCACCTGGAGGAAGAGCCAGGGAGTAAGGATTGATTGCAAGCAGGCTCAGCTGGGCAAGAGAAGGCAAGGCCTATAAAGCCAGGAAGCTGGCAACAAACTCCGGCAGCACTCACTCGGAAGAGGGAGGAGGGTTTGGAGCCGGGGGAGGGGGAACCAGAAGAATAGGAAGCATTCTGGGGAAGGAGCAGTGAGGGCCAGGACAGTAAAGTCAAGAGCTTCTGGGGTGAAGGTCCCTAGACGGGAATCTGGAGTAGAGGATGGGCCTGGGTTCCCCTACCAGCCCTGAAGAGTGGCTCTGAATGGAAAGACTTGGATATACTCCAGAAGCAGTGGGAACACTGAGTGACCTAGCTGGAGAGCTGAGTCACAAAGAAGATGCTGTGGTTCCTGGAATGAGAGAGGAGCTGGAGACCTGAGAGATAGATGGTGTGATGGCGTGCAACCCCAGGAAGGGGTGTCAGCCTTCAGAGAATTCCCAGAGTGACCAGGAGGAGGTGCCAGACAAGTGGTGAGTGGAGCACACTGTGACAGTGACCAGTCACACAGGCTGAAAAATGAATTCCAAATATCCGGTATTCAAATGAACACTCATGATAAACTTATCTGTCTCAAATATGTTTGTAAAAACTGTTCATTAAACAAGTATGAATAATGCTCACATTAAATCATCATTTCTTTGCAGACCGCTTATGAACAGAAACAAGGTCCAGTTCCAAAGTATAAGTTGTTCACAATTGCAGACAAGGCTGAAGAGTAATAAAAAGAATATTTTGGTCCTAAGCAGAATTCTCTCTAATCATCTGTTCTCCTTCTCTACTTAGCCAACACAACCCCAGATAATGGTTTGTGTAATAGGCTCCCCACACCACAGCAGCAGCCCTGGGAACCCTGGCTGGAGCTGGTTTTCCTGGAGCTGGTAGGCTCCCTGCTGTAGAGCAGCTAAGTGCTATTGGCATTCTTGAGAGACACAGGATAGGTGAGGAAATATCTTTCACTGGACCAGCTTCTGGTGGTGGATGGTACAAGCTTTCAAGCTACACTGCTCGAGGTACACAGTTTGAAAGCTTGTATCTTCCACCAACAGAAAGAAGTTGGTCCAATAAGATATTATCTCACCTACCTCATCTCTCTCCTATACTGGGACCAAGGCAGGGGCAATAACTTTGCAACTGACATTCTTGTCAGTTTCACAGTTGCTAATCACTGAAAAGCAATTGACAAGAATGTCTATTTCCATTTCATTTCAGAAACATTATATTTTGGTGTTTTTGAAAAGAAATATTTGAGGATTGCTGGTTTTGCTGAGAAATTTTGGTAAATCCGAAGAGAACAAAAGCAATTTCAAAAATACCGAAACTTTAACTGGTTCCAACCAGCTCTACTCTTGAACCAATTTAAGAAAATCCATACGAGAGGGTTGCACTGATTTAGGGAAGCCAGTTTCTGAATTAGTTAGTTTAGCTGAAACTAATCAGTGCAACCTCCAAGTGTAGATAAGGCTTGATGGGGGAGGGAAGGGCAGAGCAGTTTAAATTGAACATGGAGTGTCAGCCTTAAGTCTGGGTATCCTGTCTATTGTTAGTATGTGTCAAACTCTATTTTTACATTATTTTTTTACTTTTTAAAACAGTCCTCCTGACAACAAGCCCACTGATACCTTTCAGCTATTTATTATTTTATTTACAATACAGCATCGGTCCTGAGGATTGTCCTTTATGACAGTTAAATGGAAAGACAGAGCTGTCAGTGTATGCTGACTGTGGTACTGTAGCAGTATCTAGTTCAGTACTATTTGCATATTCATCCTCCATGTTAACTACCAACTAAAAAAAGAGCCCCCCCCCCCCAAAAGTTCAAAAATATTTTGAGTTTGAGACAGTGGGTTTTCTAGTACATGTAGTCTTACCTGTCTGTCTTGTACTGCCTGCTCCTATTCCCATGGAGTGAGTGTGCATAAGAGGTCTACAACAGGATATTGGGTGTAGAGGAAGGTGTCTTGGATACTTGGCTTGTGACTATGCACAATCAGTGGTCACAAACCCTTGTGTAAGGGGATGTCAGGGACCCTGGCTTCAGGTCTGCCATATACCACGCCAGTGGGTGATCCTATCATTCACACAGGCTATATGTAGGTGCATTTCACCCAGAGGGAACTAAACCCACATTTGAACCCCACAAACCTTGTTTTCCACCATTTTGGTGTAATTGCTAGATCACACTACCTCCCTTAATTAATATTTGTAATAAATTTACATGTTACAGTTAAAACATGGCTATGTGGTAGCTGTTGGCAGTCTATCCATAAGGCTGTGAAATTAACCTTTGATCTTTCCCAGCTTAATCAGGAAATTGGCTTTGGGAGTTATTCCTCAACTCTGGATCTGTGGTTAAAGTTAGACATCACTAATAGGAAGTCTAGTATCAGGAAATGTGTGAATGCTAATCCACACAAACAAAAACAAACCTTTGGCTTGCATACAGTTTCACTGGAATTTTCCTCTACATTCTGTTTCCTTCAGTAAGTCAGTAAAAAGTACAAGCAGCTTGTTAAAGTCTCTGAAAAGCTTGAGACTTTTTGGGGCCACTTTTACTTCAGGTAGACTAGATGCCTATCATGTATTTACAAGAGCTTTAAAAGTCTGGAATGGGTTTTCAAAGATTTGTGCAGGTCATCTGTAAACAGGTACATGCAATTGACCTTGAATGAAGCTCTAATTAATGATGGTATTTTCCTTCCATATGCACAAAAGGCGCTTTCTTCTCAAGGATCAAATTTGGTTCCTTGTCCAGGTCAGTTTTACAAATCAGTTAATTAACTTCGAGTTTGTCCAACTCCATGATTTAAAATGGATCATATAATCCAGAGATAAAACAGGTTTGGAATGAATGCATAATTTGGCAGTATCATGTTAGAACTTTTCATGGGAAAAAAATCATCAGAAAAACAGTAAAAGGAATACATTTCCGGTACAAGCAATTTATGGTAAGTGTGTTTGAAATATTCATAGATTATAGGACTGGAAGGGATCTCAATAGGTTATCTAGTCCAGTCCCTCACACTCAAGGCAGGAGTAAGTATTATCTAGACCATCCCTGACAGGTGTTTGGTGATTTTTAAGAGCAGGTTAGAGAATGATGGTGATTCCACAACCTCCCAAGGTAATTTATTCTAGTCCTTAACCACCCTGATAGTTAGGAAATTTTTTCCTAATGTCCAGTCTAAACCTCCCTTGCTGCAGTTTAAGCCCATTGCTTCTTGTGCTATCCTTGGAGGTTAAAGAGAACAATTTTTTCCCTCCTCCTTGTAAAAACCTTTTATGTGCTTGAAAATTATGTCCCCACTCAGTCTTCCCTTCTGCAGACTAAACAAGCCCAATTTTTTCAATCTTCCCTCATAGGCCTTGTTTTCTAGACCTTTAATCATTTTTGTTGCTCTCCTCTGGACTTGCTCCAGTTTGTCCACATCCTTCCTGAAATATGGCACCCAGAACTGGACACAATATTCCAGTTGAGGCCTTATCAGAATAGAGTGGAAGAATTACTTGTTGTGTCCTGTTTACAACACTCCTGCTGATACATCCCAGAACTATGTTTGCTTTTTTTGCAACAGTGTCACACTGTTGATTCATATTTAGCTTGTGATCCACTGTAAACCCCAGATCCCTTTTCGCAGTACTCCTTCCTAGGCAATCATTTCCCATTTTGTATATGTGCAACTGACTGTTCCTTCCTAAGTATAGTACTTTGCATTAGTCTTTATTGAATTTCATCTTATTTATTTCAGACCATTTCTCCACCTTGTCCAGATCATTTTGAATTTTAATTCTATCCTCCAAAGCACTTGCAACCTCTCCCAGCTTGGTATCATCCACAAACTCTGTTAGTGTACTCTCTATGCCAGTATCTAAATCACTTCTAAAGATATTTAACAGAACCGGACCCAGGACCAATCCCTGTGGGACCCCACTCAGTATGCCCTTCCAGCTTGACTGTGAATCACTGATAATTATTCTCTGGGAATGACAGGTTTCAGAGTAGCAGCCGTGTTAGTCTGTATCCGCAAAAAGAAAGGAGGACTTGTGGCACCTTAGAGACTAACAAATTTATTTGAGCATAAGCATCTGATGAAGTGAGATGTAGCTCATGAAAGCTTATGCTCAAATAAATTTGTTAGTCTCTAAGGTGCCACAAGTCCTCCTTTTCTTTTTCTCTGGGAATGGTTTTCCAACCAGTCATGCATCCACCTTATAGTAGCTTCATCCTAGTTAGTTTATGAGAAGGTCATGTGAGACAGTATCGAAAGCCTCACTAAAGTCAAAACAAACCACATCTGTGGCTTCCTCCCTATCCACCAGGCTTGTTATCCTGTCAAAGAAAGCTATTAGGTTGGTTTGACATGATTTGTTCTTGACAAATCCATGTTGACTGTTGCTTATCACCTTATCTTCTAGGTGTTTGCAAAATGATTGCCTGACTATTTGCTCCATTATCTTTCTGGGTGCTGAAGTTCAACTGACTGGTTTGTAATTCCTTTAGATTAGGCCCTAATGTTAATGTCATAGAATCATAGAATCTCAGGGTTGGAAGGGACCCCTGAAGGTCATCTAGTCCAACCCCCTGCTCGAAGCAGGACCAATTCCCAGTTAAATCATCCCAGCCAGGGCTTTGTCAAGCCTGACCTTAAAAACCTCTAAGGAAGGAGATTCTACCACCTCCCTAGGTAACGCATTCCAGTGTTTCACCACCCTCTTAGTGAAAAAGTTTTTCCTAATATCCAATCTAAACCTCCCCCACTGCAACTTGAGACCATTACTCCTCGTTCTGTCATCTGCTACCATTGAGAACAGTCTAGAGCCATCCTCTTTGGAACCCCCTTTCAGGTAGTTGAAAGCAGCTATCAAATCCCCCCTCATTCTTCTCTTCTGCAAGCTAAACAATCCCAGCTCCCTCAGCCTCTCCTCATAAGTCATGTGTTCTAGACCCCTAATAATTTTTGTTGCCCTTCGCTGGACTCTCTCCAATTTATCCACATCCTCCTTGTAGTGTGGGGCCCAAAACTGGACACAGTACTCCAGGTGAGGCCTCACCAATGTCCTTAACATCTCTACTGGAATTCCCATTTAATTTAAAGAAGAAAATAATCTATAGTAATTTTGAAGCTGCCCCCAAATCTGTTAACTGCCCTACCTGTAAACCAAGGCCTGAGCCTGCAAACTTTTTCTCTTTGATTTAGATCCCAGTCTTATAAACACATCATTTGCATTCCTGCTGAGCTCGGTTGATTTCAATGTGATTTGCGTGGGTGTGTAGGTCCACTCTGACCTGACTGCTTTCCCTGTGGATGAAGGGAAAGCAGTGGATGTATTGTATCTTGACTTTAGCAAAGCTTTTGACACGGTCTCCCACAGTATTCTTGTCAGCAAGTTAAAGAAGTACGGGCTGGATGAATGCACTATAAGGTGGGTAGAAAGTTGGCTAGATTGTCGGGCTCAACGGGTAGTGATCAATGGCTCCATGTCTAGTTGGCAGCCGGTGTCAAGTGGAGTGCCCCAGGGATCGGTCCTGGAGCCGGTTTTGTTCAATATCTTCATAAATGATCTGGAGGATGGTGTGGATTGCACTCTCAGCAAATTTGCAGCTGATACTAAAGTGGGAGGAGTGGTAGATACGCTGGAGGGCAGGGATAGGATACAGAGGGACCTAGACAAATTGGAGGATTGGGTCAAAAGAAAACTGATGAGGTTCAAGAAGGATAAGTGCAGGGTCCTGCACTTAGGACGGAAGAACCCAATGTACAGCTACAGACTAGGGACCGAATGGCTAGGCAGCAGTTCTGCGGAAAAGGACCTAGGGGTGACAGTGGACGAGAAGCTGGATATGAGTCAGCAGTGTGCCCTTGTTGCCAAGAAGGCCAATGGCATTTTGGGATGTATAAGCAGGGGCATAGCGAGCAGATCGAGGGACGTGATCGTCCCCCTCTATTCGACATTGGTGAGGCCTCATCTGGAGTACTGTGTCCAGTTTTGGGCCCCACACTACAAGAAGGATATGGATAAATTGGAAAGAGTCTAGCGAAGGGCAACAAAAATGATTAGGAGTCTGGAAGACATGACTTATGAGGAGAGGCTGAGGGAACTGGGATTGTTTAGTCTGCAGAAGAGAAGAATGAGGGGGGATTTGATAGCTGCTTTCAACTACCTGAGAGGTGGTTCCAGAGAGGATGGTTCTAGACTATTCTCAGTGGTGGAAGAGGACAGGACAAGGAGTAATGGTCTCAAGTTGCAGTGGGGGAGGTTTAGATTGGATATTAGGAAAAACTTTTTCACTAGGAGGGTGGTGAAACACTGGAATGCGTTGCCTAGGGAGGTGGTGGAATCTCCTTCCTTAGAAGTTTTTAAGGTCAGGCTTGACAAAGCCCTGGCTGGGATGATTTAATTGGGGATTGGTCCCGCTTTTGAGCGGGGGGTTGGACTAGATGACCTCCTGAGGTCCCTTCCAACCCTGACATTCTATGATTCTGGCCCTATGCACCTACTGCTGTGAGAAGTGCCATTGAAGTCAATGGCTAACCTTACCTAGCTGTACTCTGTGCAAGACCTGAGGGGGGCAGTACAAAGTTCTAGTCCTAAAAGTGTCCCACAGAACAGAAAATGACAAGGTGCACAACAGTGGATTCTGCAAAACAATACTTAACAGCATCCCCATCTCATCTCATAACTTTCTTAGAATTAGTAAAGCAATGATACTCAAAATTAAATTGAACAAAATGTTCTCTTTGCACTTTAAAAGAGGATATTTAAATATAAGCAAGGGGGGTTAGAATATTTCCTTAATTTCATCTACTTTTCCACATGGACAAATACTAAATTGGTCCAAAAATGCCAGCCACAGCAGGCTAAACCAGTAGGAAGAGGTTTGAAACCAGGTCATAGAATATCAGGGTTGGAATGGACCTCAGGAGGTCATCTAGTCCAACCCCCTGCTCAAAGCAGGACCAATCCCCAACTAAATCATCCCAGCCAGGGCTTTGTCAAGCCTGACCTTAAAAATATCTAAGGAAGGAGATTCCACCTAGGTAACGCATTCCAGTGTTTCACCACCCTCCTTGTGAAAAAGTTTTTCCTAATATCCAACCTAAACCTCCCCCACTGCAACTTGAGACCATTACTCCTTGTTCTGTCATCAGCTACCACTGAGAATAGTCTAGAACCATCCTCTCTGGAATCACCTCTCAGGTAGTTGAAAGCAGCTATCAAATCCCCCCTCATTCTTCTCTTCTGCAGACTAAACAATCCCAGTTCCCTCAGCCTCTCCTCATAAGTCATGTCTTCCAGACTCCTAATCATTTTTGTTGTCCTTCGCTGGACTCTTTCCGATTTATCCACATCCTTCTTGTAGTGTGGGGCCCAAAACTGGACACAGTACTCCAGATGAGGCCTCACCAATGTCGAATAGAGGGGGACGATCACGTCCCTCGATCTGCTCGCTATGCCCCTATTTATACATCCCAAAATGCCATTGGCCTTCTTGGCAACAAGGGCATACTGCTGACTCATATCCAGCTTCTCATCCACTGTAACCCCTAGGTCCTTTTCCACAGAACTGCTTCCTAGCCATTTGGTCCCTAGTCTGTAGCTGTGCATTGGGTTCTTCCGTCCTAAGTGCAGGACTCTGCACTTATCCTTGTTGAACCTCATCAGATTTCTTTTGGCCCAATCCTCCAATATGTCTAGGTCCCTCTGTATCCTATCCCTACCCTCCAGCATATCTACCTCTCCTCCCAGTTTAGTGTCATCTGCAAACTTGCTGAGGGTGCAGTCCACGCCATCCTCCAGATCATTTATGAAGAAATTGAACAAAACTGGCCCGAGGACCGACCCTTGGGGCACTCCACTTGATACTGGCTGCCAACTAGACATGGAGCCATTGATTACTACCTGTTGAGCCCGACAATCTAGCCAGCTTTCTATCCACCTTATAGTCTATTCATCCAGCCCATACTACTTTAACTTGCTGGCAAGAATACTGTGGGAGACCGTGTCCAAAGCTTTGCTAAAGTCAAGGAACAACACGTCCACCGCTTTCCCCTCATCCACAGAGCCAGTTATATCGTCATAGAAGGCAATTAGATTAGTCAGGCATCACTTGCCCTTGGTGAATCCATGCTGACTGTTCCTGATCACTTTCCTCTCCTCTAAGTGCTTCAGAATTGATTCCTTGAGGACCTGCTCCATGATTTTTCCAGGGACTGAGGTGAGGCTGACTGGCCTGTAGTTCCCAGGATCATCCTCCTTCCCTTTTTTAAAGATGGGCACTACATTAGCCTTATTCCAGTCGTCCAGGGCTTCCCCAGATCACCGTGAGTTTTCAAAGATAATGGCCAATGGCTCTGCAATCACATCCGCCAACTCCTTTAGCACTCTTGGATGCAGCGCATCTCTGATGTCTTCAGAGATGATCTTGTTCCAGAGTGAGCACTTCAAACAAGTTCTCAAATATGCCATTATGTTGGTTTCAATAAAACAGTTATTGCATGTTAGTCATTTGGAATCTGTTTTTTTTTTTTCATTAAATACATTTTAGATAATATAATAAAATGTGGATGACCTATTAGTTAATCTTTGCTAAATACAATTGCATCTTGATCCAGTATCTCTTCTTGAACTCATAAATTTTCTCGTCACTTTTGAGTATTCAGACTCCTTACTCTGTATTTTGGTCTCTTACAGTAGAGATCTAACTGCTATAGTTAAACCCTGCAATGTGAATGACTACAACATAAGAGCTCCTGGCCTACAATACTCAGGCAAACATTACAAATATATGATCAAAACCTTTTTAAGTACATATTTTGGACAAGTGGCAGTAACAGGAAAGGAAATGTGCAAGCTGTAGGAATTTGCTAAACTATGATCATATTTAAAACATAACTTACCGTATTATATGGGATCAGCTCCTTAAAGGTGTGACAGCATTTACGCTAGAAAGCAGGTAGGCACTGATTCTACTTACTACCCTTGTGCCAATCAGAAGTGTCCTTGAAACTTATACATGATACCACATAAAGTTGGTCTAAGAGCCTGATCTAAAGTCCACTGAATTGAATGGACAGAATCAATGGCCTTTAGATCAGGCCCTCAGGGAGAAGTGTGTCAAGGTCTACAGTGGCACAAAGTTGTCATTTTCATTTTACTTGCAAAAATAGAAGCTTTAATGGATTCCTTCCCATCCCTGCACAAGAATTTGGTAAGAGCAAAGTTCCTCCATCGCTTCAAATGAGTAGTGTTTTCATAGTGAATTTCAATCAGAGTGCATATTTTTCATATATTTGCCCCTTGTTAAAATAGACTTTTTTGCAGAGAAACATCACCATTTTTGCTGTGAATCAGCATTTATTTGTTTTTTGTCTATGAATTTTTTTTTTTTTTTTTTTGGGTGTGGAAAAGAAGCAAACCATTTGGGACCTGACTCTGCATGAGGGGCCTCCTTCCTGCTCAGTCTCAGTTATGTGATTGGCTCCATTGACTCCTGGGGGTAAGCACTGCTAAGCATAAGGGCTGCAGGGTTGAATCCTTGAACAGAAGCTGTAAAACACTTTGCTGTTTGTGAAGCCATTCAAAATAAAAGTCCTTGTGGGGTTGCTGACTGGGCCCCATTTTTCTCGCAGCTCTAGAAACCTGTTATTATTGGTGACATGATTATAATGACTCAACTTGAACAAAGCGCTTGAGGCTGGAATTTGGCATTCAATCCCTCTGACACTAAGGGCCCAATCCGAAGCCCACTGAAGTCCAATGGGATTCTTTTCATTCCCTTCAATAGACTTTTAATTGGGCTCTTAACCTATCCTGAAGGATGACCCAACACTCTCACAAATCTTGGGAGACAGGCCAGTCCTTGCCTACAGACAGCCCCCCAACCTGAAGCAAATACTCACGAACAACCACATACCACACAACAGAATCACTAACCCAGGAACCTATCCTTGCAACAAAGCCCGTTGCCAACTGTGCCCACATATCTATTCAGGGGACACCATCACAGGGCCTAATAACGTCAGCCACACTATCAGAGGCTCGTTCACCTGCACATCCACCAATGTGATATATGCCATCATGTGCCAGCAATGCCCCTCTGCCATGTACATTGGTCAAACTGGACAGTCTCTACGCAAAAAAATAAATGGACACAAATCAGATGTCAAGAATTATAACATTCATAAACCAGTCGGAGAACACTTCAATCTCTCTGGTCACGCAATTACAGACATGAAGGTCGCTATCTTAAAACAAAAAAACTTCAAATCCAGACTCCAGCGAGAAACTGCTGAATTGGAATTCATTTGCAAATTGGATACTATTAATTTAGGCTTAAATAGAGACTGGGAGTGGCTAAGTCATTATGCAAGGTAGCCTATTTCCCCTTGTTTTTTCCTACCCCGCCCCCCCCAGACGTTCTGGTTAAACTTGGATTTATGCTGGAAATGGCCCACCTTGATTATCATACACATTTAAGGAGAGTGGTCAGTTTGGATGAGCTATTACCAGCAGGAGAGTGAGTTTTTTTGGGGGGAGGAGGGGGGAGAAAACCTGGATTTGTGCTGGAAATGGCCCACCTTGATTTTCATGCACATTGTAAGGAGAGTGATCACTTTAGATAAGCTATTACCAGCAGGAGAGTGGGGTGGGAGGAGGTATTGTTTCATGGTCTCTGCGTATATAATGTCTTCTGCAGTTTCCACAGTATGCATCTGATGAAGTGAGCTGTAGCTCACGAAAGCTTATGCTCAAATAAATTGGTTAGTCTCTAAGGTGCCACAAGTACTCCTTTTCTTTTTGCAAATACAGACTAACACGGCTGTTACTCTGAAAAAAGACGTTTGTCATCTATCGAAGGGCGGGAGGGAGAGCATCACAACAGTAAATGCTTATCAGCTGGGTAACAATTTGGTACAATCATTTCCTGCCTTACAAATGATATTCATCTAAATCATATTTATCTGATCCATAAATTGAGACTACATGATCTCCTGTTGGGGATAAAGTGCACTTGAGTCCAGGTGCAGTTTCCACAATATTCATCCTGCAAGGAGAGTTTTGGGAGACCGGACCTATGGCTGCTTATCTGTATATTCCATTGCAGTTGCTGGGGAAGTTGGCTTCTGTCTAGTGCTCGCTTCATGGTCATGTTTTCGCCTTCTGGAGGTAAGTGTCCTGCCATTTACTCTTTCCAGGAACTTAATCAAGTTACCAGTTCAAATCTCGCACATATCCATAGAAAGTACCATCTAACCGTCTGTTTACTGATATATGTGAAATAAAAATGCTGAGTTCAAGTCAAGAATGGAATAACAGATAGAGGTAATGGATAGATAAACTACTGGAATATGGAGCTCTATGTCACTGGTTCCAATGTGGTTCAAGTCACCCGTCACTGTGAACATCATTATTAACTCACAGCTATGCAGTGGAATGAGTTTGTCATGTCATTCCTCTTCTATTGGACAGGCACCCACACCACAAAATTACTATCACACTTGGCTTCAAGTGACACCTGTGTTAGCAGTCTCATCAGAGAGACCAAGTATTGAATAATCATAATCCTAAACCATCCCTTGGGCTCTGATAATAAGGGCTGACTTGTGTTGGTGGGACTGGAGAAGCAACCCTGCTACTCATGCCATATCTATCACAGAGGACTTCATTCTCCAGGGCCATCAGTCCAGTATCTTTCATAAGTGCTACTACATTCCCAGAGAAAATAAATCCATAATATTGTTTAATTGGTGGATTTGCTGAATAATTAATAAATGTCATCAATAATGAAATATAAACACTGGTTTCTACAAAGGTAGATATTGCCTAATGATTTTTATGTGCCTATATTAGCAACCGGCCTGAGCCAACCTCTCCCAGATCCAGGACTATCCCTGGAGAAATCTACATCCAGATTTTGTAACTCAGGATTGTTTGTCTTAAGTGCACACCTGCTTCCTGAGCCATAACAGCTCTTTCACCCTCATAACACTTACAATGAAATTCACTCCGAATAATTGGTAGCCAGGGTCCATTAGTTTCAAACCACACTTATAATCTGTGGAGTACACAGTGCATATTTAAAAACAGCTTAAATGAAAGTACATACAAAGGATGTGATGGGTGACTAGATTTACACTGCTAGGCATGCTGGCTCTGAAAGAGCACTAGTAGTTAACTATGTTAATTTTTATAAGACCGGGCCAGCTTTACAAAGGGACATGTGTGTCATAGCACCATGAAGCAGTCAACAGAAGAGCTGTGTAAAGGGAGGTTGCTGAAATAGGCATTTTAGAAATAGATTCATATTGTTTATATTTATTAGGAATTTTGAATATTCAGGATTGTATCTGTTTTTGTTAAAGATATAAATAGGGTAACCATATTTCTCTAAATTGAAAACAGGACACTGGTTAAGCGGCAATCTCAGGTGGTTCAGGCATCACTGCTTGCCCTAGCCCTTCTGCGAGGGGCTGACAGTCAGAGCCGCCTGGCGTTGCTGCTTGTTCGAGCTGACGTCCTGGGTGTCACAACTTTTTTGGCAAAACTGGGCATTTGTCCCATTTGCTCTTGCCTGAACATTCCTCTGTGCCCCTCGAGGGCTAGAGCAAATGGGACAAATGCCCAGTTTTGCCAAAAACGCTGTGACAGAGGTGAAGAAGGGGACTTTCCCAGAAAAAATGCGATAATAAAAAATGGGAGCTGCCCCTTTAAGAATAGGGTGAGGGGGCCCACTGAGTGAGCCGTTGCAGGGGCCAGAGGTGTTTAAAGTGGGGCGGCTGCTGCTGCAGGAAGAGGTTGGCCTGTAGCTGTGCACCAAGGAGGTCTCTGTCCGCAAGAAGCTCCTAAAGCCAGAGCTTTGAATCCCAGTATAACCAATGGTCTCTTTGAAAAGCTGAGGCTCATGATGAAGGGTGGAACAGATTAGGAGGTTCACTGGATCTGTTTGTTCAGGGCCCTTTTGCAGGAGTGCAGTTGAGCAGTCTACAAAATAGTAGAGAGTGAAAATTTGCTGTGTGGGACTGAAAGCTGTCTGTCTCCCCTAGCAGAGCAGGATCTCCTGAGCGGGACAGAACAGATGCAAATTGCAGAGCACAATCAAGCAAATGTAAGGCACACAAGCAGCAGAGGGTTGATCAAGTATATTCTGCCACATTTAGAGCGTGTATCTGTTCAATGGAGGATGAGGGCATGTGCCTGTTACTCCATCTGAATGATCAAATGATCTAGGATCTGATTCAGAAAAGGAAGGTCAAACCAGAGTCAGAAAAGGTTAAACAGGAAAACCTCACTCCGGGGTGGAGACAAGCTTTGCTACTTTGTAAGAACATGGAACAGATAGTGCTGCAGCAACAAAAAAGAGGGCAATTTAGAGCTAAACTGATGAAAATGGAATCAGAGCAATGACTGAAAGTAATAATGGAACACTGCTTCAGCTCCATCCACACCTGCTATCAGTAGTTAGGAAAGATGTCACAATTAGAGAGCAGATTGATGATGTCACACAAAAGAACAAGTAAATGTAGTAGTCTGGAACACAAAACTGAAAATGGGTTAAAGAAGGGTTAGTCGGACAAAGACGTTATAGACCGTGTGATTGGTGCAGGCAGCCCAGGATTAAAACTCTGAAGTTACCTGGAGGGCAAGAGTGATCTCACATTGCCCAAACTAACGCAGATCCCACAAACACATTATTTTGAAGCAAATGCCATTGATTGCTATCAAAAATTAACTAAGGCAGATTTCCTTGTGTGTGCAGTAGATCGCCATCAAAAAATTATCTTTGTGGCAGAGAAGACAGTCTACATTAAAACATCAGCCTGAATTGGTCCAAGTCAGTTTCTATAGTCTATCTGGACTGGGTTGCACAATGAGAATATTAAAACTGACCTAAAACCTGTACTTAGAGGATTTAAATATAGCTGATGAAATTGTATTGGGAAAAATTGAATACTGCCTGTAGCATTGAAATGGAGCACAAGCAAAAATTAAGAGCCTCAGGGCATCCAAGACCATTACAAATAAATGCTATGCAATCTATTTTGAAAGGAGAAATGAAAGATCTCATCACTGTCAGCCATAAACTGTTAGTTATTCAGGTAGAACAGAAAAATGAAGCAATCTGGTAACTAGCAATTGAAATGGCTGCTTTCACAAAAACCATGAGTTCAGGGAAGACCTGTAGTAGTTCCCCAAATTATACAATCCAGAAAGGACAAATGCTGCAGAAATTCTGCCAAAACTGCCAATGAGAAGAATCAACTCAAAGACGTGATTTTTGTGGCAAGTGTGGTAGCAATTCACACTGGGCAAGAGGGTGCCAGGTCAATATCAGTAACTGGGACACAAGAGAGGGTCGCAGCCAGTGGGAAAGGAGTGATCAACCCGCATTAGTCTTCCACATTTATCCAGGGCTGCCTCACAACTCTGGTTATATAGCACAGGTTCTGATGGCAGGTTGCTTAAACCAGTGGTTCTCAACTTGTCCAGACTACTGTATCCCTTTCAGGAGTCTGATTTGTCTTGTGTACCCCAAGGTTCACTTCACTTAAAAACGACTTGCAGATGGTATGGTGTTTACAAAAGCTTTTTTTCATTTTAAGCTAGCAAGTCTGGAATGCAAAGCATGCACACGTTGTTTTGTCTTCAAATGTCATTGCAAATGCTCTGGCTTCACACTGTTATTCAACAGTTTCTCCACACAGGAAACACAAAGCTTGGGGTGAATCGCTATTTATAGATGTGAATCCAAAAGCAATATATTCCTCACAGAACCGACAATAGCTTTTTTGCTAGTCATTCTGAATTTCTTACAATTTTCACTGTCAAAATTATTGCTGCTTCCAGCTCCTCGTTTTAAAAACCCATCCATTTTTAATCGCAACCGCATACATACCACAACAACTTCAATCTCATTAACATGCTTGCATGTATCCATAAATGACATAAACAGCATGTCTAATACTGTGTGTATACACACACGTTACGTTACCATATAATATAGTATATAGAGCAGTATAAACAAGTCATTGTCTGTATGAAATTTTAGTTTGTACTGACTTCGCTAGTGCTTTTTATGTAGCCTGTTGTAAAACTAAGCAAATATCTAGACGAGCTGACGTACCTCCCGAAGACCTCTGCTTAAACCGTACCAAAAGGAAGATTTAAACTATGAAATAGTTTAAAGTAAGAAACAAGATTTTCATGTCATCTCACAAAAGTCAGGAATTTAGAGCTGAGGCTAAAATTCTCAGCTGGATCTCATGCTGCACTCACTGTCTGGGTATTATTTTTAAAGAGCTGCCAGTGATCTATAAGTTTCAGAACATAGTGTTTTGTCAATCCAGAATATTTTTCCATAGCTAAATCCATTTCCAAGTTCTTGTGGGCTGAAGTCAGAACCTGTGTGTTAGGTTATAAAAGGTTTTGCGGTTTAATATATTTCCTACTTTTCCAGATACAATTAAGGGATCTCCAGAACGGTCCCCCACACCTAAAAGAAGCTGAGTGTGTGTGACACAAATCTTAAACAAAACACTTACAAAACCACTAATCACCATCCCCGTCCAGCTCAACAACAATGCAGCATTCATTATAAAATGACTCATATGTACGAGTGACGCCTTGCAGGGAAATCTGACAAATACTATTACAGTACCTGAAGAACAGTAAAAAAAGCCAGCTTGTTTTCTTCATTGAGGCCTAAGTCTTGACCTCATTGTAGTCAAAACTCCCATTTACTTCAGTGGGACCGAGCTTTGGGACTGAGATTTGGCCTTTTTGGCACGAAGAATGCCCTGCACGATGAAGGTACGGTAGATTAAACCAGAAACCTACAAGAGAGAAAACATGTCCTAGTCACATGGTTAAAGCATAGGATGGAGTCCAGAGGTCTGCAGGCTTTTTCCTGACTCTATCACAAAATTGTTTGCCCAAGCAATGTGGTCAAGGTCACACAACGCTTTCATATGTAGCTTCTAAATTTGGGTCTGGGTGCTCAGCTGTAATATATTGTTCCTAGTTTTTAGACACGCTGAATACCTGAAGCTCCCACTAACTTACCTGGAATTTCAGGGTGTTCAGCACTTCTGAAAATCAGGAACAAGATGGGCAACCATAAACACAGGCAGCTAAAATCAATGGCCATTTTTGAAAGTGTTGGCCTTAACTTCCCTATGCTTCAGGTTCTTCAGCTGTAGCTTAATAATAATATTAATTAATAGTAATACCTCCATCATGGGTGTGTCAAGAGCCTTGATTAATTGATATTTGTACTGCTCTTTAGGAATGTTGGATGAAAAACACTACAGAAGTGCAAAGTATAAAACAAACTACCTTTGTGTTTGTTTAGAAGCTTCCCTTGATTCCCTGCACTTTTATCATACAAGCTGGAGGGGAAAGTAATTCCATTTAACAGAAGCTGCTTTCATTTTGAGCAACCCTTTATTTCAAGCTGCAGGGGATGTAATTACATTTAATTAGAAATGGGCTGAGGAGGATGAGTTTTGGTTTTGAAAAACCTTGCCAGTCAGGTTTGGGTTTTTCAAAACCTAAACCAAAACCTGGTGAGATTTGGGTCTTGGATTCTGTTTTATTTCACTAGTGAAGTTCAGGAAGAAAGAGGATTCAGAGAAAAGGTTCTGGTTTTGGTGATCTCTGCATTTAATAGAATCTGTGGTTTTCTAATGAAGATATATGATATGTTCTGTTAATTTTAGTTCCTGTATAGGATGTTCACTCTAAATGATATTTGCCTGAGGTGCACCTTCAGCAGTGGAGTACTTGTGTTGACAATGGGAGAAAAGTAGATATTCTGCCAAAAGTCTGATAAGACTGTGTAGCGGGGTGGTGACCCGCTCCGGGGCTGAAAGGGCTTGAAACCATCCCTGGGAGAGGGCTGGGGCTGTGAGACGGCTGCTGCTGGACCCTATAAAAGGCTGTGAGCCTGGAGTTCAGGTAGTCTCTCTCTGACTGTAGAGAGGGAAGGACCTGGCTGCCTGGGGACTGAGCAAGCTACCTGAGTACAGCAGTGCGGGGGGAAGGCAAAAGGAGCTGGGGAGCTCCCGCCTGTAAACCCCCCAGGCTGCAGGGCCTTGTGCGCAGCCAAAACAGGTTCTGGGGCAGCCCAGTGCTAGGTAGAGGCAGTAGATCCTACCCCCCTTGCCTGTGATGACTGGCTCTTACACTGCAGTTGGCCCCAGGGAGCGGGAGCTAGATGATGACTGGCAGTAGCCGCTGAGGCAAGGTGGGATTAGGGGGTTCGGGATTTCCCGGGGAGGGGAGACCCTGAGAGTGGGGGGATAGTGCTGGGCAGAACCCCCAGATAAAGGGGCACCGGGGTCCGGGAGGGACACTGGCAGAGGGCGCTCTGGAGCTGGTAAAAAGAGCTAATTCTTGGACAGCCAGCAGGAGGCCCGCAGGGGTGAGTTCACACCCTTACAGACAGTTTCTGTGAAACTGACATAAATGGCCGGGTATTCATATTACTCCTGCGGGAATTCTGTGCCCAAAAAAGAAAAAAAAATTCTGTGCACAATATTGTAAAATTCTGCAAATTTTATTTGTCAATAAATAAATGACTCTAGCATGGCACTGGGCTTCACAGGCCACTGGCTACACAGGTGGGAGCTCACCCTGCAGATCCCCCTCCCCGGGCAGGGACTCGGTGGTGAAGCTGCACCCAACTCTGACACAGCACAAGGGATGGGCCTGCCACAGAAACATCCCGGGGCCCTGCGCCTCTGTGCCAGGTGCACCAGGTGCGGGCAGGCAGGCTCAGCCTAGCAGGAGCAAGTGTGGAGGGGCTTGGTGTGGGGTGAGAGGTTTCTGTGTGGGGCAATCTGGCTGCAGGTGGCTCAGTGGGGGATCTGAATGCACAAGGGCTCATTGGGGGGTTCCAGGCCCAAGGGCAATGGGACTCTGCAGGGGGTCCAGTTGAAGGTGGTTGGGGCTCGGCAGGGGGCAGGAATCTGGCTGTGTGGGGATGAGGCTTGGCATGATGGTCTGGCTGGGAGGGAGTGGGCTTGGTGGAGTGGGGTTAGGATCTGGGTGCAGCTGGTTGAGGCTCAGTAGGGTGGAGTTCTGGGTTGGGGGGGAGGGAGGCTCATCAGGGTGGTCCACATGGGGGGGCTCATTGGGTGGGGGTTCAATGGACCTACTTAACGGGTGAGCTCCAGCTGCTGCTGAGGGAAAACCACATGCTGGGCTCCTGCTCCCCCCATTCTCCTATCCCCTTCTGTTCCCCATCCCTTCCCCACTGCCATCCTGCTCCACCCCCTTCCTCTAACCACTGTCCCCTGCCCAGCCCCCTTCCTCTTACTCCTACATTCCATTCTCCTTGCCTTATCTCATCCCCCTTCCTTCTCCACTGCTTCTTCCCCTAATGCTCCCACCCTCCTTGCCCTACCCTACTCCGGACAGAAAACAGGCTGGCTCCCAGCACACACAGAACGGGAGCACTGGCGGCACTAGGACCGAGGAGGCAGCATCCAGCTGCAGAGTCAGCTAGCCAGAGCAGCACCCTCCCTCTCCTGGACAGCTCTGCGCTTGCAGAAATGGAGGTAGGGGGGCAGTGGCATATGACTCTGCATGCACCCACATGCCTTATCTCTGTTTGGGGGGGGACAATGCCCCTTCTGCTCCACCAAACAACACCCATGGATATCCCCTGCCTGATGATTTAGTTCTCCACCAGCTGCTCCAGGTGCCAGAAACCTTGCGCCCATAGTGCTGGGGAGGGCCATGTGATCTCTCTTGCAGCTTCCCTGTGATTTTCTGTGGGGAAGTGAAGAAATCTTCAGAGGACATGAATTCTGCATGCATGCAGTGGTGCAGAAATCCCCCACAATTGGCATATATACTATTACTCCTACTATTACATATATACTAAACCCCTTTATGGCCTTTTTACACTGCCAGGATAGGTCTCAGTGTAGATGAGAATTGGGCCCCAAAATTAATGCATTGAATTAAACCTTGCTTCCACTTCATTTGCTGTATTTTCACCTACACTGGTAGAGGCTGTGGAAAAAACAAAACCACCAGTCAAACACCAAATCCTGTAATTAACTGTAAATCTGATATTTTTGCTGGGATTAGCACTGCAGATGTAAATATCTTTCACTTTGAGCTATGACACGGCAGTAAGCTATCACTTCTTCAGACAGCCCTGTTTTGGACCAGATAGTCCTGTGCTGCATCACAGATGGTGAATTATGACTGTCATGAAAGGCCAGAAAATCTGGCAGATGCAGCTCACTGGAGAGGGGTAGGGTGAGTGCTAGCATCTGAAATCATGGGATCCTGTGCAGCCACATGCCTAGGCCTAGCTCTGGTTACGCAGACCATTTAGCATATGCAGAGATGATAGACTACATGGGAAGCCATGTGGTTGGAGGGCTAGAACACTGGACTTGGGAGTGAGAGGAAGTGGGATCCATTCCTGCCTGTGTCATTGATCTGCTGGATGATCTCAGGAAAGTCATTTCACCGTGCTGTGCCTCAGTTTCTCCATCTGTAAAATGGAGATAATGAGATTGACCTTCCTTTGTGAAGAAACTGACTACTCAGGCAAGTAAAGGTAACATAAGAATGGCCATACTGGGTCAGACCAAAGGTCCATCTAGCCCAGTATCCTGTCTTCTGACAGTGGCCCATGCCAGGTACTTCAGAGTAAGCGTTTTCAGGAATGGGCCTCTACTAGACAGCAACCAAAAATAAATAAATCTAATATAATGGTGTAGTAGAAAGTATTTGGGGAAAAAAAATCTTTAGTACTAAATTGAATTCAACTCCAATTATAACATCTCTCAAGTTGAGTGTCTTCTACTTGAATCAGTAGACATACCTCTTATCTTTTGAAGTTCAAAATGAAACTGCTCTTCACTGCTAGATAAATCCACTTGAAAATGTGAACAAATTTCTTTCAGAACCCATCTCCAAGTAAGTCCTTACACTTCAGTGTGTGTTGCTTTCTTGTTATCTCAGTGAAGTTAGGATAAAAACTGCTGCTACAGATAATGTATGTCTCTTCTTCTCTTAGAACCTGGAAAGAATTTTTACATGAGAATGAATGTAGGAGTATTTGTTAATAAAAAATAAGAATTAACTCTGTAGTGCATTTACTCTAACCACACAGGTGGAGAGAATTTGGCTTTGCTTTATGCCCAATTTCCTCCTGGGTTTTGTGCCATTGGAAGGCAGTGGAAGCCATTAAAAAAAAAATCAGCTTACATAATTTTCAGTGCTCGGGAATCTAGATGCATAGGTGCTGACTCCGTGGGTGCTCAGAACCCATTGGCAGCCCCACTGATCAGCTCCTTTCCCTCCCTCCCAGCGCCTCCTGCCTGCCATGATCAGCTGTTCAGCGGCACGCAGGAGGCGCTGGAGGTGAGGGGGAGGAGCTGGGGCAGGAAGAGGTGGAGGGAGGGGACAGGAAGAGGCAGGGTGGGGGTGGGGCCTTGGGTAGAGTGGGGGTGGGACCTGGGGCAGAGCCCCCTCTGAGAAATCAGAAAGTCAGCGCTTCTGTCCAGATACATTTTTTATTCTGGGTTCGGTCCTTCATAGAGAAAAAAACGAAACCTCCCAAAACAAAAACCCACCCAAACATTACACCAGCTAAAGATCAATAAAATGACACCATGAATTCTTAATTACCAGGTGGGATAAGCTGGTTTCCTATCAGACATAGATTTCTGGAGAGCCAGAGGGGGTTATGCTCAGGTGAAGGAAAGTTCCTGGGCACCGGGATTCAGGGCTAGCTAGGGACTCCTGCCTGTAGTGAGTTTTGAGTAACCTTGTGAAGAACCAGTATTTCCTTCCACAGCGATTTCTCTCTGAACCCCAACACTCACTGTGCCAGCTCTGAAGCAAGCAACAGGAAACCGAAGCTGAGGGAAGACCATACACAAAGCTTAGAAGAGTTCCATCCATGGAGGGTGGTAGGGGAGCTTTGTCTCTGTGACTCAAAAACCTCTGGATGCCAACTGATAGAGAGCCCTGGGGTATAGAAAGTACAGAGATCCCCTGGGTTCACCAAAAGAATGTTATGTGAGGTCGCTAATGAAGGCCTATCACACTGATCTTCATAACCATGGTGATGAGAATACATGATGAGTTATGTGTGTATATACATCCTAAAAATTATGGTCTGTTAAAAAGCAGGTCACTCAAAGGTAACATGTCCTGAGACAAACTCCTCCAGGTAGGGGATGAGAGATTGTGTATTGTATTGTCAAACTGCCCACACTATTAGCATTTTAAGCCAAACGCTAACGAAGAGCTGGTGGAGACTTGAGAAGGAAACTAACAAGAAGAGGTAAGCAGCTGGGATGGGGTGAGGGACTCTGTCTTGAGGTGCACATCAAAGGTCTGTTCTCATATATTTAGGGGTGCAAAGAAACACCCTGGCATCCTTCACCTAAGAAGTAAACAGCAAGTTTGCTTCATGGAAAAAAGGCTCACAAGCAGGCTTGGCTGAAAAAGCTGGAGAGAACTTTGGGTGAGACAAGCTTCTTTGGCCAGGAAGGTAACTTGTTAAATTTAGGCTTTAAAAAGCATGTTATGTTTTTGTTTTATATGTAACCATTTGTTCCCATGTCTCACACTGTTTCTTTCATTTGAATCTTTCTTAAATACATTTCCTTTTGTTCTATCACTGAACTCAAGCACTGTGCATAGTACAGGAGTGGAGGGGTCTGTGGTTAAACTGGGGTACACAGTTCCTTTGGGAACAGATCTGGGATTTTTGTGGGCATCCAGTCATCAGGGAGTGGATACCGCAGGGGGATGCTTTGGAATGACTCGGCTGGGGTGCATCAGTTGTCAGCCTGCAGGGCAAAGACAGGACTGGTATAGCCCAGAGGAGAGCATTGGAGTGGCTGACAGGCTGGTTATGTTAGGGACTTAGTACAAGCAAGACTCCCTGACACTGGAGGTAGGTGATAACAAGAGGACTCACAGCCCTGGGTGCCCTGAGAAGTGTCAGTCTCCTGGTTCTTGGAGGTGGGGAGTGAGTTTGCAAAGGGCTCACTTAGTGTAGGCAAGAGGAAGGAGCACAGAGGAGCAACTTTGCTTACAGAAGTGTTTTATTAGCAGATAACGCAGCAATGACAGAGGCAACAGTCTTCTGAGTGCAGTTTGACCTACCGAACTAACCCGTAAATTGCTGGCCGGTGCATGTCCCCTTTTAGCTTCAGAAACATTTATTAATACTGAGAACTTCATCGAGGCCTTAGAACAGGGGCAGACCACCTGAACACTACTGCAAGATAAAAAAATTATTCTGTTTCACAGTCTACTGGCTTTCTATTGTGCAGTTTCCTTTCCTTTGACTTTAGGCTTTTCCTTTGTCTTCCCTTCATTTCCAGACTAGCCCTTTAGCTTTATACTAATCTTGTCTCTCTTCTCTGTGACTATAGACTGGTCTTTTTTTCCTTCTCTCTTTTTCTTCTCTCTCTTTTTGTTTGGGTTGTTTTTCACTTCCTTTAACTCAGAAATCCGCTGTGGCTGAGTCACAATTCAGTTTGTTGACCAAAGTGACCAGGCAGACCCATCCTCTTCTGTATCATCAGCTCCATCATAAGATTTCTCAATGGCAGTTCTAAAGGTCTCAATATAGTCTTGGCCATGAATTATGAGAGGGCTGGGTGCATGGAAAGGAAGCTCATTTTTCATTTTCACTTCATCAACACCGACTCTATTGAGCTAGACTTTTAAAAATGCAGTGTATGACCAATATCTTTGACGAGAAGTGCCAATTTGCACCTAAACAAGCTAACTTGGCTTCAGTCTGCTACCATTCTTATGCTCCTTGAGGTTACTGAAGCTCTGAAATTCAGTTCCAAAACCACTACTGAGTTTTGGGTTAGAGCTGGGCAAATAATTGAGTTTTTGGTCTGGTGGCAGTTCTGAAAAATTCAAGAAAATTTGTGTTGGGTTGAACAAAAATCTTTTTTTCTTTTGAATTTTCAGTCAACTGAAAGTCTGTTTCAGAAAGGGGATATGAACTTGGATCTTTCACATCTCAGATGAGTTTACTAACCACTGGAGTTAGGGGAAGGCAGCACCACTGCAACCTCCATGGATGACTGAAACTATGTGTCAAATTCATGAATCGTTTTGGGTTGACTGAAACGGTAGTTTTCAGCGAATAAACTGTTCATCCAAAAAAGTCTCCCAGCTCTACTATGATAATAATTTTAGTGGAACGCTCCTTCCTAGGATGTGGTAGCAATGGGGATAGAACTTCCTTTACAGCACTGCTATGGTCAAATGTTAGGAGCTTTGTAACTGGGAATGCTGCGGCAATTTCCCCCCAAAAATGTAATCTGCATTGTCTATCGTGGCTTTCTACCATCTGCTATGGTGTATCCAATGCAGAGCTATTTGGCAGTTCTATAACCAGGTATACTGTATTCATCTTCTCTCTCTGATTCACTCACCCTGTATCACTTCTTACCATAACTTCCACATGCTTTTTTCCATTCACCTGTTCTCCAAATTTTTTGTTAGAGCTGCTCAGGTTTATTTTTTGTGTTCTTCTTGTTCTTCTTGACATTTGACTAACCTTGTGGCAACAATCCATTTCGATTGCCTGTACTCATGCACTGTGCAGTTGTGTTTCGGTTCCAAGAGTGGAGGAGATTTCAAATTCCTGCTCCTTGCCATCAAAATAACACAAAAACCCAAAAACCCTTTCCTTTGGAAAATAATTCACAAAAGCTTTTGTCCTGTTGAGTTTCGTAAAACGCCTAACCCCTGCAAAAACAAAACAAAACAAAACAAAACCCAACCTTTTAATGTTTGGCCTAACCTAAGAAGACAAAATTTATTTTAATTGGTGGATGGCTAAAAGGCAGGCTTCCATTAGTAAGCCAGGTTATCCATAGTTTGAAATTGACTAGCAGGAATCAGATTTATTTCTCGTCAGTGATGCAAGCATTCATTTTATGATAAACGTTAATATACTTCAAAGGTAAAGAACAGGAAAGGTCAAGCCTGTGCATGTGCTAAAATTGAAAGTCACCTTATCAGTGCTGTTTAATTTCAGGGCTAAACTGACAACTCTCCTGAAATATCTAGTTCAAATGAGTAGTTTACCGTTGACTATTAGCCCTTTATTTCCAGTGTTGGTGGAAGAAGTGTACTTTGTACCATGGTTCCTTCCTTCCTGCCTTCTCATTGATTGATTTGTTTCTTTCTTCTCTTTGGTTTTCCTTTAGAACTTATATCGATTAATTTTTTTAAACAACAAATAAATCAAATATCGCATTCCTAATATCATCAGAAGAACGTCAAATAGCACACAATCCATTTGCAATATATATTGGAGGCACATTATGGGACATACTTTATTTTACAGGCATAAGAGGATGTTATTTATGTTAGGCTCTGGACTCTTTTATCTTCCGCATGGGCTACTCTTACAACGGTGACAGGTATTCGCTATAAATTATTCTACTGGGGTGTGGGGAAAGGAGCATGGTTTGCCCCAGGCAGAAGTAGCATTTGGCTTCGTCCCTAAAAGCAGTAGAGTCTGGGTGGATCCACGGAGACACAGGGTCCTCTCAAAAGAGTCTGACCCCCCCAGTCCTGCAACTTCTTGCATGTGAACTGACTGTTGCACCCCTGTGGTCCCATTGACTTCAGTACAGCACTCTGCCCTCATTAAGAAGTAGCAGGCTTAGGACCTAAATTTAAATGCTTATTATAGGCCTGATCCAGCCACCTTTACTCAGAGTGAATAGCATTCTTTAACACAAATGGCCCATTGGCAAATGGTTTATGTTAGGGTAGCAGAACCAGGTCCTCAATAGCAGCACTCAGCTAATATTAGTGGATGAAATTGATTTTTGCCTTTTGCTTTGTACTTATCATAGAATCATAGAATCATAGAATATCAGGGTTGGAAGGGACCTCAGGAGGTCATCTAGTCCAACCCCCTGCTCAAAGCAGGACCAATCCCCAATTAAATCATCCCAGCCAGGGCTTTGTCAAGCCTGACCTTAAAAACTTCTAAGTAAGGAGATTCTACCACCTCCCTAGGTAACGCATTCCAGTGTTTCACCACCCTCCTAGTGAAAAAGTTTTTCCTAATATCCAACCTAAACCTCCCCCACGGCAACTTGAGACCATTACTCCTTGTCGTGTCCTCTTCCACCACTGAGAATAGTCTAGAACCATCCTCTCTGGAACCACCTCTCAGGTAAGTTGAAAGCAGCTATCAAATCCCCCCTCATTCTTCTCTTCTGCAGATTAAACAATCCCAGTTCCCTCAACCTCTCCTCAGAAGTCATGTGTTCCAGACCCCTAATCATTTTTGTTGCCCTTCGCTGGACTCTTTCCAATTTATCCACATCCTTCTTGTAGTGTGGGGCCCAAAACTGGACACAGTACTCCAGATGAGGCCTCACCAATGTCGAATAGAGGGGGACGATCACGTCCCTCGATCTGCTCGCTATGCCCCTGCTTATACATCCCAAAATGCCATTGGCCTTCTTGGCAACAAGGGCACACTGCTGACTCATATCCAGCTTCTCGTCCACTGTCACCCCTAGGTCCTTTTCCGCAGAACTGCTGCCTTGCCATTCGGTCCCTAGTCTGTAGCTGTGCATTGGGTTCTTCCGTCCTGAGTGCAGGACCCTGCACTTATCCTTCTTGAACCTCATCAGATTTCTTTTGGCCCAATCCTCCAATTTGTCTAGGTCCCGCTGTATCCTATCCCTGCCCTCCAGCATATCTACCACTCCTCCCAGTTTAGTATCATCCGCAAATTTGCTGAGAGTGCAATCCACACCATCCTCCAGATCATTTATGAAGATATTGAACAAAACCGGCCCCAGGATCGACCCCTGGGGCACTCCACTTGACACCGGCTGCCAACTAGACATGGAGCCATTGATCACTACCTGTTGAGCCCGACAATCTAGCCAACTTTCTACCCACCTTATAGTGCGTTCATCCAGCCCATACTTCTTTAACTTGCTGACAAGAATACTGTGGGAGACCGTGTCAAAAGCTTTACTAAATTCAAAAACAATACATCCACTGCTTTCCCTTCATCCACAGAACCAGTAATCTCATCATAGAAGGCAATTAGATTAGTCAGGCATGACCTTCCCTTGGTGAATCCATGCTGACTGTTCCTGATCACTTTCCTCTCATGTAAGTGCTTCAGGATTGATTCTTTGAGGACCTGCTCCATGATTTTTCCGGGGACTGAGGTGAGGCTGATTGGCCTGTAGTTCCCAGGATTCTCCTTCTTCCCTTTTTTAAAGATTGGCACTACATTAGCCTTTTTCCAGTCATCCGGGACTTCCCCCGTTCGCCACGAGTTTTCAAAGATAATGGCCAATGGCTCTGCAATCACAGCCGCCAATTCCTTTAGCACTCTCGGGTGCAACTCGTCCGGCCCCATGGACTTGTGCACGTCCAGCTTTTCTAAATAGTCCCTAACCACCTCTTTCTCCACAGAGGGCTGGCCATCTCTTCCCCATTTTGTGATGCCCAGCGCAGCAGTCTGGGAGCTGACCTTGTTAGTGAAGACAGAGGCAAAGAAAGCATTGAGTACATTAGCTTTTTCCACATCCTCTGTCACTAGGTTGCCTCCCTCATTCATTAAGGGGCCCACACTTTCCTTGGCTTTCTTCTTGTTGCCAACATACCTGAAGAAACCCTTCTTGTTACTCTTAACATCTCTTGCTGGCTGCAGCTCCAGGTGCGATTTGGCCCTCCTGATTTCATTCCTACATGCCCGAGCAATATTTTTATACTCTTCCCTGGTCATATGTCCAACCTTCCACTTCTTGTAAGCTTCTTTTTTATTTTTAAGATCCGCTAGGATTTCACCGTTAAGCCAAGCTGGTCGCCTGCCATATTTACTATTCTTTCGACACATCGGGATGGTTTGTCCCTGTAACCTCAACAGGGATTCCTTGAAATACAGCCAGCTCTCCTGGACTCCTTTCCCCTTCATGTTAGTCCCCCAGGGGATCCTACCCATCAGTTCCCTGAGGGAGTCGAAGTCTGCTTTTCTGAAGTCCAGGGTCCGTATCCTGCTGCTTACCTTTCTTCCCTGTGTCAGGATCCTGAACTCAGCCAACTCATGGTCACTGCCTCCCAGATTCCCATCCACTTTTGCTTCCCCTACTAATTCTTCCTGGTTTGTGAGTAGCAGGTCAAGAAAAGCTCCCCCCTAATTGGCTCCTCTAGCACTTGCACCAGGAAATTGTCCCCTACGCTTTCCAAAAACTTCCTGGATTGTCTATGCACCGCTGTATTGCTCTCCCAGCAGATATCAGGAAAATTAAAGTCCCCATGAGAACCAGGGTGTGCGATCTAGTAGCTTCTGCGAGCTGCTGGAAGAAAGCCTCATCCACCTCATCCCCCTGGTCCGGTGGTCTATAGCAGACTCCCACCACTACATCACTCTTGTTGCTCACACTTCTAAACTTAATCCAGAGACACTCAGGTTTTTCTGCAGTTTCGTACCGGAGCTCTGAGCAGTCATACCACTCCCTTACATACAGTGCTACTCCCTGACCTTTTCTGCCCTGCCTGTCCTTCCTGAACAGTTTATAACCATCCATGACAGTACTCCAGTCATGTGAGTTATCCCACCAAGTCTCTGTTATTCCAATCACGTCATAATTCCTTGACATCACCAGGACCTCCAGTTCTCCCTGCTTGTTTCCAAGGCTTTGTGCATTCGTATATAAGCACTTGAGATAACCTGCTGATCACCCCTCATTCTCAGTATGAGGCAGGAGCCCTCCCCTCCCAGACATTCCTGCCTGTGCTTCCTCCCGGTATCCCGCTTTCCCACTTACCTCAGGGCTTTGGTCTCCTTCCCCCGGTGAACCTAGTTTAAAGCCCTCCTCACTAGGTTAGCCAGCCTGCTCGCAAAGATGCTCTTCCCTCTCTTCGTAAGGTGGAGCCCGTCTCTGCCCAGCACTCCTCCTTCATGGAACACCATCCCATGGTCAAAGAATCCAAAGCCTTTTCTCCGACACCACCTGCGTAGCCATTTGTTGACTTCCACGATTCGACAGTCCCTACTCAGGCCTTTTCCTTCCATGGGGAGGATGGACGAGAACACCACTTGCGCCTCAAACTCCTTTATCCTTCTTCCCAGAGCCACGTAGTCCGCAGTGATCCGCTCAAGGTCATTCTTGGCAGTACTTGGCAGTACTTGGCAGTATATACTTAACCTGTATATAGGGTTACCACCTTTGAAATGCAAAAAAATCGGCAACCCTCCCCCACACAAGGCAAGCCCACTGCAACCCCAACCACAAGGTAACTCTGCAGCGCCCCCCTTCAACAGCCATTTGTAGTATCTAGAGAGATAACACATATAGATAAGACTGATAACATTGCACGGCTCCTTACCCTTGTGTGACTCAAACCCTCTTTCACGCACACATGTGGTGTGCTTGCGTGTTGGTGGGCAGACAGCTGCTGTATTTTCAACACTTTTTTAAACTGTGGAAGTGGGAACGCTGCAGAATCTGTAGCTGGACACAGAAACTTTCAACATTAGATGTCCCAGTGTATTGTGATAATAATGCAAATCTCTAGACCCAAGTAAAAAAAATCTTGGCAGATTAAATTATTTTCTGGCAACTGGCAAATCCACAAAATTTTTTTCCAGGTGGGTCAAATACTGGCCAGGTGGTAACCCTACCTGTCTAGCCTTTGTTACACTCTCTGCTGTTGCAATGGCAATGTACTGGTCAGACGCTGTTCTGGTCTCAGCCTCAGCATGAATGTGTAACTCTTGGGTGCTGTGCACAGAATCAATAGGAGAATAGACTTGTCTGAGACTAATCTGAAATCCTAAAGTCAGAAGGAGACTCCAGAATAACAGCCTCAGACTTTACTGAGATAACATTCTCCCCTTGGACGATAACTGCCCTGTCTATATTACATTTTGTAAAGACTGTAGGAGGTTAACTAACTAACTAACTAACTAACTAAAAAGCAGGTGTAGCTTCAGTGACAGGCCAGAGGAGACGGCCCCCCCTTTGCTAATCTGAGCAAATTAAATATTAAATAAATTTAGGTGTGGCATTCAGCATGTTGGATGCTTAGGCAGACCAGTTCTAAATAACTCTGATTTCTAGCAACATTATGTAGAGACAAATAGCTTTTTGAGGTGGTTTTTAGTTGTATTCTGTTCGGTATGCAACACGGCTACACGTTGCACAGTGGCCTTGTAACCTGCAGAAGAGAGGAAAATGAGAAAATAATATGGATTGCCATTCTTTGACTATACTCTTGGGTAGGGAAATGGAATTTTAAATCAGCGGCGTTTTCTTGGAATTCTGTTGGTATGCTGTGTGTGGATGCACATGTGGAAGAGACAAAAAGTTCAAGCTTTAAAGTCCCAGATTCTGGGGAAAGCCACAGGAAGGAAGGGGCATCTGTCCAAAGGCCCTTGCCTCTGCACTGCTACCTGTTTCCTTGGAGCTCTGGAGACCGTAGCTCTTACATAGGAACCATGCTGACATGATCTTCCCTCAACTGGGATTGTGTCAGGAAGAGAGATTTGTCCATGAAAGACTCAGCAGGTGGGGATGGGATGGTGATATTCCTGTGCATGGAAGGGAGACCTCTGCAAAAATACTGATTTGATTGGATTCACTCTTTGGCAATAGTGGGGATAGTAAGCATATTGTGGAGGGTGGTTGTCACACCCCCACTGTCTCCACGCCTCCAAATATAGATCCTACACAGTGATTTCCTAGAGGCTGACAGGAACGGAGGGAGCATGACTTAATGCTGGCATTGCCCTGGCTCACCTCCCCAGCCAGATCCACATTTTTGGCTGCCTTCCTCTCATGGAGATTGTTAAGTCTGGACCCAGTAGAGAAGGGGATAGACCAGAAGGAGCTGATAGAACACAGCTGTCTGCTGTGCGGACTTTATTGTTCTTCAGAAAAAGTGAGGCTTTTCACTGGGGAGGGGAGTGTGTGCTCATTTAAAGGGACAGGACATTACATTCCTCCACCGTTCTTTAAAATACTTTCCAAACACATATGCATTGTTGTTTATATAGCTAACATATAACATTATATAACCTAACTAAAAACTGAGGGTGGACTACCCCAGATTCTCAGGTTGAAAAGGGATTATTCTGGTCTGGCATAGCAACTCACTGACTAAACAATTTATAAGTTCAGACGCACAACTGATTTATGGACTCTTTTGGGATAACATGGTGATGACAGTGTCCTGAACAACAGCAGTAGTCGGGGGTAAGGAACCAACTGGATTTGGTAGCAAAGTTTCTTCCACCAAGTCATCAAAATTAGGAGTTGTAGCAGAAGGAGGTTCGATCGGAGGAATAGAAAGTCTTGGTGAAACATCCCCTGACTCTGGTACTTGTCAAGGCTGCAACTGGTCCATATGTTTCTGTCATAAATATAAAGGGAAGGGTAACCACCTTTCTGTATACAGTTCTATAAAATCCCTCCTGGCCAGAGGCAACATCCTGTTACCTTTAAAGGGTTAAGAAGCTCAGCTAACCTGGCTGGCACCTGACCCAAAGGACCAATAAGGGGACAAGATACTTTTAAATCTTGGGGAGGGGGAAGGCTTTTGTTTGTGCTCTTTGTTTACATGGTTGTTCTCTCTTGGGACTGAGAGAGGCCATCCTAATCCAAGTCTCCAATATTGCAACCAGTATAGGTAAGCCAGGCAAGGCGGATTAGTTTATCTTTTGTTTTATGTGAATTTTCCCTGTGTTAAGAGGGAGGTTTATTCCCGTCTTCTGTAACTTTAAGGTTTTGCCCAGAGGGGGATCCTCTGTGTTTTGAATCTGAATACCCTGTAAAGTATTTTCCATCCTGATTTTACAGAGATGATTTTTACCTTTCTTTTTTTTTTAAATAAAATCCTTTTAAGAACCTGACTGATTTTTCCATTGTTCCAAGATCCAGGGGTTTGGGTCTTCAATGATTTTGTAACCAATTGGTTAGGATATTGTTCTCAAGCCTCCCCAGGAAAGGGGGTGTGTAGGGCTTGGGGGGATATTTTGGGGGGAAGACGTCTCCAAGTGGTCTCTTTCCCTGTTCTCTTTGTTTAAAACGCTTGGTGGTGGCAGCATACTGTTCAAGGACAAGGCAAAGTTTGTACCTTGGGGAAGTTTTTAACCTAAGCTGGTAAGAATAAGCTTAGGGGGTCTTTCATGCGGGTCCCCACATCTGTACCCTAGAGTTCAGAGTGGGGAAGGAACCCTGACATGGTGGCAGAGCGGTGGGATCATTTTGAACCAAAAGCACAGATGAACTATTGGAGAAACTGGGACAGGCCCAGTTCATCTCTACCTTGGACTTGACCAAGGGGTACTGGCAGGTACCACTAGATGAATCTGCCAAGGAAAGGTCAGCCTTCATCACACGTGTCGGGCTGTATGAATTTAATGTGCTTCCTTTCGGGCTGCGGAATGCACCCACCACCTTCCAAAAACTTGTAGATGGTCTCCTAGCGGGATTGGGAGAATATGCAGTTGCCTACCTTGACGATCTGGCCATATTTTCTGATTCCTGGTCAGAACATCTGGAACATCTATAAATAGTCTTTGAGCGCATACAGGAGGCAGGACTAACTATTAAGGCTAAGAAGTGTCAAATAGGCCTCAACAGAGTGACTTACCTTGGACACCAGGTGGGTCAAGAAACTATCAACCCCCTACAGGCCAAAGTGGATGCTATCCAAAAGTGGTCTGTCCCAAAGTCAAAGAAACAGGTCCAATCCTTCTTAGGCTTGGCTGGATGTTACAGGTGATTTGTACCGCAATACAGCCAAATCGCTGCCCCACCGACAGACCTAACCAAAAAGACAAAGCCAAATGCAGTTCAGTGGACTGAAGAGTGTCAGAAGGCCTTTAACCAGCTTAAAGTGACACTCATGTCTGACCCTGTGCTAAGGGCCCCAGACTTTAACAAACCATTCCTAGTAACCACAGATGCGTCTGAGTGTGGTGTGGGAGCAGTCTTAATGCAGGAAGGACTGAATCAAAAGTTCCACCCTGTAGTGTTTCTCAGCAAGAAGCTGTCTGAGAGGGAAAGCCACTCGTCAATCAGGGAAAAGGAATGTTATGCCATTGTCTACGCTCTGGAAAAGCTACACCCATATGTTTGGGGACGGCGTTTCCACCTGCAAACCGACCATGCTGCACTACAGTGGCTTCATACCGCCAAGGGAAATAACAAAAAACTTATTCGGTGGAGTTTAGCTCTCCAAGATTTTGATTTCGACATACAACACATTTCAGGAGCTTCTAACAAAGTGGCTGATGCACTTTCCCGTGAAAGTTTCCCAGAATCAACTGGTCCAAATCGTCCTTAAGATGTGGGAAATATTGTTAGTCTTTATACAGTTAATAGTATATTGAGAGATGCATGTGTCTTATTAACTCTGTTTTCTCATAGAGCTCCAGGAAGAAATCACAGCCAGTGTTTCACCCTATCTGTGATTTGGGGGGGGCGTGTCATAAATATCTCTGTAAAATCAGGATGGAAAATACTTTACAGGGTATTCAGATTCAAAACACAGAGGATCCCGCTCTGGGCAAAACCTTAAAGTTACAGAAGACGGGAATAAACCTCCCTCTTAACACAGGGAAAATTCACATAAAACAAAAGATAAACTAATCCGCCTTGCCTGGCTTACCTATACTGGTTGCAATATTGGAGACTTGGATTAGGATGGGTTAGAGAAGATGGATTTCTGTCTGGCCTCTCAGTCCCAAGAGAACAACCACGTAAACAAAGAGCAAAACCAAAAGCCTTCCCCCCGCCACCCAAGGTTTGAAAGTATCTTGTCTCCTTATTGGTCCTTTGGGTCAGGTGCCAGCCAGGTTAGCTGAGCTTCTTAACCCTTTAAAGGTAACAGGTGTTGCCTCTGGCCAGGAGGGATTTTATAGTTCTGTACACAGAAAGGTGGTTACCCTTCCCTTTATATTTATGACAGTTTCCATAAAATATGGTTGGACAGTTTTAGTGAATGAAACTGGTCCCGTGCATTTTACAAGTTCTTCGGGTACCCATTTAACTTCACAACCATAGCTGTGAATCCACACTAACCCTTCCACTTGAAAAGAACAATGTCAAATCTCATGTCATCCATCAATTTTCCTAGCTTGGGATTTGGCCACATGTGAGGCAATATCAGGACACAGCAGGTCCCAACAGGTATGCAAAAATCATTTCAAGATAAGAGTTGCATGTGATTCCTGGATAGCAGCATATGGTGTATTCCTATAGACAAGAAATTGTCCAGTTTCTGCTGATGAGTCAAAATAGACTTATTAGCTCTTAGGACATGCTTAAGTGTCTGTATAAAGCATTCTGCTAGCCTGTTTGTAGCAGGATGCTAAGGAGCAGAAGGTATGTACAGAATTGCATTTAAAGCTAGGAACCTCTGAAATTCTTCAGAATAGAATTAAGTTCTATTAACACTCACCGACTGTAATGGTAAACCAAACTGGCTAAAGAAGGTACAAAGATGTCCAATGGTTTTGGGAATTATAGTAAAAGTCATTCTGAAAACTTCTAGTAATTTCGAATGGGCATTGACTATGACCAAAACCATGTAACTTCCCAAAGGTCTGGCAAAGTCCACATGAATATGTGTCTGGGGCTTTGAGGCCATAACCAAAGGTGTAGACGAGCGGGGCCAGGATCATGCTGAATTTGCTGATGCAGTGCAGAACTTCACCTTCCTCTCAATGTCTTTGTCAATCCCCAGCCACCAGACATGACTCTGGGGTATGGTCTTCATCAATACAATACCAAAATGACCTTTGTGAAGAGCTTGCAAAACCTGAGATTGAAGTTATTTTGGAATAATCACTCACTTTCCCCATAAGATCCAACTGTGGTTCACAGATAATTGATGTTGATGTGACATGA
Source organism: Eretmochelys imbricata (assembly GCF_965152235.1). Taxonomy (NCBI): domain Eukaryota; kingdom Metazoa; phylum Chordata; order Testudines; family Cheloniidae; genus Eretmochelys; species Eretmochelys imbricata. Next base: position 242,625,040 of record NC_135573.1, read on the forward strand.
ATTATGTAAACTGGTTATTATTTGGACCCAATACTGACCTTGTAGCACCAATCCCTTCACAAGAGAAAGCACATCATTCTTAGCCATTTCTTTGTTGATGTATGTGCTAGTAATGGGTAACCTATCCATCAAATTGAGATAAAACACTCCATCTGAAATTTCTTTTGGTTGAAGGAAGCTTTGGCATGACAGCCTATCAGCATTGCCATGCTGAGTTGAATAGTATAGGAATGAGTGAAAGTAGCGATGCCCGATGTTGTTGCAGCAGCTAATGATGGAATTCCATGTTTTGTTCCAAAAATTGAAAGTAAAATATGATGATCCATCAGCAAGGATAAAACACCCACCATACAGATAAGTATGGAACTTGTGAATTCTGAAGATAATGTTGAGAGTTTCTTGTTCTGTTTTGTGCATAGTTCTTCTCAGGAGTGTTGAGTGTGATGCAATGGCAGTTGGTTTCTCCATGCCATTCGGAAAAATGCACCCATTCCATATGGTGAAGCAACACAAGCCAATTAAAGTGCATAAGAACTTCAGCTGATGGCAACAGTTTCTTTGCTTCCTTAAATACACAGTCACAGTCCTCAGTCCATTTCCATTTTTTCTTTGCTTGTAACAGGCTATCTAAAGGTGCCAATACTGCCACCAGATTAGGCAGAAATTTACCAGAGTAGATGAACAGTCCTAAGAATTAATGTAAATGTGACATGTTCTCTGGCAGCGATGCTTAAAGAGCCACTTTTCTTTCTTTGGTGATTTCCTTAAGCCTGTGGCATCAATTACATGTCCAAGGTATTCAGCTGACGGTTTGAAAAACTCATATTTGTCTCGACATACATTCAGTCCATGGTCTTCTAAACACTGCAAGACAATGTCCTAATTTTGAAGCTGTTCGTCTTGATCCTTTCCTGTAACAAGAATGTCATCCAAATAGAATGGAACTCCATTCAATCCCTTCAGAATCTCATTCATGGCTTTCTGGAACAAGACAGGTGCTGACATGATACTGAAATGCAGCCTGCTGTAACAAAATAAGCCTTTTTGCATGTTGATTTTGAGATATTTGTGAGATGCCAGATCAGTCTCCATTTGTAGGTATGCATTGAGCAAATCCAATTTATTGTCCTCTATTAAAAGAAGCAAACAAATATTCAATACAAGGTAGTGGATACTAGCTTGCATATAAAACTGGATTAAGAGTCACTTAGAAATCTGCACAAATTTGAACAGTCATCCTTCTTGATAACTGGTATGATGGGTGTAGCCCACTCACTGTGTGAAACTGGTGACAAGATTCCAGAGTTCAGTAAACGGTCCAAATCAGCTTCTACTGGAGGTTTCAGAGCATAAGGTATAGCCCTAGGCTTGCAATATTTTGGCTGGCTGTGAGACTTGACCGTGAGCTTCACTGACACATTGCTTATCTGTCCAAGCTCTTTCAAAAACTTTGGAGTGTGTGTGCAGTATTTCTTGAAGATTTCATGATCACCTTGCTCTCAGTCCAATTCACCTTGAGCTTCCCAAGCCAAGATCTGCCAAATAATGGTGGATATTTTCTTTCAATTACATACAAGGATAAAGCAACTAATTGTCTATCTAGTTGAACCTGGTGTCTCTTTTGGGTCTAACTTTTCTCTGGTAGAAGTCTTCAGTACATGGTCATTTCTTCCAGAGGAAATTGTGACAATGTCTGGTGATAGATAGATAAAGAAATCAGTGAAACTGCAGCTCCAGTATCAAGTTCCATTCTTGTAGGCACTCCAGTGAAGTGTGTTCCCCAGATGCAATTTCTTACTCCAGCTTCCAATAACATGTGTGGTGGTAGGTTTTGATCAGTGTCACTGCAGTTCTTGTCTTCTTCCACATTATGAATTCCCGACTTCTGTCTTCATGGATCTATGTCTTGGATCTATGAGTCTTCTTGGACACAGTTACTCTGTTGCTGGTTGCTGAACTATGTGACAGATCATGGTGATGTGTCCTGTCTTCTGGCACTTCCTGCAGATAACATGGCAAGCCCAGCAGTCCTTCTCTGCATAATCTGTGCACAACAGCCACATGGAAATTCCTTACATTCCCAGTGTCCTCTGACTCGCTGATTCAGGAGGTCAGCTTCTTGGTTCACATTAAAGTCCAAGGAATTCTTTCTGTGGTCTCCATGTTGATAGATATTTCAACAGCCTTCTTGAATGTAAGCGCTGATACAGTCAGTAACTTTTTTGAGATTTCATCGTTTTGTAGACAAATTGGTCAAGCAGGGCATTACATAAAGTTTGTCCAAACTGTTAATGCTCTAACAACTTCCTGAGAGCAGCAACAAACTGTGCTACTGACACTCAGCTTTCCTGATGTCACTGGTGGAGCCAATATCATTTTGCTATCATTGATGGGGTAGGAGAAGAATGTTCTTGCATTGCTGTAGTAAGTCTGGCATATGTGGCAGTTCCATATATGCCTTCAGACCCACCACTGTTAGCAAAATTGAAATTGCTCTAAACGGTCGAGGTACATCACCCAGGATTCGTGGTTGTCATTGAGTTCACCAGCATTGCCCCAAAAGTTGCTATTCTACTGCTCTCCTGTTGGACCTTTTGTTTCCTGGACAGCTTCTCTGCCACAGGGGAATTTTTTTTCCTTCACAGTACACTACCTGCGCCTAATTTCCCTCTGCTAGCTGTGTCTAGGCTACCAAATTCTTCTTCTTTTGGCTGCACTTGGGCTCCCCCTACTGGGTGTAGACCATCAGTGCAGGCTACAGGCTGTTTCTCTGCCCACTTGCATGTGGTTGGCCAAGATGGCTGCTTGCTTCCCCCTCACTGCTTTGTATGAACAGCTCCAGTAGTAACTGCAAAACCCTTTCCCTTTGTTCCATCTTTATTTGCACACTTCCCCTCTCTGGCTAGCTGGCTGTACTTGAAACAAAATGCAGCAGCCCTCCTACCCCCCTTTAAAAAACTGCTTACCTTTTCTTCTCCTTGTTCAGGCAATAGGAGCCCTGGATGCTTGTGGGATATAAATCACAGCCGCCAACTTTCATGTGGTAAATAAGCATCCTGACTTTCACAATGAGCCAAAAATCAAGCTAATCCCATTTCAAAACAAGCCAATCCCTAAGAACCCCAACACTTGATGTGACTAGCTCCCCCCTGGTGTGCAGTCCTGGACTGTGGTGGGCCCGCCGTGCACCCTGACTCTCTCCCCGCCTTGCCCCTGCTTTTCCCTTCTTTCCCCGCTTGCCGGGAACCTATCAAAGAAAATAAGCAACAAGCTACAAGCCAAACAAGCAGCAAACTACAAGCTAAAAACTAGCCAACAAGCAACTCACAAGCCAATTAAGCCCGATTTCTGCATTTTTTTTGAGGGTTTCGCATGTCTGATCTAAATCCCTCGTTGCCAATATGTTATATGTGGACCCAGAAGAGAAGAAGATAGACAGACACAGAGGAAGCTGATTGAAACACAGACTTGCAGACTATTGTTTGCCAGAAAAACTGAAACTAACAGGAAGTGAAGCTTTTCACTGGGGAAGGAGGAGTGCTCACACATTTAAAGGGACGGGACATCACAGAAGCGAAGGGGAGCCAGGATGGGGCCCACAACGAGCTGAGAAATGTGGAGGTGTTCTTTTAATCCTGCCAACATTGTCTTTCCAAAACAAGGGACTGTTTTCTTAGCACCACAACACCCTTCCTCCTGATATTATTATCATCATTATAATTAATAATAATTAATTAATTATTAATATTAACGATAATAAGCAGTACTCACCTACTTTTGGCAGGGGGATTTCTTGCTACTTTTTGCAGCACTCAGCAACTCCTGATCTTGTTATACAGAGATGGAAAAATAAGGGATGTCCCTTGTAATAAGGGACTGTTGGCAACCCTACTCCACTCCCCCACTCCCAACCTCCATGAATATTATGCTTGTGGAAGGGGACAGACTCGCAGACATAAGCTCTGTGTTTCTGCTCATCACAGAGGCAGTTCGTGCAAGCCTTTCCATACTGCTCTGCCAACGTACCGTAGTCCTACTCCTTTTCTGATGGGGTGAAATGGCAACTAAATCTTCATTTCTTTTGGATCATTGGCCTGTCTTATGAGACAGCCAATAACAATGCCAATTGATGCCAAACATGGTGGTAATTATGAAGGGGATGGATACTCACTAGAAGTATTCAGAGTAACAGCCGTGTTAGTCTGTATTCGCAAAAAGAAAAGGAGTACTTGTGGCACCTTAGAGACTAACCAATTTATTTGAGCATGAGCTTTCGTGAGCTACAGCTCACTTCATCAGATACATCTGATGATATCTGATGAAGTGAGCTGTAGCTCACGAAAGCTCATGCTCAAATAAATTGGTTAGTCTCTAAGGTGCCACAAGTACTCCTTTTCTTTTCACTAGAAGTAGACTGCAATCACCAGATCATTTCACATAGGCCGTCAAGCAGCCATCAGCTAGTAATGACTGCTGATTACCAGTGAATTTGAGCTGGCAATGTATAGCTGAAAAGCTCTGTGTCCTATAACCAGTGCTCTGAGACATTCTGTCTTTGGAGATAATTTCTCAGCTGCTTTTTAACTTTTGACAGCTTGGCCAGACATCTGTGTGAGGGTGTCCACCCACCATATTCTGCTGTTGATGAGATGGAGGTCACCGGCGGCATGCAGCTCTGAACCTTTCCATGGGCTGTAAAGAAAAACAAAAAAACAATGACTTTAATTCTGAGAATGGAACAACAACAGGTGCATGTACCATTACAACAAAGAAGGCGGAGTTCTGATAATTGCTTCATCCTTTGCCACCACAGTTATATTCTTCTCTGGCTGCTGTGACAATTTTGACTTCCATGGCTGTCATTTTTGAACTCCCCCTTTCAGTTTTCTTGGGTCACGCCATGATTTCTCCCAGGAGCGATGATGGGATTCTGTCAGGGATGTCAAAGGAAATAGCTGTGGCAGCAGAAAGCAGGTGGTAATAAAACCCTTGCAGGCAAAGGTCAGTAATCCACCCACTGTACATTAGCACAAGCAGGTTTGATGTGATAGATGTCAAATGTACTTTGAAATCAGGTAAATATTTTAGAAAGCAATCCACATAAGGATGCCTTGCATAAACCCTTTGAGTTAACTCCTAAACACTGAGCTAATTACATCTACACCATAGATATAACGGGCACTTTCCCAACCATGAAAAGCTACTCGTACTCCAAGACCAGAGCAATGTTTTCAACACTACAACTAAGGGCCGATCTTGTCCTTACCTCTGTGGATGGAGAACGAAGCGAGGTGTTGTGATCATACAGCACCTTAAAAGTGAGTTATCCAAGATAGACTTAACTATTTTGAATAATTTTCTATCTGCAAACTTTGCCACTTCACTGTTTACCCCCTGTCATGGGACGTATATACCTCATGCTGGCCCAGCAAACAAGGGGTTAATGCAGGTACTGCCAGCCAATGCAGATTGGCAGCCTCCCAACAGCTAGGAGAATAAAAGAGCTGGGAAGCAGAGGGGCAGGGCAGCAAGCAGGCTGGAGAAGGGAACTCCTGCCAGCAAGCTGCTGAGAAGCCATGCAGAGACAGCACCCTGAGAAGAGATGGCTGGACCAAGAGGCTGAAAAACCTACAGAAACCAAGGGAAGCAGGAAGGAGCTCAGTGCACAGCAGGAGTAGTTGAGTCCTGATTCTGCCTCTCTGGCTTAAGGACTCCTGAGAGAGTTAAGAATCCCTGAGAGACTTAAGAATTGAGGGGGTTTCCAGACCCCTTGCGCACCAGGACCAGCTGACCCCTCTAAGGATAAGGGGGAAACCCATTCACCCCATTGGGACTCAAGCAAGGGGACTTGACTGAACGCCCTGCCGGACTGAGTGAACTCTGATGCAAGACCCTGCCTGGCTAAAAGGAGTGCTGTTGTATTGATGCACCAGCTCACACCCCATTTCCAAATCTTTTTATGTTGAACAGTACTTGTCCCAGTACAGATCCTTGGGAAACACCCTATTTATCTCTCTCCAGTGTGAAAACTGACTGTTTATTCCTACCCTTTGTTTCCTATTTTTAACCAGTTACTTATTCCTGAGAGGACCTTCCCTCTTATCCCATGACTGCTTACTTTGCTTAAGAGCCTTTGGCGTGGGACCTTGTCAAAGACTTTCTGAAAGTGCAAGTACACTGTATCAACTGGATTGCCCTTGTTCACATGCATGTTGACATCCTCAAGGAATTTGAATAGATGATGAGCCATGATTTCCTTTTATAAAAGCTGTTTTGACTCGTTCCCAACACAGCATGTTCATCTATGTGTCTGTTAATTCTGTTTCACCCAATTTGCTTGGTACTGAAGTTAGGTTTACTGGCCTGTAATTGCCATGATTGTCCATAGAGCCTTTTTAAAAAATTGGCATTCCATCACACAGCTGCTTGTGCGGTTTAAAGAAACTAATCCTCTTCTTTAAAACAAGCCCCAGTAGTGAAAAGGTGGAACAAGGAAATATAGTAATGGACCAATACTATTGTCAGGATTATTTTTTTCCCCAATACAGTAAAAAACCTCCTTTTTATTGTCCTTAATTCTGCTGGTCATGGATTTATTTTTGTGTCCCTTGGCTTCCCCTATCAATTTCAGGTTTTCTCAGCTTTGTAAAATTCACCTTATTAAAGCACTAAGTGTATATATTACTGGTCTGGCCAGCTGAACATGGGCTCCCAGTGTGACACTGTGGCCAAAACAACTAATGTGATCCTGGGATGGATAAACAGGGAAATATTTGGCATTGGTGCAACCATTGCTGGAATACTTTCTCCAGTTCTGGTATCAGCACTGCAAGAAGGCTGTTGATAAATTGGAGAGGGTTCAGAGAAGAGCCACAAGAACGATTAAAGAATTAAAAAACTTGCCTTATAGTGAGAGACCCAAGGAGCTCAATCTATTTAGTTTAACAAAGGGAATGTGAATGAATGACTTAATTAAACAAATATTTAACAATGGGCTCTTCAGCATAGCAGAGAAAGGTATAACACGATCCAATGGCTGGAAGCTGAAGCTAGACAAATTCAGAATGGAAATAAGGCATAAACTTTTCACAGTGGAGGAATTAACCATTGGAACAACTTACCAAGGGTTGTGGTGGATTCTCCATTATTGATAATATTTAAATCCAGATTGGATGTTTTTCTAACAGATACGTTGTGGGAATTATGTTATGAAGGTTCTATGGCCTGTGTTTTTCAGGTCAGACTAGACAATCACAGTCGTCCTTTCTGGCCTTGAAGGATGGGACTGACCTCCTGTGGCATCAAACCCTTCTCCTGATATCACAGGCAACTCTGTCCTGTAGTCACATTCATAGATCCATCAAGCTGTATGGACAGTGAAAACTCAAAATGGACCTCTCATGGGGACTTGGGCCGGGTCAAACCACCCCTCTACTTTCCTACTTCAAGTTGTTGGAGTTGTGAGAGTGGCTTTCCTCCTTTGTTAGATCATGAATTGCTTTAAAATTAAGGGCTGGATTGTAACCTTGAGCACCCTCAGCTGTAGGAGCATCCTGAATACGTGTTGCTAGTTCAGAGTCAAAGCATCATTTGAGGACTCCTGAAGCTAGCAGTGAGGACAGTGCTGAGACCGCACTACGAGAGCATCCTAGAGATTTTTTTCTCCCTTGGTGCTTAGTTTCATATTTCTTTTATTTTTTCACTGTGGGTGCTCAACACCCCTACAAATCAAGTAGTTCTATTTATTAGGTGCTTAAATATGGATTCCAGGCTTAATTTTAGGCATCCAGTTTTGAAAAGGTTGACCTTTATCTTTATGCTCTTTTTACCCTAAGAAACTACTAAATATGCCGAAAAAAGGGGAAAAATCTCTCCTGGCTGCTTTTATAACTTGGATCCCAACAGTCTGCTCCTCAGCAACTTCAGGAGTTTTAAAATGATGTCATTGAACTTGAACAGCTAATAAAACAGAGCCCCAAAGGGAGATATATGCTATCTTTCCCAAGACATGTTGAAGCATTCCCCCTGCAGCTGTGATGGGCTGATACACAAAATCTCCACCCTTTCACCAGAGGCAACCTCTAGCTTCTTCAGACTTCAGCTGTATATCATCTGTTCACAACTGGTGTCAAAAGACCCAGGAGCTTTCTACCTGTCTGCCTGGAACATTGAGCCACTCACCATATCTGACTACAAGATGTGAAGTCTTTCCTTCTCTTGCTTTCTCTCTCTCTTTTTTTTAAAAAGCTGTCAGTATTTCAGCAACTATGAGCAGCAGATCTTTGTATACTTTATTCCATAAATAAATATTTCTTCTTTTGAACTTCATTAAAATTGGATGTGTTTTCATTGTAAAACACTCCAGCATCCCTATCATTTAGACATATATGGTGATGAATCTTGCAATTAATTTTTGTCGTTAGGAGTACTGGCGGTCTAGAAACACTGAATTTATGCCAAAAAAGTAAATAAATAAGTCAAACAACTAGACATGTTGCTTATATCAGGAATTTTAGATCAAGAACCTAAGTTTTGCTCTTGCTGCTTAAACAGACTGGGCCAAATTCATCTTTGGTGAAACTCCCTTGCTTTCAGTGGAGTTTTATTCCAGAGCTGAATTTGACCTGCGGTTTGTAAGGTTGTATCAGACTTTCTTCCAGTAATACTTGTTGATGTATCAGATTCTAAATTCCCAGCTCTTCCCGTTACGCTCCTGACCTCAAGAAAGAAATTCCTGCCTTTAAAAGCTCATCAATCAGTATTGCAGGGTTAAGCTGATAAAAAGGCTAAGCCTAACCCAGTGTTAATTTAGCCAACTGTAGCATTCTTGACAATATTCATCAGCAAATCTATTTTAATTAAAGCTGGATAATGAGATCAGCAGAATCAGAGGATTTCAGGTGATTAAGACCAAGTGAAAGACTAAAACTAAACAATGACTGCGATGACAGATGTTGGGGTGAAACTTGTGCTACTGCTGTTGGGATGAAATATGGCAAATGAGAGTAAATTTTACTCAGCTGAGGAATCACTTCAGTGATGGTGAATTTGAATTTGGTGTTGACAAATCGGATCTCATGAAAGTTTGCAGGCACTGTGCAAGCTTCCTGGAGAGCTGCACGTGTCAACACCACTCACACACAACTCCATGTGCTCTACATCAAGGTGTGTGCCAGTAACAGAAGCAGTGAAACTGAAGCAGCAGCAGGTACTTGCACTGGGGGCTGGGGCAAGGGAAGGCCAAGTCTGTTTAAAGTTGTGGCTCCCTAGAAGACCCCTGTTAGAAAAACAAAGGCCCGGAAAACCCTTAGTAAAATCTGTTTTAAAAGGAATCTGTTTTTAAGACATATTAGTTAAAGGGTGTTGCACTGGAAACTTGAAATGAAGAAAAAAATCAATTCAAGTTGACAGCAACATTCTGAAATAAAATGTAATCTCCTGCCTAAAAAGACACTGCCCCATGATAGAAAAATCCATCTTACGCTGTGTGTGTATTCCTCCCCCCGACCCCCACTCTTTTTTTTTTCATAGCTTTTCTTTCCTAAGAAGCGATGAAATATTCTGGCCTCTGTTTCTTCCCAGGCTACGTGACCTGCCCAAGCCCGGATGCCATAAAGGCTGTAGGAGACTGTAATGTTAATTCTGAAGAGTGTGAAGGGAGCTGAACCATGATGGGCGATGTGACTCACCTTGGAGAAATCAGCATTTTCCTGCTGAGTGAAAGCGGAAAGTTTCAGCCTGCTAGCACAGATGTGCTACTGGACATTACGACAGTAGAGGAAACCTTGTCTGCACATCCTGCTTGTTACTTTAGGAGAGTAAAAAACTACCTACTATCATCAATGTTTAATGATCTGTGTTTAAAAAAATATATGGTGAGCAAAATATCAAGTTAATTAACTACAGAGTCCCAGCATTCCCCAAAATGAAGTGTTCAGGCCAAATATGGCTGAACTATCAGCTGTCATATGATGAATATTTTAAAGAAGATTCTATTATACACCCAGGGGTTCATACGCCTCAATAATGAGGACAGTTACCTCTAGGGAGAGGAAGCTGCATTACGTTTGCCACTTAACCAAGGGTTGGTTTGACAGGCATCAGCTCAGAGCATGTCTCTGTGTGTATGTATATATATATATATATATATATATATATATAGGGAATCACAGCTCCTTGTGTCTACCTCACTTTGCAAGAAATGTGGTGTTGTACAATAGTTTGGATTTCTATCTATGGATCTGTATATGGCACCCTGTGGGATATTTTTATTCCCAAACCCGACTGTTGAGGTAGAATCCAACATCTGCTAAATATTAAATAGGCTTTTTTTAAAAAAAGAATAACACTGTGTGTGTGCTGACTTTAACAGCCCTATGTGGCCCAGAGGGAAAGAAACAGTTTTCTCTTGTTTTTATCATCCTCTGCTTCCTTCATAGTATTAATAATTTCTGTAAAGGTCTCAGATGGCTGAAGACAAACAGCAAAACAGAGCTTTCACATGGGTAAGAAATGACCCAAGTGAAAAACATAAGAACTGATGAAAATGCAGATGAAATTACTACAACTGGTTGAATTATTAGTTGGGAAAAAGGTATTTATTGAAGTGTTAGCCCTGTTGTATTTGTGAACTCTCCCCACGCAGATTGTGCTTTTTACTAAGGTGTCCGTTGTTCAAAATAGTTTGACAAATTTTCATGCATACAAGTTTCCTGATGGGCTGTTTTCATAATGGACTTAGTATCAAGTGTTCCATCTCTTGTTTGATATTCATAAACACTATTGAATCTCTGGGTGGAGCTGCCAAATCACATGGTATTGTTAATGTTCCCTGATTGAAAGGCGTTTTATTTATTTATTTTGGGGTTTTAGAACTCAGCTCTTGTACCTCCTCTCTCTGCCTCTGACCCCCATCACATCTAAGGCCACAAAGGCAATAATACACGTAGGATGTCTTAGGGCTTGTCTACACTACCGCTTAAGTCAATGTAAGTTACGTCACTCAGGGGTGTGAAAAAACCATCCCCCTGAGCGACGTAACTTGCACCAACTTAGAGCAGTGTCTACGCCATACTATGTTGGTGGGAGACGCTCTCCCGCCAACATAGCTTCTGCCTTTCGTTTAGGTGGAGTAATTACATCAATGGGAGAGTGCTCTCCCGTGGACATAGCACATCTTCATCAGATGCTCTTAATCGGGATCGCTGCATTTGATGTCAATTTAGCACAGTAGTGAAGACAAGCCCTGAGTGAGCAATTCAGATATTACTCATTTGTCATCTCATTGGCACAAATAAAAGCTCTTCCGCAATCATATGAACAAAAGTTATTTGCATGAAAGTTTGTGGATTAGTGAATTAGAAAGTGGTGCAAGTACAGGTGAACTAACATGCAATTTAGGATCTTCTAAGTATTTGCAATATTCATTCAGCTCCAGAAACCATCAATTAAATACTATAGTCATAATCACATACATTTAATAGAATATTAAGAAGGGGCTCTAGTCTCTATCCTGTTAAGATTGAAGCTAGCTTCAGTCTTATGTCAGATTTTTAACACCACCCCATACTTCACCAAAATCATACCAGTCCCCCTGAAATTTCAAATGCCAATCTCATCCCAGGGTAATGGTTTGGAGGCATTTTGCAGATGTAGAGATTTCAGGTTGGATTAACTGTTTTGATTAATTTGGGGGAATAAATCCTAAATTTTCTTGTCTAGTCACAACTCCAGAACAGCTTAGTTTTCAAAACTCAAATGATTTACTCTGCTGCCCTTTACGAGCAGAAGCACCTTTCCCTGGTTTTTAGATGGCTGATGTTGCAAATATTGAGCTATTTATAGGCGTTCCATAAATACTGAAACACAGATGACCATGTTTTTCACACTGATGCACGTGTGCAATACACAGGCATTCTTTCAGAGCACGTTATCCACATGCACCTTTCTGAGTCACACAGTGGGCATGAATGTCTTGTAAAGTGTGCAGGTTCTATCTCAACATGGCTAACAGTGTCTGTCAGGATCCCTGTGTGGCTTGCAAAGTCTGAGACGCCTGGGCAATTCTTGATCATATTTAAAAATTTATGGGGATTCTTAGGCAAAACACTTCCTCAACCTGAAGGTAGGGTTCAGATAATCTTGTACTGATCAAAGGATGAGCGTAAGTGGTCAAATAGTGTAATCTACACTGTTTTGACATCTGGGAAGTATGCACAATCAGTGTGGATCCTATGTGCTGAAGAGTCGGATGGTTTATGAGGCTGTGGCAGGAAAAGCAATGAATAGGAGGTAAGGGCAAAAATAATTGTGCTAACTGTTATTAAGAACACATGGGCTAAGGGTTGCACTTCCTATTCCAAACTGTTGGGTAGCATTGCTGTACTGTGTTAAGTAGCTGTTGTGTTCTGCCCCATTATGACCATTTTTCATTGGGGGCTGATAAAGAGTATATAGTTTGTAGTGTGCTTTAGGGCCCTTTGCTTACACCCATTATTTATATTACAATAGTTATGCAACATTTTTTTGAAGTGAACACATGCTTTTAGGGTCAAACATAACATTTCTGGATTTTCTTAGCCCAGCTGTCATGCTTGTTGTCATGCCCTGATATGTCAGGAACGTAAAACATTATCACAATCACATTTAAGCCTGGGGAAGTTTGAGGAAGATACAACGGGTTATGTCTTTAGAATTGAAGTGGAGTGTTTGCTTGCTGCATCAGGAAGTGGCCAGAGCTGGGTGAAGATGGCAAAAAAGGATCAGCAAACATTTGTTTGATTTAAACCATATGATTTCTTCTGTGGTATTTACTACTGCTTTTATTTGTGCTCGGCAAGCATTTGAACAAGCAAACTTTTATTTTCAGGAATGGTCAGAGGATGATGAAGTGTGGCAAATACCAGGGTCAATTTGCATTGTTGATGTCTGCTCAGCCACCTTGAAAGATATTCCTTGAAAGTCAGCCATTCAGGGAGCAGAAATAATACTATGTAATGTGGATGACTAGTCACGTAGCAGGAATAGTGAATTAGGAACGGGATACTTGAAGTGGTAGTGGTGAACACATTGTGAGCAAGCCACAGACATATATTTGCATAAACCATTCACTGAATAATTTCAAATAACAAAACAAATCCGTAAGCACCAAAGTGTGTGGGTGGATAATTCCAAACCAAGAGCAGGGCTGAATTCATCAAGGCTGTAATTGAAAGTCAATGGACTCTGGGTTTCCTAATTCTCTTAGGCCCCTTTGAAAAACCCAGCCTCGATGAATTGTTTGCAGATGGATGCTTTCCCAGGCTTTATTAGTGATGTAGCTTTTCCTCCTGACAGACCCTCAGACCTTTGGAACATCTCACGCTAGGTTCCCCCTGAAAGTGTCTGGAAGTACAAGTGCAAGAACTTAGTGATTCTTTTTCCTGGGAAAGTGAGAGGGGACAGCAAGCACCTCTGTCTCCATTCTCTAAGGTCAAGAGATCATTGGCCATCTCTGGAGCGAGATAAAACATGGACAGGGAGCAGTAAGTTGATGGTTGTATAACAATGGCGTCTCTTGTACTTTTGCTGCAGCTGGCAGGAATCTCTGCTCATAAATAATCTGCTCTAATCTCCAAAAGGTCCTGCAGGAGAAAACAAGCAGTTCTAACATGCTGCTACAAGTCACTTGCTACTAGTCATTATCAGGATTGCATGACAAAATGGGAGACTGGGAAAAGTGGGCTGCAGGCATGTGAGGGGTTGTAAGACACAGTTCTGAAGGTAGATGGGGGGATGACTAAGCCCAGACCCACTTGCTTCTCTTTCCCAAAGACCTTGGCATGAAACTTGCACTGCAAGGGTCTCATTCAGAAAGTACTGACAGACATAGTATTGGTCTGAGATTTGTGGAGGGCTTATTCAAATGCCACTTGTACCTGTCTCCCCCCCCCCGCCCCCACTTTTGTTCTTAACTGCCTGAAATGGCTCATTTTTCTTTCCAAGTTACTGTTCTAAGCACTGATTTTAGCCAGGAGCAGCGAGAATGACAGAAACCTATAAACCGGGTTCGTAGCTGGAAGTGGAGCACTACACGCTGAGCTCTGCCTGCCAGCACTTTACTTGGATTTTAAGTGAAGGGTGAGGGGGGGAATAAGAGTTCTCATCTTTGCTTTTAATTAATGCAGTCACCATTTTCATTCTGAAGTGTCACACGCAGGAAATCAAAGGAGTCTTGTATAAATAATAAGGAAAAAAATTCTCTCGATTAGTAATGGAAAACATTTTCAAACAAGATCTACAGAATTATGATCGGGCTGGTACTTCCTCCAAGGTGAAAGTCTCTCAAAATCATTCCATAAATTATTGATTTGTCCAAGTCTCTTCACTATAGGAGATTTACAATCTCACTTTCATAGTTGTCTGGGCGGGGGGAGGGAAGAAAGAATCTTATCTAGGTCAGAACCAAAGTGTCTGTCTCTTTCAACATAAAAGAAACTTTTAGCTAAGGTGAGCAGCTGTGCTAAGACACTGTGGGCCTGATTGTGCTCTGACATCAGCATAAATCAGGAGTAACCCCATTTAAATCAATGGAGTTACAATGAAGTAAGTGTGGTCAGAATCAGGCCGACTATCACAGTTTTAGGAGTAAGAGAAACATATTATTAATAGTGAATAAGATGTGTGGTTTGACTTGAATATCTGTGCAGATAAGAATTTGCATCCACAGGAAAAATGTCAAAAAAATGGAAATTACAATGGATTTGAGTGAATTAGGAGACTGCAAGACAGTGCTTTTCCTCTCAAGGTCACCATAATGGTTCTGGCTCAGCAGAGTATGAGAGCAGTGAATGAAAGTCAGGCGCATGAAATGAGGAGTAGTAAATGAATGGACAAGTACAGACAGTACTGAGCATCAGAGGCTGAGGAGAACCAGATTCAGGAACATCATCAACCCAGCTTCAAGAAAGAAGGGAATTGGCCACCAAGGAACCAGAGAGAGGAGGCTTGGTGGTTCATAACCGCAAGAAGCAAGAGGAACAGGTGGCCTTCTCTATGGCTGCAGGTACACAAGGTTGGGCAGGCTGTTGACTACCAGAGAGAAGAGGACCAGGAGAAATTCCATGCAGCTAGAAAGAAAAGGAGTACTTGTGGCACCTTAGAGACTAACCAATTTATTTGAGCATAAGCTTTCGTGAACTACAGCTCACTTCATAGGATGCATGGAATGCTTATGCTCAAATAAATTGGTTAGTCTCTAAGGTGCCACAAGTACTCCTTTTCTTTTTGCGAATACAGACTAACACGGCTGCTACTCTGAAACCTGTCATGCAGCTAGAGTTATTCAATCATTACCATATTCTCAGTGTGGAAACAGCAGAAAAAATCTCTGAAGATTCAGTTGGTTGAATGAAATGCAGAGCTGGATGGGACATGCCAGTAGATGGCTGCTCAGCTCATCCTGTAAGATGATTCCACAAATGTGCCCACAAAGAGATATCCATCCACCCAAGGAAAACAGATTGTCCTTGCTGGGGATTCCATACTGAGAAGAATGAACAGAACATCCTTCCATATAGAGGTGGACAATAGGATAGTGTTCTGTCTTCCTAGAGTCAAGATATGAGATGTGACCCTAAGATCGGATAAGCTTCTGAAGTTTAAAGGCAACGATCTACTGGTGATGGTGTATATCGGTACTAAAGATACTGCTTTATGGGGTACCTTGCAGATTATAGACAGCTACAGGGAACTCTGAAGGGTGCTGAAGAAGAACAACCAAGTGATCTTTTCAGAGATCTGTCCTATACTATGAGCAAAGAAAGACAGAAGGCAGAAGATTCTGGCAGTGTAGAGATGGCTAGGTAAGGGGTGTAAGGTTTTTGTTTTGTGGAACATTGGTTCACTGTTATGGGGAGAGGGGCATGGGCAGTGTGTGGACCACCGGCTCGGGGAGGCTAGCCCCATCCCTTCCCCTTCCACCCGAGGCCCTGCCCCTTCCACTCCCCCTCCCCCCCCCCCCGCTGGAGCCCAGAGCCCACCCACGGTGGCTGCTGGACCCCGCCCCAGGTCGCACCAGGCTAGTGCTTCCAGCCTCAGAGTGCCCCCTGCACCGACGTGGCCCCAGCGTTGGGAGGGCGGGTGGCACGGCCGCAAGACCCGGAGTTGTAGGAGCAGGATTTTATAATTGTACTATAAGAATAAAGGTACTAATGTATGATTTAATTTCATCCTGCTAGCCACCCTTTCTAAATAGCAAAAAGAAATGACCCTCTGGGACTATGAGATTCTGTTTTCCTATATACATTACAAATTGGGCCCTCTTTATTTCTTTTTTTTTAAGGTTTAGTAAGTAAAAGACAGGATCTTGTATTGTGTCTATGTTAAGGAGATTCAGAATAAACTGACACTGTTTGTATTCTCAAAGGTCTTTGTAAAAAGACTGTTTGTGTGAATGGGGAATGTATGCATCAGGAAAAGATAAGGTGTGAAGGCCATTGTTAACCAGATGGTCAAGAAAAGAGGAGTGAAGACATTTATTGAGATTTGTTGATGTCAAAGAACCATGAACGTATCCATGATTGAGGAAGGGCAAATTGATGACCCTGAGGTGGAAGCTGGCACCCCTAAAGACAATTGATTACATCGAAACCAGGACAGGATGACCCTCTCAGAGGTGTTTTTGGAATGTTAACGACAAAAGATACACCACTTAAGGAGTAACCGGTCACAAACTGACACAGCAAAATCCATAGACTTCAACAGAGAAAAAAAGACTATACGACCAGGGTGCTTGTCCATTGTACTTTGGATTTGTCTTGCCACACTCCAGGAGCATCGCATTGCGACCGACAGAGCCCTGCTCCCCTCTGCGACCAATCTGGCTGGCCACTAGATTGATCCAGACTCTGGACTGGTAACTATAAATATCAATTGGCAATACTGTGTGCATGGTGTGTGTGTGTGTTTGTGTGTGTGTGTGAGACTGAAAAGCATATGCTAACTGTTGTATTCTAAATAAATGCGGCATGCTGCCTTCTTCCCTATAAAGATCCCGAGTGCTTTGTATAGCACAATAGACTGTTTGGAGGGTGGGTGGTGTGGCCCCAGCCTTCCCAGCCCGAGTTGGGGCCACAGCACAGGGGAACTGGGAAGAGTCAGAGCAGGAAGCAGGAGGAGGCCTGGGGGCAGAGCATGGGCAGGGTCCCGCATGGCTGTTTGGGGAGGCACAGCCTCCTCCAGCCTATGATATCTGCTGCCCATGGAGAGGGGCCAGTTTGGATGATGTCCATCTCAGTAGAAGGGAAGACAATCTTCTAGGGTCAGGCTGGCTAGAGTAGTTAGAAGTGCATTTAACAACCAAAAGGGAGCGTGAAAAGAGGGAACAAAGGACACTCATTTATGCTGAGAACAAATCTAATCAAGGCACCAAAGTACAGGAAGAGAGGAAATTCTTTAGTTGCCTGTACACCAGTTGTATTGGAGCATTGGATTGGATCAAGGTAGGATGGTTTTTCTAAAAGATCTGCTCTAGTGCAAGAAGGAATTAATTCAGGAAAGTCAGACGGCCTGCATTATACAAGAGGGCCGACTATTTGATCACAATTGTCCCCTTTGGCCTCTATAATCTATGAACTGATGAATCATCTGATGACCTGTTAATGGCCTATGTCCACATTACAAACCACTACTAGAGTCCATACTGAACAGTAACGTTGGCAGACAGACTAAAGGCATGGAAACGAAACTTTCCTCAATTGGAGGGCATGTTTTCCGTAGCAACGTTAAAGCGCTGCCACGGCAGAGCTTTAATGTGGCTGCGTAGTCGTGGTGCAGAGCTCTCCCAGAGCTATAAAAAAACCCACCTCCGTGAGGGGCATAGCGACCTGCACTGGGAGCACCTCGCGTTGGTGCACTGTCTACACCGGCACTTTACAGCGCTGAAACCTGCCGCGCTCAGGGGGGTGGTTTTTCCACATCCCTGAGTGAGAAAGTTGCAGTGCTGTAAATTGTCAGTGTAGACAAGCCCTGAAATGTGTCCCTGCAGACCATGGCCATGAGACAGAGGTTGGACGGCATGTGGGGAAGCTTGCACTGCTGTCCGGTGGATTGAGAGCACTTCCATCTTCTGGGGTAGTCATCTGAGTATTTTTCACATGACCCAAATCAACTTATTACATTTGCAACCAAAAGAAAAATGTGGGGTGTGCTTCCTTCTCAGGGTGGGTGATTAATTTCAGTTAGAGTAAATGGAAACTATGTGATGAAAATAGAATCCTAGACTGGGGTTTCTTCTACTCTCTCTGCCTCCACTGCTGATATTTCATTGGTTCTAATGAATTCCTTGTGGACATCTCTTACTGGCACAGGACTTAGGGTCAATGTTGCAGAATTTGGGAGCAGAATTGAAGAGTGAGTAAAATAGTATTGTCTGCCAAATTTTGCTTTTCTGCATCAAGTAAAGATGCCAAAAATGTATCTCCTAGTTTTTGACAAATAAGGAAAAATGGAAAAAATTGATGCCTTTAATAGTACGTGTTAATCCAGTGCCAGTCTTTGGTGAGGAATGAAATTAGAGCACTGAACTGGGACTTAAGTGATCTAGATTCAATGCCTGGCTCTGCCACAGACTGACGTGTGATTTTTGGGCAAGCCACTTTACATCTGTGCCTCAATTTCCCACCTGTGCAACTGGAGTAATAATACTTCTTTCTCCCCACCCTTTGTCTTGTCTGTTTCAATTATAAACATATCAGAGCAGGGGCTACCTCTTACTGTGTGTTCAGTGCCTACCACATGGGGTGCCAATCTCTGTTGGGGCCTTTACATGTTGCTTTAATTCAATCAGATCATTGCTAATAATGATAATTAAATGAATATCTATTTTAAAAACGCAGCTTAAATGCTAACATGCAAGAGGTGTCAGACAATGAATCTGGGTGTGCTGTAAATGCCCTTCTAAACTTTCCTACTCTTACTCCCCACACTAACTTGCTGTTCTGCACAGCTAAAGAATACCTGCTGCATTGTCTGACATTGACTGTACTTTGAAGTTACTCTAACAATGATATTGCAGAGTTCCATATTTATTTTTCAATAACTTCCACATCATATATGGTCATATGATTTTTCTAATGGGAAAGTGTTGCAGATGCGCCAGAAAATCAAGTTAGGTCTTTCTGTCCCATGCCCTGTCACATGTAACAAAGAGCCTGCAAATTAAACTTAACTGAGCACATTGTTGATGATGTATGAGGCAGAATAAAATCCACCTTTTGGCCCTGGAGCACTGACAACTTGCAACCAACTACTGAAAACTTGATTTTGTCAGTAAAGTAAGCAGATATGACTCAGACACACAGGAAGCAAATATAATGAGTAAGAAGGTGCCATTTTTACATGGATACATTTCTGATCTCAACTACACTTTAATGCAGACCTAAGCACTGGCTTTATATTTTCTCGATGGAAGAGAAATGTGCTAATTCCTGAACTGTAAGGATTCCTAAATATCAAGCAGCAGCTTTGTCAGAGGAGTGGTAGCTGTCATACCATATAGTTCAAGCTAAGCACTCCCTTGGGCTAGTGGGTTTGTCACGTGTTAATCCCACTTTGTGCACTGGCTATGGAGCTCTTCCCTTCTCTTCCTAACCTAAATATACCCAGAGGAGTTACTCAGACCTACATGGTGTAGAAAGTATGGATCTAATTTTGATCTTGCTTATCTTGGTGTAACTCAGGAGTAACTCCACTGAAATCAATAGTGTTACTTTAGTGTAAGTAAGATTAGACTACAGCATAAGATATTGAAGCACAATGGTTCTTTCAAAGAAGCTACAAATGTATATTCTTCCAGCTGAGATTTGTACAGATCTGTT
This sequence comes from Eretmochelys imbricata, assembly GCF_965152235.1. NCBI lineage: Eukaryota > Metazoa > Chordata > Testudines > Cheloniidae > Eretmochelys > Eretmochelys imbricata. The sequence continues at coordinate 242,644,896 of NC_135573.1, forward strand.
TTTTTTATACCCTTCCCTATAACTAACCAGATCTTTCCACCATATTGTCCTATATTTCTATTTTATTCTCCCAATAATATTTAATAGTAAATAACAATTCTTTGCCCTCCTGTAACAGCTTTCATTCAACAGTATGAAGAAATGTTTCTATAAACTTTAACTACAACTAATAGGTATTTTTTTAAAGTGGTTTTCCACAAACTATAGCTTTTCAGACCAAAACCAAAATAAATCCTTTAAGAAAGGATTAAGGTTATTAATACATACCAATTAATTTTACATTTTCAGAATTTATAGTAAGATAGCTTGTCCAGCTCATATCAGAGTTTGCAGAAAAAACAAACCAAACAAGCATTTCTCTGGTTATGAAACACGCATGAGCAATTTCAGATGGAAAGTAGATTTTTAAGAGGACATTAGAGCGGGATTCAAACTTATAATGGAAGATTAGTTACAACCTAGCTATGGAGTTTCTTTGAGCTTTGATTCCCGACACTGAGCATTACTAAGGAAGTTCTGTTTTCCAGCACTGGTTTTAACATGGACAGTTCTGTCTTTTTCTTTGTCTCAAAGTATAGAATATATTGGTTGATGAGGAATATCACTCAGAGACCCCAAAATCTGTATGGTTAAAATGGCATACCAATAGGGATATTAAAATTCTCTGGGCAGAGTCGAGTATCATTTACCCCAATGTAATTCTGGAGTGAGTATTTACTTCAATGCACTTAACACCAGATTTATGCCTGTGTAACTGAGATCAGACTTTATTTCCCATTGATTTCAATAGGAGTTAAGTGATTTTGAAAACCACACTATGTACCTATGTGCATCATTAGATGCCTAAATACCCTTGAGAATCTGGCCCTTAAGAAGCCTAAATTCCATTGACTTTCAACAAGATTTGGGCCTAGATTTTTAAATGTATTTAGGTGCCTAACTCCCATTGAAATCAATGGATGTTAGCTGCCTAACTACCTTTAACAGTCTGAGCCTAAGCCACTTTTAAAAATGGAACTGGGGTTCCTAAGTCATTTACACGCTTTTGAGAAACCCTAAGTATTTTCCCAGGGTCTTACAACAAGTCAGTGGCAGAGTTAGGCCTGGCACTCCAAGTGCTCCTGCCTTCCAAGCTCTGTCCCCTTTTCTGTTGGTAATTGCTGTCTCCTCAAAATACCGTGCACCCTTTGAGTTTGGTCTAAAGAACAGTGGGATAGTACACTGATAAAAACAAACTGATTGGAATTAGAATTAGGTTGATTTTTAGAGCTGCTGCTTGCTGTGAAGTCCTGTTGAAAGGTGACATCATTTGTGAATACCGTGGTCGAGGGCTGCAGTTCAGGGTAGAAAACGACATTCCTTTTTTGGTAAAAAATGCACCTGCTATTACACAGCTGGCACAGCTGATTGAAAAATACCATGGCTACCCTATGCATCGGCATTTTGTATAAGACAACATGCTGTGCATATGGTTTTTGTCATGTACTTAGTGTGTGAGTCATCAGGCCAGTAATACTAGTTGAACTCCAGGAGAATGTTACTACATAAATAGTAACATTTTTTGTTTAAATATTAAAACACTAATATTTTTCCTCTGAAGAAGTCCCTTTCCTTCCTTCCCCTGCAGCTGACTCTGGGCTGTGATGCTCCGGCAGGGCTGAGTCACAGCCAGTGCTGCTATGCAGCAGCAGGAGCCTGGGCTACAGCCCATCCCCATATTAGCTCCTCCAGACTTTTCTTCCCCATGCTCCCATCTGTAGCCTTGTAAGTTCTCAAAACTGGAACTGGCAAAATTTCAGATCTATTTGCCAGACTTGAGCAAGGCTGCTTCTTATATACATGTGGATTTCAACTGTTCATGCAGACCTAAACACAGAAAAATCGATGTTAACATTTTTGGGTCCTGGGGATAAGTGAATAATCAAAAATTTAACATAAGATTCCATTTGACTTGGTCAATGTGGGCCCAGGTGTCATTATGACTACATAGGCAGCATGAATGCAGATATTGCTCATAAACTATTTTAGTCCTGGTTAACTTAGCCAATTCTCATCATCAGGAACCCTCTATTGTACTGTGGATCCATGGCAGTCCCTAGCTATAGTGCTTCATGGGAGGTGTAGTTTGGCTGAAGAGCATAGCCCATAGAGGAGAATGGGGACATGAGACAACTAAACTACAACTCCCATGAGGCACTGCAGCAGCATATCCAATTTTAAAAAAAAATAGATTTCAAATTAAATATTTCAGCTTCTGAGAATTCTGTTTTTTGACAAAAACTTGAAAATTTCCATTTAAAGCAGATATTTTTTGCAGAAAATATTTTGTCTTTTGAAAACTCCCCTTTTTTTGGTTGAAAAACAGGCTTTGGCCAGTCCTAATAACTAGTCCACATCCACTGCTAATAAAATCTGTGCACCGGCAACAAGGAGACCGAGGGACCAAGTTCTCTATTACTGATTCCTGCTGGCTCAGCTGCTGGTCCATGGTCCTTATTAAATGCTCTGCAGTCTGCACTCATACTTCTATTCCCGTGAGCTATAGCTTCAACCGTGTAGCTGCTCTCACTGCATGCCAATTCCTAATAACATTTGTTGAACAATCGGGTTCAAGGTTGGCTCATCCCTAAGATTAAGTTTTATCGTCTTTCAGGACAAGCATTTGTGTAGTACTTACATAGACTTGCTTTGCCTGAAGCTTTCTGAACAATTGGCTTGCATGCTACTGCTGCTAACCCCAGTTCTAGCTCCTCTGGTGAACTGACTGCAGACCAGATTATTGTGTGTATCCTGCAGTTCACTAGGGATGTGTGTAGGCTTCCAGACAACGGTTATTGTCTATTATATGTTTCAGAGTAGCAGCCGTGTTAGTCTGTATTCGCAAAAAGAAAAGGAGTACTTGTGGCACCTTAGAGACTAACAAATTTATTTGCGCAAAAACTTTCGTGAGCTACATCATGCGTCCGATGAAGTGAGCTGTAGCTCACGAAAGCTCATGCTCAAATAAATTGGTGAGTCTCTAAGGTGCCACAAGTACTCCTTTTCTTTTTGTCTATTATATGTGGCCTAAAAATATTACTCTGCACATGTATAGGAATCAAGTGTGATTATTTTTTCCATGAGCTTATTTACATCCCTGTTGTATTATGAAACTAATACAAGAGATTTGTGTTTTCAGATATCGTTGTAAAGAGTGTAATTATAGCAATAAATATTTGTACACAAAAAGCAATGGGCCATATTCATGGGTGGTATAAAAGTTGTTAATGTGATTGCCTTAGTAAATCAGGTACTGTAGATATTAGTGTCTAGTGAATATAACTCTTTCTACACTATTGCAATTCACTAGTAGTATAAGCAGATCATCTTGTTATTGGAGGCATAAAGCAACATGGCAAATGCATGATCTTTGGTACTGACTGACCCATGCAGCAGTAATGTAGCCACTGCAAAGGAGCAAACAAAATTAAGAGCTCCAGTCCGATTTGCTCTTTCCAAATGCCAGTGGCTGCTGGATTGCTGTATATGCCTTGCTGCAAACTCTACTGGGTTGGTATAATCATTTTCTGTTTTTTCCTGCTAAAAAAAAAAAAGCCAATTCTATATACACCCACCCCCCTCTCGGCTGGTGCTGAGGAATTGGGTATTCCCTCCTTATTTTTCATAACTTTTTTCTTTATAAAACCACGATAAAAGGCAATGAAATCGTCCTTCATGTTCTGTGTTTCTGGAGCGTACAGCAAGGGGGCTGACAAAAAAAGCTCTTGGAGTGTCTCACGCTTGTCCCACAAGAAGTGAGGTACTTTGCAGGGGAGAGTGCTTTCTTCCTTTCTTTAGCTACTAAGCTGTGCTACTGCTTATTTGGTGGTGATGTAGGACAAAGCGGGAGGGTGTCTGGGGGCCGGGTTTGGAGAAGGAGATCTGCACGTGGGTGACAGGCATGGAAACAGCAAAGGCCTCTTGTTGCTTTTATTCTTCCACTGCTTTTTACAGCGTAGGCCCCCAAACTCCTCTCGAGTTTGCAATCTCATAACAAAACGGTTTATTCAAAGAATGCTCTTGCAAAGTTTCTATTGTCCTGTGTCTAATTTTTGAACTGACCCCATAGTTGTAGGTATCTGGGTTGGTACAATACTCAAACAGGCAGAATGGGAGAATGACAGATGAAGCTGTAGCAGAGTGAAATGTAACGAGAGCCGAAAAGTTAAATCAATAAACCTGCAAGGAAGTATTTTCCTAGACTGACTCCAGTGAGGGAGAGTGGATGAAGCAATGAGGAAGGGGAAAAGTGAGCGCAGTTTAGAGTCCCTCATAGATTAAGGCAAGTTGGGCAGGAAGGATGAAAGGGGGAGAGAGTGTTCAGTGCAAAAGCATGACTTCTGTTTAGAGAGGAGACAGAAAGGAAGCAATTCTTGGAACAATAACACTATTATAATAATAATTAGTAGTACCTATTAATATATTAGGAGTGCCCAAAGGACTTGGATCCCATTATGCTGGGTGCTGTACGAACACTCTAGGGATGGGCAAATATGAAGAGGGTCTAATTCAGGGCTTGGCCACAAAAGTCAGTGAACCAAACTTCACGTATGCGGAATGGTGCAATGCTGCCATGCCCCTGAGGAGGGTGCAGCATACTTCTGCAACTAGCCACTCTTCTGCCTAGTATCCTCACAGTATGGGAACTAGACATCTTTCCCCTTTTGGGTACAGGGCTTTCCTATAAAGGTTAGTTTGGTTCAAACCACACTTCTTAAACATTTCCTTATGGGAAAGTCCTATAGCCAGCCCGAAAGGGGAGAGATGGGGCTTGGATTTGTATGGAAGTGATGGGATTTGCATTTTTAACCCAAACTCTTCCCCGCTTACAGAAAAGTCTTTTAGAATTTCATAGGGATCAAACGACTAGGGTCTAATTACTCTAATAACCGATAACACTGAAAAGAGAATGCTAACCTTTACAAGGGTATTTTTTGAGCCACCTAATAGAATTCTTTAGCAGGGGCATAATTCTGCATTCTATTCTACAAAATATTTCAAAAGAGCCTAGGGAATAGTTCTAATTTAGTATGAAAATCTCTAGGACTTTGTCAAGGAGAGCAGCAGTAATCCGTTCCCACGTTTTGTTTATTTTTTTCCATTTAAAAAATAAACAAGGTCTGGTTTTATCTCCCTTCCCCTGAAAAATCAAACACACAGAACCTGTTGCATTGCTGTAGTCTGTGCGGTGGAGAGGGCAACAAACAGCTCATGCACTGAATCCTACCAAACCCGCTTCATTTAAAATTCAGAGCAGGGTTTTCCCAACAGGCCAAGAGGAGCCGTTGAGCACAGGGGTCAATGTCTAATGTAAAAATAGTTGCTTCTCACCTGTGCTAAATGAATGTTTCATGGCCACAACAGGGGGGACATAATTCAAGTGCTGCATAGAACAGGGAGAGTGCATCCTAGCTTCAGCTGCCACGAAATATGCTTCATACTTCCATTGCCAGGGTTTGTCTCTGTTTTGTGCATCTGAAAGTAAATGAGCTAAAAGGATCCTTGTTTATGCAGACAACACCCTCAGTTTCTGTAACTGGGGAAAACCTGAGTTTATCAGAAATGAAAAACTAAGGAAATTAGATTCCCTTCGAATAGTCCAGATGGAATTTTAAATTGGCAACAACAAAGTACTCAGGTGATTTTTAATGAGTCAAGGAAATGAGTTCCTGTAGCTATTTATCAGAGGATTTAATTTTTTCTTGTTAACAGGTAGAAAAGTTCTGCAAGGCCTCAGTGAAATTTCACTAAATGCCCAGCTAATGGAATGAGGAATGGATGGTTGGTACGCAGAGCAGAGCTTGTTAGCAACGGATAGACTGGGTAATCAATCAGTGTCTGGCATCTTAAACCACAGCTGACACAGTCTTAGGGCCTGATCCTGCAAACCCTTATTCACATGGCTAGCTTAGTAATGTGAATGCTCACACTAACGTAAGTGGAACTATTTGTGAGAGTGAGGACTGTGTACTCAAGCAAGGCCTGGCAGGATCATGCTTTTACTCTGCCTCATTTACACAGTCCTTGGATTAACAGCAGTTGTTAGAGGGGAATAAAGCAGACCACTGTAAATTTTATGCTGCACCAAGTTCTGTTTTCAAATAAACTCTGCAGACTGCTGAAACAGAGGACATTCCCCTCTTGCTATTCATCCACACAAGGATGTGAAATCCTTTTGCTTATCTGGCCCCTTTCCCCCCACATCCTTGCTATGTAAACAGTGCAGCAGCATCCATTAGTCAGCTATCAGAAGGCTGTCAGGATCTACTGGCTGCAAAATTTGGGAGTTCTTAGATTTTTCCTTTGAAATATGGAAAACTGTATTTGCCAAAGCACTGGAGGGGGAAATGAAATAAGATACCTTCCACATGGTAATGACTCCTTATAAGTGTCTCCCATGCTAGGGGGCCATGAGATGTTTTTCCCCTGAGTGATATGGAGTTAGTTTTTCTTGTGTGTCATTGTTCACATTTAACTACCTACAGTGAAGGTTATAAATGAGGAAGATCACTGTAAATGGAATCTGGAAAACTCATAGAAGGTCTACGCAGCAAGAAAAAAGGACATTGAAGTTGCACATGAAAATTAATCTAATTTTAGTCCCTTAAGTCCCTGTAAATATACATTTCTTTTGGTTTCCAAGGTCAGTTTTCAGAGCTTTTAGAAAATGTATATTATGGGTGGGTGACTTCTGCAAAATATCTTCTGCTCATTTGAATTTAAGTTTAAACTACTTGTGCTTAAGGCCTTTTAACACTCCCCCTACTTATCCTCTCGCCCCGTGCCAGGTTGCCACTGCCTCTTCTGTTTTGCCAGTGATGCCAACCTCACCTGGCTGTTTTCAGCTTCCAACACAAACCTCAGTGCAATAGCCATCATTTTCGTTTATTTGAACAAGACCTAGTTATTGACAAAGCTACTGATTGTTTGTCATTAACAAACACATTAGACTGAATACTTTGTGCTCAAATTCTTTGAACTAGTCCCTAATTTTGTTGGTCCACTGATATATATATATATTAGTGCCGACTCTCTCTCTCTAACTATACATATATATATATATATATAATGTCTATATAAATATGTGTCTTCACAGTCAGAATTACTATCTTTATGCAGTTAGGGAGGACAGAACAAGTGGTTTATTTTTTGCCTTTGGCAAAAATTCTACTAGTACCAGTTCCATTTCTAAGTGAAATGTATTAGTGGAATTATCTTGTGTATTTCATTGACTCCTAGGTCACATAAACACAGCACATATCCCTGTTTGGGTACAGGAGTGAGGAGTGGGACAACATGGCACCCCAAAATGCTGGGAGTGAAGGGGCACTGAGACCAATGTGCCCACACAAAGGAAAGGGAGCCCTGGGTTCTGTTATGGGTGTGGGTATACTGCTGTGTGGTGAGACTTGGCTCTTGGCTTTGGTTGGGAATAATGACTGAGCATGGGATCTATCAGAATGTGTTGTGGGAAAGGATTCACATAAAAAAAAGTACTGTAAATCAAAATCAAGAGTTTTGCATATTTCTCCTTCTATATTAATACAGCTGACTGGCTTTTGCAAATTTACTTTAATATACAGTACTACAGTGTCTGAACAACAGTAAGGTAGGCAGACTGAACTAAGCAAAGCAATAAAACAAGGCTTATTTTGTTACAGCCTTAATAAGAGCTTTTGGTTCTGCTTCCTAGTGCTGGAATATGGGCTAGCTCCTGGAGCACTCCATTCTAGTTAGTTTCTCTCTGTAGCCCCTCCCCTGTTGAAATCTGCTGCTGAGGTAGCATTAAATGAGGCCTTAATTTTCTTGGTGAAATGATGACCTATTGTAGCAGGGATTTTTTTTTTCCTATTTACTATTTAAGTGAGAGAGAGAGAGAGAGAGAGAGACACACACTCTGCTCTACAGCCTTAGCTAAGAGGCAGTTGGCTTTTAGCTCATGCAATAGAGGCTCTAGAGGTCCCCGGTTCGATCCCACCCGCCGACGACCTGGGTCTCTCAGCATTACACGTGCATTATTTTTATGTGTATTACCATAGTGCCAGGACTCTAATCATGGACCAGAACCCCATTGTGTTCGGTGTTGTACAAACACAGAACAAAAAGATGGTCCCTACCCCACACAAGCGGCAGGCATGCAATTTGCTTCTATAGTTCTGCTTTGTGAAGAGCAAACAGTTCTCAGCTCTTTAGATAATCCGCGGGGTCATCCCCCAAATGAAATGCATGATGTCGTTATGTTTAAGGGACTGGGGCTTTTGGAGTCTTGCTTTTTGACATGCAGCTGCAAGTGACATATGGCCTTTATCATGAGAGCCAGCCATGTTTTTTAAAAAATTTTGTGCTGATCTATTTTAATAAGGTGCCCCACACTTCCGTTCTCGTTATCTTCATTTGAGATGAACTATGGGGGTGGGGAAAGCCTTTTAGTGTGAACTGGTCCCAATTTTTACCCCTCTGGCCACAATACACTTTATATTGTGTGCCGTGCTGTCAAACACCACTCACAGTTATGATGTTATATAAATAAAAATGCAAATTAAAGTTCCCTAGTATTTCTTAATTCTTTCTCTGTATGATAGTAAAGTTGATTTGTGTATTTATAGCAGCTAAACAATCTTTTTAACTGAAGCATTTAACTTTATTAGGATCTGAAGTTAGTCATTTCTGAAATGCAACATGTCATTGGTATTTAGAGGAAAAATATATCTCAGACAATTACTTGAATACAGCAGGTTGGAGTGTTCTCTTGTTTATAAAGGTGTAAATCCTAAGTAAACCCACAGGAGTCTGAAACTGGTGCAGATGTCAGAAGAGAATCAGCGCTACTTGCTACTAAAATAATAACTTATACAGAAGGGGACAATTTAGTACAAACACTTAATCATGGCTTCCTGCAAATGGGCCACTGTCTGAGTCCTATAATTACAGATCAGTAATTGTAGATAACAGCACACTAGAAAATGGAGGACATTCAAATAGAATCAGCCCCTGAACTCTTTAAATGCAGGTTTTAAGAAATAGTTGTCCTTGTGTAATCCTCTTTCATCTTAAAGCCCTTCCTTCTCCACACCTCCCTAACTCAGTTAAATTGTCTTTTGATCATTACAAAAAGATTCTGATTGAATCAGTAACAATTCACTACTGCTCCCCACAAATCTGGATTCGGCAGTTATCATTCCATTTTTGTCTGAAGTTTCCTAAGTTCTCTAGATGTGTCTGTCTGTGTCTATTTTCTTGTACGATGGCCAACCCTGCGGTATATTTGAGCTCCTGTGACTAATAGTTTAGACTCTGCCTCTCTTCCAGGCCATTTATTTGTTAAAATATGAACAACCCAAACTACATCCGTACTATTCCTGTGATGAACCTAATTCCATTTCTCATGTCCTCAAAGGAGATGTTTCTTTTCTGGATAAATGGTTTACTTCTAGGGCTACACCCTGCTAATATAATTTCTCTTCAATTTTTCTACCAAGATCCTTATATTGCACTCATCTCCATAATTTCTGAGTGCCTTTCAGCAGTGCATTAGGCAACTGTGACATTTGGTTCACTCTCTCTCTCATCCTCTCGCCAGGGAAAGAAGTGTGTACAATGGAGTGTATTGTTTTGGCATTTAAATATATGCACATGTTGCTATATATTTGTTAGAGAAGGCAAGGTCAAAGAAATATCTCTTGCCCTTACAGCAGAATGTGGTGAGGTTTATGATGGTCCGTCATTCCTGTGGAGGTTAATTCCACATTCTCAGATCAGCCCCTGAAAGAAGCTCTGTCTCCTGCACACATGAGCTTTACCCTTATTACAGAAAGTTTCATTGTGCCAGAGAAGTAAGGATGTTGACCACAGTCTTCATCCTGATGATATTTAGCTATCCTGGGCCCAGGCCAGGGAATACCTTGAAGATAAGGACCAACACCTTGAGCTTGATTTCATATTCTAGGGGAAGACCGTGTAGGGAGCAGAGAACAGATGTGATGTGTTTGTGGTAGCCAGTGTTGCTGAGGAGACGTGCTGTGGTGTTCTGTACCAGATGTTCTTAAATGCTTAAGTCTTCATGGCCAGGTATATTGCTTCACTCGCTGAGAGATGACGAACGGGTGAATAACTAAGGCCAGGTGGTCATTTGCCAGGATGGGATAGAGTCTCTTTGCCAAATGGAGATTGTAGAAAGCATTACGCGCAGATGCTGCTATGTGATAACTTAGCACCAGTGATGAAACCAGCAGCACTCCTAAGCTATGGACTAAATTGGCCAATTGTGGGTGTGTGCCTTCAACCGAAGGAGACCCATGGTTGCAAACTCTTCAAAGTGCTTTCTGTGGCTCAGCAACATAACCTCTATCTTGCTTGGGTTCAGCTTCAACCAGCTGTTCTTCCTCCATGAGCTCTGTCTGAGGTCAGTAGAAGAACTTGGATAAGCAGGAGTTGGCTGTTAGCCTGGGGAAAAAGGGGTTTCATTGGCCAACTGTGTATCTGTCCTTGAAAAGTGTGTAGTTTGAACTCAGGATAATTTGGCACCCAGACATTTCTATTAGATTGTACCCTGCTTTGTATTTTCAGCTGCATGCTCTGCACTGTTAATTGAGTTAATTAATGTCTGCCTTCATGAGAGACTGTAAAAATTTTGTCAGACATTAAGGGTTAATGAGTCTGAACAGGTGTGAGAGATTAGATGTGGCTGAGAATAACCAGTGTGTAGGAGGAAATACTGATATTTATTCTATTAAGTCTTTTCTTGGGCGATCAGACAAGAGAAAAAATCACTTTCCTCAAGAGGTTTTTAAAAATATGTTTTGTAGTATAAGTCATTCTTTTTGTAATTAGCAGTTCTTGGATGAATATATAACAAGGAGGCTGGTTGTATTGACTGAGTAACTATGTATCAGACAACTCATTCATCTTGGACAACCTCCAGCGCTTGCAGCTTCACAGAGAGTAAAGCCGACTACATGCGAGACACAGCCTTGTCAGCCCAGGATAAATGTTAATTGGCATTATGTTTTTACCGGAAGAACTTGCCCCACTCAGTAGCAGTCACGCTGGTATCCCACATTCTTGCAAACAGTAGACTGCATTGTAAACAGTCTGTTAGTCATCCTATTCTCTAAGTAGCTCTCTCCCTGTCCCATAAGGCTTTGTTTACGTAGCAGAATCTAAGACAGGCTTCCCTCTCTCTCAGCCTTCTGTTACGGGCTAGTGCATTCAGGAGTTGCATACCTCAGCAACCCAGTAAGAAAAAGAGATAGATGAAGCAGGTCTGAGGCACAAAAACTTGATTTGAGTTTAAAATTGAATTCCAAATCCAAATCTTTCAGGTGTTCAGAACTGGGATGTTGTTTGGCCCATTGCAGGGAAATGGCCTAATCACAACATTTGGATTCAGGGCCAACTTTAGATTTTGGAAGTTCCACGGTTAGGGGGTGTTTAGATTTGGGATTCCAGTTGGGACAGGTTGCTAATCTTTCATTCTAGTATCTGGCAGTCCTTACTGCCAAAGGCTGTCAAAGGCTTGATCCTTCTGGGACCAGGCTGGCAGGTTTGATAAGAAGAACATTAAACTAAGAAATGCAGGGGGAAAGTTGGGAGAGGTCTGGTTTTAATTCTGGTTTAATTTAAAGAGCAAACTCAGGTAAATAAGGATATAGTAAAGGACAAAGGAACAGCAGAAGATAGGCATATGGATAGCAAAAGGACTATACCTAATTTGGCTAGGAAATTGGGTGAGTTCAGAGAGAAACAACTGAGATGTTTGTATGCTAATGTGAGGAGCCTGGGAAACAAAACTGGAGGAACTATAATTACTGGTGTAGGACATGAAACTGGATATAGGCATAACAGAAATATTGTGCAATAGCACTTATGACTGGAATACAGATTTTGAAGGGTATGTGCTGTTCAGGAGAGAGAGAAATAACGACACAGGTGGTGGAGTAGCGTTGTACATCAATAATGTGGTAGACTGTAAAGAAATAAGTGAAAGCACTGATAAAACAGAATCAATTTGTGTCAACATCTCTGTGCGGAAGGACAGTATAAGAGGTTCTACTGGGGAGTGTTAGAGGTTTGCTATATACTGCCAGGATTGGATTTGTATATAGATAGAGAGCTCTTTTTAGTATTATTCAAGAGATAAATACTAACAGAAATTGTGTCCTTATGAGAGACTTTAACGTACCACATATAGATTGCAGATCACATGTTGCTAATAATGATAGGGTCCCGGACGTAATAGTTGTTAGATGTCTTCACGAAATAGTCATTGCGCCAAAAAGAAGTAATGCGATTCTAAATCTGGTTTTATTAAGTAGTGAGGACATTGAAAATAACTTTGGATTAAATGATTGAGTTGATTCAGTTTAAATTAAATGGAAGGATAATAAAAATAGGTCAGTAACTAAGGCTTTTGATTTCAAAAGGGGAGACTTTAGGAAGATGAAGGAACTAGTAAGTGCAGTCAACTGGACTGAAGAGCTCAGGGACTTAAATGTGGAGGAGGCTGGGAATTTCTTTATGTCAAAGGTTCAAAAACTACCTGGAATTTGCATCCTAAACAATGGGAAAAACATGGAGGGAAAGGCTGCAGGCCTAAATGGATGAATCAACACCTCAAAAGAATATTGCAAGAAAGCAAAGAGCCTACAAGGAATGGAAGAAGGGACTGATCAACAAAGAAAGCTACATCTTGGAAGTTAAACAAAAATTAGGGATAAAGTGCGAATTGCCAAAAGTCAAGCTGAGTTAGAGCTTGCAAGGGAAATTCAAACAAATAATAAAAGATTCTTTAGCTACCTAAATAAAAAGTGAACAAGAAGAGAAGAAGTGGGTCTGTTATGCAGTGAGAACAGGGGAGGCATTAAAGATGATGTAGGTATGACACTAAAATTAAATTAATACTTTGCCTCAGTTTTCATTAAGGAAGGTTAGTGTACAATATGGTGGGTGGGGAAGGCAAGATGGCTAATGTGTATGAATGTATAGAAATGGAAATGAACACATACTATAGGGAAAATAAAGCTCTGAGATTAATGTGCTCAAATCAGGGGGACTGGATAATCTCCATCCCAGAATATTGAATGAACTGGCACGTGACATTGTAAGTCTGGTAGCAAGGATTTTTAAGTCTATCAACTGGGGATGGTACTGTATGAGTGGAGACGAGCAGACTAGCAAATGTAAGAAATATATATATAAGAAAGGGGGGAAAAGTGATCTGGGCAACTACAGACTCATTAGGCTGATCTCAATAGTATGCCAGACTTTAGAACAAATTCTGAAGAAAAGAATGATTAAAGACAGGCGGTAAATGGAAAACGGGATAAAACACAACACGGGTTTACCAAAATTAGATTGTGCCACACTAGCTGGGTATCTTTTTTGAAAAAAATAATGGATTTCTTAGACAAGGGAAATTCAGTAGTTCTAATTTATCTGGACTTCAGTAAAGCATTTGGCACGGTACCACATGGGAAATTAGTAGTTAAGCTGGAGAAGATAGGGATTAGTACAGGATATATGAAGTGGGTAAGCAACTGTGGTTGACAATGGGTTGTGCTGAAAGGATAGCTATCGGGCTGGAGGGAGGTTACTAGTGGAGTTTATTTTCATTAATGATCTTGGCACAAAGAGTAGGAGCGTGCAAATGAAACTTGCTGATGACACAAAATTGAGAGGCATCATCAATATAGAGGACAGGAATATTATACAGGAACTGGATGACCTAGAGGATGAGAGTAATAGAAATGGGATGAAATTTAATAGTACAAAGTGCACAGTCATGTTTTTAGGGGCTAATAAAAATTTCTGCTATAAGCTGGAGGCTCGTCATGACAGAGGAGAAGAAAGATCTGGGTGTATTAGTCGATCACAGAATGACTATGAGCCACCAATGTAATGAGGCTGTTCAAAAAACAAAGAAACAAACAAACAAATGTCATCCTAGCATGTATCAGGCAAGGTATTTCCAGTAGATAAAGGGATGCATTAATGCCATTGTTCATGGCACTGGTAAAACCGCATTTGGAATATGGTCTACAGTTCTGGTCACTCATTTTCAAGAAACCTGGAACAGGTTCAGAGAAGGGCTACTGGCATGATCAGGGGAATGGAGGACCTCTCTTATGAGAGGAGACTGAAAGATCTTGGCTTGTTTAGCCTAGCAAACAAGTGTGTGATGGCCATTGCGCGGCCTGGCTTGTGTTCTATCCTGATATTCCTACCCTGAAGGTTTATACACACACTCAGAGAAAAGAGAATGCACCCAGTCTCATGCCTAGGAGATTAGATCTGAGTATCCTGCACAGGTGCTAAGAACAAGAGAGAAGTGACTTCAGGTGAGCAGTTGTTTGATATGGAAAAAATTAAGCAGATAAAGAAATCACAGAAGAACAAGAAAATAAAAGTCTGCTTTAGAAATTTGCATTGCATTTCTCTGTAATCAGAGTCATCGTTGTTACATCTTTCAAATTTGTCAGGGGAAAGAGGAACATGATATAAAAATCAATAGTTTTTCTAAAAATGATAAGATTTTTGTTTACTCAGCCAAGGTTTGCAGGTCCTGATTGAATAGTCTCTCTCTGCCCTCACAGAGCCCTTGATAAATTCATATACAAATAGCTTTGGTAACTGGTGCCAGACTGCCCAGGCCCATCTGAGTCCAGGTGTAAGTGAGCACATAGTTTTGCAAGTAAGCCCATACAATTACGGCTATATCTCTGAACCTTAATTGCCTGATAGAAAATAAACACTCCTGGTTACATGATCCCCCTGTTACCAGAATAACACATATCAAGACGATCTTTGATAAAGAGCAGCTTTTAATGAAAGAAGGTCGTGTTTCTCCTTAAATCCCTATGAGCCAAAAGTAAGACTTTGACTTGATTTGAAAGACAGAAAACCAGACAATGTAAACTGAACTTGAGAAGTGTGAAAATTAAAAATTCCAAAACCTTTTCAGACATGACCTGGGGCCTGATTCTGCAGAAGTGCTGAGAGATTCTGTGAGATGCTTCCACCCTCAGTTCCCACTAAGAGCCAGTGAAAGATGTGGGTGCCCAGTGCCTTGTAGGACTAGGCCCTTCTAGCCAAAAACTGAGAGGTGCTGTGTACCCGTTAATCCTATTAAGTTCAATGGGAGCTCTCAGCATGTCTCAGGATATGAACCAGTGGGGGCCAGAACAGGACATTACTGCAGACTTTTGTATCTAGCAGTTGTTAAGAAATTGTACTCACTGTGTGCAGTACTTTAATTTTTCAAACTCCTGTACACAGTTCTTAAAATGAATCCTTCTGTGAGGTAACTATTATTATACTTATTTTAAAGATGGGGAAGAAATGACACAGAAAGGTTGCTGTAAGTAATTTGCAAAAGAGAGACATGAACAGTACCCCAAAGTTCTTGTCCCTCCCCAAGTGCCAACAGTCAATGTCTTTTTAGTTGCTTATATTAGCTGCCAATGTCTCACCTTTAGAAATCAGGTCAGCCATCTCTTCCTCCCATCCCATAAAAAATAATGAGATTGCATTAAAAATCTTGAGATTTAAAATAAATGTGCTGGACTGCTTTCGGGATGCCATCTGATTTTTAAGCCATTAGGGAAAGTCACCCCCTGCCAATTTGTATGTGACCATCTCATGCTGGAAATCCAACATTACTTGTGTATTTAATGCAGTCATCCCCCCTGGTACTCCACTCGCTCTCTCCAGCCTCTGGGGGATGTCATTCTTCCCCTGTTCACTCATCTGCTATGACACTCTCTCACTTTCCGCCCCATTCTCCCAGCCCCTGACCACCCTGCATGTTTCCCTCCTATTATCCCTCTGTTAGACTCAGAGCCTTCTCTGCTGCATCTGTGATGTCTAGCAAGGGTGGGGGAAGTGGGTTGCTTGGATTCCTGCTGCTCCTTCCCCTTGTCAACTGATCAGGCTTCTCGCCTTAACTCCTCCTGTCCTCTCCAATGAGATACTCGGGGAGCCAGTGGAAGAGGATGCCAGGAAAGGGAGTGCTGAGCAGCCAAATGGAGAAGAAAAAAAGATGAAGGGAACACACCCTGTGTGTGAGGGATGAGGGGTAGAGGCATAAGTGAGGGATAAGTGTGGAGGAAGAGACCTGCTAAGCAACTTCAGCCCAACCCTGCACATGCCAGTGAGGTATGGGGTCAGGAGGGCATGGGAGCAACTCTACAAAATAATGAACACTTGTTTGCCTCTCTACATCTGTACGGACACTGTTAATACTGCAGACATTTAGAATCCCCAATTGTATTGCAGAATGATGTAACAGAAGTTACCTTTCTAAAGCCACATTTACTGATAGGTAATCTATGGGGTTTGTTGCAGTGGTACCTGATAGAATGACTTCAACTCCTCATATTGTGGGAGCAGTTCAAATAAACAGGGTAGGGATTACCTTTGTGTTCGCTTTTTATACAGCGCCTAGCACAAAGGGGTCCTGATCCCTGACTGGGGCTCGGAGGTGCTACTATAGTACAAATAAATACTAATCATAATTGTTAGTTTAGAATTCCCAAATGATGTACCTAATAATATACGAATGGCCTTATTTTCAAATAGAAATATGCACTTATGAATGCAAACTTGCATATTGAATTTTACCCCTTGTTTGTGTAGGCAGTTACTGTGCTTTGAATGTAAATGCAGTAATTGCAAGATCAAATGGCCAGTTTCACTCACAGATCAATGTATGCAACCACAGCAATTGCATGAACATTTTGTGCCTAACTTTCAAAGTTATATTAACAATATCCTTTAGAACATCTCTAGCACAATAGATCTAGCATGTAGCACAGCACAGTAACCTGAGAATGAACCATTATTGCTGAATCAAACTATTGTTTGCAGGAGATACAAGCACCAAAAAACCCCTTCATAAATCATATATTTATGTAACTGTATAAATTAGAGACCTGGCTGAATACACACTTCCCACTGATTTTGCTGTGCCCTTTTAGTTGTTACTTACAGATGTCATGAACTTTCCTGTGGAGTAACAAAGCTTTTTTCTCAGGATGCCTTGTGAAGAGTACAATATCCCCAGCTACTGCCTTTCAATGGCTGTCAGCAGGCAGCTGACCGGGGAACCTTTACTTGGCAAATGTGAACAATCGGAGAACTTTTTGTTTGCAGGATTGAGGGAACCTGCTTCAACGTACTCCCCCGCTGAATAGATGTAGCCTGAACCTCCCTGTCGTTGATAAATGACTAGATCAACTTCTCTCACCCCCATATCTTTTTCCAGTTACAAGTGTGAGGTTTAGGAAGTGAGACATGAGTAATATTTGCTGTAATTTGTTTGAAAAGTTGCAAACTAACAGGAAAAAAAATCTTCCTTTGCTGAACTACATAAAAGCTAAGAGTTAAAATGTGGCAGAAGACCAACTCATTAGCTAGATATTATCATTAGCCAAATATTATTGTACTACCCTTTCTCTGCTGGAAGGAAAGCAGTAGAAATCCAGATGTTCATTTGTATGTAAGATGTTTGGGAGATAAAGCTATAATGAAATATTTGAACTGGAGACAACTTTAAGGAGAAACTATTTTTTCAGCGAGGGAATGGAAATTGGGGGCAAAAGCCATGGAGGTAAGGGCGTATAGAAGAATTGCAGAGGCTTTTGTTCAAGATGCATGGGGGAAGTTTATGCTAGCAAAGGTATTAACAATTTAAGATGTTCT
Source organism: Eretmochelys imbricata (assembly GCF_965152235.1). NCBI lineage: Eukaryota > Metazoa > Chordata > Testudines > Cheloniidae > Eretmochelys > Eretmochelys imbricata. Next base: position 242,662,632 of record NC_135573.1, read on the forward strand.
GGGACCATAAGAGGATTCTGGCATGTGTTGAGCCAAGCTAAGATATCCAGGTGTTTTTGAAGGCCTTACTGGCTTCTGAGTTCAGGAAATGTCTCCCTTTCCACCCTTTTCACACAGTTGGGGTTAAAATGGTTAAACATCAATGCTGTGAGAAGAGCAAATACAACTTTGGGGGATTTATTTTATAACGATTTTACCACTTTGTTACTAGCTTGAAAATTACCATCTCTTTGACACTTGAGTAGTGGATGAAATTCAGCTGGCAAGCTTGTTTTATTCCCCATAGATATTTCCAGTTTTGTCGTGGTCACTTGGATATCTTTGCTCTCCTTCTGTGAAAGAGAAAGGTAGATCTGATAGCTGTGTGACACCTGGTACTTTGGGTTTGGAGGAGTCTCTGACAGCCTTTCTTTTGGGAATTGCAATTCCCACAACTGGACACAACTGATTGCTCCCTGTGCAGTGTGAAAAGTGTACCCCCAACCGATGATGTGATGCAGGGGAGAGTTCTAACTCAGAGAGCGGCAATGGCAGGTTGCAGGAGGCTCTCCAAATGTGCTGATGTTGTTAATGGAGTTCCTCACTGTGTTTATTCTGTCCAAGGAAGATTTTGTTTTCCCTACCCGCAGGAAGGAGCTGACCCCCAAGATGCAGGGCCAGATGGGCCAAGATACGACAGACATTAAATCAAAAAGCAGCTGCCCAATGTTCAGTAGCTAAAGTTAGAAAGCTCTGCAGTTCTCTTTTGAAAAGAAAGTAGAAAATGAAATGTAAACAAAAGAAGCAGCTTCCTGTACCCGTGTAGTAACAACCAGCAAGGACTGTCACTGCAGAGCAGGACAATGCATGTTGCAAGTGAGCAGCAAATGCCTAACCCCTTCTTAAGCACCATGTAATTACCAGTTTTCAACTCATGATACCAGTGTGGTATTCATCTCTGAAAGCAGATGGCCTGGCTACAGGTCAGGCAATGAAACCTAAGAGAAAGAGCACATATATAGAAGACATGAAATATCTGTCACTCTCTACCCCATCAGAAAAGGCTGATCAGACACATGCAGTTGTAATAGAGTGGACAAACAGTGATACAATGGGGGCCCCTCTAACTGGAGCTGGAAATGTGGCCTTGTCAATCTCCACCATGACGGAGGGGCAGCTGGGCCAAATTTAAGTGGTGCTATGATCCTGGGTACCTGCTTAGCTTTGCTCACCTTTGCAGCTCTTCTGGTACCAATGGGCACTGGGCATCCCCAGCCCTGAGGGTGAAGTGGAGCAGGGAGCACCAGGAACTCCCCAGGAGGGTGGAAGGATTGGATTCAGGCTTTTGGTGTTTCCTGGTGAAGTGGAGATGGAGGAGAACAATGGAGTCTGGGGCTCCCAGAACTGCCTGGTTGCGGTTCGGGTGGTGCTCTTCAGCCTGACCACCACTCTGGATAAGAGCTTGGGGCTGGACATGGAGACTAGGTGCAGGACATTGGGGTTGGGGGTGGGGCATTGTGGGGTGAAGACTGTGGGGTTGGGGGTGGAGCTGTAGGAGGTGGAGCATATGTAGAGCTGAGTGAAGGGGAGAGAGCATGGGTCTGGGTGCAGAGCAGTGGAGAGAGAGCTCTGGGCCCCTTTCTTAGGACAATTCTGGTTGTGCCCCTATGGACAGAGATGTAGAACCAGCCAATTGTTTCATGTGTCATGAATGCCAAGGAGTCTTTGGCCACCACTGAGCAAAAGGACAGTTGTTTCAAAGGGACAGCCTTTCTCATGACCAACATCCAGCCCATGGATTCCCATGTCATCTGAGTTGCTAACACTAGTGCTGCAACAGGTTCTAGTGGCGAGTCATTATAGCTAGACCTTTCCTCAGGAGCAGCACAATCTTTCTGCTCTCTGGACTCCAACACACCTTAACATTTTTCTCTACCCCTCAGTCTCGGCTACTTGTGAAAATGCCTCCGTGGATTACTGGAACCAGACTTGATCTCCCTGCCGGCAACGCACAAAGAGGCCCCAGACTATCAGCCCAGACCCATCGTTCATCTTCTTGTCTTTTGCAAAATCTATGGAATCAGTAGATAATGCCTGACCCAATAGCCAGGCACCAGGATTCCCATTATTTCATAATTGGAGTCTGATGGTAATGCTTTGTGGCTGAATGCCATGGAGGAAAGCCACTGTATGGTTAGAAGAGTCTCTGACTTCAGAGCTTATCTGCCTTTCCTGTGCCTAAAATTGTCACCAGGGAAAATGAAGCAGTTCAGTAGTCTGTGAGGAAACAGAACTACTTCAGAAAACCCTGCATTCGCAGCCATAACAGGGATTAAGAAATGGGGGGGAGAGAATCTGTAACCAAACCCAGTATTTTTTAAATTTCTTTTGCATTCAGGTGTTTCTATGGCACAGAGTTTCAGTGGTCCACCCTCAGAAGTTAATGGAACAAGAGAATGTCCAAAAGGCCGTGAAGGAAGATATTATTCCTTTGTTGGACTACTCTCTTGAGATGTGGTAGCGTTTTTTACAATCTTTTCTCCACAACCATCGAAATAGCATGTCCTAGGTGTCCTGTTTTCTGGTTTTGTCCTCACATATCACTTGTGTTTTCAGATGACCTGCAATGGATGAAGTGGGAGAGATGATTATAGAGCCAATGCTGGAAGTCTTATACTGAATCTGACCGATTGCGTCTTTAAGAGTTTTGGATTTTAATGAAATGGCTGTATGGCAGGAAAAGAAACATTTCTTTGCTTCTAACATAGCATCTGAAAAATTGGATTTGTTTGAATAATGCACAGCATGCTTAATCTAAACTGCCTTCATTTGGTGGTTGATTCAAGTTCTTCCCATTGTGAGGAAATTTCTGGTTACTTGGGGGTCAACCCTTTTTTCCAAACCTGCCCTTCAGGCCCTTCTCTTTCCTGGATGGCGAAGACCAGAAGCGAGATTCTAGGTCTTCTGCTTATGGAGATTTTAAATATTTTTCTTAGAGAGAACAGGTTGCCAGCCTTTCTTAAAGAAACTGTTGTGTGACCTTTACTCAAGAAACGATGAAATTCTGACTATTATCTAATATATAATTTCCTGTTTCTGGTTACAAGTATAGGAAAGTTTATGGTGAGAACATTTCTTAGAACCTAGATACCTCAGACTTCCTTGCCCCATGTCAGTCTGGTTTTGGATTTGGCACAGAAATGGTGGTGAAGTCAATGGTAGATGATCATTTTCTGGAAATGGATGCTAATCAGGTGTTCCTGGTGATATTGTTAGATCTATCAGCTGCCTCTCATACCATACATTATGTAATGTTATTGACTTGCCTGCATAATGCAATGAAAATGGATGGGACTGCTTTTGGGTGGTTCTTTTCTTCACTTGAGAGGACTCCCAGAGAGTGATTGAGTGATTCCCTCCCACCCCACAAACACACTGTCATGAGATGTTCAACAAGGTTTCATCTTTTCTCTTTTCTTGTTCAATGAGCATATGAGGCCATTGGGAGGTCAGTGAGGTAGTATTGGCTGCCGTGTGCCTGTGACTGTATTTCTTTTATAGACCCAGTCAGTGCTGTTGAATGCCTTGGGTAGTGGCGAGTCAAAATTTGGGTTAGCTGTCTGAAGGTTAATGTAGATAAGTTTGTGGTAATTGGAAACCAGAAGATATGAGGTAAATTATATCTTCCCCTTTGAAAGTGTGGTAGGGTTTGATACTAGAGTTCATAATCTTGTGGTATTGTTGGGTCCCCAGCTGCTGTTAGATGATCAGAGAGCAGCAATGTCTCAGAAAGCCCCTTTTCATCTCCATCAGGCCAGGATATCACAACCATTTCTTTCTTTCTACTTATATGTCCCCATCACAAGAACATTTGAATGCCTCCCAAGTATTTATGGATTTATTCTCACATTATTCCTTTGAGGTAAGGTAGTGTTATTGTTATCCCAGTTTGACAGATGGGGAAGTGAGACAGAGAATTTGTGACTTGAAGATCACACAGAAGCCTGTGGAAGAGTAGGAACTGAACCCAGAGCTCCTGAGTCTCAGACCATTATCTTAACCACAAGAGCAGAGGTTGCTGGATATAGATATTGCTAGTGTAACCCATGCCTTTGTCATTTCAAATTTATATTACTGCAGTGTGTTATACATGGGTCTACACCTTACACCAACTTGGAAACTGAAGGTTATGCAGAATATGGTGGCTTACATCTTAAACAGTGTATTTCACCAGGTGAATATGGAGTCTTTGCTTTCCATGATCTGCATTGGCTGCCTTTTGGAGTGGGGTTGAAAGGGTTAGTTTTGATATATAAAGCCCTAGATGGCATGAAACCTACTTAGAGATCATGTCTCTCCCATGTCTATCACAACCACAAACATTGGAGGGACTCAACTGAACAGCCCTTTATTTACAAGAGGGTGCTACCAACAGGACTGTTCCACTGGGGCCCCCTCAACTTTGAAACTAACTCCACCCTTTGGCTGAAATAACCTGACTGTGTTGACCTTCAGACCACAATGCCATACCCATCTCTTTGGGGAAGGCAATCTGTGACATCAGCTGGTATTTATGGGTGAGGTAGGGTGTTGTTTAGCTGTAGTTTTATTTCTGAATGTTTATTTTCTGGTTTTGGGGGTATGGAAACGTCTGGCTTAGTTCTTATGTGATTGTATCTTTAACTAATATCAGTAGCGCACAGAGCCCGAGAGAGACACGTTTTAAAAATACCTATTATAAGCTAAAATAAATAAAGTTTTGGAGCATCTATTATTAGTTGTGACAAAGTTCCTGCTCTACCTTGGTGGGTCTTGTGCTTATTGGTGGATTTGCTCGCCTTGGAGCTTCACGGCAGCCCTCAGCTTGGCTGTTTTTCTGAACCCACAGTCCAGGTCGATGACTCCTGTGTCTGACCAGGAGTTGGGAGGATTTGGGGGGAACCTGGGCCCGCCCTCTACTCTGGGTTCCAGCTCAGAGCCCTGTGGAATGCAGCTGTCTAGAGTGCCTCCTGGAGCAGCTGTGCGACAGCTACAACTCCCTGGGCTACTTCCCCATGGCCTCCTCCCAACACCTTCTTTATCCTCACCATAGGACCTTCCTCCTGGTGTCTGATGATGCTTGTACACCTCAGTCCTCCAACAGTCCGTGTTCTCACTCTCAGCTCCTAGTGCCTCTTGCTCCCAGCTCCTCACACGCACACCACAAACTGAAGTGAGCTCCTTTTTAAAACCCAGGTGCCCTGATTAGCCTGCCTTAATTGATTCTAGCAGCTTCTTGATTGGCTGCAGGTGTTCTAATTAGCCTGTCTTAATTGCCTCCAGAAGGTTCCTGATTGTTCTGAAACCCTCCCTGTTACCTTACCCAGGGAAAAGGGACCTACTTAGCCTTGGGCTAATATATCTGCCTTCTATTACTCTCCTACAGCCATCTGGCTCGACCCTGTCAGATAGTGAACACACAAGTGGTACAATAAAGATGGGAAAAAGTTCAAAATGTAAAGTACAGAGATCAAATGAGAGATACAAGCTAAAAAATGTCAAAAGTGTCAAGAGAACTTAGGTAGGCATCACACTTTTTAGCCATTCAATAGCCTCAAGGGCAGCAATATAGAGTCTGGAAAGTCCTCTTGTACTACTACTACAAAACCTTGGTTAGTTTTTAGCTAGTAAACCAAAAATCTTGTGCTGGTCTGTTAACATCCTCAGCTACACCACAGCTAGAGAGAGGGCTGTTCCTGAGTCACAGGGTATGCACCAGGTGTGCACCTCACCACCCCTTATTTGAAACAGTTGAGCTTGCTCCAGAGATAGCATGGCAGCTCGAACTAGGCAGTCTGTCATCAGGCTAAGTGATGAGGAAGGACTTTCTTACAGAGGGAGCAGCTTGTTCCCATTCTTCTCACCACAATGTGGTAGCATCTATCATAGAGATGATCGGTAACAGAGCCCAGACTGATCTTTTGCTGAGGAGTCAGTGGAAAGGTGCTTCCCATATGCCTTAGACAAGTGGCAGTTGTGGGTTCTCCTGAATTTTGTCAAGGAGGTTCTTTGCTGCAATATATAATGCCTGATGTTAGGAGGCAGGATATTAAAGAGGACTGGTAGCCACTTGGTGTTTGTTGATCTCATAGCCCCTGGTATTCTCATTTTTTGATTCAGTTATATATCAACTAGCTTTGTGTGGGAAGAATTTTACCACACAGGACCACAGTATTTTCCAGATGAGTAGTAGAGAGCAAGTGCTGAGCTGTGCACCGGTTGCACAAGTTGACCCACTTACGAGACCATTTCTACGCTTACTCTTCTGAGCTACCTTGATAAGCTTTGGGTCATGTGCCAATCATTCTTCTCAATTCAAGAAGATGTTGAGCTCTCGTGAAGCGCTGGCATGACGGAGATGGAATCTTGACAGCACTGTCTTTGATAGTAGGATTAAGTCTCCACTTCTTGCAGTAGCCACTAAGGCTGCCGTGTCTTGGTTCAGGCTGTCCTCCATCTTTTTTAAGTCTCTGTCTCTTGAAGCGAAGCAGATGTCATCTGCATACTTGAATGCCTAGAGATAGTTGGAGGCTAGTCATTTGTAAATATCGTGAAGAAAGGTGGAGCAAGACCAGATCCCTGGGAGAGTCTGTTCTTCTGGATCCTCTATGAACTCGATTTATTGCCTAGTTTTGTTTAGAATAGTCTGTTTTGAAGAATCATTTCAGTAGCCATAACAATCTATTGAGGTAACATATTTGGCATCTTGAACAGCAGGCCAGTGTGTCAGATGGTGTAATGTGCTGCTGTCTAGTCAAGAAACACAACCCTTGACTTCTCTTTCTTTTGGAAATCATTTTCTACATTCTCTATAAGAGCAAGAACTTGATCACAAGTGCTCCTATTAGGCCTGAAACCTGCCTGCTCTACTGTGGGGATAATTCTTTGCAGAAGTAGTTTGTAAGCATAGTTCAGAAGTGATATTGGATAGTAGCTAGGTGGAAGGGAATGGTCCTTTCCTGGTTTTGGTATAGCTATTAGCCTAGCTTTCCATCATCTCCTAGGCATCTTGTTCTCTTGGATGACATGGGATATGAACATTGACAGCCATTTTGTGATCTTCTTATCAAGGTGTAATAGCATTTCTGGTGAATTCTTGTCCAGGCTGCCTGCTTTTCCTGCTTTCTTGCAGCTCAGTCCTCTCTCCAGTCCTCAGTGGAGAAAAGCTGAAAAATGTCTTCCTCACTCCAAGGTGGAGTCTGTCTGTATCTGTGCCATTCCCTTTTTACAGACTCCTCAAAGGTCTCATCCCTGTTTGCTTTTGCTGTGTTACGTATGTGGTGATGCTGTTCTGGTACACTTTACACTGATGTTTAGGTGGTTTCTGTGCTGCTCATGAGTGACCACGCTTTTCTGGTAGACCTTGTAATGTCCATATTTGATGTAACGTTTTTCTAATGTTCCCTATGATGGGCATTGAGGCTGTGAATTAGGTGGTTTGCTATCTCTGAGTCACCAGATTTTTTCATACGGCTTCAGAAGTTTTGCACAGTCCACATCTATGCGGGGGATATAAGTCTTGTAGTAACCACATAGGATGGATTTAGTGGCTGATTTAAAAATTGCTTTGGAGAGGCAAGTGAAGGCATTTTCTACTGAGGTATTGAGTGGCATGCACACTATATACTCATTTCTCACTTCTGAGTATCTGTTTCCAGTCTGCTCTTCTGTAGTTCCACTGCAGTCTAGAATAGTGGTTTTTAAGGGGATTGTCACTCCTGTCCTAGTAAGAATGGGGCTGTGCTGGCTATGAGGGAAGTTTCCAAGACCTTTTGAGAAGGCTGGTAATAGCTGGTCCCCTCCTGAGGTGACCCAATTTGGTCAGGAAAGTAGCCCTGCTTCCACCATGCAGAGAAAAAGGTGGCTGTCTGCTTAGGATCAAGCAAGAGATATAGGTCATTATAGAAGCCCAGTCTATGCGAGCCAGTCCATTTTTGTCAGATTCTCTTTAGCCTTATGAGGTGTGAGGGCTATTGAAGTCCCAAACATAGATGGATGGTTGTTGAAATACTGGTAAAGGTGGTGTGTTCCAGGCTTCATCAGGAGGTTTATAAACGTTTGCAGTGGCTGATTGACTCTTACAGTGTCACACTGAGGTGAATTAGTTGGTACGGCCTCCACATCATCCATATAAGATTTCACATAAATGGCTCTGCCATATTTCCCATGAAGATAATAGCTAATAATAATAATAATAATGTCATAGCCTTTATCATAGGCAAAGATAGAAGCTACTTGCATTTTTTGGAGACGGATAATGTCAACCCCATGACAGGGGGCAATATTCTCTGGTACTAAGTGCTTTCAGCTGACAGCCCCTCCACACTGCATTGAAGAATATCAAGTGAAGAACCTAAAAATTATGTCTCCAGTACTACTGTTACCAGGATCTGGATTATCCAGATTCGGTCTGCTGTTTGCTGCTTTAGTTTCCCCGGAAGGGTACTCACAAAGTGTATGATGAGAACATAGCAGCTTTGACTCCATTGGAGCACCTCACAAATAGTAATGGATTTACCCTCAGAACACTCCTTTAAGGAAGGGAAGTATAATTGCCATCATTTTAAAGATGGGGACTTTAGCTACAGAGAGTTAAAACCAACATTTTCAAAAGTGGCCAGATTTTGTGGCTGCCTTGATTTTTGGGGTATCCATCTTGAGGCATCTTAATTGTTTATACCTTAAGTTTTCTCAGCTTGGAGACCCACAAACCACAGCACCCAAAATCAGTTGCCACTTTTGAAACTTTCTGCCTAAGTGACTTACAACTTTCCACAGAAGCCAGTAACAGATCTGGAATTAGGACCCAGGTTTCTGAGGTCCTAGTCCAATATCTTTAAACACCCGTTATAGCTCTCTGTTATACCTCAATGACAAATGTACAGAGCTCAAAAATGAACATTAACAAAAGGTTTTTCAGCAAGAAATGGGACTGACCTCTTGCAATGTATATACAAAAGTTTTTACAATTTTCTATTGACTATGCACATGAGAGTAGATGGAGTTGACTCACTGCAATGCTTCTTCAAACTGTAACTTAAAGAAGTCACCTTACTAAATTGAAAGTTTCTATTCTGTTTGTGATTTTAAGCTGCATTCAGTGTGAGGTGGAAAAAGATGTCTCTTTTAGCTAGTGAACCAAAACCCACCAATTAATTATGTGACACCCTCCTTATTATGTCCTTTTATTATTTGCAAATATAAATAATTGTTTTCACAGTGAGTGAATTTGTCAAGATCTGAGTGTCTACATTTAAAATGGGCTTGGTAGAATTTCACTTCATATCAAAAGGGTTAACTATGACCGGGGTGGGCAAACTACGGCCCGCGGGCCGGATCTGGCCCATCAGGGCTTTGGATCAAGCCCTTGGGATTGCCCCCCTGTGGTGCTGCAGGCCCCACGCTGCTCTCACAAGCGGCCGGCACCACGTCCCTGTGGCCCGGGGGTGGCGAGGAGCAGAGGGTTCCGTGCATTGCCCTTGCCTCCAGGCACCGCCCCCTGCAGCTCCCATTGGGCGGGAACGGGGAACCGCGGCCAATGGGAGCTTCGGAGGGGTACCTGGAGGCGTGGGAAGGGCAGCGCACGGAGCCCTGTGCGCCCTTCCCCCCCAGGGATGTGGTTGCGGCCGCTTCCCGGAGCGGCGCTGCGTGGGGCCAGGGCAGGCAGGCCAGGACACCTGCCCTGGCCCCGGTGCACGCTGCTACCACCTTGGAACCGCTTTAGGTAAGCAGCGCCGGGCCGGAGCCCGAATCCCTCCTGACCCCGACCCCCCAACTCCCTGCCACACCATGCATTCCTCCTGCACCCTGGTCCCCTGCTGCACCCTACAGCCCCATGCACCCCAAGCCCCTGCCCTGAGCCCCCTGCTGCACCCTGCACCCCTCCTGCACCCCACCACCTGCCCTGAGCTACCTCCCACAGTCCGCACCCCTCCTAGACCCCTGCTCTAAGCTCCCCCTGCACTCAGCACCCCCCTGCACCTCAACCCCCTTCCCTGAGCCCCCTCATACACTCCACACCCCTCCTCTGCCCCAATCCCTTGCCCTGAGCCTGTTCCTGCACACCGCACCCCCCCGCCACACTCTGCACTCCCTCCCGCACCCCTGCACTGGCCCTGCATACAATTTCCCCAGCCAGTTCTGGCCCTTGGCCCAAAAAGTTTGCCCACCCCTGAACTAGACTGTGGATCTTAAATACATCAGCAGCAGACTAAGTAGCTGGTGACTGCTGCAATCAAGAGTTAACTGTGAGGAAATGAAACAGGACTTATTTACATTTAGAGTGATGCCTGAGTTCTTAATCACCTCAAAGCATTTAAAAATTAACTTTACTACCAACAGCTCAAGAGGCATAATGAACCCCAGGAGGGAGTTTTCTCCTCTTTCATTTTCATTGAAGCCGTCTATTCATTTACATCAGACTGCGCTCTCTTCAGACTGTCTTCCTGCTACAACCTCAAAAGTTTCCTTATTTAATTTTCTTAAATAACTTGTGGTTCATCTGGTGTGCTTCACCATACAGCTAGCATTAAAAACTGCACAAGAATGGCCAGTAACTTCTAATGAGTGTGTGTGCACAAATTCTGTCAGGACAAGTAAGGAAGCAAACTTAGTGTTTCTTTTGTTTCATTGTATGTGTGTATATACATAATAAGGAAAGCAAAGTCTTAAGTTTTTTCATTATTATGATCTTTATAAACACAGGAGAATAGATTTTGGGCCTGAGCTAATACATTCCCATGATTTTAATGATCAACAACAGGAGTAAGGGTACAGGGTAATCAGATAAACCCAAACAACCTGGCGATTGACATTTGACAGCCAGCTGTTAAGAACTAGGAAGCTAATATACCCAAACTAGTACAAATTCCCCAAGCTCCCAACCATCAATTTGTTTTATCTTGACTTTCATTTGTTCTGAATTCCATAATAGGGGGAATCCTTTCATAATATGCTCAGTCAACCCATTATTTCTATATTCTTGTTTTTAGTGCTGCAAGCATGAAGCAATAACACCTCCCAAAGTGGTCTGTTCCCTAGGGAAAGGCCTCAGATAGGAGGAAAAGAATTTCTCCTTTGGATGTTTCCCTTTAAGGTATGTGCTGTTTTCCTGGGCTATTTACAGCTGAAGTAAAGGCAGTATATTCTGAAGCAACAGTAATGAAGAACAAATCAATAATCCAGTAAAACTAATATACCTAATAGTGGAATCCATGTCTTTGTTATCTTATCAATTATTTCATGGACCGCTAGAATTTAATCACTAATATTTTTATTAAAGATAAACAGAACTATTGACACTAAAAGTTATTCCCTTATCTAAGTAGTAAAGGGGAGGGTGACAGATACAAGATAACAGAATACAGAAGAGCTGATGAAGCATACATTATTGGTTATAGAGACTAGACATGATTTTCTTATAGACGTTATATACATAATTTATTTTTAACCAGTTCATTCCCCTTGGGTAATCTTTCATTGAAGAGATCAGTTGTGAATCTAATACAGGCAATACATTACTCCATTTCTCTTATTCTTGTGATCCACATTTCTATAATGGATATTGGTTTTTCCCAGCCTAGGTCCTGATCCTGAAGTCAGTGGGGCTTTGTGTGCCATATAAGGGCCCACACACAGATGTAATTGCATGAATGCAGCCTTAGGGTGAAATACACTTCCTGGCTGCAGTCAAGAGGTATAAACAGATTTCTTTGTTTAAATTCAGTGAACTGGACATTGCCCCAGCACCACAGTCATCAGTATTTGGTAGGGTTATCTCTAAAATAACTCCTGCATCATCTTTCTAGATGCTCTTCTGATTTGGGACATATCCAGAAAACACCTCATACTACTATGGCGTCCCTCATTTTATTATGGTGATAACAAATGAGAAGTGATTTTATTAATACTTTAGATTGATAGATGGGTGGATTTTGCTGTGTTCTCTGCAGGGGCATAATAATATCACCAATGGGGTCTGAATGCCCTACGAAAGGTTAGCATAATATCATCCAGTCATCCAGTCATCTTGTCCTTTCCCCAATCAAATCTCACATTGTAAATATTGCCCTTTTGTTCTATAGAAAACAGAGTGTATTTGATATACTTAATTTTTTAAAATTGGAGATGTAATTATCGTGTAATTTCCTTACACTGAATCTTATTATGCCTTCACATTTTTAAGCAGAATGGCCCACTGGAGCTCAATGAGATGTTATGCTTAAAAATTAATGGCACAATATTGTCCATAGTTCCCCGATTATGGTTAAATTGTCTCCGGGCCTCAGGATTTTGTAAATAATATCCTAAGGCTCAGAAAATAGATAAGTTCTGATTTTCTAACTTATATTCTTCTTATAATTGATTGAAAGAATTTAGCCCAGTTTTTTTCTTTAATCCTTTTTGTACCCATTTCCCCCTTAGACCTTTTATGGAAACTAGGTGGTCTATATATTAGGAATACTGATCAATTTTGACATATCCCTCAAGAATATTATTCATTTTCTCATTCATTCCCATCTTTCCAACACATTGGACTCCACAAATTATTTGCTCTGTAATTTTTTTCTGGCCAATAAATAGGCTGGAGTCTGCATTCGATAGCACACTGGCAGACCACTGCTATTGCAAGGAGTCCCATTGACTTCAATAGAGGTACCGGGGGAGCAGGGGGCACAGTAGTCTGTCTATGTTTTCAATTGCCAGGTCAGGGCATTAAATTTATTATCTGTCACCTTTTACATCCTCTAACCATTTGGTCTCATCATGATTTCAATTCAAAATAAACTTTCTTTGGCTTGCTCAGTAGTAAACCATACATTTGTCTAGGCTGTCCCTCCATTTTCCTTTGTAATAGCATTTATGTTTTACTCCTAGTTTATTATTGTTCCATATAAAGAACATGGGATGTGTTTGTCAATGCAGTCTATGCGTTCTCTGGGGGTTAGTGATGGAAGGTATTGATACAAAAATAATAATCTTGGGAGGTTTGTTGATGTTGAATGTTTCTAGTCTAAAGCTAATAAAGATAAAGGCGGATCATATCATCTACATAATCATTTTTTCCCCCTGGAATAGCTTGCATTAAATTAGTCTTTTAGATGTGGCTTTATTTCTGTTTCTAGGTGCCTGAATCCCTTTAGGTTCAATTTTAATTTATTCCTGATATCAATTTTTTCTGGACCCCTGCTGTTCAGCATCGCATTGTAGCTACAGTTTTCATGTCATTTTTCTCAGAGCCAGAAATCAAGCCATATTACTTTATTGTTTTGTATAGTTTTGGGATTAGTTTTGAAGGATTTGAAATATACAATAAAACATCATCCTCACTAAAAAACATGATATAAGTATACTTTTCTATGTGAACAATTCCCTCGGTAGCTACAGGGCTGTTATGGATTGTACTTCTGGGATTGTGACTAGGAATAGAAATGGTCTATTGATCACATATTAGAGAGGGAGTGCTTCCCCACTCTATTTGTATCCATTTGAGGTCCACACCGTGGAAAGAGTTTGAGAATCCTCGACAAATATAGTTTTAGGTCTTTCAATAGCGCTCAGTGGGAGTTAGACTCTACAGCACAAATTCTACTCAGAAATCCATGTTTTCCTTTTTAAGGCCTAATTTAATTTAATGAACTGGTGTTCTACATATGGGTGTTCTACATATGGGACAGCACTAAATCTGAAGTCCAAATGTGGGGAACAAAATATGTCCTTTGCTCACACCAGTCCAACTCACCAACAGCAATTCTGGGCCCCAGGGCACAACTGTCAATGGGCCCCCATGCGTGCACAAGCCACGCCCACGCGGACACTGTCCGCCTGACATTTCGGCGGTGCTGCACCTGCGCTGGCTGGTGCCCAGTGAGCTGCTGGCTGCGCTCCTGGGCCCGCTCTTCTGCCCCCTGCTCTTCCCCCTTCCCTCCGTCACTCGCTGTCCCCCACCCTCACTCACTTTCATCAGGCTGGGGCAAGGGGCTGGGGTGCAGGAGGGGATGCGGGGTGCAGGGTCTGGAAGGGAATTTGGTTGTGGGAGGGGTGAGGGGTGGGGCTCTGGGATGGACTTTGGGTGCGGGAGGGCGTGCGGGGTCACGCTCTGGGAGGGAGTTTGGTTGCGGGATGGGGTGCAGGCTCTGGGAGGGAGTTTGGGTGCGGGCTCTGGGAAGGAGTTTGGGTACAGGAGAGGTGAGAGGTACAGGTTCTGGGAAAGAGTTTGGGTGCGGGAGGAGGTCAGGGGCTCGGTGCTTACCTCGGGCGGTTCCTGAAAGCAACTGGCACACCCCTCTGGCAGCAGCTCCTAGGCAGGGGGGACTGGGGGTCTCCATGTGCCACTGCCCGCTGGCACCGCCTCTGCAACTCCAGTTGGCTACAGTTCCCGGCCAATGGGAGCTGCGGAGTCAGTGTTGGGGTGGGTGCAGCATGCAGAGACCCCCACCCCAGCGGCTGCAGGGACGTGCCTGCCGCTTCCGGGAGTGGCGCAGAGTGAGGATGGGTGGGAAGCCTGCCTTATTCCTGCTGCACTGCTGGTGGTGGCGGTGGCTGGGGGCCCCCAGGCCCTTTTAAATTGCTTGAGCCCTTAGGCAATTGCCCCCTTTGTCCCCCCACCTCAGCCCACCCCCGTCGGCGGGCCTGCACAAGTCTCTTGATTTTAGCACTAGGCACTTTTAAATTAGGCTTTTGTGGCTGCAGCTTAAAAAAAACCTTAAATATACTTTTAACCAGGAGCACATTCTCACAACCAACCAATCCCCTATTCCCCCATTTCCACAAACAAACACCCTATCCCATGCAAAGCTTTATTGGGAGAAAAGCCAGCAACTCTATGACAGGGACTTTACTATTGCTAATCTATTTGGTGTGGAAGGTATCCAGATACCAATTGTTGTTGGGGGAAATAAAATCTCCTCAGATGGAGAGCTAGATAGTAACCTGCCCATTAGATTCACAGACATTGTCTAGAACCATCTGCTCTTCAGCTATCTCATCAGTGTAAACGGAACTGAACAAGCGTTTGTGCTGTGTTGTCTGCTATTTCAGTCTGAGTGTCCTGAATTACATTGGTTTTACTGAAGTAGCTAGTGTAAGATTGACTGTCGAATCCCTTAGGATCCTGACTAAAATTAAATGAATGTCATGATGAGGCTATCCCAGGGAGCAAAATTTTAAGTAAACATACATTTTAAATAAGTAAACAACTGTCTAGGAGGAAGTTGCTTGTGTTCATATAGATTTGTTTTTAAGTGTAGAGTGGGGAATTACACACACGAGGCTCGCATAGAGATGAGAACACCTTCTTTAATGCTTAACATCCCTTCGGACATGCAACGATACAAGTTAATAAATAACATAGTAAGGATTTTCTCATTCATAGAGCCCTGTTTCCACCGAAGTCAATGTCAAAACTTAGTTTCCATTGGAAAGTGGTTTATGCAAGTGTAAGCTTTGTAATGTATCTAATTGGGTAATTACGTCACTCCTGAGGTTTTCCTAGTTGAAGTCATCCTGCAGATAACTGTGTTTGTGTGTTTCTGTAAAAAACTGTTTTGCAAAAAAACCCCAACCTTCTCCCTTCCTCCCCAAAAAACCCCATGAAATTTATAAATGAAGCAGTACTATGCATAGGAAGTGATGTTCTGAGGAAAAAATGCACAAACGTTCTCCTGGATAGGCAAGCCCTAATAACAATATATATAGGACAGGACAGCTGTATAATGCAGTCACTTGAGTCTGTGTGACTAAATTATGCAGTATTTTCTCTAATGGAGTCAGAAGATGCAGTCTTTTTTAAAAAAAAAAAAGGTACAAGATGCAAACTTTAGCTCTGTATTGAAACATCACCAAAGCTCAAGGGAGGAATGGAGAGCATGTTGAACTCTGTGATTTGGGCTCAGCACGTTTTAGAGAGATTGAGCACCTGCAACACTTGGCCCCAGTTCTGAATTGTCTAAAAGTTTGGATGGGAAATATTGGCATTGACCCAGCGCTACTATCTGTAATTCTGTATGTGTGGATTAATTTATTGCATGTATTACCAGAGTCTGGACATATGCTGACTGGGATTGCACTCACTTTTTCCTTTATGAGGCAAATTCTGCTCTTGGTTACTCCATGTAAGCCCATTGAAGTTAGTGAAGATTTATGGGGTAACCAAGGTCAGAATTTGGTCCTGTATGGTAAGGGAACAAAATCCAGTGAATTGCTCATGCTTATTGCTGTATGCAAGGGGAACAATAAATAGTGGAAAGTTTATTGTTATACATAAAGAAAATATTTTGGGAAAAGGTGAACAGACAGATTTCCTTGTGGCTAGCCAGGCTTACCTGCTGTAATTTATTTTCTGAACTGGTCAGTTGATTCTGAGGGAAGAGATTGTTAAGCCTGAAAACAACACTAAAATTATAATGAAAGGAGAGACTTTGGGCAAGACCCAAGGATTTATCTATTTAAATTCCTTACCATTTTGAAGAGGTGCTCAGATCTATTTTATCTACTGTATACAAAACTCGATGCACCAATAACCATGTTAGTAATACTCAAGAGAAGTTCATGCAATTGCCACGAAGGGCTTAACCCCACATAGTTTAGGTGCAGAGTGTTGCATAGACAAGTTTAAGGTAACAAATTATGAGCAGAACAGTTTGCAGGAAATCCTGAACCTGCTTTAGTTAGATGCATAGCTACCAAGTTGTTCCTGCTTTGTAGCAGTGATAAGATCAAAGAGGGGAGTAAATACAATCCTGTTATTAGCATGATGACAGTTGTGGTTAAGGCCATGTATTTCCTTGAACACACCATTCTCGCTGGGCCTTGTTTTACCCTGTTTATGTGTGAGTAGGAAAGTGGGTACACAGGCAGCTTGAGAATTTAATTACAGTCAAGAGAGTGGCGTGCCTAGTTCTTAACATTACTTGCATCCATAAGGATCCTCTATGAAGAGGTGTAATGGATTGCAAGAACATTGTACACTCTGCTACATACTGCACCAGGACTAGGTATTTCAAAGTCTTCATGAAATTGGCTTGGGGACTGGAAGCACCAGTGGGAAAAATTAAGATTAGTCCACTGGAAAGGTAAAGTTTTCATAGTGACCTTGGCCCTGCACATTTCCCTGCATTCTCTACACTACTAAGTACTTTTTACATTGCACTTATATATGCACAATACTATGCGCCTGTACTGGACAGGATCAAGCCCAAAGTAGTTTCAAGACTTTCTGGTTTACTGATAATTGTTTTCAACATAAAACTAGCTGAAATCCACCATTCTGTTTCTTGGCTTTCCTTCTGGAGTAAAAGGTTCAGTGCCATAGCATTTAAAGTGCTATATAAAAGGAAAACATGTAAACGTTTGCAGTTATGTTTAAGATGAACCCTTGCAACTTTATTTAATGTGGATTTGAAGGGAAAGCCATTCAGCTCTACAAGGAAAGATCAAATCTCTTCAGAGAAAAGTGGCAAGAAAATGTAAGTCTCTTCTTAGTAATGGTTCAAGACTAATCACACACATTCAATAGGACAAACTTGCTTCTTAGTCGTATATTTTCCTATTTTTCTGCCATTTCAACCTTTTTCTCCATTTGAAGTCAGTGGGAGTTTTGGCTGTGCAAGGAATGCAGGATTAGGTCATCATAATTCAGCTGTTAGTAGTTGCCATTTAAAAAGTCAGCATTGCCTACATCTAAGGTGTTGCAGCTGCTTCTTGTATTTAGACCTGCCGGCTTACTTTTCCTCATATATGAATAAAAGCATCTCAGATACTTGTGTGTGTGATAATTGTGGGTAATTTTATGTCATTTTAATGATGTCATTTTATGTCATTTTAATGATGACCGATACAAATAATATAAATAAATCTTATACTGAAGTTAGCTGTATACACTGCATTTACAGTTTATTAATTGAGTTCAGTTTCCTCTACACAGAAATTAATTACATTTTGTAGTTGTCTTAATCAATAAAGATCCCATGTAGGTCTTCAGGTATGCTAGAACTTCATCTGTGGTGGGGCCACATTTTCTTTTCAGAGCAGTCTGTCCCAACATCTTTTCTGTCTGAGCAACACGGAAGTAACATGAGACCAAGACAGCCTTTGTAAAATGTCAGGTTTCAGAGTAGCAGCCGTGTTAGTCTGTATTCGCAAAAAGAAAAGGAGTACTAGTGGCACCTTAGAGACTAACCAATTTATTTAGTCTCTAAGGTGCCACTAGTACTCCTTTTCTTTTTGTAAAATGTCTTCTTTAGTGATAAAAACAGAGGGTATGAAATCTATGATCAAGGCTCTGAAGGATGATTTGGTTAATTGATACTGTATTACAAATCATATGCTATGTCCTAACATTATAAAGGCATGTCTGCCCATTTCCCGATGATATGCTAAATGTCAAGCATAATTTTCGGTGGCAGTGTTTTGAATTGTTAATGGTACTGTTGCTTAACTGCGCCCAAATCCTTGACCTAAATATTTCTGAGTGAATCTATCGTACAGGAGACTGCAACTGTGATCTGCAAGCAGGCTCTGTGGCCGGCAGTAAGTTCTCTTGTCTTCTTTACACTTCCAGAGAGGGTGATGCTGTTCTGGACTGAGACACCTAAGAAACTGTGTCTTCGGGTTTTGACCAAATGAGTGCATTTCTCTTTTTCTTTTTGCAGGTGATCAAACATTCCCTGAAGGCAGGAAGAATTACACTAGCTAAATTGAATTTCAGAACTGCCCCCCCCCCCAACTTTATTTTGATTTTCAGGTGTCTGTGAACCACAAGGCTTTCCCACCTGTTCAAACACAGGCATATATCTTGTTCATGCCAAACTGCTGTGTACAGAACAAAAGGGTATGTGTGTGTATGAGTGTGAGAGACAGACAGCAAAACAATTACCAAACTTTTCCTTTATTTTATTTGTTTGTGAAAATTTCAGTGTGAACAACGTCACTCTGGAAAAGATGAGATCCACCTGTGATGGAGAAGGAAAGGTATGTAAAGACAAATAACAGTCTTTTGTTAAACTACAGGTGTTAGTCTCATGCTGCACCTCTACATGAGATCTCAAGTAAAGAAACATCAGAGAATATTTAATTCGCTGGTCTGATTTGGATTTGAAACACTAACGTTTTTACCCTCCCCGCAAATCTGCTCTTTTATTTAATTTTTTTACATAACATCTTGCAATTTTAGTTTGTAACAAGCCTTTCTCACTTCCCTCCCAAGCCCAAAGGAGAAGGAAAACAAATAACATATTGTAAATGAGGACGCTAAAGTGACCTTGCCACAAAGGACTGGATGTCTCTGAATTGGTTTGGGGTGTATTATCTGTACTATGCAGCCATTGGTCTAACCTGGATAAGAGGTACAAAAAGTGTAATGCAGACTCTAAATGGACTTCTTAACTGCTTTTGATTTGGACTTTACATCACAATTCCTAAGGGAGCCCTATAAAATATTTTCATGAGTATTCACTTACATTTAAAAACAAGTTATCTTCAACCATATTTGCACATCTTTTTCTGCAGACATAAGAGCGATCAAGTTTTGCCAGCATGAATGCTTGTAGAAAGCTAATTTTAAGTGTGCTTATTGAAGTATTTGCAGATGGCAAATGGGCTATGTTGTAACTACAAAGCTGTGCTAGTACCGATGTTAAGACCGGTCCTTGATGTCTGCTTGAGGCCTAAACATGTCGGGTACGCAATGTCTCTTTCCTTTTCAGGGAAGGTTTATTAATAAAAAAGACAGGTGATAAGCAGAGTCCCTCAGACAATTTGACACACCAAATGGGAAGAGTGCACAACCCTCCTGACAAAGGCAATTAAATGGATCTGCGGGCATCCTTCACAGTTTGGATCCATGCATACATGTAACTACTTTCTGGCAATGGTTGGGTAATGACAGAAAACTAGCTTCCTGTAAATGCAGTGCACTTGGTATATTTGATATAGGATGGGACACCGTTCAGCAGGGGTACAGCATTCTCTGTTCTATTCTATGTGGTTTTTATACCACGCTCATTACCATAGTATCTGATCTCATCCTCTCCCCAGAGGGAGAAGCGTGTGCAGTAGAGTGTTTTTGTTGTGGTAGGGATGTGTGCGTTTTTAATATAATAATACCTCTTGCTATATGTTTGTATAATACAAGGCATGGTCAAAGAAATGCACATTGCATGAGGAGCAGAAAGCTTTGTGGTTTGTGATGATCTTTAGTTGCTGGGGGAGTTTATTCCACAGTCTTGGACAACCCCTAGAGAAAGTTCTGTCTCCCCCACAGATGAGCTTGACTCTTATGATAGAGAGTTCCAGTGTGCCCTTGAACTTGATTTGAAATGAATGGAGGACAAGTTTGATATATTTGTAGTAATCTTGCCAGAACGGTGGCACTGTGGCAATTAAATGACAGCAATCATCTGCAGCTAGGGTGATGCTCCTTCTCCTTTATGTGGATGTAATGAGAGAAACTAAATGTAATCTCTGCTCCTAGACAATAAAATTGACAGTAGCTTAATTCTTCTAGGAATGATGTTTCTGACAAGACCTGTATTGGCCAGAAAGAAGAATGGTCTAAAGTTTTTCCAAAAACTTTCTAATTTTGTTTGTTTTTCCTGGGATATTCAAAGACCCCTGGCTTCCTCATGCCCTCCTCCTTATTAGAACAATACCTTCATCCAGTCAGAGACAGAAGCAATACTTATATAACCAGGCACAACTAAACACAAAATAATTTGCAAAAAAATACGAAAGAAAAACAAAATGAAAGAAAAATTGCAACCCCATGGCATTTTACAAGCAGAAACCTAGATTAAATTAGTGGAGAAAATAATTGGCCACAAACAGTTCACTCAGCTGAAATAATTGCACAGTGTTGCAAAGTTACCTGCTGTACTTAGTGAAAGCCCCCAAACTTATTCCATCCTCATTCAAGTTCTGAATGGAGATGCTTTTAAACTAGGATCAGTTGTAGAGAGATGAGAATGTTATTTGGCTGCAGGAGAATGCATATTCTTTTACCTCAAGAGGCTAACTGAGGTGAACATCTCGGTCTTGAACAGTGTTAAGAAGATATTTGGTAGACTGGACTCATTAGTTATCTTTATCCCTGTTTCTGGCTTTCTGTGATACTGTTTGCTTTATTATCTGGGAGGAACAAGGAGAATTTTGTGGGATTAGCAATCCAGAAAGTGCTCCTCATGCCAATCATCCTAATACTCTACAGGAAGGGCTTGTTTACAGAAACTCTTCTTCAGTTATTTCCCACCTTGGAATGGAACGCAGTCCCTTTACATGTGTTATGTGCACTATTTTTAGCTCAAGCACGTGAAATACTGGAAAAGCAGAGCCGATGGCATCGTTCATAGCAGGAGATGATTTCTCATAAAATTTCTGGAAACCTAATAAACCAAATTTTCTTCCCCAGTTAATTAATGTGATCGCTAACAGTTTTACTACAGGGAGGGAGCGTTGCCTAGCATTTAGAACAATGGATAGGAAATAAACAATCTTCAATTCTATTCCAAATCTTCCACTGCTTGGGCAGGTCACTTTACCTCTCTGTGCTTCTGTTTACCCATTGCTTAGGTATAATAATGTCTGCTGTGTGCTGCATGTATCAAGGGTGCTGTGAACCTGAATTAACGTTTGTGAAGAGATTTGAGATTCCTTTTAAATTATTGTTAAGCACCTATAGGTTGCTTGGTGTAATATAAGCCCTATATAAAGGCACAGTCTCTGCCCTGAGAAGCTTATGATGTAAAAGGCACTTAGGCCTGGATCCACAAAGTGATTTAGCCTTCGCATCTCAGTGCCTATGTCTACATGACCACTTATGTCTGTATAATTTATGTCGCTCAGGGGTGGGAGAGCTTCTCCTGCCAACGTAGCTACCACCACTCCTTGGGGGTGGATTAATTAAGATGACCGGAGAGCTTGGTCCCATCATTTTAGAGCGGCTATACGAGAGAGCTTACAGTGGCGCAGCTAGCCTGAGTGTTGCAAGCATGCGCGGCATGTAATGGAGTCTAGGGGAGACTAAGCCTCCCCAGACCTCATGCTGTGAGGGCGGGGGAGCAGCAGTGGCAGATTACTGCATGGGTCCATGAGCCCATACCCAGGGGCCCCGGTAAATTTGGGGACCCTGAAAAAAATCTCTCCTCCACCATAGACCCAGGACTGAAGGAGGTCCCAGAGCTTTTTCAATCTTGGGGTTGCAGGGGTTGGGGGGAGGGGAAGAGGGCAGAAAGGAGTACAAAGGGGGTGAGGCCTTGGGGGAAGAGGCGGAGTGGAGGGGGAACAGGGGCAGCACTATGGGGGAAGAGTCAGAATGGGGTGAGACCATGGGCGGAGCTGTGGGCAGAAGGGGAAAGGGGCTCTGGTCTCAGAGGGCTGCCGCTGCGGTCCCTGGCCAGGGGGAGGGCCTCCAGGCTCGGAGCCCTTACCCGCGCATGGCACTGACCAAGCTCTCAGCCCTCTCCCCCGCCCCAGGAGGGGCCAAACTCTCAGCCATGGAGGGGGCTGAGCAGTGAGCGGGGCGTGGCCTCGGCCAGAAGAGGTGGGGCCTCAGCTGGAAGAGGCGGGGCAGTGGGCTAGCCTTCCCAAGGGGAAGCTTCACCTGCTGCCCATGGTCACAAGCCTAACTTTTAGGCACCTAGAAACCCAGAGGAACAACTATGAGCCAGGTTGCCTGACTTAGGCACCTAGGTTCCTATTCAGTGAATGGGGAGAGGGAAGCGCCTAAAAATGCCACAAAAGCCAGCATGTTAGGCAGGGGGGATAGGTGTCCAGACACCGGGAGTGAGGCAGCAGCGAGCCTCCCATGGGCAGAAACTTATGCTCCTGTGGAACTTTTGCTGCAAACGGTTAGAAACTGTGCGAGTTCCGTCTACTGCATTAGGCAGCAGCTGCGTGGGAGGTTTGTGGATTGAAGTGGTGTCTAAAAGTTGGGTACCTAAACCTGGGGTTTAGGCACGTAAGTACATTTGTGGATATGGGTCTCACCATCCAAGGTGCAGCCTGGGATTGGAACAGTGTGGAGAAACTTGAATAGAACTTGGAAAGCGATTATACCCCCAGGGAGGCAGAGTCCCTCTGATGTGCATGCTCTGTCATACTATAAGGGATGGCACGGACTGCTCCTCCGGGTGCACACAGCCCACGCCTCAGACTGAGTGGGAGGGAAGGTAGGGCCAAAACCTTACCTTTTCCCTGCTCCTCCCTACCCATTTTGGCAATTTTACATCCCTGGAGTGTCCCTGTATTCCCTGAAGCTTAAGGATTCTGGCTCTGACAGCCCTTGGGGAATGTATGCAAAGGTGGGGAGGCTTCTATCCCCCTCCTTACATTCCCCTCCCCCACCCTGCAAACCTTTGCAAAGACCAGTCGCAGTCTGGCGGTAAAGGATCACATCCTTGGGCGGAAAGCACGGGTGCATATGTATAACGTAACAGCATATATGTTAGGCTAAGTGACTGTTACACCCCTGATCTTTGGGCCCTAGGGAATGAAATCCAAGGCAGGATTCAGATCCAAATATTGTAAATTGCCCTAATATTTATAATGGGCCAAATCAAACCATTTGGATCTGAACAGCCCCAAGGATTACTTGAAATCTAGCTCCTGATCTGAATTTTGTAGTTTGTTTCCAGTTAAGAGCTGAGTCTAGTGTTCTAAGAAATGGCTGAGAGAATAAAGATTCATGTGTACTATTTAGACTTGCTTCACATCTCTGCTGACAACTGAGCAGGTTGATTACTCGGTCAAGTCAGCGTGGATTTCACTTCTGGCAGAAATAGAAAGATTCACTGGACAGAAGGCTGTGCACTGCAGAGTTCTATTTCTGAGGGATTTACTTCCAAAAACATACAGGAGCTTGGGCAAACCATTTGCCTTGATTGCTTAATGGCCTGCTACATGTATCTCATGATGGATTTGATTGGGATGTTATTCATGAATAGATAAAATATTGGCAAATTATAGGAAACTAATGTTGAAAGGAAAAGAAATGACATTCAGGAGAACAAGGGAGGCAAGACAGCCCATGACAATGTGACAGACCCAGAGGCAACTCTAAGGCTGCCAACACAATTAGCTCTGGACTCTGTCATCCTAGTTAGTTTGGCATGTGGGTCCTGCAGCTGGAAACAGAGGAGGAGGAGAACAGTGGTAAATTGCAGAAAGAATAATGGCTTTGTGCCTTCTTATCACTACTCAATAATATGTACGTCTGTTTTTTTAAATAACTAAAAATAACCCAAACAAACCTTTTGATGACAAATATTTTGGAGCAATACTGCAAACGAAATAACCATTTTAAAATGCTATGTCTTGTTAGGTAGGGTGTGTGTTTTGCTCACGGTGCTAAATACTACAGAGTAGGAGAGAGTGCTATTCTCTCTTCTTCAGTGAGTCTTTAATAAGTACATTGGCTGTGCTTCAAAGTATTTGATGCTAGTGCAACTATATTAGGGGAGATGTGCAGACATGGATTTGTTTTAAGACAGGTACAAAAATTCCCACTGATACTAAGGTACACTGGATCATATTTGCAAAAAGAAAAGGAGTACTTGTGGCACCTTAGAGACTAACCAATTTATTTGAGCATGAGCTTTCGTGAGCTACAGCTCACTTCATCGGATGCATACCGTGGAAACTGCAGCAGACTTTATATATACACAGAGAATATGAAACAATACCTCCTCCCACCCCACTGTCCTGCTGGTAATAGCTTATCTAAAGTGATCATCAGGTTAGGCCATTTCCAGCACAAATCCAGGTTTTCTCACCCTCCACCCCCCCACACAAATTCACTCTCCTGCTGGTGATAGCCCATCCAAAGTGACAACTCTTTACACAATGTGCATGATAATCAAGTTAGGCCATTTCCTGCACAAATCCAGGTTCTCTCACTCCCTCACCCCCCTCCAAAAACCCACCCCCATACACACACAAACTCACTCTCCTGCTGGTAATAGCTCATCCAAACTGACCACTCTCCAAGTTTAAATCCAAGTTAAACCAGAACATCGGGGGGGGGGGGGGAGGGTAGGAAAAAACAAGAGGAAATAGGCTACCTTGCATAATGACTTAGCCACTCCCAGTCTCTATTTAAGCCTAAATTAATAGTATCCAATTTATTTGTCTCTGGCGTAACTCCATTGACTCTAGTGGCGTTATTACTAGGGAAGAATTTGGCCAAGTAGGTGCAGCACAACAGGGAGAAGTAAAATATTAGATACTTTCAACAGCAATTGGGCTTTGCCTTTCTCTATTGTTCTCATGAATGGGGAAAAGTATTTTATGAAAGCAAAGTACACCAGGACACTGTTTTCAGCAGGGAGGATAAGCTCAGGTATTTCCTTTGAACTGTCCTGGAACCCAGTCCTACAAGCCTTCTGCTCTGTGCACAGAATTCCTGTTCACTTCAATGTGTGGTGCATAGTGGACGGTGTTGGTGTTGTAAGCTATCACTTTAAGGTGCGTGGGCTCCTGCTTGCAGCAGGCTAGGAGCCTCTATAGGGAAGTGTGTGATCTGGGTCTAGCAGCAGTTAGTTTGCAGCCAGCCAGCCTAGAATACAGTGGGGTGAGTTGTGCTTCTCTGGTTTAGGGAGCAGCCTGGTTTGTTTCTCTCTGTTTTTTTCGTTCTTGTGTGTTAGGGTTCTGGATTCTAAGAAATAAAATAGTGTGATGTTGCAACCTTCCAGCAAGAGTATTTATATTTTATCTCATTTCTTTGTGTAAACATTGCAGAAAAAACTGGCAATGAAGGTGGGATTATAAAAAAAGAAAAGAACAGAAAGATACAAAGCAGAGATGCACAACTCATTCCACTTGCTGCAATGTAACTGCTGCTGGGTCCAAATCATACACTTCCCTACAGTGTCCCCTAGCCTGCAGGGAGGAGCAGAACACCCTTTCCCCTGCCTCCCTCCCTCTTAATATGATAGCTTGCAATTCCAACACAGTTCTTAAAATATCACACAATGGTACATCTGCATACATAGCAAGAGGTTCTTTCCTCTGCCCTGACCCCTATACACTACTCTGGCAGCATGCAGGGGTCATACAGGCATTACAAAGGGTGGTGAGAATCCCCCCAGTGCAGGAGCAGCATCATGCAACATAAACAGCT
This sequence comes from Eretmochelys imbricata, assembly GCF_965152235.1. Classification (NCBI taxonomy): domain Eukaryota; kingdom Metazoa; phylum Chordata; order Testudines; family Cheloniidae; genus Eretmochelys; species Eretmochelys imbricata. The sequence continues at coordinate 242,688,760 of NC_135573.1, forward strand.
CTATTAATACTTCACTTGCAAACTACAGGCATAGGAGGTGGCAAGGGGCAGCTAAGTCACACATGGTGCTATGGAGATTCCGGGCTGTGACACAGGCACTTGGCATTGGGAGGCTACCATAAATTAGAGGAGCCTTTGGGGCATTCTAATTTAGGCTAGGGGCCACATTGGCCCCCAGATGGCCCAAAATCGGGGTGACATATATGTGGCTAAAAAACTTTTTAACCCTCCCTTTTCCTTTGCTCTATCCCCAAGATATCCAGAGGAGAATCAGATCCAGATTGCTTAAAGAAATAGGCCCTAAATACTGTGTGTGTGTGTGTGGTTGTGAGGTCATTGAGCTAAGCAGTCATCGACTAGAACAAAGCACAGAGAATTTGGGGTGGTACCTGATACTAGAAGATTGGAGGAAAGCAAATGTATTAATAGAGGACCAATGTTCCAAAAATGGTCAGTTACCATTACATAGGTTTAATCTTCTAATCTCTGTAAAATAATGGAGAAAAAATATTACGAGAAAAATATCACTAAATCTCTTAAGATGACTCCCATTGACTTCATGAGGGGTTGGGGTCGGGGAGATTGGCTGTGAAAACATTGAATAAAAAACTGAATAAGGACCACAGGATTCGGCCTGTAAGAGATAATGGGACCCAAAGTGATAAAATGCATGGACTTCAAAAGTATATATCTGGCCAGACAGATATGATGCTTTTCTGGTAGAACGATAAAGTTCAGGGATGATGGGAAAGGGGTTATAGTCATGTATTTTGATGATGGTGAACTATTTTATCTTTCATCTTGTAATCCTCCTCTCAAACTTAATTCAGATTGGCTTGACTCTGAGTATTGTCACATGGGCAGAATTGGCTAGGAGACCATCACCAAAGGGTAACCATATATGGTATGTCTACACTGCACACTTCTTTTGGCGGTGTGTAGAGTACATACAGTACATCTGGTATAAATAGCAGTGTAGATGGTGAGGCAGCGCTCTAGGTGAGTAAAGACATGCCTGAAGCTTCAGTGTAGGTACCCTACCTGGCTCTCTACATGCCTAAGTAGTGCCTCCCACATCTATGCTGCTATTCTGCTGCCAGAGCCTTTCCCACCTGCTTCCCCCTCCAGAAGCTCTCACTGCCATATGTAGCTACACACCACAGCATGGAAGCAGCCTGCTCTTCACTGTGGTGCATAGCTGCACATGCCCTAAACGCTGCTGCCAGTGATGTGCAGTGTAGATGTAGCCATCTCATTGCAGCCTGTTGTTGAACAGCCATCTTGCCTCATCCCTGAGATGGCAGCATTTTGGCTGTGGGTAAATGATTCTTCAAGATATTTACAGAGCGATGTTTTCAAAGGTATCTGTGCTTTTCAAAAGGGTAACTGCACACATTTACAGTGGGCAAACTCAACAAGCTCATTCCAGTGTCAGCAGTGTTACTGATTCCAGCAATAGAACTAATGCTTAAAATGGGGAATGATGCCGGAACCTCTAAAACCAAGGTGAACTTTTGACAAATGCTCACTTTACATGTTTGTGCATGTGACTGCGGGTTTTTACATGCACTCTTCTTCTGTTTCTAGGGTGCGATGGCCAGAGGAAAATATGGATCATGCTTCCATTTGTAATCTGGAACTCTCCGCTCCCAACCTTCTCTTTAAATTTCACCTTAAACTTCTTGTCTTCTGTCAATGATGCTTGACTTCTTGGTGCAGCATATGTGATGCTGTGGGTGAAATTAATGGGGCCAGGATTTTACCAGGTGTGCTTAAGGTGCTATATAAAGTACTCCATTATCTCCGCTAATCCATCCATAGTAGACTCTTCCTTGAGTGAAGGATCTTCACAGGCAACACAATTAGGAAAATGTTTATTTGCTCATTGAACACCCAGATTAAATTAGGATGGTTCTGACTATAATCAGACATCATGCTTTGCCTGTTGCTTAAACTTGTTCATTCCCCTTGATAAACAAGGTATAAATTACATATTAGGGAAAACAACATACTTCAAGCCACTGCAGACATAGATCACTAGAGGGAATAAATCACAATACAGCCAAATATGTCATCCTCCTCCTCCTCCTGCTTCCTTTCCAAGCTCAATTAAGAAGCAACGTGTTTTTTTTCTTTTTCAAGCTTCACTTTTATCTGTTCTCCTTCTCCTGTTTCCATGTCCTCCCCCCCTCCAGCCCCTTTGGCCTTTTTCTGATGACAGTAGTGCTGTAGGATAATGAAGTAATTCCTAGTAGTGAGCTAAGTACCAAACACCTGGCTGACATTTTTTGCCTCAGACTGGGTCAGATAAAACCTGATTGCCTATGGGTATTTTATGGTTCTTGTTCAAGTTGAGTATGTTCTTCTGGGACCAGCTGCAGTTACTGTGTACTATAGAATGTGTTTAATGACTATATATTTTAGAATCAGGGATTTTGGCTTGGTTTGGAAATTCAGCTCTAAATGAATGGCTGGGAGTGAATCTAGATTTGTACTGAAAAAGGGAGGATTTTTTAGGTTTGTCTCCTAACTTGTTAACCTACAAATTTCTACAAATTTCTAACCCCTAGCTGTCTCTCCTGATGTGGGTCCAGCTCTGATTTGGCAGTAACTCTTTTGTCATATTCAGGGTGTAGTACCAATCTAGTGGATTATTTTTAACAGAAACTGTTGTCCTCACACATTGTAAAATTTAAAAAATACAAACAAACCATAAAGTCCTACCATAAAGCTCTGCACAGAATGCCTTTTCCAAGACGAATTGTTCCAGCAGAGTCTAATCTAAATTAGGTTTCAAACAAAGTAGTTTCCATTTTTTATTACTCGTATGTAACCATTAGAATTGCATGATTATTTTGTAAAACACTGGATTAATTTAGATTCAATAAGGCAATTACAGTCAGCAAAGGGATTAACAATTTAACAGACCCCCAAAAAGGGTAATTACATGCCCAGTAATTTAGCTGACTGTGTGATGATTCTACTCAGATTCCTACTTCTTAAGCCTGTGTGGACTCACTCTTTTCCCTGGTGCTTAAACTGCAAGCTTGCATGCAAATACTTGCTTCTCGGTGACTGAGGCCTATGCTGCTTTGGGCCAAAATTGATTGCTGAAGTTACATGACTGAAATGCCTCAGGTAAAAAATTCAGTCAAAAGAAAAACATTAAGTAGACAGCTATGTAAAGTATGCTGCCTGACAGTAACTAATGCTCCCAGGATGGAAGAGGTGCTGCAAATAAGGTCAGTGGAATTAACACTCAATTATCCCCTAAATATGAAAGAGTGTGCCACACGTACTTCTGACTACATTTAGAGGCAATCATAATTGAAAATCATGTGGTTGCTCTTTCTTTCTTACAAGCAACTGTTGGTCAGTCATAAACCAACACCATTAACCATTTGCAGACACTCTCTCAGTTTATTTCAGAGCATGGAGCATTTTAAATTCTGTCCCTCTTTTGGAGGATTGAGTCAACTTCTTCCAGACTCATATCCCCAGCTGGTCTAAATTGTCATAAGCTCCATTTGACTTCAGTGGATTTGTGACCATTTATACTGGTTGGGGATCTGGCTTTTAGTTTTGTTTTATACAGTCAGTCCATTAACATTAAACGCCGAGGTAATGAAAATCCATTCATGAGGAAGTAGACTGTAACTCCTAGATTTGTTTAGTACACATCAGGGTGACAATTGTAGTTCTTATTATAGTGAAACTCTCCATTTAGGTTTGGATCCAAAGCCCATTGAAGTCAATGGGAGGTTTCAATTTGGATCAGACCCAGGGTAAAACTGTTCTCTCTCTTTCTCTCTCCCTCTCCCTCTCTGTGTAAGTAATGTTTAGTTAATTTATTTATAGATGTTCTGCAGCCTATTCCAATTGTTATTTAACCCCAACTCTATTTTGTCTCCCATATTTTCTTCCCAATAACAAAATCAAATGAGAGTAAGCAAGCCTGCAAAGCCCCTCTCAGGGAGACGTTCGCCAGTCCGTCATTACTAGCTCAGCAGTGCAAAAATGACTCTCATTTTTCCTTTCCCAGGTTTTATTCCTCTCCCCCGCCAGCCCTTGCTATAGCCTGGTAAGTAACCAGTATTAATGATCCACCTCTCCCCTCCCTTTTGCCTTTAGGATGGGGAAAAAGGATTTATTTTATTTTTATGACTGTCCCAGTTTTGTAGCTAAAGTTCAGTGGGGTTTTGCAATCTGAAATCTGACCTTTTCAAATTGGGTTTGTAGAATGAAATAACAGCACAAAGCCTTTTTTCCACATTTTTGTTCCTGTGCTTTGTGGCTCTCAATCCTGCAGTATCTGAGAGTTCAATTAGCCTGCATGTAATTGACAGGTTCCTGAGTTAAATAGTTGGGATGGGATCATATCCTCAAAATAGCTTAAAGAAAAACTGTAGACAGACAATCCGGCAGACAAGTCTTTCCAGGTACTTGGAAAGCCCCTATTTTCTGAAGCACTTGCACTGTAAGCAATCTGGAAGTCTTGCATATACAGTAGTTTATTACCCCAGGTTGCTTAGAGGCAGTTAACATGAAAACATATCCCTTGATTTAATGTCCAGGAGGCATTTCTGAATTTTTTTCTGAAGTATCATTGTTGCCAGTTATTAATGTGACATCACTTCCCCAGACCGAGCTAGGTATTCTGTCTGTGCTCATCAGAGCTCTGGATGCACTGAGTTTTAGCTTCTTTAAGATAAAAGCCTCATATCTTGTGAATTCAAGCCCCTATCTGCTTTTACCATGTTCGTTTGCAATATCCAGAGGAAAAAATGATCAACAAAGCAAAACAGGAAGAAAGGCAACAGAAACCTTCTATCTCCCACTGCTGTTAGGCTTCCCAAGTTTGTCAGGTTGGACAAAGTTGTTCCATTTTATTGCAACTCCACTGTTGTAGCAGGATCAAGTCTGAAATTCCTGTATGCTCCGAGTGGCAGAAAAGAAAGGCAAGCTTTTCTGCTCTTGAAAAAGTGACATCACAAAAGTGTACAGCTTCCAGCTTTTATTCCTGTAATTGCAAAAATGAGCCTTCTAGGCCAAGAGTGATGAGTTGATTTTTGGATCCTTTCATTTTTGGGTTACCAACATAGGATGCCTTAAAGGGGCCTGATTGTCAGAAAGTGCTGAACACCTACCCTCTGAAAATCAAACCTCATTTAAGGTACCTTCCTTTGGACACCCAATAAATAAGTCACACGAATCATGGTACTTTACTGTACATGTTATAGGATGTTTAAAAATGACTTAAAATTTCAACAGAAATGTATCACACCAATTAATGTGGTGAGGAAAGTAGCAGTATGGAATGGTCTGAGATAGCACGTGTGAAAAATCTGGACACAGGTAGGAGGTAATAGGCGCCTATACAAGAAAAAGTCCTGAATATTGGGACAGCCCCTATGAAATTGGGACATCTAGTGGTCACCCTCGTTTGAGCACAGAATGTGATGCTCTGTCTATGGTACTTATGGCCTCCATTACTGTAGTATCTGAATGCCTCACAGTCTATGAATTTGTCTTCACAACACATGTGTGCAGTAGGGAAGTGCTGTTATGCCCATTTTACAAGTCGGGAACTGAAGCAGAGAGAGATTAACCGGCGTCTCAAAGGTATTTAGTCTCCTAACTCCTGAAATGAATAGGAGCTTGACCTTGAGAGAGAGTCGCTTAGGCCCTAACAGGAAGTGTGTGGATGAACAAGGAACTGCACCCAGAGTCCCAGGCTAGTACCCTAACCACCGGCTCGACAACTACTGTACCTGTATTGTGGCGCCTGAGGCAAGCACTTGGGGTCTGTTTCTCCACCTTTGAAATGATATGAAAATACTTTCTCACTTATTGTATAGGGATGTGGTGAGGATTAATTAGAAAGCTTTGAAGATGTAAAGCACAATAGAAGTGCTAATTGTTGTATATTGGCCAAACCTTGCAGTTCTTACTTAGGCAAAACTCTTGCTGAAAGTAATGGAAGTTCTACCTGAATCAAGACTGCAGGATTTGGCTCATTATTATTTAATGGTGTTGGCCTCTTGCTGCCCCCTCTTAGGTTTGCTGGCATCCTGAGGGTCACTCTCCTGATCTCTTCCCCATGCCTGCGGAATTTGCTTCTCAAATGTATCATGGTGCTGGAAAAACATTTGCAAAAGGACACCCACCATCCCTTATGCATTGACTTCAGTCGTGCCAGACTAGTTCACATGAGTTGGCCTACACCTGGAGACTTTTTGCTGAAAACTTTTTTTGATGGAAAAATGGCCTTTCTTTTAAAAACAGAAACATTCTGCAAGAGCTTTTGATTTTTCATAATGTTCCATGTTTTTTACTCAGACCCTGAAATGTTTGCATTTTCATTGACTTTGTATTTTCCCGTTTCTCTCCCTTCCCCTCTTTATTCCTTTCTGCCACTGAATGCCATAAAAAGGATGATGTCCAAGGGCTTTCTCCCCCTGACCCTGTCAAGGCTGAATCCCCACTCTGTCACTTTGAGTACAGAAGGTGGGGGTCTGGAAGGATTCTAAAAATTAATACTTGCCACTCCAGGCTTGTATTAAACTCCCAAGGTTACAGGTTTTCTCTAACCTTGGCTTGGTAAACACTGCCACCACGCAAATCCAAAAAAACCCAACCCCTTGAACCCAGGAAGGAACACTTGGGAATTCCTCCCTGTGAGGTACCTTCAAGCCCTTTCAGCCCCCTCCCACCCCCGAAGAAGAGCGGAGAAAGAAAACAAAGGAAATTAGCTGTGCTACCAGCTAATCAAACAACCTGTGCACAAACCTCTTAGGACACCAAAAATCCAATCCTGTTATTTAAAAAGGTAAATTTTATTAAAAACAAAAAGGAAAAAAAATACATCTGGAATTTAGGCTTTTGCTAGATTTTTAAAAGAGCAATTCCAAAAATTAAGCACCCAAACTAGCATTCTTGGGGGTTCAGCTTAAAGGTTACAAGCAAACAAAAGTATCAGGGGTTAGCACAGAGGAGATCCACAAGCCAAAATAAGAAATAAACCTGATTGTGTCTAACTAAACATTCGCTATCCAAATAATTTCTTCTAGGTATGGAAGATACTTTTTCATACCTGATTCAAACCTTACACAGCATTCCTGCTTATAGTATTGCTGCTCTGTCCCTGCAGCCCAGAGAACAAGAGACAAAGGGAAAGTTTCTTTCCCAATTTTAAAAAGTTCTAGCTTTCCCATTGGCTGTTTTGGTCGGGTGCCCACTTTTTTTCCCCCTTTACCTGGGGGACTTTTTAACCCTTTACAGGGAAAGCAAGTAGAGAACAGCTACCAAGAGGGATTTTAACTGGCTGGCTGGGTGTCCATCAAAGGGAGCTACTCCCCCCCCACCCCGCCTTTATTATCACAGACCCTCTTCATTTTTATTTCTTTTTTTCTTTTGTTATTTTTTAACTTTCTAAAACTTCACAATCTTTGGAAAAGCTGCAGAGTGGCAAAAGGAAAAACAAAACTCTGTAACTTTGCCACTCTGGAATTTTTCCAAAGTTGGAGACATCTGTTGGCTCTGTTTTCTATCGACAAACAAGTGTGTCCAATGAGTGAAGGGCCACATACAGTAATATAACCAGAATGAATTTTATTTATACTGTGTCTACCTACAAAAGTATGCTAGGTGCTTGGAAATTAAACAAATGTAGATTTAAAAGCTTGACCCAGCTTCCACTGAAGTGAGTGAAGGAGTCTTTCCATTGATTTTTGATGAGTTGAATTGGGCCGTAGTAGGCCCAGATCCTCAAACATGGGATAGAACCAGAATGAAACATGTTCCTTTATGTCAATACAAAAGCTTCTTACAATGTTTCTGGATACTAGTGGCAACAGCTAAATCTAAAATTCAGACTACACTACAAAATTAATCAACCTAACTTAAGTTGGCACACAGCTGCTATAGTAATGACATCACTTGTGCATGTCTACACTTTGCTTTGTGTGTTGGCGGTGCACATCCTCATCAGGAGCTTGAATTGATTATACTGTCAGTGTGGGGCATTGTGGGACAGCTTTTGAAAGCCAGTAACAGTTGACATAAGCAATGCACTGTCTACAGATTATACTGACGCAGTAACTATACTGTAGTTAGGACGACGCAGATTATACTGTCTGCGTCGTCCTAACTACATTGACTCTATGCTACTCGTGGAGGTGGAGTTATTAAGTCAGCATAGCTGGGCAGTTGCCTCAGCAGGAGTGAAATTTTAGTGTAGACACTTCTATAGTTAAGTCGATGTAGTTAGCTCTTTTGCATCGAACTAAGGGTAGGTCTACACTACTTGCTGGATCGGCGGGTAGCAATTGATATATCGGGGTCGATTTATCATGTCTAGTCTAGACCAGATAAATTGATCCCCAAGCACTCTCCCATCAACTCAGGAACTCCAGTGCCACGAGAGGAGCAAGCGGAGTCGATGGGGGAGCGGCAGCTGTTGACTCACTGCCGTGAAGACGCCGCTGTAAGTCGATCTAGGTATGTTGATTTCAGCTACGCTATTCTCATAGCTGAAGTTGCATACCTTACATTGACTCCCCCCACCCTGCCCCAGTGTAGACCAGGGCTAACTCTGTTGTGTAGACCAGGCCTGAGAGCATTACAGTACATAGAATCCTATGCAGACATACACTTCGCTCTACCCCCTAGCAAGTTTGCTAATTACCAAGTTGATTAACTAGTGAAATAGCAGTAATCACTTACAAATGACCTGATAAAGAGCTACTCTGGATAGGTGTCTGTGGTGTTGGGCTTTCCTAATAAATACAACAAAATGAGTTTAGTTTGAGACTCCTCAAAGGAAAGGGTTTGACAATAAAATTTCTGAAAGAAGTGGAAATATTATGTGAATATCTGAGATAGTCTCTCTGTATTTCTTTCTGTACTGTTTAATGTGGTATGATATTAACTGCCTGAGGCATATAACAGCTTGGCACACATACAAAACAAGTTGGGAAGATCACAGTGTGAGACAACAGGAAGTGTAAAGAACAATTACAAATATCAGAAAAAAACTTCCAAGGAATTTAATGGAGTTCCCCTTCCCCCCCATTCAATGAGCATAGTTGCTAGGGTAATAATCATCCCGGGCAGACTTGCATTAAAATGTACACATGGCTTGTTCTGTAACCTGAGGACTGGCTTAAATCTTAGTGAGAAATTATTCATTTTTTTCTGATGGACTGTAAAGGATTTTGCACAATGTTGCAGAGACTTATCAATTGTGGAACACCCAGCTGTCCAACACAAGCACTTGTAAAGGTTTAGGGGAGGTAACGAAACAGGTTTTTTTTGTTTTGTTCCTTGTGATGAGACCACAGTGGGTGACCTAAAAAAGCATGAAACAATTACAGGTTCTGATCAGTTTTCCTTTACCCAGAATAGTTTAGAATGGAAGCCCTAAGCCCTATCTCTTCACCCTTTTCTTACTATGTCTCCCCACCCCGATGCAGCCTGCGTCCAATAAGAATATTTCGTATTTACATCATGATTTTCATTCAAAAGTCTTAGAGCTTTACAAAGGTGCATAATTGTTATTATCCAAGTTTTGCACATGCGTATGTAGGGGGGTTATTTGGCTTACCTGAGGTCATACAATGATCCAGTAGACAAGTACAGACTAAAACCAGGTGTCCACAGTGCAACTGTCACTGTAGTGTAAGCACTGTTTTTAGTATACTAAGACAGTCTGAACTCAGATTAAACAAACTGGTAGGCTCAAGTCAACCCTTTATCCTTTGGAAGTACATCAATTTTCTACCCAGTAGTTCAGTGGCTGCTAGTCTTTCAAATGAAGTCTTAAGACCCATCTACTGTGGGTGAACATGAAAGATCTCATGACACTTCCCACAGGATTAAAGACTTGCCAAAAGTCTATTCTTTCTCACAGTTGTGGAGCAGGCTGTGTGCCATTTGGTTGCTACCCCCACCCCTGCACAGAGAGGTTGCTTGTATTTCAGTGGTACTTCATGCATATAGTTTGTAAAGCATTTTAGCATCCCACCTGAGGTAAGGTACTAAATACCTGTAAAATTTTGTTAGTGATGTTGTCTCATCTGATGGTTTTAGTTTGTGGATATTTTCAGTGTGCTCACAATCTTATTTAGAGTGCCCTAAAATGAAGAAAATGCTGAAAGCTTAGGAGAAATCTGATCTCAGTGGAAGGATGGGCAGCAGAAGCCCAGAAGTCAATGCTGCACCATCTATGTTGAAAAGTAAAAGAGCTCTGGGTAGGGTAGGACAACTCACTAGATGGGCACCGGGGAGGGGGGGGGGGAGTTGGGAGTGTTGGAATTTTCATTAGAGGGAAAAGATGGCAGTTTGAAAGACTGGAGAGTAGGGGCAGGAAACGGAAAAAAATGTCCAGTTAAAGTTCAATTTTATTTGGTCATCCCGTGTGTGACAGATTTGCTCATGTTTACTTCAGTGGTCTCACCCTAATGAGCGAATGACAATTCTAACCCAAAAAGCAAGCCTAAATGTGTGGAGAAACCTAGGTGCCTATTACCTTGTTGTACACTGTTGCAGAAGCTCAGTTTTCTACACACCTATCTGTGCGTCTCTCACTTAGATATGTTTATTCAGTCCATTTAAAGTCCCTACCAACCTGATTTAAATGAAAAGTAATAGGAAGAGAGGATGGTCTAAGGCAACACTGTTGCACAGTAGATGACATGATCTCACTTTCATACAGAGTGTAAACTTGGGGAAGATTAGCCTTTTTCTCAAACACTGGTAATATTCTCAGCACAATTATCATTCCTGCATTTATGATTTTACAAAGATTTCCCTCCCTCCTTTCATGGGTTTCCCTTCAAAATGACATGAGGCAAAGTTTTGGGACAACCAATGAAAATTTAACTGAAGACTTTCCTAAGGGTGACTGTTGGTCACAGTTTTGAGTGAGGCACTATAAAGTGTCCCAAGACATGATGATTACTTAGGCTATGTCTACACTACCGCAGTAAGTTGACCTAAGTTACGCTACTCCAGCTACGTGAACAACGTCGCTGGAGTCGATGTAGCTTAGGTTGACTTACTGTCATGTCTACACCATGCTGGGGCAATGGGAGACACTCTCCCATTGACTTACCTTACTCTTCTCGTTCGGGGTGGAGTATCGGGGTCAACCAGAAAGTGATCTGAAGTCGATTTGGTGGGTCTTCACTAGACCCACTAAATCAAGCCCTGGTGCATCGATTGCTGGAGCATCTATCTGGCTGCAGTGTAGACATCACCTTAGAATGCCCCACAGTGCTCTGCCATAACAAGGGAGCTCACCAATGAAGCCACTGCTTTGGAACATATGCGTGGAGCCACCATCTGAATTTAGAGCTATTCTGAATCAGTAAAGAACTCTCAAGGGCACATAAAACTGGGATGGAGACTTCTTCACTCCTACTTATTTTTGTAAATCGGGTAGTGCTGCAGTTGCCCCAATGGCAGGACTCCCTGGGCCAACAACCCATCCCTTCCACTCTGCAAGCTACAGCTTGAAGCAACTGTTCATGCTACTGATCAAATGAAGAAATGCTGTTAGCCCCCTTGAAGGCTGAAATCATTAAAGGGATACAAATGGTAAGAGAATACAAGCCCAGCCATGCATGTCTCATGCATGTCAGAAGGAGGCTCTTTAAAATTAATTTAACTTTTTAGACATCAAAAGGCAGAGAAAAGTTGAATCAAATAATAACTGAACCATAAGAATACATCAAATTACAGGATTTCAATAACATTCCAGCCGTATACGTGGTCATCACAAAAGTTCCTGTATTCCACAGGAATGACCCAGGGTTTTCTTGGTGCCAACTTGAAGAGGGCGCAGGGGTGCATAAGGGTTACAGCAGGGGCTTCTAAGCTTTTTGCTGGCATGACCCCATTTTAATTAATTATTTCTTCACTGGACCCCAGACAGCACGGAGGACAATATTTTGAAGAGCAAAATGGTGTCCTCTGCACAGCATGATGTCACATGCACTGTATATGTCAGGTCACACCTGATGAGGGATGCCATTTTACTCTACAAAATGGTGTCCTCCACACAGCATGACATCACTTTTATGAAGTCACACTGCATGGAGGATGTTATACAGTGGAGCAAAATGGCATCCTCCATGCATCATGACCTTGCATGCACCATACATGTGAGGTCATGCTAGAAGGAGCAAAATAACATCCTTCATACACTAGGGATTGCCGCTACCCCATCTGCTGATGGCATGATCCCATTTGGGGTCATGACCCACAGCTTGGGAGCTTCTGGGTTACAGAGATTTCCTGGGTTTGGTATCTACGTAGTAACTCACCAAAGAGTGTCATGTAAGGTTTCTGCTGAAAGCCTGTGTCACGCTGGTCCTTGTAATCATGGTGAAATATATGTGTGGATAATAGGTAAGGAGTTATGTGTGTATACTAAAAATTGTATTCTTAAAGTCTGTGACTTGGGGCTAAGGTGAGATACGGGTTTCTTTCAGGCAAGACATGTTTGTTTGTCTGGCTACATGTAAACTGAGTATGGTATGGTTCACAATGGATACTCATTTACTGTCTGATCTGAATGCTAATGAAGGGACTGTGAAATCTTCCATAGAGGGGAATTTACAGGAAGAAATAAACCATCATGAGGGAGTCCTGTTTGCAAGTGTAGACAATGGATTTGTGGACTATAACTGTAGGTACAGAACTACATTCTGTATCATTTACTGAGGGGACAAGCAGGGGGTTGAAAGTGTGACTTGGCCCATGAAAATGGGATCACAATTGGCTGAAAAATGCTAGTGAGCAATATCAGCATCTAGGCTGTGTTATGATTTTAATTTAGTATGTAATCCTTTGTTTCCAATACTTCTATCTACTTGCTATTACTTGAATCTCTGTTCTTGGTTAAATAAACGTCTTCCTGTTTTTATTATAAACATATCTGAGTGCTGGTGCTGAGCAGAGTGGTGATCCTGAGGTGAAACTGGTAAGTTGGTGTATACTATTCTTTTCAGAGTAGCAAAGCTATGAATTCTGTGCGTGCCAAAGGAACAGGGGCTGAACGCTGCAGGTGGACTCTTGGAGGGCTCGGGGGTTGGTGTGTTTCTATCATTAACTTGTGTAAAGTGAGCGCGGCCTGCGGAGGTCCTGGAAGGCAGTGCTTGTGTTGCCAGAGACTGGTGGAGTTGGGGAAACTGACCCTCAGGAGGCACAGAGAAGTTTTTCTCATGCTAAGGGCAGGTGTTGGCAAGGTGCCTCACAACCCTGCGTACACCTGGGAAGTGTCACAACCAGCCCCAGGATAAATTTCAAACCATTACACAAATTTCTGTTCTGAAACAAAAATAAGTCTTGGTGCCCAAATTATGGGCTACATTATGCCTTTAAAACACATTCATGAGTAGGATGGTGGTGAGTAGCTGTCCTGCCCCTGCGAGAGTTTTTCCACGGTGAGTGGGAGGCGAGATGGGCGTCATCCTTCAGTTAGGTACAAATGACTCCTGGGAAGAATGTACACTGTAGCTCCATGCTGGAGGTTGCTGGGTAGCCTTCAGTTTGGCTTGTTTGTGCATCTTCTGCTTTGAGACTGATCTTTGCTTGCTCCCTCATTGCAGTAATTCATGTGTTTTTTCCATGACACATTTAGCACTTCCCTTTATTGTGCTGCGGATGCATTTACAACTTAAATTCTGACACACATATATTTAATCTATGAGAGTTTTAGGATATCCTTTGGGGCTTTTTGTTTTGTTTTGGCCCTGGTGTAGTCTACCCAGAACCTATTTGCAGTCCTTTCTTGTCTCTGGCTACTCCCCTCCCTGCATCCTCTGGTCAACTGCCACTAGCTCCATTTCTGTCTATTTGCACAGTTCAGCCACTATTGCTATGGATGCCTTGTCCTTTGCTCCTCCTGCTATTTGACAGTGTCCCTGTGGCTTAACATCCTCTTGTCTTGACTCTTGCAGTTCACATCCTTATGGTCTCCCCAAGTTTCAGCTCTCTGTCAGCATGCAGAGATTGCTGCTCCCTGCCTTCATACACCTACTAAGAAGTGGGATCATATCACCACTATTCTCAAAAACCATCAGCTATCTCCCTATTTATTTCAGGACTCATTCTGTCTTTAAAATTCTTAATAGACAAGTCTAGTGAAGAGATCCATTTTCTAACTAAACAGGTCCTGCTCTCACAGCCAGTCTCCCAACATTCTCTGGGGTGGTGTGGTCATCTGCTCCGAATACCTGCCAGCTTCCCTGCAAGAATCATCTTCAATTTTAACCCAATGAAAGCAAGATGGAAAAAAACCCTCAAAAGACCTAAACCACAATGGTTGGGTGGTGTTGACACCTGCCCTTCACAGACATCCTATCCAGTAATGTGTCAGATTTGGCTCAGGACAGAACATCATGGAGGCACATAACGCATTTAGTGGTCTCTATGCTGTCTAAGTGACACCATGAGAATGAACCTAACCTATAAACTTGCTCCAAACTCTTCATGTACCTTTTCTGCCCTTCTCCCTCTCCTTATTCTGTCAGTCCATCTAATGCTGATTTTTTTTTCTCTGTCTCTTCATACAAACTTTTCTACTTTGTTGTGAAAGCCTTTTACCCTGTAGCTTCTGATACCTTAAAAAAAATCTCTAACTCATTAGAACATCTGAAAACATGTTTCCTCCCATATGCATAACTTCCTCTTTGCTAGTAGAGAATTAATTGCATTATTCAAATCTGTACAGCATTTTGGAATACATTTTGCATGAAAAATACTATACAAAATTCATTTTCTAAGATCACTGTTGTAGACTTATCTTGATGTTGGACTCCTGCAGAGACAATGGCACACACCAAGGGGCACACCAAGGGGCTCACATTATCTAGCTACAATGGAAACAATGAGGCACATTACTGTAGGTGATCAGAAGCACATTCACAAGCACACTATAAAATTTAATCTATTCCACAGCTTGCACTTTTATCTGTGCTTAGCGGAATATGATAGCATATCAGTGTATGATTGTTATCTTGGTCATGTATGTAATATAAGGATTTTTATACAATATTCTGTAACAGAGGAAGAGGATGTAAGAAAGGAGGGGCGAAGGCAGTGAACAGGGAATTGGGGACCTGAGCTGTATTCCTGAATCTGCCACTCTTCCTATATATCTTTGGACAACATGGGGAACTGAAGTTCTTTTCTCTCATTCTTTGCCTGTTTTGTCAATTTAGAGTTAATCTCTTTGGGGACAAGAGTGTTTGTATGTGTGGACAGAGCATAGCACAATGAACCCCCAATCTTGGTTGGGGCTTCTAGGTGATATTATAATATAAACACTGTCACAGGTCTGAAGGACTACCACCATATTGAAAAAATAATCTATGTTCTATAAATGAGTATTTGGCATTAATTCCCAGGGAGCTAAGGTGGTGAAAGGGGTAAATATTTCTCCACTGGGAAATTAACCAAAAACAACAGAAAACAGTAACAGAATGTACATTATACTGCCATTGAACTTCCCTGCCCTCACATATATTCATAAATTCCTGGAGTCCTTTCTCTGCCCAGTCAGAGTCTCAACATGGCAGCTTCTGATTTGATTTGATTGTTAATTAATAATTATTCTTTTTTTATTATGAAGGATACTTATTGATTTTAATCTTCCTTGCAGACTTCCTTTAATTTACTCCATGGCTGCCATTAGTGGGGAGGGCTCTGAACAGGGCGAAAGCCCATAAGGAAGACTGTAGGAGCTAGAATATCTAGACACAAGAGCAGTTTTAGGGGGAACACTCTGTCTTAATTTATTATTGTTATTTATTATGTGAATTATGGTAGTGACTAGGACAGTATTGTATTAGGTGTTGTACGAACACAGAACAAAAAGACCTAAAGAGCTCACAGTCTAACTCGGTGGTCCCCAAACTGTGGGGTGCACCCCTCTAGGGGGGCATGGAGGAAAATCTTGGGGGCATGGAAGGGCCCGGTCCAGCCCCCACTGTGGGGGCAGTGAGAGAGCACCACCCAGCCCTCCTCTGCCCCCAGCTCTGCTCTGGCCCCAGCCCCAGCTCCCATTTGCAGCTGCAGCCCCGGCACTGCTCCTGGCCCCGGCTCTGCTCCTGGCCCCAGGCCCTGGCTGTGACCTCACTCCTAGCTGTGGCTTGGCCCCTGCTCTCGGGCCCCCTGCTCTCGGCCCCTGACCGCATCTTCTAGTCTGGCTGTGAATCCGTTCCTGGCCCAGGGGTGCATGGACACATTCCATTACTGGTAAGGGGGAGCGAGAGAGAGGGAAAGTTTGGGCACTACTGCCCTAACTACTTTAATAGTGCCTTGTGAACTCTACAAAGCTGTGGAGGGTGATGGCAGGGGAAATGCTTTAACCTTAACCCTCACTTTTCTAACTACTGTTAATTTAAACCAGCCCTTACTGCCATGCTAGACTGGTGTTCTCCCCGAGAATAATGCAATGCCTTCATGCCCTACTTTCAGTGATTCTGAAAGTGCACTCTTTGAAATAGTTCAGGTTTCAGAGTAGCAGCCATGTTAGTCTGTATCCGCAAAAAGAAAAGGAGTATTTGTGGCACCTTAGAGACTAACAAATTTATTTGAGCATAAGCTTTCGTGAGCTACAGCTCACTTCATCGGATGCATGCAGTGGAAAATACAGTGGGGCATTCCACTGCATTCCACTGCATGCATCCGATGAAGTAAGCTGTAGCTCACGAAAGCTTATGCTCAAATAAATTGGTTAGTCTCTAAGGTGCCACAAGTCCTCCTTTGAAATAGTTCAGTTACTTTTTGCTACGGCAACTGTGAATGAAGTGATAAGTGATGATTAGAAAGATTGCCAGCCCTCTACATAAGGGTGTTTTGTTACCTTCAATTCAGAGGAGACCTATCTATGCTT
Source organism: Eretmochelys imbricata (assembly GCF_965152235.1). Lineage (NCBI taxonomy): Eukaryota > Metazoa > Chordata > Testudines > Cheloniidae > Eretmochelys > Eretmochelys imbricata. The sequence continues at coordinate 242,705,663 of NC_135573.1, forward strand.
TTTAAAAAAAATTCGAGGTCGTTTAATGGCATTTTGCAAAAGTTTTAGATCTTAGGCCACACTCAGCATCTCACTTTCCGAGAGAGAATTGGAGTTTCTTTCCAAATTCATCTTCTGGTTGAACTTCCTTTTTGTTTACATGGATACAAAAGATTTTTTTTCTCCATTTAATCCTGACAGTCAATGTAAAAAAAGCAGAGCTGTGCTGTTTCATTTTAAATGTTGGTCCTAGCTGTTTAATTATTATGGCTAACCCCCCCAATGGCAGCCTCCAGAAGGTTTAAAGAAAGTCCAGCTCAGCCTTGTCAGTGTTGAAAGTTTTTATAGATTTCTGATTCCATGAACATGAATAAATCCTAATCATCACAATGAGAGATACTGGAAAGGACAGGGGAAAAGGTGGTGATGGTGGAAGGTTAGAGGCTGTGGCATGTGTTCAAGCTAGTTGTGTTAAAGTCCCTAGCCTCTGTTTGCCAGAAGCTGGGAATGGGTGACAGGGGATGGATCACTTGATGGATCACCTGCTCTGTTCATTCCCTCTGGGGCACCTGGCATTGGCCACTGTCAGAAGACAGGATACTGGGCTAGATGGACCTTTGGTCTGGCCCAGTAGGGCCATTCTTACGGTCTTAAAGACAGTATTAATTTTACTGGGTGGTGAATTGTTACTGATTAGTCTATTACTGTCTGTCCATCCTTGCCCCATACACCTTCACATTTCCCCTTGCACTGTGTTTAGATGTAATGGATAGCCATTTCTGAATTTCATACAGGAGCTTATCTGTACAAATGCAGAGATTGGTACACTGCAGTGAAACACTAGAATGCCCAGATGTATTGCTTTCATGAGATTTACTCTGCTGTATATTTACACCTGTCATGACTGTCATTTATTGCATTCTGATCAGACAATTTCATGCTCCATGAGTCACAGGCAGCTCTCTATCACTCCTGGGCTCTGTTTCAAAAGTGGGTTTCTACAGTGGGTTCCAGCCCACATTCATCTGGGGCCTGATCCTCCACTGTCTTGTACCTTAGATAGTTATTTACACCTCTCTGAAGTGAGTGTTAAATGCACCGAATCAGAATGGTAACATTTTATACTCACTTTGCACAGGCATCCATGACTACATGAAGAGAAGAAAAGGAGTACTGGTGGCACCTTAGAGACTAACCAATTTATTTGAGCATAAGCTTTCGTGAGCTACAGCTCACTTCATCGGATGCATACTGTGGAAACTGCAGAAGACATTATATACACAGAGACCATGAAACAATACCTCCTCCCACCCCACTCTCCTGCTGGTAATAGCTTATCTAAAGTGATCGCTCTCCTTACAATGTGTATGATAATCAAGTTGGGCCATTTCCAGCACAAATCCAGGTTTTCTCACCCTTCGCCCCCCCCCCCCCCCCCGCACACAAACTCACTCTCCTGCTGTGAGTTTGTGTCGGGGGGGGCGGAGGGTGAGAAAACCTGGATTTGTGCTGGAAATGGCCCAACTTGATTATCATACACATTGTAAGGAGAGCGATCACTTTAGATAAGCTATTACCAGCAGGAGAGTGGGGTGGGAGGAGGTATTGTTTCATGGTCTCTGTGTATATAATGTCTTCTGCAGTTTCCACAGTATGCATCCGATGAAGTGAGCTGTAGCTCACGAAAGCTTATGCTCAAATAAATTGGTTAGTCTCTAAGGTGCCACAAATACTCCTTTTCTTTTTGCGAATACAGACTAACACGGCTGTTACTCTGATACATGAAGAGAGAGGCAGAGGAGACTCAGGCCCTTGGAAAGCTTGCTGCTCATTCAGCTGCACCTCATTAAATCACACACCATTACCCAGTGATCACCTTGGTTTGAAAGTTGTTGTTTTTATAAATGTCTTGTAAGTGAATTTGTTTAGTGGAAATGTTCTGCTGTTTGGCTAATAACAGGACAAAAGGGGATACTGCTGCTGTAACGAGGCCAAGTAATATAAGCAGTCCTACAAGACTGAAGAAAGGAATATATCGCCATAAGTAGAAGGGGAAAAATCTCTTAGACTGGAAAGCTCCAAGAGGTAGGGACTGTCATTTTACATGTGTGCACAGCTCTTAGCACATTCATAATAAACACCCCTCAGTGCCCACTCTCTCTTTCCCCCTGCTTATTGTCCACAGACATGTTTCCAGTATGTGACCAGTAAAGTGTCAAGGTTTTGTTTCCTGAGCCCAAAATCTGTGTATGTGGAGAGGATTTGAGATCACAGGGAAGCTTTGAACTGGATTCTTCTCTCAGCTACACCAGTGTAAATCAGGAGAAACTCAAGTGACTCCAGTGGAATTACACTGGAAAAAATCTGCTGTAACTAGAGGTATGTCTACACTTAAGATGCAGCGGTGCAGCTGTGCTGTTGTAGTACTTCAGTGAACACATTTATTGTGTCAATGGGAGGGGTTCTCCTGTTGATGTAGGTAATCCACTTCCCTGAGAGGTGGTAGCTAGACTGATGGAAGAATTCTCCTGTTGACCTAGCACTGTCTACACTGGGGGCTAGGTAGATTTAACTGCATCACTTCAGGGTGTTTGAATTTTTCACACCCCCTTGACATAGTTTTACTGACCTAATTTCCCTAGTGTAGACCAGGTCACAGAGCCAAGAGCAGCTATCCATTCTACCTCTTCCCCACTGAAGTCTCATCTTATTTTATATAACAGCCATCTATGCCTAAACAAAGGAAGAACAATCGTTAGTGTATGGGATGTAACTTTACTGAATTCAAGCAAGCTGAATGACCCTGTAACAACGTTCCTTCTAAAAATGATAAAAAGTGTGGCCAGTCACGATGGTCTTGGGGGTTGGTTGGGAGAGGGGTAAAGGAGATGGGGCTGTTCAGTTTATATATGAATCCAAACCCGAGCGCTAACCGTCAGGAATGAGCCTTGTGCCAATCCTTGCAGACTATTTCCCCAAACTCATGGAAAACAGCCCCTCCTGCACCCTCTAAGATCCATGCAGCTTTACTGGGAAGTCTGCCTGTCCTCACTAGATTTCTAGCACAATTGTTTAGATAATCATCCACACCAAACCCAAATGAACCTCCAAACCTTTTGAGATTTACCAATCCCTTGGTAATCATTTAGCTTAGTTTATGCCAGAGTAAAACTGCACTGTGACAGCAATGCAGTGCACATTTTCCGGTGCTAAGCACACATCTCATTTTTCTTTCAGGTAATACGTATAATGCCCCAAGCAGTCCTGAAAATCCAGATCACTTCATTACCAAACCAGCATGTTTGTGGTTTGTTTGTTGCAGCAATGAGGTGCTGCCTGAAAAAGGGATCTTGAGCCACAAAGCAGCCCAGGTAAAGTGCTCTCTGCTTTGGAAGTGGCCTTCGTCTGCATGGTGTTGAATGCACATAGCTATTCAGGTGAAAGATTGAAAATCTAGTGGTAGACAGGAAAGACAGCAAAAGACTTTCCCCAAACTAATACATCCATAAATAAATAAATAAATAAGAGATTGGTCTCCATACTGTCAAAGGATTTTGAGATTTGAGTCCATGCAGGCATAAGAGGTTCTTAGACCCTGAAATTTGAGTTTGGACAGGTGACAGAATTACTCTTGATTCACCTTTTATTATCCTTGAGTTTCTCCTACTTCCAGCTGGTTTTGAATAAAACTTTGCAAGACACTGAGATCAGTGACCGCTCAGATCAATGTACAGAGAATGAATAGCTGCAGTAGTTTCTGGGCATTAGTCTCTATTGCATTCTGATTTTGTTAAGTTCTCCTTTTCAAGGCAACATGGAATAAGAGGACTTGCTGAGGCACCAAAGACTCTCTCGGTATTTGTGTGGCTATGCAGGGACTGTTTTTGTAGGATACTTGAAATATCATGTGTTTTCACAGTTGTCAGTCTGGTAGCTGCAAGGAATTAAAGTGAGGCAAACCTTATAAAGTAAAAAGGGAGTTTATACTCGATTCCACTGGAGTTGCAAAACAAATTGCAGTGACCTTACACCGGAACAATCTTTGAAGGGCAAACTTTGTTCTCCTCGCTCCCTGTGCGATCCTCTTTAAGCAACCATTAAATATTCATTCAAGCAATTATTCTTTATACAGCTGGACTATATTGCCTTATTGCTAGTGAGAATTTCTAGTGTTCATAGTAAACTTTTTGTTTCTGCATGTGGCATTTCCACTGAATGGTAATGAAGATATACAGAGCACTACATGAGTGGCAGGCTACAATTTATTCTGGCCCATAGGTTTAAGTGCCTTCAATTATTCCTTACTATAATCATGTCCTGCAGTCATTTTCATGCTGTTGGTTCATTTGTGAGCCATGTGTCATCGGTGTGTAATCATGGAAGCAGCAACTCAAAAGACCCCTGTTACTAACTACCATATAGAAAGTGATGAGCACAGAATAAAAGTATGTAGCAGAAATGGCCAGAACTGATTTGGTGAATGAAACTTACTTTTAAACTTGTAGATATTCATAGGTTTGCAGATAGGAAGAGGTGGGTTTTTTTGTTTATTCCCCCACCCCCCGCTGACTAATGGATGGGATGAAACACCTTGGAATGTTTTCTGAATCTTCTATCTACAAAACTGCCAATAAAATGAGTGGGATTAGTGGAGAGGCAGGAGGCTTTAGCATAGGGGAGTGGGAATTAAGATATCTAGATTCAGTGCACAATATGATCTCTGTTTACCCACCTGTAAAATAGGTATAGCAGTCATCAGCTATTGTACTAACAGGAGTGTTGTGTGGATTAATTCTTGTGTACAAATCTCGTCAAATGATTTGTTGGATGAAAGTAGCCATAATAGGAGGGCTTGGGGTGCAAATCCAGATCTGAACTTTCCCAGATTTCAAAGGTGTTTGTGTAATCCACTTATCAGTATATGTTATGCATCCTCCTCTGTGTCCAATCCACAGAGGGGGTGAGTCTGTTAAAGCTGCCATTTATACAGCCCAGCTCTTTAGCTCAAGCTGTAGAGGCAGGGCTGATGAGAAGGGGAGAAAGGAGGGACAATTATACTAGTCCCCTGAGCTCGGGGGGCCTCCAAAACATCTGCAACATGTGGGTAAATAAAGAAATGGGAAGAGGGTGGGGTCCAGGAAAGCTGGTATACCGGTTCCCCACATTTCTCTCAACAGGCCAGTGCAGAGGTACAGGTTTTCTGCCTGGGAGGTTCTCCAATCAGTCCCTGGTGTGTTGTCCAAGAGGGCAGCTGTCGTATAAGTGGGAGCTTGTCTGGAATTTCACATGCTCAGACTGACCTTCCTCTGGCCAGAAGTATGTAACCTTCCTCTGGCCAGAAGTATGTAACTGGTCAAACTGTGTGTGTTATGCTTGAGCTATAGCCGATGTTGGCATGTGAGAGCTCCTGGCTCTTTAGCTCAAGTGGTAGAGACTTTTATGCTATTAATTCAGGACACCCCCTGTTGGATCTCCAGTGTGTTGGCCAAGATGGTGGAAATCACATTTGGATCAATTTTTTTTTTATTTTTTAACCCCATCTGTGGTGATGCATACAGTGCAATTACTATTTAATTAACACATATAAGAGAGAATGCTAAAGTTGGATTGCTTTCAAAAGGCTCACAGTACATTTGTTTTAGGGTTGTGCAAACTAATTCGGATGAAATAAGAACTGACTTCAAGTTTTTTGCCCAATGTTCAAACTAAACTGAAGCTGACCCATTGGTTAAGGTCTAAAAAGTTTAGTTGTGACCCTAAAAGCCCCTCAATGCCAACTGGCAGAGAGCTCACTATACTGTAACTCATATCAGGCCTGACGCTCCCTAGCTGCAATGCACTGTTGTCTTAATGTGGATCTGAAAGGTCTCTTGTAAGATACCATATGTAAATTAGTAAAGCATTGGTCATGAATATCATTGTGTGGTGTATGGATGGGTTGTGTATAGAAAATTATAGATGTGTACTGGAAATACATTCTTAATATGTACATAAATCAAACCTTCCCTAGACAAAGGAATGTGGATTTACCTGTCTGATCAGCTTAATTGCAGGCAGAGGACAACGAAAGGACATTTGCATATAAGGTAAACAAAGCAATTAAGCTAACAAGTGGAAAACAGCTTAGTAAGCACATTGGAGGACAGAGTCTGCACCCTCAGGAAGTCTTCCTAGCACTTGTGGCAAAGACAATGGACTTTGAGGAGCATAGAGACATTTTAGTTATCCATCACTTAAGGGACAAAAGAGGCCAGACCTCTTGGAGTCTGTGAAAGGTGGATCCTTCAACCATGTGGTTTGACGTCTTTGGGAACTGACTATAAGTGAGAAATTACCTGACACCATATTGCCCTCTGTCAAGCTTTAGACACTTGACAGTGTGTTGTATTTTGTTTTGTTAGTAACCATACCTGTCTTTTCTTTTTGCTTAGTATCAATTAAATCTGTGCTCTTTATTAATAAACTTATTCTTGCTTTATTACCAAACTATTTCTGTGTGGTGTATTAAAGTGATGTGTGCATCCTCGGCTAACCTAACAGGCTGGTGTGCTCACAGTCTCTTTGGAGGCAGGGAACTTAATTAGTTCTGTGAGTGTCACAGTGGGAGGGACTCGACGCGGCAGAGAGACATCTGGGGAACTTGGGAACTGGAGTTCACTGATTGTTATCTGCAAGGCACCGTTCAGACTGGCATGCTGGTGGGGCATGCAGAGTGATGTGTCCGGGAGCTGACACACAGTCTAATCTCCAGCAAAGCTCACTCTTGCTGAGGCAGAGGGGTAATACATTGGCTTACGCTTCTGGGCTGCCCTGAGAAGAGTGTCACATTAGTTAACACTTTTGGGAGAAGTGAAAAGGGAGGTCACTTTCATGTGTGTCCTCATTCTTCTTTGGTTTTGACTGGGATTGGAAGGGAAAATACCAAATGCAGTGAGAGAAATCTATTCTAGAGGTACTGAATGTACAAATTGGTCTAAACCAGAAGCAAATAGAAACATTCTCTCATGAGGTTTTAAGCAAGATTTTTAGACCAAAGAAGTTCACATAACCATCTGAACTTCTGGATGCATCTCTGGAGCAAACCCTGACGGATGTTTCTCAAATTTGTTGATGGAGCTGCTGTCTCTTCTGGGAGGGCAAATCCGCTGCTCTCTGTCACCTTTGGAAGTTCACTGATTACTAACACCATCTCCCCTTTATCACAACTGTTTCTCATGACGAATGTATCTCAGCCCTTTCAGCATGTCACTTCACACACATCTGGTTAAGGGACACTGGGAGAGTGTTTTTCATAATAAAGCAAATCATGCAGTATTCTTTATATCACAGTTCTGAAGTTTTAGTTTGAAGGCAAGATTCTGGGCTGCGTCTCCAGAGAGACATAGCACATCCCAGGAGGAGATGGGGCAAAGGTAGCTTTCTGTCATTATTTCATATTCACAGAACTAAAGAAGAAAGAACAAAAGTAAGGTCTCCATGAGAGACCACTGATCCCACACCCATTAAAGGAAATTCCTTTTTAAAGACAACTCCCATGGAATGTAATGATGCAGAATCGAGCCCACTGCGGGTATCTCTCCTTAGCAGCAGGCTGCATCTCAGTACAAAACAAAAGCAGCTGCTGCAGCAGGAAGGGCAGCCCCTCTCTATTTAAAGATGTCGCGCACAGAAAACAAATGACAACAGACACAAGCTACATGCACCCCGTGGACAAAGTTGACCCCAAAGTGATTTTTACATCACATTTCTTTATGTTCTGGGATACGTTTTGTCACTATGCATATGAATGATGTTACTATAGAAATTAGTTCATAATGACATGTGGCATGTACGCTTTTTACTCCTCTTTCAACTATTTTAAGGTGCATGAGAAGATTTGTAATAAAGGCCTGGTCTACATCTAAAATGTAGGTCAACCTAGCGACGTTGCTCACGGCTGTGAAAAATTTAACACCCTGTGCAATGTAGTTAGGTCAATCTAACCTCCACTGTAAACACAATTAGGTTGCCAGAAGAAGTCTTCTATCACTCTACTTCTCGGGGAGGTGGTTTTACTACAATGCTGGGAAACCCCTTTTTGTCAGTGTACCACATGTCTGCTCTACAGCGGCGTAGCTGCAGGTGTGCTGCTGTAGTGCTCGTAGTGGAGAGGTACCCAAAGAAAAACCTCCTGCGAAACCAGTCACACCTGTGAGTGCTCCGGCTCCTTAACTAAGGAAAGCTGGATGTATTGGAGTCTCATAGCTGATAGAGACATTTCATTGCTTAGAAAAACAAAGGTAACCCCTTCCAGATAAGTGGCATGCAGGAGCAGACCTAACCGTTTTGCTGTCTAAATATCCCCAAGTGGCCAAGTCCTTCCCCTTCTCTTCCCCCCACCCCACAAATAATGCAAAAACAGCTGGCCAACCACAGTGGGGCAAAGAAATAACTACATGAAAGCCACATGGCAGAGTGTGCCCTCAGAAGTTGGAAGCTAGGCGACTATGCTTACCCCTACAAATGGCCCTGGTGACATGGGCTCTTTCAGTTACTTGCTGAAACAGAGAGGGTGTGTATGTTCCATTACTGTGGTTTTTCTGAGTCAAGGGATGAGGGAGAAATACGACAAATTACTTTCAAGTAGTTGCTGTGGCTGACTAGACAGACTTAGAGCATCATTTCTCATCTGTACAATGTATGGAAAGTATGAACATTTCAAACATAGCCAACTACAGAGAAATTTCTAGAGGTTTTTGGTTTATACCAGGAGTTTTCAAACTTTTTTACAACAGGGGCCACATCTTAATATAGCCTGTGTCCCCTCCCATTCATGGGCATGCAGCTGATCACCCCTACTGTTGGAGAGCTAATAATATCCCAATGGCAAGCTCAGCCTTTCTTTACCTGGAAAAGTAATAATATAATAAATAGTAATGATAAATTAATATTTAATTAAGGTGTTTCTAGCTTTTAATAACATAAGACCACAAGAATGACTATACTGGGTCAGACCAAAGGTCCATCCAGCCCAGAATCCTACCAACAGTGGCCAATGCCAGGTGCCCCAGAGGGATTGAACCTAACAGGTAATGATCTAGTGATCTCTCTCCTGCCATCCATCTCCACCCTCTGACAAACAGAGGCTAGGGACACCATTCCTTACCCATCCTGGCTAATAGCCATTCATGGACGTAACCTCCATCAATTTATCCAGTTCTCTTTTAAACCCTGTTATAGTCCTAGCCTTCACAACCTTCTCAGGCAAGTTCCACAGATTGACTGTGTGATGAGTGAAGAAGATCTTCCTTTTATTTGTTTTAAACCTGCTACCCATTAATTTCATTTGGTGGCCCCTAGTTCTTATATTATGGGAACAAGTAAATAACTTTTCCTTATTCACTTTCACCACACCACTCCTGATTTTACATACCTCTATCATATCCCCCCTTAGTCTCTTCTTTTCCAAGCTGAAAAGTCCTAGCCTCTTTAATCTCTCCTCATATGGGACCCGTTCCAAACCCCTAATCATTTTAGTTGCCCTTTTCTGAACCTTTTCTAATGGCAGTATATCTTTTTTGAGATGAGGGGACCACATCTGTTCACAGTACTCAAGATGTGGGCGTACCCTGGATTTATACAAGGGCAACAAGATATCCTCTGTCTTATTCCTTACCCCTTTTTTAATAAAAAGAAAAGGAGTACTTGTGGCTCCATAGAGACTAACAAATTTATTTGAGCATAAGCTTTCGTGAGCTACAGTTCACTTCATCGGCTGCATGCAGTGGAAAATACAGTAGGGGGATTTTATATACACAGAGAACATGAAACAATGGGTGTTACCATACACACGGTAACGAGAGTGATCAGGTAAGGTGAGCTATTACCAGCAGGAGAGAGAGAGAGAAAAAAACCCTTTTAGAGTGATAATCAAGGTGGGCCATTTCCAGCAGTTGACAAGAATGTGTGAGGAATAGGGGGGAAAATAAACATGGGGAAATAGTTTTACTTTGTGTAATGACACATCCACTCCAGTCTTTATTCAAGCCTAATTTAATGATGTCGAGTTTGCGAATTAATTCCAATTCAGTAGTCTCTCATTGGAGTCTGTTTTTGAAGTTTTTTGTTGAAGAATTACCACTTTTAGATCTGTAATCGAGGGACCAGAGAGATTGAAGTGTTCTCTGACTGGTTTATGAATGTTATAATTCTTGATGTCTGATTTGTGTCCATTTATTCTTTTATGTAGAGACTGTCCAGTTTGGCCAATGTACGTGGCAGAGGGGCATTGCTGACACATGATGGCAAATATCACATTGGTAGATGTGCAGGTGAACGAGCCTCTGATAGTGTGGCTGATGTGATTAGGCCCTATGATGGTGTCCCCTGAATAGATATGTGGACAGAGTTGGCAACAGGTTGCAAGGATAGGTTCCTGGGTTAGTGTTTTTGTTGTGCGGTGTCTGGTTGCTGGTGTACAATACAGCCACATTTGCTCCAACCCTTCAGACAGAGACAAACACCTACAAGATCTCTATCAAGTGTCTTACAACTACAATACCCACCTGCTGAAGTGAAGAAACAGATTGACAGAGCCAGAAGAGTACCCAGAAGTTACCTACTACAGGACAGGCCCAACAAAGAAAATAACAGAACGCCACTAGCCGTCACCTTCAGCCCCCAACTAAAACTTCTCCAGCGCATCATCAAGGATCTACAACCTATCCTGAAGGGCGACCCATCACTCTCACAGATCTTCGGAGACAGGCCAGTCCTTGCTTACAGACAGCCCCCCAACCTGAAGCAAATACTCACCAGCAACCACACACCACACACCAAAAACACTAACCCAGGAACCTATCCTTGCAACAAAGCCCATTGTCAACTGTGTCCACATATCTAAGATATTCAGGGGACACCATCGTAGTGCCTAATCATGTCAGCCACACTATCAGAGGCTCGTTCACCTGCGCATCTACCAATGTGATATATGCCATCATGTGCCAGCAATGCCCCTCTGCCATGTACATTGGCCAAACAGGAGTCTCTACGTAAAAGAATAAATGGACACAAATCAGATGTCAAGAATTATAACATTCAAAAACCAGTCAGAGAGCACTTCAATCTCTCTGGTCACTCGATTACAGACCTAAAAGTGGCAATATGACAACAAAAACACTTCAAAAACAGACTCCAATGAGAGACTGCTGAATTGGAATTAATTTGCAAACTGGACACCATTAAATTAGGCTTGAATAAAGACTGGGAGTGGATGTGTCATTACACAAAGTAAAACTATTTCCCTATGTTTATTACCCCCTCCCCTCTCACTGTTCCTCACACATTCTTGTCAACTGCTGGAAATGGCCCACCTTGATTATCCCTGCAAAAGGTTTCCCCCTCCTCCTGCTGGTGATAGTTCACCTCACCTGATCACTCTCGTTACCGTGTGTATGGTAACACCCATTGTTTCATGTTCTCTGTGTATATAAAATCCCCCTACTGTATTTTCCACTGCATGCATCCGATGAAGTGAGCTATAGCTCATGAAAGCTTATGCTCAAATAAATTTGTTAGTCTCTAAGGTGCCACAAGTACTCTTGATCCTTTTGCGGATACAGACTAACACGGCTGCTACGCTGAACCCTTTTTTAATAAAAAGAAAAGGAGTACTTGTGGCACCTTAGAGACTAACCAATTTATTTGAGCATAAGCTTTCGTGAGCTGCAGCTCACTTCAATCTTCTACACTTTCCACAGTATGCATCCGATAAAGTGAGCTGTAGCTCACAAAAGCTTATGTTCAAATAAATTGGTTAGTCTCTAAGGTGCCACAAGTATTCCTTTTCTTTTTGCGAATACAGACTAACACGGCTGTTATTCTGAACCCTTTTTTAATGATTCCTAATATCCCATTTGCTCTTTTGACTGCTGCTGCACACTGCGTGGACATCTTCAGAGAACTATCCACGATGACTCCAAGATCTTTCTCTTGATTAGTTGTAGCTGAATTAGCCCCCATCATATTGTATGTATAATTAGGGTTTTTCCAATGTGTATTACTTTACATTTATCCACATTAAATTTCATTTGCCATTTTGTTGCCCAATCATTTAGTTTTGTGAAATCTTTTTGCAGTTCTTCACAGTCTGCTTTGGTCTTAACTATCTTGAGCAGTTTAGTATCGTCTGCAAACTTTGCCACCTCACTGTTTACCCCTTTCTCCAGATCATTTATGAATAAGTTGAATAGGATTGGTCCTAGGACTGACCCTTGGGCAACACCACTAGTTACCCCTCTCCATTCTGAAAATTTACCATATATTCCTGCCCTTTGTTCCCTGTCTTTTAACCAGTTCTCAGTCCATGAAACGATCTCCCCTTTTATCCCATGACAACTTCACTTACATAAGATCCTTTGGTGAGGGACCTTGTCAAAGGCTTTCTGGAAATCTAAATACACTATGTCCACTGGATCCCCCTTGTCCACATGTTTGTTCACCCCCTCAAAGAACTCTAAGAGATTAGTAAGACATAATCTCCCTTTTCAGAAACCATGTTGACTTCTGTGCAACAATTTATGTTCTTCTATGTGAGTGACAATTTTATTCTTTACTATTGTTTCAACTAATTTGCCCGGTACTGACATTAGACTTACCGGTCTGTAATTGCCAGGATCACTTCTAGAGCCTTTCTTAAATACTGGTGTTACATTAGCTATCTTCCAGTCATTGGGTACAGTAGCTGATTTAAAGAATAGGTTACAAACCATAGTTAATAGTTCAGCAATTTCACATTTGAATTCTTTCAGAACTCTTGGGTGACTGCCCTCTGGTCCTGGTGATTTGTTACTGTTAAGTTTCTCAATTAACTCCAAAACCTCCTCTAGTGATACTTCAATCTGTGACAGTTCCTCCGATTTGTCACCTACAAAAGATGGCTTAGCTTACATCCTCAGCCGTGAAGACTGAAGCAAAGAATTCATTTAGTTTCTCTGCGATGACTTTATCGTCTTTAAGTGCTCCTTTTGTATCTCGATTGTCCAGGGCCCCCACTGGTTGTTTAGCAGGCTTCCTGCTTCTGATGTACTTAAAAACATTTTATTATTACCTTTTGAGTTTTTGGCTAGCTGTTCTTCAAACTCCTTTTTGGCTTTTCTTATTACATTTTTACATGTACTTTGGCAGTGTTTATGCTCCTTTCTATTTACCTCACTAGGATTTGACTTCCACTTTTTAAAAGATGCCTTTTTATCTCTCCCTGCTTCTTTACATGGTTGGTAAGCCACGGTGGCTCTTCTTTAGTTCTTTTATTGCGTTTTTTTAATTTGGGGTATACATTTAAGTTGGGCCTCTATTATGGTGTCTTTGAAAAGTGTCCATAGAGCTTGCAGGGATTTCATAATGAAGTTTGTTACCTGGAAACAAGGAAGAGAATCAGTGCTATGTGACTCACCAGCCCTCAGAAGAGCATCATTGACTATTCTGCAGATCACTGAAACATATATAGAATTTAGAGATGAAAAATACCCATTGGGTTGCCCAGCCTGGCTACGTGGACAATAGAGGATTATTTCCATTTGGGATGCAATGGATGTTCCTTAGATTGCTCATGTGATAAAGACATTATTGCAAGGACATGGTTCATTGGCCAGACATGGAGTCCCATATTGACTTATCTGGCCTCTCATCTTTAATACAGCCAATAGTGACCACAGGTCCTGACATGCAATGCTCTAGTTTGATATAAGTAGAGACCACTTTGGTAATAATGAAAGATTGCATGCTGGCATCTGTATCTTCTGAATCTCTTTATTACAGTAAGGAAGTAGCGGCAATCTGCTTAGTTTTTCGTAGTGTAGGGCAGCCCTTGGGTTTCCGGGAGGTTGGCAATGCAATAGTCAGATAGTTTTGATACTCCCGCCTTATCATTATCTAGTCTTGTACTGGATCTTTAGTAGACAGATGCATCATATAGACTTTTGGTATGTTAGGCATATTTATTTTGGGGCTTAGTCTGCTGATAATGCTTATAATTTTTAATGGTTCATATTTAGTACACCTACTTTGGGAACTATCACCTTTTCTACATCCCCCTGGTTCAGCCCCATGCATTTTTCTTTGAGAGAAGATTAGAATTGAAAGTCAGTCAGCAATTAGGTGGTACAATGGATTAGAGAAGTAGTTCTTCACCTCGGAAGAGATGGGTGTCATGTGCATATGAGTTTAGTGATCTTATCCTTGTTCTAGGAGGTATTTGTCTGTTACTAAAAATCTCCACACAATTGAGGCCTGGTCTACATTACAAAGTCAAGCTGATCTACGTTGACTTGTTTCAACTTCCCTAAACCAAAATTTGTCTCCCATCAATATAGGCACCCTGTTACATTGATGCAATAACACCACTTCCCTGAATTAAACAGAGCCAAAGTCAATGTACTTCTATTGATTTAATGCGCATGTAGATGTTACATTACCTGTGTCAATCCCGACAGTCCTCCAACAGCTGTCCCACAATGCTCTGTCCTTGAGACTCCACTGCCCCTAGTTCACGAACAGTGAAAACCACCCCCCCACACACACTTAAAAAAACACCTCCCAGTATATTTTTGAAATACCTTTTTGTGGTTGCCCACCTTGGTGAGGACATCTACCCATCCACCTTTGTAAGGATCTGAGCAAGCTGTCTCAGTGCAGAATAGGAGCTACACCTAGACACATTCCTGGCTGGAGCAGGACAGAAGTCCTGGATCTCCTTGGCCTGTGGAGCGAAAAGGCTGTGCAAGCCCAATTAAGGAAAAATGGAAGGACTATAGATATCTACATGCAGGGATGATAAACCTGGAGCATGACAAGGATAAGCAGCAATGCCGGGTGAAAGCCAAGGAACTTCAGCAATCAAATCAGAAGGCAAGGGTGGGGGGGCAACAGTATTTCTGGGGCTGCCCCGACCTACCACTTCTACAATGAACTGCAGGCCATACTTGGCAGGGACCCCACCAACAAACTGCATGTGACTGTGGACACTTCATGAGAGCAGGGTTTGGAACCCCCTGCCCAACAAGAAGCAGGAGGGGGACACAAAACATGTGGTGACCCTGGAGCTCTTTGAAACTCCACTGGAGTCATAACAGTCCTGCCAGGTGAGCACAGATGAGCCTCCTGTTGAAGAGGAAGGGAATGCAGGTAAGTGTATTGATGAATTATTTCTGATAAGCATGTTTGTTTCCCTTTTCATTCCTGAAATCTCCCCTCCTCACCCCTCTCTCTTCCCTATTTTAAAATGGCACCCATCTATGTATTTCAAGAACAAAGGCATCAACTTTAGATTCCTCACTTTACTTTAAAAACCATCACTGGGAATTAAAATTAATGTTTTGGAATGCACTGTGATGTTGGCAGACCAGGTGCCAGCTCATGCCAAGGTCCCCATGCCTCAAGGGAACCCTGATACATACATAACTGGTCTGCCAGTATTGTTAAATATATATAGTATTGTTAAAATAGGGATTAGAATGATAAGAATGTGTGCTAAATGTCCAAAGAGCTCAGCCTTTCCATTCCACAGAAAACGCCATGTTGCTTCTCCCTATACAAACGGCTGTATGGCACAAACCCTGACCCCTCCCACTGCACTCTAGGAAATGAACATTGACTTTTACCTCCACGACGTATGACAACTACAGGATCAGCAAACATTTTTATATGTTTTAAAATATCTAAACATGTATGTTTTATTGGGCTAAGCTGTGCATGGTCCATGCTTCAGAGAGATGGCGGAGAGCAAAAAGCAGTGCCTGGGACTGTGGGAATTTTAAAAATGGCATGCAAATTATGGGATGGAATATGCAATGTGGGACAGAGAAAGTGACATTGTGGGAACTTCAGCCCTAGTTCCCAGAAATTCCTGAGCGAATTGCTGGTATCCCACAAAACACTGTAACAAGGTCCCACAAGGCATTGCAACATACAGCAGCATGGCACACACTAGGATATCTACTCAGGGTGCATCACATCTTCTATCCATGCAGCCGCTCCTGATGAGAGCACACAGCACTGATGCAAGAAGCCAAATGTGCTTGTGCCTGAGTGAGCTACAAAAGTCAGTGGCTGTAAGCAGATGTAAGTTGCGTTGACCAAACTTTGTAGTGTAAACACAGCCTGACAGTGCTCAAGAGCTATCCAGGGCCAAAATAGCAGAGTGGCTGAAGGTCAGTATTGAAGTACATTAGCAGGCTTACACAGACCTTGCTCACTTGTCTTACCCCTGGCCCAAGATATTAGTATTTCACTTTCAAGAACATCCTATTTATTAACAATTTTTAAAATTAGAACATGATCTAAACAAAAAAACATGGTAACAGAACATATTTGTAATCTAAGAACCAAATTTGGCTGCTTCTTAGTCAAGAAAAACTTCAATGGGAATTTTTGTTTGAATAAGCAGTGGACAATTTGAGTCTTACAAAATTCTATTCACTGCGCTTCTCAATTTATTTTTAACACCTGTGTGTGGTTTAGCTAAACCATAACTTTGCAGGTACCACTGACAAGTATAAAAATGAGAACAATCAGTATAGTAGAATGAATGTCCTTGCCTGCATAATTCACTTTGCAGATCTTTTAAAGAAATGGTAGCAAATAAGCTTTAATTACTCATCCCAGTTGTTGCTGCCATATTTCTTAGCCATGAAAAGGTGGGAACTACACACGCACACTATGCTGTGTGTATATGTAGTGTATATAACTATAAATAAACATACTATGCTAACAGCAGCCTTGACTGTATCTCTACTGTTTGATTCAGTGGTTGTTATTAAGCAGTAAACCCTCACCAAGAGTACAGTCATTTGTGCTGCTGAAAACCGTAAATGTCAATTTTTGGTCTTTAAAAAATTATTAAGCATAGAAAAAGATAACAATTTCCAGTGTTTGCTTGGTTGGTAAGATGCAGGAAAATTAGCATTACTCCCGAGAGCTGCCATTGGTTAGCTGGAGGGAAAATGGATATCAATTATACATAATCTAAGAAGCCTCTGCATAATAATCAGGCCCAGTAGGGGCTTTGGGGCAGCTTCGTTATTCTCTTGTAAACACAAGAGCCCAGATAGACATGTCAGTCAGGAGTAGCGGCTGCAATTCTTCCTTTTTAACACCTTCACATTCTATTGCTTCAATATGCAAACAAGGCTGTTTAGCTGAGGGTTGAGGCTGTGCTAATGAGCTCCCTGCACTAACCCTGAAGTAAAAAGGTTCTGTTTCACAGCTGCTCAGAGACTAGCTCCTCTGGGCATGCTCAGGTATTGGAAAATAATTCCTTTTAAACAGAGAAATGCCAATCAGGATTTTTTGCATACTTTCCCTTTTCTCAGTGTGCTAATGCAATTACCCACAACTTGCGAACTTTTTTACAGCAGCAGAATTTTTTTTGTCTTTGAATTATGTATTTTTGCCACCAGAAAGGAAAGAGTGCTTGAAAAATTCAGCAGATGTAAAATTCACACCCTTTTTAATTCCCAGAGGACTATAACTCAAGGCTAATTTTCACGTTTCCTTCTTAAAGGTGGACGGTTCTTTTATCCTCCCCCCCCCCCCAATACTTCTCTCCTGGTATTATTTCTCCCATGTCCCTTTAGCTGGCTAGCGTTATTCTGAGTGACAGGAGAGACTTTTTGAACAATGCAGCCAGCATCATTCCTGCTTGACTAGTCAAACTTCTGTTGGTTTAGAATCTCAAATCTGTCCTAAAACTGGGTTTCAAAACATTACTGCAGTTAAGTAATTGGGTAATTGCCTTGATAAAGATACACAAACACCCCAATAACCCTTTTCATATGAGCTGTCATTTACAAATCACGATACGATTAATGATGGTTTCTCCAATATCCAATTATCCTCATGAATAAAGAAATCTCCTGCATGGAACACTCCGAAATCCCCACTGGGTTAATTTAGTGCCTGATAGAAAACATTTGGATTTTCTGCTTAAAATAGGCCAGGGTATAATTTCTTATACGATTATGTGACATGCACCTTCTCTCTACTCATTCATTTCCAGGTCCATGCCTTCCAGCAACATGACACTGCAGACAAGCCCTGCTGGCAGAGCCACATACATGTGTGTCAAGTGCAAGTTACAACTATCTCAGCCTTTAACACAAACAGTGTTGGCACAAGAACAAATGGATATAAACTGGCCATCAGTAAGTTTCGGCTAGAAATTAGACAAAGAGTAATAACCATCAGAGGAGTGAAGTTCTGGAACAGTCTTTCAAGGGAAGTAATGGGGACAAAAAGACTAACTAGTTTCCAGACTGATCATGAAAAGTTTTAATGGGGGGGGGGTGGCATGATGAGACTGCCTACAATCTGCGATTGCTTTTTGCAAATATCTCCAAAGACCAGAGATGGGACACTAGATGGGGAGGGCTCCGAGTTATTGCAGAGAAGTCTTTTTCAGGTGTCTAATATGTTTGAGGTCGAACTGATTGCATATTTGCGGTTGGGAAGGAATTTCCCCCCAGGTAAGATTGGCAGAGACTCTGTTTTTTTCCCCTTTCCTCTGCAGCATGGGGCATGGGTCAGTTGCTGGTTTGAACTAGAGTAAATGGTGGATTCTCTGTAACTTGAAGTCTTTAAGTTATGATTTGAGGACTTCAGGAACTCAGCCAGAGGTTAGGGGTCTATTACAAGAGTGGATGGGTGAGGCTCTGTGGCCTGCAGTGTGCAGGAGGATGGACTAGATGAGCATGATGGTCTCTTCTGGCCTTAGAAGCTATGAGTCTATGGAAAGAGACAGCTGTTTCATAGAATATCAGAGTTGGAAGGGACCTCAGGAGGTCATCTAGCTAGGGTTATCAACCCTCCAACACTGTCCTGGAGTCTCTAGGAGTTAAAGGTTAATCTTTACTTAAAGATTATGTCATGTGATAAAACCTCCAGGCATATGTCCAATCAAAATTGCAACCCTAGAGACAGTACTTTTTTAAACTATTTAACAGTCAAATATTGTGACTTGCTCTTTTTCACTTTGCTGTCTTCATGTCTGACAATCCATATTAAAGAGTCAGTGGGAAAGTCTTAGTTTTGTAATATTTCAGTACTTAAACTATTGATTACATTGGCTTTACAACAGATCAAATCCTATTTTAGTCCAATAGAGCTAACTCCCTCCTGCCTTGCTGGAGCTCATTAAGTGGGCATTATGTTTGGATGGATTTAACTGTGTTACACCCAAATAATTTTCTGTCATTTGGATTCAAACCCAAGTCAAAAGAGCCTACCCAGAATCTCAATGCTATCTGACCATGATTGGCGAATGGTTAGAGTACACTGTAAGCACTTTATTTATGGCATATTAGTGCAAATTTACAAGTAGAATTAATGTGCTGAAAGAGAGCTATGTAAGGTGAAAATAATTCTAAATTTTTGATTGTTTTCAAATCACATTACCCCATTTTGGCACTAGTATCTCCCTGGATAAGTATGGATTTCTATAAAAAAGCTACTTTCAGGCAAATAGTTGCAATATTTTCTAAGAACTATATGAAGAGACCTTATATTCTCCTCCTGTGTTAAGATATGTACAAAAATTACACAATAACTATGTTTATCTCTTGTTTTGCACTCACATTCTCCATTTTACAGAAATAAGAGTTGGAAAAATCCTATTCCCCAGCCAGTTCAACCCTCAGTGACATTTCAGACTCGTTCTCTGAATTCTTCAGTCCATTTTAATAAATGACCCAAGCAACGAAGCTTTTACTACTGTCCTGGGGAGATTATTCCAGTCTTACAGAGTTCAGCAAGAAAGGAAGAGCTGGTGATTAAGGCTGGAACTCAGTACATCTCTGTTCAGGTCCCAGCTCTGCCACAAACTTCCTGTGTGACCTAATATTAGTCAGCTCTGTATTCTTGGGGAACCAGGGCACAGTATCTAACCTATCTGACTCATGAAACACCCGCCCCCGCAACCAGTCTCTGCTTGAACCAAAACCGAATAGAGAAAAGACTTGCAGAGAGCGGTGAAGGGCATTGGGAGGCACACCTAAACCCCTCCTGACAAGGGTGACAAGATTAAGGCATCTCCATTAGCATACAGAATGGAGAACAGAGGCCACACCCCCTAGCCTCATCTACACAAAAGATGGGACAGGGAGACATCTCCATTAGCATAGAGAATGGAGAACAGAGAACCGCACTGAACTCTGGGACCAGAAAAGCAGGGAAGCAATGCATCATGGGGGATCTCTGCTTCAGATGTTAATGAACCTATGCCTGCACACACCCAGCTCAGCAGTTATCAGACCAATTCTAGTAATGAATCCTTGATTGATATTCAAAATATTGAAGCAGCCTAAATGCATTGTGAGCTCCTTGGAAGAAAACACCACCAATAGCCAAGAGTGATCAGCTCCTATTGTCTAGCCTAAAGAAAACCCTCGAGTCATCAGTTTACCCATAAACAAACCTAGTGTTCTCCCTTGAACCAATGTTGTGCCTCTACAAAAACCCCTACCTATGCCCAAGTAAGAGTTCTGATGCATGGACCGAAACTCCGTATCAGTTCCACTGGGACTCCATCTCCTGACTGATCATACTGGGGGCTCTGCTTGTCTCCAGCAGTCAGGACCCTGAGCTACCACCATCACCTGGGAACCCCGACCAGTTCAAGCCTCATGGAGTGGGTAAGATCCCTTCCTCTCTCTCTCTCTGTTTTCTTTTCTACCTCACATATTAACCTTTAATAATGTAACTGTTATGTTGGTTTAGGTCCTTGTGTAGTTATCACTGTTATTCAATAAATAACTTTTATGGTTAAGCTGGTTGCCTCTATTTCTCTCTCTCTCTCTGAACTTTACTGTTTTGTGTTTCTAGCTTCCCCATTTACTCTGCAGCAATGCTTCTTTTACTTAAGCTAAAGATCCCTGTAGAGCCCCAAAATACTGTGAGGTTTGCTCATCAAGTGGGCTACTACCAGTACAATTGTGATGTGAAAGTGGGGATAGGGATGTGCCGAACCTGTGACGTATAAGGGGGTCAGCTTGAAAGTACTGATTGACCCAGTCCACTCCCCTTATCCATTAAAATGTCCCATTGATACTTTCACTTATGTAAGGAATACCATTAGGCCCATGACCCCAAGGCTGAGAAAAGATACATTAAGAATAGTGAAGTAGCAGCATACATTATTAATGAGAATATGTGATGTTTTATCCCTTAAAATGTCATACTGAAAAAAGATCCACTCAAGTATATGAGAGGAGCATTTGACACTGAAATACTTGATGCTGATTCTTTCCTTTAGCTGCCTTCATTCTATATAAAAATGGATCTGGAGAGTTCTACAAGGTAGGGGATATAGGGAGATGGTTGACATCCTTACAATTAAGAGGGATATAAAGTAAAGGTATGCTAAAGTATTCCAGCTAACAAAGGGAGGCATGAATTCTCTTGGGCTGGTTATAAACAATCACATTTGTCATTTTTTATCAGCTCAGAGAATAACTCTTTGATTCTGGAAGATTTTGCAGGAAAGAGTTCATGTACAAACTGCCTTGTTTGAAAGATTAATCTTCAAAACTAAAAGATGATTGTATCCATTTAACAACTTGAGGTGCTTTTTTGTGGCATCTGGAAATTAATCACACATGAAAACCCTTCTACAGGTTTGTTCCTTTGATTATTTTTTCCATTGTAGTTGACAACACATTGCGGGTGATGGTGACTGGGTGGATGCTGATTTCTGAGTTTTAATTCATCATCTGTATATGTAATATATTAAAAATAATGAATAAATGAACTATCATGTTATATATTTCTTGCAATAGCCCTGCTTCCTCTAGGTAAGCCAACCTTCTACCTCACTAGAAGCAGGAACATCAGCCTAGATAGACCAATAGTCTGCTCTGAGAAGGCAATTTCTATTGTATGATTCTGTGTTATGGATGGGTACTGGTTTGCTACAGAATTATTTATTGTCTGACATAGGTTGTCAGGGTCAGGACTGCCAGCCAAAACCTAACCCTAACTCAAGTCAACCAAGGAGATGGGATATGAAATGGACCAGAATGAAATGATGATCCCCTTCCCCCTCCAATTTTGTTGTGAATGTAATTGTCCCTTTTGTGCAGTTCTACCTGAGAACACCACAAAGAGGTGTGTCCATGGGCTCTGTTGGGAATTGCATCCAGCCTTTCCTAGTTAGAAGAGTGGCAGATGTAATATGAGGCATGGAGAATCACAGGGCCATAACCCCAACTGTTATAAATCAGCATAAATCTATTAAAACCCATTAGGACTATGTTCATTTACATCAGCTAAGGATCTGGCCCACACAGGATCTGCTTCAGCCTGTTTGCAGGCTTATGATTAAGGAGAACTGGACATTCCTCACAGCCAGTGCCATTTACATTCTGCACATCCCTGAGAACAAGGAAGAAGGAAATGTGTTTGTGTGTGTATTTAAAAAAGGGAATATTAGCAGGGGAAGGTTCCCTCAAAATTCCCAAAGGAAACAAATGTAGAACCCCCTTCAGTTCCAGTGGTGATATAGCATGTGGCTGACTGTAATGCATGCTTTAAAAATATTCATCTGTAATCTTGTTTTCCTTTCAGAAAAGCCACGTTACCTTGGACCCCTGTTAGCTTAATTAAATATTTTCAATGTATAAATGTTGTCAAATTAAATACTGACTCCATAAAATCATCCCGGGTCCTGACTTAGCTTCAGGTCATTAATTCTATTATTTAATGTGTTAATACATGCGAAGAAACTTTGTTCTTTGTCTCTGTCTACCAAAGTGCCTGAAGTGAACTTTTTTCCTTCTACTCCTGCTAAGTTGCTAATTAGTTCAAGGTACACCAGAGAGGAGAGCTTTTGAGATCTTGAAAACTTGTGTTCTCAACAAAAGTTTATTAAGACAGGAGTCAGTGCTCTTGATGAGAGATTTAAGGGGAATATGATATTCCTTAATTTTGTTGTTGTTGGATAGAGTCAGAGAGCAGAACTGTTGATTAAAACAGGCCCAGTATAATCAGAAGTTCAATTAAACTTGATAAAATACTAATGCAATAAATTCAATTAGAATACTCTTGTTTGGGTCCGCTGTACATTTCCACTCATGGCACCTGATCATCTGAAATTTTCTGGAAAGTCCTGTCTTTTGGGGCTGCCTGAGTACCACCTCATGGTGCCATTCAGGTTATATAAGAGAGGGGCAAGCCTATCTGCCTCATTTCCTTCTCTACAGCTAGCAGAAGTGGGAGGTTTGGGTGTTGAGGACAGCCATTCTGGGTCCTTTGCAGAAGAGAAGCCTAAGTTATACTCTGAAGCCCCTGGCTTAGCCTTTTATGGCTTCTTCTGTAGGATAGTTCTGTTCTGATAGGTCCAAGAGGTAAATACCCAGCAAACTGAGCACTGATTTATTTAATGTGTCTCCCCAAGGCAGATGAAATATCTAATGTTCAGGAAGAAGATGGAAGAACAGAAAGTATATCTTCTAAGGCCTTTTAAAAGTCCAGACAGTGTTCTGGACTAAGCTGAGCTCTAAGGACTCTGAGTGTATTAGGTGCACTGAGCTGAAGAGAATTATGTTATGCCACAAAATCCCAGAGACCATGGAGGTTCATGTGTCATCAGCTGTGGAAAAGGAGGAAATGAGGGTTTAAGGAGTGGCACATCCTTTATATATCCTTCCTTGTGCAGCCCCAATAGACACAGCATTGATGAAGAGTCCAGGAGCTAAAGTGCCAGGAATGATAAGCTACACACACCCCAAGAAGGATGTTGATAAATTGGGGCTCAGAGAAGAGCCACAAGAATGATTAAAGGATTAGAAAACATGCCTTATAGAGATAGACCCAAGAAGCTCAATCTATTTAGCTTAACAAAGAGAAGGTTAACCAGTGGTTACAGCCTGTAAGTACCTACTTGGGGAACAAATATTTAATAATGTTATCTTCAGTCTGGCAGAGAAAGGTGTAACATGATCCAATGGCTGGAGGTTGAAGCTAGACAAATTCAGACTGGAAATAAGGCATACTTTTAAACAGTGAGAGTAGACTCATAGACTTTAAGGCCATAAGGGACCATCTGAAGGATCCTCACCTGAATGGGAGTTCCAAAGAGGATGGAACTAGACTGCTCTCAGTGGTGGCAGATGACAGAACAAGAAGCAATGGTCTCAAGTTGCAGTGGGGATTTCTAGGTTGGATATTAGGAAAAACTATTTCACTAGGAGGGCGGTAAAGCACTGGAATGGGTTACCTAGTGAGGTGGTGGAATCTCCATCCTTACTGGTTTTTTTAAGGCCCAGCTTGACAAAGCCCTGGGCTGGGATGATTTAGGTGGACTTGGTCCTGCTTTGAGCAGGGGGTTGGACTAGATGACCTTCTGAAGTCTCTTTCAACCCTAATCTTCTATGATTCTATGATCGTGATCATCTAGTCTGACTTCCTGCACATTGCAAGTGACAGAACCTCACTTACCCCTTCCTGTAAAGATCCATAACCTCTTACTGACTTACTGAAGTCCTTAAATCATGGCTTAAAGACTTCAAGTTACAATTCATACTGTGCCCCATGCTGCAGAGGAAGTCACCTGTGCCCCATGCTGCAGAGGAAGGTGAAACCCCCCCAGGGTCTCTGCCAATTTGATGTGGTGGAAAATTTCTTTCCAACCCTCCACCAACCAATAATTAACAGTGGTACAATTTACCAAGGATGGTGTGGATTCTCCATCACTGACAATAATTTAAAAATCAAGATTGGATGTTTTTCTAAAATATATGCTTTAGAAATATTTTGCGGGAAATTCTGTGGCCTATGCTAAACAGAGGTCAGCCAAGATGATCACAATGGTCCCTTCTGGCCTTAGAATCTATGAGTGTGCAGAGGCTACTCTTGAAGAGCAACAGTTACTGGTGAGTAATTTTCCTTGCATATTCACTTTTTGTTTGGATTGCACAAAGTAAATGAGGTATATCATGATTTCACAGCAGAATTGCAATATATAGCTGAAAGAAGTGCCAAAGAACCATAGAAACATAGCAAGTAGATAGTCCCTTGACTTCTCTTGAGGGTAAATATTGTGATTTATTAACCAAAAAGGCAAATATTGGCCAGAGCCATATTTTCCTTGAGTGACAATAAATCTTGATGTTCAAAGAAAAGACAAGTGAATATATATGCATTTGGAATGTAAACTACATTTGGAATGTCTGACACCTGGTATAGTACCTGTTTGTAAGGATCTCAATACACTACCAATAGGAATTAATTGAGCACCTTGACATTCTTGTGTGGTAGGTCAGAATTAGTATTATTATCCCCCCTTTACAGATAGGCAACAGAGAAATTAAGTGACTTGCTGGAAGCTGCACAAGACAGGGCAGAGCAGGGAGTAGAAACCCAGGGACGAAATCCTGGCTCATCGAAGTAACTGGGAGTTTTGCCATTTCAATGGGTCGAGGATTTCAATCAGGTCTCCTACCTCCCAGCTCTGTGTTTTAGCCACAATATCATCCTCTTCTTGAAATCTTGCTACCATAGCCCTACACTTAATAAGTGTTATATTTTTTCCTTGGAAACCAACGATCTGAAGGGAGATGATGTTAGCTGTTCAGAAAAGCTCCTGTTTACTTAGTGGGAGGTAAAGCATGAACTCAGAACTTATTTCAGCCTCTCAGCTTCCTCACTTAGAGCTTCCTCACTTGCATATGGTCAGCGGTGCAATGAGGTGGAGGGTACAGGATCCTCCCTTGGCTGGCTCTGGGTGGAGACACAACAGCCAACACCTCACTTCCTGGCCAGGCCCGAGACAGAAGTGCAGGGTGGCACTGTGGCTGGGAACTCACTGCTTGCACAGGTGGTAACAGGCTGCGTCACTTGGCTCTTCACCCAATGGAGGAGCCCATGCTGGAGTCCTGGCACTTGGGGCTGAGAGGGGAAACCCCAGCACTTTCCTGAACCGCCTGCTCCAGATTGGCAGCAAGTGGGGGAGGGAGGGGCTGCAACCTGGATGTTGGGTCTTTCCACAGGGAGTCAGGATACTGGGGGCTGCAGGTCTGCACTTGACCTCCTCCTGAGCTCTCCAGGCTGCAAGCTTCCCTGGCACTAGGGGGTTGGGCTTGGCAGTCTTAGCAGCTGGCAGCTGTCTCTGTCTTCTATGAGCTATGTGCCAGTCCCACACGACAACCTGCACCCCTTTATCATCTCTGCCTCAGGACAGAGGACCCTACTGGAGAGGGGTCTTCTCCCTGGGCCCTCCCTTCTTAGGGAACTTCTGGTTGTGCCCTGGCATATGATTACTATTGCTCAAGAACACTGAGGAAGTAAACAGTACACAGTGTGTTTTGAGCCAACTATGAAGTAGAATTCCCACCCCTGTAAAAATGAAGTATATTTACTGACCGTCATCTGCATTTTAGTAACATATTTTCAAAATTATTATGCTTCTGGGCAATAAGTTATCCCTTTGATATTATCAAATGACAATTTTGTTTTGGTAACTTATTTATTTTAAAAAGAAAACCTTGTCTTAACCCAAGGTCTTATTATTTTTTAAGGGCCCTTTCATAGTGGCACTTTCAAAGATATGGGCACATGTTGAGTTACAGCTCTCGCCACTGTTATTATTCTAAGATTATGTTATTGTTACTAATCTGATCCAGCACTGGCTTCAGCCATTTTGAGGCCTTGTGTGAACATCTTCAAGGGCCCCATTGGAGGGGGAGGGGGAATGTTGAGAAATATCCTAATTTGTTGTCAGTTGTCCCCCACTCCCTCTTTTTTTATTTTGCCTTCCTTCAAGACTTAAATTTGCTATTAGCAGGTTTGTATCATGAAGTAATGACATCTTGTAAACCTCACAAGGATTAATTCTGGAAAATAGATGGAAATAAACAGATGATAGCTGTTTCTCAGGTGATTTTACCATTTTTGATCTGTATTGAGATGTACATAGATAAATGTTTTCAAGGGCTGGGCTGCATGTGGAAAATCTGCTGGGAAAGGCTTAACATTTTTAGCTCTTTGGGTATTATTCCCTGACACTTTCTAATGGTGGATCATGCAGAGGGCACATCTGGAATACCAGGCTAGTGGTGGAGTTTTGAGCAATTAAAATAGGGGCAGTGGAAGGGAAAGTATGATTTATATGCTATTGTGATGTGCAAGTGTGATACATAGGTGGGGGGGGGGAAAGAAGAGTAGCTTCCTTTGATGGACACCCAGCCAGTCAGTTAGCTATAAAATCCCTCTTGGTCTGTTCTCTGCTTGCTTTACTTGTAAAGGGTTAACAAGCTCACAGGTAAAAGAAAAAGCATGGGCACCTGACCAAAAGAGCCAATGGGAATGTAGAAATTTTTAAAATTGGGAAAGAAACTTTCCCTTTGTCTGTTGTTCTCTGGGCTGCTGGGACGGAGCAGCAATGCTGTGTAAGGCTTGAACCAGGTATGAAAATTCATCTTCCATACCTACAAGAAATAATTTGGAAAGGGAATGTTTAGTTAGACACAATCAGGTTTGTTTTTTATTTTGGCTTGTGGATCCCCTCTGTGCTAACCCCTGATGTTTTTGTTTGCTTGTAACATTTAAGCTGAACCCTCAAGAAAGCTATTTTGTGTGCTTGATCTTTGGAATTGCTCTTTTAAAATCTAGCAAAAGCTTAAGTTCCAGATGTAATTTTTTCTTTTATGTTTGTAATAACATTTACCTTTTTTAAGAACAGGATTGGATTTTTGGTGTCCTAAGAGGTTTGTGCATGTTGTTTGATTAGCTGGTAGCCACAGCTAATTTCCTTTGTTTTCTTTCTCAGCTCTTCCCTGGAGGGGGTGAAAGGGCTTGAGGTACCCCACAGAGAGGAATTCCCAAATGCTCCTTCCTGGGTTCAAAGGATTTTTTTTTTTTTGCATTTGGGTGGTGGCAGCGTTTACCAAGCCAAGGTCAGAGAAAAGCTGTATCCTTGGGAGTGTAATACAAGCCTGGAGTGGCAATTATTAATTTTTAAAATCCTTGCGGGCCCCCAAGTCTGCACTCTGTGTGACAGAGTGGGGATTCAGCCTTGATAGCAAGGATCTTGCCTCCTTTGATTCTTGGAGTGACTTTTAGTTTTAAAATAGCCTTAGTACAGGTACAAGAATCCATAGCACAAAAATCACCATCACATGTGGCACTAGTTGAAACTAATTCTGTAAGGGTCTGCTGGGAGGCCATGGAGTTACTGGGCATGAACCAAGAAAGATTTGGGCTGGGCACTGAACTGTCCTTTCATGCATTGAGGTGTTGTCTCCAGGACTGTCAATCCAACTGGTGGAAAATGTATTTTTTTTTCCTTTCAAAAAAAGGAAGTTGTTGTTTTAAAGTGTTAGCTGATCAAGGAAAACCCTAGGATCCCTCCCATAAGCTTTACCTTGACCTGTTAAAATCGTTGTCCAGCTCCATAGATAGAGAGTTTGTTTTGTTTTTGGGGTATCCTTGCATTGCAAGGTAAATATTTTATCCTAGGAAAAGGTCCTTAAGAATTCATTGAGCATCACTTAAATTAACAACAATAAAACTTACATTTCCCCAGCATCTGGTACACATGCACCATAAAGGACACAGCATTCTGCAAATAAAGAGTTTATGTACAATATTTCTGTAACACATAAATTTTTAAAGCATTTCCATGCGTAAATCCATTCAAAAACAGACAGCTCTATAAATTAACAATTGGTTGGATTCATCAAAGTGTTGATAACAAGTAGTTATTTTTGGCTTGGGAGAATTTTAATGACTAAAAGACAGCCCTATTATTAGTTGTTTCTCTGCTTTTGACTAGACAAATACAGAATGTGAGTTTCACTGTCTTAAACCAATTTTCATTATTTATGGAAAACCAGAAATAAAAGAGTTAATATAAAGCATGTAAATGATGTGATGGCTTTTAGAGAATAATGAAAACTAGACATACACACCCTTAAGAATTGTGGAATTTATTAACACTTACTCTGTGGAAAGAAGGGGAATAAGGAATAAGAATAGAAATTTATTAATTATTTATGAGCAAATTAAAAATATCTATCCAGTAGCCTTTGCTGAATTCTTCTTCTACGTTATTTGTACTGTGCCTAGATGCCCCAATAATAGAATTGTGTTAGGTGCTGTACAAACACAAACAAAAAGACAGTTTCTGCTCCAAAGATCTTACCATCTAAGTCAGGGATCGGCAACCTTTGGCACGCGGCCCAACAGGGTAAGCTCCCTGGTGGGTCAGGCCAGTTTGTTTACCTTCTGCATCCGCAGGTTCAGCCGATCGCAGCTTCCACTGGCCATGGTTCGCCGTTCCAGGCCAAGGGGGCTGCGGGAAGTGGCGGCCAGCACGTCCCTCGGCCCACGCCACTTCCCGCAGCCGCCATTGGCCTGGAATGGCAAACCGTGGCCAGTGGGAGCTGCGATCGGCCGAACTTGCATACGCAGCAGGTAGACAAACCGGCCTGGCCCACCAGGCAGCTTAGCCTGGTGGGCCGCGTGCCAAAGCTTGCCGATCCCTGATCTAAGTGGAAGATAGGACACAACTGGTAGGTACAAATGGAAGCAAAAGGAAACAATGAGAAACATTGGAAACAATACTAGTCAAAGAGAGAGGCTGTGGTCTCAGCCCATCAGCTGTCCTAAGTGTTTTCAATTTTTTTTGTAGGTATTGTGGCAAAGTAAAGTTAAAGAGATGTGAATGAGGACAATGAGGTGTCTGTGTAGATGTTTACAGAGAGCTCCTCCCAAGTGAGAAGGGCAGCATTGAGGAGCAGTAGAAAGTGTGAAGGTGAGTGTTTGAAAATTTAACAAGTGGGCCATTGACAACTACTCTTTAAGTATGGTCTTTCAACCAGTTTTGCCTTATATTAATTTCATCTAGATCACATTTCCCTAGTTTGCTTATGAGAATGTTAGGTGGGACAGTGTCAAAAAGCCTTACTAAAATCAAGATAGCTCATGTCTAGTGCTTCCTCCCATTCAGTAACCCTGTTAAAGAAGGTAAGTAGGTTGTTTTGGCATGATTTGTTCTTAACAAATCCATGTGGGCTGTTACTTATCAACCTTATCATCTCATGCATCCGAAGAAGTGGGTATTCACCCACGAAAGCTTATGCTCCAATACGTCTGTTAGTCTATAAGGTGCCACAGGACTCTTTGTCGCCTTCACAGATCCAGACTAACATGGCTACCCCTCTGATACTTATCACCCGATGATCCTCTAGGTGTTAATAATTAAGTAATTAAATAATTATTCTTGATAGTGAATGAGAGAGTAGATAGGCTGTGCAGGCCTTGAAAGCAAAGACGAGTAGTTTGTTTGACGAGGTGGAGAAAGCCTGCTGAGTTGAAGCTGATAGCTGGTGAATTTTGTCAAGTTACATTTACAGAATTTAGGGGTGCAAGCAAGGGAGCATCTCATACCCTTCCAGTTGAATTTCTATCAACTTAAACAGGAGCTACACCACTAGTACTTGCTAAATGCTAGTACACAACCCTTTTCTAGACTTCTTACTTATTAATTAACCATCGACAATGCTACTGTTATGACTATTGTAAATTTTTATTAGGGGGTCCCAACAGTTGCTTGTGGAACTCAGATAGAAAAAGTCTCTGTTGCCCTTTTAAATTTAGATATGATGCAGCAAATGGGTTAAAGAGTGGGGGCAAGGAAAGACAAGGGTTACAGCAATAAGATCCCATGGTGACACTGTTAGACATGTGTGCACATCATGCTGGTTAAGTTAAAAGTAATTATTTTTCTTGACTCTTTAAAGAAACAGGCCCCAGTCCAGCAATGCACTTCTGCACATGCCTAGCTTCAAGCATGTTAGTAATCTTATTCACCTCAAGGGGACTACTCAAGTGCTTAAAGTTAAGAATGCACTAAAGTACCTTGCTGAACTGGGGCCACAGATGTCAAGCTGATCCCTGCCCAAGAGAGATTATTAGAAATAAAAATACAAGGAAGTAATTCCTGTGGTAGTTCAGCACAGATCTGCATGTATCTATATCAATCTGCAAACTCCACTTGGTTTTGTGAATTTCATTTTGATTGTAAAACTATTCTATGCCAGCACTTTTGTCTTTTAACCTCCAGCTTGTGCTAAAACCTCCCGGGAGATGTCAGGAGAAGTTCTTGCAGCTATCAGAGGCCTAACCATGGACAGCAATCAAGTTCTATTCAACTAGATTGCCTTCCATTCAAACAGAAACATGTGACATGAGCTATCTGCAACCTAGAGAAACCAGCCCTGGCAGGTGGGCATGTAACTGAGCTATGGATCACCTGATAAGGGACTTGAAGCAGGCCTGCACCCCCCTCATTCCTTCCTGGCAGCATCATCAGGGCAGCTTGGAAGGAAAATTCTAACCACAGGCTCACCCCCCACTTACTTGCCGGTAGTGGGAGACTCCCAAGAAATAACACAAAAACACATTATATATTCAACAGAGTAATTATATTAAACAGAAAGTAAATATAACATAACAGGTTAAACATTCTTCTCAGGGTAACTGGTGCTCTCTCTGACAATACCCTTGAATTTTCCCAGTCAAGTGACCTGATCAAACAAAAGTAAGATTTAGTGTCCCATTTGTAGGGGCCTTGATGACCTGTGACAATGATATCTTCAGTAGCAGCAAAAAGCAGCTTGGCTGACTTGGGTCAGTACAGCCCCAAAGTCTCACACGTGGGATAAGGTGGTAAGTCCTTCCATGGGTTTAATAGGCAGCAGGTAACAAAATCCCCAAACCCTTATTCCCTGTCTTAAGGAAACAGTTCAGGGAATAGGGGGTCTCCCAGACTATCTAACTAAAGGATGGTGCATTCACAACTCCACGAATGACCCTCAGCTTCAGAGACGAATCCCCAATTCTCAGCTGCTGCAGAGGGGCTGACAATTGCAGTTTGCAGACACCCTCTTCATACAGGAATCGGGGTGTTTCTGTTCCCAAGATTTTCCCTCACCACAAAGGGATGCAGGTCTCAGGTGCAAGTTATAACAACTCGAATAAAAATCCTAATTTGAGTCTCCTTCCCTAGTGCTCAGATACAGTCACAAATGTGTGTGTCATAGCAGGCAGGCAGCCCTGTACTAGCAGCAAGAGCAGCACTTGCCAAGTGGTAACTGTTTTTTTCCAGGGAGCTGAAGGGTTAGCGCAGCCTGAGTGGGTAGAGAATTTCCGCACCAGATTTCTATCTACTGGGAATTACCTTGAACAGGGAAAGGATCAAGCTTAGGGATATGGCTTCCAGGTACCCAGAGGCAAGGTCTCAGTGGGAATCTGCATGCAGGCCTGGGACTCAGGAGCTCATGAAACAGCAGGTTCTTCCCTTGCACTGGCTGGCTCCAAACTCCCGCATAATAGCTTCTCCCCTCTCACAATGCTCCCAAGGACAGGCATCTCACTGAGAACTTCCTATTGGTCAGGCTAGATTTTCTTCCTGGGCTTTTACTTGTCAATCATTTGACTCTATCCCCCTCCTTTTCCTCAGACATTGCTCCTTCCCTAAATAGGCTCACCTGCTATCCACCCCAGCCAACAGGGTGGTTGAAATAGTATCTCTCCTCTCTCCCTGTTGGTTACATAGCAGACTCTGAGTCTGCTCTTAATCCCCTTTTCCCGCCAGGACAGAGTGCCTCTCCCTGAGCTCTTAGCGCACAGAGACCCAGGAACCAAGGTCAGCTCCTTGGGGATTATGCAGGTGATTGTTACTTTTAAATAGATCTGTTTATCTCTTGTGGTTTGTCTGTGAGTAAAGTGTGGCTGGTTTAGAAATTACTTTGCAAAGTCTGTGCCCCTTGCTTTCACTGTTACATAGTCCCCAAAGAGCATGAAGATCTGATTCTATAGATGTTTTCCTGTGATCA
Source organism: Eretmochelys imbricata (assembly GCF_965152235.1). Taxonomy (NCBI): domain Eukaryota; kingdom Metazoa; phylum Chordata; order Testudines; family Cheloniidae; genus Eretmochelys; species Eretmochelys imbricata. The sequence continues at coordinate 242,738,506 of NC_135573.1, forward strand.
CATCTACAAAGAGGGCAATATAACACTTGAGGAGAAGTACCATAAGCATATGACTAATTCTCACACAGGTATTAAACATGGTTGGCTTGATACCCCTTTCAAGCACACACTTTGTTCTGGCATTTATATTTCATCTACAGTGGTTTGGCTTGACCATTCCCTGATTTTATTAGATAAACTCTGCATCAAGGCTTTCTAGATATACAGGTACATAGCCAGTAGTGGAAGATGTTGTGTTGATGATTTATATCATCTGTTATGTTAACCCTTCTCCCCTTGTATTATATTGGAGGAATACAATAAAATCTATTATATGGATAGAGTAGTTTTCAATAAATTCCTTTTGAAATTCATATCAGATACTTAAGATGGCAGTTGTATAATCATAGACTTTTTGATGTATACTTTTGTGTTGCATCAGAGAGACAAGGTGGGTGAGGTAATATCTTTTATTGGACCAACTTCTGTTGCTGAAAGAGACAAGCTTTTGAGCTACACAGGACTCTTCTTCAGGTCTGCACAAGGTATTCAGAGTGTCACAGCTAAATACAAGGTAGCAGAGATTGTTTAGCATAAGTAGCTAACACATATTGTAACAGATCATTCAAGGTGAACACTTGTGTCTATAAAAGGACTCTGTTAAAACGAGCCTATTTCTGCTTTCAGTGACATTAGTGTCACAACACTGGAGTCAATGAAGCTGCACAAGTGGGTCTCACAAAGCATACTATGACTCCATGTGTGTTTAAAAAAAAACAAATGTCTCAGGTGTGTGGTACTGCAGGTGATTAAATGTGGAAAAAATATATCTTCTACATTTTTGTTTCAGTTTGGCATTGAGCTCAATGCAGACAATGGCTGTACTGGCCTGGTAGGATGGCCGGGGTTAGAACAGTGGCTCTCAAACTATTTGCCATTGTGGGCCACATATGCAGCTCTCCATGTGTTACGTGGGCCCCATCCACACAATATATATACTACTTGTATGGCCATGAGGATGTCACATGGGCCACAGCCTGTGTGCTGATTGGGTCACAAGCAGCCCACAGGCCGTGATTGAGTACCACTGGGTTAGAGCATTAGCCTAGAACTTGGAAAACCCTCTTTCAATTCAAGTCTGCTCATCTATAGACTTCCTGTGTGACCATGGGCAAATCCTTGGTATCTCTGTGCCCCAGTTCCCACTAGTCTGTAAAATGGGGATAATAGTACTTCCCTACCACTCAGGAGCATTGGGAGGATAAAATAAAGATTGTGAAGTGCTTTGAGATCTTTTACTGAAAAGCCAATATTTAAAGCTAGGTTTTAATATATTGTTTCTCATTTTCTAGTTTTCATACACTCCAGGAGATGTCTGGATTTCCAACACCACAGTGAAATGTTTCAAGTAAAGCTCAAAGAGTATTTTAGCTCAGTTTACTAACCTGAGATGTTTATCCAAATAAAGCCTTAGAAATAGTTACCAAATCCCCTGATCCCATCTATGACATCCCTCTTCTTGAAATGATGAACAGTATTTCTGGACAACAACCTCCAGCCTGGTCTGCACTTAAAAAGTTTTGCCAGCATAGCTATGTCAATTAGGAAAAAAATGCACACGAGTATTTTATACTGTTATAGCTGACTTTGTTTAGGGAACTGGTATAAGTTATACAGGCAAAAGACTGACCTTTTGGTGGTCTGAGTTGTGTGTGCGCAAGGAGGATTTGCTAGTGTAGTTATACAAGCAAACCCGTTCGAATGTAGACAAGGCTTCGGTGTCAGTGACAGAGAGAAAACTCTACAGTCTCTGAAACTTCTGATTCAGTGTCTGGCAGTTGTCCTATCGGCGGTTCAATTATGTAAAATATCAGATATTGTTCTCTTCCTTCAAATAGGAAGAGCAGACAGGAGTTTCTATAAAAATAAAGCAGCAGGTGTAGATGGGAAGAGAACTTTATATTTGGTCTCTTCAAACTCTTTAAAGTGTTTGACATCATTCTTTGAAAAATTTTATACAAGAAAGTTACTAGTTTATGAAAGCAAACAAATGACTAGAACATCCAGAAATGTTCATGAAGAAATCATGAAAATATTTTCTGGTTTAATTTTTCAATAGTTTCAAAACTCACAAAGTTCACTGAGGTTCATAAACCTTTTGATCAAACCAGGATTGTTTTATGGTTAGCATCAGATGATGCAAATCTTTGGGAGGTGAAATTTGGCATTTTTTTACTGAATTTTGTGGTGATTATTTGGGCTTAAAATTCAAACCTACCAAGACTGACACGGAAGAAAATATCTGCATGACCCACTGGAAAGTGAATTGTTGGATTTTATACAATTCTGTTATTATTTGATTGTGTGACTGGTGGCTCTTGCAAATGTAGAGAAAAGAATGGATTTGTACTTTTCTTTTCTTCCATTTTTAGTTGAAATATGCTCTTGAAGGATAAACTGAAGAAAACTATGGCAGTAGAGCTGTGTGGGAACCAGAAATTCTGTAATTTTTCTTACAAATCAGAACAAAACCAAAATTTGGTCGGTTTCTGTGAAATCAACTTTTAAAAAAAAAATTCTGAGTCAATTTAAACATTTCATTTTGATAAAATAAAAATGTTTTGATTTTGACTTTTTAATTTTTATTACAGTTTACAATATGCAATTTAAAAAGTCATTTTAATACAAAAAATTGAAATGTTCAATTCCGATAATGTTGAAATGGAACATTTTATACATCAAAATGATATTTTGTTGAAATTAACATGTTCGAGTTCCCATAGAAAGTCTTTATTTCAACAAAACAGCATTTTCCAATGAACAAAAGTTAAGTTGGAAAATGTTTGACCAGATCTACATGTCAGTATTGCCAGTTTCATGCATCTTTAAAATTACATTTTATCTTGTATCCACAAAGGACTCAATCTTGCAAGCTCTTCATTTGTGGAACTTTCACTGGTGTGAGGGGGCATTTCACATGTTCTGAGCTTACAGCATGGGGCCCAAAATGAGTGAAATGCTATTAAGACTAAAAGGACTTAATTCAGAGTTACTGACCAATACCTTTCCACCAAAAAGAGCTAGCGCTGAGTTTTTCCAAAGCAATATTGGAGATTTAGACACACACACAGATTCTCAGCTGGTTTAAATCAATGTAGCTCAATTCACTTCAGTGAACCTATATTACTTTTGGCCAACTGAGAATCTGGCCCATATTTTTTATTTTAATTTTAATGGAAGAAAGATATATGTCTAAACCCTTAGGCTGCTTTAAAAGTCTCAACCTAGACAGAAGAATCCATATTTCCTTGAATTGTGTCAAAACAATGTTTTTAATAGCATATATGGTTTTGTACAGGGGAGGGAGGCGGTACTTTTAAATAATGGCCTAAGTGTAAGCTGTGATTATGTTTTCCCATATGCACCCACTCACCTTTAGTCCATCAGTTAAAGTGTATATCAAATTCTGTTTTCCTTAAGGACTTGGAACCTTCTGGAAAACTGAAAATTTGGATTGGGCAATGTTAATGAAAGCATAAAGGAATGTTGTAACATTAATCTTAGTAATCACCTCATGCCAAAAGCCATAGCTTAAAGGAGCATTAAGATCCCACACTGTATCTACAAAAGAAAGCCCCAAAATAAAGAAACCCTCTGAGTTAATTAAAACAACTATTAAAACAGAAATAATTTTAACCCCCACCAAAACCTAACTTTACTATTCACCATTTCGGTGTTGACTTTTTGCCTTTCACTCAGTAATGTGAGTAACACCACTTAGTTTTGCTTTATAAGGCCAGATTTTGCCATCTATCTACTTCCTCTCTGAGTAGCCGTATGAGTAACAATGACATAATCAGGCTCATACTTTCTGGTGCTGCAGAGTAACTATGGCTTGGTCTGCACTACCAACTTATGTTGGTATAACAATGTTGCTCAGGGGTGTGGAAAATCTACACCCCTATGTAAATTAAAAAAACCCAAAAACCTTTTTATAGAAATTTAAAGGATCATAACAACATTTCAACATTTTCAGATTAGCTTTTGTAGAATACCTTTTAAAAATTTATTTTCCTTTTCCAGAATTTATATTTGGGTGCTCACCTACTTGACAGTGTTGCTTTAGTGGACATTAAAATAACATGTGGACTAAAATGGCTCTGTCACAAGACCAACTGACAGATGAAGGATGAGATGAGACCACTCTTACCCATTTTAGCCAGATAATATTGCCCTAGATGATAGAAAGTAAGAGAACTGGGATATTGCATATGAGTTTGTGGCTTTTGGATTATCAAAACACTTCCTCATAAATCTGGTTCAAACTTTTGCACATGTTTTGGTCTTTTCCTCCAGTCCTCAGTTGTCAGACTTCTGGCACAACATGCTGGGGATTATTTCCATACGGATATTCCTGCTGTCCCTGAAGTCTGCATTTTGTATATAGCTTTGGATGACATTCAAACTAAGTTTGTTCCCTTTGCTGTTGTTATGGCAGAGAGATTTATTACTCTTCACTCGTTGTGCAATTCCCCTTCTTCCGGTGGGGATGGATAGCAATTGTAAAGGACTTGACTTCTTTGGAAAAAGAAGTCTGCTACTCTAAATGCTGAACTTCAGAGTCATTCTCTCACTCTTTCCTGTCCCAATGACTTTTTAATTAGCTGGGATGTGGGAGACCTATGTTCAATTCCCCTGTTTGCCTGAGGGGCAGAAGTGATTTGAAGAGGTGTCTCCCATCTCTCAGGTAATTAAAGAGTCGTGTGAGATAGAGTGTGAGAATGACTTCATAGTCTTGTGGTTAGGTCACCCACATGGGACTCTCAGTATCTAGTCCCCTGCCCCAATCACTATTTAATTAGCTATCGAAAGTAGAATATCTTCAGCAGGAGAGAATGAGGGACCTCTATATCAGATTGTCCCATAACTTAGTGGCTAGAACATGCTTCTAAGAGGTATGGGAGGCTCCTGTTCAAATCCTCTCTCTTCTGAACGGAGAATTAAACCTGCATCTCCTGCACACCAGGTGAGTGCTCTAACCACTAGACTAAAAGTTATAAGGTGAATGGTGGCTCCTCCTCATTCCAGATTTTGAATGAGATCCAATTCAGTACGTGGCCACTGAGCATGCCTACCAGATTGGACCTCACACATCTATATTGGGCATACATCTATCTTCCCTCCGTTCATGGGTCACTGTGGGGCTTAAGAGTGAGAGAGACTCCTGGATGCCTAGAGTGAGGCAACAGTGCATGTGCCCAGAGGCAGAAATGTAGGGGACATTTGCCCTGAAAATTGTGGTACTGAGTGAGTTTAGGTACCTACAGGGTTAGGTGGGAGTTTTGTGGATCACAAAAAGAAAAGGAGTACTTGTGGCACCTTAGCGACTAACAAATTTATTTGACCATAAGCTTTTGTGAGCTACAGTGGACCCTAAAACTGGGAGTTAGGTGCCTAAACCCCAGACTAAGTCTGGGATATAGGCACCTATGTACCTTTATGGATCTAGGACAATCTAATTAAATTACCTATGACCTAGCACTCAGCTCTGTCTGAGTCTTGCAGAAAATGGCGTGGTGTATTATCACCTTCTTTAATTCCCCACATTATTAGGAACTTTCTTATTTGTGCTTTACATATGATCTGAATAGTTATATCCCATATTTCAAGAGGAAATTCTCCTGATGCTATGTTCTTTATTGATACAGAATACGGAGGTGTGAGCACAAAGGCATATTCATTCTGCTAGGCCCAACTTGCTTCCTCCTGGAATACCCTCAATTTACTGTTTGGGAACTGATTTATTATTTGCTATTTCTTATCTTATATCTTGCCAATTTCATCTTCAGGCATTTCCAATGCAATGGCCAGTGTTGCCAACCCCAAGTGCTCAAAAACCACAAAAAAGCACCCCGCCACACAGTAGAATTGTCTTAAAAATAAGGCTGTCAAGCAATTAAAAACATTAATCACAATTAACCATATAATTAATTGCACTGTTAAACAATAATAGCATACCACTTATTTGAATATTTTTGCACGTTTTCTACATTTTCAATATATTGATTTCAATTACAACACAGAATACAAAGTGTATAGTGCTCACTTTATTTTTGATTACAAGTATTTGCACTGATAAAAAACAAAAGAAATAGTATTTTTCAATTGACCTAATACAAGTACTGTAGTGCAATCTCTTTATCATGAAAGTTGAACTTACACATATAGAATTATGTTAACAAAAAAAGCAAACTGCATTCAAAAATAAAACAATGTAAAATTTTAGAGCCTGCAAGTCCACTCGTCCTTCTTCAGCCAGTCGCTCAGACAAACAAGTTTGGTTACAATTTGCAGGAGACAATGCTGCCCACTTCTTGTTTACAATGTCACCTCAAAGTGAGAACAGGCATTCACATGGCACTGTTGTAGCCAGTGCTGCAAGATATTTATGTGCCAGCTAAACTAAAGATTCATATGTCCCTTCATGCTTTAATCACCATTCCAGAGGACGTGTCCATGCTGATGATGGGTTCTGCTCGATAACTATCCAAAGCAGAGGGGACCAACGCATGTTCATTTTCATCATCTGAGCCAGATGCCACCAGCAGAAGGTTGATTTTCTTTTTTGGTGGTTTGGGTTCTGTAGTTTCCACATGTGAGAGTTGCTCTTTTAAGTCTTCTGAAAGCATGCTCCCCACCTCATCCCTCTCAGATTTTGGACGGCCCTTCAGATTCTTAAACCTTGGGTTGAGTGCTGTAGCTATTTTTAGAATTCTCACATTGGTACCTTCTTTGTGTTTTGCCAAATCTGCTGTGAAAGTGTTCTTAAAATGAACAAGTGCTGGCTGAGTCATCAGCCAAGACTGCTATGGCATGATATATATGGCAGAATGTGGATAAAACAGAACAGGAGACATACAGTTCTCCCCCAAGGAGTTCAGGCACAAATTTATTTAATGCGTTATTTTTTTTAATAAGCATCATCAGCATGGAAGCATGTCCTCTGGAATGGTGACTGAAGCATGAAGGGGCATACGAATGTTTTGCATATCTGACACATAAATACCTTGCAACTCTTATTAATTTATTATTAATTTTATTTTTAAAATGGAATGTGAGATTCTCATACAATCACTAGGTTTCAGGAGCTCAGGCTTTAAGTAAAACTTCAAGTATTATGATAAGACTTGAGATAAAAATCTCAAGAGTTCTTATCACTGATGTGCAGGGATACGGCAGTGAGGGGGAGCATATAAGAACATAGAAAGGTCAGGCACAAGAACATCATTTGAGCTGTTACATATGAAAAAGTATTATCAACAGGCCATTAACAAAGGACAGATGTCACATAGCTTTCTCAGCATCAGCCACCTCTCAACCGGGTAGTTTCATCTGCAAACTTCAGAGGGCTGCTGTTTAATAATTGCACTGTAAGGCCCTAAGTCTGCAGGATATTTCATGTGGATATGCTCCTGCCCCACACAGAGCCCTATTGACTTCAGTGGGGCTCCGCAGGTTGACTGCAATGGGTGTGCAGCAGTCTCTCCATGCAGAGGCAGTTGCAGGATTGGGACCCAATGTACTAAGTGTAAGTAGGGTAAAACAGCAATTAGCAAAGAACATCAGAGTTAGGGGGTGGGATACCGGTGCACACAGAAGAGTCCCTTTTTTGGTTGAGCAAGCTCTTGTGATCTCAAGGGCAATGCCTGTAAGTTTGGAATGAGATGTGAACCTGAACAGTGGATTTTGTGTCTGTATGAAGGCAAACTACTCTCAAATGTGTATCTTACAAATCGTGCAGGAAAGTTAGACTGTAGCATGCTCTAATTCTAGATGTTAATGATGTCAGAAGAGTCAGTAGCGGTGGGAGACATCTGGTATCTCAGGCATCTTGGAACAATGCATTTCGGGGCATCTTTAATCAACCCATAAGTACAGCAGACTCTGCTAAAAGGGAAAAAGAATAAAAGGCCAAGTTAAGGTTATTTTAGAAGCGGAATGATTCTAAATCCTGAAAATACCAATGTTATTTGTAGCTGACCTTTTAGAGATGAGGAACGGCCAACTCATAATTCTTAGTTTCAAAACTCAGTTTCTTTGACTGATGTCTAATTTTTCTTGTTTGAGTCTAGTTTTTAATTTCAAGCCTAAATGACTGCTGACCTCAGCTGGAATACGTGTGCTCTTCAGCATCTGCTCATGTGTATTCACTAGGGAGGTGTCTGGATACATGTGTTCTTTTCACATCCGTCAGCTAAATCCAAGATTCATGCACAAAATGTAGCACTAAGGAGCCTTATGTGGATTTGTGACATACTGTGGAGGCAAATTGGGTCTGCAAAGCAATGAATGGACTGCAATGAGCCTGATATGCTGTGCCAGATTTTCTCCTCAATTACAATGTATCCATTAAATTCCCAAGCAAGTCAGTGCTGCTGCATTGCTCGAATAGAGGGCAGAATTTGGCGAGTTATTTTCATATGTGACTGATACAGTCTTGCTCACAAATATTCTTCACACTTATTTATCCAGATGGAAAAGATCTCTAAGCATGAATAAAATGCAAAATATGACATCTAACTGGGCACCATCTTTTAAACCTTTATTCTTCGGGGCTGAGAAAAATGGGTACAATTTTGTTTTCATTTGTTTTACAGCACTTTGCATTCCATGATTACCCTGGAATAGAAATGGCTTGTACAAAATATGCAATAGATATCAGTCATTGGATTAATATAATGCACATGCCAATAAATCAAGGACCAGGCATGCACACATTTTTTGACTGGGGCACAATATGACAGCTAAACTGCGCTATAATTTTAGGTAGCAGTGGGATGACTTTAGTCACTACCTGACTAAACCCCAGCTGCAAAAACACATCGTGGACATGCATGCCCTTTGCCACAAAATGATGCAATGTCCACTACATAATGTTACAATACATTACAGTATATTACATTTGGGACTGAGATCCTGGATCAAAGGCAATATATAGCCCTTGAATACATAATATGTATTCTGCAGTTCAGAGGTGTGAGGCCTACATTGGTTTAGAACTATCTGGGTGCCGCTAAATATTCAAATTCCTTAGCAATGTATTGTACCTGTGAGGAATATGGTAATGTTGTACTCTAGCAAAGAGTGGGCTAAAAGGAATCAGAAATAATGGGCCAAATTTATTCCAGATGTAAGTCAACCAAAGTTGGCGTTACATCAGTGTTTCTAAGATTTTGTGGTACTTCTGATACTGTTGCAATTTCAGCTTGTCTCTCACTAAAAATAGGCAACGAAGCTTTTGTGGTGTTGGGAATTTTTTAAACATAATGGACACTGGCCATTTTAACTAGCTCTGATTAATTTTTTTTGGGAGGGGGGAAGGTAAAAGACAAATTTAGAAGGAAAGCAGGCTACAAGAGAAGGCAAAAGAGTTACAAAACTTGTCAACTTCTAAATTTCTTGGGTGCTTTGATAAATTTTGATTTTTTTTTAAAGAAATTTTATTTTGTTTAAGTTGGGGGGAAAATTCACTTTCACTATTTTTTTTCCATGGGGGGGGGGAAGAGAGAGACGGGGAATAAAAAAGCAAGAGAACGTGGTGTTTCGCTTTGTTTCCCCCCCACACACACCTTTTTTTAAAATTTCCTGAATAAACAAGTCACAGAAAGTTTCAAATGAAATGAGAATTTTTCATTTCTTTCAAAGTTTTGGGAAAATATACTTCTGTCTCCCCCTCTTCCCCCCAACCAAGCAGTTGTAAGTGTGATACAGGGTATGTCTACACTGCAATAAAACACCGCGGCTGGCCCATCTCAGCTGATTAGGGCTCAGGCTGACTGAACGTCTACACTGCAATTTTCTGACCCACAGCCCAAGCCCTGCAAGCCTGAGTCAGCTAAGATGGGCCAGCCACAGGTGTTTTACTGCAGTGTAAACATACCCACAGCAGCCAGAGTGGCAAACTCTACAGAGAGTGATGGGTAATATTCTTGGCCCACAGAAGTCAGTGGGACCCACATCTTCAAGGGTATTTAGGCACCTAACTCCCATTCATTAAAAATATCTTTGAAGATCTGAGCATAGGAGTTTTCCCCATTGAGTTCCAGCTCCATTTCAATCCTCCTTTTAGAGATGGTCTTAACTATCTCAATTTCTTTCCAAGTTGACATTTTCCATGATTGATGATTCTTTTTTGAATTTTGAACAAACATCTTTTCAGCTATTTTTATGTTATGACAGAGTGAAAAAAACCATACACATTCTCTTTTGATCTGATTTAAATATACGCACTTAAATAAATAAAAATGTGGCTGAAGCCAGCTTCAAACTTAGCTTGTTTCATTGTCCTCATTGCGGAGGAAAGAAAAACAATTCAAATGGAAATAAATTAGTTTGGTATTAAATGTATAAATATTATAGGTGGGATTTGCAAAAGCATTCAGCCGTGGCCTAACTCTGCTTCCATTGAAGTCAGTGATAAATGCCCATTGATTGATTTTCACAAATGGGGAACTGAGGCATAGAGATTAAGACCTTGTTTACACTTGCGGCAGTGTGTAGGGCAGTGGCTCTCAACCTTTCCAGACAACTGTACCCCTTTCAGCACACAAGACTTTCAGCACACTGTTACTGAAAAAAATGCGTACTTTCTCATTTTTATGATATAAGTATAAAATACATCCATTGGAATATCAATTTTGTACTTACATTTCAGTGTATAATATGTAGAGCAAGTATATAGACAAATCATTGTCTGTATGAAATTTTAGTTTGTACTGACTTTGCTAGTGCTTTTTATGTAGCCTGTTGTATAACTAGGCAAATATCTAGATGAGTTGACATATCCCCTGGAAGACCTCTGGGTACCCCCATGGGTATGCGTAGCCTGGTTGAGAACCACTGGATGCAATACTCCAGATGTGACCTCACCAGTGCCAAATAGAGGAGAATCATCACTTTCCTCGATCTGCTGGCAATGCTGCCATTAATGCAGCTCAGTATGCCATTAGCCTTCTTGGCAACAAGTGCACACTGCTGACTCATATCCAGCTTCCTGTCCACTGTAATTCCCCGGTCCTTTTCTGCAGAACTGCCACTTAGCCAGTCAGTCCCCAGCCTGTAGCAGCGCATGGGATTCTTCTGTCCTAAGTGCAGGACTCTGCACTTGTCCTTGTTGAACTCATCAGATTTCTTTTGGCTCAATCCTCCAATTTGTCTAGGTCACTCTGGACCCTAACAGTACCCTCCAGCATATCTACCTCTCCCACCCAGCTTAGTGTCATCTACGAACTTGCTGAGGCTGCAAACCATCCCATTATCCAGATCATTAATAAAGATGTTGAACAAAACCGGCCCCAGGACCGACCCCTGGGGCACTCCACTTGACACCGGCTGCCAACTAGACATCGAGCTGTTGATCACTACCCATTGAGTCAGACAATCTAGCTATTCACCTTATAGTCCATTCACCCAATCCATACTTTAACTTGCTGGCAAGAATACTGTGGGAGACTGTATCAAAAGCTTTGCTAAAGTCAAGATATATCATGTCCACTGCTTTCTTCATATCCACAGAGTCAGTTATCTAATTGTAGAAGACAGTCAGGTTGGTCAGGCATGACTTGCCCTTGTTGAATCCATGTTGACTGTTCTTGATCACCCTCCTATCCTCCAAGTGCTTCAAAATGGACTTCTTGAGGACCTGTTCCATGATATTTCCAGGGACTGAGGTGAGGCTGACAGGTCTGTCGTTCCCCAGTTTCTCCTCCTTCCCTTTTTTAAAGATGGGCACCACATTAGCCTTTTTCCAGTCATTGAGGACCTCACCCAATCACCACGAGTTTTCAAAAATAATGGCCAATGGCTCTGAAATCACATCAGCCAACTCCCTCAGCATCCTCAGATGCAGTGCATCCAGCCCCATGAACTTGTGCATGTCCTGCTTTTCTAAATAGTCCTTAACCTGTTCTTTTACTACCCAGGGCTGCTCACCTCCTCCCCATACCATGCTGCCCAGTACAGCAGTCTGGGAGCTGACTTTGTCTGTGAAGATGAGACAAAAAAGTATTGAATACTTCAGCTTTTTCCACATCATCTGTCACTAGGTTGCCTCCCCCATTCAGTAGGAGTCCCTCACTTTCCCTGACCTTCTTGTTGCTAACACACCTGTAGAAACCCTTCTTGTTACCCTTCACATTCCTTGCTATCTGCAATTCTGATTGTGCTTTGGCCTTCCTGATTACACCCCTGCATGCTCGAGCAATATTTTTGTACTCCTCCCTAGTCATCTGGCTAAGTTTCCACTGCTTGTAAGCTTCCTTTTTGTGTTTAAGCTCACCAAAGATTTCTCTGTTAAGCCATGCTGGTCGCCTGCCATATTTGCTATTCTTTCTGCACATTGGGCTGGTTTGTTCCTGCAACCTCAATAAGGCTTCTTTAGTTCTCCTGGGCTCCTTTCCCCCTCATATTGTCCTCCCAGGGTATGGGTATGTGTAGTTAAATGCTGCAGTGAAAGGCATGCTGTATCTTCACCCACTGTGATATGTAGTTGCATGTGACTTCAGCAGGGGGGTGGCAGTGGGGAAAGTCTCCAGCAACTCCATGCTGCTGGAGCCTCTCACTGCGTTGGGGAAAGGGCCTGGGAGGGAGGAGCTGCTGGAGCCTTTCCCCCAATAAATTAAAGACTCTGGCAGTGGGGAAGCAGAGGGACATTACACTGCTAAAAATAGCAGTGCAGATTTGGGAGACACTGCTTGGGAAAGGTAGGGTATGTACCCTAAGATTCAGGCATATAGGGTACTCTATTCTACCATGCAGTGCCTCAGCATCTACACTGATGGAGAGAAAACCTTTTGTAGTGGTAAACACCCATTTTTTCATGGTTTGTATGTATAAGAACATCTTCTGTATTTTCCACAGTATGCATCCAATGAAGTGAGCTGTAGCTCACGAAAGCTTATGCTCAAATAAATTGGTTAGTCTCTAAGGTGCCACAAGTACTCCTTTTCTTTTTGCAAATACAGACTAACACGGCTGTTACTCTGAAAAGCATCTACACTGCTATTTATACCTGTGCTAGCTGGGTATGCAGTATCTGCACTCTACACGCTACAGTAAATGCAGACCTACTCTAAGTGGCCTGCCAAAGGTCATACACGAAGTCTGTAGAAGAGACGGGAGCTGAACATAGGTCTCCTGAATTACAACCCAATTCCTCAGTCTCAGGACCATCTTTCCTTTAGTTCAGTTGTCTTGTTAAACACCTAACACTTTACAACAAGGATGATTTAGCTCAATAATTCTACTACAGTGTGAACTTACACATATGGCACATCCTGTATATTTCATAACATGCATTAAATAACACAAACATTGATACATTAAACTGGAATAGAAATGCTTCCTTGTGTGCTATGTGGCTGAGTTATGTGAGTGCAAAACAGCTTCAATGGAGTGCTACAAGGGATGACCCTGGCCCATTAACTCTTGGAATTTCCTGATCTGAGGGCTTTATTGAGCAGTCTAAACACTATGTTTAACAGTAGGCTTTATATTTGATTTTACATTACATATTTTCTAATGCTTTGACATACTCTGTATTATACAATATATTTTTTTGCAACATTAAAATAGTTGGAAAACATTTTTTCCTTAATGGGAACTTTCACAGAGGATTCATACACTCTGCCAAAGCGCTTTAAATGTTCGAACACATTTCCAGGAACACTACCTCTTGACGGCTTTCCTTCTGAGATGACTGGGTGTGTGTGTGTGTGGGGGGGGGGGGGGCACATTTATAATATGCCGTCTTTTTGTTTAATCCCTAACCAGTCACAAGTGTTAGTCCCCAATTCTGCAGTTGGATCCACGTGGGTGGCACCTTGGTGCCTCTGCAGAGCCTGACTTAAAGTTAATGGGGCTTGGCCTGTGTAACCCACTGAGTGTGTGTTACAAGTCCCTCTCTGTGCCTGATTCACAGTGGATATGAGTCTATTTCAGCTCCATTTATAAGCCTTGGCTCTTTTCCTCACACTGCATAAACTCATGCTTTTAGCTATGGAGGTGCCTAGTTCACTCCCGAATGTGTTAACCAAGATGGAGGCTGTCACACATACACACAAAGGGACACCCACTTGGATTGAATTGCAGGACCAGGCCTTTAAAAACTACATATGGTGTTGCAACTGCTGAGTTTCCTAACATTGAGTAAAAATAACTCTTGGGGTTGTGTGACATGTACACTTATTTGAGTTGTGAACCTTGCAGTCTTTTTGGGGGAGTATATGTGGTGTTCCAAAAACTACTTTGAATCTGAAAAATTATATTTCTTGTATATTAACACCAGGTTTCTTTCCCAAGGGTGAGTCAAATAAAACAGAGTTTTCTAGTTACCAGGAAGCTTGTGTGTTGTGTATTTGGTTAGAATATCTCTCTGACCCTGTTACAGGCTGGCAGCAATACGTGGCCTGTGTATATTTCTTTTCCTTTCTGCCATTTTTACTGCAGTCCCTTAGTGTTTTTGCACTAAGATCAATTTTTAAAGTCTATCTTATATGAAATATGTTCCCAATAATATTTGTTTAACTTTCAAACCCACAACATTTGAGTGGGCTCAACATTAGACAACATGAGGCCAGAGCTTTAGCTGGTGCAAATCAGCATTACTCAGATTTGGCCTATGATTTCACCCATACCTCATAATTGCCTATACAGAAATTTTGGCTCTTCTTTTTACAGTGTTTTATCCTTTTTAGACATTGTAGCAATCTCATCCTCCTCCATAGGCATTGATTAGTTTTGTGGTGACCAGGAATTCATTGTTAGGTTTGGAGCCTTAGGGCATGGATTTCTCTTTCAGCCACCCTTTCCCTTATGTTAGAGCTTCATTGGTTCAGCACAACTACATCAGTGTGTGCAATGTTTTTTGAACACTTCAGGACATATCACTGATATTTTTTTTAATGCAGCAGGCTTATCCTCTTGGCTCTAATGAAAAGGACCATTTTAAAGTCTCTTTTTCTCTCCTCTGTTAGATTTTTACTTTATTGTAGTCCCCTCACCAAGCAGGTGAAGATTAGATAAAGAGACATATGATTTTCCATACCAGTTTAGATCACTGATTCATCAAGTCTGGTACCCAGCCTCCAGCCATATCAGAAGACGGTAATCCCCCCCTCCAGTCAATAATGCAATACTGCATATGGGGTTGGGATATTCCTGTCTGATCAGCTTATCTCATGTGTAATGTTAACAAAAAGCTAAGCAAAAACAATTCTCTTCCATGACAGGTTAGAAAAGAAAAATTGCACCACTAGCCTGGAATGAAAGAGCTATGCGAGAGAAATCCGGATGCTGGGGAAATGGTTTTTGGCCAAGTTAACAAACACAAAAGTACTTTCCTTACATGTTTCCTCCCTCCCCCTTTATCCCACCACCCCACTTGTTCTTTATGCAAACAAAGTGTTTGAAGGGTGACCTGCAACAGGAAGCATTCCTCTCTCAGCACATAATACTATGCTCCAGGAAGTGAATGTGTTTCTGCTAGTGGAAATAATGCATTGGGTGACCAGAAACACACCTGCAGGAGCTCATCTTTAAAGGGTGAGCTTCATATCCTCCAAAACTTTAAGGAAAAGTTGTAGGGAAAGACAGATCCCTGCCATATCCTTTATTCAGAACCCAGTGCAGAACTGATAGGAAGAGTGGCTCCAAAGGACACTAAATAACATGCAGCATCATTCACTTAGACTCAGACTTTTCTCAATACTTTGTGTCAAGGGCGGTATATAGGTGTATGGCTCTAGGAGGTGCCTCGGGAAGGAATTAACTCAGTCACAATTCCTTTCCTACTCCCTGACAGAAGTAATTTGCACCTGCCATTTACCCTGGGGCTAGGTTTTGCTCTGCTGACACATGACATAACAGGTTGAACACAATACATGGTTAATAAATAACTTTACGAGTGAACTTAAACCAAAACCAAGCAACCAAACCCAAAATCAGCACGAGGAACGATATTATAGTAATCAAAGCATGAAATCAAGCCTGGGCACTCTTCCTCAGCTCCTGCAAAAAGAAACAAAGAAAGAACAAGATTATTAGGCAGTTCAGCGCTGTCAAAATAGTTAGCACACGTGCTATATTTATTGTATTAAGTCTGGGGTGGCTCAGGGTTGGTGTTACAGTTCAAAGATAGCCAGAGCAGGGTCTCCCAGACACCAGAGCTCTACAAGAGAGTAAAGAAAACACAAGCACATAGTGATCTGTAATGTCACTGCAGTAGATATGGACACAGTCACTATGTCAAGCCTCCAGATGAACTAAATCCTCTCCCCTTGAAGCCCCTGGAGAGACCAGTACCACATGAGAGACAGGAGATAAGAGAAACTGACGTGGGTTGGAGGGAAACTCCAAAAGGGATGTTCTTCTTCTTGGCCCTGGCCTAGAACCTACAGGGAAACACTGAGAGAAGAAAGTTGCTTATCTTATAACATAATCAAGGCTGGTGCTTCTGAGCCTTTCCAGATGACTGTACCCCTTCCAGGAGTCTGATTTGTCTTGCGTATCCCAAGTTTCACCTCACTTAAAAACTACTCGCTTACAAAATCAGACATAAAAATGCAAAAGTGTCACAGCACATTATTACTGAAAAATTGTTCACTTTCTCATTTTTACCATATCATTATAAAATAAGCCAATTGGAATATTAATATTGTCCTTACATTTCAGTGTATATGAAATTTTAGTTTATACTGACTTTTTATGTGGCCTGTTGTAAAAGAAGGAAAATATCCAGATGACTTGATGTACTTCCAGAAGACCTCTGCGTACCCCCAAGGGTATGCATACCCTGGTTTGAGAACCACTGGTCAAGACTATGCTGGGGTTCCCCTGAGACCTCTTCTATTTGGTTCCTCAAGAATTCAGTTCAACTGCAGTCCTTTATTTGGCATACAGCAGAGCTACGCTTAGTTGATTAGACTCAAGTACAGGGGTGGATATAAGGCATACCACACATCCAGAGTTACACAGCAAGCCTTTCCCTTTGTGTACGTTGACACATTACATTGCATTTACGATATGTTGTGCTACACGTTTTGGGATTGGCTTGGTCACTTAGCAGGAATCAATCCCTGTACAGCATGCTCTGTCCACGCATGACTTACTCTTTACCTCATCTTACAGGTCAGGATCTTTTATATTTTGTAGTTTTTTTGTAGTGTGATAAAAAGCAAAGTTAAAACCACCGAAGAATACTTAAAAGGCAGAGCAAGTTTATAATGTGGGATTATACTCTGGTGGGCTAGACCAGAGGAGGTTTGTACTTGAAGCCTAGTATTAATAATTAATTACAACTATTGTGGTCTTGATAAATATGTTGCTGGGTAGCAAACTTAAAAAAAAATTAACCGCACTCCTCTGAATGCAAATAAAACAAATGCTAATGTAAAAAAGAAAAACAAAAGCCATGGCATGTAGGCCTGGTGTAACATTAGTAATTGGACATAGGTGAGGCTTCATTTCTTGGGAGACAGAAACAGGGAGGTAAATGGATCAGCCTGCTGGAAACAGAATGTCTGTACTAGCAAAGATATGCGGGGGGGATGCCCAGGAAACCATTTACAATGGACAGAATAACAATTGATAAAATAAGCCTGGAACATAAGATGAGGTACAGAGTAAGTTGTGCATGGACAGTGCATGGACAGAGCATGCTGTACGGTGCTTGATTGCTGCAAAGTGACCAAGCCAATCCCAAAACATGGACTGCAGTGTATAGTAAATGCAATGTAATGTGTAAAGGTACATAAAGAAAGAGGTTTGCTGTGGCATGACTTATAACCACCCCTTATGCTTGAGTCTGATCTCTTAAGCGTAGCTTTTCTGTACACCAAATAAAAAACCTGAGTGATGAGACTGGAGTCAAACTGAGTTCCTGGGGAACCGAGTAGAAGAGATCTTGGGGGAATTGCAACATTGTACTAGGACTTTGGGTCTAGCTCACACTGCAGACTCAGGTCCACACCAGGAGAAATATTCAAATCGAGCTAAAGAGGGAGGCTAGTTTTCATTTTGCCCATCCCCAGTAAGGAGCTCCACTACTTGCTGAGGTCTTGCTGTTATTGCAATTACCAAATTGAGACTAGAAAGTGAAAACACGTGTGTGTGTGTGTGGGGTATGATATTACAGGGCAATACCAGGCAGAGCTGGGGTATCTACAGAAAGTAGCAATTCAGATACTTTAAAAGTAGCATTAAAAAAAGCAAATTATTTATAAAAATATTAACAAAAGGCACGCAGGGGTCGCCATACAAAGTCATAACAGTAAAATACTATCCTTCAAACACCACCAGTTAACACACAATAGTAGGTGTCTATTCAATGAGTACTACATATCCAGGCCAGATATCTACCAAAGGCAGATCCTTCTGGTTTGTTGCTTCTAATTCTGACCCTGTATTTAAAGGCCTCATGTCCTCCCTGCACTTCCAGGCAAGACATGAATGTGTTGGACTCCCTTATTCTGTGTGTCTTGGTGGTGAAGACAGGCTCCACCAACTTACCTGACTCTGGTAGGTGAGGAGAGGAGACCAGTCCTCCTCCTTTTTACCTCAAGAAGGGCCTCACCTCCTTTGAGAATTCCAACATCCTACTAAAATGGTTGACAACTCATCTATTGGCTTCTAGCTCAAACCAAAAAGTTTTGCTGGCTTTCTCAGTTGAGTACCACTGATCAGTTGGCTAGTATGGCATGCAGTAGGTTTGGTAATCATTGAGAAAAGAAACCTTTAGAGAAGAGTCATTAGCAACTATTTTGCCCCACTTCTAGGATTCTTGCTGCTACTAGAATTATTACTTGGTTAGTGGACAGTATTACATTCTAATGTGCTCCACAAGTCTCTTTTTATTAAAATCCAAATGTTAATGTTTTGTAAAGCTAAGTTCTTCAAGGAAAGAACCATTGTTCTGCCTTGAGAAATTACTCAGGAAAGGATACAATAAAAATGTTTTGCTCATAGAAAATTGTCAAACATGCGGTAATATGAAAATTACATATTTTTGCTTTGTTGGGAAGTTGGTTAAAAGCCAAATTCTCTCATTTTACGTAGGCTTTTTTTACAGTTATATCATTCAGCACTCTATCGTATTCATCTTTGTGGGTGGGACATTTAGGCTGATGGGGTGACATTTTAGCAAAAAGTGTAAGACTAGAGAATTAAGCAGATGAAGGGCCTGACTCTCCTCTCTCATGCCTCTTTTACTCCACTGACTTAAACTGACATACATCAGTATAAGACACAACAAATCCTACATCTTGGCAGGAGGTTAGACTAGATGATCCTTGCAGTCCCCTCTAACCCTATGATTCTATGATTCTGTAAGTGAAAGGAGATTAAAGCCTGAAGACTTCATCCATCTGGAGGGTGATATTATGATAGATTCTTATGTTTCCAGACTTTTAAGCTATTAATTTGCTAGGAAGTGTTACAAAAGTATTATATTAATTATAATCTAAAGTTTCCTACTGAAAGATTTAGCCAATCTTATAGGCAAAAGTATGTATTCATTTATATTCCCACCTGAACACCACTTGAGAGCCATTTCCTGTTCCAGTAGTCAAGACAGTGATCAAGCGTTGAAATCAAATTAATTATAAAACTGCCATAACTTAGCAGTAGAAGTTAGGTCTCTTAATTCAAACAACAGTGCTAACTAATTTGTCCTTGTCAACATTAAATAAGTAACCAAAATATATGCATTTGAAGTCTCTGGGGAGCAAAGGAGAAAGACATGAATAATTGTTTGAGTTTTTTATCTCTACTGTCCTGATTAATGTTGTAAATGTTGTAAATAGATCGTTCTCTGGTATATGTTTTGTAACTGCTGTTAAGTCTGAAGAAGGCTAGTGTATAGATATAATGCTGATACTGTATTTTTCCATCCTAGCCCTCAGTTAATAGTAAACCATGGTGGATATAACAATAATATATACTGAATTTATAAAGAGATTATGTGACCATGTAAATTAATGTGGCCATGTAAAGTTGTCTTTCCTTTGAATGTGCTGCATAATAATGTTCTAAAATGCAAGTTCTCACTGGAAAACCATAAATTAATTCTCTAACGTGTTGATTTCAAAGAAAACCTTCACAAAGGGAAAGGAACATACAATGATGAAGTGCAGCCTGCATGAGTCTTCATGTAGCATGAAACAGTGTTCTTAAATGACAAATTCTTCTCAAAGGGGTGTCCTCGGAAGCCTCACGACAACACTTTAACCATGTTACTACTACTCATTTTAGCGGAAACATCAAGCTAATGTACTTCTCTACCTGTGTTGGATGTATGGCAGATAATGTATTGTACTGTGAGGCATAGAGTTGATGCCAAGATTAATGGGAAATGAAGAATTCAGCTCCCTCCTCTTCCAAATTTGATGTCATGTCTGCCCCTGCTAAAAAAGCAGAACTATAGGAAGATGTATCTGCTCTTCATTAGCCTCAACAGCTTTCTCGTTGTCAAAAAACAAAGCCACATGCTTGTGTATGCACCAAAAGCCCAACTGCTCCCTATCAAACTTGCCCTGACAATGTCTACACTTGTCCATTATTTTGAACACAAAAATATGCAGCAGTCTGAAAATCCTAAATTTGAGGGACCAGAATTTAACCATGACTAGCGGACATGATGCTGAACACAACATGTCCTTGTCTATGCTAATTGCAAAGTCATGGTTAGTATCATGTTAGTTAACTCAATCCTGCAAGGTGGTATCCTAACCCAATAAAGTGAAGACAAGGCCTTTGTGTTGGCACTGAGCAGCTGTACTAGTTGGTTTAGGAACTAAAGAGCCAGGAAGAACTGCAGGGCGTATCTGTGCCCAGCACTCTGAATAAAGAAACCTCTGTATATTCATGACACCCAAATCCTGTCTCTACTTTGAGTGATGCCAGAGGATGGCTTTTTGTTTGGCACATAGCCTCTGCCACTGATAATAGGGAATCTTAGCTAAGAAAGAGAGAAACCCAGAATAATTTACATGTGGAGCTGACATCAGAATGAAACTGACCAAGAATACCGACAAAACCAAACCCAGGGTAATCAGTTCCTCCACCCTACAGCTAGTTCCAAATGTAAAGCGTTTACACAGGTATTTCTTGAATTAGAAAGACTAGGTTCAGCTCCCTTTGTAACATAAAAGGAGCATAAATAGCAGCTGCTGGTTTACGACCACTAGGAAGAGATGAGAGAATTGGCACTCATGATATTTGATCCCTTGATTAAACCAATTTGAAATGATATTAAGTGTTTACTTTGCATCTGGCATCAATATTGTGAAATGTACACTCTACAATGATTAAAAATACCTAAAAATGTATAATTCATATAAGATCATGAAGGCTTGACATTCTTAAACTGACTTATAGTGGCACTTGGCTGTATTCATTTAAATTTACAGTGAGGCCAATCATAGAAGCTTATAAACCAGAGAGATGAAAGACCCCCTAGTTCAATTAGTCCATCATCTAGTTTGTTTCTAGTCCAGTTTTCTATAACTTTGTCTAGTTTAGCTTTCCACTTCTTCCCTTTGGAGAGTATTCCATGGTTTTAGAATGTCCCATCAGGGAGTTTCCCTGGTGTTGAGCCTAAATTTTCCTTTTCTTAATTTCAGTCCATTACTTCTGCTTACATTACCCTAAATAATTTATCTACCTTGTTGATGTACGCATGCTTCATATAACTTTAGATGGATATAATGTCAGACATTTGTTGTCACTTAGATAATCTATACATTACACACTCACATGAGTCAAGCACTCAAAAGTTAGGAAATGCCCAAATTAAGGTTGCTAACATTTTGGCCCCCTTGTGTGTATGCATTTTGATACATTTTATTTTTATAATCACATTTTCCCCCCACAGGACCTTTGTTTCACTGAGTGCACAGACAGGATGGTGCTTGCTTAGTGTGATTTCAGCATTCCTTTTTTAACCTCCTCACTCCTTGTGTGGCCGTAGGTGAGTTTACAGGATACCATCCAAAACCGGCACTGAAGCCAGAATTATTTATATCCTCATGGGAGTGTCTAGGGTGCTCTCACCACAGTATCTGAGTGTTTCACAAGCAGTAATGAATTTTTATTAGGGCTGTCGATTAATCGCAGTTAACTCATGCAATTAACTCAAAAGAATTAATCACAATTAATTGCACTGTTAAACAATAGAATACCAACTGAAATTTATTAAATATTTTGGGATGTTTTTCTACATTTTCAAATGTATTGATTTCTATTGCAACATAGAATACAAAATGTACAGTGCTCACTTTATATTATTATTTTTGATTACAAATATTTGCACTCAAAAACAAAACAATATAAAACTTTAGAGCCTACAAGTCCACTCAGTCCTCCTTCTTGTTCAGCCAAACACTAAGAGAAACAAGTTTGTCTACATTTACGGGAGATAATGCTGCCCGCTTTTTATTTACAATGTCACCTGAAAGTGAAAACAGGTATTTGCACGGCACTGATGTAGCTAGCATTGCAAGGTATTTACGTGCCAGATATACTAAACATTCATATGCCCCTTCATGCTTTGGCTACCATTCCAGAGAACATGCTTCCATGCTGATGATGCTCGTTAAAAAAATAATGCGCTAATTAAATTTGTGACTGAACTCCTTGGGGGAGAATTGTATGTCTCCTGCTCTTTTTTACCCACATTCTGCCATATATTTCCTGTATAGAAGTCTAGGATGATGACCCCAGCGCATGTTGTTTTAGGAACATTTTAACAGCAGATTTGACAAAACGCAAAGAGGTACTAATGTGAGATTTCTAAAAATAGCTATAGCACTTAACCCAAGATTTAAGAATTTGAAGGGCCATCTAAAATCTGAGGGGAACGAGGTGTGGAGCATGCTTTCAGAAGTCTTAAAAGAGCAACACTCAGATGTGGAAACTACAGAACCCAAACCACCAAAAAAGAAAATCAACCTTCTGCTGGTGGCATCTGACTCAGATGATGAAAATGAACATGCGTTGGTCTGCTCTCCTTTGGATCGTAATTGAGCTGAATCCATCATCAGCATGGACACATGCCCTCTGGAATCGTCATTGAAGCATGAAGGGACATGAATCTTTAGCGCATCTGGCACGTATATGTCTTGCGATGCCGGCTACAACAGTTCCATGCGAACACCTGTTCTCAATTTCAGGTGACATTGTAAGCAAGAAGCGGGCAGCATCATCTCCTGCAAATTGTAACCAAATTTATTTGTCTGAGCGATTGGCTGAAGTAGGACTGAGTGGACTTGTAGGCTCTTCAGTTTTATGTTGTTTTATTTTTGAATGCAGTAATTTTTTTATACATAATTCTACATATATAAGTTCAACTTTCATGATAAGGAGATTACACTACAGTACTTGTATTAGTTGAATTGAAAAAAACTATTTCTTTTCTTTTTTACCTTGCAAATATTTGTAATAAAAAATAAATATAAAGTGAGCACTGTACACTTTGTATTCTGTGTTGTAATTGAAATCAATATATTCAAAAATGTAGAAAGCTTCCAAAATGTTTAAATAAATGACATTCTATTATTGTTTAACAACGCAATTAATCTCACGATTAATTGTGATTAGTTTTTTTAATCACTTGACAGCTCTAGAATTTATCTTCATACCCTATGAGATCAGGTATTACTAGCCCCATTTTACAAACGAGAAGCTGAGGCAAAGAGAGATTAAGGCCAAAACTGTCACAAGCTTCCACTGACTTTGGGAGACCAACTTGAGACATCTAGGGTCTGTTTATTTCCAGAGTTCTTAGGAATCAAGATTTTTATAGAACTTAAATTGTCCAAAGCACACCTCCATTTTCAGTTGAAAATGTCAAACTAAATTTTTTTGAGCTTTTCATTCTGAAGAAAGCTTCAATATTTTGACTTTTTGTCCCAATTTGGGATGAAAACAAGGATTGCAATATTGTGATTTTCTGCTGGATGGAAATTCCATTTTGTTATTCACTCTAGAAATTACATGAAAAAAATCCTACCTCTATCATGCACCACTGTACCCTGCTGATCCATGCATCGTCACCATTATTTTAACTCTGACCCATAAGCATGCGGTACAGATGACTACTATTTGAGTTATGTTAACTGGTACCAGGAGAAGGCTGTTATGCCATACAAAGTGGATTGGCTGAGTCTGGCTGGGAGGTTCTTGGTGGGAAACTAGCTCTTTCTGTTTCCTTTCCCTCTTCTTGCCAAGGATCTTGGGGAACTCCTGTCCCATGCAGTGCCTCAGAGACACACAGCGAGAGATGGGCTGCTGAGGCCAGGAGGGTAGTCAGGGGAAGCCTGGTCTAGTTCTCTTCCCCAAGGGGCTACAGCTGCTGTAGTAGCTCCCAGGTCATCCCAATGCAGCACGCACGGCTACTGCTTTGATAATGGTGTGAGCTCAGCTCTTCAGAATGTTCATTTATTGTTTTGACAGGCTGCCAACATATTTCTGGGGAATGTAGGAAAAAGAAGTGAAATGGTGATTTTTTTTCAACAGTTTATAGCTTGGCTAAACCTGAATGGAATTTCACGAGATAAGGAAAAGGCACTTCTTTAGCCTAAGGGCTTCCTTCCCGATGAACTTCAAAGGCCTGCTACAACAGTGGAGGTGTGAGAATTTCTTAAAAAAGGGATATAAGATATTTTTTTATGATGGGAAGTTCTAGGCAACATAAATATGGCGTGGGGGTTGGCACTACTTCCCCCTATAATCTAGGACTGTTGATCTTTCCTCAAAATGCTACTCCTAGCAACAGCCAATATTACTGAAGAAGGCAACCCCTCTGTCATGTACCTAGCGAAACATGCTATGCTGTGAGGGACAGACTGGCATTGCCCATTGGCTTGGTTTATGGGAGGGAGAAGCAAGGATTCACATACTTGCTTGTCCCGTACAAAGGCAAGGGATAGTCAGTCTTTCCTTAGAATGTACTGGCAGCGCACGTTGCCTCAAATGGGGTAGGGAGGAGCTGGGTCCATGATCCCTTTCCTCCTGCATTGGCCTGCACAGCAGGCCAGCTATTGGAACGGGCTGTGGAGAGAAAATCTTCAGCGTCTTATAGTATAGTAGGTGCACACCTTTTCCCCTGCATACTGGAGAACTTGGGAAGGGACTTAGTCCTCCATAAGCACAGTCCACTTCTGAGAACCCTAGTGCATAGTAACCCATTCAGGTCACTGCCTTAATTGTACAATCTAGCCATAAATATGGTCCAGGGAAGAAATTCCTTTCTTTTATAAGCCTACTGCCATGCTTTATCAAATTTCCATCATGTCAAATTAACATTTTATTGGAATCAACCAGTTCAGTGACACAGACATAGAGGGAAAAATAATAATCTCAAGGTTAGCAAATATATCCTGGATATATTTCTCTATCTCCAACATTACTCCAGATCCAGACATTTCCAACATGGAGAAAAACCATCTCTGAATACCAGCTTGTCTCTTGATAGATGGCTGGAAGAACAGAAGGCAGCTCTACCATCAAAATATTAATTGAAACTTCAATGCAAATTCTTCTGCTCTCACTGATGCAAGCATGAGGCTGGCTCATCTTCCTTATGTGAGAGGAAATGAAACAAGTTCAGGGTCCATTTCATACATATTGCTGACAGTTCCACTATGGATCATTCTTGGCATGCCCCCCATTGTTATGAACTGAAGCTGGCATCAGGAGAGTGGGCAGTGGCAGCTGGTGAACTGTGGGGCCCAGCAGAAAAAGAAAGCTTGGTCTCCAAGTAATGACTGACCTGGGCCCTAGATTACTTCCCGGCTGTGAGGCTAGAATTTATGGAAGGTTGCTATAGATGTACTGTGTTCATGGTTCATATTTAGTGACACAAGCACACTCACACACACACGTGTGTGCCTGCATACTTCGTTGCACCAATGCCCTCAATTGACGAACCACCACTGGTCATGGGGCTTCCGAGCTTGGAAGGTTGCAGGGGGGAAAGCTTCTGTCTCATTTCCCACTCAGGAGTTAGTTTACTAACCAGAAAATCTATTCAGTGTTCCTCTTTCAATTTAAAACTCATCCCTGGGTCTGAAATAGCCCAAATCTCTTGACCTTCAGGACATGCTACAGGGTCCCTTTATTTTCTTAGGCTTTTGATGACAGAGTGTGTTGTGGGGTAGGAATCACTGGAGAACAAAGGTTGGGGAATTTATAGTCTGGCTCAGTGGTTCTCAATCATTTCCATAGAGGGACTCCTCTCCTACTTAGCTACATAGAGAGGGTCAGTAGGCTGTAACTCACTGACACCTTGTCATGACCTCCAGTTTGAGAAACTTGTGGTCTAGATGGTGGTTTGATTTACATTCTCTAGGCTGAGGTTGACCTGCCTGGTTCATCCATGTTTTGGATTAGTCTGTAGATTTAAAAAAAATATTTGTACAAGTGCCCACATCTCCAGGATAGGGGTTTTTTGTTTCAGTAAATTAGTAAATTCATGGTACTGGAATGGCATTGTTTGTAATATTTGCACTAAGATCTAGAATATCAAGGTATTAATGATTGGTTTCTAGGTAACATAAGGCAAACACACACTTTTGTATATTTGCTAGAATTTTATTACTTTAAAAGGATAAACTCAATTAGTAGACCTCATTAATTTCTAATATAAAAAGAACAGGAGTACTTGTGGCACCTTGGAGACTAAAAAATTTATTAGAGTATAAGCTTTCCTGAGCTACAGCCCACTTCATCTGATGCATAGAATGGAACATATAGTAAGAATCTAATATGTAACTGTTTGCACTGAATATATTTGTTCCTTAGTTAGGTATTGTTGTCTATACTATCAGATAAAATGCATTGCCATGGCACAGCCCTGGCTAGTCAGATCTCTCATTTACCTGATGTGTGAAAGTGCTACTGCCTTGACAGCTGTGTAGTTCTATCAGCCAGAGGCTAGGAATCCTAACTTGCACTTTAATTTGCTTGAAACTTGCATGCATGTGAAAGTACAGCTATTACCTTTGGCCAAACAGAAATGCGGTAACATATTGAGTGTACCAGTGAGTAAGCAACTTTTTAGGAAGGAATGTTAATGTTGGACTCAAATTACCAATCCCTTTCCTGTCTGTTGTTATACATCTGAATCTTTCATCCTCATGGGGCTATTGTCTCTTGTGTGTGTGGCTGGAATGCTTGGCAACACGGAAAGATGCACTCATTTCAAATTTCAGAGTAGCAGCCGTGTTAGTCTGTATTCGCAAAAAGAAAAGGAGGACTTGTGGCACCTTAGAGACTAACCAATTTATTTGAGCATAAGCTTTCATGAGCTACAGCTCACTTCATCGAAAGCTTATGCTCAAATAAATTGGTTAGTCTCTAAGGTGCCACTAGTACTCCTTTTCTTTTTACTCATTTCAAGGGGGGTATATAACCCACACATACAATGATTTTGGAGGCTATATGTTGCTTGGTATCTTTGTGTGTGAACAGGATATTCAGCTTGGCCGTCCTAGATTCTGAAATCCTTTCTTTCAGCTACAAAGCACAGCCAGCACATAGAGTGGCAGGGCAAGCTTCCTCCCTACCCCCACCACTGCTTCACTCACTCCCTTGGCTTGGAGTGAGAGACTAGATAGTTCAGTCTGCACACTTGTTCAGTCCTTAACCTCCCTGAGGGGACTGCCATCTAGAGCGCTCACGGCTGTGGTTTCTTTGACACCTGCCTACCAGCAACTGCGCTGAAACCAGCAACTCCATTTACAGATCTGTTGTCTCTCACTAATAACCCTGGCGGGATTTGAACAAGCATGCCCCCAAAATTGACTGTAGACTGGGGGGAACCCCTCTATTTAAAAATAAGATGAAAAATCACTTAAAAGACTCCTTGGAGGTAATATGACTGCAGTGATGGCACATGCTTCGCATATGAAATGCTGGACTATCTGGCCACTTATTTCAATGCATGTTCCTAATTACAGTCTCCTTATCGTAAGCAATTACTGTTAAATACAGTGCATGGTGGAAGAGGGAGAGTAATCGCAGGTAGGTTTGTTTGGAGCAGCATGAGCCTTTTTTGCCTGGGGCTGAGTTAGCTGTCAAGAAAACCCCTGGAGCACCCGCAGTTCGCAGGCTTTCCAGCAGATCATAACCAATAAAGGCGACAAGTCCAAGCTGTGGAAGGTGAGCAAACATGTGTTGTCACCATGACCACCATAGAACAAAACCACCTTTACACAAGGCACCATCGAATAATCACAAACAGTCCCTTAGGTCAAAAACACTCCCTGGCTTTAGAAATATGCAAGTCTTGTATAAAGCACTGATCAAAATGAGGTCACAATTTTGTGAGGCTGGTATCTGCTTCTTTGTGGGTAATGTAAATGTTTTGCCATGTGTGTTGCTTGGGCATTTTCCCCTCTCTGAGGGAACAGGGCAAGAAATGCATCCCTGAGGCAGGAAACAGTACAAAAGATCAGAGTGCTACATGACGAATATCCACTAAATTTGTGGATCCGTACTGCTGCCAGTTACTTCTGGTGAGAGAGAACAGAGCAGACAAACAGTGCATTGTGCTTCTGCATGTGGAGCAGATTGTTAATGTTTGTGTGCTGTGATGATTAGTTTGTCTGTTGAAAATGAAACCCATGGTGGCCCAGATTCTGCCACCCTTACTCAAGACCAGTAGAATCTTACTCTGGGAGTAGTCTCATTGAAGCCATCAGAAGTTTTTGTGTAAGGTGCTACTCTACGTATACAGGGCCAGATCCTGCCACTTTTATTACATATTACTGTATATTACTTCATGGCAACGTCATGATCCTAGTCCTAGTGCTAGAATCATGTGCTCTATGATAGTAGCCCTGTTTGTTGGTTCCCTGGTGTTTAGTTATAAACAGCCACATTGCTGATGCAGATTTGGGCTGAAACACAGGGAGCAGACATAATCTCTGGACACCTGTTTACTATTGATTTTTTTTTCTTGGTCCAGGGGAAGATTAAAATCCAACCCGTAATCTCTATAGTGAATCTCAGATAATCTAAACTGTGAGGAGAGGTTAAACATCTTTTTCTAACTTCCCAAAACCTCATCAATCCCCAAGGGTTTAGCAAAGATATTTGGGTGTCTTGACAGGTAATCATAAGAGTCCTGGTTTCAATAAAGAAGTGATTTATCCAAGTGCTCAGTTGACTCTCTGAAATATGGCACCTTTATGGTTCTCTGTAGACAGATCATGCTCTGTGATTCTATACAAGCCCATTTTCACTGGACTGATACTTGGCTGCTGATGAGCAAGTTCATGGTTCTGACACCAACCTACCAAATCCTGCAAAACCAAGCTTCTGCATACTTTTCTGGTTGAGCTCATCCTTACATCCTGTATTTCCTATTCATCACACTCCAGGGGTGTATGTTTACTTAGCATTCCTGCCTCTCAACACTTAGATTAAGGGGGCATGGCGCCAAGTCATTATTTGCCCATCTGAGCAGCCTCTGGAATACTAAAACCTTGTCCAAACCAAAAAGGCTGATTTCCATCCTGTTTTTTTAAAAGGATAATGCAAAACTATGAATTTTCTTAAACTCAGATTTTAGTAGGGGTTTGATTCTGATTCCGTTTTAATCAGCAGGGGTGTGCGTGCACGCACACAGGGAAGAGGGAAATATTGAGCAGGATGGGCAAGGAGTTTCAATAAGAAAACCTCCCATCCAGCTTTGACATGTAAAGCTGTGTAGGCTTGATTCTGCCCCCTTTTCTCACACTCAGTAGTCCCTTACGGTTCCAATAGAAGGTATTATTCAGCACGAGAAAGAATGGCAGAATTAGATCATAGAGAAAACTATTTATGTATCTATTAGGATGTTTCCCAACACTCACTACTCATCAAAGCATGGACTGGGCAACATTTACATGTTGAGTCAAAGTTTTGTTCCATGTTTGAAGACCAAAATAATTGGGCTTTGTGCACGAGAGGTTTGGGAGAGGACAGATTTAGTAAACAGCTGGCACTCTAGCCAGTTGTGACTAATATAGCTGTACAGTTTGGCCCCAGTGGAGACCCCTCTGTCACATCCTTAGTGCTAATGTAGTGAGAGCTGTCATGGAACTCAGTTCTGTGGCATGAGGGGTGCTGTGCAGTCCCCCATTTTTTAATATACATGAGTTATTTTAGATTAAGGAAAACAATGTAAGTAAAGGTTTCAGAGTAGCAGCCGTGTTAGTCTGTATTCGCAAAAAGAAAAGGAGGACTTGTGGCACCTTAGAGACTAACCAATTTATTTGAGCATAAGCTTTCGTGAGCTTCAGCTCACTTCATCGGATGCATAAAGTGGAAAATACAGTGAGGAGATTTATATACATACAGACCATGAAAAAATGGGTGTTTATCATACACATTGTAAAACACCCATTTTTTCATGGTCTGTGTGTATATAAATCTCCTCACTGTATTTTCCACTTTATGCATCCGATGAAGTGAGCTGGAGCTCACGAAAGCTCATGCTCAAATAAATTGGTTAGTCTCTAAGGTGCCACTAGTCCTCCTTTTCTTTTTAATGAAAGTAAAGTCTCTGAGAGAGCAGTGGGTGCATCTATCCTCTTCCCACAGCAAAAAGGCAACTGTGCTCCACACACAGGCAGAGCTGTTAGCAATGTTAAAATGTCCTAGGCAGGGGAAAGCAATGACGTCATAGTAAAAGAACTACTGACATTGCACTTCCAAAGACAGGGAGCTTTAAAGTTTTCCCACTATAACCCCCTACATATGTGCCCCCTGATATTTGCAAGTTAAGGGCTTGTTCAAAATTTGCTTCTAAACTGAACTAATTTAAACCATTGTGCCAGTCCTTCCTTCCTTCCTTCCGTCCTTCCTTCCTTCCTTTCTAGGGGTTTGCTTTGGGTTTTGACTTAACAACAAAATATAAACTTTAGTCTAAGCTGTTTTCCTTGAGCTTGGCTGTTCCTAGGCTCTTTCTCCTCTATGACCTATCTGCCTCTTTCTTCACTTTGCTTCAGAGATATGCTCCAGGTCACTCCAATCCTTGATGCTACTAGCAGCTTGAGTCAGCAGAAATACCTGCAACTTCATGTTGGTTCCTAACACTTAGCAGACAGACCCTATTTTCCTGTGCATGGTCATAGAGGCTTCATGAGTCCAATTGCATGTCAGACTGTAAGCTCTGATTACTTAGACTGTAAGCTTTCTAGGACTGAGAATGTCATTTCATCATGTGTGTCCCCAGTGCCCCGTGTGGTGGGGCCCTGTTCCGTGACTCAGGCCTCAATATGCCACTGCCATACAATTTACTAGAGTCTTTGCATTATTTTTCTGTCCAAGTTCAGAATTAAAATGAAAAATATTGTCAGTTTCAAAATTATTTGTTTTATCAGCTCAGTAGCTGGACAGCAAATGTGAAATCCAATTAATTAAATATCAATTTTTGTGGGCTTTTTCCTAACTAAAGCCAACATTTTGACAAAAAATATATCATAGAAAAAAACAATTCTGGAAAAGGCTGACCAGCGGTAATAAATTATCAGCTCCTTTGGATATATTCTTCCTCATAGAAATAAACATTTGAGAGACTTCTTCATCTCAAGAGACCAAGAGCTTCATTGCAACATTACACTGCCCCTCTAAAGGCAAAACCCATTGTCTGGAAGGATTTTTCCCTGACCTAACATTTAAAAATATACACTTCTTTACAACAGTTCTGGCTCGTAAAACCAGCTGGGGTTGTTTGGAATTAATGAATACCTCACGATTAAGCCAAGTTCAAGGATACTCTTATCTGCTTTAGTGTTCCATGCACAATTTGATATAGCTCTGTTACTCCATAAAGCTTACATCTCAAAACATACTTTTGACCACTGAAAGGCAGCTTTTCAAGTTCATACATGAAACCCCCTGAGGTCTGATATATTAAAACTTCTTTAACTGATGCAATTTTAGGAGATGGAATGTAGTTTTTCTACCATATAAGGCTTTACTTTAGGGTTATTTCTTCTTTACTCTTAGAACTTACTGAGCACTCTTAATTCAGGCAAATCTCCTAATGGAGAAGATCTGGAGCTTTGCCTGAATCAGGAATGCTGAATAGGGCTTTTATTGCAATACAGGATAGAAGAATTGCAGTAGTAGACAGAGGAGGACAATAAATGTGCAACTGCAAAACCTGACAGTCTGCAGTCCAATCTGCTTTGCACTTAAAAGCAAGTAGGTGTACACAATGGCAGGGAGGTTAATCTTTCTAGAATCATATTTATTATT
The DNA here is from genome assembly GCF_965152235.1 of Eretmochelys imbricata. Taxonomy (NCBI): domain Eukaryota; kingdom Metazoa; phylum Chordata; order Testudines; family Cheloniidae; genus Eretmochelys; species Eretmochelys imbricata. Next base: position 242,770,786 of record NC_135573.1, read on the forward strand.
TGTAGTATATAGAGATAGCTGATGGAAGGAAACCTTGAAGACCACCACCATTACGTGGTACAGCACAGATGTTTCGTCTCTTCCAGAAAATGAGCCTAATTTTTCTAAGTTGGCAGAATCTGTCTCAGAAATATTTCCAAACTCAGCAGCAGTGCTTCTGTGTGCAGCTGTGGCTTGCATTTGTCACAGCTTGTCTTAAAGTGGTCGAAGCAGCTCAAAAGTTCCATCAACAGCACAGGGCACAAATACTTTGCTCTTAACATCCTGTACCTAATAGTTTTGGCCTGTTTTTGTACTGAAGGTAACACACCGTGCATTGACTTTCTCCAGTAACAGAAATAATTGCAGGGATCTCATGGCACAAACTGTACACTTAATTTTTTTATAATTGTATTTTTGTGGGCATCAATTTCTTTCTTATTATCCTCTCTGACAGGGCTTTCTTTGTTTGCAAACTGTCTTCTGAACTTGGCATATAGAGAGATTAAAAAAGACACCAAAGCTGCAGTCAGTCCTATTAACTGTGGGAATCTCAGCCTCTTATTATAGTTTAAAAGTTCTCATATTTTAGGCAGTGAGTCTGTTGTGCCTTTTGTTCCTCACTTTGCATATTCAAGTTATGACTTGAGAAATGCAAACAGTTGTACGTTGCTTTAATGGGTTGTAACCTACAAGTTTGTTCTTAGTGTTATAACTTCCTGAAGTCAAGTAATAAATTACGGGGTAGGCAGTTACAAAGTGATGCAAGGAGGCTATTAACGTTATCATAGGAACACTAGCCAAAATGTCTCCACCTGAAGCTTTATATGGAAATGAAAATCAAAGACTCAGCAAAATATCACAGGAATCAATGGATGATAGATTTACAGTGAATATCTTGGATGGGTTTTTCTTCAAGATTTAGAGCCAATGAATATACTCTATCTGATCGTAACCATTCCAGGAAAATATAGTCTGTTCATACAGCATATGCGCCTTCATACTTTATAATATATCTACTGTTTTTGGCACATTAATAAAAATTAGCTATTTTTCTCCTACCTGATGAATACCATCGTAGCTTCTATTACCAAAATGCTAGGCATTTTGCCTCTCTCCTAACAGTTGTTTCATGCCACTAAGATTTTAGTGTGCTCATTTGTCAGATAATTTACAATCCAGATAAAGAGCTCCTTATTTTGGCATGTTGCTGATATTAGCTCAGCAACTGAAAGGGCAGTAATGGTAGTAGGATATTAGGCCCAAGTTATGGTAGTAGGATATTATCTTTTACCTCTATGGATCTGAATCTGATCAAGGACAATAATGACCACATATGTGTGTGTGTGTGTGTGAGTGCCACTAGATGGGACAGAACACCAGACCCAGGAAGTGTGTGCATTACACTTATTTGAATGATGTTCACTGGTTTCAGTGAAGTGAGTTGGTAGTGTCTTACTGCTAGCTCTTGTCAACAGGTCTCCATCTCTCAGTACCTACTACCACCAGAAATGGCGCACAACACCATGTTGTCAATCTGACTACACACAATCCTAGAAACTGGGCCCTGGAGCGGGTCACTGCAGATGATCAGTGAAACATGGTGGTGGGGTAGAACAGTCAAGAGATGCTTGCACTGCATATGCCCATGCTGTAGTTGTTCTGTGGTTGGCTGTAGTTTATGGGGCTCTTAATCCAGCACACCCAAATTTAACGTAGAAAAGGAAATATACAGTTTCTAGGTGACAACGTACTTCAACTGTGAAAAAGGCCACTGGCTGGAGACTTCAGAGGGGAAGAACTTGGGGTGGTACTTCGGTATATTCTTAATGCTAACCACAGGTCATAACATAGATTACACAGAGCAATTATCACAGTTAAAATGGCTATAAACCTTTATGTTTAAGACAAAACATGTGGTGCAGAACAGATACAAATCTATGTTCTAGAAAATGTTTCCCCCCCCAACTATATGAACTATATAGATCTCATTACTTTAGCATGCAGGTTCCTTGCAGAGGCTTCTCATAGTAACACTATTGCTCTAATAATCAAATCAGTCTAAGCCAAATACCCCAGCACAAATTAAAATTAAAAAAAAATCATCCACCCTCCCAACTACCACTGTGCACAGCAGAAGGGAACACATTTGGGGGAAAAGCCAAAGTGGGACTCTAGGGTGAGGGGGAATGGCAACTCAGGAATGAATGTTGCACCTTAACTCTGCTAGTATCCTTCACGCCTTGGAGAAGAAAAAGAAGTGGAGGTAGGGAGTTACCAAAAAAGAACTGGACTAAACTGTCTGACTTTTTATTAAACTGTAACTTTTCTCTTGAGCCTCCAGCCCCAAACTACAAATGAAATTTGTAAAACAGGAAAGCTGCCTGCTGCTATATGTGACTCCCGTGTGACCAGAGAGTGCAATTCAAAGCTGCAGCCATTGGCAACACTCTGACGGACACCATAATTTTAGATATCATCATGATGTCCTTGGACAAAGTGTAGAAACTGGATTCCTGACAAGTGGTTCCTTCTGCCACGCAAGAGATTTACAACCCCCGATAAGTCTAACGTTAGTTTGGAAGAGTTGGTGATTTTTTTCTGAAGTCTTCTACTTATGAGAATGTATCAGAAACAGAAACTGGTAACCTGAAGCCTAGAGTCCTAAAACTGTGACAAGGCCCCTGATCCTGCAATTGGTTGCAGACAGGCAGATAGCCGAACCTACAGCATCCCATTCAAAGTCAGTAGTGCTCTACTCAGGCACAAGGGTCTGCCTAATTGCAAAACTCTTCTAGCTGGTAATCATGATCTCTGCACATATCCAGTGTCTGTCCTCTGAGATCAGTACTGCAACTGATAGCAGAGTCAGCTCAAATTCCCAGCCTCCTTCATGCCTACTCTTATAGATGGTGTTGTAGCCTCAGGAACTAGAGTGCTTCAGGATGGCTGCAGGGCTGTGAGTTCGGTTCCTGCTGGGGACCAACTTTTTTTTCCTTAGAAACGATTGCAGTTGCCATCACTCAGTTGGTCAGGGGACAGGAAAGGAGAGAGAAGTGGAAGTGGGAAGAAACCAATTTAAGGGTCCTTCCCATGTACCTGAAGCCAGTCAGTGAGGAGTGAGGGAGTTGAAGAGTATGTCTACACACTGCAATTAAAAACCTGCAGTTGGCCTGTGCCAGCTGACTTAGGCTTGTGGTGCTTGGGCTGCGGGGTTGTTTCATGACAATGTAGACTTCTAGGCTTGGGCTGGAACCGGGACCTAGGACCCTGCGAGATGGGAAGGTCCCAGAGCTTGGGCTGCAGCCTGAGTCTAGAAGGTCTACACTGCAATAAAACAGCCTTGCAGCCTGAGTCAGCAGCCATGGGCCAGCCAGGGGTTTTAATTGCAGTGTAGACATATCTGCAGTCATCCATGACCCACTTGTGTGTACAGTATGCAGGTGGGCTTTTCCACCATGAAAAGTAAGAGGTAGAGGATTTATAAAATTGATGGTATAAAAACAATTATGACTAGTTTTCTGTATGTCCTATTATTCCGATGCTGATTGCTAGATGGTTTTCTTGTGGTAAAGAAGAAACAGGACTTATCTGTATTCAGGCTGCTGAGCACAGCCAGGATTCTGTAGCTTTCTCTGGGTCTCTAGCTTGCAAACTAACTAAATGTAACCTATACTGGCTAATGTCACCACACAGGATCTCCCCAGTCTTGTCAACCAGCTGTGTTCAAAAATCACATTAGGTTCCAAGAAATCATGCATTTGGCTTAAAAATTATTAGACTTAAAATAAAATAATACATTTAAAATAAATAACTTGGAGTGTTTGTTTGTTGTTGTTTTAAACGCTATTTCTTCAGGAAGTTTTAACAGCTTAGCAAATCTTAGCCATGTAAATATCAGACAATACAATAATCATTACAACAGTGACTTTTTGTTTGGGGAAACATTATACAGTTGTATAATCATTGGATCTCTCTATTTAACAGGGTGTTACCATGTCACAGAATGATTATCTTTACACTACCCATGACATGTCATGTCTAGCGATTTTATTAAATTGAGTGAATTCTGTGATTGGCACATATTTAACCAACCAGGCATCTCTATCAAATGTTAATATTGCCGGGGAGGGAGCGGGGGGAGGGAGGGGGAGATGGGAGACAGGTTGCTTTTTTTTTTTTCAGATGAATGCACTTTGTCTACATATTATTGAATAAATGCTAAACAAATATCTAGGTATCTATTTGTCCTTTGTTTTGCTGGGTACGTAATTGTTGGATATGCTTTTTATTTGCCTTTTTGTTTTTGAGCCTTTAAGATTAATGTTTTCCAGCTTTTCCTTGCTAGCTTTTCTCTGCATAGAGGCTAGACACTTTTTTTTTAAATGAAAGGAAGTTGAGATTTTCTCATAATAATGTGATTCCAGGGCTTTAAGAAAAACACCAAATATTGCAAAACTCTCAATAAAAATCACAAGAATTGGCAGCACTGTTTTCAGTCTGTAATAGTGGGGCTCTCTCCCTGTTTCCCTTAGCCCATATTTGTAATGGTGCCATAAAATTCAAATGATGGAAAATGAGATCAAATCAGACACAAATTACATATAATCTACAGAAGCATCTATACAAATTTATGCTGCGCATTATAGTGTCATTTGGAGTATTTTCATTGAGGAAATGAGATGTTAAAAAGGAAAGGAATATATTGCCAGGAACAGTAGTATTTTTGTTGAGTGGTAGACAGACTTTTTTGAGTCAATGTGCATTTCTAAAGTAGTTATTTTTTTAAAAGTAACAATGCGGGGGGGGGGTGGTTCAGCAGAACTAGCAAGTTTGCATTGCTGACCCTGCAGGATGACTCTGACATGTGATCACATGCTTGTGACACGAAAAGGATTCCTGTATCATTTCACCATTCTGAGATATTTATCGGGAAAATTATACAACATATAGTCCCCTCTCAATGGTTTTCAGTACGTTTTGAATGAAGAGACTGTGAGGACAGCTGATTTTAATCTGAGAATCCACTTTAAAGGGGCTCAAGAGAGTCAGTGCTAATAGAGAAGCTAAGAGATACAAAAGTATTAGTTACTCAACAAATGGGAACATGGTAAGTGAGAATCCAAAGATAATACAGAAGAGGAAATAGATACCTGCTGATCCTGCCCTAGACACAAAGATAATTACTGGAGAGTGCGGAAGCAAGCTAATGCCATCTAGGAATGTCTTTTATCATATAACGCATAGGCTGCTGTGGACTGAAATGCCAAGTTCAAACTCAAATGAGGATTCAAAGACCAGAAAGCAAGATGTTAACAGAAATGGGAGATACTTGCTAGAACATTATTTTATAGTGGGATTGTCACACTGGAGAACACTTTAAAATATATCAGGCTAGTAATGTATGTTTAGGTTTGAGAGGTGGCAAAATATTTTTGTCTAACTAAATAATTGAGATTTTTTACTTGTATGTTATATTCCTACCCCTAAGTCTGTTCCTGTATCTTTGTAAGTTGTCGGGGCTCGGGACTGTCTCTTCACCTGTATTAGCCCAGCAACAAACACAAGGAGGCCCTGATTCTGGTTGAGGCCTTTGGTCACTATTGCAATCTAAATTATTATTATTAATAACTTACCTTACCACTGTAGCTTTCCTCTCACCCTCTCCCCTTTTCTCTCCTTCATTCCTGTCTGTGTCCCATAGGCCTGCAACTTTGTTGTCTACTTTGATCACTCTTCTCATTTGATTACTCCCAACATTTCTTTCTTTACAATGTCACCAAAATTCACCCATTCCATGCCCATTGCCAAAACCCTGGTCCAGGCTTTGACTATAGTAGCCACTCCTCTCTGGTGCCCTGGCCTCACTCTTTGACCTGCCCATATAAAATGCAGCCCTGAAAGTCATATACTTCGTCTGCATCTCTGACAACATGCAATCCTCTTTAGAGCTCTTTGCTGGCTTCCTCTTGTCTTCTGCATCAAACACAACCCCCTTCCTTTGCTCTTCACCAGCTCTCTGCACTCTGCTCTATCCATGCCACAGAAATAACTACCTCTTTATTTCCGTCTCCCATTCCCCTCTTTATTCCCTGTCCATGAGACCCTCAGATTGGAAGCTTCTTCCTGACACATTCCATCATAACTTAATCTCTCCTTAAATTACATTCCTCAACAAGGCCTTTAAATGTAGTTTTCTCCTCTTAGAAACAGTATAGTTAAAAAGACTCCTACCACTTGCCCTGAAGATGTTCACCTCACGAACCAGAGCAACCAACTGACATTGTTCCACCTGTAACCCTTGTCCTCCTTCTTGTCATCCCTCCAGTGTTTCCCGTCAGACCCCACAGGTCTCACACCTGGGTCTATGGGGATCATCACACTCCAGATCTTCACCTGGCATCTCTCAGACAGCTGGGATTGGGGTCCACGAAGCTCACATGTGCTCGGCCCCAATGCTCTGAATGGGAGCACTCCAAGGCTCTTGATTGGGCTACAGCCTCTATTTAAGACAGAGGAGACTACAGGAAGTTGTCTGTATAGCTGGGCTTCACCCTGCCATGAACTGCTGGTCTGGTGTTTACCTGTTCCTGCCTTCTGATCCTGACCTCCCAGTATCCTGATTCAACCTGACTCTTGATAACGGCCTCCTGGCTCCTGCCCTTTGGTTCTGTTGCCCAAACCTGACTACGTGGTATCCTGATTCTTGATAACTGTCTCTTGATCCCTGCCCTCTGGTTTGTCTCTTTATTTTTAATCTCCTGGTGTTCCATCCTGATCACTCTCCCTGTGCCTGACACTAACCCCAGGCCAGGCTGCCCATGCCTCAGCCCTGACACCTATTCCTCATTATATCTTAACTTAAATGTAATTTTATTGGGGAAGTGAATACGTCTTCTGCTTGTCTATAAAGCATTGTGTACATCTGTGTTGATCCTCAGCAAGAGGGTGTTCTCCCCAATGCGATCCAGATGTGGTGAGTCCACTTATTAAATGTTGTTACTGCCAATGACCCTTTTTGCTCTATGGGTAAACTTGATGAAAGTTTGCTGGATAAGAAATTCATGTTCTTGGAGAGATCACTGTAACTGGGAAATAAAAACAGAATTGAGTCCAAGCCTGTTCAATAAATAAAAAACAACTCACAGTACTGGACTCAGTTCTGTTTCATTTACAGGGTTCCTGAGGATCACCCTCTCCAAGAACATATTTTTTTTACTCAGCAAACTTTCATCACGTTACCTATTCAGCATCAAGGATATTGGCAACAGCACATCTGGATCACAGAGGATACAACACATCCTTGCTGTGAATCAGGACAGTTCTGTTTTCAAAAAAGGTGGCATGTTGTCTGCTCCATGTACTCCCCCCCAATCCCTAACTGCATTTGTATGCCACTAAGGCCTTGTCAACAAAAATGTGTAGTGTAGACAAAAGTCAGGTTTTGTCGAAAAAACAGTGGAGATGTACACACTACAATGCTCCTTCTGCTGACAAAACTCTCCTGTTTTGCCGACAAAATAAAAGCACCTTGATGAGAGATGTAGAGCTTTTTGCAGCAAAGTTATATAGTAAAAGTGTCAGTGAAGACACTGTGCTTGGTTTTGTTGCTGTAAATGGCCTCCAAGAGATGTCCCATAATGCCCATTCTGACCTTTCTGGTCAGCAGTTTGAACTCCACTGCCCTACACCCAGGTACACAGGCTTCTTCCCCTTTAGAGGCCCAGTAATTTTTGAAATTCCACTTCCTGTTTGCTCGGCGTGGAAAGCTCACATTGTATCTTCCCAGCTGACCATGGAGGCTCCACTTGGCAAACATTGTCTCACTTGGAGCACAGCTGAGTTGTTGGATCTGCTGGCACTGTGGGGAGAGGAGGCTATGCAGTCCCAGCTCTGCTTCAGCCACAGTAACTTCAATACCTATGGGCAGATTTCTTGTAGCTTGTTGGAGAAGGGTCACAAACAGGACATGGTGCACTGCCGAGTGAAGATAAAGGAGCCGAGGTAGGCGTATTGGAAGGCAAGAGAGGTAAACTGTCTCTCTGGTGCTGCGCTGAAAACCTGCCAATTCTATAAGGAGCTGGGTGGTGACCCCACTACCACCACTGCCAAGAGCCCCGTGGATACTTTGGCGGGGTTGGAGGTTGCAGACACTGCACCTAACCCCAAGGATGAAGTAGGTGATGAGGCGGTTGAGTTGGAGGACGATGTGGAGCACATGGGCTGGTCGTCTATTGGCACAGCAAGTCAGGACCTCTTTTCCACTCTGGAGGGGTCTAGCCAGTCCCAGCAGTCCATCTCTGGTGAGCATGATGCAGGAGAGGAGATCCCTGGTAAGTGATCTTTTTGAGTTGATTCTACTCAGTTATATGAGGTACAGATGTTATTTGTTCTGTATATTCTAAAAGTGGGTGAAGGGATAGAAATATGCAAGACTAGCTGTGTTTGTGCTTCACATTCCTCTGTGCAGGTAAACAGTGCAGCGGAACAGTGTGTTAATGCACCTCGAGATTTCACGGGAAGCCTCCAGAGAGATCTCTAGGAAACTTTCCTGGAGGCACTCACCAATCATCTGCCAAAGGTTCCTTGGCAGGGCTGCTTTGTTCCTTCCCCCATTGTAGGAAACTTTTTCATGCCACTTTGCAATCATTTGTGCAGCGACCAAAGTGGCACACAGGCGAGCAGCATAGGGCCTGGGCCTGAAGCGGCAGGCTTGCAGTAGATGCACCCTTGCATCCTTGCTGACCCTCAAGAGAGAGAGATCAGCTTCAATGACCCCCTGCCTGTAGAAAATGGTGGCAGAATTTATAATATTGTCCCTAGTCACCTGCAATGATCCCCTTAAAGCATCACCTAGACCTTTTGCACCAACTTGGATGCCCAACCTGCACTTGGGCTGAACTCACCATATTTATGGTGTTCGCCGAGATGTGTGCTTGCCAAGGTACAGTGAGAAAATGATTGGTATGTTACAAGACGTGTGTTTTATTGTAATAATTCAACATTCTGTGTGAACTAACAATCATGCTTCTGTGTTTTGTTTCTTGTGTTTCTGAAGATGTGGCCTTCAGGGGAACCCCCTACACATCGGTGGAGCAGCCTCTGCCAGATAAGGAAGTGACCAAGGTGGAGCAAGGAGGACATGTTCCCGAGACATGCTCCAGTCCTCGGAGGCAGAAAAAAGAGAATGCAGGGAGTGGAGAGAGACCCTTAAGGAAAAATTTAAAATGGAAGAGAAAGGAGAGTGGCAGGAGAGAAAGGAGAGTAAGGATCACATTCTAAAGGGCCAAAAGTGGATGATAAAAGTAATGAAGGAGCAAATGAAGATGTTGAAGTACCTAATCACACTACACTCAGAACAGATGTGTGCTCGCCCACCTTGCAACCAATGCAGAACTGCTTTCCATCCCCTCCCCAAACAACTCCCACATATTCCTTGCAACTTCCTGGAATGTCTCAATACCCCATTCACTCCACTCCTTCTGACAGCTTCCAAAATGATAACTGGACTTATTCTAAGAGAGCTAAGAGAGCCTACACTAACTACCCTGCACTGTTATCGCTCTTCCACCAAGCCTTTTGTGTGTGTTGTTAATTAGTATTTAATAAAAACAAACACCCTGAGAGATAACCAGTCTTTGTCTCCTATATGTGGTGATTGCTATTAGTAGTAATATATATACATGCAGTTTGATCACTTGCTGACTACAAATTCAGCTCAGGAATTTTTCATGCAAAATAAGATAACATAAATCAATAAAGGAGGCAGAGTGCTGTACACAAAGACACATTACTGGTGCTCATTATCAAAATGTTGCCTTAAAGCTTCCCTGATTCGAATTGTGTCCTGTTGTGTCCCTCTAATAGCCCTGGTATCAGCAGTCAGGCCATCTGCCTCCACGCTTTACCCCAGGGGAAGCTTTTTGCTGTTAGCCTCACAAATATTATGGAGCACGCAACAGGCTGCTATGACCATGGGAATGTTTTCCTAATTTATGTCAAGCCTGCCATAAAGGTAGCACCAGCATGCTTTTAATCTTCCAAAGGCACATTCCCTGGTCATTCTACACCTGCTCAGCCTATTGTTGAAGCGCTCCTTAATGTTCTCCAGGTGTCCCATGTAAGGCTTCATGAGCCATGGGATCAAAGGGTATGCTGGGTCTCCCAGGACGACTATGGGCATTTCAACATCCTCACTGGAATCTTCTGGTCTGGAAAGAAAGTCCCTGCTTGCAGCTTTCTGTACAGGCCAGTGTTTCTGAAGATGTGTGCTTCATGCATCTTCCTGGACCACCCCACATTGGTGTCTGTGAAACGCCCATGGTGATCCACAAGTGCCTGCAATACTATAGAGAAGTAGCCTTTTCTGTTGATGTACTCCATCGTAAGATGGTCTGGGGCCAAAATTGGAATATGCATGCCATCTGTCGCCCCTCCGCAGTTAGGGAATCCCACTGCCACAAAGCCATCCACTATTTCACGCACATTGCCAAGAGTCATGGTCTTTTGTAGCAGGATGCAATTAGTGGCCTTGCACACTTGTGTTAATGCTGCCCCCATGGTGAACTTCCCAACTCCAAATTGATTCGCAACCGAGCTTTCACACAGCAATCGCCATGCGCTTCTCCACCAAGAGGACAGCTCCCATTTTGGTGTTCTTGTGCCACAGGACTGGGGTGAGCGCCACACACAGTTCCAGGAAGGTGGCTTTCTGCATTCAAAAGTTCTTCAGCCACTGCTCATCATTCCAGACCTGCATAACAATGCAATCTCAGCACTCAGTGCTTGTTTCCTGAGCCCAAAAGCAATGGTTCACCATATTCAGCTTTTCCATGAATGCCAAAAGTAATCTGGTGTTGTTTCTTTCCATGGCACACAGATGGTTAGGCAACTCTGATTCCTGTTCATATTGGGAGCTCATGATCTACTGCATGACCATCCACGATGTGTTCATAACAGTGATCACAACAGTAGAGGGAATTGCAGAATCCATCCTTTCACACACAGATGGTGGGCGCACAGTAAACAGGCGCTGCTAAAAAATGCCGTGAAACCAGTTGGAAGCCCATGGAATGGTGGGTGGAATGGCAAAAACTGCATCATGGGACATTGGCCCACACCCATGATGCACTGCGATCCACTCTGCCTTCCCACAAGTCCTAGCTGCAGAATTTGGTAAGTAGCATAGTGGGATAGCTACCCACCATGCACTGCTCTCGCTGTCAGTGCTAGAGCACCAAGTATGGGTGTGCTCTGCCAACAGAAGGAGCGTTGTGTGAACATGCTCTAGCGGTATAATTATCACGCTTTTTGATCATTGTCATAACTTTTGTTGACAAAACTATGTGGCGTAGACAAGGCCTCAGACAGAAGCAATAACTTTGCATTTTGGTTACAATAGCTCTTTTATCTCTTTAGTTCATAGATTTTTATGATCAGATGGGACAACAAATTTCAACAAGTGGTTCCTGCAGATATTTATAGTTAAACAATTTGTTTTACTATTATTCCTGTTACTTATCACACTGTAAAGATCTAAAACTAATCAATACACTGGCTACTGTATATAGTGAGTAGTCTGATGCAGGAGACACATCCTAGAAATAGCAGGTTGCACAGGCCTATATCATTGCCATTTACTTTATCCCCCTCTCAGTGCAGAATTGTTCCTTACTGTCTATTTTCTTATGCCTTGTCCAGTTTAGTTTTAAACGTCCCAAGTGGTGGGGATTCTTGTAAGGTCCTAACTGAATTTTCAAAACTCATTGATTTTTTTTAAGGAAATGGCTAGAGTTAATAAGAGGAGAGGCTGATATCCCCTTTAATTTTTTTTTCCAGTGGAAGAAAGCAATAAAGGAGGCAGAAAAAGAAACAGAATTAGTGAAAGGTGCCTGGCAAGTGAATAGTAAGGGACAAACTGTGCGATCTGATAAGGGACACAGCTGTGAAGAGCCTTCTGTGAGAAGTTTGAATCTGAAATGGAAGAAAATGTAGACCCTGAAGGGCCCTGATGAGGCAGTTGGTGTGACCAGAGAGGCAAATAAGGAAGATATTTGGCCACTTCCCTGGCCTATCTTTCTTCCTCTTCTGCTGTCTGACAGTCCCTCAAGAAGGCTGGTCTGGTGTGATAATATTGGACTGAAGAAGCAGAGGAGGGCAAAGAATCAGAGGTGCACCATTACTGTGGGAGATTGGGTACAGAATATCAATCTTTAGTTGAAATGCCTGGACACTGCCTCACAATAATGTAAAGACAGATGCATTAAAGCAAAACTGTGTTTAACTGCACATATTTTTTAAAATATTGAAATATCTAAAATCAAGGATCAAAGTCCACATCTTTCCCCTTCCTGCCGCCCTCATTGAATTCAATGCAGAAGGAATTTCTGCCTGCCTTAATTTTTTCCTGTCTTCTTTCCCTACTCTCATCAGCTGCCTGTCTAAATCAGATTTTAAAGGCCCCATGTGTTGCATTTAATAAGGGCCAAGGATCTGCCCCAATTTGACGTGATGCATAATGGAGAGCCAGTAGAAGGATTCAAAGAGCAGGGTGATATGGTCAGACTGAAAACAATACTTGAAGGGACTTTGTGGAAGTTCTTGGACATGATGCTGAACAAACTTTAACTGAGGGCTGTAAAGTCAAGTCTGGAGCTCTGTGGGAAGGTTCTGGACAATGAACTTGACAACATGCTCTGGTAACATAAAGGGCCAGACCACTGAGGTCTTTGAGAGATTCAGAGCCAGACCTTCAGTCAGTGTTAACTGGCATAGCTCTAGTGAGGTCAATTGAAGATTTACATCAACTAATATTGTGGCCCTCAGTTCCTAAAGGGGTCAGTATCTTCTGGGTAATGAAAAGACAATGTTAGGCCCCAGTCCTGCAATGGATAGAATATGGATGGATTGCTTCACCTGGAGGGAGCCCAAAGGAGACACTGCATGGGTGCAACAGTCTGCCTCTGCAGGAGCCGTGGATTAATTTGAAATATGGAGAGCCAGGTTGGATTTGCAAAGATGAACTCTGATACAGCAAGTCCTACTTTCAAAAACTTCAGCAAAGTACATGCACTGCTTCTGCCTTGCACCAGAAATGGAAAGATAGTTTGTTTTGGTAACCAAACAATACTTGTGACTTTTGACTCAAAATTCTATATATTTGTGATTTTTTTTTAAAACCTTTTTCACCATGACGTCTTAACTTTTTCCTAAAAATTCCCCGGACTGTCCCAGTCCTGTCCTTCCCCAATAAGTCAGTAATAACTGCACTCTGGCCCAGCCCTCTCATGCACTCTGTTTCATTTGTTCATTTAGCACGTGTCTCTCGGCTGTGCGAATGCAAGATCTTCACTCCTTGACTCAGGCAGGTATTAAACAGTTCAAGGCAGCATACATAAGTGCACAAGATGTGAACCTCTAGCTACCTAATCATGAAAGAATGAGAGCAGCTATTATATGAGATTATGTGTTTAAAACTTGTTTAAATATTGAGGGATTTTTTTTCGGGATTCAAATTGTTTTGTATTTTTATGATTAAAAAAACAGCAAACCTTATTTAGAGAAAAGCAAATAAGGAAAACCTTACATCCAAATGCAAAGTCACTCCTCAGTAAGACCTAGGATCAAAGGCAGAATCAAATGTTCTTTTGAGTTGCTCAGCACATCTTAGAGAGAGAGAGAGAGAGAGTACAGTGTTACTATTGTATGCTGCTATTTAGTCTCAGTTCTTTCACGGGACAGGGGGATCAGATGTTGGTATCTTCTGCAGATCTGGAATCTGGCAGTGGGAGAGAGTGGTAACATTTTAAAAAAACTGTGTTTCTGGAACTGGATTTCCTTATGGAATTCTGGGCTAGTGTCTTTGTTTCCTGTCCTCTGGTCATGTTGGGAATAACATGTTTCTTTGACAGGTTTCAGAGTAGCAGCCGTTTTAGTCTGTATTCTCAAAAAGAAAAGGAGTACTAGTGGCACCTTAGAGATAAATAAATTGGTTAGTCTCTAAGGTGCCACAAGTCCTCCTTTTCTTCATGTTTCTTTGAATGATCTTGGTTGTAGTATGGATAAGTTTGTGAGGCGGCAGTTCCCTTGTGTTTACAGAGACAGCCACTTCCCCATTGCACACTGTTCAGAAATTACCACACTGGTCAATACGGGGTAAATTTGCAAAGTGGGGCACAGGGAGTTGCGCCGTTAAATTGCATTGATGTTGATGGGAGTTGTGTGGCTAAATCCCTGCATGCTGCTTTGTAATTTATCCCTTTGTGTTCCTCAAACCTTCTGGCTCATGACTAATTTGTGTCTCTAATAGAAAATCTTGTACATGTTTTATTGGTACATGGGACGGAAACAGGCTACTATTAGCACCATATCTGCCATATAGAAACTTTACATTTCCAAGGCACTAACACTCTAAATAAGTATTTATATATTTGCTCTTATTGCAACCGCATTAGTTACACAGGAGCAGTAAATACTTCATAGGTAAAGTTCCTATTATGTGTCCCAAAAATTATAACCCCAATTTCCCACCAAAAGAAACTGATCCCACTAAATTTTTTGCATACTATATTTGTCTCAGAGGGTTTTCTTTGGGGTGGGGATGTATGGCAAAAAATCAGAACAGGAGTTTTTAAAGGTATAATGCTCTGAAATTTTTTCCTTCTTATTTATTTATTTGGAAATGTCCCCAATTTTTTTTCAAGCTCATAGCTCCAAAATGACTTGGGTTAGAAAATCTAACAGTGAGTGGTTGTGTTGGCCTTGATGAAGAGAGTGCTGTTTCGTACGTTTGTGGGAAGTTAAGGGTGGAATTGCAGAGAGAGAGATAACAAATGACATAAACAAACAAAGCATGTATGTAAAAAGAAATGTTAACATGGCAAAGTATAGTTAGAAAAATTCTAGAATTAAAGTTGCCTGTGCAACTTTAATTTGCCCTCCTTATGTATATGCATTAAGATGCAGTCTCTAATTACATGATCACATATTTTTCCATAGGACCCCTGCCTCATTCAGTGCACAGGCTGGACCTGCTCTGAGGATGAATCAGAGCTATGTAGTGAAGGAGGCTGTTGTCTGTAGGATCCCTACCACACTTGTTGCAGAAGTCAGAAGGTGTGCAGTGAATGAAGCAGGGAACCACCGAAAGAGAAAGGATGGTCTCACTGTTAAAGAAGTTGACAGTTTCCTGGAGAATTGGATTCTGTCCCATCATTGGCTACGGAGTTTCTATGTGTTGCTAGACAAGTTGCTTAAAACAAACTTTTGCATAGATGTCCCCTAGTTGTGTGTTTCTCATTTTCTGGGTGCCTAACTTGGGGCATTGGGGTCTGATGTACTGAGCACTCACAGCTGCAGCTGAAGTCCATCGGAGCTGTGCCTGGACCATACGAACTGTTAAAATATGCTACGTATGCTGAAGAATCAGGTTCTAGATCTTTAAAGTTGGGTACCCAAAATAAGTGGACATATAACTTTGACATTTGTTGTGTCTGATCCCCACCTGTAAAATGGGAATAATAATATCACCTCACTTCACAGGTGTGTTGTCAAGATTTTAAATTCATGAATGTTTGTGACTCATTCAGTTACCACAGTAATGAGTGTCACAGAAAGTTTCATGAGGAAATTCCTTTTATATTCAGTGCAGGGTTTGGATGGCATGTAGTAAATAAGGCTTTAGGCTGCAGATTGATTGCCAAGGATAAAAGGAAATACTGAATAACTACACACTGAGTGAGCGCTGTCCATCCTATACACTGAATGAGGCTGGGAATCTTATGGAGAACATAGCATGTGATCATGTAATTAACAACTGTATCACAATGCATATGCAGAAGTATAAAACAACATATTTCTCCATAACCTTATTCAAGGAAACCACTGAACCATTTGAGCTGAAACTTCCTAAAAAATTCAGCCTGAGGGTGATACCTAACATGGAAACTTTCAGCCTGAATGGTTAAAGTTTGGCAAAGTTAAAAGCAACTGAAAACAGGATTTATAATGGAAAGTATTAGGCAACATTAAGTATTGGCATTGCTATATTATATATATATATATATATATATATAATAGAATAAAACCCACTCCAATGTGGGCAGGAAAGAGTATTAACTAGGCACTCATTAGAGCAGGCATATGAATAGAAGGCACAGGAAGGTTGGGACAGGGTTTGTGAGAGTGTACCCAAGCCCAGCACAGGCAGCAAAAGGGAGCAATTGGAAAACCCAAACCAACCATCTTGCTCTACTTCTTAGAAGAGATGTTGTGAGTCAAGGACTATAACCATCTTCCTATCTTTTGTCTGTTTGCAGGGTTTGGGGCCTGAGGCTGAAATTAAGGTCGGACCGACATTTCAGACCTATATTGGTATAACTTTGTCGCTCGGGGTGGGAAAAATTCCATATCCCTGAGTGACGAAGTTATACCAATCTAACCCCTCCCCCCCCGCCCCCGTGTAGAAAGCATTTTGTCGACAGGAGAGCTTCTCCTGCCGACATAGCTATCACCGCTCATTGGCAAAGCTTTCCCATTGGCCTGGTAGTGTCTTCCTTAAAGCACTACTGTGGTGCAGAGCACCATTACAGCCACCGTAGTGCTGTATGTGAAGACAAGCCCTAAGTGTCAGCCCTGTACCAGGGCAGAGCTCTCTGCACAGCTGTGTATGTCCCTTAGGTGGTAGAATGCAATATTTTCTTTCTTTTTTACCTGTTTTACCCCTTCTTGTTACTTGCTGCTGCAGCTTGGGTCACACATGTTGAGGTGTTTTCTTGTGCATACAGGGCAATGTTTAAAATAGATAGTTATGGATGTATAACTGACACCAGGCATGGGAGGGGAATAGAAGATGAGTAAAGAAGGGACAACATGCAGGGGAAAGGAATCTGGGAAAGGGCAAAGGGGTGGGTACTGAGAAGGGAGCCATGGACTGAAAGGGGTATGAACTGGTGGTTGGTATGAAGCTGGTTTTGGAATGTGAGTGTGGGATGTCCACTGTGAAGTAGGTAGAGGGCTTATATGGCCAAGGGAGAGGAGAGAAGTGGATGGAAGGACACGGGGGCTGGGGAAACTCAGAAAGTCAGCATTCTTTTTATCCATGTTAAACTCTGAGTTGATTTAACAAAGAATAGAGATTATTGTGAGAGCCAGGAGAAGTACTGGAAACAAATAGTTAAATATAAAATTATATCACACATTCTAGAGCCTAGGCTTAACTAACAAGATACTCATGTCTAATAAAGTATTGCTCACCAGTGCTTTACAGTCAGCCTATCTGTGACCCCTCCTTCATGAAACACCACAAGCTGTCAGCCTGTCCCTTCATTGAAGAATCCATTGTGTTTCTCTGCATTCCCTGATATACCAGACTAATCCTTTGATCCTGGATAGTTTCTCTCTTAGATTTCACACTCCTTTTCACTGGTATATGGCTCAGTATGCAAATAGGCAGGGCCGCTGGAACAGTTTTTATAGTGAGGGTGCTGAAAGCCATTGAACCAAATTGTAAACTCTCTATATAATGGAAGCCACTTCAAGCCAGGGTGTGCGACAGCACCCTCTGAACCCCAAGTTACAGCACCTATGCAAATAGGCATCCTTTGTGAGGCATACGATACACAACACTCACATGGCCAGACAAAGATAAGATTTGTTACCTCCTGTCTGAAAGGAACATGTCCAAGGTATGTCACCTCCTGGGAATCTTAACTCCCAGACCTTAAAACATATTTTTTAGTACAGATACAGATATTATTTAAGGAATCAAATACATAGATTTTGTAATGATTATGACCACCAATGGGCTCTTGACTTTTGATAGAGACCAGCTGAGCAAACCAGCTGAGCGGCGAACAGCAGAGAGGCTAACAGAGGGACTTTGCCTGGGAGTTCGCCTGGGGAGAGCCCACCGAGGCTTACATCTTGCCGGCTTCTCTGAGTAGTTACTACAACTCTTGAGGAAGCTCGTAGAAGGAAGGTAATATGGATGGGGAGCATGCAGCTGTTGTGACCTGCACTGGATGTGCCATGTTTGTCTTAACATGTTTGTGCCATGTTTGTGCCATGATATTCCTTGTCTTTCTTCCACAGGACAGAAGCGACTTTGTCTGTACAAAGTGCAAGCTGGTCTCCATATTGGAAGAGAAGGTTCAAGGTCTGGAGAAACAAGTATCGACCCTCCGTTGCATAAGAGAAACTGAAGATTTCCTGGACAGATGTCAGGATATGCTTCTATGACACAATGTTCTGAAGATTCAGAGCAGACTGCGCAGCAGGGACAGAAGGACAGTGAAGAAATTTGACAGCATGTGACCTCCAGAAGAAGAAAGGGGAGTGTCCATGTACCAGCAATGCAGACAGAGGTAAGCAACCGTTTTCATGTTCTCTCCACAGGTACTAATGCGGAGAGTGGACTAGATGATACCTCTGAGGGAAGGGAACAGAAGGAGAGTCCGCCGATTGGAAGGCATAAGATGCACTGTCCTAGGGATGGGGGTTCCACGACCACCGCTCCCAAGAGAAGGAGGCGGGTGGTGGTGGTCGGGGACTCTTTCCTCAGGGGGACTGAGTCATCTATCTGCCTCCCCGACCGGGAAAACCAAGAAGTCTGCTGCTTGCCAGGAGCTAGGATTCACGATGTGGTGGAGAGACTACCGAGACTCATCAAGCCCTCAGATCGCTACCCCTTCCTGCTTCTCCACGTGGGCACCAATGATACTGCCAAGAATGACCTTGAGCAGATCACTGCAGACTATGTGGCTCTGGGAAGAAGGATAAAGGAGTTTGAGGTGCAAGTGGTGTTCTCGACCATCCTCCCCGTGGAAGGAAAAGGCCTGGGAAGAGACAGTTGAATTGTGGAAGTCAATGAATGGCAACGCAGGTGGTGTTGGAGAGAAGGCTTTGGATTCTTTGACCATGGGATGGTGTTCCAAGGAGGAGTGCTAGACAGAGACAGGCTCCACCTAACGAAGAGAGGGAAGAGCATCTTCACAAGCAGGCTGGCTAACCTAGTGAGGAGGGCTTTAAACTAGGTTCACTGGGGAAGGAGACTAAAGCCCTGAGGTAAGTGGGGAAGTGGGATACCGGGAGGAAGCATGAGCAGGAAGCGCAAGAGGGGAGGAGGAGGTGACCAGCCCTCTGTGGAGAAAGAAGTGATTTGGGACTATTTAGAAAAGCTGGACGAGCACAAGTCCATGGGGCCAGATGCGCTGCATCCGAGAGTGCTAAAGGAGTTGGCGGATGTGATTGCAGAGCCATTGGCCATTATCTTTGAAAACTCATGGCGAACGGCGGAGGTCCCGGATGACTTGAAAAAGGCTAATGTAGTGCCCATCTTTAAAAAAGGGAAGAAGGAGGATCTGGGGAACTACAGGCCAGTCAGCCTCACTTCAGTCCCTGGAAAAATCATGGAGCAGGTCCTCAAGGAATCAATTCTGAAGCACTTAGAGGAGCGGAAAGTGATCAGGAAAAGTCAGCATGGATTCACCAAGGGCAAGTCATGCCTGACTAATGTAATTGCCTTCTATGACAAGATAACTGGCTCTGTGGATGAGGGGAAAGCAGTGGACTTGTTATTCCTTGATTTTAGCAAAGCTTTTGACACGGTCTCCCACAGTATTCTTGTCAGCAAGTTAAAGTATGGGCTGGATGAATGGACTATAAGGTGGATAGAAAGCTGGCTAGATCATCGGGCTCAACGGGTAGTGATCAATGGCTCCATGTCTAGTTGGCAGCCGGTATCAAGTGGAGTGCCCCAAGGGTCGGTCCTGGGGCCGGTTTTGTTCAATATCTTCATTACTGATCTGGAGGATGGTGTGGACTGCACCCTCAGCAAGTCTGCAGATGACACTAAACTGGGAGGAGAGGTAGATACGCTGGAGGGTACGGATAGGATACAGAGGGCCCTAGACAAATGAGAGGATTGGGCCAAAAGAAATCTGATGCGGTTCAACAAGTACAAGTGCAGAGTCCTGCACTTAGGACGGAAGAATCCCATGCACTGCTACAGACTAGGGGCCAAATGGCTAGGCAGCAGTTCCGCAGAAAAGGACCTAGGGGTGACAGTGGACGAGAAGCTGGATATGAGTCAACAGTGTGCCCTTGTTGCCAAGAAGGCCAATGGCATTTTGGGCTGTTTAAGTAGGGGGCATTGCCAGCAGATCAAGGGATGTGATCGTTCTCCTCTATTCAGCATTGCTGAGGTTGCATCTGGAGTACCGTGTCCAGTTTTGGGCCCCACACTACAAGAAGGATGTGAAAAAATTGGAAAACATCCAGAGGAGGGCAACAAAAATGATTAGGGGACTTATGAGGAGAGGCTGAGGGAACTGGGATTGTTTAGTCTGCAGAAGAGAAGAATGAGAGGGGATTTGATAGCTGCTTTCAACTACCTGAAAGGGGGTTCCAAAGAGGATGGATCTAGACTGTTCTCAGTGGTAGCAGATGACAGAACGAGGAGTAATGGTGTCAAGTTGCAGTGACGGAGGTTTAGGTTGGATATTAGGAAAAACCTTTTCAATAGGAGGGTGGTGAAGCACTGGAATGCGTTACCTAGGGAGGTGGTGGAATCTCCTTCCTTTGAAGTTTTTAAGGTCATGCTTGACAAAGCCCTGGCTGGGATGATTTAGTTGGGGATTGGTCCTGCTTTGAGCAGGGGGTTGGACTAGATGACCTCCTGAGGTCCCTTCCAACCCTGATAGTCTATGATGCTACGATTCTATGACCTCACATGGCACCCTTTGCTGATCTATTATGCATATATCTAATCCAGGGGATCCCGACAAAACCCTGTACACCCCTTGTGTCCTCTGCCAGTTGGCAACCAGAGGGTCCCTGGATCACACAACAAGCAACCAACAGGAGAGTGTGAGAAGCTGTAGTATATGTAGACTACTCCGAACAATATCTTACACTTCTGTCCATATCTTTGCTGTGTAAATTCTACTCTCCTATAGCCATTTAGCTTAACTTTTGCCCCTTGTTCCTCACCTGTTTAGCACTATGTATTGTGGGTGTGAGTGAGTGCAGGCTTGTCCAGATTTATTTCGACTAGAAACGGGGCTGAAAATCTTGATATGTTTGGTATTTTTTGGCTTTAGACAGGTCAGAAATACACATGAATAGTCTTTCTCATGGCACTTTGCTTCTTCCGTTTTGGGTTGATAATGTGCTATATGCAGACATGGAGGGGTGGGGTAAGAGGCAAGCTATACAACATTTTTAGAACTTCAGAAAGTTCTGGGTGGTGGTTTGTGTCTATTATTTTATTTCATCCAAGCTAGCTTCCCTATTTTATGCCCTTTTTGGATCTTAAACTCACATTTTGAGCCTTAGTCAGTTAATCTCTGGAGACATCAAGTTGACAGATGAGCAGCTGTGGTGAACTGAGGCGGGAAAAACTGAAATGGAAACTGCTGACCAGTTGTGTTTCTCAGCATTGCATCATCTTATTATAATGGCCAAATCTTACTAAAGAAAAATAAACTGTAGGAGGTTTGCAAGCTGCTGATTCGGTTTTCTGAATAGCAATTCAGTGTTATGACCTGTCATAACTGTGGCAAACAAACAATCCCCCCACCTCCGCATCACCACCAAAAACCACTATTGCAAAATAGCATGAGAACAGGCATGCAATTTTCATATGTGAGAAATATATGATGTAAAACAATAGGAGAAAACTGAGGGAGAGTCTGCAGCAAGACTCACCTCCTTTTTTGCTTCACCCCCTTTTTAGACATACTATTACTTCTACTTAAGTCAAACCTAGAGGTTCCAGCTGAGATTTGAGCCCAAGTGTGCTTGGCACTGTACAAACAGAGTGGCAGTCCCTGCCACAAAGAGATTAAGTTCAAAAGGTGAGAGGAGAAATAGAAACACTGAGAGGTGAAATGACTTGCTTAGGGTCATACAACAGGTTGGTAGCAGGTCCAGGATTTGAATCCAAGTGCCCTGATGTTCAGGATAGTGCTCTAGCCACTGGATTATTGTGCCACCTAATATATACTTTTATATGTATCAGATGCCCCCAAATCCCACAGTTCTGCAATCACATAAGACTTCTTTCGTTTAAAAAAATCCTGGTGAAGAGAATAAATGAAAATAGCAATTTTTTTTTTAAAAACATATATAACAAGTGGAAAAATGGGGAAGTTGATAGAGATGAGTACAAAATGGCAGTTAGGAAATGCAGACAACTGATAAGGGAAGCTCAAGGTTTCAATGGAAATTCTGTGGCCAGTAGGTTTAAGGGAATTCTTTAAATGTACCAAATATAAACAAAATCCTAAGAACAGTATAGGTCTGATACTAGATAAGGATGTCAATCATGCTGCAGAAATGGAAGTAGTCAACAAATATTTCTGTTGTGTTTGGAAAGAAGAGTTGCAAAGGGTGAATGGATTTAGTGATCAATGGCTCCATGTCTAGTTGGCAGCCGGTGTCAAGTGGAGTGCCCCAGGGGTCGGTCCTGGGGCCGGTTTTGTTCAATATCTTCATAAATGATCTGGAGGATGGTGTGGATTGCACTCTCAGCAAATTTGCGGACGATACTAAACTGGGAGGAGTGGTAGATACGCTGGAGGGGAGGGATAGGATACAGAAGGACCTAGACAAATTGGAGGATTGGGCCAAAAGAAATCTGATGAGGTTCAATAAGGATAAGTGCAGGGTCCTGCACTTAGGACGGAAGAATCCAATGCACCGCTACAGACTAGGGACCGAATGGCTAGGCAGCAGTTCTGCGGAAAAGGACCTAGGGGTGACAGTGGACGAGAAGCTGGATATGAGTCAGCAGTGTGCCCTTGTTGCCAAGAAGGCCAATGGCATTTTGGGATGTATAAGTAGGGGCATAGCGAGCAGATCGAGGGACGTGATCGTCCCCCTCTATTTGACATTGGTGAGGCCTCATCTGGAGTACTGTGTCCAGTTTTGGGCCCCACACTACAAGAAGGATGTGGATAAATTGGAGAGAGTCCAGTGAAGGGCAACAAAAATGATTAGGGGTCTAGAACACATGACTTATGAGGAGAGGCTGAGGGAGCTGGGATTGTTTAGCCTGCAGAAGAGAAGAATGAGGGGGGATTTGATAGCTGCTTTCAACTACCTGAAAGGGGGTTCCAAAGAGGATGGCTCTAGACTGTTCTCAATGGTAGCAGATGACAGAACGAGGAGTAATGGTCTCAAGTTGCAGTGGGGGAGGTTTAGATTGGATATTAGGAAAAACTTTTTCACTAAGAGGGTGGTGAAACACTGGAATGCGTTGCCTAGGGAGGTGGTGGAATCTCCTTCCTTGGAAGTTTTTAAGGTCAGGCTTGACAAAGCCCTGGCTGGGATGATTTAACTGGGAATTGGTCCTGCTTCGAGCAGGGGGTTGGACTAGATGACCTTCAGGGGTCCCTTCCAACCCTGATATTCTATGATTCTATGATTCTATGATTCCTGCTTCCTGATCTTGCTGCTGTGTCAAATACTAACAGGGCTAGCCCTTTGATACCATCAGTGGAAGGAGGGACCTGAAAGGGCTACAAGCCCAATATCCCACTCCAACCTCATTGTGGGGCAATCTGGGTACTCTTAACGAATAGGACAGGGCTGCCTAGACCTGAGGTGGCTGGCAGTTCAGGTACTTACTTTAACCAATAAACTGGCAAAATAAGCAAAAATTTTGCCCATAACCTTGGCCCTACCCAACCGTGGCACTGGGGGTAAGATGCTGGGGAAGATGATGATGATTTTGAAAGAAGCAGGATGATATATTCATATCTTACAGTGATAAGGAAATACTTTCTATTCCATCCGTAACTAGGGAGGATCTTTAAAGTTAAAAGTTTAAAGTTAAACACTTTTTAATACTCTTTTTAAATTGGACATCCAAGAGTATTAGCAAAATTGGCTGGGAAGCTCTCTGAACCATTAGCGTAATTTTTGGAGTAGGGACTGTCTTTTTGTTCTGTGTTTATGCAGCATCTAACACAATGAGTTTCTGGTCCATGACCGGGTCTCCTAGGTGCTACAATAATACAAATAATTACTAATAACACTAGGGAAATTCTAGAGGACTGGAAAAAAAGCTAATGTTTTTTCAATATTTAAAAAGGAAAAATGATGAGGAGATTACAAGTTCGGTTGATAATGGTAACTGTTGACAAAATATTTAGATT
This sequence comes from Eretmochelys imbricata, assembly GCF_965152235.1. Classification (NCBI taxonomy): domain Eukaryota; kingdom Metazoa; phylum Chordata; order Testudines; family Cheloniidae; genus Eretmochelys; species Eretmochelys imbricata. The sequence goes on from NC_135573.1 coordinate 242,794,923, forward strand.
TTTGGAAGGCATTTGATTTAGTCCTGCTTGACATTCTCCAAGGTTTAGTTTCATTAGCTGTATACTAAATCAATGTAGCCCAAATAAAACGGATTAAAAACTGGTTAACTGATATAGCTCAAAATGTGAATGGGAAATCATTGTCTTATGGGGTGTTTTTAGTGGGAGCTGTTCTTGGGCCAGTGTTATTCAATATCTTTCAGTGACTTGGAAGAAATAAAATCTTCACTAGTAAAACTTGCAGCTGAGACACACTTGCTGGAGTGATAAATAAAGAGGGGGACAGGTCTCTTGACCTCCTTTAAAAGTGAGTGTCATCATCTGAGTAGAACTGAACTCAGAACTTTGCACAGTTCAGCTAAATTGTGTAATGTTCTGTTTACATGACTTGCTCTGTATTTAGTACTGCGTTCCTGAATAATAGTGTATAAAATTTTATTTTGAAACTTGTTTCCATTCCAGTGTGGAACAAGAATGGCACACAGTCATTCACACCCATGTGTAGGCTCTCTCTTTTTACATCTCTGTCTATATAGCATGGTGGTTAAGCTAATGGTTTAGGCTGTAGAAGAGCTGCATTCAGATCCCCATTGTGCCTGATTTAGAGAAACACATCAGTTTTTATTAGAAATAAGTTTTGTTGAACATATTTTGACCAGCTCTGCTTTCATTCCTATGCAGTTACATTAAAATGTTAACTCTTGTAATAGATGTATTGTGGTTATGTAAACTTTATGTAACAGTTAGTGGTGTAGTGGTTCTCAACCTTTGCCTTCCCTGGACCCCTTGTGAGAAGACCTGAAGCCTAGGGAGTATATACTGTGCTCATTAATTTTTCTGACAGATATGGATTCTCTGTTTCCAGAAGAAATGTACAAGAGATGCTATTTAGTTTTATTCAGCTATTAACAGGAGTGCACATGGGCATAAGAAGTACACATGGGTATGGCAATTGCCAATCAGAAAATAATTAATTACTAAATGCAAAAAAAGCTCACCCCTTCTTTCTGTTTTTAGACATTAAGTAAATCAAGAATTCCAGGAACCTAGTCGCTTGAGCCATTGGTTAAATAGCTTATTTCAGTATAATTCCAAAAGAACAATGTAACTGAACTAAAATATTAATCAAATCCTCAGTAGCAAGAAGTCAATAAAAGTAACAATACATCTTCTATCAGAAGCTTTAAAATATGACAACATAGTCACTTGCATCAAAGACAATAACTGAAATGTCTGTAATTTAGAAAACAATTAGGCTAGCAGGATTCCCCTTTCAAATCTGATATATCTTGTTATACTAGTTGACAACATAGCCTAACTTGTTGTCTCTTTCCAGTTTTACCTCCCAGTTTTACTCTATTTACAGCAAAATAGAAGTGATAGTTTCTGAACTGGGCCAAGAAAAATAGTTTCTTTGAACATTGGAGCTTAGATCTACAGTCCAAGACACATTTTGGGATTAGATACTTTGGATGCTACTCTACTGATTTCCATCCTATGCAACTCTCAAGTAAAGTTTTGCTGCATGTTGTAGCTGCAAAATCTTCCACATAGATAAAGTAACAAATGACCAAATTGCACATGGCATATAATGTAATGGGCCACATTTGTAAAAATAGGCCGTTTAGTACTTTACTCTTGTGCGATGTAAATTGGGGCAGAATGGACTTTCTGTGGGGGTTTTCCAGGGATTGGAAGTGCACCATCCTGTCTGAAATGATAATCAGGGCTGCTGTACAGGAGCTTTTGTACCTATTTCCTATACTGAAGGTTGCTTTTATACTGGTTTTGATACCCAGAAACAAAGGGCTATACTGCCACTTGGAAATGAGTGGCAAAGACCTGTGCCGTGCCACTTTACAGCAGGGCTAAAGCAGCAGTGGAATACAACTTCCTGCATTACTTCACTCTAGTCTTTAGACTGTAAGCTTTTTTCCAGGCAGAGACCATTTTTTAATGGGTTCATACAGCCCCTACTATAATGAAATGCTGGTCCAGAGTTAGGGCTCCTAAGTGCTGCTGTGATACAATTCATCAACACAGTATAATAATCTCATTCTTATGAATGGGAGCTACTTTGCAGTGCCACTCTGGGATTGCAGCAGATCAACCACAAAGACATATTTGCTTACCATACTGAGAAGGCTCTTGGTAAGGATGGATAAAATATGAACAGGCTCAGACCTTCCTTATCCCAGACATTACATTATTTTTCCTTTTCCTGTGCTCTGCTGCGCTTTCGGGCTCTACCAAGACCAGAAGCAGGAAGTACTAGTACCGTCTTATGCATTTACATCTAATTGTACAGACTCAAGGAATTTGGGTGGTTCCACGAAACTTATGGCTGCTTATCCTAATTCAACCTTGTGAGCATCACCCATCTCTAATAAGGCAGGGAGGTGGGCATGGGCAGCAGGCTCACTTTCCCCTTCAGTGATGAACATATTTCTGCAGGCAGTGAGTGAAAAAACATGCAGCATGAAGATGGGGCTGGACTGGGGGCAGAGTTCAGTGAAACTTCGAGGGGAAAAGCCTGTGGCTGAGACCCCTTAGTTTTTGAATAAAATGTATGTGCTCAGCAGCATTCAGACACTAAAGAACTTGGAGAAAGAGGGAGGGAGTCTTGCTATCTCAGGAGAAAATGAGCAGAGAAATGGGGTATAAAATTCACTTCTAAGCAGAAAAATCTCTCTCTGTGGTATTTACCTGGCTCCCATCACTGAGCCCATGTCTACACTATGGCACCATAGTTATGATTCTGTAACCCTATAGCATAGATGCAGACTATAGCAATGGAAGGGTTTTTTTTTCTGTCATTGTAGGAACTCCACCTGCTTGAGCAACAGTAGGTAGGTCAACAGAAGCATCCATCCGTTCACTTAGCTGCACCTGCACTGGGGGTTAGGTCAGCAAAGCTATGGCACTTGGGGGTATGAATTTTTCACACCCCTGAGCACTGTAGCTTTGTCAGCCTAAATTGTATATGTAGATCAGGCCTGAATGCTTCTGTCTTTTTATATTAGGTCATTCTCACAACCCCCTTATGAGGTAGATTTATGAGGGATTTAGATTTATTAGGAACTGGGGAAACTGTTGGGATGGGGAGCCTATGGAGGAAGGATGGGTTCCACCTAAACCACAGTGGATCCAGACTGCTGGCACTTAACATTAAAAAGGTTGCAGAGCAGTTTTTAAACTAAGAGATGGGGGGAAAGCCGATTGCTGCAGAGGCGCATGTGGATTGGACAGAGACTTTTCTTAGAGGAGAGTCTATTTATAGAGATTCTCTAGGTTTTAGTCAGGAGGAGGAGATGGAAGAGGATAAAGTACTGTCCAGATCAGACGAGAAACATTCACATAAAGAATCTGACACATCAGAAAAGGGCAGACAAATAAGCAGTGACAAGTTTTTGAAGTGCTTGTACACAAATGCTAGAAGTCTAAATAATAAGATGGGTCAACTAGAGTGCCTCGTGTTAAAGGAAGATATTGATATAATAGGCATCACAGAAACCTGGTGGAGTGAGGACACAATCAATGGGACACAATCATTCTGGGGTACAAAATATATCAGAAGGACAGAACAGGTCATGCAGGAGGTTGGGGAGGCGGGGGGAGGAGGGAGGTGGCACTATATGTGAAAGAAAATATAGAATCAAACGAAATAAAAATCTTAAGTGAATCCACATGTTCCATAGAATCTATGGATAGTAATTCCATGCTCTAATAAGAATATAACAGTAGGGATCTATTATCGACCACCTGACCAGGACAGTGATAGTGATGATGAAATGCTAAGGGAGATTAGAGAGGCTATCAAAATAAAAAAACTCAATAATAGTGGGGGATTTCCATTATCCCCATATTGACTGGGTACATGTCACCTCAGGACGAAATGCAGAGACAAAATTTCTCAATACTTTAAATGACTGCTTCTTGGAGCAGCTGGTACAGGAACCCACAAGGGAAGAGGCAACTTTTGATCTAGTCCTGCGTGGAGCGCAGGATCTGGTCCAAGAGGTAGCTATAACAGGACTGCTTGGAAATAGTAACCATAATATAATAACATTTAACATTCCTGTGGTGAGAAGAATACCTCAACAGCCCAACACTGTGGCATTTAATTTCAGAAAGGGGAACTATGCAAAAATGAGGAGGTTAGTTAAACAGAAATTAAAAGGTACAGTGTCTAGAGTGAAATCCCTGCAAGCTGCATGGACACTTTTCAAAGACACCACAATTGAGTCTCAACTTAAATGTATATCCCAAATTAAAAAATGCAGTAAAAGAACTAAAAAAGAACCATCGTGGCTTAACAATCATGTAAAAGAAGCAGGGAGAGATAAAAAGGCATCTTTTAAAAAGTGGAAGTCAAATCCTAGTGAGGTAAATAGAAAGGAGCATAAACACTGCCAAATTAAACATAAAAATGTAATAAGAAAAGCCAAAAAGGAGTTTGAAGAACAGTTAGCCAAAAACTCAAAAGGTAATAAAATGTTTTTTTAGTACATCAGAAGCAGGAAGCCTGCTAAACAACCAGTGGGTCACCTGGACGATCGAGATACAAAAGGAGCACTTAAAGACGATAAAGTTATCGCAGAGAAACTAAATGAATTCTTTGCTTCAGTCTTCAGGGCTGAGGATGTTAGGGAGATTCCCAAACCTGAGCCGTTCTTTGTAGGTGACAAATCTGAGGAATTGTCACAGATTGAAGTGTCACTAGAGGAGGTTTGGGAATTAATGGATAAACTTAACAGTAACAGGTCACCGAGATCAGATGGCATTCACCCAAGAGTTCTGAAAGAACTCAAAAGTGAAATTGCTGAACTATTAACTATGGTTTATAACCTGTCCTTTAAATCAACTTCTGTACCCAGTGACTGGAAGATAGCTAACGTAACGCCAATATTTAAGAAGGGCTCTAGAGGTGATCCTGGCAATTACAGACCGGTAAGTCTAATGTCAGTACCGGGCAAATTAGTTGAAACAATAGTAAAGAATAAAATTGTCAGGAACATAGAAGAACATAATTTGTTGTGCAAAAGTCAACATGGTTTCTGTAAAGGGAGATCATGTCTTACTAATCTCTGAGAGTTCTTTGAGGGGGTGAACAAACATGTGGACAAGGGGGATCCAGTGGACATAGTGTACTTAGATTTCCAGAAAGCCTTTGACAAGGTCCCTTACCAAAGGCTCTTATGTAAATGGGATAAGAGGAAAGATCCTTTCATGGATTGAGAACTAGTCAAAAGACAGGGAACAAAGGGTAGGAATAAAAGGTAAATTTTCAGAATGGAGAGGGGTAACTAGTGGTGTCGCCCAAGGGTCAGTCCTAGGACCAATCCTATTCAACTTATTCATAAATGATCTGGAGAAAGGGGTAAACAGTGAGGTGGCAAAGTTTACAGTCAATACTAAACTGCTCAAGATAGTTAAGACCAAAGCAGACTGTGAAGAACTTCAAAAAGATCTCACAAAACTAAGTGATTGGGCAACAAAATGGCAAATGAAATTTAATGTGGATAAATGTAAAGTAATACACATTGGAAAAAATAACCCCAACTATACATACAATATGATGGGGGCTAATTCAGCTATAACTAATCAGGAGAAAGATCTTGGAGTGATCATGGATAGTTCTCTGACGGCGTCCACGCAGTGTGCAGTGGCAGTCAAAAAAGCAAACGGGATGTTAGACATCATTAAAAAAGGGATAGAGAATAAGATGGAGAATATCTTATTGCCCTTATATAAATCCATGGTATGCCCACATCTTGAATACTGCGTACTGATGTGGTCCCCTCATCTCAAAAAAGATATACTGGCATTAGAAAAGGTTCAGAAAAGGCCAACTAAAATGATTAGGGGTTTGGAATGGGTCCCATATGAGGAGAGATTAAAGAAGCTAGAACTTTTCAGCTTGGAAAAGAGGAGACTAAGAGGGGATATGATAGAGGTATATAAAATCATGAGTGCTGTGGAGAAGGTGAATAAGGAAAAGTTATTTACTTGTTCCCATAATATAAGAACTAGGGGCCACCAAATGAAATTAATGGGCAGCAGGTTTAAAACAAATAAAAGGAAGTTCTTCTTCACTCAGTGCACAGTCAACCTGTGGAACTCCTTGCCTGAGGAGGTTGTTAAGGCTAGGACCATAACAGGGTTTAAAAGAGAACTGGATAAATTCATGGAGGTTAAGTCCATGAATGGCTATTAGCCAGGATGGGTAAGGAATGGTGTCCCTAGCCTCTGTTTGTCAGAGGGTGGAGATGGATGGCAGGAGAGAGATCACTAGATCATTACCTGTTAGGTTCACTCCCTCTGGGGCATCTGGCATTGGCCACTGTTGGTAGACAGGATACTGGGCTGGATGGACCCTTGGTCTGACCCAGTTTGGCCATTCTTATGTTCTTATGTTCTGATGTTAGGTAGTTCAACACTATTATATTTTACAGATGCGGAACTGAAGCATATTGAGACTAAGGGCAGGTCTACACTACGAGGTTAAGTCGACCTAAGTTATGCAATTCCAGCTACATGAATAACATAGTTGGAGTTGACATAGTTTATGTCGAATTATTGCGGTGTTTATACCCCACTGGGTCGATGGGAGAAACTCTCCTGTCAACTTAGCTTGTGCTTCTCTTTCCGGTGAAGTACTGGAGTCAATGGGAGAGCGATCGGTAGTCGATTTAGTGGGTCTTCACTAGACTTAGATGCCTAAATCCCAGTGGGCTTAAGTGATTATCTGACTCAAGGTCAGACAGGAAGTTTGTGGTAGAGCAGAGAATTGCAACCAGTCTCCTAAGCGCCAGGCAAGTTCCTAACCAGTGGAGCATCATGTCTCTTCTTCAGATTGTCATGTTTCATTTTGGGTTTGTTCGTTAAATTTAGAAGCACATTGTTTTGTTCAAGAAGCAGTTGTTTTGTTCTTAATATGTTTTAATGCTCTTAATTTTATCCCAAACACAATATATCTCATATTTATGGCAATTTCTCACCTGGTTTCAAGGTCATTTATTCACCACAAACACACACAGGAGTGAATCTCATAAACCTCAGTTCCAAAAACACAGGCCTGTACACAGGGAGCAAAGGAAGCTGCTCCATTGGATCAGTTAGTGGCGGAAGTCTAGGTATACGCGAATGACAAAGGACTGCTGTGTTTCATCGAGGAAATAGCAGTGTTGTGTGCAAGCACATACATCTGAATGCTTTACAAGCAGACAGCCTAAAATTCTATCTTACGATCTCTAGGTGCTCGTTAATCTGTCTTCCCAATGGTTTCCCCAGTTTAAAATATAGATTTCCTGACCAGGCACCCCATTTCTGAAATAATTGTGATTAACCTGGCTTTAGAGTTGCCCCTTCCCCACATCATTTCCTTTGACCCAGTTCCTTTGAGTTCTATGGTTCCTGTAAACATAACTGTTGTATCCTCTTCCCCCCTTGCTCTCTCTGGGTCAGCGCCTCAGCTGATGTAAATTGGCATGGTTCTCCACTGAAGTTTACAGAAATATGCTGATTTACACTAGTTGAGGATCTGACAATCTGTCTCCCAGCTCTGCTAGTACAATTCATTTGGTGACAGAATGCGTAGTTTGACTTGTGCTTCAGGATTACACTTCTGAAATAATTGCTGGATGATGATTTTTTAGTTCCGAACTTTCAGGATGAATGCTTCCTGGAGAACAGCTTTTTTAAAAAATGGTAATCGTTACTTATGCATTTTTTTTTGCATTTAAGTAACTGCACCATAAATATCCATTATCAATAACTTATTGCAAATGTATTCATTAGTTTCTCGTTGACGCTTCATTGCAGAGATCTAAGTGTTTCTGAATTTCCTGGGTGGGTGCATCAGACTGACATGCCATATCTGGTTTTATCAGTTTTTTTGTGTTAAGCTATTATGAATAAAGTTTGAGGTGCATAGGTATATTATTACTAGCAGCATTTGGGATCAGTGATTGCAAGATAGGCATTAAACAACTTCCAGTTGATGCAAGCTTAGCACAGCTTTTGCTAATTCAGCCAGAAGGAGACTCACTTTTGGTGGAGCTGGTGACGGTATAAACAATTCAAAGAGTCCCAGCTGAGTTAATGCTCAGACTGTACTGTTCAGCCACAGGACAAGATGTTCAGTGACTGGACAAGTCTGGTCATCAGTTGGCAGACAAAATGCCATGAGAGTGTTGCACTAACACCTACACATTCTCTCTCATTCCAGAAACTCCTGTCAGCAGGAGATGTCAGAATGTGAAATATTATGTGAGAAAATTAGAGAGAAGGTGGGTGAGATAATATCTTTTATTGGCTCAACTTCCATTGGTGAGAGACATGCTTTTGAGCTGCACAGAGCTCTTCTTCAGATCTGGGAAAGGTACCAGCACCAGATCCTGCCATAACAGATGCAAAACCTGCAGACGTATCTCCACTGCTGATCAATACCACCCACCACACATCTCTTAAGATCCATGGGTCCTACACAGGCCTATCACAACATGCCCCAGTAACAACTATGTGGGTGAAATAAGAGAAAACATTCACTCCATATACCTGATCTCTCAGTCCTTGTCCTCAGAGTAAACCTGCACAATATCCTCTAAAGATGAGCCTGGAAGCTTAAATTCATAACCTTGCTCGACACTGAAAATCATGGTCTTAATAAAGACACTGGGTGTTGTAATAAGCCATAAAATCTGTAACTGATTAACGCTCCTTTTTTGTCTTATAACTGAAGAGGTTTTAATGGGCAACTTCGCTTTGACTGGTCCCTTACAATATGTGTTAATTACTTATGCTTAACAATCTGTTCCACCTTGTATTTAGTTGGGACACTCTGAGTGCCTTTCTCAGACCTGAGGAAGAGCTCTGTGTAGCTCAAAAGCTACAACAACACTGTGAACAACAATGAGAGAAAATGACACACCACAAGCTATGAAGTAATTTGGTAATGCAAAACCGTGCAGGAGTTTTTACTTTTGAGTACATTGTTAAAACCAAATTACTTTTAAGAAAAATATCCTCCAGAACATGGGAAAACTGAGATGACCCCTCCCTTCTCCCGCAGCTGTATGGCAATATAATATTCACTTCTAAGTTCAGCTTTAAGGGTCCTTATCCTACTGTATGAGAAGGGAGCAAACGGGAATTTTTTAAAAGGTATAAATGACCTAAGAGTAGCAGAAAAGGGAATGAGACAACTTTATGCCATGTGACATGGTCCTACCTTCCTTGGAGTCCACATTCAAAGTTAGGATACTCCATGGTGATTTCCAAATGCCCACTAAATAGGCATGAAGGAGGGGAAACCTAGTTTCAGGTTTACATGGAATCTTTAAAAATAGCACATGTTTCAAGCTAGCAGAGGAGAAGGATTGGTTTTATGTTTAGACCACAGAAAGAAAAAATCTGAGTTGGTTCATGCCTCTGCCACAGACTTCTTGTGTAAACTTGGGCAACTCACTTAACATTCAGTGCACCTGGGCATAACAATTTTCCATTGAACTGTGCTGTTGGATTAATGAGTGTTTATAAAGTATTTTGAGATCCTTAGCTAAAAGGAACTATATGCAAAGGCAAATACTTTATTATTAGGTATGCTGGAAAAGGCACCACTATTTGAATTATGTATATAAGTGCTTTGCAAGTTAGATTGGAAATTGTCCAAACCAAATCTGTTGTACTACACATTTTTGCTTCTACATTATGCAGCAACAGCTATTGATTTCAAAATTATCTTGGGACCTTCTAAATGTCCTAGGTCAAATACTAACATAAACACCATCAATCTTCTAATGAATCTAAAAATTATTTCCTAGGACTGAAAACTAATCCTATGTCCATCAGTTTAGTTAGTTGGCTGAGAGAGACTGACATAGAAAATCAACCACGGGCAAAGGTTATTCCAATCATCTTCCCTGTATCGGTGGCCAAAGTCAGAGCATTAGTCAGTGATTTTAAAAGTGCTGTCTCAGTTTAGTTGTGGGCTCCAAAACTAGATTAGCATTTAATAGTGCATTAAAATATTTTAGAGCTCCCTGCAGCTTCTCGTGTGCTAACTTTTTTGGATATTACACAGAGATGAAAGAACAAAAATAGGGTGATAATTATCATTCCTGCCAGGATCCCCCATCTTGCGGACAGGTGTTACTATGGCTCCCTTCCAAATGGAGAGGATACTTACTGTCAGTTTCACTTGCCAAGCTACAAAGAGCGAGAGACACAGAAAGGAAGGCCAAAGATGTTGCAAGATGCCTTATGCCTGGCTTAAGGAATCTGAGGTCAAAGTCATCAGCAGCTGCATGCTAGTTTTGCTAATTTAGACCATGGCGTTTTAGGAACTCATTTGGTCCAATACTGTAAATGAAACTCCAGTGTTAACCCAGGTACAGTAGGGAGACCTCCTCCTCCACCTTCTTTGGCAGTCAAAGAAAAGAAGCCCCTTTGGCTATCATTATGAAATAGCTAGTTTGACCTGTTATTACTTGTTTACACTCAGTAGTGCTCTCATCTGGCCCAGGTTATTCTGGACTGTGTGCTCTGACACATTTTTATGTCCTCTTTATGTTCTTTTAGTTAAATAGGAAAGCTTCTGAAATGCTAGAGATCCCATACAGGGCCACATTTCATCCTGCTTTAAATTGAAGCAATCCCAGTGAAGTCATATTACATGTGACAGATTTACATTGCTGAAAGGGGCTCAGGAATCACAGAGATGGGTGCTCTGTAAGAATGCTAGAATAGACTAACTCCTGCTTACACCTATGGCACATTGTACCTTGCTGATGTCTTAGGTGTTCAATATCACAGATGGGCACACTGATTTATGAGTTGCATCCAGATTATTTTGCAACTGTATTTCATTTACCTTTTTGTACATTTGCCTATGCCCCCTCGGATGAATGAGAAAAAAGCAACATAAACAAATAAAAGATATGTCCAGTGCTTTCCATTTAATTCAGTTTTGATCCTCCCTTTTAGTTGAAAACTTCAGGAACAAAATCATTTGTATTGCAATGACTTTCTCCTCTTGTGGTCATCTTTAATTGCTTTGGGCAGCTGTTGTCAGCCAGTTCAACCACCGGCTATAGAATAGAAAATTCCTGATTAATTAATTGGGAAGGTCAACATTGTAAAGGAAAGATCAGGGCTCAAGGAAGATGAGTACATCTGAAAGTTGTTAATCAGACATGGGTATTGACATAAGCGCTACTGTTTGCTACCAAGTTGTGATGTGCACTCTGGTGATCATAAAGATAATGAGACCAGCTGCTTATTTCAATCAAAGTGACAGTAATAGACTTGGTAACAATAAGAAAACACTGAATAGCCAAATATAAAATGTTTATGAGTATGCAAGAATGACGCTATAAAAATGATACCTCTGATCTGTGTGCATCTTTCAATTTATACTAGTCTGTTTCCATCAGTTAACATCTTTAGGCAGGCAGTGCTGCCAGCTCTTGTGGTTTTGTTGCCAGGCTCATGATATTTGGTGTTTTTTCATAAAGCCCCAGCTCCTGGGTTTATATAATCATGTGTGAATCACAGCTTTCATTTTTTTAAAAAGAGTAAGTTTCTAGCTTACGTGTGGAGAAAAGTTTGAAAATGTCACTCAAGTGTACCCTAAAATCTTAAGAAACTAGAGGACTAGTAAATATATTTATTAAGTTAAGTTTATTAAGTTTATTTATTAAAAGCCTAAATATATTTATTTATTAAAAAACTAATTTTTGAACCCTGACTTGTGATTTTTAAAAAATATTTTAGATGGGCAATGGTGTGCATGTGATGTTTTTCTTAAGTAACCAGGTCAGTTTCTTACAGGTATTCACAGCTGATACATACAATTTTGGCATTGTGCCGTTATTTGCATGTGTCAGAAAATACTTTTCACTAATCTTCCATTGATGTAAATTTATATCCAAAGGACTGACATCAATAAATCCAGTTTAGGAACAAGACAACTGAATGTAACAATTTCATTCTGTAGCTGGTGGTCCTTGGGTTTTTTCACTCACTTTTCAACAGCCGTCTTGACTTGTGCCATAAGAAGAAACACCTCTCACAAAAGTGCAAACTGACGCGTTAGTAGACCATTGGTGCCCATTACAGTCCATACTTATATAACTATAAATTTAGAGAATTTTACATCACAGATTAATTTAATACATATTTAAGGGTATTTAAAAATCCAGATCATTGGCCTTCTTAAGAAGCTCTCAAAATTCCCATTGTCATCCTGGTGGACAGTAACAGGTCCTTCAGATTCAATGCACTCTATTGTTTAAATCTTTTTAAAGCAAAGTTTTGATCTAATAGACACTAACAGCTCCTTCAGGTGCATTTCAGCCTCTCTGGTTATGTTCCTTTCAGATACCACGCATAATCCACTGTGGTTAAGTCATGGTCCTATGTGGTTCAAGAGTGAGTGAAAGTGCATTGATCTGATAAGGGACTGAGTGAAAATGGTGTCACACTGTTCAATAGGTTTCTTCTGCTGTATTCACAGTAATATTTACCTCTTTGACTAAAATTATTTTATTATGTTTTATTCCTGTTATCACTCAGAACCAATGAAGTTGTAAGAAAGGGAACTGGATTATTTTTTGGCTCACACTTCAACAGAAAAGATAACTATGTTCCAATTGCAGGATCTTTGTTACTGATGGGGCCAGAGTCAGAAAGACCCCAGATTAAAGTTGAGATCCTAGGCTGAGTTTTCAGGACTTCCTGCTGGTGCTCTCTATGGGGGTGGTATGGCTCTATACTGCACAGGGCTGTGTCTAAAGGTATAGCTACACTACGATTAAAAAGCCTGCGGCACTGAGCCTCAGAGCCCAGGCTCCAACCTGAGCCCAAATGTCTACACTGCAATTTTATAGCCTCACAGCCTAAGACAACTGACCTGCCCCAGCCATGGCTATGCTGCGGGTCTTTTATTGCAGTGTAGATGTACACTTAAAGGTATGTTGTTTCCCTCCTCATGCCACCCTGATTCATTCGTTCATCTGTTCTGTCACCCAGAATAGAATCATGCTGTTAAAGACAATCCAACATCCTCTTGCCTTAAGGATAGTAACTTCCACTTCTCTCCGAGCAGATTCCAAGGTCTGATTCGATGTATTTCAAAGTGGAGAAACTTAGGCCAGGGAAACTTGAAATTTTAAAATATTCAACTTATAAATCAAACTTGGTCTGAATTATTTTCATTTCTATTTTGTAACACCTAAGGATATCTCTCTGTGCATAGTTGCATCAGTTTTACTAAAGGCATGATTTAAAATCTGTTTAATTATGTAGTACAGAAAGTTGTCTGGACACTATTAAACTGATATAAACCTGGGTTTGAGGGAATCTGTGGAACCAACTGGAAAATAGGTGAAACAATGCAAAAATAAAAGGAAAATCACTATAGCAGAAAAATCTGTGTCTTATCTGTGCTGCTATGAAATTTGTTTCTTCAGAAGTGAAAAAATTTGATCACAAGGCAACGTATCAAAAGGAAGGAAAGAAATTACTCTGGACATGAAGGAAAGAGATTTTACCATTACAATCGGCAGAACATATCTTGTTAAAAAGATAAACAATATTTAGCTTATTTTGGTCTTATCTAAGACTAAAAAATTGCATTTATAGTATTTCAATGTTCATGTTTAGAGGGGTTGAAAGCAGATGCCCCTACCAGTGAAATAAAGATAATATCATCAATGAGCAGAATAAGAAATAGCTTAGTATTTCACAAAAGCTTCATGCTCTAATAGCCCTGATTAGGAACTTGACAGGATCTGAAATTGAGGGTATGTCTACACTGGCAGAGTTACAGCACCGGCAGCTACAACACCACTCAGAGAGTGCTGAAGGGAAACTGCTGTTGTGTGTTCCCACTGTCAGCTGCCTGCATAATAGCGTGTTCACATTTGCAGCACTTGCAGAGGTATTTGGAGCGGTGCACTCTGGGCAGCTATCCCACAGAGCATCTCTTCATTTTCTGCTGCTAAGAGTTGTGGGCAAGTGGAGGGGGTCACGGGCCATCCTGGGTCCTGTCCCAATGCCCCATGATGCATTGCTTCACATCCCAGCAATCCCTGTGCTTCCATCCACATTTGGCGTCATCTTTCAATGGTTGTGTACTGCGCGTCCTGCCTCTTCAGGCTGCAGGAATGGATCCCAAACTGTTGACCGGTATGCTCCTCGCTGTGACCAACATGTCACGAGTGGCAGTCGAGTTATTCCTTAAACTACAAAGGCAAGAGGACTGCGACATTGGTCTTTCCATGCGTAGTAGCTACAACTTGAGATTGCTTGTGGCATTCACGGAGGTGCTGACCACAGTTGAACACCACTTCTGGGCTCGGGAAACAAGCACTGAGTGCTGGGATCACATCATCATGCACATCTGGGATGACGAGCAGTGGCTGCAGAAGTTTTGGATGAGGAAAGCCACATTCATGGGACTGTGTGATGAGCTCGCCGCAGCCCTGCGGCACAAGGATATGAGAATGAAAGCTGCCCTGTCGTTGGAGAAGCACGTGGCAATTGCACCGTGGAAGCTGGCTACTCCAGACTGCTACCGATTGGTTGGTAACCAGTTCAGCGTGGGAAAGTCGACCATTGGACTCATGTTCACAGAAGTGTGCAGGACCATTAATCGCATCCTGCTCCGAATGATCATGAGTCTGGTCAATGTGCTTGACCATTGTGGATGGCTTTGCACAAATGGGCTTCCCTAACTGCAGAGGGGTGATAGATGGCACCCATATTCCAATTCTGGCACTAGACCACCTAGCCACTGAGTACATTAATCTCTATGGTTCTCCAGGCGCTTGTGGATCACCATGGGCATTTCACGGACATTAATGCAGGCTGGTCTGGAAAGGTGCATGATGCACGCATGTTTTAGAACACTGGACTGTTCAGGAAGCTGCAAGCAGGGACTTTCTTCCCAGACCAGAAGATCACCATAGGGGAAGTCAAAATGCCATTGTGATCCTGGGAGACCCCACCTACCCCTTAATGCTGTGGCTTATGAAGCCATACATGGGGCAACTTGACAGCAGCAAGGAGCAATTCAACAACAGGCTGAGTAAGTGCAGAATGACTGTGAAGTGTGTGTTTGGCCATTTAAAGGCCCACTGGCGTCGCCTATATGGGAGGTTGGACCTGGCCGATGACAATATTTCTATGCTTATAGCCGCGTGCTGTACAGTTCATAATATTTGTGAAGGGAAGGGTGAAAGCTTCACACAGGGCTGGACCGCTGGGGCTCAGCACCTGAAGGCTAAATTTGAACAGCCAGAGACCAGGGCTATTAGAGGGGCGTAGCGCTGAGCCATAAGGATCAGGGATGCCTTGAGGCAGCAATTTGAAGCTGAAAGCCACTAATATTTGTTGCTATGCTCGGGAGTGCAGTGCTTATAATGCTAGGAAGTGATTGTGATTGGTACAGACAATATACTATCAAGGTTTAAGAAAACTGCCTGTTGCTTTGCAGGGCTCTGTCTGCTTTCAGTTAATGGAATAAAGATTGCTTTCAAACCAAAACAATTCTTTTATTAAAAAAACAACAACCGGAGGAGAGAGACAAACAAAAAACACATCAGCACTGTGGAGGGTGGGAGAAGGGAGGGTCCCAGAAGGAGGTGGGGTCCTGGGATGGTTAAGGATTTGTGTATGTCCAGGGATCAGATCCAACCTTCTCCTCTGGAGTACAGTGCAGCGGGTATGGTACTTCAGCAGGGCCAAACTGCAGAGGGATGGGTGTTGAATGGAGTGGGTACTGGCAGTCCGCAGGGCTGGACTGTGAGGAGGGAAGAATGAATGCCGCGGGCACAGACTGGAGCCAGGAGGTTGATAAGAGTGTGTTGGCAGTGTCTGGGGGTGCATGGGAAAGACTTTCGCAACAGCGGCTTCAGGGGAGGGTGGGCGCGGAGCGGCTAGCGCTAGTAGCACCTGGAGCGTGTCCGCTTGGCACTCCATAACATTTAAGAGCCAGCTCCGTGGCTTCGTTCTGGTGCGCTGCATTCTCCTTTCTGTCCCTCCTCTCGATGTCCTGCCACTCCTTCAGTTCTTGTAGTTTGGCCGCGAAGTGCATCATGACATCACACAGACAGTCTTCTTTAGTTCTTTGTGGCCGCTTTCTAATTGTGCACAGCCATTCAGCCGGCAATAACAAAGAGGGAGGCTGGGCTCCCAAAGTCATATCTGTGAAGGCAAAATGCAACATTTTACAGAAGCAGTATTGTTTGCAACATACAGACCACTGATTTAAAACACAGCCACTATTCACATACCTATCATTAACTGGCTGACCCCAGGCAAGCACACATGATCAGCAAGACCCCCAAAATGGTGAGCAACTGCAGGGGCAGGGAAAATCAGTCTTCCAGGACCATACTGTACACTGGGCATGTGGCTCTTGGGGAGAGCCAGCACTGTCTGTGTGTGTGTTTGCGGGGGCAGGGTTGGGGGGCTTATAATCATTACTGTCCCCACATTTACCTCAGGCTGTGTTCATTATGGAAGATATCTCGCTGCTGAGGGTGAGCAGGGAATCAAGGGAGGGTCTTCTCTAAGACTACGGCTTCTGGCCTGGCCCTATGCAGCTCGCCTGTGTGCAGCAAAGGTCCCCCCGCCCCAGTGATGGCAGAGTGGCATTACCATTAATGAGGCAAGAAACAAAGCAGCTCTGCCAAAGAACCCGCGGCAGCGGATTGCCCAGTATCTCCATGAGGTGGAGATGTCTGAGGCAGATTCCCATGAAGTGAAGGAGTCAATCAACACCCTGTTCCACCGCAGCCCCAGACTAGGCATGTGGTGGTGCATGCATCATACAGACACAATCCTGCTTTCTGCAACCCTTCTGCCGCCAATAATTCACTTCAGCGAGTTCCAAAATCAAAGCCACTTTCCTGACTGTGCTTCGCTAAGGTCCGACTGCTGTGACTAGCTAGCCTCCTCCAGGGTAGAGAAGAGCTCCTGGCTGCCTGCATCTCTGACTTCTGAGCTGTCCTCTGCCTTTGGGATCCCCTCCCGCTCTGCATCCTCATCTAAGATTTCCTCCTCTTGGCTCGGTCCACTCTCAATTGGCTCGTGAGTCACTGAATTATCCACAGTGGCTTTCGCAGTGGAGGTGGGGTCGCCACCGAGTATCGCATCCAGCTCTTTGTAGAACTGCAGTTTGCCTCCTGCGCCGTGTGGGAGGCGTTCCGCCACTCCTTCACTTTGACCCTGCACTGCAGTGTGTCCCGGTCATGGCCCATTTCTGTTATGCATCACGAAATCTATCCGTAAGTATCATAATTCCTACAGCTGGAGCGCAGCTGGGACTGGACAGCCTCCTCTCCTCAAATGCTGATGAGGTCCAGCAGCTCGGCATTGCTCCAAGTGGGGGATCGCCTGGTGCGTGGAGCAGGCCTGGCCACCTGGAAAGATGCGCTGAGACCACTGCACGGATCACCGAGCAAACAGGAAGGGACTTTCAAAATTCGCAAGGAATTAAAGGGGTGTGGATGACGGTTGGTCACCTGACTGCAGGGCAGTAGAGTTCAAACCAATGACCAGAGAGGCGAGAACAGGCATTGTGGGACACCTCCAGGAGGCCAGTTGCAGCGCTGTAATCGACCAGGGTGTCTACACTGGCATCACAGCCCTGTACCTCCAGCGCAGAAAGCTGTACGCCTCTCGTCGGGGTGGTTTTTTTACAGCGCTGCAACTGCACAGTTCTACGCACGAAGTGGCTTGGCAGCGTGTGCACCTCAGGAGTTAGAGTGCAGAAAGCTGCTTTACTGCGCAGAAACTTGCCTGTGTAGACAAGATGGTGATCTCATCATTCTCTTCTCACAAGTCCTTATTGGGAAGAACAGTCATACAAAACATAGGCTAATAATGTGCAGTGCTAATAACACGTCATGGCCTTTACTCTAATGTATCTTGCATATTTTTCTTTCTTTTTTTATTTAATAATGGACGAGGGACATGTAGGACAGGTATCGTTATCAAGGTCTATTGATTTTCTTAATGCCTATTGCTAAATCATTTTCCAGTTATCTAATAACTTCATAGGAATAGAAGGGCAGACAGATATGCGTGGAAACCTGAATAATTCACTAAACGTGATCATTTTTTTCAAAATGGGGGTGGAGGAAGGAGACAAAGAACAGAGATAGCACAGGATTATTGATATTAGTAGGGCTGAGAAAATTCCATCGTAAAACATATACTTCACCACCCATGGAGATATTGATGCCTAAAGGAGGAGTCCCATCACAGTTATTTTTCTGTCTTCACTCCAAAAAGCAGCAGGCTTGGGACTTGTAATAGCAGGAAAATTGTTGAATGTTTTTTGGCAGGCTGGTTAAAATAATGTTGCTACGTGGATTTAGGATACTACAAAGAAATGTTTAAATTTAAAAATAAAAAATCATAAAGGAAACATTCTATCTAAATTTTGGGCATAAAAACAATGTTATATTTGGCCCGGGTGTATATTGTACCCTTCCATAGCAAATTCCATCTCAGGAACTCAAAAGACATCACAGAAATCAAGAATTTCTCCTCATAACACTCAAAGGGTAGATAAGTATTGACATCTTACTTACAGAAACACAGAAATGATATAAAGAAAAGGAGTACTTGTGGCACCTTAGAGATTAACCAATTTATTTGAGCATAAGCTTTCGATGAAGTGAGCTGTAGCTCACGAAAGCTTATGCTCAAATAAATTGGTTAGTCTCTAAGGTGCCACAAGTACTCCTTTTCTTTTTGCAAATACAGACTAACACGGCTGCTACTCTGAAACCAGAAATGATACAGTGATTCTCCAAGGTCACACAACAGTTTAATGGGAGCATTTGCATTAGAATGCAGATCTTTCTGGTATAGATTTAAACACTAGATTATGATCTCATATTTTATCTCTGCCCCAGAGAGTTTATGCACAAAGTGGAAGTGAAAATAGAAGCATAGAGAAGTGATGGAACTTTCCCAAGATCATACGGAGGGCCAGTGACAGACCTGGAATAGAACTTAGGTCTTGTGAAGTCTATATCCACTAGATCAGACTACCATTTCAATGGGACAATTCGATTGTAATAGAGTTGATCTTTGCATATTGAGTATTTTCTGAATGTCTTGGGATTTGTTTAGCAGAAAATCTTTAGACTTAACTAGATCATTATTGTTTTAAGATTATTTTGCTTTCCCTCCTTCCTATTTTCTTCCTTGTACCTGAAAATCCACAATCTGGTGACAGTACCAGAAAATTAAATAATTGTAAGAATACAGTTCTCACTTTCTTGTAGCAATATCATGAAGAGATTAAAATGTCTTTATTAGACAGATGACTCTACTTCAACTTAAGAAATGGTTAGATGAAGGCGCTTCTACTAGTGAAATTCTTTTCACACCACCCACATTCTACTCACCATTCATGAACCCTCTATATCATATTATAAGCACATTCATAGCAGACTTCTGGCTAGATGCTGTGAAGAACAGGCATGTAGCCCTTGGCCTTCGACAAAACTTGTTGTAAAACATGTGCGTGAATAGCTTATAGCAATACTATCAACCACTTGGGAGAACATTCATAATTCAGAGATCATATTTCTGCACTTGAAGCAATGTGGTTTGCAAATGACTCAACATTAAAAATGACTCAGTGGGAGAGAAGGAAAGAAGTTGATATAAATATCAACTGTCTCATCCCTCACCTTAGTGTTCAGTGAATTTTCAGTTCATCTCATGGAGGGTGGAGTTTTAACAAATGAGTTTAATTCTGAAAGTTCAGCAGCCAGTTTTTACAGTTGTTAAGGCTGGAAATACGACTATTCCTGAAGTGTGAGCTGAACTGGCTGTGGAAGGCGAAACCTTTACTTTTTCGCCTGTTCTATTCTAGTTTGTATTACACCACACTCCTTATTAGACTGAACAATAACTTGTACAATATGATGTAGCACATTTCTTCTGCCTCTTACTGGAAGATACATTGGGTGAGATTCTATGTTGTGTCTTTAAGTAGGGTTGCCAGTTTTGGTTGGACATATTCCTGGAGGTTTCATCACATGACATAATCTTTAATCAAAGATTAATCTTTAATTCCTGGAGACTCCCGGACAATCCTGGAGGGGTGGCAACCCTATACAGGACAAACTTTTGCAGGCTAGGGTGTGAAGGCACTAAGGTGGCTTTTAAGTTACCTTGGTAACTTCTCAAGCCAGAGCAGCCACAGAATTATTTAGACAGCACTGGAGGGCTGCCTAAATTATGGCAGCCTGTCCCTCGCTCCTAGGGGCAGCCGAGAATCTCATCAGTGCTATGTGCTGTAGCGTTGTCCTTGACGAACCCCTCCCATTCCCTTTGGGGCTCATGAGTCGACCTTGGCAGGCAGTCTGTGGCTATCCTCAGTTCTGCTGGGAGTACTGGCCCCTGGCTGTATCTAGTGCTTTTAGAGCCCTCTATGGTGCTTTGGCCCCTTTATTCAGGGCACAGGAGCCAGAGCGGGGGTGTAAATATGGCATCTTCTAACTATATAGTTCTACTACCCATCTATATTTAAAGTTGGAGTTGATGGGAGAGGGGGGAATTGAATACTTTTTTGGATTTAATAATGGCTTTTTGATTGGACAAAAAATTACACAAGTAAAAGATTTTTGCCAAAAATTTAAATAGAAAATGTAATTGTTTTTTGTTTTCCCTTCCCTCTGTCCCCCAAAAGAAGGGGGGAATAGCTGAAAACACTGGCATTAGGGAAAGGGAATCAGTTTTTGTTGGTTTTTGGCAAAAACAGAAACTTCCACAGAAAGTTACAAACAAAAAGAGAAACCATTTTTTTATGATTTTTTTTGGGAGGGGGGAATATGACCAGCTCTCTAGGGTAACTATTCTTATTTTACAGCTCGTGAAACAAAGCATAAAAATGTAAATATGAGTATTTGGACAGTGAGTAACCATCCCATGATGAAGTGAGCTGTAGCTCTCGAAAACTTATGCTCAAATAAATTGGTTAGTCTCTAAGGTGCCACAAGTCCTCCTTTTCTTTTTGTTTTTACAGACTAACACGGCTGTTACTCTGAAACATCCCACTGATGTTCATGAAAACAAAATTTTGCTAGAATGAATGTTCTTAAAGAAGGAACTAAGATCTGAACGTAACTTGCAAGCACTGTGTTTGCACTGTTCAACCAGCTCTATACTATGCTACATGAATCTATTGATACATGATAATAAGGCCAGACTAGTTTTGAGCAGCATTTACAGTTAACATTTTCAGCTCTATGTATACTAACCCAACCTACTTTAATCGAAATAGGATAAACTCATTTAACTCGAATTCTGGCCCTAATCCAGTCAAATGCACAGTCTTGCACTCTCCCCAATTCTAATATTTCATTCCTGCAGCCCTCACTTGATCTTAATGTATAGAGGAACAGCTTGATTGGTCCCACTTAATTATGACTGCATTTTCTGAAACATTTTGTCAACTAATTTTTAAATCCTAATATAATTTCTCCTAGGGTAGGAAAACTGTTCACTCTGAACCTCTTGATGATTAGAATGAGAGAGGTTCTTTTTTTGGGTTTATGTCTGCCTTAGTATCCAGCAAACATTTTATCGGTAATGACATTTTGTTGTTTTCTAATCTGAAAGAAGAGCTGTAAAGGGCAAGACCTGCCTATTTTAAAGCCACTTCTGCGTTATGCCATTTCCAGTGATAATGTTCATTTTTTCAAATCTAGATGACTTTGGTTTGTCTCAAACAAGGCAAGGGGATGTGTTTTAAATGGTTAAGTATTATTATTGGTATTGGAATTACTGTAGCCCCTTGGCACAATCGGGATCTGGGCTCCATTGTGCTAAGTGTTGTACAAACACAGAGCAAAAAACCAGAAGAGCTGACAATCTAAATGGTAAGTGGTTTTATCACCCTGGATGCTCCTTCTCAATCAAGACAATCTCTTCCCCACTGTGAGCTCTGACATCATATTAACACTACAGCAATGGATTTATCTCAGTTTGCTGCATGTTCATGACTTGGCTGCTAACCAAACTTACCACAGCTATGACTGCAGATTCTTTATCTTAACACTAGATCACATCTTGTAGTTTCATGGGAGAGATGAACCAAGCAGCATGACTTCATCCCTAATTAGGTGAGCTAAATGTGTTCATCATAGATCCCAATCGGATGACAAAACTCGGAGTGAAGGCAAGGATTATTAATATAAAAGCTGCACAGCAAATAAAAGAAACATGAAGACATAGGTAAAAATTTCAGTGCAAGTGCAAATAGGACTTATCTGCAATAGAACCTCAGAGTTACAAACAGCTTTCTAATTGAAACGTTTGTAACTCTGAAGAAACATTATGGTTGTTCTTTTGAAAGTTTACAACTGAACATTGACTTAACACAGCTTTGAAACGTTACTATGCAGAAGAAAAATGCTGCTTTTAACCATCTTAATTTTAATGAAACAAGCAGAGAAAAAGTTTCCTTACATTGTCAAATCTTTTCTTTTAAACTTTCCCTTTATTTTTTCAGTAGTTTATGTTTAACACAGTACTGTACTGTATTTGCTTTTTTTGGTTGGGGCAGCGGGGGGGGTGGGGGGGGTGGGGGTGGGGGTTGGTCTCTGCTGCTGCCTGATTGCATACTTCCAGCTCCAAATGAGGTGTGTGGTTAACTGGTCAGTTTGTAACTCTGAGGTTCTATTGTACCTCTAAGGGTATGTCTTCACTAGCAACGTTAAAGTGGCACAAGCACTGGGAGAGAGCTCTCCCAGCGCTGTAAAAAGACCACCCCCACGAGGGGAATGGCTACCAGCGCTGGGAGTGCGGCTCCCAGTGCTGGTGCACTGTCTTCACTGCCACTTCACTGAAACTTGCAGCGCTCGGGGGAGGGTGGGAGTGTTTTTTCATTCTGGGGTGAAATTCTGCTTGCATTCTCGTTGTGCCTTTGGTTAATAAACTAGATCCCTCAGAAGGACTCAGTTCCCTATGGAAAGCCTTGTTGAACTTATTGATGATTCATATGGGGACACTAAGTGTCTGTGACACCTCATCGAGCCATAGGCATCCCTGAGGACAGCAATATGCTCCCACAAAAGGAAGCGTTGAAGGTGTTGTGTTCAGAAGCAGTGGAAGCGTGCTTTGAATGGGGGGATAGAGGGATAGGTAGGGGACCGGGGTGGATACTCTGCATGGGAAGTGAGATAAACTATTGAGACTTGGTGGGGGCATGAGAGGGGATTGTGGTGATGGGATTCAGAGTTCTGGGATTGGGGTTGGAGGGGGCCAGTGCCCTGGTGACGTAGGAGTAGGTTATCCCCTTGCATGAATGGGGCTCAGAAGGGAGAGTGTCTCCCTGGTGTATGGTCCATACTGGGGAGTGGAAGGACCTTGCCCTGAATTGTGCAGATGGGAGTGAGGTGGTTCTCAGCCTGAGTGAATATAGGGATCTGGTTCCTGCCCTGGGGTGGGGGACTGCAGGATCTGTGCCTGGGAGGGCGCAGGGCAGGGATATGAGGGTTATGGCCTGGGGACCTGGAGATGCGGGGGACCGAGCCCCTTCCCTTATCCCTGCTGTCAGTAGCTGATGAGTTGCTGCATACAGAAATCCAGAGCTGGAGCTGAGTGAACACAAAGGCTGGAGCGGATGGCCTGAGGGCCAGGATGCAGAAGGGGGAGCCAGCAGATAGCGGCTAGAGGCACTAGGGAGCTGAGGCTGCACTTAATGAAACAAAGGTCCCAGCCTGGCTAGGTTTAAGCTACAGGTAGTGTGCTGTGGCTCCCTGGAGCACCAGGCCCCTCAAAGAACCCCACTGTGCCTGGCGGATCCTCCTGTTCATCTGCAGGTTGTGCAGGGCTCAGCCCCTGGAAGGATAGTAACTAGCCCAGAGCAGTCTTGGCAGATCCTACCTGCTGTCTGGCCTGGTTGCAGGTGCCGTGGCAGCTGTCTGGCCCCTCCAGGTACCACTCTTGCCTCTGCCCCTCCTCCCCCCGCATAGAAAGAAGAGGCCAGTTGTAGGTTGAAAGCTGCCACCTTCAGGGAGGCAGGTGGCTAGGGCTAGAAGTCCCATTTTTCAATATGATGCCTTCATAAACTCAACACTTTGAAAAACTGATACCACTATGTGAAAAAAATAATTTTAGACAATGCTTAAAATAACACTTTTTCTGTGAGTGGATACAATTAGTCATGTAATAATTAGTCATCTAATAGAGTGTCCATGGGTCCTTGAATTTCTATTGGACTGTCTGTCATCTCCTCCCCCGCCCCCTTCTCTGTGTATTTCCCTTAAGACTACTTATTTAACAAGGTCCAAGAATTCTGCATGCTGTCTTCAATACTGTGAAAGTCTTTTAATGAAGAGAAGTATGGTTAATCCATAATAATGGCAGATCTTTTTATTGATTCCCCTAAATTGAACTTTAGTTGACCTGTCAAAAAGACAGAATTCTCAGCATGTGCTTTGCTGCTCCTCTAAGAACCTCTCTTCACCTCAGGCAGATTTTGATCCACAAACTCTCCCCATCTGTTGTCAGCTGTTGTAAACACCAATCTACATCCATTAACCTTCCTCCAAACAATGTATTCGAGTTCATCCTTGAGAAAGTACAGAAGGAACTGTAAACACTAAATACTGTGCTTTTCGCTTTTGTTTTTTTTTTCCCCTTTGGAAAGCACCAGCGCCCAGCTTGCATACCCAGCATTGTTCAAAAAGCAGGAAGATTAAAAAAAAATCAGTCAGAGTCTAAATCACCCTGACAGACTAGAATCTGCTAATTAGTAAAACTCTGATTCATAGTCAATTTGAACACCTGTCTAATTCCAAGCAAACATCTCTGCGTTAATCTGAGTGGTGGCATATCAATTGATGGCAGACACTTATGAGAAACAAAGCAGAAGGAAACCAAGTATTAATAATAATAATTTAAAAAGTTATTCAAGTTGAATTAATGATTACAGGTTACTTCTGGGTAAATAATACCCTTCAGGGCAGAATTATTGTCACGTTGAGAAAGTCATATACGAATCCATGGAGTGACTCATGCATGTGCAAGGGAGCTCTAATTTTGCTGAAATGAATAAATCAGTGAAGGGCTGGATGCCTCAGATATTGGTAACAGCCTTTCTATGCTATGTCACTGGTCCAGACCCAGGGCAGATAGACCCTGTAGTCAGCAGATGAGATTGGAGAGTATTTTTTAAACAAATTAGCACATAAAGACATAGCACTAGAAGGGACACCTTGGGCGTTTGCAACCAATCCTCTGCTATCAAAGCAACCCCATCACATAATCCCAGTCATGAATTTATCAAGCTCCATTTTAAAACAAGTTAGATTATTTGCCCTCATTATTCCTATTGGGAGGCTGTTCCAGAACCTCACTACTCTGATGGTTAGAATCCTTCTTCTAACTTCCTGCCTAACTGTATTCATGGTCACTTTGTACCCAACTAGCAGTAATAGTTCCATTTCTAATATGGTAGTTCCAATGCCACAATAAACACATGGGGAAGATTTTCAAAGGTACACTTAGGCACCGAACTCCCATTGAAAGTAAATGGGAATGAGACACTTAACCGCTAGCTCCCAGCTTTGACCAATGGATAAAAAGAAGTCTTCAGTTTTTTAGGATTGTCAATTTAGCACCTCTTGTCAGCAGTGGTGCCAATTTGGGGGATTTGTGGGGTGTTTTTGCACTTGTTCCAAGTTCCATAGGCCATGGAGCTGTGGGGACCATGGCAACCTGGCTGCCCCTCTGTACAGGCCAAATTTAAGTGAGTGGCATTTTAGTCTGCTGCACAATGTTGCAATGGATCTCAAATTCTCTGTCCAGAAGGAAGGACAGCTGGGCCAAATAGTGTTGTGACCTGGCACACAGGGAGTCTGTTCCTGTATGGCAGAGTGCTGGTGAGTCTGCCAAGAACTCGACTCATAGCTGCACCAGCAAAAAGGAATGAATGACATTATGAAAGATAAACAGTCTTTTATTTACATGACTATTTCTGGCTGACTAAGTATACTGAAAAGTGATAGTGTCTTATCCTTATAGATGCCTTACTGGTGTGGTCAGGCATGGATTACTGCTACAGGCAGGCTATCAAACCTGCTGGGTCATCTCATTTGGTCTGAAAAATCTTATAGACACAGGAGAACATAAGAATGGGCATTGTGGGTCAGAACAATGGTCCATCTAGCCCAGTATCCTATCTTCTGATGGTAGCTGGTGCCAGGTACTTCAGAGGGAATGAAAAGAACAGGCAAATTATCAAGTGATCCATTCCCTGTTTTTAAGTCCTAGCTTCTGGCAGTCGGAGGTTTAGGAACAGCCAGAGCATGGGTTGTGTCCCTGACCATCCTGGCTAATAGGCATTGATGGACCTAGCTTCCATGAACATATCTAATTCTTTTTGAACTTGGTCATACATTTGGCCTTCACAATATTCCCTGGAAATGAGTTCCACAGGTTTGATGTGTGTTATGTGAAGAAGTACCTCCTTTTGTTTGTTTTAAACCTGCTGCCTATTAATTTCATTGAGTGACCCTTGGTTCTTGTGCCATGTGAAGGGCTAAATAACACTTCTCTATTCACTTTCTCCACACCATTCATGATTTTATAACCGGGACTATCATATCCGCTCTTAGTGGTCTCTTTTCTAAGCTGAACAGTCCCAGTCTTTTCAATCTGTCCTCCTGTGGAAGCTCTTTCATACCCTTCTTCCATACTCACAAGATGGAATTGAAAAATGTGAAAAAAATGAGTATTTTGCAAAATTTCAGCAAATTCCTTCCCCATATTTTAACCAACCATATTACCAAGTGTTGCATCACTGCAGAAAATAAATAAATGATTGTGCTGAATAAAGTTGCAGGACAGATGCATGTTCTGTTAGCAGTGATACAGTTAATTTGGGGGTATGTAGGTTCATTGTACAAAGTTGGAATACACTACAATTTCTGCAAATCTTTTATGATTATGATCTCCAAAATCCTCAGCCCAGGCTTTCACCACAAATGTGTCGTGCACATGGGACTGAAAAGGCATAAGAAGTGCTAATATGTAGAGCTGGCTGGGAACTTTTCAACAAAATGTTTTTCATCAGAAAATCCTGATTTGTTGAAACCAAACATTTCATGGGAAAGGTTTGATGAAAATTTTGTCTGGAAGGTTTCTTAGGTCTAGGATGGAATCTTTGGTCAAAACCAGAGGGAAGTAGCCTACTGCAGTGGTTTTCAACCTGTGGTCTGTGGACTCCTGCAGGTCCACAGGTTATGTCTAAGGGGTCTGTGAAAGGTTGTTATTACCACCTGGGGGTCCGCAGACTATGTCTAATGTGTCCAAAAGGGGTCCACATATTCATCTGAAATTTTTTGGAGTCTGCAAATGAAAAAAAAAAAAAAGGTTGAAACCCACTGGCCTAGTTGTTAGGGCATTCCCCTGGGTTGTAGGACACCCAGGTTTCAATTCCCTCTGGCGAGAATCAGAGCAAGAGTTTTTGAACCTTAGTCTTTCACCTCCTTGTTGAGTGCATTGGCTATTCTGGGTGGGAGTCTCTCTAGTTGGTTTTTTTTAATGAAAAAAATTGAAATATCTCATTTTAGTTTCTCATTGGAATGGAACCAAATTTGGAAACTTTGGATTTTTTTTGGCAAAATGGAATTCTTGTTTTCTGGCCAGCCCTGCTAATTTGCTGCAAAAATCTGGACCAAAACCATTGTGCATATCAGATATTTCTTAGTGTAGCGGTATCTCCACACCCTTGTTTATGTAGCATCAGTACTATAGTTGTGTGCTGCGCTGAGATAATATGCACAGTAAAAGAGGGCATGATCACAGTCCTATGTGGAGCAACAGCAGAAAAGGAACCTCCTCTCCATGTGATTTACATCCATTTTAAGAAGTGAGCCTCCATACATAATATATCTGTGCTATGTATTAGGGCTAGTAGAACCGTTGTCCCTTCAGCCCTCCACAAACACAGCTCAGTGTTTGGCTGGGGAAAAAATGGACGGATGCGCTATATATGGTGTGTGTGTATACTATTTTTCATAAAAACAGAAGAATGGCCATAGTGGGTTAGCCCAATGGTCCATATAACCCAGTATCCTCTTTTCTGACAGTGGCTAGTGCCAGATGCTTCAGAAGGAATGAACTGAACAGGGCAATTTCAAGTGATCCATCCCCTGTTCTTCAGTTCCAGCTTCTAGCAGTTGGAGGTTTAGAGACACTGAGAGCATAAGGTCTCTTCTCTTTTTGGATTTACAATTTATTTAATAAAAATGCTCTGGATTAGATCCCTCTTGGCTCAGTATCTATTATTGTTTCACCTGCCTTCAGTTAGGCACTGCAAGCATATCAGTCTAAATAAACAGAAAAGTAGCCAGGTCTTGACATGAATTTTCACGATAGCTCTTATAAACATCTCTATCGTCTGCTAAAATAGTATTTTGTAGTTTGCAAAATTAAATTAATCTCATGAGAAGTTGCTATGAAACCTATGCCAAACAGTACATGAGAGGAATTATTTTCCTTTTTAAGTTTCCTAAGTAAGCACATGAATGTCACAGAAAGCTCTGATGCATTAGGGTAAAGATGTGTCTGTATTAATGGATCTTAAATTTAAAGTACAAACGGGAAAGAAAATTTTGAAACAATCAGTGACTCACTCAAGCATGACCAAGGTATATAATACGGGGTTTTGCATTACACCGGAAACAAAGATTAAGGGACAAATTGTGCTCTGAGTTACAGTGGTGCAAATCTGGAGTAAGTGCTGTGCAACTGAGGCTATGTCTTCACTAGAAATTCTGCAGCAGCACATCTGTACTGCTTCAGTGTAGATACTCACTACAGTAATAGGAGGGGGTCTCCCATCACTGTAGTTAATCCATCTCTCTGAGAGGCATTAGCGAGGCCAATGGAAGAATTTTTCTATTAGCCTAGCACTGTCTACACTGGGAGTTAGGTCAGTTTAACTACATCACTCAGGGGTGTGGATTTTTCACACCCCAAGCCACATCGCTTGCTTGACTTAACTTTTTAATGTAGCCCTAGATTTAGACAGAATTTGGTCATTAGTTTGCTTTGTAAAAAAAAAAATACATCTAAGTCCTGAATTTAATTTTTTCCTGGGCCATTAAAAAATAACTTCAGCAGAGTGAGGCGAGGCACTGGGAAACAATAAGTACAATAACATTGCAGAATATCTATTTTTCCACAGACTTAGTAATGTTATTATTATATCCAAATTAGTGTCAAATCATTACTTGTCCCCAGATCTGAAAAGCTACTTTAGGATACACTGCCTCAAAGGCTGCTAAAATTTAAAGGTACACTTTTTTGATAAGATACTCTTTCCAAGCTTTCCAAACTAAATGATTGTCATGGACTCATAGACTTTATAGTCAGAAGGGACCATCATGATCGTCTAGTCTGACCTCCTGCACATTGCAGGCCACAGAACCTCACCCCGCCACTCCTGGAATAGATCTCTAACCTCTGCCTGAATTAGTGAAGACCTCAAATCATGGTTTAAAGACTTCAACTTACAAAGAATCCACCATTTATACTAGTTTAAATCTGCAAGTGATCCATGCCCCATTCTGCAAAGGAAGGTGAACCCCTCCGCCCCCCAGCATCTTTGCCAATATGATCCAGGGGAAAATTCCTTCCTGACCCCAAACATGGTGATCAGTTAGAACCTGAGCATGTGGGCAAAACTCACAGCAGATACCTGGGAAAGAAGTCTCTGTAGTAATGCAGAGCCCTCCTCATCTAGGTCCCATTGCTGGCTGTAGGAGGTATTTGCTGCTAGCAATCATAGATCAGCTACATGGTGGTTAGTTCAGGAATTTGGCTACATTGGACAGTAGGAGGAAGATAGTTTTGAATTAGTCTGAAGTATACCATGGACACAATGGGAAAACACATTGTTTGCTTAAACTGAGTCTTTTCCAGGCCTCTGTTCCCATAATCCATCCTCAAAGGACTTGATCTTGTGTCATTAACATCAATGGGAATTTTGCTGTTGAGTTCAATGGGAGCAGGATTAGACCCAAAGGCTCTAGCTTGCCCTTTCTCTCTCCATTGATTTACCTTTAGGAGTCTCCTGAAGAGAGAGATGTGCGTGTGTGCAAGAGTGGAGGTGGAGACAGGATGCATGGTTGGTGACTTTTAGTTACTACCTCAACTCCTGGTTGGTCTGTCTCACACTTCATCTTCGGGGGACCCTGGAGGTGCTCTGCCCCCCACAATCAAAGATGAATCGTTAGGTGAGAGGTGCTATCCCTTACTCCAGCCTGGCATGTGCCAGGATCTGTTGGAGACTGGGCCAAAAGGTGGATGTGAAGGGTTATTAAAGGCCTAGTCATGGGAAGATTTCCCAACCCAGATGTATTGCACAAGGGAAGCCATACTCATATTTAGGAAGTTGTGGGATGAGTAGGTGGGATGAAAATCTACCCACCCAAAGCACAACATCAGGTAGGGCTAATGGAGTGCTGTCTGGGCTTGCTGTTCTTGGGAATAGACAGTTATGTGGACTGATGAGGACCTCCATGGGTTTGGATAACTCAAAGCTTTTGAGCTACAGGATGCTTATTGAAACAAAATTCTCAACATCTTGAGATTCCCTCATCTCTAGAAATAACTGTACATGAGCCAAAATTTTCAGCTGGTAAAAACCTACAAAGCTCCATTACAGCCAAATGTGCAGTTTTGCAATCTTTAAGTCATTTTTACTGTATGCTCTTATTGCCCTGGATTTGCGGGGTGTATATACCCCAGAATGTGATCAAGCTAATTGCAAACATATGATGTGCATTCAGCCACTATGAATTAATGAAATAGAATACCACATAGTCAAGGGTTAATCTGGAGACAGGCTTTCGGAAGCAAGGTCATAACTACTGGCAGTCTAGCTAATCAGAATGTGAAAAGGGGAGGAAAAAAGTAAATAACTGAGAATGATATGTGGATGGACAGCCTTGAGTCTAGATGCCTCTGATATTAAAAGTTTATTGAAAGTTAGGAAAATTGATGATTTAATAGGGGTTATTATGACCTATGTGTTTTGTAGAGTTAGTTATAGAAAGTTTAGCTAATAGAGTTTACTTGGGAGCAGTCCTCTGGAGCTATCCTGGGAGAGATGTTTTTTCCTGACATCTTTATTCCTTGGCATCCTTTATTCCTGACATCCTTTATTCCAGCATTTGGCATGTGCTGACCCGTTGTTGATTACTCAATACCGTCTCAGAATATAGGTAAATATCTTGGATGTTCTAAACCTATTGCTTATGTCCGTGTGTGCTTAAATCTAATAAACTGCAGTGTTAGACAAGACCATGCTTACTTGCATTTAATCCTTGATCAGACAGAATCGCTGAGTTCCTATTGATTTATTCCTAACACCGCCTGGAGTAAAATAGTTAAGTTGCCCCTGTTGGGGGTTCTGAAAACCCCGGGTAACACTTATAGCACAAATGTCTGTAAGAGCATCCAGGAAAAGTGTCCCATCATAGCAAAAAAGCTCGTTTTGGGTCTGGTTTATTATTATATGCTGCAGTACTCTCCTATCTATTCTGGCAATGCTAAAATTGGGAATTTGCAAGCTACTGCTTTCCATACATTTTGACTGTCCTAAGAGAAAGGTCTGAATATTTTGTTATATTATTCCCTGTAAAATCCTAGATGCAGGCCAAGATTATTTTAAAGGGGAAAAGAGATCATTATTATTTTAGCTTTAGTATGTCCCAAGTAGAACGAGTTGAAAAATGAAAAGGATTTCCATGAAAAAATTTGAAGGAAACTTTATAAACTTTTCTGCTGAAATATCAAAATTTTCTGCCGAGCTTTGGGTTCTCAAGTAAGCAGCGAACACTTTGATAGTGTAAAAAAACTGTAAAGTGTAGTTTCTCTGCCAGGGGAGGAGGCTAAGGCTGTCAGCAAGCAATTTAGAACTCCCTGCTTGTTTTCTTTTTTATTTGCCCCGGCTCAGATTCAAGAATCCTTAGCAGAGAACTTTCACGTGGCTTTCTTCCCCTATGTTCCTAGTGACTGTGAATTCAAAAAAGCCAAACCAGGTTATGTATTTATGTTAGAGAGAAAAAACCAAAAGATCAGTCCCCATCTCCCACCCCCCCAATATTCACAGAACACTGGTTCTGGTGTTTGTTTGGACTTTTTCAACAAAAAATGCAGATTAATCAAAACCAAAAATTTTTGCAGGAAATGGTCAGTTTCAATTGTTTTTAAAATTTGAAATAAAAAAAAAGTTTTTAAAAATGGTCAGTGTTTTGTTTTGACACTTTCAAAATGAAAAATTAGTTTTCTGGGTCAAAATGATATTTTATTTTGAAATTTAGCTAATTGTAGTGCCTATTTTTTTTAAAAAATAGGTCAAAATCAAAACTATCTTGACATTATTGAAACAAAATGTTTTAATTGACCGAAACCAATTTTTTTTCCAGATTTTCAAGTTTTTGAGATTTTGACTTTTTTTGGCCACAATTCAGAACATGAAAATTTTATAATACTTCAGCATTTTCATGGGGTGGTAATACCATTCCCAGCACAGCTCTAATTGCCACCTTGCCCCCTCTCTAAACTGTTGTGAAAAATACCAGATAAATGGAGTGCAGATCAAACTCCTCTGTTTAACAAGAGAGAAGGAGAAGATACAAGCCAAGTGGATCTTGACAAATAACAAAAGCTGATTTAAAATAATGCTTGTTTCTGACATCCCAAGAATTGTCTCCAATGATTGTCAGAAATTTATGATTTGAACAGCATTTTAAATTAAAGAATTGGGCATGAGTCACTTCTTTCCATGCAGCAATTGTAGGCACTGGTTTGATGATGTACTTGCTAAATCAAAGAGGGCCTGTTCTCAATGAACCTCAGGGAGAATTTCAGTAAGTGATGAAGAATTTTGAATTCTGAGATGTTTGCTATAATAAAGTCATATAACACCCTTACTCCCTTAAAGTTATGCTATCTCAGTATGTAAATAACTCAAATACCAGTAAACTTGGGTGGTGGAGGGGGAAGTGGAGTGTTAATTGGTCTGGAAGCATCATAAATACTTTCTGCATCCATATCACTTACAAATGCTCACTGATGATACGTTATCAGTAATTTATGATGTGCTATGTGTATGATAAAAAGAGCTATTAGTTAAGGCAGTGAGGATTTTCCCTCAATATATCCAGTGAATACTAAGAGGGGTTTCTCTGCTTCCCATTAGGAACTATTAACTTAAAAAAAAACTCACTCATCAGTGGCACATCTTCCTCTATATTCCAAATGAAGGTTGACCCTCAAGCTGTTCTAAAAAGCCCTACAAGTGCTCACAGCATAATGATTAGTGTGCATTTATAATCTAATCAGTGTGGCATCTTGGAGACAGATAGAGAATTAAGAAACCCATCAATTTGTTTACGAAGGGTACTTAAGCATTGCAACACTGAGTGTTATGGATCCTAGCTTTTAGGTGCCTAGAAAATCACAGGAGCAATAGTGAAATCCACAAAGCCTGAATTAGACACATGAGCTCCTACACACTGAATAGGAAGCCTTAGGCACCTTTGACTGTGATCCACAAAGGGAGTGAACTAGGCAGGGAGCTCCCGAAGCTAGCCAATGGGAGATGGCAGTCAGAGGGGTATGTGCTAAGCCCTGCCCCTCTCTTGGAGATAGGTATTGTGACATTGCACCCCACAATGCTTTATGGGAATATGCTTATGAATGTTTATATGACATCACTGGAATATGTTTTATGCTACATATGCCATGTAACATATCTGTGTAAAGGTTATGATCTATTGAATATGTATGCATGTATCATTTTTGTGTTCAAAGTTTTGAATATTGGCTATGTAGTTGTTTAATTTTAAGTAGTCTCAGTGAAGCAGTTGGTCAGCTTCCTGAGAATAGACTATTCTCAGTAAGTGCTCAATCAAGAAACACTTAAGCCAACAGTGAATTTGGAGATGCCAGTCCACATCTGAGCTTTCCCAGGAATGTGGCCTGGCTGGTAAGGAACTCAGTCATGCATGGACATGTGACTTGCCCATGTGACTCCAAAACTCCATCTTGGAGCTGAATTCTAGATAGGAGAGAGGAGGAGGTTTCCACCCACAAGAGAAAGTCTATTTAAGCCCCGGGGAGACCCCTCCATTTTGTCTTCAGCTGGCTCAAGAGATAGCTTCTTTACCCCCCAAAGGATACCTGAAAGAAACTGGAACAAAGGACAGTAACCACTGAGGTGTGAGTGATTGCTGGACCCAGACTAGAAGGAGGTTAGTCTGTAAAAGAAAGTTACTGGAATATCTCTGAGGGTGAGATTTCATCTGTAATCACTTCTGTACTGTATTAGGTTTAGACATGCATGTTTTATTTTATTTTGCTTGGTAATTCACTTTGTTCTGTCTGTTATTACTTGGAACCACTTAAATCCTACTTTCTGTATTTAATAAAATCACTTTTTACTTATTAATTAACCCAGAGTATGTATTAATACCTGGGGGGGGGGGCAAACAGCTGTGCATATCTCTCTATCAGTGTTATAGACGGCGAACAATTTATGAGTTTTTCCTGTATAAGCTTTATACAGGGTAAGACAGATTTGTTTGGGGTTTGTACCCCATTGGGAGCTGGGCACCTGAGGATTAGAGACAGGAACACTTCTTAAGCTGTTTTCAGTTAAGCCTGCAGCTGTTGGGGGACGTGGTTCAGACCTGGGGCTGTGTTTGCAGCAGGCAAGCATGTCTGGCTCAAACCAGGTAGGGCACTGAAGTCCTAAGCGGCAGGAAAACAGACTCAGAGGTAGTCAAAGCACATCAGGTGGCAGTCGCAAGGGGGTTTCTGTGATCCAAGCCATCACAGGTACTTAAGTCCAGCCTTTAGGGAGGTGCCTACCTCTTCTGGCGATCCATGAGCTGGGGAAGATAGGCACTTGGTTGCCTAAGTTTTTTGTGTGGGATCCAGAACGAAAATGAGGAAGAAGACCTCCTTTATAATCTTTATCCTAGAAAATGGGGTACTGACCCAGGATGTGGGCAGGGCCGGCTCTACATTTTTTGCTGCCCCAAGTGGCCAAAAAAAACCCCAAACCTGCCGAATACGCCACCGGTGGAGAGAACAGGAACATTGGAGGGAGCTGCCACTGAATTGCCGCCGATGGTGAGACCCGAGTCAGAAGAGTCGCTGCCGAATTGCTGCCGCGGGGAGCAACGGAGAGGTGCTGCTGCCAAATTGCCGCCAGGGCTGCTGCTAGAGTGCTACCCCAAGAACTGTCAGACTGCTGCCCCTTCAGCAGCGCCGCCCCAGGCACCAGCTTGCTTAGCTAGTGCCTAAAGCTGGCCCAGGATGAGGGAGACCCCCCCCGATTCTCACAGGGAGAAGGGATTTGAACGGGGATCAGCTGCTTCTTGGGTGAGTACCCCAACTACTAGGCTATGGACTATCCTGATGTGGGTCTTCCTCAGTCTCTCCTATTGAAGTTGTTCCACTTTAATTAAACAATGTAATACTAAAATATTAATTGGGCCAGAGAGAGAGAGGGTTAGAAAGACTCTATGACCTACTGGACAGGGCCCTCACCTGAGAGGTGGTAGATTCCTGTTCAAATCCTTTCTCTTCTTCAGGAGGCGGGGGAGGGGGTGGTCCTTGAACTCAGGGTCTCCCACATCCTCAGTGAGTACACCATCCACTAGGCTGAAGGCTATATGGGAGGTCAGTGTGGTCCCTGTACTGGGATGTTCACCCCACACTAGTCTAGAAGGGGTTAATGAAACTGAGAAGGGGCCGATTAACTGGACAGGCCACAGCTGAGGGGAATTAGGTGGTCTAAGGCGTCCCTGAATGATGATGTAACCCAGCTGAGAAGGAGCAGGTGGAGCCTCGTATAAAGCCAAGGAGGTTGGCAGCAGAAGGAGGTTGTAATGAGGGAGCCTGCACCACTCTCTGAACATTAGAGATGCAAGGAAGGAAACCTAGTGGGAGAGATTGTAAGAAAAGGCTCAGGGAAAGGGCTGCAAGGTTTAAGATGGTGCAGACCTTGGCTGCTGATTAGACAGCCCTAAGCTGGAATCAAGAGTGAAGGGCAGGCCCGGGTTGCCCTACCAGCTATTAGAAAGCATCACAGTCTGGGAAGTGAATGGGAAGACTTCCCAAGACAGCTTGTATGCACAGACTTTGCTATCCTGGAAAGAGGAAAACACATAGTGACCTGGTCAGAGGGTCTAGTCATGAAAAGGGAGCACCCCGAGTTGCAGAGAGATAGAGAGAGACCGCGGGATATGTGAATGTGCAATGGAAGGGAGTGTCAGACCTGGAAGGAGCTAATCCCCCAAGCAACCAGGGGGATGTGCCACAGGGGTGAGTGGATCCTGTGAAAGTCCCCCTCCCCTTGCTGTTTTGTGTGAACTTGCCTGAGTGGACTGATCCAGAAGGCATACTCAGAACACCTACTTTTCCCAGTTTGTGAATCGCTCTGGGGCTTAAGAGGGAGATAGGTGTCCAGATCCTATCAGGAGGCAGTAGTGCACATGGTCAGGCAGGAGATGGTGCCTAAAGTGAGGCCACAGAGTGCATGCCAAGAGGAAAGAACTTAGGCACTGAGTGAGTTCAGTCACCTACAGGGTTAGGTGGCAGCTGAGTGAGAGTTTTGTGGATTACAGTGGTGCCTAAAATGGGACTTGGGCACCTAAGTACCTTCATGGATCCCACTCAACGTCCTTTACTCCCTATTTCAGCCACTACTGCTTAGCTGGTTTATAGTTCGTTCGGTCCTTCCTTTGTCATGCTGGCAGACCTTGTTATTGGGGGAAGGCTCATAAGGAGAGAAGGGGATTTAAATCATACTAAAAGGGTCATCTTCAGGCTCAATCTGATCTTTTTTCTTGTTGGAGTTCCACATTTTCCCATAGAGGCAGTATCATGTCCCTCTGGCCCAAAGTCTTATCCCAAGTCCCATCAACCACAGGATCCTTGTTGAGTGCAGTTGCCTTAGTTAGCAGTGAATGGAGACATCTAGCTAATTAAGGATAAGTACCAGGACCTTGAAACTGGTATAGGATCAAATATGGGGCCAGTGCAGTGTGTGAAGCTCTGGCTAGACATACTCTTGTCTGTCACTGTTGCGATATCCCTCTAAGATTTATTTAATAGGCAGACATCCGTGTAGGGAAGAAGCTGTACATTGTGTGTGGCCTTCACTTTCAGCACCCGGCAGTGATCCAACCTGCAAGTGAAAGAGTCAAACCCTGCTGACTCCTCCTTGCTGTTGATCATTACAATAAATCCAGTGGACTGTACTACCTTGATTGTAGCAAACTGCATGAAAATTGAAGGGAGGAGCACAAGTTGCAGGAGGGAAGAGTTTGGATGAGGCACCAGGAAGTCAGACTGTATGCACATGGCAAGACTGTTAGCTCCAATTGCAGCATCTCTGTAAATAGTTCTCATAATAAAGAACAGTTTAATTTTACAAGCTTGGAGTCATTTCATATTATCATGAAGTACATGGTACATGAAACATTGATGTCTGTAATGAAAATGTCCTCACAATAGATGATGTTAATGTCCAGATCAGCTCCTTTAAGCATTTCTATCTTCCTACCAATATCACCTCCATCCTGCCTTGGCTGAGTTTAAGCCAGCTGCTTTCTATCCATATGGAGAATATGGATATAATTTTACTTCACAACATTTAAATCATGGAGTCATGAGAGTAACTTGATAGTTAAATTCTTAATTATATGTCTCATTTGGTCCCCTGGGTGCAGGAAACTCCTTGCCACATAAAATTTCCCACATGAGGCGAGAATTTGTTTTGGAAAGTGTGCAGTTAATTGGACAATCCATTTTTGGTTTAGGAGACTTTGGAAATGGCATGTCCTCCACTTTGGGGAAAAATGTGCTCACTTGTTTTAGTCCCCAGAATTTAAACATTAGATACCATTAGATACCTCCATTAGAACCAGCGGTTTTATCAAATTGGAGTGAAAAAAGATGCTAGATAGAGGTGAATTCATTCCCATCAGAGGTGTGAAGAATGTTATAAGTGCCTAACTAAACTTACATTAATAAACTGATTATATAAATGGGCTGTTTCAAAGACCACTGAAGTCAATGGAAAGACTCCTAATGATGTCAGTGGGATTTGGAGTAGGCCCCAAAACTATAAGTCCCCCACAAACCTCTTGTTTAGCATTTTGTCTCTGTAACAAATGGATTTTCCATCCCACAAAAATTCAAGATTTAAAAAATAGTCATGCCAAATTGGACAAAGCCACAATTTTATTTAAATGAAATTCTGAAAAATACTTAGTTTTGGGATCATCAAAATGTTTTCATAAATTTGCAACATTTCATTTTGATTTTGACCATTTTCAATTTGTTAAAATATTAAAGAAAATCAAAATGAAAAACTGAAATTTCATTCAAAAATGTCCAAATGATGCACCTGTTCCCATAATATAAGAACTAGGGGCCGCCAAATGGAATTAATGGGCAGCAGGTTTAAAACAAATAAAAGGCAGTAGTTCTTCACTCAGTGCACCGTCAACCTGTGGAACTCCTTGCCTGAGGAGGTTGTGAAGGCTAGGACTATAACAGGGTTTAAAAGAGAACTAGATAAATTCATGGAGGTTAAGTGCATTAATGGCTATTAACCAGGATGGGTAAGGAATGGTGTCCCTAGCCTCTGTTTGTCAGAGGGTGGAGCTGGATGGCAGGAGGAGATCACTTGATCATTGCCTCCTAGGTTTACTCCCTCTGGGACATCTGGCATTGGGCCACTGTCAGTAGACAGGATACTGGGCTGGATGGACCCTTGGTCTGACCCAGTATGGCCATTCTTATATTCTTATGACATTTTCAAAATGTTTCTTCCAATTTTTGTCTAAAGTAATTTTGTCAAAATTTGAAATGATTTTTTGTGAAAAAAATTCATTTGACTCAAAATGGCATTTTCCAGCAGACAACTGTTTCAACAAAATGTTTTGCAAGCAGGTCTACTAATCACACCACCACCTCCATTTTAACCTTTAGACTGAATCCTAAACTTTGGTTCCATGCCTTCAGACTACTGTAAAATGGAGGTGAGAATTCTCTTCACCAGCAGCCATGCTGTTCTACAGCCATGTAACCTTGCCTCTGCTACTAGATGTGGAATCTGAGTCCAAATCACTGGCATAAAATAGGTATCAAACACTACCCTATCAGAATGGTTCCATGTTACACCTGCTCTGGACTGGTGTCAATGATGACTCAAAGAGCAGGACAAAGATTAATCTGGGTTTCTGCCAGTCCAACTACCATGCATGGCACTGGAGGAGTGATCTCTGGGAAAATTAGTTATCAGCTGGGAATGACAGGTGCCCATCAAATAAGGAAACCTCCCTCCCCAGATGGGGGTGGGAAAGAGTGAGAGTAAGTTTTTTGGAGCAGGGACTGTTGTTTATAGTATATTTGTACAGTGCCTAGCACAATGGGGGAAGTTGCTTGTGGCCTTCAGGTACTACTATAATATAAATAATAATTAAAGCTAGAACAAATATTATTCTTTTGCAGATGATGTGGGGCGCTTTTTGATCATCTCTGTCTTCCCCTGAGAGGTTACTCCATGGGGAACTGGAGCCTAAGGACATCTGTAGTCCCTTCCACTCCTGCATGTGGCTCTCAATCCATGGATGGTTCGCTGGTGCAATTGTGTTGTACCATCTTTGTGAAGCCATGTGGGTCCAAACTGTGAAGGGACTTCTGGGTGAAAAAGCAACCCCTAACATTATTTAGAAACACTGAGGCTGATGCAGAACCACTGTCCTTGAGAATTAGGGGCCCCTGTAACTGATAATAAAGGACTAGCAAATCTCATGCTCCAGTAGGGTCAGTAGATGGTCATGTTGGAGAGTAGGCACTAAAGAGTAGGCCCAGCATACTATCTAATCCTTACTGAAGTAAATAGGATTGCTCAGTGAATAGCATCTGGAGGATCAGGCTTTGTCACTGTGACTCATTAAAGAAACAGTGCAGACACCTGAGACAGTTATATCTTCCCTGCTAACTGCGTGATATTTTTAGCCATTATTCTTGCAGTCCCTTACTCTTGAATTGCACAAACATGAAGTTTGTGAGCTGCCATGCTTTCCATTTGACACAGCAGGCTGTGATCTCAAATGCTGCAAATCAAATCAGGAATATGAAGTGCAAATGCAAAGAATGGATTTTCTAAACCTTATCATTCCAGGAACTGGATATGGTTTTTTAAGTGGGTGGCTGGATTGTTTTTAAGAGCAAAGAACATACTGTAGGAGTGCTGTGTGGCAACAATGTCCATTGGTCTTACTGTTTCTGGATGTATGACTGACACGGAGGATGCCGCTTTTTATGAAGATGCTGTCACCTCCTAGCACCTATCCTCAGTCATAGTGCTGTTATCACTGATGCTGAGTAATCATAAAACCTAGGAGCTAATAACACTGATAAGAAAAGAATAAACATAGAAAAAAATGTATTTTGCATTGCTTTTTGACCATTAATCCAGCCTGCTCCCCCACCTCCAATCAGGCTAATCAGAGCAAGGAGTTCACCTTGCTACTGGAAAACCAGATTCCTTGGCTTCCACATGTGCACAGTAATCTCCTGTGAGCAAAGGGAGGTGGCCTATTCCTTTCAGGCCAGCTTGATAAGAGCAGTAAATTTCAGGTCCCAAACCTCCTGGGATGTGGAAGATGTAAGCTGCAGGAAAGCCCTGCACAGTTCAAGGACCCAGACTGTCTGCTGGAAGGACTGCCAGGAATGATAAAAATGATAATAAATTTCATTTTACTGCTTCTCTCTGCTGCAATAAATTTGTCATATCTTCACAAAAAACACACATGGATCATCTTTATAAATCCACAGGGAGAAATTTGCGTACAAAAGTAACATTCTCTTTTTTTTTTGCACTTCTGTTTGTGATGCCCTTTTATAATTTATGGATGGTGTCCAAATGAGTTGGAAGAATAGACTGAAATTTTAATCTACACATCTCATTACAACACTGACTTTAGTTAAAAACAAACGAACAAACAAGCACAAAACCCTAGAAAACTTTCCCCTTTCCATAGTGGTTTTTTGTCTCCCAAAATATTTCTGTGATTCAGAGGGTAGATTTTTGTTTCCTGGCTTAACTCCTTATGGGCTAGGCTACAAGCAATGCTATTTTTATGACATATTTACATGTTCAGTATGTATATTTGAGCAGCAGCTGGAGTCGGTTTTATTATTGTTGCAATCATCTCTAAACATGTTTGCCCAGATTCTTTGCTGGTGTAAAATGAAGTCAGTGTAGTTGCACCAGTTTGCATCAACAGAAAAGCTTGGCCGGTACACATGGATAACGGCCACCAACAATGGAAATGCTATTATTGCTCTCTGGTTTTATTAGAAAAGCAGTTGTAGTGATTACATCCCTACTCACTGCAAAAAGAGCTTCTATAAAATTGTTTCTTTCTCTCTGGGAGCAGTTTTGTTGTGTGATAACTCCCAGAGAGAAAGAAGAGTTGCATTTGAATCAGAACTTCACTTTTTCCTTGATATTTCCCAGTCATATTTGTATCCACACAGTTCTTGAAATGGGTGTTAGCATCCCCCAAGATGAATAAACTTCAGAACAAAGCTTAAGCCATGAAGTTTAGATCTGGAATTCAAACCACGGTGGTGTTCAGATTCATTAAGATTCAGAGTTTGGATTTAGCTTCTGAGAAAGAGTACAAGTGCTGACTACAAAATTCTGGATCTGGATTCCAAAACACCCTTTGTCGACTGCATTTTGGTGGTGGTGGTGATTGTTCAGGTTTATGTCTAGTAAATATATACAATCTGTACTGTTATAAAAGTGTGGCCATTTATTTGATAGACAGAACTCTGGGAGACACAATGGTCCACTGTGTACATATTTTGAAAGTGTGTAGTACAAGAATGTAGAGCCTGATTCAGTAGTTGTTACACTGGATTGATGCCTAATTGAAAGGCAGAATGCTGGGTGAGCGGAGTGGAGATCAGGCCCTCCAGCTGTTTAAAGTGAGTGCATTTACATGTTTTTGTTGAAAAATGTAAACAAAAAGTCCAAAGATGTTTCCAGTAAAAACCTACAATGACAACTTTTAGCCCAGAGGCCAGCTCTAGGTATTATTATTTTTTATTATTAATAATCATCATGTTTATTATGGTAGCACCTAATGGGCCCCATTCTTGGCTGGCCTAGGCACTGTACAGGTAGAAAGAAAAGGAATACTTGTGGCACCTTAGAGACTAACAAATTTATTTGAGCATAAGCTTTCGTGAGCTAGAGCTCACTGTCGCAGCCTCAAAGATCTTACAATTTAAATAAGATAAAGAAAAGGCAGAGACAGGATGGGGGAAGGAGGATAAGCAGAGTGAGCAATGTGATGGCAGTAAATGTCATGTTAGTTTTGCTATACTTTTATGGGTGGGTTTAGTTGGGAGGGGATTGGCTAAATGGAAAGAAATGGGGAGGGAAAGATTGAAAAGAGAAGAGGGTATGGAGTGAAGCTTTGGTGAAGAGACTGTGAGGGAGGGAAGAGGAGAAGGAAGAAGGGGAGGCTCATGATGATACCAGGGGGTTGACTGACATACTTGGCCTCCAAAAAGGCCTTCCAGAAGGAACAGTTGACTGTCTAAAATAGAGGACTGGGTGTCTGGTGGCACAAACACGAAGATCCCATGCAC
Organism: Eretmochelys imbricata; assembly: GCF_965152235.1. Taxonomy (NCBI): domain Eukaryota; kingdom Metazoa; phylum Chordata; order Testudines; family Cheloniidae; genus Eretmochelys; species Eretmochelys imbricata. Next base: position 242,837,673 of record NC_135573.1, read on the forward strand.
AACTGAAACTGGGATAATGGCAACAGCAGCCTCCTCAGCTACACATAGGGTGGCCACTGATGCATTCCCAGAATATAGGCCATCACCTCAATTTATTGAACGTCCATATCAGCGTAGGCCCACCCCTACCTGTGTGAACTCAGATACATGCACACCATTTTGCAGAACATGCTGCTTCTCCTCCGCCAGTGTGACCTCACACCCGCAGTCCACGACGATACCAGACAAAAAACACATCCAGTTTTATATCAAAACTAGTCAGTGACAAAAATCTAACAAAACAAGGACTGTCTAGCTTAAAACTGAACCAATGGCCTGTCTAGCGACTCAGCAGACTGGGGCTGGAGGAGAAGGCTGTGACAGATAACAGGAACGGGGGTAAAATCCTGGAACTGTAGACACAGATGGCTGAATACAGGTGGGACCTGGAAGAGAGGTGCTCTTCACAGAAAAGGATTGTGCTGCAAGCCGTAAAGTGGAAGCAGGAGCTGACCACCTCAGAGTTGAAAAGGAGACCAGAAAATGACAGTGTTTGCTGCTGTGGCAGGAGGAGCTGACTACATTCCAGAACCTGCATAAGGACCAGCCGGAGTTAAAGTTCAGCTTGGCTAAGGATAAAGAGCTGGAAAGCCTCAAGATTGAATTGGCCTCCCTATGAAAAGAGCTGGAACTGTGCAGGGTGAGGTCACTACAAAAGGAAGGTGGATTGAGGGAGGAGGTACATCAGCCTGTGGAAGCAAAAAGCTGACCTGACATGGGTCTAAAAATATGTGCTCATGATGCAAAGCCACAGCCAGAACCATGCTACAAAGAAGGGGTCTACCCCAAGGAAAGAGGAAAACCCAGGTGATTCTATGGACCAGAACATTATCCACAAAATATGGTGGGTCCAGGAGTATCAGAAATGGATGCTGCTGAGTGAAGTGTTAAGAGCTGTACGGAAAAGGGTGCAGTCCTTAGTGTTCGGAAGGCCTGAACAGAGGTTGGACTTGGGTAGAGACATGTTTAATTCCAGTGGCTGTGCTTGTGTGTGAATCCAGAGAGACTCCTTTCCAAAAGGCCATGCAGCAGCCATAAATCAGTTGGGTCATGGTTAAATCTCTGTATTGTAGACCATGTCAGAAGTTGCTGGGGAACTAGGCATTCTGTGACATACCCAGAAATATGTGGAGGAAGATATCCACAGTATGAAGCACTTACAGAATCCAAGTCCTGGTCACAATATATTTTATGGAGGAGGAGAAGAACACTGCCAAGAATTTAGTAGACTTGCTGGCTGCTGCTGAACAGGAAGTACCTCCAGCTGCAGGTCCCGACCAACTGTTAGCCATTCTTAAGCCTACCTTTTGGTCCAGGTCAGCTCTGGGAGTGGTGAGAGGTATGTCACAGGCTGGCCCTTTAAAGGGAGTCAGGGGCCAGCCTACCTGTGATAGGTTCCTGTAAGGGAGAAGGAGCCAACTCAGATCCACCTGGAAGCAACTAAATCCCTAGGTGACTGATTGGGAGCTGTTTAGGAGATGGGCCTGATAAAGGGTTACTAGGAGGCAGCTGGGCTCCTAGAGACAGGAAGTGCCTGAAGGAAACATAGTAAAGAACCTGGACAGTGTGTCCCAGAGAGAGGAGCTTCCTGGAGATGACAGCAGCAGCAGAACAGAAGCCCAGGGGCTGCAGCTCGCTAATGAAAAGTCACTGCAGGTGAGTGGTGCAGCAGATTAAGGTAGAGACTGAACTGAATCCCTTGGGTATGCACCCTTGAGCCCAAAGAGAGAGAATACAGGCTGCAGAGGCCAGAACTGAGCTACACAGGCCCTGAGAGGAGGGCTGTGTAATGCCTGAGTAGAGGTGGCCAGGGGGCCAGACTAGAGGGGCCAGGCCTAAGAATTAGAGGCCCTGGAGGAGGGCTGTGCAACCTGTGAACTAAGGAGAGAGAATCTTATTTCAAATTTATTTAGATTTAATGAAGTAGAACCATAATAGGAGAATATTTTTTTGCAGCCTTTTGGACTGTATGGCGTTAACAGGAGGACCCTGAGGCAGGGAGCCTCTGTAGTGCCATGCGAGGACAAACTCCTCCCCATTACACCAGCTCTGTACACTACCTCCAAGCTTTTGGGATTCCCTGCAAGTAGCTTTATTTACATGACATTTATTTCCCCCTACATCTTCCTCACTTCACCCACTGAACTAATCCTCCTGATATTCCTTATTAGACTTTCTACTGCTTCTCTCTTCTTTGCTGACTTTCCCGCCCCCCTCTTCTCTGTTCTTCTTTTCTTCATATCTCTCTCCTCTCCTTTCTTTTTCCTTCTTTCTTCCACTCTTTGGGCTTTTCTCCCCTCCCCTCCCCTTCCCCTTCCATTTCTTTCTGTGCTCATTCCTTTCATACTCTTCTACTCACTTCACCCCTCTTTGCCTTTCCACTCTACATTTCCCTCCTTTTTCTCTGTTTTCATCCCTCCTCTGTGATTCCTACTCTGGCTGTTCTAAATGTGTAAACATAATGGAAATCCAGATTTCCTTCTAAGCTGTGAGATCGTGCCACTGACATTTGGACCTACTGATGTGACACATGAAATATCACCAGACAGTCCCTTGCAGTGCTATAAAGTGCTTTCATATAACCCAGCCTTGGTTGGCAAAAGATCATGTGCTGGAGGAGGAGTGGCATTAATGAGTTGGTAAGGGGAAGAACATAGCTGAAGGAAAAGATTAGGGGTGAAATAACTAAGAATGGATGAGAGGAGTGAAGACTGGGGAACACAGCTGAAAGGGACTGTAGAAAAGTTGAAGGAGAAAGGAACCAAACTGAATAGGAAAATTTGTAAGGGAGGGGAGAACAATGATGAAGAGAATGATGGTGGAGACAAATAATACTTTCCTTCTTTACAGTACTTGACAGATATTTACTAACTTCTATCATAAGACCCAGGGCAGCTGCTACTGAGGATTAGGGACAAGGTACATAAATGAAGAAAGTGGTACTGACTTTAAATGACTCAAGACTTAGTATCCAATGGGGAATTTTTTTTTGAGTTCTGTGGGTCAAATATTGTGTTTAATTTACTTTCTGACCTGAACTAAATCAGCAGTAGGTTTTTTTCACCTAAAATTCCACTAAATAAATGTGCAAAATGCAAAAAGCAATAGAACTACCATGGTTCCATGAGAGGAGGATCTGGGTCAAAGAGAGGCTCTTTGTGCCATAGAAATCTGTCTCTCTCTCGAGCAATGAAAAAGCATAGTTTAGGCCCAAGGCCAAATGGTCTGTAAACTACACTGATCCTCTGGACAGGGGTGTGCAGTAAGCCTTCACATTGCTAAACGCTTGGGGCTGAAGTAGCGACATTTCAGCTATACAGTACTTTGGTTCTGTTTTGTGGGGTAGCCCTCTCTCTCTCAACCCACATACTACAACCATTTAATGTACCGATTTCTCCAGTCTTTACTCACACACAACTCCCACTAGTTTTCAGCTTGAGGATTCAGCCCATAATAGTCAATGACCTAAATTTTGCCTCACTGATCATTGTGATCCCCCCAAAAAAACTCCAAGACTTGAAAGTGAATTTGTCCCAAAGTAAGTTCCAACTCTTCACTCTGCAAAAAAAAACAAAACAGAAGAGCAAGATTAAGAAAGAAAAATAGCCACGTTGAAGACAGATGACAGAACTCAATTACACCTCAATATGTTTTAGCAGTTAATTATTTCTCAGGAGGAATATTAAGTATTTACCTGGCAGACTGACTTTTTCTTCCCTTCCTCCCGTTTGGAACACAAAATGGAATAAATTATTCAAGTTTGCATTAATCAGGGGAGAAGACAGGGCATGCATTATGTTTTATCTGCTGTTTGATCATGCAATGCAGGTTAGCCTTACACAGGGTGTTTATTTAACTAGGTCAGGGAGCTTCTCAGTTTGGTAGGGTGAATAAACAACCTTTGAGAACTCAGTCTAGCCCATTTCCAGAAACACCTGTGATGGTTCTGACAACAGGAACAATTTTGTTTATTTACCCTATATTTCCCCACAGGCATCTTTGCTTGGTTGGGTCAGACTTCTTCACTGATATTTAGTTATGGTTTGGAAGTCCTCTTTACAGCTAAAAACTACTTAAGTATTTTCTCAAAATATATTGCTGGGTATGTCCATATATCCAGTTCTTGCAAACCAAAGTGAAATCTGGGAGTAAGAAATCTCACAAATATTATACTGTGAAACTAAAATAGTGCTTGGCCTCTGCCCCTACATCGGATTGCGTGGTGCATCAGGAGAAGAGGCACAAGACTGGGACATGAAAAAATTGCACATTCTTATTAAGTCTTCCTACCAGAACTGCTAAAAAAGTGTCACTGAAATTCTTTGCTGTATAATCTTGGCTGCGCTTTGTAAATGCTGATGTGTGGGACATTTTCATATACAGAAAGAAAAGGAGTACTTGTGGCACCTTAGAGACTAACCGATTTATTTGAGCATAAGCTTTCGTGAGCTACAGCTCACTTCAGTTGCCACACTGTGTTGTTCTAGGGTAACAATAATTTGTAAATGTTTATCTATGCTTATCACAGCATCCACTAACTGTAAGATGCACTAAATCTCAAATAACTGATATTTCAGTACTTTCTAATTTTTTTAAAAAGCAAACTTAGTATTAGTAGAAGTGACAGAGATTCAGCCTTGTAGGCCAAATTTCTCTTTGTTCACAGACCGGGTACAATTGTAGTGCAAGTTTCTCCACAGTGACCCACTAAAGTACCTTGGCTTGTTCTAAAGGCACTGGTCAGTGATAAGAACGAGGGTAAAGCCGTCTTGTATATCCATTCCATTCTCCCTGCCCACCAAATAAGGTGCAATCAGTGCCACTAGAAGTGTATGAGAGGTGGACATGTGTCCATCACAAATTGTATGAAGATCAGCAAATCAGTTCAGCTGGACCACAAATAGCCATCTGACAACTTTTGCAATCACGGCTGACCTGAGTGGAATTGCAAATGGTGACCTAGATGAGAAGGGCTCCATGTCCTGTTATCACTCCCTTCATAAGAAAGGCCACGCTGGGTCAGACCAGTAGTCCATCCAGCCCAGTATCCTGTCTTCTGACAGTGGCCAATGCCAGGTGCCCCAGAGGGAATGAACAGAACAGGCAATCACCGAGTGATCCACTCCCAGCTTCTGGCAAACAGAGGCTAGGGACACTCAGATCATGGGGTAGCATCCCTGACCATCTTGGCTAATAGCCATTGGACCTATCTTCCAAGAGCCACCCACTCCCCTACAAATAGAATAGTGAACATTTTTCTCTGGATGAGGTTTGTCAGGTAGGGTGTATTCAGAATTTTAGTTCAGGCAAGCACAAAATAAATTAAAAAAATCTATTTTGAGATTCCAGCTGGCTATCACGGTTGAATAGTAAACAGCTGCAGACAGAAAGAACTCCTTTATATTGTGAATGCAGCTGGACTATGTAGGAGGAATACTGCCTATGCTTCTTGAAACAGAGTAGAGATAATCTGGGATCTTTGGGTCAGGGAGAAGAAAATCTCCCCAGACTTCCCAAAATAGCACTGAAATTTCATATTTTACATTACTGATCTATCATCGTTCACTGCTCCTTTAATTCAGAGCACTTCTCTGCACTTTTAAAACACAATGTCTCAGCACAGCCTTGTAAAGAACATTATTACTTTTATTAATCAGATGTTGTGGTGTTAGGGTAGCAATACTCCATCGCATCTAGGGCAATCTTACCTAGGAAGATTTATGCAGCGTTTTGGGCTATTTCTGAACAGTCAGATGGTTATGTTGTCTGGCTTTCTGTCAGGATTCATAAGAATTGATCTGTGCTGTATAATCCTGAAACTGAGGATATGATGTGGGAGAGAGGGCGGGAACAGTCGAGGAGAGAGGAGATTGCAATATTCTAATGCAAGATCAGCTTGTGTAAAGATCCTTAAATCCTAGCAATTAGAATCATAGAATTATAGAAGATTAGGGTTGGACGAGATCTCAGGAGGTTATCTAGTCCAACTCCCTGCTCAAAGCAGGATCAACCCCAACTAAATCATCCCAGACAGGGTTTCTCAAGCTGAGCCTTAAAAATCTCCAGGGATGGAGATGCCACCACCTCCTTAGGTAACCCATTCCACTGATTCACCACACTCCTAGTGAAATAGTTTTTCCTAATATCCAACCTAGACCTCCCCCACTGCAACTCGAGACCATTGCCCCTTGTTCTGCCATCTGCCACCACTGAGAACAGCCTAGCTCCATCCTCTTTGGAACACCCCTTCAGGTAGCTGAAGGCTGCTATCAAATCTCCCCTCACTCTTCTCTTCTGTAGACTAAATAACCCCAGTTCCCTCAGCCTCTCCTCGTAAGTCATGTGCCCCAGCCTTGCAATCATTTTTGTTGCCCTCCACTGGACTCTCTCCAATTTGTCCACATCCTTTCTGTAGTGCGGGGACCAAAACTGGATGCAGTACTCCAGGTGTGGCCTCACCAGTGCCGAATAGAGGGGAATAATCACTTCCCTCGATCTGCCGGCAATGCTCCTACTAATGCAGCCCAGTATGCCGTTAGCCTTCTTGGCAACAAGGGCACACTGCTGGCTCTCATCCAGCTTCTTGTCCACTGTAATCCCCAGGTCCTTTTCTGCAGATTTGCTGTTTAGCCAGTTGGTCCCCAGCCTGTAGCTATGCATGGGATTCTTCTGTCCTAAGTGTAGGACTCTGCACTTGTCCTTGTTGAACCTCATCAGATTTCTTTTGGCCCAATCCTCCAATTTGTCTAGGTCACTCTGGACCCTATCCCTACCCTCCAGTGTATCTACCTCTCCCCCCAGCTTAGTGTCATCTGCAAACTTGCTGAGGGTGCAATCTATCCCATCATCCCAGATCATTAATAAAGATGTTGAACAGAACCAGCCCCAGGATTGACTCCTGGGGCATTCCGCTAGATACCAGCTACCAAGTAAATATTGAGCTGTTGATTACTACCCGTTGATCCCGATGATCTAGCCAGCTTTCTATCCACCTTATAGTGGTTCTATAAAGGGCTCTACAATTGTCTCATGTTTGTCATTTGGTTTGCCACAGCCAGCTGCATACCTCCCATTTCTGCACTCTTCTCCGTCCCCTGAGGGATGACATAGGGTTTCTGAAAAACGAATAATTTGTTAAAATATGATGACAAATTCACTTACTGGAAGTGCAGGTGTAAATTTGCAGAAAAAGCAACTTCTGATCTTACCACACCTCCTATTGGCTCAGCTTGAGAGAGGCCACTTTGTGTCTCATCTGAAACACTGTTGCAGATGCACCATTGGGGTATTGGTTATGCCCTCAGCCAGGGACACAGTCTAGCTCCAGCAACTGGATCAATAACTTTTGAATGGTTATGTCTGCTATAGTAACTATCAAATACAACTTTTCTAATACTCTAGATCAGGAAAATAGCTTTAAGTAAACCACTGTAGAGCAGGTACAATGATTTCCACAAATGAAAATATTGTTAATGATTTTAATCAGTAGCTGTTGTGGAGGCAAAGATAACATACATTCTAGTAGAGAAGAAAGCTATGTCCCCCTGACTAGTGGAACTTTTCTAGGTAGGTGATGTTTTTGTCTGATTCATAGGTAAAATCTGGACATCATCTGCTTTGGTGTGGCAGATCTATGTCAGCAGTGGGCAGTCAAACAGACGTCTAGAGTTGAATTGCAGTCAGTTTTGGCTCTTAGTAGAGCTGGTCAGAAAAACTTTGACAGAACAATTTTCTACTAGTTTTGACAAAATCTAAACACTTCTTGAAATCATGTCAATTTTGCTGAAATTTCATTTTGTCAGAATTTTTCCCTTTTTTCTCCCATGTCCCATTTTGACATTTGCAAAACAGAATGTTTTGATTTTTTCCTTTTGAAAAGTTTTTTTTCATTTAGAATATTTAGAAATTATGATTAGATATAATCTAATAAAGTCAAAATCATTTCAATGGACCTGAAATATATTTTTGTTAAAACATTTATTTCTCAGAGAACATTGGAATTTTCAGGTTTTGGTCCTAATCAGAACGAAAGGAAATGTCAAAATCCTCAGTGAAATAGAATTTCTGTTTTCTGCATGGCTCTACTCATTAGGGTATTAATAGGGAGTGAGGAAGGGAAGAGGGGAAGCTTTGACCTGAGATTTACAAGTTGGACGCTTGTCCAGCAAGAGACATTGGGTCATTAGCACATCCGTTCTGAATTTTTCTAGAAATTTTTCTAGAAATACCTTCCTGTGAAAATTTTGCATTTTTGTGTTTTCATCCCAGTTTGTGACTTTTTCCCCAAAACACATTTCTTTTGCATGAAGGGGTTTCAGTTTTCTAGCCAGCTAAGATTTTAATATGCCAACGCTTTGCTGAGATGAGGGTAAGATTCATTTACATTTGAAAAGGCAGTTGCAGTCATGTCTCTGATGTTGCCACTGTTATCCACACCATTGTGACCTCTAGACCAGATTGCTGCTTGGTACATTACACTTGAACGCTAGTGCAAAATGTGGCAGGGGCACTATTTGGTGGTGACAGCTGCAGAAAGCAAGTCGTACCGATTCGCTGAAGATTGCACCAGCACTCTTTGCTTTCAGGTGCAATTCAAAGTTATTGACATCCACTTAGGAAGCCTTATGGGATCTGAGACCTAGCCAATTGATGGACTACCTCTCTCGTGTTCTTTCTTATAACTGAGGTCCGCTTTCTTGATAAATTCTTACATTTGAATGACTAGATCCATGAGAAGGGTAATTCAACAGAGAGGTCCTGAATTACGTCCCTCTACTGCTGTGAGAGAGCTCAAGTAGAGTAGCACTGTATGTAAGGGAGCAGTATGACTGCTCAGAGCTCTGGTACGAAACTGCAGAAAAACCTGAGTGTCTCTGGATTAAGTTTAGAAGTGTGTGCAACAAGAGTGATGTTGTGGTGGGAGTCTGCTATAGACCACCGGACCAGGGGGATGAGGTAGATGAGGCTTTCTTCCGGCAGCTTATGGAAGCTACTAGATCGTATGCCCTGATTCTCATGGGTGACTTTAATTTTCCTGATATCTGCTGGGAGAGCAATACAGCGGTGCATAGACAATCCAGGAAGTTTTTGGAAAGCGTAGGGGACAATTTCCTGGCGCAAGTACGAGAGGAGCCAACTAGGGGGGGGCGCTTTTCTTGACCTGCTGCTCACAAACCGGGTAGAATTAGTGGGGGAAGCAAAAGTGGATGGGAATCTGGGAGGCAGTGACCATGAGTTGGTTGAGTTCAGGATCCTGACGCAGGGAAGAAAGGTAAGCAGCAGGATACGGACCCTGGACTTCAGGAAAGCAGACTTCGACTCCCTCAGGGAACGGATGGCCAGGATCCCCTGGGGGACTAACATGAAGGGGAAAGGAGTCCAGGAGAGCTGGCGTATTTCAAGGAATCCCTGTTGAGGTTACAGGGACAAACCATCCCGATGAGTCGAAAGAATAGTAAATATGGCAGGCGACCAGCTTGGCTTAATGGTGAAATCCTAGCGGATCTTAAACATAAAAAAGAAGCTTACAAGAAGTGGAAGGTTGGACATATGACCAGGGAAGAGTATAAAAATATTGCTCGGGCCTGTAGGAATGATATCAGGAGGGCCAAATCGCACCTGGAGCTGCAGCTAGCAAGAGATGTTAAGAGTAACAAGAAGGGTTTCTTCAGGTATGTTGGCAACAAGAAGAAAGCCAAGGAAAGTGTGGGCCCCTTACTGAATGAGGGAGGCAACCTAGTGACAGAGGATGTGGAAAAAGCTAATGTACTCAATGCTTTTTTGCCTCTGTCTTCACTAACAAGGTCAGCTCCCAGACTGCTGCGCTGGGCATCACAAAAAGGGGAAGAGATGGCCAGCCCTCTGTGGAGATAGAGGTGGTTAGGGACTATTTAGAAAAGCTGGACGTGCACAAGTCCATGGGGCCGGACGAGTTGCATCCAAGAGTGCTGAAGAAATTGGTGGCTGTGATTGCAGAGCCATTGGCCATTATCTTTGAAAACTCGTGGCGAACGGGGGAAGTCCCGGATGACTGGAAAAAGGCTAATGTAGTGCCAATCTTTAAAAAAGGGAAGAAGGAGGATCCTGGGAACTACAGGCCAGTCAGCCTCACCTCAGTCCCTGGAAAAATCATGGAGCAGGTCCTCAAAGAATCAATCCTGAAGCACTTACATGAGAGGAAAGTGATCAGGAACAGCCAGCATGGATTCACCAAGGGAAGGTCATGCCTGACTAATCTAATCGCCTTTTATGATGAGATTACTGGTTCTGTGGATGAAGGGAAAGCAGTGGATGTATTGTTTCTTGACTTTAGCAAAGCTTTTGACACGGTCTCCCACAGTATTCTTGTCAGCAAGTTAAGGAAGTATGGGCTGGATGAATGCACTATAATGTGGGTAGAAAGCTGGCTAGATTGTCGGGCTCAACGGGTAGTGATCAATGGCTCCATGTCTAGTTGGCAGCCGGTGTCAAGTGGAGTGCCCCAGGGGTCGGTCCTGGGGCCGGTTTTGTTCAATATCTTCATAAATGATCTGGAGGATGGTGTGGATTGCACTCTCAGCAAATTTGCGGATGATACTAAACTGGGAGGAGTGGTAGATACGCTGGAGGGGAGGGATAGGATACAGAAGGACCTAGACAAATTGGAGGATTGGGCCAAAAGAAATCTGATGAGGTTCAATAAGGATACGTGCAGGGTCCTGCACTTAGAACGGAAGAATCCAATGCACCGCTACAGACTAGGGGCCGAATGGCTAGGAAGCAGTTCTGCGGAAAAGGACCTAGGGGTGACAGTGGACGAGAAGCTGGATATGAGTCAGCAGTGTGCCCTTGTTGCCAAGAAGGCCAATGGCATTTTGGGATGTATAAGTAGGGGAATAGCGAGCAGATCGAGGGACGTGATCGTTCCCCTCTATTTGACGTTGGTGAGGCCTCATCTGGAGTACTGTGTCCAGTTTTGGGCCCCACACTACAAGAAGGATGTGGATAAATTGGAGAGAGTCCAGCGAAGGGCAACAAAAATGATTAGGGGTCTAGAACACATGACTTATGAGGAGAGGCTGAGGGAGCTGGGATTGTTTAGTCTGCAGAAGAGAAGAATGAGGGGGGATTTGATAGCTGCTTTCAACTACCTGAAAGGGGGTTCCAAAGAGGATGGCTCTAGACTGTTCTCAATGGTAGCAGATGACAGAACGAGGAGTAATGGTCTCAAGTTGCAGTGGGGGAGGTTTAGATTGGATATTAGGAAAAACTTTTTCACTATGAGGGTGGTGAAACACTGGAATGCGTTATCTAGGGAGGTGGTAGAATCTCCTTCCTTAGAGGTTTTTAAGGTCAGGCTTGACAAAGCCCTGGCTGGGATGATTTAACTGGGAATTGGTCCTGCTTCGAGTAGGGGGTTGGACTAGATGACCTTCTGGGGTCCCTTCCAACCCTGATATTCTATGATTCTATGATTCTAAGTCTGTTGACCTATAGAGCATCTCTCTTCTCAAAATTTTTCTTGAGGAAAGGATAGGCACATGGTTGGTTTGTGGATGGGAACTTTTTAAAAATCAATGACTTACATATACAGTAGTATTTCCAGTATTATTCACATGCCTATGGGCTATGTGATGGGCACAATTTATGGAATTACATTTGGAATGTTATAGTCGATTTTAAGTTCAAGCATGCTACATTTTCTCAGAAAGGAATGTGTTTTGGAGAAAAATCTGTCCTATTACCACTATCAAAATCAATAAGACTGTCCATTGAGTAAGTTTCTATTCAATGATCCTAAGTGAATTCATTCAAACAAGGTAGAGAAATGAACATTTTGAAGACTATTTCAATTCTCCTTTCCATAACCTTCTCCCCTTCAAAGGTCTTTTTTGTGACACCACTACTGGCTTTCTGTTGGGAATACACTGAAGTCAGTAGTCGTCTGAAAATGAAGATACTTGCATATGGATGGCACTTTAATTGAATCACATTCTTTTTTCCCTTCTGCTCAGGAAAAGACAAAAAGGCACTTTCTGATAGTAATCTCTAGCCTTCCACCCCAATTTTAAAGCAATACACTTTTATAGTAAATCTCTGAAGGGTTATTATATCTCTGAAGTATAAAACTTAAATATATAACCACATTGCACCAAAATATTTCAGCAGGCCTCTGTATAAGTGATGCTCATTTAAGAGGTCTCTTATGTTATATTAAATAGATTTTGGTTTTGTACACTGAAAATAATTCATTTAAAAGAGTTCTTCTTTTATTCATTGTTCTTTGTGCATGGGAGACTAAGTTTCTTAGGTCTCCATTGCATAGATTTTTGTTTGATGGATGGAAAGTGTGTTGTTTTAACAAGCCTAGCTGATTTCTTTAACAGCTATTCATTTCATCAGACTCCAACATCTAATATTCGGTTTTCTGTTACATCTTGTCTTGCTGAAGATTTGTGTAGGACTGAATAACAATGGGCATGAACTACGAAGACTCACGCTTGCTCATAGTTAGAATGGACTGAATCTTCATCTAAACTTCAACCAACCTCTAACCAAACCCTTGTGGATTTTGAGGAAAAAAATTGAAATGTATTATTCATATTTATTCACCTCTCCACTCCTTGTGATGAGCAGGGTTAGATGTAACTGCCAAAACACCACTAGAAAAACTCTTGACTCGAGATTTTCAGGCCAATGTTGGAGACTGAGAGGCAGACACTTGGTCTGGCTAAGGATCTAATCTTTGAGCTGTTTATTCTAAACCAAACCTCCAAATGTTCTGGGAGTCTGCCCATCACGAGTTGGAAAGAGTGTAAGTGGCTAAGTGATTCTCTGTCTTAGTTTTCTTGCTGCTACTGTATTTGATTAACTCAGCAGTGCTTAGGCATTAGTTGGATGAGATCAGCACTCCAAATGAAGATATTTATTTAGAAAGATGGGTTGGGTTGAAAATTGAGATCTGAGGCTAAAAGGAATTGGGTTTTTCTGCAGTGATGCTTTGCCACTGCACAGCACAGATAGCCTAGCATGTCTTTTTCACTGTGCGATAACTGTCTTATATGAATAGTAGTTGGGGCCTGAATGCTAACAGTCAGGGAATGGGGGGACAATCAGTCTTTCTGCTCTCCAGAGTGTAGGGACTACCCCTCCATGTATGAGGCTGGAAGCAAAATGTCCCAAAGAGTGTGGAGTAGGGGAATGGGCAAGACTACTGTTACTCTGTACTGAAAGGGCTCTCATCCCAATCTAAACCACCCATTAAAGTGTATTAAGCTAAACCACACAGATACTATTAGTGTGCAGTAAGAGTATCTACATTGGGAGCCTACAGAGCGGGAGGGATAGCTCAGTGGTTTGAGCATTGGCCTGCTAAACCCAGTGTTGTGAGCTCTATCCTTGAGGGGGCCATTTAGGGATCTGGGGTAAAAATAAGGGATGGTACTTGTGAAGGCAGGGGACCAGACTCTGACCTTTCCAGGTCTATGAGATAGGTATATCTCCTATTACATTTAAAGTTAAGGTGGAGGAGCTAGTGCACTGTAAATTCACATGCGAGCTTGGTGTGTACTAACCTCACATGTAGAAGCACAATGACTAGGCAATGGGCTGGGGGCACCCAGTGAATCAGGCTGTAACATCTGTAAGGAACCCTGAGCAACACACAAGGGGCTCATACCTCGCCCAAACTCTTGGGGAGTGAGGGCAAGTTTCTGGGCTGCCGCTACTCAGTGCTGTTCCTTAGCATAATTTAGCTCTTAAGAAGGGGGGCTGGCACAGCTTGCCCTTCAATACTGTTCTTTTAAAGATACAGCAATACAGTTCAACTGAGAAAAAAAATCCAACCAGTGTGGATTCATGAGTGACTTTTTTTTTTTTTTTAAAACTCCTGAGACTTTTGAGAAGCTGTCCTGGAAACAGACAGCTGGGTGCCAGGAGATGGGAGGGACAGAGTAAAACAGGAAAAAAAATAGTCAGTTGTAGGGAAAAGACAAGAGCAACGATGACACTGACATTAGCTAAGGAGAAGAAATATCTTTACAAATAGATCAGGAAAGGGGGAGGAATAGTAGAGAGAAAGTAGTCCATTAGCAAATGAAGATGGAAGCTCAAATCAACCATGATTAGAAAATGGATTACCGGCTAGGGGACTCTATTCTGTGAACCTTATTTGCTCTGAGAGGCATTACACACTCAAATGGTTGTATTTGGTTCAATAGGACTACTTGCAATAGTCAGTGCCTCTCAGAGTGAGTAAGGTCTGCTGAACAAAGCCTTTAATTAGGAAGTAGTGAAGAGCTTGCCAATGTACAGTAGCTGTTGATTTTTAAAACAAGGCAGGTAAGGGAACGCTTGTGAAAACGGAATATGTAAAAAACAAAAGGTCCAGGATGATACTCATTCCAGAGTCTTAGGGACTTAATTGCTAGTAAGTTCATTAACTATTTCTGAGAAATAATGGAGGTACCAGAGGATGGCAGAGGTGGGAAGCAGGGAAGCAAAAATAGCATCTTTTTTCAAAAAAGAAAAAATCCATTAATTTTTATGGAACATAATGGGAGGTATAAGGAATAATGAGGGATATAAAGAAATAAATTTGTAAACAGCCTGAGGGTAATGGAGCCATGAGGAGAAAATACTTCAGATTCATAAAAAGAAAAGTATGTTGTATCATAGGTTAAGCACCCAGTGTGTCATATCATGGCAGATGCAGTGTCACTCGAACTTTATCACATAGGCTAACTTGGCTTCACAAACGACCCTATAAAATCAAGTTACAGATCTAAAATAAAAACAGACCCATGACTAGATGTGAATCAAAATAGATGCAAAAGCCCTCTGAACCTGGCAGAAATAATCCCCTGAAAACTCACAAATGCCAGAATGCAATTAAATTCATATCATGTGAAAACTCACTAAGGGCCCGATTCTTGACCCACTGAAGCCAGTGTAAGTTTTGTCCTTGACCTTACTGGGAGCAAGGGTGGCATTTAACATACCATGGCAATCTGATGCTAGCAATCTGTCTCCTCTTTAGGAAAGAGATTAATTTTATAAACAAAAGACAAAAGAAACTGTATGATGTCATGTAACTAATCTGTCTCCACTCCACTTTTATCAAAGGGCAGATTCATTCATGGGGATACTGTTCCATCTGCCAACTAAGAGAGGGATACTACTTCCATTTGACGTCAATGGCAAAATTCCCATGGATTTCAATGGGATCAGGATTTGACTCAACAAGCACAGATCCTATTGCCTGAAATCAAAGTTCTCCCAAGCCAATGGCTCATTTGACTGACATAGTTAAAGCATGTTAGTTTCAAGCCCATGGTACATAAGGGAGTAATGTGGCCAGCATCACAGTCAACCACCAACACCATTGACTGCCCTAACTCACTGGATCAGGTATCCATTTTGCAGCTGGGTGAACTGGATATGGCCTTTCAGTGTGAGATGCAAACCCACAACCTTCAAGATTGTAGTTGATCAGCTTAACCACTCCACCACCACACCTTTTCTGTTGTCTGAAAGCTGAGACTAATTTAGGCTCTCCTGAAATTCACTTTGAACAACTAATTAACATAAAGACAAAATATTCTTCTAAGGAGTGGAAAGCAAGGGGAAGATCATGCTACTCTGACCCTAACCTGATCTTCCTGTCTTTCATTACATCTCATCCTTTGGTTAATGATTTGATTTATGTTGTGAGGCTGATAAAAAACATGTCTTCAAAATATCCACTGAAGCCTCTGCTGAAATGAAGACTTCTTTATGCCCCTGAGAGGTGGTGAGCAGGCACAACTGAATCAATGGGGGCTCCTACTGCTCAGCACTTCTGAGGATCAGATGCTCAATTTCATTTTCACCATTAACAACAGCATAGCATATGAATGTTCTATTGTTCTGTTAAACTGCGGGGGTGCACCAGTCTGCATTTTCACTTTCCACTTCTTTTGGAATCATGAGAGGTCCAGGGGCTTAGTTATTAAGGTGCACATGCATGTAGACTGTTTTAAAAATTTTCTCCTCTAAGTCCTTTGTTTCTACTGCTAAAAATAAACAATTGTGATGGGGCAAGGCCAGATGGCTTTAGTAAAGTAGTGAGGAACAGGTATGTAGCCCCAGGCTAAACAAATCCCTGGTACCATGGTAACCAAATGGCAGTTGCTCCAGGTTAATCAAGACACCTGGGGCCAATTAAGATCCTTCTAGAAAACAGTGGAGATAGCTAGGTTGATTGGGACACCTGAAGCCAATCAAGGGCTGGCTGGAACTAGTTAAAAGCCTCCCAGTTAGTCAGTGAGGTGGGTGTGTCAGGAGCTGCAGGAGGAAGCTGTGCCATGAGAGGAACTAAGCAGAACAGAGCTATATCCGGTGCAAGGAAGGAGATATTGAGTGGGGCTGTGGCCCAGGGAATTGTACACATCCTATTTCCAAAAGTCAGCTACCATAGCTGCTACTAGTGCAGGCCCTGGCTTCCCCTTCCCTTCCCTTCCCTGATTAATCACTGAGACTGGGAGACAACAGAGACTGTGCGAGAGAGGGTTGCTTCCTCACCTCCCTTGGTGGCTTATGATGAAAATGGCTCAGTAAGCTGTGACCCTTGCCCCTAGAGAAAGAAGGGCTACGTGGAGGGTCTGAGGCTAGTGAAATCTGCCAGGAAACGCAGGACCCACGGAGACCAGGACAGAGCTTTGTCACACAATGCTTTGGTTTTAAGAAGGTAGCCTTGATCACAGACTGCTGAAGGGAAGAACTGCTGGGTCACCAAACTCAGTTGGACTTGCTGGGTAAGCACAGTGGATACACTGGGCACTGTAGGCAAAGGCTTGGTCTAGGAGTGGGAGAATTGTGGGATTGTATCCCAGGATAGGTAAAGTCACAAGGCCTGATATGTGAGGGGTACACTCAGTGACCAGAATGCAGACAGGAGTGCAGCTAGCCCTGAAACTGATAGGATTAATCTATTTTGCCAAGAACTGCTATCGCCTGAATTCTGTTTAAAGTTTTTTCTTTTTCAGGACTCTGTTCCTATCAAATCAATGAATTACTTTCCCTTGACCATAAGGGATCATCCATGGTTACTTTTCCATTTCTGGTTTTTAAATCACTGACAATCAGGATGTCACAGAATGGAAAGTTTTCATGAAGGCTCTCCTAGTCTATTGAAATTTCAGACTAGATTTGGGACAAGGTAGCTTTGTCAGCTCTGGAAGTTATCCACTATCTAGTTACCTAGGAACACACATTTCCCAAGAAGAAGAAAGTTTGTCTATTAGGATTTAAAGGATCAGACTACTTTTAAAGGTACCTGGCAGTTTGACATATTGGGACAAATTACAGTCTGAGTCCTGCAGGAGTGGGCATAAAGACAGAGAGCAGCGCTGAATCACTGGTAGGGCATCTGTCTGCTGAGCAATGAGTAAAATACTTTTAAATTCCCAATTTAATAGAACAAGATAAAATAAGCTGAGGTCTGTGGGTTTTGCATTCTAGTAGGCACCGTATTCTTCCCAGCTTAACACATGAGGTATTGAAGAGCTGGCTGGGAGAAATAATATTTCATGGGGACTTCTAGAAGCATTTATGTCAGTGGCTGGCCTGTGGCCTTCATGGTTGCCCTGGCTTTCACTTTCTGCTCAATTCAGCTTTAAGATACGCTTGTGTAAGTAGTTGGTCTTGCTTGGTAGCAGATGGAACTAAAAATTGCTGCCATGCAAATGATTCACATTCACTGGATTGCCTTGAGCCCACTCAGGACATAGGTACTTGCCTCCTTCCCATTCCTCCTGCTTTTCCTGCTCCACTGTGCTCAGTGCAGTGCAGGAAGTGAACCTCTGCTCATATTGCTGAGCACTGTGTATAGTTCTTCACACTTTGCAGAAGCGTCTCTGCACAATGCTGAACAAATGCTGTGTAGTAAGAGCTAATGTTCTGGCTCGGCACTAGAGCCAGTGACCACTTGTTGACAGAAAAAATTCTCCTGAAAGATGGTTTGTAGAAATTGTTTTGGTGAGAAATGCTGATGTAATTTTTCAGTGGTAAAAATTCAGAACAAAATGGTTTTGTTTGAAAATCAACATTTTAAAATGTTGAAAATCTTGACATTTTAAAATAAAACATTTTAATTTTGATATTAAAAATGCAATTTTGCTTTCAAAATTTCCAAATTGAATTTTTTTGGAAAGTTTCTACTCTGCAAAATTCTGATGACAACTTTTTGTCCTACTTCAGAATGAAAACAAATGGTGAAATATCAATTTCCTGAGGGATAGAATTTTCATTTTCTGAACAGCAATATTGTCTTCTTTCAGCAGAGCTAGGATGCCTACAGTACTGAGCTACACTCTACATGCAAGAGCAATGCTAACACAGGGTCTACATTTAAAGTTCCTTTTATAGAACAGTTATTATAAGCCTGAAAATGATGAAGAAAGAAATTGCGAGTTCCCCAAATATCTTGGAGGAAAAAATAATAATATCAAAGGAAATTTACAATTATTTGATATAACAAGCAGCAATATTCCATAATATATTTATCTGGTAATGCTCCTTATTATGAAAAATGATAAATTTTAGAGCCATTGAAAATATCCCTGTCCTGCTAATTTAACAAAATAAGGGAATAATTTGAAACATGCTCAAAAGTTCTTGATTTATGATTCTTGGCTTCATTTGAGGAAGCTTTAGATCTTGGATTCTGAATTGTAAAATGACACTTATTTGCATTATTCATACAGCATGAGAGGTGTATATGATACATTACATGCAAATAAGAAAAAATGGCAGATTCCTGTTTTCTAGAATGTATAATCTAAGACTGCAGTCTTGCAAACACTTATGCATGTGCTTAACTTTACTGTTGAGTAGTTCCACTGATTTTAATTGATTTAATCTAGCTAAAAATTGCAGTGAAGATGCAGTTGAATGGACTGAGCATGGGTTGTATAAGCCAGCCTGGAATGCTGGGTGTGTACTTGCCTTACTAACCTGGGCTGGGGTCCATCCTGCTTTGTCTTTACTGCTATTTTTAGTGAGTTAGCTTTATTAAAGCTAACACTGGTATGCTTAGCTGAGCTGCAATCACACCTTCAACTGTGGCATAGACATACCCATAGGCACTTTTGAAAATTTTACCTTGTGACATAAGATCAACCCTCTGAGATATGATCAATAGTGAAAGATCATGTGATAGCCTTATTTTTACCAACACATTGTCAGGTTTTTAAACAATAAAATATGGGCCAGCATTCAATGAATGAATGCTAGATTAGAAAGCAGGGATGGAGGGTGTCACCGTGCTTCCATGGTTCACACCTGAGAATACCAAATTCAGGACAAGCTGCTGGAAAAAAGGGGCAGACACACCCCAAAACTGGTAGTTATTCTTCCGTACCCAGCTAGTAAACTTCTCTCTCTTCACACTGACTAAGAAGAAGTTGGAAACGCAGCCTCCTTAGGTATTCCAGTCCTGGATTCAATACCCAGACACTAGATTTAATGATGAATGGTTATTTAAAACCAATTTCAGACAAAAAGGGTTCTTCAGATCCCAAAGGACCCGTCACATACCAAGGTCAATATATAACACACATCTTACCCAATAATCATACTGTTGCCAATCCTTTTGTATCTAATATCCAAAGGTTTATTTATAAAAAGAAAAATGTCAGAGTTAAAATTGGTTAAAGGGATCAAATACGTACAATAATGGCAAAGTTCTTGGATCAGGTTTGTAAGCTTAAGTCAAGTCTCTGGTTGCTTCCAAATCATTGGAAGAACCTCAGTCCCTTGGTTAGAATGGTCACATTAGTTTAAGTCCATAGTCCAGAGATCAGAGCAAGAAAGAGGCAAAACAGAGATGTTTTCAGGGCTTTTTATAGCTTCTGCCATGTGGACGGAAACTCATTGTTCCAAGCAAAGCCCTCAGCACAGTTTGTGGAAAAGCACAGGCAGAAGATGAAGTTCAGTACCACATGATCTAGTCACATGCCCTTGCATGCTTCCATGAGTAATAGCAGGGGCCACTACCCATATTTTGGCTGGAATGTCCACATGAAAGTCCATCAGATGGAGATAAGCTTTTTCTATGACCCAGTGCGTTTGCAGATGGGCCATCAACTTGAATAGGTCACTCACAATGTGCTGGCTACACTGGATGTAAACTACCTTGTGGGCATTACCACAGGAGATTTGAAATACAGGTATGCAGTCAATATTCATAACTTCAGATACAAAAATGATACATGCCTACAAATAGGATAATCATATTCAGCAAACCATAACTTTTTCCATTGACACCTTATGACATATTTTGTACAAGATTTGTTGCAATTATGTAACAGTGGTAGCAACAATGATCTATATAGTCCTATTTAAATCATATAGCACATAGCCATAGATCATTTTTGCGGACTACGGATGGATCCAGATACAAAACTTGTATCTGTGCAGGGCTCTAACCATTAGATCATCTAATCTGACCTTGTGTATTGCTGTCAGTTTAAAAAGACACATGAACTATTTTCCAAAAGCAACTATTTGATGTTTATCTCACATGTCCATCTTCTGAGATGTCCTATCACTGAAATCTCAAAATATGGTGGATTATTATATGTTATCTAGTCCGCTGGATGACAGGTTTAATCTTCTGAAATGTTTTGAGTCATTGTCACATGTCCAAAATGGCTGCTCCCTGGGTTACTACTTCCACCTTCTGAAACAAAAAATTGTGCCCAACACATTCCAAGATCTTATTGGACATTTTGTGTTTTCCTTATTACTTTTTCAACAGATGTCTGGGTAGATAAAGTTCCCCATTACCATTATGTGTTCTATAAATGCTTCCTCCTCCTGATTTGGTGATCTACTGTAGATCCCTACCATGATGTTGACCCTGTTTCCCCTCCCCCCACTTTAACTTCATCTAGAGACTTTTGGCTGGCTTAATTCTCATCTCTTTCTGGACCTCAGAACAAGTGAATGTAATACATTGGGGAAAAAAGATTCTGTGTAATTGGAACCCCACAGTTATGAAAAGTAATTCTCACAGTAATTCTTTCAAATGGAACAACTATTTCTCTAAAAGGAGGTGAATGTTTTCTTTGACAAATGTTTCTTTCATAAATAATGGGGTGTGTGTGTGTGTGTGTGTGTATATATACATATATACACACACACACACAAACATATATATATATATCTTGTTCCTAATATTAGTCTGAATAATTGTGCTCTTAACTACTTGGACAGGCATTCAAGCTGTTTCTCCAGCACAGAGATCCATTCTTCTTAGAGATGCTAACTGATGAGCCACAAAACTACAGACATGCCCCACAGGATCTGAATAAGGAGAATTACTTCATAGGGCTCTCTGGATTAGACAGATGTCCCAATTATTTACAACTGCAGGAACCTCTGTCATGGGATCAGTTGCATAGAGAAGCACACTTGAAAGTCTCAATTTCCCTCCTTAGAAAACAGGGTAATCCTCTGTTATCAGATTCTTATTTTGAATATTTTTACACTAATCTAAGATAGCCTGAATGTATGGGGTACTGGACATCCAGTAGTAGGGTTTTTTAAAAAGAAATCACATTTTAAAATGTCTAATAATTTCCGTATTATTTAATGATGTTTAGCCTACCTCTGAGAGTGAGGAACTATATATTATTTCTTTCGGTAACTTTGGTCTTATTGGCACTTTAGACTTTGGTCTTTAAACATATGTTTACACTGTGATTAAAAAATCCACAGCACCATGTCTCTGAGGCCAGGTCAGCCGACTTGGGCTTGCGGGACTTAGGCTGTGAGCTATTAAATTGAAGTTTAGATGTTCAGGCTCAGGCTGGAACCTGGGCTTGGAGACCGCAATGGCGCTACTGCAAGTTTTTTTTTTTTTAAATCACAGCATAGTCATACCCTAACTGTCCGAGTCTGAGTTCTGTGTAGATAGATATTGTACAATATGAGACTTACTAAAACATTTTTTAAAGCTCCCACTTAGGCACTTAAAGCACCAGATTTTAAAAAATGCTCAGCACCCAACACCTGCGCTTGTTCTCAGCAGGAGCAGTTAAAATTCAAGGGTATAAGCCTGACCGTTCTGCAGTCAATGGGAATTTTGCCATTGACTTAATTGGGGCCAGGCTTTCACCCATACAGTTTGCTAGCATGGGATTGTTATACATCAGAGTTGGGGAGTTTGAGCTTTACCCCATAGCACTCAACACATCTTGTTTCTTTGGGTTTTAGGGACTGTTTCTTTTCGGAGGTTCTTGAGGATTAGTCTTACATTTATCCATTAATCTTTTGGCGTTTTTCAGCCTGCAAGCCAGATCAATGCTTTAAGAGGATATCCATCACTATACATAGACATCCCCCAAAAGTAATGTCAAATCATTCTGTTCTAAATACACACACACACGGCAGCCAAGTTAGGGACTTGCTTTAGGATTTGATTTTACAGTTTGTTTTTGTTGAATCATATAAATTAGAGATGGAAAAGCTGTATTAGGTCATCTAATCCAACCCTCTGCCAAAGCAGGATATTTTTCCAATGCTTTGTCCAGTACTTTTCGACTGTCTGGGTTGGGTTTACACTTTGGCATCATTTTCAGAGTTAGGTTCATGTTCTGATATTGAGTGTTTTGATATTTAGAGAATTCTGTTACCAGCCCATGGTGACGATAGCAGTGATGTGTTACTGCTCTTCAGTAATATGAGAGATGAGTTACAGCTACTAATCTGTCTACAATGACCCTCAATTTTTTTTACTGCTGTAGAGTGATGGATGCAGGGGATTCACCCTTCAGTGAGAAGAGACCTGGGTTGCATTTGTGCATTGGTAACTTGTGTACTGTGGTTTTTTTTTTTTCTTCTAGTGGCAGCTAGCATGAGTTCTTCCTCCTTGACTGAAGCTGGTTGGGTGTAGATTTCTCTTTGCCTCTCATTACTTGATTAATCTAACTTTATTTCTTCATCCATTATTGATGTATCCCTCTAGCAATGCTGCTCCATCAGTTGCCCATTTGGCAAACCTTCCCAAAAACATTCTTGCAATGAACCCTAAGGTTTCTGCACTGTCTCAAACTTGTATCATTACCCTGTACCAAATGTTCTTGAACTCTTATTTTTCCCTATGCTGGAACTAAATGGAAAGCACCTTAAGGATGGGAATCACATATTCACATACATCTGTTCCCTATCAAGTGTATTTATGTTCAGTAAATAATAAGGAAAGTGATTCTCTATCACTGCCACGTGACAGATCCAGATTTGTGATACAATATTTGGGTGCAATACCAGTCCCCTTTAGGTGTTAGGATTTAGATATTAATAAATGAGTTTCTTAGCCCTTCTTTCAAAGAATGTTTAACAGCATATAAACCCATACCATGCATATTTCCAGCACAAAAGTTTATATCTTAGAACAATTAGCCTCAGCATTTCAAGAGATGTTACTCTAGTAAGTTTTTTAAAATGTGGTGGTTTCAGAATGTGACAGATTCTATGGGGTTTTATTTGCATCGACTCACCTTTCCCATTAAATGGTGTACTGTATGGTTTTTATTGCTTGATACATCTGCATCACAGATCAGCCCTGCTGATGCATTAGTTAATGTTTGAAAAATGCAATGAGGATGTAAATCTCTAGGAAGCAGAGTATGGTTATTAGTGCACAGAACTGGTGGTCAGGAGATCCTGGGTTCTCTCCCAGCTGTGTCACTGGTTTCCTGTGACTGTGTGAAGATGTTGTCATGCCAGTAAAGTCCCACTGAACTGTGTGTGACCTGGGGCAAGTCACTTTCAGCCAGTCAGAACTGCCTGCTATATTTTTGGCAGCCTCAGTTTAGTAGATAATTTGGGCTTTAAGCTCCTATGGGACTAATTCTGATATTACTGTCTCCTGCTTTATACAAATAAAAGTGGAGTCGGAATGGGACCCCTCTCTCTCTCTCATTTTCCCTGTCTGTCCAATGACAATGATAAATGTTTCCTTACCTTACAAGTGTGTTGAGGCTTAATTCATTATTATCTGTAGCAAGTCTGAGATCAAGATGAAAAGGGCTACAGAAGTGCAAAGTGCTATTAATAAAAATTCTGTGTTTCCCACATCTCTCTAGCTCTTACACACACCAATGATTAAATGAACCTCTGTAAAACACTATGGGTATGTTTGTTTAACATGTTTCTAGGCTTGGATATGAGGCTGACTTTTGAATAGGGTTAAACTTTACCCACTGTACTTTTTTTAGTAGGTGACAACATATGACATCATTTTACACTAGTCTAATCACCAGTGAAGCTGTCACCAGTACAAGTCTAGCTAGTCAAGACAGACCAATTTTTCCCAGAGCAGAGGAAACCACTGGTAAACCTAGACCGGCCCTCTCATTTTTTTAAAAAATATCACTTAGTCAGGATATTTATAGGGGAGATCAATGTTAATTTACTTCACCACTCAAGTGCACAATACATAATTCCCCCAGAAGAGATTTATCACAGATTTTGTATACTTTCCTGGGTAAAAACTGGAGAGCCTGAGGGTTTCACATCAGCATCAACATGACTTAACTGAACTGTCTTAATCTGCTGACCAATTTACTCTACAGTCCCCTTAGGAAGGAACTTGTTGATTTTGGCAGTGTTTACCTTTCCTACAAACAAATTCAATGATTTCCAGACCGGCTGGCTCTTAAAAATCACTTGAGAGCTGGGAAAAAAATCTGCCCCAGGCTGCCTCAGTATTTTCCCCCCCTGTGTTCTAGGGAAAGCTTTTGTGTTCCCCACAGCTGCTTGAGGATAATCCGTAGAGTCAAGATTATTCACAGAGTCAATAGAGAAGCCTGTAAAGTTCTCTGAGTTCAGTTTCCTTCAGTGAGGAGAGTAAAAGAAGCTGTCAGAGAAAGAAAAGATGAAGTATTCTTGGCTGATTTAACTGTATTCTGAGCTACATTTGAAGAAAGATGTGAGGAGGGAGGGGAGAGATGACTAACCTGCTTGTAAATGTGTTGCAATATGTTGCGTTCTTAATTTTCCTTATTTTTAAAAATTGCATGTCTTTAACTGTGTGCATAAGTCTGAGTTTATGAATTTACATGGCACTATTTAAATCTATTGTTTTTAACCTTCAAACTTAATCCACTTTTAGCAGCCCCAAACTTTTCAAGCATCCATCTATATATCACATGGAGTGGTGAGAGCCATATAATAAATTGCAGAGCCATATCATTCATCTTTAACAGCCTTTCCTACTAATCCATCTCCAATAGCCCCAACAACTTAACAATCAAACTCTAGCCAGTTTCTAACAGCCACTACATTTTCTTTGTAGAAATAACTTGCCAAATAAGTGTTTTGGCCTTTCTCCCAAAATGAGGACACTTTTTTCCCCAAAGCTATGCAGGTCTAAGTTATAGAAGCTATATAAACAGTATAGCTAAGCTATATAAACTAAGTTTAAGGACCCAGTAACACTGATCATGCAGACACTTAGATATGTGCATAACTTTAGTCACGAGTCCTGTTGACTTTAAATCGGAGCTAGAGTTAGAAATGGGAGCATTATATTGTTGGTAAAAGATTTTCAGTCTTCCAGTGGGGGGAGACAGCTGTTTCTTCTAGCCATGGAAGGTGCTGAGATATTTGACTTTAAAGCCGAGATGTTACATAAAGAAAAGTTAAGTCATATTTAGAGGTTACTAACATTTATTAGTTTGAACAAATATTCCTGCTCCTTTGAGTTTATACAGTTGGACTCATGGAACTAAGGATGCTTGGTGTACAGACGGCGAGATGTAAGTTCTTTCAGGCAGGCTGTATTTTCTTGTGTTTCTAACAAATCTAGCAGAATGGGGCCTGATCCTGGTGGGGGCTTACTGTTAATGTAACAAATACTGAAAACCTAACACTCAAATAGTTTTCTATACGATGTGCGGTACACCAAATACATAATGGTAAATAGAAGGTTTGTTGGCTAGATCTGGATGGGAAAAAATTTTCCTGTCCTGCAACAATTTTCAAGATATGACAAAAAATTGGATGAAAAGATGAAATCTCAAAAAATGAGCTAAAAAAATGTTTTGGTCAATCAAAACCTTATTCAGATCATTTCAAAATATTTAGTTTGACCATTTTTTGTTACGAAAATTTAGTTTATTTCAAAACTAAAAGTTTAGTTCAAAACTAAAAGTTGGCTCAAACTGAATATTGAATATTTTCAAAAATGTGACTTTCACTTTGAGTTTTTTGGGTAAAAAAAATCAAAAGACAACCCTTTCCCATCAGAAGTTTTGGTTTTGATAAATCTGCATTGTTACACAAGAAAAAAATATTGAAAGTTTCCCCACCAATTCTATTACTAGCAAATAACTTGTGATGACCTGAATAACCAGTCATGCTGGAAAAAATGTTCTTTCTTCATATGCATACAAGTGGGATCATGTCCTGCTTGCTGGTGCATTGGGCGGTTGAGGGAATATACAATAGGACGTGCAAAGAATGAAATTAGGCTCCCTGTTAACTCTCAAATGAATGCTTAGACAGAATGATCAGCTGCCGTGGGTCACAACCCCAAGGGGAGCCTAGACAGGGGTTGCACCCCTTAGCCACCCAGCTGGCATATTTGGTTGGCAGCAAGCATGGGCCAGTGACATGTATTGCTGCTTTTCAGAGCAAAAGGATACCCAGCAGATCATTCCACAGGCTCACTCCATGACATCCAGAGTCACCTGGAGAAGAGGATATATCATCTAAAGGCATGCACTTGCTAGCATCCCTCTCCCCTAATAGCACCGACCAGGGCAGGATTTGGCCATAAATCTATATATTTAAGCAATCTGGTTTTATAAAGAACACATGCCCGACAAGCCTAATGCATTTTTTTGACAAAATGACAATATCAGCAAGCCCTGCAGGGTGTAGGGCCATCTGGTACTATCCAGCCCACACTCACCTCTATGGTTAGTCACACAAATATTGGCCCAGTTCAGTAAGATACTTAAGCTTTCGTGTATCGTGCAGCAAGACCAGCTGTGTACGTCAGCAGCTTACAATATAGCAATAGCTAGTAAGATATGGGCTTGGTTATGGAAACAGGAGGTATGGCTGGGAAAACAGAACTACATGATATTCTATCTCTTCACCCCCAGAAAAGTGCTAGGAGTGGATATGTTAAAGCACCCCCAGTTGATTTTAACTTATGCTGTGGATTGTGTCTTGGAATAGATATTCTGTGCTGTCACGTAGTTTCCCAGGGCTTCTGTGTACCAGCCAGCCCACCACGCTAGGACACATACATAGGTTTTACTCTTGGCGAGTTCCTTTCCTATTTGTCTACATCTTTGCTGCTATTCTGCCTGCCTGTCCAGTGCTGGTCATTTCAGCTGTTAATCAAAAATGAAACTTCAGCCTGTAATGTGCATTACCATTTCTCAAATTAGAACTTTTCTTGGGTGTGCAAGAAAAGAAATATTTAAGAAAATAAATGTGGAGAGACAGAATTCAAGCTTCTAGCAGGAGAAAGACACCCAGCACTGTGCAAGGATTATAATGTGCCAGAAACTTGAGTGAACCAAGATAGTGTCAGGAAGGGGGCTGACGGGAGCAAGTGTAAACCAGAATAAGGGAGCTTGGAATCAGCGTTTAACATGCTGGTTATCTCTTGTGCCTTGGTCATTGGTGAGTCTCTCTGTGACCTCCACTAAGCAAGATACTTAAACTTGAGCCTAACTTTATGCACATCTGTGGTTCTACTGAATTTAGTGAGACTACACATGAGCTTGATGTTAGGCCTTTGTTTGAGTATCTTACTGCACTGGGCCAATATTTGTGTGACTAACCATAGCAGTGAGATGGCCTTACAGCCTCCAGGGCTTGCTGATATTTCTTTTCCCACTCTTCCTGGTGAGTCATGTTTCTCTCCTACGGCTAGACTGGACACTTGTGCATCACTCGTTTCCCTCGGGGCTGATCCTTCCTTTCTAGCAGTGGATGTTGGTAATCTGGTTCCCACCCATTTCCTAGTCCATCTGCTGTGTATCACTGTGCGTGCTTGGCCTTTTCTGGAAGCACTAACACCTCTAAGCAAGGTGTGCACTGGTGACCCTCTGCATAGTCCTTGCTGCACACTGCATAGCTATCATGCTTATTGACAGGATGGCCATGTGTACTCTGAGACCTCTTCCTGTGAATTTATTTGCACACATTGTCCCCTTCTCTAAATGGTCCCCTATGTGATTTCTTGGGCAAAAGGGATCAATCTTTGTCTCAGTCTCTCTCCCCCTGCCTCTTTGCAGGTCTCCCCCCTAACACTGCCGTTTGTTGCTGTACCTCCAGACTACTGCTGTCATGTCCATTCCAAATCAATGCTTCAGATGCTACCACGACTTCCATTTTTGTGGCAGTGAATACCACTTGGCACATATCAGACATCAGGCTGACTCACCACCACCACTTCTTGCAAACAGACAAGTAGGTGTCACTACATGCCAGCCAGCCCCAATTAATGTCAGTCCTAAATAACCACCGTTCAATTAAACTGGAGCCTGGGAAGTAATAACATGTCATTAAAATTATTTTCAAATTGAATGGGTTTAAATATTTCCATGAGGTAACTGCAGCTATTTAATGGCCATATTGTGAACCTCTTACTCACCATGATACATGGTTATAATCCTACGCCAATAGTTCTACTTGTGTGAGTAAGTGCTCACTGGTTTGACTAAATTGTTCACAATCTGGCCCTAAGACCTTGCACACCAATAATAATTGTAAAACTTTCCATGTGTATCTGTGTGTGTGTGTGTATGCACACGTCTGAGAGAGAGGAGGAGAACAACATAAAAAACTTAAATGTGTCTACACTTTCTAACTAACAAAAGCTAGTCCTTACCAGATGTCTCGGCAGGGACATTCTGGCTGCTTTTGGATGTGATTTTTATGTAGATGGATATTAACAGCTGCCCAGACAACATTTTAAAAAAATAGGCATTGGATAATTTTGGCAGAGTTTTAGAAACTTAGGGGGAAAATAGGTCATATACCACTCACATTTACACCAGAAAAGGCTGGCAAATGAGGACTAACTAAATCTAGGGAATGTAAAGTAAAAAGGTGCATTCTATTAGCACTACCCATAAACAAAGTTTCACAACTTTTTTTCCTCTCACCTTTATATTGTTTTTGCCTTCGCTAAAGGAAAACTGCCTTTCAGGGCCCAGTGTGCTTCAGATTTTCCACTACTTACATGTCTAAAGTTTCAAACCATCGTGTGTTTTAATAAGCTTGGAATGGCATTTCTAGAGGTGATGAACTGAATAGCTGAGCTCTTCATTAGGTGCTTATTAAATAAAGAGAGCTTTCATTATAAATAGGCTAATCCTACCTCCATATTGTTCCCCAAACTATTACATTAAATGTCTACTGGGTCTTCAAGGGGAGATTTTTCTGATCTTTAGTTCCAATCCCTGTATTATACTTTTTCTCTTAGTGTCAGAAACGCTAAATAATTAGAGTGGTAACAATTTGCAGAAAATCCTCACCACTAGAAACTCCAGCAGTAATGGGACACTTCTGTTCTTCACAAAATGTACTTTACAAAACTGAAAGAGAGGATTTCAAATCCATCCCTCACATTAAACTTTGGCCTAAATACAAGGATCCGGATGGTATGAACTCATTAAAATGATACAGCAACATCAATGGATATGAATTAACATATGCCTACATCTTCAGAAATAACTAGTGACTGTCTGTGTCTCCATTTTTGGGTGCTCAATTTATGACACTTTAAAGGGTCTGGATATTCAGAAAATGTTGAGCACCCACCATCTGAAAATCAGGCCCCTTTATAGTGAATATCAAGTGGGCACCCAAAATTATTACTCACTTTGGAAAAATTTTAGGCTTATATTTGAATTGCATCTGAATGCAGAGATGGGTTCAAACTGCAAAGATCAGAGCTG
Source organism: Eretmochelys imbricata (assembly GCF_965152235.1). Taxonomy (NCBI): domain Eukaryota; kingdom Metazoa; phylum Chordata; order Testudines; family Cheloniidae; genus Eretmochelys; species Eretmochelys imbricata. The sequence continues at coordinate 242,867,660 of NC_135573.1, forward strand.
GACCCAGATTTTAAAGCACCTTTGGTTTTCGGGGTGTCTTGTGAGGTATCCTGCACCATGACTGCCTCTGCTACACTTGCTTTGTGGATAAACAAATCTCCAGCACTGTCAATCTGACACCTTTCAACTACACTAACATTTTTCTCCTACTCAGATTGGTAAAACAAAATGGCTCACCAAGTTACCATTTAAGGTGACCAATTTCATCAGTTTGTACCATCCCTTACTTTAGTATTCATCCTCTTCCTCTCCCCACGGAGACAACTGCATACAGCTGCTGAAAGGTTATCCAGCTATGCAATGGGCTACATTTCCACTCTAAGATTTAAAACTCTAATGTCAAATTTCATAAGGTGACTCTACATACACATCAGTGTTGAGTCACCTACAAGTTCCACACAAATGAATATTTCCCTTCAGTAGTAATGGGTGACTATTGTGAAATTTACCCATTAGGATTCATAGATTTTAGATGTTAAGGTTCAGAGATTTTTTTTTTTTTTTGTAAAATGGCTAGAAGGGACTATTAGTAGAGCCCTGCAAATCCACAGATATCTGCTTTATAGCCTGTCACTGTGCTTCAGTGAGTCACAACTGAGAATACCAATTCAGGACAAACTGCTAAAAAAATAGGGCAGACCCCCCTTCCCCCTCCGACTGGTGGTTATTCTTCCATAAAGATATACTAAACCAGCAACAAAAGTAAACTTGTGTCTCACCACCCTAGCTTAGAAAGTCAGAAGTGCAGCCTCCTTAAGTATTCCAGTCCTTCTTTCAACACCCAGTCACTTATACTTAATGATGAGTGGTTATTTAAAACCAATTTAATCAACCAAAGGTTCTTCTGATCCTAAAGGACCCGTCACATACCAAGGTCAATATATAACTCACATTTTACCCAATAATCATACTGTTGCTAATCCTTTTGTATCTAATATCCAAAGGTTTATTTATAAAAAGAAAAAAGTCAGAGTTAAAATTGGTTAAAGGAATCAAATACATACAATAATGGCAAAGTTCTTGGATCAGGCTTGTAGCAGTGATGGAATAAACTGTTAGCTTAAGTCAAGTCTCTGGTTGCTTCCAAATCATTGGAAGGACCTCAGTCCCTTGGTTAGAATGGTCACATTAGTTTAAATCCATAGTCCAGAGATCAGAGCAAGAAAGAGGCAAAACGGAGATGTTTTCAGGGCTTTTTAAAGCTTCTGCCACCATGTGGAGGGAAACTCATTGTTCCAAGCAAAGCCCTCAGCACAGTTTGTGGAAAAGTACAGGCAGAAGATGAAGTTCAGTACCACATGATCTAGTCACATGCCCTTGCATGCTTCCATGAGTAATAGCAGGGGCCACTACCCATATTTTGGCTGGAATGTCCACATGAAAGTCTATCAGATGGGGATAAGCTTTTTCTATGACCCAGTGCGTTTGCTGATGGGCCATCAACTTGAATAGGCCACTCACAATGTGCTGGCTACACTGGATGTAAACTACCTTGTGGGCATTACCACAGGAGATTTGAAATACAAGTATGCAGTCAATATTCATAACTTCAGATACAAAAATGATACATACCTAGAAATAGGATAATCATATTCAGCAAACCATAACTTTTCCATTGACACCTTATGACATATTTTGTACAAGATTTGTTGCAATTATGTAACAGTGGTAGCAACAATGATCTATATAGTCCTATTTAAATCATATAGCACATAGCCATAGATCATTTTTGCGGACTACGGATGGATCCAGATACAAATCTTGTATCTGTGCAGGGCTCTAACCATTAGGTCATCTAATCTGACCTTGTGTATTGCTGTCAGTTTAAAAAGCACATGAACTATTTTCCAAAAGCAACTATTTGATGATTATCTCATATGTCCATCTTCTGAGATGTCCTATCACTGAAATCTCAAAATATGGTGGATTATTATATGTTATCCAGTCTGCTGGATGACAGGTTTAATCTTCTGAAATGTTTTGTGTCATTGTCACATGTCAAAATAGACACCACACTTTTTAGAATGGTTTTGATTTGGAGGTGTTGCTTCTGGAGCACACAAACCTGTATATGGTGTCCAGATTTCTTTGGATTTAAGAATACATCCATAGTGAGCGCATTATACTGAGACACGATGGTGGGAGGGACTGTGAAGATTTCAGCTGTTAATCAAAAATGAAACTTCAGCCTGTAATGTGCATTACCATTTCTCAAATTAGAACTTTTCTTGGGTGTGCAAGAAAAGAAATATTTAAGAAAATAAATGTGGAGAGACAGAATTCAAGCTTCTAGCAGGAGAAAGACACCCAGCACTGTGCAAGGATTATAATGTGCCAGAAACTTGAGTGAACCAAGATAGTGTCAGGAAGGGGGCTGACGGGAGCAAGTGTAAACCAGAATAAGGGAGCTTGGAATCAGCGTTTAACATGCTGGTTATCTCTTGTGCCTTGAGTGAATGGTGAGTAAGTCTTGCAGCTTTCTGTGATATGTTAGGAGGCAAGTTCCAACATTGCTTCAAGGAGTTCTGAAAAGAGTAGGAGCCAGAAGGCAATCTTAGAACTTCTAAAGGTCTACTGTGCTATAAATGTTCCTAAATTGGATGCTTCTGTGAACTTGTGGAGAAGGATTGACTGGGCACATCTCCAGAGGCCACATGACCTGCCTCCCACCACTCTCCACTAGATGTGTGCTCTTACCCTGCCTGATACAGTCTTTTTGCACAGAGACTCAGCACAGTCTTCTGAGGGCTGCTGCTTGGCCTGCTCTCTCCCTTTTTGGGGAGAGGAGAGAGCTTGTAGGATCGCTCCCAATCCAGGTACTAGAATCTTTCTTATGATGGGTAACTTGCCCGATATTCATTGGTGTGACTCAGAAGCTGTGCAGTCAGGCCGTAACTACGGCTTCTGGCTCGTTAGTGTTAAGTGAGCTGAGGCAATTCAGACCCAGCATGATTTTCAGTGCTGAAAGGTCTGCCATAATGGGACTGAATAGGATGTCTGTTCTAGACAGACAGCCTCTGTCTAGACTCAGAGGCTACTGCTGATAGGAAGGAGGGAGGATGGCTGGCAGACAGGTCACCAGAAAGGTGGAGAAGAATAGGCTTGTGGCTTGATCCCCCTTCAGGACATAAGGTAAGCAAGTGAATCATCTGGCCATCCTGAAAGTCTAGAAGGGGAAAGCAGGCCGGCCAGCCACACACAAAAGATTGCGGAGGATGGTAACAAGCTCCAGAGCTGGGGTTCAGTGGAATGGTGGAATATCAGCCAGCCAGCTGTCCAGTGGAGCAGAGGTAGTCTCAGCTAAACTACTCTTTGCTGCTATCCATTATGGCTCTGCCATCTGGCCAGTGAGAGTCTGAGTTTGGGTCAAAGGAGAAATAGTCATAGATGCCAAGGTGCTTACTCAGTCACCACAAGAAAGCTGGTGTGATGTGTTGAGTTGGCAGCTGCAGTGTTGCCACCTCTTGTGATTTTATCTTGTGACACTTGGTGCTTTTCTTAAAGCCTCAGATTCTGGAGTCATATGATTAAGGGAGACTCTGAGATTTTTTTTTAATTATTATTTAAGAAAAAGCTTCTAGTTATTGTTGCAGAAAAAGGCTTAAAAATATGAATGCTAAAGATTCTAAAACTGGAAGACAAATAGAAAAACAATTTAAAAAAATATATTTTTTTTATCTGGACTCATGATGTTTGAGGCTGGCAGTCTAGCAGCTGTAGGCCATTCTTGTCAAGTTTGAGATGAATCTGTCAGATAGGAACTTAATCAGGCCTCTCTGACAGATGAGGGGACCAGAAGCTTTTTAGAGTGGGTCTAAAAGTCCTCACCTGATGTCAATTTAAAGAGCTGATTTCCACAAGGTGGAAAATACTGTGACATTATTCCCCAAGGTATAAATTAAAATACAAAATCTACATCTAATCACATACAATAATAGACACGGCAGGCTCAACCTGAGCAGCAGCACTGTAGTGCCGAGTTCCCCTGTAATCAAAATATAGCAGCACCTCGAGGGAATGTCCCAAGCTGACTGATTACCCCCCAAAATCCCAAGCTTCTTCTTACTGGCCTATGCAATGGATCATCCTTACATAAAAAAAGAACTAATTCCAATCTCCATTCTATCTAGATGTAGCAAAGTCAAGACTCACTGGCACAGCACCACCCGTTGGTCATCTTGGGAATTAGCTCTCCAGCATATAGAGCACCTCCTACTGGCCAGTGTCTCACCTGTCACTGACCACATGTCCTTCCCAGACCCCGGTGCCCTTTACCTTGTGGTGCTGCTCCAGCAATACCCCCACACTCTGAGTCTCCGCTCCCAGGGGAACTCCCAACCCTTTAAACCCAACTTGCCTCAGTGGCTACTGCCAGTCATCATCTAGCCCCTGCTCACTGGTGCAAACTGCAGTCTGTCATGGCCACTCATCATTGGCAAGGAGATTGGACCAGCTGCCTCTGCCTATCTCTGGGCTGCACCTCTCAGCCCAAGTACCTGCATAGGCCTTTACCAAGGCCTCAGCCTGGGGAGTTGCCAGGCTAGAGCTTCCTAGCACCTCTGGCCTTTGCCTAGCCCAGCTCTGCTCCAGATATCTTTTCTCCCCTGCAGCTAGGTTCTTCTCTCTCCACAGCTAGAGAAAGACTTGCCCAGCTCCTCCCTGAGCCCTTATAACAGGGCCAGGTGTGGCCTGATTCGGGCATGGCTCCAGCTGTGGCTGCTTCCCCAGTCAGCCCAGCCTCTTTTCTAGGAGTGGGGAACATTTCACTAAGTGCCCTGCTATGCTAGAGTTTCAGGTTATTGGCGGTGGGGGAGCCCCATGATCCCTCGTTTTTGCTCAGTAGGTATGGTGCTCATGTATTACCTGGAATAAGTGAGTAAGAGTCAGATTCAGAAGGATTTTAATTAAGTTAAGCTTACTGTGATAGGGTTATTTTTCTATAGAGCTGAGGAAAACTCAGAATTTCCAGTTCATGGGAAAGTCTAACATTTTGAAATTTCCTGAAAATGGGAGCTATTGAAACTGTTTTGTTTCAGGAAGACTGACATGTGGTGTTTCCAAAATTAAAAAAAAAAAAAAAAAGAGAGAAATCCGTGTGCCCAGCAGCTTCTGAGAGAAACTGATTCTTGTCAGTTTTACTGCTGCCCACCACTTAATCAGAGCAGTACTGCTAACAAGAATCATGTCCATTTCACTCAGCAGCTACCAGGGCTTCCAGGATCTGTGGCCCTGGGACAGCTCCACTCTGCAGACTGCCCTGGGCTGGGGACCCCAGGGCTTCCAGATTCCTGTGCCAGCTGGCTCCCTGTCCTATCTGTCTTGGCCAGCTGTTCACCCAGGGCCACAGAAACTGAAAGCCCTCCCCTGAAACCTGACAGGAGATCAGTCAGGTTTCCAACAAAACTCTGCCTGCTATTTGATGAAAGTTAATCAAACCCAATATGTTTTTGCAAAATATTTCCGGTTCAGCCAATCAGCATTATCCGATGAAACTCTGTTTCATCTGTAAACTTGTGACCAGTTTTATTTTCAAACCCATGTCTCTTTCCAGTTCTGCTTCTGCTTCTTAGAGACTATTTCTCCTGCTGTTTGCTTTTCCCCCAGCTGACCATAGAGAATTCGTACCTTCATCTTAGCCATGGGCTCCAGTCACAGCAAAGTGACAAGTATAGCAGTAGCTACTCCTCTGGCATTTAGAGTCAGGAATAGTCTGGTGTAACAAAACACAGACACCTTCATTATACATGATTAAATAGGCCAACGATAGGGACACAGAGTTTGGTTTAGTGGACAAGGCTCTGAAGTAGGACTTAGGAGACCTGGGTTCTACCTGGCTTTGCCACTGACTTGCTGTGTGACCTTAGAGGAGTTCCTTCCCCTGCTTTACCTTCCATGTGTCCTCTGTCTTGTCTATTCAGATTGTCAGCTCTTTGCTGCAGGGTCTAATGGGGGTCCAGTCTCAATGGGGACCTCTAGGTGCTGCTGTAATCATAATACGGTAAGCACAAAATGATGTCACCAAACCAAGGGGAAATTATTTGGATCCTCAAAAAGGCTTGTTCAGGATATCCGCTGCTGACTAAAAATCCAAACCAAAACAAAAAGCCCCCAATATACCAGAAGGCATTTAAAAGGTGAATATGTGTAACTCATTTAACTTTTTGTAATGGCTCTTTCCTAGTGAGAAGGGAATGCTGTGGGCTCACTTGTTAACATAATGACCAGTAGCACATCTAGACTTCAGGAAGGTGGGATGACTGAAATCTCAGGCGTAGCCTTCAGCATTAATATAAAGAGCAAAAAATATCAGATCACAAATTATCCCCTCAGAAAAATGAATGACTGAGGAAGTACTTTCCTCCTTTGGATGTTAGTCTTCACAGAATTGTCTCATTAAAGAAAATATAAAGATTAAATCTCTTTCATCACATCTAATTTTCATGAGCTGCAGAATGCCCCCTACTAACGTTCATGGAGGCCCCCCCATACATTGATTTCATCCCTGTTGTGTGTGGAAAAGGGGTCAGTCATTACCACAGCTCTTATACCCAGGACACCATAGAGAGTGGTCTGCAGGCTTTGAGTGCAAGAAGGGAGACGGCTGGACTGGATGGAGTGAGGCAAACAGTGGGCAGCCCCATGACTAAGTTTGGTGTGTATCCCAAAGAATCATTTCATTAACTCCACAATCCTTAACACTCTCCACCATCCACTCAGACATGATCATGGTGGATGGAGTTTGTTCATGTTTGGGCAAGTAGAATTGTTTCACAAGCCCACACCAAAATGCTAACCAGGCTCTGCTGATGCACTAAATGGACAAAATCGTCCTAAATGAAGGTCCTGCAAGAAATCTGAGGTATGGTTGTCAGGTTGGATTTGTCCCTTCTTTGATGTATTGAAAACTGTGTGAAAATTGTGCTCCGATGGAGGATCGGAAATAGGCCCCACAGTCACAGGAGACTCCATCAGCCAACCTCCTCACCCTGGTTTTATAGATGGCCACTTTAGCCAGGGCCAGGAGACGGTTGACCAGGAGGTCCTGTGACTTTGTGGGGCCATGGATAGGGAGTGCATAGATAAGGAGCTGAGGGGAAAAGTGCAACCAAAATCTTAACAAAATATTCGTGAGGAGCCGGAATAGGGGCTGCAGCCTGGCGCACTCCAAGTATATGTGCACCAGGGTTTCCCTCATGCCGCAAAATGGGCAGGTGTCTAAGATAGGGGTGAACCGCGCCAAGTACACGTCCGTGCTCACGGCCCCGTGAAGGAGCTGCCAACTGATATCCCTGACGGGCCTTGGGACCAGGGTGGAGTATAGGCTGGTCCACTGGGGCTCCTCACCCTCTAGAGGTGGCAGGAGGTCCTGCCACTTTGTGTCAGGGCAGGACACGAGGGTGAGGACGTGAAAGGTGTGGAGCACGAGCATGTATAGATGTTTCCTTGGTGTGGTCTGGAAGTGGACTGGCTCCAGATCGTGCAGCCGGCTCATGGTGAAGGGATGGGGGGTTGGTTGGGTCCATGGGGCAGGGGCCTGATGAAAAGATCCGGAGGGCCTGGGGTGGAGGATGGGCAGGGTGTGCCCTCTCTTAGGACCTGGTCGAGGTAAACCCGAGCAGCGGGTGGCAAAGTGGCCCTCGCCTCCTGAAGTACACGCTGGGGAGTATGATGCCTGGAGTGCCCCATGCACTGAGCGAGAGTCAGGGGATCCAGCCAGTCTCCCCGGTCATAGTCCAGGAGGTCTCCAGCTCTGGTGACTTCTGCCAGGACCAACCTCTGGTGCACCAAGGGGGACTCTGCCACCTGCACATGGAGCTGGGGGTTGTGTAGTAGGGGCTCCGCGAGGAGATCTGCCCCCACGGTGGCCGCCATGGACCTGGTCACTGAGGACAGTTTCCAGGTCCGGAGGAGGTCTTGGTAGAAGACCGGCAGCCCGGAAAAGTCTCGCGGAAGACCTCTCGGATGGAGACAAAGGAGCTGCCGGTCATATCGGAGCCCTCGAAAGTGGCGCAGGACAGTGTGTGCCAGTACGCTCCACACCAGACTACCTGCACCATAAAGGAGCCTCTGCAGGGCCTGGAGGCAGAAGACATGGACCTGAGTGTGTAGACACTTCAGGCCCTGCCGTCCCTCCTCCACGGGTAGATGGAGAACCCCTGCAGAAGCCAAGTGCAGTCCTGACCAGAAGAACTCCAGAATCGATGTCTGGAGGTTGGCCAGGAAACCCGGGGCCGGGACCAGGGTGCTGAGCCGGTACTAGAGCATGGACAGGACTAGTTTATTAAGCACCAGTGCTCTCCGTCGAAGGGAGAGGCACCGGAGTAGTCCTGTCCATTTCCGGAGCTGCTCTATCACCCTACCCTCTAAACCATACCAGTTCTCTGGCAGAGAGGTATGCATGACAGAAAGGTAAATGCCAAGATAGAGCAGTGGACCCATGCTCCACCAGATGGTCTGAAGCACGGGTGGGAGGGAACTTGCCTGCCACCAGTTCCCTACCACCAAGCCAGAGCTCTTGACCCAGGCAGAGGAGGCTGCCAAATAGATGGCCTGGCAAGCCTCCACCCACGCCCAGTTGCCTGGTTCCTGGACCACGAGGAGCACATCGTCAGTGTATGCTGATAGGACCAGCCGCAGCTCTGGCTCTCGCAGCACCAATCCCATCAACCTCCTATGGAGGAGACAGAGGGAAGGACTTGATCGTCAGAGCGTACAGCTGGCCCAAGAGGGGGCATCCCTGCCGTATCCCTTGCCCAAAGCTGAGCCTGACCAGACACTCTGTGGAGGTGTACAGCACCTGGAGAAAACCCACAAACTGGGGTCCAAAGCCAAAATCTCGCAGAGTGCTCAGGAGATACCCATGGTCCACCCTGTTGAACGCCTTCTCCTGATCCAGGGACAGGAGGGCGAACAACAGATCATCCCTACACCCGAGTTCCAAGAGGTCCCGCACCAGATACAGGTTGTTGAAGATGGTGTGGCCTGGGACGGTGTAGGTCTGGTCTGGGTGGACCACGTCCGCCAGCACAGACCCTAGCTGCAGCGAGATGGCTTTTGCTACTACTTTGTAGTCCGTGCTGAGGAGCAAGACAGGATGCCAATTTCGTAAATTGCAGAGGTCCCCCTTCTTCGGCAATAAGGCGAGCATGGCTCGCCTGCATGAAAGAGGGAGGACCCCGCTCTGCAAAGACTCAGCCCAGACGGTGACTAGGTCTGGGCCGAGGACGTCCCAGAACATGCGGTAGAACTCCACGGTCAGCCCATCCATGCCCGGAGATTTATTGGTAGGCATGCAGCGGAGGGCTTCCGAGAATTCAGCCAGAGTGAGAGGCAGCTCTAGCCAGTCTCGGTTGCCTGCACTGACTGTAGGGAGTTTGTCCCAGAGCACTCTTCAAGCATTAGGATAAGTCGGACCGGGGAGAAAAGGCCTGCGTGGAAGGCCCTGGCCCTCCCACACATCTCTGCCAGATCCGTCCTGCTTGCAGGCCCGGGGCTCTGTAGGGAAGTGTGCAACAAGACTCAGTTCAGCAAAAGACCCAGCCTAGAGTAAGACGGGGTGAGTTTTGCCGCTCTGTTTTAGCCTGCTTTGTTCTTTCTATTTTGGGGTTCTCATGTGTTATTGTTCTGAATTCTAAGAAATAAAGTAGTGTTACATTGCAACCTTGCAGCAAGCCTTTCTGTTTTTCTCTAACTTTTGCATTTGTATGCTGTAAACATAACACCTTAGTCAGGAGTTCTGTCCCCTGGTAGTGGCACTAAACTTATAATATGGGATATTTTTATGAATTTGATCTTATGCTGTATGCAGTATTACATCTAGTGTTACTAGTAAAATGGACGGAGGAAAACTCCCCATTACTTGGAGTCTTTAACTAGCGGCTGGATGTCTCTGATGAAGTGAGCTGTAGCTCACGAAAACTCATGCTCAAATAAATTGGTTAGTCTCTAAGGTGCCACAAGGACTCCTTTTTTTCTCTAAAAAGACATGCTCTAATTTAACTGTGAATTGTTAGGCAAGATGCAGTAATCACTGGATAACGTTCTGTGGCCTGTGATATGCAGGAGGTCAGACTAGATGATCATAATGGTTCCTTCTGGCCTTAAAATTTATGAAAGTGAACTCATTAAAACAACACTGGCCAGTTCAGCTGAGCCCTCTTTTTAGTAGCAGGTTTTGCACTTGGGAGCTTAACAACACATTTGTTTTGCAGCAGGTCTGCAGACACATTTTAATTAAGTTTAAAATCCATCCTCAAGTCCCTCCTAATCCAGGACCACAGCTGATATGTGCTCATTTGCAGCCACAAGATCTGTGAGGTAAATTCAGTGGAGCTTGAATTCAAAACCATGTTATTACAGTTGAAAGGCAAGTATGATTAGGCACTCTACTAATTCCCACTACAATGAGGCCAAGATCACAGAAGCTGTTGTCCAGTAATATACTAATATCCTATTACACAAGCCACGGAAATGTTCTTGTTGGGAAATGCTAGCCAGCAAGTTTTATCAGACTTGTTCCTAAGCTGTGGTTGGCCAAGGCAGCTATGGTTGTGGTCTTGGCCTTCGATCACATTTATTTTTTTATAAACGTATGGTAGTGACTCTAAGCAAAATTTGCTAGAAAGTTTGATGTTAACTGCAGGTTCAGGTAATGCAATTGTAAACCTTAAAGGGGATACTGTCAAGGGTGGTAGGCCTAAAATTAGCATCTAATAGATGTGCTTTGGATTTGTAGCAAAACACTGTGTGCTGAACTGTGCCTTGGCTTTGCCTATCTCCCACATTCTTATGAACAGGCAAAATATTGAAATGAACAGGGGTCCTTCTGCCTGGAAACCTCAGGGCAGAAATAGTGTACATTTTCAACCTTCTCAGTCACAGGGAGGTGGCAGAGTAGATGGAGGTGATTCCGTGCACCTCTGGGGTATCACAAAGATATACTGGTTCTGTAGTATAGCTGGTTGGATACATTTCGATTAAATGAAATTTCCGTCGAAGCCTAAATGTTTTGCTTTAGAGAAAGACTTTGTCAAAATGGTTTTGGGGTGCAGGCATGGAGAGACTGTTATGCTCTCTAGTCTGGTGGTTAGGGTCCTTGCGTGGGATGTGAGAGACCTAGGTGCAAGTCTCTGCTCTGCCTGAATCAGAGTGACCAGGAGTGATCTGAAAAGAATCTGCTGTTAATCAGGCCTAGCAGGGACTTGAACCTGAGTCTCCCACCTCCCATACCAGTGCCCTGGCCCCACACACACACCCTTGGATGTTTTGACTTCTGTCATGAATATAAAGGGAATGGTAAACACCTTTAAATCCCTCCTGGTCAGAGGAAAAACCCTTTCACCTGTAAAGGGTTAAGAAGCTAAGACAATCTTGCTGGCACCTGACCAAAATGACCAATGAGGAGACAAGATACTTTCAAAGCTGGAGGGGGAACAAAGGGTTCTCTCTGTCTGTGTGTTGCTTTTGCCGGGACCAGAGCAGGAATGCAGGTCAGAACTCCTGTAAAAAGTCAGTAAGCAATCTAGTTAGATATGCATTAGATTCTGTTTTGTTTAAATGGCTGATAAAATAAGTTATGCTGAATGGAATGTATATTCCTGTTTTTGTGTCTTTTTGTAACTTAAGGTTTTGCCGAGAGGGATTCTCTGTTTTGAATCTCTGTTTTACCATCCGGATTTTACAGAGGTGATTCTTTTACTTTTTCTTTAATTAAAATTCTTCTTTTAAGAACCTGATTGCTTTTTCATTGTTCTTAAGATCCAAGGGTTTGGGTCTGTGTTCACCTATGCAAATTGGTGAGGATTTTTATCAAGCTTTCCACAGGAAAGGGAGTATAGGGCTTGGGGGGATTTTAGGGGGAAAGACGTTTCCAAGTGGGCTCTTTCCATGTTATATTTGTTAGATGCTTGGTGGTGGCAGCAATAAAGTCCAGGGACAAAAGGTAAAATCGTGTGTACCTTGGGGAAGTTTTAACCTAAGTTGGTAAAAATAAGCTTAGGGAGTTTTTCATGCAGGTCCCCACATCTGTTCTGTAGAGTTCAGAGTGGGGAAGGAACCTTGACATGGTGGCAGAGCGGTGGGATTAACTCGAAATCATTTTGAGATCAATTTGAGATTTTTTTTGAACCAGAAGCACAGATTTTAAAAGGAAATATTTTTTTTCCTTTGGGCTGCTGGAAAGCAGGTTTTAAGCTGAAAGCAGTTAGTTTTTTTGTCTCTGCTTGGGGGCCAGAGCAGAGACAAAAGGGAATTGTCTTTTGTGAGCTGGAATTTTCTCTACCTAAAGGCAGGGTAGTTAACCTCCTGCAGGGGGTTCACAAGTCTTCACAGACCTGAAGAGATGGTTGGTTTTTTTAGCTAAGAGTAACTAGAGGGCTTTTTTGTCTATTTGCCTGGAGACAAAGGTGTTAGTTTCTTTTTTTAAAGGATTTTTCTGTAGGCTGACCATTACTATCAGAGAACATAGGTATCCAGTTACAGCACAACCTGTTTTTATTTTTTTTTTGACAAGCCAAGTTTTGTTCATTTGTTTTTATTTCTAACTCTCGGGTGTAAAGTTAGTTAAAAACAGAGAGGCAAACTTGACAGAGCCCAAGGCAGAAACAGCCCAAGAGGCTTCCCACAGGAGAGCTATGAAGGCAAAGGAAAAAGAATGGAAGCATGCTGAGGAGGAAAGGGAGGCTGCCCACAGGAGAGCTATGGAGGCAAGGGAAAAAGAAATGGAGGAAAAGGAAAAAAAAGAGGAAGCATGCTGAGGCGGAGAAGGAAAAAAAGAGGAAGCATGCACTGGAGATGGAGAAGGCAAAGGCTGAGCGGAATCTACTGGATAACCCTAACCATCCTTCCCCAACAATCCACAAGTGGGAGTGACTATGTCCACAGTATGATGAATCCAGTGATATTGCTGAATATTTTCTCACCTTTGAGAGACTGTGCACTCTCCATAAAATTCCTGAAGCTCACAAGATGACCACATTGGTCGCAAAATTAACTGGAAGAGCTTTGGACATATTCAATAAGAGGCCTATTGATGAGGCTTCTGACTATAATAAGTTCAAGGATTTGGTTTTAAAGCAATTTCAAATTACATCTGAAACATACAGAGTAAAATTTCGAACCCTTAAGAGAGGGCCTGGACTAAGTAATGTGGCTTATCTAAACCAGATGAAGGATCTGTTAGATAAATGGGTCCAAGGAAGGGGTGTCACTAGCTTTGATGGAATGTGTCATTTGATAGCTCAGGAGCAATTCCTGAATATGTCCAAGGAGGAAATAAAACAGTGTTTATGGGATAAGGAAATGGATCAGCAGAAAGTCTTGCTTCTTATGATGATCGATACGAGCAGTCCCAGACCACCAGAGAGGCAGGGCAAGCTGGAACAAAATGGGTGGAGAGAGGAGAGAGGAACAACCCTGGTCTCAGTTGGAGCGGATAGTAGAAGGGACACCCTCAGACCACACCCTCCTACCGGGGGCAGCCCAAGGCCCCAACTACACACCAAGGAATGCTCCAGACACCTTATTGTCCTGCCACACCGTTCTCCAGCAACCCACCTCACCCCAGTGATCTGTCAGCTGGACGATGTTTTAAATGTAATGAGCCGGGGCATGTGAAGGCCAACTGCCCCAAGAACCCCAACAGATTACAGTTCATTGCACTGGAATCACACCAGAGGTCCTCAGGCCAAGATACCTCCCAGATACCCTCAGAGCGGAGGGAAACTGTGAGCACAAGGAAGAAGGTCACCACGTGGAGGGACACTGGAGCACAAGTGTTGGATATCCATGCTTCCTTAGTGGACCTAAATTTAATCGACCCAGAGATCCAAGTCACAATTCAACCCTTCAAGTCCAACTCTTTCAATTTGCCTTCAGCCAAGTTGCCTGTCCAGTACAAGGGCTGGTCAGGAACATGGACTTTTGCAGTCTATGATGATTATCACATCCCCATGCTGTTGGGGGAAGACTTGGCCAATCATGTGAAGCTAGCCAAGAGCGTGGGAATGGTCACCCGCAGCCAAGCTAAGCAAGCCGTCCCGCCTAGCTCTGTTCTGGAAACTTCTATCAGGACCCGTTCAGAGGGGATGGACCCAGACCCCATGCCAACATCTGCAACAGCAGTAGTGGATCCAGTCCCAGAGACCTAGACAGAGCCAGTCCCAGAACCGGAACAGGCAGTAGCCGATAGCCCTACACAAGAGGCTTAGCCAGAGTCTGAAACCCAACATAGTGCACGAGCGGAGAGTGGTTCACAGTCAACAGAAACAGCCCCATCCCCTACATCGCTTCCAGAGGGACTAAGCCTAGGTCCACAATCCAATGAGGAACTGATGTCTCCAGCATCAAGGGAACAGTTCCAGACCGAACAGGAAGCAGATGAAAGCCTCCAGAGAACTTGGACGGTGGCACGGAGCAACCCTCTGCCTCTCAGCTCTTCTAATCGATCCAGGTTTGTTGTAGAAAGAGGACTTTTATACGAGGAAACTCTTTCTGGTGGACACCAGGAAGATTGGCATCTTCAGAGACAGTTTGTAGTTCCAACTAAGTACCGGGTCAAGCTCTTGAGCTTAGCCCATGATCATCCTAGTGGCCATGCTGGGGGTGAACAGGACCAAAGACTGTTTGGGGAGATCATTCCACTGGGAGGGAATGGTCAAGGATATTTCTACCTATGTCCAATCTTGTGAGGTATGCCAAAGAAAACCCCAAGACCAGGTCAAAGCCCCTCTCCAGCCACTCCCCATCATTGAGGTTCCATTTCAGCGAGTAGCTGTGGATATTCTGGGTCCTTTTCCGAAAAAGACACCCAGAGGAAAGCAGTATATACTGACTTTCATGGATTTTGCCACCCGATGGCCAGAAGCAGTAGCTTTAAGCAACACCAGGGCCAAAAGTGTGTGCCAGGCACTAACAGACATTTTTGCCAGGGTATGTTGGCCCTCCGACATCCTCACAGATGCAGGGACTAATTTCCTGGCAGGAACTATGGAAAGCCTTTGGGAAGCTCATGGGGCGAATCACTTGGTTGCCACCCTTTACCATGATCAAACAAATGGCCTGGTGGAGAAATTTAATGGGACTTTGGGGGCCATATATGTAAATTCGTAAATGAGCACTCCAATGATTGGAACCTAGTGTTGCAGCAGTTGCTCTTTCTCAACAGAGCTGTACCACATCCCAGTTTAGGGTTTTCACCATTTGAACTTGTATATGGCCGCGAGGTTAAGGGGCCATTACAGTTGGTGAAGCAACAATGGAAAGGGTTTACACCTTCTCCAGGAACTAACATTCTGGACTTTGTAACCAACCTACAAAACACCCTCCGAACCTCTTTAGCCCTTGCTAAAGAAAACCTACAGGATGCTCAAAAAGAGCAAAGAGCCTGGTATGATAAACATGCCAGAGAGAGTTCCTTCAAAGTAGGGGACCAGGTCATGGTCTTAAAGGCACTCCAGGCCCATAAAATGGAAGTGTCATGGGAAGGGCCATTCACAGTCCAGGAGCGCCTGGGAGCTGTTAATTATCTCATAGCATTCCCCACCTCCAACCGAAAGCCTAAGTCAGAGAATTAAAGGTTTGTCAGTTTACAGCCCAGGGAGGAGATGACGCTGAGTGCCCTGAAGGTGTCTACTATGAAGGGAAAATGCTGGTGGCTTGGAAGAGGTGAACCTCTCCATGACCGTTGGGCATATGCAGCGACAGCAGATCAAGGAGCTGTGCACTAGCTACGCACAGACGTTCTCAGCCACCCCAGGATTGACTGAACGGGCATACCATTCCATTGACACAGGTAATGCTCACCCAATTAAAGTCCAAGCTTACCGGGTGTCTCCTCAAGCTAAAACTGCTATAGAACGGGAGATCCAGGATATGCTACAGATGGGGGTAATCCACCCCTCTGGCAGTGCATGGGCATCTCCAGTGGTTCTAGTTCCCAAACCAGATGGGGAGATATATTTTTGCGTGGACTACCGTAAGCTAAATGCTGTAACTCGCCCAGACAACTATCCAATGCCACGCACAGATGAACTATGAGAGAAATTGGGACGGGCCCAGTACATCTCTACCTTGGACTTAACCAAGGGGTACTGGCAGGTACCACTAGATGAATCTGCCAAGGAAAGTTCAACCTTCACCACACATGTCGGGCTGTATGAATTTAATGTACTCTCTTTCGGGCTACAGAATGCACCTGCCACCTTCCAAAGACTTGTAGATGGTTTCCTAGCAGGACTGGGAGAACATGCAGTTGCCTACCTTGATGATGTGGCCATATTTTCGGATTCCTGAGCAGAAGACCTGGAACATCTACAAAGTCTTTGAGCGCATAAGGGAGGTAGGATTAACTGTTAAGGCTAAGAAGTGTCAAATAGGCCTCAACAGAGTGATTTACCTTGGACACCAGGTGGGTCAAAGAACTATCAACCCCCTACAGGCCAAAGTGGATACTATCCAAAAGTGGCCTGTCCCAAAGTCAAAGAAACAGGTTCAATCCTTCTTAGGCTTGGCTGGATATTACAGGCGATTTGTACCGCAATACAGCTAAATTGCCACCCCCCTGACAGACCTAACCAAAAAGAAACAGCCAAATGCTATTCAGTGGACCGAAGAGTGTCAGAAGGCCTTTAACCAGCTTAAAGCGACACTCATGTCTGACCCTGTGCTAAGGGCCCAGACGTTGACAAACCGTTCCTAGTAACCACAAATGCGTCCGAGTGTGGTGTGGGAGCAGTTTTAATGCAGGAAGGACCAGATCAAGAATTCCACCCTGTAGTGTTTCTCAGCAAGAAGCTGTCTGAGAGGGAAAGCAACTGGTCAGTCAGTGAAAAACAATGTTACGCCATTGTCTACGCTCTGGAAAAGCTACGCCCATATGTTTGGGGACGGTGCTTCCACCTGTAAACCGACCATGCTGCGCTACAGTGGCTTCATACCGCCATGGGAAATAACAAAAAACTTCTTCGGTGGAGTTTAGCTCTCCAAGATTTTGATTTCGACATCCAACACATCTCAGGAGCTTCTAACAAAGTGGCTGATGCACTCTCCCATGAAAGTTTCCCAGAATCAACTGATTAAAATCGTCCTTGAGATGTGAAAAATATTGATAGTCTTTATATACTTGGTAGTATATTTAGAGGTGCATGTGTCTTATTAACTCTGTTTTCTCCTAGAGCTCCAGGAAGAAATTACAGCCAGCTTTTCACCCTATCTGTGATTTGGGGGGCGTGTCATAAATATAAAGGGAAGGGTAAACCACCTTTAAATCCCTCCTGGCCAGAGGAAAAACCCTTTCACCTGTAAAGGGTGTTAAGAAGCTAAGACAACCTCTCTGGCACCTGACCAAAATGACCAATGAGGAGACAAGATACTTTCAAAGCTGGGGGGAGATGGGGACAAAGGTTTCTCTCTGTCTGTGTGTTGCTTTTGCCAGGACCAGAGCAGGAATGCAGGTCAGAACTCCTGTAAAAAGTCAGTAAGCAATCTAGTTAGATATGCATTAGATTCTGTTTTGTTTAAATGGCTGATAAAATAAGTTGTGCTGAATTGAATGTATATTCCTGTTTTTGTGTCTAAAACCTGTGTAACTTAAGGTTTTGCCAAGAGGGATTCTCTATGTTTTGAATCTGATTACCCTGTAAGATATTTACCATCCTGATTTTACAGAGGTGATTCTTTTACTTTTTCTTTAATTAAAATTCTTCTTTTAAGAACCTGATTGCTTTTTCATTGTTCTTAAGATCCAAGGGTTTGGGTCTGTGTTCACCTATGCAAATTGGTGAGGATTTTTATCAAGCCTTCCCCAGGAAAGGGAGTATAGGGCTTGGGGGGATTTTAGGGGGAAAGATGTTTCCAAGTGGGCTCTTTCCCTGTTATATTTGTTAGACGCTTGGTGGTGGCAGCAATAAAGTCCAGGGACAAAAGGTAAAATAGTTTGTACCTTGGGGAAGTTTTAACCTAAGTTGGTAAAAATAAGCTTAGGGGGTTTTTCATGCAGGTCCCCACATCTGTTCTGTAGAGTTCAGAGTGGGGAAGGAACCTTGACAACATCTCTTCCTGGATCAGAAAAGAACATTTCAACAGAAATCTGTTTTTGCCAAAACATTCAAAGGTATTGTTTGTGCCAATTCAAAACCAAAACAAATGTCAAAATCTTGGAAGTTGACACAAAACTGAATCCTCATCCTCCAGTCACCTTTATTTTCTAGCATTCTTACCTTCTTTCCCCCCGCAACAAGAACATTTTCATGGCATATTTTTGAGAATGTTAGTATATTTCCCCCCTCCTTCCCTAGACAGCTGAACCAAGAAAAGGCAGAAGCAAGAACAAGGAATGCCACCTGGAAAGGCCTCTCATGGCAAGGGCAATCATGGTGTTCCCACATGTGCAGGAAACCTCAACTCATTTTCATGAACTATTGCAATCATGGGCTGAGGGTCAGGAACACCTCAAACCAAGCTCTATTCAAGTGGTTTTGAGGTGAACGGTGTGCACAGTTCGGGTAAGATCCCGAGAGGTGGAGTGTGGAGAAGTAGTTAGTGGAATTCAGTTGCTCTGAGCATATCCTAAGTACATCAGAACGGGAGGGGTGATTATAGTCCAACTTTACAGTAGGGATAAACTTTTTGCTTTTGGATAATTGCATATGTTAGTAGAATATTTGATGCTGTTAGCATTCATGCAGGAGGAGTAATCAGAAAGGAGACTAAAATATGATATCTTATGGGGTTTTTTTCCAACTGGTCATTACATAAAATCTAATATATTATGTACATAGCCCACAAAGTTCTGTAAGGACTTAGAGGGAAATGAGTTAACTCACTGCTCATATAATTTAAATTCCAGTATCCAAGAGCTAATCAGAGACCACCCATTTTTACATGGTGGCTTTCAGAGGGTAGAAAATCTAAACCCAAACAATTGAGCTTATGTGATCCAGTTATTATTCCATTTCAGCACTTGCATTTGTTTTTCTTTAAAGAATTCTCACTACTAGCCTCCAGCTTTTGCTGATGGCAATGGTTTACTTCCAAACGCTTTACCTACATAACTGAAGATCTACATTTAGTAGATCTCCGAGTTAGCCCCTTTTACCTATCAAATGCCACATTGAGGCTAAAACCCCACATATATTATGTGTATTTCAAAGACTTATTTTCATTGTTTTTTCACAATAACAATATTTTAAAGTAGACATTTCATTTAAACCACATAAATAGGTACGTTACATGTAAGATATATCCTCTGAAGTGGAAGGTAGTAGAAGTGACCAATATTCCCTCTAATTTTTGACAGGCTGTGTGCGCAAAAAAAATTTTCTGTGCAAATTTTTGATGGGCCGTGTGCGCAAAAAATTTCTTCTGTGCAAATTGTTGTGCTTTTGTGCAAGTTTTTGTGTGCGTGACATTTCGCTGTGTGTGCGGGGTTTAGGATCTGTGTGTGCGCACGCACAGCTTAGAGGGAACAGTGGAAGTGACTGAAAATTGTAAATATTTCCCTATCAAAATATGAGGTTTCATTGAAAACACACTTTTTATAGTAAAACATCAATTTTTGATTACAAAATTGCTTTATTTCAATGGGAAATTTCAAAATGACATTTTTGTTTAGTTTCAAATTGAAATCTGTTTAGTTTTGGGTTTCAAAAAATGGCATTTTCTAAAAAAAATTCCAATTTGCCCCTTTTATTGGCAATGAGTGCAGAAGACTGAATGATGCCTAGGGTTTTTTTCCTTCTACATTTCCCCTTTTTACTCTGTCTACTATAACTTTCAAAACCTCCAACTTCGGAAAAGTTGCAGAAGAAGAGAAATGTTTGAAAAGTTAGTGGCAAAAAGTCAGTTTCAAATAGTGAATCAAACCTTCTCATGCTCTTTCTGTATGATAGTCCAGGGAGGGTCTGATCTAAAACCCATTGCAGTCAGTGGAAAGACTCCTGTTGACTTCAATGGGCTTTGGATTGGTCCATAGTCTAGCAGTGTGTTTAATGCTTGAAAGACTCTGTGACTCAACATTTTTGCATTCTGCTTCAGTGACTGAAAGTCCTTGGGTAAATCACTTCACTCCCACTTATCTGTGACTCATTTGAGTAATACTCCAAGAATTGTGAGGCTTTATTAATTTGTAAAGTGCTTTGACATTCTCAAATGAGAGGTGCTATGAAAATACAAAGTGCTATTACTAGCAAGACATTGCTCTGTTAAAAAATTCTCTCCTTTCTGATTATCCCATTTTTCCTGCCTGAATGTGGAATCACAGTTAGGCCTGGATGATCCAGTGTGGATAAAATAAAACTAGAATGTGAAGCCCAGAAATATTGTGAACCTTTCTTTGAAGCCCGAAAATATTGTGTTAGCTTTGTTTGTTTGTTTTCCTTAATTTCCCTTTAGCCCTCCATATATTTTGGTTTTAGAGCACTGTGGGAAAACACCTTTTTACAAAATGAGCTTTGGGATCTACCTCTAGGCAGTTCATTTTCGATAGAAAGTCTAATCTCATCATGCTAAACAGCATGGGATGTTATCCGGTACCTTACAGTCCACTAGAAAAACAATCTGATCCAGATATCCCTCTCATTCGTGACAGTCCTTTCTTCACCTCTTCTTCTTGAATACATATACCCAGCTCAGCACAGTCAAGCTTGCTATTCACATCACCCAAATTTAGATCACCTGTGGATCTCTCCCCAGCCTCTCCAAAGATTCCTGAGGAAAGATGAAATCACACTTATCCCTTGAGTGAAACAGGAAGTTTAGTAAGTCAGAACATTGTCTTACCAGCTTTGGCAGAGGTTATCTAGTTGTCAGAAATGCATGGTTTTTTGCTTGTATTGTCAGCAATGAAGACAGGAGGCCTAATGCATCTGACCACATTGTTGTGATAAAGCAAGACAAACAGAATTTGACAAAAGCATATCACAACTAAGAGCTTGAAGAATAAACTATCAGAGTGCATATAAGGGCTAGTGTTCTATCTAGTGCGGTGTAACATATAATACTTTCATTGTGAAGGCAGAAATGTACATTTTAAAGAGTAACTAAAGCATGACTCCACCAAAGAATGAAGCAGATGACTAAATCAGCCTGTTTAGACCTGCACATTCACCTTCTTATAATATGGGCTCAGATCATTGGCGTTAGGCACCTAAATATCTTTGAGGATCTGGGGCATGGTGCCTTTCAATGGGTTCAGTATTGCTTTTCATTTTCTTAAAACATCTTGTGTAGTTGATTCCCAACGATGAATCACCAGAGTGGTGTTAAAAGCTGAGGGCATCATCATGGTTATAGGAAAACCCATTTAAATCAAGGAAGAAAATGTATCCAGATATGTTAAAAAGTAAACAGAGAAATCAAATACAAGAACTGCAGTCAATGTGGATAAGACTTTTGGCCAAATAGCATATCTTGACATAAACATTGAAAATCTCTTTTAAAATAATATCCTGTGGCTCTTCTCTTCTATTATTTTTAAATGAATTTCTTTTCTCACAGTGGGATTTCAAATTAATTTGTAATTATACACACAGAGGGGATGAGAAAGAAATGACCTAATTATAGACCAAATGGATGCCCTCCAGCTATCATCCAATTATTCCAACCATCTGAGCTGCTAAGCAAAGTGATGGGCTTAATCCTTTCCTGGTCAGATCTAGCTGTAATTTACCACTGAATGCTGTAATTTTATATTAAATATTCATTGACATAATATCAAGATCTACATTTAGGACACTTAGGAAAAAAACAGATAACGAGCATGTGTTGGGATCACAATACTTCTAGTCCTTGCTCCCATGCGTGTGGACACGCTCTCTGACCACTGGCTAGGGGAAAAGCAATGATTCAGTGCTGTGGTTGTCCCAAAAGGATACTCATTAGCTACAGTTAGGTAGAGAGAGAACTTTATACACAAACTGGGAAACCAAACATGTCCTTTAACTTGGGTATGGCATTCCTTTTCAGGAGATCATCAAGAGATGTCCAGAACATCTGAGTTGAAAAGCAATTTAGCTCCTCTGTTTATTAATCAAATCATCACCTTTCCTGTTATTATTTTTATTGCTAAAAACACAGTCTGTGCCCACAAGGTAACAAGACAAAAAACAACATGAAGGCTGGAGGAAAGGGACACAACATACAAACACGCTGGTCAGTTTGATCTCAGGCACACATCTTGTTAGCACCTGTTCAGCCAACCCCGCTGGTATAACGGTTGGTAAAAAAATCATGGGGGTGGCTGTTGGATAAACACACTCTTTCCAGTAGATGGTGTCTTTTTTAAAAATAGAATACAGAAAGAGATGCTGGGCTACTGCTTTGCATTTACAGTATCTTCAAAACAATTTGCAAACGTCTAAGACTTTCCTGTTTCCTAGTATGGCAGGTGATACTACTTTGCATTTCTATTGCCACTTCCCCTGGAAATCTAAAAGTTCTTTACTCATGTTAATGGATGTGGCCTCACAGAATCCGTTACTGACCAATATCATAAAGAAAGCTTGTGAGAAGGGTGAGTATTAAACCCAGATCTGCCGCATACAGGGCAATTACCTTAATTACAAGACTTTCCCTTTTCTGCCTTTTTAAAATTGCCTCTTTCTCTCCTCTGTTATTCTCTTTATAGTCCCACATCTCTTCCTTTTCCATTTATTCTGAAGCCTGTTCCCTCAATAAACAATCTCTCTCTCTCTCTCTCTCTTTCTCTCTCTCACACCCCCCCCACCTGCTCTCCTCACACACTAGCCACTGCACATGTACATACAGAGCTGACACAGCTCCACACCACCAACACACACCACACCATGGCTACATAGTTGCTGCTACCCCATAAGATACACTACATAGAAACACAGCCACAGAGTTGCCCCTTTCCACAACACAGAAAGAGACACCTGTTTACCCCTTTCTCCTTGCCTACTTCTCTCTCAGGCTGGAGGAACAGCATGGCAAGGAGCAAAGTATCAGAGAGGTAGCTGTGTTAGTCTGTATCTACAAAAACAACGAGGAGTTGGGTGGCACCTTAAAGACTAACAGATTTATTTGGGCATAGTGCAAGGAGCAAGGTCTTGGTGGTGGTTGAGAATCTACAAAGCTACAGAATAGGCACCTCATTGGCTCCACTTTCCAAGATGAAGGGGTTGTAGTGCTGAGCTGCAACTTTTTGTTTACACTATCAGCAGTGAGACTCAGTCAGCATTTTCCCAACCATGCTGCTCCTTAGATCAGCCCAATGAGCTATGGAGATAAACAGCAGCAGCATCACCCTTCTCAGGGCCCCAGCTCAAACCAATACTCATGTGCACCAAAGGCACTATTGTGCTTCCTGAGATGACTTTATGGTGCTCTCGACTTTTATACCCTCCAGGCTGGAGTCCGTAGAGTTATAGTTAAATGTATATTTTGCTTTGTTTCGTGTGTGTGGATTGTGTCTGCGATCTTGGCCAACAGAGGGGATTAAAAGAAGCACAAGTTGCTGTATTGTGTGCTAAACAGCCAGACATCTTAGCTGACCTACAGCCTCTGTGGTTCATTGAAAGAAGGGGATATATAACACACACAGTCCAAAAGGCTATATGTACACTTACTGTTGTAACAGCTCTTTGTAATAACTGCTTTCCCTTCGTTTATTACATTTTTTTCTCAGAGTTGTAACTCTCTGCTTTTCATTTTAAGATCACACTTTACCCCATGACCAAACTTGCTGAACTGGGAAGCACTAGTTTGGTAAGCTAGGTTCTCACTTCTGTTTTCCTAGTGCACAGCACTTGTGAACATGTGTCTCCAGGTTCGGGTAGAAGCAAATTGTTGTTTGTTTGGTGGGGCTTTTTTAGTTCAGAAAGGTGTCCATAAAGTATGTACAGAAAGAGGTGTTATTGTATCAACTGAACCCAGCCCTTACTTCTATCTGAGGGAATGTCTACCTGGTGGCTGGAAAGTATAAATTCCAGCTTGAGGAGACATACCCACACTTGCTCTGATCAAGCAAGTATGCAAAAAATAGAAGTGTAGCTGTGATAGTGTAAGGGGACTGTTGCCCCCTTACTAACATTCAGTGGGGGTGTTTTAGTTGCTAGCTCCCACTACTAAAAAGGGGAAGGGTCAATGGGGAATCAGGACCCTGAGACTGATAATCCCTAGGAATAATGGGGAGAGGTTAATGCTCCCAGTCAGCCTGAATGACAGGGAGGGCAGGCTAATCAGGGAGTCAGGAGGCCAGGGAGGTCCCGTACTCCATCCTCCGTGTGAGCTGGAATTGCCTAGGTCAGTAAGAGTGGGGCCGAGCTAAGGAGAAAGCAGGGGCCCAAGCTGAGCTGGGGAGCAGAGCTGGGCCAGATCCAGAGGGACCAGAAAAGCAGCCCAGAGAGAACAGACCCTGTCCTGGGAGCAGAGCTGCAGCCCCAAAGCCAGAGGTACAGCCCAGAGAGAGCAGACTTGCCCTGGGAGCAGAGCTGCAGCAAAGCAAAGCCAAGCCAAGCCAGAAAAGAAGCCCACGAAGCAGGTCAGTGCTGGCAGCAGAGTCACAGAAGCAGTCTGCAGAGCAGACCTATCCTGGGAGCAGAGCTGCAGCAACCAGAGCCAGAGGGGCCAGAGAAGCAGCCCAGAGAGCTGGAGGCAGAGCAGCAGCCATGCTGAGGCAGAGTGGAGCTAGAGCTAAGACAGAGTGGAGCTGGACTTGGAGCTAGGGCTGGAGCAGTCCAGAGCTGGGTGTGGTGAGAAGCTGAGGAGACCGAGGGGGGACCCTGGGCAGCAGGCCCAGCACAGGGAGACGCCTCAGCCAGGAAGCTCTGCAGGCCAGACTTGAAGGGGGATTGGTAACCCTGACAGGGCTGGGGCAACGGTGGGAAGAAGGGCCCTGCCACCTAGAGCCTGAGAGCGTGTGGCCACCACCAGAGCAAGTGTCCAACCCACAGCATCCTTGCAGCACAGCCAGGGCCTGAGAAGGAGGCCTGGGACTTACAAGGAACAGACTGTGAACTGCCCTGACATTCCAGAGACACTGTTTGTGATGTTCCCTGCCACAGAGCGGGGTGATGTGTTTCCTTTAACCTTTCCCATTTTCCCTTATTCTTTTTAAAATTAATTGTTAATTAAATAATTTGCATTTGCTTCAAATTGTATGTAATGATCAGTGGGTCAGAGAAGTGCCCAGTGCAGACAGAGTACCCCGGAGTGGGGACACCCAAGCCCCTGTCCTAGGTGACCACAGCAGGAATCCTGGGCTCAGCCTTGTTGGGGTTACGAGGACTCTGCCAGACAGGAGAGTGGAAGGGGAGTCCTCAAGGGCAGGGAGGCCACTGGGTAAAGGAAGTGGGAGCGAGGACTCAGATCCTTTCGCCAGCCCACTTCACCGGGGTAGTGCAGAAGTCAGGAAAGTTCCCCACAATAGCGGGACTATTCCCCCACTTACAATAGCACAAGCAACGGGAGGGGCTAGCCACTTTCAATACAATCACATCTGGGAGTACAGGCATGTACTCAGGGTGACTAGCCCCTCCCACTACTTGCGATTCCATGACTACACTTCTGTTTTTAGCATGCTCACTTCATCAGCTTTAATGTGAGGAGTTCATACCTTTCAGCTCCAACGTAGATTTATGGTGATGCATGGCAAGAAAATTACACTTGTCTCCTGCTCCTTCCGTATGTGTCTTCTTTCATGTTACTATTGCACTAGCTTCTCTTAAATCCACTAGGACAGCTGTTGTTTCCAGACATTTTAAGGTACAAATTCCATAGCCCCATTCATGTGAGAAGTGGCATTGACTTCATTGGAACTTCTTATGGAAGGCAAGCATAATTTGGCCCACTGAAGTAAATGGAACTACTTGTGTGAGAAAGCATGCTGGATTTGTCCCTTTTGTTAGTTCCAAAATAGATATTGCCTGATCCTGGAGTCTTGTCTGGTTTTGGATGTTTTAAATGTCACCTATAATCTGTCTGGCATGGTCCTGATTTCTTCCAATGTTTCTTCTCCCTTGCCAAGGAAACACATACCTGCTCTGCCATCTGTCATCCATTTTCCTTTGTGAACACGGATGCAAATAATTCATTTACATTTTCTAGCAATCTCTGCCTTCCCTTTTGATAAATGACCCTCTTCAGGGTCTTACTGTGTCCTTTAGTGACCTTTTGTTCTTATGTTTTTTTTTTTTTTAAAACTTGGTGATTATCATAATCTCTTGTGAAATCTTTTATTCTCCCTCTTTGGTTTCCTTATCTTTTTTATAGTCAATTCTAGTTTATTCTATGTCCACAGTTCTCTTCTGTACTTTTTTTTTTATTTTTCCCTTTCATATTCCTTTTTCTTACACTTAGCTGCTTCTTTGCACTTCTCTGATCATCCATATAGGACATTTGCTAAACACGTATTGTTAGGTGGAATGCACTACTCTTGGATATACGTTTTTTTTTTTAAGTCCATTCCATTTCCTCTACATGTTTTCCCTTCATTGCTATATCCCATTTTCATCCACTATCTACCATAATCTGCTAAAATGTGGTCTGCTAATATTTAATGCCTATATTTATTTTTCTTTTTTTGGCCTCATGTCAATCCTAATTACAAACCTAAGAAGGATAAGTCACTACTTAAATGCTCAGTCCTTCTCCACATCCATCTCCAGCCATGTTCTCACCAGAAAGCAAAACAGAAAACAATTGACTGACCTGGGGGGCCAATTTATCCTCTTTCATAAATAACAAATACAGTACACAAGTCTGGTCACCACATTTAAACTATAACAATGAAAACTGTTTGACAAAATAAAGAAGGAAAATCAGGTCCCATTAAGGAATCACAAAATTAAGGGCACCCAAAAACCACACCTGCTTAAAAATTTGAGCAAAGTGTTTTGAAAATACAATTTATGAGGAAAGATTTAATAAATATAGTTAACCTAAGGAAATAAATGTATGTTGCAGCTATGTAAGAGAGAGAGAGAAGTAGTCATATTAGGTACTAGTAAGTAGAACTGGTTGACATTTTTGGAACAAAATATTCATCCATTAAAAATGGCCTACAGAATTTGGAATGCTTTGTGAAAAAAGTAGTTTGTTTGAAACTCTTGGAAATAAAAAAAATATAGATTCTTTTTTTCTGTTCCTCTTTTTTGTCTCCTTCCTCCTCCTTCAGTGGGACGACTGGAAAAAGTGTGTGTGTGTAGGTGTTCTGCTGACAAAGCTGCTGCTGCTCTTTGGGGTGGAAGTTTTTTGTTGGCAGGAGAGCTCTTTCCTGCAGATAAACAGCAGCTACACTGCATGCCTGTAGCGGCGTCACTAAAGGTGTGTAGTGTAGACAGAGCCTAAGAATGGGATTCATAGAAGCCAGGAAGCTGAGCATGGAACCCTCTGAGCTAGCCAGTAGGAATGCTAAGGCCTTCCCCTCAAAGGTAGTTAGGTATCTAACTCCAGGTCAGAGGGAGACTCCTTCCTCCACAACAGAGAGACCCACCCCTTTATAGCCAGGGGTTAGGGTAGCCATCTGCTTTCTAATCCCCACTCTGCCTGATTTGAAGCAGGTACAATGCCTAGTCTGAAAATCCTGCCAGGGATTGGCATGAACAAGGGTACTGAGCAGCTCAGTGGTATCGGGATGTAGATGGTTTTGCCCATAGGTACTGGACCTAGGGATGCTGGTGGTGCTGCCGCACCCCTGGGCTTTAAGTGGTTTCCAATATATTCAGAGTCTATAGTTTGGTTCAATGGCTCTTAGCAGCCCCACTATAAAAATTGTTCCAGTGCCCTTGGTTTTGCCCATGTCACCCACGGACACTTAGGCACTAGGATCTTTGCCAGTAGAAAAGTAGGCCTACAGGGATGGGTGGCAGCTGAGTGAGTGGTTTGAGGCTGTTATTGGATATGTCTTCACTGCAATTAGACACCCCCAGCTGGCCTCTGTCAGCTGACTTAGATGCTCGAGGCTTGGGCTAAGGGGTAGTTTAATTGCAGTGTGGATGTTCAGGGTCAGGCACCTATGCAGGACCCTAGAGTCTGCTCATCAGCCTGAGCACAAACATCGACATTACAACTAAACAGCGTCTTGGCCTGAGCCCCGTGAGCCCAAGTCATCTGGCCTGGGTCAGCCATGGGTGTCTAATTGAAGTTTAGACATACCCATTGGATCCTAAATGTTAGACTTAGGCACCTAAATTGGCAGTTTAGAAAACTGAGGGCCAGATTTTCAGAGTAGACATTGCTTCTCTGGATGCAAGCCAGGTTCGCTTTCAGTTATGATAAGATCTGGTTACAAACAGTTAAAATCTACTCTTCAGATGGGCATTATATGGTTAACAGCTGAAGTTCACTGCCCTGCCCCAGCCACATCAGCAGCAATGCTTTTAAACAGTTGAGGTCAGAAAAAGGTGGCTGCATTCATTACTACTAACGGCCATTCACTCATTACAAGGAATTTGTGAAGGGTTCTTAGATCACTTTCAATTAAAAGGTTTAACGTTCATTGGTTGGGAATTGAATATTTGACAGAAGCTGCCGGGAAGTAAATATTTCTCCAAGAGACAGGGTGTTACCCTTTGAAAGAAAGCCCTACCCCCTGAATCAGATTTTTATTTGGTTGAATAAAAACAATTTAGTATTAGATCACAAGATTTTGACAAGAAATTGGTTGTCTTCTATAGGAGTTTAAGATGAGAAGTAGAATAAGAGAGAGTTTCCTTAAGATCTTAAAATTTACTAAAAGTCTCTGTCATGGTAGGCTTAATCATCATTCGCTCAATTAGGAGACAGACTTTCCCAAAGGCAGTGTCTTAATTTCACCTTAATCTTCTAATTATATTGTATGTGTCTCTCTATGCGAATTTTGACTATGATACTAAAATTTCAAGCACTCTGTTCCTTGAAAGAATGATTTAATGCTCTGGGGTCTTGATATCTGATTTCTGAGAACTTTCACATCTCTGCATTGTCTAGACTGAGAAGTCAGGCAGAAAACTGCATCCTACCATGCACATACTGGAGATCCTGAAAATAAATAAAATACAGTTCGTCACCTGGCTGGAGGGAAGAACTATGGTACACTATGGAGAAAAGGTCACACTCTGGCCTTCACAGCTGCTTTAAATAATGTAGCGTGAGGAAGATAGTGAGCGTTACTAATGCAGGGTTATGGGTGTTATGCTAGCAAATCCAAAGAAGAAATAAATATAAAGGTTAAAAATGGGAATGACTTGCTTATATTGTATTGTCTTATATAAGGTATATTTGATAGAACTTAAAATAGTTTTATGACCACATTAGACACTTGGCATGATGAGTGTTCACCCTATTTTGGCATTGCCCCCTTGAGCCCGACCCATAGCTTTAAAGTGATACATTCTTTTGAGGACAGGCTCTGACGGCAAAATGAAAGAATAAAAGAAAGATTTCTGATACTGGAGGGAGTTCAGAGAGGAGCAACAATAATGATGACAGGGATGGAGAAACTGATTTATGAAGAAAGAGTAAAAGAGCAAAATATGTATACTGTAGATTATTTAAGTGATGCATAAAAGGGAACATAACTGTCTCTACATATTTGATATGTTTAAACACCAGGGAGAGAGAGAGAAAATGAATATTTGGGTGAATTTCAGTAAAGAAGAAGTTCTGACAAGAACTTGTGGCATTGTCTAAAGAAGGCACTAACCTTGTGGGAAGATCTATATGGTGTAAGGGGGTGAACCCAACAGAATTCCCTAGAAATTACAATAACATTCTACAGGATTTAATAGAGAATGATATTGGCTGTATAATATTTTGAACCATCCTGCAGAATTCTATAGCATGTATATGATACTTTACTCTATTAAATTCTATAGGAAGTTTAAGAAACCTATAGAAAGGTTACAATTTAATAGAAAAATCTTACAGGACTTTTCCACAAGGCTACAAAATAGACAGTACAACAAATCCTGCGCTAGCCGGCAAGGTGATGGATAAGCTGAATGAAGTAGAAGTAGTTCTTCCCCATCTCTCAATTCTCTGTTTTATGGGCATCATATTAAGCATTGATCACAAAGAAACCAGAGTTTACCCTCAAAATGGCATGTTTCTTGACAGTGGGCTCTGGAATAATTAGTAGGAAATTGTACAACTTAAAAATCAATCATATTAGTGTATATGTCTGTGCTATACAATGGGATACAGAAAATATTGGTGTGGTTATAAGCAGGAATTTTCCAGTCCAAATGCTTTGTCCTATAACATTACCAATGAGTTGTGATGAGTAGAAGGATATTTCTTGGGAAAGAGATTCAACACAGAGGCAGAGTGGATAAGACTCTAGATTGGGACTGAGGAAACCACTGAGGAGGGAAGAGTTTAGGAAAAGGAGCTGTGATTTCAGTCTGTTGAGGAATCTTTTCTTCAGTCATTTATATAATTTGTCAGAAGAGGACAAATTACAATTATGCTGAAATCTAACAGGTTCACTGCTTGTGATCTGAAATCTGTCACTCATTTTGATTCTTTTGCCATCAAAATGTTCTTGTATGAGAAATAAATAAATAAACTTAAATTCCAATGGTAAATGTCAAAAAATCTGTCATAAAATAAAATAAAATAAACAACAACAACAACAACAACCCAAAACAAGCAATTCAAAGTTAGAGAAGTTAATCCTTCTTTAATTTGTCCTGTTAAGCCAAATGTACATTTTAAAACAAAAGCCTAACACAATTATAGTCAGAAATGTATCTATGTAAAAAATCCCACCTTTTTTCAATAGATCTGACCTTTATGAATATTTTGTATCCTATCCACATAGTTTCGTGACAATAGACATAGTAACTAAGGCCATTATCTGCTCGTGATGACCCTTTGGAGTAACTCCACTGATGTCAAGAAAGTTAAGTTGGAATGCCATTAATTCCATTGACATCAGTAGAGTTTTTCCAGATTTACACCAGTGACCCTGAGAGCAGAATCTGTTCAGAGCAGAATACTGTCAAAGATTAGAAATAGGCTTTAACCACAAAGTTCCTGGGAGTTTGGATTTAGGAATTTTATTCAGTCCTATCTTTAATGATGATATAAAAGCCAGAAATAACTTTGCATGCTTTCCTGATTTCAGGCTGACTTTGTTGTCCTGATAATTAGAACAAACATTTTTTTTAATGTGTAAAGCGTGAAAATATTAGTAATGAAATCCTGGGGAGTAAATAAACCCGGGACACTGGGATGCCTTTTAGAAATAATTTTTCAGTTTAAGAATTTATTTTTTTTAATTTCCTTTAGACACATAGAACTATTTTAATGTAAATTTTGTTTGCTCAATTTTTTTCAAATATTTATTTAAGGAAAAGAAGATAAAGAAAAAAAAGAGGTCTTCAGAAAAAGATTTACAGTGGTTAAGATGCTAGACTGCAATGGTTCCCTTCTGTCATGTCAATATACACTTAAATAATCCTGAATTATGTGTACTACATATTTGATAGCGCATTATGACTTATCATGATAATATATGATGATTTATACGTTTTGAATCATTATCCATGTACAATATACCATGTTTGTTTCTTTTGAGTCACCATGTATTTCTGTGATAGATTTGCAAAAAGAAAAGGAGTACCTGTGGCACCTTAGAGACTAACCAATTTATTTGAGCATAAGCTTTCGTGAACTACAGCTCACTTCATCGGATGCAACTGTAGCTCACGAAAGCTTATGCTCAAATAAATTGGTTAGTCTCTAAGGTGCCACAAGTACTCCTTTTCTTTTTGCAAATACAGACTAACACGGCTGTTACTCTGAAACCTGTGATAGATTGTATTTATAGCATACTGTACATCATCAAACCCTCACAGGAGTACTTGCCATGTATCCCCATCATCACATTTTAAAAATAATGATCTCAGACTGGTCATGCAAACTCTTACACGCAAGAGTAGTTCGACTGACTACTCCATTGAAGTAGGCTTTGTAAGATTTGGCCCTTATCCACAAATGGGTTTTTTGAAATATACAATGTGATTACTCAATTTCTTAGGCTAATTGCATGAATTATACTGATACACTGAGAGCTATATAGGCATAAAAAAGATGTTAAGTAATACATTTCCTCTTGTTTTTTCTTTTTTTTCATTTGTAAGACTTGAAAATAGATGTTGTATAAAAAATCGTTAAAATATTCATTCCTGAGGTTGAGACCTTCTTTGTCCATGTTCATCCTGTTGCATTTTAATTTACAGCACTGTTAAAGCTTGGGGATTGTAATAAAAATGCAGAAGCAACTTTCGCTTCAGTAAAAAGAAAAGGAGGACTTGCGGCACCTTAGAGACTAACAAATTTATTTGAGCATAAGCTTTCGTGAGCCACAAGTCCTCCTTTTCTTTTTGCGGATACAGACTAACACGGCTGCTACTCTGAAACCTTTCACTTCAGTGGCGCACATGGCTATAATTCAACAGGAAGCAATCAATCTCTTTGCAAACTAGTGATATTACCAGCTAACTTGTCCTGGGTAGCATGGATGGGCTTTACAATATACATTAGCGTCATATGGTTCCTGTGATGTGACTCTTGTAAGATGTAAAGGAAATATGTTTGTCATGTAGCACCAGCCAGATATGATAAAGATCACATCAAGAGCAAAATTATGAAATATAGGGGCACTCCTCCAAACATAAAATATCAAACTCACAGAATCAAGCACACACTACATTTCATTCTAGAATTAAACTTAACAACAGTTTCTGGGCATGTCTCAGCTTGCTGTTAATGAAATTTAAAACCATGTGAACAATGTCAGGTTTATCTCTGCTTCTGCAACCTTGGGTGCAGGGTGAATAGGTTTAGGCTACACTAAAGCATATTATTCTGACCCATTCAGAAATTTGACAATCTTAAAAATGTCAGTAATCTTAAAAAAAGGGAATGCAAAATAAATCCACACTAGCGTAATTTTGTCACTTAACAGATAAACACTCATAATAAAATGAGGACTACTAGGTTAAGAAGGATTACGTGTTTTATTGACATGCATTCGAACAATGGCTTTTAAAGTCAACATGGAATACAATGCTCTATGAAAAACATTGCCAGGAACCACTATGTTATTTTAACTGAAGTTGGTAGGGAAAGTATGTGTTAAAAAAACAAACGGTTTCAGAAATGATAGTTTTCTCTTGGCCCAATTAGGTGACTAGAATATGGTTATGTGGTTGTGGTTTTCGGGGCCCTAATTGTACATTATTCCCCCTCCCCCGACACACACACGCACATCATAACACGTGGTATTTCCAAGTGTACAAAAGGAGTACAAAAGGAGAACTATTAAAATGTGGTGGGATTTCATGAAGCACAGGCAGACAGCTTAGACAGCCCTGATTTAACACTTGCACCGTGAAATTAAAATTTACATTTACTCGGTGCAATTCTTCAGACCAACAGCAGGCAGTTGTATTTTTTTTTTAAATGAGAGTAGGGAGATTTAATTACTGTAGTTTAAATAGAAAAGTGTTCCAGTGCCTGATGACAAGGGCCATAATGTTGGCACAAGATGGGAAATGGTTTTTGAGACTGTTCCACAGTCCCTGCTGAAAACTGCCTTGAATATCTTGCTTTCCCAAGGACATGAGCAACAGTAAAGATTCCAATATAGGTTAAGGGTGATCCATGTGAATTTCAACCACCCATTAGTTGTTTCTCTATAGATAAATACAACAGATGCTTAAGAGAGAGAAGATGGGTGAGGTAATATTTTTTTATTGGACTAAGCTTTTGAGCATCACAGAGCTCTTCCTCAGGTCCGGAAAAAGTAACCAGTGTCACGGTTAAATACATTGCAAACAAAAATAGGTAAGGCATTTGAAGTAAATTGCCAAAATCTTCTTCATTGTATCTTTCTGTAAAATGTATCTGAAATGAACTCCTGATGATTCATTTCCACAACTTCTTACCTCATGCAAGAGTTTATGCTCTTTCACGTTAGTGATTGTTTTAAGAATGTAAAAAGAGAAGTGAGACATAATCCACCAAGCATAAACTAAACAGACGTGTTTGATTCACGTTATCCCTGAGCCACAGTTTGGATACAGAATCAGACTTTTTCTGAAGTTTGGGGAATCAAAAATTCGGTGGTTTGATTTGAGGCCACCTCTAATCCTAATTTAAGATAAATGTAAATAATTATAATGGGCTAGATCATCATATCCCTTACTCAGTCAGGGAAAGGGGCAAGGTCTCCTTTATTCTCCTGGTGGCCCCTACTTAGATGGAGAATCCAACTGTGGTGGGAAAAGCAGGGGCTGCTCCTCTGACACTTTCTCCTGTGAGCAAGTGGACGGGGAGTGGGAAAAGATGGTTGGGGAGCAGCTAGAGCCCTGGCAGTAAGCTGCTCTACAGAGATGGACATTATAACTTTACTCCTCTCTGTTCCAGTGGGGATCTGGGAGGAACTGTGATTCTTAGAGTCCTGGAGCAGATCGACCTTATGCCTCCCATTACTCAGGGCAGATTGCAGAGCTCCAATCTAGCCCAGTATATTACACACATTCCCTTTTTTACATTTTAATTTAAGGTTTTTTTTTTCTCTGAGTGTCATTTATGAATTCAGAAGACCAAAGGTTTCTCTCTAGATTTTTCTTTAGGAAAAACAATTGGGGAAAAGAACTGCATTTCACTATCCCCCCCGAGAGACGCACTGCCACTGCCCAGAGAAAATACTTTTGCAGTCGTTGACTGCATGCTGAATTTTAAAGAGTGGATCCAGATTTCATTGTAACTAAAATTAATATAGAAACCTTTGTACTTTGTAACCCTTTGTAATCATCTAATGAATGAGAAGCAACAACCTGAAAAGTATTTCCTTGAGCTTAAGCACTAGACACACAACCACAGGGACTAAAAATTCCTCCTAGAATGCACCTCATTATGTTTACACTTTAAATGGAAAATACAGATGTGGCAAAAGTACACATGTGGGATATTGTTTCCATACATTGAAGGAGACTAATTTTCACTGCTATACAACTAACTAGTTTTAAAAAAACCCAACTTGATGGTTTAAAATAAAATACTTGCATTTGCTTATGTTGCAGTCTCTGCTGCTGGACTTGATTTCCCCCCCTCCTCCTCAGAAACTTTGTATGATTCTTGTCTGGGTTATGGGGTTTAGCCTCTTTTCTTCTTTCAGCACTGTATCTATGTTCCAGTTGCACAGTGTTTAGATTATAGCAGACGCGAACTTCCTCTGTCTCAGAGCCAGTCGTGAATCAGGCTGGGAGCTGGGACCACTGGGCTGTCAGAAGACCCTGACAAGTTCCAGCTTTAAAATAACAAGTGTTTGACAGCTCAGTTTACAAAACCGCAGATTGTGGGCTGTATTGTATAATGCAGCTACATATGGCATAATAACTAGGGACTTAAATTATAGTTAGAGGAAAATAACTTTCCAATAAATAAATCTCTCTGGGACAGGAGGGCTGTTGTGTTCTACAATGCTTGCCTTTTCCTCCCCACAGCTTGTCCTCTCTCTCTTCTGTATTTTAGAAGTTAAAAAACTGAATGCCTGGTAATCTTAGTTCTGGAACATTTCCTGTTGAAAGAGACAAACTAATGTAAAGAGAAATATGTAGATTTTTTTAGTAGTCAAGGTATTCATTCTTTTTTTCTTGCTATCAATATCTCTTTAGAAACTGTTTAATGGACAGTGCCTAATATTGTGTGGTTGAACTGTAACACAAGACAGTTATTTTTAAGGCTTTAAAACTGTGCTTGTAAAAAAAATGGCTACAGTAATGGGTTTTTGTGAGTTTTATTTTCCAAAATTAGCGGTCAAGCTTCACATGAATGTGGATTCATGCATGGCTGGAAAGAAATGAAGGCAATAAAATCTGAATATTGGAAAGTTCATTTTTCTGCCAGTTTAAAATATGATCAAATGGGCAGAAGGCAGACTTGACACAGGAATGTCTATTTATAATAGCAGCAGCAATTCTTGCTGCATTCCCATTACAGTACCAAAATAGTGATACAGAAAAGGAGAGCCACAAGGAACTTCCCCAACAGTTTTTTCCCCTTTGCAATCATGTAGCTGGAGGTTTTCAGAGCAGACTAAATGACTTAAGGTGCACAATTACCATTAATTTGGACATTTAATTCCCTTTGACAGCTTCAAAATTCCACCTCTGATTTTTTAATCCTCTGTTGATCTTTTTTGCAAGGCCCTGATTTTGCAATGGCTCTTCTATACCATCTATGATCTCAAATCACTTATCATTTAATAACACAACATTAACATTTTTACACTCAATTTACAGGTGGGAAATTTGACTAAAGGAGAGGCCATGGCCAAAATGTTCAAACTGGAGTGTCCATAGTGAGTCACCTCAATTCATAAAAATGCCTTGATTTTCTGAGGTGTTGACTGCCAATAATTTCCGCTGAAGCCAGTAGAAGCCATAGGTCTTCAGCACCTGTGAAGAGCGCACCATTTTCTCTGTGTGTTTAAATATGGCAGCTAACTTTGAAAATGTTGACCTGTGTAACCTGGCCATTGTCAATGCCTATAGAATTCAATAGAAGTTATTGTTCCTTTATGCAAGAAAGTAACCTTTAGCATGAAGAGGTTATTTATAACTTGTACGCCTTGCTTACAGTCCAAAGGAGATTCAATAATCAAGTCAGCAACAGAACTAAGGAATTCTGACTTCCAAACCAATGATGTAATCACTATATATCATTACTTTTGTATAAATCTAATCCAAAGCCTACTGAAATCAAAGGGAGTCTGTCCATTAACACAAATGGACATTGTATCAAGCCCAGTATACATACTCTCTCTCTTTTGAATCCATCCTCATGCTGGATGAAGTCAAAGAAGTAAACAGATTAATAGATTTTAAGCCCAGAGAGACCATTCTGATTGTCTAGTGGAACTTCATCCAGTAATCTCGGCATCAAGCCCATAACTTCTATAGTATAGTACTATAGCTATAGTATATCTTTAGAAAGACATCCACTCTTGAGGACTTCAAGTTATTGAATGCTGACTACATCCCTAGGTCAGTTGTTGCAACAGTTAATTACCCTCATTGTTAAAAATGTGTGCCTTAATAATTATTTCTAGTCAGAATTTCTTTGGCTTCAGCTTTCAACCATTGGATCTTGTTATGCTTTTTCTGTTAGATAAAAGAACCATCAACTAGCAAAACCTCTTTCCCAACTAGGTACTTATAGGCCCTGAGCAAGTCACCTCTTAACCTTCTCTTGGATAGACAAAATAGATTGAGCTTCATAAGTATCACACTATAAGGCATGTTTTCCATTTCTCAGATAATTCCTTTAGCTCTTTTCTGAACCATTTCAAATTTTTCAGCATCCTGTTTGCAGTGTGGACACCAGAACTGGACACACTATTCCAGGAAAGGCCTTGTTAATGCTAGACACAGAGGCAATACTGCCTCCCTATTCCTACTTAATATTCTCTTGCTTATGCATTCAAGGATCATGCTCATCCTTTTACCTACAGCATTGTGCTACAAGCTCATATTCAGTTAGCTATTTACCATGATCCCTAGTCCCTTTTAATGTTACTGCATTCCAGGATATTGTCTCCCATTTTATAACTGTGACCTACATTCTTTGTTCCTAGATATATGACATCGCATTTGGCTGTATTAAAATATATGTTATTCAAATGAGCCCACCTTACTAGGTGATCCAGATTGGTCTTTCAACTGACCTGCTCCCATCATTATTTACCACACCACCAAGTTTTGTGTCCTCTACAAAGTTTTTTACCAGCAACGATGTTATATCTCCTTTCCAATAATTGATAAAGATAGTGAATAACATTGGGCCATCACACTAGAAACATCTTTATATGATGATTCCCCATTTATAATTAGCTTTTGAGATCTATCAGTTAACCAATTTTTAAACATTTTAATATGGGCTGAATTGATTTTTACATAGTGAAATTTTTCTTCAGTATGTCATCCAGGACTAAATAAAATGCCTTACAGAAGTCTAACTATTATATATCAACATCAATACCTTTATTAACTAAACTTGCGATCTCACAAAAAAACTAATATAAAATTTGTTTGGCAAGGCCTATGCTCCATAAAACCATGCTGAGTGGCATGAATTAAGTGATATTAATTGTCCATAACTGTACTACATTTCTCTTATTTTACTAGTTCTTTACGGGGAATATATTGCATTTTATATAAGCTTTGTTTCTCTTTTTGTATTTGATTCTGATCCACTAAAGGCAACAGGAATTCCACACATATCTAGTGGCTAGATCAGTAGATTAAGAATCAAGATTTCAGTGTTCTATTGGTGAATCTGTCATTCATTCATTTTGTGACCTTGGACAAATCATATAGGTCAACATTTTCAAACTAGTGCTGGAATTTAGGTGCCTTTAGTCCATATTTAGGCACCTACAGCTTGTTGGATTAACTGGGATTTATAAGTACTCAAAAACGAGGTGAGTTTGATTTGGGGCCCTGTATACTATACATTAATCAATATGCCTAATTATAAGTAATGAGGCTTAAAATTCTTAATTTCTGCATGCCTCAGTTTATGGACCTGTAGAGTAGGTATAATAGTACTTATCTGTCTCACTAGGGTTTTGAGTTTATAGTAATGCTTATGTGCTTTGAAACCTTAGGCTTGGATCATGAGTTACATTGCCCATGGAACAGCTTGGGAATCTGAGCGCCCCAGTCTCCATCCTGTCTCCTCTTCTGCTCCAGGGATGGAACATATC
This sequence comes from Eretmochelys imbricata, assembly GCF_965152235.1. NCBI lineage: Eukaryota > Metazoa > Chordata > Testudines > Cheloniidae > Eretmochelys > Eretmochelys imbricata. The sequence goes on from NC_135573.1 coordinate 242,906,376, forward strand.
TGGTACAATGTACATCAGTGTGCCCGTACAGCTACACCACCCAGTGCATTGGGAAGAGTGGACCATTCCCCATTCCATGCACTCCAGGAGGAAATAGTTGCTCTGCAGAGCCTGCTTCCATTCCCATCTTGCTAGGTACCTTTGCTTGATCACAATTTCTCCCTTAGAACATGGAAATATATATCTCCTTAGAAAAAGGAATACAGAGCATACTATTTCCTTAAAATTCAAAACTAGGTAGGTAAATCATTTCAATTATATATTACTCATTTCCCCCATTTGTAGAAAACTAGCACTATATAAGATTCTGATCTAAACTCCAGTGAAATCAATGGAAAGACTCCCAGTTCAGTACTTTAAGAAGTACTGATCATCATGGTACTTATCACTACAGATTTTCATTCTTCATCTTTTTGTGAATTTCAACAAATAGCAAAAACATCCAGTTATCAAAATATGAAAGAAAGAAAAATCTATTATCCCTTCAGTGAATCCATCCCATACAAGCTTACTGGAACTTTTTTGTTTCTTGAAGGTGCAAATCATGGCAGATAATATTGAATAATGGTTGTTTCAATATGTAGAGCTAGTTGAACTAGTGTACTTATGTTACACACAAAAAATTACTGACTTTTTTTTTTGTTTGGGGATTTTCCTTTACTCTCCTCCTTTCTCCTCCTCTTTTTTAAATGACAACATTAAAAGAAAAAGAAAAAGGGGAGAGAGACACAGGGGGACACACACAAAATGATATTTTGGCTTGTTTTTCTTGCTGAAAAATCAGAATATGTTCAGAATCAGAAACTTTAAAAAAAATGCCATTTTTCATTAAAGAATGTTTGAAATATGTTTTTAAACTATTCTATTCAATTGCTTTATAGCACAAAATTTGCTGGAAGTTTGTTGCAAATGTGCAAATTATCTCTATCCCTGACCTGCAGTAAGTTGTGTATCTTTTATAATTAACTGTAGTAAATTTTGATTTACATGCTAGAGGTTTTGGAATGTAGCTTAAAAAAATCTTGCTACCCTTTTGGAGAAAACAAATCTATAAATATGCATATGTACTTACTTTTAATTCATGACAGTTTTATTAAAAAGAACAACACACCCAGGCTTAACGTGTTTCTAAAAGGTTATTAACCCTGACTGTAAAATATCAATTGAGGAAAATGATGCATTCTGACTTGAATTTTTCAGAGGTGAGAGGTTATAAAAGTACTTTTTTCCTTTGAAGCAAATTTATGAAATAAATGTACCCCAAGAACAAGAACTCAGATAAGCTGATGCATTTAAAAACAAATGCAATATAAAGTAAAGCTATTATCTGAGCGCTTAAAGTACAATGAGGTTTTGTATTTCATTTTAAACTATTTCCTAAAAATTGATAGCTGCTGCTCACAGTGTTGTTACAAATAGGTATAAGAAGAAGATGCTTTTTGTAATTTGGAAATGGACAGCACTATGATTATAGTAATTTCTTTAGTTGACATTATAACTAACAAGCGGTGAAGAAAAATAATATTGCTTTGCAATGTAAGGCAAAAATTAAATCAAAACAGTAATTTGTATGGTCTTGTAGTCTGAAAAGAAGCACAGTTATTGGTAAAATTAAAAATATTATTGTCATTTGCCAATGCAGAGAAATATTCAAGGAGGTTGTATTATATGGGCTCAACTTTACATACTAGGCTAAAAATGTACTTAATAATGGAATGCCTGGAAGCATGATACTAGGCCCTAAAATATGATACATTCTATTGGGATAGACTGCTTTCTAATAAATATAATTTATTGGAGTAGATTAAGTAAAGCATTTGTGTTTACAGGTAGGGTCAGCTGCTGTGCAGTGCATCGGTGAATCAGTGAGGCAGTTGTATAAGGTACAGAAAAAGAATAGTCAAGCTGAATTCTTGAACTTTGCATGATTTCCCTGTAAATATTCACTTCTCATTTTCATAGTGCTGGTTTCTACTTCAAACAATTAGCACCTGACTTGAGTCATTTTTTTTCCTGTGACCATGCCTATGGGTCCCAGCAGATGGACTCAGTAGCAGGTTAGAAACAAACTGAAGTTGGATCATATTTAATAATGACAAAGATTTAGTAGTATTGAAATGCTAGGAGGTACGATTAAGTCCCTAATTATTGTAGTCTTTCAGTGCCCATCTTTACAGCACATTCACCTGAGCCTTTATCAGAAAGTCTTTTCAAAGATGTCTGCCTGTACAAAACAGTCTTTAATCGTAGTTGTGGAAAGTGCCTGTGCTGAGAAATTTTATTGGAAAAGGCCAATGAAACACACTTGGGGTTGTGTGCTTCCATAAGCTTCCTCCAAGGGTGTGCAGTGATTGATCACAATGTAATAGTCACCCAAACCACTGTTCAGCCCATCTGAGATCCAGTACTCAGTAATTAGTAGTATGCCTCTCATAAAGTATTGATATATTGAAATAAAACTGATACCATGCACTGGATCTGAAGAGTTGTTGTAGTAAAAATGGAATATGTCTTGCTCAAAAGTGAGGTGAAATATTTACATGGAATTGTTTCATGCAGGTGTTATAAGAAAACAATAATCATGGTTAAGAATGGCTTAAGCAGCTAATACTTGTGCACTGATTCTATTCACAATGTTGCAAGCATAGTAAAGAACAGACTGAAATCAGTAGTCCCTAGGCACAATAGGAAGGTTTTGGGGAAAACCTTGCTGATTTGCAGTATCTAGCTGTCCACTGTTGGATTACTACTGAATTATATTACAGCTGCATTGTGGCTTGTACACAGCCAGTCTGGCTGATCTGTATAGGTGCTGGTTTTCCACAACATAGCCTCTGCATTTAGTCTGCATCTTTTCATAATCACAACATCAGTGGCTGTGGCAGGATGCTTTGAGTGTGCTTCCAAGAACATGCTTTGTTGGAATTCTTACTACTTTTTTGCCATGGTCAATTTAAACCTTCAGATTTAGTGACTTGCTTCCTTTTCTTCTCCACATTGCCCTGCACCCCACCCCTCAGGGCCCAACCTTGCAACCTTTATTCACATAAAAGGGACTGCTCATGTGAATAAGGGCTATAGGATAGGATTGAAATGTTAGTTATCAAAGGGATGCTACACTACGTATGTTAAGCAGGCACAACTTAGTACATTAGTAAAGGTGTCCATCTGGGAGCGAACTTTAGGAATATAAGATTTTCCATACCAAATCCACTCATGAGAGAAGCATAATCCAGTAGTTAGAACTCTCTCCTAGGACTCAGGATATCTCAGTTCAATTCCGTGGTCTACTACAGACTTCCGATATCTTGGGTAAGTCACTAATCCTCTCTGCTTCAGTTCCCGACCTGCAAAATGAGGATAATACTGCCCTACCTCACAGGGGTATTGGGAGGATAAATGTGAGAGCTGGCTGCAAACAAAATTTCCATCTTGTGTAGAATTCTGATATTTTGACTTTTTTTTTCAACCCACATTGGGATTAAAAGTCTGCATGTGGACAATTTTCACAGAACAAAAAGTTACAAAAATATCTGATTGGAAAATGCTGACTCAACAGTTTGCAATGTTTTTCATTTAATGAAATGCCCATTCAAAACAAAATCTTCCATTTTGAAATGTTATTTTAAATGACATTTTTAACCAAAATGTCAATTCAAAATGTTTTGGTGCAAACTGACATTTCAGTGTTTCATTTTGAAATATTCCTTCAGAAAATTGAAATTTCCCATTGATTTAGATGAAACCACATTTTCTGATTGAAAAAAATTGTCAAAAATTTTGACTAACTCTAAGAAATCAATTAAAAGAGCATGAGGGGCTTTGGGCAATATGGTAATGGGAGCCATATATGTACAACAGATAGATCATTGTCCTTCAAAACTGGTATCCTATCCCTGGCAGTATCTAGTACCTGATGATTTGGTAAACCCCTACTCTGCATAATATATCTGACCTGTACTGTACATTGGGAATACAATTCCTTCCTGACCTCTGCACCAAATCATAATTAAAATAAATAATCTTACAAATGTAGATTTTTTTTGTTACATAACTGCACTTGAAAACAAAACAATGTAAAACTTTAGAGCCTACAAGTCACTCCAGATTTGACAAAACTCAAAGAAGGTAGCAATGTGTGATTTCTAAAAATAGCTACAGCACTCCACCCAAGGTTTAAGAATCTGAAGTGCCATCCAAAATCTGAGAGGGATGAGGTGTGGAGCATGCTTTCAGAAGCCTTAAAAGAGCAACACTCAGATGCGGAAACTACAGAACCCGAACCACCACCAAAAAAAAAATCAACCTTCTGCTGGTGGCATCTGACTCAGATGATGAAAATGAGCATGCATCGGTCCACACTACTTTGGATTGTTATCGAGCAGAACCCATCATCAGCATGGACGCATGTCCTCTGGAATGGTGGTTGAAGCATGAAGGGACATATGAATCTTTACCGTATCTGGCATGTAAATATCTTGCAACACTGGTTGCAACAGTGCCCTGGTAATGCCTGTTCTCACTTTCAGGTGACATTGTAAACAAGAAGCAGGCACCATTATCTCCTACAAATGTAATGAAACTTGTTTGTCTGAGCGATTGGCTGAAGTAGGACTGAGTGGACTTGTAGGCTCTAAAATTTTACATTGTTTTATTTTTGAATGCAGTTTTTATTTTGTATATAATTCGACATTTCTTTCACGATAAAGAGATTGCATTACAGTACTTGTATTAGGTAAATTCAAATATGCTATTCCTTTTGTTTTTTACAGTGCAAATATTTGTATTAAAAATAAATAGAAAGTGGGCACTGTACACTTTCTGTTCCGTGTTGTAATTGAAATCAATATATTTGAAAATGTAGAAAACATCCAAAAATATTTAAATAAATGGTATTCTATTATTGTTTAACAGTGTGATTAATCATGATTAATTTTTTAAATTGCGCAATGAATTGCGATTAGTTTTTTTTAATCGCTTGACAGCCCTAATTTTTTTCAATTGACTAAAATTAGTTGTGTTACAAGTTTACCAATGATGGCTCTTTAAGTTTTCCTTCTGGTGGCTTGGTTTTATGTTGCATAAGCATGCAAATGACCCACTGAAGTCTTAGATTTTTAGCAAGGAATGTAGGATTTGCATACTGCACTATGGCTGTCACTCCAAGGACAAAAGGAAAGAAAATGAACCATCCAAATGTACTACGAGTACGATGACCAATTGAAGTTCCAATTCTATCAGGAGCTGAACAGTTGGGAGTTCAACTGTAAAGGGCCCAGTCCGCCAAAGGACTCCCCTTGCTGAATCGAGCCATTAGGGTCTGATTTTTAAACGAGATGTCCCTTATTTTTAGACAAGATTTGCATCTCCAGTAAATTGTATACACCATTTGATGCCTGCTGTGAATTGCTAGTAAAATAACAGTTAATCAAAAATGAATTAGAAGAACCCAGAAGAACCAAAATAGCCTGCTTATTTTGGGAATAATAGCCCTAACTGCTGCTGGTTTTATTAAAAAAATGGAGATTATTTTAAGTGCTTTTCCATACGGTTGTTCAGATGAGCATTTACTTAAAAAAAAAACTTTTAGGAAGAGAGGAAAGCAGGGGCTAAAATAAAACAAAAACGTGAACAAATTATTAACTTTCCCCGCAATAAAAAGCTTTTAAAGAGGGGCGAGATGGGGTAAGGTTTCTGCAAAATTCATCAACATTGAAAATGTCCACAAAAGTCAGAGGATTGGTTCCCTGGGATGTTGAACTAGGCCTCAAATCTTTCCCATGGTAAAGCTTTTCCACTGCTTGCTGCATGATGTCAATACAAAACTTTCCCCAAACTTCCTGGAACAGTTACAGGCAAATCACCAGAGACACAAAAAATATCTGGGGCCTCTGCCAACAGCATTCCTCCATGAATACTGGTATCTCAATTTGCTCTTTATTTTTCTTAATTGGCATTATGCAATTTTAAAGATATACAGCCAGGGAGATGAGGAAAATAGATTTAAGAAAAGAAAGGCCAAAGCTGAAAATGACAGCAACCCTTTCAGCACACAATGGACGTAATTTCCTTCTGCACAATCAAAGCCGTTTTACAACAAAAGCTCCTCTTTAATCAGCTGTGATGTTGCAAAAAATCATCAACTGCCCAGATTATATCTTATCTGTGGCTTGTATAATGAATGTTTTAATCTGTTGGAGTAACAGAATAAACCATAATTATATATATTTAAGATGGAGGGTATGTTTCCTTAAAAAATTGTCTTATTTTAGTATGAAAATCTCAGCTTCTTAAAACGAACAGTCAGTAGACTACATTGTTATTACTCTATATTTTGTTTGGGTTGTCAAAGCCTCAGTCTAACACCATTATAAAGAAGTACCTCAAAGTACTATTGTTGTGAAACCCGCTATAGATAATATATGTTATCACCAACATCTGATTCCAAAGGGGATGATTATAAAGGGGCAGCCAGGCTCCTAATTCCTATTGAAAATGGATGGGAAATGGGCATCCATTTGTACCTTTGAAAATCTCACCCAAGTATGACTCCATGGGACCCACCGAGGGAAGTAAATGGGAGAGCCTTCAGAGAAAATTTACCCTGAAAATGGGAATAACTCCTTAACAAGTATCACCAGAGTGGGCATGCCAAAGATACACAGAGTTGGCCTCATGGGAGGAATTCCCTGTCTACCTTCCTGTGTAAATATTATCAGTCATAAGAAGTGGTCTGTGCTGGGGAAGGGATAGACCTTTCTCTCAACTCCTTCTTGTGCAGAAAGAATTAATCATACAGTGCATATTCAGCACCCCCTACTCAGTTAATAGTTTTCTCGAGTCTTGTTTTGGAATATACTGTTTCCAACAGCTACAGCTAGGTCTGGGTCTGCCTCCTTGGCTATCTCCTTGCTGGCTTATTTGCTGGCTGCACTGCAGAGTGACTGTATAGTTGGCTCTGCTGCTGTCTGAGTCTGGCTGCTCTCATGCTCTGTTCTCTGGGTGCCTGAACTTTGTTCCCTAACCCACCATTTTCCTTTGTCTAACTTTGGATTAGAAGCAATTTGTTCTCCTGATGAAGAGAGTTTGCGCAAATTCCTCATTACGTCTCTGTGAAGGAGCCATGCATGCATGTTCTGTACGCTACTGAGACAAACCAAAATCCAACTCACTTGTACGATATGGTTAATTGGTGAATAACTTTTAAACACCAGACTACTCTACCACTTGTTTGTTTGAAACGTAGCCTACTGTTGTTGTTGAAATACATAAGCATTAAATATTTGAGAGAGAAATGGGTGTAGAAAACCATTGGCCCAAACTTTGCAACCCTCACTCAATCCTTAGACAGGAGTTTTCCTGAGAAAGGCCTGACAATGTTGTTATTTATATTGCAGTAGCACCTAGGATCCCATGGTGCTAGGTGCTGCACAAACACGGAACAAAAAATATGGCCACTGCCCCAAAGAGATTACAGGCAATTTAAATAAAAGAACATTTGTTGTAGTGCTAAATTCCGCCCTCATTTACATCCAGTTAACAAATTGGGATTGCAGAGGGGCTCAGTGCTAGAATTTGGTCCTTAGAAACCAAATAATGTAGCTATGTTTATCATACAGTAACTGCTTGATACTCCTTTTGGCACCAATGGGAGCTTTTCCACTGACTTCTTTGAGCGAAGGTTCTGGTCCCCAAAAGGTGTCTGTTTTCTGACATCAGTTCTCTTGTTATTTCTAATGCCAACTGTGAATTTTTGAGTTCTCTGTGTGCAAATGTACTTTATGCTCAATTATTTTGTTTAGCAGTGACGGCTCCACAAATTGGTCTGACCATTGTCCCCTGTGCTTGCTGAAGGAAACGTAAATGTACCACTTGTTGCTCACTTCTTCAAGGCTAGTTCAAGCTCAGTTTTCACAAGTGTCCCTCATAAGACAAATCAGAGCCATGAAATTAAAATAAACAAAAGCCACTAGGAAAAATTAGACTTTTTGCAAAAGAACTAATAAAGCCTAAACATTAAAAATAAAATATGATTAGGTGATCGGAGTGCAGAAGGGAGAGAGTTGGGAGTGGCTGAAAGCACTGTCTAAGGAGAACTCAGCTGTTGCTTTAAAACCCAACTTTTTTTTCATGCTTTTAATCCTGGTTCTTACTAAAGGGAAACCCCCAGACTGAGACTGAACAATGAGGATTGTTGATGAAAAAAATCAGGACAGTTGGAAGCTATGCCTGCTGTGGGATTGCTTCACTGCCACTAAATCAGACTTTTCCAGTCTGCAACAATTGGATTAGAGACTCTTTCAGAGCCAAGAGTGTTGCTAACAGCTGGAGTAAAACCCTGCCTTCCCCCTCCCTTTTCCAATAGAATGGTCAATTTTTAAATTACCGAAATACTTTGGTTAAAACAAAAAAAGTTTCCACCTCTCCAGGCTGGCATGCAGAGGGCTCAAAATAAGAAAGTCCATTTAAAAAAAAAATACAATGTCTAGTAAATGCTTTCAATTCACAGCCTTTGGAGAAATTAAGGTCAGATTATTGACTGTAATGTACCATTATGGTGACAGGATATAGTTTTGCAAAAGACAGACAAGTCCCATTTGATAGCTAATGGCCTTAAAAATTCACAAATTTGAAACAAATATCTGATCCCATGGCCTTCCCAAGGGTTTAGAGATGTGTATGTACTGTCAACACTGTGTAACTTGATTTTTTAGTGATGACATAAGAAACGGATGCCCAAACATATAAATTAGTGGGAAGAATAAAAGCAATAGGTAAGATTTTATTTAACTTTGCAGGATTGTTCTTCAGCACAGTAAAACCATGCATTCTGCTGCTGCTGTTACACATGTCTAGAGTTGGGTGAATAATTCATAAAAAATACTATTTAATGATTTTTTCTGTTTTTTCTGTTGATGAGTTGTCTGCAAACTCAGCACAATTTTCTTGAAAGTATTCACTTTTCAAAATTATTCATTGATTAACAATAAATTCTTGAGCTGTAGCAGGTTCCTGAGCAGCTAATTGAGAGTATTTGACACTCAAAATTCAAGCTATTGGACATGGAGATCATGATGTGGTGTGCCCTTCTGTTTCACAACTAGATAAGCTTTACTGTTGGAAGCCAGTGGGAATATTAGCAATTATAACTTCAAAACCCCTTTCTTTGATTATTTCATAAAATCCACTTAGGTGGGTCTGGCAAACATTCCTCACTTGCTAGAATATTCACAGATTCACAGGGTCTGAGGACATATTATGCTCACTTATTCTGACCTCCTGCAAATATCAGCCATATAACTTCACCCAGTAATATGTGCTTTGAGCCTATAATTCCTGTTTGAGTTCTAGTATATCTTTTTGAAAGAGATCCAGTCTTGATTTAAAGTCTTCAAGTTATGGAGAATCCAAAAACATCCCTAGGTAAATTCTTCCAATGGTTAATTGCCCTCACGGTTAGAATGCATGCCTTGGCTCTATTCTTGGAAGAGGAATGCCAAAAAAGGCATGAACAGTCTTGACTTGCAAGTGAGAATACATATTAAAAGATTCCCGCCCCCCAGTGTTTCCCCCCAGTATTTTTCCCCCTTTAGGTCAGCACACTGCACAACAGAGGGATGGGTGGGAACTGTGTGAAGACTCAGATTAAACTCTTTGGAAAACTGCTTTGGGATCTTAATGTCTCTGCACAGCAGACAGCACCAACAGCCCCTCACATGAGTACTAAGGAACTTATTAATAACTTCTTGAATGGGGTGAGCTGAAGGATGGCACCCACACTGCCAGGATCTGAGCCTCTCTTTCTAGGGATTCTCGGTATTTCAGAACTGAGGCTTATTTCATTAACCCATTCTTTCAATGGAGCTCAGATTTTTCAGGCACATGGCAATAAATATCAGTTTGCCCCTTTCTGTTGGCAAGACTTGAAGTGGGCCTTCCCAAGTCCCATCCCCTTCCTTTGACTGCTCCTGTTCTCATTTCTAGGACTTCTCTCCCTGCCTCCCTTTTGATGATCCCTGCCCAGCCTGCCTCCTATTGCATCCCATGACTGATAGGAAAGGAGGGTGACATTTTGGGAAAGAGGGGTCACTGAGGAGGGGGTCACTGAGGGTTGGAGGATGTTACTGAGGGCTGGGGGAGGTGACAGGGAGCACATACATCACAGGAAAAGTGTCCATACTTTCTCCTTTAGTTTTCCAGCCTCCCCACCTCAGACCACAGTTTGTCCAATACAGCTCCTGCCTTCTCCTCTACCTTACTCCTGAGTAGAGCTGGATGAAAATTTGTCAGTGAATTTCCCCCCATCAGTAAGGTTTCTTGGATCCATACATGGGGCGGGGGGGAGAAAGAGTGCCCCACACCAGAATAGCCAATAGCTCAGTGATTAGGGTGCTTACCTCACTGATTCAGAGTAAGGACTGAGCAAATCCCAGGTAAGTGCCCTAATCACTGGGCTACTAGCTGTTGTTCAGGGCTGGGTTTCCCTCTCTTGTTTTTGCACAAAACAGTTTGAAAGGTCTGAGTTTCATTCCACAGTGGAAAGAAAGCAATTTACAAAACCTCAAAAATGTCTGTGAAACAGAATTGTTGTTTTCCGGCCAGTCCAACTACTGAGTGCTACCTGTCAACCTCTTTCTCTCTGCTGCCTCCTCCTCTTTGATTGTGTCATGCTGCCAGAACCAAGGCTGCAGCTTCATAGATCACTTCAAAGAGGCAGAGGGGAGTATACAAGGAGGGAAAGGCTCAGCAATAAAGATATAGGAGGTGAGAGCAGTGGCGATTCTTCTCTATTGAAAAAAGAGGCACTTGGAAGCATTTTTTTTTTTTTTTTTTTTAAATTTGAACACTGCTGCCCTTCAGCAACGTCTGAAGCCTGGAGGGCAATCAGTGAGTCTGTGCAGTGGCAAATTATAACAGTGGATATAAGTAATAGGTAAAGGAAAAGTGTGGCTCAAGATATTTTCCAAACATACAGGCATCTTTTGAAATAGAATTTTGGTGAATTTGGTGCCTATTGAAATACAGAATGTCATAGAATCACTTTGCCACAGACTTTGAGAAAGCTGTCATTATTTAATTTAAGGTTTCGTGTGCCTGTAATACATTTTAACGTTTTTTAGAAGGTCTCTCTCTATAAGTCTACATATTATATAACTAAACTATTGTCGTATGTAAAGTAAACAAGTTTTCCAAAATGTTTAAGAAGCTTCATTTAAAATTAAATTAAAATGCTGATCTTACACTGCCGGCCCCTCTCAGCCCGTTGCCGGCCTGGGGTTCTGTTCACCTAGGCCGGCAGCAGGCTGAGCGGGGCCTGTGGCCAGGACCCCGGCTGGCAAGGGGCTGGCAGCTAGAACCCCGGGCTGGCAGCCAGAACCCCAGACTGGCAGTGCACTGAGCGGCTCAGCCCACTGCCGCTCAGCCCGCTGCTGGTCTGGGGTTCCATCCGCCAGCTCTGCCAGCCAGGGTCCTGGCTGCTGGCCCCGCTCAGCCCGCTGCCGGTCTGGGATCCCGGCCCTGCCCACATAGAGTGGGTACCTACCTTCTCCCTGGTTCTAGCCCATTCTCTTCCTCTCTCTCTCTGCACTGAGCTGAGGGTGGGAGTGCACTGAGCACAGGGCTGGGGTAGTGGCAGGGTGAAGGGGTCAGGGCAGAGGGCTGGGGGTGTGTGAGGGGGGGTGCAGGGGTCAGGGCAGGGGGCTGAGGTTTGTGGGGGGGTGTAGGGGTCAGGGCAGAGGGCTGGGGGCATGGGCTAGGGTCCTGGGGGTGGTCCCATCCCCTCTGCCCAGAGCGGCTGACGGCAGGGGGCTGGAGGGGATATGCCCTGATTCCACCCCTCTTCCCCAAGACACTGTCCCCACCTCTTCTCCGCCTCCTCCCCAGAACAGCGAGCGTGCTGCGGCTCTGCTTCTCCCCGTCCCTCGCAAGGGCCATCAGCTGATGGGTGGCCGGGAGGGAGAGGAGGAGGGGCAGGAACCCAGCATGCTGGGGAAAGAGGCAGGGGACGGGGAGCTCCCCTGCGCTCCAGGAGCAGCCGGCAGGACCAAGCTTCTTCACCCTGTCCCTGCGGAGCGGGGCGCAGAAGAGCGGGCTGGGGCAGGCAGGATTTTTAATGGCACGCTGCTGCCTGCTGGGGTCCTAGCCTGGGTTCGGCAGTGGGCTGAGCGGGGCCGGCAGCTGGGACCTGGCAGGCAGCAGTGTGCCATTAAAAATCAGCTCGCATGCCGTCTTTGGCACGCGTGCAATAGGTGCCGACCCATGGTGTAAGGAAATAAAGAATCAGGCCCATTGACTGAGTATTGCCACAGACTGTATTCACTTGTTCTGCGTAAAAACAAAGCATTTGGTGCAGTTTTACTTTCTTTAAAATCAATGGAAGATTAGGACAACTGGAAGCCAAGTTCCTCTCCTGCCACGATCAGCATGTATCTCAAAACTGGTCAACTGTTTGGTGTAAAAGCAAAGCTTATGGCAGGTAATGCTCCTCTTTAGATGGAAGCAAAAATACTTTCTATAATCCCAGGTGGAATATGAAATCGACATTCTTTCTGATGTGAATGTGTGATCTTTTTCCCAGGATGAAACTGGGGGGAAAGGATGAGTCTGGAATTATTCAGCATCTCAGAATGGATGGCTTGCAGCAGGCGGCAAAGAACTTATAAAAAGCATACAAGCAGTAAACACACACACACACACACACACATACACACTGTCACTGCTTCTAAGATAAAGATAGCCTTTGCCAAGGCTCCCCTGTACTACACCTGCAAGGCTAAATTAAAGAGTCTTTATGGACCACTCAACTGAAGAGCATTAGAGATGTGAAGCTGATGAAAACTGGTTCCTACTGGCTAATGCAATGGTACCTCTTAGATTTGGAGCCAGCTATACAAGCATTTGTGAATTGTTTTGGCTAATCCCCAATTTCTGATCTCCTTTACTCGGTCTCTCTCTGCAGTGTTGTTACCTTCATTTAAGCAAACTAACATCCAAACATTACCCTGAAACGACAAGGCTATATCTGTTAATCTCATCAGCAAAAATAAAGCTGCTTTCAAGGGCAGAAGGTTCAATATATGAGCCCCCTAAAGGACATTAATCCACCACATCAGCAAAAAAGGTGATATTTGATGAAAGACAATTTCTGAGCTTAAAGCAAAAACTGCAGAAAACCAGCAAGTTGCCAGCTCCATGCATTTCTAACTTAGGAACCATTTCCAGATAAGTAATAGTGTTTTTTTCCATTGTACGTACACCCGCATCTTGATTTTGTAAAGCTAATTTTGACTCACTAAATGGATTGAATAGAGCCTGTCAAAAAATTTTTTTTTGGCAGAATGTTTAAAAATATTAAAAACCCTGAAAAGCTCTGCAAAATGAAAATTTTCACAGGACATTCTCGTTTAGAGAAAAGGCCCTTTCTTGTTAAAAGGGGTCCCAAACAAAAAATGTATGACCAGCTCTAGTGCTGAACTGGCACATATTGAATCTATTTCCCCAAGTTAGGTTTCAGAGTAACAGCCGTGTTAGTCTGTATTCGCAAAAAGAAAAGGAGGACTTGTGGCACCTTAGAGACTAACCAATTTATTTGAGCATGAGCTTTCGTGAGCTACAGCTCACTTCATCGGATGCATACTGTGGAAACTGCAGAAGACATTATATACACAGAGACCATGAAACAATACCTCCTCCCACCCCACTCTCCTGCTGGTAATAGCTTATCTAAAGTGATCACTCTCCTTACAATGTGTATGATAATCAAGTTGGGCCATTTCCAGCACAAATCCAGGTTTTCTCACCCTCCGCCCCCCCCCCCCACAAACTCACTCTCCTGCTGGTAATAGCTTATCCAAAGTGACCACTCTCCCTACAATGTGCATGATAATCAAGGTGGGCCATTTCCAGCACAAATCCAAGTTTTCTCAAACCCCCCCCCCCCCCCAAACCACACACACACAAACTCACTCTCCTGCTGGTAATAGCTCATCCAAAGTGACCACTCTCCCTACAATGTGCATGATAATCAAGGTGGGCCATTTCCAGCACATATCCAGGTTTTCTCACCGCCCTCCCCCCACACACAAACTCACTCTCCTTCTGGCAATAGCTCATCCAATGTGCATGATAATCAAGGTGGGCCATTTCCAGCACAAATCCAGGTTTTCTCACCCCCCCACCCCCACACACACACCAACTCACTCTCCTGCGGCAATAGCTCATCCAAACTGACCACTCTCCTTACAATGTGTATGATAATCAAGGTGGGCCATTTTCAGCATAAATCCAAGTTTAACCAGAACGTCGGGGGTAGGAAAAAACAAGGGGAAATAGGCTACCTTGCATAATGACTTAGCCACTCTCAGTCTCTATTTAAGCCTAAATTAATAGTATCCAATTTGCAAATGAATTCCAATTCAGCAGTTTCTTGCTGGAGTCTGGATTTGAAGTTTTTTTGTTGTAAGATAGCGACCTTCATGTCTGTAATGCGTGACCAGAGAGATTGAAGTGTTCTCCGACTGGTTGATGAATGTTATAATTCTTGACATCTGATTTGTGTCCATTTATTCTTTTGCATAGAGACTGTCCAGTTTGACCAATGTACATGGCAGAGGGGCATTGCTGGCACATGATGGCATATATCACATTGGTGGATGTGCAGGTGAACTTCAAATCCAGACTCCAGCGAGAAACTGCTGAATTGGAATTCATTTGCAAATTGGATACTATTAATTTAGGCTTAAATAGAGACTGGGAGTGGCTAAGTCATTATGCAAGGTAGCCTATTTCCCCTTGTTTTTTCTTACCCCCCCCCCCCCCCCAGACGTTCTGGTTAAACTTGGATTTATGCTGGAAATGGCTCACCTTGATTATCATACACATTGTAAGGAGAGTGGTCAGTTTGGATGAGCTATTGCCGCAGGAGAGTGAGTTGGTGTGTGTGTGGGGGGGGGTGAGAAAACCTGGATTTGTGCTGGAAATGGCCCACCTTGATTATCATGCACATTGTAGGGAGAGTGGTCACTTTGGATAAGCTATTACCAGCAGGAGAGTGAGTTTGTGTGTGTGTGTTTTTGGGGGTGTGTGTGTGAGAAAACCTGGATTTGTGCTGGAAATGGCCCACCTTGATTTTCATACACATTGTAAGGAGAGTGGTCACTTTGGATGGGCTATTACCAGCAGGAGAGTGAGTTTGTGTGTGTGGTTTTTTGAAAAAAAGGGGGGGGTGAGAAAACCTGGATTTGTGCTGGAAATGGCCCACCTTGATTATCATACACATTGTAAAGAGAGTGGTCACTTTGGATGGGCTATTACCAGCAGAAGAGTGAGTTTGTGTGTGTGTGTGGGGGGGGGGGGGGCAGGGGCGGAGGGTGAGAAAACCTGGATTTGTGCTGGAAATGGCCCAACTTGATGATCACTTTAGATAAGCTATTACCAGCAGGAGAGTGGGGTGGGAGGTGGTATTGTTTCATGGTCTCTGTGTATATAATGTCTTCTGCAGTTTCCACAGTATGCATCCGATGAAGTGAGCTGTAGCTCACGAAAGCTTATGCTCAAATAAATTGGTTAGTCTCTAAGGTGCCACAAGTACTCCTTTTCTTGTTCTCCAAGTTAAGTATCCTCACACCTTCTTGTCAGCTGTCTCAATGGGCCATCTTGTGTATCACTACAAAAGTTTTTTTTTTCTCCGGCTGATAATAGCTCATCTTAACTAATTAGTCTCTTACGGTTTGTATGGAAATTTCCAACTTTTCTGTATGTATATATATATATATATCTTCTTACTATATGTTCCATTCTATGTATCCAATGAAGTGGGCTGTAGCCTACGAAAGCTTATGCTCTAATAAATTTGTTAGTCTCTAAGGTGCCACAAGTACTTCAGTCCCTCTGTTGATCCCTAGACCAGGTCTTGCTACCGTTCACTGTTCCCACACAGCCCTGGCAATGTGTTTCAGTGCTGACTTGGAGGGATTAGTTCTTGAGGTGAAAACGTAGTTCATTCCTCTCCCTTTACATCTTCACATAGTTAGCAAATGAGGCTGTATAGGTGTGATCCAAAGCCCACCAAAGTCGACTCCCATTGACTTGTAAATAAGGCTGTATATGAATGCCAGGTGTAGTGATAGTTTTATGTTATGGTCACCGGTCTCCTATGAACTGGACTCAGGTTACCAATTCATTCCACATAAACCAGAAAACAACTATCAGATGGAGATGAGTCTAGATCACTAGTACTAGATCACATGAATCTAGACCAGGGCAGGATTCAAACCAGTAACTTACAGATGAAATGTTCCATATCATAGTCTCCAGAATAAGGTACTTCATATAAAACACTAGCACATGATTTCTTCCCTTCTTTGTGGCTAGAAGATTTGGAAAACTAATACAAACTTTTAAGAAGTTCAGCAGGAGATTTGCTGTTCAAGTCCATTAGCTAACATTACCCTCTCAAAAGCATTCTCACTGAATAAAATCATAGCAGTTCACTTACAGCAGCCATAGGCTCTCTCTTTCCTTTCTTATACCTCTAATATATTGTGTACTGATAGCTCCTAAGTGATAGTTATTAAATTATCACTAAAGCTATAAATCTCACCATTGGTATGGGAAATAAAAAGTTAGGACCTTTTTTCCTTTCCTTTTAACTGTATTACTTTCTTTGACGACTGAAAAAGCAATACCTTTCTATATATTTGAATATAGAATTCCTTTTGTAGAATTCCATAGGTTGGTTTAAATTTTCTACAGGAAGGAGATCATTCTTTATTATTACATTCTAAATGGATTTTTCCATTAGGGTGCTGACATTTGGAAACTAATGCTAGCTACGTTCTCAGGAAACAACATTTGGGGTATAACTGTACTTCCGCCAACTAAACTTGACATCGTCCATTTAGTTACATAAACAAAATATGTTCCTCATGATACAAGACCTTTATTTGCTAAATTTCATCCTGGAATACATATTTTCAACCTCTGCATTCAAAATAGGGGGATTATAATGCTAATACCAACAAAAGCTATACTGAAGTGATTCAGAGAGAGTCACAAGGCATAGGGTGGTCTAAATGAAGAATTAAAGAAGTTCAGACTCTGAACATCGTGAAATAACTGGTTTTCTAGAAGTTACTCATAAACAGCTTCCAGCAGGGCTTCAGTTAACATGAATTTTCAAATATTTTAAGTCCCAAATATGTGAAAGCGAGTCCAAAATTGACTATGAATGATGAATTTTATGACTTTGATTTAATTCATCTTGAAAAAAAGCATATGGTATTGCTTAGTGTTGTTATTGTTACTTCCATCAGTAGCCAATACATCCAAATTTGGACATATGGAATTATTGTGCTTTCAATGAGGGGAGAAAGAAAGAAAGAAAGAAAGAAAGAAAGAAAGAAAGAAAGAAAGAAAGAAAGACTGCAAATAAAAAAAAATTCTTCATTGGTTCAACTGCATGTTGAGACTCGAACTCAAGAACTGGAAATAAATGTGGATGACATAGTATGCTATTAAGAACATATTATTGCCCAAACCTATGTAAACATGGTGAGATAAATTATGCTTTCAGTGATGTGATAAGGCAGAACTGTACTGTTCCAACATTGTAATGTGAGGCCCAAAGCATGGCTTGTGTTGTAAAGCAACAGCATTTTTACCCTTCCTAGGCTCATAGAATCATAGGACTGGAGTGGCCCTCGAGAGGTCATCTAGTCCAGTCCCCTGCACTCATGGTAGGACTAAGTATTACCGAGTGGCTTCTGACAGATTAATCTCCATATCATGCACACTTGCGCAATATGGTGGTAAAACTGTCGGCACATTTTTCTGTTCTTTTCCATTTAGGTTCTTAAATCATAACCATTCACCATGGTATGGGTGTCAAAGCTCCCACTCTTGCTCCAACTACTGGTGTCAAAATTATAGCAGTGCAATAATGGAGGAAAATAGCTCACTGGAAATATAGCCTTATAGATGAAGCATATTAAGAATTGAATTTCTCTGGGATGAAATCAGTTGAAAGTCACAGCCCTAGATTACTGTCTAATGGGTGATCCATGGTGCAATGGTAATGCTGGTTTCATGGCACACTTTACTACTGGGTCTCAAGATTGGAGAAAATGTGCCAGAATAATACCGTCTTCTGCAAGAAGAGTGTGGATGGTGACATTAAATGAGGACAAGAAGCAAAGAATTACGAGGCGGGGAATAAAATAATCCAGGTTTAGGTACCTAAAAAATTCTGTGGATCTAATTCTGATCTCACACCAGTTATACACTATAACTCCATTGACTTCAGTGGATTTACTCCTGATTTACGTAAGTGTAACTGAAATGAGAATTAAGTATCAGAGGGATAGCTGTGTTAGTCTGTATCCACAAAAACAATGAGGAGTCTGGTGGCATCTTAAAGACTAACAGATTTATTTGGGCATAAGCTTGAATTAGTCCTTATGACTAGAGAAATGAGCATTTTAGTACATTCACTAGTGCATAATACTGTAAATCAGTAACAACATGAATGTAACTTTAATTAGGTTCAAAGTCAAGGACATAAAAGTTGGAAGTGCCAGCTTTATGGTTTGTCTATTGTGCATGGATCCTGTACGCTGAAAATGATAGTGCTCCTGGTGATAAAATAGTACTCGATCTTAATTAAAGACTTTACCACAATGCGCATGCAGAATTAAGGATGCACAGGCAATCATAAATGTGGCATTTCCTAACTTTTGATTTCTGAGTGTTACAACCTTAATAATGCTTTTTTAAACACAGTTTGTGTGTGTGTAATTTCATGGTTTTTTTTAAAAAAGAAAAATATAAAGAAAAATTATATTTTGTGCAGCTGTAACAACCTCCCTTCAGCTATGATAATCAGCAGGGTTTGAACCCTGAGCCATGTATATCTTGGCCAAACCTGAATGGAATTTCCTGGGACAAAGAAATGGCCCTGCTGGTGCCTGAGAGGATTTCCCCCACTGAGTGGCAGTGCACAAGTGGGTTGCACAAGTGGGTAGAATTAAGGTTGCATGGAAAACTCTAAAGCTGACATTTTCTAGCTGCAGACAATGTATGTGTGAGAGCTCTGAAAGAACAAGTCTCAAGAATCTATTATAATACAAAGTATTAGGCAATCTAGATATAGGCTTTGCTCCTCCTATAATATGAACACAACTAAAACCTGTCATTAGTTATGGGAAAATCGTGTATAAAAATATGTTACTGGAAAGCAAGAGATTTTAAACAATAAAAAAATTGAGTCTTAGATGTTAAAGCCAGATATCATGATTATGATTGTGTAGTTCAACCTGCATAAAACAGGCCATAGAATCTCATCCAGTAATTTATGCATTAAACCCATAACTTCTGATTGAGCTACATTGTATCTTTTTGAAAGACACCCAGTCTGGATATTGCCTTCAATGGGAGCAAAGTTAAGCCAAGGCTGAGAACACTTAAAAATCTCACTCCGCTTGTATCAATAGTCTTCAGAGCACGGCATATGCAAACTTTGTCAGTAGTCTCCCATTCTAAAGGGACTTTCACCTGTCAGTTAAAGCTTGGTGAATCTACTAGTGTTTGTCACTTTGCAGTCTAGGGAAGAATTTCACAGCTTTATTTCTGAAGATTTTAAGTTGACTAAACAGTCAAAGGCTTTGTTGCCACAAGGAAACACAGGCAGCAGACACATAGCAACTTGAACCATTTATTATCTACATTGTGTAAAGCTTTACCCTAATTCTAAATAGCACTTTAAAATGCCATCAGTGTTAAACCACATTTATCTGACAGAACCACCATTGTACACAAAGTGCTTCAGTAGCTTGCACTAAGATTTCTGAAATGTGACGTGGTTAAGACAATCATTTAGGAGCACATTTTAATCAGTGACCAGATCTACAGAGTGAAACAAGAATAATCCAAGAGAGGCAAGGGTTAATGCAGATGGAATTGCATATTTCCTGAAAAGCTTCTGCTTTCTGCTATGGGCTATTTCACTCTGACCTCCCCCAGGGAGCTTGCTACCATTGCAAGCTTTTTTATCCTTAATTTAGAAGCTACAGAATACTAAAAAGTCAGATGAAATATCATCTCTCATTAGTCTACCTGTAGCAGTGTTGCAAGCCCATCATTATGTGGGCCCAATCTTGCAAGCAACAGTAAAACTCAAAATGCTTTCAATGGAAGTTAAAGACATGAAGGGTTTACAGGATAAAGGCCTGCATTTATAAAAAAAAAAAAGTAATAAAGGGCCCACCACTGCAACTGTTTAGTTACATGAACAATCCTTCCTCATGTGATTAGTCCCATTGACTTTAATGGGACTACTTGCACAATTATGATTTACTCATGTGAGGTAGGGTCTCATTCTCTAACTCATTCAAATTCACACAGTAAAATACAGCTCTGAAAACTACTAAGTGTGCATATAATGCAAAAAGATGAGAATACACAGAGGAAAGCATAACTTTTTGTTCTGCATTTCAGGACAGACAGCAATTGTCCAAGGACATGCATAATATTTTACATTACCATTATATGGTATAATGTAAAATCAGAGATGGGAAATATGTTGGGCTAGACCCAAAACTCCAGGCTTAGGTTCCAATCATTCAGCCCTTCCTCACCCCGTGAAGCCAATGGGACAATTAAGTCAGTAAGGACTGTAGGACTAAGATAGATAAGATAAATAAAATAAACAAAACATAGGCAAATAAATAATGTAAATTGTCATTTTCATAAGTTCCCATTGATTTATGCAGAGGATTTGAGTTACACCCCCCACCCCCACGCATGCACACATACACCCCTCTCTGTGCATAAATCTGCAGCTGTGGAATGTTTTTAACATTACAGGATTCACATAGGAGTCTGTGGCTTCAAAATATTTGCTAACCTAGTTGTTCATTATCTACATTGGCAAAATGCTGTAGATGATATGGTAAGTTTTTTTGAGAAAAACAGACAAATCATCTCCATTGGGAGAAATGGAGGGAATAAAACAAATGTGGCAGATAAGTGTAGAAGGGACTGCAGAGTCTATAAAGAAAAACTATTCAACCTCTCTATTCAGCCCTTCTACATCAGGAGAAGGGAGGATTAAAAAGTGCAGGGCAGGATATGGGGGAATTGCTTTAAGAGGCATTAAACCAGTAGAATTTCTATCAGGCAGTAACTGATGTAGTAAGTGAAATATAATGTTATAGGACACAGGATCTGAGAGTAGTGCAGAGGACCAGGTGTCTTTGCAGATGCCCAAAATCAACAGATCTTGGGGCATCTGTAAAATTATATCTCTTGCTCTAGGGTTTTCCATGGGAGGGTCTGAGAGGCTCCAGAAACACTATCACAGGATGAATGAAACTGAAATAAAGCAAGAATGCTCTAAAAGGATACTTGGATGAATGATGGACTCCTTGGAGTGTCAAGAGACCTAGAAAAAAACAGCTGGGAAACTTGGATGGAAAGAGAGAAGAACAGAATACAACCCTAAGAAAGTCTTATGGGAATTATACAACTTCTGGCAAGAATCTCTTTATAATGCTTGGTTTCATTCTGGTCTCCACATTTGCAAAGGAAAATACCACAGATTGCAAGGATGAGAAAATAAACTTTCTAAAGCCAGGGTTTAATTTAATAGGGCAAAACAAAACAAAACAAAACAAAACAAAACAAACAAACAAACAAAAATATCCACTTGAACTATAGTGGAAAGGGCTGCTTCGATCAAAATATTCTGCAAAAGTGACAGAACTAGAAGACATCCAAGGAATATAATTAACCTCTCCACTATCTTAACCAATGGGAAGAATCTTTCTCAAAGCATATTATCAGAAATATGATTAGGTGTTGTGTTGTGATGTTTGTTTTGCTAAAACCTCAATCATTGTGCCTAAAGTTTTCAAGGACAAAATAAAAAAAACAGACCTGAGAGGAGCCAGGAGTGGCCTGGCCTATCAAGTAAAGGAGAGGCGGGGCTTGGCAAACTGAGGGTAGGACAAGGGTGAATCTAGGCCTGAGCAAGGATAAAGTAGTTAGAAACCAATTTCTCACAATATTTCCCCCCTTTATTTAAAAATAGTCTCCATATTGGATCCAAAACCAAGGGAACCGGTCCAGATCTGTTTCCTGAATCTGAACCATCAATAAAAAGGGGGGGAAAGTTGGATTTGGGGGTTTGTTTTAAGCCCCTCTCCATACTTGGAATAGGCTTTAAAATCCTCAATACTCTGTTGCATTCATCCACAAAACACTTGGGGCTAGGGTTGCAGGAAAGGGCTTAAGGCTGGGGCAGGGGGTTGGGGTATGAGATGGATTGGGGTGTGCAGACTCCGGAAGGGAGTTTGGGTGCAGGAGGGGAATCTGGGCTGGGGCAGGGGATTAGGGTGCGGGATCCTGGCGGCACTTATCGTGGCTCCCAGGAAGCAGCCACCAGATTCATGTGGGCCCTAGGCAGAGGTGTGGCCAGGTGATTCTGCATGCTGCCCTCGCATCTGCAGGTGCCACCTCCACAGCTCCCCGTGGTTGTGGTTCCTGGCCAACAGGAGCTGCTTAGCTGGCACTCGGGGCACGAGTAGCGTGCGGAGCCTGCCTGGCTGCCCACGCACCGAGAGGCCTCAGGTACCTGGCAGCCACTTCCAGGAGCTGTGCGAAGCTAGGGCAGGCGGGGAGCCTGCCTTAGCCCCGGACCCCCACTGCGCCACTGACAGGACTTTTAATGGTCTGGTCAGTAGTGCCGACCGGAGCTGACACCTGGCACCTGGCAACCCTACTTGGAGCCTAATTCTGCCCTCAGTCACACAGATTCGACTCCCACAGAAGACAATGAATAGTGAAGCTCTATATAAGAGCAGTTTTGAGCCTTTCAGAGTCAAACTCAACTGTGCAAAAAGTGAAGGGAGTGACACGTATGTATCTGTGAGCAGATTTGGCTGTTAGTCTTGTCCAGGTGAAAAGGTATGGTAAAAGCAATATAATTTAATAGGTAAACAGCCAAAAGGCATTTATTTATGCCAGAAAGTTGTGTCTGTCGTCACTGCATAAGGCTCAGGCAATAAGTCATTCTGAACCAAACAGACTGTGCCAATATCAGAGAGCACTGGGAATCTCTTCAGAATGGGGACATGTTTGAAAAATCATACAGAACACACACTATGCTTTGCTGTGTGCCAGGCATGTTCAGGATTTATTAAACAGAAATGATAACCTTCTGATGATTTTCAGTTCTATAAATACAATTGGCAGCAGGTCTTGCCACAGTATTTTTACAGTGCATTTGCCAGAGAATTCAACCATTAAAATGTACTAAACCACTTGTGTTTAAAATGTGGTGAAAGGTACATAACAGACAGAAGCATATTCTAAGAAAACATATGAGGAAGAACAGTGCTTTAATGCACAGCAAGCTGTTTGCGATTCAGTGGATTGGGCAGCAAGGTATAATGACAGTAGGAGTCAGGAAAGTTAAGTAAAGTTTTATGAGGAGACATAACTGTAGTCATAATGAGGGGTGTGAATTTAGCTACAGCTGGTGGCGTGTTCAGAGAGCACTACACTCTCCCCTTGCTTGCATTGATGCTGAGGGGAGAATTAAGGGTGTAGGCAGTCACAATAACCAGCAAATAGCAATGCAGAATCTATCATGCAGCATCTCTCCAAAGTGCTTATGAGAGAACATGAGGAGAGTCACCAGACTGACTTTCTGGGCTGCACACCATGCCCCCCCAAAGGATGTAGTCTTTGGGACAAAGAACATCATGTTTGGCTACCCAGCTGGCTATCGATCTGCTGCCATAAGCAGTAAACTCTCGCCAGCCAAGAATGGGCCTGCACATTGCTGCTGCTCGGGGGAACAACAAAGTGCTCCCCACGGTGCATTGCCAGGTTCCCCTGTGGCAGAAGAGCAAGATTTCTTTGCCAAAAGACAGACCTGCCAACATCTCTGCTCCCACTCGCTGTGCTTCTTTGTCATTGCTAGGGAAGGGCTTGGCCTGGAGTGCGGATGGCTTTTCGGCTGTTACGCAGTAGTATGGAAAACTGTAAACGAATAAAGCTCTCGGGGGGGTTATTCTTTTCTTTTCTGTTTTGAATTTGTTTTTTAAAATTATTTTTTTCACACATTAAAAGGATGTGTTACTTCAACCTTTTTATGCTAGGTGTAGGACTTAACTTCTGGTAGTGCTCACACAGCCTTTGCTAATCAAAAACAAATGTGCCCAGGCAAGGAATGGAGTACTTTACATTTGAACTTTTAACCACTGTAAAATAGTGGAAGCAACAATAATCATTTGCCTTTCCAGATTAAATGATGTATAATAATTTTACTTCAGAATGAACCAGATGTCAGCATTTTAGAAGACAATATTAACAAGCCTTTTTTCAGCCACATCTACAGACCCAATTTCAGTTATACAGTTTTAGGGAAGGTTGGTCTTCTAAATTCCTGACACCAAATCAAGACGTAATACCACTCATTTTGTGCTGTTGCTAATGGAAATTTCTCCTGTTCTCTTTGTGCCATGCACACTCTTGATTTGTCTGTCTCTAGTTAGAATCCTCTAGTTCTAAAATCCTCCCTTAGTTAAAAATCCTGGATAACCTATTGGCTCAGACCCAGAGCCTGAAAGGTATTTAGGTTCCCGTAACTCCCACTGAAATCAATGGGTGTTAGGCACCTAAATATTTTTGAAAGTCTGGGCATCCATCCTAAATCCACTTCAGATCCTTTGTGCTACTCTGATGGTGCAATTGTGGCATTAGACATTTAGGTTCTTATCTGCACTGGAACCCCCGATCATTTTGAGGTTTGCCAGGACTTGGCCTTGTTATTTGTCTTTCTAAATTTGTTATTTTAAGAAGGGTCATTCAGATTTCCAATCATTTATTCTTTCTGAGGACCAGCCTTCAGCATTTGCCAAGCACATAGTCATGCAGTATATGCCATAATTTTAGGGAGCCTGAACTGTCAGTAACCATATTCAACCACATACTAAAAAAGATGATCTTGGAGGTCCAAGGTTCCATGGCTCATAACAGACCCCGCAATCTATACTCCATGCTATCTGTGATAGGAATCCCAGCGATAGCCCACTCTCACCCATATGGGTTACTGTTGTCTGTCTGGGGGTGCCACTTGCAGAGGGAGAGACAAAATTCTAACTCATTTGTGTTGATCTGGAACTACATCCAGATTCCAAGAGTGAGCTCTGGTCTTTCATCCAAGTTCTAAGGCTTATTCAGGCTTATCATATGTATTTTTGTAGGGGAGAGTAGGTTGAGGGAACATGACTGGGGGTAGAAGGTGCTCTGTCGGGCCTCAGCCACCTGCTTTTTATGCCTCTTAATGATAGGTCTCCATCAATCACACTGGTTATTAATATGGTGGAAGAAATCCCTTTTTTGAGAATGGGAAGAATTTCTGTTATGTACTCAAAACTATTCAAGTAATTCTGAGAGCATTCCCAGTGCACCATTAGTTCACAGTGGGATGAATGCAAAGCAGTGCAGACCAGAACAGGGCCTTGCAGAGACTCAGCAGTGTCTAACTATATAGATTTCAGCACTGAAATGCTTAGCTCCTGTAACTTTTTTTTCAGTCAGCAACGTAATGTGAGTAAAAGTCAGCTATCAAGGTATGTGACATAGCAATCTATGAAAGCGCAGAGAAAAATATTGTGTTATGGCAAAACCTTATAGTTTCCCTTATTTCTTCCTAAATGTTACAAACTTCCTTCTGCTCCAGGTCCCCAAACTTTAAAGTCTAATAAAGACAAGGCTACAGGTGTTCCCAGTGTCTCCTAAATCTGTTTAGAATCGGTCTATATGGCACAGCGATAAAAATTCAGATGAATGTTGGTATAACCCACGGGCTTTATATACAGAGCAGGGGGCAAGGCAACTCAACTAGGAGGACGCAGAAAATCCAGCACCGGGTGTGGAAGTTAACCAACATGCTCAGTAACTGTTTCTGGAATTGTATAGGAAATTTTCATTGTGAGCAGCCTGCTTATCTGGACACACCCTAGTCACACACTCAGAGCTGAGCCAATCAGAGTGCAAGAGAGGAAAGGTTATAAATACAGGAATTAAAGACAGGCCTGCCCTGTGGACTCAGCAGCTGATTTATGCAGGGCCAAAAGATGTGCCTGCCAAGCAGGCTGAGTCCCATTCCTTGTACCACTTTGGATACAGGTCAGTGCCATTCCAACTTTATTTACTAGGGAAACCCTCCATGAGGATAATGTTTGGTCCACTGAGATGTGTTTTATGGACCTAGTGGGAGAGCTGGGGGAGTATTTGTTACCCCTAGAGGCTACAGAGTCTGTGGAACTGACATTGAGCTATTGGCAAACTCCTCTAAACTGGGATTCTGTCTCAGAGAATGAGAGAGAATGGGGCAGCACTTATTGAGGTGAGGGTTTGTGAATTCTTGCCTGACTTAGCTGGGTTTATGGGCGACGGTGGTGCACTATAGCGTCAAAGCCTTATTGAGATCCAGGGAATGGGTATTTTATATGCTGATCCCAGTTCCTGGAACCACTTAGGCAGCTATGACCCAAAGGCTGGACTATTGCTAACTGTGAAGCTCCCCAGACTGTGTGGGTTGTGAAGTGTTCGAAAGACCTGAGATGCTGCCATTTCTCAAGCTCTGAAAAGTCCAGATGCCACACATGGCATGCTGTGGTCACACTGTGAAGAAATTGTCTCTGATAGACGGACAGAGGGGAATGTGTTTTGATGTGTGTGCTAAAATATAGAAAACGTTATGTTGATACCTTATATTTGAATGTGTGTAGAAGAAACAAAAGGGGGAAGGTCTGTCTGAGGAACACCAATAGATTTGCTGTCTAATAGCTTTGTTTAAAAGGTATTCATAGTATTCCAAAGACTATTTACAGTGTTTCATACTATTTACAATGTGTTTTGTGTGCATCTAATGTCTGTTTTACTAAGAAAGTGTATGGTGCTGTCTTTGAAAACTAACTGGGAATTAACACTGTCCTTTTTCAGGGTTTTACATACAACAGCCCTGAGGTTTAACTCTGTGTAATACTTTCTGAAAAGTCCTGAAAAGACTGAACTCTGGCCTGTGCTTCAGCAGAAAGTTAAGCGGACATGCAGGAAGAAAGGAAATGTATAAGTTATACAGAATATTGCCTGAGCATCCTCTGTCCCTAGGGTTGTCAACTCTGACTGAAGCTATTCTGGGATTCCGCCCCCCCCCACATGACGTAATGTCATTTTCTTAAAATATCCTATTAAAATCTCCCGGATTGCTTTCAATAGTCATCCGGAGATGGATGCTAATTCCGGGAGACTCCAGGCCAATCCTGGAGGGTTGGCAAGCCTACCTGTCCCTGTTACATTGGCATCTTGCCCACAGTATTCCTCCTACCACCATTGTTACTACTGGTGCGGCTGTGCTAGTGTTAGCAACTGCGAGAAATTGGTCACCAAAAGGCCTAATGTAGACAAGGTGTAAGAGACCAAAGAGCATCCTGTTCCTTCCTCACTTCAGCGTTCATTCAGGCCAAATCTTTGGAATAGAGCACCTTCTGGGATCTTTGCCAAACAGTCCCATATGGCATCGATACCACAACTACTACCACTGCTAAGAGTCACTCACTGCTTCCCCACAGGAAGTAGAAGGCAGGGTCTGGTAGGAAGGGAAGATGGAATCACCTCTTTTTCTCTGGCCTTTTCTTCTCACAAGACCACCTAGAAATCTCCCCTCACAATCCCATCCTGATGATGCTAAACACATCAGAACTTACTATATGTCCTAATGATTAAGGACCCTCAGTCATCCTGTTCACTGAAGTGCAGATGCCCAAGTAATAAAGTGGCTGCTATTTTCAGGGTCTAGTTGGAATATGCAAACTAAACTTCGGGACAAAGAAGAGGATGTCCCCAAATGCATTCCTCGCACGGAACAGCGATTCTCCTAAATTAATATCTGTAAATGGTGCATGGAATGGGGGAGACAGACATTTATTTTGGTCTGATTTTCCAGGACCAGTGCCCTATTTGCTCTAATGGCAGACACACTACAAATAAGCAGATGTAGGGCTGATGGATCATCACTGGCAGTTTTTAATGCCCAGCTGGCCTCCTCCCAGTTGGCTGGTTCCCTGCAGTGCTGTACTGGCATCCGCCAGAGTAGCACTGTCTGTTAGTCAGTTGGGATTCAGCATAGTACAAGAACCTATAGTCTGGCTGAGCCAAAGTATTACAGGAGAATTTTTAAAATAAAGTGTGGTTGGTAGGTGCACGTAGCCTTTTTTAAAGAGTGAATTGATGTCTCTCCTCCCCAGAACTCAAAAGGGAAACTCCAGGAAGATTCCTTTAAAGTTAAGCTAAATGAAGAGGACCCCCTTTACCCCATGAATTAACCATTCAGCATTGCTTCAAGTGCTTAGCACTGAGTTTGAGAACAAGGAAAAATGAAGTCCTGAGGCTCCAATGAGCTGCTTGTCCTTTGTTCAGCTGCAGTCAATCCTGCTCATGTTGGAAAGGCTCCCTTGTATCCTAGGAATCTAAACTTCTCTTCACATCAGTGTGATGGACAGTGTTCGCTGGTGGCATTGCCAAATTGTTAGGGGGTTAGGCCTCCATTCACAGTGACTCTAATCTTTCCCCTGGGCCATTGTCAAATCCTGTGGTGGTTTGTCTGTTGATGGGGGTGGGAGGTTTACCTGACCCCCTGCTCAGGTCACCAATCAGTCTTCTGTCTCTCCCATGTGATGGGGTTCTAAGTAAGGTACGGGATCCACCTATTCGCCTGTGTGGGTGTCCAATCCCAGTTGGCGATTTCTGAAGGTCTTTACCCTTTCCTTCCTTCCCTCAGGGTGAGTCCAGAAGTGAGGGGTTTTGTGCCTTTCTTAACCACGGGGGGTAGGGAGTGTAGGTAGGAGAGCCCGGACCCTCCCATTCCACCAAGCTTCAGAAGTACCAATGTCCAGCACCCAGGAGTGCCTTAAGGTTATCACTCTGGGCCACTGCCTAACACGCACTGTCTAGCCAGTGTCATACAGTTTGCATCCATCAAAATAGTAAAAGAAAAAGTAATAATGGAACCTTCACTTCCTCTGGGCTCAGCAGGCTGGTTCTTTCTCTCTGGGAGAAGGATTCTGCAGGACCCTTCCCTGGGAGCTCTGTGATCTTTATATGCTAGAACTGAGGACAACTTGGGCATAGATAGAGCTGGAATCCTGCAGAAAGTGTAAGGTACTTAAAAGCAACCATGGCCTAGGCAAGCAAAAGTTAATTAGTGATATGAATGCATGGCTAAGACAGTGATGGTTGGGACAGGGTATATACATATACAGTTCCACACTGGACCTGAAGGGGCTAAGGAACTATTCTGACCCAACCCAACCACACCTGCCAAGCATGCTCCAGCTGGAGATGGAGCTTAAAGGGAACCAGACAACTCAGAAGAGCTCTCTCTCCCTGTCCTCTCAGGGCTCTTCTGAGTTGTCTGGTTCCCTTTAAGCTTCATCTCCAGCTGGAGCATGCTTGGCACGTGTGGTTGGGTTGGGTCCAGAATTTGGGGAACCTTTTGTAGTGATAATCAAGGTGGGCCATTTCCAGCAGTTGACAAGAACGTGTGAGGAACCGCCAGGGGTGGGGTGGGGAATAAACATGGGGAAATAGTTTTACTTTGTGTAATGACACATCCACTCCCAGCCTTTATTCAAGCCTAAGTTAATTGTATCCAGTTTGCAAATTAATTCCAATTCATCAGTCTCTCGTTGGAGTCTGTTTTCGAAGTTTTTTGGTTGAAGAATTGCCACTTTTAGGTCTGTAATCAAGTGACCAAACAGATTGAAGTGTTCTCCTACTGGTTTTTGAATGTTATAATTCTTGACGTCTGATTTGTGTCCATTTATTCTTTTACATAGAGACTGTCCAGTTTGGCCAATGTACATGGCAGAGGGGCATTGCTGGCACATGATGGAATATATCACATTGGTAGATGTGCAGGTGAATGAGCCTCTGATAGTGTGGCTGATGTGATTAGGCCCTATTAGTCAATGAATAGATATGTGGACAGAGTTGGCAACGGGCTTTGTTGCAAGGATAGGTTCCTGGGTTAGTGGTTTTGTTGTGTGGTGTGTGGTTGCTGGTGAGTATTTGCTTCAGGTTGGGGGGCTGTCTGTAAGCAAGGACTGGCCTGTCTCCCAAGATCTGTGAGAGTGATGGGTCGTCCTTCAGGATAGGTTTTAGATCCTTGATGATGCGCTGGAGAGGTTTTAGTTGGTGACGGCTAATGGCATTCTGTTATTTTCTTTGTTGGGCCTGTCCTGTAGTAGGTAACTTCTGGGTACTCTTCTGGTTCTGTCAATCTGTTTCTTCACTTCAGCGGATGGGTATTGTAGTTGTAAGAATGCTTGATAGAGATCTTGTAGGTGTTTGTCTCTGTCTGAGGGGTTGGAGCAAATGCGGTTGTATCATAGAGCTTGGCTGTAGACAATAGATCGTGTTGTGTGTCCGGGATGAAAGCTGGAGGCATGTAGGTAGGCATAGTGATCAGTAGATTTCCGGTATAGGGTGGTGTTTATGTGACCATTGCTTATTAGCACCGTATTGTCCAGGATGTGGATCTCTTGTGTGGACTGGTCCAGGCTGAGGTTGATGGTGGGATGGAAACTGTTGAAATCATGGTGGAATTCCTCAAGGGCTTCTTTTCCATGGGTCCAGATGATGAAGATGTCATCAACATAGCGCAAGTAGAGTAGGGGCATTAGAGGACGAGAGCTGAGGAAGCGTTATTCTAAGTCAGCCATAAAAATGTTGGCATACTGTGGGTCCATGCAGGTACCCATAGCAGTGCCACTGATTTGAAGGTATACATTGTCCCTAAATGTGAAATAGTTATGGGTGAGGACAAAGTCACAAAGTTCAGCCACCAGGTTTGCCTTGACATTATCGGAGATACTGTTCCTGACGGCCTGTAGTCCATCTTTGTGTGGAATTTTGGTGTAGAGGGCTTCTACATCCGTAGTGGCTAGGATGACCAGTAAGTCTTCCACCATCCTGATATGTTGGGGGCAGCAGCTTCTCATGTCTTCAGGTCAACTTGACCAGCTTTTAGGTGAGCTTTGAGAATGTCCTTATATCATTTTTGCTGGCCTCCCAGAGTATGTGCTCCCATTTTCAACTGTCCATAAAATATGGCTGTGGTGAGTCACATATCATTCACACATATGAGGTGGCCAGCGCAGCGAAGTTGCCCCTGTAAGATTAGGGATTCAATGCTATTCATGCAGCTCCAGTCCAGGAGTTTGATGTTTGGTATCCTGTCTGATCACTTGATGTTACAGGTGAGACACAGACAGCACATGTGAAAATGCCCTCAATGCTTCGAGCTCCTACTATACAGTGTCCAGGTTTCACAGCTGTAGAAAAGAGTGCTTAATACAATTGCATGATAGACACTAATCTTGATGGGAAGTTGAATGTTTCCAGCGTTTCACAGGCAGTGCCAAAGTCAACTGTAGGCAGAATGGGCTTTAGAAATGTGCTACGTGATTTCATCATTGGTCATGGCATTATTAGATAAAGTGCTGCCAAGATAGCAAAATATTTCTACCATGTCAAGCAATTTGTTATCGATTATGATTTTGGGGGCAGACTATATTTTTCCCGGAGAAGGCTGGTAAAGCACGTAGGTTTTCTTGAGGCTGACAGAGAGTCCACGTTGCTTTGCCGATCTAGAAAAGCAGTTGATTAGATGCTGCATGTCTTCAATGGTATGTGCTACAAGTGTACAGTCATCAGTGAAGAAGAATTCCCTGATCAATAAGTCGACCACTTTAGTGCCAGCATGAAGATGCTGGAGATTGAAGGTGTTGCCATCTGTGTGGAATTGCACGTAAATACCCCAGTCGTAGTCTCTGAAAGTCTACTTTGGCTAGTAGCATAGCACCAAAGAGAATTATAAATAGTGCAGATGTGAGCACATAGTCCTGCTTAATGCCATTTGTGGCAAAGAAAGGCGCCGGCGAAGCACCATTTTCCAGCACTCTAGCCAGCATGCCATCATAGAATGAGTGCACAATGGTAATAAATTTGTGTGCATACCCAACTTTTTGCAAGATTCGCCAGGGTCCCTCCTGACTAACAGTGCCAAAGGCCTTCATCAAATCTACAAACCATATAAAGGTCATGGTTTTGTTCCCAGCACTTTTCTCGTATTTGGTGAGCAGCAAAAATCATGTCTGGAAAGCCACACAAACTCTCTGAGGTGTTGTCAGTGATGTTAGAGAGTCTATTGAGCAAGACACACATCAAAATCTTCCCGTCAATGGAAAGAAGCAAGAGATCAAAATGGATGTCCGAGATTGCTTCGTCACCTTTGTGTTATATATATATGGACAACTGAGGCATCCTTGAGGTCTTGAGGCATGGACTCCAGATCCCAGATGATGCTGAAGAGCTACATAAGCATTCTAGACATGTGATAACCGCCATGTTTATAGACTTGTTGTGGTATTCCATCTAAGCCAGGTGATAATTGTTTGATGGTGGCTTCTGTCTCAGTAATACTTGGTGATCTAGCAAGTTCTTTGTTATTGGGAACTGTGGTACACCATCAATAGCAGCTTCCGGAATTGCAGATGGATGTTTAAGTAGGATGTTAAAGTGTTCAGCCCAGCAATCGATGCTGGCTTTCTTGTCTGTATATAATATACTGTCATCTGCACTATGGATGGGAATACTATCGTGAAATATGGGACCAAAAACCATTTTCATTTGATCATAAAACCATTTAAGGCCTTTCTGGTCTGCAGCCTGTTGGATATTTTCTGCTATGTGCTTCCACCAATGATCTTTCATTATATGCAGCTTACACTGGAAAGATTGCTTAAAGCTGTGATAGGCAGCTTTCTTAGTGGTTGAAGTCTTGTCAGATAACTATGCTTTATGTGCCACATTCACCAAGTCAAATACATGCATATCCCTGAGTCATTTTTATCAAGCCAGTCTTGATATTTTCTCGTGCTGTAGCATAGCATGTCACTGGCAGAACTGAGGATTATATCCACTCAGCATCAACATCCATTACAAGGCTGTCTGATGATGAAAAAACCTCGGAAAATGCTTGCTGTAGTTCTTTCTGTTTATCTAGAAACTTGACCTTCTGGATGTTAAGTTTCTTTACGGTTTTGGCTCTCTGTCAACACTTCTTGGAACAGATGGCTAGCTGCCTTTTGGTCCACACCAGTCTATGGTCAGACCAACAGTCAGTAACTCTCATCATCCTGGTCAGGTTGAGATCCCACAGATCAAGCTGGCGCACTATGACAAATCTATCAAATGCCAATGGTGGGAACAAGGATACATCTGTGTTGTTTCAAATTTGTTTACTTGCTAGAATACAGTATTGGTAATGACCAATTTATTGGCACTGCCAACATCATGATAGCCAATGATGTTTTTCCAGGCTGTATGATTACAGCCGGCCCTCCAAGGATTACAAGGTTGTCATTAAGTGGAGTTTATCTGATGGTACTTTCTAGGTCTTCATAGAATTTTTCTTTCATTTCTGAGGTGTTTGTCATGGAAACATATGTACTAATGAGCGTAGCATATCTTCCACAAGACAGACCAACAGCAGAACCATAAGTCTATCATTTTTCAGAGTGATAGCTGTGTTAGTCTGTATCAGCAAAAACAATGAGGGCTCCTATACCTAGAGGAGCAGGTATAAATACATGAAAAGATGGGAGTTGCCTTACCAAGTGTGAGGTTAGTCTAACGAGACAATTCAATTAACAGTAGGATACCCAGGGAGGAAAAATAACTTTTGTAGTGGTAATGAGAGTGGCCCATTTCAGACAGTTGACAAGAAGGTGTGAGTAACAATAGGGGGAAATTGTTTGAGGGAAATTACGTTTAGGTTTTGTAATGACCCAACCACTCCCAGTCTTTATTCAGGCCTAATGTGATGGTGTCCAGTTTGCATTTCAGTTCTGCAGTTTCATGTTGGAGTCTGTTTTTGAAGTTTTTTTGTTGAAGAATTGCCACTTTTAGGTCTGTTATTGAGTGACCAGGGAGACTGAAATTTTCTCCCTACTGGTTTTTCAATGTTATAATTCCTGATGTCAGACTTGTGTCCGTTTATTCTTTTGCATAGAGACTGTCCAGTTTGGCCAAAGCACATGGCAGAGGGTCATTGCTGGCACATGATACCAATGTGATATATACCAGATGTGCAGGTGAACAAGCCCCTGATGGTATGGCTGATGTGGTTAGGTCCTATGATGGTGTCCCTTGAATAGATATGTGGACAGAGTTCGCACCAGGGTTTGTTGCAAGATTTGGTTCTTGGGTTGGTGTTTTTGTTGTGTGGTGTGTAGTTGCTGGTGAGTATTTGCTTTAGATTCGGCGGCTGTCTGTAAGCGATTGATCATTGATGCCTTTTGATAGAGAATCCAGCTTCTGTAAGATGGATGTTGGAATGGCAAAACCAACACCTGATTGTCATCTTTCGACAGCAGGCAAACCAATCCAACAGAAAGTATATCCAGCACTAACCTCTTTGAGCTGAAATTTGAGCTGAAAGGAGCAATATCAATGTTATATATCTTCAGTTCTCAAGAGATGATGGCAGTCCTCTTCTCTGCTCGGTTGTCAGTATCCAGAACCATCTGGACATTCCATCAGGCAATATTGATGGCATATTTTATATACTTCACAGTCTTTGTATTTTGACCGCAGAGTTGGATGATCAATGAACTGCAGTGAACTGGCAGGTCAGGAAATGGGGCAAGTATTGTTTAGGGATCATTTTCTCCGATTGGGGAAAGCAGCCCTGCCCTTGAAAAGGGATGCTCTGACTCATAGGCAGGATATGACACAGATGCTCCAGTGTCTACGATGAATGACCATTGCGCCCACACCACCATGCATGCAGATTTGTGACTGGGGGCTCCCAACAGCATCCTCTTTCTGCCCCCCTTGCCACTCCTCCATTGCTGCAGGATTTGAGACTTGTGAGAATAACTAATTGCCGGAAAATTGAGTGGATTTAAGTGAGAGGGGTTTGTTCATTGGCTGATCCCACTCTCTGGGATCTTGTCCCAGTCAGACAAATGCTCAGCTGGTCCAGAAGACTGCAACAAGCTAGGGGCTAGGGGCTAATGTGCTACTTTGAAAAGCTTTACTTCTTTGTACTGAAAGATAGTCACCTTCACCATTTAATCCATGGTTCGGACTATTTCTGCACAGCTGGGGGATGGTAGATGAGTGCCAGGGCATATGTACATGCAGGCAGGCCGGCACACTGCACCTCTAGGGCCTATGCTGCTCCAGGATCCCTTGTACATTTAGCTTGAAGCCTCAAGGCATGGTCAATTTTTAGTTGGTGCCATGAGGAGGCACTGCAAGAGTCTTGAACATGGAGAGAATATGTACCAGCAAGAAGGACTTACACACTCTGCCTTCTTTTGGCCAAAGGTAGCTGGTGGCTGGGTATGAAGTGAAAAGCAGAAGGCAATCCACACTATGCAACACTAGGGTGACCAGATGTCCCGATTTTATAGGGACAGTCCCGATTTTTGCGTCTTTTTCTCACATAGGCACCTGTTACCCCCCACCTCCTGTCCCGATTTTTGACACATAGACTATCTGGTTAGTCTATGCAACACACAGCACTAGATACATCACATGGTCCTGTGCCAAAACATCACTGCTGCCTTTCGTTCTACTTGCTGGGAGGAATAAATAATTGTTTCCTCAGTGAGCACAGACTCCCAGGCTGTCACATGAAACTGAAAACAAAAATTCTACCTGTTCTTTATTTAACCCCCTCCCCCCCCACACACACACACTATTTCAACTCATTCCATAGATGTGCGGAAACGTACAAAATAAAGGAAAAAATTGAGAAAATTTTTGCAACTTTTTTTTGCCAGCTCTGGTTAAATATAATATAATTATGTTCCAGATTGCTGTCGTGGATCTGACATTGTGATAGAGTTGGTTTGGATCAAAGCAGCAGGTACAAATTAGGAAGACAACACATGTTTTTGGTGGGAAGCAGGCACCCAGATGATCAGAGAGCTCTGTGATTTTCAAAAAAAAAAAAAAAAAAAAAAGGAAAAAGCAAGCAGCTAAAATTTCTCTGCAGTCATATAAGGGTGTGTGACTCCGCACGAGAGCTACAGGGGAGTGGAACCACTCATTCATCTTTAGTCATTGTAATTCTGGTCTAGATCTAGGTATAAGCGAACGTGGAAGGGAAGAAGATTCTGTGACCTAGTCAATTTAAGAATTAATAGGTGTAGGTGGAGCACTACATGGAGCAATTGTACTAGCTCCCTCAAGTTGCAGAATGCTTCCCTTTAAAGAAGTTACTTTTAAAAGCCAAAAATATATGGTACATGAGGCACATGAATATTCTCACTACTCATGTGTACAAAGTTCAAAATGTGCTTGAGGCTTTGCAGGATCAACAGTGACTGTTCCCTCAGAGAACACATTAAATGATCATCATTCACTACTGACCTGACCTGGCAAATTGTGGGACATCTTCAAATTTTATTGGGCCAGATCCTTAGCTGGTGGTCAATGAGAGTGTAGGACCTTCAGTTCCTTGCTGCAGGTTCTCAACAACTCAGAGCATTGGGCCCGTTTTTTTTTTTAATTTTTCAAGCAATTTCCTTATCTCTAGCCAATGAATAGACATAACAAGAGCAATCCGGCTCCCAGTGAAGTCAATAGAAAAACTCTCAAGGAATAAATGAGAACTCATCTTTTCTATTATGAAAAACTTGACCTTTCATAATTTTTGAATGTATGTCTTTCCCTCATATGGGCCTGTGGTCTTTGGGTGAAAAAATAAATTAGTAGCATACACTAACAGCTTTTGAAACACTACTGCAGCTTTTAAAAAGTCCCTCCAAATGAATATTTAGTGGTGTTGTATGTTACACCTAAAAGACAGAAACCCAATTGTTTATAATGAAGAAAGTTAGTTAAAAAAAAAGACTGCATTAATTGTCTGCAATTTCTTACTTGCCAAATTTTCCTTCTGAGCCAAGAATAAATTGTGAGTGCTCTCTGCCAGGCAACCAAAAACCTGTATATTACATTTGCAAGTGTGTAAGCCTTCTGTTTTTTATGAATAGGGCCCTGTGCTGGGAAGGTGGGAGGTTAAAAGTTCACACCTTCCTCCTCAGTGATCATGAGAAATGAGTGCAGGCAGGCCTGTGTGCTAAAACACTTTAAATATGAACTGTAAAGCTCTGTTTTTTTTTTAAATAAATTAACTAACTGAGTCAGTAATAGTTTGTGTGGGTAAGATTAAACATACAAATGCTATATCCAGTATACATACTAAAACAATCTAACTGAAAATCAGTTCCTCCTTTACCTACCTGCTAATTCCGTATTGGGGTAGGATCCTCTGGGCCCTGGTTTTGGCTGATGACAGCTGTAACACCTAAAACTGTACAAGGAATGCAGGAAATATAGCTCCCAGTACAGTTTTTGTTGTTAGTGATCAACTGTTGCAAAAGAAACACAGAACCATGGACCTGAATTCTGACTGCCAACTATTCTTGCTGTTAAACTTTAAATTAAGGCATCATATACAAATACTTTATTAACCATAAATGAATATTATAATGTTTTAAAATAAATGACTATAAGTTGCATTTTTATAACATACTGAAATAACATGGATATATCAACAACCTACAACAAAGCACCAGATTACAAATATTGATTTAAGTATGTTTCCTTGATACAGTTATTATTTTATATTATTAAAACCCACCTGGTCTTAAGCAAGGTTCCTATTCAGTCTAACCAGCATCTCCATGTACAGACGTGTCTAGAGTTTTCCGAAGATATACAATTATAGTCAAGCTATGTCTTATTGAATTATATAAGAGCAATTGTGTTTAATTTGCAAAAGAGCTAACATGGAAGAAAGCTGGAAGGCAAAAACTGCATACTATGAAACTAAATCTAATATTGAGTATTTAAAAAAAATCTACTGAATGTTTCTTGAAACATAAAGGGAAAACCTCATTGTAGTCCTTGAGACTTCATAGTTAGAGGCCTATTTAATACATTTTGCACCTCAAAAACAAATATTATAGCCTAGTAGGATAAATATTTTATACACTGTGGAACACACTACGTGCAGAAGAAAAATGCTATAAGGGCATGAGAAGGATGCAGACTGGCTGTAGTCCAGCTCCCCATTTGTAGTTTATTGCTGTAAAATATCCATATACTTCCCTTGAGTACAATGAAAAACTGTGTAAAACGATACTTCTGGCTTTGAATGAACCAACAGCACCATGTTATAGTAACATGGAAGGACAGCTTATAAAGTTAGCTACTTTTTTCCTTGAATGGTTAGATTAAAAATACTAGTAGAGGTATGCATATAATATTTTTGGAGTATATTTAAACATTGCTCACAGACATTAGGCAATTGCACTAAGTGTGGGCCTGGGAATTGGCAAGCATGGACGTGCTTTAGACACTATTGCAGCTTTTAAAAAGTGTGGTACGTGAGGAGGAGTCCTCAGCAGAGCTACATTTTATGCTAAGGATTTACCAAATGTTGATAAAAATACTTCTCTAAAAGGTGATCCTTTTGAGAATTTGTGCTTATTATTGTGATTATTATAATAAGGAGTATATGGTCTGGGAAATGGGGAACAAATGCAGTAGCTTTATTACAAACAAAACAAAACACTTCTAAAAGTAGATCAAAAAGCTTTTCTACAAACAATTTATAAAAAACACTTTTAAAATCATAAATGATGAGGAGACTATGTGCAGATTTAGGCTCCTGTCATTCAAGAAGAACCATATTGGTGAACCACTTGCATGGTTCTCCTTGAAAAGTCAGGGCCTTTAATAGTTGCAAAATACATAATATTTATTCTGTGCTAAGGGCCAGCAGAGACTGAAAGAAAAAATGGAAGTTACAGTCACTTACCATGAGAATCCTACAACCTAAGGCCCAAAGTATTTACTTAACTTTACACACTGGGTAATGGAGCAGTGGAACTACTTCCATGCTTGCGAATCTGTAAATATTTGCTAGATTCGGGCCTAACTACACACTTTGAATTAAAACCTTTGCAGTTCAGTTCCATCCTTATTCACTGCCGTGACCTGATTTGGGATTCTGTTTCCCATGCATCAATGAAGATCTCTTGGTACCTAAATAGGCACCCAAGTTTTAAAATAGTGTCTTCCTGGGTATCTGTACAGCACACAGCACCATCCTTGTTCATCCTGAGAGCTACTGCAATATACATGTTAAATCATAAAAGTGGTAATATAATATAATAACTCTGGAGCTTCTGCAATTCTTCCATAATATTTGACAGGAAATCCATTCAAGGACATTGTTTTCTTTGCCTTTCTGTTTTACTTTTTTTGTTTAAGACTATTCATACTTTTTGTGACTCTAATGTGGTATTTTTAAGGAGCCTCCTTTAAGGAGCTTGCTATTAAGAATTTTAATTTCTTAACATTTGTCTGTACATTCTTTCTCAGTGGTTCCCTAAAGATAGTTAGAAGAGTTGTTATAGATGTTTTGATTGTTTAGCATTTATATTATGGTAACACTGAAAAGGCACAACAAGGCTGAGTCCCATTGTGCTAGGTGCTGTACAAACATCTAATAAATGACAGCCCGCCCCCCCCCTCCCCGTAAAGAGCATATAGTCTAAAAGACAAGATATAAAAGGTGGCTGAAACAAATAAGTGGGCTGGAGCGGTGGGTGGAGGAGACAGGGTAGCCAAGAAGATGTTTGCATTTCTTAGCCAGTCAGTAGCAATGATCACAACTCACCATTTTTGTAGCTGTTATCAAGTTGCAGTTTTGCTGTATGTAGAGGTGAGTTTTGAGTAAGGACTTGAAGGAGGATTAGGTGGTGGCTTTAGGGGTTTTGACTAGGAGCTTCCCGGACTCACAAGGAGTGGCATGGGAGAAAGCATGAAAGTGTTTGTTGCAGAATTATAGAACTGGGAGAGTAAGACTGGAATTAATGACAGAGTGAAGGTGGGAGTAGATCTTCGAATATCTAAGCCCTATGGCCAAAAGCTCCCAAGTAGAAAGCACTCTCTAATCCCTCTGTTGGTGAAAAAGGAAAAGTGCTGCCATGGAGAGCTTCATCTGCATAGGGTACCTTCCCACAATTCCTTTAGTGACACTCAGGAAGCCACCACAACTATACATGAACGAGAGGTAGTGTCCTGCCAGAGAGGTTTCAAAAGGGCAAAGAGTTCATTTCTGAGCATCCAGAACTATGGGCTCCCACCTTGTAGAGCTTTTGTACAAGATTCAGCACAGATCAAGGATATCTCTGTGAGAAATGACACAGAAGACAGCATCAGAGCTAAGTGGACTCTGGTAAGACTTTGCCAACTCAGTATCTTAATGAAGCTGAATCACTAAGCGAGGTTAGGTGATGGTACCTCTGGGTAGCACCAGACAAGCAGCTTCCTTGAGACTGGAGACAGACCCACAAGATGTACTTGGCTACTACTATTTGCTGATCCAGACTGTGAGTTGGGTTTGATGGATGGGTGAGGTGTAGGGTTGCCAACTTTGGTTGGATGAATTCCTGGAGGTTCCATCACATGCCATTATCTTCAATTAAAGATTAATCTTTAATTCCTGGAAACTCCACGACAATCTTGGAGGGTTGGCAACCCCAGTGAGGTGGTAC
The DNA here is from genome assembly GCF_965152235.1 of Eretmochelys imbricata. NCBI lineage: Eukaryota > Metazoa > Chordata > Testudines > Cheloniidae > Eretmochelys > Eretmochelys imbricata. The sequence goes on from NC_135573.1 coordinate 242,947,091, forward strand.
AGTCAAAGAACTATTACTTGTGGGCTATTTGCAACGGCAGGTGGGAAGGGAGTTAGATGGACTACTGCCAAAGTCACTGGAGGAAGAAGGCATATTTTGCTCATTATTTGCATATCTACTCTGTTGCTGTGTTTTCCCAAGTTTATGACTGTGCTTCCTTTCCCCTAATAAGGGATTTTCTTGTTTATACATAGACTTGGAAACCTGCAAGTGGGGAAATTATGTCTGTTAAGGGCACCCAAGAAGGGTACATTTAGTTTTCCCAGTTTTCTGGGGGCTTGAGCTTGTTTAGTGACCCTGGACCTTATTGCTGCTGTTAAGCACCCAGAAAAAGGGTTACATTCAGATAATTGGTCAGATAGATTGGAAGGGGCTAAACTGTGCAATGCTTTGAAAGCAAGGTCTGGAGTTTGCACTGAGAAAGGAGGAGCCAATGGAGAGACTAAGGCTATGTCTACACCTGATTAGGGAGGTGGGATTTCCAGATTGTGTAGACATACCCACACTAGTTCTCATCAAGCTAACACCTAAAAATTACTGATGGGCTGTGTGTGTCCACAGTGGCACAGGCGGCGGCTCGGACTAGTCACTTGAGTACGTACGTGGGTGGAATTGTACTTCACAGTAGTGGAAGAGTTAAATTACTGCAAAAAAGAGCCTCTCTTGTAGTAATTCAATATTTTTGTCTTGGTCACATCATGGAGATATCCAAAGAGATATCAGAAAAAGCAATTCTTGCAGAGGTTCTATTAAAAGTATGGAGAAGACCCATTAAGTTATCGAAGTTTGGATAAATGTCCTAGTTTTTGCATGTATTGTAGCAAAAATGTTGAAGAAAATAATTAGGAACCATCTAGCAGATACTAAGGGGCCTAGCAGCACATTACTGGCACTATGTAAAATATAATTGAAAACAATTAAGAAATATTAGAATAAAATAATGGAAGCGGGATCAGCAGGGGTTCAGGGGCTAAAGTAGTTACAACTAATGAATTATGCACTGTAGAGAGCACCTGAGCAGTCCTTGCCACTTACTATCACAAAGAAGAGGTCTGCTTATGACTTATGAGAACTGAAATTGAATTATTGGAGGCTTGATTATCTGGGATTAGAATTGGATGAAATTTTTGGAATTTTCACAAATGTATTCTGTTGAAAATTTGATTTCAATTAACCTCCTCTGGCAGGTTGTTTCCACCCTTTGTTGCCTCCTGCTAGAGGCCCTACTGTTTGCTGCACCCTGCCTCAGGAAATAGTTCTTTGAGAGGAAAAGAGCAGTGAGTATTAGACCTCCAGGCTTTGCTAGAGAGGCAACCTGGGAGCAGTCATTTTGGGAACCATTGATATCTGGTCCTCCTAAGCTAGAAGGACTAGGGACCAGCAATAGCCTATCAAGGCCCAGCAGGCCAAAATAAAAGGAGCTGCTTGCTGCTAGCAAAACAGTTCCTGGCTGAAGACACTAGAGACAAGAAATATGTGCCCTAGGCCAAAGCCAAAGAAATCAGGGCAGGCTGGGTCTGTTTCTAGCCACAGTGGCATGGAGGAGTGCAGGAGGAATCCTGCTGAGTTAACCGTGGAAAGAGAATTCAGCACAGACGGGTACGAAACCATTTTAGTTATAATTAGTCCTGCAGGGAAAGTAGCTTTATCTATTTGAGTTTGTGGTACCCCAGAAGGGGTTTGGACTGTGTGACCCAGCCATAGGGCTGAACCACAGAAGACCCACATAAGCTAAAGAAAATGGCAGCACTGTGCCTGGACACTGGGGGGTGCTCAAAGAAGTGAGTGCAGCCACCCCCCTCCAAATTGTCAAAACAATTTTGATCAGCTATCGAACAAAAAATTTTAACTGGAAGATCAGAAAATGTCAACATTTTGAAATTTCATCCTTTTTTAAAATAAAAAAAAAAGACAGTAAACTTTTTGTGAAAAAGTCACACAAAGTTGGTTTCTCAACCAGCTGTGTCTGGAATATTACATGCCATGGCCTAGCCAAAGTACACTGATGTTAATGGGAGTCTTTCTGTTATCTTTGATAGGCTTTGGATCAGGTTTCAAGGATCGAATCCTAGACTTCTTAGTTCTTTCTTTGGCAAAACTCCCAACTGAAGTTTATGGATTTGACTTTGTATATGCATTAAAATCCCATTCTGGTAGCGAGCATGGGAAGTATTAGTATTAGTCAGACACCTGTAGGTTTGACTGATTTTGCACATAATAATGAGAATGAATGGACTTGCTTTCTAATTTTGCCTCGTTGCTGGCAGTTACATAAGAAACATAAGAAAATGAAAACTTAAGACCCTGATATATTGTGATCAAAATACCAGTTCCCTTGATATGGCCCTCATCACCGGGTTACCTGAACTTTATTAGCAACAGTGCTGGTGTTCAAACATCCTTGTGAATAGAGCTGGGTGGATAAGTGACTTTTCAGTTTTCTGGTAATTCTGAAAAATCAGAAAAAAAATGAATTTTTTCAAAATTTTCATAGGATATCAGGTTGGAAGGGACCTCAGGAGATCATCTAGTCCAACCCCTTGCTCAAAGCAGGACCAATCCCCAATTTTTGCCCCAGATCCCTAAATGGCCCCTCAAGGATTAAACTCACACCCCTGGGTTTAGCAGGCCAATGCTCAAACCACTGAGCTATCCCTCCCCCCTGTTTTTCCACGAACTGAAAAATAAAATGTTATTTTGTTTTGACAAAATCAAAATGTTTTGTTCGAGTTTCAACTATTTTAAAATGTTTTTCATAATAAGAAATCAACTTGTAGGAAATTTTGAAATGGAAATCTCTTGAAACCAAAAACGGGCACATTCCATTTCTAAAATGTTGAAACAAAAGTTTGGGGGAGGAGGATTTTTTTAAATTGTATTTTATTTTTTCCCTGGCTGAAACACGTCGGTAAAACTGATGTGAGTTCACAAAACGTTGTGATGTTGCCAAACCTGCATTTTTTTCACTGAAAAACTTTAACGATAAAGCCTTTATCCAGCTCTACTTGTGAACTTAAAAGCACTGCAGCTCATAAGTGCACTAGTTTTGCCAGCTCTGAACACTGTAAGTAAATAGACAGCAGAAGAAATTCTAACTTCCAAACAGTCCGGAAGCCAAGAAAAATATTGCAGGCAGTAAAGAGCCAAATCCAAACATAATTATATGAGCTGGTGTTCAGGGTGTTCTGGGTTTGGAATGGAACGTCTTGCCGAGGCCTATCAGGGGATCTTTACAGTTCCAAACCCATGTATGCCTCCCATTCACTGTTTCTATTCTGCACCAGCCTACTATTTTCTGCTCGACTGCTCAGAGGAATGTACTTTACAATTTATTTTTTAGTCTGTAGTTGTCACCTATCCATCAGACAACGACAACTGTCAGAGCAGGGTATTGGTCCAGCTGCAATTCTGCCCAAACACTTTAGCTGAGCTTTTTTGTATCCACAGTTTTAAATCCTGACAGGAAAAAAAAAATAGAAAAGAATATCTGTAGTTTCTTTATTCAGAATGAGTATTATTTTTTAGAGTGGTCCAGTAGGTGAAATGAGTATAGATTAGTTTGCTGAGAAACATTTCAGCCAACCAGAACAGGGAGTAACACAGAAAGCAGCTATTTTTAGAGGAGGGGAGGGTGCAGGCAGAGGGGCATATACTATTACCTCATTAGCTCTCTCATTAATAACATTAGTATATATGGTATGTCAGTAATCAACACATAATTCAGCTGCAATGCGTGGTAGTTCACAGAGTGGTTTTTAGTGCATTTTAATCTAGCAAATGTCAATTGTATGACATTTGTTGGTTTCAGTTATAGATGAGGATTTGTCTTGTAATGATTAGTTAAGCTTTACACTATAGTTGGGCTGAAGGAAAGCTGTGACTATAGTGTTATTTAAATGCAATACAAATGAACCCAGGATGGATGGTACTCACTTGATGGACTCTAAAATACTACCCTGATGATTACCATAGGAAAGCTCACAAGGAAATTAATAATTCTGCGTTGAGAGGATCTGAATAGTGTGCAGTAAAAAAGGTCTGCACTACATATTGAACAATAATATTGAAATAGCTACTCATTAATTGAGTATTGTCCGTCCTGTGCGCAGAATGAAGCAGGGGTCCTGTGGGGAGGGGGAAGGTATCTAATTATGCATTTAAAGGCTGTGTCATAATAATGCATCTGGACAAGAGAGCCAAACTGAAGTTGCGCAGGCAACCTGAATTTTAGCATTTCCTAACTTTTTGAATACTTGACTTCGCAGTCTTAATAATGACAGGTTTCAGAGTAACAGCCGTGTTAGTCTGTATTCGCAAAAAGAAAAGGAGTATTTGTGGCACCTTAGAGACTAACCAATTTATTTGAGCATGAGCTTTCGTGAGCTACAGTTCACTTCATCAGATGCATACCGTGGAAACTGCAGCAGACTTTATATATCCACAGAGAATATGAAACAATACCTCCTCCCACCCCACTGTCCTGCTGGTAATAGCTTATCTAAAGTAATCATCAGGTTAGGTCATTTCCAGCACAAATCCAGGTTTTCTTACCCTCCACCCCCCCCACAAATTCACTCTCCTGCTGGTGACAGCCCATCCGAAGTGACAACTCTTTACACAATGTGCATGATAATCAAGTTAGGCCATTTCCTGCACAAATCCAGGTTCTCTCACTCCCTCACCCCCCTCCAAAAACCCACCCCCATACACACACAAACTCACTCTCCTGCTGGTAATAGCTCATCCAAACTGATCACTCTCCAAGTTTAAATCCAAGTTAAACCAGAACATCTGGGGGGGGGTAGGAAAAAACAAGAGGAAATAGGCTACCTTGCATAATGACTTAGCCACTCCCAGTCTCTATTTAAGCCTAAATTAATAGTATCCAATTTGCAAATGAATTCCAATTCAGCAGTTTCTCGCTGGAGTCTGGATTTGAAGTTTTTTTGTTTTAAGATAGCGACCTTCATGTCTGTGATTGCGTGACCAGAGAGATTGAAGTGTTCTCCGACTGGTTTATGAATGTTATAATTCTTGACATCTGATTTGTGTCCATTTATTCTATTTATAATGTTATTTTAATGTACATTAAAATTGTTAATCTTTTGGGGGGTTTAATGTCTGTGTATATATTTTTGGGGGATTTAATGTCTGTGTAGATATTTATTACTAAGTACCCAACTCCCTTAGGCTCCTTTGCAAATCCCAACCATAATATCTTGAAGATATTGTGTACAGTGTGAGTGGCACCAAGACTTTCCATACAAGCAGAACTCCGGGGGGCATTAGCTAGTGTCTTTATTGCCAGAAGAAAAAGCAGCATGAAGAGAAAATATCTTTAGCACATGCCAAATAAAATTCCTTTTAATAAACACCATTGTCCTGTATGGATTTTACCACAAACTCAGATGCATCTCATCACTGAGAGAGGTGTAGCTCCACTCCATCTAATCAAGCCCTTCTCCGAATCCAGTGCGATGAGTGCAGTTAGGACATCCATGACACCAGCTTTGTCATTACAAGACCATCTGGTAGTGTTCATGTGAATGTCTTTTCTTTAGAAAGTGTCATTGATCCAGGTGGATTAAGTGTGGAAGGCAGGACTGTAGACACCATGCAAGGAAAGCAGCCAAAATTTTGCACATGCAATTGTTTGGAGAGAGAGGTCATTTGTTGCAACAGTTTAATGATGCTCAGGCTCATCTCATTTTCTCTGGCAGTTCACCCTATTCTTTGGATTCAGTACTTGTTTCTACTAACATTTTAAAAAATACCATCTAGCGAGAGTCCGTAGAAATCACCTCTCAACCAACTGAGCTTGGACCCTTTCCAACTGTTAGATTCCTGCAACAAAAGGTGCCTTTGATGATATAATATATTATATTATCCTCTGGACACACAGGACTAGATTCTCAGTTGCTATAAATTAGTGTAGCTCCATTGACTGTTATATAGAGATGCTGATTTACACCATGGGAGGATCTGACTCACTGACCCACAGATCTTGTAGGAAATTATAGACTGGTGTTACTGGTTCCCCCACTGGAGCTATGGAAGACAGAGTGCTTCATTTTTGTTTTGTTTTGTTAAAGTAAAATCATGTACCAAAACCAGATAATATGTGTCTTGGAATCATCTTATTGGGGGGGTGTGGTTTGCTCCTCCTTGGAACAAGCATGGGAGAGGGGGTAATGTGGACGTACAAATTTGTGGTTAGCTTAGTATCTACTGACACACTCTCTGTGTCAGTACCTGGTTCCCATGTTCCAGAGCAGCATGACTTAGTGGAATCCCTGTTGGAGGTAAGCACCAAACACATCCCTGCAAAGAGGTCTGAAGGTAGAAAGGAACAGTCCATAGGAAACAATGCTGAAAGAGTGGACATTAATGATAATGGATATTTCCGCCGTGTGTTTGGAGGGGACTAATGCCACAAAAAACAGTTGTCCTCGGTTTTTGCCTAAACCCCAGCCTCTCCCTGTCCCTCACTTCAGACTGAAGCGCTCCATGCCCAAGTGTACCATTCAGAATCCACTTGGTTGGAGAGTGGTATGATGCCATTTGCCCCTAAACCCCCTCCTAATAACACAAACTTGACTGTTCCCACAGTTTTTCCAGGACTTCCATGGATAGAAATGGATTAAATTGTCTGGACAAAAGAGAATACACATAGGGATTTTAGGTTGGGTATATAATTGTAATCACTTGTAGGTAGCAAAATATCCTCTGCTTACAGTACCCCGGTATTGCTTAAATATTATAAAATACCCTCATGGACCCATGATTAAATTTGTATTCTTACTACTGGATTACTTACCCAGTTCTTGACCAATATTTAAGGTCTACCTGAAATGTCATAAATAGTCAGGATAGCCTTACATAAGAACGGCCATACTGATCAGACCAAAGGTCAATCTAGCCCTGTATCCTGTCTTCTGACAGTGGGCAATGCCAGGTGTACCAGTGGGAATGAACAGTATATGTACTCACCAAGTGATCCATCCCCTGTTATCCATTCCCAGCTTCTGGCAAACAGAGGATAGGGACACCAATCCTGTCCATCCTGGCTAATAGCCATTGATGGACCTATCCTCCATTAACTTATCTAGTTCTTTTTTGAGCTCTGTTATAGGCTTGACCTTCACAACATCCTTGGCAAGGAGTTCCACAGGTTGGCTGTGCATTGTGTGAAATGCACAGTTTCTATTTCTAGAACGGACAAAAATATCTTTCACAAAAATTTGTGAAAAGTTTGTGCATTTTCTCTTGCTTGAAAAATGTTGAAATTCAAAGATTTTCGACCAGTTCTACTTATTTATTGAACTACTTCATCTACACGCTAGCAATACTAGGTAATTTGGCAGCACTCCTGTTCGCAGAGCAGGGTTTTATGATATGGTGCTAAAGCCACTTGAATGTTAGCAGTGTACCTGTAATGTTTCTGGAACCTGCTGGAATAAGGGTACTAATTTTTCCAAGTATAGAGCACCTCAGCGGTAACGCTCCTTCTGTAACATGGGACAAGTCTGTACATTGCCGCTCATTTTTAAATGGAAGCTAATGATACATTTATAGTAAAACCTGCTTAACTTTTTTTGTGCATACAATAAGTGATAATTATGGAACACTGGAGATGAAGGGGTTCATGTTGAATTAACTATGATTATATGAATTAAATGTCAGCAGAGAGTAGGGTAATTGATGTCAGGTGAATGGGAAACTCCCAGGATGGTGTTAGTGCCAGAAAGAAAGGTGATTAGTAAAGTATAAATACTGGTGTGATCCAATCTACAAGCCCTGATGAAGGTAGATAGAGTAGAAAAGTTTGTGGGACTGTTTCCAGATGAGAATAAAGAAGCTTTAAAAAGAAAATATATCAATGCAGGTAGAATCCTTTCAACCATTAAGGAGTGCTACAAAACTTAGATTTTAATGCACAGCTGTATGTAGCTTAATAATATGATCCAGAAAGTCCCCTTTAACATATATATATATATTGCACCCACACTCATTTTGGATAATTTTGAAGGGAAAAAAGAAAACTTGGGGCTGGGGGGGGTCACTTTTATTCCCCCTGTACAAAAGACAGCATGTTGCAATGGTCAAAGAAAAGACTCAACAGACCCAGTTCTGCACCAGGCTCTACTGTGGGCAAGTCACTTGACCACTCTGTATGTCAGGTTCCCCAATTTGTAAAACAGATGATAATGCTATTATCCATGTTGCAAAGTTATTTTATATCTCCAGATGTAAAACACTATAAAGTATTATTATGTTTTACTTTTACAGTTTTACTTTAATGGTAGCCATAAGTATAGTAATTACAGCATCCTATCACTATTATGTTTGTATGTATTATAGACAGTACCTACAGACCTCAGTCTCCACTACACAGCCCTGATTCAACCCCAGAGCAGATCAGTCCCATGCACCAAATGAGGCTGAGTTCCTATGGAAAAATTAGTATTTTATCATGTAATTAAAGACTGTATCATAATGCATATGCACAAGGGGGGCTGACTTAAAGTTGCACAGACGACTTTAGTTCTGGCATGTCTGAACTTCTGAGTGCTTGACTTTGCCACCTTTTACTGCAGTGTTTTTGTGTAGTTATATATTATATACATACACATATACCATTGTATAACCACAGTATGTCACTTTATTGCTTCTTCCATCTAGAACTACATAGAAAGGAAATGAAGATATTCTGTATGTTTCTTGCTGCAGTTAAAATCTGTAGGTTCCTGGAAGCCACAGATTCATGCAGAGTTTGAACTCTGATATGAATTTGGTCCACGTCATCTTAACTGACACACCAAACAGGAAGAACAGAGGGAAATTAAGAGTTCCCTAAGGCCACAAACAATGATCCAGTTTGCAGAAATGAAGTCTGACACAGAGATCTGTAGAGAATACACTGTGCCTACAGGTCACAAACGGGGACATTTAATTTTACCAAAAATGTATATCAGTCCAAACAAGAAGGTTATGTTTCTTTACAATAATAATTTGAGAATAGTTGTCAAGAGATCTGATGGTTCATTCATTGTGTCTGCTGTACGCTTTGGCACCACAAAACCCCTACAGGGTTTATGAATGTATATTTTTTAATCCACAATGACAGCACCAAAAAAAGCACTCTGAAGAATCAATCCTTCTCTCTGTGTTTCTTGTAAAATTTAAAAAAAGGGCTTCTACCACATGTGCAAAAGCATTCTAACTCATCATCATATACCCCAGCACTGACAAAGGTGGAAAACAACTTTAGACCTATTGGTTAAGTCCATAAAATCCCATATGTTTCTAATGATCCATTCTATGCAGTTCAGAATTTCAATACCAATATTTTAAAAGTGCATTAATTGTACATGAGCAACATAAAATGAAAAAATTAGCATCTTAATTCCTGAGTTCATTTTAAATTGAAAGGAGGGCATCAATGTGCTATATCTACAGGTTAAACTCCTATATGCACATGTATGTATACATATATAGTGCAGCAGTTATGTGTACACATATACATAACCTAGTTGAATACAAACAAATATGCAGAAGACATTTAACAGTTGTATATATTTTGTATGGCATCTGATATTATGGACTGGAAAAGCCAGTCCCCATGCTTCTGTATTTGCTTGCATACCTGTCCCAGATAATACAAAGTTTATGGCAGATGCTTGCCTCTGAATTAACAAGCAAGAACTAATTATAATACTTCATATAAAGACTTTCATCCATAGATCTTAAAGAGCTTTATAAAGTTGGGTAAGTATCATTATCCCTTCCCTGAAGCAGAGAAGTTAGAGGCCTGCTTTTTTGACAAACTGAACATCCTCAACTCCTGTTGAATTCAAGGGATAAAATCCTGGTCCCACTGAATGGCCAAACACCCATTGACTTCAATGGTGCAGCATTTCACCCAAGATGAGCAAGTCAGTGGCAGTGTGGAGTGAGTGAATCCAGGTCTTCTGACTCTAGTCCATGTGCTAAGACAATAATGAATGTTTGGGTTCCGCTTTCTCACTCACAAAGAGTGCATTACAGTTATGAACTCAGCCTTTTGGATTTTGTTTCTGTTCTCAGATTAGGGTCACTTGGCCAGCTATGTGACACTGAGCAGCTGCACCAGTGGAGTTTAGTTTTTTGTTTGCAGCATGGCTTGCTAAGGCACAGACGCTCACTGATGGTGGGCGGTTTATAGGCCACTCTTCGATGAGGTCATTAAAACTGCCATTATCTAATTTTCCTAGATTAAAAAACAAAACAAAACACTTTTCTGAAATTGCACGTTTGATGATGGAGATTGAGCTAATAAAACATCCCTATGTAGCGGGCAATGAATTGTGAGACCTGGAGTACAAAACCCAGAGAGTGCAAGAGGTGATAGAGAATGTAGCCAGTCGACCTAATTTATTGACTGAGCAATACAGGATGCTGGATAAGCGTGTTTTATATTTTGGCTGAGTCTAAAATGGGCTGGGCACTTTCCAAATACGGCAAAAGACACAATTCTTGTCCCAGAGAATATATACAGTAAAACTTCAGAGTTATGAACACCTCGGGAATGGAGTTTGCTTATAACTCTGAAATGTTCGTAACTCTGAACAAAACGTTATGGTTGTTCTTTCAATAGTTTACAACTGTACATTGACTTAATACATATTTCAAACTTTAATACATAGAAGAAGAATGCGGCTTTTAACCATCTTAATTTAAATTAAACAAGCACAGAAACAGTTTTCTTACCTTGTCAATTTTTTTAAAACTTTCCCTTTATTTTTTGAGTTGTTTATGTTTAACACAGTACTGTCCTGTATTGGCTTTCTTTTGTCTCTGCTGCTGCACTGCCTGATTACGTGCTTCTGATTCCAAATGAAGTGTGTAGTTGACCGATCAGTGCGTAAGTCTGGTGTTTGTAACTCTGAAGTTCCACTGTAGTATAAAAAGAAAACCTCCTGGAGGATGCTGATAGGGATGATACAACAATCAAGCAGAGTGATCAAGTTGATTGATAGGTGCATTTCTTATAAGTTTTTGTGGTCTTCTGAGTTTTTTTAAAATGTACACACACATTAGAGTCCCTCTTTCCCTGTACCAATCACTCTCCACATCTACCCTACACAGCAACTCCAGCTCCGGTTCCCCTTTTCTTATGCTCTTCCCACCCAACATGTGACCAACCTCATCATTACTAAGTAAATGAAATAAGTATCTGACTTAGCCATACACAGTGCGGTATAAGTAGACTATAATGGGCATCTATGCTATCACCAGTGCCCTATGTATTTTTCAATTGTGGAGAATTTGCTGCTTACTTAATTTCTTGCAGAACTAATGCTCCAGCATCTCAGTCCTTGTGGTTAGGACGTTAACCTTGAAAATATTAGGTGAGTGTAAATTGATACAGTAATACCTGCCTGACTCTGATGAGAGCCTGAAATAATAGCTCAGAGAGGTGTGAACTACTACATTAATGTTGATCAGGGTCCCCTGAATTAATGTGCATGTTCGTCCAGTGTTTAATGGAGCCAGACAGCATAGTAAGACAAGAAATAAAGTCCAACTTGCAGCAGGGGCATGTGGGGAACCAAAGGGGCAAGCCTAGTGAGCTGGCCTGCCTAGAGAATAACACAGCAGCTGAGGTTCAGCTGGAGAAGGAGGAAAAAAGGTTTAAAAAAAAAGTCACCACTTTTCCAGAGGAAGAAAAAGGAAAGTAAGAGAATAGTTTTTCCTCCCATGTTTTCATCTTTATCACCCTTTTCCAATGGGAAAAGGGGGTGATGGGGCGGCGGGCGAGAGAATACAGATTGCCCAAAGCCTCATTGGAATTGGTCACAGACAAAGCCAGCCCTGCAACCTTTGTGGCCACATGGGTCCCTCCGGTCCCATCATGTAACTGGGAAGGCTGCCTGAGGCACCAGCTAACTACTGCTGTTTCTTCAGTTAGTGCCTGAAATGTTGCCTCGCCAGCTCGAAGGGAATGCAACACTGATTGTCTCCATTCTCCTGCATGATCAGAGGAGGAAGAAAGGGCACAAGTCCCCACACCAGAAAGAATCAAGCAGCAAACTGATAAACTACCACACCTGTAGCAATCCAAGGCCAGAGGAAAGCACATAGCCGCCAGTCTTAGCAGGGGTTGGAAGACAGGAGCTGGAGAGAAGGAGCAAGTGTAGGAGGGACAGCAAATGAGCTGGAGCTGGTTGTGTGGGGGAGAAGCAGAAGCAGCCATGTGAGAGTGGAGAGTTAAGAGCTTTGTGTGTGCACAAAGGAGTGGTTTTGAACTGGTTCTAGGGACGTTCTAGAGACAGGTGCATCATAGGAGTGATGTTTGTGAATGTGGGGCAAGGGAGTGTTTCATTTACTAACTCCATCCTCTTTGGCAAGGAGACAGAGCACAGAAAATGGATAGAATGCAGATGACAGAGTATGATTTGGGACTAAGAATGAGAAAGTAGCATAGAGAGAACCCATGATTATGTACATTGAGGGCAGATGGTATGAAACAGGATTAGCTACCATGAAACTGTAGCAAAATATTGGGGAAGCCAGGGAATCTCGGTGGTAATTTGTGAGTTGCACTTTATGATACAATACTCATAATTTTAGTGTAATTATTCTTTTTGAGACTTGTATTTAACACTGCTTCATGAAACTGGAAGGTTGGATACATGACTGAATTATTTATTACCTCTTTAGTTTCATACTGAGTCTGTGCATTTTTAAAATTCAGGTACACTAGCTATATTGCTTTTACACTCAATCAGGTACCAGTAGATAACCTTCCATTTGTATGAAATAATGATAATTACATGTATCAAAAGCATATTCTTATTCCAATTACAATGTAATTACAAAAAGAAAAGGAGTACTTGTGGCACCTTAGAGACTAACAAATTTATTTGAGCATAAGCTTTCGTGAGCTACAGCTCACTTCATCGGATGCATTACAGTCACTGGGCCAGGTCTTAACCCCTGTTCTGGCTGCTTTGAATTGGTAAGCTGGATGGCACATTCCTAAGGCCTGCCAGTCTCTGGCTGTTGGAAGGCTACAACTGATTAGAGCAGCCCTGAACCTGCTCTCACTTATGCCAGAGACTGACAAATCCCTGTCTGTTTCTGGCACCAGGGAAAAAATAAAGGCAAAATGAAGCCACTTTTGCCCCCAGTTTTGGTGTTAATTATACTGTAGCCTTAATTCCCTCCTCTAGCTATGGATCAAGTGGCATTTCCCCAATGTGGTTTATTATTTTTAGTTAATATTTATATTATGGTAGCATCCAGAGGCCCTGTTTGGGGATCAATTCTGCAAACAGAGAGGAAAATATAGTCTCTGCCCTAAAGAGAAACAGGTGAATGGAGACTGAGGAAACAGCCAAATATGGATATTTTTTACAATCACATGCCAGTAAGGGAAGTAGTAAGTATTGACTTATGCCTCAGCCTAGCCATCATGCACTGGATGATGTCTTGTAGGTGTCACAGCGGTATGACCAGGCCTGAAGCAGCATTTTGATATATTTTTCTTCTGATTTGCTCTCATATAAATAGGAGTCAAATTTACAAACAAGAACAAATGTAACTCTGCTCAAATGAAACTATTATGAAATGAAGCTGATGTGAATTATATCAGTTCCATGGTTAGATTAGTTTTTAATTATTTAATTAACAAAAATATTCTTGTTATCTTGTAATAAAAATATAACTTCCCATTATAAGATTGTCTGTCTTGTAAGTCATAGCATATATAATCACACACAAAAATGCAAAAGGCTTCAAACATTGACAGTCTCATGGTTGTTTGGGATTTACTGAAAAAATCTTGTCTTTGTGTTTCCTCAGATTTTGGTATTGGTTTACAAAAAACATTTTCATCAGAAGAACACAGGGGCTGATATGACAGCAGAAATAAACCAGGTATCAATTGGCCTGCTCTCTACCAGAATATCCTTTAAGTGAGGAATAAATATTAAACATAACCAAACGATGCCTATGGTAGAACATTCTGTTTCTATTCAGAGAGTGCTATAATGAAGAGAAAGGTCTAGTCGTACAGACTTGAATGAGTCTTTTTTCAGAAATTTGACAGCAAAACAATTTTTCAGTTGCGTTCTTTGGATTTAAACCAAAACAATTTTTCAGTTGCCTGCCTTGGATTTAAACCAATCTTCTTCACTTTGGAGAGTGTTCCATTTCCCCCCACCCAGTCTCCAGACCTCACACAGAGTGATTACACAAACTAGACACATGCATCAATCGTTTTTGCCACAGTCGTCCAACTGGAATGGTTGTATTTTGCCACTTTGGCAAGTGCAGACTTCAGTTCTAAATGTAAAAATATAAAAACCTCCTAATTTATTATCAATAGCTGCATGGGCCATGGGGCTCCTGATGCAATACAGCTGAACATCGATTTTTCATTTCTGAGACATGGCTCATGGGTTGCTTTTATAGAATAAATCCAGAGTGGCTGCAAAACTGTTCACATCTCCCCAAATGCAAAGGCCATAAAAGATAGATCCTGGGTTTGTAAAGGTTGTTATAGCAAAACTGAACATTGACGCTAATGGACAAATCCATCCCCAAGTGCATGGCTTGAGTTTCTGGGCTAGGTGTTAGGACATTCCACAAAGAAAGAAATTCTCCCCCTGATTATGGCGACCACAGATTCCAGGCTAGAAGGGACCATTGTGATCATCTAGTCTGACCTCCTTTATAGCACAGGCCATAGATCTTCCCCAAAATAATTCCTAGAGCAAATCTTTTAGAAAAACATCCAATCTTGATTTAAAAATGGTCAGTGATGGAGAATCCATCATGACTCTTGGTAAATTGTTCCAATTGTTAATTACCATTACTGGTAAAAATGTATGCCTTATTATTTGTCTAGCTTCAACTTCCAGCCATTGGATCATGTTATACCTTTCTCTGCTAGTTGAAGAACCCATTGTCAAATATTCGTCCCCCCTGTAGGAATTTGTATACTGGAACCCAATCACCCCTTAACCTTCTTTTTGTTAAACTAAATAGATTGAGCTCTTTGAGTCTCTGTCTATAAGGCATGATTTCTAATCCTTTAATAATTTTTGTGGCTGTTCTCTGAACTGTCTCCACTTTATAGCCTCCTGCTGTGGAAGCTACTCCTCCGTTCTGTATGGCCAGCAGATCTGTATACCTGTGGATGCAAGGGCCTGCACATCCCTTATCAAGCCCCTTCCCTGCCATCATCTCTCCTTTTGATGACTGTGTTGGCAGCCCTCACAAGGGAGTGTGCCTTGCACCGCACAGGACAAATATATTCCATGCAGAAACTTCTTGAATCCTGGGCCATTATGCACAAACAGCATTGTTTCCCTTTGCCTCCCTTTCCCCCTCCCCATTTTTCCTTATGGTCATTGAAAGGGGAATTTTAAAAAGGGGGGGAAGTAGGGAAAAACAAAAGCTGAGCATTTTTACATGAAAATTTCTTTTTAAAATGTGTGTGAAATTGTTGACTAGCTCTAATTAAAAGGAGGCCATTGTATGTGTGCATCAATTAGAGATAGGTGAACATTATGGAAAATAACAGAACGCCACTAGCCGTCACCTTCAGCCCCCAACTAAAACCCCTCCAACGCATTATCAAGGATCTACAACCTATCCTGAAGGACGACCCAACACTCTCATAAATCTTGGGAGACAGGCCAGTCCTTGCCTACAGAAAGCCCCCCAACCTGAAGCAAATACTCACCAGCAACCACATACCACACAACAGAACCACTAACCCAGGAACCTATCCTTGCAACAAAGCCCGTTGCCAACTGTGCACACATATCTATTCAGGGGACACCATCACAGGGCCTAATAACATCAGCCACACTATCAGAGGCTTGTTCACCTGCACATCTACCAATGTGATATATGCCATCATGTGCCAGCAATACCCCTCTGCCATGTACATTGGTCAAACTGGACAGTCTCTACGTAAAAGAATAAATGGACACAAATCAGATGTCAAGAATTATAACATTCATAAACCAGTCGGAGAACACTTCAATCTCTCTGGTCACTTGATTTCTGATTTCAAAGTGACTATCCTTCAACCAAAAAACTTCGAAAACAGACTCCAACGAGAGACTGATGAATTGGAATTAATTTGCAAATTGGATACAATTAACTTAGGCTTGAATAGAGACTGGGAATGGTTGATTCATTATAAAAAGTAACCTATTTCCCCTTGTTTTATTCCTTCCCCCACCCCCACTGTTCCTCAGACGTTCTTGTTAAACCCTGGATTTGTGCTGGAAATGGCCCACCTTGATTATCATACACATTGTAAGGAGAGAGATCACTTTTGATAAGCTATTACCAGCAGGAGAGTGGGGTGGGGGGAGAGAAAACCTTTTGTCCTGATAAACACCCATTTTTTCATGGTCTGTGAGTATAAAAATATCTTCTGTATTTTCCACAGTATGCATCCGATGAAGTGAGCTGTAGCTCACGAAAGCTTATGCTCAAATAAATTGGTTAGTCTCTAAGGTGCCACAAGTACTCCTTTTCTTTTTGCGAATACAGACTAACACGGCTGTTACTCTGAAACCTGTCATTATGGAGTGTGAGGTTTTGATTTAGAAAGCCCCACAAATTACCTTATGAGGCTCACAAACCTGTTTTTCTCAGGGCTTTTAACCCATTTGATCTGGCACAAGAAGTTGCCCTGTAGATGGTAAGCTCTGTGCTGTCTTGTGACATCTGTAGCCATATTGGAAGCCATGGGACTACACAGCATGTAAATCAGTGCAGAATTTGACCCAGTGTGTTTATGTAACCCACACTAAGAGATCATTTGTCTTTGTTATCCTCTAATAGCTGATCTGTATAAAGGATTTGAGTATATTATGGCTTCCAGTTGGAGGGCTTAGGGTCAGATTTTCAAATGTATTTAGACATCTACAGATATAGATAGCCTCTTAGTAGGATTTTCAGAAGTGCCTAGGCAGGTTGGCACCTAACTCTCAGTGATTACGCCAATGGTTGAGGAAATATAAATCAGAATACTCAGCTGCTTTAGACATAGTCTCTACTATTTCAAATTCCTAAACTGAGACTCACAGCAGCAGTAGCATACTGAAGAATTATATTCATAGTACTAAACAGTAGTTCTGAGCACTTAATATATTCTGGGTATTTTATTTTACTGGTTGCACAAAAAAACAATACTCTATTGGAGATTGTTAAATTGCAAGAACATGCATATGGTTTATTTATTCCATAATTACACTAACATTAGTACACTAACACCCTGCATCTCTTGAAACCTGGCCTGAACCAGTATGTGCAAACCATCCCTTCTGTGCCAGGGCTCTGGTGAAAAGTTGGGTGAATCCCGTCCCTCTGTTTCAAACAGTGTCCCAGCCATTTAATAATGATCATACCTGGTGTGAAAGCTGAAGGACTTAACATTTTCTCTCTCTCTCAACTCATTGCTTCTATGTTTCAGAGCCTTTTATGGTCTTCCCTTTATGTGCTTTACTTGTGCAATTAGCTGGGTTTTTTTTCTCCAGGGAGGAAGCAGGGGAAGGAAGAGAAAACCCAATGATTCCAAAGTGTTAGAACTATGAAATTTATAAAATGCTTCAAAATGTTATTGAGTTTGAACTACTGATACAAGGGTGTTTAAGATAGTTGGTCAAAAATGGGGGGAAAATCAGAAAAAAGTAAAAGTTACTATTTTTCAGCATTCAAAATGGAACAGTTTCTTCATTTTTTTGCAGAATTTTTGAAAATTCCATTTCATAATTTCACATTTGTTTTCCCTTCTTTTTCCCTCCTTTTTTTCCTCATTGATATTCAGTACAACAAAACAAATGTCTAGGGTTCCGACTACATCCCCCACATCCCATACTTTCCCGTTTTTCCTTCCTCCCATCACTGTTCTTTTTTACTCCATCTTTTCAAACCTTCTCCAACTTCCGAAAAGATAGAATGAGAGTTTCATTTTTCCTTTTGCCACTCAGCAACTTTTTAAAACTTCCTCAACTTTTGAAAAGTTAAAGTGTTTTTTGGGTTTTTTTAAGGGACAAAGTGGGTGAAGTAATATCTTTTATTGGACCAACTTCTGCTGGGGAAAGAGACAAGCTTTCGAGCTACACAGAGTTTTCTTTCACCAGCAGAAGTTGGTCTAGTAAAAGATATTACCTCACCACCTTGTCTCTCTGGGACCAACATGGCTACAGCAATACTGTAAATAAAACATAAAGGAAAATGAAAAGACATCTATTGACTTCACAGTAGGGCCAAGATTTCACTCACAGAATCATAAATACATAGAAATATAGAGATGGAAGGCACCTTGAGAAATCATCCAGTCCAGCCCCCAGCACTGAAACAGGACCAACTAAACCTAGACAATTCCTGACAGGTGTTTGTCTAACCCAGGGGTCTGCAACCTTTCAGAATTGGTGTGCAGAGTCTTCATTTATTCACTTTAATTTAAGGTTTCACGAGCCAGTAATACATTTTAATGTTTTTTAGAAGGTCTCCCTCTATAAGTCTATATATTATATAACTAAACTATTGTCGTATGTAAAGTAAACAAGGTTTTCAAAATGATTAAGAAGCTTCATTTAAAATTAAATTAAAATGCTGATCTTATGCCACCGGCCCGCTCAGCCCGCTACCAGCCTGGGGTTCTGTTCACCTAGGCCGGCAGCAGGCTGAGCGGGGCCTGCGGCCGGGACCCCGGCTAGCAAGGTGCTGGCAGCCAGAACCCCAGACCAACAGTGCACTGAGTGGCTCAGCCCGCTGCTGGTCTGGGGTTCCGTCCACCAGCTCCTGCCAGCCAGGGTCCCGGCTGCCGGCCCTGCTCAGCCCGCTGCCGGTCTGGGATCCCGGCCCTGCCCACATAGAGTGGGTACCTACCTTCTCCCTGGTTCTAGCCCATTCTCTTCCTCTCTCTCTCTCTGCACTCAGCTGAGGGTGGGAGTGCACTGAGCACAGGGCTGGGGGTGAAAGAGCAGGCTGGGGGTTGGGGTGTAGGGTCTGGCCAGGAGCTAGAATGAGGGAGGGGGCTCAGGGTTGGGGCAGGAGGTTTGAGTGTGGAGTGCTTACTTGGGCAGCTCCCATTTGGTACAAGGGGTGCAGATAGGAATGTGTGTGTGTGTGGGGGGGGGGGTGCAGGAGCTCCCATTTGGTGCTCAGGGTGGGGGTGAGAATGTGGGGGGTGCAAGAGTCAGGGCATGGGGTGTGGGGGAGCTGAGTATGTGTGTGGGGTGCCAGGGTCAGGGCAGAGGGCTGGGGGCATGTTAGAGGGGTGCAGGAGTCAGGGCATGGGGTGTAGGGGGTGCTGGAGTCAAGGCTGGGGTCGTGGCGGGGTGCAGGGGTCAGGGCAGAGGGCTGAGGGTGTGTGAGGGGGTGCAGGAGTCAGGGCACAGAGTGTGGGGGGTCTGGGTATGTGTGGAGGGTGCTGGAGTCATGGCTGGGATTGTGGGGGGGGTGCAGGGGTGAGGGCAGAGGGCTGGGATTGTGGGGGTACAGAGGTCAGGGCAGGGGGCTGAGGTGTGTGTGGGGGTGTAGGAGTCAGGCAGGATTTTTAATGGTACACTGCTGCCTGCTGGGGTCCCGGCCTGGGTTCGGCAGCAGGCTGAGCAGGGCCGGCAGCTGGGACCCGGCAGGAAGCAGTGTGCTATTAAAACTTGGCTTGCATGCCGTCTTTGGCACGCGTGCCATAGGTTGCCGACCCCGGTCTAGCCTGTTGTTAAAAACCTCCAATGATGGGCATTCCACAGTCTTCCTTGGAAGCCTACTCCAGGGTTTAATTACCATTACCATTACAGTTAGAAAGATTTTCCTACTGGCTAACCTTAATCTTCCTTGATGCAGATTAAGCCCATTACTTCTTGTTTTACCTTCAGTGGACAAGGAGAACAGTTGATCCCTGTCCTTTATATAACAACCATTAATGTATTTTAACACTGTTATCAGGTCTTTTTTCAATCAAGACGAAACATGCCCAGTTTTTTTACCTTTCCTCACAGGTCAGATTTTCTAAACCTTCTATCAGTTTTGTTGATCTGATCTGGACTCTCTCCAGTTTGTCCACATCTCTCCTAGACCTAACGCAGTACTACAGTTGAGGCCTCAACAGTACTGAGCAGAGTGGGAGAACTACCTGTTAATATACCCCAGAATAATATTAGCTGTTTTCTCAACTGCATCACATTGTTGACCCATATTCAATTTCATTATAAGCCACAGATCCTTTTCTGCAGCACTACCACTTAGCCAGTTATTTCCCATTTTGTAGTTGTGCATTTGATTTTTCCTTCTTAAGTTTAGCGCTGTGCACTTATCTTTATTGCATTTCATCTGGTTGATTTCAGACCAATTCTCCAATTTGTCACGGTCATTTTGAATTCTAATCCTGTCTGCCAAAGCACTTGAAATTTCTCCCAGTTTAGTGTCATGTGCAAATTTTGTAAGCATACTCTCCTTTCCGTTATCCAAGTCATTAATGGAAATATTGAATAGTACCAGACACTGGATTGACCCTGTGGGACCCCACTAGATACATCCTCCCATTTTGACAGCAAATCATTGCTAACTACTCTTTGAGTAGGGTCTTTCAACCCAATGTGTACCCATCTTATAGTAATTTCATCTAGTCCGCATTTCCCTAGTTTGCTTATGAAAATGTCATGTGGGACTGTATCAAAAGCCTTAGTCAAATCAAGATATTTCACACCTACTGCTTCACACTTGTCCACTAGGTTGGTTTGGCAAGATTTGTTTTTGAAAAATCTAGTCTGGCTATTCCTTATAACCTTACCATCCTCTAGGTCTTACACATTGATTGTTTCATAATTTGTTGCAGTATCTTTCCTGGTATTGAAGTTAGGCTGACCTGAATGGTTCCCTGCCCCCCCCCCCTTTTTTTTTTTAAAGGTCGGTACTATGTTTGCCCTTCTCCAGTCCTCTGGAACCTCACCCATCCTCCATGAGTTCTCAAAGATAATTGCTAACAGTTCAGAGATTGCTTCAGCTAGTACATTAAATACTATAGGATGAATTTCATCAGGCCCTGCCAACTTGAAATACATGTAACTTTTCTAAATATCCTTTAGATATTTCTGTTCTTTCCCTATTTTGACTTAAGTTCCTTCCCCCTTGTTGTTAATATTAATTGTTTTGCACAACTGGTCACCATTAACCTTTTTAGTAAAGACTGAAGCAAAACAGGTATTAAACACCTCAGCCTTCTTGAGGTCATCAGTTATTAGCTCTCCTACACTTTCCTTAATCTTTCTCTTGCTCCTAATGTATTTAAAGAACCTCTTCTTATTGTCTTATGTCCCTTGCTAGGTATAGCTCATTTTGTTCCTTAGCCTTCCTGATTTTGTCAAGTTCAGGGAAGTGATTAAAGTTTCAGTAGTGCAAAAAAGTTTGCAGCATGTCTCATCAAAACATAGCTACAGATCTTTTCTTTAAAAAAAAAAAAAAAGATGTCCTTAGGGAGTTTAGTTACATTTTTCTTTCAAATATTTCCTTGAAAGTCAGGGAATAATTGTAAATGCAATTCATAAAGAAGAAAATATCAGTTATTATATGGGCAGAACCCTTTTTGCCTGCTGAAGAGTTGATCAGAGGACTGACAGCTGGAATTTACTTGATTGGTATACAGTAAAACAGTACTACAGCCACTTTTTGTTGCATTCAAAAAGCCAAATATAAACTTAATGCACTTTCTATAGAATGCATTATTATTTTAAACAAAGAAGATGAAAAAGAGAGAGAAATAAGAGAAAGACCTTTGCGCGCCCAAAATTATTTAGAAACTATCAAGGGAAATAAAACCTCTGTGTGTGTGTATTTGCCAGCCATGTAGAAATCCAATAGTTATATGAAGACTTTATGCAGAAATGCACATAAGGCATTAGTTTGACGCACACTTTATAGTATACCGTGACATCTCAGTTTGTGATGCTTCATGCAATCTACTTATTTATTAGTATTAGTGTTCAAAAGCCCAAGCACACAGAGTAATACAGTGCTTATATAATTTATAGGGGGTCTTTCCAATTTTAACTGATTATACAGTATCAAGACTGTCTCCCCCATCATTATCTAGAATGACTCCTTCATAGATGCATGAACGATACACATCATTGCAAATGCAAACTGTTAACTTATTTACATTGTTTTCTAATACCTAACAAATTTACATTATTCTTCAAATTTCTCTTCAGTTTTTCCTTTCTGATTAATGCAAGAGCTGTCCAGTGAGATGGTGTCAATATCACTATAAGCTCTAAAAAGAAAAACACTTGACAATTTATACATTCTTCATTCTTATCGTTTTACCCATCATAAGCCTCTACTCAGAACACACACACACACACACAAATATCTTGTCACTCACACATAATACATTCATTTTCCAGCTAAAAGTTTTCCTCTCCCAACAGTTTCAACTATAATTTATTGGCAGAGCTGAGTCTTGGAATGAGCACCACATTCATCACTGGACAAAGAATTGCCTTTACTACTCATCCATTTTAGAGGCCGGGATGGAACTGACCTCTTATTCATCGTAAATTTTTCAGCAGATTGTTTAATTTACTTGTGGATGAACTGCGTGAGGCTGGAGTCTATCACAGGGTTTTTCATATTTTATTATGCAGGGAATTCATAGTTCTGAAGCTTCACTCTCATTACTGGACTGCTGCATTTGAATGTACCTCATTTGTAAGAGCTAGCATGGTGGCATAAAAAGAGCTTCCCAAGAGGCCTGTAATTTGAACTAAGTAATAATTAACCTAGTTACCTAATCCTTCATGATGAAAGGAGTATATATTTATTTTTGGTGAAGCGGAAGGTGACCTAATATTGATTAAACCCCCAAGATTCCTGCCCGAAACAGCTTACAATACAATTTAGACAGGGTATGACAAAGACAGCCAAAAAACAGTAAGATGGACACCATGGGTTGCAGCAAAGGCATGGGAGTAGCGTGGTGGAATATTAAAAATTAACTACTCTTTTTCTTGTCCAGGGGCATTATAGTAGAGGAGAATCTTCAGGAGGAGTTTAAGAAGTGGTTAATGGTTTTTGGTTTTTAAAGCTCATTTACAAATTATCCTACAGTTCTTCCTCTGGAATGCTCACAGGGCTAGGTTGTATAATTTCCACCACACTGGAACGGAATGTACAGCACGCTCAGTCTTTCCCAGTGCTGCTTGGTGTGTATGGATGGGTGTACTCTCTACACAAGCCACTAAGATGGTGTGGGTTGCTTCCCCACCCACTATGTATCTGCCCAGCTCCCTAGAACAGCAGAGAAGGATGGAACCATAGCCTTTTTTTGTTGCCACATCTTTGTGGGTGATCCTCCTTGTAGGGAGAAGAGAAGGTGATTGGTCCCTGCTCACAGGTACTACAGTTGTGTTCTATCTTTATACATCCTGCGCAAGGCTGGAGGGTGCATTTCTCTCCACATGTCTATAAAAGGGCCCTGATTTCCCCAAAGAGCTGAGCAGGTGCATCTTCAGTTGGAGTCAAGAGCAGCAGTGAGTGCTCAGCACCCTTGAAAATCAGACCCCATATTTAGGTGTCAAACATGGTATTGACCCAGATCCTCAAAAGTATGTAGGGTGCCTAATTCCCATTGAAATCAATGAGAGTTAGGCACTTAAATACCATGGAGGAGATGGACCTTACTTCAGGAAACCATTTTGTTTTAAATCTTGGTCCAAGTGTGTAGCTGTAAATGACCCCATGTTTCTGGTGTGTCCCACTCAATTAACACCACAAAGGTGTACAACTACACCTGTCTTTCCTGTGTGATACACTCTTCTTGGAACTCCTACAGTCCCAGAAAACAAAGAACTCCTCTCTGCAGCCCATGACAGCTGTGGAACCCTTCCCTCCCCAGGCTTCCAATGTCCATGATTCCAATCTCCTAACATGTTGTGAAAACCTCCCCTAATGTATGCTGTACAGATTACTACTACTTCACACACAGCTTTGCAAAACTACCATAGGATTCCCTTTAGTTTGGCAGGTACTCAAACACATGTGTCTTCATGCAAGGGGGTCTTGGCAATATGGAATTTGCATGAACTAATATAAGCAGTCATAAATTCTTTTGGCTCACCAATGATAGCAGGATAAAAATTTGGATGAATGATTTACTAATGTGTTCAGAGGATAAAATGTACCATACTGTGAATCTTCCTTTTTCCCCACTCCTGGTTATTGAAACAAGACCCAAATTGGGACTCGTATTGAAACACTTAGTTTTCAAAATAGTCTAACTTACATTAAAAGGGGTCAGGTGCATTATATATTACTTCTCTACACTTAAATTGCAATCAACTTTAATGTTTGTTATCATGCAGTGTTGTTGTCACCATGTCAGTCCCAGGATATCAGAAGGACAAGATGGATGAGGTAATATTTTTTATTGGACCAACCTCTGTTGGTGAGAGAGAGACAAGCTTTCAAACTACATAGAGCTCTTCCTCAGGTGTGGGAAAGGTACTCTAAGTGTCACAGCTAAATACAAGGTCGAACTGACAGGTTAGCTTAAATAGTTAGCACACATTCTAAGGGCCCATTCAAGGTGAAGTGGCTTGTTCACACCCCTATAGTCACAGGACAAAAAGGGAGGGGGGACGGCTTAGGGCTTGTTACAACAATCGGTAAGCCACTAAATCCAGTGTCCTTATTAAGACCATGATTTTTACTGTCTATCAAAGTTATGAATCAAACAACTACAACCCATACTTGATGGGGATCCCATCCTCAAAGAAATATTTCCTGAATGCCTTCTTCTGGCCTTCAAACAACCCCCAACCTCTCCAAGCTTATCACCAGAAGCAAGCTCCCCAGAGACCAGGACACACCAATTCAAAGTGGCACCAGAGCCTGCCAGAACAACAGATGCAAAACCTGCAGACATATCTCCACGGCAACAATGATCAACACCCCTTATAACACCCCCTTTAAGATCCCTGGTTCCTACACATGCCTATCACAACATGTGGTAGTACCTCATCCAGTGCATTAATGTCCCAATAACAGTTATGTGGGTAAACCATACTCTCAAATGAACTCTCACAGGAAAATGATACAAGAGAAAAACACCATATCACCTCTGGGTAAACACTTTTCACAAAGCAATCTCTCTGTATGTGACCTATTGGTCCTCATCCTCAAAGGAAACCTGCACAACACTTTCAAACGACAAGCCTGGGAGCTTAAATTCATAACTTTGCTAGACACTAAAAATCATGGTCTTAATAAAGATACTGGATTTATTACAACAATCTGTAAGCAACTAACCCCCTCTTCTTGTCCTATGACTCTTTCAACTTGAATGGTCCCTTAGAATATGTTCTAACTACTTATGCTAAACTAACTGTTTGATTTTGTATTTAGCTTTAACACTCTGAACACCTTTCCCAGACCTGAGTAGCTCGATTGCTTGTCTCTCTCACCAACTGAAGTTGGTCCAGTAAAAGATATTACCTCACCCACCTTGTCTTTCTAATATTTGTTATTGTCCTTTTAAGGATCTCCACTCCCCTAGTGTCCATTCAGTATGAACCCCTCCTATTTTAACCCCTTTTTCCAAAACCCCTGCAGTTGCAGAATTCTTCCTTAGTATAAGTCATTCAGTGCTTTGAAGGAATAAACAAATCTCCTCTTTTCCTAGAGAAGTGGACATTTCAAGATAAATAGACCATTTTAACATTGTAACAACAATGCTTCACCAAGAATGCAGAGATTGATAGTTTCTCAAAAAATTAAAAGTATTTTAAGACATATTTGGTTAACGAAATATCTCAGGTTTCCTACCCAGCCTCAACAGTTGGCTTTTGCTGTACTAACCACTGCTGTTAAATTACATATTGCACACTCCACTTATGATGGTCATGGTTATAATGGACAATTGGTTGTAGCGGACAAAAACAGATCTCCCAAACCAAGCATATTAAATTCAAGACATTCCTCTCTGGCTATAACAGACAACGTTTGGCCACATATGACAATTTCTGGGCTTTTTTTGAACACTGTGAGTGGATTGAATAGCAGGGAGAGCTGGTGAGGAAAGTCACAGGAATATTGTATTTTAAAAACATAGAATCCTTTATTGGGCTGGTTTTGGAAGTTTTGTCATTCTGGCACTCTTAATCAGCCTGACACACCACTGTATACCAGACTGGTACGGCCCTCTCTGCAATCCCCCCTACTTTTATGCTAGAAAAGAGCCCAAATGGGAAGTAATGCCACAGGGAGTGTGAGAGTGTGTCTCTGGGTCACAATTTCTTCCCCTGGCTCCTCCTGAGGTGACATAACTTCAGACTGCCCCGTGTACCAGGGTAGTGTCCAAAGGCTCAATCTAGTCCTAAATGACATCATTTTTAAATGTACCTGTCTAAAGTTCAATTCCTGTTTTTATTTACACTTGCTGTTTTTATACCTGGTTATAAAATGCAACAATTCTAACTGAAAGATGAGTTTGCAATTGCCAGGAACGTGAAATAATTATTCTTTGCAGCAAAAGCTGGGGAATTTTTTCAGACAACAGTTTATTTGCCAAAAAATGCAGTTTCAGGTCAATTGAAACTATTCATGAATTCCATGAATGATTTCGGTTGGAAAAAAAAGAAGAAGAAAATTGAGAAGTTGAATTGTTTTGTTTTGTCATTTTCAAAACAAAACATTTTGACTTTTTGTTTTTGAAATGACATTTCATCTAGAAATTTAGCTAGATTTATTTCAAAAAACAAAAGCAACATCTTTTTGCAGATTGATAGAGCACCAACAATGCTAGATCTGCGAAGTCCTTGCACATTTTGAATTTGTGGACTGAAACTGTCTGGATGCTGTGAAGGGATGGTGAGTAGGACAGGGATATTGTATTCTCTTGTTCCCACACAAATCCATTTAAGCACAAACATTACATGTTCTAGAACAGTGATTTTCAACCTTTTTTTCATTTGCAGACCCCTAAAAAATTTCAAATGGAAGTGCTGACCTCTGGAAATTTTAGACATAGTCTGCAGCCCCTGAGGGGTTCATGGACCACAGGTTGAAAACCACTGCTTTAGGCTATTTAGACTATTAGCCATTCAAACCACAGCTTTGACTTCCTAATATCCGTAAAGCACCTATTACTCTCTAGGTATACAAACAATTAAAATACATGAATAATATAAGGCAATTTTCTTATTGCCTTGCAGCCATGACACTTTCTAGTGAAATAATAAAGACTTATTTGGGGATTTGTTTTAGAACTGATGCCTTATTCCAAAGAAGGGTAAAATAGAGTGATTTTTATATCCAATCAAAGGCCTGGTCCTACTTCCATAGAAGTCAGTGGCTAAATTCCTATTGATTTCAGAGGGTGCATGATCGTCCCCCAAATGAATTTTGAACTAAAATTGGGCAATTTATTCTTAATAAAAAGAAAGTAAAATTTCTGATCAGGTCTGGTTCTGTATACAGCTGCTGATGGAGAAGAGTAACAGACAGAACTGAGCTTCAGCAATCAATGTTAAATAATAAAAAATTAAAAGGGAGAGCCGTTCTGTCAATACTACTCCTGTCACAAAGGGAATGCTTGTTTTATATTGATTAGCTCCTGTTAAATAATGTATTACTGCTTCACAACCATGTAGGCTCTCACAGGGTTATTTACTGCAAGCAGCGGCAGTACAGAACTGCCTTTAGTGAACCACCAAATCAATACTGTATCTGTAAACAAGCTTGCAAATGCAGTCCCACAGCTCACCATCAAGTCTGCTGCTGCTCCATTAAGCAGAGTAGTGTGAACTAAGGCAGGTTGTAACATTCTGTACATCTTCTTCACCACTCTTCCAGACAACAATAAGCTACTGGAGATGTTAAATTAGACTCCATTCAAGAAATGACTGTCTTGGTGCATTTCTACCTACTGTTTACAAATCTATGAGAAAAGGTTCCACTAATCATATAAGCCACTTACAACATACTGTATTTCTATTTTAGGACAGCAAATTAGCAGTTTCCCCTTGTTCAATCACCAAAGTTAGCCATTTATTTGTGAAGCTGAAAAACGTATTTAAAACAAGGGCACTCAGAACTTAGGAACAGTGGATGTGGAATCACTTACCCGTTACCCCATCCCCCCAAACCAGAGAAACCCAGGATGATTGCCATCATGACATTGTTCGCTCTGCTTTTGTGTTATTCCTGCCCCCCCCCCCCCCCGCTTGTGTCTATCTTGTTTATTTAGATTATAAGCTCTTCAGGGCAGGAACCATCTATTACTATGTCTGTAAAGTACCTAGAAAATGTGGCCCCATTCTTGGTTGGCCCTTATACACTCAGATAATAAACGTATATTAATAATCTCCTCAAACAGGCCCTTTGGAATTTCCTTTGGAAGGCTGGACTTCTCAAACGAGTGTAAGGGAATTAGATGTCCAACTCCAATTGAAATTCAGTGGAAATTGGACATTTGGGACCTAGATTCTCAAAAGAATATAGGCTCCTAACTTCCATTTGGTAAGATCTGGGCGAAACTCCTCTAAAAGTTTTAGCCTGAGGCAGTGTGGGACTGGCCAAGTGAAATGCCTCACTCCACTTTTGAAAGGACTGAGCCTTATTTTTCCATTTTTTGGTGGTAATCTGAGGGCCTATCAGGACCATGGTATGATTCCACTGAGCCAAATTTCCTGACTTGGATGAGTTTTGAGTCTTTTCCCATAACAGTGTCTTTTATTTTTCCTCTGATGGGATCATTTGGTTCATGCATGACAGGAGTGTAACTGTTTGTTGTCACCACTTGCATACTAAGCATATGATGAATTGTGCTCCGTTTTATGATACAAGATTTGATCCTGCATGGTGCTGAGTGCTGTCGACTCCCCCTGAGCTTCACAGAAGTAAATGGGATTTGAGAGCCCTCAGCACTTTGCTGGATAGCATAAAAGATAAATATAAATAAAAAACAAATGGTGATGTACAGATTAACTCATATGATAACATTACAGCCAAATTGGGCTGGTTTGATGATGTGTAATTTGTTAATGTATGTAAATAGTTGCATTTAATCTTTAGGTCCAAAGAAAATTCATCTGTAAAGTCTTAGGTGAGTGTTTTTATTATAGTCTGTGTCCTCTGTCTGCCAGCTGAAAATAATAATCACCACTGAAAATAATAATCACCAATTACAGTATGTGGCTCCATGCAAGCCAGAGACATGGAACGTACAGGATAAGCTAGATGATGTGCTATAATTAGTAACAATTGGAAATGCAGAAGAATGCTGAAAAGAATTATTTCATGTTACTTTTGAATCACACCAAATGGAAAAGAGCATGCGGTAAACTATGCTATCAGACCTGAATCTTCAGTCCTGCTGAAAATCTGGGCAGGGCACCAGGTCGCTTTGCAAGGTTCCAACGATAACCCTTCAAAGGAAGATAGCTGGCAGTGGCATACAGAACATTTCATCGAAAAAGCATGTTGGTTCAGGATGGGAGTGGCTCCAAGTTGGGAATGGCTAAAATGGCTTTTGATAAATCTATTCTGTAGCTTATGTGACATGAGTTAATGATCTCACTACGGGCTGGTGTTCACATGACAGAAACCACCATCTGTCAGTCTTTGGGGAGAGTGAGCATGGAACTGAATTACCTTTTTTCTTTTCGAAGTGATCTCTTCTGAAAGGGTTAATATAATAGAGAGGGAAGTGTATATAGAAAATGCTGTCCAGGCTGGGTGACCAGAAGACCTTGGTCCCAAGCCTTGTCCATATGGCTCTTGTAGGAGCTATAGAAGAAATCCCTCCTTTGTAAAGGGAAAAGGGTTTTACTCCTTATACTTCCTGATCCCAAAAGCAAAATGGGGTCTCTGGCCGATTTTATATCTAAGGGAGTAAACCAAGTTCCTCTAAAATCAAAATTCCATATGGTCATTTTAGCTTCCATTATTCCTTCCCTGGAGCCAGGGGACTGGTATAGTGCTCTTGAATTAAAGGACACTTACTTCCATATGGTGATTCATCAGAACAACATAATATTTCCGAGATATACTATCAGTGGTCACCATTGTCAGTTCACTGTGCTCTTTTCTGGTCTCTCAGCTGCCCTGCAGGTATTTACAAAACATGTCGTGCTGGCAACAGCATTCCTTCAGAGGTCCGGGTCCATGTTTTTTCTTACCAGGATGACTGGCTGACAATGGGTCCATCCACATCACAGGTGTTGTCCAGCATAAGTGTAATCTGATCCAGCTTCGATGCACTCAGCCTGTTGATCAAGTCAATCCTGTCTCCAATACAGAAAATAGAATTTATTGGAGCGGTTCCAATTCGACAATGGCCAGGGCCTTACTACAGCAGGCAGGTGCATGCAATGCAAAATCTTAAAGACTTGAAGATGTATTCCATCACCATGATCATAAACTGTTTAAGGCTGCTGAGACACATGGCAGCATACACTTGTGTAGTCCAGGCTATGTTTCAGATTCCTTCAAAGCTGGAGGGCCAAAGTGTATTCACAAAGGAGCACCACATAGGTATATGGTAGTACACTTACCAAATCTGATCTTATCCTCCCTAGATTGGTGGACATGATCAACGTCAGCAAGGGAGTTCCCTTCACTCTGCCTCAACAGTCGCTTACCTTAGTCATGGATGCCTCAGACATGAGTTGCGGGGGCTTATCTGGGACACCTGCAGATGCGAAGTCTCTGGTCTATCCAAGATCTCAGTCGACACATAAACATCAGGGACTTGTGAACTAACTGATTAGCTTGCATAGCATTCCTTCCTCACATCAAGGGAAGGGTGTGTTGGTGCTGACTGACAGTACGATAGCCGTGTTTTATGTCAACAAACAGGGAGGGGATCCAGGTCCTCACTTCTCTGCCAGGCAGCAATCCTGCTCTGGGACTTCTGCATCAGCAGCTCTATACTTCTGAGAGTGGCCTACCTCCCAGAGACTCTGAATATGCTGGCAGATCACCTCGGCAGGTTGTTTATCAATCACCACAAGTAGTCCCTTCGCCCAGACATAACAAGGTCCATTTTCAAGTTCTTGGGAATTCCCTAAATGGATCCGTTTGCAACAAAAGGCAACAGAAAATGTCACCAGTTTTGTTCCTGTGCGGGCCACAGTTTGCATTCATTCATAGATGCTTTGCTGCTGCCATGGGCAGAGGTTCTGCAATACGCTTTCCCCTCACGATAACTCTCTGCATAGAGTTCTATGCAAGGTCAAACAGGTCAAGGCCCACCTTATACTGATTGCCCTGCATGGGCCCATCATCATTAGTTTTCACAGCTCTTGGACCTCTCAATCAGTCCCCCACCGTCACTCATGTTTCACACAGACATGGTTTCATAGAATTGTGGCTACCTCCTGCACTCTAATCTTCAGGCCCTTCACCTGGTGGCCTGGGAGGCTTCATAGGTAACATTGGTGGAGGAGTCCTGCTTTAGAGACTTTCAGGAATTGCTGCTGAATATAGTAGAAAACCATCAATTAAAACTACTTACCTGGCTAAATGGAAGAGGTTTTCCATCTGGTTGAGACTCAAAGGGGTTTCTGTATTTTTTTGCTTCTAACAGCATGTGCTGGATTATCTTCTATCTCTGAAACATCAAGGATTGGTGATTAGCTTGATCAGGGCACACCTACTGGATATATAGGCATTTCATCCATCTGGGGATAACCACTTTCTCTTTTCTAACCTGATGACTGTAAGATTTTTAAAGGGTTTGGACAGATTATTTCTGAAGGTCAGACCCCTGTTCCACCATGGAGCCTGAGTCTAGTCTTAACAAAGATGATGGTCCCCGCTTTGGGCCTCAAGTGCCCTGCTCTCTGTTGAACGTTTTCATGAAGGTAACATTTTTAGTAGCCATTTCATTGGCCAGGAGAGTGGGGAAGTTGAGGGTTCTAATATCAGATCCTCCATATACATTATTCTGTGCTGACAATGTCTACCTTTATCCTCACCCAAGTTTTCTTACAAAAGTTTTCATATTAACCAAGCACTTTTCTTACTGACCTTTCCCCAAAAATCTCATGGTAATAAGGAGGAGAGACTGTACACTCTGGCTGTTAGAAGACTATTCATTTTTTAGCTGGACCAGACTAAAAACCTTTCATGTCTTTGACTCAATTGTTCATTGCGTTTGCAGAATGAATGAATGAATGAAGGACAGTCCCTTTTCCATGCAAAGGTTATCATCATGGATACCCCGTTGTATTCGCCTTTATTACCAGTTGGCTAATGTGATGCTTCCAGATAAATTGTTGGGTCATTCAACTAGTGACCTCTGTAGCTTTTATGGCTAATGTTCCCAGACTGATCATTTGCAAAGCAGTGATGTATGCTGGTTTTTCACTCCATGCATCTGAAGAAGTGGGTTTTTTACCCATGAAAGCTTATGCCCAAATAAATCTGTTAGTCTTTAAGATACCACTGGACTCCTCATTGTTTTAGTGACCTATGCTGTATCTCAGCAATCTAGAGGTAATGTTAAATTTGGATGAGTGGTCTTCCAGTCCCTGTTCAAATAGACTCTGAACCCAGTTGGGACTGCTTGTGAGTCACCTATAGTGGAATAGACACGTCCAATTACTCAAAGAAATAATTGTTCTTTGAGATGTGTTGCACGTGTCCATTCTGTGACCCACTCTTCTTCCCCTCTCTTATGGAGTCTTCTGGAAGGAAGAAACTGAGTGGGATCAGGAATGGATCTGCTCTTTATGCTTGTGCACTCTGCATGAGGCACCAGAGAGTGCTCATGCTACCCCAGTGGGTACCACTAAGGGGAAGAACTCTCTGACAACTCTGCGCTGGAGCACACACATACCTACAGTGGAATGGACATGTCCAACATATCTCGAAGAGCAACAGTTATGGAACGGTTAATAATAATTTCTTCCTGCTAGGAAAAACAAAACAGGCAAAGGGGAGGTCTAAACTTAGTTTTGATTCATTGCCTGTTGATAACAAAGGTCACAATCTAAGTACCAGTTCACAGGAGTGCAGGTTGCACACACATCACCATCACGGCAATGGACTGGACCTGGTTTACCTTCTTGAATTGTTTGGCAACCTGTAATTTACTTTCAAACACAAAAAACATGCTATACATATCCAGCAAAATGATCCTTGTGGCCTAATTACATAAAGCTCATATTTCAAAGATTCTGGGCTCATTTACATGAATAATTAGCTCATGGCAAGGTGGGGTGTGAATCTACCCTACACTAGCCTTCTGCGGACTATCTGTCCAAGTGGACCTACTGATATGAAATGGGACTAGATCAAAGTGCATTAATGGACTGTTAATGCACATCAGCAGGATCTACCCAGACAGGTAGTTCACTGCAGGCTAGTGTGGGGGTACATTCACACCCCAGCTTGCCATCAACTAAGTGTTCATTGAGGCAAGCCCTCTGTCTCTTGTAGGGTTTTATAGTGCCCCTGATCACTGTCGTATCTGAGTGCACAATTAAGAAATATTGTTGCTACAAGTGTATTACTTATATTGTCATAAGGCTTAGGATATAGGACCCTGTTATGCTAGGTGCTGTACAATCACAGAATGGGGTTTTAGATATATGGCCGTACATCGGAAAATGTTTGATGTGAAGTGCCTGTTCCAAAAGTATGTCTCAACTTTTGGGTGTAGAATGAAGTAAATTATTCATTTCCAATATATATTTAAATCCTCTTCAGAGCAAAACTGTTCAGCATGCCATACATATTAATATCAGTGGATTGTGTGAACCTAAAATAATACATTACAACAACCTCATGTTTTTTAGGCAAACGGTTCTTGAACAATATGTCAGCTTTTGCTTTGCCCTGAAAAGTTCCTTTTCCCACCAGCTTTATTGTGCGTGCCAAGAGTGACTTAACCTTGAAATTATTTGTTACATTTGAACAATGAACAAACCAAGCTTATTAAGAAAAAGGGTGGGCAGTCTCATTAGCAAGGAGTAGAGCAGAGGATTCTGACATCTGCCTTGAATGGTGCATCCACAGGTTTTTGCAGTCTCTGGGAAACATCTCTTGTCTGTGAAGTAATACAGAATTTTTGCTATATCCTAAAGGGTTATATTAGCTGTGCTAGTAGGAACGTGCTGTATTCTCTGCCTTAAAATAGGGCTCTGTGTTAAGATGTTAATCTACTGACTGAAACATGGTTGATGCATTTAAAATATGTCAAGAATTCTTGGGGATGTATCTCACCAGTGGTTTATAAGCAGAACTTTCCCTGTGGAAATCAATGGAGACTTGTGCTTAAAGATCAGTGGCCATTAGAAAATAAGTCTAATGTGAAGAACATTTATTCATTTTAAAATGTATTCCCTTCTAAGGTTCCCATCCTCTTTGCAACGGGGGAATAAATCTTTTCAGGGGAAGAAAAGGAGGAGAAATCTTTGCTGTAGGTTTCAGAAACAATTGGTAGATGTGAGAGCTGTTCAGAGATTCAGTCAACATATTCCTCTGCAGGTGCTTACATTTTGTCAGGTACACTTATCCAGAGAACAAAACACAAAAAGAAACCATGATGGTTCAGCCAGGGTCGGGGAAGGTCTGAAGGTTAACCTAAGTCAAAGATCCTAGGGGAAATTATTCTTAATGAAAACTGACATATATATGCCCTTGCCAGCTTTAGAAACAACTGACATAGTTTTCATTTGAACCTAGAACTATTTAAGATATGCAACAAACTCTGAACAAATTTTGTACTGAGTGACATTAACCACATAAGAAAACTGAATTCACACACTTTTTTTCCCCTACTGACTCCATTACCTAGTAGAACTGGTTTACACTTATCTGACCCTGACATCACCCTTTCTTTCAAAACCATTATATTTAATGAATTTTCATGAGGAGCAATCTGGGGTGTTGCCTAGTCATTGTCTCAAATGAAGCCAGAACCTCTACTGTAATAATGAATATGTATCTATACTATCTCCATACTGTTTATGAGCCCCAGTGCAATCTTCCTTTGGAAACAATAAAGGGTGTGTCCACATGAGTTCCAAATGGCACTCCTTGCACACTCAGAACTCCTAGTGAAGTTAATGAGAGGCTTTGGGTGTGGAAGGAATACAGCATCTAGTTGTATATTGTTGGAGAATGCATAAAAGCAAGGGATTGGCACAAGTTTGTTAGTCTAAAGTGGAGCTCTCCATTGCAGACATATATACCATTGACGTACACACTAAGCAACAGGGCTGAGAGTTTCAAAGTTACCTGGGGAGTGGGGGGTGCTGGTCACACAGTTCCTGCTAAAGTGCATAGGAACTGGGCATCTAACTGCTCAAAGAAGCTTTGGAAATCTCAGACCAAATGTATTAGGCCAGATTTATTCCTGGTGTGAGGCCATTGAACTCAGAGGGCACATTTAAC
This sequence comes from Eretmochelys imbricata, assembly GCF_965152235.1. Lineage (NCBI taxonomy): Eukaryota > Metazoa > Chordata > Testudines > Cheloniidae > Eretmochelys > Eretmochelys imbricata. Next base: position 242,982,509 of record NC_135573.1, read on the forward strand.
TCATTCATTTTCATAAAGGGCTGTAATGGGGAAGAGTGTTTCAGCTGCATTTGACAGTTGACCCGAGTTATGCCACCTGGCACCAGCTGAGGATGTGGCCCTTCAGACCTCAGAATCAGCACGAGGCAGGTTACAGACCACGACATCTTTATTTAAATAACGGGGAGTTAGGAAGCTTTACAGAGCTGTATGTCATGAACCTTGTTATGGAAGAACATGCTCCATGTTAATAACAGGTCTTGATATTATTTTTATTTGAGAGGCCTCAACTAAGATCAGGGCCCCGTTGTGCTACATATTTTCCCCGAACCAAAGAGTTTAGAGTCTAAATAGACATGTCACTGAAAGGGTGAGAGAAAGGAGGAGTTAGCAGCATTTCACACCTAGGGAACTGAGGTACAGAAAAGTTAAATCAATTGCCCAAGGTCACAGAGGAAGTCTGTGGCAGAACTAGGAACTGAATTCAGGTCTCCTCCTGAAGCCCATTCGAATACCTTATTCACAAAATTATTTTCTTTTTGATGTAGCCCAATACTGAATTTCTAATCTCTCTTGGTAGATGCCCCAGACTGTCATGAAAACGGAACATACTTTAATATACGATCTAACACTAGTGTAAAATAATTTAATGGCATGTGATGTATTTTCTACATAGTTACATGCTGTTGGTGTATAACTGAATTAATGTGTATATTCCCTTAAACCGGTTCCAGCTGGTGAATAAACAGGTCTTAGAATATTTCTATTACTTGGAATGGAACTTACCATAGAAAATTGTCTGGAGATGTATATGTATATGTGTGTTGTGTGTTTACAGAAGAGACAATTAACGGAATGTGATTAATACAGTACTTTGACTCCTTATTTAATCTTATTTAAACCTCAACATCATTTTATATTCTTCAAAGAACTGGCAATAACTCCAATAACTACTTAGAATATCATTTGTTCTGAGCAGCCGGCATGATATATGCTGACATTTGTACTAACAATCAAACCATTTGCCTATTCAGTATCAGCAGCCTAGTGAAGCAGTCTGAGCATGTTCCGAACCTTCCAATGAAGGAAGTATTCAGGATAGGTCTATCATTTATTTACCTGATGTTCATACCACTGACTGGTGGGTGGATACATAGCTCAGCTCCAAGTCTCCAGCACTAATTGGTGTAAGAGCGGATGAATTCTCAGCATTCCATTCTTATATGTATTGAGGCTCCATCAGTGGTGTCCCTCCCCAGAAATGATGACAGCCCTGATAGCTTAACCCGGTCTTGAGAGAATAGTGGTTGGGAGTGTATCATTCTGAGTACTTCTTTGACAGAGTTAGGGTTGTTTTTTTTCTTATCAGTACCAGGCAGGATTTTGCAGGGTTCTGTATGCAGGAGAGAGATATTACAGGATTCTACAAACATCAGTAATGCTGTCTTTTAAAACCTGGAGTCAGAAAATACTGTTCTGTTTTTACAAATAACCTCTTTAAAATATAATTTAATAATAAAAAAAAAGTCAGTTGCTACTACTGCAGCATTTCCATGATGTCTTTAATGTCGTCCATTTGAATCTTCCCTCCCCTTTTTGCATCTATTCCAATCCCTACCTCCATGAGTTTTGTTCAAGCCAGGACTCTGGCTATCCAAAGTAACTCCTATCTGTCAGGAAAACCATTGATTTCAGTACAGTTCTCCTTCTGGAAAAGGCACTGCTACACCCTACACTATGATAGACAAAGTATTGTCTGATGCACAGAGTAAACAAATTGTGGGAGGGGGAACCAGCAGAAATATTTTTTCTCCAATCTCTTTCATTTATCATTATCTCAAGTGTTATTTGTAACCATAGTAAGTGAAAAAATATTCAGACCTGAGTGTGATACGTAAATTGATTGTACCCCTATAAGGCACTCATCCTGTTTAGCACTGCCACTGGAGCAGTAAAATATTTACCTCTGGAGCACAGGACAGTGTTGTCCTATTTACTGTCCATCAGGAGCCACTGCAGAATCATAGAATCATAGAATACCAGGGTTGGAAGGGACCTCAGGAGGTCATCTAGTCCAACCCCCTGCTCAAACAGGACCAATCCCCAACTAAATCATCCCAGACAGGGCTTTGTCAAGCCTGACCTTGAAAACCTCTAAGGAAGGAGATTCCACCACCTCCCTAGGTAACGCATTCCAGGGCTTCACCACCCTCCTAGTGAAAAAGGTTTTCTTAACATCCAACCTAAACCTCCCCCACTGCAACTTGAGACCATTACTTCTTGTTCTGTCATCTGCTACCACTGAGAACAGTCTAGCTCCATCCGCTTTGGAACCCCCTTTCAGGTAGTTGAAAGCAGCTATCAAATCCCCCCTCATTCTTCTCTTCTGCAGACTAAACAATCCCAGTTCCCTCAGCCTCTCCTCATATGTCAAGAGCATGACAATAAATAAAACAAATCTTCAGCATATATCTCCTTACATTTCCCAAATGTATAACTGGCTAGTTGATCACATGATAATTTGAAACCGTAGATGTCCCTTTCTGTGCTGGTCTCATGGATGTCAATCTAAAGCAGGAGTTCTAAAATTGTCAGTTGAGGCTAAATATAGAGTCTGTCTAAGGGAAATAAAGAAACCATCCAATATTTTCTGTTATCACTTGGGAAGAGGACTCCTTCATATGCAAAAATAATGTTACTGTGTTAACTGAAATATTCTAATCCATGAAATGATTAATTCCTAAGTGGTCTGGTAACTTCTTTGCAATTAGTATGTACAGGTGAACACATTTTAGAACCAGGATTAACAATATTAGGATCAGAGCAAAAGTCACTGTAGTCAATGGGAATTTCCTCACTGACTGCAACAGACTTTAGTCCTGCCCCTTAGATTGTAAACCTTTGGGACACGGGCTGTATTTTAGTATGTAATTTTACAGCCCCTAGCATGATTGGGTCATTTTTCTAACTGGAGTCTTTGAGTGCTATTATAATACAATAATAAAACAAGTAAAATAGCCATCAGCCAATCTGATCCCAGTACACATATGACTTATAGTGATAGCGTCAAGTAGCTCAATCTATTTAGTTTAACAAAGAGAAGGTTAACAGGTGACTTTAGTACAGTTTATAAGTACTTACATGGGGAACAAATATTTGATAATGAGCTCTTCAGTTTAGCAGAGAAAGGTAGAACACAATCAATGTGTAGAAATTGAAGGTAGACAAATTCAGACTGGAAATAAGGTGTAAATTTTTACTAGTGAGGGTAATTAACTAGTGGAACAATTTACCAAGGGTCATGGTGGATTCTCCATAATTGACCATTTTAAAATCAAGATTGGATGTTTTTTTTTTCTAAAAGATCTGCTCTAGGAATTATTTTGGGGAAGTTCTATGGCCTGTGTTATACAGGAGGTCAGATTAGATTCCCACAGTTTTCCTTTTGGCCTTGGACTCTATGAAACCATCTTATAGTTCTTTTGCATAAATGAAGAACACTAAGCTTACATTTTCTCTGTTGATATATTGTTGTACACGTCATTACCTCATTGTTATATTTAACTCAAATGTTTTTTTGCTACATTCATTGCTGCCTTTATTATTTTTCAGCATAGACAACATGCTTGGTGCTAAACAGCACACAAAGATAAAGAGTGTCCACACCCTAAAAAGCTTCCATGTACCTGAAAAAAGAAAATAAAGCTTTTTAAACTTTCCACCACCTCAAAGGACACTAGCTCCCACATCATGCCATAAGAAGTATCAGGTTTGAATGCCGCTGCATACTGAACCTCGACTTCTGCAACACCAGAAACACTTCTCTAGTAACTGTTGTGTGAAAATGTATGTAATTCAGTCTGGGACCTCTACTTCTGACTGTTGCTGATGAGGAGGATTTGCTGGTTTTAAGTATCTCCTTAGTGGAGACTAATGTAAACCAAGTGCTGGAAGGGATAACCTTAAAATAGATATGCCCATGAAAATGTGATGAGGACTGTTCCCCTTCACCCTTGTATAATTTTCTTATGAAATGTTAGGATTAAAGCTAATTCATCCTGTGGTTATTACTAAAATACTTATCACAAGCTGGCATCGTATAGGCTATAGAACAACTCTCAGTTGTCGGGAAACAATTCAAGGGTGGGAGGGAAGTTGCTACTTGACAACAATTCCAAGAAAAACACATGAAGCCATTTTTAGATGCAAACTAGAAGGACGAACTTGCAGGATTCACTGGGTCACATCTTTAAGGAGGGATTTTGTTTTCTCTTTCCGAGAACTGGGGCTTCATATTTCTAAACGGGATTTAAAAAAAAATCCTGATATATATCAGAAATGTAAAGCCTCAACTGGAGGCACAGATCTGTGGAATTAGCAAAAACATTATTAGGCCTGGTCTACACTGGGGGGGGATCGATCTAAGATACGTCGACTTCAGCTATGAGAATAGCGTAGCTGAAGTCGACGTATCTTAGATCGACTTAGAATCACTTACTTTGCATCCTCGCAGGGCGGGATCGATGGCCGCCACTCCCCCGTTGACTCTGCTTCCTCCTCTTGCTGTGGTGGAGTTCCAGAGACGACGGCAGAGTGATCGGGTATCGATTTATCGCATCTACACTAGACGCTATAAATCAATCCCCAATAGATCAATCACTACCCGCCAAACCAGTGGGTAGTGTAGACATGGCCTTAGACTGTTAAACTAAAGGTGAGCCTGGGAAAAGAAGCACTGCAATTAAATAGACCATCTAAGAGAATTCAGATCCCCAGAAGAATAGTAACAGGATGGATCTGTAGAACTTACAAATAATTTATATTTTTTCCATAGAGAATATTTTTAAAAGCAATGGTGGCATCTATGTTTCAACCTGATGTTTATATCCAGTGAACCACATTTACCACTGAAGACAAATCATATCTTTTTACAGGCAAAACAATGAATTATTTGCTAATGCATAGAAGACAGGTAACATAGCATGAGCAGCTCCTTGAATCATCCAGATAGCCTTCAGCTGCCCCACGGGGGTCAGTTCATAAGGAAAATGAAGGCAAAGGCTTCTAAATGCCTGTGTATTAGTGGGAGTTAAAGTGTCTGTCCCCTGCTGATGTCCGTTTGTTTGTGTCAGGGAAGCCTGGCTGTTTAAAAATAGCCAGAGCTTCGCGAACCAGCTGAGCGGCGGCGAACCAGCTGAGCGGCGGCGAACCAGCTGAGCAGCGGGGGACAGCAGAGCAGCTCATAGCAGGAGTTTGCCTGGGAGTTCGCCTGGAGTGAGCCCAGTGAGGCTTACCTCTTGCAAACTGCTCTGAGGAAGCTCATAGTAGGAAGGTGATATGGAAGAGGGGGGTTCAGCTGTTGTGACCTGCACTGGATGTGCCATGTTTCTCTTTCTTCCACAGGACAGAAGCGACTTTGTCTGTACAAAGTGCAGGCTGGTCTCCATATTGGAAGAGAAGATTGAAGGTCTGGAGCAACAGATAACAACCCTGCGTTGCATACGAGAAACTGAGGATTTTCTGGACAAAACTCAGGATATGCTTCTAGGGGCACAAAGCTCTAAAGATATAGAGCAGGTTGCACAGAGGAGCCAAGAGGCCAGTGAAGAAGCTTGGCAACATGTGACCTCCAGAAGAGGTAAGCGGAATGTCCGGGTTCCAGTAACACAGACACAGGTAACTAACCGCTTTCATGTTCTCTCCACAGGTACCGTTGCGGAGAGTGGACCAGATGATATGTCTGGGGCGAGAAAGCAGAAGGAGACTCCGCTGGTTGGAAGGCATGAGATGCGATGTCCTGAGGTTGGGGGTTCCACGACCACCACTCCCAAGAGGAGAAGGCGGGTGGTGGTGGTCGGGGACTCTCTCCTCCGGGGGACTGAGTCATCTATCTGCCGCCCTGACCGGGAAAACCGAGAAGTCTGCTGCTTGCCAGGGGCTAGGATTCGCGATGTGACGGAGAGACTGCCGAGACTCATCAAGCCCTCGGATCGCTACCCCTTCCTGCTTCTCCACGTGGGCACCAATGATACTGCCAAGAATGACCTTGAGCGGATCACTGCGGACTACGTGGCTCTGGGAAGAAGGATAAAGGAGTTGGAGGCGCAAGTGGTGTTCTCGTCCATCCTTCTCATGGAAGGAAAAGGCCTGGGTAGGGACCATCGAAACATCGAACTCAATGAATGGCTACGCAGGTGGTGTCGGAGAGAAGGCTTTGGATTCTTTGACCATGGGATGGTGTTCCATGAAGGAGGAGTGCTGGGCAGAGACGGGCTCCATCTTACGAAGAGAGGGAAGAGCATCTTTGCCAGCAGGCTGGCTAACCTAGTGAGGAGGGCTTTAAATTAGGTTCACCGGGGGAAGGAGACCAAAGCCCTGAGGTAAGTGAGAAAGCGGGATACCGGGAGGAAGCACAGGCAGGAATGTCTGTGAGGGGAGGGCTCCTGCCTCATACTGGGAATGAGGGGCAATCAACAGGTTATCTCAAGTGCTTATATACGAATGCACAAAGCCTTGGAAACAAGCAGGGAGAACTGGAGGTCCTGGTGATGTCAAGGAACTATGACGTGATTGGAATAACAGAGACTTGGTGGGATAACTCACATGACTGGAGTACTGTCATGGATGGTTATAAACTGTTCAGGAAGGACAGGCAGGGCAGAAAAGGTCGGGGAGTAGCACTGTATGTAAGGGAGCAGTATGACTGCTCAGAGCTCCTGTACGAAACTGTAGAAAAACCTGAGTGTCTCTGGATTAAGTTTAGAAGTGTGTGCAACAAGAGTGATGTAGTGGTGGGAGTCTGCTATAGACCACCGGACCAGGGGGATGAGGTAGATGAGGCTTTCTTCCGGCAGCTCACGGAAGCTACTAGATCGCATGCCCTGATTCTCATGGGTGACTTTAATTTTCCTGATATCTGCTGGAAGAGCAATACAGCAGTGCATAGACAATCCAGGAAGTTTTTGGAAAGCGTAGGGGACAATTTCCTGGCGCAAGTGCTACAGGAGCCAACTAAGGGGGGAGCTTTTCTTGACCTGCTGCTCACAAACCGGGAAGAATTAGTACGGGAAGCAAAAGTGGATGGGAATCTGGGAGGCAGTGACCATGAGTTGGTTGAGTTCAGGATCTTGACGCAGGGAAGAAAGGTAAGCAGCAGGATACGGACCCTGGACTTCAGGAAAGCAGACTTTGACTCCCTCAGGGAATGGATGGCCAGGATCCCCTGGGGGACTAACACGAAGGGGAAAGGAGTCCAGGAGAGCTGGCTGTATTTCAAGGAATCCCTGTTGAGGTTACAGGGACAAACCATCCCGATGAGTCGAAAGAATAGTAAATATGGCAGGCGACCAGCTTGGCTTAACGGTGAAATCCTAGCGGATCTTAAACATAAAAAAGAAGCTTACAAGAAGTGGAAGGTTGGACATATGACCAGGGAAGAGTATAAAAATATTGCTCGGGCCTGTAGGAATGATATCAGGAGGGCCAAATCGCACCTGGAGCTGCAGCTAGCAAGAGATGTCAAGAGTAACAAGAAGGGTTTCTTCAGGTATGTTGGCAACAAGAAGAAAGCCAAGGAAAGTGTGGGCCCCTTACTGAATGAGGGAGGCAACCTAGTGACAGAAGATGTGGAAAAAGCTAATGTACTCAATGCTTTTTTTGCCTCTGTCTTCACTAACAAGGTCAGCTCCCAGACTGCTGCGCTGGGCATCACAAAATGGGGAAGAGATGGCCAGCCCTCTGTGGAGATAGAGGTGGTTAGGGACTATTTAGAAAAGCTGGACGTGCACAAGTCCATGGGGCCGGACGAGTTGCATCCAAGAGTGCTGAAGGAATTGGTGGCTGTGATTGCAGAGCCATTGGCCATTATCTTTGAAAACTCGTGGCGAACGGGGGAAGTCCCGGATGACTGGAAAAAGGCTAATGTAGTGCCAATCTTTAAAAAAGGGAAGAAGGAGGATCCTGGGAACTACAGGCCAGTCAGCCTCACCTCAGTCCCTGGAAAAATCATGGAGCAGGTCCTCAAAGAATCAATCCTGAAGCACTTGCATGAGAGGAAAGTGATCAGGAACAGCCAGCATGGATTCACCAAGGGAAGGTCATGCCTGACTAATCTAATCGCCTTTTATGATGAGATTACTGGTTCTGTGGATGAAGGGAAAGCAGTGGATGCATTGTTTCTTGACTTTGGCAAAGCTTTTGACACGGTCTCCCACAGTATTCTTGTCAGCAAGTTAAGGAAGTATGGGCTAGATGAATGCACTATAAGGTGGGTAGAAAGCTGGCTAGATTGTCGGGCTCAATGGGTAGTGATCAATGGCTCCATGTCTAGTTGGCAGCCGGTGTCAAGTGGAGTGCCCCAGGGGTCGGTCCTGGGGCTTGTTTTGTTCAATATCTTCATAAATGATCTGGAGGATGGTGTAGATTGCACTCTCAGCAAATTTGCGGATGATACTAAACTGGGAGGAGTGGTAGATACGCTGGAGGGGAGGGATAGGATACAGAAGGACCTAGACAAATTGCAGGATTGGGCCAAAAGAAATCTGACGAGGTTCAATAAGGATAAGTGCAGGGTCCTGTACTTAGGACGGAAGAATGCAATGCACCGCTACAGACTAGGGGCTGAATGGCTAGGCAGCAGTTCTGCGGAAAAGGACCTAGGGGTGACAGTGGATGAGAAGCTGGATATGAGTCAGCAGTGTGCCCTTGTTGCCAAGAAGGCCAATGGCATTTTGGGCTGTATAAGTAGGGGCATAGCGAGCAGATCGAGGGACGTGATCGTTCCCCTCTATTCGACATTGGTGAGGCCTCATCTGGAGTACTGTGTCCAGTTTTGGGCCCCACACTACAAGAAGGATGTGGATAAATTGGAGAGAGTCCAGCGAAGGGCAACAAAAATGATTAGGGGTCTAGAACACATGACTTATGAGGAGAGGCTGAGGGAGCTGGGATTGTTTAGTCTGCAGGAGAGAAGAATGAGGGGGGATTTGATAGCTGCTTTCAACTACCTGAAAGGGGGTTCCAAAGAGGATGGCTCTAGACTGTTCTCAATGGTAGCAGATGACAGAACGAGGAGTAATGGTCTCAAGTTGCAGTGGGGGAGGTTTAGATTGGATATTAGGAAAAACTTTTTCACTATGAGGGTGGTGAAACACTGGAATGCGTTACCTAGGGAGGTGGTAGAATCTCCTTCCTTAGAGGTTTTTAAGGTCAGGCTTGACAAAGCCCTGGCTGGGATGATTTAACTGGGAATTGGTCCTGCTTCGAGCAGGGGGTTGGACTAAATGACCTTCTGGGGTCCCTTCCAACCCTGATATTCTATGATTCTATGATTCTATGTCCAGCACTTTTCCCTGCATTCTTTTCTACATTGTGGGCTGGAAAGAATTTTCTCCCTTCTGTCCTTCAAAGAATAAAAAGTAGAGCTGGTTGAAAACTGGAATTTCTGCCCATTGTTTCGATTTGGTTAAAACCCCCCAAACATTTTGATTCAGGTCAGTCTGACAGAACATAATTCAACTTTCCAGATGGAAAAACAAAAAAAATCAGCAAAATAAAAAATGTCCATTTTATGGAAACTGTATCTGCCTTTGAAAAAACATGGATGGAAATTTTCTGATTAGTGCTACTGAAAACAAATTTAACTGCACTGCTTTTTAAAATATTGTTTTCCCTATTAAACTGCACGGACCCAGGCACCTTACTTGTTCTCTAGCAAACTGTAACCCTTTTCTCTAAGAGAAAAAAAATGATTTCATTTGGTGTCTGTTCCATTCTCAATTGCTGTCTCCTTCCTACTTTTGTCCCTTTGGTACCATTGGCATTGTCAGCCAGCATAGCAGTTTCACAAAAGGTGCAGAGAAGGGTAATGAAAGTGAGTACAGTTTTGGGGGTGTGGTTGCTGTACAAAAAGAGATTAAAAAAACTACAACTATTTAGTTTGGAAAGAGGTAAGCATGGCAGAGGATTATGACAGTGGACCATAAAACATTATGGAAGAGGACAACTAGCCATTTCTCTTTATCTTTTCCTATCACACTAGGACCATAGGGTTAAGGTGATTCCTCATTACTGGTTTCAGTCATTTCTGTTTGTATAACACCCATTTTGTCAGCTAGGGCAGGCCTGCTTAAAGGGGTTCAGTGTGGGAGATGCACACACTCTGGCATGCACATGGCCAGAGGAAGTACTTCTACATGGATCCTTGTATTGAGCTGTGCAAACCCACAGGGGTTAAGGAGCAGGTCTGGGCCCACCCCCACACCTGCAATGCATACACAGGCTGGAGGAGGAGCTGAAAAGGGGAGCAAATACAAATTGAAGGCTGACACTCAATTTAAAAAGGGGAGCAGAGTACCTCACTTGCAGACAATCAGGGAAGGCGTGCAGACCCAGCTCTGCAAAAGGAGCACTGTTGGAGGCCTAGCTGCCAGAGCCCCTGACCTTTGATTTATTTTTATAAGCCTTTGCTTTTCCCTCTTGTGTGGGGAGACTGGTAGGAAGTGATCCAGGGAGGCAGCCACATAGCACAGGGTGCAGGACTTAGCCACCTACCTTTGGTTCCTTGAGTCAGAACCTGGTGGAGAGGGTGAAGCTAGATTCCCCTACCCACCCCCTCATAAGATTGGAGGCAAAAGGCCTAGTATCTCAGAGACTGGAGATTTAAGAGTAGGGAGAGCCCATATCCCAGAAGGTCCCAAGTCTGGAACTTTGGCCAGGTGAAACCTGAAGCCCCTCATTGGGCAATGGAGTTAGCCTTTTGTTGGACTCTTTACATACTCGGGAAGAGTGGGCACAACTTGTGGCCCAGTCAGAGTGCTGAGCCGTAGAAGGTGACAAACCACCTCAGGGCTGAAGTGGCTATTAACAGGGATGGCAAGAGAAAAGAGTGCCTGTCATGCCCTCACCCTCGCCTGACTTCAGTGACTGGATTGAAGTAGCTTCTGTGGAGTGTCTCCCTTGTCCCTTAGGCTGTGGACATGACCCATAGTGTGCAAGATGTGGCTAATATTAGCAAGAAACATCTGGTATACACACTGAATTATTTCATGCTTGAAAATATTTTTATTGCAAGCCAAATTATACCAAGTAGCCATCTATCCAACTAGTTCAAGGAAAACACGAGCAACCATCCATGCTAGAAATACAAATCATAATAAAAGTTGACCACAGTCACCAATTGAGCAGACATTTCAGACAACAACAAAAACCTTAAGAAGAACATTAACAGTTGCATCCTGGGTATGTGTAGATGGATTTGATCTGATAGGAAAATATTTGTTAAGAGTGGTGCTACCCAGAAGAACCAGGCAGGAAACATGGTTGGACAGACAAAAAGAAAATAAATATTACTTGGAGGATGCTAGGGGTGGGGTCAATACTATGCCTGTAAAGAGAACTGTACCATTCTCCCATGACATTTTCAGTGCGAAATTATGGACAGCTTCAAAATGAGCAAGAGAAACAGATAATAGTGTAAGAGAACAAATACTAAGGGAATAACTCATGAACTAGTGCTAAGAACACAAAGTGAGTCAGTTGGAGGAGTTTCTAAAGTGGTCTGTGTGCAAGAAAAATGTCATAGGAAGTAGTGGAATGTACACAGAAGTTTTCACACGTAATATGGTGAAGCCTCATTTATAAATAATGTTCCATGAGGACGATACACTGTTTCCAATAGTACCTGACAGAGAAATCCTAGCTGTTATTGAATAAAAATTGTGAGAAACTTAGGTTGGGGTATCATCTCTTATGGAAAAATCCTACAGAATTTAATAGGAATGAAACTTGTAGGGTTCTATGGAAATTAAATAGAATTCTATAAAAATTGCTCAGAAACATATAGATTTAATAATAATCTTTCATATAGTGCTTTTAAATGATCCCACAGAATTTAATAGAGAATTATATCCCTGCTATCAAATCCTTATTAATATTTATGTTGTAGTAGCACCTAGAGGCCACACTCAAATTTGGACCAATTGTGCTTGGCATCATTCAAACTCATAATAAATTATAGTCCCTGCCCCAAAGAGCTAGGTTCATGTAAAAATTCTCCAGAAAGGTTCTTAGTCTCCAGATTATTATGCATGGGCTCAGAGGTGAGTTTTTTGTCTTATGCATAAATTTGCACAGTATTGCATATTATATTCAATTCCTTTTTGCCAACTATTGAATTAAGGATTGCATAATTCTGCTGTTCATGCCTCCCTGCCCCTCTGTGGCTGTGGTAAGCAGTTAATTCCTCTTGGAAAGACTCAGGCAATCAGTTTATTTACCAGCCAGTAAGTATACCTGGCAATTTTCCTGCACAAAATGAGATGCTCTCTTGTCAGGAAGATGTTTGATCCTTTTGCAGGCTCTGCCATCTGTTAAATAAATATAGGCATGTGAAAGTTCAAAGTATGCTGTGTGTAATAACAGGCAATGCTACCATACATTGTGTTGACTCTTGGAATTAGGGCAGCGACAGTCTCCTATTATGTAGTTGTAACAATGTTATTAGGAGAATGGCAACTTTTTTTAAAAAAAGTCACCAATTCAAATTATTTCAAATAAACAGAATATAGATTAATGGTTTTGTCGGATATGTATTGTATGTGTTTTATATCCTTCAATGAAATATTACCCTTCCCTTCAGAAAATTTATGGACAAAATATGTATAATTTACCTGAAAAGTCTGGTTTGACTATAAAAACCCTAAAAAATATAAATTGAAGGCTGACACTCAATTTAAAATGAGTTAAGATGGCGATTCTGGCCTTGGCATTGAATTTCCTGGTTTGTATCATTATCAGACAGACACTGAGCCATTGCACATACTTTTTAGCCATGATTTTTAGCCATCATAGTGTATTTGCTTCTGTTTTCTTTTCAAGAGACAGAAAGAAACAAATTGCTGAACTGATAAGTATAGGCTGCTCTAGTCTTTCTTGCAAATATATACAAACGTATACTTAACACTTATCGTTCCTCATTTGTTTTGTTGGCTGTCTTCTTCCCCCTCATAACAACTTTACTTTATTTTTCTTTCCAGTATAATTAAATGAAGCAAGACAATTCAAGAGTATAAACACATTATAGCATTTAGTGCTGTAAACATTTTACAAAGGTGTTTTTAAAATATTGTTTCATACTTACATCTAAGAGCTCAGTGGGAGAGTAGGTGCCCAGAGCATTGAGGCTCTGGTTCAGCAAAGTGCTTAAGCACATGCTTAACATTAATCTCATGCTTCAGTTCATTCCTATTTAGCAGAACATCTAAACACATGCCTAAATCCCACTGAAATCAAAGTGAAAGCAAGTGCTTCCCTGATTCAGCTCAGGGAAGCTGGCAATTTGGGAAGGTCCTCGCCGACTGGAAAAAGGCTAACGTAGTGCCCATCTTTAAAAAAGGGAAGAAGGAGGATCCAGGGAACTACAGGCCAGTCACCCTCACCTCAGACCCTGGAAAAATCATAGACCAGGTCATCAAGAAATCAATTTTGAAGCACTTTGAGGAGAGGAAAGTGATCAGGAACAGTTAGCTTGAATTCACCAAGGGAAAGTCATGCCTCACTAACCTAATTGCCTTCTATGATGAGATAACTGGCTCTGTGGATGAGGGGAAAGCAGTGGATGTGTTATACTTGGACTTTAGCAAAGCTTTTGATACAGTCTCTCACAGTATTCTTGCCAGCAAGTTAAAGAAGTATGGGCTTGATGAATAGACTATAAAGTGGATAGAAAGCTGGCTAGATCATCGGGCTCAATGGGTAGTAATCAATGGCTCCATGTCTAGTTTGCAGCCGGTATCAAGCGGAGTGCCCCAAGGGTCGGTCCTGGGGCCGGTTTTGTTCAATATCTTCATTAGTGATCTGGAGATGGCATGGATTGCACCCTCAGCAAGTTTGCAGATGACAGTAAACTGGGAAGAGTGGTAGATACACTGGAGGGTAGGGATAGGATACAGAGGGACCTAGACAAATTAGAGGATTGGGCCAAAAGAAATCTGATGAGGTTCAACAAGGACAAGTGCAGAGTCCTGCTTTTAGGATGGAAGAATCCCATGTATTGCTACAGACTAGGGATTGAGTGGCTAGGCAGCAGTTCTTCAGAAAAGGACCTAGGGGTGACAGTGGAGGAGAAGCTGGCTATGAGTCAACAGTGTGCCCTTGTTGCCAAGAAGGCTACTGGCATTTTGGGCTGTATAACTAGGAGCATTGCCAGCAGATCGAGGGACGTGATCATTCCCCTCTATTCGGCATTGGTGAGGCCTCATCTGGAGTACCGTGTCCAGTTTTGGGCCCCACCCTAAAAGAAGGATATGGAAAAATTGGAAAGAGTCCAGCGGAGGGCAACAAAAATGATTACAGGGCTGGAGCACATGACTTATGAGGAGAGGCTGAGAAAACTGGGATTATTTAGTCTGCAAAAGAGAAGAATGAGGGGGGATTTGATAGCTGCTTTCAACTACCTGAAAGCAGGTTCCAAAGAGGATGGATCTAGACTGTTCTCAGTGGTAGCAGATGACAGAATAAGGAGTAATGGTCTCAAGTTGCGTGGGGGAGGTTTAGGTTGGATATTAGGAAAACCTTTTTCACTAGGAGGGTGATGAAGCAGTGGAATGTGTTACCTAGGGAGGTGGTGGAATCTCCTTCTTTAGAAGTTTTTAAGGCCCGGCTTGACAAAGCCCTGGCTGGGATGATTTAGTTGGGGATTGGTCCTGCTTTGAGCAGGGGGTTGGACTAGATGACCTCCTGTGGTCCCTTCCAACCCTGAGATTCTATGATTCTATGAGAACCTTCCAATATTACGCCCTTGCAATGCTATGGATATTACTTTATTATTTTTATAATAAAATATTAATGATTAATTATTTTTATTGATGTTTGTATTATAGTTGTATCCAGAGGGCCCAGTAAGAGATGAAGGCTCTGAATATATATATCATGAAAAGATGGGTCCTTCTCCAATGAGCATACTGTCTAACTGTAAGATGAGAGTCAACAGGTTCATATGACAAACAGATGTGGGGGAGCAAAAAGTAACAGTAAGACAGTAATGATTCATTTAAAAAGCAGGGATCACAGTACACCAGCTGCCTAACCATTAATACTAAATATCAAGCAAATCATGCCAAACCAACCTAATTTCCTTCTTTGACAGGGTCACTGGCCTAGGTGGATGTGGGGAAGCTGTAAACGTGATATGTCTTGATTTTTAGTAAAGGTTTTGATACAGTCTCCCATGAAATTCTCATAAGGAAACTATAAAAATGTGGTGTATTTGCAGTCATTATAAGGTGGGTGCATAACCGATTGAAAGACCGTACTCAAAGAGTTATTATCAATGTTTTGGGTCAAACTGGGAGAGTGTATCTAGTGGTATCCCAAATGGTTCTCTCCTGGGTCCACTAATAGTCAATATTTTCATTAATGACATGGATAATGGAGTGAAGAATATGCTTATAAAATATGCAGATGACACCAAACTGCCAGGAACAGCAAAGACTTTGTAGGACTCAAAATAGCTTTGAAAATTTGGAGAATTGGTCTGAAATCAACAAGATGATATGCAATAAAGATAAGTACAAAGTACTAAACTTAAGAAGGAAAAATCAAATGCACAACTACAAAATGGGAACTAACTGGCTAGGTGATAGTGCTGCAGAAAAGGATGTGGGGCTTATAGTGGATCACAAATTGAATATGGGTCAGATATGTGATGCAGTTGTGAAAAAGGCTAATATTCTGATGTGTATTAAGAGGAGTGTCATATGTAAGACATAGGAGGTAGTTGTCCCACTCTGCTTGGCACTGATGAGGTCTCAACTGGAGTCCTGTGTTGAGCTCTAAGAAAGATGTGGACAAATTGGAGAAAGTCCAGAGGAGAGCAACAAATGTTAAAAGGTTTAGAAAATCTGACCTATGAGCAAAGGTTAAAAAAAGTTGGGCATGTTTAGTCTTGAGCTGTCATAAACATACAGCTAAGGGTAGCATAAAATCCCTTCTTTACCTTTAAAGGGTTAAGAAGCTCAGATAACCTGGTTGGCACCTGACCAAAAGGAGGAATAAGGGGAGAAGATACTTTCAAATCTGTGGGGGAAGGTTTTTGTTTTGGGCTTTTGTTGTTCTCTCTGGAGACAAAGAGAGAGATCAAGCAAGTAATCCAGCTCCTACTGAATGATACATCTAAAATTACAGAAATAGTAAGTAATAGCAAGGAAATGCGTTAGAGTATCTTTTGTTTTAGCTTGTGAATTTTCCCTAGGCTAAGAGGGAGGTTTATTCCTGGTTTTTTTGTAACTTTAAAGTTTTGCTTAGAGAGGAATCCTCTGTGTTTTGAATCTGATTACCCTGTAAAATTACATTCCATCCTGATTTTACAGAGGTGCTTCTTTTACTTTTTCTTTATAATAAAGTTCTGTTTTTAAGAACTGGATTGGTTTTTAGTGTCCTAAAGCCCAAGGCGCTGGTCTGTGCTCACCTTGTTTACTCTCAAACCTCCCCAGGAAAGGGGGTGAAGGGGCTTGGGGGGATATTTTGGGGAAACAAGAACTCCAAGTGGTCCCTTTCCTAAATCTTTGTCTAACTCACTTGGTGGTGGCAGTGATACCATTCCAAGGACAAGGAAGAATTTGTACCTTGGGGAAGTTTTTATCTGAAGCTGGTAGAGATAAGCTTAGGGGGTCTTTCATGTGGGTCCCCACATCTGTACCCTAGAGTTCAGAGTGGGGATGGAACCCTGACATGAGCAAAGAAGACTGAGGGAGGACCTGATAACAGTCTTCAGATATAGTAAGGTCTGTTATAAAGAAGACAGTGACCAATTGTTCTCCGTGTACGCTGAAGGTAAGAGAAGAAGTAATTGGCTTAATCTGCAGCAAGGGATATATAGGTTAGGAATTAGGAAAAACTTTCTACCTATAAGGATAGCTAAGCACTGGAATATTGTTCCAAGGAAGATTGTGGAATTCTCATCACTGGGTGTTTTTAAGAACAGGCTAGACAAACACCTGTCCGAGATGATCTAGTTATACTTGGTTCTGCCACAGTGCAGGGAATGCATGATCATTATGGAATGCATGATCATCCCCCCCCCCCCCCACTCAGTGCACCAAGAAAGCACTTGGAACATTAATGATTGCTTTTCTTATTTGTATCAGTTTCACTGAATTTCCTGAGGTAAGATGACCAAGAACAGGTTGATTTGAGATCTTCAATGTGGGCTCAAATGCAATTTCAGTAACAGTTTGCCCTGTATTTCTAACTTGTCTTGTACAATTGTTCTGCCCCACGACCTTTTATTTCTTTACTCTGTTTCCACAAAACAATTTCTTGCTTCATTTACACTAAGGAGAGTTGGCAGTTTTCTCTTTGGTGCAGAAGGTAGAGAATTGCTGGCTTAATTTCTGAAGCATCTGCAGTTTCACTGAATTTTTTCCCCTCTCTCCAGTATTTCCCATGTCAGTCCTTTTCATTGTGTGGTTATTGATATCCCATTTCTATTAAGTGACTTCTGACAACTCTATTTTCACAGCAAGTGTGTCCCTGATTCTCCTCCATAGCAGTGAACATTAGGAATAATTCCACCGTAGTTAATGCAGTTTCACTGGAGATGTGAGAAGAGAATCATGTCTTTATCAATCATCAGCTGATAATCCATTCTGATGGACCTCTGGAAATCCATCAGAAAGTGTGTTTATTATTGAAGACAGACTGCATTTCAATGTCATGTTTGTAAAAATAATCAGATCGGAATGGGCAGGTGGCTTGTTATTCCTCACAATCCCCTGGGACATGACCCAGAACATGTCATTATCTTTTACCTTCTACTAGCTTTACCACACTAATCATACTTAAGGCCTAATCCCGCTCCCTTTGAGTCAATGGGAGTCTAGCCATTTAACTTCCATGGGAACTGGACTGGGACATTACTAACTGGGCTGAAGATAAAGTAAAGGCAAATCAAATAATTTGGCATCTGTACCTGAAAATGCAAATATATGTAATGGGATGATTGGAATAGGTAGGGATCCAAAACAACACCAGATGATTTTTGAAGGTTCTTTGATATTTCTGTGCCACTAGTACTGTGTGCTAATTCTGTATCCCTTATTGGCTTTAGAATGCCAGACATCATGGGTCAAATTGGCCTCTCAGCTACACAAATGTAAATCCAGAATAATATTAAAGCCAACAGAGTTACTCTGGATTGACACCAGACTAAAGCCCAGATCTGGTAGACTAATTTACACAGGCGGATGCCTGAATGTGCCTAAAGTCCCATCTCAGTTAACCAGGCTCTACACATGCACTGGGAACCACTGGTGCAGAGTAGTTTGAAGTATTGAGGCCTAAAATAGAGGATTCCCAGATGGTGATCACTGCTGGGTGATCTTGGGCAAATTGCTTTCGCCTCTGTATGCCTCGGTTTCCCCAACTGTAAAATGGGGAAAATGATACTGACTTCCTTTGTAAAGCACCTTGATATTTATGATGAAAACTACTATCTAAGAGATGTGTATTATTAATGGTGGTTGTTGTTGTTATTATTATTATTAGAAGAAGAATTTGATCCAATAATACCATCCTCCCCACTTTATGCTTATGTATATTGGATGCTCCCCAACCACAAAACTCACGAGTGTAATTCAGGCACAGCTAATATAAAACAAACACCGTTTATTAAAAAAAGTTCAACAGAATATTGAGATCAGGTTTTGAAGCCCATGTTTTCAATACTGACATAAAATGTGGCCTGGCAGTTGATTTTTAATAGCACTTGATTGTGTGAGTGCTTTTCCCAGAGGAAAAAGTTAATGAGCCTTAAAACGGAGTGTGCTTCTTTATGAATTCACACTACTGTTCTGTTTCTGGCTAAACTTTACTTGATTCCTGATGGGAAAACATTAGTTTAATAATTATGTCATTGATAATCCTACAGTAAAAACTTTTGCTTTGATAACACAATCCAGGAAAGATGAACATTCGGGAAAACAGATTTAATATGATTATAAAATGATATATTAAACTCTATCAGTGCCCAATTTTTATTCATGTTTTCCTGAGGAACCCTGGTCATTGTTCACACTATGTCCATCCAGCTGACCGTTCTTTTTTTGTGGCCCTGATTGTTCACAGTGGCTGTCATTTCTGTGGCATCAGTTTGCACTTGCAACTAAGTGTGCCTGACATTTACACCCACAGGTCACAATGTATACAAATACTGTCCTTACAGAGCTGACTGTGCCACTTGGTCAGACGTGAACCTGGAATTAATTGCTGATGCAAGAATGTGGTGCGCGTGTTAATAGGTGAAAATCTGCACCAACTGAATAAAGCGGCTGGGTCAAAGACCATTTAATGCCTGGCGTGTTGTACGTAATACACCTCAAAACCAGTCATTTGTAGTGCAATTTAATTTTGCACTAGAGTAATTCTTTTATTCACATTTTCACATCTCCAGTACAACTAAGCCTCCTAACATCTATGTTCTTTAAATACTAAGATTTTTGCCTTAACTTTTGGTGCCCCCGGGCTTTACATCAGGTAGTGTGCAATTTAAGAGGAGTTTCTTTCTCATTTTAATTAAAGTTGGATGTGAGGAGAAGGGTGAGGTCGCTTCATCCTTTAGTTATCTCAGCAAGATGTGTATACTGTTAATAATTTAAACTGAATGTATTACAGTTTAAATGGTGCATTTGATGATGGAGCAAAGCCACATTTTTGAGGATTCTATTAGGCAAGATTATATCCGTCAGATCCAGGGAACGACTGATGTTTAACTGGTAAGTGTAGCAGCTGTTCCGTGCATGGTTTTTTGTACAGCTTAGCTATATTGCTTTAGAAATCAGTGTAGTTATAACAATATGATACCCTAAATGCATTTATACCAGAATAAAGGTGTTGACATCAGTACATTTACAGTGTTAAGGTATATTAACCCTTATACTGCTAGAAGTGAATACACGCTAGAGGTATTGCTATGCCTGTACTAGTTTCTAATCTGACATAGTTAAAGTGGAACAACACAATGTGTGTCCTAATGGTCATGCTGAAATATGTTGCACTCCTCTGGGACAACGTGGACAGCAAAGCATAGAACGAAATAATGAGAGCTGGGTAAGAGGCGTTCTCACTTGAGGGGCTCCAACTGTGGAAAACTTCCAGAAGAGATGACACAAATCCAGATTCTGATCTCCTTTAGGAGACTGCAATGCTTCTGGGAGTAACCAGGGTGGGGCACCATGCTACCTTCTGCCCCGAGTGTGAGGTAACTTTGTTGTTCCTGCCTTGGGTCAGCTCCTTGACACTCCTGGCCACTGTGAGCACAACTGGGCTCCCCACCTTACAGTTCACCTTTTTCTATCAATTTCTTCTCCTGAAGTCCCCACAATCTCTTCATTAGCATTTGATTCCATATGCAATTAGACTTCCTATGCAAGACACACATTACACAATGGGCAGCCACTGAGATAAATGTCTCCTACTTCCTGTTTAGTGGAACCTTAAGGTATGTCACCTCTGGCTAACCTGCCTTTAACGACAAAGCTTTCAGAAGATAATTTCCTATATATACATATCTCCTTACATAATAGAAAACTTACCTGACACTCTTTGTGAACTAGAATGTAAACACTAGACCCAGGGGATCCCTGTAACTCTGATGCAACCCTGTGCCCTCTGCCATTTGGCAAGAAGAAGTCCTTGGTTCACAGAGACATGGCAGACGCTGCCCATATTCACAGCATCAACCCCCGCCCCACTTCCCCTCCCAAAATGAGCCCGTCCTCCATTTAGAGTTTTCTATAACCTGAAAAGAGAGAAGAAATGGAGACTCCATGAAGCTCACTAGAGATTTCACTATTGCCAATTTATTTTATGTGGACTCATATGCAATGATGACGGGCAGCAATACAAAATAGATTAGACAGGAAGACAGATTAACCACCCTAGCAGCTGACCAGGAAGGTTAGATTCTTATTAAGTACAGAGGTAAGTTGATCTTGTATACATTTTCCTCATGTATTTGCTTGTAAGTGAAAATTAAGTCACTTTGGTCATGTTCATTTCCCTTTGGCTTTGCTTTTCCACGAATTTGACTTTTACCAGCACTTACACTTCGCAACAAGTGAAGTTTAAGTCCACACACTTGAGCACTCATCCCAGAAGTGATATATTTTATATGGCCTGGCATAACTAGGATTGGCATCCCCAAGCTCTTTGCTGGATCCCTGGTGCAGGGGGGAAATTAAATGAACCAGAGAAGATCTTACTCCATCCATCACAAATAGGATCGCAGACACAGATGCTGTTATCTTGTGTCAGTGACTGCTGTGATGACAGCAAGTTACAGAGCAGTAAAGGCAGTTGGTATGTTTGACATGGGTGGACACTGCTCAACACAGCCATAGGGGAATGTTCACAAAAATCCTTAGCCAGAGCTCCAGATTAGAGGACATTAAAGCTGCCTGGCAAGGATGACACCTCACACTGAACTGCAAGCATCATACCTCCCACCCCGAATTATTGTGTGTGAATGTGAGAGGAGGGAGCTAAACTCTGCACCCAGCTACAATATAGTTTACTGCAGTTTAATATTTTCATACTATCTTAAGCAAGGCCTGGCCCAGAAAGGAAGAGGCTTAGATTCTTACAAAACTGCCTAATCCTGTTTATCTGCTGCCTCTCAAACTTCTCATTCTCTCAATTGGATTCAAAAGCACCTCTAAGCCCTACTCCAGTTCATGAGCCTGATCCAGTGACCCCAGAAGCCAACAGGAGATCCTCCGGTGATTTCAGTGGGTTTTGGATTAGGCCCTTATGCTTATCCTACTAGGAAACTGAATTAATATCAGGTGACCTATTTGGCCAATCATAGGTTAAAAAAACAGCTTGAATTTAAAACCAAGTATCCATTACAAGCCTTTAAATGGTGGTAATTAATTCATGGGCAAGACAACTTTGAAAAGAGAGGATTAAGTAAATTTGATGCACAAATGAAACTGAGGAAATAACACTCCAGGATAGTTTGTAAGCAGAAAAAGAAGCTAAATTCACAGAGTCGTTAATTTGTTGGGAATTATTTGCTGTGTTCTAATTCAGGGAAAGACAGCTGGCCTGGGTGTCAGGGTGTCTCTCTGCACCCCTAGATACACTATAGAATATTAACAGAATGTGACTTTCAATTTTAGAGGGTTTTTGGCCAAGTAAGAACTCTGTTTTTGACAGAGAATTCACCATGACTGTTTTAAAAAGCATTTTTTTTTCGGTGATAAGGAAAATAAAATCTCAGCTGAATGTGCTTCCTATTCAACATGTATACAGATTTAAAAATTATGTATGCAACTGTAGCACCAGTTTTAGCTAAACATAGTTCACAGACAGAGTTGGCTTAAAGAATGGTCACAGTTTTCACAAAATGTTTTGTGAAAAATATGACGCTTTTTTGTCCAGAAACCAGCCAGCTCTATCTACAGGCAGTAAAACCAGATCAGACAGGATAAAGTACATGACTGGGAGACCCAGGTTAAATCATGCAGTGTGTTTTTCAGTATAGGTTCTCAGGCCTTAATCTTGCAACTGAATTTACATAGGTAGCCTCTTGTGAAGCCTCTTGGAAGTCAATAAGGCACCACATGGGTGTAAGGAGACATCTGCACACATCCAGTTGCAGAAGCTGGGCCTCAGGTAGGAATTTCTTACACCATGCCCATCACTGTGATATCTGTACAACTAGGACCTTAACTATTCCTACTCCAGCCAAAAGCTAAATAACAAAACTAGCCTCAGATGGTCTGTTCACAACAATGCACAATCTGTCTTCATATTTTCTCTAAAGCACTATACATCTATGGAGTTGGAGTACTTGTGGCACCTTAGAGACTA
The DNA here is from genome assembly GCF_965152235.1 of Eretmochelys imbricata. Taxonomy (NCBI): domain Eukaryota; kingdom Metazoa; phylum Chordata; order Testudines; family Cheloniidae; genus Eretmochelys; species Eretmochelys imbricata. Next base: position 243,005,357 of record NC_135573.1, read on the forward strand.
ACCAATTTATTTGAGCATAAGCTTTCGTGAGCTACAGCTCACTTCATCGGATGCATACTGTGGAAAGTGTAGAAGATCTTTTTATACACACAAAGCATGAAAAAATACCTCCCCCCACCCCACTCTCCTACTGGTAATAGCTTATCTAAAGTGACCACTCTCCTTACAATGTGTATGATAATCAAGGTGGGCCATTTCCAGCACAAATCAAACATGTCCAGCAGACATGAAAGTTGTGATATTACAACAGAAAAACTTCAAATCCAGACTCCAGCGAGAGACTGCTGAATTGGAATTCATTTGCAAATTGGATACAATTAATTTAGGCTTGAATAGAGACTGGGAGTGGCTAAGTCATTATGCAAGGTAACCTATTTCCCCTTGTTTTCCAACCCCCCACTTCCTCAGACGTTCTTGTTAAACCCTTGATTTGTGCTGGAAATGGCCCACCTTGATTATCATACACATTGTAAGGAGAGTGGTCACTTTAAATAAGCTATTACCAGCAGCAGAGTGGGATGGGGGGAGGTATTTTTTCATGCTTTGTGTGTATAAAAAGATCTTCTACACTTTCCACAGTATGCATCCGATGAAGTGAGCTGTAGCTCACGAAAGCTTATGCTCAAATAAATTGGTTAGTCTCTAAGGTGCCACAAGTACTCCTTTTCTTTTTGCAAATACAGACTAACACGGCTGTTACTCTGAAACCTGTCATCTATGGAGTTGTATACCTAACTGAAGACTTAACGAAAATAGCTATGTTCTGGGGGCAGAGCTGTGAGAAGATTCAAGTTGGAAGTTCTTATAAATGAGAAATACACTATGCATGCACTCTCTGGCCTGTAGACATTTAAATTCTGTTTGTTGTTTGCCTTAGTCTACAATATAAGCCACACAGACTGAAAATATATATTTTTTCTTCTTTTGTATGGAAAACATACCATACAAACAGGTGTTTAGTTATCACTAGAGATGTGAACTGGATTTGAACCAGTGACGTAGGTGTAGAATGTTCTGTGCCTAACCATCAGTCCCCTGAGATATCTAGTAGTGCTTGTTGAGAACTTGGATCTAATGTGTCTCACTCATACTTGTTTCAAAAGACTGAAATGGATGTTCTTTTTATGGAATAAAAATGTGGAGATACACACAGTAGTAGCTGCAGCATATAATTTATGCACCAGTTACAGTGACTGCGCTCACCAAAATGCCAGCAATTATGAGTCAGAAAGTGTGGTTTGGACAAATTGTCCACAAAGTGCAATATGAAATTAGGGATGAGGGACATTCATTAGAGGATCACTATGCCTTTAAAAAGCTATGGAGCTGCCAACAGACATTCAGCAAGCTGAAAGGAATTCAGTTTAGTTTTATCAATGGTGCTGTTTAAAATATCCACACATTTAGTCTGGGCATTAAACCCAAAATATTCTGTGCCCCGGCAATACATGTGATAGAGTTAAAAAAGAAGCATCATGTTGCCATTATAGCTTCTTCTGTATCAGAAAGTAGCAACTTCTTTTGTAGGTGCCATTTCAAAACATTGCAGACAACCAGTACTACTTTTGTACAAGGCAGTTATGTCCATTTTTTGCAGTCAAACTATGGTATCTAGGTGCCAATAGGCAGGCCTCATTCCCAGATTTCCAGGTGGTGGATGGCATTACTGTACGTTTTAATGAATTTTGCACAGTAATGCCAGAAATGTTTTGGTTTGTCATGCCTTTTACTTAGGGGACAGACAGACAATGGCCAAAACTATGTTCATATAATATTTTACCTGCAGGCTCAGTCTGTGATTCCTTTTTGAGGTAGTTTCTATTAGGCATTAGGCACTTTTTTTCAGGAAGAATGCCAACCTGGATGCAGAAACTAAGCAGGCAATCCAATGATCTGCATGAATGATTTCTATTATTCACAACACTCAAAGAATACAAGACCAAAAATAATACAAAGAGTAAATAAACAGCTGATTTAGATTAAGTATAAGCTAGGGCATTGTGTTGCATTGATGAGGTTTGTTTTACAGAGTGTGTTAATCCTCAGCCGGAAGTGTGCATTGCATCTCTAATGTGTAGTAGAAATTGCCACTTGACTTCAGGTTTCCTTTTAAGATGGCACCTTGCCTTTCATTAGGCACCATTAATAAGGTCCCATTCTATTATTGCATGTGCCCCATGACTCTCATCTTTTCCCCTTTGGAACTTATTCCACAGTATAATAGACCTCTTTGTTAGGAAATTATTCCTACCTTTTTCTTTACTCAGTTTTATCCCATTATTCCCTGGACCACCAGAAGCAATTCTTTTGTATTTTCATCCTTCAAGTATTTGTAGTGGGTAGGCAAGTCATCTTTAGTCATCATTTGGCTAAGCTATATTTAGAGTTTTTCTCTTTCCTCCAAAATGAACCCTTTCAATCCATCAATAATTTCTGTGGCCCTTCTCTAAAGACATGTTAATTTTCAATATCTTTCTGGGATTAGAAGTGTCCAGAAATGTACACAGTATTCATCACAGCTATATAAAGAAATAATCACCTCCCTGTGCCACTTTTCATACATTGCTCAAATACAATGATTATATGAGTGAGTGATAGAGAGAGAGAGAGATTTTGTCCAGATTCTTCATTAGTATCACTTCCACATTGCAATTCTCAGAAATTTCAGTTTGTTTTTTTCCTGCTCTTAGGCCCTATCCTGAAATAGTTTAACATGGGTAAAATGCTCACTCACCGATTTTTAAGGGCAGACGGTACCATTAGGATCATCTAGTCTGACCTTCTGCATAACACAGGCAATAGGACTGCTTCAAATCCTATAATTGTGGTCAAACTTGATTTAAAAATTGTCAGTGATAGAGAATCCGCCATGACTCTTAATAATGGTTAATTAATTAAGTCCAATGGTTAATTAACCTCACTGTTAAACATTTACACTTTATTTCCAGTCTGAATTTGTCTAGCTTCAACTTCCAGCCATTGGATCATGATATACCTTTCTCTGCTACACTGAAGAGCCCTCTATTATCAAATTTCTGTTCCCTGTGTAGGTACTTATAGACAGTGATCAAGTCATTCCTTAGCCTTCTCTTTGATAAGATAACTGAGCTCCTTGAGTCCATCATGATAAGTCGTGTTTTCCAATCGTTTAATCATTCTAATAGCTCTTCTTTGAACCCTCTCCACTTACTGCAGTGGGAATTTTTCTTGCATAAAGACTGAAGGCCAAGGGTCTGATCCACCAAAATGGGCTTATTTGAGTAATCCTTAGTCAGCAAGAATTCCCATTGGCTCCATGCCCACCACATCCCCACAGAGAGCAGAGCAAGATCTCTGTGCCTTTCCAGAAGTGATACAGCAGCAGGAGCAACTCCACGGATCTGGAAAATGTATTGTGCCTGCCTGAGGTACAATGCCTCATAGATCTTCTGCTGGGGCCAGCACCTCTACACCAGGCATCCACAATGTGAGGCTGCTGCAGAAAGCCATAATCAATCCTTTAATATCCTCTCTGAATGTACTTAATAGTCTGTTTACCATCCCCCACCCTGCTCCCAAATCCAGATAATTATGAAAGGCTTTTATCAACCAGGTCAAACAGTGATTTCTGCAGTACCCCACTGGTCAGCTCCTCCCAACTTGATACTTTGGTTGTCATTCCTTGTCAGATAGTTTTCAGCCCAGTGCTCATAGTCCAATTAATTCGCATGAGTTTTTCAGGTAAGAGTCTGTTGAGGCATGATATCATAGCAAGTGTAACTCCTGACAACAAGGAAGAAATATAGATTACAATATTTTCAGAAGTGGCTATATATAATACTGTTTGTAAAGTGCTTTGAGATCCATTGGGAAAAAAATTGCTGTATAAATGAAGTCATCACTATCATAAAAAGTTCAGTTTCTTACACTTTAAGGATTATTGACTGTCACCCAAAACTAAGTTGAAAGCACAGAGCTAATTAATGACTTTTTCTTAACAGTCTTCAACCATGAGATCTGAGGACATAATTTTGGTGGGTGTCAACAAATGGCAAACCCTTAAACGAGAAGTTACATAATGGAAGGGATGCTCACAGATACTATCTGTTGTGGTTTTATTTGTCACCTGCAAAATAAAATAAAATAAAATAAAATAAAATCCTTGCTACCAAGACAGAAGAGTTCCAGTCCTGTCTGCTATTCTGGAAATTCAGTGGTGTTAGTTACATACCTGTCCACCAAAGTGACAAGGGAACATGTGTTTATCATTATATTGTCTTTGAAGTAGGCTCCAAAAGCTTTTATTCTTCTAAAATTTCTCCCACCACTGACCCTATAAGGAGTGCCATAGGCTCATCTCACTTGGGATATAATTATCATATTGCAAGCTGGCCGTGTATGGAAACAGCCTGTGGCTTTCTATTCAAAACCTTTTTTGGGTTCTTTAATATCACTGTTTGACCAAATGCAGCCCAGAGAGTTCTACAGTGTGGCTCACAGATTAGTTTATACAGTTGTTTAGTCCACAGAAATGATACATTTTGGCATGCAGTGTTCCATCAAGATTAATTGAATCATTGTTTAATCTTCCTTAAATATGTATGTAGGGGACGGAGTCATAAAACATTACATTTGGCTTCATTTGATCCCTCCAAACTGTGCTGAGTGATGACAGTTCAGAAGAATCTTTGGCTTTGGCTCCACAAGCTCTCGGTATACACAGTATAGTAATAAACAGACAATGCCACCATTTAAAGTGTCTTAATTATTTTACAGAGGAAAGCGAAAAATATCCCTAGTTTGTGCATGAAAGGATTTTCACCTCCACCCTGTTTTTACACAACCAGAGTTTTTGTCAGATATACTGTATATAACAAACAAAAACGAGGCAATGTTAATACGCTGGCTACAGTCCTTAATGCAGCAGATAGTAGTCCTGTGCCATTGGAAAATACTTTATACATTCACAATATGACTTATTACTTTAATTTCAGTATCCTGGGGCAGCACATATGAGTTCAGTTAGCCAATCCTGACTTCATTTTGGAAAATAATAAGGACAATGAGAAGGATGGGGTTTTTTTCAAGTATATTAGGAACAAAAATAATTCTGACAGTGGTATTGGTGCATCATTAGATTGAAATGGTAGAGTTATTAATATTAATGTTGAAAAGGCAGAGGTGTTCAATAAGTATTACTGTTTTGTATTTAGGAAAAAAACAGATGAGGTTTTTCTCATCATATGATAACACTCTTTTCATTCCTCTAGTATTTCAGGAGGATGTTAAACAGCAGTTACTAAACTCAGACATTTTAAAATCAGCAGTTCCAAATAACTTGCATCCAAGAGTTTTAAAAGAGTTGGCCGAGGAGCTTGCTGGACTGTTAATGTTGATTTTAGTTAAGTCTTGGCACTCTGGGGAAGTTCCCAAAGACTGGGAGAAAGATAATATTGTGCCCATGTTTTGAAAAGGGTAAACAGGATGAACCAGGATATTATAGGCCTGTCAGTCTGACTTCAATCCTGGGCAAGATAATGCAGTGGCTGACAAGGGACTCAATTAATAAAGTATTAAAGGAGAATATATAATTAATGACAAGCAACATAGGTTTATGGAAAATAGATCCTGTCAATCTAACTTGTTTTTTTAAATGAAATTACAAGTTTGATTGATAAAGGTAAAAGGGTTGATGTAAATATACTTAGACTTCTGTAATGTGTTTGACTTGGTACCACACCGCATTTTGACTAAAAAACTACAATGACATGGCAAAGCAGCACAGTGGCTGCTCAATGTGTTCCATGCCCTCAACTGCACCAGACTTCCTTCCTGCCAAGCCCTTACTCCACTCCTTGCCTGCTCTGCTCTAGCCTCTGTCCTTGCCTACCTCTGAACCCCTGATTTCTAAATCCTGGCTCTGACCCTTGGCTTGTCTCCTGACCACAACCCCCTTTCTGCTCGTTGATTCTGCTCCAACCACTAGACCAGACTCTTGCTCTGACCGCTAGGTCACACTGCCTACAGCTTGACGTGCTACAGTTTGAGCAGCCCACTAAAAGATAAGAGGGACTTTGCCTCCAGGCATGGAGCTCCCCACTGGAAGGGCTCCAGCAGGAGCCCAACCTACCTTCTATTTCCCCATGCTAATTTTTCCTCACACCTTCTTGTCAACTGTTGGAAATGGGCCACCCTGATTATCACTACAAACGTTTTTTTTCTCCTGCTGATAATAGCCCACCTTAATTGATTAATCTTGTTAGAGTTGGTATGGCAACCCGCATTTTTTCATGTTCTCTGTATATATATATATATATATCTCTATATATCTCTATATATCTTCTTACTGTATTTTCCACTGCATGCATCTGATGAAGTGGGTTTTAACCCATGAAAGCTTATGCCCAAATAAATTTATTAGCCTCTAAGGTGCCACAAGGACTCCTCGTTCTTTTTGCTGATACAGACTAACACAGCTACCACTCTGAAACTTAACTAAAGTCATCTGCAGTTCATGTTGCAGTCACAGTCATATCCCACAGATCGGTCCTGAATAAGATTAGTACCCAGTCTTCTCATTGGAGAGGCCCTGAGTCCCCAGTCCTGGAGGGGTCCAGTCCTCTTCTTGAAAATTTTGTACATGCAATGGCAGGCATCTTTGATGCCTCTCCTTGAAAACAACTGCAGAAATTGCTCTCCAACTCTCCGGCAGGGTCCCAATTCCATTGCCAAATATGCAGCAGAATTTCAGGGTTTGGCTGCAGACACCCACTGCAATGCGGCTGCGAATATCACTTCAGGCAGGGACTCAATGACCTTATCAAAGTTTAATTCACATAGGTGGAACCTCTGCCTAGCTTGGGAACTTTAATTGATCTTTGTTTTAGGATTGATGATTGGCTAATGGAGCGAGCCCAAGAAAAATGACATGCTACCTGACCCCACCAGCTCTCGAGGCCTCAGTTGCCCTACCAGATCCCAAAGCAATGCAAGTTGACTTCACCCAGCCCCACCTCTCCACCAACTAAAAGAATTGTCATTGGGTTTGTGCCTTTATTGTGGGATGCCTGGGCCCACTGCAGTAGGGTGCCCAGCCCACCTCCAGGTCAGGAAATACCAGGGCTCAGCCCCAGTCAAGGGGCTAGGGTTGGGTCTGCACTTCACACCTCCCCACAGTGAACCATACTGCTGCCTATCCACCAGAATCATGGCAACCTCTATCCAGCCCACTATCCCATGCTGTCTCCCTCTTCATCTCTGACATGCCAGACATCCACTTAGAAGCACTGGTCACAAGATTACTAATTGGAAGGCACCCTCAAATATATATGGAGTACAGCAATTTCTCAGATTGACAGGTTTTTTTAGTAGTGATTCATCTAAGAATTTTCTAACCTGGTAGCCCTATAATGTCCTTCCTCTAGAAGATGGTTAAATTCACCTAGTCCACTGACATGCAGGTGGCTTTCGACCACTTGAAAAAGGCATTTAATTCTGTCCCCATTTTGACCTATCTGGACCGCACAAAGAATATGGAGCATCTACAGACAACCTGATGACTTAACCCATGTCAGATTTGCTGGGATCTTTTCATCTCCTGATTTGACTTTATGATTATTTACCATGCTGAGACTAAGAATGGGAAGGCAGATGCCTTGTCCTACAAGAATGAATACTGTGAACTGGAGCAGAAAGCTCTCACTACTGTCCTTTAAACCCTCCCACTTTGTCTGTGGGACCATCACTGGTCCCCGATGACCACTATCCATTTTTTGTTCCAAGCAACGCATTTGCAGCCCCAATCTGCCAGATGCTAAGAACCACTGGTGCTTCCCCAGATTCAAGTTTTCATTTTCAAGAAGACCTCCTTTATCTTAGGGGATCATCTCTACATTCCTGAGGGCAGTTTTTGGCTTTAGGTGCTAAGGATGTGCCATTACTCGCCCATGGCAGGACATTTCAACCAATTTAAAACCTGGAAACTGATCACAAAATATTTCTGGTGTCCGACCCTACGACCTGATATTCAAAACTGTGGTAGATCCTGCAACCTCTGAGCTTTACCTCTGAGCCAAGCCTGTGGGTCTCATTCAGGCCCTCCCCACACCTCCCCATCCTTGGTTCTTCCTCCCAATGGACTTTTATAGTGGAATTACTGTGCTCCAAAGGGCACTCAGCTTTCCTGTAGTGGACCTCCTGACCAAGAGGCCCATTTTATTCCCTGTAACACCATGCCATCTGTCTGTGAAACTGCACAAGCTTTCCTGGAGCATGCCTTTTTGTGCCTTTGTGTGCCAACATGCATCATTTTGGATTAAGGCCTTCAATTTGTTTCTCAATTGTGGCAGGAATTTCTGTGCCTTCTGGGCCCTACGTTGGCAGACTGATGTCAGAATAACTACGTTGCTCAGAGGTGTGGAAAATCCACACCCCCGAGCAACATAGTAATACCAACCTAACCCCAGGTGTAGAGTCCGCTACGTTGACAGGAGGGTCTCTCCTGTCAACATAGCTACTGCTTCTCGGGGAGGCGGACTACCGACATCTATGGCAGAAGCTCTCCCGTCAGCATAGGTAGCATCTTTACTAAGTGCTACAGCAGCACAGCTTCACTGGTGCAGCTGCACCGCTGCAGCTAGGATGAAAAATTGGTACAGGGTGATGGGGTAATAGATACCAATATAAGACAAAGCCTTGAATATCAGGACTGTCCCTATAAAACTGGGACATCTGGTCACCCTAGCTGCAGTGCTGTAAGTGTAGACAAGTCCTTATAATTTTCTGTGTTAAATGGAGCAACTGACTGCTCCAACAGAAAGTTGTAAAAATGAGAGACAGAACAGTTAGTTGGCTTTTTCTTATCAGTGTGCAAGCCAGTGGAGATAAATGCTTATATTAGCCATTGTTATGGTCCAGTTTCCTTTTCAAGTGTCCTGGAAATCTCATAGCAAAACATTTACAATTGATGGAAGTTAAAAGAACAAGCAACTGGATTTGTTTTTGTTTAAGAAACAAAAATCAGAAGCCATTTAAAAATATTATTCATTAAGCTTCCTCCTTGTATCCTTAGGTCATGTCCTGCATTTATTTGCCTACTGGAAGCAGAAGACTGTAGCTATCACACATTAAATATGTTTATTTGGCACATTTTAGCTAGGTACAGATGCATACCCCATAATCATCATCAGGAAGATCAACATTTGCATTTACATCACACTACAATATGTTTGAATTCCTAGGTCAGAATTCAGTTCAATGACACTACTGCAAAGAAACATTAGACCAGAGGGTAGTCATATGGGTAAGAAAGACCATTGTGCAAATTCAGGTCTTAGTTATGCCAGAATAATGTACTGGTTTGTTGTACATAAGTGATAAGAGGATGGTCTTCAGATTAAGTCACTGAAGTTTTGATTTCTGTCTGTATCACAGACATCCTGTGTGATCAAATCATTTAGTCTCTTTGTGCCTCAGCTCCCCACCTATAACAGGGGCATTGCAAGAAGAAATAGGGTTAAGATTGCATCGATTGTAAACTGTTTGGGAGAGGGATCATCTTGTTATTATATATGTATAGAGTGCCTAATAAATGGGGCCCTGGCACCCAACTGGGAAGTCTAGGCATTATGACTATACAAATAATAAATAAATACAGTGATTTGTGATATTTTCCAATGCTAGAGTGACTTCAGGGGCAGATAGCATGAATGCACTGGTGCCCATAGGACCTAATGAACGTTTAATAGCTAATTATCATTATTTTTACTACTGGATTTAACTAAATGAGTATCTGGACGGACACCTTTGTTTCTGAAGCTGAAGAACCGGGGATGTGTAATATATGTGTATGATTTTCAAGTCTGTTTGCAGTATGTGTATTAGCTGCACATAAATCCAGATGGAGTTTTCCCATTGACTTAGTTGACGTTAGGATTTTGCTCAGAGAGACTGCCCCTATGCATTTTCATCTAGTAACAACTGCAGTTGCTTCTGGTAGAGACCAGGGAATTTAAAAGTCTCGCTAGGTGTGATGCTTAGGAGTTCAGCCCAGACCAGTATCTGCAACCAGTGCCTTAAATGCTATACTGATGAGGATCACAGCCCTGACACCAACAGCCAGCCTTACAAGCATGCAGGTCACACCTAGGCTTCCACCGCCTAGTTACTTTTTGCAGAGTGATCCCGACACCCAACCCCAGTCCCGAATTTCCCCAAACTTATTGGCCTCTGTAGTATCCAGTCCTCTCCTGGCACATCCTCAGGAGGCTGCTCCTTTAAAGAGACAATACACTGCAGCTCATTAATTTAGCTGATGTTTGACAGACACTTTTATTTCTGTCACAGCACTGAATTAGTTTATAGCAAAAGTAAAAGAAGTTTATAAAACAAAAATTAATAGGTTTAAGTGATACCAAGTATAAGGAATAAAGATAGAAGAGGTTCACAAACAAACAAAAGTAAACATCTGCTTCTAAGACTAAAACGTAACTTCAGCAAGTTACAATCTTTGCCTAAGGTTTCCCATCTACATTCAGTTCCCTGAGACTTCAACCACCCCTTTGTTGAATAACCCAGTGTTCTGTGATTCCAAAACCTCTCTCCCTTTGAATCTTCCAAATGACGGACAACTATGGGGTGCTCTTTGTATTCCAGCAAACCGTTGAAATGTAGTCTTTGAAAAGTAAACCCAGATAAAGTTTCTCTCTTCTACTGGGGTTTAGATGCCATGCTGTCTTCTCCCCGACTTGTTAGCTTGATAACTTTGTTTACCTTATATGTAAATGTACCGACATTGTCTCTGCCTGACGATGGGGCTGGTGTGAGACTAGCAAATACACATTCCTTTGGCAGGACAGAGTGGGCTCATGCAATGTTTGCCAAACACATTTTAAGAACATAATTCTCTCACATATTTATAACTGTGTACACACCCTGTTCACACTCCACACTTTACCAGTATGTTACCAGATTGTATATGATACCTTACATGACTTCTTTTTGATGCAGATTATGACAACAGTGTGCTAGGTGCAGTCAGTATGTTAGGCCTGACAAGAATTGCTAACACAGAGTAGTGAACCACTTATCAAAAAGATTGAGAGATGACTTGATCACAGTGCACAAGTACTTCGAAGGGAGAAAATACTGAGGATTAAAATGCTCTTTAATTTAGCAGAGAAAACTAATGGCTAGAAGGTAAAGCCAGACAAATTCAAATTAGAATTTAGGCACACATTCTTAAAAGCAAGGGTGATTATCCATTGGAATAAACTACCAAGTGAAGTGGTGGATTCTCCAGGTTTTTATTGCTTCATATCAAGACTAGATGCTTTTCTGGAGGTTATGCTTTTGGGAAACACAAGTTATTGGGCTCAAAATAGGGACAACTGGGTGAAATGTAATAGCCTGGAATGTGTGGGATTTCGGACTAGATGATCTAATGATCTGGCCTTATAAACCTATGAAATCTATGACTTTATGTACTTTTATTTTGTATTTGAACAGTACATTTTGTATTCTGGAATTTGGGTCATATGTGGTCAAAAGTAATGTTTAGATGCTAGTTGCTGTTTTTTCCCATTCTTTTAACAATGATGTCATAAAGTAAAATTAAAAACTGCAATATTGTTGCCTTTTTGATATCATCCCAGCACTGTAAACAAAACAGGCCCAATACAAAACAGGTCACACTCTGATAATTTTACTAATTTTTAATTTTATCTGACTCCACAATCAGGAAAAGTGGCAATGACATTTCCTCTCCTGTTTTTTGAACAGTTACAGAGGTGGGTACCATTTTCTTCGCAACTTCTCCATTTTTTTTAATTGAATTTAAAAAAGAGAAATATATTTCAAACACATTTTAGAGCATTTCTAGAAAGACCTATGTCCCTAGGATCATACAGCTGGGTCTGGGTCCTGCACGGTGTTGTGGAAAATCACTGGAAATTGAGGATGTTGACCACTTCTCAAGAAGTGCTCAGGAATTTACAATATTAGACTTTGCCCAGTCCCTCAGATGTCTTTCTGAGGTAGTCCTGTAAGGACTAGGATCCACACATGGTTGAGTGAGAATTGGGGAGAGGGCTACCATGGGCTGGTCAGAGTTAGGCAGATAAGTTAAATTTGACTCAGCTGCTTACCCACCTTTCCCTTGTACACTTTTAAATCCAGAGGCAGCTCCTGCTCCAATGACTGGTGGTGGGGCTCCCAACCGAGGAGCTGTGTAGACCTAGTTATTTGGTTATTAGAGGGATTAAACTCCTGCTTCTTCTGGAGTAGTCCCCCTTCTCAATGGTAGAATTCACAGGATACTCTATGAAAGAAGCCTTGTGGCGATTTCCATCCCTTGTGCTCCAATAGGGGAAATGTGGCCCAAAGCATCCAATAATTTTAGAGAAGAGTGGATCATCAGCTGGGACAAGGCAGACAAGTACTAATATGAGTGCAGTGACTGGCAAGACACATAAATGCACATGAAAAGCTATACCCAGATATAAATATGGCCCCTTTCTCTGGATTTAGGCAGTTCTTCTGCCCATACCTTTGTTACTTTTCTGCCTAAATCAATCCAAACTGAGGTCCCAGTCCTTAAACACTTATGCACATGCTCAATTTTACTCATGTGAGTAATCCCATTGAATGTAATTAGATAAAATATAATTAAGCATGTGTGCTAATATTTGTAGGACTGGGGCCTACTTTAGCAAATTAACTCAACCAAAGAAAGTATCAAGTTCCTAACAGAAATGCTTTATGACATTTCAATAAAACATAAAACCAAACAAATTATTTACAACCAAAATTACAGGCATATCTGTAATTACTCTTTACAGTACAGATCTATGGATATACCCACACTCATATTTACATTTGTTTCATGTAATTATTTATGTACTGAAACTTCCAATTTTTGCATTTAAAAAAAGAAAGAGACAATAACACTAGAATGTAACAGACATACAGCGAATACACAGATTAATCTAAAGAATCTCTTGGAATCCATCTATTTTTAAGGATACTTCATCAAAATACTGTATGGTAAGGGCATAAGCATTACAATGTATGTAATTAAATATCATTAAATTGTGTAATGAAAACAATGTGGTTTGAATGGTGATTAAAAGAAAGGTGAAGAGAAAGAAGAAAGACAGAATAAGAAAATGATGGACATCTGGGCTCATCCCTTTTTATATTTGGGGCTTCTTGTACAACTGAGCTGCTTTTTTATCTGCAGGAAATCTGCCAATATTTCTTGATACTTTTCCAGTGCCCCACCAAATGGTATATCTGCATGCACAGAAACTAATCCTTAATTATGGGTGGATGTGAATTTCATCGTCCATGCAGTAATACTTTCTTCATGGACAACACAGCTAAAACCATGTATCATGATTCCTCTGTCTGACCTAGGCATTGCTTGTTTCATTATTGTAGTACGTGACTCCAAATCCACACTGTGTATGGGTGTTATGGCTACTGATCCAGTTAAAATCATTAGCATTAGTTAAAAGACATAACGGACTTTTTTGGTTGTGAACAACAGGAAAAAAACCCCCAAAATAACAACAAAAATGAATCAAGCTAGCACAGTGAATAGTTCCTTATTTACAAGTGACATCCAGTAACTTTTCATTCTCGTGTTCAATCTCTAACGTAATAATAAACAATACCCAGCCCCTATATAGTGTTTTTCCATTGGTAGATCTCAAAGCACTTTACAAAGGAGTATACAATTATTATTATCCCCATTTTTACAAGTGGGGAAACTGAGGCACAAAGAGGAAAAGTGACTTGCCTCAGGTCACCTAGTGTGCCAGTGATAGAGTCAGGCATAGAACTGAGGTCTACTGAATTCTAAACTAGTGCTCTATCCACTAAGGAACCTTGCCTTATCCTGCAACTTCAACTGTGGCTGCAACACCTGAGAAGTCTTTTTGAATGCTGCCACATGGAGTCTCCAGAACTTAAAGTTGCAGTAACCAGCACAAATGCACCAGAGTTCTTAAAGCACCATTCACTGTAGAACTCATGGCCATAAACTTTGTCCCATCTCAGCGTCATCAGTTGGACTGTGCTTCTCGTCTTCAGAAAGGCCAGACTGAAATAATCTACGTAGATTTTGATATACTGGATCAAAGAAATTGATTGGAGCATAACTTGGACTTTTTTGCTAAAGCTATGTGGTTGTGTCTTCTCGGGTCCTGCTCTGGAGCTTGTTGCAAAAATGTACGTTTAATTAACACAAGTCTCAACATAGCTTGTTTTTTATTAGCTAACTATAGCACTGAATGGATCCATTTCAGGACTAGCTTGAGCAGTATGCCTCTATTAACTGAGAAAACGGGTGCAGGGACATCAGTTACATGATATAGTTGTCCTTGCAAAATGTTAGGTCTTCCCAGCAACACCTTTTTCACAGCATGGCTTGGAGCTGTGGTTGCATTAGTGCATGCTGAGACTTTGGAAGCACCAATCCTCTAGCACTTTTGCTGGCACACGGGTTTAGGAGATAATTTCCAAAGGGGAGGCACAGTGGCATAAAATTAAGATGACTGGCTCAACTAGTTTATCTGCTTGAGGCTTCCTGCCCACATTAATCCGACACTAACTGGACCTGAGATAAAACTGTCTGGACCTGAGCCAAAGACCTCATTCTAAGTGTGGCAAGTAAATAAGTATGACAAACGCTTGCAAAATGCCTGGGATGGCCATCATCATGTGCGCATGCTTAAGGTGCAGTACACAACGGTTTATCACAAGCCTTATTTGCCTAGTGTAGAGACAGCTCTAGATATGGAAATCAGATATTATTTGTAGTATGGTGGCATCCACAGGCCACTACCAAGATCAGAGCCCCATTTGTACATACGTAAAAATACACTGTTAAAAGCATTGCTGCCCCAAAGAGCTTGTAATCAGAGTATACGAGGGGAACGGAGAGATTAAATGATTTGCCTCAGGTTACACAGCAAGTCAGGAGCAGAGATAGGAACAGAACCTCAATATCCTATCCACTGGACCATGTTGCTTCTCACAGGTATGTAATCACAGTACTCTGAGAGAAATATATAAAGAAAGGGGAAGACACTATATACATGGTAGCACACTGGCAAATTTAGCCATATCCTTGCTGTTATTTTAATGCATATTGAATCTCTCTTGAATGTGGGCAAAGAACGGAAAGGTGTGACCCTTTTTGTGCATGACATACTTGCTTCCTACCATCACCTTAAATGGATAGGCTTTTATTTGGTCATTAGGAGAGTGTTACTTCACAGAAAGGAGTTTAATGTCTGCTTTGTCTCAATGTTATTCAGCCAGTGATGTTCAGGCAAAATGTCTTTGTTTTACTACCATATATAGTGCAGCATTGCTAACCCCAGGCATATAAAATTCATGAGTCAGGCCCCAAAAATCATGGCCCTCTAAAATGGTGAGATTTTGAAAAAAATGTATGTTTGCGATTCTCTGTATTTGCCTCCTGGTTTTGAAGCCTTCAGTTTCATATTTTCAAGATTAATCTGCAGCTGTGAGTGCTAGAAACTTTTTAAAATTAAATTTGAGATTCTCAGGAGCAGGATTGAAGAAAACACCAAACTCTGCCAGTCTAGTGATAAACCGCAAGAACTCTCAGCTCTATAAACAGACTGACCACCAGATCCCTGTTGTGAGTAGCTTTAACTCCATTTTATGTCATTGGCACTATCATGATTTTCACCAGCTAAGGATCTGGCTCATTACCTGCCTGTAAGGACTTTCTAACCAAAGCAGAAACTACGAGTGGGTGAGCCAGCTCTGCTTCTACTGCCCTCCATTTTGCTAGTACTATGTTACTCTGTATCATTGTTGTTATATGTATCATAGAACCACAGAAATGTAGGGCTGGAAGGGACCTCTAGAGCAGTGCTACTCAAAGTGGTGGTCAACGGACTGGTGGTGGGTCCGCGAGCCATCGGCTGCCGGTCTGCGCGCACATTGGAAAAAAAAATGCTGGTCCCCAACATCATAGCTTGAGAAGCACTGCTCTAGAGGATATTTAGTTCAGCTCCCTGCACTGAGGCAGGACCAAGTAAACCTAGACCATCTTTGACAGGTGTTTGACAGTAACTGGGATTCCACAACCTCCTTTAGAAGCCAGTTCCAGAGTTTAACTTTCCTTATAGACTCCTTATAACTCCCCCCCATATCTAACCTAAATCTCCCTTGCTGAAGAATAGGCCCATTACATATATATTTAAAAGTCAGGAAGACCAAGTCCTTCAACATGAACAGGCACTTGTAGTGTTGTCAATTGTAACCATTACTGCCCCACAGAAACCATCGAATGACATTCTGCATAGCTGTCAAGCCTGTATTAGAGACTGGCACCACTGCAAAAACATAATTAATTTATGATACAACAAAACATTTATATAATTTGTGCTTTGGCCCACAGAGAGGTAACTAGGTTAAATTGAATGAGTAGATAGATGTTATTAGATATCATATTTTGTAATCCCCTGTTAAGCAAGAGGCCATGCACTGCATTCATTTTTGGAAGCCGTAAAGCCCTGGTTTATCCAGTCCCATAATTAGACAGGATCATGAAAGAGAGAGCACTTCACTTTGAGAACATTTACGTCCATTTTTGAAGTATCTTTTGGAACTAGGCAGGTTGGATGTTTCAGAATATGAATCTATTTTCTTCCCTCTTTCTAACTTTTAGAGAAATAGAGAAGGGCACTGAAAAAAACAGATGGTTGGCGCTATTGTGGGAGTGGAAGAGATGTTAACTCATCCAATTATTCTGGGCTGCTCCTATGTACAATAATAATTATACTTTGAACTTTTTTATCTGAAGATCTCAACATTATTTACAAGTACTAATTAAGCCTCACCCCACCATGCAGTACAGGGGGTAATATTGGGCCAAGAGAAGAACTGAAGCACAGAATGCTTTAGTTCAAATTTTCAAGAGTGGCCACTCACATTGGACTGAGCATTCCTTTCTTGGGAATCCACCCTGAGTCATTAAGGACATTCAGAAGTGCTTCGATTCACTCCAAAAGGGAAAACAAAGCCCTAGGTGTCTCAAATTGGACAGCCAAAACTGGAGACATCCCAAATGCTACTGAAAACATTTGGTGTAGACGGTGTGTTACCATCACCTGAGGCCAGATGCTGTCACCCTTACTCATGGTGAATAACATCTCAGTCCAAGGCATCAAGAGAATGGTACTATTCAGCCTTACTAAGGGCAGCCCAATCTATCCCACAGTGAGTCAATGGCAGGGCTAGGAACAGCATACAGGATTCCTAATGTTTATACCTTTTTCTAACCATTAGACAACACTCCCTCCTTCCAGTAATGCACTGTGGCCATTGTTGCATACTACCACACTTCTAGTTTCAGAAAGTACATACTGTGCCACCTACTGCCTAGCTTGTTCACAACCCATGGATGTTAATTGTAGGCGAGTGGCTGTGTGGAGAATGCTAAGCATTATTTGACCTGATTGCACCTGGCCCTTGAATAGGTGTGCAGGGATTAGAGTGGGGTAGAGGAAGAGGGGAAGAGCACAACAACAGTTCCCATGGTCAGGGAGTAAAGGGTCTACCACCCCTTAGCAGGTCCAGGGTACAAATCACCCCAAAGGTGATAGGAAAGAAGAAGATTGCCCTCCATACAGGCTGTGGAGCTGGTCGGGATTACGATCTCCCTCTGAGCTCTCGGGAGGGATTGTGCCCAATAAGGCATACTCTGTACCAAAGCTCTCCCCTGGGAAGCTGTGCAGTGTCCCTTACTCAGAGCCATGCATCTGTGGCACTATTTGGCCCTTGATCTTTCTTTCCTTCTCCCTCCACAAGAGATTTCTTTTTTTAAATCAAATTCAGCCCTAGGTAATTTCTTTTCTTGGTTGCATTTGGGAAACCCTGTTGAACTCAGTTGTGCTCTGTGGCTGTAACACAACAGAATATGATCCTTTGACCCACTTCCCTGATTCTTGTACAGTCCCAGGCACACTTATCACTTTACAAATCAATGACAAACACAAATGCAGTGGAGTGAGTGGCATGAGGAGCGGAAGGATGATCTAGTGATTAGGGTGCTAGCCTATAACTTTGGAGACCTGGATTTAATACTTTGCTCTGCCACAGACTTCTGTGTGATCTTGGACATATCACTTAGTCTGTGCCTCAGTTCTCCATCTGTTAAATGGGGATAGGAGCACTGCCCGGCCTCACAGAGGTGGTGTGAGGATAAATTTATTAAAGGCTGTGAAGTGCTCAGATGCTACAGCAATGCGGGTCAGTGGTCTCTAATTTCTCCCCAACACTGCTTCTCAGACCTTTTCTGGAGTGAATGGTTTTGTAATTGGTCATCTAAGGGTTGTGTATAGAGAGCAACATCCAAGCCACTTGTAAAACGTTTTATTCAGTCTCACTGACTTTTGCAACTTGCCACCCGATGTCTTGCTCATGTTGTTCTTGTGTGCAATTATGACAAACAGAGGGACAGATTCTTAACTGGAGTAAATCAGCATAACTCCACTGAAGTCAATAGAACTACACTGATGTACATCCGCTGATTTGGCTCACAATTTAATCAGAAAAAAAGTGACAGGAACCGTCCTCAGAAGTTACTATAGTTTTTTTTTTTTAAAAATGTATCTTCCTGCCACGAGATCGTGACATGACAATTATGCAACCAACAAGTTAAGGAACAATCAGAAATGGTAGGAACCAGCCCCACCTTATTCTTTCGCTTCAGAGTGAATAGGAGTCGAACCAAAGTAAACACACTTTGCTAGCCCCATCTTGCACTAATACAGATTGTACTATGCAAATTACTTTTAAACCCACACACAGAGACTAGCAAGAATCTGGGAATTATCTGATGGGATAATCCTATCAGTTGTTATTTAATTATTTAAAACAACACTCTCTCAAATTTTAGAATATCCCACAGCATAAAAATGGTGCTGGAATACAGGCCAGTATCTCGTGATCAACTCTGGGGTGCCAATACAGAACATTAGAGGTTTTGGGACACAAAATGCTTTTCTTCAGTCTTGTGTGTTGTATGAGTTAGTTACATTCTCAGACAGGAATGTTTTTACATTTCAGCTCAGCTTGCTAAACTATTCACCTTCCAAAGCTACTGTTAAAGAACTTTACAGTTTAAAGGCTAAATGTGCCAAAGTTAGGGAATTATTAAGCTTGCCTATGAATATTTTCTCTTGTTAACTTGTGCTGTCTTTATATTCCCTATAAAATCATCAGACTCTAAAGACACATTCACTTACCCTCTGTAGATTCACTGCTGCAGATCCAGAATACTCCCGCAGACTCACAGTGACACAGCCAGCCTTCCTGTGTAGAGTCACTCATATACAACCAACTCTCTACAGATTTGTTGAGGCATATTCAGCCGTAATCAAAGCAAAGGGCTAGACTGTGACTTGAACTCCCATACTCTCTGCCTGGGCTATCTGAATCTTGGGTCCACATGTATAGGAGAAAGCAGGAAGAGGGCAAAGAGGGGTAGAAAGCTCTTCCCCCACCCCATCTGCCACCAGACACTAGCTAGCAAAGCCTAGCTGGTGTGTGGGATATTGTAATTTGCCACTGGTTTAGGTCAGAACTAAAATACTACCCTCCAGAGTAAAGGGAAAGCATTGAAAGTACCTCAGATAAGCATATCTGCAACAGAATGCCTCCTCGGGCTACTCCGAGAGTGGGGCAGCTTTCCCATGCACAATCTGTGCCACAGAAATTAGAGATGGATAAGATCTTTCTCTCTCCCTGAGGCAGCATTGCCCACTGGGATATATGGTCCAGTGATTTCTCCACAGTTTAATAGAAATTTTTCTTGATATTCAGCTTGAGTGTTCTTTTCTCAACTTCATTCCATTGTACCTCATTGTTCCACATGCACTAGCATAAATAATTCCTCTCTGTCCTTTTCACCCTTCTCAGACCTATAGCTGATTATTATATCCTGTATCTTCTTTGGTGATTGCTTAGGTAAACTATCCACATTTCACTTTTAATCTTTCCTTATATATCAACCCCTCTGGGCCCACAAACTTCCCTGAACTTCCTCCAATTTCTACAGATCTTTCTGCTCCAGAGGTGTGTGGAACTGAATGCAGTATTTCAGGTGCAGGCTCCTTAGTGGAATTACTACTATTCATTTATAAAGCACCATAAATGAACATGGTAAAATAAATTCCTTTCTCTGAAAAGCTTACAATTTATGGGACTCAAATCACAAAAAGCCAAATCAAGACGTAGCCTGGGTCAACGGTCCAGGTAAAAGCATTTGTGGAAAGTTTATGAAGTAAGGGAAGAAGCATTCCTTGATGAAGTGGATTGGATGGAAGAGGGAGAAAGTGCTTGATAACCCAGAATTAGGAGACTGTGCCAATTGTAGGAGATGATAGAAGGAAATGACAGCAGAGATGAAACTGGGGAAGGTGAAGGGGAGAGGTTATATAGGACTCTCTGATGGTGAGTAGGAACTTAATTTTGATCTAGTAAAAGAGAGGAAGCCAGTGAAGGGATTCAGAGCATGTGATGTGACTGGAGCAGTCAGACTGCAAAATTATTTTAGCAATAGACGTTTGTGTAAGGGGACTGTTACCCCCTTACTAACATTCAGTGGGGGTGTTTTGGTTGGCTAGCTCCCAGTACTAAAAAGGGGAAAGGGTCGATGGGGAATCAGGACCCTGAGACTGATAGCCCCCAGGAACAATTGGGAGAGGCCAATGCTCCAGGTCAGCCTGAATGACAGGGTGGGCAGGCTAATCAGAGAGTCAGGAGGCCAGGGAGGTCCCGTCCTCCGTGTGAGCTGGATTTGCCTGGGTCAGACAGAGTGGGGCCGAGCTAAGGACAAAGCAGGGGCCCAAGCTAAGCTGGGGAGCAGAGCTGGGCCAGATCCAGAGGGACCAGAAAAGCAGCCCAGAGAGAGCAGACCTGTCCTTGGTGCAGAGCTGCAGCCCAAAAGCCAGAGGCACAGCCCAGAGAGAGCAGACTTGCCCTGGGAGCAGAGCTGGAGCAACCAGAGCCAGAGGGGCCAGAAAAGCAGCCCATGAAGCAGGTCAGTGCTGGGAGCAGAGTCACAGCAGCAGCCTGCAGAGCAGACCTGTCCTGGGAGCAGAGCTGAAGCAACCAGAGGCAGAGGGGCCAGAGAAGCAGCCCAGGGAGCCGGAGGCAGAGCAGCAGTGCAGAGACAGAGTGGTGCAGCTGGGGCTGGAGCTGGGTGGGGTGAGCAGCTAGGGAGAGCGAGGGGGACCCTGGGCAGCAGGCCCAGCACAGGGAGACGCCTCAGCCAAGGGGCTCTGCAGGCCAGGCTTGGATCATAACCCCGACAATACTGGGAAGAAGGGTCCTACCACTTAGAGCCTGAGAGCGTGTGGCCACCACCAGAGTGAGTGTCCAACTCACAGCATCCCTGCAGCACAGCCAGGGCCTGAGAAGAAGGCCTGGGACTTACAAGGAACAGATTGTGAAATGCCCTGACGTTCCAGAGACACTGTCTGTGATGTTCCCTGCCACAGAGCGGGGTGATGTGTTTCCTTTAACCTTTCCCATTTTATCTTATTCTTTTTAAAATTAATTGTTGATTAAATAACTTGCATTTGCTTTAACTTCTATGTAATGGTCAGTGGGTCAGAGAAGTGACTGGTGCAGAGAGAGTAACCCCGGAGTGGGGATACCCTAGCCCCTGTCCTAGGTGACCACAGCAGGGTTGGGGGTCAAGCCCCCGAGGAATCCTGGACCCAGCCTTGTCGGCGTTACGAGGACTCTGCCAGACAGGAGAGTGGAAGGGGAGTCCTCAAGGGCAGGGAGGCCACTGGGTAAAGGAAGTGGGAGCGAGGACTCAGATCCTTTTGCTAGCCCACTTCACCGGGGTAGTGCAGAAGCCAGGAAAGTTCTCCACAAGAACGGGATTATTCCCCCCCCTTACATTTGGATCGGCTGGAGAGGCAAAAAGGCCAGGGGAAGGAAGGTTAAGGATGTCAGTCCTGTTAAAGGCAGTGGGGAACTCAAGATGAGAAACAGCAGAGAAGTGCTCAGTCACAGTAGCTAGGAGGTCATAGCGACCTTTGAATGGGTGGTTTTGGTGCGTTAGAGAGACTGGTAGAGAAATAAGAGGGGATGAAGAAAGGAAACCCAGCCAGCAGAAGACACCCTGCTTAAGGAGACAGAGTTTGTGTGGTTAGAGACTGTACTTCAATCCCCACAATGTTGTATGCAGTTTAAACTGCCTTTTTTGGTGCCACTTCATATTGTAAACATTATATAAGTGTAATAGTGTTTATAGTGATTATTTAAGTTCTGATTGTGGAAAACACTATGTGTGTGTGTGTGTAAACATGCTTGTCCACTCTCACACTTACAGTAGGTTTCTTCTTCTGTAACTGGCTTCTATGTACTATTTTCCTGTTCAGTATCTCTCAGTCTGATTTCCCGCCCCCCGAGATGTAAGGGAGAACCTTGCATTTTTCTACAATTTTTCTACATTTTTCTCATTTTATTTCCTGCCATAATTTCAAATCTGCCTGAGCCCCCTTTTGTATTATTGCTCTGTTATTCACATTTTACACAACTCCTTCTGCTTTTTAACAATGAGCCTCATTAACATAAATTCATTAATTAATTAGATCTGTCGTTTTTACAGGACCAAAGGTGATTGTGATTCTTTACAGATGAATTAAATAGACAGATCTGAGCCCTCGTCAGACTTAGATTCTAATTTAGACATTGTGCAGCAAGGGTTAGGGTTAGGGTGAGGGGAGTTTGTAGGAACTTTGAGAGACTGAAAGATGCTCTGGTTGTACAGCTTTCTTGCAGGTAATCTTTCTCTTTTTAAAAGTTTTATTACATTTTGTATATATATATTGTAATTTGAAAGAATGGAAACAGGCAAGATGGTAGGAGAGCAGTAATGTTGTGTGATGTTAAATAATACGGCACCCGCACCAGACAGCTCCCCCCACAACTTGATACATTGCTGTTTATCATTACTGTACTGCCCTTCAGTCAGTTTTCAATCCCCATGGAAGTGATCATATCAAAATCAGTACAAATTGATTTTAATTATCCTCCACAGATCTAGGGATACATGCCCCAGTATTCTCCACAAACTCACTTTGGCTTATCCAGCCACCCCAGTAGTTTTGCAGAATCATTAAATCAGTGGACTCATGAAAAACTATTTCTCTGCAGATATATAACTGTATCTATGGACCTAATTCTCTGCTGGCATAACTCCACTAACTTCAATGGAGTTACATTACGTTAGCAAAGAATTTGTCCCTCTATCTATGTGTAAATTGTTCTCTGATGTGTCTAATTGTCCATAGATTCATTGATACTTGGGCTGTGTTTACAGTAGGATTTTGAAGGCTTGTAATTCCCAGCAGATGTA
Source organism: Eretmochelys imbricata (assembly GCF_965152235.1). NCBI lineage: Eukaryota > Metazoa > Chordata > Testudines > Cheloniidae > Eretmochelys > Eretmochelys imbricata. The sequence continues at coordinate 243,028,755 of NC_135573.1, forward strand.
GCTCCATCAGTGCCTACTACAGTGGAGGTTTCAGTATAGAGAGGGCCCAGTTATTTTTACTTAAAATGCCTTGTTGAACAGTACAGTCAATGCTCAAAGTTCCTGAGCTAGCCTCCCCCTTGTCTACATGACATTCATGGTATAAGAGTTTAATACAGCACTCAAATTGATTTGGTCATTTTCTGGCCTTCTTAAAAACTGGTGTCCAGTGAAGCTTAATATTTAAAATAAAGTGGTGAGAGTAGTTCTTTTTGAGGAATGCAGTATGGGCTTTCCTTGCTGCAGTTCTAATATGACACCCCTAATCCTGGGGATATATACCTCTGATATTCCAGACTAGAAAGCCAAAACTTGCTCTTTGAAAGCACTTTTCCCGCCCCAACCAGGAAAACCGAGAAGTCTGCTGCTTGCCAGGAACTAGGATTCACGATGTGACAGCGAGACTGCTGAGATGCATCAAGTCCTCGGATCGCTACCCCTTCCTGCTTCTCCATGTGGGCACCAATGATACTGCCAAGAATGACCTTGAGCAGATCATTGCAGACTATGTGGCTTTGAGAAGAAGGATAAAGGAGTTTGAGGTGCAACTGTTGTTCTCGTCCATCCTCCCTGTGGAAGGAAAAGGCTCGGGTAGAGACCGTCAAATCGTGGAAGTCAACAAATGGCTATGCAGGTGGTGTCAGAGAGAAGGCTTTGGATTTTTTGACATGGGATGGTGTTCCAAGAAGGAGGAGTGCTAGGCAGAGATGGGCTCCACCTAACAAAGAGAGGGAAGAGCAGGAAGAGCATCTTCGCAAGCAGGCTGGGTAACCTAGTGACGAGGGCTTTAAACTAGGTTCACCGGGGGAAGGAGACTAAAGCCCTGAGGTAAGTGGGGAAGTGGGATACCGGGAGGAAGCATGAGCAGGAAGCGCAAGAGGGGAGGGCTCCTGCCTCATACTGAGAAAGCAGGATGATCAGTGAGTTATCTTAAGTGACTATACGCAAATGCAGGAAGCCTGGGAAACAAGCAGGGAGAACTGGCACAGTCAAGGAATTATTATGTGATTGGAATAATAGAGACTTGGTGGGATAAGTCACATGCCTGGAGTACTGTCATGGATGGATATAAACTGTTCAGGAAGGACAGGCAGGGCAGAAAAGGTGGGGGAGTTGCATTGTATGTAAGAGAGCAGTATGACTGCTCAGAGCTCCGGTATGAAAGTGCAGAAAAACCTGAGAGTCTCTGGATTAAGTTTAGAAGTGTGAGCAACAATGGTGATGTCGTGGTGGGAGTCTGCTGTAGACCACCAGACCAGGGGGATGAGGTGGACGAGGCTTTCTTCCGGCAACTAACGGAAGTTACTAGATCGCGGGCCCTGGTTCTCATGGTTCTCACTTCAATCACCAAGATGCCTGCTGGGAGAGCAATACAGCAGTGCACAGACAATCCAGGAAGTTTTTGGAAAGAGTAGGGGACAATTTCCTGGTGCAAGTGCTGGAGGAACCAACTAGGGGCAGAGCTCTTCTTGACCTGATGTTCACAAATTGGGAAGAATTAGTAGGTGAAACAAAAGTGGAGGGGAGTTGAGAGACAGTGACCATGAGATGGTTGAGTTCAGGATCCTGACACAAGGAAGAAAGGAGAGCAGCAGACTACGGACCCTGGACTTCAGAAAAGCAGACTTTGACTCCCTCAGAGATCTGATGGGCAGGATCCCCTGGGAGAATAACATGAGGGGGAAAGGAGTCCAGGAGAGCTGGCTGTATTTTAAAGAATCCTTATTGAGGTTACAGGAACAAACCATCCCAATGTGTATTGGTACCGGCAGCCGGTATCAAGTGGAGTGCCCCAAGGGTCGGTCCTGGGGCCGGTTTTGTTCAATATCTTCATAAATGATCTGGAGGATGGTGTGGATTGCACTCTCAGCAAATTTGCGGATGATACTAAACTGGGAGGAGTGGTAGATATGCTGGAGGGGAGGGATAGGATACAGAAGGACCTAGACAAATTGGAGGATTGGGCCAAAAGAAATCTGATGAGGTTCAATAAGGATAAGTGCAGGGTCCTGCACTTAGGACAGAAGAATCCAATGCACCGCTACAGACTAGGGACCGAATGGCTAGGCAGCAGTTCTGCGGAAAAGGACCTAGGGGTGACAGTGGACGAGAAGCTGGATATGAGTCAGCAGTGTGCCCTTGTTGCCAAGAAGGCCAATGGCATTTTGGGATGTATAAGTAGGGGCATAGCGAGCAGATCGAGGGACGTGATCGTTCCCCTCTATTCGACATTGGTGAGGCCTCATCTGGAGTCCTGTGTCCAGTTTTGGGCCCCACACTACAAGAAGGATGTGGATAAATTGGAGAGAGTCCAGCAAAGGGCAACAAAAATGATTAGGGGTCTAGAACACATGACTTATGAGGAGAGGCTGAGGGAGCTGGGGTTGTTTAGCCTGCAGAAGAGAAGAATGAGGGGGGATTTGATAGCTGCTTTCAACTACCTGAAAGGGGGTTCCAAAGAGGATGGATCTAGACTGTTCTCAGTGGTAGCAGATGACAGAACGAGGAGTAATGGTCTCAAGTTGCAGTGGGGGAGGTTTAGATTGGATATTAGGAAAAACTTTTTCACTAAGAGGTGGTAGGGAGGTGGTAGAATCTCCTTCCTTAGAGGTTTTTAAGGTCAGGCTTGACAAAGCCCTGGCTGGGATGATTTAACTGGGAATTGGTCCTGCTTCGAGCAGGGGGTTGGACTAGATGACCTTCAGGGGTCCCTTCCAACCCTGATATTCTGTGATTCTGTGTAGAAAGAATAGTAAATATGGCAGGTGACTTAACAGTGAAATCTGTTAACAGTGAAATCCTTGCTTGGCTTAACAGTGAAATCCTTGCTGATCTTAAACACAAAAAAGAAGCTTACAAGAAGTGGAAGATTGGACACATGACCAGGGAAGAGTATAAAAATATTGCTCGGGCATGCAGGAGTGAAATCAGGAAGGCCAAATCACACCTGGAGTTGCAGCTAGCAAGAGATGTTAAGAGTAACAAGAAGGGTTTCTTCAGGTATGTTAGCAACAAGAAGAAAGTCAAGGAAAGTGTGGGCCCCTTACTGAATGAGGGAGGCAACCTAGTGACAGAGGATGTGGAAAAAGCTTATGTACTCAATGCTTTTTTTGCCTCTGTCTTCACGAACAAAGTCAGCTCCCAGACTACCGCACTGGGCAGCACAGCATGGGGAGGAGGTGACCAGCCCTCTGTGAGAAAGAAGTGGTTCGGGACTATTTAGAAAAGCTGGATGAGCACAAGTCCATGGGGCCGGATGTATCCGAGAATGCTAAAGGAACTGGCGGATGTGATTGCAGAGCCATTGGCCATTATTTTTGAAAACTCATGGCTATCGGGGGAGGTCCTGGACAACTGGAAAAAGGTTAATGTAGTGCCCACCCTTAAAAAAAGGAAGAAGGAGGATCCTGGGAACTACAGGCCAGTCAGCCTCACCTCAGTCCCTGGAAAAATCATGGAGCAGGTCCTCAAGGAATCAATTCTGAAGCACTTAGAGGAGAGGAAAGTGATCAGGAACAGTCAGCATGGATTCATCAAGGGCAAGTCATTCCTGACTAATCTAATTGCCTTCTATGATGAGATAACTGGCTCTGTGGATGAGGGGAAAGCAGTGGACGTGTTATTCCTTGACTTTAGCAAAGCTTCTGACATGGTCCCCCACAGTATTCTTGCCAGCAAGTTAAAGAAGTATGGGCTGGATGAATAGACTATAAGGTGGATAGAAAGTTGGCTAGATCATCGGGCTCAACGGGTAGTGATCAATGGCTCTAAGAGTTAGTCCTGGGGCTTGTTTTGTTCAATATCTTCATTAATGAGCTGGAGGATGGCATGGACTGCACCCTTAGGAAGTTTGCAGATGACACTAAGCTGGGAGGAGTGGTAGATATGCTGGAGGGTAGGGATAGGATACAGAGGGACCTAGACAAATTAGAGGATTTGGCGAAAAGAAATCTTATAAGGTTCAACAAGGACACGTGCAGAGTCTTGCACTTAGGACGGAAGAACCCCATGCACCGTTACAGACTAGGGACTGAATGGCTAGGCAGCAGTTCTTCAGAAAAGGACCTAGGGGTTACAGTGGACGAGAAGCTTGATATGAGTCAACAGTGTGCCCTTGTTGCCTAGAAGGCTACTGGCATTTTGGGCTGTATAACTAGGAGCATTGCCAGCAGATTGAGGGATGTGATTGTTCCCTTCTATTCCGCATTGGTGAGGCCTCGTCTGGAGTGCCGTGTCCAGTTTTGGTCCCCACCCTAAAAGAAGGATGTGGAAAAATTGGAAAGAGTCCAGCGGAGGGCAACAAAAATGATTACAGGGCTGGAGCACAAGAGTTATGAGGAGAGGCTGAGGGAGCTGGGATTATTTAGTCTGCAGAAGAGAAGAATGAGGGGGGATTTGATAGCTGCTTTCAACTACCTGAAAGGGGGTTCCAAAGAGGATGGATCTAGACTGTTCTCAGTGGTAGCAGATGACAGAACGAGGAGTTATGGTCTCAAGTTGCAGTGGGGGAGGTTTAGGTTAGATATTAGGAAAACCTTTTTCACTAGGAGGGTGGTGAAGCACTGGAATGCGTTACCTAGGGAGGTGGTGGAATCTCCCGGCTTGACAAAGCCCTGGCTGGGATGATTTAGGATTGGGGATTGGTTCTGCTTTGAGCAGGGGGTTGAACTAGATGACCTCCTGAGGTCCCTTCCAACCCTGATATTCTGTGATACTATCAGTGTTTCCATTCTAAACTCCTGTTTTCAGGGGGTTTGACTGAGCTGTAACAATGCACCCTTTCCTGAAGCATATAAAAGTGTTTTTAGGAATGATCTGAATTGTTGACAATTTTAAAAGAAATTGGCTCCCTGCTATTTAAGCTAAGGGAGTTTTCCACCATATGGTGCTGTGGGCTCTTGAATAACATTTGAATTTAAAAGAAATCCCCCAAACGTAGATTTGTCTTTTTCACTTAAAAATAAATGGAGGATAAGGGGTTTTAAGAGTGCTCGGTGTTGACCCAACTGCTCCCCTTGAAGTCAAATGACCATTGATTTCAATGGGAGTAGAATTAGGGCAACACTGAGTGCTTCAGAAAAATCCAGCCTGAATTGTGTATCATTTTGCTCCCAGTAAAATCCAGTTCATGCACATGAAGTCAGAGTTTGGGCTTTACGTGGCGGGAGTTAGGTTGGTGAAGTGAAATCCATCCCTGTAACCCAATGGCAGCATGTAAGCTGGAAGCACCTCTATGCCAATGGCACAGGTTACTCTGGCCATTGGCATCATGTAAAGGTACCTCTGTGGCTCTGGCCCCAATGTGTCCTTCTGTGCTGACCAGTATGTGATGGCCTGGAGACAGTTTCTGCAGCACACAGGCATATGCAGGTCTCAGCAGAACCTGTGGGCAACTCCTCTGCAAGGTTGATGTGATATGGAAGACTTTATGCTTCATGGGTAATTTCACCCCTCATGTTTTAAATGGTAAAACAAAAATGCTGGCAAATCCTGTCTTCTCTTTGTAACTCAATGGAACTACACACATGAGTAAGTGCTCAAAAGTGTGAGTAAAGCCTCCATAATCTGGCCCATAAGAATTTTTTTAAAGGCTATTTTGTGAATCCATTAAATTCACAAAACCCATAGCTCTTATGAGAAATGATATATAATTAGAGGTGGAGATTAGGCTTGTAAAAAGAAAAAGAGTGTGTTCATGACTGCTAGCGAAAATTAAACCTTAAGATAATTTAATTGCCAGGTATTCAGACTGAAGCAGTAGTTTTCCATAAGGACGTTTGGTTTTCAGAAGGAAAATATCCCCTGTATTGTATTCATTAGTATCCAGTGGAATGCCCACATTGTTTCTGTTCTTACAGTTTATTGTTAGGAGCAGCCATGTTTGTATTTATACTACAGTAACTGGGAGTCCTTCTGCTTCAGAAAGAACTTATTGGAACAGTTTGCTTGGCAACCTCTTGGTTGTTTTTTTTTTTTTTAACTAATGCACTAGCAAGATAAGAAAAATCAACTCAAATATTTACCTTGGACATGTCCAATTATAAGTTCCAATTTACAACGTTCCAGAGGGGCTGGAAGAGACATTGCACTATGTACCAAGTATATCTTGAAAGTGCTTCAGTTGCTAACCCACCAGTGCCCAGCATTACACCGAAAATCTTTTGGACCTTGATGACATAACACTAAAGGCAGTCAGCGTGTGGATCAGCATTCCCTAGGTGCCACTGGTTATACAGCATTGGTGAGAACAGTAAATTGCTGAGGGCTAAGCTACTTTGTCCAGCACATTTCACTCTTTCATTATCTTCCTTTCTTCCCATAAAAGTTATTACACACATATAATAGCTTTTCCTTGTGAGCAGTTTAAATGAGTTGACCGATAGCAACCCTTACATCAAGCACTTGTAGAATTCTACCCTGTTTAGACCCATTACAAAGACACCTAACGTGCTGCATTTTCAGAGGATTATTATTAAGCACAGACTTCAGAACAGACATTCTTATGTTACTTCTCACGTACTCCATACATTGTGGAAATCAGCTCACACAAAAATACAAACGGAGAGAATGCTGAACAGCATGAAGTGTCAGCACTCAGTTCTCTCTTTGTAAGTGTGAAAAACAATTTTCAGGATTTGAAATGTCCAGCCTTTTCAACATTGAGGTGAACAACTGCAGAGAGTTATCAAAAAGCAAAGAAAACCATTCATCCCCCACTGAACTTAAGAGTCAGATAAATGGCTATGTGGCCTGGACGCACATACAGAAAGCGTGTTAACCTCTGTACATCCATGAAATACCAGAAGGAATTTGTGTGAACACATTGAACTAGGCTAGGACTGCCATGCTACCTTCTGCCATTGGGGAGGATTATGAGTGTCTCACTGCAATACTTGGGGACTGATTGTGTAATGTGCCAGGTACCTCCTACGAGATTCTAAACACCTCCCTCTCACCCTGACTGCAAATGGGACCTGAAAGTGGTCAGCCTCTTTCAGTATTGGATCTTGAATTCTCATGGCCAACATAGTTCTAATTGCATAGAATGCACAGTATTTGGATCAGTGTTTCATCAGGAAATAATGCTTGCTTCGATTAAACTGAAACTCTTGTGGATGGCCACATGTTTCTGTATCAGTTTATCTCAACTGAAATGGGGACAAATTGCTGGATTACTCACTCAAGTCACTAGCAACTGAATTTTCTCTTTTAGACCTTTGAGAAATCACGTTTATATTTTCAAGCAGCAGCATGGCTTTCATCTCTATCCAGTGTAAAGTATGTGGCCCCACAGACTGAGTCAATTTCTCTCTTTTCCTTTGAAGGCTACTACATGTCAGTGGTTTGTTCCAAATTATTGCAAACAGTGCAACATGACAAACCCCAGGTAATGCCATCAAACCAGAGCTGAATTGGCTAAATGTAACAAATGATAACTGAAGCATCTGTAAAAGGCTGACGGAGTAGGAGAAATATCCCATAATGCAGTAGGCCAAATACACTACGTTAGATGGAAGGGAGATGTACATTATACATCTTTCTGTCCCATCCTAGGTGAGGGTTTCACTGATGATCTCCCAGAGGGGGTTTCCACCAGGGAAAAGGAGTATAAGTTATAGCTCTTGTTCTACTGCAATTCCTTTTGCAGGTTGCTGGAAGTAAGAGCTGAATCCCTCTGTTTCCCTATCTATGCCCCTCCTCACTCACAACATCAACCCATATATTAGGTTACTCTGTTCATTATCTTCCCTCCATGCCCACCCAAGCTGTAGAGAGGTTGCAACATTTTGTTGCGTATTTTTGTTGTGCTGAAATCTCCCTTCTGCAGGCAGACTTTCCACGGCTCAGGGCCTCTGCCAGGATCAACACCAGAAGAATCTGAATCTTACCCATTGTTTTGAGAGAGACTGAATTTCCTGAAAGTAGGTGCTCAGATGCTACAATGAAGAGAACCATGTAAGCACCCATGCAGACTGACACTATGTAAATGATAAAGGTAGCAAATATTCATGACACTTTAGAAAACAAGGTTCTCTGCATACCAAAGAGCTCAAAAAAACAAAACACAGGGCAACAGTTCAATGATGGGAAATGGAGACAGAATGGCTGGAGAGGTCAGCCCTGGAAGTAAGATGACTAACTACATTTCAAGGGAAAAGGAACAACTGTGTGAAAAATATGGGCCAAAACTAATTTTTAAGTGGCATCACCACACAACATGGAAGATCATTTTCAGGGGAGAGTCCTCAATTTTAAAACTTGCTTCCTGTTGGAAATTGCTGACCTTCTGGGCACAGTAAAAGGCCTATCCGTTTGCCCGAGAGGGTAGATTTAATGGTGGAGAGAGGAGTTTACTAGCTGCTATTGTGTGCACTTCAGTGGCAGTCATTTTTGTTTTCTAATTTCTAATGTGCACCTAGAAATAGTGATAGAAACATTCAGTCACATACATTAACTAATTAATACCCAGTACATATATGGAATTTCAAAGTGGGAAACTTTACCACCATTCCCACTATCTAGAAGAAAATCTAGAAGAAAAAAGTCTCCAGTCCAAATTCTCCTCTGCCATGCCAAACTTGGGTCATGTGGTGTTTGCTCACAAGACCTACATTGCAGTATTTTTCACATTCCCAGTTAGAAGCCACGGTGCAGAACATCTGAGAGGACATTACATAGCCACTACTGAAACCTACGGTAGTGGCTGTGACAAGCTATATTCTCCCTATGCAGGAGCATTAGCCTGCCCATGTTCCTAACAGGGTGATATTTTTTTAAGAGATCTAGAGAGAAGTGGGGGTAGGCAAATGCACAATTAGCATTTTAACTCAGAAATGTCTGGAATTGGTTATGGTATAGTTTGGGGCATGCTTAATAGGTTCCCAGTAGCTTGACTCAGACTTCACTGAAGGCAACGAGTCAATGTAGCTGCTTTACAAAAAAGACATTGTAGCTTGCATGGGTTGGGAGAAGCTCAGCCACAGACTTGGGTGTGCACAAAGTGGGGCAAGCAGGGCCATGTCCCCTCCAAATCAATAGGGGCACAGAACTCCTCTGGGGTGGAGAAAGTGAGCTCCTCTCGCTCCAGGCCAGGATGGGACTCCAGCTCCTCTGGCTGCCAGGGGAGAGCGAGGTCCATCATCCCCAGGGCTGCAGAGGGAGTGGGGAGAGCCAGCCCCTCCGGGCACAGGGCCATTGAGGGGAGAGACCGTTCCTCTGGCTGTGGGGAGTACTGAAAGTGCCCCTCCAAAAGTGGCCAAATTTTTATTCATGTGCACACCCCTGGCTACAGAAACAGAGAAAGCAGGCTGTTTCCCTCTAACTCGGAAATATTTTGCAGTAGGTTAGTGCTATTGTTAACTTTCCAAGAGGAAAGCCTTGGCAGTGTCAGTTATAGAAAGAGGAAACTGGGCAGGAAAATTAATTTTTTGAAGGTTATTTGCTTTTAGCCAAACTGTTTTAGTTGATTTGTCTTAACCAGTCTGGTTCACCAGCTCTTTTCTTATTTAAATGTGATGGGGAAAGAGCCTTCTGTACTGAGCTATTCTCAGTTTTGTATTTTTCTTGTAATAGGGGTTTTCATTTATGTTCTTACTACTGATTGGTTGGTTAATTAGTTAGCTGGCTAGTTAACTGAGTGATTCCGCAGTCTGGCAGAGGAGGAGAAAAAGTCTGCCAGGGTTCCAGTTGGCGGTGTCTGCAAGCAAGAGGAGGGATGCTGTTCTTGCAGTGCTTTTGACCGGCAGGCTCTTTAGAGCTGATGAACGAAGATTCTAGCTGAGATTGAGGTGAACTCAGCCTATGCTTTTGGAACTCTGAGTTACTTCTGACTGTGTGGGGGATGAAGGTGGGGGTGGTTATATGGGGGAGGCAGGGACTGACCTGTTGATATTTCGGGATCGCTGTGAAGACAGTATATCCAAATTATTAAATAGCTGTTATGTAGTAAAAATTAACCTATCTTTATGTTTCTTTGTGCTTTGTTTCTGTGTGCTTTTCTATAGGGCTTGTGTTTAAGCTCCAGGAGAGGGGTGGTGAAGTAAACTATAACCTACTGATGATCTAGTTCGCCATCTCACTGGCCATACCCGTTTTCTCATTCCCAACCCCTTCTTGATGCTGATATGGAGCAGCATTCCTGAGTACGCAGGAGGTGTGGAGTTCCCCTGCAGGGCCTCTCCACAGCCTGTTTCCACACCCATGCAGCAGAATCACGGTTATTCAGCTGCTTTCTGAGACTTGTACAACAATGCAAGAGAGGTGGTGCCATCAACTATGTCCCTATCTGAACCCACAACCACACTGGTAGCTTTAGGCTTATTCCCAAAGCTGAGATTCCAGTACTGAAGTAAGTGTCTGTGAGAACAGCATTCAGCATATTAATGTTTACATGAAAACACCTGACCTCCCACATGGCATTAGAATTCCCAGAGGTGCCATGTGCACTCTCAGCATAACTGACAGCTTAATGAAGTCCCACAGTGTCATTTGTTTTAACTGACACAGAAAAGAGACAGAGAGGTTAACGTACTCAAGCTTCTAGTTGCTTTGAATGAGACATACGTGGCTGGCTGTGGCCCCATTCCTGCACTGTGATTTGCGCGGGTGGATTACAATGCAGGATCTGGGGCCAGACAAACATTTGGTCAGTTATTCATATCAGCTTAAAATGTCCACATTCTCCCCATATGCTGCATCATACCATAAAAGTGACATGATTTTCAGATGCAGAAATGACACTCTTTATATGGGCCAAATTGTGTTACTTAGCTTTCAAGCAGAGCTCCTCCTTAGTTTCAATGAGAACTTATACTTGCAAGTTAATAGCAGGATATGGTTCATTGTGACAATAACACAAGGAAATGGAATTAAACTCACTGCTTTCAGCAGGCAAAAATTTAATTCTGATGAGTTAAAGGATTAAAGCAGATTGAAAGATGAGAAAGTAAATAGAAGGTATTTTTTCCCTCAGCTCAGTAGCTCACACAGAAACTATAATATAGGGACAACTTCAGTAGTGATGTGTAAGTCGGTTTAAGAAACACATGGGTAAGTAGGCATAATGGATTCTAAGTTAGCATAAGAGTAAGGTGACCAGATAGCAAGTGTGAAAAATCGGGTCGGGGGTGCCTATGTAAGAAAAAGCTCCAAAAATCGGGACTGTCCCTATAAAATTGGGACATCTGGTCACCCGACATAAGGGAGTTAATTTGGAAATAGATGATTGGGTCAGAAGGTATATATTTACGTATACATTCTTACTTTCCTGCCACTGCTATTCCTGTTAAATCCCTTTCTTCTGGCCCATGTGTTACAACAAGTTGACTCCCTAACTCACATCTTGAATTATAATTTACATATCACTACTGAATTTGTCCCATTATTTGATTACCTACTTTTGTCATTTTGCAACTTATTCTTTTTCGGACCAGTCTCTTCCGCCCTTACTCATAATAATTTGCACCTGATTAGTCCCACTGAGTCATTTGTCCTTATTATGTAGCCTTGTCTAGAAGAATTAATTCAGATAGTTAAAAGTTGTTGTATGGATCTTCTGAAAGATGATTTATTATTATTGTTTAAACTCCTTCCCTCCCCCCCTTGATCCTCCCTCTAGTTTTTTCTAACAGAGAAGGAGTCAAAAGCTGTCCTGAAATATCTGACAGCATACCGTATCTTGTCCAGTATTCATGTGCAAACAGCAGTGTTGCATTCATATAAACATTGCTTTATCTAAGGCAGCTGAGGACATATGCAGTTTCCTGAGCATAACCTGAGTTTGTATCTCTCCACTTGCCAACTTGTGTACCAGTGACATAGCATTTTTGAACTGACAATAACCAAATGTAAGTACATGTCTTTAAAGGAAGAGAACTTTTAAACAGATGTAAACATACTGGAGTGTGGAGGGGGGGCTTTTGCCTTCTAGTTTTGTTTTACATATGGATAAAACCGTCCAGTTAACTAGACAAATTGGAAGTAGAAGAGGGAATATAAGTGGATGGAAAGACTGATTTATAGAAGGAGATTAAATAGGCATAGGTAGGCTAAGTGACAACTAAGGAAGACCCAAAATGACTATCAGCGGAGCCTGGTGTTAACAACAGTGAGGGAGAGGAAATATTTAGCATAATAACAGAGATATGGGATGAAATTAAGAACAGGAAAACTTAGGCTAAATATCAATAGGAACTTCCTGTCCATGAGAGCTGTGAAAGAGCTAGCTTTGTTATTTGACAAGTGAGTATCACATTTGGGTCAGGAGTGTATATGTGCTTTGATTTAAGCTGCTATATTTGGGAAGTTTGCTGTCTAGTATTTATGGAAATTCTTTTAAAAATGCCACACAGGAAATATACAAAATTTAAAAGCTAAAACAAAGCCCTTAATCTTGCAGGGCCTGGTTTCCTGAACTGTGCACACACAATTGCTCATGTGACAGTGCCTAACAGGCATACCTGCCCAGGCATTTGCTCATGCAAGATTGCCTAATTTTCCTACCTTATTACGTTGATTACAACAGCATGCAAAAACAGCCAGTTATGGCCAAATGGTTATTTTGTATGCATAAGGAGTATGTGCCTCCAGAGGTGGCTGAGACATAAACTGGGTATGCAGTTGTGTGCAGACTTCTGGATGCACATTTGCATGAGAGCAGTTTAGAAAATCAGGCTGTAAAATATTATAAAGTAATGCTAACCATAAACAGCCCGGCCTAAATAGGGTTATCTGGTGATAAGATTGGTGTTTCAAGGGGAGATTTAAACATGGGTATGACATGATGGGTGGCTGGTATACAGTGTATCACATAGAATGGGAGCATGTCTTTTGCCATGCCTGTGGGGATTCCTCGCATAACAAAGCTGGCAAATGCATCTCTGCCTGTTTTAAGTTTAGTGTTTGGTTAAGTTTGGGGAATATTATCACTGATATAGGGTTTTAACTGTGCAAGGCAGATAGGTCCCTACAGCTCAGCATTTGCAAAGTGCAAGATCGTGCCTTTCATGGTTAAATATAAACCTTCAGTTTCCAATGCTAGCATTAGGGTGACCAGACAGAAAATATGAAAAATCAGGACGAGGGTAGAGGGTAATAGGAGCCTATATAAGAAAAAGACCCAGGCCCAGACCCATGAAGGGACTTCAGGGTTGTGATGCTAAGAGCCATGGCACCTAACTTTTAGGTGCCTAGAAGATCACAGGAACTACACTGTGACCCGCAAAGCCTGAGTGAGGCACCTAGGCTCCTGCACAATAAATGGGAAAAGATAGGCTCCTTAAAGTGTGATCCAGAAACCAGCCACACTAGGCAGGGATCTTCCTCAGCTAGCCAATGAAAGAGACCAGCCAGAAGGGTGTGTGTTAAGCCCCGCCCCCCTCACAAAGATAAGTGCATACATCTGGGCTGCAGATAGGCTCCTACCTCTGCTTGCAATCTACAAACTGGGGGAAGATAGGCATTCAGCTGCCTAAGTGGTACACAGGGCCTGCAACAAAATAGCAGCAGCTGCCACTGCTCTCCCTTATAACCTCCAGCCTGGGGTTGAGGGTACTCAGCTGGGATGCGGGAGGCTCCTGGTTCAAGTTTTTCCTCTATCTGGCAGACAGGCGAGATTTGAACAGGGCTCTGCCACCTGTTAGGTGAGTGCCCTAGCCACTGGGCATAGAGTCAGTTTAATGCTGTCAATGGCTCAATTAATTAATTAAAGTGGAACAACTTCAGTAGGAGAGATTGAGGGATCCCCACATCAGAATAGGCCACAGCCTAGTGGTTAGGGCACTCACCAACCAGGTGGCAGATTCCAGTTCAAATCTCTTGAACTGGGGTGTGTCTCTAACATCCTGGGTGATACCCTACCTCCCACACTAGAGGTTAGAAAGGAACTTCTCCCCCTGCATACAGCTGTTTTGTGTGAACTTCCCTGAGAGGTCCAATCCGGTAGGTGTCCTCTGAGCACACCTATCACATTGGAGCCTCCAACACGAGACTTGGACAGCTGAACATCTATTCTTCCCTGTTTTGTGAATTGCTCTGGGAGTTCAGTGGGAGATGGGCATCCAGCAGTGTGTGTGGTAGGCACCCCGGTGCCTAGAGTGAGAGTGCCGTGTGCATGGCCAAAGGCAAAAACTTAGGTGCCTACAGGAGTAGGCAGCAACCAAGCAGGAGTTATGTGGATTGCAGTGGCACCTAAAAACAGGACTTAGGTGCCTAACTACCTTCACGGATTGCACCCCTAGTGCAACTTTATTGGTGAAAACAATGTAAATAGATTTAACAATAAAATACTTTAGCTAAGCAAGGGACAAGGGGATTTGATTTTGTTTTTTTCTGACTATTACAAATCATGCTTCTCTTCCTTAAGATTCCTTCTCTTCTTTAATCCATCAATGTAGTTCAACATTGTTATTTCTGCTTTTTGTAGTGTCATTGATGTACACAGCACTTTATCAACACAGAAGATAACCAGGTCCCTGCCTGAAAGAGCATATGGTCATAATTAGACAGATACTTTGCAGGCTTATTGAGGCTTATTGCACAAGAAAGCAGAAGACATAATTACAGAGAGATCAGTATTATAACAAGAGAAAATGAGCCAGATCTATTCCTAATGTAATATCACGGCTGAATTTGGGTCCCTGTGTATAAAGAATGTGATAAAATGCTTTAATGGGGATGGCAGGGTGGGAGGCTTTTAGGGAAATTGTGATAGATTGTGCAGTTTATTAGAGGCCATTTCTATATCTCATGAATAGTACCTTCAGAGAATGGAGTCCCATGGAAACAGATCTCATCGTAAAAATAATACATTCAGTTAAGAAGAAACACTGATTGTTAAGATATGATTGACATCAGCTCTAGAGACAGATGTCCTCCTGCCCTCCCAGCTTCCAAGGCCAGGTGGGTGGAGCTTCTTTAGAATGCTGGCTGCTAGCATTGTATGAGTGAAAGGAGACTGGACGTACAGAGGTACCTTTTCAGCGCAGTGTATTTATTAACTACCCATTGATTAGTACAGGCAATTGTTCATGCACCTCCTGCACATCCCTTTGAAAATCTACCCTGTTTCTCTGAGATGATGTCTCCCCATGTATGCCGGAAAAGGTGGCTTCCAGGATGGAGGTGGACTTTTCTTGACAATGGATAAAATGGGTGATCTCAGGAGCCCTTTGCCTTTTAAAAAGCTGTGTGAGGTCTCTCATAGTACAATTCACATTCAATTTAGGGGTTTTTTCCCCCTAGAAAGATCAAAGATTTTTTTCTTGTGTCATCACACATGACATGTGTAATGAAAGCTTTGATAATGTATGTTTTCAGTTGGTTTCAGCCAACAGTTTTCAGCATGGCCTGTATCCAATTCTGTAGCTTTTCAATATTCCTATTTATATGGGGAATAGAAGGGGCATGAATACGAATACTTCGCCTGGCAATCCTTGGATGCTCATCATTGTGAGTTAAAACAAGCATTTCCTCACTATTATAGTGCTTTACCCATGTATACTCATAATGAATCGATCAGCACGCCAAGCGTTTGTTCATTATAATCGGTGTCTGCTTTACACAGAGCTGGCGCAAGGGTGAAGTGATTATAAATCAAGCATCTGAGCTGTATTTTGGACCCAGTGTAAAAGTACCCTAGGTGTAAGTCACCTTGCAAAACAGTATCGATACATTTGACTTTTCAAACAATTTTTATAATATGTTGTTTGGACTCTGGCCACCCAAAACTGTCCTGGGTTAAATCTCCCTTAAAATGCCACCAGCTATTTTCATTTAGAGTTTTATTCTGATAGCAGCGGGGTGGTGTGTAGCTGGGAATACAAGGGTGTATGTGCCTGTACACGGGTGAGCATGGGCGTCAGGTCAGATAAAATGCTGTGCTGATACACTGAGTGGAAGCACCTTTGCTGTTAAGATCACAGGAAAGACAAAGTGTGAGATGTTCACATAAAGAAGCCATTAGTTTAAATGTGATCCTCATTGTGATCTTTAATGCATGCATTCAGTTGTTTAGCTAGGTGCTCTTAGGTCTTAATCCTGCTACAAGGCAGGAAGAAGGTGGTAGGATCACCTGTGCTCTCATTTAGGTAAGGTTGGCTTCTCCTTTGCTCTCTGTCTTACTGGTACATGAACAACTGTTTATACTTGCTCGGTGTGGGAGCAAACCATTACTAGGTACTATTGAATAAGTGAGATGAGACTGGTGAAAAAATTGCTGTTTTTTCACCATTTAAAATTAAATGTGTTGTACAGAAATAGCAACAGTAATGACACATGGGACAGAGACCTTTTGGGATCCTCTTAGTCACTTACAAAGTATGGCCGGTGCTTGGTTATACCTACATACAAACAGAAATAATGGAGCAAGTTGAAAATTGGAATTTCCAACCCATGGGAAATTCCGGTATTTTGATGTTTGTTTTCATCTCAAATTGGATGAAGAGTCAAAATCTCAGAATATTTTACAGAGTTGAAAGTTCAGGAAAAAATCAATATGTGAATTTCAAAAGATTTTGTTTTGATATTTTCTACCAAAGTCCAATGTTTCTACATTCCTAGATCAAAATGTTTCATTTTGGGTCAGTCTGACATGAATCTGTTTCCTCCTGAGCTGCCATGATATGCATGCCTCATTCTCCTCTATGGGACAAGATCCCCATGATGTATTGGGGCAGATCAAAGGGAGACCTCAGTATGTCATGGGAGATGTAGTCCAGCCAGAGGGCCTGGCCCACAGAGGAGAACAAGTGCATGAGGCACCTGAATAACAACTCCCATGAGGCACCCCAGCATTTCAAGATGGCCACTTGGGTTTTAACGTAAAACGACAATCCTTTGCTGGCTCAACCAAAAAAAGCAGCAAAATTACGCCCCTCATTAGGTTGGGCCTCTTTGGTTAAGACAGGGGTAATCCTTCTTCCTCTACCCCAGCTTGATCCAAAACCGGCCCCTGGAAGAAGTAGAAGCCAACCCTTTTTAATCTTGCCAACTGGGCCCTGATTATCTTCTGCCTGCTCCCAGGCTTGCTAGAGACTGGAGGACTGACCAGTTCTCATTGGTTTTGCCAGCAACTGATCCTGGGTAGCCTCTCTAGGTAGTTCGTGGAGGTCTAAACTCACTGCTTTTTCCTCAAAAAGACATCCTTTTGGTTGGATGCATCAAGGTGGTGGGGCATCCAGCAGGGGGCATCAAATACCCAGTACACCCAATTACAAGGAGGAAATGCAACCAAAGCCTTTAGATTCCCTCAGATTCCCTCTTTTCCACCCTCACCCCTCCACCGCTGCTTCCAACTGCCATTCTTCTTATTTATTATTCTTATTGTCAAAATACCTAGATGCCCTAGCCATGAGCCATTTTTAATTTCTTTTAGATGAGCTAAACTGAGACTCATCGGACTGACCCCAATTTAGCAATTTTTTGAAAAGCTCTGTAGTGAAAGCAGCCTTACTATTGCTGCACCATCATCTAGCAACATGTGAATAGCAAGCATACCACAATACTGAATGATTGTTTAACTCTAACCCTTATATTATACTTCGAAAACTTTATGAGAGATCTTTCACACTTGAGTATTTTTATAAACTGGTTCCCATTGAAGATGAGAGTCCCTGACATTTTTTTAAAAAAGATTAATTACAACCAACTACCTTAAAGAAATGTTTATTTCTTTAAAAAGAAAACATTTACAGAACTATTCCAGTAGTTTATAGTAAGAAAAGA
Source organism: Eretmochelys imbricata (assembly GCF_965152235.1). Taxonomy (NCBI): domain Eukaryota; kingdom Metazoa; phylum Chordata; order Testudines; family Cheloniidae; genus Eretmochelys; species Eretmochelys imbricata. Next base: position 243,046,515 of record NC_135573.1, read on the forward strand.
TAATTAATAGTTTGTTGCTGTTTTATGATTTTCAGTGAGATAATCCATAGCTGGTGTATCTGTGGATAACTTCCACGTCACGTTTCATGAAACACAACCAGCCTCCAAAGGGTGGTTTATTTCAGTAGGAGACGTCTGTCTGTTTCTGATTGTTCAGATGACAAACAGTGAAATATCATTGTGGTGACCAGTATATACCCTTACTGTAGCCATAAGGTCTTCAAATTACAAGGGCAATGTGTTGGGCATTCCTTGGAAATCTTACAAAATCAGATACAGCACTGACAGCAAGCACTTGGTAGAAAAGAGCAGTGTATATTGAAGGCCAAGTGAGACTTGGCTGCACTGGGAAGGGCAATAACAATATCTAGCTGTTATACAGTGCTTGTCAATGGTAGATTTCCCAGTGCTTTACAAAGGAGGTCAATAGCATTATCCCCATATTACATATGGGGAAACTCAGGCATAGAGAGGTCAAGTGACTTTCCCCAGGTCACCCAGCAAGTTATGGCAGAGTCAGGAATAGAACCTGGATCTCTTGAGTCCCAGCCCAGTCTCTGATAAGCCACATGATCTCTGAGCCTGTACTCTGAGTGGTGTGGCCTGGTCGTCATTATGCCTAACAAAGACCTAATGTCTCCTTAGCAGTTGTGGGGTGAGAGGTGAAAAGCGGTTCTTGCTATATGGTTAAATAGGTGCAGCCTCCGTTATCCCTTGTGTGTATGGCATCTAAGTCACACCACACACTTTCCTCACCATGCTCCTTTAAGAATCCGTAACAATAGCCAGTTCCCCTCTTGTGGTCTCTGCCACTTGCAGCTAAATTAGGGTAGACTCTTGTTTGGAGGAAAGGGCTCCATGCACATTCTCTCCACACCAAAGTATCAACACAAAGGCAGGACTAATACAACCCTTAATGAAAAATACTTATGATACTACTAATGAAAATCTCTATGTTTGTTTCTCCCTTGCCACTCTGATTACAAGGTGATAAATTAAATTGACTGTAACCACGGAGGAAAATGACTTGAGCATCATAGTGGGCAGCTCAATGAAAGTATCTGCTTATTGTGTAGCAGCAGCATAAAAACAAGAAACAATAACAAAATATTAGGATAATTATTGAATGGAATACAAAATAAAATTGAAAATATTATAATGCAATTATAAACATTGATGGTTTGCTCTCCCAGAGAAAACTCTGAAGATTGTATAGCAGAAATAAAGGTAGTTCAGAAGTGCGCAATGAAAATAATTAGAGGTTCAGAAAGCCTTCTGTGTGAAAAAGTATTGAAAACATTGGGACTTATGTGTTTAGACAGAAGACAAATAAGAGGGGACAAGATAAAGACCTATAACAAATGAATGGTACTCAGAAGTTAAATCAGGAGCTCCAATGTGTGTGGTGTTCAATAATCACGCAAGTGATAAAGATGCTTGCAAGAGTTGTGTTTTATTCTGTGTCTGGTTTCAACTGGCTGCACCCTGCTCCATCTCTTTGTTTGGGAAGCTTATCCCTCATCACATTTAGTCTTACACAGGAACATTCACTAAAACTGAAGGGCAACAGATTTAAAATTGATAAAAGGAAACACTCTTTTAAACCATCAATAACTCATTGAAACAAAATATTGAGGCCAAGCAGGATTCCAAAAAGAATTACCCATTCATAGGAATAATGATTGAGAACCAGCCACAGGTACATTAGATGGAAAAGATAAAGGTATAAGGAATATAAACCATAATACTTCAGGGCCTAAGTCAACCACTAACAATTTAGGAAGAAGCTTTCACTTAAGCATGGTGATTACATAATTGTGTATTGAGGGATCTCTTCTTCTGCTGAAGGATCTGAGGATCTGGTACTGGCTGCTGATGGACCTTATCTGGTGTGGAACAGTAATTGTTATGTAACAAACTTGGATCCCAAAGCTGAAAATGCATCTACAGGGGCATACCCTTGGGCTTGTCTGGGGCCCCCACTGATTTCACTTGGGTGCACCCACATGGGTGAAGTTGCAGGACCATGTCCTTGATTTGCACATATTATTGCTGACCAAACCTAAGTGCCCCCTTAAAATACCTTGATGGAAGAAATGAGATACGAGTTGAAGCAAAAATGTTATTTTGCCAGTGATTAATCTATATTCAGTGCTATAGAAACTCAGTTTTATAGTACATTGCATTCTGATCACTAAGCGGTTATGTGCTAAAAGAGCAAGCACACATACTTTATTTTAATAAACAGGTAGATACATCTTCAAAAGTTCACCTTCCTCTTAATATAACACGGAGTGTTAGCAAGACAGAATGAATGCAAGTTACATTTCTACTGATACATTGTGAAAAGCTACATGCTAATCCCTTTCAGTTTATTAAGCAATTCTTCTGAAGACAGGGTTGCAGCTGACAGCATGGTTTTGAGCAGGCAGGTATGTGCAGCCTGATTTTAGTTGTTATTTCCAAAGGGGAAATATTCTCAGGGGAAGCAACTCTTTCTCATCCAGATTCAGCAATGTGTTGTCAGATGACAGTTACATAGCTTATTTGTCTGCTTTTGCCTTTTAAATTTGTTTGTTTGAGGCAAGTCACTACATGCTGGGCTGTGATGGAACTGGTCTTTGATGGAATAATAATAAAGTGTTTCCATATAGACATGTAAATCTACACACACAAAAACTATGTGCATAGAGGTTACTTTCCTAGATGTGAAAACAGGAATGTTTTAGAAATGACCTCACACCCCACACCTGCCAAACCTCAGCCATGTGGAGAGGGGTTCCCCCTCAGTTTGGATTAGTCCTACAGATGCTATTAAAACATCTCCTCCTTACACGGGATTTTGGAATGAGTTTCAATGAGACATTTAAAAACTAATTATTTTTTAAAACACTGTCCCTCATTTAAAATGTCACAGCTCAACATCCACACGCACACGCACAGCCTTGGATACCTGAAAGCCCTGCGTTCGTGTATGCTTTCTTCACATCCAGTGTAAGCAGGGCTTTAAGGCTGGTGTAACTTTCCTGATATTGTGGAAGGAGTGAAAAAGACCTTTGCTTTGAGGTTTCCAGGAAGCCTACTCTAACCTGTGCCTGAGGACCCTTTGCAGAAAGGAAGGACAGAAGAGTTGGTGGTTGCAGTGGGTGTATGCGTGGGCTGGGGTAAGCAGATGTGCAAGTTTAGGGAAATGTGGTCTCAGACATGCTCTCTGGGATGTGCACATTTATAGATTATACAGGGTGCGTTGTCCATGGAAAAGGTTTAATGTGAGCCAGTATCATAGGGGACGGGCTCACGAGGACTGGGGCACATTCTCACAGACCTGGAGGCTATTTAGGAAGGAGGGTATGAGCTGGAGTGTACAACCTGCAGCCTGTCCCCTCCCCACACAGAGTGTGCCAAAGATGCCTGAGAAACTGGAGCGTGAGAGGCAGGAGCCTGTCAGCTGGATAGGAATTAAGTGGCAGGAGAACAGTGCCCCCACTCACTCACTCGCTCCCTGCAAACAAAAGACCAGCAAGGGCTGGGAGGAGACAGCTCCAACCCAGCGTGTTGCCTTTCAATTGCTACATAATCAAACATGCAACGGCTTGTCCATGCCAGCAGTAAAACCTTGCACACACGCTGCGAGGGGACTCTGGCTAGACAAGCCCGAGGGCCCTCTCTTCTCCCTCCTCCCCTACATAAGTGCTAAATGTTGCCTTGGGCCTCAGTCACAGCTGGAACAGTGCTGGGAGGGGAGAGAGAGAGCTCTGGGTTCCATGGTCTGTCAGGTCCCTTGCCCTGTGTTCTGCTCTGGGGAAAGTTTCTGTTGTGGCTGCGGAAATGCTTGAGTGCTCCCAGGCAGGGAGCCAAAAAATTGTCCTATCATTCCTCCTCCTCCAATGTCTTTCCCTTGGGCCCCATCTGTCAACCTAACAGCTTAACCCAGCGCCTGGGAAAAGGCTGTGGCTCAGAGCAACCTTTGCATCATAAACTCACACAACTGCTTCCCCCCACGCATTCAGAATTTGATAGATTGTAGATGTATATTTAAATTAATTTACTCCATTTCCCTCTTTCTGTTTCCCACTGTAATGTTGCTTTTCTAATGGACATTCAAGCCATTTCTCTCCGACACAGAAATATCACAATTTCTCTCTCTTCTCTTTGCCTTTCCTCGCTCCCCCTTTTGCCCCTCCCTTTCCCCAAAGGGGAAAATATGAGGTAAAGTTCTGCTCTCACTTCCGGTGTACACCTCATTAATTTCAAGTGTGCAATAAAGCAAGATGTGGCCCACAGGCACAGCTTGCCGTTTGGAAGCTGTCCTTGTAGAGGCAGCATGGTATGCAGAATGAAATACAGACTGGGAACATGGAGAGGGGAATTCAAGTCCTGGTTCTGCCAGTGGGCAAACTGCTTTAACGTCTCTGAACATCAGTTTCCATGTATGTTAAAAAACCAATCAAACTTCAAAATATATAGCACACTACAGCTCCTGCCATAGCAATATTCCAGTGCAGACATGCCCTGGCACTTTTACTACAGGGCTGGGAGGTGTAATATAGCACAGAATATAGTCACAGAAGAGCCTTTTATTTGGCTTGCTCCATGAAATTAATCTAGCATGTTTTGCTTAAAGCTTCAAGTTCAAATGAACCCCAAGCTCCAAAATGCAACTCAGTCAAAAAAGACTCAGAAGTGTCTATAGTTGTTCCTAGCTCTCTAAAATCTCGTCTCGCATTCACTGTTAAACCTCACAAATCTTCTGGAAAACCTGGGCTGAGTTTAGAGTTCGCACTGAAACCAGAGGAGTTCCATATTGTTTGGGGTTTTGTAACAACAGGTTCACCTACATTAGGGGTTTTGTGAACATCCATGCACTACTGTAGCTAACATGGTGCAAACCCCAGCACAGAGGCGCGGAACTGGTATGAAGGGGGTTTACCAAGTTTTCACACTTTACATTGGTGCAGTGCAGCAACACTGGGAGTTTGCACTACAGGACTCCAAAAATCCCTCATGCAGATAATGCTAAAGGCTCTTAGGACCATGCTGATCCCTTTAGACCTCCACCTTGTGATCCATTAGAACGCTGGGCTTGGCATTAGTTCCAAGGCCCTGTTGCAGAGGAAGAAGGCACCTCCTGGAGAGTAAGGGTGTATAATAAAGGAAGTCCCAAAACAATCTGCAGTTTAGTTAATGTTAGAGGCAGTAAAGTTGGGGGAGCACTAGATCTGAATAGCTAAAACATATGGATCCCAAATATGCCTATGTATTTGCCATCATATCTTCAATATCGTCTCTCCTCTAGATGGCCAAGGCCTTGTCGATTAGCCTCCCTGTGGAGGAGAAATCAGTGATGCAGGGTCTGGGCATATTCTATGTGTAACGTCTTTTATTCACACATGTACACCAGTCCTTGAACAGAGATGGGCAAACAGCATGCAGGCAGTCCCTTCTTTCAGGAAATTCTGCCCCATACTGACGCCTGATTCCCAGGAAGCAAGTCTGCCCCAAGGATTTACTCCCATCTGAGAGCAAACTCTCTGACTGCTCACACACATCCTTCTACTACAACCGTCCATAACCAAGCTAACAGCACAGAGTACCTCTTCTGAGGTACTGAACATTTGCTCACACCTAAGAAAAAGAATTTGGAAGATGTGTGACAGCACCATCTTATAGTACCTGCCATAACAGTAGTGACCAAACCATAGTTGTTGGTAATATATTAAACTACATTTTTCTCAGTTCTCTGAGGATGGGATATTTGTCAGGCTGAGTGAATTACCAAAACTTCAGATAGCACATGAAACAAAGAACCTAAAGAAGTGACCAAGAGAATACTTGTATATTCCAATTTGACGATCCTTCAGGACGTAGGCCTGATTCTCCAACCACTTACACCAGTGCGAGTAACTCCACTGAGGTCACCTGAGTAAGTGGGGAATAAGACTCCGGAAGCATAAATAAACTTCACAAATAATTATTTGTCACAATTGTGAATTATTTTTGAATAAGAAAGGAAATACAATCTTGGGAGCTCTGAAAGACTGCTCTGCCATTCTATTTAATTGCCAGCCATCACTCATTCTACAAGCAGGACATTTTTTTCAGCTTCTGGAAGTTTCCCTTCTCTCCAACTAACTCTACTCCATTTAACATGGGTGGAAGATCCTTTCCATGGTGGAAATTCTTTCCAGGGTGGAAAATAACCTAGGTTATTCCCCATTTCTGCGGACAGCAATGGCTTGTCTCAACTATCTTACACCATTCCACTCTGTGATGCTCTTTTATGTTCAGACATGCATATTCTTGGGCTACCTAACCTCCATGTGTTCTTAAAAAGAGCAATATTATAATATGCTTTTTTCAGCTCACTTTACTTCATTATTTCCCAATTACATTGGTTTAAAAATAACTGAAGAGCTAAAAGTCACTGAAGATCCAGTCCATGCTTTGTTTGAAGTTTTTATAATACCTTATTCAAGTGACCCGTTTGCAAAAGAGAATATCTGCAAAAGGTCCTGTCTGATCAAAAATGGCGAAAAGGAAGTTCAAAAAACCTTCCAAAAATAAAAGTAATCTTTTGGCTGAGAACAAGCATGAGAAATTTTAGCGAAAAGGATATTTTTTAAAGTTCTGTAACCCAACTCAATATTAATTTTCTCTTAATAATTTCTAAAAACATGAAACTGTATAACCTGGGTATTCCTAGACAGAAACCAAAGACAGCTACACTAACTGCACCTTTCCTTATACATTGGTTACACTGTGTAGTCACACTGAATGCATTTAAGCTACAACAAAAATGCACTCATCCCTAACAAATAGGTTGATGGGTTATCAACACAGTGCCTGATCTTGCTGCCATTGAAGTCCATGATAAAACAGTCAGGTGCTTCAAAGGGAACAAGATTAAGACTTTGGAAAGAAAATTCTCAAGCCCCCTTGTCATGTGAGGAACTGGATGACCTCTGTAAGGTTCTGAGTCAATGGGAGTTGGGGACATTCACAAGAGGTGTCCAGAACCTTATAAGAGCATGACCTAGTTCTTAGTTCAGAATTTCTAAGGTGCAGGAACATGGGAATTGCCATTCTGTGTCAGACTAGGGCTCCATTTAGTCCAGTGGTGAGCACTGTCAAGGTGGAGGTGGAGGAAGGTGCAAGAAACCCTGTAGAAAAAAAAGTTATAGAATAATCTATCCATAAGAAACATTTCTTTCTAATTCTCATTTGTTAGAGGTTGATTTATGGCATGAAACATGAAGGGTCTACTCCTTTCCAAAACTGTTGGTTTTTTTATCCATTTATTTATTCTTTTAATCCTTACTATAGTAACACTGCATGTTCTTGTTTTAAAGACCAAGCCAGTGGAATGCCTGACAATACAGTATGAACTAAATTAATCATGACAAAAGACACATCAAATTGAAATATTACCCCAGTACTTAGGAAGGGCCTTGAAGGTAGTGAATAATTAGTTTAACCTGGCAATGAACACTGTAAACTTTAACCACAGAGATGGTTAGTGTTATCATATTATATTTTATATGCAGTAAGGACATCAGGTTATCTTGATTATAACAGCAGAAGAGTTTGTAGAATGAGCTCATGTATAAATAGCAGCTCCAAAAACACTGTGAACATTTATGAGGCTCATTATTTATCATTAATTATTTAACTGCAGGTCCCCATGTAGACAGTGAAATCCTGCTGATTTACCACTAATCAGGAATAAATTACCATTTACAACATGGGGTTTTCATGATTTTCCTTTTGTCATCATAAATAAACTTAACTAGTAAGACTGTTTTCTTCTCCCTATTAAACTTTCTGCTGGCAAGAGACTTCTCAGCTAGTGGCCTAATATAAGGCAAAACGGGATAAGTGAAAAGTTGTGTATTTTTATGAAGTCTCAGATTGTTTGCACTAGATCTCAGAACTCAGCAAGGGATCAGTATTTGCTTACATTTACTGGCCAGGTTTTCAAAAGTGCTAAGCACCCACAATTGGGGCCAGATTTTTGCAGAGAGCACAGCTCCTACTTAGCCAACTAAATGAAGTTATTTTGGTACCTAAATGAGAATTAGCTCTTTAGAAAAGATGGCCATGTAGTTGGGTGCCTAAACTGGAACCACTGAGTGCTCTTTGAGAAATCTGTCCCATGGTACTTTAATACTGGATACACCCATACATTACTAAAAATTATCATTAATTAGAGCTGGTTGGTACATCTTTGACTAAATATTCTTTCTTGCAAAATGCTGTGTTGTTGAAGCCAAAAAATTTCACATAGATTAGAAGAATTTGACAAAGTTTTGGTGGGAATGTTTCTTAGATCGAGGGTGGACACTCTGGTCACTTCCAGAGAGAGAGGAAGAGAGAGAGACAGTCCCAAATTGACACCTGTATCTTTCTGATCCGAAAACAAACATTTCAACATAATTTAGTGTCCCATGTGGAATGAAAACAAATTTCAAAACCCACAAAATGGGACTGTTGTCCTCCAGCCAGCTCTGTTGTTAATGCACAAGGCTAGTCATTAGCTGTTGATAATCTCAGTGGGTCTGAATCTTTGCTCAGACTAGTTTGGTGTCATTGTAACTCAACTGAAACCAACAGCTCCAGCATTGTAACTGGGGCAGCACCAGATCCTTTTGTGTTTGTGTGTGTGTGTGTGTTATTCCACACAATCATATTTCTTGGCAAGTTAGCTCATTTCTCATTTACCGCAACAAACATGTAGATTTTCGATAATAATGAAGGAATAGTTTCAAGGTTTATAATTGCAAGAAGGTTGGGCTTTCAGTCTGGCTATCAGTTACTTTGATTTTGACGAAGGCCAGATTCAGTGAAAGCTGTGGCCCAGACTGAAGGACTACAAGCAAAATGGTATAATTTAGACCTCCATAGGCCTTCTCTAGTGATGAGCAAAGGAATCAAATAGGGTTTAATTCACAGCCTTTCTGAATTTGGCTTTGTATTTGTGCTCTGCAGCTATCTGTGCAAACACTAAAATAATTAGTATGGATTTTTTGTTGCATGGAAGCTGTGCTGAGTTTTAATTTACTCGGATTCTAGTAGTGAAAGGACATTTTCTTTTTTCCGCCTCTAGAAAAAGCATATATTTATGCTTTTGCAATATGACAAATGTTTTCCCCACCATGTACAAATAACATTGTGGTTTTAATCAGCTGTCTGAGCTGCCTAGAGTGTGAGATAGGCAGGCAACTTTTATAAATAAGGCTCTGATCCTGCTCTATATAGATAGACCTCTGTGGACCACCAGCACATGGAATATTGCATCCCTCTCTAGCACCTAGTCTACTAGAGGATAAATGTCTACTACTGCTGCTGCCAACTAAGGTTCCAAATCCTGCAACTGACAGCATGTCCAGATATTGTCCTTCTAGGGCCTTGATCTTGTAATGTACAACATGCAGGCAAACTGCTGCATATTGAGCTCCATTGAAGCCAATAGGCTCCATACAAATTTCTCAGGGCCTAGGAATTATTTTGGCAGTTCAGCCTGTCAGGCTCCATGGAATACAGGTGACATGGAAGGAAATGCCTTACTCGGTTCAGCATTTCTATGTTTCAACAAAACATTTTCCGATGTATATGAATATGAGCGGGTCCAGCACAGCTCTTGGTTGCCCAGCACCTCCCAGGAAATTCTCACCACCTTATATCATCTGGAGATTAGTTTGTATAGTACCTTGATCCAGTTGTTCAAAGCAGTCTCTTCATAAGACACCCAGTAGCATATTGCAACATGGAATCAAACACCAGCAATATAAAAATGAGTGTCTACTCATTTGGAATAATTTATGATAATAATATTTTGTCAAGAAGAATTTTTTGTTTCCAAGGATATGTTTTAATTTAATGTAAGTAGATAGCTATGTAAGCTATTGTACGGGGTTTTGAGTCATTGGTAAGCATGGATCCCTGACCCACCTTTACACTGAGATGATATCCTCTCTGTGTTACATGTGGAGAACATAGGCCATTCCAGTGTAGCCTCTCCACCCATCTTCATCAAAGTAATGTGAAGGACCTTGCAGAGAAGTGTCTTATTTAATTCTTGTTATTCAGTAATGGCTTTTCGAGAATCCTGGGCATATTTTGCAATTTTCTTTCTGCATTGCCCTCTAACATTTTCCACTGCCTCTGACATCTTCATGATATTTCCTGAAGAGATTAAATTAAAGGGACTAATTATTAATTTAGGGTTAGAGTCTGGCTTCTATGGCCAGAGGCATGCTGGAGGGGGCAGAGAGGGACTCAGATTTATTATATGCATGTTCCCTATTATGCAGTAACATGCACATCTGCTCCGATGCACATATTAGGAGACACACGTGGCTGTCTCTAACCAAAGCTGTGCACATTATTTTGAAGTTCCGATTTTAAATGTTTAGACCTTTTAAAAATATGAACTAATTTTTTCAAACTTATAAAAAGTACATGTCCTCAGTGTGGACAGTAGAACACATTAATCACTGGTGTCAAGTATCAGAGAGGTAGCTGTGTTAATCTGGATCTGTAAAAGCAGCAAAGAGTCATGTGGCACCTTATAGACTAACAGACCTATTGGAGCATAAGCTTTCGTGGGTGAATACCCACTTTGCCAGATGCATGTATTCACCCACGAAAGCTTATGCTCTAATACATCTGTTAGTCTATAAGGTGCCACAAGACTCTTTTCCGATTAATCACTGGTGTTAGTCCATTGACAGAGAAGATATAAGTATGTAGAAATGAATCTTTTTATGCAGCTCTTTTCATCTATCTCAAAGCCCTTTGCAAAGGAGGTGTGGAATCATTATTCCAATTTGACAGATAGCCAAACTGAAGCCTGGAGATAAAGGGACTTGACCCAGGTCACACAACAGAATAGGACCTAGGGTCTCCTGAGTCCCTGTCAAGTGCTCTAGCTGTATGGCGCACTCCCTTCCCTTGTTTAGAAATAAATGCATTTGGAGTTATGAGAAGGTTTGTTATTCCCAGTCGCCCTGTAAGAACTCACACAAAAATCTCTCTGTTTTTACAGTTTTCTAACTCAAAAATTCCTTTGTGTATTCTCAAGCTAAAGAACATTCTGCTGACCTGACATTAATCATGAGAAAATTCAGGCCAAAGAGAGGTTTTTAGTTTTCTGGGGGAAATGTTAGAGGAGGTTTGAAGGAGTTATCATTTGAAGTTTACAGAATCTTTAACTATGAAATCATTAACTGGGTTCAGTAATAGAATTTGGTTTTTCTGAAGTATCTTTCACTCTGCAGGACAAATTCACACTTCTTTTCCTCGCCTGCAAGCCCCTCCAGAGCTCTGCTCCTCCTTCTTCTCTACTATTTGTATCTCATATCACCCCCTCACCTCCTCCACAAGGAGAATCTTACCATCCAGTTGGTTAGCTTCTCCTACAACATCTCCATGCTTTCTTTTATGCCTTGTCCATGAAACAGACTTTCTAAATGAGCCATAGGTCTGATCTACACATATAAAGTGATACAAAACCTGTGTGTAGACAAACCCTTTGGCTATTACCATCTCACAATTCAAATTACTGATGGTTCACCTCTACTGCCGTGCCTATGTATAATTAGTATTGGTGTAGTCGTGCTGGTCCCAGTACCTTCCTGAGACCTGATGACAAGCCCTGTATAGCTCGAAAGCGTGTCTCTTTCATCAGCAGAAGTTGGTCCAATAAAAGATATTACCTCACCCACTTTGTCTCTCTTATATGTAGTAAGTCTATTAATGATGGCTAAGTCGAAAGGCTGATGGGAGTAGCTGGAGCTTACTTTATCTATTTCTAATTTTAATAATTGCAAATCTACATAGGTGTACGTATTTGATTGTATCTTTCTTGCCCACTACCCCATGCACTTGTTTTACACTGCAAGCTCATCGGAGCAGGGGCCATGTCTTTACATGTGTTTGCACAGTGCACAGTGCAATGGGCTCTTGAACTTGATTGGGGTCTGAAGGTCTGCTCTAATATAATATTAAATAACCATCCCAGTGATATAGATATTTTTCTGTACCATACGAAGTGACAATGGAACATGAAGAAGAAGGAGAAACCTGTGGGTGAAGGGGGTTTTATGTGAAAGCAGTTATCTGGGAGGAACACCTAATCTTTTAATAATAAAATATTAGGACTAATGCTCGGAGTTCACTAAGGATCCTCAGGAGGTACAAATAACACATGGAAGTTTCATATAAAGCAAAAGACAAAGCAGGGGAGATCTACTATGGAGGCATGAGTCATGATGATGCCAGTTTTCTCTAGTGACAATTTGTGTTACCAACAGCCAGAATTAACTCCTTACTTTGTGGCTATCAACCTTCCATATCCACTCCCCATGTTTGTTATCCCCTATTTTTGCTGTGATCTTAAATGATGACCAGATGCTCTGACACAGGTGCCTAGGGTAGAAGTGAAGAAGCATGTACAATGTCTCCCATCATGCACTCTGTGAAAAGGCCTGTCATAATCCCAGCCCCTGCACCTGGGGAAGCTTTAGGACTCCTCCCTCTGTGCAACCCAGGAATGCACAAGGGATTAGAGTAAGGAGGAGTGATGAGAAGACAGCTCCCACTCTACTAAAATAGAGAGGACCCTCCTCCCACCCACCGACTGTCCCTGGCTTGGGTAAGCAGCACTCCCACACAGCTCCATTACTGAAAACTTCCCTTTCTGTTTATAATCTACCATAACCACTGGGCACACATTGCTGCCAAGAGGTTAGAGTAGGGGTGGGTCCATGCTTCCCCTTTTGACAGTACATAGAACAGGCCGAGTTTACAGGCTCAGCCTCCAAAGGGGAGCAGGAGAGGTCACACACCCTGTGCATGCCCTAAAGCTCTAGGGGATTTTGCTTCTCTAAACCACCACTCTGCTCCCAACACAGGGCTCTGCCTAAATGGCATGACAGAGCCCTCAGACCCTAAGCTGTTCTGGGAAGCGAATCTGTCTTTACTTGATCTGTAAAGAGGCATACACATCTATACTGTCCTAGAAATATTTAAAATGTCTCAACAGCTTTCTGAAATAGGCATAAAATATGAACCAGGACAAAAAAAGATACAAGAATACTGGCAAGAAACAAGGAGGAGTTTAGACTAGATGTCTGCACTACCATGATTTATGAAATGCAGCTAATAATACTGTGTCATGTAAGAACACGCTGTTGATTGACTGGCCTCCCTCAGTCTGAGTAATGTTCTGTTTATATCAGACTCTAGTGTTTTCTGGAAAAAAGTAAACCTTTTTAGAGTAAGTGTGAAGAATAAAACATGCCAAATAATTAGTGTAATGATGGAAATAGCTGGGGATGCAGCATAAAATTTCATATTAAATCAAAGTCAAAGTGCCTCTTGGCCTGATTTGCTAATGCTTTCTGCAACCGTAAAATTTGGCTACAACAGTGCAATACAATACTGGTGAGAAAACTCAAAGATTATTACCATGCTCCTTTAAAAGACTAATACTAAAGCTGAATAACCAAGGCATGTAAAGCAATGACTGCTTACTTCCCTACCCAGTGAAGAAACACAAACGTGGATGCTTATGAAAACGAGAGAGCCACGTTCTTGTTAATGTTGTACAAAACTGAAATGTTTCATCTGGCAAATTTCCTGGAAGGGGCCGGCTCGGAGAACTTTGCCTCTTGGCAGGTTTTTTGCTGGCTTTTATTTGAGTCTATGAAGATTATACTTTTTCAGTTTAGAGGAGGCCACAAGGCAACCCTGCAATAAAAAACAAATAAATGTCAAAGTCATTGTCTTGATGGACCCAACAAAGAGCACACCAGTTAGTAATCACAGTAATGAGTTCAAGGTCCCTAAGGTCCCTCTAACCCTTTTATCCCTCTTCCCTGGCCATTCTGATGGCTCAGACAGCTACTGTCTTCATTTTCTCCCCACCCTACCTGCCTGTTTCTGAAACACAAAAAAGAACTCCACTTAAAAGTGCCGTTAGATTTTCTCCCTAATCAAATGACCTTATGAAATGAGCTCTTATGAAGAAAAAAAACACTGCACATCTGATGTAATTTATTATTTCATTTAGTATATACATACACAGATGATATTGTTTCCTTCTTGATGCTAGTGTGATTTCTGACTTGGTGACACTACAATACTGCTTTTTCAGAGCAAGCTGCACTCTGAGTCCATGGTTTTACGATTTTACACCCTCTCCCACTTATCATCCGGCTGTATTTTCAATTGCAGTCTTAGCAAATTTTAACAGTTGCCATATGCAGCCAAAATAAATGCTGTTTTCTTGCAAACAAAAATAAAAGAAAATGGAGTTTCTCCTTTAAGTACCAGACTAGATATAAATTCTATCATGATGTGTTGCTATCATTATCCTTTTACAGACTATGTATCTCTACATACCTGATGTTTTGCCTTAAAGAAACATGTTAACACTTGCAAGGAAAGCATTTAAAGATAGGCTGTCTTGGAATCCAAAAGTGCTTGCAAGACTCCCACAAACACCATATGACGTGTTCCTTTTTCAAGTGGCAAAACAACAAGTTTCAACAAAGTCACACAAATGAGGGTCATTCTTGTGAGTTGCCAGCTTGTGCAGATCTGGCATTCCCAGATAGATGCCTTTACTCTTCCTTGCTGCAACTGAGTTCTTTTAGAATATTTTTTTAGACAGATGTGACTGATATTTGATACTGATTGTGGAGGGTATGTGCATAGCTAGCCATGTAGCCTCAGACGTTGTGTCAGCTAAATTGACTGTGCCCAAAATAATCTGGTTCTGAATGTCTAGGTATTCTGGGTTATAAACGGAAAATGGTACAGCCACTGAATCTCTCTATAGCTTTATTCTACAACTTTCGCTAACATGAGTAGCCTAACTCAAATAGTCTTGTTGAAGTTATCAGGACTACAGCATAATCATTGCTATGGTGGGTCCCACTGAATATTTAATTATTTAGACAAAGTGGAACAGCTCCAACAGCAAAGACTGAGAGAATCTGAACCTGCCTGATTCTGAAACAAGCATAGCAAGTACTTGAACATTAGTCTCTAATTCCTAAGTGAGTGCCCAAACCACCAGCCTATTGGCTATTTTGAGGTGCCCTATCTGTCTCAGAGGATTGTGGGAATGTGGCTGGGAGTGGGTGTGCTCTGCTGTTCACTGTGTTTGTCTTTCTGTTGGGGAAATGGGTTTTTTTTTGTGTGTGTTTGTTTATTTTTCTGGTTTTTGTTGGCTTAATTTCAGGATTTCTTTTTGTTTTAGCAGCCTTTTGTCTGCCCTCTGGGTTGGGCTCGACAGCCAAGGGGGACGGAGACCACAGTTTGTTGTGGATTCTGAGGGTTTAACTCATGGCCATCAGTTGCGGATTTTGCCTCCCGACTCTGCCTTTGTGGAGGAGTGTGTTCCAGCTGTGGGTTAGGTGACTGGGTTTAAAAATATAAGGTACACCTCTTGCGTGAGCAAGGCCGTTGTGTTTGTTGCCTGTACTTAGCCTGGTTGAGCAGGTGGCTGTGGAGGGGATTTTTGTGCAGAGTGTGTTTGTCCCTGTCATGCCCCGCTCAACATCTGCTGTTAAAGTCACTATTTCTAATGTTCCTTCATTTTTAGGAAATGAGCAGCTGGCTAAAGCCCTCAACCAAACTGATTGGCCTGCTGATTGGAGAGGGGAGGTTCTTCAGAGTCATGGTTCCGCTGCAAGCACAGGGGTTGCCATTCTCACTGTGTGCAGGTTAAAGCTTGATTTGGTGGTTGTGAAGGAATGTTTATTGACAGTTTGAGCTACTTTTGAGCAATATCATCTTTTTTTTATTAATGCTCTTACTGGAGGGAAAGATAAGGTGTGTTTTTTTTCAGCATCTGGGTTCTCTTTTGACCAATTACTTAACAGGTGACCATAATAAAAAGGTGATTTTAATTGTAGCGAGAAATTGGATAGGGATAATTTGGAACCGCGTCCACTGTCAGCTCAGTGACATGCAACTCTTTTATAGGCTCCTGACGTGATTGACGTTTTCACCCTTTTACACAGCAGTCCACCTGGTTGAGTGCTCTTTCTCTATGGCCCATTTGAACTCTTTTTATGTTTTGACTCATCATTTGTGTCATTTGGTTTCTAGTTGTATTGTCCCCATGGGGATTTCATATCATGGTTTGGTCTTATTGGTGTGTCTCTTCCTTCTATTCAAGACAGCCATCCATAGTGGCATTTTAACATTTGCCTTTTATAAGATGTTCACTTTTGGGACTATTTCAGTTATTTTGGGGAAGCTTAGGTTGCCTCAAAGGGATGTTTTCCCTCCTTGAGGCACTGGTAGGAGGTGGATAAAGTTAATATTAAAGGTTTTTTTGTCAGCAATACACTCGGAAGACAACACTGGCAGGAGTTAGAGTTGGGGATTATGGAATCTGAAAAAGCCTTTCATGCCAGTAATGATGCTGGATTGCATGAGAATTTGAAATACAAAAAATAGCTCTTGTGGGACCTGTTGAATAGCAAGTTAGTGGTTAGTGCCTGATATCAAGGCCTTTCACAAATGGATGCACCTACACGGGTTTCTTTTTGGCCTGGAAAAGAAATATGCAGAGCAGAAGATGATTAGCCATTTCAAGATGTCATCAGGCTGAGAGCTTTCAGACCCTGTGGGGATTAGGAGATTTGCTGTGAAATTTTTCACAGACCTGTAGGCTGCAGAGCCTGTGTGTCCATCTGAGGCTTGACAGCTCCATAAGGATCTTCCTAGGATCCCAATGTTGGACAGACTTGAACAGGACCTGACTCTCTCAGAATTGACTTCTTCCCTAAATGGCTTTGCTCCAAGAAAGGCACTTGGTATTGATGGTTTGCCTATTGAGTTTCATAAGTCCTTTTGGACCCTTCTTGGGCCTGACTTGCTCCAGGTTTTTCAAGAAATCATCAGAGGGAAGATATTGCCACTCAATTGTTGCTGAGTGTTTCTTACTCTTGTTTCCGAAGAAGGGAGACTTTGGGGAGGTAAAAAATTGGAGACTTATAGTCACTGTGACTATAGACTTTTTTCAAAGGCCTTGACAAATAGACTAAAAACTGTGATTGGTTTGATCTTGCACCATAATCAGACCTATTGCATCCCCAAACGGTCCATTTTTTGATACATTTTCCTATTGCAGAATGTAATTTCAGCCTGAGAAATGTTAGACTTGAGAGTTGGGTTGACTTCCCTTGATCAAGAAAAGGCTTTGATTGTGTAGATTGTGGGTATTTGTTTCTCACCCTTTGCGCTTTTGGTTTTGGATCCAGTTACTCTATAATGAAATATATAGTCTACTTAAGGTAACTGGTGTTTTGACCGCTCCCTTTCCAGTCTGTAGGGGAACCAGACAGGGTTATTCCGAGTCTGGGTTATTGTATGCGCTTTCTGTTGAGCCTCTGCTATGCATGTTGCTAAAGCGCCCTTCTGGCTTTTCTCTCCCTGTTCCAGCTTGTCCTCTAGTGAAAGTCTCTTCATATGCTGATCACGTGACTGTGTTTACTACTCATGATCATGATGTTCAGGTTTTGGCTGAATGTCTTTTGAGCAGGATTCCTCAGTTCGCATAAATTGGGGGAAGAATGACACTCTCCTGCTGATGGCTTGGGTGACACTCTCCTGTTGATGGCTTGGGTGATCTCAAGTGCTATTGTAGAGCAAAACTGGCCTTAAGACACTGGGAATTATGCTGGGAGTGGATGGTATTTTGGGTTCCAATTGGGAGAGAGTTATGTTAGAGATGGAGGGGAGGTTGCAAAGGTGGAAGTGATGTTTACTTCAACTTTCCTTCCAAGGGTGGGTATTAGTCGTTAATAATGTAATGGCCTCTATGTCGTGGCATAAGTGTTTTGTTTTGGATTCCCCTCCACTCTTTTTAGAAAAAGTTCAAGAGGTTCTTTTCTGAGGCAGAGTACTTTGTATCTGACTGTTTTGGAAGGGGGTCCAGGTCTCATTGAACTTTTGAACAGAGTCACTACTTTTTGGTTACAGTCTTTGCAACCACTGTTGTTAAGGGATGAACCTGTTCCTTGGAAGCAACTGGCCTTTTCTTTTCTTCAGCAGGTGGTGGTGGGGGTGGGTGGGTTGGGTTTTGATCAGGAACTTTTTATATTGTACCCTGGGTACCTCAATTTGGAGGTATTACCCAGTTTTTTATCAAAGCCTTTTTAATGTTTGGATGTTTTTAAAGCTGAGAATGTAGGATAGAAGGCTGGAGTTCCCAGGGCTGCTTGTGGAACCCCTTGTTTATAACCATGCCATGAGGATTCCTAATCTTATTTCTAGGAGTCTTGTCTCTTCCCTTATTGCAGCAGGTGTAACAAAACTGGTTTATTCAATTGATTCTATTAAATTTACATGGGTCTCAGCAATTTTCCTTCTCTTGGTATTGACACCTCCTCATCAATTATTGGGAGTGGACCACATCCACCCTGACTGAATTGGCCTTGTCAACACTGGTTCTCCACTTGTAAGGTAACTCCCTTCTTTTCATGTGCCAGTATATATGCCTGTATCTGCAATTTTCACTCCATGCATCTGAAGAAGTGGGTTTTTTACCACAAAAACTTATGCCCAAATAAATCTGTTAGTCTTTAAGGTGCCACCAGACCCCTCGTTGTTTCTGTGGGTCTCGGTGTATATCTTGGCTGTGTCTTATGTTCTGTTCATTCCCTCTGAAGCACCTGGCATTGGCCACTGTCGGAAGACAGAATATTGGGCTAGATGGACCTTTGGTCTGACACAATATGGCCGTTCTTATGTTCTTATGTCAAGCTTGGTTTTCATTTTGTTTGCTGGGAGTCTCAGTTTTTATCAAAGGTGGAATCAGCCCTTTCTAAGAGCAGTATTGCCAGACTAGACAGTTGCCTCCTTGAGTGAGCCATTCCTGATTATATTAATGTTTCTATTTTCATGCCTGTTGCTCCTGCTGTGAATTGAGATGTTGACAATGCTGTCAGCTTGCTTTGCTTTAATGGGTCTTCTGAATTTACGTATAATACCTTAGGCCATAAGTCATTGTACATGTTTGTGGTAAAGATTTGTTATTTTCAATCACTTGATGATTATCACTATGTATGTATCCCCCAGTATGGAGAAGACAGCTTCTGGTGATGGACACCAGCCAGCCAGCCTGGCAATCTGTATACAAGCCTCTGATTGCAAAGAGGATGTCCAATCTCCAGTGGAGAATTTTTATGGGGCTATTGTCATTAATGTGTTTGTGAATTAATTGACCCAGAGGTGTCTGTGTTGTGTCTTTTTGTGACATGAAGGAGACCATTTTTCATATGTTTCTTACTTATTCCAAGTTACAGCTATTATTTGTTGTACTTCAGGATTTTTTGGTTATTGTCCCTTGATTTTGCTTCTACTGTATTTATTTTTACTGTTAAGTATAGGTTCACAAATAGATGTGTGGTATGCCTTGCAAACTTTATTTTTGGTCAAGCAAATATGGCCATTTTAAAAAGTAGATGATGTAATTATTTGATACTGGGGTTGCTGATGTTCTTCAGGCTTTTTTAGTTGAGTTTTTTAGTAAGAGTTGAAAGAAAATAAAGGAACATAAAATTAGATGTCTTCTGAAATCTTGTATTTGATAAGAAATGGCAAACAGAGTGAAAAGTAAAAAAAGTTACCCTACCTTATCCCATTTATTACGTTTTCTTCTTCACTTGATGAAATACTTACTTGGTGATAATGCTGGAATGGAAATAAACAATAGCGAGCTGGCAAATAATTCAAAATCTGTAAATATGATTAAGCATGTGAAAGCATGTCTTATCACCAGCTTACTGCTTATTTCAGAGTAACAGCCGTGTTAGTCTGTATTCGCAAAAAGAAAAGGAGTACTTGTGGCACCTTAGAGACTAACCAATTTATTTGAGCATAAGTTCTCGTGAGCAAATGGGTTGTATCGCAGAGCTTGGCTGTAGACGATGGATCGTGTGGTGTGGTCAGGGTGAAAGCTGGAGGCATGTAGGTAGGAATAGCAGTCAGTAGGTTTCTGGTATAGGGTGGTGTTTATGTGACCATCGTTTATTAGCACTGTAGTGTCCAGGAAATAGATCTTTTGTGTGGACTGGACCAGGCTGAGGTTGATGGTGGGATGGAAATTGTTGAAATCATGGTGGAATTCCTCAAGGGCTTCTTTTCCATGGGTCCAGAATTCCTCATGGGCTTCTTTTCCAAGGGCTTCTTTTCCATGGGTCCAGATGATGAAGATGTCATCAATATAGCGCAAGTAGAGTAGGGGCGTTAGGGGACGAGAGCTGAGGAAGCGGTGTTCTAAGTCAGCCTTAAAAATGCTGGCATACTGTGGGGCCATGCGGGTACCCATAGCAGTGCCGCTGATGTGAAGGTATATATCAAATGTAAAATAGTTATGGGTACGGACAAAGTCACAAAGTTCAGCCACCAGGTTAGCTGTGACATTATCGGGGATAGTGTTCTTGACGGCTTGTAGTCCATCTTTGTGTGGAATGTTGGTGTAGAGGGCTTCTACATCCATAGTGGCCAGGATGGTGTTATCAGGAAGATCACCAATGGATTGTAGTTTCCTCAGGAAGTCAGTGGTGTCTCGAAGGTAGCTGGGAGTGCCGGTAGCATAGGGCCTGAGAAGGGAGTCTACATAGCCAGACAATCCTGCTGTCAGGGTGCCAATGCCTGAGATGATGGGGCGCCCAGGATTTCCAGGTTTATGGATCTTGGGTAGTAGATGTATACGTGTAGCAGATGTGGTTAATTATTACAAGGCCAAGAATGGTAACTGCAGAATTTCATTTGAAGCTTTTGCAGACTGCTAAATTAAATTAATGGTTTTGTGATAAACTGATTGCAGTTAATCAACTGGGTAAAACTTCAGGGAGGCTGTGAAAGCAAGACAGATTTGAGAGGGTTTATATTAGTCATGATGGGAGAAGTACAGCTGCTACACATTTGTATAATGGAAATGACCAGCTAATTTGGGAGAAAACTAAGTGAAAGTGCTATACAGGAGAGCAGAAATACAAGTTTTCATCTACTGTATGAATTATCTGATTCTCTTTGGTGTAATACAATTTTGTACTGTGTGTAAAATAAAACTGATTGAGTATGATGGAAAAATCTGGTGGTAGATGTGAATGTATCAAGGTGAGTTACAAAGTGCAATTTGACATTCATGATATATGATATTTAAGCAATAGTTTGATTAAAGCTGCTTGGAAAACAACCGGTCATAGAAAATATTTAATCAAAAATAGGGTTCTTTTATGTATTGTTTTATATATATGTTAGGTGTTTTCTAAATGTTTTGTATTTTGTGAAATTTTCTGTGATATTTTAATTAAAATATTGAAAACATTTATAAAAATATTTATTATTTTAAGTTCACTAGAAATTCATAAAAATATAATAGAAAATCTTGCAAAAGATTGATTTATCTTTGCAAAATTAGGATTTGTTTTTGTTTTGCAATGTTGTTTGCAACTGGCTCAAATTTTGATTACTACTTTCAAAGACTGTTTTATAGGTTAAATTTGAAGAAGTTCCTTTTGGATTATGTAAAGCAGAACACAGTTTCTTTTATAGTGCATTGTACTGAGGTATCTTGCTGCATTTACAATAAAATTCACCCCTCTCAGTGTAAATCCTGAGTAATCAATCCATTTCTGTGTTGAGAGTTCCTCAAGGGATGGTGGAATGGAATCATCCCCAATTATTTAAAGAGTCAGCTCTTCTGGGTAGAGACTGTCTTGCATTTGTAATGCCTAAAATAGTACTTGGATGTCATTGGGAACTTTAGTTGATAGTGTAACACAAATAATAATAAACCCCTGCCAGGAAGCCCCTCCATTTCTTCTGTATCAACCTATATGCTTTATGCCATCTAGGCATGGGTTTTGGACTGCTTAACCCACTTAAGGGCGGTTCTGTTAGTCCCCACCCATCCCTACAATCCCTCAGATCTGGTCTATTTGGTGCCAGAGTGAAGCTCTCATCTATAGAGTATGTGGAGGCCCACCTGTGTGATATTCCATACACGCTTGTGGATGTCAAACCACTAGAGTGGTTCAAAGTGTATATAGATTCTTTGAGTTGGGACTGAATTTTAACTTAGTAACAATGCACACTACCACATTAATTCTAATTAGCAGAAGTGAACCAGAAAAAATAGATTTTAAACCTTGAGTTGAAAAAGCAGTCAGTGATTCAGCTGGGTGGCTGTCAGGAATGACAGGATTCTAAGGGTGTGGTGCACTGCATAACATGAAATGCCCTGTAGCCAAAAGTCTTAAAACAAAAACTTAGGGACCATAACAAGTCAGTGAGGGAAGATTAGAGCTCCTTGTTGTCTATGGGGAACAAGATTTTCAATGACGTAAAAAGGTCCAAAATACCTTAAAAGTCAACAGTAAAAAATTTAAATCAATCTGAAACCTGACAGGAAGCCAATGGACAGCCAGAAAATAGCCCTGATGTAGTGTGATCATTAAGGGGAAGTATATTTTATGGTTTTATCACAATGAATGAGTGTAGCCTATACAGCAATGCAATTGAACTATCAAAGAACCAGGGTGCATTGTTCTTACTGGAAAGTTAATGTAGAGCAACGTGCAGGGAAATTTGCACAGATTGGCTGCTGCTGCAAATGCTATTTAAGTAAACCGGGCTGAATTCCTTCTGTCAGCAGGGAATTTAGTCCACTGTTATCTTTCAACATTCTATTGGAAGGATGTTTAGTGTTGTACAGTATCAGAAGTCAGTGATAGATATTGCCTGCATGATTGTCCCAAAAAGCAATTACCACCATTTATATGCCATGGGCTGAAATCCCAAAATGGTAGTTGAGCACATCTGCTCAAATAGTATGACAAACTGAGATAAACAAAAAGAAAATTATCAAAACAATTTACATATGAGTCAGTTTGCGGCCTCACTTTTAACAGCCAGAGCAATGGAATGCAATCATTTGTCTTCGCAAAGTAATTACTTGTCTTAAATCACTCATATTTAGCCACTGAAGAGGTGTCAGTATGCGCAGAGGGAAATGTGGGATTTAACAGAGTGCCAAGAATATATAAAACATGGTTCATTGTTCAGTGAGGAAATGAGATTTGACAATAGGCAGGCTACTTTTAAAGCCGGACACATTGGAGTTTGTCATAATAAAATGGACATAAGAAATAAAAGCATATATTTTTTCTCAGTGAGGTGTTTAACAATCAGGACAAACTATCTAGGGAAATGGTGCTTTCTCCATCTTTTGATATCTTGAAATCAAGAATGGATGCCTTTCTGGAAGGCATGCTTTAGTCAGACACAAGTACTGGGCTCAATACCAGGGTAAATGGGAGAAACTGGATGTTCTATGTTATGCAGGAGGCCAGACAAGATGATCGAATGGTCACTTCTGGCCTTAAAATCTATGACTACAAATCTATGAACGTATGCTTCATTTCTTTTGAAGCATATAATCTTCAGTAATTCTTCAGTGTAATGGGAGAAAAGAACTGAAGCAGTAGGGACTTTTTAAACATGGAAATAACACGCACTCAGGACACATATCACCACTTACGTCATCCAAGCCAGTCAGAGCTGGCAGCAATAAGGAGCAGATTCAATACCCTTTTCAACCATACAATGCAAAAGTGTCTCGAGCCCCCACCCAGTGACCAGGACAATTACACACCCCCCCGCCCCCCGGGCGTCTCTAAGAGGCAATACTGCCCCTCTCACAAGCACAAAGTCTGAGTGTAGCAAAAACTTTTTAATAAAAGGAGGGGAGTAAAGCATTAATGTGGGAAAACACCACAACTAGGGTTCATAAACATAAACTCAGAGCAAAAGACCCACCCCTAAGTAAGTTGGGCAGTGTCCTTTTCCCCTCAGGTTCTTAAAAGCAGCAACCCAATCCCATGTGCCCATCCCTTTCCACTCACAGTTGCTGTCCTTGGTCAGTGCAGCTCCAGAGTCCAGAGGTTCATCTGCAGAGTTCACCTCTCACCCTGGGCGGAAGGGAGGTAAGGAGACACCTTACACACTCCACTGCTCGAGCACTTGCTCACCACCCCACCGGCTGATTGCCATGCCTCTCTGTGGGGATCTGCTTTGGCCCTCTCCACCAGCTGCCCTGCTGGCCGCGCCTCTCCACCAGCCACCCTGCTAGCTGCTCGCCATGCCTCTCCGTCAGCTCACCAAGATGTCTTCAGGGCCAAGCACTTAACACAGCTCTCAGTGATTTCAGCTGTTAGTGGGAGAGCCTCACTGCTGGTGCACACTGGGTAGTCTCAACTTGGGCCCCTGCTTTCTCCTTAGCTTGGCCCCACTCTGTCTGACCCAGGCAATTCCAGCTCACACGGAGGATGGGACCTCCCTGGCCTCCTGACTCTCTGATCAGCCTGCCCGCCCTGTCATTCAGGCTGACCTGGAGCATTGGCCTCTCCCCATTGTTCCTGGGGACTGTCAGTCTCAGGGTCCTGATTTCCCATAGACCCTTCCCCTGTTAGTACTGGGAGCCAGCCAACCAAAACACCCCCACTGAATGTTAGTAAGGGGGCAACAGTCCCCTTACATTTAGGAAGCCTAAGAACCTAACTCACAATTCCTGAGGGCTGATCTTCACTAGAAAGTTACATCAACATAGCTACCTCAGAGGTGTGCAAAATCCAGACGTAGTTAAGATGACCTAAACCTCAGTGTAGATAACACTAGGTTGATGGAACCTATTTCAAGTAAGTATTCTTTGGCTGGCCCAGGAAAAGACAATGATGGACCGTTAATGGGATGATATTGAGACATCCCAGCTCTCAAGTCAAAAGAGAATTTCCCTCACTCTGAATAACCAGTAGTCACCATGAACCCAGGTGTGGGGTGGATGGGGAAAGAAAAAAGCCTTTTTAAAGGCAGGCTTGGAACTGACAGGTTTTTTTTATCCAGAACTTGAGGAAAAAGGAAAGGAGTACTTGTGGCACCTTAGAAACTAACCAATTTATTTGAGCATAAGCTTTCGTGAGCTACAGCTCACTTCGTCGGATGCATGAAGTGAGCTGTAGCTCACGAAAGCTCATGCTCAAATAAATTGGTTAGTCTCTAAGGTGCCACAAGTACTCCTTTTCTTTTTGCGAATACAGACTAACACGGCTGCTACTCTGAAACCAGAACTTGAGGGACAGTCTCGTGGCCAGTGATTGTCTGAGAACACTTCATCCCCTCCCTAGACCTAAGGGGTATGCTGGGAAACTGTTTTAAGGCAATAGGTAACATATTAGAAACGGGATTTTATCTAATTTGAAGGTGTAAAGCCTGAGTTTGCATCTTTATGTTTATTTTCTGTATTTCTTTGCTTTGCCTTACTAGTTTATTTCAGAATCTGCAGTTTTTCTGTTCAGTAAATGTTTTATTCATTTTCATCCCAAGTAGTGTGCAAGCTGTGTGGAGTGTGTATGACAAAGAGAACTGATAATTGGGGGGCTAGTTTCATGCATTTAGACTTGACAAACCAGAGGGGTGAAGTTTGAGTGTCTGATAGTGAAGAACTCAGGAAAGCGGATTTGGGGAGACTCAGGATTGGAAGGTCTGTTGATGCCACCCTGGAAAGAGTAACTGGGCTGGAAAGAGCCAGGGTGAGACCTTATGCTTGTGGGCTGGTTACTGCTGTCAGGGATCTGAACCATGTCACACAGCACCAAGGTCCCCAAGGTTACAGGGCAGGCAGTGGCAATTCTATTTTAAGAATTCACCTATTGTTATTGTTGCAAATTCATAATTGTTTACAAATTATTACTCTGACAAAGGGCAAAACTGAGTCTCTTCCTAACATAGCCACACCCGGGAGTAACATGGCTACATGAGGTCTCTCTCCATACATCCTGGGTGTGGGTGCTGTGAGGTGTGGAGACAGGGATTTCATGCCCAATACTTCTACCCACGCAGGTGGCTGGGGAAGAGATGGAGAGAGTGAGGAACAATCTGGGCTCTGCCCCCAATGTACCAACTGGGGAGCGAGCTGTACCCTTCTCAAGGCTGCAGCAAATTGTTTCTTACTTGGGCAAGGAGGGAGCAGAAAAGACATTGACACAGAGTCACAATTCCATCAAGGGGTTCCTTGCTGGGTGGCACAGCTACACTCTACCTCATGTTCTGGGTTGAGCCTTAAACCTCTGTCTAGGCCAAAGAGGTTGTTTTTTCCCACTCACTGGGATGTGAGAGCTCAATGGGATTGGGGGTTTTGAAGCACCCCAGCACCTTTACGTTTGTTCTTTCATGTAAGCCATTGTTTTTCCATAGGAAATGTAATGACGATGCACATTACTTTGCAATTCTGTAGCACCTTCCATAGGAGGATTTTGACAGGCTTTTCTCTTGGACGAGCTGCTGCGCTTGTGAGGTAGGTCTGCAGTATTAATCTCTAAAAAGGGAGCAAGGGCCTGAACCTTCAAACCCTTACTCCAGTGAGTAATTTTTACTCTGTGATGGAGGTGGGAATTGCCCACGTGAATGAGGACTCCTTGTGTGAATAAAGGGGTTCAGGATTGGGCCCTGCTTGCCACAGAAAATGTCCAGCACCACCAGAAACAGAACCCAGGATTCCTGACTCCCGAACAGAGACCATACTTCCTCCCTTTTAAAGTTAAAAACATTTATTACTGTCTTAACGTAAGGCTGTACTAGCAAGCAATGATTCTTGCTTGAAAACAACTCTTTGCTCTGCTTCCAGGGGGATAAAAGAAAATAAAAAATGTAGCAGCTCAGTACTCAAACATTTCCAGGTCTGTTGTAAATACAGAACCATAAGTAAGTTCTAAGTCTGGAAAAATTAGCTTTCCCATACTTACTCTGTTTTTGTTTTCTATTTTTACTCCCAGTCTCTCGCTCTGTGGATACAGGGGAAAAGATCTAGAATAGGATGCTGGGAATGGAGTGAGAAAACTCAAAGTGAGTAGGAAGAAATGGTTAATGCTGTGGAAGCAGGGCAAGGGGATGGGTGTGTATCAGCATTTAGGTGTATACACGATGTATTTCAGTGACTTGTGTTTTGTCCTGTCTTTTCTATGTGCCATATTGCCTGACTCACAGGCAAGATAAGGGATCTGTTACTGCTGCCAGCATAAGAACATAAGAATGGCCATACTGGGTCAGACCAATGGCCCATCTAGCCCAGTATCTGTCTTCCAATAGTGGACAGTACCAGATGCTTCAAAGGAAATTGTGATGGGGTGTCCATACCACACAAGACTTGAAGGGGTTAAGGTGGCTAGGTGGGCCAATTAATTGCCCAGGCTGCACTTCAAGGAGGAGCTAAGGAGCAGGAAATTGATTAGATATGAGGCTCAGCTGGACAGGCACAGGAGGGGCCTGTATAAGGCACAGGAGCTGAGAGCAGGAAGGGGCTACGGGGGAGTAGTCTGCAGTCACTCCCTGAGCTGGCAAACCCAACGAGAGGAAGCAGAGGCAACCAGAGGGTAGAGCTGTGAGGTAGGAAGTCCAGGAAGAGCAACATGGTCTGAGAGTGAGCAGGCCACTGTTGCTAGAGATAGGGTCCCTGGACTGGAACCCAGAGTAGAGGGCAGGCCCGGGTTCCCCTGCCAGCCACTGTCGGAATGGCATGGTCAGAGTAGGGAAGGAAACACTGCCATTTTGTATAATGGTATTTTGATCCCCTTTGAGGGGAAACATGCAAAGTGACCTGGCTGGAGGGCCAAGGAGTGAAGAGGGAGCTGCAGAGTGTGTGAGAGGATGACAGGAGAGACATCTGCAGAGGAGAGCACAATGCTTGGACAGAGCTAATCCCCGGACAAGGAGAAGGCACCACTACTGGTGAGTGAACCCTGTCACAGGAATGAACAGAACAGGATACCTTTACAAAAGGTAGATCATGCCAAACCAACCTGATCTCCTTCTTTGAGAAAGTAACAGAGTTTTTAGACAAAGGAAAAGCCGTGGATCTAATTTACCTAGCTTTCAGTAAGGTGTTTGATACCGTGCCACATGGGGAATTATTAGTTAAATTGAAAAAGATGGGGATCAATATGAAAACTGAAAGGTGAATAAGGAATTGGTTAACAGGGAGACTACAGCGGGTCATACTGAAAGGTGAACTGTCAGGCTGGAGGGAGGTTACCAGTGGAGTTCCTCAGGGATCGTTTTGGGACCAATCTTATTTAATCTTTTTATTACTGACCTTGGCACAAAAAGTGGGAGTGTGCTAATAAAGTTTGCAGATGATCATCATTATGAGCTGTCAATGTGATGTGGCCGTGAAAAAAGCTAATGCAGTCTTGGGATGTATCAGGTGAGGTATTTCCAGTAGAGATAAGGAGGTTTTAGTACCGTTATACAAGGCACTGGTGAGACCTCACCTGGAATACTGTGTGCAGTTCTGGTCTCCCATGTTTAAGAAGGATGAATTCAAACTGGAACAGGTACAGAGAAGGGCTACTAGGATGATCCGAGGAATGGAAAACGTGTCTTATGAAAGGAGACAAAAGGAGCTTGGCTTGTTTAGCCTAACTAAAAGAAGGCTAAGAGGAGATATGATTGCTCTCTATAAATATATCAGAGGGATAAATACCGGAGAGGGAGAGGAATTATTTAAGCTTAGTACCAATGTGGACACAAGAACAAATGGATATAAACTGGTCATCGGGAAGTTAAGACTTGAAATTAGACTAAAGTTTCTAACTATCAGAGGAGTGAAGTTTTGGAATAGCCTTCCAAGGGAAGCAGTGGGGGCAAATGACCTATCTGGCTTTAAGATTAAACTCGATAAGTTTTATGGAGGAGATGGTATGATGGGATAACATGATTTTGGCAATTAATTGATCTTTAAATATTCATGGTAAATAGGCCCAATGGCCTGTGATGGGATGTTGAATGGGGTGGGATCTGAGTTACTACAGAGAATTCTTTCCTGGGTATCTGGCTGGTGACTCTTGCCCATATGCTCAGGGTTCAGCTGATCGCCATATTTGGTGTCGGGAAGGAATTTTCCTCCAGGGCAGATTGGAAGAGGCCCTGGAGGTTTTTCGCCTTCCTCTGTAGCGTAGGGCACGGGTCACTTGCTGAAGGATTCTCTGCTCCTTGAAGTCTTTAAACCATGATTTGAGGACTTCAGTAAGCTCAGACATAGGTGAGAGGTTTATTGCAGGAGTGGGTGGGTGAGATTCTGTGGCCTGCATTGTGCAGGTCAGACTAGATGATCATAATGGTCCCTTCTGACCTTAATATCTATGTATCTAAGTGCTCCATTCCATCATCCAGTCCCAGCTTCTGCAGTCAGAGATTTAGGTACACTTGGAGCATGGGGTTGTGTCCCTGACAATCTTGGCTAATAGCCATTGATGGACACATCCTGCATGAACTTATCTAATTCTTGTTTTAACTCAGTTATAATTTTGGCCTTCATAACATCCTCAGGCAATTTAGTTCCACAGGTTGACTATGTGTTGTGTGAAGTACTTCCCTAAACCTAAAAAGAAAAGGAGTACTTGTGGCACTTTAGAGACTAACAAATTTATTTTTTGTTAGTCTCTAAGGTGCCACTACTCCTTTTCTTTTTGTTGATACAGACTAACACAGCTGCTACTCTGAAAGCTTCCCTAAACCTGTTGCCTATTAATTTCATTGGGTAACCCCTACTTCTTGTGTTATGTGAAGGGGTAAATAACACTTCCTTATTCACTTTCTCCACACACTTTATGATTTTATAAACCTCTATCATATCCCCCCTTATTCATCTCTTTTATGAGCTGACTCCAGTCTCTTTAATATCCCTCCTCATATAGAAGCTGTTATATATCCCTAATATATCCAGAACTGCATGCAGTATTCAAGGTGTGGGAGTACCATGGATTTATATAGTGGCATTACAATACTTTCTGTCCTATTATCTATCTCTTTTCTAAAGGTTTCTAACATTCTGTTTGACTGACACTGCACATTGAGCAGATGTTTTCAGAGAACTATCCATGATGACTCCAAGATCTCTTTCTTGGGTGGCAACAGCTTATTTAGACCTGTCTTTTATATAGTTGGGATTATTTTTTCCCAACGTGCATTAGTTTGCAGTTCTCCTCTAACTCAAATAGACTTTGTTAAGAGTGGATTTTTTTTTTCACTGAGAGATATGCAGGAAATCCATCATTACCAGATATCTCCATGGGATCATTGTGTAACTGGAGTCAAAAATCCAGATGATGTGTGATTTAATAACACTCTGGTTATTACATCATAAAATAGCAAAACCTTCTGGACAGCTGGAACAATTTTGACACCAGTGCTGTAATTAGATATGTAGAATTGTCTTGTTCAGAAAGTTACTTAGAGCACCATTCAGACAAAATGTAATGCACCACTTACATTAGCCAAAGGCCATAGAACTTGCCTCCATAGCCTGCCTGCCTGCCTGTCCTTTAGAAATTTGGATGGGATTTGAAATCCAGTTCTTCGATGATTATGTTGACAAAAATACTTCGTTAGATTGAGTTTCTCTGCCTTTACCATACCACTGTGTTTATACTACAAATGCAAACATTCAGTTCATATGCCATAGATGGAAACTATTTTCTTTTTACAGAG
Source organism: Eretmochelys imbricata (assembly GCF_965152235.1). Taxonomy (NCBI): domain Eukaryota; kingdom Metazoa; phylum Chordata; order Testudines; family Cheloniidae; genus Eretmochelys; species Eretmochelys imbricata. The sequence continues at coordinate 243,077,085 of NC_135573.1, forward strand.
CTCTGACTTTTCACTGCATAAATCCTTAAGATACTATTTTCTATTTATAAAACAAAAATTATGAATATTTCAGCAGTAACTTGAATTCAAAAGCCTGAGTCCAAGCAGGTTTGTTTTGGGGCCAGATTGTGAACCTCTAATTCACATTGGCGAGGAGCAATTCATTGAGTGATAGGGACTACTCACGTGAGCAACTGTCCCTTAGTGATTATTTGAACATTTGAGATGGTAGTTCTACATACTTTTCATTGAAATTAACTAATATACAAGGATAACAGGTGCAATTTGTAACATGAATTTCTTCTAAGCTAAAATGGTGCTTCAAGGAGCTTTTATTGACAAAACTGGATTTGGCAGAAAGATAAAAGCTTGAACTGGAAAACCCTGACTGGTTTGATAAACTGTAGCTGGAAAACTTGGCAACAGTTTACATTTTTAGGAATTATATCTAGAGCTATTTGTTAAAACCAAGGGATCTAAATAGTTCCTGTAAATTCAGGAAACAGAGCGCCCTATAATGTTAGTCTGAATTTTTAACCACTATATTAATCAGACAGGAAGCTTTTCCAACCTCTTTGTGCACTACAGTATTATTTTTTACTTCATTAGTAAGATGGTATTAGCTACTTGAATGAATGTGAAACGAGTTAGAGATTTTGCTGGGATTCAGTAACATAAGAAAACTCCTTAAGATACAGTCAAGGAGGCTACAATCAAAATTCATCCATGTAAAAGAAATTAATTAAAAAAAAACTTTAAAAGTGACAAAATAATATGGCTGAGTAGAGAAGAAAACAAAAGTGTAGAAGACAAACAGAAGACATTTAGACAAGGTGGATGTCTCCTTTGAACAGCTCATTTCACTCAGGATGTGCCCTGGGGACTAGAGTTGGCAGAATTGTTAAATAGTTCTTTTGCTTCTATCTATTCAGAGGGAAATAAAATCAAGGATCAGGTCTCCAGAGATGACAGAAGAAGAGGAAGGAGATAGGGAAGTCAAAGAGTGATTTCATAGAAGGGAAAACAAACATATGGCACCAAGGAAGGTGATTATTAATTAGAAATTCAAAAGGCACCCAGAAATGTTTCTGAAGAAGGATAGTACTGAGAAATATTGTGAAGCAGCAGAAATCAGGGTAAACCACAATATGGTATGCGCTAGGTGATGGCCCATTGCTATTCTTACCATTTCAGGTATTACTTAAAGACCTATACCTTTAGGGACAGTGGTTCTTCTGCAGAACCCATTGCTGTGGTATCTGACTGCTTCTTAAATCCCTCAAGTAGTTCCTAAATCCACTCTGTATCCCCACATTTTAACTCATAATTTATACTTAGACATTATGCCATGGGTGCAGGTGCCTAAGGAAGCTCCCAAACTTCATATGATAAGATGGTGATAGTTCTTCCAAGAGTTTGATCAGGAGAACAGGAAAAGGTGGTGCCCCCAGGACACTAAAGAGAAAGAGCAGAAACTGAACTCAGAGCTAAAGGCTGGAGCACATGGGTGACAGCTTCTTACCCCTGTGTCATTACCCCATCATGGTCATTGCTCCAGCAGTTGCAAAGCATCCAATTGGCTTTTCACCTATCCCTACAGAGAAGCTGTCCAGTAGAGCATGGCAGTGCCTCCAATTCCTGCTGAACAGTTGATTGACAGACAGTTGAGGCCATTGTGCCTCTCTGTGGCTGTGGCATCTCAAAATCCATAAGTAGGAAAGTTGGAGATCAGAGGGGTGCTCTGTTGACTCTATGCTAGTGGCCAGGTGGGTGAAATAAACCAACATAAGGGTTCCTCTTACACCAGTGGGTTAAAGTAAGTTTTCGGCTGCTTTGTGCTGCCAAACCAGAGAGGGGATCAGGCTGTGGTCTTTATTCAAAATTAATGAGTAAATGAAATACCAAAGATCGATGGTTCTTTTACAGATGTTTACACTACAGATAAAGTAGACTTCAATCACTGTACATTATATATACACATTTATAATATGTTTTGTGTGTGTGCAGTATATGTAATATAGAGTGTGAGTACATTATTTTCAATAATGTGAAAATAAAATAAATGCTTGAATCTCTGATTTCCCTAGGTAATAAAGTTATTCGAAGAATATTAGTTGACAGCTACACCCACTTGCAGGCATCAACTCTGCAAGGGCTGATATAGATATTTAAAAGTGCCAGCATTCATCTCTTCCTCTCCCTTAAGTCTTCATTATAATGTATCTCACTATTTTATAGTAACTTTCAGTCTACATTTTGGCAGATGTGACAGGTGGCTGTGACATTGATACCGTGAGGGCTGTTCATCTTACCTCCTTGTCTCACAGTGATTCTTAGCACTCATTAATTAATAGAAATATAGAAGGTGCAATCAATTAATTTAATACTGTTAAATAAAAACAAACTTACAAGATACCATCAGATAAAATTTGACACGGACAATTGTAATTCTAAAAATTTTAATAAAAATCTTCTTTTAAAATAAGAATGCTTCTCAAAGTTTTTTTTCATTAACCAAAATATTTTAAGCCGAATAGCAGGGAAGCATGAACAAATCTTGTGTATTGCTTACCAAAATTCAAAGAAACCTTGTAAATATACGGCTTGTGTTTTTCAGCATTTTTAAGGTGCATTTAAAAATGACATTGCCTTGGAGCAATTTTCTTGCATTAATGACATTGCCTTGCAATTATTAACAAGGATTTGCAATTTATTATCAGCATTTTGTGTGTGTGAGTGTGTGTATATATATATACGTATTGTATATTCCTAAATGCAGCACATATATTCTGCACATTAATTAAATAGCAAAACCAATATCACAAATTGACCCAATTGGGATTGAAGGATTCCATCAGGATCCTAATTAAAGACATTAACAAAATCCCCACCACAAACAGAACTAATCCCTATCTGAAATGTCCCCTGTCAGACATGGGCCTTCCAGTGTGTTCTGAAGCTCAATAGATTTAGGCTTTGTCAGATTAGAAACAAGGACCCTAAACCATGTGCTTGATTTTTGATCTGGGGGACTCAGCTAATCTGAATTGTTGAGACAACACGAGGAGAAAAGAATTGCTTAAGTAGCCAGGATCCAGAAAACAGAAGACTGTATAGATCAAATTAAACCCTTGAATCACATCTGGAAAAAAAAACTGAGGGCCAATGCAGGATTCAAATCACAGGCTGTCACATGAACCCTGCAAGACAGACAACTAAGAAAGCAAGTTGCCACATTCTCCAAGTAGTCCTTAGGTGCTGCCTATTTACGGTGCACTGTAGTAATCCAGCCTTAAATTGATAAAGGCAGGAATCACAGGGTCTGATTTTCATCTGCTGCTTCCTTTGACTTTAGCTGGAGTTTTAGGTGCTCAGCACTTCTGAAAATTAGGCTCACGGTCTTCTTTCTCCTCTCCAGCCAAAGGTAGAAAAAAAGTGCTCTTGCCTTTCACATTGACCTTATCTTCTTGAAGCAGCTGTGGATCCAACAGGATCCCTGGACTGTACACATTGCAAATAAAGGAAGACCCATCCTTTCAACCAAGGGAGCAAATACTGATTTCAGCATCTGCTCTGGCTGTTTCCTCCAACCTACCAACCTAAACTCTACCTAGTTTCAACTGAGCTTCTGCATGCTAGGCCTTACTCAAGTCCCAATCTTAGGATAACTGAGAGATTGCCTCATCCAATCTAATCAAAAAGTTGTGTAGAGCACTCTGTCACTGGCATAGCGATGGGATATCAGTGCAAATAACTCTCTCTTCTAGCAGAATAGAACATGATTACACCATCCTCCATGCAGAAGCCTATGAGAGAGAAATGCCGTCATCCAACATAAACCTGGGTCTTTTAAACAGAAAAGAACATTTAAGCACCACTTCACCTATCCCTGCTAACATCTGCAACTTCAACAACAAAATGGTATGAAAAGGTCAATGGTTTCAAAAGCAAGCAATGGATCAAAGACTCAACATCAGGATTAAAAAGGGTTGTATTTATGGTGATATATATTAGAGCTGGCCAGGAAGCTGTTTTCCCTCCTATGAGAATTTTTGAGATTTTGAATTTTTTTTCCTATAGCATAGTCAAAATCTCAAACATTTTTGTGAACGAATAAGAATAAAAAGTTGGAGTGGGTCAATCAAAATGTTTCCATTTGACAATTTCAAAACATTTTGTTTAGGTTTTGATCTTTTAATATTGTTATTTTTTTTGGTATAAATTAACCAAAATTTGATGTGAAAAATCATTTCAAACTAAATAAAAATGAATCTTTTTTAAAAAACAATTTGAAACTTAAAACATTTTTCTTAAATCTGGAGACTCATTGACTGAGACCATTTTCCAAGAACATTTTCCATTTTAACAAATCAGAATTTTCTGATGAAAAACATTTCCCAAAACATTTACCCAGAAAATTCCCAGCCAACTTGACTTCACAGTAATAAGAACGTGCACATCAAAAATAGAAAACAGGGACTTAGCCTTGAAGGGATTACTTTCTGATGGCATAACAAACACATGCAGTTCTGTCCATGCAAGTAAACATCAGCTGAATTACATGGAGACTATATTACCTGGTAGCTTTTTAGGAATGATTGAAAAAGGAGACTGGAGATGGATTTGTAAGGCTCTGAAAGAACACACACAGTCAAGAGAGGAAGAAGGAAATAATGAGTGAAGAATCTTGGGTAGAGAATAGTTAGTGGGATAGAGTGCAGGAAGAAATTAGTTTATAAATGTAGATTGGAATTAGGTGGTGGGGTGCTTTTAAAGGGATGAGAAGTTAATACAGAAGAGGAGGAGCCAATGCAGGGATTTAAGAAGGGGGAAATGTGGTTTTTGCAATGGGAGAGAAAGATAAGGTAGGTTGCCGAATTTAGAAAGGAGAGATATAAGATGAGGAAACTGGAGATGGTGACGTTAAAAATTATGGTTTCGCAAGTGTGGGAAGAAGTGGGGGAAAATGAATATAATCTGATTTCACCTTTACTTTATTCTACAGACTCCAGCACTGCTACCACAATGGACTGAACTGAATTGAATTTAGTACTGAGTGTTTGGCTCATCCTACTTTCTGTATATTGGAGCCGTGAAGCAAATACCCTTCAATTTGCATGTTAAAAAAATTGTGGATTTGAAACTAAGGAAAAGATCAATAAAATGCTTAAGAAATGCAATGTTTGTTCTTTCTTGAGAATAGTGTTATTGCCAAAAAAAAAAAAAATAAAATAAAAATTATAGCCTCGACTTTCAAGTATGGCTAGTGATTTTTGTGTCCGAATTGACATACTTTAAAGGGGTCTGGTTATGAGGGGTCTCAATTTGTGAAATCAAAAATGGAGGCATCCAAAGTTACTAATCACTTTTGAAAACTTAGGCCTATATATGTTGCATGTATAGAGTGAGTTCGTGTGCGCATACAAACAAACACACACACGTCTGGATTGTCAGCTGGTATTCATCACTGTAACTGTACTGAAGTCAACAGAGTTAAGCTGATTTATACCAGCTGAGGATATGGCCTATACTATATAAACACTATCTCCTAATATTTACTATGCTATTATGATGACTGTAAAAACACATTCTGCTCTAGGCAATGAGTCAGTAAATTCACATATATCGACTTAATCAACAATACCATGAAAGCAAATACAAAAGTGCAGCGCTATTGCAGGTTTGGACCTACTGAAGGACTATTTTATTCCTCACATCATAAATATCCCCCATGTATTAAGCTAATCCCTTTGGACTAATGCAGGATAGAGAAATAAAAAGACCTTTTTGCATTTAGTCTGAAAACCTTAAATGTCACAAAGAAATACAGCATTAATACTGAATTTTCTGTTTTTAGAGTCAACAACTGAATTCTGTCATTTAAATCATACATTTGTTTCTCACTATTTATCCTGCTACTTTATGGCCTTTGGAAATAATTTGGAAGTGTTCAGGGTATAATAGTCAATAAATCATATAAGGGAAGAAGAAAAGTGTGTTTGTTCTTCAGTAAACATGTGCAGCGCTGTGAAATAAGGGCATTTTTGGAAAGCAAATGAAAACAGAAAAATAATTACACTTGGAGAGTCTCATAATGTCAAACTGCATTGAGCTTAAAGAAGTGCTAAAGTATCCAAATATATCTGCCACATTCACTGCTCATTCCAGAAACAGACCAGATCCTTACTCAGTACAGACTTCCTTCTATCTAACTCTTATCTTTACATTATGTTATGTCAGTGATGACATACAACAGCCCATGCACCAGTCATCAATGTTTTAATTGATAGTAAATGCAAGTATTTAAAATCTAATCTTGGAAGAGCAAATATTTACCTCGAGTTTATGATCACAGGTAGACTAGGAGAATAAACAAACTGTCTGGGATCCACACATGTACAAATGAATTTGTCTTTTTTTATTTAAAAAGAATTAGGCTACTGAACACTAAAGACAACTTTGTTTCAATGGAACCTTTAGTGCTCTTTAACCCAGCAACACCAAAGACCACCCACAAAAATGTACCTTGAGAAAAGGGGAACTGCTTTCAGGCTTTTAAAACCTGATAGACATATATTCCCTTTGTTTCTTCTTAAGCAAACCATATACGTATCTTGAACTTTAATATTTTTTTTAAATAACGTGCTGTGGTTTGTTGCATATATATATATTCAACTGAACGAGGTTATAAGCATTTATTACCACTAAAAGAACTACCATTTATTGGTCATGCAAATCTCAAAGAAAATTGTAGGAAATAATCTGTGGATTGCCAGAATGTTGAAAATGATATGAGAAAATGACTCGTACTTTCAAGGGATATTTCAGTAATGACTACAATATCACATCTCAAATGTTATACCTAAATGCACAAAAGATGCAGGATAAAAATAAGCATACAGAGGATTGGGCTGTATAGTTGACAAAGCTAAGCTCAAATCTCTTGCACAGTTACAAGAGCAATGTAAATCAGAGAGATGGGAAATTTGTCCATCTTTTCTTACAATTGATAGACTAGTTACAAAATCAGAAGTACTGGAGGAAGGTTAAACTACATGTATATCAGAGGAGGATGTAAGGAAATTCTACGATAATCAGATCATTAGAAAAAGCAAGCAAGCAAAAAGGGTAAATTGCATGGACTCTTCCACAGAATTGCAGTATAATAGTGAGAATGTGAGGGTAGGGAATGGAAATGAAACAGCAAACCTTGCCAAAGGATAAGCAGGACATAATGGAAACGAGCGTTACATTACTCAGTGACTTGTATGCTCATAACTTAGGTGCAATACATGTTTCCCCCCCTTATGGAGATAATGTGAGCAGTAAGTGATAATTAAATATTTCGACTCACCACTTTGGAAAACAAAACAGAGATAAAATTCACAGCAAACTGCTGGAGGAAGGCTATGATATCGGCTATCACCTTTGGGGCTTCTGATGGAAACTTTTTGGTCTCATGTTAGAAAACTCATCCCAGAGCTATTCTAGGGGCACGTTGCCCTAATTCTGTTATTATGGTGTTATGGAAATGACCTTATTCACTGGATTTTTTTGGTGACTGATGCCAACAAATATCTTTTATCACTTTGACTTTGATCCCAAAAACATGCATGTCACTAGCGCCGTTGAACTCAAGAAGACCACTAGTGTAATATAATTTTTATACAGACATTCATAGAGGTTCTTTTCACTGCCTCTTCATAGTGGGGCAAATGCACAGGTAAGCACAAGTGAGTCTAAGAAGGTCCTGAGTCTTAGCTGGTATAATTTAGGCTTTCTTCTGAACCTCTTAATGAATAAGCTGCACTGGCTTGGACTTTCTCTGGTCTTCGAGTATGTCTACACTGTAGTGTAAGCCCAGGGTTAGTGGGACTTGAGTCAGCTGACGTTGAGTTAGAGAACTCAGGGCTTGAGCATCTACACTGATTGTTAACCCTATGTTAAGGTTTTTCTAATGCAGGCTGGAACCTGAGGCTTCAGGGTCCACACTGAAACACATAAATCTGAGTGAAACTCAGACTCTCTAGCACGCTCCCAAAATGTGGCTGCTTTAGTCCTTTGACTGTGGTGTCCCTTGACTGTCCACTTTACATGTTACAAGAAATTTGAACAGTTCGCCAACCCAGCCTGCCAAGAAGTCTTTTTGGTCTGTGTGCTCCCAGCTACCGGAGCCAGCAACACGGAGGAGGAACTTTTTCAAGAACTTCTCTGGCTTTTGCTTTCACTCTTGTGTCAGGAAATAGGCAGAGCTCCATGAGATGTTGGTGGACATTTAAGCAGCATTTTCTGACCTCAAAGCAGAGGTGACATGTAGCTGTGGAGAGTGTGTGTGTGTGTGTTTGTGTGGGGGGAGCACAACTGAAAGGTTCTGTGGAGGCACATGACCACCCCACATGTGGCCACTGCCTCCACCTCCTGAAACATGATCTGTACCTAGACAACAGACACTAGCAACTACCTCCTCCTGCTCCCTGTCCTGTGGCTGCCAGCCCTTGCAGAACTTGCAGGCCTCCCTGAACGATCCTCAGTCAATTGAGCAAGTGTTCAAAGCAAGACCAACAAAAGGGGCAGGACAGTTAGGATGCACAGTCCACCATGCTCCATCAGGGTGGGTGGTGCAGGGTGGGATGCTGCTGGGGGCTGGATCATCTCTGCTGACAAGAAGTTGGAGAATGATTAGTCACTTTTTGTTGGATGGGGGGGAATATGACACCCCCAAATTGCCTTCTACCTTGATAGGCACACTGGAGGCTGCTCCTGTTTGAATGCACTGAAGCATCATCATCAGGGTCTACTATCCCTCTCCCACTCTCCCGCCTCAGCCTGCTCACCTCACTCACTCCTGGTCTCTCAGGCTGGATGGGGTTCCATCTGACCCATTTGGTGCTGAGCACCACATTGCAACTCCTTTTCCTGATCTTCAAGATGCGACCCTTACTCACCTCTGTGGATGGGTGGTCTGCAGAGCAGGCAGCAGGAAACCGTGGGACTCCAGCAGCAGGGAAGGAGAAGCATCCCCATGTAGTGGGGCACTGGGGCAGGGAGCTCAGTCTGCAGTTAGCAGTCCTGCTGCTTCCTTCCGCCCTGCGCTGCACAGACACACAGTGAGTGCCGCCACCAGGGGGAGCCACCGCCTCATCGCTGCTGGGCATCCCGGCGAGAGGTGGCCTGAGAAATCAGGGGTGGGAGGGAGCATGTTACCCAGCATGCCCCCCATGCATCACCTCTGCATCAAAGGCTCCTGACACAGCTCATGATGGAGCAGGAGGAGGAGGAGAAATACCCCAGCAGGCAGACTCTCACTGGATGCTGCTGCTTATGACACTCGCTATAGCAGCTGATGCCCCGTTCATAGACTGGCACTTCTGGCCCACGGTCACAAGCACAGACTGGTGGGATCCTACTGTCATGCAGACCTGGGATGACCAGCACTGGGTCTAGAACTTTCACACGAAGAAAGCCACATGTCTAGCACTTTGGGAGAAGCTTGCCCCTAACCTCCAGTGTCAGACTCATGAGGCAAACACAGTCACACTCATGAGGCCACTCTTGCTGGTCCAGGAGTGGGTTCCTATAGCCATCTGGAAGCTAGCTACTCCAGAATGCTACAGGTACATTGCAAACTAGTTTGATGTTGGAAAGTCTACTATAGGTAAAGTGTTGGCGGAAGTTTTTGAGGCAATCAAATGTGTGGTTCACTCCAAGGTGGCAGGCATTAAGAACATAAGAATGGCCATCCTGGGTCAGACCAAAGGTCCATCTAGCCCAGTATCCTGTCTTCTGGCAATGGCCAATGCCAGGTGCCCCAGAGGGAATGAGCAGAATAGGTAATCGAGTAATCCATCTCCGGTTGCATATTCCCAGCTTCTGGCAAACAGAAGCTAGGGACACCATCCCTAGCAATCCTGGATAATAGCCGTTGATGGATCTATCCTCCATGAACTTATGTAGTTCTTTTTTGAACCCTGTTATAGTCTGGCCTTCACAACATTCTCTGGCAAAGACTTCTACAGATTGACTGTGTGTTGTGTGAATTAATGCTTCCTTTTGTTTGTTTTAATCCTGCTGCCTATTACTTCCGTTTGGTGACCCCCTAGTTCTTGTGTTATGATAAGGAGTAAATAACACTGCCTTATTTTATAGACCTCTATCATATCTCCCCCAGCCGTCTCTTTTCCAAGTTGAAATGTCCCAGTTTTATTAATCTCTCCTCATATGGAATCTGTTCCATACCCCTAGGCAATGAAAAATACTCCAGAAGTAATTGTTGACTTTGAGAGAATAGGGTTTCCAAACTGTGCTGGGGCCATTGATGGGACTTATATGTCCATAGTGTGCCCTTCTCAAGGAGTGCGTGAGTACATAAACTGCAAATGATATTACTTCATTGTTATGCAGGCCCTTGGGGACCACAGAGGGTGATTTATGAACACCAACATGGTTGTGCTGGGAAAGTTTGTGATGATGTGTTTTTTTCCTGATCAGGAGTCTACACTCATGGACAGGCTGGGACACTATTCCCACCAAATGACATTGTCATAAATGAAGTTACTGTCCCCACTGTTATTCTGGGAAAACCAATGTACTCCCTTTTTCCTTGGCTTATGAAATTGCACCCTAATTTAAGAAGCCCTGGCAAAAGATGGTTTAATTACACTCTGAGCAGATGCAGAAGAGTTATTGAATGTGCATTTGGCAGATTGAAAGCCTGTCTACACAGCCATTTGGATTCCAGTGTCATCAATGCATTACTGTGGTGGTGCTCTTCCCAACAAAGGTGAGCCATTTCCCCCTGACTGGACCTAGACAGTGAGGGGCTGCTAAACCGTTACACTCAGCCAAAAGGGGCAGCTGGAGCTGGATGCACCCAGGCAACAGAAGTCAGGGATGCTTTGTGCTCCCACATTATGGTCTTGTGTGGCCCAACGGGGAAGGGGGAATAGTGCTGTTACCAACTCATCCAGGATTCTCCCAGGAACTTACACTTTGGTGGTGGTGTGAGCTGACTACACAGTGTCTAGGTCTTCTTTCAAACCTTTATTTAACAGCAAATGGCAATCATACAGTCGTATTCGTTCCCTGACTATAAGCTAGCTATCTGTAACAGCCAAAGCAAATCTGGGGAGCTCGATGGACTGAGATGGATTCACCATCCGAATCTGCCTTCCTCAGGTGGATCCTTCTTCCCTCGGCCGCACTCAGCTCCCCCTTCACTATTTATAGTGCAGTGAGAGATTTCCTGTCAACTTTAATGATACATTCAAACTAGCATCCATCAGCTACAGCAACTGCTAAAACATTTGTTAACCCTTACCTGACCACTTGAGAGAGAGAAAGCAAAGAAAAAAAACCTAATTAAGACTATTCAGTTCTACAGTAAAACCATGCAGTGAACACTCAGTCCTCCAATCAGTGAAGCAGGGCAGGTAAACACCAAATACTCAGTACTCAAGTCACCAGTCAGCGTGGCAGAGCAAGTCACATGCACTCAAAGAGTTGACACTCAGCTCGGAAAACACCAAGGTCGGCTACACTCAAGGTGTTGCAGGGGAGGAGGCACAAGAGAATTCTCTCTGCTCCTGCTATAAGTACCATTATGAATGTGCGGGAGTGGGGAGAGCTCAGTGAAGGGGTGCGGGGAGGGGAGTCTTGTGCCAAGCAGTGTACTTATGAATGACATGAGCACTGATGAAATTAGGGGTGGGGTTATTCACAGTATGAATTGTCATAAATATAAAGGGAAGGGTAAACCCCTTGGAAATCCCTCCTGGCCAGGGGAAAGCTCCTCTCACCTGTAAAGGGTTAAGAAGCTAAAGGTAACCTTGCTGGCACCTGACCAAAATGACCAATGAGGAGACAAGATACTTTCAAAAGCTGGGAGGAGGGAGAGAAACAAAGGGTCTGTGTCTGTCTGTATGCTGGGTCTTTGCCGGGGATAGACCAGGAATGGAGTCTTAGAACTTTTAGTAAGTAATCTAGCTAGGTATGTGTTAGATTATGATTTCTTTAAATGGCTGAGAAAAGAATTGTGCTGAATAGAATAACTATTTCTGTCTGTGTATCTTTTGTGTAACTTAAGGTTTTGCCTAGAGGGGTTCTCTATGTTTTTGAATCTAATTACCCTGTAAGATATCTACCATCCTGATTTTACAGGGGGGATTTCTTTATTTCTATTTACTTCTATTTTTTATTAAAAGTCTTCTTGTAAAAAACTGAATGCTTTCTCATTGTTCTCAGATCCAAGGGTTTGGGTCTGTGGTCACCTATGCAAATTCGTGAGGCTTTTTATGCAACATTTCCCAGGAAAGTGGGGGTGCAAGTGTTGGGAGGATTGTTCATTGTTCTTAAGATCCAAGGGTCTGGGTCTGTAGTCACCTAGGCAAATTGGTGAGGCTTTTTACCAAACCTTGTCCAGGAAGTGGGGTGCAAGGTTTTGGGAAGTATTTTAGGGGGAAGGACGTGTCCAAACAGCTCTTCCCCAGTAACCAGTATTAGTTTGGTGGTGGTAGCAGCCAGTCCAAGGACAACGGGTAGAATATTTTGTACCTTGGGGAAGTTTTGACCTAAGCTGGTAAAGATAAGCTTAGGAGGTTTTTCATGCAGGTCCCCACATCTGTACCCTAGAGTTTAGAGTGGGGGAGGAACCTTGACATGGATTGTAAGGAATTGATTGAAGTATTAATTGCTATAGATAACTGTATTGAGGGATAGTCTTTGCGTATTGATTCCTAAGTGTCCCTGATCATGTATTTGCCTTTTGTTATGTTGAATGCACGTTACATGATGTGAAGCAGTGATAGCAATAAACATTGTTGATGAAATAAAAAGCTTTAGTGATAAACATGTCTTAGAAAAGACCATTCACCATTGCTAGGCCGGCCTGCTGCCATTACCACACCGAAACACCAGTAACAACAGAACATTACAGAAAAAATAATAAAAACGAAGTACATGAAACCATGTACAAGACAGAAACCCTGTACTGTAGCATGTCCCCTGGCCATCTGTTCTCCTTTCCCTTCTTTTCCCCACACCTTGCTGCTCACTTGGCCCTGTGGGAGGGGGGTAGAGGCACCCACAGGGGAGGGGGTGAATATGGAGGGCTGCATGAGGCAAGGTTGTGCTGCCCAGCTGCTCATGGAAACTCATTGCGTGTGCTACCCAGCCAGAGTCTTCCAAACTGCTTCCAAACTGGGGACTCAGGCTGTGATGTGGGTTATGCTACACGAGCCACTTCTTGCAGTCATTAGTAAGATGAGCCACTCAGATAATTCTTTTTGCTGAGCTCTGTCCTTCTACCTTAGCTACCATTCCTGAAACCCTGTCCTCAAACTGTGCGGCCAGCCTGAGCCTTTCCTCCTGGCATGTCTTTCCTCTACCCACAAGTCCCTCCGTCTTTGGTAGTGGACCTGCTGGTTGGCCCACTCCAGTACTTTAACCGTAAGTTCATCACGGAAATCCTTCCTCTTGGAACATTGGCCCAGGCTTCTGCTGCAGTGTGGCTGAGCTATGGAGGTACGGCAATCAGTAGAGGTCAAGGGTCCTGGAACAACAAGATACAGAGGATTATTGTCTCATTTAGGCCACAAAGGAATCAGCAGGATGCTGCATTAGCTTCAACTTGGCTTACTTTGCTACAGCTGCGTGCAGACACTCAGAACTCCACAGCCTTCCTTTCCCTCCTTCCAGCACATTTCTGGACAACATTTCAACCCCCTGTCGTCCTTGTGAAAATGATTTTGTCACCTCTGGACTGCATGGATCACCTCTAACTGAAATGGATTAGATTTGTAAATGGAACGTATTTCCACTCTCCCACCCCCACACAGTTCACTGTTTCCAGACCTCTTGACGGACTGCCGAGTGGTTACAGAGCAGCATACTTACAGGTATGGCAATGTAAGGTTATTATTTTTTAAGAAACAGGAATGGTCCTGGCTAAAATCTCTCTCTCTCTAGTAAAAATACACTTTAAAGGTGTTCTTTACTGTTTGCATTTCCTGGTCGCCACGTTGAACTTCATGTGGTAGTGGGGAGGTGGAGGGGAGACACTAAGGCGATGGCATACAATCTGCCATTAGCAGATACATGTTGCTAGTTGGGGAGTCTCATAACTCTTGTATTGGTTCATAGAGTGGAAATCCTTCCCGTTACTATATTGATAAACATTAGAATGGAGCCAGAAACGTATCACTTTCTGGGATGGTTACCATCCCTTCTGTGTCTGCTGCAGGTGCCGCAGCGGGCCGTTCCTCAGGGGTATCAACCAGCTCCTCAAATATGGACCTAGAATGTGCTGCTTCTGGCTCCCATCAGTCCCCATACTGGATTCTGGGGCCAGCAGGGCACCATCCCAGCATGTGGTCAAACTCCTTATAAAACTGGCATGATGTCAACATGTTGCCCAAGGTGTGGTTCTGGTCCTTGGTTTTCCGGTACTCACTCTTGAGCCGTGTAATCCACTCCCTGTACCAGTCAGTGGTCCAGTAAATTTGCAATGCTGTCACTCCTGGCACTTCTATAGAATCATAGAATTACAGGGTTAGAAGTAAAACATTTGTTAACCCTCACCTGACCACTTGAGAGAGAGAAAGCAAAGAAAAAAAACCTAATTAAGACTATTCAGTTCTACAGTAAGGGTCATCGAGTCTAACCCCCTGCTAAGATGCAGGATTGCTTGTGTCTAAACCATCCAAGATAGACGGCTAGCCAGCCTCCTTTTGAAAATCTCCAGTGAAGGAGATTCCATAACCTCCCTCAGCAGTCTGCTCCATTGTGCTACTGTTCTTGCAGTTAGGAAGCTTTTCCTGAGATTTAATCTAAATCTGCTATGCTGTAGCTTGAACCAAATGCCTATTGTCCTGCGCTCTGTGGCAGGAGAGAACAACTTGTCTTCATCTTTTTTATGGCAGCCTTTCAAGTATTTGAAGACCACTGTCATGTCCCTTCTTAATCTCCCCTTTTCCAAACTAAACATACCCAGTTTTCTCTTATGGCTTGCAT
This sequence comes from Eretmochelys imbricata, assembly GCF_965152235.1. Taxonomy (NCBI): domain Eukaryota; kingdom Metazoa; phylum Chordata; order Testudines; family Cheloniidae; genus Eretmochelys; species Eretmochelys imbricata. The sequence continues at coordinate 243,092,091 of NC_135573.1, forward strand.
TCCATCCCTTTGATCATCTTTGTTGCTTGCCTCTGGATCCCTTCCAGTTTCTCTACATCCTTTCTACACATTGGTGACCAAAATGGGACACAATACTCCAGCTAAGGCCTAACCAGTGCTAAGTAGAGTGGTACTATCACCTGCCATGACTTGCATGCTTTGCCTCTGTTAATGCAACCTAAAATTGAATTTGCTTTTTTTTCCACAGCATCACATTGCTGACTCATGTTGAGGTTGCTATCTACCACAACTCCCAGATCCTTCTCAGCAGTGTTGCAGCCAAGCCAGTTACCTCCCATTCTGTATTTTTGCATTTGGTTTTTCTTCTCTAAGTGTAGCACTTTACATTTATTTTTCTTGAATTGTATTTAGTTGCCTATAGCCCAGTTCTCCAATTTATCAAGATCTCTCTGACTCTTAGCTCTATCCTCCAAAGTGTTGGCAATTCCCCCTAACTTTGTGTCATCTGCAAATTTGATCAGTGTGCTCTCTATGCCTACACCCAGGTCATTCATAAAGATGTTAAACAACACCGGACCCAGAATAGATCCCTGTGGAACCCCACTTGAGACCTCCCTCCCATCTGACATCATTCCATTAATAGGTACTGTTTGTCTGTGGTTGTTTAGCCAGTTATGTATCCACTTAATAGTAGTTCCACCAAGCCCGCATTTCTCCAGCTTATTTATCAGAGTGTCATGTGGGACTGTGTCAAAAGCCTTGCTAAAGTCCAGGTATATTATTATATGCATTCCCCCTACCCACCAAACCAGTTACCCTGCCAAAGAAGGAAATCAAGCTGTTTTGTCATGATTTCTTCTTGATAAATCCATGCTAGTTGCTAGTGATCACCCCTGTATCCTCCAGGTATTCACAAATTGAAAATTTTATACAGTGCTAGTCAGGCTGACCGGTCTATAATTCCTTGGCTCCTCCTTTTTGCCCTTTTGGGCACTACTTTAACCCTTTCCCAGTTTTCTGGACCTCTCCTCTCATCCATGAGTTTGTAAATATTGTCATCAGCGGCTCCAAAATTTCTTTAGCTAATTCCTTTAGTAACCTCAGGTAAATAGCATCAGGACCTGCTGATCTGAAATCATTCCAATTGGTCAGAAGATCTCTGACATGTTCTTTACTAATCGTGATCTGCACCTCTTCCGTTTTATTGTATTTCCTACGGGGCATTATTTTTCTACTGATTTCCTTACATTCAGTCAACACTGGTGTTTTTACGCAGTACATAGATCGTCACTACTGCCAACATGTCTGTCATTACACAATATATAGCTTGTCACTACTCATTGGCTGAGAGGAAATGAGATAATTATTTCTGCTGTCTCCATCCACCGTAAATAACTAAGAGCACTAAGGTGACAGCCATCACAGATTCATCTTCCTCTTTTACTGTATAATACAATAACAAAGTCATAAGTTTTCTCAGAGAACTATTCCCAGATAAGATCTCCCTGCGGGGGACCAACACTTCACAGCATTGCAGCCTCCAGGAAAGCAGTATGAACTGAATGACCCTGACTGGTTTGTCAGTCTGCTGGCAAAAACAAACAAAATGCTAAATATACTCCCATGAGGTTAGGAGTGTTCAGAAAGCCTCTTTACTGCTGTGTCTCACTTGTTATTTCAGCACTGCTACTGATTTTAAACACTTCGGCTCAAACCAGTGAATCAGAATAGCTCACTCAGTCCTGGAACATCCTGTAGGCCAGCTGCCGTTGTGTGATTAGCCAATGGAACCATCAGGACCGAGGCACCAGGGAGTCTACTAGTATTGCAGACTAAGGGTGGCAGTGGTTGTAGCAGTGAATCAGTCAGCCTTCTCTATCAAGTGGTGTCACTTACCACACAAACTCCGAGATGATGAAAACCAGGCTACTTTGTTTGAGAGCACTCGATATTTGTAGCTGCTCTCGAGCTCCACCTACTGGAATTTGCTCAAAACACATCGCTCAAACCTCTTCTCACTCAAAGTGTGTGTTAAAGTATGAAGGCAATAAATACTAACAATAAATATGACAATCACTATAATAATATAAAGAGAGCTGGTTAGGAATTTTCTGCCAGAATGTTTTGTTTTGGTCTTAAAATGCTGATTCATTGAAAGTGACATGTTACTCAGTAAACATGCTGCTTTTCATGATCATTCATTTCCAAACAAAAAACGAGGTGGTGGTGGGGGGGGGGGGACATTTGAATAATGTCAAAACATTTCATTTCAATCTTCTGGAACATAAAGCTTTTTTTTTTTTTTTTTTTTAAATTACGTTGTTTCAATTTTTTAATTTCATATTATAATATAAAATCTGCAAGGTCAAAAGCAGACAGTAACATTTCAATTTCATAAAAAAGATGTGGCAATTGACCTTAAATGCATTTCAATTGACCTTAAATGCAATATTTTTTTCCTTTGGAAATTCAGCTAGCCAGAAACTTCCATTTTTTTCATTTATTTCTGTTCTAGAATGAAATATATTTCAAAGTCACAAAACAAACCTCCAAACAAAAAACTTAGTTCCTTCACATCTCTAAATATAATATAAATAAATGTGATTAGGATGTCTGTTTACTTGGCAATTAAGGAATACAACAGCCCTGAGGAGTCCAGAAGACCCAGGCTGTGACCAATTTATCAATCTGCTGGCAAATGCTTTCAATAGTGGGGGATGGTACAGAGAAGAAAGTTCTTCAAAGTGCTTCTGTTTTCCTACCATATTACCTCTGTCTCACTTGTGTGTGGCTGCAGCCAGCTGCCCTTCATCCAGGCACTGACTTTGGCTGAACATTGAGAGAGCTGGGAGCTGGTCCTATTTATATTGAATGTAAAGGAGCTGGGGTATCATCTGCATACTGCTGACACTTCAATCCACTTTGACTCACCTGCTCTCCTAACAGTTCACGTAGATGTTGAATAATATTGGGAAGAGGATTGATCCTGTGGGACTCTGCAAGGGAGGGATTTGGTGGTGGAACAACAGTTGGCCATAATATACCATTGGTTTGGTACGAGAGGAAGCACGTGAGCCATTATAGGGCATTTCTGATCACTGCTGCAGTTTTGATAGTAGACAAGAAGTAGGTTCTTTGGCTCCGTCATAGCAGTGGCATAACCTGAGAGAAATCCTTTGTGCCCAAATCTGACTGTATCAGAGTGTTTTCTAGCACTCAAACTTTCTTCCTTCTCACTTTTTCTGTGGCAGATCATCTGAGAAACATGGGACAGAGGACATCTGCATGTCCCATAGAGTGGAAGAGGGCACTTTGGTGCTAGTCAGGGAGGGGCTGTAACATCTACATTAACTCCTCTCCTTTTTCATACCTTAGTTGGGTACAGTTTTCTATAAGCACATCTTGAAACATGGCAGGGGCCAAGAGTATTGTAGGACAGACCATGTTGCTGATTTCTTCCTTCCTTGTATCAGACCGTTTTTATTTCTGTGTGGAGGTGGATGAGGTCTGACCAAAATAGGATTGCTGTTGTATTTCTTATGTTTACATCCCCCCTGGGGTCTGATAGTCTCTATTGCTCGGAGGATTTGGTTAGGCTGTCATAACAGAGGCATTATCAACATAGATATTTAAGTCTCCAAAGAAGATATGTCTTGTGAACTTCATCATCATATTAGATGATGTCTGTACCAGCTTCCTTGTGTTTATAGATTCAACAGGAAGTGGAAGCTAATCTTGTCTCTAGTGTCACAGATTAAGGGGATACACTCAAACATTTAGATTCAAGGGAGGGTTTATTCTACTGGAGCTGTGACAGGGTGGACTCACTCCTACCTACTTTATAGCCTCACAAATGGCTTGGAGAACTTCTTCTGGTGTATTACCTCATGAGGTTTGTTTACAATGTCCTTTTCAACCCCCTCTCTGATCCATACATCATAATTCTTTACAGTTTCTCCTTAGTTTTCTGTCCAGGAGAGGAAGGGAACAGATCTCTCTACATGGAGATTTTTCCTGGTTCTGGCTCTGCTAGCTTGTCTCCTTCTCCCGTGCACTTCCTTCCTGTGTATTCTCATATCTCCTGTGTTAATGGGCCAATTTGCTCTTTAGTCCTCCCCCAGCCCATTCTAAGCCATTAATTAGACTCCATCAGGTTCACCATGGTGGGAATTAATTGTGTTTAAGTGACCAGAGTGCTGGCTCAGCTACTGTTCCCAGCCCTCTCTCACAGAAGCCCAGAAAGAAATGAAATCGGCTACTCCAAAGCCAAACCTGTCCTTTTAGGATCTGGATCAGTGGTGAATGAACTGTCTTAGAGGATAAGATGAGCTGACACAGGGCCTTCGGGTTTCTGTGATGCAAACCAGGTCAGGAGACTCATTATTGCATTCAAGAATTCCTCACGCCCTGGGAGTTATGTATATTTCACAGCATATCATTTGTAGACTATGTTATATTTCATCTTGTTATGATAAATCAGTTAAAAAGAGAATACAGACTATATCGCAACAGGAGTGACGTTAGACATTAATGTTTGTAAAATAATTTGGAAGCTTCAGATAAAAAGAGCTATATAAGTGCAAAGTAGTAGTGTTTTATTACAAAACTTTTTCACTCTGGACACATTGTAGCCCTGATTTTAGCAAGGTGAGGTCTCTTGGACTAATGAGGGTACTTTGAACTACCTATAGATATTTGTCATTTCTAACTATATTACCACAAACTTGCTCCCTGCTAGTGAAACAAACTGTATGGCAGCTACTGTAGGAATTACAGTAACACTAGTTCAAACATGTGGGCTAAATCAGACTCTTGTCTAGGCCAGCAAGATTAGGCCAAAATGATGTCTGTCAGACAGCCCAGCTCTTATGTTAGTCAGTGCCTAAATGATTAAGTAGGAGATAAAATTCCCTAAATGTTGTACTGTGCTTTTTGTTTTCTTTCTTTCAAATGAATTCAAAGGTGGAAAAAAATCTTTAAAAAATCTGGTGAGAAGGTGAAAGCCTCTGATGGAGCTCAAGCATACAGATAATTGAAGTAAACAGAAATACAAAGAGGCTTTAGGCATTAAGAAACAGAATAAAACACTCTATGGAATCATTCAGTGTGTGAAAGTATTGACCCTGTGTTAGTGTCCTAGAGGTATTTACTTACACAGTCTCCAAGCTAAGCTTTTTGTTGAACAAATGTCTCACACTTCCAGAAGTGACTAAAGAGCTACTTAACTTGTGAGCCAGCAGAATTTTATCCACTTATCTAGAATGTGTCCATCAGAATCTCAAAAGAGAGAGGAATAAAGGTGTCACTGTCTGGTCAGTTATATTTATGGTAGTGGCCGTAAGTGTAAAGAGCCTGTTAGTGTTTTCATTATAAACCCAAGGGACTCAGCCCAGATAAAATTTGTTCTCTACAGTAAAGACAAAATAATGGGGTAGGAAAGGTGGAATTAAAACCCTATGATCCAGAACTGGATAGGTGCACTGTACCTATATAGGTTTATAACTAGAGAGAAAAACATATTTTATGCACTGCCTGTCATACTCACCACACCACAAGGTGCCTTACAGCAGTTCAGTGGCTGCAGCTAGTTAAACCACAAGCAGAAAAGCTGTTCATCTATAAACTGAAAAGGTTTTTTCAGAGGCAAATATTGACTAATATTGACACTTAGTTTCATGTGTATTGGGACGGATATTTTCAGTAGTCTGCATGGGACAGCCCAAACGCAACATTTGATATTGTTGTCATCAATGTAAATGATATTATCATCATTGTGCATTGTTAAGCACCAACAATATGTGTATCAAACACAGTAAAAGCCTCCTGGTATTATACATGCATAGCTTAAAGCTGAAAACCAAGGAAAAAACCTGCCCATTGAGTTTATATTCCTGAAATCAAGAATATTGTAAAAGTGACATTACAGTTTTGCAGTTATATCTAGTTTAAATATTTTCATTTACAGTAATAATCAGGTACGTTCAACAGAAACTTGGTATTTGGAATTACTGCAAGATGTCCCATTCTTTTTCAAAGAATCAAAAAGTCAGTATGTGGTCTTGCAACCCTTTTCAGCTGTACAATGTGTGTGTGAGATGCTCCCATAAGCTTGTATCATGTATTCTATTCCTATAGAGCAGGGTTCTGCAACCTTTGGCACGCTGCCCATCAGGGAAATCCGCTGGCGGGCCGGGACGGTTTGTCTACCTGCAGCATCCGCAGGTTCGGCCAGTCGCAGCTCCCACTGGCTGTGGTTCACCGCTCCAGGCCAATGGGGGCTGTGGGAAGTGGTGGCCAGCACGTCCCTTGGCCTGCGCCACTTCCTGCAGCCCGCATTGGCCTGGAGCGGTGAACCGCGGCTAATGGGAGCTGTGATCGGCTGAACCTGCAGACACTGCAGGTAAAGAAACAGTCCTGGCCCACCAGCGGATTTCCCTGGTGGGCCGTGTGCCAAAGGTTGCCGATCCCTGCTATAGAGACAACTAACAGCATACAAGGGTGGGATGAATGCAGAATCTTTGTCAGCTGAGAAAAATTCTAGAAGAACCATACAAATTATACAGTGGATGAGGGATAGTTAGATAATGACTGTAGATCCTTCAGTACTTCCATGGGCCAATATTTTATACAAGGTAGGGAAGGGGAAACAGGAAGTATAGGGATCACAGTTGACTGTCACGCTACTAAGGAAAATGCAACACTTTGAACAGTCTTTGTTGTTGTCCTAGAAGCAAGTAAAGTAACTTGAGTGCACTGCAAGTCCCCAAAAACTTACCATTATGTGAAAAAGTCCACAAAAAGTGAAAGTTGCAAATGACAAGTATTTCGCTACTCAAGCATGTGTAACAGTCAGCTATTCCAGAGGCAGGCCTTAATGTTGTATGAACGTTAATACTAATGACAGCACTATGAAATAGCTTGAGACAAAGTATACTGAAAATGGCACAAGAAACCTTTAGTTAGAAGTGATGGACAAGCTAGATTTTTGAACAACAGGAATGTCAAATTGTGAACCCTTCCTGAGAACAAAACCATCCTCCTCCTCCTTCTGGCAATATGTTTACTTTATAGATGACCTGAGGAGGAAAATAGCTTCTTTTTTAAAGACCTTCTTTTTTAAAGGCCAAGATTGTCCTGCTGTCTCAGGAACAGACATGCAGGGGGATGTGATATGTCTCCCTATCTCTGCTGCAGATTATTTCCCCTGGTACGCAAGGTCAGCTACCCTGGCTAGCATATCACTAGGGTGAAGAGAGCATCAAAGATCTAGTCACTCTGCTACCCTGCCCACCCACATGGGTGTGAGAGGGAGTAGCAGCCTGGTGGAGATTTCTGTCCTTCCTGTGCTGTGACTGGCTGTATGAAGGTGTGTAATCATTACTCCCCTAACTCCCTTGGATGGACCCATAGCCTGGATAACAAATGAGCTATTAGATTTTAATACCATAAGTGATATACAAAAAAAGACATGCAAGATTTTTTACCTTAGAAAAATCATGTCTTGTGTTCCCTGTTTTACTGGAGGTCTACCATGGAGCCTTAATGTAGGTCAGGAATTCTCTCTGTTTGTAATAGAAGAAAGGGGTGCAGAATCTTTACCAACCTATCTTAAGCACTCCCCCCTCAACTAACTAGGTCTCAGTCCTTCCGAATCTGTGAGGTAGAATCTTTGAAGAAAAAGAAGGCAAATCAACAAATTAATTCCTGATGTAAAACCAAGCAGGAAAAACACTCGGAAGAAATAACAACAAGAACAACAAAAACAACAAAAAACCCAACGCCTCCACCACCATTCCAAAAAAAACCCCAAATCAAAAACAAACAAACAAAAATACCCCACACAACCTTTTCAGGCCTTCTTTCTAAATCAGTAAGAAGGAAAAAAGAGGCATATAACTATTTTTTTTTTCCTTTGCAGGTCACCTGGATGGCAGAACTTAATGTGAAAAGTGCTCATTCAACAAATTGTGGAGTTGAATTATAAACTTTGGGACAAGGATCATATCTCCTGATGTAGGTTTACACGTTCCTTATACAATGGTGGCCTAATCTGGGTAAGGATCTTTGGAGCTACTAAAATATGAACAACAATGACTAAAACCAAGCTTGAGTTTTAGGTTTTCCAATTCTAACCATAACTGTAGCTTCCCTGGTCACAGCAAAGCAGAGCTTTAAGTACTTTTAAAGCCCTTTAAACTATTCCCATTATTCTCCACATTTGAAAAATTGCTTAAGAATACCAGCCTTTTGAAGTAATACTGTTCTTTTGGCCAGACTTTATTTTTCTTTCTCTGAGAATAGTCCCCCGGGCAGTGATACTCAGACTGAGGCTTGTGAGCCTTCAGGGGGCTCTTTAATGTGTCTCTTTGCAGCACATGATATTAAAACACTGTGTGATTTAATTATTAACCAATCAGGATGCTTTTACTATGTGATTAACCAATTAAGTTATCAACTTGCACTAAGTGATTAACTTACTTGCTGTGAGACTAATATATCTATATATGAAATATATAGTATTGTAGTATGTGAAACAGTGAATTCTCACAACTGTGGTTCTTTTGTGTAGTTTTGATCACTAATTTGGCTCCTGAACCAGGGAGGTCTGAATATCACTGCTCTAGGGCATAGGTGTAATAAAAAGGTAGAAGTCCTTTAACTCCGTAGAATAATACTCCTCTCTATTTCTGTTTATTTCTCTGAAGGCCATCCCTAAAATGCATGTGCCTCCACTTAATTTTAATCAAACTGCAGCAAATTACTTGTACCTCCCGGTGAACCCTCATGAACAACCCTCTCAAAACTTGCAAATGTATTGCAGTTTGGCTGAAGACTCCATTTTCAATCTAGTCTGAATGTGTCCATGGGAGATCCAGGAATGGAAATGCTGATAATTGAGCTACCAAGTGGAGGAAGGTATTGAAGTAAAGAAACAAGATCACTATTTTGTGATCCCCTTCTCAATATAACTATTACCTTTTCAGTATGTATGTACTTGGGATATATGTGAAAACAGGGACTGGAATGTAAGATCAGACACATGGTCTATCTAGTCCTATACGAAGCTACAAAAGAAGCTACAAGAAACCCTGGACTAGGAATAATCTGCCTGGACAGGAAATTTCTTCCTACCCCTTTGATTTAGTTAGTGGTTGCATTATGTCACATAAGAGTATATATTCCTTGTGCATAGTTTGCATCCTAGCTAATATAACTGTGATTGAGGGAGTGAGGGGGCTGGCTTCAACGATATCTTCAGTTCTATGGGTTAATTATGTAAATATCATTTATTTTTGATCACTTTTAAATGTATGGTCTTTCAATTTCATTGAACGTTCCCTTGTTCTTGCATCATAAGAAAAAGTAAGTAAGGATATCTGATCTACCTTTGATATGCCATTGAAATTACTCCAGTGTTTCTCAAAATATGGAGCACACCCACCTGAAGAGTAGAGGGTTACCTGGAGGGCATGGACAAATGTTTGAATTGTTCTCCAGAGTCTTAGGTTTCAAACTCAAAAAGAATAAGATTGTGGCTGCTATGGATGTGAAGAAAATCTTCAAAACCTGAAGTCAGAGTAACCAATGCAGAGACATCTGATTGAGTTTGCAGAGAGCCTGAAACAGGTGAGGTGTGAGCATCCCCTTTCATTTCAATTGGTGATAAATCAGATGTGAATTATGATCCCTTAAAAGTCAGCATAGTGAACTGTTTAATTTCTCAAAGCATGTAAGAAAGAAGAAGTATCATATTATGAAAATCTACAACATTATTTCCCAAATGGGAGAGAAAGGTAAAGGACTAGCTGGGGAGGGGGATGGTGAAGAAGCTATATAGATCTTAAATATGACATGACAGGAGTCAATCATGTTGGCATGATTGGCTTCATTTTTCTGAAGGGATATTCAGCTTTCAAAACTTTGGGAAACACTGCATTATTCTGTATGGACCTGATCCAAAGTCCATTGAAGTCAATGGGCATCTTTCCATTGACTTCAGTGGATTTTGGATCAGGCCCTATACCTCTATCATGTCTACTCTTGCTAAACTAAACAGTACCAATCTTTTCAATCTTTCTTCGTAGAGAAGTCTTTTCATGCCTAACAACTTACCAATTTCTAATATAGAGATATAGATAGAAACACTGATAAAGGGCATTAGGGTTACCATAACTGAACATGGGTGAAATCCTGCTACCATTGAAGTTAATGACAGAGCTCCCATTCACTGGAACCCATGTTCGTGGTGAAGCAATACCACTGACTTGTATAACACCAAAAGTATTAATTATATTTCCCATCTTGTTATTTAAAGAGCCTAACATGTTGTTTGCTTTTCTGACTATCACTGTATACTAAACAGATTATTTCCTTGGACTGTCTATAATAATGCCCAGGTATTTTTCCTGAGTGTTTACAATTTAGAACACAGAAATCTGAATGAGTATTTCTGATTACACTTCCCAATGTGCCTTACCTTGCAATGGCATATTAAACTGCATCTGCCATCATGTAGCCTATTCATCTAGTGTGTTAATATTCTTTGGAGTAACTCAGTTTTGACTAACAAATTTGTATCCAAATCCAAATTTTGCATTCTGGCTGTTTGCCCTGTTTGCTAATAATTAATAAATATATTACATAATTTTTTGTGAGGAATATTTAGACTTTTCAACAAAAATTGAAATCTGACAAATTTCAATTCGGAAGGGCCGCCACAGTACCTCATGTGAGTTGTCATTCAGGTGCCTCGTGCTCCCATTCTCCTCTGCATGGGATTTCATCTCCACAATGCATTACAGTCTGCCCTCTTGGTGAGGGGAAGTAGAGCATCAAGGGAGAGGTAGTCCAGATCAGGAGCCCACCCTAAAAAGAAGACTGGGAACATAAGACAACTCAACTGCCACTCCTGTGAGGTACCCTCGTGACATATGAGAATTTAAATATTTCAGGGTTTTGCTTTAAGTGTTTAATTGAAAATGCAATTTTGTAGAAAAATAGTTTTGACAGAAAAATTTCTACTTGCCCTAATATTAAACAATGCTAGTTCTAATATGGATCATTGCAACACCCCTTGGTAGCCTTTTGCACTGTTGGATATTGACCATGTATTCCTACTCTTTGTTTTCTGTCTCAGCCAGTTTCTGATGCATGAGAGTACTTTGTGTCTGACCTCTTTATCATTTAATTTCCTTCACTGATGAACTTTGACAAAGGCAGTTTGAATGTCCAAATGAATTATATCTTAGCATTTTTCCTTTTTTTTACTGTTTTGTTGACATGTTTAAACAGGGTTTTTTAGATTAGAGAGATATGTCATTTTATAGGATCCATGCTTGTTTGCTTCTACTGTATCATGTCCAACTGGGTGTTTTATAACTGTATGTTTCATTAGTCTTTCAAATCATTTTCCTGCTAGTAAAGTAAAATTTTCTAGTCTGCCATTTCCAGAATTATCTTTAATACCTTCTTTAAAGATAGTTCTCCAAATAGTCCAGCATAGAGATGGTAAAACGTTTCCATGTTTTTTTTTTCTTTTCTAAGAGAAAAATGATTATTTTATTGCACAAATTTCCCTGGTAAAAGTTCATTTTCAACTGAATTTTTCAGCTGTTCACTAGAAACTATTTTTTTTAAGTTTTTGGAAACGGAAAGACACTTCTTTTTTTTAAAGTAGCTTTCTGTTGCAAGCAAGTTTTGTTTTGTTTTCAGTTTTTTATCAAAAAAACCACACAGATTTGGTAGAAAAATTATGACAAAAATGAAATTGTTTTCATTTCCATCAAAATAATCTGCAGGAAAAAAAGAGTTTCCCAACAAGCTGTAGTCCACTGCCACACCAATGACTGCATCACAAAGAATAAAAATGGACTAGATGAATAGTTGGCAAGTACATATCACTTCCCATATTCAAAGCATGGTAAAGACTTTAACTAAACTATGTTAGGCAGACATTATTAACCCAGGAACTACTATCTACATTTTACAGATGGAGACACTCAGCACGGAGGGACAACATCACTTACCCAAAACTCTGTCAGAATCAGGACTAGAACATCAGAGTATATTGTAGTTACCAATTACCAAAGAGTTGTGACAAGAATGGCAGTCTATCTCTTATCTTCTTCCACCTAATGAACTGGTAATGCATCCGATGAAGTGAGCTGTAGCTCACGAAAGCTTATGCTCAAATAAATTTGTTAGTCTCTGAAGTGCCACAAGTCCTCCTTTTCTTTTTACGGATACAGACTAACACAGCTGCTACGCTGAAATCTGGTAAGAGACAGAAACCAAGGGACAGTCAAATTAAAATCTAAGCTGTTTCCTCCTCAACACTTCTCATTGGAGCGGGTTATGGAGTCCATCAGTGACGCTGAATCAGGAGAGAGAGGGGAATAACAGTCAAATTCTACCCTAGCTGTGAAAATCTAAGGGGTTAGGAGCTCCCACTACACTATATAGAAGACAAAGAGCTACTTTTGAGGACACAGTTCAGCCGTAAATAAAGAGGCAATGGCTCAAATCCAGACGCTGGTCCATTGCAGAAGGATACTTATTGCCAAGGATCTTTATTTTCTCTTTTTATTTTGGACCATAAATGCTGACTCCATGGGCGTTCCAGGGTTGGAGCATCTATAGGAAAAAAATAGTGGGTTCTCAGCATCCATTTGCGGCCCTGCCGATCAGTTCCCCCTCTTCCCCCATCACCTCCCGCCTGCCTGAGGGTCCCACCAATCAGCTCCTCCCCTCCCTCCCATGCCTCCCAGCGCTCCCACCCACCATGGATCAGCTGATCAGCAGCATGCAGCAGGTGCTGGGGGAGAGGGGGCGGAACAGGGCAGGAAGAGGCAGGGTGGGAGTGGAGCAGGGATGGGAAGAGGCAGGGTGGGGCCTTGGGGAAGGGGCGGAGTGGGGGGAGGGCTTCGGGTGGATTGGGGGAGCACCCCGGGGAAATTAGAAAGTTGGCGCCTCTGTTTTGAACAGCTCTGGGTGATTTCTATCAAAACTCAGCTTCCTATCAATACAGCCCCACTGTTTCCTGAGAGGACAGTCGAATAAGACCAAAACTAAATTTCTTTAAATGACAAAAATGTCACTGACTTCAACAGCACCAGAATTTGGCTAACACAAGAGTATACTGCACATTTAATTTTAAAAAAGAAACAAAATAAATTGTGTTTTCCCCTTTTACTGCACTCCTTTTATTACTGCTTCTCTAGTTTGTAGAGGTTTTATCTAATTCAAACTATAACAGTGGCTCTGAATGCTGATTTGCAAATACTCCAACCAGTGTCATTTTCAGATAATTAACTTGGCACTTAACAGCCCTGAGATTTACTTTATTGTTGAATTATTGTGAATTGTTATTGTTCAAGATTGATAGTACTAAGGTTTTGTTACCTTCAGTAGATTTCTAGTATGTCTCTTCATCCTGTTTGTGACAGACTGACAATATCCTGTGATATCCTGAACAAACCTCATGGGATTAAGTTAAACCTTGTTGAATTAGGGTTAACACCTTTGGGGTACATTGTGTTAAAAATTCAACTGTATATGCATTATTGTGGCATTGTATGGAGCTTCTCTGGTAGGAAAGGGGATGCTAATGTACATCCTCTGTTATCAGCCACAGATGTGCACATACACTAGGTCAAATAATATTTTCCAGGGACCAAGAGACAAAGAAAGGGTTGTTGGATAAATAGCCTAGTTTTAACCTGCCTCAGTGCCTTCTTTCTGGTCCAGAAAATAGACAGGACCCCTATCCTTAGGGTGGAGTTGGAAGGACTGGGCCTATTGAGGTCGCATAAGACTGGGTGCTTGTTCTGACCTGAAGCTGTGAGGAACTTGTAACCCCTTGGGTGACGGGTTGAAGGGCTGCTCCTGCCAGAATCCATGTTAGGGTGAACTCTGGTAAGCTTTTTAGCATGTGTGTAAGTTCTTTTATTGTTTTAATAGGTTTTCTCTGTTATGATTTTTACCTTAATAATAAAGTAGGCTCGCATAGGACATGCTGTGTGGTACTTTATAACTGTAGCAATGGCATCTGTTAACTATTTCCGAAGAGAAAGCAAGCAGGTGTTCTTGGGCAACTTGGCTGTGCTGGGAATAGCACAGTGAAAGCAGGGAACTGTGCAGCCTGGAAATACCCCAGTCAGAAGGGAGAGAGGGTGGGTCTCTGCCCAGGAAGGCAATGGCTGGGGAGCTGGAATCATAAGAGTGGATGCCTTTGCTGGACCACTGAGAGGAAATACAGATGCAGCTGCCATGAACTGTCATACTGGCATTGTCATAATTTTCCTTACCAAGATTAAACTAGTGGCCCGATTTTCAAGGGTGCTAAGCACTCATAACTAAAGCTGACCAGAGGATGACAATTTGTGGCACCTTTTGAGATTTCTAAATTTGGTTTCATTCCAATTCAAACTAAAAATATATGCGTGTTTTAGAGCCTGGCAGTTAGGTATGTGGAAGACCCAGGTCCAAACCTTGAATGTTAATTTCACACATCCCAATCCAGAGTCCTAAACACCAAGTCATATAGCAAGATGGTGTTGTGTTCAGAGACTGAAACCAAGCCCCCCCTTTTGGCAATGTCTATGTTAAAACTGAAACATCTTCACAAAACATTCTGTTTGCAATAAATCAGTATATTTGGCCAAAATTTCATTTAAGTAAAAAATATTCTGGCCAGCTCTACTCCCACTGAAATCAAAAGTTTTCATTCCTCATTACCTCTGAAAATCAAGCCATACCTCTAATTTTAGCACATTAGGACAATGACCACATGAACAAGATGTATAAGAAAGGATAGAGGGAGTATGTGACTAAGTATCCATTCATCTTGCAACGTTAGTTAGCAAGTAAAACACAGAGCTACTGATGGGTGAGTGGGTGGGTTAACTTTTGCTTTCCACGTGGTGAAACTTTGTAGATCCCATGTGACATGTGCTTATCCCTTTCACCAATAAGGTATGGAACAAAATAGACAAAGTGATTATCAATAGATAAAATAATATTGTCCCAAAATACGCTGAGGTTCTGCATTATGGGAGATCCTTGGAGAGTAGGGAGGAAAAAAGATTTTCATGTTCTTGTATAATGAAGTTTGCAGCTTTTGGCTGTGGGTTTATTTTTCAAACAAATCTGCAATAGCAATTTCCGTTCTGAGTACTCTCCCAAAGCAATGTAATTATTGGCAGCGTTTCAACATGCATTGAAAATTGAAGCTGAATTAATATTTTATTAATTTTTTGATACTTAAAACCAAAATCTGGAAGATTATTTGACTTTTGGTAGCTGCAGAAAATATTACACACGTCTGAGTTTTTGAGGTCCTATGATACATACTCAGACACTATAGTGATCATATAGTTTTGGAATGTTGAAATGGACTGTGTAATTGATCTACGAGTGATAAGTGATGGGAAAGTACATTAAAAGATCCAACTTGTTTGTGGGGGGAAAATAGTCACTATGTAGGAAATGAATAGAGAAGAGGGGTTAGTCACCTAAACCTGATATATTCATTTAATTGTTCAGTATTTGGCAGCATTTAAACAACTAATTTGTACCACTCTATACTGTCATGTATACTATATAGTTACCATACCAGGGCACACCAGGCATTAATTCAGTCTAGTTTCCTAATATTAATTTTAACACCTTCTCTTTCCCTGATGTTTCTATTTAATATATATATGCACACGCACGTGCACACACACCCACACACACCCACACCCACCATTTTACAATAACTGGTGATTTGCAGTTCTTTTATTACCACCACAGCAATCCATTGATATTGTTCTACATCAAATAAATAATAAATGTTCAAATAAAAATGACATAACTAGCTATATGTTTACCGTCTAATCAGTACAAATAATTCAAAAGATAAAAAGTTGAACTTTTAAGATTAAAGAACCTAATAAAAAGCTATTAGCACAATGTTTGTTATTAATTACCTAGGTGTTGCAGTGTTTCATTTTAATCTAGTAATAAATTCTTAACATATAAATTAAAATGACATCCACACTAATTTCTGCCTGGGAACAGGAAAGTTGCTATATTGTTGCAAGTAATATTGTAACCTGCATCTGTTTTTATAATTAGCAAGGAGATCGAGTTATGCAGAAAAGCCAGTTATTAGAAGTTATTAGGGAGATTTTCTGAAAACTAGTCAAATGGCTGTGTGATCACTATTGATTCAGAAAGTTATTTTTTGCAAAAATAGGTTGAGGTAGGGCTGGGACAAGAAGTCCTATTTAGAGGACATAGAGATGGGAAAGAGCTGATATAATTGTGTTTCAGAGTCCCAACATATAGATGCTCCACTCCTGTTTTTCTCCTTGCTCCTGCTGGCATTGTGCTAGCTCCATTGTCCATTTTTTACTTTTGGCAACTACTGAACATTGTTTACCAACATATAAATAAATCTACCCTATGATTTCAATTGGTTTTAGTATACTTTTTTCAATTCCACATTTGAGCTGTTGTTTACTGTTACTACATGCTGTCAAAGAGCAGTTGCATCTACATTCCACACCGGAGATAGGTAGAAGAAGGGGAGAAATGATGGATGTCCAAAATTTGTACTGACAAGCCAGGGTCCTGAGGATGAGCAGAAACTGGAATTGGGTAAATAATTAATAAATATATTTGTTCAAATGTTTTTTTATACCAACACTGGACGAGGAACAATTTAGCACAATGGGTTTTTTTGATTCTTTCCAATACATAATATTTCAGACATCCACGATAGCAATAATAATTATTAATTATATTTCTCTTGCCTAGCAAGGAATGGACGGTGTCCAGTAACAATGTAAATCCAAAGCTGTCACTGGATAGTGCGGGATTCCACATGTTGAACACAAACAAGTTGCTGGGCAACACTTTGAAGTGATCATATTGAATTCTACCACTTAATTAGAGTATTTTACTTCTATCCCCTTCCACCTGTAATTTATTAAACTTTGTCCAGCATACTTCAGACACTAGGTTATGTAGATTGGCATTCTTATAATATGCTTTCAGAGCACTAGAGGGAGAAAGATAAGTTAGTTTTGCTGATAAGAAACCAGACTTGAGATGACAAAGAAGATTAGAAAGTAATGAAGAATGCTGGAATGGAAAATTAATTTAGTGGGGCTATGGTGGTTTAGGAGGAGAGGGCAGGAGGGGAAGTATGTTAACTGTGAGAGTAAATCTTACCTTCTGAGTGTTCCAAAAGGTTGTATAGTGCTTTATTAAAATATCACTGTTTTTACTATTGGCATCATAGGGTGATATAAGATGACAAATAAGAAGAAATTGCCTGTAGGTAATACTTGCTCGATAGTGCTACGTTTTAGATTGATCTCTCCCCTCTTTTTAGGGAGGTTTTGGTGGGCCTGAAGTTATTACAGATATTTCAGTTGCAAATCTTTCTAAATTGCCAATGTGACTTGGCATTGTCAATCAATTAATGAAATATCTTATACTATGTAACCCTGATATGAGGATCTGAAGCCAGACATTGTCAAATAAGCAGATACTTATATTTCCTTAGAGAAAATCCCATGCATTTATCTGAAGATGCCTTATGCAGTGGTGTGGGACAGAAAGTCCCATGCCCCCTAAATGAGTGTGTAAAATGCATGGAGCCACCTCTGTTTGTGTCTCCTGCACAAGAGACACAGACATTTACAGTAGATGGGTTCAGGAGTGATCCTATGTGTACATGTGTCCTATATGCAGGCTCTGTATTGCCCTGTCACACCTGGAAGGTTGAGGAGGGCTATGTGCCTCCCTGATGCACAAACTTTCCCATTCCCCCTTGGTCCAGAGAAGCTTCATACAGGTTCTCCCTACTCAGAGCTGTGGCTAGCTGTCACAGTGTATTTATCTATCTATTAACCTCAGGGTCACACACAGAAAATGTGAAGAATCAAATCCCGTTGCCATTTCTGCAAATGATATGTTCATTTAATGTCAGTGTTGGACATCTGATTTACTTCCAGCATTCAATTTCTTAATTCCTTTTGTCATTTAATCCATTAATGATGTGGTTACCTCAGGCTAAATCAAAGGTGCTGGAGGATCTGTGGATTCTTCTTCTGTCTGCTCTTTTCAGAGAGATTAGAGTAGGAATTTGAGAGGTTAAAATATTTTGCAGTTCTTCCTGCCATCACAATACAGTAGTTCCTGGCACAAGTGTCTCACCAGCCAGCCAAAAACATTGACAGCAATAGCAGCAGCTGGTAAGGTACCTAAAATACTAATGAATTATTACTGATTATTTGTATACTGGTAGACTCCACAGTGAGGTCAGTGCTATCCACTAAAACAGCTGCCCTGCACAGCTCACAATCTAAGACAGGGAACATCTGAATGGGACCAGAGACTTTCATTTATTATATGTTCATATAGCATGTAACACGGAGGAGTCCAACCTGGTTCTGGCTGTTAGGTGCTACTGTAATATAAATATTAACTAATAGTTTGTTTTTATTGACCAATATTGTCTCATTGTTTGTTTCTTTGCACTCCTCCATCCATCTGTCCATTATTTTATATTTATACTGTAATTTCCTTGGGGCAGGGACCATCTCTTTCTTCTGTGTTTGCACTGGGGGTTCAATGGGGGTCCTGGTTTGTGACTCTGGCTCCTATGTGATACCAAAATAATAATTAATAATTATTATTATTATATTTAATCCTCCCAATATTGTAGTATATCTAATTAAGAACACTAATTTCTATCTCAAACCTCTGCAGTCCATTCCCATGGTTGCCAGTTCTATCTACAGTCCTGGAGTTCTGATTAAAAATTTCCCCTGCATTCACTTTCTGGTGGAGCTAAGCCCGACCCATATCTTCCTCCCGTTTCCCTTGCCCTCTCCAGACATAGCTGGGACTTCCTCAGTGCTCATCAGGAGGAGGTAACAGCAGGACATGGGTATTTTCCCTTCAGCTCCTCCTCCCGCATGAGAGTCCAGTCCCAAAGGCAGCCAGGACTTCATCAGAAACACTGAAGAGGAGAGGAGCAGGGAAAGGCACAGCCAGAACCCCCTGCTCTTCCCATCACTTCACAGCCCCTGGTCCCCAGTGATGTCAGTGTGACACCAACAGACCCCGGTCATTGGTGGGCAGGATAGAACTTGGGACCTCTGGAGCTAAATGCATGAGCCCCTGTTGCATGAGCTAAATGCCATATGGCCCTTAGCTAAGGCTGTAGAGCAGACTTGTTAATTTCTCTCTAAGTGGTCTTGGTGCCCCTAGATGGGACAGAGCACCACACCCAGGAGGTAGGTGGGTTACATCGGCGGACTTACTTTATAGGATTAGAGTGCTGGACATTATTTCCCTGTTTGTTTGTTGGTAGTTCATTCCAGACTCCTCCCTCACATTTCCCTGCTGCCAGCCTCACTCTCCCTGCCCTCCATGTTCCAGCCTTCCACTTCTTCTTGTCATCAGTTTCCCTCTTCCTCTTCTTTCCATTTTCACACCACATTCGTTCCATTTTCACTTCTATTTATTCACACCTTTACGCAGAGGTGAAAGTAAGCAGGTCTGGTCCGGTACGGCATACTGGCAAGAGCTGGTATGCCCTGTGTGACAAAGCTCTGTCCTTGTCTCCGTGGGTCCCATGTTTCCTGGCGGATTTCGCTAGCCTCAGAGGCTCACTGTGACACTCCACGTAACCCTTCTTTCTCTAGAGACAAGGGTCACAGTCTACTGAGACATTTTCATCATAAGTCAGCAAGGGAGGTGAGGAGAAGTTATCCTTCCTTGCACAGTCTCTGTTGTCTCCCAGTCTCAGTGATTAATCAGGGGGCAAAGGTGGGGCGGGAGCCCGGGCCCATCCTCTACTCCGGGCTCCAGCCCAGGGACCCTAATAGTATCAGCTATGGTAGCTGACCTTTCAGAAACATGACATGTACAATTCCCTGGGCTACTTCCCCCACAGCAGCCCTCACTTCCTCAAGCTCCACCTCACCCTTACCTCAGGGCCTCCTTCCTTGTGCCAGATATGGTGTGTATTACTCAGCATCTCCAACAGCACAACTTCCTTCCACAGCTCCTGACGTGCACACCCACCTGACTGGCTGGGAGGCTTTTAACTAGTTTCAGCCAGCTCCTGATTGGGTTCAGGTGTCCCAATTAACCTAGCCTTCTCCCTGCTTTCTAGAAAGTTCTTAATTGGCCCCAGGTGTCTTAATTGACCTGGAGCAGCTGCCATTTCACTTAACCTGGTACCAGGGATTTGTTTAGCCTGGAGCTAATATATCTATCTCCCACTACTTTTCTATAGCCATCTGGCCTTGCCCCGTCACATGTGCCAGACCGGACCGGCTTGCCCAAGCTGGCGATTTAAAGGGCCCAGGGCTCCCTGCAGCGGCCGGAGCCCCCGGCCCTTTAAATCGCCTCCTGAGGCCCGCTGCTGCTATCCTGGGGCTCTGGCAGCCAGGCTTGGGCAGCGATTTAAAGGGCCCGGAGCTCCTCTGTGGTAGCTGTGGCTGGAGCCCCGGGCTCTTTAAATCGCCCCTGAGCTCCGGGGCTCCCAGCCGCCTCTGCAGCTGGGAGCTTAGGGGGTGATTTAAAGGCCTCTGCAGTTGGGAGCCCCGGGGCCTTTAAATCTTTAAAGTCCCCGCCTCTTCTGGTTGAGGCCATGCCTCTTCCGGTTGAGGCCACGACCTCAGGACTCAGGACTTCAGCGTACCTGTAAGTCCTTTAAGTAACTTTCGCCCCTGCCTTTATGCCATTCCACCTCAACCCATATTTAAAAATAAAGGCCACATTACTCAGATGGAAATAACCAACTATGTACCCATCTTCATCGTGGCCACTTTGCTCACCTGTTGTTTTCCTTTTTCTCACCCTTCTTCTGTTTTGTCTTTTTATATTGTGATCTCTTTGCAGCATGTGTGTCTTGTATATTTTTTTATACTACCTTGCACACTGGGGAATTGGGGCCTGTGTGGGCTGCCTCAAAACAAAGAATAGCACAGTCTGTACAAGAACTTATTGTATCTGGCTTTGCTTTCTCATTGGTTGGGAGGGGAGTAACAGAGAGAGTTTGAAGTTTTGTTAATGAGAACATTAATTTTGAGATTCCAAAGTAGATTAGAAACAAAGATTGGAAAATCAATTTAGTTAGATTAGGGGTAGTGGTCAGGAAAGGAGAATGATACGTCTGAAACAAGATTTTTGTTTATATTCGACTAATGAAGTTCAAACATATTAAAACGTCTTTAAGCTGGCTTTTGCAGAGAGTGTGGAAATTCCTGGTTTAAGCACAAAGAAGGTGGAAAACACTGGGCAAAATCCTGAGAGGTGCTAAGTACTGTACCTGGCCCACACACTGTAGTCAGTGGGAGTTGGCTGGAGTAAGGCAGGCATTAAAAGTGAGACCTAGCATGTGTTCAGATATGCACAGCCTAGCGTTAGTGATAGGGTAGAGACACTGCCCAAGGGGGAGTTCTGGGAAGAACTGTATGCAAGCACAAGGTGCACATGGTGTGTTTTCAGGCAGCTGCTTGCATCACCTGCTGCTCATGGTCCATATGTGCATAATGAAAGCACTCCCTCCATTCGTCCAAGCACGAGAACTAGCTGCTACTCTGGTTCTTGTGTGAGGTGAGGAAAGTGGGGGGGGGAAGCTTCTTACACCACCTCACAATGCTGTATGCTAAAACAACAGCCATTCAAAACCAGGCCCTGAGGAATGACCTCAGAAATGGACCATCCAATTCCATGGGATTACAGATGATCAGTGTTCCTTCAATTTGGCCCATAAAATAGGAGATCCCTAGAGAATTCCACAAATGATCCAATCCTGCTTCTGTTGAAACCAGTGGCAATTTTGCTATTCATTTTAATGGCAGCAGAAGCAGGTCCAAAACAAAATTGGTATGAACTTATAGTTAGTGGCCTAGATGCTGAACCAAGTTAGTTTCTTCTCCGTGAACAGTAACCATTAAGTCTGAACTGAATTATTCAGAGGGGAAAGTAGCGGGGGGGAATAAAATGAATAATTTACATAGGTTGTAGATGAGTTAAAAGGTGTATTTTAGAAAAAAATAGGCTTTGTGAATACATATCAAGTTAAGTGATTTCTATTGGGTTAAATCACTTCATCTCTCTCACCTCTCTCACACACACTTCCTTCAGCATGAATTATATTAATGTATCTGCATAATCACATTTATTGTGATCATTTAAAAAAAAATGAAAAAACAAACAAGCAAGCCTAACATTCGAGGCATCTTTTTCTCATTTGTAAATGTCCCATTTGTACCATATCAATAGTTTCCCCTTTACTTAGACTCCAGAGATCTATATACTGGGTTTGAGGTTCAAGGGACCCTATGTATATTAGACTCATAGACTCATAGATATTAAGGTCAGAAGGGACCATTATGATCATCTAGTCTGACCTCCTGCACAATGCAGGCCACAGAATCTCACCCATCCACTCCTGCAATAAACCTCTCACCTATGTCTGAGCTATTGAAGTCCTCAAATCATTGTTTAAAGACTTGAAGGTATAGAGAATCCTCCAGCAAGTGACCCGTGCCCCATGCTACAGAGGAAGGCGAAAAATCCCCAGGGCCTCTTCCAATCTGCCCTGGAGGAAAATTCCTTCCCGACCCCAAATATGGCGATCAGCTGTACCCTGAGCATGTGGGCAAGATTCATCAGCCAGATACCCAGGAAAGAATTCTCTGCAGTAACTCAGATCCCACCCCATCTAACATCCCATCACAGGCCATTTGGCCTATTTACCATGAATAGTTAAAGATCAATTAATTGCCAAAATCATGTTATCCCATCATACCATCTCCTCCATAAATTTATCGAGTTTAATCTTGAAGCCAGATAGGTCTTTTGCCCCCACTGCTTCCCTTGGAAGGCTGTTCCAGAACTTCACTCCTCCGATGGTTAGAAACCTTCGTCTAATTTCAAGTCTAAACTTCCCGATGGAAGTTTCCACAGAATGCTGCAAGCATGTGGGATCTTGATCTAAACTCTTGTTGCTTCGGCATGAATCCTTTTGTTGCCAGCCAGTCTCTCTCCTTCTACCTCTTGTTTGTTATAAGCTGCTCTAGGTCATTCTCTGCACAAGTGTAGAGGATACAGACAAAAAAGCCTCAGGAGTGCCAGAAATGACACCAACATTAACAAGCAGTATTTGTACACAACAGAATACAATGGAAAAGAGTCCATGTCTAGCGGCTGTTTCTAAGCTGATGGAAGACATAGAAGAAGGTGAACTTTCTGTGCTACGGAGTCAAGAGCCTAAATTCAGCTTTCTCTCTAGTGGCTAGTACTGTAACAAGAGATTTTTGCTTTGAATGTCCTGAAATACCTTGCAGCACCTTAACACAGGCTTGCAGAAAAACCTCGGAGGGGGGTTAAAAACACTGTGAAATTCATGTCTCCCAAATGACATAATTAAGGTGGTGACAGTACCATGACACGTTGATTTGCATAAAACAGTAATCACTTCTAAGATTAAGTAGAAATTAATGATAGTTTACATTTAGAAAATCCACCATGGTGGACCAAAATGAGATGACATAGTTTAAATTTAGAGAGCAGAAAATTCCAAAAGATTCCAGCAACTCAGAGGGAGGAGCGCTGCTATCTAAAAGTACTTGTGAATGACTGAAACATTTAATGTGTAGTATTTTTGGCATTGCATTTTCTACTCAACCTTTTGACATACAACTTTGTATGAAGAGAGTGAATTTTTCAGTCATTTCATAAGGGTGGAGTGTAAGATGCATAAATATTCATGGAGATACTTTTTTGTGTTCAGTGACAAGGCAGGGATTTTGTTGTAAACCAAGTAGCTTGCAATCATCGGTTAAAGAGAATGACTCCTTATGCTGGTTCACCTTTCAGTAGTTGGCTAATCTATTAGCAGTTCCCTTCACTTTTGTCAAATCTCTAATCAGTGACCTCAAATCTCTAATCAGTGACCTCATTCTTTATACTTTCTGTGGGAACAACTGGTGGCTCCTTGCCTGTGTACTGAAATGACTCAATCATGTCGCCTAAAATTGAAATGTAAAGATATATGAGATCTGACAAGTTCAATTTCACATTGGTCAAAAGCAACTAAATATGAAGGTCCTAAAACTGAGCCGCCCCTCAAAGTGCATTCACATGAAAATTTTGAATAACGTTTCTTTGTAATAATTCACAAACAAAACCGGACTTAATTTTTTTAAAAAATCAAACACCATGTTTAAAGAATATAAGAAATGTTGATATGAGAGAACCAACATGTTTTCCATAACTCCTCCTCCCCTTTCTGTCTTAAGGGTAACTCAGAGTAACAGATATTGACATATAACATTGAAATATAAAATGAAGAATGTTAATGGTAAGATTAAGAGGTTTGATAGCTATATATTTAATGATTTGTAATTATTTATTGTGAATGAGCATACATGAGGAAACACTGAGGCCAAGTCCTTGATGGCATAAGTGTGGTTTTGCCAATCCTTCTTTTACATAGCATTGCTAATCTGCTTAAAATGTTACTGCTGAGAGAACAAAGGTAATATGTTGTGTTGGAAGATGTAAGTAAAAGATACACATAAATTTAAAAAACCCTTTTCCTGGGAAGACCCAGAGCGGGCTGACAGAAAACAACATGACCCAGAACTCGCAAAACCATCAGAAAAATTCAGAAGTTGGGTAATTGAAGCTTGTTCATGAGTAATGTATCAGTTTTCCAGAATTCAAAGGACTGATGTGCTAAAAGCCAATTGGATAAAGGTTACTTAATCTGTAATGTAAAAATGTATAAAAGATCTAAGTGAATACGGGCACAAACTAGATAAACACCAGACCAGAAACAGGCTGACATCTTGATAATGTTGGTACACAAAAGGGGAAGTAAATAGAAAAGCTACATACATTTCAAATTCCATTGGGAATAAGAGAGCAGACAGAAAGGAATGGCACTTATTAAAGGAAACAAATATTTATGCTGAGGCTTCTCAGAGAGTGTTACAACAGGATCCTAAACACAACTAATAAAAATGGTACTTGACAGTTTCTCTTTAAAATTATAGACTCTGGCAATTTATGCTGGATTTAAAATGTCCTTCTACTGCTCTCATACACTCTTTTACTTTTTAGCATCTAACTTAACAACAAATCACTAAAAAGAAAAGGAGTACTTGTGGCACCTTAGAGACTAACAGATTTATTTGAGCATAAGCTTTCGTGAGCTACAGCTCACTTCATCGGATGCATACAGACTAACACGGCTGCTACTCTGAAACAAATCACTGTAATTACAACTGTCCCCACACCCATATTCAGAACAGAAATTAGGACTGTTACTTAAGCTTTATTTTCCAGAATTTTTCAGCCACAGAAGAAACAGTGGAAAAAAACCTTTAAAGGGACAATTGTTCCTTTCAGAACACCCTGGGATATGAGGTTTTCCCCTGTAGCTTTCAATTAATTGCACACAAAAGACTGCAAGCAATGATATTTATTTAAAATTGTTGCTGGCACTGCAATAAGAGATGGTACTCTCAGCTAAATTGGAACATGCTGTAATTCTGCACTGGAGAGCAGCAATGCCAGGAACAGGTCCGAAAGCATTTAAATTTTGGGGAAAGAAGGGGGAGAGTAAATTTAGCGATATAGCAGATCTCAGCAATTGTCAGCAAATGCATGAACGAGGTCTACTTCATATAGAGTAGGGCTCTAAGAGTAAATGTTTTTAAATCCTCCAACTGCTGATATTCCCAATTAAAGTAATTAAATTGTGTGACACTCATCTTTGGTGTCAGTTCATGGGATTTTGTAGTAAATCCAAGACAGAAATTAATTTGCCTCTTCAGTCTGTGAGCAAGTTCCCAAAATGATAATTTGAATGTGCATCTGCAATATTATAAAAATCATGCATCAAGATGTCAAAGATGTCCCTGATCAAATTGGCCCTGTGAACAATGGTTCTCCACTTGTGAGGGTTAGTCTCTAAGGTGCCACAAGTACTCCTTTCCCTTCTCTTCATGTGTCACTATAATAATGCCTGCATCTGTAATTTTCACTCCATGCATCTGAAGAAGTGGGTTTTTTACCCACGAAAGCTTATGCCCAAATAAATCTGTTCTTCTTTACGGTGCCACCAGACTCCTTGTTGTTTCTGACGTCAAATAAAGTTTACATATTCCTTGACCAAATATCTTTGAGTCTAGACCCAAATGTAGAACCAATAGACTCTTTCAGTACTTCGCATCCACACAGAGGACAAAAATTCAAATGTGGTGTAAGTGGACTTCATTAAATTAAATGGAATCCTCCTTGCTATATTCTCCAGTACATAAAGAAAAACACTATACTTTCAATAGGAATAGTTTGAATGGCGTATTGAGGACTATGTTGGAATTGCAAGCTATCACTTTTAGGGTATTTCTACAAGTGGTTCTCAATCTACCATTGTGGGCTGCATATGCAGCTCTCTATGTGTTATGTGGGCAGCATCCACACAATATATACACTACCTGTATGGTCCTGAGGATGTTACATTGGCTGCATTTGTGTGCTGATTGGGCCACAAGCAGCTTGTGGTCTGCAGGTTGAGAACCTACTGGTCCACACTAAAGCTGGGAGCATGCTTCCCAGGAGGGGTGGACAGACATGTTAGCTCCGCTCAAGCTGCCATGTTAAAAATAGCAGTGTGGCTACAGCAGCACAGGTGGCGGCTTGGGCTAGCTTCCCAAGGATGTTCCCACAAGGTTGGGCAGGCTTATACTAGGGCGGTAGCCCAAGCCACTACAGCCACATTGACATTTTTAGTGCATTGGCTTGAATACAGCTAACGTGTCTGGCTGCCCACTCTGGGAAGTATGCTCCCAGCTATATTGTAGACATACCATCAGGTAAGGTAGTTTCTCGGTCCTGCTTGCAGGCTAGTGGGGCTCATTGGGGAAGTGTGTGATCCTAGTTGGTGTGGAAAGAGAGAGCTTAAAAGTAAGGTTGGTGAGTTGCACCTCTCTGCCTTAGGGAACTCTCTGTTTTTGGGTTCTTATGTTTATCTTTCTGAATTCTAAGAAATAAAGTAGTGTTATCGTGCAGAACGGAAGGATTCCAGAAAGGATATTTGTGTTTTTATCACTGTGTGTATGCTGTGAACTTAACATAACTTTAGATTAAGGTAAGAAAACAAAAACGAACAACAGTAGTGCCTAGTTGAAAGGGCACAGTGTGTATCCTTTATGTAATGTGTATCATTTCTGCCTCCCAAAATAACTCCAAATGACCCCAGAAATTGCCCTTGTAGATGGATGCAGTGCAGAGAAAAGAAAGCCACAACAATTACAGTTGCATCACACACTTCTGTACAACATGTATGAAGCTGGCCCATGAAATGCAAGTCATTAGATGTCTTTAATAGCACAATCCTAACCCTAACTGGAACTGCTGAATTCTGGAACAGCATAGCTTGATCCTCCTAAAAATCCAGTGACTAGTTGAAATCAGTATAGAAGGATACAAATAATGTTATATTACAAATATAAAATTACATGTATGTCTTGTATATTATAAATGTAAGAAAATCAAGTTATTTAGATGTAAGCAGAATAAGTTGCTTCCCTGCTCTGAACAAAGTATATTATATCCAAACTTCCCCCATTCCTGAGTTTGTTGTGGTGGTATTATTTCAGTGAACAATAAAATCAAACTTTGGACTACATTTTACATCTCAAGAGTGGGCATTCCCTGCAGGACCTCTCTGTGCCACCTCCCAGGTCTGTCTATCTGTCTTCTGGTTTGATCCAGTTGAGTCCACATCCTAATGATTACATTGGATCTTTATGCACGATACAATCAGGTGACCACTGTGCAGCAAAACATTAAAGAAAGTCTGAGGAGTGACATACTGTGAAATCTCTTTTCAATACATGCAGCAGGACATCCTGGGAGGCATTTGCCCTTCTGTGGCAACCACTTGACACTAGTTATAAATGGAAAGAGACCACCATGCTCCCTACAAGGTCAATTCCCTTAGCACAGCAAGACTGCTGCCAAATAAAGAAACAGCTCTGCCCTACATCCTCTAAATCCTCACAGCAATAATTGAATAGGGGAGAAGCAAGCCACTGCCTCTCACTGCCTGTGGGAATACAGGCATGAATTTGATAGATAGATAGATAGATAGATAGATAGATAGATTTCACAATTTTAAAACTCTGCAGTCCCTCTTAAGGAATGGTAGAAGGATACAGAGAAGTAAAGCCACCTTTTCCTTCCATTCCAGCATAAGGCATTGGTAATGTAATGAAATTTTAACAATTCAGAAATTGCATTGGCAACTAATGTAAGCTCTTAAGAAGCAGTTTAAAGTACTCCTGGGCTTTAATCTCTTTAATTTTGTAGACATGGCATTTTCAATAAACTCCAGTTTTCAATTAACAGGATCTGGGATGCCATTCCATGGAATATTACAATAATCCACTTCAAAGGATTAGAAGAAGTGTGGACAGTTAAAGTCAGATCTGCGTTAAAGACATTTTAATCTCTGCATTTTAAAGATATTGGCAAAATAGTTCACGTTATTGTTCAACTACAACCAGGGGTACTAGAACAATTTATACAGTGGGGGTGCTGAAAGCCATTGAACTGAACTGTGAACCTGTAAATAAGGGAAACCAGTTCAAGCCAGGGGGTGCAGCACCACTCCCAGCACCTCTAGTTTCAGCCCCTATGACTACAACTATTAAAATGTATTAGATAACACACAATCACACCTTAATTTGGATATAGGAGACATGCTCACAGCCCTCAAAGATGATTGCCAGAATATTCTCATTTATGATTTCACAAGATACTGTTCAAAAAATTGGCTGCCATGAGTTGATCCTCTCTATCTGTAATTAAGGCTGAACTTTAAGGGGAGTTGGTTGGGCACAGGAGCTATGTCTTCTTCAAAGTCGTGATCTAATGGCTGCATTTCCCCCAGAGCTCACATCCACTAGCCAAAGTTTTCAAATATAGTTGCATAAAGCCAGGCACCAAAATTCAGATCAGTGCAAAGCATGTGGAGCTAATGGGCAGAATCTAGCCCACTAACTGTCTTAGATTAATAAATAATACAGCGAACACTTTATCATAATAATCTACTTGGCAACATGCTCTCCCTCCCTTCTGGCTCCCACAGTGGGTTATTACAGTCGGGGATCTGTATTCAGGCCCTTGAGTTCTTGTCTCTTTCTTGGAACAAGTGACCTCACCAACACATGCTGTAACTGAATTCTGCAGTCCTTATGCACAGAGGTCCCATTCACTTCAGTGGGGGCATTCATGCACAGGGAGTGGCCCCACCGGTGCTGAGCCACATTCTTTATACTGGTGTTATTGATTGTGTTTATCTCACATCCTACCCATATCACAAAGCTTGAAAACCATAAATGATACCACAAAAAGTAAGGCTGATATTTTCATATACCTTCAGGTATTTGACTGTCCAATTGCCTTTGGGTGTTCTAACCCCAGAGGCAGCTTTGTAGTTTTAGGCTGACATTTCAACCAAAGCTCTGCAAGGCTGACAGTCCCTGCCACAGACTCCTGTTCCAATGTCCTGCCAGTTACATCCTCTAGAGTCTAGTCCAACCTCCCTCATTTCTTATCCCCAAAATAGCCTAAAAAACAGGTGTGTCAGAAGGCATGCCTAAAATATTGCTGTATCTGACCTCTGGTGAGTCAAACTGGGGAGTGAATTCTAGAGCCATTTGCCCCTCAGTGAGACTGTTCTGTCACAAACTTACTCCCATTTACATCAATACCTTGGAAGAACTAACAAAAACACCTCCGATGACCCATCTCTCTGGAGGCAAGAGGAAGGACCCAACTGTGATGACATGCCCTGTGCACTCTTGTTAGCTCTAAGGTTTCACATATCCAGCAGGTATTTTTTGTTAAACAGGAGCTTAGTGATATGCAATGGAAATCACTTGTCACTGTGGGAAATACAAATGGGGGTGACTGATCTCTCTAGGTGCTGAGCACTAGAGCAGATCAGAACATTTCCACTGAAACCGTTCTCTGCTGGAGGATGCTGTTTCAATGAAACAGATTTTTTTCACAAAATCCTACCAATTTGAGGACATATTGTTTTGAAAAAAAATGGATTTTTTTTCAAAATGTCAAACTGTTCCATTTCAACATTTCCAGACAATTTTCCTTGTTTTAAAACACTTATTTTGAAATGTAATCTCTTTTTTTAAAAAAATAAAAAAGTAGAAATCAAAGTGAAACACTGATTGGTCTGAACCTATTTTTTTAAAAAATTGGCCTTTCATTCCAGTACAGGATGAGTTAATAAATAATAGTAATACCTAGTTCTGATATAGCACTTTTCATCGGTCGATCTCAAAAGTGCTTTATAAAGGAGGTCAAGATTATTAATATTCCCATTTTATGCATAAGGAAACTGAGGCACCAGGAAGGGATGTTACTTGTCCAAGAACACCCAAGAGACCAGTGGCAAAGCTAGGAACAGAACCCATGTCTCCTCAGTCCTAGTCCAATGCTCTATCCAGTAAGCCAAATCTCAAAATTTTTGGTAAATGGAAAATCTGGTTTTTGACCAGCTCTATTGAGAACCTTGTGACACTTGCTCTCTGCCCACCTCTGTTGACATTGTTAATGGAACACATGTATTATATATATTATTTCATATTTGTTTTATTTACTTTTGATTCCCTTGACCAAGGAACAGACCCCCATTGTTCTAGGTACTGTTCAGGCAAATTAAAAAATAGAAGACTGTCCCTCCCCCAGAGACCTCATGATCTAAAGATACATATTTTTAGCCACTTTAATTACAGTGCAATGAACACAACACAATGTAACGAACCTTTAAAAACATCCAACAAAAGATTTTTTTTGTGAATAACCAACACCTTTGCCAGTTTTATGAGATTTGTGATTTGTAGTGCAGACTATGAACAAAAACAAATTTTCCCTTCAGACAAATACACATTGGCTCATGAAGTAGCAATTTGTAAGATAATGTCTGATATAGGATTCTTTCCTGGGGAATAACTACTAATGACACTAAAAGAAACTAATACTGTCTGGCTCTTTCAAAATACAAAGCCAATACTACAGATTCTGTGGCAAAATGCAGTCACTATATAATGCATTCTCATTTGATAGTCTTCTTGAAACCACACTTTCTGTATCCCTCAGGAATTTAGGTACATTTCCTTTATCTGTCTAATCCATCCATCCATCCATCCATCCATCCATCCATCCATCCATCCATCCATCTCATTAGGAAACAACCTTTCTCCCGAGACACATCATCATGTTTTTCATAGAGTGCTGAGAGATAGAGAAACCAAGGGGCAGAGTTGCATCACTCAGTCAATGCACATTATCAGCAGACACCTACAAATCTGTATAATCCTGAGGTTGGTTAACAGATACTTGATGAAAGTTTGTGGCATATATTATGATGGACAGAATAATGGATTATGGTTTAGGAATTTTACAGTTCAGTCAATACATTTCACTGAAGCAGAGGAATATTAATAATAGAACACATAAACTGACTTAATTTATCCAGGGACAAGGCTATTCAATCCATACTACTAATTCATTGTTAATTCTGGACTTCAGGTAGTAAATGTACTTCAGTTAAGAAAAGAAAAAAAAAGAATCATATTGACAAATGTCAATATTATACATACAAAAATCTATCATTTCTGTTCTACTTCCTAGGTTCCCTTAAAAATCCAGCAATATTTGACAGTTAAATTTTCAAACTGAGAACAATTAAAAGTAATCTTTTCCTTTTGTTAGTATGTCATGGACACACCTTCCCTTCATTGTTTAGAAGCTTATATGGGTCCAGGAAATATAATTTTCATTATATTAATTTAAACATTATTTTTTCAAGAATTTTATCATCATCTGTTTGACATTTGTGCTTTGAGGGATAATTCCAATAACACTCCATGCATTCAGCTCTATGATATTGTTGAGTGCCTCCTGGCTTGTACTTCTTGGCTCCCATTGGCTTCAATGTTGAAGGCACTTGGTATGTTGCAGAATCAGGCCACTGAGTGGCAGGGAAAAAATCCTGGGCTTACTTATGGATAAATAAATCCAGATCCCACAATATAAGTAACTTCACGTGATAGCTAACATCTAGACCTGATTCTCAAGGTTAAAAATTCTCTCTGTCCTTCTTTCTTACTGAGAAGATTTGTAATGCTTTTTGTTTAATTAAGTGACAGAATAAATTGACCAAGGCAATCAGGAAGTGTTTTCATCCAGATTATTGGAATGGAAACTATACTCAGCTTTTCCAGTAACTTAGAAGCCAGCATCCTTCTCCATTAGATCTGACAGCTACAATTTACTCTGGACCTCCTGATGTAGGTTGTCACTTCCAACAGGCCAGTACGTACATGACCAAGGGTTACAACATACTGATTCATTAGGCTGCAGCCATGAATCTGCCTCTTCAGAGAAAAGCCCCATCCATCTCCCTACATTTAGCTGTCATTCCTGCCATGACCGTAATGCTATTATTGTAAGGGCCAAGTCCATTGCTCATGCCAGATGTTGTTAGGAATTCAATCCATCCTGTTTGTGAACACTGGTTCCTTCAAACAACAAGATATTGAGTGAATTACATATTGAGTGGTGAGGTTTTTTGGCATTTAATTATCCAGCTGACAGGAACACACTTCTTAATTGTTACTGAGGTTACTGGTTAGCATATAAATAAAAGAATGTTATTACGGGTCGGTGGGAGATTAGCAGCTATGTAAATGTTTCACAGCACTGTAATGACCATGACAAAAATCGTTGTGTCTTTACTGGGTATTAGTGCTTTATTGGGTAACATGAACAGGTTTTAAGTAAGAAAATAAACATTGTTATTCCAATAGGATAAATTCATTTTATAATCTTTTTACTAATAATTTTTGGACCAAATCACCCTTAGGATGAGACCTGTGCCATGAAGTTGGAGGGTAGAGGCATAGTACCAGTGACACATACATTCCAGGAGCTCATGGCAGGGTAGCCTAGATAAATGGATACAGGAAACGTGTATTGGGTTGCTCTTGACTGTTTCCTTAATAAGAAGGGGCGCATACTCCATGTTAGCATCGGTGGCATGCTGCAGTATACATGCTGTGTCCAGTTAGCATACCACACCTCCTTGGGGTTGTGGGGCAATAGT
This sequence comes from Eretmochelys imbricata, assembly GCF_965152235.1. Taxonomy (NCBI): domain Eukaryota; kingdom Metazoa; phylum Chordata; order Testudines; family Cheloniidae; genus Eretmochelys; species Eretmochelys imbricata. The sequence continues at coordinate 243,125,272 of NC_135573.1, forward strand.
GGACATAATAGTCAGATTTATCTCTTAGTGTTCTGTTAAGCACTAGGTAGAAATTCTGCCTCTTTACTACCCTGGAGATTCTGAGGTAAAAGATTCCCAGTCCTCTCTTCTGCACCTGCACAACACAGGGCAGGATTTGGTCCACAGGTTTGTTCAAAAGAACATGTGGATACCAAGGATGAATTCAACAGAAATACGCACCATCTTGAACCTTTGCCTCGAATTGGAACCGAATCACACCTCAACCTTTTGTGATGTTCAAAAAACATTCATTACCTTTAAATAAATGATCTTGTGTCTCTCCACTTCTTGGCTGTATCTGGAAGAGAGTATAGTAACAAACAAAACAAAAAGTATTGGAAGGTCAACCAAAACCAAGTAATGTAAATTCCCCAGGAAAGCATTATCTCGTGACACATCCAGGTCCATTTCAATATTAAAGCTTTGGGTAAGCTGAACCAAACCGCAGCATTTTTTGAGGCTTCTTCATTACTTGTAAACGGTTGATAAAAATAATAAGTTGAAGGCAAGACAGCTCAGTGTCCTACATGTTAGCTGGAAAATAAGACAATTTTAGTATTAATAATCTCTACTCCTGTTTTCAGTAAAAAAGAGAAAAAAATCTTTCCTTTTCTGAGAGTAAACACACAGACATTGCTCTTTTATTTTTATCTAGATTAATGATGTAGCCTATATTTTAGGAAATAACACTGTCACTCATTGACAAACAAGTTGGCTATGTTGTGTCCATTTACCAGTTTCATCTTCATTGCTGGATGGATGGTAATTCTTTATAATCATTATATCCCTTTGACAAGTCTGGTTTGCCTGATGTTGTTGTACTAAATCCTCTTTTAAAAAGACAAACAAGTGATAGAACTAGGAATTACTGGTGGTTTCTTGAAAGTAATTGAACTAAAAAATGTCAGTTATTTTTAGTGAGAATTTAGCAAGATTATTAATCAGACTTTAAGATGAAGAATGCTGAGTCACCACAACATTCTGCAGGAATGTATTTGTTGAAGTATCATTATTTACGAGAACAATGTTTTAAAACTTTCTCTAGTATCTGCCTTTTCTGCTCCTGCTCTTATTTTGTGAAAATCATGGCCCTCCGAGATGAGGTTATCCCAATTAGCAACAGTATGTGGCCCTATTAGATTGGCACTCTTGCATATTAAGAACTAGACATTAATAATTTTACAGATTCCAGTGGGTTTCACTCACTTCAATCAAGGGAGTACCATACTCCCTTCAACCTTTAAACTTTTTTTAAACCTTTAAACATTGTGACCAACAGTTATCAACATTTAGCCAAGAGCCTTTCCTAACTCTACACTGAAATTCCAGCAATGATAATATTAGGCTGCTGATATTTGAGGATTCCATTTGCTGTAGAGCAATTCTCTGTAGTTGGGCAAATACTGAAACTCATGACTAACCACCTCCCAGCTCCGCTGCCAAGTAGTAAAAGTTAATCTGTTGACAGCCTGATACCCGACAAAAAAATGGAAGCAGCTATTAATATGGTTAACCATTTAGGGGTAATAATTCATTTATATAATACATTCTACAGGGCCTGATCTTGCAAGGTGCAGAGTGCCCTCAACCCAGAGATGGAATAAGATTTGTTGGGATCCTCTGGGGCACCAAGAACATTTCAGCCCCTACCCCCCATGCCCAAACTGTGGTGCCAGAACTGTGGAGGGCAGGGGAGCCATGCTCTCTACTTTTAAAAGTGGGAGGGCCATGCCTGCCCACTTTTTAACACAGGTGTAATAGCCTCAGGTAGGCATGGGGCTATGCTTTGCAGTGGGGGAGCTGATAAGATAATCAGCTCTCCTGCCACAAAGCACAAAGCCTCTTCCTCAGTGGGGAGCAGAGGTGGGCATTAGCCCCCCCTCACCATGGGGCCTGCCCCCTGCTCCTTCTCTTCCCACCAAGGCCCCACCCCCGGTCAGGCCAGAAGCTGGAGCTGGGCTGTGATAAGAGCCTCCCAGGGAACCCCAAAGCCTTTATCTGCACTGGGTGGTTCACCCTGGGAGGTGGGGTCACAGGCCGGGGGGCTGCTCTTGGGCATCCCGGTTCCCTTCCCAGGGCAGGTGGAGAGTCTGGGACTCCCCACAGTGGCTCAAGTTCTCTGGGCAGCTCTTACCATGGCCCAGCCTCTGGCTTCCAGCCTGGCCGGGAGGGTGGGGGGGGGGGGTGGAGCGGCAAGCATCAGGGCGAAGAGGAGGAGCAGGGGGTGGGGTCACAGTTCCTTACTTATGGAGGTGACAGGAGAAGGGGAAATTTTGCCAGGCCAACATGTGAGGTACACTAGGTCAGGTGCAGAGCAGTATAGTGGCCTCTTATGACCTGCCATCATTGCTCTGCAGCTGGGTTCTTCATTGTCCTCTGGCCTTCCAATCTCCCATACTGTAGTTGAGCTATTTGAAAATCTGATGTGTGCCAGGCATAGACAGTTGTGCAGCGATCTGCACACAAACTCGGATATTCTCCCATTTTTCCTGTGACTGTATTGCCTGGCATTTTTGGAAATTCCTGATTGGCATACTATTTTTCCCTCTGACTACGTGTCTTCTCACTAATTCCACTTCAGTGGAGACACATAGATTTGACACTGATATAAGGACCTATCAGTTATATCTGCTACACAGTTCACCCACAGATTTTGGTGTGTGCACAGGATTGTGGATATATTTGTGTCCCTTTGAAAATTTAGCCCTAGTCTCCATTCCACCTTTGCCTTTAATTCTGGTGTATCTTAACTGCAAACTGCATAACACAGTACTTAGATATACATTCCTTCAGACTGCCTGCCTTGTTATCAAACTAAGCCTTTTGCTCCTGAGACCAGCATAGTTAACATTATAAAGAATAACTGCAGAAGTTACTATAGCTATCCAAGATTAGTACTGTACTTTACACATACTATCCAAGGTAAAATAATTCTCCAAATGTTGCAGGAATGGCTAAAACAAGACTGTCTTGGTATAGTTCATTTTAGAAAGGGTTTAAATTTTGGGGTGCATGAAAAACAAGATGTCTTTTGGATGAGACATAAAACTGAGGACCTGACCACTTGTAATCATTAAAAATCCCACGGCACTTTTTTAGTAATATTATGGCCCCAACATCCTAGCTACCTGCCATAAAGTTTCCTTATAGCTTCACTAGGAAAAAGGTGTTCCACACTTTCTATGCTGAATGGTGTCTATTGTTGCTCTGCTCTATTTATAGGCTGCTCCCTTCCATCTCTGAGGGGGAAGTGCAGGGTGAATTCATCCCTTGGTATGTGCTGTACTCAAATTAATTTATTATCAGTTAAAATGATCAAGCTCTTTAAGGGGTGGAGCATCACTATGTGATAGGCACTATATATACTTCAATTACTGTTAATTATTCATTCCTAATTCTAAACGATAATGCTGATTAACCAACAGCTTTATGTTAAAGAGTACCAGTTACAACCCATAATTTCCATGCAAATACTGCAATCTCTCAAATTCTTCATAGAGCTGGGTGAACACTTCAAACAAAAATATTAATAATTCCTTCTTCTGGATTTCCTCACCTTGTCTATTCTTCTTTATGCCTTTCTTTAAATTGTCAGGTCTTTCCTGTTTTATACAGTACCAGGCACATGGTCACTGCTTCACAAGTGACTAACAATAATAATCCACCCCAGAAATAGAAATAACATATCCAAACATATCTAATCAACATAGCTTGAATTGTGAATATCAAATACTTCCAACAAACAGGACCCAAAAAATCTGCATGCCAAGAATCACTCTCAGCAATTAGCAGGAAATAATTTCAAATATACTTAATTCAAGAAAATTGCAATGTATTTGCAAATATCAAGGAATGATATTCACTGAAGGGAAGATTTTCAAAAGTGCATAAGAGATTTAGGAGCATGAGTCCTATTTTCAGTGGGACTCATAGTCCTGTGTCCCTTAGGAACTCAAGAAACCCACCCCCCCAACAAATAAATTACAACTTACAAGTTATTGACCCAGATACAGTTAAAACTGAAGCATGTTTATGCTATAAATGAACAGCATATTTTGTTCAGGAAGCCACAACGGTCATTAGTCATTAGTGTGACTTAACCAGTTCTAGTGGTATTTGTAACTGGCCTTATCTTGTGCTTAAGTGCTTGGAATATATTGGATTTTTTCAAAATTTAAGTGAGACTTATCAGGATGTCAGAGTCAAGTTTTCCTTGCTGAGGAATTTTCCATCTGCTTTGCTGGAAATATCAGTCTGATCTGGTCAAGCCTTGGTGTCATTGTACGCACAGTGTCCAGAGAGGAGTTTGTAAACTTGCTTGGCTGAATTTTTCTGTTTTGCTCAGCGTAATCTTAGATGAGATGGGAAAGCTACACTTTATGCCTTGTAATCCAAGTCCTCGCCCCTCATGGCTGGCAATTGTAGCTGAGGGAGTGAGTCGATGAGAATGATTAACTTCCTCCCTTTAAAGTGCTAGTTGCTAAATGCAGTGATGAGGCTCCTGCTCAAAAGAACATTCCTTGGCCTGAACACCCTTGCCAGTCATCCACCAGTGCCTAAACTCCTACTTTAGGGAAAGATTACCAAGACTGTAGTGTTGGAACATCTGCTTACATCTTGTTGTTGCATGTGTTTTCAGTTCCAACTTGTCTGGTTGTAGAGGTGGCAAAAAAAGGGAGAATATTTTGTTTTCTGATGTCCATATTGATTGTTATATCTGTAATCACAACCGCTGACACTATTAGTCCCAAGGTTCTATTAACTCATCTGCAGGATCTTGTAAGTGTTATTGGAGCAACCCTTGAGTAGATTCCTTCCTTCTTCAGTGAGAGGCATCGAAAAGGAAGTATTGAGTATTAACCCTTTCTCCTTCAAATATTCTCCCATGTGGGGCTCTTTGGGATTCCATCCTCTCACCTCTCCTGTTCAATACACATGAATGACTGCTGTCAAGAGATAGATGTTGTGGTATTCACTGTTCCACCAATATGGGATATTAGTTCCTGTATTTGTTCCCCCAGACTATATTAAAGCAATGACTTCTACTTTGGGTTTTAGTTCAAAAGCAACTAGAAACTTCAGATGCTGCAGAATGCATCAGCTTACACTTTCAGGCTGTGATGCCACAAAGTACTTAACTTCAAGCATGACCTTAACTTCAAGCACTCGCGTGTGCTCATGACCTTTGCTGAATTGGGGTCCATGGATGGGTTTTTTTCCATTGACTTCAGTGGGCTTTGGGACAGGCCCTATGCACAGAGAACACCAATATTCTGTGTACTGCACTGTCTACCTCATCTCTTCCAAGGTGTTTGCCACTGATAAGTTTATATAAGTCTAGAACCCAGTTATATCTGACAGGGATCTTCTCTCCTTAGCACTTGCTGACAATTGCTGGGGTAGAAGCAGGGCATTCTCAATGGAAGACCCATGCTTCTTGAAATTGCTCCTTCTGGCAATCCACCATATGTTAACATTAGCAGTGAGATGTATGTGTCTAGTACAGTTTTTAAATGGCCTCCAGATCACTTTAGAGATAGAACACGTTATGCCTTGTACCTGTAACTTGTGTATATTGTGTTGATTTCATTTTCTTTCCAAGGTATGGCACCCAGATGCTGAGGTGATGGGACAATTTACAAATAAGTGAATACATAAATACATGAATAAATAAATACATGAAAAATAAAGTGAGTCCCACTTAACCAACTCAGAACGTTATGAGACAAGGTGGGAAACTCGAAGTGTAGAGTTCACTTTGTCCACTATGTGTTTAACCATGATGTCATTGAGCCCTATTGTTATAAATAATAACAATATATATGCATAGGAAACAAGGGCTGTGAGGCTGTGTTCCAGTTTTCAGTGCTGGCCTGATGTCATTTGAGCCTTCTGGAGACTAGTTTTATAGTGTTACACAAGAACAATGCCTGGTGGAAGCTGAAAGAGAGCAATGCAGACTCTAACGAAGAAGCAATTTTAAAGAGTTGGGCACAGTGTTGTACAGGGCCTAGAGAGATCCTGGCCAATAACCATGACCAGGAAATCCACAGATAGAAGTGTTTAAAGGCTGAAGTGGTTTCATGTTGCATGAAGATAAATCCTAAGAAGTTGTACTCTGGCTTTTAATATGATACCAGTAAAATGAGAACAGATTTTCTGTTTCTCAGGCTGTGCCTCACTACAAGCATTTATAGACTCTTGCTGGGTGAAATCTCAAATTCCAGCTAAATGAAACATTCATCTACTTGACAGTTTGTGGTGAATTGCGGCTTCTGTTTTCCGTCAGTATGAATTATGTGTGTTCGGAAAAATGCTTCCAAATTTCAATTGGTTCATCTTAATTTTCTTTCTTAGACCAGATGGATCTTGTTAATAAAATGGTTGTATCTATACCTAATGGAACCTCAAATTGTTTTAATCAATTTCAATTGACATAAATATTTGAAGCATTAAAGCTGTCTCCACTTTTCATTTTTTTTAAAAAACACAGTTGATTCTGGATACCAACAGTGTGCTGCTTACTTTATTCCTTTTTTTCCCAGTCCAATTACAAAGCAGAATCCCCATGCATTAATTGGTATGTACATAGAAGATTCTACATGTCGCCTATGCAGCACAGAGGCAAGGAAGTTTAATTAAATTGTAAAAAGAACTTTGTAACTAATTATATTTGGTGTGTTTTAGATGGTGCTGGTTTACTATACTAAGTGGGGGTGGATTTTGTGCAGGTTTATTGCATAGCAACCTTCCCCACTCCTAGATAAAACATCTTTCCTATAATAATTGCATATACATTTTAGTACTGATTATTTTACAGCATCCTGTGTACTGACTAACGAATCTGAAACAGGCTGCAGGCTGTCAGAGACTTTTTAAGACTTCCTCCAGAGCTCACTGAAGTCAAAGGACTCTTTCCATTGAGTGCAATGAACTTTGGTTCAGGCCATTTATGCCTAAGTCTTGATATACTTTATTTCACAATAAGTATCTCTAACTACTTATTTCAGTACAGCCTCTCTTATGTTTCATCTTGTTCACATATGTCAGTGAGTTCAGCAATCCTCTCTCCCCTCTGCTTGTAAAATATTGTTTTATGGTTTGAATCCAGCCCAGATGGATAGAGACAAATTGTATGAATAAATTTGCATGAACTTATTTGTAATTCTATATTATTTTCTGAATAAGTTTACTGCATAATTCTTGGACTGTGTATGATTCACATGCAGTTTGTTGTGGCTATTCAGTATTCCAAATTTGAAAGGCATTGGTTAGCATTTTTTGGACCCTCACCAGCAGGATGCTTGATTTGTTTGTCCCTGAATGGATGAGTAACTGTTAGAAGCAGGTTTCTGGTGTGAATCCTCAAATTGAGAGTTCAAACTTCTCTTTTGCTAATACTCACCAAAACCGCTCTGTTGATAAACATTTCTAGAAATAAATGAACAAATGTTTGCTATCCTATTACTTGAAAGCAAAGCTGATCAGGAATGTTCTGAAAGCTTTTTTGTTGAAAAATGCCAATTCATGCAAATGGAAACTTTTTGTCAAAAAGGGTCAGTTTCAGCAAATTTCTCAACTCAAAAACGTTTGAGAAAAAATTTGTAATTGTTGAAATAACCTGTTTGACATTTTCAAAATTAAACATTTTGGTCTTCCAAGGAATGTTTACACTGCAATGTAAGTCTGGGTTCAGACTCAGACTCAAACCCTAACCCCCCTTCCATTCACATACAAATCTCTTGGACTTGGGCTCAGATTCAGAGTTCTAGGACCTCATGGGGTGGAGGGTCCGAACCCAAGACCAGACAGGACCCAGGGATCAAGTCCTATCTTTTTGAAATGTAGATGTGGCCATGGAAGTCTGCCACTGCTATCCCACAATCCCATGGCCAGTGTTCTCTATCTCATGAGTTGCCAACTGACTCCCAAGAAATGGAGGCAACCCCCCTTGTTCAAGTACAGCATGGCATTTAGCCCTTCCATTTTATTGTGAGCTGCAAACACAGTGAATCTTCTCCTGAGTTTGCAATAGAAACTGACAAGACCAAATTGTTTGCCAAGTATGCTACTTCTGGTCATAGGAGCACAGCCAAATTTTGATGCATCTCTGATGTGAGGAAAGCAAAAGATTTGATTTTAGTAACAGTACCAGCAATGACTACTCCTACCAGCAAATAGTGAAGAAGATGGCAGTGTTGGAAATTTACCTGACCAGGTACCAATGCATGGAATGGATTAAATGGCTCAAGATAGACTACCACAAAACCAGATATCAGAAACACATCTCTGGGAACTCATCATTATGCTCAACTCATGAGGACTTTGATAGCATGCTGGGTAGTGTGCCTATCACAGAGACAACAGTAGCACACAATGACCTGGTCAGCAGGAATGGCACCCTGCCAACCCCAGAATCTAGCATGGTAACTTATGGGAGGCAGCTGTAGGTGCCGGATGAGGCTTTTGCACAAGAGCAGCTGCAGGACATCCTGAGGCTATACTTGGAGGAGCTTTTTGATGTCTCAGCGGAGGAGTGGCTTGCTATGGAACTAGCAGCAGAAACAGAAGAGACAGAAGTCACCCCCGAGCTGGGTAAGTTCCTAGCTCCATTTTTGTGTTTATTTGTATCGCTATGGGAGGGATTTCTGTTTTATTAATCCCCCCCAAAAGTTTTTTTTAATTTTATTAAGAAATTGTATTACTATCACTGCATCACACCTTTTATATTTCAAATAAATAAAAACATGATAAGGGACAACTGAAGTTGCATGCAACCATTGTTTGTCAATACAGACATCTAAACCCACAGTTCTCTACCTCCAACCCCCACTTCCCACCTCCATTGCATAAGTGGTCATTCATAAGTACAGTGCAGGTCAAACAACTCCTGCCCCTCACCTAATGTACTATAAGCACTGCACAAGTACATTCATAAAGGTACTGTTCTTCCTCTTCCATTGTCCCATTCAAATCCGCGATGTGGGAGCACAAAGCATCCCTAATTTCTGTTCTCCAGGTTCATCTAACTCCAGCGGTAGTAGCTTCACTTTCTGGCTGAGCGTAATGGTTCAGCAATCTGTCTCTATCATAGGTCCTCTCATGGGGAAATGCACCATTGTCTTCACAAAGATTGTGAAGAGCACAGCAAGCCACAGTAATCCAGACAGTATTGATGACACTGGACTCCAAACAGCTCTGCAGACAGCATCAGCAGGATTTCAATCTGCCAAACACACATTCAACCAAAATTCTACACCTGCTGAGAGTGTAATCAAACCTTCTGTTGCCAGGGCCTCTGCGATCAGGATATGGTTTCATAAGGCAAGGAAAAAGAGGGCAAATGGAATCGCCAAGTGGAAACAATATCTCCAACAGTGGAAACAATATCTCCATTTATGACCATGTCATTTGGTGGGAATAGTGTCCCAGTCAGTCTTTGAACGTAGACTCCTGATCGGTGGAAAAATCAGGCATCATGAATTTTTCCAGGGCAGCCCACATTGGCATTCATAAATCAGGCTCTGTCGTCCACAAAGACCTGCATAACAATGGAGCAGTATGCTTACTGGTTTATGTACTCAAGTGTTCCTTGAAGAATACAAACTATGGGCACATGGGTCCCATCAGTGGCCCTGGCACAGTTTAGAAACTCCATTCTCTGAAAGCCAGTAATTACATCAGGAATACCTTTTATATCTGCCACCCAGAGGTAAACAGACAGCCTCAGAAATGTCTACAACCATTTTACTCAGAGTTGACTTTCCAACATCAAACTGGCTGACAACAGATTTGTAGCAGTCTGGGACAGTCAGCTTCTAAACTGTTATAGCAACGCATTTCTGGTCCAACATGGCTGCCCTCATGTGTGTCTTGATGCTTGAGGATCAGGACAAACTGCTCACAAAACTCCAAAAATGTAGCTTTCTTTATGCCAAAGTTCTGGACCCACTGCTGGTTATCTCAGGTCTGCAGGACGGTTTGATCCCCTGAGTCTGTGCTTGCTGCCCTTCTCCAGAAGTGCCAGTCTATGTAGGGGGAATCAGTGGCTATATCGAGTGTCATGAACAGCATCAAGCAGTTTGAGTTTGCCGTATCTGTGTCATCCTTCTCTTTGCCCTTCTCCTCTGTCATGTGCATTTGATGGGCCTGTGTCTCATGGAAGCTCTGCCCATTCCCTTAAATAAAAGTGAAAGCACAAGTGAGAGTTCTTCAAATGGTGACTCCTCCATGTTGCTCACTCTGGTTGCTGGGAGTGCATGCACCAAAATGATGACTTGGTAGGATGTGTTGGTGGACTGGTCAAACTTCCTGTGATCCATAGGGGTGGACAGTCAAGTTTTCCCACACTGCACCAGGAACAAAGTGTTAGAACAATCATCTTTCATGAGGCTAGGAAGTGTGGGATATCATTGGTTGGACTCAGGCCTGCAGAATGCAGTGTACATGCAAGAGATCCAGATTGTCGCCCAGGATTAAAAATGCTCCACCTAAGGTCCCACTCAAGCCCTGGGTTTTCAAACCCAAGGTTTCCAGGCTTGAGTCTCACTAACCCTGGGCTTACATTGCAGTGTAGACATACCCCCAATGTGAACTGACTTTTTATTTCAATTTTAAGCTAAGCATGTCATGGCACAAGTAGGTGACAGGGTAGAGCTTTCTCTAATTCTGCAGGTTCAATTAGACCTTCAATATATGATTATATAGAATTTCAGATTAGAAAAAGAGTAAAGGCTGAAAAAATAATTTCTTTTGTAAAGTATATGGGACAGTGTACATACACCTATATGTATATGCATTTCCCACATTCTTTAATGACTGTACTGATGATCTTGACATCTCAGTGTTTTTTGTACTAGGTTGTCCAGTCTGGTCTGCTCTGATTTCTTGTCCCTGATGAAAAAAAAAATCCTAAATCCTTTATGAAGACTGATAACATCTGTTGTGTTTGGATTATAAGAAGAGATATTAATGGATTTAAAAAACCATGAGGATTAGAGAGAAAAGAAAAAAAAGCATGAATTTCACTGTTTATATAAACAATGGTGTGACAAATATAACAGTAACACCATCAGCAACACATCTGTTTAATGGGCTAATGCAAACTGTGAGTTTGTTGGGAGGGTGGGCAGTAATTTAAGCTATTTTTCAACATCTCCAGATGTGTCTCAGGCTTCATTCAGCTGAGGTGAAATATGCCAGCTTTTTCTTTTGGGAGAATAAAACCATTATGTGTGATCTTTTAAGGTATGTAAGGCAGTAGAAGGCAGCTATATAGATTTAATTGTGATACATGGCTTCACTTTTCTCGAAGCATGTTTTAAATTTGTAATATCATTAAGTGCTGATAATTTCTTTGGTGGGCATAAACTACTCTAGAAATAAAAAGTGGTTCAAATGTCATGTTAAGATGAAGAAGACATGACATTACACTGTAATATCAAAAGACAACAGCTCGTATGTTTTCTTACAAAGGAAAGGACTACAAACTGAGCAACCATGTTAGGTCAAATAAAATAGGTAATAGGTGCAGTCAGGTTAGTGTTCCAATGCAGTATAAAATAGAAAATCTTTAACGACATTTTAAACATAACACTCTTCAAGTACCCTTTATGCCCTCCGACTATTGGAATGTGTGTTTGTAGAGAGAGCAGAAAGTAATCTACCAAAAGTTCTGGTTTTTAATCCCAGCTCTACCATTAATTTCCTGTGTGATGTTGGACAAGTCACCTAGCCCTTTTGTGTCTACCTGTAAAAACAGAGATATATTTACCTACCGCATCTCAGTTCATGAGGATCATCTGATATTTGCAAAGTGCTTATAGATCCTCAGTTGAATGATATTTTATAATTGTTAAAAATATTCTGAAAGTGAATGGTTTGCACTGTATGAAGTGATAGCTAGGAATGCCCCCAACCTAGTCCTTGGGGCTGTTACTGAGTTCTTAGGCATTTAATCTTTAAAAAACCTGATCGTCTATACAGAGGTATGAAAGAAATTAAGTGCAGAGTAATTTAAGAAAAGTGATGGCAATGGAATAAACTGTCAGGGGAAATTCTGGGATCACCAGTTTTCACACCTACTCACATGCTTCCCAACCGAACACCAAATTCCTTTGATAGTCAGATAGGAGATACTGTCAGTAGAATGACTGTACCCAATCGGGTGAGAAATCTGGGCAAAGCCAAGCAGCAACAACTATGTTTGTACACTAATGCAAGGAGCCTGGGTAACAAAACAGAGGAACTAAACTACTTGTGCAAGAAGTGAAATCAGATATTTTAGTGATAACAGAAACATGGTGAAATAGTAGTCATGACTGGAGTACAGATATTGAAGGGTAAGTGCTGTTCAGGAAAGACAAAAATAAAGGTAAAGATGGTAGAATAGCATTGTATATTAATGATGAGGTAGACTGTAAAGAAATTAGAAATGATGGAATGGATAAAAGAGAGTCTACTTGGGTCAAAATCACTTTGGGGAAGAAGGCTACCAGAGATTCCCGTGGGATAGTACTTGAAGTACACCACAGACCCCCAAGTTTGGATCCAGATAGATACCTCTTTAATGTTTTAAATTAAATAAATACTATTGGGAATTACGTGATTATGGGGGACTTTATTTTCCCAGATATAGGTTGGAGGACAAGTGCTAGTAATAATAGTAAGGCCCAGCTTTTTCTTGTTGTGATAGCTGACAGATTTCTTCACCAAATAGTTGCCAAACCAACAAAAAGTGATGCTATTTTAGATTTGGTATTGGTGAGTAGTAAGGACCTCATAGAAGAATTGCTTGTGGGGGACAGGGTAAAATGGATTTATTTAGGGTTTGAACCCCACTGGGAGTTGGGCATCCGAGTGTCAAAGGCAGGAACACTTCTTAACTGGCTTTCAGTTAAGCCTGCAGCTTTGGGGCATGTGTTTCAGATCCTGGGTCTGTGTTGGAGCAGACTGGCGTGTCTGGCTCAGCAAGACATGGTGCTGGAATCCTAAGCTGGCAGGGAAAGCAGGGGTAGAAGTAGCCTTGGCACATTGGGTAGCAGCTCCCAGGGGGTTTCTGTGATCCAACCCGTTACACCTGGATTTCAGTAAGACTTTTGATACAGTTCCACATGGGAAATTACTAGTGACATTGGAGAAGACGGGGATTAATATGAGAATTGAAAGGTGGATAAGGAACTGGTTAATGGTAAGACTACAAGTCGCCATACTGAAAGGTGAACTTTCAGGCTGGAGGGAGGTTACTAGTGGAGTTCCTCAGGGATTGATCTTGGGACCAATATTGTTTAACATTTTTCGTAATAACCTTGGCATAAAAAGTAGGAGCGTGCTAATAAAATTTGTGGATTACACAAAGCTGGGAAGTATTGCCAATATGGAGGAGGTCCAGAATATTATACAAGAAGATCTGGACAAACTTGAAAACAGGAGTAATAGAAATGGGATGGAATTTAATCATGCTAAGTGCAAGGACTTGCACTTAGGGACTAAGTGAAGTTCTAGGATGCATCAGGTGAGGTATATCCAGTAGAAATTTGGAAGTGTTAGTACTGGTATACAAAACACTGGTGAGACCTCATCTGGAATACTGTGTGCAATTCTGGTCTCCCATATTTAAGAAAGATGAATTCAAACTGGAACAGGTGCAGAGAAAGGCTATTAGGACAATCAGAGGAATGGAAAATCTACCTTATGAGAGGAGACTCAAAGACCTTCGCTTGTTTAGCCTAACCAAAAGAAGGCTGAAGGGAGAGATGATTGCTCTCTCTAAGTACATCAGAGGGATGAATACCAGGGAGGGAGAGAAGTTATTTAAGTTAAGCACCAATGTGGACACAAGATCAAATGGACATAAACTGGAATCAGCAAGTTTAGGCTTGAAATTAGATGGAGTTTTCTAACCATCAGAGGAGAGAAGTTCTGAACAGCCTTCTTAGAGGAGTAATGAAGGGAAAAAACCTAACTGTCTTCAAGACTGATCTTGATAAGTTTATGGAACGGACAGTATGATGAGACTTCCTACAGTGGCATGTAGCCGATCTGTGATGGATAGCAGTGAATATCTCCAACGGCCATTGAGGAGATATTAGATTGGGAAGACTGTGTTACTGGAGAGAATTCTTTCCCAGGTTTCTGGCTGATGGGTCTTGCTCACATGCTCAAGGTCAAAGTGATGCCATATTTAGGGTCAGGAAGGAATTTTCCCCCAGGTCAGATTGGCAGAGAACCTGGGGTTTTTTTGGCCTTCCTGTACAGCATGGGGCACTGGTCACTTGCAGGTTTAAATTAGTGTAAATGGTGGATTCTCTGTAACTTGAAGTCTTTAAATCATGATTTGAGAAGCTAAGTAATTCAGTCAGAGGTTTGGGGGCTATTACAGAAGTGGGTGGGTGAGGTTCTGTGGCCTGTAATATGCAGGAGGTCAGACTAGATGACCATGATAGTCCCTTCTGGCCTTAAAGTTTATGAGTCTAACAGAAAATAAAACACAAACTGCTTCCTTTCTCTGTTCTCCTGAGGGTTTATATGTGCCTGAGGGTTCTGTTCTCTTAAGGGTTTACACTGTCATCACAAGAACTCACTCTCTCTGGCCCAGGGGTCTCAAACACGCGGGATGTAGGCTGCATGCGCCCCGCGGAGTTATTTCCTGAGGCCTACCATAGCTCCCCTCACTCCCTGCCCTGCGCCTCCCCCCCCGCAAGCACACCGTGTCCCTGCTCCTCCGCGTACCTCCCAGCTCTTAGGACTTTCCATGAGGGAGAGGGGAGGAGCGGGGACGCAGCACACTCAGGGGAGGAGGCGGAGAAGAGGCGGGGCCAGGGTGGGGATTTGGGGAAGGGGTTGGAATAGGGGCAGGGAGAGGGTGGAGTTGGGGTAGGGATTTTGGGGAAGGGGTTGGAATGGGGGTGGGGAAGGGGTGGGAAGAGGCGGGGCAGGGAGGGGCCTCATGGAAGGTGTGGAGTGGGGGTGGGGCCAGGGGCAGAGGGGAGGGCTTTTCTATCTTTGTATGAAAAGGTGTCAGTGATGTGGTCCTCGGCCAATGTACTAGTCCTCATGTGGCCCTCGTGGTGATTTGAGTTTGAGATCCCTGCTCTGGCCCGAATGGCTTTGGCACAGTATGTCACACAGAATATTACTATGAACTTTAGAGAGTCTAAGGGATAGATCAACAAAGGGGACTTAGACTCAGTGCTGCAACACGTAACTTAGATGCCCCTCAGAAATCCATAGTCCTGAGTTAGGCACCCAGGCATGCTCTGCAATGCATGTGGAGAGTAAGGTCCCTAAAAATGGGATTCAGAAAAGCCAGCGACCTGAGTGGGGAGCCACCTAAAGTAGCCAATAGTAAATGCTGAGGAGAGAGGTATGGCTTAAGGCCCACCCCTCAAAGGGAATTAAATACCTAACTCTTGGTTGGAGGGAGGTGCCTATCTCTGCTCAAGAATAACAGCCAGAACCCCTCCCTTGCAGTTAGGTGCTTAAGCCAAGTCAGCCCTTTCTCACAAAAAACAAGGAGTAGGTGATTCTAGCTTTCTTTTACCCAGTAGTCTTGTGGTTAGCGCACTCACCCGGGATGCATGAGACCCAGGTTCCAAACCTCCTTCTGCCTGAGAGGATCAGGAACTTAAACTTGACTTGCTCACAGCCCAGAGGAGTGTCCTAACCATGAGGGTATAGAATCATTCTCACGCGTGCTCTGGCTCAGTGAATATTTAAGCATTTCAAAGTGGACAGTGGAACAGTGTCAACAGGAGAGATTAAGGGTATATCTACACTGTGTTTTAAAACCCAGGGCAGTGAGTCTCAGAGCCCCAGTTCATGGGACTTGTACTACAGTACTAAAAGCAGCCTTGTAGATGGTGCAGTGCAGGCTGGAGCTCAGTCTCTGAAGCCCAGGAAGGGAGGTAGGCCTGAGGCAGAACATCTACGTGGCTATTTTTAGCACCGTAGGTGAGCCTGCAAGCCTTAGTCTGTAGACTCACTCTGAGATACACTGCTGCAGTGTGTTTTTTGCCATGTAGATTCATCCTTAGGCACCCAGGGAATTTGGGTGCCTACATGGTTAGGTGACAACTGAGCACTGAGTCTTAATCCAGCAACCTCTCTATTGGGCCATATTCTTAAAATGAACAGCAACAATGCTTATTGCTGTTATGTGCAACCTTACAGTCGAATAAAAAGTGCATAATACTCAGTCCAGCTACCATTTTTCAGTGGAAGAGGGCACAATCCCATAGAGCTCAAACCTGAGAGAAGCTGACTGGCTCCCACCGGAGATGAGGCCACTCTATCACTCCCAGGAAGTCCTCTGTATTTTTTAAGACTGGGACCAACATTTTATGTCAACCTGGAGGTAGATTCACAATGGGATTTAGGCACCGAACTGCCACTTTAGGCACTTACATCCAAAAGTTAGAGCCTCAGTGCTCAGCTGTTGACCTGTTGTGTGACATTAGACAAGATACTTTACCTCTTAATGACTTTGTTTCCCCTCTTGTCCTTTCTCTGTCTTGTCTATTTAGATGTCTCTTGAGGTCAGGGACTGTCTTCTACTATGTGTACACACAGTACTTAGCTGACCAAGGCCCTGATCTTGGTTAGGGCATCTAGGCACTATCATAAAACAAGTAAAAAGTGAAAGCAATAGTTATGATCACAGTGATTACAGTTTATAATCCCTTTTTCTTCAATAAATGTTGCCAGCATCAACACAAAGTAACAGTGCCAAACCCATCAATGTCTTGCCATAAATTACAAGGAGAAATATACATATACAAATACAGAAAAAATATTTTCTTTATGAAATCGTTAGATTAGCAATAGAAGTGAGCAAGATTGAATATATATATATATATATAATGTATTTAATTTAATAATGTTTGAACAAAATAATAAAACCAGAGACAAGCAAGTTGATCGAATTCTGGTCTCTTGGAAATATAAACAGTAGAAGATTTCTGACAACATGCTGGAGGATTACTGGTAATTGTTAAATGTTATGAATCCTGTTAAATGTTGGCAGTCATCTGAACTTTTACCTAGCATCAGCTGCAGAGAGCACTAACAAAGCATTAACAAAACATTTTATTCAATCCAAAACTAAACAGGAATTAGCATTTAAGGAAGTTCATCTGCTCCGATGTCATTTGGGGATGATAGTATAGAAGGGTATGCTAGAGTTTACTGGGTTTATATATCCTGATATTAACATGCTAGTCTGGTCATACAGCTGTAATCTGATGTTCCATTGGAAGGAAATAACTGTGAATATATAAACAAGATTCAACAGCAGTGAAAGGTTTTGAATTTTTTGAAAAAGTGAAATTCAGAGTTTAAAAGGAATTTTTTTTAATAATACCCGTTACCACAGGGCATGATCCTGTTGTCATTGAAATCAATGGAAAATTTCACATTAAGGTTAGTGAAAGCAGGATCAGGCCCACAGGGCCTCTACCAAATATATTTTATATGGAAACCATTAAGGCGGCTGTTGTGCTGTGACCAGTATTCTCTCCTTGTTTCCTTATGCTCTCCTATCTGTCTGTAGCCATTGATTGTCTCTTGTTTTATCCTTAGAATGCAAGCTCCTGGTGTGTTTGTTCAGCAGCTAGCAACTCATCCATCACTGGGATTGCTGCTAGTCATTGCAATGGTAATACCAATAATAAAGAACAATAACATGGAACTCCAAAAGGCCATTTATGACACAGTCACTTTTTAGAGTAAAATTACACTTTGAGACTCACCCCTCAGCAGCCCATAGTTACAGATTTTCATAACAGCTCTGAGAAAAAGACAACATAAAAATCTCATTTGTAAGTGAAATAGAACTTCTCGTATGCAGAAAGGTTAACAAAATATTGATGACTAGATTTGCTATACACATTGTGCCACATTCTGCCAATGTTGTGAGATATCATGACAGAAACGGAGGAGCCAAACCCACAAAGGCTCTTAGTCAATACGTTTTCTATGATTGGTGGATAGATAGATCTTTAGTAACTTGGGGGAACATACCTCTAAATTGCATGGGTTTCTAATCTGATTTATTTATTCATTAATTCAAGCTAGTGAAATATGTTCAGAGAAATCAGGCTATACACAACTTACAGAGAATGTGATATATAATCAAAACAAAAGGAATGGCAATTTTCAGGCCCAATCCAGGTAGGTGCTAAGTATCTTTAACTTCAGTTGAAATTCATGAGAGTTAATGGTTCATAGGCATCTTGTAGGATCAGACTCCTATGTTAAAAAGGCAATAGCATCATACAAAATAATTCATTCAGTGGATATAGTTCTGCTGTATCTTCAGTTGAGCACAGTAACAGCTTGTTGGCATGGTTACTGTACCAAAAGTTCAATTACATCAAAAGTAGTTCTGGCCCTTAATTTGTTGAAGGTTTAATTATATTAACTATATAACTTCTCATCTGAAGGAACCATTGAAGAGTGGCTGTGATTCTAAACAAGAATGAAATATTGCAAATATTTTCTCATGCAAGTAGCTCTTTCACACAGCAATAGGCCTACTGATCACTCCCTGTGACTTCAAGGACTTATTACTGAATTATGAGTTTTCAGGATTGGGCTGTCCATAAAAGGCAATTAAAAAGAAAAAGCCAATTTCAGCACCTGGCCTTGTTTATATTAGGAAAGGTTTTTTTGGGGAGAAAAACCAAATCCCACCAATACTAATAATGACAGTGGATTTCTGGGGTCTTGGATGCACTAGTTAGGGTGACCAGACAGCAAGTGTGAAAAACCGGGACTGGGGGCAGGAGGGTAATAGGCACCTATATAAGAAAAAACCCAAATATCGGGACTGTCCCTATAAAATAGGGTCATCTGGTCACCCTGGCACTAGTGCTTTCAAAGTGGCTAACTGTGATGAAGCTGAACTGGTAGTAGCAATGGGGGGGAATTTTGTACAAGTCTTAGTGTAGACACAGCCTTATGGCATGCATGGATAGAAAAAAAAATTGTTTTAAATATGAGAGTTAACACATTTTAACTAACATGATCTTAAGAAGGACTTTGAACCTTATGCTAACAGGTCAAGTTGTGTTCAGCTTGGAATTTAGCTGGTCAATGTCCATCTGAAAGTGAATGGACTCAATTTTCAGCAGATGTATATCAGCATAGCTCATGCAGCTATACCAATGTACATCAGCTGAGAATCTGACCCAACCTTATAAAACTAGCCGAGGCAGGCCCTTCATGTAAGAAGGTGCAAGCCCACTGAAATCAGCTGTGATGTGGCTATTTACATCCAGGCTGAATCTGACCCAAGATTTATCACTATCTAGCTAGAGGAATATTACAGTGAGTGGGTGCGTGTGTATGCACACACACACACACACACGTGTAAAAATATCACTTGTTTGTCCTTTTCTTAGGAAGTGTATCAACTGCAAGATAATTAAATAGATCAGTATAAAATGTCCACTTCTGATTCGTTGTTAAAATAGAACTTATGAAAGGAAGAAGTTACTCACTTCAGTTACATGGTCCTTTCTAAATGCAAATAATTATAGGCTAGGCTAAATGGAGACACAAGAAGCCTTGATCTTTCTGTGAATGAGCTACCTGGAATAATTTGTTCTTTATATCTTACTTGGCAATTGTCAACAAAGACAGCAATAGCGTTAATTGCCTTATCATGCTTGCTTACTCCTGCTGGAAGATTTTACATCCCATTAGAGAGTCCACAAATCTTGGCATGGATTTCTGGGTTTATTTACATGAGATTATGAAAATTTGAAAACTGCTTGTCAGAAAAGTGAATGTTCAAGTTACCATATTTTATCTTGTTAAACAGGCTTGCTGTTGCTTCTGATTCACTGTGGGCTCGGCTGAAGATGATAAAAAGAAACATTTTAATTACTATTTGAACTTACACCACTTCCTTCTTGAGGTGCACCACAAAAAATTAGTAGCTTGCTTAAAATGTCAATGTGGAATTCCTGAATTATGTTATATATTTAGAGTAATATTTTTTTAAACACAGTAACAGACACTAACAAATTATTTAATGTACTACTCTTTCACTTTCTGGATGAAATCTCTCTAAAGCCCTGCTGATTCAGCTAGTGCCACAAGAAGTTGCTTTCCTATAATGATATTTGTCTTCATCTATTAACATTGGTGGTGGTTTCTGTGCCTGTTTCTTCTATCATTGCATTCAGTACAAACTTCTCAATGGCTTCTTTTGTGCAACATCAGGTCTTAATATCTAAGCATTATTCTTGAAACTGGAAAAATCACTAGCACTTTCACTTTAAATGATTTTCTTGAGTCATAAAGGGTCTCTTGTCTTCTGTAACTTTAGCTATTTTGAAGAAATTAGGCCAATATATTTAAAACAATAATTAACATTTCATTTTATTTTTCATATACGAAGCCTAGAGCAACATTAAGATAGGAATAATAAGGGAAGCATTAGCAACTCGTATTTTAAGATGCCTTGCACTTCCCATTGTAAAATTTTTCCAAGCTGTTTCGAGGAATTCTAAACCTCTTTATGATTTGCAGAAGGACTTTTTGGAATTTGACAGGGTGATAGTCCTGGGATTAGAGATGTGCCTTTTCTTGTACCCATGAAAATATATTTTGTTTTGGCAAGGTTAGAAACTGTTGAAAGTCATCATTTGTATTTTGTGTTATGCACAGGCCAGTTTGCAAGATGGTCAATGCTTAAAAAAAAAAAAAAATCACTCAATGGACTGGACTAAGCATATTTCCAATGCAGCACAGAACTGAACCTCCAGATGGGGAGCAGATAAAAAGATCTCACCCACATGCTGTTTGGCATATAGGAAGATATAATGGACTAGGAACCAACAGACCATGAATTCTAGCTCACCACTTCCCCTAACTGGTGTTAATTCTATGCCCCTCACAACTCTTGTTTTTGAGCAAGGCCTCATATCCCACTGAGAGGTTACTCAAACTAGAAACAGAATCCAGATTCATCTAGCACACTGAGTCTCTTCCATTTAGTCACATCACCTCTCAGAAGGAATGGGGACAAACCTATATGATTGCCTATGCTGTTCGTATAATGGAACTACTCAGATGCATAAGCCACTGTTTCAATGTGTTATGCATTTTCCTATAATAGTTGGTTCTCTTGCTACTAGCTATTTAATTAGTATTTTAGCTCAATGGAAAACATCTGTGACACAGTGCTGAACAATAGGAAGGGCTTCCATTAATTTTTGTTTATTGCCTGCGACCTGTCCCTGACTTAAAATACCCATGACAGAATCTTAACCTTACTTATTACAACAGCCTGTAACCCACTAACCCCCTTTTTTTGTCCTATGACTGTAGAGATGTTAACGGGCCACTCTACCTTGAATGGTCCCTTACAATAGGTGAAAACAATGAGGAGGACTTGTGGCACCTTAGAGACTAACACATTTATTTGGGCATAAGCTTTTGTGGGCTAAAACGCACTTCATCGGATGCATGCAGTGGAAAATACAGAAGGCATCCTGATTATCACTACAAAAGGTTTTTTTTCTCCTACTGATAATAGCCCACCTTAATTAATTGGTCTCGTTATAGTGGGTATGGCAACACCCATTTTTTCATGTTCTCTGTTTATATATATCCTACTGCATTTTCCACTGCATGCATCTGATGAAGTGGGTTCTAGCCCATGAAAGCTTATGCCCAAATAAATTTGTTAGCTTCTAAGGTGCCACAAATACTCCTCGTTGTTTTTGGTGATACAGACTAACACGGCTACCACTCTGAAACCCGTTACAATAGGCACTAACTGCTTATGCTAAACATTCTGTTCCAGCTGCATTTAGCTGTGATGCTGGGAGTACCTTTTCTAGGCGTGAAAAGGAGCCCCATGTGTGGCTCAATAGCTTGTCTCTTTTCCTTAAAATATCCTGGTGGCGGACAAACAGAGTGCTGCCAGGCTTGCATCTGCTCCAGCCCCGTTGCTGCTCCTATGGCAGGGGCTGACCACTGCTGCTCCAGCACCACGCAGGCTGACCCAACCCCAGGTGCTGCTCCAGCAGACCGGGAACTGCTGCTCAGGTGGGCCTGGAGCTGGCTGCCGGTCATCTGTTCTGGAGACCCTCACCCTGCTGCTGCTTCAGCAGCCCTGACTCTGACAGCTGTTCCAGCCCTGCCCCAGAAGTCACCGAAGTCCTGGAAAGTCACAGAATCTGTGACCTCCATGACAGAATCGTATCCTTAGTAATAAGCCATAAATCCAGTGTCTGACCTATCACTCCTCATCCTCAAAGGAAACCTGCACAGCACTTTCAAAAACAAGCCTCAGAGCTTAAATTCATTACTTTGCTAGACACTAAAAATCATGGACTGAACAGACACACTGGACTTACGGATTTATTACAACAGTCTGTAACTCACTACCCCCCTCTTCTTGGCCTATGACTGCAGAGGTGTTAATGGGCCACTCTGCCTTGAATGATTCCTTACAATATGTGCTAACTACTTATGCTAAACAATCTGTTCCACCTGCATTTAGTTCTGACACTCGGAGTACCTTTCCCAGACCTGAAGAAGAGCACTGTGTGACTCGAGGGAGAACTTGTCTCTCTCACCAACAGAAGTTGGTCTAATAAAAGATATTACCTCACCCATCTTGTCTCTCTAACATCCTGAGACCGACACAGCTACAACAAGCTACACTGCATATGTTACCGTTAGTATCACTAACATTTAAGTCACGATTACAAAATTAAACAATGGGTCTGAAGCTCTTTCCTCAGATATTATTCATGTTGAAGTCAGTGGCATTAAACCAGTGAAGAATTTGGTCCAGTTTTATTACATAACTACTGCAAAGTTATACACAATTCACAAAAAATAAAAGGTGTGTGTTTGAGTGGCTTACAGATTTCTGAAATACAGAAGACAAATTTGTTTTATTGACTGGCCATCAATGGGAAGGGGAGGAGAAATAGTATGGTGTCCCAGGACTTGTTTTAGCAGTAGGCCTGGGAGGCAGTGGTGAGTGGGGCTGACTGGAAAACAAACCTTTTATTTCATGAAAAGATTCAAGGGTTTGGAATTTGTTTTGTTCCACATTAGAACAAAATTGAGACCTTTGAAAGTTTTCACAAAAACAAAAGACAAACCAACCTTTCAGAATTGCCAATAGCCTCTGAGTTAGGGCACTTGGCTGGGAGGCGAAAGACCTAGCTTCAAGTCCCTAGCCTGAATCAGGTAGAGCAGGAACTTCAAGTTGGATCTCCTACATTACAGATGAGTGCCCTGAGCTACTGGCTAATCAAGGGGCTCTTTTCTGCCCCAGAAGTTCTATCCTAGACCTGAGAAACCCTGTGGAGGAAAGTTTCATCAAAACAGATAAGTTTTTGCAAAAAGTTTCAGTTTCAACAAATTGCCACTTTCTGAGGAAAAACATTTCAAGAATGCAGCAAGAAAAAGTAAGTGTTTAGACATGTCTGAGGAGAAGATAACATTGGTAATATTAATGTATGCCTAAGCACGTATATTGCACTCATTACTGTAGTATCTGAATACCTATTAATTCCCCAGGGGACACTTAATGTACACTCTAATTGTGAAACCCAAAATCAAAGTCTCTGATGGTATAAATGTATGCAGCTGCACTGATGTCATTAGTATTGTGCCCATTTACAACAGCAGATAATTTGCCCCCTCCCCATTGTGATAAGTTCTTAGGATTCAAATGAAGTACCCCAGCAAGCAACTTTTCCCTGTAGCCCGTTGCTTCCCGCATCTCCTATTGGCCACTGGGAGCTGTGGAGAGCCGTGCCTGCAGCAAAATGTCTCGCAGCCCACAATCAGATTACCCTGGTGGGTCGCATGTGGCCCATGGACCGCAGGTTGCCCACCACTGGTCTAAGGCCTTGGGAATTCCCTCAGGTAAGGATTTGTTGCTGGCATTATCTCTGTAAACTTTTTTTTTAAATAAAAAGGTATCCTTTTACCTTCTTAAAGTTCTGCTGATGTAAGTATTAACTGCAGATATTAAAGGCTGGCAACACATATCACTTCATAGCACTTTTCAGTTTCAAAGCATTTTACAAGTACTAATCCTCACCGCATCCTAACAGGTAGTTAAGCAACTATTATAATCCCAAACTGAAACAGGGAGGTTAAGTAATTTGTCCAAAAGCACAGAGTAATTTTCAGAACTAGAAGTGGTTGAAAATTTGAAATTCCATCCTGCAGGAACTTCTGATATTTCAGAATTTGTTTTTGTCTCAAATTGGGACCAAATAAATAAAGTATTAAACCTTTTGGCAGAATGCAGAAGTTCAGCAAAAATTATATTTTGAATTATAGGTATGTTTTGTTTTGATATTTTTAATCAAAAGGAAATGTTTTGACATTCCAGAAATCAAATAGTTTCATTTCAGGTCAGTTCAGCATTGATCTGTGTTCCCCCCAATTTGCACAGCTCCTCATGGGAGTTGTAGCTCAGGTGTCTCATGACTCCATTCTCCTGTATGGACCGTGCTTCCTAGTTGAACTCCATCTCCCATGATGCACTCTGGTCACACAACTCCTGTGATGCACTGGGGTGATTTGACCAGAAAGGAGATTATTTTAGAGTTTTATACTGCTTTCCATCACCATAGCATCTGAATGCCTTCCATGTCTAATCAATAGCAATTTTGAAGTCTTTAGTTCAGTTCATGAAGTTTCTGCCACTTTTCCCTTTTTGGAGTCAATACTCTGCTTGGAGTAGGGTTGTGTTTTACTTTGTTTATTTTAAGATTTTATTAATTGCATTTTTGGGGGGTTGAATGGTATAAGCGGGTGTCAGTGTTCTGAATATCATTCATATCATGACAAGTTTCAGAGTAACAGCCGTGTTAGTCTGCATTCGCAAAAAGAATGGCCCAACTTGATTATCATACACATTGTAAGGAGAGTGATCACTTTAGATAAGCTATTACCAGCAGGAGAGTGGGTGGGGGGAGAGAAAACCTTTTGTAGTGGTAAATACCCATTTTTTCATGCTTTGTGTGTATAAAAAGATCTTCTACACTTTCCACAGTATGCATCCGATGAAGTGAGCCGTAGCTCACGAAAGCTTATGCTCAAATAAATTGGTTAGTCTCTAAGGTGCCACAAGTACTCCTTTTCTTTTTATTCATATGATGGAAAGGCCTTTTCAGATAGAAAGGTTCTGCAATGTTTCCTAAAGATGGTCAGAATGTGGATTCACCTGATCTCTTCTGGAACTTTGTTCCATAGCAAAGATCCCCTTGATAAACAACACTCTGTCCCCAGCACTCACATGCTTTCTCCTGGGCTTTTGACCTGCAATGTCCCAGAGGAATATAACTAGTGTATTGGCTCATAATTTTAAATTTGGTCTTTGGTGTATGGCCCATTAATTGCTTTGATAATTAGAACCAAGGCCTTAAAACTGACACTGGAAACTGACTGGGGGCCAGTGGAGGGACTTGAGCATAGGCCTTATATGCTTGTGGTGGCCTAAGCCATGGAGAAGACAGTGAGCCACATTCTTTATCAGTTGGTGCCTGTGCATCTTCTTCCGAGAGGTAGGTGAAATTTATCAGGCAAATAGTTTGATTGCTGAAAAATGCAGCTTTGGGTTGACCAAAACAAGTTGTGATTTTGACACAAATTCACCAAAGAGCAGTTGATGAAAGAACAAATGCCCTCCTCCCTCCCCCAATCCAATAGCCCAGTGGTTAGGGTAGTCACCTGTGATGTAGGTGACCAGGTTCAAGTTTCCCCCCTCCCAAGTTAGTGCCCTAAACACCAGGCTATGGAGTATTCTGGTGTGGGTCTCAATCTCTTGTTTAAGCTCTTCTACTCATCTGGGATATAGGAAACCCAAGTTCAAGTCCTGTACCAATGACTAGTTAGTTATGTATACTATATCTCCCAGTGGTCTTAACTAGATATTGAGGATGAATCCCAAAGTGACCCTGCATGTGAGGTCCTTCAGAGATGAGGAGCAGTTACCCATCACCGCTTTGACTTCTGCCAGAGAGGAACAATTAGAGACTGTGGTGCATCACAGTGGTTGGCATCCAGTCAGGAAGCCCAGTCTGTAGAGGAGAATAGGGGCATGAAGCATCATCTCTCATGGCAGAGAAGATCCAATGATTAGAGATTCAGATGGAGATGATGATGGAATTGAGAAAGGGTTTTGAAGTTCCTTTTCATAATACAAGAGAGGAGGTGGTACAGAAAACTACTGAACAAAAGAACTGGAGGTCACACAAGTCAGAAGAGGAGAGTGATTCGTGGAAGAACATAACAACAAGGACAAGTGAGAGGAAAAGACCAGCTAATTATGGTGAAATTGAATTGAGTAACAGGTTTGCTGCACTGGGGAACAAGGAGGAGGAACAGGCAAAAGATGGAGTGGCAAGAAAGAAAAGAAGGGAAGACAGTCCCTGAAGAAGAGAGAAAGAGAAGTTGGAGTTAGCCAGGGTCTGAAGCTTATGGAAAAATGATGATTATGTACAGGGGACTGTGAGAGAGAAAATGAGGAAGAGGCAGGTCTGTGTGACTGGGGATGCCATATTCAGAGGAATCGACAGCCCTGTCAGACCGCATCCACAGAACAGAAGACTTTGCTGTCTGCCAGAAGCAAGGATCTGAGATGTGGATGTGGCTGAGAAGGATCCTTACGGGAGTGGGAAGAAAAATCCACTGACTGGGCTGCCTGTTGAGACAAATGAAGCTGCTACATTCCCACTAGAATGGATGAAGGATGACTAAGCTTGGCTGGGTAAGACACTTAAAGAAATGGAAGCTCAGATAATCTTCAACAGAAGGAAGGTGAAGGTGAGACAAGATAATGAAGATCAACAGATGGTTCAAGGACTGATGCTATGAGGAAGGTTTGGGAATCATCAACTACTGGAAGGCATTCTCAAAAGCAGACTTTTCTTGGCTGATGGACTCCATTTGAGTATGTGGGTTATTAATCTTGTGGGATCAAGGCTGGTGTGATTGATTAATAGGGCTTTAAACTAGAGATGAGGGGAGATGGTTGAGAGAGACTCATAAAATCTCTATTCATAGCAGACAGAAGGGGGAAAAATCAGTTAAATGAAGATATGTAAGGGGTAATGCAACACCAGAAGATAAAATTATGGAGAGCAAACAAAGAGGAAATACAAATATTTATTAGAGTATTAGTCAGGTAGGTGTTACAGTCAGCAAACGGACTATATCTAATCTGGCTAGAAAAGTTACTAACCAACTCAGTTTAACTTGACACAATGTTTGGAAAAACTTGGCTTTCTGAACATTACACCTCTATTTCCATTTATTTATTTTTTTATTGATGATCATGTTAGTGAAAATGAGGAGCCTGATTTGCAACCAATTTTTCTTCCAGATAAGACCATTGTAAGAACAACACCATCCAATCAATACAAAAAGCATTCAGCAAGAGCAATTTTAAGCTAGAAGTGTCATCTTCTGTATGATTAGGTCCATCCATGCTTTGTGGCAGCTGCCAACCTGCAAGTAGGGCAAGTATTTTGATAACTATGGGGTTGTTTTGGCTAGGACAATCATATAATCATAGAACTGGAAGGGACCTTGAGAAGTCATCTAGTCCAGGCCCCTGCACTCATGGCAGGACTAAGTATTACCTAGACAATCCCTGATGGGTGTTTGTCTAACGTGTTCTTAAAAATCTCCAATGATGGAGACTCCACAACCTTCTTAGGCAATTTATTCCGGTGCTTAACCACCCTGAAAGTTAGGAAGTTTTTCCTAATGTCCAACCTAAACCTTCCTTGCTGCAATTTAAGCCCATTTCTTCTTGTCCTATCCTCAGAGGTTAAGAAAAAATATGTTTGTTCCTCCTCCTTGTAACAACCTTTTACATACTTGAAAACTGTTATCATGTCCCCTCTCAGTCTTCTCTTCTCCAGACTAAACAAACCCAATTTTTTTCAATCTTCCCTCATAGGTCACGTCTTCTAGACCTTTCATCATTTTTGTTGCTCTTCTCTGGACTTTCTCCAATTTGTCCACATTCTTCCTGAAATGTGGTGCCCAGAACTGGACACAATACTTCAGTTGAGGCCTAATCAGCACAGAGTAGAGCAGAAGAATTACTTGTGTCTTTCTTACAACAATCCTACCAATACATCCCAGAACGATGTTTTCTTTTTTTGCAACAGCATTTACACTGTTGACTCATATTTAGCCTGTGGTTCACTATGACCCCCAGATCTCTTTCCGCAGTACTCCTTCCTAGGCAGTCATTTCCCATTTTGTATGTGTGCAACTGATTGTTCCTTCCTAAGTGGAGTACTTTCCATTTGTCCTTATTGAATTTCATCCTATTTTCTTCAGACTATTTCTCCAGTTTGTCCAGATCATTTTGAATTTTAATCGTATCCTCCAAAAGCACTTGCAACCCCTACCAGCTTGGTATTGTCTGCAAACTTTATAAGTACACTCTTTATGCCATTATCATAGAATATAAGGGTTGGAAGGGACCTTAGGAGGTCATCTAGTCCAACCCCCTGCTCAAAGCAGGACCAATCCCCAATTTTTGCCCCAGATCCCTAAATGGCCCCCTACAAGGATTGAACTCACAACCCTGGGTTTAGCAGGCCAATGCTCAAACCACTGAGCTACCCCTCCCCCCAGATTATCTAAATAATTGATGAAGATATTGAACAGAACCAGACCCAGAACTGATCCTTCTGGGACCCCACTCGCTATATTCTTCCAGCATGATTGTGATCCACTGATAACTACTATCTGGGAATGGTTTTCCAACCAGTTTTGAACTCACCTTATAGTAGCTCCATCTAGGTTGCATTTCCCTAGTTTGTTTATGAGAAGGTCATGGGAAAGAGTATCAAAAGCTTTACTAAAATCAAGATATACCATGTCTACCACTTCCCCCCTATTCAGAAGGCTTGTTACCCTGTCAAAGAAAGCTATCGGGTTGGTTTTACATGATTTGTTTTTGACAGATCCATGCTGACTGTTACTTATCACTTATTGTCTTCTAGATGTTTGCAAACTGATTGCTTAATTATTTGCTCTATTATCTTTCTGGGTACAGAAGTTAAGCTGACTGGTCTGTAATTCCCTGGGTTGTCCTTATTTCCCTTTTTATAGATTCACACTATATTTGCCCTTTTACAGTCTTCTAGAATCTCTCCCATCTTCCATAACTTTCCAAAAATAATCACTAATGGCTCAGATATCTCCTCAGTCAGCTCCTTGAGTATTCTAGGATGCATTTAATCAGTCCCTGGTGACTTGAAAACATCTCATTTGTCCAAGTAATTTTTAACTTGTTCTTTCCTTTTTTAACCTCTTATAATCCTACTTCGTTTTCACTGGCATTCACTACATTAGGCATCCAATCACCACCAAGCTTCTTGGTGAAAACTGAAACTAAGAAGTCATTAAGCACCTCTGCTATTTCGACATTTTCTGTTATTATTTTCCCACCACATTGAGTAACAGGCCTACCCTATCCTTGGTATTCCTCTCTGTCAGCAACAGAAGATGGTCCAATAAAATCAAGGTAGATGTCAACTAAATACCTACAAGTACAATTTTTACTAAGAAAAATACTGTCAGCTAAAAGGTCTGCTGACCTGTCCCTCCACTGGTTTAGCTGCTAGTTTAGAGGGGACAGTTTGACTATTACCATTTCAAGACTATATTCCATTTGATCTACTTTCTATAAGTGTTTGAAAAATAGTTGTGTCTCCTTTATTCTAGCAGGTTTCAGAGTAGCAGCGGTGCTAGTCTGTATCCACAAAAAGAACAGGTTTCAGAGTAGCAGCCGTGTTAGTCTGTCTTTGCAAAAAGAAAAGGAGGACTTGTGGCACCTTAGAGACTAACCAATTTATTTGAGCATAAGCTTTCGTGAGCTACAGCTCACTTCATCGGATGCATAAAGTGGAAAGTACAGTGAGGAGATTTTATATACGCATAGACCATGAAAAAATATACATTGTAAGGAGAGTGATCACTTAAGATGAGCTATTACCAGCAGGAGAGTGGGGTGGGGGGAGAGAAAACCTTTTGAAGTGATAATCAATTTGGGCCATTTCCAGCACATTTCCAGGAGTTAACAAGATCATCTGAGGAACAGCGGGGGGGAAGAAGGGGGAGGAATAAACAAAGGGAAATAGTTTCACCTAGTATAATGACTCAACCACTCCCAGTCTCTATTTAAGCCTAAGTTAATTGCATCCAATTTGCAAATTAATTCCAATTCAGCAGTCTCTCGTTGGAGTCTGTTTTCGAAGTTTTTTTGTTGAAGGATAGTCACTTTGAGATCAGAAATCGAGTGACCAGAGAGATTGAAGTGTTCTCCGACTGTTTTATGGCTGACTTAGAACAACGCTTCCTCAGCTCTCATCCCCTAATGCCCCTACTCTACTTGCGCTATATTGATGACATCATCATCATCTGGACCCATGGAAAAGAAGCCCTTGAGGAATTCCACCATGATTTCAACAATTTCCATCCCACCATCAACCTCAGCCTGGACCAGTCCACACAAGAGATCCACTTCCTAGACACTACAGTGCTAATAAGCGATGGTCACATAAACACCACCCTATACCGGAAACCTACTGACTGCTATTCCTACCTACATGCCTCCAGCTTTCACCCAGACCACACCACACGATCCATTGTCTACAGCCAAGCTCTACAATACAACCGCATTTGCTCCAACCCCTCAGACAGAGACAAATGCCTACAAGATCTCTATCAAGCATTCTTATAACTACAGTACCCACCTGCTGAAGTGAAGAAACAGATTGACAGAGCCAGAAGAGTACCCAGAAGTCACCTACTACAGGACAGGCCCAACAAAGAAAATAACAGAACACCACTAGCCGTCACCTTCAGCCCCCAATTAAAACCTCTCGAACGCATTGGAACCTCATTGAACTCTTCTGGCTCTGTCAATTTGTTTCTTCACAAAGAAACAGGTGGGTTTCTTCACAAAGAAATACACAGGTGGGTATTGTAGTTGCTTGATAGGGAAAAAATGAAAGTGACACCACAGACTGCTGTTACACAGGTGATAATGAGAAATTCCTTAGACCTCAACAGATATTTAGTCATCTACAACACCAGAGAAATTGAACAATTCCCTAATTATTCAAGCAATTCATTACTATTGTCCCTCTCCAGCTAAAGCTACCAGCTTTGGAAAGAAACATATAATTAGCAACTCATGAACCCAAGGACATTCAGCAAGTTTCAATAAACAGGTTATAAGGAGCATTATTCTCACTATCCTAATAAATAACTTCTTTTGTAGGAGTAATGACCAATCATTTATAAATGACAGTCCCACAATTATCTTTCCCTCTTCAGATGTAGGCACAAACAAATCACTTAATAAAAGCAAATATGTGGACTATAATAATCTTAAGAGTGCTTTTGTTTTCAGTAAGAGATGTTAATGAGGGTAAACAAGGAAAATCAGCAGAAAACAAATGCCATGTATCAGGTTTAATGAAGTTAGTAGAGCAAGAAAAGGCATTTTTATCTGGTTTACTTGCTTTTTTTCTTTTAAGATATTTCAGGGTTGTAGTTATTTTGGAGAGGGGAAGGGGGGAATAGGAGGGAGTTGGTTAATTTTTCTTCCAGTGGAAAATACAAAATATCTGGTATATTCAGTGTGTTCTTTGAGCTATGAGACCCTTGGCATGATCACACAATACAGATTATTTAGCTTGGCTCAATATTTACTACAAACATCTAGCAATTGGAGACTGTTGTGCAATAGGTATGTTTAGCTCTGCCTATTCCTCACACAGCCCTGAATTCAGCCCTATTAGGGTACCTGGGGTGCAAGGTAAGAACAGAGTCCCCATAATCAGCCAACCTTCTTGTTGGGCAGATATTGCAGCCAGCTGTCCCTCTCTTGTGCTTCCTTTGGGCTCCTCAAATTATGGCTGTGTCCTCTCCCCCCGTGGACCAATGCTGAAGTGGCCATTACTGGACTATGCTGTTGTCTATTAAATCAGGGATCACAAAGTCGAAGATGCAGCCCATAAGCCAAATATAGTCCAGGGGTAGCTATGAACACTGAAAGCCCAGTAATGGCCACTTCAGCATTGGTCCACTGGGGGAGAGGACATAGATATATATATAAAAAGAGATGCCAACTCTGGAGACTCCAAATTTGAGTGCTCCATCTTGTTTTCAATGGCTCTCACAACAAGAAAGAACATGGCATATTCTGTAGTTTCTGTGGCCCAGACTGGTGTGAGGTGGTTGCAATTTGTTTCATTGTACTACATGAACTGAGTGTGACCTTCAGGATCCTGATGATAAGGGACCCATGATGTGCTGAGCTGGGCAAAGTTTAGGCGTATTGTTCTAAACAAATTGTATTATCTGATTCTGAAATTAAAACTTTGATTATCATCCTTTATATTAATACCTACCTGTTATATAGCATTTTACCTCAGTAGATCCCTTTACAGTCTTTAATGCATTTAGCCTCACAACATCTCCATGAGGTAGAGAAGTTCTATTATACCTATTTTACAGATAGGAAATTAGGGCACAAAGAGGTAAGAGTTCACATATGAAGCCTGCGGCAGAGCAAAGAATTGAACCCCTGTCACCAAAGTTGTAGGTTAGTGCCCTAATCACTGCACCATCCTTCTTCTAATCTAATATTCAATTAGCAAAAATTCTGCTGCAGTGAAAATGACTAATGTTTCATCTATTATATAACACTGAGGAATAAAGATTACAATGTGCATGGCTTCCTATATATTATCATTTAATAGTGGGTATGTTTGCACATTTTATCAAATTCAAGTATAGTTTTGCAGTATCAGCCACTGATATAAATTTGTAAGCAATCTCATTGTTAAACCAGGAATGAAAAGATCAGGGAGCCTGAATCTTCACCCCATTCATTATGCCAGTGCCACCTTATTGAGGTCAATGGTTTACAGCTGTGCAAAACTAGTGCAACAAAGTAGGGAATCAGACCCAAAGTTCTCATTCCATTTCTTCCAGCGAGTTCTTGTCTGACTTTTAACATGTCATTTAGGGACCTATTTTCACCCACTTGCTCCCACTGAGCTGAGGACTTTTAGCAATCTGGTCACGAGAGCCAAATTCTCCTGTCATTTACTCTGGTGCAGTCCCACTCAAGTCAGTAATAATTAATAACACATTGCTGTATGGCATTTGTCACTCTGAAATCACCAAGGATTTTGGAAAGATGGGGAAGTGGTGAAATGTAGGATCAGAGACCTTAAATTCTCATTTCTGTTACACCAACACAATCCCATTACCATAGTGCAAGGCACTATATAAATGCCAAGTGTTGTCTGACAATTTATTCATGACTTGCATCATACAGAGAAGAACAACAAGCTATTTAAGTAAGAATTGGTCTTTCACTTCATCTTGTTGTATAGTGATGGTGGTGAGTTTTGTAACCCACAAACTTTTAAAGAGCAGATATTAGAATAGTGCACAAGCAATTTTTAAAAAGTGGAATGAATGGAAGTGGAGAATTTTTGCTTTAGATGGCCAAAGGGGAATACCGGTTCATTTACAACACCAGTTCTTTTTAAAGTTCTTTTAAACATAGCTGGTAAGTAACTAATTGCAATCCCCAAACTACTTTATTGGCAATTCATTTGAAACACAAGCTACGTGGTAAATGCATTTTTATTCAAGAAGTAGGAGAACATTAATCTTATTTAATTTGTGCCTATGAGCTGCATATGCCCAGGTTTTCAAGTGTAACAGATCATGGCATATAAATTAAGCTCAGCATCTGCAGAAGGCAACCCTGTTTGATTGCTATTTGACATTTCTCTGGAGAGCTGATATCCTGATGTTTTATACGCTCTCTATACTTTGGTGATGCATAGAAAGTACTAGTATTTTTAAGTAATGTATTTTATAAGCTTGTACACTTTAAACATTGAATGATGGAGATGGCCAATTGCTAAAATGGCTAAATATTGAAAAATTACGCTGTCAGGTTCCATACAATTTTCCATTTAGTTCTTCATAACCTTAAACTGAACTGGGAGAGAAAAGCTTGCATACAGCCTGTGAATTGTTGTTTACTGTAATTTATTTATTTATTTGTTTCACATTATGAACCTTTGCATTTTAAGAAAAACCTTTGTACATTTTTTCATTGCAAGCTTCATGAAATCAGCAGACAGTTTTAAGAATATAACAAATGTATCCCTTAAACATCCTATTCGCTCATCAAGTAGATGCTCTTGTGATAAGGGCAGTATAAATGTAAGAAGACTGATCCATATAATTAGGGCCTTACCAAATTTACCGCCATGAAAAATGCATCATGGACTGTGAAATTTGGTCTTTGGTGTGCTTTTACCTTATACTGTACAGATTTCACGTGGGGAGACCAGCATTTCTCAAATTGGGGGTCCTAATCCAAAAGTTGCAGGGGGGGTCACAAGGTTATTTTAGGGCAGTCACAGAATTGGATGGTTGGACCAAGGGTCTAGCTCTGAAGGCAGCTGCACAGAAGTAAGGGTGGCAATACCACACCACGCCATCCTTATTTCTGCACTGCTGCTGACGGTGGCTCTGCCTTCAGAGCTGGGCTCCCAGCCAGCAGCTGCCGCTCTCTGGCCACCCAGCTCCGAAGGTAATGCCGACGCCAGCAGCAGCACAGAAGTAAGGATAGCAATACCACAATCCCTCCATACAATAACCTTGTGACCCCCCTTTCTGCTGGCCCCCGCCCCCCACAACTCCTTTTTGGGTTAGGACACCTACAATTACAACCCCATGAAATTTCAGATTTAAATAGCTGAAATAATGAAATTTACGATTTTTAAAATCCTATGACTGTGAAATTGACAAGAATGGACCATGAATTTGGTATGGCCCTAAGTCTATAATTTTATCTCTTCCAAAGTGCATTGTTTTATGACTGGGTTGAATTTAGCCATGTTGTTTCCAGTGGGCTCATGCTGCACTCCCTTCCTCCCTCCCCCACTCTCTCATCAAAAACTATATTTTGTTCATGTTATTGAATTTTATGTCCACTAGACACAATGATGAGACTAGGATGTTACCAAGATCCCAATAGGTCAAGAGTGTGCTATGCTAATCCTCTGAACCAATGAGCTCTCTGATCTTTGCTTTTTGTCTCTCGCACCCCACTTAAAGAGCTTCTGGGGACAACATTGCGGCAGAAATAGCTGAACCCCAGACCTTTTACGCGCCTGTCAGTGTTTAGCTCTCTGGGTGCTAGCCAAATATAAATAATTAATAAAAATTAATTAAAAATTAACACCCCTAATCAATATAGCTGTGCTGACAAAAGTGTTTGTCGGTATAGCTTATTTAATTCAGGGATCTGATATAACCTAAATCAGCAAAAGTGCTTTCTTCATTATAAACTGCATCTACACTGGGGGAGGGAGATGTATATGTATAGCTCATTCAGACCCCTAAGTGACAAAAGTTATACCGACATAAGTGGTGGGGTAGATGTAGCCTTAGTTTAGATATTAGGAAAAACTTTCTAACTATAATGATAGTTAATTACTGGAACAGGTTACCTAGGGATGTTGTGGCATCCCTGTCCTTGGAGATTTTTAAGAACAAGCTTGATAAATATCAGAGATGGTCTAGGAATACATGGCCCTGACTCAGCACAGGGGACTGAATTAGATGATCTCTCAAGATCCCTTCCAGCCCCATATACTTCTATAACTATTATAAAGCAGCCGCCCGCTAGGGCTACGGCCATGGGAAGACCGTTTAAGCCATGTGCCTCCCCCTAATACTGGTTCCATTGATGAGGGGAATGGAGATTTGACTAGGACTCTCGCTTGTCAGGGAACTGCTGCTGCTGCTGGCAGCTACCGCTGCTGCTGCTAAGGCATTGCTTAGTTTGTATTTTGGGAGCAAAGGTCTAGTTTAATTCTTATTCAGCTCAAATGTAATACACCAACAATAATGTCATCCACTGTAATATATGGTATATATGGAGGCTGCTTCCTGGAAGGAATCTGTATCAGGGGATTTTATTCCTTAAATTTTGAACGGGAAGAAGTGCTAGAAACAAATGCCTTTTAGCCCAGAAACATTGCCGGTTACAATCATTTCTAGGAACTCAGTACATAACTATGAATATAATTCATTTTTCAAGGAATCACAGAACATAAATCAAAGGACGGATTAAACTATATCATTTGTTACATACAAAAAATCTGTTGAGAGAAAAATCAGATGTCGAAGACAAAAGGTAGTTTTGGGTCACAGGTCTCATCTGTAGTTACTTTACCTACTCAGATGTTTGAATCTGCTCATTTAGCCACGGTACCTAAAAAGCTATCATTACTGATTTTCAAGCAGAGCAATCAGCATCTGAAGGAAAACTGTCTGAAAGTCACAAACAAGCACAGAGGCCCAGAGGCAAAAGGTTTGCGAAATCTTTAAAAGATAGCTTAGAGGCTAGAGTTAGAGCTCTGAAATCAGACAATGAAAAACTCTTTCCTGAAAAATAGATGTTCAATGCACAGAAATGTATTCAACAAAAAACGAAGGGCTTAGCAAAAAGTTGAAGCTACTTCACACAAAGTACTAAAACGATATTATTTCATTGTTATCATTGTTGATTATGTAGATTAGGATACTGGGGTGACGGAAGCTCCCTATAAGTGTGTGGGGGGGGACATCAGCGCCTGAACCGTGGCCCCCCTCGCGGTCCTGAGATCCCGCCCTTGTGCCGCCCCTCCCCATCCAAGGCCCTGCCCTCTGCTCGCTCCTCTCTGCCTCCGCACCCCCTTCGCTTGCCCTTACGGTCGGTAAAAATGGGTGGGCTACACTTTTAAAAGTGATGCCCCCTCCCCCCCTGTTCCGACACCCCCATTAGGATAGCACCCAGAGAGATAAACACTGACAGACATGTAAGGTGCCACAGTCTTTGCACTGAAGAGCTTACTGTTTCATCTATTGGATAATAATATAAAAGGACTCCATGTTTCTAAAACTAAACTGGCTGTTTATTATGAGAGCTATGTACAGAGCTGCTGCAACTGCAGTTGGCATCCCAGCCACGTGCAAGCAGATTGGCTCCCGGGTGCCTTCTCCAAACTCTTCCTTCCTGCAACCTGTGCTCCTCCCTCCAAGTGTCATGCAGGCTGCTACACTTAAGCTATAAATAGTCAGAAAATAGAGAGGTAAAACTGCTATTTTAGCCACTAATTTAGTCAACACTGGCACTTACAAGCACCTTGCTCAGCTGCTGCCTAACCCTGTAGGTGCCTAGACTCTCTTGGCACCTAAGTTTCCATGCTTGAAGTCCCCAAGGTGCCTAAATTTCACCTCAGTCCTGACACTCCTGAGAAGCTCAGTGCCTAACCCATGCCCAAGCCATAGCAGGATTCACAAAGTAGGTGCCCCCCTCACCCTCCATCTCACCTTTAGGATTTGATCTGGTGGATGTGCTTGGAGCAGGTCTACACCCACACAAAATGGACAAAAGAGGAAGATGAGATGGTGGTGGTGTCCCCAACTCTTATCCCTGTAGATAAAGCACTCAGGTTGTGGAAAAGGCCTTGAGCTTGGGCCACCCACCTCAGTTTCCTAATCCTTTTGCTATAGTGTATTCTAGGGCAGGATTTTGCCTGGTAACACTGTTCTACTGTGTTTAAATAACTAAAGAGTCATTAGAACAGAAGGTTTGGAACATGAGTCTCTCCCATCCCAGGGGAACATGATAATTACTAGGCTGTAGAGAGAGACTTCTCTTACTCTCTTCTCCCCATGAATATTTTATTATTTATACACCATGGAACAGTTTCAATAGGAGAGCTTGAGAGTTCTGCCTGACATTGCTCCATAGCCCAGTGGCTAGGGCACTCTCCAGGGAGAACCAAATTCAAGTCTGTTCTCTATATCAGGCAGACAGGGGGAACCTATGTCTCCCACATCCTGGCGGAGTGCTCCAGCCCCTGCACTAAGAGTTATAGGGGCACCGTCTCCTAATTGTTCCTTGAAAAATGACAAACCTAGCTTGGGTGCCTATTTCCGTGAATCCCAAGTGGAGATAAATTTAGGCTGGAGGGTGGCACGTAAGTGCCTAACTCACAAAGGGTGAGGCTTAGGCCACACCCCTCTCCTCAGTGTATCCTATTGGCTAGATTAGGCAGCTCCCTGTTTACCATGCTGGCTTTTGTAACTCCCATTCTTAGGAGCTCTGTACAATGCATAAGGAATCTAACTTGAGATTGTGAATTCCATGTAGGCACCCTGCTACCTAATGTTAGACACTGCAACACTGAGCATTGCAGCACTTAAGTCCCCCTTGTGAATCGCACCTTCAGTAACTTTCCCACACAGGAAGTCTGTGGTGAAGTTGGGAATTGAACTTGGGTCTCCTATTAGCAACCTAACCACCAGGCCACCCTTCCTCCTAGTGCTGCTCCACTATGCCCACCTTCCAGCCTGCCAGCTGCATAGTTTCAGGGATAACTTGAGATCCTAGTGTAGAGAGGGGAATCCATTAACACATCCACATTACTGAAAGTTTCTGAGTGTAAAAAGATTTCCCTTTACTTGGCCCCTGTAATCACTGGTAGCTCCTACTGCCTGATATCTCATGTATCCACCTCCCCCTGTGGAAGATACACAGGATATGGATGATCCGACTTCTGTTGAGCTTCCCCAAGCAGGGCCCCACATGACATTATTTCAGTCAAATAATGAGTGCCAAATCTTACAAACCTGTGCTCATATCCCACTGGAAACAATATTTTATGATTTTATTCAGTTTGAACTTGGCCTTCAAGGGTCTGCTCCAAAGTCCACAGAGGCCAATGGGAATTTTGCCATCTGTTTCACTGGGCTTTGAATTAGACCCAAGTGCAGCTCTGTTCACAGGGCTCCGTGCCTAATGTCTCCATGAGTCTGTATGAATAGGCTCAATTTACATGTACAAATTATATATATATATATATATATATATATATATTAACCACTATCCCTGAAGCACATGCTCATATGGTCACTGATACTAGAGATTCATTCTGCAGTGAGCTTACAAACTGCTAACGGTTCTTTGGATGAGACATAAGTTTGACTGTACAGTGCTAAACAGGAGTATGGAGTAGCAGAATCTTATTTTTGTCACTAAAGTCAGCATATATGACTGAAAATACACAGATGAGTAAGCAGATGCCTTTTTACATAGGGTTACCATATTTCAGGTGTCCAAAAAGAGGGCACTGCAGGGGTGGAGAAGCTGGGGGAGAGGTGGAGAAGGGAGAGGGAGGTGGAGGGGGTACCTGCGGCAGGGGTGCTCACTGGATATGAGGGGCAATGTTGCTCCCTTTCATGGTGGTAGAGAAGTTGCTGCAAGTTCAGGATGCTGCGACAGCCGTCAGTCAGCGCCTCCCGCAGGACCCCTTCCCTGGGGCTGAGAGCGGGCCTGGGTGGGTGGGATCTTCAGCTGTGGCTTGCTGGGGAATGGACCAGTCAGCTGCAGATGCAGGGGAGGGACCAATTGGGAAGTGGACTAATCAGGGCTCTTTCTGAGATGCAGCTTGTCTGCTCCGCAAAAACCTAGGACATTTCCCCTTATTTTTAAAATGCCCCCTGGACAGAGAAAGAAAACAAAAAAAGAGACTTTATCCAGGAAAATCTGGACATATTGTAACCCTATTTTTACATAGTCACATATTGTAACATTATGTACTTGAAGAACCTTGCCAATATTTTGTATTGCCTGGCTGTTTATCAAAGAAATACAAATAAATTAATATTTGGTTTTGTAGAATGGAAAAAGTAAATGAATTGCACTGGTGAGTAGGGACACATTTCCATTTATGGGAGCAACAGGTGCACACACACACCTCAACTTACCATGTATCCATGACTTTGAACAAATCAAGGGAAGGGAGGAAAATTACAGTTGCAATAACAATTACAGTTACATACACAATCCAGCAGAACTGCTAATGGTTCCAACTTGTGGATAGCAGATAAGCAGCATGGAGGCTCTCTATTACTGCATTCCACTCCAGGACCCCTCTAGGAATAGTGGAATGGCTGGCTCAGTTCTGCCATTGTCTCAGCAAAGGTCACAGCTAAGCTCTGTAACCTTTACAATGGGGCTCACAGAGTAAAGTGCAGTAATTACTGAAATCCTGTTTTTCTGGGCAGACATTTGTTCACATAGGAAGGTGAATGGGATGCTTACAAATTCTGCTTCTTGATGTCTCCCCTGCTCCCTGTCCCCTTTTTTACTACAGCTTGTTATCAAAACAGATGTCTTGTCAAGGACAGTAATGGCTACATGTTAGGTTGTGAGGAAGAGAACATCTTTCACTATTGCCTTTCTTTTCCATTCAGAAACCATACTTTCCATTTCCAAAGTTCACTGGGATTTGGAGATGTTTTCCCCCCTTCTAGTACAAAAAATGGGAACCTTGGAAATTTCTTTTGTTTTTTCCCAGCATCAGAATTTGTCACCTCAAAACAAAGGGAAAACAATGTTTGGAAATGGCTAGGATAACTTCTTGGCCAGATTAGTTCTTTCCCTGTCATGTCTCCACTGTCAAAGTCCAATACGCAGAGGATAGATGTTGAAAGACTAATGTCCATATCACTGTTAAAAGGGACTCTAATTTCACACAATATTGGATTATTTTTACAAGGTAAATACAAGGTGAGTGACATTTGGTGTCAACCCTATATAAACAATAGCTGCCCTGCAATTACAAATCTATTTCTTTCATTACTGCTGATGTCCTTAAACCTCAGGAACGCCAGAGATGACAGAAAAACAACCCATTTCCTGCAAACTTTCCTGCTGAATAATTACTTCCTGTGTTTATCTGATGTGAGCTTCCTGTGGCTCAATTCCCATATGTTTTTCCCTTGTAAGAGATTTTTTAAGGACAACATGAAGAAAAAAAGCTTTGCAGTAGGCCTGTTTACTGCATACCTCCTCCAACTAACAAGGAAATTAAACAGATGAAAAGAGCACACAGGGAGCCTTCAGCTTCTTTCTTACTTATTTTGTTACTAATAGTCAGACTAAGGAAACTTAAACTGAATTTAGTTTTCAAATTGAACTTGCCTTTAATACAACTTTTCCTATTTGCCTGTATTGTTATAAACGAAGCAGTTCTTCTGTTTATTTTTCATTCTTCTTCTTTGTGTGCATGAGCCCCCTTTCCTCACCCATTTTCCCTCCTCCTTAAGGACCACATTGTGGCAGTTGGCCACAACAAAGGCACACTACCCCAATCATTGAGGGACTGTGCAATTTCTTCCCCATCTTGCATATGCAGGCTGCATTGTCCCTTTAGAAGGTGCAGCCTGCTCTCCAACAAATGCAGCCAACTCCTCAAGATGATATGGAAAGGGTGCAGGGCCATGGATTGTCTCCATCCTCTCCCATATTCAGTGGGGCTATTTGAACACCCTGGTGCTCACAGAAGAAACAGCATCCCATGTGCTCCTCTGCATGATGGTACTGCAATTTTATTTGGCTCCTTTGCACTGGGAGACGTACTTGCACTCTATCCTTCTACATCCACACTGAAGGCAAGCGCAAACTACCCTTGTGTGAGCTGTTTTATAGAGCATAATTAACCTTGATGAGCATTCATCAACAGTGCTTTGCCCTTAGGGCTGTGGCTACATTTTTGGAAGAAGACCACTAGAAAGGTTCACACAGAATACTACATCTTCTGGAACCCACCAGATATTCATAGGTGGGCCCTCTGAGAGAGCTTCTGTTGGGACGAAGATCTTCACAAACCTGCTAGCAGGAGTCTCTGCAATGGAAATCTGCCACCAGCAGAATCCATGCAGCCTCCAGGGATTCTTCTTGGTGAAGCCTGACATCAGAGCAGGGGCTCTTGTATGCAAGAGGAATGGGCAAAGTGCTCACTGGTATCACCAGACTCCTTATATATTCCAGGATATCTTTGAGAGCCAGCTAGCTGATTTACCCAAAGGGTGGAATCATCAGGTGGAGTAAGCTCTGATACATGACTGGAGCAAATGGGTGCATTGGCTACTTAGCCTTCCTCTCACAGAAGTTGCCAATGCACCCATTCTCACCCAACAGTATAGACTCACCCGCATAGTCTATACTGCATGTGGGTCAGTCAAGGTTCCAAAAAGTTCCCTATTTTACAACCTGTAACCAACTGATGCCCCCTCTTTTTGTCCTATGGCTGCAGAGGTGTTAATGGGCCACTCTACCTTGGTCCCTAACAATATGTGCTAACTACTTATGCTAAACAATCTGTTCCACCTTGCATTTTGCTGTGATGCTGGGTATATCTTTCCGAGACTGAAGAAGTGCTCTTTGAGGCTCGAAAGCTTGTCTCTCTTACCAACTGAAGTTGGTCCAATAAAAGGTATTACCTCACTCACATTGTCTCTCTAATTTAAAAATAGCATTCTGGGATATTAAAATAAGTTACCCAGGAGAATTTACATGCACAGGTCAAAGCTAATTCAAAATGGATAGTAATGGACCAGAACTTTTTGTAAAGAAATATCTTTGCTGTAGAGAGGATCAAGAAAGGCCTTCAAGCTAACCTGATCCAACTTAAGATGTTGTGTGCATATTCTTTTAGTAAGCAGAAAAGGACCATGTTATTGAGACATTCTATACTGTTCCAGATTTTGGGGGGAACACAAGAGATACTGCTTGTGTTATATCAAATGCCTTTGTTTCCCAGGGTGACAGACAGAAATAAAATGATAATGGACTTATTGGTAATATGGGAACCTTTTTCAAGGGATACATTGATATATACCATGATGTGAACTATTCTGTAGCTTTGAGTAATGGAGGCCCCTCTGACTGCTGCATGCGACTCATATACATTAGAGGGTTTGTTCAGATTTGTCAAACCATGTTAAAATACTGAACAGTAACAGATACTCAGCTAATAGAGTATTTGAAAAAAGACCCCACTCATTCACTCTCACTTAGGAACCAATTCTGCCATGAATACTTGGCAACTTACACAGTAAGAGACTGTTGCTCTGCATGACAAACTTTTGCCAGCATAGCAATGTTGGTCAAGGGAGTGATGAGATGTAATTTGTGACTGGCATAGCTGTGTCAGCAAAAAAAAACAACCTAGTGTAGATGCAGTTATACCAGAAAAAGTGCAGTTTATACTTAGCCAATCAGAGCTTGCTCCATGTGCTGATGGACAACTGCCCCCATTTCCTGAATAGCTTTTGCCCATCACTGCTGTCCATCAGTCAGGGGGGCAGTGAAGATCCCCCAGTGCTGTCATTTCCCCCCAGGATGGGGGAAAGGAAGGAGGGGGATATCAATTGTGTGTGAGTCAAAGGGGTAGTCGGGTGGTGGGAGCTGCCTGTATGGAAGAGATCCTGTACCAATTGCAGTGGGGTCTGTAATGTGTGCGGAGTCTGTCAAATGAGGGGTTGTTTGTTTAACATGTTCGGTTTCTGCAATGGTGGTGATTTGGGGAGGGGGGCGGGAAGGAGAGGAATTTTCTAATTCATTTCATTTTAGTAAAAAACAAGTATCAAAATAAAGCTTAGAAATAAATGATACCTAGCTCTTATACAGCGTTTGTCAATCATTAGCTCTCAAAGAGCTTTAAAAAGGAGGTCAGTACCATTATCCCCATTTAACAGATGGGGAAACTGAGGCACAGAGCACTGGCATGACTTGCCCAAAGTCACACAGCAGGTCAGCAGCAGAGCATGGAATGGAATGGAACCCTGTCCAGTGCTCTATCCATTGGTCCACACTGCCACCCCTTAGTGTGGCTTCCCAGCCAGTAGTATGGTAAGGAAATAGGGCAGAGTAAAATCTAACAGAACAATATTTAGTCTAAAAGAACTTGTCCATTCAAGTCATTGATAGCCATTCTAAAGGTAGGAGTTGACTAAAAGTGTAAATCCAACCAAATAATTTAATAAAGGTCAAATGACTGAAACATAAGTTTGTTGCCTGTAACTGGGGCTGTATTGTGAATGATTTCTTGGGTGAACAGCTCAGTAGCTGGTCTGAGCAAGGGGTTATTCACTAGTGCAGATGTCATCCTGTAGGTTACACTCAGACATTTCTTGGTTTCATGCTGGTTCTACAGAGTGATAGCAAATAGTTGCTACTGGCTAATACATGTAATTGCCCCTTGAATTCTGACACTGCACTACTTTGATTCACTAATTTTTCTATGGTGTGCTATTGGGAGAGGAATAATTCCATGCATTAGGATCCTTCCCTTTCCACAGAATAAAGGGTCTGATCCAGAAGTCATTAGAGTCAATGGGAAGGCTCCCAATGACTTCAAAAGGCTTTGGATCACCTTGGATACATGATTTATACTTTTTTTGTTCCAGAGGTCAATGGAAGAGAAATTCATGGAGACTGTCAACAACAGAAATCAGGTGGGAGGGAGGAC
Source organism: Eretmochelys imbricata (assembly GCF_965152235.1). Classification (NCBI taxonomy): domain Eukaryota; kingdom Metazoa; phylum Chordata; order Testudines; family Cheloniidae; genus Eretmochelys; species Eretmochelys imbricata. The sequence goes on from NC_135573.1 coordinate 243,169,722, forward strand.
TCTCCACCATGGATTGTAAGTAGCAAGGGTTACTCAAGGTGAAGGCTAAAGTCTGGGTGCTGTTTCACTTGGGCCAGTAACTTGCCCACTTTGCAGTGAGGACACAGGCTAGACCACTTGTGCGTCGATTGTCCTCTGATGCCTTCTATTCCCACAGTTCTATTTCCACAATTCTCCTCTTGGGTTCAGAAGGACAGACAAGTTCTCCTACATGTAAATTGGAAAAAAAAAATATAGAGCTAGTCACCTTACTGCAGCACAAAGAACCATGGGATATGCCCCCAAAAGTCCTTGAAACACACATGCATGAGTGCAGCAGTAGTGAGGGTACAGTAACTCAGGTCTGGGTTTGGCCAACATAGGTGCTCAGACTTGGGTGCCGATCACCCAAGTTAACTCTTCACTGAAGACATATCCTAAAGGTAGTCAGTACAATCACCATCCCATCCTCATAGTGGTTGACCACTACAGTTCAGTATATCTGGCTTATGGGATCCATTAAAAACAAAACAATGAGCTAAGAATTCTGTACCTCTTCACTGCCTAAAAGTTATTGGAGCCTCGTTATCTTTGCCCATGCGTATCTACAGATGGCTCCTTGCTGCTCTGCCAGGCTTTCCAGCACCGGGAACATTGAGTCCTGGTGAGTTGGCACTTTTACGTTTCTCTCTAGAGACACATTGCTTTCCTTTCTCCCTCTCCTCCCACATCCCTGCTTCCCAAAGATTTTTTTAGAGACTTTAAGAAGTTGATTCTCTTGAGAAGCAACTCTGAGAGAATGTTTAGTACTGCTGCCATTATAAAAAAAAAATCAATATTCAGCAGCAGAGTCAGACAGCACAATAAACTTGGCACATGTATGAATTGGCCGTCTCACGCTATTTTCACCCAATTGCCTTCATTATCTGTGGTAATAAGACCCAGGGAAATAAAACACATATTGATTTAATCTTGAAGTTTTTAAAAGTGTCTTGTCTCCTGCGATCGCAAAAGACAAAAGACGCAAAGTGCAGTTTGGTTTTGAGAGTCACTGTCAGAGGTTCAGACATGCTTTCAGGAATAACACCCACTGAGACATGTTTTTTACTTATCCAAAATGTCATTTGTACTGTGGATATGTTTCACGTCACTCCAAGGCTTGTTTTTATTAAGTTTGATACAGCATTGTATATAGCAGATTTAGCATTATGTGGATTGCAAAATACATTTTAGCTGGTGTTTTAAACTGTGGCAGCACAATGACCATGAGTTGAGCACCAAAGAATGTGGCAGGTAACCACAAACTATAATTCTGGCAATTACAGTGATGATATTTTGAGAGACTGGATGACTGCAGTGGTATTTTTCTATTCCTTGCTAAAGTCTCTCTTCAAAGTTAACTGTTACAATTTGCTTAGTTTAGCTGGTGTGGATATAAAATGAATACTGGAAAAGTTACTTTAACTTAGTGAGGCATTTAACTTGCATGTCTTCTCTTCTTATTTCTTAATAGCATGGTGATATGTCAGTGGGTGCAGAAAAGATATGCATCCACCCCAGGGTTGCGTGGGGCGGGGGGGCTAGTATTTAAATTATATATTTGTGTCTCAGGCCTCGGTCTCCATATTTCTTTCTACAGATTTTAATGGGCTGTTATATTGTATGCTGAAAAAATGCAGTAAAATTAATGTGACATTTTTCTTATGTCTGTGTACATTATTTGTTGCTTACATGGGGAAATAAATGAAAAATCAACATTGCAATTGGAATAACTACCAAATGTACAGTCTTCTTCAAATAAATATATAAATGAACAAAATGCTATGTTGGTAAGTGCAAACATAGTTTAGAAATGTAGTTCAATAAATAGTAGATTGAACTTAATGAAAACTATCACCTCTATTAATGTGGGCTTCAAACTGGACCTATGCAAGCCTATAGCATCACTTGCTATTCTAAACACATTGAACTAAGGTGCGTGAATGGGACAAATATGAAAGCCACATTTAATAAGGATGGTCATATAGAGGCATCACAAAAGGTCTATGTACATCACAAAATGTACTGTCATATTTGCCCTAGTGTTAGGCTTACTCCAAGATTCATTTTCATCTTGCCTTATGTGACATCCTGCTTGGGTACCCAGAACTGTGAGCAACTTTGTTACCCCTGTCAGCCTCAGTAAGTGAGAGTTTTGCTGCTGCTAAAGTACCGTGTGTGTCAGCTCCCTGACACACTAGCTCATCTCCCTTGCCAACAAATTTTACAGGCTCTCTGTGGTACTCCGTACCTCGGGAGAACATTCTGCACCCCCATGTTCATCCTTATAATATGATTGTGTGGTATCCAATGCGAAGTTTGTCATGTCAGGTGTCTTCAGAAGGCTCATGATTCACTGAGCATTGTTGTTATAGTAATGTTATAGGTTGTAATTTCATGTATATTGTTATGAGGCTGAAAGTATGTCCTCATGTCTTAAAACAAGCCCAGGCAAAACTCTCCAGGAGCAGAAAGGCAGTTCACACCTCATCAAGGCATATATGGAATAAGCCCAGCCTCACAGGAACAAAGGACACTGGCCTAGGCAGGAAAAAAGGATCTGTTGGACTCTGGAGTGAGTCACCCCACTTCCCTTGGTCAGTTAGGGACTACAATGAGGTAATGCTCACCTGACTCTGAAGGGGGTAGGCAAAGCCAAGAGGGAAGAAAGAACATCATAAAAGGGAGAAACGTTTGCCATGCTCTCTCTCTTCCACCTCCATCTACAGACATCACCACCAATCGATTGAAGTGCTGATCAATGTGGAGAGCCTGGCTGAAGGGCAACCAGCCAGCCTGTAGTGAGAAGCATCTACGTTTGTAAGGGCACTGAAAGTGTTAAGCTCAGCTTAGAATGCGTTTTGCTTTTATTTCATTTGACCAATCTGACTTGTGCTTTGACTTATAATCACTTAAAATCTATCTTTTGTAGTTAATAATTTTTTTATTTATTCTACCTGAAGCAGTGTGTTTGGTTTGAAGCATGTCAGACACTCCCATTGGGATAACAAGCCTGGTACCTATCAATTTCTTTGTTAAATTGACAAACTCATATAAGCTTGCAGCATCCAGCGGGCATAACTGGACACTGAAAGACAGAGGTTCCTATGGTTGTGTCTGTGACCGGAGACATTGGCTAGTGTCATTTGGTTGCACAATCCAAGCAGCAGCTGGCCAAAAGTGCTCACTCATATAGCTTGGAGCAGCTTACATGCTAGAGGCTGGGTGTGAACAGCCCAGAAGTGGGGGTTCTCACAGCAGAGCAGGGTAAGGCTGGCTCGCAGAGTCAAGGATTGGATTGACCTAACAGATCACTGGTCCAGATAACACCAGGGGAAAGTCACACTCTCCCAGTCCAAATCTTGCCTTGCAACAATCACTGAATAGCAATTCCTGAGTTCCACAGAGATGTCTCCCTGCAGTGTCCCGTCCCTCTCACTGGACACTCACAGAAGTTTGCTGCCCTGAAGGGACAGAGCACACAGCAGTCTGTTAGTTTAGCTGAAGACTTACACTTAACTGTAATAGAACAGCACTGAGATGGTTTCGTAATAAAACAGAAATAAGTTGATTAATGAAGAACAGAGATTTAAGTGATAATATGTAAGAATAGAAGAAATAAGTATGGTTACAACTAAAACCAAACAAAACATGCTTTCTAGTGACTAAAACTTAATTTCAGCAAGTTACTATCTTTGTCTAAGTAAATTTCTCACCCACAGTTGGTTTCCAGCTACTCTTGCCTTTTAGGCCAAGAGGATTTAGCTTTCATATGCTCAGAGGGTGCAGAATGATAAGTTCCCTCAGTGATGGAAAACCAGAATGGCTTTTTGCTTGTCTATGTATTCCACAAAGTTCATTTTCTCTGTCTAAAGAGCCAGGAAGGCTTCTTGGGGTGCTGATTCTGTCCATTCCCTGTTGCGATTGTTAAGCTGTTCTCCCCAGCTTATTAGCTTAATGGTTTTGTTTGCCTTATATGTAAATGCACTTGCAATGTCTTCTGCCTGTGATGAAGCTGGTCAAACAAGTAAATACACATGCCTTTATCTAGGGCAGAATAAGTTTATGCACTGCCTGCCAAACGTATCTTAAGTACATATTACCAGGACATATCTTTAACTCTTTGTATGCAACCTGAACCTACACCACACAATCAGTTTTGGGACAGTGTGTCACCAGTTGTTGTCAAAAACATATATCCAGGATTTGAACTGGTACTTGTCCAAATATCACTGGTGAAGTGGATGACATTGTGCTTATCATATTTAGTCTGGCCAATATTTGCTCCTTCACGAACCTACAAAGGACGATATAATAGTACAGCTAAAAGTAGTTCATGGAATGTTGAAATGGCATTCCAAGCATTGAAACACATGCTGAAAAATCTGTGTCTTCCACTACCAGAGAAAGTGACTACACAAGGAGAGCTATCATCTGATCATTTTTTTTTCTACAAATAGACCAAACAGAAACTCTTGATCTGGTTATCATCCATCTTAATATTATTACTCACGCATTACCATGAGCATCCATTAGCTTGGAATCACCAAGGTCAAACCCTGTACTGGACAGGCATGAAAGCAAACACAAGGAGGAACATTAAATGTTCTACAATGTGCCATAAGTTTATCCATTTGTATCCATGTACATTTGTCATCCATGTATCAGACCTTATATCATCTATTTTCCCCTGGGCTACATCAGAGGACACATTCTTCTCTAATGCCTAGGTGCAAATTACTTTGCCTCTGTTGAACCAGGCTCATTCTCTGGGAGTGACTCATCAAGATATACTATTGAAGGCTGACAGCTGTGAATATTTTTGCCTGAGCAAAGTTGAAACTCAAATTGAAGAGTAGGATTCACCACTGTGACTCAATGGCCAGGACAGATAAGTCTGATTCACCAGCAGTTGAAAATGAACCTAACTTACAGGATTCCCATCCAGAACTTCCTCTGTACATTATTTTCTTCTGTGGGAACAGAATCTACTGGATGACTACCCAATACTGCTACTAATGGCTTTGCTTTCCATCCATTATGCATCCTTCATGTTACAGAGGTCTGGGGAGATTCCAGATAGACTAAACTAGTACCACACATGGAGAATGGAGCCGAAGACAGAGAAAAAAAGTTTAACTTTATTTTTCTTTCCTGTAGTCACAGCTTCTTTCTTAACCATAACAGACTTCTTCAGAACTTAAGAGTTTGTGTGTGGGTGTGGGAAGGGGGGCGTTCCTTATAACATTCAATGTGTTTTGCAGGTGTGATATTTTCCCTAGTGTGATGTAGTCAACTGATAAATAATTAGTTCCCTTATCATAAAAGTCATATATAGCACACACATTTTTCAGTTGCCCATTGACATAAATGCATATCTGATGTTTCAGATATTTACTAAGAACTCAGAGAATAGACACCATTTCAGACCTCTGGAAGTGTGCAGTCCTCTAAATCTTTAGTTAGAAGTTCTTTAAATGAAGAGCAGCACATGAACATAAACTGATGTCCCCACATAACCTCATTTACTGTCCCTGGCTTTATGAAAAAGTCCTACACAATTTAACAGAGAATCACAATTCCTCTATAGACTGTCTGACCCAACCTATAATTTCTAAAGCATGGGATATGATTCCTTATTAAATTCTATAGGTTTTTAAGATAAATTTCTACAGAAGATGATTTAACACTATAGGTTTTGTCCCTATTAATGTCTTTAAGCCTTTTCCACGAGAATGAGCTACCAAAAGCAGCCTGTCCTTGGAGCATGGATTTGCAGGGAGTATCCAATACCAGTAATATCTTTTATGTCAGGCTGATACCCTCTCTTTAGGGACACTGCATTGTGATTATACTTCTTAAAGTAATTAACATTTTGTCTTGAAACTACATACCTTTCTATACCTGCACATTTTAATAAGGAATGTGTCCTTGATTTTGTTAGATGGCACAAATTTTAATACCAATCTGAGAAATAAATTAAATATTGGCTGCTTTTTACCTTTAAATATTTAAAAATAAGGAAATATTCGAAGTAACTTTTAGAGAGAAACTAAAATACTGAGATTTACTGAGTATTTATTAAAAATACTGAGTAGCAGTAGCTACTGTATCATGGATGAGTACCTACTTTACAATCATACACTTCTTTACTGTGTATATACACAGAAGGCCAAAGCCTCAACTGGTGTAAATCAGCATAGTTCTGTTGAAATCAATAACATTATACCAGTTTACACCCAACTGATGACCTGGACCATAATATAATGGATTATACAGCATTACATCCAGCATGTGCAATTTCAAGTAATTACAAAAAGTTCTATTTAGTCAGTGCAGTATGCGAGTCTGGAACTGTAATGTCTGCCTTGCAATGAAATGTCAGAGTTAATCCATCGCCATCTGTCTTTATTTTGCTCACCCACTGGATCTGATCCCACACACAGCATATTATTTTTTAAGTAAGCAAACTCCCATTGACAAGACAGACCATAATGGCTCTGTAGGAGACAATGTGGTCTGTTGTGTCAATAGTCCACAGCTTTAAAATGTGAACTATTTATATTTTAAAGCTCCTGAACTGCGCACTGAAAGATTTTGTTATGTCAGTGATCTGCAGATTGTGGATGACAAGAACATCTGCTAGCCTTTACTGGAAATATTTTTCTTTTAATCCACTTACAAAAAAAAGAAAGGCAAGGAATGAATAAAAAACTACATTAAAGTAATATTAAGAATCTCACTTTAATATTAAATTTCAATTTCAATCCTATGAATTAAAGATGATACAGACCTGTATCATCCATCCAACTCTCATTCCATTCTACGTGATATGATACAGGGCCTAACTCTGCCCTGCCTTCTTTCCTGTATAGCCATTTGTATATGTGCAAAGTGAGCACACAACATGACCACATCAGAATGATAACATTTTGCACCCACTTTGTCCAGGTATGTATGACTACAAAAGGTGCAAGGCAGTAGAGAATCAAACCCCATAGGGTAAGTCTATGTGGCAAAACAAAACCAAAACCAAAACCAAAACAGCAGCAGCGAGTCTCAGAGCCCAAGTCTAGAGACTCAGACTTGCAGGGCTCTCTCTGAGGCACTAAAAATAGCTGTGGATGTTTGGACTCGGACTGGAGTTTGGGCTCTGGAGTCCAAATGTCTGCATGGCTATGTTTAGTACTCTAACATGAGCCCTAATCTGTAAACCTGGGAACTGAGACTTGCTGCCGTGTTATTGTTGTTTTGTTTGGGGTTTTTTGTGCTACGTAGATGTACTCATAGTCGTTATTTTATATGCTAGCATGAGATACCTCATCATATTTCATGTGATGTTGTTTCAGCATGAATCAATGTGAAACTCTGTTTGTGTGACTGTTTATAAACAATTAATAAAAAATACAGCCCATTAAAATCCTACCTAAACAATCCCTTGTCCCCAGAACTTACCTTCCTTCAATCCATCTTCCCCTTCCTCATCCACAACCCACTGATGAGAAACTTTTAATCCATCTACAAAGCTCCCACTGGCCAAACAATGTGTATACAAGAAAAATAATGTGTATAAAAGATCTTCTACGCTTTCCACAGTATGCATCCGATGAAGTGAGCTGTAGCTCACGAAAGCTTATGCTCAAATAAATTGGTTAGTCTCTAAGGTGCCACAAGTCCTCCTTTTCTTTTTGCGAATACAGACTAACACGACTGCTACTCTGAAACCTGTCATAATTTCTTGTGTAACAGGAGTTCCAGGGCTAGTGGAGATACTTGCAGACTCAGTGCTGCACCATCTAGGGAAAGTATAACAGACTCCTGTTATATGAAGACTGATTTTCAGAAGTGCTGTGGGCTCCCACTTAAATTTAACTGGAAATATGGGTGTTCAGCACATCTGAAAGCCAAGTCTGTGCTATCTGGGCAGATGCTGCAGTCTGGTGCCTGCTGCTGCTACTCCACAGTATAGATATACATGGGCATTTTTCTCTCTTTTCCACAGTTTCTGTCTGTTTTCCAACATCCTTCCTTCTCTTTTGTTTTTCCTCCACAATGGGACCTCATCTCTGTGTCCTGTGTGCTGTTTCCTGTGAAGAGTTACAAATCTACCTAAGGAACTTATATGGCTCCCATTATCGTAACATCTGAGCTCCTCACGGTCTTTAATAGATTCCCTACCTTACAGGGAAGTTGTGAAGATAAAATACTATTATAAAAGGCACAGAGAGACTAAGTGACTTGCCCAAGGTCATAAAAATAGCCTGTTGTGCAGCAGGGAATTAAACTCAGTTCTCAGAAGTCCCAAACTAGTGACCTAACCACTGAGACATCCTTCTCCAAACAGGCAGCATATCACAGAGTGCCAAAAGAATTCAAGGCTGCAAAAGTCAGTCTTTTTCTCTCTCTCTTCCTCCCAGTGCCTCTGGTTCTGGGGCTCCTCCCCCACATGGCTGTTGAGGGGAATGCGTCTCAGTCTAGCGTTTGCTACACGTGCAGTGTGTTGTCTCCCTCAGAGAAGCTCAATGGGAACAACTTATCAGTAAATTCCAATTTCTGATCTAACAGAATTACAAAATTTAAAATACACACAACTTTGAGCAATCACTGTACTGGGAACTTCCAGTTAGCGCAGCTGCATCACTGAAACAGAAGTCAGATAAGGTATTTACCAAATAAGCTCACTATGAAAATGTGGCACCTTTTCAGGAATAAGAAAGGAAAAAAAAAACATAACAGGAGTTAGAAACACTCAGCCAGCGCAAAAGAAGATATAGCAACCTGTAATTAGCTGCAAAATATCCAGCTGAGGTTCAGCCTAATTTAAAGGGCCAGTCTCTAGAAAAGCATTCTGGGAAAGCATGCCCAGGAGGACAGCAGGAGTAAGAAGACATAGGAGACCTGCCATATGGCCTAGACATGTGCACTAACTTGCAAGCTAGAAGACCTGGGTTTGATGCCTCCTGAATGACTATAGTTAGGGCACAGAAACAAAGTCACTTACTTTCCTCATCTGTAAAACAAAAGGTAGTAATAGTGCCCTTCTTTTATAAAGAACACTGAGATCTACAGGTGAAAAACCCTATAGAAGACCTAGACATTTTTATTATGCATATCACAATAAGTCAGTATTCATGATAATCAGTACATTTAACAAAAGCTGGGTCTTCACCCGTGAAGGTACAGGATTTTAAAAATGTCTTAGATTTGTGCTTGAAAGACAGGAAATCACTAGATTTCTTTGCAAAAGTTACCAAGCAGTCTCAATATCTCTTTATGTCCTTCTAACACTTGAGATATTTCAGTCTCTGAGGGCCCACCTACATTAAAGCAGTGCATCATTTTAGGGATGTTGATTGAATTGTTGGTTGCACTGCTTGTCCTTGCAGCGTGTCCACAGAGCAACTCAGGGAATTTATTTTGTTCAGTTATTTGGGGTGGGGTGGAGAGGGTTGGGGGGGGGGGTGTCTGTCCATGCAGCTCACTTTATGAGCATTCAGTGCTGGGCTTTCTAAGGCATCTGAATCATCTATCTCACAGCTCTCATCACAGCTATCCGGAGTAGAGTCTCAGGCTCTGATTTTACCCACCTTTGCATCCCTTAAGTCACACAGGAAGCAACAAGCAAATACAATACACCACAATTAAATATAGTTCTGTACTTCTTGCCGAGGTCCTACATCTCCCAATACCTCTGATCTATTACTGCCATGCTCCTCTACCATTTGGTTTGCAGCTCTTGAGACAGACCATTCTTAAGCCTTGTTTTGCTCCTTCTATATAAGTCCCTATCGGTGTCCTGGCTGTTATCCACATAAACATTCTAATCCTAGGATGGCCAGTTCACATAGATTGAGTGAACTCCTCAAAGAATGGGCAGCTGAGTCTGTTGATTCTTAGACTTTGCTTATTTTGCCAGATGTTAAAATGGCAATGCTAACATTGTCACTGCTATTGGTAGCCAATGACTTTTCCACTTGGAGCCAGCTCTTCAAGTTCTCAGCCCTGACAACTGGGGACAGAGTTTCAGATGAGCTTAGCTCTCATTTAAGACACCTAAATAAGGGACAGGTTTTCAAAAGAGCTCAGCATTCAATGTGCTGTACTCTTCGGAAAATCTGGCCACGTAGTTTAGTGCCAGAATGGTATCTCTGCCTTCCTAGTGTACTGGAAACGTCTTCAGAGTCAGAAACTCCTGGAGGAGACCAGTGTCTCCTGTGAGCCACCAAATTATTAACAAGTAGGTAATTTGGGAATGTGAGATCCTATGCTGCTCCTGGATGCCCAGCTAGTGGTTGTAGCCAAGAATGTATTTTCCACCTGCACCTGACAAGATGAGTGGAACTGTTTCTGTCAGTTGAAGACTTTGCCATGCTTTTGTCACTTTAAGATTAAATTGCTGCAATGTGGGCTACCTAAACCATTTCTGTAGCTAGTACAATATGTTGCAGCCTGCTTACTAAGTGAAGTTTTATGTTGGGAGGATATTAGACCAGTACTTTGGATCTGCACTGGCTTTCCATAGCTTCTGGGTAGAATTCAAGGTTGTCGATTCACCTGTAAAGCCCTAATTGGTTTGGGACTTGATTACCTGTGAGACACTGTATCTATTCTCATGATACACTGCCACAGATGAGTTCATCAGAGTCACTAGAGGTGGAGCTCCCTCAATATAACTGACAGGCAGCTCCTAGCAGGGCATTTCTCTGTGAGGATTCCTCAGTTCTGGAAGTCACTCCCCAACTTGGTGTGTAAAAGCCCTGTGTCATAAATATAAAGGGAAGGGTAAACCCCTTGGAAATCCCTCCTGGCCAGGGGAAAGCTCCTCTCACATGTAAAGGGTTAAGAAGCTAAAGGTAACCTCGCTGGCACCTGACCAAAATGACCAATGAGGAGACAAGATACTTTCAAAAGCTGGGAGGAGGGAGAGAAACAAAGGGTCTGTGTGTCTGTCTATAGTCTGTCTTTGTCGGGGATAGACCAGGAATGGAGTCTTAGAACTTTTAGTAAGTAATCTAGCTAGGTATGTGTTAGATTATGATTTCTTTAAATGGCTGAGAAAAGAATTGTGCTGAATAGAATAACTATTTCTGTCTGTGTATCTTTTTTGTAACTTAAGGTTTTGCCTAGAGGGGTTCTCTATGTTTTTGAATCTAATTACCCTGTAAGATATCTACCATCCTGATTTTACAGGGGGGATTTCTTTATTTCTATTTACTTCTATTTTTATTAAAAGTCTTCTTGTAAGAAAACGGAATGCTTTTTCATTGTTCTCAGATCCAAGGGTTTGGGTCTGTGGTCACCTATGCAAATTGGTGAGGCTTTTTATGCAACATTTCCCAGGAAAGGGGGGTGCAAGTGTTGGGAGGATTGTTCATTGTTCTTAAGATCCAAGGGTCTGGGTCTGTAGTCACCTAGGCAAATTGGTGAGGCTTTTTACCAAACCTTGTCCAGGAAGTGGGGTGCAAGGTTTTGGGAAGTATTTTGGGGGGAAAGACGCGTCCAAACAGCTCTTCCCCAGTAACCAGTATTAGTTTGGTGGTGGTAGCGGCCAGTCCAAGGACAACGGGTGGAATATTTTGTACCTTGGGGAAGTTTTGACCTAAGCTGGTAAAGATAAGCTTAGGAGGTTTTTCATGCAGGTCCCCACATCTGTACCCTAGAGTTCAGAGTGGGGGAGGAACCTTGACACCCTGATTTGATAACCCATCTTTTTTCCAGTCCTTAAAGCTGCTGAGGACAATATGAACTGAAGTGGATATATTTATGGGCAGTCCTTTATTCATGTTTATCTTGTGATTTTCAATTTGTGGGATAGGTGTCCACAGCATGGGGTGACACCCATAGATCCATTTTCAAAACTGAAGAAAAATACATGTTTTCTAGATGAAGAGAGATTTGTCTTCAAGCCAGCAGCTGCATTTTTCCCTGTGGATATCCTTATCTGACAGAAGGAGAAACAGCTCCTCTATCAGATCGTTTAAGAAGTCAGAAACCAGGACTGAGGCATTGAATATGGGTTAGCAGAACTGCTGCAGCTGCTTATTATGTAAACCAGTCCTCGCAAAGTAATGATGAAAAATGTTCCTGTGAAATCCCCTTTGTTCTATCAGTCTCTTTGAAAAGCATCTATTGACCAGTTGAAGAATGTCTCCAGCTCAGGGACCGGCAACCTTTGTAGGGAAAGCTGCTGGCGGGCTGGAATGGTTTGTTTACCTGCAGCATCCACAGGTTCGGCCGATCACAGGCCAATGGGGGCTGTGGGAAGCAGCAGCCATCACATCCCTTGGTCTGTGCTGCTTCCTGCAGCCCCCAATAGCCTAGAACGGTGAACCGCGGCCAGTGGGAGCTGCGATCTGCCAAACATGCGGATGCTGCAGGTAAACAAACCATCCTGGCTGCCAGCGGCTTTCCCTGACAGTCCGAGTGCCAAAGGTTGCCGATCCCTGCACTAGCTGTTAATTCAGAGGGTATGAACTGATCTATTTGCAAAGGATTTCCATCCACTATCAATTTCAGAGCAGTTTGTAAGATTTTATTTTCTGTGCAAAAATTCAACTTTTCATCACAAACCTAAAAATGAAAAACTTTTGGCTGAAAAATCTGAAGTTCCCTTGCACAAATTGAAATAAAATATTTCATTTCAGGCGAAGTTGACATTAATCTCAACTGCTCGAGCTGCCGCTGTCTCTCAAGGGAGTTGTAGTTTGAATGCCTCATGCCCTCATTTTCCCTGTGAGCCACCTCCCTGGCAGGACTTATTTGCCATAGTGCATCGCAGCGTCCCTGCTTACTGACCTCTCAAAGTGCATCCTGGGAGTCCCAGGGCTAAGCTGCCTCCTGAGAGATGTGGTCCAGCCCCGTAACCTGGTACATGGAGGACAATGGTGCATGAGGCACCTAAACAACAACTCCCCTGAGGTACCCCAGCAGTTCAGGAGGACGTAGTTAAGCATCAATCCAACCTGGAAAAAAGCTTTTTGATTTGGGAATGGTGACGTTTCCTTTTGACTGAAAATGTTTAAATGAAACATTGTGCTATTTCCACATTGAAGGTTTTCGTTTATAGCAGACTTTTCTTTTTTTCCAGCCCCAAACCAAGAATTTCCAGGTGTTTAAATTTTCAACAAAAAATCAAAAATTTCTGCAGAAAACAGACCCTCATTGGAAAAAAAAAATTAGTCAGAAACCCCACTGACAGAAAGTTTTTGAAGAGATCTAATAAGTTTGGCACTGAGTCTGCCTTGTGAACTGCTTGGTTATAAACCTGCAGGTAGAGGAACATTAACAACAGTTTTCAGAGTAGCAGCCATGTTAGTCTGTATTCGCAAAAAGAAAAGGAGTACTTGTGGCACCTTAGAGACTAACCAATTTATTTGAGCATAAGCTTTCGTGAGCTACAGCTCACTTCATTAGAGCATCCGATGAAGTGAGCTGTAGCTCTCGAAAGCTTATGCTCAAATAAATTGGTTAGTCAATAAGGTGCCACAAGTACTCCTTTTCTATTAACAGTGTTATTTTTGCCAGAGTTAGCTGATATTTACTTCCTAGGAAATATGGGCTTTGAACTATTAAAACATATTTCATCCCAAAAAAGTACCTAGCAAATCCGATCCTGGCCACCACAGCAACAACCACCTTTACAGTTAAACACACAGCTTCTGTGTGTGAATGAAGGAGTGCTCTGCAAATGCCTCTGACAGTTCGCTCATCCTGCAGCCTTTATATGAATACACTAGGCATGTAAGGGCTGCTGAATTGGACCCTATTAGCCTCCCAGCAAACACAAGGACATTGAATTCCGGGGTGCAATCAGGAAAGAACCCAAGGGTGGCTTGGCCAGAACTAACATATTTTTCTCTTTAGTCAAAACAGAGGCCTGCCCTGATGCATCCACCTTTAGTCTCTGAAAATTTCTGAGAGCTGTGTGGAGAGAATGAGAGAGACAAAGAAGAAGTGAAGCCCTGAATACAAAGAAGGACAGATATATATGGGGAACTACATGTAGAGAGAGAAAAAAATGAACCTAAAAACAAAACAAAGAGATACTTAGAAAACATGTTCTCTTCATTCTGATGAACTATCCTTCAAAACCTAATGCAGGGGTCGTCAACCTTTCAGAAGTGGTGTGCCGAGTCTTCATTTACTCACTCTAATTTAAGGTTTTGCATGCCAGTAATACATTTTAAAGTTTTTAGAAGGTCTCTTTCTATAAGTCTGTAATATATAACTAAACTACTGTTGTATGTAAAGTAAATAAGGTTTTTAAAATGTTTAAGAAACTTCATTTAAAATCAAATTAAAATGCAGAGCCCCCCAGAGCGGTGGCCAGGACCCAGGCAGCGTGAGTACCACTGAAAATCAGCTTGCCTGCCGCCTTCAGCATGTGTGCCATAGGTTGCCTACCCCTGACCTAATGTTTAAGTCCTACAGTTTCTTACGTGCTTCATACAACAGGGCTATGCTGTCCCTAAGCATTTATAAAACCTTTCTTATAGCCAAATGCCTGTTTGTTCTTCCACTTCTCTATATGGTCCATGGGGCTTGAATTATATAATTCTCCACAAATGAGTAAAATGTCTCCCCACTGAATCCCAAGGACTGTCACTCAGCTCTCTGCCATTGTGCACAATAGGTTTTGGCATATCTGCTTATCACACTTCCGTCTCGCTTGGAACTGAGGACCACGGAACTCCATTTATCTGGCTCACATAGATCCTTTAAACACAACTGTAACAGCCATACTCCAGAAGACCACTGTCAGCAGACAGCGTACTGGGCTAGACGGACCTTTGGTCTGACCCAGTATGGCCGTTCTTATGTAAGATTGCTTGGGCCTAGCCTTTGATCGGTATAGCTCATACACAACAAAATTGTTTAACATTTTCCTCTATCAAATAGGATACTTTGTTCCTGGTATCTCATTCCAGAAGGGAGAAAGTGCAGATTCGAGAACATGAATAAACTGTCAGAAACCACAATTAAGTTTGTATCTGACTTTCTGTAGGCTTTACCTAAGTAAGTGTCATGTCATTTCAGATTTATTCCATGGACACTGTCTTGACCAACTCATTGATTTAAAGTAGCTGGGATGCCTAAGGAGACTGCGTTTTTACCAGTGTAGTGCTTCGGTTGCTGACAGCCTCTCTTTCTTCAAAAGGGTCCTAAATGGGTCACAGTCCACTTCAAAGGGTGCTGGGTCTCCAGCACAAGTCATAGGATGCAGTTTCTTCCCCTTTTTTCAGCATGGAGGATTTGTGTTCCTTTTCTGTGGTGACAGAAGCGCTGCTGGCTAGTAGGCCTCTACCTGGGAGGTGGGACGCTCAACAGCTTGCTGCTTTTCCAGAGCTGCCCCCTATTGAGGGGCACTTCCTCCTTTTACAGTTCTTCACCATTCCTGGCATGACTTGCAGGTATGGTGGAGCAGGGTAACTTGAGCCCAAAGCAGGTCCTGAACCCCTTCCATGCTGGTGATGGACTTATACACTCTGTCACAGACACATTACATGGATATCTAAGTTTTCAGAGACCAGTCCATGACAGATACTATTACAGCTTTCTAGACACAGGCATTTAAAACCATTTCTGTATTGTGCACTATAAGTTTGCCACTTCAAAGTTAGGGAACTACTATCACAAATAGCTACTAGAACATGTTATTTTCTTTTAATACTAAAGGGATTATATTCACAAATGCTACTGAGTGGTTTTTTTGGTTTTTTTTTTTGTAGGGTGGGGTAATTTAGAGGAAATAAAGGAAAGGTGTTGTGGGTTCTGAGCATCTGGTTTCTGTTTCCAACATTCCTATATTTCTAAAAGTTTTTATGTACCGGTTTATAGGGCCAAAGAAGAACAAATGATACATCTGTTTAGCCAGAATGAATCGTTATGTGAAAGCAGAGTTCCCCCTTCTAGCTTCAATTGTTTTTTGAACTACTGTAGGCTCCAATTACAATTTTCCTTTGAATGCTTCTGGCTCATCTTATTCTCAGTCCAGGAAGCAGATGAATAGAGACAGTATTGTTCCTACAGTGGCAGGGAGGCAGCAGTTCATCCTGGAGAGGGGTATGCTGACTTTGGAAACACACAACAAAGAAAAAAATCACCTTTAATACATAATAATGGACGTCACCTCAAGATTCCGGGAGAATGCAAGATTTCAGCAGAGTGGGGAAATGGCATTTTCTAGATCCTTATTTTTTGTTTATAACCATATCTCATAACTAACAAATTTCTGTTTTCTGCATAGGTGACTATATAACTGAATTTTAATGCAGCCACCAGAAATACAAGGATACACTTCAGTTCCTATACTCAGAGGCTGGTAAATTGACTTTATTTATGTATTTATTTATTAAAGCAGAAACTACCATCATTGCAATTTCACTTACATTGGTTTTAAACAGTGTTGCCCCATTGACTTCCATGGATTTACATAGGTGTAAATCAGGAGGATGCGAGAGAAGAATCAGGTCCACAGCATGTCCTTGAGTTTTCTCAGTCCAGTTTCACCACAAACACATACATTTTGTACCATTTAAAGTAATAAAGTCTGTTGCCTTTAATCATATAACAGTCATGTGATCATCTGATTGCAGTATTTTCTATCTGTCCGTCTTGTTCCATGAAGACTAAATCCCTGATCCTGAAAACGTGTTTAACTTTCCACAAGTGAGTAGTATTGAGTTCAATGATTCTACCCAAGTAAGTAAAGTTAAAGCATGTAAATAAAAGTTTGCAGGATCAGAGTATTAAAATGCTACATGATACATGTCTGCAGATGTCCCTGTGTATTAGCTAAGGATGTGAATCCAACAATCTGTGCTCTCTCGTGGAGACTTTATATTTGTTCTTTCCTTCTTTGCTGTTTCTTTTAGTCTAAAGTAACTGAGACTAAAAGGATACATTTTGCATTTACAGCAACTTAAATCAGCTTAATTTGAACTGCTGATTGAGTAATAATCTTAAAACTGGAGCAGGGAATAGCAACAGAGGGAGCAGAATCTTCTCTGTCAAAGGGTCACCCTGGATACTCTTCTTCCATCAACATATGCCAGAGCTATCTGTGGTCTTTATATAATCAAAGCTCTAGACTTTTTCATTTTCATTGTAGTCTATTGGTTTGTGGTGGGTTTATTTATTTATTGAATGCTGGGAATATTGAGGATTTACATTCCTCTTTTATTTATATGCTTTGCCACTTACCAGTTAAGGAATCTATCAAGTCATATATGAAAGGAGGTATTATTTTATTGTCGTTGATGATTGGCCCAAATCTGAACCCTGATCTGAAATCCAAATAGGGATCTGGGTTTGGATCCAAATGCACAGTTAAAAAAATTAACTATAATGTGCTAACTCCAATCACCCCAAACTGTGGGAAATTTGAATGCAGGTCTGGAGTTCAAACAACTTCATTCAAATTTGAATTTTTACTTCCACCCATTGTAAATATACAGACTCAGATTCTTGGATAAAAGCACAGTTCAAAGTGAAGAGCAAATGTGGCCTTTACAGTCTTCTACCTCTGAGACCACTCTTAGTTGGTCTTAATCTGCTATGTACCACCTAGCCCTTAGTTTATTTGGTATATCCTTGCCTCTCTTCCTATGTCCTTACATTTTTCAGCTACACTGTTCATCATAGAAGTCCAGCGATACCTATGGAAAGACCTTATCTTCATGAATGCCTGTGAAGTGCCAGTCAGGCTTTTGCCACTCGATAATTTGAATCTGGAAAATGCTAGGAAATTAAAATTAAAGCTGACATTTCATCTTTAATTAACAGTGCTGCATGCTTGATGTGACTTTTCAATGTTTTTTATTGCACACATTCCGACAATAAATCACAGTGAAAAATATGAGCGTCTAATATATTACTACCTTACATCAAAATGATTTAAAAAGTATGAAACACAGCTTTAAAATAACATGTGACATTCACATGCAGTGGAATGGGGAGGGGGTAGCATGCATGAGGATAGCATGATGCGGTTCACACTGTCAGTCACAGGCATGAAAAGATCTCACTTTTCCTTCTATTCACTCTGGCTTCTGGGTTGAGTGTCAGGGCTGAACACAGTTTCAGTAGAGAGGAATTGTATCAATGTGTAAAAATTGTGACATAATATTATTCTAATACATGGGTCTCAAACACACGGGCCGCAGGTAGCCCGCGGAGTTATTTCCTGCAGCCCACCATAGGCGCCGACAGCTGTTTGACAGCACTTAGGACATTCCGGGAGCGCGGGGAGAGGAGCGGGGATGCAGCGCACTTAGGGGAGGAGGCGGGAAGAGGCGGGGCCAGGGCAGGGACTTGGTGAAGGGGTTGGAATGGGGATGGGGAAGGGGAGGGGCATGCAGTGGTGAGCTGGAGCCAGTTTGCAGTTGTTTGCTGGAACCGGTTGTTAAATTTAGAAGCCCTTTTAGAACCGGTTGTCCCGAGAGGCTGGAGCACCCACGGGGAAAATTTGGTGGGTGCAGAGCACCCACCGGCAGCTCCTTGCCTGGCCCCAGCTCACTTCACCTCCGCTCCACCTCCGTCTCCTCCCCTGAACGCAGCGCCCCGCTCTGCTCTGCTTCTCCACCCCCACTGCTTCCTGCAAATCAACTGTTCGCGCGGGAAGCCTGGGAGGGCTGAGAAGCAAGCGGCGGCTTCGCACTCATGTCCAGGGAGACGGAGGCGGAGTGGAGGGGAGCTGGGGTTGGGGGGGGCAGGAGGAGGGCTGCCCATGCCGCAGCAGGTAACCCAGAGGGGGAGGGGGGGCTCAGGGGAACTGCTCCCCACCCCAGCTCACCTCTGCCTCCCTGGGCCTGAGCGCGAAGCTGCCGCCTACTTCTCAGCCCTCCCAGGCTTTCCGCGCGAACAGCTGATTTGTGGGAAACCGTGGAGTGGGGGGGAGAAGCAGAGTGCGGTGGCATGTTCAGGGGAGGAGGCGGAGGCAGAGCGGAGATGAACTGGGGCTGGGCGCGGGGCAGGGAGCTGCCTGTGGGTGCTGTGCCCTGGAGCACCCAGGCAGTCGGTGCCTAAGGCGCCACTTTTCATGTGATGGGTGGGAGGAGCGGCCACTTCCCCTGTTCCCCCCCAGCTATGCTCCCCCACCTCTAGGAGCCAGAGAGACCTGCCTGATGCTTCCTGGGAGCCGCCCCAGGTAAGCACCGCCAGGACTCCCCACCTCTCCCCCTGGCAGGTCCCTCTGGCTCTTAGGGGCGGGGCACAGTGGGCACCCACTATGGTGGCCCACAAGACCCTCCTGCCCGGTTCTGGGGGCAGTCAGAGGACAGGGAGGGGGTGGATGGGGCAGGGGTCCCGGGGGGCAGGGGCGGGCCAGGACCTCCTCGTGGGGTGAGGAGGGAACTGTTGTTAAGATTTGGGCAGCTCATCACTGGGGGCATGTACTGAAGTGTCGCTAGAGGTGAAGAAACCGGAAGGCAGGACAAACCCAGGCTCTCCCCCTGCCCCCAGGCCCGGGGGCTTCCTCCGTCGCCTGCCCAGCGCCAGGCTGCCAACTCATGCCAAGCCGCATAAGTGGAGCGGCAGGAGCATGGGGCAGTTGCGAGGCTAAGCGGTGCCTGGCGCTTTAGAGCCGCAAGCAGCAGAAGGGAGGGAGAGCAACAGGCTGGGCAGGGTACCTGCGGGGGCCACCGAGGCTGTATTGCCATGCTGGGCTGACGGGGGGGTGTGTTTTTTCTCAGCCAGCCCCTTGCTAGTTTCTCGGGCATTGCAGAGTTTTCACATTTGAAAAAAGATCCCAACTCCTCACTCCTCCCCTGGAAACAAGCACAAACTGGGGAGGGGGGGGGGATTTCCAAGTTGTGAGCTTCCCTGCCCCTCCGCTTCCTTCTGCTCCCTTGTTACACAAGCCCTGTTCAGCTAGATACCTCTTGTGGCTATGGTAATACCACTCTTTTCATTAGGTGACAGCAACATGCTTGGTAAGACCTCAAATAGCTTACAGTCTAGAAGAGATACACAGGAGCCAGGATGCACAGGAAGACCCAGAGGGGGGATTAACTTGGAGCAGTCTGGGAGAGAGGGTTATTTATTTGGGCGTGTGTGGTGTGATTTGAATCATAACTATCATTCCCCTTGGCTTCAGGACTCTGTTGCAATGCACATGCTATCAGAGCCTGTTCTGAAATGTGCTAAGCACTCTGAGATCCTACTGGTCTCAGTGGGAGGAGAAGTCACCTCAGCTCCTCACAAAGGAAGTTCTAACAGAGAGCTGACCCAAACAGGGCGGGGATTCAAAACCTTTGTCCCAGCCCCTTGCTGTTCTGGGCTGTGACCTGAGGCTGAAAGGTGCTGCCAGCTGCCATTTGTGAGGTTCAGCGTATGCTCACTGCCAATGCCTCTTAGCCCATCATTCCCATCAGACCCCATGACAGCTCCCTCTGCTTCTGGAAGGGTAATGGCAATGTTTGGAAGTACATACAAATGTGAACAGTTTTTCTCTTCCATGAAGATTAACAAATCTGTGTTAAGGTCAAGCCTCACTGATGAACATTTGCAAGCAACATTGAGATTGGTTTCGTCTCAGGATATCAATCCTAATATTGATGCTCTGGTTAATACAAAACGCTGCCAGCTAAGTGGCCAAAATGAAATGAGGGTCAAAATTAGCACTGACTTTTCACATTACAGTTTTAAAAAAGTTAATACATTGACTTTTAATAGCATACTATATTACTCTTCATTTTTTTCATTTTTGGCTATACTTTTGTATTGTTGTATGAAAAGATTTCAGTGATGCGGCCCTTGGGCCAATGTACTAGTCCTATGTGACCATCATGGTGATTTGAGTTTGAGATCCCTGTTCTAGTATCTTACATTTAAAGAGGGAAAATAATTGCCATCTCTAAAGAGCCTACAATGAAGGCAGTGAGAGTTTCACATGTAAAGGTCTTGCTGGATCAGGCCCTATGTTTAGAAGACTCACTTCCCACAGCACCAAAATGTAGTCATTTTTGGAGAGTCCCGTAACACTACATGACAGTTGAAAAGAGGGAGCTTAAATCGTTACTGGCAATTCTATTGATATTTGCATTATGACAATGATTAAGTAAACAGCAATATAATAGTCTGAAAATATTCTATTTAGCAAAACTGGAATTTAGCTAGGACCCTGGGATGCCATCCTACTCATGTAACAATATCATGGGGTCTTTAGTGATCACAACTGATCAGAACATCCCTTTTGTGTCTCATAAAAAAAAAATACAGAATGCTGTTATACCATACTGGGACATTGGTTCAATACTGTCTCAGGGAGAGACTGTCATCACCTGCACTCCCTGGAACCCTTTGTCTTTTCCTTTTAGGTCTGCCATACAAATACCCCCGTGAGGTAGGAGGAAGAACAGATGTTCCAAACTCCAGTACCGCAGGTTTTTTCTGCATCAAATCTATTATTGCAATCTGGTCATTTCCCTGGCAATAGAACAGTAATCTCGTAGGGCCTGATTTAAAGCCTATTGAAAAAATGAAAAGAGTACTCTTGATATCAGTAAGCTTTGGTTCAGGCCCTTAAGGATAGCAAGTCTGGTCTAGCACTTTAACCACAAGTCAGAGAGTCAGGTAAAATAGGTTCTACTCCTGGTTGGGCCACAAACCTCCTATTGACCTTTAGTCAAGTCACTTGCCTTCAATAAGCATCAGTCCCCTCAATGGGGATAATAGTTACCTAACACACAGCAATGTTAGGAGTCTTAATTAAATATTTGTAAGCAGCTTATGATCCTGGACTAAAAGGTGCAGCACAATGGCAAAATATTTTATTATTGTCAGAGGGCCTATTTTTAATAAATCTCACTTGATTATAATGTATTATCCCTGAGAGAATTCATCCAAGTCTTTTTTTCAACACCTTCCCCTGCAATCCATAGTAATTAGTGATATTGCTCTGTGATTTCTACAGTATTTACCTCTCCCACCCCCAGTTTCAGAACTGTGTAATTAAAGCATTCCTAAGAGAACTTGTTAATGAATTGACCTGAAATGCCTTATTAGACCGTCTACATGAAACTTACTTTTAAAATCCCTTGAAAAATTTTGTGGTGTTTACGTAGAAATCCATCAGAATCAAGTGCTGATCCTTCTCCCTGGGACACAGAGGATAGGCAGGTACAAGGGAATTTAATTTACACCTCAATCCACCAGCTGGGGTGAATCCAACCTAACAGGTGCAACATTAACAAGAGTGACTAATATAAAGTGATGATAGGTTTGTCCCTGATTCTATTATGAGATGCCTGTAGATGGATCTCTGCACTCATATGAAGCCCCACAGACTTCACTGGGGTTCTGAGCATATCTTATTGCAGAATCATGGTCCTAGTAATCATTTATTAACCTTAGCATTTGTGATTTGATCTCCCACACTCATGGTACTCTCTTTGTCAACAGTATTTAAATGTCACAAACTCACAGAGAAAGTTTAAACTTTACTAGTAACTTTTCATTTTATTGTGGCTAGAACATTCTTTCTGTTTGAATCCTAGAACTAGAACTCTGGATATCTTAGGAGAAAACAAAACAAAACAAAAAGATCTTGCTAAAAATCTTCACTTCAGGTCTAACATGCAATTTATAACTCAGGCAGTTTGGTTTTGTGGATATATTTTTTCTCTCACTTCCCTGATTAGAATGAATGAAAACCATTCTTTTCAATATTTTTTTTCATATTCTGGGTTCTTGCTATGGGAAAAAGGGAGAAGCAAACAGATGTTTGTGGAATTGTAATGGTGAAAAAGAGAAAGGGCCATTCATAGATGGATTTGGAGAGGGGAAAGAAGGCTGGTAATATAATAAGTTGGAGTACATTTTCTTATGCCTTGGGGAAAGACATGGGAGTAAGGCAAATGAAACGTGGAAGCAAACAAAGTTTGGCTGCTTATGTCATAAACTTAAACATTAAAGTCACTGTATTAGTGCATCAATGCCAATTGAACTCTAAATCATTCTACCTTTGTACCTGGACTCAGTAGTGGATCACTTTTACTTTTTCAAAATTTAACTAATAAATATTATTGGTTTGAGGTAAAATTCAAATATACATAAATAATGCATTGTTCCGGTGTTAATAACCAAATCCTGATATTTAGCGAAAACTGGCATATATTTGTAGGTGGCTGCACAGTGCAACAATCTTAAAGTGCCGTATACACATATGGTACTTGGAAGAAGTATCATTTTTTTCAATAAGTAGATAATTTGACACTCATCACACTCCCCAGCTGTGGATGTTGTCCAGGACTGGCATTCTTCTCAAGTATTTATAAGGGATGAGAAAACCTCAGCATGTTTGAAGTTTCCATTCACTCTGAATAAAGCACTGAAAACTTTGGATTCTTATCTGAATTGTCCTAATTTACTGAATCTACAAAACTGGCCAGAAATCTGATGTGAATGAGATTTCTAGTGGGACATCCAGTGTCTTTCTGCTGAGATTAAAGTAAGAACATTTTCTTTCACAATATCCATCCATCCCTCCTATGTATGTATGTCTCTATCCTGATCCACAAACTAGCGGCGGCCAGCACATTGCTTGGACTGCGCCGCTTCCTGAAGCCCCCATTGTCTTGGAGCAGCGAACCGCGGCTAGCGGGAGCTGCGATCGGCCGAACCTGTGGACGTGACAGGTAAACAAACCGGCTCCGCCCGCCAGGAGGCTTACCCTGGTGAGCTGCGTGCCAAAGGTTGCCAGTCCCTGATTTAAACACATGCCTTATTTTAAGCATATGAATAGTCTATCGGATGACACTCCCATTGCCTTCAATGAGGCCAGGATTTCACCCATTGCCTTGAATCAGATACACATATGCGTATAACGAGGCATGCACTTGAGGCTCCAGTCTGTAACAGAGTTATGAATAACATAGATCTATAGATTTTCAGGCCAGAAAGGACCCTTAGATCAACTAGTCTGACCTCCAGTATAATACAGGCCATAGAATTTCATCCAGAGGCCCCTGCATTGAGCCCAGCAGTGTATATCTGGCAAAAGCATAACTTCCAGAAAGAGATTCAGTCTGGGAGGCCAATGGGACTGGTAACATGCATAAAGTTAACCTCATGTGTAACTGTTTGTTGTGGGATTGGGATCCAAAACCTTTACAGGACTAGCTCTTTCTTCCAGGAAGGGTTTAAAGGTCAGCATCAAGAATCACATAGACACATGAAAATGATTTTAAAACAAGTGAAAAAGAAACAAGAAAAATGTGAACTGAACCTTTGTAGAACCTCAGAAAAGGTTTGGATGCAGCACTTGGGTGAGTGTTTGGGAAAGGAGGGTGGCAAGAAGGATTTCTTAATTTTTCAGTCAAGTTCACCCACCCTCCTACGAAACCAAGAAACAGGTTAAGGATTTAACAACCTGGCTGCAAGGATTTGCCCATGTACTTAAGTTTAAACACATGCATAAGTCTTTGCGGGAGTGGGGCCTAAATCTATATGCCAGATTTCAATTATCACACGAGATGCATTGTCTACCCTGAAACTTTCCCAAACTTTTTAAATTTTCTGCTTCCCTTCCCTTCCAACACAAACAACCATAGTTACATGGCCATTGGTGGTGGAGTGACTGCTGGTGCCATTCATTGAGCTAGCATCAAGGCTGACAGCTTCAGATATTTCTCATGTTTCTATGCTTTTTCAAAGTGTTTACTTCTGCTAAATACCAGTAAAACCACAATAAGCTCCAGAAACCTGTTGAGCTAACATCTGCTGTTGAGAGTCTTTTCTGAACTCCAAGTCTAATATAAACTCAATCATTTATTTTCTGTTCAGCACAGCATCTACAAAAATACCATAAGAATTTTAGTATGACAGTAGTTCAATATAAGTCTAACATTTATAGTAATGTTTCTCTGTCTCTCTTCCTCTTCTCTCTCCCCCGCCTCATGGACATACTTAAAAAATAACTTATTGAAATACAGCTAGGGAAAAATTGAAATTCGGGATGCAGGAAGAACAATTTCAGATGCATACAGCAATACGCACTCAATGGCATTGTAAAGTATTTCTCATTTTATTAATTGGAATGACCCCAAGAAATAGAACCAGTGACTCCTGAATTTTCCAGAGAATGAATCTTTTCATTTGAATTAATGGTAAGTTACCCCCAGAAAATTGAGTTTGCGTTCATAATGAAGTTATGAAATCTCCTGCTGAATTCATTAAATTGAAACAACTTTTATTTCATTATGGTAACAAACACTGCAAATTAATTTTCTCAACGAGGCATCAGTGTGGGTTTTTTTAATAGAGAACACTATTATGTGTGAACAATTAAAATAATTTACGTTTGGAGAACACTGATTATGAATGATGTTATTATCCCATTAATATGGCAAAACCAATCAAAACTGAATGTTAAGGAGTTGAAATTGTGCTTTTAAAATAATAAGTAAATGATGTGCAGCTGTAGAGAGGAGTCTGGAACTTTCATATGAAATGTTGGCTTAGACTGGCACAAAGATTAGCAAAGGTGCACTGTCCCTGAAGGTCTAATTAGGTCCGGTATACTGTAAGACAGAGAGCACCAAACACATAATTATCCATTGTATACTAGTCTTACCTGTTTTAAATATTACTTTTGCTGTATTTAATTATGTGTGGGGAAAAAACGAATGCCACTTTATCTGTGTGATCTTATCCAGTGATCACTGTGCCTGACAAGAAATGCCAATGTTTTAATACTGTACAGAAGAACTGACGCTTGGCGATGTAAAATTATGGCTTGTATGAAACCCTGATCTTTTAGATATTACACAATTTTTTTTTTCATTTTCATCCCTACCAAGATCTTGCATAGGTGAATTACTGTCTTTGGTTGGATCGTTCGTTTTTGTTAAACTGGAACATGTATATGGAGCAACCTTACAAACCATTACATAGATCCAGTAAAAAGGAACAGGGTGATTTCTTGCAGATACTACCATGTGCTCCTCACCACTCCAAGGTTCCCCATAGGGATACTTTTCCATAGGCCCGTATGGCTAATATTGTAAAAAAATGCTGTCAGCCATTGACTGGCAGCAGATAAACCCATCAAAAACCAACTGGCAACAACATGAACCACTCCAGTCTTTGTAAGTTTTCAAATGCTGTTCCTGAGGATGTATCTTGCCTGAAGCTATTTCAGCATATGCTCACAACCTGATATAATGGACAGAAAAGTAAACATAGTCTATACCAATAATAATCTATCCTAATAACAAGTGTTCCACATGCCAGGCTATATAAATAGTCTTTCCAGTCCTGGTGGCAAACCTGATAAGAAGACACGTGTCCTGACATTAGACCCAGGTATAGAGCACTAGCTCTCATCATGATCCTGCCCAGAGGAATTGTCCCCTTGGAAGCTCTGTCTGTACCCATGTATGTTCAAGGCCCTCAAGTATATTCATGGAAATTTATACTGAGCCAATGCCCCATCAGGGCACTGAGCAAACCACAGAATAGGATTAGTCTATAATCCACCAAAATGATAGATTATTCTCCACTATCTCTGATTCCTCTCCTTGATTGGCAGCTAAGCCAGCAAATTCCTGCTTTCCTGGCACTTACTTTTTTCCTCTGTCAATGTATCCTCAACTTTTGTAGTCCCCTAGAAGTAAACAAGAAGACAACACTCAAGGTCTGCACCTAATTACTTACATGAGTGTGTGATTTCTTATTCACTTTCCTAAATTGAACCAGCCATTTGCCTCCTTGTAGTGATGATGTTGTTCAAGCCTCCTCAGTCCACTACACCAACCAATAATCAAAAATGTATTTTAAGATAGATGCTGCTCTTTACCTCTTAGTGAGTTTGAGCATGGCGGCTCTCTGTAGTATGTTTGCAGGGTGTGGTAACAGGGATGGAAGATGATGCTCTGGCATACCCAAATGACACCTGAAGCAGAATCACTGAGGTTTCATTAGGAGTAAAACCAACATTCGGCCTCTCCTGAGAGGCTGTAAAAAGATCAGTGTACTGAACTTCCAAGAGCACAAGCCTATTTTATGTACCTCTATATTGTTTTAAAGGGCGCTATATATATATACACATATGCCTTATCTAAAGAAGGGGTCAATTTTCATGGGATTGCTCAACCCTTTTCCTTACCAAATTAGGTTTGTATTTTGGAAATAGGAAATGTATTTTGTAAGTCCAAATATTACCAGCCTCTTCCTTCATTCTACTGTTTGGGGAATGCTTTCATGAAGGAATGAGCCTTGTGTAGCTGGAACATGACAAGATTTGGGCCTCTCCTGATGCCTGTCGATTGCAAGTCAAAACATTTGTTGCCCTATCCCCTGCTCCTGATCATTTCACCTTTATATCTGCAAAGAGTAGTGCACTAGTTGACAGTAGCTCAGATGATGCTGGAGTCCCGGAGCCCCTGCCTATTCTGAGTCTTGTAAATCAAGACCCATCCCTTGGATGTGGCTCTGGACAGGAAATCAGTATGAGCTGCAGAGCACTGGCATTGTATGCTTTCTCCTGCCTGTTCTCTTTGTGGATTTTCTCACCATTATATGGACCACCTACAGCTTCCACGTGACCCTTGCCTTCAGTCCCACATAAGGTCAGTTGCAGTAATCCAGCCTGGAGGTGATGAACCCATGAATCACCATAGGTAGGTCTTCGAGAGGAAAGGAAGAAGTCTCCTTTTCAGTCAAAAATGGGAGAAAATGTTGTTATTAACCACTGCAAAGTGGGTGTCAAGGATGAGACCAGAAGGCCCCAATACTACACACAAAATAGACCATTGATGAGTATATGCCCTTGACTGGCAGAGAGGTCATGGTAATTCCCAACTCTGCAAACTACCTTGCTATTCTTATTAGCTTCAGCTTTTTCCTGGATGAAGTTTGAACCAGGTGTGTTATATCTAGGCTTTGGTCTCCTTCCTGCACAGAGAGCAAGCGAGCTGGTAAACAGCACCATATATGTGGGAAGAGAAGGATTGGATTTTTCTTTCAGTACAGAAATGGAATATTTTGTAGGGAGTGAAGCAGCTGAAATTAATCTTTATGAGGAAAAAAACAATTTACTCAATCCTTGTGAACACCCAACAGAGTTAGTGAGACGAGTAAAGATTTACACTAAGTAGAAGATCCCTCTCTACACCACACAGTCAGGAACAAATGTATATTTCCCTGTCTATTGCAGTATATGAATCATCAATTGCTGGCCTGGAGATTACATCTATACCATGAATGGTACTGGGGTAGATCTTCAGCTGATGTAAATCAGCCTACCTTCAATAATGTCAAGCATGATTCAATTTGGAGCCTGGAACTTTTAGGTGAACATAGGAAAACACACATATGGATAGGTAACTAAAGACATACAGCATTGTATTCTATGTTTTCATCTTTAAGAATCTGCAAAACCATTTTTCTCTTTACATAAAATAAAAGTAATATTTATAATTGTGCCTCTGACAACAATCAATATAATGACATTAGGGAAGTCCTCACATGAAGGAAGCGTTTCCCAGTGAGGCTGGCAGGAAGAGATTTTTATCTTTGGACCAGAGACTGCACTGAGATTAATTTAATAAAAAATGGGTCAGGCAGGTAACTGAAGTGGATGTCAGAAAATTGCAGAAAGTGGTTTTAAAAAAGGTTGAACTCAAAATCCCTGTGCTGGCTTAGAGCTGTATTGAATTCTTTGGGCATACTCTGAATTTCCTGCATGAAATTCAAATAGTTCCTTTTGATGTTCTATTATGCCCTAAATTTTATCATATCTAAGCTCCCTATTCCTTCTCTATCTTTTAAAGATGGGTGAATAATAAAAAAAAAATACTGTTCTGTGAATAGAAAAGGAGTACTTGTGGCACCTTAGAGACTAACAAATTTATTTGAGCATAAGCTTTCTTGAGCTACAGCTAACAGCAGCTTATGCTCAAATAAATTTGTTAGTCTCTAAGGTGCCACAAGTACTCCTTTTCTTTTTGCGAATACAGACTAACACGGCTGCTACTCTGAAACCTGTTCTGTGAATATTCATTTGAATTTTGAGATGACTTTACTTCTTAGTGGTTTGTTTTAATGAACATTTGTGCAGCCATGTTTTACTGGCAAAAATATTTGTGGCTAGTGAATATCAAGGTCATGCCACATATTACATTTGCACAAACCAGTATTCATGCCAGGAGTGTTTGGATTGCTCATCCAATGAGAAGATAGAAACTATACCAAGTACCTTACCAAACCAGTTGCAACAAATCAGCACACCTTAAATTTGAAATATTTGCCATCAGTAAAGCTTGGGAAAGGATATTGACTGCATACATTTAAATAATGAATGCATTTGACTACATTGTGATTTACTTGTAGATAATCCAGGAACAAAAAAATGAAATGTTATGAATACATTATTTATTGTATATTATCCTTTCAGCTTCAATATCTTTAATTGCACATGAGAGAATCAAGTTGCCATCACAGCAGGGTTACAGTGAGAGTCCCTGGTCCCTCCCAATTTTCATATCAGATATGCCCAGTACTAAAATGTCCATCCTGGCAGTCTCTGCTGATGTTCCCCAGATGTGGTTGTATTTTTGCATACTTCGTCCTTAATCTCATCCTTTCCCAAATAAATTGAGGCCTTGGTTGACACCTGGCAACACAGCTGAGAGCAGCTCCATAGGAGCAGACCAGGAACTGAGTTCATGGCTTCATAGAATAAAAGGCCAGAAGTTACCATTGTGATCATCTAGCCTGATTTGTATAACAGGCCATAGGACTTCCCTGAATTCATTCCTGTTAGAACTACAATGTATCTTTTAGAAAAACATCCAATCTTGTTTTAAAAATTGTGGGCAATATAGAATCCACCACAATCCTTGGTAAATTGTTCCAACAGTTAGTGACCCTTAATGTGAAAATTTGCACCTTATTTCTTGCCTAGTTTCCAGCCATTGGATTTCGTTATACCTTTGACTGCTAGATTGATGAGCTCATTATTATCAAATGTTTGTTCCACATGGAGGTATTTAGAACCTCTGGTCAAGTCACTTCTTAAACTTGTCTTTTTTAAGCTAAATAGATTGAGCTCCTTGAGTCTTTCACTATAGGAATGCTTTCCAATCCTTTAATCACTCTTCTCTGAACCCACTCCAATTTATCAACATCCTTCTTGAATTGTGGAGACCAGAATTGTACACTGTATTCCAGTAGTGATTACACCAGTGCCAAATACAGAGGTATTTTAACTCAGAGTCACGATTTGATTTTTTTCTACCCTTGCTTCATGTGGCTAAGAGGCTGCATCAGCCTTCATGCAGTTTGCTTCCTCTTCTGCACCAGCTCAGCTGTGGATCTGATATATTGGCAGGGGTGGAGCCAAAGGCCTGCCCACTCCTAGTTTACCCATATGGAATTAGGAGTGGTCTAGCAATGCGGGGTTTAGAAATGCAGCCAGGCCATGGAAGAAAAGAAATGCCCCCTTTATTTGCCTGCACTGGTGCTTAGCACCAGCCCACAGCTGAGTCATTAGAGAAAAAAATATCCACTCATTTAAAATAACTATTTGAAGTACCTGTTAGGAACCTACACTCAAAATTAAAGATGCTCAAATTTGGAGGCATGAAGGTTAAATCATGGGGGCGGGGGGGCATTGGGGGGTGTTGTTTTTTTTTGTTTTGTTTTGTTTTTTTTT
Organism: Eretmochelys imbricata; assembly: GCF_965152235.1. Classification (NCBI taxonomy): domain Eukaryota; kingdom Metazoa; phylum Chordata; order Testudines; family Cheloniidae; genus Eretmochelys; species Eretmochelys imbricata. The sequence continues at coordinate 243,200,395 of NC_135573.1, forward strand.
ACTGTTTTACACTGAACTAATGATTCAATGGAAAATTTCCATTGTGCACATAGACTTATCTAGCTATCAGGGAACGATACACAAAACCAATGGTCCATTTTGGCTTCCAAAGCTATTTTAATTTAATTTATACATCCCATAACATTTAATTGTAAACCTTTCTCATCTGCTTCATGCCATTTTAACATCAGCTACACCTGGAGTCACATTATATTTTTTAGCAAGTTTTCTAAGTCCTGGTGAAATCTTCATACCCAGAGAATTCAGTCCTGTTGTAATTCCTCTGGTAATAATCCATACCCTGCCTTTCCTTCACAGGGTGAGACATTTGTGTGACAACAGGGCTATGTTCTTATGGGCAGAAGGTGTTGCAGTTTTAATGAATAGTTTGCCAATCAGTACCATGAGCTCCCTGGAGCTGCAACAGATAGTTTTGTAAACAAAACATAATTTTGTTACTTGTAATGTTAAAATCAGCCCGAACAGCAAAGAAAAAAGTCACAGTGAATGGTTTAAAATGACCAATTGCATAAGATCAGACAGAAGAGCTCATTAGAAAAACTTTTCATATGATTGAAACTGTTTCCCCCCCCCAAAATATTATTATCATTACAATGGATTCTGAGGGGGAGTTTATTTAACGAGCAAATACCTAATCAACATTATTGATTCACTTTCTAGCTTGACAGTTTTGCAAGTTGGAGTTTCTATGTAGAATGCTGAAAATGAGGCAAAAGGGACTCTTCTGTTTCTTATGTGATATTATGCAACCTGATGTACATGTCCTTATGCTGTTAATGTTCCTTGCATACAAATTAGACTCACTCTTGTGAGCAATGCTATTCTGATTTGAAGCAGCAGCAGAATAAGATGTTGAATTAAGGACCTCTTAGAAACTGGCACCAGTTTTACCAGTCTTCAAAAGATTTTAGGAAATGACCAAGAGACCTTTAATAGGCCTTTTGGGGACCAGTTGTTATTTTTAGTGGAGGTTTGGGAATTATTATCCTTAGTTTCTATTCCTGGCTCTATCACTGACCTGCTGTTCTTGAGCAAGTTGCTTAGAGCAGAGCCATCCACAATGTGTTCATATCTCCCTCCAGCTCCTGCCTCTCACAGAGACCTGGATCTTTTTGTCTGACCCTGTCTCTGCTGCTGCCTTCACTTACAAAGTCCTCTCCTTCAGGTGGTGCTGGGCTTTCTCTCTCCCATTTCTGCTGATTCCAGCCCCTCCCTCCTTCCCCTTCCCACCTTTTCTGCTTTTTTTTTAGCAGCACTGCATAATTTCTCTAGTGTGCTCCTCCATGATTTCCTCTCTGATTCCTACTCTTGCTTCTCATTCTTCTGCTAGTCACAGTCTGCCACACTCATTCTTAGTGACTTCAGCTTCCTTTTGCATGACTCATCTGACCCCTTAGCTGCATGTTGCCTCACCTTCACCTCTTCATTCGACTAGCAGGCCTGGTTCGGCTCTCTTGCTCACTGAAAGGGCTGTTCACTTGACTGGGTCTTCACCAGGCACTGCTCTCTCTCCAATCTCTTCCCACCTCTGACCATGCCCTGGCCTCTTGCAGCATCACCCAGCAGTCAGTCTCCCACCTCCTACGCCCTGTCACTCAGCTTTCCAGTCCAACAGTACTGATGGCTTTTCATCTGCCATCAGCCCCTTCTTTCCTGCCCTCTCTCTTTCCTTTCTTCTATTGAAATGGTTGTCGATACTTTCCATGCTTCACTCTCCTCTGCCATGGATTCTTTTTTACCCCTGCCTCTCATTCCAGGACCATCCTGACACCCCGCATCCTTGCTCACCCTAACATCCACTTCTTCCTCTCCTGCTCTTGGGCTGCAAAGTGTCTCTGCTAGAAATCCTGTGACAAGGCTGACTTCTTCTACCACAAATCAGTTCTCTCCTACTTCAGTTCTGCCATCTTCTAGTTAATTAACACTATCTCTGCAATTTAACTGAATCTCCTGAAAGTGGACTTCAGATGATTTGGTCTGTTTAAAGTACAGAAGTTTATATGAAATGAAAATGAGCTTTCTTTCCACACAATTGTCATGGCTGATATGTTCAGTACACAAATAATAGAGGTATATAAAAACATGTTGATTATAATTGCTTGCATTTATCTCAGGTAGCATTGTATCAACATTCCCACAATTCAGTTTCCATCCAGTATCCTAATGCCGCTTTCAGGGCTTTATCTCTATGTTTGAATTCATTAATAAGTTCCTAAGTAACTCATTAATAATTATCCAAGTTTGTATTAATAACGTGCAAGCTCATTAATAATGATTTACTGCTATTTGTCTCAGTATGGGTAACAATCATGTGCAATGAGTCATTGAGAGTGATAAAGTCTAAGGCCAGAGGGACCACCAGGACATCTAGTCTGACTGCCTGCATCTCACAGGCCACCAACACCTCCCAGCGCTTGCACATTAAACCCATGGTGTGGCTGTGCACTGGAAGTTCACATACAATAATTAGACCTCAGACTTATTGCAGGGTAAGTATAGGCCACATTTACTACTTTTAATCAACCACACTTTTTGTGAACCTGGTAACTTCAAGATTAAGTCAAAGGAGTTATGCAGTTACAGGGATGAACTTGGGATAAAGTCACTAAGGTAATTTACATTCTGTGCTATTTCTTATACCACACCCATCTCCATCAGATCTAAGTACTTTCCAGTGCTGTACTACATTTATTTTGTACTGTGCCTGTGTTGTCTTTTTTCTTATAAATTTTGATTAATAATATTATCTTTTTTAATTTGGGGAAAATCTGATAGCAGATTTTCTCAGTTTATTAACAACAAAATTACAAGTTAACCATTTATTTCAAGGCCCACAGATTAAGAAAGCATTGTTAATGATGTATTAGCTTTCACATGCATAATCAGCAATGTCAATAATTAGCTAGACTGGATCTAAGTGATGTGATAAATGAGATACTTTGTTTTAGGCAGAGAAGGTCCTTTTGAAGGCTGTTCTATTGTACATTGTTTTCCTTTCAAGCTGGAATCTTAACTATAGAAATTGACCTAAAAGCAGGTGAAAAATCACCTGGTTTGGAGGTTCTTTACTAATCTGAAAATGGGCTGAGTTTGCTGGATAATTTTAATGAAGTTTTCAAATCTAGACTTAGTTCTAAGTAAATTTGGTTTGAGCTATGGACACGGATGAAGAATTTATGGGTTTGGGGAGAAATAATGTGAAACTTGGTGATTTTTGCATAATTTCAGCTCTAAACCAGGCAAAGCTTAGAAGATTAGGTTTAATTCCCCTTAATGCTTTTGAGTTCACTCAAACAGAAAATCCAGAGCAAAACTATAGATGATTAACCAATGTGAACTGAAATAAAGAAAAGTGAATGTGAAACTCCTGTGAACTGAAACCAACTGCACACTTTTCTCCCTCCAGTGGGGTTAGAATGACAGACAATATTGTTTGGGGTGGCCTCAATGATCAGCTTTAATGTCTTTGTATTAGAACTGTGTTTAAGTACTTAACAATAATCTATGCATTTAGTGAATCACAGTATGGGTAAGTATCAGAGGGGTAGCCATGTTAATCTGGATCTGTAAAAGCAGCAAAGAATCCTGGGGCCCCTTATAGACTAACAGACGTATTAGAGCATAAGCTTTTGTGGGTGAATACCCACTTCGTGTAAGTTCACAGTTATTTCACTATATGTAGATAGTAGGAAAAGAAGGAAGAAAAAACAAGGAAGACCATTGATTCTACAGTACTGCTCTGTGCTGGAGAGCAGCAACAGCAGTGTTTATCAGGGCTTAGGGAGCTTGAGTTACCCAAGATTTCCAGGTCCCCATACGAATGGCTGTATTGGATCAGATCAGTGGTTCATCTAGCCTAGTATTCTGCCTTGAAACATGTCTTCCAACAGTGACCCATGCCAGAAACGTCAGAGAAAACAGAACAGGGCAGTTATTGAGTGATCCATCCCTGCTGTCCAGTCCCAGCTTCCTGCAGTCGGGAGCTTAGGGACACCCAGAGCACGGGGTTGTGTCCCTGACTATTTTGGCTAATAGCCATCAGTGCACCTATCCTCCATGAACTCATCTAATTCTTTTTTGAACCTAGTTATACTTTTGGCCTTCAAAATATTCCTTGGGAATGAGTTCCATAGGCTGACTGTGCATTGTGTGATGAAGTACTTCCTTATGTTTGTTTTAGACCTGCAACCTATTCATTTCATTGGGTTACCCTTGATTCTTGTGTTATGAGAAGAGGTCATGGGTGTCGTATGAAGGGTAAATGGCACTGATTCTTTGATTAAGGTCATGAATGGAAGCTAGTGGTGCTGCAGTGTCCTGCATATCCTTGTTTCCCAATGGCAGCTCAACAAGTGCAAAGTCTCTGTGTCAGTTGGGTTAGAAATACCACAAGGAAATCTTTCTTAGAGTAGCTGGGACATACAGCAGTGAAACTTTAAAAAACAAAGAAACACATTTTATTGACATCAGACAAGGTTTGGGGTCTGTTTAATTCAACTTGCAAATGAAACTTTTATTTTCCAAGAGAAAATAGTAATTTTGTCTTCATATCAAGAAATGACTAGTGTGTAGTATGTCAGGCCTGGGGCCTCATATTTAACAAGAGAAAATGAAATATTGAATCACTGCTCATTAATTGAATATCATCCATCCTCAGCAGTGAATGAGGCAGGAGTCCCGTGGAAAAAAATAGTATGTGGATATCATAAAGCATAAAAACAAGGGGGAAGGATTAAAGTCAAACAGGCAACTTTAATTGTAGCATTTCCTAACTTTTGAGTGGTTGACTTTGCAACCCGAGCAATGTTATTTTAATGTGGTTTTTTGTTCGTAATTCCATAGGCTTTTAAAAAAGCAAAGTGAAATAACAGAAATTCTATCATGTGGCATCATACTGACTCCAACATGGATCATCAGCAGTGTTGAAACCTTTAGATCCATTGCACAGACCTCTGCCAATTGAGCTAATGGAGTAACTGACAGCAGTAGTAAGTTGACATCCTGTATGTGGGCTGCGGGAAGTGGCAGCCAGCACATCCCTCGGCCCACACCACTTCCTGCAGCTCCCTTTGGCCGGGAATGGCGAACCACGACCAGTGGGAGCTGCGATCGGCTGAACCTGCAGATGCAGCGGGTAAACAAACTGGCTTGGCCCACAAGGGGGCTTACCCTGGCAGGCCGGGGGCCAAAGGTTGCCGATCCCTGCACTACCTCTCAGTCCTAGTATTCTTATTGAGCCAATCCCTGGCTCCCAACCTCCCAGTCCTAGTTTTTATTCCCCCTGCTCCAGCGTCTAGTCTCAGTCCTCACCTCAGGGTCCCTATCCCAATCTACTCCCCACAAGGACTGGCTCTTGCCCTGTGCATTTTTCTCTTCCGTGTTGCCTGGGTGTTGGCAGGTGGACGACTGAACTCCAGTATTCCCTGTCTGTAGCAGCCTCAGTGCTAATGGAATCTTCACTCTCAAGCCTGAGCCAGTCTCTAAGAAGGTGGAAATTGCATTTTTTCCCCCAAAGGCTTATAGTTAGCAAAATTTAGGTGGATTTTCTTAGGGAGAGCAAACCATGGCTAGCCCCTGCCAAATTTCAAATCCCTACTCCAAAGCATTGGATGGAGAGGGGAGGGAAGCAGTTGAGCTACTCAAAGAAAAGGTCTCCAGAATTTTTTTAACACAGACAAAACAACCCTTTTAGCTGACATTTGCCAAAAGAAATCATCCTGAGGCTGATAGATGGTCAAGTCAAGAATGTTAGACTAAGTCTCTCAACCATTCAACCATTTAATAACTGAGGGAAGGGCATTGTGCAAGTCCACAAGGGAACCAGTCACCCCTTGCTGATGGGTGCAGTCTGCAAGTATGGCCTACATCTTTTAACTGGCCACAGTGGCAAAGAAGGACATCACAAAGGCCCCGTTTATGATCATTAACAGCACATCTGATCACTTCACATCTGAAGTGACTGAGCTTTACGCAACGATGGCAAGGAAGGTCAAAACCAGGGGAATGGACTGTTGGATCTTTCAGGAGATAGGCAACTTGTTCTTGCCCCTGATTATACCACGTGGAGGCAATATCAAGGTTACTTATGGGGACTATCCAAACAAGGTACCTTGAGTTGAGACAGTCGCTTGATGGATTAAACACATCTTTAAACAGGGTAGCTGCGGCATGTCTCGAACCTTAGGGAGCAACTTCTGCAAGGTGCTATGTCAACTGATATTAGGAGGGACAGTGTTGGGCAGGGCTGAGTTAAGGGAACACCATTTACACACCCAGGAGAGGTAGTGTGGTTTCATGGTAAGAGTAGTGGACTGGGAGTTTTGCCACTGACTTCACTGGAGCCAGGATTTCTCCCTGATTTCTGCTTCTGCCATTGGTTTTCTACATGCCTATTCACCACCCTATGCCTTAATTAAGCTCTCTGTAAAGGAGGGTAATAATGGTTGTTTGTCTCACAGTGTGATTATGACGCTTCCTTAATTATTGTTTGTAAAGTGTTTGGAGCTCCTTGTATGAATGGTGCCATAGGAGCCACTTTCTGGTCTCTGATTTGCACTCTCCCCATACCCTACAGCATTATTATTACCAGTATACTATGTCTGATTAAAGGCTCACTGCTGTCATTATATCAGGGGTTAGACAGTTCTGCAGCACTAATATACAGGAATAAGATACTACTCCTTTAGATAATTTGCGAGCCCTCTAATGGCAATCAGTATGTTCTAAGTTTGGAAGTCACCAGAATCCAACCAGAGTAGCAGCTTGCCCATGAAAGTACCATATAGTCAGTTAACACAGTTATTTTGACATCAGTGTGTCTGTATGGTTCCTTCATATTGTGTTTGTTATGTAAAAAGAAAAAGACACAACAAATACAAAGATTGTTGCAGCTGCTTGAGTAGCTACAACACATTCATCAGCAAAACAGGGCAAATGGTTTTCTTTACCGCTGTTGTTCTTAATAATAATCTAAGTAGTCTAGATCCATCTGACTTTGGCTACAGTAACAGTCAGAGACTAGCTAATCCCTCTTGTTTTCATGCCGGACTTTATTTCTGAAAACCGCATTGTCCTCTCGCTGCTTTTTTTAAAAAGAAAGAAAAAGAACTCGGTCCAGGTATGGTCAGTAAAGGATGTCTGCTGCCTCAGTCTTAGAGATTTTATGCATTGTCTGCTGTATGCTCTTAAATCTACAGGGATATTCAGTTCCTGAGTACAGTTATGAAAAAAAAAGGTGCTGATAGGATTGGCAGCCATTCAGAAACTACCCATGGCAACCTAGCATGGATCAGATTCGTCTGAAATACCTCCCTGATGTCATTCTACAGTTTCAAGTCCAGGCTGCACTAAATTCCTTGAGAATGCTTAGTATAAAATGTAGGGATAAACTAATTTTTCAAGTGTGTGTGTGTCTTTTAGAGCTTGTGAAAGATGACAGACCCCAGTCACTGAAATCTTCTCTTTATTTACAGCACTGGTAGCAGCAGTGCAATTTCCCCCTTGTTGTCCCATAAAGTTGTCTAAAATTTAAACATGTAAGGAGCAGCTTTGGGAGAAAAGAGTAATTTTTTCACTGCACGTCTATTCAGTTCTTGGCCTCTGTGCAGATGATAGAGCAGGACAGGAAATGGTTTTCCCATCCAAGCGAAAAAAATTGAGATTTTGAAATATTTCCGCTCTGAAATAGGGAAGAAAAGCCAAAATCTCAGACGTTTTCATGGAATAACAATCTGGGGAAAAAATCAGTGTCAGTCAGGCAAAATGCTTCTTTTCAACATTTTTGAAAGGTTTTGTTTCAGTTTGGACCTTTTTTTAAAAAAACAAACAAACTATAGTTAGCTTAAATTTAATTCTAGTCACTTTGAACCAAGAAATGAAAAAAAGGAAGAAAAAAATAATTCTTGAAAGCGTCAAAATGGGATGTTTTTACAATTTTGAATTTTTTCCAAACATTTTTGACCAAATAATTTTGTGAGACCTGGTATTTTCTAATGGAAAAAATGGTTTATCAAAAAGTTCCTGAGCAGCTCACTGCCAGCTGTATGGACAAACTGTGCTGTTTCCTATGATGTACCCATCTATTCACTGGGAATTGGTCTCGGGAAAAGAACCAGTTTCCCAAAAGCCAAGTTAACATCATAAAATCTTTGATCACTATTGACCTGGAACTGGATTTGAATCAGTTTTCTGGTGGAGAAAAACCTTTGTAGTCCATTAAGAAGCCTCTGAGCCATTCAACTCCCACCCGCTTCTGACTAGATGGGTACATGACTATCTATGCTGCACCTAACTGTGGAATCTCTTTTCTCCATTTCCTCTAAGTTCAAAGAGCTCTTGAGGACTTTAGCACAGGAGGAAACTCCCTGTATTTTCTGTTTTGTCAAACTTACACATAATAATTCAGCAAATTTAGCAAAATAATTGTAGCAAAACTGGAGTCTATATTAGGCATCTTCTCACTAATGCTAATTGCCAGAAAAACTATGGGGCCCATTAGGATTCTTCTCTGAGGTTGGGCATTACTCTGTGGTGCAGTCATTTCAGAAAGCCATGTCTGATAAGTTATCAAGACTGATTAAATAATACACACTTCAGTTCGTGTGTGCAACCACAAACTGCTTATTTACCTCACATGGCTGTGGTGGAGTTAAATTAATGTTTGTAACGTTCAGGATCCCAGAATAAAAATTACTGTACATATTTTTTTCAGAAAAATATCATACCTTCCCCCCCTCCCATTCTCTCCCATCCCCCAAAACTTTTATCAAAAAACATTATCAAAATGGTTATGGAAATTTTTCATTTACCAAACCCCCAGATTTTGGTAAACAAAAATGTTGATAACAATTTTGATAATATTTACACTAATATTTGCAATAGAAATATTATTTGTGAAGAATTGCAATAATAATATAAATTAATAAAAAGTGGAAGAAAATTACTTTGGGTCCAATTCTTCAGAATGTTGATTTTTTTTCTCATGAACTAGACTCTTCTTTTTTCAACCAACTTTGATCAAGTCAAAATTTTCCCATTGAAACTTTTTCCCAGTGGAAAATTAAGTTTTCAACAAAATGATACTTTCAGCAAAAAATATCATTTTTCTTTAAAAATGTTCTGTTTCAGTTCAGAAAACTGAAAATGCCAAACCAAAACATTTTTGGACAAAATGTTGAAGATTGTGTGGGAAACAAAAATCAATTTTCAGACCAGCTGTACAAAATAATATCACAAATTTGCTATGTCTAAATGTTGGCGTGTACCTTAAATCTATACACCACAACTAAGGACTTCATTTAATGAAGGAAAACAGACTGGGATCACAGAAACAAGAGTAGGCCTCTAACTATAGCACTCCATTACAATAACCATTTATCTGTATCTTCAGCAGCAAAGGAAATAGCCCCTTCAGAAAACGTGCAGGTATTTTCACTGAAAAAAAAGAGTAAAAAATGAGCCAGCAATAAAAATAAATCTGACACATATCTTATCTATATTTTAGTTTCAAGGAACTATATATTACTAAAAATAGTAGACTGTGGAGCATCAGTCAGTACAAACAAAAAATAAAAATTGCAGGAAAAATAGGGTAAAGAAATGTTTATAAATTTAGGCAACTTTTCATTGCCTCTTTAAGACAAATTTCATTCTAAATCACCACAATACCTTCCTGTTCACATATACTTACAGATATTACTAGTGCCCTCTAGGGTCTATGGAAGCAAGTCAGTCAGCAGGGTTTTTATAGTGGAAAAAAAGAAAAAACAACATCATATAAAATACTTGTTTTTTATATTCTAAATATACCTTTGGATTACTTGATTTTTCATCTTCTTCAGAAGCAATACTATCCTTTCCCTCATTTTTCTTGGACACTAGTGTATTTATGAACTCCCTCCTTGTGTCATTTAACTCCTTTTGTGACCAGTATTTCCCTTTCTCCTTCATTGTGTCTCTACAATTTTTAACTTCAGCCACAAACAAGAGTTGTTTCACCTCTGCATGCATTATTACACTCAATTCTGCATCAATTTGAATGATTAGTGGGTATGATTGATGATAATGTCCTAATACTCAGTTATATTATTGGCTTGTCTACACCCAGGCCGGTTTACATATAAAATTGGTACAACTAAAGATGCAAATTTAAACTGATTTATTTAAACCGGTATCTAGACACTCGGTTTAGGTGTCATTATAAACCAGGTTCTGACCAATATCAGAGTATCCACAGCCACACACAAAGGTGCCCAAGTGTAACTAAATGCGTTAAAACCTCACACTCTTAGTTAAGTTTCAGAGTAACAGCCGTGTTAGTCTGTATTCGCAAAAAGAAATGGAGTACTTGTGGCACCTTAGAGACTAACCAATTTATTTGAGCATGAGCTTTCGTGAGCTGAAGTGAGCTGTAGCTCACGAAAGCTCATGCTCAAATAAATTGGTTAGTCTCTAAGGTGCCACAAGTACTCCATTTCTTTTTACTCTTAGTTAATTCAGTGCAATATTATGTGTGGACACTATTAACGGTCAGGTTTTACACTAATTTAAGTTAAACTTATGCAACTTTCTATAGATGAGCCCTGCATTTACCAATAAATGCTCAAACAATATAAGTTAGGTTTCAATCTATGTAAGTGTCTACACACAAAGCTCCATTGATGTATCCTGCAAGGTGCTGAGCAGTTCCCTGAGACAAGGGCCCTTAGATGGTCCAGACCCAGGTATTCAGTAAAAGTCAACTTAAACTAAATCAGAATAGGATATTTCTTATTTCAAAGCATCCCACAGAGCCTGGCACTGAAGTAATGAAAACTGTAACTTAAAAGTGTTTTAATTATTTTGGTGCATGTTTCAGTTAGCAGCCCTTAATTTGCAAGAATTAAAGGTTTTAGGACAGAGCTCTGAAGGTGGCTTTCCTGAAGAGTATAAACAGGAGCAGGAGTGCAAGAGGCTTGGGTGTCATCCCCCAAATGAATGTACATTTTTAAACCACAGTACCTTTTAGAAATCACCCAACAAAGTTACTGAGCAATCATAATCATGATGATTGGGAACTACTTTCTCTGATACACTGCAGATGTCAATCTTCAGAGCAGTAGTTATGCAGAGAGGTCTGGCATTTACAAGGGTCCATCCTCATTTTTAATAGGCTGTGTGTGGTTGTTTAAATGCCAATGGGATAGAGAATGCAAAGTAAATGTATCCAATATATAAAAGCAGTTATTGCTCAACATTTAGTTTCCCCGTATGTTTATGCTTCACTGGTCCCTCAGTCAAATTCCTTTGACAGGCTGCTGGAAAGTTCGCTTCTCTGGCATGACAGAAATGTGTAAAATATGCTGATTTTTTTTGAGGGTGGTTTCAGATAAATCCCTTCACACTCAATCTAAACTGTTCTAGGCTGTAGTATATGGATTGGTTAAAACAAAAGAAAGAGGAGAGGAAGGAGGCTGTAACTGGGCTGGCTGGCTCATGGCCCCTTTCCCCCCTTTCCCCTTAAAAAAAGACCACAGTCTCTCTTTCAGTCGCCACCCTTCGTAGGGTCTGGGTTGTTGTTGTTTTTTAATCAAGTTAACAAAGTTCTCAAACAAAGAAAATCTTCCACCCAAGCTTAAGCTGGGCACAGAGGCACGGTCCCTTCCTCAGGGATCACTGAAGGACCCTGTCTCCCTGCAGCTTCCCTCTGCAGTTCCCTCACCGCAGGAGCCCGCTCCCTGTAGCTTCTTGCTGTCCTTTACCCTGGGAACAAGACCTGATTTAACCCAGGTGTGGCTCACTTTGTAATCAGGGCTGGCTTAGTCTCCGGGTCTCCAGCCCAAGTGCAAGCCATCCTGTTACAATGGCAGCAGACACCTTTGTGGTTAAGGCATGTTACCAGGAGCTGAGACACCTGGGTTCTATGCCTGGCTCTATCCTGAATGACCTTGGGCCAAGTCACTTAACTAGAGCAGGCCAATAGTTTTGACATTTGGTATTTTTTCTGAAAAGCAGAAAATGTTCATAAAATTTGTCTGAGTTTTTCCTTCTTTTTTTGACCCTCCGTAACCTGCTACGTGCCTCAGTTTCCACCTAAATATAGTGGGGATAATAATGTGTTCCAACTACGTGAGGCTGAATTAGTAAGTGTTTGAAAAGCATTTTGATGTGCAAAGACAAACAAACCATCAAGCAAAAGCATTGCATTATTGTGCTGAATTTGATACAAAGAAGTAGGACTTATCATAACATAAATTTTAGCAAGATGAACTCAAAGATCAGGGAACTCACTCTCAAAATTGAAATACTTGCTACTGATGTCTTTGACCTTGCTCCTCTTCCACTCTACTCAGGCCCTTTAGCAAAGACCAAATGACCATTTCCCTTCCCCAGTATGAGTTTCAGGGAATGGGAGCTGACAGCTAATGGCTCTCCCTTTGGTAAGTTTCCCGCATCTAGGTAGCTGGAAGTGGCATAGTCTCTTCTGTGCTGCATCCATGTGGGGAACCCACCAGTACACAAAGTCTTCTGGGCTAAATAGGACAGTTCCCTGCTGCAGCATGGGGACTGTATGAGCTCATGCTTCTTGGGGACAGGGGCAATTCCCATCACCTCCTGACAATGGAATGGATTGGACAGAAAGAAGCAGTTCCTGTGATGATGTCGGGACCACATGGCATTCCTTCTAACCCTTCCAAAGAGAGAGAGAGAGAGTGGATGAGACAGTATGTGCAATCTCATGCCTTAATTCACCAAATACATGTAAACATTTCTAGAGCAAAACTAATGTCAAGGCTGGTTTATTTTTGTGACCTGAGTCAGTAAATATAACTCAAGCCAAAACAAAAGAGGAAACCACCCCACACAATGGGTGGTTGGAGAGAAGGGGATATTGGTAAACCAGCCTCTGAATCATCATCCACCAAGTCTGAGTCCTTCTACTATTTAGAAGTCACTGTCACTTCCTATTGGTTCTAATTCAAAATCAAATCTCCTGCTAGCATCCATGGAGCATGTTGAGGTGGAAGGTGTGGAAGTGGAAAATATGCAACAAAAGCAGCCTAAGCTACCAAGGAATGGGGACAAAGAGTAGGAAGAAGCTAAAAGCTTTGTAACAAAGTAAGAGCTGTAGTCAAGAGCAGCTAGAGTGGTGGGCCTCTTTCTAAACACATGCTGCTGAATCCTTCCACAGACCTTTCTGTTCTTCTGCTACTGGAAATAAGCCCCTCCCCTCAACAAAAGGACAGTGATATGGATGGAGACTGTCGTGAGGAGGAGGCGGTATCTGAAGATAGTATAAAAACCTCCAGCTCCTGAGGAGACACAGAACAGCAATGACAGTGGACATGAAGAATACTACTCTGATGACAGTGCGTTACCCTTTTTCAAGTCAGCAAAGCAAACGCAAAAAATCATATTTTATAAGGAAAGACCAGAGAAACAAATCCAAGCTTTGATTTCCAGTCAAACTGGAAACCTCCTTTGTTTTGCACTGCTTCTGCCTCTATTCTCTTCACATGAACAGGAACTTCATTGTCTTCAAAGTATCTTTGAGAACTAGTGAAACTCTCTCTGAAGAAGGATCTCATCTTCAACCTTCTGGGGTCATTTTAAGAAGAACCAGGTGGACCCAGGTCACAGAACTTGTGCTCATTGTGAAATGCACATAAATCACAATTGAAAATGGCTTATGTGGGCCCAACAGCTAAAACAAAACCTTTACTACATACATACCCTAATAAAACTCAAATAATGCCTGTTCAGATGGTATCCCCACTGCTAAATTAACTGCTGCGTAATAGCATAGTGAAGTTCATATTGAAACAGAACAGCAAGGATTACTTCCTCCTGCGGGGGTTTGGTTGGCAGGGTTGTCAGCTTTAGTTATTTATTGCAAGTTTTATTTTGTTTTTTCATAAAACCCCAGCTCTTGCTGTCAAGAGATTGAAAAAGATCTTTCCTTTCCTTTCCTTTCCTCATGGGGTTGGCAATACTGCACTGGACTTATCCCAGTTCTACAACGTGTGATGCTGGTCTGGCATTAGCAACAGGGATCTACAGTTAAGCATAGAGGCTGCTCTGACCTTCTCAAATTGAAAGACTGATATTTTAATGGGTAATACATATGTCCATATCAGAGGGCAACACTAAGCCCTAAATCTTCAACTCTAGTTTATATATTTTTAGCTATCATTCATCCTACGCAAAAATTATTTGTTTAAATGGAGTTATACATGTCTATCAGGTGCTAACAGGAAAAAATCATTAAGAGATTATTAAACTTTTTCTCAAGGATTCCGCTAGTCCATTAGTTTGGAAATTCAAAATTAAAATTTAGTAATCCACATCAGAAATGTCGACCAAGTTACAATGGCAGAATCTTTGTTTCTGAAGATGTCAAAGCCAGAAACAACCCATCTCTGACTTTCAGATATTACAGTGAGTTTGCAATCCTGGCAACAAGGAAAAACATCTTTTTACATGAGATTATATATGGATGTCACTGACCAAAAGTAGATCAGGAATGATAGGACGTCACTCTTTTGCAAAAAGAAAAGGAGTCCTTGTGGCACCTTAGAGACTAACCAATTTATTTGAGCATGAGCTTTCGTGAGCTACAGCTCACTTCATCAGATGCATACCGTAGAAACTGCAGCAGACTTTATATATACACAGAGAATATGAAACAATACCTCCTCCCACCCCAGTGTCCTGCTGGTAATAGCTTATCTAAAGTGAGCATCAGGTTAGGCCATTTCCAGCACAAATCCAGGTTTTCTCACCCTCCACCCCCCCACACAAATTCACTAGACTAACACGGCTGTTACTCTGAAACCTGTCATTATGCAAGGCACTCTTTTGCAGTCGCTTTTCAAAGTATAACTGCATTTCAGTTATTAACTTTCTTATTAAAGGTAAACAGAATTGTGTACAGCACATGTTATTTTTCTTAAATAGGTATTAAGGACTTGATCAGATAAAATGCTGAGTATCAGGGATTTAATGCAGCAAAGTAGTTAAGCACGTGCTTAACTTTAACAATATTAATAGTTTCATTGACCTTTAAGTGCTTTGCTGAATTGGGGTTCTCTCATTGGCATCTTGCAGAATCAAGCCCTAAAGAAAAGAATGACTGATGATGTACAGAGAGAGAGGCTGAGAGAGAGAGAAGTCCTCAGGTTTGGCAGAGTAGGTTCTTATAAAAGTAATATCAATTTTTTTAATTTTACTTACATTGGGTCCATCTTCTGCAAGCTTTTTTAAAAAAACTTTATTTTTTATAAAATATAAACATATCAAAACAAAGCATATGTAAATAGACCCACACGATGGAAATACCATATAAATAACAAAATTCAATGTTCTATTTGTAAAACCTGGAGAAAAAACAAAGCAAAAATAAACAAACAAACCTGAACCCCTCGAGGTCATGCAGAGCATCACTTATTAAAGTGACTAAAGAGATAAATAACTGAGAATATAACCTCTCAGTATCGGAGACTAACATATACTAAACTGCAAAAGTATGCAATAGTTTCATGTGTGACCAGACATTCTCATATTTTTTTCAAGCTGTCTATTAGATAGTAATTTTTTCCATTAATGCAGGAGTAGCGAGCTACCAAGCCAGTCTGTGTACGAAGGAGGAATTGCAGATTTCCATTTTCTCAAAATAACTCTTTTGGCCACTAAAAGAGTTAGTGCAATCCATTTCTTAATGTTAAATAATAATAACAACTCATCCAGCATCCCTAATATACATAAGCTTGAAGAAGGAAAGATAGCAGCCCTTCAAGTTTTTGAGAAGAGCACTGAATATGGTGTTCCAGAACACATGCATTTGTTGACAGGTATAGAGGATGTGTGAAAGGCTGGCATGTGGCTGTCTGCATCTCCAACATTCAATCTAGCTTTAAACAAACATTCTGGAGTCCAGTGGTACCTGTTTAATATCTTGTTCTGAAAGAATCTCTAGGGTAAAGAACTTGAAGTATCTTTCACATTAAGCCAGATATCCTCCCAGGTTTCTGTTGAAATAGTAAGGGCTAAGTTCTTTTCCACATTTTTCTTTGAGCCTAAGATTGAGGGAGTAATGCAAAGCATTAAGTCACCTAAAAGTAATTCCGACAAAGTGACTATTGTTTCCATATTTCGTAACATTTTCTTCTAGATATTGAAACAGACCCAGTGTCCCCTTTCCTTGCATGAATCCTTGAGCATAGCCACTGAAAGAAGGAACTGTGAGAGAGCGGTAGCTGATATTTGTTACCCATGTAACTGAAGGAGGCAAGTCTATCATCCTGTATTATAGCTCTAATTTTTGGTTAAATCCTTTTCTATCCAAATTGTCTTAAGCGTGAAGTTTGCCTTGAACCTGAGGCACAGGTTTCTGAAAATTTTTTGGATCTAAGTGCAGAAAGCCATTAAAATTGCTTCCAGATGATCATATTATTCTTTCTAAATTACTAATATTATATCACACTTGGGCTAATAGGTTTCAGACTATATTTTCCTTTCCAAGACTCCCATGTCTGTTTGTTTTGATGATTAAATACTGTTTGTTTACTGGAGATAGCCATAAAATGTATGACCTGAAACAGACAGCTTGTCTTCAGATGGCAAAATGTAATTGTGCTGAAATCTTCTGGGATCCTTTCCTCTTATTATTTTAACCTCTTGCTTGGATTTGGACCAAAATGCCCTGAGTTTTGCTGTCCCCACAGTGGAAATGTACCGCACAATCAAACTTATTTACATAAGGTCTGTATTTTAGAGAGAAAACTGCTGACAAAAAACTGTCCCAAATCCGTTCCAATAAGAGAGTTTCGGACCTAGACTTTATTTTTACATTTAAATGACTTCTAGAATTTTACTGACTGTAGCTCTTCAATCCCTCAGTTACTCAATTAGTGAAGAACTTCTACTATAAACAACAAGCATATGTAGTTAGCGTTGCTCTTGAGCCATAACAGAGGCCACTAGCGGTGTGTGAGGCATGTTCTCTGCTATAAAGAAACGTTGCTAAACCTGCACTGAGCAGCCCTTGTAACAAGGGTTAATTGTAAGGTTAATATGATGATGCACTCCCTTGTACCAAATAGCTGAGGATAATGTTGCAGCAAAAACATTCACACATGCAACTAATTTGCAGTATACCCAAACAAAGGAAACCTTTAATAAAGAGAAGCAGAGAGCATGTAATTGCATGTATGGTAGGAATCCTTTTAATTACGCCACACTAAAGTACTTCCTCCTGCTGCGTGATGCGCTGTGCTCACAGCTAGCAGACATGTGATGTCCTATGAATTAAAGCCAGATTAGGAAGGGAATGTTGCAGGCTACCATAGCATGTTCCTCGTGTTCTGATAAGGTGTAATGAGGGTTAGTTGGATCAGCCTGTTCATCAAGTGCTTCTGATTTCTGTGTGTGAGAGAGAAAGAAAAGAAATGGAATGAACAAATTACTGCACACAGGCCATGATTCAACCAAATTGTTAAACACATGCCTAAATTTAAGCATATGAAGAGGTCCAACGTATTGGTTGACTGGAATAATGCACTTCTGTGTGAATGAACTTCTTTATGGAAAAATCATTCATGCTAAAATTTGTGAAACTTTCCAGTTTTCAGTTTTCAAAGGTCATCTCAAATAAACCAGGTTTCAAAGGGGTAGCCGTGTTAGTATGTATCAGCAAAAACGACAAGGCGTCTCAAATAAACCAGTGGTTGTCTTAATGCTCATGGACAGCCAATGATCTTACGTCCAGAACTGTAGCATTCTGAATGTGGCACTATTATTTGAAAATAGTCATCAGTCACATTTTTTTACTACTCAAACAGCTTTAACTATCAGTGCGGTCTTTTACCTTTTTTGGAGGCAGTCTTGCTGCACACCCCTTGGCTAGGTGTAGAAAGCAGCATAGGCGCCAACTTCCCCTCTGTCCCAGGGTGCTCGACCCCCTCACCCCTGGCCCTGCCCCCGCTCCACCCTCGCTCCACCCCAATTTCTCCCCCTTCCCCCAAGTCCCCGCTCATGCCCCGCCTCTTTACCACCTCCTCCAGAGTGTGCCACATCCCCACTCCTCCCCCTCCCTCCTGGAAGATCCTAAACTCAGCCAAACAGCTGTTAGGCAGTGGGCGGGAAGTGCTGGGAGGGGGAGGAGCGGGGACACTGTGCGCTCGGGTGAGGAGGAGGCAAGGAGGGGATGGGAGTCTGGGGATCTTGGTTTTCAGTGCATAGGGAGCACCCGCTAATTTTCCCTGTGCATAGGGAAGAGACCATGGAGAGGCAATGGAGGAGGCCTTCACATCCCCCCTGTGCCCCAGCATGCTCTGTGGCAATTCTGTGTGTGATAACACAGAGAGCTGGATGTGGAATAAGTTGGGCATAAAATACGCAGGACCACTAGCTAAAACCCCCAGGTAGGAGGAGTACTGTAAGACAGGGCACCTGCTCCAGTCCATGGACTGCATTAGCAATCAATAGGAGTTAGGTGCCTAAATACATTTGAGGATCTGTTCCTAAGTATCTGTGTTGATGATGCTCGCAAGTTGGGGAGAGAATTCTTTCCCTATCTCCCCAACGTCATGTAGGTCACCTGCACAAGGTCCATTTACATGGGCTTTGATCAGATGACAAGGAATCTGATCTAAGATATAAAGGGCCAAATCCCGCCTTGTCTCATTCATCTGCGGAGAGTCTTGGTAGAACCAAGAACATGGTGGGAGTATGCACGCTGCCCTCCTCAGCAATCGTATGACCCAGCACTGCAAGGGCTCATTCCACAGCAGTGGCACAGAGATGAGAGTAGTGGGGTTGGTGGATCTGCAGCCAATGAAAACCCATTACCGGTCCCGCTACCCATGCATGGAGCTTGATACTGAAGCCCTGAGATTGAAGAAGAGGCTGTGGGGTGGCTTTGCTTTGTGGCTTGGCACAGTGTATCTGTCTCCTCCCCCAAGCCCTAGTGTGTAAAGCAATACGCAGCTGCATGCTGCAGACAGGATTTGCTTCCAAAAGAGGCTATTCTTAGAGGGTGAGATTAAATCATATATGTTCAATGGTATCCTAGGTTATTAATGGAGAATCATGGCATGTGATTTCTTGGAATTTACTCCACCAAAGTAAACTCCCAAATGATGTATTTTGTAGTAGAAAGCACATGCCAATCATCATACACTATAGCATAGTTTTGTTTAGGATTGCTATTAAAAACGTCAGACTTGTGTTTCACATAATCCTCTTTTAAATATCAGCTTAGTAAATCTATCCCATTTATTGTCAAATACAGTTTTCTTGTGACCTTACTTATCTCTGGAAAATCCTGAGAAGAGAAGCGGCAACGGACAAACGAAAAGAACAACACCCATTGCTTATTATAATTCCCCCCTTTTCCTTTGAAGTGCACAGAAGAAAGCTCTGCACAATTCAGCACTGATATTGTCAAGATTACTTCCACCACAAAAAATTGGTCAGTTAGGGTGCTGGCCATAAGCAGAACCAGTTTTATTGCAACAGAATGCAGGTGTTGGAAGCAAATTTTTCTCAATATTGCAGTAATCAGTGTTACCAGTTCTGGAGACTTCATCATGAGCCCCACAATATTTGATGGGTTTTGTACAGATCAAGCTTCTGGAGGCACTTATTATATGAGACTCTTAGCTTTCATTAAAAAAAAATGTCTAACCAGCATGGTTGCCGTAAAAAACTTGAAAAGTTCTAGCGGTTAGAATAATTAGCCAGGGAACAGCATACTAAGGGGTCGTGGTGGATTCTCCATCACTGACCATTTTTAATTCAAGATTGGATGTTTTCTAAAAGACCTGCTCTCGGAATTATGTTCAATGGCCTGAGCTATACACGAGGTCAGACTAGATGAACACAATTGTCCCTTCTGGCCCTGGAAACCGTGGGTATACGAATCTATGAAGATGTATCCTTAATGCGCCTGGAAGGCTCCTGAGCGCACCTGTAGGCAAACAGAAAGACCCCAACTTTTTTTTTTAAATAAAAAGGAATGATTTTAAAGCCAACCTCATGATTTTTGGGACCTGACTCACGATGCTTGAATGCTGGAGGTTAGCCATACTGATCACTCAGATGTATTGAGCACCTCATATCACAAAGATGCCCAGAGAAATTTCTAAATTAATTTTTTTTTCAGATGACCAGCCACATAAAAGCAGAGAGCTCTGGAGATGAACACAGGACCATATAGCAACAGTACATGACAATTTCAGGGCCTGCTTCAAATCCAATTGAAATCAACAGAGACTTCCATAAGCTTCGGTGGGCTTTAGATCTGGACAGGAAATTTAACACAATGCAATAACAGTTTGAAACTAGGATTCCCAACATTCTAATTGCAGAAAACTGAACAACCCTGCTCTGCCCCCTGCCCCTACCCCTGCTCCTTCCATGGGGCCCAGTGCCTGCTCGCTCCATCCTCCCTCCCTCCCTCCATCGATCGCTCTCCCCAACCCTCACTCACTTTCACTGGGCTAGCAAAGCGGGTTAGGATGCAGGAGGGGTGTGAGGGCTCCGGCTGGGGGTGTGGACTCTGGGGTGGGGCTGGTATGAGGGGTTTGGAATGAAGGAAGGGGCTCTAGGCTGGGCCAGGGGGTTGGGATGGGTGGCGGGATGGATGAGTGCTCCAGCTGGGGGTGTGGGCTCTGGGGTGAGACTGGGGATGAGGAGTTTTGGTGTAGGAGGGGGCTGGGGCAGGGCGTTGGGGGGTTGGGATCCAGGGGGAGTTTGGGTATGGGAGGGGACTCTGGGCTGGAGCAGGGGGTTAGAGTGCGGGAGGGAGTGCGGGGTCCCGGCGGCACTTACTGCGGCTCCCAAAAGCGGCCGCTAGGTCCCTGAAGCTCCTAGACAGATGGGTGGCCAGGGAGGCTCTGCTTGCTGACCTCACGTCCGCAGGTGCTACCTCTGCAACTCCCATTGGTCATGGTTCCTGGCCAATGGGAGCTGCGGAGCTGGTCCTTGGGGCGGGGGCAGCACATGGCGCCTCCCTGGCTACCCATGAGTCTAGGGCTGCAGGGAGCTGGTGGACGTTTCCAGGAGCTGTGCAGAGCTAGGGTAGTCAGGGAGCCTGCCTTAGACCTGGCTCCCGGCTGTGCCACTGACCAGACTTTTAAGGGCGTCCCTTTCGGCCAGATGTTCTGGTCAAAAACTGGCAACCCTATTTCAGACTGCAGGGGGCATTTAGCTAGGAAATACTGTAACTATAGTAAAATGAACAGATTTTCTCAAAACATTTACTTTCATACAAACCTGAGACATGCAAAATTCTGTGGTTTTGTTAGCAATAAGCTTTAATAATTTTTAAACTTTCTTTATTGCAAATGATATTGGGCAATTCTCTCTCACTTCAACATCTCACGCTCTCAAGCACAGGGAGGGAATAATCCCCTAATATGTCTGCAGAAGGTTGCAGGGCAGTGCCACAAATGTTGTATAATACCTGCACTCGTGCGACCCATGCACATAGCGCATGCTTTTCCTGAAATTTAAATTAGAGTTCTGTGACTTAACGAGATTTATGGTAAGTCCGCATCTTGAGTAACAACAGGCTTCAAGAGTCTGCAGGTTAGTGACACAAATCCTTCTATGCTATCACATGCACCACATAGAAATTGCAGGATATTAATAATGGACTGGATTATAAATTTGCAATCGGCCCTGGCTAAGTGTTGGCTGCACTGCCCCAGGAGCAGACCAGAGAATAAATTGCGACACAATCACAGTTCCTACCCTTGCTTTGGGGAGGGAGTAGGGCCAGGTCAATGGGTGTGAGGCACCTAAATCCTTTGAGGGCCTAAGTTATTTCACCCCAGTTCACGAAGAAGGTTACTCCCTGCCAAAGTATCTATAAGAGGGTGGCACTACACCTAGTAACAATATCAAATAATACAAAACATATGGTCAGGATAAGTCCATGTTTTTTATTCTGAAATCATTGATTGTTGTTTCCCATTTCCTTTCATACTAGTTCCAATTCTGTGTTGTTCCTGCTGAGGTTTGCTTCATTATGATCGCTGATGAAGTGGAGCCAAACAGTCCTTTCTGGTCCTACTACATTCATCCATGCCATCAGGATTGCTTTTTTTCCCCCCTCCAGTGTTACTCATAGGAACAGAGTGCTTACATTTCATAGAGTTTTAACATTTCAGCAATGCCGGCGATACACAAACGGTGGTGTTTTAGGAACAATAATCTCCAACATGCACTTTATTGTGCAAGTCACTGTCTTGTGGGTTAGTTGACATGTCCGGTTTTGGTAGATATTTTCCCCCTTGTTATTTTGAACCATTTGAGTTCAGTAGGGATAGGAAGCTGAAAGTACCATTAATAGACATGTATCAGTCAATACATATACCTACATTGCTTTGCTCAATGATAACTGCACAATTAAAGAGGATATAGGCACCATGTAACTTGTTTTTCCTCCTCACAGAAAAAAATTCTGTATTTTGATGTGTTCTGGGGTGTACAGTAGGAAAAATACATTTTACACTCTTCTAAAAAATTCTATTAAGACATACCCATGCCTGGGATTTCTACTGAACATCAAAGTAAGTTGCAGTTAAGTCACTTGCATCCAGCTGTATTTAATGGTAGGTTCATCATAGCATTGAGGCCCTTTACCATCTCTATCTGTCTCTGCCGATGTCAAACAATTTACAGAGAGACAATATAAATTAAAACAGAGGACTAGGAATGCTATCAATGAGTTTGGAAGTTTACATTTTGTTTGTCTGAGGTCACGGAATGCTGTCTCCAATGATCAATGGCTCTAAACCCAGAGGCTGCACTCAATTCCCGTAGTTACTCCATGTTAGGTTAGGTTTTATTACACAAAATCCTTCTCTTGCATTTTTATTAAATAGATTTTGTGATGGTATAATAGTATTTTGGCATTTTTCTCCCCAGTAGGAAGAATCCAAATGACAGATGAGATAGATGGTATTTAACCTAGCTGTGATGGATATAGCAGAGGTGAAAGGGTTATATCTATTAATAAACAGCATTTGAAAACCTTTTAACACCATCTTTCACATCACACTGTTTTAACCTCTTGCACTATGAGTTCCAGCCTGGTCTGACAGGAAAAAAAAAATGATCTCAGGATTATTAAGGTATTTAATTTGTCCTGCTAAATAAATGAAATGCTGGTGGCACTGCAGTTAGCACTTCACTCGAATGCAGAAAGGTGGGAAATTTATTTCAGTCCCAGTGGGTGTTGACATTTTAACCCACTTATCTCTGATTTATTCAGCCCTTGATGGTGCCAAAAGAATGATGCATTTTGGTCAGAGGGTCGGTAGGTGAGGAAACTTGACATAAACTTTTTCTTTCTGCTAAGAGGGTGATCTCCTGAGCTGTACTGCAGGCTGGCAGCACTTCAGTGGGCAGAAAGATGCTTTCAGAGACACTAGCATAATGTTTGCTACTGGGAGAAAATAATAGAAAAAATAAAATGTTTATGATTTTGGAGTTTTTTGAGTCAGTTTTCTTCAGGTTGTTTAAATAACCTTGGAATAAAAAATGTGGGACTTCAACCTCTAACGGTCAATGTCTGCAGCATGATCTACGGTAAACAGTGGAGTTGAAAAGCATTAGTTCTTTGCCATGACAACATTAAAAAAATATTCAGGAGGATTCCAGGCTTTCTAGACTAGCAGGTTATTTCTGTGCCTATACCTTACCTTGATATATGTCCAGATTATTCTAGGTATAGTTGCCATAGGTATGGGCACTTCCAAGCATGGATATATCCCTCACCTGTGGCTACATGGAGCGTGAGAATGTTTTGTATTTATAGAATGGCTTCCATTCTGAAAAATCCCGAGGCCCTTTATAAGTTATAAGCTGGATCCTGGGTTGGGTGTGTCAGCTTTGTGCTGTACCATTGGTGGATCCTGATCTTAAAGCCAGTGGAATGACTCCGCAAGAACCACCCCAGCATAAGAAGGACCGTTTAGTGGTGCACAGCCAGAGCGGAGCATCTAAACCACTCCCCTGTTGCTGGTGTAGAGCGTATGGCCAGAGAAAATTTTGGGTCAAGTGTCCTGGGTGCCCCTGTACTGTGCTAATCCCCAACTACCCTTTCAGCCCATAAGGCAACTCCGGTTTATGCTTGGGGACCAGAATTGGGGAAGTGCAAAGGTGAACTTTGTGCTCCTCAGCTGTAGTTAATGAAGTTTAATCCTACTCCAATTTCGTTCAATGAGAATTTTGCAGTTGACTTCAGTGGAAGCAGGAGCAGGAGCAGATCCCTATAAATGTAACACTTGTGAAACATAAGCATCTCTGGGTGGAGGGAAGCAGATTGGGCCAGCCAAAGTACTTGAGAACTTGCTTGAGCTATAAGGAAAAGCAGGGATGTTGGCAGAGAAGCTTTCTGCTCAGGTAATTCTGCTGGCAAGGATAGGATTCTACCAGGTGGGCCAGGGGAATTCACAGTATAACGCACTTGCTGCCTCTCTGAATGGGAGCAACATGTACCGCTGGCTAGTGCATGTTGCTCACTGCATTCCTGCTAGATAGAGCTTGATTCAGGAGTACATGCATAAGTATATGCTTAAATATATCCCTGTTCAGGATAGCACTTAAATACATACTTATGTTAAGAACAGGGATGTTTTCCTGAATTTGGGCATAAATGGAGGGGGGGGGGGGAAGCAGGCCTCTTCCCCTCCAGGCTGTGGGGCATAAGCTGGCCTGATCACGAATCTCCCTTTAAGAACCTTTGCATGCTATGAAGACATTCTGTCAACAAGTCAAAGTGCAGCATCAGGAATTTGCAATCTGAAATCGAATTTCTTTAATGGACAGCTGTTGCACGCTACTGGGGATAGGTCTCTTGCCTTTCCAGCTATCCAATTGGTCATATTCTGCTGCAAATCCAGGGAGTTTTTTGGGGGGTGGGGATTGAAATCAAATCCTCACTGTTCCGTCCCCTCTCACTTAAAACAGAACTAGGGCTTATGAAAACTTGAAGCATGATTTTTGTTTCTGTCTCACTCTTGCTATATATAGAATAGACATCTGCAGCATAGCAAAGATAATTTAAGGACAAGTTCGTACAGAAGAAGGAAACAAAATCAATGCTCTTTCCCTGCAGAAGCCTCCTTAGGGAATGGCATGTTTCATAACCATGCATAGCTAAATATTGGTTTAACTGGACGAACCTGTCCTAATTGACTGACTGCTAGGAAAAATCAATGGCGTGGGGGCAAAGAATGCAGAGATCCTGATTAGATTTCCCCTTGGTACATTGCATTTATGTAGCTCCATTTCTTTTGTGGATATCAAAACACTTCAGAGGCACTAAAGGCCTGATTTTCAGCAGGGCCATAACCCAGCTTCTGGTATAATGGGTACAAAATTGCTTGTTCATTAAGTGCACCCATGATGATGTCAAGGGTCTGATCCAGCTCCCTTGGAGGTCAAAGGAGAGACTCATGTTGGCTTCAATGGAAGTTGTTTGAAGTCCTTGGATGCCTGACTTATATGGACAATCAGGAAGTTAGACATCTAAATGTGACCAATTGCAAGCAAACTTGCAATTTGAGGACAGATTCACAACTGTATGGCTTAGAAATTAATCCTCACAATATCCCTTCAAGGTATGTATCATCCCCATTTTACAGATGAGCAAAGTGAGGCAGTGATGTGGCTACGATGACACAGCAAACACAACCCCTCAGCACTAAAATCTGCAGTGTAACAACCCTTTCCTGGCTTACAGTGAGCCTGCCACATGCAAGAGAAATGAAGGTTGAACCATGGAATCACCCGTTCGCTCCCTCACATATATGTTTCATAATGAGCTACACAATGTAGTTTGTAAACCTTCTTCCAGCCCAAGGATTTCTATATAGCACACGTCTCCAGACCTACTCAAGGGAAGGTTCCAAATGATTCTGAGATATCTTTGGTTTTATCCCCCCCTCCCCCCGCAACATCTTGTTTAGGCCATTTTTAAAAGTGAGCAATGAAAAACAAGAGGAAAAGAGAGGGTACAACGATGATATACTAATAAAAGACTGTGGCCTATTCTGCACACTGAGACAAAGGAGTAAGAAGCATAAGACACTCACTCCCTTCCACCAGCACCCCCTACTGCTGCTTTCATTGATGGACGAGAAAAACGGCTCCACAGAGCTGCTACTTCTCCCATCCCGAGGCAAGTGGGTGATCAGGAAATGTTTATCCTACTATTAATGCCTTTGGTATATCCATGGTTAGAAATTCTATCTCAAAAGGGAAGATCCCCTCTTTCATGGCTTGATCCCATTTCCATGGAAGCCCATGGCAAACATCCCATGGCTTGTGTGTGGCAGAATCAGGTTCTTAATGCAATCCTTGGGGAATCTCAAAACAATCCCCAACCAAAGCTTATATAAAAAGCTGAAGTCATCCCTTTGGAGCTGAGATTCTTGTAGAAAGCCCATGATGCCCACATAGCAAAACTGACAAATAAAATCTTACTGGTGGCGAATCTTTGTCTTTTCTTGCTTCTTTTAGAATTCTTAGCATATTATGAAAATAACAAAAACATAGAAGTATGGGCCTGGGACAGGGACCTCTGGAACTGCGTGCTGTTAGCATGGTGAGCACTCTCAGTTGTGATTTTTCCCTCCAAGGCCCACAGGCTCAATGCTTGAGGTATCTATGCTTCCATCACAGTTGTGGGGCTGATTACACCTCTGTCTCCTTTCCGGTCTGAGTTCATCTCCCCAGGTACCTTGCACCCTTACCTCTCTTGGGGTAGAATTTCTCAGTTATCCCACTCTTAGACCAGGGTATGGGTGCAATAACCCATCAATGTCAACTGCTTATTACTGTGCAGGTCATAAGGACGTAAGAACATAAGAATGGCCATACTGGGTCAGACCAAAGGTCCATCCAGCCCAGTATCCTGTCTACCAACAGTGGCCAATGCCAGGTGCCCTAAAGGGAGTGAACCTAACAGGTAATGATCTAGTGATCTCTCTCCTGCCATCCATCTCCACCCTCTGACAAACAGAGGCTAAGGACATCCTTACCCATCCTGGCTAATAGCCATTAATGGACTTAATCTCCATGAATTTATCCAGTTCTCTTTTAAACCCTGTTATAGTCCTAGGCTTTACAACCTCCTCAGGCAAGGAGTTCCACAGGTTGACTGTGCACTGAGTGAAGAAGAACTTCCTTTTATTTGTTTTAAACCTGCTACCCATTAATTTCATTTGGTGGCCCCTAGTTCTTATATTATGGGAACAAGTAAATAACTTTTCCTTATTCACCTTCTCCACAGCACTCATGATTTTATATACCTCTATCATATCCCCCTTAGTCTCCTCTTTTCCAAGCTGAAAAGTCCTAGCCTATTTAATCTCTCCTCATATGGGACCCGTTCCAAACCCCTAATTATTTTAGTTGCCCTTTTCAGAACCTTTTCTAATGCCGGTATATCTTTTTTGAGATGAGGGGACCACATCTGGATGCAGTATTCAAGAGGTGGGAGTACCATAGATTTATATAAGGGCAATAAGATATTCTCTGTCTTATTCTCTATCCTTTTTTAATGATTCCTAATATCCCGTTGGCTTTTTGACTGCCTCTGCACACTGCCTGGACATCTTCAGAGAACTATCCATGATGACTCCAAATAAATAAAAAATGGACACCTGCATCTCTGTCTTTTGAAAGCCTGTGACCACTGCCATAGTTAAAAAACAGGCTTCTTGGAATGTGTATGTTTATTAGAAAACAGAACAAAGCTACCTTTCTTAGGTACCTATCTGACACCCATTAATACAGCATCTGAGCATTTCATAGCCTCCAGTGTTTTTAGCATGAGAACATTCCTGTGGGGTAGGAAAGTGCTACAATCCACATTTTATGTATGGGAACTGAGGCACAGAGAGACCAAGTGATTTACCCAAGGTGACACAGGAAGTCTGAAATAGGGCAGAGACTTGAATCCAGCTCATCCAAGACCTAGGCAAGCATCCAAACCACTTGACCATCCATCCTCTCTTTCACTAGATGAACTTTCAAAACAACAAACAGCCTACACATTTAGCTAAACTCAACTAATCATATGCTTCTCTACACACTAAGTTAGAGACTTCCCTCTTGAGTTACAAGAAAAGAATAGACATCACTTACACTCTTTTAGGAAGCCAAGGAGTTTTGGGGACTCAGCCTAGTCTCTGTCTTCCTTTCAGAATGTGTATATCCCAGACTTCCCCCCCACTTGGAAGGTAAAGTCCCTCAGTATCATGGAACAGATGAGCCAGTGTAACAATATCTATGACAATCTGGGTTCCGTAGGTTCCTGGTGACTTTTGCACCTGGAATAGGATCCCACTGCTGACTACATGTAACAATTTTGGGATGAAGGGATGTGTTAGGATAAAGATATTCAGGCCTGTCTGCAAAGGCCTGTACTTTAAGAATTTAGGGGTATTCTTATCACTTGGCTAGTTCTAGAGGTATAAAAGAAAGAATCAAAATCACTGACTGCTGGTGTAAGGGCCTTCTCTTACTGTGACAGTCTGAGGCCCTGTGCTTAGGCTAAGGCCTTTGGCTAAGCAGCAGAGGCAGCCATAAGCTAGGAAGCGACCGGTCACATCCTCACATTCCAAACTAGTCACATTGAAATAAGGTGCTATTGGGCTGTCAGGCACTATCAGGACAGGATTGTATTCCTATCACCTCCAGAGAAAGGGAAGTGCCTAGAAAATGTAAAAGGAAACTTAGTTTGGTAGCATCCTGTCTGGCAAGAACTCACTTATAAATAGCTGGGATGTGAAATCCTCACTTCTGTATTGTTTTGTGATTATAGTTCCCACTTTGCTATTGTTTGTCTGTATAATCTCTGTCTGGTTCTGTGATGGTTCCTGTCTGCTGTATAATTAATTTTGCTGGGTGTAAACTAATTAAGGTGTTGAGATATAATTGGTTACATAATCATGTTACAATATGTTAGGATTGGTTAGTTAAATTTCAGGAAAATGATTGGTTAAGGTATAGCTAAGCAGAACTCAAGTTTTACTATATAATCTGTAGTCAATGAGGAATTGGGTGGGTGGGTGAGGGAGGGAGGGAGATGGGAACAGGGAATGGGGGTAAGAAAATTGGAATCATGTTTTGCTAAAGGGGGAAATGGGAACAGGGAATGGGAGTAAGGAAGTTGGAATCATGTTTGGCTAAGGGTAGGAATGGGAACAGGGACACAGGTGTGAGGCTCTGTGGTGTCAGAGCTGGGAAGGAGGATACTAAGGAAGGAAACTGGAATCATGCTTGCTGGAAGTTCACCCCAATAAACATCGAATTGTTTGCACCTTTGGACTTCAGGTATTGTTGCTCTCTGTTCATGCGAGAAGGACCAGGGAAGTAAGTGGGTGAAGGAATAAGCCCCCTAACAGGATGCAACAACCATATTGGTTGTGCCTTTGTGGATGCATGATGTAGGTTGTGTGTGGATGAGAATCTAGCCACCATTTCTTGGTCTTGCCCTGTTGGAGCACGGTGGTGTCACCTCGCTATGAGCATTGTTCCCTTTAGAGCCAGCAAGTACCACAGCTTTAATTACAACACATGTGCAGGGATTCTATCCAGTTCAATACGTGACTACCAGCATGTTACAGCTTTTCAGTCAAAGGCTTTTGTTTTACACCCTGTATTAGCTCTACTTAATATAAATTACCCAATATTCCAAAGAGACTCAGCTGTCTTCACTGTTTAGTTTTCTCTGTGCAGAAATAAAATAAAATAACACATCTAAATCCTAAAAGCAAAGCAGTAGTGTCTGTTCTGTTCTCCATTTTCGCTTGTTCAACAGTTTTTGAGGAGAAACCTCTTCATGCTTTCTTAGGAATTCACTGAAGATTACTTTAGATTCACTAACAAGGGAGTCTGGTGGAAATTCCATAATTTCCAATTTTCCACTTCTCCCCCACAGATGTGTTTTCTACCTATGCAATTAGATGAATCAGTGTGGCTCATAAAATTGTGTTTGCTGAATTCAATTTAAATATATATATATATATATATATATATATATATATATATATATATATATATATATCCATCCAGGTTAACTTTTGATTTTGATGGAAAAAGACATAGCTCTAAACTCATCAAGTTCTTTTAAAACACCCAGAATAATTTTTCTTTTCATCCAATTTATTTTCTAAGGTAGAAATGGGAATGGAGCCTTTGTAAAGTCAGAAATGTCAGATGTTCAGCAGTACAGTCAGATAATGCACTTGTCTTAGGGCATGTCTACACTGCAAAAAAAATGTGTGTTCTTAACTCAGGGTAGCTAGCCTGTGCTAGCTAACTGACTGAGGTTAAAAGAGCAATGAAGACACAGCAACTCAAGTTTTAACTCAGGTTAGCAGCTTGACTTAAAGCCTATAGTGGTATGTCTGTATTGAAACTGGGAGCAAGCCTCCCAACATGGGCAGACAGATTTGTGCTAATTTGGCTCGAGCGAGCATGGTAGAAATAGCAGCTTGGCGTTCAAGCCAACCCAACCCCTTGTATCTGAGCTTGGGTGGCTAATCCAAGTCTTTGCTGGATCTGCAATGTCTACACTTCTAGTTTTAGTGTGCTAACTTGAGCCATGTTAGTGTGAGTGTGTCTACTCAGGCTGGGAGGCTTGTTCTCAGCTTCAGTGGAGTCATACCCTAAGGAAGCCTGAGATTGAACTCAAACTGCTAAACTGAGTTAAAAGCTAAGTTGCCATGTATTCGCTGCTATTTGAACCTGAATTACCTAATGTGGGTTTGATAATTTACATTAAGAACACTTTGTTTTGGTAGTGTAGCGTTACCCTCACATCCCATGAAAATGGGTTTGGTCAGGTCTCATCCTAGATTAGTAAATGATGATCTAATCATATACTTCAATATTATTGGCCAGGTCTGTTTCACAGACATCCAGGTGGAGACGCTATAGGTCAGAATTGACGTGCCTTCAAATTAAGGCAATTTCTAGGGCTCCATGTGTTTGAAGGAACTCAGATTACTTATTGAGAATTTTTTTCTAAAAGCCCTTTGTCAAGGTTCCTCCCCCACTCTGAACTCTAGGATACAGATGTGGGGACCTGCATGAAAAACCTCCTAAGCTTATCTTTAGCAGCTTAGGTCAAAACTTCCCCAAGGTACAAAATATTCCATCCGTCATCCTTGGATTGGCCGCTACCGCCACCAAACTAATACTGGTTACTGGGGAAGAGCTGTTTGGAAACATCTTTCCCCCCAAAATACTTCCCAAAACCTTGCACCCCACTTCCTGGACAAGGTTTGGTAAAAAGCCTCACCAATTTGCCTAGGTGACTACAGACCCAGACCCTTGGATCTTAAGAACAATGAGCAATCCTCCCAACACTTGCACCCCCCCTTTCTTGGGAAATGTTGCATAAAAAGCCTCACCAATTTGCATAGGTGACCACAGACCCAAACCCTTGGATCTGAGAACAATGAAAAAGCATTCAGTTTCTTACAAGAAGACTTTTAATAAAAAATAGAAGTAAATAGAAATAAAGAAATCCCCCCTGTAAAATCAGGATGGTAGATATCTTACAGGGTAATTAGATTCAAAAACATAGAGAACCCCTCTAGGCAAAACCTTAAGTTACAAAAAAGTTACACAGACAGAAATAGTTATTCTATTCAGCACAATTCTTTTCTCAGCCATTTAAAGAAATCATAATCTAACACATACCTAGCTAGATTACTTACTAAAAGTTCTAAGACTCCATTCCTGGTCTATCCCCGGCAGGAAGGGTAAACCCCTTTGAAATCCCTCCTGGCCAGGGGAAAGCTCCTCTCACCTGTAAAGGTTTAAGAAGCTAAAGGTAACCTCGCTGGCACCTGACCAAAATGACCAATGAGGAGACAAGATACTTTCAAAAGCTGGGAGGAGGGAGAGAAACAAAGGGTCTGTGTGTCTGTCTTATGCTGTTTTTCTGCCGGGGATAGACCAGGAATGGAGTCTTAGAACTTTTAGTAAGTAATCTAGCTAGGTATGTGTTAGATTATGATTTCTTTAAATGGCTGAGAAAAGAATTGTGCTGAATAGAATAACTATTTCTGTCTGTGTATCTTTTTTGTAACTTAAGGTTTTGCCTAGAGGGGTTCTCTATGTTTTTGAATCTAATTACCCTGTAAGATATCTACCATCCTGATTTTACAGGGGGGATTTCTTTATTTCTATTTACTTCTATTTTTTATTAAAAGTCTTCTTGTAAGAAACTGAATGCTTTTTCATTGTTCTCAGATCCAAGGGTTTGGGTCTGTGGTCACCTATGCAAATTGGTGAGGCTTTTTATGCAACATTTCCCAGGAAAGGGGGGGTGCAAGTGTTGGGAGGATTGTTCATTGTTCTTAAGATCCAAGGGTCTGGGTCTGTAGTCACCTAGGCAAATTGGTGAGGCTTTTTACCAAA
Organism: Eretmochelys imbricata; assembly: GCF_965152235.1. NCBI lineage: Eukaryota > Metazoa > Chordata > Testudines > Cheloniidae > Eretmochelys > Eretmochelys imbricata. The sequence continues at coordinate 243,232,846 of NC_135573.1, forward strand.
CCTTGTCCAGGAAGTGGGGTGCAAGGTTTTGGGAAGTATTTTGGGGGGAAAGACGCGTCCAAACAGCTCTTCCCCAGTAACCAGTATTAGTTTGGTGGTGGTAGCGGCCAATCCAAGGATGACGGGTGGAATATTTTGTACCTTGGGGAAGTTTTGACCTAAACTGTTAAAGATAAGCTTAGGAGGTTTTTCATGCAGGTCCCCACATCTGTACCCTAGAGTTCAGAGTAGGGGAGGAACCTTGACACCCTTTAATCTCATAGTGCCAGAAGCATCATCTGAAAATCCAAACATAGCTCTGGTTCTGCTCTCCAGAATTGATGCCTGTTCTGCCTACAGAATATGCAGAGTGCAGGGCAGACATCATTCTCAATACCAGTGTTATGAGACCCTTTCCAATCCAACTCAAAGCAGAAATGGCTTGCTGTCTCCTTGCAATGAGGCCAGGCTGAGTAGCCAGAGACAAACATCACTGGGGAACCCAGATTAAGCAGAACCAACTTAAATCAAATTAAAAACTACAGAACAGTCAGTGAGTTTTTTATCTGCAATGGAAGCAGAATCAAACTCTTTGTGCTCACTTCTGATGATGTCAGCATAACCAGAATGAAAGGCTTTGCTTACTGAATCCATAATGGAGTGGGGGAGCTTAATTTTTCATATTCAGATGGGATGAAAACTCTGGGACACTCATATATCTGGCCATAACCATTTACTGCTGGGTTTCGTGGGGAGCACTGAACTTCCAATCTGATGCAGTTTTCTGGGAAGGGAACCCTTGCTATGAACAGATTCAGTGACTGCCCACACTACCCTCCTACATAGTGGAGAGTGGAGACCTGCACTGGAGATCTGCAGGAAGTGCATACCAATGCTGCTTTTGCTCTTTTGCGCCACAGCCAGGTAGTTTTTAAGTTGACCTTGGCCCTAACATAAAGTGTCTTATGATTGTACTCGGCATTAGGAAATGATGAACATTCTTCCTAGAGATAATAAGCTATCAAAATCACACAGTGGCTCTTTTCAAAAGGGCCCAGTGCTAATGAGAGATTACAGACTGATAGCACTACAGTCTGAAGGTATATCTACACTGCAATTAGACAACCGCGGCTGGCCCATGCCACCTGACTTGGGCTCGCGGGGATCAGGCCACAGGGCTGTTTAATTTATGCGTGGACTTCCATGCTCGAGTTACAGCCCGGGAGCTAAGACCCTGGTGGTGGGAGAGTCCCAGAGCTCAGGCTGCAGCCTGAGTCAGAACGTCAACACCGCAATTTAACAGCCCTACAGCCCGAGCCCAAGACAGCTGGCACAGGCCAGCTGTGGATGTCTAACTGCAGTGTAGACATGGCCTCAGAGGCCCAGCCCTATTTATCTACAGACTGAATACAGCATGGAAAATGGCAGCACAACTTTTCCCAAACCACCCAGTCAGCGTTATTGCAATAACCTGTGACTAGGACTTTTAATTCACAGTACAAGTGCGGGGATCAGATGGCTTCTTAAAAACCATTCGATTCTTATTTTTCCCAAGAAAGTATTATTATTATTATTATTATTTCATGTTATTTCTCTTTATTCATTGGTAGAAAATTTTTGGTTAGTTAACAATTTTTCCAGTTTTTACACAGGACGCTAATTAATTGAACTCCCTACCACAAGTCCACACATAGAAATGTAAGCAAAGTTCCCAACAAAAAAATAATCGATTATAATAATAAATAAAGTAGGATTTTCATTAAACATATTACAGTAGTTTTGACCTGTATTATCATAGTAGGTTATTTTCACAGATGGAATCTTGTGAGCAAATCAAATTATTTTTGTGTTCCCCCCTCCCCCCCCCAGAAAAACCCAAAATATTAAATGGAGTGATTTAAAGTTTGCCTTTTGGGTTTTTTGTTTATTTTAAAGGAAAACTCCTGACCTTTGTCCCACAATTTTTGCATTTAAATTTATTCAAAGTTCTTGCCTTTACTTTAGGGTGGCTTTTTTTTTTTTTGGTGGAAAATAAGATAACAACTAATCCTAATAGTGCATAATATGTGGATTATAAGTGACAATTGAAATATTTCTTTCTTGTGCTTTGCAACTGATTTTCTTAATACTACAGTCTGAAGAAAAAGCCTCGCCATCTGATATTTATTATTTTGGTTTTGATTTTCCAGTGGAAATGTAATTTGAAGTTCTTGGAATGTAGTCACTTGTTCTGGAAAACTCAGTGCCCCCACTTTTTAATATTGGCCTGTGACAATTTATTCTAATAAAGTCTTCCCCTTAAATCTTAACTCAGGGGTTATCAAACTCTTTCAGAGTGTGGGTTGCATGTTGGCACCACCACCTATCTTATTCCTTATTCACAGATTCCCAGGTTAGAAGGGACCATTGTAATCATCTAGTCTGACCTTTTGTATAACATGGGCCACAGAACTTCCCCTTAATCATTCCCAGAGCATATCATACTAGAAGGGTCACCTTCCCTTGAATTTGCCATTGCAGAACATCTTTGGTGTAACTAAAAAAATCCCAATTATTGACATGCAAAAGTAATGTTACGAAAGCATTTTTAACAACCTTTCATGTGATAAGTATGGAACTCTTATAGATTCCAGACTGTTTTTGGCAACGAAGAGCTTGGAGGCTTATAGCAGCAGATGGGAACAAGAAAAAGAGCCAACATCGCATGTCCAGCAAGTTCTCTGCAGACAAACTCCCCATGGAAACTCCCCATGGAACACAGCCTGGGAACCTTTGATGATCTATGCTGAATGAGTGAATGGTCTCACTACTGTTACTAATGGACTCATCTTCACATTACAAAAAGCATCTTGATCTGCACCGTTATTGGCAGTCTCAGCAGGGGCGCCAAAGACTGAAGGGGGATGGAGTATGGACCACCATCTCACACCTAGACATAGCTCAAAACAGAGATAAGTAATATTGGTAGGGCAGTATATGGGGAGGTTTGCATTTCCATTACCCATGCAATGGATATTTTATAAATCTGTGGATCAAATGTAACTCTCCATGGCCAATAATAATCCAATATATTTCATGGGCAACTTAATCAACCCAAGTTAAAGAAAAATAATTATATTCAGCACATTCAAATCCAGTCTATGACATTGCAGGCCAAATTCATTCCTTGTGTAATCACACCGATTTTACCTGTTTTACACTAGGGATGAATTAGGCTCATGTGGCCAGATGGGGTCAGGCAGGTGAAGATGCACACAGATACTGAAAATTTTCCTTTTGAAAATCCCACTGGGTACCTATCTGCATCTTTAGATAGCTACAGACCTTTGTAACCTGGCCCATGAGCTTCTAAATGGTAACCAACTACTATGTACTACACTATCTATCCCATGCTGGAAATAGGAAGAAAAGGAAAGTGGATCTTTGATATCTTCTGACATACAGCACATTTTGTCAGTGTGACAAAAGAACCCGGTTTAGTTCTTGGAAAAAAACAACATATCAGACAGTAGAAGATCCACATTTTTGGCTAGATCCTCAGTTGGTTTAAATCAGTGTAGTTTCTCTGATAGTTTAATGGAACTACACTGATTCACACCAGATGAGGAGCTGGCCCTTGTAGTTTCATCTGACCATAGTAGAAGAAACCCTACATGTCCTCTACTTCTATAAATTATTGACAAATAATCAAGAAGATTCAGATTGTGCAACTGCTAATTAGCCCCTCTGGTCATTTCTTAAGAGTCCTGAGAAATTAATTGGTTTTAGATAAAGACTTTTTGCTGAGCTGCAGGCTGAAATATTCCCAGAGTCTGAACAAGTTTGGGTTCTTTATTTGCTTTTTAAATAGTGCATTTTGAGGCCAAGCCTTGGCAAGGAGTTATGAGGTCAGGATATTTGCTTGGTAAGGAAAAATGTGACAGCTGGAATTGGCATTGGCTTTTTACGTGGAATTTGTCTTGAAATGCTATATTTTAAAAGCAAAAATAGAACATCAACTTCTTATAAAATTTGCAGCCATAGATCAAGGAATTAAGCTATTAATAGCAATCAGTGTACATCTTTTGTAATACTACAGATTTTAAAGCCAGGTCTTAAATCTTTCTCTCTGTTGTTTGATTATGGTGTGGCTGTTAAGTTTTCTTTATCAGCCTGAGGCTAGCTCCCCACCTAAAATGAACGATGAACTTGTATTACCATTAAAACTGGCAGGTTAAGTCTGTGCCTAAGGTAGAACTTTTCTACAAAATTTGAAGTACATTGACCAAAGGATTCCTGATATATTACAATCTAAAAACAGATGTGTTCAGAAGAATTAGAACAGTCTTTTAACTTTGCTTTGACAATGGGTGATAAAATTAAAAAATACCCAAACAAACATTAAGAACCATGCAACACAACCAACCAGGCAAAGCTAAAGAAAGTAAAAACCTATGAGAGAACTAAAACTTTGCTTTCTGGTTTCTTCTAGTAGAGATTGAGTACAGAAGACAACATATAGGTGTTTTAATATATCATAAGCAAAAGTGACACCAAACTCATTGCATTTTCTTGCACTCATGTTTATAGTAAATGTAATTCTTGTTCAACCACATGTTGCTGGACTCAGTGGAAGAACTGGGTGCAGCACCATAGCTTGTGTTCAGGCTGGGTTCTTAGACTTATAACGGTACTTTCTGGTCTTAAAATGTATGGCTTTATAAATATTGGGCAACTCTGTGACTTGAATTACATGACTCCACAGTAGAGTAAAGGGGACTAGGAATCCCACAGTACACCTCTGTGTGGGCTACCCAGAGCTTGGATCCAGGTTTGGAGGAATAAAGGCCATGCAGTGGGCAGGGAATGGACAGAGCCTGGGCCCCACTCCCTACATATACTGGTCAGCTGAGCTGTGCCGGCATGGTGGGGTGTCATAATCTGCCACTAACCTCATTTGTTGTTGGGGTCAATAAAGTTGCATAGTTAATGAACCTGCTTGGCATGAATATTGATCTCCCAGCTCACAGCTGTGCCTGGAGTACTGTCGTGGATATTTGTTCCTCAGAATTCTTCCAGTCAAATAAAATTTCACAGCTTCAGGAAACTGCGGTTGCAAGAGATGTTGGTGACCAATAAATCAGAAGAGCAGTTGGTATTCACCTGCACTGATACAGGGATCCAATTGTTGATTATATGCCTACAATACTAGACTGAACTTTGCAAATGGATTTTGCCTCATAAAGCAAATAGGATCAGGAAACATGCAACATGATCACTGAAGAACTCAAAGAAACTACCTTATATGCAGTGCAGCAGTTTATCATATGGCTTTCTCCCTTGTTCCCTAGCACTGTATAATAGATCCCAAGATCACATATGTAATGAAGTAAGGCTAATATGTATTTACCATACTTTGCTCCAGGCTATTCATCATTTCATCATCTCACATTACAACAGGAATAATAGAGCTGCATCTGTGGTTACTGTAATCAGGCACTGAATATTAATATACAGGCACTTCCCAAACACACGTGGAGGAACATATTTTAGTTTAGCAAGAGAAATGAATGCATATCAGAAAATGTAACATCCTTGTTATGTGCTACTGTCAGTTATGAGTATTCCAAGAGCTATTTGCATTTCAGTCTCAAAAGATCGTTGCTGAATCCTCATCTGATTTGTCAGTGAACATTTGCCTTGACTTCAGTGGGACTTTGCTTGGTATAACTCTAAGACTGCCCCAATGCCAGCTGGCATACTGTTGTCATGATATATACCCAAAAGGTGGCATATAATATATCCCTGGAAAACTAATAACTCACCATTAATATTCTTGCATGCTGTATGTAGAGTAACCCCCCAAATGACTTTATAGGTATGTGCTGGGAATCTATTCTTAAAACTTATTTTGCAAGCAGTACCTAAGCGATGGCTGTTCCAGAGAAAAGAATGTGGTTCTGACTGCTTGAATGTATCTCTGATGTAACTTTAAAAAGGCGTGACCAAAGACAAAGAAAAGGCAAAAATAATTGTGCAAGGTAAACAATGCCATCAGGAGAGCAAGTGAGGAAAGATGACCACTTACCAATCTCAAAGGGGGATGGAGACTACACTGCCAGGAAGCCTTCCTGATACTTGAAGCAGGGTCAAAGAACTTTGGGAAGATATAGGAAGAGAGAAAAAGCCACTTGGCATCCTTCACCTGAGGAAACAAAGGAAACGGGCCCTTTGAGCACTCTGAAGGGTCCTGGCCAGAGACTCTGGTCATCCACCCTGGAAAAGGGCACATTTTTACTTTTGTTTGCTTGTAACCCTTTCAAGCTTTATTGCTTATACTTGGTATTACTTAAATCTATGACTTTTTAAAACAAAAATGTTTTACTTTTACTATAAATCAGGTCAGTGATTTCATTAAAATTGAGTGTTTGTTAACCCTAGTGAAGGTAGAAAGCTGCTGATTATTGTCTGTTTAAGGGAGCAGTGAACTTAATAACTTCTGTAAGTGTTTAGAAGAGGGCTGGAGGCTCCAGGGCAGATGGTTTGGGGAAAGTCTGAATTGGCAGAGGTGTTGGGGTCACTCTGCAAAAAGTAACTGGATGGTGGAAGCCAGGGTGTGGCCTGAATGCTTGTAGGCTGGCTATTGGTGTCAGGACTGTGAGCCACAGCAGCATAGCATTAAGGCACCCAGAGTTGTAGGGCAGGTAATGACATTGCCCCTCACTGCTCTGGGTTGAGCTCAAGGTGTCACACAGGCGTAATCATAAGGGTACATGCTAGTGGATGCACTTACACAATAGGGATTGAAAATTAAATATAACAGAATGAGTGATGATTAAAAACACTGCTTGGAGCGGGGATGGAGGACAAAGGAAACAATAATACAAGCATGGTCCTACTGCTAAATAAAAGTCAAATTAATTATTACAAGAAAACACTTTATTTCTATTTGACTGGCATTTTTATGATATATCCTCTTATGTTCTCAGGCCTAGATTGTGTCCTTGTGATACCTAGGAATTTCTCAACTCCTTTATGAGCCTGACTGATTCTGGGGTCCAGGTCTGGTGTAGAGGGCAGCCCCTGTTCTAGAGATATTGTCCTCATGAATAAGTGGGTGAGGTAGCAGTGGGGCATGGATGGAGCCAAACATTCACCCCTATATTTTTTTTGCTAGAGTAGCTGACTAGGTATGAGGCGGCAAAGAAACTGCCCTCTTTTAAGGACAATGAGAGAAAGGAGCAGGGGAGGAATTGTGATTCTCTGAGTATGTGGGGGGAGGGTGGGTAGAAATTAACTAAGAAGAATTAGCAATAGAAAGACCATGTGAGGTAAGTTGTAGAAATCACATCACTGGAGAAAATAAAGGCACTCAGGTACTCCAGTGACAAGAACCGTGGAAACATGTTAATAAAGATGAACATCAGAGTGTTAGCTCCCACAATCTAAGTAGAGTTTGAGGGTCTGGGAGCTCTCCAAGAGAAACCTTGGTTGTGGTGTTTTAGTAGGTGGCACTGCTTCCCCAAGTGAAGACAGAACCAGTGAATAAACACGATGCTAGAATCATAGAATCATAGAATATCAGGGTTGGAAGAGACCACAGGAGGTCATCTAGTCCAATCCCCTGATTAAAGCAGGACCAATTTCCAACTAAATCATCCCAGCCAGGACCTTCTCAAGCCTGACCTTAAAAACTTCCAAGGAAGGAGATTCCACCACCTCCCTAGGTAACCCATTCCAGTGCTTCACCACCCTCCTAGTGAAAAAGTTTTTCCTAATAGCCAACCTAAACCTACCCCACTGCAACTTGAGACCATTACCCCTTGTTCTGTCATCTGCTACCACTGAGAACAGTCTAGATCCATCCTCTTTGGAACCCCCTTTCAGGTAGTTGAAAGCAGCTATCAAATCTCCCCTTATTCTTCTCTTCCGCAGACTAAACAAGCCCAGTTCCCTCAGCCTCTCCTCAGAAGTCATGTGTTCCAGTCCCCTAATCATTTTTGTTGCCCTCCGCAGGACGTTTTCCAATTTTTCCACATCCTTCTTGTAGTGTGGGGCCCAAAACAAGACACAGTACTCCAGATGAGGCCTCACCAATGTCAAATAGAGGGGAAAGATCACATCCCTTGATCTGCTGGCAATGCTCCTACTTATACATCCCAAAATGCCACTGACCTTCTTGGCAACAAGGGCACACTGTTGACTCATATCAAGCTTCTCGTCCACTGTAACCCCTAGGTCCTTTTCTGCAGAACTGCTGCCTAGCTATTCGGTCCCTAGTCTGTAGCGGTGCATGGGATTCTTCCATCCTAAGTGCAGCACTCTGCACTTGTCCTTGTTGAACCTCATCAGACTTCTTTTGGCCCAATCCTCTAATTTGTCTAGGTCCCTCTGTATCCTATCCCTACCCTCCAGAGTACCTACCTCTCCTCCCAGTTTAGTGTCATCTTCAAACTTGCTGAGGGTGCAATCCACACCATCCTCCAGATCATTTATAAAGATATTGAACAAAACCATCCCCAGGACTGACCCTTGGGGCACTCCGCTTGATACCAACTGCCAACTAGACATGGAGCCATTGATCACTACCCGTTGAGCCCAACAATCTAGCCAACTTTCTATCCACCTTATAGTCCATTCATCCAGCCCATACTTCTTTAACTTGCTGGCAAGAATACTCTGGGAGACCATGTCAAAAGCTTTGCTAAAGTCAAGGAATAACACATCCACTGCTTTCCCCTCATCCACAGAGCCAGTTATCTCGTCATAGAAGGCTATTAGATTAGTCAGGCATGACTTGCCCTTGGTGAATCCATGCTGACTGTTTCTGATCACTTTCCTCTCCTCTAAGTGCTTCAGAATTGATTCCTTGAGGACCTGCTCCATGATTTTTCCAGGGACTGAGGTGAGGCTGACTGGCTTGTAGTTCCCAGGATCCTCCTTCTTCCCTTTTTTAAGGATGGGCATAACATTAGCCTTTTTCCAGTTGTCCGGGACTTCCCCAAATCGCCATGAGTTTTCAAAGATAATGGCCAATGGCTCTGCAATCACATCCACCAACTCCTTTAGCACCCTCGGATGCAGCACATCTGGTCCCATGGACTTGTGCTCATCCAGCTTTTATAAATAGTCCTGAACCACTTCTTTCTCCACAGAGGGCTGGTCACCTCCTCCCCATGCTATTCTGCCCAGTGCAGTAGTCTGGGAGCTGACCTTATTCGTGAAGACAGAGGCGAAAAAAGCATTGAGTACATTAGCTTTTTCCACATTCTCTGTCACTAGGTTGCCTCCCTCATTCAGTAAGGGGCCCACACTTTCCTTGACTTTCTTCTTGTTGCTAACATACCTGAAGAAACCCTTCTTGTTACTGTTCACATATCTTGCTATCTGCAACTACAAGTGTGATTTGGCCTTCCTGATTTCACTCCTGCATGCCCGAGCAATATTTTTATACTCTTCCCTGGTCATTTGTCCAATCTTCCACTTCTTGTAAGTTTGTTTTTTGTGTTTAGGATTCATTGTTGTTTCTTACTGTTGATATCTTCCACTTCTTACAAGCATGGTTAGCTTCCAGTGTCCTACTCATCTTCCAATTTCTGTTAAACCCATTCTGCCTATCTAAATTCCTTTGGTATTTTCATTTGCTTTATTTATTCACTTCCATAATATAGGGCCAAATTCTGTTCATGTTTCCATTGATTCAAATCCAAGGGCAGATTTTGACTGCTGGAAACAATTGTGTACCATAATGCCGCTAGTTCAGCATGACTGATTTGTTCCATCCAAGGGGTAGCTACATTGCGCCATAACTGTGATCCCTCTCTATATACAGGGTATTGGGGGTTGGGGTCTATAGTGGGATAAATAGTTAAGAATTGAATTATGGAGCTTTTAAATTACTTCTTTTCTTGAATAGGGGTCCTACTGACCTCTTTAAAATTAAGGAGCATTGGTACTTTAAAAATGCTGACATTTGCAATCCTCAAAATGTGGACAACCCTAACCTGCAATTGGAGGGATTAATGAGGATCTCTCTATGAACACATATGCTTTTCAGGGACATATTCATGTGCAAAAATCCAAACATGCAATAGTGGAATTATTTTACTGTAATTGTTGCAAGAGTTCTTTTGAGGAGTTTATGGTTTTTGACATTTCCTGTTTAAGAGCTGGCAAAGGTAAGAGGTTGAATAGATGGTACCACTGAGAACACAATTCTTAAAACACATTGCTCCTTACATCTCTCTAATTAAAGACTAAAGTTTTAGAATATAGTAGAAAAGCAATCATCTCTTTCTAAAAAGGCTGAAGAATCCCAAAAAATTAGGTTTCTAAAAGCAGAGGCCTGATTCTCATCTCACATCAGTCTAAATCAGGAGTAACACAAATGAAGCCAATGAAGTTTCTTTGCTGTGAACCCAGTGTAAGTTGGAAACTGAATATGTTTAATATCGAAGCAAAGGAAAGGTGAGAATGTAATGGTGTTTAATTGGACTCTCTGAATAATGAAAGCGAATTAAGTAGCAGGTGATACTAGGTGGTAGGGAAGGGAGTATATGTAAACACTGCACTATCTGAGCTTCCTGCCATTGCAGTATTGGCTCTCTGTGTCTATCGCAGGCTTAGTGGCATCTGCTCCTGCTTTAACTGCTTGTGTTGAAGAATATGCCATTGACTTCATTGTGGGAGTGCAGGTTTAGCAGCAGAAGCCTCTTGCCTGTAGTTTCTGTGCTCCTCTCCATACTATCATAGTCCCAGTCTCTGACCCACCTTCTCAGAACTACCCACTAAACTAAAAACAAATAATTCATGCTATTTGCAAATGTCCTAAACAGAGGAGACTAAATACAGAGCACACAGATAAGAGCCTATTTTGTGCTTTTATTAAATACATCTGGGAAATAATTAACTTCACTTGTCTGAGACCAGATCTAGTGTAATTATGTGTATTACTGTAGTGCCTTGGAAACTCAGTCACAGACCAAGACTCCATTGTGCTAGGTGCTGTACAAACCCAGAACAAAGAGATGCTCCCTGCCCCAAAGAGCTTACTCAGGTATTCATACTCACCTGTCTCCCCCAAACTACTTTTTTTTAATCTCCTTAGTCACCATCTGTTGTTTTTAATAGTATAAAAATGAGAAATGTTACTGGGACTGCTGGCAGCCGACTTACAATATCTATTTGACTGGACAATGAATGGGAGTGTCACACTTTTGTCCAGTACTTTCTAACCAACTCTTGTACTTGTAATCTTTCAGAATGATGCAGCTGTGTGCAATAGGTAGATACACTCTGTGGAGATGGATATATTTCTCAGTCTCTTTTAAATTTCTGTTTATCCACCAGAATTCCCTAATTGTGGCATTTAACTAGTGTCTTGGCTCCTGGTCCCTGCACAATTTCCTGTAGAATATAATATTTTCTTAAATTTTGGAAATAGCCACCTATTTCTCCGTGTATTTTAGACCTGGATCCAAAGCAAAGACCTACAAAGGAGCTAAAAAATCTTCAGTGGCAAAACATTATTATGGTAGTTGAGATAAGCTAATCTTTTCCACATTTATGTATCTTAAAATACCTGCTTGTTTCTGATTTGGCCTACCTATAAACACCATTGCCTTTTAGTGGCATCTGCTGGGACAGACAGAATTGAAGCATTTTCAGGTTCCCTCCGCAGTTGCTACCAGCCAGCATTTGGCTCCTGAGCAAGAAAGCAGCTCATTACGTTTTTCACAGCAATCCTTGGCCAAGTCAGGTTTGAATTTTTCCATATCCCCTTGGTACAGCTTCTTTCCAGCCACCTCCTCCTCACTGCAGGAGAATGACCAACTTGCCAACATGACAAAGATCCAGAAAGTTATAGAAGCTTCACTGTGAGCCCAAATCCCTAACAGGGACTCAAAGTGACAGCACCAAAGAAGAGTGAGGTTGTGCATTAAAAGTCATTAAAATAATATATCACTTGGCAGGAACTTGAGTTTTTCTAATAGTTCACACATTTTTGCAAGAATATTTACATTTTTGAGTTAGTCCCTATTTTTACATTGTATCCTTCTTGCACAGATTTCAGGGCAAATTAGCGATCGCTCTCTAAGAGCTATATTTTAAATTAATTAATTAATCATCATTAACGTTTGTTTCTAGCTAAGAAAACCCACTGGAGTGCTTTCATAATGAAAGCAAATTGGGAAAGAATCTTTTCTCTCTTGCCTGTACCTACAGCTGTCACTATTACTTGCTATTTAACTCTGATTGTAATTGTAACTCTGTAATACCTTTTGAGTTATGGTTTGCATGAAAGACACCATAGAAAGTAAACTTGTATTTTACAATATAAAACTAGTAATTGTATTATTTTCCTTAAAAATATAGGTAGTTTATGACAATGACAGTATACTGAAAAATGGTAGAGGAATTCAATTTTGCCAAGATAGGGTATTATGATTGTTTCATATTAGTTTCTGCTGTATTTTATAAGTAACAAGAAAGAAGGAATGGACTGACATTGGCACCTTGTCTTTCTTTGAGCCAACCACTGAGCCAACACAACTCCTTTTTAGCGCTGGTTGGGAAAGAATTTACCCTCCAGCTATTTTTTTGGTGACTAAAATTGATGAAAAGAATTCATGTGCATCACAAATTGTCTGCAGTATGTTTTTTCAGGCTTTTATCAAAAACTGAAAATAGCCCAAAACTTTGAAGACTTTCTCATTTTCACATTTGTTTTTATTATGTCATGACCCCCCTCCCACCCCCAATGAATCGAAAAGGGACCTTTTCCACTTTGGCAAAAAAGCCATTTGCCATCAAATAAAAGTTTGTTGGAAAATTTTCAAGCAGCTAATAATGTAAGATGAACCTAGAAAAACTCCAGCAAAAATTGTGAGGAAGGGAGTTTCTTTTCATTGCCAAAAAAGGATTAAGTGACATAAATATGTTCTGGCTGTCACTAAAAAAAAAAAATGGACTCCTGTCCTCATATGTAAGATAAATTATTTTGAAGTATTTTAATCTGCGTAAAAATTACCACCCTTATGATGGCTTAGCACTTCTAGGATACCTGCTGAGTAACTGCCTGTAGTATACATTCATGTTGCTCAGAGGAATCCATCCATGACTTTATAGACTATTCTTTACCTTTTTGATATTTGTGACAGTAAATGACATCTCTTTTCCCTCATGTTTTGCTCCTTTTGGACTTGAAAACATCCCTTTTACATAGCTAGATGAAAAAGTGGGCTGCTCTATATACCAGTTTTACCAGCCTCCTTGTTAAAGTGCACTGCATGATGTACTAATGCAATGTCTACAAAACTGAGCTTTTACAGACCACCACTAATTCATAAAAGGCTCTTTATCTCAGGTTTAGATCACGGATCAGACTTGCCCCTGGTGTAACTCCAGTAACTTCAATGAAGTTGCACTAAGTTGGTGTGTCCCATAAATTTTAAAAGGGAAGTTGGTCAGGAAAAAACATATCAACAGCTCCCTTAAATAATGGGCACCGGGATTATGTAGTGGTTTACCTACAGCAGAGGAGACAATCAGTGTGTAAAAAGGAATGGGATATCAATAATATCAACATTATAACAACCAAAACAGATAACTCGTGTAATTAGATAACACATGAGACTCCAGTTTTAAAGCCTCAGACAGATTCCTAACCCTTGGAAAGATGAAAATTTTGGCAGTCATCCCTGAGAGTTATCTACTCTCTGGTTGTCTTGTTATTACTGAACTCTCCTCTTCAATTTTATCTTTTTATATACACACTGTTTTCAGCATGCTCCTGGTAGCTGGCCCTTTAAATCTGAGAGAGACATTCAACATCAAATGATCATTTTACCTTAAGTTGTATCCCTCTGTTTTCCAGGTGATGAGTGTTTAGTTATTTAATTAATATTTTCATCTCAGACAGCTGTGTGTGTCATCGAATGTTTCCTGGAGGCACAAGAAGCAGGTCTGCTATAAACTATTTAACAATGTTTTCACTGAACAGTTTTTGCAGCTACTGTAAACTGACAATCTGAGAAAACTCAGGAGCAAATGCTAATGGAAAACTATTTCAGTTGACTGTACTAATTCTTATTCTTCTTTATTATAAATATTTTCTTGCCAATCCTAGGCAATCAGATACCGTTTTCCTTTCTTGAGACACAGGGCACTGACATTAGTGCATACAGAAAAATGTCATGTACATTTATGATACCGAATGTTTCTATATAAAGAATGTTGTACATTTTATGCCTTTAAACATAGCATAAAGTGTATTTTTATTGAATTATTAAGAGCTTGTTGGGAAGGGTTTTTTTTTTAATGAAATTTCCCTAGTTCCCTTATAAATAAGCTATCTTATCATCGGTTATTCTTTAGCTTTTAAAACTTGTGTTAGGGAGTTCTGGCCAATTTTCCTTGTGGGCTGACTAATTTCATTTTGAATAATTAAAGATATCATGTAGCACGTTGAAAAGTGCAACTTAGGAATTGCCAGAGTATATCAGCGTAATTGTCCATCTGGACCAGTATCCTCTGACCAGCACCAGAAGACATAGAGGAAAGAGCAAGTAATAATAATAATGCCTAGCTCTTACATAGTGGTTTTCATCAGCAGTTCCCATAGTGTTTTCAGAGGAGGCAAGTATTATTATCCCCATTTTAAACATAGGGAAACTAGGGGAAGTGATTTGTCTAAGGCCAGCAGATCAGTGGCAGAGCTGAAATCCTACTAGGCAACACTGCCATCTTCCCTAGAGTAGCCTGTTAAGAGAGAACTGAACTCTCAGTAGTTACAGATTGGTTTATACTTTGAAGCATGAGGGTTTATATCTCTTCCAAAAATGTTTCTGTGTTTCATTTAGTTTTGTTAATATTTCCTATCACCACTCTGGATCATCTTCTTTATGTATAAAAGCACCTAATCCTGTTTAGAATCTTTTTGAGTGACAATAAAAAATTCAGGGCAATCATGAATCAGACCCTATAAATCACTTCATCCACCCTATAAATCACTTCATCCACCATGGAACCACCAATACCTAGGCGAATTACAGCAACTGTTAACTCTTAATAGTGCTGCAATACTACAAAAGGATTTTAAGCCAGAAGGTGAAAAATATCCCATTGAAATCATTAAACAGAATGTAAATACCTGTGCTGGAATTCGGCCAGAATACAGGTCATCAGGATTAATTAACACCCCTATGCTTGCAAGGAGTGCTGTGACATCTTTAATGAAGAGCCATGGTAAAGATCTGGGCTATATGACTAATCCCAAAGATGGCACCTCCAACAATTCAGTGCTTGCTAACAAAATGACAGGACATTGTTTCCGTGCCTTCTAAGAAGGAAGAATACCCCTCTTTTACCACATATGCCATTTCCTGCATGCAGGACATGGATGCTCATAATCTGGAGAGTAAACAAGCTGTCCTATCGAATTTTGTCATCTATATAGTGAACAGGCCCTACTTTGCTTAGCTTGTAAGAACAGTGTAAAGTGGTATGGCTCCAGGAGAAAACACGAGTGGAACTAAACAGTTAATTAGGTTATCACATTTTACTCAGATTTGTCTGGAATAGTTTCAAGCAAATGTATTATTTATGAATTACTCATCATTTATTACATTCAGTGTCACTGTAGCCATGCTGGTCCCATAATTATCCTTTATTACATGCACCCTTAGTACTACAACTAATAGGCTAGGTGGCTGTGTGGTTCAGGCATCTAACAAAACTCTGAAGGTTACAAATTTGAGTCTTGCTTGGTCTTACATTGACAGGACACTCCTCTTTCACGCAGTTACAAAATGGGTACCTGATTCATCAGGTAAAGGCAGCCAGACATGATGCTGGCCACATCACTCATGTACTGCTGGTTATGAAACGGAGGTGACTTAATTGTGCAGCCTGTTGAGTCATTGGCTTGGGGGAATGTTTTTACCCTAGGCCCAATCAGCATGTTAGCTGAGTATGCATTAAATAATTTAATCATTTAATCAATATCCAATTCCTCCTCTCCCCCTCAGTCAGAGCCACATTACTTGAATGGACAACAGATCCAGTTGTTGCCCTCTGAGAAGGGCTATCAGTGGAGCGCTCTGAAACTCAGCTAGGGGAAGTTGAGATTTGAAAGAGATGGCATTTCAGAATGCACTAATGCTTTGAATGGGGTCTTTAGGTTTTGTACATATCTCCAGATAGTTTAGGGGGAGAGTGTGATCTGTTTTTGCTAAATCTGATTATTAGGAAAAATCTGATTCTCTCGAATTTAAATGCCAACAAATGGCATTACTTCAATAATTAGTCTCCTTAAGATGTGATTTAAAATTGTTGTAATTAAGGGACAGGTCCTGGTCCCACTGAAGTCAATGAGAGTTTTCTCACTGATTTAATGGGAACACAATTGGGCCTTAAACCTTTGTTAATGTTGTTCCATCAGAAGGAAATTGCACGCTTATTTTTATCCTCTGCCCAAAAGCAATTTTCAAGTGCAACACCTGCACAAAGTGAACATGGTCCAGATCTCAATAGAAAAGGTGTATCGGGGGCGGGGGGGGAGGAGGAATTAAGTTTATCATTTGGCCAGACTGCTAGTGAATGCATTCTCTGACCTAGATGTGATTCACCACTTCTAAGTAGGAAAGAATACAAAATCGGTGCTACACCTCTGACAATGGTGATTTTGGAAGAGAAGCAAAGCTCATAAATTTAAAAAGTTTCAGCTTACCTGGCTGGCATTTTATTAAACATTTCCATCCTCTCTTTCAACTTGTACAACATAACGAGGTTTTATGTTTTTTTGTTTTTATTAACATCTTCTCTTAAAGGGGAAAATATCAAAGACAGGAAAGCTAATTTCCTGCAGGATTAAATCACCTCTTTTAGTCTTTATCACATCCTTATTAATATAAGCAACCTTTGCTTAAGACCTCACCCACTTAGTCTAATAAACCTGTTCTTCCACCCCTCGCTTCACTTTGTTTTGAAACAGGTGTGTGGTTTTCTCAAGCTGGCCAAGAACTGCCTTTGCTGCCTGTTATACCACATAATCATTTTCTAATCTAAACAAGTCACTTAAGACACTTTTATGCAACTGGAGCCAGTAAGCACACAAGGAAAGTGGCAGTAATTACATGGCGTTTAGTAGCATTCAGCCAAAAGGTGCAGTGTTTACTCTGCTTTCATGAAGATACCCCTATAAAGCTTACAAAGAAGGTTTGCTGTAATTATGGATTACTCTGAATGTCATCATGTACAGGCTGCACATTCACAGTAAGATGGTGGAGATTCCGACTGTGTGAGCACTTATTTATGCACATAGTCCCATTGTAACCCTGAAGGACGACTTGAGTGAGGGCCAAGTAATCAGTGTGGACTCCCAGTCAGGACCATAGTGCATGGGTTGTGCAAGGCTTTTTTAAGACATTGTCCAGTTCTAACACTTGTGTACTGGTTTTCTCTTTTCTGGATATAATATCTCTGATTTCTAGACATACACCATTTCTCTATTATTTATAAAATATCCTTCTTCCCTCAGATTTCCAGTGACACTGACCAATCAAGAGGCGATTCATGAGTTAATTCAAATTAAGAGGTACCTCTCATGTTAAAGAAACAACCTACTACAAAGCCTTTCGCAGGAGTGCTTATGGTTTGTATTGCTCTTCCTTTGTGCATTACGATCTATGATGAAACCTGTTGCAACCACATAAATGAAACTAGTTTAGAATCGAAGCTTGGTTTGTGCACCCCAGCTGCAGGTTTCTAGTGAATGCAGCTAAACAATGTTTCCGGAACTTCAACTGAGTCTCTTCAGTTCTTTCTTTTATACATTATGTTTAAGGATGTTAGGTAGATTTTTGAATTTCATGTGCATTAAATTTGACAGGCTAAAAGCTCAGGAGAATAAAGTGGCTTCAGCCCCAATTCAGAAAATCTCTTAAGCATGTGCTTACATCCATCCCTTATTAGGTAAACACGTAAGCAGATTCTTAACTTTATGTTTACATTTACGTGCTTGTTGAAGCACGGTTGAAGCCATAGAGAACAGTAAAAATTCCTCATCTCATAGAATCATAGAATATCAGGGTTACTTGTGGACCTCAGGAGGTCAACTAGTCCAACCCCCTGCTCAAAGCAGGACCAATCTCCAACTAAATCATCCCAGCCAGGGCTTTCTCAAGCCTGATCTTAAAAACCTCTAAGGAAGGAGATTCCACCACCTCCCTAGGTAATGCATTCCAGTGCTTCACCTCCCTCCCAGTGAAAAAGGTTTTCCTAATATCCAACCTAAACCTCCCACACTGCAACTTGAGACCGTTACTCCTTGTTCTCTCATCTGCTACCACTGAGAACAGTCTAGATCCATCCTCTTTGGAACCCCCTTTCAGGTAGTTGAAAGCAGCTATCAAATCCTTCTCATTCTTCTCTTCCGCAGACTAAACAAGCCGAGTTCCCTCAGCTTCTCCTCATAAGTCATGTGTTCCAGTCCCCTAATCATTTTTGTTGCTCTCCGCAGGACGTTTTCCAATTTTTTCACATCCTTCTTGTAGTGTGGGGCCCAAAACTGGACACAGGATTCCAGATGAGGCCTCACCAATGTGGTATAGATGGGAACAATCACATCCCTTGATCTGCAGGCAATGCCCCTACTTATACAGCCCAAAATGCCATTGGCAACAAGGGCACACTGTTGACTCATATCCAGCTTCTCGTCCACTGTAACCCCAAGGTCCTTTTCTGCAGAACTGCTGCCTAGCCATTCAGTCCCTAGTCTAAGCGGTGCACGGGATTCTTCCATCCTAAGTGCAGGACTCTGCACTTGTCCTTGTTGAACCTCATCAGACTTCTTTTGGCCCAATCCTCTAATTTGTCTAGGTCCCTCTGTATCCTATCCCTACACTCCAGCATGTCTGCCACTCCTCCCAGTTTAGTGTCATTTGCAAACTTGCTGAGGGTGCAGTCCACACCATTCTCCGGATCATTAATGAAGATATTGAACAAAACCGTCCCCAGGACTGACCCTTGGGGCACTCCGCTTGATACCGGCTGCCAACTAGACATGGAGCCATTGATCTATACCCGTTGAGCCCAACAATCTAGCCAGCTTTCTATCCACCTTATAGTCCATTCATCTAGCCCATACTTCTTTAACTTGCTGGCAAGAATACTCTGGGAGACCATGTCAAAAGCTTTGCTAAAGTCAAGAAATAACACATCCGCTGCTTTCCCCTCATCCACAGAGCCAGTTATCTCATCATAGAAGGCAATTAGATTAGTCAGGCATGACTTGCCCTTGGTGAATCCATGCTGACTGTTTCTGATCACTTTCCTCTCCTCTAAGTGCTTCAGAATTGATTCCTTGAGGACTGCTCCATGATTTTTCCAGGGACTGAGGTGAGGCTGACTGGTCTGTAGTTCCCAGGATCCTCCTTCTTCCCTTTTTTAAGGATGGGCACTACATTAGCCTTTTTCCAGTCATCCGGGACCTCCCCCGATCACCATGAGTTTTCAAAAATAATGGCCAATGGCTCTGCAATCACATCCGCCAGTTCCTTTAGCACTCTCGGATACATCCGACCCCATTGACTTGTGCTCATCCAGCTTTTATAAATAGTCCCAAACCACTTCTTTCTCCACAGAGGGCTGGTTACCTCCTCCCCATGCTGTGCTGCCCAGTGCGGTAGTCTGGGAGCTGACTTTGTTCGTGAAGACAGAGGCAAAAAAAGCATTGAGTACATTAGCTTTTTCCACATCCTCTGTCACAAGGTTGCCTCCCTCATTCAGTAAGGGGCCCACACTTTCCTTCACTTTCTTCTTGTTGCTAACATACCTGAAGAAACCCTTCTTGTTACTGTTCACATCTCTTGTTATCTGCAACTACAAGTGTTATTTGGCCTTCCTGATTTCACTCCTGCGTGCCTGAACAATATTTTTATACTCCTCCCTGGTCATTTGTCCATCTTCCACTTCTTGTAAGCTTCTTTTTTGTGTTTAACGTCAGCAAGGATTTCACTGTTAAGCCAAGCTGGTCGCCTGCCATATTTACTATTCTTTCTACATATCAACCAATGAAACTTAAACCTGACTTCTCAGTTGGGGTGAAGGTGGTTTTGTGATGAAAATTTGAGATGACAAGGAACTGGACTGAGACCATCAAATCATTTCATACAGACCATTCAACAGTCACCAGAAGGTATAGACCTTAACATGACTTAAACATTTCTGGCCTTAGTGCTTCCTATTCCACAGCGGTGGAAGGGAAGTGGAGAATAACCAGAAGATATGCACAAAAGCGCCCCTACCCTTACCTCAGTCTTGCCACAATGCTCATGTGTGACACCACAATAGGAACCCCAGAAGGGAGATGGGTTACATGATATGCCAGGGCCAACAGACCTACACAGCTTGCCAAAATCCTGCTTATCCATAGTAAACCCACATAACTTGCACTGCT
Organism: Eretmochelys imbricata; assembly: GCF_965152235.1. Taxonomy (NCBI): domain Eukaryota; kingdom Metazoa; phylum Chordata; order Testudines; family Cheloniidae; genus Eretmochelys; species Eretmochelys imbricata. The sequence goes on from NC_135573.1 coordinate 243,253,262, forward strand.
ATAAAGCCTTCCACATGTGTGAGGTGGTTACATAATTTGCCCCTTAATGCACACATGTGAAACAAGACAATTTACCAGGAAAAAAATAATGGAAAGAAAAGTTAATATATGTCACCAAGAAGTTGAAAGGTTGACTTGCAACATAAAAACTAGCCTAATTATGGATTTCTGAAAAAAGAGTTATAGACACAGGAGAAATCAGTTGAATTCAGAAGTCCAGAGCTAAATTTGCAATGTATTGGCTATGGAAGAACTACTCAGAAACCAGGGAGACGAATAAAATAATAATAATAATTATTATTTAGTAGGAGTAATACTGGCACTAATGCTGAAATATGGTGGTTGCCGTTAACAGGACATTTATGTGAATTTAGTACAGCACAGCATCTGAGGTTCCACAATATTCTAAGAGTAGTACAACAGTATGGTTTGCCAGATACAGCTCTGAGGTAACTGTTCATGAATATTGGGGAAAAAATTCCAGAAGAGCCTCAGTGACACTGGACCCCTTTGAAAGTCTTAGCCAATAACTTTTCACTTAGAAACACAGTAGACAAAATAAATGAATAAATAACAAAAAGGCTTATATAAAAATGATAGAAATGACATTTATCTCTTCCTTACTTCTGAGGCATGGTGGACTTGGGCTTGTGTATTCTGTTACAACAGAATTTTGCAGGTTACTTTCATGGGTCAAATGGTTTGCTTCAACACCTTCCCAATACTTCAGTATTCAGGCATAAGTATAAATGGTGTTGATGACTAGTAGATACCAACAAACCATTTGACCCATTAAAGTAGACTGCAAAATGCTGTTGATATAAAATACAAAACTCCAAGCCCATCTTTGCCTGAGAAGGAAGGGAAAGACAAATGTCATTGCTATCATTTTTTACTCAAAAGGTGCTCAAAACTATAGCTACGGAGAGATAGATGACATTGATTTATTGATTGGCTTGGTAGGATGAGCTGTAAACTACCAAAGGCAAAAAGAAATAGGATTCTGGAATAATTAATTATTAGTATATAGTTGTATAGATTGCCTCCAGATTCTCAACTCTAGTAATACCAATAAGAAAGACACTCAACTGTTCAACTGGGATAGAAAAGAATTTTCATTTGGACATTAACAATGACTTTGCACTGGTTGTGGCTTGCAAGATGTCGGTTTCTTTGGAGAAGGAGAGGCAGGAGAATGATAATATTGAGCCCCGAAGAAACTGCTCATGTGTCAAGGATCAGTGTGACCAAGGAAAAAGTTTCATGTTGGATTGCAGTTTTCTTGCCAGAAAGGCGCAAAGAAAAGAACTGCCTTTCTGGGAATCTGGACCAAATTAATCTTTGGTGTAACTCTGTTCAAAACAGTGGGTTTATATCAGAGACTACTTTTACTCACTGTGTCTGCTTCGAGACAGCATATCTCTTTGTAAAGGTTTCATTGCAAAGTTCATCAAAACAGGGCATTAAGAAGCGCCAGCATGTCAATCAGTGGCATAGCTTCTAAAATCTTAAGGGTGTTGGAGCTAAATTAGTATCTGACACCCTTATTTTGAAACCTGTAACTGTCTTCAAATGGCCCTTTCCTCATCTAGTTGTCAGTTACAGCATATCACACTGAATAAACTAGTTCATGAACTCATTGGTTACTTGAGCGAATGTTTAGAAGGAAAATAATGTACAGGTATTTTTAAGTGAAATCATTACAAGGGAAGAAGAAGAAAAAAGTTAACCGAACACAGCTGACAATGTTTATCTGCTGATGGTATTATGTGGAATAAACTCATACCATCTTGCAAATGAACCAGTTTTATCTTCTTGTGTTTGGAAAATAATGATGTATTTTCTTTCTGTTTTCAACAAAAACAGAATATAATAGAATGGATCTTATATCCTTACTTGTACACCTACTTCCTGGATTTCAGCTCAGTTCAAAAGCTATGTGGTACATGTGCCTGGCTTCATGAAGTTGGATATAGCTCCACTGCCAGGTAAGGCAAGTGAAGAATAAAGTCTGAATAAATTCAAAGAGAAGGCTGATGGAAAAGAAATTTTGTATGAGACAGATTATTTAATTATTTAGATTCCAGATGTGAATTTTGTAAGGGAAGGATTCCGGTCTGTAGATTCTCTACCTTTTCCTCATTCTGGAGGACCATGTTAATAGGAACACACAACATCATATGCTTTATATTATGAAAGTCCATAATGCTGATCCTAAACTAGGATCTTCCAGGATTTGTATCATTTATTTGCACCACTCCTGAGTACTGACCAGCTGATTTACATAATAGCACTACCTCATGGGAATGTAAGCCCTATAGTGACAACCTGCAAGGGCAGAAATACAAGAGGCAGTGGAGGGAAATATCAGACCTTAGAATGGAGTGGGTTAGGTTTTCCTACATGCAAATCTAGCATTCTACTCATCAACAACAAAAAAAGACAAATTATTTTGGACTATTCAGTACTGTGCCTGCTTTGATAAATTCTTGGTACCTCATCATTGACCCCGAAGGTGGAATTGCTCCATACACTTGGAATCCACAGATTACCCAGTTTGCATCCACAAAAAAAGATAAAAGAAACTGGACACAAATTAATAACATGCAGACTTATTCACAGAAACAAGCACATGGCTTTTGCCAGCATATAGTGCGTTCTTTGCTCACTAAAGTTAAAAAAGGAATAGTCATTGAACAGCCCCATAATGGAAGTAAGGAAGGCAAGAACTATCACAAAAAGCCACAAATGTCCCGCATAGTTATCCTGCTTCAGTCAAAAGGAAATATCTCAAGTAAGAAAAGATTGCCTTAAGTTATCACAATTCACCACATAAAAGGGTTTAAATTTACAGAGTGCAATCAGCTACCAGCTGTGTTTGTCTTTCATATCCATGTCGTTGAACTATTATTCATCTGATTGGCTTTCCGCCTAACTTGTGCATATATTGCTTATTCTGTAGTGAAATTCTAGCTTGTGAGTGATCAGTTAATTAGTTATAGTTGCTCACATTATATAGGTTCTACTTTCTAGAACAATGTGTAGAAGCCTCTATCTATGCTTATCTCTAAAGCTATGTCTTTAACTTCACAGGTTTTAGAGTAACAGCTGTGTTAGTCTGTATTCACAAAAAAAAAAGGAGTACTTGTGACACCTTAGAGACTAACCAATTTATTTGAGCGTAAGCTTTCGTGAGCTACAGCTCACTTCATCGGATGCATACTGTGGAAAGTATAGAAGATCTTTTTATACACACAAAGCATGAAAAAATGGGTGTTTACCACTACAAAAGGTTTTCTCTCCCCCCACCCCACTCTCCTGCTGGTAATAGCTTATCTAAAGTGATCACTCTCCTTACAATGTGTATTTCCAACACACCTCTGAACAACATACTAATCCACAGAGACCTCCCTACCAACACTACAAAAAGAAGGATTCTAGGTGGACTCCTCCTGAAGGTCGAGACAGCAGACTGGACTTCTACATAGAGTGCTTCCACCGACGTGCACGGGCTGAAATTGTGGAAAAGCAACATCACTTGCCCCACAACCTCAGCTGTGCAGAACACAATGCCACCCACAGCCTCAGAAACAACTCTGACATAATCAAAAAGGCTGACAAAGGAGGTGCTGTTGTCATCATGAATAGGTCGGAATATGAACAAGAGGCTGCTCTGCAGCTCTCCAAAATCACTTTCTACAAGCCATTACCCTCTGATCCCAGTGAGAGTTACCAAAAGAAACTACAGCATTTGCTCAAGAAACTCCCTGAAAAAGCACAAGATCAAATCCGCACAGACACACCCCTGGAACCCCAACCTGGGATATTCTATATATTACCCAAGATCCATCATCTCAGGCATTGGCACCCTGACAGCAGGATTGTCTGGCTATGTAGACTCCCTCCTCAGGCCCTACACTACCAGCACTCCCAGCTATCTTCGAGACACCACTGACTTCCTGAGGAAACTACAATCCATCGGTGATCTTCCTGATAACACCATCCTGGCCACTATGGATGTAGAAGCCCTCTACACCAACATTCCACACAAAGATGGACTACAAGCCGTCAAGAACAGTATCCCCGATAATGTCACGGCTAACCTGGTGGCTGAACTTCGTGACTTTGTCCTTACCCATAACTATTTTACATTTGGGGACAATGTATACCTTCAAATCAGCGGCACTGCTATGGGTACCCGCATGGCCCCACAGTATGCCAACATTTTTATGGCTGACTTAGAACAACACTTCCTCAGCTCTCGTCCCCTAACGTTCCTACTCTACTTGCGCTATATTGATGATATCTTCATCATCTGGACCCATGGAAAAGAAGCCCTTGAGGAATTCCACCATGATTTCAACAATTTCCATCCCACCATCAACCTCAGCCTGCGCCAGTCCACACAAGAGATCCACTTCCTGGACACTACAGTGCTAATAAACGATGGTCACATAAACACCATCCTATAACAGAAACCTACTGACCGCTATTCCTACCTACATGCCTCCAGCTTTCATCGTGACCACACCACACGATCCATTGTCTACAGCCAAGCTCTGCTATACAACCGCATTTGCTCCAACCCCTCAGACAGAGACAAACACTTACAAGATCTCTATCAAGCATTCTTACAACTACAGTACCCACCTGCGGAAGTGTAGAAACAGATTGATAGAGCCAGAAGAGTTCCCAGAAGTCACCTACTATAGGACAGGCCTAACAAAATAAATAACAGAACACCACTAGCCGTCACCTTCAGCCCCCAACTAAAACCCCTCCAACACATTATTAAGGATCTACAACGTATCCTGAAGGATGACCCAACACTCTCACAAATCTTGGGATACAGGCCAGTCCTTGCTTACAGACAGCCCCCCAACCTGAAGCAAATACTCACCAGCAACCGCATACCACACAACAGAACCACTAACTCAGGAACCTATCCTTGCAACAAAGCCCGTTGCCAACTGTGCCCACATATCTATTCAGGGGACACCATCACAGGGCCTAATAACATCAGCCACACATCAGAGGCTCATTCACCTGCACATCCACCAACGTGATATATGCCATCATGTGCCAGCAATGCCCCTCTGCCATGTACATTGGTCAAACTGGACAGTCTCTATGTAAAAGAATAAATGGACACAAATCAGATGTCAAGAATTATAACATTCATAAACCAGTCGGAGAACACTTCAATCTCTCTGGTCACGCGATTACAGAGATGAAAGTTGCAATATTACAACAAAAAAACTTCAAAACCAGACTCCAGTGAGAGACTGTTGAATTGGAATTCATTTGCAAATTGGATACAATTAACTTAGGTTTGAATAGAGCCTGGGAGTGGCTAAGTCATTATGCAAGGTAACCTATTTCCCCTTGTTTTTTCCTACCCCCTCTCCTCAGACGTTCTTGCTAAACCCTGGATTTATGCTGGAAATGGCCCACCTTGATTATCATACACATTGTAAGGAGAGTGATCACTTTAGATAAGGTATTACCAACAGGAGAGTGGATTTGTGTGTGTGGTGGTGGTGGGATGGGGAGAAAACCTGGATCTGTGCTGGAAATGGCCCAACTTGATTATCATACACATTGTAAGGAGAGTGATCACTTTAGATAAGCTATTACCAGCAGGAGAGTGGGGTGGGGGGAGAGAAAACCTTTTGTAGTGGTAAACACCCATTTTTTCATGCTTTGTGTGTATAAAAAGATCTTCTATACTTTCCACAGTATGCATCCGATGAAGTGAGCTGTAGCTCACGAAAGCTTATGCTCAAATAAATTAGTTAGTCTCTAAGGTGCCACAAGTACTCCTTTTCTTTTAACTTCACACTGATCTTCATTTTCCATTTTCACATGCACTATCAGAGCAAAATATATGACCGTTCTTACTCCAAGATTATTGACTCTCCAAGCTTTTGTATTTGGTTTTAGTTGACTTAATGATCACAGACAATTAAGCAATTTTTTTTTATTGTTCACTGTATTCCCTCCAATTTATACTTTTCAGGTACTAAGATTTTTCAGAAAGTAGATTCATAGATATTAAGTCTAGGAGGGATTATTATGATCATCTAGTCTATCCTCCTGGATAATAATGGCCATAGAATTTCTCTTGGTTCTGAGCCATGAAGGATTAATAAATAGCTCTAAATAAAAAAAGACGATTGGAACCTGTGATTTTTCTGTACTAACATACAGTATGATTACCAAACTATGAATCACTACAGCCTATGATCAAGCCAGACCTGACAAAGGAGCATAGAACCATGTAGAATTTCTATGGTTTGGTTTTAGAGCAGGCAGCCGCTGCATGGATCATTGGTGATCTTAAACAGAATATTTAGTTTCAGTCTTTTGAAAAATCTCGAAGAAAATCTTGAGACCAACTGGTCCTCTTGGAAATAGTTGTAGCCAACAGATTATCCATGAACAAAAACTTCAGCTACAAGCAACCTGATGACAATTATTTTTAAACACCTTTTAATTGTTTTTCTATAAACTGACAATTATAAAAAATGACTGATCTGCCCCCCAATAATCAATACTAGACAATTTATCTGTGTTTTTCCATCCTGATTAAATTAAAGGGCACTGAAAAGATTAGGGAATATTTTTCCAAGTAATGACACTGATGCTGAGAACTTGTATATGCAGTGCACAATGCTTGTGGTTTTATACCCCGCCTGGATGAAGATGGTCTATGGAGGTCAAGCCAAGTTTTTAAAATGTCAGATGAGATCAGTGCTTTTATTACTGCTAAGAAGCCTGATGTGGTGGACAAGGAGTATAGTTACCTTATTGAATTTGAGAGAGACTGAAAATTTTGCTGCAAGGGAACAGGGTATTGTTTTTGTTTTCCATTGTTGCCATTGTGATCAGCTGTTCATAGCTTATTTTTCTGTTTCCAAGAGACTGCTAAAGTTACAGCCATATGCTGAATATTCTTGAGTAAGATCTGTTTTGTTTTACTCTGTATCACCTGCTCAGGCTAGCCATTATATAAATGCACGGTAAGGGATATGGGGTAACTTAAATACTAGCAGAAGGTTCCTTTATTTTAAGAATTATGATTTGGTTTAATCTGTACTAGATGAAGCAGAGTTTGGGTTTCATGTGGTTAGGCAGCTTACCTGTTCTGGCAACTCATTGAGTTCTGAGCCACTGGTGAGCCTGTGACTCAGGGCCTGCTCCATCGTTCTCCGAAGACTATGCAAGTATTTTTATTGATTTTTGTCATGATTTGGATCAACCCCTCAGAGAAGGGATGTTTTTCTTGTGAGAATCAATGAGCTAGATCTTTTTAGGAGCATTGCTGTTTAATTTGATTCATAATGTAGTTTTTTTAATGGTTTTCTCCACCCTGCTCTGGAATCGTTGGTATTTCATAAAAGCTCTTGAATAAAGCCAGAATGATGCTAATTTGATTTTATTTCTCCTCATGTAATCCACACACTTTCTGGGTGAGGTACTCTGTCCCATCAAGACCACTTAAAGAGAAAGAGTTAAATGCATCTGCTCTACAGCCTTAGCTAAGAGGCAGTTGGCTTTTAGCTCATGCTGTAGAGGTTCATTCACTAAGCTCCAGAGGTCCCCAGTTCGATCCTGCCCGCTGACGACCAGGATCTGTTGGTGTTACACCCACACACACCTTGCACACTGAATTATCTCACTGACCTAAGGGTAATATTAGCACTCCATTTCAATATGATTGAGAGGAAAACAAAACAATGAAGATTCTGGGCTGGGTGAAAAACTCCACTGAAATCACAGTGCAACGGGTGAAATGCTTCTTGTTGCTAATGCAGGACAGGCTATAGGCTGTTTCTCCTTCCAGATATTCAGAGCATTCCAATGTTTTAACAAGGGAGTTCTCCAAATGCTATTTCCCCCCCACTAATCTATCTCTCCCTTGCAGAGAGGAGCGCTGAAGGACTGGGCAATCTATTGATTTGTTTTTTCACTTGAAGAGAAAGGTCTTCTGATAACCATACCTGAGGAAGAAGGTAACAAAAGCAGGAAAACATGTTCATCTGCAGTTTGCCACGATGATTTATACTTTTTTCTTGAGTGAGAAGTAGTATTCATAGCACAGCACAGCATTCAGCTAGTGTAATCTGAAATGGGGTTTGGGGATACTTACTATTATAGGGAATCCAGAGATATCCTCTGCCATTTGGTACAATCTTGTTCATTCCAGAATTGTAGTCCCCCTATAGAGTGTCTTTTGGGAGCCGATAGCCTGGCACTTGGAACCTGCAGGGCACTGGATGTAATTAGAGTAAGAGTGAGTTAGGTATCTGATTGGGTTTGAAAGGTTAGTGGGGATCACTTGCACTTGTAGGGAGTGTGGTCAGCTAATGAGATAATTAGCTAACCAGCTGGCTAGCTCACAGAAGAAAGAAAGCATTATAAAAGGCTGCGCCAGGGACACTGATGCTGAGAACTTGTCTATGCAGTGCACAATGCTTGTGGTTTTATACCCTGCCTGGATGAAGATGGTCTATGGAGGTCATGCCAAGAAAGGGTGCCCTTTCTACCTGGAATGTAAATCAAGAAGTAGTCATGAAGACACTTTGTGGAGGTAACCTGGTGGGGTGTGTGTGCTGTTTAATTGCCAGCAAAGGCTTCAAGGGCTGGAGGTGGAAACCCACTTGCAATCCCTAAAACAGGAGATTATGAGCCTAACTCCTTTTGTGCATCCAGCCCCCTGTTTGCAGTGACTCTGTCTTTGTCAGTGTTCCTGTAGTACAGCAGAGGGCCTTAGTTATGGAACATTATACCCTACTTGTGCTTGATTTTCAAGTTATTTATGGAGAAAGTTGTGTAATGTCCCCTCTAGGTAAATAACATGCAATCAGTACTTATCACGATGGGTTACTTGTTGTGTAACGAAAGACTCTTCCAATATGTGGTCAGAGGCTCCACAAGGGAACAGAGTAAATGAAAAAGGAGGCAGCAAAAGTATGATTATGGAAACAATGCCAATTTGTAAATGAAAAGCTTGGAATTATTTTTTTCCAAGTCTGGTGCCCATGGGCATTTCTAAGTAGATTTGGGCAAGCCGGCCGATAAAGCGACAACACAGCCAAGCCAAGGGACTGGCTATTCTCCATGAGTCAAAAATAGAAGCCAAGCCATTGGAGCTGACTGAACAAATATGAAAAAAGGAAAATATATACAGATAGATATAAAGCTCATGTGACCACAAGGAAGCCATGCCAAAGGATCATCTTCATTCACAGACACAAATCCAAGCCAAAGGCAGGTACTCAACTAGAGGAAGAATGTTTTTTCAGGCCAAGTTTGGACTTAACTTTTGTAAAGCTATGTAATTAAAATAAGGTAACAGGAACTGCAGAATCAACTTAAAATTAAGTCCCTTGAATAGATGCAGGGCAAATCAGCTCTTTATGGGAGTAAACAGAAAGATCTTACAGAGCATTGTATTAACCCACACACTATCTGGAAAGATGAGGATGTTACAGAGACAGCATGAATGAAAGATGAGCCTTTTAAAGACCTGATAATTAAGAGACTATCTCAAACACAAACAGAAGATTATGACACTAGAAGAAACAACACTTCTACATGGACTCAATTACCAACCAAAGTTCTTGTATTTAAGTCATAAAATACAGAGGAAGAAAAAAAGGGTGAGTTATAAGCAGAACTGTTTTCTAAGCAGACTATTGTTCATAGATTTCCATAATGCAATAGCAGCTGGTTAGCCATGTCCTTTAAAAATTGTCATGGGGTAAATCAGAAACTAGAACTAAAATGCAGCCACTCTCTGAGACACACTTTGCTCTGTTTGGAAGTGGGCTGCTGTTTTAAAGAGTTCTGCTTACATTTACTCTGCAAAACCTACAGTGCAATTTAATTAGTATGTGATTGAAAAGTGTTGACGTCTTATGTTCTGCACGGCCAAATGAATTTCCTCATGCTGGGGAATATGCAAATTCCTTGAAGAATTGTTTATTCTACCAGAGAGACTTTTAAGTAATTTTGATTACAAGAATTAAAGTAGACAGCTAAGACAGTTATTTTGAGGATTTAACATAGTTTTGAGACCAAGAGTGTAAATAACTTTGTCAAGGACCTGAAGCAGCCTGTGAAAACAGCTGTACAGATTTATTTTTTTCACTTTATAGAACAGTTGAATTTAATTGCAGCTTCTGTCCCTTCTCATCCCTGGCAGCAGAAAATAAGATCAATAAGTATAAAAAACTTCCATTCCCCAGCACTGAATATCAACTTTAAAAAAAATAATACAAGACTTTGGGCCTGATCGTCCTGTGCTTTACAAAAGTATAAAACCACTTATAGATTACAAGACTTGGAAGGATTATTCTGTTCATCTAGTCTGACCTTCTGTATAACATGGGCCATTGAGCTTCCTTTGCAGTGTTGTTGTAGCCAGGTTGGTTCTAGGATATGAGAGAGACAAGGTAGGTAAGGTAATATATATTGTTAGAACAACTTCTGTTGGTGGAAGGTACAAGCTGTTGAGCTACACAGAGCTGAGAAAAAGATGTGTGTGGCTTGAAAGTTTGTATCTTCCACCAACAGAAGTTGCTCCTGTAAAAGATATTACCTCACCTACCTTGTCTCTCTAATGAAAAATGGTTGCTTCTTTGATTGGTTTGTCTTGGGAAAAAAAAGACAGTTAAGTGTATCTTTAAACCATTTTCTTATTGGGACTGCTTCACATTTTGAGTGATGGCTCATTCACTTTTTTATCTGAACCGTATTGCCCCTTCCAAATCAACTTATATTTTATTTTAACTGGAGATGGGGTCCAGGTAAAAAATTCTGATTTGGATCAAGATTTTGAATTCGACAAAGTTTAGGGTTTTGGTTCAGACCATGAAGAAAAAGTCTGGGTTAGGATTAAGACCAGCATCCAAAAATTAGTTGCATTTGGATCCAGGATTTGGGGTCAAATGTACCTCTGTCAAATATGATTATTTTAAAATTTACATTTTTAGGAAAGGTGTTTTATGCTGATTAAGAAGGGACTTGGAGATGTTTTTCATAATGATTCCAAAGTGATTTAATTCTACCATCATTGCTACTGACGGACTGAAGCTTTGATTTAAGAAAAATAGGGTCAGGCTAATACCCTGTGCAACTGCAACTACATCAGGGATGAAATTGGCCCAGTGGTGTCTGAGCAGACCCAGTGAAACCTTCCAGTCAGTTACCAAAGGGGAGGGCAGGAGAGAGAGGGAGAGAGAGAGAACAGATGTTGCCTCATTATTCACTGGGAACTTGTTTATTTTTCCTAACATCAAACCATTATGGAGACTTCAGCTGTTGTTAAGGTGGCTTTAATTTAATTGACTATATAATTACATGGGAATGTTACTTTGGAGTAGGATTACTCTTTGAAAAATTAAGAAAATCTACATGGTGGCGGATGCATGTTTCACTTTCTATTACAGTAGCACGTCTATATAAACGAGTAAAATTGCTTTGGAAACAATTGTAATACACCTGCATGTGTTTTCATGGATGTGACTGTGAGAGCAATACTGGCTACTTCTGCCCTCTGGGAATCCCACATATGCTATTGGATATAGTGATAAGCAGCCTGGAAGATCCTACCAGCCTGGAAGAGCCTCCTGTACTCCCTGTATGTCCTCACTGCAGTTGGAGCTAGTGTGCTAAAAATAGCTGTGTGGACATTGTGTGCTCACCTTACCCCCCTACGTTTGACAGCCTGAGCCACAACATCCACATGAGTAATTGTACCATGCTACATGCCACATGAGTAATTGAGCCTCGCTAGTATCAGTCTGTCTATCTCGGCCAGGAGGCTGGCTCCCAGCTGCAGTGTAGACGTGTCTAATAACTGATGCCCCATACACTGCCTCTGCACTTGTCTGTACTGGGGTCCTAATTCTCATTTACATTAAGGCCACTTTACACCACACTAGCAGTGTAACCATGCATTAATGTGGGTCCATATTATACCCATTTTAACATCTTTCTGTAAAGTGGCGTTAGTGAACATGATAATCAGGTGCTAAGTGTTAGACTGACAGAGGGACACTCCACCCACACTTACACCCCCTAATCTTAGATGTCTTACCCCATGCCAACACAGGGAAGTATTGCAGAGGTTTTCTCCTAAGTATTGGTGTCAGTAGACAGAGCCCCGTGGACAGATGGGGGGGGAACCTAATGTTCCCTAGGTCGTGGGTGGGTTGTCCTCATGCTCCCGACACACAATTTTGCATGGGGTCACCCTTCTCAAAAGAGAGGAGAAAACAAAGGGAGAAAATAATTATTTCAAGTGGGATTTAAACCTACCACTTTCCATGGGGATTGTCTGCTACTAGTTCACACTCACTGCTGGGCACCACCTAAGCATCTTGGGTGCCTAACTGATCTGATTTGCACCCACAGCATATGCATGAAATACCAGGAGAGAAGCAAAGAAGGTAGCTGTCGTGCTACCATTCATGAAGACACTTTAGTAACATCACTGTTATTTTCAGGCTTCAAGACACTTATGCAGAAGAAAAAGCTACTGTATATGTATGTGAGATCAAACTCTTCTTTTGGATGTACTGGTTGACTTCAACTTTGCACAAGAGGGAACAAAATTTAAGCACGCCTCTGGGCAAAATTTCACCACTACTGAAATGAAGTCACAGTTTTTTTTACTATGAGCGGAAAAGATCAATACAGTAGTGCCCAGCTAAGATCTGGGCTAAGAACAGAACTCCTAAGAGAAGTTCTGTAACTATAAACATATTGCACTGGCATGTCCAAATTACTTTAAAATGCTTAGTATGCAAGGTGAAATTACAGACTGTGTCTGGGGGGATGAACTTGGTCCCGATGAAGCCAGTGGGATTCTTGCCATTAACTTCAAAGGGAGCAGTAAAGTATCCAATTGTTATAACACATCTGAAGATAATTAGTTGTTGGGGAGCAATTGCTGTTAAACAATGTGTTTAATGAAGTATCTATAACTGTTACCTTGATTTAAAAAATTTACCTCATCACCCTGTGAAAGAGAAACAGATTATGGTGTTGCCATGGTTTTGTTGTTTATTTTATAATATACTGTGCTGCAAATCTGTTTGTTTTTCTCTCTGTTTGTTTGAGTTCATTGATGTAGGAAGTGGGGTGAAGGAAGGATGATTCTTTAAAAATGGCTGAAGACTGAACGTTGAGCTTCATTTTCATCCAAGGCTTGCAACATTTCTTTACACTGTACGAAACACATGGAACAGTCCTTATTTTGGAATGAATTAATGATAGCTGGTTGCAACTATATAATGAATTTGCAGAGAATTGAGTGTTTAACTCAGTGAGTCACTTCTCTATCTATACTTGCCCAATTGCAATGAGTACATTTAAGGATGTTCTCAATTAGTCTATTTGTCAGTTTAGCTATAGGTAATCATAATAGAATAAAAGATGAAAAATCATTGAACAAATAACTTAAATGATCACGTAGTAAAATAAAATGTAAGTAAGACAAATGTTTAAGCTGAAAACTACTGAAAAAATACTGTGTAAGTATTCAAATTACTATACAGGAATTTCTCACACAGGAATAATTCTTGCAAATATGATTTCTGGGATGAACATCTCACAGTAAATCCTGATCCTTAACTACTTTGTTGAAATCCAGACCACACAAGTTGTACATTCATTTTTATGATTTGGGGATTTGGCTTATTGCTGCCACATGCTGCACAATAAATGCACCCTATACAATTTCTGTTATACATACGCAAAGAAGAGATAGGCGGGAGGGAGAGAAATCAGTGGTGGGCTGAGTATCCTGGGGTTTAAATATATGCACAAATTTGGGTGGGAAAAGCCAACCATTTTTAGTTATTATTTTGGCCCAACAATGCAATAGCCAAAAGTGACAGATTTATGCATGAGGATGGAGGAGACACATTCACTGACTAGGCACATCAGTCATACAATAGCTGGCAAACCAAATGTTGAAACAGGCATATCACTCTCAGATTCCAGCTATCCTACCTCTGTCTATGTTTCTGTCAGACCTCACAAGCAAATCAGGCCTGGGACTAGGTAAGGAGATCCAAGGCAAACCAAAGACACAGGAAGTGGTGTTGATGAATCAGTTCATGCCTCTCTTTCTTCAGAGTTAGTGCAAAACCATATGGCCCTCAAATGATGTCAGGGTGACACTCTAACAGCAGTTGTGCTGGTTCTGGGATGAGACATAAAACCAGACTCTTGACCATTTGACTTCATTAAAGATCCCATAGTACTTTTCACAAATTTTGGGAGCATCTGCTCTGATGTCCTAGGTGAACTCTGGCTGAGGATTATGACTTTTTGACAGTCCTGCTACTAGAGCAGGGTGAGTCATTCATATTGAATAACTTATTGGACCATTTTTATCATTTTGCTTCTATTCAGAAATTGCCCAAGAACAGATCATGATATTATCAGATCTCTTCAATATTCCACACTTTTGGCTGAATAATATCAGGAAGAGAGAAAGAGAGAGAGAGAAAGAAAAGGAAGAAAATAAACCCTTTTGTTCTGTAGTTTATTAGAGCTCCTATTTCTATTACAGGGAGCTGCAACTGGGGCCGGGATTCTATGTGCACAAGCACATAATAAGAACATAATAATCGACTGTAAGCTCCTGCCCTGAGGAGCTTACAATCGATTGGCAGAAAACAAAGGGTGAGAGAAAGAAGGAATTATCATCCCCATTTTACAGATAGGGAACCTAGGAACAAAGAAATTAAGGGTCTTGAATTCAAAGTTAATGGGATTTTGACTACTGAAAATATTTAGTCTCTGTGTGCCTCAGTTCCCCATGTGTACAATGGAGTAATAGCACATCCCTACCTCACAGGGGAGTTGTGAGGATAAATACATCAAAGACTGAAGCACTGAGATACTGCAGTAAGAGGCCATATAAGAAACTAAGAAAGATAGATAGCGTTGTCTCCAAGTGTCTTATTTGATGGAATTAACATTGTTCATCCCAAGAGACATTCCTAATCTTAAATAATTGCTCCTCTCTTAGGCACAAATGAGAGTGCTGTATGGAGTGCCATTCTCACAGGAGATAAACATAATTCTCCAAGGAAGCACACTGAGGAGCAATCTTGCTCTTCCCTCAACAAGGAGCAGAGAGTGGTTGATAACAGAGACCATATACAGGACAAGTAAAGACTATTATTGTTAATTATTTATGCCTCACCCAAAGGTACTTGGGGTGAGATCCTGGCCCAAATGAAACAATGGGAGTTTTCCGACTGAATTCAAGAAGGGCAAAATTTCACCCTCGGTGTGCTATAGTTACTCAGCCAGTTAGAGGAATCAATTCTACTTTCAGATACCTGAATCTTTCACAGAACTTGCTAGCTCTTGTTTATTGTTTATTCAAAGTGATAAAATCTTGCACTTATATGTTGTCCAGTTAGTTGAAATGGCACAATGCTGACCTTCTATCTTCAAAATGGTCTTCCCACAAAACTGAGCAACTGAAAAGCCTCTTGCAACCTGATATGTTACTAACCTAAGCTTTTTCACTATGGATGGACAATTAAATTTGGAGAGCATATCTCAGCCCAAGACTCTGCCCAGAGGTCAAGCTAAACCCAAGCCAAACCTTTTTGGAGGGTTGGAAAATTTCTGTTGACCTTTGTATTTAACAAAATTAACAATAATAATATCCCCATACTGTACTTCTGCTTCTGGTTTCCAGCTGGAACTGAAAGTTGAAATGTCTAAATATCATAAGACTGTCTGTCTGCAAGCAAGAATGTTCAGAAATCTCATAAGAAAATAAGGGAATTTTCCAGCCCAGTATTGCAGATACAAGAATTTGGAATAAACATCCAAATGTCAGGATACTTACCCAGACTTTTAAGGACTGTTTTCTCATAGTTAGCCCTGCATAATTCCTTGCATAAATTTGCATGTGCTTAATTTAGGCACATAGATACACTGATATGTTCACTCAGATCAGAGTTTTGCATAGAAGCTTGTTGAGGGATTTCCTATGTAGCTATACATGTGCAAATACTTGATCTTTATGAATGTGCCATGTATTTGAATGTACAGGCCAGGCATGCACAAAGGTATGTGTGCGCCTAGCTTTGGAAATCTGGCCCTAAAGAATTTCACCCATTGCTACTTTTTACCATTAATTATTTCCTTAATAGAGAACAAACAGTTTAATTGATTAATGTTCAATCAAATTTACAACAAATTTATCACATATCCCCTTCGCACATGTTTTTTCCCTTCCCCTCACCGTTTGGCTTTACAAGCTCTATAGCCAGGGTGATCTTTAATGAAGATGCTTCAGCCTCCACTTTAATCTTAACTATGTTAAACCCCAGGAAAACTAAATAACAAAGAAGAGTGTTGGATTCCAAGAGCATTAACACGAATGCTAAGAACTAAGTAAAGTAAGAAACAAGCTGAGCCCAATGAAAACAGCAATTACTTTAACCAATAATAAAAGTAAAACAGTGTGTGGGAGTGAATGGAAGCATTGTTGAAATCATAATTACCATCCAGGGAAATGGAAAAACAACAACAACAACTTAGGATGGTTTACCTCTAAGTAAATAGAATGCTTTTCCTTGGATATTTGGGTTTCTGCTGACATCTATGGTGTAATCTAAAATAACCAAATAAGCAAGATCAACAACAAAAAAAGACCATTTACTTGAGTCAAACATATTTCAGGAACTGGTATTTAACAATGGGGTTAATAAAAGATTCTATGAACAGATGGGATCTTGTAAAACAGGAGTGGGTTATTCTAGTAGGAATAACTTGTTTGGAAAAACAGTTTAGCTGGTTTTGAAGGATATGATGTAAAAAATCTGCATAGCATAGCTTTCTGGTATATTCCAAATTCTAGCTTCAGTTACATACATGCAGCCCTAATTGAAGTTAATGGGTCAGATTGTGACCTCAGTTACACCGGTGTAAACCAAAGTAATGCCAATGGACCCATACTCTTATTTTTGATTCATAGTCTTTCCAAATGCAAGTCTGAGAGCAGTCAAACAGTCTGATGACTGTTTACAACTTCACTTTTGCTAGATGATTTCCCTCTTCTCTTCAATCCTCAACCACATATTCAAGTGGAGTCAACACTTACCCTTCATTTATTGGTACTGCACATTTGCCCCAGATTTTCCCTCTATGCCATTCTTTTTTACAACCACCTTTTTTGTGGGAATACATGGCATCCTCAGAGAGCTGATGCATTTCAGATAAGGATGGGAAGCAACCAGGATTAAAGTTCTTTATTCAAGTAAGCTCACCCAACTGCCTTCCATCTTGTTTTTCTCCTCCCTTATTCTGACCCCCTTCCTTAAGCTCCCTATACTGCTTTCAAGATGTAGTACAGCTATTCTAGTGTCTTTATCTTCAAGAGGCTGGTGCTAATGATTCTCCATGGATTAGCTAGTTGGAAGTCAACATCCTGATGCCAAATAGGGGGCATAAGAAAACAATAAACAGTGTAAGACACATCTTTTAGTAGGAAACATTTCCCCCTCTAATCTGTTTCAAGAGTCAGCATTTCTGATTAAAATAGCTGATAACAAGAAAAGGGAGATAGAGTAAAATCCAGAGGTATGTTGGGATCTGAAAATGAGGAATGTTCCTTGCAAAGAGGAATGTGTAAGAGGTGTTATATGGGACAGGACAGTAAAGCAAATGAAGCTCTTCCCTTGCAACTACTCAGAGATTAGCACAACTTCCATGGCAATCTCACCCTTATAAAATATCTTACATTATTATTATTAGTTATATTTCACTAGCACATAGATGTGCCAATCAGGATCAGGTGTCCAATGTGCCAGGTGCTGGCAGACCGTAGGAGACAGTCCCTGTACTAATAATGGTTTGAAAAATTGCAGCATACAGGTTTGTTACTACAGTGTTTTTGGCAACTATTGTAGAATTCTGCATTTCCTTTTCTACACAAAGCCAGTAGCAAAACTTGATCTGTAACATGCCAGGTTGTAATGTCACATATCTAGTGGAACCGCGTAGGGGGATGAAGCTGGTTCCTTTTCTCCCATTGGTCTTGCTTGCATCTACAGTATGTATCATTTAATCACAATAAACTTGATTCTCATCTCAGGTACATGCACATAAATCATGAGTAACCCTCCTGCAGTCAATGAAATTCCTGAATTCATGTGAATTAGGCCCAATATTTGAACCTTCTGGAATATTTGAGACAAAATCTCAGTATAGAATGTTACATCTGATATAATGTATACAATGTCCAACCACTTCTTTTATTTAGAAATAACCATTTTTAAAGGGAAAAGCACGTTTTAAAGTTTGGATTTGCCCTCCTTATTTTGTGTATTTATGGCATCATAAGATTGACTCAGCTACCTTCCATTACAGCTAAACTTCTGCATGCAAGGCATTGGAATCTCCTTCAGGCATACAAATCTGCCATTAACAGTAGCCCATGACACTTTCTTCCTAGTGATTTGAGTTTAAACTAAGGCTGAAAAATCTAGAGAGAGCCCCCTTTTGGTTTAAATTCTCAAGCCTATATTGTGTTTCTGTCATCAGAATGATTCTAAGAGGGACTAATTAAAAGTCCAATGAATGTGTGAGGGTTAAACTCAGGCTCTGCTCATTAACAGTCATTCATCTAAGAATATTTTGAGACAATTCTTTTCTGTGATGGAAAGGAAAGGAATAAGACAAGACATTGGTTTAAGAACATATTTTATTAGACAAATACAAATTTCTGTTCTGTTACTGGCTCTACGCTGATGACAATATCTAATTTAATGAGAAGATTCTGCCCTCTTTCCCTGTGTTTCTTCTCGCAAAATAACAAAACAAAAGAAAACAAAAAAATCACTAATGAACAACCCCTTCCCCCAAGAAATAAGGAAAATCAGAACCATTTTGTTAATTGTCTTTTTCCTGCTGTTTCCATGGTAATACTGGCTACTAGACTTCTCTGCAGAGTGACAGTCCAACAATTCACACACTACACCCTTTCAGGCACAATGAATGGCTGTGAAAGAGGCAGAACAGGCACTATTCAGGAAACGTGATATCTACTCAATGCACTACCTTTCATCCACATTTTCCAAATTGCAGTTAATTTAATTCTAAACAAATGGCTAAGGGGTACAAATGAGGATTAGAAGGAAAAGAACATCTTGAGTTCTAATGGGGACGGTTTGTGTGAAGAACAATATAGCACTTTCTTCTGATGCCAAGACTGCTGGATTGAAAGATGCACTTTCCCTCTTCTTCTGAGGCCTTCATTTATACTCTATATCAACAGTGAAAAAAAGTGGCAGAAAATTCTTTGGGTGTGCACAGTTTATATAGATTTTGTCTTTCCATTTGGAAACATATTTGATACATTAAGGAATAATTTTAATTTTCTTCAAACTAAGAATAAACCTCCTACATTTTTCAATCAGCAATTATTTACAAGGTAACTTGCCTAACCAGATCTCCTTTTTGGTCAGTTAGGAGTTTGTTCTCTGTCTCACAAGTTATTGTTTGCTGCTATAGAAATAGCAATGGGAAATACTATCTGGTCATCTTGAGTGGTTGAGAAATAACAACAGACCTCTTGAGAACAACAAAGCCCAGAAGGAAATTATTATTCTCATTAGATTCAATGACAGTAAGTCCTTTTGCTCATGTGACTGTTTTTATTTTGATAGATAAAGAACAGTGGCTTTACCCAAAACTGATCAAGAAAAGATCTTGAATGTTATCATATTCAGTCAAAATCAGCTGACACATTTTAATAGATTTGGTAATTTTGTGGATGAAATCACAAGGGATAGTAGTGCATAAAATCTACAATGGATCACTTCATTTTCTATACTAAAGTGCAGTGTGCATACTAGGAAACCTGAACAAGTTTTAGAACATAAAAAAAAAAAAGAAATGAAAAAAGTAATTTAGCTTTAAGACTGTGTTTGTTTATGCACTTTCTTTTTTCTTTGACACCAAATGCAACTATGATTCTTTAGAAAGAATAATTCTTAGTTGTAACAACTTCATTGCACCTCTAGAATTTCCTGATCAATATAGTCAAAATAGCACTCCAGATATGAACAGAAGGCAGACTATTAGTGTTCTGCTTTTAAAGTTCTTCTTAATTCTGTCTATATGAACACTTGATCTGTAACCACTGCTGGCCACTTGTCAGCCATTTCTCCACAAGAAGCAACATGCATTCCATCTATGTAAATAAAGAACAATCCAGAGAGAGATGAACAAAGAGGTAAAAATTATTACAGAAGTGATCAAATTTTAGGAGGACAAAAATGTCATACTCAACTAACTACAATAATAATGGTTTGATTTTCAGATGTACTGATCACCTGTCATTCCCCAACACCCTGACTGCTTCCCCCAGTCAGAGCGCCCTTGACTTCACATGTGCTTTTTATGGTTATAGAAGCTTGTCTGTTTGCTGTACTCTGAAGGATTGGGGCCTACAGCTAACCATTTGTAAGTGACTAACTACAGATATAGAGTAGGTGCTTAATATAGCTACTCCTGACTATTTTTGTCATAGTCCTCTGTGTTTGTAAACTGATATTGGTGTGCTTTCTTACCAGGATGCTATGCATAAACAGAATTGATTCATAAGAATTGATTTGGAGGGCAACAAAAATGATTAGGGGAGTGGAACACATGACTTATGGGGAGAGGCTGAGGGAACTGGGCTTGTTTAGTCTGCGGAAGAGAAGAATGAGGGGCGACTTGATAGCTGCTTTCAACTACCTGAAAGGGGGTTCCAAAGAGGATGGATCTCGACTGTTCTCAGTGGTAGCTGATGACAGAACAAGGAGTAATGGTCTCAAGTTGCAGTGGGGGAGGTTTAGGTTGGATATTAGGAAAAACTTTTTCACTAGGAGGGTGGTGAAGCACTGGAATGCGTTACCTAGGGAGGTGGTGGAATCTCCTTCCTTAGATATTTTTAAGGTCAGGCTTGAGAAAGCCCTGGCTGGGATGATTTAGTTGGGGATTGGTCCTGCTTTGAGCAGGGAGTTGGACTAGATGACCTCCTGAGGTCCCTTCCAACCCTGATATTCTATGATTCTATGAAATCAATTACCAAAATAAATTAATAAATGACATCTAGACCTACCAGTATATCACATCATTGCTGACAACAAATGCCAACACAGTGCTAAAGTGTACTCTGAGCACTGCCTTATCACAGTGTTTCAAACCCTTGTCACCTTTGAGGACAATTATTTGAGGACCACTCAGAAACTTCACATGGGGCATAATGGGTCAGCCTGCTTGTTTAGAGGTCCATTGCCTACTCCTCTGTTTTGTTGTCTATTCTGGCTTCAGTTGATTAATGGGTGCAATTCAAGAGTTTTGCCCAAGTTCGGAAAAGCATCTTTATTCAGGGCAGCACTTAAACGTGTGCTTAGATGAAAGAACACCCGGAATATGGATGGGCCTAAGCATGTGCTTAATGGCTTTACTGAATCAGGATCTTAGGTATTAACATATTTAACTCAGCGTGGACATGTATCTCCAGAGGGATTGGTGAAAAGGATAGCACTATTATTGCCATCAGAAGTCAATATTTGCCAAAGGATTACACACTTGTATCACAGTTATTTCCTATTCTCAGTACAGAGGAAAACACTGGAACTGTTGGCAAATGCTTACTTTTTAATGGTAATAACCCCACAGCCTTACATAAATATGTCTCTAGAGTGCACTTCTATATCTTTTATACCATAGGTTTATTTAGGCTATGTCTATACTACAAGTGCTACAGCTACACAGCTATAGCACGGCAGCCACACAAGTGTGGTGTGGACACTTGCTATAGCAACAAAAAGGTTTTTTTCCAAAGCAGTAGTAAATCCACCCCCCCAAGAGGCAGTCGCTAGGTTCACAGCAGAATTCTTCCATCAGTCTAGCAGTGTCTGTACCAAGGTTTAGGTTGGGCTCTCAAGGATGTGCATTTTTCACATCCCTATGCAACACAGCTAGGTTGACCTAAGGTTAGGTGTAGACCACACCTTGGATAGCAGGTCTGGGCAAATCCTTGAAAAGTGTGTGTGTGTGTCATGGAGGGAGGAGAATGCTACAATTATTTCCCTCAGTCTAGATCTCCATCTATTTCCTCCTCTTGTATTTAGGTCCAAACAAATGCACAACCTAAAGGTAAAATTCAGACAAACTTGCTGAATTTCATCCATTAAAGCCAAAGAGAAGCCAGAAATGTGACACAGTTTCAAAGGAAAATGCTAAACTGGCCTCTGTTCTCTTGAAACTGGGTTAAGGCTTGTTCAAAAGTTAACCTTTCAGATGAGTTTAGGCTATCTAACTTTTCAACAAATTTTGAGTTTGTAACGAAATCTGAAAGCAGGCAAATATCATGAGTCTTTTGAGTATCATAAAAATATCACATATCATAAGAGGTTTGTGAACTTCTTATGCCTTTTTTACCTTAATGTTGAAATCACCCATATAAATTCACACATCGCATCAGCAATAAAACAAATAAGTGACAGAATTCGCCACACCTCCAATGAGGCATTGAGTTCTTTTTAGCTCTGATTTTTTTGGGATCATGCCCCAATAAGATTCATCAGGCATCTTAGTTGTTTGACAAGCAGCCTCAATATTTGCTTCCCATTTGCACTGTGGCTCCTTTACTCTTAACGGAATGACAGACAAACTTCACCCTCGACAAGTCATATCCACATTAATGTACAGATCAGTAGTTAGGAATATCGTTACTGCAACCACCATGTCCACTAGAGACTGAACATGCCATTCACATGAGAGATAATCAGCTATTTCCACAGCTGGTGTAAATTGGCATAGCTCCATTTGACTTCAGTGGAGCTATACTGATTTACACCAGCTGAGGATCTGACCCCCAGTGTCCACTAGCTAAGGCGAGTTGAATTCAGTGACTCTTTCCAAACTCCTATTCTACATTTCGTATATATGGGCCACTAGCCCATCCTGATGCAAAATTACTTGTATATTTCTGTCCCCATTATTAAACTGTCTCATCTCTTTTTATGAACCACTATTCTGAATCTTGCCATTGATAAATAGCTCTGATTTATTTCTAAATACAGAAGCATTTTGTGGAGTGACAATGATTCACATTGCTTATGCGTCATTTTATTATTGGCATTGAGATCATAAAGAAAGGGCAGTATTCATAAAGGAATTATGCTCATTTCTCTACCCTTTTTAGGCACAGATCTACAGATTTGGGATTTGCTTAATGCCAGACCTTCCATCGTTCTCAGAAGTGTTTTTTTTTTCCTGATTGACCTAAGCCTCATCCTGATTCTAATATAAAACAGCTGAAAAGCTTCAGCGCTGAAGAAAAAAATATATAGAATGAGGCAAAAGACACTGTCGCTAGGCACATATTTTCTGCACGTAAAATGGATATATGGTTCCCCTGGCCTCTTGAAAACCAGGCCAAGGTCTGACCTCAGTGCTTTTCTCTAAGAACAGATGCGTAGCTATGAGTTCACTTTTCATTTAAGAGACAGACCTTGATTTTTTTCCCTTCCTTCTCCCTAATGCGTCCCTTAAAAACAAAATGTGCCCATATGTTTTGGACAATGATGTTTCCTCTTATTTCATTTTATAATACTACTGAATGTGTGGGGTTAAATCCACAACAGGAACCTAGCACACTGTAAGATTTTGGAGTAATTGCAGAGGATTGCAGTTCACAGCTGGGGCATTACTTATGGACTGTTTCTAAAATTATTTGTCATATAGAAGCTCCGGGCCTGGGAGGGTCAGTTCAAGGTCCTCCACATCACATCAAGTCTGAGGAAGGGCTAAGGGATATTTCTTTTTGCAGGGGAGATGTCAGCTGACTGAACATTTGTGCAGGGGCATCTGCACATTCCCTTTGCAACACAGGACTATCCCTGTGCCATCCTACATGGAAGGTCATGTTGCGAGTGGCTAGGAATTGATCAAGATGGGGCTGCTTTTAAGTAGATCCATTGTGCTCCACTTGACTTTATGCAGGTGGAATGAATTTCACTAGTAGTGCCCGAAGTGTGCTAGGTTCTTTATGTGCAAAACTTGAACGGACTTTTTTCCCCACTTTTCTCATGAACTTTCTGTGACTCTGAGTCAAATAAGCAGTACTGCACCCATGGCAGGGCCCAATCCATCAATTTAGCACCCATGAAAGCTGTGTGAAATATTTGCAATGAAATCAGAAACCATATACACAAAGTCTTCTGGTTTCAGGTTTCCTTATACATTCAAAACTCCGGTGATGGTTATGAAGCTTTGCTAATATTCATGAACCTTTTGAGCCAAGTGGGATCAGTTTGAAGAAAACCTAGATTGATGTATGTAAAATTTATAGTTTTGACAAGAAAACAAGTGATATCCATTAGATCTGACTAATTTTCATGTTACAAATTTGGGTTAGTTAGAACTTGGATCTCAAATTGACACTTGAAGTAAAGAGTGTGTCATAGAGAGAGTAAAAGTAGGAAAATGTTTGCATAAACCCTACAGAGTGAATCTGCTGAGTTTAGCATAGCTGTTGCATGAATTGAGAAAGGGAAATTGAAGCAGTAATAGTAAATGCAACTTCTGATGCAGATTTGTAAATGGTTAAAAACAAAAACAAAACAAAACCAAACCAAACCTTCCAAGCTTGAAGGCAATGAGTAGATGTGGTGGAGTAGAAGGAAGGATGTATTGGAAGGAAAAAGGCAACTGTCTTGAAGAGAGGCAAGGAAGCCTGGAGAAAAAAACTATTCTAACAACACAATTTGTTAAACCCATGCAACTAGTGGGAAAGCAGTAAAGTGGATGCAAAGCTGAGCCAAAAATGATAGGTTGGTAAGTTTGTTTTTATATCACAGACCTCTTAATAAAACTTTCCATTAAAGTATTAGCCACACGTATGCCAGGAGCCAAATTTAACTTGGGAGAAATCAAAGAAGCTACATCAAGCATGAAACTGCCCCCATATATCTTTGCAGAAAGAAGGAAACTCTTGTGGTTAAAGTACAGGTCTATTACTTAGACCTAGGGTAAATGTATCCTGGCATAGATGTGTGAATGGCTATATGACCACATAAAATAGCTGAGTAGTAGAGTCTGAGTTAGCACAGAAGTGATTAAATCTTGACTATAGAAAAGATGAGTTATAACATCTAACTCATTCCTCTGCCAATGCAGCATATACAGTAATCTTCAGAATGAGAAGGACATTACTATCTATGGGGAAGTCTTGTTTTGTCTAATTTTGAACTTATTCTGAGATAATGGGTTGACTTGAATTTATGGATAGATTTTAAAAAATCGAAATCTTGTAACAATGGTTGAGTTGAAGAACTAGAGTGAGCAGCATCTATTGACAAATTCACTTAAAGCCTCTTTGTGGCCCATTTGGCATCCTTTTGACTGAGGGAAGACTTGCACAATAAAGTTAGCACATCATCAGGCTGGGGCTCATTTGAACATGAGTAGCAAGGAGGAGAGTGCTCCACCAGAGCTGGGTAGAATTTTTTTTCTAAATTTCAACAAGCAAGACAGAAAAATAGAGTGAATTTTGGGGCATTCCCCTCCCCCCCCCCATATATCTCAGCCAACTCCACCCTCAGTTTCTGAATATTTCTATCTGTTCCTATTTTTTTAAGCTATCCAATAATGGTGGTACCTGAGGAGCAGCTGGTTGATGGAATCACACCACCTGGTGATATCACAGCAGGTTACAGAGATCAATTAACGTTGACTCCATATGAGCAGACACCCATTGGTTTCAATGGAGCTCGCTGAGGGCACAGGGGTTCACCTGCCTGTCATCAATTACAGGATTGGGGCCTAATATATATAATGCATTATCCATTAGTCACAATAAAAAAATATCAGTTTTTAATGCACTAACTTTTTAGGAATTCCTTGTTCAATAAGCTGGATCTTTGCATCGTGAACTACGTAAAGAAGAACCTAAGCCAAAATGTTTGCTGCTGGATCCAACTTATCCCATCATCCAAGGGTGTTACAGATTTATAGATGAGCATAAAGGAGTTTAGTATTTGGAGAGAAGTCTTGGAGGATACTGAGAACTGCAGACAAATGATTATCTGGGTCTGGTAAACTGTTTTTCCCTCTCTAACAAACTGCTTAGTAGAAGACTTCTGTTAAAGAATACTAGTGATGGACCTTAGCTATCAAGGTAGGATTTCTAGATCAGAGGCTTACAATCAACCCATTACAGAGCTTGGGGTCATCTTCAGCATTCAGATTCAGATTTCAACCCTTAATTTTAAGGCACTTACAGATAGGATTTTGGTTCAGGCCAAAGTCTAATTTGCTGTGTAACATATACTATCTTCTTCACTGATTCACTTCAGTAATAATACTTTTTTTCTTTTACGTTTTGCATTAATTTAAGAGTCATCCAAAGGATTATTAGCACTAACCTCTGAATACATACTATATGGGCTTTCTTACAGTGCTCTGCTAGGTCTGTACCACCATTCCTATTCTTGACTGTCTGATTTTGTGAGGAGAAGAAGTGGGGCTAAAATGACAACTCTTCCTTTTCTGTCTATATAGTTTAAAGCTGTATCACCCGAGGCAAAAATATCTAACCCACTAATCTACCATGCCACCAAGCTCCCACTTCCTGGCAAGTAGCTATTGTACAACATTCAATGAATGACTGTTTATTCCAAGAATAATGTATTTTTATGGTATCAGACACTGGACAAATTGTGGCCGCTTAGCTCCATACAGCTTCACTGAACTCCATAGGATGGTGTGGCGATCACCAAGAATAGAATCTGGCCTGGTGTGTTTTATCACATGTTTAGTTATTCTCTCATTGGAGAATATTCAGATTTTTAAGTTACCCAGTAATTTTGTTTCCAGAGTCAGATGTAAGAGATTTCAGGCAGAGCGATATTATGCTTGGACTTGGAGAAATTCCCTTCAAGTGGACAGTGATAGAGTGACACCATGTGGATGTAATGAGAGGTACTTCAGTTTAACACAGAAAGCAAGAAGTAACCAAAATATGCCCAAGCAAAGCTTTGAGTGTCTTCTCGAGTTGTTTTACCTCTAGCCTAATGTACTTTTACTGCTGCTTACCAGAATTTTCCTTTACTGGTTCATTTGTTCAGGTAATACTATTAGGCCACTATTCACTAAATATCAACACACAACAGATTTACATTCCTCAAACAAGTCGTTTTATAACTTGGCTTGGTTAGCAAATCTTGTACATAGCTCACATGAAAAATGATCAAGTATGCAAGGAAATTCGGTGTAAGAAAGTGCCATGTAATGGACAGGTAATAGGCAGATGGGAAATAGTCCTGTTTGTTTAAACCAGGATTAAATAAAGCATCAATAGTTTTTCCTAGATCCTCTAATTTTTTTGTTTGTTTTTGTTATTTGTTTTATGTATTGTTGTAACATTTTGTGCTGCATTGTTAGCAAAAAATTGAACCTAGAAAGAGAATATATAATCTCTATTTTTTCTTTAAAGGAGTCATTTCCCTCCAAGTTTCAAAAGAAGCAAATACAGAAGGGTGAATAGTGAGCTCAGTCTTCAGCTGTATATTCAGTGCGGCTAAGGCAGAAGGTTGCAGGGGGAAAGGGGAGAGAAGGTTGTGCTATATCACTTTTCCAGTTCCCTGATTCAGGACAGCTGACGGGCCAAAGAGGCCCTGGTATAACTTACCTCAGTAACAGTGTTGCTCTCAGCTATGACACATGCAGCCAGTAGCTTCAACAACTGAGGATGGGGTGGTACAGTGTATATTCTGCTCTGCTCCCTCCCATCTCTGACACTCTGCCTGCACTGAGTCATGGGGTGGATGGTGTAGAGTTGGCTTTGTGCTCCCCTGAGGAGCTTTCTGTGAGAGCAGTGCAAAGCACCTGGGACCCAAGCCGGAGCCCAATTTGTTTAAAATTCTCCTGAAGCTACTTAGGTTAAAATAGTGGCTTAAAATTTCCAGAAGCTGCTGTTGTATATTGGTGCTGGTTTATTTTCCTGGAGGCTATGGCTGTCTAAATAATGAGGGATATATGCAAGGATATTAAATAATGCAAGGATACTAATTGAGAAATCTAACACTTAGCTCTTACATAGCGTGTCATTGTTTTTCTGCAGTCAGCCTAGTTTTTGTTAGAAGGAAGAATTGCTGCTTGCACCATTTTTTACAGGTTAACACAGTAGCTTATGCACAGCTTGGTTCCTCAGTGGGATGTAGTTGCTGTAAATTTATTTTTGCAGATTTAAAGGAAAAAAAGCCAGTGAAAATAAATGTACTAAATTTCGTCAGCTTTATTGTATTTCATTCACAAATGACTTTAAACACTCCTCACCAGCTGATACATATCTCCACAACAAACATGCTACTTTTATGGATGCTGTCACAGTAATTCAGATGCCTGTAAAAATAGTCTGCATTGTGGACTGCAGACTTCTTTGATCACCTAGATCCGAATGCAGGATCAAAGCCATATTTTGTACGTTCTTTGCTTGCTTACTAACACTCTCCCCAGAAGTAAGGCTGGTGGAGATAAAAGGTCCATCAAATCTATTTTTCAGTGAAAAACTGGATTTTTGGTTATATGTTTTTAGCAAAAAACTATCTGCACTCCGTAAAAAAACAAAACAAAACGGACTTTTCACTGAAAATAAAAAAAGTTTTTAAAAAAATCAGTTTCCACGTGAAACATTTTCAGACAAAAACCAAAAATGTTTTTAAATTTTTTTTGGCAAAAAGTCAATTTTTTCCATGGCACCTCTTTCCCCCCCACGTCTCCACTTTTTCACCATCTCTAGCCAGAAGCTTCAGTCTGGGGTGACTGCATTTAAGTGATGAACAAGGTGATTCATATATAGCAGGTAGTTTTGATATTCTAAGCCTGCTTCTGGGATGCATGGAAGGAAGGAATAGAAAACTTTGTCATCTTTTAACATCTTTTAAGTCCTGGGAGGCCCTCAGATACTACAGCAATAAGGGCCCATACAGAGAGTTGTTAACAGTCAAGAGTTCATCTTCAATCCTATGATATTTAGTGTTTCTCTTAAAGCCTTGGCTACTGGAATCATGTTATTCTGTGAGAATCTCAGCCAGGGGTAGTCAATAGGTGGACACTGTTTTTTTGTTATTTTTCTCTGGAGTCTGGATCTTGACTATACCTTGACCAAGAAATTTGGACACAGACAAAAAATAATTGGCTACCCCTTCATTTAAAAAAAAAACAAACCCTCAAGTTTCTAGCCTTCATGGTTATGAGAAAAGCTTGAAAATGTGACTGAAGTGCATTCTAATGGCTCAAAAACCAAAAGGCAAATAAGTTTCCAAAAGTGATTTTAAAAAAATAATCTAATGTTTTATAAGCTTATATCCTGATTTTATTGGGCCTGCCTCTTGTCTGATGCTTGGGGTTGGCAATACTACATATAAATAGTTGTATAGTGACAGAGAGTTCAATTTGTTAAACTAATAAAGGGCCATGGGATCATTCTGGATTCAAGACACTATATAAGTGTAAATTATCAATCTGACCTGAAAGATAGTGACAACAAAACTCAAGGTGGCGTGTGGAAATTAGGTTTCATCCCTGCTGATATTGCTAACTTTTTATTATTGTAGAAATAATAATACAAAAAAGAATGCAATGTTTTCCTTCCTAAAGTAACTAAACAGGACATTTATTTCTCTTAACTGTATTCTTTTTAATGAGAAATATTTGTATAAGACAACAACATTAAGGTAAGTCCAGCAGAAATATTTTGTATATGATTTTTTCCCCCTAGCTTGAAGGCAACGATGAATTTCAAGACTCTAACCAATGTTTCTGAGAGAGCTGTTTCTAGTTAGATAGACTGGATAACTTATTCTGGATTTTCTGCCTCCCCCTAGACAGTCAGTGGGACTAAAGCCCATCACCATTCCACTGTCTAGGGGCACATTGTTATCCAGCTCCATAGTAACATGCCAAGTACGTTAAACAATTTGACACATCATTTCCGGCATGAGCAGCACAGAAAAAAATGCCATTGTTTATTATTGTCTGCTCTGTATTCATAGCATTAAAACAAGAGAATCTTCAGACTGTGCAAAGGCAAAATGTAGTCACTCTGCGTGTCAGACATTTTATGTTTCTCCCAGCTCTCAAAGAAACCTGTACTGCTCACAGAAATATATGGAGAGCTCTAGGGTAGAACATACTTGTTATTTGTGGCATCTGTTAATTGTGACCATATTTGCTATGGTCAGCCAGCCATGCCTGTACTGAGATTGAAGCTCACTAAGTGATCCCAAAGACATAAATATACATTCTGCTTTTGTCACTTAGCCCAAATATTTGGGCTAAAACACTATACTACACACTATGGCACTACAGGAAGCCACAAATGCTGCCCTATTAAAATACTTGGTACAGCAGCTGATGCAAGTTATACTGCATTGCACTATATAGCTCCATCCTGGGGTGACCATAGGTATAGGACATCCAACTAAACCTCCAAACAGTGAACATTGTTTAAAAAGAAGTATCCAGTGAGGGTTGACAGAATTCCTGTCAAAGGGGCACAGGTTGGTCAAAGAAAATATTTTCAAAGAAAAGTCTTTTGTGTCCTGGTCCCTGGGCCCAGAACTATGCAAGGAAACATGATGTTTGCCATCCATTACCCTGATCACTTTGCTTGTAAGCTGCACCTCTCCCCTTCTCCCACACTTTGTCATGTCTGTTTTGACCATGAATGCCTTTGAGGCAGGGACCGGGTCTTATTGTGTGTTTGTACAAATCTTAGCCCAATGAAGCCTCCTAGCCATTACTGTAAGACAAATAATCAATGGTGATAGTCACAGCAATTGACATCTCAGGGCTGTGAGACACAAAACTTGAAGAGTTTTAATTTTCCCATTGGGGTGCAGAGGAATCTTTTACTATTCCTGTGTTTGCAGGTGAAATGTCGTATACTTTGCAATCAAAACCGAAGCCCATAAAATACACAATTA
Organism: Eretmochelys imbricata; assembly: GCF_965152235.1. Taxonomy (NCBI): domain Eukaryota; kingdom Metazoa; phylum Chordata; order Testudines; family Cheloniidae; genus Eretmochelys; species Eretmochelys imbricata. The sequence goes on from NC_135573.1 coordinate 243,284,299, forward strand.
TGGTGGGCTCCTCAATAGAAAATAAATTTAACTGTATTCATCACTGTCCAGAGCAATGAAAGCTAAGTCTTTAAAGTAAGGTCCACAAGCAGCATATAGCCCCTCAAGAACAAGGGGTGAAACTGTGTCAGCAAAAGGCCTTTTTTACCACTGAAGTCTTAGCAGATTCTTTACTGGCCCTGTGTGCAAGGGTGAGCTTCACTCTGTAGCTGATCCCCTGGACAGTTTTCGTCTTGACAGGAAAACTATTCTTGTATTCATGCTGACTGAGTGAAATGTCCCTGTTTTGAGCTGTAAGCACAATTAATTGTCAGGAAAGTAGTGTGTGTAAGGATAGCTTTAGAGATTCATAATGTTTGGAACACACATTTCCTCTAATAGCATGAGTCCTGGTTTACCATTCACGGCCATATGAGGCAGAGAATCATAAAAATCATAAGGAAATATTTACTGGAAAAGCTGGGTGCCTAGTGAAAAAACACTGAGGTTAACAATTTTGCAACTCTAGTAACTCCTTAATCACATGAAGCATGTGCAAAGTGTGCAACTTCCAGCCAGAAAACATAAAAATGTTCACTTAAATTGCTCTGTGCAATTTTAACTAATAGGACCTGTATTCCAGATGGGCAAACCTCAAACGGTTCAGAGTTTGGATTCAGTTCCAGTAAGCACACATGAACATTTGAGTGATTATCTCCTTTCGCGTCTGCGAAATTGTGCTGGAATTATGACAAAAACAAGCTCTCTTCTCCTGTGATACTTCAGCATTTCTAGATGTGGCTGAAACTTGCACATTTAAAGGCACATTTTAGAAACAAAGCCAAACAAACAAAGAAAAACAGACGGTAAAAAGGGAGAATCACATTTTTAAGCTTCAAATTAAATAAAGTGTTGTTATAGGCTTAGTATGCTTTCATGTCTAGGAAAATTAAATTATAAGCTAAGCTTTTTTTAAAAAAATGGCAGAAAAAACCCCTATGTAACATGCACAATTTTAATTTTTGAGGGAAAACCCCCTAATTTGATGACAGAAATATTTTGGATTGTCCACATTTTTTCCATTACGTTGTCAATTTTTGTATTAACTAAGGGAATAAGTTAAATGAGTTGTCAAGGATGGCAGGCCCTTTAAAAAGAACCCCCCCTTGACTGTTCTCTAACAGTGAAAGGCTATGCTTCAATACTGCAGGTGGCTATTGGATTCTTACTTCTTTCCTCCGATCTACCCATCCCTGCTAGTATTGTCTGCAATAAAAACATTATAATGGAAGTGAGTTGATATCTGCATACTTAAGGTTGCAATGTGAATTTTAATTTTTCCAAGAAATTACTGTTTTAAGGAAAAAAATATCATTCTTTATATTGTTTATAAACAATATGGCACCATCAGGGAAACATTCAAATATAGTACTTACACTCCTGAGTAAAACTCTTTCTATATGAGACAAGCAGCCTAGTATTTGGCCAAATAACCTTGAAAATATCTCTTTACATTTTCATACGGACTATATTTAATTTGGTTCTTGGAAGTTAAAAGATAGGATCTAGTAGTGGTCCCACTGAAGCCAGTAGGGTTGGGTGCAGTGTCACTGAACATCAGGCTTTTACTGATCACAAACCATTCTGCAGAAAGCTGAGTTGCATTGAGATTTGTTTAATGTGCAGAAACAGGCAAACATATTTAGATTTGTCAGGAGATATTGAATTTTATGTAACCCGTAAAATATCAATTACAACTGGGATACTACTGTTAAAGATTATAGTGATTCCTCACCAGATCCCCATCGTTAAGGTTTGAGATTTGATGGCATAAAGCTGTTCCGAACTGAAACTTGACATGCAAACTTCTAGGCTAAGAGCAGGGTTATATTTTCTACAGTTCCCCCCCCCCTTTTGAAAAATAGAAAAGGATTTGTAAGTAGACACATGATAGACGCAAACAAGCAGACTTACTGTGCTGGTTAGGGATTACTATTCTTATTTTATGTGTGACTTAATGACTCCAGGGAGAATGATTATCAGGAAGATACCAGCACTGAGGATAAATGTCTGTGTGCCAGATTCTGATGTTGGTTGTGCCTTTACAACTTCTAGTTAAATCAACAGGAGTTTCATGTTGTTAGCCAAGGGAAGAATTTGGCCTTATCAAATTTGGTGGGAGTTCAGATCCAAAAAGCTGTAAAATCAGAATAACTGTAACCAATGCGGCTAATTTTACGACAGTAACGGCTAATTTTATGACAGTAATTTTCAGATTCCTGTTGGGGGAGAAGAGAGTTATTTTACTTTATAAGAGTCAAGGCTCCAAGAGTTTTGTTTCCCTGCAATGGGCCCTGACTGGAAATGAAGTGGTTTGTCACCTTATTACAGTTTCCTTTGGGAACAGTTTAACGTACATAAAGAGAAATGGAAGATAAAGGAAAATGGGCTGGTGGCAATCAGAAACACTTAAGAACCATTAACCATGGACCTACTGATAATCAGGATTAGAGTTGTGATGCATGACTGAGAAAATTCATCAACCAGAATTACAAATATCAGAAGGGAGGCTTTTATAACTTCCCGTTTAAGGAACAGGGGAGGGCTGCCAGTGGCAGACAAAGACAGCAATAGAAAGTAAAATCAAGAGAAACAGTCTCTGGAAAAAAATAACTACCTATGAAAACATCAACACTCTTACTGCTATCACCACAAGCTGCTATTAGACTACTTTATTATTTCTATTACCAAAGAGCCTAGACGCCTGAATCGTGGACCAAGGCCCTGTTGTGCAAGGCATTGTACTAACAGAAAAAAAAGATAACCTCGCCCCAAAGTGAGAGAGAAGGCTGTTGCAGTGAAATGATGACAGCCTGAATGAGAGTGGGGATGGATAGGAAAGGCCACATCTTCGAGATATCTTGCAGAATTTTTCTGCAGACTTTAGATACATCCTGAATGTGAGGACCTAGAGAGAGGGCTGAGGCAAAGGTGACACCCAGGTTATGGGCCAGAGTGACAGGCAGGGTGGTGGTGTTTTCCACAGGGGTTAAGATAGTATGTGTGAGAGGAAGGACTAAGAGCTCTGTTTTAGCCATGTTGACCTTGAGCTAATGGTTAGATTTCCTTTAGGAGACGTCAGTGAGACAGGCTAAAATTTTAGTTTGGAGCACAGAGGTTTATCGGTGAGTTGTTAGCATAGAGCTGGTCGTTGAATATGTATCTGTGGATGAGATTACCCAGAGATAAGGTGTAGAGGGAGAAGAGAAGGGGACCAGGGACAGAGTCCTGTGGAATCCCCACAGAAAGTTGGAGGGGGGAAGAGGAGAATCCTGCGAAGGATATGCTGAAAGAGCAATTAGAAAGATAGAAAGAAAACAAGGAGAGGAAAATTCACAGAAGCTAAGGGAGGACAAGATTTTCAAGAAGAAGATTGTGTCTAAGACACCTGAGGAGAATGGAGTTCTGGTTCTGAGCGTTAGCTAGGAAGAGGTCATTTGAGACTTTGGCCAGAGCAGTTTCACTGCAATACAAGGGGTAGAAGTTGAATTGGAGAGGATCTAGGATGGAATTGGAGGAGAAGAACTCCAGACAGTATGTTCTAGAAGCATAGAAATGAAAGGGAGATGTGGTGGCAAGTGGCACCAAGGGAGGCTGTGGTGAGAGCCATTGGCTGAGAAGCAGATGGACAAGATTGCACAAAAGAGTAGAGTTTAAAAAATGCTGTGAAAGTATGGAGTGTGGACAGAGCCGTCCCATCCATAGGGCAGACCAGGGCAACTACCCTGGGCCCCGTGCTTTGGGGGGCCCTGTGCTTCACAAGGATGTGGGAAGGGGCCAGAGTGGCCCAGGAGGCTAGTGGGGGCCCTGGTGCCAGCAGCAGGGGTTGGGCCCAAACCCCAAACTCACTGGCCCAGGCGTTTATTTCTTTTTCCTGCTCGCAGCCCCCCCGAGTTCAGTGTCAGTCTCTGCATCGCTGCAGGCTCCTAGCACCCCCCAAACACTAGTACCAGGGCAGGCTGACCCAGGCTGACCCAGCCTCTGCCCTTCCACCTCGGACGGACCATTCTCTTTTGCGGCGGGACCCTCCACCAGCACAGGGGGCCCCCTCACCCCGAGCACAGGTGACCGCCAGCCAGTAGTCTCCATCATCCCTCACCCATTGCCCAGCACTGGTGTCCCCCCCAGTGCCCCACCTCCCACTTCCCCTGAACTTCTTCTCCTCTCCCAGCACTGAGTGGGGTCCTCCAATGCCACCTCCAGGCCAGGACCAGTTCCCTGGTACATGTAGTAGCTTTCCTTGCCACACAGCTTAAAATGGCTACTCTGCTTCTAAATAATGATATATGGGCAAACTGGAAGGAGGGGGAACAAAAAACAAAACAAAACAACATATATTTAAACATAAGCGGGGGAGAGTAAAAATACAATACAGATACTCAGAATTGATGAGATGCAGGTAAATCGTTTTGCTCAGTTAGAATGTTTCAGGCATGCTATTCTGTGGAACCATTAAGGATGGATGAACCTTACAAAAATTGTGTTCAGGTTAGATTTGTATATGTTTCCAAAGTCTGGAGTCCAGACAATCCAACGTTCTGAGTTTTCAGAATTGGTCTATAAACTAGTCTCATGAGATTTCTGGCACATCAACTCTGCCAAATCTAGGGATAGTGAAATAGTGGAAATGAAAACATACTTTTCTAGATAGTATAAAACTGTTGTGACAAAGGGTTATGTAGCAGTGGGGAACTTGCTGGACCCCTTTGCAATTTATTTTCAGGCTTTCTAACTTTTGGAGCATTCATAAATTGTATAATTTTGGTTAAGAAAATGCATAATTGTTTCCGGGTTTCAGACTGTCATTAAATCACACTTTAACCTTAACTCATTTATAATAAAGTTTCTGTTTAAAACTTCTCCAGTTTTTTAACAGGATCCAGAAGTTTAACATTATCAAAACAAAACTAATTTGGAGGCTCAATGACACGCCAACGTTCAAGGCCAATTGAGAGAAATGATGAACCAACAAAATATTCAGAAGGGCAATGCCATAGAAATTGGTTGAAATACCGTGAAACAGGTGTAAGTCAGCTAGTGCAAGTCAGAATAGCTGCACTGAAGCAAATTAAATGACAATGATTTACCAACTGAAGATCTAGTCTTACAACTTTAAAATACCGCTTTGTATTTCTTCCAAACCTCAAAGGAAAATGAAGAAAAAAAAAAAGGCAAACCAAACCCTACAAACCACAATATTCCTCCTCGTTGAAATTTAACCTGAAAGGGACATTGCAATTCCCCCACATTTCATCTCAAAAATAAATAAATAAATTATCCTGAATGTGAGAAAAAATGGTGAGAATGCTCATATTCATTTTCACAGAAAAATTCTCATCAATGTCATCTAGTTCTGCTAAAAAGTTCTCATTCTATGTGACATCTGACAAATCTAAAGAATGGTTTGAAAATCAAGACCCCAGCACAGCCAGAGCTCATAAGAATCATCTGACCTTTCTCCTGCTCAAGACCTCTTGGTACCCTCTGTGAATTTCCCAAAGAATGGGACCAATTATATAAATTAACAGGTAATTTGACAAGCTAAACACCTACTTAATGTATGAAACCTTTCAATTAGGAAAAAAAATGTAGTTTTACAATTCAATCATATTCCAAAAGCAAATACACAAATTGGATTCAGTTTTTACTTAATAAACTACCTCCTTTTTCCTCTCCCCTTCCTATCACCCACCAGAATTTTTTAAAAGAATTCTTCGTTATTCACAAATTAGGTGACGGCAATAAAGTGGTCAAAGTAATCTGAACTTTTATTTAAAAAAAAAAAGAACAGAAAGAGAATCCCGTTTTTCTCACACATCTACAGTGTGATATGTACAAATCAGATATCTAAACAAACCAGCAGCTATGCAAACGAGGTCCAGCACTCCCTCATATTTTGAGTTGCTTCCTTTCTTTTTAATCGAAGCTTAAAAAAAGACAATGAAGTCAACCCAAATTCAAATTCATGTTGATGGTCTTACTGTATGTAGTCTATTGCATAGGCAGGACAATGAGGTTGGAGACAGAGGCCTGGGTACAGATTTCCTTTGTGATCTTGGGCAAATCACTTGGTTACTTTTTGTCTTGGTTGACATTTGCAATGTTGGGGAGTAACAATTCTTGTTTGTATGATCTGTTAGGAAAAATGTTGATTTATTTTTAATTATTAATTATTATTTTGAGATGTGCTGGTAGAGACCAGCAAGTATCTAAATTAGACAGATTCAAAAATAGTAGTGTTTAATGCATGATGAAGATGAGACAGCCCTTCACGCACTCTCAGCCAGTCATTTGTTAGGAAGTTGAATTCACAGTTCTCTTCCACCATTTTCTCTGTCAAAAAATAAAACCATAGGACCAGATCGTCAGCTGGAGTTAATCTATGTAGCGCCATTGACTGCAGTTTACATCAATGTACACCAGTTGAAGATATGGCACATAAATGTTTAGTTTATGAAAAATCCCTTTATTTTATTTCAGGCTGTTTCATAAGACTTTCAAGTTTTGAGTTAGATCAGCCCTCCAAAGCCACTCAATACTCATTACCTCAAGTTTCACCTTCCAGTTCTACAAGGGTGGACTTTGAAATTTAAAATTGTTAGCCAGGTACAAAGCTATAAAGTGTTTTGGTTTTATTTGTAAAGGAATGGTACCTCCCAACAAATGAGCCATGTCTTGACATTAACATTTTTAGGTGTTTCAGTTGCTCTAACACATTTGCTAGCTTCAAATCTCCATGGCACAAACTTTACCAAGCTTTAAAATATACTCAAACTGCTATATAATTCTTTAAATCTATATGTGGTGCAAGTTGAAAAAAAGTCATATTTTTTGCAAGAATAGATCAGAAGTAGCAACTTGCTTCCCATGCCTTAGTCATATGAAATTTCATCTCAGGTAATATTAAACTACCTGCTGCTAACTAAATGCAACAAACAGATATCTGCAATAGTTATAAGCATTAGAAAAATATAGCAATTGAATTTCCTGCTGTCTAGTGAATATATTGCAAGAGGCTTCAGGCTGCCCAGATGCAATCAGGATTAGTAAGCGTAACTAAAGGAAAGAATGTGGTCTACTGGGGAGAGGAATGGGTCTGAAAGTCAAGGCTCCTCCACCAACAATTAGGGCTAGATTCAGCCCTGGGTTATAAAACTTTCTATTAGAAGTACCTTAGAGCATAAGACCCTTGATGATGGGAAGTTGACCTAGCAGGGAGCTGTAGTGACATGAGGAATCCTATTTCACTACAGGATCTCCACTCACCAGAACCTTCTGAAGAATGGGTGGCACTGGCCAGAGAGTGTGGCTAGGGAAGTTGGGGAATGTGCTGATTCAGTCTAGCCACCTTTTCCCAACCGACATGTATTATAGACAACAGCGCAACATTGCCGTCCCTTAGAGGGACCCTGGAGAAAAAATGCTAGTTCAAACACAGGCTGCTCCCCATCGGGATGACTGCCTCATGGAACCCGCTGGCCCTTGATGGCTCCGGCAGTTCAATAATAGTTAACAGTGACACAAGGTTTAATTAGCTAATGTTTATAAAGCACCTTGTGATCCTCAATGAAAAAGGTGCAACTCTCAGTAAGTGCAACATGGTCTTATTGCTTTTTAAAGTGCAGGTTGAGCCTCTCTTCCTCTGTCTGGTTCAGTGTATGTGCTACCGGTACCAAACCGCATGCTAAGAAAGCAAACTGTGATCTGACCAAGGCAACTTGGCCCTTCCCTCAGCTGGCCATGATGCTACAATGGACTATGAGAACCCAGTTAGACTGCATAATCGAGATATAGGTTCTCGAGGCAAGTAATTGTTTCTGCCCACCTTCTCTTTTGCCGGGGCCATGCTGCAATCTGAGACAAATAGTTTCACTGTGTCTGCTCACTGCATGAGACGAGGTGAGCTGGGGAATGGTGGCTGCCAGGATCCAGATTGATGGCGTGTTGAAACCCCAGAGCAAGATATGCTGGCAGCAAAGTGCTCCTCTATGGGTAATCCTACATAATATGCTTTCCAGATTTCTGGGCCATCATCCAGCTTTTCACTCCTATGTAAGCAAACAACACTCCCTCATGAGGAGGGAGAGGGGCCCTTGCACTTGCTGCTGATGGCTGCTTTCATAAATGTGTTTAACATATGTATGTTTAGGAAGCAGCCATAGGGAAGCAATCTGACTACCATCTTTTCACATACATCTTCCTCCTGCCTTGGTCAAGGGTTGGAGTGAAGCCAGCATGAAGACAACACGATATATCACTTTCAGGCATGACAGTTACCGCACCTATGCAGGCATATGGTCATACAGCATACTGTACCACAGAGAGTGCTCCTCCTATGTTAACCATGCTGTCGGGGGAAATCATCATCATGTTTCCATTTCCACGCTAGTGTCATTGTTGCAGAGCTACAGACAGCTTTAATATACTTATCTTGGATGTCTCTGGAGATTGGAATTTTCTGAGCCTTGTGAGTTGCTCAGCTATTGGAATTGTTCTGGCCACTGGAATGCTGACTTGGTCCCCATGATATCAATGACAAAACACCCCAGTCTCAGAAAGCCCAGATTATACTCATGCCTCTCTGGAGGACTGTGCATAAGAGAATATACTGCACTGACCACTGCAATGTCATGATGAAAGTACCATGACTTTGGAGGAAGGAGATGGCTGTTACCCTGAGAAAGATATTCTCTTGGGAATTTTGACATCATTGGGGCCAGGATTTCAATCTGAGCTCTTGAGTTCCTTTTCTAGGATAAAGGCCATGTCTTTCCTCCAAAGTCATGGTAGTTTCAGGAATTTCATCTTGCCATTGCAGTGGTCAGTGTTGTACATTCCCTTATGCACAGTCTTCCTGAGACCCAAGGATATAATGGGGTTTTTAAGCACCTGAAAAGAATGTTTGGCCTTGATCTTTAGACTGCAGGAGTCATTGAAAAGATCATTTTCCTCTAGACTTTGAATACAATCTTAGACTTGATCAATCAACATACAGCTAACAATTTTTTGGACAGGCAATTTCCTAGAATTTTTTTGCATTAACAAGGATGTACTAAAGTGGCAGACATCATTCATTTCTAATGTGTAACTTTATTAACACTGAATATTTCAGTCCCTCAGACAAGCATCTCCACAATGGACAACTTGTCTCAGCTTGCTGGCTGCAGCTAGGCTAGTTTATCCTACTCCATTACCAACATTGATTGCATTTTGTTGGAAAACTGCCCTTAAGAAAAAGGTCACTGGAATATGTGAGTGGAAAGTAAAGACTCAAAACCAACTATAAAGTTGGAAACCTGACCTCCAGTCATCTCACATGGCCATCAAAACTCTTTTGAAATAGTTTAGCCAGGAAATGGTGACAAGACTAAAACAGTGTTTTATTCATAGCAGTGACAGAGACATATTAACCATATGGGGAAAATAGAGAATTAAATAGGGGAATAAAATGTTGTGCTAACATTGTTTAAGAGGCTCATAAAGAGGCTACATGATGCAATAATAATACTGTATGTGCACAATAGCAGTGTTAAGAGTTGTAAAATGCATTGGGCCAGTTTACAGATCCGGGGGGTCACATTTTTCTATTGTTTACAATGGTATAAGTCTTAAGGAAATTCAAATGGAATTACTCCAGATTTACACCAGCGTAGAGGAGAAGAATCCAGGCCAATATTGTATAATAGTGTTGTGGGACTACTACAGCAGAAATTGTAGGGACAGGTGAACTAAATAATTATTTTTCTGTTGGGCCCAAATTTTGTTTATGTTGAGCCAGCCAAATACAGACCAATGTTTCTTGCCAATATTTGAGTACTTGGATTCCAGTGCCCATAGTCTGTGTTTGCCAGAAGCTGGGAATGGGCGACATGGGATGGATCACTTGATGATTACCTGTTCTATTCATTCCCTCTGGGGTATCTGGCATTGGCCCCCATTGGAGGGCAGGATACTGGACAAGATGGACCACTGGTCTGACCCAGTATGGCTGTTCTTATGTACTTGCTTCTGTTATCAGCTCTAGGTCAGACAGATCTAGAAGAAAGCTGATAATATGTTCCTAGCTTTGCCTGGCATGCCAGGTGTTTTCCTTCCTCCTAACCACATGTGATAAGGGCTAAGAAGATCCCTCCTCTTAGTATATTCCCGCTCAGGCTTCAGTAACACAGGGGAGAAAAGAAACCCCTAGACAAATTCCTCCTACTCTCTTTAATTTGCCATCTCTTGGCCTCACTGGATTTTCCCCATCTTTCTGAAGGCCTGAGAGTCAAATTGTGTCTAGCTTGTCCTCATCACCAGGTTTGGGACAGGAACTAAAGACTTTTCTTTGTCTCCTTTCTATAGATATCCGGTGAGAGATGACTAGCAATCCCTTTCCTCTCATGTCTTCCTGGGACAGGAGTGAAGAAGATCTTACTCAGTGATTGATTGACCCCTGAAAAGGCCAGGGAAGGAAGATCTAGTTGGCAGTGAAAACAGAAAAACCCATGAAAGGTGTCAAGTATCAGAGGGCAGCCATGTTAGTCTGTATCCACAAAAACTATGAGGAGTCCAGTGGCACCTTAAAGACTAACAGATTTATTTGGGTATAAGCTTTCATGGGTAAAAAAAAGCATATGCACGAAAGTTTATGCCCAAATAAATCTGTTAGCCCTCATCTATGCTACAGGGTTAGGTTGAATTTAAAATGGATGCATCCACACAACCAACCCCGTTCCGTCGACTTAAAGGGCTCCTAAAATCGGCTTCTGTACTTCTCTGCCAAGGGGAGTAGTGCTAAAATCGACCTTGCTGGGTCAAATTTGGGGTAGTGCGGATGCAAATCGATGGTATTGGCCTCCGGGAGCTATCCCAGAGTGCTCCAATGTGACCACTCTGGACAGCACTTTGAACTCTGATGCACTAGCCAGGTACACAGGAAAAGGCCTGGGAACTTTTGAATTTCATTTCCTGTTTGGTCAGCGTGGCGAGCTCAGCAGCACAGGTGACCATGCAGTCCCCCCAGAATAGCAAAGGAGCTCCAGCATGGAACGAAAGGGAGACACTGGATCTGATTGCTGTATAGGGAGAGGCATCTGTGCAGGCAAAACTCTGAGCAAAAAGAAGAAATGTGAATATATTTGCCAAAATCTCACAGGGCATGATGGAGAGAGGCTACAACAGGGACACACAGCAGTGCCGTGTGAAAGTTAAGGAGCTCAGGCAAGCCTACCAAAAGACAAAGGAGGGAAACGGGCACTCCGGGTCAGACCCCCATACATGCCGCTTCTATGATCAGCTGCATGGCATTCTGGGGGGACCCTACCACTACCCCACCGCTGTCCGGGGACACCTGCAAGGGGGGAGTCTCACACAACACGGAGGAGGATTTTCTGGAGGAGGAAGAGGAGAATGCGCAGCAGACAAGCAGTGAATCCGTTCTCCCCAGCAGCCAGGATCTTTTCATTACCCTGGACCCAATACCCTCCGAAGTCAGAGTCCTCGACCCTGAAGCCGGAAAAGGCAGCTCTGGTGAGTGCACATCTGTAACTACAGTACAGGGTTTAAAAGCAATAGTGTTTAATGTTTGATTTGCCCTGAAGAATTGGGATGCATTCGTGGCCAGTACATCTACTGGAAAAGTCTGTTCACATGTCTGGGGATGGAGCGGGAATCCTCCAGGGACATCTCCATGAAGGTCTCCTGGGGGTACTCTGAAAGCCTTTGCAGAAGGTTTCTGGGGAGGGCTGCCTTATTTCGTCCTCCAGTAGGACACTTTACCACAGCAAGCCAGTAGCAAGTAGTCTGGAATCATTGCAGCACAAAGCATGGCAGCGAATGGCCCTGGGTTTTTGTCGCATTCAAGCAACATTCGGTCTATATCTTTCCGTGTTAGCCTCAGGAGAGTCATATCATTCATGGTCGCCTGGTTGAAATAGGGGAATTTTTGTAAGGGAACAGTAAAAGGACCCCATTCATGCTGGGCTGTTTGCACTTGGCTAAAAGGGATCATCCCGGAGAATAGCCATGCGGCCGGGAGAGGGGAGAAGGGATCATCCCAGAGAATAGCCATGTGGTGGGGTGGGGGGGAGGTGTGTGCTGCACATCCACCCAAAAACCGCAGTCCCTCCTTTTAAAAGTGAAACCCAACCCATTGCTTGCTATGGGAAAGGATGGCACTGCAGTTTGAAACCATTCCCACATGTTATGCCTAATAAGACAACCCCACATACCCTGTGCCTTACCATGGCTGCCTGGAAACCGAATTCCGTTGCCCAGCCATATATGATGTATCACCATACCAGCAGCCGCTCAATATAAAAGGCAAAATGCGACCTTGTACCTAAAGCACATGTGCAGTCTGCTGTGAATTGCTTGATTCCCTGTGAAAGATTTTTGTTCTCAGAAATGTATCATCTTAAATTTTACTGTCCCTTTTTATGTCCCCCCCCGCCCCGGGTGCAAATGTTTCTACGCTCCCCTATCATCTCCATCCCTGAGGTTATCACAGATCAGAAGGCGAAAAAAACACTCGCGATGACATGTTTTCCGAGCACATGCAGTGGCTCCTGCACTGATAGGGCACAGCTGAATGCATGGAAGCATTCAGTATTAGAGGCCAGGAAAGCATTAAGTGAGCGAAAAGGCAGAGGCAGGAGCACAAGGAGCGGAGGCTAATGGGGGAGCAAACGGACATGATGAAGTGTCTGGTGGAGCTGCAGGAAAGCCAACAGGAGCCCAAACCCCCACTGCATCCATTCTATAACTGCCTGACCTCCTCCCCAAGTTCCATATCCTCACCCAGATGCTCAAGAACACTGGGGGGGGGCGCTCTGGGCACCCAGTCACTGCACTCCAGGGGATGGCCCAAGCAACAGAAGGCTGTCATTCAAACAGTTTGATTTGTAGTATGGCTACAAAGAACAATGTGGCCTTGTCCTTCTCTCCTCCCCCACCCCACCCCGGCTACTTTGTCAGTTCTCACTTTTTTTTTTTAAATTAATAAAGAAAGAATGCATGGTTTCAAAACAATAGCTACTTTATTTCGAAGGGGGTGGGAGGGTGGTTTGGTTACAGGGAATTAAAATCAACCAAAACGGGCGGGTTTGCATCAAAGAAAAACACACACAACGGTCACACCGTAGCCTGGCCAGTCATGAAACTGGTTTTCAAAGCCTCTCTGATGCACAGCACACCTAGCTGTTCTCTTCTAATCACCCTGGTGTCTGGCTGCTCAAAATCGGATACTGGGCGATTTGCCTCAACCTCCCACCCAGCCATAAACATCTCACCCTTACTCTCACAGATATTATTGAGCACACAGCAAGCAGCAATAACAATGGGAATGTTGGTTGCGCGGAGGTCTGACCTAGTCAGCAAACACCAGCGAGCTTTTAAATTTCCAAATGCACATTCTACCACCATTCTGCACTTGCTCAGCCTATAGTTGAATTGCTCCTTACTACTGTCCAGGCTGCCTTGTAAGGCAGCCATGGGAGCAAGGGGTAGGCTGGGTCCCCAAGGATAACTATTCGCATTTCAACATCCTCAACAGTAAATTTTGTGGTGTGGGAAGTAAGTCCCTTCTTGCACGTGCTCAAACAGTCCAGAGTTTCTAAATATGCAAGTGTCACGCACCTTTCCCGGCCATCACACGCTGATGTCGGTGAAACATCCCTTGTGATCCACCAGTGCTTGCAGCCTGAAGAAATACCCCTTGCAGTTTATGTACTGGTTGGCAAGATGGTCCGGTGCTAAGATGTGGATATGTGTTCCGTCTATTGCCCCTCCACAGTTAGGGAACACCATTGCAGCAAAGCCATCCACTATGACCTGCACGTTCCTGAGAGTCACGACCCTTGATAACAGAATGTCAATGATTGCATTGGCTACTTGGATCACAGCAGCCCCCGCAGTAGACTTGCCCTCTTCAAATTGACTCCCGACTGACCGGTAGCAGTCAGGCTTTGCAAGCTTCCACAGGACTATCGCCACACGCTTCTCACCTGTCAGGGCAGCTCTCATGTTGGTATTCCTGCACTTCAGGGTTGGGGAAAGCAACTCACAGAGTTCCAGGAAAGTGGCCTTATGCATGCGAAAGTTTCACAGCCACTGTGAATCATCCCATACCTGCAACACTATGCGGTCCCACCGGTCTGCGCCTGTTTGCCTGGCCCAGAATTGGTGTTCCACTGTATCAACCAGCCCCACTGCCACCATGATGTCCCAATTGCCACAGCCCGTGCTTTCAGGAACATCTGTGTCCATGTCCTCATCAAAATCCTCCTTGTGCTGGCATCTCTTAGCCCAGTTCTGCATATACTCCAGGATAATGTGCGAGGTGTTTACAATGCTCACAACAGCAGTGGTGATGGTGAGCTGAGTGGGCTCCATGCTTGCCGTGCAGGACAGCAGAGTTGCAATGGAAGATGACGGTTAGCAGCACCCAGGAGGACCAGAATGGATCCCCCAAGCTGCAGGAGAGCAGTGTTACAGCGGAATGGGTGGATGATGATAGTGAGCAGACCTACTGCACCATCTGCTGACAGCAGCACCCAGACACAACAGCCGCAGTGACGCTGAGCTGAGCAGGCACAATGCTTGCTGTGGTATGGCGTCTGCACGAAAAAAAGGTGCGAAACAATTGTCTGCCATTGCTTTCACGGAGGGAGGAGCGACTGATGTAGCCAAAGCCACCTGCAACAGTGTTTTTGCCCCAGCAGGCATTGGGAGCTTAACCGAATTCCAATTCCAATGGGAATTCCAATTGGCGGAGACTGTGGGAACTGTGGGATAGCTACCCACTGTTCACCGCTCTGTAAGTCGATGCTAGTCCTGGTAGTGAGGGTGCACTCTGCCAATTTAATGAGCTTAGTGTGGACATACGCAATTGACTGTATAAAATCGATTTCTAAAAATCAACTTCCATAAAATCGACCTAATTTCGTAGTGTAGACATACCCTTATAGTCTTTAAGGTGCTACCAGACTCCTTGTTCTATGAAAGGTGGAAATTCACAGAATATTTTGATTCAGCTGTCAATTTATCTGAAGAGTAGGAACCCCCGGATAAGACTGTTTATGGGAGTCTGACCAAATAGATACTCTTCCTTTGGTCAATAAAAACTAAAACCTGAAAGAAGTCTCATCATCTCTAAAGTGCTTTTTTATATGGTTACTCTGGAGTGGAGAAGTGAGTGTGTGAGAAGAGTAGGAAAGGAAGGAAGAATATTCAAGGAGAAAAGTTTTTAGATACTTTTGCTACTCGTTCTTTCTAAAAAAAAATAATGAAAGTATTTTTACTATACACACACACACAAACACACACACTATTTTTTAAAATGGTTCTTAAAGTTAGGCTTCTACATCAACATTTAGTCACCCAAATCAATGGAAGTTAATGTTAAATTGCTGGACCCTTAGAAAATCAGGTACCAGAACCTATTTTTGAAAATATCACTACTAAGAAGTATATCTATTCCTTTTATTTAAATGTGATGAAATTGTTATGGCCATGTTTAACAGGAGTTTGAATATAATTATTGAATTGCACCATCAATGAGA
Source organism: Eretmochelys imbricata (assembly GCF_965152235.1). Lineage (NCBI taxonomy): Eukaryota > Metazoa > Chordata > Testudines > Cheloniidae > Eretmochelys > Eretmochelys imbricata. Next base: position 243,299,880 of record NC_135573.1, read on the forward strand.
GCATGCTGATCTCCCATCAATTTAAACATTATACTGCAGTATAATAAATATGCTTGTGTGTGTGCTGGTAGAATCAACAAAACAAGTTGCAAGAGTGCGGGCTTTTCACTTCTGTTTTCTAGATCACAATATGTTTATGGCAATACTGAAAATATTCACCAGGCACTCAGACGTTGATAAGAAATTTGAATGAAATATCAGGATATTTTATTTTGTGAAAATCCTACTCGGCTGGCCAAAGTTCATCCACAGTCCTGGAGAATCTGTTTGCATTTGCTGTTTGATGACTTGGCTACACTACATAAACTTGATATCATTGTGTTGACTTACAGAGTAGGTGATTTAGATGGAGTATGGAAGCCTACAACATCAAACCACTTTTGGTTGCCATAGAGAAATCCATCTTGCTGTTATCAACTTAATATTAGTGTACAGTATGCTTATTTAATCATATTTGTGCTGCTCTTAAAATACTTTTCTGGAGGAAGATATGATTTAATATATCCCTATCAAAACCCAACCGGAGGAGAATGAAGAGAAATAATCACTCTTAAAAATCAATATGCCGTCATGGGAACATAAATCTGACTTTTTCTACAACTAAGCTGGTGAAGTCATTCATAACACATTTTAGCCTGAGCTGCAGGCCACTTCCTCTAGGAAACATTCTGTCTTAATCTATAAAGTATTCACAAGATTTCCAGCAGAATTTTGGTCCATTTTGCTTATGTGGTGTTTTGAAAACTTAAAATTATAAGATGTCACTTTAAATTTCAGATTTATTTCGTGGTCCTGCTTGCACAGGTTATGGGTCTCTGTAGGGAATTGTGTGATCTGGACCTAGCACTCAGTCAGCAGCCTAGAGTAAGGTGGGGTGAGTTGTGTGTCTCTCTGTTTTAGTGAGCAGCTTGCTTTGTCAGTCTCTGTCTTTAGGTTCTTGTGTGGTGTTCTGAATTAAGAAACAAAGTAATGTTATGTTGCAACCTTTCTGCAAGAGTATAGTATGTTTTTATCTATTTTATCTGACTTTGCTTAGTTTACACTGTGAAACTTAACAGTTTGCACCTCCCCAGTGCTTGAATTGTTGCAGACAGGCCCTCCCTACCCTGGCGGTCTCAGTAGCAGCACCCAGGCCTGAAGAGCAGTGAGGTGTCTGGGTCTCTCAACACCTAGCTGCCTAAACAGCAGTAGTGACCACTTCAATCCCATCTACCCAAATGACAACAACCAACGCCTCTCCCCACTCCTGAGCATCATGAAGTGATGAAGCTGCCCCAGCTACTCATGGACTCCTACTCCTTTTGGGTGGAACAGGCCTGTTTTGCAGTCTCCTTGTCATGGGGCAGATCATATTGTTGCAGAATCTCTACTACATGGGGGTTCCAGGCTGTGTATGATGACATCACAATTATATCATTACATGACTCCAAATCCATGGGTCTTAGGCAAGGGCCTGTTGTGCTCAGTGGTTAATGTGCTCCTGTCTAGCAGTAATGCCCTTTTAAGGTGTTTGCTAACATACTCATGGAAATTCATTCCCAGTGAAATAGTTAGCCATGACTATGAATACTTTGTATTCCCTTTGACTCCTCTGGTTGACAAGGGATTCAGTACCTTCAAGAAAATGTTAAGCACCTTTCTGGACTAGACACAATGTTACTTTGCCTATAATCCTCTGGCTCCCATTTAATGAATGGAAGTCACAGAGCTAAATTGATGCTCAGACATTTCTATCCTTACCTAATGCCTATTTTTCTAATAGTTAAAAACCACTATTTGAAGCCCCAAAGTAACAAATAATAAGAATCAGAAGGAAATAAAATCAAGTAAAAATTCTTAGGTAGCATTAAGGGTAATGTCTGGTTACCTTAACCAGAGTAAATTTCACAGTGTATGCAAAATAATACACCACAGTTAGTTCATATTCAGAATTAATCCCCATTAGGGAAAACATCCAGCAATGGGCAGTTCTTTAAGAATATAAGAGGGATTTTCCATATTCATAAAACTGTCTGTTTTCACTCTGCTTGTTAACCTAGAATCCTGATCTTGGAATAACACTCCAAGGTGCAGTATAGTAATACCCTCTGACTGATTTGCTAAGTAACAGAGGAAAATTTATGCAACCTGAAGGCACTTGTTCATATGTTGTTTCAGTGGCCTTGCGCCAAACTCTTAAATAATTTCTTTGTAAATGCAAACTCTATTCAGGAGACTATTGTTTTCTTTACTGAAATTTTTCAGTTCCACTTAATTCAAAAGTTCTTTAATAACTAGAAAACCCTACCACTACCATCCTGCTATATTCTCCACCTATAATATTCTTATATGGATATATAGCCTGTTCAAAGTTCAGTGGTAACCACAAAGATTATACCAAAGATAAATGCCACAGAGTGGTAAATTATGATTTTTGATCACAAACGTATAGGCACTAAAGAGGCAATTAGATGGTCGAGTTCACTTTTCAGCAAACATATGTACCTTAGCTATGGTGTGAGGCACCTATGAGTTTCTAAAGTTATCGGAAAAAATCAAGTGTCCCTTCATGCAAAGATGGATCAGTAACCTCTCAAGTACCAGCCACAATATGTAGGCATACTGTACATGGAATAAAGGAAGATGCCCTGAATTCCTTATTCCTTTCCCTGAAGTTGTTGGAAACACCTTGGTGGGTTTACAGTTCTGCTGGATGTGATGCACTGGGGCTGGAAGGATGGCTGATTTCTATGATACTATTCCTAGGGCACTACCAAATTCAGAGTCCATTTTGGTCAATTTCAGGGTCGTAAGATTATAAAAATAGTAAATTTCATTATTTCAGCTATTTAAATCTGAAATTTCACACTGCTGTCATTTTAGGAGTCCTGAACCATAAAGGAGTTGTGGAGTGGGGGGGTCGCAAGGTTATTGCACGGATGGTCGCGGTACTGCTACCCTTACTTCTGCGCTGCTGCTGGCGGCGGCGCTGCCTTCAGAGCTGGGCAGCTGGAGAGCGGCGGCTGCTGACCGGGATCCCTGCTCTGAAGGCAGAGCTGCCACCAGCAGCAGCGCAGGAGCAAGCATGGCATGCTGTGGTATGGTATGGTATTACCACCTTACTTCTGCGCTGCTGCTTGCTGACCTGGGCCTTCAGTCAGCAGCCACCACTTTCCGGCCACCCAGATCTGAAGGCAGCAGGGCAGAAGTAATGGTAGCATGGTATGGTATTGCCACCTTTATTTCTGCATTGCTGCGGCTGAGGCTCTGCCTTCAGAGCTGGGTGCCTGGCTACCAGCCGCCGCTCTCAGGCCACCTAGATCTGAAGGCAGCGCAGAAGTAAAGGTGGCAATACTGCGACCCCCCCCCCCCAAAAAAAAAACCCTGTGACCCCCCTGCAACTCCCTTTTGGGTCAGGACCCCCAATTTCAGAAATGCTGGTCTCCGCTGTGAAATCTATATAGTGTTGAGTAAGATCACACAAAAGACCAGATTTCGCTGTCCGTGACGCATTTTTCATGGCCGAGAATTTAGTAGGGCCCTGATTATTCCCCTAAGAAGCCAGGGATATTTACTGGGTACCATACTTTGATAAGATTATAAAGAACAATTGAATGTGTGGGTTTTGGGGGCCTTCCTCTCTTAGGGGTCTGAAAATCCCAGTTTAGTGTACAGGACTGCAACATGGCACTTTTCACTGACACTAACTTCACTTCAGAAATGTTTTAAAAATGGGTTGAATAACCAGGAAAACTGAGACTACAACTCAGCTGAATACTTAGCTCCTACCCTACTAAAAATCAAACTAAAGTACACTGCTGTTGTGGTTGCAGCCTTAGTTCTCCCTGTTACAAAAATGTGTACGGAAAATGCAAGGGAACTTTGACGATTCCTTTAAGATTTATTGATGTATTTACTTAGTTAGGTGGTTACTAAGGGTTGCTCTGATTTTCCCCAAAAGATAAGTTGACCTGAGCAGAAGCACTGAATTCAACTGGCCTAACATGTGCTTAATGGAAAGTCCAGTTCTATTTATAATAGCAATAGCTGTGATTTTTGTGATGTCAACTAATTTCCTCAAAATAATAACTCATTTGCCAACAGCTGAAGGAAATTTATATACGAGTATGTTCATTTAGTCTGTGCTACTTTCAGGACTTGGAACAGTTAATGCTGGCTAACAATCAGAAAGTTCATGCACTGATTGAACAAGACAAGCTGTGGGAGTTACAGTGTATAGACCCTTGTTTAAATATGCACCTTTAAAAAAAAATCTGATACAAAACTGGAATGAAACAGGGATCCTGGTGGAAATACTGGATGAGATTAGGCCCTATGTACTAAAGGCAACTGCACACTCAGCAGAGAAAGTGAACACAAACTGTTACCTCCAGGACCACTGACGGGAGTGGGGGCAATCACCCAGGCGGGCTGCAGGGCTCTTAGGCACCCACACCCTCTCCAGGCTGCACGATTTGGGGGCCTGTGCTTTGGCGGGCCCCAGGGGCTGGTGGTACCTGGCGCAATTGGCCAGAGCGGGAGTTCCTGGAAGTGACGGATTCGTCACTTCTTCCCTGCTTCTGCACCGCCCCCCCCCCAAAGCGACTGCCCTCACCCTGGTGCTTGGAATTTCTGTTGGCGGGCCTGGTTACATCGCTCACAGTAGGACCACTGGTTTAAAAAACAGAACAGCCAGCTGCAAGCCCCTCTGCTGGGAGTAGGACACAATTTAATGAGCTTTTAAATGCACATCCTCATTTTTATCAGCTTAGAGAGAGAAAGCCACAGATGTTTAGGGAAGAGAGTAAAACCAATGAATTCTTTTAAGAAGTGGAAAAAATTCTTTGCTCTAGGAGCTTGCACCTTGACTGCACCCATAAGACTCACTACAGTAACTAAGCTAAGTCTGAAAGTGAATCATGAGTACTACTTTTAACTGCAGCCTGAAATTCAATAACTGGAGGCACCAAATTATTTCCAGTGGGATAAAATAATATACAAAAAGCAGCTGCAGGGAAGGAATTCCCAACCCCAAACTAAATCTAGAGCACAAAAAGGGAAAGTGTAATCTCAACTTGCTGGAATCTTAAATAACAGTCAGAAATTGTTTCACAAACTATAGTTGAACCACTAAGTAATAGTGACCAGAATATAATTAAGTTTGACAGGCTTGGGCAGAGGAATTATACCAAAAACTAGCATGATACTAAACTATGGAGAAGAGAATGGGGAGCTAGTGAAAAAAACCCTAGAATCAAAAATGAGGAATTAATATCCTTATACTTGGTACAAAGACAATTTAGGCATATTTTAATAGAGCCACAGAAAGCATGCATGCCCCCGAGCAAAAAAGCCAGGAGGAAGGCCAGGGGACAGTATGGTTAAATAGCATTTTTCAGGAGGTTAGTCAAGCCAAACAGCAGATATGCTTCAGAATCTGGAACTCTAGCCTGACAAAGGTAATAAAAAGGAGCTTAAATATTGGCAGGTAAAATGTACGATAAAAAATTAAGAGGCCAAAAATGGGCTATGAAGAGCAAATAGCCTAAGTCGTGAAGATAAATTCTTTAAGAATATCAGAAGAAGGAAGCTGGTAGTAGAGTTGGTGGGGTTGCTGGAGCACCAGAAAGTGAAAGCAGCAATTAAGGGGTATAACAACATTGCAGGGGACGCTAATTAGTTCATGTCTTCATGACAGAGGATGTTAGGGACATACCTGCTCTTTATTTAGCTGGTAAACATAGTTTACAGGGGAAGCTTGGAAAAAGTGTTTTGTTGTGGGTTTTATTGTGTGTGAATTTTGTTGTTAACAAATGAGGGAACGTGCTGAACTCTAAATGCTGTTTGGAGTTCACAGCTACTGCTGCTAGTACAGGGAAACATCACTCTGTGTAGTGCTTGTGTAACCCACACACCTTTTGTGTGTGGTGTTCTGTCCCATCTAGTGGGACCAAAACCACGTAGAGAGAGAGAGAGAGAGAGAGAGAAAATGAGTCTGCTCTACAGCCTTAGCTAATAGCCAGTTGGCTTTTAGCTCACGCTGTAGAGGCTCATGCATTAAGCTCTAGAGGTCCCTGATTCGATTCTGCCTACCGACAACTGGGGTCTGTCGGCGTTACACTTGGAAATTTGATCAGGTTTCCTTCTTCCATGTTCATTTACCTCAGTACGCTTTTTAATACTGTATTTATTGCAGACTTCAGAACATCTATTCTCTGCAAGACTGTAGGGAACATTAGGCCTTCCTGCCTGACTGCTCATGTAGGGCACTTAAGTGCCATTTAAGGTCCCCTTTTGCCCTGAGTGAAGTGTCCTTGGAGTTTGCAGTGCTTGTGTCAAACACTTCTCCAGTCCTCTTCCCTATCAAGGGCAATCCAGCTCCCAGCTTCTGAAACCCTCCCAGTGGCTTCAATCTTACCAACTGCTTACTTGTCTCCATGTGTTCCAAGAGGAGCACAGCACCCTGGGCAATGGAGTTTCCATCATTGATCTGGAGCTTGCGGAGGTTAAGAAATTCATTCTCCAAAACTGAAAAGCAAAATAAGTAACAGTGGGCCAGCTCTTCATCAGGTGCACACTGGCATAGATTCATTGATGCCAATGGAGCCATGCAGATTCACACTAGTTGAGTATCTTCTCCTTCCTCCCTTTATTTTGTTTGCACTTATTATTTGCATTGCAACAACAGCTAGAGTCCTCAGCTCAGCTCAAGACCCTACTAGGAACTGTACAAATACATAGTAAGAGAATCCCTGCTCCAAAGAACCTACAGTCTAAATAATGATAATAATAATAATAATAAAAAAAAAAACAGACAGACACAAGGTGGAAGAATGAACGGGGGTAGGGTGGAGGAAGTGAAGAGGGGATATCCAAGGTCACACAATTGGTCAGTGGCAGAACTGGGAATAGAATTCAAGTTTCCTGCCTCCTGTTCAGAGACTTCAAGGCCAGACAGGACCATTTGATCATCTAGTCTGACCTCCTGTATAACACAGGCCTCTATCCACAAGACTACACTGCCTCTCAAGATTGCACCACTTGTATAATCATTTTGGTCCAAGGAGGATAGTATGGCCCGTCAGGAAGCTTGTGCTTTGCTTTTAGCACCATCCCGGATGGAAGTCATGATGTCTCAGTATCACTTGCAGACTTGCTGCCCCTCCACTGCTAGTTGTTTTTTTGTTTTTTTTTTAATAAGCAGAACTCCCATTTAACGCTGAGCACGCTCCACACACTCAAGTGTACACTGTGGTCTTCCTGCAATCATTCTGGCTGACAGTTTCTTGCAATCTTTAGATCCAGCCAAAGAAAGAAAATGAGAGAAGAGCTCAGAAAGATTTTTATTTATTGTGTCAAAACAGCCGCCCCAAAACTACCAACTTCCCTCCCCCAAAAAGTTGAAACTTCAGGTAGGTTTCCTCTTTCCCCCATGTAACCCTCTGATATTTGATTTGAATGGTAGTTACCTTTACAAATTGCCTTTTGTGAGATTTTATTTCCATATTTTAATATGCAATAATGAGGGAAAGGAGATGTTATGCAAAGCAATTGCCTCTCCTTCCCCTCTCCTGAGTGCAACAGTCAAGCACATTTCCTGCCATCTGTTTAACTCAATCTCCTGATTCTTGTAATGAACCTGGCAGCATCAGGCAGATGGAGAAAACTGGCAGGCATAGTTGTTGACTTGTAACAGCAGCCCTAATTTGTTAGACTTGCCAGGTGAGTCCCAAGTGGTCATACATTTCACAGTGACAGAGGGTTATTAAAAGAGCTCAGGTGAAGAAATTTCTTTCCAGCATATGGGACTGAGTTGAAGGCTTGGTTATGCTGTACTGCTAATACTCCGACAAAGCTTGACAGTGCTGTGAGCAGAATGCAGGGCCATGTTTACTGACCTTGTTTAGGTGGTAAGTCTAAATCTGCCTCATAGTGAGCTGAGGTTCATTATCCGTGAATGCCATCTGCCCTAGATCATATTTATCACCACTTAAGACATAACTAAAGAAGAAGAAATAAACTTGACTGGACTTTTGCCCATTGACTAAAAGGCCACTTGACTGATAAGAGAGGGCTAAGCAGATATTTCACTGAAAGGGTCTTTATCAAAATAGAAACTTGCTGAGCAGAGTTTGGATCATAAGTGGGAATATCGGACTTGTTTTACTGAATTCATGTCTTTTTCCTGATATGGCCTAAGCCAGGCAAGATGAGATAAGAGAAACAATTTTACTGGTTACCGTCACAAAAAAAAAAAGAAAGAAAGAAACGTTAGCTTTAAGATCATCTAAGCAATTGGCCCAAAGGTAGTGATTTTTCTTTTTCTATTAAAGGATTATTTTTCCCCTTTAAAATATATTAGCATATTATGGACTGACAGTCAATCCTATATGATCTACTTAAACCAGAATTAGAAAATAGTCCTACTAAAAGTGAGGGCAGAAAAATTCTGCCAAATTAATTCTGGCTTTCTAGAACCGTGAGACTAATCTCAGATATATCAGCAAACTGATCATAGTAAAATCTTATTTTTAAAGTACTTTCTACATATCATACATATTGTCAAGAAGTATAGGCCAAATTTCCAAGAGGTCCCTAAAATGGTGCCTGAAGCTTTTGGTGGCTAAAAACATGTTTCACCCCGCAAAATAGGTAAGCACACAGTCTGCCAGCACATATGCCTGTTGTGCACATATTTCTGGTTTCTACATACTCAAATGCTACTAATGCAAAATCTGCAGGTTCAGTTATAGAAGCATGCTTGAAGCCGTGAGTTTAAAGGAAAATTTTCAGCATACACAGCTACAGAAGAGAAATCTCTCAGGAAAACCAGATTTTGCATTTGTAAATATGAATTATTTTAGCAATTACACTCCTCCAGTCAGGGAACACAGCACAGCAGCACAGCATGGGAAGGAGGTGACCAGCCCTCTGTGAAGAAAGAAGTGGTTCGGTACTATTTAGAAAAGCTGGACGAGCACAAGTCCATGGGGCCGGATGTGCTGCATCCGAGAGTGCTAAAGGAGTTGGCAGATGTGACTGCAGAGACATTGGCCGTTATCTTTGAAAACTCATGGCTATCGGGGGAGGTCTCGGATGACTGGAAAAAGGCTAATGTAGTGCCCATCTTTAAAAAGGGAAGGAGGATGATCCTGGGAACTACAGGCCAGTCAGCCTCACTTCAGTCCCTGGAAAAATCATGGAGCAGGTCCTCAAGGAATCAATTCTGAAGCACTTAGAGGAGAGGAAAGTGATCAGGAACAGTCATCATGGATTCACCAACAGCAAGTCATACCTGACTAATCTAATTGCCTTCTATGATGAGATAACTGGCTTTGTGGATGAGGGGAAAGCAGTGGACATGTTGTTCCTTGACTTTAGCAAAGCTTTTGACATGGTCTCCCAGAGTATTCTTGCCAGCAAGTTAAAGAAGTATGGGCTGGATGAATGGACTATAAGGTGGATAGAAAGCTGGCTAGATTGTCAGGCTCAACGGGTAGTGATCAATGGCTCCATGTCTAGTTGGCAGCCGGTATCAAGCGGAGTGCCCCAAGGGTCGGTCCTGGGGCCGGTTTTGTTCAATATCTTCATTAACGATCTGGAGGATGGTGTGGATTGCACCCTCAGCAAGTTTGCAGATGACACTAAACTGGAGAAAAGGTAGATATGCTGGAGGGTAGGGATAGGATACAGAGGGACCTATACAAATTAGAGGATTGGGGCAAAAGAAATCTGATGAGGTTCAACAAGGACAAGTGCAGAGTCCTGCACTTAGGATGGAAGAATCCAATGCACCGCTACAGACTAGGGACCGAATGGCTAGGCAACATTTCTGCAGAAGAGGACAGTGGACGAGAAGCTGGATATGAGTCAACAGTGTGCCCTTGTTGACAAGAAGGCCAATGGCATTTTGGGATGTATAAGTAGGGGCATTGCCAGCAGATCGAGGGATGTGATCATTCCCCTCTATTCGACATTGGTGAGGCCTCATCTGGAGTACTGTGTCTAGTGGTGTGGGGCCCAAAACAAGAAGGATGTGGAAAAATTGGAAAGCGTCCAGTGGAGGGCAACAAAAATGATTAGGGGACTGGAACACGTGACTTATGAGAAGGGGCTGAGGGAACTGGGCTTGTTTAGTCTGCAGAAGAGAGGAATGAGGGGGGATTTGATAGCTGTTTTCAACTACCTGAAAGGGGGTTCCAAAGAGGATGGATCTAGACTGTTCTCAGTGGTAGCAGATGACAGAAAAAGGAGTAACGGTCTCAAGTTGCAGTGGGGTAGGTTTAGATTGGATATTAGGAAAACCTTTTTCACTAGGAGAGTGGTGAAGCAGGGGAATGTGTTATCTAGGGAGTTGGTGGAATCTCCTTCCTTTGAAGTGTTTAAGGTCAGGCTTGCCAAAGCCCTGGCTGGGATGATTTTAGTTGGGGATTGCTCCTGCTTTGAGCAGGTGGTTGGACTAGATGATCTCCTGAGGTCCCTTCCAACTGTGATATTCTATGATTCTATGAACACAAAGATGTCCTGTGACCTATGTGTGCCATCAAAACAGCACCAATTTTACCTGTCCAGTACTTTTAGTGAACTACTTGTGAATAACCTACATATTAAGAGTTATTTTAAGAAATTATTTAGCAAATGACTGAATGAACCTGAGAAAATTGAGATCTCTATGGAAACAATTAATCAGTGGAAGAGGCGGCAAATTTCCTCACACTTGTTTACTATGAATTTTTGGCCCAACTTTCATTCTTTCCCTTGTCCTCGTTTGTTTGTCATCTCCTGTCATGTCATATTATGTGTTATTCAGACTGCATGCTCCTCTGGGTAGGTACTTGTCATTTTTTTTTTTCTAAAAAGCCTAAGGGCATAAACTGATCTTCTGCAGACCTTACCCACATATATTTATTTACAAACTTGGCACTAGACTGAATACTACTACAGATATATGTATGCAATTTCTTTATCTTGAATAGAAGATGATTTTTTTTTTTAATTTGAAGGTTGAATTAGGGGACTGGATTGGGATTGCAGGTCTTCAGTTAAATAATCAGGCAGGATACAGTAGCTGATCGACCAAATGGCAAATCCTGTGTTTCCACAGAAGGCTTCCTTATGACATATCCAATGTTCACAGCAGTGTGTTATTTATTATTTGTATTACTATAATACCTCGGAGTGTTGTGGACCAGGACTCCATTGTGCTAGGTGCTGTACAAACACACAACAAAAAGATGTTCCCTGCCACAGTGTGCTTACAATCTAAGTATATAATGGCATTAGAGGGCTCCAGTTTCTCACTTTTATACCAAGTAAGCCCCCAGATGTATCATTTTAAAAGCATAAGCCAGAATAACAGCTGGAAATACAAATTACCATATTTTCCAGTAAATATTAAGGAAATCCCAAAATTCACAAAGCTGTACATGTGGCACATTGCTTGCAAAGTGAAATGTTAGAACTTTAATTTTATTCATGTGGGAACACTAGTGAAGTCCTAAATAAGGCTCCAATCTTGCAAACATTTATGTGTATATTTCACTTAACTGTCGTTAGCCCTACCACTGAAATCACTCTATGGTTCGGTAAGTAGAGCGCTAGCTGGGGATTATAAGAATTCCAGGTTCAAATTCCTGCTCTGTCTGATTCAAAGTATTGGGCTGAAAAAGCAAGCAGTGTACACCTTCCCAACTTGAAAAGCTCAGATTTTGACCAAAGAATGTTTTGACAATTCTGTTTTCACAAATGAAGAATGTTCAACGCAGAATGAAAAATTGTGAAACTTCAGAAGTTGCTATGCAGTGTTCCTCTGGCAGACCTAGTCTGGGCCTTAATGCATAAACAAAGCAAGCAGAAAGCACCTTCTGATGTTCAAACACCCGATACTTGCATAAATCTAATACTATTGCTTAATAGCAATAGAAAAAATCTCAAATCCTTTCTGCCAGGTGATAAACTAACATATAGAACTCAGCCCTTATTATCTTGTCAAATAACCCATCACACTCAGAAATCTGGGAAATCTGCGCACACCCTTCCTAGGTGCTCCTACACAGACAGAACTTCTCCATTCACACGCATTCCAAGACTATGTACTAAGAAAGAAATCTTTACTAGGGAACAGTCATAACCCTGAAAAAAACACAGCAACAGAACAGATATGTAAATAAAGATTTAATTACCTGCCATCCAGTAACTTTTCAGAAGTCTGTCTAACTCTCTTCCCACCTGCCAGTGAGAATATCTCCCAGGTGATTGTCCCTTGACTTCATCACCTCACCCATCTATCAAACCCCATCCACGGTTTGGGCCAGCAAGCGGAAGTAGTTCAAGTGTCTCTTTGAAGGTCTGTCTCTGCTCCAAGGAATCTGCTTGCCTAATCCTTCCTGGAAGCACTAACCCAGTGTATTAATTCACATTTATTAAAGAGCTGGGTAGGCATGGCCCTATTGGAGTTCATTCAGTTTTTCTGCTGATCTCTGCATTGTCTCTCTCTGTGAAGTTCTCTGGGCCATCTCTCACAGCAAAGACTTCACTCTCTCACCACAAAGTCCCCACAGAAGGGGAATCCAGAGAACTAAGGATCAGGAAGGGGCATTTTGTGTGGGGGGGGTGTCCGTTACACAAAATGCCCCTTCCAAATAAAACCATAGAACAGGATGAGTTACTTTTTAAGCACCTGTCAGTAATGTGTAAAAAGAAAAACTTTTGTTATGGGGTACTTTAATTCAGGAGACATGCTGGAGGTCTCATGCCGCCATTAGTAAAACATCATTAGAGTTTCTAAAAATGATAATTTTCTAACCCAAAAGATATTGCACCCAACACAAGGTAACTGTAGTTTGGACCTCATAATGGATAAAAAAATTAATCACTGGACTGGAAGTTGGTGGTTGCCTATGGATTGATGTCATGACCTGATTACATTCAATATGGGCTGTCATAAATATAAAGGGAAGGGTAAACCCCTTTGAAATCCCCCTGGCCAGGGGAAAACTCCTCTCACCTGTAAAGGGTTAAGAAGCTAAAGGTAACCTTGCTGGCACCTGACCAAAATGACCAATGAGGAGACAAGATACTTTCAAAAGCTGGAAGGAGGGAGAGAAACAAAGGGTCTCTGTCTGTCTATATGCTGTTTCTGCCGGGGATAGACCAGGAATGGAGTCTTAGAACTTTTAGTAAGTAATCTAGCTAGGTACATGTTAGATTATGATTTCTTTAAATGGCTGAGAAAAGAATTGTGCTGAATAGAATAACTATTTCTGTCTGTGTATCTTTTTTGTACTTAGTTTTTTGCTTAGAGGGGTTCTCTATGTTTTGAATCTAATTACCCTGTAAGGTATCTACCATCCTGATTTTACAGAGGTGATTTCTTTACTTCTATTTACTTCTATTTCTATTAAAAGTCTTCTTGTAAGAAAACTGAATGCTTTTTCATTGTTCTCAGATCCAAGGGTTTGGGTCTGTGGTCACCTATGCAAATTGGTGAGGCTTTTTATGCAACATTTCCCAGGAAAGGGGGGGTGCAAGTGTTGGGAGGATTGTTCATTGTTCTTAAGATCCAAGGGTCATTGTTCTCAGATCCAAGGGTTTGGGTCTGTGGTCACCTATGCAAATTGGTGAGGCTTTTTATCCAACATTTCCCAGGAAAGTGGGGGTGCAAGTGTTGGGAGGATTGTTCATTGTTCTTAAGATCCAAGGGTCTGGGTCTGTAGTCACCTAGGCAAATTGGTGAGGCTTTTTACCAAACCTTGTCCAGGAAGTGGGGTGCAAGGTTTTGGGAAGTATTTTGGGGGGAAAGATGTTTCCAAACAGCTCTTCCCCAGTAACCAGTATTTGTTTGGTGGTGGTAGTGGCCAATCCAAGGACAAAGGGTGGAATATTTTGTACCTTGGGGAAGTTTTGACCTAAGCTGGTAAAGATAAGCTTAGGAGGTTTTTCATGCAAGTCCCCACATCTGTACACTAGCGTTCAGAGTGGGGAAGGAACCTTGACATGGGCAAATAGAAGACAGTCAGAACCGGTAACATGCCCAATTGGTGCTTCAGAAAGAATATATTCCTAAAACTGGGAAGAATTAGGAGCGAAACTGATTGTGAAGAAAGACAGAAAAATCTCAATTAAAATTGGGAGTTTTTTTAAAAAAGTGTTTATTAGATAGCCCAAAAGGCCATGATTCCACAATCAAGAGAGGGCAACTTTGACTAAAAGTGCGACCTGATTAAGTGACGAAGCGAAGGCAGCAATTAGTAATAAAAAAGCAATGTATAACCAGGGAAAGGTCTAACTCCGCTTGGCTTTTGGCATTTCTCACTTTATCCACCACATTCTGACCTTCAGGCTGTAGCTTACTTTGCTGATCAATTTTAGTCAGTGATCTAGAAGTAAATTTAAAATCATTGCTGATAATGTTGATGGTACAAAGATTGGTGGAGTGGTAAATAATTATGAGGATAGGGCAAGTAATACAGACCAATCTGGATTGGTTGGTAAGCGGGGCACAGTCAAACAAAATGCATTTAGATACATCTGAATGAAAAACTTATATATCAAGGAACAAGGAATGAAGACCATGCCTACAGCATGTGGGACTGTATCCTGGCAAGCAGTGACTGAAAATGATTAGGCTTTATAGTGAACAAGCAACTGAACACGAGCTTCCAGTGCAAAGCTGTGGTAATACGGGCGGATGTGTTCCTTGGCTGTATGAATAGAGTAGTGAGTAGGAATAGGGAGATGATTTGACCTCTCTATAGCATAGTTGAGTGATTCTGGAATACTACATCCAGTTCTGGTGTGCATATTTTAAAAAGGACATTGAAAAACTGAAGATTGTGCATAAAATAAGCCAATAGCTGGAACCTGAAAGCAGACAAATTCAATTTAGACACATTTTTAAGTGAGGGTGATTGTTCCAACATTTAATCTACCAAAGGAAGTTGTGGATACTCCACCTCTTGATGTTGCCAAATCAACACTGGATGCCTTTCTGAGAGCTGAACTCTGACAGAGGACCCCAGTCCTGGGAGCTGATTGGCAGAACGTTGGCCTCCACCTTGCTCCAGACTGTGTGCCTTGTGCTTTGCTCCTGCTCCCACTCCCCTGGCTTGATGTCTTGACCTGGCCTGACTCTGGTTACCAATCTGTGGTTCTGATCTCAAGTTTGTCTCCTGCTTCTGATCTCCTTGTCACCTGACTCTTGGTTTTGCCCTCTGGCCTGTCTCAGACTCTGACCTGGCCTGACTTCCAACACCTGCTTTGACCCCTAAGTCGGACCGCCCTTGTCCTGGTCATGATACTATAACAATACCTTTCCCATTTCATGACTAGAGGGAGTAGAGAGCTCTTTCCCCGCTGGAGCTTCTGGCTTACATCTATTTTCAGAGTCACCTAGGGATTAAGGCTCTGAAGTTGCAAACATTTAAGCACGGAAGTCTGCTTAACTCATGTGAGATGTCCCATGTACTTCAGTGGGACTTCCGATGTGTAAAGTAAAGTAAATATAAATGTTTGCAGTATTGGGGTCTGGGCCATGCAACTTCAATTATCCTTCCTAAAACTGGGTTGCTGAAACTCTTGCGCCACCCTTTGAAAACAAAGGGTGAGATGTCTAAAATGAAGAACCATGGTTTAAGCACTAGCCTTTACAAAATGTGCTCTCTACTTCAAGAATCACTTTTGTTTATTTTTGCTTCTATTTGTAGTGCTATGTGAATGTTTATTAATAATAACAAAGGTGTTGGGTAGGTCTACCATTTTCATAGATTTTTTTAAAAATTGGACAAGATGATTTGTCTATTTGTATGATGTAGTGTTTAAGCTAGTTTGGTAACTAGTAGCAGGTTAAAAGTCAATATGTGGAAGTGAGGCTGTTCCCAACAACTCAGATACATGTGATTGTGGTGAAACCCAAACCCTGGAACATCTGTTGGTCTGCTTGCTCCTGGAGAAACTGTGCACCATGGAAAATCTTGCCTGGGCTATGGCCCTGGTCATATCATGTGCCCAACAGTGGAAAAAAATCTATGATTATGATGGAAGGACTTTAGAAGCAGCAGCTAGTAGAAATGTTGCCTTCAGCAGAAAGAGCACATTAGTTGCTCATTGCCTTAGTTATGGACATACAGCCCCCGCAGAATCCAATGGGAGTTGCAGTGATATATTTAAGTGCTGTAATTTGACATTGAAGGGAACACTTTAAGCACAGTCTCTCTCAGTTCTGGTATGGACACAGCTTGTTTTGTAGGGCAGCTCATCATGTGTTTTAACCATTCTCATAATAGTGGTTACACTTTGGAATCTCCACAATGCTTCCATGCCTTCCTACTTTATCATGGCTTTTAAGAACATGTTGAGACTTTTTGGGGGTGGGGAGGAGAGAGAGAGAGAGAGTGATTTTAAAGGTTTTAGCCAAGGAACTTCTTTGTGTTTTTCAGAAAATACATTTTGAAGTAGCTTCAGGAAAATGAATGCATTGTTTCTGTGAATCAACCCAGGCTATCGAAGCGATCTCTGACAGTTTCTAGGACCCTTTTCCTTTCTAGCACCATCCCGACCTTTCTCCATTACAATAGACTTGTATTTAACCTGGAGACAAGAGCAAGAACAACTAGACCCTAGTCCAACTCAAAGTTAGAGACTTAGACCATAATAAGATATCTTATATACAATCCAGCCTAAGACCACAAACATTAAAACAAAATTCACAGTAATCTTTAAATTGAATTAAGACTCTTTATTAGTTTAACGAAAGACTAATCAAGCTCCAGGTACATTTATTCCTAGCCTTACCATAAAGATTCATCTGTGATCTTTTCACTGAGTGCTGTGGTCTGAAACTCTCCTCAGTTTGCTATACATTGTCCCTCTTGACTTGTCATTAGCAGGTTGAAACATCTTCTATTTAGTGATGTGATTAACTACTCCAGAGAGAGAGCAAGCAGTTTGCCGTCTCTCTCTCAGTCTACTGAGACAGCTATAATGGGTATGTGCACCTATAGCATAATAACCACCAGCAGCTAGCTCACATTGTTCCCTGCTAATGATCCATATAATTCTGCATTTAATCCAGCTTCTGTGGTCTAGGCAGAAGGAAGAGGGTTACGGTGAAACTGGATAGGGTAACCCAGCAAGCTGAGTGTCTCCAACAAGCATTTAATTTAGATTTAACAAGGCAGTTACTGTTAAATCCCAATTGATTGCTAAAGAGCACCTACTGATGTTAATAAGCATAATAAACAGCTATAACCAGCATAAATTAATTCAAGCATCACAATACAGAAGCATTAAAATGGGTAATCATTATGCTCTTTCGTTTATATTAATGGGCACACACAACCATGTCAAATGGTTTAACTGTTCACTGATATAGCAATAGTAAATTAATTTGAAAGAATTGCAACACAGCAAGCACATCTTAATTGCCATTTAATAAGTATGGTAATTTATATTTAATTTGGCTACTGTGCCCCATTGCAAGAGAGGATAACTGGAGTATATCAAGAGTGTTAGCAGGAAAATGATGGTGAATATATGGCTGTAATTGAAGGAAAGCTCTACAGCTCTACAGACTAGTTTCCTCTATGGTTTTAAGTAGACTCCCCCCCCCCTCCCCCCCGTCACTCACAATCCCATCCACCCATAAAGTGAGCCACAAAACACCATTGAATGAGCTAACATGGCAGAAGTTAGCATAAACTAATATTTTAAAGGGTGGGGGAGAGAGAGAAAGGACTGTTCTTTACAAACTAGGATTAAACAATCCACAGCATGTTAATATCTGACAAATCACCCACAACCATCTCGAAAATAAGTCATATTAAAAGGTGATATGGATCAGGTATTTTCTCCAATCTTTTATACAGGCATATTGTATTAAAAACCCCAGTTTCAGTCACCCACCGGAAAGAGGATAATACACTTAGTATGGGTGAACAGGCTCAGGTAAAATAAGAACTGATTAGAGACTTCACTTAATACTCCAACTGATTAGAGTGTCTGACGAATTTGTTTATAGAGTGAAACCCTAGCCCCACTGAAATCAATGGGAAGTTTACCATTGCACAGTCTCCAGTGGGACCAAGATTTCCCATTTAGTGTTTATATTCAGGAGCCTCTGCAAGATCTGGATTTCAATTAGCATCTGAGTCCATATGTTGGGGTATTTAACTCTGAATGCTGCAGCCTCTGACTTGAGCCTCATTCTGACAGGAATCTCCCTTCAAATAGCACTCAGTTTTTAGGCATCCTACCAGCGTACCTCAGACATGCACACAATCATATAGTGAGACATGAAGGGTCGAATACATTCCTGGATATTCATTTCAGTTCAACCTTCTTCACTTTCACCCATCACTTGAAATAGTGTACTATTCAAAAGTGATTTTTACTATAAAAATTCCTGGCCTCTCGGAGCTGCCCAAGTCCCTACCCATCCTGCCTAGAGCATACAGATAGCATTCAATCTCAGCCTTTTCTTGGTATTTGAAGTGTTTCCTTTGTAACGAAAGACGTGCATGGGCTCAAGCAATTAGGTGCAGGGGCTCCAACAAGTTTCTTTACTTTCATAACTGATGTGGCAAGCCCAGAGGTCCTGGGGCTATGAACTGACAAGCTGAGAAATGCCAAAGCTTAGCCCCGGCAAGTCCTGGCACAACTTAAACACTAGGTATTTGGCTGTATTAGTAAGATATATATATATAAATAAATAAAGAGAGAGAGAACATCGTATCTTATCTATAGCTTCCTCACTGTCAGTACCATTTCCCTCAAAATATCCCTGTCTCCTAGTTCTCCACCTTGATCTCCCTTATATTCCAGGTGGAGTTCATGATCTGCACATGCCACAATGAATCAGCAGAATATCGGCTGTTCCTGGCTTTTGCTGGCAGCAGCGCTGCCTTCAGAGCTGGGCAGCTGGAGAGTGGCAGCTGCTGGCCTGGAGCCCAGCTCTGAAGGCAGATCTGCCGCCAGCAGCAGCGTAGAAGTAAGGGTGGCCTGGTATGGTGTTGCCACCTTTACTTCTGTACTGCTGCTGGCGGGGCGCTGCCTTCAGAGCTGGCCACCCAGCTCTGAAGGCAGCACAGAAGTAAGGGTGGCAATAATAACCTTGTGACACCCCCCTCCCCGCAACTCCCTTTTGGGTCAGAACCCCCAATTTGAAATGCTGAGAAATGTTAAGAAATGCTGGTCTCCCCTGTGAAATCTGTACAGTATAGAGTTATGCACAAAAGACCAGATTCCACAGTGGGAAACCCGATTTCATGGTCCATGACACATTTTTCCATGACTGTGAATTTGGAAGGGCCCTAGCTATAGGTATTGTGGTGCAGAGATCTGAGACTCTCCTGTTGAAGTTGTTCCACTTCATATAAATAATTAGTCATTAGAGCAGAGACTTGTACTCGGGTCCCTAGCTCCTTCTCAGTGGGTGCCCTAAAAATCACATGGCTATACAGTTATTCTGACTCACTTTCCCTGACTCACTTTCCCTGAGCCAATGACTATGAATTGTCATTGTGAATTACTATGAACTGCCATTATGACTTTAATGACAGCAAGATAGGGACCTAAATGCAGACCAATGTCTAAATCCAGATCTGGCTTTCCAAAACATTCAGGGAGGTTTGGATATATTGATTCAATTAGGACAAATCACTAGTATTAGTATTATAACGCTTTAAGAGTCAGTGAGCTAAAGACACAGACTTCATGGGACAAGCATGCAGCATACTAGCCAGAAAAGAGAAAACCAAAGTATATTGTATAAGAGTTCATGAAGTTATCAGCTGAATGTAAGGATTCAGTGCAAACAAAGATGGTGTGTCGCTCTGGAGTAAATGTTTTGTTTGACCCAAAACAACCTTTTTTTATTTTACTTTGTCATCGTCCCCCAATTTAAAACAATTGTCTTGTTTACTTAAAATGATTTGTTTTCCTTTATTTTGGTTCAGCCATCCAATGGTAAATTCAGTTATTCATATAGCACTAGTGCCAGGCCATGGGGATGATTCCACGGTTGTAAGATATGATATAGGAGCAATCGAGACAGGCTAATCTCATTGGTGAATCAAAGAGGGTTAGATAGTGTGGAACAAATTAAAGCCCTGCGGTTCACTGAAACCCATAGAGATCTGCACAGGCACAATAAGCTGCAGGATCAGGACCAAAGTATCATCATGTGAAAAAAGATTTAAAAAAAGGGAATGTCATGCAGAAATTGAAAGTAAATTAGCATTTCAGAAACATTGTAGCCTCAACATTTAAGGAATTATTTTGGTGAATAAGATCCTCTGTGCAAACAGAAAAATAGGGAAATACTAATTAAGGGGCACAAGGAAGGGACTCCCCAGCTACTAGCACTGAAATGCATATCCTCCTCTGGACACAAGCAGACACTTTGGCCCAATTTTCAAACATGGTTGCCTTGCAATTAGGTCTGTACTTCCTTATTTATTTAGGGTTCTTTGATATGTGTGTCTAACTTTGGGTACCCAAAGTTAGAAAACTGAAAACTGAGCACGAAGAGCAAACATTTTTATCTTCAGAACACAAAAGATAGCTCCAAAAGAAATTTTCAAAGCATTTTCCTGAGAATTTTATCACTAAATTCCCAAACAAAGACCTCTCCGCCCCTCTGTAAATTACAGGGTTTGAACATTATTAAGGAGACAGCTAAGTATACTGTCATATTCTTTTTTTCTCTCCCTAGAATAATGATTAAGCAGGTGAGAAGGATTGAGTATTGACTAGAAGGAGCAGATTTTGGGGCAAATCCATGACCTCGTCTCTATAGTCCACTTCCACCAATCTTGGAAAAGATTGGAGAGCTGGGTGAGTCACAAACCAGCTGGAGGACTAAATTACATCTTTCTGATGTGTTTTGCACTAGCTCATCAAAAAGGATGAATGGAACAATAAGTTCACTGAGAATAAATGTTCAAAAGATGCAGGTTAAAGCATTTCTTATTTCCATCTACTACTCTGAAGCTGGTAAGTATGTTTTGAAAAATTCTTTGCTCCCTAGACCACCTGACATTTACACCTGATTGCTGTTCCATTGCTGGTTGCTGGTAATTTGCAAGGTGCTCAGGAGACTGGAACTTGCTGAGTGAAGCGGTTTTAGGGAAAATCTTTAAAAAAAAAAAAGTCATCTGATAACATGTTTTAACAATCAGAAAGTTGTAAGCCCTCTGAGCTTTGTCCCAACATTCATATTTCCCTCAAATAAAACTCATTGCAGATTCTCTCTTAGGCAGCCCGGTGAGATAGAAAATTGAACCTGTATACTGAAGTGATGTGTTTATAAAATCACTCAGTTAGGGGGCCAACTCATCTGCTTGTTTTGTATAGGGGAATTGGGAAGCTGGAACTGTCATTATGTTGTCAATTTTTATCTTAAAGTAAAATATATCTTGAGTCCTAGTGCAAGAACCAGCATACTAACTCTCACAGGGCTATTTCTACAGCAAAGCCCATCCTCTGTGAGCTGAGTTGGGATTGATAGTTAAACATGCAGAAAATTATAGCTTCTAATATGAGCCTTAAAATTAACAAGTGATTTTAGAAAAATCATTTCCATTAGTGGTCTAGTTTATAAAAAAATAAGAATTATGCACACACAATATATATATTCCCCTGTACAATATATATACAGTGACAAAGTAGCCAGTGTTGGTATGGCGTGTCCCATGCTTTTCTTGGCAGGGGGGAGGAGAGACTAGGACAACACCCCTTGCCCCTGCTCTTAGGGCACCAAGGGCCTCATTAGTGGCCTGGGAAGGTGGTAGAGGAGGGAAGGAGCCTGGGTTTGCTCCTCACTCTGAGCCCCAGCCCCTCTCAACCTCTGTAGATTTCTTACCCTCTTCCCCCTGGGCAGTCTCCCTTCCTACAGTATTTCAAGTCTCAGCAACATACCTCCAAACTCTAGTTCTCTCTCCTTCCTCACTCCACACAGTCTGCCTGAAGGTAGGTGGGGGGTTATTAGGTTCCTGACAGGGCCTTATTGGCTACAGGTGCTCCAATTAACCTGTAGGAACCTTCCCTAGTCTACAGGGAACCACACCTTAATTAGCCTAGGATTTATATATCTTGCCTCCCCCACTGCTCCCTGGCCCTGCTGTAGCACCATATATATATTTTTCTTTGTAGTGAAATCAAACCAAACCTGCAATACAGTAGAGGGTCACTTGTAGATATTTCCCTTTCATTTTGAATCCATCTGTAAACATCAAGCCATGATGTTCCTTTATGTTTGGATATAGTTAGCATATTAAAATGAATGTACCCTATATAGACCTTTTTGTATATTCAAACAAAGTTCCTCCCCTTTTAAATGAATTATGCTATGGCCAAAACAGTGTAATACTGGCAATCACATTATTGTGAGCAATGAGAGTGTTCATCACATCAATAAACATTTGGCCTATATTATGGAGATTATTTATAGCTCTTCTGTAGTTGGACAAACTAGTTCTGTGCTACTGAAGACTTTTGCTTCTTTTCTTCTTCTCCTCCTTCCAAATGATCTTTAAAGTCATTAGTAGTTGTTGTAAGAGCTAATGAGAGCTCTGGGCTCATGTAATAGGTTGTTCACTACATCTTAGGTGTCTAAGAACTCAGGGGAAAAAACAGAAAATGAGGTTGGGGTTAAATCTTGGCCCTATTGAAGTCCTTGGAAGATTTGCCATTGACCTGAAAGGAGCCAGATATACTTAATGTACTATGAAACAAACAGAAATCTATCTATCTATCTATCTACTTCAGTTAAAACTAGGGCTGTCGATTAATCACAGTTAACTCATGCGATTATCTCAAAAAAATTAATCACAATTAATCACAGTTTTAATCATACAGTTAAGCAATAGAATACCAAGTGAAATTTATTAAATATTTTGGATGTTTTTCTACATTTTCATATATATTGATTTCAATTACAACACAGAATACAAAAAGAAAAGGAGTACTTGTGGCACCTTAGAGACTAACCAATTTATTTGAGCATAAGCTTTCATGAGCTACAGCTCACTTCATCGAAGTGAGCTGTAGCTCATGAAAGCTTATGCTCAAATAAATTGGTTAGTCGCTAAGGTGCCACAAGTACTCCTTTTCTTTTTGCGAATACAGACTCACATGGCTGCTACTCTGAAACAGAGTACAAAGTGTATATTTTTTTATTGCAAATATTTGCACTGTAAAAATGATAAACAAAAGAAATAGTATTTTTCAATTCACCTCATACAAGTATTGTAGTACAATCTCTTTTTTGTGAAAGTGCAACTTACAAATGTAGATTTTATTTTGTTACATAACTGCACTCAAAAACAAAACAATGTAAAATGCATGTCCTCTGGAATGGTGGTTGAAGCATGAAGGGCCATATGAATCTTTAGCACATCTGGCATGAAAATATCTGGCAACACTGGCTACAACAGTGACATGAGAACGTCCATTCTCATTTGCAGTTGACATTGTAAAGAAGAAGTGGGCAGCATTATCTCCTACAAATGTAAACAAACTTGTTTGTCTGAACTATTGGCTGAATGAGAAATAGGACTGAGTGGACTTGCAGGCTCTAAAATTTTACATTGTTTTATTTTTGAATGCAGTCTTTTGGTACATAATTCTACATTTGTAAGTTCAACTTTCATGATAAAGAGATTGCACCACAGTGCTTGTATTAGGTGATTTGAAAAACACTATTTCTTTGGTTTTTTTACGGTGTAAATATTTGTAATAAAAAATAAATATAAAGTGAGCACCGTACACTTTGTATTCTGTGTTGTAATTGAAATCAATATATTTGATAATGTAGAAAATATCCAAAAATATTTAAATAAATGGTATTCTATTATTGTTTACCAGTGCAATTAATTGTGATCAAATTTTTTAATTGTGTGATTAAGCGTGATTAATTTTTTTAATCGCTTGACAGCCCTAGTTAAAATGTTAAAACTCATTTCTAGTGTATAATGAATCCACACATGGATTTGTGTAGGGCTGGGTTTTTTTAAATGTTTTTTTCTATTACTACACAAAAGACTCTCATATAATAGATTTGCTATGGAAAACCATCATGCTATTTAATGGCTTTCTTGTACTTTATTTATTTGAAGTTCTAGACCTGAACTTCACAGATTTGACCCATCTTTAATTATTAACTGAAAGCAGAGTAACTGGTTTCATCAACAGCAGCATCAGCTGTTTATTGTATAGTAATAGAAAAGTGTATTTATTTATTTTTGTACTAAAAATATATATTTATATTTTCTTGTTTCTTTCTCTGTAGAGGAAATAACCACTCTGTGGTAATACACTACTTTGGTCTATCGCTAGGCTTTGACTGCCATCTAGAGGTTACATCAATACCTGCAATACTAGTTGCTCTTGCATCTGTAAAAACACCACTATTGAGTCTAGATGAGACTAAATATGAGACTAATCCAAAATAATAAATATCTTGAATTATTTTACTTTTATGTTTATTTCACTCCCTTTTATTTTGAAATAAGTGTATTATTGTGATCTGCTTTATAAATATATTTAAAATGATATTACAAGAATGATACCTTGTGCTTGGAATGTAAATTTGAACGATCTCTGTGACAGATCATGTCATACAATTTGGAGTGTGTCACTACTTTATCTGCTTGTCTGTTTCAAATAAAAAGTTAAATACAAGTTTATGACGTGAATGAGGAGAACACAAGGGAGTTTTGAGCAGATTTTGAAATCAGAGTGCCCTGTGGTCAGATTCTCTTTTTGCTATAGAAGTGATTTTTTTCAAGAATAATAATAATTATTATTATTTATTTATTTATTATTGCAGTGCAAGAGGCTATGGTTAGGAAGAGGGACTCATTGTGCTCGATACTGTAGGGGACAGAAGGCTTAGGCTCTGATTCAACAGTACACTTAAGCACCTGAATATGTCCTATTAAAGTTAAGCATGTGTTTAAGCACTTTGCCCAGTTGCAGCCTTACAGTCTTAGTGTATGTCTGCACTGAATTTGGAAGGTGTCATTGCCACATGTGTAGGTATTAAGTTTAAATGGATCTAGTTCACTGGCTTGTGGCTGCATAGGTGGTGTGTACTAGCTAGCCACCTGAGTACCATTCAGAGTTCCAGGTGGGCTTGTTCTTGGGCAGCTAGCCCATACTTCCACCCATACTGTTGCATGTTCTTAGTTATTTTTAGTGAGCAAGCTTGACCAAAGCTAGCTTGGATATCCCTACATATGTTGCAATCACACCTTCCAACTACCATGTAGGCATATTCCAAAATGTTTTTTTCTTCACTGTAATGGATTATCACTGGTTTAATCCCAGCATTTGACCACAAGCACTGCTGATAATTGGAAGGGATTGCACTTTTAGCATTTCATTAAAGACTGCAGTTGGTCTTGTCTTTGAAAAATGAACAGGTTGTAAAATCTGTTCTTTGAGCCTGCTAAACCCAGGGTTGTGAGTTCAATCCTTGAGGGGGGTCATTTAAGGATCGGGGCAAAAATTGGAGATTGGTCCTGCTTTGAGCAGGGGGTTGGACTAGATGACCTCCTGAGGTCCCTTCCAACCCTGATGTTCTATATTTGCCAGGTAATTGGCTTTCCTCTAAACTACAATATTCTGATTCTGAACATTTTGATATACTTTCAAAATTATATTCAGGTCATTGCTACAGATCACATTACAATACAGCACTATGGTGACTGTTGGCCTAAGAGCCAATACAGATGCAGGAATGTAACATACATCCATTATATTAATTCCATATATTATTAGAACAGAGGCTAAAGACTGGTGTACTTTCAATTTTTCTGTGTGGCTGAATTTTTTGATGCCTTATTTACAATTATACAAAAGAAAATAATGTAAGTAAATTACCTGTGGAAAATAGTGTGATATATTACTGGTTTCTTTATTTATCTGATCCCAAGTTCCTAGATTAACAAATCTCAATGTCCGAAGGGACCATTGTAATCTTCTAGTCTGATCTCCTTCATAACACAGGACTTGGAACTGTACTAGTGATTTCTGCATCTAATCCAATATTTTAAGTTGAACAAGGTCATATCTGGGTTAGAAAGAAATCCAGTCTTGCTTTAAAGATGCCAAGTGAGGGAGAATTTACCACATCCCTTGGTAATGTGTTCCAATAGTTCATTACCTGCACTGTTAAAAAATTACATCTTATTTCCTTCTTGAACTTTGCTAATTTACTTCCAGCCAATCTGCCTTTGTGTGCTAGATTAAAAAGACCTCTATTATCATTTATTGACTCCCTATGTAGATACTTATAGACTATGACCAACTTTCCTCTTAGCCTTCTCTTTAATAGGTAAAATGGACTGAGCTCCTTTCATCTCTCAATGTGAGGCATGTTTTCAGACTACAAGTCACAAATAATTTGTGTCGCTCTTCTCTGGACTGTCTCCAATTTTCAATATCTTTTTTAAAGTGTGTACACTGGAACAGAACAGAGTATTCCCACAGTGATCTCATCTGCTTGGTAATCCCATTTACACATTCAGAAATTGTATTAGTCTTTTTTTACCACAACACTGCACTAGGAATTCATGTTGGCTTAGTTATCTACATTCTTTTTTCAGAGTCACTACATTCCAAAATATATTCCTACATCCTACAGAGCCTTGAATCAAAATCCTGTTCTAAGTGTTAATCTATGAATTTTTAAATTGGATTTATCCTCCTTTGAGTTATTATTGCAATAATAACTTTTAGAAATTTATACATAATGGGATGCTAAGCTACATTTTGTTTGTTGTAAACCAGATATTGAAGAGGAGAAGTTTTAAATATTAGGAAGTAAGGAAGACTAACTAAAAATGACTACTTATGTAGAACAGGTAAAGGAATACTTTGAAATTGTTGAGCATATTCAAATCTGCCAATTTTGATTAAATAAACGAATAAATTACAGAAAATTCTGAAATAGTGATAGCTATTTTTAAGAAATGGGGAATAGAAAAGGTGCCATGAGACTAGAGGAAAGTAAATAAAATAATATAGATTTTCAAAAAAGGAAAAAAGTGGTCCTAGTAATTACTTTGTTATGTGTCATTAGAGCTATTTGGGATTTTTAAGGTGGAAAACCTGAAAATTTTCTACAAAACCAGGTGTAACACCTATTTCAACCACATGCAGTATCTTTGGGAACCATTGTATTACCTTTATGTATGGCTGTTTTCTACACCGTGGGGAGGGTTATCACAGCTTCTACAGGATTTACAAACTATAAGGGATACTTACCCCTGGAATTGTAGACAACTCCAGATATACAAGCCTCCTTGCTGTGGTTTATATATACTGGTTCAAGATGAGTATTCCAGGATTAGGAGACAATGAAAGGGGTTTTGGCTGAGTTTAAACACACTTGTGGCCTTCATCTTGAAAGAACAAATGACTCTTTATCCAAGGCAAGGTTGAAGTGTTAGAAAGGACTTTGTGGAAGATGGGAGATTCGTGGTGTGTGTTTAAATCTATTTATTGTTTTTATATGTTTTCTCTGTCAGACGGCTTTTGCCCTTAGAATAAATATACTTTGTTTAAAAGGCGCTGTGTGGTCACTGATGCAGTTAACAACACCAGCATTGTCTGTGGACAGGAACTAAAGAGCAGGGGGCTGGAAGTTTGTCAGACCTGCTTGGGATAATCACGAAAAAGGGCATGGGGCTTCAGCGTAAAACCTCCAGTCAGAAGGGAGTGGAACATTGGTCCCTGCTTAGAGACAGGTGAAGGTAGGGCCTGAGACCTCTGGAGCATTTCTGTAATGGACGACAGGCCGTATACAGGGGTGGGGTGTTAAAGGTGGAGTTACTCTGAAACTGTAATATGAGACATATCTGTGAAAACTTGGTATAAACAAATCCACCAAAAACATATTTAATACTCTGAGAGTCAGGGTGTCTGTTCTCCCCCACTCACCATTGCAGATTCCTAAGCTCCAAAGGCCTATGTGAATCCTCCCTAGCCCTGATTGAGACCACTCCTCCAACAGAGTAACTAAAACCAACTACCAAGTTTTGGTAACCTGATATCATTCTGCAAAGTTGTTGTAACCACAACCCCACATATTGTAGTATCCCATGTGGAAATAGTTCGAATTCTGGGCCCCTGTCCATAGTTGGAGTTGAATAAATTCCTCAGCACCTGAATGTTCAAGATGCTAGTTGCTTTGCACTAAGTCAAAAATGGTGAAGAAGTAAGATACCAATGGCCTTTTTGTTTCTGCATGATCTCCTCATTGCCTCCCAGCACCAACTCTCAAATTCAGTCCACCTTGCATTTTGACTTGTAGAATTAGCAGTTACAAACATGAGCCAGTGATTGGTGTTTACTTTACCTCTTTTGCTCCTTGCCTCATCTGTGCTGATAGTCACTGCCATTAGGATGGAAAGATTTCCCAGTGAATTACATCTTTTACTATCCTCCCGAGAACCAATCAATAATGCTTGTCCTGGTGGAAACTGCAGGGCCAATGCCCCCCACTGCATCCAAACTAGCTTTCAGGTCCAACTTTGGCATCAGTTCTGCCTTGAAGAGAAAACCCTATTGCATAGATTCAGACACCGTCCAACACTCAATGAACCCTCTATTTCTTGATTTGTCCTGATTAATAAATTTGGTCTGGCCATAACTGAGGAGGCAGCTGACTGCCAAGTGTAAAATGCCCATCTCCAGGGCACCACACTGGGATGTGAAATTGAAGATGACCCGGTTTGCAGTTCATGCAAAGTAATCTTCTTGGATGTGCCAGCCTTGCTCGCCAGCTCCTACAAGCCTGACAATTTATTAGCAGAAAGTAGAGATACCTGCCTCTGTGTTAACTCTTTTCTCCAGATAAGCCAGCCAGGGAGGGGAGCTTTCTGTTTTTATTTTGTCGTCAGTATTCCTAACCTACCAACCAACTGTAATGAGGTCAATGGACTTGTAATATTTGTCCAGCATCATACCTGAATATATCTGGTAGGGGGCACACTTGCTTTCTATATCCCAGCCCTTTTTATGTCTCTCTGCCCTGCCTTCCATCATGGCTTCCTTATGCAATAATGAAACGCCACAGCCACATGCAAATATGTCAGGCTCCTCTGCTGTTTTCCTCCGTAAAGCAGCTTTTTTGTTCTTCTCAGCTCAGCATGGCACCACCAGGCAATAGGAAGGGCTTATAGGTAGGGGTGCTGGAACAATTTTTATGGGGGGGTGCTACTTGTGGAAACTATGTATTTGGTGTTTGTTATTACTACTTCAAGCCAGGGGCTGCGGGAGCACTCCTAGTTCCCGCACCACTCCTTAAAGGCCATCCCCTCCAGTGAGAGGGAGCCAATAGGGTTGTGCTGCATCATTAAATTCAAACAATCATCACAGAGCCTCCTCAAGCCCACAAAACATGGAAGGGGGGAAGTGTAATCCCTAAAGAGGCCAAGGATTTTCTTTCCTATGCTCTCCCATCACCTCAGAGGGCATTTTCAATATTTGCCGGGCTCTCAGAAAGATATATTGAACAAGCATTTTGCGGTCAGCAAATTCCCAAGTAAACAATGAGAGCTGAGATGTTAAATATAGAGATGTTTAGCCTATATTAAGTCAGCAGCAATATTTCTCTGTGTTTGCTTAGCCTGGTGATGTTCTCAACATATTAGCATCTATAGAAGAGTTTCTCTGGGAAGCCATCTGGTATGTTATAACACAGTACTGTCCTCCACTGTTGCCAAATACATGCATTCAATTAATGATAAACATCTGCTACTTCTATGCACTCATGTATTGTTTCCTTTTCTGTCTCAGATAGTTATTGCGTAATCACCTTAAGAAACCTTGGTGTTGAAAATTTGATTTCCTTCCCAGACAGCAGAATACCAATGGGGTCTGACATAACCTTGCTCGTTGATGAGGAGGAAAAGGAAATACAATAGCATTGCTTTCTCTCACATACACAGCTGGGCTCCCAGACGCAGTTAGCAAATATGTATATAGCCGGCAGAAATGTCAGCAGGACGTGAGAAGTCCTGGTCTTTTAGTAACAATAGCTCTAAGAACAGCTGTTGTCATCCATGGAGACTTCACAGTTCCACTGGAGAAACACTGTCGCCCATTTCCCCCGCAAGCATTGATGACAGGGAAAATCAAATTTCAGATGTGGTTGCAAGAGAAGACAGAAATGGTGACTTTAAATGCTGAACCATTTTGCAGAAATGCCCCAAAAGGTAAGATTTACATTTGACACTATTTGTTCAGCATTTGTATCAAAGCAAGTCCTCAATCACAGTTACACTGTGTGTAGAATACATATACCTTAAAACAAGCATGGGAGAAGAAAAGATCAAAATGAAATATTTGTAATACCAGGTGTGTAAGAATAATCTCTAACTGCCCCAACTCATACCTTCTCTTTTGTAACACCTCTCTGCTGAGTAATGGAAGAATCTATGGTATGCAGAGAAATTGTGGAAAACGGCATAGTACCCATTGTGCTTAAAAAGGACAATTTAGTTCTGATATGAACTTGAACTGGAAAATTAGATCTGAACCTCCCCAACTATGTGAAGGCTGATCATAATATTACCTTTGTAAGTGACGATACCCAGACAACTTCTTTGTGCAGTTCTAGTATCCAATAGTTATATCTAGTATCCATATCGTTTAAAAAAGATGTTGAAAAGTTAGAGAGGGTTCAGAGAAGAGCCACAAAAAGTATTTGAGATTTGGAAAGTATGTCTTACAGTTAGAAATTTAAGGAACTTGACCTGTTTAGCATGTCAAAGAGAAGGTTGATTTGAGTTGAT
Source organism: Eretmochelys imbricata (assembly GCF_965152235.1). Taxonomy (NCBI): domain Eukaryota; kingdom Metazoa; phylum Chordata; order Testudines; family Cheloniidae; genus Eretmochelys; species Eretmochelys imbricata. The sequence continues at coordinate 243,330,659 of NC_135573.1, forward strand.
CACAATCTATAGTACCCAACAGAGAGAAGACATCAGCTACCATGGAACAATTTAAGTTAACAGTCAAACACATAACAAAATCCAACAGGTGGAAGTAGAAGCGAGAAAAATCAAATTGGAAATGTAACACAACTTCTTAACAGTGCTGGTAATTAACCGCTGGAAAATTGCCAAGTGAAGAATTGCCAGATTCATCTTTACTTGGAATCTTTAAATTGGGACTGTATGTCTCTGAAAGATCTGATCTTGTTCAACCACATGTTCACTGACATAGCAGGGTAGAATAATTCCATCCAAGGCTGCATGAAATTATACATACAGTAGCTCACTCTGGATGATCAAGGTGGCCCCTTTAGGTCTTAAGATTCTAATGTATCATCTCCCTACTTATTGTCATTTCCCATTGCTGCTTCATGTCTTAATTTCAAATCGTGAACTTTCTGAGATGAGGATTGTGTTTTTCTTTGTCTTCTATCAAGCACCTCACACTGCTATAAAATAAATAAAAAGCTATAATCAAATCCTCTTCCAACTGTCATAGCATGGGCCTAGCTCTATAAGGAGTCTGAAACACAATACCAAGGGCCTCACTATTTCATCACTTGCACCTTTGTAAATTCGCAGTAACTCCAAGGAAGTTAGTGGATGTCAGGAATCAGGGTCTGCAGCTGGCCTGCAGTACGCTGCCGGATTGGCTGTGCTGCCTGATTGGTTTGTAAGAGTCAGCAGAGCTCCTCTGAAGCCCAGAGCAGGAGTTCGGCAGCGGCTCAAAGCATTCACCTACAGCTGTGATAGCTCCTCCCCCTGCCTTGTTCCCAGCCTTGCCCCTGTGCTTCCTCTCTCCAGGTGACCTGGTCCTGACGCTCAGCTCTGATTCCTGACTTCAGCTCTGACCCTGGGCTCTGAATCCTGGCTACTAACTCCTACTTGAACCACTGGAGATGACTCCTTCTCTGAGCACTAGGCTTGACTGCCTATGTCCTGGTCATTGGCAGTGGAACCACACCCGTGTAAAACTGATGTAAAGTGCCCATGAATATAAATAGCTCTGAACTATGGGCAAGTCTGGCCTACAAAGCTAAGGATCATATACTATAGACTTTGTGATAACACTGTCATGAGGAGACAAGCCAATACACTAAGGCGAAAGTCACTTTAAACACTGTGAAGAGCCTGAAATGGCATGAGGGTTACCATGCTGCCGAGAACTTTGGAACATATTCTTCACTTATTTCAGAATGGAGCCTCTATAGTTAATTATAATTAAGGTCTATTACAACAAAAACGTACAAAGAAACCAGTAACTTTTGTAGGACTGACTGTACATGGTCACTTTTCTATAAACGTGGATGCTTGTCAACTCTATAGCAAGGCTCTTCTGTGGCAGAAGACAGAATAATACAATACTGAGCTGAGAAAACAGGGAGATATAAGGAATGTCAAAGGGAGTTTGCCTGCATAAGGTTTGCAGGGTGAGAATTAACATGTTGGATTAACATTTTGCATTCTGCTTTCCCCGTTTCCTTATTTTTTCTTCTTATTCTTTCATTAACCTTCTGTGAGTTTCATAAAATGAAGGTATTAAAATTTAACATAATACGCTGCATCCTTATGATTCTCAAATCCCATTTATCCATAGTTATATACTAAATAACTAGTTTTTAATCTCTAAATAAAACCTTGTTTTTAATGCCCATTAGCTCCATGCTAGAGATATTGGAACCAGAAGCTTTGAAACAAGTTTTCAATCCATACTCTGAGACCAGGACCTATGGTAAATTCTTGGCTGGCACTTAATGTGAACAACCAAAGAGAGACTAGAACTGTACTTTGATGTTGTGGCTAACGGACACTAAACACTTTAGAAAAAAAAAGTTTATCTGTGCAGAGCTGAGCTGAGGCTCCCAGTTTAAGAAACAGAATAGATGGGGAAAGACTGAATAATCAATATAGCCAGATCTCTCAAGTCCCATGAGTCTTATCAACAAAGAATCTTTACTTTAGTCATTATTTACAGTCTTTGGAATTAATTCTGCAAACTCTTATATGTCAATAATGGCTACTCATATGAGTAAGTGTTGGGATTATTCACATAAAGTTTATCCCTTATGAGCTAATACAAAATTCCTAGATTAACTCTTAACTCCCTCTTGTGGCCTTTTGACAAAATACGTTCTTCCTTCATGGATTCCAGTAGGGTTTTATTTTTCATGGCACATATTAGATAATGGCATAGTAGCTCTGGCAAAAGCCCTAGAAATATACTAAAAAGAGAAGATGGTCATTGATGCAGGGTCATTCCTTAAGTACACCAGTGTATCTGTTATATATTGAAATAAAGTTTACTGGTAACTTTAAAAATAATTAAACGAGAACATTTGCAGCAAAAGTTACCTAGAAGCTCTCTATGCATAACAGAAGAGCTGATGACATTACAGTCAATACCCTTCAAACAACATAAAATCGAATTGTGTGAAGTGTGTGAAAAGAAATCTCTACAGTCATGCCTTGAATTTTTTTGTATAAGTGACAAGCAGTTTTGCAGGAAGCAAGCTCACCCCACTCACCTGTTCGGACAATTGTGTGCTGCATTAGAAAACAGAAACTGGATCATTTTTCAATAGATCAGGTTGACATATGTGCACTAAGAGTAAATACTTTGAGAATGATAAGAAGGAATAAGAATATGTTGTGGCACTTACACCATCAGGGAAGTGATAGAATTAATTATTTTTGTAACTGTCAGTCAACAGACTCCCCCACTGTAGGCTTTCCTAGAGCACAGTCCCCTCTGGTGATTTTGAACACTTACAGAAAACACCTTCTGGTCAACTTTAACATTTTCCTATTTAGAAAATGCATTTCCAGTGGGCTGAAAGCTATGCTCCCCCACTCCCCGCCCCACAGACAGACCGAATACTATCCTTATCCTGGCATTTGTATAATACAATCCAGGCCAATTTAGTTTCCCCTTCAAATTTCAAAACATTTACAGACACATTAGTGTTTTACTTTCTTTAGGTTTCAAGTGAATTCTCTGATCCCAAATCTTTCCAGAAGATTTGTGGACACCGTGATATTGTAATGGATACCTTATGCCAGGGTGGACACAGATCTGATGGTAATATGAAGGACACCCACTCTGCAGCTCCTAATTATTGGTTTGCAGTGAGTTTGATTTTAGATTTAGGGTTTGTTTGAAGAGAAGCTAGGACAAATGATTTTGCACCTTGCTTTTGTTCATTCAGTTCCAAATGACAAATTTCCCCAATATGTGAAATAAGGGGCTGGGAAAAAAGGAAAGTATTTCTAGTATAAGATATGCAGCCAATCACCCCGGAAGTCTAAACTATTTCCTCTGCTGCTGTGGGCATGAAGATGTTCCCTCGAACCCAACACTGAAGATCAGGCCAGATTACACAGTCTTTGTGTACCACCGTTGCAATGTATAAAGCCTGGCTGCTGTTGAAATAAGCAGCTGGTGAAGCTTCCAAGACCCGACAGTGTTCATTTGGAGATAAAACAAGTCTGATGCTGATTTCCAGCTCTGAACAAGGCACTAAAGAGCAAGAATTAAAGGTCCACGGTCCTTGTCTTGGTGATACCAGACACGCATTACAGAAAGTGGGGGGATGAGATAAACTTAGCGCGAGAATTCACTTGGAACCTAAAAAAAGGGAAAAACAGTAACTTGCCTTAAAATGTTCCAAACTTTGAAGAGGAAACTAAATTGGCATGGACTGGATTATACAAATGTGGGTATAAGGATAGTATTTTTTCATCTTTGCAAGCAAGACTTTTTTAATTTTCAAACTGCAGTATAGTGGAGTTTTATAGTCAGTTTATTTTAGAAGTTCACAGCAGCTAACTGACATTAATATAGTAAAACACTTGGCATGGAACTAACCCTTCAAATCTTTCATTGACACCCCTGAAAACAATGTCTTAGCCCAGCATAGAGAACTTCAGAGTAGTCATACTAGTAACATGAAAACTGCAGGATCCCCAGGGTTACTCAAGTGAGGAAGAGCTCCAATGAGGAACAGATAAAGGTACTTGTATATCAAGATGGAAATATTCAGCGAAGATTTTCGTACATGGATTTCCTAGACATACTTTAGCTGACAGGGCAGGTATATATTCACTAAGTTATTTATTAGCCTGTACAAGTGTGGGAAACTCGGGTCAAGATTTATCTTTAGTTTGGAAAGTTATTTAGTAACAGCAGTTCTTCAGAGGGAGAGCTGCTTTAGCTAAAGAAAATTAGCCTGTAACACATATCGGAAATTTCATACCAGTTTTGAAAACAATGAAATGAAGTTGGGGGTACTGAAGAAAATGTCCTGAAGTTCAATTGGGATTAATGTAAAAGGAGATGAAGTGGGACTGATTCCTTTACTAATCTGCATATTTTGCACAAGGCTTGTGGTACTGCCAGAATGATGCTGCAGGGAGGTAGGACAATATATACCACTGACATACGCATCCTGAGTTTTGCATGCATATGTATGACTTTTAAGATACTAGTTTATACATTCTGCTTATAATGAAAAATTTAAAAATATTAATATTTACGCATCTAGCTAACCTTAGCTAAAAAGAGAGGAAATTTTAAAGAGATTATGTAAGCAAAGATAGTGTGTCCTCTGTTGACCACAGATAAAATTGTTGAACTGTGGCCTTTTAATTTTAATATGCCTGTCTATGACATTCAGATACTCAAACAGGATTCCAAGTACCATGGTATCTGAGCACAACTTGTTACCATCCTATTTTATTTGACAGCTGGTTGCTGGGAACATGGACATTGAATGAATAGGAAAAGAAAGAGGTAAAAAAGCAGCATGATGGAGTCTCTAACATATGGAGAGAGGAATGGGAGCTGCAGACCATCAAGTGAAGGAGATATGGGTGTATTCTTTTTTGTGTCCTTTATAAATGCAAGGAATTACAGAGGTTTCCAGGCAAACAGCCTCCAGATTTCTGAGAAGAACTAAGGACCTGCTACCAAGCATAATGCTGGAGTACTACAGAGTCAGTGTTCTGGGTAGCTGCAATCTCCACCATTGTAGACAAAATCAGAGACATCTGAACTCACTGCCTAGATAGAAACCATGGGGGTACACACATACTATCGCTGGATCTCACACTCATCTGGACACACAATGGATCTGAGATTCAGCCTGAAGTGAATACTACAGAATTAAATATTCCACTTTCCTGGTCTGATCCCAACCTCTGCAAGGCAACGTAACTCATGGTTGCCAGAAGGGGAGTGAGTTGACAAAGATGGCTGGCCCAAAAAGGCTCTCGAATCTATCCAGCTTTCAGCTTGCCCTAGAAAAGAAAACTATCCAATGGCAAAGCCAAAGCATTAATGAGGTAGTGGATAGAATAATTGCCTACTAGCTACCATATTGGCATTAAACCATCCTCTTTCCTCAGATCACCCATGAAGTTCTCCTTGGTTCAATGATGTGACATGGAAGAAGAAAAAACAGCATGCCAGTGGTGTAACACTCACTACACAGCAACTACCAATGTCAGAAATCCTTCCTGCAGGACTATGCCATCACAGTAATGGAAGAAAAGAAAAACTTCTTCTCTGCCACTGTACCTACAAAATCGTGTCCAGCAGTAATATTCTGCATGGAAAACAAGCCAATTGACCCAGACTGCATAACTTTCCATTCAGTAACTTTCGCTGGTCCTGACCCTACTTTCATATAATCATGGAAATGTAGAGCCGGAAGGGACCTCAAGAGGTCACCCAGTTCATCCCTCTGCACTGAGACTGCATTTAGTATGCCTAGACCGTACTTTCGTCCCATGTTTCCTGGTCACTGATTGACCTCTATTTTTATATGTGTCCTTAATAAGACTGGCATCACATCATGTAATTAGGGGGTAATCTGAGTTTACATCAGTCATGTAACATTACCTCAGTCTATTTGCTCAGAAACAAAAGTAGAAAAAGCAACTTTGGTAATGGCAGGTTCTATACATAAACCACAGATATTTATTTCCAATTAATATAAAATATACGTGACATACTAACAATATGTACAAACTTAGACGCTTTCCCTTTGGAAACTTTCAGCCCATTCCCAAGACAAGTTGATGAGGTGTTGAACTCCCTCCACATAAATCAAATGGAATGGAGGCTGTTCAGCATACTCCAGGAAGTGCTTGGTACACCACAGGATCATGTTCAAAATGTGGAGTTGGATAAGGGAAACAAGAAAATAATTACTTGAGAACTTAACCATTTGAACATAGGTGTCTAGAACTGAATGCCCAGTATCAGCATAAACTATGACACTACTTAACCCCTTGCAGTATCCATTTTCAACTTTTTCCTGAGCTGCCACAGTAGAGCAGTCTTTGGCAAATGAACACTTACTACAGTTATGATTTAAAATGTAATAGTTTAATCCTGTGACTCTTCTCAGTAAGAGAAAATATGCTGTGAAAGCTTCCTCTTCAAGTTCCTCTGATTCTGATGGACAAGATACACATATCGAGCTTTATAAGTTGTGTCAAACCCTGTGACGACTTACATTTACTATCTTCATTCCACTTATGGTTGAAAGCTAACTAAAAATCCCATGTTTCAGAGTGGTAGCCGTATTAGTCTGTATCAGCAAAAAGAGCGAGGAGTACTTGTGGTACCTTAGAGACTAACAAATTTATTTGAGCATAAGCTTTTGTGGATTAAAACCCACTTCATCGGATGAATGCAGTGGAAAATATAGTAGGAAGATAGATAGATAGATAGATAGATATACACAGAGAACATGAAAAAATGGGTGTTGCCATATTCACTATAACGAGAGTGATCAGTTAAGATGAGCTGTTATCAGCAGGAGAAAAAAAAACTTTTGTAGTGATAATCAGGATGGCCCATTTCCAACAGTTGACAAGAAGGTGTGAGTAACAGTAGGGGGAAAATAAGCATGGGGAAATAGTTTTATGTTGTGTAATGACCCATCCACTCCCAGTCTTTATTCAAGCCTAATTTAATCTGTCCGGTTTGCAAATTAATTCCAATTCAGCAGTTTCTCATTGGAGTCTGTTTTTGAATTTTTGTTGTTGTAGTAGTATTGCAACTTTTAGGTTTGTAATTGAGTGACCAGGGAGATTGAAGTGCTCTCCGACTGGTTTTTGAATGTTATAATTCTTGACGTCTGATTTGTGTCCATTTATTCTTTTACGTAGAGACTGTCTAGTTTGGCCAATGTACATGGCAGAGGGGCATTGCTGGCACATGATGGCATATATCACATTGGTGGATGTGAAGGTGAATGAGCCTCTAATAGGGTGGCTGGTGTGATTAGGTCCTATGATGGTGTCCCCTGAATAGATATGTGGGCAGAGTTGGCAATGGGCTTTGTTACAAGGATAGGTTCCTGGGTTAGTGTTTTTGTTGTGTGGTGTGTGGTTGCTGATGAGTATTTGCTTCAGGTTGGGGGGCTGTCTGTAAGCCCCCCAGCCTGAAGCAAATACTGTGAGAGTGATGGGTCGTACTTCAAGATAGGTTGTAGATCCTTGATGATGCGCTGGAGAGGTTTTAGTTGTGGGCTGAAAGTGACAGCTAGTGGTGTTCTGTTACTTTCTTTGTTGGGCCTGTCCTGCAGTAGGTGACTTCTGCATACTCTTCTGGCTCTGTCAGTCTGTTTCTTCACTTCAGCAGGTGGGTATTGTAGTTGTAAGAACGCTTGATAGAGATCTTGTAGGTGTTTGTCTCTGTCTGAGGGGTTGGAGCAAATGTGGTTGTATCTTAGAGCTTGGCTGTAGACAATGGATCATGTGATGTGGTCTGGATGAAAGCTGGAGGCATGTAGGTAAGTATAGGGGTCAGTAGGTTTCTGGTATAGGGTGGTGTTTATGTGACCATGGCTTATTAGCACTGTAGTGTCCAGGAAGTGGATCTCTTGTGTGGACTGGTCCAGGCTGAGGTTGATGGTGGGATGGAAATTGTTGAAATCATGGTGGAATTCCTCAAGCGCTTCTTTTTCATGGGTCCAGATGATGAAAATGTCATCAGTGTAGTGCAAGTAGATTAGGGGCATTAGGGGACGAGAGCTGAGGAAGCGCTGTTCTATGTCAGCCATAAAAATGTTGGCATACTGTGGGGCCATGTGGGTACCCATAGCAGTGCTGCTGACTTGAAGGTATACATTGTCCCCAAATGTGAAATAGTTGCGGGTAAGGACAAAGTCACAAAGTTCAGCCACTATTAAATTAGTCTTGAATAAAGACTGGGAGTGGATGAGTCATTACACAAAGTAAAACTATTTCCCCATTCTTATTTTTTTCCCCTACTGTTACTCACACCTTCTTGACAACTGTTGGAAATAGGCCATCCTGATTATCATGACAAAAGGTTTTCTTTTTTCTCCTGCTGATAATAGCTCACCTTAACTGACCATTCTTGTTAGAGTGGGTATGGCGACACATATTTTTTCATGTTCTCCGTGTACATATATATCTTCCTACTGTATTTTCCACTGCATGCATCCAATGAAGTGGGTTTTAGCCCACGAAAGCTTATGCTTAAATAAATGTGTTAGTCTCTAAGGTGCCACAAGTACTCCTCTTTTTTTTTTAAATCCCATATGTCCCATGCTCATTAGTACTACACGTGTTGCATGTCTATTGGTATTTATGTAATTAAAGTTATTTGTATGCAGTTTTCAACTACTGTATATGGTAAAGACCAGCATGTGCAGTTATTGCTCTCTCACTGGCTGTTTGCAGATCTGTCCCTGTGTATCTGGCCACTGAGTTCAATGGAATGAGGAATGGGCTTGTTTTTGCAATGTAGCTGTAGTGTTGGACTTGTATGACAGAGATTCAGAAGTAACAGAATGCTGGGATCAGGCATTTTTCTTTACATTACATAGAATGTATATACACTATATAACCAAACTCATTCCATTTTAAAATCCAAGAATACTATTTCTGACTTTTGTTTGGTGTAACAAAGTAGTTGCTTAACTACACAGAGAAGGCTGTACTGATGTCATTCTTAAATCCTAGCACCCTTGACTACTGCTACATTTGGCTGAAAACCATCTTCTATTCAGACTGTAAAAATATGTTTTTCTCCAAAAAGTGCAGTCTATTCTGGTCAAATACATTTCCTCTTTACTTAAACTTAACTTTCCGCCCACTAAGATATGTCAGTCATCTGAGTTCTTTATCTCCCGTCTATTGTGTCTTTCACAAGTCCATTTTATGTAAGTGGGTTTTTTGTGTCCATCTTTTTTCTTTTCTGAATGCAGACCGAGACACACTTTCCATGGAAATACACGAGTGAAGGAATTAAAGCGCTTTTACACAGAATGCATTTTTCAAAGGGAAGTAAATTTGACATGTTTGAATAATTCCCTCTCAGACTGATCTAAACTTATAAACCTTACTTGTGGTGAAGTAGCAATTCAACCAGAGAGGTATATTTTAGTAATCTGTGCTCAAGTGCAACTGTCAAAACATTGAACTAAACTAACTCTAAACAGAATAGTCCTACTCATAAGTCTGACTTACTTGCCTTGACAAGCACATTCCAGCAACCTGATAACTGCACTCATATTTCATATTGATAATTTATACTTAAAGACTACTTTAAAAGCTTGTTCCCATGCAATTAAATTTCCTTTAATATGACAATCACATATATCTTATCTTCATGTCTAATTGGCACCAAAACTGTGCAACAGAGTATCTGAGTGAAACTAATCCCTCAAATTTGTCAATTGACTTTTAAATTAATATTAAACTGCAGAGCATGTGACTGAATGTTTGGCTCTCTTCACTAGGCCAGAGAGATTAATAAATTCACCACACATAAAAAAATTGCCATCCTGGATAACAAGTGACGGTGGAGGATGTTTTCTTTGGGTTAGTGTTGATTCCATTACTACTTAAAAATTCCATAAAAATTTAAGTGACAGGATAACCAATGGGTGTAAGTAGAATTTTGACATTATGGCCAAGTTCTTTTGCATACCTTTTCCAAATACAGCTGTTTGCTGCAAGCTTGTGATTATCTTCCCTGCTGAGACGCTTGAGTTGTTTGTTCTCAAATACCATTGGATTCACAAACCTGCCATTTCCAGCCACAGTTTGAGATTTTTCCATTCTCTTTTCCCTTGGTTATAAACTCCCACTACCACAGCCATCTCGGATATATAATCTTATGGCTAGTATCACAGAATGCCTACTGGGTATGGCCGAAGATAACTTCCATGTCAGCATGTTTCTGAGTCTCCAACTACAATATGAAAATGGCCTGGTTCTTCAGCATGGACTGTGCAATCCTGCCCAGAACCTTGGGAGCCTACTCATGATCTTAGCCTGCACTGAAGACCATGGCTTCACTGCTGTCTTTATCCATGCTAAGTCAAATAAGGTTACCACCGGTATTGTAATACTCATAGAATCACAGAGATTTATTGGAACAATGCAAATACCAACTCTAACACAGACAGACAGGACTGAACGTCCTGCTAACCTCCCAGGTCAGATCAACAACATAACATAGAAGACAACAACTTAACACTAAGCTAAAGATAAAGCTCCATATACTGGTGGAAGTGCTGTGTACACTAATTACAACTTCCCCCCTCTTGTTAAATAAGAATTGAAACAGTAACTCCTAGGATTTCAGGTATTCTGCCATCCACACAAGCTTCCGTGTTCATCAGCCTATTAAGTCTTTAATCAGTCATGGACTCATTGGTTGTAGTTGGATCTAGATTATCAGCAAATGCAAAATTCAGATTCTCTGGGTCAGGACTATCAGCAGTATGTTGAGGTCCTGCGAACACCCCAGCACTTTCTCCTCCACGACTGGTCTCCCATTACAAATAACAGATATCTGCTGGGATACCTTCAAAGCCTATTCTGTATCCCTCTAGGATGGCTGTGGGGCATTGCCCTCCCCTTTCTTTCAGCGAATCTGTACACCAGTTCTCAATGCATTACAAAAGGGGTGAGCTCCTGCGTTTTGTATCTGCAAGAATAAGTTGTTCAGTTTCTTAATCACTGTGTAAGGTCCCCTGCAGAAAGGAGTAAGTTTGGGACTTTGTCCAGTTGTGTAGCCACAACTTATCTCCTACCTTCCTTAGCGGGCACATACTTTTCCTCTTTCCCGGCTTCTGTGCCTGACAAGCTAACTTCTGGCTCATCTGTTCCTCCATCTTATCGATTGCTGTCCTCGGGTCACTGATATAAGATTCTGCCCACCTGTGTCACCCATCTGTGTAGGTGCAAGGCCTAGGGTGACCAGACAGCAAGTGTGAAAAATTGGGACAGGGGATGGTGGACAATAGGAGCCTATGTAAGAAAAAGCTCCGAATATTGGGACTGTCCCTATAAAATCGGGACATCTGGTCACCCTAGCAAGGCCCCTTACCAATTCTTGCTGCCTGAACATCAGGTCACTGTGAAGCAGGGGTTTGTGGAGTCAAGAAATAACCTTAGAAGGAGAGTAATGGGTAGCTGGTGTTATATGTAAAGATGGCAAAAAATCACAAAAGATGACAAAAGATGACTTTGTATCCCAGTCTTGCTCATCTTCATTGATTAAGTCAGTAAGCATAGAACCAATGGTGTGGTTTACGCTTTCCATGACCCCATTAGTCTCAGGGTTATCTGGAGTTTTCAGCAAACTTTGTGTAATAACTGTGATTCAGATTCCTTCCCCTGATCACTGCAGATGCAACTTGGTGGGCTGAACTGCAACACTACATTTCAATGATGCATCCTTTCTCCATTCTTTTATCCTTCAGTGCTTTCCTTTCTTGACAGGTAAGACAGGAAAGTACCCAGTCCTTAACATCTGCAGCCATGTTCCTGGTGCATTCATGAGTTGGAAAGGCATTCTGTGGAATTGAAACAGTCCATAGGATGCCACAAAAGCAGTTTTTTTCTTGATCCTGAGGTGCCACTTTAATCTGACGGTAATAAGATCCCAAATCAAAGCTACTAAAATATTTTGCTCCTGGCTTTTTATCTATGTGGGGAACCAGGTAGCTGTCTTGGACTGTCTGTGAATTAGGTCTCCTGTAGTCAATGCATATCATCTAGTCTCCATGCGGATTTTTCACAGTTACAGTTGGGGATGCCCTAGGTGATGTAGATTGCTCAATCAGACCATCCGCCAGCATGCAATTTAGCTTCTCGTTTCACAATGATCTGATACCTCAGGGGAATTTGGGGTGGGGGGCAGTAGAACACTCCCTGGTTTAAACACAACCTGATGTTGCACCGCACCCGATCATATCCCCCAGGCTCTTCATTATTCCTGGAGAACACACTAGCATATTGTAAGAGCAGCTGCTCTAATTGCTTCCTTTCATTGCCTTTTATGGCTGCTTCTGTCAAATCAATCCCTGTCTCCTTTACTGAGTGGGATGCTGTCATAAATATAAAGGGAATGGTAACCACCTTTCTGTATAGAGTGCTATAAAATCCCTCCTGGCCAGAGGCAACATCCTGTTACCTGTAAAGGGTTAAGAAGCTCAGCTAACCTGGCTGGCACCTGACCCAAAGGACCAATAAGGGGACAAGATACTTTAAAATCTTGGGGAGGGGAAGGCTTTTGTTTGTGCTCTTTGTTTATGTGTTTGTTCTGTCTTGGGACTGAGAGAGGCCAGACAGAAATCCATCTTCTCCAATCCATCCTAATCCAAGTCTCCAATATTGCAACCAGTATAGGTAAGCCAGGCAAGGTTGATTAGTTTATCTTTTGTTTTATGTGAATTTTCCCTGTATTAAGAGGGAGGTTTATTCCTGTTTTCTGTAACTTTAAGGTTTTGCCCAGAGGGGGATCCTCTGTGTTTTGAATCTGAATACCCTGTAAAGTATTTTCCATCCTGATTTTACAGAGGTGATTCTTTTACCTTTTCTGTAATTAAAATTCTTCTTTTAAGAACCTGATTGATTTTTCATTGTTCTTAAGATCCAAGGGTTTGGGTCTGTGTTCACCTGTACAAATTGGTGAGGATTATTATCAAGCCTTCCCCAGGAAAGGGGGTGCAGGGCTTGGGGGGGTATTTTGGGGAAAGACATCTCCAAGTGGTCTCTTTCCCTGTTCTTTGTTTAAAACGCTTGGTAGTGGCAGTATACCGTTCAAGGACAAGGCAAAGTTTGTACCTCGGGGAAGTTTTTAACCTAAGCTGGTAAGAATAAGCTTAGGGGGTCTTTCATGTGGGTCCCCACAACTGTACCCTAGAGTTCAGAGTGGGGAAGGAACCTTGACAGATGCTTCTCAGTTCTTGATCTCTATCCCCCTATGAGAGGCTTTGAGACACCAGTTACACTGGACACTGTTCCCATGGTCTGATCTTTCACAAGCTGCGCTGCCTGGTCAGTCACATTCATTGCTTTTACGCAGGATTCCCTCTTTGGTCCACCTTGAAACAGAGTTCTGCTAAGCAATCCTGAGTGGATACTAGTAGCATCAAACACTCCTACAGCTTCACTGCAGCAGTCCTTTATCCTTCAGGCTATTGTTGCCTGGCTTCACCACAACTTTATTCTGAGCTACCCCAGGGAGCAGTTCCTATCTGTCATCCTATAGGCATGGTAGAGGCACCTGTAAGGCCCCAAGAGTTGCTCCCCTGTCCATACTTCCTCCGTCCTGTCTGAATATTGTCCGTGACAAAGGTGCTCTGTGAACACCTCAGGAGTTCTTGTGATGTTCTCAGATGAAATCCACTCCTAATACAACAGCATTAGAAATATTGCTCATCTTAACAAAAGTCCACTTAATATGCAGAGACCCCAAGTTCAGTGGGAGCTGGATCTCTCCTCTTCTCTGCAGTGGCTGATGATTAATTGTCACCAATTTAACCCTGTAATACAAGATTTCTTCCTTTTCAACATTGTGTGTTCACCATGGATCAGACTTATTTCAGATCCTGATTCCAACAACATTGTTGTTTTCCAGCCTCCAATGTCTCCAGACACATAGTAGCAGGTATCTAGGCAGTTCTTCACATGGGCAGTTCTGATAGTTGCTGCTGATGGCCCTAATGCATCAACAACTTAGTGTTGCTTCCCTCTGCTTGGGCAATTCCATCTCCAGTGGCCTTTGCCTCTGCATTGCCTGCAAATGACTTCTGTCCTGGACCCACTCAGGAAACAGCCTCTTTCTTCTGACCCCCAGTGCACCTGTGAATAGTTTGAACTTAGACCTCCTCCAGTTTTTTTAGCCACTTCACTTGCAATCACTTCTTGAAGTGCAGCATCTGACATAAAGATGTCTACTTGAGTCTGGGAATTAATAACTGATACCTTTAAGGAAACACCAATTTCTTCTTCCACATTTTGAACTGTGTATAATCTGGTTCACAGGTTTGTCCACTATGTTTTCTTTCATCACTAGCATCACTATAACGTTCCCTTGTTAAACCATTTATAATCTGACTTTTCACATAGGATTCTCTCATGGCCTGCCAAGGGATATATGCCCATCTCTGCATTGCTATTTCCAGATATGTTGCAGCAACTTCTGCTTCACTCAAACCATCACCTGTACAGGGTAATACAGGGAAAGCCCTATTGAACAGTCTCCTTGATGCACACATCTAACTATACAATAGTTCCCCTTCCAGCCTGGCTTGCTATTTCTTCTGGAATTCCAAAAAGGCCAATCACACCTCATAGCAGTCATATAAATGTTTGTGTAACTGTCTATAACAGTGGTTCTCAACTCTGGTCCACCACTTGTTCAGGGAAAGCTCCTGGCATGCCGGGCTGGTTTGTTTACCTGCCGTGTCCTCAGGTTCGGCTGATCACGGCTCCCACTGGCCACGGTTTGCTGCTCCAGGCCAATGGGGGCTGCACGGAGCGGCATGGGTCGAGGGATGTGCTCACCGCCCTTCCCGCAGCCCCCAGTGGCCTGGAGCGGCGAACCGCGGACAGTGGGAGCCGCAATCGGCTGAACCTGTGGATGCGGCAGGTAAACAAACCGGCCCGGTGCACCAGAGACTTTCCCTGAACAAGCGGTGAACCAGAGTTGAGAACCACTGGTCTATAAGAACTATGATCTACACTGCTGGTAAAATGCTTTGGAATCACCATCCAAAAACACTACTGTGCTGTTTTCTCATCAGCGTACTCATTCACAGAGCCAACAGCTCGAAGTCTGTCAAGTACTCGCAGATTCCAAACTTATCTGCATGTGCTTTTGCCATTTTGAAGCCATTTCCACCAGTTGTAATACTCACTGATAGAATCATAGAAATGTATTGGACACTGCAAGTACCAAGTCCAGTACAATAGACAGGACAGAACATCCTGCTAAACCTCCAGATCAGATCGAGAAAATAAGACATTGGGACAAAAAACAAATCAAAACAAAAATTCAAATCTTAAAGTGATTATGGATTTTCTAGATTTTTGTATAAATTGGTGGAAAGTTTAGTCAGATGTTCTAAATTTTTGAGCAAAGCAAATTATCTATCAATGTCCCCCCTTCTGCTTTTAACAAAACATTATTGCTTATCTATTTTCTTTTGCCAACATTGAGAAGAGGGCATTAAGTTTATAAAACTTACGTCTGTGTTTTCCATGTGCTGCCCTCTTTTCCATGACATTCAGATAGTTTAATGCAAAAATATTTTAAAAAGTATGGTACAGTTAGAAAATGCCATGCAAACCATAAATAGGGTCTCTGAAGCTTGTAGATGTTGATGGGACAAGATATGAATTATTGGAGGATTTTATGGATTGATGGTTAGTGCGGACAAATGATAGTCGTGTCACTTAATGCACTGCTGGAACATGCTCAGATACAATAGTGATGGGGGTGGTATAAGAACCTGTATAGAACATAATAGGATGGTTGTGGAATTCCCCATTTGAGGACTTTCCTCTCTGCTGAAACAACTCAGAACTTTAGTTCAAGCATCAAACATTGAGAAGTCTTAAAATATGACAAAACCCATCATTATTCATAAGAAAATATTCATTCATATTTTATATATGCTGTCTTTGTTTCAAATATTCTTTTCAGGAAAAAAATGGAGAGTTATTGTTCTTCCCCTTTATCGTAAAGTGAGTCTGTCTCTATTTCCAGGTATTTAAAAAATCCATATTATTCAGGCATATTCCTGGCAAATTTTAACCCATAGAATAAATAATCCAATAATACTTCACAGTAGTTAGTAATAAACATCATCACTTTCTATAAGTATGTCCCCTTAGTATATTTTCTGGGTGCAATCCTCATGAATATTCAGAAGGGACTAATAGTGGTTGAAACCCAACTTATTGAAAACAGGTGCTGTGCAAAATCTCCACACATCTGCTAATGACCCTCATTCTCGAACAATCTTGCTATTTTATTCTATGCTTTTCTAAAGTATTAGGCCCTGCACCTGCTACTACTGATGTCGGTAAGAATGTTGCCATTGATTTAAATGAGAGTGGAATAGCTTCATTTGAATGGCTCGGTTGGTAGCACACAAATGTCTGTACCATATTTATATCACCAGTGTTCTTTGGGGGACAACAATTTTATTGGCAGCTGATATGCTAGGATAAGGAAGAAGGTGAACTTCTCATGTAACCATGATCCTTTACAGGAATCTAAACCACCTTGATGCATATTTCTTTAGTGTGAGTCTCTTTCATGCCTCTGGTAACTATAATTCTACTACAGAGAACTGTCAGCTAGACTGCTGCTGAGAAAAGGCTATTATTAACAAATAAAGCCTGTTATGAGACTTAAGCTCAGCATTTTGTTAGTTTAACAACAGGATATTTTAAAATACATAGTTGTCATTTGGCAAACCTAGGATTTTGTAAGTTGGTAAATGCTACAACAGCTGTTCAGTTACCAAAGAGCTGGTTCACTCATTCTATGAGTCATAGAATCATAGACTATCAGGGTTGGAAGGGACCTCAGGAGGTCAACTAGTCCAACCCCCTGCTCAAAGCAGGACCAATCAGCAACTAAATCAAATTGATTCTTGGGTTTCTCTTTCAAATTACATGAGGCTGGTATTTTTCCTCTCATAATATAGAACATGGTTTAAATCTTGAGCAACTTCAAAAGATACAGTCTTGAAGTGATGACAGGGGAAGGGACGGATGATGGTGATGGTGGGGCAATGGTGAGTCAAGAAGGGAATTACAGCAAGAAGGTTAATTCTTCTTTCCTTATTTCACCTGGTTTTTGTTTTGTTTGTTTTTAACTAAAAAAAAAACAAAACAAAACAAAGGGGGAAATCAATGACAGTTAAACGTGCTGGACTGATGCTAGAAACTTTCAGGTTAGCCCCCAAACAGGTATGATGTGAGCAGCTGCATTTCAAGTTTCCCTACTAATGTTACTCAACTCTGGGCTGGAGGAATGAGCTGTAATATTGAGAAGGTAGCTAATTCTTTATGCTGATTTCAACCCAGGCCCTTTCTGTGGAGACTACTAACAAGGGTGTCAATTATCACTTTTTCTGATGTTAACGTCAGTCCACTAGGGATGGACTGAGACTGACTCTTCAGTTCTCGTAGGTCACTGAACAGCCATCAAATGGCAACAGTAAGATTTGGTCACAACTTGCTTGGATTTATACCAGTAATAGGAGGTTCCATGTCTTGTTCCAATGGCTTTGAGCTCACTTGTTTTAAAGTATTACCTCAGTGTAAGCATTAATGCCTCAGTTCAGCAAAGCATTTAAGAAAATATTTAAGTCTCTTCGACTGCACCCTTTCTAGAAGTCTCAACAGCAAGGCTGGTAGTCAATTAACTTCAATTGGACTTAAGCACTTGGTTAAAGTAAAGCATGTGCTTCAGTATTTTGCTGAATAGGGATGTTGTCCTGAGTGGAGGCCTAAGTGTTTTGGTGAAGGTGAATGAACTCACACATGCACTTTGTTCCAGTGCTTAATTACCCTTACTCTTTGGAAGATTTTTCTAATGTCTAACCTAAATCTCCCTTGTTGAAATTCAAACCCATTACTTCTTGTCCTGTCCTCAGTTGTTAAGGAGAACAATTTATCCCCTCTTTATAAAAGCCCTTTATGTTGTAGAAGACTGTTATCATGTCCCCACTCAATCTTCTCTTCTTCAAACGAAAGAAACCTATTTTTTTCATTCTTTCCTCATAAGTCATGTTTTCCAGACCTTTAATCATTTTTGTTGCTGTCCTCTGGACTTTCTCCATTTTTTCCACATCTTTCCCAAAGTGTGGTACCCAGAACTGGACACAATATTCCAGCTGAGTCCTTATCAGTGCTCAGAAGAGTGGAAGAATTACTACTGTGTCATGCTTACAACACGCCTGCTTGTACATCCGAGAATGATGTTTGCTTTTTTTGCAACAGTAGTACGTTGTTGACATATTTAGTTTGTGATACACTATAACCTCCACTAGCATGCCTTCCTAGGCAGGCATTTTCTATTTTGTATTTGTGCAGTTGATTATTCCTTCCTAAGTGGAGTACTTTGCATTTGTCCTTACTGAATTGCATCCTGTTTAATTCAGACCATTTCTCCAGCATATCAAGATCACTTTGAATTCTAATCCTGTCCTCCAAAGCACTTGAAACGCCTCTTAGCTTGGTATCATCCACTGAGTTTATAAGTGGACTCTCTATGCCATTATCCAAATAATTTATGATGATATTAAAGAGAACCGGACCCAGGATAAATCCCTTGATGTTCCCTTCCAGCTCAATTGTGAACCATCGATAACCACTCTTTGAGTACAGTTTTCCAGTCAGTTGTGCACCCACATTATAGTAGGTTCATCTCGACTATATTTGTCTAGTTTGTTTATGAGAAGGTCATGAGTATCAAAAGCCTTACTATACAATGCATTAAGAAACAAATCCGGAAGTCCTTACCGAGGCAAAAGTCCCATTGACATGAGTAAGAACTAGGTGAAACTTAACATTTGTAAGAGTGCTTGCCTCGTTCTTTCTACATAAATAAGAGCTCTATGTCTATAAATATTTATTACAGTATAAACTACCCTTTCTATAAATTGGGCAGCTTTGGAAGAGTATTTATATAACTTAGTCAATTTCCTAATATAGGCAACTCACTTATCCCAGTTATCTCACATTGCTTATTATACCCATATACTTGCAATACTCTGTCATATGCTCCTTGCCGTTTGTATGGAAAAAGCTGACACTTCTCTCCAGTTTTGTTTGCACCTGCCTTTTCACTCTTTTTATTTTCTAACTTTACTTTTATCTCCATTCTAATTTTTCATTACTGTGTGTTTTGTATCCCTGCCCACCTCAGTCATTGGATTCAAATAACATATCTGTGAGGTTTATGGTTAGCTACCAGACTGACTGCTCTTTTCCTGCTCAACACAGTTCATCTCTGACAGTATATTACTTCTTTCTCCCTGGGTCCTATACAAGCACCAAGTGGATATCAATTCTGCTGCTGCTGTAACTTCTTCCCACTGTGAGTATCCTGCCAAAATAAGAGATGCCAACTATAAAAAAAAAATATGTAAATTATGTATGATTATGTAAAACAATAATAGCATCTTTGTATTGAACTACAGTATTCCATATGCATTCTTTTCACCGGTCACAAATGTTCTCCCACTGAATTCAATGTCAAAATCACTAACTTCAGTGAGGACTCCAGATAAAGGTTTGATCCAAAAATGTATTGTAAACAATGTGAGTCTTTCCATTGATTTCAATGTGCTTTGGATACAAATAGAAGACACATTGATATGAATGACTAAAATACGCTTTACTTCAATCTGGTCAGGATTTAACCCAAATATGCAACATCTCAAAATGTCCACTATGACCATTGCTCTGTCATGCTTTATCGCCTAATCATGGAAGATTTGCTCTCTGATCGAAGCAAGAAGAAACAGCGAGTTGAAGTCTTTTACTGGGCTCTATTACTACCAGTCCATGACAAAATACAAAGGGAGTCATCCCTTCTGTACATTTGTAGAAATAATTTTACAAGTGTTGCAATTACCGAATAATTGATTAAATCCAGCAGGAAAATCTTCAGTAACCTGGAGTGTTTCATGTGACAATTTAGTGTGCGTACATGAACTACAAACTAAAATGTATTAAGTAATTGTCAGAATATGGGGATTTTCTCGGTCAAAAATTTCAATTTTGGAGTGAAAAATATTAGGCTGAAAATCATTAGCTGAAAATGGGAAAAACAACAATTGCTTGGAAAATGTTTCTGTGGTGCCTCAGGGGAGCTATAGTCCAAGTACTTCAAGTTCTCATGCTCCCCTAGCAGTAGGGCTCCCTGGCCAGAACACATAAATAATAGAGCTGGGGGAAAACTTTTCCATGGAACAGTTTTCCATCAGAAAATGCAGTTTTGTCTAAACCAAAATGTATCCCTGAAACAAAGCAATTTTGATAATTTTTTGGAAAAATATTTTGGAATGACTTCAAATCAAAACGGAGTATATTTTAATTTCATTACGACTCTATCATTTCATTTTGACTTGATGGGAAAAAATTCCACTTCAGCATAGTGTGTCATTCTTCTCCCACGTTGCTGGGTGTGTTCTTTTACTGGATGAGTGTGCATTGTTTCAATTTGGTTCAGGGTACCCATACGAAGTCACAGCATGAGTGGCAGCTCTCTTCTCCTGGGCAGACTCCAGTTATTAGGATTGTGTGACTAGTTTGAAGCTGCATCTTTGGTGACAGTGAGCAGGGATTCCAAGCATCAGATGCTGTGCCTATATCTGACCACCCACAGCTGGTGGGTGCTGTGAAGCAAAGTTTATTAATTGACTTCACCTAACAATGGTAAATGGGACAAAATACAACATGGTTTTACAAAAGGTAGATCGTGCCAAACCAACCTGATCTCCTTCTTTGAGAAAGTAACAGAGTTTTTAGACAAAGGAAACGCAGTGGACCTAATTTAACTAGATTTCAGTAACGTGTTTGATACGGTGCCACATGGGGAATTATTAGTTAAATTGGAAAATATGAAAATTGAAATGTGGATAAGGAATTGGTTATAGGGGAGACTACAGTGAGTCATGCTGAAAGGTGAACTGTCAGGCTGGAGGGAGGTTACCAGTGGAGTTCCTCAGGGATTGGTTTTGGGACCAATCTTATTTAATCTTTTTATTACTGACCTTGGCACAAAAAGTGGGAGTGTACTAATAAAGTTTGTGGATGATACAAAGCTGGGAGGTATTGCCAATTTAGAGAAGGACCGGGATATCATACAGGAGGATCTGGATGACCTTGTAAACTGGAGTAATAGTAACAGGATGAAATTTAATAGTGAGAAGTGTAAGGTCATGCATTTAGGATTAATAACAAGAATTTTAGTTGTAAGCTGGGGACGCATTAATTAGAAGTAATGGAGGAGGAGAAGGACCTTGGAGTATTTGACCACAGGATGACTATGAGCTGCCAATGTGATATGGCCATGAAAGAAGCTAATGTGGTCTTGGGATGCATCAGACGAGGTATTTCCAGTAGAGATAAGGAGGTGTTAGTACCGTTATACAAGGCACTGGTGAGACCTCATCTGGACTACTGTGTGTAGTTCTGGTCTCCCATGTTTAAGAAGGATGAATTCAAACTGGAACATGTACATGTAAGCAGTGTCAGGATGAGCTCCACCCTGACATCTGGTGGTGAGGTGTGGCAAGTTGTGGAAAAGAACTTCAGGGGCCGATGTCATTTGCATAGGCACACCCACCACGCCTAGAATGAGACCATAGCTGCTCAAATGGTCACTTTGGCTGCTGTGGGATCCCCAGCGTCTCTGTTATTGGGGCAGGAAGAATAAATTGTTATTACCCTGATTATGGGAACTGTGCTTGGAACTGTACGTGGCCTTTTGTTATGATGGAGGGATTCACCATCAACTAAGTAGCACTCGCTAGGCAAGGGTCATGGGTTCCAAAACTGTGTGAATAGAGAGAGGCTGGGGACAAGTATTAATACTTGGTGGCATGGGCCCCTTGGTGAGGGCCTTACATGCTAATTGCACTTCCTCCTCTCTCCACTGTGGAATATCAGAGCTAATTTTGATTTCATTAGAAGTCTAGTTATAGGCTGCTGAGCTCACTTTGGGCTGACAGTGCACCAGCACTGGGGCTCCCCTACTACGAGCTGAATTCACCTAAGAGCTGAAATCACTGAGTGTTGTGTTAAGTAGTGGGGGAGCCTGAAGATATATTGTGGAGCAGTTTGCGGCACGGCTGGTGAAGCAGTTTGACGCGGAGCAGTGTGTGGATGGCAGGAGCTGCTTGTGGGTCGTGGAGCTGAGCGAAGGAGTTCGTGGGGCAGCTAGCGGAGCGGAGCGCCGCTATGGAGCTATGGGGCGGTCAGCTTCAGATCATGTAAGGTGCCTCTTACCCCCGTCCCATTTCCACCCAGGTTGGGAGGTAAAGCTCCGCAGATAAACTTTCGAACTCTGGGGCTGCCCTGACCAGGGACAGAGACTTTTGGGGCATTGGACTTTTGGGACTTTGGGTGATTTGGGGTTGCTGGACTCAAGAACCAAAGGGAAAAGGGCATGCCCCAATTTGCCTGGGGTGGGTTTTTTTTTGCTCATGGGTTGTGTTATGAATCCTGGTGGTGGTGTTTCCCCAACATAATGCCACATTGTTTCTCTCTGTTATTAAAAGGCTTTTGCTACACTCAGGCTATGTGCTTGCGAGAGGGGAAGTATTGCCTCTTGGAGGCGCCCAGTGGGGGTGGTATATATTTGTCCCAGGTCACTGGGTGGGGGCTCGAGCCGGTTTGCATTGTGTTATTGGAATGGATCCCCTAGATATTGAACCCGGCCCTTGTTGCTGCCAACTCTGACGGGCAGAAGGGTTACATACAGAAAAGGCTACTAGGATGATCTGAGGAATGGAAAACCTGTCTTATGAAAGGAGACGCAAGGAGCTTGGCTTGTTTAGCCTAACCAAAAGAAGGCTGAGGGGAGATATGATTGCTCTCTATAAATATATCAGAGGGATAAATACCAGGGAGGGAGAGGAATTATTTAAGCTCAGTACCAGTGTGGACACAAGAACAAATGTATATAAACTGGCCATCGAGACGTTTAGATGTAAAATTAGATGAAGGTTTCTAACCATCAGAGGAGTGAAGTTTTGGAATAGCCTTCCAAGGGAAGCAGTGGGCGCAAAAGACCTATCTAGCTTCAAGATTAAACTTGATAAATTTATGGAGGAGATGGTATGATGGGATAACATGATTTTGGCAATTAATTGATCTTTAACTATTCATGGTAAATAGGCCCAATGGCCTGTGATGGGATGTTAGATGGGGTGGGATCTGAGTTACTACAGAGAATTCTTTCCTGGGTATGTGGCTGGTGAATTTTGTCCATATGCTCAGGGTTCAGCTGATCGCCATATTTGGGGTTGGGAAGGAATTTTCCTCCAGGGCAGACTGGAAGAGGCCCTGGAGGTTTTTCGCCTTCCTCTGTAGCATGGGGCACGGGTCACTTGCTGAAGGATTCTCTGCTCCTTGAAGTCTTTAAACCATGATTTGAGGACTTCAGTAGCTCAGACATAGGTGAGAAGTTTATTGTAGGAGTGGATGGGTGAGATTCTGTGGCCTGAATTGTGCAGGAAGTCAGAATAGATTATCATCATGGTCCCTTCTGACCTTAATATCTATGAATCTATGAAACAAAGCCTGACCTCCTGTTCTGAAAGAGGAAATGGGAAGAGTTCAGGCACACTCAGCAATTGCCTGACTCCCAGATAAACAAAAGGCCTTTTTCTGATGCTGCTCCCTCTATAAACAACATGGCACAGTCCCTCACGGATTCCCCGTCTTAGAGCTGTGTTAGTGGAACTGGCAGATTCCAGTATAAATCTACTCAGAAGCAGCTCTTCCACAGGAAATTTTAAGATGGGAAAAAGAAAGACGAGTTCTTGCACCTTGGACTTATTCAGTGCAAAACCTGTTGTGCACCAGGAACTCAGGAAACAAAACCAGATTCCCATGCGGCACTGGAGGAGTTAGCAGAATCCACTTTGGCTGAGGCATACAGATCCTCTGGAAAGGAATATTTCCTGGGGCAAAGGATGAAGGAGGTGGTGATAGTGGCGATGATGCAAAGGAAGAGTTTAGCTCAGAACCACAAGTAGTTCCTTCTCTTGAAGAGGCTGCTCCCTATCAGGCCAATGGTCATAGACCATTAGCTCCCTCCAAGACTGTGCTTCATTACTTCAGTTCTGAAAGGGTGGTGGTTAGTCACAGCTACAGCTGGGCAGAGAATGAAAGTTCTGTTTCATGCAGGATTTTGAGATGTCAAAATTAGGCTTCATTCCAAATGAGAGCAAAGACTGAAAATTTCAAAATTCTCCACACAGGAAAATTCTGAATTTTTGTTCATTTTGGGCTGATCAAGACTGTTTGTTTGTGACTTTGTATTGGATTATAATATACAAAATAGCACAAATTTTAAAAGAGTTAAAATAAAAAGTTGTTTCAAAACAAAAAAATCGAATTGTTTTGTTCCAAAAGGGTCAGAACAGGACATTGTGACATTGTTATAACTTTTTAGCCCTGTCTTTCTTCTGAAAGTATATTCTGGCAAAACTGACCTGATTTCACAAAGTGTTTCAATTGCAGTGGAACTGTATATTCCAATGGAATATGGTACCGTCCAAGTTTCTCTTACCAGTTCTAGTCACAACTCCCTTGTGAGGGGAAAGGTCACGGTCTTTCTCTCTGTTGTTTAGCCTAACTAAAAGAAGGCTGAGGGGAGATATGATTGCTCTCTATAAATATATCAGAGGGATAAATACCAGAGAGGGAGAGGAATTATTTAAACTCAGTACCAATGTGGACACAAGAACAAATGGATATAAACTGGCCACTAGGAAATTTAGATTAGAAATTAGACGAAGGTTTCTAACCATCAGAGGAGTGAAGTTTTGGAATAGCCTTCCGAGGGAAGTAGTGGGGGCAAAAGATCTATCTTGCTTTAAGATTAAACTCGATAAGTTTATGAAGGAGATGGTATGATGGGATAACATGGTTTTGGTAATTAAATATTCATGGTAAATAGGCCCAATGGCCTGTGATGGGTTTTAGATGGGGTAAGATCCAAGTTACCTGGGAAAGAATTTTCTGTAGTATCTGGCTGATGAATCTTGCCCATATGCTCAGGGTTTAGCTGATCGCCATATTTGGGGTCGGGAAGGAATTTTCCTCCAGGGCAGATTGGAAGAGGCCCTGGAGGTTTTTCGCCTTCCTCTGTAGCATGGGGCACGGGTCACTTGCTGGAGGATTCTCTGCTCCTTGAGGTCTTTAAACTACAATTTGAGGACTTCAATAGCACAGATATAGGTGTGAGGGTTTTTTGTAGGAGTGGTGGGTGAAATTCTGTGGCCTGCGTTGTGCAGGAGGTCAGACTAGATGATCATAATGGTCCCTTCTGACCTAAATATCTATGAATCTATGAATCTATGTTGGATGCTGTTTGGTGGGAACACTGAGGGGAGGGGGCAGGCAGTACTCCCACACTGCATTTTTCTCAGCTGTCACCAGCTTGAATCTCTCAATACCTTCCTTAAAAAAATGATGAAACAGCCAGGCTCCTGGGTTTGGTAACATTTCAAAACCGATCTTAGGGATAGTAACAGCACCATTTGCCAGCTATGCAGATGTAGACTGGGCCCTGACCCCAAAGAGCTGGGGACACTAGGCATGCTGAAAGACATAGAACACAATCACACATGGCACATGTTACAACAAAGTGGCTCAGGAGAAAACCAGACAGGCACTAGGTCTACTGAAGAACAGAGGCTGACACCAACAATGCTTTCCGTGACATCAGCTAAGTCCATCAGCATCACTCAACAGACATAGAAAAGTGTGTTCAAAGGGGACAAAAATATGATAACATGCATCCTGGGGCCATGTTGCTGACTACAGCATTTGCAAGGATGCTGGACATGGACATGCTTCCTTTCTCCCTGTTGGAGGAGTGAGTGCTTCAGATGGCTTATGGCTACAGCTGCTCCTCGGTGGCAGATCCTTAGGGGCTCCTGCTTTGCTAAAAAGGCAGTGCCCGCACAACAGCAGCACAAAGACTAGCAGCAGCAGTGGCAATGTGCATGCCCTCCGTTGACAATATATAACACTGTCCATGTGTGGATTTGAAAAACAGCACTCCTCCAGAAACATCTTAAAGAGACAGTGTGTGCTGACACAGCAAAGAGGCTAAGGCCCCTTGTCCTCTCTACTGAGTTTGTGGCAATGGACAATGGGTCCCAAAACGCAATGTTTTCTTTCATGGTGTCTCTTGCCATCACTCACAGGCTCAGTCTGGTTGTGAGGGGATTTCTGGAAGGGAATGCCCAGGTGCAGGTGCTGCCTTTGACAGCTGGGACGATCTATGCCCACTTCAGCCAGTCCTGTGCAGCACACGGCACATTTAGACAGCTGCAGGATATATTCTCTTTGCCATACCACCAGATTCAAGATCCCCAATTCAAAAGTACCATCGCTTCCTTCCTCTCAGGGAATAGGGAGGCTGAGTCAGGCATATCATGTTTGAAATAAAGAGTGAGTGACATGGTGGCTGAAGTCCTTGCCTGTGGCCCTCCAAGACATAGGCAGCAGCCTCCTCACCACCAGGAGGCAACACTACAGCAGATGCTGCAGCAGGAGGGGCATACCACCATGGATGCAGAGAGAGCGAGCAATATCTCCTTTTGGGACATCCTTGAGGACTTTGGACTAGTCCATTTCACCTCTTCCACCTTGAGAAAGAGTATCCTATCCCTGCCCTCCAGCATATCTACCACTCCTCCCAGTTTAGTATCATCCGCAAATTTGCTGAGAGTGCAATCCACACCATCCTCCAGATCATTTATGAAGATATTGAACAAAACCGGCCCCAGGACCGACCCCTGGGGCACTCCACTTGACACCGGCTGCCAACTAGACATGGAGCCATTGATCACTACCCGTTGAGCCCGACAATCTAGCCAACTTTCTACCCACCTTATGGTGCATTCATCCAGCCCATACTTCCTTAACTTGCTGACAAGTATACTGTGGCAGACCGTGTCAAAAGCTTTGCTAAAGTCAAGATACAATACAACCACTGCTTTCCCTTCATCCACAGAACCAGTAATCTCATCATAGAAGGCGATTAGATTAGTCAGGCATGACCTTCCCTTGGTGAATCCATGCTGACTGTTCCTGATCAATGTGGAGAGAGATATGCACAGCTTTTTATCACCCACCCAACCCCCATATGAATTGCACAAACTGGGTTTGGGTATAAACAAGAAATAAATGTATTAACTACAAAAGGTAAATTTTAAGTGATTATAAGGGGTAGCAAACAGAACAAAGCAGATTACTGAGCCAATAAAACAAAAGATGCAAACTAAGCTTAATACATTGAAGAAACAGGTTACAAAATGTAATTCCTCACCCTAAATGTTGTTTTAGGCAGGTTGCATAGTTTCTGTAGCTTAGAGTTCCAGTTATTTCTCTTTACAGACTGAAGCCCTGTCTCAGCCTGGACTCAGCCCCTGCCTTTCCCTTCAGGTGTTTTTAGCAATCTTCCTTCTTGGAGGGGAGGCAATGGAGAAGAGTCCTGATTGCCTTACTTCCCAACTTTAAATAGAATTTACATAAGGCGGGAATCTTTTGTTTCCCAGTCAGACCCTTCACTCCCTCTTAATGGAAAAACACTGAAAGCCCAAGATGGGGGTCTAGTACCAGGTGACATGATCACCTGATCCTGGAGTGTCAAAGCAGCAACCCAGGAAGC
This sequence comes from Eretmochelys imbricata, assembly GCF_965152235.1. NCBI lineage: Eukaryota > Metazoa > Chordata > Testudines > Cheloniidae > Eretmochelys > Eretmochelys imbricata. The sequence continues at coordinate 243,358,419 of NC_135573.1, forward strand.
TCCTCAGGAAGGTAGGCGATTACTATCTTCAAAGATCTATTGTCCTTCTTAAATGACTCATTCAGGCTGATTGCCTTTCTGGTGGGCGTTCCCCCAAGGACACACACAGTTGTAAATATGAATATGAACAAGAGGCTGCTAGGCAGCTCTCCAACACCACTTTCTACAAGCCATTACCCTCTGATGTTACTGAGGGTTACCAAAAGAAACTATAGTATTTGCTCAAGAAATTCCCTGAAAAAGCACAAGAACAAATCCGCACAGACACACCCCTGGAACCCCAACCTGGGGTATTCTATCTGCTACCCAAGATCCATAAACCTGGAAATCCTGGATGCCCTATCATCTCAGGCATTGGCACCCTGACAACAGGATTGTCTGGCTATGTAGACTCCCTCCTCAGGCCCTATGCTACCGGCACTCCCAGCTATCTTCGAGACACCACTGACTTCCTGAGGAAACTACAATCCATTGGTGAGCTTCCTGAAAACACCATCCTGGCCACTATGGATGTAGAAGCCCTCTACATGAACATTCCACACAAAGATGGAATGCATCTTCATCATCTGGACCCATGGAAAAGAAGCCCTTGAGGAATTCCACCATGATTTCAACAATTTCCATCCCACCATCAACCTCAGCCTGGACCAGTCCACACAAGAGATCCACTTCCTGGACACTACTGTGCTAATAAGCGATGGTCACATAAACATCACCCTATACCGGAAATCTACTGACCCCTATACTTACCTACATGCCTCCAGCTTTCATCCAGACCACACCACATGATCCATTGTCTACAGCCAAGCTCTACGATACAACCGCATTTGCTCCAACCCCTCAGACAGACACCTACAAGATTTCTATCAAGCATTCTTACAACTACAATACCCACCTGCGGAAGTGAAGAAACAGACTGACAGAGCCAGAAGAGTACCCAGAAGTTACCTACTACAGGACAGGCCCAACAAAGAAAATAACAGAACGCACTAGCCATCACCTTCAGCCCCCAACTAAAACCTCTCCAATGCATCATCAAGGATCTACAACCTATCCTGAAGGATGACCCATCACTCTCAAAGATCTTGGGAGACAGGCCAGTCCTTGCTTACAGACAGCCCCCCAACCTGAAGCAAATACTCACCAGCAATCGCACAGCACACAACAAAACCACTAACCTAGGAACCTATCCTTGCAACAAAGCCCTATGCCAACTGTGTCCACATATTTATTCAAGTGACACCATCATAGGATCTAATCACATTAGCCACCCTGTCAGAGGCTCGTTCACCTGCACATCTACCAATGTGATATATTCCATCATGTGCCAGCAATACCCCTCTGCCATGTACATTGGCCAAACTGGACAGTCTCTAATTAAAAGAATAAATGGACACAAATCAGACGTCAAGAATTGTAACACTCAAAAACCAGTCGGAGAACACTTCAATCTCCTTTGGTCACTCGATTACAGACTTAAAAGTGGCAAATTCTTCAACAAAAAAACTTCAAAAATAGACTCCAACAAGAAACTGCTGAATTGGAATTCATTTGCAAACTGGATACAATTAACTTAGGCTTGAATAAAGACTGGGAGTGGATGGGTCATTACACAAAGTAAAACTAGCTCCCCATGTTTATTCCCCACCCCAGCCCCCCAGCCCCCGCTGTTCCTCAGATGTTCTTGTAAACTGCTGGAAATGGCTCACCTTGATTATCACTACCAAAGGTTCCCCCCCCAGCCCCCGCTCTCCTGCTGGTAATAGCTCACCTTACCTGATCACTCTCGCTACAGTTTGTATGGTAACACCCATTGTTTCATGTACTCTGTGTATATAAATCTCCCCACTGTATTTTCCACTGAATGCATCTGATGAAGTGAGCTGTAGCTCACAAAAGCTTATGCTCAAATAAATTTGTTAGTCTCTAAGGTGCCACAAGTCCTCCTTTTATTTTTGCGGATACAGACTAACACGGCTGCTACTCTGAAAACAGTTGTAATTGTTACATAGTCAATATTCCTAGTTTCAGATACAGAAATGATACATGCGTACAAATTGGATAAAGTCATTTAGTGGATCATAACCTTTCAGTGATACCTCACGTGACCCATCTTGCATAAAACATATCTTAGATATGCCATATTCATATCATAACAATATTTCTATGAAGAATATGGGGTGTAACATCACAGGTGCCCACTAACTCAGACCCTCTTCGTTATTAACAGCTCAATAGGGATTTGTAGCCATCATTGCATCAGCTGGCTGTCACCCACCACCCTGCCCACCAACAAATGTGTACTCAAAACACATCCTTAGCACCTCACGTGCCAGAGTCTCCCGGAAGGCACTCATATCACTTGGCAGGTAATGGTGAGAAGCATTTATTCATCCAGATGATACATGCTGGCTTCCCAAGTGCAGCAACCTGCCTTGAACATGGAGGGAGGAGCACAACCAGTAACTACGAGAAACATGGAATCATCTCACGCTATTACTGAACCTCCTGGGTACATGAAACACTCAGGAACGTACCCTGTTAGAGAATACTATCAACAGCTTGTTGGAGACCCTAAGTCCATTGCTGGAGAGGGAGAGAAGGAGGACATTGTTGAGGGGACTTTCATGCAGTAGATCCCCATAGAGGGTCAAAAAGGGGTTGGGAGAACTTGTGTGGTGTGTCTGAGTGAAAGGAGCTGGTGAAGTAGAAAATAATGAAGAGGACAGATCACTGATACAGAGTGATATGGATGGCTTGGGAAGCTGGGCACAAGCAAACAATGTGTGTTTCAGTATGGCCACATGTAAATGTTTACATGTAGGAACAAAGCATGTAGGCCATACTTACAGGATGGGGGATTCTATCCTGGGAAGCAGTGACTCTGCAAAGACTTGGGAGTCATGGTGGATAATCATCTGAATGTGAGCTCCCAGCAGGATTCTGTGGCCAAAAGGACTAACTCACTTTTTGGATATACAAACAGGGGAATACTGAATAGGAGTAGGTAGGATATATTACCTCTAAATTTGGTGCTGATCTTACCATTACTGGAATACTGAGTGCAGTTATGTTGTTCACAATTCAAGAAGGATCTTGATAAATTGGAGAGGGTTCAGAGAAGAGCCATGAGAATTATTAAAGAGTTGGAAAACATGCATTGCAGTGGAAGACTCAAAGAGCTCAATCTATTTAACTTAACAAAGAAGGTTAAGGCATGACTTGAACACAATCTATAAATACCCACATGGGAAATAGAAATTTAATAAGAGGGCTCTTCTGTCTAGCACACAAAGTTATAACAAGATCCACTGGTTGGATGTTGTAACTAGACAAAGTCAAGAAGGTACTATTTTTTAACAGGAAGAGTAATTAAAATTGGAACAATTTACAAAGGCTGTGGTTGATTCTCCATTGCTGGCAATTTTTAATTCACAATTGGATGTGTTTTCTAAAAGCTATGTTCTAGTTCAAACAGGAATAAATTCAGGGAAATCCTGCAGCCGGTGTGGAGGTCAGAGTAAATGATCACAATGGTCCCTTCTGGCTTTATAATCTGTGAATCTATCATTCAAACTGGAGCAACACAATAGAACACCAGGTCCATATACTTTAAAGACAGTTTCCCCCCCCTACTTCTTGAATTCTCTTGTTTCTTTTTCACTTAAGTGCTGTACTGAAGCACCATTAATGGATTTATTATATTAGGGGTGGGGATGGAAAAAGAGACCCTACCCACATAATCTGAACCAACAAATTACCAAGGAAGATCTTCCACAGCATCATAGGATTAACAACTGTAATTTAGATAAAGCTAGTCACATTAAGTTTAACTATGAAATATTGTGTTTATGGGATTTATTTGCTTATTCACTACTATGTAACTTTCATTGCATTATTTTACTTGAAGTATAAATAGAATAATTATATTGTTTGTTACTTTAATACCCACTGACATTTAATTTAATTTCTTTTAATTGAGTGCATTTATTTTACTTTTCAGCCTTGAATCTCCTTCACTGTCTCCTTCACTATCTTTTGGCTCCATGCTATCATTATTGTCATATGTAGATGTCTGTGAATGTTAAAGGACGGGTATTTTACTTAATCAGATCACTTTACCTATCCAGCAACCCACAATATGTGGCATCTCTACAAGCTCTGTTTCCAAAGCAATCTGTTATTCTGTATGCCAGAGCTCTAAAACATAAATGCAGCTACTGAGTGTAGTCTAGATTCAAGTGCAAAATTGGTATTAGGGTGGAAAAATAACCTTAGATAAAATGAGAAGTGATGGGGATGTTGTACCTCTGAATATATTTCCTGTCCACATCTGTAGGTTCCTACTTTGTATTATTTCTCCTTCCATAATGTCGTTTGTAACATGTCCCAATCGGTTGTCATCAGACAGTGTAGTTAACACGCCACTTTTTACGTGAGGTCATAACAAAGAATAATTCACCACCAATCTTGGGAGAATCCTCTATGTTAGACATTCCATCTGACATGGTGCAGTGCCATTTAACATTACCCACTTTATCTTCTTTCAGGAAATTTGAAATCCACATATTTAGGTTCAAGCCACCTTCATATAATTTTTCAAGTCAGATTTTAGGAGACAATCTCAACTGCTTGATTAAAGTCAGATATATTCTATTTACTACACTCTCCTCATCCATCCAGGATGTAATTCTAACAAAATATTTCAAATACCAGGAGATTAAGACTTCCCACTTTAGTTTTCTTCCCAATAACAAGCGTTCTGTTTGTCTGGTTTCATGCCCCATTTAGTGTATGTGTTATTTCTTCTCCCTGCATATTCAGTAGGATGGTGAATTTTATTGGTGCTGCATATTCCAAACTTGCTTCTCCCTCTATTGTTCTATCCTCTCTAGGAGTTCAATACAAAGCATACTGAAGTCAATGGAAAGATTCCCATTGACATCAAGAGCTTTGAATCAGGTCCCAAGTCACTTTGGACTTTAGTTTTCCGTTGTGTTTACCACCTGTCAAGGAATTGTACTCAGTTTTGATCACAGTTTAATTTACACCAGAGTAAAGGGTAAACACCTTTAAAATCCCTCCTGGCCAAAGGAAAAACCCTTTCACCTGTAAAGGGTTAAGAAGCTAGGATAACCTCTCTGGCACCTGACCAAAATGACCAATGAGGAGCCAAGACACTTTCAAAAGCTGAAGGGAGGGAAAAACAAAGCCTCTCTGTCTGTGTGATGCTTTTGCCGGGGACAGAACAGGAATGGAGTCTTAGAACTTAGTAAGTAATCTAGCTAGATATGGGTTAGATTCTGTTTGTTTAAATGGCTGAGAAAATAAGCTGTGCTGAATACAATGGATATTCCTATCTTTGTATCTTTTTGTAACTTAAGGTTTTGCCTAGGCGGATTCTCTATGTTTTGAATCCAATTACCCTGTAAGGCATTTACCATCCTGATTTTACAGAGGTGATTCTTTTTACTATTAAAATTCTTCTTTTAAGAACCTGAATGTTTTTTCATTGTTCTTAAGATCCAAGGGTTTGGGTCTGTGGTCACCTTTGCAAATTGGTGAGGATTTTTATCCAACCTTCCACAGGAAGTGGGGTGCAAGGTTTTGGGGAGGATTTTTGGGGGAAAGACGTTTCCAAATAGCTCTTTCCCAATAATAAACTCGGTTAGACATTTGGTGGTGGCAGCAAAAGTCCAAGGGCAACAGGTAAAATAGTTTGTACCTTGGGGAAGTTTTAACCTAAGCTGGTAAAAGTAAGCTTAGGAGGTTTTCATGCAGGTCCCCACATCTGTACCCTAGAGTTCAGAGTGGGGAAAGAACCTTGACATAAGCACTTGTGTTTTTGAGTTTAGTTTGTCAAAAGGACATCTGGAAAACGTAGAAGAGTCCTCAGCTGACCTTCAGCTAGTTGAAAGACTGACAGACACCATTCCATTGCCACAAGATTTCTGGGATTTACTGATTTCTGAGAGAAGTAGTGTTGCTGGCCCAATGATACCAGGTAATTTGAGAAGCTGAGATTGGAGCATCATTTTTTAACAGAATGGATCAACATCTTCTGAAGTCTGAGTGTTCAATTATATTATTTGTCAAAAATCAGATATATGGGCTAAAAATATGAATATCATAGAATCATAGAATATCAGGGTTGGAAGGGACCTCAGGAGGTCATCTAGTCCAACCCCCTGCTCAAAAGCAGGACCAATCCCCAATTAAATCATCCCAGCCAGGGCTTTGTCAAGCCTGACCTTAAAAACTGCTAAGGAAGGAGATTCCACCACCAGAAAATATGTTTGACAATAATTCTCATGCTCCAAATGTGTGGGTTTTAACTAGGTACATAGCTGTAAAAATGTTTTGATGATTGAGAAATTTCATTATAATTTTAATATTTTTTTTATGTTTTGAGAAAACAGTAATTTTTTTAAAAAAAATCCCATACATGTTACTGTTTTTTCAACCAGCTCTACTTTAGAAAATAGGACTGATTCCTCTCTCACTTACCCTGGCATAAATCAGAAGTCAACACATTTACACCAGTATAAAACTCATGTAAATAATAGGAATATTTGTTTCTATATGGTCTGATCCAGTATACTCAATTAATTCTAAAACATTCTACTCAAATTTTACTTCTATTGTGCAATGATGCTGACTTGCTGTCAAAGCATCTACTGTTCCAATTACATATGCCACAAAGCACATAACCTTGCAACAAAGCCTGTTGCCAACTGTGTCCACATATCTATTCAGGGGACACCATCATAGGGCCTAATCACATCAGCCACACTATCAGAGGCTTGTTCACCTGCACATCTACCAATGTGATATATGCCATCATGTGCCAGCAATGTTCCTCTGCCATGTATATTGGCCAAACTGGACAGTCTCTAAGTAAAAGAATAAATGCACACAAATGAGACGTCAAGAATTATAACACTCAAAAAACAGTCGGAGAACACTTCAATCTCTTTTGATCACTCGATTACAGACCTAAAAGTTGCAATTCTTCAACAAAAAAACTTCAAAAACGGACTCCAATGAGAGACTTCTGAACTGGAATTAATTTGCAAACTGGATACAATTAACTGAGGCTTGACTAGAGACTGGGAGTGGATGGGTCATTACACAAAGTAAAACTATTTCCCCTTGTTTATTCCCCCTTCCTCCCCCGTTCCTCAGACATTCTTGTCAACTGCTGGAAATGGCCCACCTTGATTATCACTACAAAAAGCCCCCCCCCGCCCCCCCGGCTCCCCTGCTGGTAATAGCTCACCTTAAGTGATCACTCTTGTTACAGTGTGTGTGGTAACACCCATTGTTTCATGTTCTCTATGTATATAAATCTCCCCACTGTATTTTCCACGGCATGCATCCGATGAAGTGAGCTGTAGCTCACAAAAGCTTATGCTCAAATAAATGTGTTAGTCTCTAAGATGCCACAAGTACTCCTTTTCTTTTTGCGAATACAGACTAATACGGCTGCTACTCTGATAACCCAACAACTGACTCTTTTAAAATGCTACAATTAAAATATGCTGTGAAAAATAAAATCATGCCGATCCTGGATTACACTCAATAGATGACATCTCAAAAATGAAAATTAACTATTTCCCACCCTGTATTGCATCTACAGTACATGCGGTCAACATGTAGAGAAAGCCAGCATTTTGGGGACAAATTGCAAATGCCAGTGGCTGCTTGTGGCAAACACAACTGTTGAAGTGTAAATGTTATTCATGTATTTATTTCTGACAATATATTACTCAAGTCTATCTCTAAAGAACAGCAGCAATCTTTGAAAGTGCTATTCTTTCGGTTCAGTATTTTTGTTTTAACATAAAGACTACAAACTCAGAGTGATCTTCAGAACACAGAAGACATGAAAACATTTCTTTCAGAAACAAGAAAGACTGAGTGCTTCTATTTGTGCTTCCAATTCCTTATGAATACTAATGCCCACAACCACAGATTAAATTAATCTCAGCTGCCTCAGTCAGACTTGGCAAATTAATCATAAAATATTTTTATCTTGATATGTTAAATTGTCCTTGACAGCAAATTAAAATCTTAATAAGTGTTCAATTCTGAAAACACACACATACACATAGTCTTCAGTCTTGGAAATCATGGTTAGAATGCATATCCTTTGGTGGTTGTTTTTTGTTTGTTTGTTTCCAAAACCCCCAAATAATTATGTTAGTTCTTCAAGGCAATGCTATATTGGACTTTGCAAACTTAAAGACAAATATTTCTGGTTCTGTTTTAATGTTTCAGTCCAATTTATACAGTAAGTCTCAAAGAGATGGTCCCAGTTTAAAAAAAATCTGCAAAACTTTAGCTATTACTTAATATAATGAAGATCAACCTTCTTACAAATAAATTGTCCCTGTAAAATCTTTTCAAAATATCTCATTTTTTTTAAAGTAGGGAAGTTGCTATCCTCATCCTGAGCTAAAAATACTCTTCAAAAGCCTTTGAACACAAAAGGGACACATGTTCCATCATTAGCAAAGAGGTAGAATACTTATCATCATTCCAGACTAATTAGTTTATGTCAGTGCTGCACACTGTGGAAAGGGAGAGTGAGAAATAGCAAAATGTTTCACTTGATATGGAGATATGACATAACTAAACAGAATGGGTCAGAACTTCAATTGGTAAAAATTGGTGTAGCTCCATTGACTTCAACGACCTGTACTGATTTACATCAGCTGAAGATCTGTCCCCAGATAACTAAATATAGCACATAACATTAGAAAAAGATATGCAAGACATTATATGCGCCCGCCCCCCCCCCCCAAAAAAAAAAAAAAAGCATTAAGGTGACACTGAGGTTGTAAAATTAAAGCCATGAAATGTAAAGTTAAGGATGAAAGCTCAGCCTTAACCCTGCCTTCTTGTATCTTAAAATATGGTCTGTTTTCATATCAGTATAGATTATTTCCCCACTAAGGCCCTAATTCAGGACAACATTTAATCATGTGCTTAAGTCTGTTCTTATTCAGTAAAGCATGTGCTTAAGCACCCTTCCTCAGTAGGGATGCTTTCATGTGCTGTTGTTCCCAAGAAGGCCAATGGCATTTTGGGGTGTATAAGTAGGGGCATTGCCAGCAGATCGAGGAACATGATCGTTCCCCTCTATTCGACATTGGTGAGGCCTCATCTGGAGTACTGTGTCCAATTTTGGGCCCCACACTACAAGAAGGATGTGAAAAAATTGAAAGTGTCCAGCGGAGGGCAACAAAAATGATTAGGGGACTGGAACACATGACTTATGAGGAGAAGCTGAGAGAACTGGAATTGTTTAGTCTGCAGAAGAGAAGAATGAGGGGGGATTTGATAGCTGCTTTCAACTACCTGAAAGGGGGTTCCAAAGAGGATGGATCTAGGCTGTTCTCAGTGGTAGCAGCTGACAGAACGAGGAGTAATGGTCTCAAGTTGCAGTGGGGGATGTTTAGGTTGGATATTAGGAAAACCTTTTTCACTAGGAGGGTGGTGAAACACTGGAATGCGTTACCTAGGGAGGTGTGGAATCTCCTTCCTTAGAAGTTTTTAAGGTCAGACTTGCCAAAGCCCTGGCTGGGATGATTTAGTTGGGGATTGGTCTTGCTTTGAGCAGGGGGTTGGACTAGATGACCTCCTGAGGTCCCTTCCAACCCTGATATTCTATTATTCTATGATTCTATGATTCAGGAGCTAATACAATATGTAATATAATAGAGCTGGAATTTCTTAAACATTTAGTTCTAGTAATTGAAGCTAGTAAAGTATTCAGATGTTGTTTGATATTTAAGTCTCACTAAGAGCTACAAAACAAACCACATTTGAAGAAATTCTATTCAGGAGTTTCAAAGTTAGGGATATCCGTTCATATATGGTTCCTCCAGGGCTTGCTCTGGTCAGAGACTCTCCAAAATGCATTGCCCCTCATCTAGCCCCTGGGAAACCCCATACAATGTGAACATAATAGATTAACAGTCCGCAGGGAGAGTGGATTGCAAAAAAAAAAAAAAAAGAAATGTTGTTGGCTCCTAATGGTAAAGAGGCGGTAAGGGAGTTACCTGAACTTTTCAAACTTGACAAGAGGTTCTATAGGAGACAACTGCAGATTTTTGGGCCTCTTCTTATTTTCTTCAGAACTGCTTCATCTGTTCCTAGATACAACATGTTGCAATAGCTCACTTAGAGCTTTACTGTATAACATTAATGCAATAGAATGACATATATGGAGTCTTTAATTATACAGTGCATACAAAATAATTCATATGCATTTCTAATTAAAACCTATGAAGATTAAATAAGACAATTCTATTTATTTTTCTAATTCAAATAACTTGGACTTTTTAATTGATTTTTTCAAACGAGTGGCTCACGTTATGGACAAATGACCTGCAAAAATTGACTTTTGTATAAAATAACTACCTGGATGAAACTTTTTAACACCTTTGCAGAAGAGTTATAGACTTCTAATATTGCATGTGAGCTTTCTAATGGCATTCTGTGGCAGTCCCTTTCAATGAAAGCAGTGTAGCAGATCAGCTGAGCCGACAAGGGCAACCAAAGGAAAATGAAATGTCAGGGAATATGCCAGCACTGTTCGTACGCAGCACTGAGTTCTCGTCTACTGCAATAGTCTTTAAAATGATCTATAACACAGAAGTAATAATAATCTTTTGCTAAAATAAATGAGAATTACAACAATATGAAATTGTGGCAAATAGCTAGCTCTTTGCAGTACAGGATTTTTCTAGCCAGCCTTAATAACATGGTTAATATGTAAGTTTTATGAACTCTTATCATGTTAGAAATGCCACCTATTTATGATATATTTATCACACCAAAAGTCTGTGATGCTTATGTGGCTGGCATAAGTCATCTGGCAATGCTACAACAATCAGGTATGAGGAAACAGCTGTATGTTCACACACCCCTACCTATATTTTTATCTACATGGGGAAGGGTGTGTGTGTGTGTGTAGATAAAAATATAGGTAGGGGTGTGTGAACATACACACACACCCTTCCCCATGTAGATAAATATATATGCCTAGTGTCCTGAAGCTCTAAAGGACAAGAGCTCTCTGCTCCTATCTGCTGATAAGCAGGGGGAAGAATGGCCACAGAGCTGCTTCATTTGCATAATAAGCTGTTTATCCAGAATGCTAGTGACAGATTCATTTGCATATGCTTTCTTCCCAGAATTCCTCCAGTGACACATAACTGCACACAAACGCAGAACTGGTTGGGTAGTAGAATTAAAGTGAAAGAAGTTAGTGTGGAAAAGGGCTCCTAAACTTTTGTAAGGACTCCGTTCAAGGGCCCTATATGCTACCGGTTCCCCTCCACTGAGGATCCTCTCTTGTATGATTGAGGTCTATAAAATCACGACTGATGTAGAGAAAGTAGATAAGGAGGTGTTGTTTACTCCTTCTCATAACACAAGAACTAGGGGTCATCAAATGCAATTAATAGGCAGCAGGTTTAAAACAAATAAAAAGAAATATTTCTTCACACAGCGCAGTCAACCTGTGGAACTCCTTGCCAGAGGATGTTGTGAAGGCCAAGACCATAACAGGGTTCAAAAAAGAACTAGATAAATTCATGGAGGATAGGTCCATCAATGGCTGTTAGCCAGGATGGGCAGGAATGGTATCCCTAGCCTCTGTTTGCCAGAAGCTGGGAATGAGCAACAGGGGATGGATCACTTGATGATTACCTGTTCTGTTCATTCCCTCTGGGGCACCTGGCACTGGCCACTATTGGAAGACAGGATACTGGACTGGATGGACCTTTGGTGTGACTCAGTAGGGCCATTCTTATGTTGTTATGTTACTAAAGTGTTGTTATCCTTGTTGTGAAAATCAAGGGCAGCAGAATAGTTCTTAGCATACCCTGACTGAGGGACCCACCATCAACTAAACTGCACTTACTAAGCAGGGGACATGTTTGCCAAAGCCTAGGGGAGCTGAGAGAGGGTGGGGACAGATACTTGTACCTGGTTGTGTGGGTCCTGCCTAAGGGTGCCAGACACCATTTGACCGTTCCTCTCTCCACTGTATAATAACAGAGCTGATTAAGACTTAATTGAGAGCCTTGTTGCACACCAGTAGAGCTGAAATCACTGATAACCAGGCCTAAGCATTAGACCTACTTTGGGACAGTGTGACTGATGCAAGAGACTGCTCAATCTGTGCTAGCAGTGAGACTCCCCCACTAAGAGCTGAAATCACTGAGCTAAAATGACGGATTGCTGTGTTAAGTGGTGGAAACTCAAGACTTCCCAGAGGGTGCAGAGCGGAACGGCAAGTGGCCGGCAGGGAAGCTGGCTGGGTGGCCTGATGCCAGAGTGAGCTCTTGGACAGCAGCACGAGCAAAGGGTCTCTCCCCCCCACCCCCAGCAGGGTGGGAGGTGAACTCTGCAGATGCACCTCTGAACTCTGTGTCTTCACTGACCAAGCACAACAACCGTGAGTGGGGTGTGGTGGAGGGAGAAGGAAGGGGCGTGTTAAAGAAACTTTTGGTTGCTGGATGTAAGCACCTGAGGCAAAAGGACACTGCCCAACATACTCTGGGGTGGGTGTTTTGCTCATAGTTTTATGCTTATGAATCCTGCTTGTGGTGTTTTCCCAAGGTAATGCTATGTTACTTTCCCCCTATTTTATTACAAATTTCTTTTCCACAGTCAGACTCAGTGCTTGCAAGAGGGGAAGTATTGCCTCTAGAGATGCCCAGGATGGTGTGTAATTGTCCCAGGTTACTGCAGGGAATCGAGCAAGTTTTGTGTTTTATTGTTGAAAGGGAACCCCTAGATATTGAACCTGGTCCTTTTTGCTGCTGACTCCAACTGTGAGAAGGTTTACATAAGTAATAGCCAATATGAATTTGTCAAGAACAAATCACACCAAACCAATCTAATTTCCTACTTTGACAGGGTTATTGGCCTAGTGGATAGGGGGAAATCTGTAGATGTGATATATCTTGATTTTAGTAAGGCTTTTAACTAGGGCTGTCAATTAATCGCTGTTAACTCACACGATTAACTCAAAAAAATTAATCGTGATTTAAAAAAATAATTGTGATTAATCACACTTATAACAATAGAATACCAATTAAATTTTATTAAATATTTTTGAATGTTTTTCTACATTTTCAATTTTGATTTCAGTTACAACACAGAATACAAAGTGCACAGTGCTCCCTTTATATTATTATTTTTATTACAAATATATGCACTGTAAAAATGATAAACAAGAGAAATAGTATTTTTCAATTTGCCTCACACAAATACTGGAGTGCAATCTCTTTATCGTGAAAGTCTAACTTATAAATGCAGAATTTTTTTGGTTACACAAAACAGTATAAAACTTTAGCGCCTACAAGTCCACTCAGTCCTACTTCTTATTCTGCCAATCGCTAAGACCAACAAGTTTGTTTACATTGATGGGAGATACTGCTGCCTGCTTCTTATTTACAATGTCAGCTGAAAGTGAGAACAGACATAGCACTTTTGTAGCCGGCGTTGCAAGGTATTTACATGCCAGATACGTTAACCATTCGTATGCCCCTTCATGCTTCGGCCACCATTCCAGAGGACATGATTCCATGCTGATGATGCTCATTAAAAAAATAATGTGTCAATTAAATTTGTGAGTGTAGTCCTTGGGGGGAGAATTGTATGTCTCCTGCTCTGTTTTACCTGCATTCTGCATATAGTTCATGTTATAGCAGTCTCGGATGGTGACCCAGCACATGTTCTTTTTAAGAACACTTTCACAGCAGATTTGACAAAACACAAAGAAGGTACAGATGTGAGATTTCTAAAAATAGCCAAAACACTCAACCCAAGGTTTAAGAATCTGAAGTTCCATCCAAAATCTGATCGGGACGGGGTGTGGAGCATGTTTTCAGAAGTCATAAAAGAGCAACCCTCTAATGCTGAAAATCAATCTGCTTCTGGTGGCGTCTGACTCAGATGATGAAAATAAACATATGTCAGTCCGCTCTGCTTTGGATCATTATCCAACAGAACCCATCATCAGCATGGAAGCATGTCCTCCGGAATGGTGGTTGAAGTATGGAAGGACATATGAATGTTTAGCACATCTGGCACATAAATATCTTGCAATGCCAGCTACAGCAGTGCCATATGAATGCCTGTTCTCACTTTCAGGTGACGTTGTAAACAAGACGTGGGCAGCATTATCTCTTGCAAATGGTAACCAATTTTGGTTGTCTGAGTGATTGGCTGACCAAGAAGTAGGACTGAGTTGATGAGTAGGCTCTAAAGTTTTACATTGTTTTATTTTTGAATGCAGGTTTTTTTATAATTCTACATTTGTAAGTTCAACTTTCATGATAAAAGAAAAGGAGTACTTGTGGCACCTTAGAGACTAACCAATTTATTTGAGCATGAGCTTTCGTGAGCTACAGCTCACTTCATCAGATGCATACCGTGGAAACTCAGTTTCCACGGTATGCATCTGATGAAGTGAGCTGTAGCTCACGAAAGCTCATGCTCAAATAAATTGGTTAGTCTCTAAGGTGCCACAAGTACTCCTTTTCTTTTTGCGAATACAGACTAACACGGCTGTTACTCTGAAACCTTTCATGATAAAGAGATTGCACTACAATACTTGTATGAGGTCAATAGAAAAATACATTTTTTTTTGCTTTTTACAGTGCAAATATTTGTAATAAAAATAAATATAAAGTGAGCACTGTACACTTTGTATTCTGTGTTGTAATTGAAATTAATATATTTGAAAATGTAGTAAGCGTCCAAAAATATTGAAAATAAATGGTATTCTATTGTTGTTTAACAGCACGATTAATCGTGATTAATTTTTTTAATCGCTTGACAGCCCTCCTTTTAACACACTCCCACATGACAATCTCATAAGCAAAGTAGGGAAATGTGGGCTAAATGAAATTATTATAAGATGAGTGCAAAACTGTTGAAAGACCTTAATCAAAGACAGGCGATGCGTGGGGGGGGCATGGGAGGTCATGTGCCCCCTCCTCAGATTTTTGCTCTGCCTGCTGGATGCAAGGAAAAAAAGGGGTTCTGTCCTTCTCCCAATGCATCTGCCCTCTGCAGCACATTCGGCCACTCTCCCTGGCAGCCAGGCCCAGGCGGGGAGCTGAAGAGGGAGGACCAGCCACTTGTCACGCTGGCTGAGGGTGGCAGTTCTGGACCACTGTTCTGTGCAGCACAATGGCTGCCTGAGAGAACCCGTCTGGGGAGGCGGCAGCCCGTCTCCTCTGTTCCCAGCCTGGGCCCAGCTGCTGGGGAAACGCGCTGAGTGAGCCAGAATCCCCTCTCCTGCATGGCATGTTTCCATCTCACTCGGCCCTTGTCCCCAGCAGCTGGCCCCAAGCGGGGAGTAGAAGGGATGGGCTGCCACCTCCCCAGCCGAGTTCTCGCAGGCAGACGTTGTTGTGCAAGGAGGCAGCAGCCACCTTCAGCTGGTGTAAAAAGTTGCTCCGTCCCGCTGTCCGCCCAGGCCTGGGTGCCAGGGAGAGTGGCCGAATATGCTGTGGGGAGGCACGATGGGAGAAGGACAGAGCCCCCCCTCAGGTAACTCTGATGGGACAGGGAGATTGTGGGGACACGGGGCTGATCACTGGTCACTGGGGAAGATGCTGGGAGCAGGTTCCCTGGCCTCTGCTCAGCCGGAGGTAGGGACATTGCCCACATACCGTGCCTCCCCTGCTGAGGTGTCTGAAAGCTCCAGGAAGACACTGGGTGCTGTGAGATTCCCCAGGCCTGGGCTGGTGTGACATTCTGTACCCCAAAGCAACACTCTGACACCCCCATATTTACCACGTTGATATAGTTATGATGTGTTTTATGGAAAGTATGCCTTTTAAGGTATCATTCTAAAAGTCTCAATCTGCTAAACATTAATATCCTGTTGGATTGTATGTGCTGTCATTGTATCTGAAGTTATAAATAGTGACTCTGTACCAGTATTTCAAATGTGTTTGCTCCTGGAGTGACACCAACAAGGTAGTTTATATCCAGTCTAGCCAGCATATTGTAGATGAACCACTCAAAGTAATGGCCCATTAAGAAACACAATAGGCCATAGAATAAGCTTATGCTCACCTAATGGGCTTTCCTGTGGACATTTCAGCCAGTATATGAATAATAGCTGCATTGAAGCATGCAAGGGCATGTGACTAGTTTGTGTAGTACTGGACTCCATCTTGTTCCTGTACTTTTCCACAAACTGTGCTGGGGACTTTGCTTGGAACAATGAAGTTCCCTCCACATGAAATAAGATATAAAATGGGGAAGTGAATTCATCACTTGGCCTCACTCCCCCCACAACTCAACACCTGGAAAGACGTTTGGAAAACAAAGGATTGAGCTGGGGAGGACCTGTGACTAATGTGGGGGCACTGACATTGCCAAAAAGAAAGGCTTTGTACTGCATGTGCAGAGTGCTTATAAGCTAAACCTCAGGTATCATCTGTGGCTAGAAGGATGGGAATTTGGAGATATTCCACCTTCAGGTCCACCTGGGGTAGTAAATCCTCCCAAGTGTTAGCCATTATGATGAAAATGAGTGGTATCTATTTTTAACTTGTGAAAGTGGATTGACTTGTTTACTGTCTTTATATCCAGGACAGCCCTGTCTTCCCTTGATTTCTTTGGAACCAGGAACAGTATGAAGTATAAGCCCCAATCCAATCCTGGTCTAGGACAGGCTTTATCACTCTAATTTGGAGAAGATGGTCAATATGCCTGAGCATAGACTTCCTCTTGGACGGGTTGATGGAGACGAGGCAGGAAGTCCTTTTGAATTCTATGTCAGAACCCTTGGAACTGATGTCTCTCAAACATTTGTCCATGGTGGTGGTAAACAAAATGGGAACAAAAAGAGACAGACACCCCCATTGCAAGGAAATGTTGGAAGGAGGGAAGTAGTCATTTATTGCACTTAGGGGCACTCCTGGAGAATGAGGGATGTCTAGGGTTATGGGGCCAGATTTTTTCTCATCTATTCTTAGACTCTGTTGTCTCTCCTG
The DNA here is from genome assembly GCF_965152235.1 of Eretmochelys imbricata. Lineage (NCBI taxonomy): Eukaryota > Metazoa > Chordata > Testudines > Cheloniidae > Eretmochelys > Eretmochelys imbricata. The sequence goes on from NC_135573.1 coordinate 243,375,458, forward strand.
CCATATCCATATGAAGCTCTGTACCCCTGAAAGGGCTGCCTGGAACAGAAAAAATGTCTTAAAATCTCTCTTCTGAGCGTTAATCATTAACAGAGATGAGAGATTTTTTGGTTTTGAGCTGTGCTTAGGAGGCAGCTTTTTTCTATTGGTTCCTCGCCCGCTCCCCAAATTATCTCCAAGTACAGATTTGGTACCAAAAAAACTGTGGCAATATCTGCCTTCCATGCCTGTAGCCATAGATGCCTTCTTGCCATTGAGTTGGACACCATCAGTCTGGTGGAGAATGTAAAGGGATCAAGTAAGGCATCTGAAACTACACAGATGATAGGGAAATTCTCTTTAAGGAGGATCTCAGCCCTTTTCACCTTTTGAGGAATTTTTGAGAGCAGGGACTCAGTGTAAACAAGTTCTGCTCTGGCCGAAAAGAATGCTGAGCCTCTAAGGCCAACTGAGTCCACTTCATATACTTTGCGGAGAGCTGATTCCACTCTTCTGTCAGTGAAAACTTTGGGGAGGAAATCTCCTTCTGCAGTGATGGCAGGGTCCTAGATGAGGGGCCACGAACAAGGTCAGCTCCCAGACTGCTGAGCTGGGCATCACAACATGGGGAATAGATGGCCAGCCCTCTGTGGAGAAAGAGGTGATTAGGGACTATTTAGAAAAGCTGGACGTGCACAAGTCCATGGGGCCGGACGAGTTGCATCCGAGAGTGCTAAAGGAACTGGCGGCTGTGATTGCAGAGCCATTGGCCATTATCTTTGAAAACTCGTGGTGAATGGGGGAAGTCCCGGATGACTGGAAAAAGGCTAATGTAGTGCCAATCTTTAAAAAAGTGAAGAAGGAGGATCCTGGAAACTACAGGCCAGTCAGCCTCACTTCAGTCCCCGGAAAAATCATGGAGCAGGTCCTCAAAGAATCAATCCTGAAGCACTTACATGAGAGGAAAGTGATCAGGAACAGTCAGCATGGATTCACCAAGGGAAGGTCATGCCTGACTAATCTAATCGCCTTTTATGATGAGATTACTGGTTCTGTGGATGAAGGGAAAGCAGTGGATGTATTGTTTCTTGACTTTAGCAAAGCTTTTGACATGGTCTCCCACAGTATTCTTGTCAGCAAGTTAAATAAGTACAGGCTGGATGAATGCACTATAAGGTGGGTAGAAAGTTGGCTAGATTGTCGGGCTCAACAGGTAGTGATCAATGGCTCCATGTTTAGTTGGCAGCCAGTGTCAAGTGGAGTGCCCCAGGGGTCGGTCCTGGGGCCGGTTTTGTTCAATATCTTCATAAATGATCTGGAGGATGGTGTGGATTGCAAATTTGCAGATGATACTAAACTGGGAGGAGTGGTAGATATGCTGGAGGGCAGGGATAGGATACAGAGGGACCTAGAAAAATTGGAGGATTGGGCCAAAAGAAATCTGATGAGGTTCAGTAAGGATAAGTGCAGGGTCCTGCACTTAGGACGGAAGAACCCAATGCACAGCTACAGACTAGGGACCGAATGGCTAGGCAGCAGTTCTGCGGAAAAGGACCTGGGGTGACAGTGGACGAGAAGCTGGATATGAGTCAGCAGTGTGCCCTTGTTGCCAAGAAGGCCAATGGCATTTTGGGATGTATAAGTAGGGGCATAGCGAGCAGATCGAGGGACGTGATCATCCCCCTCTATTCGACATTGGTGAGGCCTCATCTGGAGTACTGTGTCCAGTTTTGGGCCCCACACTACAAGAAGGATGTGGATAAATTGGAAAGAGTCCAGCGAAGGGCAACAAAAATGATTAGGGGTCTGGAACACATGACTTATGAGGAGAGGCTGAGTGAACTGGGATTGTTTAGTCTGCGGAAGAGAAGAATGAGGGGAGATTTGATAGCTGCTTTCAACTACCTGAGAGGTGATTCCAGAGGGGATGGTTCTAGACTATTCTCAGTGGTGGAAGAGGACAGGACAAGGAGTAATGGTCTCAAGTTGCAGTGGGGGAGGTTTAGGTTGGATATTAGGAAAACCTTTTTCACTAGGAGGGTGGTGAAACACTGGAATGCGTTGCCTAGGGAGGTGGTGGAATCTCCTTCCTTAGAAGTTTTTAAGGTCAGGCTTGACAAAGCCCTGGCTGGGATGATTTAATTGAGTATGGGTCCTGCTTTTGAGCAGGGGGTTGGACTAGATGACCTCCTGAGGTCCCTTCCAACCCTGATATTCTATGATTCTATGAGGATTGAAAAGATGGTGTTCATTTTGGGTAAAGCAACAAAGAATGCTTTGAGAGGTGGACATTATGGACTTTTTCCATTCCATGTTTGTGGTCTTAAGTAAGACAGCCAGGATGGGTATGAAAGAGTCAAGTTTAGAGCCTGTTGGAAAATATTTGGGGGTATTTTCTCTCTTTGAACTTTTCCTCATCTTCATCCCCTTGGGGAGATACTCAAGCACTTACTCAGACTTACTCAGAAATAGACTTTTTTACGACTGTGTTTGTTACTCCTACTCTGCTTAGAGGGGAACTAACAGGAGAGAGGGCCAAGGATTCAAGGAGGAAAGCTTATACCTATGTTTTTCCACTGAGAGGATTCTAAGATGACTGCTGAGAAGGAAGGCCAGGAGCTTGTTCTAAAATGGATGCTTGTAGCATGTGAGCTCCTAATTCCAAATGGCCACCATGACCCTGCTATGAAGGCAAAAGGGGGAAGTGGCAAGCAATTAGTTTCTCTGTGCTGCCAGAGGTTCTTGGGATCCCTGAGAAATGGAAGGAGTGTCCTGCTCGCTGGCAGGGAGGAAAAGTCCCTGGCAACACATGTAGCTCTGTTGTGATGCTTTAACTGGTGCAGGGGAAGGGGGAAGGTGACTGGGACCCTGTGGGTTTCGCCTGAGCTGAATTTGCTAGCTGGAGCTCCTGAGGCATCCAAGGTTCACCCTCCTAGGTAGGATACCAGTCAATGGTGCCCAGTCTATGTCAGTGGCCAAGGATTGAGCTCCTGATGTCCTGAATGCTTTGTTCAGCTCCTGGGTTAGGACCCCTGGCAATAACGGCCTTCTCTGTGTCAGTTGCCACAGATTTAGACCCCACTGTTAGGGCCTTGCCTTTCTGGGCTTCTCGCTTGTCTGCAGCAACTGGCACACCATCCTGTTGGGGCAGGCTGATGGCCAGATTTTTGACCACAGTAGCAGCAAGATTTGGGGAGCAAAAGGAATGCTTTTGCCATTTGATGCAGTCAGCCAAGTGTACTGAGCACAGGGTAGAGACCCTGCCCTTTCTCTTTTTCACTTTTCAGGCATTACCTGGACTAATTCACAGGGAGAGCTTGATAAAAGTCCCCACAATTGTCTAAATTTCATGAGGTAAATTTTAATGGACCTTATAAAAAACAACCTGCACTAAAAAGTGGAGAGCTGAGGAAAAGAAGACCTAGAAAAAAGAAGAAAAAAATAATTTGATTGTGGACTGTCTATAGAGGACCTGACTCTTAGCTTGCTTCTCCTTTGGAGGCAGAGAAAATTTGGGGGGAGGGGGAGGGGTCTTCAGAGGGAGGAGTTATCTGGAGAGTCACCCCAGATAATCCTATAGTGTGGGGGACTGAACAACCCATCACTTGTGAATTTATGGACCTATCCCCTGAAGTGGAACACACTGTAGCCATCTGTGAAGTTTGGTTTATGTGATTTGCCCAGCATCACACAGGCACTCAGTGTTAGAGAATCCCATTCTCCAGGGTGTCATTTAAATGCTTTGATCACAAGATCATTTTTTTGTCTTCCTGAATTTCTCTGGCTCATTCACCACACACCTTCTATGGTCTGCAGCAAATGAGGGAGGGGTCCTACAGACAACTGCTTCATTCACTCATTTCTAGAGCACAACTGATCCTGTGAGCTAAATGAGACAAAGGCCCTGAGGGAAGAAAAGTATTTGATCACATAAAGGCTGTATTATCATAATGCATAGGCTTGGTGTGTGGGAGGGACACAAACAAAGGTTGCATGGACAATAGCATTAATCAATATCTTGGCAATCTTCATCTAAAGTAGGAGGGTTGGAAATAATCAGATTCTGATGTGTCTTGTTGCAAGTTTTAATGTTGCTTCAGGAAAAAATACAGCTATGCCAAACTACCAATTTGTGAAATTTGCAGTGCAGAGCCAGTATAGTAGAACCTCAGAGTTATGAACACCAGAGTTATAATCTGAGTAGTCAACCACACACCCCATTTGGAACCAGAAGTACACAATCTGGCAGTAGCAGAGACAAAAAAAAAAAAAAAGCAAACAGTACAATGCTGCGTTAAATGTAAACTACTAAAAAAAGGGTAAGTTTTTTAAAAAAGATTTGACAAGGTAAGGAAACTGTTTCTTTGCTTGTTTCATTTAAATTAAGATGGTTGAGCGCAGCATTTTCCTTCTGCACAGTAAAGTTTCAAAGTTGTATTAAGTTAATGTTGAGCTGTAAACTTTTGAAAGAACAACCATAACATTTTGTTCAGAGTTACAAACATTTCAGAGTTATGAACAACCTCGGTGTTCGTAACTCCAAAGTTCTACTGTAGTCATAAATATTTGCAAGCCGCCATCCAAGTTTCAGCAGTGTGATATAATTCACTTTAATTTCCATAAATAGAAGGCTTTATAAAATTCAGGGTAATATATGAGATTCTTTATAATTTAATACAAAAAATGCTACAATTTGTTTTTAAAAAGTGAGACTCAAGTGTTGCTAGTGTGATTCGTATGTGGGCCTACTCTGTAGTTTTTCCTTTATTTTTTTTTCTTCAGTAACATTAATTGAACAATGTTTTACCCTACTTCCTTCTTAAACCTTGTCTCTATCCAGTAGATAGACAAACCTGTTTGTCTGATGCCCGGTTCATTCTCAGACTTTATTTATGCAGAAAAAAATAAATCCCTTCTTTGTTTTCTATCAAGAAGATGAAAGATATTGAGACATCTAATGTTTCAACTGTGAAATGTTTCAAGGCATGTGCACCTTGCATCTCCTGCAATAAACAAGTCTCTTCCTTCATGTTTCAATCTCACCCTAAACAGAAAACGTTAACATTTTTATCTTGACTGACATGTAATGAAGCAATGCAAAAGGGAAACAAGATTTATTTATTATTAATTATTTAGTATTATTATTATTTCCTTCTTCCTTTAGATGGAGCTAAACCCTTAAAGTACTGTATATATTTATAGGGTTCAGAGTAGCAGCCGTGTTAGTCTGTGTCCGTAAAAAGAAAAGGAGGACTTGTGGCACCGTAGAGACTAACCAATTTATTTGAGCATGAGCTTTCATGAGCTCCAGCTCACTTTATCGGATGCATTCAGTAGAAAATACAGTGGGGAGATTTATATACACAGAGAACATGAAACAATGGGTGTTACCATACACACTGTAAGGAGAGTGATCAGGTAAGGTGAGCTATTACCAGCAGAAGAGAGGGGGAGGGGGGAACCTTTTGTAGTGATAATCAAGGTGGACCATTTCCACCTGTTAATGACAGGTGACTAGAATGTCTGAGGAACAGCGGGGGTGGGGGGGGAATAAACATGGGGAAATAGTTTTACTTTGTGAAATGACCCATCCACTCCCAGTCTTTATTCAAGCCTAAGTTAATTCTTGACGTTTGATTTGTGTCCATTTATTCTTTTACGTAGAGACTGTCCAGTTTGGCCAATGTACATGGCAGAGGGGCATATATCACATTGGTTAGATGTGCAGGTGAACGAGCCTCTGATAGTGTGGCTGATGTGATTAGGCCCTATGATGTTGTCCCCTGAATAGATATGTGGACACAGTTGGCATAGGGCTTTGTTGCAAGGATAGGTTCCTATGTTAATGGTTTTGTTGTGTGGTATGTGGTTCTGGTGAGTATTTGCTTCAGGTTGGGGGGCTGTCTGTAAGCAAGAACTGGCCTGTCTCCCAAGATCTGTGAGAGTGATGGGTCGTCCTTCAGGATAGGTTGTAGATCCTTGATGATGCGTTGGAGAGGTTTTAGTTGGGGGCTGAAGGTGACGGCTAGCGGCGTTCTGTTATGTTCTTTGTTGGGCCTGTCCTGTAGTAGGTAGCTTCTGGGTACTCTTCTGGCTCTGTCAATCTGTTTCTTCACTTCAGCAGGTGGGTATTGTAGCTGTAAGAATGCTTGATAGAGATCTTGTAGGTGTTTGTCTCTGTCTGAGGGGTTGAAGCAAATGCGGTTGTATCGTAGAGCTTGGCTGTAGACAATGGGTCTTGTGGTGTGGCCTGGATGAAAGCTGGAGGCATGTAGGTAAGTATAGCGGTCAGTGGGTTTCCAGTATAGGGTGGTGTTTATGTAACCATCGCTTATTAGCACCTTAGTGTCCAGGAAGTGGATCTCTTGTGTGGACTGGTCCAGGCTGAGGTTGATGGTGGGATGGAAATTGTTGAAATCATGGTGGAATTCCTCAAGGGCTTCTTTTCCGTGGGTCCAGATGATGAAGATGTCATCAATATAGTGCAAGTAGAGTAGGGGCATTGATGACATCTTCATCATCTGGACCCACGGAAAAGAAGCCCTTGAGGAATTCCACCATGATTTCAACAATTTGGACAGTCTCTACGTGAAAGAATAAATGGACACCAATCAGATATCAAGAATTATAACACTCAAAAACCAGTCAGAGAACACTTCAATCTCTTTGGTCATTCGATTACAGACCTAAAAGTGGCAATTCTTCTACAAAAAAACTTCCAAAACAGACTCCAATGAGAGATTGCTGAATTGGAATTAATTTGCAAACTGGATGGAATTAACTTAGGCTTGAATAAAGACTGGGAGTGGATGGGTCATTACACAAAGTAAAACTAGCTCCCCATGTTTATTTGCTGCTTCCCCCCACCCCCCAGCTGTTCCTCAGACGTTCTTGTCAACTGCTGGAAATGGCCCACCTTGATTATCACTACAAAAGGTTCCCCCCTTCCCCCTCTCTCCTGTTGGTAATAGCTCACCTTACCTGATCACTCTGCTTACAGTGTGTATGGTAACACCCATTGTTTCATGTTCTCTGTATATATAAATCTCCCCACTGTATTTTCCACTGAATGCATCCGATGAAGTGAGCTGTAGCTCATGAAAGCTTATGCTCAAATAAATTTGTTAGTCCCTAAGGTGCCACAAGTCCTCCTTTTCTTTTTATGTATATATTTATGTATCTCAAAATTGGTGGAAAAGATAATTATGAAAACACATTGTCTGGTCCTGTAATTTTTATTCATTTGTACATGAGCCACAGTATAATATGCAGTAGCTTGTGGTTAAGAAAAAAAAATCTCATTCTTTGAAATAAGTCTGCAATCATCACATTATCTACGTACATTTCTAAAGCTGGAAATCTGATTGTAATGGAAACTGCTGGTGGATTTACTCTTTTCCTGCTAACCTGCTGTCTCCCTTCTCTTGGAAAAAAACCCCTGAGATCTGTAATTTATAGTTCCATTGCCCATGCTGACTAATATGTTCTGTGCTCTGGTTCCATAGCTCTTGCTCTCTGTGACTAAGTGACCACATATAACCATATTTGTTAATGAGTTCATAATATTTCCTTAGTCGGTTAGCTAAACAAATACTCCATTTCTTTGGAAGCAGGGATACACTTTATTACTTCCACATATGGCTCTAAAGGGATGTGATACAGAGGAACACAATGTGCTTAAGCTAACAGGAAGCTTACAAAAAGAAACAGAAAAAGCTCTAACAAATTTGTTTGTCTTCCCACTGAGTCTCTTGTATTATTCACTTCAGAATCAGGACAGTGATTAAATACTGGATAAAGGAAGAAAATAATATGGAGACGTGTCAAAGGAAAATTGTGCGTCTTTTCATGTTGTCTCTGGATAATTAGATGGTGAAGACCAAACTCTGTCCTGGTCTAAGCTCACACCTGGGTCAAAGGGAGCTGCTCCGGTCTCCCCGAGAGGTGAATTTAGCCTATTAAAAAGGGAGGGAATTATTATATTTTTTAGATTAGCAAGGCAAGCAAGCTGGACATTTTAAAGCACTGTCACTCTCCTGATGAAACACAAGGCCACTCCTGGGGCTTAGCCAGATTTACTCTGTCCTTTTACCTTTTACCTTTACTCCAGGTAAAACTCCTATTAGAGCCAGGAGTGTTGGGACAATTTGTATAGAGGGGGTGCTGTGAGTCAATGAACCGAACTATAAACACTGCATATGATGGAAACCATTTTAAGCTGGGGGTGCACCCCCAGCATCCCTAGTTCCAGTCCCTATGATTAGGTACAAATCCTTTACTTAGGGATCCTTACTTAGGGCCAGCTTGTGTCCTTGGAATTTGCATGTGAAAGGAGCCATCTGTGCACAGATCTCAACTCTGGAACCCAAAGTGGAGAGGAATCAGGAGCTTCCATGGTATTTTACCTCCTCCTCCTACCTCCCACCCTGCCCTGCCTGCAGAAAGTTCCCTGAGGCACCCCTAGGGAAGATGCATACTGGGGAAGAAGGGAATTGTATGTGCACTGCTCCTCCACACAGCTAGGGAATGCATGTGAGTCCCTGTGAGATAAGGAACTCAGTTACACACAAGCTACCTGTGCTCTTATCTGTGTCTTATAAGGAGGCTGGACAGAGGCTAAGTGGCTTGGAGCCATATAAAGAGATTCTCCTGTCCTTAGCACCATGCATCCATGGAGGGGACGGCAAAGGGCCACCTTTCCTGCCATTCCACTGGAGCAGTGGGCACAGAATAGCCCCTTTTATTTTTTACAGCGTAAGGAGGTTTATTTCATCTTTGTTCTTCTGCCATCTCCCTGGATTTTCCTAGCTGCCAGCTGAGTCACTGGGCCTCAGTGTTGTGCTGAGGATATGGGCTATGGTTAGTTACCTCTTTAAGCTCTGAATTGCAGTACCCTGCCTGTTCTGACTCATTTGATTTGATCTTCCCTGGATACACTGATGCATTTGCTGTTTTATTTAATAATAGCATTTCCTTTATAAATATGGGGGGAATGAAAAGACTGCTGGACATTTTCATCATCCTTCTGAACCACTGCAGACTGATTCATATCAGAAGCCTTACCACACTATATTATACTTAATAAAATATACAGAGAATTAATTTCATTATAAAATGTACCATATTGGGCCTCAAACATATATTTTACTCATTTTGGGCCTCAAACATTTATTTTACTCTTTTAACTTAATTGCAATATTAATAGTACGCGACATACAATGTATTTTACATTTTTGTGATCAACTGCGTGGCTTAGCAACCTGTGATATATGAGATCTAGGTTTGATTCCCAGGCCCCATATATCAGCATTGTTGGGGAGCAGTAGGCAGGGAAGCAGTTTCTTCTTTCTGGGAGGCAGCATGGTCCTATGTTAAGGCACCAGAATGGGCTTCAGGATATCCTCATTCTGCTCCTGGCTCTGCCATTAACTTGTTCTGTGACATCAGGAAAATCAGTTAACTTCTCTGTGCTCCTGTTTCCTCTTCTGTAACATGGGGATGACAATGCTCATTTGACTTTGCAGAGCACTTTGATCTATGTGGGAGAAAAGGTTGAGTATTAGCTTCCTTGGAATATAGATAGACTAGCCTCAATTTAAAGTGGCCTCTCTGACCAAATTGGGAATGGCAGTGAGGATTTCTAAATGATATTCCAACCAGCCTCACTCACACAAGGAAAGTGACTAGGATATAAAGGAGAAAGGACTTCCACTTATGGCCAAAAAGTTACATTTTCTCAGTTCACTAGTATAAATCTGGAGTAATGTCCTTGAAATTAAAGGAGTTAATCTCAATGTAATTGGAAACTGCAAATGGCCCCTCTTATTTAGATATGAATAATATTCCATTTAGGGAACTGAATGAAAAGTTGACACTAGAAAGCTTCTTAAGAATGTTCTGAGGTCTCAATAACCAACAAAGAAACAAACCAAGCCAATGGAGTTATACCCATGTAAAATCACTCAAAATGAGATCAGAAAAAGGCTAGTTGTTACAGTATGGAGGCATTTTTATTTCAAATTTAAACACTGCCTAGTATTTGTATCTATTTATTTTCTAGCTATAGAGCTAGACAGAGAATGGAAATTCTGTTTTATGTAAGATTTTGAAATTTTCAATTTTTTTTTTTGTTCTGATTCAGAATAAAACCCCAACATTTCAAAATTCTTTGTGAAAGATTCCCCCTCTCCCTATTTTGTTTTGGCAATCAAAATGTTTCATTTCCATTCTGACATTTTTTATAAGAAAAGAGAAGAGAAAACACGTTTCTAAATTAAAAGTCATTTCAAAAGGAAAAAATAAAAATGTTTCAATCCAAAATGTCAAGATGGCATGTTTCGATGTTGTAAGAATATTTTTCCTTTTTTTCTTTGAAACAAAATTTTGATGAAATCAACACAATTGCAGCGTCTGGGTTTTTACAGAACTCATTGTATTTTGAAAAATAGTTCCCTTGAAGTTTACTGACCAGCATTATGTAGTGCCTGTAGTGAGGTCATAATTTTTTCAGAAAATCTTCTGTGGTACTGAGTAAAAATATAGATTGAATTTCAGTACTGTGCGGAGGGGCCAGTTCAATACCCACATACCATTTAAGTGATCAAATAGTGCTCAATTGGTACATAGGCTTTGAACTGACCCTCTACAGAGGCTTGAATTTCACTCTACAATGGCTCTGTATATATCAAAACACTTGTGATGTGGAATATTTCACACGCTGGTTAGCTGGCATCAGATCCACCAGCAGATGGCATAAAAGTGCTTTAGTTAAGACAAAACACTAAGGAGATATTACAGTAGTAACATTTGTTTTAGAAACACATTGAAACCAAGCCCCAAAATACAGTTACTAATCTCTGCTCATTAGCATCCAAGGGTTTTTTAATCAAATGGGAAGCATTTTGTTATTTATTAAGAGAAATGAATGCAAGCTTTGGAGGCTAATAGAACTATGAGCAATAAATGATATCAGTTCGTAAAGGACTAGTCGTGCCACACAAACCTGACTGCTTTATATGACACAATGTAATGGATGCAGAGCATGCAGCAGATGTGAATGGACTTTAGTAAATTCTCCCCATCTGTAAATTGGGGAAAGTAATACTGACCTCCTTTGACCTCTGTGAGAGCTACTGATGAAAAGCGCTACATTAGAGCTATGTGTTATTATTAAAGCATTTCATACAGTGCCTCACAAAATCTTGTTTGAAAATGTAATTCAAATAGACTGGATGTGAACAGGATCACATGGATGGAAACCTCTTGTATTGTAGGGGTGTTTTCAAATAGGGTTAATGATAAATGGAAATGAATCAGTTGCGGAAAAATGTCTGTGTATATGTGAGGTCCAGTGAGGTGCTACAGACATAGAAGGTGTATATCTTCTTTAAGAATCACTGGGGCTCTATGTAGATTCAGATCACTGGGGCTCTATATTGTCTGCATAGATCTGATTGCAGGATAGGCATCTGTAAATGTTTTGTTGTTGATTTGAGACAGACACAATTGTTCCTTGGAAGGTTGCACCCTGAAAACTGCTAATTAAGAGAATACATTTGGGAGCCCATCATATTTTGTGCACAACTTTGTTTACCGCATTCAGACAAATTACATGGTACAGCTGTTGGTCACTTTTAAAATTTTGGAAGAAATTTTGAAATTCAAAACTAAACAGAAAAAAATGTCAATGCTTTTTTGTGAAAATGTTCCCCAGTTTTATAACAAACTTTATTGGAGTCCAAATACTGCTCCCTCAGCTGCTCTTGGCTAAATGCAGAATAATTGCTTTTATGGGGTATGAAGAACTGAGGTTTCCTTAAACTCAGAGAATGGCTTTGGAACCAAATGTGTGTCAGGAAGACAATTTGCTATTGTCATCTTCTACACCAGAGAGTTGTACTAGGCCTTTTAAAAGGTAAAAGAATTACGCAAATCTGAAAATGCAAATGATTCCTCTTTCTTCTAACTATTTTACAAATATTAAAGTTCATGTTGTTACAATTCTTGAGCTGACATTTGTTTTTAATTAACAATGGATATGTGTGCATTACCAGAATTATTGAACACAATAGAAATGTATTACAAATATATTTCTTTTTGTTGCATGCTGCAAAACAAATACTGTCTACAGTTTGGAGGTAGTTGCATTTCAGTTGTGGGCCAAAAGATCCCTATACCTTACCCAACTTAAAAGAGTGTTGTGAAGTGTAATTAGTATTTACACAATGCCTTGAAATTCCCGAGAAATAGTGTTATACTAAATGGAGCACACACTTTAAACATTCATTTTTGGACTTATCAACATACGATATTTGGAAGCAAACTGTTTGCCTAATCCATCCAGTTTGTGCAACAGATTCTAAAAAGCCTTGGCAAATGCCAGTAACATCTATATTTTTATGATAAACCTGTAACAGGGATGCTTTATAATAAATTATCATGCTTTGGGACACAGAAGTGCTACTTGATTTTAATATACTACACCTCTTTTTTGGCAGTAGCTGAAAAAGTGGCTTAGTCCAGACATCATTTTGATGCAGTAGCTATGCTAGCAGGACAAAATATGGGTAGCTTTAAAGATAAGTATGTTATTTATGAACTGGAAGCAACAGTTCAATAATTCAAGTCCATTACTCATCTACTCATATCAACTAAAAGTCAGTTTAAGGGAGAGTTACGCGTGCAGTTCATAACAAACAATAGTGACTTCCCACTTCCTAACTCTGCTCAATGTTTGTAGAAGAGGTTTAAAAACAATGCAAATGTGCATACTCTTGGTTTCTGTGGGGTTTGAAATCTTTGTGTCCTTTAAGTAAATGTCAGAATTGTTGACATACATTTTAAGAGAAAAGACCAGTAACAAAAAAACAGATGCTTTATTTGGACAAAGTTCAGAAGGCTTATAACTATGAGACAGAGGCACCTAAATATTCTATTGGGAAAGTAACTTTTCTGACCTTGAATTTCGAAGATGTTCTAAAACCAAATAATTTTGTGGTCTGTTCTAGAAATAATATGGGAAACACTTCTCCAGCTACCTGTATTCCACGGGTTTGAATCTCCTCTAACACCATGGATCAGGACATGAAAGTGAATGAGGACAGAAACAGGGATGGCTTTTAAATGGAAGGACACAACTTTATTAAAAAACTGTATATTGGAGTCAGGCAATATCTCCTCATACCAGGCATTTTAGGTGGGCCCATTGGAGGCAGATACACATACACACACCGCTTGATATTGCATGCCTACCTCAAAGCAGGGTTTAAATAAGTGATTGTGTGAAGCAAAAGCCATTCTAGCTCACATCTCCCTAGCTAGCCAATGGGGAGCAGAGCACTCAGGGAGTTGAGGGGCCTAACCCTGTATACACTCCCCATTTTTTACTAAAATTATCTGGCAAGTTGCAGACCCAATCAATTTTCCCCATCCATTTAATCAATAGGTGGCATTGTCAGAGTGGTGTGACTATATTAGCTTCAGTGGAGTTCCTCCTGATTTACACAGGTGAAAGAATCAGACAGACTTAAAATAGATTTGAACAGTATCTTTGACTTTTACACTATTCATAATTTCTTGGCAGGTTGAACAGCACCAGCACATAATTGGTTTGACAATTAGGGTGGTGGTGGTGGTGGTGAGGATTTCTGGCCAGCCAAGAAATATGAATGATCATTGTCTTCACAGATGGGAGATTTGGCAGCATATGCAGAACTCTTAAAGTCTTTGGAAGCAAAGTGTAACAAGAAGATAATGTGGGTGGAAGGTATTGCTAATGCTGATATAATTTCTCTTACAGACATGGATGTACAGCAGCATATATTTCAAATATAACAGAAGCCTCTTTTACATGGAATGTAGAAAAGTGCTAAAATGGCCTTGAGGGGGCAAAAAAAAATCTAATGATTGTTGGAAATGTCTTTCATGGGAAGGAGCGGAAGCCCCACTACTGGGGATATTTAATATTAGACTTCTCTAGTTCAGGCCAATGCTGGTATAGGCTCATCCATAGAATCAAGAAGCCACAATCAGTTCCCTGAAAATTCCCTTTGCACTCTCCTTATTCAGCACATCTCAGTTGCTGAAGAAAATCTAACCCACAAACTTTTTCAGAATACAGAATGTAGCCAACAAATCGTATAAGCACAGGTGAAGAGAATGGCTACTATCATAGAAAGGCCCTCATCTTCAGTACATTCCTTTCCACTGGGTCGGAAAGCGTTGGTTCCCTAATTCAGCACTTAAGCATATGTTTTAACTTTAAGCATCTGAGTAGTTTTACTGATGTCAGTAGAATGACTCATGTACTGAAAGTCAAGCATTTGCTTAAGTGCTTTTCTGGATCAGAGCTCAGGGAAACCACTACTCCTGAAGGTCACAAAATCTGGGCTCTTGTATCAGGGCAATGGTCAGATTAGTGTAATGACTAACAAAAAAGAAAGAAGGCTAGATCCTCTGCTCATGTGAATCATCCTAGCTCCATTGTGGAGCTACTTGGATTTACCGCAGCTGAGGATCAGCCTCAGAAAGAAAGTCCATAGTCATTTATGATTTAAAGAGTTATTCTTTGGTTATGTCAGTGTAAAATCAGGCCCAGAAGATACAGTTAGTTGGAATAATCATCAAAACCTTCTGAAATTCACTAATCATTGTCTCAACAAAAATGATTAGGGGTCTGGAACACATGACTTATGAGGAGAGGCTGAGGGAACTGGGATTGTTTAGTCTACAGAAGAGAAGAATAGGGGGGATTTGATAGCTGCTTTCAACTACCTGAGAGGTGGTTCCAAAGAGGATGGTTCTAGACTATTCTCAGTGGTAGAAGATGACAGGACAAGGAGTAATGGTCTCAAGTTGCAGTGGGGGAGGTTTAGGTTGGATATTAGGAAAACCTTTTTCACTAGGAGGGTGGTGAAATACTGGAATACGTTACCTAGGGAGGTGGTAGAATCTCCTTCCTTAGAGGTTTTTAAGGTCAGGCTTGACAAAGCCCTGGCTGGGATGATTTAGTTGGGGATTGGTCCTGCTTTGAGCAGGGGGTTGGACTAGATGAATTCCTGAGGTCCCTTCCAACCCTGATATTCTATGATTCTATGATTCCTGGTATTTTAATGTGAAAGACTAATATGTAGGTGTTCAAATGGGTTAATTATTGTGCCAACATTGACAGATAAAAAATTCTCATGAAAATTATGGATAAAAACATAGAAAATCAAAGACTGCATTCAGAGCATGTGTATGAAACAGGATGCAAAACAGCAATTTTTGTCTGTTTTTTGAAATAAAACTCATACACTAAACAAATAGCTTATGAATAAACTTTGACCACTGGCATCTACAGAACCACATTAATTTAACTACCACCCATCTGTGTAAAGTCAGAACATCTATCTTCTGCCAGCAAAAGACTTCAGACTAAACCTCTGATGGCCTTCAGATTTCATAACTGTCTTGGCACAGGGACAGCTTTTGCAGAAGAAAGATTTGAGAAAAGATAAATGTCAGTTGTCCTGTGCATTTTTGACTGAGAGTCAATTGCAAATAAAACTACCACCACCAGAGGAGCTCATGTTGCTAATGAGAAATCTGTTAATAAAAGAGTAAAAAATTGCATAATGACCTGGGCGAATAAACACATAAAAGCTAATAATAGTAATGACAACAGTAATAATTAATAAAATATTATTTGTAATGTGATAGTATTTCCAGGGTTCAGCCAGGTTTCAGGCCCCATTGTGCTGGGTGCTGTCTAAACACAAGGAAGATATCACAAACAGTTACAATTTCTAATTTGAAAACTTACAGAAATGAGTGCAATACAGAATAAGATGGAAGTATGGGGGAAGGGCAAAGTTAATGACAATAAGATCATGAGGTTACATGGGTTAGGTATATGTCACAGTGTCACTGGCCCCTTTAAGGGGAGATGGGCCCAGCCCTACCTGTGACCTAGCCAACTTTCCTCTCCAGGTGGGGAGAATGAAAGTCATGTGACCAGTAGAGTAAAGTGACCCAGTCGGGCCTTTGGTATATAAGGTAGAGACAAGGAGAGAGAAAATGTAGAGGTGGATGTTGACAGATGCCTGAAAGACATTGCAGGAAATAAGAAGACTTCTGGAGGGCCCTGAGTCTGCAGCGGGAAAGACACCAGTAGGAAAGGAGGCCTTGTGAAGAAAGCAGAGAAGGCCAAACTCCAAGCAAAAAGAGCACAGACTTGCCCAGTTTGGGACTAGCGTAAAAGAAAGGAATGTTAAAGAGAGGACAGACCCTCAGGGAGGAGGAACTGGGCAGAACTGAAACTGGGGTGAAGACTTTGTAGGTTTGAATTCAATTTTGAAAGACTTTGTGCAGCATTAAGTAAATTGGACCACAGAAGGGGAATGTTCTGAACATCTGAACTTGGGTAGACTTTTTAAGGGGCCCTGAACAGAAGGGGAAACTGAAGCAGGACATCACTGAGCCTAGGGTTGTCATCTTGCCGGTTGTTAAGCAGCCTGGCTGTTTTTGATACTGTCTTGCCTGTTTGATGGTGAAAAGATTTAATGTACCAGGTTTATTTTTCATGGGGGACTGATACTCCCTGTAAGCTGCATGTGTGCATGGTCAGGCACCGATTGTGTAACTACTGAACATTATACGGCTGGGGGCACAGCCGACACCTGGGTCCTGCTCTGTGAGCCGAAAACTTCAACCTTCCCCATAACCTGCTGAAATGATGGTGGCTGGTCTCTGCACCAGGGACCGGGAAGTGGAATGGACCCAAGACTTGTCAGCAGGGAGGGGCAAGAAACGAGTTGGAAGAGACAGGGCTCCTGGGAGACAACAGTAGGAAGGGTTCCCTTGAGGGCTTAGGTGTGGGAGGGGGTTGGCCAGTTTTTCTATGTCTCGTAGATGGCAACCTAGGAGACCTACCCTTCACCATGAAGGGGAACTTGGAAGGTGGGAGGACAGTATATAATAAACGTAATGGTTCCTTGTGTGTTCTAGAGCAGTGGTTCTCAACCAGGGGTCCGGGGCCCACTGGGCGGGAGAGGGGAGCTGTGAGCACGCTTCGGGGGTCCGCCAAGCAGGGCTGGCATTAGACCTGTTGGGGCCCAGGGCAGAAAGCCCGGGGTTCCAAATCCCGCCACCCGAGGCTGAAGCCGAAGCGTGAGCAATTTAGCTTCACAGGGCCCCCTGTGGTGTGGGGCACTGAGCAATTGCCCTGCTTGCTACCCCCTAATGCTGGCCCAGGGTTTTATATGTATAAAAAACAGTTGTTGTGGCACAGGTGGGCCGTGGAGTTTTTATACCATGTTGTGGGGAGGGGTGTCCAGAAGGAAAAAAGTTGAGACCCCCTGTGTAGAAGAATCATATAGTTCTCCTTTTAGTTTTATTGGTTTGTATCTGGAGGTGAAAGAAAGTCTGAGTAGAAGGGGCGTTCCCCAGCCACTGATTATTCCCACATATATTTTCTCTACTATGAGCTCATCCCCCTATAAATCTGCCACTGATAGTATTATGCTCCATTTTGTAAGGGAGGGATTATTTCTCTAAAGCTTTAGCACTAGATTTAAGTCTAAAATTAGCTTTTAGGTTTGTTTTAATTAAGGATTTAGGGAAGGATTTTCAAAAGCATTCAGCACTGACCTAACTACAGTATTCCCTTTGAAGTAAATGAGAATTTTAACATTTACTTCAGTGGGAGCATAGTTAGGTCAAAGCTCAGTGCTTTTGAAAAACATACCCTTCCTGCTTAAGTTGTAAAATCACTTTTCAGGTTTTCAGCACAATTGCCTGGAAGCCATGGAAAGCTTTTCTCTGAACAAATTAATTAATACACGTACAACTAGCTTGGTTGATTCCACAACAAAAAGAAGTCTGCAATCTAATCCATTCATTGGATTTATCTGTTCAGCACACATTTTTTGATCAGCATCAGGAAAGTTAATCGCAGGACTGGAAAGGACCTTGAGAGGTCATCTAGTCTAGTCGCCTGCACTCATGGCAGTTCTGAGTTTTATCTAGACCATTCCTGACAGATGTTTGTCTAACCTGCTCTTAAAAATCTCCAATGATGGAGATTCCACAACCTCCCCACGCAATTTATTCCAGTGCTTAACCATCCTGACAGTTAGGAAGGTTTTCCTAATGTCCCATTTAAACAGTCCTTGCTCCAATTTAAGCCCATTGCTTCTTGTCCTAATCTCAGGGGTTAAGGAGAATAATTTTTATCCCTCCTCCTTGTAACAGCCTTTTATGTACTTGAAAACTGTTATCATGTCCCCCTTCAAGTCTTCTCTTCTCCAGACTAAACAATCCCAATTTTTTCAATCTTCCCTCATAGGTCATGTTTTCTAGACCTTTAATCAGGTTTGTTGCTCTTCTCTGGACTTTCTCCAATTTGTCCACATCTTTACGGAAATGTGGAACCAAGAGCTGGACACAATATTCCACTTAAGATCTAATTAACGTGAAGTAGATTGGAAAAATTACTTATTGTGTCTTGCTTACAACACTCCTGCTAAAACATCCCAGAATGATGTGGTGGTGGGTTTTTTTGTTTTTTTTTTTTCAGCAGTGTTACACTGTTGACTCATATTTAGCTTGTGATCCGCTATGACACCCAGATCCCTTTCTGCAGTACTCCTTCCTAGGCAGTCATTTCCCATTTTGTATGTGTGCAACTGATTGTTCCTTCCTAAGTGGAGTATTTTGCATTTGTCCTTATTGACTTTCATCCTGTTTTCTTCAGACCATTTCACCAGTTTGTCCAGATCATTTTGAGTTCTAATCCTATCCTCCAAAGCACTTGCAACCCCTCCTAGCTTTAGTATGGTCCGCAAACTTTATAATTGTACTCTCTATGCCATTATCTAAATCATTGATGATGATATTGAACAGAACTGGATCCAGAACTGATCCCTGCAGGACAGCACTTGATATGCCCTTTCAGCTTGACTGTGAACCACTGAAAACTACTGTCTGGGGATGGGTGTCCAACCAGTTATGCTCCCACCTTATAGTAGCTCCATCTAGGCTGTATTTTTCTAGTTTGTTTATGAGAAGCTGCCATATACTGAAAAGTCACATGATGCTAAATAAGCAGTAGGTTGATAATATTGAAGAAAAGGACAAGCAAGGGAAAAGGATATGTTTTTCAAGAAGCCTTTTTTTAGAGATGCCATGGTATGTTTTGCAAAATCACTTAACTATAAAACCATTTTGAAGATCAGTTCTTCCTCCCTCATAATTGCCAGCTGGCTCACAGCTGTGGAAGTGCTTCTGTGTAAAAGGTTTTAAGTGAGGTTGTTTAAAAATGCATGTATTCCAACCTCATTTTAAAAGCCTTTTTTTAAAGAGCCGTCTTTCTGCTCTTCTCAACAGCAATGTGCATTCTGTGCCACCCATC
This sequence comes from Eretmochelys imbricata, assembly GCF_965152235.1. NCBI lineage: Eukaryota > Metazoa > Chordata > Testudines > Cheloniidae > Eretmochelys > Eretmochelys imbricata. The sequence continues at coordinate 243,394,827 of NC_135573.1, forward strand.
TGAAAGCTGACAAGTAGCTCATGATTGCCAGGCATCTGTCACTGGCATGAATGGACAGTGAAAATGTACTATCCAGCTTTGGGGTTTAAAAAGGCTGGCTCTGTATTTATGGAGAACTGCTCTACCTTGGTAAGAAATGTCTCTGAAGGATTTATGACCCCAAATCTCTCCGTGTGGTGACAGACTCACTGCTTTCAAAAGGGAAATGTCTCAAAGAATGATATGAACATCACAGTGGCTGTAAAGGCTAAAAGGCAGGATTTATCTTTAAATAATTTGGGCCACAAATTGAGGCCAGGCTCACAGAACAGAAAATGTATGGTAGGAATAATTTTTCCCTCTGACAAGCCAGCCAGGAAGAAATGCTGGAACTCAAATCACAGGCAGTGGAAAAGAAAGGCAGACCAGGTACACACTCACCTCGACATATGGGGCCAGAATGTGCCACCCTTGCTCAGAGTGACTAGTCTGACTACTTTCTCATTGATGAGAAAGGCACTAGTCCATGGGAATATGGGTGGCAGAATCTGGAACTTAGTGCCTGATTTTCATGGGGCTGAGATCTCAGCCTCCAAAGACACATGCATAACTTTATGTACCCACACGGCTGCCTGTGGGCCAAGTTGGGCCAAACCGCAGAATGACTGCGTGGTGGAAGGAGACAACACAAAGTGTCACTCCTCCCCTACTCTTCTTACATGCACGACCACAAAGAGGCAGACAACCAGACTCCTTGCACTCAGGGACAGCAAGGACTCTACTAGCCTCTACAGTAATACAACTACCTCCCACCCCCTAACACAAACCAGGGTTCTGATCGAGCACCTATTGAAATGAATCGAAAGTCTCCCATTGACGTGACTGGGTGTTGGATTGGGCCCTGTGTTAGCAAGCTGGCAGTTCCAGAGGGGAGTGCATGAGTTTGAAAGATTGAAAGTACAGCTAGGAACTCCAGTGTCTTCTGAGGAGCTCTCTCTGGGGCTCAAGAACTTTAGCCAGGATGGGCAGGGCTGGTGTCCCTAGCCTCTGTTTGCCAGAAGCTGGGAATGGGTGACAGAGGATGGATCACTTGATGATTACCTGCTCTGTTCATTCACTCTGGGGCACCTGGCATTGGCCACTGTTGGAAGACAGGATACTGGGCTAGATGGACCTTTGGTCTCACCCCATATGGCCGTTTTTACGTTCTTATGTACTGTAGCTCTCTGCCACAATTTAGTCCACGTTGTGTACATCATCTGACAGATTCCATTACTTATGTGCACAGGTGTTTTAAATTCACATATACAAAGTCTGGTCAGTAGTTACTTATCCTACACATATGCCCTCAACTAAAGAGGTCATTGTTATTATATATTTTAAGTCTTTTAAGTCAAAATACACCTTAATTTCTTGAGTCAGGAAAGAATGGGTTTTTTAAATTGATTTCTAAGTAAATTTCCAAGCAACTATTTTGGAAAACGGCTAGTGTGATTTCCATAGCCTCTACAAGTCTTTAATACGTTCTATAATGTCTCTTTTTACTAAAAGGAAAAGTAATTTTCTACTGATCATCACCATGGGATGTGGTGCTCTGTATAATCCGTGCCAGTGAAGCTGTAATATGCAGGCACTAGCAGCGCTGGCAGTTAGACCTGGAGAGCCTGGTAAAGGTCATGCAATGGGTCCTACTAGCCTTACCAGGAGTTTTCACGAAAATCAACCCATACCAAAGAGGGATGGACTGAGCCCCTGATTTTGTTTCTAAATGTTTCATTGTTAGTGTTGATTTTTTTTTTATTTAAATGAGTCTGATCCCACAAAGGCAAGTGTTCTAGGGGCAGCCCTGCTGGGAATTGGGTTGTTTCTGCTAAAGCATGAAAAGCAGTAATTTACTCAAAAAAGTTAGCACAGAAACATCTTGTTAAAGACAGAGGGCTAGATCCTCAGCTGGTTTAAGCCAAAATAGCAGTATTGGCTTCAATGGACCCGTGCCAATTTACACAAGTTGAGAATCTGGCCTGAATATCGACTTGTTTCTCTCAAAGTGGCAAATAGGCAATATCCAGCTTGATTTTATTTTGTAAGACTTAAGACCCACCTTTGGTTTCCATATCTACAGCTGAAGCACAGCCAGCGTTCTGGAATGGAAGAACAATTTGAGACCCCAGCTATAGGTTCTCATTTCATATATATATAGCACTCATAATACGAGCCAAAAATCAGTCTCAAGAATGTGCATTGTGACAGTGGAATTAGTACAATATTTCAAAAGTCCTGGCATGGAGTAGAATTATTGATCAAAACAAATTCTGAATTATCAAACATATGTTTACATTAACAGAGGCCTTGCAAACCAAAACTGATTGCTATGTAGCTTTCTAACAACAAACAAACAAATAAATAAAAATCAACACACTAGCAAGCCAAATGGGCTTACCAGAAGATGGCAGTGATGCCTTGTTATAGCTGTATTTACTGTACCATTTACAAGAATAACCTAATTGCTCTATAATTATATCATAGTAAAAGGAGGACACAGATGTAGTCAAACTAATTACCATCTCTGCATCTTAAGTATCCTACCTAACTTGGTACAACTTTTCAGGAATCCTCAACTCAGCCATCTTTCTTGTACTCTTATTTGCCTGGAAACATGCCAGGCATATGAATAATATTCTTGTTATTACACTAGCATATAGCTTGATTCACCTTAGATTTGAATAGTGCCAAATTAGAAAAATTTATTTGGGAACCATTTTTCTCTTGCACTCTGGGTCTGAATGCTAAGGCCTGGATCCACAAAGAGACTTAAGCATTGCAAGGCCGAGCATTGCAAAGTCTATATTTTAGATGCATAGGAAGTCACAGGAACAACTCTATGATAAACCAGGCTAGTTAGGTGCCTACGTTCCCAATACAGTGAATGGGATGAGATAAGCACCTAAGAATATAAAACACAAAAGACAGCACTCTAGGCAGGCAATGGCCTAAGCTAGCCAGTGGGAGATGCTGATGACAGGGGTGTGTCCCAAGCCCCTCCCCTTGCTTGGAGATAGGTGCCTAAGTATGGGCTACAGGGAGGTGCCTATCTCTGTTAGTGATCCACAACTGGGAACCTCTCTCCGGGAGTCGGGTGGCTTAGGCTCCAAAGTCATTTCTTATGAGAATGAGTTAGGTTCCTGCGTCACACCACACACAACAGTTGGAGGAGGAGGAGCTCACCTTATACATTTTAGCTCAGTGTTTAGAGCGCTCACCTGGGACATGGGAGAAGCAGGTTCAATTTCCTCCTTTGCCTGAAGGGGAGAAAGGTTTTGAATGGGTGTGTGCGGTGTCCTCCCACCTCTCAGAAGAATGCTCTAATCACTGAGCTATAGGATATTCTAATGAGGGGCTCCCTCAGCTGGAGCTGTTTCACTGTGGATAAATAATGAAAGAATCATTAGAGCAGGAGGACTGGACCATTGGTCTCCCAACTCCTAGGTGGGTGCCCTAATGACTGGACAACAGAGCCATCCACTCTCTCTATGGCCCTATCATTCTAAGTATTGATACATAGTGGAGCAGCTTCAACAGGAGAGATTGAGGGAGGCCCAGTGAGATTGTGAATCTTAGTGGAACATGAAATTGGGACTTAGTCACCTAAGTACCTTTTTGGGTCTGAGCCTAACATCTTATATATAGGGAGAGGTAGGATTTCATATTCCAGTCCACAAAGGAGAAGGGAATTCCCAAACTTCAGCAGAATGATGATACACAGACAAATTTACTTAACTTGATGTAACTATGGAAAACTGACATTCACTCCCTGGCACAGCTGATGAAAGGAATGTTAAGGTTTCCACTTTTAACTTTCATGGGTTATAGATCTACACCTCCAATGAGAGGCAAATTAGTCATTTGTTCAAAACATCATCTCATGATGCCATTTTTCATACACTCTGTCACCCTTAAACACTGTCTCATTAGGAGTGAGTGTGTTTCCTATTGCTAGTGCTGACTTGAATAGAAACTCTTTTAGTTCAAAGATGAGACTATCATCAGCTGTATAGTAATAATAATATAGTCTCCCTGGCTATTTTTTCTTAGATATTTTAATCTGAACTATATAAATGGAATTAACTTTGACATTGATAATAATAATGACTTCAGCTCTTTTATTTTCCAGTTGTAAGTTCCATAAGCTTCCTATTGCTATGTAAATATGAAAACCCGAAACCTTAATAATGGATTGCAAGCACTGATTCTCATAAAGTCCCCTAAGCAAGTAGAACACTGAGCAACCATGTCAAGCCTGTTAAGTCATTTGAAGGAATTTGGGAAGTCAGCACAACTGGGATAATTTCCTAGCAATTCATCCATAATGTCTACTGCCTGGTCCAAATTCTGACACACAGATATATTATACCCAACTGAGGTCAGCATGTATAAACACTAAACTGTCCTAAAAATGCAGAATGTGGAGAAATAGGCCTCATTAGTACTTTTAGAAAAGTAGATAAATCATATTGAACTTGAAATAACAGATGATCAAGATATGGACAGCTGATAGCTGCTCTTTCTTTCTTTCCCCACCCACCATTTATTTAAAAGAATTGACTGTAGAACATGTCAGTGATGCACCAGTATTAATTCTTTACATTCTTTTACCAGCTTGCCAACTACCTAAATACCTCAAGCTATTCTACTGAGCATGATTAATTTCATGTTTGTTTATCTCAGGCTTCTTCCATTTATTTACAGAAAATGACTTAAATTATTTCCTATGTAGGTTTGAATTTCCTTGAACTTACCAGACTCCTGGGGCAGATTTTAAGTCATGTAGGCTTGAAAGGAACATCTAAAGGGGTAAAAAGGGTGTTTGAAAGATTTTAAAGGATCAAGGACAGTGTGAAATAATGCAAATATGTAGGTTAGTTGAAATACAAAGTTCATGGAGCACTTTGAAGATCTTTGAATACACCTCAGCCAAAAATCCATGTGTGAAGGACTGAAGTTCCCTGCTATTTGAAAATGCCTCTTCTTTATGAACTGATTGTTCTGAACTCTGGTCTACTTAGCCAGCACCAAATCTTTTCTGCTTTCTAAGCGTCTGAAGATGCAAGCTCTGTTAGGCTGCCAGTCAACAGAACTTCATAATGACATACGGCTGAGGACTTGATATCATGATTTTGCATACTTCACCCACTAAATTCTATAATTAAAAAAAAAAAATCACATTTCACAGCCTCTTTCCCCATCAATTTTTTTTAAAAAAGGAATGTTGCTGCTTAAGAAGACTGGAGACATCATTCCTTATTCTTATTCTTATTCACAAGCATTCTACACTTCAAAAACACTTGAAACCATGCCATCATAATAATCTTTCATCTTAACTACTGTATCCTTCTCCTCTCTCAACTTCTTACATTTTTTCTCTTTTGCTCCAGTCTCAGAAACTGTAATGATCATACTCTGTAGTGATGGAGGCCATATAAGTACCTGGATACACATACAATCTGGCTTAAGTACTCCTGGTAAAGTCACCTTCCTTTCATGCTGCTTTATCCACCTCTTTAAAGCCCTCCATTAGCCTTCTGTCTTTTACCACACTGAGTTTTAGTTCCTCATCCTCAGCTTTAAGGCACTACGTAGTCTCAGCCCCAACGCTTCCTCTCGATTTTCAGTTTTGCTACTCCAATTGCTGCTATTACAGCTGGGAGAAAAATGCAATATTATTTTGTGGAAAATTTCAAATTTAATTCAGTTTTTCATGGAAAATTATGATTTTTGGCAGAACATTTTGAAACAAAGCAAAATAAATACTTTTATTTAACTTCGTATTGAATTTTTCATTACATTTTGATTAAAAAAAAAGGTTTGGATTTGCTTCCCCCCCCTTTTTTTAAAGTGGAAAAGAGAGAGAAAAAATCAGAAAGGAGAAGAAAAGTGGGGAAAAACAGTTTGTTTTCCCCTTTCTTCTCTCTCTCTTTTTTTCTTCTTCAAAATTTCAAATTCTTTCCATCTTGCAGGGTTCCAAACTGACACAAATTTTAGTTTTGTTCCTATTTTGGTGTGAACATTTTTATCAAGCTATTTACAAATTATGTTATTGAAACCATTCATGAAAGTTTATCAAAATGTTTTGTTCACCAAAACCTCATTTCAGATAAACATTTTTACAATGTTTTCAATAAAACGGTACAGTGAAAAAATCACAAAAGTAAAAAAAATCAACAATTTTTGTCACATTTTTCATTTTTGAAAAAAGGCCATTTTTCAACAAATACATTTATTTATTTATTTATTTGTAATTATAAAAAACTCCAACTACATCTATTTCCATGCACTGGTACAGCTATTTTGAAGGGGCTTAAAAGAAGCATTTTGGTGGCTCTTCACACAATATAAGAACAGAAAGCTTATGGTATTTTCACCTCTTTGACTTTTTCCAATAAAACACTCAAATGCAAAGTTCAGTCTCTGATGACTGAGAAATTGGATTGTGCAGAAAAAAAATTGGCAGAGCAAAACATCTCAGCTGTAGGCTGAAAAGGAAAAAGGGACATAGAAAAGGTCTCTGTTAAAAAGAAAAACAGTTACTGGAGAATCATTTCTCCATTCTGTAGAACTCCTTTGAAAAAGGATGACCCTGGTAACTAGGCAGACAAAGAACACACTATTAGTGAGCATTAACTACAGGACTGCAGCCAAGGGACAGATATTAGAAAATGAATAAGGACTAAAATCTCTATCTCTCTTTCCCTCTCTAAAGATCTTGGAACGCAATGGCAAAATCATTAAGAATAACCATACAACCATGTGTTGCAATCCTGTCAATTCACAAGCTAACCAAGGTTATTCCAGGTCAGCAGTGGGATATAAACTCTCTAAACAGCATCTATCTCAGCGATTTCCAAACTTTTCAGCCAGAGGGCCAAATACATTAATTCAAAAATATCAAGGGGAAACAATATTTTGAGGCAGATTCTCTGCCCTGTGCTTTTCCTTTACTCAGCTCGAGCAAAGAAAAGGGAGCAAAAGCTGTATGTAAAGTCCCCTGCTGGGGATTCCTGTGGCGTAAGGGAAAACAACTTCTTATCATAGTAAAAGGGGTTCTAAATGAAGAATAATGGAATAAAAGGATGAAATTGGCTGAATAGCAGGAAACATTTCCTGACAATGACAGCTGCTGGATAATAGAACAGTCTCTCAAGGGAATGGATAGGATCCCTCAATTTAAACTCAAACTGTGCAAATCACTCTTAAATAAACTAGAAAATGGACAAAAGGGACAGAAAGGAAGAATGGTCCAGTGGACTGGGTACTAGATTGAATTGCTGGAGGTTCAGATGCAATTCCCTGCTTTGCCACAGACTTCCCATGTAATGCTAGGTAAGTCTCTCTTGGCCTTAGTTCTCCATCTGTAAAATGAGGATACTATGGTGATTCTATGCTGATGGGGGCCATATACGCTCCATAGAGAGAACAATCCTGAACTTGCAGGGAGATGCAAATGGGGCCTGATCCAAACCTCATTGGGATCAATAGGAATCTATCCATTGACTTCAGTAGAGTTTGGATCCATTCCCAGGTTACCCAATAGATCTCTTCATCTCTAGATTCTATTATATGTGCCAAGGGCCAACCCAGAAGGCCAAGAGAACATGGACATGAGATTGCTATTTCAAGCACTGCTCTATCATTTGGTATGTTTGCCTTTCTATGGCAGCCTCAGCGGAGCACATGTGACATAAAAAACACTGACCAGTGATGTAAACAATAAAGAAGATGGTAAAAACAGTTGGATTTAACTGAATTCACAGTTGGATTTAACAGAGGGAATGCTGGCATTGTCTGAATTGTAGCAAATGAAAATGTTAGAAAAAATGAGAACTCATTCACTTGGTGTCTCTTCACTTTTGACTCTGATGTTTTCTGGCAAAGTGATAACAGTATGCAGTTTCCCTGACCTATATAAGGAATGTTACTTTTTGGTTTGAAAATGTCAGGGATTCCAGCTGCTAATAGCAGCTTTTCGGCCCTTTGAAGCAGAGAGAACGGATAATACTGGAGTCACAAAAGCCCAGCGACATTTATTAAATTTTAGAAGCCTTCCTTCTAAATACACAATATCCTTTAAAAACTTGATCTAAGGGGGATTATGAAAGATAGGGCACAAAAACAGAAGACATGCTGCTGCTTGGTGGAGTTCAGAAGCAGTAGAAAATACTATAAGGGCACAGCTATGGTTTTTCTTCAACAGATGATTCATTTGCTGCTTTGTGTCATTATTCATTTTTAGATATAAAGTTGGAGAATGAGCAAGCTGCTAATCTGACAAGATTTAAGCACAGTATAGAATTGTTCTGTCATCTTGTGGTATTTGCCAAACTAACCCATCACCCTCCATCCTATACAATGAGATGTTTCTTTTATAAATGAGATGATAAAGAACATTCAAAGAGTGATATGAGGGGAAAAGAGAACCATCTGTTCTGAAAGGACAAACACTGATCCTACAAGAAGAAATGCAGAGGGGACTATTCTGTTCTCATTTATACTGATGTAACTGAGAATGAAATTGGGCTCACACGTTTTGGATGTATGTGTGGAAACTATCATCTGTTAAAATTTTCATGATAATCACTTACATGGGTAATGTGCTTCCAACGAGATGATTGTCTGACAATACACATTAACACCACCCTCTGGTCTGATTTCTATCACAACAGTTACAGACCCAGAGCTAGATTGTCCCTTCCCATGAAACCATGAATATGGCGCACACGCAGCAATGCTACCTCAAAAGGAGCACATGGAAACAACTCTGCCTCAGAGAGCCATAATTCCTTTTCTGGTCTCTTACTCTTGAAAAAAAGAGCCAGCTACCATCCCTGACTGGGTCCTGCTGTTCTGGCGGCTGCATTGAGGGGCTGGAGCCAAAGTTCTGCCCATTTCCTGCTTCACTCTGCTTACCTGTCGAGGGGAAATGTACTGGGCATGTAGACCCTGCTCCCTCCACGGCAACTGGAGTTGTGGATAGGCCACACAGAGGAATGTTTGTGTGTGGAGGCTCTTACTCTTTCAAGACGCTATACCACCAGTCCTGTCATGATATATCCTTAAGTGACAATAGTGTTCTTGATGCTGATATGAATCCGGAACTTGAATTATTCATGACTCCTTTGCAAAGTAGCCCTATAGCCAGCTTAACCAAGTTCTTGAGTATTCCTCCTACCTAATAGTGGTTCCTTCACCCCTGTACATCCAAGCAAACTCTGTCTGTGAGGAGACTGTTCCAGTTTACATTCAGAATTGGTCTGGTCTCTCACTTCCCGCAGAATCAGGAGAGCTATCTTTGCCCTCCCCCAGCTCTGGGCCATATTCTCAGCCTTAGACATTGTTATTGTTTGAATGGAACAGAGAGCTGAGTGAACTGACGTTCAGGATCTTTGTAATCCCAAATGATCAAATTCAAGAAAACACAAGAGAGAGTTAGTAATTCGAGTCTAGTCACAGTATGTTAAGGTTTGATGTAAGAGAGGGCAATTACTTCACTCCTAATCCAAACAAATTTTTTTCATTTTGCTATATCATTATAGACACAAGCACCTACATGAACATTCATATATTCCTTGCAGTTGTATAAGTCCTTATTCTATCATTTCCATCATATTCACAGGAAGTTACCTGGACATAAGACTACAAATTTACCCAATCCTAATGAATAAGCACTGTTCACAAAGTTATTTTTTATTGCTCTGTTTATATCAGCTATGCGTCGCCTACTGATAGCAAATCAACAGGGTCAATTGTGCATGAAGCTATGTGACCTCTTGATTTATTATCCTACATCTGCCAATTCTACTCTGCAGACCTTGACCCTGGCTTGAAATTAAATATCTTTAATCTAGTTTACAAGCGTCTTGACATCATTGCCATGCATTCCTCAACTTTCTGTTAGATGCAAAGGACTCTATCATTACTGAATGTTTACAGCAGCTAGTATAACCGCACTAAATGGCAGCTTTAATTAGAACTAAAGTTATGTGGACTTTAAAATACCTGCACTTGAATTTCAGAAAATGAATCAAATGTGAAGTAGGGAGTTATGTGCAATTTTCTTGCATGGCCTACTTTTTTTCAACACAGTCAACACAGCTGTTCCATTCGTCCTCTCTAGAATTACACAAGGCCTTTTCCTAAACAGGTGTCCGCTTTGCTTTCAAACTAAACCAGATCTAAAAATAAAATACAAAGCTGAAAGCATAGTTTAGCATTTTTTTATTTAAATCTTGGTTTCTGTAGAAGGCTCTGCCTCAGCTTTAACAGTCATGCTGCACAGCACACCTGGTTGTAACAGTCACGTCATATTGAACTGAAGTAATGGCATGCAGTATGAAAGTCAATCTACATGGGAGATGTTATATGCATGTGAATCCCATTATATATTATATTCCTGAGATTTGTCCATTTACCATTGACCAGGTGTCACTTTGGAAATGTACACTAATATAACTAGGAGCAGAGCTGGGCAAATTATCCATGGGAAACAATGTATTCAATGAATGTCACCCCTTTGTCCATTCATAAACTATCTACTAATTCATCATGATTTTCCTGAATTCATAAGTATTTGTTCATAAGCTCATTTGTGCAATCAAATTGCACCCATGGATCACCTATGACAAAGTGTTATGATCACGCTTTGTGTTTGACTAGTTATCTAAGTCACATGATATTTTACCCCCTGATCTCTGATTAAATCACACAAGCTTTGTAAACAGGAGGCAGGCCATTGTGACTTTCACTCAGGAACTTGGAGGGCAGGGAGCCAGAGATATAAAAAACTTAAAACATTTTTAATTTTGAAATTTTCTGACCAGAAAAGAAGACAACATTTTTACTATCAATGAAAAATGTTCCCATTTTTTGACCAGCTCTAATTGATTTAATGTCTTTTCCCTGGCCACTGTGCAGAAGAAAGAGAATTATATTTGGCTACATACATGGATCTTCCTCCCACTAGCTCATCCCCCTCTCCTATTTCCCTACCCCTTCCTCGATGCCACTATCTAGACAGTGACTGACAATCATTTTTGCTAGAGTTTAGATCACTGATTTGCAAGCTCCCTGCGTTCTATCAGCTTACACTTTCGCTTCCAAGCACACAACATCATCCAAATGTTAATGGAAACCCAAACACAAAGGAACACAGATATGGTCAAATCTAGTCACAAATCAGAGTTTGCAAACATGCTCATGAAGACATTTTTCCATAATTCAACCAATTTTATCCAGAAGTAATTGGAAAAAAAATAAGAAAGGAACATGTGGAACTTGCTTACCAAATGTACCTTCTATGTGTCATTGTACTTAATATAAATATAGGCTGAACATCAGGGGAAATTTCCTAAGGAGTTTGACAGTGAAATAGTTTCCCAAGGAAAATTGAGGAGGAAGTTTTAAGAGATTTAAAGTTAGACTGGGTAGAATAGAAGAAAATATACTATAGAAAATAATCCTGCACTGACAGAAAGAAGTAATATGTTTTAATAGGACTTTCCAGTTCTCACCTCTATGTTTTTATAATTAATTTTCTGACTCAGAAATTTTAAACAGACTATATATATATATATATATTTATATATATATACTGTATATATACATATATGAAGTATATATATGTACAGTTATATAAGCTTGAATCATTGTGTTTTCCTGCGCTATATGATTTTAAATCACATATAACCCAAGAGCACTCAATTAGTGCTTGGGTTTTCATTAACTACAGGTACCATTTGAATGATGAACACAATGGAACAGCAATTACAGAAATTTTAAAGATTGTAATTAAAATAAATAACAAGAGCAGTGATTTTAATTTGAGACACATTAATACCACCGTACCAAAGCCAAATTAATTTTGAAGAACATTATGAGTGTTCTGCCAACCCCATATTTAGAAACAACACGAGAACAGGCAAAAGACATTCAGTACCTTCCAGTGACCAAGAACCATGCATGGGAGTGATGAGAAATAAAGAAGGGGCAAGAGATCCAGATTGCTGATGGCATAGTGAGAGCTATGGCTCAAAAGATGTGGGTCCCAGAAAAAGAAAACAGATAAGGTTGCCTTCCAGTTACAGGGATAACATATGTGACAATAAATGTTACAGGCTATATTTAAGAATAAGGTAGATTTTCCACTAATTGTGGAAATTCATGTGTGAATGATAATTTGATAAAATAATGGATAACTTTAGAGAATTTGGAAGTTCTTGGAGATTCTTCTGGTATTAAGTAAAAGCAAAGAAGGGAGAAAATTAATTACTGGAAATCAACAAATTATCACATCCGTTATGCAAAGAGGAGGTCTTGTGAATCATAGAGTGGTGTAATGCCCTATGTGGCCTTAACTAAACTAGAAAAGTTGCACTGGTTTAATTAAGTTGATTTTAAATTGATCTAGTTTAATCCCTACAAACCCTTAATGTAGACGTTAAACCCTAAACCCGTTTAACTTGCTTAAATTAGTTTATCTTCTATTGCTGATTTATCAGATTAAGATAAACTGATTTAAGCAAAACTTAAACTGGTTTATTTGCATCAACATTAGGGGTTTGCACCAGTTTAACTAGATTGATTTAGTTGAACTACTGCAACTCTTCTGGTATAGACAAGCCCTGAGATGAAAACTAGTGTTTAGATTAGAGGGTCTCCATTTAGGTAGATGTAGAAACAACTCCCTGGATTCAAAAGATGCACAACTTGTTAGTTTTTCTTTAAACTAAGTAAGAAAAGGGAGAGGGGATGTTTTCACTTAACTCAAATAATCTGGGATGTACTTCCAACATACAGAAGATGGAGTTATTCTGCAACAGAAGATAAAGAACCAAGAAAAGGAATGGGGGGAGGAAACCAAGCAAAAAGATACGACTTGAAGGGGAAAGGATAAGAACAGGAAAGAAGCATGATGTGTTAATGCTAGCCAAAGGTGCTAAAGGGAATGAGAAGAGCTTTTGAAACATATCAAGGGAAAAGAAGTACTAGAGAGAAAGCAAGTCCAGTAATACATGAGGAGAATAAAATTAAGAATAACTCTAAAATGGCAGGAGATATGGAAATCCGCCCCCACCATCTGGCTTTAACAGGAAAAAAATGAAGAAATGTGATTTCTCATCTTATTTCTAGAGTTAGGAAGAAGACTATGAAAACAGTACTGGAAATAAACTTAACTGGGCTAAATTCTCATCTGGTGTAAATTAGCATAATTTCATTGACTTCAATAAAGATATACTGATGTATACCAGCTGAGGGTCTGGCCCACTTGCCTGTAATTGTTTGGGTCTCATAGAGCCATATTTTCTTAAAATTAGATACTCTTTCTGTTCTTTTCCAGTTTGGCTCTGGGACCACCTCACTTGTCTTCCATCAATTCCAGTACAACTGCCAGTTGCTCTACTTTCTCCTGCCAGTTCCTATATCAAGGTAGGGGAAATGTAATTGAGCTCAGATGAAATGTTTGCAGTCAGGTCCTCTTGGTATTTTATAACCTGACTCAGCTTGGTTTTTGCCTTGCGAATAAAGAGGTGAGAGCAGTTAGCATTCTGAAAGTTCCATTTGGAGAAAAATCCTAAAACTGCCTTTTTTTTGTTCTTAAAAGGTGCTGGAAATGTCAGGAGAGCTGTTCTTACTGTGAAATTTCAAATACAGCTTTCACCCTTAAAAGAGTGTCAATTGCCTCACACAACAAAACAATTTTACCTCAGTGGGGCATGATATTCCATTGTCTTTTGAGCAGAACTCTCCATTGAAAACAGAGTGTATTCTGTATTAAAAATGAAGCCACAGCAAATAAATAAGTATGACCCATTATTTGCAGTATTCAAGGTAATTGTTATAGTAAGTACAGAAAACTACAAGGGAATTCTGCAAATAGTGGCAAATCCAGAGCTCAGTGGCTGTCCCAAGTAACCAAGTCAAAAACTGGGCAAATGCATTTGGGAGTGAGGGAGAAGAGGGGCAGGATCTCCTAGGCCACCTGAAAATCTGTGCAATGGTAGACGGACCAATCCAGCCCTCATCCCTTTCCCAGCAAACCCTTAAACTTCCTCTTAAATACAAACAGAATGCACACCTGATCAGATTCCCCCACCTTCAACCCTTCCTGTAGTGAAACTGCATAGGGCTTGCTTTCCAGGGTTTGTTTTGTGTGATTTGCAACCACTCAGGCAGGCTGAACTTGCCTGCCTAGAGAAGAAACTTTATGTATTTAACTAAATGTTGCTGAGAACATTTTCAAGGGTGACCACTGTACTTCCGCATATCTGCTGGGAGGGGAACATTGGTCATGGCTATAGTAGAAACTATAGGCCATGGAGTTACCCTCCGCTGATGTTAAAGGGCATAAACTCCATTGACTGCAGTCCATCAGCTGAGGAACTGGCCCAGCACATTTTTCAAGTCTCAGGAGAGATACATTCAGCAAAATGAGAACGATTTCAGCCCCACAGCCCAACAAGGGCACTGCTATAATACAGTGCCACTGGTCTGCTTTTGATAAAGTGTACCACTGTCTAACCCCCTCTCGCTCCGTTGCTGTAAATCTATATACATTGAACTGATTGAACTGTAACACTGCTAGCACAATATGCTACTGTATTAAGGGCATTCTGAATAAGGATGATTGTTTTTTTAAATCTTTAAAATAGCATATTTTTCTGATAATCTCCAATAATAGTTTTGCTTCACCATCTGTCTATCTAACTCCTGATTCTTTGTTTAAGGCAAGGAATGTAAGCAGATGCAGATGGCATCAGAACCCAGGATGTCTGCAAAGATTTGCATGAATAGGAAAGGCAGAGCATGGATAAGGTTACCACAAAATGGTTTTGCATACCAAATAGCAAAAACAAATAAGAAAAGCACATTGAACAGTGCATTCGGTATTAACCAAGCTAAGCTATATTGTGTCATGTGCTATTAGGGAATGTATTTCATATAATATATTCAATATCTGTAAAAGCAACAGAAAGTACAAAAGACCTTTGTTTCCTGGAGTTCTGCAGATCCCCACAGAGTCCAGAAGAACAACAAAAATCTGTTATATTGATAACACCATTAGAACAAAGTTAATATTTATTTGCCACAAGCTGGGAATGGGCAACAGGGAATGCATCACTTGATGATTACCTGTTCTTTTCATTCCCTCTGAAGCACCTGGCATTGGCCACTGTCAGAAGACAGAATACTGGGCTAGATAGACCTTTGGTCTGACCCAGTATGGCCGTGGTGGACAACCTGTGGCCCACGGGCCGCATGCGGCCCATCAGGGTAATCTGATTGTGGGCCATGAGACATTTTGCTGATGTTAACTGTCCACAGGCACAGATCCCCGCAGCTCCCATTGGCCGGGAATGGTGAACCACGGCCACTAGGAGCTGCAGGGGACCGTGCCTGCGGACAGTCAATGTCAGCAAAATGTCTCGCGGCCTGCAATCAGATTACCCTGATGGGCTGCATGCAGCCTGTGGGCCGTAAGTTGCCAGCCACTGCAGTATGGCCTTTCCTATGTTCTTAATACATAGATAATACATATTTTATTATGTTCATAGGATTTAATCTTGTAGGACTTCAGGGTTTCCCTGTTTTATGAAAAATAATTTGGTTGGGTGCACAGAAAATGTTGTCATCTAATAAATAATAATAGATTAATTAAAATAATATCAACAATTTGATCGGACAGTTTCCATATATAGTTGCATTAAGCAGCCGCCTCTATTACATTACCATAAAGCAAACAATCTGATTTAAAGGTATAGGTCATTTTCCCACTATCCCAAGCTGGAAGGAAAAAAGGAATAGTTGATCATGACTGGGAACCACAACTGACAACCCTTCAGTTTCTTTCAGTTTTGGAGCCTATCTTCTAGGTTGGAAGAGAACGGAACTATTATTGCCACTATTTGTCCCACAATCTCAGGCAGAAGATAATTAACTTACATAAACTGATGCTTCCAAAGATGTGCTTTGAGATTGTAGTGGAAATGCCTTGATACATATACAAATATATAATGTAGTCTTCTCTCCAGCTTTCAGAGTAGCAGCCGTGTTAGTCTGTACCCGCAAAAAGAACAGGAGTACTTGTGGCACCTTAGAGACTAACAAATTTATTAGAGCATAAGCTTTCGTGAGTTGCAGCTCACTTCAGCGGATGCATAGACTGGAACATATATATATATATATATATATATATACATAAAGATAAGTTGGAAGTTACCTTACAAACTGTGAGTGGCTAATTAGTTAAGGTGAGCTATTATCAGCAGAAGAGAAAAAACTTTTGTAGCGATAATCAAGATGGCCCATTTAGACAGTTGACAAGAAGGTGTGAGGATACTTAGCTTAAGGAAATAGATTCAATATGTGTAATGACCCAGCCACTCCCAGTCTCTATTCAAACCCAAGTTAATGGTATCTAGTTTGCATATTAACTCAAGCTCAGCAGTTTCTCGTTGGAGTCTGTTTTTGAAAATTTTCTGTTGCAAAATTGCCACCCTTAAATCTTTTACTGAGTGGCCAGAGAGGTTGAAGTGTTCTCCAAACTGGTTTTTGAATGTTATGATCCCTGATGTCAGATTTGTGTTCATTTATTCTTTTGCGTAGAGACTGTCCGGTTTGGCCAATGTACATGGCAGAGAGGCATTGCTGGCACTTGCTGGCATATATCACATTGGTAGATGTGCAGGTGAATGAGCCCTTGCTGGCGCGGCTAATGTGATTAGGTCCTATGATGGTGTCACTTGAATAAATATGTGGACAGAGTTGGCATAGGGCTTTGTTGCAAGGATAGGTTCCTGGGTTAGTGTTTTTGTTGTGTGGTGTGTGGTTTGTATTTGCTTCAGGTTGGGGGGCTGTCTGTAAGCAAGGACTGCTCTGTCTCCCAAGATCTGTGAGAGTGAGGGGTCATTTTTCAGAATAGGTTGTAAATCTTTGATGATGTGCTGGAGAGGTTTTAGTTGTGTGCTGAAGGTGATAGCTAGTGGCATTCTGTTATTTTCTTTGTTGGGCCTGTCCCGTAGTAGGTGACTTCTGGGTACTCTTCTTCTTTCCAGGCTAGTCGCTTGAGCCATGATATATAATATCAGCCTTTCTGAAATAAGAAACACCTATTGTTCACAACAGCTATACACTACAGACAAATAAAGTGTTTTCCACCCAACTCAAATTTCAGATTGATCTTGCTTGTTTACCTGAGACTTCACTCTCTCTGGTACACTCTATAGCACATAGTGAGATCTAGTGAATGAACAGAATACTGCAAGGAAACATTTCAGACCTCCAACATCCTCCAGAAGGCTCAAGAACAATATTCACCTGCTTAATTCTCTGTTCTTGCTTCTCTTAGTATCTATCCTCTTGACCAGGATGGGTTTGCTGTAGCTTTTTCTGGAGGATACCAAGGGAGTAAATTGAAACAAATTATTTATTTGACAAATTTGGCCTCTTTTTCTATTCACTTTTACATGGATCCTTGGAACTTTCAATTGGGAGGGATGGATGCTAAGGCCTACAGCAATTCCACATACTTGTCCTAGTGGAATAACCCAAAACCCAGCCAGTTACTTGGGCTGGATGCTGAGGAAAGGATTTGCCCATTCTTCTGCTGGATTTTGACATCTTAATAGCTGATTACTGAGGGCCAAGTCCTGGTCCCAGTAAAGCTACAGGTGTTTAACCTCCTTGATTTTAGGCCTTTTCACTTTTTTTGCTGCAAATTTCATGGTAACTATATAAAGTCTATTTTTTCTTTCTTCTGTAAGATTCTTCTCTTCTATTCCACAGCCATGAAACAGTTAAATTGTCTGTTTGGTAACTGAATTACTGTGGCATTACCATTCTAGCATTGTGTGCAAGTCAAATGTGCCAAATGTATTAAGGCAATTCAATCACATTGATGTGAACTTTGAATGTTTACCAGTTCATGAGCACTTGACCTATCTGTGACACTCCTGTTCTGTTTTTTGTCCCTGTTTGGCTCTATCCTGATATATACCAGCATTTGAATCAAGAGCAGCTTTTCAGCTGAATAGGAATGTACAGTTCAATTTGCTGCATTTTCATCACAGAACTACAGTGTCTTCATCAACCTCTTGTGGAACAGCATGCAAAGCTGCTATTTTCATCACAGTTCATAAGATACATGCAAATCAAACATCCACTGTCCAGCCCCGTTTTTTTCAGCTTTGAAAGATCCAAAACTACATTGCATGCATATCTACAAACTCCTACTCCCTGCATTTGTCAAAGTAAACATTTTAAACAGATTTCCTGGAGTTTATGCACCCTACATAATACTGTCCTGCACATTTTATTATTTCCTTGCCAGTAATGCCAATCAAATAGAAGTACCTACACACTCCTGTACATATTGAACTAAATTCTACTCTCATTTATATGCATGCCCCACAATGAAATCAAATCATGTAATATTTAAGTTAAAGGCTAAATCCTCAGCATGTATAAATCAGTATAGGTCCATTGACTTTGGTGGACCCACTTCAGTCTATAGCTGCTGGGGATCTGGCCTGTAGATATTAATAGAATTGTGAAAAATAAGTAACCTGGGACTTACAAAGATCAAATCATGCCAGACAAGCTAATTGCTTATTTCAAGAGAACTGAAAAATTATTGGCTGCTGACAATACAATATATATATATATATACATTGTGACGGGGCAAGGCCAGATGGCTATAGAAAAGTAGTGGGAGATAGATATATTAGCTCCAGGCTAAACAAATCCCTGGTACCAGGATAAGTGAAATGGCAGCTGCTCCAGGTCAGTTAAGACACCTGGGGCCAATTAAGAACTTTCCAGAAGGCAGGGAGAATGCTAGGTTGATTGGGACACCTGAAGCCAATCAGGGGCTGGCTGAAACTAGTTAAAAGCCTCCCAGTTAGTCAGGTGGGTGTGCATGTCAGGAGCTGTGGGAGGAAGTTGGGCTGTTGGAGAGACTGAGTAGTGCACACCATATCTGGCACAAGGAAGGAGGCCCTGACGTAAGGGTGATGTGGATCTTGAAGAAGTGAGGGGCTACGGTGGGGGAAGTACCCCAGAGAATTGTACATGTCATGTTTCTAAAAGGTCAGCTACCATAGCTGATACTATTAGGGTCCCTGGGCTGGAGGCTGGAGTAGAGGGTGGGCCCAGCCCCCCCACACACACACCTTTGCCCCCTGATTAATCACTGAGACTGGGAGACAACAGAGACTGTGCAAGGAAGGATAACTTCTCCTCACCTCCGTCGCTGGCTTATGATGAAAATGGCTCAGTAGACTGTGACCCTTGTCTCTAGAGAGAGAAGGGTTATGTGGAGGGTCACAGTGAGCCTCTGAGGCTAGTGAAATCCACCAGGAAACATGGGACACATGGAGGCAAGGACAGAGCTTTGTCACAATATATATTAAAGTGTTTCTGGATTTTAGTAAAGCATTTGATCTAGAGTCTCACTGTCTGAAATAATAAGAAAAATGGAAATATATCGTGACTTGTTTCATAAGAAAAGAAGGATCCACATAGACTACTGTTTGGACTCTATTCTGGTTTGAGAGTCAAGAGCAATTTTAGGGTAGTCTGAAGCAGCAATGCAGTACATGAACAACAGTGTCTAGGCGGATTCAGCCTGCAGCGTGCAGCTGCAGGTGTCATGAGTGCTGCATAGAGTGCACCCAGAACTGGCATCCACGCTTCTTTTTTAGAGGAGTAGCTTGCGTCACCTTCCGTACCAGCCTCAAAGCACTGGCTGAAGAGTGGAGGAACAATACCTTTACCCTGCCCAACTACACCCATCACTGTGTGACTACAGCCCTGGCCCTCAAGGAGCATAAGTGTTGGCATTATGGCTGCCCATGCAAGTTTGGGGGAAATAGCTCCATTTGCCTTCTTCCTTTTATTGTAAAGTCATACATGCCAAGATCCTAACCTTGTGTAAATGCTTCCATGGCCTAGGGCTAAGGGAAATGGCTGGGCTACATTGAACTCACCCCTGCACTGAGATGAAACAAGGAACATTTCAGCCGAAGGATAGAATTTGTCTGATAAACTTATAATGATATTAAAAAGGGCAGACTTAAAATGCATATTGTAATTCAACACTGAGCCAGATACTGGCCTCTGGCTCAGGCTGCATTGGTGTTACAAAGGCATCTTAAAGCTGGCATAACTGACTACCTGGGGATTCTACTGGCATAAGGGTATCCCCCAGTAGCTATGCCACTGCCTCACAGCCCCAAGTATGAAAAGTGTCCTAGAGCCATACTGCACTTCAGCGATACCTATGTGAGGGCCATCACAGCCAGGCCGAGGCTGCTAGAAGTTGTGCAGGGTTCTAGCTCCAGGACTGCAGATGGGGACAAAAATGTGGCGTAACGCTACCTATGCCTTCTAGTTGTTCTTGACACCGCGGAATATGTGTCCTGCTAGGGTGACCAGGTGTCTAGTTTTTGACCGGAATGCCCGATTAAAAAGGGAGCCTGGTGGCTCCGGTCAGCACCACCGACCGGGCCATTAACAGTCCAGCCAGCGATGCTGCAGAGCTAAGGCAGGCTAGTCCCTACCTTTCCTGGCCGGCACCACACTGCACCCAGGAAGCAGCCATCAGTTCCGGCTCCTAGGCGTGCGGGAGAGGGGCAAGGGGTCCACACACTGCCCCTACCCCAAGCACCAGCTCCGCACTCTCATTGGCCGGGAACCGCAGGATGTGTGGGCAAGAGTAGCACGCAGAGCCAGCTGCCCACACCTCTGCCTAGGAGCTGGACCTGCTGGCCACTTCCAGGGTACAGCACAAAGTCAGGACAAGCAGGAAGCCTGCCTTAGCCCCCCTGCTGTGCCAGTGACCAGGAGCCGCTGGAGGTAAGCCCACACCCCAATCCCCTGCCCCAGCCCTGAGCCCCCCCAAATCCAGATCCCCCTCCTGCACCCCAAGCCTCTCATCCCTGGCCCCACCCCAGAGCACGCACCCCCAGATGGAGCCCTCATCCCTCCTGCACCCAACCCTCTGTTTCAACCCGCAGCCCCCTCCCACACCCTGAACCCCTCATCCCCAGCGCCACCCAAAAGCCCGCGCCCCCAGACAGAGCCCTCACTCCCTCCTGCAACTCAACCCCCTGCCCCACCCCAGAGCCCCCTCCCACGCCTTGAATCCCTCTGCCCCACCCACCAGCCTGGAGCCCCCTCCTACACCCCAAACCCCTCATCCCTGGCCTCACCCCACAGTGCTCACCCCCCAAACAGAGTCCTCACCCCCCTGCACTCTGACCCCCTGCCTCAACCCACAGCCCCCTCCCTCACCCTGAACCCCTCATCTCCATCCCCACCCCAGAGCCAACATCCCCAGACAGAACCCATACACCCTCCCAAACCCCAAACCCCAACCCCCTGCCCCAGCCCAATGAAAAGGAGAGAGAGTAGGGGAGAACAAGCCACCGAGGGAGGGAGAATGTAGTGAGTGGGGTGAAGGGCCTCAGGTAGGGGGCGGGGCTAACGTGTTTGGTTTTGTGCAATTAGAAAGTGGGCAACCTTACCTGCTATATGTACCAAGTACAATATCTATTGTTAGCTTAGTTCTACATTATGAGGAGTTATTCGGGATACATCTCAATTTTTCTGTACCTTCCTTAATCACAGGCTATATCAAAAGATTCAGATCTATGACATAAAGAAAAACACACACTTGGAGTATGTATTCTGTTTCTCCTAGATTTCCCATTAGAAACCAGAAATATTATATATTACTTGTTGATGCCATATCTAGGACACGAAGAGCAGATGCAATTTATTCCTGGACAGTTGTAGTAGCATAGTTAAATTTCTGCTGGTTTTTGTGGATTTTAGTCATGTAAGTTATGTGGCTCCCTTTAGCTATAATCAAAGAAGTCTGAAATGCAATCCAGTTATTTCATCGAGGTTACAAACTGGGAGGACAGGGGAAGAGAAATTGCCTGTGTGTCTTCCAAAAACAATCAAATAAATTTTGCAAAACTATGCAAACAAACTATGCAAAACCTCACCATAGCACAAGTACATTTAGCTAAGCACAAGAAATTGAAAATGCCCACATGCATGCACTGCAATCTCATTCCTTGTCACAGATGTTTTTGGTGAAAGAATACTGAATGACTTAACTGGGAATTTAGCTAACCCCTTGACTCCTCTCCAAACTATATAGTAGATGACTTGCTAGTCCTACCGTGGCTTAAATTTCCTTCCACTTAATCTATTTCTCTAGTAGACTGCAGCTGTAGATACGTGACAGAAGAGTTATATTTGAGTGTGATATCAGCCCATATCAGCCCAGATGTTTTGGATAATAGCAATAAGAAGCTTGCCAGGAGTGCTAGTTTGTTGCTATCCATTCACTGATTCCTTATCATAATGCTGCATAGATAAATATGGGTTTAAAAAATAAACAATACAATGACTTTCTTTGCAAGCCCCTGCAGTGAGTTCTACAATAATCATATTTTAGTTGAAGGTTTAAACATTAACAATTTCAAAGACAGGAATTGTTTCTGATTTATGTCTTCTGACACTCAGTGTGCTTTCCCATTTAGTAATAAAACAGATCAGGAGCTCCCCAAATACTGAACTCTAACTAGCTGCTAAAAAATAAGTATTCCAAAGACAGGTATCCTTTAAATTAATTTTTCTTGCCCTCTTTGGAGGAATTAATAGATAGGAATGTTTGGGAAATATTTGGTAGGGAGAGAGGAACAAGAGGTGGGACCATGGGATTGTTCTAGGTATAACTGTTCAGATTGAAATGTGGACATTGTACAGAGGGCAACGCATTTATGATGGGAATTGTTATAGTCAACCACAGAAAGTGGCCACGTGACCAATGGTGAGATTCTGTGCTGCAGCTCCGAGAGGCACAGTGCAGGCCTCACAGCCTGGGGGAAGTGGGGCTAAAGTGACTTTAAGGCACCTTGTGTCCTCCTGATTCTGAGCTTCCCAAGAGGCTGGCTAAATTAAAGCTGCCTTCCTGGGCTACCAGCATATGTGCTGGGACTAGGGGTGCTGTAGCAGGGGCGCTGGAATGGGGGGAGCCAGGAGGCCATGGCCCCATCACTTCTAAAAGTTGGAGGGCTAGGCCCTCCCACTTTTTACTGACTGTAAGGGTGAATGATGGGGGGGTGTAGAGAGGAGCGAGCAGGGGGTGGGGATTTTGGGGGGAAGAGGCAGCATGGGAGCAGGGTCTCAGGGAAGAGGCATTGCAGGAGCGGGGCCTTTGGGGAAGAGGTGGTGTGAGGGTTAATGTTCAGGGGAAGGGATGGGGGGTTGGGAAGAAGGGGTGGCACAAGGGTGGGGCCTCAGGAAGAAGAGGTGGAGCAAGGGTGGGGCCTCGGGGGGAGGAGTGGTGCGAGGGTGGATGATCAGGGGAAGGGGGGCTCAGGAATAAGGGGTGGAGTGAGGGGGGCCTCGGGGGAAGGAGTGGTGCAAGCGTGGATGCTCTGGGGAAGGGTTGGGGGCTTGGGAAGAAGGGGTAGGGAGGAGGTGGGGCCATGGTTCAGGCTCTGGTGGCCCCCCACTTTTAGGGAGCTTCCACCAATCCTGGATGGGGATGCTGCTGCTTGAAGTGGTTTCCATCATATACTGGATTTACAGTTTGGTTCAATGGTTCTCAGCACCCCCATTATACAAACTCTTCCAGCACCCCTGGCTGCCGAAGCATAAAGTGTTGCACAGAATCTGCACAGAGCTACATGCTGTATCTTTGCCCCTGAGACTTCCTCCTGACCCATCCTCACCCTCAGCCTGCTCCCAGAATACAACAGGGCCTGTAAGAGGATCCTCAGAGGAAAACCTGCAGCTGACTGGGAGAATTTCTGCATGGGGAGAATTCCCACCCAGAAGAATTCCCAGCTGATCCAGGGCTTTTAGAGTCCCTTTTCACTGCCTTGTTTCATTCATTTGTCTTAGAGAGAATTGAATGGGGGTGAGAATCTCACTCATGGAATGGCCACATTTTAAGAAATTATATAGGCAACATTTTGACATGTTTAGTTAATTCTTTTCTACCTTTATTCCTAGGAATAGGAATAGTGAGAACAGTGAGATTGAAATAAACAGATTAGTTCTCCACTCTGCCGGTCAAGCTCTGATCTGTGATTCTAAGGATAAGGGATTAAAGCAATAGTTTCCTGCAACTTGTACCTAATTACAACAGTCTGCTCAAGTGGGAGGAAATAAATTGTATACTGGCTTTGTCTACACTTGCCCAGCATGAGGCAATGTAAAAAGTGGGAGCTCAGACATTTGTGAGAATCTCTGACATACAGAATACCTCAGCAACACAAGTACATTACAGTAGTTTTCCAATGGCCTCATTGTAAATGTAAGAATTTAAACCACGTTACCAAAACAGATGTTCAGCTAACTGGACTCATATGGCTGGACACAGCAGCTCATTGCCTGATTGTGATTTATGCCACTTTCTCTCGGTAGCACAAAAGCAGTGGCAAATTCTAAAACTGGGGTTTAAATAGGATCAGTTGGGTGTGTTTATGTAGTGCAGTGAGAAATGGACATTAAACATGGTATAAGCTGTCTCTGGAAAGGCACTGAGAAGGATATTAAATTCAAAAAAGCCTCAAAGGCAATCAGCAATGAGGGTTAAAACTGATGTAACAATTACCTTTCAAAATCTGTGGTTTCAGCCTTTCAGAAGATATCTGAAGAGTCAGTGCCCTGAAATGTGAACTGCCCACTGCAGTATGTGCCTGCTCCTGCCAAGGTTAATGACAAAACTCTCATTGACTTCAGAGGTGCAGGAGTATGCCCCAGACTAGAAGAAATTCTTTGCAAAGCAAAATGTTTTTAAAATCTTTGGTATTTGCATGGCTAAACTATACAGGCAAAATCCAACAGGTGGAAACCAATGGTCTGTTTACATATGATTTGTCATTGTACACTTGAATATGACTGTGTCTGTGCTACTTCCATGCAGGGAGGGAAGGAAGTGCCAATTTTCAATAGAGCCAATGACAAATTTCACAGGACAACATTATGTTTCATAAAGAGATTCTTTAGTGGCCAGTATCCAACAGACATCATTTAGACGGATGCCTTTCTCTCCTGTCAGAGCCCTGACAATGCCATAACTTTTTCCTGTACCCTCATTGCTACTCCAGAAATACCAAGGACTTGAACATATTCACACCTCCCAGGCTTTCCTCTGCACATGCCCAGTAAGTGAAAAAATTGGTGAGAAATATGTGATATGGGCGACTGAGGTTTGTGGCAAATGATCACTTCTTTATTTACTAAGACACTTGTGTCAACTCTGAAAAGAACCTATTTACTGGCAATAAATTCATTTAAAAACAATCTTAATTGAAGGATTGGAAAGGAAAAGGAGAGAAACAGCACAGCAGTAGAAAATTAGGGTAGCATGGGAACAAAAATAATGTACCTGATGGCAATATTTTAATGAACATTTGGGTTGCTCAGATATACCCTGATTCCACTAAGCATGTGCTAAACTTTGAGCATGTTCTCCTTGCTGTCCTTCATAGCTGTTTCTAGGAAACCATCTATTTGGGATACCTTCCAAGACGTCACCATTTTATTTCATTGTGAAAGACTGTTGTAATTGAAGGAAGGAATGAGAAAGGACTCTTATAAGATTGTATATATGTTGGCCTGTGTCATGGATGGAGTTCTAGACCTTGTGGAAAGGAACTGACAATGAATTGGGCATTTGTAATGATGGTTTCTGGAGATGTGCTGGCATGAAGGAGTTTGGGCCATTGTTTCTATGGCTACTTCCACACTTCCACATTTCCTTGGGTACTTATCAAGGTACTGCTAACACATATACCCATACTTGCACTGAACATCTACACATGCTGTGCTGGGCACAGGTATACTCTGTGCACAGACATGTACCTGTGTCCACACTGCCCCTTTCTGGTACACAATAGTAGAGCTACCATTTCAGGGAAGGTATCCAAGAGTCCTTTGCTTCACAGGAGACACCCTGGGAGCCTTCTTGTTGAGTGTTGTTGGTTCTGTATGCTGCCTTCACATATTTGGTGACAGCGGCTTCTGATCATCTCTCCCTTCTGCCATGTGGAAAACACGCAGCAAATCTACAATGATGTGGTTCTGCTCCTCCTCCTTCTTGCAGGACAAATGTTCCTGTGCTACAGTACCAGATACTAGATGGAATGGGTCCAGAAAAATTTGAGACCCTGAAGACAGCTGACCGAGAGGGTGAATGAGAATCCATTGTGATCCCATGGAATAGATGTCTTCATTGCTGGGATTGCAATGGTATACCCATGAGTAGACCACTGTTCTGGTCCTGGACAACCAGTATCTCATGGTAGGACCACGTCTTGGAAAGCTGGAATGACAACCAGTGGCTGCAGAACATCTCAGTGAGGAAGCACACCTTTATTGAATTGTGCGAGCAACCTGAAGCAACCATTCAGCACCAGACCACCAATTCTTGGAAACCCATATCAGTACAGAATCGGGTTGCTATTGCCCTTTGAAAACTGGCAGCAGCTGATAGCTACCCATCTATTGCAAACTGATTCAGGATTGAGAAATCAGCTATAAGGGTTGTGGTTGTACAGGTTTGCCATGCTATCAATCTATGCATGGATGGTGGCCATAACCAAAGTTCCTGAAATTATAGCAGGATTTCAGAGGATGGGATTTTCTACAGGGGCCATTGATGGAACACACATCCCTATACTTTGGCCACTGAAAGGGCCCAGTAAATACATGAACCAGAGGTTTCTATTCACTCTCTTCCAAGGCTTAATGGACCACAGAGGTCAGTTCATGAACACAAAAATTGTACAAACATGAAAAATCCATAACTCTTGGGGGCTCAGGACATTGAGATAATAATGCGAGGGGCGGGGGAGGGGGGAGAAGGGACTTTATTTCCCAGAAATGACATGGTTATGAGTGGCATTTCTGTGCCAACATTTACATGGGGAGACCCCTCATACCTGAGGGGGCACAGGACAGATCTGATTTTCAAAGCTGGATCCCACCTATGTGCACACATTTTCTGGTTCCCGGCAAGCAAGGGAAATTTATGATCCTATTTGCATACACACAGTGGATCAGCGTGGAGCCAGAAGATGACCTGGGACTGTACAGAGGGACATTACTGTGATGCTATGGTGCTGCTGGAAAAGCTCAATAGAGCATTGCTGCACACGTATTTGTTGCAAAATACTTTGGTGGGTTTCAATACTCTGCAGCCAATGTTAATGTACTGACTGAGGGCAGACAGTTGGGTGAGGAACCTCAGGGGCCATGGTTTAGTGCTGCAGTTGGTGTATACATACTTAAGGCTATCATTGATCAATGTTTTTGTTATATGTTAACTCTGCTTTATGGGGAGCACTTGGGCATTGTTAAAGTAATTTTAAAAGAGTACTGTAAGGGTTTGGGAGGGGCTTCACACATCCAGTCTTCACAATGTTTTCTGACAACATTGCTCACAGCATTTAACAGGTGCTATGCATGGCTACTCCCATGCTTGCTCCTGGTGACTATTAAATGGAAATAGGGGAGGAGGGACTGTAAAAGCACCATTCAGTGTCAGATATTTTTACTGTTAATTTACTCTCATTTCCTTTGTCTGCACTGCCAATTTAAGTTGTTAAAGCCATAAAGATGTTTCAGTTAGCTTCTCTTCTGGTTTTCATTCTACTTTATTGTCATGAACCCTCTTTTGTTTCATTTTTTTACAGCAGGAAATTCATGGCTTTGGGTGGGGAAAGAATTCATTGCATTTCTTTGGCACAGCTCATTTACGGAATGTGTGCTGTGAACCTTGCTGGCCCATCCCAAACATGGGAAATTTCATGTTGATCATATTTGGAAAGCAAGGTGCACAAAGTGACGTGATCAGTAACAGGCATACATTGAACATAGAGCTAAAACAGTTTGTAATAGGAACACTGAACAAAAAATCCAGTCAAATTCACTGAGGAGGGGGCAAATTACTGTCTGTGGACACATCTCCTTGCCATTTTCCTCACTCTGACAAGTGGGCTATGGCTGCAGGATAGTGTGCAGGGGGACAAGCGGGGATGTGTGATGTGTGGGGTTTGGGTGCCAAACACAGGCTGGGCTACAGGGACTGGATCAGGCTCATCATTCCCCTCCTGTATGCCCGGGAGGGGGGTTCCCTTGTGAGAGGTTTTGGGTGCCAGTGGAGGCTGTTGTTAGGTTGCCAACTTTCTAATTTCTGAAAACCAGATACTACAGCAGGAGTGCCAAAACCTTCCCCTGACCCTACTTTCCCCCTGAGGCCATACCCCTGCTCTTCCTTGTCACTCGATCCTCTCCACCTCTCCTCTCCTCCCCTGTCTGGGCTCCCTCTGTTCCAGGGCTGGGACAGGAGCTGCAGCCCCTGACATGGAGCCTGCCTGTCCATAAGATGCAGGTAGGAGACAGCCCCAGCTGAACAGGGGCTGGCGTGAGTTGATGACCCAGTTCTCTTCTCCCCCCCCCCCCCCACCTTCCCCCGCCCACAGTAAGTGGACTTTTGGTGTCTGGTCAGTACATGTGACAGGACACTGTACAGGTCCCCCTTTTGATTGGACTTTCTGATAAACAAACCAGATACCTGGCAACCATAGATGTTGTGCCAGATGTCCAGCATGCTCCTCCCCAGTGGGAATGGAGGTAGGGTGAGATTCACCATCTTGGCATCCACCTGGGTGGCTGCTGGGGGAGTAGTGAGAGGAGAAAGAGAAGGAGATGCTGCATGTTCCCAGAGAGGACCAATGGCCACAGCAGTAGATAGGCCCTAAATGTGTTCTGCCACCAGTTGCATGAGTGACTGTGTGGTCCTGTTCTCTCTGGGCATACTCCTACTTCATGAAACAGTTCATCAGTGCCTCCTCCCGTATAAGAGCCTGATCTTCCCTTGCCCTAAGGAACTTGAATTGCTCCTGGCTCCTTCTGTCAACACCAATGAGCAGGTCCTCCAGGATCCTTCTCCTATGCCTCTGCTATCTCTGCAGTGCTGCTCCTGCCGTACAAGTGGAATGGTTTCCCTGTCCGAATCGGAATGTCCTGGCAAGTCAAAGGCAAGGCTAGTATTATATTTCATTTCTCCTTTGAAGAAGCCTAAGAAATCCCCACACACAATGTAACTGTGCTGCTGAAGAGCAAGTACTGATACTTCATAGCACCCCAGGAATGCTGCTGTTACAGCCTTCAGATAACTTTTCGAGGAAAGAATTGAGATACCTGCAGTTCTGTTATCAAACTGTTGCACTGTTTATAGTGCAACAAGGGGCCAATTGAGATAGGGTGCAGTTCCTTTCAGGGATTATGTTACTAGTTCCCTATTTCTGCTTTAAAAGCTGGTCATCATTTGGAGAAAATAGCATTATTCAAAGTATCAGAACGGAAAAGGGAAGTGGCTTTCCAGTCCTGTGGAGGACACCTGACTATCTGTGCCAGAGAGATATTTCTGCTAATGATGACCCCTCTGCGTATTGTTGATTGGAGAGGTATGGTGAACTATGAAGGTGGACCAAGACCAAGCACATCTGCCCTGCTGTTAAACCTGAAAAACCAGCCTGAATTTCTGCAACACCAACAATTTGCTGAATTATGCTGACAGGACTGGGAGGCAAGTCAAAAGGAATTTGCCTGTATTCTAAGCTAGCATGTGGAATTCCAATGGAAGAGGAAAAGAGAACCATAGAAAACATCCACTCCCCTAGAATTCTCCCCGCACCTTGCCAGAAAATCCAAGCCCTGTGTCCAGTGAACAGCACTGAAAGGGACAGAGAAACAGAAGTCCCACTGCAAGTGTATTTTCTTCCCTGAACTTTTGGATGAACACCACTCCATTGTTAAGGGACACAGCATTGTGTTTGTGCAACCACCAGAGTGGATGCTTCAACAACCCCACACTCTTCCAGGTTTCTGCAGAATGGCTCAGCTCAGTGCAGGGAAAGGACAGACACCCAGGACAGGGTAGCGTGATAAACATCTGAAAAGGTCACAGGGAGAATTGACTGCTATCACATTCCTCAGACAATCAAATGGCTCCCTTTCCCTTCCCAGACCCAGGCAGGCTTATACATAAACAACAAACCCACCACCACCCCTCTTTTGCATGGCTCCTGTTCATGAGGGGAAGGAAAGACATGGTGTTGGGACTTTGCACAACCATAAGTGTCATAAAACTGTTCTTTCCTCACCTGGGCCCTTTAGAACCTGCCCCCTCTCTGTCCCCCCAGTGTGCACGGCCTGGGAACTATCACTGCCGGAGCTCTGGCTGAGAAATACACAGACATTAGTAATCTGTTTTAGCATCCAATATATATTTTACAATGGTTCAGGGGATTTAAATAAAATTATTGTTTTATAGCCACATCTTGCTCATGGACCATGGCGTGGAGTGGGGAGGGGGAGGGATGGGCAGCTTCAGGCATGTATTACTGCAGCAGGAGAGGATATTTCCATGGAGCTTAGGGGTGTATTGTAACTTACCAACCTTGAGTTCTGGTTCCTGCAGTGGCTCGAGGTCCTCCTCAGGCTCCTCAAAGGGGGAGCCCTCAACCGGGTCCTCTGGGCAGAGGTGCAGAATCACAGGCTCCTCTTCCTGCAGACCTTCTGGGGCTTCCTCCAAGCTCCCTGCTGCCTCCTTACCCTGCCCCTCATCGGCATCCTGTCATATGATGAGGCTGGCAGGGTTGAGGAGGGGGTCGTGAGTCAGTTCAGGTGCCATACTTGCAGCCCCGGAGAGCACTCAGTCCAGCTCATAGTGCCATAGGCATGTGCTAGGTCCTCTCCTGGAGTAATTGTTGGAGTCCTTCACCCTCAGGTACAGAAACGTACTGGCACAGAGTCCAGTGAATGACCCCCTCCTCCAGCCCCTGTGAAATCTCCCAGTACAGGTGTATATTCCTGCTGCTCTGAGTGAAGTTATGGAAGAGGGTATACGCCAACCATTGATCAGTACCCGGATGTGCTCCAGAGACCAGGGATAGCTCCTGGCACATGATCCATGATTGCCTGTGCTGATCAACAGAGGTTAGGGGAGAACTGATCTGAAGTGCTCAGTGCAGATCACTACTGGCAATGATGGGTCAGGGACCTTTATAACCTTTGAGTAAGGGTCAGGCAGCAAAGGGATAAGTGCACAGTGGGAATGACCCTGGAGGACTATAAATACCCTCATCCTTATCCTTGTCCACACTGCACTGTAGAAAGTGTCCAAGGCCGTGCCACAGTAGAGGCATGTACATAGCCACACCTCTCATGCATGCTAGCTTTCACACAGTGCAGTCTCCTTCAGGGGCATGCCTCATGGCTTCAGAGGTGGACAACAGAGGGGTTTGGGCACAAAAATGCACATATAACCATGTACAGTCACAAGTGTAGACACAGTCTATGTATATTATGGTAAAACTTAGAGACCCGAACCAAAATCCAGACCCCACAGTATACAAACACATAATCAAAGACAGTCCCTATCCCCAAAAGCTTACAATCTACACAGACAAGGGTTGGTGAAGGGGGAGCAGAGGCACAGGGAGGTGATTTGCCAAAAATCGCACAGCAGGTGAGTAGCAAAGCTGGGGCTAGCACCTATGTCTTGTGACTCCCACACCTCTGCCGTATCCACTAGGTCATGCTAATAAGCAAGCCAAAAGCAGCATGCCCTTGACGATTAGCCAGGCAGCTGCATCCAGACCTACCAGCACAAGCAAACACCCAACGTTTGCTCACTGTTTCCCCACTGTTATACTCCTGACTTCCAGGAAACAGGGTCAGTGACAGAATAAAGGAGCTGGAAATAAACTGGAATGGAAGGAAGGGGCAGAAGAGGAGGGAGAAGGGAAGAACAGAGAGGAGAGGCATTAAAGACTGCATTGAATAGAGCTGTGGGATCTCCTCAGGGTAGATTTTGTCTGCCTTGCTTTGAATCAAACACAATAAGATTTTTTACCTGCTTCTTTAATACTAACAGTACTTTGCAATTCTATAGCTCCTTCCATCTCAGGATTTCAAATCACTTTGCAAACATTAATGAATTAAGCCTCAGAATTCTCCTCTGAGGTAGATGTACTGTCTTTGAGTGCTTCCCTTTATAAGTCAATTTTAGCTACCCTCTTTCAAGTGTCACCAGCCTCCACTGGAATGAGCGAACAGGAGTAACAGGGCAGACTATATTTTGAACTTATTACATGAAAGCATAGATTTTTCAGTAGGTAGTTTTCCCATTCTGACATTTAATGGAAACACAGTGACATGCATACATTCAAAATGGGACTGCTGTACTAAAAAATACATGAAGGTCTTTATTTCAAATCAACAGTTGACTTCAAAAGAAGAAACCTGACAAATATGTGTGTAATGTGAGTATTGCCACAGTGTCTTATTAATATGGAAAATAATCATATTGCACACACATTTTAACACATGATTACTTTGAAGTCATACTTCAAAGTAGACAAGAGGGGCTGAAAGGTTTGCTGTAAACTCGATAGTGGGAAGCATTCAGTGTTTCTGCCTATTCATCTGCCATTCTCCTTACTTATTTATAAGGTATAAGAAATCAAATATCCCACCCCATCATGTTACTTCATAAAACACTGACATATTTATTTTTATAGAAAACGTGCAGAGATGAATGCACTGTGATGAATAAATATAGTTAGATGGATTAAATGCCAGTAATAAATCTCTTTATCATGGACCGTTTTAAGTCAAGATCACTCTCTGAAACTATAACATCAAGTGTCACCTATATCATTGATAGTGGAAATACTGCCTTTGCAGAAATTCATGTCAGCCTAGCTTTCTTTTCAAAGCTGACTACCACTAGTTTTCATTATCTCTCTTCCTTCCATTTATGCCAGTAGATAACTGGTACCCCTTTGGCATCTTTAGCTGAAACCAAGTGAACTCAGCATTTGTTTTTTTTAATACCGCTGATCCAGGGATTGTAATTAGACAGATTGACAATGCTAATATCAGGGTACTGAGCTGTAGCACGTAGCTTTAGCAGAAAGCTCCACCCTATGAATCACTAATGTGTCCTGCTATAATTTACCCCTGGGGACTGACAGCCATCTGTGTGTGCTGTGTGAATCATCCCCCTGCTATCCAGTGTCAGTTGCTGGCTCATAAAGCGGTATTGAGTTACTTATCAGGCTGACTACGCTCCCTTTTTTGTTGTTTATTTTTAAATGAGTGGCATGCAGACAGACAATCCAGAACAAGGCAATAGCATTAGCTATATAGCATCCAAGATTACTGCCGGTTCCCATTAATTAGCAGATTTTACAACTATGGAAGAGCATTATGATGTGTCTACCACTAGACAACAAAAGGAGTGTTAGCCAAAATCCTGCTCACTTTACTAAAGTAGTCTTTGTCACACAAATAATTCCACTGAATTCAATGACATGACAGTAAGAATTACTCACGTAAGCAAGGTGAGCTGGAGTTGTGTCTCTTTCTTTTCACAGGAATGCAATTAGCACTGCATTATTAGTATGCTATAGTTAATCTTGGAGGGATTCAATTTTTATTGGTAAACGTTGGGAAAATGTCCATTTCACCATATGCACGCAAACCCATAAAAAAAAAGGGTTTCCACCAATAATAATCAAAATTTGCAGATAGGCAAAGTAAGAAAAATGCTATCTGAGACGCTATTAGATTTAAGGATATTTCCTTTGTATATTTTGACATGTGCTGTTGACAATAAAGCTATAACTTTATAAAGCTTTAACTTTATGTCTTCTGTCATTAAATAATTATTGTCTGGCCCTCCTTTGTCCGACACCCCCCCATAATATTCCATAACTATGAACATTTAAAGTCCACAAAAATAAAAAGTGCTTAAAATAAACATTGATATCCAATAAAATGATAAAAATATTACAATTAAATTCTGCCAAGCCTACCTATAGTTCATGGTCAAGATCATAAAAACTTCAGCCCTACAATTGAGCTGTTTGAAAAGCTGGCATTGTGGAGGGGAGCTAAGAGGTACCTGATAAGAGCTGTATTTCAAACCTCTCGTCTCATTTTCTTTCTTTCTGAATTCTATTTAATGCAACATTTATTTGTGAAAAAAATGGCACCTAAAGTGATTGCACTCATTTGTGCTTTGAGGGACTGATTTGCTTAAGATGTATGCACCAGGATGCTGGAATTAAAAAGGTCTGTTTTGTTTTATAGAACAAGCAAGTGTCATTGTATGAATATATAAACAGCTCTTTTCTGCCTACATTACACAATGGCAGTGCATAGAGTACTATATGCTGGCTTACTTTGCTTTGAAGCCATCTTTGGTGCAATGCCAAAAGCCAGAAAATTGAGTGGCTAGCCACACCCTCTACCCCCAGATTAAACTATGTTCTAACATTAAATTTGTTAAAATATGGTATATACTGATAGCGCAAAGACAGTTGCATCCTTGTGGAAATATTGTAGCTGAATTCCTCTGTCTAAGCTGAAATGCTTTAATGTGCATTGGCAAACAAAGTGGACAAGGCAGATAAAATATGTGACAGCAAGAAACAGATAAGAAAAATGGGAATTGTCTAGCTGAAAATGGGGCAGTTGGCATATATAAGGGTAGAGATGGAGAGCATTGTTATAAAAGTGCATTGCAGTAAGGAAAACACTGGTAAGTGTAGAAAAAATCCAATGGTTTTGATCATGCAGAGTCTGTGAACCACACACTTTCAGTCAAAAGGCTATAAGCTATTTCTTTGGGGTTTGACCCAGTCACTTTAATTTGCTCTTGCTTCTTCTGCAAGAATAGTGCTGAGGAAGTGGTATATCTAAAGAAAAGAAGGAAATCAACATGTCCTATAGAAATACCTCAAGAGTAGTGTGTTCTGTTAAGTAAGCAACTAATTCTTTCTCTGTTTTCAAACTTGCTTATTCATAGAGGCTTTGAGTAGAGAATTTTCTATTGTCATCAGTCATTCTTCAAAATTTGGAAAGCAGAAAAGAACTGGAACACATCAGTAGCATAAGTAATCAAGGCTTAGTTACAACAGCTGTTTTCCCAAAGGAATGACACAAATCTTTGTAACAGATATGCTACTGATTAGCAAAGTGTGCTGAAAACATATTCCCTGTAAGCATAAATGCCAAGAACACATAAGGGTTTAAGGCCCAAATTCAGAGGTGATGTGTAAAGCACACGCGGCTACATGCAGAACAGAGTGGTCATAAAGCTGACCTAAAAGGCCAGTTGAGGATTTCCTTTGTGTAGGGGCATCCTCAGGTGGCAGACAGCCAATATAGGTGTCCCTATTCCACTGTCTCACAGCTCCCATTATGGGATGTGCTTAACAGAAAGGTGTGTCCAGAGTGCTACTGTAATACAGCAAGGCCTAGATGGCATAATGTCACCTTGGAGGCCATTACTAGCTGGTGAAAGTAAGGCTCCTCTAAGTTCTACTGGGGCTGAACCCTGCCCCTGATTGGCTTCAGGATCAAAGGAGTACAAATCTGGAATGAAGCCACATTTGCCCCCACAGTCCAAATCCTACAATGAACACAGCTGGGCTGGACCAGGGAAGCAGTTTGAAACGTTTATATATGCTGCAAGAACAAACTATAGTGCTAACAAGTGCCACTGACTCTGCCACTGTCCATAAGTTAGGCTATGATTCTGTCACAAACTTAATGGAAACAGTGAATTTGAATAAAGTTGGTAAAATGCCCCTGAACTGAGTAAAATGCCTCCAAACCGAGTGGTGTTGTGACTTAGAGCACAGGTCACACCGCCATTCAGCTTTGGTACATCCACCTTTCCATAGACAGAAATGGAGGTTGGAAGGGTAAATTGATTGGCCTTGCAACTTAGTACATGGAATCACATTCCCACTCAGGTTTGCTGTGTCTGCCTCTCTGTAAATAGAGAAAGAGAAATTTGATATCCCTGGAATTCTGTGCAATTAAAACAGAAATAAATATTTTAATAAAATAAAATATTTATAAAATAGTAAATGTAGGACTTTACATTTAAATTCTTAAAAGTCAAGAGATGAAATAATTAATGTTTTCATAGTAACTCAGCCATGTTGCATATAGTTTATATTTTTCACTACTGTTTTCTTATGTACCTTGTATGTTAATGTTGAGTTTTTCATAGAGCTGGTTTGAAAATATTGGTTTGAATATTTTCAAACAAAAAGCAGGAATTTTAGTCCAACTAAAACTGTTGCTAGGAAAATTTTTTTGACATGGTTTAATTGTTAAATGTATGGCTCTGAAATAGATAACTAACATAAAACATGCAGAATGAGCAACATTGTCAAGTTAAACATTACTATGAGACTCTTAACCTTTTTGTTTCCTTACTTTTTAGCTTTTAAATCTCTAACTGGATGTATTTGCATTTTAACATGTGTAACCTTGCAAATAAAATGGGACACAAGAAATTAATCCTGCGACATTTGAATGAGTGTAGCATGAAAAAAGACAGCACTTGGAAAGAAAGAAAGAATAAGAGAGATCAGGGAAAGAGTAATACCAAGAAATACTGACCGTTGATATTACTGTATCATTTCAGGCCACCTGACCAATATATGAAGCTCTAAGGGCCCCTCTTCCCTGAGTAATTCACTACAGTTGTGAATCAAAATTATCTTTAATAAAGAATATGGAGTTTTGGCATTGTCCTGATGTTGAGTGCAAAAAAAAAGATAACAAAGCCCAGAAAGGCCTCATATTTCATTGTGCTTTATCTAAGAAAACCTTCATGCTCTTGCAATAACAGTATTCAGCTAAATTGCATATTTAAATGACATGGACTAATGATTCCAGGCCATAATTTTAAGAGGGACTAGGTCAAGCTATTCCCAGGTGGTGTATGCTCCCTTGGGCTTGCAAGCAACTGCAGCAAGTTAGGCCCAGTTTCCCCAGCACTAGAGAGGGGAACAAAGAACTGAGCGACATAACTCTCAATCTGAAGGACCCTTGGTTTTACAAAGCAGGATAAAATCTGCATTTTAGGGTATGTCTATGCTAAAATGTAAGCCCAGAGTTAGTAGAACTCAAGTTAGCAGACCCTGAGTTTATTAACCTAGGACTTGAGTGTTTACATTGATTTGTAACCCCAGGTTAGGAATTGCTGAACTCTGGGTCCCAACCTGGGGCTCCAGCATCTATACTGCATTATCCAGGCCTGAGTCCAACCACCCATATCCCAGACTTCCTAGCACCCTCCACAAATGTGGCCACTCTCACATTTTGTTCGTGGTACAGTGTGAATGCAGTGACAGTCCACCAAACTTGAATGTCCAGAGGACAAAGAAAGTCAGTCTTTGGGATTGTAGGATGCTCTTGGCAGATTCCCAGAGCATGAGTCCAGTGGGGCTGTGTCTATGCTGCAATGCAGTGGGATTTGAACCCTGGGTGCTGTCTTGACTCAGACTAGAAACCCCCCACCCCCCCCCACACACACACACCCTCCAAGGGGTCCAAACCCCTGGGTCTGAGCCATGCGTTAACATGATTTATGTGCAGATGGAAGAGGGTTTAGGATTGAGCTCAAGTCTGGACCCCAGGATAACACTGCAGTGTAGACATACCCTTACAGTCTTTAGCCTCTGTGCTAGTAATATATGGAAATTAATAGAATTCACCCAATTCAAAGATACTGAGCTCTGAACAAACACTGGACTTAACTGGTGAAAATGAAGGCATAGTCTTCACTCTTGATTCTGTAGCTCAATTTCCAGTGAAATTTACTTGTAATCTGATGGGAGTCTGATGGGAGTCTGATCCACTTTCTGTAGAAGTCTTGTTATTGACATTAAATGGGCATTTGATCAGGCCCTGAGGAAAATTTCTCCCCCTCGTGAGAACAAAGGGCCTCCTCCTGCAGTTGGGATGATACATGTATTCTATTCTTGCTGTGAAGAACAATGAACAAAAGTCAACCTTGTACTAAAGGCCTGTAGTTTCTGTACTCATGAGCTAATCGTGTGAGAAATCTGAGCTTTCTTAAAGGGAGATAGGGGTGCTGCTACCTTAACTGGATTGGGTCCTAAGGATTTTGGATTGCCATTTTATAATATTATTTGATCTTTTTCATTCTTCTCCAAGTTTCAGTAGCAGGACACATGTGGCTCATTACATCTTGGAACAAGCTCCTGGAAAGCCAACTTGCTGGATAAAATGAAAGAGTTGAGAATAATTCTTCGTGGAGCAAGAAGAGAGAATTCTCTCCACTGTATTCAGCACAGTTTTAGGTCACAGCAGCTCTGGCTTCAGTTCATTACAAACTCACATTTTTCCATAACACATCACCTTAAGGATTCCACATGGAGCAGGCCCTACACACGTTATAAATATCATTGCACAAGCTTTATACCCTGAAATGCAAAACCTTACTCATCAAGCAAACACTTCCAGGCTGGTACAGTTAATCTCTGTCTCTCTCTCTCTCTCTCTCCCCTTCTGCCCCCCATGTCCCAGGTTAAAAGATGTATTTAAAGAAGCTTGGATCTTTTAAAGGAGTCTCACATGTGCAAGCGGCAACATCCTTGCAATGTGATGGAAGCAGGAACAGACCAAAATGGAAAAGAGAATGGCAACTGCTAGCTGATCCAAAGCATAGTTTCTCAATAGAGAATGTCCATGGAGCCAGAGGGTATTAGTAGATGATGATGATGGAAATTAAGAAAACGATGTTGATGAGCAAAGTGGTTCAAAAATTAAACAGAGCTTTTGAGCACAGATTGTTCTTTGAGTCTATTTAATGTGAAGTTGGCTTCTTGCTCATAGACTGGGCAAAGTGTCCTCAAGACAAATACACATGTAACAATGTTCAACTGGAAAATTAAGAGCAAATGCTAAGGGAGATAAGCAGTGCAGAGCTTTTTTTATTTTGTCCTGTACCTATTTTCTTTTCCACTTGCTGACCTGTGTCACATTTTTGAGCCAGCAAGGTTATGCTTGAGATGGAAACAGATGCCATGTCATGGAGCTATATTATTTGCATGTCAGAGCCCATACACATGTCAAGAACTTTTCATATATCTTGCTTCCCTTTTACTGTCAAGCAGAAAATCAACACAGTTCAATCTTCTAACATCAGTTCAGACTCTCACAGTCAAATATTTCAGCTACTTTTTAAAGCTGCACTTTCTCATTTTCTGTTAGTTTAACAAAAGGATCAGTTCATTTGAAATTGCATAGCTATAGACATCATTATTGATAAGAATCAGTAAAACAGACTGTTTAGCTCTGTATTATTTGATTTATTATGCAGTCAAAGCTGCTTTTTTCCATAATGACCAATATACTAAAGATTTTATCTTACTGCAGATTATTTTTACAGTATGTCTTTGATTTAAGTATGCCAGACATTTTGATGAATATGAATAATGTAGAGCTGCATCATTTATAATAAAAGGAGAGGACTGTATAGTTATTTGGAGTCCTACCATGTGTGAAATGAATTTGGTGATCTCAGTTTGTTTCCCAAC
Organism: Eretmochelys imbricata; assembly: GCF_965152235.1. Lineage (NCBI taxonomy): Eukaryota > Metazoa > Chordata > Testudines > Cheloniidae > Eretmochelys > Eretmochelys imbricata. The sequence continues at coordinate 243,434,324 of NC_135573.1, forward strand.
AGACAGATGTCCTCGCTGTAAATATACTGTCATGGACTGCACCCTTACTGGCATTCCCATGATAGAAATCAAAATGCCATCTAACTTCTAGGGGTGGTCTCTCTCCTTTATCACCGTAGCTCAAGATTTAGCAGGCCATAGGACATTTTTTCCATTTTAGAGTTTGCTATACTGATTCCAGAGACTTTTATCTATAACATTTATCCCATGGTATGAGTTATCTGTAATAATTTTTGTCACTGTCCTGACAGATGAGAAATCTGGAAATAAAATAAATTTAAAAATCTACACTGAGTGTAACTTTGTAGAGCTACTTTATAGATTTCCTGTTGGCATATCAACCCTCCTCATACACACTGTCAAATGATTCCTCTAATATGAGTTATGGTACAAGAGGAAAAGCAAATAAAAGAATATTGTAGCATCTATTTTGGTAATTTGAGGTAGTTAAAAAAAATTGTTCTGTCCCTTTGAGAATTACAATAAATCAGAACAAGTTATTAGCATGGTCTTTTAAAATTCATACATTTGACAATAAGGACTTTTCCACATATTGGGTTATTCTAGAATAGGCAGTAGTGGGTAGCTCTTCCAGATAAGCATCCACACATGGAGTTATTCTTCAAGAATAACAGTGCTTTATGACAAATTAAACTAATTCAGAATAAAGCACTCTTATTTCAGAAGACGAGTGTCCACACATGGAGTTTATCAGGAATAGCTAATCCACTTGAAATTCATGCCCTATTTCATTCTGGATTAACCTGTTTAGACAAGCCCTAAAGCTTTATACCAGTGTTAACTATTACAGCTTTGAGTCAAAGCAGAAGCTGAAAAATTCAAAAGCTACAAATCAGAACTAGTAAATAATTGCATTTCATTTTTTTTCAATACAAATAAGAGTCAAGTATTTTGGAACTTTTCATGAAAAATGCATCTCATTTTTTAGACCAGCTCCACTAGATATAAAATGAGTAGCCTTCCACAATATGGCTGCCAAGATCAGTCTTAGCTGAATCAAGCACATATGGAACAGGATTCATGCTCGTAGGTCAGTACTGCCTCTCAGAAAAATCACAGCAAAACTTTTAAATTCAAATAGTTGCATTGACTTCAATTATATTTGGAGAATGCTGTAAGAAAGTAATTATGAATATTGAATGAAAATAGGGATGTGATTTGAAGGTAGGTGAACTTTCTTTTATTGGTTTGCCACAAACATTTGAACATTTTTGTTTGCAAAGAGGTCCATAAAGAGAAAATACTGTGAATACTCAAACCAATATTGGTATTGAGGCTGTTTGTGGGTTCAGTTTGAAAGTTCTTCCAAGGTTTGGAAGTCAAACAATGACGAAACAAAATCTTTCCCAAAAAAGTGCGAACAATCAAAGTGAATTACCAAGTGTAAATACTTACGAACTGACCAGTCAACCACACACCTCATTTGGAACTGGAAGTACACAATCAGGCAGCAGCAGAGACCAATAATAATAAAAAAAAGCAAATACAAAACAGTACTGTGTTAAACATAAACTACTAAAGAAATAAAGGGAAAGCAGCATTTTTCTTCTGCATAGTAAAGTTTCAAAGCTGTATTAAGTCAATGTTCAGTTGTAAACTTTTGAAAGAACAACCATAACATTTTGTTCAGAGTTACGAACAAATTCCCAAGGTGTTCAGAACTCTGAGGTTCTGCTGTAGCCCATATGCTGAAATATGTTTGCATAAACCACTCATTGTGCAAATTACCATAAATCAAAATCCATCTGCTGATCATTTAGAAACAAATAAAAGGATCATGTTTGTTTAACAAAATAGTCATTCTGAAGTAGTCACCCAGCTCTACCTTCAATGGGACTATTTGTATGTGTAAAAATTACTAACTTTAGTAAAGTTTCAAGATCAGGTCTGTTGAGGCCCAGCTGGGGTTTTCTAAACATTGTCTAAGGGTTCCTAGAAACCTTTCAAGTATTCCTAGGCTGAGTTTTAATTGTGGGACAGGCTGTGTGCCTTCTGCTTAGTCCCTAGGTGGTAGGTGACTATAAAATTAAATCTGGGTAGAAAAAGCACCCAGGAGATCTGGCACAGGTTTAACCATCAGGTTGTCTGTAGGTGCTCTAGGTTTTTAAGATTGGTCCAAACTTGGACGGTGGTGCAGGCCCATTGAAGAAGGTGCCACCACTTCTCAAAGGCAGCCTTGATGGCCAGGAGTTCCTTTTCCCATATGTCATAGGTTTTTCCCTGCAGGAATCAGTTTCTATGAGAAAAAGGCACAGGAGAGAAGTAGCTGGTGGGGACTCACAAATTGGGAAAGGACTGTGCCTATTGCAAAGTCTGAAGCATCAGTTTCAGTGATGAAGGCTTGAGTGGTGTCTGGGTGGGTGAGGATGGCAGTGGATGTGAAGGCTTCTTTCAGGTGATTGAATGCAGACTGCACATCAGCAGAACAGGTGATGTTGAGGGAACGACCAGGCTGGAAAACTTCTTAATGAATCACCTGTAAAAGTTTGCAAAACGCCAGGACCCCACACACATTTGAGGGTGCCTCCCCATCTATGATTGCCACTACATTGAAGTGGTCCATGACAAGCTCTGCAGGGTTGATTATGTAAACCTCAAACTCCAATGTGTCCTTCTCAAGACTTTTCAAGCTTGGTAGACAGTGATTCTAGCAATGATACATACATGACAACTCTTGATTTTCAGAGAAGAGAATGTCATCTAGATAGATGACCATGAACTGGTCAAGGATATACCTGAAGATGTCATTCATGAAAAGCTGGAAGGTAGTGGGCATGTAACAGATACCAATGGCATCATCAAATATTCAAAATGGCTGTACCTGGATCAGAACACCATCTTCCACTTATCTCCCTGCCAGATTCTGACCAAGTTATACACTCCACCCAGGTCTAATTTTGTGAAGACCCAGGCTGATGAGAGTCTCTAAATTAGCTCATTGATAAGGGGAAGGGAATATTGATTACCAGTGATTAAATCAAATCATGGCATGCAATCAACACAGATTCAGAGGGATCCATCCTTCTTGGCAATGAAGAATATAGGGTGTGCCAGTTTGGGAGGTGGAGGAACAAATAAATACCTTCCTCAGCTTTTTTTCTCGGTACTCCCAGGGGGCCTGTAACTGGCTCAGAGGGAGCATAAATGCATCTGAATGGAAACTCCATTCCCAGATGGAGTTCAATAGGGAAGTCATGACTGTTGTGTAATGGTAGGATGTCCACCTTCTGAATGTTGAACTCCTTGGTGAACACCAGTTATTTAGCTGGGATCTTACTTGTGGCTTGGTCCACTGTTTGTTTTACTGGAAGTCTTGGGGGTTGGAGCACATCACATAATGCGGTGAACTGTGGATGGGGGCTCAGGAGGCATTCTTGTTGGCACCTCAGGGAGTTGAAGATCACTGTCCTTGATTGTCAGAGGATTAGGAGGTCATAGACATTCCAAAAGGGACCTCCATGTCATTTAGCTCCCTCCATCCCTACATCTGGCCTTTGTGGGCTACTCAAACTGCAGACTGCCAGGGCGTGGGCAGCTTACCTAATGGTGGAACCAAATCTTGTCTTCTGGTTGCAGTGGCAGTTTGGAATAGTGAGGAGTGTAGATCCAGGAGTCAGGCACTGGGATGAAGTTGAAGATGGAATAAGGATTGAGAAGCCAAGCCAGAGTAGAGACTGGGGCAGAGCAGGGACGCAAAGACTATCCTGGAGCGGACAGCAGGCAAGGCTGGAATGAGGACTGGAGGAGGGGCTGGAGCTAGGACTGGAGGCATGGAGGAGCAGGACTGGAAACAAAAGCAGGGCAAGCACACTGCAGGCATAGTACACGTGGAGCAGTCACTGTGCTGCAGTCACTGCAAGGCTCATGTAGCAGGCCGCAGGGCTCTCCTGCTCAGTCAGGAAGCACTCCTGCTTGGAGAAGTCTCACTGGGCTCAGCTACACTTGATGGGTTGCCTAGCGACCAGCTGTGCTTCTGACAGAATTATGCAATGCGGAATAAGGGTACATGTCTCCTATTCAGTAGTTCCAGGCCAAGATTTACTTTTATCTCAACGACAAACAAAATAAATCAAATATTAAGTACATAAATCAAAGTACAAAGCATTTATCATTAATGATAAGTTTTCATTCATCAATCTTAGTGTTCTTTTATAAGCTTTATTTCACGTCTCTGCAGAGAGAAAGTGGCTATATTTGTTAGTTATGTCATCTACTGACACCTCACTTCAATCGATACACTAGGGCCTGTTCCAAAGCTCACTGAAGTCAATGGGAATGTTTTCAACTAATTCAATGGTCTTTTGGTAGGCACATAGGCCCAGATGGAGTTAGGTGGCTAAATACCTTTGAGAATCTGGGCTGTACTGATTAGGGTTTTGAAGCTGACCACATTAAATTCTAAATCTTGAAGATTTTAATGGTCTCGATCCTTCAAAGAGGTTCACATGACGAGATACTTACATCAATATGACATCCCAATGACTTCACTGGATCTTCACTTTTGTGGATCCCTTTGCAGGATCTAACCTATAGTTTATGAGTTTTTTATTTTAAAATTTCACTTATCCATTGACAAACTGTTAACGGGAGAATGTCAGGCTTCTCTTTTGTCTTTTTCAACATTTTAAAAGCTAACTTTTAATCTAAAATGGTCTTGCTTTTGGAAAGCATATGGGTGCTCCAAGCATAAATAGGGTTGCTAGGTGTCTGATTTTTGATCGGAATGCCTGGTTGAAAAGCAACCATGCAGCTCCCATCAGCACCACTGACTGGGCCGCTAAAAGTCTGGTTGGCAGTGCAGCGGGGCTAAGGCAGGATCCCTGCCTGCCGTGGCATGCCAGCTCCAAGAAGCAGCAGCATGTTCCCCAAGGGGCTCTGGATGCTGCCCCTGCCACAAACGCTGGTTCCATAGCTCCCATTGGCCAGGAACTGTGGCCAATGGGAGCTGAGGGGGTAACGCCTGCAGATGGGGCAGCACATAGAGCTACCTGGCTGCGCCTCCACATTGGAGCCAGAGGGGGACATGCCGCTGCTTCGAGGAGCTGCTTGAGGTAAGTGCCACCTGGCATCTGCACCCCTGACAGCCTCCTCACCCCAAGCTTCTGCCCCAGCCCAGATCCCCCTCCAGAACTCTGAACCCCTCAGCCCCAGCCCAGAGCCCCCTCCTGAAACCCAAATCCCTCATCCCTGGCCCCATGCCAGAGCTCGCACCCCCAGTCAGACCCCAACCCTCTGCCCCTGCTCAGAGCCCCTCCTGCACTCTGAACCCCTCAGCCCCAGTCTGGAGCCCCCTCCCTCACACTGAACCTCTAATTTCTGTCCCCCCACCAGAACCCGCCCCAGGCCAGAGCCCACATCCCCACCCCCTGCCTCAGCCCAGAACCCCCTCCCATACTCCAAACCCCTTGGCTCCACCCCACATCCCAGAGCCCCCTCTTGCACCCCAAACCCCTCATCCCTGGCCCCGTCCCAGAGCCCGCACACCCAACCGGAGCCCTCACCCTCACCCTCTCCCTCTCCCACACCCCAAGCCCCTGAGCTAGCCCAGTGAAAATGAGCGCATGAGTGAGTGTGGGGAGAGCGAGTGACAGAGGGAAGGGGGAATGGAGTAAGCAGGCGCAGGGCAAGGCTGGGCAAGAGAGTTCGGTTTTGTGCCAGTAGAAAGTTGGCAACCCTAGGTATAGATATGATAAGTGGATCATGTCTAAGGAATCTTATTTTACAGTTTAGATGTGAAACAAACAATGAAATGACAGAATTTAAGGAGAAGATTATTTTAATTTTTCAAATTCTGCTTCTGGTACAAGTAATAAATGAGAACACAGTGCGTAAAATATTTAATTTATCACTTGAAAGACTTGTTTCTGCCAGCTCTGACAGTCTCTCTTTTAACAACTAGCGTTCCTCCATTGTGCTCTGTCACACCTAGCAGACCTCTGACCAGCTGTAAAGATGTTATTGCAGACAAGTTTGATCTCCACATCTACAAGATCTCACTCCTTGTCTACATGAACTGAACCTTGACTTTGTTAGCTCTTGCACAAAGAGAAACTAAAATTAAACTAAGCATATGACTCACTAAAAATATACCCTGAACAGCTGATTTCTAGTACAAGGGCAGAAATACTGGAAAACGTGAAGAAATCCCCATTTGAGGAACTTAGCAGCAAGTTTGTTTTCTTTCTACTTTGCCTGGCTTTCTCACTGTAAAACTTTCAAAATACATTTCCTTTCCTTTTAGTATCATTTGAGTATTTGGTAACTGTATATGAGCTGATGCTTGGAAAAAAGAAAATAAAACTGTGTACTAAGCAAAGATATATTTATCCATTTGTACTGGAGGGTCAGTGCACAGTACATTCAAAAACTAACATAATGGACAGCAATTATATCCTTCTTATTAATGTATGTACACAGGTAATATATAATATGCCTCTAATGAAGAGATAAATACCATTAGTTTTTAAGGTGGTCTTTGATGAAAACTATCCTCATTAGCTGGTCAGCTACCATAAAATGCTCTTTGCATTGGTTTATATTTTGAAAGCCTGTTCATTTTGACCAAGTCTATGTTTCTTTTTAGTTACAATACACACAAAGAAGGTATTTTGTTTGCATAACAAATAGGGGAGTTGCTATTCTTCATTCAAAGGCCTAAAGTCACATGCAGACAAGGGTGTTTGTACGTGAACAAGAGTGACTCTTCATTATTCCTCTTTGTTATTTGGTCTTTATTGTTCTTATCAATGGTTATGTCTCGAGGTTGCCCCCTTGGGGTGAGAGTAGGTGCCTGACTTACCTCATTATTCTCTGGGCAGAACAACCCTGTGATCCGGTTCTGGGGTATGGAGTATAGTCTTTCAGCTGTACATCTTGGCAAAACTGTCCCCTTCTGGGAGATATAAGGCAGGTCAAAGAAAAGAAAAATACTTCCATGGAGGCCCTCTGCCTCATGCAAAGGAGATGACCCAGTCTTTCAGGCCCTGCAGGCAGTTTTAGCTCCCATTCTTCTGCATGGCTGAAGGCCAGGGCTTAGTATCAGGGATTTCAGCAGCAATGACAAACAGCCCACCTTCTTCAGAGGGCTTGGGCAGGTTGTGTTTTCAAGACATATGCCAGTTAGTCCCACAAGGCCTCAGTCTGGGAGCCTGGGTCCCTAGCTCTGCTTGCTTATGAGTGTTGCCCTATCTGCACTGAGTTCTTCCCTTTCAAGAGTGCACCCTCAGGGCTGCCAAGGCTTACAGGTGTGGCAGGTTGCAGCTGACTGTTACCACATTTGGTGCTAGTGTAATACAAATAATAAAAATAATAATCAACAGATAATGAGTGTATTTTCCTGAATGCATTAGCCCAGCCACCATGTAATAGTTCATGTTTTGGAAGAAGTGAGACTGCTAGAGGCAATAAAAGAAATGAATGAGAAAGCTTGAAAAAGCCTAACTAGGTATTTAAATATGTGATCATCTATCATCAGTGAAGTGTAATCTAGATGGAATTATCATGAGGTGGGTACACAATGCGTTGAAAAACCATACTCAAAGAGTAGTTATCAATGGTTTGCAGTCAATCTGGGAGGGTGTATCTAGTGTGGTCCCTCAGGGGTCTGTCCTGGATTGGTACTATTTAATATTTTCATTAATTACTTGGATATGGAAGTGGAGAACAGGCTTATAAAATTTGAAGAGAACATCAAGCAGGGAAAGATTGCAAGCACCTTGGAGGACAGGATTAGAATTCAAAACAATCTTGACAAATTGAAGAACTGGTCTGAAATCAACAAAATGAAATTAAAGATAGGGAAAAAATCAAAAGCACAAAACTACAAACTGGGGATTATAGTGGATCAGAGACTGAATATGAGTCAACAGAGTGATGCAGCTGTGAGAAAGGCTAGTTTCACTGTGGGGTGTATTAATAGGAGTGTTTGTATGGAAGACATGGGAGGCAGTTGTCCCACTCTACGTGGCACTGGGGAGGCCTCAGCTGAAGTACTGTGTGCAATTCTGGGCACCACATTTTAGGAAGGATGTGAACAAATTAGAGAGAGCCCAGAGGAGAGCATATTATGAAAATCTGACCTGTGAGGAAAACTTAAAAAAAAACTGGCCACATTTAATCTTCACACACACACATATACACAAACACACACACACACAGGCTGAGGAGGGGCTGTTATAAAGAGGATGGGAATAAATTATTCCTCATAACCACTAAAGGTAGGACAAGTAATGGGCTTAATCTGCAGCAACACAGATTTAGTTAAGATAGAGGGATAGCTCAGTGGTTTGAGCATTGGCCTGCTAAACCCAGGGTTGTGAGTTCAATCCTTGAGGGGGCCATTAGGGATCTGGGTCAAAAAAATTGGGGATTGGTCCTGCTCTGAGCAGGGGGTTGCACTAGATGACCTCCTGAGGTCCCTTCCAACCCTGATATTCTATGACTGTAAGCCACATAGTAATACTAATTAAGGAATGCTTTCTAACTATAACAGTAGTCAAATTCTGGGATTGGTTTCCAAGGGAAATTGTGGAATCCCCATTACTGGAGGTATTTAAAAAGAGGTAGGGATGGTCTAGGTTTACTTGGTCCTTTCACAGCACAGGGGTCTAGACCTGGTGACTTTAAGGAGCCTTCCAGGCCTATATTTCTAATATTCAAAGCGGCACAAAACCAGGGGAAATTCAATGGTTGAATTAAATTCCACTCTGATATTGTATGTATTTGAACTTTAAACTCAAAACCAAAGTTCAGAATCAAAATATATTTTCAGACCCACATGAGTCTGAAACTAAAAATAATGTTCCCATACTCTGGGAGCTGAATCTGCTGTGTTTTGCACAGGTCCATTCCTCACAGCGCCGAGTTCTCTGCCTCTAAAATACACCCATTCTCGGCTCAGAACTGAGCCTACGACATGAGCACATATCCTCTCCTCCCCCACAGAAATACATTGTGATGACACCACAGCATTAGGGCTAGGCTGATAAGTTAATAATGGCAATAGAGCCTCTTTAAAAAAAGAAATTAGGAATATGAACAGGAATCAGTTTACATCCAGTAAATCTAGAAAGTACAATTTAAAAGTCTTACAGCACTCTTTTAGACATGACTTATATATGATTCAATTGTGTCTTAGGAAACCATAGGCGAAGGACAAAAGAAAGCCATCATCCATTCAACCAAAACTGGCTGAATTCCAAATTCCAATTTAGAGTACTTGATGCTTTTCATGAGCCTGCCCTAGATCTCTCGGTAAGAGGGGCAAAGGTCTTGGTCAAAGACTGAGCAAGAAATGGTGACAGTTTTGAATTGCCCATTGCTGAATTGAGCTATATAATCTGAACATTCCCAGTTAATGCCTTCAGGATCCTCAGGCTTCCAAGTCTTGTGCTTTAATGGTACTGAGCTACGGAAGGCCATTTGAAAATGGCTTGTATACAAGAAAACTCTTTAAGAATTTTGGGTCATTGTACAGTCTGAAACACTGGCAAACCTGAGTGCTGTACTACTGTGTATCATGACCTAATCACAGTGATAAGGAATTAGATATATTTTGATAAGGGGCAAAGAGGAATTCTTTGTAGAACAAAGGCAGATATGCAATCACTATTTCAGAGTTTTTTGGGGCATTGTGCAACTCATCATAAATATGCTGCAAAGCTATTTTTTAAATGAGCCATCAAAATCTAATAAAAATGATTTGCTGAAACTGTAAACACAAGAGACAAACTACTGTTGCACATAAGAAGGAAGAGAATGGGAAAATTTCTAAATATCTGGCCTATAGCCGACAAAAAAAATCTTAGCATGGGGCGATATGAGGTGGCAGAGTGAGAAGAGCCTTTTCAGGTAATGTTTGGAAGTGCAGAGGGATAGAAAGATGGTAATGCTTACCGAGGTCACTCCTCAAGAATTCCCGGGGGGTATGACCTCCATTACGAACAATGACATGATCCTGAAGTTGGATGATACAAATGGATCCTTGCCTTCGTGCAGAGCTCCCTGGCTGAACATAGGGCTCCCCATGGATCAGAGCCACTACATTCTGTATTACTTAGATGTACCTTATTATCCTGGGATTTTGCCTTATAGCACTACCTGAAGTAGAATAGTGGCAGGGAATGGGCATTCACAGCTGACCCAGCTCTCTTATTCGTGAGTAGGGCTCCGAGTTTGTCATGGAGGACACAGAAGTCATGAATTCTGTAACTTTCTTCACCCTTAATGTGTGGCTGACCCTAGAGCCGCCCAAGCAGCTGGCCCCAGGGCCAGCCGCTCAGACAGCCCTGGGGACAGCCACACTGGCTGTTGCCGCTGGAGCGACTCTGCAGCCAGCCACTCGGCCCACTTAGCCAGTTGACCAGCCGCTGCTTTGGTGGCCCCAGGCAGCTGGCCCTAGGGACCACCTGAGCAGCGGCCGGTGTGGCTAGCCCTGGAGACCACTTGAGAAGCAGTCCTGGGGAAGGTGGGAGCATCTGCCGCTCGGTGGCTCCTGGCAGCAGTCCTGGAGTGGCAGGAGCAGTGGCTGGCTGGAGTGACAATGGGGCCCCTGGGGGCGTCCCCAGCTGCGGCAGCTGGAGCAGCAGCAGGCCCCCCAAGGCTCCCGCCCCCCAGCTGGTGCTGCAGACCCCCTGGGCTCCTGCCCCCCCAAGATTCAATCAGGGTATTTATGGTCTAAGTCATGGACAGGTCACAGGCCGTGATTTTTTGATGTCTAGGGTACAGTGTGTCCAGGAATCAAGTTGTCTGTTCAGTAAAGAAATGTTCAGTAAGCCCTGCTTGTTTTTTTGTGGGAAATAAATAGTTCCATTTCCAAACTTCTTCAGAGGCAAATTGATGTACTCACAGCAGTGAAGGTGTTAACAAAAGGGAGAGAAGGTTGTGATTTTACTCCTCTGTACATTAGTATCAGCCTGATGTTCCCAATGGATGAATCTGCATTCAAGGCTAGAAATGGCTTCAGTAATGAGGAGGGGGAACAGCAAATAAAGCAGAGTCTGTCTGTAAACTTCAATGAAGAATAAAAGCAAACAAAAAAAGATGCTGAGTTTTATGAGTTCCCAAAAGATATTCTTGCAATGGGGTTTTCATTTCCTGTTATTCTGTTGGCCATGCCATGGACAGAAGTTTGTTTTGGGGGGGGGGGGGAGAAAAAAAGATTTGCGGTACAAATGCCAACTTACACAATAAATTCAAGCACTTACTAACCATACTATTCAGCTGTTGGCAGAGAATTCAACTGTGGTCGGTTGTATGTGAGGTAAATTAAGGCTCAATGTTTTTGGAAAAATGAAACTTACAAGTTACGTTGTTACTTGGACTACCTGCCCATCCAGGGAAGTAAAAGAAAGTAACAAGTAACATTTATTCCTTAACCTATCTGCATGGTCCTAGGAGTAAATGGGCATTGCCTACCTTATTATCTCCCTGAAGCAAGGAGATGGGGAGCGGGTGGAGCATTGGATCTACATCCTTTTCTCTTCCTAGCCAGTACAGCTGAGGCAGCACCCCAGTGGGGACACGTAGGGTCAAAGAAATAGAGGAACTGAAGCAATTTGCTGATGCTATAGTCCAAAAGTAAATTACTCCCCTTGAGGAGAGCTGGTCAAAAATAATTTTGACTGGAACTTTTTTCAGCTAAAATTGCAGATTTGGGTTGACTGAAACATTTTTTGAATTCATGTCAATTTTGCCAAATTGTTTCAGTCAAACTTCCCCCCCACCCCAAACTTTAAATAAATCCAGAAATGTGCAAAACATTTTGACTTTTTCTATTTGAAAAGACTTTTGTTTCAAAATGCCCTTTCCTTGTTAAAAGGAAAGTGATGCTTAAAATCAAAATGTTTCATTCTTGATTGGTTGTTTTCAGATCAACCTGTAACAGAAACAAGTTTTCAGAATTGCTGGTGATACAATAAATAATAATAATAATAAAAACATGATTCTCACAGCTCTCCCCTTGAGACATGTGGAACACGGTGACTCTGGGATATGTCTGACACACAATGCCTCCCAATGCTACTTCTGGGGCTGGGACTGGTCAGGCTCATGCTAAAACTCACAATCTAGCTCTAAAACTGGAAAAGGCATTCAGAGCTGCTTCAGACATGAGCCTTGGGTTCCACTGATGACATTGCAGCACACAGCATTACGCCAGAGCATCATCCTTGGCCAGCATGAAATGACTTAATATACAACAGGTGCTATAACTGACACATTTGTAATACTTTTCGAATGTGAAACATTTAGTCTGTCACTTCGCCCTTTCACCTAAGTCTCTTTTAAGCCACAAAGAGTTCTGTAAATAGAAGTTACTTAGCACAGTTCTAATAATCCAAATTATTTTATTTTGTTGCCGTTAATTCCAATCTAGTTATTATTAGAGGTCAAACAAAATATTTTATTTTCCAAATTGCACATGAGTTATTTAAGATTCTAGTAAAAACAAAGAAACAAAAATCTCAACTGCAGTTAACTAAGAAAAGGAAAACCTATACAAAAGAAGCTATTCCTCCTGGGACTGATTTCTTTCCTTTCCTTTTTTTTTTTTTTTTTTTAATAAATAGACATTATAGAGGAAAAAGACTTCTAGTGTTCCTCCAGAACTATTGAAACCAGTGGAATGATACTAAGGAAAACTAAACATTGACTCATATCAATGGAAGAACAAATAGGTGAGCAGAGGTCAAAGTATTTATTCCAGACTTCTGATAACAGAATGGAGATACAAATTTAGGTCTAGATTTTGACTTTAGACTCAGTCTATCCGTTAGGCTATGTCTATTCTGGGCTAGAGAGCTTGTGCACAGATACTTGTACTAGTGTCAGGGCCAGGGCACGGGCAGCCTGGCCTAGGGGGTAGCATCGGCATCAGGCATAGGCCGAAGGTCCAAGAACCAATGACCAGGAATCAGGCTGGATTGGAAGGCCAAGAAATCTAGAATAGACAGATACTGGAGAACAGGGATCAAGAGTCAGCTATCAAGAGTCTGTCTGGCTAAGTCAGGGTCAGAAGGCAGGAATCGGTAAACACAGACTAGCAGTCCATGGCAGGGTGAAGCGCAGTTGTACAAACAGCTTCCTTTTTCCTGTCCTGGCTTAAATATGGGCTGCACCCCAACGAGAAGTCTTGGAGCTCTCTCAATCAGAGTGTAGGCAGGGCTTGTGCCTCAGTTGGGCTTCATGGACTCCCATCCCACCTGCTGCCTATGAGCTGCCAGCTAGATGATTGGGTGTGATAACTCCCATGAGCACAGGTTTGAGACTTGCAGGGCCTGACATCTAGTGCTCATTGAGCTAGCCCTAGTATAAATAGCAGTGTAGCCATGGTAGGATGGCTTAGTCGTGCCAAATATGTACCCACCGGTTTCAGCAGGGTTTGTACTTGGCATATGCCTCTACTGCCATGGCAAAACTGCTATTTACATTGACACTAGATTGATTAGAGCTAATTTGAGTAGGTGTACACAGGCATGGGAATCATACCCCAAGGTTGTAATGTTGACATAGCCTTAGAAACTTATCTGGCCCCCATTACCATCATGTTTGAGTACCTCAAAATCTTTAATGTATTTATCCTCATGATATTTGTGAGGTACCTCAGTGTTATTATTCCGATTTTACAGACAGAGAAAAGATGAACAGAAGCTAAGTGACTTGCCCAATGTCATACAGGGAATCAGAGGCAGAGCAGGGACTCAAACCCCAGTTTCAAGCTAGTGTGCTAATCAGCAATCATCCACCACATCAGGGGTTACCCTATTACAAATCGTGAGTTACTATTCCTCATTTGCTCCCTTCTTGCTCATAGGGAGGGGTCATTTATTGCTATTCTCTACCCACAGTAAACTATTAACAGCCCCTGCCCTTTGCATCTTTGGCTCCTTCTGTTCCATACACCTTTGCCACCCACCTTCTTGCTGGGAGGGAATAAGTGAAAAAATAGTCTACATGCTTGAGCTCAAGGGTCAAGTATCCCCCGATGTAAAGTGGGGGTGGAGGGCTCTTATTCACTTCTGCAAGAACATAGTCCAACCAACAATCTAGCCCCTACTGGATGGCTGCTTAGTGATTGTGTCAGTGTCAAAAGACTGGACAATGCATAAGGTTTAGGGCACAGCTGTGCCTGGCTGCATGCTGGTTTAAGGGAAAAGAGGTTGCAAGATGCTGCCTTAGCCCACTGCATGGGCTACCTGTATTGATATCTAGTTGTTAGGCTCCTAACCTAAGACTTGAGGGGGACAGGTTCAATCGCCTCACTCCACTACAAACTTCCCGTGTGACAAGTTACTTAGGGACAGATTTTTAAATGCATTTAGGTCCTTAAAGATGCATATAGTCACCTCGTGGGATTTTCTAAAGCACTGACATGCCTAAGATCTATTGAAAGCTGTATTACAGTCAAATGGCAGATACACAGCATGGTTTCCTCTCTGCACCGTTGTTCAGTATTGGCATTCATTGGCTGATGGATAAGCTTGAGGAGGCAGCTGTTGGTGATGTCAAGCTGAGCACCCTTCTTCAAAAACAAGGAGGAGTCTGGTGGCACCTTAAAGACTCACAGATTTATTTGAGCATAAGCTTTCATGGGTTTTCACTCCATGCATCTGAAGAAGTGGTTTTTTACCCATGAAAGCTTATGCCCAAATAAATCTGTTAGTCTTTAAGGTGCCACCAGACTCCTTGTTTTTTGTGGATACAGACTAACACGGTTACCCCCTGATATTTCTTCTTCAAGTGCCTGAATACATCACTTGCATTGTCCTGTTGGCTTGGTTTGGTGAATTGCTGCAGCTGACGACTGATCTGGTTGGGCAAGAAGAAGCACATATTGGTCTGGTTATTAATCCGGATAAAACCAAGTCCCTGGCCATTCCCAACAAACAGTCTCCAGCTCCAGATTACAACCAGCTCAATATTAACCTGCCTGGACGGGCTATCAAGCAGGTGGCAGCTGTCACATATTTGGGCAGCGTCATGGACAGTGCTAGAGGACACGTGAAAGATATTGATGCTCATGTAGCAGCAGCTGTTGCTATGTTCCCTGCCCTTTAATGGCCTCTGTCGTCATTGTGACATCAAGCTTGTTACAAGGCTGCAGATCTATAGAACCGCAGGGAAAGCAACTCTGTGGTATGGAAATGAAATGTGGTCCCTGAGGAAGGCTGAAGAACAACAAATTGACATTCTCAGTTCTCATTGTCTCCCTCAGCTGCTCCATATGAAGTGGCAGGGCAAGATCAGGAACAAGGATATTGGAAGCCAAGCTCAGCAACTGCCTCCATCAGCACTGGTTCAGTCTCAGTGGCTTTCTTTGGTGGACATTATAAGATTGGAAGAGCAACAAATTCCAAAGTGTGTGCACCAAGGAATGCCGCTACACATTGGTTCCAAAAGCTTTGGCAGTGTAATGAGATTGAATATACAGCTTGTCCATCACTGGCAATCAAACCACCTTAAACCCCTTATCTGAGATTGATCCAGGTAGTGCTTGGTTTGCTAGGGGGCCACATCCCTTTGGGATTTGCCATGATGATGATGACAATGATGATACCCTCCTGTGCAAGTAGGCAGGCACAGGAGTTCCAAGAGCTCTACCCCGTTCCATCTCCTTCTAATACACTGGTCAACACAGCTAAACTGGTACAGAAGAGGGGAGTTATCTGTGGCAGGTGTAAGCTTGCACTAGTGATTCCTTCCCCACTGGAGAAAGGGAGAACTCAGGAACCAGACTGTGACTGTCAGAATCAGTCTTGTTCTAGGCCTACTGTTGGGGCAGTTCAACTACACACTGGTCCTTAACTCAGGGCTTGTGGGAAAGATAATTGAGTCCTTAATGCCTAGGATACAATGAAGTATTGGGATGAAACATTCATCCTCAGGCATGATTTCTGTAATCTTTCTGAAAGAAGGACCCTTCCACCCCCTTCTAATATAATGCTAAAAAACAGAACAAATGATAGACCTGTGTACAGTGTCATTGAATCTGCTTTCATTTAAAGAGGATTCCAGTTTTCAGCACTTGCTCCAAATCATTAGACATTTGCCAGGCATTTTACATAGCAAAAGCAAACTTGGGAGAGGGGCAGATTTCCTGCATTGGCTTTTTCTGTTCACTTGAAAAGTGTGGTTGGTTTTGTTTAACTGCAAGTGTAAGCAAACCTTCTCATTGCGAGATCCTGGGTCTGCTGTGTTTCATCATCGTTATGTGTCATAATCTCATTTATACCAATTCAAGGGATATACCAGAACCCAGAAAGCTGTTAGAGGGGGATTTTTTTCTATTGTAATAATATTAATTTAAATGTCTTATTATAAACAGAAAACACACAATTTAAACCACAGATTCCACCTTTTGTTACATACAACCGACTACAGATTCTGGAATCCTTATTATGCTGGGTAGTCCATTAGCACTACATAGTAAAAGAAATCCATATGTATGCAGAAGGTCCATAAAAGGTTATGCATCTCTTAAAATTTCACAATGTGGGCAACTGGGAGACACCACCAATTTGGTCAATTTAATATACCCATTCCACACAGATATACACATACATCATTTGAAAGCTTATTATATCTACTTTAAGATGAGGTTTGATGTGAAGCTGTCAAGTAGTGCTGTTGCCATAGAAGTGGGGGTGAACAATGATACCATCAATACCTTAAAATGACCACTTCAAAATATTTTCATTCATTTCAGTTAGTAGAATGACTATTTCAATACATTAAACTGAATTTCTTTGTGACCATGAAGAATCATAACAACCATCTAAAGGGTAAAACAAAATCTAATAAATGTTTACAGGTATCATTGAAATGTAAGAGCGCTGGTTACATTTCTAGTCATCATCATGATCTTATTCATCAGTACGAGTGCTATTGAAAGTGCACGTTTTCACATACTTCATTGCCTTGGTATGTACACAGTTCTGTGCAAGGAAGATTGTTCTGACTGCAGGCGGTTGATAGTGCAGGCACAAATAAGGTCTTTTAGAAGCTCAGATGCCATTGGGTCCTTGATGAGTAGAGGAATTAGTTCATCATCCACATTTTTTCCATCCATGTTGCAATGATGAGCCAATATCTGGTTTACCTATGTGCAAAGACATCCAAATCTTTATTTGCCAACTCAGGTCTCTGTGAGTATCCTTTTCTTTTTTACTCTGGTCATACAACACTGTTACCAACTTCCTTTCTGCAGAAATTGCAGCTTCTCCATCCACTCTCTCCTAATTTGGCAAGATCGATGAAGTTGTAAGTTCCCTTCATTTTGACAACATTAAGCAGATTTCTCCCTCACACCAGCACCAAACAGGGATGACAGAGTCACATCCTGTTAATGGATATTCAGCAGGAATTATTTTGTGGAAGTCAGAAATGAGTGCATTACAAATTGCATGCACAGGTATGAAGTGATGCTTGTTGGTTGTACTGGTAATGGTGCCTGTCTCAATCCACATGTTATCTGTGTGCTCCATTTTTGGAAAGCAGTGAACAGCCAGGACCAAAACATCTGTATCAGATTATCTAATTACTATGGTTCCTTTGACATCAAGAGACCCAGAAGCCATATTGGCACAAAAAGCATGCAGAAACATCCTTGTGTCCACTTCCTGTTCAGTACTGTACAACTGTTAGGCTTCTTTGCCATCTCTACTTTGCTACTTCACCATTGAGAAAGCTTAAACCAAACAGAAGTGTGTTGGGTGGGCTCCTACACTCAGGTGTATTTTAAACCATATATTGAGAGGAATTTTGCAAATGATTTCTTGGTGGATGCCACAGTTAGAAACTTTTTTCCATGGAGACCCAGGTTGTACATCAATCACCTGGTATGTGTTGAATCCAACATAGATCCTATCCAGCAATGTCTTTTTGACGTTTTCATAGAATTACTATTGTCATATCTGTCAAAGACTGATTATTGAATTAGCTTTGTTAAAGCCCTGCCTCAAGTTCTCAGAAGTCAATTCATCAAATTTGTGGAATTTGTCTCCAGCCATCATTAATATTACAGCTATGGCATCTCTGATGCATACTGTGGTTTCTTTGTTGCATGCTCTTAGCTCATGGATTCTCTCAACTTGAACTTCCAGATGATGCCCTAATTCAGCTTTGTCTGTTCTTCTCATTGTTCTGTCAGCATAGAAGAGGGACATAGGCACAGGTCCTATTGGATGACTAAGAACAGTTGCCATTGACACATCACCTCTGCATCTCTAAGGGAAACAATTTCTGGACTGATAATTGGTGTGATTATCTCTCCTTTGCCAGACTTAAATTTTGTCTTCTTGGCCCTGTCAGCAAGTGTTTTGATGCCAGATTTCTTGACTAGGCTGAAGAAGCTACATATCACACCAGAATCAAGTGCACATCTTACAAATCTCTCCACTTGTTCTTCACTAACATCTGCTATTTTCAGTAAAGACTCTTCTACATCTGGTGTCACATGAAGTCCAGTAAATATGTCGATAAGCACCTCTGACTGTGTTTCAGGATTAAATAGTTTTGTCATATTGTTGATGACGTGGGTGGTAAGAGCTGTAACATGGTCTTCATTCCTCTTCAATGCAGCGGCAAGGACCTGTTTGTAGACTTTGTCTTCGCTACTTGTTAGGTCACTTCCTTCTCTCAAAGCTTTTGCATATTCATAATATGAAGCAGTGTATTGTCATCTCTAATACTATTACTGACCTGTGCAGAAGTATCACTGAATTAAAAAGCTACAGTCTAGAATATTTCAAAGGTTAATACTGCATGCATAGGCAATTACCAATTAAAACTTTCTACCAGGCAGACTAGATACAACACTGAATGGAGAAAAGCTTACAAATGGAGAATTCATGGGGAATTTATGTACATTTATATCTACCCACTATGCAGTACAAACCATGGGCATGCAATCTAGGTCAGGCTTGACAAAGCCCTGGCTGGGATGATTTAATTGGGGATTGGTCCTGCTTTGAGCAGGGGGTTGGACTAGATGACCTCCTGAGGTCCCTTTCAACCCTGATATTCTATGATTCTATGATTCTACTGCTACACCACATTCATTATAAGGCTGATTTGATTAGCATATTTCACTTGAAAAGATAAAAAGCTATTATAATCACTTGTGAGATACTTTGACAGTTTAGGAATATGCAATGTGTAAGCATTTCATGTTCGTGTGTTGCAAAATGCTGATATTCAGCATTTTTATCACATGCTAAACAGCTTCATCATTTTGGAGGAAAAAACTTGCCCATGAAAAACCAATACAAATCATTTAATATATTTTCATTTGGTAGCTTTAACCAATAAACTCCACATTAGGGTTTTGAAATTAACCTAAATACTAAAAACTCAAGTCACAGTCCCTTTGCAGTGTTTCTGGAACTGTGCAGAAAAAATATTTGTTTTGGATGCCATTGTTTCACCCGCTTATAGGCTTACTGCTCCACATCATACTTCATCTAAACACACATAAAATAAGCTTTCAAGTGATATATGATGTGGCTGAGTGAAGAGTGGGTACATTAAACTCCAAAAATATGGCCCTTTTGGGAAAATACCTGTACACCTACCAGGGTTTAAATTGGACCTAGCAATGCACCTACCTTGCCAGATGCTAACCCAGATTGCGGTTTCACAATTGGGCCCTATATGTAGCTATGTTGTTGCATTTCCAACTGATGGATACATCATGATAGTCACACAAGATACTCCCCAGTTTATACATGAAAAAGCTGAAAAATGCACTAATGATAGAACACTTTTTACATGCAAACACTACAAGACAAAGAGAATTAGAGCAACAAGAAACAAACAAGACCATAACAAAAAAAGCATATTATTTATAGGGGAAATTTACTACTAAGAGCTACAAAAGAAAATTGCTACTGTAGAAGGAGAAGAGAGAAATGGAAAGATTAGTGGAATATGATCTCTACTAGCATTACTTAGGAGTTATGCTTTTTAGTTAAAACAAGTTTAAAAAGTGGCACTCTGTAAGAGTAGAGAGGGTGGTATTAAAAGTTGGCCCCAGGAAGCCATTGCTGGGATAACAACAGTTTTATTGAACCCATTAACTTATGAACAATGCTCTGTATTCATATAAATCAGTATCTACCATCACCTTATCTACCAACGCTCTTTATATTACCTGTTTATGTTGTAGACAATATGAACAAAGAGATCTATTTTATATAGCACCCTGTCAACCTTAGGAGTGGCCCCCAGCAAAATTCCAGTCTGGGCAATTTCATGTTGATTGCTAACTTCTCCCTGCCTGTCATGTTTTCTCATACAGAAAGAGCAAATCTTATCTTGTCTAGCCTAGATTGCTTATTTCCTTATAAGGAAAACAACAAAGGAAGAAAGATTAAATATGAGATTGCTGTAAGAGAGAAAATATAGTGACTCACTCTGCTAGTGGTTAGAGTGGAAATAATGCCTAGTGGTTAGAGCAGGAGTACAAGCCCATTTGCGAGATTCAAGGGTCACAGTCAGAGTGAGAAGTCAGGAATTGGAGTCAAGGGTCAGAACCAGAGTTAGAAGTGAGATATCAGAGCTGATGGTCAGAACCAGGTTACCTGGAGTGAAGCATCACAAAAGTAGGGCTATGAACAAGCAGCAGCTATCATAGCCCTGGGCAAATGCTTTACCCTGCTGCTGGTGCTGGTCTTCAGGGCAGGTCTGTTGATCCCCCTCAACCAATCAGGTGGTTTGGCCATCATGCAGCTCCACTGCAGCCCAGCTGTACTTGTTGGACTGCCTGAGGATTAGGCTAGCAGGTAAGCAGGCTAGTTGTGGGTTCCTACTCCTGACACGGCTCCTGAACTGAAACACAAAATGAGGTCTGCTATAGCACGGGAGAGTGATCTACATTTAAAAATGCAGTGCCTATGGGGAGAGGGAGGAATAATCTCTCCATTCCCCACAATGACATTTCATGTGGCTGGGGTGTTCTTATTTATTTCCTGTCCTAGGGCCAAACCTTGCTCTCATTTAGGCACATCTCTCCCAGTGAAGTTAATGAGAGTTGTGTGTCTGTAACTGATGGTGGAATTTGACTCCTGGCTAGTGTGGCCCTGCACTCTCACTTCAGGAAGTGAGTGTTGTTTTTCCACAGGAATTCGCATGGCAGAACAAGAGGACTAACCAGTGAAACAGACACTCTTAACATGGCAGTTCTGAAAAGAGCATTCCAAGATTGAGTAATATTCATATGGAAAGGATAAGCTTCTTAGAGAGGCTGTAAGAAATTATTTTTTCTCTTGGCTGCTCAAATGACCTAATTAGGCTGAGTCACCAAGAACATCCTATTCAAAGCCATTCCAATCTAGAATCAGACTAATATGAATGATGACTTTCTTCCAGAAGGGGAAGGTATATGTGTAAGAGAGTACCTTTGCTCTCTCAGATGTTTCCAGGAAATATCTGTTGTAACACTGTATGAGATGTCTGATAAGTCAGCTTCAGAGCATGAAAAACCACCGTTTGCCATTTGGGCTCACTGAAACTGACGTCATTGACTATTCCTTTATGTTCTACGTGCCACTTGTTGCATACGCCCGGCACTATCTTCCATTGTACTTTACCCTTATTTAGTGCCTGTCAATAAAAGATTTCAAAATGTTCTATAAACGTTAAAGAACTGAGCCTCACAACATTGCCTGCTAGGCAGGGAAGTGCTGTTCATACCATTTTCATAATGCAAAAAGAGGCCAACCTTTTCAAAATTTTGGATGCTACGATTCTCTGCAGCTTGGGACACCTTCATTTTCACAACTTAAGTCTGAGGGAGCTGTGGATGCTCAGCACCTCTGAAAATAAAGCTCACCATGTCTG
The DNA here is from genome assembly GCF_965152235.1 of Eretmochelys imbricata. Classification (NCBI taxonomy): domain Eukaryota; kingdom Metazoa; phylum Chordata; order Testudines; family Cheloniidae; genus Eretmochelys; species Eretmochelys imbricata. Next base: position 243,456,179 of record NC_135573.1, read on the forward strand.
AAGCTAGGCCTGCCAAAAAAAGAAGCACCCCTAATGTGTGGCTACTTCTGAATATTTTTACTTAAGTGACTTGCCCAGCAAGTCAGTAACAGCTAAATACAGTATCCAACCCACTTATCTGACCCAGTTCTCCTCTCTAGCTATTAAATCTTAATGCCCCACACATACAATCCCACTATGAGCTGATACATCTAACATTCTTTCCAAAATATCCATTTGTAGAATATGCTTTGCCAGTACCTCCTGTCTTCTGATTTCAGTAAGCATCTCTTGGAACACATCTCTCCTTGAAATATGCCGAAGCATATCTGTGGCATCATTCCAGGTGAGATTCGGGATTATACTTGGAGTGAGTGTCTCATGAGATTCAAATTGGTTGCTAGCTGTTGGGTTGCAGACTGTTTTTTAGGTTGTTTTCATTTGTTAGCTTTGGAATATCTTCTAGTTTTAGGGTGGTTTTTGGTTTTTTGTTGTTGTTGTTGTTTTTTTGCTGTTTTCAGATGGTTGCTGAGGAATTTAGAGAGATTTAAAAATAAAATTAACTACCTCTGTATTTTGCTTTGATTTTACAGTGCTCATTTCCTGTCCAGACCATCCTTCAGTTCATTCAAATTGCACAGGATAACCTTTGGTAGCCAGTGTTTAATATTCTTTGAGCTTTTTCCCTATCTTTCTACCATCCATCTTGTTCAGTGTACAGGGTTGCCATCCATAAACTATAAACATGCAGACCAGAATTCCATAAGGCAGGAGCTTAGTTTGATTAGAGATGTGCTGATCTACTCAAACCTTAGGAATAAAATGTATTGAGCTCCCAGTAAAGTGCTCATTCAGCCATCTATTTATCTAAAGTAAAGTTAACAGGTAGTGGTCAGTTAGAATACTCCACTGTCATCAAGCAATGTAATTGTTCAGGAATGTGATCTTTGGTCTTGTTTAAGTTCAAGTATGACAGGAAGTGTGTGTGTATGTTTGGCATAGCTCTCAACCCATATAATCACTTACATAGTTCCTGAAATCAGATTATATTCTTTTGCAAAGATTAGAAATGGTAGCATAAAGTTAACTAAGCAGGATTCAGGCACAGCTTGTACATTGGTTTTACTGGAAATACTTTTCATTGAAACAAATCAAGTGCATACTCTAAGGTTAGGCATAATACAATCCATGCTCAGGTACAGTTGTAGTTCTCAGAATAACTGAGGCAGGTTTTCAGAGCTAAAACATTTAGGGATCTAAGGTAAAATTTTAGAAAGTGCTTAAGTGATTTAGAAGCCTAAGTCCCACTTTCAAAAACTTACAGCCAAATGTTTAAAAGTGCAGATAAGCACCGAGCGGGATTTTCAAAAGTGCCTAAGCAGGTTAGGAACCTATATCCCTATGGGAGTTAGGCACTTAACCAGTGTAGGCATTTTGAACCCTCTCAAGCACCTATCTGCATCTTTATGCACCTAAATACCTTTAAATATTTATGAAAATATGGCCCTTAATAACTTTGGAAAATCCCCCCCACACATGTGTATAATTGCACATATTTTGTAGCCATTTGTTGGGTGACAGGACTGTGATAGTCAGACACCCCTCACTATACTTTAAGCAGCTAAACCAAAGTCAGTGTTACAGGGTGGGGGCTTCCAAAGTAACCACATTTGTTACATTAGAGGCAGAAGACTGTGTAAAAATCCCAGGTTCAATTTAGTTATTAAGTTTCTGGTGTAAAATTAATTAACACGCATATAAAAAAGATACAGAAATGAATGTGTTCCATCTTCATAATAAAGAAGGAGTTATAGTCACTGGCTTTATCCTGGTTAAAAGAAAGGTATTTTCTTCCCCAGACTTTTTTAACCCTTTCTGTGTATAAGCAGGGTGGAGCACTTAGTGCATATCACCTTTGGATGTTTGCTAAACCTGCAGAGGGACCTAGTAAAATCCCATGTACACATCTCCAGAAGAGAATCAAGCCCTAAGAATTTGGAAAAGGGTATTATCATCTTACTTTGAGTGTCTCCCCAAATCTTGCAGTTACTCACTGAGAAGGATGCAAGTAGCTTAAGGGTCATCTTACAGTTACAAACTATGTTTTCCCTCTTATCTCAAAATATGCAGGTTTTCCACACATAGGTCTGAAATCTGTGTTACGGACGGCACTGTGAGCCTTAATAATCCTTAACATAAATCACTTGAAAACCTACTGTGTATTAGTGTACACTGTAACTACTGTACTGCTATACCACACATGCACTTTATTTAATAGCTAGATATAATCCTTTCCCAGTTCAAGACGTCAAGCAGTTATTTTGTTTGTTAATTAACTCTGCAGTTGAGATAAGAAAACTAGGCTGGAGCATGTTTGGTCACATACATCATCCTCAGCACTTCACAGAGAGATCTACAAGTCAAAAAGTTTGCTGATCATCAGCGCTCTCAGAGGCCGCTATGTTCTCACTTGCTTCCCATGACAGTGACTCAGTATTGGATTTTTTGCTCTTGTCAGCAAGTGAGCGGGAGAAGATTCTTTTGACTGAGTGAAACTGAGCATGCATTATAGGCAGGAATTAAGCACATACGGCAAGTACAGTGCCTCCTGCAGTCTCTCTTCATGGGGTTGTTGCCTAGACATGGACTGCAGGAGCAGACCCATTATATGCAGAGCTTTATTCCTTCCCATGTCTACAATAGATCTTTGTTTGGGGCCCAGTCATGTGAATGGTCCTTGCAAATACCAGTGACTGCTCATGTGAGATAGGGCTATTCACTGAGTAAGGGCTTACTGGAACAGGACCTTGGTTTCTCAACAGGTGGTTTAATAAAAAGGAGAGAGAGAAAAAAACCTGTTCTCTAAAAATCAAAAGTCTCTTAAATATAGCCAGACCCTTGGCCATTATTCTAGCACCAAGAAGCCAGAGAATGGCCCTAAAGAATCCAGGAATTTCTCTGGTGTAGAGGGAATTCTTCAAGTAATGTAAAGCCAGCATAACTCACTTGCTGCCACCCACTCCCCCGTGCTTCTCATATGAGGTTTGCTGGGGGCAAGGAGAGACATGTTAGAGGTGGGGCCAAAACCACACAAGACTAGCTGAGCCATGGCTGATGACAGCTATAAATTATGGAGGCTGATTTGTTCCCTGGTGTCCCCGGGATTGAGGGAATAGGGAGATGGCATAGTGTCATGTTTCCCATGAACCTCTGAGCTCAGGCTCAGAGAAACTGACAATCCAGCACAAACTGTTTTAAATTAGTTTACTTGTTTTTTTTTGTTTTTTTTTTATTTTCTGCAAGTCAAGGACATTCACACTTGGGAATATTCATGTAAAATAATCTTTCATTTAGGTTTAAAGACCACCAGTGCTATTCTATTAGTGATGCTTGTTTAAACAACCACATAAGATGTTCAAACTTTTGTTTACAATATTTGACTACTAACTGTTTAATGTGTTATTATGAAGCTGTTTGGATTATGCTGCCAGATGTCAGCATTTCACTGTAAAGTTGTTCCTCCAAGTATAAAACATTACTAATCTTACGAAAGGTCTTTTGTAAACTGGATTAGTACATGTCTGGATTAGCAGCAAGAGCTGTACCACAGTGAGAGATTTATAAAAACATAACAAAATCCAGCAGAACAGTTGTGGTATGTTTGGTGAAACTGACCAAGCATGCAAATAGAACTGGAAAGAAGCTGAAATTATTTTTTTAAATGTTTCCCTGATTGTTTCTAAAGTTGAGTTGGTCATTTTGGCTAAAATAAGAAACTATCTTGAACATTCCATCAAAACCTGAACCAAACCAAAACCATATTATTTTGAGGTTCAGAATTTTTTTAATTAACTTTCTGTTTTGATTTTGCAACCCTCTGCAATTCCTGGGTTTGTGTGGGACTGGATGTGGAAATATTGAAATACCACAAGAAAGACTTTTTCCATGTTATTTCAAAACCACACAAAATTTAAAAAGTAATAGAACTTTCATAAGAAATCTTTTTCAAGTGAGATTTCTAGCATATATGCCACAGGAAAGAGGTTCATGTAAACCGGCCTGATCCAAATATCTGAATGCTTAAAATTTCACACAAGTACTTTTCCTTATATTTCTCCTTTTCCCAATAGAATATCAGTTATAAACTTATCAGAAAAAGGGGTTTGCTCAACTCATCAATTTTAGGTCACATGAATGTTGGTGAAATTTATCATTCAGTTCAAATCAGTCAGTTTAATGAACTCTAAATTCCAGATTCATTCTAGGAGGAGACTCCTTGTAGCCAGCTATTAAGGTGTTTCAAGGAAATATTAGGCAACTGTATGAAAAATACAAAGCAATATTTATTTGATGAGACAGTAGATTACAACAGAATCTCAGAATATATGTGGTACAAAATCATACACAAGAAAGAATGATAGAATTTGAAGGACAATGTGTTTTTCTTAGACTATGAGCAAATATTCAGTCTTGGAAAGAGATGTGCTTTATTAATTTCGTTATATGAGTTTCTGATAGAGAAGCCATGTGAACAGCAGCAGAGTTTGCTTTCTCTCCTGGTCTTTGATTGGAGTCAATCCTTGAGGCTGACTTACTGCCTAAGAACTGAGCATTGGTGTTAGGCTGAGATTACTAAAAGAATGGACTGTCTGCAGGCTGTTTGCCCATCTCTGTCCCAACCATACATTTGCATCATGGTATATGATTTGCTGCATTACTGCTCAAATTCAGTTGTGTCCTATTATTGCCCTGATGTGTGATCAGGGACATTACACACCAAATAGAGAATGCCTAGTAAAATAAGAGATGCCCTTTAAAATAAATGTTCATCCTGCCTTCAACAACCCCAACTGCCATTGTCTTTAGGGATGGCATACTGTTCTTTCTCTGCCCCTGGATCTTTACTGGTGAAGGAGAGCCGTTAAACACCACCACCTACTGTTTCTGTGAGGCATTATTGAAAGTCTCTGGGTAAGGATAAAAGGGGTAAAAAACAAGGATGATGTCATGGTAGGGGTCTACTACAGACCACCTAACCAGGAAGAAGAGGTAGGGGAGGCTTTTTTTTTTTTATTAAACAGCTAACAAAATCATCCAAAGCACCAAAACTTGGTGGTGATGGGGGACTTCAACTACCGAGAGACATCTTGGGAAAATAATACAGCTGGGTCCAAATTATCCAAAAAGTTCTTGGAATGTATTGGAGATTATTTTTTTTTAGTTCAGAAGGTGGAGACAGCTACTAGGGGAGAGGCTGTTCTAGATTTTATTTTAACAGATAGGGAGGAACTGGTTGAGAATTTGAAAGTGGAAGGCAGCTTAAGTGAAAGTGATCATGAAATGGTAGAGTTCATGATTCTAAAGAATGATAGGAGGGAGTCCAGCACAACAGAAATAATGGATTTAAAGAAGGCAGACCTTTAGCAAACTCAGGGAGTTAGTAGGTAAGATCCAATAGGAAGCAAGTCTAAGGAGAAAAACAGTTCAAGAGAGTTGGCAGTTTTTCAAAGAGACATTATTAAGGGCACAAGAGCAAATGATCTCACTGCATAGGAAAGATAGGAAGTATAGCAAGAGACCATGCTGGCTTAACCAGGAGATCTTCAATTATCTGAAACTCAAAAAAAGAGTCCTACAAAAAGTGGAAACTAGGTCAAATGACAAAGGATGAATATAAACAAATAACACAAGTATGTAGGGATAAAATTAGAAAGGTCAAGGCACAAAATGAGACTAAACTAGCTATAGACATAAAGGGTATTAAGAAAACAAACATTCAATAAATACATAAGAAGCAAGTGGAAGACCAAGGACAGGGTAGGCCCATTACTCAATGGGTCGGGAAGGGAACAATAACAGAAAATGTGGAAATGGCAGAAGTATTAAATGACTTCTTTGTTTCAGTTTTAACCAAAAAAGTTAGTAGCAATTGGACATTTAACATAGTGAATGCCAGTGAAAATGAGGTAGGATCACAGGCTAAAATAGGGAATGAACAAGTAAAAAATTACATAGACAAGGTACATGTCTTCAGGTCACCAGGACCTGATGAAATACATCCTAAAATAGTTAAGGAGCTGACTGAGCAGATATCTGAGCCATTAGCAATTATCTTTGAAAAGTCATGGAAGACAGGAGAGGCTCCAGAGGACTGGAAAAGGGCACATACAGTACCAGGCTATAAAACGGGAAATAAGGACAATACAGGGAATTATAGACCACTCATCTTAACTTCAGTACCCGGAAAGATAATGGAACAAATAATTAAGCAATCAATTTGCATATACCTAGAAGACAATAAGGTGATAAGTAACAGTCAGTGCTGATTTGTCAAAAACAAACCATGTGAAAACAACCTAATAGCTTTTTTTGACAGGGTAACAAGCATTGTGGATAGGGTGGAAGTGGTAGATGTGGTATATCTTGACTCTAGTAGGGTTTTTGATACTGTCTCGCTTAACCTTCTTATAAAAAAACCTAGAGAAATACAACTAAGATGGAGCTACTGTAAGGTGGGTGCATAACTGGTTGGAAAACCATCCCCAGAGAGTAGTTTTCAGTGGTTTATACTCAAGCTGGAAGGGCATATCAAGCGCTGTCCTGCAAGGATCAGTTCTGGGTCCAGTTCTGTTCAATATCATCATCAATGATTTAGATAATGGCATAGAGAGTATACTTATAAAGCTTGCGGACCGCACCAAGTTGATAGGGGTTGCAAGTCCTTTGGAGGATAGGATTAAAACTCGAAATGATCTGGACAAACTGGTGAAATGGTCTGAAGAAAATAGGATGAAAGTCAATAAGGACAAATGCAAAATACTCCATTTAGGAAGGATCAATCAGTTGCACACATACAAAATGGGAAATGACTGCCTAGGAAGGAGTACTGCAAAAAGCTAAATATGAGTCAACAGTGTAACACTGCTGCAAAAAAAACAAACAAAAAAAAACCCCACCACATCATTCTGGGATGTATTAGCAGGAGTGTTGTAAGCAAGACACAATAAGTAATTTTTCTAATCTACTTCACGCTAATTAGGTCGCAAGTGGATTATTGTGTCCAGTTCTTGGTGCCACATTTCCATAAAGATGTGGACAAATTGGAGAAAGTCCAGAGAATAGCAACAAACCTGATTAAAGGTCTAGAAAACATGACCTATGAGGGAAGATTGAAAAAATTGGGATTGTTTAGTCTGGAGAAGAGAAGACTTGAGGGGGGACATGATAACAGTTTTCAAGTACTGTTTTTTCAAGTACTCAAGTACTTTCAGTATAAAAGGCTGTTACAAGGAGGAGGGATAAAAATTATTCTCCTTAACCCCTGAGGATAGGACAAGAAGCAATGGGCTTAAATTAAAAAAAGGGAGGTTTAGATTGGACATTAGGAAAAGCTTCCTAACTGTCAGGGTGGTTAAGCACTAGAATAAATTGCCTCAGGAGGTTCTCCATCATTGGAGATTTTTTAAGAGCAGGTTAGACAAGCACCTGTCAAGGATGGTCTAGATAATACTCAGAACTGCCATGAGTTCAGGGACTGGCCTAGATGACCTCTCAATGTCCTTTCCAGTCCTATGAGTCTATGATTTTATGATTATTGGTGGCAATCAGATTCTCCCCCAATTCCACAGCAGAAGAAGCAAGAATAATTTCTTTATTTCCATGGACACCACTTGACTGGCCCTTTGACTGACCTCTGGAGGTGAGCTGTCCCAGAGTGCATTGCACATAAAAAAATTTCAGAACACTGTGTAGGCTAATTGAACCTTGATGAGTTTCAAGCAGTCCTGTTGAGACCAAACTCTGAATGTGATGTCTTTTATATAGTCTGTTGTTTATTCATAACTCCCAGTAAACTTCTTTGTAGTGTCTACTCAGGCAACCTAATATTTTTTTTTAAAAATGAGACCTTGAAAGAACTCAAAATTGTTGAACAAGTTGTTAATTATGCAGACAGAGCCGGGTGGTGCCTTACCTCAGAAAAGCAAGGAAGCATTACCATAACATAGCCTCTTCCTGCTGATTTCTCTATCTGAATCTTCTGGATTCCAGATCTTCTCTGTGAGATAATTATTGCAAATAGTTGTAATTTTCAAAGTGTTCCATTATATTCCTCCTCTTCCTTCATTATATATCCTTTATGACACTTATATTTAACACATACTGTGTCTAAGACTTTATTGGTGCCTTTCAATTAATTGAAAAGCTGAACAAAAATATGTAAATAATATGTAAATCCAGTTACTAGAGATATCTGCATCTAGGCTGGGTTAGATAATAAGCCACAGGGAACAATCTATAGTAGGTAACCTATAGAGTCCCCCCACATCTCTAACTTCTCTGGAGCACAGAAAATTTCCCCAGAAGAAGTAAAGGTGGTATGCTCTCATTCAACCACAAGCTGTTGGGCTAAATGCAGGAATTGCTGAGTGGAAATCTATGGCCTGTGTTATGCTGAAGGTCACACTAGATAATCATGGCTTTAAAAGCTATTCAATCTCTGAATCTTGAGAGCGAGAGAATTCTTGCAAGGTGGAGTGTTGCCTTGGTGGTTTGATTTTGTCTAACTCAGCTATCATGAACCAAACCCTAAAGGTTTTTATATGCAGTTCATTAGCTAGTCATATCATTGTACCTTAGTAGTCCAATTTATAAAACATAGACATGCATAGAGTACATACCATACTATAAAATGGCTGTGGTCCTCTCATTATAGGTGCCAGAACTACTCACCTTCTCTGTGTGGCTATCAGACTCAGAATAGCTATATATATCGTGTAGATATTTCAACAATGATCCTGTCATCAGATCTGTCTGGATGCACCTTTAAGTCACGCAGACACCCATGGAAGTCAGTGGCACTCTGTCTGGGTATAAAAGTCTGCCTGCATGGATCTGATTACAGGTGTGCCTTAAAGCACCCTCAATATATAAATGCCTAATACTTCAAACCAGGTGTCCCTTATAGATTGTATTTGTTTATTTTATGAAGAACACAAGGATGTTCTTCCAATTGGCCTTAATAACTGGCAAAATAATTCTGACACTTATTCTAAGTGTCTAAGCATCTAAGAATGTCAGTGATATTTTCTAAAGGCTTGGTGCCTGGTCCAAAGCCCATTGAAGTCAATGGAAAGACTCTCATTGACTTCAGTGGGATTTAGATCAAGCCATTGGTGCTCACATTAACTTCAGTGCCATTTAGAATCAGTTTTTATATATATAATTGCTCCTGATGACATCTCTTTTTTCACATGTGAGGTTAATCATTCATTCTCAATTTAGATGAAACAAAAACCACTTGGTTTTCCCTGTGTAATCCATTTGATCCTTCCAAACTCTTTGAAAATGATAAGGCTAATGTGAAATAGACTCTTTGGGGAGGAGTAATATTGTCAAAAGCAGTTGGTGATTCACTGAGTGAAGTATTAACTCCATAGTGTCATGGCAAGGAGCATAGGGACAAGAAATGAGAGGGTTCCATTTTATTGTGTTTCATTAGAAATAACGAACAAAAGAGGCTAAATAACACAAAAATGTCATTCATTTAACACTGAGTTAGAAAATAAATAAAAAGAGATTGGACAGTTCAGTAATACCTGGCAGTTGATTGCCCCTCAAAATTAGCATAATTGGCAGCTGGTGTGTCCTATTTGTCAAAGTGGTTGTAGGCAGAGTGGATTTTTGTGAGCTGCAATGAAATTCAGTTCTTAGCCCTTGAACATGATCAATGATTGTCTGAAAAATACAGGCTATAGATAATTGCAAACTGAAAGCCATTAGAGTATTAACTTTTTTAAACTGCTTATAGAAATAGAAAGAACTTCATAATAATTTCTTCTGATCTTTCATTAGTTTTGTGTCATTTGTTTCATTAGTTGTATGCTGTTTCATATTGATGTCAATGACCCAAAACTAATTTCTTGCTAAATTGCACTTGTGAATTGTAACCATTGTAGGAATAGTTTCATTTTTGATCATTTGTATTGGGAATGAATGACTGCATCAAAATGGTTAGCTCTGCCTGTACTGGTAATAGGCCACTTCCATGAAAATGATGCATATACCATTAGAGAAGAGGTAGCAGAATACTGCTTAGCCCATCACTAGCAAAATATTTGCTGTCATGCTGAACCAAGTTGTTCTGGAGGTCAGGTGTTTGATAAGTTCTAAAGTCTCATCCAAACCATGCATTGTATTTTGCATACAGAAAGAAAACAATAGCATCACCGTGGATCTGAGCAGCCTTTTTATTTCTACAGTGTTCCAACAACAACAAAATCTTAATCCAAACGTATAGTATACCTTAAAGGCCAACACCTGCAAAGTGCTGAGTGCCTCTTAGAGGGTGCTGGAGATCTGGTTCTCCCAAAGAAATTGTTGGGATTGAGGACACTAAGTATGTTCTAGAATTGTTCCCTAATATAGTATATAGAAATGTATACTTTAGCAAACTTCTAAGGTAGCTGACCTGATCATACCCTCTATCTGGGTGAAATATTGGGAGCCTACATCTGAAAAACTCTACAGAAGAGTGAGTTTGTTGATATAGCGGTCAGAAAATAAATTCCAATGTCTGAATTTGGACCCTCTGCTCACACCTGAGATAGCGAGCTAATAACAATTGGGAATTCTGTGGATACTTCACACATACTCCTTTGTGATGATGAAGTACCTCACATCACTTTGCATGAGTTCACTCTGATGGACTCACATAGCCCAATTCTGTTCCTACAGGACACAGTGAACATGGCTTTCTTCTCAAGGGCACATCCATGATAGATACTGGTAACCTATAGAGTGATCCCTTGTTCCTTCGTGCTGGATGGAAGCTTTTCTTAATATGGCATCTTTGAAAATGGTTATTAAAAGATTGGGGGGAGGGGGGAAAATAGCATTCTTTGAGATTCACCCCAAGAGGTGGTGGGGAAAGAAATACAATTCTAAAATATGTGAGTAATATAGTAAACTTTACACTCTAAAACTAGAGTTAGGGGAAGTGGTTCAGACAAAATAAAAACTGATTTGCCCTGAAAACTCAAACTGATCCTGAACAAACACTATCATCTTGTCAACTCTCCCTTGTTTTTATATACTTAGAAACTGTGCAGTCTGTTCATGTGTAATAGGAGAAGGGAAGTATTTCATTACATGCTTACTTAATTAAACAGAATTTAAGAAGAAAACAGAAGGGAAGAAATGTCTTCAGTCTCTCTGAAATTCTGTTCTTTATTCTTCAGAGAGAGACAACAAATAGAACAGTGAATCTTATTCTGTAGTTCCATGGAAGAATTGTCATGCTCAGAGTTGCTACAGGGTAGCAACAGCTGTCTACTATCAAACATAATACAGTACTTTTCCAGTCTAAACCAAACTGGCAAAACAAATGACAATGCTATAGAAGAAAAAGCTTCTTCACTGTAAAATGCATTGCAGAAAGTTACACATTTTGACATGTTGAAAGATGTCTAGAAGGCACATGTTTTAATCAGCTTGTTAGTGACCTTTGACCACTGATATGAGCTCATATGTGAGCAAATTATGAAGCATATGGTAGTCCTTTACAGTCTGTTACAACATTCTGTTCATTTAAAAATACTCATCAGTGATCTATTAAATATTCAAAAATGGTATGTAATACTTTATTACGTAAGGGGGTTAGACTGGGAAGGGGAATTTTGTGTTTTGTTGGGGGTTGATGGATGTAAATGGTTATTTAATTTAATTGTGCTCATATAATTTGTATCAGGGTGCCTAGAGCCTTAGATAGACCCCCTTTTTTATTGCTCTCTAAATCCAAAGAGAGAAAAAAAAGAAAAGAAACTAAATGTTACATGTATTATAATGGAGTTTTAATTATGGCTTTGAGACTGTGTGCACTTTACTGGCAATAACTACTTTGCACTTCAACCCAGGAAAAAGATGATGATATGAACTTGTGCATGAGGTAGCAACTCATTCACATGACTTCAGGTGACATTAAAATGGTGATAGGTGCCTGTAATTACTTTTATGCACACTTTTTTCATCAAATAATCCAAGTAGAACAGGAGGGTGGTCAACAAATCAAAGCACAACACTGAAAAGTTAAATTTGAGTGTAGTTCATTATCCTTCAGAAGGTATATTGGCAGAATTTCGATTATGTTACCACACGCTTGTGTCAAATACGAGAAAGGCAGTTGTTCATCCATTCTGGCTGCAGTCTTAAAATTCTAACATCACTGAGATAAATGCATCCACAGTATCTCTACACTTATTTCAGTGAAGTTACACAAGGAATGTGGTCCATAGTCTTGAGCTACTGCTGTACTTGATGTAGTTTGCATTGTGCATGACAGAGGGAAACCTGATGGTGTGTGGTTGATTAAACATAATGAGGTTATCAGAAGATCTTTTAATGACTATAGTAATTCCCAAATCCCAAGCTTGTCAAGCTAACTGCTTAACTTTCCTTTAATTATAACTGATGATTTTTCTAGAGACAAAAGGGAGAACTAAGACAAGAAACAAGGATGAATAAATTAGTAGATTGGACTTCATATGACCTTACAGTGCTACAAACAATTTAAAAAAAAACAATAATTTTGTTTGATTAGATGGTTTACATTCATTCTTTTCAACTGGGAGCTAGTTTCTAATCATGCCATTAATCACATTATTTAGGTGAACATTAATCTAATGCCTCTTCCTCATGAAAAATGTAAAGAGAGAAGAATTCTTTGTCTTGGTGATTAGACCAATGACCTTGCTTATTTCTGTATGCTGTATAGTTGTAGCTGTGTCAGTCCCAGGATATTAGAGAGAAAAGAAGGGTGAGATAATATCTTTTACTGGACCAATTTCTGTTGGTGAGAGAGACAAGCTTTTGAACCAAACAGCGCTCTTCTTCAGGTCTGGGAAAGGTACTCTGAGCGTCACAGCTAAATGCAAGGTAGATGTCCAATGAAAGATATTACCTTACCCACCTTGTCGCTCTTGCTTATTTCTGTCAGAGTAATCATTAAAAAGAGACCTTTAAAACATTTCAAGCTGAAGTTCCAGATTAAAACAATTAAGGAGGCTGAGTATCAGGGCCTCTGATATAAAACAATGAACCTATTTTGGAGAGGCCTGCTATCTTTATAAAATGACAGAGCGTTAGATGTGCTTCAGGGAGTTTCTCTGACTCATGCTGGCTGGTTGTTGTAGCTAGTTTGCAGTCATTTTATAGGAAGTATAAAGACATGCGGTAAATAATGAAGTCACTATGAAAACAGCTGTTTTGTATGTCTGTATTTGTGGATATGATAATAAAATAATAGAAATCTACTTTGAATCTTTTTTTTTAAACTGAGTATAAAAAATTACTTATAGTCTGAGTCTGTGCTACTGCTCAATAAACACATACCAAATATTTACATTCAACCAGTATTTAATAGCTGGAAAGGATTAGTGTTTTTATAATTGTAGTTTAACATGCAAATTGGATGTCATTGTGTTCAGGCAGCAATAGATTGCTATGCTTATGCAGCATAGCATGAGAGGGGGAAACTTCTTAAATAAAAAGAGGATCCTAAATCATCTTGATTTTGTAGGATTACGTTAAATTACAACACCCAGCACAAAGATAATATAAATGGCTGATTTCTAATGTTCCCCTTTCTATTGTGACTAAAAGCAAAAGCTAAAAGACAATTCAGGAAACACTAATAGTATCTGGCTGCTACCTCAGTCATTTAAAAGGATTCTGTGGCATTCACCATAGTGATAGAAACCGCAATCAAATTAGTTACTGATGATGTACAATCACCCAATTTAGGGTTACATTCAGCTTGCCTGTGTAGGGGGAGGTGTCTAGCTACATCGCCTCAGGAACAGGACAAGGAGGGCTATAACAGCAGGAAATTAGGACACCTCCTGTACTGGCTAAATCATTTTCACTACCGATACTGAAATATTGAAGTAGTAGTTCAAATAGTCACGATGGAAGGGTGACATATGTCACAGGTTCCTATGTCAGCAGGGCCTAGGAATTCAGCTTGCAGAAGAACAGTCTTGAATATGGTGTTTGTATTTCCCAATCCCTACTTCTGAAGATAAAATTATGTAATGATTAGACACTACAATCATGGGGACTGTGTAAGATTGGAGGGCAGGAGGGAGGAAGAGAGAGAGTGAGAGAGAGAGAGATGACATGACGTGAAAAACACTTTTATTCACATAAGATGATATTAAACACTATTAAATATTATGCAATGTCAGTATATACAGAGAAAGATATGACTAAAATAAAGAAAAACATATCTTAAGTGAATATTAAACATGGATCACTAAAGTATCATCACCAGGTTCATTCAAAATATTGTTAACACACCAAGTCAACTGAAAAGTGCCCAGGTTACAAGTCAGTTTATAAAAGGTGCAATCAATCTGCAGTCTGGCCACAACCAGTGTGCGGAACAGCCTGAGCACATCACACTGCCCTACGTCGGCCAGTCTGTTCTGGTGAGATTTCAAAATGGCTAGTTTTGCCTGACTCAGCAAAAAGTTAGCCAGGCAGGAAACTGGTTCAACAGGAGCATCGTATCTCACTCAAAAAACAAACAGGGTCTTGGAGAAAACTTGTCCCAGAAGCTGCAAAGCTGCTGCAAAAACCAAAAAGAGGAATAAAACAAGGGCGATATAGGAAAAAATGGAACACTGTTTCTGAAATCTAATGAAAAGGGCACTGCACAGACACCTGATGGGTAATAAGTATCAGGGGGTAGCCGTGTTAGTCTGTATCCACAAAAACAACAAGGAGTCTGGTGGCACCTTAAAGACTAACAGATTTATTTGAGCATAAGCTTTCGTGGGTAAAACACCACTTCTTTAGATGCATCACTTACGCATCTGAAGAAGTGTTTTACCCACAAAAGCTTATGCTCAAATAAATCTGTTAGTCTTTAAGGTGCTGCCAGACTCCTTGTTGTTTCTGATGGGTAATATGATGCACAAAACAACTGATTGCTATTATGCTGTACAGGTCCCTCCTCTGTATGTTACCAGTGTGCTTAGAAAGAGGAGGTTTCTACAGTGTTTTCCAAGCTGGGGATATAGACTTACCCAGGGACAGAAGTATCCTCTAGGCTGTATCAGGGAGATTAGAGAGGGTGGCATAATGCTGCTCCTTGACATACATACCACAGAGCTGCTTCTTGGACTTGGTTGCAAAAGGAACATTCACCAAACCCTTCCAGGACAACAATCTGCCAGGCTGCACAAGGATCTCGTCCTCAGAAGGGGAGACAGCTAGTGAGGGGAACACAGGATTCCCCCCTGGAAGAACAATGCAGCCCATTGAAGGAGCACAGCCTGGAATTCAGAGAGGACATTATCCAAAACATGCACAGACCAGATTCTGGTCTGAACACCAAGAGCTGTCACTGGCTTCTAGCTTCCAACTAGGATCAATCAGGTAAGACAGCTTGGTCACCCCAGCCAGAGTAAAGGCAGAAAACAGGCTCCCAGAGGAGAGAGCTTCAGCAGGAAAAAGTGGGTTATAAAATAGCAGCTCTATCAAGAGACATGCACTGGAAAATGCCTGGTCTAGTTTTGCACTTTGCAGAAGTCACCAGGAGTTAAAAAGACAATTAGAGAATAGAGGCAAATCTAGACTCTGTAATGGATCAGGTGCCAACAAAAATAGGAGAGAGTGGAAGCCTCTCCCCGCAGCATGACAGAGAAGGCAAGGGACTCCCAGGCCAGTGGTGAGTCAGAGTACAGCAGTCGCTGAACAGACCAGAGCCAAAAGGCCATCTGACTAAACCAGTGAGCCCCTGGCCTCCTTCATCTAATGGTAGGAACAGCAAAACAGTATGAAACCAGTGGTAACTATTACAAAAAATAGTTAATATACCTCTGAATTGAATCCAAAAGGCCCAGACACACTAGTCGATGCCACAACATTGAGGTTACAAGGTTGCTGGCAAACAGGTAGCCTTGCACCTTCTCCTCAGCTCCTTCCTGGGTCCTTAACATATATTGTTCAGATCCAAAAAAGGCCCTCAAAACCTTAATCAAGGAGGTGCCCATTGCAATTGTTGGGGCAACAAAGAGGGACTGCTCCACTGCCAAGAGCCCAGTAAGATCGAATTTTTCTTAGCCCAGTTAATGTGGACAGAAGATGGCTGCTCATATACTTGTAAACAAATGCAAAGTGCCAGCATATTACTGTCAGACATGATGAAAACTGAGATATCATCAGTCCCAGGAGTGAGAGAAATCTCAAAAGCATCTGGCACCCCTGTCATGAAGAGGCTAGTCAGATAATTTCTGTGGGGGTGCAGGAATGGCTCCAACTTAAGAGCATACAGTATCCCAGACAGAGTACATCTCTGATGAATGCCTCTGCCACCTGGAAATCAGTGGCTAAGACCTCCATTAATCTTTAGTACACTAAAAATGTTATGGTATAATAAAGAAATATATGACGAGAACACTGGCCCGGTTCTGAAAGCTTGTAAAGTTTTTAAAAGATAACTATGGTTAACTCTATCAGAGGTCGTCTCCTGATCCATTGAAACAAGCATCACATCCAGATTTCAACATTTGCTAACAAGTGAAAACATTGTGAATGAAAAACAAATGATCAAAAATACAGTGGTAGTCATGGATGAAGCTAGGACTGCATGCCAGCCTGGGTATACTGCTGGCAGCGCAGTTGGATCTGGACCCTTCTGACATACTACCACTGAATTCGGGGACTCATACTGGGACTTGTGCTGCCACCAATGCTCCCAAAACACAGCAAACATCAGGAAGAAATTCAAGTACTGTAATAATTTGGTATTGAAGCATTAGTGGGAAGCACAGACAGGGAGAGGGATAGACACACTGACAGAGACATAATGATGATTAGATCAGTGAATGGGAGACATAGAAGATTGAACAAACATATTCACACTGGCCTTTATGGTATAAAGTGAACCCGTGTAGCCCACGATACTTGATTGGGGGTACCTTTCCGCCAAGAATATTGCATAATAGAGGAGCGAGAGAACCTCCAAACATCTACTACCCCAACGTCTGCATGAGACAATACAGTTCTCTGGTTAACTGAGGGTGTGGCTCCTCATGGTTCCTGTCTAAAACATAATCAATAGTGCAATTAAAATCCTCTCCCAGGACAATAATAGTATCAGGGTCACAGCCAAGCATAGCATGGGCAAGCTTCTGCAGAAAGGAGACACTATTTTGCCCCAGAATAGGGGTATGCATAGTACAAAGATTAAAACAAATACATGTTTCCACCTGGAGGACCCATTCCTGAAAACTCTTCACAGAGAGGATCTGTGCCCCTGCAACCTGCAAAAAGAGAACAGCTCCCCCAGCAGAGATATTGGAGCCATGGCTCGAGAAAGCTTCCCCTTCCCATTCTTTCAACTAGTTCCCCTGATTGTCAGTGTCTGAGTGATTGTCTTGCAAAAGGATAACATCAGCCGATTTTTTTCTGAGAAATTCAGAGTTGTGCCCTTGTATGTCCATCCTGGCATCCATTAATATTTAGAAACACAAAATTGAGCAGAACCATAGAGACTAGGAGGAGAGAGTCAAGCAGTGGAGAGAAACAATGGAAACTGGAAATACTTTGAAGAAGATGAGCCATGGGGAGGCCTGTGTATCTTGAACAATCCCTGCATGCTTCCTCACCTTGCGCAACAACTGTTTGAAATGGAAATGTTTCCTACAATCAACCGAGGTCTCTCTCAACAGGAGGGCAGCTGGGTGAACAAAGTGCAGTAAATCAGGGAAATAGGCTTCAACCTCAACTGCCTGCTTCCCTTTAGTGCTATTCAAAAAGTCACTAATCTCCTTCACACGGTACCAAACCTTCCTATATAGCTGACTGGCTTGGACATCAGGAACCAGTGAGGAGTTAGGAAAATCATTGTCATCCTCTTCATCTCCCTCAAATTCCACCAGCTCAGAAAAACATTGAGCCACCAATGCAACGTTCTCATCATTCACAAAGGAGAGATTCAGTGGGAGAAGCTGTTATATCTATTTTCACAAGAGGGATAGGCAGTGCAGCCCCAGGCTGGAAGAGCCCAGCATCATCACTGCAGCATGCAGGATTGTGGGCTTGAGGACTCGTCATGCCAGGGGAAGGCATTGCCCCACTACAGAAATGGAGCTACTATATAACTCAATTCTATCCTCCTGCTGGGCACATAGCTCCCTCCTCAGCCACTGCCAGTGGCTCAGAGCCTCCAAAGTCTTAGCCCATTTAGAACCAGTCCCACACAAATCAGTCTCATTGACCTGTTCTTCACCCCCATCTCTAGAACTTGTCTTTGCTGATTCTGCAGGGAGGTACTCCTCAATCCCCAGGGCTAGTGTCTGTCCAGATTTAAGTGATGGGATCATAACAGTGTTCTTCTGAGGGGCCTGCTCCCTGGACAATGGCAAGGGGGGGAATCTGGCAGAGCGGATGCAGGCTCTCTCTGCTGCTGGTGCCTTGATGTCCCAGCTGCCTCCCCATATCGTGGGGTCCCACATTCTTACCAGGGACCTCTGAGCTAGCAGTGCATGGGTAGGAACCCCTCAAGTGACCAGGGACACCACACAAGAAACATTTAATATTTTCAGAGGTATAACCTGCCCTGTCTATGTGGTGCTTTAACACCGGGTACAAGGGCTGCTCAGGATTATGCCACACAAACCTGGCACTGGAATGGCATAACTACCTTCTCCATTTATGGGAGAGATCAGACACGAGCGTCTCATGGTGAAGGCTAGGGGGCAGATGGAAAAAAAACCTCCTTTAATCAAACAGCTACAGGAGTAAACACGGGGAAAAAATTGAACAAAAGACTCCTTGACCCAGAGTCCATTCTGTACCAAACAATTCACAAACTGCTCCTGAGTCATAGAATCATAGAATATTAGGATTGGAAGGGACCTCAGGAGGTCATCTAGTCCAACCCCCTGGTCAAAGCAGGACCAATCTCCAACTAAATCATCCTAGCCAGGGCTTTGTCAAGCCTGACCTTAAAAACTTAAAAGGAAGGAGATTCCCCCACCGCCCCAGGTAACGCATTCCAGTGCTTCACCACCCTCCCAGTGAAAAAGATTTTCTAATATCCAACCTAAACCTCCCCCACTGCAACTTGAGACCATTACTCCTCCTTCTGTCATCTGCTACCACTTGGAACAGTCTAGATCCATCCTCTTTGGAACTCCCTTTCAGGTAGTTGAAAGCAGCTATCAAATCCCCCCCACATTCTTCTCTTCCGCAGACTAAACAATCCCAGTTCCCTCAGCCTCTCCTCAGAAGTCATGTGTTCCAGTCCTCTAATCGTTTTTGTTGCTCTCCACTGGAGGCTTTCCAATTTTTTCACATCCTTCTTGTAGTGTGGGGCCCATAACTGGACACAGTACTCCAGATGAGGCATCACCAATGTCGAATAGAGGGGAACGGTCACATCCCTCAATCTGCTGGCAATGCCCCTACTTATACAGCCCAAAATGCCATTGGCCTTCTTGGCAACAAGGGCACACTGTTGACTCATATCTAGCTTCTCGTCCACTGTAACCTCTAGGTTCTTTTCTGCAGAACTGCTGCCTAGCCATTAGGTCCCTAGTCTGTAGCAGTGCATGGGATTCTTCCGTCCTAAGTGCAGAACTCTGCACTTGTCCTTGTTGAACCTCATCAGATTTCTTTTGGCCCAATCCTCTAATTTGTCTAAGTCCCTCTGTATCCTATCCCTACCCTCCAGCATATCTACCTCTCCTCCCAGTTTAGGGTCATCTCTCCCAGTTTAGTGTCATCTGCAAACTTGCTGAGGGTGCAATCCACACCATCCTCCAGATCATTAGTGAAGATTTGAACAAAACCGGCCCCAGGACCGACCCTTGGGGCACTCCACTTGATACTGGCTGCTAACCAGACATGGAGCCATTGATCACTACCCGTTGAGCCCGACAATCAGGAAAATCACTTTAGAATTAGGCTTTTGAGAGGCAGATTTTATATTAGCACAGCCAATAGTATTATCTACACTCATCAATACATCCTCCAGAGTGCAGGAGACAGAAGGCACACGCCGAAACCCAGGTTTGTGGGTTGAACCACTAAATCTATCAGAAGTGGACCCTAGGGAGAAATTCCCCCCAGCCCTTCCATGTAAAAGGGGAGGGACCAAAAATACCCCTAACACAATGAAACAGCAAATAACAAAACAAAAACAGACTAACAGAAACCCTGTTAGTGCACATAGCACATGCCAAACATTCTCAGAAACTCCCACAATCAAGAGAGAGAGTCTGGCTAGGTGAGGAGACTTCCACTTGAAATGTGACGCCACTAACGTGTAGTCATGTTGCTGAATGCTCTACTGGAAGATACTGAAATGCTGCAGTGATGAGTACAGAATGAGAATCTGAATAGAATAGAATAGAATAGAATAGAAAGAATTATGAAAAGTGAGAGATATAACAGAAGTCTCTGGGGAATCTAGTTAAACCACAGAGGCATCCAGGGAACTGGTCTAAGGCTCAGGATGGCCACGAGGAAGCCTCAATCCAGATAGCACAGTAAGCATTGGCTGGATTCCAGCCTATAGGAGAAAGACTGAATCACTGGGAAGCCCAGTCCAGAGACTTAGATGGATGAAGACCAAAATAAGAGACACCTACTCAGTGGAAATAAGGCCTAAATATTTTAGAATCTCTATGTGGACTGACATCTCCTATCAGAGTGTGGATCCCCTCTCAGAGGTAAGTGGGCCTAGGGGACAAGAACCAGTCTGCATCCAAATGATAACTGTAATTAGTTAAAAGAAAAGGAGTACTTGTGGCACCTTAGAGACTAACCAATTTATTTGAGCATGAGCTTTCGTGAGCTACAGCTCACTTCATCAGATGTTACATCTGATGAAGTGAGCTGTAGCTCACGAAAGCTCATGCTCAAATAAATTGGTTAGTCTCTAAGGTGCCACAAGTACTCCTTTTCTTTTTGCGAATACAGACTAACACGGCTGTTACTCTGAAACCTGTAATTAGTTATTAATTAACATTGTTAATTGTGTTAAATCCTAATGTTATTTACTGTTACCCTTTGCATCAAATTACTCTATATCCTTGCTAATCCATGTCCTATTTTACCTTTTCCAGGTGGAGAGCAAAAATCCTTTTCCCTTTATGATCCATCTGTGGGTGTCATTTTAGAGCAACCCACCAAGCATCCAGAGCTGAGATGCTCTAACAGTTGACGCGCTCACAGCACTTGCCTTCAGAATTTGTGATTTGTTTACCTTAGCTACCAACACTACCAAATTTCCATGTAATGCTGCTCCCCTGGGCTCAGGTTCAAGCCAATACGTGACAAGAGGGGGATTGGTTACAACAACCCGTGGCTTTATTGCTTTTCTACACACGTTCCATTAGACCTATCATTAGCTAACTTTTTTTTGTTGTTGTACGGGAAGTAGGACTTTTCCATTGCTCATCTCCAAATTGTGACCCTGTAGTTCCTGCACTTTTGAACTGACAAAGCAGTTCCATGAAAAACACTGCTGGTTCATAAATCAAAGTTAGGCTGAAGTCATTATATATTCCATGACCATATTCCATGCACAAAAAATTCCAAGGAAATACTGATTTTACAAAATGTGAAAAGGGAAACTTCACTAATGGAAGTATTATTTCTTTACAATCAATTATTCAGCTACATCTGGCTACTGTAAATTGATATTCCAGCCTTTAGATGAACATAGTTGATTCTTATTTTCTAAAACAAAACTCAGGGAACACATAACCTGTCTCAGGTCTTAGATATAGCTCTGGGAATAAACCAATATCTCAACACTGCTCTGAAATAGCTTTGAGCTAGAAAAGCTTTTCAGGTACTAATATGCAAAATAAACATGCAAAATCTAGGATTCCCACAGATTGCAGCTGGTAATTATTTCTCTGTACAGTTTACATGTAATGTTTGGGGCAAGCCCACATAGATCTTTATGTTCTAGATGTGATATGGATAATGTTTGAGTATTGTAAACTCCCAGGAATTTCTTATGCCTTCTCATTTTGAAGTGCTCCTGTTTGCAACATTTCCAGTGCTCGTCCCAAAATCATTGATCGGGTGATAATCTGACATTTGCAAGTATTAAATAGATTTGTAGGCAGTAGTTTGAAGGTAATGAATGAACTGCATTTACTGGGCTTGTTGGTACTGTGTCAGTGAGGCAATCCCACAAAATTAAATACTACACAGGATTAAGATACCTAGTTACAATTTAAAATGTTCTTTTTTTCTGTATTTTGTGTGCCTAATAGTTATCAAGGAGCTGGCAAGTAGATGATACTATTTTAGAACTGCATTGTTAATTGAGACTAGAGCTGATCAACTGTTTTTTCCCCCCCAAAACCAAAACTTCTCAGTTTTCAGCAACCTTCGCCTCCCCTCCATCCCCCCGACCCCCTCTGCCCCCACCAAAAAAGATGGAAATCAATAAATGTTTGGTATTCAGGTTTTTGGTTTTCGGATAAAAAAAAATGAAAAAGGAAAGCAGGTACTTTATACACACAAACAAAATAATTTTGTTAATTTTCCATCAATTATTTTTAACTGAAAGTTTTCCACAGCACTAATTGGGGCCCTTTCACATTTTTTTTAAAGTAACAGTAATGGATAATATATATACACCTTGACAATTGACCATTTTCTCAATAGCTGAGATTTTAGGCCTTAGTTTGTGTAATGAAATTTAAGTACTCAATTCTATTGCAATTGAAGTCAGTAGGAGATTAGCCATTAACTTCAGCAGGAGCAGAATTAGACCCTAGAGATGACAGACTAGATAAACTGAAGTTGTTGTAAAGGGGTTAATAGGTACTGCATGTGCTCACAATGGATGCAGCACAGTGTTTATGTTTTGGTTCAGTTGACAGGAGATGGATAGTTTTACCAGATCTATTTTCTTTAACAGATATTCACTTGAGTAACTGTGCATCTAACCCCATTTTGATAATGCTGTTGAATGTTGGCCATTGTCTATGTTTTGCTGTTTTTCTTTTGTTTTGTTTTTTACTGTGGGTAATTGCTATTTCTACAAATGTCAGAAAGTGTCATGTTTTCCCAAAGACACGAGCAACATTGTCAGCTCAAGGGCAGGCATATTGTGAAGGACATTTTAATGCTTTATTGATTTAGAAGCAAACAAAAGAGGAATATGCATATAATTCTTTGCCCTAGTCTCACAAACTGTATTGTCAAGAAAAAAGAACGAGGAGTCCTTGTGGCACCTTAGAGACTAACAAATATATTTGAGCATAAGCTTTTGTGGGTTTTAGCCCACGAAAGCTTATGCTCAAACAAATTTGTTAGTCTCTAAGGTGCCACAAGGACTCCTCGTTCTTTTTGCTGATACAGACGAACATGGCTACCACTCTGAAACCTGTATTTTCAAGGGAAACCTTTCTAGAAAATGACCAGTAAAGCAACTCACCTATTAAATTAATTAGAAAATCAAATTCCTTGTTTACTGACTTCAGATATAATGACTGTTGAAATATCCTCCGATATATTATTGTTGTTGTTTATATGGTAGCACCTAGAGACCCCAGCTGAGATCAGGGCCGCCTTGTGCTAGGCACCATACACATTGTGAGAAACAGCCCCTGGTCTAAAGAACTTACACTCTATGGGTGGGATTTTCCAAAACTGCTAGGAGTACATCTACACAGGACAAAAAAAAATGTGTGGCTGGCTAGGGTCAGCTATTGGAGGCTCATGGGGTTCAGGCTGAAAAATTGCCGTGTAGATATTTGGAGGGTTCCAGACCATGGCCTCCAGCCCAAGCTCGAACTGCAATTTTTCAGCCCAGTGGCTGAGGCCCATGAGCCTGAGTCAGCTGACCTGGGCCCGCCCATGCCTGTGTAGACATACCTGCACTGTATGTCTACCTTGCATTTAACAACCTGGGGCCGGCCAGGGCCAGTTGTCTTGGGCTCGCGGGTCTCAGACAAGGGGGCATTTAACTGTGGCGTAGACATTTGGGCTTGGGCTGCAGCCAGGCTCGGGGATCCTCCCACCTCACAGAGTCCTAGAGCCCAGACTCCAGCCTGAGCCCGAAGGTCTACACTGTAGTTAAACAGCCCCTTAGCCTGAGCCCTAAGAGCCTGAATCAGCTGGCATGGGGGAGCCATGGGTCTTTAATTGCAGTGTAGACATACCCTCAGTGACTTCAGAGCACAAGTCTCATTGAAAGTCAATGAGGAAACAGAGGGGTGAGGTAACTTACCCAAGGTCACAGAGGAGGCTAGTGGCAGAGAGGTCAGTGGCAGAGCTAGGAACAGAAACTCAGCTCTCCTAAGACTCAGTCCAGTGTCCTATTCATAGGACCATCCAGAATATTTCTCAGTCAGTCACCTGAACCTGATGGGATTCTGACATTCAAATTGTATCAGCTGCTTATCCACATTAGCATACAGAGCAATAATCATAATACCTAGTTTTATATATAGAACTTTCATCAGTAAATCTCAAAAAACTTTTCAAAGGAGGTCAGTATCATTATCCTTATTTTACATATTGGGAAACTGAGGCACAGAGCGTTTAAGTGACTTGAGCAAGGTCATCCAGCATTAGTAGAGGCAGGAATAGAAAGTGAGTCTCCTGAATCCTAGTCCAGTGTTTTATACACTAGGCCACACTGCCTTTCAGAGTACATTCATTTAAACTAATACAGTGTGATATATATATAGTTTACATATTGTCTTTTTTTTTTTAAATACAAACCCCTTCCTGAGATCCTGGAACTCTCTTTTACTCTCACTCGTACTCCGCTCCAATGTGTTGAGAAGGTCTTGACAGTGTTTTTTTTTCTCATTCATGTGTTATCATTACCACTGTCAAGAGATTTTGGATAATAAATGTAGTGCTTTACCAACTAAAAACATTTTTTTTCACCAACACAGACTCGTCAATAAAACCCCATGGCATGTTAACTTTCCATCACTCACCTGTGGCACACTGACATTTACAATGCAGAGGGAAGTAACACAGTGTGAAACACATCATAAATCATTTAAAGAGAGTTAAAAAGAAACTTAAACCAAAACCCTCCAGGAAAAGTGAAAAAAAAAGTTAGATAAGGGAAACGAGCACCAAAAATTATTTTATACAAGAATGAAATAGTGACCTTTTCACCTATCATCATTCACATCAGTTTCCTTTCTCAGCCTCTGGAGTCTAGAACAATTCAGTCACTGTATAGTATACTGCATGGTTGAGGAATGAACCTTTTATTGTTATTATTATCCAGTGCATGATACCCTAGAGAGGAATGACAAAAACAAGTAAAAACAGAGTGAAAAAGAAAGCAATAATCATTGCTGATATTGTACAATAAAAGCAAGCTGCAAAATGCAATATTCTTAGAGACAGTCTTCAATTGAAAGTTCACGAGGCAGGCAATTGTTCTTCATTGGAAACTTTTACATTTTGAAACATGTTTTACAATCTTGTCACTCATTCAATTAAAAAGAGGCATTGTGGAAGCATGGAAAAGTAGCAGGGGAAAGGGGCACACTTCATCAAATCATGAAACTAGGAATGTACAAACAGTCCTCTTCACAAAGGCATAGTACAGAAGGTTGGACATTTATATGATCAACTCTAAACCATGACATTTGAGATCTATTTCTACTTTTAATTAAATGAAGCAATGGACAGTGATACAGGCAACACGCAGGAATCTGAAGTTGGAGGTCTGAATCTGAAAAATAAAATGGGTTAAAGAAAAGAAGACAAAACTAGAACATTTTAATTTCAATGACATGCTACTATTCATGATTATTAATTGTAGTACAGTAGAGCATTGAGCATAGGCACCAACTCTGTGGGTGCTCCGGGGCTGGAGCACCCATTGGAAAAAAATGGTGGGTACTGAGCACCCACCAACAGCCCATCTCCCCAGTGCCTCTTGCTCACTGGCGGACCCGCCGATCAGCGCCTTCCCCTCCCTTCCAGTGCCTCCCATCCACCTCGATCAGCTGTTCAGAGGTGTGCAGGAGGCGCTGGGGGGAGGGGGCAGAGCAAGGACGGGGTGCCCTCGAGGGAAGGGGCTGAACGGGATGGTAAGAGGCGAGGCAGGATGGGGCAGGGGTTGTGCCTTGGGGGAAGGGGTGGAGTCGGGCCTGGGGCAGAGCCGGGGGTGGAGCATGCCCCTGCCCATTAGAATGTCAGCACTTCTGGCATAGAGTCCCCAACCCAGATTGAAGCCCCATTCTGCTAGGCACTTTAGAAACATACAGTGAGAGACTGTTCTGGTCTCAAAAAGCGTACAGTCTAAATAGACAAGACAAAGTATGGGAGGGAAAACAGAGGAATACAGAGTAAAACAACTTTCTCAAGGATACCTCAAGTTAGAGATAGAGCAAGGATTAGAACACAGGGCTCCTTGACTCTGGTTAAGAATGGTAATCTGCCTTTATATAATAGCGTTGATCACACCGGATCCCAAATAGATGAACAAACTGCATTTCACCCATCACTGAAATGTTATTAATGGGTTGAAATGTAACAGCTGTTTACACATAGTAAGAACGTACTACAGTTTCTGGCAGGAAGTGAAGACCTGCTTAACATTGCAAAAGGATATTTTAGGTAGACAGAATGGCATTAGTAAGTTGGAATTTGGAAGGGATTTCATGGGTAGCTATTGACATTAGTGAAAATATAAACAAATAAAATAGGATCATGAGATGGGTTAGTCAAAACCTTGTTTTGTGGCTCTTCTGTTTGAGAATGAAATGAAGCCATAGTCATAAGTAACAAACACACTGCCTCAAATTTCTGCTTCCCTTGATCACTTTTGTTGCTTTTCTCTGAATTCTTTCAAATTCATCAATAACTTGCTAGCAATGAGGTTCCCAACCTGAATGCCACATTCCAAGTGCAGTCCTTCCAGAGACTTTGAGAGAAGGACATTGCTATGGATCAACATTTAAAAAATTCTGAATGCTTGACAAAATTTTTCATGAAAAAATTGAAATTAGTTGAAGAAAATAGTTGGGGAGATGGGTTGACCAGCTCTAGAAATTCTTCCAGTTTTTGCTCCATGACATTGTGTCTTTTTATACGTAGCTGTAGATTGTATTGCCCTCTATTGCTGGCATAACGCTTTGCAAACTCATGCACAATTTGTTGTCCTGCATCACCCACAGATGATTTTTGAATGACTATTGTTCAGGTTTCTCCCTTGCACTGATCGTATTTTGGATTCCAACTGCCATCCTCTAGAATTATCAGCTTACATTTGTGCAGCTTGAATCTGATTAATTATTCTGTTACAATGACACCCTAAGCAGCAAAATATCCCATAATTCTAGGCAAGGGCATTGGTTCAGAAACTGACTTCTATAGAAAAGTGCCACCCACTGGATTACCAATTTGAATATTTTTCTGTTTACATAATCTTTTTCTTTCCATATTGCTCCACCCAATTATTGAGTTTCAATATAGGGTTTAATTTCAATTTCCCTTCATTTAGATTCCTTGTAAAATGAAGTCTCTGATCTCAGTACAACATTTGGGAAAGTGTTGAAAATAATCTCTATATTAATAATTT
Source organism: Eretmochelys imbricata (assembly GCF_965152235.1). Taxonomy (NCBI): domain Eukaryota; kingdom Metazoa; phylum Chordata; order Testudines; family Cheloniidae; genus Eretmochelys; species Eretmochelys imbricata. The sequence goes on from NC_135573.1 coordinate 243,483,753, forward strand.
TAGGTTCATAAATGTTTTGGAAACAGATGACAAATTCTGGAAGAAACCATGGTACAAACACATTGTATATGGAAAACAAAATAATAAATGTTGATTTTTAAAATAATATTCAGGTTCACTGCTTTTATTGCCTGTCTATACTTTTCAGTATAAAATGCAGTGCCTGACTCTGTACTTTTTATTTACTCAGGCAAAACTCCAATTAAAATCAGTAATGTCTTCTCCTGATGTTGCGCCAGAATGAACTTGGATCAGGTTAATAATTACCCATTAGATCATACACACATCGGACAAGCAGTTGAATAAAAGAATGTAAATGGTTGGAGAAAGGGGTAATAAAAATATCAACAAAGATAGACAGCAACCGTGAATTGTCAATGTGAGAATTAACAGCAGCTTCTGCAGAAACCTTTTAAAAAAGGAGGACTTGTGGCACCTTAGAGACTAACAAATTTATTTGAGCATAAGCTTTCGTAAGCTACAGCTCACTTCATCGGATGCGCCGGTAAAGTGAGCTGTAGCTCATGAAAGCTTATGCTCAAATGAATTTGTTAGTCTCTAAGGTGCCACAAGTCCTCCTTTTCTTTTTGCAGATACAGACTAACACTGCTGCTACTCTAAAAGAAACCTTTTAGTTTCCAAGTTAAGGTTCATTCTTCAGCCTTAACCAAACAGGACTGTAAAGACTGAAATATTTACAGATATAGTCAACCATGAGTATTGCTATGAATCCTATTAAAAGGCTATTCTGCTGTGACATTTTGCCAAATGTTTGGTGCCCACTTCATTCTCAGCCACGATGGTATATCCACGAAGACAGAGAATCCAATACAAATGCTAAATCTGGCAATAATAATAATGAGAGAGACAAGGTTTGTAGGTAATATCTTTTACTGGATGAACTTCTGTTGATGAAAGACACAAGCTTCCAAGCTACACAAAGCTCTTTGAAGAAGAGCTCGAAAGCCTGTCTCTTTCACCAATAGAAGTTGGTCCAATAAAAGATATTACCTCCCCCACTTGTCTCTCATATCCTGGGATCAACACTGCTATAACACTGTAAACAATAATAATGATGATGATTATTCTTGAAGTTCATATGGCCTCTTACGTAGCACTTTAATTTCTGGATTCAAAGCAGTTTAGCACAACTGAAAAGATACAGAAACTCTTTTCACTCTTCCTTTGCCTCATAAATCAAAGAACACTATAAAATTACAGCAGTAATAAAAATACTAATAATGCACTGTGAATCTCTTTAACTAATTATCCTATTTCCTGCCTTCCTATTAAGCTGCACTCTGAGTTCTGAGAGAAAATGCGTTTGCATTGTACAGTAAGAGGCAAGTTTAAATGCATTACATGACAGCTGGTGTATTAATGTCACTTGTGCTCAGTAACAAGTATTTCCTATCTCACAGTTTCATGGACAGCCAAGACAATGGGCTGAATAATGCTGTGGGAAAAGGCTACTGTATACTGTGGTACTGAATTAAAGCACACTGATATATGTTTCTGTGGTGAGCTTGACCCATATCACATCCATGCTAGGCAAATGTGGTCTGGGCTTATTATTAGAGAAAGGCACAAGCTCCAAACCAAGGATCCCAACATCTCTGACCTTTGAGAAGGTCAGATCTGATTGCAGAAATAGGTCTGAAGGGATTTTTTTTTTTCCTGGATTCAAAAATGGAAATAATGTTACAAGTAAAGATGGACAAATTGGTTCAGAAAAAATAAAGCCCTTCCTACCATCAAATCCTCACCAGCTTCTCAAAATAACCCAGGCCGATTTTCTTTTAAGGGTATTTTTTCTACTTCTAGTTTTTAACCAAAATACCATCTCCCAAGTATAGCTGGCTATATTATTCATAGCAAATAAAGATTAATTACAAGCATAATCTCTTATTTTTATTCCAGAATAATTTACGGATCAATTCTAATTTCTTGAATGTATTTGTTATTTGTTCTTCAAATTGACTATTCACTGTTGTTGTGCTTAGTCACTTAAGTAACATAGATATGTTTCTTTTCCCTGATTGGTTTACTGCATTTCTGTTCCTGAACCAAATGACTTTAATACACTTGCGGTTATGTAACTTTTTGAGTAGTGAGTCTGGAAGAACAAATACTTCACTTATAAGAACTTGTTCATATGAATAATTAAAATAGCAAATAATAAATGAAAACAAACACAGCTGAATCTAAACAGTGGTTCATAATCTGACTGAATGTTTGTGAACACTATTTTGCAATATTTAGCCAACTCATCTCAGAAAAAAGTCCATGTCCCTTCAAGGTTTTTGTGCAGTTTTCCAAACCTGCGGGGTGAAATCCTGGCCCCACTGAAGTCATTGACAGTGTTAACACTTGTTTCAGTGGAACCAGGATTTCATATCAAGAGTTCTGGTTAATTTGGATCACTTATCTGAACAAAACCCATATTTGGGTTCCTCATTACTTATCTCAGGAACCTGAATATCTTTAGTTCCAATAATTTAGCTAAGATTCTTCCAGTTAAGATGTGAAATTACTTTTGGTCTAAAGACACACATTTTAATTTCAGTTGATAGTAGCTATACATGTGAATGGACAATAGAACATGCTTATTGTCATGTCATAATGACTAAGAAAATTCCCTGCCATCATTACATACTTTTAGCATGTTATTAGCAAAGGACTCAATTCAGCAAGGTGCCGAACACTCTGTCAGCAATCCAGTAATGAGTTTAGCATACATGGAAGTAGATGAGCAGTCCCACTGAAGTCAAATGAGACTATTCCCACGCTTAAATTAGGCATGTGCTTAAGCTCTTTGTTGGATAGAGATCAGAGTCCTTAAAGCCTTGCAGCATTGAGTTCTTTTTCATTCTAAACCTAAAGACCAGATTCTGTTCAGATTTACACTAGAACAACTGGGAACAAAATTTGACCAGAGATTTGAGAAATCTCTTTACTAACATATTAGTTTAGCTTTCTTTGGACCCAATCTGACAATTCTCAGTATTACAAAATTTCCTTTGAAGTCAATGTGAGTTTTGCCTGAATGAAGCCTGCAGTGTTAGGCTTTAAATAAATAAATAAGATTTTTCTGTGTGGACTGTGTTGTGTGACTTTGCTATGGTGTCCTCTGGTTGCTCTGGAGACTTTACTCTCCATAGCCAATTTGCTATGGGGAACAGTGCTTTTAGATGCATAATGAGAACGCACATATATGCCTGGGAGAGAGAGTGAGAAACTCAGAGTGCATGGAAGAAAGAGCTACAGTACTCTGAGTTTCTGTAGTTGAGAACAGAGAGTCCTGGAGAAAGAAAGATTTGAAATCTCAGCGTAAACAAAACCAACATTTTACAAGCGGGCTTGTGACAGGCATACCTGTGGTGCTGAGATCACAGTTTTACTCTGGTAATACTGCAGGTTGAGTCAAGGAAGTTTTATTTTGGGACCTGAGCCTGAATTCACAGAGCAAATAAGTTGCTTTCCCTAAATACTTGTCTGTTTCTTAATTAACTTGGTGAAAAACATTTTAATTTTGTGGATTCCAAGAATGATTGTTCATTGTGCTGTTGTTAGTGTTAGTAGGTTTTGGTTTTGTTTAGTATTTTGGACCAGATCTCAACAAGTAATTTGAGAATGCCTATTTTTGAGAAGGAGTGTGTGTTTTCCTTTATTTATGAAATTTTTTTTCCCCTTAAACTTTTTTAGGATTTAAGTGATAGATGCTTTACAGACAGTCTTGCAAGTAAAACCATGAACTGTTTTGTCAATAGAACAGGCACAGAGGAAGCAACAACCTTGTGAGCCTCTCCACTTTTAGGCCTAGTCTATACCTAAATATTAGATTGACATACCTACATAGTTCAGAGCTGTGAAAAAATTCATGCCTCACTGTAACCCACACTCTGGTGCAGCTAGTTCGATGGAAGAATCATTCCTTCGATTTAAGAAAAGGAGTACTTGTGGCACCTTAGAGACTAACCAATTTATTTGAGCATGAGCTTTCGTGAGCTTTCCTTCGATTTAGCTACTGCTTCTTGAGAGGTGGTTTACCTACACTGATAGAAACTTAAAAACCTTCTGTCGAGTTAGGAAGAATCCACACTACAACACTAAGGCTAAGATTTTGTCAGGGATATTTATAGTAAAAGTCATGGGCAGGTCACGGGCAATAATGGAAAATCCATGGAAGCCCCGTGACCTGTCCCTGACTTTTACTAAAAATATCCATGATAAAATGAGGAGCCTGAGCAGCTGCGGGTGGGCTGGGAGCTTCAGGGTCCCCCTCCGCTGGCAGCTCCAAACTCTGGGGGGTTTCTCCTGCTGCCATGGCGGCTGGGAGCTCTGGGGGTCCCTCCTGCCTCCTGCGGCAGGGGGGACCTATGGGAGTACCCCCTGACACACACGGTGGCCGGGAGCTGCAGGAGGTCCACCTGTCGCCGACAGCAGAGAACCTTGCAGTTCTCAGCCCAGGCTGGCTGAAGCCATGGAGGTCTTGGGAAGTCACGGATTCCATGACTTATGTAACCACGGCAACTAAATCGCAACCTTATACATCACTACAGCATCACAACGGCAACGCTGTACCCTATAACTACTGTACGCTACATGGTAGTGTAGACATACCCTCAGCTCTGACTATTAGCAGTGAGATGATGGTGCACTCTTCATGGATTACCCTACAGTTCTTATGGATATAATTCCCTCTGAAATCAATGGGAATTCCATACTAGTAAAGGTTTCAATCAATGAGAGATTCATCTGCATTAGTTACTACAGATTTGGGCTCTTACTGTATAGTTAATTATTACTGGAGCTACTGTATAAAATTTCATAGACTCAGTTGAATTATGTGTAGTTATTAATGTGAATAGTTTTATTAAAGATTCATTGGATTTGTCTTCTTTAGTGTCTTAGTATATTACCCACAGAAAAGCATAATTTGAATATAACAAGGGACTGCTAAATTTTATGAGAAATTATAAAATTATTCCCCAGTGGAAGATTATTATTTCCATCTCAGCTGTGTGTGACACTCTGAAAGTGTGTGCTCTACCATTATTGTATGAAAATCCTCCACAGCTAAATCTTCTGTTTGAAGATCTTTCATGTTGTGCACTGTTTCATCTGTGCTTCTGATTCTGATGACTCACCAGAATACCGCATGTTGATCTTATTAATGATCTAACCCAGCCAAAACCACTTCCTTATGCTCTCTTAAAACACTCCCCTCCACCTCATTATATAAGCAAAGAGAAGAAGCATATACTGTGCTTTGCTCAGTAATATGATACTAAAGAATTTTGCAATAGCAAAGTCTTCCCTGATAAAAAAATCTCTGTGATTTTTGTATAGTACGAATGTTGAAAGTCTTTTAACAGTTTTCTAAAACCTGGTTTTAGTATTGCCAAAAATGGCAAGAGGGAGCTAAAAACTGCAAGGTCACACCCAGACATTTGGGATTAATTTAACATAAATGTGAATCAAAATACTCAGGGCTAAAGTCTGGTGTACCCTTGCTGACTTGGAAACAGAAATGTGGCAACTCAGAGGAGTGTCTCGGAACCATTCTGCTTCTTCATGAAAGAATGCTCAGGGTGGACCTAGAGTCACTGTATGGTTGGCAGCTGTCTTCCCTGCTGCAGCATATCATTTTAATATGTGCTCCCTTCCACCGCCTTCTTTCGAATAGCAGTAGGCATGAAGAGGCAACAGAGGTATAGTCTTGACCTCAGTGTGTCCTCTCAAGGGGCACAGTATTACTGAATGGGAGCAAAGGTGGCAAGATCTGGCTCTTTTAGCTAAGAAACTCCCCAGAAGTATGATCACAGGAAAATAGTGTATTCAATATGGTTTAGGATGGAATTTTCAAAAAGCACCTCAGTGAATCAGAGCACAAGCCCAACTGAAGTCAATGGGATTTGTGTTCCTAAGTTAGGTGCTTTTTGAAATATTGTCCATACCCTTTAATTACATGATCACATACTATTTTTTTCTACAGAAACTCATTCAGCGCATAGGGTGGACGGTGCTCAGGAAATTAGCTAGCTGTTCAGTATTTCTTTTTATCTTTATCTTGAAATCTCTGCTGCTGTCCCTAATTTACTGTACACCATCCAAACCCACTTGAAAAAAACGGATGTGATCTTGTGCTTAAAGAAGGTATCAGACTTTTAGCATTTCCTGGCTTTTGAGTGCTTGATTTTGCTGCCTTAAACTTCCTGTAACATAGACACTTATATATGAATATATATGCATGTCCAAACATATTGTAAATACAGTACCTGTTACCAATTTTGATAGGAACTAAGGGGTGTGTGTGTGTGTATGTGTACAGTGCTAAAGTCTGAAGCTGTGTCTCAGCTATTATCTGAGAATAAACTTAAAGCTTGGTACAGCAGAGAAACTATTGCAAACATGGTCTGTTGTACAAGAGGGAAAACTGAGGTACACCACCTCATGAATTTCATAAATGACCAGTGAGTGGGGTAATTCACTAGCCTGACTATAAAACAAAATAAGGACAGCCTGGAGGTAATTCTTCTGTTTTTCCTGCAATTAGCAAGGAAATTTGTAAAAGAAAGTGGTATTATTATTAAGCAATAGTCTATCCCCACCATGCGGGTGGAAATTGTTTCTTTTGTTTTTCAGACACCCTACAAGCAAGCTGGCGCCAGCGGGAAAAATAACCCAGAATACCATGGATCTATGTTTTGTGTTTGTCTGTGGTGTTTGTCTTGTTGCTAGCATTGTTGTGTTTTAATGAACAGAAAACCTCATGACATGGGTGGGGGATGGCTTCAAAACACTGACCTTGGGGGGGAAGATGTGTATGGGAATGCAAAATGCTCAACTAGGAGGCCAGCACCTGTGTAATAGCTACCATGGTACCTGGAAATGGAACTGCAACTAAGGTGGTCCCCACAAGCCCTGTGAAAATAATGAGAAGGGGAGGAGCTCACTGGGAATCAATGGAGGGGTATGTAAAATAGTGTAAATCAATAGAAGATGTTTAGATGTGCCCCTCTCCTATGACTATAGAGGAGCAGGATCAATGGCCTATGCAAGGGGTGGACAATTGGGTGTACTGTGTATAAGGTGTTTTGCTGGGAATGTACATATTACTGGGGGCACAATTACACCAGCCCATAACCAAACTACACACATTTACATGCTGCTATCTGGACTTTGGTGCACAAATGGATCTGTGAATCTTATTGCTGTGAATAATCAAATCAGGGCATACTGCTTGATTCCATACCAAGTGGTCAAGCTGGTTTGGACAATATCCCATTTCTCTGTGAACATTCAATGGACTTATGATATGGAGAAAAGCATGCAAAACTTGCAGGAGCAGCTTGTTGCAACTACCAGCAACTGGACACATAAGATCATGACCCCGTCGAAGGAGGAGAGGCAGTGTTTTGGGGGTGTCTCGGATGTTGGATCATACTGCAGTGGTCAGGACTCGGTGTTGCTGTGGATTTTGTATTGTTAACTGTACTTGTGTTACATTGCATAGGGAGATAACCTATAAGTAATGTAATAAGCCCTCCAAACCCTGCAGTGTACTAGACAACCCAGACCCAACCTTCTCGGGCCCACTATAATGGGAAGTCTGGAACACTAATTGGAATAGGTGTGGTATGCCCATATGCGAGAAGGTGCAAGGCACTATACTACACAAGGGGCAGTGGGACAAATCGAATATCGATATCTTCCACCTTGATGCCTGGCCCTATCAGGAAATGTGTGGCCATATGTCCTATGCTTTCCCAGGGATACCTGGGCACGAGGATTCCAAAAGAAAAAGAAAAAAAGGGGGTGGAGTGTTAGGATATAGATAATCAGATCTGTCTGTAAAGGCCTATACGCTAAGAATTTAGGTGTATTCTTATCACTTGGCTAGTTATAGAGGTATAAAAGAAAGAATCAAAATCAGTGTCTGCCAGTGTAAGGGCCTTCTCTTACTGTGACAGTCTGAGGCCCTGTTCTTAGGCCAATGCCTTTGGCTAAGCAACAGAGGCAGTCATAAGCTGGGAAGTGACCAGTCACATCCTCACATTCCAAACTAATCACATTGAAATAAGGTGCTATTGGGCTGTTAGGAATACAATCCTGTCCTGATAGTGCCGATCACCTCCAGAGAAAGGGAAGTGCCTAGAAAATGTAAAAGGAAATTTAGCTTGATAGCATTCTGTCTGGCAAGAATTCACTTATCAATACTGGGATGTGAAATCCTCACTTCTGTATTGTCTTGTCATTATAGTTCCCACTTTGCTATTGTTTGTCTGTATAATCTCTGTCTGGTTCTGTGATTGTTCCTGTCTGCTGTATAATTAATTTTGCTGGGTGTAAACTAATTAAGGTGGTGGGATATAATTGGTTACATAATCATGTTACAATATGTTAGGATTGGTTAGTTAAATTTCAGGAAAATGATTGGTTAAGGTATAGCTAAGCAGAACTCAAGTTTTACTATATAGTCTGCAAACAATCAGGAAGTGAGTGGGTGGGTGTGTGGGTGGATGTGGAGATGGGAGATGGGAACGGGGGAACGGGGGTAAGGAAATTGGAATCATGTTTGGCTAAGGGCAGGAATGGGAACAGGGACACAGGTGTAAGGGACTGTGGTGTCAGAGCTGGGAAGGGGGACACTAAGGAAGGAAACTGGAATCATGCTTGCTGGAAGTTCACCCCAATAAACATCGAATTGTTTGCACCTTTGGACTTCGGGTATTGTTGCTCTCTGTTCATGCGAGAAGGACCACGGAAGTGGGAGAGTGAAGGAATAAGCTCTCTAACAGTCTGAGCACCTGTAAATTGGTGATTTGTACTCTCTGTAATTATAATTCATTATAAATAAACATCAGACTTTTTTTCTGAAGATCTTTTAGGTCCAATTGTCGAAAGGCCTGCACTTTAGAGTAAATTGTGTTATACAAGTACTGATGGATTTTAAAGTGCTCTTTGTTGCAGAGGCAGTATTTTCAATATTGCTGCTGAAGTATTCTAATGTAATCAGGAGACTCATTGTGGTTAAATTCTCAATTTGTTAGAACAGTATGCAAATCTTGTCATTTTCACAGCATGTTCCATTTTGTATTAGATTTCATACAGCTCCCTTTTATGAATGGGTGGTTTGTTTCACACAGGTTTTGTTTACACGAGTGATCCCTTTTCATCTTTTCAATGAGGCAGATAATATGAGATATCCAAAATGTACTAGAGAGTTAGAAACTATGGTATATCCTTTCAATACCCTATGACACTCTATTATTTGCAAAGCATATGCTTTCATTTTAGAATTCTCTGTTCAAGGATTTGGACACCTTTAATTTCCCCATGATTATTAGGTTATGATAATATTCAGAATGGATCATTTTTTCAGTCTCTAAAATTCTAGGGAGTATGAGTATTATGAGCTCATCTGGCATAAGATGATTTTTGAAAGTGATGTTAAAGTTGCAAGTAACCAGAAACCATTGTTTTGGAGACAAGGACAATTAGAAAAGAGGTGAATCAATGTTTGCACTACACGGGCATAGAACATGTCCTCTTAATGTAGTCACACAAGAACATGTTAGTAGGCCAAACATCCAGCTTCCTTTTACTGTTCAAGTGTGTTGTGATGGATTGCAGTGACTATCTGAGACTTTCTCTATATGAACAGTTCATCATTATCCAACTTTAGCCAATTCAGACTTTCAGTTAAATGTGGTTATATTGTATACTATATTTAACTAAAAAAAAAACCCAGATATTTGCTATGAGGGAGCCCAATACTGCTCATCTTAAAGATCCCAATTAAGCTCCTTCAGCATGTGCGTAATCTTAATTAATTAATCAAGGTTAGACATTTGACAAGTACTGTAATAGAAATAAACTGAGATCCTGTCTGCAGGTGGACCTCTGCAGAACCCCACTGCTGCAGGATCAAGGCCTTAAAGTGGAACTTAAGTAGTAGGAGAATTACGGCTGGGGGGAAAAAAGTGCAGTTTTCAAAAGTGCCTAAGATTCCTGGTCACTTTAGAAAATCCCACCCCAAATGCCCTGTGTTTGGTAATTAAAGAAAAAAAACATGTTTATTTGTTTTAAATTCATCTGGTAGTCTAGTGAACAACTCAAAGATTTTATCTAATGAAAGTTGCCCTAAATAATTTATTCTGGAATGCTCCCAAATGCTATTTCTGGTATGCCAGATCAGGTCCATTAGGAAGTGAAATGTGACCATCTCACAATGTATTCTGCTTTGCTGACGAGAGAACACTTTATGAAGAGCTTGTTCAATATAAAATAGGCTTCTCTTTTCTTTGTTAAGATCTCAAGAAAAAGCCTTATACTCTTCTATATACAAAATCAAATGGCTGCGTGGGCTTTTTTATAAGCTATTTTTCTCAGATGTTTCACTTCTACAGAGGGGAGGTTTGGTAAGTCACACACTCTGGCTGTCCAATAGTACTTCTTGTTCCTTCTGTGTCCCCAGATTCTACTCCCCCTTGTCCCATTCTTTTTGTTTGGGGTTGGGACCCCAGCCAGCTGTGATTCATAACCTCAGAAAAATAGTCCTGCTTATAGTGACCATTCTAGGAAGAGTCTTGTTGGGAGGGGCTTCCATACCTGCCACACATACATTTCTCTGTAAACCCATCTAAGCCTACATACACCTATTATATTTGCTACATACAAAAATGATTCTCCCTATTTTTATTATCTAGTGGCTCTTATTATCTAAATTGAACTTACTTTCTTATGCCAAATGTCCATGCTGTGTTGCTTGCTTTTAAAATTCTGTGCACCTCCTTTTTTAGATCTTGTCATGGGCTATAATTCATTTACTCAGAGAGCTCCATTTTTTATTTATTCCTGATCCAACCCAAATTACCTTCCTTTTTACCATACCTTTTTTTTAATACTAACATCGATTGACTTGGCCAAAGGCCTCAGAGGATCATTTATTCTCTTCACTTAGGCAAGGTTAATGGGAAAAAAACCACAATGTCAAACACATATTCATGGTCATTCAGTTGTTACTTTATAATTGCATTCATCTTCAGATTTACCATTTGACAATTTCAGTGTTTAGAGCCCAGATAGTAGGTCCTGTAGAACACAGGTAAAACTATGTCTTAAACTTTGAACCTCTCAGTGGGCTAGGCCGCAGCTACCTTAGAGACCCTTTCTTTGCACACCACCAAAATAATATAGTCAACCAGGGTGCTGAAGATAATTAAGCCCAGGACAAAGGTATTGGGAAACAGGGTAATGAGTTCTTGAAGCAGGGCCCTCAGCCACAGATTTCTCTATGGAAGAAGATCAGGATGAGTTTGTATTTTGCCTCTGTGAGAGGAAGGTTTAGAAGTCACATCATTGCAAAGATTTTTTCCTCATCAGAAACAGCAACAAAATGGATGTCAAGTTTTCTTCTTCCTCTAGATATTTCCCTCTGAAGAATACTGATGGATCATTATGTTACTGAGGGAGAAGCAGAGGAGTTGGATCAATTATAATGACAGGGAAATGCTTTAATTCATACAATTGGTATCTAAATAAAAAAACATTATGTCTGCATGAGAGACAGATTAGGTTGAAGAACTGGGTAGGAAGATTCATGATCCAGTATGACATCTGTAGTTTCAGAGACAAAAATTAACCCTGAACAACTCTGTCATTTTTTCTTTTGAAAAGGCATCATGGGATAAAGGTTGGGTGAGCATCTGATATAATGTCCAATCCAAATTCTTTGCAGGGCCCACCTGCTGTTCAAGCTACGTCCCAAACAGAAGTCTGTAAGGCTCAGTGGTTCCCAAACTTGTTCCGCCGCTTGTGCAGGGAAAGCCCCTGGTGGGTCGGGCCAGTTTGTTTACCTGCCGCATCCGCAGGTTCAGCCGATCGTGGCTCCCAGTGGCTGTGGTTCGCTGCTCCAGGCCAATGGGAGCTGCTGGAAGCTCCCTTGGCCCGCCCTGCTTCCAGCAGCTCCCATTGTTAAAATTGTCAAAAGGCTTTTCTGATCTAAGTTTAGTAATAGATAGACATGTCAGTACAGCCTATTTTTATAGAACAATATAGTATATATTAAAATGACATTTCATTTTAATTCTTCAGTGATCCACCACAGTCACATTATGCAAAATATTAGCATTTCCTGATAAAGATGTGACAAACACACCCTCCTGTACCTTGCCCCTTAAAATTTCAGTAGCAAGCTGTGCCGCCACTAAGCAGCCCTTGTTTATGTAATGAGCAAAACATAAGTAAAAGAAGAGAATAAACTTTGAATAATTGAAAACTAATTATTATTAGGTCTAGGTGAAGCAAGGGGTTAACACACTAACTTTTCTATTCTGAAGTGAGAAGTGGGTTCAGTGTCTGAATTAGGTCACAAATGCAATGTTTTGAATGGTGTCAATCTAGTTCATACTGGACATTGAACTATAATCCATAACAATTACCAGGGCCAGATTTACACCTTACGTGCCCCTAGGCACAGCGTCTTCAGTGCCCACCGCCCCCCCCACACACACACACTTACATCTTCAGTGCCCACCTCCCCAACCCCCCCACACTTACAGCTCACCTTCGTGTTTTCCATAAAAAATGAAAATTTTAACACACTTTTAACTTTTAGGCACTCCTAGAATCCTGGGGCCCCTAGGCACATGCCTACTGTGCCTAAATGGAAATCCAACCCTGACAATTACACAATTTCTCACTAGCTTCTCTGTGTCACTTAGGCTTTTGCCAGAAGGGTAAGTAGATTTATTTTTCTATTCTGGTTGCTAGTTATGAAGTATTTTACCTAGTGTTTTCTTTTCTCCAGTATTACATTTTATATTGTTGTATTAAATTCACAAAATATAGTGAGAGGCACATTTTTCAAATTATAGAAATTAATAAAATAGAAAAATTATAAAATGAAAAATCCCTGTTTATGGCAGCGAGAATAGAGACATCGTTCTGTTATTTCTATAACTATTTGCTGAAAGAGTCACCTGAAACTAAACAAAATAACCCCATCAATCCTTCCCCTAAACTAGTCTCAAAGTTTGTTTTATAGTTTGTTTTATGGACCATGTTATACAGGAGGTCAGACTAGATGATTACAATGGTCCCTTCTGGCCCTATAATCTATGAATTTATGCGCTGCTTTAATAGATACTATGTATCCAAGGTGCTAGGTAGGTAATTATATTTAATTTCTCATATGGTTGCTTCCATCATCCCATCAATATCACCACCACTGTACCTGGACTGAGCTTTAGCTAGTTCCCAATAGCTCTCATTCAAGCTCCAATCTTGGCCAGACACTAGTAAAGTTGATTGGCCACACAATCTGAGTCTGACAAAATGGAGATAGTAGGCCAATCTACTCCAGAAAGCCTCCCATCAACAGGTGGTCAGAACATTTTTGACAAATGAAATTTCAGAAATATGCCGTTTCACTGAAGTCAAACTTTTGCAGAGACATATTGGTTTTGATTAAATTTTCTTCAGGAGGTGGCTTAGTTTGGTCCAGGGCTCTCGTCACTTCTGGAGATAGAGAGAAAATAAACTCAAAATTCTGTGTTTTTGATCTGAAAACTGATGTTTTGACACAACTCCATTTCACAAGAACTTTTCAAAGGTTTTGGTTTTTTTACAAGGTGGAATGAAAAGGAATTTCAAAACCCTGCTGCAAAATCTTTCAGTCAGCTCTATTCCCACCACTGTAGCTCCATGGGTGTTACGGTAGGAGTGCTAACATAGGCAGGGCATCAGCGCTGCTTTCAGAGCTAAGCACCTGGCCAGCAGTGGCTGCTCTCCAGCCACCCAGCTCTATACTGTGACCTGCCCTTACAATAGCCTTGCGGCCCCCTTTTGGGTTAGAACCCCCAGTATGAGAAACACTGTGAACTTTTACCCTATTCTATGGAGTATTTTTATAGTATAGGGTAAAAGTATGCAAAAGACCAGACTTCATGGTGGAGACCAGATTTCATGGTCCATGAGGCATTTTTCAGGGCCTGAATTTGGTAGGGTGCTAGTCATATTCCATGCAATGTTAGAAGACATGATGGTTAGAAGACATGATGTGCTGTCTACCCTAATACTACTGCGAGTGGAGATGTACCAATGGTAAACACAGCCACAGAGATGGACAGTTTTCCAGAAAGATTTTTTGGAAGTAGTGTGAGTTTCTGAGAGCAGAGTTGGAACCCAGTTTAGTAAAAAAAAACCACTTTTTTACAGGTTGTTATACGGAAACAAAAAAGCTTATCTGGCTTGCCCACAGTCACATATCAAGAGAGTGGCTGAGACATAACTAAAACACAAGAGATTTTCTTTTGAGGTCCCTACTACTCTTTTGAGAACTACTCCCTCTTTTGAAAATAATTTGTATCCTGATGAACAGGAAGGACAAGCAAGAAGGCTTTTACTGTGTCTCTCTCAATGAGAATGATTAAATAAATTGTTGACTAGCACATAGATAATGACTGAAAAATGCTGCTGGGCTGACAAGAGTAAATACATCAAATCACTTTGGATGGTAATAAATAGGAAATGAGCAAAAACATCTGTATCTAATTACCCCATGAAAGTAAGAGGAATACTGGGCAATCTCTTTTATTCAGCTGAAAACTAATAACTAGTAGCTATTAAAGTTGTGAGGATTCACCCTTTCCCAATAACCTGTCACATTCTGGCATATATCTTGCAGTCTGGCTGCAAGACATTTGTAGCAAATGAGGAAATGGCAGAGTTAATGCCCCTTAACATGGAATTCAATTGTAACTGATGCAGAGTGTGAAATATCCATTAAAGCTGTATTGAGACAGGAATACAATTTCGATAGACTTTTATGTCAACGGCAATATGAATTTTTGACACAACTTTCCTATCTCTGAACATGTCACCACTTAAAATGTTAATGGGAGATTATTTTAACAGGTGTTATTCTACCATAAAAATAAACCCAAAGAACTTAAACAAAAGATAAACTAAAATGATATGAAAGAAAATACCAAAGATGTTTTTCGTTAATAATTCCAGTGAGTTAATTCAGGCAATTTGTCTAAGAGTAGTGGGTTGTATGATAGCCTCTGCATAATTAATATTAAGGCAATGTTCCCCTTATTTTACACCTCACCCTACTGACTTCACCAGAACTAATCTGAGCCATCTTGAAATTTCAAATCTTTTATCTTTCAACAGGGTAACTTTTTTCTGGTAAGCTTGAGACAGACTGAACACGGTATTTAAAAGATATCAGTCACAGCATGGCCTGATTGCATTTCTTGAACATTTTCCTGTTTGTTTCTTTGTTGGCTTATCATTAACCTAATACAAGATCCACTGAATTCAGTGACAAGACTTCAATTGACTTCAGGCCCTGAAACTCTAAAACGTCTTTGCTCAGAAACTTGTGTTCCAGTATGTGTCTGTTGGTGAGGATTTATGCCTATGGCTATTTTGGTAAGTGCTGGTCAAACATCTTCAAATTTCTAAAGTTAATAATGTTTTTCATGAAAATTTTTGAATTTTTCACAAAAATGTTTCATCTTTTTTGACCATTTCCCAAGTTTTGCAGATGAGGAGGGGAGAATTTAGTGGAGTTATTAGAAGCAATTTAAGTGTATATTATGAGTTCTGTGGAGTTCTCAGTTTGGCATGCCTAATTTGAAGAAGCTCAGGAAGTTAACACCATCTGGATGCAACCTTCTCAAAGCATCCATTTTGCTCTGATTGAAAGCACTGGCAAAACTCTTGTGCCACACTGCGCATGTAGACACCCTTTACTAGTGAGGACTCTAAACGTAATTGAGAATGTTCCAGTTGGGAAGATCCTCTCGGCTGCTATCCAGCCTTAGAGACCACTACTCCCATGATGCCTTGGGGAAAGAGTGAGAGACTTCCTCGTCCAGGGAGTGCAGGGAGAGAGGGCAGTGGGCTCCATTTTGGGAGAGGAGTGAGATTGCTTGTGTGGAGCTCCATCCATACCAGGAGCTGCTGCTAGGAAGCCAGAAGCTGCTGCTGAGAGCCTGCTGGGGCTTTGATTGAGCAGGGAGCTTCAGAGGTGGTTGGTGGCTTCATTGGAGCAAGGGAGAGAATATTGCTGTGCCTAGAGCTGACTGAGTTGGGCCTGCAGTGAAGGAATTATGAGTAACCCCCATTCTTCTTTGGGAAAGTACTTGCAAGGCACAGCAGAAAGACTGAGTCTGAGGAGATGCAGAGTGATCTTCCTGTCGAACCAGGACCCAGAGCTGCAGACATTTGGTGGGGCCAGCTCCAATCGTCTGAGGGGTTGTGCAGCTTGTTGCCATGGCTGGACTGATACACAGAACCAACAGAGTGCTGTCTCTGGTTGCAGATCTTCAAGAGTGCCCATGCAAGCAAGTGTCTAGTACCCTGAAATCCAGAGGAGTGTACGCTCCAGGGTGGGGTAAACGGTGGCAGTGTAGATGCCAGTTAGATAAGTTTCATTTATTACTGTATACTCTATTTGTTAATTGATTTTATATAACTGCCCCCTGTGGATTCAAATTAGTAGTGACATTTAATTCTAGTTGGTTATACCCTGTTTCTTTAAGTTGTTAAGTAAAGGTGTGTTAACTCTAATTTAAGTATATTGGGTTTATATTATTTATAATTGGTATTTCTGAGTTAGACCCATGCTACAGATTATTAATTATTAATTATTATTATTGGTTTATTCCTGGAGGTTCCAAAGGCAATGTCATTGAGTGTGTACAGGGGCCAGCCAGGTGGAGGCACTGCCAATTTTAAATTCCTTTAGGAGTAAAGGGACTGCAGTAGAGGGGTGGATTCCCACCTATCCAACATCACCACTTGGATACCCAGGATCTCCTTTAATGTCAACATCAGGTGCCCAGGCACGAGGTGAGTGTTTCCTGCTCCCGAGTAACCCAGGGAGAAAATTGGGCGGAGAGGGGGGAAAGGGAGGGGTTGGTTTACATGCACATTACTTAAGGGCACTTATGAAAGTGCCTCTCAGTGCTCTAGAACATTTTGTGAAGTCTGCTGCTTTGGAATGAGCCCATGCACCTTCAGAATTCAGGAGACCAGAACAGCTGGCTCACATGGAACTTTCTTCTGGAGGAACTATTCCATTATACTAACAGCTCTTCATGGTACACAGAATTAGGATGAAGTATTCTGATGCACCAATACAGAATGGGGGGAAATTGGCTTGGCAGCAGCACTGCTGAGAAGGATCTGGGAGTTGTGGTGAATTACAGCCTCAACATGAGTCAGCAATGTGATGCTGTTGCAAAAAAAAAAAAAAAAAAAAAAGCAAATGCAATTTTAGGTTGCATTAACAGAGGCATAGCATGCTAGTCATGGGAGGTGATAGTATCACTCTACTTGACAGTGGTTAGGCCTCAGCTGGAGTACTATGTCCAATTTTGGTCACCAATGCATAGAAAGGATGTAGAGGAACTGGAAAGGACACAGAGGTGAGTGACAAAGATGATTGAAGGGATGGAATGCAAGCCATACAAGCAAAGGCTGAAAAGAAAAGAGTATGTTTAGTTTGGAAAAGAAGAGATTAAGGGGAGATATAATAGCAATCTTCAGATACTTGAAAGGCTGCCACAGAAATGATAGAGAAAAGTTATTGTCTTTTGCAACAGAAGGCAGGACAAGAGGCAATGGGTTCAAACTACAGCATAGAAGATTTAGATTAAATCTCAGGAAAAACTTCCTAACTTTAAAAACACTGGGACGATGGAACAGACTGCCTCGGAGGTTGTGGGAGCTTCTTCTCCGGAGGTTTTCAAAAGGAAGCTGGATAGATCTTGGATGGTTTAGACACAATAAATCCTTCATCTTGGCAGGGGATTATACTGGATGACCCTTCTAACCCTGTGATTCTGTGTTTTCATTGTCCTCCTGCTCTGAATGGCAAAATGCCCTCGTGGTAGTGTGAAGACACTGCCTTTATTCCTGCCTTATGAAAATATGCCTGATGAACAACTTTCACAATCACCATTATTGTGGAGACTTGGTGAGCACCCTGCAGAGCAGCGTGGGATCCAAAGCCCACCCATGGATCATGGAACAGGCCTCCATGAAAAGGTGATCCATGTGCCACAGAGGAGGGGAATTCTGTCTGATGTACCTCTCCAGCTTTCTTATTGGGGGCATCATGGGCTGGGCCAACCTTAAGACATAGGCCATAGTGCTGAGGTGTTCAGTCAGGTCATGGCCCAAGCACTTTTCTGCCCACCACAGCCCAGCTCAGGGCAAGGTGGAGCAGGGTGTTGTGGGAGGAGAGCCCTACCGGCACATTGTGGCAAAAGCCAACAGGCTAGTTGCACCTAGGGTGCAACTGGAGATTCATAGTTGTGAGTTCTCCTTGCACCACTGGCAGGATCATGTTCTTATAAAGCACCTCTCACTACAATATCTAAGCAGCAGGGAATAATGAAACATTATTGATTGTAAGTAGGTATATATTTTCTCCTTTTCTTTCTGTTCCTCCTTCAGGCCTAGCTAATGCTAATTAGTGTTTTTATCCATGAGTACTCTCATTGACTTCAGTGAAACTAGTCATGGAGGAAGGTGCTACTGAATGTAAATAAAGGTGATCCATTGTTATTACTACTGCTAGTATTGGACTGGTATTTATATAGCACTTTCCATTTCAGAGGGTCACCTGGTACTTTATAGATTGTATGCATGGAGATCACTTCATCCACCACTAAAATTCATCGATCTCTGAAGTGCAGAAAAAGTTGCTAGTCTATACGGGCAACATAAAAAACCCAGGATCTATCTATCTATATATCTATCTAATTTAAAAAAAGAACAGGAGTACTTGTGGCACCTTAGAGACTGACAAATTTATTAGAGCATAAGTTTTCGTGGGCTACAGCCCACTTCATCGGATGCATAGAATGGAACATGTAGTAAGAAGATATATATATATATGGAAGTTAGAAGTTTCCATAAAAACTTCTGTGTATATATATATATCTTCTGTTAGTCTCTAAGGTGCTACAAGTACTCCTGTTCTTTTTGAGGATGCAGACTAACACGGCTGCTACTCTGAAACCTAATTTAAAAGGAACCTATCACACAAGCATTTAAAAAGGTGTTAAATGGTGTTTTCTCAGACCATTCTTTTAGGTTACAGCAGAGTGGGAGTGTACATTGTTTGTATTGTTATCCTGTATTTATTTCTTCTGGACTCCAGAAGCTTTCCAAACAAAGGAAAAGGCATTATCCCTGCTCAAAAGAGCTCACAGGATGATGAGAGAAAAGTAAACAGAGTGAGTAAAAGAAAGGGAAGCAGCAAGTTAACAGTTAAGGTCTGGATTCTGCAAACAAATAATGCCTGACTTTATTACTCCTGTGTGTAGAGTTAAGATGTGTGTAAGTGCTTGCAGGATTGGCACCTCCATTAATAAGTTTCTTACAGGCATCGAAACATAGATTTTTCTTCCAGTCTTAACTTGAATGTAGTGAGGGTAGTTAGTCGCCTGAAGGGTGGTGGGTTAGATTCTCTAATTCATTATGATACATTTGTCAGAGGGGAAACTCCCTGCTAGTGCAAATGTGCCAGATCCAAATCATGTGCCCTCTCTGAAGCCAGCCCAACATATGGGACACAACAGGGGAGGGAGGAGAAAATTAAGGGTAGGGATTGGATGTGGCAGAGCAGAACTCTGCTCCAACAATCTTTTACTAGCATTGGGGACATTAAGGACCTAGTAGAGAAGCCTGGAAGCTACACTGACTTGTATCAAGAGAGAGCTACTGTATATATCTGAGTCATTTTCCATTTTAATCTGAATGCTAAAGCTGCCACTAGTACAGATATCTCACTGGCAATAAAATATGCATACTTATCATTTATCTGTTTTATCCCACATCATTCATATTTAAAGTAAGACACTTGCCTTTTTAAGACTCTTTTAAAAAAAAAAATTCTCCTCAGTGACACCCACACAATCCTTCTTCCTCTTTATTTATCTTACTCTTTACTGTTATGATCACCACAAACATGGAATATGTTAGCAACTGCAAATGCATTAGAAGGCTTTTGCTGTTGTATCTCTGAGTTGGGAAACAGATTTGTAATGGATCTCAGCCTGCATTCCCCAAACTGACCGTGAAGTTAGCTTCCTATATGGTCATGAGGGACAATCCTAAAATAAACAGCAATCTCTGAACATGTTTGAATATTTAGCAACTAGGTTGACAATAGCTGCTCACTGGGAATGCTAATTTATCTCCTCAAGCATTGTTGTCTCCCTGCTCATCCCTTTGTGAAAATGTGAAGGGCAGTGTCATGGGGGCTGACTCCTGAGGGGGTCAGGAACCCAGACTACCTGTGACAGTCTCCACTAATGAGAATGTGCCAACCCAGATCCACCCATGGATAGTAAATTGCCTCAGTAGTTTGGCTGCAGTTAATTCTGGAAGGAGCACCTCGGCTGTACAAAGAGTTATGAAGGTTCAAATAGGGGAGGAGAGCACAGAGCGGTAGCTCTTAAGGACAAGGCTTCTCAGGGGAGCTGGTGAGGGAGCTCACCAGGAACGGAAACTGAGGAAGAGTTCTCCTAGCAGGAAGAGGCTTCAAAAGAAAAGAGCTGTGAATGCCTAACCCTACTCTGGTCCAGTGGGAGGACCTCACCAGGTAGCATCAGGCGCTCCAAGCTATAGAACAATGACATGACATTCTGAAGAAGGCTTCTGTGGTTTGAACTCTGCAGGGACTTTGAACCCAGACCAGGAATCCTTCCCCAACAACTGTGTTTTTTCACCAGGATACTCCAGGGTGAGTGCCTCCTTTTACAGTCAGAATTATTTGTTGCCCCATATGTGTCTATATATTTTTTGTTGTTAAATGAGAGTGGGGAAGAGCATATGGGGTCACAAGGACACCCCCCCTCTTAATAGGAAGAAGCCCTGACCCTGCTGTAGCATCTCAGAGACAACCTAGATCACCCTCATGGCAACAATAAGGTAAAGGTAGAGGTGGACAAGAATAAGAAGCCCCTTCAGCCAGAGTAGTGGTGGATAGATACAGATTTCAACATCTCTGCAGTCTAAAGACCAGCCTTATGGAGAGAGACAGACGTCTGTGACACAATTCCACTTGCAGACCCAGAGCCCAAGACTCAGTAGTACTTACCCGAGTTGTTCTAGCTGAGTGTGCTTTGCTGAGCCTCAGACAAAGCCTTATACTCAGATGTTAAAGAACCTGTTCCTGACTGTATTCAAACTATACAGATTCAAGTTTGGAGTTGTTTCTCTTAACTCTACAGCTAGATGGTAGTTTTACAATCTGTCCTGAGTAGCCTGGTTGAATGCCTCCCCCTGCGTACACACACACACACACATTTTTTTGACAAAAAACAGCCATTCTTTTCATTAAAATTGTCACAAAAATTCATCTGATTTTTTGACCAGCTCTAGCCCTAAGAAAGGAGAGAGGGGGTACATAACTACACTGGGCCAAGGGTCAAAATTCCTCCTTTTCTCCCTCTATGCTTTGGGGAAAGAGTAAATTACATCTTACCTTTCCAGGGAGCACATTTTCCCTTCCATTCCCTGTGGCCTGGCCACTCTCCCCTACATATGCCCAGTCAGCTGTTCTCACCAGTGAGTTGTAGGAGGGGAGGCTCCACCCACTCCCTGTACCTCCAAGCCTCTTTCCCTTCCCCTGGGAGGAGCATCAAGCTAGTTGATTGGCTTTCCACTTCCCATGGCTGGAGTCACAATCTGAGCTGGGAAGCAAAGAGGAGTCTTACTCACTTTAACCCCGCTATCCATCTGGGTAACAGAGGTGACAGTCTGGCCCTTTCGATTAATAACAGAACTTGAGCTTGTCTAGGTTCTTCCAGCCTTAATTCTGATCACCCAAGTGCATGCTGATGCTTTATTTATGGCTTTCCTTGTCTTCTATCACTAAATTCTTATAAACAGAATTCAGTCCAGTTTGTGCTAATACCTTCCTATCAGCGTTTAGACAGAATGCTTTGCTGGAATCCAAGCCAAGAGGGAGACTGCGGCTGAGATGCATAGATGGTGTGTTGGCTGCTTTTCAAGAAAGCACAGATACTCTCAACACCTTTTTAGACTTCTTAAAAACTAAAACATCCTTCTACTAAATTTGCAAAGGAAATTGACACAGAATGCTTCATGCCTTTTCCAAGCAGTGCACTCACGTACTATGGAGGACAAGTTCCTAAACTTTTCTAATGATGGAAATCTTGTACTTAGGGATCAGTATCATCACTCTGAGTCTAGCCATTATCCTAATCAGTGTAATTCATACCCTGACTGACAGAAGCAAAAACATGATCCAGACAAACATGAATTAAGAAACTTTCCTTCCAGCATCAGTTGCCAGGTTCTGAATAAATAAAATTATTGACAGAAGCAAAACTCTTGTTTTATCTTGCTCCATATTAACTGAGTGGAGACTTATTTCTTGTGTTGCTTTGTCTGCACGTATGTATACATCTGTATATGTGAGAGTGTGAATGAATGTGTAACTCAAGTTTTGAAGGAAGGCAGGATTAACATTTCTTTTCATCTTCTAATATTCCCCAGCTAGATCAAATGACTGTAATTCAAAAATGTGAAGGTTTGGGATAACTGAAACAGTTTTTTTTTTCAAAAATATTATATAAAAAATCTGCCTACTGTTTAAAGAGAGAGAGAAAAAGAAGACTGTATTAAGAAACACATAAGTCATCTATCTTTTTTTTAAAGCACATTTGGTGACTACCAAATGAAGAAAATTGTGATTAGGAAGATGTTTAAAGCACGTTTACAA
Organism: Eretmochelys imbricata; assembly: GCF_965152235.1. Classification (NCBI taxonomy): domain Eukaryota; kingdom Metazoa; phylum Chordata; order Testudines; family Cheloniidae; genus Eretmochelys; species Eretmochelys imbricata. The sequence goes on from NC_135573.1 coordinate 243,506,542, forward strand.
ATAATGTCATTGTTACAGAGTTTGGGGATGCAATTCAGCCCAGTGAGGGGTTGTCACCACTTGCTCTGCAACCCTGGGTCCTTACAATGCTTTGCTCCTGTAGCTCCCAGACTGGGATACTCACAATCAGCCCACAAACATGCAGGTCTTTGTGCTAGAAAATCCTGGTTCAGCAGCTTTGACCTCAGCAGCCTATCTACAACCTCACATCCTCCCTCTGGCTTCCACCAACCTGAGTTACAGACAGCACGGTGACCCCAACACACTCCTAATCCTGAATTTTCCAGAAACTATATGCTCTGTAATGTCCATCCCTATCTTGGACAGTTCAGAGAAATAATGTGGTTTGTTTGTTCCTCTAAAGACACAAAAGCACAACACATCGTATTAACTAAACTGGGATGACTACACCCTTTTATTTAAACACAGCACCAAGCTGGTTTATAGTACACATCAAACAAAGTTATTAACAATCGGTAAAGCTACAATTCTGTCATGGAAGTCACAGACTTTCCCTGACTTTTACTAAAAATACCCATGACAGAATCTTCACCTTAACAATAGGACATAGGTTAAGTGATGCCAAGTAAAAGGAACAAAGTTAGACGGAGTTACAAGCAACAACAACAAACAAAACAAAACAAAACAAACAAACAAAAACAAAAAAAAGAGAAAAAATGCATCTACAATCTCACAATCAGCAAGTCTAAAACTTAGTCTAGCAAGATACAACCTTTATTCAATACGATTTCTCTTAACAATCTTCCATGTTCCCAGCCATAGCTGACTTTCCCTTAGTCAGGCCCTTACATAGAAGTACAAGAGACTAGTTTCCCTTGTCTTCTTGGGGGAAAATCTTTGCCTAAGCAGATTTCTCACCTACATTCAGTTTCCAGAGACTTCAGTTGCTCCTTAGCTGAAGGACTCATCTTTCTCAGATTGAAAGAGCTCTGTTCCCTATTATCTGTCCAGTGAGGGATGCCAAATATGGCTTCTGTCTTTGCTTCTATCTTCCAAAGTTCATTGACTTTGTTTCAAGAGGCGGGATGCCTCATGCTGTTCTTCCCTTCCTGTGGGTTTCCCCTCCCTCTGGACAGCACTGGGGCTTCCATTGTTTTGATTCCACCATGCTTAATTTACATAGGAGACAGATATATAGCTGCCTTCTCTCCTGTCTGGGAGGGAACCTGTTTCTCCCTTTGTTTAGTTGCAGACTGGAAGCATAATATCATTAGGCATCCATATTTCTGCATATAGTGTTAATACAGACATTGCACAATGATATTAATCATCAGTGTGCCATTAGCTTTTAGAAAAGACCCTTTTCTATACACTTTTATAATACAGAAGTATTGTATATAATCAGTTGATTCAGTTGCTAATCACCTGAGGTTCAGACCCCCTGTCTTTATAGACCAGCAAACCTTTGAAATGGATTCTTCTGAGGGTAACCCCTCAAAGTAAAGTTTATTCAAGCTGTCAGGAAGACAACATGAAATCTGGTGGTGAAGGAAGCTCCATTGTCTTTCTTTCCCCACTTGTTAGCTTAATAGCTTTGTCTACTTGGTATGTAAAAATAGATTTTTGTTGTCTGCCTGAAGATCAGGCTGGTCAGAGAATCAAATACACAATCCTGTGTCTGGTTAGAGAATCAAATACACATTCCTTTCTCTAAAGCAGACCTTGTTACCAACTTCCCCTGACATGCCTGGTTTAAACTCACGTTAGTCATAATTTGAGCATATATCCATAACTCTTAATAGCCACCACGGACATATATTATGCAAGAACATTAGTGATCAGTGAGTTATTCATTTTCAAATGATACCTCACAAGATATATTAGATTATTACAATAGTGTGTAAGGTGTGAATAAAGGAGTGCTTAGTGTCACAGTCATGTTATCATTTATTGGTATATTTTTTAAACTATCCATTGGAAAACTAGGCTAGATGAAATAAAAACTGACCTGAAATTCTCCCAAAACTCAAACTGAACCCAAATCAATTATTTCTCATTTTTGCTGTAAGTGGAGATGTACCAAAATACAGAAAGAAAGGCTATTCTTGCATCAAAAATGAACAAGTACTTAAATTTTTCCAGATAAAGTAACCTTAGGTGAGGTTTCCAGCTGGAGCTGTGAGAAATATTAATCAAAGTAAAAATATTCTTTGCCGTGTCTACAGATTTTCAAGAAGTCCAGGCTCTACCTAATATGAAGCAAGATATTGAACCTGGGTTTCCCAATGGCAGGCGAAAGGCCTAATCAAAGGGTTATTGACAATACTGAGTTTGTGGATGTGTGCATTCTCTCTTTCTCTCCGTTTCTCATATTCTGTGTTTGTTTTTCGTTTGCTACTTGCTGTTTCTTTGTGTTAGGGCTGTTGTTGGTTCTCTCTTCCCTTTTCCTTACGGGCGGGGCGGGATATGAGGGATTTTCTCCATAGGGTACAGTTCAGATAGGTTTAGTGGTTTGACCCACAAGCATAGGGTTCAGTGTGTGATTGCTGGTGGAGGGTGTGTTGATGAGTGTAGGTAAGCTTATTGGATGTGCTAATATAAAATCTGCCTTCCAAATATCCAAATCTAAAGTGATTTTCCTAGCCCAGGAGAAGTTTGTGAATTTTTTGGTACAGGATGGACTCTGGGTCAAGGAGTCTTTTGTTCAAATTTTTCCTTGTTTACTACTGCCATTAAAGTGTTTTTTTACAATGCCCCCCGCCACCCACCTTCATCATGAGACGCTAGTGTCTGATCTCTCCCATAAATGGAGAAGGTAGTTATATCATTCAAGTGCCAGGTTTATGTGGTTCTACATAATCCTGAACAGCCCTTGAACCCGGTGTTAAAGCACCACATAGATGAGGCAGGTTATACAGTGTTTGCTACCTCTGAAAATATTAAATGTTTCTTGTGTGGTGACCCTGGTCACTTGAGGGGCTCCTGCCCATGCACTGCTGGCTCAGGAGTCCCTGGTAAGAGTGTGGGACCCCATGATAGTGGGGAGGCAGTTGGGACATCAAGGCACCAGCAGCAGAAAGAGCCTACATCTACTCTGCCAGATTCTATCTCCCCTCCATATGTGGTCTGCCATTTTCCAGGGAGCAGTCCCCTCAGAAGGATACTGTTATGACCCCATAATTTGTGCCAGGAGAGACATGAGTCCTGGAGATTGAGGAGCACTTCCCTGCAGAGGAAGCAAAGACAAGTTCTAGAGATGGGGTTGAAGAACAGACTGATTTATGTGGGACTGTTTCTAAACGGGCTAAGACTTTGGATACCTCTGAGCTGCTGGAAATGGCTGAGGAGGGAGCTGGGCATCCTAAGGAGGAGGATAGCATTGTGTTGGGTGGGAGCTCCATATCTGTAGAGCAGAACTGTTTTTCCCAGCGTCTTGAGTCTTTAAGCCCCCAATTCTGCATGCTGCAGTGATGAAGCTGGGTCCCAGCCTAGGGCTGCACTGCCTATCCCTCTTGGGAAAATAGATATAACAGCTGCTCCCACTGAATTTCATTCCTTCATGAATGAAGAGAATGTTACAGAGGCAGTTCAATGTTCTTCTCAGCTGGTGGAGTCTGAAGGGGATGAAGAGGATGATGATGATCTCCCTGACTCCTCACTGGTTCCTGATATCCCAGCCAGTCAGCTATATAGGAATGGTTGGTGCCGTGTGAAGGAGATTAGTGACTTTTTGAATAGCACCTAAAGGAAGTGGGCAGTTGCGGTTAAAGCCTATTTCCCTGATTTACAGCACTTCGATCACCCAGCTGCCCTCGTCTTGAGAGACCTCAGTTGATTGTAGGAAACATTTCCATTTCAAACAGTTGTTGAGCAAGGTGAGGAAGCATGCAGGGATAGTTCAAGATACACAGGCCTTCCCATGGCTCATCTTCTTCAAAGTATTTCCAGTTTCTATTGTTCCTCTCCGCTGCTTGGCTCTCTCCTCCTAGTCTCTATGCTCAATTTTGTGTCTCTAAATATTCTAAAGGGATGCCAGGATGGTCATAGAAGGGCACAACTCTGAATTTCTCAGAGAAAAAACAGGCTGATGTTATCTTTTTGCAAGAGACCCCCTCAGACCCTGATAACCAGGGGAACTGGTTGAAGGAATGGGAAGCGGAAGCTCCCTCGAGCCATGGCTCCAATATCACTGCTGGGGGAGCTGTTCTCTTTTTGCAGGGTGCAGGGACACAGACCCTCTCTGTGAAGGAGATTGTGGTGGGTCGGCTCCTCTTGGTGGAAACATGTATTGACGCTGTTAGTTTTAATCTTTTTAGTATGTTTGCCCCTACTTTGGGGCAAGATTGTGTCTCCTTTCTACAGACAGTTGCCCGTGCTACACCCATGGTACTATTTTTGTAATGGGAGGGGATTTCAATTGAACTGCAGATTGTGTTCTAGGTGTTGGGGGTCTTTTTTTAGCTCTGAACAAAAATATATGTTAAGGAGTTGGGAAAGCGCTGAGGAGAAGGTGTAAAGCCTCCTGCAGAAATGGCATTGGCTCTTTCTTGAACTCTGTTTTTGGGGATAGATTTTGATTGCCAACAAACTTGTGGCTTTGAAGTTGTGTCACCGGCTAGTCAGTCTGGACCCTCCCCCAGGCCTTTTGGGCCAGATGCAGTATCATATTAACCATTTTTTGAATAATGACTACTGTTTGTGCCCTGCTTTGCTGCTCCTGCCTTTAGAAGAAAGGAATTAGAGAATCATTGGTTGAGGCAGCTGGTGGTGGCCTTTCTCCTCCAGTCTACTCAGCGGTTGCTGTACTCCCCACTAGCCTGGAAGTTTCTTGCCTTCTCTCTCCTCTCTCATGCTGTGGGGAGGTGCTTTGATGCTCACTTATTTTTGTTGGCACCTGGTTGATTACAGAGTCTAGATTTGCCTCCATTCTATAATGGCCTTTTTAACTCCCGGTGACTTCTCTGAATTGCGCAACTGGAGAGGCATGTTCCAGTTTTGGAAGAGCCGTTGTTTTTTGATGCACTTTGTTCCAACTGAAGCTCTCTCTCCAGGAGCCTGTTTTCTGCCTTTACCTTGGCTGAGTTGACCAAGCGGTCTTACCTGATTGTTCCTAGTTAAACAAGCTGGAAGTCAGTGACAGCTCTTGGTGTTCAGACCAGAATCTGTTCTGTATGTTTTTTGGATAAGATCCTCTCTGAATTCCAGGTGGTGCTTGCGCAGAGGGCTGCTCGGTATTTGCAGAATGCTTTGAATGGTTTGTTCTTCCATGGGGGAGTCCTGTGTTCTCCTCACTAGCTGTCCCCCCCTTCTGTGGATGAGATCCTTGTGCAACCTGGTAGATTGTTGTCCTGGAAGGATTTGGTGAATGTTCATTTTGGATCCATGACCAAGAAGCAGCTCTCTGATCTCCTTGATGCAGCCTGGAGGATGCCCCTGTCCCTGGGTGACTCTGTGTCACTGGAGAACGTTGTACAACCCTGCTCTTCCTAAGGGTTACAGTGACTTGCAGTGGATAGCAAACAATCATTTTGTGCACCATATTACCTATGAGGCGTCTGTACAGTGCCCCTTTTGTTAGGTGTCAGACACGATGTTTCATTTTTTCCTGCATCACCCTTGTTTTATTCCTCTTTTTGTTTTTTGGCAGCAGCTTTGCAACAATTTCAAACTGTTTTTCTCCAAGCCCCTGTTTGGTTTTGGAGTGAGATACAGTGCTCTTGTTGGGCTGGTTTCCTGCCCGGCTAACTTTTTGCTGAGTCAGGCAAAACTAGCCATTTTGAAATCTCACCAGAACAGAATGGCCGGGGTAGAGCGGGGTGATGTGCTTGGGCTGTTCCACACGCTGGTTGTGGCCTGACTGCAGATTGATTACACCTTTTATAAATTCACTTGTAACCTGAACACTTTTCATTTGACTTGGTATGTTAACAATATTTTGAGTGAACTTGGTGATGGTAATGCTTTAGTGATCCAGGTTTAATGTTTATTTAAGACTTGTTTTGCTTTATTTTATTCATGTCTTTTTGTGTATATATGGAATTTTTATATGCTTTTAACAGTTTTTAAAATGTGAATAAAGTTGTTTTTCATGTCAACTCTCTCTTTTCCTTCTTCTTCCTTCTTCCTTCCTTTTTTTTTTTTTTTTGGTGGTTATTTTGACCAGGAACAAAACTAAATGTTGAAACCTTATTTTTTTTTTGCAAAAATAAATGTGTTTTTTTCCTGTTGTCCCTAAACTGATTGCCCTGCCAGGTAAGGACCTGTAGCAGTGAGCTGATTGGCTGAATCTGCTCTACTATATCGGATACTTGTAGGACTTCTGATCGTTCAAAAATATAGGCTATATCCAGAGGATTTAAGCTTGTCCTCAGGCCCATCTTCCTACCATTAAAAAAATTAATTCTAGGGCGTTCTGAGATTTTTTTCCCTCTGTTCATATCAGCAAATTTGCATATGGTGTGTAGTTGATCCATCTGGTGTGGTAGGCATTTTATTTCATCCTTGGTCTTTGCCTTACTTAACAAAATATATACAAGTCTTACTTTGTGCTGGAATCACTTAGTTTCGAAGCTGTAGAGCGGTGGTGGGCAACTGTGCCCATGGGCCACATGTGGCCCAAGAGGGTAATCTGATTGCAGGCCGTGAGACATTTTGCTGACACTTCCCGTGGCTCCCATTGGCCAGGAATGACGAACCAGGGCCACTGGGAGCTGTTGGGGGCTGTGCCTGCGGACAGTCAATGTCAGCAAAATGTCTCGCAGCCCTCAATCAGATTACCCTGATGGGGTGCATCTAGCCCGCTGGCCACAGATTGCCCACCACTGCTGTAGAGCATTCTCCAGTGTCAGAATGGGCATATGGGCTTCCCTCCAGATTGGAAATGCACACTTTCTGCCACCATCTTTAATAGCCGACACTCTCAGAAAGCTTTAAAAATCCAAAGCCTATTTTTTTCCATCTAAATCTAAGCAATGTGAATTCAGGGTTTACATTGAAACTGGGGGTTGATGGGAGCCCAGATGATGTCGTAATTTCCCCTTTTGTTTAATTTGTTTTACTATTATTTTCCGTCATTTTTTTGGAACACATCATTACATTTGATTTGGTTCCTTGTATACTTATTCTTCTGTTATTCAGAATTAACAGCTGCAGTATGTGCCGGTTAAGGGCTGCTGGCTCTTTAACACAGAATTAGCTCTAAAAAGCAACACTCTACGTGTCCACTGGGTGGTTCCTGGCTTGTGCATGCTGGCTGGGTTACTTACAAGAGGGCCAATAACTAGGCAGGATCAGAATTATTGCTGTGCTTTGGATGGGGCAGAATATAGAAATAAGAGCAGCAAAAGTTGAGACTCAGAGGCAGCCTGAACAATAATGATGTAAATTGTAGACAATTCTTGTGGTTGCAAGTTCAATCAATGGCAGCTGAGCACAGAAGAAGCCCAACTCCTCAAGGGTGTATGTAGCTAAAGAAAACTTGGCAGAATGGTTTATCTCAAGTAATCTCCCTCTCTCCTTCTCTCTCCCTCCTCCCTCCGTTTTTTATTTATTTCCTGGCAAGCATCAGTACCCCTGGGAAAACATTCCTTATGGGTAATAAAAATAAGATTACTTTCATGTAGCCTTTGATTGCAAGTGTTTTTTCCAGCTTTGAAAGAGCCCTGCTTCCACACCCTTTACAAACAGAAGTCTGTTGTTGTAAAGCACTTTGGCTTAACTTACGGATGTGTAATAAATATATTTAGTCTTGTATTTTGTTAAAGGAAACGGATGAATGAGCAGATTTTTAAGAAAATAAAATTTCTGAGATTCCAGTAAAATCTATGCACTATTAAAGGTACAATAAGTAGGGGGTGTCATGATATTATTCAGTCTGCAATGTTGCTCTTTGGCATCTGGATGAATATATGAACTCAAGACACTATGTACAAGTTTTGTGGTTGTTTTTGTTTTACTAATAGGACATTCCAGACAGCGTACAGTAGGCTTACTCTTGGAATTGTTTATGTTTATAGTGTTTTGTCTTTTATATTAATAGGAGTATTTTGAATTAATATGTTTTTTCATGGCATTTATCAACACTTCAGATTATCTAGTTGGTATTATAGAACAGTGGCTTGGATTACAACAAATTATAGAATGCATGACTGGTTTCATGTAGCCCTGCTTTAATGAGCAGAACCTTTGCCTCCTAGAATGAAATATAGTTCATGTCACAAGTTTATTACTGATGCATCCTATAACATGGCAATAATACTACTGATTGCCACATGTTTATATAACATCTTTCCATGAGTTATGTGAAATAATGTAAGACCTTACAACAGGACTGTGATTAAGTAGACTCTCCTGGTCTAACTGAAAAAGTTGGTTTGACTTCTGGTGTTCTGCCTAGTTTAGGTGATGACATTCTTTAGAGAAAAAATATTAATAATTTTTATTGTGCTGTAACTGTGTATAACATCCACAAGTGTGAATTTCCAAATCCATAAATATGAATCTATAAGTATACAAATATTTTATTTCATGTATGCCATCTACTATAACTGCGGGTATCCTCATTATCCGTAGACAAGTCTCATTCTAAGCTCTGGGCCTCATAATGTGTCTGAAAGTGGACTTCATAGGTTAATTACATGTTGTCTGAAACATATTCTTTTTAAAAGACAACAAATTTTATTTTATTCTTATATTATGAGATGGTAAAATGTTACTTCAGATGTGCTTTCTTCAGATTATCCATTATGTCTCCACTTATTTGTCTCCAGTTTAAGCTAAATAATCATAGAATCATAGAAACATAGAATATTAGGGTTGGAAGAGACCTCAGAAGGTCATCTAGTCCAACCCCCTGCTCAAAGCAGGACCAATATCAACTAAATCATCCCAGCCAGGGCTTTGTCAAGCCGAGCCTTAAGAACCTCTAAGGATGGAGATTCCACCACCTCCCTAGGTAACCCATTCCAGTGCTTCACCACCCTCCCCGCCCACTGCAACTTGAGACCATTGCTTCTTTTTCTGTCAACTGCCACTACTGAGAACAGCCTAGCTCCATCCTCTTTGGAACCCCACTTCAGATAGATGAAGGCTGCTATCAAATCCCCCCTCACTCTTCTCTTCTGCAGACTAAATAACCCCAGTTCCTTCAGTCTCTCCTCATAAGTCATGTGCCCCAATTCCCTAATCATTTTCATTGTCTTCCACTGGACTCTCTCCAATTTGTCCACATCCTTTCTGTAGTGGGGGGGACCAAAACTGGACACAATACTCCAGGTGCGGCCTCACCAGTGCCGAATATAGGGGAATAATCACCTCCCTCGATCTGCTGGGAATGCTCCTGCTAGTACAGCCCAATATGCCGTTGGCCTTCTTTGCAACAAGGGCACATTGCTGACTCATATCCAGCTTCTCATCCACTGTAATCTCCAGGTCCTTTTCTGCAGAACTGCTGCTTAGCCAGTCGGTCCCCAGCCTTTAGCAGCGAACTTGCTGAGGGTGCAATTCCTTCCATCATCCAGATCATTAATAAAGATGTTGAACAAAACCGGCCCCAGGACCGACCCTGGGGCACTCAGCTTGATACAGGCTGCCAACTAGACATCGAGCCATTAATCACTACCCATTTAACCCAACAATCTAGCCAGCTTTTTATCCACCTTATAGTCCATTCATCCAATCCATACTTCTTTAACTTGCTGGCAAGAATACTGTGGGAGCCCGTATCAAAAGCTTTGCTAAAGTCAAGATATATCACATCCACCGCTTTCCCCATATCCATACAGCCAGTTATCTCATCCTTGAAGGTAATCAGGTTGGTCAGGCCCAGTCTTCTAATTTTCAATTCCTCCCTGCATTATTTCTGAATTCCTCTTTCTTGTTAAACTGGTAAGTGATAATATTAGTTTGAAAAAAATATGGTCATTAAAATGCGTTCTTGGATTAGGGTTATATTTGCTATTTGTCAGATGGGTTTTAAATCCCTGAAAATACAAGCTTAATTGTAAATGACCCTCTGAATCAAGGATTAACTCCCTTCTCTATCCGTAGAGCACTCAGCACTATGGTTCCCTGACCCTGATTAGTGCCTTTGGGCACTTGCATAATATTAATAATTACTACTAATAAATGGAAAACTTGGGTGAGGTAATATCTTTTATTGTATGAACAGAAGATCCACCTTGTCTCGCTAATATCCTGGGACTAACGTGGGCTAAATAACACTGCATACAACAATGGAAACCTTGATAATTTTTTAATGATTCTGTGCAGTCACTTAAATTAAATATAAGACTCTTTGGATCTGATTTTAGTTGGAAAAGTAGAGTAGATTTACAGGGTTTCAGTGGCTACAGAACTGGGCAGATTGGTTTTATGTTTTGTTATTAAATAAAAGTCTCCACAATTTAAAAGAAAATTATTCAGAATATTTTGTCTAGTTAATTTCAGCTAAGAAACAGCACCTGACAATGAGTTTGAGTTTAGGAGTACAGTTTAAAGGAAAAAAGAAAAGGAGTACTTGTGGCACCTTAGAGACTAATTTGAGCATAAGCTTTCGTGAGCTTTTTAGCTCACTTCATCAGATGCATTCAGTGGAAAATACAGTGAGGAGATGTATATACACACAGAACATGAAAAAATGGGTGTTATCATACACACTATAAGGAGAGCGATCACTTAAGATGAGCTATTACCAGTAGGAGAGGGGGGGGGGGCGGGGAGAAAACCTTTTGTAGTGATAATCAAGGTGGGCCATTTCCAGCAGTTAACAAGAACATCTGAGGAACAGTGGGGGATGGGGGATAATAAACATGGGGAAATAGTTTTACTTTGTGTAATGACCCATCCACTCCCAGTCTCTATTCAAGCCTAAGTTAATTGTATCCAGTTTGCAAATTAATTCCAATTCAGCAGTCTCTCGTTGGAGTCTGTTTTTGAAGTCTTTTTGTTCTAATATTGCGACTTTTAGGTCTGTAATCGAGTGACCAGAGAGATTGAAGTGTTCTCCGATTGGTTTTTGAATGTTATAATTCTTGACATCTGATTTGTGTCCATTTATTCTTTTACATAGAGACTGTCCAGTTTGACCAATGTACATGGCAGAGGGGCATTGCTGGCATATGATGGCATATATCACATTGGTAAATGTGTAGGTGAACGAGCCTCTGATAGTGTGGGTGATGTGATTAGGCCCTATGATGGTGTCCCCTGAATAGATATGTGGGCACAGTTGGCAACGGGCTTTGTTGCAAGGATAGGTTTCTGGGTTAGTGGTTGTGTTGTGTGGTGTGTGGTTGCTGGTGAGTATTTGCTTCAGGTTGGGGGACTGTCTGTAGGCAAATAGCTCATCTTAAGTGATCACTCTCCTTACAGTGTATATGCTAACACCCATTTTTTCATGTTCTGTGTGTATATAAATCTCCTCACTGTATTTTCCACTGAATGCATCCAATGAAGTGAGCTGTAGCTCACAAAAGCTTATGCTAAAATAAATTGGTTAGTCTCTAAGGTGCCACAAGTACTCCTTTTCTTTTTGCAAATACAGACTAACATGGCTGCTATTCTGAAACCAGTTTAAAGGAAGAAGCATTAGAGGCTGCCCAATTTTTTGTGTGGGGAGAGCTTTTTCAAGATACCTCTATAAATCATCCAACAGCCCGTAAATACTAAATTAGCTTGGTACTGGAATATAAAGGTGATAAATGATTATAAAATAGAAGACAGTGAAGCGCACATCCAGTGATTACACAGTAACACATGTTATAATTAAGAATACTAACAATGAACAATCCATTCCAATGGGATTTTTTCCTAACAAGCTTGTCTCAGTGGACATTAAAAGTTCACTTCAGAGTTTGACCAGTTCCTCTGTATCCATCACAGGGCATTCAACCACTTTTGTTCCCAGAATATAGCATGAGTTATGAAAGCTGAAAAGAGCTTCAGGTTAGGTGCAAATTAGCTTTGATTCTGGAAGACATGCCTGAGACCTGCTTAAATGGCCAAAATTTATCTGAAAGCTAATTTCATTTTAAAACACTACTTTGCAGCATAACTTGGGTTTGAAAGAATTTAATTCAGTATCCCCAGCTGGGCTATCAATTCAGCTATCCTGATGGTAATGGTGGTTATCATTTTGAGCAACAGAATAGTTGATTGATAGGAACTGTAGGAATATTAGTCAGCTTACCAAAGTTGTTCAGAGTAGTTCAGGAGACTTGTGCAGCCTGAATGCTCTTTACCATAATGGCTACCTTTCTTCCCCAAAGACATTTTATTCTGACATACAGATTATCCTCTGATTAGATTTTTAAAACCCTTCAGAAAGGGTAAAATCAAATACCCTTTGCACAGTTACATCAAGATTCTTTTTTACCACTGATTTTCAGAAATTTGGCCATTTCCAATATGTGATACCATGAACAGTTCTTACTTCTTAATTGGGTATCAGTGTTTTAAATTAGGCATGCAGTTATTATACGAAAATCAAGTGCCTTTATTCCATTAAATAAAGGGGAAGTATTTGCCGCTCTTGTTTTCCACAGTATTTTATTTATTTTGTGATAAGAATTCATGTAAACAAGACCTAGGACTTTAACTATTTACAAGACTGAATTATCTGTCACTGTATTTTATTTAACTAGTTTATTTCAGTTAAAAAGGAAATGGCAGTTCTTGATATTTAGTTCAATGGGAGCAGAATTGATTTTTATTGTTATCTATACTAGTGACTTATTTCTGGTGCTCATTAAACTTTTAAGCACATTTTTTCCACTTTTGATTCAATATTTCAAGCAGCACTTCAGCTTGTGCAGTCAGATTTGGAAAGTGCACAGACTGAGCAGTGGTGTGGGAGGACTAATACAGCTGGAAATCATTCTCCTGAACTGATCCTGGTATTTCAGTTGGCTTCATAATTAAATTTAGAACTGAGACCCTCACAGCCAGGCAAACTGTGGAAGGAGGAAGATGTCCTCAGAATTAGCATGAGGCAAGTGGGATTGTTCTATAAACGGTGGGCCAGATCCTGGAGTCCAGTCAAACTGGGCACAGCACAGGACAGGAGCAGAAGCAAAAGCAAAGATGGCCTAAAGCTCACCTTTGCACTCTGCTGATCCTAGAGGTGCTTTGTGCAAGGCAAGTCACCGGGCATAAACTGGAACAAACCACTTCTGTTGTACTGCCCACAAAAAATCTACTTGACATATCCATATATATTTGTGTGTGGGTGTTATGTATCTGCATCAAGGGGCAAGTATGCTCTCTCCTGTGTTTATATATCCACCTGTGTCAATAAATGCATAAAAATAAAGCCCAGATCCCCAAAGGATCTCAGGTATTGCAATGTTGAGTGCCTAACTTTTAGGCACCTAGAAAATCACAGGAACAATGCTGCGATGCCCAAAGCCGAGTTAGGTGCCGAGGCTCCCATACAATGAGTGGGGAGAGATAGGTGCCTTAGAATAGCATCCACAAAAGCCAGCATGCTAAGCAGGGAGCCTCCTAAGCTAGACAGTGGGAGACTGCAATGCTAAGCCCTACCTTCTCTCTGAGATAGGCACCTAGGTCCAGGTTGCAGGGAGGCACATATATGACCGCTTAGCGATCCATGAAAAGAAACCCACTTTGGCATCTAAGTAGTTTCTTGTAGCAATCAGTTAAGTGCTGGCCTCTCCCGGGCACCCAGGGAACTTTTACCCTGAAAACGTAGGTGCCGAGTGAGTCTAGGTGCAGTGGGAGTTTTGTGCATCACATTGAAGCCAAAACTAGGACTTAGATGCTTAAACCTGAGGCTTAAGTTGCAGTGGGGGAGGTTTAGATTGGATATTAGGAAAAACTTTTTCACTAAGAGGGTGGTGAAACACTGGAATGCGTTGCCTAGGGAGGTGGTGGAATCTCCTTCCTTGGAAGTTTTTAAGGTCAGGCTTGACAAAGCCCTGGCTGGGATGATTTAACTGGGAATTGGTCCTGCTTCGAGCAGGGGGTTGGACTAGATGACCTTCAGGGGTCCCTTCCAACCCTGATATTCTATGATTCTATGATTCTATGATTCTTAGTGCTTAAATCTCGGGTTTAGGAGCCTAAGTATCTTTGTGGATCTGGACAAAACCCATGCTATATAAAGCGCCCTGGGGCTGAGGGACACATCTGGTAAAATAATTCTCTTGACAAAACTCCTGCTAACTCTCTCTCTCTCTTATCGCCCAAAGTCAGGTTTTTATAATTGTAGAGAGAGAGTCTAAACAGACCACTCCTCCCCAGTTAGGCCCAACAACACCTGTAAAACTAGACCTAGCTCCTCCATCTATGTTTTTTTTTTAATGTAATTCATAAGTTGATACTCTTTTACAGAGGAAATGTATTTAATTATAAATTGAGGAAATAAACCCTGTTCTTGGTCACATTGTTTTGGGTGTAATTCCCTGCATTTGCACTGTTTGTGTCACTGACATTTCTAGCGCAGCACAAGATGTGGCAGAGTTTCATGTGAGACCTGGCACAATTTGCAGACTTTGCATCAAGCTCGAGCTTGAACTCTGACTGCAAGAAGCACCACAGTTCTAACATGTTCACATTGTTCTGTGTTTAAAGCCAAGCTATGAAAGCCTTTTTTTGGCCCATAAAAGTTTCTTTGTCCTCAGGATCTTTCCACTTGATATCATATTATTGTTCTGTATATTTAATTAGTGCATCAGGAAACAATGTGGAGGATATTTGTGCCAAAAAAAAAAAAAAAAAGACAGAAAAGAAATGTTGTACAGAGATTCAAACTGGAGCAATCTGGTATAAACAACACCTAACATTAGTCATTTTAGTCTCTTCAGTTCTTTGAAGATTTTTTAGCATATAGATGGGGCTGCGCTACAAATTTGCTTCTGTCTTTGGATTTCAAAACCTCCAAATATTGGAGTGTGTGGTGTTATTGTGGCTGTTTGAATACCGATATTGGTTTCACTTTATTATGGAGTTAGTGGCTAGCACTAAAATTCAAAATCCTATCCAGGGTTAATTTATAAACACTTGCAAAGTTAATAAGTGCTCTAACATCGGGTGTTGAGTCAGGACCATCCTTCATTTACTACTTGGCTTTTGGGACAGTGTTGTATCCTTCGTGACAACCAAAAATTTGGAAGGGATGTTCAATCTTGTACTTCAGGGCTTAAGCCAATAGCTAACTATTAGAGATCAGGATGAGATCTAATGTGGTGGGGAGCAGGGGGAGGAAGCAGATCCCACATCTGCCAAACTTCTACATAAAAGGTGTGAATGAATTGAAAAGTTGAAACCTCTCATCAGCCAAGAAGCTTGACTTCAGGTGCAGAAGGGATGCAGTGCTGACCCCAGCTTTCCTGCAGATTATGAGGTGGATTCTTATCCCCAACAGCATAGATTTCCCTATACAATATTGTTTGAAATACCTTTGAGGATCTGGGTTATGTCACTTGGACCTAAGTCCCATCTTCCAAAGACTTTAAGTCCTATTAACTTTCAGTGGAATTTAGGAACCTAAGTGACTTAAGCACTTTTGAAAATGTTACCACAAATAAATAAAATGTAGTTATTATTTATTATTATTGATTGTTTACTAAGGAGTCTTCTTAAAAGCAGTAGTGATTTAAGCATGGCACCACATTCACTGAACGTTGTACACTAAGTTTCCGTAAATGCATGCATATCTCTATCGATCTTTCTCCTGTAGGCATATTGTATAGTGCTCTATTTTACATAGCAATGAAATGTTGTTGCATTGTCCAAGATGTATTCTCTCCTGATTCTTTCTATTGAGTCTTACACTTTAACACAACCTTCAGTCAGTTAAAGCATACAAATGAACAGAAGAATGGCCACACTGGACCACACCAATGGTCCACCTAGCCCAGTATCCTGTCTTCTGACAGCAGCCAATGCCAGGTGCTTCAGAGGGAATGAAAAGAACAGGCAATCATGGAGTGATCCATCCCCTGTTGTCCACTCCCAGCTTCTGGCAGATATGCCTGTGCAATACTAAAGGAAAAACTTCCCAATCAGTAGATTTGTGAACTTTAATCAAAGGTAAATGAAAGGTGATATTCATATAATTTAATTATAGTCCACAGGACTTCACAAAGATCTATGTGGATAAATGTCACAGAGATACACATGGTCAAAAAACTGTCCGTTAAAGAATGTCATACATACAAGCTGGAAAACTACTATTATTGCTACTTCAGTTAAGGCTATTATCTGATAGCAAATGTAAAAATCATGTTACTACTATATATTGTTCCTTTCTTGCTGAAGAAAACAAAGCTTAAAGCTTCATCTTGGAATCATTTCATCCACCACTGAAATGTAGCTTCTGCTAAAATGGAATATGGCAGCTTTTTTAATAGGGCACAAAAGGTTAAGATAGACAGTGGAAAAGAATACTATGTACCACAAACGGAAACTACTGGGAAAATTTAGGAAAGCAGAATGAGGGGAAAGAATTTGACCAGAACACTGAGTCCAACACTAATTTGACCAGGACATCGATTGAGAAAGTAAATTGTAGTCATTTACCTCATTTTACAAAAATCTTTAAAGAGCACTTGGCATAATTCTATGCTAAGAAACCCTAAAAAGTTTATATTTTTTAATGGGAGAACATAGGTAGCAGAGAACAAAATAGCTCTAACGGCAAAATCATCAACAACAAATGGTCATAAATAGCCCTTTAAGTACTCTTTCTGACACATTTCTTTAGTGTCAAAGGAACATCAGGAAGAACAAATGGTTGTATTCCTGAATTTGGGTGCCATCTAGATCCACCTCCAACCCTGAATCATTCCATCTTGAAAATTATGTAATCCTTACGCAAAAGTTTTTCAGCGGATTCATAGTCTCAGAAGAAATATATAGTACTTTTATGTTTGATCTGCATTTTAGTAGGGAATAATGGAAACATTTGTATTTTTCTTCTCGATCTTGAAACTTCTTCATTTTAATAAATTACTCCTGGGGGAATTCTGAGGTACTGCGCGCATGCAGAATTCTTATCCTCTGCCGAATTTTTTTTTTCAGCAGAAAATACATATTGCCAGAGAGACACTGCAGTTATGCCTTTCACCCACCAGAGGCTGCTGTGCACCAGAACAGAGGGAAGCCACTCCCAGTCAAAAGTAGCCAACCACAGAGAGGGGAGAGAGACGAGAAGAGTCTGTGTTCCTCACAGCGTCCTGCCCATGGGCTAGATGAGGAAGCACAGGATATGGAGGGGGACAATATGAGGCAATTGGTTCTGATGAGTGATCACAGACTGGTGTTCAGAAGGGCTAAGGGGGGGACAGACTGGGGTGGGGCTGAATGGGACTGGGGGGGTGCAGGGCCATAGGCAGAAGGGGGTGCAGGGACATGTGGGGGTGGAGGAAGAGGATGGCTGAGTGGGAGTGCAGGGACATATGGGAAGGGGGTAGGGGATGCAGAGACACATGGGGATGGGGAGGGGTAGCTGAGTGGGGGCGTAGGGACACATGGGGACACAGGGTGGGATGTGCAGGGACACATAGGGATGCGGGAGGGGTGGCTGAGTGGGGGTACAGGGACACATGGGGACAGGGATAGATGTGCCTGACTGAATAAGAGAGGCTAGGGGTCAGCCAAAGTCTGAGCGGGGGAGGCTTTCCCACTCCCTAACAATCCTCCCTGCAAAAACATTGTTCCATACTTCTCCCTCCTATAGCCAATAGCCCTCCAGGCTCATTCCTAGCAATTACTTTCCTCTTCATCAGCTCCTTCATTACCCTTGACTCTCCCAAGCCTTTGCAATGTTTCTGAGGGGTGCAGGAAATGTTTCTGTATTGTGGTTTAAATGAATTATTACTCAAAGTTCTGTATTAATATATCTAGTAAAAATCTATTTGTCAGAAACATTTCCTGAATCTTTTTTGTTTTCTATATTGTTACAGGCATACTTGCTGACAGTATTTTGAAATAAATTACCAAAATAATTGAAACTGGCATGGTTATATTTTATTATTTTGTAAAAAAATATGCAGAATCATGCAGAATTTTAAAATATTGTGTGCAGAATTTTTAATTTTTTGGTGTAGAATTCTCCCAGGAGTATAAAATGTACTAAAACTGGAAAGAAATAAACGCAGTAGTCTTGACTATAACTTGGCTTTTCTCCCAAACAGCCAGGATATATCCTTATTTGCAATATACAAAATTCTAAAAGTTCCTGGTGGATGTGCTTTGCTTTTACAGCTACCTCCTACTAGCTTGTGGATTCTTTTTGGACAAATTGGGATACCTTTGAATAAACTGCAATAACTTGTTTCCTTTCATTAATACAATGTAGTTAAGATTTGCAAAGTCTCTGAAGGGATTTAGCAGCACATGTCCCCATGAAAACCAATGGGGCTTGTGCTCCTAAATGCCCTCGGCACTACTGAAAATCATTCCCATAATTATTAACATTATTCAGATGAGCCTAAGCCAGAAAATGTAACTCTGAGTTTGCATTCTTATTTCCTTCACCCACAAAGTTTGGGGCTGTTCAGATTTTCCTGTTCAGCCCATTATATTCAAAATCAGACCCTAGGTTAGGATTTTGGAGTTGAGATCCAGGTTTGAGTCTAGATTTCTTCCTTACACTAAACATAAAGTTTGTGGGGTTAGAAATTCGGGTTTGAGTTCAAGTTTCAGGGTATTAAGTCAGGCTCATTCTATTAAATTTAAATAGGTTTAAATAAGTTTCAGACTGTAGGATTTATAACACAGCACAATGTGTATGTGTGTTTGTGTACATGCTATTCCCAGTGTACAGCCTGAGGTAGCTACTAAATTAGTAGTGCAATTACCCATTGGATAGCTAAGGAGAAACACCACATGGAATTCTCTGGTTTAAGCTATAAAATTGTAACTCATTTAGGGCTGATGAGAGAAAATAGCAGTACTATTTATATATAGCCCTTTCTAGTAGTCAGCAGTATTCAGGATAGCAGCATAAAAGCCAAAGGAGTTTACATTTGGATTACAGCTGTAAAATTCAGAAAACCCAAACCCCAGAAAGATTGTTCTTGTTGACACACAAATATACTACTCCACCTGCTATAGACGATCTTACACTCTGATGAGGATCCATCCTGGACTTTAGGTGGCACAAGCAGACTGGCTGCATGGGGAAAGAAGCTGGCCCTTCCCATATTTTCAGAACAGACAGGGAGCAGTGTTCTTCTTAGCTACCTTTTCATTGTGTCTGCATTCTCCTGTGATTCGTGCTGGGGGTACGCCAGAGACTCATCTGGGCTGACATCACAATAGGATGACTTTGGATCTCTGGCATCACCTTCCCTTTCCTCACATATTTAATGGCCTTCCCAACATATTCTTGAATCTTCTGCTGCCAAAGCAAACAGAACACAGTGCAACTTGAGCTCCATCACCTGCATTACTAGACAGACTAAACTGTTCTGCCTTTTGTTGCACCTGAATCCATTTCTAATCCGTACATTGTCTATTCAAGTTGTAAGCCCTTTACAGGAGGGACTTTTGTCTTTATATCAGTCTGCAAAATACCTATCACATAGTTAGCGCAACATAAACAATAACCACTATTTAATTGTTTTATTACTATTTAGCATATTTTATTCCAGTGGTCACCATAACAATATTTACAGACGTCATCCTGTGAGCCATTAGGCAAAAGGCACAATTTATAGTGACAGCTACCGTATTGTTATGGTTAATAGCAATGACGTATTTGTCATGGCATTGCATTACAATACTAATTTCTGCTAATAATACCCTTTTTATCTGATGGATTCAAACAGGTTCCAGTGGGTTTAAATCCCCACGCAAATCATTTATATCTGTGCATTCTTTTTTTACAGGCTGCTGGTGGCAGGAAAGCATGCAGCTGATAGATTCGTGAGAGAAAGAGAATATTGTTAAGAAACACTATTCAGGGGTTAGACTACATGTTTATCCCGTTGATCTTGACAGTGTACGGAGAAGTAAAATAGTTATGAATCTATGCTGGGATAGTATTTGGGGGGGGGGTGGAAGGGAGGGAAGTAAGGGAGGTATATTTATATATAGTTAAACACTGTATCATAATAAATACACACAAGAGATCTGAATTAAGGTTTCACAGGCAACCTTACTTTTGGGATCTTCTAACATGTGAGTGCTTGACTTTACAACCTTAATAATGGTTTCTTAACTTAGCATATATAAAATCACAAAAAGCCCTATGTTAACAGAACATTATTGAGGTTGCAAAGCCAAGCACTCAGACATTAGGAGATCCCAGAAGTAAGGTTGCCTGGACAACCTTACTTCGGACCCCCTTGTGTGTATGTGTAATGATACAGTTTTTAATTACATGATTACATTGTAATTTTTCCACTGGGTTCCTGCCTCATTCAGTGCACAAGACGGATGGTGCTCACTTCATAAGCAGCTGTTCAATATTTTGTTTTCTCCTCATTGTTCAATGTGTGGCTTCATGCTTTATCTATTACACACTACTCAAAACCTGCTCAGCAGACAGAATTATGAATTTCCTCATGGGAGTTTTCCATGGTGTTCATTGCTATAGTATCTGAGTGTTTCACAAACATTAATAGATTTATTTTCTCAACACTCTTGTGAGATGAAGAAGTATTATTATATTCATTTGACAGATGGGGAACTAAGGCACAGAGAAAATAAGGGCAAAAGTTTTCATTAATTTTGGTGCCCAACTTGAGACACTTATGTCCCATTTTTAAAGAGAATTTAGCACTATAAAGCACTTCACATGTTCAAGGCACAGTTTCCATTGACAGTTGCATCTGTGAGTCCTCAGTACTTCTCAGATCAGACCCCAGGGTATTAAGTCAGGCACTCAGAAAATGAGGAACGCACAATAAGTGACCATCTGTGAAAAGACCATTTAACTGTCTTAACCATGAGGCCATCCTTTCTATTTCCGCAGTCCCCTGCCTCCTTCGCTACACTACACATCTTCCAGCTTCTGCAAGAAAATGAAGCAGGGGTCCTACAGACAGCAGCCTTCACTACACAACCCTGATTCATCACCAGAGCAAGTCCAATCTGTGCACTGAATGAAACAAGGGTCCTGTGAGAAAAACTATTATGTGATCATGTAATTAAAGACTGTTATAACTGACATGAACAGGAATTGTATAATATGCCTTTAAATAATTGGGAGCACTTTAGTGGACCTCCCTGTCTTCTATGGTAGTATCCATCAGTATTATTCTTACGTATACTACATAAGTAGATAGAACTTGCATATGGGTACACAATAAATATGGTTATGTGGAATCCAACAGTCTTTGTGTAGTTTTTCATATTCTTAATGTTGTGTAAAGAGCAAGGTCATACTGGTGACACTGGGATTCTCATCCAGGAGTGCAGTGGAATACAGAGGGAATTCAGAGGTCTGGAGAAAGTGAAACTCAAACTGCAGTCTGCATTTCTGGGACTGTGAGTAACCTGCTCATTTGGGGGCTAAAAATATGTCTGGCTATTTGGGGCAAAAGGACTGATTTGATAGCTCAGTAGAGGACTGTGTCACCTATACTGAGAGACTGCTAATCATAATGATAAGAAAAAGGAGGCAGTTTTACTGAGAATAATAGGGGCTGAACCCCATACTCTGTGGGGCTGCCTAAACCAGCAGAAACATTTGCTAAAACGGTGGGATTTCTAAAAAGTTACATTTCCCCAAAGCCACCAGTGTTTGCAGAGTGGTTATGATTTCATAGATGGAATAAAAAAGAAAATTAAACAATTCCTGAATATGTGACTGGATTAAGGAAATTAACCGAGCATTGCCAGGCTGGAAAGAGTTTAAATGTTGCAGTAAAGGACCCGATAATATGTGCAAAATGAAGCAACACAAACACAGTTATTGACTGAGCTGAATTGTCCCTAAAACATGCACTAGATATTGCAGTTTCAAGGGAGACAAGTTATTAAAGATGCCTGAGAGTTACAACAGCACCATGAAATCTGTGCAACAAATAAACTGGGGGTAAAGCAGAAAGGATAGCATGGAGACCACTCAAAGGCTGTGTGCTTTTGCTTGTGGGAAACAATCTCACAGGGCTGATGGTTGTTGGTTCATGGCAAAACCCTAAGGAAACAGCAAGAAATTGAGGCACACAGACAACATGCAGATCAGTACAAAAAACCACAACCACCTAAGATAATACAAAGACACAAAGACAATACAATGGAACCCTGTTTATCCAATCTAATTGGGACTGGGCCAGATTGGATAATCAAAAATGTGGATAATCAGGAGAATGGGCAAAGAGCTTTCTATCTCCAGCTGTCAGCTCCAGGCAACGGGGCTTGCGGCAGTCAGCACTGGGGAGCACGGCTCCGGCTGTCAGCCGGAGCCCCGCTGCCCAGTTCTGTTAATATGGAGAGCTGGATAATGGCGGCTCGGATAAATGGTGTTCTACTGTACTAGAGAATTCCACATTCATCAGCTTGCAGATGACAAGGAGTTCACAGAGAAGAGAATACTGTAGTATCTCTTTGACAGTTTAAAATACAATAACAATGTATTATTTGGATTCCTATACAAGTGGAAAAAGTAAGACTTAAATTGGAGCTTGATATGGGGTTTGCGGTTTCTGTAATTTCACAACAGGATTATCAGAGACCACTTAAAAGGATGAAGTTGCAGAAAATGTCAGTGCTTCTAAAAACATATAAAGGAGAAATCCTTGTTCACTGGGAATTATTATGATAGTGGTACCATACAACTGTAAACATCTTATACTAAACCTCTGTTTTGAGAAGCGGGGGGCCCATGCATTACTTGGTAGAGAATGGCTGAGAGATTCAATTGGATGGGTAATGCATAACATGTGTAAAGGCATACAACAATCCAGCCCCAAACAAAAATTAGCTGAATTTTTAGACAAGGCCGCTCACTGATGTCTTTCAGGATGTTATTAGAACCTGAAAACATCTGAAAGAAAAAAAACTGTGCTTAAAAAGGGAGCAATTCTTAAAGTTTGCAACGTTTGTCCAGTACCTTTTGCTATTCAGCCAAAGATAGAGAAATACCTTTAGTACTTACAGGACTCTGGATTTTTATCCAGAGTTAACTGGAATGAATGGAGCATTGCTATAGTGCCAATAATGAAAAAAAATGAATCTGTTCGTATCTGTGGTAATTTCAGAGTTAGAGTTAACTCAGTATTACACACAGATCAGGATTCTTTGCTCAGAATACAGCATATATTTGCATCATTAGATGGTGCTAAACATGTCTTCATGATCGACCTAGCCCAAGCCTATCTACATATGGAGATTGAAGATTGTGACAAGAAGTGCCTCACAATTAACACAGACAAGGGTTTGTCTATATAATAAGGTTCCAAGATTGTCACTCTGTCTATGGGTCACTCTGAAGCCCAAAATTTCTGTTGAGTCCGTGTGAATCGATGGAAATAGCAACAAGCACAGTTGAGAGCTCCTTGGTTAGAATATCACCAGGTTCAATCATTACTGGGATTTGCAGTCTGTTACTAAACAATTATTAAGCTCTCAGCCTTATGAATTACACTCGTTTTGTGTTCAGTTACAATAAGGCATGTAGTTTTGCCATGCTAAGAATCCTAGACTAGTGTGATATCAGAAATAACTCAACCAAACATCTTCCTTACTCTGCAGCTAATCTGCAGGCAGCAATTTCATTGGTTGTATGAGGGAGACTGTACTCATGGTGGATTACTTGGCCCAAATTCCAAAAGCCTGTGACAGCACAGGTTTTCAGCAATAATTTTCAATATAGCAGACTAGTGCTTGGAATAGTACCCACACCTGCTATTTGGCAGGGAGCCTTGCACCAGGGTATTACAATGCATTCCTGGTACTCAGTCTTACCTGTGTGATATGCTGATCATGGAAGCAACTGAGAAAAACTACCACAAGAATCTCCAAAAGTTACTTTTGAGACCAGCTGTCAAGGTTCCTTCCCCGCTCTGAACTATAGGGTACAGATGTGGGGACCTGCATGAAAAACCCCCTAAGCTTATTTTTACCAGCTTAGGTTAAAACTTGCCCAAGGTACAAACTATTTTACCTTTTGTCCCCGGATTTTATTGCTGCCACCACTAAGGGTCTAACAAATATAACAGGGAAAGAGCGTGCTTGGAAACGTCTTTCCCCTCCAAATCCCCCCAAGCCCTACACCTCCTTTCCTGGGGAAGGCTTGATAAAAATCTTCACCAATTTGTATAGGTGAACACAGACCCAAACCCTTGGATCTTAAGAACAACGAAAAAGCAATCAGGTTCTTAAAAGAAGAATTTTAATTAAAGAAAAAGTAAAAGAATCACCTCTGTAAAATCAGGATGGTAAATACCTTACAGGGTAATCAGATTCAAAACATAGAGAATCCCTCTAGGCTAAACCTTAAGTTACAAAAAGACACAAAAACAGAAATATACATTCCATTCAGCACAGCTTATTTTATCAGCCATTTAAACAAAACAGGATCTAACGCATATCTAACTAGATTGCTTATTAGCCCTTTACAGGAGTTCTGACCTGCATTCCTGCTCTGGTCCATGCAAAAGCCACACAGGCAGAGAGAACCCTTCACCCCCCCCAGCTTTGAAAGTATTTTGTCTCCTCATTGGTCATTTTGATCAGTTGCCAGCGAGGTTATCTTTAGCTCCTTAACCCTTTACAGGTGAAAG
Source organism: Eretmochelys imbricata (assembly GCF_965152235.1). Classification (NCBI taxonomy): domain Eukaryota; kingdom Metazoa; phylum Chordata; order Testudines; family Cheloniidae; genus Eretmochelys; species Eretmochelys imbricata. The sequence continues at coordinate 243,531,198 of NC_135573.1, forward strand.
GGTTTTTTCCTCTGGCCAGGAGGGATTTAAAGGTGGTTAGCCTTCCCTTTATATTTATGACACCAGCCATTCCCAGTTCCATTCTCCCCCTCAGTGGCTCTTTATCTGATGCGTCTCCCTTCCCCCCATTTTCTCCCCACTGTTCTCACTCTCCTCGTCAACACAGTCCTAGTCTCCCCCTCGACTTTTGGGATCTCAGTCTACCTCCAAGCCATCGGCTCCTAATCCCTCCTCCCTGTTTCCCTTCCCAGTCCCAATACCCCTGGTGACAATCAGGGTCCAGACACCCCAGGGAAAGAACACGGGGTCTGAACCCAAAGAGCAGGCAATTGAATCAGCTGCATGTATACAATGTTACTGTGTATAAAAATATATTAAGTAAGGTCTTTCTTAAAAGCTTGTAACGTCCTAAACTTGATGGTCATTATGAGGTATGTATAGGGATGCTGGTTATGAATTTATGTATTTGAGAATATATAAAACTGTATTCATAATTTGTGCTGCAAACATTCAGCTCCACCTGCAGTCAGGCAGGGAAAGGTAGCCTTCCCAACCAGAGGAGACTAGCTCCCAGCACTTAGCAGTGTACAGCCCAGGAAAAGACAAATGACGGGCCATTACAGTTAATGTGTATGACATCCACCTATCAAGCTGAGAGAGAATTTCCCCTTCTCTGAATAACCATGAGTCACCATAGTCTGAGAGAAAGAAAAAAATACACCTGCAAACCTTTTTAAAAAAGCCTTCTGATGTGAAATCTATCCAGAAACTGAGGCACAGTCGCTTGGTGGGTGGTATCCATGAAATGCTGGGGAACCCCGCAATGGCAGGGCTTATGGTGGGAAACTATTCAAAGGCAATAGATAATTTGTATTAGAAAAGGGAATTTATTTGATTTGGAAGTGTAAAGCCTGTGGTTGCATCTTTATGTTTATTTTCTCTGCAACTTGCATACATTTTCTATTCCTTATGATTTTACCTTTCAGTCTGTGATTTTTCTAATAAATAAACCTTTTGTTTAGTTTTACCCCAGGCAGGTCTCTGTTGTGCAAACTGTGTGGAGTGTGTGAGCCAGAGCGAACTCATAACTGGGGGCTGATTTCATGCCTTCAACGAACGCCTCATGTGTCTGGTAGTTAAGAACTTGGGGTGGGTGGATTTGGGGAGACTTGGAACTGGAAGGGCTATTGGTATCACTCTGCAAGGAGTAACCAGGCTGTTTGAGAGCTTGTGACCCCCAAGGTTACAGGGCAGGTGGTGACAGAACTGCTTGCTGATCTGGGTGAGCTCCAAAGTTTCACACTGCTGTAGCTTCCATTCCCAGTCTCCCCTACTTAAGTTTCTTGTCTCAGTCTATTTCCGCATCTCCCCTTGTGTCCAGCCCTTGTCCCATCTGTATTCAAACCAGGAAGCTTCCTCCTCCACGCTGCCTGGGTCCTGCTGGTGGGTGGTTGGGGTATTGAGATCACAGTAGAAAATTCTCATGTTCTCAGTTCTGGTGCCCAGTTCCAGTATGGCCCACAGAAGCCCAGAGCTGAAACTGCAGGGAAAGTCCAGCTCAGCCCTGGGTTGGAGCATGTTCAGTACACATGGAATCTTTGGTGAATTTACTTACATGGATCTAGGAAGTGTCTAGTGAGCATGTGCAAATTCATTTTTCAAAGACTTATAACTTGGCCAAATTTGGACAGATTTCACAGGATGGCAAAAGGCACAATTCCTGATGTAAAGTGACATTTTCCATTGGAAGCTTTAGCAGCCCTATATTTTCACGCAGGAATTTGAAATTTGGCATTTCCCCCTAGCCTCTGTCTTGGAAATGGCTGAACTATTTTGGCAGAAATTAAAAAAAACCTAAAACAAAACAGCAACCCAAAACCAAAATCAAAAACGTCATCATTAGGCAGAACCTGGCATGTAAAATTTCAGCACAAACACTTCAAGTTTGCTGAAGTTATAAGCAACTGAAAACAAGGTACTATAATGGGGAGTATTAGGCATTGCTACCAGCATCATATATAATATATATCTTCATCGATATTAATTGGAGTACATTAGAGAAGACATAATAAAGGTACAAATGCTAAAAATTTAACACACATGTTCAAAAATCATGAGTCTGGACCAATAAATTATTCTATTATTTTTTTAAAAAAATAAACAACTGTTGGGCTCCTTTTAATTTGCCTTTTGGATTCCAACCCTTTACAATCAAACTTTTCATGTTTTACTCCACAATGATGAGAGCTAGAAATGTACTTGTTGTTTTAAATGAAAACTGAGATTCTCTGGTAACAATGAGACCCCAGGACCTGGGGCTGTACAATAAACACCAAATATTGTGGGAATCAAGATAAAATCCCCAAAGTGTGCAAAACTGCCACCAATATAGCCAAGGACTAAAACACTGCACCACCTGCCAACCAAAAATGCATAACAATGACTGTCTTTGCAGTTGCGTTTTGTCATACATTATCATCTCCCTTTCCTGTTACATTCTGGGACAGTGTGAGCCTTGTAAATTTCAGTGATTTGAAGGCACCAAAAAATCCAGAAGGCAGGAGGAGCTGAGTGATAGGTCTGTGCAAAACAAAACCAAGCCCTTAAATAAAGCCTACATACTGGCTGTTATCTGGGCCTCACCTCCTGAGAGGGCCTGAAATACAATAAGTAAGTGAAAAATATAGTCTAACCAGGGAGGATAGAAACAAGAAGATACAGGATTCTATTCTGCTGATGGAAGCAGGGAATAACAGTTCATTTAGGAGGTGAAGAAGAGAAGGACCATGGAATCTGGTGGATGGAGCTGAAATTGGATGAATTCAGGCACTCTGCATTTAATCCATTTGACACTATTTTCCTATAATAAAACTGCTAACAGGGAGACAAACACAAATAATATAACGTTACTAAGCAAAATCACATTTTTTCTGATTGAATACCAATAGCTGGTTTCCCAGTAGAAAGAGGTTGCTGTATAAGTATTGCATTCTGTGTGAACTGAAAAGTAACAAAATATGTGCTGACTTGACAATCAATCCGATTTCTTCAGCTGATTTAACAGTGCCCCGTCTGTCTGGTACATTCATACTTTGACTGCAATATTAAAAGATTGAGGAATCAAAGCAATAATAATTACAGAAAGTTCAAAGTGTGTATTATTATATAGTACCTCTCATTAAAGCATGTTACTTACATTAATTAATTAATGTTTCACAACATATTTTCATCTTCGTGAGTAATATTTTATAGATGAATAAACTAAGCTACACAAAACAGTTGTATATAATGCAAAGTCACACTTTCAGTGAGCACCAGATGCCCAGTGGTTTATTTTCATTTCAAGACAACACTGGAGACCATGGGGCCTTAACCAAAGTCCACTGAAGACAATGGAAAGATTCCCATTGACCACTGGACCTAGGATCAGGCTCTATATGAGAAGCCCAGTTTTCAAATGCTGACACTTCACAGTTCAAAAAAATTGTAAGTGTCTACACTCGGTGCACATACAAAGTTCATTCCATTGATGACAGTACTCAGAGATATTCTAGAACTTCAAAATAAGGGTATCGCTACCATTAGTAGTAGCTCTAGAAATGTAATTAACTTTTTAAATGCTTACTCTACACGCCCCTTGGAGAATCCAGATGTGGGGTGTCAAGGTTCCTTCGCCACTCTGAACTCTAGGGTACAGATGTGGGGACCTGCATGAAAACCCCCCTAAGCTTATTTTTACCAGCTTAGGTTAAAACTTCCCCAAGGTAGAAACTATTTTACCTTTTGCCCCTGGACTTTATTGCTGCCAAGGGTCTAACAAATATATAACAGGGAAAGAGCCCGCTTGGAAACGTCTTTCCCCCCAAAATCCTCCCCAAACCCTACACCCCCTTTCCTGAGGAAGGCTTGATAAAAATCCTCACCAATTTGCATAGGTGAACACAGACCCAAACCCTTGGATCTTAAGAACAATGAAAAAGCAATCAGGTTCTTAAAAGAAGAATTTTAAGTGAAGAAAACGTAAAAGAATCACCTCTGTAAAATCAGGATGGTAAATACCTTACAGGGTAATCAGATTCAAAACATAGAGAATCCCTCCAGGCAAAATCTTAAGTTACAAAAAGACACAAAAACAGGAATATACATTCCATTCAGCACTACTTATTTTATCAGCCATTTAAACAAAACAGAATCTAACACATATCTAACTAGATTGCTTATTAGCCCTTTACAGGAGTTCTGACCTGCATTCCTGCTCTGGTCCCAGCAAAAGCAACACCCAGACAGAGAGAACCTTTGTTTCTCCCCCCCCATCCCAGCTTTGAAAGTATCTTGTCTCCTCATTGGTCATTTTGGGTCAGGTGCCAGCAAGGTTATCCTAGCTTCTTAACCCTTTACAGGTGAAAGGGTTTTTCCTCTGGCCAGGCGGGATTTAAAGGTGTTTACCCTTCCCTTTATATTTATGACATGGGGTTTTATAAATTCACAGATTTTACGACCAGTTGGAACCATTTGATCAGTGATAGTCAGACTGTGGCTCACGAGCTGCAAGCGGCTCTTTAATGTGTCCCCTGCTGCTCTCTGCAGCACATGATATTAAAACACTGTGAGATTTAATTATTCACCAATCTAAGTTATTAACCAATTAACCAAGCTTTTTATTTATATACACACACTAAATATTTCCCGTCATACCGTTTAAATATGAATATACAGTACTATAATAAATGAAAAATGAATTCACACTACTGTGGTTCTTTGGGTAATGTTGATCGCTAATTTGGCTCCTGAACCACTGAGGTCTGAGTATCACTTCATTAGATCATTCAGTCTGATTTCCTGTATACCACAGGCCATAGAATTTCACTGGTTACTCCTGCATTGAGTCCATCCTTACGGGACTCACTCTTGCAAACTTGGGCTAGTTGTGAACTATCCATTCCCTTGAGGACTTAAAATGCTGGAATATTTTTAGTAATTGCCAACAGAAGCATCAACACTTAAGGTTCCATCATTACAGTTCTCTGTAGTTTGAGAGGTTTAATTTATATGAAAATGCATAGATAGAAACTTCTGATTGCAGAAATATTTTTGTATTGCCATCATATGTATAGAGAGAGAATGTTATGATAGGCAGAACTATTCTGCATGCATCTAGCCATGATTAAAAGACCTTCCAAGTACAGCACAAGATGACACATTGATACAGTGCCAACTAGGTCCATCATATGGAAATATTGCTGTCTTTAGTGGCTGTTTCTCCACTGACTCATTCGATAAACTGAGGCTTCAGAAATTTGAGGGCGTCTCAACTGCTCATTCACATAATATAATAGTCTTCAAGGGCTCTTTTGGATGCCATTATGTTCTATCATGTCAGTGATCCATGGATAATAGAGATGCCTTGTGCAAATAATTTGGGAGTATTCTAATGGCTTGTAAGGATCTCACACAATTCCAGTAACAATGTATTTTTTAATTTCTCTTTTGAGAACAAGAAAATAATTTTAAATGCCTTTAATGCAACCACTAAAGGAAAATACATTTTAAAGCTATTTTATATGTACTTAGAAGTGCATCCATAGCACCCTATTCTCAAACACCTCCACAACAAATTTATTATAAATGCTCCCCATTTATTTCAGGATGCTGTTCAGAATGCCTTTGGATTGTTTTACCTTTGACAGTTTACTGAAGCTAATCACATTAACTTTCTTTCTTTGCTACTGCCTCCACTCCCTCCACCCATCTACTTCTGCCTCACCTTTTCCTACAATATTGGCACTGATGGGATCCAGACCAGTCAATGGGGCCCAGACCTTTGGGGTCCAGACCAGTCAATGGGGATCAGATCTTTACTTGAGAGGGCTTTTTCCACTGGAATGCCTTCCCACTGGAGTAGCCTTCCTGTATCTCTGCCTGACCGGAACTTTGTCACCACAGAGGAAAGCTAACTCAGGCTCCACTACAGCTTATGTTGACATAACTTATGTCTCTCAGAGGTGTCAATAAACCACCCCGTGAGAGACCTAAGTTACACTGACATAAGCACCGGTGTGCACAGAGCTATGTAGGCAGGAGTGTTTCTCTTGCTGACATAGTTTCTACCACTCACGAAGGTGGTTTTATTATGTCGACTGGAGAACTCTCTGCCATTGGCATAGAGTACCTTCACCAGACGCGCTGCGGTGCTTTACATATAGACAAGCCCTCAGTCAGCAGACTGACTCCATCTCATTTCTAGTCTCACCTTTCTCTTTTGCCCGTAGTCATGAATTTCTCTCTCCCTCTGCTGGAATGCATTAGTTTTCTGTGTAATGCTATGTACTCTGTTAAGGGCTTTTAGACACAGCCTCTATAAATTAAGGTGCACAAATAAAGTTGCACTGTTACCATATTCCACTTTTCATACACGGGTAGATCCTCCATTGACATCAATCGGAGTTTTGCACATCAGTGGGTTGGCATGGGTGGGGAGGGTGGAGTCCGTCTACAAATGTGTGAAGAGGAATCAAAAGACCTGTTATGGATCAAAGAGGATAATTTAGCTCTTAATCATGAGCATTTGATTGTGCCTACATATTGTTTTATTACACCCACAGGTGCACATGCTCCATTTTATGTACATCTGATGGGGTGTCCAGTTAACTCCCCAGGCTGCACCTGGAGGAGGAGCTAGGGAGAAGGAATTGACCAAATGAGTCTCATCTGGACAGGAATAGGAGCTGAGAGCAGAATGGGGCTGCAGGCAAGTAGCCTTCAGTCACTCCCTGGGAGAAGGGAGGTGTGTTTGGGGCTATAGAGAGCAGCCTACAGTTACTCCCTGGGTGGAGGGAGTTTGGACTGGCAAACCTGTGGCAGCCAGAAAGGTAGACAAGGCCCAGGGGAAAAGCAACAAGGGATAGGACAGTGCAGACCTTGGCTGCTGATGAGAGCGCCCCTGAGCTGGAACCCAGAGTAGAGGGTGGGCTCGGATTCCCCTACCAGGCACTGATGAAGTGGCAGAGAGTGGACAGTCTGGGACAGTTCATAGGGGAAGACTTGCTGGAGGATCATGTCATGAACAAGAAGCACCTGGAGTTGCAGAGATGGGTGGAGAGACCACTAGAGGAAGGTGCAACATCTGGAAAGAGCTCATCCCCAGAGCAGCCCCTAGCAGTGATTGGACCCGGTGACAATACACCAAGTCCATTTGGTGATTGTGGGAATTAGGGACCTGCTCCAGAGCTAACTAAAATCAACAGGAATCTTTCTATTGATGTCAGTGGACTTTGGACTGGCTGTCATTTTGAAGAAAACATACCCTATAGCACAGACCGTGTGGAAAATGACTCTTCTCTTACATCACATTATACTTGGGCATCATGAGGTGAGTTTAAATTTCTTTACCAGCTCTCTATTAATTTGTATGATAAAATTTAGACATGTCTAGTAACTGCTTTTGTAAATCTCCCATCAGGATGCTGATTGTATGCACTGGTTGATTCCAGTCAGCAGATTATTAAATGATATTTTTATAAAGCTAGGGACAAGTTTTATAGCTTGAGGGCAACTTTCATTTCCAAACAGACCAGAAATTTATTTTTTAAATCATTGTATTTTTTTAATTGCACATGAAAGACAATTGACAATGGGATGGAACCTGTTATCTCTACATTCCCATTTAAAGTATAGCCTAGTTTAGTACTAATGGCCAGAAGTTGTTACCAGCTGAGCCTTCTTTGATAACTTGTGTACAATTAGCAGTTTCAATTTAGTTTCCAATGGAGAGACTTCACATTACAAAACTATCCACATAAATAGCATTAATTGGCCCTCTTGCTGGGAGTATTCAGAGGAGTGTAATGGTGTGTCACTTTAAGTCCAGCATGTAACCGGAGAATCTTTGTGCTGTCTGTAGTCAGTCCAGAGCAAGTGTAGGGTGAAAGAGCTTGACTGGCTACTGCTGCTCTGAAAATAAAGTAGTGTTAAACTGACACCCATATGTATGCCTAGATGCACCTTCTAATAGGCAGTATGGTACCAGGGATTAATATGATACCAATATACAAATTAATATTAGAGAGTCTGTCACAACCTGGACCAACCCCATTCTCTGGATGGATCTCAGTCTATTGTGACTGCCTCCCTTCTCTAGATCCCACATGCTTCTAAAACCCCAGGGTCTGAGTAGTGACTGTTCCTGGCTCTGGGTTTCCCAGGAAATCCCCCATGTGCAGACTGCATGTCTGACCCTCTTTTGGGGCAGTGGGACCCTGTCATCCATGCCCTTGCACCCTGGAACCAGTGCCTCCGCCCTCCTTCCCCCAGTCCACCAGGCTGTGGGAGCTCTGACTTCCTACTTACACCATTCAGGGACAATGTGGCACTAAAGCTAGACACACAGGCCTAGCAAATTTCTTATACTCCCACATACACACATACAAACACACACACACACATGCACTTTACTCTTAGAAAGCACAAGACAATTATAGATCTGTGGAAAACAACAGACTCTGGAACGCAATTCCCCCCTGGTTTGATCTCACCAGCTCTGTGAGTGCTGTTTGGTCCAAGTCCTTAAGACAGGCATTTCTTCCAGCCTGCATGGTCTAATCTTCTGGCATTGGTCACCCTCCCTTGCTTAGAGAAGTACTTTTTTCAAAAAAAAACAAATCTGTCCTCCATTTCCCAATGTGCAGCAAGTCCACGCTTCACCTCCTCCCCCATCAGCTTCTGTGTAGAGAATCATTCAGTCATCGGCCCTATGGGCAGAAAACCCATTGACTCATAGACTCATACGCTTTAAGGTCATAAGGTACCATAGAGATCATCTAGTCTGCCCTCCTGCACATTGCAGGCCACAGAATCTCACCCACCCACTGTTCTAGTAGGGAAGCGTAATTATATATTGATGGCCCTTGATTGCTCTGTTGCAGATTCTCAGATATAGACTGTCCACTAGGTGTCAAGCCTTGCTACAAAATGGATGCACTGATCCACAATGAAGGCAACAATCACAAATGGCATTCACAAAACAAAATGGAATTTACAGTTTGACAGAGACATATAACCAAAGTGTCACAATAGCAATATAAAAATCTACAGTAGATCCCCATCATTCATTCATTCAATGAGGCTAACTTTATTCTTAAAGTTAAAACACATGCATCAGGCATTTATATTGCAAGCTGCTCAGGGCCAAAACTGTGTCTTGCTATGTGGAGATACCATGCCTAGCACAGGGAACCCTAACCTCAACAGGGTTTTTTTTTTTTTTTTCTTTCTTTATCTGTGCTCTTTTCATTTTGTCTTTACATTTATGGGAGACAGTATTATTTGCTGAGAAGAAAGAGTCTGTTTCTGCTATGAACAAATATCCTGTTTTCTGAAAATAATCATCTGAAAAATGGTCTAACTGGTAGATAAAAAGAGCCTCCAGCCTTCTTCCTGATTACATATTCCTGCACTTTTATAAAACTTTACTGGAGACATCATATAAAATAATTTTATATAATAAGTTTGTGTTATATAATATATAAATTAAACTTGGTGTGTTACACAGTACATAAAATGATTATTACTGGGCTTTTTGTTTATAGCAATGTTTAAAAATATAAACTAAAGTAAGAATTATTTTATCATATGTATATTGAAATCTTAGTCATGGATCTGTTACTATTTAAGTTAATGGGCTAGTTGGACAACAAGAATACTGTTTCTTGAAACTTGGTGAGGTTTTGAAATGTTTACATTCCACATCAGAACAAACCTGAGACTTTTTGAAAATGTTCATAAAGATTGAACAAGAAAGACCCTTCCCCTGGAGGAGCCACTATCCCAGTGGATAACAGAACTTAGGAAGTAGGAGCCTACATTCAAATCCCTGCTCTGAAGCAGGCAGAGCTGGCTCCTGCATGTAAGACAAGTGCTGCCAGGCTTCTGAGGTGTGTGGCTGCAGGGGTCTTACTCACTCTGGTTTTGACCAGAAATTCCATCCTTGAGCTGAGCGATTTTCATCAAAACTGATACAGTTCCTCAAAATGTTTTGGTTTTGACAAATGGGCATTTTCTGATCGAAAACTGTTCCATTAAAAAATTCCAAACCATCTGACCCATAGTGTTTTGTTTAAAAAAACACCTCATATAAACATGTTTCTCACCATGAATACAGTGCAACAAAATTGCAACACTTAGCCAAATGGTGAAATTACTGGTTATCATGGGTGCCCTGCTTATATATACTATAAGGCAATTGTAATGTTTGAATACACCAGAGGGAACTTCATCAATCCTGTCTACATCAAAATATCTCTGAGTAATATTTTGATCATGAACAGATTGCAAGTGTGAGTGACAGAAGTTACAGAAGTCTTATTCCCCCATCCCCTCCCCCTGAGATCAGATCCTCAACTGGTAAAAAATCTCTGTGGTTCCACTGACTTCAATGGAACTATGGCTGTTTATACTAGCTGAGGATCTGGCCCAATAGCTATACAATCTTGTCTCAGCAAAACCAGTGTTGCCTCACATATATAAAAATACGGATGCTCACAAATTCCTTTTATTCCAGACTTTGAACGTTTACTTTATAAACAAAATGAAAACAACAGTATGCAAAATAATCTTTTGATTGGTTCATGAATATATACTCCTATCACTCTCAGGCTGACGAAAAAGGAGTCAAATCTGTGTTCAAGTGAAGGAGTAAATTGATTTTCAAATCCTCAGCTAACTCAAGATCACTCTTTCTCACCAAAATATAGTTAATCCTGTACTGGAGCTGTATTTGCCTTTACAGGCTGACATAAATATACTGGGCTGGCTGTATAGCATTTTAGATGATGCCTTAGAAGGAAACTGGAACCAACAAAAAGAAAAGGATTACTAGTGGCACCTTAGAGACTAACCAATTTATTTGAGCATAAGCTTTCGTGCCAAAAGCTTATGCTCAAATAAATTGGTTAGTCTCTAAGGTGCCACAAGTACTCCTTTTCTTTTTGCAAATACAGACTAAACACGGCTGCTACTCTGAAACCTGGAACCAACAGTTTGTCAAAAATGTTATTGTCTGATGAAGTGGGGATGGGAGTTTCAATGCTGCTTTTTTTCTAGTTTAAATGACTGCTAGTAAAACACTGGCTGCTGCTGCTTTTTTCCCCCCTTTAAATTTAATAATACCATTGCTTTAGTGGCCATTAATAATGCCATTGCTTCAGTGGCCATCAATCCTTTTGAGACGCTGACTCCACACTGAACTCCTTGGGGATAATCCCGACTGTCAGATGTAAATTACAACAATTAACATCACTCTGTGTTAAAGTGGAGATCATGCTGATGGTGTGTTAATTCCAAGAGGGAGTTGGACCTGGATTGTTGCAGAGGTGGTAAATGCCATAGCTATTAAGTTTCTTGTTTGTCTTAAGCCCGGGGTCACTGTGTACACATAATATGTTAGATAACTTCAGCTTTTATTGGGAAGGCATCCTGAATGTTATTAGTTTTTTTTTCCCCCAAGAATACTGGCCTCTGGGACTAAGAACAACTTTGTACGTTCCCTTTTATTTTATTTTTACTATAAGTTATGTTATACTTCTCCCATGAAAGTAGTATGGTAGAACCTCAGAGTTATGAACACCAGACATATGAATTGAGCAGTCAACCATACACCTCATTTGGAACTGCAAGTACGAAGTCAGACAGCAGCAGAGACAAGAAAAGAAAAAGAAAAGAAAATACTGTACAATACTGTGTTAAACGTAAACTACTAAAAATAAAGGGAAAGTTTAAAAAAAGTTGATGAAGTAAGGAAACTGTTTCTGTGCTTGTTTCATTTAAATTAAGATGGTTAAAGCAGCCTTTTCTTCTGCATAGTAAAGTTTCAAACTGTGTTAAGTCAATATTCAGTCATAAACTTTTGAAAGAACATGTTTTGTTCAGAGTTATGAACATTTCAGAGTTACAAAGAACCTCCATTCCTGAGGTGTTTGTAACTCTGAGATTCTACTGTAATAACAATAAAGCTCTAAATAGAGTATATGGTTATCAAGGACCATGCTATATGGAATCACAGTCTCTCTAAAACAGAAGGTTCTTACCATGGTTGGCACATGAACTGCCAGTTAGGGGAGGCTAGGCCACAGTCCCGCCCCTTCTACCTGAGGCCCCACCCCTTTTGTGCCCCCCGCCTGAGCCCAGAGCCCCCACCCATCTCCGCTGCCAGTCCCAACCCAGCCCTAGAGTGCCCCCAGCCTACACTCCCAGAGCGAAGGGAAGCTGGGCAGCACGGCCGCAGCCACCCCGGCCCCAGAACTCTGGGAGGACAGGCAGTGCAGCTGCAGGCCCCGCTTCCCAGCTCCAGAACCCTGGAAGGGTGGGTGGTGTGGCCCGAGCCGGTGCCACCCCACACGGAGGCTAGAGCGGTGTACTGAGCAGAAGCAAGGGGGAGCCTGTAGGCGGGATCAGGCCTACCTGTTTCGAGAGGCACAGCCTCAGCCTATGATACCCACTGCCCATGGTGCTAATTAAAGAAAACAACTACAACTACAGACAGGTTTCCACACAGTTTGGGTTCCAGCTTTGGTCTCACCCTAAATACCAGAGACCACACCCTGCCTGAAACTCTAAAGACACCTAGTGGCTGAATAATGTAACAGTAAGAACATATAATTACAAGAAGATTTTTCTCTTTTATTATCCATTTAATAGAATATCAGGGTTGGACGGGATCTCAAAGCAGGACCAATCCACAATTTTTGCCCCAGACTGCTAAATGACCCCAGATCCCTGTATGGCACCCTCAAGGATTGAACTCACAACCCTGGGTTTAGCAAGCCAATGCTCAAACCACTGAGCTATCCCTCCTTTGTACCTGTAGGTTTCGAGTAGCTCAGGGACCCAGAAACTCTGCATAAAGATTGAAGGTTTGTTTCTGAAGTCAGATCTCTCTATAGTACAAAAATTTGATTGTGCCCCAGGTATTTTAGTTGAAAATAATTCTTGACACTCAGGTTTTTAAACTTTATTTTTGTTAATAATTTTATATGTATAATGTTACCATTGTGACCATCAAACACAATTGATAATGAAGTTACAAGAACAGAGATACAATGAAAACTGCAATAGATATAAACAGACATACAATAAAAGCTGCAACACATAGTCTGCAATCCAGGAAAATAAATCAGAACTCACCTGGCACACAAAAAAATACATGGATATGATGAAATAGCTATGTTGGAGAGTCCCCAGAAAGGGGAAACTTTCAATATCTATGGGAAAGTCAATAACACGGCTTTTCTGTTAAATCTAAAACTGTATTAATGTCATAAAATAAAATTTCTGTAAATCCGGTAGTACATCACCCTATACAGAGGAGCCAAAACATAAACAAATAAAAACTTAGATCTGCCTCCATTAGGCGCTTCTAACCCGTTGTATCGCTATAACCTGAGACATACTGTTCCTCATCAGGTGTGCACATAACTAAGGGGGACATAACAGACCCTTCAGTCAAATGCCTGACTAATGGCCTTACCCAGATGTATAGTCTCTATTGATAGAGCCAAAGTTATCACTAATGCTCATAAGTACCTCAAAGGGCTACAAGAATAGCCACATAATTATTGTTAATGGATAAAACCATAAAATAACCTGGGGTCCCCATGACTGAAAAGTGTGAATGAACAGTATCTGATTGCAACTATACCTTAGTGCTTGCTTTTCTAGGTACAAAATGCATGGGATGTGGGAGCCTCTTGGAACATGGATTTAAATTAAATATTCATTGTGCTAATAGAGACAAACAAAATTACTCAGTAGCCTAGTGGTTAAGGTATGCAGTTAACAGGCTGGTGACTCAAGTTCTCCAGCTTCACCAGGAGAAATTGAGATCACCACCACCACCCATAATAACTTGTAGCTGGGTGTTTAGGGCCTTCCGCAAAGAATGAGCAAACATGGGTTTAACTCACTGTTCCAGGTTGTGAGTTTGAACCTTGGTGTCCTACATCCCATGTGAGTGCCCTCTCCATTGTGCTAAAAGCTATAAGGCAGGGGCCGCCTCCTCTGGCCATTCTGTTAATCTAGCCCTTTAAAAATTATCAGAAACAAAACATTTTGGGTTGAACAACATGGTTTGTTCAACACCAAACTGACTTCTTGGTGCCCTTTTTTGATTTCCTGAGTATTCCAAAGAAATTCAGATTTGGTTTGACCCAAATTGAATATTTTATTCAGTTTTTCAGAACTGCCAGCAAAACAGTTATTTGCTCAGTTCTGCTGCTGAGCTCTTCTGAAAAACTGTCCACTTCATTTAGGTACCTCACTAGGAGCTGACCCCTGAGTCTCAAGTCCAGTCACTTTAGAAATGATCCAGTACAACCTAGGAACTCTGCTGAGATACAGTTTTCATCTATTTGGACATGAGATGTCTAACTAGCATTCTCCTTTTAAATTTTTGTTATACATCTGCAAAGTGGACAATGGAGCAATTGATTATTCCTCCTCTCTGATCTCTCTCCAAAATGGATCTTTTCCCAGGAATAAGGCAGACTGCTTCCAAAATATAGATGGGGATGGTAACCCAAAATGCTGTGAAATTTCAAACATCCAATTCTCATGTATGTTCTCCAGCTCTTCTTTGGGTAGTTTACCTTACATCTTATAGTCCTGATGTCCAGATCTTCAAGCAGTTCTCCATTCCTGTACATGGTGTTCCTTTCCTATAAGAGTTCTTAAAGTGTTTACATTTGGTATTATATTGCAAGCTTCTACAGATACCTCCTGCAATCCACATGTGGTCTCAAATTCTCTGGTCTGGTCAAAGGTGCTGAGATTTTCTTCATGCTTGTCACAGTGTTTGGTGGTTCTTATGAACAGCATCAGTGCATCACTTAAAAATGTTAATAGCATTCAGAAGATGGCCACGTACTCTCCTGACTTGATACCTGATCATGAGTGGTTTAGCACTCTCAGCCCAAAATGACTTCAATGGGAATTGAAGGAGATTACAGCTCAGTACTTCTCTGGAGATGCCCACCTCATTGGAGATGGTCCATTATACTTGATTTACTCTTAATGGACCAGATAGTCAGTTAGGATAGATCGGCGTAGCTTCCCTGAAGTCAGTAGATCCAGGCCAATTTATGACAGGTGCAAAATCTAGTCCAATGACTTCAGGGGAACTTGAATAAATATCAGCAGAATTTAGCAGGTTGTCTCATTATGAAGAAAAGATAAAACTCACTTTCAGATTGGATCACAGACCTTGCTCCTCCAGGCTTAAAAATAAATCCTTAGCTTGAAACTATTTACTCCTGAACATCCGGTTTGTAATCATTTTAACATGTTATTTTTTTCCCCTGGGGTTTTCTATTTTTCCAAAAGAAATTATTAGTACCATGCACCACTCTTGGGATGAGAACAACACTTTAAAAAAAATAAGATGGGAACAGATATCCAGATTTTTGCCTCCTGCAGTTTAAAACCTCCATAAAGCCATCGTACTAGAATAAATTGTAATTATTATGGGGCAAATCCTCATCTGGTATAAATTGTTAGAGTTCTATGTGACTCAGTGGAGCTATGACAATTTACACTAGCCATGGATCTGTCCCGTAAGATAATGTTGTCGCTAGGTATTGATATTTTCCCATCTTTGAATCCTGAAGACTAAGAATGAGGAAAAAGAGAAAAAGGACATTTTATTTTCTTTGTAATCTATTTTAATGTTTTCTATAAATATTTATTAAATTTGCATCCTTTGGATCTGAACAGCAATATGATTGCACTTTTTGCAAAATGTGAGCCAAAAACTGATCAATGATACAAAGGCAATGTGGAACATTTCAATAATATATTATAAATAACTTTCCATTCAAAGGCTGTTTTTCTTCTTAATCCTGTATCTCATATTTTACCAAGCAAAATAAAATCTGTTATTGTAAGTGTCATTCTGACATTGGCTTGATGCAAAATACAGTGGAAATGTTTAGGAAATCCAAACCTTTGATAAAGAAATATTTACTGTCGTTAGAGATAATGAGGTATGTTAAGAAATGTTCAGCTTCCTGGGACAGTGTAACTAGAAATTCTGCGACCTTTGGAAACTGCGGGTTGAAGCAGATTTTTTTGACTTTATCAAAGGATTGACGTTGGAACTCAGCTGTCTTGATAATATCGTTCAAAACTTCTCCTCTAGGGATATCCTTGTTTTCTTAATTCAATCAATGTAAAGCAATATATTTACTTGATGCTTTTCCGTCTCGTTTTACAACAGTCACATCAGTTTGGGAGTGGATTCGGCACTAATGGTGTTTTTTGCCATTAAAACTATCACTTTGGAAAGCTGGTTGATAATGGCGTTTGTCTGTTGCCCATGGGAATTATTAGGGGAATGAGTTTGCTTGAAAGGATTCCGTCTCTGCAGATACAAATTGATTTCCAGTATATCACAGTAAGATTTTCAAAATGGACAAAAACACATTTTAACCACCAGACATGTTTAATGTCTTTGAATCATGCATGAGATCTGAGTTTCATCTATGGAGGAGATGGCTAGGGAATGGTTTAAAATTAAAACCACCTTATTGACCTAGGACAATTCAGCTTGATTTTGTTCCTGATACCAGAAGTGAACTTGTGAAGGACTTGTCCATCCAGAAGACTGAAAATTCATAACTCACTGTCTAAACATTGGTGTAGAGGTTGAGATTGAAATTAAAACTATTCCTGAAGAAAGATTGGCATACAAGTTTAGACTGTATCTTACAATTGATGGGAGAATTTAACTGGACAGGCTCAGCTGGAGAACTTGAAAAAAATATTTCATATACTGTGCTCAGGATGATTAATAAGTATTTGATTCTTCGCTATAAATCATGGGCTTATCAGGGAAAAATAAATACCCTTCGCTGTGATCAATAAAGGATTGTATATATGTTGCAGAAAAAGTGAACACAAAATGGTGTAAATGTTAGACATGTCACTGAATTTGTGAAGGGCTGAATAAAGCTCTCTCTCTTCCAAATGTGTAGGATATATTTACGCAATAATAACCCTGCATATCCAGACTCTTTATGCAATAAGATACTTCCTCCTCCTAGTATGGAAGTTAGTGGGAATTCTTGGAAGAAACAATGAAAATGCACAACCAGGCACCCACCTTCACAATTAGATTCTGTTCAAGTTTCATATTTATTTTTGCTTATTAAAGAATTACTAGATTTTGATTAAAGTATGCATTAAACAGATGCATGGTTTGTATCTACCATTTACAGGTGCCTTTGATGCTTGTAGCGTACTGTAGACGGGTCTGAGGCTAATGTACCTTAGTGGAAAGTAAACATGGACAAATGTGGAAATGGTTGTTCTATTGTGTGAGGAAGAAAGTGAAATTGACACTATCAGTAGTGAATTTGTATTGAGCACTTCTCACTAGAACTGGATGAAATTTTTCTAACATTTTTTCCCCATGAAACATGCAGATTCAGTAACATGGAAACATTTCCCAAATTGTGTCAATTTTGCCAAATGGTTTCAGTTAAAAAAAAAAATTCAAACACTCCATTTTGACATTTTCTAAACAAAATGTTTTTAAGCTTTTTTTATTTTAAATGACTTTGTTTCAATTTGTTTTAAATTTCAGGTATTAAAAAATGCACAAAATATTCTGTTTCAGACTGAATGAAATGATTTGTTCAACCCCAAATTATTTTTTTTTACTTCTCTCTAGTCACTGAAAATTTATAAAATATTTATTTTCAGTTCAACCAATTTATTTTTCTTTTCTTTTTTTTTTTGAATTTTCAATTAACTGAAAAAATCTGTCATTTGCCCCACTCTACTGCTTATAAAGATCAAGACCCAGCCTGTGGGTCCAGTTTCCAGGCCATGGAAACACTCCTATTTGAATTCAGTGGAAATTGGATCAGGCCCTAGCATAATAATTTCCTTTATAGCATTATTTTATTCCCATACACAAATCCTAGACTTATTATTGAAACACCTTTGTCCTCTCCTCCATCAAATTCCACTGCAAGACCCATTTATGCCATAACACTGACAAGAAATCAGGGAGGCAGTGGGAGCCAGTTCAGGGGAGCTCATTTTATTTATTTATTGTTAAAAGACAAAAAGCAGATTATTTAGAACACACAAAAGGTGATACTGGATCCATATATACCAGTGTCCTGTCTTGCAAAGTGGCTCATGCCAGATGCTTCAGATGGAATGAACAGAACAGGGCAATTATGGAGTGATCCAAACCCTGTTATCCAGTCCAAGCTTCTGGCTGTCAGAGGCTTAGGGACACCCAGGGCACAGGGTTGAGTCCGTGACCAACTTGGCTCACAGCCATTGATGGATATTCCCTCCATGAACTTATCTAGTTAGTTTTTGAACCCAGTTATGCTTTTGGCCTTCAAAACTTCCCCTGGCAATGAATTCCACAGCTTGACTGTGCATTGTGTGAAGAAGTACTTCCTTTTATTTGTTTTAAACCTGCTGCCTGTCAATTTCATCAGGCGACCCCTGGAACCATCAAGTTGCCCAATAACTAACGTCACCGTGTGCTCTTATGTCTGTTACTTGCATCTGTTTTCAATCATTTTCTTCCTTTGTTTATCACAGGCTATATATACATGAGCTAGCAGGAGTATAAATAGCAGTGTAGCCACTGTAGCATCAGCAGAATGACAACTGAGTCATGCTTGCCTCTTCCAGCTGGGTTTGTTCATGGCTCTCAACAAGAGCTAGCATAAGAATGTTAACATGAGCAGGAGAATCAAACCCCTAGCTCAAACTGTAGATGTAGCCACAGGCACAAAGTGTGTTTTATTTCACGTTAGATTGTAAACTGTTCAGAATAGCGACTGTACGTTCCTGCATGTTTGGTAAAGCACCTAGAACAATGGAGCTCCAAGCCTGATCTGAACCTTTGGACACCAGTATAATAATAAAATAATAATAATAAATACAAAGCCACTTCTTCCCCTTGTAACTCTATCATTTCCCTTCTTTATTTCATAATTGCTTTATCCTTAAATATTAATGAGAGAGAAAACTTGCTGGATTTATTTTATTTTATTAATTGTGGGGCATACACAACCATTGATATGCCATCAAAACGCCCATCGGCCAACTTTAGCTGTGCTTTATATGGACACAATTCTGCTCGAGTCAATAAAGATGTACCCCTTGCACCAATGGTGAATTTGCCTCATTGACTTCAGTGGGATTTATACACAGAACTCCATTTCTCTAATTGGGAACACACTTTTGGTGCACCAAGAGGATTTTCTGGGTTTTTTTAATTGAGCATAAAGGCAATGGAAAGATGGATTAAAAACATCTTTAAAGAAACCGATGATGGCATGAAATCACAGATTTGGGCAAGATTGTTTATTGACAAACCCTGTAGCCCTGGGTTGAGCATAGTCATGCAACAGTGTTACCATTTACAAAGCTACAAAATGAGACATGAATGAACAGACATTGTCATGAGACAAAATGAACAGCGCAACTAAGGATAAAGTTTCAACTAAAGAAAAAAATAATGACGCTGGAGAGCAGTGGTTTCTTTCCATCTTTGCTGGCGTTTTGGAACACGCCAGTGTGTAAACTGCATATGCTGTGAACAAAATGCAATTGATGACGGACTGAGATCATACCCCTTGCTGTGAGCCATAGTGAGGGCTTGAACTAACATCATCAAGGTTACGTAGGTTATGAAGGCCCTTCAATGGGATGCTTTTTACCATTCTTATTATTAGTTTTCTGTCCCGTCCCCGTCCCCCGCAGCACGTCTATCCTTATTTATTTTCTTTTACATCATACCCTTGTTTACGTAAGCAGAGTCTGAGTGAGCTCTCTCCTGAGATCTAGTGATGAGCTGGGAGAGAAGACTGCAGGAATTGACCTTGTTTGCATAGACACACCCACTCTGCCTAGGTGTGCTGCATGGTGGAGCTGCTTTGCCCAAATGATCACTTATGGCGGGTGTTGGATTGCAAGTCACTTTTTGTTATCAGTGCTGGGGCAATAAAGAGTCATTATTGCTGTTGTGTGAATCAAGGGCTGCAGAACTGTGCATGGCATATCCTGACTGAGGGATTCACACTCAAATGAACTTCACTCGCTAAGCAGGGGGTGGGGTGCTCAAACCCAGAGGACATGAGAGAGGGTGGTGACAGGGGTCTATAGCTGGTGGTATGGGCTACATCTAAGGGTCCTAGGTACCATTTGATTCTCCCTCTCTCCATTGTGTAATAACACAGTTGATTGACACTCAATTGAGAGTCTTTTTGTAGCATGCCAACAGAGCTGATATCACTGAAAACTGGGTCTAAGCATTAGGCTTGCTTTGGGACAGTGTCTCTGGTGAAAGAGACTGCCCAGCCTGCACTAGCTAAGAGGCTCCTCCACAAACAGCTGAAATTATTGGAAGCTGTGTTAAGTGGTGGGACCTCAAGACATCCCAGAGGTTGCAGTGGAGTGAGGGGAACAGAGAAGCCAGCAGAGTGGCAGAGTGAGTGGAATGGTGAGCAGAACAGCTGGTAGAGCAAGCAGCTGGAGGACTGAGCATGGTACCTTCCCTCTTTTCCCCGGTGTGAGGTAAATTCATTTTCCCAAGTTAATGCCAGATCACTTTCCCTCTTTATTAAAAGTTTCTTTTCTACCCACAGACTCAGTGCTTGTGAGAGGGGAAATATTGCCTCTGAGGTGCAAAAGGGGTGGTGTGTAATTTCCCCACATTACTGGGTAAGAGCTCGCATGTGTTTGTGCCACTGTTTAAAAGGAAACCCTATATACTGAACCTGGCCCTTGTCACTGCCAATTCCACCTGAAAGAAGGTTTAAATTTAAATGATCGGCAGACAAATGTAAAACAAGAAATAATTTTTATTGTTATTATCACAGTTTACATTAGAACGCTCTACATTCAAACTTAGCAATACAAAATATTGATCTTTGGATCAATGCAATATTGTGTATTGCTCAGTTTGAACATGGGACATTATTTTGCTTTTCCATGGGGTTCAGATTTATTTTTATTGTAATTAATAATAAATGATGATGATTCTTTGTTTTGTGGTAGCACCTAGGATCTCCAGTCATGGACCATGACCCCGTTGTTCTAGGTGCTATACAAACACAGAACAAAAAAGATAGTTACTGGTCCAAAGGAACCTACTCATCAATTAGACAGGTTCACTGAGATATGACATTTCTTTCTGAAATTCTCTCCTGACTCAGAATCAGCTGCTCACAAATTCATCCTTTGAATTTCCCAAGTTTCTCTTGTGATAAAGAAACACAGTGGACTCAATACCGAGACCCAGCTGTGTCCTGTTCCGCAGCAGAAAGGCCCACAAAGCAGCAGAGCTCCCCAGCTATAGATTCCTATTTCCAAGTTACTTTTGGCTTCCTCAGGAAATGCCCATGGTAGATTAAGCCAAGCCTTGTTTGTGACCTATCAGAAGCAGAGTGGAAACTTAATATTGGTTGAACTGAGAAACAAGTTGGTTGGGAAAGACATTTTATTTGCCGGAAATAACTTTTGGGGAAAACTCAATGTTTGATTCTGAATCTTTAAAACTCCTGTTTCTTCCCATACTTTGAATGGGTGAAAACCACTCCAGCTGAATAAAGCTCTATGCAGCTGGAGAGAAGAGCAGAGGGGAGATGAATGTCATACCCTAACCCAGGCCACCACTCTGTGGCTGCCGGACAGCTCCCTGCAGCTGCTATTCCAACAAGACAGACAGCAGCTCCTCTGAGATATTTGTCTATGTTATTGGGATCACTGGATCTACATAAATGAAGATCTGTGGCCCCTCTTATACTCTGTGACCTTCTGTGCTAACAAATGTGAAACCAACACGGAGGTGCTTTTTGCAGCACTTACAGTGAATGCAGGCATACTTGTCCAGCTACTCTGACAGTGGAAACCTTATTTCCACTGTCAGAAGGACTAGTAGTACAGAAGGACTTGAGTTGGCCACTCAGTGCCACAGCTGAATGACACCCATTGTGTTTTCAGGTTTTCAGCATTTTGGCAAAAAGCTCTCAATCCATGGCACTTCATACAACCATAGAATCAAAGTTTAAGGCCAGAAGGAACAACCAGACCATCTCATTTGACTGAAGTATATCAGACCACTAAACCCTACCCAGTTGCTCCTGTTTTGACTCCAATCACCTGCATTAGACTAAATGTATTACAGCCCACAGGAGATTAAACCATTCTATGGCACGAGCAGAGAACAGGGAATGAGGTTTAACAATGCCTGCAACCGTTACAGTGTCAGGGAAATTTGGTGAGCTATACACAGATGAACTGGGCAAGCACCTCCTGCCCCAGGATGCAGAAGAAGGCAACCCCTTCCCCCAAAAACAAAAAAAGCAAACAAAAAACAAATAACCACGGTACCTGACCTGAGGAAAAATTTCTTCCCATCCCTGAAAATGGGGATCAGTTTGACCCTGACCCTTCAGTTGTAACGTTGCCTGCAATGACAGGTTCATGGATTTGGTAATCATACAATCTCAGTAATACCTTTATCAAACCATCTTAAAACTAGATAGGTTGTTTGCCCCTTTGTTCCCACTGGGAGGCTCACTCTTCTGATTCTTAGCAACTGTCTAATTTCCAGCCTAATTTTTATTCATGTCCAGTTTATACACATACTTTTGTGCCAACATTTTCCTTTATCTTGATTCTGCTGCCCTCTCCCACTGTTCACCCTCCTGATAAGTTTATTAAAAGCAATCATAGTTCTTCTCAGCCCTTGTTTTGCTAGGTAAACAAACCAAGCTCTTTTAGTCTCCTCTCGTAAGTTAGGCCTTCCATTCCCCTGATCCAATAGCCCATCTCTGCACCTGTTCCAGTTTGCATTAATCTTTCTTGAACATAGGCAACCACAATTGTACATATTATTCCAAATGAGGCTCTATCACCACCTTGTACAATAGCATTAATACTTCCCTATTTCTACTGAAAATACCTCACCAGATATATCCTAGGATCACACAGATGGCTCATAGTCATACTGAGATTTACTAATATACCCAGATTTCTCTCCTCTGCTGTTATTTTCAACTAATGAGCCCTCAGTTTATAGCAGAAATTCCTATTAGTCCACAAGTTCATGACCTTCCACTTTGTATTTTTAAATTTCATCCCACTTATTACTCCAGTCTGTTAGGTTATCCAATTCTTCCTGTATAATATTCTGATCCTCCTCTGTATTGCCAGAACCTCCCAGCTTTGTGTCATCTGCAAATTTCATTAGTGCATTCCTCTTTTTAGTTTTGCCAAGGTCATTATTAAAAATACTATAAAAGATCAGCCCCAGGACTGATTCTTGGGGAATTCTAGAAGTTTCCCTCTAGCGCTTTTCAGAACAACCAGTTCTTTTCTCCTCTTATAACCAGTTCTTAACCTACTTTACAATTCTTGTACTAATTCCTGTCTCCTCCAATTTAACTAATTTCCCATGCAAAAAGCATTTTGTAGACATGGATGGATTGTAGGGCTGTCAAGCACTTTAAAAAATTGTGATTAATTGCACAATTAATTGCACTCTTAAATAATAAAATACCATTTAAATATTTTGGATATTTTCTATATTTTCAAATATATTGATTTCAATTACAACAGAATTCAAAGTGAATAGTGCTCACTTTATATTATTTTTATTACCAATATTTGCACAGTTAAAAAAAAGTATTTTTCAATTCACCCAATACAAGTACTGTAGTGCAATCTCTTTATCATTAAAGTTGAACTTACAAATGTAGAATTATGGACAAAAGACAACTGCACTCAAAAATAAAACAAAGTCCACTAAGTCCTACTTTGTGTTCAGCCAATCACTCAAACAAGTTTGTTTACATTTTCAGGAGATAATGCTGCCTGCTTCTTGTTTATGATGTCCCCTGAAAATAAGAACAGACATTCGCATAGCAGAGTTGTAGCTGGCGTTGGAAGATATTTACGTGCCAGATGCACTAAAGATTCATATGTGCCTTCATGCTTCAATCACCATTCCAGAGGACATGCATCCATGCCAAGGATGGTTTCTGCTCAATAATGATCCAAAGTGGTGCAGACCAATGCATGTTCATTTTCATTATTTGAGTCCGATGCCACCAGCAGAAGATTGATTTTCTTTTTTGGTGGTTCATGTTCTGAAGATTCTGCATTGGAGTGTGGCTCTTTTAACTCATCTGCAACCATGTTCCACACCTCCTCCCTCTCAGATTTTGGAAGGCACTTCAGATTCTTAAACTTGGGGTCGAGTGCTGTAGTTATCTTTAGAAATCTCACATTGGTACCTTCTTTGTGTTTTGTCAAATCTGAAGTGAAAGTGTTCTTAAAATTAAGAACATGTGCTGGGTCATCATCTCAGACATGAAATATATGGAAGAATGTGGCTAAAACCATGGAGCAGTAGACATTCAAGTCTCCCCCAAGAAGTTCAGTGAGAAATTTAACTTTTTTGAAAAAGCATCATCAGCATGTAAGCATGTCCATAAGTGGCCGAAGTATGAAGAGGCATAGGAATGTTTAGCATATCTGGCATGTAAATACCTTGCAATGCTGGCTACAAAAGTGCCATGTGAATGCATATTCTCATTTTCAGGTGACATTGTAAATAATAAGCAGGCAGCAATATCTCCCATAAATGTAAACAAATTTGTTTTTCTGAGCAATTGGCTGAACAAGTAGGACTGAGTGGACTTCTCGGCACTAAAGTTTTAGATTTTGGGGTTTTGAGTGCAGTTATATAACAAAAAAAAAATCTACATTTGTCCGTTGCACTTTCATGATAGAGATTTCACTACAGTACTTGTATGAGGTGAATTGAAAAATACTATTTCTTTTGTTCATCATTTTTACAGTGCAAATATTTGTAATAAAAATATAAAGTGAGCACTGTACACTTTGTATACTGTGTTGCAATTGAAATGTAGAAACCATCACAAATATTTAATACATTTCAATTGTTATTCTATTGTTTAACAGTGTGATTAAAAGTACAATGAATCACGATTAATTTTTTAATCACAATTAATTTTGTTGAGTTTATTGCGTGAGTTAACTGCAATCAATCAACAGCCCTAATGGAATGCAAAATCATTTTTTTCCTGTGTGGATGCCTATACAGGTGAACTATGAAACCCTCCTACAGAACAATAAGAATAATAAATTAACTCAGTAGAAGAACTCCTTTTTAAAATACTCAGTTACAATTATGCTGGCACTATACCATCAGAATAGCTTTGTTTTGTTCCATGAAATAATTTGTGTTATGCTGAGAGTTGATTAATCTGTTTGCCTTTTATTAAGAAAAGCTACTTCAATGCCCCCAAGGCGCCCTAAATAAAGATGAAGAGATGTGCTAAGGAGCAACAGAGATGAAAAACATGTCCTGAAATCTGAGTCCAGCATTTGGAATTTGAGTTTCCTTCCCAGTAAACCCTTCCAAATTCCTTGACTCTTGCATAAGACATTAAATCCTGTCATCTCTTTTCTGATAGCATTTACTTGTAAGGCTGGAATGAACAGTGTAAACATTCTTGAAATCTCTCCTGTTTGTCATACCATTGGATTGCAAGTGATCACAACTACATACTTGTAAAAAGAATACATTGTTTTGATTGTTTACAGTATATCATGAAGCCACTAGAAATGCACCATACCAACTGAGCTGGGAAGCGGAGGAAAAAAAGCTTTGTTTATATTCATTAAGATTCCTGTTCCAAATACTTTCCATGTTGCACCCCTCTTTTACTCCTGGTACTGTCCTACTACCCTTGTTGTACAATCTTGTGTGCCACTGAAATTCCCACCTATATTTAAATGGTTCTAATGCTGCTCCTACAAATCACTACATGTAACATATGCAAAAGGTCACTAGGGCCTGAATGTATTGTTTGGACATATATTAATTATCAGTCTTTGCCAGACACATGTTTACCTGTGTTAGGATAGCACTTCTCAGCAGAGCTGGTTGGAATTTGTTTTTCCTGCAAAAATTTTTAGAAACTTAAAACTTGTTGTTTTCATCATCATTTTCCTTCGGAAGCTTTCACAAGCCAAAACCAAAAAATGACTTTTTCCCCCTTCTTTGTCTGGGTTTTGATTTTTTTCAGTTTTCAAATTTCCTACAGAAAGGTTTATGCTGATGAATACAATAATTCTCCCAGTTTTACTTGTGCCCGTTATAGGGAATTGTTGCTGAGAATAGAGTGAATACATGTGGATCTTCTGTCATCTCCTATGTGGGGTACAAAAATGAGGGTTGTGTTGTTTTCTTTATGCACAGTGAGCTGAAATAAGGGAACTCATAAATAAGACTATAGAAATAGGAAAACCACAGGAATCCACTTGACACTGAGGATGAGTCCACTTACTGTTTTCTACTCAGCAGACATCCTTCTCCATCATTGCTCAGCTGTGTTACTGATACTGCAAGCTGAGATGCCTAAGCACCAGAGGCAAGTGAAGTGACAGCTGCAGAGATTCTTTGGAGACCTACGAATGAAACAATAAAACTGAATGACATTCCTGTATGATATTCCTTTGGTCATTTAGCAGCCAGTTTAATGGGCCAATCACTTTAATAAAAATACTTCTCTTCTCTTGTAAAAACGTCATTTCCCCCTCATTTTGAACAACTGATGATTAAAATAGATGAAAATATCTTGCAATTAGAATAAGATCATAGAAATAGAGATGGAAAACTCTTATCATTTAGTCCATGTCTTTGACAATGGTAAATTGCTCCCAACAGAATATTTATGGGCCAGATTCTCAGCTAGCATAAATCAGCACAGGAATCAATGGAACTACACGCATTTACACTAACTGAGAATCTGGCCCAATTCACACTTTTTAGCTTTGTGCCAAATAAAATCATAGAATCATAGCACAGGGTTAGAAGGGACCACAAGGGTCATCTAGTCTAACCTCCTGCCAAGATGCAGGATTTGTTGTGTCTAAATGATCCAAGACAGATGGCTATCCAGTTTCCTTTTGAAGGACCTTCCACGTCTTCCCTAGGTAGTTTATTCCATTATCTTACTGTTCAGATTTAGATTAAATATCAGGAAAAACTTCCTCAGTGAGGAAGTTTTTCCTGATATTTAATTTAAATCTGCTATGCTGTAGTTTGAAGTTATTGCCACTTGTCCTGTCCTCTGTGGCAAGAGAGGACAACTTTTCTCCATTTTTTTATAGCGGCCTTTCAGTTATTTGAAGACCACTATCATATCCCTCTCTTAATCTCCTCATTTCAAAACTAAACATACCCAGTTCCTTCAGCCTTTGGTCATATGGCTTGCATTCCATCCCTTTGATCATCTTAGTCACTCACATCTGGATCCTTTCCAGTTTCTCTACATCCTTTCTATACATTGGTGATCAAAACTGGACACAGTACTCCAGTTGAAGCCTAACTAGGGCCAAGTAGAGTGGTACTATCGCCTCCTGTGACTTGCATGCTATGCCTCTCTCTATTAATGCAACCCAAAATTGCATTTGCTTTTTTTGCAATAACATTACATTGCTGACTCATGTTGAGGTTGTGATCTGTGTGTGAGTGGGGTGGGGACTTAAAATAACTCTTTTAAGTCTCCTTTAAAAAGTTCTCTTTATATTGCAGTGTAGCAAGGTGATGACTCACCAGTGCGGCACCTCCTGCTGGTCATCCTGGGAATTAGCTCTCCAGCCTAAGGAGTGCCCTCTGCAGGCAGGTGTCTTACCTGCCACTGGCCCCTGTGTCCCTCCCAGACTCCAGTGCCCCTCTGCATGAGGGTTCTGTGCCCAGCAGTAACCCACAATCTGGGTCTCCCCACCCAGGGGAACCCCCAACCCTCTATACCCACATTGCCTTAGTGGCTACTGCCAGTCACCATCTAGCCCCCACTCACTGGGACAGACTGCAGTCTGTAAACCACTCAACATGGGCAAGGGGGTTGGACCAGCTGCCTCTGCCTATTCCCAGGCTACATCTCTGTAGCCCCAGTATCTTTCCTGGCCTTTAGCAAGGCCTGCAGCCGGGGGTTTTCCAGGCTGGAGCTCCCCAGCTCCTCTGGCCTTCCCCCAGCCCTGCTCCTCTCCAGGTACCCTTTTCTCCCAGGCAGCCAGTCCTTCTCTCTCAAAAGCTAGAGAAAGTGACTCCTAAGCACCTGGCTCACAGCCCTTTTATAGGGCCTGCTGTGTCCTGATTGGAGCATGGCCCCAGCTATGGCTGCTTCCCCAATCAGTCTAGGCTTTTCTCTCAGCCCCGGGCCTCTCCAGGGGCTGGCTTTTAACCCCTTCTGAGCCAGAGTGGGGTGACCACCCTGCAACATGCAGATTATATTGCAGATTAAAAGCAGGATTCATGCTTCATGGGAAAGACATGAAAAATGCTGAGGAATATAGAACAATCTCAATTTTCATGTGTGTGTACAACAGTGATCCAGAGGGAAATTCACAGGGTTCCATTGCCCTTAGAATCACACTTTCATGATTTCATATTCTTTATGCTACATTAGCTGCATAAAAACACACAGGAATATTTGCTGTCTCTATTCTTGCTAACAGGGCTTTTATTTTATTTGTATGCTGTTTGGATAATTTCATCTAACTGTATTTCCTAATGGCTATATTTTAAAAAGTTCATAGTTAGATTGAAAGGGAGGACAAAAGGTTACCAGGATTGCACTGAAGTTAAAACAGAATTTGTCCCAGAAGGGTTTAGAAGGCTAGCTTTGAATCTGGAATGCATCTGAAGGGTAAACCTCAAGAACAGAAGAAAATAGTATGACCATGATGTGTGGTGACAGTTCTCTATCAATAATGTATTTATCCCAAGAAGCACTTGAACATCTGTTAAGTAATTCTTTTTACTAGTACACCAGCTAGGAAATATTTCAAGAGATGGGCATCTTTCCACAGGTTTTTTGTGACCACTACCGACCACTCAGTGAATCCCCTCCAACTGCTAGCAGCATCTATCTGTGGGGATGATCACACTCCTGCTGAAGTCAGTGGCAAACTCCCAGTGACTTGAGAGGACGGGTCATTTATCACCAGGGTTAGGGCCAGCATCGGGAGTAGGAGTGTTGTTAGCAGTTGCCTGAAGGCAGCAGATGGTTGCTAACACAAATCACTAGTAGGTGAAAAGTAGGAGCAGTTGTGTTCCATAAAGACTCTAGCATCCAAGGTGGGGAACAGGGAGATGTACCTACCCAAGGAGAAAGAGCCTTGCTATAGACTAGGAGGAGCATATATACCTCTCTCCAGATAACTTGCAGTGGTTGTGATATAATGACTCACTCTCAAATAAATGGAATGTTAGGCTAAGGGAGACCACATATACAGGAGGACCAACGATGGGGCCTAAGACTGAACATGTATAAGAAGAAAAGGACAAACTCTGTCAAGGGAAGAGAAGAGAACAAGCTGGAAAAAAGACACTTTTGGAGACGCTAGGGACAGCACTGCTGAAAGAAGCTCAGATCTGAGCTGAGCAGAGAATCTGACCAAGAGCCATGAGCTTCACCTGTCTGCTCCTCTGCAGTTGCCCACATCAGCTTCCCTCCAAATGCTCCATGTTCTGCCTCTTGGAGGAGGGAGTCCCATATGGTGAGTCTCCCTATTCACTCCCGCAAGTTCCCTTATCTCATCATCTGGTGGGGAATGCTGAATCCTCCCACTATGAGACAAGGGACAGTGGGGACAGCAGAGACTCACAGAGTGGGTGCCTTCTCTCTAGGTGACAAATCAAAGGGATGCTGGGAAGGAAGCTGAAGTTGATGGCAGGGGGCTTTGCAAAGATAGTTGGCAGGATGGGTTCAGGAACAATGCTACCTATTGACTGGCCTTGAGCTGCTTCCATCCAGTCCCCCAGGCCAACTTTCCATTCACAGGTGGAGAGGGCTTGTCATCCTCGTAGCCTCCTGCCACCAGATGCCTTGAGGGCCATGGATGATTTCTTCCCTGTCTGTCTTTGGGTGCTTCTCCTTGCCTGCCCCTCCTCTTGGCTTCCAGATTACACAGAAGAACCCCAGTACCTTTCTCTCACTGGAAGTTGCTGCTACCTTCCTACTGCTATCCTATTGGCTCCACCTCCTCTGGGTTATTGTGCACACCTAATCCTGCTTCCATTGAAGTCTGCTAATGGGAGAAGGCTTGAATTCAGAGACAGCAGCTCCAAGCAAAAGGGAGATTCCAGGAAAAGGAGGCAGATATCTTGGGGAATTGGGGGAGCATAAAAATAATTGTTCTTTTTAAACAAATGATAATTTACCCACCCTGACCCTGACTTTTGTGAAACATGAGATTGGTGGTTGCAGGCCATCCTTAAAGGTTGGCCTGAATGTGCCCCATTTCTATGAAAATTACTTTGAGTTTGTATTAGGTTCTTGTTCTGAACCCCAGAGACAAGGTACCAGATTGACACTTTTTTTGAGTATTTCATTATTCAAGTTGCTTGATTCCCTACAATTATTTTGACAGCATCTGTAGGTAGAGAGGGGGTGAGGATGAGCAAAGTCAAATCTGTTTTTCAGAAGCTTTCACTTCTCTGCAAATGACACTAAACATTTTCTATCCCTCCCCCTGACTCTCTGATCCATCTTCGACCCATCCAGTTGCATGTCCCGACTATGTCAGCTCCTGGCCACACTGCTAATTTTTCTCTTATCAGAATATTTCAGATAGAAGTCTTCTTTCTGGGTCAATAGCCTTTTTTTTTGTCTCCTCTGGGTCCAGTATCAGAGTTTAACTTTGCTTCCTTAGCCAGAAATCCGAGATTCAACCTTGAAGCTGAATTGTCTTTTTATGGACCACATTGGTCTCTCATGTAAGACTATCAACACTTCCATGGATCATTGCCATGATTTGTCCTTGCCCTGTCCTGATAAAATCTCTGTCACTCATTAATCACCTCCTGTTTACATTTTCACTTTACGTACAAAACACGTGCATAGTTTCTAGTACACCAAGGTTTGACAAACTGACAGGTGACCTCGATTTATTTTTTATTTGTCTGCCTGCTCTGATACTTTATACACATTCAAACAAACACACCAAACATGTGACAGATGTGACTCACTATCACTGTGACTCAATGCACTACAGGGAAGGTGCTCAGATACTACCGTGATGACTGTGGTGTAAGAACATACATGAATGGAATAGAATCAAATTTAGGTACTGTTGTGATGGGAGCCATATTAGTTTACATAGAAAGAGAGATCAATGTTTTCTATTGTAGTTTAAAATATGGGTCTGATTCTTAGCTGACATAAATTGTCATAGCCTCACCTATAATTTACACCAGTACCATATTTTTCGGATCTGTAAGATATTCTTCACATTTTAATGATCCATTTCAAGGATTTGACGGTATTCTTCACAATCTTCTCAGGTGGGAATGACAGTTGCTGGCTTTGTATTTATTTAGTCATTATTAAAATAATTATTTTTCATCATGAGGCCAAATACTGATCTCAATTATACCAATGTAAATCCAATGTAGTATAACTCTATTTATCCAAAAAGAAAAGGAGTACTTGTGGCACCTTAGAGACTAACCAATTTATTTGAGCATGAGCTTTCGTGAGCTACAGCTCACTTAATCGGATGAAGTGAGCTGTAGCTCACGAAAGCTCATGCTCAAATAAATTGGTTAGTCTCTAAGGTGCCACAAGTACTCCTTTTCTTTTTGCGAATACAGACTAACACGGCTGTTACTCTGAAATCTATTTATCCAGAATTTCTCCCCATATATTTGTTCTTGACTATGCGAAACATTCCCTGATTACAAAGTAGATCTGACAAAAACAAAGAAACCAACAAACCAAATCACCAGTGTTGTCTTCACAAGACATATGCTCCTCTGAAAATAACAAGACCAGTAAAATGCATGGTAAAGTCTCTGAGATGCCTGGCAAGAGTCATGCCTTGTATAGATTGCTGAAATGCATAGCATTGTCTCAGCAAAAGCTGCTGATATTTTACAGAGCTCTATGCATTCCTGGAATAAATAAAAGTTAGAGTTCCTAAAAGATATTCTAAAGAGCATTTACATGACTTATATCTCTGTTCATTATTGATGTTACTATGTATCTGCATTTAACAAAAAAGTCACGATCCTAAAACCATCATGATGACGATGAATTCTTATTTCTGTAACTATCCAGTTAGCTCCGTGAACTACATAGGGAGATATTCGTACCATATGGATTGCAATATGTTGATGACACTTAGCTCTATGTCTCCTTCTTATAAAGCAGAGGTAGAACTCTTGCCATGCTATTCTAATGTCTGACTGAAATGGGAATCCAACTGAAAAGTAGCTGGTTCACGCACAATCCTAGTAAGAGACAGGAGATGTTTGTTGACAAAAGGAAGGACTCTGATGATTTAGCAAAGGTGGCATGACCTCACTTTCCAATGAATGGCAAGGTGGAGCTCAGTCCTGGAGCTTTACTGGATTCATCTGTGCTCTTGGACTCTCCCTGCGAGCAACTGTGGCCAGAAATACCTTAACGCAGTCTTCAACTGACCAAGGACCAGTGCCCTTTCTTTTCAGAGGCTACATTTCTCAAATAACAGTTCAAACAGCTCTATTTTTGCCATCTCCATACCATGATGCAAGATGCTTCTCATTTTGCAGGCTTTCTTTTAGCAATTAAGTCACAGAATCACCACAAGGAGAGACTGCTTGCTCTAAGAAGCAAATCACCTGGGAGTACTCCCTCCAGAAATCCTTAGTCGTGCAAGGATTGTCCTCTCCAAGGAAATGCCTGGGGAAAGATTTTCTACCCCATGAAAGAGGCAGTAGTTCTGCCCCCCACAACTTATCCCCAAGGGGCCGGGTCTAGCCAATGGCTAGAATAGCCTCCATGCTCCCAATGTGGTCTCCACAGGGCATTAGGGTAACTAGAAAATCCTTGCTTCCCACAGCCAGAGAGCCCTCAGCCCTCAGCCCCTTGAGAGGTAGCAGAGGGATTTTTCCCTGAATGTGGGGTTTAAGTGGCACTTAAGTGGTATATATAATACCTTGTGTGGGCCCTCTGCACTGGGGTGAATTTCACTCTATATAAAAATGTGACTTCCAAGACTAAAGGCCATGAATCAGCTTGGAGTAATATCTTCATCTGTGAGTTGTCTGTTCTTGTGGATTTAATTTATACCCATGAAATAACCTTTAGCAAAATTAATTCTGTTACTCACAATTAGCCTAATTTAGTCACATTTCCTCTCTTTAGAAATAATAGCACCTACAATGCACTATTTATAATCTCCCTTGGAGCCACTATTGTGTAAAATATAATTAAAGAATTTCTAACATGCACAGTACAGCCTAGGTCAGGTAAATACATAATCAGGGAGTTATTAATGGAGCTGCAATTAATTAATATGCCTCCATTGGAGCCATTAAAGCTGATTAATGTTATGGAATGCAAGAGAGTTTGTAGTTAACAAATCAATGATTCAATAGAGCATACTGTATTCTTTGGAGCCATTATATGGTACCATATCAAAGTCTCATTAGAGAATTTTTAATTTACTGATCATCGACCCCAGTTGTCATTAGTTGGTCCAGGTTGATGTTGCATGTGCATAGAAGAATTGTTGGTGGGGATACCTCTTCTCACCTGTACATCAGGGTAACTCCATTGGAACCAGTGAAGATACATTGTTGTGAAAACCAGTGTGAGAGGAGACTCAGATCAGTTTGGAATAATTTAAATACATTTATTACTCTTGTCCAGTAACCCATTTTTAGAATAGAATAACTGAAATGCTTCTTTTTAAAATAGTACTCATAATTTTGGGGGGTAGCTTGGGTGACCTGGTGGTACATTTCCTGGTGGTACATTTACTGTAATAACGGTCATCCCAATATCAGTTGGATCTCTCTCTCTCTCTCTCTCTCTCTCTCTCTCTCTCGCCTGTTCTGGTCAGGACACTTATCAGGATCAGAATGATGAAGGCCGGGGGTCCCAGGAAAAGGAGTGGGAGACAGCCATGATGGTGAAGTTCTCTCTACTAGCTTCTTTGTGTTCTTTCCATTTGTTCTTTTTCTTGTTCTTTTGTTTGTTTCCCCACAAAATCTTTCTTTTAAAGGCCCAAAAAAGGATTGATGGGTGGAATATCCCATCACCTCATTATTTTATCCACCAATTGGGCCTAATATTTGACATAATGTTGTCTCATTAGCTTCTGGCTCCATAGCTCCTGTTTTTAACAAACATAATTTCAAGACAGTCCTTGAATCATATCAGCTTGTCCTTTTTGTTTAGATGAATTCAGTTATCCTGTCTTCCTTTTGTACTTTTCCCCATCAACATTTGTTATTCTAAGTTTGTGTAACATCTTATGAACTTTTACATACTTTTTACGGCTGAGCTCACAGTTTGGGTAAATTTGTAGGCCCAATTGTCACTACAGAGAAGATGTTGTGTGTGTTTATCTGAGGACTGAAGACACGCTGTCTTTGATCCATACAGGCCAGGGGCTAGTTTTCTTGTTCATTTTAAAGTAAGGATTATTATCAAACAGTCTTGCTCAAGAATGCAGGTAGTGTTCTTTTTATTTACTTTCAACGTAGTATTCCAGGTACTATGTGTATGTTGTTGTGTGGTGAGAAGCTGAGAATTTGTTCTTACCATGGATAGAGAGCTTAAAGCAATGGTAAGAAGCAGAAGATTTACAACATACTGCTTTTCTATTGTTATCCAACCCAGACTTTCTGTAGACCAAAGCTTTATCCAGAAGTTTCACTGATGTCGAGGAAATGTGTCATAATTGGTTCTCTTTATGTTTTTATTTTCTTGTTTTAAAGGGGTAAAAATAATGGGCTATCTGAAGCCACTAATTTTAAAACATAACTCCCCAACGAAAGCAATGGGAAGCTGAGCTTAAAAACTGTTGATTTAGACCACTGGAGCTCAAACTTGCATTCTTTACTGAGTCAAAATTTCCATTGAAATAATTGCAAAATCAAGTGTTTCCTTATATTAAACATATATTTCTGAAAATATTAATGTTAAGGAAGAATAGTGCATGCACTTGTGGCTCTGGGGAGTGAAACAAATTAAGAAAACTGAATTATAAAGATATTATTTCTAATCATATTGATCTCCCACCCATAAGTAGCCGATACATTATGTATTCAAAGCACTAGCAGACCTCTGTCTACCTGTCAAAGGCCCAGGTTCTGCAACACAACTGTAGTTGTGTTGCATCTTCATAAATAGTCCCTTTTCAAATCATGAAATAATGTGCTACCGGCGTAAGTGAGGAAGAATCTAGACCTAAATCATGTATGATTTGTCAAAGGAAGGGATGGAAATTACTCTGAGTTACATTTGTTAAAGGAGCTCTTATTAGAGTTGTGCAAATGTTCTCAACAAACATCAGACCCACTCCAAACTAGCCTCTGCTATAATGTGTTTGTGAACCTCAACAGAAGTTTGCAAACATGGGCTCTGGTTATTCATGTGGACATAAAATGTATGATACTCCCTTCTCCCAACCAGCTTCTCTTGCTCTCTTCCTCCATCTCACCCCCTGCATCCTCTCTTTTCACTAGAGGTTGTGGTTTGTATGTGATTGCTAGCCACCATACTAACTATTATGAGACTGTTCTCTTCTTTGGCTGTTTGAGGGAATGGAAGTGATTTTCCTTCTGTCACTTCAGTATTGGGGTGACATCCTTCCTGACCAAAGAAGATCCTTTATGGATTATAAACCTCATCCCTGCCCTCTGATGCAGACACATAGATCCCATTGGCTTAGATGAACCCATATGGCAGAATTTGACCCTACAATTCTTTGGTTCATTTAGATATTAAAGTTATTTGTGAAGTTCTCAACTGATCATTGGGGCTTTCTCAAAGAATTTGGGTAGTGTTGCCTCATGGATAAAGTACTAGACTGGGACTCAGCAAATATGAGTTCCATTGCTAGCTCTTCCTCTGGCCTTAGGCAAGTCACTTCATCTCTCTGTACGTCATTTTCCCCATCTGAAAATGGGAAAAATTATACTAACTTCCTTTGTGAAGTGCTTTGAGATCTACTGATGAAAAGTGCTATGTAAGAGCTAGATATTTATTATTATTTAGTGACAGAAGTGTACAGTACCATAGCTCTTGCAAGATTCTATGGATAACCCATCCAGGCCTGAGGTGTTAGGTTTAATTTGCATAGCTTGAATAGCTGGTATCTGTGAGATGGGCTGATCTTCTTGGGAGGGTTTTTCTTTAGATCCCCCATATGTGAAATTAAAAGTCATTGGGATGGAATATTTTCTGCTTTGTATAGTGTTTCATAAAATGTTTGGGATGTGCTGCTGGTGTGTTTGGCAGAAGTACTGGGTCACTCCTTAGTGTTTTAGATATTTGTCATTTTTGTGACTCTCCTCGTTCTTAAGCAATACGCTAGGAGTATTCCTGTTTCTTACCAGATTTGCAACCCTTTTCTTCTTTGAGCTTACATGTTTGTATTCTTGAGTTTATTCATACAAAGAAGAGTTACTTCCATTTCAATATATCATAGCGAATGTTGGGTAACAAAAACTTGACCTAAATGTATGTATATATGAGGGGCAAATTCTCTGCTGGTGTATATTGAATTCAAAATAGTTGAGCTAGTTCACATCAGCAAAGAAATAACTCTAGGTGAAATAACTAGGTGAAGTCAATGTTGAAAACAGGGTTAGCTGGCTTATTTTGTAGAGCATCATCAAAGAGGCTGGCTCCAGCATATCTCTGTCCCTCGGCAGGTGCAGAGGACAGCAGTGAATGAAAGCACAAAATGCATAGCAGCTCACCTTATGTTTACACATGCATGAAAGACCCTCAGGAACCATTCTTCTCTGAACTTAGGCAGTGGCAGGTGCACCTCTGGTTTCCCAGCAGTTTGGGATTCTGTTGGGAAAAAAATTTGGAATATTTCATTTCTCTGAATATGAGATTATGAACTAATGATGCAAAACACCTGTTCTTTGTGAGCCATTGTATCACAGACCTGGGCACATCTTTTTTCGAGATAGGCACTAAACTTCAAATGAATTGTGCTGTTTTCTTTTCCCTGCTTGGAAAGAAGAATGGTCTTGTGACTCAGGCTGATCTGGATCCAGGATAAAGCTCTGCCACAGATCTCCTCTGTGACCGTAACCAATCTCTCTGTGCCTCAGTTTACTAACTATAAAATATGGATAACTCCATCGTTGCCTGCTTTGTCTGTCTGGATCGTGAGCTCTTTAAGACAGAGACTGTCCTTATAGCATGCACTGGGGGCCTGAGTTCAGTTGGAGTCTCTACGTACTTCTGTAGTACAAAACAATAATGATGAAAACTCAGAAGGGAGAGAGGAGGACTCAAAATCGCCCACCCACATTATTCACAGCTCAGGTAGGCATATCCACCCTAGCTCTAATCTAGCTAGCTCACTGAAAATATCAGTGAAGATGAAGCAGCACAGGTTAGGGATGCAAGTATCTGCCTCAGGTTCTAGGCAGGCTTATTCGGCATGTGCTGAAGCCAACGCTACCACAGTTTCAATGCGATCTTTAACTATGTTAGTTGCCAGATGAAAGCTAGCGCAGGTATTTCAACCCGTGCTGTAGTCCCACCTCTGACTGCAGTGTAGACATAGAGTTATGATCGAATTTCCAAGATCCCCCAAGTCCCATTGACTTTCAATGGGATTTAGGAAACCATATCACTTAGGGCCATATTTTAAAGGTATTTAGGCACCTAACTCCCATGGACTTCAATGGGAGTTAGGTGCCTAACTACTTTTAAAAATCTAGCTCTTAGACACTTATGAAAATGTTATCCTTTGTGTTTAAGCCTGAAAGTTTGAATAACTCCAGTGTAATCACTATTCCTCACCAAACTGCATTTTGATATCCACTTCTATTTTTTACCATTAGTGAACATCATCTAAAATGCTTGGTAAATTAAGTTATGTAAGATGACTCATATTTTAAAAGTGTCATACATAATTGCACAGTCATAATTATGGTATTCTTGACAATATCAGAGCAGCACAGAGTATGATTTCTCCTAAATAGAAGATGCAAGGTGTTTACTTATTGCTTTTCCCAGGTCAGAGTGACTAAAGATAATGTGGAGAAGCTCAGACTAGGAATTTATGAGCTACTGAGTTGCCAAGCCAATGCACTCACACTTTTTTCATTTTTTTTATTGTGACAGAATTTCCTAGTCCTTTGGGATTTGTCTCTCTTTCAGTAAGGGCAGCACAGCTAAAATGAAATTCTCTGACAGATCTCTTCTGTTTTATTTACTCAAGAAAGCTTTGACCATAAGTAGCTTTTGGTTTCAAGCGTGTTCCTGCTTTTAACCTACATTTTTTTCCAGTTGTGCCAGTTGATGATGAAGGGCATTAAATGACTTGACCTAGGTCAACTCAGCAGGGGTCTCTTGGCTTCTAGCTCTTTATTCTTCACTCTAACCAGCAGATGATTGCTGTAACCTCACCACCTTCCTTTACCAATCTTCACTGAGTTTTAACACCATGAAGAAAAAAAGAAAACTGGGAGCATTTTAGCATATGTCCATATAAGTTGTGAATGCCTTCAAGATCTGATAGAGCTGAACTGAACTGTGCTGGTTAAATACTGGAACAGAGACAAAAATACTGTAGGTCCATTGTCTTCTATCTATCTAAGTTCTGTGATTAATATTATGTACGGAGAAAGTGTTTACTTTTCCCACTTGCACTTAATGGTCCATTGCAACATAAATAGTGCTGGCAACAATGAGAAAAATGTCTAGAATTTCAGTAATCACAAAGCTATGTTTGTTTTAGAATCAGTAGAGTTTCCTGGCCCGATTCTCAGCTGGTATAAATCCACTGATTTCAATGGATCTCTCCTGATTAACACCAGCTGAAGAACTCCAGGTTCAGAAAGTTTGATTTTTAATAATAAAATTAGTTACTGAAAAATATATACAGCAATTTGTAAACTACCTTTTACGAATTCTGCTGCTCTCCTCCAAAAGTATTTTTGGGAAGGTTTACAGAAGAAACATAAGGCACAAGATGGAAAACATTATTCATTATTAATAGCACTTAAAAGCAACAGCCTCAATGTTAATCTTTAAGTAAATAGCAAAGGCTTCCATCATGTACTGTAAGTTATGTAAGCATTTCAAGCAAAGGCAAAGGATATGGTTAACAGTGTTGTCTGAGTGAAAATATTAACAGCAGAACATTATGAAGTGAAAACAAATTCTTTTTGTATCTCCATTTTACCAGAGCTGAATATGTTTTCACCAAATATAGAAATTCATCCAGAACAATGTATCAGCCAGCTGGCCTGAGAGTCTTATCTAAGTCACACTGGTGTAAATCAGGAATGACTCTACTGAGGTCAATGGAATGACACTGTTGTGAGATGAGACTGCATCCCCAAAAGTGAGATTTTGATCTCAGTTGTGTAAGTGCAAATTAATTACTTGTAACTCCACTGAAGTTAATGGTGAAACTGAAGTCAGAGTATGGCCCAGAGCATTTTAAAATGCAAACTGTTAATATAAAACTTCAAGCAGCAAAAACCTGATGATAGCAGTGAAGTTTATCTACACACTCCCCATCCGTGGCCCCACAAAATCGCGAGATCTCCTGGTTAACCTCCTCCTAGCCATAGCTAAAACAGCCATTTATAAAACCAGAGAGGGGAGGTTGGCTAATGAAGCGTCCTGCGATTGTAGGGCCGTTTTCCGATCTTCAGTACATTCACGTATCCGGGCGGAATTCCTCTGGGCAGCGTCCACCGACTCCCTTGACGCCTTCGAGGAGCGGTGGGTGCTGTCCGAAGTTCTGTGCTCGGTGACCCCGTCCGGTTCCCTCCATCTGACCCTTTGATTGAGGGGAAGAGCGAGAGACCCCAGCCCTAGCCGTTGTCGCTGTGGATACCATCATTACTGTCACCTAGGAGGGGTCCTATAACATGTGGATGTAATCCCCCCCACCCCCAAACCGCCCACCCCGCAGCCGTGCCCATCTTGTCGGGCACTCTCAGGAGAGAAATAATCGGTGACACTGGGCGTGGCACTAGGTAACTCGAGGGAGTGGAAGACCACGAGTGTCGAGGAAGCCCCCCCGCTCTGGGCCCAGGATAGCCTGAACACTTCTCCCTCCTGAAGGCTGCTGTGTTATACCTTCTGTTTGCTTTTGTTTTGTCGCATAGTCTTGCTTTATTCTCTTTGGTGATTCTTTGTAAATGTTACACAAATAAAATTTTTTTCTGCTTTAAAAAAAAAAGATAGCAGTGAAGTGCAATAGATATAGGAGGACCCTGTGAAGTCAAGAGGTGCTACTATCCCCATCGTACAGGTGGGGACTGGAGGCACAGAGACACTAATGCCCAGACCCACAAAGGTACATCACCCATGTCATAAATATAAAGGGAAGGGTAAACCCCTTTAAAATCCCTCCTGGCCAGAGGAAAAAAATCCTCTTACCTGTAAAGGGTTAAGAAGCTAAAGGTAACCTCCCTGGCACCTGACCAAAATGACCAATGAGGAGACAAGATACTTTCAAAAGCTGGGGGGAGGGAGAAAAACAAAGGGTCTGGTCTGTCTGTGTGATGCTTTTGCTGGAGACAGAACAGGAATGGAGTCTTAGAACTTAGTAAGTAATCTAGCTAGGTATGTATTAGATTATGATTTCTTGAAATGGCTGAGAAAATAGCTGTGCTGAATAGAATGAATATTCCTGTCTGTGTGTCTTTTTTGTATCTTAAGGTTTTGCCTGGAGGGATTCTCTATGTTTTGAATCTAATTACCCTGTAAGGTATTCACCATCCTGATTTTACAGAGGTGATTCTTTTCTTTTTACTTCTATTAAAAGCCTTCTTGTAAGGAAACTGAATGTTTTTTCATTGTTTTAAGATCCAAGGGTTTGGGTCTGTGGTCACCTATGCAAATTGGTGAGGATTTTTACCAAACCTTCCACAGGAAGTGGGGTGCAAGGGTTGGGAGGATTTTGGGGGAAAAGACATGTCCAAACTCCGTTTTTTCAGGAACCCAGATAAAGTTTGCTGGTGGCAGTGGAAATCCAAGGGCAAGGGGTAAAATTAATTTGTACCTTGGGGAAGTTTTAACCTAAGCTGGTAAAAGTAAGCTTAGGAGGTTTTCATGAAGGTCCCCACATCTGTACCCTAGAGTTCAGAGTGGGGAAGGAACCTTGACAACCCAGCATGGCATAATTTTCAGGAACAATATTGTATTAGGCACCTAGGCTCCCTATACAATGAATGACGAGAGAGAAGAACCAAAGGATACAATCCACAAAAGCCAGCATGCTAGGCAGGTGCCACCTAAGCTAGCCAATGGGAGATGGTGATGACAGGGCTGGATCCTCATCTGT
This sequence comes from Eretmochelys imbricata, assembly GCF_965152235.1. Classification (NCBI taxonomy): domain Eukaryota; kingdom Metazoa; phylum Chordata; order Testudines; family Cheloniidae; genus Eretmochelys; species Eretmochelys imbricata. The sequence continues at coordinate 243,572,592 of NC_135573.1, forward strand.
GCATCTCTGACCGAGTTAGGCACCTAAGGCTGGGCTGCAGTGAGTTGTCTATGTCTACTAGCAGTCCATGACCAGGGACCTCTCTCAGAGTCATGCAGTTTAGGTACCTAAGTAATTTCTTCTGAGAATGAGGTTGGAACTTGCCTGACACCAACAAGCTGTCCAGAGAAGGAGGTAGTACCCACCCTATAACTTAGAACATAGTAAATAGCATACTCACCTGGTATGTGGGAGACTCAAGTTCACTTACCCCTCATGCAGATGCAATTTGAAAAGGGGTGTTTTCCCTCTAGCCAGAGAATGTTCTAAACACTGAGCTATGGCAGTCAATGTGAAGTGTGTGTGCCCTCAGTCTCTCCTACTGAAGCAGTTCTACTGTGAATAAATAATTAAACAGCCACTGAAGCAGGGAGACTGGATGGCTCCCTGAACTTCTGTGCTACGGACTCCTTTTGTTTTGTTGTTGCTCTCTGGTCCAACAATTCTTTAAGTAGTTATCCAAAGTCTTCCACATCTCAGGAAGATGCTCTAATCACTGGCCTAAAAGTTATAAGGTGGGCCCCTACCTCCTCCAGCCAGATTTTGTATGGGACCCAATCCAGTAGGTGGCCTCTGAGCATGCCTACCAAAATTGGTAAAGTGATACAGGTGCTCCTTTGCCTAGTTTCCCTTATAGGTCATTCTGGGGGAGATAGGCATCTGGACACCTAGAGTGGAGCAGCAGTGTTCATTTCCAGAGGTACAAATCTAGATCACTAGGGAACTTTTACAGCAAAAGTTTAGGAGCTGAGTCAATTTAAGTGCCTAAGGGGTTAGGTGGCAGCTGAATGAGGGTTTTGTGAATCGCAGTGGTGCCTAAAACTGGGCCTTAGACACCTATGTGTCTTACCCACGGTCACACAGGAAGTCTATGGTTTTTACATTCAGTTCTCATGAGACCTAGGCTAATGCGCTAACCACATGGCCATACTTCTTTAACTATTTGACTCCAATGGAGTTCCGCTAGGGATAAATATGGCCTGAATATTCTCAGAGGAATGCTAACATGTATTAATTGTTGAACTCTGAGTTCATATTTCAACCAGAGTAAAAGAGGCAAGACAGGTTTCTTCTCCCATTCAGATGAGCAATCCTCTTCAAAAAGACTTTTTAAAAATATTGTGCTTGTGCCTCATGGTTATAGCTCCCATTTTCTTTCTAACTTGCCCTCTTTGCCATTCTCCCAATTAAAAAGAAAAAAAGGCGCACTGAACATACGTATTTATTCTCATGGGGCCTGATTATCATTCACACCTATGTCTCTTTACACTCCTTTGGCACTGTAAAGGGACTTTAATTAGATGATAAATCAGGCCATGAATTTGAGATACTTCACCTTTGTTAATTTAATAAGTTATTCAGCACTGTAATGCATCTGCCCTGGCATTCACCGTAAGAAACTGTTTACGGTGGGCCAAACATTAGTCTTTATTCAGTAAGCTCCCACTGGTCTCTGAGAGGTTTTTGAGAGTAAGAACTGTAGGATTTGGTCCACTGTAATTATACACTAATATTGAAAATTTTAATGAAGTCAGTGAAACTATTTAATTCCCAAGCCAGAAATTTTTTGCATCAAAAAGGGACCTTATTTCCTATATTTCTAGCTGGAAAAACAAACCAAAGAACAGACCCAGTTTCGTTGCCTGTTAAGGGAAGGTTTCAGAGTAACAGCCGTGTTAGTCTGTATTCGCAAAAAGAAAAGGAGTACTTGTGGCACCTTAGAGACTAACCAATTTATTTGAGCATAAGCTTTCGTGAGCTACAGCTCACTTCATCGGATGCATACTGTGGAAAGTGTAGAAGATCTTATTATACACACACAAAGCATGAAAAAATACCTCCCCCCACCCCACTCTCCTGCTGGTAATAGCTTATCTAAAGTGATCACTCTCCTTACAATGTGTATGATAATCAAGGTGGGCCATTTCCAGCACAAATCCAGGTTTTCTCACCCACCCCCCCAAACACACACACACACAAACTCACTCTGCTGCTGGCAATAGCTTATCTAAAGTGATCACTCTCCTTACAATGTGTATGATAATCAAGGTGGGCCATTTCCAACACAAATCCAGATTTGCTCAAAACCCCCCCCCCACACACACACACACACAAACTCACTCTCCTGCTGGTAATAGCTTATCCAAAGTGACTGGAAATGGCCCAACTTGATTATCATACACATTGTAAGGAGAGTGATCACTTTACATAAGCTATTACCAGCAGGAGAGTGGGGTTGGGGGGAGGTATTGTTTCATGCTTTGTGTGTATATAATAAGATCTTCTACACTTTCCACAGTATGCATCCGATGAAGTGAGCTGTAGCTCACGAAAGCTCATGCTCAAATAAATTGGTTAGTCTCTAAGGTGCCACAAGTACTCCTTTTCTTTTTGTTAAGGGAAGGTGGCTTTATTTGTGCTCATTGTTTTAGCCGTATAAATACAGTGTCGGTTGGAATCTGGTGCATGTACTAGTAGTTTTGAAAATATTACTATGACCATAAGAGTTTCTGGATACATAGACAGCTATGCTTAAACTCTTAAGGCATAATTCTACTCTGAGTTACACTGTTGCCGTCCATTGTGTCTGAATCTATTTTCATGACTCTCGCAAAATAAACATTGAATTGCAGATAATTGTGCCTAATTCTGACCTCACTCGCAGTAGTATAAATCTGAATAAATCCTTTGGAGTCAATCGGCATTAGCACAGTGAGTCTGATTGGGTTATTCCTGATTTACCCAGTCCTATGAATGACTTCACATGGATAGGGCCCTGCACTAATTCTTAGCTACATCCGTGTGAAATATCTTGCAGAATTGGGGCCTTAATTAGGGCATCTTGGAAGACTGCTTATCATCCCAGTTTAGCAACTGTACTTATCAAGAGCCAAATTCTTCTCTCAATTACATCAGTATAAATCTGGAACAATTGCAGAGATTAGAATGGAGTTATTCTGGATTTACACCCATGTTACTGAAAACATAATTTGACCCTAAGCTCTAAAAGAATAATCTATTAAAAAAAATTTTAAAAAGATTAAAATGAAATAAATAATTGGACTATGTGAAACTGCAAGAATAATAATAATGTTTACTGCTTTTCATTTTTCTCTCTTCTCTTTGAATCTTACTTATGTAGAGCTATACCAGAGCTCAGAATCTAACATAAGGGTTAACACCACTTAACCCCTTGGCACTGGGCAAATGTTTCCCTATTAAATGGAATATTTGCTAATACTATTCCAATTATGCAGCAGCATTGCTTTTCGCTGTCATTGGGATAAATTAGTCCCCTGGGAGAATTTATAAAGCTCCTTGTAAAAAATCTTTCTTGATTTCATATGTCTTGATTGAAGGGAATATATTATAGTAAAATGGTTAACAGGTAATAGGTAACCTAAGCCATTGGGGGAAAAGGTTTCTTTGTAATTCCCCCCATTAGCTTTGTTACTTTCTTTTCTATCCGTGTAAATAATGTATGCCCTGAGGTGTGATGAATAGTAGAATGGCTCAAATCTTAGTACCGACTATGAAATTTTTTTGTTACATTGATTTCATACTCTTGTCTTTAACTGCCTACTAATTATGAACCCAACTCTTCTCATTTGCTTTCCATATAACTTTTTCTTCATCATGAACAAGAATACTAAGGATAATATTTTCAAAGTTGCTTGGGGGATATGAACAGTCAATGTGTGTTAATTTTAATGGGTATTGGGTATCCACTTCTCCTAGGAGGCCTCAGCCTAAAAGCAGCCAGGCATGTATATGTATATAATTCAGATACTTGGTGAGCTCTTATTCTGATTTGCTTCAGTAATAAAGGCATATCAAAGGTAGGTAACTTCTAAAAGGACTCATCCAGTGAATTTTGCATATATATAGACTCAACTGTAATTAGCTGCATGGGGGGAAATCTAAAGCCAATAATCAATAGATTATTAACTATTATTAATAGATGATTTGCCCATTATCTTTGATAGGCTGTGGCTCAGGGCTATAGCACTGTTCTTGTGCAAGACAACTTTTGTAAGTTCTAAGAAGGCCAAGTACCTAACACCTTCAAAGAAGTCAGAAATGCACAGGATATCTGAAAGTTCAACTGTAACATTCTGTTCCAGTCACTGATGCAGATCTTCCATTGATATTGCCTTTAAACTACAGATAGCTACATACTATTGTCCCCTTATTGGAAATGCAACAAGAAAGACTTGGATAAATAGCGGAGTTATCATCACAGTTAAAATGGAAGCAGATTCTTAAATTTTCTGTAAGATATGGAAGGAATAAAATAATTGCAGAGAGATCAGAAAAAGTTAGCAACAACATTTGACCTATATTTTAAGAGAAAATCAACCCACAGTTATTCAGGGTACAGATACAGATTTGTTGGAACAAGAAGATCTTTTTAAAAAAGTAATATAGAACATTCCATCCTCTTCTACCTCTTGTTATTTTTTGCTAGTGATCAGTTGAAGTATTTATAGTAAAGGAACTTATTAACCAAGTTTATCAAGTTTCTTTCCCTTTCTAAATGGCATGAGGCTGGAAATAGCAAAAGGTACCTGCCCCATGAAATACCACCAATAATGTCAGCCTTCATTGATCAACTGTCCATTTCATCTGCAAGTACTTTCTTCCATTCCTCCTTCATGCACAGAACACCCTCCCCAAACTTATCCATGAAACCAGTACACTGCCCTCCAGCACTCATTGCAAATTTTCCATCATTTTTTTCAACAGAAAATTGGATTTTCAGCAAAACAATTTGTGTGCGTTTGCATGTGGGTGGGTGGGTGAGTGAGTGAGTGGGTGAGTATGTGAAAAGTGTCTCCTTAATAAAGAAAATTTCATTTTTTTGTTGAAAAACCAAACACCCAAAAAAAGCAAATATTTTTGGTTTTTAGTGTGAAATATTTTAATTTGGATATGCCATCATGATTCCTCATAGGAGTTGTAATTTGGTTGTCTCACATAACTATTTTCTATAAACTGGGATCTCCAATCGGACTATATTTCCCAGAGTGCACTAGGGCTAGGGACTTTCATGTTGCACTGCCTCTCCTAACCAATGAGTTTGTTTCCCCCAATCTTTGTGTTTTGTTTTAAGTACATTGTAAAGTCTTTGGGGCGGAAAATGTATTCTATGACTCTGATCATACAAAGACTTAATCCCATACTTAACTTTACATACTAAGTACATGAACAAATCTTTGCAGGATTAGACCTTAAATAGTATGGGGCAGATCCTCAGCTGGTATAAAGTGACATGGCTCTGTGGAGTTATGGAAATGTACATCAGCTGAGGGTGTAGATACTCAATAGATCCTCATCCCCTAGGTAAACATAGGCAACAAAATTATCTTCATTATTCTTCAGAAATGCTAACAAGGAGGGTGTTCAGAGAATACAGTATCTGAGCTCAGTATTAGAACTTATATAGAATAGAATATAATAGAATAGAATGTACACTGCTTATTCAAGAAAAATATCAGAGAAACAAAATTGACATGGAGTAAATTATTATAATACTTTAACAATGAAGGAAAACAAGTCTGTAGAACATTGTCATTCACTTAAAATTAAGTTTATATTGTGTGGTTAAAGAAACCCCCTGACAATAAATAACATTCCACCTTTCAGAGCATTAATAGCAATTAATCTATGTGTGTTTCATCATTGTTTCAATACAAGAAAGTATTCTAAAAATTACTATCGTTCAAGAGTTATTGTTGTTTCATCTTTTGAATTATGGCTTGTCTGTGATTTAAATTCTACATCAAACAAAAAGTCTGGAAAAATTCATCTCCTTTATCTTCTTTACTCTCAAAGTGATTTTTTTTTCCAAAACAGAGGATTTTTGCTTTTCCTGTATTTTATAACTGGGAATGTCCTGTTAAACTTTAGTTCATTTATCAGTATAATATATATGATATTTGTCAGATGTAAGATCAGAGGAAGTCGCACTACCAATCAAAAGAGTCTCAGAGCTCTGCTTTGACTGCATTTTTCACTTGATGTTTGCCAACTTAAAAGCACTGGATCAGCTTCATTCTGCATTTGAAAAATTATTTGTGACTTCTACAAAGCAGATACAATTCCAGAAATTTATGAAGATTTTTGCAAATCCCAATTTCCTTTGGAATTAGCTTCTCACATCATAATTCTGTCTTTGATCCTTAGTCTCCAAAATTGGATTTATTTTTGTTTCTGACAAAAGGGAATGGGCTTCTGCATCCAGGATGCCTGTGTAGATTATTCCACTGTCGTTTGTGCTTGCAACATTTTCTTTCTTTCTTTTCTCTTTATTTCCAAATCTCTTTTTCTTTCTTTCCCTCCCCCCAAAACACTTTTGGGATGTTTCCCCAGATGAATCTCTGAGATTTGTGTCAAATTTTACTGGTAGAATAAATACAATTAATGTTATGGACCCTTCCTGTGCTAGCTGTAGTGAAATGGAAGGGAATGCAAAAGTTGCTTTAAGCCATTTTTGAGCTTTCGGAATTCTGACCTGGGCTGGACTCATCAACCCTGTACACTTAGAGCAGCCCCAGGCTTAAAGGGTATCGATCAGTCATCTTAAAGGAAAAACAGCAAAGAAAAGACTCTGTCCTTACATCTTGCCACAGATTTATCCCTTTTCCCTTCTCATCTTCATTACCCTTCCCTGTATCCTCTATGCACAAACTCTTTTCCTTCCATGTCTGCAAGCATCTACTCACTCTTCATTCATACCTTCCTTAAAAGACAATTCTTTCACTCAGTCTGCCATGATTCAGCTGCCAATAAAAGTTTTGTTTTACAGGATTTGTTTGAACAGCTATTCTACTTTCTTATTAAATCCATCGTCTGATTACAGTGTACATTATATACATTAATTGTATTGTTTGTCTATTTAGATTGTAAGCTTTTTGGAAGAGAGACTGTGCCATATTTCACATTCAGTACATTTATTATTATTGAGACCTGTTCTTCAGCCTTTATAGGAGTGCTGCTTTTTCCGCCTCTGAATGTCCTGGTATATCTACCATACAATGAATATACTGGGTCTAAAAAAGACCCTATTAGCACTTTGGATGGGTTTTCAAAAGGCAGTGGAAGTTTTACCCTGGCTGTAATGGGAGCAGAGTTAGGCCAATGCTGAGCACTTTAGAAATCCGCAAGCTGAAAAGCACAACCTCAACCATGTCAGAGGGCCTGTTTATAACATGGTAGGCCCTTGACATATTTATAATAAGGAGCCATCAAAACCTTGGGGGCCTATACGGGAAATTTGTTTGCAACCATAATAGCATCTTTTGCTTTTGTGAAAGCTATAATCTCTTCTTGAAACACCTTGGGTGGAATCGTGGCCTTACTGAACTCAATGGGAACCTTGTCATTGACTTCAGCAGGGCCAGGATTTCACTCTTTATCTCTATTTTCCAATCAGTAGAATCCTAAGTTCTCCTGCCAAGAGGAACTGGCCACAGGCCATTTCCTGGGGAACCAGGGCTGGAAATTAAACTTGGGACTATAGAATGGCAGTGAACAGCATTACTAAGTGACCATTCCTAAATCCAAATCCTGTGTTTGTAGTACCCCCACTGAAGTCAACAGAAGCCACACAGATATAATCCAGTTGTCATGGATGCTTAGATTAGTGTCAGAAATAATGACAGGGTATACAAACTCCATCCTAATTGGCAAGGGGTTAATGACAGTCTGTGAGCTCAGTCAGCCACACACCGCACTTCATCTGTGTCAAGGTTCCTCCCCCACTCTGAATTCTAGGGTACAGATGTGGGGACCTGCATGAAAAACCTCCTAAGCTTATCTTTACCAGCTTAGGTCAAAACTTCCCCAAGGTACAAAATATTCCCCCCGTTGTCCTTGGCCTGGCCGCTACCACCACCAAACTAATACTGGTTACTGGGGAAGAGCTGTTTGGACGCGTCTTTCCCCCCAAAATACTTCCCAAAACCCTGCACCCCACTTCCTGGACAAGGTTTGGTAAAAAGCCTCACCAATTTGCCTAGGTGACTACAGACCCAGACCCTTGGATCTTAAGAACAATGAACAATCCTCCCAACACTTGCACCCCCCCTTTCCTGGGAAATGTTGGATAAAAAGCCTCACCAATTTGCATAGGTGACCACAGACCCAAACCCTTGGATCTGAGAACAATGAAAAAGCATTCAGTTTTTTACAAGAAGACTTTTAATAAAAAATAGAAGTAAATAGAAATAAAGAAACCCCCCCTGTAAAATCAGGATGGTAGATATCTTACAGGGTAATTAGATTCAAAAACATAGAGAAGTCCTCTAGGCAAAACCTTAAGTTACAAAAAAGATACACAGACAGAAATAGTTATTCTATTCAGCACAATTCTTTTCTCAGCCATTTAAAGAAATCATAATCTAACACATACCTAGCTAGATTACTTACTAAAAGTTCTAAGACTCCATTCCTGATCTATCCCCGGCCAAGACCCAGCATACAGACAGACACGGACCCTTTGTTTCTCTCCCTCCTCCCAGCTTTTGAAAGTATCTTGTCTCCTCATTGGTCATTTTGGTCAGGTGCCAGCGAGGTTACCTTTAGCTTCTTAACCCTTTACAGGTGAGAAGAGCTTTCCCCTGGCCAGGAGGGATTTCAAAGGGGTTTACCCTTCCCTTTATATTTATGACAATCTGTGTGAAGTGTCAAGCCTCGAGGTAGGGGTTAAAAGGAGAAAAGTCCAGCTCAGTAGGGGCTGACTGAGAGGAGGAGAGAGCATCTTGGGCTAACCCCTTAAAGGAAAGACTGGCTGGAGTCAGGGGATAACCAGATATTGCTAGATGCCAGGGCCTCCATAGGGGCCAGTAGGCTTGGCATGGGACTTTTACATGTGCTTTGTTTGTTGTGGCTATAATGTTTTTTTCGGGGGGGAATGTGCTAGGGAAGGAGCTGGTGGAAAGACTTAGAGGCAAGCTGTAGTAGGAAGTAGCCCAGGGAGGAAGTGGTAGGTCCAAACAGACAGAGCTTAGATGTTTATTACTGGGTGCCTGGGCTGGAACTCAGCATAGAGGGAGGCCTACCGGCTCACTGATGACTTGGTGCAGAGGCCCTGGAGAAAAGGTCTAGAAAGGATTATTAAGTATGAAGTTAGGCTGAAGACCTGGTGTAAAGATGGTGGACTATCGATGTACAAGACTGTATTCACCATGAAAGGGCTGGGATTGTACTTGACTTGGACAGATGGCTAAGTCACAGGGAGACTGGAAGGCTAGTGGCAGTAGGGCATGCCTGTGGAGGAGACACTGCTATGCCATGTTCTGCAATGAGGGGATGCACCAGGCGGTGAGTCCCTTTATCACACCAACACTTTATGCAACCATTTTATAGGTACAGAAAGAACCACAGCACTGTTTATAAATTCCAGACTTCAGTCATGTACCTATCTTCTGTAACTGTTAGACATTAGTCTTTAAACTAATAGAAAGTTCCTCTTATGGATTACTGTTTTTAATGCTTCAAAACAAATGTTGATTTCAATCAGATGTAATGGAAATTTTGGAAGCTCAACTGGGAGAAAAGAAAGGAAGCTATGTTTAATGTTTTAGCTAAAGTGCATTGCTTTTTTGTTAGCAAAGTAAGGCTAATGTTGATTGTAAAGTCAATGGGTAAATCAGTCATTAATTATTAGTAATGACTGATTCCCATTTGGAATGATGCTTCCAGCAGTGGAAGTTGCACTTAAAATAGTTAGGTTTCAGAGTAGCAGCCGTTAGTCTGTATTCACAGAAAGAAAAGGAGGACTTGTGGCACCTTAGAGACTAACCAATTTATTTGAGCATGAGCTTTCGTGAGCTACAGCTCACTTTAGTAGCTCCCGAAAGCTTATGCTCAAATAAATGTGTTAGTCTCTAAGGTGCCACAAGTCCTCCTTTTCTTTTTAAAATAGGTATTCATCCTGATCATCCCTTTTCAAAGCAGAAATAAGGGAGCTGGGAAGACAACTCATTTTGAACCATTTCTGGGTTAGGTTACCTCTCCCTAACCTTAACTCTGGCGTGGGCGGTATAGGTCCCCCTCCACCCTGATGTTTGCACCAGAGCCTCTTGGACTGTGGCTTCCTGTGCCCAGGGGAGTGCAAGAGGCTGTGTTAGCAATACTTCTCTAGGAGCAAGTGGGGGAGGAATGAGTGGGTATTGGGAATTGTCATGGATCCACGTCAAGCCCCCTTCAGCTGCTAGTGGAGCTGGCTGGACCCATGATGGGTGATATGCTGCACCCCTTAAAAGAGAAATGGAAAATTCCTCTCCCTCCAATACAAGAGGGAGCCCCAGGATGTGTAATGCCTTAGAAGGGTATACTCAGGACTGTGGCCCCAAGACACAATATGACTTGTTGGCATTATTGATAAAAATACTAAAATACGAAAACTAAAGTATTAGGAAGTCAGGGTGGAGGTAACCTTGGTAAGTTTGGGTCAGATAGGCTTTGAATCACAACCAGAAAGTTTTGGAAAAGTTTTGGAAATCAAAACTACTTTGGAACTTCTTATCTGTCCCATGGCAGCAGCAAAACATTCAGTGTCTCTCACACTATATTAGGTAAGGAGGAAAGGACTTAAGAAGATGCCTCCAAAACCTTTAAGGTTAAAGGCCAGAAATCAATGAAGCTACAGCTATTTAAATCAGCAGAGGATCTGGGTCTGTATCACACACACACACACACACACACACTCTCATCATTATCATCTGAGTGAAATCCTGGCTCCATTGTAATCAATGGCAAAACTCCCATTGACTTCAATCGGGCTAGGATTTCACCATCTTTTTCTCTCTACATATGTGTATATGAATTCAGTCCTAGTGTGAAAGGGACCTTTTATGGTGCACTCCTATTATCTACAAATTCTCAACCATTGGCTTTTTTATTGTTATATAAACACTTTAAAGATCCAGACCTCTGAAAATGTTTCAGTGTTTTGTTTTGGGTTTTTTGGAATTTAATTATTATAGGAATCTTGTTGCTTTTCAATATTACACCTGCTGCTGTTGCCGTTAATCTAGTCCTTCATCTGCCTGCAATTTGCTCCTCATTCATTCACACACACAATTTGTTCATCACATGATACATCACTGCAGTTGCAGGACAAAGGTGTTGGCAAATGTCTACCATGAGTGAAGCAATAAATAGCATTTTGTGTTGTGTTTAAAAATCACTCTGTCTGCAGGTCATTTCATAGGACCTTGTCAGTGTAATCCCTGTTCATTTTCAAATTCAAGTGAACTCTGTGACCTGATGATTTTTCCACATATTAGTTTTGAAAATAAACCCTTTTGATAAGGTCACTTGTTGCTTAGTTGGTGATTGCTCTGTTCCTAGTAGCATAATGCTTGCTTATGTTTACTGTAAAGTACAGGGGCAGGGGGAAAAACATGGGCCAGACTTTCAGAACAGCTGAGCATCCTGTAGGATCCTAAAACTCCTACTTTAGGTACCTAAACAAGTTTCAGATTCTCAAAAGAGCCCGATTCTCATTTATTGGTCAGATTTTCAAACATGGTTAGCCCCCAGCAGCTCCTGTACAGAAAAATGGGTTCTGCTGCGTGTTTAGCTCTTTAGAAAATCTGGCCATTTTATTTGGGTGACATAAATGGAAACTCTGTTCCCATGAAAATCTGTCCTTAAGTCATATATTCGCAAGAGAAAATAGAAATAGTTTTGCTTCATGTTAAGTCTGTTGATTCAATAATATTCTGTTAATTTTAATAAGGTGATAGTGATTAAATTATCCAGTGTCTTTTGAATATCAATCTAAATAGAAAGGCCTCAATCCAAAAAGAGATTTAGGCATTGCAATGCTGAGTCACTGGAGCATGGGGGACTGAATCTTGGGTCTCCCAGCTTGGTGCTCTAACCACTAGGTTACAGAGTCATTCTTACTCACGTGCTCTTTCTGGCTCAATTACTCTTTCACTAGTTACTCACAGTGGAATAGTTTCTAAGGCGAGATGGCGGGAATCCCCACCTCAGAATGTCACATAGCTCAGTGGTTTGAGCATTTTCCTCAGAGGTGGAAGTCCTTTCTTCTCTCCCAGCAGCAGTCTGTGTAAGTGTTTTATCCACTGGGCTAAAAGTTATAAGGTGGGCACCACCTTAGTTGCCTAGGGAACTTTTGCAGCAAAAACATAGGTGCCAAGCGAGTGTAAGCAGGAGTTATGTGGAGCCTAAAATTGGATGTTAAGCATGTAAATCTGGGGGTACCTTTGCAAATCTGGGCCAAAGCCCATACATTTTCTGATGTATTATTGTTGCTGTAAAACATCTTTGTCATTTTGAAACTAATTAAAAACAAAAATTGTTAGCATCAGGGACAATATTACAGAAAAAAACAATTAGCAGAACTACTCATCCTGAGTAGATAATTAGCCTACTTCTAAAATAACATAGACTGAGAGCTTGTTGCTCAAATGCAGTACCCTTGTAGTAGAAAATCTTGTAACTGCAGGATCTAGTTACAGAGTTCCTCTCTGTGGGAAAAAAATAAAAACAAACCACTGCTCGGTCACACATATGTATATGTATTTTGTATCTACTACAAAAACAGTGTGAAAATGAAATGACACATATATCATGACATTAAATGGTTTAGATTGTAGCACTACATGTGATTACTGAATAATTGTGTCCTAAATTAAAATGTAGAGACAATTTAGCAATTCGTTTGAAAGGAATTTTGCACGGCAAGTGAAAACTACCCTAGATAGAAATATAGCATATCAGGAGACTTTCAAAACAGGAATCCCAACTTAATCTTGAGCTAAGTGCTCTGTAAATGAGTCTGTTAGCAGTCAGACACATAGCAGATTTGGGATGTGGGAAATCCCTAACTTGGGGATGAGACAAACCCACAGAAAAATTGAAGCGGCAACTGACAGCTTTTGGCAAATTAGAGAGTCTTCCTTTATGTTAAGATGTGAGCGAGGGCAGGAGAAAAGCCCATTGCATATTTGATTCACTCCCCCGCCCCGCCCCCCCCCCCCCGAAATGTTAATCCAGCTTTCTGAAGAATAAGTAGCATTTCTAAGGAGTAAGTGATTAACAAAATCTGGATTTGCTCATGATGCAGTATAAAAACCCTCAACCTTGCTGCATTGATATAAAGTACTATATTTTTCATTTGTGTAAGCATGTTGACCAGATGTCCTTGAATTTAATTTATTAAAGCTCACACTCTTGAGATTGTTCAATAATTTATATAGCCTTCACTGTAGAATTTTGCATTTGGTGATCTATTGAATCATTGTTTATTAATACAGAACTTTTAATTAAATATTAAAATCTTTGCTACAGTATACAACTGCTTTATGTAGGAATATCATATAATCAATAAATTGGGTACATGTAATTAATAACCATGACATAGAATGCTACTAATGAATGTAATATTTGCTAAGGTTTCTGACATATTTCAATAAAATTGAACTCATGTATAGAGGTTATTAAAACCAGAACAGATACAAAGTAGACAACATTGGCTTTCCTAATGTACAATATACAGTAGTTGAAAAAAAGACACCATACACTAGTAATGCTATTTTAAGAGTACCGTATCTAAAAATGTCTACAGGTATATACAAGAACAGAAATCCCTTAGAAGTAACCTGGAATGCCATGCTAAGGCAAAAATATAAATACAAAGTAGCAGTATACAGAATAAGGCAGAATAGCCAAAAGTTAACATTGATCTCATATATGCACTTTTGTCCTATGTAAAACTGCCCCCATTTTATGCTAGATTGTGGATACACCTGAAGCCCTGAGACTGATCTCTTTGAAACCCCAAATTTAAAAGTGTTTGGATTTAAGGTTTTGGTCCAGACCCATGTTTCCTACTTGTAAAACTGGTACAAAAATCACCCACTTCTTCCCCAGTACCTATTATCCCGAATAACCTCTTTCTCTACCCAGTTACTATTGATGGATTTCCAACATATATCGTAACAAGGAACACATAGGATTAAAATCTGCCCTCAAATACACTAAAAGCAAGCATATTGATGTTGATATGGTTACATGACATAAATCAGGGCTTATCTACATGTTGTTTTAGCATGTAGTAATGTTTGAAATGGGTTTACTGTGTTTCCACATGGCCCGGTTAGTACATGACACACTAGTGCAGACTAAAATTTACAGCTCTCTGGTGGGGACTAATGCAACATGTAGACAAGCCTTAGAGTGAATTTGCCACATTATACATAAGGCAGAATATAAGCTTGCTATGAAGCAGATTTGAATCAATGTTTAGACTTAAAAATGCCAAAATTCTCATTTCTAAACTAGGCTGCAAGTAACCCTGGAGGTTTCATATTATAGACTATCAACCACCATGTTGGGTAGCGAGGGTGGATATTATAATGGTACAAGTGTGGTATTTGTTGTTTGTTTTGTTTTGTTTTTTTGTTTTTGTTTTGTTTTTGTCAAGGAAGCTTAGCAACAAGATGGCAATAACATCAGTGGGTTTTTTTTGTAGAGAGGATTGCTTAGACAGTAGTTTCCATGGAAACTCCTGAAAATAGCATTTTGACTCCACCCTTTAAAAAGCTGAGGAGCTTCTTTATTCTAAATTTTTTGTGTTCATAATAAATGTCTAAAATCAGTATTTATATAAAAAAATCTTAAATTACTTGCATGCAAATTGGTAATAGCTTATTTAAAATAATCTATTTAGTTTTAGACCGACGCGGAAAATAGTTCTGCTCCTGGCCCTCTGCTGCCAAAGAATATGTAGCAGCACAAAAGGTCACTGAAAGGAACATTGTTTAAATTAACTGTCACTATAAACAGCCTGGACTGCAAAAGTTTTGTACTGCACTGTAGCTCTTTATTTGATAGGATATGAGTCACAGGGAAAAAATTATATACCTAGCTTTTAGAGCTTGTTAAAATAGCTGCAGCTGGGAGGTGTAACTCTCTCATGAATGAATAAGATAGTAAAAAAATATATATATCCTCTATAGGGAAGCTTCTCAATGAAAAAGCTGGTAAACAAGCCTGAGAAAAAAGGAAACAGATGCTGAGTGATAAGAAAGTGCCTGTTCTGACAGGGGAACACCAGTTTGTGTGAGCAGTGGATTGAAAAAGGGGACAGAGGGGGGCTTATTCAGCTGTTTCCTCATTGCTCTCCGTAGTGAATTAGTAAAAAATAATTTTGTGCCTGAACAAGGAAATGACATTTTGCCTCTGTGTTATAAAGGAAGTGTTCCTTTTGTTCTCTTGCGTAGAGGCCACCTCAGGAATTCAAGATGGCTGGGGCACAGCCAGGATTCAGAGAAAATATTTAGAAGGCACAAAATGTGCACACAGTTACAAAAATAACCAAGAGGCCAAAGGCAATGGACAGGGTTGACAACTGGTAACAGGCCACACATGGAACCTCAGCCAGCAGCCATGAAACACTTCCGAGGTCCAAGTTGCCTAGACCACTCCCACAAGTGGTGCTGCAGGGAGTCGAATTTCTGGAAAACCCATGACAGACAAAATTCATACTGGGGAAACATAGATTTTAATTTTTGTTTTTGCAAATACAGACCTCCTTTGTGACCTTGGAAACTGGGGATAATAACACTTTCCTGTATCTAAGTGTCGTCGCAAAGCTAAACATAAAGATCATTGAGATCCCTCCAATGGAAAGCACTATGTATATGAGAAATATCACAATTACTTTTTCATGTATCTAGATGCAGCACTTTTACTCCATTTATTTTTTGTTTCATTTAGACATGACTAATCATCATGTATTAGGGTTCTTTAGTGGTTAAGACTTGAGCGAGTCCAGTATTCTCTGGGCTGAAACAATTGTGACAGTCTTGGTCACTGGCACTCTCAGTCCAAAAAAGCACCAAGGAGATTGTGCTCCAGCCATAATGCTGTTGGCCACAGGCTAGTGGCAAAGTAATGTATTTAAACATAATACAATACTTTGCTGGATGTGAGGGAAAGTTTTCTTTTTGTCACCATGTGATCTGTGAACTCCTGACCAGTGGAACTGTTCTGGATGCCAGGCAGCCTGGTGAATTTGGGTTGTCTTCACTCAGATATAAATGTCAGTGCTTTTCTGGGAGAAGATTTTGATCTATTTTATAGCTAAGAATGCTGGGATTCAGACCAGATGGGTAAAATTTTTGGTAGATTTTATTTTATTTTCCCTTTATTTTTGGAGATTGTCAAAATCTGCATTCCAGATGGCAGGGTGTCAGCATTTCTCATACAAACTATTGCTAACCCTGCTAAAGAAACAGTCTTGCCCAAATGCTTAAGGTCTATCTAATCACCATATTTTCCCCTGGGTCAGATTGGCAGAGACCCTAAGAGTTTCTTTGCCTTCGTCTGCAGCATGGGGCGTGAGCCACTTACAGGTTTAAACTAGTGTAAATAGTGGATTCTCTGTAACTTGAAGTCTTTAAATCATGATATGAGGACTTCAGTAACTCAGCTAAAGGTTAGAGTTCTATTATAGGAGTGGATGTGTGAGGTTCTATGGCCCGCAATGTGTAGGAGCTCAAACTAGATGTTCATGATGGTCCCTTCTGAACTTAAAGTCCATGAGTCATAAGTAATCTCTTAAATCTGGTTATTGCATCAGTTATCACTCTGCCTCTGATCTTCCCCCATATAAAGAATATAACTGAGAAGGTTGTGTTGGTGATGAAACTGTGGCAGTACCAGGGAGTCCTTGGAGTTCTTTGAGATCTTCAGTGTGGGTTTAGCCCTTCAGTCTGGCCTGATAAAGAGGCTGCACTGGTCAACGTTCTGCTCCTGGACAAAGATCAAGAGCTGCTGAAATATAAAGGGGAGGAGACAAAATTTAGAATAAGATTAATTCTATAGCTTTGAAATAGACAAACAGAGAACATCATTATAAAGTCAGTATTTGCCAACCGTTACCACATGGTACTATTGAAGATTAGCACAGTTTTCCCTATGAGGACAATAACAGATATCTTTGTTAACTGTCTACAAACGTTGACTTCTAATGACTTCTCCTGTAGATAGCATGGTGAATTTATTCATGGCACTTCCCTCCACTCTTAACACTTGCACCACACAGCACTTCTGGTGATCTACAACTGAGGTGGTTAGCCTACTTTGAAGTATGCAGGTGCTCACTGGATTTCCTTTTAACATCCTTTGCAGGCTTGAAGGGAGTAAGCAGAGCCTTGATTCCATGTCCTCCATGCGCATGCCAGCTCACCTGAGCCATTGAGGAAGGTGTTCTAATTTGCTGGTAGAACAGACCAGCAAGGGGCAGCACAGTGCCTTCCCTGCGATGCTATGGCGAAAAAGCACTATATGCTGTCCTATAGAGAGGACTTATGACAAAGCCACAATGTGATATTCTTGGATTTCACACTTCAGTCAACAGAATGTATTCTTCTGATGTTGCTTGGTGCAGGAGGTGAGCTATGGCGGTCATGAACTTAGATGCTCTGAGAATATTCAGACTCAGTCAGCATCAGATTTTGTCCTTTCTTCCCCACTCTATCTCTCAGTTGAGCAATGTGATGTGCAGCCGTTAATAGCAACACATCTGTAATACACTTAAATTAGTGCCTCTCTTTCACAACAGCTGGGTATAATATGATTAAGGTGACTCAAAAGTCTTGCCTTTTTTGCTCTCTCTGATGTCACTCTGTACAGTCATGAGTTGTGCCATTTCTTTGGGTTTCTCTCCTTTATATTTGATCAAACTTCACCTGTAGTCCTGGCACTGGTTTGAATCTGTGATGTACAAATACAAACCCCTTTGTTTACAAGGCTGCGGGAAAAGATTAAATAACATCTGTTCAACAGTGCTGGAGAAGGGTTGCCTGCAGGACCATTTTGGAATGAAATTTCCAAATCCTTCCCCAACATTTTTTGCCCCCTGTGCCCAAGGCAAAAGGCTGGATAGTGGGTTTGCTACACGGTAACTTGTAGTTATGCTGCCCCAGGAGCAGACCAGGAACCAGATTGTGATGGAGAGATATCCTGGTTTCCCTCTTGCTCCAGGGGGAAGCAATTGGTGCCAGCCAATGTGGTGCAGATAGGGTGACCACATGTCCCATTTTTAAAGGGCGAGTCCCGGTTTTTTTGCTTTTTCTTATACAGGTGCCTATTACCCCCCCCACACACACACCCCTGTCCCATTTTTTCACAGTTGCTATCTGTTCACCTAGGTGCAGATTACTTCCCCTGCCACACCCACCAATGCACCCAAGGTGTCATTCACTGTCCAGTCCAGACCCACCTGCGGGAGGAGAAGTAGCAGCAACCCCCAGAAATCTGCTCTCTCCACATTTGCTATGGGTAACCTATGCAGGGGAGTAAGGAGCTACTGGGCCTTTGAGGTAGAATTGGATTAAGTGTAGTGTTTTGATATTTGGTGGGCTATTGACCTCAATGGTAGTTCATTTTTTTTTTTATTTTCTATTTTGTTTGTGTGTGTCGGGGGGCGGGGTGACTGTATGGTAAGGATAGGCCTTCGGATTCAGTGTGAGTTGTGCTCTCTTTGGATCTGTATGATTTGTAAGATATGTGCAAGTTGCCCAGAGTCTGTAATAGGTGCTTTCCTTATGTAGGTCCAAACTGAAATGCATAAAGGAGTAATTGTGTACAGGCGTGTGGGGAGGCTACAACAAAGACCTACCTTTTCAAAAGTGACCAGTGATTTTCAGTGCCTCAGTTTCTGGGTAGACAGCCTGAAATACCTGTAAGATGCTTAATTTTTCTGAGAGTGAGTGCTCAGCACTTCTAAAAATAAAGCCATTTATAATGTCTCTAGCTGGGGACTCAGAAACTGAAGCACCCAAAATAACTGCTCACTTCTAAAAATGTAGCTTGTATCATATATTTAAAAGTTATAAAAAGGACTTCATATTAAAAAAAAAATTCCCATGAAAATGCAATTTTATAAAGATTCCTGAAAATGACAAAGCAGTACATTTAACTGTCCTTTGCAAAAGCAGATGCTACCTGTAATAAAATAGCAGGTCACTGACAATCCTTACCAGGGTTCAGCTACTGGGACCAGAAGCAAGCAAATTCGCAGAAATGTAGCAGACTGCTGGGGCACTTGTCATCTGCAGTAATGTGCCCTCCAGCTAATACTAAACTCCCCTGTCTTTCCCAAACAATCAATCCGCTAAATTTTACCAGTAGTGATACTTACAATCAGCAAACATGTTCAGATTGTAAACCAGCATTTCATATGAACAGGGACAAGTTTGCTTTTTGTAGCGAGGCAACACCTTAAGGCTAGCAGGGAAGTGTAGCCATTAAAATACTTTTATTTTCACTCCTACTGCTGGCATCCCTGCAGGATAAAACTCCTACCATTCATTGCTTCTCAATTATTAGCTCTCTTCCTCTGCACCATTTATTTTTGTAAATTAACAACACCATATTAGGTCCCCAATCCAAACTCCCACTGAAGTCAAAAGAAAGACTGGCATTGAGTTCAATGGGATCTGATCCTAAAAGAAAAGACAAAACAAAAAGCACTTAAAAACTATATGACCGCTTCTATAACAGCTCCCATTGTAGTGTCAGGCTACATTTACACTAGGAGCTGGGGATGTGATTCCCCTGCTTGCTTACACATACTCGCACTAGTGCTCATCGCGTTAGTGTAAGTATAAATAACCGTGTAGCTGCAGTTGATGGGTGGCGGCAGTGGAGGCATGGCTTAGCTGCGCCAAGTATGTACCCATTGGTTTCGGGGGGGTTGGGGGGGAAAGGGGGGAGGTTTAACTTGGCCGAGCTCAAACGTGTCTCCACTGCCACCATTTGTGCTACTGCCACACTGTTGTTTATAGTCAAGCCAGCTTGCTGAGAGCTAGGGTAAGTATGTGTACACGAGCAAGGGAATCACACCCCTAGCTCATAGTGTATGCGCAGCAGCTGTCAAATTCAGTACTGTAGTCTCTCTGCTTCGTTTAAAATTGTCATGGTGTGAGGATAGCACGGTTAGGCGTTGGGGTGAAGCCAGAGAACTCCATATTACTGAAATTCAGATTGGACACATAAGTTTCCCCTCACTCAAAAGACGTAGAACCTTAAGGACAGAGGGAATAATAATCCTTTGAACTCCAGCAGGGACCTGGAGAAACATCTCTTTCCCATATCTCTTAAGAAAAATGAGAACGTAGTGAGGGGTGGGGGCAGGATGACAAGTCTGAGGGCTTTGGTGTATTGTTTGCAAACTTTATGCTTACTTTGGTAAGAAAAATAATTAAGATAAAGGATCCTGGATTAAGGAGATTTTTAACTTCTACATTTGTATTGGACTCCTAACACAGAGCCCTGAAATCTCTCTTGTACTTGAGGTTAATTTAGATTTATGGCTTTAGAAGAACAGTTCAGTAGTCATCTCTAAATATCAATTTAGCAAGGAGAGCTTGAGATAAGACATGCAATTATCTTGAAGTCTATCTGCACAGCCTGTTTTAGGAAAGATGCCACTATCGCATCACTGTCCTGGGAAGTCAGATTGGTCTCTGTAATTAGTTCTTCCTAAAATGCATTTGTCATATATTATAGGTATCTTTTTGGATACATTTAAGCAAGTGAACAGTTACTCCAAACAGATTAATACTGAAGATGGGCTCTGAGGTGGAACAAGGAGAGGAGAGGAGCTGAACACAGCAGAAGTGATGATCATTCTGGGAGGCATATTAATGGAGCAAGACCTTTTTAATCTGCCTCTCTCTATTTCTCAATAGGTCTAGGATATCCCTACATTAAACGATGTGACATATTTCAAAAATAAATAAAACCAAGTGCCCAGATGTCTAAAAGCACAAACGGCCTGAACCAACTCCCTTTAAAGTCAATGGAAGTCTTTCTTTCACTTCAGCGAGCATTGAAACATGCCCTGCTTTATCAGAAAACATACCATGGCAAGTAAATATAAAATTCAAAGGAAGGGGTGGGTAGACAAGAATAATATGATAGATTCTCACTTATCAATCTAATGTCCAGAACAAATGAAGAAGAAATGTGTATTAAAAGAGGAGAAGCTGCATTTTTCATTATTCTCTTCTGCCACTGCTACGATTTAGAGCTTGATTCTTCAAGGTGCTGAGTTCAAGCTGGATGGAAAACAGATTTTCTATCTGTGATAAATGAAAGGGTGGGTAGCTCCCTTTTATGGACACCCAGCCAGCCAGTTAGCTATAAAATTCCTCTTAGTAGTTGTTCTCTACTTGCTTTACCTATAAAGGGTTAAAAGATTTCCCTGCATAGGTAAAAGGAAGGGAGTGGGCACCTGACCAAAAGAGCCAATGGGAAGGCTAGAACTTTTTAAAATTGGGAAAAAAACCTTCCCCTTTGTCTGTCTGTCTGTTGTTCTCAGGGAGAAGCAGAGACAGGGCTGGAACTATCCTGTAAGACACTTGGGGCCAGGTACGAAAAATCATCTGATTCATACCTAGAAACTACTCACTTAAAACCCCCAGATATGTAAGTCGATCAGGAAATGTCTAGGAAAACGGGATTAGGTTTATTTCTTTTTATTTCTTTATGGCTTGTGGATTCATCTATGCTAACCCCAAATGCTTTTGTTTTGCTTGTAACCTTTAAGCTGAACCTCAAAAAGGTTATTCTTGATGCTTAATTCTTGTAAGTGGGGGTTTTAAATCTAGCAATAGCCTGAGTTTTCAAATGTATTTTCTTTCTTTTTGTTTTTAATAAAAATTACCTTTTTAAAAAACAGGATTAGATTTTGTGTCCTAAGAGGTTTGTGTACATGTTGTTTAATTAGCTGGTGGCAACACTTGATTTCCTTTGTTTTCTTTATGAGCTCTTCCCCAAAGCGGGGGTGAAAGGACTTGAGGGTACCCCACAGGAAGAAATTCCCAAGTGCGACTTCCTGGGTTCTCAAAGGGGTTTTTGCACTTGGGTAGTGGCAGCATCTACCCATCCAAGGTCAGAGAAAAGCTGTAACCTTTGGAGTTTAATAAAAGCCTGGAGTGGCCAGTATTAATTATTAGAATCCTTGCGGGCCCCCACCTTCTGCACTCAAAGTGCCAGAGTCGGGAATCAACCTTGACACCATTCCATGAATAAATTCAAGATTTTGAAAACAAAAAATTCTTCATTCTATATATTTTTTTAATATATAAAATAGTGTATATTTCTAAATGAAAAGTTGTTTCAAAAGCAGAAAAAAACAAGGTTTTATTTAGAAAAGGTTGAAACAATACATTTTGACACTTGCAAAACTTTTTCTAGTTTTTCTTCTAAATGAAATTTTGTCAAAAATCTATATGATCTCACAACAATTTCAGTTTTGTTGAAATGAAATTATCTGACAGAAAACTGTTTTGACAAAAAATTTCCAACCACCTCAAGGGCCAAGCACTCTCTCCTCAATTCAGCAGAGAACATAAGCATGTGTTTATCTTTAGCACGCATGACGTCCGATTAAAATAATTTCCTTGTCTAAATTGACAAAAAATTATGCGATCACTCACATACTTCAAGTTGAGCATGTGTTTAAGTGCTACACTGAGTCAGGGCTAGAATGCTCAGCAGCACTGTACAGGATCAAGCCTTTAATGACCTGCTATAAACAGGGTGTACCCTCAGATACAGGAATAACACTCTACCCCGATACAGTATGTCAAAAATTGGATAGAGCTGTTTCTTTGCACGTTTACACATTTTTAAAATTCCTGTTTGATGTTTCTTTCCTTGAATGTGTGTAAAGAGCTCACTTGAGTTTTGTGTTTCTTCTGACCATTTTGTGAGCACATTAAGGAATGCTATAATTAAATTCCTCCTTCACTTCCTTGAGTACATAAATGTTAAAATGTGTTGCCCAAATTCTATTTATTTTATTAGCACAGAGCATGTTAGTCAAAATACTATAAGCCTTACTAAAAACTCACCCTTTTTGAGAAACACTCAGATGCTAATGGCCAGTCGATAGATGTTCTGCTTTGTTTGCTCAGTTCATTTCCTTTCTGTCTTTCGACTATAAGTTCTTCAGGCACTGCTTTATTACAGTACAGTGGAACATACATTTATGGTGTTTTACACTTTCTATTTTAATGCATGCATATTTTACATTTTAAAATACAGTGACAGATCAGACATGTCTCTTTTTGTCCTAGGAAAATTTTTTGCTTCAATGATTGCAAGGGTCATATCGTGGTTCTTTTTTTTGTTGCATTGGCCGCAGTCTGCATGACATTGCATATGGGAAAATCTACCAATGAGAGACTTTAAAAACATTTGAATTTAAGAATTTTCTTAGAGAGTAACTAGAACAGTTCTACAGCTTACATTTTAAACCAAACATTCTGCACTTTTAAAAAGCAGCCTGTTGAACTTAGACATCAAGCACAAATCTCTGCTTTCCATCCATCCATTGCAAACGTCAATCACTGCTCAGTGTGTGTTACATTTTCTACTATGTGCCAAATGCACAAAGAACATGCCTGTTACAGCTCACAGCCACAGAAAGCTAGGCTTTCAATATCAAGATGTAGTGAATCATGTTTTCATTTGTGGAAGTTCCCCAGTTTAATTCCTAGGCTGTTGGCCAAAATCATGACTATCACACAAACACACATGTAAAGAGCAAGCTAGACAGAAGAACTCAGAAATGAGGATGTAATGTGGGGAAATAGATAAGGCTACTAGGTGACTTGCTTAATGAATCCGTAGTCCAAGTGCTATATAAATATTGCAAATAGTTTCTCCTTAAAATATAACAGTCTTGCTCAGCGCTATCCTGTAAGGGCCAGAAACTTTGCTGACGTCAATAGAGTTGTGCTGATTTTCACTAGCTCTATATAAAGAAAAGGAGTACTAGTGGCACCTTAGAGACTAACCAATTTATTTGAGCATAAGCTTTCGTGAGCTACAGCTCACTTCATCGGATGCATTCAGTGGAAAATACAGTGAGGAGATTTATATACACACAGAACATGAAAAAATGGGTGTTATCATACACACTGTAAGGAGAGTGATCACTTAAGATGAGCTATTACCAGCAGGAGAGCAGGGGGGAGAAAACCTTTTGTAGTGATAATCAAGGTGGGCCATTTCCAGCAGTTAACAGGAAGGTCTGAGGAGCAGTGGGGGGTGGGGGAAATAAACATGGGGAAATAGTTTTACTTTGTGTAATGACACATCCACTCCCAGTCTCTATTCAAGCCTAAGTTAATTGTATCCAGTTTGCAAATTAATTCCAATTCAGCAGTCTCTCGTTGGAGTCTGTTTTTGAAGTCTTTTTGTTCTAATATTGCGACCTTTAGGTCTGAAATCGAGTGACCAGAGAGATTAAAGTCATTACACAAAATAAAACTATTTCCCCATGTTTATTTCCCCCACCCCCCACTGCTCCTCGGACGTTCCTGACTCCATCTGTGGACGCATCTGGCCTCTGACTCCAGCTGTGAGCCTGGGTTCCCATTCCTGACTACCAATTCCTGCTCTGAGCACTAGGCCTGACTCCTGCTCTAATCCCGGCACCCAATCTCTGACACAGCGTAACTGAGATCAGCATTGGCTTTTTTATATTTATCATAAAGACCAATTCAAATGGCAGACTTACACAAAGGTAATTTAAACATAAAAGACATTAATTCTAGCTCATGATTTCAATATTTAAGAAATGTACTGGGAAAGGTCATCACCATTAAAAATGAAAATATCAGCAAGGGTTTGTCCTTCTTTTCAATCTCAAGATTCTTGTGGTAGACTCTTAATTGGAGACCTAGGATTTCATTTCACAGCTAGGGAAGGCAGACTATTAGAACTATTAGAAATGAACAGGTAGAGAGTAACAATACTTTGTGTGTATCAGAAAGAACAGTGAGGAAAAATACTCTTCCATCTTTGCAGCCTTCTCTAATGAATTACTAACCCATGATCAAAATGTTCAGGTCACAGAACCAATGTCAAGTCTGACCTGCCATCAAGATGTCAGAAAATGAAAATTGTTATACCATAAAAGGCAAATATTGCACTACTAGATAGCTGTATTTCAGCCCAGGATGGTGAAGTTGTGGAGGAAAAATTTGCCCTCTGCTAACATAGGTTCACACTATTGTCACAGACAAATGTGAT
The DNA here is from genome assembly GCF_965152235.1 of Eretmochelys imbricata. Taxonomy (NCBI): domain Eukaryota; kingdom Metazoa; phylum Chordata; order Testudines; family Cheloniidae; genus Eretmochelys; species Eretmochelys imbricata. The sequence goes on from NC_135573.1 coordinate 243,597,729, forward strand.
CTGATACTATTTATGTGTGGACAAGGAAAGCTGGCTTTTCAGGGAGTTACTGACATTCGTCTCTTCTCTTGCCACTGGTCTTTTGTGTAGTAAAGTAAGTTCTGAATAGGAAGTGTTTTTATTCCTTTAAGCCTCTTTTGCTTCCGCTCAATGTGAAATATAAATGATTTTTTAGTTACACTTGATACTGAAGTGACATTTATCCACTGTGAGACTAGACCATGTCAGGAGAAAATTTATCTGCCAGAACTGTGAGAGATGTAAGATGCCCAGATCAAACTGTTCATCCTAGCATCAGATGCCTCACAAAAAAGCAGGGTGCAGCCCTAACCAGGCAGGCATAGATCAGGGATCTACAGGTTACTAGTACTCCAATCCTGTATATCTCCAGCTACATTCAGTAGCAGAAACTCCTCTGCAAAATCCAGGACTCCCCAGGCCAACGTGATACTCAGAACTCCCACAGATGTAACTGATGCACCCTTCTCCACTTTTACATCCAGCGCCTGCAGCTAGGAAAATTCATATGGATTTTGATCTGAGGCGTGGGCTGCTCAGTAGAATAATATGTTAGACTGCTGAGCTATTATTCTACTGAACTTTAAACCCATCCTTACTCTCTGATGAAGTACAAAAGAAAACACAAGGCATATCAGTGTGGTAGCTGGACTGTGGGTGGATGTGTGTAGATTGATAGCGCATAGTTGAAATCTGAATCCATCAATCAAATAAAATGAAAGCCATAGTCAGCAGCTTGTGTCATTGTCTCTTCACAGAGATTATCAAACCATTTGCTCCAGGTGGAAAGAAGGCAAGTGTGCTTAAACAATCTTGCGTTATTGATCCAGTGCAACTCTGGAAAACAGCAGAGAAATTGCACTGTGGTAGCAATTTGATAGATGACATTAGTAGCTAGACTAGCATGATCATCATCCACACTGATTTAATAAGGGTATAGAATAAAACAGGAGCAAACTGACGAAGCATATGGAAAATATGATAAATAACAATCCAGCTATGTTAGGTACTTCCGTGGCCTCTGTCATGTTAGTATCTCAGCAACGCACCATCTTCAATGCACTTGCCCACACAATACCCCTGTGAGACTGAAAAGTGCTATTATGCCCATTTTACAGATGGGGAACTGGGGCACAACTGTTAAACAGAGAGACTAAATAGCTAAGTGATCCCTTCTGGCCATAAACTCTATGATTCTATGACTTATTTTGTGGAGGGAGGGAGGATTTTGTAGTAAGTCAATCCTTTATGGAGCAGAAGTCCTGGGAGCATGTGACCTTATGATTGTATTGTCACTACGCTAATTATGCATCAAATTATTTATAAATCTGTTGTGGATTTGTGGTAACTATTATCTTTTTCTTCTGAGGTTCTAGGGAAAAAGACCAATCGCTTTGATGTACACCTGTTCTTCGTGTGTTGAAACTTTAGCTGAAATTAGTTATCCAGGGTCATTAGTTGAGCTGTATGAATAGTCAATTTTCCAGTTTGGTACCTGAACTGAAAAAAAATCATTTATGGATTACCCAAAATGAAAACAAAAAGATTTTTTTCAGGAAATCAAAGATGTTAAAAAAACCATTTTTGATCAAACTATCCCTTTTGTTTAACCCCAAAGGAAATATTTTGCTTTGTTTTAAGTGATTTTTAAATAAAATTGGTGGAAATTCCAAAGCAAAACATTTTTCCGAAATGAAAAATCCAAATATTTTGTTTGTCTAAACGGACTGCATAAACCTTCCTGATTTGTTTCAACATTTCTGATTTGTTTCCACTGAAACTATTTGCCAGAATCAGCCCAAATTTGCAAATTGTTTCAGTCAACATGAATCTGTATTTTTTGGTGAAAAAAGTACTGATATGAAAAACTTGGCAGTGCTCTAGCCATGACTAAGATTTTATTTCATTTTAGTTAAAATGCCAAATGTTTTCAGTTTGCCACAGTTTAGTAGTTTAAGGGGAAACCATGCCTAAAACTAAAGTATATCAATTTCCTCAGATTAAATCATGTTCTCAACTGTTAAACAGAACTCCCCCTTAATTTCAGTGCCAGGATCAGTGCAACGATATGGTCCATTGGAAGGGAGTGCCAGTAAACCATATTAGTCCCTTACCATCTGAAGGAAAAAAGAGAAATATGTGTTTCACATAATTCACAATTAGCCTGTGATATTCATTGTCACAAGATATCACGGAGGCCAAGTGCTTTGTAAGCTCAAGAGAGGAAGGATGGATCAGTAGTTAGGATCTAGACTAGGACTGGGGTTTAAATCCCTGTTCCACCATACATTTCCTGCATAACCTTGGGCAGATCACTTTGACTCTCTGTGCCTCAATTCCCCATCTGTAAAATGGAGATAATAGCACTTCCCAACCTCAAAAGGCCTTGTGAAGATAAATAAGTTAAAGACTGAGGTGTTCAGATACAGTAGAACCTCAGAGTTATGGACACCTCAGGAATGCAGGTTGTTTGTAACACTGAACAAAACGTTATGATTGTTTTTTCAAAAGTTTACAACTGAACATTGACTTAATACAGCTTTGAAACTTTACCATGCAGAAGAAAAATGCTGTTTTCCCTTTATTTTATTTTTTTTAGTAGTTTACGTTTAACACAATACTGTGTCGTATTTTTCTTTTTTTTTTTTTTTTGTCTCTGGTGCTTCCTGATCGTGTATTTCTGGTTCCAGATGAGGTGTATGGTTGGCTGGTCAGTTCAGAACTCTCATGTTCTACTGGGGGCCATACAAGTACCTAAAATAGATTTTAAAAGAAATTAGGCATTCCTCTGAGTGATAGCCGGAGTGATAATATTAATAAAATAATGAAGGGATATAAATTCTCAGGGCTTTAGGCACCTCTAACTTTTGGGATTTAAGAGCGAATTTTCCGTAGGCACAGGGCATCCCACAACTGCTTATTTCAGGGTTTCTTGAACCTCGTCTGAAACATCTGGCACAGATCAATGTTGTAATAGGATGCTAGACAAACAACTGAATCAGAACCATCTCTACCTGTCCCCCTGGGGCCCGACAACGTGTATCACTAGAATTCTCTTACATAATTTGTGCTGCTAACTGTGACAAAGAACCAAGTATTATAAAAATAGAATTACCTTGAATTTCTGAATGCAAGGTTACATAAGTTGCTAAATGTGAAATAATTATTCCACAACTGGATCATCCGTGGGCACATGTGCTTCATATAGCTGAATGACAGGATATAAATGTACTCTCTTAAGAAAAGTCTCTAATGAGCTCTTAAAATTTTAATACCTGAACTTAAAATGTTCACTGTACATCAGCTAAAGACAAAAGTGTTAAGACTAGGTATGAGTATATTGAACACTCTTCAAAGGAAATATAATATGAGAACAACTGAAAATAGCAGGAAGATCCCATGATAAACTGTAATATATAATTACCAAGTTAAAAATAAAAGAAGAAATTATTTTTATTCTAATACCAATAAAACCATGAGAACCCACAAAGAAAGATGAGTTGGCAATTCTAACCTCAGAAGGAGACTGCCTGGAGGAGATATATTGTATAAGACAGAGGAAAGGAAAAGAATGTTACAACAGTCTGCAAATATGTTTAAAAAATCACTGAGCGGGAACACAAGAGATATGGTGATTCAACAGAATTAAACTCACTACTTCACCTATTTAGAGTGGCTATTCTTTAATCACAATCTGCAGTGCAGCTAGTGTGGACTGGGGCAAAAGGGACATGGTTTAGCATCTAATGAATAATTTGATACACAGCACTTGTTTTATATACTAATTATATACAAGATGCTGAAAATTGTTACTTGAAATTAATGAGATTAAAAGGACCCATCTTTTTCTGTAATGCATGAACTAGGGAGCTGATCAGATCTCCTTTTATTGTTCCTGGGGGTGGGAAAGAGACTTTTTATTACAAAATTCCCAAGGATAAATTTTCAACATGGTAATACCGGAAAGGACAGTTGTGTGTCTAGAGTTATAGGTCTAGTCCTGCAAAACTGTAGAGAACACAGGCTAGGGGGTGATGTGAAAAGATAGCATGAATCTTACTTTTGCATTCCTGATTTGCACTGGCTAGCCTCCATGCACTGTTACAGTCAATTCAAGCCAAAGTCTGCTCTGTGTTACATGGGTGTAAGTGTGTAATCCACCTCCACTGCAGTCAGAAAAATCCCCAATTGATTTCACTTGCAACGAGTCTGAGCTATAGCTAGTTGGAAAAGGGATGTGCAAAACTGCCTAAAACTGAGACAATTTCAGCCAAAAGAGTAAACGATTTAAAATGAAAACATTTTTGGTCCTAGTTTTCCCTTTCCCCCTCCCCCATACCCCCACAACATATTTTGGTTTTCCAATTAATACATTTTTTAAGGAAAACAGGTCTGTTTCGTTGAAACCACAATTTTCCATAAAAAATTAGGTGGATATTTTTTAAATCTAACTACCTAGTAATTCTACCATTGGAATGAAGTTACTGGGAATGTAAAGAGGTGTCACTGAGAAGAGAATTGAATCACATGGACTTCAGTGAGTTCAATTGCCTCAAAATGAGATTTGAAGTTCAAAATTTAAATGGAGATGTTCAGAAAGAGACTCTGTTTCAGTGCTAAGAAATATCTTCTGTTACTTTCAAGTTTTTGTTCTTCTGACTAAGGTTCTTCAATAAAAATAATTTTATTTACATTGTTTTCACTCTCGCAAAAACAGTTTTATGTATCAGAGAAACAAACAAACAAAAAGCTAGAGATGGAAAAGATTGATTACCAGTCTATTTCCTTGCTAGATCAGGGATGTACATTTTCTAGTGTTTTGTCTGATGTGGGTTTTAAAAGTCCCAAATTACAAATCAAAGGGCTTGACTAGATGGAGAAATGTGGCATGGCAAGCTGTGGTATAGAGCACTGGTGCGCAACTGACTAACTGGCTGTGTGGACCCTGCTACCACGTGCTGAATGTTCTCAGAGCACATTGACCTACTCCTGTGTCATTCATAAAGAATTAAGGGAGGGGGGAATGTAATTAATGCTAATCAACATAGGTTTATGGAAAATAGATCCTGTGAAACTAACTTGATATTTTTTACGAGATTACAAATTTGGTTGATAAAGGTATTACTGTTGATATGATAGACTTCCGTAAGACATTTGACTTGGTGCAACACAACATTCTGATAAAAAAATATTTAAAAAAATATAAAATTAACATGGCACACATTAAATAGATTGAAAGCTGGCCAATCCATAGTTCTCGATATTTAACTGCAAATGAGGAATCATCATTGATCAGGTGTGTTTCTAGTCAGGTCCTGTGGGGATTGATTCTTCACCTATGATATTTAACATTTTTATTAATATGTTAGAAGAAAACATAAAATCATCTCTGATAAAGCTTGCAGATGACAAAAATATTGGGGGAGAGGTAAATAATGAAAAGGACAGGTCATTGATACACAATAATCTGGATCTCTTGGTAAACTGGGTGCAAGCAAACAATATACGTTTTAATACCGTATGACTAAATGTAAATGTATATATATAGAAACAAAGAATGTAGGCAATACTTACATGATGGGGACTCTATCCTATGAAGCGGTGACTCTGGAAAAGATTTGGAGGGTCATGCTGGTTAATCAGCTGAAATCAGCTCTAGGGCAACACTGTGGCCAAAAGGGCTAATGAGGTCCTTGGAGATGCAAACAGGAATCATGAATAGGAGTTGAGAGGTTATTTTACCTCTGTATTTGGCACTGGTGCAACCACTGCTGGAATATCCTGTTCTGCTGTCTCCAGTTAAAGAAGGATGTTGATAAATTGGAGATAGGTCAAAGAAGAGCCATGAGAATGATTAAAGGATTAGAAAACATGCCTTATGATGATAGACTCAAGGAACTCAATCTATTTATTTTAACAAAGGGAAGGTTAATAGGTGACTTGATTACAGTCTATTAGTCCCAACATGGAGAACAGATATTTGATAATGGGCTCTTCAACCTAGCAGTGAAAGGTATAATATGATTCAATGTCTAAAACTTGAAGTTGGACAAATTCAGACCAGCATAAATTTTTTAAAAGTAAAAGTAACTAGCTATTGCAACAATTTTCCAAATGTCATGGTGGATTCTGCATCACGGACAACATTTAAATCAAGATTGGATAGGTTTTTTTCCCCCTAAAATATATGCTCTGGGAATTATTTTGGGGAAGTTCTATGGCCTATGTTATGTAGTAGTTCAGACAAGATAATCATATAGGGGTCCCTTTTAGCCTTGGAATCTATGAAAGCGCACTAGAGAACTTTTAATTCATGGCAGCAGAGTCCGCATGGTCAGTTAGTGAGCAGCATGTTAGTGTGCTATAGATTTACACCTGAGCTTGCAGTGCACTAACTCTACATGTAGAGAAGTCCTATCTATATTAAGAAAACTGCAAGGATCATATGCTGATGCAGGGCATCGAAAGTTCAATTATGCAAGATTTAATGAATGGAGATTGGAGGATATTGCCTTGCTAAGGCATATTCTACACAAGATCCTTTGTATCATGCATGTATGATCATTGAATTTTTTGCTGAGAAAGAGGCAGGATCCACCATTTTTCAGGGACATTATTACAAAGTCTAACAGATCTCACAAGTAATAAGTTCTTCCTGATAGTCAGCCTAAAATTTCCATTTCTTAAAAAAGTCCTGTCATGCAGTTATAAACCCTCTTGCCACCATAAATTCCTCTTCTAGATTGTGGTTTATGTGTTATAGACTGTTATGTGCACCACTCCATTACCTCTTTGCCAAGGTAAATGAGAAGACCTTGAACCTTTAAGATATTTTTGTAAAGTAGAAACTCTTTAAATAGGGATACATTATAATAGCAGCATTCATGAATGGGAATGGGTTTGTGGTCAATAGAATAAACAAAACTGAGATAGGCCCCCGCTAATATAAATCAACATCTAAATTCTGTGAAGTCATGTAATAATTAATTATTGCCTCCCATAATAATGGTTCCTATCTTGCATCAAGTTCTATTAGTATGGACTCTTGTGCGTGTTGCTACAGAGTTCCTCTGAAGATAGTAGGAATCCACATGGGTGCAGGGATCCGATATCGTGGATCTCAATTTAGGATCAGAGCCTCAGTTTCAATCTAGCTCACCAGAATGATAATGAAAGCGCAAGCAGTGGCATTTCCTGCAAGCCTGCCAAAGAATAATGTGAATTGCAGTAAGTGCCAAAGGGCAAATAGTAGGGGAAGGAACATCAGGGTGGGGGTGGGACAGAGAGAAGTTTATGCAGTGTCTTTTGTACATGACAACTATTGCACCTGAATACAGTTAGACCTTTCACTCTTGATGAGGTTAGATAAAGTGGAGTCACTTTGTTTTTATTATCTTTTATCACAGACAAAAAGCTGCAGCTAGTTAAATAACTCCAGATTTCCAATTCCAGTTATTTAATTGCTAGATCCATCATCTCAAAGAGATAATCTTATGAAAATGTATGATTTGAATGTAATTATTCAGGCATTATGTCTTTCTGCTCATTATAATCTACTTGAAAATGTTCAGAGTCCTTGTAACTCCTCAATAACATGCTTCAAAAAGAAATTGGGCTTTTCACTTTCATCTCCCATCCTTATACTACAAGGTATATTATGGGTGTCTGGATTGTTTTCTCTGTGTCTGAGCTAGACTTAAGCATCTGGCAGGTGGGTAACATCCCTCTTGCATTGTATCTTTGTACAGCACAGAGCACACTGTCAGCCTTCATTAAATTAATACTTCAGTTAATAATCAGCTCATTTGAGCCTTTAGGTGCCCTGGGAGCAGCTCAAAAAGGAATTCAGCCTCACACACACACAATTCTCCAGAGCTACTTTTGTCCATAGAGGGCTGGGAGAGGGTTTAATTCATCTGCCCAGTTCCAGATGCATTATACTAACTGACCCCACCCTTGGGCTGGTGAATGAGGAAGGGGCAGAAGTAGGGCCTTCTTCTGGCCCCCTCATTTACAGGAAGGTGTAGAGGACGTGCAGCACTTACTTTCCCCACCTGTACCTGGATCTGAGATTTAGGCAGGCGTTGCATAGCCACACAGTTATGTGTAGGGAATACTCTTACTCTACTGCCTTCTAAGACCCAGGCACAATCTGGCCTATTAGTAATTATAGCTCTTCCCTTCCTGCCAACAATTTGACAGGAATTTTAGAGGAGGCTACCCAAAGCTTTACTGCACATAAGCTGGTGAGTGCTGGGACACTAAGAGAAAAACAAAACAGAAAAATGTGTCCTTTGAATTTCTTTATTGAGAATTAATCAGAATATAATAGGTGGGAATATGTGTAAATCGAGCTGTCAGTCACTGGATCAGGTCAGCTCTGAGTCATGACTCATGGGGCTTCCTCTCCAAAATCCAATTCCATTTCTGCAAAGATAGGAATGTGTTAGCATCGTCAGGAACCACCTAATGGAGGGCAACCACCTTAAATGATAAGGAAGACTTTAAGACAGACTTGGACCATGAAAACTGCTTTTCGCTACAGAGAAGCCACACGGAAATATTCATGGCTAACAGCCAGCAATGTTTGCTCTCAAGTGAAACTGGAAAAAAGCCAAAAAAGTCCTGGCTTTGCTTTTAATACAAACATTATCACACAGTTCTCATCATGACACAATAAAAGACAAAGCAGTACTCAAGGGACTGAAGACATCATCCGATGCCACAAATACAAGTGTCCTGTCAGTCTCCCCTAACAAAAAAATAGTGAGAATGAATTCAGGGGTTGAAGCTATTGGCTAGATTGTGGAATCCTTATTCACACTGGTAAAAATGTACACTTTTTGGACTGCTCATGAGAGTAATTGCTCACTAAGGACTCTATCTTGCAAGTCATCCTATTTACCTTTTTCAAATTTTGGCACATTAGCTTTCTTCCAGTCTTCTGTAACTTCCCCTATGTTCCAAGAGTTATTAAAAATCAACATTAGCAGTCCAGCAAGCTACATAAACTTCAGTATATATGGATTGCAGTTAAATACCTTACGTGCAGAGGGCTACATTCTGCTGTCAGTTTCAGAGGTGCAACTCCTAATGAAGTTAAAGGAAACTGTACCTAAATAACAGAGGGTAGAATTTGTCCCAGAGTATTGGCCCTAAATATGCTTCAGTGTTAGATTTTAACTCACACAATTAACTCAAAAAAATTAATCATGATACAAAAATTAAATACTGTTAAGCAGTAGAATACCAATTGAAATTTATTAAATAATTGTGGATGTTTTTCTATATTTTCAAATATATCTATTTCAATTACAACACAGAATGCGAAGTGTACAGTGCACACTTTATATTATTTTTATTACAAATATTTGCACTGTAAAATGATAAACAAAAGAAATTGTAATTTTCAACTCACCTCATACAAGTACTGTAGTACTTTATCATTAAAGTGCAACTTACTGATGTAGTTTTTTGTTACATAACTCCGCTCAAAAACAAAACAATGTAAAACTTCAACGCCTACAAGCCCACTCAGTCCTACTTCTTGTTCAGCTAATTGCTAAGAGAAACAAGCTTGTTTACATTTACGGGAGATAATGCTGTCCACTTCTTAATTACTATGTCACCGGCAAGTGAGAACAGGCATTCGCATGACACCGTTGTAGTTGGCGTTGCAAGATATTTGCATTCCAGATGCGCTAAAGATGCCTCTTCATGCTTCGGCCATTGTTCCAGGGGACATGCTTCCATGCTCGTTAAAAAAAAATAATGCATTAATTAAATTTGTGACTTAACTCCTTGGGGGGAATTGTATGTCTCCTGCTCTGTTTTACCCGCATTCTGCCATATATTTCATGTTACAGCAGTCTCAGATGATGATCAGCACATGTTGGTTTTAAGAACACTTTCACTGCAAATTTGACAAAATGCAAATTTTTTAATTCACACGATTAATTGTGATTAATTGTTTTAATCTCTTGACAGCCCTAGTTTTTACCTTTTCTCAGGCTGATCTGTTTTATATATTATACAAACCATGTGGCTAATCTACTGGTGTTGGTACCAATAACTATTGAGCAGCAATAATACAATGTTATTTCAGTTCACATTAATAAAATAAAATACAAATAATGAGCAATTCTATTGGTATAGTGGTTTTCCTACATCGATTTCAAATGATGCACGAAAGCAGGTAAGTATTATTATCCTGAATTACAGATGAGGAAATAAAGGCATAGAGAAGTTAAGCGACTTGCCAAAGGTCACACAAAGGTGCCATCATAAAGTTTATCTAATTGTATCACTTTTGGTATTCCAAAATATGTAATCCCTTTCTTTTTCTCTTTCTTCTGATGCATATATAGAAAAAAAACATTCTATAGCATTAAAAATCCTCCTATTTTCTGCAAACTTCTTGCCTCACAAAATGAATGCCATTGCAGATGACCTTGTGGTTAAGGCACTGAACTAGGACTCAGGAAATCTGGATTCAGTTTCTGGCTCTGCCACATGCTTCTTGTGCTACCTTCAGTCAGTCAGTTAATCTCTCTGTGTTTTAATTCCCCGTTTTACAAATGGGGTAATACTTCTTTTTGCCCATCTTTTGTTTATCTTGTGGCTCTAGACTGTACGCTCTTCGGGTAAGGAACAGTCTTTGATGATGTGATTGGACAGTGCCTAATATAACGGGGCCCTGATCTTGGTGTGGGTCTTTCAGTGCTCCTGAAATACTACCTACTACTACTAATAATAATAATAATTAACTCATAATAATTTTCTGTAAAGGGAACTGTGCCTTCCTGCAGGAGAGGAATTTCGTTTTAAGGCTTCAAGACTATGATATTTAAATGCTTCCTGTTCATGAATCTTGCTCACAATGTATCACTTTCAGTGTCAGAATCTTTGTTGTGCTTTTAAAGGGGAGATGCTGGAGGGTTTCATTTGTTTTGTTTTTGTTTCCTTCCACATTGTCAGTCTGTTTCTGTATTGGTCTGTTGGTTACCTAGGAAACCACTACAGGATGGAACTACTGGCTGCTTTCTGAGGCTGTTTTCCAGTGTTTCCAGGTGCTGGGCATGAGAGTGATGAAATGCAGAAAAAGGAAGCAAATACTGTCACAGTGACCATTGTTTACAAAGTAGATTTCAGGAGTGGGACTAATGTCAGGTCCTCTTTATCCTGAGTTGTTTAATTCTAACCTACCTGCCTGTTTGTCAGTCTCACATATTATATGATTATCATATAATGATAATCATATAATACATTATTTCTGCGACCATTGAATAAACTGTATGACCACAGAGAACATTAATCTACAACCTTTGTCTACTCACCTGCATGCTGCCCATTGATCCATCTCTGACAGAACTATTACTAGCATTACAAACTTCTTAGCTGATATAACAATTTTTTATAAACATACAAAAATATTCCTTTCACACACATATTCCACATAGTGGGAGTTTTCTGGCTTGTGGTCCATGACTTGCTATAATCAATCGTGGATCTATGACAAGTTCAATGTTTCATCTCTTTCCATGTATCAATGCTGGAAGAACAGTTGGTGCAAACTGATGTAAGTCCATGGTGCAGCAATGCCAGTTTATACCAGTGGAGGATCTTGTTCCCAGGACCACTCTTGGGAAACTGGAATGCCCGTAGTGCCAGCCACAACTTATTCCTAACTGGAACATTGTGAGATATTAGACAATAAAATACATTTTTTTAAGAAAACCCTACTCTAGACTTTTAAAAAGGTTTTAATAATCAATTAGTGCTATTTTTTCCTGCACTGGTACAATATTGACATTAAGCCAATTGGGTCCTATGAGCAGAGGCATATGAAAAATAGTTTAACTACAATGATATAAAACATTCTAGTACCTAACTAAATTAGCTTTTTGGAAAAAAAAAGTGGGATAGACAATATAGATCGTGGTATGTCACCTATAAAAGTTTTATTCGCTGTATCAGGTATTTCATCTTTTTTTATTCCCTTTTCCCGTCATTGACTTTTTTTCTCCTTAAAAGTACCAGGGAAATTAGGAAATTAAATGCAAAAGAAAGAAAGAAGAGTGTTAGTATAAGATCAAGGTTTAAAAATCAAGCACTCAAAAGCCAGGAAAGGACAAAAAATATTTTTCTAGTGTAGCATTAACTTGGCATTATTCCACATTTTCCTTTTAAATGTAACCCTCAAAGTATTACTGTTTCTTATTTAACATATACCATCCACTCCACAGGATATTCAAGTTCATTGGAATTTCCTGGTTTTGAGTGCTTTATTTCTCAGTTTTAAAGTTCCATCAACACTTTTCTTTTCCATTTAACTTTCATATATATTACACACACACACACCAATTAGCTGTAAATCTTTCTCTCAGTAAATCTTTTGGATCAGAATATCTGCTGCAGCTAGCTTCAGCTGAGCACTGGTGCTATATGAGACCCTCTACAGCTTCCTGGATCTCTGCCTAGCTCCAGCCCTCAAGGTCCAATTGCCAGCTAGGGATTAATTTGACAAAATGAAGTGTTTTCTGGCCACTGTTCCTCTCCCATGCCTTCTGCAGGGGGGGAGGGATGAGAACCAAGTATGCCAGCTCTATATTTTCTTGGAACTTCCTTAAACAAGTCTGTTCCCTTTGTGTCACTTAAATGGCATGAAGGAAGCAGAACAGGCCAAAGAACTTGGCTCTGTAGCTTTAGACAATACAACCAAAACAACAGCATCATATTATATTGCATCACAGTGGCAAGTACAAAATGTTTCCTGAGGCCTGTATTCATAGAATCATAGCATCATAGAAGATTAGGGTTGGAAGAGACCTCAGGAGGTCATTTAGTGCAACCCCCTGCTCAAAGCAGGACCAATTCCAACTAAATCATCTCAACCAGGGATTTGTCAAGCAGGACCTTAAAAACCTGTAAGGATGGAGATTCCACCACCTCCCTAGGTAACCCATTCAAGTGCTTCACCATCCTCCTAGTGAAATCGTTTTTCCTAATATCCAACCTAGACCACCCCCACTGCAACTTGAGACCATTGCTCCTTGTTCTGTCATCTGCCACCACTGAGAACAGCCAAGCTCCATACTTTTTGGAACCCTCCTTCAGGTAGTTGAAGGCTGCTATCAAATCCCCCCTCACTCTTTTCTTCTGCAGACTAAATAAGTCCAGTTTTCTCAGCCTCTCCTTGATGGGGTAGAATTGTCCTGCAGGTCTTTCCCTTTTTCATTCCTACCATTCTCTTAACCATGAGGGAGCTGGTCACTTTCACATCTTTTTTTCATTCTCTTCATGAGACATATAGTGAAATGGATTTGCAAATACAGGCCAAGAGGGTAAGTGCTGGACATCTCTGAATTTAATTTAAGTTTTGTTTTATTTCCCCTGCAGAGGAGAAAGATGCTTCTGAATATTAAGTTATATTTTTTCTTTCTTAAAATGGTTTATTTGGTAAAGAAATTGAAAGAAATTGGATGTTTTCTATTTTCAGCCAAGTTTTAAAACAAATACATGATTAAAACCCATTCTTTCATATAACAACACATGAAGATAACTTGTATGTCCCCTCGTTTTTGACATTATTGAAATCAATTATTCAGAAAAACAGCTTCATTTTACAATTAGATGTGCCACCCTTTGAATTTTTAGCTCATTATTGTGGGCTTTTGCAAAAAAAAAAAGAATTAAAAAAAAGTGTTTATTCAATAATGGATTGATTCATGTTTACTAGAGAGTTAGTCTTTTGTATGAGATTCTAATCTTCTTTCCTGCCACCAATATATTTAACAATTTAAGAAAGCCTACAGACCAGAATATTACATAATGAGAGATAGGGAAGCAATTTGTTCAGGTGTGTCAGTGGAAAATATCCAAACAAAGTAACTGATTGGAGTATTTCTGTGTTTCTGTTTCACAAAAGCTATTGTTATTTTAAAAAAACGCTTTCTTATTTTTAAAAATCAGCATATAATGGCATGAAATCAACAAAGTTACAGCTGGTAAAGATCGGATCAGATCAAATACACCATTTCTGCAAACACTTTGGGATACACATTTTTCATGGGTATATAGAGAGCTTGGAAACAGACAGACTCTGATTTCAGCTGGCCCTTGCATCTGGCTTTCAACCATAACATTTTATGCATGACAGTAAGCATTTTGAAATTCAAAAAACTGCATTTTATTAACGTTAAATGAGAAAGAAACACAGAAAGCTTAAGGCTTACAGTGAGAACACAGTGTAAAATTATACTATGTAATAGAGCAGTAGACAAGCAAGCTGCCTACAAGGGTAAGTGGAGGAATCTACCTGGATAAAATAGAAACAAATCTAACTCTTTGCACAAGGCCCCAGACGCACACAAATTAGGGAGCAAAATCCTTTTACAGATGGGAAAATGTCCTCCTAACTTTTTATTTCATTATTTTTCATTTTTGCAAGTGGAAATGTTCAACATTGCAAGATAGATCGTTCCTACAACACGTTTGGCCAAACTATCAAGTGCTGGAAATCACACACATGGGCTTTGCAGACTTGCAGCTCAGTCTGGTAGATCTAAGAGGTTCAGATATAAATATTTCAACTTGTAAGTGCCCCTGTAAACTGAACCAAATCTCCTAAACTTTTTGAAGTTCACCTACACTATTTCATATTGAATTAACTTACCAATCAAGCTTCTTGTGCTCTACAGAGCAAGCAATAAGGCCTATATTTTTTTAAACGGACACTGATGCCTCAATTTGTATGTCCTTCTGAGACAACTTTTGGGCCTGATTTTCAGTGTCTTAAGTAGGACAACCTAGGATAGTCTAGGATACTTTTGAAAAATTTTACATAAATGTCTGGAGATGTGACCCTCTACAGCCGATGAAAATGGAAAGTCAATGTATGGGCCAGATTCTCTGCTAGTGTAAAAGATGTGCTAACTATAGTAGAGTTTCACCCATTTACGCCAGTAGGAATGAGGAATTTATCCTCACATGTTCCATCACTGCGTTCTGTGCCCACCCACCCCAGGTGGGAGATGAACTCATGTGAATGCACCTCTGAACTCTGGGTCTTCACTGACCAAGGATGACAAGTGGAATGGAGGGTGGTGGAGGGAGAGGGGAGTGACATTGAAGGAACTTCTGTTTGTTGGACTTTCTCACCACAAGGTAAGAATCTGAGGTAAAGAACACTGCCCAGCATACTCTGTGGTGGGTGTTCTGCTCATGGTCCTGTGCTTCTGAACCATGCTTGCAGTGTTTTCCCACATTAATGCCAGGTTATTTTCTCCTTTTTATTAAAAGTTTCTACACATGGACTCAGTCCTTTTGAGGGGAAGTATTGCCTCTTAGAGGTGCCCGGGGTGGTGTGTCATTTTTCCCAGGTTACTGGGTGGGGGCTGGAGCCAGTTTTGTGCTATATTGTTAAAAAGGAACCTCTAGATATTGAACCCAGCCCTTGTCACTGTCGCCTCCACCTACCAGAAGCATTACATTTTATTATTTGTTTATTTGAGAATAAAGACACTTTACTTTTCTACTTTTCAACATTGAGGTGTTGTCCTTTCCCTTTTCACAGATTCCAGTGCTAGAAGAGATGATTGTGACCATCTAGTCTGACCTCCTGTATAACAAAGGCCATAGAGCTTCCCCAAAATTATTCCTAGAGCATATCTTTTTAGATTTTAAAATGGTCAGTGATAAAGAATCCACTACCACTCTTTCAGTAAATTGTTCCGATTGTTAATTACTCTCACTGTTAAAAATGTATGCTTTATTTCCAGTCTGAATTTGACTAGCTTTAGTTTTAAATAGCACCAAGGGAGATCTAGGGCAAATTATTGCACCAAACTCCCCTTTATAACTGATTTTAAAGCAAATGGAATAAGGCAGTGTAGGATGAATTATGCTGGATTGTATTATAGACAGACAGTGATCCCATTACTTTTGAACTGATTCAGCAAAAATGCTTTTATTCCCTTCAAACAAACCAAATTAACTATTCTTCTCCAATCAAAGGTTATATGTTATTACACACAGCCAAATTATTATATAAAGACAATTATTTTTCTAGCTTTGATCTTTGTGATGAATTTTCTCTGGTGATAGAGCAAAGCCACATTGTCCCGGATGGAGCATCAGGAGGTACTGGGAATCACTAAAAGGCACAATTCCCCTCAGTGCTCATTCTTTCCTGTGAGTCAAGCTACCTCTGCCACCCAGAGTGGGTGTTAGGAAGGAGCAGTATCTGTGCCCAGCAGAAAGCAGAGACTGTGATTATAGATAGCCCCTGTCTGTGTAAAGTTACCAGGGACGAAAGTTTCGGACACTCTCCTCACCACCTTCTACAATGCTCTTCACACTCTGGCTGTTAGGGATGGAAGAACCTGAGAAACACATCTGCCCTGGATCTCATTTGAAGGCTTCTAGGTTAACAAAAAAAGCAGCCTGACAGGGTGGACTCTATTCCCATCCATTCAAAGTAGATGGGTGGAGTCAGGAAGAGACAAGGGACCATAGACTGCAATTTGAGCAGAGGAGGGACTTCTTTATTCAGCCACTTTTCACAGGCAACATGTGAAGCTACACCTATCTTATGAAGGGAAGACAAGCCCACTTATTAATAGCAGAATCATAATAGAGGTTTCTGGGGTCAGGTGCTGCATAAGATTTTGCTCATATCATTCAAGATGTGAGGTGAATATCTCAATGACATAAAAGTAAGGCAATATTTTACCCTGATGGAAAAATGCTGCTAATTAAATCACTGTGTTGCTACAGGCACCAGAAAAGATGGTTCCAAAGCTCAGATGTATGACAGTGGCATTTATTATGTGCAACTAACAATCAGAATGTGTGGCACACAACAAAAACATAGCAGAGGACCTTGGACTAGCATGGGCTGAATTTCTGAAACATATTTCAAGGTTTCTAAAAACTTGTTTTCACCTAGTATTTCTGATATTAATAATTTCGTAGTTCTGCACAGCCAGATAACACTGGACTTGTATGCCACAGAAGAAAATGTGTGTGATGTACTTCACAGTAAGTAATTGTGGGTAGGATGGAAGGAAAGGGACCTACCTAAGAATGAATAGATGGAATAAGAAGAAAGGCCAGAGTCCATATTTAACTCCACATCACATTTCTGTACACTCAAGGGCCATTCTTCAAGCCCAGATGCTTCTCCCTGGAATGTTTAGAGGTTTCAGACCTACTATATCGTTACTTTATTTACTATTAATTCATGCTTCCTTTATGTTAATTCCACTTGACTGCATAAATATTTGAGATTCTTCTCAAGTCTAATTTATGTCTTCCATTTTCCTGTCTTGGCAGAAATTATGAAGAGCTTTCTTGTGTTTACACTGTACAAAAATAGCCAGCAGCCCTTCTATCCAAAGAAAGGGTTTGGACATTGCTGAAGAAATTGTGTCAAAAGAGCTCTAAGTAACTTGGTCATTAAAGATAACCTGAGGTCACCTAAGTGCCAGTGCTGTAACATTCTTTTTTTTTTTTTTTGGTAGATTTCATAGGCAAGCAAGAAGTTAAGCAAGGAGACTTCAAACTATCCAACAGAAACTAGCCTACCTAGCTTCTGTAACAGAGAACCTACTGGATATATAGGCATGGAAGCTCATCCTTTTTCAGAGATGGTACTTCCATCTGAGTAGTGGCTATGTAATGCCCATTCAGGCATTACATCAAGGCCCAAGACATAGGGAAAGAATCAATGAGAGCTGCTTTAGGCTTTTTTTTTTTTTTAATTTAGACAACAGTAAAAAGAAAAGGAGTACTTGTGGCACCTTAGAGACTAACCAATTTATTTGAGCATAAGCTTTCGTGAGCTACAGCTCACTTCATTGGATGCATACTGTGGAAAGTACACAAGATCTTTTTATACACACAAACCATGAAAAAATGGGTGTTTACCACTACAAAAGGTTTTCTTTCCCCCCACAAACCCACTCTCCTGTTGGAATAGCTATTCTAAAGTGATCACTCTCCTTACAATGTGTATGATAATCAAGGTGGGCCATTTCCAGCACAAATCCAGGGGGGGGTAGGAAAAAACAACGGGAAATAGGTTACCTTGCATAATGACTTAGCCACTCCCAGTCTCTATTCAAGCCTAAGTTAATTGTATCCAATTTGCAAATGAATTCCAATTCAACAGTCTCTCGCTAGAGTCTGGTTTTGAAGTTTTTCTGTTGTAATATCACAACTTTCATGTCTGTAATCGCGTGACCAGAGGGATTGAAGTGTTCTCTGACTGGTTTATGAATGTTATAATTCTTGACATCTGATTTGTGTCCATTTATTCTTTTACGTAGAGACTGTCCAGTTTGACCAATGTACATGGCAGAGGGGCATTGCTGGCACATGATGGCATATATCACATTGGTGGATGTGCAGGTGAACGAGCCTCTGATAGTGTGGCGGATGTTATTAGGCCCTGTGGTGGTGTCCCCTGAATAGATATGTGGGCACAGTTGGCAACGGACTTTGTTGCAAGGATAGGTTCCTGGGTTAGTGGTTCTGTTGTGTGGTATGTGGTTGTTGGTGAGTATTTGCTTCAGGTTGGGAGGCTGTCTGTAGGCAAGGACTGGCCTGTCTCCCAGGATTTGTGAGAGTGTTGGGTCATACTTCAGGATAGGTTGTAGATCCTTAATAATGCGTTGGAGGGGTTTTAGTTGGGGGCTGAAGGTGACGGCTAGTGGCGTTCTGTTCTTTTCTTTGTTAGACCTGTCCTGTAGTAGGTGACTTCTGGGAACTCTTCTGGCTCTATCAATCTGTTTCTTCACTTTTGCAGGTGGATATTGTAGTTGTAAGAATTCTTGATAGAGATCTTGTAGGTGTTTGTCTCTGTCTGAGGGGTTGGTGAATTTAATATATTTTTACATCTGTAGTACAGAATTCTATATGATGGTACAGAAAAAACAACAACAACAGAAGAAAAGCTATCCTTCTCCAGGAATGATGTAACTATTTAATTTCTGTTAAATCCTGCACATTTCTGTAAAACCCTATTGATTTCATCACAATAGGACTTTTCAAAGGGAATAATAAGGAATAGATTGCAAGGATCTGCCTTAAGACACTTTTCTTCCAAGTTTTGTGCTATTGCAGAGTATACAAATGTCTACCGTGGGCTCCCTAGTTCCAGTGGAGGGCTGGATAGATCCAGGATAGGGTGTTTGAGGAGTACAGGAGTTTATTTGATTGACTTCTCTTTACCTCGAGAACCTCTGTGTCTGCCTGATGTACGGGAAAGGCTTTTCTTGACCTTTCATGCAAACTGGTCAGCCAGCATTCATGCCCTTCTGCAGCCTATGCAATCTTGGGGTGAGGGGTGGGAGGATGGCTATTTTCCACTGGCATTTGCCTTTTGACATGTAATATGCAGCAATATGGAGCTGAGCACAGTGCCAGCAGCAGCCAAAGCATCATCCAGTTCACAGGCGAAAATATGCCCCTAGCAAGGAATTGGAAATAATGTGCCTCTTATAAATCAATAAGATCTGAACTATCTAGTGTGATAGAGAGAGCATCTTTTCTCAGAGATGATTATATACCATAACATAAAAATGGGGAGAAAAAACAAAGCAAAACAGAAACGGTGTCTGCCTATTGTTGTTTGCACTTTATCATTCTTCTAATAAATTGGTTTTGGTTCCTCAAAAGTAGATTAGGCAGAATGGGATTTTTATTTTTTTTATAATTTCAACAGATAATATTTATGTTTACCTTAAAGCATTTTTTAAAATCAATTTAAATGTTCAAACTTGTGTGAAATTGGGGGGGGGGCAATATAATAATGGGGTTGGATAATTATTTAATAACAGTAGATCCATATAGTTAAAGCTTTATAACCATTAAAACACAAATTTTCAACATCACATGTCAAATTCTACAAAGTTTGATATTTAATATATTTAAATTAAACTCTAAAAAGTTCTTAAGTATCATTGTTCTTACTTTCTGTATCTGTACCTGTATCTGTAAATTTCTATTATTATTGATGAAAATAATTTTTCAGAAGTTTCTGTGTGTATGGTGAAATCAACATTTACTGACATTTAACAATAAAATCTAATCCTTCCAAGTTTACTCAAAAAGGACAAGAAGTATTTTTTTTTTCTTTTTTAAGTTGGTGATGAATAACTAACACTCTGTTGGATTCATTTTCTCCTGATCATTCTCATTTTATGTTTCTACCATATTTTTTTCTTGTATGCTCTTTTATTTTTCATTCTTGTAGTATTTTTTCTCTCCTTTGTCTATCTTTCCCCAGCTCCCTTTCTGTGACTACCCCTTCAATCCCTCTCTCCCATCAATGTAATCCATCAGCTTTTCTCCTTCCTCCATTTCCTGTTTCCAGTACAGTTCTCTCTCTCTTTTTCTCCCATTTGTCCTCCTTTTCCATCACACTGTGTGTGTCTCTCTCTCCCTCTCCAAATCTTCCTTTTTCAAATCTCTGTGTCTTTCCTATTACTCCATTTCTTTATGCCTTTTCCATTGCTTCCTCTGGGCTTCAAATCCATTCTGATGTAAGATAATTGCAGACAGATGCCTGCCACCACCTCTGCTTCTGCACTCTAGGGCCTGGCCCACGCCAATGCAGTTTCTTCAGGAGCTGCAAGGCCCCCATGCTACAGCCATAATCAATTCATTGCCTTTTTGGGGCCTACAGACCATCACTCTCTCAATGAGTGTGGGAGGGACAAAGGGAGGGATAGCTCAGTGGTTTGACCATCGACCTGCTAAAGCCAGGGTTGTGAGTTCAATCCTTGAGGAGGCCATTTAGGGATCTGG
Source organism: Eretmochelys imbricata (assembly GCF_965152235.1). Classification (NCBI taxonomy): domain Eukaryota; kingdom Metazoa; phylum Chordata; order Testudines; family Cheloniidae; genus Eretmochelys; species Eretmochelys imbricata. The sequence goes on from NC_135573.1 coordinate 243,618,558, forward strand.
GACAAAAGTTGGAGAATGGTCCTGCTTCTTAAGCAGGGGGCTGGACTAGATGACCTCCTGGTCCCTTCCAACACAGATATTCTGTGCTGCTTGCGGAATTCTAGAGTCTAGGTTCAGCCATAGAACTTCTACTCCTGCTAAAATTCTGTGCAATGCAGACCAATTGTGATTTCTCCATGCAAAGCCCTTCCATACACTCCATTCATTTCCTAACCCCCTTCAAGTCCTGCCAGCATAGGCTGTACTGTTTTCTGTTTGTAGCCCTCTCACCCACCTTTGGAACATCACTTGTCTTAGACTTTTTAGCAGGAGTAGAAGTTCTATGGCTGAACCTAGACTCTAGAACTCCACAAGCAGCACAGAATATCAGGGTTGGAAGGGACCACTTAGACTGTGACCTCTTTGGGGCAGGGACCATGTCTCTGTATCTGTTGTATAGAGCCACATAAACAGAACTCCAGTTCTGACTGAGGCTTTTGGGAGCTGCTGCAATAAATATATTATAATAATTGGAAACATAGTATATTCCCATTTATCCAAATAGCCAGGGTGACTCAGATTTTATTCGGATAATCGGGAGTTCAGATAATTGATAGGGCAGGAGCAGCAATGCAGGGAGCCTCTCTGGTTCCACTGTCATGTCCCCGCTCACTCACTCCCGTGACAGTGGGCTGCAGAGGGCTCCCTGCACTGTCACAGCAGCCATTCAACAGCAGGACTGCCTCCTCCGCAGCTGGGAGTCTCTACTCAATTGTCTGAACCTCTGGATTATCCCCTATGGGGGACCGGGAAGGGATTGGGAGTATGCAGATGTTTGGATAATAGGATCATACCCAGCTCTTACGTTGCAATTTTTAGTCACTGACCTCAAAGGACTTTACAAAAGAAGAAAGCAGTGTTATTGCCATTTATCGATGAAGCACAGGGTGGTGAAATGACTAGTGCAAGGTCACTTAGCAACCCAGTAGTACCTCAGTCTCCTCAGATCCGCTTAAAAGCTTTATCCATGCTGCACTTAAGCATTAGGAAAAAGCCACTTAAAATGACCAAGAGAGTGCAACTAATTTAAGACTCAACAGAACATCTGTTTTCTAGCATAGAAGGCTCTCCAAAGATCATGTCATCAGTGTTTTACCAAAGGGCGCCAGCAGCATCTGGGCTGTTATTTAACAGCTCAGGCCCTTCCACTGGAGCAGACATCCAGCTGCATGCTCAGATTGTTTGATGTGGCACTCGTGGAGAAAGTTTTAAAGACAGTTCAATAAAACTGGCGTGCCTAAACTGTGACAAAAAGTGGATGATGATTCATCCGACATAAGGAGGTTGCCTTTTCCCCACACTATTGGTCTGCTCTGCCATAGAGAGCACATGGCAGTAGCAAAGCCTGCCTTAATACTGCTCAGGCTGTTTTTTTTTTTCCCCTGCCAAATAAAACCCAAATGGGAAATAGCTCCAAGTACTGTAATATCAGAGAGTGATTCATCTCCATAAGAATTATTACAGGCAAAGCATCCTTCTTTGTGGAGTGGATTGCCTTCAGTGAGGCCACTCACTGTTTTCCTTCATCGTTATTTATTAGCATTTGGTAGTGACTCAGAATTTGTAATAATGTTATAAATTTAAAGGGCGGGAAAGGCTGGCTTTATCTTTTCACTTTTCATTATACAGTTTGCTGCCATAAATCTTTCACATTTCTTCAAAAAATAGAAATACCCCATTACAGCTGTTTGAAGCAGAATAAAGCTATGACATGATAACTATGTTTGTTATTTCGTTGTATGGCATTGGTCCTACTCCCTTAATGAGATGGATGTCCTTGCTCCAGTGGTAGCTCTAAATTCAGTTTGGATACTGGTTAAAGCACTTTCTACTCCCCTGGAAAAAAGGATTTGGTGGCTGAATTGCCTGGTTGTAGGAATATTGCTGCAACGAGATTCTGCATATCTCTAGCTGTTCCCATCCATTTTATTTTCCAATTGGCAATTTCTATTTTCATTCTTGGTTCACAGTTCATTTGTACTTGATCCTCTGAGACTTTTCTTGAGCAGGCAGCATGTAAAAATACAGAAAATGGATTAACCTCAGTAATCTACTGTTCTTTGGATGTGTGTACACTCTAAAAAGCACTTACGGTGGATACATTGGACCTCTTTTCCTGTCGATTAGCAACTGCAGCCTGGTTCCTTATGGTCTATTCCACAGCTTTTGTCTCTCTATAAACATGAACTGCAATGCATGTTTTTTACAGTAAGTTAATACACCAGATTCCTTCACAAGTCACTTGAGACACAGTGCAAGAATGAATTACTCTGAGCTGTCTTTCTGTCTCCTGACAGGTCTGTTTGAAAAGCAGCTTGCCTCAAGCAGAATTCATTGTTATTTCACTTATCTCAGAGTCAGCTAGAGACAGTTTTACAAATCTCTAGCATAAGGCATGAAATGGAATTCAACAGCAACACTGAGTTTCCTCTTTTCATTTGGCTTTAACCAAATGAGTAAGGGCTGGTATATTGTTAACACAGAAAACACACTTTTGTGTGTGTTCCTTGAAAAGTTAATCATCTTATAATCAGTCGTCCTGTGAGAAATATAGTGTAATTTAATGGAAAACCAGATTTTTCTGATTCATCTATCTTTCCTTTTATCTACCTCAAACTAAAAACTTCTTGGGTGAAGCATGATCATAGATGGTAGCATTTTGTATTTTTGACAAATATAGGTGGCAAATTAGTTATTTCTCTGATGACCAATTAAAACAGAAATATTATTTTATTTATTTATTTATTTATTTATTATTATGGGCCAGGTAAAACCTTGCTGTTATGGGTTCGGCATAACCTCCACCTTTCATTCAGGATGAACATAAGGAAGTGACTGAAATAATAGGATTCTCCAAACCCAAAACACAGACACATGTCCCTGCCCAAAACAAAGGCAAATGTAAGGCTGCCCAGAGATTTGGCTGATTTGCATGGAGGGAATTTCTGGGCATGTCTGGGGTTGTTGGGGAGAGGGTGTGCTAAAGACGGAGGAACCAAGATGACTTGGACAGAGAAATACAGTCTAGACAAGCATTGTGCATGACCCTGAGGGAGGGAGATTTGGGTTCTGATGCTGGCTAAACCCCTGCCACAGACCGGAACCACCTCTCACACCCTGAACCCCTCATTTCTGGACCAACCCCAGAGCATGCACCCTCAGCTGGAGCCCTCACCCCCTCCCACACCCCAATCCCCTGTCCCAGTCCAGTGAAAGTTAGTGAGGATGGGGGAGAGCAAGCAACAGAGGTAAAGAGATTTGAGTGAGCAGGGACAGGGCCTCAGAGAAGGGGTGGGGCAGAAGTGGGGCAAGGGTGTTCAGTTTTCTGGGATTAGAAAGTTGGCAACCATATCAGAAGAACAGGCATGAAGCAGCCTCTGCTCTCCCCCTCAACAGGAGGGGAAGATTTTCAAAAGCACCTGAGGAATTTAGACCATTGGGTGAGATCCTTAACCCTTGCAAGCCTTATTACACCATGTGAAAGGCCCTAAAAGTGTTACTTCTGGCCAGAGGAGAACTTCCCCAGCACAGAAACTGGGAAAGACAGCTGTAGTAAGGCTGCCTTCTGAGATCCCTCTTGGAAGCCCTAGCATAGGGAGCAGTGGGAGGGAGGGACAGGGGAGCAGAGGAGCATGTCAGGGATAGGGTGCAAGCACACAATGGTGCAAAGGTATTGGGTAGTGCTGTGGACCATAGAGCAGCCCTGGAAGGCTGCATAACTTTTGGGCTCCCAGGGCTTCCTAAGTTATGCCAGGAGCCCCTGGAGCAGCCCAAAGTCAGGAGGGTGCAAAACGTGGCTTAAAGCTACCTTAGCTCCCTCCCTGCCCCCTGTGTCTCTTGAGCAACACAGACTCCCCACCCCACACTGAATTTCAATTGGATTTGTGTTTCTAAATCCCTGAGGTGCTTTGGAAAATCTCCCCCAAAGGCTGCAGTGCTGCCTGACTCTCACGCAGGCTAGGCAAGGTGCGGGAAAGGCTCCTTATACCCTTCCAAATGTCACCTCTGTCAGGACCAAGCCTATAATTAGCATCATTGTATTTATATGAAATGTTTGGGAGCTCTTCACAGAACAAATTCTGCAGCTGACTATTAAGACAAACTGTCCATTGAAATCAGTAAGAAGTTTTCTGCCCAGAAATTCCCTCCATGCAGTGAGTTGCATTGTTAGGTTCTCAGTGTTAATTTATCAGTTAATAATGCACAGTAGGTTTTCTTAGCTTCATCCAAAAGACCAGATAAAGCATTACATGGCATTGCAGGGATTTTTAATCAACTGTAATTATACATGTAATGATACAATATTAATCCATGGCAGTCAGTTTAGAGCAGATGACTGTTTCTTCAGGGGTCTCTCACTTTCTGCCGTAAAAACTGGCACAGGATAGATTCCTAATCGGCAACTCAGAGAAGCTCAGGTCCCTGGGGAACGTCAAAGACAAAGAGATTTCCCCGAGCTGTACTACTCTAGTATCATTCTAGCTCCTCCTCCCTTTCTTTTCACTGTTCATTTAGTGAGTTAGTCAGCTTTAACTTAGTAAGTCTAAAAGTTTTGCATGAACACCGTAACTGGCGAATGCAAATGTTCAGGAGTTGGGGAGCTGCCACTGTACACATTGTGTTTTCCTTCAGCATCAGCAGATTTCAGGGCCGAAGTCTGTATGTTGGTTTATGCTGCTAGAAACAACTTTACGCGTTTCCCTTGGCAATATGCCTTTGGAACAGGGGTGAATGTGCAGTTAGGGGCTTGGTGGGTAGTCAATGGTAGTAGAGTTTTTAACTGAAACTATTAGCACTGAAATTTGGTTTCTGATAATTTTAATAATAATGCAAATAATAGCATCCCTTTCCCCTTCTCCAGTGCCCTGAGGGTACTGAAGAATAGAGCCAGGCAAGATTTTTTTTTCTTCTGTCCTATGGGAATTTTCAAAATTTATACAAATTTTCCAGCCCACATTAGGACAAAAAGTTGAAATCTTGATTATTTAGATCAGGTCAATTAAAACTTTTTTTTATATATAATTCTGAAATATTTTGTTTCAATTTTGACCTTTTTTAATTTCTTTAACTTTTTTTTTACTACAAATTAACTTACATTTCAAAACGAAAGGTCATTTTGACCAAGGACTAAAACGTTTTTGTTTTGAAAATGTTGAAATGGGACCATCAAAAGTTTTTTGAAAAAAAAAATTTTTTTTTTTGAATCAGGCAATTCATTGAAATCAAGACTTTCTCAGTTTCAGTTTTGGCGAATCAGCATTTTCTGACACAAAGATGTTGGGTCCAAAAATTCCCAGTTCGTTCTACTGAAGAAACAGAATTAAAATATCATAGAATTAAGGTGTCCGGGAAACAAAAAAATGAAATATTTTAAACCATTGAAACTGGCGCCATAAATAAGGGTGGATCCTACACAAGAGTGTGTATCTGTGTGTGTGTAAGTTCCTCTCCGTTTTCTGCGGATAGGAGGAAGGAATGCGGAACATTCTTTTTTCTTGTTCACAACTCACTCTTTTCTTAAAAGTCAAACAAATGACCTTTATGATAAGTTATTTTTCACTATATATCATCAGAATTGGGGAATAATTGAAAAATATAAGGTGAAAACAGAAATATTCATCATTATCCTCCAAATGTACAGTGGATCCTGTCCAAAATTCCTCATTTGCTTGAGTGCTCAGACTTTACCCAACTGTTATATGATCACCCTGCCTCTGATACCTCTCTTACACGCACTGTTCTAATTACATATTTAGAGCTTCATCATCCATCTGGCTTTGATTTTAACAATCCAATGTGACATACAAAACTGCAAAACAGAATATATATCACCCTTGTTGACTGGTGTATCTACAACTAGCCATAAACATTAATCATAAACATTACTCTTGTAATTCTACAAAATTCAAAACAAATGCAATGGAAGTATATGTTATGGTACGTGTAAACACATATCAGTTATATCTTTATTGTTCTGGTTCCAAATTACATAATTACCTTGTATTTAAACCATGTAGTAAAATGGATTTTTTTTTCAAGGCAATACGTCAGAGAGCCAACCTAAACAAGAACAGAACATACATGGACAGATCCTGATGTCCGTCATGAAGAGATAATAGAGTTGATCTGGATTTACAAGGTGCAATTGACAGAGGAATTTGACCAACTTCACCAGATTTAGAGCTATGTAAAAAATTCCCATCAGTCACAATATACCTATCTCTAGAGACAGAGATAGATATAGACAGATATAGATACAGAATATATATATTTTCTGACACAAAGATGTTTTGTCCAAAAATTCACAGTTAGTTCTACTGAAGAAACAAAATTAAAATAACATAGAATTAAGGCATCCAGGAAACAGAAAAAGTGAAATATTTTAAACCATTAAACTGGCGCCATATGCCTGGCACTGTCTTTTGATTTTTGCGTTACCACACGGAAAACATATAATTGCACATAAAAGCTTGTGAAAAGAAACTAGGCAATTTTTTGTAAGCCTCTGTAGACTATTGTTTTAAAGGAATCCACCAAATACAGTTGCTTGCAGAAATATGACATCTACTTTAATCCTTTATTCAAATATCTCAACTTTCTTATTCCTATTTTCATTGCTGCAAGCTAGATTCTGAAGCCCTATTCCTTGCTCTATCATGCCATCAGGTTTTAAGTAGAACTCTTTAGTGGTATTCTCAGTTTCTATTCTATTGTTACTCAGAGAAAACTCTCCTTGACTTTACAATTTGGCCCTGCATTTTGGTATCAGTTTTAACCAAAGCAGGTATGCTGCTAAAACAGATCCCAATTTCCTAGTGCAATTTCTAAGGTTCAGACTGTGTCATTTAAAATGTGCTTTATGGTGGGGCAATGCAGAGCTGCATGACTCTAGGAGAATTTATCTGTGGGGGTTTTACTTCAGGGGGCATAATCTCTCTCCAGCACTATGGTACACGGGGCTGGTGTGCACACTGATCTATTTGTTTAGATAATGCAGCCTGGCCTCCACACCACAAGCCCAGCTATGTCTGTGGGCCAGTGCAGAGGGGATGTGAGGTAACAAAGAGTTCTCTTTTCCCCAGTGCTCTCATAGGTCCTGTTTGCAAAATGCTGCTGCTCAGGTTCAGTTTGTGGGCTCTGGATTGGGTCCGATGCTTTTAATCTCTGCTCAGATTTCAAAGTTGTCTGAACTAAACTGGGTATCTTTCAAATTTCTCTGATCTTTAACCTTTCTTTTTTACTCAACTAAATTCTCCATGAACAGTACCCAACCAGGGACTATGCTATGGAGGAAGGGAGGGGAGACAGTTGCCCCACCCAGACCTTGATTTGCCCCCACACCCCGACTTTCCAGAGGTCTATATGCTTCATTTCCCCCTCTCCCCGCAACTTTGCAGGATATAATATAGACACAGATAATGTTTGATATGCTGACAGAACTTTGCCCCCCACTACTTTCATTTTTTCTGAAATGACTTCCTCGCACTCATCTGTTTCCCATTCCCTGTTATCAAAGAAGACAAGGGGGTCAGATTTCAATTTTTATTTTAAATTAAACTCACATACATAACTCAAAAACACCACAATCTGAGTCAAACTCCTTTTGAGAGTTAGTCCTTTACTGTTGAAACACTGAACTGTAAGAACTTAGGAATTGCGATACTGCCTGAGACCCATGCTCCATCCATTCTAGAATTTAGTTTTGTGACAGTGGCCAGCACCAGATGCTTCATAGGAAGGTGCAAGAAACCCTACCATAGGCAGATATGGGATAATCTATCCAGGGAAATGTCTTGCTAGCCTCTATCAGTTAGAGATTGGCCTGAACTGTGAAGTATGAGGTTCTATATCCCTTCAAAATTCTTCAATCCTTGGTGGAAAATTAGCAAACAGTGTACACAATGATATGCAGTGTCCTACATCATCTCAGTAACATCTTAGCAACGCTAAAACATATTCCTAATTTACTTTAGTTTTACAATATCATCTTAGTACATGCCTTTATTTACTACCCGTGGCACTGGACAAGTGGATTAATAATGATGTGTATATTTTATGAAATAAAATTTTATGCAAATTGAAAGATACTCAAATCTAGGTCCAACATGTGTATGTAAAATCACCATTGGTATGGGGTTGTGCAGTACGTGATGTACTGTACCACCAGGAATTTGAAAAGGTAAGGGATAAGGGGAGGATCCCAAAAATGTAAGCAAACTCCACGAAAAAGGAATGCAAGGAGTTCAGCATTCCTCTTTGCACTTACAGACATGGAAACGATAATAACATTCTCTTTATTGACATACTTTGCAGATCAGCATTGCCTTTCCTATATATACGACCACACATGGTACATTGAATTAGTCAATGACACTCTCATAACCCTTTGTTCTGCTAGCTGGGGAATAGAAGCACATTCTCTCCCCTGCCTCTCTGACACACCAGGCTAGTTACAATATTGAGTCTCTTTGTTAGCCAGTCACTTACTAGGGACAGAGCTTACCACTCAAGCACTTCAGGCAAGTTTATCTACAGAGTTCCTCACTCTCGCTAAAATTATATTATCTTTTAAAATGGTCTGGTCCCATTTGAGTGAAAAACTAACCAAGCCACTAGGAACTTTAAAAAGGGAAACCTAAACTGATACAGTAACATATGTATTCCATCCACAGCCTTTTGGCCCTCAGGGTAGTGTTCTTGGGATGTTACTGCCAGGCTTAAGGGAATATACAGGCCACCTGAAAACAGGATTCCATACAACGTTTGTACAGATGCACGCAGTGGTGAGCTGGGGCCGGTTCGCACAGGTTCGCGAGAACCGGTTGTTAAATTTTGAAGCAGTTTTAGTTGTTAACCCGCTTCCCTGCAGGGGGCGCTGAGGCTTTGATGGGCTCCGGCCAGGAAATGATGTAATTCCTCCTCCGGCCGCCGGGGGCACTGCGCTGAGGAGCCATGTGGGCTGCCGCCTGGCCCTGGGCATGAGCCCTGTTGCTGCTGCTGCTCCCCTGGCCCTGGGGCTCCCGCTGCTGCCTGGTGGGTCCCCGGCTGCTCCTCTGGGCCTGGGCTGTGTCCTGCTGCTCTCCCCGTGAGTACCCACCACCCTGCCCGCAGCCAGCCCTTGCCGCACTCCCTGCCCTGCCTGCAGCCAGCCTGTCTCCAGCCACCCCCTGCCCTGCCCGCAGCCAGCCCCTGTCGCACCCCCTGCCCTGCCTCCAGCCACCCCCGCACCCCCGCCCGCAGCCAGCCCCTGCCTCCAGCCACCCCGCACCCCCTGCCTGCAGCCAGCCCCTGCCTCCAGCCACCCCGCACCCCCTGCCTGCAGCCAGCCCCTGCCGCACCCCCTGCCCTGCCTGCAGCCAGCCCCTGCCTCCAGCCACCCCGCACCCCCTGCCTGCAGCCAGCCCCTGCCTCCAGCCACCCCGCACCCCCTGCCTGCAGCCAGCCCCTGCCGCACCCCCTGCCCTGCCCGCAGCCAGCCCCTGCCTCCAGCCACCCCGCACCCCCTGCCTGCAGCCTGCCCCTTCCGCACCCCCTGCCCTACCTGCAGCCAGCCCCTGTCTCCAGTCAGCTCCGCATCCCCTGCCCTGCCCGCACCAGCCCCTGTCGCACCCCCGGCCCTGCCCGCAGCCAGCCCCTGTCGCACCCCCTGCCCTGCCTCCAGCCACCCCCGCACCCCCGCCCGCAGCCAGCCCCTGCCTCCAGCCACCCCGCACCCCCTGCCTGCAGCCAGCCCCTGCCGCACCCCCTGCCCTGCCCGCAGCCAGCCCCTGCCTCCAGCCACCCCGCACCCCCTGCCTGCAGCCTGCCCCTTCCGCACCCCCTGCCCTACCTGCAGCCAGCACCTGTCTCCAGTCAGCTCCGCATCCCCTGCCCTGCCCGCACCAGCCCCTGTCGCACCCCCGGCCCTGCCCGCAGCCAGCCCCTGTCTCCAGCCAGCCCTGCACCCCCTGCCCTGCCTGCAGCCAGCCCGTACCTCCAGTCAGCCCCTGCCCTGTCTCCAGCCAGCCCCCCCCTTGCCTTCAGCCAACCCCGCACCCTCCTGTCTCCAGCCAGCTCCGCACCCCCTGCCCTGCCCGCAGCCAGCCCCGCACCCCCTTGCCTCCAGCCAACCCTGCACCCTCCTTCCAGCCAGCTCCGCACCCCCTGCCCTGCCCGCAGTCAGCCCTGCACCCCCTGCCTCCAGCTAACCCTGCCCCACGCCCCTGTCTGCAGCTGGCCCCACGTCCACTGGTGCCCTGCAGTTACCAGTGCAGTAACCCTGCACGCCTGCTTCAATGAGGGGGGCAGGGAGCAGCTGGGACCCACACATGTGCACACCCTAGGGTGACCAGACAGCGAGTGTGAAAAATCAGGACAGGGGGTGGGGGATAATAGGAGCCTATATAAGAAAAAGACCCCCAAATCAGGACTGTCCCTATAAAATCGGGACATCTGGTCACCCTAGCACACCCTCAGGGAGTGGCGGGGACCCACACATGTGAAACGGAGCTCACTTCTAGTTCAGGCCCATCTTTTTAAAAAGGAACTTTAGGCAGGGTTAACATACATCCGTATTTTCCCGGACAGGTCATTGGTTCTTAAATTGCCATCCGGGAGGAATTTAAAAATTCCTCCTGGGAAAATACAGATATATGGTAACTCTGTTGGTACAAAAAATACATACTGGGGCACATCCCTTAAATCAGAACTTTTTATAGGGAACCAGTTGTTAAGATTTTGGCAGCTCATCACTGGATGCACATGTGTATGCAGGAAATGGTGATGTTGCCAGCAGGTGTGTCACTGTGAAATTGCAGTGAATGGAAAGATGGAGAAGAGCATTTCTATAATCTGTACCATATAGTATGATATTACAGAGATGGCAGTAAGGAAGAAACAGTGGCAGAAATAACTCTTTAACTGCACCCCAGTCCTTACATTGTGACATTATACTGTTTTTCATTCCCTATTTATTACAAGAACAAAATAGCTTCAACATGAGTTCTGAGTTTGCATTTTATTTAATTGAAACTTTTTGGTGTGCGTTATTATAGACATTTTGAGGAGTGACATTGGTAGAGAATAAGTTCATCTTTTATATTTCAAAGTTAATTAAGAACTAGTATGCCTCCAATTTGCTGCAGCACATCAACCATTCTGAACTACTTTTACAAACTCATTAATTACAGCACTCTAAGAGATTAGAAAGGTCCGATAATTTGGCCAGTATAATCTTAAGAGTCTGTTATACATTCCACATGCCTGTGGCTTCTAGTAATGTTAATGAGAATTTCAGGCACACAGCAGTAACAGAATAAACTCTTTGAATTGTATGAGCTCTTGATTCTCTTTTTGTAATGTCCTAAGTTAATACTACTGTCCTAATGCAATTAGTCTGTAAGACAAGGCTATCACCTGCTTTAGATTCATATAATACATCTCAGATAAGCCTTTTAAACAATCACACCATTCAGAAGGGAAGACCCTACCAAACAGCTTTGCAAATTCTTCTAAACTGTCTGTGTATTCATCTGTTTATCACTGTAGTGTTCATCATCAAAGAATTTGACCACTGAGATTCTTCTAGCAAATTTTTCAAAGGGACCTCCACTTGTCCTCCATTTATGCATACACAACTTGGAAATCACTTTCCCACCTAATTATTGTACACTCTTGCTTCTACCTGGTATTTAGATGTGCAAAGCCCATTTGTACTCCACTTGCATCTCATGCACCATTGGGGTTTGCATTTTATCATTTTCATACACAAGTGTTAGTCCTCAAAACTGCACATACAGCTTGTTTGAAAGCTTTTCTCTTTAATTTTAAAACTACAGCTCTGGGCATGAATAAATATTTAAGTATTTTATAACAGGAGAGACTGAGAGGGTATGTCTACGCTGCAATATAAGCCCGGGCTCAGACTCAGGCTTGAGCCCAACCCCCCCTTCAGTCTATACGCAAATCTCTCAGACTTTGGCTGAGACCTAGAGTTTGAGGAACATGTAGGGGTGGAGAGTCAAAGCCCATGTCAAAACATGGCCCAGGGTTCGAGCCCTATTGCTTCACAGTGTAGATGTAGCCCCATTTGATTCATGTCCTGGGAGTCTGCCAACTTCCTTTATCTTCTTTATCCCAACAATCTTCAGTCAACACAACTGAAAATGGAAGCCGCCCCCATCCCCATGGCATATAGCAGCAGTAGATCAGTGAGTGGGCGTTAACCCTTCCATTGTCTTCTGACCACCAAGCTGCTTCATAGTCATGGTCGTGGGAGCACAGACAGATTTTGGTGAATTTCTGGTGTGAGGCCAGCAAAACTATGGACTTTAGCAACAGTGCCAGGAATGACCACTGTCACGTTGTCTGGAGTGGTTCACAAACATGAGTGCCAACCTCAGGGCAGACTGTCAAAAAGCAGGGTAGACACCCAAACTGACTGCATGTTCTATAATTAGATGTCATCAACCCAGTAACAAATGTGCACTCCTGAAGCACTATATCAGTCTGACCAGTGTCACAAACATGCATACCAGCAAATTGTTAAAAAGCTTTGCAAATTTTCCAGACTGGTGATCAGTGCAGGAAGTGGATTAAGAGACTGAAGAGCAAGTACCAGAAGACTAGGGACTAGAACCGCACCTGGGGCCACTCATCAACCTCATACCCATTTTATGAGGAGTTTGACCAGCTGCTGGGCACCGCACCCAGCACAGAGCCAACTTTGTGCATGACAACCCAGTCAGCTGATATGACGCTTGACTGGTCCCTAAATCCAGCATGAGAGCCAGCAGCACATTTCAAGTGAAGACCATAAAGACACTCTTTGTCTGAGACTGATCCCAGGATCAGCAGCAAATTCTGGATCTATACTCAGAGGAGCAGTCCAATGCCCCGCCCCCTCCCCCATCCCGCCTCTGCCCAAGAAACAACAGCCTGCTGCTGAGCCTGTAGCAACCCAGAAGAGACAGAAGCTGCCACTGAGCCTGGTAAATTTCTGACTCCAATTTAAAGTTTATTCCTGTAGTAAAGGGAGGGATTTCTGAGAAGCCCCAGCTAACAGCATGTATCAGCTAATGGTGGATTGTATCCTAACCCCTTGTGTCCCCTCTCTCTCTCATCCCCACCAGGTGGAGTTCAAAATGGTGACTGGGAAATGCAAACGGTAATATTTTTACTGGAAAGGCACAAATTTCCTGTTTTCCTTAGAGTAATAATGGCTTTAAGTTTACCACTAGGTAATCACTCAGTGGCTATGGCGCTGCATGGAGACAGTGAACTCAGCGTGTGTTTTTGGGGAAATGTGTCCTATTTCCAAATCCAGTCCATTTCTGTCCAAGGCAATCTCTTGATGACAAAATCATTTGTCCCAAGCGCTATTGGGGTGTCAGTTTTTGCTGTGGTGTTCTGAGTGTTTTCATGCCACCCTAATAGGGTAAGCCATGTAGAAGCTAATGCAGCATCCTGTTAATTCCCTCCTAGATTCTGACTCAATCTCAGGTGTTGATAGCTGCAAACTTTTCCTGACGTAGGAACTCCAGATAGAGACTCACACGGTGGGGAAGGGTGTATTTTCACCTCTGTAGCTGACCAGACCATGCTACTTATAGATGCACTATTCAGTCACTATACATTTCAATATTTCAGCCGCGTACACCGCAGGTTTCCCAGCAGCAGCTTGGAATACCATCTTTCTTTGCCAGTGGCAGCTGCAATTGGCCAAACCTGCAGATGCAGCTGGTAAACAAACTGGCTCGGCCCGCCAGGGGGCTTACCCTGGTGGGCCGTGGGCCAAAGCTTGCCGATCCCTGGTGTAGACACTCAAGCCCTAGTTTCTCTAACATGGGTCGGCTGACTCAAGTTCCACTAACCCTGGGCTTACATTGCAATGTAGGCATACCGAGAGAGACCAAACCCAGAGTACCCTATAGGGCAGAAAAGCCTCATGTGGGAATCTCACCTGGGATTAGGCACTGAGCAGCATGGGAGCATCAGGATTTAGGCAGCTTTGTTGTTACCCACTGTCGGACATTTAGTGGAGGGGACTTTCTCAGTGGAAAATTAGGTTAGGTGGCCACTGAGCTGGGGTTTTGAGCATCTCAGTTTGGGGTTTAGGCATCTAATGTAGCAATTAGTCACCTAAATCCTTCTGTGGATCTAACCTTAAGACCTAAGTCACTTTTGAAAGTGAGACTTAGGCTCCTAAATTAATTAGGCATTGCAATGCTGTGAGGAGCAATGCCAAAATACCTTTGAAAATCTCGGCTGCATCAAGGACTTCCAAACTCATCCTTTGTATGTGACAGTACAAATACTAATGTGCATGACCCTCGGAAAGATTATATAAAACAGTAATAACTACTGTAATGTCCTTGCTTTTCTTTTTAACTGGACAAAGATCTTGTAAAGTGGAACACCCAAATTGCCACATGGTATTGCAATTTAGGGAGGAACCTGTAATTACATTGCAATCTGTGTACAGTTGCTCTCTATTTCCCAACTTAATGAAGAAAGGTCTACCATGGTTTCTTGAAAGGCATTAAGAATAAATATCCTTGTCAGGTCAACAGCTTTGGCAAAGGGCATTTGAAAGGTCACCACTTCCTTGGGTGTTACTGTAAGTGATGCTAAATCATGTTAATTATAGAAACCTCCTGTACCTTGAGGTTGCTTTTCAGTAGCTCTTGATTCTACTGTTTTAGAAAAATAAGTTTTTCAGCTGATGGCAATTTCTGGAGCTAGGCATCTGTTATACACAACTGGAAATTCAGTTTTCTGTTTTCATTCCTCCTTCTGCTATCCCATTTCCTTCCTGGCCACAGTTCAGTAAGCAAAGCAGCAACTGGGAGTGTTAAAACTGTTACTGGACCACTATAAAACATTTGCTACTGCATTAACACCAGAAATGCTTTAAACCCAATTAATAGGGAATGTCTCTAAAAAGCACCATTATCTCTTAAAAACTTTTTTACTCACGTATGCCAAAAGCTCATAAATAACAGAGGCTGAAAAGGAAATCTCTGTTGTAAATTGCCCTGAAGTCTGAAGAGTGTCCAAGTGGAGGTGCCATATTTCAACTTGGAGCTGTTGAAAAATAAGCCTATGTTCAGCATAAAAGACCATGGAATGAATCATGATTTCATTTTGATATGAGTGGGGGTGGAGATGGAAGACTTTGGCCAGATTAGTGTTGTTACAGACACACAAGGGAATCAGGAAGTCTTGCATTAAACAAGCGGATTTCAATTTTTGTTTATTGCTGATTCAAAGACATTGTTAAAATAAGGCAGAGGGAAATACGCAAAAAGAGATACATAAATACATGTAAAGTTATATAGGTAAGTGATGTAAACAGGCAGGAACACACAGATAATTATGACCCATTCTTACACTGATAGCTGGCAGTCCGGACAGTAGATAGTGTAATAAATCAATTAGTAAATGAGTAAAATAGCAAGTGAATCTGTGTATGTTCAGTGATTGCTGTGATATATATATGGGTAAGCACTTAAGATGTCATACTTCCCTGGAAAACCAGGCTCATTTTGGTGTTTGTGTTTTAGTTTCAGGCAAGTGTTTGATTCTACTGTTTTTATACTGTTTTATACTCTTACGTGCTGTAAGCGGTAAGGCCCAAACATCCTGACTGGTCTTGGAATTTCCAGATTCAGGCTGAAGTTTATTCTGTGTTTTGTATTACTTATGTCTTGTCTAGCCACACCTTAAATAAATGCTTGTCTTGATAAGCCATAATATGGTGAGAGCAACCAGCAGAGGAGTCTAAGGATTGTTAACGTGAATCAAACCAATCAACCCTTTCATCCAGTATTCTATCTTTGACAATGTCTAGTTCCAGATAAGACTGCAAGAAACTCTAAAGTGCAGTGGTTCTCAACCAGGGGTCTGGACCCCCGTGGGGCACCGAGAGCAGGTTTCAGGGGGCATGGCCAGCATAAAAATCGCTAGGGCCCAGGGCAGAAAGCCGAATCCATGCCACATGGGACTGCACCCCGAGGCCCCAAGCCCACCACCTGGGACTGAAGCCAAAGCCTGAGCAACTTAGCTTCACAGTGTCCTTGTGACGTGGGGCCCCAGGCAATTGCCCTGCTTGCTGCCCCATAACATCGGCCCAGGCTTTTATATACAGAAAACCAGTTGTTGTGGCACAGCTGGGCCATGGAGTTTTGATAGCATGTTGGGGGGGGGTCTCAGAAAGTAAAAGGTTGAGAACCCCAGCTATAGTGGACAATTATAGAATGACCAGCCCATAAATTCTGTCATTATGGCTTCAACTATATTGCACACTTAACCTGGGATTGACACTCAGGTCAGCTTAGCCCAGGTGTGAGTGCCCTCACTGCAAAGCCAAATCTGTGCTTCTGTGTACTTACTGTTTCTGTACTCAACCCGTCAACATAAAAATATCCCATTGTTTTTATGTTGAGATGCTCTAGGATTCTTTCCCAGGCAATTATGCCAATTATGGGATAACTTACCTGTTCTTCACGAGAAGGCCATTGGAGGACTATCAGTGCGTGACTGATTTAGCCTGCATATTCACTGCAAAATGGGCTGGTTCCAGCATGAGTTAAAGCAGAGGCTGTGTTCTACCCACAGCCCCAGTCAGGTAAACCAGCCTGGGTATAAAACACCTTCAAACCTGGGTCAAAGACTTTTCTGTGTGCACAGAAGTGAAAGTGAAGGCTAAACCCCAGGTAAGACCCTGCTCAACTGTGCAGTATAGGAATACCCTCAGAGGTTAGCTCATGTCTTGAAGCATGATAGTGTGTATACCTTCTATTTTTTCTTCTTATCTAATGTAACTGTGGATGTTCTCATCAATGTTTTGAAAAACGTTATTCTACATTATTCTTAAAGGAGCCATGGATATTTACCAGAATATAGGATCTGGATTTTTATCAAACTGTGTACTGAAGGCCATTTTTCTATTGCGTATAAGTTTGGGGTCTGTGAGCAATCCCAAAAATATGTGTATGTGGGTAACTCATTTGCCTGAAGCCATTCTAACAAATACTGGCTATGTTTAGCTTCTTGTTGTTTGGAATAACTTGTATGGAGACGAAATGTGTGATTATTTCCCATTGATAGAAAGACAGATGAAAAATTCACTTCCATACTATGAGTTCAGCAGCTTAGTTATCTTCCCCTGTTTTAGCCTTTGGGTTTAGGGCTTTACATTTTTTAGTAAAATATCCCTCTGAATTTCCTGGATTTTTACTTCCACTCAATCATTTAGCGTTTTGACTCTATCCTTTTGCATGTTGCTCCCTCTCCAATTTTGGCATGTTTTATAAAGCGGATCCCCGTTGAATTTGCACCAAATAGTTCCCAACAAACAAAGACATAAAGCAGCAGCACAGCATGCAGAGAAGTCTACCTTTGCCAGTCAATTCCAAGTCAATAGTTTCTCTGTCATTTTGCAGGAGAATGTTTTTAACTCGAATTACTGGAGCACACTTGGTGCCATACTGCTCACTGCCTCCATGGGTGATACCTACTGCAAGACATTGCATTTGTTCTTATACAAATTCTTGTTGTTCAGTGGAGGAAGAAATGAAAGAACAGCAAGCACTTCATGTTTGTGCAGCAGTGTGACTATTCTTCTCAGGTTAAGAGGTAGCCTAACCTCCAGAGTGACTTTCAGGAAGAACTCTTTTGATGAACATCATCTCTTTGACAAAGAACAGAGCAATAACGCTCGTGAGAGTATTCATATAAGTCCTCTTTATAGTTGAAGAACTAGAAAAACCTGTAGAGGCTGTGGGATCATTATTCCGAGGCATGACACATAGGTGTGGCTGCAGAAGACTTTCAGTTTCCATTGTATAGTTTCCATTCTTTTCTTTAGGCTTGTAAATCTTTGCCACCGAGATTTCTCACAGATTAATGGCCTGTATGGCAAATAACACACAATAATAAAATTATAAAAATGAAATTCACATAAGTGATTTCTGGTGGAGGGAAAATATATTAACAAAAAAGGAGAAGTAATTAAATGTGTTTGACATATAATTAGCTCTCACATAGGAATCCACCTTTTTCATAGTCCCATGAAGCAGAGTAAGGCAGAAAAAATTCAGCTTTTCTTACAAGACACTGGAAAATTGGAGTCTCAAAGTTGCTTTAATGTAAATGTTATTAATTGTTTTAAATATAATGTTTTGGTTACACTAACAGAACTATTTAGAAAATATATAGTGTTTATATTAAAACAATATAGAAGCTTTCTGATGGGTCTGAACTTTCTCAGTTATAATCTGTCGAGGTTCAGTATCATGCTTGGTAGTATTGGGAAGTTATTTCATAAAGATGGTATTTCCCATAATGAGAAATAACAGTGTCATATTGTGAACGGAGGTACTAAAACAATAATAAATATATGGTGAAACACTGCACAAAGGTATGAGCATTCTGTACAACTCATTTTCAATTATGTTATAGACTGAGGCAGTAGCAATGCCAAGGGTTAAGGTTGCCTAACACTTTCCATCACAAGCCCCTGTTTTCAGTTGCTTTGGGCTGAAAGTTTCATTGCTGGGTATCTGCTTGAGGCCAAATTTTTATTTTAATGTTTCAGTGAAATTGGTTCAGCCATTTC
Organism: Eretmochelys imbricata; assembly: GCF_965152235.1. NCBI lineage: Eukaryota > Metazoa > Chordata > Testudines > Cheloniidae > Eretmochelys > Eretmochelys imbricata. The sequence goes on from NC_135573.1 coordinate 243,637,195, forward strand.
CAAGAATGTGGTTAGGGAAAATAGGTAGTTTCATCAAATTAATATATTTTTTTCCAAATTGTTTCTTCAAATAGCTCTAGAACCTCCACACATTTAATCAGGAATTTATAATCTAGCAGAGAGATAGTCCTGGGGTCAGACACCTTTTGTAGTTATACGGTTCTACAAATTGTCATTTGTACATGCTCACTCTACTGAGCTTTAGAGTCTAGCTAGAGTGCTCTAAATTCACACGCTAATTTACTCTGCACTAACTCCCCATGCAGATATGCCCTAGTTGCTAAAATCTCTGAAGATTCTATTTGCAGTGAACATGTTGCTCCTCCATAGACATTTTTAAATGCCGCTGCCCAGAGTGTTATCCCAGCCCCCAATAAGCTCCTTACATGGTAGGTGTAGAGATGAGATAGAGCTCAGGACAGCCAGTCTTAATTCCTGCATTTCCTAACTTCTGAATACTTGGGTTTACAGCTAGAGCTGGGCAAGAAATGGTTTCCCCATTCCAGGAAAGTTTTCGAGATTTTAAATGAATTTCCCTTCCTGACTCCGGACAAAAAACTGGGCAATTTTTCAAGAATCAACAATCTGAATATAATTTTGGTTTGAGCCAATTGAAACACCTCATGCAGAAAATTTTGAAAGGTATTTTTTAGTTTCAGTTTTGACTTTTTAAAAACATTTAAAAACTATAATTAACTTACATTTTAAAATAAAAATGCCATTTCAAACCAAAATGTTTGGAAAATGTTGAAACGGGACATTTAGACAATTACAAAAAAAAAAAAATCCCCAATTTTTATTCCACAATTAATCAAAACCTACCCTATCCTTAAATATTTCACTGAAAAATTCCTGACTAGCTCTAGCTACAGCCTTAATGTTGTTATAACAAAGCTTTTTGCATGTCATTTTATCTATCTATTTATATATATTTATATATCTATGTAGATAAAAATATAGGTATATTCTCAGTAAGGACACAGATTGGGGTTTTTCATCTGTCCTTCATTCATCCTAACAGAAGCACTGAGAGGCATTGTGTATCTGGGCCAAAGAAGTTGGGCCACTGTAGGTATGTATACACTGCAATTAAACACCTGCAGTTGGCCTGTGTCAGCTGACTCAAGCTCAGGCCACAGGGCTATAAAGCTGCAGTGTAGATGTTTTGGCTCCAGCTGGAGCCCAAGCTCTGGAACCTTGCTGGGAGGAGGTTCCCAGAGCCCAGGCTCCAGTCCAGGACTGAACATCTACACTGCATATTTGCAGCCCCACAGCCCAAGCCTCATGAGCCTGAGTCAGCTGACATGGGCCAGCCACAGGTGTTTAATTGCAGTGTAGACATATAGTATGTGATGTCTGAATCAGACCATCACCATGAGAGCAAGCATATTGTAATTATTAAAGCACAGGACAGGGAGCTTGGAAACCACTTTTTTGTTACAGGCTCTATTGGATCTGGCTTTGTAACCTTGGACTTCCCCCCTGTGTGTTGCAGTTCTCCCATTTGTAAAAGGCAAATAATAATATCTGTCTCCCTGGGGTGTTGTGAGATTTACTTCATGGCAATTAGTTAAAGCACTTGGAGGTCCTTGGATGGAATGCACCGTAGAAATGCAAAGAATTATTTTCCATAGAGGAATATGGTGACTTATATCCCTGGTTTTGAATACATTTGTGAACTGGGAGGTGGGAAGGGGATCATGTTCCTGATACTCGTGTAAATTGGGATCCTGGTATCTTATTGCTTTCCGTGGGAGTCTGAGATGGTCTTATGACTCTGCCAAGTTCCTGTAACTCATCGCTCGCTGTACTCTGTGAGGTGGAGTTCCCCTGCTCTGGCTGCCAAAGACTGGATTCTATTTCACAGCCCCGAGGATGGTGTAAAATGTCACTTACTCACTAGCAGGCTGCTAGCTACTGCTGCAAAAAGTATTTCAGATTTGTATTTGGCTTGAATTGGAATTCAGCTGCTAACACATACATGCATGTTTGGCATTGTTCCAATCTTTAGCAAAGAAAAGGGACATAAGCCACTTACAATTCACTGTGCCCTGCATGGTATGTTTTATTCTCCTTTCAGATAGAATGGGCACTATCTCAAGTCAATCCTGCTTTAAAAGGTATGATAGTATACTACACTATACTTTCCCCTGATACGGGGACTAACATTTGTGTAATGCTGACAAGACTGGCAGTGACTTTGCACAAATCATCCACATATTGCTGGTTGTGCTTGGAACAGGCAGGTGTAATCCTGTGAAGATAAATATAATCCAGTTACTGGCGCTGATTTCTTTAACATCTTATCAAACTCCCTGTTGTAGCAACAGTCTTATGCTGTTTTTCCATTCTGCTTAACCAGCAGATGACTCAGTCTACAGACCAAGATAATGTAGTACAATTATAGCATTGAGAATGGTTTATGTGTGACTACTCAAAGCTTGTCTCAGCTCTGTTTATTGGTTAATAGCACACTAAGCTAAATTCAAGTTAAAAATTCCTAAAAATACCCCAGGGATGAATCATCCTTTTCAAAAAGGGTTCTGGAGAGTGTTTACCACTGAGGTGGTAAGTCACAAGGTACCAGGCAAGCCAATTTCTGTACAGAAAGGGAGGAGAAAAGCTTGAGTCAGCCAAATGCTATGTTACAGCTTCTGCATTCACTGCCCATTAAATGCTTATTATTATAAGGAAGTGCCCTCAACCATGGGCACTTAAAGATGGGCAGCTAATGTAAATTTTTCAAAAGTATCCAAGTGAATTAGGAATCTAAATTACACCGAGTTTCAATTGGATTTAGGCTCCCAAGTCACGGGGGCACTTTTGAAAATGTTACCCCTCAATCCATATTCGGGAACCTAACTAACTGGCCTGATTTTCAAAGAGAATAAGAGCTGCAGATCCTGTTTACTTCAATAACAACTGTGAGCTGAAAATCAGGCCACTTGTTTAGGTACCTAACTTTGAATTTAGTTGCCTACCCTTAGGCACTTAAGTTTGAAATATTTGGCCTAAATCTGTGACACAACAGATTGTTTAAATTTCATATATCAGTTGTAAAATGGACTGACGAGTTTCTGAAGGAAGGAGACTTCAAATCAAGTAGTACTTCTGTCCTTTCAGAACTCAACGGCTGATACTCTCAACATTAAAAAAAAAAAAGTTAATGGTAAAATAAACGGGAAAAATAAAATCTAGATGAAATTAACATTAATTTTTCTATCTATGCCCTACAATAAAATCTGATAATCTAGGTTCCATATGGGTATGATACTCATCTCTCTGAAGTGTTCTTCATTTCAAGGCATGCTGGTCATTTTAGTCCCAATGTTACCTATTTTCCATGGAGATTCAGTGTTCCAGCACATTTGTTGTTGAGAATTATTTTCACCAGAATTAAAGAATTAAGAAATTATAGAAAGAGCTATTCACACTGACGGAATGGATTTCACAGCATTTTATCATTATTCTCTGTCCCTCATTCTGAGCGTTGGCACAAATTGCATTCCATCTTTGGCTCTTGATAGTTTGAGAAGTATAATACTACTGATCAGAGAAATGGATAGGGACCAGAATAAAATACCTTGCAAGGATCCTGAATCAAGTGGTTGAACATAAAGAAGGTGCCCCAGGGACCATTTCCAGCATTCCTCTTTTAGCGTATCACCTTTCATTTGTGAGGCTGATGTCTGATATCACAACAGTGAGAAAGGAAACTAGACACCTGCCATATCAAATTAGAATCAAGAATGTATTTAATATAATTAATTTATGTTTGAAAAATAGCAGCTTGAAAGTCAGGACGCTGCATGCTGCACAACTGCTTGGAGTCCGTGTTCTAGCACCATCCAGAGGCTGTACAACTAAGATTAAACAGCAAGTTTAAAAACAGAGGCTGACCATTTTAATTAGCATATGCAGAATAGCACAAACTGAATCCTTTCACTCTGTGCACCTGCTTTACAAAGCTACATCCTTGACAGTCATGCAGTGCCGTCACCAGTGACTTCAGAAAAGACTATACTGTTTTTTATTTATTCTCTATTTAATAGAATTCAGTAAACCCTTATTTCTGAAAGGAAAAAAAAACTTGCCTTACACATGTCAGTATAATTACTGTTTAATCATAATCTCTTTGCTCTAATAATTTGGTAAACCCCTGTCTCTCTCTCTCACAATCATACTCTAAGAAGCAGGGTGATGTTTGTCTTGGAACAGTGTTATAAATCTTTAAAAAATAGCCTATTAAAATACTCACGTTAGCTCTCACATCTCCAGTTAGATGGGAAGGTGTTGTATAACATATGCCGTAGCCCTATTTGTGCAGATGAACCTAGGGAATTGCCTGGTGGAAAGCCTTTTTTGTGAAGAGTAAATGAGGATACCTTTAGATAATTGCCTGTGTTCAGGGCTCTTGTATATGCCCAAGGAATAGTTACAATAGTAAAACCACCTACTTGATTCCTCAAGAATCATAACCATGGTACATGAGCAGCAGGCATGTATACATTTGTAGGTGTATCTAACGCAATCCCAACGCTTGCTGTGCCTGCGTTTTGTCAGAGATACACTCCTCGAATGATGGCAAATGTATTTTGAAAGAGGGACCATAATGTAGCTGTACAAACTGCAATGCAAAATAAATGAGACTCCAGGCAGGAGTGTGCTTACGGCTGCTGAGAGCTGTTTGTCAAACTACAAGTGTGTCTCAAATATGTCACTGGGTGTAAGGATGTTGCAGGACACCCAAATTGACTCCTGGGAGGCTGAAGACTTACTAAACAGTCCAAGTAGATTAGGAGACAAGGAGTTGGGAGTAAGAGGCAAGCTGAAAATTTGAAGGTTTTTTACAGAGGTATGTTTTATTTCCTCCAGGAACGGAAAAAGGAGGCCGACAGATTTTGGCCCTCACATCGCTTTTGTGCCAGGGAAGATCCAGCTTTTGGAATCAAAGAAACTCACAGTCCAGGGTGGTACCTGATTTTTGGTGAGTCAACAACTTACAGGACAGCCTCAGATTTAATGGAGGACTTTGTGGTCTGTTATTGTCTATGTGCAGTGATGAGCTACCAAAATCTTAATGATGGGGTCCCTCCTCACTCCACGAGGGGGTCGTTGCCCAGCCCCGCCCCCTGAGACTCCTGCCCCATCCAACCCCCCCGTGTTCCTTGACGCCCCCTCCTAGGACCCCTGCCCCATCCACCCCCCTCCCCTGTCCCCTGACTGCCCCCAGAACCTGGCAGGAGGGTCTCGTGGGCCACCGTAATGGGTGCCCACCCCACCCCTAAGAGCCAGAGGGACCTGCCGGGGGGCAAGGTGGGGAGTCCCGGCAGTGCTTACCTGGGGCAGCTCCCAGGAAGCATCCAGCAGGTCCCTTTGGCTCCTAGGGGCGGGGGAGCGTAGGTGGGGGGGGAGCAGGGGGAGCGGCTGCACCCCGCACTGATCACATCAAAAGTGGCACCTTAGGCGCCGACTCCGTGGGTGCCCCGGGGCTGGAGCACCCATGGGGAAAATTTGGTGGGTGCAGAGCACCCACTGGCAGCTCCCTGCCCCGCGCCCAGCCCCAGCTCACCTCCGCTCCACCTCCAGCTCCTCCCCTGAATGCACCGCCCCGCTCTGCTTCTCCGCCCCCTCCCCCCGCCTGCCCGCCTTCCCACGAATCAGCTATTCGGTGAGAAGCCGGGGAGGGCTGAGAAGCAGGCTGCGGCTTCCCGTTCAGGCCAAGGGTGGCGGAGGTGAGCTGGGGCGGGGAGCGGTTCCCCTGCACCCTCCCCACTCCCGGGTTACCTTCTGCAGCACGGGTGGCCCTCCTCGCGCCCCCGCCAGCCCGAGCTCACGTCCGCCTCCCTGGGCCTGAGCAGGAAGCCGCAGCCTGCTTCTTAGCCTGCTTGGGAGGGGAGGGGAAGCAGAGCGGGGCGGCGCGTTCAGGGGAGGAGGTGGAGGCGGAGCGGAGGTGAGCTGGGGCTGGGCGGGGGGGGGGGGGCAGGGAGCTGCCGGTGGGTGCTCTGCAGTGTCCAAATTTTCTCCTTGGGTGCTCCAGGGCTGGAGCACCCGTGGAGTCAGCGCCTAAGGCGCCACTTTTGGCCGGTTAAATTTAGAAGCCCTTTTAGAACCGGTTGTCCCTCACGGAACAACTGGTTCTAAAAGGGCTTCTAAATTTAACAACTGGTTCTAGTGAACCGGTGCGAACTGGCTCCAGCTTATCACTGTCTATGTGCATCCATCATGTGTGGAGAAGAACTGGAAATTAACGAGGTTATGGAAAAAAGAAGATCAGGAGGGGCTGGGTGCCCTGAATCCTAAATCTGACTCTGTCAAGGGCAGAAAAAGCAATTCTGACATAATAAAATACATCGTGAAAACAACACATTTTCCCCACTTTTTGCAAATCTGGCAACACTGATTGTACACAGTCTTAACTGACACCCGACAAGTGTTCACACTGCTTCTGATTATATCCTCTTGATCCTTTAAGCTGATGACTAAAGATAGATGAATCTCTTCATAGTTTTGCAAACATCTCTAACTAGCATTTGGATTAGTTGGAATTGCAATACTAGTTCAAGTTCAAAAACCTGTCTTTGCTGAAATTTAAACCAATCTTCTCCCTTCCCCTTCCCCCAACAGATATACAATTAAACCAATGTATTGTAGGTGACAATAAGCTTGCATTAGGGATTTTAAAAAAATCATTCAATTGTATACTTAGATTGAAACTCAGCAAAGTGCATAGAATGGCATGTGCAAAATTACAGGTACAGCTGAGTGCCTTATGTGTATGCATTTCTCAATTGCATGTGCATTTGTCATGCATTATAAAATTAAAGTAATCTTAGCAACTGCATGCACAATTAGGCATGCAATTACACACAATTTTTTGCCAAAAATCTAGCTTAAAATGCATTGATTTTTTTTCTCTTTCATCTCTGCACATTTTCCCCACTATCTCAATATTTTTTTCTGTGTTTTGCTCCTCCTTCTACTGCCTCCATTTATCACTCACATTTTTCTCTGCTTCCCCTCTGTTCATTCGTGCAGTCTGTCTTCAGCAGAATGCAAATTAGGTAATAATCAAGTCAAAATTTTTACAGATTCAAAATTCAGCACAAGGATGTTCTCCCAACCCTAAATACTCCAATTTGCGTTAGGATCTATCACTTCCTCACAGGAGTGCATTAGCACTTTTTGTGTCTTACAGAAGACATCAGTGATTTCCGTGGCTGAAATACTAATGCAGACTTATGCCACTAGCCTCTAACCGTGTTCTTTTTGTGTAACAGACTCAAACTAGGTCTAGTCTACTGGTACAATCTAATTCAATGGGACTCTTTCTGTCTATTTCAATGAGAGCGGAACTGGGCTAGATATGGAAGAACGATGCACGTGGACAGTTGTCTATCGAGATCAGCATACACTACCAAAATATCATTACATGCTGCATTGTTTTATTTTTTTACACTCTTTGAGAATTAGTCACACTATTGACCTTACAGGACTGGGGATAATTAAACAAACATACAAACAAGACCTTGTTCTAACAATTAAGCAAACATGGCAAGCAAATCATCAGGGTAAGATCATGCATATGCACTGTCAAGGTGTCATCTTGACAAAGTGTCTTTTTCACTACGGTCATGTGTTTCACATGCAGCAAGTTTTAGAAGTGAAATATATGTATTTCATTGTTAGAATTCAAATGAAAGCTTGAAAAACCATCTCCTCAGCCTTTTCCAGATTCGTATTAAGCAAAAATGCTGTTAATGCACCCAAACAAAAAAGCATAGAAGAAGGTCAGGGTTGCAGATTTAAGAAAGTGTTGATGATAACTCATTAAGGATAAAGCTAATGAATAAATATTACCCTTGTTGCAGCTGGTGCTATACACTTTTTTCAACAGTTCATCTTGGAAGTCAGGCACTAAGGTCTTGATTCCTTAAAACATATGAGCAAATGCTTACAGTTAAGCATGTGCTTAAGATCATCTCTATTCATTGACACATTTAACCATGTGATTAATTCCTATTAACTTAAATGGAATTTAAGCAGGTGCTTAAGTGCTTTGTTGAACAGAGATTGACGGAAGCATTTGCTTAAAGTCAAGCATGTGCTTAAGGGTTTGCTGAATTGAGGCTTGAAAGCGTGATCTGACAGCCAATGAGAGTATTAGCATTAACTTCCCTGAGAGTTGGATCAGACTGTGAATGAGTAGCAAGACTCAACACCCTCTGATTCATAGTGGGGGGTTCAATGTCAGGTGTGAGATACAGGAGATGGGTGGTATGGAAAAATGTGAATCATCATTAGCTAGGCAGTTCCTATATTGTGCATTAAGTCCATTAAAATCAGTGTCCTTCAGCTAGATTTGAGTTCTATGAAAATGGTCATACCTAGAGTAAATAAAGTGCAATATATGCAAGTGTCAACAAAAAGGAAAAAAAAAAAAACCTGCCAGATTGTTGCACTGATTTTACCCTAAGAAACCTGTTCTAAAGATGAAATTCACCTTATGGTTGAGGGCCCATTCAAGGCCTTTTGTGTCATGGAAAAGCCTATGGTACCAGAACAGTTGTGCAGAGCAGCCTCTTCATCTCTGGAAGATCCTCTGTGCTTTGCTAAATGCACTTTCATAGGGAGAGACATCCCCATCTGTACTTGAGAAAATCAGGTGGACACAAACTCCTGCAAAAGTATATAGAGTATGATCTTTATTTCAGCCTAGGGACTGGAATAGCAGCCATGGATGGGGCACTAGATGGGGAGGGCTCTAAGTTACTACAGAGAATTCTTTTCTAGGTACAGTAGCTGGCTGGTGGGTCTTGCTCACATGCTTGGGGTCTAACTGATTGCCATATTTGGGGCTGGGAAGGAACTTTCCCCTGGGTCAAATTGACAGGCGCTGGGGGCAGGGGCAGTTTCACCTTTATCTGCAGCATGGGGCACAGGTCGCTTGCAGGTTTAAACTAGTGTAGATGGTGGAATCTTGAAGTCTTTAAACCATGATTTGAGGACTTCAGTAACTCAGCGAGAGGTTAGGGGTCTATTACAGGAGTGGGTGGGTAAGATTCTGTGGCCTGCAATGTGCAGGAGGTCAGACTAGATGATCATGATGGTCTCTTCTGGCCTTAAAGTCTATGAGTCTGAGTCTATGAGTGGTTATGAAGCTGCTCTGTGCCCCACATGCACACATTGTCTGCATTCACCCTGCACATGGTGATGGGGGGCATTTTGCCTCATTTCTCAAAACTTCATATGAATGGCCTAGGCAAAGAGAGTGGAAGTAGCCAAATGGTACATGATTATGTGTTAATGAGTCAGCGCACAAAAGGGAGTGCAACCAAAAAAAGGAAATGGAAAATGGAGAAGAAAGACTAATTAAGACAGGAGAAAGGAAAGAACCTGATACATTTAGTAGGAAGAAAAATCTGATTTGAAATAGATATGTGATTTGTAATTGTTTAATAGGGAAATTATTCACAGGGGATTTTCAGGTTCAAGAATAAATACCAAACATTGTTTTGATTGGCAATGCTTTTGGTTATCAATTTGCTTCCCTTTAGTTTGTAGCTGCTGGGGCTGTCAGCCTGCCTATTCCAGTCATACCTCCTGCTGTATTCAGATGCAGCTGTACCCAATGTAAGGCAGGCTGCAAAGCACTTATTTCTACCCATATTCCAGTATACTGTCAGCTCTCTAGCAACAGGAGATTGAAACAGTTAACTGCAGTGATGGGAGCATAGCTGTGTATTGAATTTGTTTAATCTCTTTTTCTCTTTGCAAATTGTCCATGCACTGATGGTGATTTTCTCAAATGTATTTGTTGTGCAGAATAATTCTGCAAATAGTTCTCAGCCTATCGTGGAGCTGGGTGATTTACAACCAAATATTTATTCGTCAAATTTCGCTTTTTTTCTCTGCTTGCAAATTGTTTGAATGGCTTATGATTGTCACAAACATTGTTCAGTGTTTGTTTATCCAAAAAAAGTTTAATGATATTAGTGCAGATATTGTTCTGAGTATGCAATACTTTGAATTTTGAAATTGAGCTGTTTGGATAGATCTTTAAATTACGCAACATTATTTCCATTCATTGACCAAATCAGCACACCTCTGAGAATTAGATTTGAGATTAGGAATTTAAATTGTGTTTTATATGAATATTCTGCAATATTAGTTTAAAATTTCAGCCCATATTCTTGCTAGTAAAGTTGTTTCTCATAGATATTTATGTTCCCTCCCTTACTATAGTATCTGAGCACCTTACAAACTTTAAAGTGCTCTTATCCCCATTTTATATATGGGAATGTTAGGCACAGGGCCGAAGGGCCAAATTTTTAAAGATGTTTAATGCCTACTGAAACGAATATAAGTTAGGAACCTAAATATCTTTAGAAATCTGAATCTGCATAATTTGTTCATACTCAGAAAGGCAGAAGAAGACCAGGAAATTGAATCTGGATCTTCAAAATAACTGGCTAGGGCCCCTAACCACTGGACTGTCCTTCCTGTTAACTTGTATGTTAGACTATTTTCAGACAGCCAGTACAAGAAGGGTGTGAACATAGCTGAAGCATGTTCATTTAAAATTTGAAAGGATATTCATAAAATATGTAATTCAGTCGTCACCAAGTGCTCTTATTATTATCAATATTATTTATTTGTATTGCATTAGAACTTACAGGCTCCAGCCTCATTGTGGTAGGCACTGTACAAATATATAACAAAGAGACAAAGTCTGCCCTGAAAAATATACACTCTAGGCATGTTCTAGTCAATAGCACGGAAGCAAAGGTATTTCCCACTGCTAAACAGAGAGGTAGCGTGGTCCACTGGATCAAATAGTGGATTGGAACCTATGCTGTGCTAGCAGACTTCTTGGTGATGTTGGGCAAGCCACTCTACCTCCCTGTGCCTTACTTTTTCCATCAGTAAAATGTGGATAATGTGGCTTAACTTCTTTGTAAAAATCTTGGAGATCGGCAGGAGAAAAATAATAAAAACTAGAAAGAAGTGCTGGCAGATATGGTAGCTCCAAAGACAACATCTGTAAAGCATTTTGAAATGTAAAAGTACCATCTATCCCCGTACAAAGATTTATCTTCTCTTTTATATAAGCCCAGTAAAAGAAAATCTCATAAAATCCCACCAAATGAAACTCAAGACAAGGGAGTTGTGAATAGTGTAGCAAGACCAACATCTGCCAAGGCAGAATACATACAGACATACACTTACAAAACTTTTAAAATCCTACTAATATTCTTCCCTGCACAGAACCTTACTCTATACATTTTTGGAAAGTTTTTTCTGGAGTCATTTTAACTTCCTCTTCATTGTATACAACAGATCTGTTGTCCGAAAGCTTATGCTCAAATAAATTGGTTAGTCTCTAAGGTGCCACAAGTACTCCTTTTCTTTTTGCAAATACAGACTAACACGGCTGTTACTCTGAAACCTGTCATTATGCAAGGCACTGCATTTAGCCGTATGGAGTGGAAATCTATCAACTGCATGAAGAACCTTGTACAGATACAGACATCATCTTCCTTTCCAAATGCAAACAGATGGACATCGTACCAAAAGGACTGAAGGTAAAAAATCCATTACAATCTACATACCACACAGACTATGCTGACAGCTTGTGCCACATGCTCTCTAAGAAACTGCGGAATCACCTGATCAACATCTTCTACAGCAAACAGGGAAAGATTAAGAATGAGCTCTCAAAAATGGATACTCTCATAAAAAAACAACCTTCCACACAAACTTCCTCGTGGCTGGACTTTACTAAAACTAGACAAGCCATTTACAACACACACTTTGCTTCTCTACAAAAGAAAAAGGACACTAAACTTTCTAAACTACTACATGCCAAAGGGGCTACAGCAATGGTTCCCTCAACCCACCCAGCAATATTGTTAACCTATCCAACTATACTCTCAGCCCAGCAGAAGAAGCTGTCCTATCTCGGGGCCTCTCCTTCTGCCCCTCCACCCCCACGAACATGATACAGTTCTGTGGTGACCTGGAATCCTATTTTCGACGTCTCCGACTCAAGGAATATTTCCAACATACCTCTGAACAACATACTAATCCACAGAGACCACCCTACCAATACTACAAAAAGAAGGATTCTAGGTGAACTCCTCCTGAAGGTCGAGACAGCAGACTGGACTTCTACATAGAGTGCTTCCGCCGACGTGCACGGGCTGAAATTGTGGAAAAGCAGCATCACTTGCCCCATAACCTCAGCCGTGTGGAACACAATGCCATCCACAGCCTCAGAAACAACTCTGACATCATAATCAAAAAGGCTGACAAAGGAGGTGCTGTTGTGATCATGAATAGGTTGGAATATGAACAAGAGGCTGCTCGGTAGCTCTCCAACACCACTTTCTACAAGCCATTACCCTCTGATCCCAGTGAGAGTTACCAAAAGCAACTACAGTCCATCGGTGATCTTCCTGATAACACCATCCTGGCCACTATGGATGTAGAAGCCCTCTACACCAACATTCCACACAAAGATGGACTACAAGCCGTCAAGAACATTATCCCCGATAATGTCACGGCTAACCTGGTGGCTGAACTTTGTGACTTTGTCCTTACCCATAACTATTTTACATTTGGGGACAATGTATACCTTCAGATCAGCGGCACTCCTATGGGTACCCGCATGGCCCCACAGTATGCCAACATTTTTATGGCTGATTTAGAAGAACGCTTCCTCAGCTGTCGTCCCCTAACGCCCCTACTCTACTTGCGCTATATTGATGACATCTTCATCATCTGGACCCATGGAAAAGAAGTCCTTGAGGAATTCCACCATGATTTCAACAATTTCCATCCCACCATCAACCTCAGCCTGGTCCAGTCCACACAAGAGATCCACTTCCTGGACACTACAGTGCTAATAAACGATGGTCACATAAACACCACCCTATACCGGAAACCTACTGACCGCTATTCCTACCTACATGCCTCCAGCTTTCACCCTGACCACACCACACGATCCATCATCTACAGCCAAGCTCTGCGATACAACCACATTTGCTCCAACCCCTCAGACAGAGACAGACACCTATAAGATCTCTATCAAGCATTCTTACAACTACAATACCCACCTGCGGAAGTGAAGAAACAGATTGATAGAGCCAGAAGAGTTCCCAGAAGTCACCTACTACAGGACAGGCCTAACAAAGAAAATAACAGAACGCCACTAGCCGTCACCTTCAGCCCCCAACTAAAACCCCTCCAACGCATTATTAAGGATCTACAACCTATCCTGAAGGATGACCCAACACTCTCACAAATCTTGGGAGACAGGCCAGTCCTTACCTACAGACAGTCCCCCAACCTGAAGCAAATACTCACCAGCAACCACATACCACACAACAGAACCACTAACCCAGGAACCTATCCTTGCAACAAAGCCCGTTGCCAACTGTGCCCACATATCTATTCAGGGGACACCATCACAGGGCCTAATAACATCAGCCACACTATCAGAGGCTCGTTCACCTGCACATCCACCAATGTGATATATGCCATCATGTGCCAGCAATGCCCCTCTGCCATGTACATTGGTCAAACTGGACAGTCTCTACGTAAAAGAGTAAATGGACACAAATCAGATGTCAAGAATTATAACATTCATAAACCAGTCGGAGAACACTTCAATCTCTCTGGTCACGCGATTATAGACATGAAAGTCGCTATTTTACCACAAAAAAACTTCAAATCCAGACTCCAGCGAGAAACTGCTGAATTGGAATTCATTTGCAAATTGGATACAATTAACTTAGGCTTGACTAGAGACTGGGAGTGGCTTAGTCATTATGCAAGGTAGCCTATTTCCCCTTGTTTTTTCCTACCCCCCCCCCCCCGCAGACGTTCTTGTTAAACCCTGGATTTGTGCTGGAAATGGCCCACCTTGATTATCATACACAATGTAAGGAGAGTGGTCACTTTGGATAAGCTATTACCAGCAGGAGAGTGAGTTTGTGTGTGTGTGGGGGGGGAAAGCGGGGTGAGAAAACCTGGATTTGTGCTGGAAATGGCCCAACTTGATTATCATACACATTGTAAGGAGAGTGATCACTTTAGATAAGCTATTACCAGCAGGAGAGTGGGGTGGGAGGAGGTATTTTTTCACGCTTTGTGTGTATATAATAAGATCTTCTAAACTTTCCACAGTATGCATCCGATGAAGTGAGCTGTAGCTCACGAAAGCTTATGCTCAAATAAATTGGTTAGTCTCTAAGGTGCCACAAGTACTCCTTTTCTTTTTGTCTGATTCCTGAAATGCACCCAAACAGAACTTTTAATTATATTGGATTTGAGTTTCTTCCTCATTCCACTGGGCAACTGTAAAAAAACCTGAGAAAATAAGATTATATTGAGGAGAATGTTAGTTTGTTCCATTCTCTGTGCATGAAGTAATGTCACATTTTTGTATGTAATCATAGCACAATATCACAAACCACTTGGATGGTTTCACAAATGTTGTTATCCTCTTTGGCCATCAGTGAAAAGTCAGAAACAATGTTTTCCTGCCATAGGTACAGAGTGAAAGTAGAGTGCAGTGCTCTACCTATTCTTTATTCCATGAGTAGTCTGGGATTACAGATAGCAATCGTGTCTCTTGGATTTTTATATCTTCCGATAAAAGAATACTGCAAATTGTACTCCTAGCTGGCCTTGTTCATAGCTACTTGTTCATAAAATGGTTACCCTTATCCTTTCTCTCCTACTCTCTGTGTGTGTTTGTTACATCCACTGGTTGTACCCTATTTTAACACACAGTTTTTCTAGAAGGGCGATTTGCAAAGATGTGATTGCATGCATGTTAAATTATGGAAATTTATGATGTAGACTCAATGAACTAGTGCAAAGCAGGGAAATTTACGCCGCTAACTTACAAGTGTAAATGACATTAGTGCAAACTGCATCTTACCCAGCACGCCTACACTTGGCCCTTGCACCTTATTAGCTACATTGATGTGGCTACATCAGTGCAAAAAACTACAGAATAAACAGAGCTTTACAAGATGCAAGATGATCAGTGTAGAGAACTGTGCATTTCAATGGGGCTCCGAACAGGACTAAAGGTCCACCCACGTAGATCAGCTTGCAGGACTAGGGCCTTAGAGTGTAATTTCTTCAGAACAAAGTCTGCCTCTAACTTTTTTTGTGTATTTCATCCTGCACAATGAGGCCTCTGTGTACTATTTGAATACAAGTATTATATAAGAATAGTGAGATTATCTTTTTGCACTTCTGCAGTAACTGCCACCAAAGAACCTCAATGCACATTTGAAATATCAGCAAATTCAGCCTCAAAACACTTTGTGAGGTAGCTAAACATTATTACACCCACTTTATGGAGGGCGAAGCTGATGCAGAGAGAAGGTAAATGACTTGCCTAAGGTCACACAGAATTCCATGGTAGAGCCAGGATGTGAACCTAGTGGGGAGGGATAGCTCAGTGTTTTGAGCATTGGCCTACTAAACCCAGGGTTGTGAGCTCAATCCTTGAGGGGGCCATTTAGGGATCGTGGGCAAAAATTGGGGATTGGCCCTGCTTTAAGCATGGGGTTGGACTAAATGAGGTCCCTTCCAACCCTGATATTCTATGATTGTCTAATGCCTAACTTTGTGGCTTTGCTTCAGCCACAGAGCTACTCTTTAACCAAAAGAGTACCTTATAGCAGCAGTCATCTTAATTTTATTTTAAACAGCATTGCTCACACATCCAGCAGATAATCTGAATGTATACGGACTACATTCATCTCTTGTGTAACTTCATTGATGTTATACCTGGGATGAACTCTCTTATACCTGTGTTTTGGCCTCTAGTGAGTTGGAATGTTTATGAAAAAAGTAATTTGCTGTGTTTGTTCCCGGTCCCTGTGAATAGCAGCTTCCACCATTACTCTCCTGAAATAGCCAGAAGGTCCATGTGTACCTTTCTCTCCTGTCCGACTGAGTCATAGCCAAAACCTCACCTCTCTAAAAGTCGAGCCGTGGATCTCAAACTAGTTTAAACAGCATTTTCTTAATTACAACATGCGACTGAACAGCATATTTATGGCATCCTTCATTGCTTAAAAGGGTGGTTCTGAATTAATCCTCGCTCTTCTTTGCCTATAGCAGTCGGTATTCATGTAGCCTATGAAATAGACAACTATGGACTAGTCTGTAAATAGCACACTGGGCGGGCTGAATTGGGTAAAATCAAAAGCATAACCCAGGGAGGCTGTCCCAGGCTGCTCTCCCCTAGCAATTACTACCTTATGCAGACACCGTAAAGAGATACCATGACAGGAGACTATGCAAATCTTCCTAATATGATAGTCCCTTCTCTTCTGTGCTCCTCATACAGAGCCAGCAGCTGATCTTCACCTCTCTGCTTTCTTGTGTGATCAGAAGAGAAATAGCTAAGAATGATGACATTCGTATGATCACAATTATGGTTCTAAGATAGTATTCCATTGAGATGAAGAGAGGTAGTTTGTACCTTCCAGAGCTATTGTTTGAAGCTGCTCACAAAGGAGGGTGAACTCTGCTGCCGTGACTGACAGTTGGTTCACTCTTGGACGATTATCTTGGCAAACAGTGCTAAAGTCTTCATTTGTTTTATAAAGATGAGCATCCTCAAAAGAAAAGGTACTGCTATGATCTGACCCCGGAAGGTCTGGCTTTATGGAGGCATGGATGTTTTGATGTCAGTCAGCATACAGTTGTTCTTTAGGAAATACCTTTAGCTCATATGACCATCAACTACAGAGCATGAGACCAAAAGCTAGGGACTCGTGAGTTCTAGTCCCAGTTCAGCACCCTGATCCACTCCGTGGCCTGGGACAAGTTACTGAGAGTCAGATTCTGCCTGGGCCATATGCACGTATACTGTAGGGGATGTCTACATGGCAATTAAAAATCTGCAGCTGACCCATATCAGCTGAGTTAGGCTCTCAGGGCTTGGGTTAAGGGACTGTATAATTGCAGTATAGATGTTTAGGGTGGACCCCAAGCTCTAGGACGCTGTGACGTGGAAGGGTCCCAGAGCTCGGGCTGCAGCCCAAGCCTGAATGTCTACACTGCAGATAAACAGCCCCGCAGCTCGAGCCCCACAAGCCCAAGTCAGCTGGCACAGGCCAGTACTGCACAGGGTATGTAACTGCAGTATAGACATACCCCCAGTATCTTAGCTAAGGAGACTGCAGACAGCCGTCCTCTCTTTCCCTTCTCAGAGGGTGGTGCACCTTTGATTCATAGATACTAAGGTCAGAAGGGACCATTATGATCACCTAGTCCGACCTCCTGCACAACGCAGGCCACAGAATCTCACCCACCCACTCCTGCAAAAAACCTCTCACCTATGTCTGAGCTATTGAAGTAATTAGATTTAAATAGACTTCAAGGAGCAGAGAATCCTCCAGCAAGTGACCCGTGTCCCATGCTATAGAGGAAGGCGAAAAACCTCCAGGGCCTCTTCCAATCTGCCCTGGAGGAAAATTCCTTCCTGACCCCAAATATGGTGATCAGCTAAACCCTGAGCATATGGGCAAGATTCACCAACCAGATACCCAGGAACGAATTTTCTGTAGTAACTCAAATCCCACCCCATCTAACATCCCATCACAGGCCATTGGGCCTATTTACCATGAATATTTAAAGATCAATTAATTACCAAAGTCATGTTATCCCATCATACCATCTCCTCCATAAACTTATAGGGTTTAATCTTGAAGTCAGATAGGTCTTTTGCCCCCACTGCTTCGCCTGGAAGACTATTCCAAAACTTCACTTCTCTGATGGTTAGAAACCGTTGTCTAATTTCAAGTCTAAACTTCCCAATGACCAGTTTATATCCGTTTGTTCTTGTGTCCACATTGGTACTGGGCTTAAATAATTCCTCTCCCTCTCTGGTATTTATCCCTCTGATATATTTATAGAGAGCAATCATATCTCCCCTCAACCTTCTTTTAGTTAGCCTAAACAAGCCAAGCTCCTTGAGTCTCTTTTCATAAGACAGGTTTTCCATTCCTCAGATCATCCTAGTAGCCCTACTCTGTACCTGTTCCAGTTTGAATTCATCCTTCTTAAACATAGGAGACCAGAACTGCACACAGTATTCCAGGTGAGGTCTCACCAGTGCCTTGTATAAGGGTACTAAAACCTCCTTATCTCTACTGGAAATACCTTGCCTGATGCATCCCAAGACCGCATTAGCTTTTTTCACGGCCATATCACATTGACGGCTCATAGTCATCCTATGATCAACCAATACTCCAAGGTCCTTCTCCTCCTCTGTTACTTCTAATTGAAGCGTCCCCAGCTTATAACTAAAATTCTTGTTATTAATTGCTAAATGCATAACCTTACACTTCTATTAAATTTCATCCTATTACTATTACTCCAGTTTACAAGGTCATCCAGATCCTCCTGTATGATATCCCAGTCCTTCTCTGTATTGGCAATACCTCCCAGCTTTGTATCATCCGCAAACTATATTAGCACACTCCCACTTTTTGTGCCGAAGTCAGTAAAAAAAAGATTAAATAAGATTGGTCCCAAAACTGATCCCTGAGGAACTCCACTGGTAACCTCCCTCCAGCCGGACAGTTCACCTTTCGGTAGGACCCTCTGTAGTCTCCCTGTTAACCAATTCCTTATCCTCCTTTCTGTTTTCATATTGATCCCCATCTTTTCCAATTTAACTAATAATTCCCTATGTGGCATGGTATCAAACGCCTTACTGAAATCTAGGTAAATTAGATCCACTGTGTTTCCTTTGTCTAAAAAATCTGTTACTTTCTCAAAGAAGGAGATCAGGTTGGTGTGGCACGAACTACCTTTTGTAAAACCATGTTGTATTTTGTCCCATTTACCATTAACCTCAATGTCCTTAACTACTTTCTCCTTCAAAATTTTTTCCAAGACCTTGCCTACTACAGATGTCAAACTAACAGACCTGTAGTTACCCAGATCACTTTTTTTCCTTTCTTAAAAATAGGAACTATGTTAGCAATTCTCCGATCATACGGTACAACCCCTGAGTTTACAGATTCATTAAAAATTCTTGCTAATGGGCTTGCAATTTCATGTGCCAATTTCTTTAATATTTTTGGATGAAGATTATCTGGGCCCCCCGATTTAGTCCCATTAAGCTGTTTGAGTTTCGCTTCTACCTCGGATATGGTAATATCTACCTCCATATCCTCATTTCCATTTGTCATGCTACCATTATCCCTAAGATCCTCTTTAGCCTTATTAAAGACTGAGGCAAAGTATTTGTTTAGATATTGTGCCATGCCTAGATTATCCTTAACCTCCACTCCATCCTCAGTGTTTAGCGGTCCCACTTCTTCTTTCTTTGTTTTCTTCTTATTTATATGGCTATAGAACCTTTTACTATTGGTTTTAATTCCCTTTGCAAGGGATCCGTACTCATTATTATGCTTCAGCGGCAACAACTAGCCTTCAATATGTCTTTGCATCAATATCACCTTCAGAAAAATGGGATAACAATAATTACAAGTTTAGCTAATGCTTATATAGAGCTATAAACAGTAAGTGTGAAATATGATTAGACAGAGACATGCAATACAAGGATAGTACTTGAACATAGGTACACAGAACATTATGTGAGATTGTACTGTATGATGCACTAGAAAACACGTAGTAAGAAACAGTTCTGTTTGGTAGGGGATGGATTCTTTTACTTATTATTGCTCTTTATTAACTAGGAACCGATAGGGCATTAGCCTTGCACACATATGGGAATGAACCAAAAGGACCAAGTAGTTGTTGGACCAATTTAGCCTAAGGAATTCTTTCATCTACAGTTTCTTATTGCTGTTTTCACAATTTTTGGTCTGTTCTTTAGTTTGCCACAATTCTATAGTGTGCACATGGCTTTTCCTGTATTTCTGCATTCCACTTTTTTCCCCCATCTTAAATCCCTGGAATATACCAATGTGAGTATTTATAACGAGTAGAACAGCAGTGTTGTAGACAGCAGAGGGGAATCTTTGTCATATCCCTAGGTAGATTGTTGACATGGACTATTTCCAATAATCACACATCGTCCATTTGCTTGAAAGGATATATTATTTATACCCTAGTAATCTGCCAAAATATGCTGTTGGACACTGAAAAGATTCTATTTTTACAGTTTACTAAGAAAAGTTTATTGCTTCTAAGGCATTTTGCCTACTGTCTTATTTCAACCTGGAAATGTTACTCTTTCTATCCAGCTGATGTGGCTGTGTAAAAGAAGCTACTGCAGCCACACTTAACAACACCATGCAAAGAAAAGCAAACTAGATTTTTTGCTTCTTATTGGGAAAGCTCAAGCAAAGTACAAATAATCCTGTTAGCAGTTGTTAGTATGGCCTTCAGAATTATTTCCTGGAACACCGACATCAGTGCATAACTCCCATTTGAATGAATATTACTAGACTGAGACAAGAAAAGGGAAAATGGGAATCACTGGAGAACAGTAATAATCCTTCCGTGTTTTTATACTCAGTAATTAGTTCAGGCCCACAATTCCCCCCTTTTCCTGATGATGAAGAGAATAATTAAGAATGGCATGCCCACCTGAGAGACCGCCTCTTACCATTCAATGCACTGCAACACCTGTTGTCAGCTGAGGAACGAATGCAAGAGTGCCTATCAATATAAGAGTGGGTGACTGTCATGGCATTCCATGTGGCTAATGATGAGGGGCAACCTGATGATGAGGGTGTTTATAGGCTGCTACCTGGTATTGCCAACCCCAAACTTTCAAAACTCACCATTCAGGCTATAAAAACTAGGAGATTAGCTTAAGAATTGTAAGATTTAAAAATAAATAAATAATATTGGTTCTTTTAATTCACTTTCTGGTTTCTGAGCTGCTTTTGCCTTCCATTTTTAAGCTCTTCTCCCCAGTCCTGAGGGTTAGAAACTTACTTTTGCATATGAAAGCTGAGATTCTCATGCAGTCTCTTGATTCCAGCTGCTAGGACTTTAACAGTAACATCAAATAGCATGAGAATCCTGATAAAACCCCAAGAGTTAGCAACCCTGAGGAGGGATGAACTAGTTGTATGATATCTTGGCTTTGTGATTTTAAATAACTGTCTGGGTTCTCAGAACGTATGGATGGGTGCTTTTTATTTCTCTAAATCAACAGCAAATAAATGACTCTACCACATTATTACTACGACTACATGAAAAACGAGAACATTTCTTTCTCTGAAAAAGTGTATTGGATTTCTTGCACTGTTTTCTGTTGAACCTTCTCCTCATTTACTGACTATCTCTGATTATTATACCTATTTTACAAGTGAGGCATAAAGAAGTTAGTTATCCCACTGCAAAGTTAAATGTCAGACTGCAAGTGAGTGTTAGAGCCAATAATAGAAGCTAGAAGTTTGGTGCTCCAGTACTCAGTTATAATAACTCACTGCTCCTGTAAGTTGCCATGTATCCATTATGTTTGCTTGTATTGTCATCTGGGGCAAAGCCTGACCTGTCATCAGTAGACTCTTGTAATGTAACCTGTGTAGGTTGCCTACACTGGAGTGAGAGAGCGCAAGCACAACACTGACAAACCCGGGTCATCAGTAGTTGGGATCAAACCTGGGACCTCTATAGCTTAATGCATAAGCCACTGTGGCCTGAGCTATTAGCCACGGCTGCAGAAAGCTCATCAATCTCAGGTTGGTCTGGCTGCCACTAGAGGGGGACAGAGTGCCACACCAAGCAGGCCTGTGGCTCTGGTGAGGCTGGTCTGCATTCCTTATATGGTGCACAGCCCAACTGTATGGAAGCTCTTTTCATGACCATAAGTAGTGAGCAATGTTGAGCAGGGCAAGGGTGGGACGATCCATCGTTCTTCTGATCTTTGATCTTTCTCATATTATGGCATGGGCATTACTCCTGCGAGCAGTTGGAGGAGTAGCGGTAGAGCTGCACTGTTGCTGTGTCATAGCCAAGACTTAGGACTTGCCACTCCCCTTCCCCCTGCAAAGATTACCCCATGCTCAGCCCTACTGCTTGAGCTGGGTCCTGGGAAGAGGAATTTGGCTTTACCGTTTGGATTAAAATAATATGCTTACAAAGTCTACATATGGGTATGCTTGTCTATTGTGTGTGTGTGTGTCCCCCCGCTGGCCCTCAGCATTTTTGTTCTTTACACCAGTGCAAAGTAGGTATATATCACTAGACAAGGTGTATTGCAACAGAGAACCAGGCCCAAAGTGTCTATCCAAACTAAGGCTGGCCAGAAAACACCATTTTGCAAAGCAATTTAAGGTTTTGACATTTGCTTTTGTTGTGCATTGTAACAAAAATGACATCTTAAAAAAAAAGTGTGAAAAAAAGCATGAGAGAGGTACTCCTCTCCCCCCCCCACCCCCCACCCCCCGACAGTAGGCTGGTGGTAAAGGGTTTCATCAGGGATGTGGGGACCCACAGGTTTGAGTGTGTGTTATACCTGACTTGGACCAAGGACTTGAATCTCTGTCTACCACATCCCATCTTAATGCCCTGCCAGTGGGCAGTTGACTATCTTAGCCAACCCAGCCTGGTTTTGATAAAAACTCCATTCTGTACCTGAGAAACCTTCCTGATGAAAATGTCATTGAAACGGAGACATTTCTGTACAAAGCTTTGCTTTTGATGAATCCACATTTTCTGATAATCAAATGTTTTGTTGAAAAATTCCCAACCAGCTCTAATCCAAACATCCTAAAACACAGAGAAACACTAAGTATATCGTTATTACTGTGGCAGGGCTTTTTTTTTTAAGAGTAACTTTTAAATTCTGTTTCCTTGTTTGAAAACTCAAGGAATCTTGCTCCACTGGCAAAACATGATTGAATCAATCTATATCTATGGCTAATACTGTGGTGGAAATCCTCCTTTTCTGACACTCATTTGAAATTTTGAAGAAGTAGGTAATGTTGACAAATTGAATTTCCTTTGAATCTGGCATTGCTTTTATGAATCTGACTGAGGCATTTCCCAGATCTCTGATAGTTATATCAGAAATTATAATATATCTCCTATATAGCTTTTAGTTTTTATTCGTTTGATCGGCTGCTGTTCACTGTAGGGAGAAATCGGCAGGGGAGATTTCTTTAGGGCAGAATAAAAAGGTGTTTAATTAACACAAAAGCAATACAGAGTTTATACTTCTATTTCTTTCAAAATGGGAGAGATCATAAAAGTGAGCTTTATAGGACTTCGGATTGCAGCCTGGACTGAACTCATTAATGTTTTCAAGTAGCTCATCCACTTACGTGTTGAATGCCATTTATTAATATACATTTATTTCTCATGCAAGATGCAAGATTAATAATATAGAAGATGAAGGAATCTTTTTATCTACAAATAGATACAGTACAGCTATAGCAGTGCAGTCTTATGGCAATCCACATTAACCCACTGTCTGTCTTTTTCACCTTGTCATAGCTGGACCATGTAAAAAGTTTTTGAGTGTGCTACCATCTCTAAGCTAACAGAGCTTGTTCTTTTGTTCATGTACCAAAGACTCATTAGTTCTAGATCTGAAAGTAGTGGGTTCAGTCCTCACAGATAATCCAGCCACAGGGTTGTGACACATTCACAAATTTAAGGTGCTAAGAAAAAATAACGAGACACAAAAAATATCACAGCTTAGCTAGTATTACTAAGACTCAAACAATGTGGTTTCAAACCTGACTCTGCCACTGATTGGCTGGGTGACCCTTGTTAAGTCACTTAACCTATATGTGCTTCAGTTTTCCCTCAGTAAAAAGGGGAATAACTGTATTTACCCCTTTTGTAAAGCACTTAGATTTATGAATAAAATTGCTATATAAGAGCTAGGTACGCTGATGATCATCATCATTTTATTAGTTTTATAGACATAAATGAATTTGAATTGATGCATTCATACCAAATTACAGGTACTTTACTTAGACCATTCATGTTTAATTTTAAACATATAGTCATCTTTATGTACTCAAATTTCCCAGCACAAGCCTCATCCTTTGAAGTGCGTCCACCTCCTCCAACATAGGGAACATCTTCAATTTGGACTGAAATCAGCCAGAGCTGAGTGCTCGGCACCTCAGGTGAGTCTGAGCACCTAGCAAAAGAGGGATCCTGGGTACTAAAATATGCATTGGCTTCCAGACACAGTGTATTCAGACCCACCACATACCAGGTTCTGAAAAAGCTGAGCTGGTTAGATCACAGATAGGACAAGAAACCGGAACAAAATAAAACACAGCTCACATTTTCACCTTACAGTTCCAAAAAAATAGGCAAGACAGGTTGATTATGGGCTTTTCACAATATTGTATCACAACTTGGTTATTTGAATTGATGCTTTAAAAAAAAACAATCAAGGTATAATTACCTGTATTATCTATGGGACTTTACATTGCATAAACTGTAATACATTATTTTAGAACATCTCACACTGAGCAAGAAAAGAGTAATTGTGGTTACTGCAGGGAAAAGTTATACACATACACACACACACACACACACACACACACTGTCCCTTCTGAGTTTAATTGTTAATATTGCTGCGTACCCAGACTAGGAATTGTATTGCTCTTATTGCTGCAATTTACTAGCTTATTTCAGATCAGTTGAATCAGGAAGCAATGAAATGGCAAGTTTCAAAATATGGATCCTAAATTTGTAATATACTGTGTCGTGTTTACAGTTCTCGTAGCAAACGTCCACAAAAATTGCAATGACTTTGTGGCATTTACCAGATGAGATTTTCTACTGAGCTCCATGAAAATCTCCAGAGAAACACCACTGTCTTACACAAGTTAATAGTTAAACTATTCAGCTAGCTCATCTGCTGTAAATTGGTATAGCACGACTGAAATCAGTAGAACTACACCAGTTTTCACCAACTGAAGGTCTGGCCCTGCGTTTGACTTTCTCTGTTTTTAAATTTGAACAGCTTTCATTGTGTTTATTTGTCATAAATGGCAGTGCAACATCAACTCTTTCCAGATATACTGTCCTTTGTGATATACTGTAATTTACGAATGAGTCAGAAGTGGGTCATATAAAAAATGCGTCAAGCTCCAAATGGAAAAAACTATTGAATTCCAAGTATTCTTAATATAAAATTCAGCAGCATAATTAAACATAAGATTTCTGCAGTACGAATAGGCAATAAGGATTTGATCCTACCAGAGGCTCTCTGATCCACAGTGGAGCATTTTCTGAACTTTAGAGAAAAGCATGACTGTCCCCTTCCAGATAAATTAAGAACTTCCTTTTCTCCAGATCTACACCCATTTTTAGAAATGAGCTCAAACCAAACCTTGGTTAAGCTTCTAAAATGTTCAGATGCACTTTTTCTTTTTCATATCTTTTCCATCTCGGGTTCTAGCTAGAAACAGTACCACAGATACCACAAGAAAAGTTGTTTTAATGTTTCTGACTAGGGGACATCTTATAAAATCAGTACTGCCAATCCCTAGTGTTCAAAATTCACAAGTCTGGCCCCCCAAATCATGAGAGTGAATCATAGACTCATAGAATATCAGGGCTGGAAGGAACCTCAGGAGGTCATCTAGTCCAACCCCCTGCTCAAAGCAGGACCAATCTCAAACTAAATCATCCCAGCCAGGGCTTTGTCTAGCCTGACATTAAAAACCTCAAAGGAAGGAGATTCCACCACTTCCCTAGGTAACGCGTTCCAGTGCTTCACCACCCTCCTAGTTTAAAAGATTTTCCTAATATACAACCTAAACCTCCCCCACTGCAACCTGAGACCATTACTCCTTGTTCTGTCATCTGCTACCACTGAGAACAGTCTAGATCCATCCTCTTTGGAACCCCCTTTCAGGTAGTTGAAAGCTATCAAATCCCCTCTCATTCTTCTCTTCCGCAGACTAAACAATCCCAGTTCCCTCAGCCTCTCCTCAGAAGTCATGTGTTCCAGTCCCCTAATCATTTTTATTGCCCTCCGCTGGATGTTTTCCAATTTTTTCACATCCTTCTTGTAGTGTGGGGCCCAAAACTGGACACAGTACTCCAGATGGGGCCTCACCAATGTCGAATAGAGGGGAACGATCACATCCCTCGATCTCCTAGCAATGCCCCTACTTACACAGCCCAAAATCTCATTGCCTTCTTGGCAACAAGGGCACACTGTTGACTCATATCCAGCTTCTCGTCCACTGTAACACCTAGGTCCTTTTCTGCAGAACTGCTGCCTAGCCATTCGGACCCTAGTCTGTAGCGGTGCATGGGATTCTTCCATCCTAAGAGCACTTGTCCTTGTTGAACCTCATCAGATTTCTTTTGGCCCAATCCTCTAATTAGTCTAATGTCCCTCTGTATCCTGTCCCTACCCTCCAGCGTATCTACCGCTCCTCCCAGTTTAATGTCATCTGCAAACTTGCTGAGGGTGCAGTCCACGCCATCCTCCAGATCATTAATAAGGTATTGAACAAAACCAGCTGCAGGACTGACCCTTGGGACACTCCACTTGGATACCGGCTGCCAACTAGACATGGAGCCATTGATCACTACCCGTTGAGCCTGACAATCTAGCCAGCTTTCTATCCACCTTATAGTCTATTCATCCAGCCCATACTTCTTTAACTTGCTGGCAAGAATACTGTGGGATACCGTGTCAAAAGCTTTGCTAAAGTCAAGGAATAACACATCCACTGCTTTCCCTTCATCCACAGAGCCAGTTATCTCGTCATAGAAGGCAATTAGATTAGTCAGGCATGTCTTGCCCTTGGTGAATCCATGCTGACTGTTCCTGATCACTTTCCTCCCCTCTAAGTGCTTCAGAATTGATTCCTTGAGGACCTGCTCCATGATTTTTCCAGGGACTGAGGTGAGGCTGACTGGCCTGTAGTTCCCTGGTTCCTCCTTCTTCCCTTTTTTTAAAGATGGGCACTATATTGGCCTTTTCCCAGTCATTCGGAACCTCCCTCAATTGCCATGAGTTTTCAAAGATAATGGCCAATGGCTCTGCAATCCTATCCACCAACTACTTTAGCACTCTTGGATGCAGCGCATCTGGCCCCATGGACTTGTGCTTGTCCAGCTTTTCTAAATAGTCCCAAACCACTTCTTTCTCCACAGAGGGCTGGTCACCTCCTCCCCATGCTGTGCTGCCCAGTGCAGTAGTCTGGGAGCTGACCTTGTTCGTGAAGACAGAGGCAAAAAAAGCATTGAGTACATTACCTTTTTCCACATCTTCTGTCACTAGATTGCCTCCCTCATTCAGTAAGGGGCCCACACTTTCCTTGACTTTCTTCTTGTTACTCTTAACATCTCTTGCTAGCTGCAACTCCAAGTGTGATTTGGCCTTCCTGATTTCACTCCTGCATGCCCAAGCAATATTTTTATACTCCTCTCTGGTCATTTGTTCAATTTTCCACTTCTTGTAAGCTTCTTTTTTGTGTTTAAGGTCAGCAAGGATTTCACTGTTAAGCCAAGCTGGTCGCCTGCCATATTTACTATTCTTTCTACACATCAGGATGGTTTGTCCCTGTAACTTCAATAAGGATTCTTTAAAATACAGCCAGCTCTCCTGGACTCCTTTCCCCCTCATGTTATTCTCCCAGGGGATCCTGCCCATCAGTTCCCTGAGGGAGTCAAAGTCTGCTTTTCTGAAGTGCAGGGCCCGTATTCTGCTGTTCTTCTTTCTTCCTTGTGTCAGGATCCTGAACTCAACCATTTCATGGTCACTGCCTCCCAGGTTCCCATCCACTTTTGCTTCCCCTACTAATTCTTCCCAGTTTGTGAGCAGCAGGTCAAGAAGAGCTCTGGTTGGTTCCTCCCCACTTACCTCAGGGCTTTGGTCTCCTTCCCCCGGTGAACCTAGTTTAAAGCCCTCCTCACTAGGTTACCCAGCCTGCTTGCGAAGATGCTCTTCCCTCTCTTCTTTCGGTGGAGCCCGTCTCTGCCTAGCACTCCTCCTTCTTGGAACACCATCCCATGGTCAAAGAATCCAAAGCCTTCTCTCCAACACCACCTGCGTAGCCATTCGTTGACTTCCACAATTCGACGGTCTCTACCCGGGCCTTTTCCTTCCACGGGGAGGATGGACGAGAACACCACTTGGGCCTCAAACTCCTTTATCCTTCTTCCCAGAGCCATGTAGTCTGCAGTGATCTGCTCAAGGTCATTCTTGGCGGTATCATTGGTGCCCACATGGAGAAGCAGGAAGGAGGAGCGATCCGAGGGCTTGATGAGTCTTGGCAGTCTCTCCTTCACATTGTGAATCCTAGCTCCTGGCAAGCAGCAGACTTCTCGGTTTTCCCGGTCGGGGCGGCAAATAGATGACTCAGTGCCCCTGAGGAGAGAGTCCCCGACCACCACCACCCGCCTCCTTCTCTTGGAAGCGGTGATCGTTGAACCCCATCCCTAGGACAGTGCATCTCATGCCTTCCAGTCGGCGGAGTCTTCTTCTGTTCCCTTCCCTCAGATGTATCATCTAGTCCACTCTCCACATTAGTACCTGTGGAGAGAACAACAAAACGGTTGCTCACGTGTATCTGAGTTGCTTGTACATGGATGCTCCTCTTTCTTCTTCTGGAGGTCGTATGCTGCCAATTTTCTTCACTGTCCTTCTGTCCCCACTGCGCAGCATGCTCTGAATCCTCAGAACATTGTGCCGGTAGAAGTATATCCTGACGTCTGTCCAGGAAACCTTCAGTTTCTCTTATGCAATGCAGGGTCGATACTTGTTTCTCCAGACCTTGAACCTTCTCTTCCAATATGGAGACCAGCTTGCACTTTGTACAGACAAAGTTGCTTCTGTCCTGTGGAAGAAAGACAAACATGGCATATCCTGTGCAGGTAACAACAACTGAACGCTCACCATCCATATTACCTTCCTTCTACGAGCTTCCTCAGGAGTTGTAGTTGTAGTAAGTACTCAGAGAAGCCTGCAAGATGTAAGCCTCAATGGGCTCTCCCCAGGCGAACTCCCAGGCAAACTCCCTCTGTTATTTTCTCCGCTGTTCGCCACTCAGCTGGTTCGCAGCTGACTGGCTTTTTATAACAGTCAGGCCCACTTAAGGCTCACCTGGAACAAAGCACTCCCAATTCACACTTTTCAAACAATCAAGCACACGGTCAAACTGTCCCCGCAACAGACACTCAGATACTCACCAACACAGCCCCCGTAATGCAGCACTTAGCATACCTCCTCTCAGACAGATCCCAGGCAAACTCCCTCTGTTAGCCTCTCCACTGTTCACCACGCAGCTGGTTCGCTATGGTTTTAAAATAATGAAAATTTGAAAAATAGTAAAATTTGATTTGTCCTTTCGGTTTTCAGATTTTAGGACTGATAATTTGAAGCTTTTTTGCACAACCATGAGGCTAGAAACTTATATTTTTTTAAAATGAAAACTGAGTAGCTCACATAACAACATGATTCCAAGATTTGGGGCTTTAAAAAAACACAAAAACATTGTGTAACACTGTAAAATATACTACATCAATAACCTAAAATATTGAGGTTAGCAAATGTAAGATGTAGTGTAGTGGACTGTTACTGTAAAATGCTGCAGTATATTTTTAATATGGGAGGAAGTGAAAGGACAAGGGGTGCAGTCCTCACTCCCTTGAAATCAATGGTAAAACTCCTTTGGACTTCTGCAGGATCACAATTTCACCCCAGAGATTCACAGTTCGGGATTCGCTGCTCCATCACTGTTTTAAATGTCCAAAACTACTTTAGAGTCTAATCCTGCAATGAGGTCAGTGCAGATGCAAGTGCTGTCCCTTCAAGGCTCTTTGAAGCCTTACATGGTAATCTTACAACAACGGGTGTGGCCTTTATCTACAGGCAAAACTTTTTTTTTTTTTTTTTTTTTTAGAGACACTGATTTAGAACCTGGTTGAGCCCAAAATACATTTAGATTCTGCACTGCAAGAAGTGACTGAGTGGCACACAAGTAAAACTTCTTGGGCTAGTTTGTTGCTGAAAGAAGACCTATTTTTAGTTTACCTAACTGCGTGAGATCAGTTTAAAATCTTTTTTCCCCCCTAATGCTCACCAAATCTCTCTCTCTCTCTCACATACACACACATACACATACAACAGAAGAGCTGAGATGTAAGAAGCGTTTTCAACCAACTAGCAATTTTTCAAACAGGTTTGTCGAGGGGTGTTTAGTATATTTTTCTGTTATGTGTGAACTTTATATTCTTGAGGAAAATTGCCACATTTTGTGCTTAGTGTGGAAGCAAAACAAAGCTCTTGGCATAGCAGTCTGCAGTTACAGTCCCTTTCCTTCTTCCTTGTTTAGTGTGATGTCATCATTTTGGCACTTGGAAACGTATTGTTTCAATAAGACTCCCATAAATGGCCTTTCTGTGCTCCTGATTTAAATGTTAAGAAATGGATGGGAATTGCTTTTTGTAGTGTCTCCCACTTTCCTTTCAGTTAAACACCACTTGGTAGTAAATATCCACAGGATGCATTGTTATTCATGGTACATCCTGTCTACCACCTAAGCACTAATTTTTGCTTTCTGAAATTATACAAACTTTGAATTAGAGCAGCGTTTACAAAATAAACCTCTCTTCTTCCCTTCCCTCCCTCACAAACTTTACAAATGTTGGCTCTGATATTTGGACATTTCAATCCTAGGAGAACAAAGACAGCTTGTTTCTTTATTTCAGAAGTAGAGGCATAATGATGGTATGCTTCCAAAGTGGTGTACTCTGCTTAGAGTAATTGTATTTACTACACGCTGTACATGTTACTGAAATGCTGCTCTTTTTCTTTTCTTTTGTTTAATGTAAGCAATTATTCCCTTTCAGGTTGCAAACAGTGTAAGCCTGTATCCGAGAGGAAGGGTGATCTTGTGGTGAAGGAACTGGCCTGGGAGTCTGGAGACATAGCTTCAAATTGTAGCTCTGCAAAAAACTTCCTATATGGTGTTTGGTGAATTTCTTAATCTTCCTGTGCGTCAGTTTCCCACCTCAAAGTGGGGACAATTCTTCTCCCATAGTTTGTCTGTCTTGTCTTTTTAAACTGTAATTACTTTGGGGCAGGAACTCTCCCTTACTGTGTGTGTGTACAATGTCTAGCACAGTGGTTCTCAACCTGTGGCCCAATCAGCCCACAACTGCGGCCTATGTGACATCCTCAGGGCCATACAGGTAGTAATGGATGCAGCCCACAGTGGTAAATAGGTTGAGAACCACTGGTCTAGCACAACACAGCCCTGACCTTTGTTGACCCCTTTAAGGGCCATTGTAATAAATAAATAAATAAATAAATAGGGTGACCAGATAGCAAGTGTAAAAAATTGGGACACTTCTTTTTTTTTTTTTTTTTTGGGGGGGGGGGGCGGGGAGGGTATAGTTGCCTATGTAAGTCAAAGTTCCTAATATCGGAATGATCCTGATAATATCAGAATGTCTGGTCACCCTATAATAAACCCTGAAATACAAACAGCCCTGAACTTCAAGGAAGTTCAGATACAGATCTGGAACTGCACTTTATGAAGCGCCTTCCTCTCTTACTAGGTGAATTCTGGCTCACAGTGAAGTCAATGCCAAAACTTCCACTGACTTCCATGAGGGGTCAGGATTTCACGCATAATGAGCCAAATGAATGCCCCATAGCCAAGCACCACCTAACTTCGGGGAAGTTTGGTTCTGGACCTTTGGGGCTGAGGCTCACCTATCTCTTTTTCAAAATGAAAATTGTTGGTATTATTACGTTGCTCAGTGACGGCTTTTTAGAGAATCTATGTATTATGAACTTATATCACCTATATTTGTTAGAACACGATGGGCCAGATACTCAGCTGGCAAAAGGTGGCATTGCTCTAATTAACACCATCTGAGTTCCGACTGTGTGCCTTTAAATAAAAGGGGAGCTTCAGATATTGTTAGAAGCAGGACTGCTGTGGGTTATTTTTACTTAGTCAACCAAGAGAAAATATCACCACCCCAATTAAAAAGAGTTTTAACAAGTTATGAGTAGGTACTTCAGGGCCGTGAAAAAAATCTGTTTCTTCTCAGTGAGCATCTGGAACCCCCAGTGGAGTTCTGGCTCATTCCCACACACTTTTCTTCCAGTAATAACACTGGAGAGTGGCAGTTTCCCATCAACTCTGCAGAGCATAACCGTAACCTCAGGAAGGAGTGAATAAACATCAGTGCCAAGCGGCAGCTCCAGAGAAGGGTGAAACTTCACGTGTTTAGTTCATGAGGAGAATGGAATGTTGACCAAGTTCATCAAAATGATACAAAGAAAGGGTCGGGG
This sequence comes from Eretmochelys imbricata, assembly GCF_965152235.1. NCBI lineage: Eukaryota > Metazoa > Chordata > Testudines > Cheloniidae > Eretmochelys > Eretmochelys imbricata. Next base: position 243,669,461 of record NC_135573.1, read on the forward strand.
GGAGGAATACCCTGGAGTTTATTAAAACAGTTTGTTTCTTTTTGTGGGGACTTGACAGTCACTTTCTTTTCAGTACAGCAAACCCCACTAATGATAAAATTGGCAAATAATGTCTCAGAAATCATTGTTAAGAGTGAATTATTAAGGCACTGGCTCATAATTAGCCAGCCAAGAGATATAAGCTTTTAGTCACACTTTGCATTATGAATGGTAGATAAGGCTATAATTTGTGTTTTATCAGAGAATTTTACAGAGAGTGACTGTACACAATGCTAATTTATTATTAAAAAGCCTATTTATTGGTTTGATAGTGATGTAATAAGTTGATATCCTTTACATTGTTAAAATCCAGCTAACATGATTAAATATTATTATTCAATTAATAACTTCACAAAGAGAGAGATACCGGTGTCTGCAACAGTATGTCTATTAGCAGACACAGTTCCAACAGGCATTTTTGAAAGAATGCCAAATTAATTCATCTGAGCCTCCAAGTCAAAAAAGTAATAATTGAGAGAGAGAGAGAGAGAGTTAGCTGATATGATAGAGAAAGTTATATATAGTATGGAAAATAAGTTACAAGGTTTTGAAAACATCTGGAATACATTTCTGGAATGTCTCTGAAAAACAAACCACAGGAGAAAAGTCAGACTGGGAATTACTCATTTCTTTTCTTTCTTTCCTTTTTATATAAAAGGATGGGAAAGATGTTTTATGTTAATGTACAATTTGTCTTCAATATATATATACTGAAGAAAAATAAATTAATGCCTAATTTTTAGCATTACAGTAGCTCCATTTAAGTCAGTAAGACTACACTCATGATTAAAACCTACTGAATCAGTGAAAAGACTCCCATTGCTTTCAGCAGGCTTTGGATCAGTCCCTGAGTACCTTGTTGAATCAGGGCCATTTTTTTTCCCAAGATTCAGAGTAAAATTTTCAAAAGTGACACATTCACAAAGTCACTTAACTAGTAGGTGCCTTAGCTGCCCAGCAGAACTCTCAGCCACAAGCCAGGCACCACATACAATGCTTGGAGAGACTTCAGTTCCTAAGGAAAGGATTCATATAAGCCAGGTAGGCAGCCATTCTCTAGTCCCCTTAGGTTAGGCCAATCATTTAGGAGACACAAATTTAAGTCACTGCCCCAAAGTAGGCAGAGTGGGAATTTAAGCCCACCTCTGCCACATACCCTGAGTGCCCCTAACCATTGGGCTGTCAGGATACAAGTAAAGGCATCACCCTGGCTAGTTTGAGAATTTTTCTTCAGGGTTGCTAGGCTTTTGAAAAGTCTGCTAGTTCAGGGTGATATCAGGATTTTGGTAGCTTTGCAAATACTGACCAGCGGAGTCCTAGGTGACAGGTGCACAGTGGTTTTGCAAATGTGAGTGGTGCCTAAACAGTATGTAGGCTCCTAAGTACATTTGTGAATTTGGCCCTAAGTGACAGAGGAGCCTAAGTCACAATTTCAAAAGTGACTTCAGCAGTTAGGGTCAGGTTTTCAAAGGTATTTAGGTGCCTAAAGATGCACGTAGGCACCTAACCTGCTTAGGCACTTTTGAAAACCCTACTAGGCACCTAACTCCCATTAACTGAATATTGCTTGTGGAGGGAGATCCAAAGAATAGTAGTACAAATCATTGCTGTATTACTTCCTGTCTTGATCTGTGTACAGAAGCCCAAGTTAAGAACTGGGGATGGTGCAATGTTATCTATCTAAGTACCTATATAACCCTCCTTGCCATAGTACCCAAGTGCCTCCCAATCATTAATAGATTTTATCCTCTCAACTCCTTCATTAGGTAGAAGAATATTATCCCCATTTTTCCCAGTATCACACAGAAGTCTGTGACTGAGCTGGAAAATGAATGCAGGTCTCCTGAGGCTCACTCTAGTGACTGATGGACTAGACTGTCCTTCCTTTCCAGGGTGTCATCTCAATTCTGCTCCATGCATAGGTCTCCAGGAGATGATCTGGGCCATATTTCTTGAGGGTGCACAAGTATTTCTTTAGGGTGGACAAAAATAGACTTTAAAGTATAAATTCATATTTAAATATGCAGGAAGCATCCTACAAAATATAATAAGAGCAGATTTTCATTATGCACATAAAACATATATCAGAGGGGTAGCCATGTTAGTCTGGATCTGTAAAAGCGGCAAAGAGTCCTGTGGCACCTTATAGACTAACAGACATATTGGAGCATAAGCTTTCATGGGTGATGCATCCGACGAAGAGGTTATTCACCCACGAAAGCTTATTCTCCAATACGTCTGTTAGTCTATAAGGTGCCACAGGACTCTTTGCTGATAAAACATATGTGTATGTAGTCATGCAAAACCAGGAACTGCACTGGCTCAACCATGTACACACCCTTCAGAAGTCTGGCCCTTATTGTTTAGTTAGGCATAATTCACAGTTTAGGCCTGTTTTATCTCCAGGTTATGCCAGTGAAAGACAGAAGTAACTCCACTAAAGTTGATGGTTACAATAGTGGAAAACTAGTGTAAATGAGAGCAGAACTGGCTCACTGTGATCTTCCAAGCTAAGCAGTCTGCAGAATGTTGTGAATTCTGGCCTCGCAGCAAGCTGACATATTCAGGGGAAAGGCAGCCTGCTCTGGAAAACAAACAAAAACAACATAAAAAAGACTACACTCCAGGGAGTTCTGGTTATCCTTGCTTCCCACGGTCTAAAATTCCCAACTCACTGTCCCTTCACTCATACACTCATGGGCTGAGCAGCCCCCAGGAATAACTACTGGCAAGGCTGGAGAAAATTCTCTGTGTGGCTGTGTCTGGTAGAGAAATGTACCATCTCAATCAGACCTAAAAGCTGGAAGATTTAAAACAAAAATAAATGTAACTGGCTAAGATGGGTGATCCTGTTCCATCCTCATTCTTATTACACCCCCAATCACTATTGTGTTTTGTGGGGCACTCAGGAAATCTTTCCCACAGTGCTTCTTTCTTCTTCCCCCGTCTGAACTCTGAAATAGTTACCAGCCAAGGGGATATCCCTGCTTGTTAGAATATTATATGTTCTGAACCTGATAGCCATTCCTATATGGGTCATCAGATTTGTGTCTTTTCCCCTGCAAAGAGAAACAAATGGCTGAGTGATGAGAACCTCTAGGAAGTAGTTGTGTCTCTATCTGTGGGTATGTCGACACTTGGAGCTCGAGGTGTCATTCCCAGCTCAGGGAGACATACCCACGCTAGCTCTGGTCGGGTGTAGCCATGGCAGCATGAGCAACACAATGGGCTAGCTGCCTCAGTATGTGCTGAACATCTCCTACAGGATCATACTTGGGGTGGCTAGTCCCTCATGCCATAGAAGCTACACTTTTATTTTTAGTGCGCTAGCTTCATCAGAACTATTGTGAGTGTGTCTGATCGAGCTGGAAATTACATCTCCAGCTTGAAGTGTAGATGTATCCTGTATCAGATACAGGCTAGTGACTGCAGAGCCCAGTAGGCCCACAAAATTCCTGTGGCCTAGCAGGTTTAAGGGTTATGTTGCAACTGAATAAGGCCCATAAAGGTTTAACAATGTATTAATAAACCACAAAGTGTAAAACTAAATTAATACCCTGTCAATATAAAAAGAAACAGATATGGACTATCTAAATTCTTGCATGGTGTACACTTATGCTCTTACTTTTTGAACGCTGTATGCGACTATTGCCTCAGTTTCCTTCACTGGAAAGTTTAGTTCTCAAGCTAAACCAAAACTCTACTCCTTCCAGGGTAAGGATAGTCCATATAAATAAAATCCAAAATGAAAATGGCAGGTACTTAAAGTCCAAATGGAGGCATCTCTTCACCCAGTTCTTCTCTCCCTGGGCAGCATTTTTTCTTCCTTTGGTTCCCAGTGAATCCTCAGCTCCCTTTTCTCTCCACAGTATTGCAGTGACACCTTTAGTTCTGTGTGAATCAAGAGGACGTCTCCAAACTCCACCTTCCAAACTCCAGGTCTTGGGCCCTAGACAAGAAAAGAGCAGCAGGTCTGACCCCAAACCTTCTGATTCTACTTCAAGGCTCCTTCTATTGCTTTGCCACAGTCCCGTTTTTCCCCACTCAGGACTTGGCTATGTCTGTGTATCTCTCTGTAGCCAACAACACTCTTCCTAAGTACACCCAGAACCAACCCACAGCTTGCTCCTCCTCTGAGCTCTTACCAAAGTCCACATAAACTTCCCCCTACCTGAGAATGCTTACCCTTTGCCTGCCTCAATCTTAGGCCTTATCCCAAACTGTATTTCAGACCCTTCCTTTCTGTTCTCCTTACTAAAGAGCACAGCCTACTTCTTTCCAGACTTCTTCTAATTTCTAACCTAGCCTGCTCCTTCCCAAGCCTTCTAAGTGGAGTCACTGAAAAGCAACTCCTGCTCCCTCCAAGTCTTTCCCCACACTGAGAAACAGCAGCAGCTTATATACAGCCTGCCTTCCCAGCATTCCTTGCCATGACTCCTAAATTCCCATGAACCCTGGGAATTACAACTCCTGGAATAAGAAAAGTAGTACTTGTGGCACCTCAGAGACTAACAAATTTATTTGAGCATAAGCTTCCATGAGCGACAGCTCACTTCATCGGATGCATTCAGTGGAAAAACTGGAATGCCTGTTCTGGATGGAACCAGGAACTGAGCAATTTTGGACTTAGGACCAGCCTTAAAGGACCATCTTGCCCTCCTACAAAATAATATTATCTTTTCAATGTCCTGAAGTTGAATAAAAAACTCTACATGATAATATACACTTTTAGATTCATTAGAAAATCCAAGATATTTTGTTGACAGCTACAATATAAAATAAAGCCGTTGTGTAGAAATCATTCAATAGCACATAACACCTTCCTGTAATAACTTATCTAAACATAAACTCTTAATGTAATGGACACTTTCTATTAGATCTTATCTTGACGGAATGTCACTAAACATGCAACAAACTAAAAATAGCTCTGAATAATACTTTAATTCATTCTTCTGCTGCCAAATGTATTCTATACAGTACCTTAGCTTAAACATGCAATTAAATAATTGCTGTGCAATTTTCTTCCATTTCACAATAGTAATTATGGACAATTTCAATTAGAAAAAATAGATAACGTATATGTAAGGAAGACAAGTTAGCAAAGTAGTATATCCCAGGGGTAGGGCTGTCCTACTTGAAAGGCAAACTTAAATCATATGGTAATATTATTGGTGAATGGGAAAAGGTCCAGAAGGTGAAAAGTAGTTTTAGGTGAGGGTTTTAGGGCATATTTCCAGTAGCTTGTGCGAATTATCATGTTATTATGGTGATTCTAATTTTCACTATTAGTAGTAATGTATTAGTGCAGATGTTCTTCCCCATCACCTAAACTTGTTCAGCAGCCCCCTCTCTTGCCCTGGGAGGGAATAACAGCTGCTCAATCTTCAAAATGTGTCAGCAGCTCCCACTATTCTCTGGGAGAGGAAAACCTCACCCTTAAACCAGGTTAGGGGAAAATCATAACAGAAAGAACAGGTGTATCACAACTGGGAACTTCACATAGCCACTTCCCCAGATGCAGTAGTTGCAGGCTGAACCTGAAGTGCCTCTGGAGTTGCTGTAAACTGGAATCCTCCTATAGGCTGGTTATTGAGAGACTGGAGATAGCAGCGTAAGGCACATGCCTTGTAGCACCAGGAACTTAGCTCTGGAGGCTGTCTTCTCAGCATACCAAGGCAGTTATTTCATTTTCCTATCTACCCCACAGCGTGTTAGTTTATTTGAGAAATTTAGCCCTTCTGCCCATTCACAAATCATTTAGGATCAATCATAGCTTTTGCTAATGTATTAGTTAGTGATTAAGTATTCACCAACTAGCTTAGACGAGCAATATTTAGCCTATGGATAGTTCATGAACGATTCAGTTCTAGTAAGGCCATTTGCTCTTCCTTATCCATGATCTGAAGGTAGTCACCTATACTATGTGGTATCATTTCTGCTACCTGACTTGGATTTTTTTTTTAAATAGGAGAACAATAGATATATATAATATCAGATAATAAATACTGTTGGTTCATATGCAAATACAAATACTTTTATGAAGAATGGTCATTGTCTGAATGTTCATGCAATTGAAAACCTTGTTCTATGGCTGTCTGCAAGTAACAAATAAAAAGGGGAATGACATGTTTGAAACTAGGGATGGTCAAAATATTTTGGTGAAAGTTGTTTTTCAATGGAAAATTGGGCTTTGAGCTAAACTTTTTTTTTTTTTTCCTTGAGTGTCTGCTTAATGGAAATTTTTGACTTTTCATCAAACAACTAAACACCCAAAAACCAAATAGTTTTTGGCTGAAAACTGAAAAACTTCATCAGAAAAAAAACCAGTTTCAGAAATGCTAATCCAGTGTCTCATGGAAGCAGTAGCTCAGGTTCCTCATGTCTCCAGTCTCTTTTATGAGCTGGTTTTCCTAGTTGAATTACATCTCCCATGATGTGTCATAACCAGAAACACCCACGTTACACCTTGGTGGCTCAGAAAGAGGAAAGAGCATGGTACATCATGAGAGATGGAATCGAACTAGGGAGCCCAGCCCATAAAGGAAAATGGGGGTGCGAGGCACCCAAAATACATCTCCACTGTGGCAGCATTTCTAAACTCCAAGTTTCAGTTTTTAACGGAAAAGGTGTTTGGCCAAAACTTTTCAGTTTTCAGACGGAAATGTTCAGCTTTTGATTTTTCACTGCAGCACCCCATCCCCCTGCCACTTTCCAACCAGCGATAGTTAAAACAAACACCTATCCAGAATTCACATGAATGTTTCTGTTTCTGCAACATTTGACCAGCTGTAATTTGTGGTAATTATTCATTCAGAAACTCAATGAACTGAATTGAATTGAATGTAGACATGCTGTGAGATGTCATGTTCATCAGTAATAATACTGTGGAGCTAGTAGCAGTACATATTAGACCAGCAAGAAATTACATACAAGAAAAATGTCAGTGAGAGAAAATGAAATCAGTGGGAATTAATCTTGCTCATGTCAGGGCTGATTTGTCCCAGTGGTCCAAGTTCTGCCCTCAAATACAGGGTCTCAACTCATATTGACCTCAGTGGGAGCTACTCCCCTATACCTGGCGCAGACTTGGGCCAGTGTCTTTTCAGAAGATTTAATAGTTCAGCAGGCGTTACAGAGAAGCTAAGAAGGAGGTGCAGAGCTGTTGAAATCCATTTCTCTGTTACCACCTAAACAACTTTTCTCATGAAACAACCTAAAAGTCTGGCATCTTATTACTGGTGACAAATCAGTTAATCCTGCATCGGTTACTTTAACTGACCATTAAAAAAGGAAACGGTATCAGACATATTCAATATCTACATTATTTTTCAATAGGGTATGGATTTGTTACTTGTTAGTCACTGGTTCATTTCTGTGGGTCTAAAGAGCAAAGTAGCAGAGAGCAGAAACATTGCTGACTGTTTAATGCTTTACTATTCCAGAACTTTAATTTGATATTTATGAAGTGGTAGAATTTAGTGGGACAATTCAGCTAAAACATGCAATTCATTTATGCCCAGATTTCTTTATAATTTTATTCATGTTGAAGAAATTGCAGAAAGCATAAAATAATTCCTTCAGAAATTAAATAACTGACACTTTACATTTATTATGGCTGTGAAGCCTTCAAGGTAGATGAGTAATAATTTTTCATTTTTAACAATGGTTTTAAACAGAATGCTTGGAGACTTGGAAAGGATGATTAACAGACCATGCATTCCTACGTAATGGCATCATGCTACTAATTCACTCCAAAATAAGGTCACCATTCACTCCCAAATAGGAAGGAAACAGACTTGGCATTTCCCTCAAATTATCTTCTTTCATAACCATCCATTTTCAAGTCAAATCCAAGATCTTTTCTAAAGAATTTGTAAGCATAAGGATTATATTGAACATATAAATGATTTTCCATAATTGTACATTCCTTTAGTATCTGTACTCAGTCCAAAACATAAAATATAATCCCAAAACTAGAGATACATCAAACCAAAACTCCAGATCCCAGCACCCCTTGACCACTGGGGAAATTTGGATCCAGACCCAAATTTTGTAGCTAGCCTTTCTCTTTATAATGACTAAAAACATTGCAGGGTAACAACCCATCCACATTTTGGGCCATGTTCCTTCATTTCTACTCACCAGGAGCAGTACCTTGCTCCATGAGTAGCCCCAGCATGGATAATGATGGAAGAATTTGTCCCTTTGTAATTTGGGTCTTTCTCTAGCCAAATTATCAAAAACGTGTATATAGTACAGGAGTGAGATGTTAACATAAGAATTTCCAACCATACGTTTGATTGGTGGTAGGTCAATGTGCACTCAAATCCATATTGCACCTAAGTCTGAGCTCTGTGGGTGCATATCTGAAAATTGGGCTACTTATTTAGGTATCTACACATGGATTTAGGAGCCTAACTTTAAACAACCAGGTTTGAAAATCTTGGTCTGAGTTGTTAGCCATATACCTGGCTCTCACTTTAGAAAGGAATGGAAGGAAATTATTTGTAAAGTACAGTTGCATTTGAAAAACTGTCCACAGTTACCAGAAAGAGCAGGATATGTTGCAGCAGGAAGCTTAATAGCTGTATTAACTTCCTAATTGGACAGTGCTCTAGTTGCTTCTTAAAGCATGACTTTTTGTGTTATGTCCTCACATTACATGGTGTCAGAAGCCCTAGATTGCCAGAGTGGTGAGTGAATGGGGAAAGTGGAAAATCAGGGCAAAATGTGAAAGCTCCACCAGAAAGGAGGGACAGCCCAGTCTCAGTGCAACCACAGAGCCCATAATGCAAATGGCTTTGTTAGAGAAGTTTGACTTTGACAAGTAAGGCAGCTGGTATTGTTGTGTAACACCAACAGACCCCAGTCATTGGGACTTGGAATACCGACAGGCCCCGTTTGTCGGTAGGTGGGATCAAACCTGTGGAGCTAAATGCATGAGCCTCTACTGCATTAGCTAATAACCACATGGTTCTTAACTAAGGCTGTAGCAGACTCATTAATCTCTCACTAAGTGGTCTCAGTGCCACTAGATGGGACAGAGTACCACACACAGGAAGTGTGTGGGTTACAGTTGCATCTGGAGATTTGAATGATTCAGGTTGGCTTCTGGTTTAACAGAGCAAGCACAAGAATACTAGGTAAATGTTGGGATATTTGCCATGGGTGATGCAGCTGCTGATATTCTATGTTCCGTATCCCTCAATGATTAGGAAAAAAGTGAAAAAAAGGCTTTTGATACCCATTTCTTAGGCAGACAGAATATTATAAATGAAAGGGTCAAATTTAATAGGAGGAGCCAAGAACGAAGGGAACCAGCTGAGACTTTTATTACTGCAGCTCATAAACATGCTGAACATTGCAAATATGGAATGTTAGAAGAATAACTAATATGAGACAGGACAGTTGTTGGCGTAAGAGACACAAATTTATCAGCACCTCTTCAGTTTAGACCCAGATTTCACATTAAGAAAATCTATTGCAAAAGTAAGGCAAGAAACCATAAAGAAACAGCAATGTGACGTACACGCTAGCAGCATAGGGGAGACTGCATTGGACAATATTGACACAGTGAAGAGCAACGGTAGAAATGTGAAAGGAGCAGTCAGACCAAATTTACAACATAAGAACAGTGTGCAATTAGAAAGTGGGAGACCAAATAATCTTAAAAGGAGGGAAGCTTGGAAAAATTGTGGAAGATATGGCAAGACATCAAGCCACAGCTGGCAATAATGTAAAAAAGGCTGATTAAACCTCCTCAAAGACTTCATCTTCAGTACAATATTCAGGGCTATTTAAATGCAATTTATGAAGGAACATAGTAGTATAAGTGGTTTTAAGGAATCTGAAGTTTATTTTGAATTGCGTGTAGATACATTGGTTTAGAATTTGAGTTTTAGTCTTTTATTATAAAGATAGGGCAATGTGGAGTGGCTATAGAGTTCCTGGTCCTCCGCTGTTACAGAGAGGACCGCGATATGTTGCAATGTGGAACTTAATAAACACAGGAATTTTCCGGTTGGAGGGTTCTCTAGTTGCTGCTTAAAGAATGGCTGTTTGTATTATGTCTTCACACTACACTGGCATAGACTGAAGGAGCAATTTGATGGTCAGGCTTTTTTAGCTTCCTTGCCCTTCCTCAAATGATATTGCCATGAAATGTCAAAGAACAAGCAGAGACATAAATATTTAAGATTTTTTAAATGTAATTTGAAACGAATAATGGACAGACTTTGAAACACTACAATGACTTTCAGGAAACCTACCGTTTCCAATCACAGGCATGTCAATTAAGCCACCAATCAAGTTGAAGTTGCCACAGCTTGAGCAAGTTTCAATATATTTGAGCTTCTTGGTTGGAGGTAGTTGCCTGCAAATATTTATGCTGATTTCACCCTGAAGTGTAGAGGACTTTTCAAAGAACCTTCACAGTGAGGTGCTTGACTTCTGATATTAACTTTTTCATCAACTCTTGGATGTAGATTGCTTATGTTGCCACCTGACAGGATTGGGTATTTCTCCAAATATTGTTTTAGAAATTGATCACTGTGTGCTCTTGAAGATGAAAGAGGAGTGGATTCTGCTGCTTTGCTTTTAATGTCCAGAGACCTGAGCAACATCATTTGGAGGAAAATGGAAGTTAACCATCTGTTGTGTGTGTGCTTGTGTGCACACTTAAGGCAAGTGTAAGTCCCTATCCCATTATAGTCTGTTCTGTCTGAGAGGATATGAGTTTACTACAGCTGACACCTAAAGAGTAACTCCTCTTTTAGCATAAATAGCAGAGCCACATGCTTTTAATGCTGAAGATTCAGAGTTCAGTCCTCATTGTCATCCCAAGAAGCGGGTTTATTCTAAAAACATGGTGCACCAGCATGGGTCCTGAACCCTGGTGGACTTCAGGTGCTCCAAATGAGGTTTCCTGAGTTGGAAAAGCATATGACCCATTTTAGGAGAGTGTGAGTCTTTGTCCCTCTCCAGTGGCTGCTTCACATAAGGGGGTATTTATTTAGATTTCCTCACACATACATTGAAAAGGAGTTATTCCTTGTTCTGAGAACTCTGACAATTTTTCAATTCCTAAATACAACCCCATCAGCAACAAAAATGACAATTGTTCATGGCCAACATGAGAAAGATTTGCAAAAAGAAAATAAGAAACTATGTAAATTTTCCATGGTGGGAAGGTTCTGCAAATATCACTGATTCTTTGTTAATGAAACAGTACATTTTCACCTGCGGAAACTGCCTTTGTTTGTACAGAAACTAACAAAGAGTTCTCAGTAAACTTTCAAATTTTTATTTTTTGTAAAACTGTGAAAAGTTGTTAATTTGAACTTTCAGTGAAAAAATAATATACAGCAATGGGACTTCTACCTGAGCTATACTACTTTGGTTTTTAATAGTAATTTTTAAGACTCATCAGGGATTATTTTATCTATATTTTTGTTTTTCCTGTAACTTGAAATAAATGGCCTACTTCTGCTCACATTCACCCTGGTTTGTATGACTCTAATTTATTTATTTATTATAATTATTATATTTTATTATTATTATTGTTCTCACAATGAGATTGGTGCTGTATAAGGCACAAAGTTGGAAACAGTCTTTAGCCTCACAATTTAAGTCTATTATCCTGTAGTAAGCTCTGTGGAGCTTGTAGACCTTTGTAACTATATGAAGTATAGTTTGAAGTAGGTGCATCTAGAGGTCAGTGAAGGATTGGGACTGAGAAGAAGTTAGCAGAGAAGACATGGTATACTTGGGAATCCAGAGCTAAGAGTTTGATTTCATTGAAGTTATTACTTATTTAGATCCTGATCCAAAAATCCAAAGCTGCCATTTTTTTAGACCAGGCTCTTACAGGAAAATGAGGTCCCAAATTAGTTTTTTTAACACTCATGTTCAGTGTTATTGCTTACTCCCCTGCATAAATCATTGTGTGTGATACATTTGCCAACTCTAAGCATGAGCTAATACTCATGAAAGAGTGGATTGTCCATTGCAACGGCTCTACATTTATAAAATTTCTGCATATGCCAATGTGTTAGCTTTACTGCAGCTTACAGCACCTTTAGTTATTTCTGCTTTGTTATATGCATCTCTTTAATGAAAAGTGTTGCCATAAAATATGTTAAATGAACAACTACATCTCTTTAACCATCTGTCTGTACTTCCTAGCTACCTCTCAGAATTTGTGTCCCATTTATGGATTTATTTATTTATTGCTGCTTTTTCATTTCTTCAGCCACATGCTTCAATGCCAACTTTCCCAGGCCAGATTTCCTTCATAGTCAGAGCCCTGACTCTTATTTACAGAAAAATTTGCAACAGAAAAATGTTCTATTTGAATAGAACCTTCCCTGTAGATGTTGCAAAGTGCTTAAAGAATGTTAAAAATTAGATAATGAAGTAAAAATGTGCCTCTTCTCAAAGTGTGATTTATGAATACATTATTATAGTAACTGTATTTTTATAATTATCATTTATTATAGGTGGAGCTGGTAGTGAGAAATTGTTAGGGTTGCCTGACTCTTTCCAGTCTAAGCCCCTGCTTTCAGTGGCTTATAACTTTACCACACTTTAACCATTTGAGTTGAAATTTGCCGTGCCAGGTTTCTGCCAGAGGCTACATTTTGTTGGGAAGTTTAAGCTAAAACAGTTCACACATTTTTTAGAATGAAATTAGGAAAAAATACATTGTTTTTCCCATATTAAAATGATCCTTACAAATGTTTTATTAAGAAGGCCTAGCACCACCATATTTTGGAGCAGGGACTTGAAATTTGGTGAGGGGATTGCCTTGGTTTCTGGAATGTGCTTTTTTTTTTAACCATACTCAAAAAATATGCCCACATTTGGCCAAATTATAAGCCTAAAAAAAAATTTCAGCTTGTACATCAGCTTTCAGTTAGCATACTAATAGCTTTCTTTGACAGGATAACAAGACTTGTGAATGGGGGGAAGTGGTAGATGTGGTATATCTTGACTTTAGTAAGTCTCTTGATACTGTCTCACATGACCTTCTCATAAACAAACTAGGGAAATACAAACTAGATGGAGCTACTATAAGGTTGGTGCATAACTGGTTAGAAAACCATTCCCAGAGAGTAGTTATCAGTGGTTCACAGTCAAGATAGAAGGACATATTAAGTGGGGTTCTGCAGGGATCAGTTCTGGGTCCAGTTCTGTTCAATATCTTCATCAATGATTTAGATAACGGCATAGAGAGTACACTTATAAAGTTTGCGGACAATACCAAGCTGGGAGACATTGCAAGTACTTTGGAGGATAGGATTAAACTTCAAAATGATCTGGTCAAACTGGAGAAATGATCTGAAGAAAATAGGATGAAATTCAATAAGTACAAATGCAAAGTACTCCACTTAGGTAGGAACAATCAGCTGCACACATACAAAATGGGAAATGACTGCCTAGGAAAGAGTACTGCAGAAAGCAATGTGGGGGGTCATAGTGGATCACAAGCTAAATATGAGTCAACAATGTAACACTGTTGCAAAAAAACCAAACATCATTCTGGGATGTATCAGCAGGAGTTTTGTAAGCAAGACATGAGACGTAATTCTTCCACTCTACTCAGTGCTGATTAGGCCTCAACTGGAGTATTGTGTCCAGTTCTGGGCATTACATTTCGGGAAAGATGTGGACAAATTTGAGAAAGCCCAGAAGAGAAGAGCAACAAAAATGATTAAAGGTCTAGAAAACATGACCTATGATGGAAAACGGGTGGATGATTCCTAGAGCTAACATCATTGCTAAGCAGGCCTAGGAGCTAAGCCTTTGATGTTGTGCAGGGCCAGTGAAAGACAATACAGATACTATACTGACTGTGAGGTTCCCCACTGAAATCACTAAGAGGTGGGTTCAGTGGTGGAACCTTAGAATTTGATGTCATAGGAGCAGCAAGAAGCAGCAGTCAATGGTGGCAGAGGGATGATGGCCAGCAGTAGAATCAGAGAAGCAATGGCAGAGCCACTCGCAGAGGAAGCAGCAGAGACACTGCTCAATGCCACTCCGCTGGGCTGGAAGGTAAAACCTGGGAACGCCTCTCTGAACTCTGGGTCTTCGCTAGCCAACGACAGCCAGCTGTGAGCTGGGTGCAGTGGAGGGAGAGAGAAGTAATGGCTTAAAGGGATATTCATTCATCTGACTTCCTCACCGCAAGATGGGAAACTGAGGTAAGGACACTACCCAACATACTCTGGGGTCTGGTTTGCTTATGGTCCCATGCTTTTGCATGTGGTTGTGGTGTTTTCCCAAATTAATGCTTGGTTCCCTTTCCCTTTTAATAAAAGTTTTCCTGTTATACAGAGATGCAGTGTTTGGAGTGGGGAAGTATTGCCTCTTACAGGTGCTGGGGCTAAATTTTTCCAGATTACTGGGTAGGTGCTCAAACCAGTTCTGTTTTGTATTGTTAAAAGGAACACGTAGATATCAAACCTGGCCCTTGTTGCCGCCGACTCCACCTGGCAGAAGGGTTACAGGAGCAGAGCAGGAGGGGATAGAGGGCAGGTTTCAGGGCAATGGGGGTTACATGGGAGCAGAGTAGGAGGAGGTCAGGAGGAAAATGATAAGCTAGATCTGTTTTCCTAGTCAAATAGTGTACTAATAATAAATGAAGACATGCTTTACAAAATGATTCAGTTAAATAGCATCTGTCAATGGGAAAACAACAGTGCAGGACCTCTGAAAAACTACGTGAGTCACTAAACAGTTAGTTCAAGAGGTAAGCAAAACCCATATGGTGCTTAAATTAAAAATAATCCATTTTATGTGTATCTATTGATATAACAATTAAGCATGTCTGAGTCCCAGAAGGTGCAGTGCCTTCTTTTATTTCTAGTATGGGTCTCCATTGACTACCAGATGACATTTATGTAAAGAGTGGTGGCTGCTACCTAAGCTGACATGAGAGGTTGAATTAGGATCCTCCCGAGATAAAAGCAGGACTCTCTACTGCTTGATTTAAAGAGCTAGGTTCTATAGCTGGGGTTGAAACAGACTTATGTCAGGCAGAGAAGGAGATACGCAACACAAACTAACCGTTGGGCTGTGAAGAACTATCAAGAAAGGCCATAAAATAGCAGTCATGAAAGCATGGTGTATAACACAGGATCAGACTGATTCTCTGTAGGTTATACCATGGCACAATGTTGGTGCTTAGCACACAGTTCATAATAATAATAAATAATCACAATAATAAATAATTAATAAACGGCTTTGCAACGTTTCTGAAATGATAAAATAGGATAGAAGTCAGTGTGAACTTTGAAAGAACAGATCCAGTCCTGTGCTTTCTCTTAGCCATTTCTTGTTGAAGCACATTGGAAAAATACCAAACAATTTCCCTTCGTTCATGACTTCAGTAACCCTCCCCAGAACAATAAAATGGTTCTTTACAGCTGATTTGCTGTACACTATGTTTTCTGCACACAAAACAAAGTGAGAAAAACAAAGTGAATTAACTGAATGAGAATATTGCTAGGAAAAAAGGAGTGGCATTTCTTTGGTACTGGCTAGTTAGCTGTGAATTTTATTGGTTTGAGCATTGCCTCTGTAAAGTAGAAAGCTGTCATTGTGACAGCCTGCCAGGACTGCTGATTATATGGGTAAAATTCAGGCCAAGTCTGAGTGACACAGCAGGCTCAAAATAAAATGCGACCTTCACTTGTATAGCAGGTTAGTTTCAGTTTGGGCTATGTGAAAAGCAGTGTTTGTTGGATCAGGTTAGCCTTTACTGTAAAGCATGCAGTGTGGAGGAGGACTATCATATCTCACTAAGCCTATAAACGACACCAGTGACTCAAACACCAGGTTACTTGGATCTCACAGGATTAATTATTGTTGGGAAACATGAAACTAAAAGTTGTTGCCGCAAATAGCTTTGGTAACCAATGTCCTCTTTCCAGTCCCTTCTGGGAACAAACAGGTCATTATAAGCTATTTTAATCTTTTTTGACAGCCAGATCCCATTCGTTTTGCCTGATTGTAAAAGGGGGAGAAATGCAAAAACATTGGTATTATTATTAGTGGATAGTCTAGCAACAACCCCTAGACGGTCGATGAACATTGAAAGTACATGCTAGCTCACTGTGGATGCGTAACAAAGTGTATCTGGGTACTGTTCAAAGGGCATAGAAGTGCTCTTCTTCAATGCAGGGCTGAAATGACTTCATACATTATTCCATAACTATAATCTAGCATGCTTAAGGGCTGATAAAGTTTCCCTTCCTGTGGGGTTGATAAGGAAAGGATGAATTACTGAGAGAGTTTTCTCAAAACAGCAGCATACCCTAGAAAAGTCTCTGAGAATGGAATTATGAATGAATCTCATCATAGCATTGCTGGAGGCATGGTAACACAAATAGGCAGAAGCTTTGGTTAAACTGCTTCCTTCCCAGTCTGATTCTAGTAAGGAGTAATGTTTGTGTGCAGAATCAAACCTGTAAGAATTGCTTAATCGATCAGAAACCAGAACACAGGGCATGCCAAAATGTTGCTCTGGGATGGGGACCTAACACCAAAAGAAACTTAAGATGCAGAAATTACACAGTGGTGGAGTTCCCCATGATGATTCTAAACTTCTTTATAGATATTTGCAGCTGGTGCTTTCTAAAAGGGCAGACAGGAGTCATAAAAATACAGTCTGGGCCAGATCCTCTGCCGGTGTAATTGGCCTCAATGGAACTATGCTGATTTACACCAGAGGAGGATCTGGCCTCAGAATTAGTGTGCATATATATGCAAAGTTTAAGCCCTCCCCATCACCACCGCTCCATGCTAGAACCAACGTGATTGTGCTAGACGCAATCTGGGGAGCCCATGGGAGGTGTAGCACTCCCAGCGTGCCACAGAGTACAGTTCAGTAGGAGTCCTGCACGCCGTTGTTTACCTGTGTAAAGTTTAGGGACAAGAAGGAGGGAAGCCAACTAGCCGGGGAGCCATCATAGATCACATAGCTCTAGCACAGCCTCAGGGTTCCGGTAGTGGTCAAGCGTCAAGTCTTCAGCTGTACCATGATTTTGGACGGGGAGGATTCCTTGCACTCCTGACTGCATTGAATCCCCACCCCTCCGGGACACAGCCCAGCTGCTCAGGTAGTGAAACATGGAAACAAAATATTTGTGTGTCAAGAGCTGTAAATCTTTGGTTATTTATAGATCTATTTTAAAAACCCTCATCTATAAATGCACAGATGTTTAATCATTGAGGTCTGTATGGTTCTGAGCCAGGCATATTACACCGTGGTGGAAAGCACAGCGGTGTGCCACAAATCCAGCCTTAAATGCCCACATTTGGTCAACGCCTCCCTCCTGGTACGATGCCATACCATATTGCCAGTGTAAAATTGGTACCATACAGCTATTCTGCAAAAAAGCAGCATGAATGGGTGTAGTCTGTGTGGCAAAGCCAAATTAGTGCCTAAGCTACCCTGGAGCAATCTACTCTTCTTCAGAAATTGTTTTACTGTGTTATTTATTTATGTATTCACATTTTGCTTCCTTCGATGAAATAGCAGCTTGTAACTCAGCTCTAACAAGTCCTGCACACAAAAAATAAATGATCAGACAACAATGATAGCAAAGAAGGGGAAATGTGCAGAATAATATTTTTGTGTGGATCAAAAAAAAAAACCTAGAGATTGAGAAATATTAATGTAATTGTAAAAGGCATTGGTAAGACCTCATCTGTAATACTGTGTACAATTCTGGTTACCTGTGTTTAACAGATGAATTCAAATTGGAACAGGTGTAGAGAAGAGCTCCTAGGATGATCTGGGGAATGAAGGGTCTTTCTCATGAGAGGAGACTGGAAGAACTTGGTTTGTTTAGCTTAGCAGAAAGAAGGCTGAGAGCAGAGGTGAAAGTAAGACGAAGTCCGGTCTGGTATAGCATACTGGCAAGAGCCGGTACACCATGCCAGACTGGACCAGCTTCCCCAGGCTGGCGATTAAAAGGGCCCGGGGCTTCCTGCAGCAGCTGAACCCCTGGGCCCTTTAAATCGTCTCCCAAGCCCCACTGCAGAGCCCTGGAGTAGCACAGGCAGGGCTCCGGTGGTGATTTAAAGGGCCAGGAGCTCCCAGCGGAGCCCCAGGCCCTTTAAATCTCTGCTGGAGCCCCAGGGTAGCCGCGGCAGCTGGGAGCCCCTGGGGCTCCGTCGGTGATTTAAAGGGCCCAGAGCTCCACTGTGGTAGTGGCGGCCGGAGCCCTGGGCCCTTTAAATCGCCCCTGAGCCCTGAGGCTCCCAGCCACCTCTGCAGCTGGTAGCTCTGGGGGTGATTTAAAGGGCCCAGGGCTCCCAGCCACCGCTAGCATAGCCGGTGCCCTGGGGCCTTTAAATCTTTATTTCAAGGGCCTGGGGCATTCAAAGGCCCCACCTCTTTGGGTTGAGGTCACGCCTCTTCCGTTGAGGCCCCTCTGCTCTGGACTTTGGCGTACCCGTAAGTCCTTTAAATTACTTTCACCCCTGGCTGAGAGGGGGGTATGATTTCTCTTTATAAATCTGTCAGGGGGTAAATAACAGAAGGGGAGGAGGTATTTAAACTAAAGAACAATGTTGGCACAAGAATAAATAGGTATAAACTGGCCATGAACAAATTTGGGCTGGGAATTAGAAGAAGGCTTCTAACCATCAGAGGAGTGAGGTTCTGGAACATCGTCCCAATAAGATTGGGGGGGGGCAGGGGGGTAACTTAATTATTTTTAACAGAGAGCTGGGAAAATGTATACGTGGAATTGTATGATAGGATTGCTTGTGATGAGGGGACAGGGCTTGGCAGCCCTAAAATCCTTTCAAGTTTATGTCATATGTTCCTGAAAGCTCGTATTTCAGGGCTCCAGGAAGTCAGGAAGGGATTTTTCCCCAATGTAGTTTGTTTGTTTGTTTGTTTTGCTTCCTTCCTCTGAAGCATTAGAGATACCCACATCTGGAGATGGGACACTGGACAGGGCGGGCCAGTGCTCTGAGAATTCTGTGTCTCACATGCTTAGCTGGCTGGTTCTTGCTCACATGGTCAGATCTATGTGGAGTTGGGAAGGAATTTTTCCCCAGGTCATACTGGCAGTGACCTTGGTTTTGTTTAATCTTTCTGTACAATGTGTGGGTCACATGCCAGGACTATATGGGTATATTCCTAAATTCCCTGCCATTTCAGAGCACTGGTGCACCTTGGTCCCTCCTATTTTCTGCCTATAATATTTTAGTCTCCTGTGGGCTTTGGTCCAATTTCAGTTACTGGGTTTAGTGTGGGGGCGCGGGTGGTGTTCATAGAATCATAGAATATCAGGGTTGGAAGGGACCCCAGAAGGTCATCTAGTCCAACCCCCTGCTCGAAGCAGGACCAATTCCCAGTTAAATCATCCCAGCCAGGGCTTTGTCAAGCCTGACCTTAAAAATTTCTAAGGAAGGAGATTCTACCACCTCCCTAGGTAACGCATTCCAGTGTTTCACCACCCTCTTAGTGAAAAAGTTTTTCCTAATATCCAATCTAAACCTCCCCCACTGCAACTTGAGACCATTACTCCTCGTTCTGTCATCTGCTACCATTGAGAACAGTCTAGAGCCATCCTCTTTGGAACCCCCTTTCAGGTAGTTGAAAGCAGCTATCAAATCCCCCCTCATTCTTCTCTTCTGCAGGCTAAACAATCCCAGCTCCCTCAGCCTCTCCTCATAAGTCATGTGTTCTAGACCCCTAATCATTTTTGTTGCCCTTTGCTGGACTCTCTCCAATTTATCCACATCCTTCTTGTAGTGTGGGGGCCAAAACTGGACACAGTACTCCAGATGAGGCCTCACCAATGTCGAATAGAGGGGAACAATCACGTCCCTCGATCTGCTCGCTATGCCCCTACTTATACATCCCAAAATGCCATTGGCCTTCTTGGCAACAAGGGCACACTGCTGACTCATATCCAGCTTCTCGTCCACTGTCACCCCTAGGTCCTTTTCTGCAGAACTGCTGCCTAGCCATTCGGTCCCTAGTCTGTAGCTGTGCATTGGGTTCTTCCGTCCTAAGTGCAGGACCCTGCACTTATCCTTATTGAACCTCATCAGATTTCTTTTGGCCCAATCCTCCAATTTGTCTAGGTCCTTCTGTATCCTATCCCTCCCCTCCAGCGTATCTACCACTCCTCCCAGTTTAGTATCATCCGCAAATTTGCTGAGAGTGCAATCCACACCATCCTCCAGATCATTTATGAAGATATTGAACAAAACCGGCCCCAGGACCGACCCTTGGGGCACTCCACTTGATACCGGCTGCCAACTAGACATTGATCACTACCCGTTGAGCCCGACAATCTAGCCAGCTTTCTACCCACCTTATAGTGCATTCATCCAGCCCATACTTGCTGACAAGAATACTGTGGAAGACCGTGTCAAAAGCTTTGCTAAAGTCAAGAAACAATACATCCACTGCTTTCCCTTCATCCACAGAACCAGTAATCTCATCATAAAAGGCGATTAGATTAGTCAGGCATGACCTTCCCTTGGTGAATCCATGCTGGCTGTTCCTGATCACTTTCCTCTCATGCAAGTGCTTCAGGATTGATTCTTTGAGGACCTGCTCCATGATTTTTCCAGGGACTGAGGTGAGGCTGACTGGCCTGTAGTTCCCAGGATCCTCCTTCTTCCCTTTTTTAAAGATTGGCACTACATTAGCCTTTTTCCAGTCATCCGGGACTTCCCCCGTTCGCCACGAGTTTTCAAAGATAAAGGCCAATGGCTCTGCAATCACAGCCGCCGATTCCTTCAGCACTCTCGGATGCAACTCGTCCGGCCCCATGGACTTGTGCACGTCCAGCTTTTCTAAATAGTCCCTAACCACCTCTATCTCCACAGAGGGCTGGCCATCTCTTCCCCATTTTGTGATGCCCAGCGCAGCAGTCTGGGAGCTGACCTTGTTAGTGAAAACAGAGGCAAAAAAAGCATTGAGTACATTACCTTTTTCCACATCCTCTGTCACTAGGTTGCCTCCCTCATTCAGTAAGGGGCCCACACTTTCCTTGGCTTTCTTCTTGTTGCCAACATACCTGAAGAAACCCTTCTTGTTACTCTTAACATCTCTTGCTAGCTGCAGCTCCAGGTGCGATTTGGCCCTCCTGATATCATTCCTACATGCCCGAGCAATATTTTTATACTCTTCCCTGGTCATATGTCCAACCTTCCACTTCTTGTAAGCTTCTTTTTTATGTTTAAGATCCGCTAGGATTTCACCATTAAGCCAAGCTGGTCGCCTGCCATATTTACTATTCTTTCGACTCATTGGGATGGTTTGTCCCTGTAACCTCAACAGGGATGTTGGTGGCCTATGATATACAAGAGGTCAGACTGGATGCTCTGGTTGTCCTTTATGATCTTAAACTCTATGACTCTATATATTCCGTCATTTGATGCATGTTGGCTAAACTGCACAGCAAGTAAAACTACAGCTGGAGAAAATGTTTAGAGGAGTAGTTGAAATACTGCACAAAAATATTTGTCTTCAGACTGCCCATTGAGTTACCATCTGGTAACAGTTTTCTCTGTAACGTTTGTATTATGCTGTTGGTTATGGGGAAAGGCTGGTGCATGGGCCTGCCCATGGAGTTCAAATCAAATCCAGAACCACGCAATTGCCTCTTACTCCCAAAAGGGGGCCTGAATTGTGACATTCAGCTCCGATTTGAATCAGAAGCTTGGTGGGGTATTAAGACTTGCTGGGCTCCTTTATAAAGAATGTCCTGATTCTCAAAGTTCAGAGGTGGATTTTCCCAAAGCTTGAGGAGTTTTGGATGAAGGATTCTGGTTTGGGCCTATTATAGAATTAGACTTCTGAAATCTGGCTTTTCCTTACATTCAGGGATTATCAGATCGGAGATTTTGTTTCAGGTCCAAGGTTCTTATTACATTACAGATGAATGTTTATGACCTATCTTAGTTTAAAATATCAAACACATAACTAATCACAACCCATCTTTAAAGATAGTGTAAGCACTGAGATACCAGGGAGGGACTCAGATACCATGGTAATGGGTGCTGTATAAAAAACGAGATTGAGAGAGAGAGGATGTGATGACTTTTAGGATGGCAGGTTATAGTTGCCCCATGGCTACTAGTATTGTTTCAGTCAGTCAAGTTGAAGGCTAACGCTACACTGAGAGCTAGGGGTGTGATTCCCTGTTCATGTACACATACTCATGCTAGCTCTGATTGAGCTGGTGTGCGCATAAATAATGGTGGAGCTACGGTAACACAGGTAGCAGGAGAGGAGGCATGGCTAAGCCCTGCCAAGTACATGTCTGCTGGTGTCAGGTGGATTTGCACTTCGCACGACTCAGCCGTGTTCCTGCTGATGGTACCCGGGCTACCACAGTCACGCTGCTCTCTATCAAGCTCGCGTGATGAAAGCTAGTGCAATATGTGCACTCAAGTTGGGGAATCGCACCCTAGCTTGTAGTTTAGCTGTAGCCCCGGTAAAATATACCAAGAAGCCCTCTCTTCAACCAAAAACATCAGAGAGGTCATTTCTGACATTTACATTGTATACACTGACCAAGTAGAGTGCACACTGACACAGAGTTTAGATGCTGGCAAATCTAGATAAATAATAATAATAATTAATAATAACTTTGCAACTATAGACTACTTTTCATTCTGTGATCTCAATGTTTTTTTATACACACTCACAGCATTTCCATGAAGCACCACTGGTTTAGTGTGATTAAGGATCACATAATCCACCACCAAACTACATCTATCTCTGGGGTGAATATTTCCAGTCCATGTGGGCTCAAGGAACCATACCCTAGGAGTACAAGAATGCATCAATCAGCCACTTTGTACAAGCAAAAAGGTAGCAGACAATCCTGCAGCAACTATTGGGGAATCTTTTTGTTGTCAATAGCCAGCAAAATTCTCACCAGAATTCTGCTGAATTGCCTTCTGCAACACACTGAACAAGGGCTCTTGCCTGAGAGTCAGAGTGGCTTCAGGAAAGGATATGGTGTTTACAGCTCATCAACATCAGGAGAAATGCCAGGAACAGAACTCTAACCTATAGAAAGCTTTTATTGACCTGAGAAAAGCATTTGATACAGTCGGTGGGGAGTGCCTTTGGAAGATCATGGCAAAATTTAGTTGCCCAGAGAAATTCATCACAATGGTTCTGAAATTGCAGCATGGCATGCTCGTTCGCGTTATGGACACCATTGAGTCATCTGAACCATTCCCAGTCATCAATAGAGTCAAGCAGGGCTGTGCATTGGCCCCAACCCTTTTCAGTATGATGTTTTCTGCCATGTTTACAGATGACTTTCGTGACTGGGCCACCTGGATTGGCAAATTTCTCCATCTGAAGAGATTACAAGCAAAGATGAAGGTACAGGAAGTGACTGTTCATGATCTTCTGTTTGCTGATGACTGTTCCCTAAATGCCAAATTGGAGTCTGACATGCAGCAGCGTATGATGCTTTTGATCTCACAATCAACATCAAGAAGCCAGAAGTGATGTTCCAGCATGCACCAAGAAAGCCTTATGTAGATCCTACTAACACAGTGAATGGCCAAACCCTCTAGGCAGTGGACAAGTTCACCTACTTTGGCACTTCACTGTCATATGCAGTTCACATCGACGATGAAACCAGTGGCAGAATTGCCAAAGCAAGTGTGGCCTTTGGTAGATTACGTGCAAATATGTAGCACTGATGCATTAGACAACAAACAAAACTGAAGGTCTATATAGCCATCATGTTTCCAATTCTTACGTATGCATGTGAAACCTGGACAGTGTACAGACCCCCATGTTAGGAAGCCGAATCACTTTCAAATGGGCTGTCTGAAGAAACCGATGAGGATAAGATGAGGTTCTTCTACAGGCAGGTATTCCAAGCATCCATACTCTGTTGATGAAATCACAGATGAGATGGGCAAGCCATGTCACCAGAATGTCAGATGAGTGACTGCCAAAGAAGATCTTTTACAGCGAGTTAAAGGATGGAAAACTCTCTCCGGGAAGCCAGAAGAAACATTTCAAGGACTTCCTCAAGTTATCATTGAGGTGTTTCAGCACTGTTCCAGAGTTTTAGGAAGATCTCGCTCGTGCTCATTCTACCTGGCAAAATCTCACCCATACTGGAGCTACAGTCTATGAGTAAAGGAGGACTGCTGAGGCAGAGCAGAAGTGCCAGCAGTGTAAATCTGGCAACAGCAGCATGTCTGCTATTAATCAAAGAACCCACAGCAACATCCCTCAGTCAGTGCGCCACTGACAGTTCAAAGCTCAAATTGGCCTGATCAGCCACTATGTGTTCACAAAAACCAAACCAACCAGTCATGTTGTGGTCATCTTCGAACTCGAAGGATGACCAACAACCTCTGGGGTGGAACATAACAGCTCTTGAACAGTGAACAGGAACATTACATAGCCATTTAGGGCAGAAAGTGAATATCATATCATATCCGAGTACATGGCGGGAGAGGGAAAATTATGTGGGCAGAATGTAATTATCTGAGATGGAGTTTCACCATGTCCAACGGAGTTAATGCTACTGCCCTTCCATAAAGGTGTCATAAGATTGCTAATGATCACAAGTGGTCAGAGCCTACAATTTAAATTTCATCCAAAAATAGAACCTCTATTAGCCTAGTGTTCCCTGGGGTCCTGGGGCAGTGTTGAGTTGGAAGGAAGAATGAATCTAATGAATCATCTGGCTAATTTCCTGCAGTGCCTAGACAGGACTTGGTAGTTTTCCATGCAACTTGTGACTGAACATGATCTTGTAGCATGTTAGATCTGTTGATATAATAGTCATAAAACCTCTGTCAGATCTATATAATGTATGTTTCTGAGAAAGTCCTATACAATTTAATAGGGATTAAACCAATAATGTTTTCTAGAATATCACTCAGAATCTGAATGATAAGCTTTCTGTAGGGTTCTAGATCATGGATGTAATTCTCTATTGCATTCAGTATGATGGTTCAAAATGCTTAGATCTCATTTTCTGTTAAATTTTATAAGATTTTGTCCTAAGGAAAAAGAGTAAGGGTCAGTAGACACTCTCTTTTACGTGTCACTTTTTTGATGATTTGGGGAATACATAAATCTCTCCAGCTATTTCCTGAGCACGCTAGTCACATCCTCTAACAAAATCTGGGTTTCAATTTCTTTTATTATTTCTCAATTAAAAAAATAACAAAAACAAAAACCTAGAAATGAACAGGAATCAGGGGGAAAATAAAATAAAGAGGCACAACCTACTTCCTAACTCAGGGTAACTACTCTGAACTTAGTCATACAAACAGCATAAGTTCTGTTATTATTTAAGAGAACAATGCCTCAGGATACAGAAGTCATCATTATAGTAGGAAGGGAAAAAGAGAATAAGTCATAAAGAATAGCACAGAATTGTAGGTGAGCCCTTTCAAAAGAGTAACTAAAAATGAAAGAAGACAAACTTTAGAATCGCTGTCCTTTCATCAGGTTATGGGAAAGAAGAACAAAGGGATCAGAATACATATACTGATAGGATGATGATTCAGACCTCATCAGGGAATATGATACTGTAATCTGAGTAAAGGTCTATGGGAAATATTTTCCTTGGGAAACCAGGAAATGCCTAGAAAAAAATAAGCCACAGGGTGCTTTGAAAGAAATGTTTCTCTGGGACACTATCCCTTTTACAGAGGGGAAGAGGAATCTATTAAGTCAGGACAGTAAGATCAAGGGAAATTAATGAGCTGGAAAATAGTCCATAGAGCTACACTGCTGTTCAAATTTGTGGGTTGCCCTGAAATAGTATCCAGTTTTCCTGAAACCAATGAAAACTTATCGCAGCTGTTCATTAGATAGTGCAGATACCAGAGGAGGAACTGGGACTCTCTGTATGTGTTAGATTAGTGTTTTGCCACTGTTTCCTCTACTTATTTTCCAGATGGTGTTTTCTTTTCCCTGTTGTGTTTTATATTTAAAAGCTAAATTCATCCCTCTTGTAACTCCATCAACTTACATGGAATTACACCAGCAATGAATTTGGCCCACTGTCTTCTGTATCTTATTTTACGCAGATTGTTTTCTTTATGATTATTTGATTGGCATTGGTTATTGCAGTCATTGTGCATTGTAATTCAAAATGGAGCATTTGAATCCATATAGCCTTTGCTGCTGGAGTCTCAGTTTGTAATGCAATTTATCGGTATTTTTGAATCTATATCATACTAAAGAGCATGTATTTGCAGGATGGTTCAGTGTTGCTCTGGGAGTAATGCTCCATCCTTTCACATATGAATATCTTGGTTTTTAAATCTTGTCTTAGTTCACAGGTAGAAATGAATTTGGAACCCTCACAAAAGTGCCATGCAATTTGATACAGTTCAATCACTTCAATCTTACTGAAATGATAGGACTCTTGCAGGCCAGGGCTGAGGTGCATTGCAGAAATATATGAGGAACTTGATACTGCCAGGCTATACTACAGTTAACACAAACCTCTGCTACTATACCCTCATTTTCTAAAGCACTGAAATCACTCATCATGTTTGTATTAAATGAATAGGTAACCTCTTGACCTGTAATCAGGATGGTGGCTCAGGTGATGTGTTACAGATTTGGTTATGGTGCATTGTGAATTAAGGTCCATATCTGCCTCCCTCTTTGTGGGCGTTCTTGAGACAGAAGAAAAAGCAGATGAAGCCCTTCCCCCATCCACAGAATGACTGCACAGGGGGAAACATAAGAATATAAGAACATTAGAATGACCATACTGGGTCAGACCAATGGTCCATCTAGCCCAGTATCCTTTCTCTGACAGTGGCCAGGACCAGAGCTTCAGGGGGAGTGTACTGAACAAGGCAGTTGAAGTGATCCATCCCTGTTTACCCCTACCCCAGATTCTGGCAGTCAGAGGTTATGGGTCACCCTGAGCATGGGGTTGCATCCCTGACTATCTTGGCTAACAGCTATTGATGAGCCTATCCTCCATGAACTTATCTAGTTCCTTTGGCCATCACAACACCCAGTAGCAGTGAGTTCCATGGGTTAATTGTATGTTGTGTGAAAAAGTGCTTTCTCTTGTCTCTGCCTATTAATTTCATCAGCTGACTCGTGGTTTTTGTATTGTGTGAAAGGGTAAATTATACTTCTCTATTCACTTTTTCCTCACCATTCATGATTTTATAGACCTCTGCCAAAAGTCAGCTCTTTTCTAAGATGAACAGCCCTAATCGTTTTAGTCCCTCCTCGTATGAAAGCCATTCCATACACTTGATCATATTAGGAAAAACTTTTTTACTAGGAGGGTGGTGAAGCACTGGAATGTGTTACCTAGGGAGGTGGGGGAATCTCCTTCCTTTGAGGTTTTTAAGGTCAGGTTTGACAAAGCCCTGGCTGGGATGATTTAGTTGGGGATTGGTCCTGCTTTGAGCAGGGGATTGGAGTAGATGACCTCCTGAGGTCCCTTCCAACCCTGATATTCTATGATTCTGTGATTCTATCTTTGCTGCCCTTCTCTAAACCTTTTCCAGTTCCAGGATATCCTTTTTGAGATGGGGCAACCAGAACTGGACATAGTATTAAAGGTGTGGGCGCATCCTGGATTGATATAGTGGCATTATGATATTTTCTGTCTTATTTCCTATCCCTTTCCTAATAGTTCCTAACATCCTGTTTGACCATTAATGAATATGTTGAACAGCCCACATTCCAGTACAGATCGGGGGGGGGGGGAGAAGGGCCCACTGTTTCCTCTCCCCATTGTGAAAAGTGAACATTTATTCCTACCCTTTGTTTCCTGTCTTTTAACCAGTTACAGATCCACGAGAGGACCTTCCCTCTTATCCCATGACTATTTAGTTTGCTTAAGGGACCTTGTCAAAGGATCCCTGAAAAGCCAAGCACTGGATCACCACATGCTTGTTGACAATCTCAAAGAATTATAACAGATTGATTTACAGATGCCATGATGACTCTTCCCTAACATTTAATTGTGTCTGATAATTTTGTTCATTCCTATAGTTTCTACCAATGGGCCTGGTACTAAATTAGGCTCACCAGCCTGTAATTGCTATGAACACCTTTGGAGCCTTTTTTTCGAAAATCAGCATTACATTAGCTACCTGCCAGTCATCTGGCATAGAGGCAATTCATTACATACTACAGTTACTAGTTCTGCAATTTCATTTTTGAGGCCTTCAGAACTCTCGGATGAATACCAGCTGGTCTTGATGATTTATTACTGTTTAATTTATCAGTTTGTTCTAACCTCTTCTATTGATACATGAGACAGTACTTCAGTGGTCCAAAATGGTGACAAACCTCCTCTGTCTCACAGCACCAAGAAGGGGAGGGAAAGAGCCCACAGTGTTCTGTTCCCGGGGGAGGTGTGTCTGTGTAGCCCAGGGGATGAGTCCCAGCAGTTACACAGGCATAACAAAGGATATCTCTCCTTGAGCATCCTCCAGCTCGCAGGAGGCATCATACCTTTAGTAGCAGCACAACTTCCCGGCTCTCTCCCTTAATGCAGCTCATCCTCATAATTGAGCCTTAAGAATTGTAGAGATAATTCACAGGCTGTTGAGGCAGCTATTCTCCTAAGGTGAAAGTCACCCCAGTGCAAAGGGGACACTCTGGTCTGCGCACAGTTAAGCCTTCAACATAGGGCTTAAATGAGAGTTTATTAATATCTGCTGACCCTGTGCATGGGGCTCAATTTCACTCCTAGTTACTCAATACTATCTGTTGGAATCTGTTCTGAAGTAGAAAAGTGTAAGTCGCCAACTGATAAATACCCTGTCAGCCCAGTTACTGTTTAACTACAGAAACAGGGTAGGAAAAGTGTATGTCACTCACTGCAATTAGGAAGAGAGATCTTCTTGGCTCCAGGCGTGATTGGCCCATCCGTTGCAGGGCTTTGCATTGTGGTTGCTCATTAATAAGGGTATTATACAGTATCACTGGTTGAGCCAGAAGTACACACTGTACTCAGAAGACATTGAACTTTTTCTAAATATCAACATTGAAACGATTGGAAAATTTTACAAGCAGGATGCATCTGTACTTATGTAAATCATGGACAAAACCCTGCTCTCAGTTGCCTTTAGTGCAGTTCCATGGATATAATAGAGAGAAGGCAGGTGTAACTGGGAACAGCATTTAGCACCATACTCTAATTCACACTGCAAAGTTGCACTCTGCTATCTCCTATACTATGAATCTCCAAGTGACTGAAAGAAGATTCTATTGTTGGAAGGTGAAGCTAGACAAATTCAAACTAGAAATAAGGCACAAAATTTCAACAGGGAGGGTAATTAGCCATAAGAATATCCTACCCAGGGACACAGTGAATTCTTCATCACTTTAAATCTTAAATTCAGGCTTGGATTTCTTTCTAAAAGCTATGCTCTCACTTAACCACAAATTACTGGGAATAATGTGGGAATTACCGGGTGAAATTGTATGGTCTGTGTTATACAGACAGTCAGGCTAGATTATTATGATGATCCCTTTAGGCTGTAAAATCTTTGCTGTGGATCCAGAAATCTATGCAAACAAATACAAACATTCCTTAGAAAGATGGCTCATATATTTTAGCCTGTGAAGTATACTCCTGTGGGGTGGATGCAGGATGTTTTTTTAGTCTATATTTCATAAGGATTTGTAGCTTTTGTGCTTGCGGAAACTCGAAGCCAAAATCCCGGGTTAATCCACAGCCTAATGTGTGCTTTGCAGAATTCATAAGAACATAAGAATAGCCATACTGGGTCAGACCAAAGGTCCATCTAGCCCAGTATCCTGTCTTCCGATAGTGGCCAATGCCAGGTGCCCCAGAGGGAATGAAAAAAACAGGTAATCATCAAGTGATCCATCCCCTCTTGCCCTTTCCCAGCTTCTGGCAAAACAGAGGCTAGGGACTCCATCCCTATCCATCCCTGGCTAATAGCCATTGATGGACCTATCCTCCATGAACTTATCTAGTTCTTTTTTGAACCCCATTATTCACCTCCATTCTTTGACATGACAAGAACAATTTAAAAGGTTTCAGTTTAAAGGAAAAATATCTAAATAGTTTATCCCTCAAACTTTATTTATCTTAAAACTGTTATCTCTGGTTGGACAATAATGTTGGTCTCCTTACTTTTTTTTAAATGCACTGTTATAGTAGCAAGAAACTGAAAAAATAAATAAGTAAAAATGAACAATGATCAGTTTTAATGTTTAATCTTAGACTAATTGTTTTCTGATGTTGCAAAACTAATACCAGCCAGCACAAAATGCATCACTGGTTTCTATTGCCCCTTGTGTGTAAGGCAAAAATCATTGATAGTGTTGTTTCATGTATGTCCCATTGTGGCTTCGGTGCAATATTGTCACATCAGAGAATGACTACACAGCACAGAAACTGGAGTAGCACACACGCATCAAAAGAGTTAACTAGCAAAATCTATTTCTTCACTAAACAAATTAGATGAAACCAGGTTGACTTGAGTGTATTATGAAAGAGGGTTAATATCAATGAGTGTCAAATGGGAAAACACACAGGGCCAGATTCTGCTTCTCTTACCCACAGTCAGCAGCATCTAACTAATCAATGTGAATACTCAAGAAGTAAAGTGCTACTCAACATAAAAGTGGCTAGAATCAGTCCGGTTCACCTGTGTGTCAGTATAATTAAAAGACATATAAGAATATGTTTAATGTTTAGACTTTATTGAATACTTGTGAGTTGTTTTAGGCATTAACCTGACTTATAACCTCTGTATCCCATATTGTAAGGTATTATTTGAGTGGTTGTATTGTGAACTGCTGTGACTATGTAAATCACCACATAGGAGAAAAACATTAACTACACCAGACCCTCGCTAGATTGCGCATCTATATAATACGAATTTGAATATAACGCAGTCACGGCCATGGATCCCAAATTTAAGTACAGTACATTTATTTTGAGTTTTAAGTGACCTTGATGTTCATTATAAGATTTTTGCCCAGGCAGAACTCTCCAAGGTATGTACGAGTTTTTTGTTCTACCATCATTGCCATGCATTTGCGTACTTGCGTCACCGAAATACGCAAAGACAGAAGACGCGAAAACGGAAGTTTCTCTATGGCATTCCATACGAGAAGACGGAAGTTCATGGCGCCTGAAAGTGGACAATCAAAACAAAGCACACAAAGCATTTAACCAAATTCAATAAAATCGCTTCCATTTCAAAACGTAATTTCCACTGACACCCGTGGTGAGTACGGTATCTTGTAGATTTGTTTTTCGTGACAGTTCCGAGTTTTGATGCTATCATGAGCCCGTTATAACCTGCAAATACACAACTACATATACCTGTACTGAAATTTCGATCACAAAAAGATAATTTCATTTTAACGCGGTCCCCACTATAACACGGTACTTGGCATGGATCCCAAATCTCACGTTCTAGCGAGGGTCCGGTGTAGTGTGAAGTGCTGATCTTCAATAGAACATGTTACCTCCTGCCCAACAGGAAAGGTTATCAACACCAGGTAGACTATTGAGGGATGTTAAAGAGGACAAAATATGTTGGTTGTTCTGCCCTCTTTCCCCAAGAAGATGAGTCATGCAAGTGGATTCTTGCCATCAGCTGAGTTTGTAGCCCAGAGCATGTGAAAGGAGGGGGATAAAAACCCCAAATAGGAAAACTGATTCTCTATGCTACTTGGACTTGTGGGGGAGAGGGGATTTCCTGCGTAACTAAGAGCTCCCCAGTGGCTTAGCCTGAGTTATCCCTAAAGGACATGCAGAACTTACTTATTACAGACACTTCTATTACCTTTTGAAACATAAGATTGTAACTCATTTGTGTATATATGTTTACCTGCTTTAACTTTGTAAATAACTCTTGTTTCCTTTTCTAGTTAATAAATCTTTATATAGTTTATTATAGGATTGGCTACAGGTATTGTCTTTGGTGTGAGATCTAAGGTGCAATTGATCTGGGGTAAGTGACTAATCCTTTGGGCCTAGGAGTAACTTGAATATTACTAAAAAGAACAGGAGTACTTGTGGCACCTTAGAGACTAACAAATTTATTTGAGCATAAGCTTTCGTGGGCTACAGCCCACTTCATCGGATGCATAGAATGGAACATATAGTAAGAATATATATATATATATATATATACACACATACAGAGAACATGAAAAGGTGGAAGTAGCCATACCAACTTACTGATGAAGTGAGCTGTAGCTCACGAAAGCTTATGTTCAAATAAATTTGTTAGTCTCTAAGGTGCCACAAGTACTCCTTTTCTTTTTGCGAATACAGACTAACACGGCTGCTACTCTGAATATTACTGTGATTCTTGGTATAAGGGTCATCTCTCACAAAGTTATGCTCACTCTGGGGGACAAGATAGACTGGAGTACCCCAGGGGACTGTCTGTGCCTCCATGTTTAAGCTGTTATAGAGCTTGAGGAGTTTACACCTGATAATTGCTTGGTGAAATCTAAGTATAGAATTCATAACCAATTTGGCATTTGTGCCCTGGTTCTTAATAATCTGCCCTAAACTATTTCCCCATGTTTATTTCCCCCCACCACTCCCCACTGTTCCTCAGACGTTCTTGATAACTGCTGGAAATGGCCCACCTTGATTATCACTACAAAAGGTTTTCTCCCCCCTGCTCTCCTGCTGGTAATAGCTCATCTTAAGTGATCACTCTCCTTACAGTGTGTATGATAACACCCATTTTTTCATGTTCTGTGTGTATATAAATCTCCTCACTGTATTTTCCACTGAATGCATCCGATGAAGTGAGCTGTAGCTCACGAAAGCTTATGCTCAAATAAATTGGTTAGTTTCTAAAGTGCCACAAGTCCTCCTTTTCTTTTTGTGAATACAGACTAACACGCTGCTACTCTGAAACCTGCTCTAAGGTTGGTATTCACACTCTTGAGTCCCTGCAGTCAGCATTATAAGTATAACAAACAATGGAGATTAACTAGACACAAAAAGCTATAGAATACTCTTGGCATTGTGCTTGCAATCTGAACTGCTGGCTACATTTGAAAGCCATACATGCCAGTGGAGTGCAGGACAGCTGGAAGAAGAAATGTGCATTGTGGATGGTAATAGCAAAGGACAGGTGTGTCAGAAAATTTTGAACTGAGGAGCATGTCTCTGAAACTTGGCATCCGATGTTGTTTGTTGGTTGGGCTTATATCCAGCAGAGAGAGAATGTTGCCATTAGAACTGCAGTGTGCATTTGTTTCAAATACTCCAGAGGTCCAAGTATACTAGTGAAACATTTATAACCCACACTACTAGCAGCAAAAGAATAGCATTCGGTCACAGCTTGATGTAATTCAGCATATACTTATTTAGGGCCTTTTTAAAACAAAACAAAAAGAGAGTGGAAAGGTCTGTCCAGGAAAACTCAGCCTGTGTCTGTAGTTAATCAGCTGTAGCCTGATCTGCCAAAAATTACTGTTCTCTAGCTGCCAAGTTGATGGTATGAATACATGAATGATGGATGAACATAATTTGTGGGGGAATAGTCAACATGGTTTTTGTAAAGGGAAATCATGCCTCACCATTCTTCTAGAATTCTTTGAGGAGGTCAACAAGCATCTGGACGAGGGGATCCAGTGGATATAGTGTATTTAAATTTTCAGAAAGCCTTTGACAAGGTCCCTCACCAAAGGCTATTAAGCAAAGTAAGCAGTTATGTGATAAGAGGGAAATGTTCTCTCCTGGATTGGTAACTGGTTAAAAGATAGCAAACAAAAGGTAGGAATAAATGGTCAGTTTTCAGAATGAAGAGAGATAAATAGCAGTGTCCCCCAGGGGTCTGTACTGGGACCAGTGCTATTCAACATATTCATAAATGATCTGGAAAAGGGCTAAACAGTGAGGTGGCAAAATCTGCAGATGATACAAAACTATTCCAGATAATTAAGTCTCAGGCGGACTGCAAAGAGCTACAAAAGGATCTCTCAAAACTGGGTGACTGGGCAACAAAATGGCAGACGAAATTCAATGTTGATAAATGCAAAGTAATGCACATTGGAAAATATAATCCCAACTATATATATAAAATGATTGGATCTAATTTAGCTGTTACACTGTGGATAGTTCTCTGAAAACCTCCACTCAATGTGGTAGCAGCAGCAGTCAAAAAAGTGAACAGAATGATGGGAATCATTAAGAAAGGGATAGATAATAAGACAGAAAATATCATTTTGTGTCTCTATAAATCCAGGGTACACACGCATCTTGAATACTGTGTGCAGGTGTAGTCATCCCATCTCAAAAAAAGATATATTAGAATTGGAAAAGGTTCAGAAAATGGCAACAAAAATGATTAGGTGTATGGAATGGCTTCTATCTGAGGAGCAATTAATAAGACTGGGACTTTTCAGGTTGGAACAGAGACGACTAAGGGGAGATATGATAGAGGTCTATAAAATCATGACTGATGTGAAGAAAGTAAATAAGGCAGTGTTATTTACTCCTTCTCCATACACAAGAATTAGGGGGCAAGAAATGAAATTAATAGGCAGCAGGTTTAAAACAAACAAAAGGAAGTTTTTTTTCACACAACGCACAGTCAACCTGTTGAACTCCTTGCCAGAGAATGTTGTGAAGGCCAAGACTGTAACAGGGTTCCAAAAAGAACTAGATAAATTCATGGAGGATGGGTCCATCAATGGCTATTAGCCAGGATGGGCAGGGATGATGTCCCTAGCCTCTGTTTGCCAGAAGCTGGGAATGGGTGACAGGGGATGGATCACTTGATGATTACCAGTTCTGTTCATTCTCTCTGGCGCACCTGGCATTGGCCACTATCGGAAGACAGGATACTGGGCTAGATGGTCTGACCCAGTATGGCAGTTCTTATGTTCTTATGGTAATGTTTTGTCAATTAATTATTTAATTACCTATATTATATACATTTAATTAATTAAAATTATAATTTAAAAACAGCTTAGAGGGTAGTACTTAAAAAACACTCAGCAAATTCTCAAAAAGATCTATATTACTACATCTGTCTGAATTAATTTACCTCAGAAACTGAAGGTGGATAGGAGTCATGTGTGTACCATTGTTTGCTGTGTAATGTTAAATGGATTGATTGCATTGTCCTGGTCTTAACTCAGGTCAAGCAAAATGCTTCTATCACTTATTTTTAATGGAAAATTGGGTTTTCAGCTGAATGAAAATGTTCATGGAAAGTGCCTGCTTTCAGAAATATTTCCAAAATATTCAGTTTCATGTTGGAAAAGCTAAAACCAAAACATGTTGAGGCAAAACCTCAATTTTAGGGGGGACTGATAATTTGCAGACTGTGGCTAATTTTTTTCAGATTTTGGTAGCTTTCAGTTCCCATTTTTCAGCTGACAGGTTTTGGCTGACAAAAACAACTTGGCTTTCAGGGTTTGGGTTTTTTGATGAAATTCCTACTGAACATTTTGATAAAAATGAGTTTTTCCTAGTCCCTACTGTCACTCCTGTTCGGACAGGACACAGCTACAATCAATTATACAGAAACAACTAAAGTAGCAAGCGGAATTAAGGCAATGGGAATACATGGCATATAGGGAGTGCTACTGTAGCACTTTATACCTGTATATATGTAAATAGGTAGTTGGCAGACAGGGGGCTAGTAGGTGGTGCTCAAAATACGTCTCATAGTTCCTGCGTTTTGAAGACTAATAAAGCGTGTTGCTGTGCACTGAAAATGGCTTGCTTTTAGCAGGAAATTGAGCTTGGTGAAGGTGGAGGGAGGGAAATAAAATCACTGAGAAGCAGGCAATTTTGTCTGGGGAAGGGGTCCAGAATAAGGATTAAGAATAAGGACAGTGGACCAAAATCTAAGGTAAAAGGGAGGGTGATAGGATCAGGGACAGTTGAGAAGGGAATCTGTTGGGTTAACTGAGTATATTAGGAGTAAAGGGGAAGGATTAAGATACGAGAGTTTCATCTGAAAGGTCACCATGATTACAGAAGGAAAAGTATTTAGTATGCTGTAACAGGCAGCTTGGAGGGCGGGCAGCCTAGTGGTTAGAGTGTGTGGCTCTCAGCCCCCCTGAGAAGCCTCAGTCTTTAAGGCTGGGGGAAGACGTAGGGGTAGGGAGATCCGGGCCATCCCTCTCCACTGGGTCCCAGCCTAGGGCCCTGTGTACATGAACCCCTGAATGGGGAGGCCTCCCTGCAGGGAATCAAAATCCACTGCCCTGGGCTACTTCGTGTAAGTCTGTTCAATTTTGGGCTTGGCCCCTCTAGTCCAATTTGATGGGCAACTTACTTCCC
Organism: Eretmochelys imbricata; assembly: GCF_965152235.1. Lineage (NCBI taxonomy): Eukaryota > Metazoa > Chordata > Testudines > Cheloniidae > Eretmochelys > Eretmochelys imbricata. The sequence continues at coordinate 243,705,778 of NC_135573.1, forward strand.
ATAGCTCCTCTCTTGGGTCTTGGGCAGTGCTTTGCTGCGGTCCCAGACTTCTTCGGGCAGGGCACCCACAAGCTGGTGAGGGCAAGCCCGACAATGTCTCTGGGATTTGTTCACTCAGTTACCTCATGTGCTGGAGGCTCCTAGGTCCCCTCCTCAGTCCCCTTTGGCTGAGGAGACAGTGCTTACTCCCTGTTGGCTGCCTTGGTTGGTAGGCTGGAGCTCCTTCCCCTCAGGTAGGGAGGCAGTTAGCTCCTGCCCCTTTGCCAGTCAGTCCCAAAGTGAGCCAGACTCTTTCCTTTTCTGCTCCCTTCAGGCCTGCAATGGCTGCAGGTATATCAGGGCAGGGCTAGCCGGTCCCAAAGGCTCTCTTTAACCCTTGCTTTTCTGGCTGGCAGTTTTTCTGCTTTATCACGTATACAAATAATATTGCCTGCCAGACTAAGTGCCTGTCCATCACAGGGATTTCTACACTTCCCACCATCATAGTACCAAAGTGCTTTCAGTTGCAAGGGTAGGTATGTATGGAATCAGGCTTGGTAATTGGTAGTAAAGTTAGGAATTGAAACATTTTGATAAGTTCCAATAAGGCTGAGATATGAATTCTGATCCTTGAAAACCTCAACCTTTTGTAACTTAACTTATCTCTATTATGATCTTACATGAGTCATATCCATTTGTAGAGCTTCATCTTCCTCCCATGGATATCAAGGAGAATCTCCTGATTCACAATATTGCCCATAATGCTGCAGGAAAAAAAGTAATGTCTTTTTTCATAGCTTAGGCACTCAAGGTAAAAAGTACTTTTTTATTTTTTGTACTGAAGACAGAAGTAAAAAAATTAGTTGCTACAAAAATACTCTTATTATTGCCTGAAGAAAAGTAACAAAATGTACCCACTTCATTGAAATCTAAACTAAAGTTTCAGAATTCATTCAATTTCTAATTGACATACAGATCTCTCTAAATCTGCACCTAAGAAAAGTATATATTTAATATCAAGTGAAGTGGGAGGGTTTATCTAGCAACAGAGAATGGCTGTATGTAGAATTCCAAGTATAAATGGCTGTTTAAGGCCCTGATTCAGGAAAGGACTTAAAGCACATTCTTAATTTTGACTTTAGGGGGATGTAAATGTGTGCTTAAAGTTCAGCACATGCTTAAGTGCCTCTCCTGAATCGAAATGCGTTCCTAGAATCGAGGCTTAAACCTGAAACTGTGAGCAAGAAATATAGTGGTAGTTAAAACAAATATCACACACCTGATATAGCTTGTCCTCTTTAAAACTGATAAAGTTGTCCAGCTTTCTATCTCAATTTTTAAAAGATATGGTAGTGGAGAAAGAAGCCATCCTAGACTCTAGTGAAAATCCATATTGACGTTATAGATGTTGAAGGACCCGTCCAACTTAATAAGAAAGACTGAGACTCACACAGTTCTAATCCTTTTGAAGTAATCACATAAGCCATCTCAGAGGGCAGAAAAACCAATCTATGGAATAGGATTGTTCTGACTGGGGAAAAATTAAATAAAATATCAAAGAAGCAGCAAGGCCTTTGTTGTTTAGTTAACACTGGGTCAGGATTCAAATGGTTCACTTCCTACCTAATTTCTGCCTCTTTATCTTTCATGTTTATCATCACTGTTTGACCAACATACATCTCTCTGTCTTTTTAGCCATTTCCTCTGTTTGCTTCAGCAGTCATGTATGCTGCATAGTACTTATCAAGCAAAAATGTAAGCATTATAGGGTTGGACCAAATGGAGTCTGAGCAAATAAGTCAAACACGGAGAGAGGGATTTTTTTAACATAGTAAAAGCACTAGTCCTTGCAATATAAAGTAGATCATAAACGTATCTACCCATCCATCCATTCAAATTCACAGCTTGTGTAAGTCTTCAGTTGTATTCAATGCAGTAGCAACCGTTTATTCCAGCAATGAATTTTGCCCCATATATTTTAACCTCTAAGAAGCAAACCGTTGACAGGAACAACTTAACTTTATTATATTGTGCCAAAACCTGCCCATGAGCAGTCTGATCCCGAGGAGTTAGTAAGTGTTATTTCCTCTGTGTTGCAAAAAAAACATAATCTGCAGCAAGGCTTCATTTATTAGAAGAGTAAAAAAAAAAAATCCCTGTTCCAGCAACATTGTTAAATTTCTACTCTGTGTTGGTTTCACAGAGCAAAATAAAAAACCCACCAATTTTGAGCCCAACTTTTATCATTTTCACTCTGAGAAAAAAAAAAAACAGTTTTAACTAGAAAAAACTATTTTGTTCAGGGGAAATTTAACTTGTGCATCACAGCTGGAGGCCAGAGTTTGTATTCAATACAGGATGAAAAGGCAGCATCGGCTTTTATGTCCCTTAAAGAAATAACCACAGCCATTAATATGATATTGTTTTATTTATCAGAGATAGGGTCCAGTTTTGCTCCCCTAGCAGTTTTGCCTCTGACTTTAGTGGGAATAGGAACAGATGTGAGACTTTGGAATTTGAATAGTCTATTACTAGCAGATGGGGTGATGCATAGTCCCGGGAGTGCACGGTGAGAGGAGTCCTTGCAGTTGTGATTGGCCCGCTTGCTATTAGGCATTGGATCCACAACCACTACAATAAATGATGTTACTCTGAAATGAAAGTCCAGCCGAATAAATGCCTGAAAATCACCCTAAATGTCATTAATTCAGCATTATAGGCTTGTCTACACTGTGCTTTAGTCCACACCAGAGGAGTGTAAATTGTAGTCTGCATTACTGTGTTGCACACTATCTGGCCTTTGTGGACCCTGCTGGTATGCATTAAAAGTTCCCTAGTGTGCATTAATGAAGTCACATTTCAAACAGTATTTATGCTAATGCGCACTAGGGAAGTGTTAGTATGCACCAGCACAGCCCATACAGGGCAGTTAGTGTGCAACATGTTAGCGCAAACTAAAATGTACCCCCCTCTAGTGCAGACTAAAGCATCATGTAGACAAGTCAGAGATCAATATTTACCAGCAACTATATAACAAAATAGGAGTTAAATTATATCTGGCAAGAACGTGTTGACTACAACACTGCCCTACCAGAGATAAAATGGTTTAGATACACGCATGGCCCCCCTTCTCTTAGTTGTCTGTGCTTAGTTATTTCCCCCATATTGACAAACCTTTTCTAGTGTATTGCCTCGCTGATTTCCAGATACTGTCCTATCCATCATCTTAAAATATTTTGTTGCTTTGTGAGGAGGGAACACTTCTATGCGACAAGAATACAAAGCCACAGCAGCCATCTTGGAGGAGGCTAGAACGGTCTCGTTACAGAAGACTGCCACCGCCTTCCTAGAGTAGTTCTATCTGCTTTTAGGTAAATCTTTAAAGCCCAAATGCTGATTTGATTAAATACAAGGGGAAAAAGAAACATAAGAATTTCCAGACAGGATCAGACCTGTGGCCCATCTAATCCACTGTCCTATTTGAGGTAGTGGCCAGGAGCAGGTTCTTCAGAAGGTGTAGAAGATTCTGAAATTGAATAATCTGCCCAACCCCCTTCAGCTGGAGGTTGAACTATGCCAGATGTTTTAGATTACCTGTTATCAGACTGTAGAGAAGTCAAGGGGGTACATTTTCAGAGTTGCAGACTTTATTTGTGTAACTGCAATGCTATTTAATAACTAAGGCCCCATGCAACATAGAAAACTTCTCCACTCTGTTAAGCTTAAACATGTTACAGCCTCAGGGATTCCTACACATTGATATGGCACCGTGATTATCAAAATATAAGAACCTAGATTAATAGATTGGTAGGTCAGAAAGGACCACTATGCTCATCTAGTGTGACCTGTAAATGCAACTGACAGCACTGGGGAACCAGCCACCTGGAAGTTCTTGGCTAGTTTCCTATCTCAACATTGACCCAGCCAAATTCAACTTTTTTTCTGAGATTTACACAAATCGCAGGCCAAGATAGAGTCAGTTCTGGCTAGAAAGAAACTCTTTATAGACTTCAGTGGTACAAAATAATCAACTACACGATTTGCAGATAATTGCATATGTCAGGCATGTCTGTTTTCAAATACTATGGCCTTCACTCACCACCACCAGAGCTGGGGAGACAGCAGGGACAGCTGCTGCTGCTGCATCACAGGTGGGATTCCCCCTCAAAGGAGAACAGATGTTTTTTGCACTAGAAACCTCCCTGGGACTGAGTTGTAGAATTAGATTTGGGTAGGGGTGTTTTTAAACTGAAGACAAGGCTGCAGACAAAGAACGTACATGTGAGGAGGGAGGGCAGGCAGGGACCACTGTGTCAGTGTCTGGGCATGCCCCTTCTTGGCCAGTGATATCCACTTTGGGGACTTTGATGGCTGTCTCTCGGTATCCCAAGGGATCAGTGGCTGTGGGCACTTTGCAACACTGCTTACTATCAGGCAGACATCCACCTCTGGGGGCCCTGTGCACTGATATATTTCCCACTTCTGGATCAAGCACTTTAATTGCAGTAAATTAAATATACTTGGTATTTAATTCCTATGGCCTAAACAGACCAAATCCAACTGCTAGTACATTCATGTGTGAGCTTTCAAGGTAAGAGCCACAGGTGATATTTTGGGTGGCATAATTAATAGTCACTGTTGTGACTGCCAGAGCCGGTGTTAGATTCGATGGGGCCCAGGACAGAAACTAAGAAACCAAAGCCAAAGCCTGAGCCCTGCCACCCAGAGCTGAAGCCTGAGCCCCACCCTCCCCCCGCCAGGGCTGAAGCCAAAGCCCGATCAGGTAATTTAGGATTGTGGGGGCCTCTGTGGCATGGGGCCCCAACCAATTGCCCTGTTTGCTACCACGTAATGCGGGTCCTGGTGACTACTTACTGTTTCATAAATGCTGAGTGGCATAATATAAATCCCAAATTATCAGCACAAAGCCATGGTGAAAATGATTTGAAAAAAATGAGAAAATTCTAATCTACTATAGAATAATACAATCTGGTCCACAGGGAAACAGCTGATGTTTGGTTTGAAAAATGCTGTATGAATTGTTTAAAAAGGAGAGCATTTCAAAACATTTCCAGATTTCTGCAAATGTGTTCTGTTTGTTCATACTCCATTTATAACTGTGAATCCTGGTACAGCTCTAGGACTCTGCATAGAAATACAGAGCTCTTCTGCTGACCCCTGCTGATATCAGACCAGGTGGATACTATTAATTCCAACAGAGGAGTATAAAAGAGTTTGAGTGTTTCTCTGAACAAGATGGAAGTAGGGGCAGTGGTAATGGCAGAGGAGAAAGCCTGTGCTGAGATTTATATTTTGTTGTTTTATAAATTAGCAATAAAGGCAAACCCTGAGAAAGGGGTAAGTTCAGTGTGTGTGTACTGGTAAATGCAGGGCGAAAATGCCACTTGCTGACAATCTCATTCTTCCACTGTGATTTTACTGCTGTGGGGCTGTTCTGTCTGCATATCCTTGTTTCTTTAAAAAGTTCTTCAGTGCTGTTTCACTAGCACAAGCTCTGCACCCTTTGGTTTTAAGGATTAAAAACACTTGAGAAGTTATTTGGATGTGATTTATGCATGCTTAGGAATGAAAATGACAAGGAAGTTCAGATATTTTTCCTGTTACGGGGTTGGCACTCACTGAGCTAATTTGGATTTACCATTACCTCTGTAACTTTTCTGCCAAATGGTGTCAGCAGTAGCAACAAGGGCTGGGTTTGATATCCAGGGTTCCTCTTAACATTCCAAAACAAAACTGGCTTGAAGCCCTCACCCAGAAATCTGGGAAAACTAAACACTATCCCCGAGTGACTCTAAGGGGCAATACTTCCCCAATCACAAACACCAAGTCTGGGTATAACAAAAGAAAACTTTAATTAAAAGGCAACTCAGCATCAATTTGGGGTAACACCACAAGAATGATTCAAAAGGATGCAAGCCATAAGTAAACACCAACTCCACGGTATCTTGGTCAGTGTCCTTTGCCTCAGTTTTCCATGTTGTGGTGTGAAAGTGTAATCGACATATGTTCCTTTAACATGCCACTCCTCTTTCCCTCCTCTGCACCCAAACCAGCCAAAATTGATCACTTTGGCAAAGCACATCTATCCATTGATCAAAGTAGGTATTTCTATGTAAATATGGTCTGCTCCTGAGGTCTTTTCCTCTAGTTCATCAATAAATGGCAGGGAGAGCTTATTGAGACCCTGGTTTACAGTTCAATTGGTGCAAAACCCCTACATGCCCTTTCTACAGTCACCATCAGTGCACCTCCACTGATTGATGAATTAGGGCTATCACCAAATACAAGGCCTGAGCCTATTCAGACTTCTAGATACATTTACATTATTACTGGGCATGCTCAGAGGATGAAGATAGCCATTAGCATAGACATTGTCATACTAATATTAAATCATCTCATTAGCACAGTTACTCCTAATCTAGTAACTCAATACCTCCCTGTGACAGGTCTGAAATTTACTTACCACCTTTTGTCTGCTAGACTGTGAGAAAGGATTCCTCCTTGCTGAAGCAATAGTATTGACATGAGGGAATTCTATTTCACATTCTGCACTGCTGTCAGGATAGGAAATCCTTATGGACTCGAGTTTTTTGGGAATTTTGCCTTCTGCAGAGAGACTAAAGATACAATAACAAGACTATATATATAGTTTAGTTTCCAAATCAGTAGGAATAAACAAAAGAAACATGGAAAAAGTAGAACTGAGAAAGATTTAGAGAAGGGCAACAGAAATGATCAAGGGTATGGAATGGCTTCCATATGAGGAGAGAGTAAAAAGATTAGGGCTCTTCAGACCACAAAAGTGCTGAAGCGAGGGACTAAGGGAGGGATATGATAGAAGTCTTTAAAATCAAGAATGGCATGGAAAAAAGTGAATCGAGAACAGCTATTTATCCTTTCACACAAAACACAATACAAAACCCAGGGGTCAGCCGATGATATTAGTAGGCAGCAGGTTTCATACAAACAAACAAAAGGAAATGCTTTTTCACACAATGCACAATTAACCTGGGGAACTCATTGCCATGGAATCTTGTGATAGCCAAAACAGAATTAGATACATTCATGGAGGATCGGTCCATCAATGGCTATTAGCCAAGATGGTCAGGGATGTAACTCCATGCTTGGTATGACCCTAAACCTCTGACTGCCAGAAGCCAGGAGAGGAAGACAGGGGCAGATCTCTCCAAAATTGCCCTTTTTGGTACACTCCACCTGAATCTCTGATACTGGCCACTACCATAGACAAGATACTAGGCTAGATAGACCATTGGTCTGATCCAGTATGGCAGTTCTTATGTTCTCAGTGCACATTTGGTATGACTGATCATGTGGAGGCAATTAAATATTTTGTCTATTGCTCAAATTTCCTCCATATATTAATGTCAAATAGAATATTTTAGAATTATTAAAAGTCAAGAATTAGCTTTATCCATTTAGGATTTTTTTTTTCATTTGGTCTTCATATTCTTTAAAGTAAAGGTAGTAGCCAAGAGCAGTATCTTTCTCAGAAAGTAAACCTTCTGTAGATAATTTCATAAGAATCTCTGAGAAAGAAGCCAGGATTCCAACTTTTCTGGCCAATAGTTTGTATCATACAATTATCGAGGCTGTTCAGCGTCAGAGTACAACAAACCCATAGATGCCAGTAGTGTGCCAGGTGTACCACAACTTGGAGGCAAGCACTGTGGATGCTTCAGCAGCCTTGAGGCACTAGATCTGGTGGGTCCCAATAACCACTCAGATACATGACTGAGTGGAGGGTTACTTTACTAGGGCTGGCAGGAAAGGAGTAGATTGCAAATACCCTAGGTACAGAGGCTTACACTATTACAATTCAAAGTAAGCAATAGCAATAAATGTTTGGGCTCTTGGGGGCACTTGATATTTGGGGCACCTTCTCCAATTCAAGCAAATATGAGCTTGTGGGTTTCCAGGGCAGGCTCACTGGCATCGGAGCCCCTTTGGACTAGTTCCCTGCCTAGCCAATGCTTTTCCCCCATAAGTCCCACACAGAGCTGCACCCAGTTATAATTTATGGCAGTCACAGCCTGTTCCATATGAGTCTCTGTATACAGTTCCTGGGGATTCTTCTCTGTGATCCAGCTTCTCTGGAGCCACTGGCTTGCCATGCAGCCACTTCTTCCCAACAGACCCTAGCCACTTTGTGGTTCAGGAACCTTACCCTTACCTGGCCAAGGGAAAGGGAAGTGCAGTGGGGAGATGGCTGATGGGAGTTGTAGTCCCTTGCTTAGCAGATCCATCACAATCATATTTGTATTTGTTTTTTTCTAAATTAACTGCAAGACTCTGACTGAAATGGGTATATGTTATTTTTGGAATATATGTTGTGCAGATTGTGAGTCATTGTCACGTAATCTGCCATCCTGAACAAGGTTTTTACACAGGTGACACGCATTTCTTGAAAATAATTTAGGCTCTGACTACATGAAATGTACCTGGAAAGCAGATCGGGAGATCTGAGTAATGTGACAAGTCTCCCTGAGAAGCTTGGAAACATCTTTTTGCTATTTAAAAATAAAAACCCTCATATATCACTGCAAAATTTAATAAGAAAGAATCATATGAGAATGTCTGTGCCAAGCCTCTGACTCTTGAACACTCCCGAGAATTCTGAACAGAATCTCGGGAAGCATCTGCAAAAAGTGCATGCAGTGCTGGGAAATACATTCAGACCACCTGCACTGAAGAGTGAGATGAGGATAGCTAGTCCTCTGCTGGTTTGCCATATCGGCACATCAACAGACTCAACAGTGCACGAGAGAGTGATTTAAAAAATGCCAAACAACTAATTGTGGGAATTTATAGGCCACTCTAGAGTAGGGACCTCGTAACCACACTTGCAGCATCACTGCAGAATGCAGTCCAAAACATATGCACAAAATCCATTTTGAGCCCATCCAAAATAGAAGTGACTTACTTGAGAGAAGTGACTCCTATGCTGCTGTGGAGCTAAGGAAAATGTTTCCAGGCTGATGGATTGAAATGTGCTGTATACAAAGTGGATTTCAAATCTTGGCCATCTGTGTCTTTTCAGGGTAGCATTTTATCCTGAGGATATTTTTAGGTTGGTTTGTTTTGATCACTAAAATGTTTAGTTTAAGAGGATTTTGAAGGAAACATAAACAAAAAGACTGTATAGAATAGAACTGAAATCTACCTCATTAGTCTATTAGAAGACTCTAGAGCAATGTTTCTCAATGGTCAGTCAGTGGACCCAGGCCAGCCCCAGAGATCTCCCCGACACACAGTTTAGGATGTCAGAAAACCAGCCCCTAGTATCAAAAAAAGGTTGAAAAACACTGTTGTAGAGGTACTTAGACATATGCTGCTAGTAAGAGACTAACCTTTGCCAGAACAATCCTGAAAGCAGAAAAAGAATACAATCAGTATTTGAACTGGAGGGTTCACTGAAGGTTTAGTTTATTATCCCTACGGCTTTCCATAGGATTCCTCATGTACATCAGGGCTACTCACATGAGTAATGGTCTAAGCATCTGGCTTCATCCAGACATGGAAATATTCCAGTAGACTCTGTACCTAATAGACCTCTTAGTTAGATGTCTTTTGAAAATGCATTAGTATATATGGTAGCACTACAGATACTGTCTAGAAATTAACGTAAGCATGCATTTGGTAATTAAGATCCACTGAGCATTGAGTAATACATACACACTTAAAGCAGATTTTTAATGGTATTTAGGTGTCTAAGATGCATTTGGCACCTAGTGGGATTTTAATTGATTTCAGTGGGAATTAGGAACCTTGGTGTTTTCAAAAATCCCCCAAGGTACCTCTCTGTGTCTTTAAATGCCTAAATACCTTTGAACATCTGGCTCTTAGAGCCCAATCCTGCAGCCCTGACTCTCGCAGGCTCCAATTCATCGGACCACCCCTCTTCAGCAAATCACCTAAACACATGCTTAAAGTTAATTATGTGCTTACGTATTTTGATGAATAGGGATGGACCCAAGCACATGTGGTGATTAGGGGAATCTGTGTACAACTTATAAATTCTGGTTGCTGTTTTGAAATTATTATGAAGTTATTGCAATGACAATTGCTGTATTATGGAATGCCTGTGTGTATTCACCTTTGTCTGTGTGTATCCACCAAAGGCAGACAGGACCTAACATATACCCACCAGACTAGGGATATGGATAGTACAAAGAATGCTCTTGAATACTGAGGAAACTGAGGCAGGGAAATGCATGTCAAATTTATTATTTTTGTGTGGATCTGTGTATTCCTTGTGTGATTAAGTGAACAGCAATAGTTTTAGAGTCCTGTGCAAAGTAACAGTGCATTTCTTGTGCCCTAGAAGAAGAAAACTGTACAGCCCAAACACCGTATGCCTGGAGTTCTGGGAAAAGAGTGTGTTTAAGCTACAGAGAGAATTTGAGGAGTGAGCACTGCTTCTAGGGGCTGCACAGTTGGACCAGGGATTGCAACTCTCAGAATGGGGAGCTAGAGAAAGCATCTGCATTTCAACTGTTTGCCTAGGGACCCCAATACCTGAGTTCTGTTAAGACTCCAGAGGCTCAAAAATATGTAGGATCCCGAAGCTGGATCCCTTCACAGAAGTCTGATGAATGGCCAGAAAGGGGATGCTGAACTGGAGCTGTGAAAGCACACTCTTGTTGAACTACAATATCTGGTAGTCTTGCTGAAAGCAGTGGAACTAGTCATGTGAGTAAGAGCTACAGGATCAGGCTCCCCTTAAGTGGATAGTAAGTCAGGGAGTGTAAAGAAAGATGGGTGTTTAATGTTTTAAAGGATTTACTATGTGCTCTTTCACGCTGCATTCTGGGCAGTGCTTAATCTTCCATATTATTACATTTTTTACATTTTACTTACAGTGGTTAGTGGCTGAAAACCAGGAGGCTGCTTGTGTGAGTAAAGCTGCCAGGACCATGCCCAATGCTGTCAGGAGATACCTGGCTTGTCTCGCTCATGTGAATACCGCTATTGGCGCCAAATAATGTGAGTAAAGCCAGCAGGATTTGGCCCAGCATGTTTCTGCCTTCCTTTTAATGTCGATCATCGTGAAACCATTTACAAACATTGGAAAACACCTGGTCATTTCTATTCTGTTATACCATGCCCATTACACCATATCTGAGCACCTTCCAGCAGCTGATTAAGTGAGATGACCACTAGCTCCTTTTATGTGTAGTTAATTCCTTCTTCATCTCTTCTTTCCCACATTTGCAGTGCTCTGTAGGTCCGATCCAATGCCCATTGAACCCAGCGGAAAAATACCCATTGACATCAATACCCTATTGCTGATTCTTATAACTGTAATTAAATATTGTTATAATTCAAACAAATACGATAATAATCATTACATAATTGGCTGTAACTGGGTTTGCAAACCAAAGCATTAATCATAAAATGATCATGAATATGGCAAGCAAAGAAAGAAACATAATCAATAACGCATTGTCACAGTACAAACTTCTCTAAATCGTCTTCATTAATTCTGTTAAAAAAATAGTAACAACTTGGGTAGGGAAGGTCATTACAACTCAGTCACAGAACCCATCATCAGTCCTTACATAAGAGCATAAGAACAACCATACTGAATCAAACCAAAGGTCCATCTAGCCCAGCAGCCTGTCTTCCAACCACGGCCAATGCCAAGTGGCCCAGAAGGAATAACCAGAGCAGGTAATCATCCAGTGATCCCTGCTTATCCTGGCTAATAGCCATTGATGGACCTATCTTCCATGAATTTATCTAGTTCTTTTTTGAACCCTGTTAGAGTCTTGGTCTTCACAACATCCTCTGGCAAAGAGTTCCACAGGTTGACTATATCAGTGGTTCTCAAAGCTGGTCCGCCGCTTGTTCAGGGAAAGCCCCGGCGGGTTGGACTGGTTTGTTTACCTGCCGCATCTGCAAGTTTGGCCTATCAGCGGCTCCCATTATCCGTGGTTCGCTACTCCAGGCCAATGGGGGCTGCAGGAAGCGGCGCAGGCCAAGGGACGTGCTGGCCGCCCTTCCTTTCTTGGAACGTCCCTGGTTTAACATCATACAAGGGAGAAGTTACTTGCGTTGCATCCGGTTCTTCAAAGGGGTCTTTTATTGGCGAACTGCTCGTGGCTTTATGCATCCAAAAGAACATAACAGTATCATGAAAGTTCAGCAATAGTAGCAAGAACATAGTTACGCATACAAACCAAACAGAAGGCATCAGCCATTTTCTCATCATGGCTGCTTCCTTTATTCTGACCGTGGAGTCGGTCATGGCAACTGGGTGCGAGCAGGCGCTAGGCTCTCCACTGGACTTCTAAAGGCTTTATTCTGGCCTGTGATCTCTGGAGTCCTTTTTACCAGCAGGCCTGAAGTCTTGGCTGGCTATAAAGGCAAATCACTGGAGATATCACTTTCTCTTCCTGAGGCTGTACCTAGGTTCCCTTTTGGGGCCTGAAGCGGGGTTGCCGTCACGACCACTCTGGTTGTTTTTGGGAACTGGATCTGGTGGTTGAAAATCCTCAGCGTCTGGGTCTAAGGGGGGAGTTATTTTTTTGCAGTGGGAGGCGTGGATCCAGCTGACAAATCCCTGGCACTTGACCACTGTATGGGTGGTCAGTAGGATCTGGTAGGGGCCCTTCCAGCAAGGTTCTAAAGAAGTCTTTCTGTGATATACCTTAATATAAACCCAGTCTCCAGGCAGAAGGGAGTCAGCTGGTTCCATCAGGACAACATCCACTCACAGGTCCAAAGTGCCCTGACAACATCAGGGCAACCCATTGAACACAGCCTTGCAAATCTGTTGCATGATTTGGCCTGTGAAATGGGTTAGTCGGTCACTGTTAATAGAAAGAGTTAGACCAAACCGAGGAATAAAGTCTCTTAACAATTGTTTTGCTACGGTGAGGGAATCAGCCTTGACACAAGGGTAGGCCTCTACTAATCCAGAATACATACAGACACAAACAAGAACATATTCATAAGAACAACACTTTGGCATATTGATAAAATCGATTTGGATATTTACAAAAGGTCCCCATGGGCTGGGGTGCACAGCAGGTTATGTCTGAACTGGTCTGCCACTATTCTGGGCTAGGCAGGTCAGACAAGAATTGCAGTACTGCTGTGCCATGATGGAGAAATCTGGGGCATACCAATGACGCAGTACTGAAGCAATCATCCCCCCTTTGCTCACATGCACCAGTCCATGGGACACACGAGCAAGATAGGGGAGCACAGCCTTGGGCGCCACCAAACGGCCATCTGGGGAGTGCCACAAGGCATCTGGATCCAAAGTACATACATCCTGCCTCCATCTGTCATTCTCTGTTCTGGGGACGAATCTTGCATAAGAGCTAAATCATGGAGAGAGGCAGGCATGGAGGGGAACTGTGAACTGAAGAAAATAAAATCAAATGGAGCCGGAGACCCAGAAAGGGCTGCCTACCTGGCAGTAGCATCTGCCAGTGCATTTCCTCTGGTAACATTGTCATAAGGTTTCTGGTGAGCAGTACATTTTACAATGGCAGTGGCAGAGGGAGTAGAAGGGCAGAGAGAAGGGCATCAACAAAGGGCCCATTACTAATCTTTACCCCTCCCCGATGTGAGAAATCCTCAGTGTTTCCATAGTTGCCCATAATCATGAACCACCCCGAAGGCATATCGAGAGTCTGTGTAGATAGTAACAGACTTGTCCTTGGCTAAAGTACAAGCACGGGTAAGGGTGACAAGTTCTCCGACTTGGGCTAAGTGTGCTCCCATAAGGGAGTGGGCCTCCACAGGCTCGTGTTGGGAATAAACAGCATAGCCAGCCACAAGTAGGCCCTCAGGATTTATGAGGCAGGACCCGTCTACATAGAATAGCAGATCAGGATTATGAAGCGGGGTATCCTTTAGATCAATTCTAGGAGTGGAGAGTTCTGCTGTCTCAGCTGAACAGTCATGAGGTTCCCCCTCAGCTGCCGTGGGAAGTGGAATAGTGGGGTTAAGAACAGGGCAGCAAGTAAGAGTTACATTTGAAGCATTTAAAAGCAACATTTCATACTTAGTCAATCTAGAGTTAGAGAGGTGCTGGGTTCTGCTTCTCAGAAGCAGTGTGGTCACAGCATGCGGGACAGCAACACATAAGGGGGAACCCAAAACGAGAGTAGCAGAAGTCTCCACAAGGGAAGCGGCTGCTGCTACCGCCCGAAGACAAGCAGGGAGTCCAGCTGCTACAGGCTCCAAAGGTGAGCTATAATATGCTACGGGGTGTCATTTGTCACCATGAGTTTGGGTAAGGACCCCAAGGCTATTCCCTCCTTCTCGTGGCAGTAGAGAGTGAAGGGCTTCTGGTAGTCAGGTAGGCCCAAGACGGGGGACCTGGTAAGAGCTTCCTTAATCTTAGTAAATGCTTCCTCAGCTTTTGGGGTCCTTGGAAGGGGTTCAGAGACCTTATCAAGGGTAAATTCTTGCAGGGGCCTAACAATAGCTGTATACCAAGGATCCATTGTCGGCAATACCTGGCCATACCTAAGAAGCCACACATTTGTTTTTTAATGGTTGGTTTAGGGTCCTGGAGGATGGCTTGTATTTGCATAGAGGACAAGCATCTCTCTCCAGCTGAAATATCATGTCCCAAATAATGGACCTTGGGCAGACAGAGCTGCAGTTTAGACTTGGAGGCTTTATGACCTTTCTCGGCTAGAGCTTGCAGTAGCATAAGGGAATCAGTTTTAGAAGCCTCCAAAGATGGCGATGCCAATAGCAGGTCGTCTACGTACTGGACCAGAGTGGACCCCATTTTGAATTCAATGTCATTCAGATCCCTCTTGAGGATCTGCGAGAACAAGGTGGGCAATTCGGTGTAACCTTGGGGTAACCTGGTCCAAGTGTATTGACACCCTTGGTAGGTGAAAGCAAACAGATATTGACTATCTTTGTGAACGGGGATAGAGAAGAAAGCTGAGCAGAGGTCAACAACTGTGAAATAAGCGGCAGAAGGGGGAATATAGGAGAGGATAAGAGCAGAGTTTGGGACAACTGGGTAGGTAGGGAGAACAGCAGCATTGATAGTGCGGAGATCCTGGACAAAGCAGCAAGTCTACTCGCCAGGTTTCCTTACAGGCAAGATGGGGCTGTTACATTCGCTGACTGTAGGAATAATAATTCCTTGTTGGATTAGGGAGGTAATTACCGGGTGAATTCCTTCCTCGGCTTGTTTTGAGAGAGGGTATTGCTGTATTCTAGGAAGAGGTTTTCCGGATTCAGGTGAATATTAACTGGTTGGGCAGTCCTGATGCACCCAACCTGGTTGGCATGCTCGGCCCACAAACAGGGAGGAACCTTGACCAGCAGTTCCTGTTGCAACAAGGAAGGGCTGGGGTCGGTCTCCTCTTCTGGGGCGTCTAACTGCAGGACAGCCAGGACCTCATTTTGACTGGGGTCAGGGACATCCAAATACACACCGTCTGGGGTGCAATAAATTGCACAATTTAATATGCACAGCAAGTCTCTTCCCAAATGGTTAACAGGTGAGCAGGCGCTGAGGAGGAAATCCTGGTGCTCAGACAGCGGACCGATAGAAACAGTCAGAGGTGAGGAGATGGGATGGGGAATAGGAGTGTTGCTCACTCCTACTGCATTTACTATTTCTGAGGTTACTGGAAGGGAAGGGAAGGAAAGGGAAAGGGAAAGGAAGGGAAGGGAAGGGAAGTCGCCCGCGCCGTAGGTGAACCGCGAGGCACCAGTATCTAGCAGGCAAGAGGTAGTGGTGACATTAATTATACAGTCTACATTTGGTCCCTTCCGGTTTAAAGGGACAAGCGGAACGATGATGTCACCCGTCTCCTGGCTATCCTAATGGTTTTGAGGGCATAAGGGAACAGGGGAAGAATATTGCGGTGAAAAGGCAGGGTCTGTTGATCAGTTAAAGCGATTGGGACAGTTGTTTTTGCAATGGCCCGCCTGTCCACAACAGTAACAGGCATCATTGTTTTGCCCCTGGCTAGGGGGACAGTGGGGACCTCTGTTGGGTCTCCTTCCATTCCCCCTTAATGGGTGGTGGCTGCAGGGTTTTTGTATGTTCTGGATATGGAGGGTCATTAATTTAGTTTCAATGTCATCCTTTTTCTTTTCTAACTGATGGGAGTAATGCTGGGCGACTGCCAAAATTTTGTTAGGGTTTTTTCCCCTTCCAATCCACGATACCAATCTTTAAATGGTTTCCTAATTGTGGATTGAGTCCCTGGACAAAGGCTGCCACTATGGCTTTTTTGGCATCTTCCTCTGCATTATCTATGCCAGAATATCTTTTGAAAACCTGTTTAAGGTGCTGCATGTAATCAGCAGGGTTTTTGCCTTTATTTTGTCTACAAGCACTAATTTTAGTCCAATATGCCTTTTTTGTGCAGATTTTAAGAACTGCACCCAGCAGGTTGTTCCTGTCTGTATCTAAGTCCCTATTATGTTCTATTATGGCCTTTGTCGTTGTTGGGCCACTGGGCCTCTTGTAGGAGGTGATTTAATGTTTCCTTGGGCAGGACCCCTCTCAGGAGTTGATTTAAATCTGCCCTGTTAGGGTTGTAACAGCTTATGACTGTTGTTGATTCTTCTTGAAATCTGATGGGGTCTTCCCTTATTTTAGGAAATTTTTCAATCAAATTATACAAATCCGTGGCAGACCAAGGGGCATGTACAGTCACCAGGGTTGCCTGACCTGAAGCATCAACACCTGGGCCTGGGATTTGGTGCAAGGGGAACGCTGTTTCATGATGGGAAGACAGGGACTGAGGACTGGACGTGGGGGTGTCCTGGGGTTGTAATTTTTGTTGTCTAGTATTCTTTGCCAGTGGTCGAGGTGAATTTTCTGGCAGTCCGTCAAATCAGTCACATAGGTATCGTACCGAGTCTGCTAGGGTAGTGATTGATCTTCTTGCGGGATCCGAGGGCAACTCAGGGGAGGGGGGTGAAGCAGATGCTGACATTGGTGTTACTGGTTGGGGCAGGGGTCCCTGGATAGTGGAGTCAGCCTCCAGATTATAGTCTGGTGGAGGCGTGTAGGTCTACTGCCCTCTCCATTTGTTCCGCCTGGGGTGGACAGACCTGCAATAATGATTTCCCTATCCGGTCTGCCCTGGGCAGATGGGTCTGCACCTGGCTGTCGAGGCGGAGTAGGGGCAGTCAGTTACCTACATTCTAAGTATAAATCTATAAGATCTTCGGATGGGGTCAAGGGGATTTTGTGGAGAAGCCTTGAAGGATAAAGGGGTATTTGCTGGCCAGCCGGCTTTCGGAGAAGAGTTAATTTCTCCTTTGCCTCTTCTAATTGTATTTTAAGTTCCTCCTGGGAGTCCTTGAAAATCCTCATTTGAGATTCACAGTGCCGTTTTTCTGTTTCCCCATACCAATTGAAATATGCATCCCACTGACCTTGTCCGACATTATTGGCAGGAAGTGTGCCTCTGAGGTGCACATTCCTGTCAAGGTGGAAACTTCCCTCTAAGGGAAACTATAATTTTGGGTCATCCCTGGTATACCAATTCCATTTCTTTAGAAACTTGCAAGTGAAAGGACTATAATTTGCATACATGTAGTATGCCAGTGTGCCTTTTGGTGGGACGGTGATCCTTTTTGACTCACTGGCCCGCATGGCGAGGCGGGAATCCCCTTGGATCCTCCAACCCATGCCCCCACTCCCCCCAGTACCTGACTCAATTCACTTGTCACACTCGCACAGGGTACTCGGCTCAGTACTTGACTCAATTCACTCGTCACACTCACACAGGGAAGGTTTGTTTACGGCCTCCACGACCGTCTTAAAACCCCCCTTCAGTAAAGAGCATCGGCTGGAGCCACATACTCTGTTGCTTCCGGCAAGGTGATCAGACCAGTCAGTGGCTTGTCAAACCGCCTTTGGACGGGAACTAGAAGCAGGGGAAGAAAGAGGGAACAGAAACAGGTTGTCCGAGGACAGAAAGGATGGGATCACACACACTTCTAGACCCAGACAGGCCCCCTCGCCGGTCATGCCGTGCAGAGGGAAACTGTTGAGGTCAGGGCATTCCTCGCAATGCCCACTAGGTGGAGACACAGGGCTTGCTTTAGAGACACCTCTGCTTCGCGGGGAGCTCTGAGCATCTTACTGTGACTCACATTCACACCGGTCTACCGACCTTACTCATTCACACTGGTACACGGAACCAGTCTACCCAAGACCTGCCCAGGTCTATCCACGACTTGCCCAGCCACCCTTAGTGGCTCTTCCCAGGGAAACCAAACCTGGATGGGACTCTAACCCACCCTAAGGGTGTCAGGCGTGTCTGTCAGCAAAAAGTTTGGATAGAGCATACAACTCACCCAAGCCCAGAGCCTACGGGCAGTCCTCCACCAGAAACCCAATATAGAGATTTCAAAAGGTCTCTTACCTTTTGGATGGGCCCGGGGTCTGGTGGGGAGCAGCTCACGGACCTCTGGCTCTCGGGGGTTGCCGTCTATCCGAGTCACCGGCACCAAGATTTGTGGTGGAAAATTAACCACACATTGTGTTTGGCTCAGAACAGGCCTGAGGCTCCTTTATTGATTTCAAGTGCAGGGGGGTAACAGCTCGAAGTAGCTGCCCCCTGATGCAAAGCACACACAGCTTTTTAAAGCTTAAAACCACAGACAAATTACACATACTTCCGTATTTATTACCTTACTTGGAAAACATTGCAAAATTAACACTGGTCAGAAGCAAAAACAAGTGTCTCCCCCACTAGGCCCCCTCTTGTTATTCACTATCTGTTCTTTTGCAGTCAGCAACCTTTCTAACACAACTGTTGCGGCTATATATTTCATAAGCTTGACTATTGCAAATTTGTTCTGTCCCCAACCCACAGTTGCTCAAGCACCCTTCCAGCAACTGCGTTTTCCCCTTATTTGGCATATAATTTAAGCTTTTAACAGTTGCTCTGCCTTATTTGGAATACAGCAAAACAAGCTTTTCCTGTTATTGACAGGTTTATTCTTTGCGGTTAACAGTCTTTCCTAATTTCTAGCTGCTATGGTTGCATTTCTTAAGCTGTGCTGTTGTAACTGCTCCACAATGGAATTTTCCTCACCCTCTTCTTATGGTCTATATACACAGTTAGCTTGACCAAAGTTTTAGGCCTATAAGTTTAGGCCTACTAAATTTTTCCTCCACATTAGCTATCCTCCAGGCATTTGGTACAGAAGCTGATTTAAACGATAGGTTACAGACTACAGTTAGTAGTTCTTCAATTTCACATTTGATTTCCTTCAAAACTCTTGGGTGAATACCATCTGGTCCTGGTGACTTATTACTGTTTAGTTCATCAGTTTGTTCGAAAACCTCCTCTAATGACACCTCAATCTGGGACAGTCCCTCAGATTTGTTATCTAAAAAGAATGGCTCAGGTTTGGGAATCTCCCTTACATCTTCAGATGTGAAGACTGATGCAGAGAATTCATTTAATTTCTCTGCAATGGCCTTATCTTCCTTGAGAGCTCATTTAGCATCTCGATCGTTCAGTGGCCCCACTGGTTGTTTAGCAGGCTTCCTGCTTCTGATGTACTTAAAACAATTTTTGCTAT
This sequence comes from Eretmochelys imbricata, assembly GCF_965152235.1. NCBI lineage: Eukaryota > Metazoa > Chordata > Testudines > Cheloniidae > Eretmochelys > Eretmochelys imbricata. The sequence continues at coordinate 243,725,344 of NC_135573.1, forward strand.
TACTTTTTGAGTCTTTGGCTAGCTGTTCTTCAAATTCTTTTATGGCCTTCCTAATTATATTTTTACACTTCTGTTCCAGAGTTTATGTTCCTTTTTATTTTCCTCACTAGGATTTAAATTCCCTCTTTTAAAGGATGCCTTTTTGCCTCTCACTGCTTCTTTTACTTTCTTGTTTAGCCACGGTGGCACTTTTTTGGTTCTCTTACTGTGTTTTTTAATTTGGGGTACACATTTAAGTTGAGCCTCTATTATGGTGTCTTTAAAAAGTTTCCATGCAGCTTTCAGGGATTTCCCTTTTGGTGCTGTACCTTTTAATTTCTCTTTAACTAACCTCCTCATTTTTGTGTAGTTCCCCTTTCTGAAATTAAATGCTACAGTGTTGGGCTGCTGTGGTGTTTTCCCCACCCCAGGGATATTAAATTTAATCATATTATGGTCACTATTACCAAGCAGTCCAGCTATATTCACCTCTTGGACCAGATCCTGTGCTCCACTTAGGACTAAATCAAAAATTGGCTCTCCTCTTGTATGTCCTAGGGCAAGTTGCTCCAAGAAGCAGTTATTTAAGGTGTCAAGAAACTGTTTCTTTGCGTCCTGACCTGAGGTGACATGTACCCAGTCAATATAGGGGTAGTTGGAATCACCCATTATTATTGAGTTTTTTTATTTTAATAGTCTGTCTAATCTCTCTGAGCATTTCACAGTCACTATCACCATCCTGGTCAGGTGGTCAGTAATATGTTCCTATTGCTATATGTGACAAAGTTCCTCCTCTACCTTGGTGGGTCTTGCACTTATTGGCGGATTTGCTCACCTCGGAGATTCACAGCAGCCCTCAGTTTGGCCATTTTCGTGAACCTACAGTCCAGGTCAACTCCTGTGTCTGACCAGGAATTGGGAGGTTTGGGGGGAACCCGGACCCACCCTCTACTCTGGGTTCCAGCTGTCTAGAGTGCCTCCTGGAACAGCTGTGCGACAGCTATGACTCCCTGGGCTACTTCCCCATGGCCTCCTCCCAACAGCTTCTTTATCCTCACCATAGGACCTTCCTCCTGGTGTCTGATAATGCTTGTACTCCTCAGTCCTCCAACAGTCCACGTTCTCACTCTCAGCTCCTAGTGCCTCTTGCTCCCAGCTCCTCACACGCATGCCACAAACTGAAGTGAGGTCCTTTTTAAACTCAGGTGCTCCGATTAGCCAGCCTTAATTGATTCTAGCAGCTCCTTGATTGGCTTCAGGTGTTCTAATCAGCCTGTCTGTCTTAATTGTTTCCAGAAAGTTCCTGATTGTTCTGGAACCTTCCCTGTTGTCTTACTCAGGGAAAAGGGACTTACTCAACCTGGGGCTAATATATCTGCCTTCTATCACTCTCCTGTAGCCATCTGGCCCGACCCTGTCACATATATTATTATTAGAGTATGGAATTACTATCCATAAAGATTCTATGGTACAGTTTGGTCCATTTAATATTTTTACTTCATTTGATTCTACACTTTTTTCACATATAGTGCCACTCCTCCACCAGAACACCCTGTTCTGTCCTTCCGATATATTTTGTACCCTGGTATTACTGTGTCCCATTGATTAGCCTCATTCTACCAAGTTTCTGTGGTGCCTATTATATTAATATCCTCATTTCATATAAGGCATTCTAATTCACCCATCTTATTATTTAGACTTCTATCACTGGTATATAAGCACTTAAACAACTTGTCACTTTTCGCTGTCTACCATTACATGATGTAATTGAATGGGACCTTTTTTCATTTGACTGTTTCTCATCAGATCTTACCTGTATTTTATCGTCTTCCATCCTTTACTCCTTACTAGGACATAGAGAATCTCTATTAATAGATCCTTCCCTAAGGGATGTCTCTGTCCGAACCACGTGCTCCTCTGCACCTCTTGGCTTTCCCCAGCCCCTAGTTTAAAAACTACTCTATGACCTTTTTAATTTTAATTGCCCGCAATCTGGTTCCATTTTGGTTTAGGTGGAGCCCATACTTCCTGTATAGGCTCCCCCTTTTCCAAAAGTTTTACCAGTTCCTAATAAATCTAAACCCCTGTTCTCTACACCATCATCTCATCCACGCATTGAGACCCTGCAGTTCTGCCCATCTAACTGGCCCTGTGCATGGTACTGGAACGTTTCAGAAAATGCTACCATAGAGGTCCTCGACTTCAATCTCTTACCTAGCAGCCTAAATTTGGCCTCCAGGACCTCTCTCCTATCCTTCCCTGTCACTGGTACCTACATGTACCAAAACCACCGGCTCCTCCCCAGCACGGCACTTAAGTCTATCTAGATGTCTCGAGAGATCTTCAACCTTCTCACCAGGCAGGCAAGTCACCATGCAGTTCCCCCAATCATTGCAAATCCAGCTATGTTTCTAATGATCGAACTGACCATTACTAATACCTGTCTCTTCCTAATAACTGGAGTTCCATCCCCGGAGACGTATCCTCAGTGCAAGAGGATACCACAACATCATCTAGAAGGAGGGTCCCAACCATGGGATCATTTACCTCTGCTCCAGTTGGACGTTCTCCGTCCCTGAGACTTTCATCCTCCTCAACAGCACAGAGGGTGTCAGACTGGGTGTGGAACTGTTCTACTGTGTCCCGGAAAGTCTCATCTATGTACCTCTCTGTCTCCCTTAGCTCCTCCAGTTCATTCACTCTGGTCTCCAAAGCCCATACACAGTCTCTGAGGGCCAGGAGCTCCTTGCACCGAATGCACACATATGCCACCTGCGCATAGGGCAGGTAATCATATATGCTGCATTGGGTGCAATAAACTGGATAGCCCCCACTTTGTGGCTGGACTTGTGCCTGCATTATCTTTTTACTCATGAAGCTTGTTCCTTTGTTGTTGTTTTGTTTTTATCAAGCAGTGTTTTTGGCTTTAAGTTTAAAGAATGTTAAGTGTATCTAGCCTCCCTCATGCTCCTCCTCCAAAATCCCTCGAAAACTCCCCTGTTAGCCGCTCCTGGTCACTAGCTCTTCTCGTTGCTCAGGAGTGGGCTTTTTAAAGCTGTGGTCTTCCTGAGTAGCCATGTTCCCTGGTTAAGGGTTGATGGGTGCTAAAGGGCTTAGGGATCAAAGCCTCATTAAGAAGCTCTCAGCCTTGCCTAGCAAGCCGCTAGGCTCAGCACATGGTCCCCCAAACAAACAGACCACCTTGTGGGTTACTGGGAACATGTTGCTTTCGCATTGCTTTTAGCCAATATTGGCGCTTTGGAATTTGCCAGAGTTTTGTGTCCACAATGTCAAAATGAATTAGTTATACATCTTTCCTCCACTCGTATTAATACTGCTGAATCACCACTTATGAAACAGGCTGACCCCTGATGACCATTGAGGACCCAGATGAGTAACACATCACAGTTCACTTTGACGAAGTTTCAGAAAACTCTTACTTATAGGAGGGTACTATTAATGATGGCAAACCAATCCAGATGAAATAAATCAGTTTAATAAATCAAACATTCTATCAGAACTGAAACTAATCCCTTAACTGGAATGTAAATAAATGCTGTAAACTTCTTCTTTCTCATGATGTGCTGCACTTCTTTTTTTGTCCAGGCCTTGAAGCACGAAACACCAGAATTTTGCAGCAAAAATTATTATTGCTGTATTTTGATGCATAGAGAACCAGGAAGCAGCCAAAATCTTGGGGGGAGGAGTTTCTCTTTGGGAATTTCTTAGCTTGATTTCTTGAAGGAAAAAAAGTGTGAACAACATGTTTCAAATAAGTATTAGAACATTTTAAATACTTCTCAGAACCATACGTCTGAGCCAAGCCATTTGACATTTAGCCTCTACAGAGGTCACACAAATATGCTTCAAAGCAGAAATGATGTAATATTCAATGTAAAAATAGTGACTTTTATTTTCCTTCATTCCTTCCAGCAACAAAATCTCCCCATCTCACTTTTCATCCCTGTTCACATAGCTTTTCAGATCAACTTGCCAGATGATTGCTGTCTCTTAATACTACTTTCAAAAGACTGTTTCAGTATTGGACCAAACAGAAGTGTCTGATGATGAATGGCAACAGCAGAATTAGTATTCTCTACGTCAGATCCAAACTGGGCAAGCAGCACTGGGATTATGTGCTAACTCCTGTGAGCATGGAGTGGCTTATTCAGGAATTCTTTGGTGAACAGCTCTCTGCAGAGTGCAATAGGCCAACACTAAAAGTGAGGTTGTGCTTTACTGCTCCATGGCCATGCCGTAGAGAGTAAAGGGGAAGTAAACTGCGCCTCTGCCTTCTTGCATGGCTGCACAGGAACAATGCCAATTGTTACTGGGTTATTGGGGTGATGTGAGAAAGTAGGAATGGTGTCCTGGATACTTCTACTTTCCCAGCGTTGAAAGGAATGGGAGATAGTGCAGCTATCTCTGCTAAAAACAGAGGAAGAACTACCCCTCCTCTCACTAGGTCAGAGCAGCAGTACTCCCCACACCTCCCCCACCTCTTTAACTGGTACGGTGAAAGCTCCTCCTCCTGTTTCAGGCTCCTTTATATGCTTTGTCCACTAACAAGTGGGTGGTGGATGGGTGGACAGTGAACAGATCCATGGCTTCATCTCTCACATGCTGGGCAGTAAAGCTGTCTGAGCATGAAGTCAGGGGAGTATGCTTGGCTCTGTAGTAAAGTATTCTCCCTTTGGAGTAGGGGAAGAATTGTGCCTCTCTGGGGCTTGTTATGTGGGGCACTTTCAGGAGTATGTACTACCTGTTTCCCAAGAAACCCTCAATGCCAGTTGGCAAGGAGGTTACAAGAATATCCTGATTCTGGTGTGTACATTGTGGTTCACCAATGAATGTCATATGAGGTCCTAAATGAAAGCCAAGGTTACACTGGTCCAATGTTAATGTTGTGAAATGTATGTGCACATACTATGTAAGGAGTTATGTATGTGCATTGAAAATAGGTCCCTAGCTTCTGTATCACAGCAGAGGTAGAGGAACAAGTTTCCCATAAGACAAGGAATGTTTAATCACCTGTCTCTCCTGTTGAAATGTAAATTAAGTATTGTTTCATTCACAGGGGGTCTTCCAGCACACATTGAAGGTAAAGCAAATGAAGGATTGTAAGAATTGCTGAAAGGAACTAACAGGTACTCACATGGTGGGGAAAGAGAACCTCATCTTAAGATATACTTCAAAGGTTTGCTGGAATATGTTTGAGGAACAAAGAAGCCTCCCCCCATGCTTCTGCACCTAGCAAACAGGCAGGGTTTTATATTCACAACAACTGGTTCACAGTCAGCCTTGGTTGAAGACACTGCAAAAGGCCTTGGGTGAGATAAGGTAACTTTAGATTGAAAGTTAGCCTGCTAAGTTAAGTTTAGTCTCCAGAAAGCATGTTATGCTTTTGTTTTGTATATATCCATTTGTTTCCGTTATCCTTACTCACCATCTCTTGAATCTTGAATATTTGGTAACAAACTTATCCTTGTTTTCAATATAAATATATCTAAGTACTGTGATACTAAGCTAGTTGCTGATCCTGAGTTGGTGTGTACACTTCCCTTGGGGATAGCAGGCTTGGTATTTCTGTGAATATTCAGTGGATAAGGGGCTGGATGCTACAGGGGGACACTTCAAAAGGGCTCAGAGTTAACCTGCAAGGCAAAGTAAGGGTTGGCAGAACCAAGAGGCGATTGCTTGGGTGGCTATCAGGCTGCTACGGTCAGGGAGTTCAGCTTCTTGACACCCAGTTAAACGCAAGCAAGTCTCCCTGATGCTGGAGGTAGGGGTTAACAAGGTGACTCATAATCCTGGGTATCCCAAGAACCATCACACTACCCCCTACACAGGGTTCAGCCTAAAGGTGTTTAATGAATGATTTCACTCAGAACCTGCATCAAAGCCCTTTGAAACAAATGGGAATTTTTACAATGACTTGCTAGATATGCTCTAGGAATTATTTTGAGGATGTTCTGTAGCCTGTGTTACACAGGAGGTCAGATTAGATTATCATAGAGGTCCCTTCTGGCCTTGGAATCTATGAATGTATTATTTCAATGGGCTTCAGATCTGGCTCTTAAAGCTTATTACATTGCTTTATATTTTAGCATCATTTAGGAAGACAAACAGAACATCGCTTGTTCTGAGCAATACATTTCTCATACAGAGGAGAGAGATAGGTTGGGGTTAATTGTTCCCATGTCTTGCCTGAAACACCAGAGCATTTGGATACCAGTTCTTCCCCCATGGCCCCTTTTTCCTTTTTCTTTTTTTTTTTTTAGCTTGCCACTGTTCTTTATTTAAAAGGGTCAAGGAGGGCATGTCAATGATAATTACTATACAGTGGTCATCTGTGACAGTCTGCAGCCTACCATTATTTTCAATTTAAGTCCATCACCAATAATTTATGACTGCATCTGCAGTTACTATCAGCTAAGCAATATTTAATTGCTTGGCACGTACTCTCCAAACTGTCAACAAATGCATATCTGCAAGCTCCATTACATATTTCCAGTGATGCCTTCAGCTGTCTTCTTCTTTTTTTTTTTTTAATGGTTGCTAGCACAGTTTACTGTTAGATGTCCAATGGCCACAAGTTATAAAGCCATAAAAGAGTGTTAAAAAGGTGATGACCAAAAGAAATTCTTGGCCAACACATAGGTAATTCAGCAGAAGTCACTGAATTCAGATTTTGTCTTAAAGGGAGAACCTACTATTTCGTTTTCATAGTCATTTGCTGCTAGGCTGTACTATGATATCTTTTTCCTGTTTGGAATTTTAATGGTACTGGCAGACCTAAATTTACAAATGTAAATCACTATAGCTTTCTTTACATATCAGCTTACAGTTAAAATAGGTTCTAAAGATGTCAAAGATTAAAAGATTGTACCAATGGTAATATTTCTTAACCTATGAATAGTAACAGCCCATGGCTTGTTCTCATTCTTTAAATTTGAATATATTTCAGTCTTCAAGTTTAAAATGAGGAAAATATTCTATAGGAAGGGCCAGATTCTGCCACTCATCCTCGGTTTAAGTGGTACCATACTTTACTATGCACATAGTCCCATTGACTACTTGTGCTGTAAAGTACTACTTAACCAGAGTAACAAGGGCAGGACGTAGCCCTAAGTGAGCACTAGATTCAAGCTACATATGATTGCAAACATTCACCTGTCAGCATATAGCAATCCTACAGTTCTTCAACATAGTCCCATCAATGATGTCACTGGGCCGATTAGAGACTGCAGGATTGGGCCCTTACTAACCAGAAATTGTATACACAGTGATACATAACCTGCTGCATCTTTATTTGAAAGGAATCAAAAGCAAGTCCTGTATACTAATTTGTGACCATTCATTTAGACATATCACCACATTGCCACTGAATCAAAAGGAAGGTTTTTATATTACAAGATTAAAAAAAAATACATTACTATTTCAGGTTCCTTCCTCCTTTCTCTAATTGTGTCCTGTCTTTTATTTTTTTATTATTTTATGCCAGGTAATTGCCTCTCTATAGTCTTAAAAATCTTCAGGTTTTGTCTAAAAATATGTTTAATTTTAACTTTTCAGAAAGCACACTTGTTACTGAAAAATTAATCAGCAAAATCAGGAGCTACTTTTAATGACTGGTATTTTAATGGGTGAATATTTTCCACTAAATCTGAAATGCAAAAAGGATCTGTGGTTTGGTAGGACTGAAAGTGAGTACAAAACTGCAATATATCTAACAGGCACAGATAACACATGATCTTAATTCAAATTAGAAATGTATTTATAGAACAGACCAGCAAGTTGCAATACATGTTATGCATAAATCATAAATAATAAGACTAAAATCGTTAAAGTGACACTAAATAGACAGTCTAACCAGCTTCTGTATACAGTCATATTCATTTTAACTGCCCTGTCAAGAATTGTAAATGCTTCATTCTACATTGCCTTATTTATTTTCTGGGAAATAGTAAGTGTCTGTAAAGATAGGAAACTACTCTACTATAATTGGTGGGGTACTTTTATGTCTCATTTAATCAGAATCTATGCACTCTATGTGTAATGTCTGCTAAGAATGGAATTTTCCAGAGAACGCAGTGTTATGAATTGCCATGACTCATTACATGTTCCAATAAAGAATCACTCTCTATGTGAAGTGTATTGTAGTGGTTCAGAATGCCTCCTCGAGAGATCTTTGACCTCAGTATCTGTTATGTGAACTCCATTTTACAGTTTATTTTCATGGCTGAAACGTTAGATGAAACCATAATATTTACTATTACACATTTGTTCAATGTCAATGTAATATATTGCTAGGCAACACTCGGCAATGAAAAAAGGAGTGCCACCTTTCATTCAGCACATTAGCTAAAAGAACAAACATGAAATGTGCCTGTTTTCTTAGTCCTCTACTGCAAGGCAGAATTGTACCGGTAGAAAGTATTATTAGTGGTGATATTTATTTCTTCTGTTAAAATTGTTCAGCTGAATGTAATGTTTGGGAAAGGTGTTTGCTCAATGGCCCCTAAGGCTAACGTCCTCTGTCTACCTGCAGAACAGGCACAGGGAGAAGCTGTGAAGGCTACCTACTTCCTCTACCTGACAATGGTACTGCAACTTGAAAGCACAGATACGGCAGGGCACTTGATGACAAAACCCAGATTTAATCCTATGCTTCTCAGTGAGCAAGGCAGCATACCAGATATGTACATACAGATACTTTTTCTGACTATGTGTAAGGAGACTGTTGCCCCCTTACTAACATTCAGTGGGGGTGTTTTGGTTGGCTAGCTCCCAGTACTAAAAAGGGGGAAGGGTCTATGGGAAATCAGGACCCTGAGACTGACAGTCCCCAGGAACAATGGGGAGAGGCCCAATGCTCCAGGTCAGCCTGAATGACAGGGCGGGCAGGCTAATCAGAGAGGCAGGAGTCCAGGGAGGTCCCATCCTCCATGTAAGCTGGAGTTGCCTGGGTCAGACAGAGTGGGGCCGAGCTAAGGAGAAAGAAGGGGTGCAAGCTGAGCTGGGGAGCAGATCCAGAGAGAGCAGACCCTGTCCTGGGAGCAGAGCTGCAGCCCCAAAGCCAGAGGCACAGCCCAGAGAGAGCAGACTTGCCCTGGGAGCAGAGCTGCAGCAACCAGAGCCAGAGGGGCCAGAAAAGCAGCCCACGAAGCAGGTCAGTGCTGGGAGCAGAGTCACAGAAGCAGCTTGCAGAGCAGACCTGTCCTGGGAGCAGAGCTGTAGCAACCAAAGGCAGAGGGGCCAAAGAAGCAGCCCAGGGAGCTGGAGGCAGAGCAGCAGCAGCAGTGCAGAGACAGAGTGGTGGAGCTGGGGCTGGAGCAGTCCGGAGCTGGGTGTGGTGAGCAGCTGGGGAGACCGAGGGGGACCCTGGGCAGCGGGCCCAGCACAGGGAGACGCCTCAGCCAAGAGGCTCTGCAGGCCAGGCTTGGATCGTAACCCCGACAGGGCGGGGGCAACACTGGGAAGAAGGGTTGGGAAGAAGGGTCCTACCACTTAGAGCCTGAGAGCGTGTGGCCACCACCAGAGCAAGTGTCCAACCCACAGCATCCCTGCAGCAGAGCCAGGGCCTGAGAAGAAGGCCTGGGACTTACAAGGAACAGACTGTGAACTGCCCTGACGTTCCAGAGACACTATTTGTGATGTTCCCTGCCACAGAGCGGGGTGATGTGTTTCCTTTAACCGTTCCCATTTCCCTTATTCTTTTTAAAATTAATTGTTGATTAAATAACTTGCATTTGCTTTAAATTGTATGTAATGGTCAGTGGGCCAGAGAAGTGACTGGTGCAGAGAGAGTACCCCGGAGTGGGGACACTGTGGCCCCTGTCCTAGGTGACCACAGCAGGGTTGGGGGTCGAACCCCCCAGGAATCCTGGGCCCAGCCTTGTTGGGGTTACAAGGACTCTGCCAGACAGGAGAGTGGAAGGGGAGTCCTCAGGGGCAGGGAGGCCACTGGGTAAAGGAAGTGGGAGCGAGGACTCAGATCCTTTCGCTAGCCCACTTCACTGGGGTAGTGCAGAAGCCAAGAAAGTTCCCCACAATAGCGGGACTATTCCCCCACTTACATATGCACTTCCTCTGACATCTTTGTCAGTGGACTGGCAGCTGTAGCTCCCCCATGACACGTCACCATAGTCATCACTTTTACTGTTCATTTCTGTGCATTTGCAGGTGGCAGGGAAAACAAGCTTCCCGGGGAATGTCTTCGGGCCTGGTGCTATAGCCAATCAATTCAAGAAACTGCCTCTGATGCCAATTATTATAGTTGTGGGTATAGAGAAGCTGAAGAATCAGGCCCCTGGTGATTAGCAGATGCCTATTCCTACTGAGTGTAACAGTATTTCTTCTTAAAAATAAACTTCAGGAATATAATTTTTAAAAAGGAAAAACATTGGGGCTAATTCTGTCCTCAGCTACGGTGGTGTAAACCCAAATAAGTAGGTGGCCTTCAGTGTAGTTATTTAATAGTTAAATAGAGTAGCACCAGTGTAAATATGAAATAAATATGGCTCATTAACCCCTTCCTTTTTTCATCTTGCATCTTCATTTCTTGAATCTTTTCAGGCCAGAGAGCTGTACCATTTCACTAGATGAACAACTTGGCTCTGCGAGCTGGTGGCCAACACCTTCAGTTTTGCTGTGCATTCTCTAATTCTCAGTGGTGCTGCAAATACACTATGGCGTAATATTGTGTTTGTAGCAGCCCTGATAGGTGTATGTTGTTGTTATTTTTTATTCCAGGATGCTGCTTCAGTCCACGCCAGCAGAGATTGTTTCTCTTGTTGCCATCAGTTAGGCAAGGAGCCATCCTGGATAAAGATTTTGGTGTCCAGTGCTACTTGTGGCTGCTCTAAGCGCTGCTCCTTGGTTGTTTCCAGCTTCCTTCCAGGAAAGGAGAAGAGGTCTGCTGGCTTAGGTTTGTTTTCACTGCTGCTCCGTGCTCCAAATGGCCACTGGAATTTCCAGAAAGCAGATAAAAGAAGAAAGGAAGCTTTGACTCTCATGTTCTAAGCTTATGCAGCTAGCCATTGTTGGTATGGTTTACCCTGTGTGCCTGGGCCCACCACTTTCACCTGGTTGCACCCGGACTTGCCACAGCTGGCTACCTGTGGGAAAGCCAGCAGGTGACTGGTCCCAACCTTTCTGTGCAAAAGGATTAGGAGCCTCCCTAGGATCAAGATTAGTGCCACACATGTGGAGATAGCTCCTGAGGCACAATCCCTTTCTCCTGGGGTGGTGTAGAGTGGCTCTTTGGCAGCACGACATAATCTATCTCCATATACCTGTAACTATTGGTTAGAGGATGCATAACCGAATTGGAGGCAGGCAGCGTCACAATAATGCCCATCAGAAGGTAACCATTTCATTCGTTAGGGATCTCCAGATTATCAGTTGCCAAGTCCGTAATGTCCCAGCAAGCGTTCCAGTCATTCAGAATCAAGGATTTACAGGATCTCATGTGTTCTACTACTCCACCTTACCATTAATTCAGTTTCATATTACAAAGATAAGTGAATCTTTCAAATACAGTAACTGGTAATGTTTGTTCTGGTGTAGATTACAGACAGTACATCCAGCTGGTGCTTTGTGATTTAAAATTGAGGTCAGTGAAAACAGATGCAAAACGTTAGGAAAATCCTGTCCAACTTCTCATCCAAACTCTTTTAGTAGCTTTGGGAATCTTATTAAGACCTTCTGATTGATACAGTATCGTCTTTATTCATTGTTACCCTCCTTATATCCGTGTTAAAGTAGCATTAAAAAGAAAGCATATGCTCCCCTCCCCCTGCTCTCCAATAATTTTCCTTTGAAGAGACAATGTAATATGGAGTGGGAAAATAATGAGGGCAGGAACATAAAACCAAAATTATGGAGGTGCACTTTATAGAGTCATGGATTATAAAGCCAGAAGGGACCACTGTGATCACCGTGTGTGACCGCCTGCATACCCGTGCCTTAGGTTTTCCCTGAATTAATTCCTGTTTGAATTAGAAGAATTTGTTTCCTAGCCCTCTCCTTCAACAGGGAAAGAAAGAGATGGGGATAAACAGGAATAGCCCTGAATAAAGCCAAACAAAACTAGGAATGTAGATAACCAACACTTCAGCAAGTAAATAAAGAAACAAAGCAAATAGCAGACCCAGAACACAAGTCATCTGGAAGTGTCACAGGAGTGTATTAAAACTGCATCTTCTTTCATCTAAAATGAATTAATCTGCCACTTCAGCCCTATTTATGATAGACCTCAAGTATGATTAAACGGCGTACTCTGTGAAAGGTATATGAGAAGAACACTGCTCTACATTCTCCAGTTTACCTACCTTCTGCACTGAGTAGTGACTGAAATTGTCTCAAATAGCAAACCGTTTGATTTGGGAATTAATTCATGAAACTGAACCCCAAGTAGACTTCACTATAGTTTGGAGGTGGGAGGCATCATTAACTATTTGTGAATACTCCGAAAGCCATCCTGGTATTTATGCAAATGTTCAAGAATCCAGACATTTTAGCAAAAATGATTATTTAGCTAAAAAGTCATACTGGGAGCTTATTTTCTATTTGGTAGCATTTTGTTTAAAACTGTCATCCAGTCAAGGAGCAAACACAATGTTGTGCGACCTTGGATGTCAGGTACACAACAGGAATAATGAATAGGTGAAGTGAACAGGTCACAAATTCAATTCTCATCTGCTTCTAATGCTAGGCCTGCTACCATGTTGTGTGAACTTTGTTCAACCCACAGTCTGAAAATTATCCATCCAGTTTATTCAGCAAAAAAAATGTATGGATACAGAAGACGTTCACAGCCATTTGCACTACCTTGCAAATGACTCATGAACCAAATAAAAATAAGGCAAAATTTGTCATATTTTTAGTTCGGCAGATAACAGCTCTCATAGTGGCCATACCATTTTCAACTGATAAAACAATAAAGGACTAGAAAAGTAAACTAGTAAGGGACAAAAAAAATGATAATTTGAGACTCCAAATATAGAAATGTCTCTAGCACTTTGTACAAAAGCTGCAGCCAAGTGGAAGGGCCATCCAGATCAGCATATTTTGTCATGTTTCTTGCTGACCTTTTTCCTTGAAGCCACCACAAGCCCCAAAGTAGAAAGGTTTTGTGTTCTTTGTACATTTCTCAAAAATGGGGAACAAGCAAAAATAGGAAAAGAAACTGTGAAGTTTAGAACTGAAACTTCAATGGCTAGAGTGAAACAAAGAAATCTTCCTTTCTTAAGCTAGGACAATTCTAACAACAGTTATGTCGGTTTGTGAGAACAAGCACATGTGACGATCACATTATGCCTGCTTGTGTATTTTTGTTTGCCTTTCAGTTTGGAAGCATTCATGTGTTCTTAGTTTAGAATGGCTGTGAAGACAAATGTAGGTGTGTCAGATGTAATGACTGCTTTGTTGAAACAGGACTGTTCAAATACTTAGTGCTAGATTGTAAGCCCTTCATTCCTGTGGGCGAGCTGTCCATGAGAAGTCCTATTGCAGTCACCTGAACTCCTTGTGCACATACCAGTGTAGTAAGCAGCTTGGAATCAGACCTTAATGTCTGGATTCAGGAAAGCATCCTATAAAATATTTGCTTATCTTTAAACATGTGTTTAAGACCCATTGATTTCCTGAATTGGAGCTGCAATGAATATTTCTCTAGAAAATTAGGTTTAAATTGGAATCCAACAGGCTCATCTTTGTATTCAACAGTTCTCTGATTTTCCTGAGCCACTAATATTTCATTTAAATTGTTATTGCACAAACAAGTTTTAGTTTGGCTTCAGTGATTTCATTGTCTGGCATCCTCAAGGTGCTAAGGAATCAATGATTCCCTTCAGATGAGATAATGCTAAGAGTTTAAATCATGTCTGCTGATTGGATCTAAACAAGAGAAAGGAGAGCTAAAAAATAACTTTATATTTATTTTGCATGTTTGTCACCAGCTTGATTTTTACCATATACCAGAGACAATCAAAAGCTCTGATTCTACAGTAATTTAAAAAGAAAATCTAGTGACTCTTCCCTATGCTCATTTTATGACATTAAAATAAAATTGTACACAAAGGTTTAAGACCCTATTTGACTTGTTTTAAAGGACCTCTAACAGATTCCTATGAGTACTTTTGTGGATCCATATTTTTAGACATGCAGCAAAGATCAAACCTGAACAAAGTGCATCAAAGAAAGCACACAAGAAGGGCCCTACCAAGCCCCAGGTCAACAGGAGACAGACATGGCCTCCTGGATATTTCTACAGCTGCCTGCCAGAGAAACAATGAGGTAACCAACAGTTGGCCCAGATTGCACCACCAGGGATGATCAGTTCCACATTTATGGCTTGTGGAGTCCTACTGCTGACAAGCATCCCATCTGTGACCACAGCGGTTATCTCTATTCCCAGGAAGAGGGGAGAGGTAAAATGGCAGCAACACGAGTAACAACAGAAAAGCCAGTACAGCTGTTAGCAGTGCCTCCCTTTAGGGCTTGATTGTCCTTAGGACTGTGCAGTGATGCCAGGGCATTCCTCCCCCTCTCCCTCATGTTCCACACACTTATACTCTTGATTCGTCTCTCTGGATCTTGGGCCTGACTGTACATCAGTAAATGGGTGCAGTGAGCCAGCTACTCCCCCCAGGCACATGGGACAGGAGTTGACGGGAAAGGTTGGGGAGTGAATGGAGCAGAAGGATCATACAATGCTTCTTATTACGTAGAGGCCAGGCACTTGAACCCGTTGGCATATGGAGTAGTACCTGACTGTCTGAGTAGTTCCATTGACTTCAGTGAGATTCTCTGGAATAAAGGTACAGTTCAATATGAGTAAAGTTTGTAATGTTTACATTCGATTGGGGGTTAGTATTAATTTAGATATGGGTGTTACATTTATTTAATGGAGGAAGGCATTATTACATCAATTAATTTAAGGGAAAACACCAATGGTAAGATTTTAATACATTTCTAGAGCAGATCAAACAATGAAGAAATGTTTTCACACAAATTTTATTTTTTTCCCCCTGGTTCCATCAAAATTAAATTGTGAAGAAAATTTTCATTAAAAAAATTAAATTATTTAAATTTCAGACAGCTGTCTGTATTTCTGATTTCTGCCTAATTTTGCCATATTTCATTGCTTTCAATTACTCCGACATCAGTCCTTCTCCAGAACTGGCTATGTTTCAAGGAGAGGTAGCTCTAGTACTTAGGAAATTTCTTACTTGGTTCTATTGGAGTTAAATCTTTTGATCATCCCATTATTTATCTTAACCTCTTGCATTCACTGACCGATATAGTTAGTAGAGGACATTGCCCTTTTTTATTTCTGTGTGAGCTCATGCATTTTATTTTGCATATATTTTTGGAAATGCATCTCTTTGTTCTGGAGGATACAGTTGTGATATCTTGGAAAACAGCAATTTTGAAAATCGCCCCATTTTTAAAGAATTGTGCAAAACAGAGAAGATTGAATCTGTATGTTATGACCAAAAGGTCTGAGCACAGACAAACAAGGCATCAAAACTTTATAATAAAAATATGATTCAAAATAAAAATGAACAAGACATTAAGGGAGATGCAGAGATGAGCATCAAAACATCACATTTGGTGGAGGAGGACGAAGATAACAGAAACAAGACAACAAACAATAAAACATGATAAGACAAGCAAGAGGAGGAGAATGTGAAGAAGATTATGCAAGAGATTAAGATAAATAAGAGGGTATATTTCAAGTATATGAAGAAGATCTAGGGCTTGTAAGAGACAGCAACGATAATTTAATAATTAAAGAAGACACTGAGGAGAGAATGAAATTAATCATTGACCTTGTGTTTTACAAAGGAAGATGAAGGGACTATATCAGATTCAGACACATTATTTTCAAGGGGAGGAAGATGAAATACCAGAGATAATCAAGAAATGTGAATGTTTTAAAAAAGATTGTTCTCCATATGTGTATATTGGACTATTGAAAGAATGGAAGGGAGGTAAGATCATTGCTGTCATTTAAAATAGACAGGTCCTCAGCTGCATTTTTTGGCATCTTTTGCAACTCTTGGTCACCAGTTGCCTCCCTCCACACACACACGCACACACACACACACCCCAAATGTCAACTCATGAATGGCACTGAGTTGTAGTGCTCCTTAGCTGTGACCAAAGGTTGGGCCCAGTATATTAAAAATGTATTAGAAACTCCATTTGGGCTTGCATAATTTTGTGTACACAAGGTCTTGTGTTCTTAGTTTTCAGGCACTAACTTCTGTGTGCACCATAAATACATTCTCAAATCTGTGCATCAGGTGACAGGATTTTTCACTAGCAAAACCAATTTTGGGAAATGCCAAAGGAGTTCTGGCTATGTAAATTCTATCATGTGGGCAGGCAGGGCTTAGTGTTCTAATGCAGCCTAGCTGGAGCAGGCATAATTGTAAGCCATCTGTTCAAAATATGGTCCTAGATGTAGAGCAGTTACCATAAATAAGTTTCAGTTTTGCCTTAATAAGAATTTACTGAGAAATTCTTCATTGTTTGTTGGATTCTCTGTGCATAATATAGGAATTTCTGCAAATATCAAAGTAATATTGTTTAGTTATCTAAAGCATTACCTAAGGTAACTGGCCCATTTTTAAGAGTGACTAGCACTCATATTTAACAAGGAATCTCAGAACCAGAAAACTGAGACATATATGACCAGATATTTGAAAAAAGAGACCTGAGATCCTTAACACCTATATCTGCATGTACAATTACTGGAATTACACATGCAAATCAAGCAGTTGCACTTCTAAATGCATATGTAGATATCTAAATGTCTGGATGACACATGCAAAAGCCAGAATTGTATATAGTTATGGAAATGATGTGTGTAAATGCAGGCATGTGGGGAGCATACATTTGTGTGCCGTGCTTCTGGCTTCTTTTTTTTTTAAAAAAAAATATGGCCCATAAGCTGTAATTCAACCTTGGGGAAGTTACTATGGAATTCATGACTAAAATGTACCTGAATTTGATTCAGTAGTAATCTATCACCTAATCCTGCATCCATTAAGTCAAAGGCCTACTATTGACATCAGTGCAGGATTAGGTCCCTAAATCTCAACCATCTCATCTGATATGCTGAGGGTGATCTATTTGTGTGGATAACTGGCTAAGATGAGGTGACCAGTGAAAAAGTCCTGATATCACCTTTCATCTTCTCTGCTGTGTAAACCAATGTCCTGTGGACAAAGAGACATCCATAAATTGAGGAAATTTATGAAAAGGCAAGACAATCGATAAAATGTAAGACGGTGATAAAATTCAAAATGACTTAGAATAGGAGAGGCCGGGGAGATACAGTAATTCAATAAAATGAAACATACATTTGGAGAACAAAGCTAGGGATGAAATAAAAACAACACCAGAATATATATCTTCGAAACCCATACACTGCAAGACACAGTATTACCAACCCCAAGCGTTCGAAAACCTGAGTCAGGCCTAAAAAAATCATGAGATTAACCTAACTATAATTGAATTTAAAAATATAAATAAATAATGATGTGTGTGTGTGTGTGTGAGAGAGAGAGAGAGAGAGAAAAAGAGCATATATTTTTGTTTGTCTTTTGGTCTCAATCTTTAGGTCACACTCAAGTGACCATTTTAAAACTTTTCTTTGCAACCATTAGGGCTATAAACTTACCTTTTAAAAAAAGAAATTTTCTTATAATCACATGCCCCCAGGATATGGGGCTTTAATTAAAAAAAAAACAACAACACAAAGATTTCAAAGGTGAAATTCTGGCCCGACTGAAAGTCAAAAGTTACCTTTGATGTCAGTGGGGCCAGGACTACAGTCCAAATATCCTGAGGCTTGTGCTACAATCACAAAAGTTGACAACATTGAAAACACAGAATAGAAAAAAGAATCCTTAAGGGTCTGTGAGAAATACAATTCTAGATAAGAGTATTGAAAATAGCCATAAAAATCCTGAGATGCATAAATATAGATATTAATGATCCGTCATTTTTTCAGTCCTCGGTAAACGATTAAATCACTGGCCAAATTGGGACTATAATCCATTCAGATACTTCTGGACATATAATTATGAAAGTGCTATCACAGATATGGAAAAGGAAAAAGAGGATTAAAATTAAAGATAGCTTTATTGAAATATGTACAAAAACACTATGAAAAGGGGAGGGAGAGGCTAGCTGGAAGAACAAGAGGCTAAAATGAAGAGCAAGAGACTATAATTGTATGGAATTATGGGATATACAGCAAAGGGATTTTAATGGAATTTATTTGTACACAGAAGAAAAAAATGGTTTTCCAAAAGAATTTATAAATAGCAAAAGGAAAATATTTTGTGGGACATGTGCAAAGTTCAAGAAGAGGTGAAATCTAAAGGGTTAATTACCAAAAGTAGAACCCCAAGGGCTAAATTCTTCTCTATGCTGCACTGATGCAGCTGAGGAAGAGTGACAGAAAGGCTCTTCCTGCATGCAGACATCAGGACAAGAGAAAATAGGTGGCCTTGTGGTTAAGACACTGGATTAGGCCTCAGGAGAGCTGTGTTCAATTTCTGGCTCTCCCACAGGCTTTCTGTGTGACCCTGGACAAGTCACACCCCACCCCCCATCTGCAAAAAAAAAAAAAAAAAGTATAACAGTGCTTCTTTTCTCCCATCACGTGACTTGTCTATTCAGATTGTTAACTCTTTGGGGTGGGGACTGTCTCTCACTTTGTGTGTGTAAACTGTGTATCACAATACCAGGGAGGGGTCTGAGCTGAAAACTCTATGTGCTACTGAAATGCAAAGAAATAATAATTGCAACAATGACAATAATTTCTCTAGAGAGTATTGGGAGAGACTGAGCAGCCAGCTAACTTTCTCAAGGGGGCATGGTCCAGGGTAGACTCCTCTTGGTGTCAGTAGCAAATATTGTCCTGGAGTACAATTTTCTTCTCTTCAGTGGAAAGTATACTCCAGATCATCCCTGAACACCATGAGAAATCCTGCCCTGACCAGAGAGATTTCTGTATCATAGTAAAGCATAAAGCATGCAAGGCTTCTACCCTCTTTTCCAGCTAGGGTTATTCTGATCCAGTGCCCACTGAAGTCAGCGGAGAAACAACCATTTATTTCCGAGGCCATTGGATCAACGCCAGTCTTAGGGAAAATATTATATTACTTTGTGTGAGAATCTCCCAAGGGAAGTGTTAGAATCACTAAAAATATACTGCATGAAAATATGCTGCAGAGCCAAAGATTAGATGGCCTAGATGCACTGTCAAGAAGACAGACTAGATGACAAATTGTGATGGTCTTTTCAGTCTGGAGTTTCTCTGATTCTATGTACTTTATAACCTCTACTGTCCTCAGATATATTATTTTTCTTCTTTTTCCTCCTTCATTTGTAATAAACCTCCTGGGACAGCATTTCTTCTGCACTAACACAATTGCACTAGCACTTAGGGCAACGTTAATGTAACATTAACAGCTTGATTCTGTCCTTTGTTATACCCATGCAAATGGCATTGCAGAAGTTTAATAGAGGTCAAAATTTGGTCCAGTGGGTCTACTGAAAAGTGCCAAGAAAATCACATTTATCTTTGAAACTAGACTGGACAAAGCTCTCTGGAATACTATGGGGAATAATCCTGAACTGGCAAAGAGATAGACAAGAAGAATAGGTCACCACCATCCATATTCCCGTGTTACACACAAAAATCAAAGGAAGTATCCTCAAAACAACTATGAACCTAACCTCAAAAATGACATGAAGAAGGGGAAGGAGTGCAAGTTATGGATCACAGATTTGAAGAAGCAATCATTTGGATTTGTAACTTAGCCAAAAGAATCAGTTATTGCATGGCTTTAGTAGACAATCAATTAGTAATGAAGTTGGGGACTCTTAACAATTTTTCCAAGAAAAAGCTATGGTGAGTTTCTTGCACAATGGTTGAGATGGCAATCAAGGAAATTCATGGAACATACAAAACGAATATTTGGCCAACCACCTGAAAGTGTTCCTGCCTTAAATACAATATGGTTTTTGGTTGATTTCTAAATATAGGAACTTTCACAGAGACAAATCTTACCCTTGCCTATTACTCACATATCATAGAATCTCAGGGTTGGAAGGGACCTCAGGAGGTCATCTAGTCCAAGCCCCTGCTCAAAGCAGGACTAATCCCCAGTTTTTGCCCCAGATCCCTAAGACCCGCTCAAGGATTGAACTCACAACCCTGGGTTTAGCAGGCCAATGCTCAAACCACTGAGCTCTCCCTCCCCCTGTAAAGTCAAAATTCAATGTGGATGCCGAGTTTTAACTGCACAAAGCAGGGAGTACACAGAAAGGACACTGCATAGGGGGGATCCTGGATAGGAGGCTGCTTTCCAGTGGCTCTCCATAGCAGCACTAATAGGAGTATGGTTGCCAAGATAATGAAGTAGGGAGTGCTGGTCAGTGAATCTGAGGATAACAAATGGGGGTGGGGAGACACATCTTCTACTCGCCCACATACCTAGAGCTAAAGGGAACCTAGTTACCACAGTGGTGGCAGTGATAGGTGGATGTTGGAACTGAGAAGTCATTTCCTTAGACCTTCATCTTGTGTGTGTGTTTATCTCAGTACTCAGGCTTTTCACTCTTTTCCTGGATTGGGACCAGGTCATTTCTGTTCATCAGTAACAGATGCATTATGCTACTGGGTATATTCTTTCCTTGAGGGTCAGGATACACAGTAGAGTTGGTTAGCATTACTTACATGAATATATTTCTTTATTGTGGGATTCAGTTTTCTTTCCCTGCTACTCTATTAATGGAGGCTGTGCCAAGCATTGCTGTCATAAGTACTAGTGTGTTCGGTGTGACATGAATCTGCAAATTGTTCTAAACTCATTATATGTGAGAATTCTGTCAGTCTTTAGAGCCTTATACAAATGATGCAGGACGATTTCCTCGGGGAATCAAAACTGCCATCAGTCATAGAGCAGATAAAATCTGAATTGAATGCTATGAAAGTGAGAGAGGGTTGGGGGGATATATAACCATCCATAATGCTCAATGGTATAATCATACAGTGAAGTTTATTAACATTGCTTACCTGAATATATTCCCTTATTCTGAGATCCAGGCGGAAGACAACCATCCACAGCTTCTAAGTCATACGCAAAATGGAAAGATAGTTTAAAGCTTAGGGGCCTGATCCTGCATTAAGTCAGTGTGAGTTTACCAATATGTGCATATTTCTGATTTAAATGTTTGTACCATTGCAAAACATGCACAACATTAGGCCTGATTCTGACCTAATTTACACTATGTGACAACCCTCTGCTAGGGTAGGAATGGTGGTGTAGTGGATATGGCAATGGACTGGGACTTGCATTCACCTGCTGGTTGCCACAGACTTCCTGTATGACCTTGGATAAGTCAACTTATCTACCCTGCGTCCTGATTCCCCATTGGTAAATTGAAGCTAAAATGACCCTATTTCACAGGGGGGTTGTGAGAGTAATAATCCATTAATCATTATGAAGCGATGTGGGCCATATAAGAACCTAGATATTCTGTGATGTTATTCCTTATGATTTACACCAGAGTAGAGAGATGGGATGGTTTAGTGGTTAGGTTTCTAGCCTAGGACTTGAGCCCTGTGTTCAGTGCCCTGCTTTACTGCTGACTCTGTGGTATGGTGGGTAAGTCACTTAGGCGCAGACAACTCAAATGTCTTTAGGTGCCAAACTTCCATTAAAATCAATGGAGAAGCCAAAGTCCCTTCGAGGATTTGGACCTTAGTCTCTCTGTGCCTCGGGTCACCCTCTGTAAAATGCAGATAGTACTTCCTTACCTAACGGGGTGTTGTGAGGATAAATAAATTAAAGATTGTCAGGTGCTCGGATACTGTGATTATCAGGGCCATTGAGATAGAGAGATAGAGAATCAGACCATTTGAGCTGGTTTTACTTCTTCTTTTCTTCTTTTTTTATTATTTTAGTCCAATTTAGGCAAATATTCCATACCTAAGGGATAACTTTTTAAAAACTGATTGGCCCTTTTAAGACCACAATTTACTTCAAGCCAAGATGATGATTGAAAAAAGGTTTGTTTAATTTCCTGCCTCTAAGCTGCCTGAATAAAAAAACAAATCCTATCATGCTTAATTTGACACAAATCAATACAACTGGCAGGTCCTTCTAAAAATAAGTCAAGGACTGAATCATTTCTGGCAGCCTATGATGGAGGCTAGTTCTAGTCAGGATGGATATGTTGTTCCAGAAGCAATACTGGGAATTTCTGATGTTACTCTCTGCAATGGACCCAGTTGCCCAACATAATTTCTGTTTGGATCATTAAAAGTATTATCATTAATATTGCCATTCCCATTTTGTGCCTTAAGGTGGGTTTTATAGGAGGGCAACTGAAGCATGATCCAGATCCTTCTGTAGTCAATAGGATCCCAATTGACTTCATCAGGAGGTGGACCCAGCCCCTGGTGCATGGAGTCTGGAAGGCTATTGCAAGTTTAAGAGGTGGCTTGAAAGAAGGTGCAAACCTGTATATTGAGGGCCCTATCTTAAAATTCATGCTTATGTGAACTTTATGCCTACAACATCCTAAGTCATGCGAGTAGACAAAAGCCTACTTTTGTAAAAGCTGCAGGATTAAGTCCAAAAGGAACAGCAAGGAGAAAGGAGACAATGGAGCAGAGGAAATAAGAAGGGGCATATGGTGAGTGAAAGCAGGGGTCTAGGCCAGTGTGGAATTCAGAAGGATGGGCAAAGCTGTTGAAGGCACATCAGAGGAGGGTGGTGTGTGTGAAATGGTGGGAGAAGTTAACTTTTCAACTAGCATTTTGGATAGACTGATGAAGGTTGGGGAGTATAGGAAATGCAGGGGGCAATAGAGGAGGATATTGCAGTAACAGCAGTTAGAGATGATCAAGGTTTGAACCAGCAGTAGGGATGGAGGGATTTGAGAGGGTAATCTACAACAGGACTTTGCAAGAGCCTCAACATGGGAGGAAATGGGAGAAGAGTCAAACAAGACATCAAGGTTTTTGACCTGGATGACTTTGTTCATAGAAGATTCTTCATGGTTGGAAGGATCCACAAAAGGGCATGTCTGCATTGCAATTAGACACCTTTGGCTGGCCTGTGCCAGCTGACCAGGGCTTGCGGGCCTCAGGCTGAGGAGCTGTTTAACTACAGTGTAGACATTTGGGCTCAGGCTGGAGCCCAGGCTCTAGGACCCTGTGAGGGGGAGGGTCCCAGATCTTGGGCTGCGGCCCAAACCCAGACGTCTACACTGCAGTTAAAGAGCCCCATAGCCTGAGCCCTGCGACCCCGACTCAGCTGGAACATGCAAGACGCTGGTGTCTAATTGAAGTGTAGACATACCAAACATATTAATTCACATTATCCACTTAATGGAAAGAAGCTCTGCTTCCCATTCATATGCAGGATGGGCTAGAGCACAACTATAAATTTGTTAATGGCAATATCCTAACCAAGTAGCACACATATGAAGGGTGGGAGGCTGGGAGAGGATAAAATCCTTGAAGAGAGTTCCAGGGTTATTTATTCCATGGACACTTTTAGAGAACACATGACACTAATGCAATCCAGTGCACTTCAAAAGCAAATCAAATTCCTCTGCAGACATAGCTTTGAGTCAGGGAAGATTTATCAGTGTCCAGCATTGTCACACGTAGGGAAATCCTCCCATTTTCTTCCGCCTGTCATGAATGGTGGCCAGTGCACGATGGAGCAATACCCATGCCTTGTGCTGAAAGTCTCTGCATGTATCATGTGTTCATACAGAGAGTATGTTAAGATGCTTTGGAAGAATGATGCTCCCCTCTTATTAGTATCTGGCATGTTGCTTTTTAAGTAGAAGTAATGAACTCATCATCTGTTTTGTAGCACATTAGCCATGGATCTGAATCTCACATTTCCAGGGCTGCCAGTTCCTTAATCCCCATAAGCACAGTTATACTACGTGTATATAACTGGGGAACTTTTAATTTATTTTTATGAAAGAACAGGGAGTGACTCAGTTTCCCCTCTCACCCTTGATTGTTACTTGTCTGGTGTGAAGGGGTTAACTTCTTTCTTCAAACAAGACAAACAATGCAGTGACAGAAGGGAAGTCCCTGAGCATTAATGAACCCTTAGGAACTAACATAATTAGAGGGTACTACAGATCTCTAGACTGATAAACAGGTTGCAGAAGTACTGTTCTCCCCAGGGGGAGGGGGGGAATTGCATATACCGGTTTTGACTGGGTTCACGAGGCCCAGCAGACAAAGGATTAAGAATTGTATAAAGTAGACAGCCTGCTATAGAGGAAGGGGCACTCTGACTGGACCCAACAATTGACATGACATTATAACCAAGAGGGACCGCCCTGCTGCAGGGGTCTGAAGGACTTTGAAACTTACCAGGGTCTCCATGTGGAAGATGGGTGACACCTGATAAGACATGCATATTGTTTTCAGGATATGTTTTCTCTATAATACCTAATTTATTTGAGCATGAGCTTTCGTGAGCCACAGCTCACTTCATCAGATGCATACCGTGGAAACTGCAACTGGGTGGGAGGAGGTATTGTTTCATATTCTCTATGTATATATAAAGTCTGCTGCAGTTTCCACGGTATGCATCCGATGAAGTGAGCTGTGGCTCACGAAAGCTCATGCTCAAATAAATTGGTTAGTCTCTAAGGTGCCACAAGTACTCCTTTTCTTTTTGCGAATACAGACTAACACGGCTGTTACTCTGAAATCTATAATACCTTTTATTTTAAATAAATACTGTATTTTATAAAGGCTGGCAGGTCACTGGTTAACCACGTCATAGGCCCTGGCAGATAGCAGACTAGCAATTGCTGAAACAGACTCAGACTTGATAACATTGATTTGTGAGAGGAAATTGCAGCCTAAATCCCTAGTCTGAAGGGACAGAAACGTGAGTTCCTGCCCTGAGAAAGGTGACGGCTAGAGACCTGAGTGGCCATGCCCTCAAGGAGGCTGCAGGGTCAAACAAATGTCCTTTTGGCAGAAACAGAAGTTACAGCTGTTACAATGAGATTCTTGCTGCAGTGAGATTTCTCAGCGAGAGAAATAAAGGGATTTAAGTGCACTCTGCCCCCCCACCCTTCATATACATTAACTTTCTCACCAGAGATCAAGTTACAATATATTCCAAGGCACTTCTTGGTCAAGTCAGTGACTTCAAGAAAACCTTTGTTCCCATTAACGTCTCCAAAGTTCCATATTGCTTTGCAGCCATGTAACTGAAACTCTTCAAACAATATTAAGTAGTAATTATGAATGAAAAGGGGTTTCCCCCCTTGATCCTATTAAACCTACGTGGGAAGATTTGGCTTCTTTTCTAAGCCCTGATTTTTCCTTTCAATTTTAC
The DNA here is from genome assembly GCF_965152235.1 of Eretmochelys imbricata. Taxonomy (NCBI): domain Eukaryota; kingdom Metazoa; phylum Chordata; order Testudines; family Cheloniidae; genus Eretmochelys; species Eretmochelys imbricata. The sequence goes on from NC_135573.1 coordinate 243,750,750, forward strand.
CACACTCAGAAAACTTCTCAGGCACCCTGAAAATAAATAAATAGATAAACACACAAAGCCTCCGCTGTGATGATATTACTACTAGAAGACTGGTGAGTGGCCTTGAGGCTACAAATGTACTGCTGTTGGAAAGCAAGACAGCAGTAAACCCAAGAGGTCACATCTGGGAATGTGAGTGTGTGAATGGAACATAGCTACCCTCCCACACAACAGGAATTCCATCAAAAGTATGCACTGAACATGGGAGGATAGAAAAATATGTTTGGGAGATCACTAAGGAAACTCAGATACATTATCATTGCCAAAGTACAGAAGACAGTACAGTTTGTGACCATGACTCAAAATGACTAAAGCAGAGGCCTCTGAAAGATGTTGATGTAGCAGGAAAATATAAAGAAAGGAGAAACATATTTTTAACAAATGATCTAAAAGAACATGATATTCTCTTTTCACATTACTAGGGAATATAACTACATCTTATTTCATGCCTGTGGCTTTGTTCAGACCACAGAAACTGGGGAAAAAATGCTTGTTACAGCATTTTACTGTCAATAATTTTTTTCCACAATTTCTAAACTGTCGGCAATGTACCTCGTTAAATATTCCCATTCTCACAGATTTCATATTCTTGATGCTTTAGAATTGTAACATGAATTAATATTTCTGCAGAAATATGTATATATGTAAACATTTGTATAGGTTTATATAATTATAGATCTATTTCCTCCTGGCCTTCTGAAAATCTGCTTTGACCTTAACAATAAAAGCATTTTCCAAGCTGTCATGCTTAGGAGGATGTAAATTGTATGTTTGCAGTCTCCAAAATGCATCACCATAACCTCACAGCTCTTCCTTAATCTTACCAGTTATTGCATGAATTTCTAAGTCCACAACCGTAGACTAATTCTCCTCTGAAACAGCTAAATATGCTAGGATTTATGCATCACATGGAGAATGCCAGAAACTGTAATTTCCCTAACATCATCCCAGCTTTAAAAAAAGCCATTGTCAATTGAGGTATGTTCCATACGAATGAGGTTATTGCATACACTGTAAACTCTTATTATAAAGACATTATTGCTCTGTGGCATATGAGCTAAAAATGCTATTTCATTATGGATGAGAGAGTTTCCTCAATATATCTTTGTTTTACAGTATACTGTCTCAATTCTCTTCTTGATAATATCACATTTACTGCAGCACCTTAGTCATAACAAAGAGGAGAGTCTGTTGAAATTCACAGGAATTTGGTCATTTAAAAATTGGCAACAGGAGGTAACATGTAAACATTGCTTTTACAAGGTTCTTTAACTTAGCAAACAGCAAGCAGATTATTGGATAAGAACTCCGTCATTATAAAATGTTTTGGCCAGTGGTGGGTCTATTTGCCTGTTCTTGTTAACTGTAGTGGAAACACCCTGAAAAATATTGTTTTGTGCCTTGTGACTGTGTTTATTGTACTATTCATTTCTTTTGGCTGATATCTTGAAACAGATGTGACTCCTGGAAAATAAATATTTAGCCCTGTAGACCAGAAGCTAATGTTCTAAACCATATTCAGTAAACATATAATGGCACTTGGTAGTTCCAATCAGATGTCCATGACATGTTCACTCATTCTCCCATTTTCATTCATTCATAATTTTTGAAAATGTGTCTTTGGGGACTGAAGTTTCCATACTTTGTCTTAGTTGAAAGGAAAATGTTGAGATATGAGTCACTGAAAAATTACACTTTTCCCTATGCAAAAATAACTTTAAAAATGCTAAACTTTTTTTTCCAAAGAGATAACTCAGAAATAACTGCATTTTAAACGTATAATGTTTGAGATATCACCTTTGCTAGGTTGAAAACATAATGAAAAAATGGATATTAACATTTTATGCAATTGATTATTTTCCTGAGCATATCTGTGGTTACCAATTAAGAGACCAGATACTCAACTGATGTAAATCAGTGTAATTATCCTGATTCCACTGGAGCTATGCCAGTTTAGACGAGCTGATATTTTAGCCCAAGGACCTACTGAACTTCCTCAGTTTGGATTACATCCCATTGCACATTCGCCATTCACAACTAACAAGACAAGGGACTTCCTGATCTCAAGATGTTGAATTTACGTGGGGGGGGCGGGGGTGGGGGGTTGTGAATGACTCATTGAAACACTGAGCTGGTTTCTGGATTTTCAGGTGGATCTGGGTAATAATTTCCATCCACTCCAAATTTAAACAGTTCTTGTCCTCCCTTATCACACCACTAGTCACAAGGGTTGGCTTATAGTTCTGAAGGAGGATACTTGAAAGGACTATCAATAAAGTGGATGTCCTAAAATCTGTAATATCCCCAAAGATCAAAGGTCATCCATGTAGTGAGATATCCCAGCATTCTGTCCCTCCAAGCAGCTGCCAAGCCCTCCCCATTCCCCAACCCCCCAAAAGGATGAGGCACCAGAAAGTCTACACAGTGAAGAGCATTTTGTTATCAGCGTAAATTTTGCCCTTCTGCAGGTTTTTCCACAGGAGGGTCTGATAGGGCTCAGAGAAGTCAGTGCCTCCAGCAGTGTTTCCAGAACTATGGTGAAGTATTAGTTTAGTCAGACCAGATTCAGGCCTGTCAGCTCATGAAATCTAACAACACAGCACTTCAAGATACAAACAGCAGTGACATGGGAAACCTGGAAAAAATCAAAAGCCTATTTTTGTCTGTACTTGATTGCACCAATGGCCAGATTTTGATGGCCTTCTCTGCAGGTATGCAAGTGTGAGAGGGCACAAGGAATCACTCTCCTCCCTTGATCCTGCAGGCTGGTCATAATTGCAGTCCTTGCACACCCTTGATGGTCAGAACTGCTCCTGGATAGAACTGGTTGACAATGCAAAAAGCTCCCGTCTTCACACCAGTCAGAAGAAGTCTATACAGAGAAGCACAAGGTGCACCTTCGAGAAGGATGGCACACCAACTTTGCTCCCTAGGAGCTCAAAGGGGCACTGTCTTTGTCTTAATTAATTCCATACTTAGGCTTGGACAGGTTAGATTGTTATCAGTAAACATCAGTAAACATTGATTTCACTGTACACACACAAACCAATGAAATATTTCCATCAACAATTTAAATGTATTGATAGGCAAAATAAGAAAAATGCTGCTTGAAAACCTATTAAGAGTTTCATTTAGATTTCATTTACTCAGTATATTTTGACGAGTGATGCTGACAATTTGTTTTAATAGTTATAAAGCTTTAACTTATTGAATCTCAGTATCTACTGTCATGAAATAATTATTGTCTACCATCTTAATTTTTGATCCCCCCCTACTAAATTTCCTGCAACAGTGAAAATTTAAATAAATACTTAAAGCCCATAATTTTGCACAACCTGTGAAAATTTAAATAATAAAATTGGAAAAAGTGTTTAAAAGTAAACATTGATACTATCCATCAAAATGATAAAAAAATAAATAATTCTGCCAAGCCTATCCATAATACTCCACAATGTGTTTTCTTTGTGGGAAATGATGTTACAAATTGTGCCTGCACTTGAGAGTCTAATTTGTGTGTGTGATTACTGTGATTTGGTGCACAGTACCATGGTAATTATATGTGTAGGTTACCATGGACATATCATTCGTCATGTGCATACCAATGCACACAAAATGTTCCGAAAACTTGTATTTATGAAAAAAATCATTGATAAAAAAATCTACACAGCACTAAGGGCCACAAAACTGATTTGCAAATCTTCAAAGGCAGTGTCATACCAGTACAGTAATTTTCACAGTATAAAGATTCTGTCACTGTGCGAGAGAATTATATCAATGAGTATCATTGGCAGACAGCACATGCATGCAACTGTGGTAGTCTACTGCAGTGCTAAATTTAATGCAGAGTTCTATTTTTTCTACCTTTACATGTGAAGTGAGTCTAGTTACAAATCTAGGTATAGGATATTAAGTTACCAGTGGTTGTTACTATGGAAAAAGTCATTATCAGAAATGGAATTTACAATACTTAAAGACAATTCCTATTTTCTACTGAAATCCATAAACCAGCATTTATGTCAGTAATAATGGAATTGTGCCGTCTTTACCTCACTTACAGTTTAGTACTTTTGTTCTCTGGGGATATATTTCATTGTCAGTTTGCATTAGCCCATTGGAGTGAAAAAGAGCTTTGGAGGGAAAAGAATTTTTGTACTGCTGTGCTGTTTCTACACATAATGTTCAATAAAGAATTGGCTTTGAAATTTGGTGCAATTTACTGTGCGCAATGGATACACAATGGATACACAACTAAATACACAATGGAATAGATTATGTTGCTCCTTCTTGTAATAGTGCCTAAGCCATGGGATTGGCTGTGACACATCAATACCTTCTGCCTACCTTCTCCTCAACATCTCAGTTTTTGCTATCTCAGGAACTCTATAGAAGAGGATACAACAGCCATAAATATTTACATTCTGGGGTAGAATAAATACATACATTGTCGATACATTTGGTTGGAAGAGTTAGCTGGGTCAGAGCTAAGGATGTTATTGAAAATGTAAAATGTATGTTTTTGCATGTCAGTATTGTGGTTTAGCAAATATATGAACTGAAATAGTCATGAAATATTTATATACATTATTTGCCTGTCAATCACTTTGAAAGGTTTAACATATTTTATGGTGACATTCTTCTTATACATTTTTATAATGGTCATATTATTTATTGTAGCAACCAGAACTGTATATTCATAAAGGGTTGTGGGGTGTTTTTTTTTTTTTTTTTTTGCAAGAAATGGGACATGGCTCATGAGTGTAAAGCTTATAAATGTGAATCATTCTCTTTTGACTTTTTTTGCAGAGTAGTTGCTTCTCTGTCATTAGGCCCAGCTTTATTTCTTGTATATTTGTTTTGAACTTTTGCACAGCAACCAGTTTGTGGTCTGAGAATGAATGAATGAACATACTACTTGCTTCTAGGAAAGTTATTCATTTTTTCTTATTCACTTCAGTGGATTAAGAATAAGTACAACCTATATCCTTATTAGAGTATTCTGATCTACAGATCATGAATAAATATTCCCAGTTATCACTTTGAGGGATGATGGATTTTTGTCCCAAGATCAGGCCAAGTATTATTAAAATTATTATATAGTTGGGAACCCCGATGTGCACAGATGCAACACTCACACTATAGGAAGTCTTTTATATTTACAAATAAATAATTTATTAATATATTTAGCAAAGTCACACACACTCTAACTCAGTAAGGTAGATAGGGATAATACAGAAAGTACATCTGAACATCCATACTCACACCATCCCTTGCAGAACAACCTGAAATGTTAGCCATTATCTTCCTCATCATCATCACCCTCCTCATCTTCACCAGTGGCCATCATTCTGGCCCCTCCCAACAGCTACTGCCCAGTTTGGGATACCACTTTTATAATATGTTACAATGACATTACCATGTCTAATGCATATTCAGTAGGTTTTTTTCCCCTCTTCCTTATATGTATTTTCTTCCCTTACCAATGTTAAGGTGTCCTTCTATAGGTTAGTGTACTTATGATTTCACCCCATTATCATATGCGTCAATTCATTGTCATGGCACTCTTGTGGTTGGATGTTAGACTGAATCCTTCCAGAAGCTGGTGTCTGTTCATGTTCTGTGGTTGGCTGATGTCATTATGGATAAAATTCCCCTATTATGCTCTACTTCCAGTTCCCCAAAACTCATGAGTTACCTAAATTTATCTATGCCAAAGTCCATAGGCCTCAAGTCGCATGCTATCCGCTGAAGCCAATGACTTGCAGGATACAAGCTGTAGGTTCCTTGCATTACTGCTGAGTATAATAAAACAGAATATGATGCAAAGCAGTGAATATAATAGAGGTAAGCTGGCCCACTGGGCTACATTAGGCAGTCTCCTACATTAGAAGACTACCCCAAATGTATTAAACACATTATATATGGTTCTGCTGCACCTTTCTTAAGCAAATAATAACTAATAACAATTTTGTCAGTCCAGTGAGTTGCTTTAGACACCATTCACTGAACAGTTCATGAAAAATGAAACTTGCATTAGTAAAATACTAGAAATAAACCTGGGTTAATTATTCATTGTTAAAAATATTAGTTGTAATTTTTCTATTCATTAATCACATGCACACTAGCTCTGATTTGTAAAATGCATTAATTCAGCCTGATTCTCCATTCTGCTACCCTGCTTGTATACTAATATAACTCTATTGAAATCAATTAATCAACATTAGCATACAATTAGTGTAGTAGCAACATGGAACATTGTTTGTTAGTGTTTGCCAGATAATTTGGATACACATTTTTGCAGTGTCTGCAAACTGTTCACTAAGAATATAAGAGCATAAGACAATAGAACTGGAGGGGCCCTCTTAGGTCACTGATATCCCTCTTAGGTCACTGATGCCCAGTCCCCTGATATCGCAAGCAGTCTTGTCATATAATCCCTTGATAAACTGATTCATCTGAAAACCAGCTAGGTTTTTTGTCACCAGTGCTTCTCTTGGAAGGCTGCTCCAAAACCTCTCATTGGCTAGCCAGTTTTTTTAGTAGCTGTGGTTCACCTCAATCATACAGTTTCCTCTTCAGGATTCCATCTGAGAACCTTTTAAAAGTACAAAATAGCAATTAATAATGCACTTGTATTATGAATCTTCAGCTGGCTATTGCATGTTGAAATAAAGGACTCAAGAACATTTGCACAATTATCTGGTGGTTGTCCAAGGGTAAGGAGTATTATGACCTCACAGATGATAGCAAACTGAACTCTCACTTTTATTTGCAAAATTATTCGTGAGCTAGCATTTCAGCATACTGGCTGCCTGCAGTGAGAAACAGGGAGAGAGCTAAAATAAAGAACTCCATTCCATGTTATTTATTTATTCCCTATTGGCATGCCTCTTTCATATATAATCTCAATGATCATACCCTTTTCTCAGCCCTTCAGCTGTCAATACCCTTAAGCAATATTCAGCAGATTGAATTTTGTCCAAACTGTGGTGTATAGGATGCAGCTAAGGACTGAATCTGGTTCAGTATTCATTTTTAAATATGTATTTTTTCTGTATTAAATCTTTTAACTATTTTGATATTTTTCACTCTCAAATGAAAGATTGTTAAATATGGGGAACTCCCCCAAAATAACAAAGTCTCACATGGAAGTCTACAACAGTAGACTGAGATGATATCCATACTGGAGGCTAAACCGTAGCTTTGTCAGAAGCACTGTGTATGTGGCACTGTGCCGTTGTGCTGCCCAACAAGCAGACTTTGAATCAAGGCTTGATCCTGTGCCCACTGAAGTCAATGACAAAGCTCCCTTTGACCTCAGTGGTGTAGGATCAGACCATCTGACCCACAACCAGCCTCTCGTTTTCCCTCTTGCAATGGAGGTCAGGACTGTACCCTGCAGTAGCCCTATACAGTGTACACCACCCCGTGAATAGTGGGAGGGGATGGGTGGAGCCAAGACTTTTCACACTCTCTGTTGCCCACCAGCATGCAAAAGGCGTAGCAACTAGACTGTGGCTCTTTCCTCTCCTTCCCACACTCTGCTACCTGCACTGGGGATAGCTTGCCTATATGTGTACGGTCTTATGCACCTTACTTCTCCGTGCAGTCACACAGGATGGACCACAGTCTGGACCTGTATTCCTAGGGTGAAAAAATATTATTTTGGGGGATGGGGGAATATAAACTCTTACTTGTATTGTTCAGATAAAAATGCTTGAGGGCAATTTTATACCTGGCTGTTCTGTACAACAGCAAGAATGTAAACTTTCACTGTTTCCTTTACAGTATCAACAGTTCCAATGCTAAGAACATATACTATGTTATACCTTCCAAATATATAGTATATAAGTACACAGAAAACATACTTTGAATTACTGATATCTAGCACTTTATCTGGCAAAAAAACAACAACAACAACAAAAAAAAACCACCAACAGATCTTCTGAATCATATTCAAAATAATAGGCTTCCTTTACTTGACCCTAAAGACTTCATAGTGCATTCTTTAGTTTATCCCAATCACTGGAATTATTCCTAATTTATGAGTAATACTCCCTTGAAAACCTTGAGATTTTATATTGTACTGTTAGTCAATAATTCATGAAGGAGATTATGTCATGCAGGAAATATTTTTTTTTTTTTACCAGGGACTCAATTTTAAAAACAGCACTATATGAAATTACAGATTAATGAAACCAACATATAATCGCTTAGTGTTTTCCACAGTATTTTTAGTATTGCCTCATAAATTTCAAATATGACTTAGGGACATATGCCAAAATGTCAAAGTCCCATTTCAAAGTCTAAATCTAGGCACACAAATAAAAGTGGGTTAATTTTCAGAAGTGCTGAGCACCTGCAATGCCCATGGGGAGTTTAAGGAGAGTTATGAGTGATGCACCTCTGAAATTTAGAACATGTTTTATAGATGCCTCCTAGGAAAGCCCTTTAAGTACAGAAACATTGGGAGTCTGGGACCAAGGAACTGGGGTTATCCTGTCCAACTCTGTCTACATTGTGCCAGTCTCACAAACACAGCCCTCTAAACCCATAAATCAACTACAAATTAAAAGCTAGATTTACTCCATGCCTGCCTTAATAAGAGAATAACACAGATCATCCAAACTTCCAGTATAGTTAAAATTCAATAAAATTGCAGGCGTAGGCCACATTTGAAGACATTTTTAAGGATTAAGGGTAATTTTCCCAATTATTCTTCATAACTGACCATTTCTTCTTCAGCCAAGGCTGACGAAAAATGCCCTATTACAGAAAATTCTATGTAGATATGACTTCTTCCAAAATGACTGGTATTTCTCATTATTCCCAATGGTCTTAGGTCATTGTAACTTGCCCACAGTTAGGTGACCATTTTCTGAATTGAAGCTATCTCCTACTGCTCTCAGTGAGACAAAGGCCAAAGGTTGGTCTTAATAAATGGCTGCTGGCTTCAGTCTTATTAGAAACAATGGAAAACAGTTGCCCTTTGAAAAAGGGGAAGATTGTAGCCATTTGGAAAGAGGCAAATTCTTCATAAGTTCCTTTGAAGGAGAAGATTTTTATGCACCAGTCACTGCTAAGGGATGAACTTTCAGTTATGAAAAATAATGGCCAAAAATTACCATTAGTCCTAAATATTTAAAATAGGGGCAGGTGTGAGGAGAAGAACATGGAGAACAGAATGGAAGGAGGTTTGAGGATGTGTGTTCAGGGTGAATGTAGGGAGGTGCAAGAGGCAGGGGGAATTTGGAGGACAGGAGATAGGAGGGAACTGGGATATATGCTCTGGCACATCCACTATTGACTTCTTTGGTGCCAAGATTTCATCCCTAGAGGGGTAGGAGACCAAATCTACCAATCTCAGAGCCATTTTTTGCACTATATAAAGTATCATTATAACTGTTAGAAGCTATGCCAGGCTCCTGGCACAAATTTTTGAAGCAAATGGATTGGCCAGTCCTTTCCTCTATCTAAAATTTATGATCAATTTAATTTTATAATTATAGTACATTAAAAAATACTTATGGCTTTAAAATGTTCTGCTATATAGATGTAATATTGTATTTATTAGAGATGGGCCAAACCACAACCTTGGACCTAGATGTGCATGGACGTTGATAAAACTGGAATCCAGACTCACTGCGACTTGGACTGATCTCTAGTATTCGCTTGTGCTTTTAAGCTGAAAATTGCCTCCGCAGAAAGAATCTGAATCTGAGCCTCTGCACATGGAAGACTAAATTTCTATTAAAGAAAGCTGGCTTGTGATATATTGGGAGGTGGTGATGCGTAAGCAGCAGTTGTGGATTTTAAAATTCAGATAGCTCTTATGTCTGATTAGTGATAGTGCTGTTAGCAATTTTGACATGGCACACTGTCAGAAAACAGGAAAACAGACACTCTGGAGATGAGCTAGAGGGCCACTGAAGTAATTTAAAAAAATAAGGACTGTCAAAAGCAATCAAATGAACACATGAATCTCTATTACAGGTGTCACCAGACAGTCACAAGAGACATCCGGACAGCTATCCAGCAGGAGTTGCCGATGGCGCTATGCATTAGGAATAGCAGTAACATTGGCATGCTTCTAGTTGTCCAAAAGGCCTGACATGCTGACTATGTGGATTAGCAGACACCACTATCTAGGAAGATCAGACCTGACTCTGCAGGATCCTTTCTGTTACGCCTGCTTTTTAAAAAAATAATAAATGAATTAATTTACATTATAATAATACACTCTTTGTTTTGAATACTGAAAAACACGGTATTGCCAACCCGGAGCATTCAAGAGTCCATCAGGCCTCTCAAACATGATGAGATGGACTTAAAAATCATTAGATGTTGAAAATGAATCTGTTGTGGGTTCTTTTTATTTGCTCCCTGTCTTTTGAGCCTTTAGGTTCATGATTTCATGCTTTTGTCTGCAATCATCAGGGCTAAAATCTTATTTCTTTTTTTTTCCCCATGAAAGCTGAGAATTTCACACCATCACCTGACTCCACCAAATATCAGGAGAGTCACAAGAGCAGGCAAGAATTGGCCACTGAAAACAACACTTTGTGCCATTGTTCAAGAAGCTCTTAGAACATTGCTCCTAGAACAGTGCCTGAATGCCATTAACTTTTCATGGGAGTTGGGTACCTAACTACCCACTCTGGAAAGCTTCCTCCACTCAACCCTTACAGAACAACTTTCACGGTAAGGGAAATTTTAAGAAAAGAGTTTTATATAAAAAGCAATGTGCTGGGTATTATTATTATTGTTATTATTATTATTATGTGTATTACTGTAGCACTGGGAAGTCATAGTGATGGACCAGGATCCCATTGTGCTAGGCGTTGTACAAAGATGAAACAAACCCTAATGTTTTGCATTTCCCTTGTTATTATTCCAGATATTGTGGGAGGTTTCCCTGTTCTGTTTGTTCTTGCAGTGGAGTAGTAATAACAAACTTATTCTCAGGCCACGGCTGAAATTGTGGAGAGATTACAGTCCAGCATTATGGCTTCAGGGCCGGGTGAAGCACAAAAAGCATGTGGGTTCCGAGGAAAACAAAATCTTTGTTTGCATATATCTAATATTAATGAAAATGACAACCAAAAGTATTTTAGGCTGGGATTTTCAGAGGAGCCAAAGGGAGCTGGGTACCCGAACTGCAGTGAAAATCATCCATTGCGTGCCTTTCAAAATGCCAGCCCACAAGTGAAATACTGGATCCATTGAAGTCAGTGGCAAAACTCTCATTGACTTTTATAGGGATAGGATTTCACTCTGTTATTATTTGTGTGTTAGTTATATGGACTACAATCCAATAGAAATTATGCAGAAATTGGACTTGGAAAATTGTAATATACCCATGTTAACTGCTGACCAGGGCCCTAATTTGGGAAAACGCTCGAACGCATGCTTAACATTAAGTATGTGCTTAATTCTCATTACTTTCAATGGCACTTAAGCATGTGCTTCGAAAGTTAAACATATGCTTAAATACTTTTTCTGAATCTGGCGACAAGAAAACAGAACCATGAATACTTTACTTTAAAAGCTTACAGGAGAAACTATTATTCTGCTAACATTGAACATAGTAGAGCAGTGGAGTGGGACTCAGAAGACCTGAGTTCTATTCCTGGCTCTGCTTCTAGCCTGGTGGGTGACCTTGGGCAAGTCACTTCACCTCTTTATGCCTCAGTTTCCCCATCTCTGAAGGGGGATAAGTAAAACACTTTGCGCTCTAAATGGGCATAGCTCCATTCAACCGCATAAGGTACAATTATGTTTCTGCAACCCTATGACTGGTCGATTCACACCAGCTAAGGATCTGGCTTATCAGCAGTAGTACATATATGCAAAAGCCACTAAATCAGAGAGGACAGGTTTTGTAGAAGATTACGTTATTTTAATGTTTTATAAATCCCACTGCATACCCTCCCATGCAATTCTAGTCTATAATCAATAATATTAATATGACACAAAAAAGAATTACAGAAGATGATGAAAATGCAATTTCTGTCATATTAGATGGAAGAGAAAACGTATTATTTTCTTCTTAATTTTTAAAGAGCTGCGGTGGCATGCTAATAAATTGGTGTGGTGTCTAAAGGATACTAAAGAAAATACTAAAAAATACTTATCTGTTGCAGTTCATAAATCTCTCATGTGTTTTGGAATTACCAATGCCTTCAGAACACAGGAACACAAACTGCTGGTTTAATGTCAGCTTTGCAACAACAGTGAATGCTTAAGCAAATAATGAGATAAAAAGTAATGCATAATTAAAGGTTTCTTCAGATAAATTCTGGGTTATGTTTATTTTAAGGGTGGCAGTGAAATACATTTGCACCTGTGTATGCTCCAAAGGTGTCATTTTCACGAGTCTCGCTGCACAAATAGGGTCTCAGCACAAAATACATTATTAAACAGGGATGTGCATTTCAAAGAGAATAAAATTACATGCAAATAAACCTAATATTTAATTTTAATAACATATCAGAATTGTTAGCACAGTGGCCCAGAATAGTATATTTAAATGAATGATCACGAGGTACAGATTACAAGCTATAAACATTTTCAATTAGATATCTGAACAGTCTAAATGAGGGCTAGATTGGGCAGGTAAAATCTGCTCTGTGCAAGGGCTGTGCATAGAGGAAGTATGGTCCTGTGATTAGGGCACTAGCACAAGTCTTAGAAAATCTGATTTCAAGTCGCTGTTCCTCCCTATGCTTTCTGCATTAACTTGGACAAATCACTTAGGTCCCCTGTGCCACAGGTCCCCTCAGGTAAAAGGAGGATAAGTAGTATTTCCTTACTTCTCAGGGGTATTATTATTTTTGTGATAAAAAGCTAGGTTATCTGACATGGAAAACTAATGTGTGAGACCACTACTCCATCTCTCTTTTTGTGTAATCCATTTAAATAAATTTACACTTAGAGCTGGCTATTTCTAGCTATTGTGCCCAGCTACCAGGTAGCTAAACTTTTACCTGCAATAATTTGCACCTGAAGTTATTAGCATCTGCAAAATTGTAGGCACAAAACGGAAGAGCAGGATAAGACTGGAGTGAAAACCTGGGTGAAATTTTGGCTCCACTGAGGTCAATGGAAAAACTGTCATTGGTTTCAGTGTGGCTAGGCTTTCACTCCAGGTTCTTAACATCTCATTTACTGCAAGTCAATGAAAGGGGTGTGGAACTGCAAATCTCTTTGTGTAAAAGAGTATAAGGAACTGCAGTGCCCTGCTTCTCATGGATAAACGTAACGGACAAGCCTCTTTCAAATTTGAGTTGAACTTCCAATGCCTGGAAGAGTAGGAGCCTGGATGTCTAGCCATTCTACATTGTAATGCGTCATTGAATGGCACAATATTATATCTTGACAGTGCAATGGAAGGGAAGAAGTGAGTTTTAAAACTGAATCTCAACCTTGAGTTGTTTCAAGAAGCCTCTCCTGACACTGACTGAGAATACAACTGTTCCAGGGTCTAAGTGTACACCATATCTCTAGTTTCTGTTTCAATGTAAGCAGTCCAGTTGTGAAAGCCAATCATTATGTCTTTAGGTACCAGTGGTTAAAAATTGAAATTCAGTGTTACTGCCTGTCACTGTTTTCAAGGCGTTCCCCATACGGTTTCAGTAGTGATTTTACTTTCCAAATATCTTTTTTGGAAGTCATCCAATTCTTAGCTTAATAGAGCTCTTTGTATTATTTACTTGAAAATCCACAACCTCATCAAGCCAGTGCTTGTCTTGACTGTGGTTCCAATACACACAAGTGCCAGTGTTAAATTCTTATAGATCATCAGAATTTAAAACAAACTGTTACCACAGGCAATTGCAAATGGAATAGTCTTCCTACATTACTCCTTTGTTTTCTTTTTTATTTACAGCCAGGCATTACAATTGGGCCCCATTGCAGTACATAATGATACATTGCACAACAGAATGTCACTATGATTAAAGAAAGAAGGAAGAGATGGTTCCTACTATCAACTACAAATTATTTATTGCCAATTAGGGCTGGATCCAAGCATTTTCAAAACCCTTATTGCTTAGATTTGAATAAAAAGTTGTTTGCCCAGCAGTCATCTCTAATGCCAATCGTGCTCATTCAACCACTGAATTTTAAACTAGCCTCTTCAGCATGGCTGAAATAAGAAGTGCCCAAATGGGACATGTGCTCAAGCCCTTTACCCCATATGAAAAGGAGCTGAAAGCTGCAGAATACAGAAGCAGCCTCTTGAAAATCCCCAATATTATTCCAGTAAAAAGTTTCTGACATCCTGAGCAATTATAGCATTGTTATTTTACACAAAGTAGTGTACACTCCAAGTGTACTTGTCATATAGTAAACTTCCAGAGGATGAAATTTTGATCTCAGTTACATCAGTGTATATCTGGAGTCACTCTGTCAAAGCAAGTGGAGATACTTTGAATTAACTAAATGTGCTAAATATTATGATAATCGATTAATGATGTGGACAAAGGATTCAGTGTTGTCTTGTCTTTATGGACCTAATCCATGCCCATGGCAATGAATGGGAAGACTCCCATTGACTTCAATGGGCTTTGATTTGGGTCACAAATGAACAAGAAATCCTATATGTGAAAACAAACCTATCTGGTTAAGATAAAGAACCTAAAAATACTTTTTGCATTTACCCTTATAGGAAGACTTTCAAAATGATGGTCCTGTGAAAAAGTTTGATCCAGCTTTAAAATTAAACTGTGGTAGTTAAGCTTTGCAAAGGGTTCACCATGAATGAAAAGCAGATCTCAAGAGCAAAGCTGTAACTATTTGTTTGTTTTATTTTAACTAATGAAACTGAAACTCGTTCAACACAGAAGAAGGCAGGTGCTGAAGGTCTATGGTGATTCCAATTACTGTAGTAAAATGTTACAGCCAATATGCAAAACAAGCAGAAGGTTCGAATATGGGGGATGTTAAATGTTGGGGAATCTTTGTAGAAACATACACAGAAATGCTGTAAATATGTTTATGATGTTAGGATAAAACCAGCCAAATGACTTGTCATTCCACCAATAAAAGGGGCTGAGACGCTATAGGTACGTCTACACTTATGGCAGTGTGTAGAGTACAGACACTGCACAACCAGCTTGCATGGGTATAAATAGCAGTGTAGACAGTGAGGCACAGCTTAGGCAGGTAGAGTACAGTGACCTACCTGTCTGAATCTGCCACAGGAAAAGGCTCTGGCAGGGGGAAGGCAGTAGGAAAAAGCAGTGGGGAGACAGTGAGGAAAGGCTCTGGCAGCAGGGAGCTACAAGACCCTTTGCCCACTGTCTCCGTGCTGGTAAACCTTTCACTGCAGCTTTTAACCACACGTGTAGTACTTGTACTCGTCACCATATCTGTAGACATTCTGATGACTTGAGGTCTAAGTCACCTAATAATATTAATCGATATGGACCACACTGAGTTCTTCTCAACTCAACTGTGAGTAAAATACACTCACCCTGGAATCTAGTTTAGATGGGAAGTTATAACTTTGAGACATATTCATCAGTGCTGGGCTGCAAGTAAGTTAGTCACACAATGCGTGGTGTAAAAATTTGTCAATCATGCCCAGTCAGCATAGCCTCTTCCGTGAATTAATCCTTAATACAATATCGACCGTGAAAAGGTAGCCCAAGGGCTAAACAGCTATCAAGTAAGGTTTCAGAGGACAGGCCAAGGTACTATAGGTGTTGGAGGCCACACACCAATGTTATTTGGCTTTCCAGGACTATTTAATGAGACAGCTTGTTCCTTTTGCAGACTGCTAGAAATTTCCTAACCCTTGGTTGGTTGGCTAGACAATGAGATGTGTCAATCAAAATGCCAGATGCGTACCTAGGATCAGCTTGCTCAACTTGTGGATTACACCTTTTATAACATGTTGGTAATCTTATTGTGGATGTCAGGTGTGCATTTTACTGTGCGTAGGGAATATTCAAAAAGTCCAGCATTAACAGACACGATCCATACAGTCCACAGCAGTTGCTAGCATTTGGAAGGAAGAGTTCAGACTGCAGCACTCCATTTTGTTTGCTCCTGAGCACTGATACATTTAAACCAACTGAGAGAATACAGTTTTAGAAATCTCTGTTGCTTCTCCTTAGTTGCAGTTAGAACCACTGCATTATATTTAATTGTACGTAGGCAAGGTCATGCCCCAAATTGCATTTACCAAGCCTTTTTTCTTCGTAAATCTGTCACATCTGGAGACTAAGTGGATTTGCAACACACTTATTATGGTGGAGCAGATAACTGTTAGGATTTTCATCTGTTTTACTGGACATTAAGTTTCTAAGGAATCTCCCTGACTGCTACCTTCCTCTGCTGTTACGTAGAGTTGATGCTAAGTGTTACTGAGCAGACACAACGTTCTCAGTTTTTACCAGATTTTATAAAAGCCATTATTTGTTTTTCTTTAATGCTTTTCACCCACATTTTGGAACACTCAAGCACCTGAAAATACTGATTATGTTGAGAAAATCCAACACATTACATTAGATGGGTGTGTTTATGCTAATAATAAATTAGCATAAATGTGAGGCTATATAGGAAAATAAACCAATGTAGCAGAAGAAACACATGTGCATGTGCTGAAAATGAAGGGTCTTGCACATAGTATACTGTGTCATGGACAAAACTAGGTAAAAAAAATGGACTAAACCTTTTTTTCAGTGAACAGTGCAGACTTATTTTCAAAAAAAAAATTGAAAAACTCAATATATCTTGTTTGACATTTTCAAAACAAAACATTTTGATTTTTTGATTCAAAACAACTTTTGAAATTTCCTTTCACTTATTTTTTTAAATATTTAAAAATGCTCTAAATCTAAATGAAACATTTCATTTCAAGTTTTGCTCAACCAGAAACAAGTTTTTAAAATCTTTTCGAGTCATCTAAAATTTCCAGTATTGGTTCAACCAAAATTTTTTTTCTTTCCAGAATTGACAACACACCAAAAAAAACCCCACTATTCTAGCTTTACTCTTTTTTCATTCTTTTTTGTTGTTTGTCTTAATTTAAAAGAAATGTCCTTCAGACTCTTTATGTACACAAACAATTACATTTACTCCACAGGTGAATGGCTACTGCATACACTCCCAGCTTACCTAATTTACACACCTGTTACCATTTATATTATGCTATAACAGGGATTGGCAAGCTTTGGCACACAGCCCATCGGGGAAATCCACTCGTGGGCCAGGACGGTTTGTTTACCTGCAGCATCCACAGGTTCGGCCGATCACAGCTCCCACTGGCCGCAGTTCGCCGTTCCAGGCCAATGGGGGCTGCGGGAAGTGGCGGCCAGCACACCCCTCAGCCCACAGCGCTTCCTGCAGCTCCCATTGGCCTGGAATGGCGAACCGTGGCCAGTGGGAGCTGCAATCGGCCAAACCTGCAGATGCTGCAGGTAAACAAACCATCCCAGCCTGTCAGCGGATTTCCCTGATGGGCCGTGTGCCAAAGGTTGCCGATCCCTGTGCTATACAGTACCAATAAATTTGACCTGGTACCTCTTCCTTTCTATAGTGCCACATTATGAGTCTGACACATATTTGCAATGATGCAAGGGTATTAGCACTCTCTATATCAAATAACAGTAAAGATTATGGCCAAAATATTTATCATTACTCCTATTTTTACATATATTCATACATTTTAGGGCCAGAAGGGAGCACTATGACCATATAGACTAACCTCCTATATAACGCAAGTCACAGAATGGCAAATTCTTAAGAAGCACTACAATTCCATAGTGATGGGAGTCACATAAGTACAAAGACAGATTGGTAAATGTATATCTTAATTCAGGGGTACCCCATCTATGGCCTGCGGGCTGTCCACGGCCCACCAGAGCATATCATAAGGCCTGCAGCCTGCTTCAACACAATATATTAATGGCTGATTCATTAGTGCTTTGTCATCATGTTTATATCATTTTATTTTACACAAAACAATCTATCTAAGTACAAATGAAACAAGCTAAACTTAAAATATAAATCAAAACAAGTAATTTTAAATCTTATTAAAATAGGTAGAATCTGTTTGGCCCACACAAGGTTGTGCTAAGGTTTATGTGTCCCTCCTGGGTACCACTGTCTTAATTTAAAAAAACTCGGAGATGTGTAACTGGTATGGAGTCTGGAAATGAGTTCTGGACAGGAAGCTTGCCTCTTCCATTTCTGTCTTAAGAGCAAATATTCAGGTAACGCACAGTCCAAATGATAATTCCATGCAGTATGAGAAGGAAAGATATATATATATATTTGCAAAACAATATAGTTTAGAAGTATTAACTTCAACCTTCCTAGGATTGTGAAACCAGACACTTTTAAAAGGCATTTTCTGTACTGAGGTGAAGTAAAGCAGAGATCAAGTTTTTCTTCATTGGTATCATAGTAACTTGTATCATGCAATATAAGAAGGACAAAGGATTAGATAATACCTTGGACAGCATAATATTTTATGTCTGAATTAATACCTAGAGAGACAGCTTAAGAAAAATGACAGCATACTTAACCACTTGAGCTCCTTAAAAGGACATAGACATTAACATTCTTGAAGCCTTACGCCAGTGGAATTTTTCAGTGAAGTATATTCAGTGGTATTAATGACTGATTTTCACTGGTTTGTATATTGCATTTCTAATGCTCTATTTATGAGGAAATTCAGCATGATAAAGCAACTCTCCAGTATCATACACACGGTATATGCCTGAAGCTGATTTCATATAAACTGTTATACTAATGTTGCTCCCCTGGTTGTAGTGGAGTTACTCCAGTAACTTCAATGTAACTACAACCAAAATAGGGTCAGTCTCCATCTACATTTGTATGTCTCTCTTTTGTGTATGTGAATGGGGACAGGGGAGAAGTTGCTCCATACAAAAACACATGAGGTTTCAGAAAGGGATCTGTTTCATTAACAAGTAATGAACCAAGCAGAAAGGAATGGGATCTGCATAAAAGCCAGTGGCACCCAATGAGAAGCCTGTGTGTGTCTGGCACAAGCCTTGCCCAACTTATACTCCTGAGCCCCTGCAGTTCCACCAAACTAGGTCCCTCCTGGAACATGAACCCCTTTCTTCAGTTCCACTCCTCAAACTTCAGGCTCCATGTAGTTTCACATCATTTTTTTGTTTCCATTTCACAGTATTTTTCACTGATGACATTTGGGCCTTATTATTCCTTTTTTTTTCTAAAGGTGTGGATTTTATGTGTCTAACTCTAAATTCCAAAACAATCTCCATTCAGTATCTTTCTCCAAGTAATACACGGCAAGAATGACTGTCATGAGGCACCAGCAACAATATGTCCTCTGGCATTATTAGATACTTTTAGCAAAGTGATGGGTTTCCCTCAGATACAACAGAATGAAAAGTATCAGGCAAAAGACAAAAAAGAAACAGAGGTAAAAGCATCACCAGTAGCTTTCTCTGGTGAAACTTACACACGCCATTAGACACTAGGCAAAGATGCCTGACTACCTTTGAGCATCTCGAGTGTAGGCTCTGTATTCTGCAGGAGTTCAGGGAGGAATTCCATAATGATTTGGCTCCGGCTGTGCCTATAAGATACAATCTAACTTCTTGCAATATCCTTTTTCCCTTAAATACATCCAGATAAATAACATTCATCATTGTCTTTGTATTTCCAATGTGTGCATTCATATGGCTGACACATACATGGCAAACAGATTGAAAACACTCTCCGAAATCCAGTCTAATGTAGTACTTTGTACAGCCGAATAAAATCCTGCTGAAATTATGGTTTGATTGAAGACAATGAATACTCATGCATCAATCACCTCTGTTTTAGATATCAATAAAAACTGGTTCAAGATGAAAATTACCACAGGCAGCAGTAGAGAAACACTATAAATAGAAAAGAGTTGCAAAGAACAGATGTGGGGCTGAAAGGAAGGGTGTATGGAAGGGAACCTATATAAGAAATGCATGTTAATCTGAGATTTTTCTTTAAATTCAGTCTGTTGGATAGTACATTGCATTGAAAACCCCTCAGTTTAGGGATTTTATTTTGTATATAATAAGGTGAAAGTTTTCCTCAACATAGAAGCAGGATAGCCCATAGTTGACTGGATGGGACAGCTGGGAAGGAAAAAACTTAAAAAGTAAGGTTAATAATAAAATAGCATTGTAAGGCCAAATTTTCAAAAGTAATCAGCACTCCACATCTCCCTTTGTTCTCAGTGAGAGCTGTTGGGTGCTAGATCCTTTTGAAAATCTGACACTTCATGTAGGTACCTAAACAGGAGCTGAAACGCTGGCCCCAATAGTGGGTGTTGAACTATTCTGAAAATTAACTAATGGCTTTTGGGAGTTAACTTTTATTTCTGCGTTATTCATACAGTGGTAGTGGAGGTATTCCATGAAGTTTTATTATATATGTAGGAGAGTGTAGTGAATGATTATTAGGCTCAAAGAATTAATAGTCCCAGACAAAGATTGGCCCAAGAGACTGTATCTTAACTGATTGCAACTGATTTCAATGAGGCAGTTAAACATTTTATTTTGTTCTGTTGTCTCTTGCTGTATTCTTGTTTAAGTTCAAGGCCATTTTTCATAATGACTTATACCAAATCCTGGTCTCACTGGAATAATTGGGAAGTATGCCATTGACTTCTTTGGACACAAGAATTTGACTTATTGGACTAAAATCTCTACTGGGCGACAATGATTCTTGACCATTAACTTCAGAGGGAGCTCCCCAGTAACTGAGGACCCCAGTCTCCACTGAAGTCAAAGGAAAGATCCTAGTGACTTCAACAGGAGCTAGATCAGGGCTGAAAGCAGAACCGATTGAACGTTAGATTGAAAACCGTCCACATTATCCTGTCTATTTGTAATGCAACAACCTGATTCACCACGAGATTACTCCAGTTTTATGCCCATGTAATATAAATCAGTTGGGTCACACCACCATAAAACTGAAATAATGCACTGGTCAATCAGATCCCTTACAATTATTTCCAGTGACTGCCTGATAATAATATTGTGTATGATAGTATACCCAAGAATTGAAAGTGTTTGGGGACAATAGCACATTTTCAAAATAGAAAAAAAAAAAGACCTAAAACTTCCAATAATGAGGGTTAGTATAATTCTAAAAGGAAAAAAGGTTAACAGGAAAAAATGAATTTGTACCCAGAAGACATGAGGTGGTGGTGGGGAAATCATTTTATAAGTGCAAAAGGACATTAGCACCAATTTAAGTAGTTCTGAAGAATCAGTGATTCAGAAAATAGAAAATAATGATACACTCAAACAACTAATTATGATGTACCACAGTTAAATGAAATCCTCTCTAACTACCCAAAGGCTGAATGGAGTTTCAAAGTTGATGAGAAATTAATAGTTTCCACTATGCTAAGCCAGAGATATTTCTCCTGCACAGAAGCCCTTAATTGACTGCCTAATTGTCCATGGCTTGGCTCATGTTGACCATTCATGCTAATTATTTACTATGAATCAGTGATAGTTATGGCCAGCATGTCAAACTCAGGTTTAATCCTTATTTTACAACTTTAGAAACTGAGCATCAGCCAAGTACACTGGATACCTCTGATAACCAAGATATATTTTTTGGCAGAACAACTTCTCTGTAGGTACACATTGGTCCTTGACTCTATCATTGTGCTGTGTGAAGAAACACAGATCTCCCATTGATGACAATGGGAGTTTCACACATGTAGGGAGAGCTTAATATAAGAATTAGGATCTGTCATGTCACCTGTAAGTTTTGCCTAAGTGGAAGTTCATTATAAATTTAATTGCAATTTATGCACTGCAGTGCACTCTAGAAATTAGGGACTCTTGTTCTACTTCACTAAATTCAAGTCGACTCTACCTGGGTTCACTTCTGCTGCAGTATTTATACCCTTGGTAAATGGCCCTATTGAGAGCCATGGCATGTTTTATTACAATGTACATGTTGGGACTGATCTACCAAAGTCCACTGAAACCCTTGGAAAGACTCCCATAGACTTTTTTTGGATTTTTGATCAAGCCCTAATACAGTTCCCTCATACAGTTCAGATTAAAACTAGTCATTTCAATTTATTCATACTTCTTTGGTTTGGAAATTTGGAAGTAAGCCTTGTTGGAACAGGGATAGCTGCAAGATTCACAGCTCTTCCTTCTGCTGGCCTAGTCTGAAATACAGTTGGAATGGTTTTCTAATAGTATTTCAGTGTTTTTGCTTACAGTCATGGCCAAAGAAAAAAGTAGAGAGGTGACCAAAATGTAAAAAAAGTTAGTTTAAGGTTTTCAGATCTCAAAAGGGTTTAGAAGAATCATGTTCTGGGCAAAGTTTTAAGAACATGAATTACTATTGTAGCTCCTACATCAGTGGTGGGCAACCTGCGGCTCACAAGACACTTTGTTTACATTGACAGTCCACAGGTACGGCCACCTGCAGCTCCCAGAGGCCACGGTTCACCATTCCTGGACAATGGGAGCTGCGGGAAGCAGCAGGCCGCAGGGACGTGCTCGTCGCCGCTTCCCACAGCTCCCTTTGGTCAGGAACAGTGAATTGTGACCACGGGGAGCTGCGGGCGGCCATGCCTGCGGATGGTCAATGTAAATAAACTATCTCGCGGCCTGCCAGCAGATAAAACTAATGGGCAATGTGTTGCTCACGGGCCACAGGTTGCCCACTGCTGCCCTAAATTGAGGTGCAGCTCAAATTTTCTCTCTGGTGCTTGCTACTTGGAGCGGCTTCTCCCCTCTCCTTACATGGGTTGGATCCGGGGAGGAGGTGGGTTCTGATGTTTGGTGGCTCCACCCACATTAACTCCTCACTATCCCCAGGTCACAAGGGAAAATGAATAATGCTACTAACAGGCAAGCAATATACAACCCAGTACACGAGAAACAATGAAGTATAAACCCCAGCAAAGAAATGACACACACAAAAATAACAATGTGACAAACTGGGGCTTCACTAGTCCCAGGGAAATAGGATCTGGGGAAGGAGAAGGGTTTGGATTCACTAATAGGTAGTGAAACATCAAAGAATTAACCAATTTCTCACCTCCCAACACTCACACTCTGCCCAACCCCCAGCTCCTTCCCAGGCACTGTCTCAACCAGATGGCACACTGAGGATGACTCTGGAGAAAAGTGCTGCAGAGCTGTGAACACTGGCCAGCTTAAATAAAAAAGCTTTGCCATACAGTGCCCTTGCCTATGGGTGAGGTTGGGTCCTCTCCTCCCTCCCTGGTTTGGAGTCCTGTGAAGCTCTTGACTGGCTCTTGGTGATTGGCATCAGGTCAGTTCTTTGCTGTTCTGGACACTGGTCTCTGCAGGGCTGGAGCTGCCTGACCTATGCACAAGATCCCACATCAGATCAGATCAAAGACTCTGTTTGTGGAGGAAAGGGGATTAAGCAGAGACTCCCTGATCTGATCTGCTGCTCTTTCAGCTCATAACCGAAACGAAAACTAGTCTCTTTGTCTCTGAGTAGTCTGTTCCTACCCACCAAGGGGCTGAGCAGCCCTAGCTAATCCTTGATACAGCAGACTGCTTGTCTATATTACCCCATACAGAAGCTTCCTTACTGGCCTCAGCAAGGGTTTCTCATCCATTCTGCCCCAACCCCTGACTCCAGGCATGCTGGGAAATAGTGTCAGCCAGGTCTCATAGCCATTACTGTTGTAGTCCCTAGGGTAGGAATCCACAGAGGCTCAGTCCCCAGTTCCAACAGTTTGCAAACTCCAAGTGGGGGGTTAGACCACAGCTGAAAGCAAGGTTTGATTTAAACTTGTCTACTAAGAAGCTGAAAATAGAGTGGTGCTACTGGAATGGAAATGTTCTGGTCTAGGGAAAAGTTTGTCTTACTATTGAGTTTAGTGGCTTGGGCCCATCTGCACCTTTGTATGTAATGACTATTTAGTTTTCAGTAGTATCAAAAAAAAATCTAATTTTCCTTCCCTTATTTCATACAGAAATTAGGGAGAGATCCATGTCATGGGCATATTTTGTATGTTTGAGCACAAAGCATTTGTGATTAAAATAAAGCAGCTTTTCTTTTTCTTGTGCTCTGCTTATTTGATGAACTTGTTCTTCAAGACTATTTTTGTACTGAATGTGTCAGCTGACTGTAATGTGTTTTCACTGCTGCTGCCTCCACTGCTTAAGATTCCTACTTCTCTCCTTCCACTAGGAAAGAAATCGTTATTTAAAGCTTTTAGACACAGATCTGCACTGGGCTCTGGGCCAGTTTGGATCACCGTCATGGGAACGCTTGAAGGCATTTTGCCTCAGAGACGCTCTATGTCTCCTGAAGCTCCCCAGAATGCATGTGGAGTACCCCTGCTGCTGTAGCTCTTCAGGACGTGGAGCATACAATTCCCCTTTGCGGCTGACATCTCTTGGCGTGGCTTGCCCCAGAGTATGCTACTATAGCAGAAGATGTCCCTGATGTGGGGAGAGTGCTGAGGCTGGTGCAGCCAAACATCAAGGTCAGGGCTCCTTGCTCCTCCAAACCTGGCATGCCTGTATAGGAGCAGGCCACAATATGGTCCTTAATTTTTCCAGATAGCTGAAATAACAAAGATATCAATTGTTGCACCTTTGACTATTTCCTCTTTTTGTTAAAAGAACGAGGAGTCCTTGTGGCACCTTAGAGACTAACAAATTTATTTGAGCATAAGCTTTCGTGGCCCACGAAAGCTTATGCTCAAATACATTTGTTAGTCTCTAAGGTGCCACAAGGACTTCTCGTTCTTTTTGCTGATACAGACTAGCATGGCTACCGCTCTGAAACCTCTTTTTATTAGGGAGTGAGACATTGTGATCAGGTTTGTATGTTTTCTAGCAGTATCCTCACTGGTAAGATACAGTGATTGGAATATTAACAAGTCAACAGATACCCCATTCCTCATTACAGTAGGAGTCCCCACATCCCATGACCAACACTGTTTTCATGAGGTCCTCAACATTTAGATCAGTGGGGCCTCTCCTGGGCACAGGGGTCCACACTTGTCCATTTCAGCAAGCATACATCTTTCAGAATTCATTTCTGCCTCCCATTTGGTCTTTACTAAAATATAAATTCCTAACAGAAATAGAGCTGTGAAAAGTCCTCTGAGTAAATGTAGACCTAATTTACCAGGATATCTTTTTCTTCCTCATATAATTGATTAGGGTCACCGCCCACATCATCTATCAGCCATGATAGTGATTTCTTTTATGTAGATGTCTCATATAATACCAGCAAGAGTAGCTTATTTATCCTTTCTTCTTTGCAAATTTATCTGCAGCAAATGCTGAATAAAATTAATTGTTTTATTAGGAAATAATAAATAGAATGGGAATGCATTATAAATAATAATCATTCTTCATTGTTTCTTTGATCTACACAAATGTAAGGTCCAGTTTTCATGAGTCACTCTCATTAGACCTGTAATTGAAATTAGATTTATTTTTCCATCATAAATAGATCGTCCATTAAAATAAATCATCTTATTGTATTGCAGAGTTTAGCAGGAGCCATGCAGAATGCTGGACTCATGAAGCACTGTTCTGGACAATCAATAAGGCAAATTTATGAACATGATTTGTTCAGTGAAGTAATTTAATTGCATGTAATCTGATCAGAAAGGATTTAGAAAAACGAAGTTGGGAATTGGGAAATGACTAAAGCAGATGCATAGTATCACAAAAGCATCCCAGTAACATGAGGCTACCACAATGTTGATTCAAGCTTTCATAGACTGGCCTATCTTCCTGGCTCAGGAAACCTTTTGTATTAAACTCTGGCAGAAGTTCCCCATTGCCGCCAGCCTGATACTGACAAAGCAATTTGCCCCATTGTGAGACGACTGGCAGAAGTCCACCGTTTGGATTTCTGCTTTTGGATTTGCAGATTTTGAGTGGGCCAAGAAGTTGTTTATAGTATGTGGGTCTGATCCTTAGTTAGAGTGTAAAAAAGCCTTCTGGAAAGTGATAAATTATTGCACATGTTCCCTTTTTTGTTATAAGGAATTGAAAAGCTCTCAGATATATTTTACGTTCCCAGGTGTCTTTTACTGCCCTCTGGTAGTCTCTGCATTTTAGTCTCTAAAGCACAATAATAAAATACACATCCACAGTTCAATAGACAGGATCATAGGAGACAATTAACCACATGAATAAGGGGAGGTTTAAAACTCAGGTCTCCCATTTCCAAAACAAGTGCCCTGAAAATTATTTAAAGAAGTAGCTGCCTCATTTATGCCTACAGGTTTTGCATTTGGGGAGTCAATGAGTGAAGTCAGGTTTCAGAGTAACAGCCGTGTTAGTCTGTATTTGCAAAAAGAAAAGGAGTACTTGTGGCACCTTAGAGACTAACCCTAAGTCTCTAAGGTGCCACAAGTACTTCTTTTCTTTTTGAGTGAAGTCAGCCATTCTCATCATCTAATTGCGAAAACCTAGCCCAGGAACAAAGCTTTGGAACCAGGCTGTCACACGAGACTAACCAGGGGCAAGGGGGAGCAATCCTCCTACCAACCTGTGGGTAGGGCATAGAGTGCCTAGGTAGCCAGGTGACATCTTGCCCTCATGTGAAACAGAACCACAGTCCTGAATTTTGGATCTTCCAAGGCCCAGGGAGATTTCATCCTGTTTTACATTCAGTCCAACTGCATAAAGCCTGAGTATTCAGGGTCTATATGGGTGGGCACGGGGAGGTAAATTCACCTGCTGCACTACTGTGCAGCCCTCTTCTCCCTCCCACAACTACTGCTCCAGAGCACCACTGGCATAACAGGGACAAGTTCCAACGTACGTATGGCTGCTCAGACGCTGGTCCCACACGCAGCCCCAGTGCTCAGCTTAAGTGCAATGGAGTGCCAAGTTACCACACCATGGTTGAATTTTGTGCTGGTTGAGTATCAGAATAAAGCAATTAGAGCGACAACATGGGCATGGGTGGTGAGTATCACAGGCCAGAGGAGGGTAAGCCTCCCCAAACAGCCAGGCATGACCCTGCCCACACTCCACCCTTAGGCCCCCAATATTCCCCCATGGCCCCAGCCCAGGCTGCTCCTCTTCCCTGAAGCAGGCAGGGGCAGGGGCTGGGGCTGGGATGGGCCTGCAGGCAGCCCAGGACTCTGGGGTGGCTGGAGCCTTTGGGGCTGCCCAGCACTCCAGGGTTGGGGGTGCTGGAGGTGGGGGGGCAGAATGGGCAGAGGAGGGGTGGGGCCCCAGGCAGCAGGGAAAGGGGCTAGCTCCCCAAATAGGCAGTTCATGTGCCCCCCATGAAGGTGGGTGTGGTAATATCTTTTATTGGACCAACTTTTGTTGGTGAGAGAGACAAGCTCTCAAGCTACACAGAGCTCCTCCTCAGGACTGAGAAAGGCACTCAGAGTGTCATAGCAAAACACAAGGTCAAACAGATATCTTAGCATAAGTAGTTAGCACATAACTATCTGTCTGACCTTTGCTTTTTTTGCAACAGCGTTACACTGTTGACTCATATTTAGCTTGTGGTCCACTATAACCCCCAGATCCCTTTCTGCAGTACTCCTTCCTAGTCAGTCATTTCCCATTTTGTGTATGTGCAACTGATTGTTCCTTCCTAAGTGGAGTACTTTGCATTTCTCCTCATTGAATTTCATCCTATTTATTTCAGACCATTTCTCCAGTTTGTCCAAATCATTTTGACTTTCAGTCCTATCCTTCAAAACATTTGCAACCCCTCCCAGCTTGGTACATCCGCAAACTGCATAAGGGTAGTCTCTCTATGCTATTATCTACATTATTGATGAAGATATTGAACAGAACCAGACCCAGAACTTATCCCTGCAGGACCCTACTCGATATGCCCTTCCTACTCTCTGGGAACTGTTTTCCAACCAGTTATACACCCGCCTTATAGTAGCTCTATCTAGGTTGCATTTCCCCATTTTGTTTATGAGAAGGTCATGCAAGACAGTATCAAAAGCTTTACTAAAGTCAAGATATACCACATCTACTGCTTCCCTGCTATCCACAAGGCTTGTTATCCTGTCAAAGAAAGCTATTAGATTTGTTTGATATCATTTGTTCTTGACAAATCCATGCTGACTGTTACTTGTCACCTTATTATCTTCTAGGTGTTTGCAAATAGTTTGCTTAATTATTTGCTCTATTATCTTTCCCAGTACTGAAGTTAAGCTGTCTGGTCTGTAATTACCCGGGTTGTCCTTATTTCCCTTTTTATAGATGGGCACTCTATTTGCCCTTTTCAGTCCTCTGGAATCTCTCCCTCTTCCATGATTTTCCACAACATTCTGCTGTGCTCTCCATTAGTTGGAGTTTCCTGAGGCTCATAGCTTCGTAGGTATATTGCATTGCTGCAGTGCAGACAGAAGGTGACAGAGGAATGTATAACTGATATCCAAACAATAACTATATCCATATTGCTGTAATTTTATCTAACCTCACAATATTATGGTTTGTTTGTTTTGGGGGTGGGGAGAGGGGGGAGGTTGTCTTGAAAGGAAACTGTCAATTTAAATTTGGCCCAAATTTAAATTTTATTTTTTAAAATATAAAGGCCAATAAAAGTGTTTCCAAAAAAGAAGGGGAAAAATAAAAACATATGTTCCTAAATAAATATCTCTTAATTTTTAAAAGCCAAACATTGGCATACTAAAAGTAGCACAGTAGAGCTCAAAAGAATGCTGAAATCCCATTGATACACACAATGGTTGGGTGTTCTCTGTGAGGGACCCTCCAATATTAGAATTTGCTCCCCACTTGGTAGAAGCATGAACTTTCAGGGCACATTGAACGTTGCCAACTCTCACGATGTTATCATGTCTCACGATAAATCATGATTTTTTTTAATCCCTGCTCCTGGAGTCAAATGATTACCAAGAATCTCAGCTTTCATTAATAAAAATAACTAACTAAATAAATTTACTAACCCAAGTGGTTGCGTAGAAAATCTTGAAAATGTGAACCTTAAAGGCTTAGAAACCAAAAGCTATATAAATATAACCCACCTTTTATTATTTTTTAAGATGTAATGAGTTTAAGACAATCTCATGATTTGGAGGCGGGGTGATTTTTGAAAGCTTAGTGTAGGTAATACTAATGAGATACTGAATAGCTTATCTGTTTTTACAGGCCTTGGAAAAGGAATGGTTATGGAGTTGATGGGAATATAATTGTAATGGTGAGGAATTGCTGGAGAGGGATTTAAGCTTCTGAATTGCCTGGTTTGCTGGTAGGGTATATTACATTGTGCTGATGTACTTTAGATATGTACCATCATTAGTTTCATAGCATTTTAAAGTATTCTCAAGCGTGCCTAGAGCACATGCGTAAGTGTCTTTTTTAGCATTTTATGTACATCCAAATAAGTAACTCTCTCATCAGTTTTCATTGGCCAGCCTAAGATAAATGCCAAAATAAACAGAATAAATACTGACAGGTAAATTGATCTTTAAAAAATTCTTAAGGTTAAGGCATTAGTTATAAAATAGATAAAGACATGTGTTTGTTTGCCAAAAAAAAAAAAAAAAAAGACTTTTAGTTGACAGTGTCCCTTTTTTACCACAAGATTATCTCGAGATTGGCTGCAAAACTTTCAGCTAAAATTCAGAATTCCAAGTGGAAACACTACTCAAGGAAATTGGCCTTTGGGAAGTCCATGACTAAAATTTACAATAAGTCATGTATGATGGAAATGCTAATTGAATATGGCAAAAAAAAAAAAAAAAAAAAAAGTCAGAGCAACACAATACTATGGACTTCACAAGGAAACAATTTACCTTTTTCCTCTCTGATTCACATTGTCTCTTGGATTCAGAAACAATGTAGCCCTCTTAAATATGTGCATAATTCTCGCAATGTGCACTAGTAAAATTAAATTGCTGGTTAAAATGCAATGTAAAGAAATACTGTCTATCAGTAAGACAAAATCTAAAAGGAAAAAAAAATAGACTTTCCCTAACTTAGTGCAAGTGGGTGCTGGGAAGTACAGTTGGAACAGTTTATTGCCAGTATATGTATTATAGGATAAAACTAGATAAGTAAAGGGGTATTTCTCTCTGTGTGTTGTGCATGTAAACTTCCATTAAGGAAATTTCCATGGAGGAAAGAGCCCTAGAGTGTTGTTTATTATATGTGAAAAAGGCATTAGGGGTTTTAATTAGTGCTGGGGAGATTGCTGTAACAAAAGCTATTGCCTGATTTGGGGTTTCATGACAAGCCCAAACTTGAGCTAGGCTTGCCAAAGGTTTGTAAAACTTTCATCATGCAGGTTTCAGAGAAACAGCCGTGTTAGTCTGTATTCGCAAAAAGAAAAGGAGGACTTGTGGCACCTTAGAGACTAACCAAAGTGAGCTGTAGCTCACGAAAGCTTATGCTCAAATAAATTGGTTAGTCTCAAAGGTGCCACAAGTCCTCCTTTTCATCATGCAGAGGCTGAGTTGCTTGTAAACTTGGGCTAGTTTATAATACTTTCCTCGAGCACAAGCTACTGGATGGCATCACACAACCCAGAGCATGGTCTGGCTCTGGCCCTATGCCAGCTGACCATATTTCCTTGAAGCTATAAACCATCACTGGTGATTTAGCTGGGCTCTATACCAGTTCTCAAAAGAGCAGTAGACTATTATCCTGCACAGACCCTCCATGGGTCTGGAGAAGTGTCAGTGGGAGCTGTGGGTATTCAGTGGAATTATATAATTATTGGCAGTATAATTATACAATTATTATTCAATCAGCAGATGTCTCTGAGAGTTGCAGAGAGGGTGGGGTCTTTGATAAAGAAAGGACACAAAACTGGAACTCAAGCTGTGTGGAAGAATATTTATTTGTATCTGTAGTTTGTAGCTGGTTACTTTAATAAATGCTTCCTGTTTAAAATAGACTGTGTTTCTGTATATCACACCATTCAGTGCCTCTGAAAAAAAAAGACTCCACTTTTATTGTGTTACTAAGATGTTGATTTAGGTGTCTAACTTTCCAAAATATTGACTTACTCATGTTGTACCCAAACTGACATCAGTTGTACTGTTGACTTCACGAAGATTATTCACAAGAGAAAAGGTTTCAGGATCAAGCCAACAGACTATAGTTAAACATTTTTTCCCAGAAAGGATTGTGTCAAGTGCATGTGTCATAACTTTACAAATATATTAACCATTAATTGTTTTCATATACTATTAAAAATTCATAAATGCAACATGTGAAAACAAGGGTATCATGACAGTCTTGAAAAATCTCTTTTCCTTTCATTGATATCTGAAGTTGAGAGTGACCTGCATCTGTTTCTTTAATTAGCTCCAAAGTTGCTAGTTATTATACCATCAACATTCTTTATTTTATCTTGCCAAAGTGTTGAAAGAGATTCATCAGACCTCTAAAATATTTTTCAAATGTCTTCATGTTGCCATAATGGAGTCATTGAGTGGTCTTAAGGTGCTATGAAAAAAGAAATATTTCACTGGGAATAAGGAAATGGAAAGATATAGCTCTAATCCAAAGTGGAAAAGACAGGAAGACTATGAGTGTTCCAGACTGGATTTGTACTTGCACAAAACCCATGTTGTATAATAATCAGCACATGCTTCCTAGCTTTGCTTCAGTTTAGTCCCTTAGGAAATAACAGAGATTGACAGTTCTAGGTTAAATGCTCAAGATTATATTTATTGCTTTTTACTTGTCCCCGTAATGGGGTTATTAAAAATAATGGTTTAGGACAGCATATGGGCAAATTGCAAGGAGCAGCTGTAAACGTAAGCTGCCAGGATGTGGGCAGCCTACCTTGCGTGGTGGTTGTGGTGGCAGTTTGGAGCAATGACAAGCTACCAGTTCAAGGGTGAAGCCAGAGACAGGGTCGACGAGCCAAGCCAAAAGGTCAGAAGCGGAGTTAGGATTGGGAACACCAAGCCGAAGGGTAAGCCAATGGTCAGCATCTGAGTCAGAATCAGGGAAGAGAGACAAGGACTCGACTAAAGCAAGCAGGAGTCAAGGCGGGAGCAGGACTTGAGCAAGAGATGGACCGGGAAGAAGAAGTGAGAGGAGGGCAGGCTCAGCTGCATGTGTGGCATGCACTGAGCAGCTGCTGAGCTGTTGCCACTGAAAGGCTCAAGTAGCAGGCTGCTGGGCTCCCCTTCCCAAACAGGAAGCATGACCATTTGGAAAAGGCTTGCTGGGCCCAGCTGAGCTCGCTGGTGCCTAGTGACCAGGCTGGGAGCCAGATGTGCTCCCGACAGTAAGTACAGATGAGTACAAAGTACAGATGAGAATGCACTTATGCTGGCAAAGTAGTAATGGTTGGAGGGCAGAGAGGTTTATAATGGGTTATGAAATGGTTTCCTTTAGACCACTGTTAAATTTTGGGCAGGTCAGTAGCAGAACTGGGTGCCATTTTTCTGATGAAACTCTTTTTCGGAAAAAAAAATATGCAGATAGGGTCAACTCCAACGTTTTATGATTTGTGTTGATTTCATCAAATTGTTGTTGCTGCAATAAAAATCTCTCAAAAATATTTAATTCTGGCATTTTTGAAATAAAACATTTTGATTCTTTGATTCAAAATGACTCTTTGTTTAGAAATGTCCTTTAATTTTTAAAAGTTTAAAAAGTTAAAAAATCAAAACAAAATGTTTCATTTGGAGGTCAAATAAAACATTTCATTCAACCTGAAATGCATTTTTTTTTACTTTCGACGTGCTGAAAAAGAAAATCATTTTGGGTCATCAATTTTTTTTTTCTGAACTGCCAGTAAATCAAAAAAATCAGTTATTTGCACAGCTCTAGGCAGTAGCGACTAAACTATCATCAACATAGGAAGCACAGGAGGTACATGAATTAAGTTAATTGACTCCTTGTATAACCATTGGATAGAAGATCATGCTATAAAATGCACAGCTGGCTCTTTCTGCCAGAAAATGTACACATGTAGATCCAGACCTGTCTTCTCATCCTGGAAATGGGCTCTTAAGCCTGAGGTGTGCTATCCTCAACAGTTTCCGTGTGTAGGGATTTGCGCAAACTCTTTTCCAGTTTTCCTTAGTGTGGCTTTGCTCCCTTCTTGAATGATCACTTGTTTGGTATGTTGTGTTCCTTTCTTCATCCTTTTCATCCATCTTTGTGTCTTCCTCTGTGTGTAGAAAGCAGCTGTCACATGGTGGGTGTTACTCCAGTCTAAATAATAATTAGCTATAATTCCTACTCCCAAGTGCAATTTCCTAAAACACTTGGAGTTTTAGACCCACTACAGTATCAATTCTGACTGCCTAGAATATTTGAAACCCAGATTCAGGCAGGTAAGGCATAATCACTTCCTGTCCTGGACTATCATCTAAAGTTGCTGTGCACTGTTAAATAGTTGCCATGTTTTGCCTCAAAGGTAGCTAAAGTGACTCTTAAGGTTTTTAAGGGACAGTTTCTAACAGCCTTGCTCATATTTAGGTTTGGAAGGATTAGACTTTATTGGGTACATGTTGGTAAACATCAATTTCACCATTAAACACACAAGCCAAAGAAAAAATATTTTCATCAATGATTAACATTTACAGATAGGCAAAGTAAGAAAAATGCAGTTTGAGAACTTATTAGAGTTTGATGTAAAGATATTTACTTTGTATATTTTGATAAGGGGTATGGACAATTTTTTTTAATGGTTATAAAGCTTTAACTTTTTGAATTTCAGCATCTATTGCCTAATTCCCCCCTCCCCCCCCCCCCCGATTTCACACAACTGTAAAAATGTAAATCTATAAAAAGAAAAAGAAATGCTTGAAAATAAACAAATATTATTCATGAAAATTTTTAAAGCCCATAGCACCTTATTATATGAGTAGCCCCATCCGTGGAACTACTTGTGAAGAATGTTGGGATAGCTCTGCATGAAAGTTGCTATATAAATGTAAGACATTCACACCATGCAGTCTTTGGCATCAAATCAGGTTTGGTAGCAAGAAGTACAATTTTTAGAGTAGATATATTGCTGTGCACAGGGTTATATATTAATTTAGTAATTAAAGGATTCTTTAGTTCTGATAGAACTAAGCCCAGAAGGGACCATTATGACTATCTAATCTGATTGCCTGCATAACACAGGTCATGGAATTTCCACAGTATTCATCAAGCCCATAACTCTATTAAATTGGAGTCCATGTGAGTTGTTTTTGTTTAGAAGAGCGTGGGAACAGTCTAAAAGTTGCAACCAATGTCTGGCAGCTGCTATATATTCAACTCTATATGTAAATATATATTAAATTTGGATGAGCTCCAGGGAATAGTAGTGGCTTCTAAGCAGGTAAGATTGATGATACTTTTGTTACTTTGGAAGCACTTTTCTGGGCCAGATCATCAGCTGGTGTAAATTGGTGCAACATGATTGACTTCAACGGTGCTACACTGATCTACACAATGCACAGTAAACTTGTGGAACTCTTTGACAGAGGATGTTGTGAAGGCCAATACTATAACAGGGCTCAAAAAAGAACTAGATAAATTCATGGAGGATAGGTCCATCAATGGCTATTAGCCAGGATGGGCAGGGATGGTGTCCCTGGCCTCTGTTTGCCAGAAACTGGGAACGTGCAATGGGATGGATCACTTGATGATTACCTGTTCTGTTCATTCCTGCTGGGGCACCTGGCATTGGCCACTGTTGGAAGACAGGATCCTGGGCTAGATGAACATATGGCCTGACCCAGTATGGCCATTCTTAAGATCTGGCTTTTGTTATTTACCAGAAGTGCAGCAATTTATTAAGGATATCCAAAAGGTTTCCTGTGACTCTTCAGCACACAACAGGATCAAAACCATTTGGTGAAGGGAATAGAACAACCTAGCACATTTTTGTTGTCTCTCTGTCCCCATCTCCTTTTCTCCCTATTCTGTCTAGTTTTCACATCTACACGGAAGCAGTATTTTTTCACCTATTTCAAGTATTTGTTCCATGAAGAACGTATTGAAGAAGAGACACTTAACAAGTACATTTAAGCCTTGCCCTACACTGGAACATTGGTTAGTTATATTCTAATCTGTATCACTGTAGCCTCTCAGCTAATCTTTTTTATTAACTATCTTCCTGGCCACGGTTCTTCATCAGTTACATAACATTCTCAAATGTATTTGAAGAACTAATGATGGGCTCTGTGCATTCAAAAATTTCAGAGTTTGGTCCACAATACTTCTTTGTCGTTCCCACAGTTCTGAAGACAAGCACTGATTCAAGAACCTGATATATTTGTACCCTGCTCCATAAAACTTCCAATGTGGCCTGTGGCTACACCCCATGGCTATCAGTCAGCATACAGTCACACTGCCCCAGATTGCCTGTTGCAGAAGGTAGCTAGCAAAGATGATGTCACAGTAAATAGAGCATGCTGAGAATGAACCATGAGGTCTGCACATTAGACAGAGGCAACATTTCTGCAGCAGCTCATTGTAGGGAAACACAGATGGTTCTGTCTGAGCTCTTCTAACAGGCAGCTACAGATTCCATGCTGTGATGGCTGCATCCAACTGTGCCAATCTGATTCTACCCAAATTCTGGCTGCATATAGGATACATATAACCTTCTTTGCTTGAACTGCTCCACCAATTTTACACACACCCTTCTCTCCACCCCACTCTTATATATTCGGGCAGCACCAGACTACCCACTATTGAATTTTAAGCAATTCAGAAACATTACTACTGTGCATCACTGAATGACAACGCTTGGACAATAAATACTGCAACCTTGTGGAATTAGAATTTAACCAGCTCTTGGACAGTATCATGACCTCCAAGTAGAATACAAACCTTCCTTAAAACATGTGGCAATTGTAGCTGTCAAGTAAGAATTTCTAGCCAGAACATTTGAAGCAGTTCTACATTGCTACTTGTGAGTTAGCGTAACTGTAGTTAACTGGATATGACATTGGTAATATAGTTCTGAGCCAGGATAAATTTCAAAAGTAAAAGTATATATACATCTTGGAATAGTGTTTTATTTCAGTGTTTCAGAGTAACAGCCGTGTTAGTCTGTATTCGCAAAAAGAAAAGGAGTACTTGTGGCACCTTAGAGACTAACCAATTTATTTGAGCATGAGCTTTCGTGAGCTACAGCTCACTTCATCAGATGCTGCAGTTTCCACGGTATGCATCTGATGAGGTCTGCTGCAGTTTCCACGGTATGCATCTGATGAAGTGAGCTGTAGCTCACGAAAGCTCATGCTCAAATAAATTGGTTAGTCTCTAAGGTGCCACAAGTACTCCTTTTCTTATTTCAGTGTGTGGCCTGTTTGAATTTGATGAAGAAATCCATACTAGACATTTTTTTCTAGTGTCTTGTTTGTCTCTAGAAGACCAACATGGAATGGTCTAAAAGAAGCGTCTGTGGTACACTTAAATTTCATGTGAAGAAATTAGCGGGGCATGTGTGGATTCTTATTGTTTGATCTTCCCTGTCTAGCACAATAGTAACATCCTCAATGAACCTGAACACATTATACAGAATCCCTCTCACACAGAGAAAGGCTGGATGTCCTTAACTGGTGGTGCACTGTTTGACATTTCATCCTTCATCGTACTATGAGTCTCTTCCCCTTTTTTTACACTTCTGCAGTCTCTTCACACAACACTAACAAACAGATTGAACCAGGTTTCTTACATCCACAGACCCCTTCCCTCCTTTGTTTTGTTGTTGAAGTGACAAAATTACGTGACCCATTTTCTCAATCTTCAGATCTCTCTCTGAGTCTTGAAGTGAATAAAATTTGAGTGAACTTGTGAAAATGCTGCTAAAGCTTCTCCAGTTTCCACTCCCACTTCCTCCAGCACTCCCGGGTATATGTAATCTGGCCAAGGAACCTTGTCAAATTTAAAAGGCTGTAACCTTTTAACAACCATTTTTCTGCTGCATTCTGCGCACTCTAATTTTTCATCTGCTTCCCCTGGAAATCTGATTCCTGGTTTGGATAAAATTCAATCTTCATTTATAAAGACAGATGCTGAGTAAATGTTTAGCATTTTATCTGTTTCCTTCTCCTCTAATTCCCTTTCATGTTCCCATTTCTCTGTAGCATATACGTATTTGACAAAAATGACTTAACTCTGTCACTCCCAGCAGAAAATTCATATGATCTTCTAAGACAATCTCTAACATGCTGGTAGAACACAGCCAATCTTTTTAATTGGAATGACATGTAAGAATCGAAATAGAGAGGAGTGAAGCTGATGAAGGTTGTGGTTTTGTAAAATTCTTATTATTGGGGGGGGGGTGTCAAAATGTCAAAATGAGTTAAAATGTATTCAATTTTTACCCTGTTTTTTTAAATCTATTTTACTTCTACAGTGCTTAATTTTTTTAATTGCTTTTTTCTAGCTTAAGGGAAGTCTGTGCTATGCATTGAAGACCTACATCTCCCAAAAGCTGAACTGGAACAGGTAGGTGTTCCATATAATGTGTAGCTAATATTGGACCAGAACCTCCGCTGGACTGAAATTGATGGATGTACACTGATTTACATCAGCTGAGGATCTGATTCATTGTGTGTATTTTTTCATTCAAATTTCTTTCATCCTTTTTCCTCGCAATTTCTCTGCATTTGGTTTTTCACTCTCCTCACTCTCAATCCAATCCTGTGTGTAACTCCTATTAATGTCAGTAATAGGTATATACATGCAACTACAAGAGAACAATTCATGTAACTGAGCAAATTGCAATACATTTAACTTCTTAATGGTCAGAGTCGAGTGAATAATTCAGAAGCAATATTTCAGATGACGAATGTGGACTGTTTCCATAACATGTGCTGAATATATTTCTGGAGTTTATTCATTGTTTAATTTCACTCAAATATTTTCAAATTTTAAATTAATCAACCGTTTAGTCAGAATTTGAGTAGCATTGCTTAAATTGATCTCTTAAGTCACATGGTATTTTTTCTGTTCTCTGAGTAGATAAATATTTCCAGCACAAATACTTACGTCTTGGAATTTAAAATTCAGGTCCCATAAGTACTTGCAAATGAGTTTGAAATTCACTTTTTGTTACTGAAACTTGATATCAGTAATGTGCATAAGAAAGCAAACACAAAGGAAGCTAAAATGTAATCATTTAGCTATCCAGATCAGTGGTTCGCAACCTGTGGCCCGCGGGCCACCCTGCAGCCCATCAAAGCAAGTTGATTGCAGGCCACGAGACATTTTGCTGACATTGACCATCTGCAGGCACGGCCCCCCGCAACGCCCAGTGGCCACAGTTCACAGTTCCCGGCCAATGGGAACTGCAGGAAGTGGCGGCCAGCACATCCCTGCGGCCCGCCACTTCCTGTAGCTCCCATTGGCCGGGAACAGCGAACCGAGGCCACTGGGAGCTGTGGGGGATCATGCCTGCAGACACTCAACGTCCGCAAAATGTCTTGCGACTTGCAATCAGCTTACCCTGGTGAGCCGCATGTGGCCCGCAGGCTGCAGGTTGCCCAACACTAATCCAGGTGAATGAGAGTTGGAAAATGCATCATTTCCCAGGATAAATACTACTATTTAAGTATAGTATTTTCTTATTGCTCATTGCTTCTTAATCAAAATGCTATAAAAACACTAACTACTTAGTCCTCTCCTTGCTTCCCCTCCCAAGCTCTACCCATGGCACCATACTTCCTCCCTGCCTACTAAAAGTCCAATCCTGGTCCCACTGAAGACAATGGTAAAATGTCCATTGAGTTCAGCGGTGCAAGAACAGGCCTTTAACCACAAGAATCTTGCTTCTGCATCACTGACGCAATGAGTGTTTTGCTAGGCTCCAGAGGGCACAGGAGCAAGCCTAAAGGGGTTAAATGAAATCTATGCTCACTTCCCATGAGAAAATACAATCTTCTGTCTTATTTTCTGGGCCACTTACACTATACTGAGAAATCTCATTGTTAGAAAACATGACAATGTTATGGTTAGACATAAATGAGAGAATAAATGGATGTTAACCAGAAAGGGGATCAGTTTTTATTACTCAGATAGCGTGAGGTCTGAAGGTGAACATAGAGGGTCATATGAACAAACAGGGAATATGAAGACTACAGTGTATTGTAAATTATTTAAATCTACCCACTTCCAAATACACATGCTTTGACTTTGATTGGAAAAGAAGAGAGTATATTCAGCCTGTCCATTATGTCCTTCTCTTATGGAGCTGCTTAGCAATGGTCTGGGGAGACATCATGCTTCAGTTCATAGGTTTGTGTCATGGTCTCTGGAGCTTTGGCAGTTAATATGCCAGATAATAAAATGTATTTACTAATAACACACCAGACAAATGAGCTGTTAAACTATGGCAGAATGAAAGTCAGATTAATCAGACAAATAATGGAGTATAAAAAGAAATGACAGCAGTACCTCCCCGCCCCCCATTCCCCACCACGGCAATGCACCACTCAGTTATCCCATAAAAAGAATAAAGTTATAGTGAGGTTTAATAAAAGAGCTTGATGTTACCTCTGTGTGTGTTAGGCTACCAGCAACATTTTCAAATGTAGGTGGAAAGAACTGAGGCATCATCTCCAGTTTCTTCCCCTTCCCTCTTTCTATATGTTGAGTAAATCTGAAAATAGTCCTATTGAAATCAGTAGGCTAAATTCTTCCTGGTCCTTATCCTAGTTGCTGAGGTGAAGGGAGAGAGTGCAGATGATGGCTGCTGTTTTGCAAATAACTGATTTTTTTCCAGTCCATTGGCCTAACCAAAAATATAGCTTCATTATGGGTCCACCCAAAAGGAAATGTGTTCACATTTTAAGCAAACCAAAAGAATCAAAGAGATTTCATTTCATTTAGATCAAACAAAACATTGTGTTTCATGTTCAAGTTTTTAAACCTTTTTAAAAACAAAATTGCAGTAAAATTCAGAAAAAAAGGCATTTCAAATAAAAAAGTGAAACATTTTGAACATTGTTTTTAAAATGGCAAAACTAAACATTTATATATATAAAAACAAAAAAACCCTAATCTGGCAATTTCAACCTGAAATCACAAAACCTTTCCGTCAACCTGAATCTTCATTTGCGTGAAAAAGTTCACCCAGCTCTAGTATCTGCATTCAGAGGAGGTTTCCCCATAGTTACTATCCTACCGTAGCATTACACTTAAACAGGGGTGAGGATGGGCCAGGAGAAGAAGTCTCCAGATCACCATCTGCACTGGCTAATGGAGCTGTCTATATTAATAAAGAAGTATAGTAGCGGGCACACAACATCTGGCTATACAAGAACTGTGGGAGGCTGTCAGCAGGTACTTCCTGATGTGCTCATCACAGACGTGGTAGGAAAAAGGAAGGCAGAGATTGGAACAGTTCCCCAAAAAGTATTTGGCATTCATTCTCATTTTCCCATAAGTTTTCAGAGCTCAGTGTGCCTGAAGACTTTTCCCTTCTGAGGAGTCCATAGTTTTTTTAAGGCAGCCAGCCACAGTCTCTGTGCCCATAGTCCCCAACCCAGTATCTTCTTCCAAGGTGCTGCCTCTCTTCACTCTGCCAACAAACTTTGACCTGCACACACAGCCTTTATGCATGTCCCTCTCCATTGCTGTTTCCCTTAGCAGCAGCATTTCCCCTGCTCCTGCCCAAATTAGAAGAACCTGCATTTCATCTGGCCTCAGGCTGCTCCCATTTTCAGAATGCTGTGCTAAAGGATACTAATAGCCAGTCCTTCCTCTCCTCCACTCTATCAGCCAGCTTCTGGAAGAACATAGGTTTTCTCTTTTTCTCTGGGACAGTTGACTCAGAGTCCATCATGCGACAGTGGGCATTGGCTGGGTTTCTCCACTCAGTATCCCTTTCTAGTTCCCCTCTGTTGTATATTTAACCTTCACCCCTGTTCCTGTTTTATCCACTTGCTGTTCCAAATAATTATGTGATTTGTGATCCCCTCCCTCATCCGAAGGGGGAAAGTCTTTTGTTCTGGTGGGTTACGCCCGCCACACCTCAGAATTCTAAGAGAGTGAGTCACAATGCTTCTCTAGGGCTGCTCAAGACCGCACAGCAAGCAATGCAGGGCGATGCC
Organism: Eretmochelys imbricata; assembly: GCF_965152235.1. Lineage (NCBI taxonomy): Eukaryota > Metazoa > Chordata > Testudines > Cheloniidae > Eretmochelys > Eretmochelys imbricata. The sequence continues at coordinate 243,791,794 of NC_135573.1, forward strand.
TAGAGTAGACAGCACAACTGAGCCAAATGGGGCTACTTGTGAGTAACATACATCATGAGACAGGTGGCTGAATCAGGCCCTCAATAAACCAAGAAACAGGAAAGGCCAAGGGCACTCATGGTCAATCAGCTGCGGTCAAACAAATCATATCTGAATGGATAGACTATACCACTGTTTCCTTATGTCTGAAAGGAACAGGTGAGTTAACCCTTCAGGTCTCACAGGGAATTAAGCTAAATCAGTTTTTTCTTCTAAAATGTAAATATTAAGGATATCTTTTAAAATGTGAAAAGAAAAGTGGCACCTTAGAGACTAACCAATTTATTTGAGCATAAGCTTTTGTGGGCTACAGCTCACTTCATCGGATGCATACTGTGGAAAGTGTAGAAGATCTTTTTATACACACAAAGGATGAAAAAATGGGTGTTTACCACTACAAAAGGTCGAAGAACACTTCAATCTCTCTGGTCACGCGATTACAGACATGAAAGTTGCGATATTACAACAAAAAAACTTCCAGCGAGAGACTGTTGAATTGGAATTCATTTGCAAATTGGATACAATTAACTTAGGCTTGAATAGAGACTGGGAGTGGCTAAGTCATTATGCAAGGTAACCTATTTCCCCTTGTTTTTTTCCTAACCCCCACCCCCACCCCCTCAGACGTTCTTGTTAAACCCTGGATTTGTGCTGGAAATGGCCCACCTTGATTATCAGACACATTGTAAGGACAGTGATCACTTTAGATAAGCTATTACCAGCAGGAGAGTGGGGTGGGGGGAGAGAAAACCTTTTGTAGTGGTAAACACCCATTTTTTCATGCTTTGTGTGTATAAAAAGATCTTCTACGCTTTCCACAGTATGCATCCGATGAAGTGAGCTGTAGCTCACGAAAGCTTATGCTCAAATAAATTGGTTAGTCTCTAAGGTGCCACAAGTACTCCTTTTCTTTTTGCGAATACAGACTAACACGGCTGTTATTCTGAAACCTTTTAAAATGTGCATTGTCAATCAAGTCTGAAAACAGCCCTTTAAAGGCATGTCTATCTTGCACAGTGGTCAATATTTTACCATTTAAAAAAATAACCTTTCCCATTAAAACTGACACTGTCAAGGCATTAGTAAATCATTTGTTTGGCCTGTAATAGAACTCTTTCATTGTCTCTTGGCCTGAATGTTGGTTCATTAGTGCTGAGCTAGTTTCATTATAAAGAGCATTGACAGACATTAGCTTCCAAATTAAAATGCAAGAAATTGGCAAAGTGCTTTAGAAGAAACAATGTACAGTAGGTCAAATTGTTGGCCTAAGGGTATTCCTCAGAAGACAGATTAAAAAAATAATCAGCCCTCTCTGAAAGATGTGCATTTACCTTCAGTGTCCAGGAGGACCTTTCCTTGCTTGTAAGAAATACGAGCCCTATCTTTCTGTTTGGTGCAAATGTAGTAAGCTGTTTAAATCATTAGTACTTAAATTTAAATAAAAACAATGTGCATTGTTAGATTTGTAAACATTATTGGATGTTTTCCAAAACTTATTTTTCTTGAGCACACTTACTCAGCAAGATGGGTGTTAATAGGATTACATGAAAAGCCACATTAAACTAATGTTATTTACGCTATTAAGTCAAGCTCCTGAAAGATTGTAAATATGACATTTCCAGTTACCTATGTAAACTTTATTCTGCCCCTTTGTGTACCCGTCCTGTGCACAGAAAGAGTCAGGGGTCCTGCTGAGAGAATACCATGTGATCATGTCATTAAAAACGGTACCATAATTCATATACATGGGTGATTTGAGTTAAGGTTGCAGAGGCAACTATAAATCTGATATTTTCTAACATTTGAGTGTTTGACAAACCTGAATAATGTTCTTTTAATTTAGGGTGCTTTTTCACCCTCCTTATGTAGTATCCAAGGATTTTTTTAAAGGAAAAAGAGGTAAAAACAAATTCTACATCCCCATCATGCAGCATCAGGGTTTACTTACAGAAACATCAGCATAGACTGTTATCATTTGAGCTACAGGACTAGCTACATTAGCTGGCAACAGGCTGTTATCCCAGAAGGGGACTCACCAGTCAGGAAGTGCTTGGGGTGCAAGGAACCTGGACTGGCTATCTGTTCCAACCCCCACCCTACAGCAGCTCTCAGGCTTCCCAGGACAATGTGTACTGTTGACACTGCTGCAGCTACTTTGGCAGAGACATGAGCCCAGCACTTAAGTGTACTCATGTTTAGTTATTATTTTGTCAGGTTGCCAACATTTTCCTGACAAACATGAGCAAACCTCAGTAAAATCTGAATAGAAGTTCATGGGATAAAGAAAAGGCAACAGATTTCCTCCTAATGCATTTCAAAGGCTTGCAAACAATGGATATGCTAGAGCTTCTCAAAAAGAGGTTGCAAGAAGAGAATCTTTTATAGTCAAAAAGTGTTAGGCAACCTAAACACAGGGTTGCATTTAGCTACAATTACAATTTAGCTAAGGACATTTCTGTGCTGGCATATTTACCACCTATTGCTCATGGTTTTTAAAAATATATATATTTGTACTGTATTTTGAGTAGGTCAGATTCTAAAGCAAAGCACACTGCAGTTCTGCACTTTGGATTCAATATACTACAATAACACAGTATTACCATCAGAATGTTCAGAATCATTACATATGATTTGTGTGGGTCTTGCTAGAATTTCTTTGTGTTGCTTCTAGTAAAAGCAATTTCCCACCTTCCTGGCAATGCTGAAAATACCTGAATTATATTGACATAAACCACTGTTTATCAAACATACAAAAAATGATAATCTTGCTAAGAAATATCTTATTACACATATTTAAGGGCCACATCCACAAAGTATGTATGTAAAGCATAAGTATGTAAAGTATGTAAAGCTCTTAAGTATGTAAAGCACAGATTTAAGTGCCTAAATCCCAGTTTTAGGGACCAGTTTGATCCACAAAATCCCTGCCTGATAGCTGCTTAACCCTGTAAACACCTAAATTCACTTAGTGACTAGATTTCCACTGTAAATTTCGTATGTTTCTGCTTCTGGGCATCTATGCTGCTGCCTCACTCCAGGTGTCCAGATGCCTATCTCCCACCTAAGCCCCAATGCATTCTTCAAACCAGGGGAAGATAGGCTTTCCTCCACCCATATCAGCTGCAGGGCCTGACACAGTAGTCATGTTATGAGCGTGCCTAACTCCACACCAAATGGCTGGCCAGTGGGCGGAGTGGCAAGGACTTCCTGATAGCCATTCTGCTTTAATTAAATATTAATTGGGCCAGAGCAAGAATCACTCTATAGTCCAGTAGTTAAGGCACTCACCTGAAAAGTGGAAGACCTCTATTAAAATTCCTTTTTCTCATCAGGCAGAAATGGAAATTGAAGCAGGGTCTCCCACATCCCAGGTCCCTTGCCCCGCCGGGGTTAAAGGTTATAAGGAATCCTCTTCCTCCTCCTCTGCCTCACCAGCCATTTGGTGAGGACTTAGGCACCTGCCTAAGTCATTCGCACAAGAAATGGATTAGGCTCCTAAGCCACCTGACACCCATCTCATCAACATATCCTGTTGGCTAGCATAGGTGGCTCCTGTCTTGTGTGCTAGCTTCTGTGGATGCCTCTCTCAGAGGCCTATCTCTCCCCATTTGTTGTACAGGGAGACTAGGTGCCTAATGCAGGCTTTGTGGATCTAAGTGGTTTTCAGTGCGCCTAAAAGTTAGGTACTGCAATGCTGAGCATGATGGTGTGCAAGGGCAGAGTGTGCTAAGAGTCTGCTTTTCCCCCTAACCCAGCCTGCATAAAGGCCAACAACAACTGTAGTCCCTGAGCTCTGGGGAGCCTGGATAGTACTCTCTCCCTACTCCCCCAAGGAGCACACAGTGCCCCCAAAGGGACATGGATTGATGGGAAACCAAAGCTCTGTCCATTTTACACATATGACATCAGAGATGGACAGTCAAGAAGGGAGAGTAATGTGCACCCCATGAAGGGTTAGCAATGGGCCCATTGCCTTTGCACACCTAGGAGCTCTAGGGCAGCCTCCCAGGGCACCTCCAGGAAGAATGCAATTTCACTCCACCTCCCAAGGAAGGGCTGTGTCTCATAGACACCACTGAGTCTTTGAATTGCAAAGAGTAGAGTTTGCAATTTAACTGAAAACAAAAGTCTTATAAAATGACCTTCCAGCCACTGGGAGGGCAAGTCATTTGACGCAGGCGTTGTGGGACTCAGATGTTTGATCAGAGGTATCAACACCCTGGGTACCTAAGTGTTCGTTGTAAACATCACAACATTGTCTGGCACAGAACATTACAGTCTGTTGCCACACAAGAGATTCAAGGTTGAGTTACCGGTCCAGCCTTCTTTAGGAATGTAGTTATAATCAGCATCTATGAGGGTGGGGAGCAAGGGAAGTGAGGCTGGCTGCATTGCTAAATAACATTCACTTCTTCTGATCTACTTGTGTATTAGCATCAGTTCCCAAAGAAGGTGTTTATTTGATCTGCCAGCTGGAAGGAAGATAAAGTGGCTGCCAGAAAGGGTTCATCCATGAGTTAAAAACTAGGAGAGGTGAGAAGAGTGAAACTTGAACACAAAAGAGCTGCAAAGTTAGAGACACAGTAATTTGTTAAATAAAAGCAGAGCTGAGCCTCAGCTCTGCATTCAGTGATAATGGCTTACATTTATATAGCGCCTTTTATCCAGAAGGCGCACCAAAGCATTATAAACAACAATGCAACAGAGCACAACAACATCCTAGGACATTTTAGGACAGGAACTGAATGATGCTTTATCAAATTGAAATTGCAGGAGAATTTTTTATATAGGTTTTCACATTGGAATTCAGCCAAGACATCCAGGTTAACATCCACATTTTTGTGAAGTGGCCCAGGGGAACCTTAATGAACACAGCTTTAGCCAGGACCTTGATTTTATTCCTTATCCAAGAGCAACAGCTCTTGTAACAGAGAACTCCCAAACACTATGCTGCAGCATTTGTTCAATTCAGGCTTATGGGGATAAGTGCAATTTAGTAGATAGTAACGCTGTTTCCTGCATCACCCATGTTTTCTTTGGAGGCCTACCAAGAACTGGTTATGCCCAACCTTTCTTAACTGGTGACAGTTGATGAAATACGGCCAAAGGTGCTCAAGTTGCAGGCGTCTAATGATTTCTCTGATATGCCTTTGTGTGGGGGGTTTTTGTATCTCAGAAAGTCATTCATAATTTTGTGAAGAACAGCATGAATGGCACTTTCCCACTGAATTTAAGGAACCAAGTTTTGTATTGAGAAGTTATTTTAAAAAATAGTGGGTCAAATCCTCATCTAGTGTGATTTGGCTTGGTGTCTATAAAGCAGTGGAGATCTGGGGTGAAATCCTGGCTCCATTGAAGTCAATACCAAAACTTCTATTGACTTCACATTGAGATCTTCACCTAGGGTGACCAGAGAGCAAGTGTGAAAAATCAGGACGGGGGTGGGAGGTAATAGGAGCCTATGTAAGAAAAAGCCCCAAATATCAGGACTGTCCCTATAAAATCGGGACATCTGATCACCCTATCTTCACTCATCGACCTCAAAGTCAGTCAGGCACCCCAGAGCTCCTATTTCAAAGCATAATTACCATATTGTTTGATCATCATCATGTCTTAGAGCTAATACATTATAAAATCATCCAAGGCATGCTATTTATCACTCAGAAATGTTTACTTATTGCTTAAGGGGAATCATTTTAGACATTTATACATATACATACACATACATATATCATATACATATTATACACATACATACATCGTATGCATCCGATGAAGTGAGCTGTAGCTCACGAAAGCTTATGCTCAAATAAATTGGTTAGTCTCTAAGGTGCCACAAGTACTCCTTTTCTTTTTGCGAATATCAGCTAAGTTATAACAGTTACAAGGGGAACGAGTCTGTCATAGAGTACACATCTATGCCTCAGCTTCTCCACACAGTTTCTATTGCAGTCAAGGAGGACCTGTTCCTGCAGTCCCCTATTCTCCCAGGTCTCTATCCTACATTGAAGTCAAAGGCAAAACTCCCACTGATTTTAAGGGTGTAGGATCAGGCCTCAATTGACTTCAAAGAGAGTTTTGAATACCTGAGAGGAGGGGAGGCTTTGGTCGTGGGATGCATATATATGAAAATGAGTTTGTCCCCTGGAAGTTGCAGTTTATCAGCTTATGTAAGTAGGAGAGATCATGATATAAGTCTGCAGCTTAAAATACAATAGACAGAGATACTAAATTATGGGATGAGTTGCAGTAAATGCTTCTGAGAATGGAATTATGTAATGGATCTGGTATGAAACAACATAAATGTATGTGATATTTGAGTTTATATCAGAGAGAGTATTATACAGGGAAAACACCCTTCTAAACCTATACCAAGAGCTTTAATCTCAATCAGGATTTTCATGATTTATATTTTATATATGTTTTATATTTTGGATGTGCATAATTGAAAGGCAAAATCAAATTTGATTAAAATAATCAAAATATAGAATGACCCACTGCATTCAGGAATGCTTATTTCAAGAGGAATATTTTTGAGGAAGAAAAATAGATGAAAATCGTCATGTTTATTTTAATATAGTTATGAACATATTGTTATTGGAGTAAAATAGTACCCAGCAACCCCAATCAAATATCAGGGTCCCATTCTGCTGGACTCTGTGCAGACAAGTAGCAAAGTAGTAGAGCTGGTTGAATACAGAAAAAAATCTGTTGTGAGAAATTTCAAGATTGTTTCTATAGTGCAAGGCTCAAAACTGAGCAAGTTCTGTTTCTTTATCAAAAGTTTTCACAATGTCTATCAATTTTTAAATAGAAATTCTTATCAAATGTATTTTAAACTATGCTGAACAATTCCATGTACTAAAAAATGCAATTGATAATGTTTTAAATAAAAACTGATCAAAAACATTGTGTAAACATTCATGAAATACAAGAAATGTAGATGACATCAACAATTGTTCACAAAAAGTTCCATTTGAAAAAAGGCCATTTTTCATCAGAAAAAAACTTTTTTTTTTTTCAGAAAAAAGTCACTAGCCCTTCAAAGAAGACAGTTTGGGTTTGTGATAGTTAAGATAATACCATAACACAATTATATATATATATATCAAACTCTGCAAGCTACAATGTACCATACAGGGAGTACGTATAAATGTGGTGATGTGGCAGGAGACAAGTGGAACAGGAAGCAATCCCACAGCCATAACTTTCAGCTTTCCAAGGACCATTGCAGGATCAAAAAAGAAAGGACATGAGACAAAACAAAGCACAGGAACACTGTCATGTAAGGTATTTTTTATTTTATTTTGCTAAATACCATTGGGGTGTATTCTGTCCTTAGTTACACCTTCATTTACATTGATAGGCAGATTTTGACCCAATTCTCAGGTGGTATAAACCAAAGTCAATGGAACAACAGTGTTTTACACTATCTGAGGATCTGGTCCATTACCTACAAAGCCACTTTCCCAAGATGTAATTCATTTGCAAAACAACAAGTAAAGCAAGAAGTAATTTGTGCACAATGGAGAAAAAATAATTGTGAAACCTTCAAATGGTGGATAGGGAAAAAGGTCAATATTTTTGCAGCTGACTTTGTTCATTTGCATGCTCCAATCCTGCTTGTTGAAATGCTCTTAAAGTTCTCTTTGGTTTGAAGTACAACTTTTTAAACTGTGAGAAAAACCAGTTGGGGCCCAGCTGCACTCATTAGGCTGCCTGAGGGTTAACATAGCAGGTAAGCAGGCAACTTGTGGGTCCTTACTCCTGAGACTGGTCGTATGAAAAAGATACAGATGAAATTTGGCTCTAAAAAGCATCCATATAATGAGAGTGTGGGGGATGGGATGTAATGAAAATCAATAACATGTATTTATTCCATGTTTATATATATATATACACTCACACAAAGAGAGAGAGAGAGATTGAGAGCTCATATACAGTAGTATGGGACCAAAGTAAATATTGCAATCTTGTCCTCAACCTGGAATTCAAGTTTGCCTAATCATTCTTTCTAGTCCAGTAACTGGCACACAATATTAATATGAAATGGGCCTTCTCCTGCTTTATTTATAAATAGCCATCAAAAAAAAACCAAAAAAAAAACTTGCAATCACTCACACTTTCCTGTGTGTGCTTTTTTTCCCCTCATGTTGGTTGCATTGTAATGGCTCTAGAAAGGAAAATACATAGCATCTGCTGAAGGCTGTGTGATTACCTGAAATCATAATCCCCGAAAGAGAAAATACTGCACTTGACAAACATTCAGTCTCATCCTTTAGTCACGTGCTGCATCACCACAACAAAAAGATACTTGAGTAGACAGGAGCTCATAGTGGAAAATGTGTAAGTAACTTCATGGAGCCTGTACAAAAAAAAAGGCCTTCAAAGTTTATTTGTGCAGCTTTTAAGACTTAGTCAGTGTTATGGTACCTCCATGAAAGAAGAAACCCCAAAGCAAAATGTTGTTAAAGCAATAAAATTCAAGCTCAAAAAAAAAAAAAAAAAAAAAGAGAGAGAAAGGTGAGTTTGGCCTGTCAAATATCTGTAAACTAGAGCTGATGATCATTGGACTTGAAATTTAAATGTTATGATAGCCAAAAATGTGTAAAGAAATATGCCATAAACAGATGCCTTTTTATTTTGAGGACTCAGATACTAAGAGGTGAAGCAGTTCCAGATTTCAGTTCTTCTGGAAGTCCCTTCTGAAAGCCAGGAAGAAAACTAGCAAGAAATCCAATCTGGTGGTCAACAAGAACCTTAGATGCCAAGTCTTTTGGCTTTAAGGGAGGTTATTATCTGAATGATTCTCTATGAAATCTCATTACGAAGTGAGTGCGCCAAGATGAGCTAATCAACTGTAAATCACCCCCCATTACACAGATGCAACTATTTTGGAACTTTACACTGGAGTCTCATTGAATGGGCAAAAGGATAGCCAATGGAAAATGGATCGCTGATTTCATGAAAAAAAGGTCCTCCACTCACAACCAACATGACACCAAATTCACAGTATTTCAAACTATTGCTATTTAGCTTCTTAGATACTGCGTGATTTTGTTTATTACCCCTAACCCACCTGAGACATGGGTTATCTTCCATATTATAAGCTAATCATCATGGGAAAAGAACCTGAAGACAATGGACTGTTTCAATATATTTTACCCAGGTGAAAATACTCTTTTAAAATTTATAACTAGAGCTGGCCAAATAATTTCACACTGTTTTTTATCCTTGCAATTTTACAGGTTCAAATAAGATGAAATGATTAAAGTGGAAATCTTGGGTGCAAGAACAAAGGCTAATGTGTGAAAATCTGGCCTAGTATCTCTATCCTTTGAACTCCTCTTAGTTCCTGAGGTGATATACACACTAGAGGGGCTGTAATAATCCTCTCTGAGACTCATGATTATAAGTAAAACTTCCCCTTTGGATCAATACTTGCTCTTGATCATTATTACTCTTCAGAGGCCTAAAGAACATGGAGACTAATGTCCACCTTCTTTAGACTACTGAGGAGAATCTGTAGGCTGCTAGTGTAGCTAACCATCCTCTTCTCACACCAGCTTTTAGCAAACACACTGAAAAAGATGGTCCTAAATGTTAAATAAAAAGTCTAGCCCTGTGAGGATGGTGTGTGGGGGAGGTTCAGGATGCATGAAGACTCCTTCCCCTGCACCCCTTTGTAGGGGCCAGGCACAGACTGGGAAGTGCAAGGGCTGAGTGAAACTAGTGCCAGCAACAGTAGTAATCAAACCAAAGGGAGCAGGGAGGGGAAACAGCCCATCTAGTAAGAGTGTTCCACCCAGTAGTGCTGTTAAGAGAGACTGAAGTCTATTTCCTGATCCCAGTTGGTGTATTCGCTCAATAACATCCAATTTTACCATTCAGTCTAGTTCAACTTTTACTTTATTTCTCAGTAGAAATGGAGTTTTACATAGTCTATGTACCTTTGGCAGCACACTGGGATCTATATCAACATGATGTATTATATCCTTACTGCATCCTAGTCCTTTGAAAAGCCCCACAAACCCCCAACCCAAGCCAACAGTTCTCAGGATCAGAGCTGTGTGTGTCTTTCGACTCCAATATTACCTGGCACTAAACATGCTGGATACAAAAAGCACTAAGAACTGGATTTCACATTTTTAAGTCATATGATTATGGCAAACTGGAAAAACATGAAGGATACCACAGTATCCATGGGGTTATCCAATTTCTTGCAAATTGTTAACATGGAAAAAAATATTAGAGAATCTTCACTCTTACTTTGTGTGTGACAGTGAGTTCTGGATTAGGATTTCTAAGTATCATGACCTTTCCCAGAGGGTTACTTAAATATTTGAAGCCACAGTGATTTTAAACTATGTGTTGATATGTATCTTTATCAGGAGTCACTGTACAAATTTTGCCTATGCTGCACTCAGTAAAGATATGTTTACAGTTCATTTCATTTTCCAATTGCAGTTTATAAACATCACTTTTGCTTAAAAAAACAATAGCTCACAATGGGAAAAATGGGGGGGGGGTGTTTAAAAAGTGTGTTTAAAATAATATTTCCTATGTGTTTAAATATTAATCGGAAGGATATTGCCTTTAACAAGAAAAATACAGTTGGGTGAAGTACAGTAAATTATAGGATATCCTGTGAATATTTCTTCCATTTTAATTCATGTGTGTTTTGCTCAGAGTTTTGGGTTCAACCAAAATGTGGTTCCATCCAGGTCCAGGAACTGGCCTAGGTTTGCTGGAAACTATGTTCAAGTTTTCTTAAAAGTGTTCTGAATTGTTAGTAAACCTTGCAGCAAACCTTGGCTGGTTTTTTTTAGAGCCTGAATCTACAAACAGCTAAGCATCCTCACCTCCCATAAAGCTCCTAGCCTTGAAAGACCAGGCACTTTGGACTTCATCCAAAGTCCACTGAAGTCCATAAAAAAACTCCTTTGGTTCAATGGGCTTTGGATCAGGCCCTTGGTACATAACAAAACCTGAACCAAGCAAGCTTCACAGTTCCTAATGGAAACTGTACAATACCCTCAAAGTGAATGTTTTACATTTTGCTTCTCTGCAGCAGATCCAAGTATGATATACAAAATAATCAAATTGCAAAATGAGTCACATATGTCCCAATTCAGCAAAGCATTTAAGCACATGCTTAACTTTAAGCACACACTTAAGTCCATCCCCCATTCAGCATTTACGCATGTGCCTGACATTAAGCATGATTTTAAATGCTTTGCTGAATCAGGTAAAATTAAAAATAAATATGTAAAAATCTGCAAAATAGCAGAATTCTCATGGACCGATAAATCCTAACAAGCTTTCTCATGTTCAGCATCAGAATCCAGACTTCAATTCAACAAAACATTTTAAGTGTGTTAAGCAACGTGACTGTGTATGTGCCTAAGTGTTTTGCTGACTTGAGGCCCCAGTTCTTGAGTTGGATGGTTTGAGGGGTTACAGCCACAGATCCATATCACTGTTGCTGATCAAAAGAGGGATTTTATGACTAAAGAGCAAACAAAAGCTGAGAAAAAGTTAAAGCAAAATCAGCACTCCCCACTCCCCATGTACCTTGTCCACCCACTTCCAATTCAAGCACTGTCAGAAAAAAAATTGCAATACATAATAGGAATACAAGTGTGCCAGCAAGCAGCTGTTAGTAAGGAAAAAGCTTTGAGCTGAAAATAGGGAAGGGGTACAAGGAGAGATGAGAAAATGTGAGGGGTGGGAGGGAAAGGGGAAATCAATTTCAAAGACATTTTTTCATATGGCATCAATTATAGAGAAATGAGGAAATTGGAGAGCAAGTTGAAACAACTGAGATGGAGGAGTTGCCAAATGTGGCAGATATATTGTAGAGACAATAAAATAATTCCAGGGGGTTTACTGAGAAACACCGCAGTGTGTGTGTGTGTGTGTGTGTGTGTGAGTGAGAGAGAGAGAGAGAGAGAGAGAGAGAGAGAGAGAGATGTGTGAAAAGGTCACAGATGGTGCACAGTTTCACAGCCTCAGAAAATCCAGAAAGAAAAAAAAAAAAAGGAAAGAAAAGCCACTTAATCACATTGTACAAAAATCCATACAGTTCTGGTTTTATAGTAACTGTCTAGGATATATGTATCCACAAAACAGACAGGAAAGCCCCTAGTCACATTTCTTAATTCAGTGCTTAGGGAAAGGGAAAAAAGGAAAGATTGCAGGTTGAACATTTCCCCTATTGTTTGGTTTTTGGGTTTTTTTTTCAAATTTCTCTCTCTGTATTTTTCTCTCATTTGCCTGATTACCTGACACCATATTTTGTTTTACTGAAACCAAGTGTATAACCCAGGAACAGCATTTGCGTTGTGTTTGTTTTTTTTTAATCTGAGCATACTGAAATTCCTCACTGAGTGGAAGTAATCCTGTGTGATACAAAGGCAGCAGGAGACCCAGTGAAACAAAGAGGATTGTAGTACCTATCTGTTAGACCTATCTGCACAGGTTATTTGAATGACTGATGCAGTAGAGTTACCTGCCTGGGCCTCTTAATCCAGAAAGACTGAAACCACTTTCCTTTTTTTTTTTTTTTTTTAAGTACACTTGCCCACACAGTAGTTTCTCTCTTAGGCTTTGTCTTCACTGACACAAAGGTGGTATTTTTTAGTTTGAGATAACAAATGCTTGATAGCTATCTCAGTGTAAAATCCTAAATGGAGACAAAGCGTCTGTAGTTTTTATCTCGTAGGTAGCTAAGTGAGGTCAGTACTGTACCTCCCACCTGTTCTTGACCTCACCTAGTTTACCTCAGTTCCTTGCCTCCACTGTGTTTTCACAGCAGGATAGCTAACACATGTTAGTTATCCCATGAGGGAAAAAACAACAACCCTATTTTTCTCTTTGAAGATGAAAACTTAGAAACACTCCAGAACTTGCAGGGCCTAGAACATGTCTTCTGTCTATTGATAGGATATAGGGAGATGTGTTTTAATAGAGCAGGTTAACATTTGTGACTCTGATGCCAGAAAAAGTTGTTAAGCATGTGTGACACTAAATGGATTTATTTATCTATAATGGTGTTGTTAATCAGCAGTCTATGTAGCTAGCAAAGGGATAAGCCTAAAGGACTGACTTAAATTCAGCTGAGTTTAAGAAAGTTAATAAAGCCCAGGATTAGAGGTCTGCAGAACCAGTGTCATGACTGGTAGGTATTGGTGTACACAAAACTTATTAGGGGAGCTCATAGGGCCAAATTCTGCCCTCAGATATCTGTGCAAAACTACCTCTGGAGTTGATATGTGTCTTTCTGTGTGTCTGACTGAGGATACTAGGAACAGACCATGAAGGCTTTTAGCTCTAGGTCACCTGGATCAAAACATCCCATGCTTGTAACAACTGGAAGTTGTAAGTCTGATGGATGTTCAGTAGCCTATCCTATGTGAAATCAGTTCTTATTCCAGTTTCTTATGAAGAAATGTTCACATTACTAACCATCATTGCAGCTGGCAGTAAGTGATGTTTTTTATTAAAATCAGGCTCAGAAGAGAGAGGTCCGGGACTGAAAGAGTCATTGAAAATTAACTACGTTTTCACCCCTGTAGATAAAGTGCCTTTTGTTCAAGATCACTGGTAGGGCAATCATAGAACCATAGAAGTGTAGGACTGGAAGGGATCTCATTAAGTCATCTATTCCATTCCCCTGCAATCAATGCAGGACTAAGTATTATCTAGACCATTCCTGACAGGTGTTTGTCTAACTTGCTCTTAAAAATCTCCAATGATGGAGACTCCACAACCTCCCTAGGCAATTTATTCCAGTGCTTAACCACCCTGACAGTTAAGAAATTTTTCCTAATGTCCAACCTAAACCTCCCTTGCTGCAATTGAAGCCCATTGCTTCTTGTCCTGTCATCAGAGGTTCAGAAGAACAATTATTCTCCCTCCTCGTCCTTGTAACAACCTTTTATGTACTTGACTGTTATCATGTCCCCTTTCAATCTTCTCTTTTCCAGACTAAACAAACCCAATTGTTTCAATCTTCTCTCATAGGTCATGTTTTCCAGACCTTTAATCATTTTTATTGCTCTTCTCTGGACTTTCTCCAATTTGTCCACATCTTTCCTGAAATGTGGTGCCCAGAACTGGACACAATATTACAGTTGAAGCCTAATTTGCCTGGAGTAGACGGAAGAATTACTTCTCATGTCTTGCTTACAACACTCCTGCTAATACATCCCAGAATGAAGTTTGTTTTTTTTTGCAACAGTGTTACACTGCTGACTCATATTTAGCTTGTGCTCCACTATGACCCCCAGATCCCTTTCTGCAGTACTCCTTCCAAGGCAGTCATTTCCCATTTTGTATGTGTACAACTGATTGTTCCTTCCTAAGTGGAGTATTTTGCATTTGTCCTTATTGAATTTCATCCTATTTACTTCAGACCATTTCTCCAGTTTGTCCAGATCATTTTGAATTTTAATCCTATCCTCCAAAGCACATGCAACCACTCCCAGCTTGGTATTATCCGCAAACTTCATAAGTGTACTTTCTATGCCATTATTTAAACCATTGATGAAGATATTGAACAGACCAGACCCAGAACTGATCCCTGTGGGACCCCACTCATTATGCCCTTCAGCATGAGTGTGAACCACTGATAACTATTCTCTGGGAATGGTTTTCCAACCTGTTTTGAGCCCACTTTTTAGTAGCTCCATCTAGGTTGCATTTACCTAGTTTGTTTATGAGAAGGTCATGCGAGACAGTATCAAAAGCTTTACTAAAGGCTAGATATACCACATCTACCACTTTCCCCCTATTCACAAGGCTTGTTACCTTGTCAAAGAAAGCTATCAGGTTGGTTTGACATGATTTGTTCTTGAGAAATCCACGCTGACCGTTACTTATCACCTTATTGCCTTCTAGATGTCTCCAAATTGATTGCTTAATTATTTGCTCCATTATCTTTCCGGATACAGAAGTTAAGCTGACTGGTCTGTAATTCCCCGGATTGTCCTTATTTCCCTTTTTATAGATTTTATATTTTCCCTTTTCCAGTCCTTTGGAACCTCTCCCAACTTCCATGACTTTTCAAAGATAATCACTAATGGCTCAGATATCTCCTCAGTCAGGTCCTTGAGTATTCTGGGATGTATTTCATCAGGCCCTGCCGACTTGAAATCATCTAACTTGTCTAAGTCATTTTTAACTTGTTCTTTCCCTATTTTAGCCTCAGATCCTTCCTCATTTTTGCTATGTTAGACATCTGATCATGGCTAACCTTTTCGGTAAAACAAAAACAAAAGAGACATTTAGCACATCTGCCATTTCCACATTTTCTGGTATTGTTTTTCCCCTTCATTGAGCAATGTGGGAAACTTGCAATGCTTCTGGTGTCTTTTGTGGATTGAAATAGGTCTTCATGTTCTTGGACTATCAATCAAAACCATTTTGTGATTCAAAAATGCAAACCAGAAATAAGAGCAGTAAAGAATAAGGTTCGATAGTTGGTCCAGAAATTAACTGAGAAGGTCAGTAAGGATTCTCACGATTTCTAAAGTAAAAAGAGAGAAACTGATAGAGAGAAACATGTCAATGCAATGATAATTGGTTCCCCTATATTAAACTAACCACTTTATTGATGATGATGATGATGGATAATTATAAAATGCCTAAGTGATTTAGGAGCCTAAATTCTATTCCCAAAATGGGATCCTCATGACACTGTGCTCCTAAATCATTTAGGTGCTTTTGAAAATTTTACCCACATTACTCAAAATTTGACTAGGCACTTTAAAAACTGTACAAGGACAGATGTCTGTTCTGCAAAATTTACAACTGAAGGGCATGACTGTGTTCTAGACTACTCTGTTGTACATCCAGTGAAACTCATTCATCATATAGTAGAAGTACTATGGGTTTATGCTGCTGTAATTGAGTTCAGAATCTGTCCCTAAAGAGAGCAACAGCTCAGCAGCTATATGTGCCCAAAGAACAAAGCACATCCAACTTCTTTGGGAATTAATCTGCATTAAAATTAGGATTAAGCATATCTATTTTCTTAATATGCATATTTGCTTAATTATTATTTTCTTAATATGCATATTTACTCATTTTAACCCAGACACAATATGGACAAACATATGAGACATTCTTTGCTCTGCAGATATTGTAGGGCTAAGCTATGGTTCCCTTCCTCAAGCAACTATCCCTTAGCGGACTTGATCCTATAGAGTGCAGAGCAACAACCTAGAGATACAGAAGACCATTAATTCCCATTTACTCCATTGAGAAAGTGCTCGGCCCCCTTAGAGATTCCTCAGTATGTTGGAAGATGAAACCGTGCTGTGAATAAGGCATTTACAATCTGGCCCTTAACATATAATATTACAACCCAACAAGCTTTCTCCTATATTATGTTGTCAAGTGTGTTAACATTACACAGTGCATTTATGTGTTCCTCTTGCGATAGGAATTTAGAAACATTGCTGAACTGCAGATAGTATTTTCCCCTGATGCTGAAGTGTTTCTGAAGTGTATTTTTATACTGACCAAACTCCCCACTGTAATAATAGAACTGGTAAAACAGCACTGAATGTGTAAAACATTGTGGGTAAGACTAAATTGCCATGTAAGGCAATTGAAATGTAAGGAAAGTTAGCTCCAAAAACACTGAGTTTAGCAACAAGAATCTGAAAAGGTAGAGAAAATTCCACTTTTATCAGCTGTAAATTTGAAAGCAATTCATAAACTTCAGTGGTTTGGGAAAGCTCTTTCAAAAGTGTGTAAAAAAAAAAAAAGTTCTTAATGCCAGTAATAAATGACAGCCGTGGAATTTGGCAGCAATGTTTCAGGCATCCTCATGCAATGGATGAATATTTCCCTCAGATTAATTCACGTTTCATCATGTTACCAGGGAGAATGATAATAAGGGTTCTTCCCTCAAGCTTGTCATGTATAAAATATTGTAGCCACTCCGTAACATTAAAAGGGAGAGTGAGACTGGACACTGCTTAAAAAAAAAAAAGGCAGACCTAAACTCTGCAAAGGTAACATCGTCAGCATGAAATGTGGAACTAATTCTTAGTGACAGCTGTTCTCATGCTTTACCTTGAGACATTTGGATGTAAATGTCAACACGGTGGGATCTTACTCCTTCTCCAAGTATTCACCATGAAGATGGTGCGTACTTTCTCTAAGGAAAAAAAATGCATATGCTGCAAATATGAAATGGGTATGATGTTCAGTAAGGAGATCTCCCATCAGAAAAATAATCATCCATGGTAATCATCCATATTTTTCTTTACCCCCTGAAATTTCAAAGTGAAATAATCTTATGTGAACAATATCAACTAAAGGTACATCTATACTGAAATAAAAGAGCTGTGGCATGGTTATGGTTGGCCTGGCTCAGCTGATGCTGGCTTATGGGCCTTTGGCTGCAAGGCTAATTACTGCAGTATAAACATTCAGGCTTGGCCTGGACCCTGGGTTCTGGAACCCTTCCCCTCATGTGGTCCCAGAGCTCAGGCTCCAGCCCCAGACCAACATCCACACAGCAATTTTACAGCGCCACAGCCTGAGCCCCATTAGCCAGAGTCAGCTGACCTGGGCCAGCCCCTGGTATTTAATTGTAAACACACGTTAAGTGTGCAACAATACCGTCTACTAATGAACCCACCTTCTACAGAATTTGACCTGGCATATTTAATTGCAAAGATGCTTGAGAACAGAGAGTGCACACTGAAAGATTGATCCTGCCCTCTATGTTCTCTGTATGTCTTTAAAAAGTCTGCTACTGTGGTTATGCATGCGTGCTTAGCAGCTACTTCTGAAGACAGGGCCTGAACCAAACCCCAAAGAAGTCAAGGAGAATCCTTTAACTACAATGGTCTTCAGATCAGGTACATCTGTGGCAATGTGTGTATCCTGCTTGGTGAAACAAATTAGCAACTCCCTTGTACTTTAAAAAGTGATTAGTCAAGAAACCTGCCTGCATTAGCCCTCACCGTGAAAAATGTTACTGACCCCTGCATTAGGGAATTAATCATAAAGTAAAGCTGTTTTATTATTTTAATCCTTCAGTAAGATGAAATTTTTATTCTCCGTCTGTATTCGCTTGTACTCGGAAAAGTCCTTTAAATGAGAAGGTTAAAGCGTGACTTGATTAGTCTATAAGTACCTACATGGGGAACAAATATTTAATAATGGACTCTTCAAACTAGCACAGAAAAATAAAATATGATCCAATGGCTGGAAGTTGAAGCTAGACAAATTCAGACTAGAAATAAGGCATAATTTTTTTACCTGAAAGAATAATTCATCATTGGAACATATTACCAAGGGTCCTGGTGGAATCTCCATTACTCACCATTTTTAAGTCCAGATACGATATTTCTTCTAAAAGATCTGCTCTAGGAATTATTTGGAGGAAATGTTATGTCCTGTGTTATGCAGAATGCCAGATGAGATGATCACAATTGTTCACTTCTGGCTTTGGAATCTATAAGAATAATTGAACAAGGGAAGTGATAATTATCTATCTCCAGGTCTTCAAAGCAAGACTGGAAGTCTTTCTGGAAGATAAGCTTTAATTAAACATCTAAGATGTTGGGGTAACTGAGTGAAATTCTGTTATACAGGAGGTTGGACAAGATGATCTAATGGTCCCTTCTGGTCTTGGAATCTTTGAAACTATGAATACAGTATTTGTGATTATGATAATAATTCTTTGCTCCTACTTTAGTCTGTTTAGATTGTAAGCTCTTGGAGCAAGGACTGTCTCTTAGTAAGTTCCTGTACAGCACAATGGGGCCAGGATTACATCAGGGACTTTTGGTGCTATTGTAATACAAATAATTAAAATAATAATATAGGAGCATTCTTCGTTTTCTTGGTGTGAATGGTCTCAGAACTGAATTTATCCTGTATCAGGCATCCAAAGAGATTAGCCCTCCAGTTTGTAACTAGACATATTAAGTGCACCAGTCACTCCTAGGGATTTTCAGTTTTTCAAAACAGACTCAAATAAAATACTCAAAATGTGCATACCAAGCCCTATTTAAAAACACACCCTTACCAGCTATGGATTTGGATTATTGTGGCTTTAATTGTTCCTTGTGATTTTGAGCCAATATAAACCTGGCCATCAAAATTTTCGCCTGTAAAGCAGAATAATTGGTAGATGGTGTTTATTTTTATCTTTCTCCTTTCCCTTTTTCACCTCAGCTCAGGCACCCATCTTTCACCAACCTCCCTCTGGCTAAAGTAAAACGTGAAAGCCTGTGTTTCCAGCTGATGCCACTCTGTGTAGCCATTGGCTTAAGGGAATGCTAATGCTAAGCCAGCTGAGGATGTAGTCACTGTCTGTTCTATCATCCTGAGTACTAAAGCTTGCTGACTTCCTCTACTTTGCCATGGACCTGTGACTGCTGACCAAAGTCTTGAACTTCGGCCTACGGTTGTGTACCTGGCATCTATATTTCCTCTTAGTCACTTCTTAGCCTGTCAGTATGGGGTATGATCCTTTTTGATATTCATGGAGGCAAAACTCAACCTACACTTGTTTGACATGTGGCAGAACAGGTTGGGTTTGCCAGTTAACCTTGGTGCAACCTAACCTCTGAACTTATTTCTCAGTGTGACCTACGGATCTTTTAGTATCAGTCATATACTCTTATGGAAAAACTTCACTGTAAAAATCAAACTCAGGCAAATGTAGCTCAGCCAAGGATCTTCAGAATAAAAATGTGGCTAGAACAGTGCTAGCACAATAGACCGGTAATCACTATTAGTACTTACAGAAACACAGAACTAGAAGGATAGTGAGTAGAAGCTACTATTGAGCTTTTCGGAGCCAATCTGATGAGAATATTAAGCTGCCTTCCTGCATTCTGGTATCTGGCTTCTGCAGGATTCTACTTGGCTATCAACTTCCCCATGAAGCCAGCTCATACTTTGTAGATGGAGTCCGAGATCGTGGACCCTTCCTGAAAGCTGCTGGTTTTTTACTGCCATCTGCCCCTTGGGAGTCCATGCCCATGGTGCAGGATTCTTCTTGGTCAGACACTTAATGCTGTTGCATAATAGGTAGAGCCCTACCAAATTCACGGTCCATTTTGGTCAATTTCACAGTCATAGGATTTTTAAAATGGTAAATCTCATGATTT
The DNA here is from genome assembly GCF_965152235.1 of Eretmochelys imbricata. NCBI lineage: Eukaryota > Metazoa > Chordata > Testudines > Cheloniidae > Eretmochelys > Eretmochelys imbricata. The sequence goes on from NC_135573.1 coordinate 243,811,977, forward strand.
CAGCTCTTTAAATCTGAAATTTTATGGTGTTGTAATTGTAGGGGTCCTGACACAAAAAGGAGTTGGGGCGGGGGGGTCACAAGGTTATTGTAGGGAGGTTGTGGTACTGCTATCCTTATTTCTGTGCTGCTGCTGGCGGCGATGCTGCCTTCAGAGCTGGGCAACTGGTTGCTGCTGGCTGGGAGCCCAGCTCTGAAGGCAGAGCTGCTGCCAGCAGCAGTGCAGAAGTAATGGTAGCATGGTATGGTAGGTCACCCCGTTCTGAAGTCAGCACAGAAGTAAGGCTGGCAATACCGTGACCCCCTAAAATAGCCCTGCAACTCCCTTATGGGTCAGGACCCCCAATCTGAGAAATGCTGGTCTCCCCCCGTGAAATCTGTATAGTATAGGGTAAAAGTACACAAAAGACCAGATTCCACGGGAGGAGACCAGATTTCACGGTCCGTGATGCATTCTTCACAGCTGTGAATGTGGTAGAGCCCTCATGATAGGATGATGTTTGCATTGTTTCGTAAAGATTCTTTTCTTGAAGGACCTCTGTCTGCTGCAACTTGTACACGCATTGGGCCAAGTTTGCTGTCCTGCACTCACATGAGTATTACCTCACTCTGTTCATAGGCCTATTCACTTAACTGGCATTGCTTAAAGAGTAAATTACTACTCTACAAAAATAAGCATAGCAGAACCTCATTCACTATTTTGGGTTCAGTCAGTGGATGCTGATGCAGCTGCTGTGGGCAAGCTTCAGTTTTCATCCTAGTAGTTCATCCAGCTCTAATTCTGACTCTTTTATGTTTTACAGAAATTGAACTAGCAGGTCATTTCTTCTTCAGTTGTCCTAAACACAGCTTAAATTAATGGACTCCCCTTTGATCAACACTGAAAATTAATTTCAGAGCATAAAAACTCTTAGTTGCACCTTTCTCCATAAAGATCTAGCTTTTACATGCTTCTCAAAGCTTCTTTATTTAGTAGTAATTGTAGTGGAAGAGGTGCTTAAGCCATTATGGTCAATAACTCATCTATTTGAAAAGGCTGAGTTTAATCAAAACAGGTGCAGCACCCTCACTGCTGCATACTTTATCGCTGATGAGTTTTTCCCATGTGCTGTCTAATTACAACACAGGCAGCAATCCAATACATTAACGCTCTAGATTGGCGTGTTAGTCATGAGCGGCCCACTAAAAAGTAGGTAAGCAGGGTTAGAGGACAACTATGTGTATCATATATATGTGGAAAAGAAGGAAGAAATGAAGGAAGAAAAATGGCTCATTTGGGTAGCGAAGGGAGTTGTTGCAGTTGCTGTAACAGTCCAATTTGTTTTTCTTTGCTGACTCATATAAAAGGAAAGGTGTCCATTAACATATATACAGGGTACACAAAATCTGAGATACTTTGTATTAAATATTTTAAATCATCAAAAATTGTGTGATCTGGTACAGTAGCATACACTGGGCTAGATTCACCCCATTCAGGTGCACTAATACATAAATTAGGCCCCAGTTCAGCAAGGCTTTAGCTTTAGCTTGTGGCTTAATCAAAAGCCTACTGGGCCTGATCCAAAATCCATTGAAGTCATTGGGAGTCTAATTACTCCAATGAGTTTTGGATCAGGCCTACAGTAAAGACCAATACACCCTGTGGGGATTCAACCCAGGGGGAACACAGGTCATGTTTCCATCACTACCAGCCCTGCCCAGTGGGTTATGCTGGAGAAAAATTATTTTAATTTCTGCTTTGAATTTGAATTTGAGAAATTTGAATTTCTCCACCTCACTCCTAGAGGATTTGATCCCCTGTCCCCTCCCAGGGGCAAGCCTGTACCCTGAAATGAACTTGTCCCATTATGTATTATTTCCAGTTTAATGGCTAATTAATTTCAAAGTAATTGTCTTATACCATCTACTTTCTTTAGCACAAAGTCAGACTATTTTTTATAATATCCTGTATCTATTTAACTTGCTGCCATGCCTGTTTTATGTATACTGCATGTCTCATCAAATTATATATATATGAGGACATGTGAAATATATGTCTCTATTAGAAAACATTGGCAAGAGAGAAGATTTCTACTTTGGAAAGTTAAAAATAAAACTATCCAGTCCTTTCAATATGTCTCAAATTTCTATGCCCATTAGTAACATTTATACTTTTACAGTCTGAGGTCCTAACACTTATGCATGTGCTTAACTTTATTCATGACCCTCTGAAAACAATAGGGTTAATCAGACAAGTACATGTACATATTTGGAGAACTGGAGCCTAAAAACAATAATGTGGATCAAATCTTTTACTTCAAGACAGAAGATTACCAATTGGGGAAGAGGAGTATAAGGATGGAATTTTGACTCAGGTGCAACGTTGTACGTTAGGGAAAGTGCATTACAAAGTGGGAAGTAAAGCGACTGAATAATATTTGATGAACATTTGTAATGATTTCCTTTGTTTAAATATATATTGTTTCACTAATTTTTTCCATCATTTGACCCACATCTCATATGGAATTTTTGCCTTCTGCTGTGATATCAGCCATTGGTTACTACTGAAAAAAGGATATCAGCATTAGACAGACGAATGGGATGGTGTCATCTGTGTTCCTAAAAAAGCCAACAAACAGCAACAATCTCAGAATAAATCAGATCAGGAGCACTGTAAATAAGGAACACATTCTTTATGCCTATTTATTCAGAGCTTTTTCCGAGTGCAATTTTGTAATCTCCCATAATTTACCGTATAAAACCATGGAACTCTTTTATAATCCACCAGTTTCATTCTGCGACCTACCAAGATGTGGTACTGGTTTCGCAACTTCAGGACCTCTATCTTTTCCCACAATCTTGCAGTTTCAGAAGGACTTTCATTAACAAGATGACTCGTGTTTCTACAAGCCTCAACATTTCTGTTCCCATATGTTAGCAAACCACATGGAGAGGAAAACTACTAACTAAGTTGTTTCTCAGGAGGCCGGGTGAGGCATACCCTTGGAAAGTAACGTTGTGAGCCAAGGACAGTTTGTATAAGTGCACTTCATTGAGTACATTTTTCACTCCACAGAGAAACTGCCCTCTGGCAGATTCCTCCCATGTTTTCTCAGCACACCCATAAATCTTGAAACCCCTCCCACAGAAAAAAATAATAAATGATACATACTGAGAGGCAAGCATAGCAAATCAGTTAATATGGTCTTTTATTAAAGACAGATGAATGTGTGGGATGGTGCTGGAGAAAAACATCACAGGCTTCTTGCTGACTAAGTCTTTTGACACTTAGGTTTTATTATTCAATAGATCCATCCTTTGAATGTTTAAAAAGAAAACAACAATCTTTCTGAAACTATAGAAATAAAAACACTTAAAACGTACGGATCCTTTTTACCTACCACAGGATAAGTAAACAGGCCTTCCAGGGTAAGTCCCCAATTCCAGAGTTTAAAGAGATCCCTGTAGTGAACAGTGCTGACAAAGTGTATCTACATCATCCATTCATTAAGCTGCATTACTTTTTTTTAGTGCCGCTGCTGCTGAAGCCAACTGTGTGAGTGCAGTGCATTCGTTCTGGAAGGATTTGCGCTCTATCATGCACTGGGGAGAAATAACTGTTGAGTGCAATTTAACTCTCTAAGTTGGAGGGAAAAATGAATAGTAATTACTCCTGCTCACTTCTCTTTCAGGAAATATGTGTTTTAAAGGCTCAAGTAACTACTAAAGTAGTTGCATGCAGATTTCAAAGATCTTTGAACAGTTTGAAATTCATGATATTTGCAGCCTCACAAGAACCCCTGGCTGCTAAAATGGCTTTGGACCCACTATTTACTGTTCATAAATCAGGCATGACTGAAATGCTGAACAGAAGTCTAACTCGCTCCAATCATCTGATTCTCTAAACGCGGCTCATGATAATATCCATTATTGAAGCCTTCTTTAATGCAAGAAAATCCTTTACACTTGTCATTATATGCAGTGCACCACGTAAGACTGCTGCTTAGATTTTCTAATGCACACAGCCAATCTTCTCTAATTGGGGTTGGATTATTTGTGGCCCTAAGCCTGAACACTGATGTGGAGAAGTTTATTCAACATTCTCCAATTCCAGCTACTGGGATAATATGGATTTTATGTAGATCTCAATTGTTAATCTGCTATATCATGAAGCAGAGCTAGTAGGGAAAAAATGTCCACACTTTTTTTTCTAAACTAAAATGGTCATATTTCAGTTTTTCAATAAAAAAATGAACCTGAACAATTTTTTTTTGTTGAAAAACAATGTGATGAAAAAATATGAAATTGTTCTTTTTTCTTTTTGAATATTTCTAATGAACATGTTCAATGTTTTCCCACCAGCTCTACTACGGATATGGAAAAAAATATGGCAGAGAAATGAACAGAATGACAGAGATGTGAATGCTGAAGATTTTCCTTAAGACAGGGATTCCCAAACTGGCCCAAGGACCACCTTGTGGTCTAAAGAGCCTTCGCTGATGACAGAGATCTGGGTGGTGATATGCTGTGGTTCTCCTCCTAGTTTTCAGCTGCTAAGTGCTATTGAAAGACAACTAAAAATATATGATATACTTTCTCTATATTACTTTTCCACAAAATTGCTGCCGTTGCTGTAGTTGCTGATTGCTGTAGTTGCCACAGGGATGTGATGCGCTTGCAAATCAGAGTGGTGGAGATACGCACATTCATGGTACAGAGGAAAGGTGATGAAAATGACTGATTAGAAGTGGAGATGGTCCATGAGACAACTTCTGAATTAAAATGTAGTTCACTCTATGAAAAAGTTTAAGAATCCCTATGGCCCAGTTATAATCTCTTCCTCCTTCTCCATAAGGGTCCCATTCTGATCAACTTGTTCATATGAGTAGTCTCATTGATTATAATGAGGCTGCTGGTTTAACTAAAATGAGCAAGATTTGCTCCTAGGTATGGACACCTTGAATGATCACATCACTAGAAAGGGAGGACTTGTGGCACCTTAGAGACTAACACATTTATCTGAGCATAAGCTTTCATGAGCGCCAGCTCACTTCATCGGATGCATCACGAAAGCTCATGCTCAGATAAATGTGTTAGTCTCTAAGGTGCCACAAGTACTCCTTTTCTTTTTGCGAATACAGACTAACACAGCTGCTACTCTGAAACCTATCACTAGAAAGTGCACCCATCTACATGTAAATGGTTTGATTTTTTTACTTTACCCACAATTCATACTTCTGTTTTACGTAATAGAGACCAAAGTAACTTTCAGTTCCTGAATCAGTACTACAGACTGTAGCAACCTGGCCATAATTTTAGCCATTTGCACAATGAGGAAACAATAATTGTCCATACATCTGTGTCACTGTTATTTCTATTTCCTGACACAGTGATCCCCATTCTGCTCCCATTGAAGTCAATGGCAAAATTGCAGTTGGAACTTTAACTACAGTGGACTGAAAACCCAATCATAGTGTAATAACCACCTAGAGACGTTACTGACCATGGTGTAAGAAATAATTCAGTGTTCTTTATGAGGAACCTAAAGGATTGCTAGCTGTAAGCGATTTCCAGATAACTTTGGGCTTCCCAGCTATGTTGGCAGCTTTTGGAGCACCATTGCTTTGCATTGTGCTTCAGACCTGCCTAAGAACAAAAGTGTGTTGCGGTGGGAAGCACTGTTTAAAATCCCTATCTACTTTCAGGTTTCAGAGTAGCAGCCATGTTAGTCTGTATTCTCAAAAAGAAAAGGAGTACTTGTGGCACCTTAGAGACTAACAAATTTATTTGAGCATCCGATGAAGTGAGCTTTAGCCATGAAAGCTTATGCTCAAATAAATTTGTTAGTCTCTAAGGTGCCACAAGTACTCCTTTTCTATCTACTTTCAGCTTTTCAGGTTTTTACTCTGAAATGAACTGCTTACAAGCTTTTGTTTACATTCCGCCTTTCTTGTTCTTTACATTCTTTACCAATGCACATTAAAGGGTTCACAAAAATGCATCCTGACCTGTTTAAAGTATGTGATTAACTGCTAATATGAGATATTAACTTGCAATGAATTGACAGAGATGATCATGTACAATTATATTTGATGAGGCTAAATCATATTGATCAGTTTGGCTACATTTTAAATAGTATGGTGGCTGCTAAATATTCATGCATTCTGTATACATGTGAGCTCTGATATAAGTCTGCCATAACTTACTGGCCTATTATATTAAACTCCACTTTAATTATCTTCCTGATAACAGCACCTCTTGTATTGCAGGGGTATCTCATAGCTGCCCCTATATTTAGGTTGTCTAACATCTTTTCTTTATAAAAGATTCTGATTAACTTTGTCAAGGTTCCTCCCCCACTCTGAACTCTAGGGTACAGATGTGGGGACCTGCATGAAAAACCTCCTAAGCTTATCTTTACCAGCTTAGGTCAAAACTTCCCCAAGGTACAAAGTATTCCACCCGTGGTCCTTGGAATGGCCGCTACCACCACCAAACTAATACTGGTTACTGGGGAAGAGCTGTTTGGACGCGTCTTTCCCCCCAAAATACTTCCCAAAACCCTGCACCCCACTTCCTGGACAAGGTTTGGTAAAAAGCCTCACCAATTTGCCTAGGTGACTACAGACCCAAACCCTTGGATCTGAGAACAATGAAAAAGCATTCAGTTTTTTACAAGAAAACTTTTAATAGAAAATAGAAGTAAATAGAAATAAAGAAATCCCCCCTGTAAAACCAGGATGGTAGATATCTTACAGGGTAATTAGATTAAAAAACATAGAGAACTCCTCTAGGCAAAACCTTAAGTTACAAAAAAGATACACAGACAGAAATAGTTATTCTATTCAGCACAATTCCTTTCTCAGCCATTTAAAGAAATCATAATCTAACACATACCTAGCTAGATTACTTACTAAAAGTTCTAAGACTCCATTCCTGGTCTATCCCTGGCAAAGACCAGCATACAGACAGACACAGACCCTTTGTTTCTCTCCCTCCTCCCAGCTTTTGAAAGTATCTTGTCTCCTCATTGGTCATTTTGGTCAGGTGCCAGCGAGGTTACCTTTAGCTTCTTAACCCTTTACAGGTGAGAGGAGCTTTCCCCTGGCCAGGAGGAATTTCAAAGGGGTTTACCCTTCCCCTTATTTTTATGACACGCCCCCCAAATCTCAGCTAGGGTGAAACACTGGCTGGGATTTCTTCCTGGAGCTCTAGGAAAAACAGAGTTAATAAGACACATGCATCTCTAAATATACTACCAAGTACATAAAGACTAACAATATTTTCCACATCTCAAGGACGATTTTAACCAGTTGACTCTGGGAAACTTTCACGGGAGAGTGCATCAGCCACTTTGTTAGAAGCTCCTGAGATGTGTTGGATGTCGAAATCAAAATCTTGGAGAGCTAAACTCCACCGAAGAAGTTTTTTGTTAGTTTCCTTGACGGTGTGAAGCCACTTCAGTGCAGCATGGTCGGTTTGCAGGTGGAAACGCCGTCCCCAAACATATGGGCGTAGCTTTTCCAGAGCGTAGACAATGGCATAACATTCTTTTTCAGTGACTGACCAGTTGCTTTCCCTCTCAGACAGTTTTTTGCTGAGAAACACTACAGGGTGGAATTCTTGATCAGGTCCTTTTTGCATTAAAACTGCTCCCACACCACGCTCGGATGCATCTGTGGTTACTAGGAACGGTTTGTCAAAGTCTGGGGCCCTTAGTACAGGGTCAGACATGAGTGTCGCTTTAAGCTTGTTAAAGGCCTTCTGACACTTTCCGGTCCACTGAACAGCATTTGGCTGTTTCTTTTTGGTTAGGTCTGTCAGTGGGGCAGCGATTTGGCTGTAGTGCGGTACAAATCGTCTGTAATAACCGGCCAAGCCTAAGAAGGATTGAACCTGTTTCTTTGACTTTGGGACAGGCCACTTTTGGATAGCATCCACTTTGGCCTGTAGGGGGCTGATAGTTCCTTGACCCACCTGGTGTCCAAGGTAAGTCACTCTGTTTAGGCCTATTTGACACTTCTTAGCCTTAACAGTTAGTCCTGCCTCCCTTATGCGCTCAAGGACTTTTTGTAGATGTTCCAGGTGGTCTGCCCAGGAATCCGAAAATATGGCCACATCGTCAAGGTAGGCGACTGCATATTCTCCTAATCCCGCTAGGAGACCATCTACAAGTCTTTGGAAAGTGGCGGGTGCATTTCGCAGCCCGAAAGGGAGTACATTAAATTCATACAGCCCGAGATGTGTGATGAAGGCTGACCTTTCCTTGGCAGATTCATCTAGCGGTACCTGCCAGTACCCCTTTGTTAAGTCCAAGGTAGAGATGAACTGGGCCCGTCCCAGTTTCTCTAACAGTTCATCTGTGCGTGGCATTGGATAGTTGTCTGGGCGAGTTACAGCATTTAGCTTACGGTAGTCCACGCAAAAACGTATTTCCCCATCTGGTTTGGGAACTAGAACCACTGGAGATGCCCATGCACTTTCAGAGGGGCGGATTACACCCATCTGTAACATATCCTGGATCTCCCGTTCTATAGCAGTTTTAGCTTGAGGAGACACCCGGTAAGGTTGGACCCTAATTGGGTGAGCATTACCTGTGTCAATGGAGTGGTATGCCCGTTCAGTCAGTCCTGGGGTGGCTGAGAACGTTGGCGCGTAGCTAGTGCACAGCTCCTGGATCTGCTGTCGCTGCATACGCCCAAGGGTCATGGAGAGGTTCACCTCTTCCACACCACCAGCACATTTCCCTTCGTAGTAGACACCTTCAGGCCACTCAGCATCATCTTCTCCCTGGGCTGTAAACTGACAAACCTTTAATTCTCTGGAATAAAAGGGCTTTAGAGAATTAATATGGTACACCTTAGGCTTTCGGTTGGAGGTGGGGAATGCTATGAGATAATTAACAGCTCCCAGGCGCTCCTGGACCATGAATGGCCCTTCCCACGATGCTTCCATTTTATGGGCCTGGAGCGCCCTTAAGACCATGACCTGGTCTCCTACTTTGAAGGAACGCTCTCTGGCATGTTTATCATACCAGGCTTTTTGCTCTTTTTGAGCATCCTGTAAGTTTTCTCTAGCAAGGGCTAAAGAGGTTCGGAGGGTGTTTTGTAGGTTGGTTACAAAGTCCAGAATGTTAGTTCCTGGAGAAGGTGTAAATCCCTCCCATTGCTGCTTCACCAACTGCAATGGCCCCTTAACCTCACGGCCATATACAAGTTCAAATGGGGAAAACCCTAAACTGGGATGTGGTACAGCTCTGTAGGCAAAGAGCAACTGCTGCAACACTAGGTCCCAATCATTGGAGTGCTCATTTACGAATTTACGTATCATGGCCCCCAAAGTTCCATTAAACTTCTCCACCATGCCATTTGTTTGATGGTGGTAAGGAGTGGCAACCAAGTGATTTACCCCATGAGCTTCCCAAAGGTTTTTCATAGTTCCTGCCAGGAAATTAGTCCCTGCATCTGTGAGGATGTCGGAGGGCCAACCTACCCGGGCAAAAATGTCTGCTAGTGCCTGGCACACACTTTTAGCCCTGGTGTTGCTTAGAGCTACTGCTTCCGGCCATCGGGTGGCAAAATCCATGAAAGTCAGTATGTACTGCTTTCCTCTGGGTGTCTTTTTCGGAAAAGGACCCAGAATATCCACAGCTACTCGCTGAAATGGAACTTCAATGATGGGGAGTGGCTGGAGAGGGGCTTTGACCTGGTCTTGGGGTTTTCCCACTCTTTGGCACACCTCACAAGACTGGACATAGGTAGAAACATCCTTGCCCATTCCCTCCCAGTGGAATGATCCCCCCAAACGGTCTTTGGTCCTGTTCACCCCAGCATGGCCACTAGGGTGATCATGGGCTAAGCTCAAGAGCTTGGCCCGGTATTTAGTTGGAACTACCAACTGTCTCTGAGGATGCCAGTCTTCCTGGTGTCCACCAGAAAGAGTTTCCTTGTATAAAAGTCCTCTTTCTACAACAAACCTGGATCGATTAGAAGAGCTGAGAGGCGGTGGGTTGCTCCGTGCCGCCGTCCAAGCTCTCTGGAGGCTTTCATCTGCTTCCTGTTTGGTCTGGAACTGTTCCCTTGATGCTGGAAACATCAGTTCCTCATTGGATTGTGGACCTTGGCTTGGTCCCTCTGGAAGCGATATAGGGGATGGAGCTGTTTCTGTTGACTGTGAACCGCTCTCCGCTGGTGCACTATGTTGGGATTCAGGCTCCGGCTGAGCCTCTTGTGTAGGGTTATCGGCTGCTGCCAGTTCAGGTTCGGTGGGGCCCTCTGGTGTTGAGGTTGCAAGTACTGGATTCAGTGCTGACACGGGGTCTGGTGTTGGTTGTTCGGCTGGTTCCGGTTCTGGGACTGGTTCCGTCTGTGTCTCTGGGACTGGATCCACTACTGCTGTTGCAGACATTGGCCTGGGGTCTGGGTCCATCACCTCTGACTGGGCCCTGATAGAAGTTTCCGGAACAGAGCTAGGCCTCACGGCTTGTTTAGCCTGGCTGCGGGTGGCCGTTCCCACCCTCTTGGCCTGCTTCACATGATTGGCCAAGTCTTCCCCCAACAGCATTGGGATGGGATAATCATCATAGACTGCAAAAGTCCACATCCCTGACCAGCCCTTGTACTGGACAGGCAACTTGGCTGTAGGCAAATTGAAAGAGTTGGACTTGAAGGGTTGAATCGTCACTTGGATCTCTGGGTTGATTAAATTGGGGTCCACTAAGGAAGCATGGATAGCTGACACTTGTGCTCCGGTGTCCCTCCACGCGGTGACCTTCTTCCCGCCCACACTCACAGTTTCCCTCCGCTCCAAGGGTATCTGGGAGGTATCTGGGCTTGTGGACCTCTGGTGTGATTCCGGTGCAATGAACTGTAATCTATTGGGGTTCTTGGGGCAGTTGGCCTTTACATGCCCCAGCTCGTTACACTTAAAACATCGTCCAGCTGACGGGTCACTGGGGCGAGGAGGGTTGCTGGAGAACGGGGTGGCAGGACGATAAGGGGTCTGGAGGGTTCTTTGGGAGGTAGGTGGGGCCTTGGGCGGCCCCCGGTAATAGGGTGTGGTCTGGGGTGGTCCCTTCTGGTCTCCGCTCCAACTGCGACCAGTTTTCTTCTTCTCTGCCACCTCCACCCATCTGGCTCCAATCTCTCCTGCCTCGATTACAGTTTTGGGTTTCCCATCTAGGATGTATCTTTCTATTTCCTCAGGAACACCCTCTAAGAATTGTTCCATTTGCATTAGGAAGGGCAAATTTACTGGAGATTCAACACTTGCTCCTGATATCCAGGCATCCCAATGTTTCACAATGTGGTAGGCATGTCGGGTAAATGACATGTCTGGTTTCCACCTTAGGGCTCTGAACCTCCGACGAGACTGCTCGGGTGTTATCCCCATTCTGACTCTCGCCTTGGATTTAAACAGTTCATACTTGTTCATGTGTTCTTTAGGCATTTCAGCTGCCACCTCAGCTAAGGGTCCACTGAGCTGCGGCCTCAGCTCTACCATGTATTGGTCAGTAGAGATGTTGTACCCAAGGCAGGCCCTTTCGAAGTTTTCTAGGAAGGCCTCAGTATCATCGCCTGCCTTGTAGGTGGGGAACTTTCTGGGATGGGAAGTGGTACTTGGAGAAGGATTACTAGGGTTTGTTGGGATATTCTGCTGAGCCTTTATCTTCTCCATCTCCTCCACATACTTCCTCTCTTTTTCCTTCTCCTCCAGTTCTTTGTCCCTCGCTTCCATAGCTCTCCTGCGAGCAGCCGCTTGGTGTTGTTCTGCCTCCCTTTCTTGTTCCTTCTTCAGCTGCATGAGTTCTATCTGTCTTTCATGTTCCCTTTGTCTTTCCTCAGCCTGAAATTTGGCTAATTCGAGCTGTAGTCGAGCCGCGGATTTTGCCATTCTAACCTCTCTGTTTTTAACTAACTTTACACCCGAGGTTTAGAAATAAACAAACAAAACTTGGCTGTAAAATTTTGCTGTGCTGGAATAGAATACCTATTCTCTGATAGTGATTGTCAGCCTACAGAAAAAGACAATTCCCTTGTCTCTGCTCTGGGCCCAAATTAAAGCAAAAAACCTCCAACTACTTGGAAACCTGCTTACCCAGCCCAAAGAAAAAAAAAAATTCCCTTTCAAACCTGTGTTCCTTGTAAAACAAAAAAATCAAAATCCTAAAAAAAACACCCTGCCACTTTTGTCTCCAGGCAAATGGGTAGAGCACACCCCCCCTATTTACTTTTTGGAAGAAAAGAAAAAAAAAAAAAAACTCTGGGTTGGAAGACTGTGAATTTCCCTGCAGGAGTTAAGTACCCTGCCTCCAGGCAAAGAAAACCTGCAATTCACAAAGATAATCCCCTTTTGTCTCTGCTTGGCCACAAAGCAGGGAAAACCCAAGCTGCTTTCAGTTTCAAAGCTGCTTCAAAGCCACAGGAAAAAAAAATTCCTTTTTAAAATCTGTATTTCTAGTTCAAAAAATCTCAACTGGATCTCAAAATGATTTCAGGATAATCCCACCACTATGCCACCATGTCAAGGTTCCTCCCCCACTCTGAACTCTAGGGTACAGATGTGGGGACCTGCATGAAAAACCTCCTAAGCTTATCTTTACCAGCTTAGGTCAAAACTTCCCCAAGGTACAAAATATTCCCCCCCGTTGTCCTTGGAATGGCCGCTACCACCACCAAACTAATACTGGTTACTGGGGAAGAGCTGTTTGGACGCGTCTTTCCCCCCAAAATACTTCTCAAAACCCTGCACCCCACTTCCTGGACAAGGTTTGGTAAAAAGCCTCACCAATTTGCCTAGGTGACTATAGACCCAAACCCTTGGATCTGAGAACAATGAAAAAGCATTCAGTTTTTTACAAGAAAACTTTTAATAGAAAATAGAAGTAAATAGAAATAAAGAAATCCCCCCTGTAAAACCAGGATGGTAGATATCTTACAGGGTAATTAGATTAAAAAACATAGAGAACCCCTCTAGGCAAAACCTTAAGTTACAAAAAAGATACACAGACAGAAATAGTTATTCTATTCAGCACAATTCCTTTCTCAGCCATTTAAAGAAATCATAATCTAACACATACCTAGCTAGATTACTTACTAAAAGTTCTAAGACTCCATTCCTGGTCTATCCCTGGCAAAGACCAGCATACAGACAGACACAGACCCTTTGTTTCTCTCCCTCCTCCCAGCTTTTGAAAGTATCTTGTCTCCTCATTGGTCATTTTGGTCAGGTGCCAGCGAGGTTACCTTTAGCTTCTTAACCCTTTACAGGTGAGAGGAGCTTTCCCCTGGCCAGGAGGAATTTCAAAGGGGTTTACCCTTCCCCTTATTTTTATGACAAACTTCTTTTTGAGAAGTATTCACACCACCGTTGTTTGCAGCTGGACTTTGCTATTCAGCGGAGAGAAATGTCCTCAGGCTACAGAAGTGCCTTTTCTTTGTCCAGATAAATTCTGTTCAGCTTTTGCTGAGCTATAAAATTGATAAAATCACCATTTCACTTTACTCAGCCTTACTAAATGTATGAACATTGTAAGGCCCAACTCAGGGCCATCCTTAGCATTCACGGTGCCCTACACAGTATAATTAAACTGGTGCCCCTATGCCTGATGGCAGCGTGGGCTTGCAGCCCAGGCAGGAGGGACAAGGCAGCAAAGGATACTGAGCTGCCTGGCCCACCTCACAGCAGCAGAGAGTCACAGTTCCCTGCAGAGACCTCCGTACCCTCTCCCTCACGCAGAATTTGCGGCGCCGATGCGTTCAACTCTGTGAATATGGCCACTACCTAAGGAGACTGCAGCGTGCACTGGCTGTGCGGGAGTTGACCCACTCTTACCTGCTGTCACGGATGGTGGGTGAACCTGCAGCTTGGTGAGGATAGCTCGCCCACCCACCTCTTCTGCCTGTGGCCCCGCCCATATTCCACCCCTGCTCTGCCACAGGCCACCCCTGCTCTGCCCTCTCCCCTCCTGCTCCCCCTGCTCACCCCCTTCCGGCCAAATCCCTGAACCCAACTGAAGCAAATAACATTTGAAAAAACACTCTTCTGCAATTTCTTTCTAAAGAAAACGGAGCATGTTTTCCGCTGCATGCCAGAAGGTGAAGATTGGACATGTAGAAGGTAGCTAATTAAAAGCACTAAATTTGGGAATAAAAAATGTCAGTCGTGGGCTTTTTTATATACCCTGAAGTTTATCAGAGATTTATTTGCAAAAACTTTGTAGTCAGGGCAAGTCAGCTGTCCTGCTGAACACAAGGTTAAATATTATGGAATACATGATGCAGCACTTCTCTGTTTTACATTTTCTTAGTATTTCTAAGCTGATTTTATATTTTAAATGTACTCTTAAGCCTTCATGAAGTAGTCATTCCAGATTACTACATATTTAACTCACTGAAACAAAGACGTTATTTTAAATTAATCAGTCACAGAGGTTTAGTGTGTTCATAACAATGTGCATTGCTTTTAGAAAAAGGGAACACTAATGTACTTTGTGTGAGCTCCATAACAATAGAAAAGGAGTACTTGTGGCACCTTAGAGACTAACCAATTTATTTGAGCATAAGCTTTCGTGAGCTACAGCTCACTTCATCGGATGCATCCAATGAAGTGAGCTGTAGCTCACGAAAGCTTATGCTCAAATAAATTGGTTAGTCTCTAAGGTGCCACAAGTACTCCTTTTCTTTTTGTGAATACAGACTAACACGGCTGTTACTCTGAAACCTGTCATAACAATAGACTTGTTTATGAAATTTCACCAACTTTAAAAAAAAACGTTTCCAAAGATTTTAGACATAACAAAGGATTTTATATCTTACTAAGGTACTGATTTTGCTGGAGGGCTCTCTTAAAATTAGTTCATCAAATAGAACTAAAGGTTTGTCCAGCTATCTAGAAGGAAAGGGGTGTTGCCTCTTGAAGGGCTCTCTTCAAGGGGGAAGGGGGAGGGCAAAGGGAGAAAAGGATGGACGAAAAGGACAGGAATACTTTGAAAGCAAGTTTTTTGTACTAGAGTAATAATGGCCTAACCTGATGATCACTTTAGATAAGCTATTACCAGCAGGACAGTGGGGTGGGAGGAGGTATTGTTTCATATTCTCTGTGTATATATAAAAACTGCTGCAGTTTCCACGGTATGCATCCGATGAAGTGAGCTGTAGCTCACAAAAACTCATGCTCAAATAAATTGGTTAGTCTCTAAGGTGCCACAAGTACTCCTTTTCTTAAAACTAAAATGTGTATTTTAGAGAAGGGTGGTCTTTTGAAGGATTTATTTTAAAAAACTATATGTCTGAAGATCCAAGCATTTAAGTCTAAAGATGAATACTCAGATTGTGCATCTAAAATTCTATGCAAGGATTTTTTAGAGATGTGATTTTATAATCTTCAGCAACACACTAATGAAATATTTTTAAAGCAATTTAAACTAAGGTCCTGTAGATGAACATGTTCTGAGTAAATATTACAGTAATGCACAACTGTTTTTGTGAATAAATTCAGAAACTGACAGTATATACCTGGGGGTTGGCAAATACCTGTTAAATGGCTTCATTATCACTTGAATGGCTCTTTATCAGTTTCAGACTTGTGCTAAAAGGTCTGGAAGGCTTTTTCACTTTTAAGTTACTAGATTCCCCTCCAGAGGAAGACTCACCAGGCTCCAGCTAGCAATGGGAGCCTGCAGGAAGGGTCAGAACAGGGATAGGAAGAGGCGGGAGTGTGGACACTAAGACGCAGTGGTGCCCCAAATTTTCAGGTGCCCTATGCAGCTGCATATGCTGTATATTTCTAAGGATGGCCTTGGCCCACCTCCTGTTACCGTCAAAGCAGCAGCAGCAGCACCCACTGTCCTGGGAGCAAGTTGGAGCTTCTGGAGCACCTACAGCTGGCGATGTGGGCAACTCTTGCTCCTGAACCTAGTAGACAGTCCTAGTGATCCATACCCCACTCTGGAGGAACCACTTGGGGCAGGAAGAGAGACAGAGTTTGGGTGGACTAAGCTTCCTTCCCAGTTAAACTCTCCTTCCAGTCCCAGCATCTGGTTCCATCCCTAAACACACAGTCCCTAAGATACCACATGGGAAAGGAGCTTTCCCAACTCCAGTGGGTTGGGAGAGCAGAAAGAGACAGAAGAGAGTTAAGTATTGAGCTGGATTGGGCTGCACCCTGGTCATCCCACCTGGATCCATCCTCTGGGATACAAATCTTCTCTTGCTATAGCTTATGTCCTACTGTAGCTTAAATAGTAAAAGTCTTTGGTGCAATGCTCATGTTCCAGGGTTCAGATGCCATTGGTGTTGCATGTTGTGGGTCTGGGGGGGAGGGGGGGGTTTGCACATAACTGAATTTGTTTTCCCCTTTTAAAAAGCTCCTTGGAATTATGCATGCACACAATAAAAGCCAAGCAAATGAACACAACAACCCTACTGTAAAAAAGTCTTATCTAGCTTGTGAAGTCAAGCACTGAAAAGTCACAGCATGCCAGACTTGAGCTTGCTTGTGCAGACTTAATTCTGCCCCTTTGTACACATGAACAATGGTACATTCTTTAATTACATGATAAGACACTATTTTTTCAACTGAACCCCTTCCACATTCATCGTGGCAGTGGTACAGAGACACCACAGGTCACACTGGATGATGATCTCCTTATTCTTGTTGTAGGACTTCCATCCTCTTTCCAGCTGCTTTATCAGTTTCAGTCTACAGTGAAGTACTGTGTGACTAGCTGTGCGACTTACCAGGAGACAACGGTGACTCTGTTCATTCCTCTTGGGCAGCTTTTACAGAGTTTTGATGGACTGGTGTTTCTCCTCACTGTGAACTCTCAACTATGGACTTCTGTTGGCTTAATCCTTTCTGCTTTGCTTTTCAACATGCTTGTTAGATGGCCTCATGAGTCAACAAAATGTGGATGACATGGAGTTGTAAGTATCTCCTCCCCAGAGAAGATAGCTCCACCACGTACCTACTCCAATATCCGAAAGAAATAAGAATCTGGATTTGAACATCTGTCTCAAGCTTAATCCCAAGTACCAAGGGAAACGATGCTGGTAAGTGTGTGAGTGTGTGTGGGGGGGGGGGGGGTGGGGAGGTGGGAGGGTGAATTTAAAAAAACCTGCGGAAAGCATGACTGTTTCCTCTATTGAAGGAGTCTGTTCCTCGGTGGTCAGGGAGGTGCAATTGTGGAGACGTACCTCACCAAGCTCTCTGCCCACATTGGCTAGATGACCAGGCTCACATTGCAGTAGTGGTGAGAAGCAACTTTTTTCACCTCCAAATGGCAAGAAGGTCGCACCCAGACCTCTCACATGCAGACCTGGCCATGGTTTCTTCTAGATTGATAAGAACATGAGAGTCACCAGGGACAGTGAAGCTGAAAGCATTTAGGCTAAAGCTGACAGGAAAAGTGACAAAGGTCTTAGTGAATGGAAGCTGGATGAGAAACTCCTTACCAGAAGAAATCAGGATGATCTCTGGCCTCGTCTGTATTATCATCCAATCTGTGGTGCTCTGAATTATTTTCTCTGTGATAGGCAGACATAGGCAGAATAACTCAGAGATTGCTGGAAGGGAGGCACATGCTGAGCAGTAGGGTCACATAGGGTCATAGCATATATCTACACAGCAATGAAAATCCCGCGGCTGGCCCATGCCATCTGATTCAGGCTCACAGGCCTCAGGCTGCAGGGCTGTTTCATTGCTGTGTAGACCCTCTCACTCCATGGGGTCCTAGACCCCGGGCTCTGGCCCAAGCCTGGAAGCTTACACAGCAATGAAACAACCCTACAGCCTCAATCCTGCAAGCCCAAGTTGGCTGGCATGGTCCAGCTGTGTGTTTTTCTTTGCTGTGTAGACATACCCTGGAGTTTATGGCCAGAAGGGATCACCAGATCATCTTCTGCCTGCAGTTGCCATTAGGCACACAGGGGAAGAGAGGGTCATAGCCATGGCCGTAATCCTAATACAATGGGCTATGCTCTTTATGGCCTAAAGCAGTGTTTCCAAACTTGGGACGCCGCTTGTTCAGGGACAACCCCTGGCAAGCCCGGCCAGTTTGTTTACTTGCCACATCTGCAGGTTTGGCCGATTGTGGCTCCCATTGGCCACGGTTCGCTGTGCCTGGCCAATGGAGGCTGCAGGTAGTGGCGGCCAGTACGTCCCTTGGCCCGCGCCAATTCCCGCAGCCCCCATTGGCCGGGCACAGTGAATCACGGCCAGTGAGAGCTGCAGTTGGCCAAACCTGCAGACGCAGCAGGTAAACAAACCATCCGGGGCCACCAGGGGCTTTCCCTGAACAAGTGGCATCCCAAGTTTGGGAAACACTGGCCTAAAGAGAGCAATTGGGTGCATTTATTCAAAAACTCTAGAACTTAAGGGAATAGAAGTTTTATATTGCCTCTACATTCTTTCCTTCTATAGTGAAAAGCACAAAGGCAGACACAATTCAGCTCTTCACTTTTAACTTAATAACTTTTCAATTACTTCTAACAAAATTCTGATCAAAGTGCATGTAGGCTGGGTTTTTTATAGTTCTTTATGCACAGACTTAAACCCCTATTAACTGTGAGAGAAATTACTTTGAGGTAGCTCCCATGGGGGGAGATGCTAGCATTCAGCTTTCTAATTATTAACACAAATAATCTTCCCTCTTACTGTTTTTAGAATTTCAATAAAACTATTAAAAATGTAGAAAAAGTCTCAAGGGGAAAAAATCTTAATGGGGGGATTTGCAGATTTTCTACACATAATTGAAGGTTCAGGTTAATGACTCCTGAGTCATTGCTGATGCCCCTGTGACCTAAGGGAGTTGCTCCATCTATTTGCTCTTCACTACGGTGGGAGATTGAGACTTGGGTTCAAGTCCCAAAAGAGCATTTGCAAATGTGAGGTGATTATAATAATTATCCACTGGGTCTGTGTGCATGGCAGCAGTATAAAAATGTTTCAGATCGGGTGTGTGATTGAAAAGGAACTATTCAGGACTTAAAGGTCACAGCAGCAGGCAGAGTTATGATAAAGGTCTCTAAACCACTGGAGCATGCTAGTCATTTACTCTTAGCCTGTTTAAATATAGTAAGCATTTTTTCCAAGTCTCCAATGGATCCCAAAGTAACAGAATAAAATGCTACACTTCCAAAGGAAAAAGTGAAAGTTTATGCAGTGAACACTTTCCCTGAATGAATCCAAGAAGCCCCACTTCTACTGTGATACAGACAAGAAATCAACAGCCGGTAATGACAAGATTGCAGCCACAGAGCTGATTTTATTCATGAAAATAAATTAAGATGTTTTGAAACCTTCCATAAGGACCTTTCCATAATACAAGAGTGTAACGATGCTAGCAGCAAAATGATTTAAACTATGGAATCCCTATTCCGCTGAATCTTAGAAACTGGGGCGGAAATGCTGAGCCTTTAGAACTCCATAATGAGAGTTTTGTTATTGACTTCAATAGGGTCAGGATTTTCCCCAGTGTTTCCAGGATGGTTTCACCATAACTTTTTAGGGCCTAAGCCTGCAATTAGCTCCACTGGAGCATGCCCGAGGCCCAGGATTGGGGTTTTACCCGTGACTACACGATAACCAGAAAATTGTCCATCATTCATGTAGGGCTTGTTACGTTTTCAATCATTGTCAAATTTCCATAAAGCAACTTTTTAAAAGGCACCATAGCACAGAAATGGCTAACTATCTTCAATATTTTAGCTGAGATATGATGTTTGTAACATGCGGGGCTCATAAAAGCCAGTAAATCTTCCAAACCACTCTGGCACTCTGTACCCCAAAGCAATACCCTAGAACCCACATATTCACCACTGTCATAATTATTAAATGTTTTGTACAACTTATGCCTTGTGAGATACCATTTTAAAAGTCTTGATCTGTTGAACATTAATTGTATGTGCTATCATTGTGTGCAAAGTTATGAAGTTTTGCTATGTGTGTGTTACTGAAATATGTTGTGAGGTTGGGAACATGCACAACCAACCTTTCAGGTACAACCATGGAGTAGCTGATGGCCCATTAAAGAGAACCCACCATCCCAGGAACTGTATACAGTGGAGACTTCTCAGAGAGAGCACATATGGACTATGGAGAATACTTGACCAATGTGGGCAGTCACAAGCATAGATCTTTCCAGCAAGCTGGAAGAAACTATAAAGCAGGGAAGTGACATCATGACTTGGCCTCACTCCCCCCACAACTCAACATCTGGAAGTATATCTGGAAGACAAAGACTTTGAACCAGGAGAGGGTGATCCAGGCTGTGTATTGAACTATGTCGTCTGTCAGGGTGAGACACTGCTTGATTCAAATCCAGTTTAGTTTATAGACCTTAGACTGTGGATTTATTTTATTTCTTAGGTAACCAACTACGATCTCTATACTTTCTACTTATAATCACTTAAAATCTATCTTTCTATACTTAATAAACCTGTTTTATATATTACCTCAGACAGCGTGTTTTGGTTGACGTGCTTGGGAAATCTCAGCTCAGTTTACAAAGGCTAGCGTATGTCCTCTCCACATCAAGAGAGGGGTGGACTGGGTAATGAACGTACACTGGTCAGGCTTCTGACCAGAGCAAGACAGTATATTCTGGGGATACAAGGCTCAGGAGCTGGAGGAAATTAGCTAGAACCTCTGTATTGTTGGTTCATGAGTGGCTGGGAGAAGCATTCATATAACTCAGTTGGGTGTGCCTTTGGATGTCTGTGTAAATGCAGTACCTGCCAGAGGTTTCTAGCTTGCCAACAGCATCAGTGTGAGAGGGATACCCCAGGTTGGTGGGACAGAGGGCTCAATGATCTCACCTTTCAGATTACATCCTGGGAAAACCCATCACAACTACATCTTTCTGACACCCCTCTATGCGAAGAATGGCCAAACTCATTAGCACAACTTTGCAGAAAATGTGAGTGGATGGAATGACCAAGCTCTAAATCCTTGAATGAAAAACATGGGCTAAACACTAGCTTGACTTGTATGGGTCCATAATATATATGGGAGGGAATGAAAGGTGCAGGGAGAGGTCATAGAGGGACTATCCTTTCACCACCCATAAAACCCTTATTATTATTTTTTATTAATTATTGGCACTTGACCCAGAGGCCTCATGTAACAAAAATATGGTTCTTTCCCCATAGGACTTACATTTGATGCAGAATCAAGGCAGAGAGGTGACTTACACCCCAGTGACTGCTGGTGGATGGAACCTGGCTAACACACCAAATTGTATTGTGTGGCCACAAGTCAGTGTGGTCAGATGATTTAGAGCAGGTATCAGCAACCTTTGGCATGTGGCCCACCAGGGAAATCTTCTGGGGAGCTGGGACAGTTTGTTTACCTGTAGCATCCACAGGTTCATCCGATCGCAGCTCCCACTGACTGCAGTTCACTGTTCCAGGCCAATGGGGGCTGCGGGAAGTGGCGTGGGCCGAGGGATGTGCTGGCCGCTGCTTCCCGCAGCCCCCATTGGCCTGGAATGGCGAACCGCGACCAGTGGGAGCTGCGATCAGCCAAACCTGCAGACACTGGAGGTAAACAAACTATTCGGGCCTGCCAACGTATTTCCCTGATGGGCCATGTGCCAAAGGTTGCTGATCCCTGATTTAGGGGCATGGCTAGGATCTCATCAGTCTTACACTCCCGCTGGTGCTCAGAAGCGGGCAGCAGGAGACAATGCATGCTGATCTCTTTTGGACCAGCCATAAATAAAATTGCTCCATGCCCTGCTTCAGGTAACTTTGAACCATTCTTTCTGGTCATGCAGTCAGTACATCTCAGAGTCAGAGAACATCTGCTCTCACACTATAGCTTTGCCTTCTCCCGTTCCACCAGTCCCTGCAGTACACCTCTGTAAAACCAAAAGCCAAAACCCAGTCTCACATTTTTAGGCTTGTAGTACAAAATACAAAAAATTGCACCAACATACTGTAGAGATTTAATTTGCATATCTGTGAACAATCTGCTGTATCCCAGATCCCATCTTTCATCTACTGTATAATGGAACAAGGGGAAGGCTTAAAAATAATTATGGGATTAAAAATTCAGAACATTCTCAGCCTCAGATAGAAGCAACAGAACTTGTAATTTGATGCCATCTGATCTACAGCAAGCCAATGGGAAGCAGGAGAACATTAATTTTTGCAGCCGTTTTGTTCAATAACCATGATAATGTAGCTGTTAGTCATAAACAAACCACATCAGCTCTGCCAGAGCAAAAAAGGATCCACAGCTAAGTACCTGTTAAGCTTTGACTGTTAAGTGTTTACATGTAATATCAGTATTTCTCCAATGCAAATGACACTCAGTGACAGCTGTCACTTTGGTGTACACAGTGCTCAGAATGATCAGAGCTCCCAGAAGGTGAGCTTCAGAACAATTTTTATTCCAGCAGGAATTGGGTATTGACACTTCTCCTGAATACAAAAAGGGACACAAGTCTCCCTGTTACTCATGAGCCAAGTTTAAAATAGCATAGAGATGATTAAAGAATGAAATAGTAAGTAAAACAAAAGATTAAGGCTGGGATTTCCACGGGAGCCTGAGGGAGTCAGTTTGGTTCAAAGGACTCCTAATTCGCTTAGGCTCAATCCCAGCCTGAGTGCCAGATTGTGACACTAATATTCACACTAGTCAGCAGTTACTCACACCCAAGGAGTTCCACTGAAGTAGGGAATAAAAGGGTCATAATATGGCTGTATATGTTACAGAGAACTGTAGAATTAATTGCCTGATCAGAGCAAATACTGCCCCCCTTTTTAAAGGTATCATTCCTTCCTCCATGCACACACACACAGAGACACGTACTCTCCCTTTCACTCTCTCTTTCTAACCCACACACATACACAACCCACATCTTGCTCCTCAATTCAGATCTTAGCTGGAACATCACAGATTTTTTTGTCTTTCCAAACTGAGAGCTGGTCCAGAATGTGACTGGCTACTGGGTGAGTGTGCAAAGGAGGGGGAAACCTCCACAAATGCAGTCTACACAATGTCTTCCTGGGACCTACATGCCAGGCAGCATAACTATTGGGTAGTGGGAAGAGATACTGTGGTATGGTGATCAGTATAAGAACCTATGTAGAATAGAGCAGTAGGAGGATGCTTCACCACCATAGGTGCTGTGCTCTCCTTGTTATTCTAGGAGCTCTAGGAAGGAATGTACTTCCCTGAAGAACAACCCTGTGACATTATACTCCATATTCTTTATGAAAATATGCTTGTGGTAGGAATATGACATAACTAAGATATGCTTTATGCAAGATAACTCTTGTAAAGTATCATTGGAAAAGTTATAATTTACTGAATATGATTATCCAGTTTGTATGCCTGTACCACTTCTGTATCTGAAGCTAGGAATATTGAATATGTATCTGTATTTCAACTATGATACTTTGAGTGACGCCCCCCTCTCCCCCCCCACCCCGCTAACACTTCAGGTACAACAATGAAAAAGTCCGACAGTGCTGATGGCCCATCAGCAAGAGACAATTGACTGTAAAAGAGCTTACAGGTTTCAGAGTAACAGCCGTGTTAGTCTGTATTTGCAAAAAGAAAAGGAGTACTTGTGGCACCTTAGAGACTAACCAATTTATTTGAGCATAAGCTTTCATGAGCTACAGCATCCGATGAAGTGAGCTGTAGCTCACGAAAGCTTATGCTCAAATAAATTGGTTAGTCTCTAAGGTGCCACAAGTACTCCTTTTCTTTTTATAAAAGAGCTTAATCTTCCTGTGAACCTGGGGTCAGCCTGTGAAGAATGGCTACGGGGCCCTACAGAGTTAGGTGGTCTTGTCACCTGATACTAAAACATTACCTGGGACTTTCCACTGTAAGGGAAGCGGGGGGGGGGGTCAAACTAGGAAACAAAGGACTCCCGCCTTATGCAAATCCTTTTCAATGGAGGGGGAGTGAGCTAACCCAGGTCATCAGTTCTCCTCTGCTACCCAACCCAAGATGATTGCTGGAAACAACTTAGACTGAACAGGGGGAAAGAACTGGACCCAGGCTGGAAGGGTGTCTGGCTTGTGTAAAAGATTATTAGAACCACATTTAGGGTGAGAACTCACAAGTAACCACAAAAAGAACAGGAGTACTTGTGGCACCTTAGAGACTAACAAATTTATTTGAGCATAAGCTTTTGTGAGCTTCAGCTCACTTCACCGGATGCAGCATGTAACCAGATTCTTTAGTGTATTAAGCTTAGTTTGCGTGCTCTGTTTTATTTTCTTAGTAATCAGCCTTGTTCTGTCTGCTACCTCCTTAACTACTTAAAATACACCTGTTATAGTTAATAAATTTATTTCTGTTTTATAATACAACCCAGTTTATGTGATTTCTAACTGGGGAGTGGTGGAGGTGGGGGAAAAATTGTGCATACCCTCTTCCACATTGAGTGAAGAGGTGAATATAACATATCTTTGGGTATGTACTCCAAGGGAGCACTGGAGCAAGTCCGGTAAACTGAGTGCTGGAGCAAGTCCCTTAAACTGAGACTTCCCAGAGCTGATCTGTAGCTTGGTGTGGCCCTGCCTGTGTGTGTTAGAGGAGGTTTTAAAAGTCTGGCTCAGCAAGACAGGTTAAAGGGGGCCCATGCTGGCAGAACAGGTATACTCAGTGGTGTCTCAGCACGTCAGGTGACTTCCCAAGGGGTCCAACCTGTCACAATCCCCACCTAGAACCCCCTCTGAGGTGGTGAAGCTGCACACAGTAAAACAATGGCTAAGAGACACAGCTGAGCTTTGTCCTTCTTCACATAAACATGCATTTTGTAAATGGCTATGTTCACTGCGGTTTCTATATTCCTTCACTAAAAACGTTTTCATTATCTGAACACTTTATGCCAATGGGCTTCAGCCTATGGGTTGTTCACAAACCATCCATTTCAGCTCTGACTTTGACTACTTGCTGCCATTAGTCTTGTGATAGATCACCTAAGTCACATAGTATTGTTTCTGCTGCCTGATCAGTTGACTGAAACTTTTATAAAAAGGAGAGAAATCAAAGGGATTTTAGGTTTGACACATGGCCATTTTGCATTTGCCAGAATTTGGGTTTTCTGTGTACTTTTCTGTGAAGAAAATATCACCTGCATCACCATATGCTGATAAAAAGGGAGGTGAATGCCTTCAAAGCAAATTGTTGTTATTTTTTTTCCCAACAAATCATTGCATATACTCTTTTTGTAGCTCTGCTAATTAGTGATCTGGGTCAGGGCAATTCAGGTGGAGTGCAGAAGGCAATTGCCAGACTGATTTACTGAACACATAGACCTTCACTGAATAAAAATCAAGAGTAGGAGTATTTCCCTTGTTTTAAACATCATGGGAAAGAATGATGGACTCTTTCTCTGATAGGTTGTACCATACGCAAATTATCACTCTCCAATCTATTTGCTCTTAAAGATAAATAGGTTCTTAGGATTCAGCATTATGTTTTTTCTCCCTCTCCCCCCTTTACTGTCCCTCCTTAAAAGGGCCTAAAATGGAATCACTACCTGGCAAAATTTCTTTTTGAAATCAAAGCACTTTCAGCATACATGACTAAATGCAAAAAGTATCCAAAACCTATTAATGTTTAACTCATTTTATTTCACGTGTTTAATTAAAAAATAACTGCAATGTATGTTTGACTTTGATTTTGAAATTGTTTATGGGTTAATTATGCAGAGAAAGATTTTAGGAGAACAGAAAATAGAGTGCATTTTAAAATTTGTGCTATAAATCTTTTACAGTAGGTCAATGGTTATGATAAAAGGGGAAATGAGATGCCATAATACTATCTGTGGCTTACGATGAATATTATCTAATAATCATATTCATAGGCTAATAAAAATATCAAAGGATGAGCATAAAATGTGCATGATTTACTGACAAATCATTTATGAGTGTTTGTGTTCAGGATGGATTGAAAATCAGGTCTGTTGCCTCACCAGTTGGAAGGGAAATTTCCACACACACACACACACACACACACATCCCTCCCCAAGGGGGATCAAAACAGAGAATGATTTTCACATCAGCAGACCTTGCCTGTTCTTGGATTTGTGATTGTGATGTGTAATATATTTCTGTCAGTAAAGACAAGAAACTTGTACAATAGGAGTGTAAGGGCCATATATGACCCTGAGAGGCCAAGCATTAAAGTTGAGAGAGGAAAGGGTGACAATAAACAAAAATGGACCTGAGGGGTTAAGTTCACAGCCACAACTGTATGAGTGCTCCCAAAGCTGAGGTTTAGAAGATCTTAGATTTGGGACTTTGGGTTGGATCGTAATACATCTAATCTTGAACTACGACAGTCAGATACAGTTCTGTATGCAGATGCAAACTTCCCTAAAGTTTTGGGGTGGGAAGAGGAGTCACTTTCTGGTTCATCTCACCAGTCTGCAGATGAGGAAAGACAGAGAAAATGCAGCAGAGAAGCTTAAGTGGTCAATCGTGACCAGCATCATCCACAAGGCAGAGAAGATCATAAGGAGCATGATCTGCCTCTGTGCAGAGACCCCTCTGCATCTGTGCAGAGACAACTATCAACCCTCAAATGATCCCTAATACCTGAAAGTTGGTGGAGTAAAGGTAAGTCATGTCCTTGACACATTCACAACAGCACATCCTCCCAGCACCGAAATACAATTTCCACATTAGGATGACCTTGTGACCCAGCGTGAAATTTGATCCCAGACAGAGAGCTACCATCCTTATTTTCTCACAGTTGTCCTATATCCTGAAATATCAGCTTGGAGCCAAGAAAAGAAAAAGAGCCATTTCCTTTTTTTTTTTTTTAAACCTGTCCCACTCTTCCTTATGTTTGGGTATATTTGTCTTGCCTGAATTTTGAATTTTGATGACTACTCTAGGTTGGTGGTAAAAAATGTAGGGCAAAGGACACAGTTCCCTTGAGAAAAAAGAGAACATGAAGCAAAAACAGCAACTTTAAAGAGAATTGTGTTTTCACACACTGTTTCCTTTACAATTATGTGGGGAGCTTGAACAGTATGTTAATGCTGAATAGATCACACCTTAAATATCAATATCCTCAATGCTTTGATTTTTTTTAAAGGGTGAGAGAAAATATTTGAGATTAATTTTCACTGTTTTGCTCGTGCTGGGTGTAAAAAAGAAATGCACAGTTTGTTATATATACCCCAGGTACAAGCTATGCATATCCTGTAGCTAACAGAGATTTACTACAAACCTGTTTAGTCATCCTAAATGTGGTCACTGCAGCTTTCTGAGGCAGATTAAAATAAATGCAAGACTAATGTTTTAATCTCCTCTCAAGAAACACAGACTGCAAAAAATGCCCATTCTAGGTTGTGCGTAGTGCTTCTATGGAATAGTTTCTCTTGTGTGTTTGTAGACCCTGCATGGCCAGCATTGTTTCTCTTCCTAGCCGCCTTTTAATTATTTCATAGGATGGTCATTATCTGCTGTACAAGTGAATAAATAACTATCCAATAAGGAATTTCTCCAGAGTCACAGTTTCAGAAGCCATGAAATGCACAGAGGGAAAAACATTGTCGGCAGAAAATTATTCATAAATAGTACCCTGGCTTGCAGGCCTAACCGGTCACCTTACAGAGTTAGTTTTGGGATAGTCATTAATGCCCAGAATGGAAATGGGAATGAGGTTTTTGGCTGCCTTATGCATGATGGGTGTTTTCATATCCTTGCAGTAAGAATTCATAGCTCATTATAAAGGCATGCATGTTTCCAAGGGGTGTCATTATTTTACAGATGAATGTAACATATACTGAATGTCATGAGCAAGGCAGATTTCAGAGTTGCTAAATGTGCTAAAGGCCCAACTATGTAGTTTATATATATATATATATATATATATATATATATATATATATATATATATATATATGTGCCCCTCAGGGTTTCAATTTTTTAAATTTTGATTGTAAAAATATGAATATTAGAGCTAAGTGAATAATTTGCGACTGATAATTTATCACACAAATTTAGCATCTTTTTCTGTAACCAAATCACCATCTCCTAGAACGGACTCACTATTCAAAATAATTTTCCTGAATGTATGTACATGGTTTTTAACCTCTAGTTACTGATTGTGAACCATTCTCTGTGAGATTCAAGTTTTTATATTCACTGTGGATTAAATTCACCCCTCTGCAGGAGCCAACACAAAATATAGGCATCACTTAAATCTCAGAGCTGAAGTGATGTCCAGATCTCATTCTGGTCATTTGCAGGGAGAGAAATTTCACATTTATTAAACAATTGTAGTTCTAATTTTGGTTGGTTCCCCAAATGAACGCCTAATATGTATATAATTATGGGAAACGTTCCTTCATTTGAATTCATTTTCATGACTTTAGTTTTTTTCCTTATTTATCAAGTATGGCGGTAAACTGTCAAATTTAAATTAGCAAAATGCAATGGACTAGAGATGTCTGAGTAACTGATTATTTCACTGTGTGCAGCGTTGTTCTAGCCGTGTCAGTCTCAGGATAGTACAGAGACAAGGTGGATGACCTAATATGTTTTAGTGGACAAACTTCTGTTGGTGAGAGAGAACCTGAAAGCTTGTCTCTCCCACCAACAGAAGCTGGTCCAATAAAAGATACTACCTCATCCAGCTTGTCTTTGTGTCATTTACTGGCAGTTCCAAAAAACTGAAAAAAATGTTTTAAGTTGACTTGAAATGAAAATTTATCAAAATTTTAGGCAAACCAGAAAGTTGAAACTTTAATTAATTAAATTAAATTAATTAAAAAAATCAAATTGAAATATTTAGACTTCTTTAGAATTTTTTGCTATTTTTTCAACATGAACAATTTGGCAACAATGACACATATTTGTGAAATATTTTGCAGCTATATAATCTGCATTTTTCACTGAAAAAGGTTTCAGACAAAAAAAATTGCACTGGACAAGTCAGATGTAGGAATAGCACAAGTAAATACTTGGAGAAAGGAAAATGTGCAATGCACTTTTTAGACGTGTATATATAACGTAGATATATGTATATATATATATTTGACACACACACACACACACACACCATCATTTCCTAATAATCCTAAAGCTTGATGTTTCTTCCCTTGGACCCCATGCTCCCTTTTTCCACTGAATTCAATGGGAACAGGAATTGGACCATTATCAGAGCAAAATAAATGAAAATGATAATAAAATTATATTTCTACACCCCTGATGTTTTGTAAAGAAAGACGGGGCTCAGCTCTAGGCAGACTCATATCAGATTCTTGTTACTGAGCAATAAAAGGGAAATATAATGAAAGATTTCTGAAATTCCTGCTGGGAGATTTAAAGAACAAAAATTTCTTTCTTTGGGGATTTTCACCAAATGTCGGTTAATTATTCCTGACATTTATTCTGAGGTCCCATAGTGAGGCAGCACATGATAGGCAAGATTTAGGAAACTAATAATAGCCCATTTAAAATATTTATTGACTTGGATCTTGGGATGTGGAACTGGAGGATTTTTTTTCCATATCTGAGAACTCTGCAGCTGTGCTATTGTATACCTTTGAGAACTCAGAGATAATAACAAACAGTAGATGCTGAAAAGCTCCAGTGAAAACGAAAACTCTACTTGCTGTACATCTATTACATGTTAGTTATAAGCACACTGTACTAGTCTATTTTCAGTATCTAGGCTGTAAGCTTACTTGTAAGTAAGCTTACTTGTAAGTACTGTAAGCCTACTTGTATACACAAAGTGATGTTTCAATGTTTTATTGAGTATCCATTTAAAGGAATGTAGATTACCTTGGAAAAAGGCAGAAAATAGAACATTGATTTTCATATTCATTTTATTTCATTAAAGTATATATCACCCAGGTGGAAGAGGAACTAATCATGGGTTAGGATAGAAAAGTGGTTTTAAAAAAATATGCAAAGCAGTTGAAAATTAGATTTCCAGTTTCAACTAAATCAACAAAGGAGTCTTTCTATTTATATCTCTAATGATATGAGACATCTGGAGTTAAGTATTGATCTAGGTTAAAAAAAACAAAGTCTACAAAATGTGAGACATACAGGTTTGCCATTGACACACTAATAAAATGTGACAGTGGGGTGACCATCTCAGACTATGCACTTATTTAGAGATAGAAGGCTTGAATCTCTTCTCACTTACAGCAGGATAAATGAAGGCTAATGTCAGATGCCAATGGAGGTACATAGAATATAGGTATATAGGAAGATAACAAACGTCCACATGGGAGACGGATCTCTGAATAAAAAAATTTGATCCTGAGTTTCTTTCCTGTTCTTCAGCTAGGCTGTAGGATTAATAAGGTGTAAGACCTTTGCATTGCCACCTATATAGGTACCAGTTTGAACAATGAAAAGACTGCAGCAGGAACATATTTTGTTACTTCAATAGCTTGTCCATGGTTGCCCACATGGTATCTATCCATCCTTACCTCTGGATGGACTCATAATGTAAGTTTGCACCATGCTGACACTTTGATGGCTTCTCTAACCATTTCCACAATCATCCTGATTTCAGTGGGGCTAAAGATATTGCAGGTCCTAAAATAACTTTCAGGGTTAGCAAATTATCATCATGTTGAAATCTTGCATCACAAAGACATGGTCAAGCTCAGTCCTACCTAAGTAGTGCCACTGAGGTGGCGAACTCTTACAGGTGGCCCTTCCATTTTGCAAAAGGATCAACCCATGAGACTAGTCTGGTTGGAACTCCATGGACTTCATTACAAGTCCAACCAGGGTATCTGTCTATTTGGACAGATCCCACTTTCACTGGCCCATAATGTTGGCCCACAATGTTTAGGGATCGTAAAGGAGGAAGATGGTATATCCTGGACAATTACCAACCCAAAATGCACACATCATCTTTTATCATTTTTCCTTTGTGATTTTTTTTCCCATGAATACTTGTTTCCATGTTTTAAATTACATTTAACATTGCGTGTAAAAATGGCTCATGAAATTAGTGAATAAAAAGACATATCATCTCTTGATATTATTTACAGTATACTCTAGGGCAGCAGGGACAAGCAACTATAGTAAATGTTTGTGATGCAACTGGTAACACCACGTTGCATAGGATTCTTAGCAATGCTTCTGTTTGTAAGTAATGAGACGATTCCTTCAGGCTGTCTTACTCATAGCCTTTTATCTGCCAAAAGATTCCCATCAACGTGAAAATCTTTGTGCCATTTGTATGTGCTGTTCTCATTATACGAGGAACTGTGCAATTATTCTGGGGTTTGCCTCATGAAACCTTGCCAAAAATGTATGAGATTTCATCCCCCTGAATTTCAAAAATTCCTTGCCATCTTGAGACATTTTCATGGAACCCTATCAGTAATTCCACTACTTTGGAAAATGCAAAAAGGAAAAAAATGCTTCTAATTTATGGAGGAGTTTTCAGCTTTATTCACTAGTACCCAATTCAGCAAAGACCTTAACCCTAGGTTTAAGCAGATCAGTAATCCCATTGACTTCACCCAGTCCTAAGGGTGGAATTCCCCCAAAGAGAGGGCCAGCACAAGGCCTACAAACCAATTAAGTTAGATGTAAGTTGGATGTTTGTACTGCCCCTATGTGAGAGGTAAATTTCACCTTACACAAAGTCTGACTGTCCAAAAAGAAGGTGTCATAAAAGCAAATCAGCTTCTTTCTTGCTGGAAAGAAAGTGTCACACATATATTCTAGAATTTATAAATATCTTTTCACTGCATGGCACAAATGTGCTGTCATATTTTTTTGTTCCGTTGATGGATACTCTAAAGATGATAGAGTCTCAACTGGCCGTGAAATATACAGATGATTAACAATCCCAGTTACAACCATTTCCCCAGTTTTTTTAAGAACCTTTGGACCAGATTAATCACTGAGTAAATCCATTGAAATCTGGAATAACAACAGTGATGCAGGCTCTAAATTTCAGTTTTAGGGAATAACAATATTGCCTTTCTTATCCCCTCCCACATTTGAAACACCTTTAACATTTCCAGTTAACATGAAAAAAACGTTAAATGTGCTGTTGATTGAGAAAATGCTTTTGACAGAAGGCAATTATTTTCTTGGCTACTTGTTTTCATTCTTTTTCCCCTGGTTTAGTTTAGGCCTTCCAGGAATTTGGAGCTTTAGAGAATTTCATTTTGTTTATGGCATAATTCACTCAGCACTGTAATCGATTGGTAAATTTTCCATTTACATTTCCTGTGCCTATTATTAATCTTGAGTGTGCAGCACTGTAGAGAAGGTAGTTAAGGAGCTTACAGGAGGCTAACTGGCTGTATGCAAAGTCTCGTGCTTCTTCTGTGACAGCCTGACAAGTTTGTCTTATTAGTGAATATCAAGGATTGTGGCTCATTTCTTAGCAATGATAACAGGTTCTCCCTTCAGATGCTGCATAGGTTTTGTCAAAAACAGCTTATTAAAAAAGATAAAATATATTGTTCTTTAAGCCTATTCTTTTTTTAAACCATGTTCTCTGAAGTGACCTTCACCATATGACCCATGATAAAATATAATCTCCCTTCAAATACTTTATGTATTCACTTCATGCATTTTAAGCATTCGGGCTATTTAAGTGCAGTGCCCTCCATCAGGAAGTATGGTATCAGGTGGATTCTGCATGTGGTCCTCTATAAAGTTTCTGTGATAATGCAAATATTAACTTCCCCCTGTGAGTCACTACCATTAAGGCAACTGGCCCCTGCACCCCCCCCCCATGCTCAGCAACACCGTTTAATGTAAGTAAGGCAGTAAGGCCAGTGAGCACAATAGAAAGACCATGACAAACAAGCAAAATCTATAGAACCTGTAGCACTATGGACAAGGGAAAAAAGGATTTCAGAAAGGAAATGGCGAAAAAAGAGTTTATAAATGAAAAGACTCATCTTTTTACGTAATCCTTGAAGCCAGAAGGAGTTAAAGATGCCATTAGCCTGTCACAACTCCACTGCACTCCCTCTCATCCCCCATGCACAGATCTCTCATTGACGTCAGTGGAAATTTATAGGCATGAAAAGTGTAGACAGACAGGCAAGAATGTTCAGATTCAGTTCTGGGTCCAAACAGTACCAAGGGTTATGGTGTTTGGAGGTGAGATGTTAGTTACTTGGAACCCTCTCTTTTAGGAGGTGTGGAATATCATCACTCAATTGTGTAGATGCTCGAGTAGAATTCTGTCCATAATAGCTGGGGAGATTCAGGCCTGCCAGCAGCAATTCCGGGCCCCAGGGGAGAACAGTCAATGGGCCTCCTGGAAAGGTCCGCCTGACATTTGGGCGGTGCTGCGTCAGCACTGGCTGGTGCCCAGCGAGCTGCCGGCTGCACTGGTGTGCACGCTCTTCCAACACAGCCAGGGCTTCCACATGATCGCCCGGCTGCTGCTGCCACCACTGCTGGTACCACCCTGCACACGTCTAGGAGCCCTGCGGCCCACCTGAGCAATTTAAAGACCTGGGGCTCCCGGCCGCTGCCATGTTCCCTCTAATTTTTCCCACCCATGTGCGGAATTAATTTTATATGCACCAATATGGAGATGATGTATGACACATCACCTTCATATTGGTGTACATAACAAAATTCATGTGGTGGGGGTGGGGCTGAGGAGTTCAGCGTGTTGGAGGGGGCTCAGGGCTAGGGCAAAGTGTTGGGGTGCAGGGGTTTGAGGGCTCTGGCTGGGGCTGCAGCTCTGGGATGGGGCTGGGGTTGAGAGGTTTGGGGTGCAGGCGAGTGCTCTGGGGCTATGGTGAGGAGAAAGGACTCCCCCCAGCTCTCTCTCCCCACAGCAGCATCTGGGCTGGGAGGGGGAGAGACGCCTCTCCCCATTGCAGCTGCTCTGGGACTGGGGCTGCAGGATAGGCGTCCCTGCCCCAAGCCCCAGCAGGTCCGGGCTGGGGCTGGGTTCAGGCTGGGGGAGGAGCATCCTGGCCACACTTTGGTCCAGGCCAGGCCGCACCTGGGTCCGGTGTGGGCTGGGCTGCCCCATCCACACCTGGTTCCGGGCACTCTGGTTCACTTGGGACTGGGCTGGGCCGGGGGCCAGGCTGGGCGGCTCCAGGCATGGCTGGGTTCAGCAGATCCAGGCCACAGCAGAGTTGGGGATGGGAGACGGTCGCCCCAGCCGTGGCAGATCCGGACCACCCCGGCAGCAGCAGGTTGGGGGCTGGGCCCCAGGTGGGTTCCCTAAGTGCCTGTGCAGCGCTAAATAGGCTGCTGCACAGCCGCTCAGCTTACCAGGAACTTTTCCCCGGGCCCTTTTAAATCGCCCCAGACCCTGGGAAATTGCTGTTGAAATACTTGTTACCGTATTGATAGAGAAGCTGAGGATTTTACAACTGGACCAGATATTCTAATTTAAAATTTCAGGAAAACATGTATCAATATTTTGACCAACCCTTTTGTAATTTTTTTTTTACTAGATGTTTACAGTCCCCCACTCCACACACACGGTTCAACCAACTCTATCACCTTCTAATTGCTAAACTTGTTTTTTCCAGAGCAGGCAGCATCGAATGGAAGCTTGCTCTGACACTGCTCACCATTTATCTGTTTTGTGAACAGAGCAGTTCAGTTTTCTATGCTATAATCAGCACCTTTCTTAAGCAGGACCAAAACAAACAAAAAAGCCTAAGGTCATTTAGGCTCAGCCCAAACATCTCCTCACATCACCACCACCACCCATTTTCATCTATTATACTTTGCGGTCTCTCTGGTCCCACGCCAAAAGGAATCACATACATCTGAGATTTAGGATGAGTCAATGCAGCAATCCTTTTTGGTAACATCTGCTTCTGTCAGCTCTGTTGGCTCCTGTGCTTGGAGCACTTTGAAAATGTTTGGTGATTCAGCTGCTCGCTGGTACAATTTCAGGCTAGCTCCTCCCTGTGTATCTTAGGAGTGATTTTAGTGAGCTCACAAATTGGAGGGAAAAAGAAAAGGAGGACTTGTGGCACCTTAGAGACTAACAAATTTATTAGAGCATAAGCTTTCATGGGCTACAGCCCACTTCACTGGATGCATAGAATGGAACATAAAAATATTTATTCCTACAAAAGCATTTATATGTAAGCATAAATATGGAGGTATGCTGTATAATAAGTATACCTCTCTACATAGGTAATTTGATAAATACATCCATATTTTTAGATCTGTGTTTCATTTAGTGGTATCTGATATTGCAGTTAGATTCCTCTTTGCTCTATTCATCACCAGTTGTCCACTTGTAACCATAACTCAGAATATGAGATTATTCATGAAAAATACTTTTGATTACTCAAGGATGTTTCCTCTGTGTTCATTCTGAACGCTCTCAAATGTAGTAGGATCACACAGACAGTCCCTTTTTAAATGTGTATGAAACATAATAATCCAAAATATAAGTATTCGACTGAAAACTAAGAGATAATACTACAAAAGAGCTCCTCTTTCTCTGATGATCTACGCTACAACTCCCCCGGTGAAAAAAACAAATATCATTAAAGCCTTTGAAATGAATTTGACTGTGGTGAAGAGTGCATGTGTGTTTGGTGAAAACTTGTCTCTTCCACCAACAGAGGTTGGTTCTGTAAAAGATAACGCCTCACCCACCTTGTGAGATATTTAAAAATATTTGCAACTGGTAACTGTTTCTGTTCATTGTTGCCTGTGAAGAGTACCAAATTTGAATTAACTTGATCTGACCCAGTCTGCATGAAGTAAATATATTATTTCCAACCACATTGATAGGCTCTTGGGTTGCCAAGTTATTTGCAACTCAATAACAGACTCCATAGTTATCAGCTGACTTCCATGAGAAGTGGGTAGGAAGTGCTGTGTAATTAGAGATTCTGCCAGATTGGCAAATTGGCAAATGCCTAGGAGGCAAGTGAAAGATCCATGATGGTTATAGGCATTACAATACATCATGGAGAGGAAGGCATGCTGCTCAGATGGTCTCGATGGGAGGACTTTGGCTTCCTTGACCCTGGGATATTATTCTGGGAACAAGGTCTTCTGGGAAGAGATGGGGTCCACCTCATTAAGAAGAGGAAGAGCATCTTTGTGTACTAACTCCAACATAGTCAGGAGAGCTTTAAACTAAATGTGACTGAATGTAACACCATATTCATATCCTACACATTACTGTAATAACCTTTGTGGAAAAAATGCCTTGTGAGGTATCATCTGAAAACTAATAACTTGCTGGTCAATAATATCATGGTGAAATGTATGTAGTAACATTATATGTAAAGTTATGAATTCTCCCTGTTTGATGTTGGTAGCTTCATATTCAAACCCACAGAGCCCCAATTAGACAGGAGTGGTTAAGCAGGTCTATCTTAAATAAAGGAATGTGTGCTTACCTCAGTATACATAAAAGAAGTAAAGAGAGTCTTTGAGACAGCAAGAGGGAGACAAGGCAAATCTGCATTTCAGCATGCACAGGGGAGAAGAAAGAGCACAGGGGTTCCTTCACCCCCAAACTATGCATCACCTTCTTTACTGTTTGAATAAACTTTGCTTTGAGAGGTAATCCTCAGATGAATCCACTTCAAACGGGGACTGGACTATAAAAGTGAGGGGCAAAAACACCTCAGTCTCTCTCTCTCTCTCTTGCTCTTTCACCTAAGAAGACAAAGGAATCAGCCTTTGGGGGCAGATCCTGATCTGAGAATTTCCTCTGCCTTTTTGCTGGGAAAATGTAAGGATGTAACCTTGAACCAAGTCTAGTTTTTGAGTCTTAGCTACTAGGAAGCATTTTTTATATCTATTTCTCTTGCAACCATTTCTGAATTTAATACCTTGTACTTGTACTCACTTAAAATCTATCTCTTTGTAGTTAAATAAATTTAATCAAAATTAATCCAGTGTTGTGTTTAAACTGAATTGTTTGATAACTCCAATTAAAGTAGCAAACTGCCCCTGACAGGGGCAGCAGACCTCTAACATCTGAACTGTCCAAAAAACACATGTTTTAGGGAGAAATCTGAATGTAGAGTGTGCTGGAGTCACCCTGCAAGGCTAGTGGAAGCCAGAGTGTTGACTGGAGTGTTGCTGGCAGGCTGCAGCTATACACAGACACTATGGCTGTGACTTGCATGCTGTCCGGCTGTTTGTGAGGAGCACAGGTTGAGAGCTACAACAGCAAAGGTAAGCTTTGTGAGGCACCCAAGGATGGAGGGCCAGGGGTGACACAACCCCTTACAAGCCTGGATTGCACCCCAGATTGTAATACTAGGTTCAAAGGGGGCAACCCAAAAAAAGATGACATTAGCAGAGAGCTACATGTTGAGGGGGATATGGGAAAATAACAATAGATTCATAGAAGCAACAAGAGTGTAATCAGTGGGGAAATCTGGGGAATCTGCTCAACATCTTGGTGTCGATACACAAATGTAAGGATTATGGGGAAGAACTGGAAGTGTTAGCACATAAGCTAAATTATGACTGAACTGGTGTCAGAGACTTGGTGAGATAAATCTCATGACTGGAACATTGGTATAGAGGGATATAGCTTGTTCAGGAAGGACAGGCGGGGGAAAAGAGAGAAAGTGTTGCATTATACATCAGAAATATATTCACTTGTTCTGAGGTCCAGAAAAAGGTGAGAGACAGACCAGTTGAATGTCCCTGGGTAAAGATGAAAAGAGGGAAAAATAGGGCTGACATCACAATTGGGGTCTACTATAGACTAGCAAATCAGGAAGAGGAGGTGGATGAAACATTTCTAGAACAAATAACAGAAACATACAACATGTCTTGATAGTGACAGGGAACTTTAACTATCCAGACATCTGTTGGAAAAGTAATACAGAAAAAGACAAAATGTGCAGTAAGTATTTGGAATGTACTGGGAACAATTTTTTTGTTTTAAAAGTGGATGGAGTAACTAGGGACGCAGCCATTGTAGACTTGCTTCTGACCAACAGGGAGGAATTGGTTGCAAATTTGAAGGTGGAAGGCAATTTGGATGAAAGTGATGGTGAAGTGATAGATTTCATGATTCTAAGGAAAAGAAGGAGTGACAGCAGCAGAATAAGGACAATGGACTTCAAAAAGGCAAACTTCAACAAACAAAGAATTGGTAGTTAAGCTCCCAGGGGAAGAAAATCTAAGAGATAAAGGAGTTCAAGAGAACTGACAGTTTCTTATGGAGGCAATATTAAATATACAACTGCCAACTATTCTGATGTGAAGAAAAGAAGGAAGAATAGTAAGAAGAAATAAACAGCTCCTGATGGAGTAATAATGATCAAAAGGAACCCTACAAAAAGTGAAAACACAAACAAATTGCTAAAGATGGGAACAAAACACTAGCACAATTATGCAAGGACAAAATCAGAAAAGCTAAGGCACAAAATGAGTTATACCTAGCAAGGGACATAAAAGGCAATAAGAAAAGGAGGAATTAAATACATTAGGAGCATGGGGAAAAAAAAGATGAAGGAAGTGTATGTCCTCTACTCAGTGGGGAAAGAGAAGTAATAACTGATGACATCAAGAAAACTGTGGCGTGTAATGCCTATTTTGTTTCATTCTTCACTATAGGATTAATGGTGACCAGGTACTAAGCACAATTAATATTAACAAGGGAAAAGGAACTCAAGCCAAAAAAGGAAAATATCATGTTAAAGAATATTTAAATAAGTTAGGTGTATTCAAATCAGCAGAGACTGATTAAATTCATCCTCGGGTACTTAAGGAACCAGATGAAGCAATATCGGAACTGTTTGTTATTATCTTGGAGAACTCATGGAGAATGGGTGAGTTCTCAGACACCTGGAGAAGGACAAACCTAATACGTATCTTTAAAAAGAGGAACAAAGAGGACCCAGGGAATTATAAACCTGTCAGCCTAACCTCAGTTACAGGAAAGACTCTGGAACAAATTATTAAACAATGAGTTTGTAAGCATTAAGAGGATAATAGGGTTATAAGGAATAGCCAGAATGGATTTGTCAAGATGACATCATGCCAAACCAACCTAATTTCCTTCTTTGACAGGGTTACTGGCCTAGTCAATAGGGGAAAGCAGTAGAGGTGATATATCTTGATTTTACTAAGGCTTTTGACACATTTCCACATTACAGTCTCATAAGCAAACTATATCTAGATGAAATTATTATAAGGTTGGTGCAAAACTGGTTGAAAGACCATACTCAGAATAGTTATCAATAGTTCACTGTCAAACCGGGAGCACATATCTAGTGTGGTCCCAGAGTGGTCAATCCTATCAGGTACTATTCAATATTTTCACTGATGAGTTGGGTAATAACGTGGAAAATATGCTTATAAAATTTACAGATGATGCCAAGCTGGGAAATTGTCAAGGTTCCTCCCCCACTCTGAACTCTAGGGTACAGATGTGGGGACCTGCATTAAAAACCTCCTAAGCTTATCTTTACCAGCTTAGGTCAAAACTTCCCCAAGGTACAAAATATTCCACCCGTTGTCCTTGGACTGGCCGCTACCACCACCAAACTAATACTGGTAACTGGGGAAGAGCTGTTTGGACGCGTCCTTCCCCCCAAAATACTTCCCAAAACCTTGCACCCCACTTCCTGGACAAGGTTTGGTAAAAAGCCTCTCCAATTTGCCTAGGTGACTACAGACCCAGACCCTTGGATCTTAAGAACAATGAACAATCCTCCCAACACTTGCACCCCCCCTTTCCTGGGAAATGTTGGATAAAAAGCCTCACCAATTTGCATAGGTGACCACAGACCCAAACCCTTGGATCTGAGAACAATGAAAAAGCATTCAGTTTTCTTACAAGAAGACTTTTAATAAAAAATAGAAGTAAATAGAAATAAAGAAATCCCCCCTGTAAAATCAGGAT
Source organism: Eretmochelys imbricata (assembly GCF_965152235.1). Lineage (NCBI taxonomy): Eukaryota > Metazoa > Chordata > Testudines > Cheloniidae > Eretmochelys > Eretmochelys imbricata. Next base: position 243,851,765 of record NC_135573.1, read on the forward strand.
GGTAGATAGCTTACAGGGTAATTAGATTCAAAAACATAGAGAACCCCTCTAGGCAAAACCTTAAGTTACAAAAAAGATACACAGACAGAAATAGTTATTCTATTCAGCACAATTCTTTTCTCAGCCATTTAAAGAAATCATAATCTAACACATACCTAGCTAGATTACTTACTAAAAGTTCTAAGACTCCATTCCTGGTCTATCCCCGGCAGAAAACAACATATAGACAGACACACAGACCTTTTGTTTCTCTCCCTCCTCCCAGCTTTTGAAAGTATCTTGTCTCCTCATTGGTCATTTTGGTCAGGTGCCAGCGACGTTACCTTTAGCTTCTTAAGCCTTTACAGGTGAGAGGAGCTTTCCCCTAGCCAGGAGGGATTTCAAAGGGGTTTACCCTTCCCTTTATATTTATGACAGAAGTGTTGCAAGCACTTTGGAAGACAGGACAAAATGGGAAATAACTGTCTAGATGATGGTGCTACTGAAAAAGATCTGGGAGTTATAGGGTATCACAAATTGAATATGAGCTAGCAATGTAATGCAGTTGCAAAAGAGACTAATATTCTGAAGCATCATATGCAAGACATGGGAGGTAATTGTCCTGCTCTTCTCGGTACTGGTAAGGTCTCATCTGGAGTACTATGTCCATTTCTGGGTACCATACTTTAGGATAAATGTGGACAAACTGAAGTCCAGAGGAAAGCAACAAAAAAAGATAAAGCTTAGGCGAGCCTGACCAATGAGGAAAATTTAAAAAAAACTGGGCATATTAAGTCTTGAGAAAAGAAGATTATGGGGGGAACCTGATAACAGTCTTCAAATATGTTCAGGGCTGTTAAAAAGAGACCTGATCAATTGTCCTTCATGTCTACTGATGGTAGGACAAGAAGTAATGGGTTTAATCTGCACCAAAGGAAATTTAGGTTAGATATTAGGAAAAGCGTTCTAACTGTAAGGATAGTTAAGCTCTGGATTGGTTTTCCAAGGGAGGCTGTGGAATTTCCATCATTGGAGGTTTGAACAACAGATTGGACAAACACCTCTTAGGGATGGTTTAGGTTTATCTGGCCTCATCACAGAGGACTGGACTGGATGACTTCTCAAGGTCCCTTCCAGCTGTGCATTTCTATGATTCTGTGATTATGATTGTCAATGGAGGTGAATTTCAGGATAATTTTTGAAATCAGTGGATGAAAGAGACAGCATAGATGTGATAAATGTATTTGGTTTATTTTGCTTGTGGAATGTGGACAGGTATTCTACTGTGATGTTAATGACGGAGAATTAGTTTGAGTTGCAGATACTGTATTGGTGAATAGGGATGAAATCTGAGGCCACGGATATGGGCTCTTTGCAATGTGCTATCTCCAAAGGAAATTTTCAATTTTGCCCATTTTTTTTTCAATTTTCCATCAGGAAAATAAAAATAAAAAAATAATTTCCACTTGGGGCTATCCAAATCAAATATTTTGGCTTGTTAAAGTGAATTGAAACATTTTGGTTTTGGTCAATTCAACATTAATCTGTGCTGCCTGAGGTGCTGCAGTGTCTAATGAAAGTTATGGTTTGTGTGTCTTGTGCCCCCATCCACTTCTATGGACTAGGTCCCCCGGGGTAGACTACATCTCCTGGGAAGCAGCATGGTTTACTCTTTGGTTGAACTTACAAAGTGTAACATAGGAGTCACACAGTGCATCATGGGAAATGTCAGCCTGCCAGAGATCCCAGCCCATAGAGGAGAACAGGGACATGAGATACTAGAACCACAACTGCCACAGGACAAAGCGGCAGCTCAAGAACACATACCTAAAAGCTGAACCGATCCCACACCGAATTTCCAAATTGAGATTTTTCTGAATTTTGTGTTCTAAGAAATGTTGGTATTTTGACATTTTGTCCTGATGGAAATTTAGATTTTGGACCATCTCTAGTTAGAAGAAACATTAAATGTAAGCCGAGGATGACAACATTTAGTTTCATTTCATTTCTTTTTTCAATGTGACTGTCGGAAGTGTAGGGTGTCTTGGTCTTTAGTTCATTTAATAAGAAGCTGGTACAGTAGGAATATGTAAAGCTACATGTACACAGGGTGAGACTGGTAAATGAGGAGCTTTTTTTTAAAAAAAACACACAATTATAAGTGTAATTTTAGTTTAAGGAAAGTGACTATTTAAAGCATATTATTCCATATACCTCCCCCTGTGTAGCACATTTTCTTTAAACTACACATTTTTACCCCATTCAGAGCTGTCTGAGCTGGGGAGAGAATGCACTTCTCAGAGATTATAATTTCTGGAATCTTGAGAAGCTAGCTTTGTACTTCTGTGGACTTGTTTGCAGATTTTCTATGGAATTCTTGGTATCTTCCTCTCCTGATTGGAGGTCAGGCATTGCAAGGTATGTATGAAGGGAAGTAATTGATTCTGAGGGGAAAGCAGAGATTAGAACTGCAATTTCCTCCAAAGCGAACCTCCCTGTTTTGAATTTTTAGTAGCTGTCTGTATGTTATTAACAACAGTACTTAAATCTGACAGGCAAATAATAATGTGGTTATTCATCTCAAAGACAATGGACCAGAATACATTTCTGGATTTATAAGTGCATTTTAAAAGCTGAAAGACAAATTTCATAACAATAAAGAATGAAATTATTTACGTTTGGTAAACGTAATCTTTTTATTTATTTTATTTTAATTTTTATTGGTAGATAAAAACTCTCTTTTGCTACAACTGTTATTAAGGATTTTGAAGGTTTAATAAATAGAGCAATCATTTCCCTATTTATTAATAACTTCAGTGTTTGAAAAGTGACAGTCTGGGATCCATTTCAAAACTTAGTGGGCCAAATTTTGTGCGTGTAGTTTCACTGAAATCAGTTGAGTTAGACAGACATGGATTTGGCTTCACATATCTGCCTTGCCTTAACTGGCAAAACTTGTGCTGGTCAAGGACAAAGTTAAAACCAACAGCCAAATGCTGTTTCCATTAAAGTCCACCGACCATTGGCTGAAATAGAGGCAAGATTAGCTCCCAAATATAAAATGTAGTACCTTAATATACAAAAAAGTATCAAGCCTTTTATGATACACATATGATTAGCCCAAATCCAGGTCCTTGTCATTTTATGATAGTTTGTTTTGGGCATTTCATTGTGTGGATTCCTTGTTGTGGAGTAGCTCAGTATCAGTATTTCCCTCTTGAATAACTGATCATAGTGGTGATGTCTGAAGCCCATTATTACACATAGAATTAAGATTTTAGGTTGCTTAGTCCAAAATGAAAGAATGCCAAACAAGTGAAAATGTATCTCAATGTGCTAGGATCATATCTCATAAAGCACCAATTTGCTGGTCTTGCTACATACACAGTTGCAACTAGAAACTACATATCAGTAGTTACGATCCCTGCAGGATCAAGCCCTAAGAAAATAATTTCATATTCACAAAGGCTTTGTTTGTATTAAACTGATAGCTATTCATTTTTGCAGTAAAGTCTGCTTGTGGATGGTTATTGTGCTGGGCTATTATTTCAAGGTATTTTAAGTTATTATTTCAATACGATTTAGAAAATCATGTCTTTTTGACTTTTCCAGGCTACCACATCATAGGTATCATCCAATACGTGAGTAGGATAAAAATAGTGTTATGTTACAGGACAGAATGTGCTCTGACATCAAATTGATGGTATCTTCATTTAGCAACTCCAAGGCAGTTCCTTAAAAAATTGGTTTAAAAAGTAATTAAAATAGTGATTTAAAGATGTAACCTAATGAAAGTTTTCAACGGTACTCCTTTAATGGTAGAAAATTCAAAGATATTTTTATAGTTTTGTCTTTTTAAAATTAATGTTCCAAAACAAGTACAGAAAATCAGAAAGCTTTAATTTTTAGCCCCAGCCCTGTAAATCCTTATTCATGCAAACTATCTTCACTTATGTGAGAAATCCCATTGGATTCAATTGAATTAATTTAATGATTAAGGACTTGTCTGAGTAAAGTTCTGCAGGATTAAACTCATGGGGCCACTCTAAACTCCCACTGTAATCACTTGGAAGACTCCCTTTGGTTTTAATGGGAATTGAATCAGACCAGAAGAGAGTTAAATGGCTGTCATAATTCTCTGACAACAATCTTTGCCATGCCTAAAATACAGTTTGACTGTATGTCTGGGGTCATTTTCAGGTATGTGGAGGGTGACGCTTACAGGAACTAGCTATACTTCCAATAGTGATAGACCATCAAATGTTTCAAGTTTTATGCATATAAGCACCCAGAAGTTTGAATACTAATCTGAAATTTATCTGAACTATGTCGAATCTGCAAAATTGATTGGAAATCTGCAGAGGACAAGGATTATGTACATGATCCTGTATTTGCGAGCATTTCTTTTCTTAGGGACAAGTCCCAGTGGAGCTAACGTTAAGAGTTTTTCTTTGTATTTTTTATTTTTTTGGTTTTTTTTTAACATAAGTTCTTGTAAAAGATATATATTTACATGATGGGCTAAGCACAAGGAAATCTGAAAGTACCAGAGTTGGGTCTACATAACCTCCTTCTTCTCCATGAGGGATATAGTGTGAGAGTGTGAATGAGAAGAGGACATACCTCGAGCATGTTGTACTTGACAATTCTCACTTGGGGTCATTACAGCTGGATGCAAATTGGAACAGTACCAAGGCTACTCAAAATAACACCAGAGACCAGACTGGTAAATGTGACCCAAAGACCTCTTGATGCCAGTAGGCAGAGGACACAGTGGTACGTCGGGATACAGGGATCCCCTGGGTTCACCAAAATAATGTCATGTAAGTTTTCTAATGAAAGCCTGTGTCACACTGGTCATCACAGTCATTGTGAGATGTATGCTCAGCAGATATGTGAGGAGTTATGTGTGTATGCTGAAAATTATGTTTTGTAGGCCTTGTAGTTAAAGGCAGATTACTCAAAGGTCACATGCTTTGAAACAAACTTGTCCAGACAGGAGGTGGAAGACACTTATCCCCCTGGTGGACCAATGTGTTGTGTATCTTACACGAGAAGTCTATTAGTATACTAAGTCAAATATTAATGAAGAGCCTGTGGAGACTTCAGAAGGAAATTAACAGGAAGAGGTAAACAGTAGATGCGGGGGAGACCCTGTTTTCAGGTGAAGATCAAAGGTTTGGTATGGAATATCTGGGAGCGTAGAGAGACACTCTGGCACCCTTCAGGCTGTGAAGACGAGCTGCCAATGGGCTTGATCTTCTGAAAGGAGAATCTCAGCCATCCTGGTTGAAAATGCTGGGAAAGACTTGGGGGTAAGCTATCCTGTAGGATACCTGGAATGTCCTGTGAGAAAGAGTTTTATGATTTCGTTTGATATGTAACCATTTGTTTCCAATATTCTGACTTTCTATCTTTTGAATCTGTTTTTGATAATAATCTTATTCTTGGTTTCACTATAAATAAAAGTAAGTGTTGTGTGTTAAATGGAGTGGTGATCCTGAATTAAAACTAGTAAACTGGTGTATACTATTCCTTTGGGAATAGATAATCTGAGTGTTCCAGTAGATCAGGGATTGGGCACTCGGAGGTTGGGGTGTGCCTATCAGAGACAGAAAGGCCTGTGGAGGGCTAGAAGGCAGTGCTTGTGTGGAGTCAGGAAACTGATCCACAGCTGGCACAGATAAGACTTCCTCACACTAAGGGAACATAGTATCTAGGTGTCTCACAACTGTGGGTACCCTTGGGAAGCATCACAGCAGAGCTGAGCAAATTCTGGATTTGTTCAGTTCAGTGACAATTCCAAAAAATTGGAGTGGGGAAACTGTATTTTCATGTTGAACCAAAAGGAAAGTTTTTTGAATTTGTTGGTGAGTTGAAAAGTTGAAAAACAATCATTTGGGGTCAAACAAAATGTTTTATTTTGACAAAATTGTTTTATTTCAATTTTGACTATTTTAAAATGTTTTATATGAAAGTAAAGGAATTTTTGAAAGGAAAAGTAATTTCAAACTGAAAAATCTAAACATTTCCATTTTCTTAAGGCTTTTTTGTTTTCCTTTTTAGTTTTCTTTTAAATGGAAACAATTTGGTGAAACCGACACAAATTCATGAAACTTTTCAGTGTTGCAGAAACTGAATTTTTCACCCAAAAAGTTTCATCCGAAAAACTTTCCCCTTGGCAGCCTTAAGGATTTGGCTTAATATAAAGAGGACTCAAGCCAGTTTTCTCCCCCTGTTCACCAGTTATGCCACATGGAACTCTGGCACTGTGCAGACTCTGGGCATTAGACTTTCTGAGTTCAATTCGCTAATCCCTGCCTTCTCTCTCTCTCTATGGCCCTTTTAAATAATTATCCAACCAGAGAAAAATCTGGGCCACAGAAGTGATATAAATACTGCATATAACTTTCAAGAGCCCATTTTCCTGTCTTCTTTTTACTTATGAAAATTGAAAGATTGTAAAACATCAAATATTGTCTTCTGCATTTTGCTGCAAAGAGATCACAAAAATGGGAACAAGATGTTAACTAAATTGCTGGTAGAAATCTAATCCAGGTTTTGCAGTGAAGTAATTCTTCACGATGGCCTGGTCTACACTGGGGGGGGGGGTCAATCTAAGATATGCAACTTCAGCTACGAGAATAACGTAGCTGAAGTCGACATGTCTTAGATCGACATAGAATCACTTACTTCGCATCCTCACAGCGCGGGATCGACGGCAGCTGCTCCCCCATCGACTCCACTTCCGCCTCTCACCGTGCTGGAGTTCTGGAGTTGACGGCAGAGTTATCGGGGATCAATTTATCGCGTCTACACTAGACACGATATATCAATCCCTGATAGATTGATCACTACCCGCCAATCTGGCGGGCAGTGTAGACGTGGCCTATGTGATGGCTGGTTGATGAAGAATGGATTTGGTGGACTCAGTCCAGTTTTGAGAGGATAAGGATCCACATGGCACAACCCATGAGAACAGACAGTATCTGGTTCCCTTGTTGGCAATTTCAGCAGAGAAGCCAAGGAATGAATGAGCATGGGAAATAAATTATATTCTTGTCTCGAGATGATAACCCTCCAAATCAAGATGGAAACATTTTGATAGGTCAAGGTCAGGAAGCTTTCACTGGCGTTGCCTGTGTTACACCTGTTCTGGGGTTAAAAGGAGAAGTTCAGCATCTGACCAAGGCTACCAACCTGGCACCTTTCACAAGTACATCATATAAAAAACTAAACATGTAAAGCAAATTCTCCACTGAATTGCTAAAATCAACTACTCTATAACAAATAGAGACAGAAGGCCCAAACACAGTTTATACCCTTTAATCCAGCTGCTATCAAGCCAGTGCATGTCTGTTATCTAATTTATATTCTTGGCAGCAAAGCTAGTGTGAGCTTTCTCACACTGATTAGATGTCAGTACTGGCTCTCCCTCTCTCTAAAAGCATACACTGCTATAATATACCTGCCCTATAAATTCAAAAAGTAACTACATCAGCCATCACTTAGAACATCAAAACCAAGTAACTCTCTGTTCATGAAGTAAGAATTGAAATATCAAATGAACACAAAGATTATTAATACCCACTTTAATCCTACTGGATAAGGTGCAAGAAACTCCAGAGAGAATAATTATTGATTAATCTCCCGATAGGGAAGACTTTCTTGCTAATTTAGTGGCTGCTTTATGCCCTGAAATGTAATAGTTTGTATCATTCATTCATCCATCCATCCAACTACAGAAATTCTCACTATCTGCATCAACGTCTCTCTTTTATGACTTCTGCTAAGCTCTTGAATTCAATGGCATCTTGTAGCAGTTAGTTTTACAGGTTAATTATGTGTTGTGTACAAAATTATTTCTTTTTATCAGTTTGAAATTTGCCACTTAATTTTCATTGACTGTTCACCATGTTCTGGGATTGCCAGGAAAACTATAGAGAAACATCTACCTTTCTTTCTATTATATATTAATTATTTCTTGCAACACTGTTATTTATTATTTACCTGTTCTCTAAAATGACAGTCTCATTCTTCCCCCTTCATGTGGAACTTTCTCAAAGACTCTAATCTTGTTTCTTCTTTCTGAATTCCTATTTCCACTCTATCTTTCTGAGATAGGGTAGTCAGACAAGAACACACTATGCCCGGTAAGGCTGTGCCATTTTTTTTATAATATGGTATTATATCTTCTGTATTCGTTTCTCCCATTTTTTATGTTTTATTATATTATGTTTCATTTCTGATAGTACCCACAGAGAGATTTTCACAATGATGCGCAGGTCTTTATCTAAATACTTGTAGTTCATTTAGAACTCAGCAATGTGTATGAGTAGTTCAAATTATTCCTTCCAATATGTTTTGACTTTAGCATAAAATAACATATTTACAGACCCAGTAGTGTTATGAAGTCAAAACACCAAAACCCACTAAAGTCAACGAAAATCATATTGATTTAAATTGGTGTTGGAGCAGACCTGTAGGGAGTTACAATGTTTCCAAAACCTTCTGCTGGAGCTGTTTGAAATTTTCCAAATTTTGATTGAAAAATAAAACAACCAACCAAATAAACAAAAAAAAAAAATAATAATAATAAAAAAAACCAAACAGAAATGCAAACAGGATAATTTTCTTGCCAAAAAAAAAAAAGGAATTATTATTCTCCACTTCTTCAGATCCCAGTTAGAGTTCACTTAGCAGATATTCCTATGCTACAGAGACAAATTTCCATCTGCCTTAAAACAGTTATGAAAATGGAAAATATTTTACCATTTTATCTTATATTTATTTCCAGTTTTATTCAAAATGACAATCTTTTTGCACAGCTGTAAGCCAAATCCTACATAAAGAGCAAATGTCTTCCTCTCTGCAGGAACCTTTACTGCAAAATATTTCAGTGATGATCAACAGGGAAATAGCTGGTGACCTAAACACACTTACTAGTGGACATATGTCCGCACCACAAGACTACCACCTACTACTGACATCAATAGGAACCATTGTTTGACGTTTAATCAGTGAAACAAAGGAATAAATGATTATGGTGAATTAATTTACCTTCCTCCCATCCCTGCAGATTTGCACCCTAGAATAAGGTTGAGGCATGTTGGAAGGATAGTGTGAAGAGCCTTGTACTGCTACTGGCTATGCTGTACCTCTTCTGTGGCTAATATTACAATTTCTGTCCCAGTAGTGTTTAAATGCCTGAACTGACTCAGGGCCCGATTGTCCAAGGCTCTGGACAAATTCATAGTCAGAGACCATCTGCCCCAAAGACTTTATAATCTAAATAGACAAGACAGACACAGGGTAGGATGGGAAAAGGAAGCACAGAGAGGTGAATTTACTTACTCAAGGTCACACAGCAAGTCAGTAGCAGAAACAGTGACTAGAAGTTAGGTTTCCTGTGCTCTGATCAACTGCTCTATCCACTGGATCACATTGCCTCTCAGTTAATTGTAAAAATTCGCTTTGGGATTTTCAAAGGAGCCTAAGAGAGCTAAGTGTATAAACCCTAAACTCCTTTGAAAATCCCAGCCAGCCACTAAGTAGCACCTTTTATATGAGTGCCAAAAATTCTCTTACTTTCTCTCAAGAAAATATAAATATATTCTAGTGACTAGGATATTGCTTGCAACCTCTAATGATATTTCCATTGACATTATCTAGGGATTGATCCAAAGTTCATTGAAGTCAATAGACATATTTCTATTAACTTCACTGGACTTTGACCAGGACCTTAGAATAAACTGCAAGTGGAAACAAGCAAGTGATCAAAATAGAAATAAATCCAAGGGGAAAACATACTGTCTAATGAAATCAAAACCACACACTGTCAGCCTCTCACACTGATGTAAATGGGGAGTCATTTTACTGAAGTTAATGGAGATAACCAGTGTAAACCCAGTGTAAGTGAACCTGGCCCAGAGCCAAATGTCCATTAACTTCTCCAATGAAAGTATTTACTGTTATATTACATTTGGCTTCATCTTTTTCCTCAAATTATTGACAGTCATGAGGAGTCAAAACAAAGATATTCTGTATTCAAAAGAAATGATGCAAAGAGTAACATATTTCTCTCATGGCTGATCTAATCATTCTTGTTAAGACCAGGAAAGACACAAAACAGAAAGCTGTTTGGAGTCACACTGTGCATACTAAACCAAGATCACACTTTCCCATCTGACATGTAAGAAACAAAACACCTCTCTGGCTGGGCCTGATCGCTATCCCACTTATGATGGTTTTTATACCAGTAAAATTTGACTGCCGTGATTTCAATGAAGTTATTCCAGATCTACACTGAAGCAAATAAAATTAGAAGTTGCCTCTCCCAACCCCAACCCCCACCCCCTCTCTCTGTGTCCAGTATCAGCAATGCAAAAATCAATAGTTAATATTTTCAGCAACAGGAAAGAAAAAAGGGTAAGCATAAGGAGAGGAATTGTGAGCAGCAGAACCGTGGCAAGGTCATTCTCTCAGTCTGCCAAACATGCACAGACATTTGCCAACAGGGAGTGCCGGGAACAATTCTGGATTCTGCCAGTCTGTTGTGCTAATTGACCACAGAGTATGTCAACACATGCAGCACATTCTGTGATATAAATACACACACACACACCTGGATTCTGCCACCATACCACTTGGCTGCTTAAACCCATCGTCAATAGGACTGTTGACACTGCAGGCTAAACTATTAAATTCAGTTATGTTTGTAATCCCGTAATGGTTGGTTGACCTTCATAAACAAATGCACAACTAATCTTTGTTTCAAATGAGACATTTCCTGACTCTAACATCTGCTGTTCTAAACTCATGGTTCAAGGGCAAATTACAGTTGGCAAACCACAGCCACTATTTTTAGTGAGGACCAAATAAGCCTCTTTTGGTGACAGCGTGCCAGGGGCTTGGCACTCAGATTCTCAACTGGTTTCAAATTGCGAAGTCAGCATTAGCAGTGGGCTCCTTCAGTATTTCTCCAGTTCCTTCCTACTCCACAAGACAGTTCAGTTCTGCCCATGCACTGCCACAAGAGAAAGAAGCACTGCAACCACTGGCCACCTCTTTCATCATCACCAAGTTCTCATCACCCTGATTTTGTCTTATGCTACATATACACCACAACTGGGGGTGTGATTTGCAACTCATGCAGGCGTACCCGTACTCACTAAAAGTAGCTCTGAGGAGGTAGCAGTGCGGACTTCAGTGTGGGCTGTACAAGTCCACTTGGCCTGTGCTGAAGCCCGCACTGCTATTTTTAGAATGCTAACGAGATACAAGCTAGTGCGGTACCTCTGCAGCAGGGCAAATTACACCCCCAGTGGTCTTAGTGTTTGATTAATGGAAAATGAGTTTTCAACCTACTAATCTAAATTGCCAGACAAAATTTAAATTCTCTTTGTGTTTTTTAGGATGAAGAAAAGGAAGAATGGTCCAGTTTTTATGGTGTTAACCTAGACTCCCTGCTCCACCACTGACTTCTTGTGTGACCCTGGACAAGTCAAGCTGAGTGCCCCAAGGGTCGGTCCTGGGGCCGGTTTTGTTCAATATCTTCATAAATGATCTGGAGGATGGCGTGGACTGCACCCTCAGCAAATTTGCAGATGACACTAAACTGGGAGGAGAGGTAGATACGCTGGAGGGTAGGGATAGGATACAGAGGGCCCTAGACAAATTAGAGGATTTGAGCAAAAGAAATCTGATGAGGTTCAACAAGGGCAAGTGCAGAGTCCTGCAACTAGGATGGAAGAATCCCATGCACCACTACAGACTAGGGACTAGGCATCAGTTCTGCAGAGAAGGACCTAGGGGTTACAGTGGACAAGAAGCTGGATATGAGTCAACAGTGTGCCCTTGTTGCCAAGAAGGCTAATGACATTTTGGGATGTATAAGTAGGGGCATTGCCAGCAGATCGAGGGATGTGATCATTCCCCTCTATTCGACATTGGTGAGGCCTCATCTGGAGTACTGTGTCCAGTTTTGGGCCCCACACTACAAGAAGGATGTGAAAAAATTGGAAAGAATCCAACAAAGGGCAACAAAAAATGATTAGGGGGCTGGAGTACATGATTTATGAGAAGAGGCTGAAGGAACTGGGATTATTTAGTCTGCAGAAGAGAAGAATGAGGAGGGATTTGATAGCTGCTTTCAACTACCTGAAAGGGGGTTCCAAAGAGGATGGAGCTAGGCTTAGTGGTAGCAGATAACAGAACAAGGAGTAATGGTCTCAAGTTGCAGTGGGGGAGGTCCAGGTTGGATATTAGGGGAAAAAAAATTACTAGGAGGGTGGTGAAGCACTGGAATGGGTTACCTAGGGAGGTGGTGGAATCTCCTTTCTTTGAGGTTTTTAAGGTCAGGCTTGCCAAAGCCCTGGCTGGGATGATTTAGTTGGGGATTGGTCCTGCTTTGCGAGGGGTTTGGACTAGATGACCTCGTGAGGTCCCTCCTAATCCTGATATGCTATGATTCTAAGTCTCTCAGTCTCTCCTCTCTGTGCTTCAGTTCCCTGCCATATGGTTAATAGCACATCCCCACTGCACTGGCCGGTTGTGGGGATAAAATCATTAAAGACTGTGAGGTGATCAGAGGCTCCAGTAGCAAGGGCCATATAAGTGCCATTCAGGTGTGTGCCAAGGGCTGACAGTGACAGCAGGAAAGGAGGTGAAAGCCATCAATGAAGTCCCTGTACCAGCATTTCAGAAAGTGGCTGTATTTCCAAATTTGTAGTTTGAAGATTTTAATCTTAACTGACAGAATAATTCATATTAAAAACTCATCTCAGCTAGGTTGACTTGTTCTGCACTGAAATTATCAAATTAATTCTCAGATGGCTTTAGAACCTATAGCTACTATGATTGTGCTTATAGGACCAGTGTGCTATGCTAGTGGGAAAGAATGCCACCAATGAATATAATAAGTAGCAAAGACACAAAAATCTAACTTTCGTCCTAAGTGATTATTCTTAACATGTAAATAACGAGACAGAGTCTCAGCTGGTATAAATGGGCGCATCACTGTTTACTGGCTCAGAATACTGAAACCACTTGATTCTGGTGACACAGGTGAGAATTCATTCATTTTAGGTAGATTTCTAAATATCTATACAGATCTTTTGCCCAGCAGCAATGATACAAGCTAATAGAGTGTTTCATCCAGAGAATTCTTGATTAGAATGATTGTGTGTACATAGGTGCTGGAGCTAGAGGTGTTGGGGGTGCTACCGCACCCCCTGTCTTGAAGTGGTTTCTATCATATACAGGGTTTACAGTTCGGTTCATTGGTTTTCAGCACCCCACTATAAAAATTGTTCCAGCACCCTGTGTGTACACAACACTGTTTCAAAAGCTACCACCGCCAAAGCCTTTATGTTTTGAGCTGCATGTTATAAAACTTCTCACTATCACTGTATCTAATATGAGGAAATTAGGAGAGCTAAAGAGGCAGTGTAGCCTAATGGATAGAGCACTGGCTGGGACTCAGGACACTGGGATTCTATTCTCGACTTGGTCAATGGCCTGCTGGGTAACTGTGGGCAAGTCACATCACCTCCCACGTCACCAATTTCCCAATGTGTAAAATGGGGATAATATTTACCTCCTTTATAAAACATTAGTGTGAGACCTAGGAGGTATTATTATTATTCCTGATTTTCCCACAGACTTGCTTTGTGAATGTGGATAAGTCACATAAATAAAAATTTGCAAACCTGGATGCCCAAAGTTAAGTCATTAGGGCATGAATTTCAGAGGTGTAGAGCACCTATATTGCCTAATAAAATCAGTAGGATCTTGAGGAAGATCAGTGTCTGAAAATAAGCAAAAAGAAAAGGAGTACTTGTGGCACCTTAGAGACTAACCAATTTATTTGAGCATAAGCTTTCGTGAGCTACAGCTCACTTCATCTGATGCAAAGTGCGTCAGATGAAGTGAGCTGTAGCTCACGAAAGCTTATGTTCAAATAAACTGGTTAGTCTCTAAGGTGCCACAAGTACTCCTTTTCTTTTTGCGAATACAGACTAACATGGCTGCTACTCTGAAATCTGAAAATTAGGCCGCTTTTAGACAGCTGGCCAAGTATGGCAGCTAGGGTTGCCAATTTTGGTTGGATGTATTCCTGGAGATTTCAACACATGACATAATCTTTAATTAAAGATGAATCGTTAATTCCTGGAGACTCCAGGCCAATCCTGGAGGGCTGACAACCCTAAATTGGCTTCTAAATTTGAAAATGCTGGCCTTAATCTCTCCGTGTCTCACCCTCCCCATTTGAAACATGAGGATAATGATGATCTGGTGAGGCTTACTTCATTAATCTCTACAAATTCTTCTACCTGTAGCCTCAGAGGTACATAGGTGCAAACCATTAGAGTATGAACTATTACAGCTCCTGTTGGTATCTCCTTCCAACTGAAATCAGTTTGCTATTTTTACACATGTATTCTCCCAAGTTTCTCACATTTCAGTTGGGCATTTGGATATATATTTGAATATAAACCCTTGTCTGCCTCTAATTTATCTAAACAATTCTTCAACTGGCCATCACCTGAATTTTTACTTTGGTGCTGTCCTGATTCAGATCCAACTCTAACATCGCCACGTTGGCTCATCTCTAGTCTATACGGGATGTGGGAGATGCAAGCTTTCCTGAGCTCTTGATGCTGAATATTTATCTAAACATCTTTATGTTAATTTTAACAAACTTTTTTTTTTTAACTCAACAAGGTGAACACTCATGATGATTAAAAATGCCTCTGCTTTCAAAAGCCTGTGCAGTGGTTTGCATTCTCAGGCATGTTATTGAGTCATGTTGGTTGAGAATGAGTGAAAAAACAGAGCCAGCCTATTAGCCGGCTGAGTTGGTTGTGATTTACATTAATGGAAATGCCTCGGTACATGCCCATTAGGAATGATCAGAAGGTGAAAAGTGTTTCCTCTGCATCTCATCGCTGGCAATTTGAAAACTGAAATGTCCACAGGCAGGTGTTTTAGCCTTCACAGTCTCCAAATGAAAATGCTCTCATGCAAGGGAGAAAGTTCTATCTGGAACACACTCAGGAATGTGATCATCACACTCCACAGTAGATTCAGATGGAGCCCTTCTGAAGGCTGGCATAACAGGTGCCCTGGCACAGATAGTATTTATCACTGACAGCAGCAGCTACATTCCTGCCGCAACAAGCAGCAAATAGCTTTCTGACATTGCACCAAGGCAACAAAGAAAATGTAGCAGGGAACACAGTTGATTTTCTAAAGATCTGGTTTGTTTTGTGTTTTCTGCACAATTTATTTAAAGCAGCTGGCAACATGTAACTTTATGGACACAACACAAAAATATTGCTAAAATGTATATTACAGTTATACCTGAAGGTCCCAGCTAATCAAGACCCACTGTGCAAAGTGCCACAGTAAACACTCCTCAGGCAGATAAAAGTAGCATCATTATCCCAGTCTACATATGTGTAAGAAGAGGTACAAAGCAGTTAAGTGACTTGCCCAAGATCACATGGGAATAGTTAGGGACTGAATCCAGATTTCCCGAGTTCCAGCCCACTGCCTTAATCACCAGACAAGTCTTCCTTCCTTGCAAAGTATTTGACTTTATGAAACCACTCATCCTGATTTACGGGGAAAGTCTTGCAGAATGACTCTCCCCACTACAAAGAACTGAAAGTCTGACAAAGAAAGACAACAGGCCTTTGTTAGACTGAACACACCTACCTAGGCACTGCTGCAATAGAAATGCTTTTAAGAAAATGAAGCTCAGGGTTGGGGTTTTGTAGCACACATTTCAGCTTTGCTGCAGTGAAAATGAATTGTGGTGAAGAACTATTTGAGGATGTAAAACAAGGATGCTGCCATTGAGAAAACATCTGCTACTTGTCAGCTGCCTTTTAGACAACAGGAAATGGCTAATAAAGAACTTAAATGATTTAGTTTGTGCTTCTTGGTCTGCTGAGTGTCCAATTTTTATAAGTCTACAACACCATTTAGACAAAGGGGCCAGATTCTGACCTGCCTTAGACCTTGTGCATTCCCCGTCAATTGTAGTGATGCAGCATAGGCTCTAAGACAGGGCTCAATTTGGACCAAACTCTCCAATAGTAGGCTGACTAGTTAAACAGTTCTGACAGTTAATATTCAGAACTGACTATAATGGGGTTTTTAATTAGTGGGGCACAGAGTCTACAATCTGTTTGCAAGAGTCTTACTTATAATTTAGACCTAAACTTCCCTTACTTCCCTAAACTTCCCATATTGCTTGCTTTGGTTGTTCACATTTTTAGCTTGTTTCAAAAAACACTTCTAGAATCATAGAAGATTAGGGTTGGAAGAGACCTCAGGAGGTCATCTAGTCCAACCCCTTACTCAACAACTAACTCATCCCAGCCAGGGCTTTGGCAAGCCAGGCCTTAAAAACCTTTAAGGATGGAGATTCCACCACCTCCCTAGATAACCCATTCCGTGCTTCACCACCCTCCTACTGAAATAGTGTTTCCTAATATCCAACCTAGACCTCCCCCACTGCAACTTGAGACCATTGCTCCTTGCTCTGTCATCTGCCACCACTGAGAACAGCTGAGCTCCATCCTCTTTGGAACCCCACTTCAGGTACCACACAACAGAACCACTAACCCAGGAACCTATCCTTGCAACAAAGCCCGTTGACAACTGTGCCCACATATCTATTCAGGGGACACCATCACAAGGCCTAATAACATCAGCCACACTATCAGAGGCTCGTTCACCTGCACATCCACCAATGTGATATATGCCATCATGTGCCAGCAATGCCCCTCTGCCATGTACATTGGTCAAACTGGACAGTCTCTACGTAAAAGAATAAATGGACACAAATCAGATGTCAAGAATTATAACATTCATAAACCAGTCGGAAAACACTTCAATCTCTCTGGTCACACGATTACAGACATGAAAGGTGCAATTCTTCAACAAAAAAACTTCAAATCCAGACTCCAGGGAGAAACAGTTGAATTGGAATTTATTTGCAAATTGGATACAATTAACTTAGGCTTGAATAGAGACTGGGAGTGGCTAAGTCATTATGCAAGGTAACCTATTTCCCCTTGTTTTCTCCTAAACCCCCCCCCCCCCGACGTTCTTCTTAAACCCTGGATTTGTGCTGGAAATGGCCCACCTTGATTATCATACACATTGTAAGGAGAGTGATCACTTTAGATAAGTTATTGCCAGCAGGAGAGTGGGGTGGGGGGAGGTATATTTTTTCATGCTTTGTGTGTATAAAAGATCTTCTACACTTTCCACAGTATGCATCCGATGAAGGGAGCTGTAGCTCATGAAAGCTTATGCTCAGATAAATTGGTTAGTCTCTAAGGTGCCACAAGTACTCCTTTTCTTTTTATCAAATCCCCCCTCACTCTTCTCTTCTGCAGACTAAACAAGCCCAGTTCCTTCAGCCTCTCTTCGTAGGTCATGTGCCCCAGCCCCCGGATCATTTTTGTTGCCCTCCGCTGGACTCTCTCCAATTTTTCCACATCCTTTCTGTCGTGGGGGGCCCAAAACTGGATGCAATACTCCAGATGTAGCCTCACCAGTGCCAAATAGTGGGGAATAATCACTTTCCTCGATCTGCTGGCAATGCTTCTACTAATGCAGCCCAATATGCTGTTCGCATTCTTGGCAACAAGGGCACACTGCTGACTCATATCCAGCTTCTCATCCACTGTAATCCCCAGGTCCTTTTCTGCAGAACTGCTGCTTAGCCAGTTGGTCCCCAGCCTGTAGCGGTGCATGGGATTCTTTCATCCTAAGTGCAGGACTCTGCGTTTGTCCTTGTTGAACCTCATCAGATTTCTTTTGGCCCAATCCTCCAATTTGTCTAGGTCACTCTGGATCCTATCGCTACCCTCCAGTGTATCTACCTCTCCCCCCAGCTTAGCGTTGAGGGTGCAATCCATCCCATCATCCAGATCATTAATAAAGGTGTTGAACAAAACCGACCCCTGGGGTACTCTGCTTGATACTGGCTGCCAACTCAACTGACATTGAGCCATTGATCACTACGCCTTCAGCCGGACGATCTAGCCAGCTTTCTATTCACCTTATAGTCCATTCATCCAATCCATACTTTTTTAGCTTGCTGGAAAGAATACTGTGGGAGACTGTATCAAAAACTTTGCTAAAGTCAAGATATAACACATCCACTGCTTTCCCCATGTGAACAAAGCCAGTTGTTTCATCATAGAAGGCAATCAGGTTGGTCAGGCATGACTTGCCATTGGTGAATCCACATTGACTGTTCCTGATCACCTTCCTCTCCTCCAAGTGCTTCAAAATTGTTTCCTTGAGGACCTGCTCCATGATTTTTCCAGGGACTGAGGTACATAGTACCTTGTTATTCTGCTGAACTGGGATTTGGATAGTTGTTGTAATAGTATTACCTATTTCTGACACTTCGGATGTAATGTAACTTGTGAGTTGGGTTACCTGCAAAAAAGTCAGCACAGATCCCGAGGTTTAAACCTACAGATCTGCTGAGCTGGCATTTAATGTGATGGCATTTATTTTTTTTCCCCACAGCTTTCTCCTTATGCCATGGATATTTTATTATGCTCATCCTTACAAATTTTGCACAGTGAGTTTGAATTATTTTGCCCAGAATATAAACTGAGTGCAGTTATCAGAAGGGCATGTTTTCTTTTGAAATCCAGGACATTCAGGTTATTTTTCTAACAGAACAGTGCAACAGTTACCTCCAGTGAAGAGTGTTGGGTTTGGGTGGGCAATCTTTAAACAAAGATTTCTGCAATTCCTTCCTTCCTTCAAACAGCCTTTATCCTGCTGCATGTGTATTTGCTGAACAGTAGCAAACAGTCTACTCCCTGAAGATTTTGTGAATTCATTTACTCCTGCTTGGCAAGGAGGAATTTCACATTATGCAAAGCACCAACATGCAGTACTTTGATGCAATGCAGATTTATTCATTACATTTAATTATGTGTTCCACAGGTAAGAAGCTTTGCATTTCACCATTTGCTAGTTCTTTTTGGAGCCCTACATGCTACATCAGCTTTTCATTAATATGAAAGGGGATTCACTGGATGAGCATTAGAAGCTGGAGAGATTTCAAAAAGATCGTTTTTGGTTTTCCCCTGCAGGCATTTTGTTGAGTAGGCACAACTGGACTGAAGAGTGGGGAGCATCCACCAGTCTGCAACATGCAAATTTCATTATTTCTCTGTTTTACCCATTTGCTTCTACTTGCAAAGGTGCTATTCTGTAAAAGTTCTTTGATTTTGTAACCATGGTATGCAAATTATCTGTAAAAATAAACCTCCCAGGAACACTGGGCACCCTAAAGGGGGTAGGAACAGGTGGGAAATAGGACTCTGCTCCCTGTCCACCCCACACACATATTGATCAACGCAGCCGGCTGTCCACATAAGAGGAGTATGTTGCACATCTTGTGCCTCTACCCTCACGCTCCCTCCAGGTGCACTGGTGAGACCTCTGAGGCAGCTTGGCCTTGGGACAGAGCATCTTCTCAATGCCTCTAATGCAGGGCTGTACCTAACATGCACAAACTAATGCCAAACAATGTTAATTAAAACAAATGAGGTATTAGTGCTTCCCACTAGATCTGTTTGAAAACCAGAAAACAATTTCACTACATATTGCCAAATAGAACCATAGCTTTTAAGTATGGGCGGTGGGTGAAACTTCCCCTGGGGCAGGCGAGCTCCTTGTCCTGCCTCTTCTGCTCACAGCCCCGCCCACACTCCACCTCTGCTCTGCCCCAGGCACTTCCGCCCCCACCGCTGACTCACCACTCACGTCTTCACCCCCACAAAGACCCTCCTCCACTCAACTCCTCACCAGCCCACCTGCTGCTCACCCAACTGCTGCTTGCCTCCTCAGCCCCCCCACCAGACCCTTTCCCCGCCCGTCACAACCCCCCACCACCACCTGCTGTGCAGCCCCTCACCCTGCTGCTGCACCCCCCCCATGACACCCGTTCCCCTTTTCACCTTAAAGCACTAATAATATTACCCAAGGGAACTAAACAGGTAACAGGTATAGCTCAATTGCCAGATAGATTCTCCTCTGCATGGCAGGGAGTTTGGTGTATGCTGTATAGAGAGAGACAGAAAGCAAGGCTACCTGTGCCAGTCTGAAGCCTAATCACAGAATCATAGAATATCAGGGTTGGAAGAAACCTCAGGAGGTCATCTAGTCCAACCCCCTGCTCAAAGCAGGACCAACAGAAACTAAATCTTCTCAGACAGGGCTCTGCCAAGCCGGGCCTTAAAAACCTCTAAGGATGGAGATTCCACCACCTCCTTAGGTAACCCATTCAGTGCTTCGCCACCCTCCTACTGAAATACTGTTTCCTAATATCCAACCTAGACCTCCCCCACTGCAACTTGAGACCATTGCTCCTTGTTCTGTCATCTGCCACCACTGAGAACAGCCGAGCTCCATCCTCTTTGGAAGCCCACTTCAGATAGTTGAAGGCTGCTATCAAATCCCCCCTCACTCTTCTCTTCTGCAGACTAAACAAGCCCAGTTCCCTCAGCCTCTCCTCTTAAGTCATGTACCCCAACCCTCTGATCATTTTTGTTGCTCTCTGCTGGACTCTCTCCAATTTTTCCACATCCCTTCTTTAGTGGGGGGCCCCAAACTGGATACAATACTTCAGATGTGGCCTCACCAGTGCCAAATAGAGGGGAATAATCACTTCTCTCAATCTGCTAGCAATGCTCCTACTAATGCAGCCCAATATGCCGTTAGCCTTCTTGGCAACAAGGGCACACTGCTGACTCATATCCAGCTTCTCATCCACTGTAATCCCCAGGTCCTTCTCTGCAGAACTGCTGCTTAGCCAGTCGGTCCCCAGCCCATAGCAGTCCATGGGATTCTTCCTTCCTAATCTCTCCTTTTGAAAAAGTGCTTGTCATTGACAGCCTGCATTACGGCAGTAGTTTAATCACCTTTCTTACACAGAATTCCCTGTCAGACTCATTTACTTAAACTGGGTTTGAATAAAATGACCAGATCAAGAAATGAACTCACTGACTATGTCAGCTCCTCCTTGAGCCAGGTTAGCAATTACTTCTTCTGAGTACAGAGAATAACTAAAGGGTAATCATTTGAGAACTGGTTTTAACCCCAATAACACATTTTCCTACAATATAAAAGCCAGCTGAATGTGGCCAAAGGCTTCCTGGGTATTGGTAAATGCCTGTTAAATGGCTTTGTTACCACTTTAATGGCTCTTTAACAATTGCAGTCATCTCTGCTCCTTGGTCTCTGGGAGGCTTTTTCACTGTGTAAAGTTACTCAGGGATCCCCTCCGCTTGCCTCCTCACTCCCCCTGTCTGCCACTGACTCCCCACTCGCATTCTCATACATACACCCTGCGCCCCATGAGACGAGAAGCGGCCGGCAGCTATGGGGACCTCCAAGGGGGGAAGGGGATGGGGTGGAGGAGAGGAGAGGAGAGGAGGCAGACTCACCCCAGGCAGCAGCAGCAATCCGTGGGAGCCTCGGGGAAGGGTCAGAGCAGGGAGGGGAAGAGGCAGGAGCAGGGTGGCACCACGGCCCAGGCGTTGGGAGGCAGGGATGGCTGTGTTAGGGGAGGCAACACCTCCCCTTGCCTATTATACCCGCCACCCATGATTTTAAGGCCAAAAGGACCAACAGATCATCAAGTCTGATCACCTGTGTAACACAGGCCAAGAAATTTCACCCAGTTACCCCTGTATTGAGCCCAATAAATTGTGCTTAACTAAAGAATATCTTCCAGAGAAGTATCCAGTCTTGGTCTGAAGATATCAAGAAATGGCAACTCTACCACTTCCCTTCGCAGATTAACCATCAGAACAATCACCCTTACTGTTAAAAATGTGTGCCTCATTTGTATATTGAATTGAAAATGTCAAAAATCACTCATATTGTAAAGGGTTTAACTAGACCTGCATACGATTTTTCATAAGAACTTCTACAATAGTTTAAAACAACATTTTTACTGAAATGTTATCGATCTTTTTATCAGAATCATTACTGAGATTTTTTTTGTTTCAAAAAAGTCAGCTTTTCAGTAAATAAAAAGTCAACAATGATTGTGGAAGTGATGTCAATTTTTTGAAAAAATCAATAAAAATATCTTGGAAAGTTTCCCTGAAAATGGAATATTTCTATAATTTTCTCAATAATTTTACAATTTTTTCACCAAAAAATGTGGAGAACAATTTTGCGAAAAACATCGTTGACCAGCTCTACTTCTCACACCTTTCCCTGTGACATTCAACACCCCCTCTCTCCCCCCCCACACACAACATAGTCTCCCTCTCGGTAGAGACAAGACCAGAATTGGTTGTTATAAATAGAGCTAGGAGAATAACTGATTTTTTAGTTTAGTGGCAGTACTTGAACTGAAGACAAATTTTGTTTTGGGTAGAACTACTTTGAATTTTTTTCAGCATCTAAATAAATTAGTTCCAGAATGAGAATTTGAACCTATATAAGTGCCCTACCCACTGGGTTAAATACTGTAAGGGACAGATAAATGAAGTAGGGTATTGGAGGGAAGGAACAGGTGGTGCCCCCCCCCCACCCCAGTTTCCCAACACCTCCCCCCACCCCGCAGTTACATGCAGTGTTGCCAATTTAGTTGTTGGTTGGAAATTTGAATTGAAATTGAAACATTAATACACACTTTGAAAGCATATATAGTATATGAAAAAAATACTTGTACCTGAGAAAGCATAGTGGGTTTGAAAAGCATGAACAAAGACTAGCTTCCTCATATGACTGTTATCTATGATAATGTTGGCACATTTGTTTCGGCTATATTGGTCTACCTAATAATTTCAAATTATGATTTGTAAGCAAAGTCTGAATGAGCTCTACCCTGACAGCTAGTGATGAGCCAGTGTTGGGTGGACTTGACACCTACTCTGTTTAGGTATCCAGCAGACTGAGCTGTGCTGCCCAAACAATCAATTTTGGCTGGTGCTGGGTTACAAATCACTTTAGTATAACTGTGTATTATCTAATTCTTTTAACATTAACTTTAAGACAATTTTTAAAGTGAAATGTGGGGGTCATGAAATGTTGTTGTCCTTATTGAATGAGTAAAGGGCAGCAGAACTGTGCTTAGCCTGCCTGAAAGAGGGGGTCTCCCTCAGTGCTTAATTTGTGCTAGTGGTTGCCAGGGATGACCCCCAGCACCTCTAGGCTTGGCAGTTCATAGCCCTGGGACCTCTGGGCTTGTCACATCAGTTATAAAAGTAAGTAACAAACTTGCTTGAGCCTCAGCACCTCTTTCATTACAAATTAAGCACTGGTCACCCTCAACTGAACTGCACTCCCTAAGCAGGACGTTTGGATGCCATATCCTACTGAAGAGAGAGAGAGGGTGGGCCACAGGTGTTTTGCTTGGTGGTGTGGGCTTTGCCTAAGAATCACAGGCGCTATTTGCCCTGCCCCTCGCTCCTGTTTAGAGAAAGAGCTGATTAGGCTCCATATAGAGTCTTTTGGTTTGTTAAATGACCACTAGAGCTGAAATCACTGATAATCAGGTCTAAGTGCTTAGACTTGCTGTGGGACAGTGTTTCTGTGGAAGAGACTGCCCAGCCTGCACTAGCAGTGAGGTTCCCCCACTGAGAGCTGAAATCACTGAGAGCTGGGTGGAACCTCGAGAGACTGACTCACAGAAGTCACAGTGGCAGGTGGCAGCAGAAGGTGACACTGCAGGGCTATTGGGGATGGAGCGGTAGAGTGAACAGTGGCACGACAAACAACAGCGGCCAGAACATTTGTTTGTTGGACTATGTTTTAGTGACTTCATTCCAGAATGCTACATTTGTGACTTAGAAACTTACATAAATATACGTTTCCTAGTAGGCCAAGTTTTTAAAAATGCATTATTTGCCAACGTTGTTATCTCACATTATCGCTATCTCAAGAGGTCATTATCTTGGGGAGTTTCTGTACTCAACATTTTTATTATTATAATTAATTTTTATGTGAGAATGGCCATATTGGGTCAGACCAATGGTCCATCTACCCCAGTATCCTGTCTTCCAACAGTGGCTATTCCAGGTCTTCAGAGGGAATGGACAAAACAGGGAATCATTGAGTGATCCATCCCCTGTCGTCCAGTCCCAGCTACTGGCAAACAGAGGCTATTGACACTCAGAGCATAGTGTTGCATCCTTGCCCATCCTGGCTAATAGCCATTGATGGACCTAACCTCCATGAACTTGCCTACTTCTTTTTTTAACCCTGTTATAATTTTGGCTTTCACAACATCCCTGGCAAAAAGTTCCAGGGTGACTGTGCATTGTGTGAAGAAATACATCTTTTTGTTTGTTTTAAACTTGCTGCCTATTAATTTCATTGGGTGACCCCTGGTTCTTGTGTTACGTGAAGAGATAAATAACACTTCCTTATTCATTTTCTCCACACCAGTAAAGATTTTATAAGCCTTTATCATATCCCCCTTAGTCATCTCTTTTCCAAGCTGAAAAGTCCCAATCTTTTTAATCTCTCCTCAAATGGAATGTGTTCCACACCCCTACTAATTTTTGTTGCCCTTCTCTGTACCTTTTCCAATTCCAATATATCATTTTTGAGATGGGGTGACCAAAACTGCATGCAGTATTCAAGGTGTGGGTATATCATGGATTTACATAGTAAAAGTGAAGGAGCTTGGTTTGCCAGACTGATCAGCTAAGCCAATACCAACAACCTATATGAAAAGGCTACAAAACACCATGACTCTGGACTGCATCAACATGCAGAAAGACTTATAAGCCAGTCACTGTCAAAGCCAATTTTAGAAGAACTTAAATAAGGCTCTTAAGAATGCTGGAGACAAAACTCATTTTATGTGAACCAACATGGTTGTTGCATCATACTTTCTATTTAAGTAAGAGATACCACACACTACAAAGTGGAGGCCAGTGTTAAATGCATTGTCACTTGTTAATCCTGAAGTTGGACTATGGTTTCAAACAAGACTGGCAAATGCTTACTATCTTTCTGAAAAAAAAACTCAGCTGACTCTCTAGAAGCATGTGGTGTAACTTAGACTCAGCAGTTGAAAAAGTGAAGAACTCTCTCACCATATTCAAAAAAGGTGCATACATGGCTGATGAATCCATCAATGCAAACAGGCATCAAGTATTCAGTCATTGTGTATGTTATCTTGATGTCTGTGGTAGGCATTCTAGATGTTCAGGTTATAGAAGACATATCAGCTGCATCTGTGACATCTTAGAAGAGTTAAATGCTTGTAAATTGAACCCCCAACAGATGGCTGCTTGTGCATTTGATGGAGCTACAAACTTCTCTGGAAGACATAGTGGAGTACAAGCTTTGCTCAGAGAAAAGTGTAACGCTAATCTCTCCTATACACACTGCAGAGGCCATCTACTCCAGCTAACGCTAATACGAGCTGCAGAATCTTCAAAAGACATTAAAAAGCCATAAATTTAATGGCTTTGTTATACTCTTTTTTTCATCAAGAGTCCAATAGGACTGAATGTCTTGGAAACAAATTTCAGATACACTGGGACTGAAGTTCAAATTAGTCCAACCTGGGAAAACCTGCTGGCTTTCTCATGAGTGATTCTTGGCTGTTGTCTTGAAATTACTGCAACCATTATTACTAGCTTTGGAAAGTATCTACCAAGATAGGACAGATCTAAGTAGTGAGGCTGGTGGACTATTTTTGTTACTAAGTTCAGAGAAGACTATTGCCGTTCTCTCCCTTGTAAGTCTACTGTTGAAGCCACTTGGGTCATTAAACAATGTCATCCAGGCATCTTCTACAACAGTAGTAGATCTTTGTCCAGCAATAGAAGCTATCTTTGGATCAATCAGAGATATTCATTGAAAACATACTGGAAGAAGCAAAGATTTCAGTCCAGAAGTTGACTAACAAAGGTACTTATAGGAAGAGGACAAGAAGTGTTTGTTAAACCAGCTGAAAAAGTACAGACTTGATTCTTACAAATCTACAATAGTGATTTCTGGATTCTGCTAAACCTTCATGTAGCTTTTTCAGATGCCTGTCTTATAAAACACCTACAGTTGAGTAGAGTGAGGCACTACCAGCAATGGGGCTGCTATGTGATCAGGACAGAACAGAGAAATTTGAACACACAGTGGAATATCATATAACGAAAGAATGAAGATTTAATTTATAATTTATAATATAAAATTCAATTTATAATCTTCAATTTATAATTACTTCTTCTTTATAATCACTAGTGGTTCGACCCAATCTTAGTGCTATGTTTCCTGGGATGAAAGAAGTAAGGATTCATCTCTTGCTACTCCCAGTCACAACAGCTACAGCTAAGCGTTCTTTTCCCTCATTGAATAAAATTTTGAGTTCTGAAAGAAGTTGCCTTCTGCCTGATCATGAGCATCACTGGAAGTAATGGACAAACAAGAAGACACCAAAGAGTTGTGCAAAATTACAACAAGAAACTTGAGTAGCCAACTTTAATTTCTGTGATGACTTTAAAACATGAGTTAAATCTAATAAAATGGTCATGAACATTTTTCAGTTTTTACTGTGGTGCCATATAGCCCACATTCGCCCTCACGGTCTCAACCCTCATTGGCCCAATCACACACACGCACACCCCCGCCATATATTTGAATACCCCCTCTAATTTCAATTCCTGGGGAAAACACTGTAATGCACACAGTGTCCGCCTAAATCCTAGTCCAGATTAAATTAATCATGGAATGGATTACTGCATACACTGTAAGAAACATATTAATTCCAGACAGGATCACAAGTCCAACATTTTCCTCTGTACAAAATGTTATGATGCTGTTAGCAGAGTGGTTTTCCCTCCTGTCATTACCCACTATTGGGAAAGTAGGAGGCTAGCAGAATGCCAATAAATGTTTGGGTTTTTTCAAGTGAGCTAAAGTCAGTCTTGTTTTCTAGAATTTGAATCTCTGGTGCATACAGTTCACTAAAGTCCTGAAGGGAATAACTGGTCTGACTGCTGGTTAAAAAGAAAATGTGATGGAACAGCTTTGTACCTTAAATACATAGACAAATCCTCTAACAGGACAAGAAAACCTCTTATGTTTTTACAGGTGGCTAATCAGATAAAGAGGAGAAAAGTGGAAATACAAAAGGCTAAATATCAGACACAAGAAAGACTTTGCTATATTATCCAAAATACACCATTTCCAGTTTGATTTGACAGTTTGTTAGATGATTAAAAATCCAATAGAGTTAATGTTATGAAAACTGAGAATAAGACAAACTATAGGCATTTCCAATAAGGAGAATTTCAGATCCATCAATGACAGAAGAAGATGGTATAACAGCCCCATGTCATCTGCATACATTAAACCAATAGCTTTGGAAAAAACATCAGGAAAATTATTAATGTTTAGTATGAAACATTACAAGTACATTGTATAATACAATAGAAAGAGATTAGGGCCAAGAATCATGCTCATGGAATTCCAAGTGTAATACACAGTAGCTCAAATTCACTTCCTAGGATTATGACTGTCTGATAATGATAAGAAAGTGCATTGTGAATTATTATTAATCATGGTAAGAGAAAAATGTCTAATTTCTTAATGCAAAAATAAATCAATAATAAGATTCTCTGTTTTCTTATGAAATGTGTCATCAGCTTGGCTTTTTTCTAAGTATATTGGAAGAAAAATCAATTCACTGCACTTCTTGACAGTACAGTTATACTATTCAATGGGAGAAGAAATGTCATGGATTATTTTTCTATTCTTTAACCTATCACTGTAGTCTCTTGTTTCTAGCTCCTCAATTTAGATGGAATGGTTCAGGAGAGGAAAACTAATTCTAGGTTTTATGCAGATGTAACCCCCACTTCCTCCCTGTGTTACTTGGGAGCAGGCAACAATCACTTGCGTGCTCGGGTGTCTGAAGTTGTTGACAGTAAAGGAGATCCTGAGTAACCCAGTGATGATGTTCGATAGGTGGGATGCCTCTCTCCACCCATCTGCAGCTGTCATTTTACTTGTAAAGGAAATTAATCTTGGTGGTGTCTCCACCTGGATGGGCCCTGTACACACTCATTGGCATGTCGTGGGAGCCTCCAGGAATAAATCTGACCTAATCTATTCAATAAGTCTGACTCAAAAATACCAATTATAAACAATATACACCCAACATAAACTTAGAGTTAACACACCTTTACTTAACAAATAAAAAAAAACCCCATGATATAACAGATTAAGATTAATTAAAATGTCAACATCAAATGAAATTAGCAGGGGGACTTCAATAAGTCAATTAATAAATGCAATTTACAGTCGTAAATAAAACTTAACCAACTTACATTTACACTGTCACCATTTACCTCAGCCCTGAGTGTGCACTCCTCTGAATTTCAGAGTTCTAGACACCTCCATGGCTGCGCTTGAAGATCTTGAAGCTGGGGACAGCACTCCCTTGGCCCAGCAAAACGGTCCAGCCAAGGTAACGAGGGGCAGAGCGATTCTAACTTGGAATCATTCCAAGCTGCACACCCATTCTGAAGATGGGAGTTGTTCTAACCAGAGGTCAGTAACCCTGGATTCTGGTTAGACAATAAGATGACTTTGTCTCTTCTCAGACTCAGGGAAGCCCCTTAAGGTCTCTTCACTGTCCCCCTTCCCTTGCAAGCACTTTCCCAAACAACAAAGGCAGCGGTTACTTACACTGCCTGCACTGCAGCCCGACCTCACTCAGTTCTGGACCCAGCAACAGTCTCTGCCCTGGCTTCAGTGAAGCCACCAACAGCCTCTGAGACCCAGCAGACTCTCAGAAGCAGCTCCTGGCTTTCCAGCAATTTAGCAGCAGCTCCTGGCTTGACAGAGCCCCACAAAACAATCTTAGCTCCCCTGACCAGGATCTCAACTGCCCTTCAAGATGGAGCCCACTGCATGCTCTCCCCACATCATCTGGAAGTGGAAGGCTCTCTCTCTTCCCCAAGACACTAGGGAAGTTGAAGTCTCCAAGGCTGGATTGCAGCACTCAGGATTTTCCCAACTGGAGCACTCCCAATTAAGTTCTGAGGCCTCTCTAGTAGGCCTACACAGATATGAGGCCTACACAGATATGGGTCATTATTCCATAACCTACTGCTCTCCCGGGTCAAAGGTAAGTGCTAACACAACAAAATATTGTGAATGAGGTGGTTATTATGAAATCAACACATATTAATTTGACTTATCACTACTCGGGCCAGATTCTGCCTGGTCCTGCCATGATTGTGCATTGAGTAGTACAAAGAACCTTCCCCACATTCCTGAAGTAAGGACTGGCTGAATTGCAGGCGTGTATTCATGAGAGTGCAGAAGGGGATCCCTGCTTGCTCCTATGAGCACATACAGTGAGTGACCCAAAAGATAGGGGAAGGAGGCAAAGCTTTGTCTCCATTGCCACACCCGGGGGTGTAAAGTGCATCCTATGAAGGTACATGACAAAGGGGATGCTCCCTTTATAAACTGGCTAAGTTCAGAAGGCAGACAGCCTCCTGGTGCTCCCTTAGGGCAGTAGATCTCCCTTAGGGCAGGGTTCTGCTTCTCAAGCGTAGTCTATCCGTTTGTGGTCTGTAAGCTGATGAACATAAAAGGGGACGTAATAACAAGTAGGGTCTATGTGAGGATCAGTCTCTCGCTGTATAGTTTTTTCAAAGGGAATGTTTTTCCTCAACACCTATACCACTGTTCCAGGTCCTGTTGGGAACCAGGAAGTGGGCAGGTGAAACCCGCTCACTACTAAAGGACCTCCCCCAGCCTAAGGGGAGAATCCATAGGTCTGGGATTCCAAATAATTGTGGGGGACAACTAATGAGATAACAGGAATGGAGGTGAGGTCAGAGGGCTAAACGAATGGAACCAGATGGGGACACCAAGCAGAGAACCCCAGACAGTTCCCACTGCTCCTCGAAGGTGTCAAGGGAGCCAGCGGACGCCGCCCCGAGGAACTCTGCCCGGATACGTGAATGGACTGAGAAGTGGAAGTAGGCCCCATAGTCACAGGAAACCCCATCAGCCAGCCTCCCTTCCCTGGTTTTGTAGATGGACATTTTGGCCAGCGCTAGGAGGAGGTTGACAAGGAGGTCCCGCAACTTAACTACAAGACTTTCACGGTACCCAGGTGAATGGTGATTTCAGTACTCACAAGACATCACGCTGCTTCTGTACTTTCATGTTACAGAGAGTCAGAGTTGGATTCTGATCTCACAGCCATTTTAATGAGTATCACTTCATTGATGCAACACCTAGTTTTCACTACCATATGCGAGAGGAAAATCAGATCCACACTTCGCTGTGGTGCTCTTGTGTGAACTGTCATTTGCAGAGGCCATTTTTCCCTGTTAAAATTTGTGCTGGAGCAGGCCTCATTCATGCCTTGGTTCAGTTTAAAGCTTCCACAGGTTGTTCACTTCCCAGCCTTTATATTGTCATTAATTTGAAATTCTCAGGACAGTCCTGATCTTCAGGGATCTATCCAGTGTCCTACTAATGTCTCTGATCTGAATATAAAAGGGTCCTTCTGGGTTCCTTTCAGTCCTCCCAACATAGCTTCAATATATGACCATGTTATTTTTTTTTTGACAGTGTACTAATGATGACAGTGAATCATGAGGTGAGGATGCTAATTCATAAAAGAATCATAACATTTACACATTTACAGCAGGAACACAAGGAAAATTATCCCATGGGAGGAAAATTAAACTAGAGAAGGAGCAATCTATGATGTGTAAATACTGGGAAAAGATCTGATTCTGGATTTCCTAGATTTGAGAAAAGGTTTGTTTTTATGATAGCTGTAAAAACATTCCCCTCCGCACCCCCTCCATTAGTTAATTACACGCTTAACCAGGTAGTTACCCACTAAAATTCTGACAGTACAGTTTCAGTGCTTGGTTAAAACCTCAAAAGGCTGTATTACTCATAAATGATATGTATCATGTTATCATTTAATGTTCCCAATCCACTCACTTAATCTTTGAAAACTGTGACAGTCATCTGACATTGTCGGAGCATGTGCAAATGACTAGATGCCCAAGGCTGTGTGAGAAAGTATTGGCTAAATCCCAGAAGTTGTTTACAGTGAAAACACAGAAGTACTCCTTGGATAGCTAGCATTGTGTCTTGCACCACATGACAGCTAAATCAATACTGTTCCTTTTTTCAAATTAATCTGCCACACTTATCTATCAGTTTAATGAATAAGGGTTTGTAAATTGCACTAATGTTTATGTTTCCAATAATAACAGGGAGGTAAGTATGCTGTCTGAAGTAGAGACATCAGTTCAGAGGTATTTGGGACTATACATTATGTCTGCTGCCATTGTGTATTAACCATTCATCCACCTTTCACATGCTGGCATGTAAGAGACAAATTGGCCCTTATGTAGCCATGCTAGGAGCCATACTAGGAGATTCTGCCAACTCTCACACAACCTGTATTGCAACCCCTGCACTTGAGGGAGCCCAGGGGCTCCTACAAAGTTACTACCCTCTTGTGAGCAACTCACTGAAGGGAGGTACATTCTTCCCCCACCCCTTACACATTGGCCAGCAGTGTTTTTAAAGGCATGTAGCATATTACTCCCTCCACACTCCAAAACAACCACGGAGCTCTAGGAAATGTAATTCCCAGAGGCCTTCCTTGGGGAGTGTCTCTGCATTGCCCCTTACAATGGGATGTGCCTGAGCAACACAAGTAAGTCTTTGTGCTTGCAGTATCATACTAATAATAAGTTCATCACTATCCAGTAACCAACAGGAAGACCCAGGGTCAAATTCCACTCTCCGTTGTATTGGTGGAATAATTCTCACTGGTGTAAATGAGAACAGAATCTGGCCCCAGATATTTCTGAAAGTTCTGACAGGGCCTTTGGTGAACAATTCAGCTGTGGGACAGAGCAGATATCATTCACCGATTCAAAGAGAGGTCCTGTATTTTCTTATGCAAGCTGGGAAACCCTTCCCATTAATCCTGTGGATTTTCCTGCCTCATTACTTGCTTTCCTTATGAATCTACTGCCTTAAACAAGAAAGGGGTTTCCAACAGTCTGAGGGATTGTCAGTGCTCCAAGCACAGTCAGTTGCCATTACTCAAGTGAGAAAATGAGAACAAATTCTGATGCACAAAGTCTCTGGCCTGTAGTCAGGTTAATATTTTTACAGAGTACCCAAAAGTTCAGAATAGCAGGGGGGTTACTACAAAAAAAAGCACATTTTAAAGTTATTGTCCAAAGTACTATTATAAATTGTACTGCAACCTATTGTAAATTATTCTGATCTTTAGTGTTCCCACCATTGTCGCAGAATGCTGTATACATAGGAAACCCTTTGAAGAGCTGCAACATTGAGAAATAAACTGTGACTTGGACTACACACCTATGCAAAGGAATCCCTGTCTGTAGGCTACATAGACTATAGGTCTGGATATATAAGCACATACTTAACAGCAACATCTTGGGTGCCACTGAACCAAGGACCTCCAGAGCTGAAAGGATGAGTTTCTATAGGTTGAGCAAAAGAACCAGCCTCTTAGATTGTGAATTGTAATAGATCCATGTCCTCTGTGGATCAGGTCCAGAGGGAGATGAGTAACACACCTTGGCTGGTGGGTTACACGTGCTTGCTTACTCCTCAACAGACCAGGGAGGGATGAGGAATAAGGGAGTCTTGGTTATACATCCTCCCCTCACCACTCACTGGCCAAAACAGCTGAGCTGCTGCAGGGATACTCTGATTTTCTGCTAGTATAGGGCAGCAACTAACTGCTATCATCCTGGAGGAAGGAGGAAACTGGGTAGAAGTTGTGACTCAGAGGAATGTCTCTGAATCATGATGCCTCTTAGGTTAGCCCTGTGATCCTGAAGTTTATGCAACAGCCCTTCTTCAGAGGTGTGACCAAAGTCACAATCTAGTCCTTCTTTCTGTATCTGTTCTAAATGAAAATGAAAATGCTTCCTCCTAAATCATGGTATGAATTGAGGTGAATCACGTCTGTCTCCTACGTGAGTTCCTTTTCCCCGTTTCAGTACCATACACTGACATCAATCTCTGAAAAGGAGTGTGACTTATGTCAACAACAGCCACAGAAAAATGGCGAACTACCATAAGAGGTCCCAGCCATCATTCTGCACACTATTCTTGCATGTGGTTTCCCTTCTATGTCTTTCTGTTTGTAAGCGCTTTGGGGTGAAATTCTGACCCCATTAAAATAAATGAGAATTTTGGTATTTACCGTTGATTTCTTATATGTTTGAAATGTGCCTAACAAACTGGAGGGTCTGGAATTTTGGTAGCTCCTTTTAGTGCGCTCTTTCAATTTATTTAATATCTCTCACTGGTTTTACCTTGAGGACAATGGAGTTGCTCCTGATTGACATGGTATAAGGCCAATACCAGGCTCTTTAAGTCACAGTGAGTCAGATTCTTCCACTCTCGCTCTTCAGACAGCCCCATGAATTTCACTGGGATTACTTATCGGACCAGTTATTACTTACACGGAGCATGGGGCAGACTATTGCACTTAGGTTATTTTCCAAAACAGAATGGTGTAGATTTAAAGCAAAACAAAGCAATTAATAAACCTTTTGGATACTGCAGAAGCTAAAACAGGGAATAAAGTCACAGAAAAAAAATATGTTCAACAGGAATAGCATATTGCAGCCTGCCCAATAATTTCCTTCAAACACTTGCCAAAACTAGATAAGAACAGCTGATCTGAGGGTGTCTGTAACAGAATCTTTTCTATATAAGTGTGTTTTATCATATGATGACTGCAAAGCACATGTCCTAAAACAATAACAAACATTCTTTCATAGTTCTAAATAGTCATTGTTCTTGAATCAGATGATAACTATTTGATCTAAACATATTGAACCATTGTGTTTCTTGGTGGTCCCTTCCCACCCCATCTAGCGACTGTATTTTTATACAGTACCATGACCACTATAAATACAGAATGCTATTAACATAAAGGTTATTGCCACAACTGAATAGTCGTTCATAGTTAAGGCTGAAACTTGGCTGCGCATGATGTGAGAGGAAAGGAAAGCACAACAGCAAGAACTCATGATAGAGTTAATGCTCGGTCTTTCATATTTTTTAAATATGGTTTTTTGGAGTTATGTGTCTTCTTTAGATTATAGTTCATTCTGAAAGACAAGTTTCCCATCTCCAGTAAGGAAACATACATGGACTGACAACTGGCAAGATTTGTTTAAAAAACAACAGCCACAACAGCAACAAAACAGAACATTTTTTTAGCCAGGGAAAAGCAAAAATAAGAAATAGACAAAAGATTCCAGCCCAATGAATTGTCCTCCAACTGCTTACTCATCCACCTACATACCCAGACAGACACCAGATGTGTCCATGTTATTTATCGCAAATGACTGTTTCCCAAATCAGAGTTCAAGCCATCACAGAAATACAGACAAATTAACTCTTGCTGTAATGTAAAGATCAATCAAAAGATACTCAGATACTATGGAGATGAATCCAGTGAACATAAATGTATTGGATATTAAAATAAGTAGATGGATGAATATAAACAGAAAAGTAAATGGATATAAAACAGATAGAACTTTAAATCCAAGAGTTTGAGTTGTCTGGGGCAGGAATTGGATTATGTTTGCATAGTGTCTTTTTCAATGAGGCCTTGGTCCCTAATTGAGGTCTTTTGGAGCTATGGCAATGGAAATAATAAATATGAAACAGAGATAAAAATCAAAATAAATATAGATCGGAAGAAAGAGATGGAAATATATAAAGAGAAGAGATCAGATCAGATCAGATCAGATTAGATTAGATTAGGAAGTGTTTTGTCCTTCTAGGCCTAATCCTGTAAAGATTTGCTCACATAAGGAATCTTTGCTCTCATACGTAATCCTGACTAATACAAATAGCTTCCGTGACTTCCATGAGTCTGCTTGCATGCAAGTGTGAGGATTACTCCTGTGAATGCATTTTGCAGGATCAGACCCACCAACTTTACATCGCACTTGTGGGTGTCACTGTGATCCAGCTGGAGACACTGGAAGGATTCTTATTGTCTTCAGTGGCAGATGGATCAGGCTACATGTTTGGCGGTGACATCATTGTTCCCATTTCATCATAAGTCTGTAATGCCAAGAGGAAAGGAAATTGGAAGGGACTAGAAGCAAAGAGAAAAGCGAGCAAAGTCAACCAAATATGGTATGTGGTATAATCAAAATATGTGATGGCATGGGGAGCTGTAAAGTTTTTATTGCCTCTTGTTTAGGAAAACCTGCATAGCTCACCCTTGAGTAATATCATCGTCTCAAACTCATGGCAATAAAATCTTTATAGTGCCCTATACCATCAAGTAGTCTGTACATACATATACTTTTGTATAACGTAAAATGGTTTGAAAATAGCGTTTAGAACAAAACATATTTGCTTCACATCAAGTTTTACAGCAAGCCTGAACACTCCCCAGTAACACACAGTGATTTATCCTGGAAATGTGGGCCCTGCCCCAGCTGCAGTGAAAGTAAGAGTGTCACTACTGGGTAGGGAAAGAGAAGAGATCAAGAGCCTCTGGGGAAAGATCTATGGCTTCAAAAAAAGGTTACCAAAAAGTAATTTGACATAGAACTGGGAGTCTGAGTCTGAATTCCATTATGTCACTAAGGCCCAAATCCACAAAGGTATTTAGGCTCCTAACTCAATGGAATCTGAAGCCTAAATATCTTTGTGTATCTGGACCTAATTCACTGACTGACTTTGGATATGCCACTTACAGCCTTGTGATCCTCAGAGGTGTGGTGCGTGCACAGTTCCTCTTGACTTCAGTGGAGCCTCTGGGTAATCAACTCTTTTGTAACTCAAGCTAATTGTTTCTTTGTGCTTCTCCAGTGCCTGTCACTGCAGATCTTAAAAACCACTTCAGAATACTCGCGTCCCCAGATGGTGAAACTGAGTCACAAAGTCTCAAGATAAATATTAGAAAAGTTGTTCAATTGCAGACTTATTTTACCTTGCACAAACCATTCCATTCATAGAAAAAATGAATCAAGACAAAGTTGCTGAATTATTAAAATATAACGGAGCACCAATTTAAAAGCAGCAAACAGGCCTGTGATATACAGGAGGTCAGACTAGATGATCACAAGGGTCCCTTCTGCCCTTAAAGTCTATGAGTCTAGGCATGTGACAGGGATAGTACTGAGGCAATTGGGCCACACCAGAGAATCACAGCATGAAGTGGCACCAGTGAGCATAGGCATCAATTCTGTGGGTGCTCTGGGGCTGGAGCACCCAAAGGAAAAAAAGTGGGTGCTCAGCACCCACCGGCAGCCCCACTGATCAGCTTCTCTCCCTCTCC
Organism: Eretmochelys imbricata; assembly: GCF_965152235.1. NCBI lineage: Eukaryota > Metazoa > Chordata > Testudines > Cheloniidae > Eretmochelys > Eretmochelys imbricata. Next base: position 243,888,120 of record NC_135573.1, read on the forward strand.
CAGTGCCTCCCACCCACTGGCAGACTCCATCAATCAGCTCCTCCCCACCCTTCCAATGCCTCCTGCCCGCTGCAATCAGCTGTTAAGAGGTGTGCAGGAGGTGCTGGGGGGAGCACCTATCAGAGAGGAGGAAAGACCATTCCCATACTCTTGGGTCCTAGTGACTGTAATGGGAGAGAGCAGACTCAGTGAGAGTCACCACTACCCAGATCATCCTAGAAGGGCTCTCTCTTCCCTCCTTCCCTGGCCTCCCGCAATCCAACACTGCTCCCTTGCATGCAGCCAGGCTACCCTTTGCATAAATGTGATTCACATCTCATGCTTTCCCTCAGTAGTCAACTCTAATCATTCTGTTTAGAGCAGGAGTTTCTGTCACATGCAATATTCAGCTGACCATATAAAACGTTTGTTTCCTTGCTCAGCGTTTAGAATGTTTACATTCCTGCACAGGGAAGGATAAAGGATAAAGATACATTACTAGTGTCTGCAAAGTAAACCTACGCATGTTCTGTGCTGAGACTCAGAGAAGGTTTCTGTGTCTCAGTGGAAAGGTAAAGGAAAATAGGTTTGTTTCTAAGGCAATAAAAACATATTTTGATTCTTTATTTTCTTTTACATTGTCTGTTATTGCATTGAAACTCATCTAGTATTTACCAGGTCATAAAAAGGGTAAAACAAGCTGCTCTTCATTGGGAACAGCTTTAATACTCTAGTTTAAATCAACCATAAAAGCTAGTTAGATGAGAAATAGACTGGAAAATAAGTCCTTCCAAATGCATGGATATTAAGCCTCAGAATTTAAATAAAGGGCAAAACTCATACTGTAATCATCTCTGGGCTGGATTCTGATCTAACTTACACTGGTGTAAATGAGGAGAAACTCAAGTAAATTAAATGGAGTTCTGCTATTGTATGCACCTACCAAACTGGTGGATAACAGAGTGACAAAAAGCAGCTTAGAAGTGAATAAAATACCAAAAAAAAAAAAAAATACCAAAAAAAAAAAAAAAAAGAGAGAGAGAGAGAGAGAGAGAAACTATAGGTGGTTGGAAACAGAATTCTCCAGCTTGCAAACCTATAGATTTTTCAGCGTTTAGATACTGCAGTGATGGGTGTTGTAGAAATATGATTAGACAGGTTAGATGAGATTAGGTAGACAGCTATTCTCTTGTGGTATACATCTCTGAACCACTGTATGAACGTTAGCTATTTAAGGGCAAGCTTACCTCCTGCCTACTGCACCCATGCAGGGATGTAAGGGAGCTGACGGGACAAAGCACTGCAGGTAACACTCCATGAGGCTGCTATTGTTGCTATTGCTGGAGGATTCTCTGCTCCTTGAGGTCTTTAAACTACAATTTGAGAACTTCAATAGCACAGATATAGGTGTGAGGTTTTTTTTGTAGGAGTGGTGGGTGAAATTCTGTGGCCTGCGTTGTGCAGGAGGTCAGACTAGATGATCATAATGGTCCCTTCTGACCTAAATATCTATGAATCTATTGTCACTGCCATGCAGGTAAGCACAGAGGAGATAGGTAGGGAGGAGACAAGCAAGAGTGGGGACTAGCCAGAACCTTGGCTTCTCCCCCCATGCACCAGTCAGCAAAACTGAACTGCATAGAGAAGGAAACCATCTGTTGTAGCTGGTATATGGAAGATAGAGATTGCTCATGCCTGGAGCAAAACGGGAACCTGGGATCAAACTGTGACTCTCAGTCTGTATTAGTACCTTGATTTGCTCCTGGGATGGCACAATTAAGTACCTCTACTTAGTCTGGGCAGATTGTAATGTTACAATAAACCCTAATTCTCACAGCACATATCTGAAATAGTAAATCCCTCCCTCAATTGAAATTAAGAGTTCAGGGGGGATGGTTGCAGTTGAGAGGGTGTGAAAGTTATTTGGAAGGAAAAGTGGATGTGAGTAAATTCTGGAAGGGGGGGTTGGGAAACAGAGTTTAGAGGAGATGAACTTGAGGTTTCCAGGTTATTAAAGTGAATGCTGAAATGAATTATCGGGGAACTTGGTAGACAACATAAATATAGGAGCTGCTAACACTTTCCATTATAAAATATTTTGGGTCCCTGTTTTGGTCACATGGGGGAAAGACAAGACACTTCCCTAGCCTGAGGGCTTTCCCCTTGCCAAATATCAAAGACCTGCTCCAAACAACAACTATGAATTTCTGTTCAGCATTTCACTGAGTTATAAACTGTTAAAAATCACTATTTCCCTCTCTCACACTTATGTTTTGGCCAAAATACTAACTGAACACATGAACGTTCCAAGGCTGGACTCATGTTGCAAAAGTTGCAGCAACAGCAGCATGCACTGTACTGGGAATACATGGCAGTTGCCAAAGCAGTTCTAGTGGCAGCAAGGAGGAAAGAACGAGGCTGGGCTCCTCCCTAAATCTCACACATGACCTCGTTGGTGCATCCTCCCCATTCTGGAGGCATCACATAGGGCTGGAATTCTTCTAACCTCAAGGATCATGGGGAGAAGAGAGAATGGGGTAGGATTCATGATCACTGCATATCACAATATAAGTATATGATACAATATATAATACATAATTTCATGACCATTTTCTATATTTTCCACAGGACTCCTGTGCACTGAATGAGGCAGGGTGGATGCAAAAAGGGGAAGAATTAAGATTTTATGGTTATGCCAAGTGCAGAATGTGGATCAGATCAAAGACTGGTATTGATTAGACTCATAGGTGCTGACTCTGTGGGTGCTCCACGAGTGGAGCACCCACTGAAAAAAATTAGTGGGTGCTCAGCACTCACTGGCAGCCAGATCTCCCCTTCTCCTACTCCCCCTCCCTACCAAAACAGCTGGCCTGCCGTGTCAGCTGTTTTGCGGCATGCAGGAGGTTCTGGGAGGAAGTGGGAGGAGCGGGGAGGGGCACGCTTAGGGGAGGGGGTGGAATGTGATAGGAAGGAAATGGGGACTTGTGGGAAGGGGTCAGGTGGGGGTGGGGCCTGAGGTGGGACAGGGTGGGGGGAAGAGATGGGGTGGGGACTTGGGGGAAGGGGTCAGGGCCTGGGGTGGAGCTGGGAGCTGAGCATCCCCCAGACCTGGAGGAAGCCTGTGCCTATGATGAGATTGAATATCAAACAAGTTACAGAACGCCAGATGCTATCTAGGATGGAACACTGAATCTTGGAGGAATCAGCAGATACAAAGTCACTACCAAGAAGAACTGTTGAAGAAAACAAAGGCCAAATGACTTGGGAACATCCAAAAGATACTATTGAAGAAAAAAGGACAAAGATCAGCAACAGAGAAAAAAGGAATATTGAAGACTACATAAATTGATAAAGAATAAATGCAGTTTAGCAAAGTCTGAATGGCTGAATGAGAAATGCAAATAATTTGTACAACTGGCTAAAGAGAACAAAGTAAGATGTTTCAAAAGATAAGATCCTTTAATTATAGAAGAAAGGTGATTAATATTACCCAAAAGGACAAAAATGGATAATATTTGACAGACTCTAAAGATAAGAATGAGAGATGGTGATAATGTATCAAAGAATTATTTGGTGATGATAGGCCTGAAAAACCTCATTTGGAGATCAATCAGGTAAGCTCACCAATAATGGATGAAGAAATAATTGAAATAATATTATCGACTTTATTCAACATTTATAGCAAGTCTTTGATTAAATTAATTGAAGAAACACAAGAAGGTATTAAGTTGAATGGAAAATGTGTGAATAATATTTGCTATGCTGATGATAATGCTGTTGGCTGAGTTAGAAGGTCTGATGAGGTTAGTGGAGATTTGTAACATTCCTCCCTCTCAGGGTTAAGGGTGCCCCCTCCTAGTGATGTCAGGTAGTCGGCACAGCCTCTGGAAGTTAATTGTGTGCTCTGACCTGCGACCATACAAGTTAGCTAAATAGTAGTTCAGGTCACCAGCAGGAGGTTCTGTGCTAAATTACAGCTGTGGAACATGGGTATTCAAACAATGATAATAAAGAAACTACAGTCCTTCAAATTATGATGCTATAGAAGAATTCTGAAATATCATGGATAGATCACATAACCAATGAAAAAGAGTTGGAGACTAATGGAACTCAGGAAACAATAGTTAGAGATTTTCTGAAAAGAAAGATTCAAATTGCAAGGCACATTTTAAGAGGTTCAGCTGGAGATATATGTTTACGAGCACTGGAAGGGAATGTTGATGTCAGAAGAGTGTGAGGTAGAAAAAGAAGATCTTGGATGGATGAAGCGGTATCCTACGTGGACCAAAAGAGATTTGCAAAGAGATTAGCAGAGGATGGTATAGAATTGGCTACCATGGTTGCAAGCTTCCAGTAATGGAGATGCTAGACAAGAAGAAGAACAAGTGTAAAGCTGGCATTTCCTAATTTTTGAATGCTTGACCTTGCAATCTAATTAATATTAATTTAATAAAGATTTTTGTATGTGCTTTATTATTTATATTGTGATTGCGCACAAAGGCCCCAATCAGAATCAGAAACTTTGGTGCACAGTGCTGTATAAACACCTAGAAGACACAAACCATCTAGGAGACCTTTTAGTCTAAGGGAAACCCAGATGAGCTTCTGCCCTAAATGAGACTGAGACAAAGGTTTGTTTATGAATTTGTTATGCCAAATGCATTAGACTTTGTAAATCTGATTAGTATGAACATGTTCTTCTAGCAAAGATTTAGCAGCAGATAGCAGCCAACAGCACAACTCATGATCAAACTTGTGAGTACCTTCCCCTTCACACACACACAAAACTTTGTACTGTTACATGTGATACTGTGAACAATAAAGCCCCTTTCTAGGCCCTTAAGGAAGAACCTGATAGCTACTTATGGCATTTATCCATTATCTAGCTGCAAATACACCGAATGAATATCAAAGAAAAAGAGACATGCCAAACTCTGAAGAATAGATATTTGGCTATAATTGTTATAAAACAGTTTTCATGCACTAATGAACCGTACATAAGCTGCATTGCTCTAGTGGAAGCATGTGGAGACATTTGTGGACCTACTGGTTTGCAGGTTCTACACAGCTGCTACTCCACTCCACTATAGGATAAAGCTTACAGTTGCTTACCTGGCCAGTCACCTGTGATGATCAGTGCATAGGGCCCCGTCTCCTTCCTGTCCCTTCCCTACCACTCTGGGGACTTGTTATCCTCTCAGATACACAAGCGGATCTTCATTGCGCTATTCTGCATGCATTATTGTACACGCATATTCCTCGCATAGTTAAAAGAGCCATCACACAGAGGTCTTATGGAGAGCAGCATATCAGAATTGAGATCTGCTGGTCAGTGTGCATTAAAAAGCTAGCATTTGCATACGTCCTGTGTTCCGCTGCCAGCATACCTCACCTCTGATCCTATGCAGCATGCTTTCCCTAAAGAAGGAGAACAAGATGTAGCTCTGCCACATAAAAAAAAATCCCATGACTGAAACCACAGAATCTCATTGCTTGCAGACACATTATGTTGCAAGATGCAGACATATGCAAGAAACAATAAAGAAAGAAATAAAAACACCACAAAAAGGAGGAAGCAAATATCAATACTAAAAACATATCCATTCAAGGATGGATAACGAAAAATGAAAAAAAAGATAGCTGGTTTCTGGCTTAATGCAGTTGGAACCCTGCAGTTAAATACATTGATCTTATCTTTCTTCAGTTACATTTATCATTCATTTTACTCATTAACCGCTAAGGCAGATTCAAGAAAATCTAAGCCAGTGCATGGACTCTAACAAATAGCTTCCGAAGAAGAGTTGATTTAATTAGGAGACAAGCTATATTATTCTACCTTAATGGACTTCCTATTCTAAACAACATTCTCTCATTTTTCAGCTAGTCAAGATAACCCACCTGCTATTTATATGTCTACAATCCATAAGGACAGGTATTCTAAGATATTCTTTATTAATTCATATTGGAATGCTTCAAAATTCCACTAATCGTGGACCAGATCCAAAGCCCATTGAAGATGGTGGGGGTCTTTCCATTGACTTGAATGGGCTCTGGATCAGACCCTAGGTTAGGAGTCAGTATAATTCATTGTATGCAATCTGGGAATGAGTGCTCAAGTTACAGGTATTCTGTATGAAAATGAGTTGAGTTAACAGATCCATATGTACCAGAGAAGGGCCAAACTATATGAAAATTGTAAGATCATTGAATGTGGTGTAAACTGAGAAGAGTTGGCGTATGGTCAGAGTGTGTAACTTGGCCAAGTTGTTATCATTCCATGGCTGTTTGGTGGCCTGCTTAAAATTCATTGGTGGGGCATTCCAGTTCCTAGTGGCAGATGCTGTTTGCCTCATAATCACATGGCAGTTATCATTAGTTAATAATACCCTTATTGGCAGTCTACTGGAGAAGCCAAGAGTTTAATGGGCTTGTAGACTGATCTTGGTGATGCAGCAAGGCGAAGCTTGAGTAAATAGCAGAGTTCACATTCATCCCACCACTCCCCTGCCATGCAATCCTTCACTGGCCCAACCTTCCTTTTTCTGGTCATTGTGCTTGTGCTCTCTTGTGACAGGATCCCCGGGGTCCAGCCTGGGACTGTAGGACCACTGTGGCCCCCTTAACTCTCCCCAGCCTGGGCTGTTTCTCACAATGCCTTGCTAGTGACAAGCAGCAAACCCCTCCAGGTGCTGTGATCACTCATCACAACCACATGTGGAGACCCAACACCCAGCTAGATTGCATGAATGTTCCCAGAGCCACTCATGAATCACACAGAGAAAGGCACCAGCTGGATTTCCCTAGCTTGCACCTCAGGAATATACAGTCTTGCACTGCTCAAGATGAGCAATGCAGATATTAATTGGTTCACCACTTCATCAGTGGAAAGTGGATATACACCAGCCTTTGCAAAACCTGAGCAGATTTGCCACACACTTCATACAAACTCACTGGTAAAGATAAACAGTAAAACAAATTTATTGACTGGCATTATACACTGGCATTAGAAAAGATTCAGAGAAGGGCAACTAAAATGATTAGGGGTTTGGAACGGGTGCCATATGAGGAGAGATTAAAGAGGTTAGGACTTTTCAGCTTGGAAAAAAAGGAAACTAAGGGGGGATATGATAGACATATATAAAATCATGAGTGGTTTGGAGAAAGTGAATAAGGAAAAGTTATTTACTTGTTCCCATAATATAAAAACTAGGGGCTACCAAATGAAATTAATGGGCAGCAGGTTTAAAACAAATAAAAGGAAGTTCTTCACACAGCGCAGTCAACCTGTGGAACTCCTTGCCTGAGGAGGTTGTGAAGGCTAGGACTATAACAGGTTTAAAAGAGAACTAGATAAATTCATGGAGGTTAAGTCCATGAATGGCTATTAGCCAGGATGGATAAGGAATGGTGTCCCTAGCCTCTGTTTGTCAGAGGGTGGAGATGGATGGCAGGAGAGAGATCACTTGATCATTACCTGTTAGGTTCATTCCCTCTGGGGCACCTGGCATTGGCCACTGTTGGCAGACAGGATACTTGCCTGGATGGATCTTTGGTCTGACTCAGTATGGCCATTCTTATGTTCTTATGACTATAAAAAATAGATTTTAAGTAATATCAAGTGATAGGCCAAAAGTTAGTTACCAAAAGAAACAAAATATAAGCATGCAGTCTAAACTCTCGACCCTATTAGACTGGGAAACATCTAGATAAAGCAGTTTTTCTTACCCCATGGCATATTGCAGGTCATAGTACACAGATTTCACCCTTGAAATCTGGGCCAGTCCCCTCAGTTGGAGTCTTCAGAGTGTCCTTGTTGCTTGCAGCATAGGTGGGTGAAGGAGAAAGGTCAAGCATGGGCCTCCTATGTTTGGTTTTATACCCTCAGTCCATGTGCTTGGAAAACACAAGTCCAGGCATGGCTGGGTGGGTATTGCTGAGTCTCCAGGCAAGGTTGAGCAATTCCTCTGATGTGGCCTCATGCAGGTGAGTCACTGAATTGTAACTCTCTTGCTGGACAATGGTTGTTGATGGGTTGTTTGACCCCCCCACTGGGTGTTGGTCACCTTCCTTGCTGTTGCCTCTGGGGAGCTAATATCTGGCCGATTCCCCAACTTGCAGCATGTTTTAGTGACAACCATACAACATAATTCTCATAACTTCATATGCATTAATGATATACATATATAGATAGAAAAATGACTTTCAGCAGATCATAACTTTTCCCCTGATAGCTTACAAGGCATGCTTTCTATGTAAGATCACAATTGTATAAACATGAGGAATATGCGAGTTACGGGATGCTCCCCCAAGGTATAGAATGTCACACCTCCCTCTTTCTCCCTCCCTAACACTCAAGAGAAACACTTTACTCACTTCCGTTTTTTACTCACTGTCACCATGCCTCAGTGGGTCACAGCTAAGAATAACCAGATTCAGGACGAACTGCTGAGAAAAGGGGCAGACACACTCCGAACTGGTGATTATTCTTCCATAAGATACACCAAGCCAATAACAAAAGTAAACTTCTATCTCACCACATTGGTTAACAAGAAGCCAGAAACACAGTATTCTTAGGCATTCCAGCACTTATTTCACCACCCAAACACTAGACTTATGATGAGTGGTTATTTAAAACCAATTTCACCAAACAAAGGGTCCTTCTAGTGCCAAGAGATCAGCCACCCAGACAAGTCAATAAATAACTCAGATCTTACTCAGATAACTCAATAATCATGCTGTTACCAATCCTTTAATATCTAATATTTAAAGGTTTATTTAGAAGAGAAAAGAAAGAGGAGAGAGTTAAGATGGTCAAGGAAAACAAATATATACACTCATTGCAAAGTTCTTGTACCAGATTTGAAGCAGTGATGGAATAAACTGTTGGCCTGTAAAATCTCCGGTAACTTCCAAAACAGTGGAAGGTCCTCAGTCCATTGGTTGTAATACTCCTTTTAGTGTAAGTCCATAGTCCAGCAATCAGAGCAGGAAACAGGCAAAATGGAGATGATTCCATGATTTTTTATATTTTCTCCATGTGGAGGGAACTTCACTGTCCCAAACAAAGCCCCCAGCACAGTTGTAGAAAAGATGACACAAGATGAAGTCCATGGTCACATGATCAAGTTACATGCTCTTACATGCTTTGATGACTCACAGGAGGAGCCATTACCCATATTTTAGATAAAACGTCCACAGGAAGGCTCACCAGGTGGGGACAAGCCTCTTCTATGGTTCATTGTAAGTGTTCATTAAGTGTTCTTTAATGGGACATCAATTTGAATGGTCCATTCGCAATGTGCTGGCCAGACTAGATATAAACTATCTTATGGGTCTTACCCCAGGAGCAAACACATTGGAAATACTGAAATATAGTCAATATTCATAATTTCAGATACAAAAATGATATATGCATATAAACAGTATAATCATATTCAGCAAATCATAACTTCTCCATTGACACCTTACATGTAATACAATTATCTAACATTGACAATATTAATGATATATTGGGTTGTGTTTCAATCATTATCACAATACAGGGTTCAATCCAGACCAGTGAGGGCTTGTGTCACCAACTGCCCTGAAACCCTGGTTGCCTCACAGTGCTTTCCTGATGTAGCTCCCAACTTGGGTCACTTACAAACAGCTTGCGAGCATGCAGGTCACATCCCTTGAGCGTCTATGTATAGCCACTGTCCTGGTCCAGCAACACTGACCCCAGCAGCATGTCAGCAACACACCAACCACACTCTGTCTTCCAGCAGTATTGGTTACTATGTGCAGGATGACCCCAACACACTCCCATTTCCAAATATTCCTCAAAAACATGTCTTCTGCATTGTCCAGCACTACCCTGAACAGTTCAGATATTAGAGGTCCATTGCCCTGCAAGGGGTCAATTTACAACAGTTTGCTACTTTAAATGGAGCTACCAAATGATTCAGTTTAAACACAACACTGAATTAATTTTGATTAAAGAATAAAATGAGATTATTTAACTTCAAAGTGAGAATTTTAAGTGAGTACAAGTATAAGATATTAAAGTCCAAAATGGTTAGAAGAGAAAAAGATAAAACTCTAATAACTCAAACATAACAATCTAGACTTGGTTCAAGGTAAGATACTTACCACATGTTCCCAGCAACAGGGCAGAGGGAATTATCAGGTTAGAGGCCTTCCCAAAGTCCAAAGTCTGGTTCCTTTGTCTCTTTAGGTGAAAGAGTGTGTGTGTGTGTGTGTGTGTGTGTGTGTGTGTGTGAGTGAGTGAGTGAGTGAGTGAGAAAGACGGACAGACAGACTGACTGACTGACTGAGGTGTTTTTGATCCTCACTTTAATAGTCCAGGCCCCCTTTGAAGTGGATTCCTCTGAGGATTACCCCTCAAAGCAAAGTTTATTCTAACAGTAAAGAAGGCAATGTGAAATCTGGGGGTGAAGGTGCCCCCACACTCTTTCTTCTCCTCTGTGTATGCTGAAATGCAGATTTGCCTTGTCTCCCACTTGCTGTCTCAAGAACCCTGTTTACTACATCTATGTATGTTGAGGTAAACACACATTCCTTTGTTTAAGATAGACCTGCTTAACCACTTCTGCCAAATATGGGCTACGTGGGTCTGAGCATGTGTTACTAACATCATAAAGGAGAAGTTCATAACTTTACATATAATGTTGCTACATACATTTCACCATGATATTGTTGACCAGTGAGTTATTAGTTTTCCAATGATACCTCACAAGGCATATTTTGTGGAAAGATTATTACAATAGTGTGTAGGGTATGAATATAGGGTGCATTTGGTCACACTCCTGTATGATTTTGGTTGGGGCCTCTGGGCACTACTGGTATTTCAGTAGTGCCTGGATGCCCCAACTGAAATCAGGGACCCATTGTGCTAGGTGCTCTGTAGGTAAGAGATATGCTCTTCAGGGCAGGGATTAACAATATAAACAAACAGAAAGAAGAAAAAAGTGGGAAACAAGGGTATAGAGAGGGGAAGTGATTTTCCCAAGGCCACACAGCAGATGAGTGGTGAAGCCAGGGAGAATGCAGGAATCCCAAACCACAGTTCAGTGCCCTAGCCACTGAGCCACACTGGCCCACAATCCCTCTCCTGGTTCCCCTCCCCCTTCACATAAAAAGCTCATCCCTCCCAGAAAAACCCTCAGTATTAGTTTGATCAATGATTCAGTTGTTTTCAATGGGTCAAAATATGTCCATGTTGTTTGTAGGCCTGTTTCCATCTGAAGGAAAAGAAGGTGAGGTCAAAGTTCCAGTAATATCCATTGACCTATAATGCTCTGAAGCACACCAATCACTAGGTTTCCTTCACAAAACCTGGAATTTCTATAGATTGATGTTGACGGACAGATATCAAGAGTTCTGGTAAGAGGGTTGCTATTTGTCCATGTCTTTTTGGAAATAGTTATATCGCTGACACCATGGCTTTTTTCATTATGAATCAAAATACAACAATCATCTAGAAGACTCAAAGTAGCATTCAGTAATACAGGGTGCCACCTAAAAGATACAAATGTACATGAAGAACCCAATGTCAGAAGAGTCGTGATATTTTTTTATTGAATATCCTTCCTCTTCAGACCTTAAAATATATTTTCTGTTCCTATGAGTTTTGCAAACCATTGTTTATATCTACAAGCTTCCTCTAAAATTCGTAGACCCGGTCAAAGTTTTTCAACAGAATAGTTTTCTGGCAGAAACATTTCACAGAATCAAAACATTCCATGGGAGCCTGTCAAGTCCACCAAAACTTTCAATAAAAATCAAGCAGCTGCCCATGTGGCTGCTGAACACCCTGGTTGCTAAGCTGTCCAGTCAATTTGCCAGATGCCTGGCTTGCCATGGGCTGGCTGCCCAGCTGCCTGGTTGTTTGGCCAGCCCTCTGGTTGGCTTGGTCTTCAACTTCCCAACTGCCCAGCCAGCTTGCTTGATGATCAGCTCCCAACTGCCCAGCTCCCTGGATGCTCATCTGTCTGCCAAGTTTCTCAGCTGGCCATTGCTCAGCTTGTATGGAGGCTGAGTCCCTGGGTGCTTGGCCAGTGCCTGGTTCCCTGAGCACCTGGCAGGTGTGCATGCATCAAAATGGCTTGTTCCATTTCCCAGGAAGTTCTGCAATGTCAGTGTTTCATTCCGATGCAGAACTAAACACAATGTCGACAACCCAGAATCTCCTGCAAAATGGAAAGTCCCTTTTCCGGATAGCTCTAAAAATTAGTAATAAATCAGCGCGATTTGTCCAAGGCTCATGGCAAGTTGTCAGCATTTCCCTCCACCCTGCAAATGCTATGTGTAACTGTTGGGGTCTTTTTTTTTTCCATTTCCTTCTCCTATGCATTTCTTCTACTATATGCAAAACATGACACAAATTCTGTTCTTTGCAGTTTAAAAGTTGAAAGAATAATTAAGCCTTTGTCAACAATCATTTTAGCTTACAGCTTGGAGGGAAAGCCAATTTTAAAAATGCCTGAAAGAAAACATCTCAGCGGAGAGCATTTCCTCAGAGCAACATTATGTGGGCCCGATCCTGTGATTGGTTCCCTTGAGGTCCTTAGGATTATTCATGAGTGTGTTTTATCATCAGGCCAAGAGCTGCATGATCATATGATTACATACAGTGTATAAGGTAAGGCAGGTATTTAGCCTAAGGGAATTAGGCACCCAAATCCAAGGGATATTCAATAAGTGTCAGGCTCCTAAATCTCTTAAGTGCCTTTCAAATTAGTCAAAAATAACTTGCATGCATTCTTTCTTTTTTTAACTGTATCAGATAATTTTCATTATAATTTCCAATGCTCTGTATGTACTGAAAACTGGTGGTAGTATTTTACATTTTTATATCCATGTATGTAGTATAGATGATGATAGATGGCTAGATAGATAGATAGATGGGTGAGGGTCTGATTTCTTAAAATTCATAGCAGATCAACAGCACAATGGAATATCACTTGTCAAACAAAACACTACACATACTAGATTATTGATTGAGAGTTTCTTTCTCTTTCTACCTCAAGGGTGGTGAAGTGCATATACCCACCCCAAAGATTTGCCTCTCATGCAATCACATTACAAGCAGAAGGAACTATTTATATCTGACTGCAATAAGAAATATAATTATGTTATAGGTCGCACCATATGTTAGTATCCAGGTAGTCATTTAGAGGCTGATCCAAAGATTCTTGAAGTCAAGGGGAGTTTTTCCATCAACTTCATCAGATTTGAATCAGGGACCTATAAATATTGTTATTGTGACAGGACAGGAGTTTTTAATCCGGAAATCAGAGTTCATCCAGCCAGTCACATTAATTGCATCTACCATTCAATGGCTCGTTCAGTACCTTATAAAGTGACCACACATACCATCCCCAATCTATGCTGCAGTACAGTTACCTGCTACTACATCCTTAACACAGCACTAAAATCAGCATTTAAAAGTCTGGTGGTAGGTGTGTAATCTGAAAAGGATTAAGGAAGTGATTATCCTGCAAGATGGATATGCAGCTTTATTTCAATGGGACCAGTGCAAGGGCAAGGGTCTTTCTGTGCAGAGTCCTATTGCAATGGATGGACTCTGCGCAGGTACACAGTCCTGCAGACAGAGAGCAGCTTGCAGGCTCAGGGTCTATGTGAGCAACAGCCTTCTAAGAATAAATGTGTCTGCTCCCAGTAATTTCCTACCTACTGAAGCCCTAACGTATTTGGTTTAGGAAACTGAAGACCAAATAATGTATCTGTGATACCTTAACTCATTCTCCTTTGTTTGAGTTCTCAAGTGTAAAATTCACTTTTCTCTTAAAGTTGTATTTTTGTATGGACTATATATGGTCCTTAAAGAATAACTGAGACAAAGCTGATTTCACCTTTAAGTCAAATGAATTTAGGCAACAGATACTATTTATTTTCGTTTTTTCATATCTTCTCCCACTGTTTGACTTGTCTGGCGTAAGATTAACTTTTGTATTGTTACCTGCCAGCCAATTTTACTTCTTTCCTTGAGACATATGGGGACATTTTTGCCCAGTTACATGGCAGACATAACAGTACTTTCCAAAGTGCAGTATGAAGAAAACAGTTGTATTTCTCCCAATTCCCCCCCATTCTTCATATATACGTATATGGACATCTGTTTTAACTATAGATTTGAAGTGAATAATCTGTTTAGATGCTTGCCCCATTTTTGTTTAAGCTATTTCTCCATATACAGTAAATGCCAGCTCTCTGTTTAGATGTTTCATGAAGATATGTATTTGCCAGGCTTTGCAAACTTGTTGTATCATGATTTCCCTAATCTTAATGCTAAAGCAGGATGGTGCCAGGGTGCATGTATATGCAGGCGAGGAATGTAATAAATTGTAAAGTGCCAAAGGAAAACCACAGGGGGAAGAAAAGTCAAATATTTTCTATAAAAGAACACAGTGTGCTAGAGGGTGAAATCTTTTAAAACCAAGTGTATGCTACATAAAACGTTCGGACATGGGGAAATGAATAGCATGGGTTTTGATAGTTAAGAGACTAAAGCAAAAAGTCTTGAACGATGTTTGTGGAATAATTCATTAAATTTTTTCCCTGTTTTGAAGGGAAAGGTTATGTGAATTGTTGCATTACTGGTCTTTCACAGCTGGTGTTCAAGGTTTCAAACTCCCCATGCTCAGCTTTTGTGAATCTGAAACCATCATTAGAATGGTGATACTACATCAGCGAATGAGACTAAAATGTGTATGGCTCCAATCAGCCTTAAGGCTTTTACACAGCAATAGGGAAACCAGCTCCAGAGCGGGGAGGAGGCTCCATCCCAGTCCCAAGCTTTCATCTATACATAGATATTTATAAATCTTAATTCAAGTTTTTTGAATATGTTTCTTTTTTCACACTTTCACTTGCTTCTGCCATGCTGGGAACAGAACTAAAAAGACTAAATAACTTCAAGAAAGATGATTTGGTGAAGCACTGGAATGGGTTACCTAGGAAGGTGGTGGATTCTCCTTCCTTAGGGGTTTGTCTCCTTCCTTGACAAAGCCCTGGCTGGGATGATTTAGTTGGGGATTGGTCCTGCTCTGAGGAGGGGGGTGGACTAGATGACCTCCTGAGGTCCCTTCCAACCCTGAGATTCTATGATTCTGTGATTCTGATTTCTTTCTGAATCAGCAGCAGTGTCAGTGCCTAGTGCAGCTCTCTTCTTTAACCAAGTGTTTGCCCATGGATTGCTAACAGGAGAGCACAACATGGTCTGCAAACACACACACACGTACATACGTATTTTAAAGGCCACATATTATTATAGCTTCTCCCATTGTTTTCAGCCCTGCTTCAAATTTTGGTGTCACGCAGTTCTGAACAGGCCAGAGGAACAGGGCACTTGATTTCCACAGTTGACTTGTAAATTCACTCTCTGTTTACATTTCCAGCTCTCTTCTTTAGTATGTATAGCATCCTTGAGAGTAAGGAAGCTTGAATCAGGGTTATCTGTAACAATCTGACTATGAATGCTGCTTAAGGGAAAGACCAATGAAGGGGCTTTACTCCTACTGTAGTAACCTGTGATCAACATTCCGTCACAAACTCATTGAATGAAATGGGGATCCCTCTCACTGATTCCAATGATAGTTCTCAGGATTCAAGTGATGTTTGCAACACAACATTTATCTCCTCAGAGTGCACTCTGTTATCATGCTGGCACATTTTTAAGAGGCTGACAATGTCATTTCTACCACCTGTTATATTTATTTTATTGGTTGACAAATACGTTTAATCCATGCTAGTAATTCTCTCTTTAGTAACTTCTGCTGTTATCCATTCAAATCTCTTGTATCAATTGGGTTCAACTGGACTCAGTATTTGGATTGGAGACCTCCAAACAGTAGGTGCTGCTTTTCCCTCTGAATAAGCATGTTATAGTACACTAGACTTTTGAAACTTCTTTTCCAATTAAATGCAATACCTAGCTCTTGGCCATGTGAGCTTGTTTAATATCTCATGGCAATTTTGTAAAAGAAGAGGTATTAGGCGTGCTTAGCCAAATTTCAGACCTAGTAATTACATTGTACCTACCTAAATTGATCTTAGACATTCTGTTGGAAAATATTTTTTTCAATTCCAAATATTGTGTTGTGTTCATGTATTTTCCTCTATAGGCATGTGAAATCACCATTGTGCATCAGTGGTAAAAGTGTTAGGATGGAAAACAATGTATTCATATGGTTTAAGTCCCGAAGGGACGATTTGATTATCTATTTTGACCTCCTGTAGATCACAGGCCGTTAAATTTCACCAAGTTACCCCTGTATTGAGCTCAATAACTTGTGTCTGGCTAACACATATCTTCCAGAAAGGCATCCAGTCAATCTGGGGACAGCAAAAAGAAGAATTCCCTATTTCCCTTGGTAACTTGTTCCAATGTTCAAAATGTGAGCCTTATTTCCAATTTGCATTTGTCTGGCTTCAGCTTCCAGCCACTGTTATGCCTTTCTCTCATAGATTACAGAGCCCTTTAGTACTCAGTATTTTCTTCCTGGGGAGGTACTTATACATTGTAACGTATTAATGTCATCTCCCAGTCATCTTTTTGATAAGTTAAACAGATGAGCCTCTTTAAGTTTCTCATGGTAAGGCATTTTCTCCAGACTTCAACTCATTGTTGTGGCTTTTTGCTGCCCCCTGTCCAATTTTGTCAACATCCTTTTCAAAGCATTTACCAGTAGGAGAACATTTCAACCTCTCTGGCCACTCAGTAAAAGATTTAAGGGTGGCAATTTTGCAACAGAAAAGCTTCAAAAACAGACTCCAACGAGAAACTGCTGAGCTTGAATTAATATGAAAACTAGATATCATTAACTTGGGTTTGAATAGAGACTGGGAGTGGCTGGGTCATTACACATATTGAATCTATTTCCCTATGTTAAGTATCCTCACACCTTCTTGTCAACTGTCTAAATGGGCCATCTTGATTATCACTACAAAAGTTTTTTGGAATTAATTTGCAAACTGGATACAATTAACTTAGGCTTGAATGGAAACTGGGAGTGGATGTGTCATCACACAAAGTAAAACTATTCACCCCGTCCCCCACTGCTCCTCAGACGTTCCTGTTAACTGCTGGAAATGGCCCACCTTGATTATCACTACAAAAGGTTTTCTCTCCCCTCCCCCCCCCCACTCTCCTGCTGGTAATAGCTCATCTTAAGTGATCACTCTCCTTACAGTGTGTATGATAACACCCATTTTTTCATGTTCTGTGTGTATATAAATCTCCTCACTGTATTTTCCACTGAATGCATCTGATGAAGTGAGCTGTAGCTCATGAAAGCTTATGCTCAAATAAATTGGTTAGTCTCTAAGGTGCCACTAGTACTCTTTTTTCTCCTGCTGATAATAGCTCACCTTAATTAATTAGCCTCTTACAGTTTGTAGGCAACTTCCACCTTCTCTGTATATATAATCTTCTTACTATATGTTCCATTCTATGCATCCAGTGAAGTGGGCCGTAGCCCATGAAAGCTTATGCTCTAATAAATTTCTTAGTCTCTAAGAAAAGGAGTATTTGTGGCACCTTAGAGACTAACCAACTTATTTGAGTATAAGCTTTCGTGAGCTACAGCTCACTTCATCGGATGAATACTGTGGAAAGTGTAGAAGATCTTTTTATATACACACAAAGCATGAAAAAATACCTCCCCCGCTATCTGTGTGTATAAAAAGATCTTCTACACTTTCCACAGTATGCATCCGATGAAGTGAGCTGTAGCTCACGAAAGCTTATGCTCAAATAAATTGGTTAGTCTCTAAGGTGCCACAAGTACTCCTTTTCTTTTTGCGAATACAGACTAACACGGCTGTTACTGTGAAATTAGTCTCTAAGTTGCCACAAGTACTCCTGTTCTTTTTACATCAGAATTGTGTACAGTATTCCAGGTTTGGTTTCACCAATGCCACATACAGAGGTAAAACCACTGCCCTACTCTCACTTCTCGCTGTTTATACATCCAAAGATTGCATTAGCCTGTTTTGCCAATGCATCACAATGGGAGCTCATATTGAGTTGCTTATAGGGTGACCAGACAGCAAGTGTGAAAAATTGGGACAGGTGGTGGGGGATAATAGGAGCCTATATAAGAAAAAGACCCCAAAATTGGGACTGTCCCTATAAAATTCCCAAAGACCCTGTATTATTCAACAGCTAGGTCTGCTTCTTCAGACATGCTGATGTTTCCCTGAGCCGCTTTCTACTTCTAAGCCCCCTTGTGCTGCTTCCCCACAGCCTGGTTCTTGGGCCTGACTCCTCCCTTCTCTGCTGAACTAATAAGTCTTATGCCCCTCCCAAGCTCCACTGACATGTTTTTACTGACTCTACCTCAGGGCCTTCCCCACATGATCCTAACCTGTCTCAGCAGCTTTTCCTCACTGTCTCCCTCCCCCAGGAACTCTGGAGTTTTCCCTATGCTGCTGCCTGTGGGTCCTCCTAACTGACTTCTACCTGTGTGAATTCCTCTCTCAGGAGCCTAACTCTGCTCCTGTGGGTTCTCCTGCCTGCAGCAAAGTCCTACCTTCTCTGCAGTGCCCTCTTCCCTCCCAGCTGAATTCGCCACACTGTTTGTATAGTCTTTTCCTACCACTTTCACAGCTGTGGTCTCTATTTACCATTATGTTGCCATATCATCATCAGCTGAGGGCAAGCTGCTAGGGCATAGGCAAGACTGAGCCTGCCTTACCTGAAAGGTCTAGCCAGCCTGTGTCACTCCTCAGAGAATGAAATCAGGTTTGTTTGACAATATTTACTTTCTATAAAGCCATGTTATTTACATTCCTATCCATTCAATTCTTTATTAGTTTAATTCCATATCATATCCATCTCTTTTCCATTATTCTGCTTGGGACTGATGTCAGGCTAGCCAGCCTGTAGTTACCTTAGTTATCCCACTTGCACTTTTTGAATATTGTTATCACACTAGCACTCTTTCAGTCTTCTGGAATTTCCATGGTATTCCAAGATTTATTAACAATTATCAGAGTTGTGCTAGAGATCTCCTCTTAATCAGACATTTTGTGTCTCTTGGGAGGCAAGTTATCTGTGCCTATCATTTTAAAAATGTTTATCCCTAGTAGTTGTTGTTTAACATCTTCCTTGGTTACTAACGGACTTGAAAATCCTTCATCATCATCCTGTGATATAAGGACATCATACTGCTTCTTAACAAATACAGAACATAAATATTTATTGAACATGTCTGCCTTTTCTGTATTATTAACAGCTTTACTATCTCCATCTATTTATGGGCCAATACCATTGCCAGGATTTCTTTTGTACCTAATGTACTTAATTAGGACCTGTTCCTTCTTATTGCTCTTAATCCTGCCAGACATGAATTTTTCCCTGATGTCTTCAGATTCCCTTAGCAATTTTCTACACTTCATTACTTCTAATTTATATTGATTACTATCTATTTCCCTGTTTTTAAATTTGCTATATATTGCTTTTTTAATTCAAATTGCTGCTTTCCCTTTGCCAGTGTACCAGGATTAGCTGCTTTCCTAATTGCGGAATTGTGGCTATCTCATAAAATTTTCTTAAAGAACTCCCCATTTTCATTCATATTTTTCTGTCTAAATTCCACCCCCCCCAGTCAATTTTACTCATAGTGTTCCTCAGCTTTAGGAAATTAGCCCTCTTGAAGCACCAGGAATAAATATTACCGGTTCAAACCATCCTTTGATTGCCCATATTGGATGTAATCAGGTCATGGACACTTGTCCCTAGGCAACCAACATCTTCCAGTCTATTTTTAATTCATCTTTATCCATCACAATGAGGTCCAATGTTGGGTTATTACATGTTGGGTTCAATACTTTTTGTCTTAGAAAATTATCATCTATAACTTTTAGAAACTCTAATGATGTCTTACGACTGGCTGCATGAGACCTTCAGCATATGTCTGCCACAAGGCATGTCAAAATGTAAGATGTGATTATAAAACCCCCTAGAATAACTGAACATGCTTAGCTCCACAAAGTGATTTTATACTAATCTTATAATGTATTGTGCACATGCACAACACCTGCTTAGGCATCAGGTTTCTGGCAATTCCCCAGGCCATCTGGGCTGCTTCCAAAGTCCTGAGTCTCACAGAGCTGCAACCATAAAAGGAATTAGAAGTGCATTCGGAATATGGTTTTCCTGTCCCTGCATGATGCAAAGAACAGAGTTCTTGAGACCACTCACTGTCAATTATGATAACATTTTTAGACCCCGATCAACAGGAATTTTGCCATTGATTTAAGTGTCAGCAGAATAAAGAATAAATAAAGAATAAAGCTCATATTTTTCCTGATTAAAGTAAAAATGGTTTGATACTTTTCCTTCCAATCACAAAGACACAATTTGAGGAGGGAAGGCAGTGAAGGGATCAATTAAGAGAAAATTCACAGATTTTCATCTACATATTGTAGGCCTATTTTTAAACCATGGTGCCAAATTCTGGAGTTAGATGCATGCACATGGATGCTGCTGAGGATCCTAAGAGTGATGCACATGAATCCAAAGGCAGAATTTGGCCCATTCTTCTCTGTAGTCTTGCTAGTACTTCTGTTGTGCTCCTTAATTAAGTATTTCATAGTGCCTTTAACCATGAATGAAGAGCATCAGAGAACTAATAGGTTGTAAGATTACACTTGAGCCCCCTTAGGGATTGTCAAGTATAGAGACATGGCAGAGAGCTACATAGCCAGGAAACATTGTGTGAAGAGGTCTGCCGTACAGATGTGGAACAGTTTTATGAGAGTGATTATTCTATGAAAGCATTTGCTTCCACACATAAAAAGGTGGATTTGAATCTAGTACCCAGATGTATTTTTTTAAAATATGGTTTGATATTTTTATACAGAAGTAGGAAATATCTCTACCTCTGTATATGCAGCTGGAACTCATGGGTCAATGTATGTCGTGCATCCCCTTCTGGGCCCATTCCACAGTGAAGGTGAATCTGTTACAGCCCCTAGCTATAGATCCTGGTGCTTTACCTCAAACTGTACAGACTCATGCTCTGTTCAATTTCCAGTGTTCGCCAGTATGGTGGCATCACAGAATAGTACAGTAAAAAGCTTCAGGCTTTCAATTACATGGGTCAATTCCTACCCATTGAAATCAATGACAAAACTCTTACTGACTTCAAGGGGTCAGGATCTCACCCCCTAACTCTATGAATGGGTGAAAGAGAGGGGGGAAAAGAGGACCCAATCCAAAACTCATTAAAACAATGGAAAGACTCCCAATGACTTCAGTGAACTTTGAATAAGGCAGTAAGCTTCACTTCCCGTTTCTTTTCCTTGAGGATAAAGAGTAATATAGGGTATGACTACACTGCAAGCTAAACCTATGCTTGACTCTGGGTTCAAGCATAACCACTCCTTGTGTCTACACTGAAATTGCACTAAACCATGGTTCGGATCCAAGATCCCAGGACCCTGAAGGGCTCAAGGATCCGAGTTCGAGTTAAGGTGGGATCCAGGATCTGAACCCTATTGCTTTGCAGCGTAGATGCAGCCCCGCTTGACTTGAGTCCTAGGAGTCAGCTGAAAGTATCCCACTATTCTATGGGACACTGTCTTTAGTCCTCCTTATCCCGACAATCTGCGATCCACTCTATCGAAAGGGGAAGCCATACCCCTTTGCAAAGAGCAGCAGATCAGTTTAGCATTAATCATTCTCTTCTCATCACCGATATGCAAGCACACTATCACAGGGCCTGTTGGGTTTGCTATGGAGGGTGAACCAATCATGGCTTTTGCAAAGCGAGCTGCTTCAAACTTCCTGTAAAATGCAGGGTGGGCTGAAAAGTTTTCCCACAGTGTAACATAGTCCTAAGGGTATGGAGGCCACATTTTGGGGCAGGGGAGCCCTAGGAACTCTGGGATATGGTTACTTTGACTTGGTAGGGTGACCATATTTTTCCCAAAGGGAAAACAGGACACTGTGCAAGTCTGGCCGGAGGCCCCCCTCCCCTCTTTCTTCCCCCCCGCACTCCTACAGGGGGCTGGCCTGAGGTCCCCTGGCACCCGCCTGCGCAGGACTGGCCTGGCCCAAGCCTTCCCTCCCGTCCACTCAGGGACTGGCATTGATGCTCTCCTGCCTCCACCCACATGTTCCTCTGTGCCCCAAGACGATTCACACCCCACTTTTTTTTTTTTGCAAAACTGGGCATTTGTCGAATTTGATTTTGCCAACTGATGATCAGTGGGCAAGAGCAAATGGGACAAATGCCCAGTTTTGCAAAAAAAAAAAAAAAAGAAAGAAAAAAAAAGAGGTAGGGCTGGCCAGGACCCTTTACAAAGGGACTGTCCTGGCCAAAATGGGATATATGGTCACCCTATGACTCGGGTCTGCGCACTGCAGTGTGGAGATCAGAGCTCTAGTTTTGTACACCAGTTAGAAAAATCTTAACATAGGGTTTAAATACAATGTAGATGCTCAAGTCCAGGGTTCCCTAACATGTGTCAGCTGACTCAAGTCCCTCTAACCTTGAGCTTACATTGCAGTGTAGCCATACCCCAGGCACTGATTTCACTCCTATTGAAGTCAATGAGAGTTTTGCCATTACCTTCAAGAGGAGCAGGATGGCCCCCTTTACCCATAAAAACCTTCTACTCATATGAAAGAAAAAGACAGCTAGTAACCAGAGCATTTTATCTTCCTATAAACTACTGAGACAAATTCATTAGTGGATTAAACTAATCATTATGCTTGTGAGTCACATCCATGAAATCCCTAACCTTATAACATGTTATCTCATCTGCTGGCATCCCCATGATACATTTTAATTACTCTCAATAGTGGGATCATATATCCTCAATTACACATTAAATAATTAACTAATTAAATAAAGATAAAAATATATATTATCTTTAATTAAAAGAAAGAGATCCACCAGGTGTGGTAAGAAGCACAATATTATCCCTGGAAAAACTGCAAGATATCTGAAGTAACATAAATAATTAAAGACATTTTTTTTTACCTGTTTGTAATGGAAAAGTGCAGCAATTAGAAATACTATAGGGCTAGATTCAGCCACAAGTCCTTATATTGACTAGTAATTAACGCTGTAAATAGTTCCATTGAAATCTATGGGAGAACTTGAAAAGTAAGATACTACTCAGTGTAACTATGGGTATTGCAATCTAATCTGTATTAAATAAAAATTATATGCACTATACTCAGTAAGAATCTCTCTTGCTTAGGGATCATGACAAAGACAAAATTGAGCCCTTAACCATGGTTTTGTTAAATCAGCAAAATTTGCCTTACAACATTTTCAAATCCACACATTCAGATAGGACACGAATACCCTTAATCTTAATCTAACATACATCAGAATTCTGTCCATCTGGCATCTTTCAATTTAGTTACTTATACTTTTATATTTAAAACACTGTTAAATTTTGTTAATTAGATGCATGGATTAGAACATAAGAACATAAGAGCATACATACTGGGTCAGATCAAGGTCCATCTAGCCCACTATCCTGTCTTCCAAAAGTGGCCAGTGCTAGGTTCTCCAGAGGGAATGAACAGAACAGGTAATCATCAAGTGATCCATCCCCCTGTCGCGCATTTCCAGCTTCTGGCAAACAGACGTTCGGGACACCATCCCAGCCCATCCTGGCTAGTAGCCATTGATGGACCTATCCTCCATGTATTTCTCTAGTTCTTTTTTGAACCCTGTTATAGTCTTGGCCTTCACAATATCCTCTGGCAAGGAATACCACAGGTTGACTGTGTGTTGTATGAAGAAAGACTTCCTTTTGTTTATTTTAAACCTGCTGCCTATTAATTTCATTTGGGGACCCTTAGTTCTTGTGTATGAGAAGGAATAAATAACACTTCCATATTTATAGTCTCCATACCTGTCATGATTTTATAGACCTCTGTCATATCCCCCTTTAGTCATTTCTTTTCACTTTCATGTTACTTTGCAGTTTTCCCATAGATGTTCTCCTTAAGAATGTACACCCTTGTGTATTTTCATCATGTCAGCGTTGCCAAACCAACAAACAAGCACACAAACAAAACAACCTGATTTTGGTAATGTTAATCATGGCAAATGGAAAATGAGAGTGGATACTCCCTTCATGATGCATGTGGAGTTATACATATAAATCTCTGCATTTTGGTGAAATTAGAATGGTGTCATTGATATAATAGGACTATTTGCAGTGAGATCATAATGGTTTCTTTGAAGGTACTGGAATGTCATTGCAAATGTATAAAGTACTATTAATGAAGATAAAAAAGAAGCTTCCAGTCACATTACACTAGATCTGCAGCGCCTTTGGACTACCCACATAGGATGTCAAATGAAGTATTATCATGCAAATTATACCTCTTAATCTCCTATTGAAATCTATGGGATTATGCATAAAACATGAAGAATGAAACAGCCAAAGAGAATCAATTTCCATCATTCATTCATGAACAAAAGTCATTGGAACATTCACACCATAACATTTGGTATGTTTTCTAACAGCTGACATACCTTTTCCCTTCACTGTGAATTTTAATAATTTGTTCATAAGAATTACAGATCAGATCCTTAGCTGAACTCAATGAATCTGTGCTTATTTAGACCAGCTGAGGAACTGCACTGGAGTACTTGTGTCTTTCTTTTTCCAGAAGCATTATTCTAAAAACTGTAGTTATTGGGACAAATTGAATGGTAGTAAAATGTTAATGAAGTGGAATTACAACATGGATGAAACTGGCCCATTATGTCTGAACAGAGAAGTAGTTATTATTATTACCTAGTGTATTCTTTGATTCTGATACAGAGGAAGAGCCTCATGACCCTTACATGAGGAAGTGCCTCTGCAATAGCTCCAAGCTTCTTCCAGAGCCATGGAAACACATGATCTCCTCCTCCCAAAACCTTGCAGGGCAAATAACTGTATTTTACTCCATACTGAAAACCTGATTCACCACTCTTCTGAAATCAACTGTGTAAAACTGTGTGATACTGTGTTAATTCAAGCTCCAAGGCTGCATTAACTTACATGAGTTCCCCCTGCTATGTGTGGAAACTGCTTCCTTTGGAGTGGTGGGGTGGGAGGGCAGATTTAGGGGAGTAAATCACCAGCCTCTCATGAGATGGGAATTGGCACCCATGCTGATGAAAGAATAAAGAGGAACTCTTAGTTTCTGCTCAACTATTTCAGCAAAGAGAGCAAGAAGTGCAAAGGTTACCATGCAATTTAAAAATGACTGCGCCCATGGCCCAATACCTACAAATATAACAATTATCACTAGAAATATTTGCTAAAATTAAAATGTAATCAATTATAGCATGGTAACTGCATAATTAATTTTAATGCTGCAAAGAAAATGCAATCATTCATTTTCCTTTTGTTGAACCCACTCCACTTTTCCATACTTCAGAAATTTTCCTTTAATAAGATATCGTCACCTCCTCCAAATACACATTGTCTTTTTTTCTTTTCTCCCTTCCCCCTCCCCCAGTTGTGTAAGTGGTTTTAAATCTGAAAGGAATTTAGTGCTTTCAGCGGTAAGGGTTTAATATCACAGTTAGCTCTAGGCATAGAGTGTGCACGCTCTGGTCAGATCTCCCAGACAGGTACCATAGTGCTGTCTTGTCCCAGTCCTGGGCCTATCTTGAACAGAGAGACTAATAATCATGCCAAATTGTTTCTGCTGCTTTTGTGGTGTCTCCAAATAGGGTTACTATAAGACTAAAACACTCATTTTCACTATTGCAAATTAGGATTTGAACCTTGTGGTATGTATACACTGGAAAAAAAGACCCACATCATGTCCAGCCAGGGTCAGCTGGCTCAGGCTTGCAGAGGTCTGGCTACAGAGCTAAAAATTGCTAGGTTGATATTCGGACTCAGGCTAGATCCTGGTTTCTGTGACCCTCTCCCCTCGTGGGGTCCCAGAGCTCTGGCTCCAGAACAAGCCTTAATTATTTGCACAGTAATTTTACAGTTCTGCAGCCCAAGCAAGCCCAAGTCAGCTGACCCAGGCCAGCAGTGAGTGTTTAACTGCTGTGTAGACAAGCATAGCTCTCCAGACCAAAAAGAAAAGTGTTACCTTGCCCCTTTCAGCCACTTGTCCATTGTGCTTAAAAGCTTTCCCAATATACCATTGCTACCTTTATTTCTATTATTTGTGGTACAGAAACATCTAGAGGCTCCAAGTGAGAGCCTTATTATGTTAGGTACTGTATAGGTACCTGGTAGGAGATAGCCCCTTCCCCAAAGAAATTGAAGACTTAAATCAACAGTGTGGGAGAAGAGAAATATTATTACCATCTTCATTTTACAGATGAGGAAATGAGGCAATTAAGTGACTTGACCAAGTCACATAGCAAGCTTGTAGCAGAGCTGAGAGTTGAACCTAAGTCTCCTAAGAACCAGTCCAGCACATTAACTGCAAATCCTCTCCAATCAGCCCACAATTTTTGAAATAGTCATCATCAGTGGAACAGAATGACCCGAATTTCTTTCTAGGATATATCTGATCCTAAGATTAGGGGATACTGAAAAACAATGCACAGAATAAAGGATGTAACATCTCAATAGGTAAGTGAAGATTAGGAAACAAAATGTGCTCCATATGTTACTAAAGTACTACCCAACTTCAATGCCATCTAAACAATATTGATGCAGGTATTTGCAAGTTTTGTAATGCAAATACTGATTATGTTTAGTCTGTTCTGTCAGGCATTAAATAACATTCCCATTCTAGTTTTAAAGAATTCTTTCTAATCTTTGTTTACACTAATGCCTCCTTTGCTGACTTTTAACAATTATGTGCCATTGACAATTGTTTATTGTTGTTTAATTAGGAGGTGGATTATTCCGGTATTTTAATTATTAGTATTCAACAACTTGACAGAAATGTTATTCCCCAAACCACTAAACACAAATTGACTTTGATTTCTTTTACTTAATCTTTTTATGATTGTATTATAAGCTCTCTGCTGTATAACTTTTTGTTAATTATGGTATCTCAGAGTTTCAGCTCAGTAATGTGTGCACCAAAGGAAACAAATCCATGAAGTGTCTATTTCACTTCATTTTGGTAATTTAAAAAAAAATTGTTAGAGAATTGAATGTTAAACATAAGTGGTATAATTAGGTCTCCACTGGCTCCGTATGCTATTTACTCAGTTTCCAAATTGGAGTACCTTACTTAATTTTAACACATAGTTTGAATCCTCTGAAGTAGTATAGAAATCTTTGAGAAAATGGCCATCACATCTTAAATGTCATCAGTCCCAGAAGTACTGCCTGCACAAAGCTACCATAGGTAATGAGTATTGTTTAAATATTTATTGTTGGAGACAGTAAATAAATGTATTAAGAAGAGTTGTCAACCTTTATTAGCCAATCAGGAGACAATTTGTAGATATAGAAGATCCAGAAGACATTTAAACTATAGTGATCACTATAATAATAATAATAGGGCTAGTAAAAAATATTGCATCAAAACTATTTTTCAGAAGAAAAATGATTTTTCAGCTATATGAAATTTTTACATGAAAAATTTAATTTTTTCTTCAAAAGATTTTGGCTGAAAATGGGAATTCTGGTGCCTCATGGGAGCTATAATTTGTTCCTTGTGCCCTCACGCTCCTCCACAGGCCGGGATCTCCAGCTGAGCTACATCTTCCATAATGCACCATGGTCTCCTCTCATGGTGAGGGGAAGCTGTGCAACATAGTGTCCCTGGCTGAGGTGCATTCTGAATATGCTGACCAGATAGCAAGTGTCAAAAATTGGGACAGGAGGTGGGGGGTAATAGGTACCTATGTGAGAAAAAGACCCAAAAATCGGGATTGTCCCTATAAAATTGGGACATCTGGTCACCCTAATTCTGAGAGATGTAGTCCAGCTGTGGAGTCTGGCCCACAGAGGAGAACAGGGACACAAGGCATTAACTACAACTCCCATGAGGCATTACAATTCCCATTTTCAACTCAAATCCTTCAGGTTTTGAGTTTTTGGTGAAAACTTAAACATTTCCATAGGTAAGTAAAGATTAGGAGACAAAACAAGCTCTAAATAGAGCTGAAGTCAG
Organism: Eretmochelys imbricata; assembly: GCF_965152235.1. Taxonomy (NCBI): domain Eukaryota; kingdom Metazoa; phylum Chordata; order Testudines; family Cheloniidae; genus Eretmochelys; species Eretmochelys imbricata. The sequence continues at coordinate 243,916,195 of NC_135573.1, forward strand.
TGATTACTGACCTCTGTCATATGACAGGATTATTAATCTTTGTAACCATGTCAGGTGACTGGGCCAGGAAATAGAGTTAAACCTCCTTTCTGTGTATGCTATCTCTAAACAACAACTGCAATAACCAGGGCTTTTCAGAGGAACTAGGGATGGGAAGGATAATATTGTTACAGCCCTCCTGCAGTCCCCATATCTGATCATAACAAGGAAATCTGGTACTTGACTTTTAGAGGCAAAATTAAAATGAATGGTGCTGCTACCAAATTATCCCAGTTTTGATTGAAGAAGAGAAATCTGCCTGACTCTTGTGTGATGTTTCTGGAGGTTATGAAAGACTACAGCTGTGTGAATAATGGATTTTGCAGTTTGCTGCCAATTCCAAAAAATAAAAAAATAAAAAAAATAATTGCAGGTCAAGTTGAAAATTATATTTTTCAAAATTTTCAGTGAATTGAAATAAATTTGTGGAGGTATGTCACCTATTCTGGGGGAGTATCACACATGGAGTAAAACACTATTCAGGGTGAGTAAGGAGTATTGAGAGAGTATTGTTCCTGCATAATGTCTTAATATTTAATATGATAGCTATTTTTGTAGTCTTCTTAAATCCCTGCTCTCGAAACTTCAGTGGGGAGATTTTCAAAAGTATCCACATTGCTAAAGTCCTATTCATTTTCATTACGATTTGTGATCCAAAGTCACTTAGGCAATTTCAAAAATCTGAATCCAGAGTTCCAAAATGCTGCAAGTGAGATCATGCTGTTCCTTTTCTCCATCCCCTCCACTGGCACTCCATTTATCTCCAAACCCAAATGAAAATGACATTCTTGTTTACAGAACTCACTAGTGACTCATGGTCATGGCTGACCTGTCTGTCTAGAACTCCTCCCTTCATACAGCCACAGAGTCATTTGCTCCACTTAAATCACACCTCTTCTTCCACTTTTTTCCAGCTTATGTCTCACTCTATAAGGCATTATGTAAGTCCCCTGTAAGGAGGACGATGTATAAAAAATAGATTGTATTATATCGAAGAACTGGGAATAGTGTTACTCTACTGCAGAAGTGACAGGAGAGCACAAAACATTGGTCAGACTCTCCTCTCTCACTGGTATTATGCCAGTTTAACTTAGGAGCTGTTATCCTACTTTTACACCAGTTTGATTCAAGGCCTGACAAACAAAATCAGTATATATGGAAAGAACTCACTGAAGCCTAAACTCCAATTTGGAACAGATGGCCTTAATGTCCCCACCACCTATGAAAATGCCATTTCATACATGATGGAGCTTAGAAGCTGAGCCACTACCTAGAAAACAGATCCATGCCCTATCTGGGTGGTGAACAATAGCAATTTCCTAAGAGAAATCATCAACACCTTCAGAGCAACAAGCACAACAATTTCCTGGAATAATGCAGCAGTCTTGATTCAGAAGAACTTTCCAGTTACTATCCCATCTCTGACCTGCTATTCCTCAGCAAAACAGATGAGAAAGTTCTAAGTAGTGGCAACCAGGGCCCAACAACCTATTTCCTCTACCAACATCCTGCATGTTTTGCATGCAGATTTCAGGCTGTGACATTCAGGAGACAGCCAAGTGAAAGATCATCTCCTTATGGCAGTGAATGGAGGCCATAACTCAATGTTCTCACTGCTTCACCCCCTGCAGCATTCAACATAGTCAAGTACAATTGCTGACATCCTTACGTGATGTAACTGGATAAGACTGCACAACACAACAATGGGTCCATCAGGACCCAAAGAGCTGTATTGAGCAACTGCTTTTCTTCAATAGAAACCTTTATCTGTAGATTCCTACAGGGTTCTATCCAGTGTTCTAGGAATCTTCATCCCTTCCTCCCAGACAGACATCTGGCCATAGTGATCTATGCATTCTTCATCTCCACACTGTATGACGGTACCACAGTTTATATTGGACTGAAGATGGCAAAAATGTGAGGCTCCAAATCACACAAAATGCAACAGCCATGTGCTCAGTGGATTAGCTGCCAAGAGCCCTTTATCCCTCCATGTGCTCCAATCTCTCCACAGGCTCACAGTTCACATCCATTGATAGTTCAAGGTGCAAGTTCTGATCTTCAAGTCCACCACTGGGTTACTGAAGCTCGTTAGCTACTGCATTTTATCCACTAAGAAAACTGCACTCTCTGGGACAATGTGCATTAACCACCTGTTTCCCCACTGTCTATCATGTTTTCTGGTGACAAAACAGGGCAAGGATCAACATCTTAGAAACGCATTATTAATAAGAATAAGAAGAATTTATCACTTAAAGGTTTTGAACCATTTTCAATAGCTTCAGTATATTAAAAATATGTCAATTCAAGTTTGACTGCTCTGTGCTGTGTCTTTGCAAAAGGTGGGATGGTGGATGGTGGAAAGAACGAATGGCCATTGGTAGGCCTGTGAGATGTCTTCCTGGCTCAGAGCTTGATGACTCCAGAGGGATTTGCTCTCTGTAACACACCTTACTGTGACTCTCAAGACAAAGCAATATATACACACCTTCTGCATCAGCTGACATAACCAAATATGCTTGGGGGCTCTGGCAGACAAATCTCCTTAAGTCTGCCATGCACAGAAGGGTGGAGTACTTAGGGTCTCTGCCCAGTGCACAAAGAACTAGAAGTATGTCCTTTATCTGTTCCTGAGCAAATCTGCTAGTTGGGAACCCAACTCCGCTCTTGTTGAGATCAATGGCAAACCTCACAACAACTTCAACAGGAACAGGATTGGGTCCTGGGCATACCAAGAAGGAAGGAGGTTTCCTATAACCTCTTTATCCCAAGTGCATGCAGCCAAAACAAGATTTAGTCCTATGTATACTAGAAACTATATCTATAAATTTCAAGCAGAGAAAAAGACTCTCTAAATTAATTTGAGCCAATTTCTTTTCTCTAAATATTCAAGGTAATGTCACTAAAAAGGGTCCACTTGTATATAAATATATATACACAAAAAAAGAAGGCAAAAATGTATTACAAATATAAGCATACATAAAATATCCAAATTTTAATGTAACAGGAAATGGAAAATGAAAGATAAAATGAAATGTCAGGGACATGATTTAGCCTCTGGAGAGTATATCTGGGTCTCTTCTAAATCTTTCTTCTGGAGACTTTCAAATTACTTATAAAAATGTGCCTTTTCCATTCTTGCAAAACTGCAAATCAGCAAAAATTATATCCTTTTCCAAATTAACAATAACGGTATTCAGTCAATTTTCTTTGCTCTTGTCCCATGCATTTCACACTACATGTTACCAATTTAGAAAGCAAAAACTTCTTAAAGCCAACCCCTCCCCTCCGAATAGACACATTCTGTTGAATACAGTCAAGGTTCTTGAAATAACATCAGGTAATAGCATATGTTACCCAAATTCTGTAGGCTAGCTGTCCGTTTAGTTTGTGTGTGGTATCCGTGTGATAAATGTCAGTCATGTGATGCATTTATTTATCATGTACCGCATCTAATCATCTGCTCTCTCCCATTAATCTACAGCCCTGGGATTCATTCTAATACTCCAGATCTCTGAGCAGCTTCAAGCCAGTTGTTTGTAAAATCACACTAGCACAGAAATGTTTCCTCCTTTTTCCCACAGCAGCAGAAAACTAGCCCCTTAAAAAAAATTGCATATGCCCAATCCCAAGAACACACAATATCCTGCAGAAGGGACAGCTTTTCTATACATACAAATGCTATGGATTTAAAGTACAGTAACTTTGAACTAAGTTGCTGCCCAGAGGGGGTGGGAAGAGGGAAAGAGGAGATAGATCGTGGACTCATCTGCAAATCCATCGATATTTTCTTTTTGGTGTAAACTGCTGAAATCCATCTACCAAACACTGCTTCAGTCTTATGGTTCATTTAGTGAATTCATCGTGTTTTACATTTTTCTAGCTCATCCCTTGCAGTTATCTGTGTGTCCCCATCTCTTAGATCCATGTTGCTCCCTGATTTAGTATTTTCAATAGCTCTTGACATGTTACATAGTAAGATAATTAGAAAACATGACCTATGAAGGAAGATTGAAAATATTGGGTTTGTTTAGTGTGGAAAAGAGAAGACTGAGAGGGGATATGATCACAGTTTTCAAGTACATAAAAGGTTGTTATAAGAAGGAGGGAGAAAAATTTTTCTTCTTAACCTCTGAGGAAAGGACAAGAAGCAATGGGCTTAAATTGCAGCAAGGGAGGTTTCGGTTAGACATTAGGAAAAACTTACTAACTGTTAGGGTGGTTAAGCACTGGAATAAATTGCCTAGGGAGGTTGTGGAATCTTCATCAAAAAAATGAGATTTTTAAGAGCAAGTTAGACAAACACCTGTCAGGAATGGTCTAGATCAGTGGTGGGCAACTTGCGGCCCGTTGGCCCCATGCGGCCCATCAGGATAATCTGATTAAGTTCCACAAGACATTTTGCTGACATTGATCATCCACATGCATGGTCCCCTGCATCTCCCAGTGGCCGCAGTTCACTGTTCCTGGCCAATTGGAGCTGCGGGAAGCAGCGGGCCGCAGGGACATGCTGTCTGCAGCTTTCCGCAGCTCTCATTGGTCAAGAACAGTGAACTAAGGCCTCTGGGAGCTGTGGGGTGCCATGCCTGTGGACGGTCAATGTCAGTAAATGTATTGCAGCCTGCAATCAGATTACTGTGATGGGCCGCCTGTGGGTTGCCCACCGCTGGTCTAGAAAATACTTAGTCCTGCCATGAGACAGGGGACTGGACTAGATGACCTCTTGAGGTCCCTTCCAGTCCTATGAATCTATGATTCTATGAAATACTGAGACTCACTCCAGAAGAAGTATGAGTCAGCCAGAACTCCCATTTTCAGTAGTGTGTAATACTACTGTATAGATGTGACACAAGGGAAATTCCTGTCACTGATGTGATTATAGTAGGTGGTAATCCTAAATGCTAATTCCGTCTTTGGACACACGGATTTGAAAGTCCCAAAGGGCATTTTAGCAGTCAGTCTCTGAGATAGCAGGCTCCTCTAACTTCAGGGCCAGCTCCAGTCCTCATCTTTTCCCGGGTTTCGAAGAATGGGCAGATAGGGGAGCATTCTGAAGAAAGAACGACTGGAGGTGTGTGGGATTTTATATGTTGACTTTCCAGTTATTAGTGGTGGGATATACTATAGTGTGGTGCTGTATTTTTGTCATGTGTGGGGTATCCAGGCCATATCAAAGAAAGGAAGGACTAGCCAGTAGTTAGGGTACTACCTAGCACTGAGGAGACTCAGGTTCATATCCTCCATCTATCACAGACCTCCTCCTATAACCTGGATAAGTCACTTAGCTTCTATGAGACCCAGTTCCCCAGATGTAAAATAGAGATGATAGTACTTTCCTACTTCACATATCTACATTGCAATGTTAGCCCAGGGTTTGAACTCTGGCTCAAGCCTAACCCCCCTCTCATCTACACACAGATCATGCTAACCCAGGACTCAGACCCAGGATCCCAGGACATCACAAGGGTTGAGGGTCTAAGCCTGAGTCAAGCCATGACCCAGGGTTTGAGCCTCATTGTGCTGCAATGTAGATGCAGCCCCATGCTCCAGAAATCTGACAAAAAGTATTCCATTATCCCATGCGCCAACTTTCTTAGTCCTTTGGACAATCAAGTTTGGTGAAAAGTCAAGTCTTCTCACACTGCACCACGAACAAAGGGCTAGAGTAGCCACATTTTGGGAGCGTGCTAGAAAGTCTGGGATATGGGTGGTTGGACTTGAGATCTTATAATTCAGTGCAGATGCTGGAGACCAAGGTTGGGACCAGGGGCTACAAATGAGCATAGATGCTCAAGCCCTAAGTTAATAGACCTAGGATCTGCTAACTCAAGTTCTAGTAACCCTGGGCTTACATTGTAGTGTAGACGTACCAACAGGGTGTTGCGAGGTTACATACATTGGAAGACTGAGAGACACTCAGATACTATGGTGATGGGGGGCCATAGACAGAGGCTTTTAAGTAATGTCAAGCCCCCCCTAGAGCATATGGATAGAAGCTCTTTTAAAGTGTTTCCTAAAAATCCAAATACATAAATAAAATGTCCAATTCAGGAATTTCAAGATAATGAATTGCACTCAGAAGTGAACTGCCAGTGCAAGTGTCTTTCTCAGCCTACCTGCTTAAAATATGTCGGTTGCCTCATTCTGAGCTAGCTGCCATGTCTGAGTGCCAATGTAAAGTGTGTTGCAGAAGTTAGGTGATGAATGCTACAAATTGGGGAGCCTTGTATAAACCAGCCATAGTGTGTACTAAGCAAGCACTGGTAAAGAGCTGTTTCAAAGCAGAGTAAAATGCTTAGGGCGGCTTTGAGTTTTTCAACCTTTGCATTGTTTTCAGTGAAATAATGTATTTAATTAGGTTAGCTAGGAAAGGGCTAAGATAATGCGCTTGGCAAGGATGCAGCATAAGCACCAGAGGGTGTCTAATATGATGAGTGCTCTTAATTTCTATTGATGTCAGTGGGAGCTCAGCACTCTACAGGATTAGGCCTATGTCCTCTACAGAGTCTTGCATCATAAGTAGCCAGTTAATTAGTTTCTTAATATGGGCTCATAAATGTTTCTGAAGGTTTGTACTTTTGTTTTCTCTCACTACTTATTTTGATTCAACTTTGGCTGCACATCTCCAGTATAAATTCTGATTTAATGTCTAAGCAGCATGTTTGCAGACTGTTCAATGGGGCATCCTGTGGGAAGCCCTGACAGAAAGAGCAAAGTGAATGCTGTCCTTGGAACCATGTTAAATCAAATATCAGCCTCAAATCCTTAAAAGGTTGGCTACTCCTAATAAACAAAGTATTTTCAAATGAAAGACTCAATTTCCTGTCTTTCCTCGTGCTTCCTGACTGGAAAAATACAATGTTTTCAGGTAGTACATTGAATCAGTAAGGACTGACAAAACCAATCTTCAGTGTTCTGGTTTGGTTCTACTAGATATTACTCACTTTGTTCTACTAGATATATACCCACTGCTCACTCATTTTCATTTTTACCAGCTTAGCAGGGGATTTCTGATGTGCACATTTTTGAAGAATAATAAAACTCCAGGCCAGCAAAGCACATGAGCTCATGCTTAACTTTAATCATATGAGTAGTTCCTTTTATGCCCCTGCTCACCTACTTATTATTATTTATATTGCCATAGTGCCTAGGAGTCCCAATCATGGACCAGGGCTCCATTTTGTTAGGCACTGTGCAAATGCAAAGCAAAAAGTCAGTCCCTACCCCAAGAATGTTACAGTCTAATTTTTAAGACCAGAGACAACAGATGGATACAGGCAGACAGGGATGTACCAAGAGTCAGTATGCTATGTAGTGGTCCCAACACACTGGCAGCCTAAAGTTAGGCATGTGCTAAAGTGTTTTGCTGGATAAGATCCTAAGTGTCAAGAAGCTTAGGCTCCAAGTCTTACTTTTCAAATTTAGTATAAAAAGTAGTTGAAAAAACTATGGCCATACTTACACCTTTCACAATTGTTTGGGCACGGTGGATTTAGTTTCCAATAGCAGAAGCAGAAGATGAAAAACATTAGGCTGTCTGTTGTGCTGAGACCACCACCTATCAAGCTTACAAATACTGTCTCATTGTTTCCTTAAATTCTCCCATCATTCTGTATGTATCCATCTTTTGTCTTATACTTAGATTGTAAGCTATTTGGTGCAGGGACCATCCTTTTGTTCTGTGTTGGTACAGCACAATGTGTTCTCCTGGTCCATGACGGGAGCTCCTTGGTACTATAATAAGAAATACATATATAATAAAAACATTCATGGTCCTGTTCCATGGAGACCACATAGGTAATACAATTAGACTATAGGCCTGTCCATGCTACTACTAGAGTCAAAGTGTATTTTGCCATTGACTCTATTAGGAGAAGGACCTAGTCCTACATTCCTTTTCAAGAGTAGTGATTCCTCATTTGCTATAAATGTTCTCTCATCAAACTGAATACATCATAAGGAGTTCTGCAGTTCCTGTACCATGGCTAAGAATGATGTTAGAGAGTCCTTTACTCTGCTACATCTAGTTCCTAGCCAAAGGAACTGTTCTGGCTGAATATTTTGTTTCAATCCCCCCAAAACCAGATGCAATAGTTAACATGATAATTAGAAAAAAACCCCAATAAATATAAAACATCTCTACAAATGACCAAAAATAGCTCTGATCACCATTGAAATGTTACATCATTGAAGTCCAATATCTTGATTTTCTCCAGGGCTTTGAAGATAGTGGCCCATTGGGAGGCTAGGAATATCCCTTTTCCATTGGTACAACCCTCAAGATTTGCAGGGTCATGTGGTTTCAGATCTTATGCCTAATAGTGGTGCGAGGCTGATTAGTGCCCATACTGGACTCAGGCCAGTGCAATCTTGATACAGCAGGGAAAACTGTACACTTAGCATGAAACAAGGGGAAAAGTTGGTGGCAGGTTCTTGGATTTTTTTTTTAATTTTGATTCTTTAAAGCCACTCAGGGATTTAGAATACAAGAATATTAAAGGTGCATGACAATTGCAATCTACATGACTCCTCTGTGGTTTACCAGAAGGCTCTTCAATTTAGCATAGGGATATCACCACCATCTGTGAAATATGTGATAGTGTGATGTGACGTAAGAATATATTGCTATGAATTTGGAACGGCTATACAATTCATTACTTATGCAGGTCATTCCACATGCATGTCATAAAACCATTATACTTCCCCACACAATCATGTACTGTGCACATTTTTCAATTATAAACTATTTTTGAGAGTTTAAAAAAATATTGGGACTAAAATGTAACACCTGAAAAAGTGTCTGGAAATTTGAAGTAGCCCCAAGAGAGACGTATTAGTGGGCAGAAAGCAGGTGAGGATGTCAAAGATGAATGCTAAATACAATTTTTAAAATGTCTAGATAATTTTTCACATAGGTCTGAAACAAAACCTTCAAATGGCTATCACCACAAGATGTATGGTGTATTATTATACAAGTGTTTGAACTTGCAAAGAACATATGTGCATATATAGGTCACGATCAGCGAATTCACCTTAAAATGAGAGCCTATATTATAGCATCATCCAGAAAATACATATATGCTAATGATATGTTAAAAACAACATAATAAAATCAACTCTAACTTTTCATTCAAATCTATTTTGTCCTTTATCTTTCAAACAATAATGTAGCAGATTATTACACGGAATTTAATTATGCTCTTCCTTCCATTAACTTTTTTCCTTTCAGGGGCAAATATGCTCATACCATCTCCTCAGTCGAATGAATTAGAACTGATAGTACAGCTTAATTTTAAATAATTTCAATTTTATGTGCTAAGTAAAATAATTTCACAAATCCAGTCAGTCACTGAAAATCAAATGTACTTATATAAAGTTAGTCAATAGTGTGAGACATATAAAATATTTTTTGTGAAAAGATAAAAGAATTCTAGGAGAAAAAAGGAGTACTCTTAGAAATTATTAATAAAAGTCAAAAGCTTTTAGGGTAATTAGAGTTTAATTAGAAAGAGATATGTTATCAATATGATAATAGCTGCAATTTTAATAATGCTGATATCTTATTTCTCTGTAATATAATGTAATACTATCCTTAAAACATACACACAAAAATGGCTTGCTGCAAGTGGTAGTTTGGATTAGAACAATTACTGTGTTCTATTTCCATAACCAGCTGCCTACCAAGTTCTGATGTAATCATTTAATTAATCTTTGGGATTATTTATACAAATTAGCACCAGTTGCCAAATACTTCATCATGAGAAACAATTTATATCTGAAATAAAGTTATAACATAAAATATCTAGATATCACCGTGAATGTTCTCAGATACCATCGTGACACGTGCATTATAAGAACCTAAATGGAACAGAACAGGAACATTCCTAATAGAAAAAAAATAACTTGTAAATTCTTTTTGAAAATAGGAAAGTAGTTGTAAATTCCTCTTATTGTGTTTTTGGAGAACAATGGTTTATGGAATGTAATAGTTGTAAGTTCCTCTCTTTAGTCGCTTTGGCTAACAATGGTTTACTGAATGTCGTAGTTGTAAATTCCTCTTTTTAGTGTTTTTGATTAATGAAAGTTTTTTGTACAAATGGTTTGTTTTAAGAATGACATCATTCAAGTCAATTTATTATTGCTTAATGTTTTTCTTTTTCCCATCTGTAATATGAGGATAATGATATTTAGCAACACCACAGGGTGATAATGAGCCTTAATCACTGTTCTTTAAAGTACTTTGAGATCCATGGATTAAAATTACTATTGAAGTGAGAGTTATTATTAGTAGGAATTTGGGATCTATTTTTTTCTTCAAATGCAACTGGCCTTTGTGCAAAGCATGGTAGAAAAACTATTAAACATAGCCAGAGCATATTTATATCCTCTAGATTATGTTCTAACAACATAGTTACAGAAAGAGTCAAACCTCATTTCAGCCAAGAAATTTGACTTTGAATATGCTCCAAAGCATTGGGGTTAATTTAATTATTCATCTACTTTGCTAAGTAATGAGAAAACAAAATTGCTCACTTTTTAGAAAATGGAGCAGTCCAAATCTCACCATGAAAAAAAAATCCACAGCAGCACAACAGATCTTGAAAGGACCAAATCACTTTTGATTTTTCAAGCAGAGACGATCTATTTTTAGTGTGAGATGCTAACAAAGCTCTTGATTTCTTTGAAATTTCAGCTTGCCCTTTTAAGTCAAAAGCAGTTTCCCTCAACAACGCTTACTACCAACTGGAGAGATTAGAGTTGTCCTTCCTGTAACCTATAACCAACCATGAAATCCCACAGGATAGGGTTGTTTCTCTCGCAGCCATGTCTATCAGAAAGATTATATTTTCTCCCCTCAGTGCCTGTCTGTCCAGTATAATAAGAAATAAAGGCTCAGTTGGAAAAGGCTCTCATCCTGTGAAGTTCTAAGTACCCTCAACAACCAATGATTGCAATTGGAGTTGAAGGTGCTCAGCACTTGCCAGAAGCTGTTCAGTACTTTGCAAGATCAGGCCCTAAGATTAAATGCATTTCATAAAAGGTAAACAGAAAACAGCCAGTTATTTATTTTTCTTTTTTAAAGAGTCAGATTCCCTTTGTCGAAATCTATCATTTCCCTTGAGCAAAACATCCCGAAAAATTCATGGTACTTTCAGACAGTATATGACTGGATAGCTCAACATGCAGTTTTGTTTATTGGTATACGGACATTGCTTATATTAAATAAATAAAGATGCCACCGTTCAGTTCTGACCATTCTATTTGGCTCATGTATTTTGTTCAGGTGCCTCTCAATAAGAAATCATTCATCTTCTGCTTGTTAAATCTATAGTACTGTGAACTTCCCTGCATTAGGAATCTTTGGTCTCTTTGAGATGGATAATAACTGGTAACTTCACAAATTCCAGGGCTGAGATAGAGAGTGGGGAATTACAACTTAAGACATTCTGCAAAAAGGTTGAACTGGACAATTTTAAGACTATGTCATAGTTACAATTCATGGCTTAATAGAAAACAATGCAGCCCTGAAGTCACATGTTGTTCTCACTACAAGCAATTAAAGAAATTGCTAAATAACACTGCACTCCACGTCTTTAGAGCCTACATGAAGCTCGGGTCATTATATGTCGGACTGGTCAGAAAACAAGAATTCAATTTCTTGAAAAATTTCAAGGTCTCAACAATGAGACCTTTTGAAATGAGACCTTTTGAAATTTTTAACGAACAAATTAGAGCAAACCCCACCACAAAATAGCCAACAGTCCAGCAGTTAGAGCACACAGCTGGGATACAAAAGACTCAGGTTCAAGTTCCTCCTTTAGCTGACTTTTCCTAGGCAAGTGTCCTAATCACCAAAGTATAAAGCCTGTCTCTCTTTCTTTCTCTCAGTCTGTTTTATTGGAGTTTTTCCACTGTGTATAAGTAATTAAATATCCATTTGGCCAGAAAGTCAGAGAATGACTCTATAGCATGTGTTGGCAACCTTTGGCACATGGCACATCAGGATAATCTGGTGGCAGGCCACGAGACATTTTGTTTATGTTGACCATCTGCAGGCATGTCCCCCCGCACCTCCCAGTGGCCGTGATTCACTGTTCCCAGCCAATAGGAGCTGCAGGAAACAGTGGCCAGCACATCCCTGTGGTCCACACCACTTCCTGCAGTTCCCATTGGTCGGGAATGGCGAATCGTGTCCACTGGGAGCTGTGGGGGGCTGTGCCTGCAGATGGTCAATGTAAACAAAATGTCTCACTGACTGCCAGCTGATTACCCTGATGGGCCACGTGCCAAAGGCTGCCGACCCCTGCTCTATAGCTTGGTGGTTAGGGCACTCAGCTGGGCTTGGGAGAACCAGATTCAAGTCCCTGCTCCAAATTAGGGACTAAGAAGCTCTAATTATATGTTGTTCAGCTGTGTTGATTGAATGCTACCTGACACAGACCCACACATGCTCCCTTGTGAGTGCCACCAACCTAGCTTGTTAGTTTAGGGGCAGACTTAGATAACTTTGCTCATGTCAGCACCATACTCCATGAGTCAGTGGGACTATTTGTGGTGTAAGCTGTTGTCATAGATTCTAAAGCCAGAAGACACTGTTGTGATCATCTAGTCTTCCTGCTTACATAACACAGCCCATAGAACTTCCCCAAAATAATTCCTGTTTGAACTAGAATATACCTTTTAGGGAAAAAAATCTACCCTTGATTTTAAAATTATCAGTGATTAAGAATCCACCATGACCCTTGGTAAATTATTCCAAGGTTAATGACCCTTATTTTCAAAAAAATGTGCCTTATTTCCAGTCTGAATTTGTCTAGCTTCAACTTCCGAACATTGGATCATGTTATACCATTCTTTACTACATTGCAGAGCCCATTATTCAATATTCGTTCCCCATGAAGGTGCTTACAGACTGTAATCACGTCACCCCTTAACCTCTTAGTTAAGTTAAATAGACTGAGCCCCTTGAGTCTATCCTATAAAGCAGGTTTTCTAATCATTTAAACTCTCTTGTGGATCTCCACGTTTTCAATGTCCTTCTTGAATTTTGGACACCAGACCTGGACACAGTATTCCAGGAGCGATTGCATCAATGCCAAATACAGAGCTAAAACAACCTCTCTATTCCTACTCGAGATTCCCCTGTTTATGTGTCCAAGGATTGCGTTAGCCCTTTTCACAACAATGTTGCACAGGGAGCTCATGTTCAGCAGATTATTTACCATGACCTCAAATCTTTTTCAGTCACTGCTTCCCAGGATAGAGTCTCCCATCCTGTCAGTATGACATCCATTCTTTGTTCCTAGATGTATAAATTTACATTTAGCCATATTAAAAGACATATTGTTTGTGTGTGCCCAGTTTACCGAGAGATCCAGATCAGTCTGTATCAGTGACATGTCCTCTTTTATTTCTCACACCCCCAATTTTTGTGTCATCTGCAAATTTTGCCAATGGCGATTTTGTGTTGTCTTCCAAGTAATTGATAAAAACATTAAATTGTGTAAGACCAGGAACTGATCCCTGCAAGACCCCACTAGAAACACACCCGCTCATTATGAGTAAGGGCATCAGAATCTTGCCAGCAGTATATGCATTCTTGACACAAGGTAGTCTTTCTCCTGCCTCTTTGGTAACAGCTGTGACATGAATGCCACAGATGTCTCCACCGTCTGCCAGATAATCCTATCACATTTTTGGGTGTGAGTATCTGAAACAGAATTTTTTTTTTTTGGCTATGATCTATGGAAACGTTTCACTCAAATTTTCAGTGTGATCTTTAATTGAGGATTTCTAGGGCACATGACCACCTAATCAGTGTTCTTGGCTTCATCTCAGCTTCCTTTGCAATGGTTTATCAGATGATGCTTCAAGAGACCAAACTCTGACTTCTCTCCTCTGTGGACACAAAACCCACCACAATTCCATGCCCTGAACAGGCTTGTGTCAAGAATGCATATACTGCTGGCAAGGGATCAATTCTTGGTCCTACATTGCCCACTGAACATCAAGAAGATACTAAGAGTCTCCTCCAGCCTATCTTACCGTACCTAGAGCAGCCTAATGAGAACTTGGAGCTAATTTGCCTGGCAAGTTTGGCAAATTTTCTACTAGCTTCCTGGGGAATATCAATCTGTACACCTTTATTAACACTAGTAACAAACAGTTAAAAAGGGAAGATTCCTAAATGTTTGCCTTTGATGTGGCATTTGATATTTGATCTACTTTTGTGATTTCCCTATAAACTGTCCAGTAGGATGTGCCTACATCTTTATCTAGGGATCTTAGAAACAGATATTGCAGAAAATCTCATAAACAACAATCTAAGCAAAATCTTAACTAAACTCCATTACAGGTGACAACATTCTGTGCAAGTACCAAATGCATTTAACTAATCTGTCCAGTTAATTCATTAAGAAATTAAATGAAAACTGTAGGACAAGTGCTTTGCAGATTTATAGCAGCCATGGGTCCAGTCCTTTATTTCATATACAAGTAGAGTTAAAAACATGCTACAGAGCAAGTTTATGGCTTCCAAGATTTGAGGATATCCTTGTTATTCTAGCTGACTGCTCTGTTCAGCATCTCTTTTTGTAACTCCTCATTGTCTGTCAGACATCTATTGGCCTCCCTTGCTATTCTGTTCTCAGTCCCCATACTTATTTAGCCTCTCTCCTGCTCTTTTAGCTATTTCCTGTCTGTGAATGACTCCCAAATCTCTCTCTCCACACACAATCTCCTACCTTCAGCCCAGACTTGCATTTCCAGGATGTCCTCTCCACTTCACAAACCAAGTCCATCCAGACCAAGTACCTCTCATCTTGCCACCAATTCCCCCTCCTCTTTTTTCCTACTGTATCCCCACTGACAACTCCATTATTCTCCACTTTTCCTGCAGCCACTTTGTCAGTTGCAACTCCTCTCCCTTTTTCTACCCTGCTGTACCCCAGCTCTCTTTTGGCTCTATAGATCATTCTTGCATAATATTGTCTAAAATCCCTCTTTTACATTCTAACCCCTGTATTTCAGTCATTTCTGGCCTGGATTACCATAACTTTCTCCCCTTTGACATTCCCATTTCATATTTCTTCCCTCTCAGGTCTGTGTAGAATCATCTTGTGTTTCTAGGCACTCCAAGTATTTCATTTCCACCCTGGAATTCCTACACTGCATTCCTGAGTATTACAACATTTAAGTCAAATGCCTCATCCACTTCTTCAAGGTTCTGCATAATCTTGCCCCAACCTACATCAAGGAGGTTGGTAGAATAATTCATATGACTGGAATATTGATATAGAAGGACACAGCTTGTTCAGGAAGGCAACGCAGAGAAAAAAGGAAGGAGGTGTTGCCTTGTATTTCAAAGATGTATACACTTGCACTGAGGTTGAGATGGAAGTGGGAGGCAGATCAGTTGAAAGTCTCTGGGTAAGGATAAAAAGAGAACAAACAAGGGTGATGTCATGGTAGGTGTCCACTATAGACCACCTATCCAGGAGAAGAGGTAGATGAGGCTTTTTTTAAACAACTAACAAAGTCATCCAAAATACAGGACTTAGTGGTGATGGGGGAATTCAAATATCCAGATATCTGTTGGGAAAATACAGCAGAGCACAGATTAGCCATCAAGATGTTGCAATGCACTGGGGACAACTTTTTATTTCAGAAGATGGAGAAAATGACTAGAGAAGAGGCTATTCTAGATTTGATTCTGACAGACGGGGAAGAACTGGTTGAAAATTTGAAAGTGGAAGACATTGATCATCAAATGGTAGAGTTTATGATTATAAGGAATGGTAGGAGGGAAAACAGCAAAATAAAGACAAAGGACTCCAAGAAGGCAGACATCAGCAGTCTCTCCGAACTGGTAGGTAAGATCCCATAAGAAAGCAAGTCTAAGGGGAAAAAATGTTCAGGACAGTTGACAGTTTTTTAAAGAAACATTATTAAGGGCACAAAAGCAAACTATACTAATGCATAGGTAAGATAGGATGCATGGTAGTGGAGCATCCTGGCTTAATCAGAAGATCTTCAATGACCTGATACTTTAAAAAGAGTCATATAAGAAGTGGAAACTAGGTCAAAATATGAAGGAACAACATAAAACAAAACAACATAACCATGTAAGGACAACATTAAAAAGGAAAGGCAAGAAACAAGATTAAACTATCTAGGGACATAAAGAGTAATATGAAAACATTTTACAAATAGATGAGAAGCAAGGAAAGGGTTGACCCATTATTCAATAAGGAGAGAAAGATAGTAACAGAAAATGCAGCAATATCTGAAGAGTCAAATGCCTTTTTTTTGTTTCGGTTTTCACAAAAAAGTTAGCAGTGATTGGATTACTAACATAGTGAACATCAGTGTTGAAGGGGTAGGATCTGAGGCTAAAATAGGAAAAGAATAAATTAAGAATTACTTAGACAAGTTAGATATCTTCAAGTCAGCAGGGCCTGATGAAATACATCCTACAATACTTAAGGAGCTGGCTGAAGACATCTCTGAACCATTAGCAATTGAGAACTTGTGAAGAACAGGAGACACCCTGTGGAATGGAACAGGACAAATATAATACCTATCTATAGAAAGGGGAATAAGGATAACCTAGGGAATAATAGATATCTTAACTTCAGTACTCAAAGAGACAATGGAACAAGCAATCAAACAATCAATTCATGACCACCTAAAAGAAAATAAGATTATAAGTAACAGTCTATGTGGATTTGTCAAAAACAAATCATGTCAAACTAACCTAATAGCCTTATTTGACAGGGTAACAAGCCTTGTGGATGGGGGGAAGAAGTAGATGTGATATATCTCAACTTTAGTAAGGCTTTTGGTACTGTCTCATATGACCTTCTCATAAAGAAAGTAGAGAAATATAGTCTAGACAAGCCTACTAAAAGGTGGGTACGCAACTGGTTGGAAAAGCATACTCAGAGAGCAGTTATCATTGGTTCACAATCAGGCTGCAAGGGCATATCAAGTAGGATTCCACCAGGATCTGTCCTGGGTCTGGTTCTATTCAATATCTTCATAAATGATTTGGGTAATGGCATAGAGAGTACACTTATAAAGTCTGCAGATGATATCAAGCTGAGAAGTGTTGCAAGCACTTTGGAAAACATGATTAGAATTCAAAATGATCTTGGTAAACTGAAGAAAGTATCTGAAATAAATAGGATGACATTCAGTAAGGACAAACACAGAGTATTACACTTAGAAAGGAATAATCAATTGCGTAAATACAAAATGGGAAATGACTTCCTTGTAAGGAACACAGTGGAAAATCATCTGGGGGTTATAGCAGATCACAAATTAACTATGAGTCAACAATGTAATACTGTTGCAAAAAAAGGAAAACATCATTCTGGGATATATTAGCAGGAGTATTGTAAACAAAATATGAGAAGGAATTCTTCCACTCTACTCGGCACTGTAAGGCCTCAGCTGGAATATTGTGTCTAGTTCTGGGTATCAAACTTTGGGAAATATGTGGACAAACTGGAAAAAATCCAGAGGAGAGCACCAAAAATTATTCAAGGTCCAGAAAACATGGCCTATGAGGACAGATTGAAACAATTAGGTTTGTTCAGTCTGGAGAAGAAAAGACTGAGGGCAGGGTCTTCAATTATGTAGACGATCCACATAAAGCAGAGGGTGATAAATTGTTCTCCTCAACCACTGAGTTCAGCACAAGTAATGGGGTTAGACATTAGAAAAAACTTTCTAATTCTAAAGGTAGTTAAGTACTGGAAAAAAATTACCTATGGATGTTGTGGAATCTGTCAGAAAAGGCTTTTAAGAACAGGTTAGAACAATACACGGAAGGTCTAGATAACATTTAGTCTTGACTCAGGATCCTGGCCTAGATGACTTATCAGGTACCTTTCAGTGCTACATTTCTATGATTCTATGATATCTGCTCACATTGTATCTCCATTTCATATCTCATTTTCCTTCCTCCTCACCACATATGGTCCAACCAAACCCTACTGCTCCCTTCATTTTGATCTCCTTTCATGACCACTGTGCTTGGAACAGTCTCCAAATTCTGGTCATCTTATTCAAAACTTTCCTTAAAACTGACTTTTTCCATGTATTCTTCTTATTATTTATTAGTATTGTTAGTGTGGACTTACCCACAGTTCTGTTGAGCCTCATCCAGGTGCTTTGGGAGTAAAAGGAAAGTCTAAGAAATGTTTCAAATTGTTGGGAGTACCTCTCACACACAGACTCAGCACATGTTATAAGGGGGAGAATGCAGCCATGAGTATTGTAATCAGTCCTAATGTAGGCTTTAAAATACTACAGCACTTTTAAATAATAAAGCTAATACTTACCTTAAATATTAACAGAAGGGAAAATGTATAACATCTGTGAAAGGCAAAAGCAAAATACCATCCGTGAAGTGTCAAAGGAACCACGGGTTAAAAGTTATGCATGGAAAAACCGTTTCAAAGGATAATGTGTAATAATGACAACAATTTCCATGCCTTGATCACAATGGTTACATGTGCACCTGCAATCATCTCTCAAATTGGAATTTGTTATTTAACACCACAGTTCAGATAATCTTAGATATAATGGGAGTTGCTTAGTCAAGAGAAATTTCTTCTTGTCTGAAAGTGCAAAACTTTATTTATGTGAATAATATTTTCCCTGTAATACTGAATACAATTCTACATGTTTAATTTCCCAGGGATTGAGTAATAACTCAGTCCCACTCTCATCTGACACAGACAAAGCAGCAGATATCTCCTTGGAAAAAATATTTTGGATCAGAGCCTCCCACTCTTACTCACATTATGTTGAATACAAATTTAGGCCCTGATCCAGCAAGGCACTTTAAGCAATTTAGTAGTTCTACTGAAGATAAATTAAGCATGTGCTTAAGTGTATTTCTGGATTAGAGCTTCTCTCCATATTTTGTAATAAATGGGCTACATGTGGAAAGTCTGCTCTTTAAGCTCTTACAATCAGAAAAGGTCAGAAAATTAAGCCAAAAGGATGCTTCCAGGTGTGGTATTTGACATTATTTTTGGTCACTACAGAATACTTTAATAATAATACTTTGCACCTTCCACCCAAAGTTCTCAAAGGTACAGGAGGTCCACCATCTTCCCTGAAGACAATTTGGCTTCCCTCTGATTATTGCTAATGGGAGGTAATGGCCATATTAAACAAAGGCCATATTTGCTAAGGGCACTTTTAGCCTCACTGCTATTGAAAACAATGGTGATGGTAGCCATTTTTGAAAGGGCAGTTCTATACGGAGTTCTTTGTAGACATTACTATAGTTAAGCCGGGTGAAGAAGTTTCTCTCAGTTATGAAGAAAAATGGCAAAATAAAATCCTAGGAATTTATTTTCACATTGTGAAAACAATTTCTTTATAACCTCCTAGGTACCTAAGCTTTTGTTGGCATGGGCTTCATCTATTTTTGCTGCATTCTGGTGTTCACATAAATATTTGCCTTATGCAGGTGTCCACGGTAACTGCTAATAGAGGTGCTCAAATATTATGACCAGGGACACCTAGACAAAACTCTAAAATAGGGTAGAAGTGTCTTTATATACCTATGTTAACAAGTTCAATTTACAAATCTCTGTAGACATCTAAAAGTACCAGTTGCCCACATTTTGGGGATGCCAGCTGAAACAGATGCACATTTTAAATGCACAGTGATGGTTTATGCCCAATATTCATTCACAAAGTTTCAGAAGGATTTTTATGATATAATCACAAATTATAATTGTGTCATTATGCATATTTGTTGTACACCATTACATCACATAATTGGATCAGTTCAAGTTGTAATTGCAGGTTAGAGGTATTTTCTCTAAGTATACATTGGGATATAATTATACTAATTCCATAATTTTGGGACCTGCAGAGTCCAAATTTTAGAGGATTGATGCTTATTTTTGTGGTTTCATCTTAGAACCTGAAGCTCTTTGAAAGATATTATTTTTCGTTGCATGGTGGATTGTTGCATGTTTTCACTAGTATAAGGCTGGACTGCGAGTTGGACTCTGCAGGAGTTTGAGAAGGAGTAAGAACCCTCCTTATGCCCCTGTGTGAGCTACTTAAGTCTAGGTCTAGGCACAAAGTAATAAGCATGCATAGTGCAGCAGGGTATGAAGTAGGGAGAAAGTAGACAGGCAGCAAATAGTGAATCCAGACCAGGTAGGAGTGAAGGAGACAGAGCCTGGGCTCCACCTCAGAATGCACTAGCCGACACATTGAGCTGACATGATAGTACTGCCATGTTGTAATTTACTGACACCGCTAAGTGGGTAATTGGCAGTGGGGATAGAACTTTGGATGTCACCTACTGAGGTAGGAATAAGTCATTGTAAGCCTAACATTGATTTACATATTTTCTTTATCATTACCATTTCATACAATAGATTAAGCAATCCTAAATTAAGTAAAGTCCTGCATCTGTGAACCTTTATATTTAGTAGTGCAATTAAAGTATAATCATCATGGCATTGGACTGCACAAAGCAATAAATAGAATTTTCAGGTAATTAAATGCCAAAGCAATACTGAGGTGTTTTAATAACCTCAAAAGCCATTTTATTCTGATTATAAACCAAAACTTCCTGTTCTACAACCAGATTAAAAAGAGAGCATATGGTGTGTGAGAGCTCTTAACTGACCATTTTCTCTTCCATTTTATTGTCTGTACTGACCTGGAATTTGAAGTAACTTAGTGTTCACTCCTATTGTGTGTGTGACAGCCAGGCAGAAACACTGCATGTTTTTTTCCTGTGCTTTCCTCATTGTAGACTGCACAAACCATTTCCCAATAAGGAATATAAAAATGATTCATTCTCCAGTTTTTATAGAATAGCATGTCTAATTAGAGACAGGTTCTTCTATTCTTTAATATGGCTAAATTCAGCAGTTGGTGCAGGAGAGTAAAAGAAAGAGGAACTACCAACAAATGATAAATAGGAACTATGGACATTAACTGGCAAACTATTAAGGAATTTTAACAAAAATTAACAATATATATTTCACTTCTGTAGACAACAGTGTATCAGAAATCAGAAATCCACAGTACTGCATTCTTTTAGTAAGGACAAGTCCATTTGGCTTTTAGGAATAAAACAACTGCAGAATACTAGTTCAGGGGCAAACATAAGAGGAATTAAATATAGCAGGTACTGTACCTCTTTCTCTAGACTTCATCTATCAAATATGCTAGATGTCACTTGTTTCTGGACAATAATGGTCCCATTTGGAGTGCTAGCAACAATTACATATCAGACTCACAATCAGCTAATCAAACCACAGAATGTGACTAGTAGGTCTATTCAGGCTGGGATTTTCAATAGCAACTAAGGGAATTAGGTGCCCAAGTCCCATGAATTCCCATGGTAGTTGGGTGCCCTGTTCCCCTGGCTGCTTTGAAAATCCCCATGCAGATGCCTTGCTTCTCCTTGGAAAACACACAGGAAATTCCTTTAGAACATGAGGCTCGGTGAGTAGTATCCTATTGGGTTTATGACAGCAGCTGGTCTTCTAAAGAAGTGGAATATCATTGGATGTGTAACTAAATTGTTTCCCTTTACAACCATTGGGTCCCCTGGATGATTTCTATCCGGTTTTCTAAACTGGAAGCTCACTGTATTCAGGCAGTTCAATCAGCTTCGTCACTAAATGATTTCTTTCATAACTGTGAGAGCCAGGCACCTAGAACTCCAACTGAAACTGAAGGACCATTATACTAGACACTGCACAAGCATTCAGTAACAGACAGTCCACACCTTGGTAAGTTTACAGTCTAAATGGACAAGATGGACAAAAAGGTGAGCAGGGAAATAGAAGAACAAAGGTGAAGTGACTTGCCCAAGGTGATACTGTAAGTCTGTGGCAGAGCCAAGAACACAACCCCTGTTACCTGACTGCCAGTTCAGTGCCCTATACACTAGATCACCCTGGCTCACTACATTCAGTGAGTTGCCTCTTAAAATCAGGGAGGTCAAAGACTGTCAACTCTAGCTGGCCTTATTAAGGGTGCTTTAGTTTCAGCACACTATGGTGGTACTAACTCCAGACCAAATTTGTGTTTGTGTTTGTTTTCTGCTAAAGCCAATCTTCAATTTAAGTGACTCCAAATAGAATTCAAAAATAGGGTAACCTCTCCCTCCCCCCCCCCGGTGCCTCCATTTTTTCACACTTACTCTCTCCAGGGTAACCACATGACATATGGATTATTATCTGAAAGTTTTATCATATCCAGGTCAACAGTAGAATGAACAAATGTCATCCCAAAGGGTAAATTTTTGGAATGTCCTGAAAGCTGGGGGAAAAAGGATTGCAATGGGAATAATTTCTCATCCACAGCAAAGGTATAACACAGGGGTAGGCAAACTATGGCACGCGTACCAAAGGCAGCATGGGAGCTGATTTTCAGTGGCACCCACACTGCCCGGGTCCTGGCCACCAGTCTGGGGGGCTCTGCATTTTAATTTAATTTTAAATGAAGCTTCTTAAACATTTTAAAAACCGTATTTACTTTACATACAACAATAGTTTAGTTATATATTAAAGACTTATAGAAAGAGACCTTCTAAAAACATTAAAATGTATTACTGGCACGTGAAACCTTAAATTAAAGTGAATAAATGAAGACTCGGCACACCCACTTCTGAAAGGTTCTTGACCTCTGGTATAACATATGAGAAACTGGATTCATTTTGTTAATAACGATGTTGGGTTCAGTGATTTTTTTTTAAATAGGCTACATTTCCATTTTTGTGATTCAGTTGGGCTGCCAAATATGGTGGCAAGCTACCAACTCTCTAATAGCCTAGTTATCTACAAGACATAACACTAATCTTAATTAAGACCCACAAATGAAAGCACGTGCAGATTTTCAATTTGATCAAAATGCAGAGTTTTGCTGACTATATCTATACAAACTGAGGAATTAGCCTCAAATGAATGAAGATTCTTTTCTTGTCACTCATTAAATTCCTCTTCATAGAGAGAACATGTAATTGACCACCTCCTTCTGTGGTGCAGACCACAGGTATTCTGGGAATAGTAACCTAAATGAGCATCTTGAATTTTACAAGAGCAAATAACACCTATCTAAGCAGAAAGCATGAAAATATCAGTGTTACAGGATGCTAAGTGACAACAAACATAACTCTGCAATTAATATCTGTAAAGGTTTCAAAGTATGGCTCTTTTTGGTTGATACGCACCTCCAGAAAAAGGCTTTCCGTCACACCATTCAAACTTGACTAGGGCTCTCACCTCCCCTAATGCAGTGATTTTGGGATGGTAAGGCCATGATTCATATATATTTTATTCACCACTTAATTTTGCAATGTTTCTATTATCTGTATTTATGTGTTATACGTTAATTATTTAGGATCCTATAGGCTCCCCATTCTGCCAGGCATTGTACAAACATAGTGAAATAGGAGAACTTACAACTTAAATAGACAATAAATACCCTGGGTCAGAAGGGAACTAGAGATGAAGAGACTAGCAAAGACAGGATTCACAGATTCCTAGTCCATTGCTTTATCCACTAGACCACATGGCCTACTTCTGTGTATAACCTCATGTTTTCCTCCGTATAACAGCTACAAAAAGTCCATCAAAGATACAGATACATTCAACCGACAACTGGCTGGGAAAAGGAGCAAGCACTGACAAATTGTATTTGTTTTTTTTTTTTTGTTCTGTTTTGTTAAGTTGAATAAGCAAATAAAGTTTACAGAGAACCATTGACAAGCTGCTGTTTCTTGTTTCCAATGACACCAACCCAGAAATGATGCACAGAACCCTCAATTGATGCACAATACAAAAATTTCCTGATTCCCTCTCCTCAACCAAGAAAATATCAAATCCCATGAGGATTCTCCTTGCTTTTGTCCCGTTAAAAATGTTGGGTTGCTTCAGCGACTAAGATAATTTGAACAATCATGTTGTTTATTAAAGTATTGTTCTGGCCTTCAGCTGTTGAGACAGGCGTCACAATGTAAATGACTGCTAGAGTTGATGTTTGACTTGAGAATCAAGGGCTCTTCATAGTCCTCTTCTGTCTGTTAATTCTCTTCACCCATGTCAGCCTATGAACGTATTTCCATTCTGCCAATAAGTCATATGATCTTGATATTATATTGAGAACTACTTCAGTTAGTCACTGCTTGCACATTAACATCTATAACACAAGATGGCATGTCCAATGGAACACAGATATGATTAAAAACAGTAACTTAATTCACCACATGATACATACTTTTTTTCAATCTTTAGCCTCCCCCATGGGTCTGGGGTCCTGTTGCACAGTTCCTGCTCCTATTATAGACTTTGTTGCTTTATATTATATGACTGGGACAGGTGAGAGAATGGACAATACACCTGCAGTGTTCAAAAAATGTGACATAAGAACGGCCGTATTGTGTCAAACCAAAGGTCCATCTAGCCCAGTATCCTGTCTTCTGACAGTGGCCAATGCCAGGTGCTTCAGAGGGAATGAACAGAACAAGTAATCATCAAGTGACCCATCCCCTGTCGCACATCCCCAGCTTCTGGCAAACAGAGATATGCACTAGAGGATTACTTAGGATTGTCAGCTTTGATGATGGCATTACCCACATAAAGGAGGTGGCATTGTGGTTGTGCAATGTAATGACAAGCTGATTCTCTCTCTGTGATATTGGCTAAATAAATAAATAAGTTCATCAAACCCAGATGATCATTCTGTCATCTCTTTCCTTCTTCCTCTGGGAGAAGGAGAAAGTGGGTCTTATTTTACAGAAGGGATATTGAAAACAATTACAGGTTTCAGAGTAGCAGCCGTATTAGTCTGTATTCGCAAAAACAAAAGGGGTCTCTAAGGTGCCACAAGTCCTCCTTTTCTTTTTGAAAACAATTAGATCCTCTTAATGATGTATT
This sequence comes from Eretmochelys imbricata, assembly GCF_965152235.1. NCBI lineage: Eukaryota > Metazoa > Chordata > Testudines > Cheloniidae > Eretmochelys > Eretmochelys imbricata. Next base: position 243,941,169 of record NC_135573.1, read on the forward strand.
ATCAAGACTGTTTCTTTACAGTATAACTACTGATAATCAGAATAGTAAGAACAGTACAGTACATGTGCATCTTTTTTCCCATTGTATTCATTGTGTTTAAGAGCTGTAGGACAGCAGTCTATAATGTGTGTATGTGAGCAGAAGTTTGGGCTGAACAATAACCCATCATAAAAACCACCATAACCCACCATAAAAAGAGGCCCTCTGTATCCTATCACTACCCTCCAGCATATCTACCTCTCCTCCCAGTTTAGTGTCATCTGCAAATTTGCAGAGGGTGCAATCCACCCCATCCTCCAGATCATTAATGAAGATATTGAACAAAACCGGCCCCAGGACTGACCCTTGGGGCACTCCACTTGATACTGGCTGCCAACTAGACATGGAGCCATTGATCACAACCCGTTGAGCCTGACAATCTAGCCAGCTTTCTATCCACCTTATAGTCCATTCATCCAGTCCATACTTCTTTAACTTTCTGGCAAGAATACTGTGGGAGACCGTGTCAAAAGCTTTGCTAAAGTCAAGGAATAAAGTCAATTGAATAGAACCAGACACAAGAGAGATCCCTGGGGGGCCTCACTTGATATGCCCTTCCAGCATGACTGTGCACTATTCTTTGAGTATACTTTTCCAACCAGAGGTGTGTCCACCTTTTAGTAGGTTCGTCTAGGCTATATTTCTCTAATTTCTTTATGAGAAGGTCATGTGAGACAGAGTCAAAAGCCTTACCAAAATAAAGATATACCACATCTACTGCTTTACCCTCTCCACAAAGCTTGTTACCCTGTCAAAGAAAGCTATTAGGTTGGTTTGACATGATTTGTTCTTGACCAATCCATGTTGACTATTACTTATCATCTTATTTTCTTCTAGGTGCTTACATATTGATTGTTTGATTTTTTGCACCATTGTCTTTCCAAGTACTGAAATTAAGCTGACTGGTCTATAATTCCCTGGGTTGTTCTTATTTCCCTTTGTATATATAGGTACTACATTTGCCCTTTTCCAGTTCTCTGGGAGTGTAGTTCGTGTTTTCAGTAAAGAAAAATGCTCTACAGTTCAAGAAAACATGGCTGCCAGCCAGCTACATGTGAAGGTAAGAGGACCAGTTAAGGCATATAAGACCTGCAGGGTACATCCCACACTAAATGATATAATAAGGTGATGGATCTGGGATTGTTGCCTGGATATATTACATTGGCCAGAAGAGTGTTTCTTTAACCAGGTGTGTTCACAGGTGCTAGAACTAGGGGTGCTGCGACACCCGCTGCCTTGAAGTGGTTTCCATCATATACAGGGTTTATAGTTTGGTTCAATGGCTCTCAGCACCCCTACTATACAAATTGTTCCAGTACCCTTGTGTGTGACAACAAGAAAACAAAGTTGGGGGGTGGCGGAAATGTACATAGTCTTATTCATCTCAGTTGCCAGTCTGTAAGAAACAAAACTACTGGGATTAGGCTACCCACCAACGTTACTTTGGGAAATCACAGGCGAGTACAAAATATCACTTTGTTCAATGCAGTAACATTTCCCTCACTAACCATTGGTGTTTCAAAGAATGAGGCAAAATAATTCAGCTGCCTGGAAGTATGTTATTTTTTTTGTTTGTTTTTTCCTCAACCTCAGATTCAAAAAAATGCATCAGGTGATTTGAACTATCTGGCCCACAAATGTCACAAAGGGTCAGGAGGTTAGAAACCCGAGGATGTTGGAACACTGGTCTGAGGGGAAATGCTGGCTATGCTGGTGAAAGGTCACAATAACACAGAGCTTATGAGGAGCCAAAGTTAGTACTGAGAAGAAGCTGGACTGACAATGCGACAGACAAGTCTAAATTAGAGGCAAATTATCGTCATTATTGTGTAATCACCATGGCAACTAAACATGGTCCTTCTGCTGAAAAAATAACACTTAGTACCTTACTAATGAAAAAAACCCAGCCAACCTAGAATTGCTACCAGAGCTGCATTAGAGTGAAAGCTGTAGACTTAGAAAAGAAAGGTTAATAAAATACACAGAATAGAAAACAAGGTTAGAGGTGATGTTTTGCCTGTGAGGCCTTTTTCAGAATGTAGAAGAAAAAGATTAGCTGAAGAGACAATATGAATAGTAGCTCTCTGGTTCCTCCCCTCTACTAATAACCTTTTAAGCCTCTTTTCATAGTCCACAGAAGACTATCATGTCACCTTCAGGCTTATCTATGCCATATTTTAAGATACCTTGCTATCAGTTCCATCTTTCTTTACAAATTCTAACTATGTTTCCTTCCTGGTTTTGGAATTCTGCCCTCTGGGTAATGTGACTGCTTTTCATGTGGTACTCTTCCAACTGCTGTGAAGACTGAAGGTTTAAATGAGCAATGGCAGCTTTGTTACTGGAGTTTCTGTTCTTAGTTCATTGGTTTGTGAACACATATAGAGCTAAATCCATCCCTGAGGAAACTCCATGGATTCACAATAATGAATCTAGCCCATTTTCTTCTATTATGTTACCATTATGTTAAAATATATACTGATATAATACACCATGGGAAAATAAAATGCTTAATCATTTAGGAACTCAATTCTCATTATTGTTTTCTATGCAATATCACTTCTGAATTTAAATTTTTGACACAAGGTTTAAAAATAGCTGAATCTCAAAGGACTGTCATTATCTAATAATATTTCAAGTCCCTTGGCAATAATGTTTTAAGATACTTTGTATTTTGTGAACTGTACAAAATAACAAATAACTTTTGTGAAGTTAAAAGTCAGTGTATTTTTAAATAGACTGTAGTAAAAGTTATTTTTTGTTAAGAAAAAGAAGAGATGCAATCACTTTTTCAAATGCCAGATGGAATTTATATGATTTTCTCCAGCTAATTTTCATGGGAGTTACACAAACAGAAAAGCTGTGCACTGTTTTGAAGACCTAGAGGTAAATGTTTTATGAAATTGTATGGGCATCGACTTACTTTTCAATGTACTAAGGAAGAGATGCCGCTCATTCATCTCTTCAGTGTGTTAAATTGTATACAGGCTTTTGCAATGTAGATTATAGTTTAGAATCTTGTGGTCACAGTTGTAATGCTGGGTGACTGTCTGAATTATTTTACACTCTGTGTTATTAATGGCATTGTTTTGGCAAGATAGTTAGAATCTTGACTTGTAAGATCTTTGGGACTTTCTTGTTGTTCTTGTGTATAACATTGAGTACAATAGGGTCCGGGTCCTTGACTGGGGCTCCTAGATACTACCATAATACAAATAATAAATAATCTTACAGAAGTTTACTAAGACCCAGTTTAAAAAAATTACTTTCCTTCTCCTTTAAGCAGTGGTTTCTTTTCAGTTTATATTTTAAGCTTCAGCAGATATCCTCTTAGCAGACATCCTCTCTTAAACAGTGTGGGAGCCAGCATGACAAATTTAGCTCAGCATATGCATCAGGTGGTTCCACAAAAAGGTTATATTAAACCTCAGAAGTAGTTCATACACCTCTTTAGAATCTCAGCTGAAGTGCCTGTTTCAAATGTTCGACTTCCATATTTTTCTCCCCTATGGAGCAATTACACAGAAGATTGGGAAGGATTTGACCAGCTGGGTATGTGTGTCAGATTCAAATATGGACAGAAGAATTGTTCCATTAATATACCTCATCCCCCCCCCCCTTTTTAACTCTTAAATAGCAGCGCCTAGTTATGTTAAATTGTGGGTTGGTATTCAGATTGGAAAAATGTCCAATAATGACCTTGATCCTGTAGCCAAATCGATGTAGGCAGACTCTCGAACCTCTGCCCTCTTGACTTCCTGGACACAAGAGTCTGCACACATAGATCAGAGTGCAGGATCAGATTCTAAATATTTCTCTTTAGGACCCAAGGTGCTGATTCTAATGGCCAAACAGCTGTCTTCACCAAATCAGTAACTGGCATCACAACCCATTCTTAGGGAAAGATAGGGGCACTCTCAGGATTTCCACAGGGTAATATGAGGAAAATACAAGTCCATTCTCCAAAGACAACGTTTGTGCAGAAGATCACTCAAATCTACTAGTTTTTCTTTGACTCTAGAGTCTTTAACACTAAGAGTGATCCTACCAAAAATGCAGAATTAAGAAACATCACCCACTACTCACCAATACTCTGGAAGTTTGGAAGGATATAAGGAAACTCAGAGATGTATGTAGAGTGAGATTTTTATTGAACACATCTGACATGGTGAGAAATGCTTCTTGCCTTCTGACCTTTCAGTCAGAACATTTATACTGAGCAAAAGGAGTCCCTTTTTTCCTTACAAGGTACCACATGGAGGCTTTCACTTGGGCGCTATCTTTGTCAGAAATGTATTTATCACCTTTTTGAACACAATTTTGATTCCATCTTTTAAAATTATAGATTCAAAGCAGACCTATTTTTTAAAAATATTCATATCTAACAATTACACAGCACTCTGAATCTTTGACTGTATGCTCATTCTTCACAAACTGTTCTCATTCAAAATCAACTGAAGTCAATAGGCCTCTTGTCAGCAATAAAAAGGAGGATTTTGACTTTTATCTGTAATGAAACATGGAAGAGTTTTACCTAAAATATAGAAAATATTCTGTTTGGAGATGTCTTTCCATGAATATTTGTATGCATGAGGATTACTTCCCTTTGTCTAATTAATAATTAAATTGCAATTAACTCCCCCTCATCCGCTCAGTCCTAGGCATCCTTTAAGAAAAACCTGCAAGTTGTTCTTTGCTCTGCTTAATTACTTAGTGAAGATTTGTGCTAAGAAGTATTTTCCATTATACAGTTATATGAAAATACCAAAAGCACATTTAAAATTTAACTTGAATAAATGTCAGCAAGTAATGTCAATTCACTATCAATCCAGCTCAACATCTATTGACGTGTAAATTACTATGAGGTACATAAGTCAGCTGAATTCTCTGGTGTTGGTCACTTAACTGGCTTATAAAATAAAAGCTCAAATAGGCTAATAGTCTGATCAATCCAGGTTCCAATGAATCCCTGAAAATTACTTGCTTTGCCCTGGTTAGCACCATTTGTGTGTCATTTTCCATTTGATATGGACAAAAGAATTGAGGAATGAGGGCACAGTTATCCCTTTTCAGAGCCAACGGCACACTGTGATGAGGCAAAGATGTACTAGTTGACTACCTACTGCCTTTGTAAGCGAGCTAAGGAAGAAGATGAAGAGTAGCTCTTAATATACCTTTAGAAAGGCGTACATGAAGAATAAGCATAAAGGCAACCTGCCCAGGTCTCCAGGGATGTACTAGAGAGGGACTGATTTGGATCTCCTTTACGTGTGCATAGGTCACTAGTAACTCCATCAAAGTTAATTACTGGAGTAAAACTGGTGTGAGATTTGAATCTCTTTCTCTCCAGTTCACAGCAAGCTCCCCAAGAAAAATAGTAACTTCTTATTATCCAATAAGTCTGTCTCCCTGCATTCCGGAAGGGACTGTTTTATATAGTGAAGCCTGTCACATTGTCCCATTCAAAGGCTACTGGCCGCACATGATTGCGTGGCGAAATTACTACTGTACACAGACTGTTCCAGACTCCCCTGTTCCTTGTCTCTTAACCCTCCCTCCCCCCCCCCCCCCCCAGCACAGAGACACACTTTTTGCAGTTATCTATCCAAATGGGGCAAATAATGGGGAAGACATTTGATGACATAAGTTGTGCTATTCCCTCCCCCTTTTTTTTCCCTGCAAAGAAATTTAAACAAAAATGCTCATAGAAATTTTGAAATGAAAAAAAAATATTTAGTCATCTTTTCTGCACAGAAATCCCATGACACAGGCTTTCAGAAATGTAAAACACAATGATGAATGCATAGCAAGCCATCTCTCACAGCACCCCAGAGCATATTCTGGTGCTGCATATTCTGTAACTTTACAACCTACATTTTTGTGGACCACTTCTTTACACGTTAAAAAGCAAAGATAGCAACAGCTAATTTTTTGTGGGGATGAGGGTAATATATTAATGTCATATAATAAAATTGCTAAAAATGATTTATCTACGTTCACGTAATTAACCTTAGACAGCCTTGAAAAGTAGAACTTAAAGTTCCTAATGTTTCCTTTAAAAATCTTATTAAAGTAATCAGCTGCAGGCACTGGGCAGCGCATTTAGTCTAACACTAGGAGGTCAGAATGTTTTTGTTCCTTAAGGGCTACTTTCTAGTTAAATAGCTCTTCTCTGGACTGTCCATCTCTGACTGGGATGCAATTTTTAGCAGCATTAAGCCTATGGAAATGAAGGGAATCAAATGGTACTATAATTTTTCTGCAGAGTCTACATCCACTAATCTAGAGCCTTTCCTATATTATATTTTCTTAGCTAAGTGTTTCAGAGTTAAAAATTTATAGTGACCTGCTTTTAAAATCTTGATGGCTTTATGACCCCCAAAAAACACTGTGGCCCAGAATGAAAAATCTCAGTTTTTTTATTGTCAAGCCTAAAAAATAATTCAAATATGCCTATTGTGATTTCATTAATGACAGCTTTGAAAACTGACAGACACTAAACACCTAGTCATTTAATGAAAGACACTTTTGATCTCATTGGTTAAAAAAGTTAGGACCCTACATTTTACTCCCATTGAAGACAATGGCAAAATTCCTTCTTTGTACACAGGTTTTAGACAGATGGGAATAAAATGTTCACCTGGTGTAATTCCACTGAAGGAAATACTAGGGATTAATTTGACTCATTATTTTCATCTTGGAAAATGTACAACACAACTCCTAAGAATTGTCAAAACAAAGTCAAGGCCTTTACAAGTGAAGGAAACCCACATTTTCTTTTTCCATTGCTCTTATTGCATATGTTCATTCAATAGAATAACTATATCACTTGGACTATGGGAGGGATGATAAAAATCTATTTTATACCTGTGTATATGTCTTGGTCCAAAATCAGTATGACATTTTGAAAGCTTGTGGAGGAGAAAGGAGATGACTGTCAGAACTAATCCTAGTTGACAATCATTATTACTTAACTGCATCCATTTCTTCTTTTTAAGCTGAAGACTATTATTAATATTGTTTTCTAACCATTATGTAGGGCTGCATGAGCCCTACAGGATTTGACGCTTGATGAGTTTGTAAACTGATCCCTGCACATTTGATTGACAAGGACTAGAAATGAACCAACCTCTGGAAGTTTGTATAGAGGACAGAGTGTGGCAAACTCAAAATGGCCCATCTTGATTATCATACACATTGTAAGGAGAGTGATCACTTTAGATAAGCTATTACCAGCAGGAGAGTGGGGTGGGGGGAGAGAAAACCTTTTGAAGTGATACACCCATTTTTTTATGGTCTGTGTGTATAAAAACATCCTCACTGCATTTTCCACTTTTATGCATCCGATGAAGTGAGCTGTAGCTCACGAAAGCTTATGCTCAAATAAATTGGTTAGTCTCTAAGGTGCCACAAGTACTCCTTTTCTTCAAACCTCTAATGTGAGAGTCCCTAGGCTTATGGGAGCTTGAGGAAGGGAGGAAGACCAGATGGGAATCATAAAGTGCAGAGATATGGACAACTTCAGCCTATGTTCATTTATGTGAACAAAGGTCTGCAACCTACACTGAACAATTGTATCCCTATGTTCACCCCTATTATAGTATTATAGAAAATCTTGTACAAAGTATGCCTTGTGAGGTATCATTTGAAAACTCATGATTTGCTGATCATTATTATCTTGGTAAAATATGTAATATAAGATCCCATAGCACAATGTTACCAAGAAATGTCCCAACATGTTCTGGAGAGCAGTCACAAACCAGTACCCCAGAGACAAAAGGTTAGCCAACTCCTCAGCCAGGTGTCAACAAGATCAAATGGACCATCACCTGATTAAGTGGCCACTCTTTAGCAGGAGAGAGGGTGTGGGCAAAAAAATCTACATTTTGACAAAGAAGCAGCTTAAGGTTTCTGTCCATAAAGACTTTCTGTCTCCTGAGCATCAGCTGGAGGTGATTCTTGTGCAAAAGAAAGGGCTATAAGAGGAGAGAACAAATGTCCCAAAGATCTCTCCCTTTCTCTCTACCAATGGCATCAACAATACTTGAAGAAGAAAGGAAGCAGCATTGGACTGAGGAGAGATTTTGACCGAAGGATTCAGCCAGTAAGAATGTTCGAATTTGTGGTGAGAGAGACCTTTCTTTTGAATTCACTTAGCTTATTAAGTTAGGTATTATTTGCCTTTTATCTTTTATTTCTTTGCAACAAATCCTGACTTTTATGCCTTATTACTTGTGATCACTTAAAACCTATCTTCTGTAGTCAATAAATTTGTTTTACTGTTTAATCTAAACCTGTGTGTGCTTGGATTGAAGTGTTTGGGGAACATCCTTTAGGATAGTGGAATTTGTGCATATCATTTTCTATTAATAAAATGACAAACTTTATCTGAGCTTGTATTGTCTGGGAGAAAGCTGGGCAGTATAAGACACATTTCTGAGGGGAAATATGAGACTGGAAGTTTGCTGGTGTTGCCCTACAGTGTAATTCAAGAGTGGCTGGCTACAGCACTCTTACAATATAGCTGGGAATGATTTACATGCTGGAGGCTAAGTGTGAGCAGACCAACAGTGGTTTGTTCTCATAGCAAAGCAGTATAAAAGGCACCCCAGACTGGAGAACTGAGGGGACACAGCTGTCCATCAGTCCAGTTTATACCTTGGGTAATGTCACATATGTACAAGTGGGTCTGAGGTTTGATGCAAGCATTTTGGAAATCACTGCCAATATGTTAAATTTACCACCTAGTTTCATATCTAGTTTAACAAATATAGGTCCTTAATGTTATTTTAGCATTGTTTCAATTTGCTTCCATAAATCATTATAGCATGTCAAGGTTCCTCCCCCACTCTGAACTCTAGGGTACAGATGTGGGGACCTGCATGAAAAACCTCCTAAGCTTATCTTTACCAGCTTAGGTCAAAACTTCCCCAAGATACAAAATATTCCACCCGTTGTCCTTGGATTGGCCGCTACCACCACCAAACTAATACTGGTTACTGGGGAAGAGCTGTTTGGACGCGTCTTTACCCCCAAAATACTTCCCAAAACCTTGCACCCCACTTTCTGGACAAGGTTTGGTAAAAAGCCTCACCAATTTGCCTAGGTGACTACAGACCCAGACCCTTGGATCTTAAGAACAATGAACAATCCTCCCAACACTTGCACCCCCCCTTTCCTGGGAAATGTTGGATAAAAAGCCTCACCAATTTGCATAGGTGACCACAGACCCAAACCCTTGGATCTGAGAACAATGAAAAAGCATTCAGTTTTCTTACAAGAAGACTTTTAATAAAAATAGAAGTAAATAGAAATAAAGAAATCCTCCCTGTAAAATCAGGATGGTAGATATCTTACAGGGTAATTAGATTAAAAAACATAGAGAACCCCTCTAGGCAAAACCTTAAGTTACAAAAAAGATACACAGACAGAAATAGTTATTCTATTCAGCACAATTCTTTTCTCAGCCATTTAAAGAAATCATAATCTAACACATACCTAGCTAGATTACTTACTAAAAGTTCTAAGACTCCATTCCTGGTCTATCCCCGGCAGAAACCAGCATATAGACAGACACACAGACCCTTTATTTCTCTCCCTCCTCCCAGCTTTTGAAAGTATCTTGTCTCCTCATTGGTCATTTTGGTCAGGTGCCAGCGAGGTTACCTTTAGCTTCTTAACCCTTTACAGGTGAGAGGAGCTTTCCCCTGGCCAGGAGGGATTTCAAAGGGGTTTACCCTTCCCTTTATATTTATGACATAGCATAATCACAAATAGTTTTAGTTTTACACTCCATAGAGTCCTGACAGATCATCCCTGTCTGAAGTAGGCATTTGCTAGTGTCATTAACAGGTATTCTTCTAGAACAATGAATCTCTCTTAAAATGGGGGAATATGTGAATCAGGTATATTTTTTGTAGGAAACTCAATACCCTTCATCTCACATACATATAAACCTACCAAAATGATCTAGGTAAGAATAAAATTTTGACCATTTCAGTGTTCAGATGTCAGAAGTACTGGCAATTACTGGATGCAAAGCAAAGTATTTTGTTAAAATAGCTCTAAAAACCCACTTCCTTTGGAGATGTATCATAAACTACAGGTCACTGCTCATTGCAAAGTACAGCTGTAGAAAATTGCTAACAATCCATTCTGATTTTTATATGTTGAGCTCTAATACTCACTGAAAAGTGATGCTGGAGCTTCAGAGAGTCTCCATTGCATTGCTTCTATCTGGGGGAAACTTAGACTAATGATCTGAATGAAGTGATAACTCTACTCTAAATGCAGTGGGCATTTAATATCCCATTAATAGCACCATCCAGCATTATTTAGGGATTTTTATTTAGTTTTGAGCTGAAGAAATTTATGTTATGGTTGACGTTCTGGAAACCTACATATAGTCTGGGTAGAATCATAGAATCATAGAATATCAGGGTTGGAAGGGACCTCAGGAGGTCATCTAGTCCAACCCCCTGCTCAGAGCAGGACCGATCCCCGATTAAATAATCCCAGCCAGGGCTTTGTCAAGCCTGACCTTAAAAACTTCTAAGGAAGGAGATTCCACCACCTCCCTAGGTAATGCATTCCAGTGTTTCACCACCCTCCTAGTGAAAAAGATTTTCCTAATATCCAACCTAAAACTCCCCCACTGCAACTTGAGACCATTACTCCTTGTTCTGTCATCTGCTACCACTGAGAACAGTCTAGAGCTATCCTCTTTGGAACCCCCTTTCAGGTAGTTGAAAGCAGCTATCAAATCCCCCCTCATTCTTCTCTTCCACAGACTAAACATCCCCAGTTCCCTCAGTCTCTCCTCATAACTCATGTGTTCCAGTCCCCTAATCATTTGTGTTGCCCTCCGCTGGACTCTTTCCAATTTTTCCACATCCTTCTTGTAGTGTGGGGCCCAAAACTGGACACAGTACTCCAGATGAGGCCTCACCAGTGTCGAATAGAGGGTAATGATCACGTCCTTCGATCTGCTGGCAATGCCCCTACATATACATCCCAAAATGCCATTGGCCTTCTTGGCAACAAGGGCACACTTTTGACTCATATCCAGCTTCTCGTCCACTGTAACCCCTACGTCCTTTTCTGCAGAACTGCTGCCGAGCCATTCGGTCCCTAGTCTGTAGCGGTGCACTGGATTCTTCCGTCCTAAGTGCAGGACTCTGCACTTGTCCTTGTTGAACCTCATCAGATTTCTTTTGGCCCAATCCTCCAATTTGTCTAGGTCCCTCTGTATCCTATCCCTACCCTCCAGCATATCTACCTCTCCTCCCAGTTTAGTGTCATCTGCAAACTTGCAGAGGGTGCAATCCACCCCATCCTCCAGATCATTTATGAAGATATTAAACAAAACCAGCCCCAGGACCGACCCTTGCGGCACTCCGCTTGATACTGGCTGCCAACTAGACATGGAGCCATTGATCACTACCCGTTGAGCCCGACAATCTAGCCAGCTTTCTATCCACCTTATAGTCCATTCATCCAGCCCATACTTCTTTAACTTGCTGGCAAGAATACTGTGGGAGAGTGTCAAAAGCTTTGCTAAAGTCAAGGAACATCACATCCACTGCTTTCCCTTCATCCACAGAACCAGTTATCTCATCATAGAAGGCAATTAGATTAGTCAGGCATGACTTGCCCTTGGTGAATCCATGCTGACTGTTCCTGATCATTTCTCTCTCCTCTAAGTGCTTCAGAATTGATTCCTTGAGGATCTGCTCCATGATTTTTCCAGGGACTGAGGTGAGGCTGACTGGCCTGTAGTTCCCAGGATCCTCCTTCTTCCCTTTTTTAAAGATGGGCACTACATTAGCCTTTTTCCAGTCATCCGGGACTTCCCCCGATTGCCATGAGTTTTCAAAGCTAATGGCCAATGGCTCTGCAATCACAACCGCCAACTCCTTTAGCACTCCCGGATGCAGTACATCCGGCCTCATGGACTTGTGCACGTCCAGCTTTTCTAAATAGTCCCGAACCACTTCTTTCTCCACAGAGGGCTGGTCACCTCCTCCCCATGCTGTGCGGCCCAGTGCAGTAGTCTGGGAGCTGACCTTGTTCGTGAAGACAGAGGCAAAAAAAGCATTGAATACATTAGCTTTTTCCACATCCTCTGTCACTAGGTTGCCTCCCTCATTCAGTAAGGGGTAACAGTGCTTTATGCTGGTGTCATGAATAGAGTTTAGATGGGACAAAAATAAATAACTCATGGGGCAGACTGCTACTCTACCTATGTGCTGGAGTAGTGTCTACAGTGCTATCCCTCCACATCTCTATATGCAGGTTGCTGGGTAATGGATCTGCATGAGTGCAATTCCAATGACCTCTTACACAGATAATCCCTGACTTTCCATTTTGTGCAAGACTTTTTGGTACCGCACAGATAATGTTTTTTCTGACACACAAAGATCTGCTTGTACAGCTGTTCTGCCCTTGACTCCAATTCAGAGGGGTACTGTGGGATATGTACAAGTGTGAGGTCCTTGCACACGTTCCCAGTTACATTGTGGATTTCACTATGCATGCATTACTGTCAGGTTGCCCTGGTACTGATCGTATTTAACTCCTCATTTGAGACAATGCAGACACACCACTTTACAACAGCTGATGATCTGGCTCTTCACATTTAAAATACCGGTACGCTATTCAGCCACAAGAAGGTAGCTTCTTCCAGAGGACAAAGCTTGAGAACATCTTGAATTCAGAAAAAAATAGCTGATAAAGCTGCCTTATATTCTACTACTGATGATGCCTGATTCTGTTACTACCATCAGTTTCCTAAAAAACTGCTGCCCCATAATATATGTTACATCTTCAGAGGAAATATTTTTGTAGGTGCCATCTTCACAAACATACTCTTCTTTGTTATCAGTAATTATCTCCTGATTTTAGAGAAAACTAGCTCTTCAGAGATGAGATGAGATGAGATGAGATGAGGGGGGTACCAGATACATGAATTTGTGTGAAAATATAACACATTTGGTAAAGCGAAGAAGATACTTTGGCTATTTGTAAAGTGTCTTTAATCTGATACTCTCAGTGCTTCTTGCAATTAAATTACACATCATCTCCCTGGGATAGAAAAATAGTATTTAGCTGTATTACAGTTGGGTAAACTGAGATGCAGAGAGAGATTAAGTGATTGCTCAAGGTCATACAGGTTGAAATCCAGGTTCTTTTGAAGTCAATCACAAAACTCCTATTGGCTTCAACTGGGCAAGGATTTCACCAACTGTTGGGATTCTGGCCTGACTCAGAATCCCCTGCTTTGACTAGTGTGTTATAATCCTTTACTAGCTGGAAATTCTGATAAAGTGCTGATCCTGGCTACAACATCATAGTTATGCAACACGAGGTTTCAATTAGGACAACTAGTAGGGGAAAAACTCAGACTTTTTCACACTTGTTCAAACTTCATATTCTTTCCATGGTTCAACAGCAGGGAACTGGCACCCTGAGAGCTAAACATACATTGTGAGAGTTTGGCAGGCAAATGGGCATACAAAGGGAAGAATTTCACACTTAAAATCAACTCATCAAGTGCAAGATCATACATGTATTACTTAAGGGCAAGATTTCCCCAGAAAGAGAATTAGAGAGAAAGCTATTCAGAAGCTACAATGGCAGGCAAGACCTGTGAGAACAACCGTGTTCTGCGCCCTCTGTTGGCACCTCATTTGATTTCTTCTACAGTTCAAGACCCTAATCCTGATCTTTAAGGCACTCTTTTGAAAGAGATTAAGATTCGGAAACAGAACATTATCAAATGAAAGCTCTCTCTCTCTCTGGAGTAGCCTGTCAGAAGACAGCAGAACAGATCCTAATATATCAGGCCAAAATGGAATATGAACTTCTTCCTGGCAGCCTTCCCACAATGATGGAGTAGTGTAATGAGGATCTTAGAGGTAAAACATGAAGAAAAGCTGAGAGAATAAAGCAGGGGCCAGGGAGAGGAAGAAAACAAAAGGAAATAAAGAGAGGGAAAAGGAGAGAATTAAGTAAATAAATGAACAAAACAAAAGAGACTAAGTAATATAGTCATTCCACAAATAAAAAAGACCTTTAGGAAAACTTTTTTGTAATTCTGTATTGCACCTAGGAAAACTTATGGAAGGGCCAAAAGACAACATGGTTTCTGTGGAATCATTCTGTCCAGGGGCTTGGTTTTATCTCCAAGTCCAGATCCGTGAGAGAATTGTGTGCGTATCTCAGGACAGCCAAGAAGACCTGGGGCACATATGTGAATCTCCAGTGCCTTCATATTACTACTGGGCCTCTTTACCTCCTAGGGTGACAAGGTCTCCTTCATATCTATGCTCCCATGGGTGACTACTGGTACTACCCCAAAAGATCTCCTCAGGGAGAGTTCCATTATGCAGGCAGGAACTTGTATAAGATAATAATTGGTTCAGCATTAACATACATGGGGAAACGGTCACAGGTTGAGGAGGTGATACTGTGGAGATTGGCCATCTTCTAGTTCTGCTTTTCTTACCCAGCCATGCCCCAAAACATCATGGAACCCCAAAAACCAGAAATCGTAATGCTTCTATCAATTCTAGGGAGAGGGATGATATCACCTAGGCTCATCCGAGGGTGACCAGAGGGCAAGTGTGAAAAATTGAGACAGGGGGCAGGGGTAATAGGTGCCTATATAAGAAAAAAGCCCCCCAAATTGGGACTGTCCCTATAAAATCAGGACATCTGGTCACCCTAGCTCATCCCTCTTCCCCTGACAAAACTTGGCCTCTCAATCCCTCCATAAAAGAAAAATGGAAGGGATTAGCTGGCCATCAGTCTACAAAGAGCTAAATAGCCATAAAGCAAAGATTTACATAGTCTCTTTGTGATGTAATCCATGTTTTAAGGTGTTTAAATCACATCCTGAAACAATATTTTATAAAAGATTGCTAATGAATGCAAAAAACCCTAAATAATACTAAGCTTCTGAGTTAGAATCATAGAAGATTAGTGTTGGAAGAGACCTCAGGAGGTCATCTAGTCTAACCCCCTGCTCAAAGCAGGACAAACACCAACTAAGTCATCCCAGCCAGGGTTTTGTCAAGCCTGACCTTAAAAACCTCTAAGGATGGAGATTTCACCACATCCCTTGGTAACCCATTCAAGTGCTTCACTACCTTCCTAGTGAAATAGTGTTTCCTTATATCCAACCTAGACCCCCCACACACACCGCAACTTGAGACCTTTGCTTCTTGTTCTGTCATCTGTCACCACTGAGAACAGCTGAAATCCATCCTCTTTGGAACCCCCCCTTCAGGTAGTTGAAGGCTGCTATCAAATCCCCCCTCATTCTTCTCTTCTGCAGACTAAATAAGCCCAGTTCCCTCAGCTTCTCCTCATAAGTCATGTGCCCCAGCCCCTAATCATTTTTGTTGCCCTCCACTGGATTCTTTCCAATTTTTCCACATCCTTCTTGTAGTGTGGGGCCCAAAACTTGGCACAACACTCCAGATGTGCTCTCACCAGTGCCGAATAGATGGGAATAATCACTTCCCTCGATCTGCTGGCAATGCTCCTACTAATGCAGCCCAATATGTCATTAGCCTTTTTGGCAACAAAGGCACATTCTTGACTCATATCCAACTTCTTGTCCAAACTGTAATCCTGAGGTCCTTTTCTGCAGAACTGCTGCTTAACCAGTCGGTCCCCAGCCTGTAGTGGTGCATGGGATTCTTCCGTCCTAAGTGCAGGACTCTGCACTTGTCCTTGTTGAACCTCATCAGATTTCTTTTGGCCCAATTCTCCAATTTGTCTAGGTCACTCCGGACCCTATTCCCACCCTCCAGCATATCTACCTCTCCCCGCAGTTTAGTGTAATCCACAAACTTGCTGAGGGTGCAATCCATCCCATCATCCAGATTATTAATGAAGATGTTGAACAAAATCGGCCCCAGGACCGACTCCTGGGGTACTCCGCTTGATACTGGCTGCCAATGAGACATCGAGCCATTGATCATTACCTTTTGAGCCTGACGATCTAGCCAGGTTTCTATCCACCTTATAGTCCATTCATCCAATCCATACCCTTTTACTTGTTGGCAAGAATACTGTGGGAGACCATATCAAAAGCTTAGCTAAAGTCAAGATATATCATGTCCACCACTTTCCCCATATCTGCAGAGACAGTTATCTCATCGTAGAGGGCAATCAGGTTGGTCAGGCATGACTTGCCCTGGGTAAATCCATATTGACTGTTCCTGGTCACCTTCCACTTCTCCGAGTCCTTCAAAATGGATTCCTTGAGGACCTGCTCCATGATTTTTCCAGGGACTGAGGTGAGGCTGACCAGGCTGTAGTTTCTTGGATTCTCCTTCTTCCCTTTTGTACAGATAGGCACTATATTTGCCTTTTACCAATCATCTGGGGCCTCCCCAATTGCCATGAGTTTTCAAAGATAAGTGTGACTGACCGTGTGATTGTTTGTTTGAAAAGTGTGAACTGGGAGTGCTTTGTTCCAGGTGGGCCTTGAGTGGTTGATTGCAGGGAACACTTTGAGCTGGACCAACTGCTTCGAGCCAGCGGCCATACAAAAAAGCAGCCAGTTGTGAACCGATTGAGTGGTGAACAGAGGGAGTTTGCCTGGGAGTTTCCCTGGGGTGAGTTCCCATGGAGGTTTTTTTGTTTGTTTGTTTGTTTTTGTGCGTTTTTTTTTTTTTTTTTGCCTTTCAGCCTTCTGTGAGCAGTAAATACAACATCTGCAGAGGCTCTTAGAAGGAAGATATTATGGATAGTGAGCGATCAGCTGTTGTGATCTGCACAGGATGTGCCATATTTGTCTTTCTCCCAGAGGATAGAAGCAACTTCATCTGTATGACGTGCAAGCTGGTCTCCATATTGGAGGAGAAGGTTTAAGGACTAGAGACCCAAGTATCAATCCTGCGCTGCATCGGATAAAATGAAGACTTTCTGGATAGAAGTCAGCATTTGGTACTGCAAGCACAGCATGCTGAAGAATCAGAGAGGGCAGTGCAGAACTGGGAAGAAATTGGGCAGCATGTGACCTCCAGAAGAAGGAGGAGAAGAACCCATGTACCCCGGGTCCAGATAGAGGTAAGAAACCGTTTTCAGGCTCTCTGCAGAGGTATTATGGAGGATAATGATTTGGAAGAGTCATCTGAGGGAAGGGATCAGAAGGAGACCCCATCAACCAGAAGGCTTGGGATGCATTGCCTAGGGATGGGGGTTCCATGACCACCACTCCCAAGAGGAGGAGATGGGAGGTGGTGGTCGGGGACTCCCTCCTAAGGGGACAGAGTCATTCATCTGCTGACCAGATCGGGAGACTCGAGAAGTGTGCTGCTTGCCTGGAGCTAGAATTCAGGATGTGACAGAGTGTCTGCCAAGACTGATCAAGCCCTCAGACTGCTACCCCTTCCTACTTCTCCATGTGGGCACCAATAATACTGCCAAGAATGACCTTGAGCAAGTCACTACAGTCTACGTGACTCTGGGAAGAAGGATAAAGGAGTTTAAGGTGCAAGTCATGTTCTTGTCCATCCTCCCTGTTGAAGGAAAAGGCCCAGGTAGGGACCATCAAATTGTGGAGGGAAATGTGTGGTTATGCAGGTGGTGTCAGAGAGAGGGCTTTGGATTCTTCTACCATGGGTGTTGTCCCAGGAAGAAGGTTTGCTAGGAAGAGATGGGATCCACCTAACTAAGAGAGGGAAGAGCATCTTCACAGGCAGGCTTGCTAACCTAGTGATGAGGGCTTTAAACTAGGTTCGCCGGGGGATGGTGACTTGGGGAGAGGGATAGCTCAGTGGTTTGAGCATTGGCCTGCTAAACCAAAGGGTTTTGAGTTCAATCATTTAGGGATCTGGGGCAAAAATTGGGAATTGGTCCTGCTTTGAGCAGGGGGTTGGACTAGATGACCTCCTGAGGTCCCTTCCAACCCTGATATTCTGTGATTCTATGATTAAGCCCAGAGGTAAATGGGGAAGTGGGATAGTGGGATGAAACACAAGGAGGAGGGTGCAACAGAGGGGAGGCCTCCTGATTCATACTGAGAAAGTAGGGCAATCGGCTAGTTATCTTAGGTGCCTGTGCATAAATGCAAGAAGCCTGGGAAACAAGCAGGAAGAATTGGAAGTCCTGGCACAGTCAAGCAATATGATGTGATTGGAATAACGGAGACTTGGTGGGGTAACTCACAAGACTGGAGTACTGTCATGAATGGGTATAAAATGTTCAGGAAGGACAGACAGGGAGGAAAGGTTCAGGAGTTGCACTGTATGGAAGAGAGCAGTATGATTGCTCAGAGCTCCGGTATGAAACAGGAGAAAAGCATGTTGAGAGTCTTTGGGTTAGGTTCAGAGGTGAGAGCAACAAGGGTGATGTCGTGGTGGGCGTCTGTTATAGACCACCGGACCAGGGGGATGAGGTAGATGAGCCTTTTTTCAGACACCTAACAGAAGTTTTCAGATCACAGGCCCTGGTTCTCATGGGGGACTTCAATCACCCGGACATCTGCTGGGAGAGCAATGCAGCGGTGCACAGACAATCCAGGAAGTTTTTGATGAGTGTTGGAGACAGCTTCATGATGCAAGTGCTGGAGGAACCAACTAGGGGCTGTGCTCCTCTTGACCTGCTGCTTACAAACAGGGAAGAAGTGGTAGGAGAAGTAGAAGTGGGTGGCAACCTGAGCAGCAGTGACCATGAGATGGTTGAGTCCAGGATCCTGACACAAGGAAGAAAGGAGAGCAGCAGAATACTGACCCTGGACTTCAGAAAAGCAGACTTTGACTCCCTCAGGGAATTGATGGGCAGGATTCCCTGGGAGGCTAATATAAGGGGGAAAGGAGTCCAGGAGATCTGGTTGTATTTTAAAGAAGCCTTATTGAGGGTGCAGGAACAAACCATCCCAATGTGCTGAAAGAATAGCAAATCTTTGATGAGTTAAACACAAAAAGGAAGCTTACAAGAAGTGGAAACTTGGACAGATGACTAGGGAGGAGTATAAAAATATTGTTTGAGCATGCAGGGGTGTAATCAGGAAGGCCAAAGCACAATTGGAGTTGCAGCTAGAAAGGGATATGAAGGATAACAAGAAGGGTTTCTATGGGTATGTTAGCAACAAGAAGAAGGTCAGGGAAAGTGTGGGACCCTTACTGAATGGGGGAGGCAACCTAGTGACAGATGATGTGGAAAAATCTGAAGTACTCAATGCTTTTTTTGCCTCGATCTTCACAGACAAGGTCATCTCCCAGATTGCAGCACTGGGCAGCACAGTATGGGAAGGAGGTGAGCAGTCCTCAGTGGTGAAAGAACAGGTTAAGGACTATTTAGAAAAGCTGGACATGCACAAGTCCATGGATCCGGATCTAATACATCTCAGGGTAATGAGGGAGTTGGCATTCATTCCATAATAATAATAATTGACTTCATTCAATAATAGCCAGAGCATTCAAAGTTAAGGTCACCACACCAGGCCTATATCTATATTATAGCATTTTTTATGTCAGTAAGATATAAAGGTGACTTAAATGTATCTTTCTTGGCATTCATCAGTTAAGGCAGATCCTTAAGATTTTTTTAAATACAAGATTTTTAAATGCCATTTGCATTAAATAACATGTTCTAGCTAAACATTCTGCAGTTTTAGTGAGTCTCAACATTCCAGGAATACCATAATGAAGTAAACATGAAGGCAGATGGAAAAAGAACACATCAAAGGTGAAGTATGTTTTCAATCAATCTCTGCAGAGGATTCAGGTCAGAATAATGTACAAAG
Organism: Eretmochelys imbricata; assembly: GCF_965152235.1. Lineage (NCBI taxonomy): Eukaryota > Metazoa > Chordata > Testudines > Cheloniidae > Eretmochelys > Eretmochelys imbricata. The sequence goes on from NC_135573.1 coordinate 243,960,970, forward strand.
CAAATTCCCATGCATAGTTGTATGAAATAATGTATATGAACTAACAGCCTGTGATAATTGCACTGCTTACTGCAAATCTAAGCGATTTTTAGTTGATGCCTTATCTATGACAGAGAAATTCTATTTAGAGGGAGAGGGCAAGTCCATGGGATTGTTTTGGTTTATTAATTCTCTCTGCAGTGTTGAATGAGAATTTGTTCTTCTTTGAAAATCTTGCAAAAATTCAAAATAATGTCATGCCATAGCCTATCGGTAAAGAAGCTCTTTGTCTTGAAAGCAAAGTGGGATGGATTTCTATTTATAAAAAAAGTATCTCTTTGTATTCAACATGAGAATACATGAGAATTATGAGAAAGTAGTGGTTTCTCACTAAGACTATTATGGGCCCCTTTTTTTTTACAGCTAAAAAAATAAATTATAACATGGAATCATCATCATTTCTCTTCAGAAATGGCACTGCTTAGGACTCCAACCAGCAATTGACTGTGTAGAGCTGTGTGACATTCTGTTACAAAACCTGAAACGAACTAAAGCTTGCCTAGTTTGGGGAGTTGTTACTAGCTTGAAAGTCAACCCTAGGTCATCAAAAAGTTTGTGTGACCTTTTGGAGTAAATCTGGGTTCCGGGTTCAGTTCTTAGTGAATGAACCTATGCTGATTTATAGGTTATGTCAAACAAGATTGAAAATTAGTTTTGCATGGGCTAGACAAGAGCTTGCAAAACACACAAAAAAGTGTTTGTAAATGTTTGTTTAAACAAAAATAGCGAATTCAGATGGGTAGTACTTGTGATCCCTTCTGTTCAGTAGTTGTTTGTATCAGAAAATTTTGTTTGCAAAATGATCACATAAAGAAAGATTGACTTTTGTAAATATTTATGCATAAGTATTTGTGCTGGAACAGTTTGTGAGCCTAGCTTTAAAGTTCTTTTCATGGGATCTTATCCAACAAGGGAATGAAACAATAATATGTGGCATAGGTGACCAATCACACAGGACAAATAGAAAATTGTAAACATAGTAAATACTCAGAACAATAGTTGATCATTTATAGTTGTATTATATTTATATGATCATTTATACTATAATAGCACCACTAGGGTGACCAGACAGCAAGTGTGAAAAATCGGGATGGGGGTGGGGGGTAATAGGCGCCTATATAAAACAAAGCCCCAAATATTGGGACTATCCCTATGAAATCAGGACATCTGATCACCGTAAGCACCACTCAGGACTGGGATCTTATTGTGCTGGGCACTATACACAGATAAAGATGGCTTCAGTCCCAGAAGGCTTCAGGCATGTCAACAAAGCAGCTCAGTCCAGTATGGTAGACAGACACACTAGCTCTGCTCAAGTTATCGCAGTGTGGCCACCAAGGTATATGCCCTGTAGGTATGTACTCAGATGGTTATCCTGAGCCACCACCCATGCCGCCAAAGCCAAACTGCTATTTTTAGTGCTCTGGCTTGAGCAGAGCTAGCACGTCTGTCTACCTGCACTAGAAAGCATGCTTCCAGCTGCTGTGTAGACATACCCATATTGTGAGCAGTTCACATTCAATCCATAGACTGAAACCTGAACACATGAACTATCTGTCAAATAATATCAAATAATAAACATATGGGAGGGGGAGTCTATTTGCATACGATTCACAAAGAGAAAAGGGAGCGATGTTTCCTGAATACATTATTTTCCTGTGAATAGTTCATCCAGCTCCATTTTTGACAGGACTCCAAGGGAAACTTGATGGTTCCCTCACTTTTCCCTTTAATTTTTCCAAGTTTCTTCAAACCCATAACTTACTGGCAGTAAACCCAGAAGAAATGAAACCAGAGGAAAGATTCACCCAGTGAACAAAACCACTGTATTTCATACAAGTGTATAAATAAGCTGCCAGGTGACATTATTCACCCTGGGTCTGATAAGGGCCTCTGATCCTTAGCCCCCACCAATTTAAGGAAACTCCTCAGACTGCTTGGCTGAATTTGCTATGCATGACAGTGCTGTTCCTTTTCCTTGAGGTCAACCTCACTTTAACCCCAGATTTAAATAGGTGCAAATGGAATATTAATTATTGGGCCAGCTATATAGCATGTTATGTACAGTTATATGGACTACAGTAGGTTACAACAAATAGTTTTATGGCATACTAGACAGCTCCCCACATGCAAAGTGTGTACTGTAACTACACTCTGCATTGCTTTCCCATTTAGCTCAGGTCAATACAGTGTTAATGTTAATATTAAAAGCACTTAATACTTACAGAGCTTGGTGTGCTTTTCTATTTATTTATTTATTTAAACATTTCCAACATGCAGTACAAATATTAACTTATAAAGATTTCTCCTATACAGGAGTCTGATGAAGAAGCTTAATAGCTTTATCTGAGATACGATTATCCTCTAGTTCTACAACTGATAAACCTTGTGTGATGTGGCTTTTTATTACAGATACTGTAATTTACGGTATTCCTCTCCCTGGTTTTCCTGTTCAACACAGTAATTACACCTCATCTGTAAATTAAGATGCCTTGGAAACAGTATCAACATGTCTCAATTTGTTCTGATATCATGATGTTGAATATAATGCACAGACAGACAGACTTATCTGACTAGTTACAGTCTCTTGTATGTGTTTATCAGCGAAACAACTTAAAAACACACCTGTTATCCTGTGTTTGCACAGAAAATCTGCTGAGGAAAGTGTGGCCCTTGGGTACAATATCTGAAACTCAAAAGCCATAGGAATGATGAATATTTAGCCCTAGTCTTCTCATTCATGTATTTATTTACTGTATAAGAATGACTGACAAATCTCACCGCAGCAAGGAATAATTCTTCGCTGACAGATTGCTTCCACTTCTAGAAGATCTGAGATGAACTGAAGTAGACATTTTAATCACACTAGTTCTTTTGTAATAATAAGATGGCGTCACCTGCATGTGTCAAATAGCAGTGCTAGACCTAATTCATAAATATTTATTTACAAAGCACCTTATGCTCAAAGCCTTCTGACTGACTAACATAATATGTAAATATCATAGATGTGTCTGCCAGGAGAAGCCTCGTTACTGTCTATATGATATGTGCTCATTTTTATGATGCAGCCTGAGGGCCAGCCAAAGGATGGCCATCAGCAGCACAATCTTTCCAGCTTCCCTTGGAATAAGCAAATGTTTTCTTTATGTTATGCATTTCAAATGCTCTCTTGTCTGCTCAGCAAATAAGGTCAGAAAAGTTCCATCCATAATAGGCAGGCACAGGGTCTGCTGGGTCACATGTCTCGAAGAGATGCTCTGAAAGGTTATTATTTCTTTTTTCAGCTCCCAAAAGAGAGCTGGGCACTTTACATGACAACCAGAAAGGGAAAGGCCTTGCCCCAAGGAGCTTATAATCGAATATTAGATGCAATTCAGCAAGTGGAGTAACACATTATGAGAGAGAGGGGAAGAAGGACTAGTGTTACAATAAGATCACCTGAAAGTATGTCATGATGGTCCACTGGAGGCTGCATTCATGGGAAAGAGATGCAGGCTTGAAGACAAAGCGACAGGACCTCAGCTGGTGTCAATCAGAATAGCTCCAGTGGCTTCAGTGGACCTAGCTTGATTTACACTAACTGGTTTCTTATCTGTGGGTAACCTAGCAATTGAAGGATCAGTAGGCTAATAGCCTGTCAAAGCTTAAAAATCAGTCATTCACTTGCCTAGATCCAGTGAAGTTGTACACAGCAGGAGCTATGGATGTAGCATTTTCAAGTACCTGTTACAGATGGGAAAATTAAAACACTTGCTGAAATTATTCCAGGAATCCATAAATGATGTTTGTGCCTCAGCAAGTTATCTAAAAATACACAGTATCAAGAATGCCAGCCAGGGTGCCTGCCAGCAATGCTCAACTAGAACCAACATACTGCGTGCAGAAACCAAGTGAAATCATTACTGTATATCACCCTGTCCGATGACTGACTGAGCTGTTTTCAACAATCTGGCAAAATCAGATTGTTAAACCTAGAGGTAATCCCATGGGCCCTCAAAGTAACATATACTACATTAGCTCTTCTTCTTCTTAGCATATGCACAATGTGCCTCAAGTGGCACGTGACCAGGATTCATCTTAGGGTGTGCAACAGGGTGTGATGAGTCAGGCGCTAACTCAGCACCCTCTCACTCAAATTCCCACCGGTTTACACTCCTTGAGTTCTGATTGAAAGACGAGCAGTTGGCAGAGACCAATTAACTGAGTGGAGATACAGCTGAGGGGCTAATTGTGTGGACGTAGCCCCCAGCAACTAAGCCTACATAATCATTCAGGAAGGAAATGTAAGAGGGGAAGTCAGGAGCGTAAAAGAGGGCAGAAGTAGAGGGGACTAGCTGCTGCATTACCACTCTTCCCAGAAACAAGAGGGCAAGGTGGCTACTGATTGTGAATAAACGATGGTGGTTAAGAAGGCTTGGCATGGCTGTTGTCTGTTAGGCTGGAAAGGACTCTCAGGGTACTACCTGGGTAAGCATAAGATTATTCATATGAGATTATATAAATCCAACCCAATCTCATCCAGCCAGTCTTGCTAATCTTTAACTGTGATGCCTCATGGCAAGTCTGTAACTGAAGAAGAGTTACCTTTATCTTTGAATCATCCTAAATAGAGGAGAGAAGATAGCTCTTGGAGTGAGGTTCCTGGCTAGTCCCCTGGCTTCTCAGAGATAAGGATTCAGTGGTATATACCTGGTGAAGATGCCTGAAATGATTTTAAGTTATCTGGCTAGTGGTTAATCTTATTATCTCATACTTGGACTGGTATGCAATAACAAACTGTAAATACCTAGATTTGTTCCATGGCGCACATCAGATCTTTATTTCTTAATGCATGGGATTGAATCATTGCTCTTCATATATTTGCACAAGTTAAACTGAGATGAAATGAAGGGGTTGCAATGCTCCTAGGACCCTTCCAGATTCAATCCCGATGCCTCCTAAGGGTCTGCTACTCCTCCTGAAGCCTATTTTTTCCTCAGTTGCAGCTGATAATATTGAAATTTATTCATAAGCAGATAATTTTGATTTTTAAACAAATATCTTTAACCTATTTTTTTTTTAAAAAGTGCTTTTCCTGTTTCTAACTGCTCTGTTCCTGTGCTGCTGGAAACAAGCAGCAGTCCACACGCTCCAGTGTCTGTGTTCTGTTGTGTGTCTGCCGGCATCAGAGAACTTGCACTAGCTTTTTGCTAGAAATTTTATCCCCTCCCTGGAGCTATGCCAATTTATAGCACCTTCTGATCTGGCTGTATAAATTTAAAAGATTCCACTTTAGCAAAGCAGTAAGGGCCCAGTGTGCTGGGGAACTAAGCCTTCTTTACACTAAGGGAATGGTGTATAGCAGATTTAAGCCTAGTATATAATGCTGCTGGAGCATTCCCTTTGCATGGGTAGATCCTCAAGTGGCATAGAACAACCATAACAAATACTACACAATTCCCCTTCTTGGTCCCCAGGTGTAAACTTAAGTTAAAATCATAGAGTTCTTGGTTCTCCAGTACCTAGAGAGGACCAGAGTGTTATGTGAGGGACTTCTGGGTAGGGTATTCACTAGGCCTCTACTAAAGGGGGTGGTGCTTATGTCTGATGTCTCTCTACTCCCAGGATATAGGATGCAACTGGGGAAGAGGCAGTGTGACTGTGGTTCCCCTGTGTCTGGCTGAACCCAAGGGGTGTGTGGTAATCAGTACAAGAATAAAGCATCATCAAGGCTGTTTTAATTTGCATCATGGACCAGGGGGGTTCTCCAGGACTGAGGCTGTACAAGGGCATTTAAAGCCCCCTCCAGACTTGTGCTGGTCAGTCAAGGAAGAATTTGGCTCTTGCTCCTTCATGACCCCACACCCACACGAGAAAGTAGTTAAAGTAGGCTGCTTAGTGAGAAGCCCATGATTGTCCATTAATAATCTGAGCTGGGCACAAAACTGTGCCCTGCAATACATAGAGGGCCAAACACTCATCCCAGCACCCAGCCTGAGTCGCTGGGCTGAGCACATGGGGACAAAGGGAGAGAACTTCTCTCACTCAGCCTCTGGAACAACTGTGGTGCCACTCCACAGCGGCCACTGCAGCCTGTTGGCTGAAGTTGTGCTCGATGACTGCAGCATGACCTTTGAAGGAGCAAGCCCTGGAGCATCTGTGCAGTGGCAAATTCTCCATTCCTGCCTTTTTGATGAGCAATGATTGATGCAGCAGTTGTGTTCAGAATGCATAAAAGCCAGTGTTACATGCTGAGCGGCCTGTTTTCATCCAGGAGCTACCTGCACTCCATAGCCCCTAGCATCCCATCAAAGTCCCTCCTGAAAACTGACCCTCTGTCTCCAGTTCCACTCCTCATGCAACACTGCACAGAGAGCCTCAACAAAACTGGGCTGCTCAGGACTCCCAGAATGCACACCCACCCCAAATCTTCCTCCTTTCATGCCACAGAAACATAATGGTCCTCCCTCAAGATTCCCCTCTACAGTCGATTTGCCCTTTAGTTAACAAACTTTGAAGTAAAGAAGAGAAGCCTCCTGCAGCAGTTGGATGAAGTAGAAATCTGGCAGAAGGCTGTTTCTGCTAGCTTGGGTAAACTATGAAGTAACTTGAAAATAAACATATAGAGGGAACTCAAACATGAGGAGAAACCACAGCCAGAAAAAAACAAGAGATCAATTTAAATATCAAATATTGTGTGTTAAATAATAAAACAACTTCCATGCTAACAAAGGCCAAATAGCACGGGTTGCATAAAAGGGGCTCATGCTCTTCATTTTCTGACGTTATTTGCTTCACTCTCTCAATAGCCTCAGGTATTTGATTTTTAAGGAAATAAGTTTAGCTTAGCAAAGCAACATCTCTGAATTCTTCACAGCACATACAGGATGCACTCAGAATTTCAACTCTACAATGAAACATTGTCCAGAGTTCCAGATGGCCTCCATTTCATATGTGCAGGGTCTGGCATGACTGAAGTCCCACCATGATATGTAGCAGGTCCCTAACAATTGAATCATGTCAGTGACAAATGAATCCATGCACAGGGTTGCTTTGACACAAGGTCAGCATCTCAGTAGAGAAGTAAGCCTCAAGAACTTCTCTGCAATATGCTGCAACAAGGGAGTTGCAAGCAAATGTGAACACATGATGTCTCTCCCTTCAGCAAATATCAGAAACTTCAACACTGCTAAGTTATATTTGGCTGAACTTCAGTCAGTGTTTGTAGCAGACAATATCATTCTTTGTGATTTTAAATTACTCTAATAAATGTTAAGAGGGCAAATCAAAATGCTACAGGCGGCATTTGAAAATAAAACAATTTTCCTTCATACAGCAAAAAGCAAGGTGCTCTTTCCAGGTGTAAAAAGAGAAAAGAGTAAACCCAATAACAACATACCAAGCTAGGGCTGAAATTTCCATGATGGTTTCAGATGACACCTTAAATAATTTAGGATTTAAAATACCTTGTGCTGCAATAATTGCTTGAAAGCTACTTGGGAGGAAAAAGCAGATGAACAACAGCAAGACACACAAAAGAAACTGATATAATCATGCCAGCATCAGATTATCTTTAGAACTGGCACTGTAATACCAGTCCTGGCTTTGAGATACCGTGTCCCAGATAAAGAAGCAGAAAGGCTTATCTCTTTCTTTCTTTTTTTTTTCATTCATATTAGAAAGAACGGACACCAAGTCAACTATCAATAGTGTCTTGGCAACCTAAATACAAACATTTAGGAGCATTTCACAAGCTATTTTATGGCAAAAAGCATAAATTGTCCTATGTGCTAGAAGGCTCTTCCTCTGTTATACCATTAATTACACACTGTTTTAAAGATATCTTTTAATTAGTAAGTGTGGTTAAATAAATCCAGCCCTATTCAGAACCACCCAAACAGATTTCATAAAAACTCTCCGTTGATGACTGTATATTGTATTAACCTCACTTTTGCCTCTCCCAGTCCAAGAGATCCACCCCTTTGGCAAATTTGGGGCAGGTTTATTTTGTGGAAGGTTGAGTGTTTATATTGATAAGGGAGACTCTATACTGTCATGTAGTGCATCAGATATGGACAGAAAAGAAAGGAGCATTCTTTACCCTAGCTTCATCACAAAATGGCTAGTCTGTTAGAAGTGCAGTTTATTGGTAGGGGATAATTTTTTAAAGAGGACATTGTCTGTACTATCAGTGATTGTATAGGGAATAGATTAGTGGTAGTGTTATGGTTGGAATAAAAGGTTTGCACTTAGAGGGAGATTGTCATATAAAATACTTTACAGTAAATTGAATTTATTCCATTTAGGCCACAAGCAAGTTTCTTAAAGGAGAAATATTCAAGAGCAGGCTCAGTTTAGAATAGAGGCCAACGATATGAAATTTTAGCTTACTGGCTGCAGGCATGCTTCCTCCAAACACACTGGTGGCGGCCGGTGAAAATTGTTGTAATGCTGTATACAGATGAAGGAACGTGTATATGTTTGGGATGAATGCCACAACAATGTTCCTGCAAGCATTCACTCTAATTTAAGAATTAATTTGCTTTGACTTTGCTTGCACCTCTGTTATATCGCTTCCTGCAAATATGGGACTGACTGAGTTTTCTCACATGAATGTTCACAGAAAACAAGATTTAAGGTGTCAGGATGGAGTATTTGCACCAGAAGTGCTATATTTCATATGGGATAGGATATGGCTTGATATAATATGGGGACCTCAGAGCCCAAGCTCAGAGGCAGTTAAACAAGCTCCACAAACATTTGACTTTTTCCTTGTAAACCAGGGCAGTGCAATTACTTTTTGAGAGTGTGATGAAAGAAGACTAAATGTAAACTCTGCACCCAGCCAATACATCTCACAGAAGCCTAATTGGTAGAGGAATGAAGCCCTGGGCTAAGCCTGGGTGGCCCAGAAAGGAAAAGATTTAATTTTTGTATAAAAGTTCCTCAGCTTACTTATCCACTATGTCTCCCTGAGACAGACAAAATCCAGTGCTTTCCTCAGACCTTTCTCTGATTTAGAAATATGCTCATCCATTTAGGGAGCAGAGATGGAACTATGTCACTTGTGACCAATCACAGCTAAGAACCACAGAGCATACTTTAAATATCAAGTATCAAACACATGCAGCAAAATGTTCAGGATTAATCCATGCATGACAAAATAACACACATACCCACACACACCTACAAACCATGATATAGAAACATCACTTGACAAGAGATTACAGTGCAATTTTCTAAAACACAGAATGAAGACTTTACTGGATTAAAGCAAGCTATGTAGAACTCCCACCTCTTCATCCTTGGGAAAACAAAGCAGGGAGGAGAAGACATTGGCCTGGCAGGATGTTGATTCAGAATCCATAAATAAGTAGAATTATAGAGACAGATATCAAAAGAAAAATCAAATTGAAGTCTGCTACAGGTCAGGACTGGAATTTTTCTTTTTAAAGGCTCTGCCTTGTACAACTACAGGAGGCTCTACAGCAAGCAAAATTGAAAGTGCAAATATTAAACAAAAGGTAGGTATGCAGTGGAGTGCTCTGGTCTCATGATGTAGTAAAAAAAATGAAAGATTATAATCTGTACCATAAAAAATGTGATACATGGAAGGCAGGTTTACATTAGAGAGGATTTCTGAGATGAGATTAGTATCATGTTGAATGATAATTGACATGATAGCCATTCCAGCTGCTAGCACTAACTAGGATCTTTAGAATGTTGGAATTGTTGCAGTTATTGGACAATATGCTGAACTGACTTAAATCCCAGGCAGTTCATTACCTGCCATGAAGTTGCACATGATGCCTGTCAATGGAGAATTTGGCCCATTGTTTTTAACATTTACAAACTGTTTTGGACTGATGTAGGCTATGAGTGAGGACAACATCTTTTACCAAGAAGAAATCTTGATATTCTTGATATTCTGATTGAGACTGAGGGCCAGATTCTTCTCTCTCTTTATAATGGTGTAAGTCGAGAGTAATCCCACTAATATCATAGAATCATAGAATCATAGAATATCAGGGTTGGAAGGGACCCCTGAAGGTCATCTAGTCCAACCCCCTGCTCGAAGCAGGACCAATTCCCAGTTAAATCATCCCAGCCAGGGCTTTGTCAAGCCTGACCTTAAAAACCTCTAAGGAAGGAGATTCCACCACCTCCCTAGGTAATGCATTCCAGTGTTTCACCACCCTCTTAGTGAAAAAGTTTTTCCTAATATCCAATCTAAACCTCCCCCACTGCAACTTGAAACCATTACTCCTCGTTCTGTCATCTGCTACCGTTGAGAACAGTCTAGAGCCATCCTCTTTGGAACCCCCTTTCAGGTAGTTGAAAGCAGCTATCAAATCCCCCCTCATTCTTCTCTTCTGCAGGCTAAACAATCCCAGCTCCCTCAGCCTCTCCTCATAAGTCATGTGTTCTAGACCCCTAATCATTTTTGTTGCCCTTCGCTGGACTCTCTCCAATTTATCCACATCCTTCTTGTAGTGTGGGGCCCAAAACTGGACACAGTACTCCAGATGAGGCCTCACCAATGTCGAATAGAGGGGGACGATCACGTCCCTCGATCTGCTCGCTATGCCCCTACTTATACATCCCAAAATGCCATTGGCCTTCTTGGCAACAAGGGCACACTTTTGACTCATATCCAGCTTCTCGTCCACTGTCACCCCTAGGTCCTTTTCCGCAGAACTGCTGCCTAGCCATTCGGTCCCTAGTCTGTAGCGGTGCATTGGATTCTTCCATCCTAAGTGCAGGACCCTGCACTTATCCTTATTGAACCTCATCAGATTTCTTTTGGCTCAATGGTGAAGCTGCACTGATGTAAAGCCAGAAGTGAGTACAGAATCAGGCCCTAAAATCATTAGATTCTATTGCATATCCCTGGATCCTTTTAACAATTTAGACAGTTTTTCTTTGATCTTTTTGCCCCATTCTGTTTATATTTTTATATATCTTAGCCATTCATTTTATCCTTTCACCAACAACAACAAAAAAAAAACATGCAGAAGATCCCCATGCAGATAAGAGGCAAAGATGGCACATGAATGTAGAGCATTAGAAAGTGGCATAATTACTATTTGACTTGTTAATAAATATTTATTTACTGAATCCCCCAAGGATATAATTTCTTTCAATAGATCTGTGGTCACAGAGCTATGCTGCACCCCCTGCAGCAGGAAGCAAGTGGTGACACATCATAACCAATCAGGATCAACTCTAAAAGAACCCTGTTACATCAACATGGAGTCCTAGATCAACTTTTTCCCCCTCTCTTCAGTTTTGATGTATAGTCCTGTATATTGTATTCAAATTACCTCCTCATCCCTGCTCTGAATTGCTAAGCATAAAAAAGTCTGTGTAAAGTGCAAAATACACTCTCTCCTTAAATCATCTTTTTTCTTATACTCCTTCATCAGGTTCTCAGTCAAATCCCTTGTCCCTGTAAAATGCACTGGGCCTATATGTTACACTCGCTTATGCAAACCTTGTGGGAATGAGGAAGACGATTCTGTCGGATTGCATTCATATATTACAAATATATTTACAAAATGCATATTGTACATACCCTGAGTTGCCCAAGCAATAAAAACAAGCCTGTGGGTATATTCAAATGATATGCGAAATTAATGCCAAGATATTTAAATTCTGGAGGTGATGAAAGAATATTTTTCCCTGATCTTGATTTCAAGTTTCTTGTGGATTTTATATTACCACTAATGAATGCAAGCATTCTGATTTCACTTGCTCTAGATTTTTACTAGTTTACCCTCATTGTTTTGAATGGAATTATTCTTGTTTTGCACAGCTGTTTTTACACAGGCTTAATCTTGTGGGTTGACAATAACTGCTTTTATTATTCTTTTGAACAGTCTGTGAGTTATCTGTAGGAAACCTCACTTAAAAACAACCCCCGCCCCAAAAAAAGAAACCTTCTAGCATCTTTTAAACTTATGAATGATCTTGCCCACATACAGTTATTAATTTGCTTGATCCTACATGTCTTCTTCATGGGCAGAGAATGGAATACAAACTGAGCAGGGATAGCAAGAGGGGAAGAAATTAGATAATTTTATCAGAATTGGTAAGAAAAGAAAGCCCAAATATTACATTAGTAATGGGATAGATTAGAGCACAAACAGTGTATACATGTAACAATTCAAGTAAGTTCTTAATTTGCTCTAGCAAATAACCCCCTAGGGACGTAGACTAGATCAGTGGTTTTCAACCTTTCCAGACTATTATACCCTTTCAGGAGTTTGATTTGTACCCCAAGTTTCACCTCACTTAAAAACTACTTGCTTACAAAATCAGACATAAAACTAAAAGTGTCACAGCACACTGTTACTGAAAAATTGCTTACTTTCTCATTTTTTCTGTATGAAATTTTAATTTGTACTGACTTCACTAGTGCTTTTTATGTAGCCTGTTGTAAAACGAGGCAAATATCTAGATGAGCTGATGTACCCCCTAGAAGATCTCTGTGTACCCCAAGGGGTACATGAACTCCTCGTTGAGAACCACTGGACTAGATGGTACATAAATTAATCAAAAAACAGATTTAGAAACTTTCAGCTCTGGTTACTAGACCAAATTTGGCTACAAAAATAAAAACCTGTTAGCAACCTAGAAAAAACAGTACAGCTAACCGGCACGCTCATTGATATTCATAGCTAAGCAGCTAAAGACAGAATATCAGGGTTGGAAGGGACCTCTGGAGGTCATCTAGTCCAACCTGCTGCTCAAAGCAGGACCAATCCCCAATTTTTGCTCCAGATCCCTAAATGGCCCTCTCAAGGATTGAACTTGCAACCCTGGGTTTAGCAGGCCAATGCTCAAACCACTGAGCGATCCCTCCCCCCACCAATATACCAGAAGGAGCACACCAATATACCTAGTCTTCTGTTCATTAAAAAACCCAATGTTAAGACATGTCTTGCACCATTGCTGACTTACTGGAGCTGGGCTATGGAGATGGGACTCCAGTCTCCAGTATATGCACCTAAATTGCTTTGCACCACCAGCATTGGATCCCTGATGATGGAAAGTGCATCTCTGGGGATGTATAGAGGAACTGTGATTGCCCGTGGAACTTGCATGAGAGAAACACCTGCAGCCACCTTTCTACTGAGGCACAAGAAGCCAGCACAAGCCAAAACAATGAGTGGCACTGTCCCAGGGAACATATAAAATTATTTAGCAATGGTGCCAGAGTGCACATATGTAGGAGGGTGGCAAATGCAAAAGGGCAGGTCTTGTGTGCAATTACATTTCACAGGCCTGATTTTCTTTTCACTTAGATCAGGTTTATATCAGTGTGACTCCACTGACATTGATAGTTACACCTGATTTACATCAGGGCAAGTGGAAGGAGACTCAGACATCATGAATAGTCTGTCTTCAGAATCGTGAGTCCTTGGCTTTCACATACCAGCATTTGCCAGTTGTAAAATACCATGTCAGGTTCTGCTTCATTACCACTCTGAGCCCATCCCTGGCGCCCTCGCTAAATTCTAAGGGGTCTTTGATGGACAGTCCACCCCACATAAGCCCTACAGTGGTAAATGAGGCCAATTAACCTATAGGCCACACCTGGAGGAAAGCCAGGGAGTGCTAAAGCCTAATTTGCTGATGAAGTGCAGCTGGGAGAGGAGTGAGGCTGGATTTATAAAGACAGGAAGTTGGCAGCAGAAATGGGTTGCAGGGAAGTAGGGTGCAGTTGCTTCCTGGGAATAGGGAGGTGTGTTTGGGGTGACAGGATTTGGTCATCTGAAGTTACTTCCTGGGAAGAGGGAGTTTGAGCTGGTATATCCGATGGGGGGACCAGAAGCTGTAGGAAGGAGCCCAGGGAAGGAAAGCAGATCACAGTTTCCAGGTACAGGGTCCCTGGACTGAAACCCGAAGTAGTGGGTTGCCTTACCAGCCACAGGAGAAGTGGCACTATCGGGTCTGTGAAGGAGAAGACTGCCTGAGACTGTTTGTGTGGAAGGACTTCCCCTAGAAGGGGAAAATATGTAGTGACCTGGCTGGAGGGCCAAGTCATGAAGAGGCAGTTGCAGTTCCTGGAACAATGGAGGGTTGCAGAGAAAGGAAGAGACAGCGTGCGACTACCAGAAGGGGCATTGGCCTGGCAGAGCTAATCCCCATTACTGCCAGGAGGCATCACGTTTCAGTGGTGAGTAGAGCCCCTGTCACAGGGCCAATTCCATGAGGTGATCAGCACCCTCAACTCTATTGCCCTCTTATTGCTCAGTCCCTTCCAAGAAGCACTGTATTTCACAAGACAAAAAGGAGGCTGATGAAGAATTAGAGCACTCTGCATGTGGCATCCCTTCATCCTGCTTCTATCTAGTATAAAGATACTTCTCAATTCCTAGGAAACAATAATACTTAAAATACACTTGAAACAAGCTGTCATAGACTCAAAATTTCCTTATGAGCTAAGGAAATTCCCCCATTAGGCAGTGACAGACCCAGCACGTCTGAGAAACCACTGTCAGTCTTGACCACAAGCCAGGATATAATGTCAGCCAGGTTTTGTCTTAGGACGTACTTGGGGAAAGAATGTCATGAGAGCCTGTTCTCATCATATTTCCACCTCCATGCTTAGACCAAGTTCTTGGAATCCTCCCTGAAACAAAATAAACCATAGACCCTTTTGAGGTTCTCTCATCGCTAATTGAACATCACTATATAAATCAGGCAGAGATAATGGAACAATGAGCTGGAGCAATCGGCAAGGTTGGAGCAAATATACAGAAAAATTGTATGAGCACTTGCTAGGATTTTTTATAAGTATAATTTATGGAACATTTTCCAGAATATGATAGGGTCTCGTTAAATCCAGACACATTATCCATTCAGGTGGTCTTTTATCATAACAGAGTTCATTATAGAACCTTTGCATTGCTGTCATTCAGGTTATGTTAGCATTTTCATTATAAATAATATATACCAAAAGTTTGCAACATGGATGTAAAAATCCACTTGGCATATGAAGGATTGGCAAGAGCACTGCCCAGACACATCTTTTCCCCTCCCTAAATTTGAAAGACAAATAAATGGAGTAATTTGAGTCACTTATGTGTACAAGAAGACAACTCGTAATATTTTCAAACAGATTTTTGCACTTGTGTAACTCTAAAATGGGATAGAGCCAAACAAAACACCACAGAATTCACTTTGATGCCTTTTAGTGGACTAGCTAAATATATATATATATACCTTCCCTTGACAAGGTAAAAAATCTCAGGGAGCCTTTTTATGGACTATATATGCCAAAGGAGTGTAATAGCCTACAGAAGTGGCTATTACAAGATTTTACCGCAGTGGAATGGTTCTGTGCCACTCCCACTCACAGTAGATGTGTGGGACAAATAGCCAGGGTACTGCTAAACGGTAGGTATTCCTGTGGGACCAGAGGTAGCTGAGAGCAAGGAAGGATGGCCCTGAGGCTAGTCCAACTTATGGTGCAGACTAGACAGGCTCCAGCTGGCCTGAGCACAGGGGTAGTGCAAATGTGATTGAAAGCCACTTTCCCCTTTACCCCCACTCACTCCTGTGCTGAGCATAAGTCAGCCAACAAGAGAACCAAGGTCATTGGTTTCAAGTAAGGAGGGCATGGTATATCAAAAAGTGTATCAGAACTGTAGGCTGTCACTTTAATAAGTGGTCCTGCTTGCAGGCTAGGGGAGTTGTGTAGGGAAGTGTGCAACCAGTCTCAAAAAGCCAGCCTAGATCAAAGGTGGGGTGAGTTGTGCTTCTCTGCCATAGGAAGCAGCCTGCTTTCTCTCTTTCTGGTTCCAATCTTAAAATATTGGAATCTAAGAAATAAAGTAGTCATATGTTGCAACCTTCCAACAAGAGTACAGTATGTTTTTATTTAACTCCTCTGTTTGTATGCCATGATCATAACAGAGGGATAGATCAGAACTCTTGTCTTTTAGGCCATAGGCAAGCACAAAAAGATCTAGACTGTATATACATATGCAAGATGTTGCCTCAGGCAGTCAAAGCCAGATTCTGTCACCTAGATCGATGTGCAACTCTCCATCTGCCCATGCAAAAGGGAAGATTTTCCATCTTAGCACCAATATTAGCACATGCCCAAGATGCTAACGAGGCCATGTTGCCAGGGAACCAATTGGTCCCAGAATCATTGAGGAGGCACAGAGCTTCAGAGCAGATGACTTGGCCCCCAGCAGATCTCAGAGAGCCTCAGGTGTGCAAATGCAGTTGAAAGCCACTTTCCCTTTTAACCCCAAACACACAACTCTAGTGATATAAGGGAAATCTCCCTGAATTGCTCTTCCCCCGGTCACTTACACAGATTTTTCCACAGAAGGAGCAATCTGTCCCCATATTCAGATCCCTGTAAGAGGAAAAAGGTAAACAAAGCCAAATAAAGCAGTGGACTAGACTTGCTTTCTGTAGCAGAGGTGACCTTAGCAGTACTCCTTCGTGGCAAATTGGAGGATTGGGCCAAAAGAAATCTGAGGTTCAACAAGGGCAGTTAGGAAGGAAGAATCCCATGCACCACTACAGGCTGGGGACTGAGTGGCTAAGCAGCAGTTCTGCAGAAAAGGACCTGGGGATTACAGTGGACAAAAAGCTGGATCTGAGTCAGCAGTGTGTCCTTGTTGCCAAGAAGGCCAACAGCATATTGGGCTGTATTAGTAGGAGCATTGCCAGCAGCTTGAGGGAAGTGATTATTCCCCTCTATTCGGCACTGGTGAGGCCATACCTGGAGGACAGCGTCCAGTTTTGGTCCCCCCACTACAGAAGGGATGTGGACAAATTGAAGAAAGTCCAGCGAAGGGCAATGAAAATGATTAGGGGGCAGGGGCACATGACTTATGGAAGCTGAGGGAACTGGGGTTATTTAGTCTACAGAAGAGAAGAGTGAGCAGAGATTTGATAGCAGCTTTCAACTACCTGAAGGGGCGTTCCAAACAGTGGTGGCAGATGACAGAACAAGAAGCAATGGTCTCAAGCTGCGGGGGGCGGGAGGAAGGGGGGTGGTGGTCTAGGTTGGATATCAGGAAACACTATTTGAGTAGGAGGGTGGTGAAGCACTGAATTGGTTACCTAGGGAGGTGGTGGAATCTCCATCCTTAGAGGTTTTTAAGGCCCGGCTTGACAAAGCCCTGGCTGGGATGATTTAGTGGGTGTTGGTCCTGCTCTGAGAAGGGGATTAGACTAGATAACTCCCTGAGGTCTCTTCCAACCCTAAGGTTACGTCTACACTATCCACCGGATCGGCGGGTAGTGATCGATCTTTCGGGGATTGATTTATCGCATCTAGTGTAGACACGATAAATCGATTCCAGATCACTCTGCCATCGACTCCAGAACTCCACCACGGCAAGAGGTGGAAGTGGAGCCGACGGGGGAGCAGCGGCTGTCGATCCCACGCCGTGAGAACGCAAAGTAAGTGATTCTAAGTCTATCTAAGATATGTCTACTTCAGCTACTCTATTCTCGTAGCTGAAGTTGCGTATCTTAGA
The DNA here is from genome assembly GCF_965152235.1 of Eretmochelys imbricata. Lineage (NCBI taxonomy): Eukaryota > Metazoa > Chordata > Testudines > Cheloniidae > Eretmochelys > Eretmochelys imbricata. The sequence continues at coordinate 243,978,501 of NC_135573.1, forward strand.
TCGATTTCCCCTGCCCCCCCAGTGTAGATCAGGCCTAATAGTCTATGGCCTACCATGGCACTACTCATGCTGCCTCAGTTTCTGTTCTGATCTTTGGGGATCGGCATTTGCTTCCAACATGGTCCAGTGCTGCAGTGACTTAGCCCTCCAGCTAAATCACATGAAAGTTCTACTCCAAGAGTATCCAAGTTCCAAAACAAATATAATGAACTCAAAAGGAGGGTCTTCCATCCCAGTCCATGGCTGGACTCAGCCCTTCTACTCAGAGTCTGTATTTTCTAGTAACCCTCAACTGCGCTCCCTACTTCAGACCTATCTTACATCAGGGAGGCTCTGACAGCCTGCCATCTATCTCAGCACCAACAGGCAAGGCATGGGAAATGAACTCAACCAATGGTCCTGCTTCAAGCTTATGTACCCTGGACCCTGGACTTCAGGAAAGCAGACTTCGACTCCCTCAGGGAACGGATGGCCAGGATCCCCTGGGGGACTAACTTGAAGGGGAAAGGAGTCCAGGAGAGCTGGCTGTATTTCAAGGAATCCCTGTTGAGGTTACAGGGACAAACCATCCCAATGAGTCGAAAGAATAGTAAATATGGCAGGCGACCAGCTTGGCTTAACGGTGAAATCCTAGCGGATCTTAAACATAAAAAAGAAGCTTACAAGAAGTGGAAGCTTGGACATATGACCAGGGAAGAGTATAAAAATATTGCTCGGGCATGTAGGAATGAAATCAGGAGGGCCAAATCGCACCTGGAGCTGCAGCTAGCGAGAGATGTCAAGAGTAACAAGAAGGGTTTCTTCAGGTATGTTGGCAACAAGAAGAAAGCCAAGGAAAGTGTGGGCCCCTTACTGAATGAGGGAGGCAACCTAGTGACAGAGGATGTGGAAAAAGCTAATGTACTCAATGCTTTTTTTGCCTCTGTTTTCACTAACAAGGTCAGCTCCCAGACTGCTACGCTGGGCATCACAAAATGGGGAAGAGATGGCCAGCCCTCTGTGGAGATAGAGGTGGTTAGGGACTATTTAGAAAAGCTGGACGTGCACAAGTCCATGGGGCCGGACGAGTTGCATCCGAGAGTGCTGAAGGAATTGGCGGCTGTGATTGCAGAGCCATTGGCCATTATCTTTGAAAACTCGTGGCGAACCGGGGAAGTCCCGGATGACTGGAAAAAGGCTAATGTAGTGCCAATCTTTAAAAAAGGGAAGAAGGAGGATCCTGGGAACTACAGGCCAGTCAGCCTCACCTCAGTCCCTGGAAAAATCATGGAGCAGGTCCTCAAAGAATCAATCTTGAAGTACTTGCATGAGAGGAAAGTGATCAGGAACAGCCAGCATGGATTCACCAAGGGAAGGTCATGCCTGACTAATCTAATCGCCTTTTATCATGAGATTACTGGTTCTGTGGATGAAGGGAAAGCAGTGGATGTATTGTTTCTTGACTTTAGCAAAGCTTTTGACACGGTCTCCCACAGTATTCTTGTCAGCAAGTTAAGGAAGTATGGGCTGGATGAATGCACTATAGGGTGGGTAGAAAGCTGGCTAGATTGTCGGGCTCAACGGGTAGTGATCAATGGCTCCATGTCTAGTTGGCAGCTGGTGTCAAGTGGAGTGCCCCAGGGGTCGGTCCTGGGGCCGGTTTTGTTCAATATCTTCATAAATGATCTGGAGGATGGTGTGGATTGCACTCTCAGCAAATTTGCGGACGATACTAAACTGGGAGGAGTGGTAGATACGCTGGAGGGGAGGGATAGGATACAGAAGGACCTAGACAAATTGGAGGATTGGGCCAAAAGAAATCTGATGAGGTTCAATAAGGATAAGTGCAGGGTCCTGCACTTAGGACGGAAGAATCCAATGCACCGCTACAGACTAGGGACCGAATGGCTAGGCAGCAGTTCTGCGGAAAAGGACCTAGGGGTGACAGTGGATGAGAAGCTGGATATGAGTCAAAAGTGTGCCCTTGTTGCCAAGAAGGCCAATGGCATTTTGGGATGTATAAGTAGGGGCATAGCGAGCAGATCGAGGGACGTGATCGTCCCCCTCTATTCGACATTGGTGAGGCCTCATCTGGAGTACTGTGTCCAGTTTTGGGCCCCACACTACAAGAAGGATGTGGATAAATTGGAGAGAGTCCAGCGAAGGGCAACAAAAATGATTAGGGGTCTAGAACACATGACTTATGAGGAGAGGCTGAGGGAGCTGGGATTGTTTAGCCTGCAGAAGAGAAGAATGAGGGGGGATTTGATAGCTGCTTTCAACTACCTGAAAGGGGGTTCCAAAGAGGATGGCTCTAGACTGTTCTCAATGGTAGCAGATGACAGAATGAGGAGTAATGGCCTCAAGTTGCAGTGGGGGAGGTTTAGATTGGATATTAGGAAAAACTTTTTCACTAAGAGGGTGGTGAAACACTGGAATGCGTTGCCTAGGGAGGTGGTGGAATCTCCTTCCTTGGAAGTTTTTAAGGTCAGGCTTGACAAAGCCCTGGCTGGGATGATTTAACTGGGAATTGGTCCTGCTTCGAGCAGGGGGTTGGACTAGATGACCTTCAGGGGTCCCTTCCAACCCTGATATTCTATTATTCTATGATTCTATGATTCTCTAAGGGAGGCCTCAACTAGCTACAGTCCTTATTCCTGTTCGAGCTAGGCTTGTCTCACCAAGTAAGAGCTGGAGATATGCTCCAATTCCCAGTCAGCCACCCACTGAACTGGGTTTGCCACATTCTAGGCCTGACACCTACATCAGGCATAGCAGGGTGTGGCTGACTGAGCCCACCATAGGCTCTTATTAATTCCTTCTTCGTCGGTGTGATATTTGTATTACACTTTCCTTTAAAACTGTGTAGATTCTGGCAAAACGCAATATCTATCAAACTGAGAATGAGGCTAGGACAGAAGGAAAGTATGAAACAGAGATGAATCTCTATTAAGCTGGGAAAGGCAGTTTCTGCTGGATTCATGTCAAGTCCATTTTTTGAGAGTTTTCAAAGCTGTGAAGCTGGATCCCTTTGAGTTCAACTCTTGGGTGCCAAGTGGTTTAAACTTTTTTTCACATTATATGGGTTCAAATTAATAATAACATATACTGAAGTTGGGTCTAGTTGAAAACTTTCTCAGTGACTGGTGGGGTTGCATACGCTATTGACTGAACAATTTTTATATTGTGTTCAGATTCCTGTACAAAGCATTATATATCTGAAGGATTGCCCACTAGAAGAAAAAAAACTACCAGGCAAAGTGGTGGATTTTCCATCTCTTGAAGTCTTCAGATCAAGTCTGGATGCCTCACTGGGACATATGCTTTAGTCAAACACAAGTTATTGGGATCATTACAGGAGGAACTGGAGGAAAATCTATGACAGGAGGTCAGACTACATGATTCAATTATCAGTTTTGGACTTAATGTCTACAAAATCTGTAAAGCACTAATCTGCAGTAGCTATTCTCATGCAGTTTCAGGAATTAGTCTCGGCTTTGAATTTGGCATGCAATGGTCATTTTATCCATTTTACATATTAAAACACCTTAGATTTATTTCATCATCTTCTGAAGCATTGATCAGAGATCACCCATTTGGTTCTGGAGAATATAATTCCACACTGTCAGTTGCAGTAGACAGGCCTGAGTTAGATCTCTTCCACATCTCACTCTTTTGCTCCTTTGTTTCCATGATTTAAAATTTTTGTTTCCTAAAATCTCACAGCTGTAAATTGTTCAAAAGTTTTTATTTAGCTGCAGCTGGCTGGCGGAAACCTATGTCAGAGGCTGCCTCTTGTGCCCATGACTTTTCAAATTCTGCATCTATTCCAGCATTCATTAGCCAACTCATCTTTTTTTAATTAAATGTATATTTCATCCATGAAATCTCTCCAGCAAACAAACATTTTGTTCTATTGGACATCAGTGTTTGCCATTTGCAGAACACTTTCCTGCTTCTTTCCTGCACATACTTTTTTTTTTAAAGACTCCTGGAAATGCCAGGTATTTCCCCTTAATTCTGAAAACTGCATATATTGGGCCAATCCTGTTGCCACTGAAGTCAATGGGAGTTAGGTCACTGACTTCAGTGGTGGCAGGATCAGGTCTAGCTTGCAGCGATAGAACTAAATTCTCTTTTGCTCTTATGATGAGCTTGGAACTTTATACCTCTGTTCCACGCTAATCCGGATAGAACTTTTATAGAGAAATTCCAATCCAAACCTGTCCCTAGGTTTCATTAGTACAGCTTTCTGCTTTGATCATTTTATCTGTTTAATCATGAAGTCTGAATGATCATTCCCATGCTGGAATATCATGTATCCCTGCTCCACTTCCCCACAGCCTAATGAAGAAAAGACCATTCTTGGCTGCTTGACATTTTTAGCTTTACATAGATGCTCCAACAAAAGGGAGGAGCTATACCTTTGTTTTGCATTTTTCAGTCTTTATCTTCGGTACTTGACTAAGATGACTACAGCTCTTATGTCCAGCTTATAGAACTCTTGGTAATCCAAAAATGTGTGCATTATGGTGATGCTCTATGGTTGAAATATGACCATTTATATCAATGATATCATTACATCATCGCTACTGTTAGACAATTGCAACAGATCTTGTACAAAGCATGTCAACGGAGAAGTTATGATTTGCTAAGTATGATTATCCTGTTTATATGCATGTATCTGAAGTTATGAATGTTGGTCAGATACCTGTAACACCATTGTGTTTTTTCCTGGGGTAACGCCCACAATGTACTTTACATCCAGTCTAGCCAGCACATTGTGAATTAACTATTCCAGTTGATGGCCCATCAAAGACACTTATCTCTCACAGTGGGCCATAGAAAAAACTCATTCCACCCAAAAAGAAAAGGAGTACTAGTGGCACCTTAGAGACTAACCAATTTATTTGAGCATAAGCTTTCGTGAGCTACAGCTCACTTCATCAGATGCACTGATGAACTGAGCTGTAGCTCACGAAAGCTTATGCTCAAATAAATTGGTTAGTCTCTAAGGTGCCACTAGTACTCCTTTTTCTTTTTGCGAATACAGACTAACACGGCTGCTATTCTGAAACCTGTCATTCCACCCCGATATCTCTTCCTGCAGACGCTTCAGCCACCAATGGGACAATGGCTATCCCCTGTGACTCATCAAGCCATGTAAGGCTATATGATCTCATGTGACCCTGGACTCCATCTTGTGCCAGTAACTTTCCACCACAGAGTCTGTGAGCTTTTTTTTTTTTTTTGAACCAGTACATTTCTAGGCACATGGCAAAGGGTATAAAAGACCCCTGGAGTAACTCCATTTTGCCTCTTTCCTGCTCTGATTGTCTGGACTTACAACTAAAAGGAGCATATTTGAACTATGAACTGATGACCTTCCAATCTTTGGAAGTTACCAGCAACTTTACAAGCCAGCAGTCTGATAACATTACTGCTATAAACGTGATATAAGAACATTGCCACTATTGTATGTATAATCTAGTCACCATTTTAACTCTCCTTCTTTTCTGTATTAATAAACCTTTAGATTTTAGTTACTAAAGGCTTGGCAGCAACATGATTATTGGAGTAAGATCTGAGTTATATATTGACCTGGCTATATGGCTGATCTCTTGAGATCAGAAGAATTGTTTGTTTGATTAAATTGGTTTTCAATAACCACTCATCATAGATTCTAGTGTCTGGGTTGTGAAATAGGGGCTGGAATGTCTAAGGAGACTGCAATTTTGCCTTCTTGTTAACCAGTGTGGTGAGACAGAAGTTTACTTTTTTTACTGGCTTGGTATAATATAAAGATTAAAAAATCACCAGTGCTGGGTGAGTCTGCCCTATTTTCATCCATTTGTCCTGAATCTGGCATTCTCAGCTGTGACCCACTGAGGCACAGTGACAATTACCCACAAAAGGCACCCTTTGTCTATACACAGTCAATTTCTTTCACTACATTTGAGAAGGATTTTTGCAACATATAGTGCATTTGGCCTCATTAAAAAACTATGCAATAAACCAGAAGGAGCCAGTTCCAGCCCATTATATGAGTGATAAACAGTTTTTTAAAACATGGCCTAATTAAATAATTACTCAACAGACCACAACAATTCTGATCCATCATATATCTAATGTGCAATTTTCAAAAACTACCTAATTAAAGTAATTATCCAATAGAACTGATGGCTCTAAATGAGCCACTTATTTTCTTGGGGTACCTGGTGCCTGCATTAAAACAACCTGATTACATAATTTCTTAAAGGAGCTACTCTGATCTATATATAAATGTGCTTCTGTCTTCTCACTTTTACTGCTTTTACACTGGTGTAAGTGCACCTACTTCACTGGAGTTTCCTGTGACATAAACTGGTATGGGGCTGTAGGTTCTTTGAGCCCCCATGCAAACAACAGGGACAATCTCGCTCAGTATAATTCTTCCTTTTTTCTTTTTTCTTTTCCATTTTTAACTTAACACTTTTATCACTCTTCTCACTTTCAATAAGCATCATATCGGCTACTCACTAAGGAGCATAGAGAAACAACTTTGCTGACTGCCTCAATAGGAAGTTTTCTTAGCTAGGGACAGGCTTCTTGTATTTTTCACCCTGTCAATGTGCAAATTAATCTGTGCATGTAAAGGCCAAAATTTTCAAACGTGGGTGCACTTCAGCTGAGATATTCAGTGTTGTCTAGGGGGGTTAGAAACATGGTTAAAATTCTCAAAGTGCCTACCTGACTTAGGAGCCTAAATCTCATTTAGGAACTTAGGAGCTGGACAACATTTTTCAGATGACTAGTTTAGTTTTACACAGGTGCTCTAAGAGAGAAGGCGAACTAATAACTAACGACATCTAGAAGGCTGGGGTGCTTAATGTCTATTCTGCTTCAGTCTTCACTAAAAAAGTTAATGAGTTAAAGATTCTCAATACAAATAATATTAACAACAAGGAAGAAGGAACGCAAGCCAAAATAGGGAAAGAACAGGTTAAAGAATATTTAGATAATTTAAATTTATTCAAGTGGGCAGGGCCTGATGAGGAACTAGCTGAAGGAATCTCGGAACCATTAGCAATTATCTTCAAGAATTCACAGAAGACAGGTTTGGTCCCAGAGGACTGGAGAAGGGCAAACATAGTACCTTTCTTAAAAAGAGGGGACAAAGAGGAGACTGGGAATTATAGGCCAATCAACCTAACTTCAATACCTAGAAAGATACTGGAACAAATTATTAAACTATCAATTTGTAAACATCTAGGGGATAATAGGATTATAAGGAATGTCCAGCATGGATTTGTCAAGAACAAATCATGCCAAATCAACCTATTTTTCTTCTTTAACAGAGTTACTGGCCCATTGGATAGGAAAGAAGCAGTAGATGTGATATATCTTTATTTTTAGTAGGGCTTTTGGTATACTTCCATTTGACATTCTCATGAGTGAACAAGGGAAATGTGGTCTAGATGAATTTACTATAAGGTGGGTGCATACTGGTTGAAACACTGTATTCAGTGAGTACTTATCAACTGGTTGCTGTCAAATGGAGGGGGTATCTAGTGGGTTCCCACACAGGTCAGTCCAAAGTCTACTGCTATTCAATGACTTGGATAGTGGGAAATAGTCCTCTAAAATTTACAGATGACACCAAATTGGGAGGGGTTTCAAACGTTTTGGAGGACAGGATTAGAATTCAAAACAGTCTTGAGAAGTTAGAGAATTGGTCTGAATTCAGCAAGATGAAATTCAGTAAAGATAAGTGCAAGGTACTTTAGTTAGGAAGGAAAAATCAAATGCCCAACTACAAAATGGGGAATAACAGATAAGGTGGTAGTATCTGGGGGTTTATAGTGGATCACAGGGTAGGGATCAGGGGTTTATAGTGGATCACAAATTGAATATGAGTCAATAATGCAGTTGCAATAAAGGCTAATAGCATGCTGGGGTATGTTAACACAAGTATTGTATGAAAAATATGGGAAATAATTGCCCCGCTCTGGTGAGACCTAGGCTGGAGAACTGTGTCCACACTTTAGGAAAGATGTGGACAAATCGGAGAGAGTCCAGAGGAAAGCAACAAAAATGATACAATATTTTAAAAACCTGACTATGGTGAACAGTTAAAAAAACAGGGCATGTTTAGTCTTGAGGAAAAAAGACTGAGTGGGGGACCTGATAGCAGGCTTCAAATATGTTAAGGGCTGGTACAAAGAGGATGCTGATCAATTGTTCAGATAGGACAAGAATTCATGGGTTTAATCTGCAGCAAGGGAGATTTGGATTAAATATTAGGAAAAAAATTCTAACCATAGGGGTAGTCAAGCACGAGAATAAGCTTCTAAGGGAGGTTGTGGAATCCTCATCACTGGAAGTTTTTAAGAACAAGTTAGACAAGGATGCTCTAGGTTTATTCAGTTCAGGGGGCTGGACCTGATGACTTCTCAAGGTCCCTTCCAGATCTACATTTCTATGATTTATTAGCCAAAAAATGCTGTGTCTGGTTGACCAAAATGATTTGCAAATTCACATTGAATTTGGCAAATAGTTTTGGATTTTTAAAAAAAAGCCTTTTTTAAAAAAAGACAAATCATTTTGTTTTGACAGTTTTTAAATGAATGATTTGATCTTTTGTTTTGAGAAGACATTTTTGTTAAGAAATTCAATGAGATTTAATTCAATAAACAAGCACCAAAAAAAAAACCTAAATACCAAAATGTGAGAATAAAGCAAAATTTGTTTTAGTTCAAACCAAAATGTTTTGTTTGACCCCAACATGATTTTTGTTTTGTTTTTTTGTTTCAGTGAGGAAAAAATAAAAATGTTCCTTTCAGGTCAACACAATGACACTTTTTTTTCAGTTCAGCCACCAAACAGAAAAATCAATTATTTGCTTAGTTCTTCTTAGGAGCCTAAGTTCAGGCCTATGCCTGGTGTACTTTGCTGATACAACTATGCTGCTATTCCAGGGATCTGCAACCTTTGGCATGCAGCCCATCAGGGAAATCTGCTGGCAGGACGGGACGGTTTGTTTACTTTCAGCATCCATGGGTTCGGCCAATCTCAGCTCCCACTGGCCATGGTTCACCGTTCCAGGCCAATGGGGGCTGCAGGAAGCAGTGTGGGCCAAGGGATGTGCTGGCCGCCGCTTCCCGCAGCCCCCATTGGCCTGGAACGGCAAACTGCAGCTAAACAAACCATCCCAGCCCGCCAGTGGATTTCCCTGATGGGCCGCGTGCCAAAGGTTTTCGATCCTTGCGCTATACTATTCCAGCAAAGCATTCCCAGCGTGGAAGTAGAAAATTTCAGCAAAACTGAACTTTTACTGGCATGGTGTATTCTAGCCTCTACCCCGCCCTTCCCTCTCCACATTTAAATCAAGCTATACCATCAAATGTGCAGTTTTGCAAGAATAACTGTATTTACACAAGGGGCTTTTTGCTAGCACAGCTATTTCATTACCAAATCACACTCCTGACTGACATGGCTAAGCCAGCAAAAGTTTTTGATGTAGCGCAGCCAGAGTCTCATGAAAATGTCCATGGGATGTAGGCTCCTAAGTCTCTTAGGCGCTTTTGAAATCTTTACCCACCTATCTTCCATTTAACTGAATAACTATTGAATTGATATTGAAGGTTGAATTTTTTGGAATTTTTGACCCAAACTTTTCAGGACAAATTTTTAAAAATTTTCATCAAAACATTCTCTATTTTTCACCCAGCTCTGTTAATGGAATATATGTCCCAAACCTGTTGATGGCTTTGAGATCTCAACCCTTAATTCCTATTTAGACCCCTAAATAGAAACCGCCTGATTTTTAGTCACCGCGTATGTACAACTTCCCTTTGACTTCAGTTATAGTGGCACATTAGACCACGTTTATTTAGGGGCCTAAAGAGGGCTTTAGTTGTCCAACTATAGGCATGCAAGTGTGGAAAATTTTGGATTGACCTTTTAGGTGATCTGTTTAACTTACTGAAGCTCTTTGTACTGGGAGCTAAACCGAACGCTGGCAGTGACCTGCAGGGCATGCGTCGATACGTGCCGCGGCGAAAAGCGGGCTGCGTGTGTTCACTGTGGTACTGCTAGAGCCTTTCGCTGTTGCTCCCTTATTCCAGAGTCCTACCGCACTGCTGGAGTGTTTCACCATGGCAGGGAAAGACTCCAGGAGCAGGGAGGCAGCGGGACACTACACTGCTAAAAATAGCATTGTAGAAGTGGGAGGCCCTGCTTGGGCATGTGAAGAGCCGTGCTGGGTATACACTCTAGAGTTCTGGCATGTCTGTACTCTATTTGCCTAAGCAGTGCCTCACCATGTACTACTATTTATACCCATGTCAGCTGGGCATGCCGTGTCTGTACTCCACCCATCAGCATGAGTGTCGACACACCTTAAAAGGCTTTTGTTACTCATTGTTCTGGTTCTGTCGTCATAATGAAGTTAGTAACACCAGGGGGATTCTTGTAATGACCTAACTGCCTTTGGAGACATAATGTGAACTAACCAAATTGTCTTCTAGCCATGGCAGAGTGAAATCCTTAGGCCAGGTCTACACTGGCACTTTACAGCACTGCAACTTTCTCACTCGGGGGTGTGAAAAAACCACCCCCCTGAGCGCCGCAAGCTTCAGCGCTGTAACATGGCAGTGTAGATACTCCCCTGGTGGAGGTGGGTTTTTTACCGCGCGGGGAGAGCTCTCTCCCAGGGCTGGTGCCGCAACTACTCAGCCACGTTAAAGCACTGCCGAAGCAGCACTTTAACATGGCTAGTGAAGACACGCCCTTCGCTCTTACAAGAGTAACAACTCTGCGGCTGTTGACAATACGCCGTCCCACTTAATGCTGGGCAATTCATATAAGTTCACAGAAGCTTGCGGTTTGGAATGGAGCTAACAGATTTCTGAAAAGCCAGCGGAGAGTTGTGAGTTCTGAAACAAACACAAAAACAGGTCCATTAAAACATTGTCCATTTCCAGGATTTTCCCCTTGCTTAAGATGATCCCAAATGACAATATGCCGAAGGAAACAATTTCATTTCAGTCCGGGGGGCAAAAAAGCCCCATTAGTTAATGCAAAGTTTATCCTTGTTTTTACAGTAACTGTTCATGAGGTGATAAAATCCCAGTGCTTAAAGTTAATACTTCACAGACCAAAAAAGCATCCTGGTATGATCCCAATTTGGCTTCTCTTACATAGGGCTGTATTTTCTTTTTTTTTTTCAAAAAAATCTGTTTAGCCAAAGGTGGAAACAAACCAGATTTTCCCCAAAAGACCAAACTTCCATGTATTTTCTAACACTGTCTCTGATTTTTTTTTATTTATTAATTCAATTGTTAATTATTGTATTATCATAGAGCCTAGGAGTCCTGGTCATGGACCAGGCCCACATTGTCTAGGCACTGTACAAACACAGAAGAAAACTGTTTCTTATACTACAGCCAACACCACAGTCCATGAGCACCTTTCAGAGTTAAGAATAACCGCCATAATTTCTGTCCTGCTGTAGTTCATTGGTGGGTATTGTTTTAGAGAATTAGGGGGGAAATTATTCAATCAGAGGATATGAAGCTACTTGCAGATGCTAGTGAATGAAGAAAAAAGACCATGTGTTTGTCAAAAGTACTTGCAGCTGCCATTTCAGGATTTGGGAAGGCCTCATAAATATTTAATAGCATTTAAGACTCAGTCATGAGCTGCTTTACACTTCTGAGTAAGGAAGCAAGGGGGCATTCAGTTCTCCCTTGCATGGAGCAGAGCGCAGCTGGCAGAAGACCACAACCCTTTATCCTCTGCAATGTGGGTGAGCAGCGCTGTGATTGGGAGGAGACTGGACTTTGCCCATCACAACATACCAGCCAACAAAGCTGAGTAGACGCAGCAAAGGAACTCAGAGGCACTATGGTGCAGCCTACTGCTCTGGAGTACAGATGAAAGAGATAATTTTGGTCCCTGGTCTGCTCTTAGGAAATTGCAACTAGGTGCTGCCTCTTCATCAGAGCTTGTGGAAACTCCACAATTTAGCCGTTAATCAGTATCTAGACAATTAAATAAACACCTCAGTGCAGATCTTTTGGCCCTTGTCAGTACCTGCCCTGTTTTCTATTTCATTGAGGTAGTTGTATTTCTGCTGACAGTCTTCCTACAATAACAACCTACAACACTTTCCTTCCAAGGATTGTTTTCTACTACCATTCATTCTATAAACATATCATAGCTGCATAAGTGTACTGTCAAGCAACTAGGGGCCAAATTCTCCTCTCATTTACACAGATGCAACCTGTGACAGTCTGTACCACTATGTTCACCCCTTTTACAAGACTATGATAAATTCTGATACGATAAAATATGCCTTCTGAGGTATTATTTGAAAAACTCATAATTTGCTGATAATTATTTTCCTGGTAAAATGTGTGGCAACATCGGATGTAAAGTTATAAGATTTTACTGTATGACATTACTGAGGGCTGGTGTTCACTACGGGGAGATCAACGCTATTGAAATCGATGCAGCAGGGATCGATTTAGAAGGTCTAGTGAAGACCCCGCTAAATCAATGGCTGAGCACTCTCCAGTCAACCCCGGTACTCCAGCTCTCCGAGAAGAGTAAGGTAAGTCAATGGGAGAGCATCTCCCATCAACACAGTGCAGTGAAGACACCAGAATAAGTCGACCTAAGCTACAATGACTCCAGCTATCTTATTCATGGAGCTGGAGTATCATAACTTAGGTTGACATACCCCTATAGCGAAGACAAGCCATAAAACATGTTCCAAGTTTAGAAAAGCAGCTACAAACCAGTTCCTCAGAGACAAAAGGCAAACTGATGACTCAGCCACGTGTCAATGAAACCAAATGGACTATCACCTAGTTAAGTGGCCATTCTTTGGCAGGAAAAAGGGTGTGAGAGAAATTTACATCTTGGCAAAGAACATAAGAGTGGTCATACTATTTGCAGACCAAAGGTCCATCTAACCCAGTCTTCCGACAGTGGCCAATACCAGGTGCCCCACAGGGAATGTTCAAGATAAACATCAAGATCCATCCCCACTCCAAAGAAAGAGCTGGAGGTTCCCATCCCCACATACTTTCTGTCTCCTGAATCCCTGAGATACATGGCCAGAAAGGGTTAAACATCCTGTTGGATAAATGACACAAATTCAACCATTAGGGACATATTGGTAGATAATGTTTGTGTGTTTATATGTATATTGTTAGAGGTTAACAATGTAACCAAACTGTTCCTGTCTATTCTGTATTCTGTTAATTCGGAGATCAAAAGGAGATCTTAACATTTAAATGAACAGTAAATACAGTGATATAACTGTATTGATTTCTCTTTGAAGAATATAGCAAATCACCTGCAAATGGTAGGAAAACAGGCAATTGCCTTATGTTAATCTGTGTAGCTAATTGGTGATGCTTAGGAAATGGGTCTACTTCAAAGTCTCAACAATTGCCTATTGTTTGCCTTCAGTCTCCAAGCTGTCAAGAGAGGGCTTGGAACTGTATAAAAAATCCTTGGGTCCTGATCCTTTTCATCTCAGATCTGCTTTATGCAGGGGAAGCTTGAGTCGTAAGACTGAGATCCTCAATCCCACCTGGATCACCCTGGATAGGAACATTGAACTAAATCTAAGGACCAATTCTAAGAACTCTTTGAAAATCCAAAACTCACCATCTCTACTATGAAACTAATCTCAGCTGTACTCAGGTCTGTATGCATACTGATCTTTTAACCAATACTCTCTTATTTTTTTAATACATTTTAGTTTAGTTAATAATTGGATGTAAGCATGTGTTTGGGTAAGATCTGAAATAGTCATTAACTTGGGAGGTTATGTGTCCAATCCTTTGGGATTGGTAGGACTTTCTAATATGATTAAGATTTTCAGTAATCCTCATAATATTGGACTTGGGTGTCTGGGTGGAAACCCAAGGTTGGGTGCTATACAGGAACTGTGTGTTGGCATCTGTGAAACCAATAAGGTATTGTGGAAGCTGTTTTGTGCTGGCTTGGTAAATCTAAGTATTGGAATATCCACCAGTTTGGGGGATTAACTGGCCCATTCTTTGCAGTTTTCCCTAATTGAGTAACTTCGGTATGGACCCCCAGTCACAACCCCATTTGGAGACGACTCTCAAAGAAGAGGGAAAAGTATAAGAATGGGGAACAGACGCCCCATATGGTGGTTCCCTTTCTCTCTACCCCCAGCAGCCACAACACTTGAGGAACAAAGAAACAGCTTAGGACTGAGGGAGGGATCCTGCCTGAAAGGAATTCAGCCAGTAAGACTCTGAATCATGTGGTGAGAGAGACTTTTGCTTTGAATTCACTTAGCTTGTTAAATTAGATATTAGTTGTGTTTACTTTTATTTTCTTGTAAACAACTCTGACTTTTCTGCCTCTTTTCTTGAAATCACTTGAACTCTATCTTGCTGTAGTTAATAGCAGGAGTTGGCGGATGTGATTGCAGAGCCATTGGCCATTGCCTTTGAAAACTCACGGCGATTGGGAGAAGTCCCGGACGACTGGAAAAAGACTAATGTAGTGCCCATCTTTAAAAAAGGGAAGAAGGAGGATCCTGGGAACTACAGATCAGTCAGCCTCACCTCAGTCCCTGAAAAAATCATGGAGCAGGTCCTCAAGGAATCAAGTCTGAAGCACTTAGAGGAAAGGAAAGTGATCAGGAACAGTCAGCCTGGATTCACCGAGGGCAAGTCATGCCTGACTAATCTAATTGCCCTCTGTGACGAGATAACTGGCTCTGTGGATGAGGGGAAAGCAGTGGACGTGTTCCTTGAGTTTAGCAAAGTTTTTGACATGGTCTCCCACAGTATTCTTGCCAGCAAGTTAAAGAAGTGTGGGCTGGATGAATGGACTATAAGGTCGATAGAAAGTTGGCTAGATTGTCGGGCTCAACGGGTAGTGATCAATGGCTCCATGTCTAGTTGGCAGCCGGTATCAAGTTGTGTGCCCCAAGGGTCGGTCCTCTGGCTGGTTTTGTTCAATATCTTCATAAATGATCTGGAGGATGGGGTGGATTGCACCCTCTGCAAGTTTGCAGATGACACTAAACTGGAAGGAAAGGTAGATACGCTGGAGGGTAGGGATAGGATACAGAGGGCTCCAGACAAATTAGAGGATTGGGCCAAAAGAAATATGATGAGGTTCAACAAGGACAAGTGCAGAGTCCTGCACCTAGGACGGAAGAACCCCATACACCACTACAGACTAGGGACCGAATGGCTTGGCAGCGTTTCTGCAGAAAAGGACGTAGGGGTTACAGTGGATGAGAAGCTGGATATGAGTCAAAAGTGTGCCCTTGTTGCCAAGAAGGCCAATGGCATTTTGGGATGTATAAGTAGGGGCACTGCCAGCAGATGGAGGGACGTGATCATTCCCCTCTATTCGACACTGGTGAGGCCTCATCTGGAGTACTGTGTCCAGTTTTGGGCCCCACACTACAAGAAGGATGTGGAAAAATTGGAAAGAGTCCAGCGGAGGGCAACAAAAATGATTAGGGGACTGGAACACATGACTTCTGAGGAGAGGCTGAGGGAACTGGGATTGTTTAGTCTG
Source organism: Eretmochelys imbricata (assembly GCF_965152235.1). Taxonomy (NCBI): domain Eukaryota; kingdom Metazoa; phylum Chordata; order Testudines; family Cheloniidae; genus Eretmochelys; species Eretmochelys imbricata. The sequence goes on from NC_135573.1 coordinate 243,994,047, forward strand.
CGGAAGAGAAGAATGAGGGGGGATTTGATAGCTGCTTTCAACTCCCTGAAAGGGGGTTCCAAAGAGGATGGATCTAGACTGTTCTCAGTGGTAGCAGATGACAGAACAAGGAGTAATGGTCTCAAGTTGCAGTGGCGGAGGCTTAGGTTGGATATTAGGAAAAACTTTTTCACCAGGAGGGTGGTGAAACACTGGAATGCATTACCTAGGGAGGTAGTGGAATCTCCTTCCTTAGAAGTTTTTAAGGTCAAGCTTGCCAAAACCCTGGCTGGGATGATTTAGTTGGGGATTGGTCCTGCTTTGAGCAGGGGGTGGGATTAGATGACCTCCTGAGGTCCCTTCCAACCCTGATATTCTATGATTCTGTGAATACACTTGTTGTTTTTATCTAAACCAGTGTGCTTGGATTGAATTAAGATAACAGGATTTGTGCATTTCATGTCATTAATAAAATGACATACTTTATTAAGCTTTGTTGTCCAGGCAAGCTGGGCAGTACCAGATGCACATTTCTGGGGGAACATATGGGACTGGGAATTTGCTGGTGTGGCTCTGCAGTGTAATTTAAGGGTGGCTGGCTGTTGCACTCTTGCAGTATCGCTGGGAGTAATTTACATGCTGGAGGATCTCAGAGCAAAGCAGTTTAAAAGGCACCTCAAGTTGGAGAATTGAGGGAACACAGCTGTTCAACAGTCCAGATTGTACCCTTGTACCAACTGACTTCAAAACATTTATATGAATTACAGAGGTAATGATTTAAAGTGTAATATGCTGAACAATTTTCAAGGTTTATGGGTATAGATTTTGCTATACTATATTGTACAAGCTTGTCTGGCGCAAGTGCAATGCATAATCTTCTTTCCTTGAATTCTTTGAACCCTAGTGAGATTGGTATCAAGATCCTAATCCAGCAAAAGCACTGAAATATGTGTTTACCTTTTACAGAGGCCATTCTAGCATTAGGCAAACTAAGTAGCTTCCAAGGGCAGCAGGTCTGGGGGAAGCTTCCTAGGATGGTAGATTTAGTCCAGCTGCCCCCACAGAACAGAGGGTTGGACAGGCCAAAGCTGCCACACTAGGCCTATGAGGAGGGAGACTGGCACACTGAAGTTTTGCCTAGGGCCATAGATTGTCTTGAGTGTCCTCTGTACCTTTAAACACATGAGTATTCCCATTTAATTCAAATGGCATCCTCAAGTTAAGCACATGCTTAAGGGCATTTCTGGACTAAGACCAAATTTTTCCCCACATCTGAACTCCTGGGGTTGCTGACTGGTTTTCTGCACGGAGGGAGTCAGAAAATTGAAGGGGACAGCAGATTTTGGTGGCTGAGTTTGCATCCCATTACCTTTCTTTAATTTGCCCACTTTTGTTTCCTCTCTCTGGAGATATGAGGTCAGCTGGGAAGGAACATTCCTCATCCTTACTCAGTGACTGTCACTCCTTGTCCTGCCTTCTCTCCCTTTGTTTTGTATCTGTTTATGTGATTTCATCTTCATGAAAAATATACATTTGAGATCCCTTTTCTCTCTTCATATTAAGTAATCAGAGTGCGAGCTTTGAGGACTACATAATCAGGGAAAATAACTCCACATACTAATTCATTTCTCCTCCCTTTCCCAAGTTACACCCACAGTCACGCTGGCATAATCTACAAATGAAGTAACTGTATGACTGAAAACCATTGGAAGATCGTCATCTTCATTGTCATCCATGCTAATGGAGCTACTAGCCAAAGGACAGAAAATTCAGGACTCCACCTATGCTGCATCCTTCTTTGCCTCAGGAAAGAAGCTCTTGATTCATTCCCTCAGTCTTGTAGCTACTTGTCTCTTCTTATTTATGAGTATTCATGCAAAATGTGGTAGCTGGTTAGCTACAAGCATGGGCAAAAATAAAGTCTGCATGAATATTCTATGAGGAATGAACAGTCTCTCACAAACTCAAGGGAAGGAAGGATGAGTAGTGGTTTGTATAGTTCACCAGCTGACGGGCATTAACAACTTCAAGTTCTTTGAAGGTTTTTTTTTCCCAATTAGAAAGTAAAAGAATTGTAACTGAGGAAGAGTTTGATTTGAATTCCTTAATTGCATTTGTACACCGAAGATTCAGCCCATCCTTTCACAGGATAAGGGTACTTCAGGGATGGTTAAAACATGACCTAAGGTAAAAAGTGTGTGAGATGGACTCTTGGTTGCCTTTATCTTTTATATTAAAATAATCATAATACTGCAGAGGTGTCTAGTGGGGTCCAGCAGGGATTGGTTCCTAGCCCAACACTATTTAATATTTTTATCAATGAAGAAAACATAAAACCATCATTGATAAAATTTGCAGATGACACGCAAATTGGGGAGGAGATAAATAATTAAGAAGACAGGTTACCAGTATAGAGTGATCTGAATTGGTTTGTAAGTTAGGCTCAGCCAAACAATATGCATTTCAGTATAGCCAAACATAAGGTCATACATCTAGGAACAAAAAACCATTGGCCCTACTTAACAGAATGGGTGACTCGATCCTGGGAAGCAGTGACTCTGACAAAGATTTGGGGATTTTAGTGCCAAACATGAGCTTCCAATGTGATGCTGTGGCCAAAAAGGCTAATATGATTCTTGGATGCATTAACGGGTGACTACTGAGCAGGAGTAAAGAGGTTATATAACACTGCAACACTGTGTCCCAGTTTTGGTGTCCACATTTCAAGAAGGACACTGAAAAATTGTAGAGGGTTCAGAAAAGTGCCATGAAAATACTTAAAGGATTGGAAATTATGCCTTATAGAAAGAGACTGAAGGTACGTCTACACTGCAAAAAAATCCTAGGGCAGCGAGTCTCAGAACCTGGATCTACACACTTGGGCTCATACTATGGCACTAAAAGTAGCAGTGTAGGTATTCCCACTTGAACTGGAGCTTGGGCTCCAAGACCTACTCCCCTTCTGGGTTTGCGAGTCCAAGCTCCAGTTTGAGTGTGAATATCTACATTGCTCTTTTCAAGCCTAAGTCTGTAGACCTTGCTGTTGTGGGGGGGTGTTTTTTTGCAGAGTAGACATAGGCTTAACACATTCAATACATTTTGCTTATCCAAGAGAAAGCTAAGAGGTGACTTGATCACAGGCTATACATTCCTACATGGGGAACAGAAATTTGATATTAAGGGTGTTTTAATCTAGCAGACAAAGGTATAATAAGAGCCAATGGCTGGAAGATGAAGCTAGACAAATTCAGACTAGAAATAAGGTGCACATTTTTAATAGTGAGGGTAATTAATCATTGGATCAGCTCGTCAAGGGTTAAAGTAGATACTCCATCACTGAAAATATTTTAAATCAAAACTGATATTTTTCTAACAGGTATGCTATACCACAGCTATTACAATTGAAGTAGGAAGCAATTCAGAGAATTGGCCTGTGTTATATAGAAGGTCAGACTAGATTATCACAATGGTCACTTCTGGTTTTCAGATCTATGAATTTGTGATGCACTACCCGTCACTGTGGCCCAAATCTCCAAGGAATCAAGTCCCTAAATGTTCATGCCCTGCCTAGGCACACAAATCCTTGTGCACCCAAGTAAATCTGGTTTGTGCATGCACATATCTATGTGTTCACTCATATCCCCAGCTTGTGCACAAATGTGGAGAGATATACATATCTAAATTAGTACACACAAATGGGCATTTTCACTTAGGGACAAATCTCTGAAAATTTGGCCAATGAACTCTGATGAGACATACAAATATGCACGTAACTATACACGCAAATCTGGCTCTTGAGCTTTGTGCACACTGCATTGGGAGTGTGGACCACAGGGCTGTGAATTGCAGAGCTCACCAAAGTGTTGCAGCCTAACTACCCTGTGTGGAGGCTGCTGGAGTTAACTAAAAGGCATCTAGTTTACATTAACATAATACTGCTTGAAAGAGGACTACGTTAACTTGAACAAAGTAACTTTTAGTTTGTGCCCTCAGTGTCCACCCAGGGCAGTTTGTTCACACTACTTTGGTGAGCTCTGCAATTCACTCCCCTGTAGTTCACAGCTCAGTGCTCTATAAACAAGCCCAGTCTCTGTGACTATGTCTACACTTCAGTTAAAAACCTGAAGCTGGCCCCTTGTCAGCGGACTCAGGCTCGTGGAGCTCGGGCTAAGGGGATGTTTAATTGTGGTGCAGACATTTGAGCTCAGGCTGGAGCTTGGGCTCTGGGACCCTCCCCCTCACAGGGGCTAGCTGCAGGTTTTTAATTGCTGTGTGAGAGCTGCGCTTCTGAATTAACAATGGAGTGTGATTGCAAACTGCTCCATATTATGGAAATGAAGAGTGGTTCCTGTTAAGTTAACAATGCAACCTTCTGCTGGACAAATTCCAAGGGCTCTTAGGTAACCCACTTGCCTGTAGTATTTGTGAGAGGGTACCGACATAGATGGTGCCAGTCTTAGGAATGTCATTCTCATATAGATATGTGTTTGTGAGAGTCATTGTGCCGGATATTTCCTCCTTATATTTATGGGCACTTTCAGTCATCCATTCAGGGAGCAAAACAATAACATGTGACTTAGGTCACGATAACATCATGAAGTGAACAATTCACTAACAACCCAATGTGCTCCAAGGGGTCATTGAACAATTTTGAATAACAAACTAATCTGTTAAAAAATAAAACCTGTCAGTTTGCAGATAATTTGCAAACAGGAAAAGGAGTGAAATAAATCAAAAGAATTATTCACTACAAACAGTTCTCCCGGCTCTCTTTTTTTCTCCTGCAAACTACAAAATCAACCTTTGCCTTTCTGGAGATTTTATTAGTATGGGGTAGACTTATTGTAGAAAGCAAGTCCACTAGGGAAGCATTATCTTTTACTGGCAATCTGTGATTGCTACTGAAAAATGACCTCTTACTATCAAAATATTAATGTCTTCATCTCAAAAAAGAATTTCAATTATAACCCTCAGATTAAAATTGGATGTCATTTCTCTTTGCACTCTGTGGATATGGAGGTTTCATAATGACCTTATAATTCTAGGTTTTACATGCACCTTGTGCTGTATTACATACTATCTGAAGGTATTATATTTCATACAGCTATTGTAGGATTTTTGCCATGTGTAATGAAAACTGTAGCCTTAATAAGATTTATATCTATCTCCAACATCTTTCTTTTCCTCTAACAGCTAGACAAGGATGGTGTGCAAAGAGAATTCAAATCTTCAGCAATGTTGGAAAGAAACTGTACTATGTGATTCTTCTCACCAAAGGCAAGCTTATAAGATTTAGTTGGGGTTGGTCCTGCTTTGAGCACGGGGTTGGACTAGATGACCTCCTGAGGTCCCTTCCAACCCTAATCTTCTATGATTCTATGATTTTATGGCTCCTACTCCCAGGGAGTAGTACATTACTCCACATGTACTACCACTGATTTGACAGAGACTATTCACAAAATTAGGTACTGCTCAACCTGAATAGGGGTGCCAGAATCTGGCCCAAGTGCAGCATAATGCATCAGATTGTCAGCTTGTGTACATGGGCACAGGTCCATTGATTTCAATGAAGCTACACAGACTTCCACTAGCTAAGAATCTGGCACAATTCAAAGGAAGACTAAACAATTGTTTTATTTGGATTGTTACTTTCATTACAGTACATAGGACCCTTCATGAACATAAGAGAGGAAGTAAGACTGGAAGGAAAATTTACCTCCTGAAGAGCACCAAGAATATGCACCACTTAAGTTCTAGTCTACAGCTTCATTTGCCCCTGCAGAGAATTTCTGCTAAGGGAAAAAAAGAAAGAGATAGAGTCAAACTGAACTACAAACTACAGATTCAGTCCCAAATCCAAGATGTTTGAATCATGTGTTTTGGCTTGGGCTCATCCCTATTATAACTAACCCCAAAGGAAAAAGAGGACGAGGTAAGAGTGAAAAGGGCAGGGGCTGGTGGGGGAGAGATTGATAGAGCTGCCCTATATGTGTGGGATGGGGAAGGTGCCAGCTGAGGGCAAATACAGCAGCAAGTGGGATATGTGCTTGTAGGGTTGCCAACAATCCCTTACTACAAGGGATGTCCCTTATTTTTTCGTCTCTGTACAGCAAGATCGGGAGTGGCTAAGTGCTGCAGAAAGCAGCAAGAAATCCTCCTGGCGAATGTAGGTGAGTACTGCTTATTATTATTATTATTTATTTACTGATTTATGATGACAATGATAATAATATCAGGAGGAGGGATGGGACAGAGATACTAAAAAAAAGAGTCCCGTATTTTTGAAATATAATGTTGACAACCCTAGTGCAGACTGAGTAGGTTGAGCCATTAGGGATAGATCTTATCTTGCAGAAATTCTCATGATTCGTAATGACTCAGTTATCTGTACCGCAGTGGGTGATTTTTTTTTCCTCACCACCTGTGAAGAGACTAGTTGATTCTAACTGAGAGAGAGGAGGACATCGGGGCCTTTCCTTCCAGTGTCTACGCAGAAGTTTTTTAAATAGTATTAAAGCTGCCAGCATGCATTTCTTAAGGCAGGCTGGAGTTGACTTTTCCAAATGTAACTTGGCTCAGGGGTGAATGAGGGGCTCTGAGCTTTCAAATGAGAGGGAAGAGCTGATTGGAGGACCAAGCTAGCTGGGCTGGGAATATGATTACTATATTTTAATGCACATATTTAACTTGCCACAAGGAAGAAAACAGCAATGAAAGAAACATTAGTCACACAACCAATATAAAAAGCATCTGCTATAACTGGAGAGGGCTCCAAGGTGGAAAATTCAGATCCTGCCGCAGAGGATCCCAAAAGTCAACGATGTTTGGATCCCGCTTTTTGCTTTGGCCCATTATAGGCCCCCATTCAGGAAAGCACATGTTTAAATTTAAACATATGCTTGAGTCTCATTAACTTCAAGGGAACATAAGTATACACATAAAGCTGAGCTATGATCCAAGCATTCAGGAGTTAAAAAGAAGTGTAATGATTGTAAAATCTTGCATTTAGCACCATTGCCTGAGCCCATCAGTGTGGGAGTTAAAAAAACCCCAGCAACATTAATATTAACACTCCAACAGTAACATTCTGCAGCACTGAGATTTTAGGTCAACCTCATTTAAAAAGGATAAATAATGAATTTCATTGCCAAATTATTTTGTGGAAACATGTTGTAATGCAACAGTACTTTAAAAAAAATAGCATCCCAAGAAATGACAACAAAAAACTGTCTTTGGTGAGTCCACAGCAACTACATTGTAATTTAGCTTAGATTTCTCCTTCCCCATTCAATCAATGAAAATTGCTGCTTTTGTGGATTGAAATGCTTTCCTTATTTAGGACTCATTCATGTCTCTTCCAAAATGGGTATGGAAAGGGCACTGGTATCCTATACCCCACTAGTGCACCTGTGTACTGGAATGCACGTGAACACTGCACACTGAACTTGAATTCACTGAGACGACTCACCGGTTTAAAATTAAGCATGTGCTAAAGTTCTTTGCTGAACCAGGGCCTCAGTTCTACTAAATAGAGGCATGGCATTATTTTTTTACTTTGGGAAATGTAGAGCCCCCTCAGCTTTTATTACAGGGGTTTTTATTTCTATTCCATTAAAATATTTGCATAATAGTAGCAGTGTGAAGCTGCAGAGTCCACAACTGGCTATTAAATATACAGTGTCCGGAGGAGTCAAATAGACCTGACATAATGAGTTTTAGCATTCTGTTAACTCTCTTTCACAGGTATCATGAATGAATATTTCTTGCTCAAACGTTAAGCAACTCTCATCAATTCCTCCTTTCCAGAGCATTAGGCACAATAGTAAGACAATCATAATGGAGAAGACTTAAGACAAATAATAAACTACAAGCATAAGTTAATTACAGGTAGTAAATGAAAAAGCAATAAATGCATGAAAATTTTACAAAGTGTCAGGTACACTAATTCCTGAGAGAGATAAGGCAAACTCTCAACTTTTTCAACAAATTTTAGCCAAGGGCAGAATAGGACAGATCTTAAGATCATTCTACTGGTGTAAATCCTGAGTAACTCTGTTGAAATCCATGTATTTACTCCAAATTCAGACTAGGATATTGGAGATTAGAATGTAGCCCAATATCTCTGGGAAAATTCATCAAGGAACACAAACACATTCCTACTCTTAAACATATGTCCCTCTGCTATGTTGTAATGTAAAATATCTGTATTTTCAGAGTTCAGTTGACTTAGTGTCATGCTTCCCTCAAGACAAGAATTTGCACATGACTACTATGGCCAATAAGACTGGGAGGAACCTGTTTTTGTATATTTTAGTCTTCACAGGGAAATTGACCAGCATAACAATAATGGAAAATTATTCCAAAATACAGTCACTTTTATTATGTAATACACTGTCCACACAAGAAGCTATAGTGGAAAAGCTAGAGCAGAATAATTATTCCACTGTAGCTGTGCTGCTTAATTTCCCCATGTAGACAAGTCCCACAAAGAAATGAAAGGTGTGCAGGATCTGTTATTGTGCCTTAAAGCACTGGCTCTCAACCTTTCCAGACTACTGAAGGCCTTTCAGGAGTTCTATTTGTCTTGCATACCCCCAAGTTTCACCTCACTTAAAAACTACTGGCTTACAAAATCTGACATAAAAATACAAAAGTGTCATAGCACACTATTACTGAAAACATGCCAACTTTCTCTTTTTAACCATATCATTATAAAATAAATGAATTAGAATATAAATATTGTACTTACATTTCAGTGTATAGCATATACAGCAGTATAAACAAGTCATTGTCTGTATGAAATTTTAGTTTGTGCTGACTTCACTAGTGCTTTTCATGTAGCCTGTTATAAAAGCAGGCAACTATATAGCTGAGTTGCTGTAACCCGTGGAAGAGCTCTTTGTACCCCCTCGTGTACGCTACCTTAAAGAAACAAAACAATGTGTCTGCACTCCCATCTACTCATGACAATATGTACTTCCAGTCTATGCAAAAGTGATCTCTCTAGAACAAGAGAGACAAGGGGGGTGAGGGCCAACTCTTCTTCAGGTCAGGCTCCATGTAAGCTCGAAAGCTTTTCCCTCTGATGAAAACAAAGTTGGTCCAATAAAAGATATTACTTCACCCACCTTGTGTCTGTAATATCCAGGGACTAACACAGCTACAACACCTCATACTCTCTACAAGTACGCATATAAGAACATGTTAAGCTCCTCAGTATTGCAATGAAATATAGGAATGATATTCCTCTGCACAGTGATCAGAGGAGCTATCTAAATTATTATTTTGTAAAAGGTTTTGGGACATCTTGAGTACAAAAGTCACAGTATAATTTTCTCCTATTAGCAGCCAAAAATCACGTTGCTATTGTTCGACTATTGCCTTCTACGATATGTGGTATTTTAAAAAGATTCGTGTCCAATTACTGTATATTTGTATACTCTCACTGATTCACCCTGTTTCATTATCTTCTCCTAATAGAAGTTCAGACAGGTCTAATAAAAACTTTAGTCCCCTTTAACATAGAGATGAAGGATTTTCCACAGATGCTCAAATCAAATTCTAGACTTAATTTACTAGCAATTGTTGAGTGATACAAAGTCATCAGAGTTCCACTGACATCAGAAAAAAATACACAGAGATTAATAAAGTTCAGTCATATGAACACATATCCCTGGCTGTTTGGAAATGTGCAAGGAAGGAAATGTGTTTATTTTGTCTTTTATTATTTGCATTAAAGCACAAAGTAATATCAGCTGGTATCCTGAATCTAGAGTTTAACATGTGATTATAACTAGGGAAGTGTGCAGAGAATCCACAAGTAGCTTTCAGTTTCAGAATAGGCAAAAAAGATCATATCTTTGATTCAAAGACTATGTTACATTTTTGTTTATGAGGTCTCAGTAGGCCCCATTGTTGGCAGGGTAAGGCAATAACATAATCAAGTGAAAGTCATCTGATTTAGCTGAAATCTGCACCACAATGCTGCTTTCACACATAAAAGTGCATTAGTTACTAGAAAACCCCTAATAATGAGTAGCAGAACTGGGGCAAAACATTTAGACCAGGAAGTATACCTATTTACACCAAGTGAGTATCCTGCCCTTCCTGTATAACCAGACAAGTTTAACCAGAAAACCCATCCAAACTCCACTTTTCCTGAAAGCTTTCAAAGTACTGTCACGTCTTCCACCTGCAGTGTGATATTCCTCCTCTATTTATGATGGTGTTTGTTTTTGCTAAGGACAAGGCCTCAGACAGATTTGAAAAGACCTTTTCAAGCAAAGCATAATGGTTGCTCAAATATTGAACCAATCTGAGAACAAGAAATATCCCATCTCCTGCCCATCTTGTCCTGTTCATGTGCTGAACTTCCTACAATTACCACCTGTGTATATCCCCAAGATGATTATCTATCTATCTATCTATCTATCTATCTATCTATCTATCCTGTGCATACCATCATGGTATCTGAATCTTTGTGTTCCAAATAGTGATGGTCATATGCCCTAAAACTAAGCTATATTAGGCAAATATTCACTGTTCCTATGGTGCAAAAATGCTCTAACGCTGGCATTACTGGCCACTGGAGTTTCTTGCATGATTTGGGTGATGCAGAGCCATCATAAGGTCATGCCTTTCCTACAGCTGGTGCAATGATGTGATTAGAAGAAAGGAAGTGTGCCAGGGTGCAGTGATGCTGGAACATTTTTAGTAGTGAGGATGCTGAAAGCCAGCCCCCTTACTCTTGTCCATCCCCACCCCCTTGAGCTGACGCTGGGAGCAGTGCTGTGTCTCGGAGGGGAGGGGGAGACGCGGACAGGGATAAGGGGGTCAAGGCTGTGGCCACAGCTGGGGGTGGGTATGGGGCCAGGAGCAGAGCCCCGGAGACGGGGCTGGGAAACAGAGTCCCGGGTGGAGGGCTGGGAGCAGGGCCTCAGGCACAGAGCCAGCAGCTGGGTGTGGGACTGGCCCCCCTGGACCCGAGCCGGGAAGTGGAGCCCAGGGCACAGGGCCAGCGGCCCCGCATAAAACCTGGGTATATAGCAGCACCCCCTGCACCTCTACTTCCTATGCCTATGCCAGAGTGTCCCTGTGCTCTGGAGAACCCCACCGACCATAATGGCCTCTTTGAGACATAAGCAGCCACAGCAACTGAAAGTATCCATCAAGTTACTCTCTATGGGACTGGCCTGATGATTCCTCCTCAGCTATGCTGGGTGGTTTTTGGCTACAATTTAGGATGTGGTCCATTGTCCCTATAAGATGACACACTACCTATCCCACTTCACCATTGGTTTCCCTGTGAGAATGATCCCATGCACCTCCAAAGGGCATGACTTTGAGGCTTGGGTAGGAAAGATGGCTAAAATCACACCTTCAAACAAGGGGCCCTCTCTTCACATGGTTTTGTAGAGGTCCCCAGATTTGATTGAACCAGCCCAGTCCAAGGTTGAAGATTATCTATTTATCAAGTCTGAGGCTGGCATTGCCCCACGATGGGCCTGATCCAACTCCCACTAAAATACTCAGGTGTCTTCCCGGTGTGTTTGTGGGAACTGAACTGGTCCTTATGTGAGCTGGGCCCAGAGGCCAATTTATGGTTTTGAAATTGTATGAGCTGATTTTCTGTCTGTGACAAAAGCTAAATCCAAAACTGATTAATAAGGAGCAAGACATTATCCCAGTGGAGCAATAAAGTGACAAAGTGACTTTAGTCACTGAAAGCATTTTCTAAGGCAGCCTGGTTATGAGCTCTTGTCTTTCTAAGGATATTATCACTAGAGATGCACCTGATATGCGAAGTCCAGATAATAACCTCCCAGATGACTCATCTCTATAATGAGTGGATTCAGAACTCATTTTCTTTACTAAACTTAGGAGACACATTCCCCATTTGGGTCCAGATGCCAACAATACAACTTGAATCTATCTATTTATTATTAGTGCTGAGCAAATCTCATCATGAACTCAATCCTGCAAGGGGCCAAGCACCCTGGCCCCCGTGCAGCAAATCACTTAAGCATGTACTAAAAGTTAAGCATGGGAGTAGTGCCATTAACTTTAATGAGACTACTTATGCAGATTTCAGAGTAACAGCCGTGTTAGTCTGTATTCGCAAAAGGCGTACTTGATGAAGTGAGCTGTAGCTCACGAAAGCTTATGCTCAAATAAATTGGTTAGTCTCTATGGTGCCACAAGTACTCCTTTTCTTTTTATTTATGCAGATAAAGTTAAGCTCAGTTAAAGTTAAGTGTTTTTTCTGGATCAGGGCCAGAGTGCTCAGTGCTCTGTAAGATCAATCCCAAGGTTTGAAGATCTGGGGCTAGAATTCCCAGGTGCCCCAGACTAGCACTCAATATGACCAGGATTGGAGTATAAAGGGCTTTATACCACCTTTCCACCCTTTGTGATCCTGGGGGCTGAACTGGCTTTTGGTGCAAGTGATAGGAGCTGCTCTAACTTGCACTAGAAGATAACAGCCTTAAAGGGACTTTGCTGCCAATCAGGATCAATGGAGTGCATCATGCTCCAGACCTGACACATACCTTCCCTGCTCTTGCCCCTGTCCTGGAAGAAAGGGGTAGCAAAACAGGGATAGTGCAGGGCTGGCTATGCTTGGGGATCTTTTGCTACTGCTTTAAGTCCCCTTTCTATCAAAAGGTCACTGCAAAGGAATCTCAAGAGGGGCTGAAGATCAGACTGCATTTTGAATTTGGGGTCAAAGTTTGTCCAGTACTGACTTTATGTGCCAAATTCCCATCTCAAACAATTACAAGATGCTGCAGTCCTGAGCAGCTCTCCAACTGTGATCACCATGCTCTAGAGGCCATCTGAGGCCAAAGAAAATGGAATTAACAGCTTTTAATTGCAAATTATATATCAGTCTGTTAAAATAACCACCACTAGAAATAATACAGAGGTCACACAGAATTGGACGGTGTACCCTGTGCAAGGGCCTTGGGGTGGAAATTATGGGGTGAAATTCCAGGGCCTGTGTTATGCATGAGGTCAGACTAGAAGGTCATGATGGTTCCTTTGGACCTTAACATCTATTAATCTTTAATTTTGAATGTTGTTTATCACAGAAATGCAGAGATTTATACCAATGCACTGTGCTATTTTTGAAAGATATATATGAGTAAATCTTTGTGATGGCGATATTAACATACTTTTCAATGCAAAGATATGTAACTTTATGGGAGTGGTAGGTCTAGGCAATATTGTTGTGACAGAATGTACCCTTATATTCACACCCTGATCACTATTGCAATAATCTTTGTACAAAGTATGTCTTATGAGGTATCATTTAAAAACACATAATTATTTGCTGATCAGTATCTTCCTGATAAAATATGTGTGGCAACATTGTATGTGAAGTTATAAGATTCCACTGTATGGCATTATTAACACATGTTCCAAACAGAACTTGGCAAACAGGTCTGTTCTAAACAGAGGAATGCTTAATTTGCATTTAAGCCGTAAACAGAGTCATCAAGCAAGAAGGGAAACAAATGCAGTTCAAATAGGTCAGAAAAAAGCATCAGGGAACATCTTTTCCCATAGACTTTTTGTCTCCTGGTACCCAGCTGGAAATATTTTTTTTCAAGAGGTGGAGTGAATCTATAAAAAGGAGGGACAAACACCCCAAGAATCCCTTTCACTCTCTCTGCCCATCAATTCACTGCAACTAAATGGACAAAGTAACCAGCCGATGGACTGGAGAATGGGTCCTGACTTAAAATATTTAGTCAGTAAGATTGCTGAACACATATGGTGAGAAAACCTTGCTTTGAATTTAACCTAGTTCGTTAAGCTAAGCACCAGTTGAATTTTATCTTTATTTTTCTGGTAGCCATTTCTGACTTTTATGCCTCTTTACTTATACTCACTTAAAATCTGTCTCTTTGTAGTTAATAAACTTGTTTTGTTATTTTAGCTAATCCAGTGTGCTTAAATTGAAGTATCGGGAAACTCCATTTGGACTGGTAAATTGTGTGCCTATTATTTCTACTAAATAAATAACAGACTTTATATAACTTGTATTTCCTAGGAGAGGGCTGGGCACTACAGGACTGTGATGGTGCCCCCCATAAGGTTTTATGGAAATATGCTTATGAATGTGTATATGATATAACTAGAATATATTTTATGCTACATATGCCATGTAACAGATCTATGTAAAGGTTATAATATACTGAATCTATTAATCCTATTTGTATGCATGTATCATTTTTGTATTCGAAGTTATGAATATTGGCTGTGTACTGGCTTGATTTTTATATAGCCTTTGTAAAGCATTTGGTCAGCTTCTTGAGGAAGGAATGTGCAAATTAAGTGCCCAATCAAGAAGCACTTAAGGAACAATGGATCTTGGAATGCTTCAATCCACATAAGAAGTCTACTTGAGGATGTTCAAGGTAGCATGTGACCCATGGCTGCTACCTGTAAGTTGTGAGTCATGCATGGACATGTGACTGGCCCATGTGACTCCAAAACGCCATATTGTAGATGGGATTCTACACAGGGGGAGTGAGGGGTGTCCACCCACCAGAGAAACTCTATTTAAACTCCAGGGAGACCCCTCCATTTAGTCTTCAGCTTGCTCAAGAGATAGCTTCTCCACCCCCAAGGATACCTGAAAGGAACTGGAACAAAGGACAGTTACTACAGGGGGTGTGAGTGATTGCTGGACCCAGACTAGAAGGAGACTAGTCTGTAAAAGGAAGCTTACTGGGTGAGGTTTTTATCTGTATTCAGTTTTCTTAGACATAGACTTGCATGTTCTATTTTATTTTGTTTGGTAATTCACTTTGTTCTGTCTGTTACTACTTGGAACCACTTAAATCCTACTCTCTGTATTTAACAAAATCACTTTTTACTTATGAATTAACCCAGAGTATGTATTAATACCTGGGGGGGACCGCTGTGCATATCTCTCTATCAGTGTTATAGACTACGAACAATTTATGAGTTTACCCTGTATAAGCTTCATACAGGGTAAAACGGATTTATTTGGGGTTTGGACCCCATTGGGAGTTGGGCATCTGAGAGTTAAAGACAGGAACACTTCTTAAGTTGCTTTCAGTTAAGTCTGCAGCTTTGGGTCACGTGGTTCAGATCCTGAGTCTGTGTTGGAGCAGACTGGTGTTTCTGGCTCCACAAGACAGGGTGCTGGAGTCCCAAGCTGGCAGGGAAAGCAGGGGCAGAAGTAGTTTTGGCACATCAGTTGGCAGCCCCAAGGGCGTTTCTGTGATCTAACCCGTCACAAGGACATATATTTCTGGGGGGGAATCTAAGAATGAAGGTGTGTTGCTGTCACCCTGCAGTATAACCAAGGCTGGTAAAAGCCGGGGGTAACTGGCAGTCTGCAGTTACACCCAGGTTATCAGGGTGTGGCTTGCTTGCTGGAAGGATGTTTGTGAGCAGCCCAGGTGGGAGCTGCTCCAGCCAAAGCACTGTAAGGCACCCAAGTGACAGCCAAAGTGACAGCTGCTCATTTGCGTGGATTGTACCCTGGTATGTCACAGTTGTTCACATTACTTAGTAGTTTTGGCTCATTTGTCTTGGAACAGGTCCTCAGTCTTCCCCAGAATCTGCTCCATTAACAACTTCTCTTTGATCACATTGAGACATAGTTTCCTGTTTGACCTGTCAGTCCATTCATATTGTCAATAGCTAAGCTATAGAATCTGATCAGAAAATGGATTTTCTGTCAAGTGGGAAATTGCAATATTTTCACATTTGTTTGCATCCCAGACTGGGACAAGAAGTCAAAATATCAAACATTTAAACTGAACAAAAATTTCCACAGCACTTCAATTTGGAAATGTGAAAACAAAACATTTCAACCTTTTATTTTTCATCAAAATTAAACATTTGGACATTTCAAAAAGAAGCAATGAAATGAAACTGTTTGAAATGGAACATTTTCTAATGCAACATTTTGAAGACATATTAAAAATATGTCATTGAAATTAACATTCTCCAACAGAAAATGTCAATTTACACAAAACCGCAACTTCCAATAAAAAAAAAGCTCCATTGGAAAATTTTCCTCCATATATATGTGTGTTTTCTGGTTTAGGACTAAGGCATTCTTCGTCTTCCCCAGTTCCGCACAGCACTCCCCCTGGGATGAAGCAGGCAAGCCTGCTGGCTTCTCAGTGGTGAGTGTCTCTTCCAAGACTTTCTAGAACTCTGGACCCTATGCCTAGCACCTTACTTGACTGGGGAATCTCAGGTGGCCTATGTGGATCAAAGTGATGAGTGAGCATAGGACTATGATGTGGTTAAGTCAGCCAGCCTAGATCAAGTGGCCTTATCTACTGGAAAGTACCAGCAAAAGTTTCGGGCCACTAGATGGACTGGAGGGTTTCAGCCCAGGGCATTTGCCCAGAAACTGGCAGACTGGGCTTACCCACTGGTTGAAGCCAGACTTTCAGACTGTGGTTGCAATCATGGATACAGTAATTTTAGAATAGTTCTCTCAGTGCATCCCTGAGAGTATCTGTGTATGGGACAGGAAGTATCAGCTGGTGCCCCCGAGGCGCTGCGGTTAAGATCACAGAACAACTTGTACAGGCTGACATTCTCAGGAAAGAGGATTGACAGTTCAAGGGGCCAGATCTGGAGATGTGAGTCAGAGAATCACTGACAGAACAGTCACAGAGAAGAAGAGAGCAGAACGTACAGGACCCCAGCTGGGACTCAGGGTATTGTCTGTTATTGGTGTGGGCATCAAGGACACATAAACAGAGACTGACCTGATATGGAAGGTGGGTTTGCAGAGTTCTGCATTTGGGCAGAGACGGAAAAAGAAACTACCCACTGTTTCTGTAAAGGTGGGAAGGAGGTGTCGAAAGATTCTAGTGGAAACTGCCTCAGCCTGTTCACTAGTCAAGAAGGAACTGGTGAAGGCCCACTGGATGCTCCCAGGAGCAAGGCTGTGACTTTGAATGCATCCACGAGGATAAGAAATTCTGTCCTATGGCCAAGGTACCCCTGGAGGTGTGGGGGAAGTTTAAATGGTAATGGGTTAGGGGGTAGTAGACCCATTGTGCAACCTTATCATACTAGGCACAGACTGAAGCCCCTTCCCACTAGGGAAAGTGAAAAGAGAAAGCTAGACATGGAGAGGTTAAAACACACTAGAAAAAGGAACACAAGCCAGGAGGAAAGTAAAGAAAAGAGAGGTCCCCAAGAAAAAGAGTATAAAAGGAAGAAGACACAAAATTACCCTTGCAGGACACCGGTTGGGTGGTTATTGGAACCCTGGTCACCTGAACAACAGGAGGAGGGACCCCAGGAGCTGTTTGGAGACTTCGGAGAACCTGAGACCCTCAGTAACCAGGAGGGCAAGGGGTGCCAGTGGTCCTTGCCACACAACAAAGTGGGCAAGAATGGGTGCCCCGGTGTGAAAACCTATGAACCAAGACAGAACTGTGGGGGTGACCCCCACCCACCAAATGAGATGTTTGTGGGTGGAGAATGGGTGAACACCATAAGGGGACACTAGAGGGCCACCCTGGGGATAATGTAGGACTCCAGGAGCAGCACTTCCAGTAAATGAGAGAGAGCCCGTAAAGGAGAAACTTTTCCACCAGATAAGCAAGGAAGATGTGTGACAGAGTGCTGAGAACCAGCAGATGAATTAGCACTCTGGTCACTGTAAATCCAGTTAGTTCCCATGGAGAGGACTTGCTTGAGGGAAGCAATGGCTAATTACTAGATCTGTGTGGGCCAGAGAGAGCTAAGGAACTAATTAGCCCGTAGAGTAGAAAAGGAAAGCAAGAGTAGAAAAGGAAGGCAGTGCAAGGCAAGGAGAAGGGAGCGAGGGAGAAAGGCCAACTGGACAGCGAGACAGGGTAAAAGGAAATCTCTTGCTCCTCAATTGTAGTTGTGTAACACTGTAAATAAGAATTGTTGCACTGGACTGTAAGAGCATGGTGGTTGATAGAATACAAATAAAGTATGCAGTGGTGGTTACAGATTGGAGGTGTCATAGCTATTTATACGAGAAGACAGGAGCAGAGGGCCATGCCTGGTCACAATGGAGAATTCTGATTTGGTAGAGTCATTTTGCACAGGTATAAGTGACTACACACAAGGAGCAAGGCACTGGAGAATCAGGCTCTCCATTTTAAAAATTAGGCAGATTTTTTTGGGGAAAAAAGCATACTGTAATGGAGTGATTTAAAAAATTAAGGCTAAAGCTACTTATAACTTTCTGTACCCAGAGGCTCTCCAAAGGTAAACAAGACATTACAATGCAAATAGAGAAGCACATTGTTATTTATCACAGGTAAAACTGGTCTAGTTTGGGGAGAAACAGTGAGGAGGTGAAAGGAGTGGGTTATTATTGTATGCTGTAGAATGATCCCAGAATCTGATCTTTATATATTTCTGTGTCATTTCATTATTCCATGGGAACATTCTGCACTGGGATGGGGTGTGTTCAGCAAAGCTAAAAAAGATGTTGTGGAGAGAGGCAAAGGAATTTGGTTTTGGTGCATCTTGCCCCGTGAATACAGCTAGTGTCTTCTGTGGAATAAGTCACAAAGCTGTTAGTTGCTTATAGAACTTGCTATGAATTGAGATGCAACACACTACCGTGCTAGTGTAGAATCACAAGGAAAGTAATTTTGCTTCCCCGCCCCCATACCTCTATGACTGATTTTATTTTGAGACTTATACATTCCCCTAATAAAAGTTAAAAGGCCCTTTAGTTAAAAGGTTTGACTCACAAGCTGATATCTAGTCATTTCAAGTGACTCATTTAACAGCAATATCTTTAAAAGGGCCTGGGTTGTCAAGGCATCTCTTTGGCTGCACCTTAAGCTCTAGCAATAATCAGATGAGGTTTCGTCTTCAGTGTGAAACTGAAAGAGCCTGTTCTGCTAAATCCAAGAGGGACAGCTCATCTGGAAACTATGTCTAGGCACTACAATAGTCAATTTACATTCAAAATATTTGCTCTTCTTTGTGGGTGTTGCCCACTGTAATTATTATTTTAATTCTATATTGTATTTTTACCTGCTCTATAGTTAAGTTCAGACACACTGCAGTGTATGTAGCACACAAACCATATGAGCCCATGTGGCCCACTGCAATGTTACTTTATTGTATATGCTATAAAGTCTCTCAGAATGTCCTCTGGAGGCCTGATCTAAAGCCCACTGAAGTCAGTGGAAAGACTCTTTGGAGCAGGAACTGGGTGCCTAGCCCATAAATGAAAACACACAAAATGATCTGATAAAAGGACTGTCCACATATAAACAAAATGTTACACTAAATCCTTCCAACCTCCCTTTCATCAGCAGATGTGGTCTGTTGTGTGCTGGGAAGGCTAATAAATCTAGGCTCTCCAAAGTGGAGAGTGAGTTCTAAAGTTGTGGACACCTTTTGCAGGATGCTCTCCTTGCATCTCCCCCTCATTAATATCAATAGGATTCCAGTTTTTACACCTCTGCTGATCTCAGCAGCATCAGCATGATTCACTGTGAGAGGCAGTCTCTCAAGCAGGAAGGTCTTTAGCCTTTTAGATATTACTTTGGACTGGGTGAGTCATCAAAGAAACATGTGTAGTAATGAGCAAAGAAACCTTGATGGCCCTAAACAGAACAACACAGTGGGGCAATGCCTGCTGTTCTCAAATTGCCTCCATATCAAGGGAAACAAGGACTGTCTCACAGATGCCATGATTACCACAGATTAAGCCTTCTGTTGTGCTTTTATGTTTTGTCCCAATGTCCAGAAGATTCTGGGTACGCAGATTTTGAGATTGGGTCCTGTTGCCATATTTCTATTTATTTAAAATGTCTTTCCATACACCTGAAGAGCTCTGAGGAGCTTGAACGTTTGTCTCTTTCACCAACAGAAGTTGGTCCAATAAAAGATATTACCTCACCCACCTTCTCTCTCCCTAATAATATACTTTTCCCCAGTACTAATTCCTTTCTGAGTTTCCACATCGCCCCCAAGGTCACATCCCCAGCTGGTATCCATCAATGTAGCTTTAGTAAAGTCTTTTTATTGGCTACATTAAAATATAACATTTATTATTAGAAGCAATTTGTTTGGCACCAACAACGGGTTGGGGCTATACTGGCCAGTAAACAGGTCAGTGCCTGCTTCAAAGAACTAACAGTCTAAATCTATTATATTAACCACTGTGTATGTTTGATCACAAAACTATTCCTGGAGGTGTGTTTGAAATCATAGTGCACTGTAAATCGTTAATGTTTTGTTTGCTTGTGTTCCTTTTGCATGCTGCAGGGAAGGGGAATGGCAGAGGACTTCTATTCCAGCTCTCTGCAACTGGAGTCACTGGCTTGATCCTCCCAGGTTTAGGGCCAGTTTGAGCTACTGTCAGCAGTGGTACAAAATCATAGCGCAGGGGAGAGTTAGCCAGAATGAGCGTGCATTACTCATTCCATAGCAAATGTGCATTTAAACAAATGGTTTCTGCATGTACCATAAAATAAATACATCTTATAGTTGGAAAAATCCATTTTTACCACCTACTGTCCTCAAATTAGATAGTAGGGGAAAAAAAGGGAACTGACTGTTGACTTGCTGATATGGCAACAGTATTTCTAACCCCAAACATTCAAAAACCAGGTCCACGAAAAATCATGAGGTTGACTTAAATAGATATGAATCTCATGATTTCTATCTACCTATGCTTCTTTTTGTTTGATTCTGAGCCTTGAGGGTGCACTTAGATCATGTTTTCAAGCTTTTTTTCTGCAGCCATCAGAACTAAAATGTTTTTGTTTGTTTGTCTTTTTCACTTTCTGAAAGCTGAGATTTTCATCTAATCATGTGTATCTAGGAGTTGGAGCTTTAAGTAAAACATCACATATTGCAAGACTCATGATTAACTTAGGAGTGTTGTTGTCAGGAAGTAGGGCCTGGAGTAGAGCTATTCTCTGGGCAACCTTATGAGCACAGCTGGCCTGCAGGAGGCTGTCTGCCACTTTGTAAGAGTCAGCAGATTGTCTCTTAAGCCCAGTAATGGCAATAGTTCCGTGGCTGCTCAAACCAAGTATCCATGGCTACACTAGCTCCTGCACATGCTTGTTCCAGTCATATCCCAGCCCTATTCCTGCCCTTTGTCACTCCAGGTAACATGGTTCTGAACCTTGGCTCTGATTTTCTGACTTTGGCGCTGACCCTAGGCTTTGACATCAGCCTCTGACTCTGGTTCTGACCCTGGGCTACAATTCCTGGCTAACAATTCCTGCTCCAACCACTAAGCATGACCAATAAGCCCACATCCCAATCACATGACAGATGACCACGCTGACAAAGTTGGGCCATCCTCACAAGAACATTTTAGAAATGGAGGAAACAGAAGTGGAATGTGTATCTGATAAAAACTGAAAACCTTGATTCTCTCTTCCCTGATTCTTGCTGTTGAATGGAAGCACCCCTACATTGGCTCTGTGATACTGAAGGATCAAGTAGCACTGGAATGATCATTTGTGAGTTGCTTATGTAGATCCAGATTGCACTGGTAGCATGGCACAAAGTGAACTTGGCCCTAGAAAGGGTGGCAAAAATATTAGGTGTCCTAACCACTAAAGAGCAGTATTAGGACCATCAGTTGTCTGTGTTAAGGGCTGTAAGCTCTGAGATTCCTTCTCCCATTTTCCATAGCATTGTTCTTTGAGGAAAGGAGTGGAAGGGCAGGGTCTGAGCTGGGTGTTCTGCCCCCCCCAAACCAGCAGATCACCATATTCCTGTGCCTTTGCACTAGCTTTTTCACCTCTGCATGCCACTCTAGTCTCCTTGGCACCATGGCCAGCTGACACTCCTGCATCCCCCCACCCCACCCCAAAGGTTCTACATTTCACAGGCAGCAAGTGCTGTGGACACCATTAACTGAGGTGAGGAAGCCCTAGGGGATTGTTAAAGGGGACAGCATACAGACAATGCCCATTTCCTCCCCATCTCTGCTCCTTCCCCCACCAGAGATACAGTGCCCATTGAGGGCCAGAGAGGGTTCATCAGGGAAGGAAAGATGCTACAAAGATGGTCTTTATGCAGCTCCCAAGCAAAGGTATAAAGGGCTTTCCTCCCATTCACCCAAGGAAGCTGAGGGGAAGATTGATGCTATACAAGTAAAATCACACTGGACTATATTGTTCATTAACTTTAATACAAAAGAAGCAGGTAGAAAAGCATTATCTCAATAACCCAGGCTACCTAGCATATGTTAATTCTATACATCCTTTAGTAAGCCTCAATATTCTTGCTCAGCAGTTCCTGTGTGACTTGTACTAAGAGCAGCCATTGGGGTGGGGGTGGGGGATGCTCTTCAATGTGCTTAGCTTCTAAACTCTGATTTAACATAAAGCTATTCACATAATAAAAAGCTCTGATGGTTGCTTGGTGAATTATTAGTTGAACTTCTAAGATCATTTACACATTCCTGAATTACCAAGATGAATTCTTAACCTACAAATTTTTACGAGTGCCACAATTCAAAATGCTCCTATTATTTGACTTCTCTTTCAGTATATGTCTAACTATAACCTCTTTTATATTATCAGCAGGCATAAAGTTTATGCTGCCCCAAGGAACTGTATAGGCTTAAATATATTTTTTCAGAATACTTCCTATTCAAATCAAGCACAGAATTAGCCTGTCTTTTCACTTACTAGGTCAGTGTTTGCATATAGGACAGTGGGGGCAGAACCATTTTAAAAATAGCTTTTCCTCATTATCTCAGATTGAAGCTATTGTGAATTGCATCAGGGAATATGAACTGTGTTAAATGCAATTGGCTGGACTGCAGTGGGAATCAGGTATATTTTCCAGGTAATGTAAATAACAAACATTTAAAGAACTTTTATACTATGTTTCAAGGGGTACGTCAGGACCTTATGTCGTATATTCTTTTTCAAAGGTTTAAAATGTGAAGGCAGATGTTTGATGGATCTCAGAGATTTTGGGGCCATAAATAATTGGTTTGGCAGGCTAAATGCAATTGTAATTAGACACTATCATTATTTCAATGGTGTGATGAGGGAGATGTCTCTGATTCCATTGACATAAATATTTATTTGGGGGGAAAAACCCTCTATGTGAATAATAATAGTAATTACATGGTATATCACGTTTCATAATCAAAGGTTTTTAAATATATCTAACTATGTCACACAACTGCTTTCAGCCTCATTCTATACCTGTGGAAATTGAGGCATGGCGGTTAAGTGATTTGGCTAAAGTTGCGGACTAAATCTGTCATAGCTGGGATTGGAACTCAGAATTTCTTGATGTTCAGACAACTAGGCAACACTTTAAAGGTTTGATGTAACAGGCTTGCTAGATTTTGATATAAATGTGTATTTAAATACCAAATAGGCTGTGCAATAAAAAATGCTACATATGGCTTACATCCCCTTTCAATTAATATTTAAACTTTGCTTCTAATAGCACAATAAGTTGACATTCAAACAAGGTTTAATGCTATATTGTTTGTTTGTTTATAATGCTCCATGTGTTGCCATGGAAACAGCCATACTATGTACCTATGGTAACAGTCAGAGTGCTGTAAACAGAAATACCAAAAAGCGGAAGTTAGTAAGCCTAAATCATAAATTCTAAGAAAAAAGTGTCTAAATATTTCCTGTAAGCAGAAAATATTTTAAGTCACTAGGTTATTTCGTGAATCCTGGTTTCAACCTCAAGTTTGCTGGGCCCAAGCCTACAAAGGCTTATTAAAGTTAGAAATCCTTATTCACAAGTGTGGTCCCACCGATTTCATTGAGGCTGCTTGTGTGAATCATGATTTCCAGGATCAGGCCCATCATTTCTTTTGGTATAATGCTTCTTAGTCAAAAGTCCATATGCAAGGCTTAAGCATGCTTTCCTTCAAAGGAAAAATAGAACATGTATCCCCCACCTGGTATCTCTTTGTTATATCTAATTTTTCCCAACTTTAAACGAAGTTGGGCAGAGGTATGGCTCCAGAATTCAAGATCTTTCTTCTTTGCTACCTTTGCACACAGTGTATGATTAAACTGTCAAGCTTCTTGCCACAGGAAGTTGAGTCTAAGACTTTAACAAGATTCAAATAGGGATCGGATATTTTAGTAGATATCAAGAATATCCAGAGTTATGACAATTAATGACCAGAAAACTATGAAAGGGAGATTAAATCTTGTGTTTCAGGTTGAAAACCAATCTCTCACAGAGATCAGGATGAGATCTAGTAGGGGTGGTCCGATTATGCCCACATCCGTCTATTGTGGGGCTCTTACACATTTCGCTGAATCATCTGGTACTTCACAGTCCAATCAACGGGATACTGGACTAGACGGACTGTGGATCTAATCTAGTAAGGCAATTCCTAAACTCCCATGTTTAGGCCAGGCCTTGATACCCTGCTCCTCCAGTATTCTTTTCCCTGTTAGTTTCACAGTTGTGGCACCTGCAATAATGATCCCTGTGATTCTGGAGGCAATTTGCAAGGCTAGAGAAATCCTCTGCAAAAAAGGTGAGGGACTGGTTCTGATTTCACACCTGTGTAAGTCAGGAGTAACTTCAATGAAATCAGTGGCCCAAATTCTCTGCTGTTATAAACTGATTCCACTCCATAGACTTCAGTGGAGTTTTGCACATTTACACAAATAGGGACTGTGTGTCTCGGTTGGAGTTACATCCATGTAAACTTGGTGTGTGAGCAAAATCAGGCACTGTCTGGTTGGGATATGTATGACTTTAAATAAGTTTTGGTTATAAAGCAATTACTAAGAACACTTTAATGTTAATTGCATGATTTTCTTTTTTTAATTAGGGCACAAACTAAATTACTTGTAAGGGAGAGGAAGATTTTACTTACCTCCAATAATCTGGACAAAAGGAATTCAGTAGATGTAATGCGATTCTCTGCTCTATTAAAATATTATGCAAGTGTAAATCTATTGAATTCAGTGGAGAGTGACAGAGTATACAATCAGGTCCAGATGTTAAGATTTCAGAAAACTTAGATCACAAAATCTTACTTCTCAAATAAAGGTGGTTGAATATTTTCCATCAAAAATATTTGAGAAACTACAGCTTCCATAAGTCACCATGGCAGCAGTTTTAGATCAAAATATTTTGGTTTTCAATTTTTCACCAGAAAGTTTAGCTTTTTCATGGAAAATGTCAACACTTTTTTTTTTTAAACAAAAGACCATTTTCCTTCTCTCACGGTTATTTCAAATTGGCTTAGATAGGCACACTGCACATGAGTTGCAAGTAGCTGAAGCACTGTCAACAAAGGGTAACAATATAATACACTACAATCTATACAAGGGAAGGTGGTTGACGAGTGAAGTACTGCAGGGTTCCTTTTTAGGTTGTATTCTAGACAGTGTCTTTGTTAATACTCTGCAAGAACATATTAATGAATCTAGTACAAAGTTAAGCTATATCGCCAACACCACGTAGGGAAAAAGGAGCTTGGAACTTCAGAAGTTTTGGGTGGGAAAATAACAAAATGAGATTCCACTTGGATAATACAAGTGGGAAATAATATTCCAAAACACCAGTGTAATTAGAAGGGAGATATCTGGAGAGCAGCAGAGCCAAAAGAAAGAGGTTTAGGGATGACAGTGGACAACAAATCAGAAATGAATCTGAGATACAATATGGCAGTTTAAAAAAGCCAGTGGAGTTCTGGGCTGCACATAGAGAGAAATTATTCCAGGAAGCAAGGCCAAGATCTTGGGAGGTATTTAAGGTCCTAATTTCCTTTTAAATCAATGGAAGTTATGAGCCTAAATACCTTTGTGGATCTGGGCCCAAGTACATCGTCTCTCAGCATAGCTCTGGAGCCACTGAACCGGGAATATTGTAGCCTGATGTACAATGGGTTTAACTGCACAAGTGGAGCTACACCTGTGTAGCCACACTGGTTAAAAAGGCCACAGTGCAGACCGGCCACTGTTCCTTTCTGGACACTACGATAAGGAACAATATGGAGAGAGTACAGAGAAGAGCAACCAAAGCAATTGGAGGGCAGGAGGGACTGACTTACAAAGAGAGGCAAACAGAGCGAAATCTGTATAGCTTGGCTCACCAACAGCTTGAGTGAAGATGGGTGACAGGATAGGAATCTACAAACACCTGAAGGATGTTGACATCAAAGAGAAAAGGGAATTACTGAGGCTGCTACAAAGGGGATGTAACTAGGAGTAATAGGAGGAAACATGGAATAGAGAAATTTAATCTGAATGTCAGCAACAACTATTCTATTAGTCTCCCAAGAGATGTACTCTTGCACTGTAGTGGAAGCCCCAAAGCTTCAGACATGAACTGGCTAAATGCTAGAAAATGAACTATAGGGAAATTCTACCATGGCAGGAAGATGGTATCAATGACTCAAAGAGCTCCTCCTCCTCCTTCTCTAGTTCCCTCAAATCACTCTGTTTCATAAGTGACAAGTGGGGTCACGTGCAAAATCTGCTCTTTAAATTTCTGTACACTCCAAAAGGAAAGAACTGGAGGGTATAACAATTTCTTTCTGACTTGAAAAGATTTAATTTTCAGTGTCTGTTTTGGGTTTTTTTTCTTTTATTCTTATTATTGCTTAGTTTTCTTGACACTTAAGAAGCTCAATCTGTTCAGCGTATCAAAAAGAAGATCAAGAGGTGGCTTCATTGTGGCATAAAAGTACTTTCATGCAGAGAAAATAGCAGGTATTAAAAGGCTCTTTAATCTAACAGAAAAAGGAGTATTAAGCACCAATGGCTGGACAATAAAGCCAGACAAATTAAAATTAGAAATAAGACACACTTTTTAATGGCTAAGGTGATTAATCATTTGAACAAACTACCAACTATTCCATCTCCTGATGTCTTGACATCAAGACTGGACAACTTTTTGGAAGACATGCTTTGGTCCAGGGATCAGCAACTTTTGGCACACGGCCCATCAGGGAAATCCGCTGGTGGGCCGGGACGGTTTGTTTACCTGCAGCAGCCACAGGTTCGGCAGATCGCAGCTCCCACTGGCCGCAGTTCGCTGTTCCAGGCCAATGGGGGCTGTGGGAAGCGGCGTGGGCCAAGGGATGTGCTGGCCGCATCTTCCTGCAGCCCCCATTGGCCTGGAACGGCAAACAGCAGCCAGTGGGAGCTGCAATCAGCCGAACCTGTGGATGCTGCAAGTAAACAATCCATCCCGGCCTGTCAGCAGATTTCCCTAATGGGCTGCGTGCCAAAGGTTGCCAATCCCTGCTTTAGTCAAACACATCTTATTGGGCTTAATATAGGAGTAACTGGCTTGAATTCCATGGCCTGCGTTAAACAGGAAACAGGAACAGGATCTAATGATCCCTTCCTGTCTTAAAATCTATGAATCAGTATCATGGGTCCTATAAAACTATCAAGAGTATAAAATTATTTGAATTAAAATGACACACTCAAACCTTTTTCTCCCTAATGCAGATGAATATTCAGAATAGACCTCTCCAACTTTGCTCTTCCTAATCTGTTATGTGGGTTTGGATATATGTAAACAACCTATTCTGATACATTTGGTGTCTTTTTATTGATAAACTGTAATTTATAGAGATCTGAAAAACGAATGAGACTGATTTGTATTTGTATTTCAGGGGAACTACTGAACTCTGACTTGTTGTGTAAAGCCAGCCCATAGTGGCGGACAGCGTGC
Source organism: Eretmochelys imbricata (assembly GCF_965152235.1). Classification (NCBI taxonomy): domain Eukaryota; kingdom Metazoa; phylum Chordata; order Testudines; family Cheloniidae; genus Eretmochelys; species Eretmochelys imbricata. The sequence continues at coordinate 244,021,695 of NC_135573.1, forward strand.
AAGCACACAAACCAGTGTAAGCTTCGGAGGTGACAGATTCAGCCTTCCTGGGATGGAGTGGGGGGAGGTTTGCAACTTGGTAGGAGGAGCACAGGTTGCAGGAGGAAAGAGTTTGGAGGAAGCAACAGTAAATCAGTCTGTATGACATGGTTAGAATGCTATCTGCTGTTGCAGCACCGCTATAAATAATAATAATAAAGAGCCAGTTTAGTTTTAGAAATGTGGAGTCCTCTTATGTTACCACCCAGCACAGGGTACATGAAAGAGGGAGCTAGATAAGTTTGGCTGCTGTGCCATCCTTTAACACTAGTCTTGTAGACTCAGATCCTGGCCCCTGATACAGCCCATGAGCCTCCAGTGTTGTAAAAGGGCTATAAGGCGCTACCTGGGGTTTCTCCAAGGGCTAATCAATGGCTACATTCAGCCTTCACAAGTATTGTTCATATGAGATGAAATCCTGGCCCACACTGAAGTCAATGGGAGCCAGGATTTCACCCATAATATTTGCACTCAGCTCAGAAACAACTTTGTTTTAAATATTTCTCCTTGGCAGGTATTGCATGTGGTCATAAATAGGGAATGTTTGCTCTGCCATATTTGAAGCCCATTGGTGTTTGAAATATCCATATTATGACTTTTTTTAAAAACTGTGCACTGAGTATGGGCAGTCGATTATTTTCCTTAATGATTTAAGCAAACAAAAAACCCCCCTATTATTTTAAGAGAGAGGGTGTCAGACACTCAGCTGGCATATATCAACATAATTTCATTGAGTACAATAGAGCAGTGCTGACTTATACCAGATGAGAATCTGGCTTGGTATCTGGTTGACTTTTTCTTTCTGAATAACTTACCTGACCAATTTAATCCTCTCTTTTTGTTCTGTTCATTAAGCCGGTCCTGCTTTCTGTCAATGTATGTATAATCCACAAGTATTTGCTGAATGGTTTGGACAAGTGGTTTTTTTTTCAGACAGTAGTTTGTTTGCAAACTGTTCACTCCAGCTATTCATAACCTGCAATGTGCAGTTAGTCACCAAGGGCACATGGTGTTAAGCTGGCCCCCCAAAAAGAGAATCTTTTGACAAAAAAAATCCAGATTTTTCTTTAAAAATTATTGTTGACATTGTAATTTTTTGAAAATTCTTCACATGCTTTATAAGATGGCCAAAACCTAGCAAAACATATTTTATACAACCAATTTTGACTGTCTCTACATGGTGTTCTTTCTGCTTCATGAATGGATAACTAAAACTTTTGTAACAGGAATATGATGAATAGCATTTAATACATTCATATGAATATACCCTAGGACCAAGTCCTGAAAATGAATCTGTATGGCCATTATGCCCACATGAAGTCCTATTGAAGTCAACGGGGTTATGTATGGGTGAGATTACAGGAGAATGTGGATGTGCTTTTGAAGAATAGGAACCTCTGAAATATTTTTGTGTACAATTACTTGTTTGTCCAAACATTCATGGAAAAATGGGGTGTGATCTTGGTTACTTGGTCTTGAACTGAATGTTAGAGTACACGGCTTTGAAGTAATTGACCAGCTCTGAGAGTGACTGTAAAAGTGAACCCCTTCTGGGTCTGAATATGCCTACTCTCATCTAGATTTAAAAGTTAAATCGGATCAGATTTGGATGGATCCTTCCAAGAATAAATGCAGCTTGCTGAATAGCTCTGGTGAGCAGTAGACTATTGCTTAAAGTCCTCAAATAGCACGACTACTGAGAGTAAAAGTTCAATAGTTAGGGCTGCTGGTTTAGGATCTCCCCTTCAATTTCTTGCTGATATGGATTTTTCGTAAGGAAGGATACTCCTTCTTATGATGTTTAGTCACCTGGATACCTTGCTGTGGTCTCTGCTGTCCATATCAGGTTTGGCAATGTTTACTCATTCTTATCTGAATGAACTTATTTATTAGACATTTTTATTATGAAGTCACAATAGAAATACCTAGAGAGTTACTCGATGGCCAAATACGGAAGACAGCTTCAAATATAAGCCCAATTTTGGCTCTTACACGTGGTTTTTTTGAATAAAAGAAAGGAAGAAACAGAAAACAAAACAAAACAAAACAAAACAACAAAAATCCTACATTATATTTCTCATATATAGTGCTTATGTTATATTTATAATCCTACATTATATATAATCCTACTATATATATATAGTATATATATAATCCTACATTATATTTCTCATATATAACCCTTTCTTTCCTGATCTTTAAAACAAAATAAAATATGGGATGGGAGAGACAGAACTGGTGGTAACTGAGATTGGGCTGGTCATGGAAGGAAGTGTAATGGCAGCTGTGGGTTTGCTGGCTGTGCTGAAGGGAGCTGGATCAGTGTGTGTATGTAAAGAAAGGGATTGTGAAGAAGAAGTAGTAAGGGAGAAAAGAGGCCATACAGGAAGGTAAGTATATAGTGAACAGGACTCTGGGGATGCAAGAGGAAGGGTGGCCTTGTGGTTAATTCACTGTGGTCACATGATGACATAATTGCATGGTGCAAGGCAATGTGATGATATACTCTCTGAGTCCCACATTATGATGAAAAGAAACTGGAGTTTTCCTCAAACACTAAGAGTCAGTTCCGCGGTTTGGCTGATCTGCCCATAGTGCAGGTTGGAGGTGCAAAGATGGCATAAAGCTCACGTTTGCATTCTCCTGATCCTGGGACTGCTACAGGTACAGAGCTAGCCCCTTCATATATGTTAGCAGTCAGTGTAATTTAGAGCAGCCCTTAAGTGGCTCTAAGATTCCTTAGGAGCTGAAATTGCAGTTGGCAATGAGTGCAAATTGGGGATATCCCAGCCACACACTCTCCAGCAGCAGGGACAGGGATGGGGTATCTCTGTTGTTTCCTGTACCACCTACTGGGTAATAACACAAGAAGGCTACATGCTTGTAAAACTAAACTGGATCTTTATTAAGAGAACTATTTAAAGAGGTGCTACAACTGCAGATAGCATTCAGGCCATGTGCTGACTTCCAAGTGCTTCCTCCATACTCTTCCCTCCTGCAACCTGTGCTCACTCCCTCTTCCCCCACCTCCAAGATCCATGCAGGTTGATGCATATCCTCTCTGTGTATCCAGGGACTTATACAGTCCTCACCACCAGAATATCTGAATTACATAGAAGCCTCTACTGGGAGTCAACTGTACTGCTTTATGTTTAAGCTTCTCTTTTCTCTATAGCATTAGATGCCATCTATAGCATCCTGTATTTGTAGATTTTAGATGGCAGGGTCTGTGCAGGTTTGATTCCCTGCCATATTGCACCTTTTACTTTGCATCATTTACTCCAGTTCAAAATGGGTATAAAATGCTAACTGCAGTGTGAATGGGTGGGGAATTCTGATTTGGTTGGGTTGTACACCCACTTTGGAGAGGTACAAGTGACTGCAAGAGGTGCAAGACTGTGGGAAATTGGATTACCTGCCTTATGGCTACATTAAAATAATTGTGTTCATTGTTGTATGCTAAGTTCAGCTAGGGTTATGATTATACTCAGTAATATTACCTTCCTGAATAATGAAAAACAATGCTTCCCTCCTACTGTATTTAGTAGGATTCTTAGTATACAGTTACATGCAAACCCTTTCCTCTCCTATGTTAAGGCAACATTAAGAATTATTTTCAAATCACAGAAAGCAAGGCAAGTCAGACACTGTAAAATGCTCCTAACAATCAGCAGTTTCTCTTGGGAGGTTATGGGACTATTCCATTTACATAATATAAAATATCCGATTTACTCTTGCTTCTCTCAGACTCCATCCAGGGGACAACGCAAGAATTCTAATTGGTCTGGAACAGTTTTAATTGGTTGCAAGTTGGGACAATGCATCATAAACAGAAGTGTATATTGTAAGGCTGAAAGCTAACATGAAATGTCAATGTGAGAACAAGAAAACAGATTTAAATAAAATGTTCTTCACTTGAGAAATGCAAGGGGCTGGGGGAATAACAAAATCATGATGACTAGGGAAGTTAAAAAGTTGAGCCTTCGGTGTGAAACCTAATTTTCAGTTAAAGAAAAAAGAGAAACTAAATGAAACCCTTTGGCCTTGTCAGCACTAGAAGGGATTCACTCTTGTAGCTATATTGGCACTCTCTCCTAGTGGAGCTGCAGCTTAAACCTGCACAAGAGTTTGCAAGTATAGTGAATATCAGTTCCATGAATGAAATAAGTTATGTCAGCAAAAGGACTTTTTCCTGGTATAACTACATTTACATTTGGGCTTCTTCCTGCATAGCTCTGTTACCTAGGTGTGTGCTATTTTCACACTCTGAACTTATGCCAGCAAAGCTTTTAAGGGCTTAGTTTTTTTAAGCACAGAGATAGATCCCAGCTGGTGTAAACACACTGATTTCAGTATTCCCAAACCCAAGCATCCAAAAATCATGAGTCAAGCCCCAAAATATTGTGTGATTGACTTAAAAATCATAATGTTTTAAAATAATATAATTTGTGTTCTTATTTGCTTTCTGGTCTTGGCACATTTGAGTTCCTGATTTCCAGCTTTACTTTGCAGCCACTGGCACCAGAAACTTTCTTGTGTTGTTTATTTGTTTTGTTTCTGTTTTTTAAATTGGAAGATGACAGTCTCACAACATAACCACATGACCACAGGAGCTGGGATTTTAAGAAATACATCAAATGTGAGTTTTACAATAAAATTGCTGGAGTGGGTAACCCACCACAATTTACACCAGTTGAGGATCTGGACTTCTCTTTTACCTCTTAGGAAGTATTTAGAAGTATAGGGCCAAATTTTATGGTGGGCTATGGCCCCTTTGATGTATTGTTTTACTTTTCTCCTGTATCCCTTCTATCACTTTTTGTCTAATTAGGCCACTTCCTGGAGGCAGTGCTGCAAATGTGAGTTTTTAAGGAGGAATTAAAAGGGGCAACAAATCATGTGATTAGCTTTGGGACAAACATTCCAAGCATAGAGGGGCAACATGAAAGGAGACATACAGAACCATGTGTGGGACACATACAGGAACTGATGTTCAACCTGTCTTGGAAGAAATTCACTATAATAAGATTAGTTATGCAGAAAACTCCATCAAAACTTGTAAATTGTTGTTTCCATTATGATAGGGAGAAACGATGGAGCAGTGGTTAGGATACTCAACAGAAAACTGGGTTCAATTTCTTGCTCCACCACAGACTTCTTGTGTGACCTTGACAGTCACTTAATCTTTATGTGCCTCAGTTTCCCATCTGTAAAATAGGGATCGAGAGATAATATAAATATATTTAATAATACTGGGCTAGTTCCTCAGCTGGTATAGATCAATCAGCAACACTCCAATGACTTCACAGGAGCTATGTTGACTGACACCTGCTGAGAATCCAGCCCTGAGCTCTGGAAGGTGGATTATCGCTGTCAAGATATCCTCCAGTGGCTCAAGAACATGAGTACAAACCTCAGAGCAGACTGTTAAGAGGCAGGGCACAAATCCCAAATTGGCTGTGAGGTCTGTACTCAGAGCTCACCTACCAAGTATCAAGTGTAAACTCCTCAGGTACTATAACAGTCTAATCATGGAATCACAGACAGTCCCCATGGGTACTCTGATCTATCTTGTCACCTAGACAAGCTTGCCTTTGTGATAGATGGTCCCTTACACCAAAAATCACAATGATATTCAGGTTTCAGAGTAGCAGCCATATTAGTCTGTATCTGCAAAAAGAAAAGGAGGACTTGTGGCACCTTAGAGACTAACAAATTTATTTGAGCATAAGCTTTCGTGAGCTACAGCTCACTTTATCGGATGCATTCAATAGAAAATACAGTGGGGAGATTTATATACACAGAGAATATGAAATAATGGGTGTTACCGTACACACTGTAACAAGAGTGATCAGGTAAGGTGAGCTCTCGTTACAGTGTGTCTGGTAACACCCACTGTTTCACGTCCTCTGTGTATATAAATCTTTCCACTGTATTTTCCACTGAATGCATCCGATGAAGTGAGCTGTAGCTCACGAAAGCTTATGCTCAAATAAATTTGTTAATCTCTAATGTGCCACAAGTACTCCTCTTCTTTTTAATGATATTCAGGTTACTCCCAATCCCAAAGGACCACTCACTAACCCCCGGTCAATTGCTCCTTAGATCTCATAACTATCTAAATAATTATTCATTAGGGAAAGGGGGAAGGGGAAGAGTTATTTACAAGGTTAAAGCAGGTAAACAAACACACACAAATTAATTAATCTTAAATTTCAAAAAGTAATTGAATTTTCTATAATAAGCAAGCTCTATATGTCCTTTAGGGATAACCTGGGATAAACACTGGGGACCTCTTGCTTATGCCTAGGAAACCTTGCCCTCGATAGTCAAAGCAGCAAAGAGATGTAGTTTCTCCTTGTCAGGGATTTTTATTCCCTGCAACCCTTCTGCGAGCTGCCAGATCAGCTGATGGGAGGAATTGCAGTCTCCTCTTCATGGGGTGGAGAGAGCAATCATCAAAGTCTTTTGTCCTCTTTGATGTTTCACAATAGTTCATCTGGTCTTGATGGGCCTGCTCTGTGGGACAAGAGATGACACCTTTTCCTGTAGGCCAGCATTTCACACTAATTAATGTCCCTCTCCTGTCTGGTGATTTCCACAGCTACAGAAGCATGCAACGTAACCACTTAAATATTACCTTACAATGTGAGACATAGAGGTTACACGTGAGATTAGTGCACACAGCAATTTACAAGCATTCAGTTTAGTCTAAAAGTTTCATAACCCTAATTCTTATGTTAACAATACTGGTGCACAGGTGAGCCAGATTAATTCCAGCTATGCATTTCTCAGCATTCAGTTGAAACGGGGACCTTGGCAGGAACTGGCACCTGGTTTGCCAGTGTCACAATCACTGAAAGGCCTTTTGGAGGAAATGTATTTTAAGAGGTTTTGGGGGAAATCAGGAGAGTGGGAAATTCAACGAGTGAGAAGCAAAATACAGGGGATACAAGTGGGGAAAGGATAATGGGCTAGATTCTGTGCTGGCCCTAGACTTGGCCCGGCAATGAAACAGAAAGGAGACTGCTGCTGGAGTCTAAGGAGTAGAGCAAGAGCTCTCACTTGTGCCTCCCACTGCCATTGCCTCTATAATCAGGCCCAAGAGAGTATCACTCCAGTGGAGGATTGCCCGGGGGGTGTGCCCACTGTGGCCACACCTTTTTACACCCTTTCCTACCTCTATCCCTACCCTGAAATGGCCTCTCTGCCAGGGCTTCCACAGAGGTGGCCCAGAGGTGGCAAAGTGGGCTCTGTACTAACATGGGGAATGCTTTCACATCTGGGGGGGAGGGGGGCGGCTATGTGACCAGGTATAAAGTGGCCACAGAGATGTATGTTGGTTATTTGTTCACTATTGTGCAAGAGGGTGGGCCATGGCATCATGGCTCTTTGTCATGGTATTGATGCATATTTATTTATTCAGGGATTCTGGAATGAAGTGGAATGCCACATGTGCTCATCTACTCACAACTCTTACACAGCAGGGCTGTTGTCTGTACTTTGGTAACAAATTGAAAGGCTGCTGCAGCCTGCTTTCAGATTCACTGTGGTCACTTCAGTATACTTCAGTGTTAAGAAAAGGCATAGTACATTCTTGTCCTAGTCAACAGGTCAAAACAAACAAACAAACAAACAGTGAAACCATGTGAGGAAACAACCTTGAAAGCCATTCAGGCCTCTTGTATCACACAGAGCAATCATTGGCACCCAGGGCTGACATTTCACTGTTTCAGGGGAGTTCCCATTGCAGTTTTACACCATCACCAGGTCTAATTATGTCAGATGCTTTCATTCTTATAGTGAAAGCTTCCTCTGAGGAAATTAAAACCTGTGTTGGTATTGAAGAGAACATAAGAAATACTGAGAAAATAAGTGTGTGTGGGGGGGGGGGAACACGACGGTTGCTATGTTAAAAAAAAAAACAGATTTTTTTCTTATGGTAACTGTGTAAGAATGACATGTCCAATGTACACCACAAAGAAGGCCCTGGCAAGTGCCATGCCCACAGATCTGAAATAAAAGATACAGCTAGTGTAAATCAACTGTCGTTCAACGGAGTTATGTTGATTTTCACCAGCTGAGGATCAAGCCCATCATTTCTAGTACTAGAAAAGCAAAGAGGTAGAGAACTCTTGATACCATTGCCCTGTTGCCATACACTGGACCAGATGAGGAGCTGCTCTTGCAGCATGGGCTTGCATGTGTGGGCTGTGTGTACAATAAGCACAAGGACAGAGCACAAGAGGAATCTTTATTCCCATCAGGGAGAAATCAGCCTGTAAAGGAGTAGGGAGGAGGCAGCGCCATGACCCTGCTCCTTCTCTCCACCCCTTTTGACACACTCTAGGGATCCTAATGTGCCCCAAGCAACCGCAGGACAGCGCCTGGTGAAGTGTCTCCTGTGCTTTCCCACTCTCCTGAGTCATATAGCTCCAAACCATCCATCTCTCCTCTGAGGACCACATTCCCTGACCAAATTACACCGTCCTGGGTGATGCAGTCCAGCTGGTGAACCTACTTCATAGGGGAGAATAGGGACATAAATTGTGAGCAATGCCCCTGAAACCAAAAGAGTTACACTGCGTAAAAGTGGTGCAAAGGCAGAATCAGGCCCTTTGAATCCCGAAGTAGCAAACCAAAAGCCCAGCAAAGGCATTACCAATAGACTATTATGGTATGGCTTTCCATCTCAGAGTGAAACTCCAATGGGCTGTAAACTGTCACTCCAGCAGACAGCAGCTCCGGGGCTCATAGGAGCCGTGTGTGCAGTTTTGCTGCTGTTTGCTGCTAGCGCTCACTGAAATTCTTCACAACTGCCAAGAGTGCTGACTCATCATTCAGGGCTCCTGTAGCCTTCCTGCTAGAAACTAGACAAGGCAAGGCTGGTCACACATTCAGCAAGAGATAATGGATTCCAATAACTTGTGGGTGGCGAGGAATGGGGGGTAGGGGAAGGAACAATCTTAAAGGATATTAAATTAATGCAAACAGTGACAACGGAACAAATGCCAAAGTAACGGAGACTGAAACAGCTACTGACATACATAAAGAACAACGGCTGCTGGAGCTTTTTGTGAATATACCAAATGCCATGCGTTCTTGACAGCTGAAGATCAGCAGCTTAGGCAGAAGGAGAAATCCTCTGGACTTACAGTAAGTCCTGTGACACTGTATCATTTGACTCAATTAGCTCAAATGACTGGGATGTAATTAGGCAAAAATATAACATGAGTTGTGACTCACGCTGTGCCTCAAACTGCCCAGGTCAGCGTGGTAAATTAATTCATATTTTCTGTTAAATGAAAGCTTAGTGTCAACAGCAATTCTTGGCATATCACATGGATATTTATTACGGGAGATGAGGGAAGCAGGGATTTGCTTATGTCCAATGATTTCAAAAGCAAAAGTGAATGAGAGTTAAAAACAAGGGATCAAAGCTAGGGAATATGTCAGGTCAACAAATATAACTGAGACGTAAGTTATTTTTGGCATACCATCTGGTAGCTATGTATGAAAGCTGATGATTAACTTACTAGTTATGTGTGTATGATGCAAGAGGTATGGTGAGTGGTTCACTTGCAAATTTAGTCCTCCAGCCCCGTTCCTTGTGCCCAGACAAAATCCCCAACATAAAAGGCTTATCCCACAAATTAGCCAATACGGTCATCCCAGATTTTATTTATTGTAAGCCATCGGCCTCAGGGTGACAATCTGAAACACGCACTGCGAAGCCCTAGTGCAATTTGCATTAGTACTCACTAGAAATGGACCTGGACTTAGGAAGCTTGAATCCAAAGCCACACCTGAATCCTAATCTTCCATAAGTAGCAGAGGGTTGTTGGATGCCGTGTTCTGGTTGGGCTGATAATAGAGCAAGGCATGACTCTGGCTCTTCTGGACATTGCTTACCTTCAGGTGGGTTCCAGAGATGGTGTTCGGGGCAAACTGGCCATGTGTGAAGGGACCCACTGGGGCAAACACGGAGTGAGAGGAAGTGTGGGGGGAAATTGGGGGTAAGACAGAGCACTGGGGCAAACTAGAGAAGCAGTGGGGAAATCGATGGAGGCAGTGGGACAATGTAAGGGTCAGAGGGGTAAACTTGACTAAGAAGGAGCACTCGGGAACACTGAGAGGAAGCACTGAGGCGAATTTGGAGTTGGGGAATCACTGGGTTAAGGGATCACTGGAGATCAACGTGGGACATGGTTCTGTAGCTAACCCTGTAAAAAGCCCTGTGTAAAAGTGTTAAGGAAGTTGTAATTTAGATGCAAAATGTGTTAACCACTTTTAAAGCACATTGCCTTCCTTAGCATGGCTTCGTTATCATAGTTTCAAACAAGCCAAAATGCATGACATTGTTATGAATCATGGCTCTTGTGGAAAATTTGTGGTAAGATGTGGTGCTAGAAATACTGTATTAGAGACAGAGTTTCTTAGAAGGTGAAAATGTTCCTTTAATTGACTTTAGGGCTGCAAAAATAGTTCGGAGACTGAAAAAAACCCAAACCCATTATCTGAAGGAGTTTGAACTCCATCCAATGTGCGCTCTTTAGTTGCAACTGTTCCATTGCATTAAACAGGGTGGCCTAGAGCACAGCACTGTTACCATTCAAAATCTGTTGAAGGCTAAAAGAAAAATGGAACACATCATAAAGAACCACAGATTCATTTATGATTGAACATTTTTTCATCTAGAGATAGAGGGCCATATTCTCAGCTGGCCTAAATTGGTGTAGCTCCACCCAAGTCAACTGAGTTATACCAATTTACTCAAGCTGATTACTTGGCCCAGAATACTTCTCCAATATACAAGTGCCCACACCAAAGAATATCTGATTTTTGACATTAAGAGTTGAGGTGACATTTCTTACTCAACAGAGCCACATAATCTTAACCTGACTCCCGCTTCATCTCCACAGTAAGGAGTCTCTCAGGATGATCACAGCATCTCCCCCCTCAAGCTTGTTTGTCTGTTGTAATCTTTGCCAACCATTCTTTTGTGTCAGGCTCCTGACCTACCTATTCTGAGACTGATCTGATTTGGGGGGTTGATTTTTAGAGAGGATTCAAAATGAAGTTTTAAACCTCTCCAATCTAACTAAAATGGCAAACGGTAAATTCCATCCTGTGGAACCATAATGTCCCCAACGTAGGTCAGCAGCAGAGTTTGCACATGGGATCTTCACATCCACACCACAGCCCTCTACCACTTGAGCTAACACATATTGCAAGCAGGATTCTTGGATTCTCTTCCTAGTTCTGCAAGGGAAGTGTGGTCTGGTATTTTTCCCTATCTCTGTGCAAAAAAGCATTATAAGAAAGTTGACATTTAAAAACAGCTCAGGAGAGGTGGTGGTTTATATCTCAGGAATCTATTAAGCCAATGACCTCCAATTTGCATTACACTTTCTATCCCACGCCACAAACTAGCATAGCAATTTCCAGGCCACTCTGACCTCTGTGTGTGAATTTCAGAGAGGTTAGAAAACTCAGCTTCAGACAGTGACAGTGCTTCAACCTTAACTATGGTCCAGTAACTTGCCCCCCGTAATGTCCAGTCTGGATTTTCATAGTCCTTCAAAACAGAGGACTAATGTACTGAAGTCTGACCTGGTTTCTTCAGTGGAGTTACATGGGTGTAAATCTGGAGTATCAGTGGGGAATTAGGCCTTATGCCTGACAAATCAAATCACAATGTTATCCCAAACCCCTCCCCTTACTGTAGATTATTGAAACACAACTCATTGGGTATAGTCTTGCTTAGTGCTTCTTACTACTTTTTTCAGCTAGCTTTGCAACTTCTGATTTGTCAAAAACAAGAAATAAATAAGCATGGTGTCTAGATGCTATGGGGAACATGAACTCTTGCCTCCAAGGAACTGTTTTCATTGGGATTGAAACCATGCTGCCTACCTAGAAGGATTCTCATGCAGTTTCCTCGATAGTTGGAGAATTTGTTTCTATTCTATTCAGGTTCATATAATGCACCCATCACCATAGCCTCTGAGCACCTTCCAACAATTAATTAAGCAACATACTTAAAATATGTCACATGTTTTCTGCCTGCTGTTATAAGTAGGGCCAGAGCCTCAGCTGGTATAAATTGGTTCGCTCCATTGAAATCAATTGTTTTACACCACCGGTAGATCTGGCCTGTAGTCTACAGCATAGTGTGGTTTCCACTGTTTTCAGAATAAAACCTCCAAAACAATAACAACAATAAAAACTCCCTTGTCAATACTGGTCAGGAAAGTATGCTGGAATCTTGAGTACAGCCACATTTATACATAGCTGTGGCTAGCATGTTTTGAATTCTAGTGTGGACAGGACCTAAATTAGGAAAGAGGCAAGAGAAACTGAATGCAAATGTGTGTAAGGGAATATTAATGACTGGTACCAGAGTCACTTTCACTTTGTTATTAAAAGCAACATCGGTGCTTTGGAAGAATACAGACACTGGAGAAGTGTAACTGGCTGCTGCTTTTAGCTCAGGCACAATGTTTCTCTAATTTTAACTGTTTATGAATGTAGTGCTGAGAGCAAAGGAGAATGGAATTTAGTTATCCACTGAATAGGGGCAGCATAGGTTGCGACAGTGTGACCTTTCACATGCTGTTTTGCTAATGAGTTTCAGCCTTTACCTGGAGACAGGGGCATGCACAGGAATAAAAATGTGGCCACTTTTGGAGGGGCACTTTCTGTGCCTCCTCTGGCTGGAGGAGCTGGCTCTCCTCCCCTTCCTCCCTCTCACCCTACCCTGCAGCCAAAGGAGCTGGCTCTCCCTGCCACAGCCCCAGGGCGGTGAAGCTTGCTGTCCCTTGGCAGCCAGAGGAGCTGGACCTCCTCCCCCGGCACCGCCATGGCCCCAGGGCCAGAGGAGCTGTCATCTCCTGCCCTAGCTGGGCTGGAAGAGCTCGCTCTCCCCACCCCGGCTGAGTTCTGTGTCCCCACAGATTGGTGGGACATGCCCTTCCTTACTCCCTCCCTCCTGCTTGTGCATGCCCTTTCCTGGAGATACTCACTTAGGTTCCACACCATGGTCTTTACAGTTGATGGGACAAATCATTTTCTCTGCCCATTTGGTTCTGGACTTGAATGCTGAGGCTGCCAACAAAGCTACCAGTTGACTGTTGTAATGGTTTTGTGATAGGGACACTTGTCCACTAGAAACTGGACTGAGGCTCCCAGCTTGTTTCATAGAGGCCACCTCCATCCACTGGATGGTGATGCCTTTTGATGGCTGGGTGTTAATTATCATAGAATCTAACTGTGAAAGCCTTCACATCCCACAGCCTATCCCTGAGCTGTTCAGTCTACTGCTGCATCTCCAGCAGTTTCTGGCCATAGACCCAGCACAAACCAACCATGGGAGGATTATCCCAGTATGATGGCACAAGACCAGTTTAGAGATTTTGACATGACCTCACCGTCTTCCTATCATTTCGGGGACAAATCCAGAGACCATGTCCATGATATTCCAATGTGGCAACGATCCCCAATTGCCATTTACCACCAGCATCCATTGTAACTTGGAGCAGCCCTGAAGCTGCTCAAACTTATGCTGAGGGACTAGCCTCACTCACAGCAGCACCAGAGTCAGAGGCACAAACAGGTAAGCTCTATGCCTCTATTGTAGCCCTTGACTTGCCCAGTGTGTTCCTCTGTTTATAGCTGAGGATCTGGGCCCATTTATTTCTAAAATACTCTAGTATTTTTAATAGTATAAAAATATTTACAACTTAGCAAAATGTGCTTATTATCTGATTGTTTGGTCTATGTCAGTGTGTTAACAAACAGACAGGCCGTCCTTGTTACTGCGTCCCAAAGCAGCTCCAGGTTCTTTGTCAAAGCTTTTAATAGCCCTTTGGATTGGAAAAGTGCCTAGACAGTCATAGGATTGCATGACTCACTGGGCTACAGAAAACTAGCTAAACACAAAGTTAAAAGAATCAAAACAGCTACATTAGGTCATTTTGAAATATCGGTATCTGAGTTACACAGATAGAGATTATTTTAGTAGCTTGCAAAGAACATCACATTGCTGGAATTTCTGAAATGTTTGAGAAGTAAGTTCAAGGTTGTATTTGAACACAAACATGTTGCACATGGTAATTATCATGAGTTTGTTATATTTACTGGTACAAAGTATTCAGAGGCATGCAGCAAGTAAACTAATGATCTGTCGCTGAGCAAAGTTTAACTCTGAGTACTGTGTTATGGATTTCAAAATATGTTTTAGTGTCAGGCTTTCTGAAATCACAACGAGAAAAATATTTTGATTGTGAAAGAAATGTGAAAGATTTACTTGAGACAGAAAAAGAAGGGAGGCAGTAGGCAGAAAAGCCTGCAAAAATATTTTCTCAGTGCTATATAGTGTTTAGATCCAGTCATATAGCCAGCGTATGAGAACAATGGGAACCAAGACAAATCTTACGTATGTTTTAACAAACAATTTAAACTCTCTCCTGATAATCTTTGAGCTGGTACATTGTGATACATTGTCAGAACGAAACTTTATTACCAAAAGTGAGATCAGCATTTACAGAAGGCCTTTGTGAGTAATACACAGGTCCCGTCTCTTGACACAGAATCCCTGTACTGGAGGCAGTTTCAGTATTAATCAGTCTGCTGTTGCTAAGGGCTACGATTTGCTAACAGAAAACTTGGATTGGTCACTGATTCATTGTAATGAGGCACTGTTAATTTGCAGTGTTTTAATTTACCCAACTGTGTTTCCTTCAAGATTATATTAACAAAAGAGTCATTAACAAAGAATGTCTGTTGCCATTGATGCATGTGTGTGCGTGTGTGTGTGTGTTTTCTCTGGAAGGTTTCAAAGCACTGGTATATTTAGATTATTAAAGGTATGATTTTGCTTCCATTGAAGTCAATGGCAAAACTCTCTTAGGCCTCAATTCTTCTCCCAGAGGGAGAAGAATTGAGGCCTAAGGTTAAAATTCAGTTTTGTGCAGAGGGCTGGCACAACACCTATTTACCATTTAAGCCCCACAGGGTGGTGCATAAACTTGTGCTGGCCCTTTGCATACGGGTGAATTTCTCCCTAAAAGAGGAAATCAAGCTAACGGAGTAACTTCAAGAAGGTGACACTGCCGATTGTTGGTAGTGAGTCCAAGCAGTGAGATTCAGATCTGAAGTCTTAAACCACCCCCATAAGAATTGGGGGGCAGACGGTTCTGCCAACTATAGAGATGTGGGGGCAGCTGTGAAATTCAGACCCAGATCTGGGTTCAGAGGGGTGGGAGGATGTGCTCAGCTATAATTCTTAGCAAATAATCATTAAGGCCCCAGTTGACCAAAGCATTACATCATGTGCTTAAGTGCTTTGCTGAATGAAAATTGCCTGCTGGATCAGAAACTATACAAATAAAGCAAAACCCAGCAGCTCTTCAGACATGGACAGAGTCAAATTTACTCCCAAGGGAGCTGCAATCGGCACCTTTTGCCCAAAGGCAGCCCTACTCATGAGTGGATTCACCCCCAGGGGAAGGCCAAGGCCCATACCACCACCGTCAGATCCTCAGGGTTCCTACATAATAACACCTAGTTCTTATATAGCATTTTTCATCCGTAGCTCTCTAAGTAATTTACAAAGGAGGTCAGCATTGTTACCACCATTCTTACAGAAGGAGTAACTGAGGCAGAGAGAGGTGAAGTGACCTGGCCAAGGTCACTCAGTGGGCAAATGGCATAACTGGGAGTACAACTTATGTCTACTGAGTCCTAGTCCAGTGCTCTGTCCGTGAGACTTCTGGGCTAGCCCCACCCAGTTTTGTGACTATATTTGCCAACTCTGGGGCCCCTGTTGGAACAGGTGTTACATGAAGCTTGCTCAAGAAACCATACTACTGCCAGGGAACTGCAATCACAAGCCAGTGGAAGCCAGAGATGACTCGTCTGACTATGCAGATAGTTTTATTTCCGCTCCCCTCCCCTCAAAAAAATCTGCTTATGATACTATGTGTTTTTACCTAACACAAATGTAGCAATGTTGATTTAAAAACACTTACCTGTGCAAAACCTCTCAGAGGGCAAGATCCTGATCTCAGTGGCCTGGGTGTAATTGTACAGTAACATATTCAAGTCAATAGCATTTCTCTGGATTTACACAGGTGTCACCAAGTGTAAAATTAGGTTCAGTATTGCCATTTCTTGTGATTTTACCATAAGTCTTGCACTATTGGTTTTTTTTTTTTATTATTTAATGCCTGCACTACCGGAATCATGTGAAAATGTGAGAATCTCAGGTTTCATTTTTTATGCATACGTTTCTAACTCTCATGGTCTTGGAGTAAAACTGGCAAATATGAACCCTAAAGGCTCAGAAGGGCAATAAAAAGAAACCCATGTGTACCTTTTATTTAATCTCATGATTTTTTTAAGTCCATCTCACGATTTGTGGGGCCTGGCTCATGATTTTTGAACATTTGGGGTTGCCAGCCCTGCAGGCCCAGAGTCTAGCTTTCCCTACTCATCGGATCTCTATTTCTATGAGTGACTCATGCAGTATCATGAGGACGGCAAGAAGGAATGTGATGTGTTCACCACATCATCCGTTTAATTTCCTGGGCACATTTTTAGAGTGACTGGGAGATTCTCTATTGCGCCTTTCATTAATATGCGTCTAGATTTGCCTGCCTACCTTGCATCTGCACTAACAACCCTTCTGTGTGACCCTGGGTGAAAACTGAGAGGTACCATCAGCTAAAAGCAAGGGACTGACCAGAGTGTGCCCCCATTCTGAATGGATAGTTACAGCTCTGTGTAATACAGAACCATAAAATATCGTCTAGGTCAGATATGCCTTTAAACCAGGAGCATAACTATTAATAATTAAATATAATAGCCAATCATTCCCTTAGAAAGCAATTTCTCTCCCCACTAGCACACAGAGCAAAGACTACATCAATATTTTTCTCAGAGGAGATGGATAGATAGCTTAATTCATTTTGCAAATCCAGGGAAGTGACACTTCAGCACTTTCACATAAACCGTCTCTGACACTGCAAATTAGCTAAGGGGGGAAAAGGGGGGGAACATGTCAGGCACAGAAGGACTTAATTTTTCTCTTGTTTAAAATATCATCAGTTATCTGCAATCAATGTAATGAGACAGCTTTCCATACAATAATGATTTACAATATGTTTATAGGCAGAGATAGGAGTAATCATAAGGTTAGCTTTGTCTCCATGTGATTTCTTTGAGCATCAGAAAGGCTTAGTTTTGCAGTTCTCTCAGCCTAAGAATGCACGAGAGACAGACTTAGATCTATGTAAATTTCTGTACTTCCCCACACAAATATGTGTAGTGTATGCAGGCAATCTGGCCTTAATTTCATATAAACATATCCAATTACCAGATGCTTAAGACATGCAAAAATCAATGAGCCCAAGGAATGAAAAGCAATATAATCACTGTTTAAATATCTAAACGTGTATTAAAGGAAACACACTTCTGGATTTGATGTTTTAATTTTCTTAACTTTTCATTGTCTGGGATTTCCTGTTTTAAAGCTTGCGGGGGGGGGGGGGAGAGTGAGGAATGCTTCTACTGCTGATGTTGTCCTTTCCCAGTGGGTAATCTCTGCCCCAGTGTTTTACGTGGAGCTGAGATGAATGTGGCTCTGCTGTATTTATTTCCTTGCTTGTGCACGAGAATTGCTGATATCAGCAGATCTCTGCAAATGGTGCTTGACACAGGCTCTGCTGTTGTCACACAGGGAACACTAGCCTGTTTTTATGGGCACAACAAAAATCATATTTTTAATATTTCTTAGCAACAGAATCTCTCTTAGGTACTTGTATAGTCCTCGTTATAACAATCTAAAATGTATTTACCCTCACAAAACCCCTCTGTGGTAGGGAAGCGACATTATTCCCATTCTACAGATGGTGATCTGAAATACTTAGAGACTAAGGGCTTTATGCAGCATTGTGCAGTGTGAGGTTGTGAATCCTAATGCACAGCAACTAACCGAAATGTCCCTAGTGCACACCAGCAGAGCCTACATGGGCCATTTAGCAAGCAACAGAATTCATACTCTCATAGCCCACACTGTTGCACTGTATAGACAAGCTCTAAGTGACTTGTCCACACTCGCATAGAAAGTCTGTGGTGGAGCAGGACATTCAACTCAGGTCTCTGAAGTCCAAGGCTAGCACTTGGGCCATTGAACTATCCTTCCTCTCAGTGGGTGAGTGATGGTTTTAACAAATCAAATGATTCTGGAATCCTAATGCCTTTCCCCATCAGATTAAGCTATAGTTTGTGTGAGGAGCTATGTAACATTTATATATATATGCCATCCCTAAAATACTCAGCTTTAACCCACCGAAAAATAACCTATATTTACCTAGCATAAAATATTAGAACTGTTCAAAAATTATTGTTAAAATATTTTTGTGGAAAGTGTTCATTTTTTCAATGCAAAATCTGAAAAAAATGCAATTTTCTTTTTTTGTTGAAAACCCAGAAAAATCCCCCCCCCAAAAAAATTAAAAACATAGAGACAAAAATTGATCATGCTGAAAAATTTCCCAGAAAATATTTACCATTTTCCAACAGTTATCAAACATGGAAAGCTTAATGTGTGTCATTATCTTTTCTCTAGCAGTTGTAATTGCAATCAGCACCCCTGTGAAGAAGTCACCCTAAAGTCTACACTTCTCCAACAGCAGTCAGATAATGATCACCATAACCCCCCCACATGCTGGTAAACTGTGGACCATTGTAGTGCATAAATTATTACATTGTGGACCTTAATGGCTCAACCTGGTCTGTTTTACAAATGAAATCATTTAACAGTTCCCAAAATAATACATAGGCTTTAATCCGTTGCAGTGTCATCGTATTCGCCATCTAACTATCTCCAAGTACTTAACAAATCTATTCCCAGCTCTACAACAACTCACCTGCTGGCTGATACTGGGCAAGTCACTTTATTCCTCTGTACCTCTGCTCTACCATCTGTCTTGTCTATTTAGACTGTAAACTTTTCAGGATGGTGACTGTCCTGGAAAGAACAAGTCTCTTACTTGAGTCAAAATGGCACAAGGGCCTCTAGATGGTACTGAAATGCAAATAAAAATAGTCATAATAATTATTATTAGTAATAAATAGTAAATCAGTGGGAGGGATTACAAACCAGGAAGTCTTGTCTTCCAGTCTCATGTTTATTCCACTAAGCCATAGTGCCTTTGAACTATTTTCTTAAGCATCCTCCCAAAAAGTGTCAGTTTAATCAGAACAAACACAACTATTGAGGATGCAAAGATAAATATATCCTTTTACAGTATGCTTTTTATATATATGCTTCTTTCAAACTACAGATCGATAGTATCTCAACCCACGTATTCACATTGCTGAAAGCTGCCCCTGGGCAAAACAACTAATAAAGTACATCTTGAGTCTTGTATCTATGGCAATTGTGATGCACGTGCAAATACTCAGCATAGTGACATTTTTGGGAAACAATCCTTTAAGTGAGTGTATCAGTTTCTTCCTTGAGTTACAGTAAAAGCTTCTGTGTTCCTGTAGAGATTAACAAAGGCACCATGATTTCAGCTTGGTGAGTCGCACTCTTAACAGGGCAGGTATGTGTGGAATATTAACAGACTAGAATGCCTGGATTTTCTCTGTCTCACTGGATTAAATCATTAATGAAGAATTGTGCAGACAATGTTAAGGATCAAAAGAAAGTGCTGCACTTCTCATCTCAACAGACACAGCTTCCCCTTATATTGGTTACCCTGGGTAGTTTGTAATGAAAAGTGGGGGCCTGATTCTCCTCTAATTTATAATGGTGTAAATCAGCAGTAACTACATTGAACTCGTTGTAAAACTGGTATGAGCGAGAGGAGGAACAGGTCCAGGACATTTTAGGAATGGGGGCCTGATCCTTCAAATTGCAACTCAAGTAGTCCATATTCAGGTGAATAGTCCCAGTGAAGCCAATAGTCAATGTGAGAGAAGAGGAAGTTCATGGGACTACTTGAATGAGCAAAAGCTACTTATACATATGAGGAAGGATAGAAGTAGGGAGGTTTTTTTTCTCTTGGGCAAGGGAAACATCCTCAAACACAACAACCTGACTCCCTCCTAAAATTGGACTTACTCTTTGCCTCCCCATTCTGTAGCCTTGGTCTGTCTTGCAACTCCCATATTTCCCATGTCTTCTAATTTGCCTCTCAATTCCTCTGCATCATTGCCTCATGAATACCACTGCTTTGTATCTATTGAAATTCTTATCCACGTCACTCTCCTCTCAGCCAAACTGTCTTTCCCCATGATGTCCCCAAGTTCCATCTCCCCAGCCTATACAATATGGCTGCCTGCCTTATCATATAGTCAAAAAGCTATGATCTCATCCTCCAGTCACCAGACAATTCTACTTCAATATCCAATGCAAAATTGTCTTTCTTTTTATAAACGCAGTGATCTGGTTCATAGGTGTCACATCTCTTCATGTCTTGACCCAGATTCCGGTCATCTAGCACATGCCTCTCCTTTTACAGGCTAACATCATTATAGAACATTCTTTTTTGTATATCCTACTGTGACACTGCACCCCATATTCTTCACAAAGATAGTATTATGGTATAATGATATCATAATTATGATATATTTTATGCAAGGTAAGGCATGTGAGGTGTCACTGGAAAGGTTATGATTTGTTGAATATGATTATGCTATTTGTATTTCTTCCGGCAACTCACAGAAGTTACTAGATCGCAGGCCCTGGTTCTCATGGGAGACTTCAATCACCCTGATATCTGCTGGGAGAGCAATACAGCGGTGCACAGACAATTCAGGAAGTTTTTGAAAAGGGACAATTTCCTGGTGCAAGTGCTGGAGGAACCAACTAGGGGTAGAGCTCTTCTTGACCTGCTGCTGACAAACAGGGAAGATTTAGTAGGGGAAGCTAAAGTGGATGGGAACCTGGGAGGCAGTGACCATGAGATGGTCAAGTTCAGGATCCTGACACAGGGAAGAAAGGAGAGCAGCAGAATACGGACCCTGGACTTCAGAAAAGCAGACTTTGACTCCCTCAGGGAACTGATGGGCAGGATCCCCTGGGAGAATAACATGAGGGGGAAAGGAGTCCAGAAGAGCTGGCTGTATTTTAAAGAATCCTTATTGAGGTTACAGGAACAAACCATCCCGATGTGTAGAAAGAATAGTAAATATGGCAGGTGACCAGCTTGGCTTAACAGTGAAATCCTTGCTGATCTTAAACACAAAAAAGAAGCTCACAAGAAGTGGAAGATTGGACAAATGACCAGGGAAGAGTATAAAAATATTGCTCGGGCATGCAGGAGTGAAATCAGGAAGGCCAAATCACAATTGGGGTTGCAGCTAGCAAGAGATGTTAAGAGTAACAAGAAGGGTTTCTTCAGGTATGTTAGCAACAAGAAGAAAGTCAAGGAAAGTGTGGGCCCCTTACTGAATGAGTGACAGAGGATGTGGAAAAAGCTAATGTACCCAACGCTTTTTTTGCCTCTGTCTTCACGAACAAGGTCAGCTCCCAGACTACTGCACTGGGCAGCAAAGCATGGGGAGGAGGTGACCAGCCCTCTGTGGAGAAAGAAGTGGTTCGGGACTATTTAGAAAAGCTAGACGAGCACAAGTCCATGGGGCCGGATGCGCTGCATCCGAGAGTGCTAAAGGAGTTGGCGGATGTGATTGCAGAGCCATTGTCCATTATCTTTGAAAATTCATGGCGATCGGGGGGAAGTCCCGGACGACTGGAAAAAGGCTAATGTAGTGCCCATCTTTAAAAAAGGGAAGAAGGAGGATCCTGGGAACTACAGGTCAGTCAGCCTCACCTCAGTCCCTGGAAAAATCATGGAGCAGGAATCAAGTCCTCAAGGAATCAAGTCTGAAGCACTTAGAGGAGAGGAAAGTGATCAGGAACAGTCAGCATGGATTCACCAAGGGCAAAACATGCCTGACTAATCTAATTGCCTTCTATGATGAGATAACTGACTCTGTGGATGAGGGAAAAGTGGTGGATGTGTTGTTCCTTGACTTTAGCAAAGCTTTTGACACGGTCTCCCACAGTATTCTTGTCAGCAAGTTAAAGAAGTATGGGCTGGATGAATGGACTATAAGGTGGATAGAAAGTTGGCTAGATTGTCGGGCTCAACGGGTAGTGATCAATGGCTCCATGTCTAGTTGTCAGCCAGTATCAAGTGGAGTGCCCCAAGGGTCGGTCCTGGGGCTCGTTTTGTTCAATATCTTCATAAATGATCTGGAGGATGGTGTGGATTGCACTCTCAGCAAGTTTGCAGATGAGACTAAACTGGGAGGAGAGGTAGATACGCTGGAGGGCAGGGATAGGATACAGAGGGCCCTAGACAAATTAGAGGATTGGGCCAAAAGAAATATGATGAGGTTCAACAAGGACAAGTGCAGAGTCCTGCACTTAGGATGGAAGAATCCCATGCACCTCTACAGACTAGGGACCGAATGGCTCGGCAGCAGTTCTGCAGAAAAGGACCTAGGGGTTACAGGGGACAAGAAGCTGGATATGAGTCAAAAGTGTGCCCTTGTTGCCAAGAAGGCCAATGGCATTTTGGGATGTATATGTAGGGACATTGCCAGCAGATCGAGGGACGTGATCGTTCCCCTCTATTCGACATTGGTGAGGCCTCATCTGGAGTACTGTGTCCAGTTTTGGGCCCCACACTACAAGAAGGATGTGAAAAAATTGGAAAGAGTCCAGCGGAGGGCAACAAAAATGATTAGGGGACTGGAACACATGACTTCTGAGGAGAGGCTGAGGGAACTGGGATTGTTTAGTCTGCGGAAGAGAAGAATGAGGGGGGATTTGATAGCTGCTTTCAACTCCCTGAAATGGGGTTCCAAAGAGGATGGATCTAGACTGTTCTCAGTGGTAGCAGATGACAGAACAAGGAGTAATGGTCTCAAGTTGCAGTGGGGGAGGTTTAGGTTGGATATTAGGAAAATCTTTTTTCTCTAGGAGGGTGGTGAAACACTGGAATGCGTTACCTAGGGAGGTGGTGGAATCTCCTTCCTTAGATATTTTTAATGTCAGGCTTGACAAAGCCCTGGCTGGGATGATTTAGTTGGGGATTGGTCCTGCTTTGAGCAGGGGTTGGACTAGATGACCTCCTGAGCTCCCTTCCAACCCAGGATATTCTATGGTTCTATGATTCTATGCATGTATCATTTTTGTATCCAAAGATATGAATATTGACTATGTATTTATTTCACAAAGAGCTATTCTTGGGCAATGCCCATTAGGCAAAATGTTCTCAGTCAATATGGCTGGCTGGAAAAGGCCCATTCAGGTTAATGAGCAATTAGGAAGAAATAATAGGCCTTCGGAGAATCTTATCTCCCACCTTGCGAGCCTTCCTGTGAACGCGCCAAACAGCCAGTGGGGGATGGCTGCTGTGACTTTACAGCGACATGTGACCAGGAGGATGCTGGACTCCATCTTGAAAATCAGTATTTGTCTAATGACTGGTGTGAGAACCAAGCTTTGAAACAAAGGGTTCCTGCCATACACAAAAGCTATATAAGGAAGGGGAGTGACATCATCGTGGTTCTTCACTTACTCCCCACCCAAGAAGACTCCTGGAAAAACCTGAGGAACAAAGACTGAACTGGGGGAAGTGCTGGATCCAGGCTAAAGGGATTTTTAGCCTGTGAATGGACCACCTGGGCATTCCAAGCTGTAAAGCAAGTGCAGCTTGCCCCTTTCAAATCTGAAACCTGCTTGTATCATCACTTAGGGTGAGAATCTGTTATTCATATCCAATCTATTTAGTATAAAGCTTAGTTTGCATTTTTTATTTGCTAGGTAATCTGCTTTGATCTGTTTGCTATCCTTTATGATCACTTAAAATCTATCTTTTGTAGTAAACTTGTTTTTGCTTTCTTTAAAACCAGTGTGTGGGAATCATCACTCAGGGGGAGAAAGCTGAGGCATATTCCTCTCCACATTGAAGGAGGGGTGAATTTTATGAGTTTACAGTACAGTTTCCTGTGCAGCGCAAGGCGGTATAATTTTTGGTTTATACTCCAGAGAAGGTGTGTGCCTTAGGAACTGGGAGGTGCCCTAGTTGAAGGCTTCCCATGCAGGGGATGGTTAAAGAGCCTGCATGTAACTGCAGCTGGCTGTGTCCCTATCTGTATGTATGCTGGTGAAAGTGCAGGCTGGATAGGGCTTGGAAGCTTCTCAATGTCAAAGGGAGCTGAGGCTGGTGGGTTGGGTGAGATCAGTGGTACTCCAGTTCCAGGTGGCACCCTGGGGGGGAACCTGTCACACCTACCATCTGGAATAGCCTTTTGGTGTACTGCCACCATGCTGGCAGTCTGAGCCAAACTCCGATCTGCTGCAGTGACATCAGTGGAGCTGTGCCTGTTTACACCAGATTTAAGTCTGGTCCTCAAATCCCCTGTGAAGACAGATATTTTCTCCCTGGCCTATTTCTCTCTCTGCAATTTTTGTATTTGTTATTACTTTATAACTCTACCTATTTCAATCTCTAAAGTGTTTTAGAGTAGAGTTCATATGAAAGATTTTACACAAAATAAAGTTGGATTGTACCTCAGCTCCTGTAAAACCCCATTGATATATTTGGTTATATGATATAGCTTAATAATGGAATCATACATAATAATTAATATTTGTACATGAAAGCTCTAAGGAATGCTACATTTCTTTTTTCCCCTTAGCTAGGCATGCTGTTAATTAATACATTGCAAAGTGATTAAAATCATTTTTAAATAATGAATAATACCAAGACAGACAAGTTAATTGATTGATTGGTGTATGAGCAGGGTTCTAAGGGACTAGCATTTGCATATTAACACAGATCCTGTCTTAACGAGCTGCTTGCCACATTTTATCTTCCTTTGAGCAGCACTGTGCATGATAAAATAACACAAATAAGCCCATCGAATTGCTACTTCTCAAGGAAACATTGCTCAAACTTTAATAATGCCCTTCACTAAATATGACCTATGCACACATCATATACATCTGCAGAGAGAACTATGTAGATATATTGAACTTTTAGTGAAAGGTGCTTGTTAAAGTTAGCCATTCTGGAGAATTATTTGTAAAGACTACAGCATGGCAGTGCAATCTTCTCCATGCTGATCTGACATTTGCCTCAATCCTGATCTGGTGGCAGGAGGAGAGGAGAGTTCAGTGTTCAAGGTCATTCAATCTGGGGCCTCATTGCTGTGGCTGCCAACAAGGAGCAGCATGCCAACCAGTTCCAATTGTCCATAAGAATGGGACTGCTATCACCAACTCATTTCACACAGGCCATCAAGCAGTAACTTCCAATCACTAGAGTCTAATCCTGCATCCACAGAAGACAGGCACAAAACTTCCAGCATCTTCAATAGTGTAGGGCTAGATGTGGAAGAATGTCCTAGAGGCAGTGACAGTCAACATGTCCACAACCGGACACATGACAACGTGTGACCAATTCCCCCTCTTTTGTCAATATAGTCAAACCTTGCTTACCTAAATGCTAATTAAATGAAATTCTTAATGTTGTTAAAGCTGGATATGAACCCCAAGTTTTGACTTCATCTCGTAAGTCTGCATGACTTACAGTCCTTGGGCCAGATCCTGAAATGGTATAAACTGGCATAGCTCCATTTAAGTCACTTGCAATGTACACCAGATGAGGATATGGCTCCTGTGGGCTTAAGTCCGGAAGCACAACTGCTGCCGCCTCCTGTAGAACAGGGGGGACAGGAAGAATCCAGCAACCAGGTATTGAAGTTGGTTGTCAGGGGCAGGTCAAGTGACCCTTCAAAGCCTTCTGGGCAAGCTCCCAAAGTACCCGGGTGGCCCTTGAGATCAACAGATAATTGAGTTTCTACTGAATTTTGAACAAGTATAATGGCACTATACAAATGGAGTAATCATCACTGGTGTAAGCAAGGACAACTTCACTCATCCCAAGGATCTAGCTGTCTCAGGGATTTATCAGTGAAGACCAGTACCTGGAACTGAATCCAGAGCAGGAATAGGAACCAGTGACAACTGTGTAGCACTGATATGATATGCTGTCTTCAGGGTGGATTGCCACATGATGAACCAGCTGAAGATTTTGAATGAAGTCTGTCTTCAGTCCTTAAGAGACAGTACTGCCACTTTGATTGCTCTAGTTCATAGAATATCAAGAGTATTTTCATCTAGAGAATACAGGTTAAAGCAACCTTAGAAACTGTAATAGTTTATGATTACTATACTGAGCAGATTTAAGTCCATATTGTGTACAGAGATAATTAAATTACTTAGGGAATTTTTGACTCAAATGGATTGTTTCAAATAGGTTGTCTTAAATTAATTTAAGACAGAGTTTAGGCCAATCCTTCTCCTCATGATATGAATTTGTTTTCTCTTTAGATTCGGATGTCATTTGCTAATCCTTTTATTTCTAATGGAAACAAAACTAAAAATCTCAGTAAAATCATCTCTTTAATGCTGTTCTAATAATTTTGTACTGTATGTTAATAATTACAGGTTGTTCCTGGATGATTAATAGAGGCCACCAAGATTTTTTTTAGAAATCAGCACTGCAGTATTTTGTTAGTCTTATAGTCTTTGCTAATATCTGTCACTTTTTACCCTAGAATAAATATACCATGTCTGTCTACCTTTCCATCAGTCATCTATCTCTCTTACATGCAAAAAATAAAGCCATGTTAATGCAATATTAAGGCTGTACTCTTAAAATCACAAAGGCCCAGATTGCAATACTCTTAGTAAAGCTGAATAATATCTTACATCATAAGTAGATCAACTGAAGTCAATACATCTATTTGCAGCATGGAGTACTATTTAATAGGTGAAATCCTGGACCCACTGATGTCAAAGCAGGTTTTGCCAAAGCCTCTAATGGAATCAGGAATTTACCCAATGTGAGCGTGGGAATCACAATCAGACCCAAAGTAAAGAAGTGCTAAAGTTATGTTTCTAACAGTAACATCTTCTATGATGAGATTACTGGTTCTGTGGATGAAGGGAAAGCAGTGGATGTATTGTTTCTTGACTTTTGCAAAGCTTTTGACACGGTCTCCCACAGTATTCTTGTCAGCAAGTTAAAGAAGTATGGCTGGATGAATGCACTATAAGGTGGGTAGCAAGTTGGCTAGATTGTCGGGCTCAATGGGTAGTGATCAATGGCTCCATGTCTAGTTGGCAGCCGCTGTCAAGTGGAGTGCCCCAGGGGTCGGTCCTGGGGCCGGTTTTGTTCAATATCTTCATAAATGATCTGGAGGATGGTGTGGATTGCACTCTCAGCAAATTTGCGGATGATACTAAACTGGGAGGAGTGGTAGATACGCTGGAGGGCAGGGATAGGATACAGAGGGACCTAGACAAATTGGAGGATTGGGCCAAAGGAAATCTGATGAGGATCAATAAGGATAAGTGCAGGGTCCTGCACTTAGGACGGAAGAACCCAATGCACAGCTACAGACTAGGGACCGAATGGCTAGGCAGCAGTTCTGCGGAAAAGGACCTAGGGGTGACAGTGGACGAGAAGCTTGATGTGAGTCAGCAGTGTGCCCTTGTTGCCAAGAAGGCCAATGGCATTTTGGGATGTATAAGTAGGGGCATAGCGAGCAGATCGAGGGACGTGATCGTTCCCCTCTATTCGACATTGGTGAGGCCTCATCTGGAGTACTGTGTCCAGTTTTGGGCCCCACGCTACAAGAAGGATGTGGATAAATTGGAGAGAGTCCAGCGAAGGGCAACAAAAATGATTAGGGGTCTGGAACACATGACTTCTGAGGAGAGGCTGAGGGAACTGGGATTGTTTAGTCTGCAGAAGAGAAGAATGAGGGGGGATTTGATAGCTGCTTTCAACTAACTGAGAGGTGGTTCCAGAGAGATTGGTTCTAGACTATTCTCACTGGTAGAAGAGGACAGGACAAGGAGTAATGGTCTCAAGTTGCAGTGGGGGAGGTTTAGATTGGATATTAGGAAAAACTTTTTCACTAGGAGGGTGGTGAAACACTGGAATGCGCTACCTAGAGAGGTGGTAGAATCTCCTTCCTTAGAAGTTTTTAAGGTCAGGCTTGACAAAGCCCTGGCTGGGATGATTTAATTGGGGATTGGTCCTGCTTTGAGCAGGAGGTTGGACTAGATGACCTCCTGAAGTCCCTTCCAACCCTGATATTCTATGATTCTATGATCTATCTTGCACATCCTGTACTTATATTTTAAATACATTTTGCCAAAACAAAACAGACATATACTAAGCAAAACTGATTACAATGAAATTTCAAATATCTGAAACTTTGAAATTTGGAGGGGGAAAAAAGGAAAAAAATGTAAACTTTTTCTTCCATTTTTTGACCACTGAGTGAGCTGATTAAGCTATTTCAATACTTGACATTCTGATCAAATCTTTTTCAAACTGTTGAACATCAGGGTGAAAAGCAAAAAAAAAGAAGGTGCAAAAATACTTATACGTTGTACTTCCCACCCCCTCTGTTTTTGACCTGCTCTAATATTAAACTACTTGTTTAACCAAAAAACAGGAAGAGGAAATATTACCTATGTGCAGTAAGGCTGAGATAATGTAGATGTAGGAGCCTTAGTTTTAACACTTCCTCAGTTCAGTGCCCAATGTTCATGTTAAATTACAGCTTTGTCTCACAAAGACTGTATTTTTTTCTTAAGAAAACCCCATAACTCAAAAACAACAGAAGAGATTTTGCCCAAATTTAAAACAAAACAAAACAAACACACACACACACACACACACAAATACTGCAGGAAACATAGAAAATGTTATTCTCTTTAGCCAGGCACTGATCCAAACCCTAAATAAGTCAATAGAAAGACTATCAAGTTTCAAGAGCTTTAGATCAGGTTGTAAATGAATGTTCAGAAAGGTACACGTATGTATAAAACAGAGATATAATGGAAACAGTCTCAATTTTAAATATATTATATTAGTCATATTCCAGAAGCACCTAATATTCCCAGTCAGGATTGATTGTGCTAGGCATATATTATTCATTCAGGCTTTATTTCTTGTCTTCAGTCAAGTGTAGGTCTTGTTTATCCTGCATGGTTCCACATTCTTTTGAATCTTATTTGGGATGTTTATTGAATTTTCAGTGGTTAGTCTCATGTTTAAGGAGCCCTGATTCAAGGCCCTTATTCTGTATGTTTTTGTATTAGAGGATGTCGATGAGAGTTTATTTCAGTGGAATACAGGATGTTGGTCTGAGGTCTCTGATTCCTCTTGCAGAAGAAAAAAATTGAATAGAAAATTTTATTTTCAGACAATAGAAATGCCAGAATGAATCCCCCAATTCAATAGCCTGATTCATGACATTCACAGTGGTTTAGTCACTTGTGGATTATGGATCACTTAACATTGCTGCGAATTACAAGGCTTTTACACAATTCACAAGTGGAAAAAACACCCATGATTAAGAGACTATGAGGCAGCTTAAAGAGGAGAATGAATTGGTCTGAGATGTAGTTCCATCCTGCTGGTTCTACCTACTACCCCTACACTGAAAAGAAAAATGGGAACAGATGCAATCGATTGTATCTCTCTGAAGGGAGCTCACAGACCCTCCCTCTAGGTGTATAGAGGTCATTTTGTGATTTGGGAGATAGCAGAATGCCTCCAATGCATAGGCATGAGCCCTCATAACAGAAATCCATGGATGCAAAAATATGTGAATTCCAGGGTTAGGAGTATTCAGATGGAAAACAACTATTAAGATCATCTTCCTTGCCAACCTGTCTGGCATCACCCATATCTTTCAAGCCCTCCGCTAGTTCCTCCTTCTCCAGCGCATCAAGTTCAAGCTTCTTGTCATTATCTTCAAGGCACTACATAGTTCTGCCCTTTCCTACCTGGCAAACCTTATTGCTTATTATATCACTACACTCCCACCACCTCTATTCCACACACCATGACAACCTAAAAGCCCTATTTATCCACTTCTCCCACAAACGTATGTTCACTTTCTCCTATCGATCCCAAAGTGCTGCTCTCTGCATTGTGATTATTCATATACATTACAGATTTATTTGGACTTCTGTGTATGAGATTATTATTTTGTCTTACTGTAGTGCCGAGGAACCCAAGTCAGGACCAGGATCCCAGTGTGCTAGGCGCTGTACAAACACAGAACTAAAAAGATGGTCCCTGCCCCAAAGAAGTTAGAGTCTAGACAGGACCAGCTCTAGGCACCAGCAAAGCAAGCACGTGCTTGGGGTGGCACAATTCCAGGGGTAGCCTTCCGGCCATTTTATTTTTTTTTTTCGCTTGGGCAGTTGCGCTCTTGGAGCTTGGGGCAGTAAATTTTTTGCTTGGGGCATCAAAAACCCTAGAACTGGCCCTGAGGCTAGACAAGAGCCAACAGATGGATACAAACAGACTGATGGGAGAGTAGAAGGAAAGAATGTGAAGCCTTCCACCCCAGCGATGTTGCATTTCAGTGGAATATTTTCTCTCTCTCTCTCTATATATATATATATACACACACAGGGAGAAAAACTCAGCTGGCATAAATCAGTGTAGCTCCACTGAAGCCATTTTTACCGTAGCCCATATTTTGCTAAGTACTTGAGAATCTCCTGAAAGGTAAGACATTAGACCCTGTCCCAAAATTGCTTACAATCCAATTAGATCACTGGTGACAGGGCAGTATATAAACCGATGCCTCCTATTTAAACCTATGAGGCATGGCTTTATATCTTGCCCTGTCGTCAGTGATCTAATTGGATTGTAAACACTTTGGGACAGGGTCTAATGTCTTACAGTCCAGTTAGATTACTGTCATGGCAGGATATAAACCCATGCCTCATAAGTTTAAATAGACATAGAAGCATGGGTTTATATCCTACTCTGTCCGTGATCTAACTGGATTGTAAGCTCTTTGGGACAGCATCTAGATCACTTCTTCAGCTCCTCAGATGGTGTAAATTGGCATAGCTGCATTGATTTGAGTGACATTATGCTGCTTTACATCAGATGGAGTTTTCTCAAACTCTTTTCTTTGGAATAGATATGTAGATGTCTTTTTATGCCCCCTGATTACATCTCATGCCATTAGATAACAGGAATTGGATTCTCCATGTTACTCCTGGTGCTACCGATCTTGTCAACTTCTGAGACTCGGACTTATCATCTTTAAAACCTTCTTTGGGGGAAGCAGACTAAATTACAAACAACTGAAACTGAAGCATTTTTTTCCTCTTCTGCTGGTTACACTATAGTAGGGAATATGTCAGAGATAATTAGACAGGTTGGCTTATTTCCACCAGATTTTTTTTTAATCTTTTTTTGCAATAGTAGTACAATATAAGCGAGTTAGAAAGAAACCAAAGTATCAGACAGAGCTATTTCACTATAACATCATGTAGAACAGCCTTTTAAAACATGTAATATAGTTCCTAATGCAAGAGGTGTTTATATTTGAATGTAAATGCTTGCAGAAGAGAAATATTGTAAAAGTGTGATTTGGATCCTATTGGTCTCTTGAGCTTTCTGTGACTGGTATTTCTCCCTGGGGTAATTTATAAATGATTGTTCCCTGTTGCAAGAACATTGGCAGGCTTGAGGAAAGAATAGCTGCAATTTTCACTCTAGCGTGGCTGGCTCATATCCAGAAATTGCAGAAAGCCTAATTGCTACAAAACTGAGATTTGAGGCTTATTCCTTCCTACGTCTATAGTAAATGACATAGTATGAAAAATGCTTATATATATTTATGTATATATATATACACACACACAAGTGTGAAATTTTGATATTCCCAGCAACAGAAGTCAGAAGTGGTCCAGTAAAAAGATACATTTAAATAGTAAAATGATACTAACTAGACATCAGAAGTTGTATAACTTACATAGTAAAACATCGGAGAACTCTGATCTAGGTTAAAGGCCTTATAAGACAGAAAGACCTAGTAGGCTTGAATATCTACAGTAAACCTCTTTCAAAAGTCTTAAAATAAAGCATCTGCTGAAACAAGATACAATAGCATTAATGGCTACCTAGACACCATTCTATTTCAATAAGTGTCACGAACGCTTTGGGGCTTATCAAAAATAAATGGCAGTAACTAGGTAAGAAGCTTGGCTTCTGTGACTTCCAGCCAAATTGCAATGCAAACAAACTCCAGTAAAATCTTCCATAACACCTTCTGAGTTATCTCTGCACCACTGTCTCCAGTCAAAAATTTATAAAATTGGATTTGCTGATTACACTTGTCTGGACAATAGACTCTGGCTGCTAATGCTTTATATAACATGTCAGCCTTGGACAAGTGAATAACTGATTGACTAACTTTACCTTAACTAAAGTACTGTAGCAGGTTTGATTTAAAAGTCTTGATTGACCTTTTATATCAGTTTTACATCTGCGAAATTCCACTGACTTAAATGGAGTTATGCTTGATTTACTCTGTTATAAGTGAGAGGCAAATTGGGACCAAGGAATTTAAAACAGTAGGCACAGAGTTCCTTCCAAAATCCTCAGCATGTTCTGTTTTTGAAGCAGAGAAATTCCTGTAGATGGGGAAAACAGATCTTTTTTCAGACTTTGTCTCTCTATTCCTCCTCCACCCGCAAATCCATTTTGTGTCCCATTTCCTGACATACAGAGACAAAATAAAATCTTTCCAAAATGTTTAATCTTTCATATAAAACAAATACATTCACCTACTTATTAACATTTAATATCTTAAAACATCATTGCCAAATTGTTTACCGGGTTAATAAGCATTTGTGTTTTAATTATTTAAACAAATTCTCAAATATTCAAAATTGAGAAAAGGAATTAATAATTTACACATTAAGCCCACAACCAGGAAATCTGCAATTGTTAGTGTGTGTAAGAGAAATTTTTCACATAAGAATAAAGCATTAAACATACAGTGAAAAGATGCATTCTGAAGATGAAATCTTTATATAATGTAGTGGGGAGAGGTGAGAGGGAAATTCTAGAAAAAAACCTCATGATTACCTAGAAATGGTTTAGGGGTTTTTTCGGTAGATTGGAAGGGATGATGAGAAATGATCTCAGTTAAAATGTGGGGAGGGCTCCTTTGGGAAGCACTTTTGTTTCCAGCCATTTACATTAAAGCCATTTTAGGAGGGGAAAAAGAGTTGCTATAGTTCGAGACAAACAAACCAAACTTACTAATTAACTGCACTCTGCACTACTTGCACCAAGCTACGTGTGCTGGCTGACAAAATGGCCTACAGAGCTTGTTTGCAAACAAATTTAAATATTCAGTGCATCGCTTCTGGGAAGGAGGCCATCTTTTTCATACTATAAATCTGGGATGTATAATTTATTGTGACTTATGCTTCCCTCCACTGGCTTCTGGATACCAGGAAGAGTCAGCATCATGCTGTAGCCTGCAAAATCCCAGAACTATAATATTAGTTAGAGGGGGACAAAACTGAGGCCTATGCTGATCAGACGGCAGTTTCTACACCTTGAACTCCCACCATGATTCTCCCACGTGGATGCCCGTCCGACTAGCCTGTTTTGATTGGTTGATACTGTGATTGGATTGGTCCTTTCTGATAACACTTGTGGGGGATGATGGTCGGGCTGCAAGATTATGTGAGCCCAACTGTGACTGTAGTTCAGAGGTGGGCGAAGTAATTTTTACAGCATGAAAAGTACTTTGGCAGCCCTTCAAGATGACACTGTGGGTGTATATAAATGCACTGTGCCATTATAGGTTTCAGAGTAACAGCCGTGTTAGTCTGTATTCGCAAAAAGAAAAGGAGTACTTGTGGCACCTTAGAGACTAACCAATTTATTTGAGCATGAGCTTTCGTGAGCTACAGCTCACTTCATCGGATACATACCGTGGAAACTGCAGCAGACTTTATATATACACAGAGAATATGAAACAATACCTCCTCCCACCCCACTGTCCTGCTGGTATGCTTTCCCTAGGCCAGGAAGACCATTTCTGTTCTTTAGTGCCTAATATAATTTGATCCTCATTTCCTCTGCAGAAGGAATAAAAATAGGGGTTCTACCCACTTCCAGCTCCTAGTGCCTCTTGTAAGTATTTGATATGTGTGAATTTATTCTGTCTCATAATTAATCATTTTCCATCTCATTATAAACATTTATAATGTCATTAACATTGCCCGTTTTCATTTTACCATCAATACAGCAAGTGATATTTCCTATAATTATGTAGAAATATTGCATTAAACAATTAAGATACACATTATATGACAGAAGGACCCATTTGAGAAGTGAAATTGGCCCAATATACTGAGAGAAGGTCAGGAGCAACCAAAGTATTAACTTTTTGATCCACATTCAAGCTGAAAATAATAAATAAAGGGCAAGATTTTCCAAAGTGACTGGTAACTTTGGGAGCCCAGATTGACACTTCTTAAAGGGACTGATTTTCAGCAGGAGCAAGCTCAGTGCCCTTTTAAGATGTCTCAAGTCCAAGATCACCAGTCACTTTTTAAAATGTTGGCCAAAGCAGAAAAGAGAATTTCCATGGCTCTGCTTTAGTCTGTCAAGGAGTTAGCCCCAGTTTGCCTACCTTAATCTCTCCTCACAGTGGAGATGAAATGTATCGGAAGGGAGTAATATCCCTAGTTTGAAACTACACTGGAAATGTTCTCCTTTGCTTCAAATAATAAAAGCCAAAGGCGTAGAAATAAAATTATATGAAAAAATAGGGTCACCAAGGCTGAAGACTTCAAGCAGAAAGGCCTGCCCATCTGTGGGTTTTATAGTAGTGAATCAAAAAGAATGAAAGCCACACACAGCTCTTTCTCCTCCTTCACTCTCCCTTTTTTATTTTTTTTTTACTTTTTAAAATATACGATTTTTTTAAAATTCCCTAACTACATTCTGCAGAAATATAACTAAAATTTTGAGCATGTCACATTGAGCTCCACCCTCAGACAACACATTCCATATTCAAAATGTACATATTAATGCATACCATACATTAACATGAACACAGGAATTGCCATACTAGACCAGACCCATGGTCCATCTAG
The DNA here is from genome assembly GCF_965152235.1 of Eretmochelys imbricata. Lineage (NCBI taxonomy): Eukaryota > Metazoa > Chordata > Testudines > Cheloniidae > Eretmochelys > Eretmochelys imbricata. The sequence goes on from NC_135573.1 coordinate 244,056,781, forward strand.
CCCATTATCCTGTCTCTGACAATGGCCATCATCTGATGTTTTAAAGGAAGATGTAAGAACCCCACAGTAGGCAGACATGGGATAATCTATCCCCCCTCCACTCTACATGAGGTGTCATCTTGATCTCTAATTGGTAGAGATTAGCCTAAACCCTGAAGCACCAGGTTTAATATCCCTTCCAATGTTAGCTATCATTAATTATAACTCTAGATATTCTTAATAGCCATATAAATGTTCAATCTCTTTTTGAATCTTAATAAATTATTGACTCCAATGACTTCCTGTGGCAGTGAGTTCCACAGTCCAATGACAGTCTAACTTTTTCTATTTGTTTGCAGTTTGCAATTTTCATCCAATGTTCTTATGTTATTAGATAGGGAGAACAGAAGCTCTTGATCTACCTTCTCTATGCTATTAATTAGTTATTGATGCCCTCTTATCCATCTCCTAAGGCAAATAATCCCCATCTTTTCAACCTGATATCATATAGGTTTTTTCCATGCCCTTGATCATTCCGTGAACACCCTCTCATTGAACAATAATATTATATATGTATACAACGTTTGATCTTGCAAGATGTTGAGAACTCTGACCCTGATCCAGCAAAGCACTGAAGCACATGTCTAATTTAATGCACGTGAGTACTCCCATTGACTTCAAGCATGTGCTTACGTGCTTTACTGGTTCAATGCTCAACACCTTGCAGGATTGAGGCCACTACCTATATACGCATAATAATACACACTATATATACACACATATATATTGGCGTAGACACTGCAAAATGCACCCAGTACTATTAATATACCCTGTGAGAACATGTTGTGACTAATCTATCCAGAAACAAAATTGTATAACAAGCCACCTGAATTAGGAAATCCAAATCACAGCTAAGCATTGCTAAAATAAATACATCTCTCCACAGGCAATAAAAGATAGCATCCTTTTATAACTTAATATAGTATCCTTTTATAACTTAAATTCCTTTTATAACTTAAATTTTGTACAGTTCCTCCCTTATCATTCAGTGCGGCACATTACACATTTCTCATACAATACAATTTCCGTCTGGCTCCTGAGGTCTTGAGTTACTGTGGTTTCAAGAAATGGTGAACGGGGTAAATGGAAACTGATTTTTCAAGGATGAAATAATGCACTAATTCAGGACTGTAACAGTTTTAAAAGAAAGGCAGTTGAGACAGAGAAAAAATGGAGACTCAGTGCGACAGAGATTAAGATTGCAACACTTTTCAGTGTGGAGTACAGAACTGAGACTAGGTTATTGGGCACATTTATACCAGTTGCCAGGGCTTTCCAGAAACTAACAAGCTATGAGTCTGTCATTGCCACTCATCATTGTTCCATCCAATTTTGCAGGGCTGTTCTTAACATTCCCAGGCACCTCTACATCAATAGTGCCCCTATACCACAGCTTGCACAGTGGATTCTGGGGTATTACTTGGCAGTGAGGGAAGTATTAGGGAATTTTAAAAAGAGTGCTGAAGAAAGGTATGAATGTAGTATTCAAAGGTATCAGTTGGTCCCGTGAAGATCCAGGAAAATATTACTGATAAAGTATCTGATTTGGGGAGAAAATGGGATAGGTAAGTGGGTGAATGAGTGTGGAGGATTGGGTAGAGTGAGGCAGAGGGTATGGAAATGGGCAACTTGCTCAGCATGTACATGCCAGATCCTCAGTTTATGTAGCTCAACATAGGTCCATTGATCCCAGCTTGGGATATGGTCCAATACATTTACTGGAGGCCAGTAAGGGCAAGCACCAGCGCTGGAGATATTTACTAGTTTTGGTCAGGACCAAGCTAGAGGTATGTCTATTGAGTCTGTATTAAATGTAATGATATCGGGGTGGTTAAGGAAAAGGAAAGAGCTGGAGACAAGACTTCTGGGGTAACAGATTGTTGGATGAAGAAAAAAAGAATCCTTAGAGTCTTAAGATATGTCTACACTGCATCTGGGAGTGACCCTCCCAGCGTGGCCCCACAAACTTGGGTTAGTGGGGTCATGCTAAGCGCTCTAAAAATAACTGTGAAGACGTTGCTTTGGTGTTGTGGCTCAAGCTGGAGCTCAGACTCTTAAGTCTAACCCCCTCTCCCCACAGTCTCAGAGCTCAAGCTCCAGCCCAAACCGCAGTGTCTATATAGCTGTTTTTAGGCTGCTAGCCCAAGTCTGTGGAGCCAGGCAGGAAGGCTCACTCGCAAATGCAGTGTAGACATACCCTTAGACGTAGCGATACCAGTGGGAGAAAAGAGCAAAAGGACTAAAGGACCAGAAAATGGGCCTTTTGATGCCTACCACGGGAATTCCCTTCTACTCACTTCAGAAACTGATCTGCACAAACTACCCTTTGAACTCCACAAATCACCATCAGCAGAGAACCCCTGGAAAATGTGAATCATTTTCCATACCTTGGCAGCCACCTCTCCCAAACAGCCAGCATTGACACAGAAATTGAATACAGGATCCGCTGTGCCAGCACATCCTTTGGAAGACTACTCAAATGAGTCTTCAATAATAGGGATCTGCAAACAGGCACCAAGATCTTAGTTTACAAGGCAGTTGTCATCCCCCCCCCACATGGTTGTGAGACCTGGGTAACCTACAGACAACATCTCAAGTGGCTGGAGTGGTTCCAACAGCGCTGCCCCAGGAGGATTCTAAGGATCAGCTGGGAAAACCAACACACTAAGATCAGCGTTCTCTCTGCAGCCAGCATCAGCAGTATAGAAGTGTAGGTCATGAAACACCAACTCTGCTGGGCTGGCCACTGTTTACGTATGCCTGACACTAGCCTCCCAAAGCAAGTAGTCTTCTCTAAGTTAAGTCAAGGAAGAAGGGCTCGGGGTGGGTAGCTGAAGCACCTCAAAGACATACTGAAAGTACACCATAAAAAGGAAGGCATCAACCTAACAAACTGGGGGGACTCAGCGCGGAACAGAACACAGTGATGCCACAGCTCACTTTGAGGAGAACAGACGTGCTCATGAAACAGAGAAGTGACAAAGAAGGAAAGAAGGGGCACAACACTCCAGCCAACAACTATGTCTCCTCCAAAATTACACCTGTCACTTCTGTGGGAAAATCTGCAGGGCACAAAATGGGCTCCCCAGCCAACTAAAGACCCACCAAAGAACCCCATTGGCAGACATCATCCTCGCATAGAGGGATAACCAAAGAGATTGCTAGCCCAAGTCTGTGGAGCCAGGCAGGGAGTTTCACCTGCAAATGCAGTGTAGACATACCCTTAGAGATAGAGATACCAGTGGGAGAAAAGAGCAAAAGAACTAAAGGACTAGAAAATGGGCCTTTTAATGGCCAACTATGGAAACTCCCTTCTCCTCACTTCAGAAACTGATCACTTCCTACCTAACCCTGTGTTTCCAGGAGTCCACAGGAATGCAATTTGAGATTCCTAGAGTCAGCATTGGTTTTGGTTTTATTTTGTGTGTGGGTCAGCAGTGACGTTTTTTTTTTTTTGTTATTTTATTGCTTTTACTTTCTTGTTCTATTATTTTTATGAGCAGGCACCATATATACAGCCTGGTGTAAACTGCCGAGTGTTTTACGATTTGTTTTTTCTAACATGTTTCATATTGGAACTGAGAACTTTGTTGTGGCGGATGAAATTCAATCGAGGAGGAAAATGGCTAAAAAAAAAAAGAAAGATTCTTTAAAAATGACAGAAGACAATACAATCTAACTGTAAACTAAGTTCATAGGGATTCCTGCAGGGCCTGATCTATTGCTCACTGAAGTCAAAGGAAAGGCTACCATTGACTTGACTGGGCTTTGGATCAGGCCCATAAAGACTAGACTAGTCTCATGTAGTCCAAAAATAAATAAACAAAAACATTTTTAAATTGTCTTTCTAAGGCAAAGAGTTGCTAGAATGCTTGGCATTCACAAATGCAGAGATTAAATTAATGCATATAACTGTCTCTTCATTTTAAGATTATGTATCTGTGGATACATTAAATTCCAATTAAGACATTTCAAAACATTTCCAGACACCTAATGAAATTCCAGTATCAGTATTACTATCTGGTTCCATCCTTCTGTACTTAAACTCTTATTATAAACTTTGATGCTTCTGTAGATCAGGAAAGCTTGATGCCAGAAGTTTGAAGATTAAATGGAAAGATTTATTATAAAGGTAAACAAGTCCATATTTTACCAGATGCATCTGAACCCACCCAGCCTATACACAGAAACATTCTTGTTTTGAGAAGAATTGTCTTAGCTAGGATTTTGTGTTTATTTTCTAGCTAATGTTCTCCTTATGAAAGGTGCTTAAATGTATCTCTTATAAGGCAGTGGAATCAAATTAAGGAGTAGGTAATGTAATCTCTCTATGGTAGGGAATACTTCTTGTACTTTCTTCCCGGCACAACTGGGGAGTTTAAGCACTACCATAACGTACGAGCCTGATTCACCAAAGCACTCACACATATGATGAAGTCCATCCCTAGATTGCAAAGCACTTACACATATATTTAATTTTAAGCATGTGCTTAAGTCCCTTTGAAGTCAGTGGGAAGTAAGCAGGTGCTTATAGCTAAGTAAGTGATTTGTGGAATAAACATGGATTTAAGATTTAGGCTTCTACTCAGCAAAGGATTTAAGTGGGATTTGCTGAATAAGAGCCTAAATGAATAATAATAGTAAGAAGAGTCTTTTAATGAACGAACTGAATAATTCAGGTAAGGATAGATTTTTAAAGGTATTTAGATGCCTAGCTCCCAGGCGCCTAAATACCTTTGAAAATGTCAGTGTTTGTGCCTCCTCCTGTCCCAATTAAATCAGTGGGAGTTTCTGTCTTAAGTGCGTTTGGATCAAGCCCTTATAGATCAGTTTAAAAATTGGTTATTTGATTCAGTTTCAGCAGAAATTGAATGAATTTTAATTTGCTTATTTTTTAACTTATGTTTGCTCTTTCTATTGAAACCCTGTGATCTGGAATGTACCATATCGGCATTTATTTACCAATATATCTGTACAGTCTTCAATTGGTGGGCTTTCCTACTAAATAACCTGATCTACTCCATTGGAATCTGATCTTTTGTATTAATATTTTGTGATATGTAAGGTAATACATGTATATTTGTTTCTTATCATAGCAACAGGGCCCCAAGGTTGTCCTTCTCCGCCCCCTCCCCCCCCATGAATAATCAAATATAAAAACTGTTTTCTGACTTGGTGCCTTATTGATTCCCTGTGCATTACAACTTTTTTATCTGAACAGTAACATGTTCATAGTCACCTTTCATCTTTTACTAGGGATCAGTTTTAATGGTGGAGGGTTCTTCATATTTAATCAGGTCTGATTTAAATAGTATTTGATTTTTTGTAAACAACCTTCTGGGATAGATTGCCCCTTCTGTGGTAACCCACATAGGAGAGAGCTACTAGGGAAGAAACCTGGGCAAGGTTCCCATAGTAGAGTTCCTTCATCTGTTGGTGGGGAGGTGTGGAGGACAAGGATTTGCCCCGCCACAACCATAGGATGAGAACTGTGTTTGCCCTGAAACACTCTGGATTTCATTAATCCTCCCCAGATTATCAATGATGGTAGCAGCAGTCTACTACTTGTGCCTATCCAGTTAGTCAGACACTGGATCAAGTGTAATAGCTTTTCAAAATGAGCTGTCATTGTTTGCCCCATCCACCCACTAATGACTGGCTAATATGCTCTTCTTGCCAACTAGAATTCTCATTAGCTTTCACAGCAGGGAAACGACCCTGTAATAAATGCTCTCTCTCTTGTGCCGTGATGACCCTACTCCTGTTGACCCTAGAACACTCCCGAATGGCATTTTTTACAGCTTTACAGGTAGACAAAGGCAGCATTCACAGGTAGCTATAAAATCAGCACAAAGTGCAGCAAAAATTGCCAATGGAGAGGGGAATAATCTACTTATTATATAATTTATCTACCCAAACTGAACTAGCCTCCAAATGGCAGGCATAGCTCAGATTCTTTGTTCAATCAGTAACTCATGCAGCCAATGAGAGTGTTGCTAAGATTCTAGAGTGGTCAAAATACTGTTAGCTATGTACTGGTGCCTCCATCTGTTTGCCTGAACGGTGACATTATTTTTTGGTCTCATTCCCAGAAGTCTCCAAGTGCTACTGTAACACAAATAGCAAACAGTAATAATTCCTTAATGGAGAAATTCATCAGTTTGTGGAACAGCCTTTCAAGGAAATTGGAGGAGCATTGCTTGGGACATGTAAAACCAAACAGGCAGAGCAGTAGAAAATATGCTTCAATGATTAAAAATATTGAATGTGATTAAAAGCAGCCCATAAAGTAACTACTTGCTGCTGACTAAGCAAAAGTGACCAAACTTGTCCAAACCCTACATAAGTAAGTATCTGTTCCAGCTGAGTTTCTGTTCCACATCCTGACATCACCATATGCCTATGGTGCTGACATAGCAAGTAGAGTGAAATAAGGAAGCAAAACTGAAACAACGTTAATGCAGCCTTGCTTTATTTATCTATTTCTTATACAACAAAGCTTTTATTTCAGCAGCGATAATAAACTTTAATTATCAAAGCCAAAGTTTGTTTTCTACTGCTGGCTTGGCGTTAAAGACAGAGTTGGTAAGTCTGTCTTCTCTCAAGTTTTTTGTGCCAATACTACTTTGTTCTGATAAGTGTACAATGATCTCTGTGGTTGAAGACCAAATTCCTCAGGGCATCTCTGTACTTTGGATCCTAAAAGAAAAAAACAAGATATAAATCAGACACAAGATTAAATGAGGAAACAAATGTACATATATCCTTAATTGGAAAAAAAAAACACTTTTGTTTTTTAAATCATTGAAATGTAAAACTGTAAATAAGCTTATATTTGAAATTGCTTCATTCCTTGGAAGAATGTGTATTATCTGCTCAAAAGAATCTTCTTTTCTGTAAACACCATTACACCCTACACTGCAGCCAGATTTCCAATTTGCATGCCTAAAGTTAGGTATCTAAATCAAAGTGCCCTGATTTTCAGTAGTGCTGGTAACCTGTAGTTCCCACTGACTTCAGTGTAAGTTTAAGGGGGTTGGTGCATTTTTCTCTGTGGCTAAATAAGGATACATCTTACTTTGGGCGCCCATATTTGATATTTTTGACCTCTCTGTTTCTCATAAGAGTGTGCTCCATTACCTTATATGATCCGGCCCAAACGTGGTCTGTTTCAAAGCCTACTGAAATTATTGAAAATACTTTAATGGGCTTTTGGGGTTAGGTCCTAGTAGTAAGGAAATCACAGTGTTTCAGCCTGAAAACTGATGGGTAACATTCAACTGCCTTCAGAGGGGAATGCAAAGACAAAGGTAATTTATGCATGGTCAAAATGCATCATGAGGGAAACGAGTCATCTAGAGATGACATCCTCAAGAGGAATGAAAACATGCTAGAAAGAAAGCAGTATATCGGCATCTTTCAGACATTATTAAGGATTTTCCCTGAAATGCTAGCAGCAAGGTCTGCAGCTTCAGTGTAACTAACAGCTGTCTCATACAAGAGACTATTACAGGGGCAAAGGAGACAAAGGATAAAGCAGAGTAATAGAAGAGAGCCAATTACTGAAACCACTGTGAAGATATGATAAAACTCAACGCACAGTCAAAGGAATTTGTTTTGAGTAAGTCACTGACCCCATGCCAGGGCTTGTCTAAAACTTAAATGAGGTCACAGAGATTACAGTAGGTTGTGGTGAGATAAGTGTGGAGTCATTATAGGATCTCATTTAATAATATGGGGAGTAGAATTTAACATCTTCACTTTACCATTTTTTCTGCGACCATAGTGGCAAGATTGACAGAAAATGCCCCACTGTATAAACAAAAATATTATCTGCATGCAAAAGGAATGTCTTCCGTAGCAAGCAATGAGGCCATGGCCCCCTTCTCAAGACCCTCTGTCTATAAGAAATTGGCCAACTAACAACAGACAGGCTGAGGAGCACACAGGTTTCAGTAGTCAAAGCTGGAGATATGACCAAGATATGGGCAATTTGTTTTATTTAGCATTTGAATATTTGATGAGCCAAGCAATTGAGGCTTTAGTGTCCAAGCTGATCTCTTGGGGCCCACCGCTGAATGTAGTTAGTGGGCACTCCTCAACAAAGTGTATCGTTGTTTGATCTGTGCCACAGCTGCAGCTTGGATTGTTTCAAAGACCCCCACAGTGCTGGCTAGCTGCACACAGGTCTTGCCCAGATTGGAATTGGGTAAGAATTGTCCACTGACAACATGGCAGGTCAAACCCAGGCAGGACAGCAGTAAGGTCTGTGACAAGGAACTGATTGGTGGTTGATGTTAAACACCAGTCTTCCCACCACAAAGACTCCACTGTCAGGTCCTGGCATGGCAGCATGGACCACAATGGATGTCATGATGAAAGACACGTAGCTGGTTAACTAAAACGGTTGTTGAACAAGGATTGGCAAGTACCTTCTCAAGCAGCTTGTCAGCTGTAATCTCCCACTTGATGTAAGGGAGAGCAATGTGGCTCAGAACTGGAAGCCATGGACCATGAGTCAGTCAGAGAGTTCCTGTGATGATGCACATTGTTGAGTTGAGATGCATGTCAACAAGTTTGGTGTGTGCCAACCGACTCCAAACTGGCACACAGTGCTCTGCTATTGAGTATGAGATGGCAAGGGCTGAGTCCTTAGGATTGGAGCATCTGCTCCCCATAAGCATCTGCTCCTCTGTTCCTGCCTGATTGCTAAGAAGGTTATTGCATGCCTTGATCTTCGCTGCTATCTTGCTTAAGTGACTTTTGTATGTCAGTGTTCGGTCGAGGGTAATGTCTAAGTAAACTGGATATGTTTCGTGTTTCAGCCTCTGGCCATTCATTTTAATTCCCTTTTAGCATTGGCATGGTGGAGGTGGAATGTGCTTGAAATGTCTTGCTGGTGCTAGGCTGAAGGTACCATGTCTTGCAGTAGTCAGCCAGTTCTGCAGCATCATCAGTCAGTGTCTTCTCCAGCTCAGAGAAAGTCGGAGCCTGTAGCCCACAGCAGATGTTGTCTGCATAGATGAACTTCCGTGACTGGGTTGGTGGCAGGTCATTGATGTATAGATTGGGGCTAGAACATGCCCCTGGGGTAACCCGTTCATCTGTTTTTTCCAAGCACTTGTTTTCTCACCCATGTGTAACATGAACCATCTGTCTCAGAGTAGCAGTTCAATGAAATCAGTAAGCCATCGTGGGAGGACTTTTGATATTTTAACAAGTAGACCTATGTGCCACACCATATCATAAGCTGCAATGAGGTAAAGTGAAATAGCGCCTGTTTTCAGATTTTTTTGAAGATCATTTTTGATTAATGTGATTAGCGCAAGTATTTGGTCACATGAGTTTCAACCTTGTTGAAAGCTTACTTGCTTCTTGTTCAAGATGTTCTCCACCTCTGGTGTTATTTGCTGTAAAATTAGGTGCTCTAGAACCTTGACACACACAAAGCAGTGATATCGGGCAGTAGTTTGATGCCTGGTTTGGATCTTTACCAGGTTTTGGGAAGCTGATGACTTTTGCGCCAGGTCTTTGGCAGGTCTTTGGCAGGTCTTCCTTCATTGATGACCTTTGTGAAGAACTGACATGCCCAACCACTTAAGTGAAGATATGGACTGAGGAACTCAGATTACAGAGATCTGGCCTAACTAGCTACATCACTCAGAGATGTGAAAAATTCACACCCCTGAGAGACTTAGCTAAGTCAACCTAAGCCCCAGCCTAGACAGCACTAGATAAATGGAATAATTCTTCCATTGACCTACCTACCACCCCTTGGAGAGTTGGATTTATGGCAGAAATGGAAGAATCCCTTCTGTCACTGTAGTAAGTGTCTTCACTGGAGTACTACAGTGGCACAGCATTTCTAGTGCAGATGTAGTCGGAGGAGATGGGTTAGGTCTTATTACACTGCTCTGATAGTGCAAAGGGGCCCTAAAGTGAGTAGAAATGTGATTTATGCCTTTGGTAAGGCTCATTTACACTTCTAGAGTGGTTTAAAGGGGGCTTGCTGTAATAAGAATTGGGCTCAATGTCTCTGATATTAGGCACATGCAAATAATACTAATAATCTCCTTGTTGTAAACTGAGGCTGAAGTTTTCAAAGGGGCCTGAGGGAATATTTTATTTACTTTGCTTTATCTATTTGTCCCAGTTTAAATAACTATAAAAAGATTCATGGCCATTAACACACCATTAACAATACTGTTACAGCTCAGCACCATTAAAGGACCAGTTCAACAGGAACTCAACCCCTTACAAAAATGCCTTTCCACCCCTTCATCATCTAAGAAGCACGCCCTCAACCACTGTAGGTCCATCAGAGCTAGGCACCTAACTCCCTTAGTCCCCTTTGAAAATCCCAGCCTAGACAGGAAACAATGGACAGGTTAATGGGTGTCCAAATCCCCTCTCTACATAGAATCATAGAACTGGAAGGGACCTTGAGAGGTCATCTAGTTCAGTCCCCTGCACTCAAGGCAAGACTTAGTATTATCTAGACCATCTCTGACAGGTGTTTGTCCAAGCTGCTCTTAAAAATCCCCAATGATGGAGATTCCACAACCTCCCTAGGTAATTTATTACAGTGCTTAACCACTCTGACCATTAGGAAGCTTTTCCTAATGTCCATCCTAAACCACCCTTGCTGCAATTTAAGTCCATGGCTTCTTGTCCTATCTTCAGAGGTTAAGAAGAACAATTTTTCTCCCTCCTCCTTGTAACAACCTTTTCTGTACTTGAAAACTGTTATGCCCCCTCTCAGTCTTCTCTTCTCCAGACTAAACAAACCCAATTGTTTCAATCTTCCCTCATAGGTCAAGTTTTCTAGACCTTTAATAATTTTTAAGGGAACGTGTTAAGGGAACGACTGTGACTTACCCAATGCAGCTTCAGAGGAGTGCAGGGTACTATAAGGGTATGTCTACACTGCAGTTAAAACCCTGCTGCTGGCCTGTGCCAGATGACGCCGGCTCCTGGGACTCTGCATAGCTGCTGACTCCATAGATGCTTCGTAGATTCAGGTCTGGAGCACCCACAGAGAAAAATTAGCAGCTGCTTAGCACCCGCTGACAGCCACCTCCCTCTCTCCCCCCCTCCACTCCCACCTGCCGGCGGCCCCCGCTGATCGACTCCTTCTCCTCCCTCCCAGTGCCCCCTGAATGCTGCGGAATAGCTGTTTTGCAGCATGCAGGAGGCGCTGGTGAAGAGGGGGAGGAGTGGGGATGGGATGCGCTCGGGGGAGGGGCCTTAAAGAGGCAGGGGGTGGAGCGAGGGCAGGAAGAGGTGGGTGGGGGTGGGGCCTTGGGGGAAAGGGTGGAGTGTGGACGGCGGTGGAGTGGGAACGAGGACTTAGGGGAAGGGTTGGAGTGGGGGCGGGGCCTGGGACTGAGCAGGGGTTGAGCACTCCCAGGCAAAATTAGAAGCTGGCGCTTGTGGGACTGAGGCTCAGGGGCTGTTTAATTGCGGTGTAGCCCAATCAGGCTTGGGCTGGAGCAAAAGTGGGATTGCTGCCTAGCTAGCGAACTCGTGCCAAATGGAATGGCACTTTCTGAATATTCCTGCTGCCTGGCTAGCACAGCTCCACTCTCACCCACTAACACAATCGCTGATGGGACTATAAATAACCTAAAGAATCCACGCCATGCTGAGACAAAGACAATGGGCCAGATCCATTCCTGGGCATCTCCTGTTAAGTAAATGGAGTTACACCAGGGGCACATTGGCCCATTTGGTATTCATCATACAATCCAATTGCAACAACAGAACTATAGCTCTGTGACATGCTGGCTTAGCACCCTTGACAGGTCATCAGTGTCAGACAGAGGTACAATCTGAACTCGTAATTGGTAAATGGCAAATAAATAAATAAATAAATAAATATTGCTCAGTTGCTATGGACAGCTTTAGTACTGACTTTTGACCCAGTTTCTTCTCAACTCACACAGCAGCTCCTCATTGCCATGGTGCCTTCCTTTTCTGCTGCTTTATTCTTCCCCTTTGAAGATTACAGAGCCATAATGTCAGCTTGATCTTTAACACATTTGGCCAACTATCTAATCAGTGTCAGAGATAATGCTTGCATCACCACTTTGATGAAGAAGATCCAAGGGAAGAATGGCAGATTTTCCTCCAAGAGAGACAGCAAAATAAAAATGCTTCACATTCCATCTCTTTAAACAATGCCTGCAGCCAAAGAGTGGGTGACATTTCAGAGAGGAACAACACCAACTGAAATTTGTAAAGCAAGGATTTGATAGACACACTTCACTCAACACTGAATGAGCTGTTAGTTTATCTAGCTTCCACCCTTTGAAGGGCACCGCTTGAAAGAAGTCAAGCACATACTAGATTCAATTTTATTAGTTTGAGCAATGTTTTCAGTTTCACACTGAAAAGCAACCGAAAATGTGACAACTTTACTTTATTATATTTCCGCTCTAATTTTGCTGATTGAAAGCAGTGGTGGTGAACCTTAATTTACCATAGAGTGGCAGGGAGATAAACCAAAAAGAGTCATGAATTTATTTTATAAAAAGGAAAAGGAGTATTAGTGGCACCTTAGAAACTAACCAAATTAGTTTAACCAAATTAAGGTTAGTCTCTAATTTGTTTAGTTTCTAAGGTGCCACTAGTAATCCTTTTCTTTTTGCGAATACAGACTAACATGGCTGCTACTCTGAAACCTTTTATAAAAAAGGCCCTCTATTAGCTTGCATTATATAATCCCATTCTTTGCAATTTTCACAACTCACATCATACAATGCACTTAAATCCTAGGAAACATAGATTAACATAGACGCTAAAAGCAGACAAACTTAACTCATCAAAAACATTTGTCTAACTGATCTTTGCATATATGACACTAACCCTCTCTTTTTTAGACTCACAGCTGATAGCAATGTCATTAGAGACAATCTTATCAAGCCAGCCATTCAGGTATCACTAGCCATGAGAGATCTCAATTCTGAGAAGGCCACTAAAGAAAAATCATTTTAAAAAAACCCCACACATCTCTGAGTTCAAGAAAGTGTCTGGACCTCCCAGAAGCCACTGTCTTGGGATATTTGAGAAAATAATGGAAGTTTTATCCCATTAATGAAATAGCACAACACTGCATTAGTGAAGTCCGTTAGAAATCCACTGCAGTCCACTGTAAATATTCTGTTCATAACAAGTATTTTTCTGTAACACATCTTCAGTACAGCATGAGGTCCAGTAGCATAATGACAAAAGATTCACTTACATTTGTAATCATCATTTAGTATCATAAGGCCCCAGAAAAATCAGCAAGCCCCCATCTAGATTTCTGGGAGCTAACATGATTTATCAACACTTTTTCTCAGTTTACTAAAATCAGATTATGTTGGGAATAGGGAGTGGCAGTCTTGGTCTTTTCCCATATTAGAGTAATCTTTAACATACCACAGAAATAATTTACATCTTTTAACTAAATGGACGTAAAAGAGACGATTTTAGGCAACTCTGCAGACTGATCATTAAAATCTAACCACAGATTTCATATCTATATTAGGATACAAAAAACTCTGCACCAGTTTTAAATGACATCAGTGTTATTTTTCTTGACTATGATACAAAAAGCTTTCAGCATGCCTGTAGATATGTTAGAAACTAATCACTATCCACACACAAAAGGTCAAGAACCATCTAAACCATGCAACTTTATAGGATCCAAAGCTTTTGTTATCTGTTCAACACACAGTGATGTCATTGGGGAGCATCTTATCAAGTGAGTCAGCTGCTCAGGAAATAAATGTTTCAGCTTAAACAATCTTTCAGAAAGGGGTGTCCTGCTCAGAAGTCATGTTTGTTGAACTAATAAACTCATTACAGTGTTAGAAAGGAAAGTCTCACTGCTCATTTTCCTTGTTTATATCTTCTTTAGGAAACATCTGTGAGCCATTCTGTTTTGTTTTATTTATTTAGATTGCTATAGATTCGAAGGTTGAAGGTTTAGGTAACCTCTTCTTCTTTAAAACCTGGTAATTTGGGGTTTACTTGAGGTCAGCAAGGCAATGCAGAAACTAACAACTGTTCATTGAAATGTAAATAGGGGAACAGGGGAGAAGGGAGGGAAAAAATTTACACAAAGGGACAGAACTCTTACCTGTTTAAATGGTTTGGGCAGAACAGGAGTCTTCTTTAACGTTTGCTACTAATGTGACAGTGCATACACCCATGCCAGTCCATTGGGGAAAAAACATGCCACCTGGCTGTTAAAAATCTGATAGTTTATTAGCAAGCATTAAGTTTGTGAGTGAGCTTTACACTGGAATTTAAAAGGTCACCACAAACAGATTAAGACTTCAAACTTTTAAGACCTGCTGTGAAAGACAAGTGGTATGGCACGCATAACTCTGCCACAAGGTGATAAGTATGAAGTGAATATTTTAGCAGTGAGCAGCCACTAATTAACACAAAACTTATTTACTCTAAAGATAAATATGTTTGGAAATGATAAATGTTTCAGAAAGAATGTTTGGCCATCAATTGTTGGAGTGTTAGTTAGTGTGCCTTGGCTGTGTCGTGAAGCAGTGAGGCTGTCTGCTTCGAGAAGCTGAGACGTTATTTGGAGTTGATTCTGATCTTACACTGGTTTTATGGTGGTGTAAATCCACTAACTACAAGGGAGTGACTCCTGATTTATACCATTGTAAATAAGATCAAAATCAGATTCTCCGAGTATAACACATATGTCCTTGACTCTGGTACTGCTTTGTAAGTGGGCATTTTTAACTTAAGATTCTATGGAACGTCAGATCCTATGGCTGTCAGATTCTATGGAATGTCATCACTTCAAAAGTGTTACACTGCAAATTCATTTTGCCCAATGTACCACATATGTGAGGCACTAGGAAACATGTCTGTGCTGAATGTAGCTCTGATTCTATTTTCTCTGTACAACAGTTTTAAATAAAGAAGCCTATCCTACTTTTCTGCTAGGTAGCAGGGCTGCGATGGGATTGGAAAACCATGCAGAGGGAGGCGCACACTCTGTGCTCTCTCTCCTGGACATTTTCCAGTTGTTCATTTGCTTGTTGTGGTTCTTTAATTTCAGGCTATATCTACACTGAAAATGCTACAGTGGCAGCATGGTAGCACTTCCATGTAGACACTACAGAAATAGGAGGGTTTCTCTTGTCACTGTAATTAATCCACCTCCCCAAGAAGCGGTAGGTAGGTTGATGGAAGAATTATTCTGTTGACCTAGCACTATCTACACGAGGGGATAGGTCAGCATAGCTAGGTCTCTCAGGGGGTGGATTTTTCACATCTCTGATTTCAGAGTAACAGCCATGTTAGTCTGTATTCGCAAAAAGAAAAGGAGTACTTGTGGCACCTTAGAGACTAACCAATTTATTTGAGCATAAGCTTTCGTGAGCTACAGTTCACTTCATCGGATGCATACTGTGGAAAGTGTAGAAGATCTTTTTATACACACAAAGCATGAAAAAATACCTCCCCCCACTCCACTCTCTTGCTGGTAATAGCTTATCTAAAGTGATCACCCTCCTTACAATGTGTATGATGATCAAGGTGGGCCATTTCCAGCACAAATCCAGGGTTTAACAAGAACGTCTGCGGGGGTCGGGGGGGTAGGAAAAAACAAGGGGAAATAGGCTTGAATAGAGACTGGGAGTGGCTAAGTCATTATGCAAGGTAACCTAAGTTAATTGTATCCAATTTGCAAATGAATTCCAATTCAGCAGTCTCTCGCTGGAGTCTGGATTTGAAGTTTTTTTGTTGTAATATCCAAACTTTCATGTCTGTAATCGCGTGACCAGAGAGATTGAAGTGTTCTCCGACTGGTTTATGAATGTTATAATTCTTGACATCTAATTTGTGGCCATTTATTCTTTTACGTAGAGACTGTCCAGTTTGACCAACGTACATGGCAGAGGGGCATTGCTGGCACATGATGGCATATATCACATTGGTGGATGTGCAAGTGAACGAGCCTCTGATAGTGTGGCTGATGTTATTAGGCCCTGTGATGGTGTCCCCTGAATAGATATGTGGGCACAGTTGGCAACGGGCTTTGTTGCAAGGATAGGTTCCTGGGTTAGTGGTTCTGTTGTGTGGTATGTGGTTGCTGGTGAGTATTTGCTTCAGGTTGGGGGGCTGGCTGTAGGCAAGGACTGGCCTGTCTCCCAAGATTTGTGAGAGTGTTGGGTCATCCTTCAGGATGGGTTGTAGATCCTTAATAATGCATTGGAGGGGTTTTAGTTGGGGGCTGAAGGTGACGGCTAGTGGCGTTCTGTTATTTTCTTTGTTAGGCCTGTCCTGTAGTAGGTGACTTCTGGGAACTCTTCTGGCTCTATCAATCTGTTTCTTCACTTCCGCAGGTGGGTATTGTAGTTGTAAGAATGCTTGATAGAGATCTTGTAGGTGTTTGTCTGTCTGAGGGGTTGGAGCAAATGAGGTTGTATCGCAGAGCTTGGCTGTAGACAATGGATCGTGTGGTGTGGTCAGGGTGAAAGCTGGAGGCATGTAGGTAGGAATAGCGGTCAGTAGGTTTCCGGTATAGGGTGGTGTTTATGTGACCATCGTTTATTAACACTGTAGTGTCCAGAAAGTGGATCTCTTGTGTGGACTGGACCAGGCTGAGGTTGATGGTGGGATGGAAATTGTTGAAATCATGGTGGAATTCCTCAAGGGCTTCTTTTCCGTGGGTCCAGATGATGAAGATGTCATCAATATAGCGCAAGTAGAGTAGGGGCTTTAGGGGACGAGAGCTGAGGAAGCATTGTTCTAAGTCAGCCATAAAAATGTTGGCATACTGTGGGGCCATGCGGGTACCCATAGCAGCGCCGCTGATTTGAAGGTATACATTGTCCCCAAATGTGAAATAGTTATGGGTAAGGACAAAGTCACAAAGTTCAGCCACCAGGTTAGCCGTGACATTATTGGGAATAGTGTTCTTGACGGCTTGTAGTCCATCTTTGTGTGGAATGTTGGTGTAGAGGGCTTCTACATCCATAGTGGCCAGGATGGTGTTATCAGGAAGATCACTGATGGATTGTAGTTTTATTACCAACAGGAGAGTGGGTTTGTGGGGGGGGGGCGGGGGGGAGAGAAAACCTGGATTTGTGCTGGAAATGGCCCAACTTGATTATCATACACATTGTAAGGAGAGTGATCACTTTAGATAAGCTATTACCAGCAGGAGAGTGGGGTGGGGGGAGGTATTTTTTCATGCTTTGTGTGTATAAAAAGATCTTCTACACTTTCCACAGTATGCATCCGATGAAGTGAGCTGTAGCTCACGAAAGCTTATGCTCAGATAAATTGGTTAGTCTCTAAGGTGCCACAAGTACTCCTTTTCTTTTCACATCTCTGAATGACATATCTATGCTGATGTAAGTTTCCAGTGTAGACCAACCCTAAATGAAAAGCACTTTAGACTGAAAGTGTGTTTTGTGATGTCCATGATGCTTAAAGCAGCAAAGCTCCTTCCTGTATTAAAATATTCAAAAACTAGGTTAATGTACAAGCAACTCATTTAGATTGTGAACTCCTGGAGGGGTGGAGCCATGCCCTTCGCTATGATAGTACAGCACCAAGTACCCTACTGCAGATGAGTAATAAGTTAAGTAGCCTGACAAGAGGACCACACAGTAGGAAGCTGTTTGCCAGGATACATTATTCACACTTGTAAATTACTGTAGGTTTGCAGACAGCAGGAGGCAAGTCATTTTAAACTGGCTTGGTGTGCAGCACAGCCATTGCTGAGAGACACTGAAAACCATACGTAATCAAGCCAGTGAAGCAGATGTGGTTTTTTATCAAGGTGCGGATTGAATGGATTCCATTGTTTCAACTAAGAATCTGTCTGTATTTACCAGACATGTCAAATGATTATTATCCATGGTTCAGCATGATGTAATTTTATTATTTTTAGTCCTTTTTTTTTGGTCAGACATTTGTTTCTGTTTACATGATCAACGCAAAGCAAAGAAATAAATGTGAGTCATGCATTGTGGCATGTCCTATATAGGTCATATTCCCATGGGAGACATACAGGTAAACTGTATATATTTGCAAGTCTATCACTAAGTCAATGTAAGCTTATTTGTTATTAGTGACTTTGGGGTCAGATGACCTCCATTCGGTGCAACATCTATGGGAGGGGAGACAAATATGTCTTTAAAGCACAGTTACACTTCTCAAATTCTTGAGCTAATCCTAGACTACTTCAGCCTCTAGCCCAATTTAGAGCAGACTCAGGGTGCTTAGCTGTCAACCAGCAGTCAAGGATAGCCAGTGTGTAGCAACCAGAGCCCCTATACTGGGAGCTGCAAGAGAGGGGGAAGCATACAGCTGTTCCAGAAGTTCTATGTCATGACAAAGGATTTCCCTGTGGGCTAAATCTGGCTGGTTTATGACCCCTTTGTTCCTCTGGGATAATACAAAAAGAGCTGGAGTGAAGCCATGAATTAATCTGTCTGCTTTTTCCCCTAACACATCTGAACCTCACAGCACATTCTATATAATATAATGAAACAGCAGCAGGAGTACACATTCTGGAGTATTGAAACGTGGTGGGCAGGATGGGAATGGTTTTCTTTATATTTGTCTGGGGCAGTTGGAATGGAATTCCACTCAAATTGTGCTTTTAGTTTAGTTTCCAAAAGTGCAGAGATGGTGCCAAACTGAAGTCTTCAGACGCCAGTCAGTGTTAAAAGCCTGAAGATGACGTACTGCCATGTCTCCTCAGTCTCATCAGATTGTGATCTAATCAGGACATAAATGTCACAGTGCTGGCTAGTGCTGGAGTAAAACTGTCTCATTAGTATCCCAGGCTCTACTTTCAAAAATACTCAGAACCCAGTGGGTAAGTCCTCAAAGATCAACACACAGTGCAGGAATAATTTATTTGTTCACAAAGACCGTGGAGACTGATACAATGCAGAGTTATAATGCTGGGTTTCTTGCATAATTTGTGCAATGTTCAGGATCTAATTCTGGGACATGCAGTGTACCTCCTATACAGCTCTGAGCACCCTCAATTCACATTGGCTTATATGGCACTTGAGAGCACTGAGTGCCTCATTTGAGGCATTTAGCATCTTGCAGGGTCTATTCTGTTCTATCTAGATTTTTATACTGCGCTCATCACTGTAGTACCTGAGCGCCTTCCAGTAGTGTGTTAAGCAATGTGACGACACATCAGTCCCATCTCTCCTGGCTATTGTCCCTTAACTGTAGGGTTCCCACTGCACCACTTAACATGACCAGTGTCATATACGTACAGCCAACTCTGAGGCACAAAGCAACCAATAACCAGCATCCAGCATATTGCACAGCAGGGCAGGGAGAAGAAATACAGGCTGAGGATTTTCAAAAATTTACCACAGGGTCTTTAATGTCCTGCCAGAGCAAACATGACCTCAACACAGCTGCTACTCTGAAAACAGAACATACAGTAAATTGCAAAGGACTTGAGGAGTATCTTGGGGCGTGTCTTCACTAGCAACATTAAAGCTCGGCAGCAGCAGAGCTTTAACGTGGCTTGTGCAGTCATAGAATCATCATAGAATCATAGAATATCAGGGTTGGAAGGGACCCCAGAAGGTCATCTAGTCCAACCCCCTGCTCGAAGCAGGACCAATCCCCAATTAAATCATCCCAGCCAGGGCTTTGTCAAGCCTGACCTTAAAAACCTCTAAGGAAGGAGATTCCACCACCTCCCTAGGTAACGCATTCCAGTGTTTCACCACCCTCATAGTGAAAAAGTTTTTCCTAATATCCAATCTAAACCTCCCCCACTGCAACTTGAGACCATTACTCCTCGTTCTGTCATCTGCTACCATTGAGAACAGTCTAGAGCTGTCCTCTTTGGAACCCCCTTTCAGGGAGTTGAAAGCAGCTATCAAATCCCCCCTCATTCTTCTATTCTGCAGACTAAACAATCCCAGCTCCCTCAGCCTCTCCTCAGAAGTCATGTGTTCTAGACCCCTAATCATTTTTGTTGCCCTTCGCTGGACTCTCTCCAATTTATCCACATCCTTCTTGTAGTGTGGGGCCCAAAACTGGACACAGTACTCCAGATGAGGCCTCACCAATGTCGAATAGAGGGGAACGATCACGTCCCTCGATCTGCTCGCTATGCCCCTACTTATACATCCCAAAATGCCATTGGCCTTCTTGGCAACAAGGGCACACTGCTGACTCATATCCAGCTTCTCATCCACTGTCACCCCTAGGTCCTTTTCCGCAGAACTGCTGCTTAGCCATTCGGCCCCTAGTCTGTAGCGGTGCATTGGATTCTTCCATCCTAAGTGCAGGACCCTGCACTTATCCTTATTGAACCTCATCAGATTTCTTTTGGCCCAATCCTCCAATTTGTCTAGGTCCCTCTGTATCCTATCCCTGCCCTCCAGCGTATCTACCACTCCTCCCAGTTTAGTGTCATCCGCAAATTTGCTGAGAGTGCAATCTACACCATCCTCCAGATCATTTATGAAGATATTGAACAAAACCGGCCCCAGGACCGACCCCTGGGGCACTCCACTTGACACCGGCTGCCAACTAGACATGGAGCCATTGATCACCACCCGTTGAGCCCGACAATCTAGCCAGCTTTCTACCCACCTTATAGTGCATTCATCCAGCCCATACTTCCTTAACTTGCTGACAAGAATACTGTGGGAGACCGTGTCAAAAGCTTTGCTAAAGTCAAGAAACAATACATCCACTGCTTTCCCTTCATCCACAGAACCAGTAATCTCATGATAAAAGGCGATTAGATTAGTCAGGCATGACCTTCCCTGGGTGAATCCATGCTGGCTGTTCCTGATCACTTTCCTCTCATGCAAGTGCTTCAGGATTGATTCTTTGAGGACCTGCTCCATGATTTTTCCAGGGACTGAGGTGAGGCTGACTGGCCTGTAGTTCCCAGGATCCTCCTTCTTCCCTTTTTTAAAGATTGGCACTACATTAGCCTTTTTCCAGTCATCCGGGACTTCCCCCGTTCGCCACGAGTTTTCAAAGATAATGGCCAATGGCTCTGCAATCACAGCCGCCAATTCCTTCAGCACTCTCGGATGCAACTCGTCCGGCCCCATGGACTGTGCACGTCCAGCTTTTCTAAATAGTCCCTAACCACCTCTATCTCCACAGAGGGCTGGCCATCTCTTCCCCATTTTGTGATGCCCAGCGCAGCAGTCTGGGAGCTGACCTTGTTAGTGAAGACAGAGGCAAAAAAAGCATTGAGTACATTAGCTTTTTCCACATCCTCTGTCACTAGGTTGCCTCCCTCATTCAGTAAGGGGCCCACACTTTCCTTGGCTTTCTTCTTGTTGCCAACATACCTGAAGAAACCCTTCTTGTTACTCTTGACATCTCTTGCTAGCTGCAGCTCCAGGTGCGATTTGGCCCTCCTGATATCATTCCTACATGCCCGAGCAATATTTTTATACTCTTCCCTGGTCATATGTCCAACCTTCCACTTCTTGTAAGCTTCTTTTTTATGTTTAAGATCCGCTAGGATTTCACCATTAAGCCAAGCTGGTCGCCTGCCATATTTACTATTCTTTCGACTCATCGGGATGGTTTGTCCCTGTAACCTCAACAGGGATTCCTTGAAATACAGCCAGCTCTCCTGGACTTCTTTCCCCTTCATGTTAGTCCCCCAGGGGATCCTGGCCATCCGTTCCCTGAGGGAGTCGAAGTCTGCTTTTCTGAAGTCCAGGGTCCGTATCCTGCTGCTTACCTTTCTTCCCTGCGTCAGGATCCTGAACTCAACCAACTCATGGTCACTGCCTCCCAGATTCCCATCCACTTTTGCTTCCCCCATTAATTCTACCCGGTTTGTGAGCAGCAGGTCAAGAAAAGCTCTCCCCCTAGTTGGCTCCTCTAGAACTTGCACCAGGAAATTGTTCCATACGCTTTCCAAAAACTTCCTGGATTGTCTATGCACTGCTGTATTGCTCTCCCAGCAGATATCAGGAAAATTAAAGTCACCCATGAGAATCAGGGCATGCGATCTAGTAGCTTCCGTGAGCTGCCGGAAGAAAGCCTCATCTACCTCATCCCCCTGGTCCGGTGGTCTATAGCAGACTCCCACCACTACATCACTCTTGTTGCACACACTTCTAAACTTAATCCAGAGACACTCAGGTTTTTCTGCAGTTTCGTACCGGAGCTCTGAGCAGTCATACTGCTCCCTTACATACAGTGCTACTCCCCCACCTTTTCTGCCCTGCCTGTCCTTCCTGAACAGTTTATAACCATCCATGACAGTACTCCAGTCATGTGAGTTATCCCACCAAGTCTCTGTTATTCCAATCACGTCATAGTTCCTTGACATCACCAGGACCTCCAGTTCTCCCTGCTTGTTTCCAAGGCTTTGTGCATTCGTATATAAGCACTTGAGATAACCTGCTGATCGCCCCTCATTCTCAGTATTCTCAGTAGGAGCCCTCCCCTCACAGACATTCCTGCCTGTGCTTCCTTCCGGTATTCCACTTTCTCACTTACCTCAGGGCTTTGGTCTCCTTCCCCCGGTGAACCTAGTTTAAAGCCCTCCTCACTAGGTTAGCCAGCCTGCTGGCAAAGATGCTCTTCCCTCTCTTCGTAAGATGGAGCCCGTCTCTGCCCAGCACTCCTCCTTCATGGAACACCATCCCATGGTCAAAGAATCCAAAGCCTTCTCTCCGACACCACCTGCGTAGCCATTCGTTGACTTCGTCGCAGCACTAGCACTGGGAGAGCTCTCCCCGCGCTGTAAAAAAAACCACCCATGTGAGGGGGGCGTAGCTCCCAGTGCTGGTGCACTGTATACGCTGCCACTTTACAGCGCTGAAACTTGCAGCGCTCAGGGGGGTATTTTTTCACACCCCGAGCGAGAAAGTTGCAGCACTGTAAATTGCCAGTGTAGACAAAGCCTTGGAAAGATGCATGACTAAGTTGACCTTACCAAAAGTCAGACCTTTTTTCAAAGGAACCTTCAGTATTTCAAACCGAAGGCTAAGAGGTGAAATCCTGATTTTCTTGCAGGCATTGGGAGTTTTGCCATTGAATTCAATGGGCCAGAATTTCACCCTAGACACCCAAGCTTCTGACTTTATCCTGTTTACACTCATCTTCAATCAGTATAATGTGAGCCATTCCTTTCATGTGTTGGGGAAGGGGAGAATAGCACAGGGAAGAATCTCTGCATTTGATGGAACATGCAGTGGATGACTAAGGCCACAAATTATTAAGTTCATGAGTACCTTTACTCACATGCCAATGGGACTACTCACATGCGTATTACTGTTAGTTATTTCTATTGTGATGGTGCTTAGGAGCCAACTAAAACCTCTCCAGCACATCAGCAAGGATCTACAACCTATCCTGAAGGACAATCCCTCACTCTCACAGACCTTGGGAGACAGGCCAGTCCTTGCTTACAGACAGACAACCCACCTGAAGCAAATACTCACCAGCAACTACACAACAAAAACACCAACCCAGAAACCAAACCCTGCCACAGACCCCAGTGCCAACTCTGTCCACATATCTATTCAAGGGACACCATCATAGGACCTAACCACATCAGCCACACCATCAGGGGCTCGTTCACCTGCACATCTACCAATGTGATATATGCCATCATGTGCCAGCAATGCCCCTCTGCCATATACATTGGACAAACCAGACAGTCTCTATGCGAAAGAATAAATGGACACAAATCTGACATCAGGAATTATAACGTTCAAAAACTAGTCAGAGAACGCTTCAATCTCCCTGGTCACTCAATAACAGACCTAAAAGTGGCAATTCTTAAACAAAAAAATTTCAAAAACAGACACCAACGTGAAAGTGCAGAACTGGAATTAATTTGCAAACTGGATACCATCAGATTAGGCCTGAATATAGACTGAGAGTGGCTGGGTCATTACAAAACCTAAACTTAACTTCCCCAGTACTAATTTCTCCCTATTGTTACTCACACCTTCTTGTCAACTGTCTGTAATAGGCCACTCTCTTACTACTTCAAAAGTTATTTTTCCTCCCTTGGTATCTTGCTGTTAATTGATTTATCTCATTAAACTGACCTCACACTTGGTAAAGCAACACCCCATCCTTTCATGTATTTATACCTGCTCCTGTATTTTCACTCCATGCATCCGATAAATGGGTTCTAGCCCACGAAAGCTTATGCCCAAATAAATGTATTAGTCTCTAAGGTGCCACGTTATTTTTTTTGATGTAGAGGTTAAAGTTACAATAAGGTAATTTAATGCTCATGAAGCCTACCCTACTTGATGACTAGAGCTAAGAGAAAAATGTAAAAAAAAATAAAAATAAAAAATGGTAAAAAAGAATCCCTCTGAAATATAGGTAAAACCCAAACCTTGTATCAATACCATTATGTTTTGTAACCAGACTATTTTTATTTTTCATGGTCTCTTTTTTTTTCAGAATTGAAAATTTCAAAACCAGAATTTCTGAGTTTCAAAATAATGAATAAAAAAAAAATCTGCTTTCAAAATTTGCTACTTTTGAAAATAATCCCATGGTGTGACTAAGCTGTTCAGGAAACGGTCAGACAGTGTCAATACTAACTACAGAAGAGAAAACAGAACTTCAAAAAAGATTTCGCAGAACAACCAATAAAACATATTTCTGTTTTTCAGGGACAATTTTAAAAAATGGAAATGTATAATGTTCTGGTGAGATGCTGAACACAAGAAGCGCACCAATGACTTTAACAGGACATGTGAGTGTGCTGTATCTCTGAATATCAGGCTAATAATACAGCATAAGCCCTACTCCTAAAGTTATGAGTGCGTGGGGGACAGTGGGTGTCATAGAAACCATTTTGCAGCCCTGACCTTGCAAACAGTTAAGCAAGTGCTTATCTTTAAGCAGATGAGTAGTCCCACTGATTTAACATTTAGCATATGATAGTCCCGTTTATGTCGATGTGTCAGTATACCTAAATTTTTGCAGGATCAAAGTCTTCATTTTCAGTGGGCAATGCCAAGTGCCTGCAATAAAATATTATTTTAGTTCTGCTGGTATGAATCACTGGGGTTGCAAGTTTTCAACACAGGGATGAAGTGTACAAAAGCAAAAGCAGTTAGCATTTAAAGCAACAGATGGAGCTCTGAACATTGTCTATACATTAGCCCCATTCTGTTCTAAGCACCATTATTGCCCTTTTTATCACAACTGTTTTCCTTATCATCGTATTGGTATAAACTCTTTCACTGTATGCTTTCTCCGTTGTTCATCCTGTTGCTTTATAACTGCATGCCCTCATTTCAAATATAAGAAGTGTATATTATGACAGACATTTCAGCCAGTGCAGCCATTAATCATTCTTCACTGCTGGCATTTCACCTTTGACTCATTGCTATGGAACCTCCCCGGATACAAAGCTTACACTTTAATTTCAGCACTGACTAAAACCTGACAAACAGGTCATTACAATGAAATACGTCACAGATAACATCACTGATGTCTGTGTGTACATTGCAGACATTACTAAACAGTATGTTGCTTCATTTATGATGACTCGGATGATATTCAATTTTGTTAGGTAACCATTTTTTTTTAGTACCTATTCGCTCAGGGAGTAATCAATATTTTTAAAAAACCCAATACATGGTATTCTGCACTACGGGTCTCAAATCATTCATCTTATTGTAGTGTAACTATCAGGGAAGGGCCGAAGCTCCAGGTTTTTTATGTGGATTTCAAGTACCAGCCTTGTCAAGTCCTATGATTTTATCATGAGTCTTGCTATAATTAATGCTTTACGTGTAACCTCTGCTCCAGAGTCATGAGATTACATGAGAATCTCCGTTTTCATTTAAAAAATAAAAGTAAGTTTCCAACCCCCCGGTTGTGAAGAAAGGCTTTAAAAGATGAGCCCTAAAGGCTCAAAAACTAAAATGCAAATAAAAATAACGAAAAAGGTGTGTTATTTTGGGGGCCTCACTTCTGAGCTTTGAATATTTAGGGTTGGCAACACTGCTACATATTGGGGTGTTTTTACCTGGGTGTTTGAGGTAGCCCCATTTTAAAAATAAGCCATTTGCAAAATTCAGATCTACACCTGAATTTAAGATTTCAAACGCCCACAAAGTTCAAGGGAATTGATTTGGGCCCATCTCTAGTTACTGGAGTATTTTTATACAGTTTAATATAGTTTCTGTCCTTTTAAAAATCCATAGACTCAGTGAATGGAGAAAATACTTAAATGCTGGGCTGTACCTCATAAGTACAGCATGTAGTCAAGAGGCTAGTTTAGAGCTACACACCATCAGAGGGAGTTCCCTGAGATGTTGGAGTTCATGGGGCAAAGAGACCAGGTAACTACTGCTGCTTGTTTACTACATGATTGGGTGGCTCTGCTGGCTGGAATAGAGCCATGGTCCTTCCACCACCCACTCCATCCCCAGTGGAGTAGGAAGGGATTGGAATTCTGCCAAACCCTTATGTGGCCCCCACTGCACAAATGGGAGAGTATTTTCCCTTTGCTCTCTGTCACACACAGATTGCACACTCACAAAAGAGTCAGATAACTCTCATCCTCAGTGTTTTCTTGAAGGTTGGCAAATTCACTGTCAATAACTTCTCGTATTGTTATTACCAAATGATGTGCACACTTCACTGGAACTCAACAGCTAAAAAAAAAATACTGGCACCTACCAATATTGCCCTGGTTCCCTCACTTTTGAGCATTTTTGTTTCTGCTGCTGTTTCCACTAGTGCTGCCAAAATTGTTTAGCCCTCAATTTCAACGTTTCCTTAAAGAGCTCTGAACAAGAGTCATTTTCCCAAATGCCTTTTGTTTGCATTCTAGTTAAAGCAACAGTTATAGAACAAACTGCAGTATAAATCTACAGAGAAAGAGACTACCTCTGTCTCATAGTTGTGGTGAGGCACATTTTTCAACTCTGAGAACACCCCACAGAACTTTGAACACATTTACTAACTTCAAAGCAAGGTAATATCTTCTCAATGACATCATCTTCCCCCTCCTTGGAACTGAGAGCTCACTGTTCTCTGAACTAGAGTCAGGAGGGTTTATGTGCCAAAGGTCTTATACTGCAGTTTCACCTAGGTGTGCTCGGATTTTTAAACCGTCCAGGGCTGACCTGCTGCACAGAGTATAATTTGCTAGTGATCAAATTCTTCCATTTCTACACAACAGTACTCAAGGGTTACTCATGTCAAATGGGAAGGCTTATTTTAAGACGGTCCTAAGAGGCTGATATTTGTGTCAAAATGAAATGTTGTCAATTAAAAAATGCTTTTAAAAATTATTTTTAATACTCAGTTGAAATGAAGGGCTCAATTATATTTTCAGATGTTCTCAGGAGAGAATCACTGTGTATAAAGAAAATTGCCCTTAGCAAAATGTTCAAGGTATGCAGCAGCATAATCTTGTAAGAAGTGAACCTTTAGATGGCAATTACAGCCTGGATATTTGATATATAATTCTGAAGACAGAGAGGATCTGAAGCAATTATAAAGCTATTCCATGCATACAGCCTGGAAAACTACCTATGCAAGTTACAGTCAACATTTGTTTGTATAAGCAAACACCAGTAATTTTCCATTCCTGAAAGAATGGAATAATACATAACGGCTGCCATGCACTGTTGAATTTCTGACAGTGATCTCAACAGCTACTTACAAACCAACCTCAGCATTTACAACTTTTTAATTACAGAAACCCAGAGACTTGCAACACATCTTGTTTTCATGACCTAAACAATATAATCATGACTTTATCCAGGACTGTACAATAATGTCCCTGTTCACTGGGGAATAGAGCATAGCAATTTTTCACAGCAGCACCACTATGTTTTAATCCTGCATACTCCACAAATATCAGCCTAGGTCTTCTGCTTTTTTTATGCCATGCAGAAAAAAGAAAGGAAGGAAAATAAATGTGTTTAAAAATGCAGAAGGAAGAAAAATTCCAATATCATCTTATGCCATAAGAAGTGCCATTAAAGTTGTTTGTGTTCCACACAAACAGAGGGACTGGGATATAGGAGACTGAGACATCAGTTACGTGGCTATGGGCTGCAATTAGTGAATATGACTCCGAGAGAATGAGACTGAACACAGTCAATATATACAGCAAAGGGAAGTGCTATTTTTGATTTTTCAGAAAACAATATTCTCTACTTATATGTTGCCATTTACTAAAGGATCTCAGTGTGCATTTCAAGTATTATGTCCATTTCCCAGAAGGGGTAATAAAGGCACAGAGAAGTTTTAGATTCATAGATATTTAGGTCAGAAGGGACCATTATGATCATCTAGTCTGACCTCCTGCACAACGCAGGCCACAGAATTTCACCCACCACTCCTGCAAAAAACTTCTCACCTATGTCTGAGCTATTGAAGTCCTCAAATCGTGGTTTAAAGACTTCAAGGAGCAGAGAATCCTCCAGCAAGTGACCCGTGCCCAATGCTACAGAGAAAGGCGAAAAACCTCCAGGGCCTCTTCCAATCTGCCCTGGAGGAAAATTCCTTCCCGACCCCAAATATGGCGATCAGCTAAACCCTGAGCATATGGGCAAGATTCACTAGCCAGATACTACAGAAAATTCTTTCCTGGGTAACTCAGATCCCACCCCATCTAATATCCCACCACAGGCCATGGGGCCTATTTACCATGAATATTTAATTACCAAAACCATGTTATCCCATCATACCATCTCCTCCATAAACTTATCGAGTTTAATCTTAAAGTCAGATAGATCTTTCCCCCACTGCTTCCCGAAAGGCTATTCCAAAACTTCACTCCTCTGATAGTTAGAAACTTTTGTCTAATTTCAAATCTAAACTTCCTGGTGGACAGTTTATATCCATTTGTTCTTGTGTCCACATTGGTACTGAGCTTAAATAATTCCTCTCCCTCTCTGGTATTTATCCCTCTGATATATTTATAGAGAGCAATCATATCTCCCCTCAACCTTCTTTTAGGTAGGCTAAACAAGCCAAGCTCCTTGAGTCTCCTTTCAAAATACAAGCTTTCCATTCCTCGGATCATCCTAGTAGCCCTTCTCTGTATAGCTTTCATTTTCAACTATCCACTTATTTTAAGAGCCTAATTTGAGACACTTGGGGCCTAGGTTTCAGAGGTGATGAGCAATCACAACTCCAGGTGAAGTCCATTGGAATTCTGGGTACTCACACCTCAGCAAATCAGGCCTCTGGTGTCTTAAGATGAGCACCTACAAATTGATGCAGCAAAAATTATTGGGTACTTTTGAAAAAGTACACTTGCCTAAGGTGACCCAGTGGAAGGACAGAGGCTGGGGACTGGACTAGATGACCTCTCAGGATCCCTTCCACTCCTACGATTCTATCCTGAATCCCAGCCCCATGATCCAACCATCAAACATACTGCTCCCAAACGTTAGCACTGGAACCTGTGGAAAACAATGAAAGTTGTAACAGTAGCAGCAATGCTACTAAGAACTGGACTGGATCTTAGTTGCCTTAACTCTGAGGCAATGGCTTTTGCAAAATTTACTTTCCCCAAAGACAAAATCTTCAGTCCCTCATGTAAAAAGAAAAGGAGTACTTGTGGCACCTTAGAGACTAACCAATTTATTTGAGCATAAGCTTTCGTGAGCTACAGCGATGAAGTGAGCTGTAGCTCACGAAAGCTTATGCTCAAATAAATTGGTTAATCTCTAAGGTGCCACAAGTACTCCTTTTCTTTTTGCGAATACAGACTAACACGGCTGTTACTCTGAAACCTGAAACCATTGTGTTTTTGATATCATATTATAAAGGATCGTTGGAACACTTCCTTTTCACTGGAAGGTATGCTGAAGGAAATAGTCTTCCATGGGCAGGGGACAGACAAGGTGCCCTAATAGAGAGACAAGGTGGGTGGGGTAATATATTTTATTGGACCAAGGTGTGTTGGTGAGAGAGACAAGCTTTCAAGCCACACAGAACTCTTCTTCTGGTCTGGGAAAGAAATTCCCAGCATTACAGCAAATGCAAGGTGGAACAGATTATTTAGCACAAACAGTTAGCACATATTGTAAGGGACCATTCAAAGTAGAGTGGCCCATTAACACCTCTGCAGCCATAGGACAAAAAGAAGAGATTAGTGGGTTACAGAGTGTTCTAATAAACCATAAATCCTGTGTCTCTGTTCAGTCCATGATTTTTGGTGTCTTGCAGAGTAATGAATTTAAGCTCCCAGGCTCGTCTTTTGAAAGTGTTGTGCAGGTTTCCTTTGAGTATGAGGACTGATAGGTCAGATATAGAGAAATAGGTATTTTCCATCTTATTTCTGAGAATAAAATACAACTGAAAGTAAGGCTGCAAATTCCACCTCAGAGAGCTCTGATGATATGAATACATTCTGATGTGTGCAGAATCCCTTGCTGGAATTACAACATTATTATTCGCAAAAAGAAAAGGAGTACTTGTGGCACCTTAGAGACTAACCAATTTATTTGAGCATGAGCTTTCGTGAGCTACAGCGATGAAGTGAGCTCATGCTCAAATAAATTGGTTAGTCTCTAAGGTGCCACAAGTACTCCTTTTCTTTTTGCGAATACAGACTAACACGGCTGTTACTCTGAAACCTAACATTATTATTCAGAGTTTAGGGAATGTGTTTTCCTTATAGTAAAAAATCAGAGTTTATAATACCAGTAATAAATTAGACATACGTTGACCACTAATGCCTTTTGATACAAAGATGATGTTTCTAAATTTAGTACAGTATATTTTTCAACATTAACTTTCTAGCAACATGCACAAATAAAGCCATACACATACTGGCAAACTGTATGCTAGCTAGAGAAGTTTAGCTGATGACAGTCTTGTTATTGTAACAGGAAATGACTCAGCCCTGGCAACTAGAGATCAGATATTTTATTCAGTAGCATTAGGTCACTTTTTTTTTTTCCCCTAACCAACCGTTTCACAAGGCAACTGGTTTTGTTTGAAAATAAATATCCATTTTAAAATCTATTTCAGGGAGGGGGAAAGTGACCCATTCACAGTTTAGAATAATCACTTGGTTTAATCCACAACATCTGGAAATCTCTCGTCCCTTTAATTCTGCTTTTTGTACTTCAGCCTTACAAAATTCCACTCCCTCAGGCAAGAATTCTCCTCCACTGGTGAGGAAAGTATCGGTTTATTTCATTATCATTATCATGCTACTGAGGATGAGAGAGTAGATTTTGCGCCTGGACTGGATAACTTTCCAAGACAATTCTGCAAGGCTGATGTCATTAGTAAAGCTAAACTAGAACTACTTCATATAGGCATTACAGCTGAATCAAATATGTGCTTCATTACAACAGTACATTACATGGTTTTGCATCAGTTATTTATAAATAGTATATGATCTTTTATTGGTTCTCTTAAAACCCAGGCAAAATTCATTCTCAAATTTAAAAAAAAAAAAAACGGAGTACTTGTGGCACCTTAGAGACTAACCAATTTATTTGAGCATAAGCTTTCGTGAGCTACAGCTCACTTCATCGGATGCATACTGTGGAAACTGCAGAAGACATTATATACACAGAGACCATGAAACAATACCTCCTCCCACCCCACTCTCCTGCTGGTAATAGCTTATCTAAAGTGATCACTCTCCTTACAATGTGTATGATAATCAAGTTGGGTCATTTCCAGCACAAATCCAGGTTTTCTCCTCCCCCCCTTTTTTTTTCCTCAAAAAACCACACACACACAAACTCACTCTCCTGCTGGTAATATGGATAAGCTATTACCAGCAGGAGAGTGAGTTTGTGTGTGTGGTTTTTTGAGCAAAAAAAAAGGCGGGGGGGGAGAAAACCTGGATTTGTGCTGGAAATGACCCAACTTGATTATCATACACATTGTAAGGAGAGTGATCACTTTAGATAAGCTATTACCAGCAGGAGAGTGGGGTGGGAGGAGGTATTGTTTCATGGTCTCTGTGTATATAATGTCTTCTGCAGTTTCCACAGTATGCATCCGATGAAGTGAGCTGTAGCTCACGAAAGCTTATGCTCAAATAAATTGGTTAGTCTCTAAGGTGCCACAAGTACTCCTTTTCTTTTTGCGAATACAGACTAACACGGCTGTTACTCTGAGACCATTCTCAAATTTGAAATTCAACCATACATTGTGCATTATTACTTGTAAACACATAGACTTTTGCTTATTTCTTATATATTTTACATTTTTATATAAACACACAACTAAATGCAGAGAGCAAACAAGGTGCTAAAAGGAGCAGTATTACTCATTTTTGCTTGAAACAGCTTTCAGCATAGTTAAAAGTCACACAAACGCTACACCGAAAGGAACTCATTGTTCAAGTTCATTTAAAGTTCTGCTTCTAATGACAAATACATCCCCAGCTGCAGCAACCCCTAAAAAAGAACAGGATTTCATCATTTTCTGAACATGTTTCTGGTTCAGTTGTCAGAAGCTGTCAGTTTTGTAAATACCAAAGAAACATAATGCTCCATATCATCAGAATGACTCAAATATACCCTGCATATGTACATATAAATAACATATCTTGTCTGGAAGGGAGAGAAAGAAAGTTGCTGGTGGTATCTTTGAAAGCTTTGTAGCAACTGAGTTTATCAGCTGCCTCCATGCTTTGCAGAGCCTAAATTTAGGTATTAAAAATAATAATAAATAATAATAATAATACTCCAGACAACATCCTGCATTGGCCATTGCAAGAACATGGCCTCCAGCAGTCTTCTTTGGCACTGGAAAAATTATTTTTGTAAATGTGTAAAAAGTACAACTTCTTTGAAAAACCGCTGCAGTGAATATGAATTTACAATTCAGCATTAAATGAAATATATCCTGAGAAACCTCAGTGCCCTGCATTATTTTGTTATCCTTGTGACACAAGCAGTCTTTTATCATTCTAGCTCACTAAAACAGTAGATGACATAAATTTGCTGTTAAAGCAGCGTGGTTTTCTGTGCTCTGTCATATAGCATTTTACCCTTAAGCAGGGAGAAAAAATAGCAAGCTATCTTGTTCTTCCATCTGCCAAAAACTACTTAACTTGGGGTAGTGCTTCTGTGATTTCAAATTGCAGAAGCTTAAATAACTCCAGTGTTATACCTATTAAATATATTGACAGTCTTACCTTAACATTTTCACAGTACAGTGGCATGTTATTTTAGAAATGCATTTCTGCCATAATGTTCCAGGATTTAACTGCGAACAAGGAGTGTATTTCAGCAAGTTAACTGTGTAAAACATTGTTACATATAACATTATTTTAACCATGTAGTAGCCTTTAGGTGCTGGCAGAGGGTTGCTATTTATTCACTCCCTAACATTATACCTTAAAATCCTTCTTGCACCTTTGCCCAGCAATATGTAGCCATTAACCACAATATCTTCACCATGTCTTTATCAATGTTGCCAACTCTTGCAATTTCGGCTCACGTTTCTTGCTCTGCTAGAGCCCCAGCTCCTGGAATCAGGTTACCACATGAGAAACTGAGGGCTTATCTACACTTACCGGGGGATCAACGTGTGGTGATTGATGCATCGGTGGTCGATTTAGTGGGTCTAGTGAAGACCCATTAAATCGACAGCAGATTGCTTTCCCGTCGACTCCTGTATGCCACCTGAACGAGAAGCACAAGGGGAGTCGACGGGAGTGTCGACAGTAGTGTGGACCCCGTGGTAAATAGATCTAAGTACGTCGACTTCAGCTACATTATTCACGTAGCTGAAGTTGTATAACTTAAATTGATCTCCCTCCGTAGCGTAGACAAGGCCTAAGCTTTCTTCTTTTTTATTTTTTAAGTAAGTTCTAAGCCCTCATATCTACAGCTAAAAGCTTGAAAGTGCGAACCTTAAATGTTCCAACACCAGAAGGCAAATAAAAAGAACCCAGAATTTATCATGTTCCAATTCTCAGGATTTTTAAGCCAATTTCATTAATTGCTAGGGCTTGACTCACAATTTTTAAATGTTTGGGTTTTGCAATGCTGCCTCATGCAAAGCATACTAACATTTACACTCTAACTGTAGTTAAACAGTTTGTCATTACAAATCCTCCAATCACACATGTGCTTCTCAAAAGCAAGTGCAAATTTTAGTGGGCTTCTCTCATATCTGAAGCCCGAAACTAGAAGCTGCCATATTCATAGAATCATAGAATCTCAGGGTTGGAAGGGACCTCAGGAAGTCATCTAGTCCAACCCCATGCTCAAAGCAGGACCAATTCCCAACTAAATCATCCCAGCCAGGACTTTGTCAAGCTGGGCCTTAAAGAAAGGAGAGGGGTTTTTTTTTACTAAGTTTCAACACTGATGTACTGTTCCCTATTGAAGCAGAGAGCATACACCTTTCCAAAGGGCGCATTTAACACATTCAATCAGAAGTAGCAATTGGCAGGAACAGATAAACCTTAGCCTCCTGAGTGCTCTGTACAACTCTCAATCTCATCTCAGGGGTAGACTGACCCAGGATGTTTGAAAAATAGAAAACCTGTTGGTTTGCCAGGTAATGGCTTGATTTTTTGCGTCTTTAGGGATCGGTGATCATTGAGTATTATGGTAGTACGAGAACCACAAAACACAGTAGAAACTGATGCTATGCAACATTTGGAAAACCGGACAGCCTATACAGTTCACATTTTTATACATGCACAATATTTCTTCTAGCAGTGTATGTCCATGACATGGGGGCAATGCACTTCTCCTGTACTGAAAGAGACTCTCAAGTTTCACAATTAATCTCTGAAAACTCATTTTGTCCATTCAAAAATTATTTTTTAATAAAATGCAAAACTTGTGGTAAGATAGGAGTGCCTAGGCTATATTTTTAAATGAAAATAGCTTTTATTGATCTATTTAAGAAACTTTGCTGATGATATTTTGCTTGAACATATATTGCAGAGTATACAACAGGGAGAAAAAACAATGATAGCAACCACTCGGAAAAAGGAAACAGAAGTTGCATTGAACACAGGATCTCTATGGAACTAACCAAAGAAGCAGAAATGGTGGCTAGAAAAAATAATTTCAAAGTTTGCCTCTTCATCTGCCAAACTCATTCTAAAAATGGACAAAGCTTCTGTGTCCGCAGAAGAAGCTGGCAAGAAAGAGAGCATAAGAAAACCATATCACTGACCCAAATGAACTGGGAGAGGGTACTGGACTGAGACAATACCCTAACTGGCTGTAGACAAATGGTGCTTTTCCAAAAAGTACTCGTTACGCCCAGAAGCATTTAAAAGTCCCATTGCATGTGAATATAGCCTGTAACTTATTTAAATTGCATGTTTACTGCACCAGCAAAGATACAATACCAGATATTTTACTAAGAAGGCAAGCTCTTTATCTAATCATTTGCACAATCAAATAATAATGATGTCTTTTGTTTTCTCTGATACTTTATCATCTGTGTACATAAAACTTACTTTACTGCCCAGGGCTTCTAGAAGTCCCTCCCCAACACTCAAATACTGCATAGGCACTTTGCACTGGGATGAATTTCATCTTTTTTAAAACATCTCGTTGTTCTTTGACTTTATCAGTATTGAGCAGAGTTAGGTGGGAATCTATTTTCCATCACATGAGAATTTTCAAGAAGTGAAAATGTTTCCCAGCCCAAATAGGTACAAAAAGTTGAAATCTCAAAAATGTACACAAACAGGGGAAAAAAATCTAATCAGATTGCGTCATCTGCCATTTTGCTTCAATAATTGCAAAACATTTTGTTTTGATTTCATTTTTTTTACTTTTTTTTAATTTATTTTTTTACAATAAATTAGCTTACATTTCAAAACAAAGTTTTGACCCCAAAAAACAGGGCATTTTAAATTTAGAAAGTGTACAAATAGGACATTTCAACAATTTCAAAACTTTTTTTTTTTTTAAATTCAAAATGGGAAATTTGTTGAAACTGATCCTTTCCTGTGAATAGCTTTGGTTTTGACAAATCAACAATTTCCAGTGAAAAATTTCCAACCAGCACTGGCCTTGAACCCTAGCCAACCACAATCTTGCATTCACCAAGACCCATGGCTAAATGTGACCTGCTCCAATGACCATTCAGGCAGCTTTCTATTGACTTCAATAGGAGTTTGATCAGGTCCTTAAGGATTAGTGGGGCATCTATGCAGCACCCCCAATGCATGTCTTGTCTGAGTTGCATAATGTGTTCCAGAAGAACTGGGCAAATTAAAAAGAGAGAAGCACATGCATACTAAATGTAACCCTTGAAAGGTTTTCCTCTTCCAGGGTTACATTTAGTAACCCTTTGAGTTTATGCCTGGTGCTTAACCCAAGATCAGGGGAGAGGCCAGAAGAGACAGATGCAGAGCAGCTATTTTGCGGGGGTAAGGGCGGTAGCTGTACAGACTCTGACAAAAAGGGTCTGTGGGATTCTTACAGAGTACTGAGGAGGGAACAATTCAGACTAGTCCAGAACGGATCTGAGGGAGATTTTGGCTGTGTCCAGAAGGGGCCTGAAAAACACTAACAGGAATGGTCTGAGAAACATTCTCTGGAAGTCTCAGGCCTGTGTGTTTAAGGGGGTCATGTTGTGGGTTAGCTATGGGACTGGGTCTGAGGGGCACAGTTGGTAAGTCTACATTGCAACGGGGACCATGCCTCCCAGCCCGGCTAGTCAGACATGGGCTTAGCCACGCCAGTATAAGCCTGCCGGACCCCCTGGGTCCAGAACAGCCAGACTGCTATTTTTAGTGTGCTCGTTCCTCTTGATCTAGCACATGTCTGCCTATCTGGGCTGGGAGGCACATTCCCAGCTACACTGTATATATACCCACTCTGACTGAATCCAGACAGCGGACTAGGAGTCTCAGGCCTGTGTACTTAGGAGGGACGTGTTTTAGGTTAGCTATGGGATTGAACTTGGGTGATTTTAGGTTATGTTCATGAACTATATGTAACCATTATATATATATATATATATTTGCAGTCTGGCCAACTAATCCCTGTCTTTCCTTGATTACTGATGTGAATTAATTTTGATTCATGGCTAAGTACTGAATATCCAAGAAGAGGTAGCTAGCTCTTCCAAACCTAGCTGTGAGCAAAAAGACTTCAACTCATTGTCAAGGGGAGCAGGGCTTAGAGAGAGGAGTCCCAGAGGTATAAAGTCCAAGGTGATATATTAATTAAGTGCCCTTCCTTGGGTTCTGAAAAATAAATACTAAGGCCAAAAAGTTCAAACTTAGGTAGAAATCAATGGGAGATGTAGGAGTTCAGTACCTATGAAAATCATCCATTTTATATAGGCACCTAGATATGGATTTAGCTCTTGTTGATTCTACAGCCAGGTGGAAGTTTTAGAGGCAATAGGAGATTCCAATCTCATTTTTGATTCCTCATATGCAATTCATTAATTCATTTTGTACTCACATTACCGAAAAGCCTTCTGCCTTGGTAGGTCATTTTGGTCAAAACGTATTTACTTTTTTCTCTTTTAAGTGAAACTTATGCTTGAGAAATGAGGGAAAAAAGGCAGACCTGACGAATGAAGTCCTTTATTTATCCACAGAACATTTGTCGTATGGACACAGCAGTTCAATATGCCCTGTATTGTAGCACCAATATGCTTTAGTTCTGACCACCTCAATAGAAAGATGTTAGTTTATTTTTCATGTCCCTTTAACCCTTGCAATCTCTTGTAATTCCTAAGATGCGTTTCAGATAGAATGGAGATTCTGTGATACGGACTCCTAGCCAGTTTAAGCTGGACTGAGATCACCAATTCATTCTGGACAAACCACCAAAAAGACATCAGATATTAGCAACTTTCAGTCACTGCCAAACGGGGCTGGATTATAGAACAGGCAGTAGGAGCTTCTGTTTTGAACCATTCATTCATTATTCTGCACTTTATACATATTTTCTATCAGACCAATAATTATGGAGAAAGGGCAATAACCTTGTACAGCTTTTAATGACAATGATGTGCTTCCACCACTGAAGAGAGAGAGAAACTCCACATTTTATCACTTTAGGAACAGTGGAATTTACATTATGATTCAGTAATAAATACTGCTGCTACTAATCACAACAGAGGATTCTCAATTATTTGCAGAAGTGAAACTAGACAACCTTTCAGGCCATTTATCGGTATATTTATGGAAAGTGAAACAACTGTACAGATTGAACAAAGAAAGTAAGTCTGCACTCAGAAACTTTAACTAAATGAATGACGAATGAAAAGGAAACCAGCTCAGACTGTTGGGTTCTTGAGAAATCTTGGAAAGGTTCTTAAGACACATTTCCTAGGTTATTTATGATTGTTTGAATCTCATTCGGTTTATGAATACAGTAAGGGCCAGATTAATGCTCCTACAATAGGAGTTTCATGGATGGAGATCCTGAAATTTACCACATGAGCTATGATGCCAGGGGGTATAGGACAGGTGCTCCCATAATGCCATTGAGGATGCAGAACAGTGTCCTCTGCAATATCAGTGTCCCCTGCTATAAAAGCAATTCCTGACAAAGAGGGCTCTGCTATGTCATTTGAAAAGATGAAGTATCCGCTCCCACAGTGTAGCCTCCCAGACACTTTCTGGTGTGTTGGAAGTGAGACTGATGCCAGTCACATCCCTACTGGAGTGTTCAGCATTGCCAAGTAGCGCTGGTCTCTGCGTGTAGCTACTGTAGGCAGCCAAATTATGGCTGCCGTTGGTGAAGAGGCATTGGAATGAGGGATATGCTCCCTGTCTCCTCTCTGCCATATACTGGAGAAATGTGATGGCAATCATAATTTGGCCCTAAATCTTTGAGAGTGCTGAGATTAAGAACTGTGCTAACAACTCTAGTCAAATGGTCAATTCAAGAGGCAAGAATCAATTGAATATACCCTATTGAAAGTCCAAACTATGTCTACAGTGCTAATAAGTGATGGTCACATAAACACTACCTTATATCAGAAACCTACTGACCACTATACTTACCTACATGCCTCCAGCTTTCATCCAGACCACATCACACGATCCATTGTCTACAGTGATGTTCTAAGATACAGTCGCATTTGCTCTGATCCCTCAGACAGAGACAACACCTACAGGATCTCTATCAAGCATTCTTAAAACTACAATACCCACCTGCTGAAGTGAAAAACAGATTGACAGAGCCAGAAGGGTACCCAGAAGTCACCTATTTCAAGACAGGCCTAACAAAGAAAGTAACAGAACACCACTAGCCATCACCTACAGACCCCAACAAAAATCTATCCAGCGCATCATCAAGGATCTGCAACCTGTCCTGAAGGACAATCCCTCACTCTCACAGACCTTGGGAGTCAGGCCAGTCCTCACTTACAGGCAGCCCCCCAACCTAAAGCAAATACTTAGCAGCAACTATACACCACACAACAAAAACACCAACCCAGGAACCAAACCCGGCAATAAACCTCGTTGCTAACTCTGTCCACATATCTATTCAAGGGACACCATCATAGAACCTAACCATATCAGCCACACCATCAGGGGCTCATTCACCTGCACATCTACCAATGTGATATATGCCATCATGTGCCAGCAATGCCCTTCTGCCATGTACATTGGACAAACCAGACAGTCTCTATGCAAAAGAACAAATGGACACAAATCTGACATCAGGAATTATAACGTTCAAAAACTAGTCGGAGAACACTTCAATCTCCCTGGTCACTCAATAACAGACCTAAAAGTGGCAATTCTTTAACAAAAAAACTTCAAAAACAGACTCCAACATGAAACTCCAGAACCTGAATTAATTTGCAAACTGGACACCATCACATTAGGCCTGAATAAAGACTGGGAGTGGTTGGGTCATTACAAAACCTAAACCTAATTTCCCCCTACTGTTACTCACTCCTTCTTGTCAACTGTTTGAAATGGGCCACTCTCATTAATCACTTCAAAAGTTATTTTTCCTCCCTTGGTATCCTACTGTTAATCGAATTGTCTCGCTAGACTGACCTCACACTTGGTAAGGCAACTACCATCCTTTCATGTATTTATACCTGCTCCTGTATTTTCCACTCCATGCATCTGATGAAGTGGGTTTTAGCCCATGAAAGCTTATGCCCAAATAAATTTGTTAGTCTCTAAGGTGCCACAAGGACTCCTTGTTGTTTTTGCTGATACAGACTAACACGGCTATCACTCTGAAATATGTCTGCTGTGTAACTTAGAAAGTGAACGTAGGTAGATTGGCACAGCAATTCTCAACCAGTGGTCTGAGGCCTCCTGGGGAGCCATGAGAAGGTTTCAGGGGGTCCAACAAGCAGGACCTGAATTAGACTCACTGGGGTCCAGGGCAGAAAGCCGAAGACCCGCCGCCCCAAGTCCCGCCACCTGGGGCTGAAGCTGGAGCCTGAGCACCTTAGCTTCACTGGGCTCCCTGTGGCGTGGGACCCCAGGCAATTGCCCTACTTGCTACCCCCTAATGCTGGCCCTGGCTTTTATATGCAGAAAAACTGTTGTTGTAGCACAGGTGGGCCGTGGAGTTTTTATAGCATGTTGGGGGGAAGGAGGGGCTCAGAAAGAAAAAGGTTGAGAACTCCTGAATTAGCAGTTTTTCAACTGTCCTTGGATACATTTACATTAAAAAAGTGATGGTTTAAAAGACCTGACAGAACCAGAATATTAGTTTTTTGATACCTAAACTTAACACCATGTTAGCAAGAAGGAGGCTATATCCTAATGTTAAAATAAACATCTAGTGGTGGTTTTTCATTACGCAGAAACTAAACCCCACTTAAGCACATGAGTTGAGCATAGGTAGACCCTTGCATCTGCTTAGGGCCACAGTGACTTCAACAGGGCTCTGTATATGTGCAGGGCGACAGCTGCAGGACTGGGGCCTTATGTTCTTTCAGTCTGATCCAAGGCCCCCTGAAGTCTGAAAAGACTCCCATCAACTTCAGTGGGTGTAGGATGGAGTCCCTTGGCATTATTTTTTAAAAACTCCTAAATACAACAAACAGTGTAAAATCCCATGGATGTAGGTACATATACTGGGTATATTCAGTATTGCCAGCCCCAAATGTTCAAAAATCATGAGTTTGACTTAAAAATCATGACATTTAATATAGAACCATAATAAATGTCAGGGTTCTTTTTATTTGTCTTCTGGTTTTGAGTCTTTAGGGTACACTCGGGTTTTTTTTCCAACCTCAGGAGGACTAGAAGCCTACATCGTTATGGGTTTTGTTTTTTGTTTGTTTAATGAAAGCTAAAATTCTCACCTAATCACATGCCTCCAGGACCCAGGGCTTCAAGAAAACCATCACATATTGCAATTTTTGTGATGAAATCATGAGAGTTGGTAACATTGCATATTAGTGTCAGGGGTGCAGTTAAGTGCTTGTAGAATTTGTTGTGAGCTTTCTGAATAAGTATGTTTTATTAAATAATTAAATAAATATGTAAAATGAGTGAATGTTACCATTATATGTGAAGGTTATTTCAGATAGTGATGGTTGAGATAAGAATACAGCCATTGAGATGACTATGAAAAGGGTAGGAAATATCGTGGGTGATGTATTCACTCAACTCTCTACCACATTTGAGGCAGCTGTGTAGGAGAATGAATGCCCCATATGTCAGTATGAGATTGGAGCATGGATAAGAAGTATTTGGAGGGGCCTCATGCCTGAGAAAATTAAGGTAATGCTGGTAGGATGCAGGAAGCAGCCAAATGATTCAGCAGGGACCCTGATTGAGGGGAATGTCTGCTTTTTGACACCCAGATTCGCTGTGTGGGGGTCCTATTAGATCGTGAGCTGCTCTTGGATGTGTAGCAGCTGTGGCCAAGAGAGTTTTATTTCATCTGTGCATGGTGAGGCAACTGCAACCATTAATCTCAGTTGTGGACCTTGTGACAACTACCCAGCCCTTTGAAGCCTCAAGACTAGGCTACTGTGACAGGGCACTCTACTTGGAGCTACATAATGGACCGTTCAGAAGCGAGAGCTAGTGCAGAATGCTGCTTCCTGATTATTAAGCAGGGTTTCACGAAGGGAACACATAACACCAGTACTCCACGATCTATAGGGACTCTCTATTTACTTCTGGTGGAAGTGTATGGTATTGTTTTCAACGGTGGAGGTGGCTGCTATTAAAGAGACCCTGTCTCACCTGTGTGTGATATTGCTGTAGTTAAACTCACACAGGTGCTCAAACTAGTGTCCTCTTATTTTAAACTAGAGGAAACTGATGGCAGGACATTGTCCGTGAGGGGTCCTTCACAGTGTACTCTTAGCATGCTACAAGGCCCAGCTTGTGTCTCAGGCATTTGATAAATGGGAAGGTTAAAAGCAGCTGGTTGAAGTGATATTTTACTTGGGCAATCATTATTTCTATTGTTGATTTCCAAAGTCCCAGCTGAGGCATTTATTTGCCATTATTTATATTTACGAATTTTCTATCTTTGTCTCATTTTAAGCCATGGAACAGCTCCTATAGTATTGTCTGGTACTGTATAAATCTCAGGAAACAAAACACAAACAAACCAAGCGTTGAGGTGGAAGGAGGCAGGGCAATGACCTTATTTTAAACACTTGTACAAAAACACCATTAGTTTACTGATCTCTGTAAACATGCAAACATGAACTCTCTTGCTGCATGTTCCCATTTTAACCAGACAATTCCTTGCAATACCTTTAAATATGTAGATAGTGTTAAGATCCTGCTATGAAAAATAATTATTTCCTTCATGTTTCTTAGGTGCATGTATTTATGGGATTGATCTTGTGTTTAAGATACTGGACTGGGACTTAGGAGTTCTGGGTTCAGTTCCAAGCTCGGCCATTGACCACCTAGGTGACCTTGGAAAGTAACTTAATTTCTTGGTGTTTCAGATCCCCATCCATAACATGAGGATAACAATATTTCCTTTTTCCTGCCTTTTGTCTGTTTTGTCAAATTAGAATGCAAGACTTGGCAGGGAATGGACTGTCTGGCAACATATTCTCACAGTGCCTAACACAATGGCCTTCCCTGTCAGTTGAGGTCTCTAGGTCTAGATTCTCCTGTAATAAACTATATATTAAAAACTAGCCACTGAATATACTTAGGGAAATATTTATAAAACTGACACATACATAATAAATAATATTTTGGACCTTGAAATAATTAGTAGCAGGAATACAGTTTACAGGGCCCACTTAGCCCTAACTGTCATGTTTAACATAAGCTTTTTGGGTCTGGGACTGTTGTTTATTATATGTTCATACAGCACCTAGCACAATAGGGCCCAACGTGGTGGTGGCTTATAGATGCTAACATAATATAAACATTCAGCAAGCACTTAGCTCCACCAGAACTACTCACAAATCAAGTTACTCGCATGTGTAACGAGTGTTTGCAGGGCTTGTGGCTAGTCTTTTTCATATGTGAAATGTTTTGGATCAGATAACCTCCACAGTAATTTTGATGGATTCTGGCTTCAGGTGGAGAATATACACAAGAAGCGCAGATAAACTCTTCAAACAAAGATCCTGTTTTCCTGAATATATCCCTAATTTAAAAAAAAAAGTACCCCAAATACACACAGAGGTACAGCATAGAGGCAGAATTATCTCTAAACAGCATGGTTCCCCCCCCCCCCCCAATAGCCACCAGCAATCTTTCAGAACAGAAGTGTGATTTAGCCACTATGTATTAAATCAGATGATACTAGAAAAACATCAGCTGGTTAATTTTTTTTTTTTTTGGCTGAATTTAAAGCAACAATGAAATGCATTTATGCTTCAAAGAATCTAATTTTCTATTTCCATCATGCTTCTCAATCCACGATTTCTAAATTAAGACCAAGTGACATTAAAACATATCTCCACATGAATCATTTTCATAAGCCCAGAGAGAAAAGGATAGATTTAGGTTTTTATATATGAATATTAAATTAATTGTTTGCCTCTTGAAAATAATCACTTGCCTGGTGTATTTCCTCCAGTGTTTACTCTCAACAAACACTCACTTAAAATGCAGTGAATTTCCAACTGGCAAAAACCATTTAGAAATTGTTTCTTCTAACGATGAAGGGGAGGGCGGGAAGCATATACCCAGTGGAGGCTGGTGACAGCTGAAAGTGGGTAGGCAAAACTGACATGTGAAGTTACTGTACAC
The DNA here is from genome assembly GCF_965152235.1 of Eretmochelys imbricata. NCBI lineage: Eukaryota > Metazoa > Chordata > Testudines > Cheloniidae > Eretmochelys > Eretmochelys imbricata. The sequence goes on from NC_135573.1 coordinate 244,100,915, forward strand.
TCACAGCCAATTTACAGCAGCAGGTGAAGATCATATAGCATCTAACACAAAAGAAGGTAGGCAACACTTTCTGAGGCTCTTCTAAGGCAGTGCTACTCAAAGTGGTGGTCCGTGGACCGAGCCATCGGCTGCCAGTCTGCACGCCCATTGGAAAAAAAACTGCCAGTCCCCCACATCAGATAGTTTAAGAAGCACTGCTCTAAGGAACCCATGCCCTTCTGAGAAATTATCTACAGGGAAAAGGACACAACTTTAAGAAGGCTCACGAAATTGCCAGCTAAGAAATGAAAAATAAAATAAATAAAGGCTCCATAAGGCTGTAGATTCAAATGAAGAGGGTTAGTAGTCTGGTTGCATTCAAAAGCAGGTCAAGATGGTTTTATGATTAAGGCACTCAGAGTCGTAGATTTCCTGTGTGACTTTGAGCCAGTCACTTAATATCTCTTTGCCTCAATTCCCCATCTATATAATGAAGATAATAAACTCCCCACTCCCACCCCCTTCTGCAGAATGTAAGCTCTTTGGGGAAAGAAAGGTCTCTTAATTCGTGTCAGTACAGTGTCTAGCACAATGGGACCTCAAGGTCAGTTGAGGACTCTAAGTGCTACTGTAATAGAAATAAATAATACCACCAGATACTATATATATATATATATATATATATGTGTAGGGAAGCATCCATCTTTCTCATGTATTTATGAAGATTGGAAGTGCATCATAATAGCAATAATTTAATACATTGTGGCAAATTGCCAGTACAATTATGATGGGTCCCACACTTCCTCTTCTGGGGGGTGGGGGGGGGGGAAGGGTTTCAGGATACAGTTTCCTGCCCGTGAACTAGGGTATCTACTGTCCCACTAGTAACCCAGAGAAGGGTAGTGGAGAGGGAGGGACCCAGGCCCACCCTCTACTCCGGGTCCCAGCCCAGGAGCCCTATGGATAGTGGTAAACCACTTGAACTAGTTGCTTCTTTCCCCTGGGCTACTTCCCTCTCCTGCTCTTCAGCTTGTGGGGCTTCCTGACCTCTCTCTCTGCACAAGCTGGGTGTCTCTTTACCTAGGGTATTGGTCTTCTAGCCAGCCACAGCACTTCTCCAAACTCTCCTGTATTTCAACTCCTTCCCCTGGCTGATTGAAGCAGGGGTTTTTTATCAGGTGACTGGCTTCAAGTGCTCTAATTGGCTTCAGGTGCTTTTAATTAATCTATAGAAACCTTTCTTCCCTCTACAGGGAATAAGGCTTCTCCTCCACCTGGGACTTACACAGCTCTCCTATTTCACTCTCCTGCTGCCTTCTGGCCATGTTATATTGCAACATTAATTGGGACCTTAATCTCAATTGTGGAATCTAGGTGCTACCATAACACAAATAATAATACTTTACTCACAGTAACCATGCAGTGGGCATTTTACCTGTAAGTCCAGAATAATTCCACCAAGTCACTCCCTATGTCTTTTTTCCCTCTTGAGCTTTTGAAGCCAACGGAGTTGGTCTGCATTTACACCAGTGCAAATGAGATCAGAAGCATCTGTTCTTTAACATCAACTGTGTTTGTTCCTTATAGCCGAAAGAAGGGAATGTTACTAAAAGGACATGTTTAATTTTACATCTATATTAGAATTTCTATTTAAGTTTGCAGCTTTTGTTGAGATGGGAAAAAACAGAGCTGCTATACACTTTGCATAATGAGGAGAGACACAGCCAGAATGCTTTGTGCTGTGATGCAAAAAAGCCGCAACCAAAGTTGTGTGGACAAGGAAGGCCATCTCATACCTTGTGAATATGGAGGATCTCTATTGCTGCAGCAGCAGGTTTTCAACCTGTTATGAAAAGGTGTATTGCGTCACAAGGAATTTACGCATGAAAAAAATTACAATCCTCATCTTGAGGGGTCATAGTCATGGATATTAGAGTTGCAAAATATCTCTTGGGCCATGTAGTTCATCCCCTGTGTATAAATATGTGACTCTAGTCAGAGATGTCCACACAGTCTTCATTGCTTCCCTGTCTAGTCTTGCCTTGACTACTTTCCAGTGACAGCAATTTCACAATCACCCCAAGCAAATAATTCCATTGTGTAATTGGCGTCACTGGCATGAAATATTTCTTTACATTCTTCCTTTGGTGAGCAAGGCTATGGTCTGACTTGATGGGCTTTCACAGAGCCTCCCTTGGACAGGCTCAAGCAACTAGTGAGACAGTCCAGGTGTCCTCAGCTCTCAGTAGCCTTCCGATCTCACATTGCTTAGCAAAACAATCAATCTGACTTCTGGCTCCCCCACTCACTGCTTGCAGAATTTTCCTGTATTTCCATTCCCAGTTTAGTAGTGTATTAACTAGGGGCATTAATAATGGATCTGTAGCTTGCGAAGGCATAAGGGAAAAAGCAGCTGCACTAAAGTTCAATAAATACTCCGTATGTGTGAGGAGCCAATGCAACCCAGGGTCTCCTAGTTCCCTCTGTCTGTCAGGCCAAACTTTTTAACCCTCATTTTGCAGTGGTTCCAAACGCTCTTGAAAGCAGTCTGAGAGGACTCTATTATTGAAGCATCAGTGTCTTGGCATCAGGAAGGTTCCAGCTGTATCCATTCTATATTTCTTTAGGGAATGTTCGCTTATCTTGAGGCTAATGTCTCCTCTAATGGGGACCTGCAAAGAAAGTTTGCTTTCTTTTCTTTTCTTTTTAAAAGTCATTGCGGTATCCAAAAATCTAAAAGTCTCCCCTGACCCATTGCCACTGAAAATTATTTTCACATTAGAAATGTAGGTCTTCTCGACACTGGAAGAATCTAGGGACAACTGGAGAACTAGTAGGACTATGACATCACAGATACCAAGAAAGCAGAAGCTGATAAATTTAAAGAAGATATTATTTTTATTCATATTGCTTAAATCTTTAAAATAGTTTGTGAGCCAACTACTGAAGCTCACTGTTCTGTGTTTTAGAAGCTGCCAGAAATCTACCAGAGTAGCCGTGTATATGTAGTTAGGCTTTACATGTTTATATTTATTTAGGGCTATTGGTATTTATTTAGGGTTACTTGATACCTAACCACACCCATGTGATTTCTTTATATTAATCTTGTTGTGTAAAGGGAAAAAGACACAACAGGTTTGTTTTTGTTAACATCTATTTCATTCAATGCAGAGGTAAAATTCTCTCATTGTTAAGTAATCAACACCCTAAATCCTTCAATTAAGCTCCTAAACCACATTTCTCAGGGTATGTTTACACTACGAAATTAGGTCGCATTTATAGAAGTCGTTTTTTTAGAAATCATTTTTATATATTCGAGTGTGTGTGTCCCCACAGAAAATGCTCTAAGTGCATTAAGTGCATTAACTCGGCGGAGTGCTTCCACAGTACCGAGGCAAGCGTCAACTTCCGGAGTGTTGCACTGTGGGTAGCTATCCCACAGTTCCCGCAGTCTCCGGAAATGAGATTCAAAAGTTCGCAGTTCTTTTCCTGTCTACCTGGCCAGTGCATCTGAGTTGAGAGTGCTGTCCAGAGCGGTCACAATGGAGCACTCTGGGATAGCTCCTGGAGGCCAATACCATCGAATTGTGTCCACAGTAATTCCAAATTCGACCCGGCAAAGCCGATTTAAGCGCTAATCCACTTGTCAGGGGTGGAGTAAGGAAATCGATTGTAAGAGCCCTTTAAGTCAAAAAAAAGGGCTTCATCGTGTGGACGGGTGCAGGTTTACATCGATTTAACGCTGCTAAATTCGACCTAAAGTCCTAGTGTAGACCAGGGCTCAGTCATCCAAAAGAGACTTACAGAAAAAGAAGTCAGATGTGACATTTGACATTCCTGAGATTTCAAATAAAAAATGCAGAAAAAAACAAAGTAAATAAATAACTTGACTGTTCAGGTCATCTTTATCCACCATAATGTACTAAAAAAGGCACATCCCTTTTTTCCCTTTTCCTTTATACATCATTTTCAAAGTAAAATTCAGGAATTTTTTCCCTCTGTTCTGGCTATTCATAGAAAACCACCCAAACTGAAAAGAAAAAGTTATTTTGGGTACCTTTTCACTGCACAGTTAACCCTAGCTCTTACCCAGGCTTCAGCCCAAATCCTCCTACCATTCACACAGACAAACCTCATGGGTAGTCAATAGGCAGACCACAGGCCAAATCCAGACTGCCGGATGCTTTTGAATGGACCGCAAAATCTTTTTATTTATGTACTATTATCATTATTTTTTTATTATTATTATTTTCTCTGGAGTCTGGACCTTGACCAAGATATTTGGACCCTGACAAAAAATAATGGATTACCCCAACCATGTTTGAATGCTTTAAACCCCAGCTAGATTACTCGGCTAGAGCTCAGGTGCTGCTTTCACTCTGGCTGGAACGCATCCACTTTGCAGGAAGGATGTATGCAAAACTCACTCGAGTGGTGTAGTCCTCTCATGACCTTCCAACAATTCCCTCCAAAGGACTGACAGATTCTCACACAACTGACAGAGAAAGAATCCTAGAGAATCTCAGCACCAAGAACCTTGGGATAGGCCCCTAGACATACACAGGCAACAGTGAAGAAGACACAATAATGTGGGTATGACTTTGTTATGGGAATACTTGCATCCTGACTAGCAGAGGTGGATTAAGGTTTCCAGGGGCCCTGGGCCACAGCCCCACTCCTTTCTGCCCCTTCCCCGAGGCCCTCCCCTGTTCTACCCAGGATCCCCCCCTCCACTGCAGCCCCACAACCTCTTTTGTTCCTTTCTCCTCTCACACCCCCGCCCCCCCCCGCCCCGCCTGCGCCTGCAGTCCCAGGACCAGAGACAGCTCTGTCCCCGCACCATGGCCCTGGGGCCACAGCGGGGAGTGAGAGCTCCTCCAGTTGCAGTGGGCTAGATGCTGGGGCTTTTGCAGGGAACCAGGGTTGTGGTGATGGGACTTCTCCCTCCTTGCCCAGCGCTTCTGCTGGAGAGCAGAGTCTGGTACGAGGGCTTCCCCTGCCGACCCGCAGCTTCTGCTGGGGACGGAGTCAGGGGCCGCTGGTGAAGGGGGGGTTTCCTCTGCCCCAGTGCTGCTGTTGCGGAGCGGGGTTGGGGCATGGGGGCTTCCCCCATTCCACCCGCCTGGCAGCCGGGGCTCCCAGCTTCTGCCACTGGGTACAGGCTCTATGGACCCACTGGCTAATCTGACACTGCTTGCTAGGCTAATCGGGTGCCAGTTCCCCAAGTCGGCTGTGCCATGAAGACATACCTATCGTTACAGGTTTCTCATTTCTACCAGACAAGGTTAGATTGGGTGCTCAGTTCTGTCACATGAGTTTGGCAGAAGATAAGCTAGTTAATACGAGTTGCAGATTGCTCCTTGTGCTGCCCAATAATGCTGACCCTTATCTGCATACACTAAGATCTGAGAAGTGGGCCATGGAAACTCTATGTTGACAGATCTCAATTTTTCAGACTGATGAGTATTTATTTCTTTTTTTAATCCAATAAGGAGTCTAACACCTACAAGACTATATTGTCCAAATGGATTTAAATGTGTTTCAAAATTTAATGTACATGACCAGGATCATAGTTCCTAACTTGGGTTTGGGGTTCAAATTCACTAGCATAGCTTTATGCATGAGTTGTCCCATTGAACTTTGCAAAGGATCAGGCCCTCTGTCCCTAAGTATTTTCAGTTTTAGTGATATAACGGGGAAGCTAGTTCATCTCAAGGCCACCTGGACTGGCTCCCAAAAGTGTTGCCTTCTCTTTGGTTACTTGTGCATATCCAAATGCTGCAAAATAAGAATCTTTCTAATTAAAGGTGGAAATGAGAGCAGAATTTGCAAAATCACATTTTTGGGCTCAATACAGGGTAACAGCGTGAAATTCTCCGGCTCATGTTATACATGGTCAGACTAAAAGATCTAATGGTCCCAGCTGGCCTTAAAAATCTATGAATTTGGACCATACTTTTTTTAAAAAAGTCTATTTTTCCTTAGTTTTAGGTTACTACTTCCTGTTCTACTTATAATAGCTAAGGAAAATACTTTCTTTCCCCTTGGTTAATCCTTAGAGGTATTTATAGCTTGTCATGTCACATACTTAGTCATCTTTTCTGTATGCTTCCCAAAGTCAGGTCGGATTCACCAAACGTTTTCCTTATTCTCTTTTTGTTACTATTATTTGCAATCTCTGCAATTAAACACTGTCTTTGGCATTTGTCTAAGGCCTAAAATGGCAAGCAATTCTCTAAATGTGAGCTCCCGGATGTGACATAGCAAGAATAACTCCATCTCTGGGCTACATGTAACACTTCTATTTGTAAAAAGAAAAGGAGGACTTGTGGCACCTTAGAGACTAACAAATTTATTTGAGCATAAGCTTTCGTGAGCTACAGCTCACTTCATCGAATGCATTTAGTGGAAAATACAGTGGGGAGATTTATATACACAGAGAACATGAAACAATGGGTGTTACCATACACACTGTAAGGAGAGTGATCAGGTAAGGTGAGCTATTACCAGCAGGAGAGCGGGGGGGTGGGGGGGGTGGGGAAGCATGGGGAAATAGTTTTACTTTGTGTAATGACCCATCCGCTCCCAGTCTCTATTCAAGCCTAAGTTAATTGTATCCAGTTTACACATTAATTCCAATTCAGCAGTCTCTCGTTGGAGTCTGTTTTTGAAGCTTTTTGTTGAAGAATTGCCACTTTTAGGTCTGTAATTGAGTGATCAAAGAGATTGAAGTGTTCTCCGCCTGGTTTTTGAATGTTATCATTCTTGACGTCTGATTTGTGTCCATTTATTCTTTTACGTAGAGACTGTCCAGTTTGGCCAATGTACATGGCAGAGGGGCATTGCTGGCACATGAAGGCATATATCACATTGGTAGATGGGCAGGTGAACAACTCTGCTAGTGTGGCTGATGTGATTAGGCCCTATGATGGTGTCCCCTGAATAGATATGTGGACACTATTTATGTATTCTAATAGAGCATTCATGCTATCTGTGGTAGAATCACATTGCATGCTGGTTGTCAGTTTAGGGAATTACCACCCCTGCAGTAGGTCATACAAGTAAGTCATAGCTTTGCAACCAACCATCCTTTTTACGTATTCCCAGTGAAATATCCATACATTTATCCTGATCAAACTACAATGTATTAACATACAACTGGATACAAAGAGGTTAGAAGAAATCGGCAGAAATTAAGTATTAAGTATCATCACCCCTAGCATTACATAGTGTACAAAGCGAGTAAATATGTTCTCTACAAACGTATGAACATACCGAGGACAGAACCGAGTGCTCTTCCTGTGTCATGCACAACCACCTGGAGAAACTGATTTGCTAACTGCAGTACAAGCTCACAGAAAATAATGCACACTCCCAACGAAGAAAAGTTTTCCAGGTACAAAACTTTATCATTCCTATATCTGATGTGTTTGATGGAGCAATACCACCACCAAAATTTAATTTTAAAATAAAGGTGAAGTCATATTAAGTCATGGAACAAAAACGGAATCAAACGCACAGAGCGTTTTTCTGCACATGCTTAAAAGTCCCTCTAAGGTGAACTGTCAGTGCTGGCAGACCTATGGATTTTGTTCTGATTCAAAACTTTATCCACAGACATACCTACTTCACAGCTATTGTATGTCATTTTGAGCCAGGAACTGAAATTTGAAATAATTCTATATCTTTTAATATTCTTGATTACTCTTAGGAATGGAGCACACAGTAGTGGAGCACTGTGATATGCACTTTTGCACCACAAGAACACTCCTGTCCAGAACTATATGCAAATACTCAAACATGGACTTTCCATACTGCAGTAGTCACAGCCTGGAAAGTTATGCACTTGCCTAAGTCTGTGAGTTCAAGGATATACTTAGGAATGTTGAGCTCGCTGTTAGATCTTTGCCCCAGCTAAAAACAATGATGTGGTCCTGATCAATTTTTTCAGTGAGAATGTTTTTTTTCTTTCAAGTTTGTTTTTTAAGATAGGTTCACGTTTTGGACTCTACATTTTTATTATGTCCTTGTGATTTAAAAAACAAAACTCATATCTGAGCCTTCTTCACGGCAGTTGTAAGCATGAAGAAAGTGTTTTGCACCAAGTAGTAATAAAATTAAGTTACTTAAGATTCTTCCATCATTCCACCCTCAAACACCTCCATTAGCTCTGCATTCATGTCAAGAATATGGCATGATTTCAAAACTGCCATCATTTTTAGTCTCTTCTCTGGACTTCCTCACCGATTATCATAGACCTTGCCTCTCAGCTCCCGTCCCTGCTATCCCAACACTTGCTTCCATTCTCTTACTCCACCAAATCTAGCCACTGTTGGCACAAGAACCTTCTCCTCTACAGCTTCTGGTATTTGGAACAGTCTTAGTATATTGCTCCACTTCACTGACTCACTAGCTCACTACAATTCTCATTTAAAAATGTACTAAGTAAAATTCTGACTCCTACTGTTATCAATGGAGCCATGATTTCACCCACTCTTTCTATCCATTGTGTTTACGCTGTGTCTCCCTCTGCTATTTATGATTAAACTCTGTTAATAAAGTTGCAACCTGAAACCAAAATATTTAATGACAAACATGCCAATTTTTTGCAGGCATCTAATTTTTATAATGGCACAATAAAAGCCAACATTTTATTAAAGTGTAATTTAAGACAATTTTTACAGCAACACAGTTATGTCTGTGCTGTGCCTTTTTTTTTTTTTTTTTTCACTTCATGGCAGTGAACATAATACAGCTTGCACCAACTGCAGGTTTGCAGATGAAGTGCAAGCACATAAAACCTTTACTTGTCAGCTATAAATATTTTTAATAATAGATTTTTTTGCCCACTTTTTTTAAAGCACCTATCAATTTACCACTGCTCCCCCTAGCTGTGGGGCTCAGTTTGTATAAAAACAGCTAAATAAAATAAAGCTCCAATTCTGCCATGAGCAGTCCTCTACACCAAATTCCATTGAGTTCAATGAGGTTTCATGGGGGCACAGGTCTCTGTGACATTCAGCGACCAGAAATTTATCACGGTGCAAAGAGAGATTGGACATTCAAATGGAAAACAAGAATATCTAGAGTTATAATAGCTAATGCTAATAAATTTTGGAAGAGATACTAAACCTCATGCTTCAGGCATTAAACTAATCTTATTTAAGGGACAGATTATCCAACATCCATTTAATGCAAGGTTTCTTGCTCTTTCTTCTGAAGCACCTGGCTATATCTAGTACCCATCACAATCAGAGACAGGACTACATGATCTGGTCCAGGTCTGATCCAATATGGCACACTGGCTATGTATTCATCTGAAGCACACAGGAGAATCAGAGCTTAACGGTCCACAAACATAGCAGCCTTCACTTAGATGATGATAGGATTCTTTTGTATTCACTTAATTTCCCTGAACACATAATAATACCTTAGTTCACTCTAAATATTCTTTGTTTTCCTCAAGAAAAAAAAAAAACATTCTGATTATTTCAAGATCACCATTTGGCAATTTTTATTTTTCTGGGATCACCAGACTGCTGGTTTATAAAGGGCCTAATTGCTGGGAGGTTTTTTGAATTGTGGCTCTTTTGTACCTGAAGATCACTTGATCACCAGAAGAAGGAGAAAGAAACCTCAGAAACTTAAGTGCACATGTACAGGTAACTAGCCTGGCCACCAGTTCATGCAAAGTTGGTGGGGAAATATTTGTTTTGACAAAAATGATATAATCTCCAATCTATCATGATAGGAACATCAGTGGAAATAAGCCATTTAATTTTAGGAAAAAAGACACTGGAAGTGCTCATCACAAGCTTTGGACATCCTTTTAAAGTTTAACATTCACATTTTTAAAAACACACATCAAGTCATTTAAAATAACTGCCACTGCACCCCCAATCATAATAAAATCTGGGCCTAAAAACAAAGTTGTCCCATGCCAATAACTATCATCCCCGCTCCCAAATATTACAGAAAAGAGATGGATTTAGCACCCTGTGCAGAAAGCTAACATATCCAGGCTGAGGCAGAGCAAGATGGAAGCATGTTCCATGGACAACGGGCCCTTTCTGCAGAAAGGCCTGCCAGCAGCTCCGGCAGTTATATTCTGAAGGTAGGGTCGCCAATTTTGGTTGAATGCATTCCTGGAGGTTTCATTGCACAACATACTCTGTAATTAGCTTAGTCTTTAATTCCTGGAAACTCCAGGACAATCCTGGAAGGGTGGCAACCCTGACCAAAGGAGCACCAATGCAATTACAGCAGCATGGCACCAGGGTTGGGAGGGGAATCTTCCAGAGCAACTGCCAGTGCTGATGACAGCTGAGACATTTCTTCAAGCCCCAGCTCCTGGTGTCAAGTGATTTCCTGAGGCTCTCATGTTTCATTTCACTTTTTCTTTGTAACAGGTCAAGTCTTCAAGAGAAAAGCTTGAATACATGACCCAGGTGCAGCCTAAAGGCTCAGAAACCGGAGGCAAATAAAAGGAGCCTAACGTTTATTTTAAAACCTCATGGTTTTAGGGCCCTGCCTTAGCATTTCCTAGCCCGTGGTGCAGCACTAGGGCTTTCAGGTGATCTGCCCCAACCCATTTAAGCCTTTAATCATCAAGGGCCAACACCTGGGACTACCCACCCCACACGGCTACCCCACAGCAGCGGCTTTACGGGCTCCAAGCCCTCCCCACACTAGGCCAGGCAAAGGGGGGGGGGAAGCCGCACCGGGGCTTGCAATAAGCACAGCGGGCAGGTAAGAACCCATCAGGTGATAGCTAGGAAGCCCCCCGTGAAGGGAAAATAACCCAACCAGGGCTCCGCTAGCGGAACCGTAACGCCAGGGGCGGGATGCTGCTGCCCCGGGGGCTGCACCCCGCCAGGCACGGCCGCCCGCGGGGGGCGCTAGAGAGCCAGCCCCCAGGCTGGGACAGGCGGAGCAGCCGCACCGCTGCCCAGGGGCTGTTTTGCAGCGTCCATACAGCCTGGGGACCCCCCGCCCCGCGCCAGCGCGGGGTCTCACACGTGGTGGGGCTGCGCTCTTCCCCCCCCCCCCCATGCACGCTAGCGGCGGAGCGTCCCTGACACTCGGGGCTCGGTCCACACGCAGGCGGCCATCGCACGGGCATTGCTGGCTGCAGCTCCCCACAGGCGGCTCTCCCTGCGCGGCTCAGCAGCGCCCCTAGCACCCGTCCGCGGCACGAGCCTTTCCTCCCCGCCCCCACCCGAGCAGCCCCAGCAAAACACTCCAGCTTCGTGTTCTCTCCCTAGCCCAGCACCTTCTGCTTTATATACCCTGCTAAAAATAGCCTGCCGCTTAGCCCACCAATCAGGACTGAGCGAATTTCGAATCGCGCCAATAGCATGAGCCGTCACGGAGAGGCTTGGTCACGCCAGGAGGGGCCGAGATGCCTCCTGCAAGGCGATTGGGCTGATCTGACATCATTGCAACGCCGTGTAACGAGTTGGTGGAAGAGATTGGGCAGTGCTCCGAGCCGGCGTAATAGGATCACGAGGGGGGGAGGGAGGAGGGGAGAGGGAGGGGGAAAGAGGAGCGAGGAGGCGGAGGCTGTAGCTGTGACTGTGGCCAAGGAGAGCTTAGAACAGGGAAGTTTTGCAGGGGGTTACATTTGCAGTCAGCTCAGTGTTTGCAAATATTGTGCAGGCTCCTGAGCGAGTGTCCTCTGCGAACCACTGGAGAGGAGAGCAGCGGCAGGATTTGGAGACTTTGTTAATTGCTGTGCAATTACATTTTGCATGAAACTTTGCTTTTTTTTTTCGTTCCCAAGCTCTAAAAGGAATTAATATTTGTTTTTGTATTTTTTTTTCTTCTCTGGAGTAAAGGGGGGGTTTGGAAGCAGACTGTATATTGAGACACCCCCCCCCACACACACACACACATCTCCTCTACCCATAGAGGAGGCATCTGTGTTTTTGTAACCAGAATTGACTTTGTTGTTGCAATTTAGACATGGATGTTCTCCCAATGTGCAGCATATTCCAGGAACTCCAGATTGTGCACGACACTGGTTACTTCTCAGCTTTACCATCTCTGGAGGAATATTGGCAACAGGTAAACGAGGATGGTGGTGTTGCTGTTGTTTGTTTGTTAAGCCACATTAAAGGATGAGTAGATCAAAATGCCAAAGTGTCATCCGGGCATTTGGGGAGAATGTAATAGAGATATTAACAAAAGTTTTGAAGCAGGTGTTTTGATAATTATTTTTTTTTAATTTTGAGGGTTTTTAAAATAAATGTATTTCTCAGTACAACTGAGTTTCTCTTTTTTAATGTATTCCCCATTATGAAAGGAACTGTCAGTTGAGAAAAGAGAGGCCGATGTGTTTGAATGCGTTTTCTGGGTTGGTTGTTTTTTGTTGTTGTTGTCGTCGTCGTTTTGGCTCATCAAAAACAGCAACGACCAGAGTGAAATCCAAACTTCTGAGCTTTGCTTTCGCGTGATCCAGTGCAGTCCCTCACGAAAGTTTTATGCCTGTATCAGGTCCAAACTCTACAGCTGGATCTTGTCATCTGAACTCCCCTCCCCCTTATTTGCCAAGAGTTGTTTTTCGCCCCATGGTGTATGGTGTGTTTTGGAGGTTTGTTTTGTTTTGGTAGGGGGGACGGGACAACTAGTTTTTGAAGACGTTGCTAATGTAAAGGATTCGCGAAGCTCTCAATCCCTGTTTACCTGGTGCCCTGGTTGTTGATTAGCAAAAAAAAAAAAAAATTTTAATTTTTGCACAACCAGTGAGTTGTCAGTCATATGACAGCGATCCTGTTTTGCTAATTGCCTCGAGTCTTAGTTTGGGAGGAAGAACAACTGGGGCTTCTTGCCTTTAATGGACATGTCCCCCCGTCCCAGAAATTGGATTGCCTGAAATGAGATTGCCTTTGACATTTTTTGCATTGTCTTGCTTTTTATTGGAGGGGAGGGGGTTGTTTACTATGCTCCCTGCGGTGATGTTTGCTTTTAACAAATAAAATTACCAGATCAAATACTGCTTGTTTGTATGAAAGACAAGAAACGCTTCAGGAAGGTTGAAATCCAGAGTGTTACAACCGTCACATGCCTACTAATTGTATGCAATTCCTGTCCTGTCCGCCACCCCCACTCCCCCAAAAGAGGCAGCTTCAATAGTACGTGATTGAAATTGATCTCAGTAGTTTCCTTCAAGCATTTGGGATTTTGGCAAAGAGCCAGAACTGGTTCCCAGTAGCCTTCAGAGGCATTTAAATTCATAGAGAGCTTCATTTTGGTCCCCATTACTAATCTACGTAATGCGAAATTTAAATTAGCCAGAAAAATATTAGTTTAACAAGAATTTAGTAAATGTTCTTTCGTGTTTCCTTGGAGGATCAATACTTTGTTATGCTGTGTCTTAATGCCTTTTTAAAATGTGCGCTGCAAAACTGTTGTCTAGTGATAGGCAAAGACATAAATATTGATTGTGTGTGGCTTTTTCTTTCTCTTTCCTTCCATTTTTGACCACGCTATCAGCTTGATCATGACATGCAACCCAGTTCAGCTGAGTGATGTTGGTGAGGGACCTCCATACCATAACAGAACGTCCTTAGGTGGAGAGTTGGAGGGGTAAAAATGTAGCATTTTGGATTGTCTGTGCTTGCAAGATTGTTTTGGGAGGGATAATCTTGATTAAAAAAGTGCAGTTTTGAACAGAAACTTAGTAAGCAGGAACTGTCAGTAAGGGTAAATCCACTATGTAGTACTTCCACACACATAACTAACTTATAGTGGAAAACAAAAACCCTTGGGCACAAAATTTCCTACCACTTTCTTCCCCTCAGGATAGTTAGAAAGTTTGAAATTGTAAAGAGAGAATGCTGATGGCTGCAGTTTAAATCACTTGGAAGATTATCTCCCCCCCCCCCCTTTTTTTTTTTTGGTGGGCTAATTACATGTCCCATTGCATGTATATTTGAACAGAGTACTTTCTTGGCTGATGGTCAGAATTTTAAAAGGAAGTCTCTTTTGGCATTATGTGAAAGAAATAGAGATGACTCATACAGTTGCACTCTTGGCCAGTAGATAAAGTTCTTGTTCATTGTGGGACTCCCAGCAGGACTTTAGAGTAATTTCCCTTTCTCCTTTACAATAGTACATTACTATTCTGGAACTTTTCCCCCTCCTCCTGTTATTGAAGTTCCTTATGTTATTCGGACCACTAATAGGAAGCAGCTAAAGTTATGTGGTGTGCACTTGGAATTGACATTCTTTGAAAGTCTAGTAGGTCGAGTTCTCACACACAGGAAATGGGTGGTTATCTGCAGTTTCATTGATGTCCCCTGAATACGGATTGTCTGCTACTTGCAGCCATACTAGAATGTGGCTTTGTTTTGTGACACAGCACTTAGGTTTTTAACTGCATGTCAGAGCATACAGTTATATGCAGCGTTGTAGCTGTGCTTGGTCCCAGGATATTAGAGAGGTAAGTTTGGTCACTCTAGCTTTGTGTTTGTGTGAGAGTGATACAAAATGACTTGAAAAAATGAATAAAAGCCCATTAGAAAGTGTAAAGAAGCCTGATTAAAATGTGCTACATTTTATATTGATTTCAATACTAGCCTTCTTAAAATATGAATTTTGTGATGGGGATTACTTGTGGCACCTTAGAGACTAACCAATTTATTTGAGCATAAGCTTTCGTGAGCTACAGCTCACTTCATCGGATTTTACTGACTCATTAGAACACTATTTGGAAAATGTTGAGTGACTTACACCTTTTCCTTAGTGTTTGCACTCTTGCCCAGTTCTTGAAAACTTCAGTTACTTTTACTGCAACAATCACCTGGTTATGGCTGGAATCTCCTCTAATTTGTAAGGCACCTATCAATTTCAAATACCCCACTTTGTTGCATACTGTTTGAAATTTAAAGCTCAACTCTCCTTTTTTAAAACCATTTTGTAAAATCTTTTTCTTTTTCTTTTTCTTTTTTTATAGACCTGTTTAGAGCTGGAACGATATCTTCAAAGTGAACCCTGCTATGTATCTGCATCTGAAATTAAATTTGATAGCCAAGAGGATCTCTGGACCAAAATTATTCTGGCACGTGAGAAAAAGGAGGAATCTGAACTGAAGAGTACATGTATTTCAAAAGAGGACAGTCCTAGTAGCCAGAACTTAGAGACCAACAGTTTGAATTCTGATGTAAGCAGTGAGTCTTCAGACAGCTCTGAGGAACTTTCACCTACTACTAAGTTTACCTCTGATCCTATAAGTGATGTTTTAGCCAATTCAGGAAACTTGAGTTCATCTGTCACTTCTACTCCCCCTTCTTCTCCTGAGTTGAGCAAGGAAACTTCCTCCCAGCTATGGAATTGTGTGCCCGGTGAATTGCATTCACCAGGTAAAATTCGTACCGGTACCATTGGAAAGACTGCAGAAAAGGGTACCCCAGTCAATGGCGACGCTTCACCGGATGGCCGGAGGCGTGTCCATAGGTGTCACTTCAACGGTTGCAGGAAAGTTTACACCAAAAGTTCACATCTGAAAGCACATCAGCGCACTCATACAGGTTAGTAACCTTGTATCTGTTAGGAGTTGGAGACTACTGTAGGGAATACCCCGATGGCAGTGTTGTCATAACATTACATAATCACTGGGTGAAAGCCCAAGGTTGGGAAGATGATTCAGTTATACCAGAGGTTTACCAGAATGAAAGACCTCACTTCCTCATTCTTTTCATAAGCTGAGTTGAAGCCTCTTGAGTACAAAGATACTTGGGTGTAGTCTGCAAAAAGAAAAGGAGTACTTGTGGCACCTTAGAGACTAACCAATTTATTTGAGCATAAGCTTTCGTGAGCTACAGCTCACTTCATCGGATGTAGACTGGTCTTCTGTCACAGATGAATGGTTTCCATTTGCTAATTAGATAGTGCTGAAGAAGTTGCAGAATTATTTAATCTTTGAAAAACTCCTTAAGTAAATTAGACAACAGATCTACTTTGCTGACAATTTTGTGAGAAAGTCTCAAATTTACTTTTGTTTTTAAAAGTAGGGATTTCACATAATATAACTGGAAGTGGGGGTAGATGCTTTCATAGGAAGAAGTGTTACTGGACTCTTCTTCACCAAGGTCTATTAAGTTAATACAGGCAAGGCCTGTGGCTGTTAAGTATAACTGCAAATGTGCACTGGTTGCATAATATTAAAAAATACTTTTATGTGCCGTAGTTTAAGCAAAAGTCTTAGAAGACCACACAATGTACCAGTCCTTCTGACATAAAACCAGATTGGATTTAGCAATATGTATCACTTATTTCATGGTTTCACTTTTTTAAAAAAACAACACTATAGCATTTTATTACTCTGAAACATAGATTTTAAAAAATCAATATATGAGATTGTCATGAAAGAGAGTAAAGTGGATAGGCATTCCAGGGCCTGCATTTTTTTTTTTTTTTATGGTGGTAGTAGCTGGCACAGTTTTTGTTGTTGTTGGTTTTTTAAGCATTAATATTCTACAGCCCTTGATGTCTGGAGTTAGAGATGTAGAACAACTGGTTGGCTCACCAGTCACTGCTTAAG
The DNA here is from genome assembly GCF_965152235.1 of Eretmochelys imbricata. NCBI lineage: Eukaryota > Metazoa > Chordata > Testudines > Cheloniidae > Eretmochelys > Eretmochelys imbricata. The sequence goes on from NC_135573.1 coordinate 244,117,437, forward strand.
GAAAGGAGCAATGTTCTGCGTCCTTAGTGTGCCAGTCAAGGGTTATTCTCCAGAAATGGCAAATGTTTTTCATGAGGTGAGGGAGAAGGGAGGAATGCAAAAGGAAGGACATTACTCTGATCCTCCAGCTCAGCATTCCTAATTTTTTTCCATTTGTGGAAGTCATTTAGCTGACTCATATGCTCACATTCTGGTGTGGAAGTGAAATGAAACAAGGCACTTTCAAAAAAAAAAAAAAAAAAAGGAAAGAACAATTTCCACTGAAGTTCTTGCCCCTGAACAGACTGTAAATAACTGATAGCTACATAACTGTGGCAGAACTGTTGCCGTGGTTGTTTTGTGACTGGGACTATTTCTATGAACTGCTGGTAGTATTTCCCTCAAATGTTAACTGAAATCAGCAGCGTTCAAACTGGTAATTGTGATTTTTTTTTTTTCCCTTGCTCTTCATCTAGTATATCTGGGTCAGCATGAAAAGGTTCCATTTTGTGCAGATAATCTGTGGGACAGTGGACTTTGAAGCAGTACAGTAATCTAATTATATCAGGTTTCAGAGTAGCAGTCGTGTTAGTCTGTATTCACAAAAAGAAAAGGAGTACTTGTGGCACCTTAGAGACTAACCAATTTATTTGAGCATAAGCTTTTGTGAGCTACAGCTCACTTCATCGGATGCATTTAGTGGCAATGCAATGAATGCATCCGATGAAGTGAACTGTAGCTCAAGAAAGCTTATGCTCAAATAAATTGGTTAGTCTCTAAGGTGCCACAAGTACTCCTTTTCTTTTTGCTAATTATATCAGTGAATCAAAACATTTCTGGGCCAGATTCTGCCATCCTGGCTCATCTTGACATGAAGTTAAGGGGACTACTCGTGGAGTAAGGTACTACTCTAGATGAACAAGGATGATAGTTTCTGGCCCTTAACTAGCTTTCTTTGGTTCCTATTCAATAGGTATTTATTAACATCTTTCAATTAGGGTGCCTTTTGTTTTAAACATGGTGATGTTACAGCTAAGTAAGAATCTTAATGATTCTTCAAGCTTCTGTCACCTACATTCTCAAAAACACTGAACTGTTCTGATTGAAAATGGGTATCCTTGTTTTTATATATAAAATTAATGAGACAATATTCATTGTTTGAGTGTAGTCATGGTTAATCTCCTAATATGCTTTATTTATAGGAGAAAAGCCTTACAGATGTTCATGGGAAGGTTGTGAGTGGCGTTTTGCAAGAAGTGATGAGTTAACCAGACACTTCAGAAAGCACACTGGTGCCAAGCCTTTTAAATGTAGTCACTGTGACAGGTATGTGAATTAAATTGCGCTTTTTTTAAACAAAGTTATTTATAATACTTGGTGAAAAGCAGGTCTAGGTGATATTTTTTGTTATAGAAGATTCATTCACAAAGAAACTTATGAACAAAATGCTTCAGTGAAAACTAATTCTGTTCTCTTTTGAGGGACTATTACATTTTCACAATTAAAAACATCCTGTTGCATTAATGACCTGGAATGTAGCTTGAGTAATGCACATTAATGAAAATGGAGTAATGTGAAACCCAACTTTCCTTCCTTTGCAGGTGTTTTTCCAGGTCTGACCACCTGGCCCTTCACATGAAGCGACACCTCTGAATGGGTCAAGAGGTGAATCCTGTGGGCTAAGCGGCTTCAAGGCTGAACAGCCTTGAAAGGAGGGATGCGTGTTCCAGCCAAAGCATGCCATTTTGCACCCTACCCAGTTGCCTCCAGGACCTCTCTTTCTTGAAGGTCTTTTGAGGGCTAATAAGTCACGTAAGAAACGGCATGGCAACCGTGGTGCGTGATGTTTGGGGTTTCCTGGACTCATACACTGGTACCTAACCTTCTGAGTGGCTCCTAAGCCTTTGCCGTGAGCATGTGCACTGAGAATGTTAATGATTGGGTGACTGTTTGTTACTGAGGATCTATTGATGACTGTATGCCGAGGCCCCTTTTTTTCTTGTGGTTGTTTTATAACTGTAAGAGAAAAAAAGTAGTCTGAATGGTTTGTATGTGAGGGATATCCTGCAAGAGGGGACGACCACCAATCATTGCCAAGGGGTGGGGGGAGGGGTGTCTGCACCTTTTAGAGGGGAAAAATGGAAAGGAGAAGGAAAAGACACACACAAAAAAAAAGTCAGGACGCCAGAGTGGAGATGGGGGAGCCCCCCCCTTCCTGTATGAGAGGAGCTTTAGGTGTCTGATGCAGCTATTAAACGTGCAATGTGTCAAGTAGCTTGTTTTACTTGCTACAGAGCTCATTTGTAATCCATTGTATAAGCTGTGTATTTACAAATATAACACAACTATAACTTTTCATTATAATACAGAGGTTATTGCATGGTTCTGGGGAACTATATGCTTTTCCATTCTTTAATCAGGACTGCAGTTTTGATTCCAGTTAAGAGCAGCTAAAATACAATTGGTCTAATGTTACATAATGTATGGAACCTGAATAATTTTTTTGGTTGGGTGGATAAAACCACTATAGGTTAGAAACTGATTTTTCTCATGCAGCTAATTTTTCTCTTATTTATGCCTTGAGGACTAATTTCTGGTTTTCTAGCTGTTTAATGCACTGTTGACCTTAATAATGGTGCCTTATGCAAGTGACCTTCTCTTGCAGGGGGTCTTATACAGGGGTATGGGTGATGCATGCTTTATTAAGGCTCCTTTTTCACCTGGCATTGTACTGTATCAAATGTATAATGAGGGGGGGTGGGAGGGGACGGGAAAAGGCTACTTCCAGGGTCCTCCTTCACAAAGACAAATAGAGAGAAAAGTCCTTCATGTCAGTACAGTATTTGTTTAACTTAGACAATTTGACTGTGTTACAGTATAATGCATACAGCAATTGAATACCTGACCAGTTCTGCCACCTTGAGACTTTTTTTATATTGACCTTGCACAACGATTGTGTATATACACACCCCAGCTGTACTTAATATGTAACAGTTTCATGCATATTAAAGATACAGAAGTATTAAAAGATGTATTTGCTTAAAAGGCACAAGTTTCACATCTATATATCTAGCTATCTGTTAGTAATACAGAAAGAAACTATAATACTTTTTTAAAGTGGGCAGAAAAATTCTTGTGTGTGTATATTTGTGTGTACAGTCTGTGTATGTGTGTATATATAGATAATATATAAATATTTTTAAAGGAAAAAAATTGGAACGTGTAGCTAGAAAATACAACAGCCTGTGAAGATTCCCCCCCGCCCCCTGGGCTGTAAAGGAGGCAAAGAAATGAAAGATACAGCTATTAAAATCTAGCATTTTTAGAGGCTTTACCTTTAGCATAACAGTTTACGAAAGGCTTTGTTGGCATTGAGTCCTCCTCAGACTGCTGACTGGCTTATGTAGTTATTGGCTTATCTGGAATAGCATATCTGGCCATTAAAATGGCACGGACTGAATATTCGCACACTAAAAGAATGCTAGCTGGGTTCAGATGACATAAACTCAGATTTTCGGCCTTCCAGTTTATTGGAGGATCTGAAAGGGAGCTAGTTACTGCAGGGGTTGAATTTTAATTTTTAAATAGTTCTGCTAAAATGAAGACATAAGGCTCTTTTCTCCCAGATTAGAAATAGTTTGTCCCAAAGTAGTAAACCTTTTTTTAAAAACAAGCTCACCATCACACTGATGCAGTTAACTATGTAATTTTGGGAGGGGTGTGGGGGGGCGTCTTGCTTACTATGCTACTATTTTGGCAGAACTTCCAGGAAATGAGTGTGTAGATAAGTGGTTTAAAAAAGAAAAGTATATGCAAATTATCTGGTTCTAAGGAACACACAGGCCTAAATTCTCATTTCATTTTTGTATTAAAATGCCTGAAAATGCACTTTTTTTTTCTTTTTGGCAAAAACAAAACAACAAAAATCCCAGAAAATGGATTTACTCTTCTGTTTTTTTAAAAAAATAATCCTTGTTTGCAGTGCTCTATGCTTAGCCATAATAATTCTGATAAACAAGAAGGTAAATAAAAGTTTAAAAAAACAAACAAAAAACAACACTTGCACTGGCTTGTCTCAATTGTGAAATACCATCAGACTTGTTTGGATGGGGTGGGGCTTTGTGCCATATGTCAAATGCCTGTAGTTTTTCCAAATAAGCAAGTACATTCTGTTCAGGTGATAACTGAGCCTCAATCAAGCTGAATAAATAAAAATAAAAAAAATATTGCTTGAAATTTAAGACAAAAAACATTTCTATTAGTGAAATTTCTTTTTTTGTTTTTGAAGCACCCTGTTATCTAAAGAATCTCTTTGTAAGATTTTTGTAAAAATGTTTTGTTTTACAAGATTTTATTTGAAATTGTTTTTTGCAAGATTGTTATATTTCTGTATGAATGTATTTTTTATTGGAATAACATAAAAAAGAAATTCTTAGCAGCAGCACTTGTCTCGTTCTCTTTTTCTCTGATCTAAAGATAATCATACAATGAAATAAGGTATTACATTAACCTATACGCTTCCCCTTGGGTCTGCTATTCTTGGGTACCTATGCCTTAGAGTCACATCATCCTATATTAGAAAGCAGGCAGAAGAACCTTGTTCAGCTCACAACCAGAAATTATTACATACCTTTTATTGTTAAGTCCAGCAAAAATATATGCTTTGACCATATTTGGGGAAAACTCTATCCTCTTCCCTCTGAATGGAAGGATTGGAGTAACTTGCTTAGGGTGCAGAACTTGTATGCATTTTACTCCTGTACTGTTGATAGAATACAAGAGAGCTCTATCACCTTCAGTTTTGTTGAGTGAACACACAAAATTACAGGCTCTGCTGTGTAAGATAGGATAGAGTAGTGGGGACCTGATGATGAGATGGAACAATCTGTGGGATGAACTCGGTGAAGGGAAGTGAACAAAGTTTTCCTTTCTCCTAGCCCTGTCCCATAGGTTTATTTGCTGTAGTGGTGGTTTGGCCCATGTGTCAGTGATCTTCAATCAATGAGACTTTTTATCTTTTCTATCAGCTCCAGCCTTTCAAATGAATGGCTCTTTAGAGCATGTGAAACATGTCCACTTGCTTTGGATACATACATCAAAATGAACTGTGCATGTCAACATGTGACCTCCACTTCACCAATTATTTTTTAATTGCTTAAACATAGAGTAAAACAAAGCAGGAAAAATTGCAAGGGTATGTGGGATGGAACTGACTAAGTGCAGCCCAAACTGTCTGAATGTTTCTTACTTTTAGATTAGACATGGACTAAAACACATACTGAGGAGAACTAGTAATTGCATATTGTGGGTACAATAAGCCAAGGATGAGGTTAGGGTGTCCAGGCACACACACGGGACCCCACGCCAGTCCCAAACAGGCTGATACATAGCAATGGGTTTAGAAATAGACCTGAGAAGAGGTAGGAGATACCCCAATGGCAACTAGACCAATTTATGGCCTGAAATAGTGAAATAGAGTAGGTAGGGGCTGATGCTATTGGAATAATGAATTCCACCCCCACTACATCTGTTTAGTGCCTTAAACAAATTCTGGTTGCTTAGGCTTTATGGAGGCTGGATTCATTTTACCATATATTTTGTGAATGATCCTACAGAGAAAAAGGATTGTGAAGACTTGAGAGCTGGCTTCGGGAGCTAGCTCTGACCCATACTTTCAGTGTTCTTGGGCAAATCACGTACTCTTTTTTTGTTTTTAAGAATTTCCTTTCTCTCACCCTTGGTGTCCTGTCTATTTAGATCATAAAATCTTCAGGTCTGGGGTTGTCTCTGTGTTTGTACAGCATCTATCACAATGGGGTCCTGATCTCAACTGGGGCTCCCAGGTGCTACTGCAATATTGTGCTCATGTAGGGATTATGGAATTTCAAACTCTCCAGTACGCAGTATAAAAATAAAAGCAATTTTAAGAAACTTAGGCGTGACCCTGAAGATTCTCTATGCAGGGACTTCAATAGGAGTTCAGCACAGCAGATCAAGTACAGGTTTTGCAGATTTTTGCTATTTTTCCCTTGGTTTGTTTGGTTTCTGAGTTGTGTCTTACTCTGACTAACAACTGAATTGCTGCGACTGCACATTCTAAATAAAGGCATTGATACTGTATCCTCCAGGCTGTTCTTAAGATTCCACCCCCTTATTTCATACAAAGTATGCTAGAGAAGTAAGTTTTGTTGAGACAAGGCAGGCTAGTGTAAGTAGTATTGTGCAACAAGGAAGCAGAAAAGCAGAGAGCTCCGGGGTTTGTGCATTTCAGCATGTATATCTAGTGCAAACTTACTTAACTCCAGATTTTGAAATACTGAACAGGAGGAAAGGGGAAGAGACTTTGGGGGGAAATATTCTTAAGGGTTTAATACAAAGAAGAGTTTTGACCTTGGTTACTATCCTCAGCAACTGCTTTCCAATATGATGACTTCTAAACAGTGATGGTTAGGTACAGTTGTGCGTGCGCACATGTATAGAATTGCTTTGAATTTAACATGAAACAGAGCACTCCTCTTTTTTTAAAATCATATGCTAAAAAGTTACTTTCTCCTCTCTTCAAAACCCTGGCCTCATTGAAGATTTTTATTAGGCACATGTTGTATATGACATTGCTGCTTTCTCTGCTTGTCAGAGTGTGTTGAGGGCAAATTATGTTTTATTGCTTCATCTTTAGAGCTTGTTTATAATGCTGCTGCCTTTATCCTTGTTTTGACCTCTTCTGTTCCTTGAACTATTTTAGCATTTTTTTTTAATTTCATGAAAAGACATGAGGAAAAAAAACTACTGCAAGAGCCCCTTTATAAATCTTACTAACAACACTATCAAGATTATGAATAGGGAAGAAGAGAAAACAACATAACATTCCTTACTGTAATATATACAGCATCATATGAGTCCATTGTGCTATGCAGACACATAAAATAGAGTCAGGAACCAGTCTCCCTTACTACCAGGTGTAGTCAGTCCAGTTGGAGGCCCGATCACCCCTTGCTCGGAACAGTGGTTAGGGTAGATTAGAACAGAAGGGGGAAGCTTTCACAGCCAAGGGGGAGCTGGGAGGATCTCTGTTTATTCAAGCCAGGGAGGGGAGGCGGATTTTCCCTCTGCTTTAAGAAGAGGAGAATATGCTGTGCTTTCCCCTGCTCCCCCTTTACTTTAACCCCTTTATGGAAAATCCTGCCTGTGGGGGTTTGAGGGAGGAAATCTCCAGAAGGTTTTCCATGTTAAGGTTTCTTCAGCATTGTTCCATCAGGGAGTCATCGTTCCCTCTCGCATCCTGTGGAACAGGCCATGCAACCAGTTCCGGAAATCCTGAGTTCTGGAACTCAACGGGAGGTCACGGTAATCTGAACAATCTCAGGGGGCTAGCTGCTCCTCCACAATTTCCATTGGGAGATCAGAGTCAGGCTTCCCTTGCCAAGTGCCACCCACAGAACATTTCTCAAAATGAAGTCCACACCATGGAGAGAAGTAATGGACACATTTTACAGCCTAGACTTGTAATATCTTTTGGGGGGAATCTCTACAAGACTGAAGTAGGATAATGTGTATTCCCTATCATCCCTCAGCCTCCTACTTCTCCATTACTAGCTCCCTCCTGACACCATGCCTAAACTCACTCATTGGATAGCAATGGTGCTTCAAAGGCAGCCAAACCCTGATGTGAAAATGAATAAAGGTGTAGGTGGAGGGTTCTTCATACACGGGGATGGTAGGAAGTTTAATCAGCCCAGGATTCAATGGGACTACCATAGGAAGTAAGGTTTGGCATGATCAAGCTTTGAGGTTATACGTCTGGTCTGAAATCAAAGCCCATTGAAGTCAATGGAAAGACTCCCATCAAATGCAATTAGCTTTGGATCAGGTCCTTTACTATTAAAGCCAAGCAAGTAGTGGGGGGAAATTCTGCAAATATTCATTCAAATTCAAAAGCAAGTTTTGATTCAATGACAGTCACAATCCCATCGTGTCCATTCTCCACAAGCATTTGAGCACTTGAATTTTACTAGTATAAGCCCTTCTGAAAATGAATTTTTAATTGAAATGTGTGAATATTTGTTGAAAACAAATTGTGGATTTGGTTAGGAAATTGTGATTCGCACTGTAGTTTCAGTTACACAACAGCTACATAATTTACAGCAAGAATTGCAGTATGCATATTCAATTGTAATGTTCTCAGTTCGATCGCTGTACAAGTGATTAGCTGAGAAATTATTAACTGAAGAAATTTGCTTGATATGCAGGATACCATAGCAGCCAGGGTGGCCTATAGCTTAAAAAAATTGCCACATCAGATAGGAGTTAAAATTTAAAAAAAAAAAGCTATTCAGAATTTGGAATTAAGGCTTTAGACTGGTCATGTTCCTTCAACAAGTATTAAAATTTGTCAGATGAAAAATAACTGTATAAAACAACATCAATGAGGTGCTTTAAGATGATCTATTATACCAAGGTGACTAGTGCAGCCATTTTGAATTGCCATCATGATACGAAACAGATGGTGCATGTTTATGTTTAATGTTTGAGGGGGGTATAGGAAAGCAATTGAGAGCTGATGTATTTTGTTAATGGGTAAGCAAAGGTTCATATATACAGTTAAAACAGGAAGTAAAAAAGCAACATTTTTTCTGCACAAATTAGGCAGTGCAGCAACATATTCAGATACATTTATTTGACTTGTTTCACTTTAAATATTTTAATGAGACATTCTCTAAATGTTTTTGAATGGAGATAATCTGGTTACCACATGTCTTGTTGTAAACCAAGATGCCCTTTAACAGCAGATTCTTTCGATGTAGCATAAATTTAGCTGGAATTAGCCTTGCTGAATATTAGTCCCTCAGTTCTCCGCTTGCTAAACCTCCATCTTTTCTTTATCACCTCTGAGCTTTTGAGAAGCACATTTGGTCAGCCCTGCACAAAAACAAACTGTCTATTGACATTGGGCATACCAAATACCCCAACAATAATTCAGGAAGTCCATAGAGTCATGGAGAAGCCACTGCTATATTAATTCCACATCCTGCTTTGGAGTTCATATTCACCAAATGTACTGAAAACCTGTATATGCCCTGGCATAGGCAAACCTCTTAATTTGTTACATTTCACATTATCACATTGTATTCAGTTGCATAAGATTAGATTCTGAATCTACATAACAGTTAAAGAATATTGTTAATTATAGATATTTACCAGACAGCAATCATCCAGTCTTCTGGGTTTTCCTTTATTTGTTTTTGCAAGGGGTGGAGAGGACAGTGAAGATAAATGGTGGCTTGAAATAGGTGTCTATATTATTAGCATTATTAATAATAAATCATAATAATTAATAGCAAGAACAACAATTTACAGCAGTTGATAAAAGTCCCAGTTGAGATGGGGGCCACATTGTGCTAGGAACTTGTGATGAAGTATATACCACTTCCTGGTTCTGAAAGGATCAAAGTGGGCCTGAGAGACCAGTTAACACACCTGATTGCACCTGGAGGATGGGCCAGGTCTAATTAAAGAAGAAACTCTGCTATGGAAGAGTTGAGTAGTTTCTATATAGAGAGGAAGCCCTAAATGGAAGGGGGCTGCATAGAGGAGGCAGGGAGTGCAGTTCCTCTCTGAGTAATAGAGAGTGGAGGTTGGAGAGACTCAAAGAAGTCATGAGTGTGAAGCACACTCTGGTGGTGAGCCCTGACAAAACAGCATGACCTTGACTTCTAGAAAAGAAACCAGGAAGGCATTCAACTGAAGAGTAGCTTCAGGAAGGAGTTTAAACCCTGGGAAAAGCCCTGATGGGAGGAGACTTCTGGAGTGGGCCTGAAAGAAGGTCACCCAACAGGCAGACAGCCTTGGATGGATTCATAGATAGATTCATAGATATCAAGGTAGAAGGGACCATCATGATCATCTAGTCTGACCTCCTGCACAATGCAGGCCACAGAATCTCACCCACCCACTCCTGCGATAAACCTCTTACCTATGTCTGAGCTATTGAAGTCCTCAAATCACGGTTTAAAGACTTCAAGGTGCAGAGAATCCTCCAGCAAGTGACCCATGCCCCATGCTACAGAGGAAGGTGAAAAAGCACCAGGGCCTCTTCCAATCTGCCCTGGAGGAAAATTCCTTCCCGACCCCAAATATGGCAATCAGCTGAACCCTGAGCAAATGGGCAAGATTCACCAGCCAGATACCCAGGAAAGAATTCTCTGTAGTAACTCAGATCCCACCCCACCTAACATCCCATCACAGGCCATTGGGCCTATTTACCGTGAATAGTTAAAGATCAATTAATTGCCAAAATCATGTTATCCCATCATACCATCTCCTCCATAAACTTATCGAGTTTAATCTTGAAGCCAGATAGGTCTTTTGCCCCCACTGCTTCCCTTGGAAGGCTATTCCAGAACTTCACTCCTCTAATGGTTAGAAACCTTCATCTAATTTCAAGTCTAAACTTCCCGATGGCCAGTTTATATCCATTTGTTCTTCTGTCCACATTGGTACTGAGCTTAAATAATTCCTCTCCCTCTCCGGTATTTATCCCTCTGATATATTTATAGAGAGCAATCATAGATGGGCTAGATGGGATTGAAGGATCCAGACTACAGGCAAGACTTCAGGGAGGTAATTCTTATTTGTCAGACTTCTGCTGAACAATGGAGACCTGTGAGAGGATGCAAGATGGATTAAAAGGGGGCAGAAGTTGCTTTGGTTGTGGCTTGTGTTTTAATTTTGAGGGTTTGGTTGAAAGACTCCAGGGAGAAGCCTTAAGGCCACTACTCTGACAGAAGAGTGGGATAGAAGAGCCCCCAGAGGAGTAGAAGATGTCATATTGATGACCAGTGCCATGTGGGATGTTGATACCCCAAAACGGGAGAGACTTTAAAGTGACCTGGCTGGAGGATGGCATCACAAGAAGGGGCAGCCCACCACAGGACTGGAGGTATTGTCAACAGGGGGCATGTGATGGGGCCTTGGAGGTCTAGGAGGCCTAACTGTTAGGCAATAGTGATATCTGTTCCTGACCTTAAGCCAGGAATCTTTTGCTTTCTACCTGCATCTGGGTCACCCCATCTTACCGCTCCTTAAAGGGGAGTGGTAGAGGAACCAGGCTTTCCCTCTCCACTGGCTCCCAGGCCAGGGCCTTGTGGGTAGCAACACTGGCAGGGTCCTCCCTGTTGTAAGTCCAAGTTTGCTTCCCTCAGCTACTTTCTACCAGTATATTCCTTCAGTTTGGGGTATGATGCCAGTCAGTCTCTCAACAACAACAAAAAGATTCCAAAGGAACAGGGCCCTGCAGGTTCTCAAAGGGGATCGTGGGTGGAGAAGGCACTGTGTGTGAGCCTTACCTGTTCTGTGGTCCCCTCTCAAACTCAACCTTCTGTCAGGCTTCTGGAGAAGGATTCCTCTTTCCTGCAGCCCATCTACCACCTTTTGCCTGGGCTTCTGAGCTCCTTTTAACCTGCTCATCCAGTCAGAACATGCTCAGCAAACCAAGAGGGGTGAGGCTACCTGGGCCCAGAATGGGGTTTTTATACCCCATCACAGGGCACTAAAAAGGAGAGCCTTCTATGCCACACTCCTCCAAGAGGAGGTGCCCCAGGAGTGAGTCACTGATCTAGAGTACTATAGGGCATGAGACAGTCCCTGCCTCAAAGAGCATACAGTCTAATTAGATAAGATTCATTCGTATTATCATTGTTATTTCAGAAAAAGGAACTAATTAAGGGCCACAGTTTTCTGGCATTTAGTACCTATAACTGGGTTGCATTTTCAAATGACCTCAGGCCCCATGTCTACACCTATATAAAGACCAGAATTTCAAAAGCGTTCAGCACCTGACATGTGGAGCGCTTTGGAAATTCTGACCCCAATTGTTGGGGCTGTCCACTTGAGAAAATTTGGCCCTAAGTAACATCCTCAAGGTCACACATGGAACTTACGTCAGTCAAGAATTTAACCCAAATCTCAAGTGCCAATCTAGACCCTTAACCTCAAGAAAATCCTTCCTGATCTGCTATAATTGGGATTTTGAATAATCATTTACCTATATGTTTATGGGTCACATTTCACCTTGTCCAAGGTTCATGGTGAAATTCCCTGCCTATACAGAAAACTAGCATAAGCATAAGCTCTATGCACCACTTAACTGGCCTTTTGCTCACCTTCTACACACGAGTGAATTTCAACCACAGTGCATAAATCCAACAACTTCCTGAAGGCATAATAATGGGGTGTAGTACTACAGACAGAATAAGGTGGCTCAAAGTAATGGGGAAGAGAGGTTAGATTTGTTCCAAAAGCACTGAAGGATTGAAAACTATGCTTTATAGTAAAGACTCAGGAAACTCATTCTGCTTAAGCTTAACAAAGACGAGAGACTTTATCATAGCCTAGAAGTACCTACACAGGAAGCAGAAGTTTGACAACAGAGCTCTTCAATTTAGTAGACAAAGGTAGAACAAGAACCAATGGCAGAGAGTTGAAGCTGGACAAATTCAGACTGGAAATAAGGCGCAAATATTTAACAGTGAGAGTAAATGACCAGTAGAATACCTTACCAAGAGTTCTGGTGGATTCTCCATCACTAAACATTTTTAAGTCAAGGTTGGAGCCTTTCCTAAAAAATCTGTTCTAGTTAAAAAAAAAAAAAAAAAGAGTTGAAGGAAGTCCTATGGCCTATGTTATACAGGAGGCCAGACTAGATGGTTGCAATGGTCCCTTCTGGCTTTACAATGTATGAGTCTCACTATATACCTAGCTCAGTGTTGCCAACTTGCACAATTTTAAACACAGATGGGAGCAGATCCTCAGCTGGTGTAAATCAGTTTAGCTCCATTTACTTCAGTGAATTTACAACACCTGAGGATCTGGCCTATGATTTTGAGATTTACCATGTTCCTTTAATGTCTGATGATCTTTTTTCAAGGGAAAATAAAATTCTTCAAGCTGCAAAAAAAGACAACAGGGCTTGTTTCTTCTTAGCCTCAAATCCAAGAAAATGGTTGTGCATCTACCTTAAAAATATCGCTGCCTATTTCACTGCAAAGAGCCTAGATAAGCATTGCTGTGAACTGACTTTGTTCTTTGATTTTTTTTCCCCCTGCTGTTCCTCCTAACATTTTTATCATTTAATCCTTAGCAGTGGTAAGTAAGTATGACAGGAAGACAGAGCAGAAAATTAAGGCTTGTTAAGACTATTATGCTCCAAAAGGATCATGTCATAAATGGGAGTTTAGTCTGCCCAGGTTGGGATTTAATTAAATAATTATGTCAAGGTGGATGAGACAATAAAAGACCATGGCATGTGATTAATTCCAGAGCCAAATTTTCCCTGCTCATACGTCATACAGAGGTGCACCATGCAGGATGCATACGTCATCCAGACCATTGAGTGCCCGTGGCTGCTTCTGCAGCATTTTGGCTGCATTCACCTCTTTAGCAGCTGCAGCTCCCTCTACATGGGAGTTTAGGTTGCTGGGTTCATCTTTCTCCCATGCTGAGTTTCCCTCCCAAACAACTGCCTGCACTAACTTAGATGGAGCGCTGTGGAGCACTGCTGCATGGCACAGAACGTGTAGACCACTTCCTCCTCCTCCATGGGCTCTTCCAGAGGGCAGGATTTCCTTCCTAGTGTTTATATCCCTGTAATTTCCCCTGTGGATCCAGGGACAGAATAGGCCCACTGCTCCTCCAGCATGTCATAAGAGGTGACTAACAGGGGGCTGCCTGGAGAGGGATGGGCTCTGCCAGGTTAGAAATTTTCCCAAGACATAGCATATGATGAGCAAGACAATGATGTCCATACCGGATTGATCGCAGCCCAGGCACCACCAGGGCAGACGTGACAAGTATACTACTGGTGTAACCCCAACAAAGAGGATCCGTGGAAGAGGTAACATCACAATAGCCACATGGAATGTGAGGACATTGAGACAAATAGGGAGGTTGAAAGAACTCACGTACGAAATGGAACAATACACCTGGCACCTCTTAGGAATCTCTGAGGTCAGATGGAAGAACTTTGGAGAGGTACTAACAGAAGAAGGCCATGTACTCTATTACAGTGGAGAAGACAAACATGTCAACGGCGTAGGATTTCCTGTGCCTAAAGATATCAAGAATTCAGCATTAGGATGCTTCCCAGTGTCCAGCAGGCTTATTTCCATCTGTCTAAATGCATTACCTTTTAATATCACAGTGGTACAAGTCTATGCCCCTACAACAGATTATGACAATGAGCAAATTGAAGATTTTTAAAATCAGCTCTAAGACATCATCAATAAGGCACACAAGAAAGATATCCTGATTGTATAAGGAGATTGGAATGCTAAGGTGGGTACTGATGCACAGGCAGATTGGCAAATTTATTGTGGCCCTTCCTGTAATGCGGTAACCAATGAGAGAGGATTGAGACTTTTGGAGTTTGCCAGCTATAACAATCTGGTTCTTGCAAATACATTAGGAGCACATAAAGCATCCAGACGATCAACATGGCATGCACTTAATGGTCTACATCACAGCCAGAACAACTACATCATGGTGCAAAGCCGATTTTGTTCTGGGATTAACAGAGCTAAAACAAGGAGCCTCCCCAGTGCTGATATTGGAAGTGATCACGACCTTGTGATGCTAAATTTTTGGCTGCAGCTAAGGAAAATCATCAGGCCAAAGTTCACCAGAACCAATTTTGACTCTGAAAGACCAAATGATAGGCAGAAATTTTTCCCCGCTGCTTGCTTTAGATGAAGACGTAGAAACAATGACCAACAACTTCAATGCTGTAATGAATGAGGCAGCAATGGACATCCTTGGGAAAAATCATAAGAAGACAAACCATGGGTCACAAATGAAATACTACAAATATATGACATTAGAAGAGAACTTAAGAGCGACAAGAACAACACTGAGGGAACTGATAAATACAGAGCGATTGGCAGAAAGATCAAGAAAGGAATGAAGGTGACCAAGGAGATATGGACTGAAAAACAATGCTCTAAAATTGAAGAGTGTATCAATAATAAAAATAGCAAACGAGCCTTCCCGGTTGAAAAAGATCTGATGAAGGAAAGATGGACCAAAGCTAATGCAATTCAAGACAAAGAAGGGAACAGTCTTACAGAAGAAAGGGACATCATCAATAGATAGACAAACTACTGCTCTGATCTATACACAAATGGAGATCCTAGTGTCTTAGACAGCCCAGAGTCAACACAGGTGGATGACTTTCCAATACTACGTGAAGAAGTGGAGACAGCTGTGAAATCACTCAAGAATGGAAAGGCTACAGTTATTGATAACATCCCAGCTAAGTTGATGAAATTCTCAGGAGAAATAGTAATAGATGTACTCACCAAGATCTGCAACAAGATCTGGCAGACCGGTGAGTAGCCCTCCATGTGGATACTGTCACTAATCATCACGCTGCCAAAGAAAGGCAACCTGCAATTGTGTCAAAATTACCTGACCATAAGCTTAATTAGCCATCCCAGCAAAGTGATGTTGAAAGTCATATTGAACAGACTGAAGCCGCAAGTGGAGAATATCATTGCTGAAGAACAGGCTGGCTTTCATGCTGGAAGAAGTACCACAGAACAGATTTTCAACCTTCATGTTCTATGTGAGAAGTACTTACAACACCGCCAGGACATCTACCACGTCTTTGACTTCAAGAAGGCATTTAACAGAGTATGCCATGAAGCTCTCTGGGCAACCATGAAGTATAATGTTGGTCGTAAGCTTATTCTTACCCTTATACAACTGTATGCCAAGGCCAGCAGTGCAGTTCTCATCAATGGCACAATAGAAGAGTGGTTTTGCAGTACTGTTGGAGTCCAGCAAGGCTGCCTTCTTTCACCCACACTGTTGAACATCTACTGATGCCCTAGAAGATCACAGATGCACAGTCAGCATTGGGGGGCAAACAATCTCAAATCTTTGGTTCACTGATGACATTGATGGCCTGGCAGGCAGCGAAGATGAACTTGCCAACCTTGTGAAATGACTGGATGAAACCTCCACAAAATATGGCATGGAAATCAGTGCAGAGAAAACCAAGCTGATGACAGACAAACGTGATGGGATCAGCTCACATATCACGTCAGTGGACAAGAACTGGAGACAGTGAAACAGTTCAAGTATTTGGGGGCAGTCATCACTGATGAAGGATCCAAGGCATAAATTCGGGCAAGAACTGCGCAAACAACAACAGCAGCAGTGGCAAAGCTAAAGCCAATTTGGAGTAGTAAGAACATCTCCCTGGAATCCAAACTGAAACTGCTGCACGCATTGGTCATCTCTATGTTTCTGTACGTGTGCGAGACATGGATCCTTATGGTAGAACTTGAACAGAAAATACAGGTAGTAGAGATGAGATACTTCCGTAAAGTCCTGGACATCTTCTACTTCGACCACATCACTAATGAAGAGGTCTGCACATCATCACCCAATGCGCTGGGTCATATGAAGACCTCCTGATGACCATGAAGAAGCGCAAACTGAAGTGGTACAGCCATGTAAGAAGATCATCTGGCTTATCCAAGATCATCCTCCAAGGGACAATACAGAGGAAGAGAAGAAGAGGTACACAAAAGAAGAGATGGATTGACAACATAAAAGAGTGGACAGGAATGGACTTCGCAGAGACTCAAGCAATGACACACAATCGTCAAGGGTGGAGACAATTGTCTGATTGCTGGTGCCCCAATGACCAATGTGGTTATGGGAGTGATGATGAATTGTTCTCACGAGACAACATGAGGAAGCTTGCACTGCTGCTATCCATGCTGTACCATATCCAGCTATTTTATGCAAGTGCCTATCACCATGGTATGTGAGCTCCTCCCAAGAATAAGAACAATGAAAAGCTGAAGAAAGGATTTCATTGTCGAGGGATCCTATACCTAGTCCATTTCACACTAAATTCACCTTTAAGAATTAGAAATTCCAATGTGAAGTTGAGGTATTTCAAAACAAAACACTGAAGCTGTTTATCACAAATATATTCCAACACTATGGAGACCACATGGAAGTGTCAGCAAAACCATAACAAAAACAATGATGCTTTTCCTTGGCTTTGGGAGAATGATATTTCTGTTGCTTTCTCATACTTCCCTTTGGCATGAGCTTGAAAAGCTGGGCAGGGCTTAGCTGAATCACAGTTCAGAGGCCAGTTCAAACTGTGAGTGCTTAACAGGGTGGGGAATAAAGTGATGTGATTGTTCACATTTAGTGTCAGTAAAGATCTTAGTGTAAAACTTGGGATAATGGGTGTTTTTTCTGGACTGTGGATAGCCACAATCCTTGTGTTATTATATGAATTGTTTAAGGCAATGGTCAAGATATTTAAAGCTATCATATCATAATGCTGCACTGCAGAATTTTTCATTGAGAACAGCAACTCAGACTCTCCTTCACGTATAAGTGCAGACAGGACACTTCATTGGCATATACGTAGAGCACGGGAGAGAGGAAGTGCGGGATTGGCAAAACATTTGGAAAGAGAATAAACAGTTTTAATTTCATTTGAAATTTGTCATTCTCACATTTTTTGACAAATATTCAAAATGCATGAATTTGGATTTTAATTTTTATATTTTAATCTCTTTCGCTCACTTATTTGTACTTTTTTTTCTAATGAAAACTGGGGGTGGGGGGTTATTCCTGTCCCCCACACACACTATCTTTCACTTTGAAAATATTTTTTCACACTTTTTTTTCACCTTCCCCTTCTGCCCTGGAAAAGGTGGTGAAGCAAAGTTAGAGAATGTAAGAAAAAAAATCTCTACTCCTGTTTACTTTTTTAAACTTCATTACACTAACTTTTTTTACTTTTTCACCACTTTTTCCAGGGAAGAAGGGGAAAGTTTAAAAAACGAGAGAGATTTTTCCCATCTGTTGAAATGAACATATTTGAAAAAGATCAACATTTGTTGTAATGGTTTCAGAGTAGCAGCCCTGTTAGTCTGTATTCGCAAAAAGAAAAGGAGTACTTGTGGCACCTTAGAGACTAACCAATTTATTTGAGCATAAGCTTTCGTGAGCTACAGCTCACTTCATCGGATGCATAAAGTGGAAAGTACAGTGAGGAGATTTTATATACACACAGACCATGAAAAAATATACATTGTATGGAGAGTGATCACTTAAGATGAGCTATTACCTGCAGGAGATAATAGCTCATCTTAAGTGATCACTCTCCATACAATGTATATTTTTTCATGGTCTGTGTGTATATAAAATCTCCTCACTGTACTTTTCACTTTATGCTTCCAATGAAGTGAGCTGTAGCTCACGAAAGCTTATGCTCAAGTAAATTGGTTAGTCTCTAAGGTGCCACAAGTACTCCTTTTCTTATTTGTTGTAATGTAACCATTTTCTAAAACCAAAAATTGTCATTTTTTTCCAAAAAATTGTTTTCAACAAAACCTTTTATAAAATTTGTCAAAAAAATTTCAGCCAGCCCTGCATCTAATGGGGAAATGTCATTCCATATCCCTGGCATAGTGTGGAAACCCCTCCACAAGGAGTCTGTGCGGTTTGAGGGGAAGATCAGACCCTGAGATTAGCTGCTTTCCATGGACCATGCACTGCAAATCTGCTTGACTTCTATATAGAAAATAAGCTGTATATTAATGTCTTATAGCTGTTAAATTCTAGCCAGTCTCCTCTGTGCCAGCTGTTGAGTACCCAGCCAGTTATAGCACAAAATCTGTAGAAGCCGGGAGGGGTGGGAGTGAGAGGTGAAGGTCAAGTTGAGCAGGTGCCATTTGTTTATGAGTGTCCCTTTAGGGCAGCCTCACCCTTGGTCTCTCCCAATAAACAGTGTGATTTACTGGAAATTTTGTGATCCCCTTCTAGGATACCCTCTACTGGAGGGAACAACTTGTCCCAGTGTTTGCTTTCCTAGTTACATTCACTTAGGACTTTGACATTTCAATATGTCAGAGTTAAGTGTTTATATTTCCATTATTAAGTTGTTACATTATACTGGAATTCAGGTGTGATGATATTCTACCCTCAGCAGTATTGCATCAGAACTTCCTGATGGCTGGTGTCACAGACTACTTACTACCAGGGATTCCTAATAAATTGGTCACCACTCTAGAAAGTGCTACAGCAAATATACCTTTTAACCTTCAAATATGTTAAAGCCAAGGATGTCAAACATAATCAAACCCTTATCAGGAAGTAAAATTTGCCTGCCTGTGCCCCACTGTGCTGACTGGGATGTGGTTCTCAAGAAATGCTAGCTCAGCAAAGAACAGGTGGGGAAGGATCAGACCTTAACAGCAGGAGCTGCTAGCTTTCAAAGTTCAACCTGTCACAAACCCTTTTCTTCAACACACAGTTCTAAACTGTTGGTAAATACATTTCTTCCCTAACGTTCTTTTTACAAAAAGTGAATGATGACGGCTGTTAAAGGACACATGGTTTGGGCTTTTGCTTTACATTTGAACACTGAAGTAAGCATTAGATTTCAAATGGCTTTTGCCTTCTGCAATTATGCCCAGAACCTAAAACCAAGCATCTGAAAACACAGTGGCATGTGATGTCAGGTAGAGGTTCATCACACTACTCTCTAATGCCATCCATTGCCATAGAAGTAGCTTGCTCCAGTTCCTCTTCCCCCTTACACCAGTGTAAACCTAGAGTAGCTCTATCAACATCAGTGAAGCACATCAGTATAATACCTATGTGACAAGAGAATCAGGTCCAGTGTATCTGTATAACAGCTGCCATCTTGGCTGACCTCAGGAACTGGGAGCCTCCAGAGCTAAAAGCACAAGTCTCTGCAGCTTATGCTAGAATCAAGCTCTCTAGCTAAGTGCAGTAAACAGACTCCTAACCTCTGTGAACCAGGCACACAGGTGATCACAACATACTGAATCATGGGTTACATCTGCAATACATATGGAAGTTGGGCACCTAACTTTAAAAACCCCAGCCTATGACAGTAAAACGCCATGGTGGGATTGCCCAGAGTTCTTCTGGAAGCCTTAGATGTATACTGTGCATTTATTTCCAAAGCTTTTTTTTTTTTTTCATAAAGGGCCTGCTTCTGAGGTCAATGAGAGCGCTTCCACCGGCAACCGAATTAGGCCTGTAATGAAGAGGAATGGAAGTACTGGTTTAAAAATCAAAATAAACCAAAAATCTTCCTTCATGGAGATGAAGGTTGCTCAAGATGCTGAATGAATAATCATGTGGTGTCCAGGTATCTTGGCTCTAAACAATATCTTCATTCTATTGATGGGTCAAATGAGTCAGTTAACTGTAAACAAGATTTCAGACAATGGATGACAAGTGGGGTGGTGAGTCAAGATGTGTATTACATTCCTTTTTGTCTACAGGTATTACTTTTTCTTTACCTGATGGCAAATTTATTTGATTGAAAATGACTCAGTTTATGCTATGGTGACCCGCCATCAACAAACTCAGCTCTGGGAAATTATATTTTCTCCATTGATGTACATGGAAGTGTAGTTCCAAAAGATGGTCAGTCTCAAAGATTGAACTCTGTCAAGGTTCCTCCCCCACTCTGAACTCTAGGGTACAGATGTGGGGACCTGCATGAAAAACCTCCTAAGCTTATCTTTACCAGCTTAGGTCAAAACTTCCCCAAGGTACAAAATATTCCACCCGTTGTCCTTGGACTGGCCGCTACCACCACCAAACTAATACTGGTTACTGGGGAAGAGCTGTTTGGACACGTCCTTCCCCCCAAAATACTTCCCAAAACCTTGCACCCCACTTCCTGGAGAAGGTTTGGTAAAAAGCCTCACCAATTTGCCTACGTGACTACAGACCCAGACCCTTGGATCTTAAGAACAATGAATAATCCTCCCAACACTTGCACCCCCCCTTTCCTGGGAAATGTTGGATAAAAAGCCTCACCAATTTGCATAGGTGACCACAGACCCAAACCCTTGGATCTGAGAACAATGAAAAAGCATTCAGTTTCTTACAAGAAGACTTTTAATAAAAATAGAAGTAAATAGAAATGAAGAAATCCCCCCTGTAAAATCAGGATGGTAGATATCTTACAGGGTAATTAGATTAAAAAACATAGAGAACCCCTCTAGGCAAAACCTTAAGTTACAAAAAAGATACACAGACAGAAATAGTTATTCTATTCAGCACAATTCTTTTCTCAGCCATTTAAAGAAATCATAATCTAACACATACCTAGCTAGATTACTTACTAAAAGTTCTAAGACTCCATTCCTGGTCTATCCCCGGCAGAAACCAGCATATAGACAGACACAGACCCTTTGTTTCTCTCCCTCCTCCCAGCTTTTGAAAGTATCTTGTCCCCTCATTGGTCATTTTGGTCAGGTGCCAGCGAGGTTACCTTTAGCTTCTTAACTCTTTACAGGTGAGAGGAGCTTCCCCTGGCCAGGAGGGATTTCAAAGGGGTTTACCCTTCCCTTTATATTTATGACAAACTCCATGCACATGAAGTACCTATAAATATTAGGATGCTTGACTGCACAGTTGAAAATGAAGGTGAGAGGGAAAAGGGGGTGCTCCTAGAAATAATGAAAAAAAAATATAGAAGTATTTTCTATGAAGATGGAACTTCCAAGAATCATGTCACGGTAGATAAAAATGATCAGGAAATACTTTGCTAAATTGGTGAAGGGTCTTCCTCAATGTGAACTGACACTTCTTCATTCTTCATTCTTTTGCTGCTTCTCCTAGTTCATCTCTAACAACTAAGGGATAGTCATATAGTTTGGGACCATACTCATCTTATTTAAATTGATCCAGCTCCATGGAAGCCAACTGAGAATCTGACCCAATTTATAAAAAATCAATTTTACAATATTTTGAAAAAAATATTCATGGAATAATTCAAACGGTATGGTAAAACGCTGACTGATTATATGATGCTGAGATGCCACATTCTGGCCTATGAGCCATATCTTCAGTTAGAGTAAATCAGCAGAGATCTGTTGACTCCAGGGGAGCAATGCTGATTTACACCACCATTGAACCTGGCTCTATTAGCGTTGCTGTAAGATAGTGCTTATAATTTTTCTTCCTTTGGACCATCTGTTTTATAATAATACCTAAGTCCTGAGTAATCCTGGAAAGTATAAAGAAGCTCAAAATATTACACTTGTGTTGGGAATGAAAGCGAATCCTTATATGGAGGAAGCCACTGAAGTGCCCATTGATACACAATCTTCTGGAAGAGCAGAGAAATGGTGTAAAACACTAATACTTTAGTTGGTGAATTTTGCAGCAGGGAAACAAAAGTACTGACATTTTCTTTTTGTCTTGAACCCTGAAATTGCATTAATTTGTTAGATAAATGCAGGAAACCATGAGTGAAATACTATGGCTTGAGTTATGCAGCAGGTCAGCTTAGCTAGACAAGGTGGGTGAGGTAATATCATTTATTGTTCTGACATCTACACTGAAAACAGACTAGAAAGTCATACTGTTCCCTTCTGGCCTTAATATATATATGACTCTACGAAAGTTTGTGGATTGCTCCCATAGGGCCTGATCCATCTGTAGTCATGGAGAGCTTTTCCTTGATTTCAATATACCTTAGATCATGCCCATAGACAATAGATAACATAAGACTGAAAATGTTCATTGAGACTAAATTTGTTGTTTGCTGTTGTCTTCTTCATCACACCAACCCTATAATCTATAATATGTTTATTTCATTCTCAGTAAATAAAAGTTGGGTATGTCTGTCTGTGTATCTATGGAGATTTTTGTGTCCTTTCATAGTATTTCAGTGCTGGCATCTTAAATTAAAACATTTCTCTTGTTCAATTTAATTCTTGAGTGTTCTACTCCTTGACGCTAGTGCTGAAAGGCTTGAGTGAAAAATGTTCCAACTATCAGCTGCTGCCTGGGAGCAAGGAGGAATATTCTTGAGGTTCCTCTCTGGCTGCTATTTGTCTGAGCAATTTGCTGATAATCCCAGTGCTTTTCCTTTTCTGTGCCTCTGTGTGTGCTTGAGATCAGTGGCATCCAACTTATAGTGTTGGTAGGTACCGACATATTACAAGATTCCTCTTTCCACTCGCAAATTCATAGTGGGATGCCCCATCAAAGATCTAGCCCTGGACATCAGACAATAATGTTGGCTGACCTTCTGCTCTAGGCTTTTAAGTCTCTTTCTGACTAAAATTAGATTTTTCTCCTCTTGGAAAAGAAATAGTCCAGTGTGTGAGCCTCAAACTGTCAGTCATCTGTGGTGAAGCAAATAACGGATTTCCTTTGAAGCAGCAGAATTGAAAGATCCATCAATAAAAATAATTAATAATGTTATTTTACATACTTCTCACATGCTCATTAGAAGTCTTTAGTATGATGGTTCTCTTTCTACCTGCTATTTAGGGGTGATTTTGGCCCATGGATAGGTACTTTGACTTAGTAGTGCATGAAAATCTGATTAAAAAATTAGCACTCTACAAGGACTGGTTAACTGACAAATCTCAAAGTAGTCATCAGTGGGGAATCATCATTGAATGGGGGTGTTTTTAGCAGGGTTCTTCAGGGATCAGTACTGGGCCTGATGCTATTCAACATTATATCAATGATTTGGATGTGCATATATAAAAATCACCGCTGATAAAATTTGTGGATGGTACAAAGAGTGGTAGAATGGTCAATAATGATGAGGACTAGGTAATCATACAGAATTTTTAATGCAATCAAATACAAAATTATACATATAGAAACAAGAATGGGACACTATATCCTGGAAAACAGTGATTCTGAAAAGGATCGAAGGGTCATAGTGGACAAGTAACTCAGCATGAACTCCTTGGAAAAAAGAGCTAATGTGATCCTTGCATGTATAAACAAGGGAACAGCTAGTAGGAAGGTGATTTTTATCTTTTAGTGAGATTGATGCTAGAGTTCTGTGTACAGTTTTGGTGTCAACATTTTAAAAAAGGAGAGACTGGGAAAAAAAGAGCTAAAAGTAGTTTTTCAGGATTGAGAAAGTGTCTTATAGTGAGAAATTCAAAGAGCTCAATCTGTTCAGCTTATCGAAAAGAGGTGACCTGATAAGTGTTAGGAGTAGCTTCACAAGCACCAAAAAAAAAAAAGAAAAAAGAAAGAAAAAAAAAGAAAAAAAGAATATGGGTACTAAGGAGCTTTTTAAACTAGATGAGAAAGCCATAACAAGAACCCATGGCTGGAAGCTGAAGTCAGACAAATTCAAGTTGTAAATAACGCATTATGTTTTTAATTGTGATAAACTATTGGAACAAACTACCGCAGAGTGACTGTAATAGCTGAGACACAGCTTCAGATTTTAGCACCGTATACACACACCCACACACACACCCACCCCCTTAAGGTTAACCTGTCCCCCTTATTTTTAGGCTTGTTTTTTTACCACCTTTTCCTGGAGGGCCATAATCTGAGTCTTCTAGTAACTTGTTTGCTGACCAGATGTATTTATTATTTGCAGCTTTTTTGTGCCCATTAGCCAGGGATGAAAGTAAGTTAGAGGACTTACCGGTACACCGGAGTCCTCAGCAGCAGGTGTGGCCTCAACCGGAAGAGGCAGGGCCTTAAATCCCCAGGCCCTTTAAATCTTGATTTAAAGGGCCAGGGCTCCAGCTGCGGTAGTGGCGCCTGGGAGCCTGGAACCCTTTAAATCACCCCCGAGCTACCAGCTGCAGAGGCGGCTGGGAACCCCGGGGCCCGGGGGCAATTTAAAAGGCCCAGGGATCCAGCTACCACTACCGCAGCAGAGCCCTGAGCCCTTTAAATCACTGAGGAGCCCTGGGGGCTCCCAGTTGCCACCGCTATCCCGGGGCTCTGGGCTCTGGCAGAGCTTTAAAGGGCCTGGGGCTCTGCTGTGGTAGCGGCTGCTGGAGCCCTGAGTCCTTTAAATCCCCGCCTGAGCCCTGCTGCCCGAGCCCTGGGGTAGCGGCGGCAGGGGCAGGAGCTCCGGGGCCCTATAAATCCTCGCCAGAGCCCCACCGCTGCTACCCCAGGGCTTTAAATTGTACTCTGGGAAAGCCGGTCCCAGTACAGCGCACCGGCTCTTACCGGTATGCCGTACCGGGGCTTACCAGCTTACTTTCACCTCTGCCATTAGCTAGGTAATTTGCATTTACACAGAGGCTTTTTAGCTTGCTTTTGGATTTAAAGCTATCAGCAGCTTAGAGACTGTTTTAAAAGGGACACATTTCACTTCCACGAGAGTTCTGATTACTTTCCACTTTCATCTCCTGCTTTAAATTACACAAAGATCTGAAAAAGAAAGCACAACCTATTGTGGCTTTTTTTGGAGCCCTAATAGGATTTTAATGAAATATCATGTTTTGTTTGCATTTTTTTTTTTTTTACCCCTTCTCCAATATACACGGCACACGTCCTGGGAAAATGCACTTTTTTTTTATAGTTTAACCTTTATAACATTATATTAGCTATATTAATTTTACACAAGATGTAACTGCCTTCCCTGTGCCCGCAGAGTTTTTATGCGCACCGACCAAAGCGACAGTTCGATCCCCCAGAGCCACCCCAAGGCTTAGTGTTTTTATTATTGCTCCTCTTTTCCTTTTCTTTTACCTGTGCGCACACACAAAATTCTCTTTTGCCTAATATCCCTTGCACATTACTTTTTTACACAACTGTACCTGATTACACTTCCATTTTGTACAACTAGACACAACCAGGGGCAGCCAAGTAAAGTTTTAATACCCCTTACATTCCTTTAGTGATTTTGATTACATTACCGAAGTTAAATAATTTTGATCAGATTCTCTCTCCACCTGCTGCCTGCAGCAGTTCTTTATAGACCATTTCTGTGGGAAAAGGGCCCATTTTCCCTCAGAATAGCTGTAAAGGCTTCTGGGGACAGAAGCATAGTGGTGGTAGTAGCCACTCTACCTGACCCCCTTGGATAATCTAATTACCAAGCTTTCATCCAATGTGACTGCACAGAGTTGCACATACAGTTACATTTATATAACTGAATTTTATTATTAAACAAAAACTTTTTTTTTGTAACACCACAACTGTTACTCTTTAACATCTTCACAACAGTTACCTTTTACCATTTCCACAACTTCCAAATGTTTACTTTCCTCCAGATCCTGTATTATTAATTTCTGCAAAAGGTATTTGTAACTTTTCACTCACTTCTTTAAATCACTTACTCCTACATTAAGTTCTTTAAGGTAGTGCAATTTGTCTGTAACAACTTAGCCACCAAGTACAATTATTGCCACACAGCTGCCTTAACCTGTGCTGTCTTTATGTTGAGACTGTTCAAAGAGGCAGTAAAACATTTGTCTCCATGGATGCCCATGGATTTTTTACTCCCAAAATTCCAGTGGAATACAGCAGATCTCCGTTATACTTTGTCCAAAATAACCAAAAACATTTTACATAAGTATTTAAAGTACCCTTTATTAAAACTTTAAAAAAACAAAAGTGTGGAAAGGTGGGGGGAGAGGAGGGGGGAGAGGAGGGGGAAGAGGTGGAAAGAAACCAATGAAGCCTGTCAGGCCAGTTTAAAGTAATGGCTACCAGCAGCAAATTAAGTAAACCGAGGAAAAGAAGAAGGAAAAGAAGAAAAGGATATAGTTAGCTCTGAGCCAAGAGTAGGCTCCCTGGGTTGAAACAGTTGGGAACCCTTATCCCCAGCTTCTCATTCTGGCTCTGGGAGAAGAGTGGGGGTTGTTACCTGCTCCTGCAAACCCTGCCATTTTGCACTTTAAAACTCCCCCCCCTTTCTTTCTTTCTCTTCGCTCCCCCAGGACCAAGTCCCAGCTCCAGTCTCTAAAGGTAGTCTGTTAACTCTGCTTTTGACTTTAAACCCTGTTGTGCCAAATCATTTTTAATCACCACTAACTAATTTACAACCCTTCAGCAGCCCTTGCTGAAGCAGCACCAAACTTGAAAGATTACTGGCAGCTTCCCATAATGCTGCCCTTACTTCAAACCTCTCACAAGCAGACTGAAGCACCTCCTTTCCTTGGAAGGCATTCAGTCCCAATGAGCAGTGACCTCCTTCCACTACCCATATACCAAAGGAGGGTGGGCTTCTTAGCCATCCCCCATCCCTCTGGGTTCCCTAACACTCCTCCATTTCCTTTTTAATCTCATCCAAGGTTGACCATTGTACCTGGTACGGGCCCTGGTTCTTCCTTATCCATTTATCCAAAAAATCCTTTACCCTGGCTTGCCAGAACCAGCAACTACCATGACTAGAGTTCATTATACCCCCTCCAAGCAGCTGCGCGGACTGTTGGGGAGGGGGACTTACATGCTGCCACTCACCTATCCGATGCTATGCATCCAAGTCAGGGCACCAAGATGTTAGGAGCTTATCTCTTCACCCACTTACTTCCCTGGTCCTTCTCGCATAAACAGAGAGTAACAATACCCGAAGTCCAAAGGTGGAAACAATTTAATGTTTATTGGGGTAAACTTTTAGCAAGCATAATTCCAGTTTCCTTCTTTACTGTCCCCCTTTCCAGCTTTGACATCACAGAGCCTTACCTGTGTCCCTGTTCCCATTTCCACCCCTTATTAAAACATGATTCCAATTCTCCCACCCCCATTCCCTGTTCCTATTCCCTCCCTTACTTCCTGATTGACTGCAGACTATATAGTAAAACTTGAGCTCTGTTTAGCTATACCTTAACCCATCATTTTCCTAAAATTTAACTAAACAATCCTAACATATTGTAACATAATTATTTAACCAATTATATCCCACCACTTTAATTAGTTTACACCCAGCAAAATTAATTATACAGCAAACAGAAACAATTACAGAACCAAAGAGAGCTTATACAGACAAATAATAGGGAAATGGGAACTACAATAATAGAACAACACAAAAATAAGGACAGGTTTCAGAGTAGCAGCCGTGTTAGTCTGTATTCGCAAAAAGAAAAGGAGTACTTGTGGCACCTTAGAGACTAACCAATTTATTTGAGTATAAGCTTTCGTGAGCTACAGCGAAGTGAGCTGTAGCTTACAAAAGCTTATACTCAAATAAATTGGTTAGTCTCTAAGGTGCCACAAGTACTCCTTTTCTTTTTACAAAAATAAGGATTTCACATCCCAGCTATTAATAAGTGAGTTCTTGCCAAACAGGATACTATCAAACTAAATTTCCTTTTACATCTTCTAGGCACTTCCCTTTCTCTGGAGGTGACAGGCATTATCAGGACAGAATTGTATTCCTAACAGCCTAATAGCACCTTATTTCAATGTAACTAGTTTGAAATGTAAAAATGTGACTGTTCGTTTCCCAGCTTATGGCTGCCTCTGCTGCTTAGCCAAAAATTTTAGCCTAAAAACAGAGCCTCAGTCTGTCACAGTAAAAAAAAGGCCCTTACACCAGCAGACGGTGATTTTGATTCTTTCTTTTATACCTCTAGAACTAGCTAAGTAATAAGAATACACCTAAATTCTTAAAGTATAGGCCTTTACAAACAGGCCTAAATATCTATGTCCTAACAGTTATCACATTCACATTCCACTTAGGAGAGACCAGGTGCAGAAGAGAAATACCACTGTGTTCCCCGTTCCCTGGAGTTCCTGCATGCTGTAGCAGCTGCATATATGGCAGCAGAACCTTGGTAATGCTTCTCTTCTACTCACATTTGCTGCTTTAGGAGCTCTAGCATTTGTCCTCTTCTGTGCTCTGCTTCAACACAATGGAATCTCAGAGCTGTTCCTTCACTACCCTATGGTGTTACTAGGGCAAAATGTACTTTCACTCCTCTTTTCCCATGTTGTGCTGCAGGTGAACACTTACAGCACTCCTCTTTCTAAAGTTCAGAACAAATGCCTACAAGATCTCTATCAAGCATTCTTACAACTACAATACCCACCTGCTGAAGTGAAGAAACAGATTGACGGAGCCAGAAGAGTACCCAGAAGTTACCTACTACAGGACAGGCCCAACAAAGAAAATAACAGAACGCCACTAGCCATCACCTTCAGCCCCCAACCAGAACCTCTCCAACGCAGGGATAGCTCAGTGGTTTGAGCATTGGCCTGCTAAACCCAGGGTTGTGAGTTCAATCTTTGAGGGGGCCATTTGGGATCTGGGGCAAAACTTGGGGATTGGTCCTGCTTTGAGCAGCAGGTTGGACTAGATGACCTCCTGAGGTCCCTTCCAACCCTGATATTCTATGATTCTATGATCTACAACCTATCCTGAAGATCTCACAGATCTTGGGAGACAGTCCAGTCCTTCCTTACAGACAGCCCCCCCAACCTGAAGCAAATACTCACCAGCAACCACACACCACACAACAGAACCACTAACTCAGGAACCTATCCTTGCAACAAAGCCCGTTGCCAACTGTGTCCACATATCTATTCTGGGGACACCGTCATAGGGCCTAATCACATCAGCCACACTATCAGAGGCTCGTTCACCTGCACATCTACCAATGTGATATATTCCTTCATGTGCCAGCAATGCCCCTCTGCCATGTACATTGGCCAAACTGGATAATCTCTACGTGAAAGAATAAATGAACACAAATCAGAAATCAAGAATTACAACAGTCAAAAACCAGTCGGAGAACACTTCAATCTCTTTGGTCACTCGATTACAGACCTAAAAGTGGCAATTCTTCAGCAAAAAAACTTCAAAAACAGACTCCAGTGAGAGACTGCTGAATTGGAATTAATTTGCAAACTGTATACAATTAACTTAGGCTTGAATAAAGACTGGCAGTGGATGGGTCATTACACAAAGTAAAACTATTTCCCCATGTTTATTCCCCCCCACACCCCCTACTGTTCCTCAGACAAATTCTTGTCAACTGCTGGAAATGGCCCACCTTGATTATCACTACAAAAGGTTTCCCTCCCCCACCTCCCCCGCTCTCCTGCTGGTAGTAGCTCACCTTACCTGATCACTCTCCTTACAGTGTGTATGGTAATACCCATTGTTTCATGTTCTCTGTGTATATAAATCTCCCCACTGTATTTTCTACTGCATGCATCCGATGAAGTGAGCTGTAGCTCACAAAAGCTTATGCTCAAATAAATTTGTTAGTCTCTAAGGTGCCACAAGTCCTCCTTTTCTTAGAACAAAAAGGATTGTCAGAACAAACCTCTTGAATTCCATTTTGGGTTTGATCAATACAAACTCCACTGAGTTTACCAATTCTTTAGTTGCTACAGAGTTTGTGAAAGGGCATAATGTACCCTCTGTACATCCTCGGATTCTGAAATGGACTGGCGTAACTCTGACTTCAATGCTGATTTATGCCAGCTGAGAATCTGGCCCAATATTTTTAACCCTACTAAATTCCATTCCTGGTCTAGTGTTGAAAATGAGACTAAAGTCAGACAATTCTGGACCAATCCAGACCAGTGAGGAATAAAGAGAAGGAAACATTTGTAAGTACTATGAGCATGATGGATTGACAATCTCTTTATATTCCATCCAATTTTTAAAAGTAAAAAAAATAAATATTGAAAACATACTTTAGATTTTATTTTATTAGTTACCAAATATGTTATGCTACTTGCATATTATATTGAACAAGTGCATTAGGAGAGTGCTTCATACTTACTCACATTTCAAATTAGACTATTCTCTCAAAATACACCAATTTGGCATAATGTTCTTGAAACAACAGGATGTGAAATAATGAAAAAATCGAATTTGTCTTTCCATACCCTCTATAGGAACACATAAAATACTTTTCAGAGTAACAGCCGTGTTAGTCTGTATTCGCAAAAAGAAAAGGAGTACTTGTGGCACCTTAGAGACTAACCAATTTATTTGAGCATGAGCTTTCGTGAGCTACAGAAGTGAGCTGTAGCTCACGAAAGCTCATGCTCAAATAAATTGGTTAGTCTCTAAGGTGCCACAAGTACTCCTTTTCTTTTTACATAAAATACTGTGTGTTAACATCCATGGTCTTTCATTTGACTAGTGCTATAGTTTGAGAGTGTTATTACTGATCTAAGATAGTGAAAGGGACAAAATAGAGGAATTATAATAAGATTTACTTGGCCAAATATGAACCTGAGGCATGTAGTCTCACTTATCCAGCAAGAGAAGTTCAGGTTATGCTGATTCCTTTGCCACTTGGACTTTACAGTAAGAACAATATATTCCTAGAGCATGTGACTTGTGCACTGGAAGAAAGCTTATGACTCAGCACTGACTGTGAACATGTGGTCACATTCTTTATAAACAGATAATTTCCTATGTCCATATGCAATGTCTATATTTATTTGCACTCTGCCTGAGGCCTGGCAAACAATGGGACTGTGCAGTTTTATTTGTAATGAATTCAATGGGATTTCCACATGCAAAGGATTTGCAAGATTGGAATCTTAGCAAGCAAATGGCAAATCCTTGTCCTAGTGAAGTAAATGGGAATTCTGCATGTGGAGGACTTGAATGATTGGGACCAAATTAATAAAGTGACAAATCATGGTGTTGTGAAAGTCATTGGGAATTCTGAATGTGGAAGGCTTGTAAGACTGAATTCTAAATAAAGGATCAAATCCTGATCCCTTTGAAGTCAATAGGAGTTCTGCATACAGTTTGGTCCCTTAATTAGTGCAGGACTATTACCATAAAGCACAATCAAGCCCTTTATGAGGGTGGGTGCTGACCCTCACTGCCTCTTGGGGAGGACAGAGTGCCTTACAGAGCTCCTGAGTAAGCAAAGGCAGCTCCATCCCTTTGAATGAAACAGTTTAATTCCCCAGTTCCGTGAGTGTCTAAAACAACATGCAAAGAAAGAGATGGTTTAGATTTGTGGCTAATTACTTTAGAGCCTTTCACTACTTGATCTCCTCATTTCAAATTATAGGCCAACTTAAATAAAGGTAAGTCTACCAGCTCTCTGCTGATTAGATACCCATTAGATTGATTAAAAATCCCTTCAATTATATTCATGGGGAAAACTGATTCTGCTCTCTCATGATTGTCCATTACAGCTTAGATTTCTTTGAATCCTTTCACTCTCTTAGTGTTTTGGATGAGCACCACAGAATTTGTGAAAGTTATAGAAACGGAGAAATGAGGCAATGAAGTCTGAACTAGACAGCAGCGGTGAGAGTTTTCCTCCCCCTTCTCAATGACCTCATTCCTGACCCCATTTAGGTGCTCCCACAGAACTGAGCTCCGAGGGCAGCTGGCTGGCCTAAGTGGGCTATTTTCTTAAATTGTTTTCTCTGTTGTTGCTAAACTGCTGCTAAAGAGGTGATTTAATAGAATTTGATCTCCAGTCTGAAACTCAAGGATTGTATCCAGCTCACCCTCATTTTATTTCTATCCCAGCAATATCTTTACAAATCTAATTAATAGGAAATCCACTGTCAAATTCATCTTTTAAAAATCAAATCTGGGGTGGCTGTATTTAATTGTGTTCTGTCTCTCATATTTATGATCTTGTTCAATGTAGTTCCCACAGGTCTTAAAACAAGTTCTCACTGAGCACTGTCCAAATGTTTGCTTTACACTCTCACTTAGAACATACCTGCTGGAACTAGGAGTACAAGGGGTACTGCCTCACCCCCAGCTTGAAGTGGTTTCCATCAGGTTTAAAGTTTGGTTCAGTGGCTCTCAGCACTGCCACTATACAAATTGTTCCAGCACCCTGACTTAGAATCTGAGGAGAAAGAGATGGCGTTTGGCATTTAGATGGGGCATGAAGAGGTAATAAATGTAACCCAGCAGATTTCCCTACAGTACCATCATATTTGCTTTGGTAGATTTATTTAAATGTAATACTTGTCCTAGGCTTTTGTGTTGGGGGAAAAAACCCCAACAACCCTGGGATTTGTCACATACACATGCTCACATATAGAGTACAGCAATTATTTTTCCTTCAGAATAAGTGATGTACGGCAAATGGAATCACTTTTGAATGTGTTTTATTTTAACTTAGCTGAATACTTTAAATCCCAAAGGGCTGAGGTAAATCCACTGGCTTTAATGGAACTACACTGATTTACACCAGCTGAGGATCTGACCCTTAGATTTTATTGTGTTCTATAAAGGTCGTGTCTTGTTTAATTTATCAGCTTCAATGGAATTTATTTTTTGTGATCAAAGATCTCACCTCTGCCTGCTTCATGTCTAATTTCCATATTCTTTCTCAGAGTAGCAAAGACTATTATGGTTCTCCTCTGCTTGTAAAACTCACAAGTCATTATGCAATGTGGTTTTGTGTTGGGTACTTCTACCTTTGAACTTGATCACCACTTTAATTAGAACAATTATTCCTGGCCAGGTCTCGTATTATTTTCCACTGCAATACGGAGAGTGGAGACCTAGGTTTGATCACTCATTCTAGTTCCTGGTCACATTCTTGGCTGAGGCTTGGCATTTAACATTCAACAAGGTCATTTAAGGGAAGGAAATACCTCTTGTTTCTCAATGCCATCAATTCAAGGTCTGATTCTGCAATCCCTACTCATATTGAGCAATTCCACTGAGTGCCATGGGATTTTTTATGTTAGTTCATGCTTCTCATCATAAAAGCATGCTGAACTGGGCCTGAATAATCTGCTTTCCACTGTATTGCATTTGTCCAGAGGAAACTATCTTTCATGCAGAATTAGCTAAGGAAAGATGTTCTTGTAACTTCACATACAAATACCTACGCTCAGTTTGTTTGTTCAGCTTTGAGCAAGTTAGAGGTCAGCTCCCGGTTGTTGACAAGAGAAATGTAGTGAACAATGTGTCATTATCATTGCATAATAGCTAGCAAAAACATTTAATACAGTGTAAATGTAAAACACTATGCTAGTAAAGTAGTGCTTTTCATGGCTGAACTCCATACCACCCCAGAGTAAAGCATTCACTCTATGATATATATAACCTTGGCACAATTCTTTATTTTATATATATATATATATAATATACACACACACACACACACACACATACACATATACACACACTGTGTATATGTGTGTGTGTGTGTATATATATATAAAGATTCTGACTGATAATATCAATGTTTATTTTAAGCATTTTAAAAAAAATCATCAATTTTTAAATTTTCATAGCTGCAGGAAATCAGGGGGTATGTCAGACAATAGGGGTCAGACAATAATTGTTAATGACAGTAGACATTGATGTTCAAGAAGTTAAAACTTTATAACCATTAAAACACAAATTATCAACATCACATATCAAAATATGGGAAGTAAATATCCTTAAATCAAACTAAAGTTCTCAAGTAGCATTTTTCTTACTTTGCCTGTTTGTAAATTTCAATTGGGGGATTGTTGGTTTGTGTGCGTACAGAGAAATCAATGTTTACTTTATTAATAAAAATCCAGTCCTTCCAAGCCAAACTATACAGCAGTGTGGTTACAACCTGGGATCAGATAGTGTTCTGATGCTGGACCCTGTTTTTGTGTATTCATAGCTTGGCCTCTAATATCTCATCAGGATATAAATTATCAGCCTAGAAATGACTTTAAAAAAAAAATCCTTTGGCTTTCCGGTGGGGGATCATAGTTGTAAACTATGCCTAAGTCCCTACAGAAGATGCATTGATAGAAGCTTTCTGGAGGATGTCCTGATACAGCACATGCCTGAGGGTCGACCCTGTCATTGCCCCTCCTGGGTCAGCACCACCCTCTGTTATGCTGCTTGGCTGAGTCCTCTTGGCCTGCAGCAGGGTGGGAGTTGCCTCTGCTTCACCTCTGGGGCCTTGTGTGGTGGATTACACTAGCTGAATCAAGCCCTATTTTTTTATTTTGTGAATTTCATTAGCTTTTTCTACTGGCTGAACAGAGCTCTATTTCTGCCTCTAGAAATTCCAGGAGCTTGTCATTTCTACCCTCTGAGTCAAATTACATCCTGGTATAGGCTGGCATAGCTCCATTTATTTCAGTGGAGCTGTGTTGGTTTACACCAGCAGAAACTTTGTCCCTCTATGTTTTATACCATGATGTTTTATTGCAAATAAGGTTTTCAATTAGATATGGAATACTGGAAAAGAAACCAAGAACATCCTGCTGATGGTGGTTCTGTGTGCTAGGGATCCAATTTCCTGTGACTCTAGAGATCTTCAGGGTTATATTGTCCATAAACTTATTATGGGCAGTCAGACAATGCCAGACATTGCTCACAGAGGAGAGATACTCTCATGAAGTTTTCCTCAAATCATTCTGCCAGGAAGGAGTGTGAAGAATCTTCCCATGGAACATATGCTGATCCTGGGATCCTTGACATCCACCTGTAGCACTGGGCCAGGCATGCAGATGTACTGTGCCTCAACATTGGCTCTGGCCCCCAACCTACTCCCATACTTCCCTCAGTTCCCTGGCAGTGCATGTCCAGTGGAATCTTGTTCCCTGGGCTTCCTCTGACCATGGCTTCTTGTGCGGTTCCATTAAATACTCCAGGGGGTATTTAAAAATTAAATTGCACTAAAAAACTAAAAAATCTGCACACAATATTTTAAAATTCTGCATATTTTGTTTGTCAAAATAACACTATATAATCATGCCAGTTTCAATTGGTTTGGTAATTCATTTCAAAATACCTATCAGCAACTATGTCTGTAACAGTATAGATACAAGAAAATTCCTCCAGGAGTAGAGAGTTAAGGAAGCCAGTGTGACATCCCAGTTCTTATTTCCCTGCTCCCTCCCCACAGAGCCCACTAGGGGGGCCAGACACTTTCACTCTCTCCCCTCGAGTCCTGCTGTGGCCTCCCCGTTCCAGACAATCGGATGCACCCCCTCCCCACTACAGCCCAGCAGCAGGGGCTCCCCTCAGTCCAGACTCTTGCATGCACCCCCTCCCCTCCAGAGCCCAGACATGCCCCCACTTCCCATCCAGACACTCACATGTACCCCCTCCTCACCAGAGTCCAGCTGCGGGGCTCCCCCCAGTCCAGACACCCACACCCCCTAGACCCCAGTGATCCAGAGGGAGAAACAGCCTGATGCTGGATCCCAGGCTTGTGTGGAGATTCCTGCACACCACCTCCTTCATTCCGGGCATGCTGATAACTGCAGCTGCTGGGACCCTTCAGCTCCCTTCCCCTGCCCCCGGCAGTATCTTCTACTTGCAATCTGTGCTCTGTCAGGTCTAGTGGTCCCTAGTGGCAGCCAGCAGCTCTGCAGCCCATGTCTGTGGAGAAAAAGGAAATTCTGCACAAAACCCATTCATTTCTGCGCAAATTCTGCATGCACACTGGCACAGAATTCCCCCAAGAGTAATTAAAGAGCAAGGTTTCCCAGCTCAGAAGAGTCAACAGCCAAGGTAATACAACCTTGGGCTTTATTTTCTCGGACCAATGGCTGTGGGGTTGGTTGGGGGATGATATGTGTCCCTTCAGTTGACCCCTCCTGCCATAATTCCACCCACTCATGTCCTCTCACCATCAGAGCACTATACAGAGTCCCAGCATGTAAGGGATGGTGCTGTGGAGGAGCTGATCTTCCCTTCCACGAAAGGAATTCTCTGTGGTTGTGCCTGGGACCAGCATCCATTGTGCTAGGCACTGTATCAATGGGGTGGGGGGAGGAGAGAGGAGATGGTCATTATATCAAATAGCTTACAGATGTTGGGTTATGATATGGGCCTCAGCCAGCCATGAGACTTCCATTCATGAATGGCTATTTTTTATGTCTCCGAGCTTATTTTCTGAGCTAGAGGATGTTGCTGGGCGTGAGGATTTTCTAACTTTTCGATGCCATGTAATATTTTCGGTGGTTTTTCCTGTAGTTTTCTCTTAAATTCTTTCCACGTGAATCTAGAATTCCTTCAGGTGATATGCAGTCACAAACTAAAGTGTCTTTTATTTTTAAATCTGCCTCCATGCTCATTTTGGATTTTTGCCCTTGTTTTCATTGTATGCATGCCTGATGCTGGCATTCAGAATGACTTTATTGTCTGTTTTATGGTGATGGATTGGATGATTCATGGAATTTCAGCTGGAGCTGAGAGAGGCTGGGGAGGAAGAGGGTCATCACTCAACATTCTGTTTGCTCACCTCACCTGTGCTGTTTACTTTATTGAAGCATAACGAAAATGTATTTGATTGTTTTTTAGGAGAGCTTGGTCCTGGGCCATCAAACCTTTCTTTTCTCCAAGATTTATAAGCACACGTTCAAAATGCATCTTCAAGGAATCTGGAGATTCTTAAACAAATGGGTTCAAGGAAGAGTCTGATATAATTTATATAATTTACAATGAAACCTGCAGAAACATTTAACCCCTTTTTCTCTTTACCTCTGTAGGCACTCAGATATACCACAGTGATGGATATGTTATCAGAACCCATGAACCCTGCACTTCAGTCATTTACATCTCTACCAAGTTAGTGCAAACTGAGTGTACAATACTCTCAAATCAGACTAGTCAGAACAAGAGCTGGCTTTCATAGAGCACTTTTCATCAGTAGACCTCAAAGTACTTTAGAAGTAAGTCAGGATCATTGTCCCCATTTTAGAGATGGGAAAACTGAGACCTAGTCTTCAGCTAAAATTTAGGTCCACCTAGTTACATCACTCAAGGCTGTGAAAAATTTCACACCCTGTGCAATGTAGTTTGACTGAATCTCCACTATAGACACCTCTAGGTCGACGGAGGAATTCTTCTAGCAACTGCCTTTTGGGGGGTAGATTTACGACAGTGACAGAAAAGCCCCTTCTGTTGCTGTAGTATGTGTCTACAGTACAGTGTTGTAGCCTCAGTGTGGCA
This sequence comes from Eretmochelys imbricata, assembly GCF_965152235.1. Lineage (NCBI taxonomy): Eukaryota > Metazoa > Chordata > Testudines > Cheloniidae > Eretmochelys > Eretmochelys imbricata. The sequence continues at coordinate 244,155,079 of NC_135573.1, forward strand.
GACACTCTGCTAGGGTGACCAGATTTTACAGGGACAGTCCCGATTTTTGGGTCTTTTTCTTATATAGACTCCTATTACCCCCCACCCCCTGTCCCGATTTTTCACATTTGCTGTCTGGTCACCCTACACTCTGCAGAGGTGTAAATAACTACAAAAGGTGCAGGGCAGTGGAGCACTAGGCCCAAAATATTTAAAGGAGATTAACTGATGTATATCTTAGGTGAGTAAGTATGTTAAAATACCCATCTTTTTCAGTTGGCTGCATGTGATGACTGTGAGTTTGTATTCCTCCTCCCGCTCCTGCAGAATAGTATGTATTCTGTGGTTACTTCAATGCTAAGGTTTGACCTATACCATTTGATGGATGATTTTCTTTCTTGATGTCTTACCTGTCATATTGCCTTTTCAGATAACACTCACAATGGGCGGGAGTAGGAAAGCAATGAAGGAGCTTGTGCCGTTCCATGCACCCTTTACACCCAGGCTATCGTCATCCTCAACCCATGCTGTACTAATAGGAGTTTTGCTCTGTTTCATAGAGGTGCTGCCTTTGTAACTGCACTTCCCTAAGCATATATCCTTCTTCCTTTTACTAACGTCTCTTACACACTGATCACAGAGTCATAGAATATCAGGGTTGGAAGGGACCTCAGGAGGCCATCTAGTCCAACCCCCATAGTCCAACGCAGCCAATTGCGTTGTTGAGCTTGGTGTGGGGAAAGCAACCCCAATGATGATAATGGTTTTGTTCCCAGGCTCCTTAGCATTGGGAAGCCTTTAGCAGGTGCCTGCTGCCTTCCTTTCAATATTAGCTCAGCCTGCCAATTATTTTTCCCTCCTCTCTGAACTCTTCTTTCTGTCCCTCACATTCCTCCATCAGCCTCCACTCCCACTGGAAGTTTAAAGCATGCCACTACATTTCTGGCTTTGTTTCCCCAAGCTCCAGCATATATCATCATTGTCATCACCTCCCCATACCTTTTGTTGATAGTTGCTACTATTGGAAGAGGAGGTACAGGGAACCTCATGTATTAAGCATTGTGCATGAAAATCTACTGTCTTACTGCAGCTATGCCGGATGCCTGTGACATCTGTCTCACACGCTGCCCTTGAAGCTCACTTTTATTTTTTTCCCCAGTCATGCTAACTGAATTTACATGCTGCAGCAGCATTTCCAGTACCATTACTGTCCTTCACTTGCACCAGCGGCACGGCTTAGAACAGGAGGAAATGGAAATGTTACAGCTGTTAGAGCTGCCCTTGCTTACTGTTTCTGAAAGAGGCAATAGCTTAAGCATTAATTATTCTTGTTTCCTTTCCTGCTTCATCTTTTTTCTCCCTATGTCCTCTTTAAATGTTAGGGGATTCTTCTCCTCTGTTTGCAATCCATTCCCAACCTCTCCCTGCATGAGGGATAAAATAAGATCCCAGGCCCGCCACCATTTTTTGTCCGGCAGAAGACAAACAACATAATGGAACAGATTCTGGCCCCTGCAGCGGTCCCTTTATGGCACTGCGGTGGCATCAAGTGTCTGCAAAAATGCCACAATAGCACCTGGAGAAATGTTCATGTGCAGCGATGGCACGGAGCCAACGTAGGCGTCCACCCTCAGCCATGCTGCCTGTGCTGCACTTCCTGATGAATGCAGCCCACAATTATTACTATTATTTATACTGTGGTAGTGACAAGTTGTTCTAGGTGCTGTACAAACATTATAACAAAGAGACGGTCCCTATCCCCAAAGAGCTTACAATGTAAATACGATACAATACACAATGGACAGACAGGGGAAGTACAGACAATAATGAAATGATACTAGTTAGCAAACAGGGGAGTTTTCGAGGAAGTTTGTGGGAGGGAGATGTAATATAATAGATACACTTATCGTTAGGAAGTTTTTCCTAATGTTTAACTTCAATGTCCCTTGCTACATTTTAAGCCCATTATTTCTTGTCCTGTTCTCAGTGGTTAAGGAGAATAATTTATCACAATCTTTATAACAAGCTTTTATGTACTTGAAGACTGATGTCATGTCCCCCCTCAATCTTCTCTTCTCCATACTAAACAAACCCAGTTTTTAAAATATTTCCATGTAGGACATATTTTCTAGACCTTTTAATGATTTTTGTTGCTCTCCTCTGAGCTTTCTCCAATTTGTCCACATCTTTATTGAAACAACACTCCAACTGAGGCCTTATTGGTGCTGAGGAGACTGGAAGAATTACTTCTCGTGTCTTGCTTACCACACTCCTGCTAACACTTATCAGAATGATATTTGGTTTTTTTGCAATGCTATTACATTTTTGACTCATAGTTTGTGATCCACTAGAACTCACAGATTCTTTTTTTCAGTAGTACTCCTTTCTATGCAGTTATTTCCCATTTTGCATTTGTGCAATTGATTATTCTATCCTAAATGGAGTACTTTTGCATTTGTCCCTTTTGAACTTCATTCCATTTATTTCAGACCATCTCTCCAATTTGTCAAGATCATTTTGAATTCTAATCCTGTCCTCCAAAGCACTTGCAACCCCTCCCACCTTGGTATCATCCACAAACTTTATAAATATACCTTATATCCAAATCATTTATGAAGATATTGAGTAGAGCCAGACCCAGGACACACCCCACTCGATATGCCCTTTCAGCATGATTGTGAACCATTGATAACTACTCTTTGTGTACACTTTTCCAATCAGTTGTGCACCCACCTTGTAGGAGATTCGGCTAGTCTACATTTCTCTAGTTTGTTTATGAGAAAGTCATGTGAAACAGGTTTCAGAGTAACAGCCGTGTTAGTCTGTATTCGCAAAAAGAAAAGGAGTACTTGTGGCACCTTAGAGACTAACCAATCTTTTTGAGCATGAGCTTTCGTGAGCTACAGCTCACTTCATCGGATGCATACCATGGAAACTGCAGAAGACATTATATACACACAGAGACCATGAAACAATACCTCCTCCCACCCCACTGTCCTGCTGGTAATAGCTTATCTAAAGTGATCATCAAGTTGGGCCATTTCCAGCACAAATCCAGGTTCTCTTGTGCAGGAAATGGCCCACCTTGATTATCATACACATTGTGAAGAGAGTGGTCACTTTGGATGGGCTATTACCAGCAGGAGAGTGAGTTTGTGGGAAGGGTGGGGCGGAGGGTGAGAAAACCTGGATTTGTGCTGGAAATGGCCCAACTTGATGATCATTTTAGATAAGCTATTACCAGCAGGACAGCGGGGTGGGAGGAGGTATTGTTTCATGGTCTCTGTGTGTATATAATGTTTTCTGCAGTTTCCACGGTATGCATCCGATGAAGTGAGCTGTAGCTCACGAAAGCTCATGCTCAAATAAATTGGTTAGTCTCTAAGGTGCCACAAGTACTCCTTTTCTTCATGTGAAACAGTATCAAAAGCCTTAAAGTTGAGTTATATCACATCTACTGCTTCCTTCCATCCACAAGGCTTGTTAACCTGTCAAAGAACGATATTAGGTTGGTTTGACATGATTTGTTCTTGATCAATCCATTTTGACTGTTTTTATTTTTAATTTTCTCCTTATTTTCTTCTAGGTGCTTACAAATCAATTGTTTGATTATTTGCTCCATTATCTTTCCAGGTACCAAAGTTAAGCTGACTGTGTTGTCAGTATTCCTCTTTTTTCCAATCCTCCGGAATCTCTCCTTCACAAGTTCTCAAAGATAATCACTGATGGCTCAGAGATCTCTTCAGCCAATTCCTTAAATATTCTAGGATGTATTTCATCAGGCCCTGCTGACTTGCAGACATCTTGTCTAAGTAATTCTTAACTTGTTCTTTCCCTATTTTAGCCTCAGATCCTACCCCATTTACACTGAGGTTCACTATGTTAGTCATCCAATCACTGCTAACTTTGTCATGAAAACTGAAACAAAAGAGTCATTTAACACAGTGGTTCTCAAAGTTTAGCAACCCAAGGACCCCCATTTTTATGTAAAAATTTTCACAGACTCCCAAGACCCCTGCTCAGCCCCAGGCCCCGCCCCCCAACTCCACCCCTTCCCCCAAGGCCTCCCCCCCACCTCTTCCCTGCCTCTTTCTGCTCCCTCCTCCGAGGGCGCCCCATCCCCGCTCCTCCCCCTCCCTCCCAGTGCCTCCTGCATGCTGCTGAACAGCTGTTCCCCGGCATGCAGGAGGTGCTGGGAGGGAGGGGAGGAGTTGAGGGAGGAGGTGATCAGTGGGGCCTGCAGACCCCCTCTGGGGACTCCAGTTTGCGAAACATTAATAACACTTCAGCCATTGCTGCATTTTCTGTTATTGTCCTTTCCTCCTCACTGAATAATGGGCCTACCCTCTCCCTGGTCTGTCATGTCTCCCCTCTGTGCCTGACCCACAGATAATGTGAAACTGCCACAGCTCTCAGACAGTGAGCCTTGGCCTTCAGCTCAAGCTGTAGAGACTCATTCTTTTGGTTGCATCCTTGAGGCTGAAGCAGCCCTTCTGTACCAACAGCATCTCTCCATGACGGAGCAGATTGAGGTCTGGAGGATACAGATGGCTATTCCACCTTGGACCGGCCCCCTTCACACCTCTCCTGGAATCCTGTCCTCCTTATGTCCTCTTGTGAAGCCAAGGGAGTCTCTATTGGAGACAGTCAGCGACAGGTTTGCTCCAGTAGGAGGCTTTTAAAGAGGTGAGGGTAGGGAGAGGGAGCATGTCACCCAGGACACCAGGGTCCTCCTCTAGTCTATTTAACAAGTAGCGTCAAATCTTTCATTGGCCCATGGATCCGAGAGACCTGGCTTTAGTGTCTCCTCTAAAGGACATAAAGCAAAACCTGCAAAATTGCCTTATGTGAGAAATTGTTCAAAAGAGCTGTTGCAATCTATCATGTCAAATAATTTGTAGACGAAAGGTCCCTAATAATATGCATTGACACAACAGACTATAACGGCTGTGCGAGAGCCATTACAGTTTTATTATACCAATGACCCGTAGAATATGGAAGTATTTCCTTTTCCCACAGAAATCTTTAGGGCTTTGGTTTTTTTTTAAGTATTAGGAAAAGCCGACAAAGCAAAGAACAGAAAAGCCATTCTAACAAGGATCAAACATTACACCACAAAATAAAGGACTTTGGACCTTCTCCTATTTAGTCCCTACTCACGTCCTAGGTAGTAGTAATTATAGGCATATGCCAAGATATTTGAGCACATGAGGCATATACAACGTTACTTGCTGTTCTCATGTCTCTAGAAATGGGGTGAATGAAGGACTGGAGCAAAGCACACTTGTTTGACCTTGCCTTTGCTAGTATAATCATATAGCACATTGTATATAATATACTTAAAAAAAAATAAATCCTCACACAATTTTCCGCTGGGGAGAGGAAGGCAAAGAGAGACACATAGTACAGGCGCTAGTCATGTCTCACTCTGATGCTATGGTGACAATGTCTATAATATACAACCCCAAAAAGAATGGAACAGAAAAGAATGGAGAAAGAGCCCAAACTCTGAACTTCCTGCCTTTTGTGGCTTTAAAGATGACCCTTTGCCTCATTTTCACATTGTTGCCGTGCTAATATTTATACAGGGAGGTGTTAATAAACATTGCCTTTTGATAAGTAAGTACACAATAGGTGAAACCTATTGCCATGCATCAGCTGAGAAGGAAGATGTAATAGGTTTGGGATTTTACAGTCAATATGCAACACAATATATATATTTGTTTAATTTCTCTGTTTCCCTGGGGCCATCAGCATGGATGTGGCAAGACTTCTTATATGACTGTAATACGGCCTGCTATCCAAATAAATAGAATAATATATCAATTCTATAAAAACTAACATGTCTAAATAAAATAATTAGAGTCAAATGAGAAGCAAGCTAACTTTAGTTCTGCCCCTTGTGTATAGGTGTTTGAGCCCAATATTTAGTTATATGATCTCACATCAGGGTGCAGGTTGAGCAGTGCTTAGAGAAAACGGTTTCCTGCCTGATACTTGGCCAAATTCTCTTCAGCATTACAACAGTGTAAATTTCTTGAGTGTGGAGCATAGGGAAGTGATAAGGGAGGCCTTGACAGAGTGGGCTACAGTGGGACCTCAGAGCTATTACAGAAGCATAAGGCCTCCATGCAGCTGGCTTCGTGTCCTGCAGATTGTAGGGATCTGGGGCAAAAATTGGGGATTGGTCCTGCTTTGAGCAGGGGGTTGGACTAGATGACCTCCTGAGGTCCCTTCCAACCCTGATATTCTATGATTCTATGAAAGACCCACTACCCAATTGGGAGGAGGGGGACACAGAGACACTACCCTAGGATAATCCTAGGAAGATAGGATAATCCTAAAAAGATTGTGCAAGGTGATACATACAGATATCGCTCCCCCACAGTGACTTCCTCTCTGGAAGGGTGATCAGGACCCAGGCCAGCAGGGTTGGAGAGCACTATGGGGGCTCGGATTGTCACAATGAGTGGCACTATTAGGTTCCTTAGGGCACTGAATATCCAGCTTGTCCCAACTGAAGACATGCCACACTGTGGAGCCTGTGGGAGAAGAAGCCAGTAAAGAGAAGAGCAAATTCTTTGCTTTCACTGGAAGAGAGTCTTACAAACTAATAGGGGAAAAAAAAAAAAACAACATATCCAATGTGTGACTCTCTCCCAATGGGAATTCTGGGGCCTTCAGCGCATAGGAGCTATATGACAGCACTCAGTAAACAAGCTGGCACTCTTAGTTAGTGATGATAATCTTTCTCTTTCATATGGCAACTAGTGATGATAATAATGTGTCAGAATATCTGTAGACTATGGGCTAAATCTTGCTCTCAATGAAGTCAAAGCCCAAATTGTATTATATTCAAGAAGGATGCCCAGTAAGTTTAGGCTTACTATCAGTCCCTCAGTTATAGACACTATCTCTTCCAGCTGGGATGGAACCTACAATTAAAATAAAGCAGTGTGTCTGGTGGTCAGAGAAAGAAGCTGGAAAGTCCATTCATGTCACTACCACTGATTTGCTTTGTAACTCTGAATAAATTATGGGTGCTATGCTCTGAAATGAAAGTGTTACTCTCCCATGGGGTTGGTATTATTATCCTAACTTTACAGTGGTGAACCTGAGACAAAGAGCAATAAAGTTACTTGCTTAAGGTCACACACCAAGTTTATGACAAAGCTGGGAAGAGCACCTTGGTCTCCGGATTTGTAATATTTATACTTTTCCCTCCAGACAATTCTTCACCCCTTTAAGAGGCAGGTAAAAATACTGATTTAGCTCATAAGGTGTTATGAGGATTAATTAAGTGATTTTAGATCCTTAGATAGAAGATGCTAATGAAAGCATAACTGGGCAGAATAGTAAATGTAAGTAATCATGTATTTCTTTAATCTATATTAGAGTGAAAAGAATCATCTTTAAATTTCCTATCACTCATCTCTAACTATGTTTTTAACTAAGCAATAAAAACCATAGACTGTGGGTTCCTCTACTTTTCTCACAGCTGAATCTGGGAAGGGATTAACATTTTTCTTCACTTCATGGAACATAAAATCATGGCACATTTTCCAGAACCTTTTATGTCTTCGCCAATTGACAGTCATGAGCTATAAATGCTCCCCACCTCCCTTCTACCTAGAAGCAATAATACCAGTGGCAAGAAAGAGAAAATATTAAGTGTTACTCTAAGGTTAATCCTCTCTAGAAGATAGATTGACTGTTTGGGTCTGTAGATAAATGAACAGCATTCCATTGTCTAGCTGATCTGACAATGCGAATGGTAAATGGAAATTTGCTTTTATTTCTGATGTAGTTAAAATGTTCAGAGCGTTCGAATGTTATGTCAGCAGCACTTTGTGTTTCATTTAAAACATCAGGTTAGCTTCTGCACTGCAATTTTTCTTGCTTCTTCACAGTACAGAATGCATCTTCCAGAAAGCACTTACAAGTACATTCAATAGAGGCATGATATTTATTTTAAGATTATGTGTGCGTGTGTGTATAAATTTATCTGTAACAGCTTTTTCTTCCATCCCTGACCCTGAAGATAAATGAAGAAAGGGGTCCTAGGAACACGGGGCAAGAATTAACGTTCATAAAAATCTAGAAGCTGCTGGTTTTTTTAGAAAGACAGGTCCTCGCTGACATAGATTCTGTTGTGAGGATATTTGACCATCTTGGATTTTGTAATGCCCCAAAATATCTGTAAAGATCATGCAAATCAGGCTCAGGCAAAACTGAACCCTTGAAAACTCGGCCTTCTCTTACAGCCATTTAAGTTATCATACTAATCATTCATATCATTATAATGAATTGGGTATTTCATGGTTTCCTATATGTCCCAGTCTATTCTCATTAAAGTCTATGGGATGTTTACACTGCAATTAGACACACATGGCGGGCCCATGCCAGCTGACTTGGGCTCACAGGTCTTGGGCTAAGGGGCTGTTTAACTGCAGTGTAGACCTGTAGGCTCAGGCTGCAGCCTGAGCCCTGGGACCTTCCCACCTCATAGGGTCCTAGAGCCTGGTCTTCAGACCTAGCCCGCACATCAGCTCTGCAATTACACATCCCCTTAGCCCCAAGCCCCACAAGCACTAGTCAGATGGCAAGGGCCAACCGTGGGTTTTTAATTGCAGTGTAGACATACCCTATGTCAGTTTTGCCTATGATTTCAATGAGTAGTCAGTTATTATCACTACTATTTATTTGCCCCATTGTCTTAGACACTGTGCAAACATATGGTATCATGTGCCAGCAATGCCCCTCTGCCATGTACGTTGGCCAAACCAGACAGTCTCTATGCAAAAGAATAAATGGACACAAATCAGACGTCAAGAATTATAACATTCAAAAATCAGTTGGAGAACACTTCAACCTCCCTGGACACAAGAAGGATGTGGAAAATTGGAAAGTGTCCAGTGGAGGGCAACAAAAATGATTAGGGGACTGGAACACATGACTTCTGAGGAGAGGCTGAGAGAACTGGGATTGTTTAGTCTGCAGAAGAGAAGAAGGAGGGGGGATTTGATAGCTACTTTTAACTAACCGAAAGGGGGTTCCAAAGAGGATGGATCTAGACTGTTCTCAGTGGTAGCAGATGACAGAACAATGGTCTCAAGTTGCAGTGGGGGAGGTTTAGGTTGGATATTAGGAAAAACTTTCACTAGGAGGGTGGTAAAGCACTGGAATGCTTTACCTTGGGAGATGGTGGAATCTCCTTCCTTTGAGGTTTTTAAGATCAGGCTTGACAAAGCCCTGGCTGGGATGATTTAGTTGGGGATTGGTCCTGCTTTGAGCAGGAGGTTGGACTAGATGACCTCCTGAGGTTCCTTCCACCCTGATATTCTATGATTCTGTGACACTCAATTACAGACCTAAAGTGGAAATTCTTCAACAAAAAAACTTCAAAAACAGACTCCAATGAGAAATTGCAGAACTGGAATTAATTTGCAAACTGGACACCATTAAATTAGGCTTGAATAAAGACTGGGAGTGGATGAGTCATTACACAAACTAAAAACTATTTCCTCATGCTAATTTTCCCCCTACTGTTACTCACACTTTCTTGTCAACTGTTTGAAATGGGCTACCCTGATTATCACTACAGAAGTTTTTTTTTTCTCCTGCTGATGATAGCCCACCTTAATTAATTAATCTCGGGAAAGTTGGTATGGCAACACCCATTTTTTCACGTTCTCTGTATATGTATATCTTTCTACTGTATTTTCCACTGCATGCATCCGATGAAGTGGGTTTTAGCCCACGAAAGCTTATGCCCAAATAAATTTGTTAGTCTCTAAGGTGCCACAAGTACTCCCCATTCTTTTTTGTAATCTAAATAAACAAGACAGACAAAGCAAGTGTTATTTATCCACGTTTACAGATGGAGGAAGAGTCAAAGAGTGATCGAGTGGCTTGCCGAGGGTCAAACAAGAGGTCTGTGTTAGGGCTGGGAAGATGATGAGCTCCTGTCAGAGAGACCCCACACTGCCCTCATCCTTGATCACCTTAACTTAACTGGCTTACTCTCTGGAGTTACTTAGTCTGCATGATGGGAAGAGCATTCTCAAAGGATGGCTCATGTTCCAGGAATGGTCTCTCTAGTCTAGAACCTGTTTAATTAGCTGTAGGACCCAATGTAATACTTCTCTCTTTGGTCAAGCATTTGAAATATTTTTGATTTAGTTTAATAGCAAGAATTGAGGACTGGCAGGAGGTTGTTGCAGAGGAAAGGAAGTGGGGGAGTTTTGATTGCTGGCCTTTAAGTTGAAAGTTTGTGGCATTTTATAACTATGAGGTGCCTCGGGCTTGTCACCAGTATACATTTTGAATGTTTGTGTATGTGTGTGTTTGATGCTTTGTGTGTTTTAAATTTCTAATCCAGTGCCATTTTGCCCTCTTTGTCTCAGAACATCCATGGCCTTGTTTCACCCAGCACCCAGTATCCACCTATCCATTCTTAGAGTGGCCACTCCTTCAGTCTTGGCTCATTTCATTTCCTGCAGTGACTCAACATGATGACTCTCACTTTTTCTGGCCATTTGTCTGGAAATCTCTCCCCCTGAATCATTTCCTCTCTTCAGAGCTGAAAACCTTTTGCATTAGCCTACTTAAAAACCCTTCTTTCCCATCCCCCGTTACTCCCTCCTCCCATGCCTAGCTTCTTGTTAACTAGAGATGAGCCAAGCTGCAACACTCAGGTCTGGATCCAAATTTCAATTCCCCTGAATCTCAGGGAGTGTTTGGATCTGTGGTTATAGTCTGAGCCAATGACCATGTGTAATGAGAGGGAGAATGGTCTTGTGGTTAATGTACTGAACCTGGACTTTAGAAATAGATATTCAGTTCTCATCTCTGCCACAGATTTCCTGTGTGATCTTGGGGAAGGCATTTAACATCTCTGTTCCTCATTTGCTGTATGTTGTATTTCTTTGTCTTTAAATTGTAAACTCATGGGGAAGGGACTGTCTCTTACTTCATGTTTGTTCAGTGGCTAAACAGTTTCTGTTAGAGCTACTATCATGCAGACAATAAGGAACTAAGAATACTTAAATATGTGCTGCTTTTATATCTCAACTCTTATTTCCTCCATTCCATCCCACAACATTATCTTTCAATTCTTCCTGCAAGACAATGATATACCCAAGTCTGTAATGCATTATTTCCTCATAAAAGGTTATGTAATATTTTATATGTAGGCCACTGTATGAAAATAAATTGCATTACTGTAATGTATTAGGATCTTACCATGGACAGAGGGCATATTACATTCTGTTTTTCTTGAAGAGTGAAACAGTGAAATGGTAACAGCTTTAAGGATGGAGGAACACATCAGACATCATGAAAAGCACCCTGAATATTTGCCATTCCACAGTCTGAATCCAACCCCCTTTTAAAGGTCTGGATCAGCTGAGTTAAACTCAAATCGCTCTGCTACCCTCCCCACCTCTTCTTCTGTGTAATTCACTCAGCACTGTGGTGATTCCCTGTCTCCACCCAATATACTCCTCTCTCTCTGTCATGATGCTCTCTGGCTCCCCCTATCTGTAAAGCAGAGTTGGGAAACTGGCTACTTCTGTGCTCTGTTATGCCTAAGGATTTTAGTGTGCCACAGATCTCACCACACTGGGAAATGGCGTACTCAGAAACCAGAGCCTTCTCTACAGACTGCTGCTTATCAGACATACAGCGGGGAGGTGGTACTTACGAACATCCAGTGCTCAAAGTGCACCTGGTCCAAATAAATGTCTGCACTCAGAGCTGGGCTATAGAGGGATGCACCACTTCCCCACCTTCTTCCTCCTCCCCTCAGGAGCCAAAGGTCTTCTCATGGTAGGGAAAGGAGAAGAAAAAGCTCAGCAGCTCAGGGTGCCTCTGCTCCCTTCTCACCCTTCCTTCCTGTGAACAACAGGACACTTCTTCTGATCTCCCTCCTTGCAACTCCCAGTAGGAGAAGGTGCTGAGGAGGTGAAAAAACCCTGGAGCTGCAGGAAGAACAGAAGTTGGGGAGGAAGCAAAATTGTCAGGGGGCTGGGTGCAGAACAGATGTTGGTGCAGAGTTGATGGAGGGTAGAGGGACAAGTAAATGGGATGTAGCTTTCATTTCTGTAGAAAATGAGACCCCCCCCTTCATTCAGACCACTTTAAGCACTGCAAGTATCTAAGGGTATGTCTACAGTACGAAATTAGGTCGAATTTATGGAAGTCGGTTTTTTAGAAATCATTTTTATATGTTCGAGTGTGTGTGTCCCCACAGAAAATGCTCTAAGTTCATTAAGTGCATTAACTCGGTGGAGTGCTTCCACAGTACCGAGGCAAACATCGACTTCCGGAGTGTTGCACTGTGGGTAGCTATCCCACAGTTCCCGCAGTCTCCAGAAATGAGATTCAAAAGTTCGCGGTTCTTTTCCTGTCTACCTGGCCAGTGCATCTGAGTTGAGAGTGCTGTCCAGAGCGGTCACAATGGAACACTCTGGGATAGCTCCCGGAGGCCAATACTGTCGAATTGTGTCCACAGTACCCCAAATTCCACCCAGCAAGGCCGATTTAAGCGCTAATCCACTTGTCAGGGGTGGAGTAAGGAAATCGATTTTAAGAGCCCTTTAAGTTGAAAAAAAGGGGCTTCATCGTGTGGACGGGTGCAGGTTTACATCTATTTAACGCTGCTAAATTCGACCTAAAGTCCTAATGTAGACCAGGGCTGAGTGTAACTCTTCTTTGATCTTTCTTTGCCTATAGGAAACACTATGGAGTAGTACTGTGATGTATCCTACCTGAGAGGAAAGCCTAAACCTCGCCTTACTATAAGTGGGTGCAACTCCACATCCGAGGAAGTGAGCTGTAGCTCATGAAAGCTTATGCTCAAATAAATTGGTTAGTCTCTAAGGTGCCACAAGTACTCCTTTTCTTTTCACTGATATCAATGGAATTGTACCTGCTTTCACCCAGCACTGAAGTCATTAACCAGACTACAAATGTTTCCCTGCAGCTAACAGACAGCACACTATTGGGATGTATGTCACTCTCCTTTGAATTTGTCACGACAATATAGCCTCCAATGCTAACAAAAGGCATGTTTTTACCCCAGGTAGCAAACACATGTGAGCTATCCCCAGGTAAAAACATAGTGGAGTCAAGGCACTTTAGTTTTCCCCCGAGGCAAAATAGGTGAGGTTAATCCAAGGTTGGGATATAGCACTGACCTTACCTAGTTTATCTTGCGGGAAAACTAACCTGCTTTGCCTTCACTTAGGATAGCTCACACGCTTTCACCTCCAGGTGAAAAACACACTTTTTTTAAGCAGTGAAGACAAAGTCTAATGCTATGCTAGACTTTATAGCAGATTTAAAGTATAAATAGGATTAGCTTCTGTTTTTTCCAGGCAGTCTGTATATTACCAAACTTTCTAATAAAGTGCGTGCAAATAGGTATATCATGAGACCTTAAAACAAACAATAACCAAAGTGCTTTGCTAATTTGGTAGTTCCAAGCGACTGACCCACCACTGGACTAAAATATCTATGAGAATCAATGCGACAAGGTGGGTGAGATAATTCCTTTTATTGGATCAGCTTTTATTGGTGAAAGAAACAAGCTTTTGAGCTAATACAGAGTCCTTCCCCAGACCTGAAGAAAAGCTCTGTGTAGCTCAACAGTGTGTCCCTTTCACAGAAAGAAGTTGGTCCAATAAGAGATATTATCTCCCCCACCTTGTCTCTCTAATATTCTGGGACCAAAATGGCTACAACACTGCAAACAATAGTATGAGAATCAGTGGTATTTAATGGATCCTATAGAAAGGATAACGGCTGTGAAAGTGGGATGTCTTGCTGCCCTTGCTCCCATATAAACATCAGCATTCTAGCTAATACACAACAATGAATGAATGAATGAATCTTTTCAGGTCATGCTAGCTTTATTGAAGATATGTATCTTTTATAACAGTATCACCACAATTCAACAGGCGAATAAATACTGTATTGACCCTTCCCCCACTGTTAATATCTGTGAATTGTTGAAAAGAAGGAAGAGAATCAACTTGAATAGCATGTTGTTCACTATATAGGGCTGTTCCTTCCCTCTGAAACATCTGGCACTGGCCACTATCAGAAAATAGGATACTGGGCTGGATGGGCCATTGGTTTGACCTAGTATGACCATTCTTATGTTCTTATGTGATGTTGCTCTGAACTTTTAAACATCTTCTCCCTCACTCACTTTTTCCATGTCCCATCTTCCTTATTCCATCTTCCTAACTCATACCTATTAGCCTGCTTCCTGATCCCTTCTCTCCATCCAACTTCAGATAGTTCTCAGCCTCATCCTCTAGGAACACAGATTCCTGTTCCAGCTCATACACACCCAGCACTGATGCTCCTCTGTCCTCAATACTCCCTTCCTCCATTTTTCAACCCAGGTACTTACCATTTTTATTTTGTTTTGCAGTCAAATTCTGCACTTAGTTTCCGCTGTGTAAATCTGGAGTAACTGTGTTTAGGTCAGTGGATTTACTCCAGATAACTGGTGTAACTGAGAACAAAATTGGGCCCTTGGTTTCTGGATCTTTTATTGACGACCTTGATAACTCTCAAGACATGACTACCCCAGTGTCAGGTATTACAGAGAGTGCAGTAATTCTTATTATGGTTAAAGTTGAAAAACAGTTTAGGTAATAAATATGCAAACAAAGAAATGGGTGAGGCCCGGAAGAAAGACGACATTTTACAACTTCATCTTAGCCTATTGCTTGCTGACTCCCTAATCTGTACAGCTGATAAGCAAAATAATTTATCCCAGAAGAACTAGAATAGGTCCCATACAGGCTGCTGGAGAAGGGAGAGGAGAGCCTGGAAGGGTGGGGAGGGCTTGCATAGAGATCTGGTAGTGTGGGCTCTGGTGAGTTCAAGCCAGTCATTAGAAGGAACCCCGGGACCAGGAAACAAGTGCCATGAATCATACAACAAACAAAGTTGTGTTTCCAGGAGACATTTTTGGTGCCAAAGGCCCAGAACTCACTCCTAATGTTCTGCATTAATTTTGATGGGCAATTCTGCCATTTGTCTTACGGATACACACTTTTGCTAATGAAGCAAGAATTTGGCCTTATATGTTGTAATCAATTACTACATTTTCCTTTGCTTATTAATTTGATGATTTTTAGTCATCAAGGAGCTATTCTAGTGGTTAAAGCACATGAATTAACCCAAGTCAGGAGATCTGGATTCTGTTCTATCTTCTATGTGTCACTGTGGTATCTAAGCATGCAATTGGTTTCTAGCTCTATTACTGACTTACTTTGTGATTAGTTGGCCTTATCTTCCCTGTTCCTCCTCATCTGTTCAGCAGTTTGCTCATCTGTAAAATGTGGGTAATAATATTTCGCTACTTCAGAGTTGTTGGGAGGCTTATTTCACTAAAGTTTGTAAGGTGTTTTGCAATCCTCAGATTGAAAGTGTTATACAAATGCAAAATATTATTAAGTCCCCTGGGCCTGCTATTATTCCAATGGGTTGGTTATTGTCTTGCACAATCTAGTGTCTTCCTTTGTTTGTTGTTTTGAATACAATACCTTCATTGCTACTTTACTGTTACATAAATGTGACTTAAGAATTAATCTTTCAGTACTGAATATTATTTACACTTAACACCACAAGTTTGGTGAATAGGATTTACTTGGCAACTGCACAGTAACTTGATTGCAAGCAGTTGGAAGGCAGTAGCATTTGATAATGCCATTCCATTGACTCCTAACTTGTACCATTTGATAATGTAATAGTAATATCTCTTATCATTACTGAATATCTTATGTTCAAATCAGCTAAACAAGTTCTTGTGACATCCTTAGAGTATTTAGCACAAGGTAAGATTATTAGGAAATATACATGTATTCTGTACATATAAATATGATTTGCTAAAAGCCCCAGCCAAAGTAGAATAAAAGTTCTTCCTTTTAAATTCTAATTGGAAGTTAACCTTTCGCTCACAAAATCCCAGCAAAGGAAATGGCCTTTCTAATCTTGTTTGGTCTCTCTGGTTTTACAACATCATGTTGTTACTTCTGAATGTTGTAGGTTTTTTTTTTTCTTAATTGACATTAAGAATACAAAAATGACATACAAGACGAGCAATAATTTAGGAATACAGGAATTGCCATAGCTGCAGATCAGTAGACCATCTAGTCTAATATCCTATCTGAAAGTGAACACGAACAGATCCTTCAGATAGTTTCTCTCTCTATTTTTTTCATAGATTTTAAGACCAGAATGGACCATTAGAATCATCTACTGTGACTTGTTGTAACTGTGTGAATATCTAAAGTAACTGTGTAAATTATCTTCATTACCTAGGAAAATGTCTAATCCTATTTACAAAACATTTTTTAAAAAAGTATTAACTCTTAACGCTGTAAATTTGTTACCTACCAATGTAACAATGTCTCCTTGGTCTTGTATTACGACAAAAGATAACAGAAGCACCTATTTACCTTCTCTCTGCCATATGTTATTTTGTATGTTTCTATATTGTCTCCTATTATCCTCCAGACCTAGTGACTTGCTACTTTTTAAATTTATCAGCTGGTTCCAACATTTCTGTGGGCAATTCAGTCTATAGATATCTCCTGAGTATCCTTTGTAGTGGAGATGGGTGTAAAGAAGCCATCTAGTGTCTCTGCAACATTCTTCTCCTTCTTAATTAATCTATCATGTTTATTATGGTAATGCCAATGGGTCAACCAAGAATGGGGCCCCATTGTGCTAGGCACCGTACAGGCACACAGCAGTAGATGATACCTGCTCCAAAGAACTTACATTCTAAATAGACAAGACAGACATAGGGTGTAGGAAAGGGGATAACACACAAGCAGAGTGAACAATATGAGGGCAGCAAATGTCATGTTAGCGCCACAATTTTTATTTACTTATTGAGTGGATTTAGTTAGGAAAGGATCAGCTAAATAAAAAGAAGGGAAGAGGGATTCATAGATGTGTACATTTAAAGGCCAGAAGGGACCATTATGATCATCTAGTCCAGGGGTGGGGAACCTTTTTACTATCAGGGGCCATTCACACACAGAAAAAATCTGTTGTGGCCCACACACAGCCCCATGGGCGGGGGGGGGCGATGGGGGGAGTGGAGGCTTGGGGCTTCCCCTAGGCTCCGGGGTGGAGCCAGAAATGGGGGTTGGGGTGCATGAGGAGGTTTGGGGTGCGGGCTTCAGGAGGGATTTTGGGTGTGGGAGGGGGCTCAGAGCTGGGACAGGGTGTTGGAGTGCGGGCTGGGGTGCGAAGTCTTGGAAGGAGTTAGGGTGCAGGAGGAAGTTCCGACCTGAGGCAGGGGGCTCTGGGTGTGGGCTCTGACTGGGCGGTGCTTACCTCAGGCAGCTCCCGGTCAGCTGTACAGTGGGACTAAATTACGCTCTCTGCATGCCGTGGCTCCACGGTGCTCCTGGAAGCTACTGGTACGTCCAGCCCCTAGGCAGAGGAGCCAGGGGGATCGGCACAGTGAATGCTGACCATGCCCGCAGGCACCGCACCCACAGGCATCCCACACCCGCAGCTCCCATTGGCCACAGTTCCCGGCCAATGGGAGCTGCAGAGCTGGTGCTGGTGGAGGGGGCAGCGCGCAGAGCTTCCCTGATCGCCCCTGCTCCTAGGGACCGCAGGGACATGCCAGTAGCTTCTGGCAGCTGCAGGGAGCTGATCAGACTTTTAACGGCCTGGCAACCCTAGTTTCCCCCCACAGCAGAGCGAGTCAGTGCTCGCGGCTCCAGCCCTGGGGGGAGGGGAGAGGGAGAGGATGAGGGGGGCACGCAAGGCTCGGGACTTCCAGCCCACGACAAGGAGACTTGCCGCCGGTTGGATGAAATGAAGCAGCGGGCCAGATCCAGCCTGCAGGCCATAGGTTCCCCACCCCTGATCTAGTCAGACTTTCTGTGTAATACAGGCCATAGAACTTCCCCCAAAAAAGTTTCTAAAGCATATCTTTTAGAAAAAAAATCCAATCTTGATTTAAAAGTTTCCAGTGATGAACAATTGTCCCAATGATTAATTATCCTCACTGTTAAAATTTATACCTTGTTTCCAGTGTGAGTTTGTCTAGCTTCAACTTCCTGCCATTGGATCTTATTATACCATTCTCTGCTACACTGTTGCCCATGTTGATACTGTAACAAAGTCACCCCTTAATCTTCTCTTTGTTAAGCTGAATAAAATGAGCTCCTGGATTCTGTCATTCTAAGGCATGTTTTCAAATCTTTTAATCATTCTCACAGCTCTTCTCTGAACCCTCTCCAGTTGATCAACAGCCTTCTGGAATTGCGAACACCAGAACTGGACACAGTATTCCACAGAGGTAAAATAACCTCTGTACTCCCACTTGAGATTCCTCTCTTTATGCATCCCAGAATTGCACTAGCCCTTTTGGCCACAGTGTTGCACTGGGAGCTCATGTTCAGCTGATTGACCACCAAGACTTCCAAAGCTTTTCCAGAGTCATTGCTTTCCCCATAGAGTCCCCCCTCTATTCTTTGTTCCTAGATGTACATATTTACTTTTAGCCATATTAAAATGCATGTTGTTTGCTTGGTAAACTGGGTGCAAGCAATCCAGGTCATTCTGAATCAGTGACCAGTCTTCTTCGTTATTTATGACTCCCACAATTTTATGTTATCTGCACACTTACTCAGTGATGATTTTATGTTTTTTTTCCAGGTCAGTGATAGAAATGTTAAATAGATTCTTTTTGTTCCTAATATACTTTACAAAACTCCTTTTTGTCCTTAACTCAATTGCAAAAAAAATACCAGGTACAGTGCTCACTTTAGTACCAATGACATCTGTAGGACTACTCATAGTAGTAAACACAATGCCTGGTAGTAAATATTTGCTTGAATCACACCCTAAGATTGTAAGACCCTGAGGCAGAGGTGGGACCTGGCTTCCCACTCCACTGCCATTCCATTGACTTGTAACTTGCACTGTGAAAGACCAGGTCTACATTACAGAATTTTGGCAGCATAATGACATCAGTCAGAGGTGTGTAAAAAACCCCAGCAATCTGGCGGCACAGCTGAGGCTATTGGCATAGCTAATGCCATTCAGGGAGTTTTGGGTCACACCGATACAGCTATACTGGCAATTTATAGTGGGGCTGATTTACATTGCTGTAAATGAGAAAAAAAAAATCAAGCTCCTGAACTTGCGTTTCCTGGGTGTTTGTATGTTTAAATTCGCTCAAGGGACCTATGCCAGATCAAGGTAGCCGAGGATCTGGCCCTCCACCTTAATGTTCCATGCAGATAGCTTTTGCATTCAATATATTTCAGAGGATGCAGTGTGATTGGCTGATGAGTATTTCCAGCTATGCTATTCTGAAAAACAGTTGTAGCTTATTAAATATTAAGATAATCATTTTATAAATTACACACAGAACACTCCAGGGTACATAGAGTCAATGTCCTGCCTTAGATACACTGCTCTTGTCTCATAAGACACTGGAGGCATGAGTACTGTGGGTGACACAATAACCGCATACCCAGTTATGTGTTACTGATTACATCAATAATGATATTGTACTGGCACAATCTTATCTACTGGAAGAAATGCAAATAGTCATTATGGTAACATGAGGTTTGTGAATTGTTTAAACATAGAATTAGTTTAGTTTTATACACAAGAAAGAAGGAAAAAGGAAAGAGCTGATCCTGGTCTAAATGGTGGAAAGTGCCAGTGTGGTCAAACATCAGAAACAACTCTCTGTAGCAAATGCCCATTGACAATATGTAATGTTTAAAAGCTTCAATCCCAATTCTGCTCTCACTTGCACTGGTGTGAATCAGGAATGACTCGAGTGGAGTAGGTATAAGTTCGACAGAATGGAGTTCTTGGTCTTAGTATTTGTGAGAACAGCGATAACATGGACATTCTCATTTAAGAGGACACAATTCAAGATAATGGCTGATGCTTGACAGCAGACTCAACCACAGTGCAATATTCAATAAGGTATGGATTTTTCATTAACTCTTTCAAATAAAGAAGTGTGGGAAGAAAATCAAAGATTGTTGTCAGATGAGTTTTATTGCAACATGCTTAGAAAAATGTCAAATGAATGATCATTTTTATTTGACCATTTTGGTCTGGTTACTTCCTTACTCTGTACTGTTTAAAAATCTTCAAAGAACAGTCCTTATTTGCTCTGTTTTAGAAACCTCTTAGATGTTAAATCAGTGGTTCTCAAACGAGGGGCGCCACTTGTTCAGGGAAAGCCCCTGGTGGGCCGGGCTGGTTTGTTTACCTGCCACGTCCACAGGTTTGGCCGATCGCAGCTCCCACTGGCCGCGGTTCGCCGTTCCCGGCCAATGGGGGCTGCAGAAAGTGGCGTGGGCCAAGGGACATGCTGGCTGCCCTTCCCGCAGCCCCCATTGGCCTGGAGTGGCAAACCACAGCCAGTGGGAGCTGTGATCGGCCGAACCTGCGGACGCAGCAGGTAAACAAACCGGCCCGGCCTGCCAGGAGCTTTGCCTGAACAAGCAGTGCCCCTAGTTTGAGAGCCACTCTGTTAAATCATTTGTATAAATGACCATTGACTAGAATTTGTAAAATAAATGCTGGCTCATTATGTCACCTTCACCAGGGTTATGTGATTGTGCAGTGATCATAAACACAAAAGGGCAGAGTTATAGATGCTATGGGAGACCTGACATGTAACTCCCCGTCCTGGGTTTTCTGCTTTATGGGACTGACCCAAAGACATTACAGTCTCATTTGTCTCCTTCATTACAAGGAGCATGGGGGCATCAGGAGGTAAATCAGACACTGATTTGGGGGTCAGTGCGCCATGTCCTAAGGAAGGGAGTCAGACAAGAGGTGTGACAAGACAAGCCTGGGGACTGTGCCCTAGGGTTCCAGTGCTAGAAACAGTGATTAGACTGCACAGACCCATTTGACTTAGAAGCGAGTGGGACCCACTGACTGGCTCCACTCATGACAAACTGGTGACCATACAGAGCAGTACTGGGCCAGGTTGTTATAACCCGTATTGCTCAGTCTGGCCGTATTCCGTTCAGTGGAAGATGCATGCGGGGAGGTGATTGTACAACGCTTCTGAGACCCTTCCACTCCTGAGGCAACCAAAGACTGACTGGGCCACTGAAGTAAATAGAGCAACCTCTAGGAGCCATTAGACTGGATAATTAAGCACAGCACCATCTCCCTCATCTCTCCCCTCCAGCCTGACCTCTACACTTCATGCATATAGAGTCAGATAATGGTATATTGAATACATTGAAATCAGTTAATCAATCTGTGACAGATGGAAGTTAATTACTCAGCAATCTAACTGAATAAATGTGTTTAAATTAAACTTACTTTTCTTTTTCGTTTCATTGCTAAAATCTTCTAATTAAAAGGGACATGGTCAGCTCTAACTTAACAATTTTTAAATAATGTCTAATTGAGAATCACTGCCCTTGGGTCACCTTTTGCACACACACAAGCAGTGCTTAATTTGGGTCAGGGCCTTGGCAGTTCATAGCCCCGGCACCTCTGGGCTCCCAGCCAGCATCACTGCGCTCTGGCCGCCCAACTTGAGCCCTGGCACCTCTTTCATCACAAATTAAGCACCGCACACTAGTTTTACACCAGTTTAATTCCACTGACTTTAGTGATGATACTTCTGATTTACACTAAGATCAGGCCACCTGTCCTATATGCAGTTCTGTCAACCCCAAGAGATCAAAAAACCACTAGACAAACTTCAAAATATGAGATTGTCTCATTCCAGCGAGAACCAGGAGTGACTCTAGGGAAGTCAATGGAGAATTGCTGGAGTTCTGCTGGTGTGTATAAGAGGAGAACCAGGCCTCATGGATTTTAAAAGCAATAAACATCATAGGTTTGAGTCCGACTGCTGATTCCTGAGATCTTAGTAGAAATTCTCCTGGCTCCAACTAGTAAATAAATGCACATATTTCAGGATGAAAACTCACCCTGAAACAACACAAGATGCATACACAAACAAATGGAGTTATCCCTTTTCTGTCCCCTAAGGGAGACTGCACATGCCCTTTCCTAACCCCTAGCATCACATTTTGTTCCCTTCTGATTACTACATCCTTTGGCATCCATAGCGTTCAAGCATGCTCCTGCTTCCCTAGCCACACTGCAGACCTCCTCTGCAATCCCATTCCTGTCAGACTCCTGTCTTGGCTCGCTTATTATTTTCCACATTGAAAGTATGGTCACCCAAGGAATGGTATACTGCCAGGAGGAGATCATAGAAATGAGGCCTGCTGATGTGGAAGGGGATGGTAGGGGTGCATAGCTGTGGGGCTTGCTATAGTTCAGATAAGTGTTCAACAGAACTGAATATTTTGAGGATCTTCCCCAAGAGATTTGTATCATGTTGAGGATGGTTTATTGCACAGGTTTTCCAATGGTGAAAATGTTTTACTGCATGCTCTTCTGGGCAGTCTGGTTGTGATAACACTGGGACTCTAACATTTACTTCTGTCCTCTTTTACGACAAGAAATAGGGCTAGAATTATTGAAAGGGGATAAGACGATTCATGAGCGAAGTGGAAAATTATGGCCAGCTCTAGTACAAGTATGTAAGCAGGCTGAACTGCAAGTTCATAGGAAACTTTTAGTCTAATGGCACAATTGCCAACATTGGTTAGAGAGACAGAGAGGTAAGAAAAAAAAGATATATACTGAAGAACAATGTATTACGTAAACTTGCTTTCAGACATCCTAGCTAAAATATACACTATCATTTTCAATGGATACATTCCGTTACAAAGCAGAGTTTAATACTGAATAAAAAGGCTAAGCAGATTTGCAAAATCTGTAATGGAGAACATATGGATACAGTCCATTTGGAAAGAATGGTCAAAAACCTAAAATAATTTAAGCCTATTCATTGTTTTGACATGCAGAACATTCAGTGATAAAATGCACTGCTCTCTTACACTGACTATCTTTGTTTTCATGCTAGTTCCAAGAAAGCAACTATAACAGACTCATTTGACATTTATGATATTTGAATAAATTATAGAGCGAAGAGTGGAAGCACCCCACTGTAACTGCAAAGTGAGAATTTATTGAATTTCTCAGAAGAGCTGAGTCAGATCCTGGTTCCATTCAGCTGGACTATGATTTCCATAGCACCCACAGGGCATCATCCTAGTTCAGGGGACTGAAGACTCATTTCTTTAGCCATGGAGCTCTTATTCTTGGAGGTGCATAAAATTTTCAAAAGTGCCTCCATGTCTTAGGAGTTCAAGTCTCATTCGCAAAAATCACCATGGAATTTAGGCTCTTAAGTCATTTAGGTGCTTTTGAATTTTTTTTTTTTTTATCTTTTGTCTTTTTCTCTGGGAACTGCCAGAGAAAATGAACATCTCCCATTGCTGCTTTGGAAGGTGAGGCAGTGACCTAAATACATACTCACAAAACAAAGTGATTAACCCTTCACGACTACAACTCATCACTCTTATATGGAGATAGAGCTTAGTGCCTAATAGGGATACGTTCATAGATATTGTCAGGCTCTTCTTCGTAACCTTCAAATCTAGTGGTCAGGCTTCTCTAACAAGATGGGGTGAAAGCACTGTGCAGAAGGTCTGTCTCATATGCTTTATCTGGTTCTTCCCATATGAGAATTTGCAACACGGAGTAGATTTTGTCATTTAAGGTTAGACACTTTGTTCAGTGCAGTAAGACTATACAAGGTACATATATGGCTTCACCACCATACTTTGAATGTATTTATCTTCACAACACCCCAGTGAGGCAAGGCAGTGCTATTATCCCCATTTTACAGATGGAGAATTGAGGCAGAGAGAGAGACTAAATGACTTTCCCAAGGTCACACAGGAAATTGCGACAGTGCAGGGGAAACAAACCATGTTAATTATTTGGGTGGTCTCTTTTGGGTATTTCTACACGGCATCGAAAACCTAGGTCTGTAGGACCTGGGCTTCTGGAATTGGTGTTTCAAAGTCCATGCTTGAGCAATTGTAACCCACACACCTCCTGGGTGTGGTTCTCTGTCCCCCTGGTGGCACTGAGACCACTTAGAAATTAATGAATCTGCTACAGCCTTAGCTAAGGGCCATGTGGCTTTTAGCTCATGCAGTAGAGGCTCATGAACTAAGCTCTAGAGGTCCCAGGTTTGACCCTGCCCGCTGATGACCGGGGTCTGTTGGTGTTACAAGTGGGGGCTCATCCAGGATTTCAGTTGGGAAGTCACTAAAGCTCAGGACTTGCTTCCTCAGCTAGGGGAAGTATTTAACTCACACACCTCCTGGGTGTGATGCTCTGTCCCCTCTAGTGGCACTGAGACCACTTAGAGATTAATGAGTCTGCTACCTTGTGGCTTTCGGCTCACGCATTTAGCTCCAGAGGTCCCAGGTTCGATCCTGCCTGCCAACAACCAGGGTCTGTCGGTGTTACACAATCACACTGCATTGTAAACCTGGGCTTACAGTTGCTGGACCTGGGTCTCACAGCCATGCTGATGTGTCCATGCTGCACTTACACAGACCTTCTGATTTGGATCTGCGGCTTCAGCTGCATTCACACTGCAAAATGACAGGGCTTGGACCTGAGTCACTGCAGGACTCAGGCTCTGACCCACCCCTCTACCAGGGTCCTAGGACCTGGGTCCTGAGTGCTTGCTGACCAAAATCAGACTGATTTATGTGTGGACTTGGGCTTAAACCTGAGTCAGAACCCGGGTTTAGTGTGCAGTGTCAACATATCCTGTGTGTCCTATCCTGCAAAACTGTGATTGTGCTCAAGCCCCACTGAAGTCAATGGGTGTGGAGGGCAGTCAACAGGACTTCATAGGAGGCTCTCCTCAGGACCATCACAACCAAATAACAAGTTTGTTGCTTTCTCTATTCTCACCTTAAGAGTCACTTGCCATACATGTGAGAGAGATTAAGAGTGGCTAAGGAAGCAAATTTATTTATGGCTGTGATGGGGTGTTCATCCCAGACCAACCCCTGAAGGGGTTAAGGTAGCTATGTGGGCCATTTAACTGCCAAGACTGCATCTGGAGGAGGAGCCAGGGAGCAATGTGAGGACTAATTAAAGGATGAAGCTCACCTGGACTGAAAGAAGCAGGGCTTGTACAAAGCCAGGCAGTGGAGGGCAGAAAGGGGATGCAAGGGTGAGGCCTTTCTGAGAGTACAGATAGAAGGGAGCTTGGCCTTGAGGGAAAAACATAGCTGGAGGAGTGTGGAGAAGAAGTCTGACAGAGGTAACATAGAGAGCAGTCCAGGGAAACAGCAGCAAGGTGTGGGACAATGTGGACCTTAGCTGCTGGTTGTAGGGTCCCTGGGCTGGAACCCAGGGAAGAGGGTGGGCCTCGGTTCTCCTATCAGCCACTGGGGAAGTGGCAGAGAATTGGGAGACTGCAGAGAATTGGGATGGTTGGTATAGAGAGATTTTGGTACACAAACACCTGGCAGGGGGAAAACTACAGTAACCTGACCAGAATATCAAGCCATGAAGAGGGAGCAAGAGTGAGTGCACCTGATGGAGTGAGCACCCACAGGAAGCATTGTCAGATGGGCAGAACTAAGCCCCAGTTGTAACCACAAGGAGGCACTGCATTGATGAATGGAGCACACCATGACAATGACCTTATTTATAACTAGAGCTGCGTGAATGATTGGTGTCTTGTGAGTTTTTTGTTTTGTTTTTGTTACTAGCCGTTCTGAATGCTTTAAAATGAATTCAATATGGGTCAACCTGAAACCAAATATTCAGGCTATCGGGCATTCTGACTTAGGTTATTCTCAATCTTTGTTTCCTGTTGAAGCTGTTCCACACTCTTTTATAAAATACTTACGTATTAACTGGACCAGAGAGCGAGAGAATTACTCTGTATAGCCTGCTTCAGAGTAACAGCCGTGTTAGTCTGTATTCGCAAAAAGAAAAGGAGTACTTGTGGCACCTTAGAGACTAACCAATTTATTTGAGCATAAGCTTTCATGAGCTACAGCTCACTTCATGGGATGCATACTGTGGAAAGTGTAGAAGATCTTATTATATACACACAAAGCACAAAAAAATACCTGCTCCCACCCCACTCTCCTGCTGGTAATAGCTTATCTAAAGTGATCATTCTCCTTACAATGTGTATGATAATCAAGTTGGGCCATTTCCAGCACAAATCCAGGGTTTAACAAGAACGTCTGGGGGGAGGGTAGGAAAAAACAAGGGGAAATAGGCTACCTTGCATAATGACTAAGCCACTCCCAGTCTCTATTCAAGCCTAAGTTAACTGTATCCAATTTGCAAATGAATTCCAATTCAGCAGTTTCTCGCTGGAGTCTGGATTTGAAGTTTTTTTGTGGTAAAATAGAGACTTTCATGTCTGTAATTGCGTGACCAGAGAGATTGAAGTGTTCTCCGACTGGTTTATGAATGTTATAATTCTTGACATCTGATTTGTGTCCATTTACTCTTTTATGTAGAGACTGTCCAGTTTGACCAATGTACATGGCAGAGGGGCATTGCTGGCACATGATGGCATATATCACATTGGTGGATGTGCAGGTGAACGAGCCTCTGATAGTGTGGCTGATGTTATTAGGCCCTGTGATGGTGTCCCCTGAATAGATATGTGGGCACAGTTGTCAACGGGCTTTGTTGCAAGGATAGGTTCCTGGGTTAGTGGTTCTGTTGTGTGGTATGTGGTTGCTGGTGAGTATTTGCTTCAGGTTGGGGGGCTGTCTGTAGGCAAGGACTGTCCTGTCTTCCAAGATTTGTGAGAGTGTTGGGTCATTATGCAAGGTAGCCTATTTCCCCTTGTTTTTTCCTATTCTCCCCCCCCCCCCGATGTTCTTGTTAAACCCTGGATTTGTGCTGGAAATGGCCCACCTTGATTATCATACACAATGTAAGGAGAGTGATCACTTTAGATAAGCTATTACCAGCAGGAGAGTGGGGTGGGAGGAGGTATTTTTTCATGCTTTGTGTGTGTATAATAAGATCTTCTACACTTTCCACAGTATGCATCCGATGAAGTGAGCTGTAGCTCACGAAAGCTTATGCTCAAATAAATTGGTTAGTCTCTAAGGTGCCACAAGTACTCCTTTTCTTTCTGTATAGCCTGGTGGCTAGAGTACTTACAGAGAGCAGAACACCTGGGTTCTGATCCCCGTCTCATGAATATTTAATGATGTAAACACAGTGAAAGGAGACTCATGCCCCTTCTGCCCTCCTTTGTTGTCATTAGGGATTTTGACAACTTACACACCCAGAGCTTCAGCATAAATGAATTCAAAGACAAGAGGAGTCAGCTTTGCAAAGGAGCTTTACTATGTCAGGTGGAGAACAAGGCATGTCTTCATCAGTAATGGAGCAAATGGTGGCCCCCATAAATAAACGAGGGGATTTTAAGTCTGGCATTAGTCCCCTTCATTCTTACTGTGACACTAAGCACCCCTGTGTTCACACCCTACACAAAATATGCCTTGGGGGGGGGTATCATTTGAAAGCTAATATCTCACTGATCATTAATATTCTTGATGTATGTATGGGGTGTGTGTATTAGGATTTATGGATATGCTAGAATTGGACTAAAATGTGTTTAAACCAAGTGTGTCAGGGGAGTTGGTAAGCAGGGCTGTCTTAGACAAAGGAATGTGTATTTGATTCTGACCCTCCTGGTCTTCAGAAAAAAACTCAATGAAGGTCCCTTTTTACATGTTAGGTAAACAAACCTCTTAAGCTAACAAGTGGGGGAAGAAAGGGCATGGAGCTTCCTTCACAACCAGACTCCAGGTTGGCTCCCTAGCAGTTTGAATAAACTTTACTTTGAGGGGCAACCCTCAGAAGAATCACTTCAAAGGTTTACTGGTGTATAACATGGGGTGCTGAACCTCAAATGATAAGCAATTGAATCAACTGATTGTATGCAATAGTGCTATATTATAAGAGTGTATACAGTGAGGTCTTTTCTAAAAGCCTATGACATGCTGGTGATTAATATCACTGTGAAAATGTATTAACACTGAGGAAATATGGATACTTAATTATATGTCTTAAAGTCTATGGCCAAATAAGGAGAAACAGGTTCTCTCCCAGATGGGAGAGAAGAAAGCTATTTACCTGTCTCCTATGTAAATTAAGCATAGTGTTACCAAACACAATGGAAGCACCGTTTATGTAGAAAATCCACAGGGGCAGGAGAATACCCCTCGAGGTGAAAAAACCAGCATGAGATCATCCTGCATCTTGAAGCAAGGTCATTGAACTTTGGAAGACAGAAGCAAGGGCAGAAGCCACCTTTGGCATCCATCACTGGACAGATCCAAAGGAACAGAGCTCTTGCAAGCTGAGAAAGATGGGTCCACCAGCCAAGGATTGAAGCCCCTGGAAATTGAATATAGGTGAGATACCGCCTTTAACAAAGTCTGTACCTTGCTAGATTGTTTTAGATTTTTAGATGTGTGTTTTCATTCGTATTTGCTTGTAACCCTTTCTAACTGCATTCCTTTCATTTAAGTGACATCACTTAATTAACTGTAGGACATAGAAAAAAAACCTATAAACCAACTCAGTGGTATGTTTAAATGGCCGGATGTATTTAAGCCAGTTAAGTCAATAAGCTGTGATGTGCTTTTGTCTCGCTACAAGAAAATAATTATTATTTTATTTCCTTATTATTTCCCTGAACTGTCCAGGAGAAGGCTGGACACTACAGAGCACACAGTTATGGGAAAATTTAGGACCGGTGTGTGGTTCAAATAGGTGAAAGCTGGTGAAAGGCTGCTGTAGACAGGTCACTGGGTCAGAGCTACTGAACCAGGGCTGTCTAGCACACAGACACTCAGGGTATGACCTTGCTGCTTTGGCTCCCAACCTGGGATGCTCACAGAGCATTGTAAGGCACCCAGAGTTACAGGGTAAGTGGTGACATGACTCCTTACTGGTCTGGATGGCACTCCCGAACCCCATAACACTTACTACATCCTATATCCCCTGTTGATAATCACCAGTACAATCAATATAAATCCCTTTAAGAAAAGATCTCTTGCTAGGTTTCTGTGTGACCTACATCAGAGGAGAGGTTGCAGTATGAGATTCTGCACTGCATTCCTGTCAATCATGTCAGTGTTGCATAATAAGAATAAATAAAGCAAACACTTAATTTTCTTAACCCTCCCTTACCAGATACCACATGTATCATCTCCTCAAACATTGTTTTGGCACCCACTTTGACTGTCTATTGCCTGAGGTTAAGAAAAAACTGGCAGCCGCTCAGAACTCCATCACTGAGTCTCTCTCAGAAAGGTTCCCCCCACCATGTCATGGGGCTCTTCAAAGATTGACCATCACTGAAGAAGCAAAAGGAGGAGCATTTGATATAATTATATCATTAAAGAAGATTAAAACATGCCTCAAAAACCCTTCAAAGATTAGCCTATTTTGTTGGATAAAAAGCCATGCTTAGATGTAGCTCATGAAGCATTAGCATAGCAAATGTGTGACAGAACCATATCAAGGTCTGCATTGAATCTGTTGAAAAAAATGATTGTGCAATGCAGGAAGTGAGTCATGGGAAAGGTGGAGAGAATAATAAATTACAATAAATTAGACATGGAAAGTTCTAATAGATCACTTAGTCTCAGGCAGGATTTTTCCCTTCATTGTTCCTTGGTCAGTAAAGTTTTCTATGTCTCACCAAATGGTGACTTCATCACTGTTCTCAGAAGAATGTTACACAATCTGCTAAATTTCACTGTCCATGGTAATTAGTTTTTCTGGTAATTAGTGTCAGTTTCCCTTTTTGTAATCCTATTCCATTACTCCTAGCACCTTAAATAATTCTTCTCTAGATTTGATATGTACAGCCTTGTAAAACTCAGAGTAGAAATGGGCGCAAACCAAACACCCAATCCATACCCTGAATCCACAGCTGGGTGTGGATTCAAGTTTGCACTTATCATTGCAATGGACCATGCACCCTGAAAGGTGAGAATTTAGATTTGCAGCCAGATTTACAACTTACACAAGTTTTGCAGCATTTGCATGTAGAGTTTTGCTTTGCTTCCTTACGGACATCTGGAGGCTGAGACTCCTTTTAAATTGGAATAAGGCCATAGATTTGAGTTCAGTTATTCCTGATTTAGACCATTGTAGGTGAGAGGAGTGTTACTGGATGTGCTCCATTGTTTTTACCATGCTCAGGGGCACGTATGAGATCAAGAGCTAAACTGCTGGGTTTGTTTTGCAGCTGGAATGGTGAATACATCCGTGTTTGTCATTATCATCGAACACATCATCTTATGATTCCCAGAGGTTATTTATACTTGAATTATAGGATGTTTCATGATTATTCAGATTGGTATTTAGAGGAAGGCAACGCTGAGCTAAGTAGTTCACTTGCTACGAACAATGTGAAGGAAACACCCTATAATTCACTTATAAGTACCCTTGAGAAATCATAATTATATGGCACAACAGTTTGTCCCAAATAAAGAAATAGAGGTTTTTGAAGAAATTGTTTGTATTTTTGTTTGTAATCAGCCCCCCCTCCTACCTCACCCCGTCTCTCTCTCACACACACACACACACACACACACACACACGTATAATAACTATGGCCAGGTAGGTAAATTTAAAAAAAATAACTCCTACTCTCATTTTTAGGAGTGATCATGAACATAGCTTCTTTGACACTGTTGCACACATACCATTATACTCCCAACTCATTCTTTCAGTTTCCAGAGCCAGAATCTGGAATAAGACGTGTTAAAAGACAGTGAGAGCCTATTCCTACAGTATTTCCATCTGGAACTGGAAGTGCTGAGAATCTTCTGGGTTCTCATATGAGAACCTAATTGTGCAGCCTTTGAAAGACAAACTGTGGCATTATGGCCAATCCAGTGGGTGGTGACAGGCCCTGGTTTCTGCTCCAGTACTGTTTGCAACTCCCATTATAGACCTGTTTAGCAGGCACCTGCCCTCATAGTGTATATATGCCAGATATACAGATTCTCCACTATTATAAATCAACACAAATCCATCAATTTTAGTAATCTCTATGGGACTATATCCAATTAATGCAGATTAGAGAGACCAAGGGGCTGCTCTAAGAGAGGGAATCAGGGAGCAATGACAAGCCCCACCCCCATCAAACACCACAGAGAATCTGACACAAAAAACCTAGATTTTAAACATTTCCAAAAAACAAAAAAATAAAATAAACGGCTGCTTCTCTGTGGAAAGACTTCACCGCTACAGAAAAAAATCAATTAAAACACAAATGTTCACTTCGCAGGCTGCTACATGAAATAAATGTCTAACTGAAAGTTTTATTGTCCCTAATAGGGACAAACACTGAGATGTGGTCTATACTACAGAGTTAGGTTGAGGTAAGCTGACTTGCATCGACCTCGCTGTGGAAGTATCTTCACTTAAATTTGGCTCCCACCTATGTAAGTGCCTCTCTGTGCCAATTTAGTACATCACCTCCGCGAACAGCGTAGAGTCATAGTTGATGTAATTTGGTTGACGCAGTGTCACTGTGGACACTGTGTTCTTTATGTCCACTGTTACTGGATTTCAGGAGCCAACCCACAATGACAGCACAATTGACACAAGCACTCCCAGTGAGGACAAGCACTCCTGACACAAGGAGCCAGGTGTGTGCACACACACGCAATTTAATAACTGGGGTGACTGTATGCTGACATAAATTAGGTTGACAATTTTGTGGTGTAGACATAGCCTAAGAGCGAAGTGTGTATATATTGATCTCACAACAAAACTGTAATCTTGTTCTACACATTATAAAGTACCTAACCCTTAGCTGGTGTAAATTGGTATCATTTATTATATGTTATACCCTTTTCTCCTATACTTTGTCTGTCTTGTCTATTTAGACTGTAAGCTCTTTGCGGAAGGGGTAGTCTTTACTCTGAACGTACAGTGCCTAGCGTGATGTAGCCCTGACCTTGGTTGATCCCTAGGCATTACCATAATAAACATTAATGGATCCACTCAAATCAATGAAGCTATGCTGATTTACACCAGCTGAAGATCTAGCCAGACATCTGAAGTCAATGGAATTATTGTGGTGTAAAACCAGTGTGATGCAATGGGAATCAGGCCCACTGTGTCCACAAGCAAAAAATTAGAGAATGATTTTATCAGTGGCATATGACCTGTTCGACCTGAAAGGAGAAGTTGTAGAAGAGGTTCAAAGTCCTGAATTTTGGACCATGATGACAGATTACTTTAGTGTCTTATTTGTGTTTGCCTCTATTAATTAAGATTGATTACTTGTTAGTGTGCTACAGATCTCACAGGCAAGTCTCTCCATCCCTTTACAGGGCCATGGATTAGATAAACTAACGTTTGTAAACAGAGCTGTGAAGGCCCTGGTATCAGTTAAGTGTGATAGATGTACAGACCAGATTTGCTTAGTTTTACCTACATCTGCTGTCATTCTCACAGACTGAAGGAATTTTGTCCTTATTAATATCATAATGGATATTAACGTTGCCAACGCATTCTTCATCTTGTATGTGTTCATGAACAAGCTGTACAATGCATGTGGCTTTAGTGTGACAACTGAACAGAATAAGAGTTTATTGGTTAGAGAGAACACCCACATCTGTCTGAAATAACGTGAATGGGGAGTGGGGGAAGGGAGTGAACTGTTTTAGTCTTTATAGGGTGCTCA
The DNA here is from genome assembly GCF_965152235.1 of Eretmochelys imbricata. Lineage (NCBI taxonomy): Eukaryota > Metazoa > Chordata > Testudines > Cheloniidae > Eretmochelys > Eretmochelys imbricata. The sequence goes on from NC_135573.1 coordinate 244,187,762, forward strand.
AGAAATCACAGAAAGCCTAAATCCGCACCAGGAATTTTGTTTTTAGATCAAATTCCTCCTTCGCTGCTTTGTTATCAATTTGTGTTGTGTGAAATTTGTGTTTGCCCTAAATAATTCATAGCACCAACAGTCACCATCATTGAGCTGTGCTGATGCAACTCAGCTTGTTAGGGAAATCTAAAATGAGTTAACTTCCATCCAAAGGGAGCAGAGATCACTCAATGGACAAGGGTCCATGAGAGCAGTGCTCTGGCTGTACATCTGTGTAACTCTGGAATCAGAATGACCTTTCAATGGAAACACTCACTGCAAGGAGCAAAAGAAAATATTTTAGATGGTCCTCATCACCATAATATCTGGGTTTCTCACAATCATTAATGGATTTACCAGTAACCCCTGGAAGGTTTCCCCCTTTACAGACAGGAAACAGAGGGTATATTCAGTAAGACCCAAAGTCACGCAAGACCCTGGTCTTCACTAGGAAAAAAGGTATGTTCTTACCTCATGTTAATGTGGTAACTACATGAGGTAAATTTCTAGTGAAGACAAGGCAGTGTGTAGTTTTAACACGAGTCAACAGGACAAGGTAAGCCCTAGGCTCCCCTATAGTCTTTATGTTGACCTGCTAACATGTGAAAGTTACACCCTGCCTTGTCCCTGCTAACATTTTACCATATGCTAGTTACCACCTGTAGGCTAATACAAGGTAAGAATACACCTGTTTTCCTAGAGAAGACACAGCCAAAAGTTCTGTAGATGAGCTTGGCGTTGAATCCAAGGCTCTTGTGTCCCACTCAGATTTTGTAGCATTTTACTCCATTTGTGTTCACTTTGCACTGGTGTGGAAGAATACATGAGGTGAAAGCAATGAAGAAGCAAGCCCTTTATAGAGGTGTCCTCAACTGGCAGGATGACCAGATTGATACTGTCATGGTTTAAAGGCTAGCTGCACCTCTGACCCCTTCCTAGTCAGACATTATGCCTTCATATCTCCTGCGACAGAATGAGATTCTCCCATTACTACTATCCTTACAATACCCTATGTATAAACTGTGCTTACTCAGCAGGTCTGACGGGTCTGGCACCTGCAGTTCTTCTCTTCAGGAGTCTGTGACCATTGGTGAATCTAGTGACCAACCACCTTCTTAAACCAAGTATTGGTAATTTTACCAGCAGGAACAAAGGATTGAGAGACAGGCTACATGCACATCTATCTTACCTAAAGCCCTACCATCCTGTGATAGTGGCCTAGGCAGACCTAGCTTCTTCAGACACCATTGCAGGTACTTGTCTCAGTCTATTTTTCCCCAAACAACTGCCCAGTAATCATCTCTGCTCCCAGATGGTGGGGAGGGGCAGTGGAGGTTGGGTGAGAAGGAGACAGACCCCAACCTTTTAACCCATCCAGAGTTCCTTTGTTCTTCTAAGGTCCCAGGCTTTTGGCCCTGCTTTTCCAAACCAGATCTTTAGGTCTGCAGAAGGTTGAGCCTGGCTCTGCCATTGTCCCACAACAATCCCCAAATATTTGCCAAGCAGTGGCTTATCTTGAGCATTCTTCTTTCCTGCTTGTTTTCCTCATAGCCCGCTATTAAAACTAAACCAATGTATTCACACATTGAACATCCTAATAACCAGATTATACAGCATTTATAAGTTAACAAGCTGATCAATGCATGAATTAACTTTATAACTGATTTTAAAAAAAGTTTACATTAACATTTTCTCTTGGAAATATCTTTTTGACTTTTCCAAAGAATTTAGAGGGGGAAAATTGTCTATAATTTTCATGGGAGCCTCTTTCACAATTTTATTTCTTCTGCTGGAAAAAGGGAATAGGAGGGAGTAAAAAGTGAGAGTTTTTTCTTTTCCTGAAGTATAACAAAACAAAATCAAGTGTTTATTTCTTGAAAACTTAAACATCAAAATTGTTCATGACATTTTTTGAATGGGAACACCCCCCTTCCCCTCCAGAAAATTACAACAATTTTGACAATACTTGCTCACACTCCTTCAACCAGCTCTAATTAACACAGGGAAAAAACTTCATTGTAGAAAATAACGACTTGATGATCCTTTTAAAGATGCTGATGTTTCTGGTGACATACTGTTACCTCTGTTGTTGATTCACTAATAAGAAGGTATTGATCTCTTTTGATATTTCAGTTACACACAGGCAGTTAGATGTGGCAGAGAACTTTTGTTAAAATGCTGGGGACTATTGTTTGCAGCTGGTTTTCTACGGGGTATATTGTGTCTTTAAGGCACAGAGCTGCATGAGGGTAGTTTGGAACTGCACTACCTTAGGTAAACAGGGATGGCCTGCAGACCGTGCCCCTCCTCCTTCTTCTCCAACACCTTGCCCCTTCTGGTCCACTCTGAGGCAACAGGCAGCCCTAGGAACACAGATGGAGCGGAATCCTTCTGCTGCCTCAATAGCAGGGTTTCTGAAACTGTCTCTGATCCTTGTGCAAGCGGAAGAAGCACCTGGCACCCTCCCCTGACTCCATGCATCACCTCCAGGGCCAGTTACACTCTGAACACAAATGTATCAAAGAGAGCCAGAAAAGATCCCAAATCTTGCTTGGATCTGTTTTGTAACTAAAAGAGCAGGCTAAATTACTCAGCAAAGGCTTAGCTTTACAGTGAGTTCTCCAGTGGCCCTAAGACAGTTGGCTGTCTGCTGATGTGATAGATAATGTGCAGTGCTAATTGCATACAATAAGACTGTACACACACAGCTATCTGAATCCAGACTATCTGGACTTGAAATCTGAATTTGAGAGGAATGGATCTCAAGAGGTGGCAGTAATTAAAGTTGAGCTGTCTCCCTAAATCACAAACAGTGGATAGGCAGGCAGCTTGCTTCTGACAGTCCTGTTGGATGCAGCATGTAGTGGACACTGGTTCTAGATGGCAATGTTTAGTGCCTGTTTTATTTTGCATGAAGGAGACCAGCTGAACATTTGCATTTCAATAGGTCTGCAGTCCCAGCCAGACTTGGCAGGGGGAGAACTGCCAGTTGCTTGTTACTAGCTAGCATGAGTGCATGCTCCTGATCCGAGAGGCCAAGTAGCATGTTCTGAGTACATCCGGCCTGAGAAAACAATAGTTAGATTTGATGGAAAAATTGTGAGATTTCAAGAATCGTTTCCATTCTGATGCAGACAATAGACTATTCTGGGGTGGGTGTTGGTCTCTCTTTGTCTCACTTGTTGGAGCTGGTCCAATCTGTATAAATAAGTATTTAGTGGGCTAGAGAGAGAAACTGACCCTATAACATGCTGATTAGGTAACTTGCTTGGGATGTGGTATTCAGGTAGAGAAGAAACTTGAAACTAGGTTTTCTGCATCCCAAGTGAGTACCCAAACTGCAGGCTTATTGGCTGTTCTGGGCTGGGTCATTTTTATTCCCTCCAAATAAAACATTTTGAAGGGGAAAAGTTTCATTGAAAAAAAATATATTCAGCCACCTCTAGTTATGAGGTATGTTCCCTTCCCACAAGGGCATAGATCTCTGGTAAGCAACTGAATCTGGAGGATGAATTTCAGGGTTTGGTGCAATATTGCTACTGCTAAGACCTCATGGGACAGTCACTCAACTTTGATTTCTATGAAGAAGCTATGTTAATTTTACACCCACTGAGAATCTGGCCCTATTCACTTTTGGATAATTTGTTTTTAAGGGGAACTTTTAAACCCGAGGAAAGAGAAGTGAGAATATTTATACAAAAAAGTACTCGGCTAATATTTTTTGTATGTAATTGAATATTAAATGGCTAATTACTGAAGGCTAGCAATACATCTAATCTAATTAATATTGAACATGAACATTGTCAATGTTCAATATCACATTACTGAATATTATGTTATCGATGTTATTGGCTAAAGTGGGTTCATTGATTCTAGCGATGCTGTAATGATCCTGACTTGTGCAAAGCTGGTCAAAGTATTTCATTCGGTCACACACAAAAAAAGATACAAGTAGGGTTGTGATTAAAATCCACAACAGAAAGTTAATTTGAAAGTCTGTTCTAGCCAATGGGGCCAGGTTCTGATCTCAAGTATAATGGTATAAGTCTGTAAGGCCTCAACTGAAATTAGTGGACTTGATCATCTTGCTCCTTAGGAAAACCTGTGATCAGGGCTAAAGGATATCTCCCAGCAATCCCCTTAGAGCCCCAATTCAGAGCCCACTGAAGTCAATAGGAGTCTTTCCACTGACTAATAGGCTTTGGAACAGATCCATCAAGATTTCCCTCTATCACTCCATTAGAAGGGTTGGTTGTAATGCTGCTCTAGCTGTGTTGGTACCAGGTTATTAGCAAGACAAGGTGGGTGAGGTAACAGCTCTTATTGAACCAACCTCTGCTGGTGAAAGAAGTTTTCAAGTTTTCATGTCTGGGCTGAAGAAAAGCTCTGTGTAAGCTCAAAAGCTTGTCTCTCACCAGCAGAAATTGGCCTAAGAAGAGAGATTATCTCACCCACCTTGCCTTTCCATTAGGAGGGGGGGGACCTAAAAAAGAGGTCCCTTTTCAACTCAAACCCCAACAAAACAGTCCACAGACTGACCATTAAACCCTGCTGATCCCCTTATGCCTCTGTGGTGGTTCTCAGTCTCCAGAAGACTCCCCTACCCTCTGTAGCACATTTCCAGTGTGCCGTGCTGATAGGATCTCATGACTCTGAGTTGACTTGGAACCCCCATTAAGGAGATTCCCCCACTACAGAGAGTAGACTACAGAAGAACCCCTCAGTTCCACAGGTTCAGTGAAACAGAAGCTTTCCTCTTCTCCAGCTTTCATCAATACCACATCACATGATCCATTGTCTACAGCCAAGCCCTAAGATACAACCACATTTGCTCCAATCCCTCAGACAGAGACAAACACGTATGGGATCTCTATCACGCATTCTTAAAACTATAATACCCACCAGGAGAAGTGAAGAAACAGATTGACAGAGCCAGAAGGGTACCCAGAAGTCACAGGACAGGCCCAACAAAGAAAATAACAGAACGATGCTTGCTATCACCTACAGCCCCCAACAAAAACCTCTCCAGCACATCATCATCAAGGATCTGCAGGACGATCCCTCACTCTCACAGACCTTGGGAGACAGGCCAGCCCTCGCTTACAGACAGCCCCACAACCTGAAGCAAATACTCACCAGCAACTACACACCACACAACAGAAACACTAACCCAGGAAACAATCTTTGTAACAAATCCCGTTGCCAACTCTGTCTACATATCTATTCAAGGGACACCATCATAGGACCTAATCACATCAGCCACACCATCAGGGGCTTGTTCACCTGCACATCTACCAATGTGATATAAGCCAGCAATGCCCCTCTGCCATGTACATTGGCCAAACCAGACAATCTTTATGCAAAAGAATAAATGGACACAAATCAGACATCAAGAATTGTAACATTAAAAAACCCAGTAAGAGAGCACTTCAATCTCCCTGGACACTCAACAGACTTAAATGTGGCCATTCTTCAACAAAAAAACTTCAAAAACAGACTTCAAAGAGAAATTACAGAACTGGAATTAATTTGCAAACTTGACACCATCAAATTAGGCCTGAATAAAGATTGGGAGTGGCTGGGTCACTACAAAAAATAATTTTCCCTCTGTTGATATTCACCCCTTCTTGTCAACTGTTGGGAATGGGCCACATCCACCCTAACTGAATTGGCCTCGTTAGCACTGACCCCCCGCACTTGGTAAGGCAACTCCCAACTTTTCATGCGCTGTGTATTTATTCCTGCTTACTGTATTTTCCACTCCATGCATCTGATGAAGTGCATTATAGCCCACGAAAGCTTATGCCCAAATAAATGTGTTTAGTCTCTAAGGTGCCACAAAGACTCCTCATTGTTTTTAATGATACAGACTAACATGGCTACCCGTCTGAAACCTGTCTCCTCCTTTAGCCTTCCCTGTCCTACACTGACCCACCACTTCCATCTAGTTGGATTCCAGAATTTAAAGCACACTCTGCAGAGCCTAGAGAAGGAGGAGAAAGAGATGTCTTCCATGGACAGATCTAAAGGGTGCAAATCAGGTCCAATGGTATTAAACTAGGGATGAATACGGTCCTTTATTCTTAGCATTCTCCACTGTACTTAATTATGGCAAGCAGGTGTGTGAGAACACAGATAGTATGCTAGGACATTAAACAAGGCAAGTGCTACAGAAGATGAGAGGAAAAATACCTACTAAATAATCTAATCCATTCTCTGCCATTGCAGAATTTCCTCCTACAGGAGTAAATAATGGCCTAAGATGACAAAGCACAACAAAGGAAAGTGACAATGCTATTTTCCAAACAAAGACCATGAACCTGCAAGGAATAATAATACCGATCCCTTCTATAGATCTCCTAGGCATTACAGTGACAGGTATGTTAAAAAATAGACAACAATAGAGCTGGTCAGGTTCAAACATTTCCATTCTGTAAGAAATTTGATTTTTTTCATGCCAAGTCAGAACAAAAAATTGAAATTTTGACGTTTCCCACACAATAAAGTTTCTGAAAACATTTCAGTTTGGGGCCATCAAAGTGATTCATTTTGATCATGTCAAAACATGTCATTTTGAAGATGTTGTTTCAAGGTTTAAATTAAATTAATCAAAATGATACAGCTGACGGTTTCCCATTGAAGAGTTTTGTCAAAACTGACATGTTCCCATGAAACCTTTTTGATTTCAATGTGACAGAATTATTCAATGGAAAGCATGCCATTGGAATGTGTCCAACAAACTCTAGTGGACAGACACGTAGGTTGATTAAAGTGATGAAGTTCTTAGTGTTCCCAGAAGCCTGGATTCTGCACTTGGATTCTGATGGGCAGGCCCTTGCCTCCACATGTGGCCCACTGAAGGCAGTCAGTGAGGCTGCATACAGATGCAAGGATCACAAGAACATCTATTGAAACATAATCAGAAAAGCACTGGGGCCTGTAATAGGACATCCTCTGCCCCCCATCCTCTGATGCCCCAGAAACCTCTCAGGCTATCCAGTAAATGATGACTTTATATGACTTTTTTATAGCCCCACCTGCAACACTAATACAGTCTCATACAGCAAAATATTTGTAGTGTTTCTCTACCTATAGCCCTTCCCCACACCACCAGAGACAAACAGAGGTCTCCCTTTCATGCGCTCCCTAAACACACTAAGTTCTGCTAGCCCATATCCTCTCTCCCATTTCCTTCCTTGTGCCTTTCTTATACCCCTCAGTTGATGGGCTAATTAGTTCATCACTATCCCAGCCTGATCAACTAATTAGCTTGCCTATCTCCAAACAGCCTTCTTAAGGGGAGCTAATTGATGCCTAAGAGTAAGTCTACACTGCAATAAAAAATCTGTGCTAGGCAAATGCTGATGTGTTTGTCTGAAGGACCCACTCTGCCACATTACTGGGGTTGGCTTTACTTCTACAGTACTTTCCTTTTATATTTAGAAATTAGGAAGTTATCTCTCTCTAATGTTTCCATTGCCATGGTATCTAGGAACCCATGTGTAACTGTGCCTTAGTGGGTCACAACTGAGAATACCAAATTCAGGACTAACTGCTGAGAAATAGGGCAAACACAACCCAAAACTGGTGGTTTTTATAAGATATACCAAACCAGACACAAAAGTAAACTCCTGTTTCACCACACAGGCTAACAAGAAAACATAAAGGCAGTTTCCTCAGGCATTCCAGTTCTTATATCACCACCAAAAACACTAGATTCAGAGATGAGTGGTTCTTTACAACCAGTCTCACAAATAATAGGTTCTTCTGATCCCAAAGGACCAGCCACACACCCAGGTCAATATATAACTTAGATCTGACCCAAAAATTACACTGATGCAAATCCTTTAGTATCTAAAATCTAAAGGTTTATTTATAAAAAGAAAGATAGAAAGGTGAGAGTTAAAATTAGTTAATAATCAATTACATACCATAACGGCAAAGTTCTTGGTTCAGGCTTGTAGCAGTGATGGAATAAACTGCTGGTGTAAGTCAATTCTCTGGAGTACATTTTGGATGTACTCCACAGCTTGGATGGGTCATTCAACACTTTGTTCAGAGCTTCAGTTTGTAACAAAGTTCCTCTAGAGGTAAGAAACAGGATTGAAAACAAAATGGAGGTGTTTCCAGGGCTTTTTATAGCTTTTGCCATGTGGAGGGCATCCCATTGTCCTTACTGTGGAAAATTAAAGCAACAAGATGGAGTTTGGAGTCACGTGGGCAAGTCACATGTTTATGCCCAATTTCTCTCAGTCATTGCAGGAAACCATTACCTACACTCCAGACAGCATGTTTACATGACAGTTTAGTGCAGATGGGCATCTCCCATGGTTCATTGTCACCCAAGTGTTTCTTGATGAGACGCTTAATTTGAATAGTCTCTCCGAGATGTGCTGGGCGTTACCTTGTGGGCATTACCCGAGGAGCAAACATTTGAAATCCAAGTATAAAGCCAATACTTATAACTTCACATACAAAAATGATACATGATTACAGATAGAATAATCATAAACCAGCAAATCATAACCTTTTCATAGATACCTCACTTGAAAACCTTTGTACAAGATCTGCTGCAAATATATAACAGTGGTTGCAACTATATTGTTGCATATTTTAATCAGATAATGTCACACCATGCAAAAACTGATTTTTTTCTCACTGGGGATGTAGAAATGTAGGCATTGTCCTATGTTCTTTTAAGTTGAGATCACCTACTTTCTGATTAATTAGCTGGTTCATGTTATTGTTCCCCTTGATGTTTTTCAGTCTGGCACAAACATTTTAGCAAAACTGGTTGTTTTTGAATCCTTCTGCTTAAATTAACATTGCTAACTTTGGCCCCTGTGCCAAAGGATGGTGAGCTACTTAACCTGGTGCCTCATGATGTGATGCTAACACAGTACGCTCATCCTCTAGGCACCAAACTCCTGTGTCCTTTCTTGTCTTTTATAACCTCATAGGCTATTGTGTTAATATGCAGACCATTACTACTCTGCTGACGAGACAGACTGCTGAGGATCAATATGACTCTGTATATGTCAACCCCTCTATACCCCTGAGTAAGTTGTCAGCTTCCCTGGCAGTGCTTATGTCCTGCTGTGCAATCACAGGAAATAGCTGATTCCTTATATGGCATGTCAGGCTCCATGCTTGGTGTAGCATGTTGCAGAACTAGTGGGAAAGATCCAAATGCTGCATTTGTTTGGCTCACGCTGCTTGAGTAATAGTCAGTACAGCCATAATACCAGAGTACAGCTTTCTTGCAGGGTCACTGGAGCTCTTCAGCTAACCACTGATCCTGTTAGGCAGACTTGGGAAAGATTCCCAAATACTATCAAGTAAAGGGCATTACTTTAAAAAGAAAAAAAGAAAGAAAAGAAAAAAGAAAGAGAGGTAAAAATCAAAATTAAAAAACAGACAAAGGTAAAACTCCTGCTAAGATAGCATAAATAAAATTTTGCTTAACAGACACTATTGTTTTTACTATTACCTTTTCCCATGCTTTTTTCTTGACACAGTAGCTGTAGCTTTAGGAAAAACAGCACTGGGATTCATGGAATTGGAATACAGTAGCATAGTTGGCATTAAAACTCTTAATTATAGCTGAAGACTTTGAGAGACAAAAGCCTGTTTCAGTGGAAGAACCAATTTGCTTGACATTTTAACACTGGCAGCATATGAAAAAAAGCAGGCTTTTTCTTCTGCTCTTTATTTATTTGCTTGAAACATGCCTTTGTCCTAATTACAAATTCCTGGATTTTCTAGAAGTTGAAGCTTTTTCTTCATATGTTAAAAAATGTTAAGTGACTTGTGGTTCTTAACTTGGTTTATCATAATCATTTAAGTTTTTTTTTTAAAGTCTGACAGCAATTATTAGCAGGAATTCACAATATACATTAACATCTTCACCTCTTTCCCTAGTAGCTAAGTACTTGTGCAGCATGATAATCTAAAATGTTCTAAGATTAATGACATGAATATCTTGGTTGACTCAGTGTGAACACTGCACATAGACTCCATACGTTTATAAAGAGAGCCTGTCTAGAAGAAACAATTTCATAGAATAAAATGCATTAAATGTAAATGTACCTCTTTAAAAACATTTTTCACTCTTATACCTATTTCTGATTATTGCATTGTGCAGAGATTGTATAAAAATAACTTCACAAGGCCTCCAGGGATATTAATGCCTGAGTCTAATCAGACGGATTCAGGGATCCAGTTCAGGTTGTTTTTCAATCAGCTGACAGGTAGCAAAATGACATTCGCTATGCAATCTCATTAATTCAAACAAGTTGACGTGGGGTTGGGTCATGGCCATAGGAAAAAGAAAAGGAGTACTTGTGGCACCTTAGAGACTAACCAATTTAGTCTCTAAGGTGCCACAAGTACTCCTTTTCTTTTTGCGAATACAGACTAACACGGCTGTTACTCTGAAACCGGCCATAGGAAAGTCACAGTGGATGGCGACAACAATACATGTTCCAGATCTAAGTGTATGTTCTCAGCAAAGCCTGAGGGCTGCAGGAGTTGAACACATTGGTGGACTTAACTGCTTTTCTCTTTTCATAGATTTGCACTGCACTACTTGCATTTGCCACCTTTCCAGCCAAAAGACAGGTTCTGACTCACCGAAGAAAACAAAAAACCCAAAACAAAGCAACAAAACAAAACAAAAAATCACAGAAGAATAGAGACAAGAAGCAGCTGTCTCTTTGTATGTCATTCTTTGTCTTTCTTAGTTTACATTCTCTTTTTATTAACAATTGAGAATGCTGAGCCCCTAGGTTATAAAGTAGGATCAAAAAGGAATCTCCACTGAAAACATTTTTGCAACAGGTGGTGAATTTTAAGTGAATTCTTAACATGTGACCACACACACTGGTTTCAAAGGCCTTCTTTGTTTTTCTTTTGGATTGTACTAAAACTAGGGAATCCTGCCTACTCATAACCCACATTACCTAAGCTCTTACCATGAGGGATACTCCAGGATTGGAAATGGCCCAGCTGCCAGGTGTACACTGGAGAGAGAGACAGCTGTACTCCAAGATCTTTTATGGCAGGGAGGCTGAAAGGTTAGTTGGAATCACGGTGGGAGATAAGATGTAGATCTCCCTTATGCCCAAATTCCCCTCCAAGTTGTCAGTCTGGGCCAGATTTTCAAATGTATTTAAAGTCACAGAGTTTAAGGCCACAAGAGACCACCAGCTCATCTAATCTGACTCCTGTATATCACAGGCCACCAACACCACCCAGCATACTCAACACAACAACTGAAATTAGACCAAAGTATTACAGCCCACAGAAAGCTAGACTATTACATGCCAAGGCTGAGAAAAGGAGGGACCAAGGTGCAGCCATGCCCGAGGCTCCTGGAATGGCAGGGAAATGATTAAGTGAAAGATACCAAGATAATCCTGGCAAGTGTCCTGCATCCACATGCTATAAAGCAGTTTCCCAAACTTGTTCCACCGCTTGAGCAGGGAAAGCCCCTGGAGGGCTGCGCTGGTTTGTTTACCTGCTGCGTCCGCAAGTTCGGTCGATTGTGACTCCTAGTGGCTGCGGTTCGCTGCTCCAAGCCAATGGGAGTTGCTGGAAGTGGTGCGGGCCAAGGGATGTACTGGCCGCCACTTCCAGCAGCTCCCATTGCCTTGGAGCAGCGAACCACGGCCACTGGGAGCCACGATCGGCCGAACTTGCAGACGCAGCAGGTAAACAAACTGGCCCGGCCTGCCAGGGGCTTTCCCTGCACAAGCGGTGGAACAAGTTTGGGAACCACTGCTATAGAGGAAGGTGAAAAACGCTCACTGCCAATCTGACCGGAGGTAAAATTCCTTCTGGACCCCATGGTGACCAGTTAGACCCTGACTATATGAGCAAGAGCCAGCCAACCAATCACCTGAGAGAGAGAATGCTCGGTGCCACCTCAGAGCCCTGGCCCTCCTCTTCCAATGTCTCATCTCCAGCAGCGACCATCCCTGATGCTTCCAAGTAAGAAGATAAACAGACAGACAAACAAACATGTTGGAGGTGGGAAATCCTTTCTTGACCCCTGCTAGTAGTCTGCTGAAACCCCAAGCCCGAGGTTTCAGGACCATAAGACATGAACCAGAAGACAGCCCCAGGGCTGTTGAGCCCAGCCCCCTACCATCACAAGCAACCCTAGCATATTACTGCTCTCATAAATTTGTCCAGTTTTCTCTTAAGACTAATTAAATTGTTCCTCGCCCCCCTGAGAGGCTATTCCAGAGCTTTATGCCTCTGATGGTTAGAAACCTTCTTCTAGTTTCCCAGCTGAATTTGTTCATGGTCAGTTTATATTCATTTGCACATTTGTTCTTGTACCAACACTGTCCTTTAGTTTAAATAGGTAAAGTACCCCCCGGTACTTACTTTTGGAAATCCCATTAAAGATCTATCTGCATCTTTGGATGTTTAAATACCTTTGAAAATCTGACCCTCAAAAGCTGCTCCTGAGCCTCTTGATTTTTGCCTGCCTGCCTGCCTGCCTATAACAGGGTTGATGAAATAAGTTGTGAAGGCGCTACGCCAAATTCTGCACTGAGAAGGCTGTATTTACAATGAGGTTTTTCTCAACCCTTCCCCTTTGTTCTTGCTCCAGTATTGCACCTGCAATGGCACTCCTCATGAGAAGATGAAAGTAGACCAGGAGCAGGCATTTTCACCACCGTGCAATCTCATCAAGTACAACTAGAATTTCCAAAGCAATTCTTTGACATTCCTGCTGCCACCCTTTCTATATCTGCACTCGGTGACTGGGCTGATGTCTCTCTCTATGGGGGTTGCCACTTTATGTTTATACAGCATTGTACATCCCCAAAGGAAGACTAGTTCATAAGGGAAATTGGTATTCCAAAAATCTAGGCCCTTTTAAATGATTGGGAATCAGAGTATCAAAATATTCAAGTTAATTTCTATTTTTAAACGTTTATCCCCACACCGTAATTTAACAACTGGTTTAGCCCATGCTAAAATAACAACCCCCTCCCTGAAGTATGGGGCCAGATGTTCAGCTGGTGTAAATCACTGTTCTGGCATTACCCTGATTTGTACCAGCTGAAGACCTGAGCCATAGACATTACCTTAAATGAACATAGTCATTCTCATTTCCAATACTTTTTAGCAGGACCTGAATTTTAAAAGTCCCATTTTGTCTCAAGTGACTTTTAAAATGATGCCCTCTGGTTTGCTTGTTAATTATTCTTTTTTCAATTACCTTTAAGGCACTTTTAGGACAGATTGTGAATCCCTTATTCAAAGTAATAAGCAGCTACTCATGTGAGTAATGCCATTATAGTTAATGGTACTACCTGTTCAAGTAACTGAGAAGGGTGTTTACAGTCTAACCCGTAATGATTTACTCCTTTTTGTAATGAGAGGCAGTGATTCAAAAATGCATTTTGCATTACAGTGTGTTTTCCCTTCCTTTAAGATTTTCACTGAGGACAAACTTAGGCCTTGTCTACACTGGCAAGTTTCTGCGCGGTAAAGCAACTTTCTGCAGCATAACTCCTGAGGTGCATACACTGCAAAGCCACTTAGTGCACAGAAACTGTGCAGTTGCAGTGCTGTAAAAAACCCACCCCGACGAGAGGCGTACAGCTTTCTGCGCCAGGGCTATAGCGCCATGGTGCCAGTGTAGACACCCTGGTTGATTACAGCGCTGTGATTGGCCTCCGGGAGGTGTCCCACAATGCCTGTTCTCGCCTCTCTGGTCATTGGTTTGAACTCTACTGCCCTGCCCTCAGGTGACCAACCGTGAGCCCCACCCTTTAATTCCTTGGGAATTTTGTAAGTCCCCTTCGTGTTTGCTCGGTGATCCGTGCAGTGGTCTCAGCGCATCTTTCCAGGTGGCCAGGCCTGCTCCACGCACCAGGCGATCCCCCACTTGGAGCAATGCCGAGCTGCTGGACCTCGTCAGCATTTGAGGAGAGGAGGCTGTCCAGTCCCAGCTGCACTCCAGTTGTAGGAATTGTGATTCATACAGATAGATTTCATGATGCATAACAGAAATGGGCTATGACCAGGACACACTGCAGTGCAGGGTCAAAGTGAAGGAGTGGCAGAACGCCTACCATAAGGCGCGGGAGGCAAACTGCCACTCCAGTGCTGCGCCCACGAGCTGCTGGTTCTACAAAGAGCTGGACACGATACTCGGTGGCGACCCCACCTCCACTGGGAAGGCCACTGTGGATACTTCAGTGGCTTGCATGCCAGTTGAGAGTGGACCAAGCCAGGAGGAGGAAATCTTGGCCGAGAATGTGGAAGGGGACCCAGAGGCAGAGGACGACTAGGAGGTCAGAGATGCAGGCAGCCAGAAGCACTTCTCTACCCCAAAGGAGGCTAGCCAGTCACAGCAGTTGGAGCTTGGCAAAGCACAAACAGGAGAGGAGGCCCCTGGTAAGTGGCTTTGGTTTTGGGAATCACTGAAGCAAGTTTTTGGGGGCAGGAGGGTTGCCGAAAGCAGGCTTGTGTCTGTATGATGCGGGTACCACCACATGCCTATCTGAGCAGCAGAACAGGGTGTTGATTGACTCCCTCACTTCACAGGAATCTGCCTCAGAGATTTCCACAAAACTCTTATGGTGATACTGGGCAATCTGCTGCCACAGGTTCTTTGGCGGAGCTGCTTGTTTCTTGCTCTATTAAGGGTAACTTTCCTGTGCCACTCTGCCATCACTCGGGGGGAGGAGGGGAAACATTGCTGTACACAGGGGAGCCGCATAAGGGCCAGGGCAGAAGCTGCAGTCTTGGAGAAGACCGTCCCTTGATTCCCTGCCCACCCTCAGTAGCAAGATATCTTCCATAATGAACACAGCCTGGGGAAAATGTGGGGACAGGAATGATTATAAGGCCTCCCCTACAGTGCTGGCTCTCCCCAAGAGCCATGTGCCCAGTGTACAGTATGGTCCTGGAACACTGATTTCCCCGCGGTTCCTCACCATTTGGAGGGTCTTGTGGTTCATGTGTGCTTACCTGGGGTCAGCCAGTTAGTGACAGGTATGTGAATAGTGGCTGTGTTTTAAATCAGTGGTCTGTGTGTTGCTAACAATACTGCTTCTGTAAAATGTTGCATTTTGCCTTCACAGATATGACTTGGGGAGCCCAGCCTCCCCCTGTTATTGCTGGCTGAATGGCTGTGCAGAATTAGAAAGCAGCCACGAAAAACTAAAGAGGACTTTCTGCGTGATGTCATGGTGCACTCCGTGGCCGTAAAACAAGAATTGAAGGAGTGGCGGGACAGTGAGAAAAGGGACCGAAAGGAGAATGTGGCGTGCCAGAACGAAGCCACAGAGTGGCCCTTAAATGTTATGGAGTGCCAAGTGGACATGCTCCTGATGCTACTAGGACTGCAAACCAAGCAGCTCTGCGCCCGACCTCCCCTGAAGCCACTGTCGCAAAACTCTTTCCCAAGCAGTGGACATGTTGTTCACTTTAAAGTTGTTGACTTTAGCAAAGCTTTTGACATGGTCTCCCACAGTATTCTTGCCAGAAAGTTAAAGAAGTATGGGCTGGATGAATGCACTATAAGGTGGATAGAAAGCTGGCTAGATTGTCGGGCTCAACGGGTAGTGATCAATGGCTGGCCGATATCAAGTGGAGTGCCCCAAGGGTCGGTCCTCGGGCCAGTTTTGTTCAATATCTTCATTAATGATCTGGAGGATGGTGTGGATTGCATCCTCACCAAGTTTGCAGATGAGACTAAACTGGGAGGAGAGGTAGATACGCTGGAGGGTAGGGATAGGATACAGAAGGCCCTAGACAAATTAGAGGATTGGGCCAAAAGATGAGGTTCAACAAGGACAAGTGCAGAGTCCTGCACTTAGGACGGAAGAATCCCATCCACCGCTACAGACTAGGGACCGAATGGCTAGGCAGCAGTTCTGCAGTAAAGGACCTAGGAGTTACAGTGGACGAGAAGCTTGATATGAATCAGCAGCGTGCCATTGTTGCCAAGAAGGCCAATTGCATTTGTGGCTGTATAAGTAGGGGCATTGCCAGCAGATTGAGGAACGTGATCGTTCCCCTCTATTCGACATTGGTGAGGCCTCATCTGGAGTACTGTGTCCAGTTTTGGGCCCCACACTACAAGAAGGATGTGGAAAAATTGGAAAACATCCAGCGGAGGGCAACAAAAATGACTAGGGGACTGGAACACATGACTTCTGAGGAGAGGCTGAGGGAACTGGGATTGTTTAGTCTGCAGAAGAGAAAAATGAGGGGGTATTTGATAGCTGCTTTCAACTACCTGAAAGGGGGTTCCGAAGAGGATGGATCTAGACTGTTCTCAGCGGTAGCAGAACAAGGAGCAATGGTCTCAAGTTGCAGTGTGGGAGGTTTAGGTTGGATATTAGGAACAACTTTTTTACTAGGAGGGTGGTGAAACACTGGAATGCGTTACCTAGGGAGGTGGTGGAATCTCCTTCCTTAGAAGTTTTTAAGGTCAGGCTTGACAAAGCCCTGGCTGGGATGATTTAGTTGGGGATTGGTCCTGCTTTGAGCAGGGGGTTGGACTAGATGACCTCCTGAGCTCCCTTCCAACCCTGATATTCTATGCTTCTATGATTCTATGCGCCCCCCAGACACTGCCAACACACTCTTATCAACCTCCTGGCTCCAGTCTGTACCCGCTGCATTCCACTCCTGCCCCATCACAGTCCAGCCCTGCAGACTTCCAGTACCCACTGCACTCAACATCCGTCCCTCTGCAGTTTAGCTCTGCAGAAATACAGTACCTGCTGCACTGCACTGCAAAGGAGAAGGTTAGATATGATACCTGGACATACACAATAAAATAATTGGTTTGGTTTGAAAGCAATCTTTATTCCATTAAGTGAAAGCAAAGCAGTTTTCTTAAACCTTCACAGTGCATTGTCTGCACCAATCACAGTCACATCCTAGTATTACAAGCACTGCACTCCTGAGCATAGCAACAAATATTAGTGGCTTTCAGCTTCAAATTGCTGCCTCAAGGCATCCCTGATCCTTATGGCCCTGTGCTGCACCCCTCTAATAGCCCTGGTCTCCAGCTGTTCAAATTCAGCCTCCAGGCACTGAGCCTCAGTGGTCCAGACCGGAGTGAAGTTTTCACCCTTCCCTTCACAAATATTATGGAGCATACAGCACATGTCACATAAGCATAGGAATATTGTCATCGACCAGGTCCAGCCTCCCTTATATGCAATGCCAATGGGCCTTTAAATGGCCAAAAGCACACTCAACAGTCATTCTGCACTTGCTCAGCCTATTGTTGAACCACTCCTTGCTGCTGTCAAGGTGCCCCATGTATGATTTCATAAGCCATGGCATTAAGGGGTGGGCAGGGTCTCCCAGGATCACAATGGGCATTTTGACTTCCCCTATGGTGATCTTCTGGTCCGGGAAGAAAGTCCCTTCTTGCAGCTTCCTAAATAGGGCAGTGTTCCAAAAGAAACGTGTGTCATTCACCTTTCCAGACCAGCCTGTGTTAATGTCCATGAAATGCCCACGGTGATCCACAAGTGCCTGGAGAACCATAGAGAAATACCCCTTCTGATTAATATACTAGGTGGCTAGGTGATCTGGTGCCAGAATTGGAATATGCGTGCCATCGATCGCCCCTCCGCAGTTAGGGAAGCTTATTTGTGCAAAGCCATCCACAATGTCATGCATGTTGCCCAGAGTCATGGTCTTTTGGAGCAGGATGCGATTAATGGCCCTCCACACTTCCATCAACACGAGTCCAATGGTCGACTTTCCCACTCCGAACTGGTTAGCAACCGATTGATAGTAGTCTGGAGCAGCCAGCTTCCACAGTACAATTGCCACGTGCTTCTCCAAAGACAGGGCAGCTCTCATTCTTGTGTCTTTGCAGGGCTGGGGCAAGCTCATCACACAGTGCCATGAATGTGGCTTTCCTCATCCAAAAGTTCTTCAGCCACTGCTCGTCATCCCAGATGTGCAAGACAATGTGATCCCACCACTCAGTGCTTGTTTCCCAAGCCCAAAAGCGGCGTTCAACTGTGGTCAGCATATCCGTGAATACCACAAGCAACCTCTCTCATAGCTATTACACATGGCGAGATCAATGTTGAACTCCTGTTGCCTTTTCAGTTTAAGGAATAACTCCACTGCCACGTGTGATGTGAGAGTGAGCAGCATATTGGTCAACAGTGTGGGATCCATTCCTGAAAACTGAAGAGGCAGAGCGTGCAGTACACAAACAGTTGAAAGATGGCACCAAATGCGGACGGAAGCACAGGGACTTCTGGTATATGAAGCCATGCATCATGGGGCATTGGGACAGGACCCAGGATGCCCCGGGATACCCTCCGCCTTCCCACACAACAGTGGTTTTCCTTCAGCGCTCTCTGAGCGGCCATATAACTGCTGGTGATGTAACTCTGCCAGTATATACATACCCTTAAATCCTGAGGGAGAGCAATTGCCTTCCCATGCAAACTGATGTCCCTGGAGAGGAGCTGAAAGAATGAGTAAAATAAAAAAAGAAAAATGGTGCAAACACTTGGGAGAGAAGAAAAAGGTTGACAATGTGGGACTAGATTAAAGTGACAGCTAGTACAGGCATTTAGTGTATTAGTTTAATGAGAATGGAAACACTGTGCTAAACATTGATAGTGGCACATGGAAGTAATGAATCAATCTGTTGCATCTCTATCCAATTAAGAATGATTATAATATAGTCTTGTCGTCTTCTCTGGTGATTAGGATTAGTAGATGCTCCTTAGGAAGAAGGCTAATAACTAAGGCTAATAACAGGATACTGTATGTCTTTATCTGGGGCTGCAGTTCTCAAACATTTTCCTTCAAGCTCACTCCAAGTCCAGCCTCTCTCTCCAGTGAGTAATGCCTTTGGCCAAGAACCTTTGGTACCAGTTTTCATGGTACCGCAGAAAGGGAGCTGATTAACTTGGCATTGCAAACAATTTCTGGCTAACCTGTGCTATTAGGATTGGAGAAGTTTCTTTTTCTCTTTTCCCCTCACCCTTCCTCTTCCCTCTGTTTGACTGTTAGGTGCTTCATTTGCTCTCTCCTCTCTCCTTTCTTCTTGGTGGCCTGTTCTCATACTGCAGGTTTTGAGTAACTGCAAACAAGTAGCTTACATCCTACAGTTAGAGAACAGTGCTCCTGGGAATAGGAAGAGAAACTCTACCTTCACCTTTCTTCTTGGCTGCTTGGAGCATGATGCCTTCATTGTCTCCCCACTGCTGGGCTCTGAGAGGAAGAAAGCAAGCTCCCCTCTCTTATTTCCTTTTCCAGACCTCTGGAAAGGGGTGGGAGCAATGGTCTCCTGAAAGACTCTGACATTTCTTTCTTTTATCTGTCGGCCCTTGGGGGGTAGGAGGGCTGTTTCTTCTCTCTCCTGTTCATACTGTATGCCCCCACTCTGCCCACAGCTTTGCTGATGGAGGGGTTACTGGGCTGTTGCTAAGAGAAAGTAAGGAAGGAGTAGAGAATGGAGTTCTCAGTACTCTTGACCTTCTTCCCTAATGGGATTTGTATGGAGATTCTTGCTGTTTCTTCTTCCAGGGAGAGAGACATTCTTAAGTACTTCTCGGGTGTTGGTGCCCCACTTCTTAGGACAGAGCTTGTATAATTGTATCAGGGTTTCAGGTTTGTCTGCATTGTGACCATTTACGCACCTAGAAGGGAAGCGCTGACTGCATGAAAATCAGAACAGTGCCAGGAATATTCTAAGCATTCACTGGATGCCTGTATTTCTGCCTTTCACCATCGTGAGTAGTAAAATGCATTATTCCTTTAATGTTCATCTCACTTTGAATTCTAAGAGAATGTTCAACCCAATTAGTGCTGTAGCTTAAAACAATAAAACCTTCCAGAATCTCTAGTTGTGGGGGAGGGGGGATGCTTTTATCTATTTGGTAAATAATTTATTAATCCCACTGATGTATCCTCCCTGACAGCAACAGAGCCAGATAAGTGATGGTTCAAAATCAATTTATCATGGTCCAGTGTGTTCTCAGCGACCTACTTGGTCTGTTATATAGGTCAACCTGAATAGGATGCTCCGATAACAGAAGTGCTTATTTAAAAACACACCCTGGAGTTTTGTTCAGTCTGTTTATGGCAGCATGCACTGCATTTCCATGCAGGAGACCCAGGTAAAGGACAGGGCTAGGGACAGTCTTGGTGGAGATCACACTCTTATCCCTGAGGAAAGGCAAAATCTGCACTGCTTAATGAGTTCCCCCACAGTGACTGATCATGCAGCAGCACTATCTAGGAGGAGACTCTGCGCTCTACTTTCTATGACCTTGTTATTATCACACTGCCCTCTGCCAGTGATGGCAGCCTTTGCTCCCCATTTGCCTGCCTCTCCCACAACTGCTTCAATGTGATTTCTCCCACAAAGTCGTCTACGGTGGAGCTCCTTCCCTGAGCGAGTCCAGAAAGCCATTACCTCTTTCCTTTTAAATCCCTGCTGAGATGCCAACAAGAAACTTGTCGATTAAGCCTTTTACTTATTTATTCTAACCGTCTACCTGAAAGGAAAACAAAAGGTTTGTTCTAACATGCCATGCACTAGTCTGGCTTAGTAACCAATGAAACTGATTAATGTTGTCCCTGTCCTTCCACCCCACTGTCTGGCTACTCAGCCCCCTTGCATCTTGTCCGGTATGAGGCAGTGATCCTATTAGGAGCTCTGCATGGGTGAACCTTTGCAACTGCCCATTGAAGTCAATGGGACGCTGTGCAGATGCAGGAATCCATTCACATAAGGCATTGGGACACTGAGCATTGCCATGCCTAAGTGTTAGGGATCCTAGCAAATCGCTGGGATTCACAAAGCCTGAGTTAGGCTTCTAGGCTCTCTGTACAATGAATGGGGAGAGAGAAGTGTATCTCTACTGCATGCTCCTTTTGGTGGTGCATGGAGTTCACATGCTGTACGCCCCCACTCCCGCATGGCTATACGTAGAGGTGTAGATAGTGAGGCAACTGCTTAGGCAAGTAGAGTTAAGACATGCCTGAACCCTGTGGGCATGTAACCCTGTATAAGTAAAAGGTATCTCTGCTGGCCCAAGCAGTGCCTCCCCTGTCTAGACTCCTATTTTTAGCAGAGTGTCCTGCTGCCTCCCCTCACCAGAGCCTTTCACCGATGGACGTAGCTACACATACCCTACATGCCACTGCCACTGGTGTACAGCATAGATGGGGGGAGGGATAGCTCAGTGTTTGAGCATTAGCCTGCTAAACCCAGGGTTGTGAGTTCAATCCTTGAGGGGGCCATTTAGGGATCTGGGGCAAAAATTTGGGATTGGTCCTGATTTGAGCAGGGAGTTGGACTAGATGACCTCCTGAGGTCCCTTCCAACCCTGATATTCTATGATGACCTGGAAATGGGAAAACAGAAGCCAGCATGCTAGGCAGCTCCTTGCCGAAGATGCCAAGCCAAGGAGTGGGTGCTAAGCCTCGCTCCACTCTGAGACAGGCACCTAAGTCAGGGCTTTAGGGAGAGACCTCTCTCTGCTTGGGATTCTTAGCTGAAAACCCTCCCTTGGAGTTAGGTGCCTATGCAGTTTTAGAAAGAAGCTGGGGGCAAAGGCCCTCCCTCATAACTTTTAGCCCAGTACTCACCTGGGATGTGGGAGAGCCCCCCAGTCAAATTACCCTTCTGCTTGAAGGAGAAAAAGGATTTGAACTAGGCTCTGCTACCTTTCAGTTGGGTGCACTAACCACTGGGCTATGGAACAGTCTCATGTGGGGTTCCCTCAGTCTCAGCTGTGGAAGCTGTTCCAGTGTGGCTAATTAATGAAAGACTCACTGGGCTACTGAGAGACGCAGATCATGACTCTGTAGCCTGGTGGTGAGAGCATTCACATAGGATCCAGTGTCCCTGCTCCAATGAGTTTTAAAATTATTTACTCACAGTGGAATATCTCCAACAGGAGAGACTAAAGGAACCCTCATATGAGAATATCCCATATACTAGTGGTTAGAGCATGCCCCTGAGGTAGTAGAGCCCTGTTCAAATTCCTTCTCTGCCTCAGGCAGAGGATGGACTTGAACTGGGAGGGGGGTCTCCCACATCCCAGATGAGTACTCTACTGTGACACTCTTTACCACAAAGTAGCTCCCTAGAACCCCCATATTCACCAGTCATATGATTACATGTTTTGTACAATGCATGTTGGTGAGGTATCATTTTAAAAGTCTTGATCTGTTGAACCTTAATATCCTGTTGAATTGTATGTCAAATTATAAAGTATTGATGTATGTGTTACTGAACTATGTTGTGAGGTTGGGAGATGCCCACAGCTGGCCTTTCAGTAGGGACAAACGAGCACCCATCACTGGCCAGGCAGGCATTGGTCACTGGCCAGGCCCATCAAGAAGAATCTCTCCCAGAGGCTCCTTAGAGAGGGCACGTACGCAACGGAGACTGCCTGACCCCCACGTCACAGCAAGGATCTTTCTAGCTGTTGGAAGAAAGTTTCAAAGAGGGACAGTGATGTCATCACTTGGCCTCTCTCCTCCCCTGATCTGAACACCTGGAAGATCATCAGGAAGACAAAGACTTTGAAATGGGGAGATTGGTCCCAGCCTGGGAAGGGAATCAAGTCTGTGTACTGAGAACTGGTGGGCTGCCTGTAACACCTATACGGGGAAGAGACTGCTTGATTCAAACCTTGCTTCATCTGTAGAATTTGGACTGCAAATTTATTCTTACTTTTTGTGTAACCAACTTTGATCTTTATGCCTGTTACTTGTAATCACTTAAAATCTATCCTTCTGTAGTTAATAAATCTGTTTTTTATATTTTACCTAAAACAATGTGTTTTTGGTTGATGCGCTTGAGGAATCTCCACTCAGGTTAACAAGGGTTGCTGCATGTCTATTACCCTTTTGTTAGAGTGGTGAACTAATTAGTGAGCTTGCACTGTCCATGGAACTCTTGAGCAGTGTAAGACAGTATATTTATGGGGTGATTGGCTAGTGCCTGTCTCTGTATGATTAATGAGTAGCTCAGGGAGCATTCATGCAATTTAGCTGAGTGTGGGGCTCCACATACTGATGGCTGAGTGATCACAGCCCCTGGAGGGGTTCGCTGCTTGTCACTGGCATAGCATTGTGTGAGACAGCCAAGGCTGGAGAGTTAAGGAGACACCATGGTCCCATAGTTACAGGTTGTACCCGGGATCTCATCACACTTACCCACTGGGCTAAAAGTTATGAGGTAGCTCTTCTTCCCCTCCCATCCCCACCGGCCTCTTTGTGCAAGCTCATCTATCGGCATCCAATCCGGTATGTAGGTGAGGTCTGAGTATGCTTACCAGCTCAGGCCCCTCAGGCAAGTTAGGCAGAGCAACCCTACCTTTCCCTGGTGCATGTATGACTCTGGGGCTTAGGCCTCGGGACACCTGGAAAGGGGCTGCAATATGCATGTGCACAGGCAGAAACATAGGTGCCTAGTGAACTTTTACTGCAACAATGTAGATGCTGAGTGAGTTTAGGTGCTTACAGAATTCAGTGACAGCTTTGTGAATCGCTATGGGGCCTGATTCTAGATTTAGGCACCTAAAGTGGCAGTTAGATGCCTAAATTCCTTTTGTGAGTCTAGCCCGGAGTTTGTAAGCTCCTTGGAATGGGAATCTCTTCTTCTGTCAATCCTGGGAGGCATCTAGGATATTTTTTGGCTATTTAAGGATAATTAATGGAAACTATTTTAATGACTATGCCTGTTACTTTCAACGAATGGGGAACCCAGGAATGTAAAGTAAGGGGGAAGGCATGTTAGGATGTACAGCAGGGGGAATCCTAGTCATGCTAGCCCATGTCAACCTGACTTTCCTCTGTTTTTTCAGGGCATGTGAAAGCTGCACAGCACACGCCTTTGGTCATTAAAGTGTCGGGAGTGGGAAGGAAATACTCAGTCCAGCACCTGGGATTCCCCTGGGAAACATAGCACATATTTAAAAAAAATTGGCAATGCTTCTATTTACTACAATTAAAAATAAACTGAGCTGGACTTTTCCCTTTTTTAAAATTTTTTATCTTGGCTCAAGTTCCCCATGTGGAAACCCTGTTTGAATCTGAGCCAGAACAATGATACCTTCCTTCTCTAAACAGAACCACTGACTGACCCCGGGGATTGGAAAACCATAAAACACTATCATAAAATCTCATTGTGGGTGTTGTTCAACCAGAGCCAGTATCTATTTGCATGCACCTGTGATGGAGTTCTCATCAGCAGGCTTCACGTCCTAAGGCTTCTCAATGACTGGTTAGAATATACATCCATTAAATGCAGGGACTGGCCAGACTATTTGGAAGGCTTTCAAACAGCCGTGATTTGCCATGTCTGCTGTTTTATAAGCACCATGGGTGCCGCTGAATATGCAGCACTGCTCTTTAGTACAGCTGAAGATTTGTTTTGAACATGGTTATTTAGAAAACAGAGAAGCAAGGTGGTGTGAGAACTAAGTGGCACCACAGCTACAAAGCCAGGAATTAAATATTAGTGTTACACCTATTACTCTAATTTCTAAATAAACAGATGTCCAGTAACCTTTATGCATGTTTAAAGCACTGATAAATGTGCTTTTATGAGAACACACACAGCCCTGGTAAATTACTCCAGCTTTCCTAGTTGTTTGTACACAATACAGTGCATGGGCGGCATATAATGGAGATGAGGGGAGGCTAGGCTTCCCCAAACCTTGCGTTGCCTGTGCGGTACAGTGGTAGATTTGGGGGCCCCTGAAAAATCTCCCCCCGCTGTGGTCCACAGTCACAGTGAGGACACAGAGCTTTTCTGGTCTCGGGGTTGCAGCTGGGGGGAAGGAGTGAGTGGGGGGTGGGGTCTAAGGGGGAAGAAGCAGAGTGGGGGTGGAACAGGGGTGGGGCTGCAGCGTAAGGAACAGAATGGTGTGGGGCCATGGGCAAGGCCACGGGTGGAATGGGGGAGGGGCCCCAGGCTCAGAGCTCCATCCAGGGCAGAGAGTTCCACCATGGTGAGGTCCCTGGTGAGGCTAAGAGCTTGACCCCGGCTGGGGCTGAGGCCATGGATGTGCGGGAGGCCTGAGAGCAGCAAGTGGGGGTGAGGCCTCGGCCAGAAGATGTGGGGCAGGGGCAGGGAGCTACCAAGGGGAAGCTTCACCCGCTGTCCATGATATAGTGGTCACTTTGAGATTTTGCAATGAAGAACTCTTCGTTTCTATTCCCCTGTCTCTCATACCGTATTCCATAGCTTTGGTAAGTCACCTATGTCCAAATTTTCAGAAGTGGCTAATAATCTGAGGTAACTCAGTTACGCCAGTATAAATTAGGAGTAACTTTAATCAAGCCAGTGCAGTTACATCACAGTGGGTATGTCTACACAGCAACTAGACACACCCATGGCTGGCCCTTGCCAGCCAACTTGGGCTCATGGAGCTGTTTCATTGCTGGGTGTAGACTTCTGAGCTCAGGCTGGAGCCTGGATCTGGGACCTTGCGAGGTGGGAGGGTCCCAGAGCTCAGGTTCCAGCCCAAGCACAGAACAAAAATTGGAGAGAGTCCAGCGAAGGGCAACAAAAATTATTAGGGGTCTGGAACACATGACTTATGAGGAGAGCCTGAGGGAACTGGGATTGTTTAGCCTGCAGAAGAGAAGAATGAGGGGGGATTTGATAGCTGCTTTCAACTACCTGAGAGGTGGTTCCAAAGTGGATGGTTCTAGACTATTCTCAGTTGTAGAAGAGGACAGGACAAGGAGTAATGGTCTCAAGTTGCAGTGGGGGAGGTTTAGGTTGGATATTAGGGAAAATCTTTTTCACTAGGAGGGTGGTGAAACACTGGAATGCGTTACCTAGGGAGGTGGTAGAATCTCCTTCCTTGGAAGTTTTTAAGGTCAGGCTTGACAAAGCCCTCGCTGGGATGATTTAATTGGGGATTGGTCCTGCTTTGAGCAGGGGGTTGGACTAGATGACCTCCTGAGGTCCCTTCCAACCCTGATATTCTATGATTCTATGAACACTGCAATGAAACTGCCCCACAGCCTGGGCTCCATGAGCCCAAGTTGACTGGCACTGGCCAGCCATCGATTTTGAGTAGCTGTGTAGACATACCCAGTGAGATTAGAATCTGGCTCATCGCCATGAGAAACCACTAGCCCTAAGAGACAGAGGCAGGAGATAGATATTTTAATAGGATGTTTTCTAAAGTTTTCCAGGAGGTGCCAGCAGTTCCTTAAGCCAAGGCAACAGTGGCAATAGATGGCTTTTCTTGCAGAGCATTCAAAAGGTTTGCTTTAAAGCCTGCAAACTGTCAGCTGGTTTCAATAGAGGATGTGTTCTCAAGGTGTATTTATGCTGCTGTCTCTGTATCACTCCAAAGGAGTCTGCCACTTTCAAGCATATGAGGCTGGATTTTCCATGGTGCTGTGCCTCTGCAGCTCTGCATTTCTGAATGACCACAGATTAGGTCAGAAGCTGAGCAGCCAACAAATGAGGCACCCGTTAGAACAGGCTATGTTTACAATTTTTCTCTGCTCACCTATCTGTATATTGTAATAATTCTGATTTTGTAGCATTTGATGCCCACGTTGGAAAATGAGTAACACAGGGTGTAATGCAATGGAGAATAGGGTCTTTAAAAGCCAAAGAAGCAGATCAAACAAAAACTCTGTTTCCATCCCTAATGAGGAGGGGAAGAAAAAAAGTACCATGACTGTATCTGGATTTTTGTCATAATTTGTCAGAAGTCATCGATTCCGTGACTTTCA
The DNA here is from genome assembly GCF_965152235.1 of Eretmochelys imbricata. NCBI lineage: Eukaryota > Metazoa > Chordata > Testudines > Cheloniidae > Eretmochelys > Eretmochelys imbricata. The sequence continues at coordinate 244,214,540 of NC_135573.1, forward strand.
TATGTGGACAGCTGAATAAAACACTACCAGTTGAATCCCCTCCACTGGGAACTTTGAGAACTGCAGACTTAAACTCTGGGCTTCATGGTACGCTGAGGGAAAGCAGGAACTCCCAGATCGTGGAATAATGGTTTATTACAAGCGCATGATGCTGCTACTGTTCTGCTGTGCTGATGCTGTTTGAAGAAGACATGGCAGCAAAATGGGGACAGACACATGCATGGCACAACTTTTACTAAACTTTAACAGAGGGGAGGGGCGCTACCCACCCATCACCCATATTCTCCTGTACCATGCATTTAACTGGTTCCAGTGCAGGGCTCCTTACCACATAAGCCATAATGGGCACCAGAGTTACAAGGCTCCTGGGGAAAGGGGCCCCAGAATCCTTACCAGCCTCCCTCTGCCGCTTGAGGGCTGCTGCTGCTGGAAGCTAGTGAGTAACCCTTTCTCTGCTGGAATGAAGCTGAAAGAGGCTCCACATGGACTTTACACTGGGCTAATCCCGGGAGCTGGGGAATGTTGGTCAATCAGCACTCCCCTATCCCAGCTGGCCAATTGCTACTAGAGACCCCAGGGGGAGGAGCTACCTATTGTTCTTTGGAGAGTATCTCCCTCCCTTGCTTCTGGGATTGTCCCCCTTTCACCGCTGGCCCCATCACATTCCCCTACTTGTTGATGCGGGTGGGTGGCATTCATCAGCTATGCATTGTTGCTGCTCCTGCTTCCCATGGTGAAAGGAACCAGCAGGCATGTAGCTGGCAATTTTCAATGCTTTTAATCTTTTTGTTATATTTTATTAAATGGCTTTAAAATGGACATTTGGATAAAAATAAAGCAGCCTCAGACTTTTGATGTTGTTTTATTATAAATTCAGGATTTTTCTCTGGCCATGAACTCTGTTACCCCATTCTAAATCAGGAGTCACTTTCATAAATTCAAAGGAGTTACAGCACAGTGAGATCAGAATCTAGCTCATCACCATGAGAAACTTCTAGCCCTATGTGACAGAGAGGCAGGAGATAGATATTTAAATAGGATGTTTTTAAAAGTTTTCCAGGAGGTGTCAGCAGTTCTTTAAGCCAAGACAACAGTGGCAATAGATGGCTTTCCTTGCAGAGGATTCAAAAGGTTTGCTTTAAAGCCTGCAAACTGTCAGCTAGTTTCAATAGAACAAGTGTTCTCAAGGTGTATTTATGTTGTTTTGTATCATTCCAAAAGGTTCTGCCAGCACATCCCATTACAATGAGTAATGTCTTCTTTAATTGCAATTGAAGAAGACTTAGATCTTTCTTAATTAAATATTCTTTTAAAATTTACACAGGGAGACAACCTTCCAGTTTCCCATCCCCTGGGACATTATCATATTTACCTTGATAAAGGCATAAGGGCAATGTGTTCGTGTTATCTATCTCCCTATAAATGAAAGAGTAAAGAATGTCTAATTAAGCACAGATTAAGACTTCTATAAGATTAATTAAAAAAACACCAACCTGCTTCCTCTGTGACTGGGATGTGCTGGCAGACATCTCCTGGAATAGTACTGCCAATGAACTATGGAGGGGCGATACCAGGTGAGCTGTTCTTTCCGTTGTTATTAATCTCCTGTGGAGGCTGGCAATTCCCCATGTGGAACTCTGTTTATGGGCTATTTATTTGTGGTGTATCAGAAACACACTGGCATCATGAATGTCCATCTATCAAAAATACTGAAGCATCTCCCATGACGGAATGAGGATGTTTTTGCAGAATGCAAAGTAGAAAAGGAGAATGTAAACTCTCTCTGCAACAAGCAGCTAGGAAGTAGCCTCAAAACCAATTTACGGTAGTCATGGATCTGTGACCAGAGTACCTGAAGTTTGATCAAGAACCAAGTTTTAATAATCTATCTAGACTGCCAATCTCCATCGTGTGTAGACACCAAATGCAAGAATGAAAGTCTCTGTGTTGTCCTAACAGGACTATTTTCTCATCTCCATCCTGAGCTGGGTTGTACTCCATAGGTTGTCTTTCTTGTATAAGATGCATAAAGGATTTTAATACATTATTACCTTGTGCTCCCCCATCTGTTTCTTTATCTCTTGTCTTTTAGATTGTAAACTCTTCAGGGCAGGGACTGTCTCTCTATTATATGCTTGTACATTATCTCACATGTTGGAGCTGGAGCCTAGGTTTTAAAGCAATATAAATAGTAAATAAATAATAACGGGGAAGACTTGCCAGCAAATGAGGTCAGTGCATTACACAAGGAAAAGGTTTTGAAATCAGATGTGTCTTTTATCCTGTGCTCTAAAGAAGACAAGACCGCCTTATCTCCTGCGATTGAGAATTTCATGTCTGGACAACTTTCACCAAAAATGCCTTGTCTGCATCTCCTACAAGCTTTGTCTTGGTGGCTGTCAGCTGTAGCTTCTAAGATGACTATAGTATTCCTGCCAAGGTACAGAAGAAGAAGCAGTCTTGGGGGTAGATGGGCCCTTTGGGATCCTTGCTGATCAGAATGTTGCAGTTGGCTGTGATGTGGATTCTCTGTGGCCTTAGGCAAACCATTAAGGCTCACTTTTCAGATGTGGCTACCAATTTTGAGTGCTTCCATTTGTAGATGCCCAATATCCAATACCTTGACCTTGATTTTCAGAAAAGCTGTACTTCTGCCTGTCCTATTGACTTCAGCTAGAGTTGCGAGTGCTGAGAATCATAGAATCATAGAATATCAGGGTTGGAAGGGACCTCAGGAGATCATCTAGTGCAACCCCCTCCTCAATCCCCAACTAAATCATCCCAGCCAGGGCTTTGTCAAGCCTGACCTTAAAAACCTCAAAGGAAGGAGATTCTACCACCTCCCTAGATAACTCATTCCATTGCTTCACCACCCTCCTAGTGAAAAAGTTTTTCCTAATATCCAACCTGAACCTCCCCCACTGCAACTTGAGACCATTACTCCTTGTTCTGTCATCTACTACCACTGAGAATAGTCTACATCCATCCTCTTTGGAACCCCCTTTCAGGTAGTTGAAAGCAGTTATCAAATCCCGCCTCCTTCTTCTCTTCTGCAGACTAAATAATCCCAGTTCCCTCAGCCTCTCCTCATAAGTCATGTGTTCCAGTCCCCTAATCATTTTTGTTCCCCTCCCCTGGATGCTTTCCAATTTTTCCACATCCTTCTTTTGGGGCCCAAAACTGGACACAGTATTCCAGATGAGGCCTCACCAATGTCGAATAGAGGGGAACGATCATGTCCCTCGATCTGCTGGCAATGCCCCTACTTATATAGCCCAAAATGCCAAAATGCCCAACTTATACAGCCCAAAATGCCGTTAATCAATCAGGCTTGAGGTGTCACAAATTGGACACCCAAAAAAGGAGACCACCTTAGTCAATGACACCGTCTGAAAATGCGGGCCTTACCTTATCTATGCCTCCATTTACCTCTCTGTAAAGCAAGAAGAATGATAGTCACCTACTACACAGCTGTGTTGTGAGGGCTAACTAGTTAATGTGTGTACATTTCTTTTGAGATGAGTAGTGCTAAGTGTAATTACTACTATATTTAAAATAGGGCAGATAGCCAGCCTCTCCCTGTAGCTGCAGGATAATGAAAAAGCTGATCAAATGATGGATTTCACTGTTGGCGGTCTCAAACAACACATATTTCTATGCATGTATCAAGGAACAAGAAAATAATATGGCTGGGTGCATTTAAGTTTTCATTTTAAAATGTCTGTAAGCATGGAGACAAATTAGGTAAGCCCTGTGATCTCCTTTCAGTGCAGCCCTGCCTCAGACAGTCTTAATGAAAACTGTTTGCCAAAAAGAGTCTCAGCACTCAGACAGCTAGCAAGGACTCCCTTACTCTTTACAGTAATTTATTACTTTTTTCACCTCTCACTATCTAAGGAAAGTGAGATCCCAAAGTAGCATTTATAGCATAGGGCAAAATGATTCTTCCCAACAGTGGTTAAAGTAGATTGAAATAGAAGGGGGAGCTCTCAAAGCACCAGCTTGGAGGAGGAGGAGGAGTGTAATGGAGAACTGCTTCCCCAGCTCAGGAAGGAGTGCTCACCCTGTTCCTTAAAGCTAGGGTGACCAGATGTCCTGATTTTATAGGGACAGTCCTGATATTTGGGCCTTTTTCTTATATAGGTGTCAATTACTCTCCCACCCCCATCCCGATTTTTCATACCTTACTATCTGATCACCCTACTTAAAGCAGAGAAAGAATTGTGTTTTCCTTACCCTGCCATCCTCTTTACTTTAACTCCATATTACTGTATATACATATGCAGAAGTCCTACTGAAATCAACAGGAGCTCATGCATATACACCCCCCCCCCCCCGGCTGGTATTAGCTCATCTTAAGTGATCACTCTCCTTACAGTGTGTATGATAACACCCATTTTTTCATGTTCTGTGTGTATATAAATCTCCACACTGTATTTTCCACTGAATGCATCCGATGAAGTGAGCTGTAGCTCACGAAAGCTTATGCTCAAATAAATTGGTTAATCTCTAAGGTGCCACAAGTACTCCTTTTCTTTTTACCTAAATACAGAGGTTCACACTGTAGGGAACTTACTTTCCTGGGTGATCACATTCTTGCAGGAGTAGTCCCATCTGCATACATGCTCACCAGCATGGACAGGAGCTCCATGACCTGGTCCAGAAATTTAGCCACCACACAGCAACCTGAACACTAACCATAATTTTAACCTTTTGATTAATTTAGCTGACACTCAGAATTATGACTTCACTTTATTAGACTGGACTCTGCTATTCATAAACAGGATGATATTTCACTCAGTTTTCACAGTGCACACAAGAAATTAAATACAGTGTATTAATGAATAGCATTAGATGAAACTTAGTTTCTGAAGAAAATGGAAATGTTTATGAACACTGTCTGCACAGTAAAAAGCTAGTTTAATCGGTATTCTTAGATCTGGCATACTTTTGTCAACATTGCACACATCTCCCGATGAGGACTGTGGTTTTTTTTGGAAAAGGGGATAACAAATGTGTGGAGGAATGCGGGACTCCGCATGCGTGATTGTTCACTATGTCCCGTAGTCAATGAGGTTCAAACCTAACTAGGGGACCCAGTAGACTTGAATTATGCACTTCCATGTGGGAGAAAGAGAAGAAAGAAAAGCACTTTGGAATCCTCCAAGTAGTAAGCAGTAAGTGCGAACAGCATTATTTTGTTTTAGTAGGCAATTGCCCATTTCAAGACTTATTAATTAGTCCTGTCTACAGACTATATTGTATGGGTCAAACTCTTTTCACAGCACTACATCTGTGTTTCCTACTGAAATCAATAGGAGATATGTTCTGACGTCTCAGAACAGAATTTGATCTTTCTCTCTCCTTCTTTCTTTCTCTCTCCCCCTTTTTCCCCAAGAGACAAGGTGGGTGAGGTAATATCTTTTTATTGGACTTGGAGAGAAAGACAAGCTTTCAAGCTACACTGAGCACTTTTCCAGGTCTGGGAAATGTATTCATAGTGTCGTCACCAAATACAAGGTCGAACAGATTGCTTAGCACAAATAGTTAACACATATTTCAAAGGAACATTCAAGTTCTCTTTCCTCCCTTCTTTAACACTTTCTGTTTTCTAGATAACAATATATCAATATCTCAGGTATATTTAAGGGATTCTGCTGTTCAGTATATTATGAAGATGATATTGTACTTGACTTCTACATACCTTTTGGGCATTATTTTTTGCTTGATCAGAAACAAACAAATCCTAGCTCCTTCTGTCCATAGGACACTACATGACATCTAGAAAAATAAATTTGTTAAAATGAATCAGATTGTTATTACTGCATATTAATACACATTTTTATTGAAAATATGATAATGAAACTCAGTCTTCAAATCTCTCTGCAGTCACAAAACTCTCTTTAGTGCAAGTAGGGACAAATGGACCATCAATGCTGCAAGAGAAAGTCAGTTCTCTTAATATCTTTCAATACACAAGCAGCTTTCACCAACTGGCCCCACTAATCTCATCACATCCACAGCAGGTAAAAGCACATAACATGAACATCCACTTTATCTAAGGAGCTTCTTCACCATCTACACTGCTTTTTTTCCAATTTGGACTGAAAAGGAAATGTTTAAATATTCAGACAACAATTAAGCACATTCACGGAGACTTCAATAAGAATAGGCATGGCTCTTTTTTTAATCCTTTCTGTAAGCAGGAAAAGTCACACATGAATCTTGATAGATATGTGCAAACATCATATTACTCGTGTGATACTTAACACTAGCCTGATACTTTGTAATCATGATCATGTACTACTTTTATTTAATAAAACTCTAATACTTAGATGAAACTACTGGGTTATGCTTGGCTATAGCTCCTCTGTCCTTGAGCTTAAAAGATACATTGAAATTTTGCTCAATATTTAGCATTATGGGAATAGGCTAGAAAGGAGCTCACTGGAAATCATAAAACATAGAATTGTAGGACTGGAAGGGACCTCAATAGGTCATCGAGTCCAGCTCCCTACACCCAAAGCAGGACTACGTAATAACTAGACCATTTCTGCCAAGTGTTTGTCTAACCCATTATTAAAAACCTCCAATGATGGAGATTCCACAACCTCCCTAGGCAATTTATTCCAGTGCTTAACTACCCTGACAGTTAGGAAGTTTTTCTCAATGGCCAACCTAAACTGCTCTTGCTCAAATTAAGCCCATTGCTGCTTCTCCTATCCTCAGCAGTTAAGGAGAACAATTTTTCACCCTCCTTTTTGTAACAACCTTTTATGTACTTGAAAACTGTTATTGTATCCCCTCTCAGTCTTCTCTTCTCCAGACTAAACAAACCCATTGTTTTCAATCTTTCCTTGTAGATCATGTTTTCTAGTTCTTTAATCATTTTTGTGGATCGTCTGGACTTTCTGCAATTTGCCCACATCTTTCTTGAAATGTGGTGCCCAGAATTGGGCACAATACTCCAGTAGAGGCCTTATCAGTGCAGAGTAGAGTGGAAGAATTATTTCTTGTGTCTTGCTTCCAACACTCCTGCTAATACATCCCAGAATGATGTTCGCTCTTTTTGCAAAAGTGTTACGCTGTTGACTCAAATTTAGCTTGTGATCCACTAGGACCCCAAGCCCCCTTTCTGCAATACTCCTTCCGTGGGAGTCATTTCCCATTTTGAATGTGTGCAACTGATTGTTCCTTCCTAAGTGGAGTACTTTGCATTTGTCCTTATTGAATTTCATCCTGTTTACTTCAGACCATTTCTCCAGTTTCTCCAGTTTGAATTTTAATCCTGTCCTTCAAAACACTTGCAACTCCTCTCAACTTGGTATCGTCTGCAAACGTTGTAAGTGTAGTCTCTATGCCATCATCTAAATCATTAATGAACATATTGAACAGAACTGGACCCAGAACTGATCCCTGCAGAACCCTACTTGTTCTGCCCTTCCAGCTTGACTGCGAACCAGTGATAACTACTCTCTAGGAATGGTTTTCCAACCAGTTATGCATCCACCTTACAGTAGCTCCATCTAGGAGGTCCCTTGATATTTAAAACTAAATATTCCATTGAAAACAGTGGGCCAGATTGACTGACTGGCCTGCTGCAGCTGCTTTGCTTTGCCTAACTGGTGGATTAAACTGGCTTTATGGTTGCTTTGCCCATAGGTGCCAAATTTCTAATCTGCAAGGGGTGCTCCCCTCGGCTCTGCCCAGGCCCTGCCCCCACTCTACCCCTTCCCCCAAGGCTCCACCCCACCCTGCTTCTTTCCACCCCCACTCTGCTCCCGCCCCACCTCTTCCCACCCCGGACCCACCCCTTCCCATTCCACCCCCTCCCTCGAGCACACTGCACCCTCGCTCCTCCTACCTCCCCCCCAGCACCTCCTGACGCTGCGAAACAGATGATCCGTGGCAGGTGGTAGGCGCTGAGGATGGGGAGGTGCTGATTGGCGGGGCCACCTGCAGGCAGGAGGCGTTGTGGGGTGGGGGAGGTTCTGGTAGGAGGGCTGCCAGTAGGTGCTCAGCACCCACCATTTTTTCCCCATGGATGCTCCAGCCACAGAGCACCCATGGAATCGGTGCCTGTGGCTTTGCCTCACTGAAGTGAAGCTAAGGAACTAGAGCAAATTGGTGATAAATGTTCTTCTGCAGTGCCTGCAAGCTAAACATTGAAGCATTCTACTGGTACATGAGATCCTGAAGGTGAAATTGACTATGAAAACAGTGCAATTTACTAGTCTGTTTATTGTCTAAACTGAGAGAAGGGCAAAAGGTCACCAAAGTATAACAGTGATAAATACATCAGATTTTTAAAAATTCTTCACTTTTAATAAACTAAAGGAGTTATCACTTAAAAGACATGATTATGATGAATCATTACAATAAATGAAGCTAATAGTAACTCATGAAAGTTAAATTTCTCTGCAAGGTGCCTGAGCAAACCTCAAGGGATGTTTGACATCAGGTGCCTTGCAATGTGCAGACAGTGATTCACAAATTGTGGGAGACCGCTGTCTCAGCAGGATCTTTTTGTCGTACTTAATCAACTTCTTAAGGATCTGACACAAATCCTGAGCTTAGTTGATATTGCTCTTACAAACAGTGAAATGTTCATGAAAGCACCGGGGAGATCCTCTTCTAACCTCACTGATGCAATCATCTGCTTGAATGCAATTAGCCACATGGTGCCAGTTTCCATTATAATCCAAAGAAGCTGACCTTTGAAATTAAGAACATACCTGTGGTGCAAAACAGAATTAACTACCTACTAGGCAAATATGTGTACAAGCAAAATATCAGTTGTCTGTATTGTAGGTATCCAAATAAGTTCCTATAATAAAATGTAGATTTTGAAAACATTTCACTTTTCTTTTTGTCTCCATGATCAGAGAGGAGTTATATTGACATCTCTGATTTTGCCATGGTTTACTCTATTTTAAACACTATAATATGATGTATGGAGTTTGAGAGTAGTACTAATGTAAAAGTAGAAGGGCAGGGTATTTTGTTAAAATAAATCCTTGCAACAGAAAAAGTAAATCTAGAGCACAAAAAGGAGAGAAAGTAAGGCCTTCAGACACGAAGTCATTTGGGAAGTCAGATTGTTTGATTGTCTTAATCATTATGGAAAGATAAAATACTTTGTGGTAAATACAGGTTACTACGGCCAATTTAGTATGCTATGTGTAAAATTCTGGCCCTATTAAAGTCAGTAGCAAAACTCCCATTGACTTGAATAGAATCAGGATTTCACCCTATATTTTGTTTTGCAGAGGTCTGGCTTTACTATGCATCTTAAGCTTGGACAGTACTCAATGTCCTTTTAAATTAAGTCTATTAGACTATCCAGAAAATTATTAGGAGTAGAGATGGAGATGTACCTATAAGATCCTTCCCTGAAATCTCCCCTGTTCCTATGACAAACCCACATAACATAAGAATATAAGAATGGCAATACTGGGTCAACCAAAGGTTCATCCAGCCCAGTATCCTGTCTACTGACAGTGGCCAATGCCAAGTGCCCCAGAGGAAGTGAACCTAACAGGTAATGATCAAGTGATCTCTCTCCTGCCATCCATCTCCACCCTCTGACAAACAGAGGCAAGGGACACCATTCCTTACCCATCCTGGCTAATAGCTATTAATGGACTTAAACTCCATGAATTTATCCAGTTCTCTTTTAAACCCTGTTATAGTCCTAGCCTTCACAACCTCCTCAGGCAAGGAGTTCCACAGGTTGACTGTGTGTTGTGTGAAGAAGAACTTAATTTTATTTGTTTTAAACCTGCTACCCATTAATTTCATTTGGTGGCCCCTAGTTCTTATATTATGGGACACGTAAATAACTTTTCCATATTCACTTTCTCCACACCACTCATGATTTTAGCCCCTTTAGTCTCCTCTTTTTGAAGCTGAAAAGTCCTAGTCTCTTTAATCTCTCCTCATATGGGACCCATTCTAAACCCCTAATTATTTTAGTTGACCTTTTCAGAACCTTTTCTAGTGCCAGTATATCTTTTTTGAGATAAGGGGACCACATCTGTATGCAGTATTCAAGATGTGGGCGTAGCATGGATATATATAAGGGCAATAAGATATTCTCCACCTTATTCTCTATCCCTTTTAAAATGATTCCTAACATCCCATTTGCTTTTTTGACTGCCGCTGTACACTGCGTGGACGTCTTCAGAGACTATCCAGGATGACTCCAAGATCTTTCTCCTGATTAGTTGTAGCTAAATTAGCCCCCATCATATTTTATGTATAGTTCGGGTTATTTTTTCCAATGTGCATTACTTTACATTTATCCACATTAAATTTCATTTGCCATTTTGTTGCCCAATCACTTAGTTTTGTGAGATCTTTTTTGAAGTTCTTCACAGTCTGCTTTGGTCTTAACTATCTTGAGCAGTTTAGTATCATCTGCAAACTTTGCCACCTCACTGTTTACCCCTTTCTCCAGATCATTTATGAATAAGTTGAATAGGATTGGTCTAGAACTGACCCTTGGGGAACACCACTAGTTATCCCTCTCCATTCTGAAAATTTACCATTTATTCCTGCCCTTTGTTCCTTGTCTTTTAACCAGTTCTCAATCCATGAAAGGATCCTCCCTCTTATCCCATGACAACCTAATTTATGTAAGAGCCTTTGGTGAGGGACCTTGTCAAATTTTGTTTTAGATGAAGTACTTCTATTACACATTCTGTTGAAGAGACTGATTTCTTTACATCAATAGAACAATGCTATTCTTCACTATTTCTTCGTGAATGCCAATGAATTGTGTATCCTTCTTATGAGTATATTTCATAATTTTTGGAGGTGGTCACATAACATGGAGGTATATAATATCAGATAGGTCGGCGCTCAGCAACCCTCAACTCATGCTGAGTACTACTTAACTTCACAAGGATTGTTGGTGTAAGCAAGTGATAGTAATGTTTGCTTTAAATGTTGTGGACTCTGGTCCTTCCTAAGGAGAAAACTAAGCACTAAAGTAATTTGTTCACTTTTATGACATTAAATTTTGTCGAGAGTTTTTACCAGCAAAAAATAAAGTACAGCAATAAATAAAGCTAAAGCAAAAGGGTAAAAGGTCAGCATTCCTATAAGGCATAAAACTGTATCGAATAAGGGGTCAGCAATAATCTATGCTGCTGAAGAATTTAGCAAAATCTGTATTGTTATAAACATATCGCATAGAACAGGGTCAAAATTCCCATACAGATTTATTTGGGTAGATTTTCAACTCCAAGTTTTCTGTTCCAGCTGGAGACAGAAGAAAAATATGCTAAATCTTATAAACCTGGTTTTCTTTCTTTAAATATGTAACTCCCAAAATATGTCTACTTATGTATGGAACAAGAGGTATCACTATACGTAGAGAAAGATGTAAATATGTGTAGACAGATGATGATGATAATACCAGGCTCTTATATACTGCTTTTCATTGGTATATCAGTAGATAGTGATATATATTTTTCCTAATTAGGGTGACTACTTTCTAAGTATTGTAAGGATCTGTCTATCTATTGGAATGAGTTCAATAATATTATCAAATAGATTCTTTCACTTTTCCCCCATTTGTTTTCAATCAAATTTGTGAATACATCTTGTCTACTATTTGACCATTTATGGATCTGGTCAATCAATATTCATCAAATAATTCATTCAAGTTATTTTCCCATCAATCATCAAATAATTTATTCACATCTTTATTTCTCTTCGTAGACCAGGTCTCTTCTCTGTGCTGAGAAATGTCTGTCTATAAGGAGACTTATATTATTGATATTTTTCTTACATTGAAGATTGATCCTCTTGGGGCTCCAATAATTTTGTGATGGGTCCTCATTTATTCCTGCTAAGGTGCCAATCCTAGCCCCTGTTTTAAGTGAAGAATGGAAGAATAGAATGTTTGCTGGACTTAGAACAATCCATCATTTATAACTGCTGGATTTGCTGGCTTAGCCTCCCTACTAATAAAATTTTGTCATTGACAACAGGTCTACACTACAGCCGGAATCAACACTCTGAGATCAATCACCAGCAGTCGATTGAGCGGGTCTAGTGAAGACCCACCAAATCGACAGCAGATCACTCTCCAGTTGACCCCTGTACTCTACCCCTAATGAGAAGAATAAGTTAAGTCGATGGGAGAGTTTCTCCCATTGACTGCCCGTGGTGTAGACCCCGCGGTAACTCGACCTAAGGTATGTTGACCCAAGCTACATTATTCACATAGCTGGAGTTGCGTAGCATACATAGGTCGACTTACCTAGGTATACATAGGTAGACATAGCCTAACACACAGCCCCAGATCTGGGGAGTGGTGTGGAGTCATATCACCTAGGAGGAGGGGAAGCAGGAATTCTGTCTCCCAGAGTCAGAGTTCCCACTGTATAGGGAGAGCACAATTGCTGTTATACTTCTTCAAGGGGTGCAGCATACTCTCCTCTGCATGTTCACCATCTCCTTACCGTCTCTGAGGTGTATTGCACTCATTGTGAGTAGTCCCTAAACTATGGGAAGCACAGGGATGGCAACTGTAACTATCTGTTGCACAGGAGTGCAAGAATGGAATGTCATTGTGCCTTACCCCCTCTCCCTCCCTGTGCAGCCATAGAGCAGCAAGGTGCCAGATGGATTTTGATGAACTTCATATCCTTTTGCATTTTAAAATTATGTCATTTGACTTGATTCAGTCCGTCTCTGCAGTTGGCTCCAGGTTCCCATTGAATCTCCAGGATTATTTCTCTATATATATTTACAGTATTTAAAAAGAGAGACGAGCTACATGGTGGCTAAGTTCAGTGATGATATTTATTTTCCTGTGCACAGACAGTGATAATTCATGAGCGGCACAGCCTGGAGTGACTTATTAGGTTTTTCTTCACTAGAGAAGAAAAAAGCCATAAAATAATTCAGTCCATCATGTGCTTTATGATGATAGCTCTATTGTGCAATGCACATTTTTCTACCCAGTTTACTAAGAATATATTGGCAGTATAGCTGGACCTTTCAAACTATACCCATTGCCATAAATTGGGTGCAGCCATGGATTCCAACACTGTTTGGGATTTAAAAGCCACAAGATGTTAATGATTCTTAGTACTGTGATTAGCCTGGAAGTTGTTTATTGCCCCGATGTGACCCTTGCACATGCAGATGAGTTAGATGGTGTAAGGCTTCCCCTTGCTCCCAGGTACAGGCTACTCATGTTGCTGGTACCAGAGCTTGGGTAATGTGCAAAAGAAGTAGCTTCCATGAAGCCACTACTCCCTCTCCCACAGGAGTGATAGGGAGTTGTTGTCAGAGCTGGGGACAAGACAGAGCCTTGACTTTGCCCCCTCTTTGATGGGATGTATAAACCTTGCATTGGAACTGAAGGGATTAAAGAGCAACTCTGGGCCCAAGCAATCCCACCCAGCTGCACCTGCAGAGCATAGAATCATAGAATCATAGACTTTAAGGTCAGAAGGGACCATTATGTTCGTCTAGTCTGACCTCTTGCACAACGCAGGCCACAGAATCTCACCCACCCACTCCTTTAACAAACCCCTTACCTATGTCTGAGCCATTGAAGTCCTCAAATCGTGGTTTAAAGGCTTCAAGGTGCAGAGAATCCTCCAGCAAGTGACCCGTGCCCTACACTGCAGAGGAAGGCAAAAAAACCCTAGGGCCTCTGCCAATCTGCCCTGGAGGAAAATTCCTTCCCCAAATATAGTGATGAGCTAAACCCTGAGCATGTGGGCAAGACTCACCAGCCAGATACCCAGAAAAGAATTCTCTGTAGTAACTCAGATCCCACCCCATATAACATCCAATCACAGGCCATTGGGCATATTTACCGCTAATAGCCAAAGATCAATTAATTGCCAAAATTAAGCTATCCCATCATACCATCCCCTCAATAAATGTATCAAGCTTAGTCTTGAAGCCAGACATGTCTTTTGCCCCTACGGCTCCCCTTGGAAGGCTGTTCCAGAACTTCACTCCTCTGATGGCTAGAAACCTTCGTCTAATTTCAAGCATGCTCCAGCTGCGGGTAGAGCTTAAAAGGAAGCCAGGCAAGTCAGGTAGAAGCAACTGCTCTCAGAGCTTCTGAAGAACAACACAGCAGAAACCTTCCCTGGCATAGGAAGAGGCCTGTCTGCTGAGCCCAGCTAGGCTGAAGGTGCAATTGTTGCCTTTTCTCTTACAACTTTGCAACAGACTGCCAGACACAGTCAAGAGAGTGGGTGGTAGGAAGTGACCCAGGAAGGCAGACTTAAAGCACCCCTGGATGCTGGACATTTGGTAACCCTTACAGTGCCTGGGCTGGATCTTGCTGGAGTGGGAGGGCACAGGCTCCCCCACTTACCCCCTATCTCATCAAGAATAGCAGGAAAACCTTCTCCTAGACTCGCCACAGAAAAATGAGAAGGAAGGAGGTACATGACCCCATCATCCTCTGCCCAGTCAGTCAAGGTGACTAACTAGCTGTGGAAGGCTGAGGGCAAGGGATGTAGCAATGCAATACAAATTTGACTTTGGGTGCTGCATTAGAGCTGGGGAGCTCTAATTTTTCATCCCATAAATATTTTTGAGAGCTTGAATTTCTTTTTTGATCCTGAATAGGGACAAAAAGTAAAAAAAAAACAAAACCAAAACAAAAAAAAAAAACCTTCTAAATAGGGCTCTCAAGTGATTAAAAAAATTAATCACGATTAATTGCAGAATTAAAAAAATTAATTGCTATTAATCACACTGTTAATAATAGAATACCATTTATTTAAATATTTTTGGATGTTTTCTACATTTTCAAATATATTGATTTCAATTACAACACAGAATACAAAGTGTGCAGTGCTCACTTTATATTTATTTTTATTACAAATATTTGCACTGTAAAAAACAAAAGAAATAGTATATTTCAATTCACCTAATGCAAGTACTGTAGTACAATCTCTTTATAATGAAAGTTGAACTTACAAATATATAATTATGTACAAAAATAACTGCATTCAAAAATAAAACAATGTAAAACTTTAGAACCTACAAGTCCACTCAGTCCTACTTCAGCTAATCACTCAGACAAAGAAGTTTGGTTACAATTTTCATGAGATAATGTTGCCCACATTTTGTTTACAATGTCACCTGAAAGTGAGAATAGGTGTTCTTATGGCACTGTTGTAGCCAGCATCACAAGATATTTACGTGCCAGATGCACTAAACATTCATATGTCCCTTCATGCTTCAACCACCATTCCAGAAGACATGAGTCCATGCTGACGATGGGTTCTGCTCGATAATGATCCAAAGCAAAGCGGATTGATGCATGTTCATTTTCATCATTTGAGTCAGATGCCAACTGCAGAAGGTTGATTTTCTGTTCTGGTGTTTCAGGTTCTGTTGTTTCTGCATCACAGAGTTGCTCTTTTAAGACATCTGAAAGCATTCTCCACACCTCATCCCTCTCAGATTTTGAAAGGCACTTCAGATTCTTAAACCTTGGGTCGAGTGCTGTATCTATCCTTAGAAATCTCCCATTGGTACCTTCTTTGTGTTTTGTCAAATCTGCTGTGAAAGTGTTCTTAACGTGCTGGGTCATCATCCAAGACTGCTATAACATAAAATATATGGCAGAATGCAGGTAAAATAGAACAGGAGACATACTATTCTCTCCCAAGGAGTTCAGTCACAAATTTAATTAACGCATTATTCTTTTTAACAAGCATCATCAGCATGGAAGCACGTCCTCTGGAATGGTGGCCGAAGCATAAAGGGGCATGTGAATGTTTAGCATAACTGGCAGGTAAATACCTTGCAATGCCAGCTACAAAAGTGCCATGCAAATGCCTGTTCTCACTTTCGGGTGACTTTGTAAATAAGAAGCAGTCAGCAGTATCTCCTGTAAATGTAAACAAACTTGTTTGTCTTAGCAATTGGCTGAACAAGAAGTAGGCCTGAGTGGACTTGTAGGCTCTAAAGTTTTATATTGTTTTGTTTTTGAGTGCAGTTATGTAACAAAAAATAAAATCTACATTTGTAAGTTAGACTTTCACGATAAAGAGACTGCACTACAGTACTTGTATGAGGTGAACTGAAAAATCATATTTCTTTTGTTTATAATTTTTACAGTGCAAATATTTGTAATAAAATAATAATATAAAGTGAGCACTGTACACTTTGTATTCTGTATTTTAATAGAAATCAATATATTTGAAAATGTAGAAAAACATCCAAAAATATTTAATAAATTTCAACTGGCATTCTATTGTTTAACAGTGGGATTCATCACAATAAATTTTTTTAATCACAGTTAAGTTTTTTGACTTAATTGCATGAGTTAACTGTGATTAATCGATAGCCCTACTTCTAAACCATTTTTTTCAATTTTGGGTCAGCCAGAACATTTCATTTTGATAATTTTGAAATGTTTTGTTTCAATTTTGACGTTTTTTCTTTCAATCTTTTTTTCAGTCTAATAAACTTCAATTAAACCAAAAGTCATTTGTGCACTGGAAAACTTTCAATTTTCATTTCACAAATGTTAAAACAAAATATTTTGACAACTTCAAATATTTTCTTGACTTTTTTTGAGTTGGGAAATCTGTCAAACCTGGCGCTGTTTCATAAACAGTTTCAGTTTCAACAAATCAGCATTTTTCAACAAAAAAATTATTTGTCAAAAAATTCCTGACCAACTCTACTTTGCACTGCCCTAAGGTGGGCCAAGGGCTCCATGGCACAACTGAGTCATGTATAGACACAACCTCGTAAGCAGACATTTTAAAATTACATACCTAACTCTGAGAGACTCACATTTCTTAACTCTTCTAGGAGGCTGTGTTTGTCTCTTTGATTTTCTTAGAGGGTGTCCTGTAAGTCTCTGAACCATTTGAAAATTTTTTTAGGAGTTCCTGAGCGAACAATTTTCTGGTGCAGTCTCTGACTCACTTCCTGGAGGCCAGGAACTTGTGGTGTTTCCAAAATCTGGCATCTTCTTGAATTTCTTGTCAATGTTCACTAGGATAAACATTTATACTCAGACTTGTCCTTTGTGTTACCCATAATGACCACATGACACTCTTTTGTTCATTCTGTGGTGCATTTTGTGGGATTCTTATTGATGGCAACTGTGATTGGGCCTATACCCCACAGTGGTGCTAACAGGCTTAACTGGAGCTAGAAAGCTCATGCAAGACACTTGGAGGGTGGGCCAGGCTCAAGTGAGGATGAGTTCCAGGTGGGGTAGGAGTTGGGTGGTGATCATAAAGGAAAGAAGCTCAGGTGAGAAGGAGGCTGCAGGCGGAGGGCCAAAGAACTCTGTGGTCCCTCTCTGGTTGCTAGAATCTGGAGGAAAGTCTTAGAGAAAGGCAGCTGTAGAGTAATCCCAAGGAGGAACTGTGGGAAAGGGCCTGAAGGAAGGCAGTCCAGGGAGGCAGTAAGGGGTCTGAGGGAGCAGACCACAGCCGCTTGCCACAAAGTCCCTGGGTAGGAACCTACAGGAGAGGGAAGGTCTGGGTTCCCCTACGAGTCCACCAGAAAATGTGTTGTGGAGACTCCCTGACACAAGGGGGAAAGACTTGTGACAATGCAGGTCCAAACACCCAAGGTGGAGAACAGACGGTTTAACCTCCCCAAATAAGCAGGTAAATCAACTGATTGGATACAACATTAGCGCCAGGGTGAGACCTTATGTTTGTGGGCTGACTACTGGTGTCAGGGATCTGAACCATAGCCACACACCACAGAGGCATCTCAAAGTTACAGGGCAGGTGGTGACAGGACCACTCACTGGTCTGAGTGGTCCCCAAAACATCATAGTGATGTAGTGGTACAGCATAATCTTGAAAAATACCGTGCTTTTTGTACAGCTTGGTATTAAAAAAAGGCATGTGACAGAGCTTTTGAAATAGGTGATTTGGTTCTGGTTTTAGTCTAGAGAAGAAAAGACTGGGAGGGGACATGATAACAGTTTTCAAGTGCATAACAGGAGGAGGGAGGAAAAATTGTTCTCCTTAACCTCTAGGATAGGACAAGAAGCAATGGATTTAAATTGCAGCTTTCTAATGGTCAGGGTGGTTAAGCACTGTAATAATTTGCCCAGGGAGGTTGTGGAATCTCCATCACTGGAGATTTCTAAGAGCAGGTTAGACAAACACCTGTCAGGGATGGTCTAGATAATCCTCAGTCCTGCCATGAGTGCAGGGGACTGGACTAGATGACCTCTCAAGGTCTCTTCCAGTCCTATGATTCTATGATTAGCCCATGTAGAAAAGCATAAAATGCAGAACTCGTGGGAGAGTCCATCTGAGTGACTGAACAAAGTCATCTACCATATACAGAAACACTAACTTTACATGTTACCAGATTGAAAGCTTACAGTTATAGGGCAGGTAGTGACAGGACTCTTTACTGGTCTGGGTGATCCCCCAAATGGCACAGGACTACTGAGCTTGAAGCTAGGCCTTCAGGGAGACAGATCTGGGAGGTGCCACTCTGCACAAGAGCAGGAGGACAACCCTGCAGAATCCAGGAAGGGGTGAAGTATCTGCAGAGGAGCGAGCTCAGGTAGGGATGAAGAATTCTGTTTATTGAGTTTAGTGTATTGGATTCTCTGTTTACCCTGGAAGGGGTGGGACTAAACATGACCTGACTGGAGGGCCAAATCACGAGAAGAAGCAGACCACTGCAGTGTCAGAGCAATTGTTGGTACGAGGCACTAGAGGAAAGAGCTGCTGTGTCACACCCAACCACAAGGGGATGCCCCAGCTGTGAGCTGACTTTTCAACAGCACCTATAACCCAGGTTTCACCGCCTCAGTTACAGTATATGTTATCTACTGTGCTTTAGTTACCTTCTTAAGGGTTTGATCCCAAGTCCATTGAAGTCAATGGAAAGACTCCCGCTGACTTCAAAGGGCTTTGGACAAGGCCCTTAAATAATCCTCTGTTTCAGTGTTGCAGGAACAGAATAGAACATATTTCTTTGCTATCGAATGTTCACTTGTTGCTCTCTGCAGCAGTTGTCTAGACAAATAATAGGCAAGGCTATTGTCTTTGCCAGGCTCATGGACTGTCTGAGGATCACAGTCTTGTTAGTCCCATCTTTGTATTCTTGTCAGCTACTCTATCTTTGGGTTTCTAAACAGTGTAATCAAAGCTTTGTGATCTGTAACTGTTTGGAAATGAGCTTCATAAAGGTAAACATAAAAGTGTTCGCTGCATCCACAGCCAGTGCTGCTTTATCTGTGTGAAAGCATTTCTGCTCCATCTCGCTTAAACTGACTGGCATATTAAATAACGTTCTGCTCACCACTACTTTCCTGTCTTAAAATTGCTCCTAGCATCACTGGGCTGGCATCTATAACAATTACTGGTCATGTTCTTGGGACAAAGTAGGGTATTTTCTTGTATTCGCTACACTGAAATAATTCCACCAAAAAGGATCTTATTTAGTCTAACCTCTCAAAAATGCACAGAGGCAGTTCTTAAAGGCACAGGGCAAGATTCTTAGCTGGTACAAATTGGCATAGCTGTGTTGAAGTCAATGAGGCATCACATCAACAGAGGATTTGGCACATGGTTCACCAGTGGTGAAGCGCTGCCGAAGCAATTTCTGCCAGAGAAGAAGTACATTCAGGTGTGAGCGGGTGACAGAAGAACCACACTTTCTAAGGGAAAAACTGCATGATTTTTATTTCTTTGCTTAGATGGGAGCTTTTCTGAGATTGAAATTCTGCCAGACTAAAAATAATCAACTACAAAAAATGAAATAGTTCATCTTCTTGGCTTCTTAGGCTAATTACATTTGTCAGCTTGCAGCAGCAGAAATATGTATTAACTAAATGGTATAAGGGCGAGGAGGATGTGAAAATTCAGAATGAAAATAAAACTTGACAATACCTTTTTCTTCAAATAG
Organism: Eretmochelys imbricata; assembly: GCF_965152235.1. NCBI lineage: Eukaryota > Metazoa > Chordata > Testudines > Cheloniidae > Eretmochelys > Eretmochelys imbricata. Next base: position 244,234,442 of record NC_135573.1, read on the forward strand.
GGTTGTTGATAGTCTCTAGTGTAATGTTTTTGTATACTGACTCATATTCGTCCTGCCCGATGCCTCAATAGAATGTATGAAATTCAGTCCTGTACAGAGAGCCGGCACAAAGTGGGATATGAGACACAATGGTCCTTGGGACATAACGGTCCTTGTTCTGGAGTGCTGCATAGTGGTAAACTTCAACCAATGTACATACGAAACCAAATATACTGCAAGTGCTGTATGCATCAGACTGAGTCCTGTTACTCTTGACAAGAAGAGTGAAGGAAACAAGTCAAAGCATGAAGCAACTGAAACTCTTACCTTCCGCCAGCAAAAGAGCTCCAGAAGCAATGACTAGAAAGACATGGGCCTCAAGGTAAAGCAAGAATCCACATGGCTCTTCAAATTTGCAAGTGATTCCTTTGCTGAAGTTCCCCAAAGAGAATTATTTGAAAGTTGAATGTGAAAAGTCAGGGCTTTTTGTGCCTAATGCAAATATAAAATGGATGGGGGAAAGGGCCAGAAGCTGTTAATTTAAACTGTGTCTGCTTGTCAGACTGTTGTATGCAATTCCAAGTAAGAGAGCAGTAGGCCAGATCCTCAGCTCCTGAAAACTGGCTTGTCTGCACAGAAATCAGTGGAACCATAGCAACTGATTCCAACTGAGGCTCTGGCCCCGTATAACCATTTTTCTATGGAGAGTTTACATTCCTGTATGTTAGTAACCTCTAATGTATAAATAAAAACACTGTACATCTACATACCAAAAAAAAAAAACAAAACAAAAAACAAACCCAATCAACCCTGAGGCAATGAGTCTCAGAGTCCAGGTCAACTGACCTGGGCTTGTGGGGCTCGTACTTTGGGGCAAAAAATAGCAGTGTGGACATTCCTGCTCGGGCTGGCACCTGTGTTCTGAAACCTGGTGAGGGGGATGGAGTCTCAGACCCTGCATTCCAGCCCCAGTGAGAATGTCTACACTGCTGTTTTTAGCTCTATTTCATGAGCCCAAGGCAGTTGACGTGGGCTCTGAGACTTGCTGCTGTGGGTGTTTCTGGAGTGTAGATAAACCCCTTACAGCAGCTTTTCTCCTGAGGGATCCTAAAGAACATTACAAGCTTTCTCGAGACAAAGTGCACATTTGACTTCCCTCAGTGAGGAGTGAAAGTCATCCTGCACAGAAATGCATAACAAGGCCTAGGCATCACCTATTCTGAGGGTTTCAGAGGGTCTTCAGAAGCACCTGGGCCTTGTGCTGGCCCCCTACACTGAGGTGAAGCTTGTCCCAAATGTTTAACTTTTATTTTCGCATGGCGGGGGCGGGGGAAGACTCCAAGGAGTTTAGAGATTAAAAACCAGAACCTCACTAGCATCTCTCTCTAGCAAAAGTCTCTCCTCAAATCAATTCATTAAATACAGATTACCTCTGATTTTAATAACAGGCAATTCCCTTTATTTGAATGCGCTAATGATACATTATTTTCATCACTGGGCATCCACTTATCCCTTTTAAATAACACGTCCCTCTGTTGGTGCTAAGATTCTTGTACTCACTACTCTGGTCTCCTGAGGGTTTACCTCAGTACATCACTGATTATGAACAGGACATAAAGACAAAACGTAACTTAAGCTTCTGTAAAACTGAGAGTAAAGCTTTAATATCTCCTACACTGGAACATTTGTTTTCTTTTTAGAAACATATTAAAAGGCAATAAACAGACTTTAATAATAAAACTGGAAACTGTGAAAAAGGAAAGATAATTCTCTTACATACCATAAAAAGTACAATCTAATAAAGCTACACATTTCCCAGGAACCTGGGGATTGAGGTAATATAGAAGTAAACAGAACATTTCCAAATAAATATTAATCATATCTAGTCCAGGGAGAAGACAGCTGGTTATTTTAGTAAGATCATGATTGGTTAGTTTAGTCTTCAAACTGAGTATGCTATTTTGGCTACTGAGTCAAGATTGAGGTCTCTTATGTCATCCTCTACCAGTGAAGAAGGATTTAAATTTACCTTCCCCTAAACAAAGCATGAGGACCACATACCTGTGGTTTAAAGATGGGAAGATACAAATATATGATATATTTTCCCACTATATAAAAGCTAGCCATCAACTAGAGCAAAGTGTATAAAGAAATACTGTTGTTATTAGTAGGGCTGTCTGAAACACTTCAAATGAAACCTTTTCCTAGTAGAAAATGGGGTTTTGTCAAAAACAAAATTTTCCATGGGAAAAGGTTAATTTGAGTGGAATTTTTCATCAGGAAATTTGAAATATATTGAGTTTGGACTGATCTGGAACAAATTATTTCATTTTGGTTTTCCAGCCAGCATTAAATATTTAATCTCAGCCTCTTCCTGAGCTGCTGCAGTGTCACAAGGGAGTTATAGTATTGGGCCCCTCACCACCCCAACACCACCTCCTTGAGTAGCGTTGCACCAAGGTTGATGCATTGAGGTTGAGGTAGCATGAGTGTAGACAATGCATTAACTATTTTGACCCTAGTGGTTCTCCAGCAGGTGTTCCACAATGACTGAAACTGATCACTCTGGTCACAATTGTTAATTCCACTGCCCAGGGGTCACAGAGACTGGAATGTCTCTCTCTGCTTTAAAGTTCTGCAACTTTTTGAAATGCCTGGTCCTGATTGTCCAACTTGGCGAACACACTTAGCACCTTTCCATTGTTGTGTGCAATTGCCCAGCTAACAATGCTGTCTCCATGCTCAAGACGCACTCTGGTTTGGTGTAAACAGGAGATATGAGATCTCTTGGGCCCGTGGGGAGAAGAGGCTGTACAAACACAGCTACTGACCAGCCTTAGAAAGGTCAACATCTATGAGCCGATTGCATGGGGGATTCATGGACCAGCAGCAGTGCCACAGGAAAACAAAGGAACTGTGGCAGGTGAACCAGAAGGTCAGTGTACTCAGAAGGCCAACAGTCGATCTTGTGCTGAGCTGCAGACCCGCTGCTTTTACAAAGAGCTGCATAGCATACTTGACAGAGACCCCACTGCCACGCTGGATACTTCTGAGAAGCCTGAGCCACAGGCCCCTGGCTCAAACAGGGAGGAGGAGGAGGACAAGGCACATGCAGCCAAAAGGTTCAGCTATCCTGCGAGTCAGGACCTGTTTGAGACTCCACCGCAGTCCAGTCAGTCCTGGCAATCAAGCATGGATGAACCTGACGCAGGGGAATGATCCTGGGTAAGTGTGTAAATTTATTTCCCATTACAGTGATCGTGCCCCAACGATTGACTTTTCATTAATTTACTCATGCTAGACAAGGTAGTGTTTCAAGAACGAGAGGTAGAGTTGTTACCTGCTTTCATTGCTCTGTAGAGTTAGGCAAGGAGGGGATAAGCCAGAGCAGTTTTTTTTTATGTACACAGGATGTCCCTTGAATCCTTCTGAGAGATCTTGATGAAACATTCATGGAGGTACTCTGCAATCCTCTCCCGAAGGTTTCTAAGGATGGATGCCTTCTTTCTCCCTCTGTGGTAGCACACTTTCCTATGCCAGTCAGCAACAACTGTGCCAGGCACCATTGCAGTACACAAGCTAGCAGCATACGGGCCCCGGGCAGCTTTGGGATGCCAGCAGCAGCTGTGCTCTCTCAGCCTTTGTTACCCTCAGGAATGAGATATCAGCTAAAATCACAACCACCTGTCGAAAATGGTGCCAGTATTTAGTGCCATTGTTACCCGGTGTTCTTTCAACCAAAAGCTGTTGGTAACTTTTACTCTGTGTGAGGTGGTGTCAGGAAATAAATCAGGGGAGACATGACCATCCGACCGATAGATGGCTGGCACAAACAGGACAGCACAAGAGTGCTTTCATTTAAAGCTAAACTTTACTTAGTCTCAAGCACTTATACACACTTCCACAACAGGTTAGTAGAAGACCCCCAACCCTTGATAATTACCAAACCTGAGTGTGGCTCTCGAGTGGCACAGCGGCAGCCCGTCTGCTGGTGGGGAACACAAGATGCAACACAGGGGAAAGTCCTGTCCTGAAGAGTCCCACTACCTCAAACTTTTCCCCCTTATTTATACATTAGTAATAGAATGCAATGTCCCTTAAAGCAAACTTGTTAAGTAAGCAGTTTCAATGGTCAAGCGAGAGGTTCCTTCTGATTATCGATTAACCAGGTGTGGGTTTTTCCAGAGTTTGCAGCCTTGAGGCCCAATAGACATTCCTGGGGCACATCCCGCTCTTCTAAAATGCATGTATCAGCAACTTCAACGCAATTCTTATCAGGAAGCATGTGGGGCCAAGCTGCCCGCTCTGTGGCACCCCCCCGCCTTGTTTAAACTGAGACTGCTGAATGGCCAATTTACAGCCTGCTGACTTGGCTGCTTTTAGCAATAAGCCATAGTGGTTTCAGGCACTTTACTGGTTTTCCAAAGTCTCCCTGTACACCATTGCCTTATACTCATAGCTTCATGCAGCCGAGCAATTCCCTCCTCATTTTCCTCACCCCGGGTGGGCCATATTCACCACGATTGGTGCCGAGAGTGGCACCATGAACAAACACTCTGCAGCCACTGCTTGTGATCCCAAGCCCGCCGTACAATGCAAGCCCACCAGTCAGTGCTAATTTTTTGGGCCCAGAAGCAGTACTCCACCATCTGTAGCTGCTCCAGGAACACCACCACCAACTCACTATTGATTGGATCTCACTATGTCCCACAGCAATCTGTCCTCCAAGAAATCGTCATGTTCCCCACTGATTCTGTTCTTCTTGCAGCTCTGCAAATACCGGAGGATCATGCATCCTGTGTTTGCAATGCTTATTACAATAGTTCAGAGCTGTGCATGCTCCATGCCTCTATCAGAGACAGTGGAGAGTGAGGAGGGCTGCATGGCAGGGATGGAGGAAGCTTCCTAACAGTGGGGGGGCCAACGGCGTCCGATCTGTGGCCCCACCCCCCATGCCACCCTTTCCCCCCAAGGCTCTGCCCTCACATCGCTCGTTCCCCTGAGGTCACGCCCTCATGCTGCCTCTTCCCCCCAAGACCCTTCCCCTCCCCCTTCGGCGGCCAGTACGTCCCTCGGCCCGCGCTGCTTCCAGCAGCTCCCATTGGCCTGAAGCAGCGAACTGCGGTCACTGGGAGCCGCGATCGGCCGAACCTGTGGACGTGGCAGGTAAACAAATCGGCCCGGCCTGGCAGGGGCTTTCCCTGCACAAGCGGCGGAACAAGTTTGGGAACCACTGGTCGAGGAGAAAAACAGATATTTATCTATGTCCCAGAGGTGGTAAATATGGTTAAAGAAACTGAGGTTCCTGGGTCTTTTCCCCATCCATCTGGATTGCTGGAACTGGGGAAACAATTTTGGTAAGTGAGAGCCACTTATAAAGTATTTTAATTGTATTGCCGTACAGAAGTAATGGATTGCTGCCATATAGATTTAATTGTCACAAAAAGGAAAAAATCAGTGTAGGACTAAGTTTTTCTAGGTATAAAGAGATGAATGAACTAACAGCAACAAATACATTTTTCCCCACAAAAGGCCTTAAAAACCTGTTGTGCTGTTATGGCAGAAATTCTGCTGCAAAGTGCGAAATAACTCACCATCCTGGGCGAGGTTGTCTCATTTGACAGAGGCATTTTAACTGGACAGGTTTGACACTGTATTGAAATAAGTTTGTGGTAACTCTAAATGCACATGAATACCACATATTTAAAGGTTTCAGAGTAGCAGCCGTGTTCGTCTGTATCCACAAAAAAAAAAAAGCAGGACTTGTGGCACCTTAGAGACTAACAAATTTGATGAAGTGAGCTGTGGCTCACGAAAGCTTATGCTCAAATAAATTGGTTAGTCTCTAAGGTGCCACAAGGACTCCTTTTCATTTTGCACATATTTAAAAGCATTTCTGAGATTGTTACAAAATAGTCTGCTCTCTGAACTCTTTTTTTTGTTTTTAAATGGGAAACTAGGTAAAAAGTATATGTACAGGAATCCCCTGATGGTTTGTTTTGACTTACTGCCACTTCACAATGGAGAGATCTGTTTCCTCTGCAGCTTTTAGATGATGTTCAGGCTAATTAAGCTAATGATCACTCCATCCATTTACCAGTGAAGCACAGACCACCGTCAGACTATTACTTTTTTAAAACAATCCAATATTCTTGAAAGTCATGTTCAAGTAGGTTGCATGCATAACCCATGAGCAGATTATTATTAACATGGTCACATAATTCTGATTTTATTAGCCACTTAATACTAATAGCATTTGTTGCTCAGTTTATTGAACACTATCTGTGGAGAAAAAGGCCAGAAACAGAAGCGTTTATTTGGTAATGCATCAGTCCATTTTGTGGGAGAAAACATCTTCCTTTTCATCTGATGTCAGTAGTTAAATGCCTAACTGAACAAAGGAACAAGACAATAATGCTCCTGGAAAGCATTTTATTTAAGCTGCACTATATCTTGAGTTACTGAAAATGTTTATCAGTGCACATATAAAAGGCACACATATTTACCCATGGGAAGCGTTAGGCTATGTCTACACAGCGCACCTTACAACGGCACGGCTATGCCACTGCAGCCATGCCGTTGTAAGGTGCGCTCTGTGGCCGCTTTTTATTGTCAGGAGAGAGCTCTCCCGGCGGCAAAATAAAACTGCCCCCAATGAGGGGCAGTAGCTTCGTTGATGGGAACTTTTGTTGTTCACAGGGGTGTTTTATCACACCCTTGTGTGACAAAAGTTTTAGTGATGGAAGTGCTAGTGTAGACATAGCCTTAGACAGTGTGCTAATGTGGCCTCCAGCTCCACCTCCCCCCATGATATCTTAGGCAGTAATCCTTTAACTCCATTCCCCAACTGCCAGTGTGAATGTCCAATAAACAAATACCCCGTTAACACATCACTTCCACTCTTCCCCTTCCAGTATACCCCCCTCACGGTTCGGTGTCAGTGGGTAGCATTCACCCAAAGTTAGGGAGAACACTTGGCCAGGCCTGTCTCCAGTCCCTTGGAAAGGGCTGCCTGCTGTTGTCCTGAGGCTCCACCAACTAATCCAACTATAGTGATTTCAGCTTTATTGGTGCTGGGTTTGGGGGAGTGGAGAGTGGATCTCACTGGTGTTCACTCAGCTCTGCTAATGCCCTCTGGGCCTTAAGCAGAGAGCTACCTCAGTTTGGCCTCTCGCCATGAAGTCACCTCTGCACCATTGCTCATTGCAAAGTCTCCTCTGCATCAACTCTTCACAAAGGCCAGATCTACAGTATACACTGACATTGGCATAATTACATCGCCCAGGGGTGAGAGAATCCACACCCCTGAGCGACACAGTTATACCGATCTAACTCACTGACAGAGCTACCACCTCTGTGGAGGTGGATTAACTACATCAGTGGGAGAAGCTCTCCTATAGCTGTAGTAGAGTCTTCACTGAAGCTGTACAAGTGAAGATCTGCCCAAAGTCTTTAGTGCAGGGGGATCCTTGCCACAAAGGAGAAGGAAGGGCTCCTACCCTCCTTTTTCTCTTAGTATAATCCCACTTCTCAACCTATTTGGAGTTTGTGTACAGTTTTGGTGACTCCCCAAGGTGTCTCATGGAGGATTTCTGTGTAGGAAGTTCACTCAAATGAAGCACTCTCCCCAGCTGTTCTTCCACCTGTAGGACAGAGGGCTCCCTTTCCTATGGAATTTCTATATGCCCTTTCCTTTTATTCACCAACAGATGGTGGTAGCAAGTTCCCTACCCTCTATAGCTTCAGGCCATAGGGCTTATATTTTTTTATCGAGACACTTGCCTACTAGGGAACAATTTATTCTGGGGGATTGTCTTTTTTTCTTTTGGTTTTGAGGTCTATATGTGTACATGTGAGTGGTCTATATGTGTATGTCTGTGCTGAGATATGTGGGTAGCATATATTTTATACATCTAAAACACCTATCAATCTATGTTTTATTCATTTGTCCACTGTAAGCATGTTACTGTTCCTTTTGTCTTTCCGTAAAACATCATCATTTAGAGAGTGATCTGGCAAGGTGCTGTATGCCCTCCGTTCCCACTAAGGTCACTTAGCAAGATTAGGCCCTTAGGGGACTACCCCCAGGCTTAAAGTTAGGCCCATGCTTAAGTGCTTTGCTTGATCAGGGCCAGACTGCTCAGGGATTCTGGGATCAAGCCCTTCATCTTTAAAGGGTGAAAATATTCTTTAAAAAAATCTATACCAAATCTTTCATCTAAATACAAGACTGCTTAGTTTATAAGATCTGAAGAGTCCACAGCCCCAAGGTGTTATGGCTGCAGGATCAGATTGCTTGACTGTCTGAACATTCTGACACTTCTTTCTGATAAGAGTTGTCAGCTTGTGCAATGTAACAGCTAATGGGTTATTCCACTCTGACTTTGAGGAGGTTGGATAGAGTTGTTAAGAAGACACACATGTAATATGAATATTTTTACTGACTAGACTAAATTTAAAAAGACTATTTAAAAAACCCCTAAAAGTGCTTTGCAATATACTAAAGTTCACAACAGTGTCCGTTGCCATTAGAGGGTAATATTCTCATTTCCAGTTAACTATGTGGTATCCTCCATCCTGCTGAAAGAGAGAAGGAGAGTGCACCGAGAGCTCTAAAATGTACAGCCTTGAGGGACAGTTAATTCAGTCTGTCTATCAGGTCAGTACCTGTGTCAAGCTTTCAAATCATATCAGACAAAGTGGAATGCCTATAAATGTTAACGCTGATTCTGATTCATAACTGTCCTAGCCTAGTGAAATGGAGTCCTAGCCCTTCTCTTTTGAAAATTCACTAAGACGCTTGCTGTAAATAGCTGCTGTTGTTTCCCTCTTTAGGTTTTAGTGCAACAGCTGCTGGAAATATTCAAATCATGCTTGTGACCTTGTTAAAAAGGAACAATTATCCCTACTAGATTTGTAATCTGTAAAAAAAAAGAATAATAATGATAATTTGCCTGTAGAGAGATTAAAAATGTTAACTTTTTGTTTGTTTGTTTTGTCCAGGGCGTTTTATACCTGACAGGACAGTACTGAGTGTGCTTTTCACCTTACAGTGGGGAAAAAACATTGCCTGTTACAAATCCCATTATGCATAAAGGATGAAATTTACTCCTCCACAGAGCACCAGCACCGGACCTATACATCAGTTAGTTAGGTCCCAATTAAGCCCTGAGTGCATAGTCCAGAGCTGGCCCACTGCAGAGGGGTAAATTTCACTCAGAGCAAGTAAGATTGGGCCCAGACAGAATTCCAGGTCTGAATTCTATGCTCTAGTTCAGTGGTTCTCTATCAGGAGTACGTGTGCCCTTGGGCGTATGCAAAGGTCTTTCAGGGGGTATACGACACCAACTCATCTAGATATTTGTTTAGTTTTACAGCAGGCTACATAAAAAGCACTAGTGCAGTGAGTACGAACCAAAATTTCATACAATGACTTTATACTGCTCCAAATACTATACACGGAAATGTAAGTACGATATTTATATTTCAATTGATATATTTTATAATTATATGGTAAAAATGAGGAAGTAAGCAATTTCTCAGTAATAGTATGCTGTGACACTTTTGTATTTTTATGTCTGATTTTGTAAGCAAGTAGTTTTTACGTGAGGAGAAGTTTGGGGTACTCAAGACAAATCAGACTCCTGAAAGTGATAAAAAGTACTCTGGAAAGGTTGAGATGCACTGAACTAGTTCATCCACAGGTTGTAGAGCTAGTTGAATGAATTGCTGGGTGAAATTCTATGCCCTGTGTTATGTAGGAGGTCAGAGTAGATACCTATAATAGTCCATTGTGGAGGTTGCAAAATAAGAAATATACTTGAACTTTTGGAGTATTTGGATTCTGAACATTGGAACCAAGTCCAAGTCTTCTAGGTTTGGGATCTGATCAGAAACCAGAATCCTGGATTTTCACTCTTGTTGTAAAGAAGCTGTGGAAGTAGGTCTAATTTCAGCTTCATTACAATGGGAGTTAATTCACTTAGGTTGGGAACAGAGAAGATGGGGAGAACTATATTTCCATGTTGCAATATGACAGGTTTCAGAGTAGCAGCCGTGTTAGTCTGTATCCGCAAAAAGAACAGGAGTACTTGTGGCACCTTAGAGACTAACAAATTCATTTGACCATAAGCTTATGGTCAAATAAATGTGTTAGTCTCTAAGGTGCCACAAGTATTCCTGTTCATGTTGCAATAGAGGCTAAAGGAAGCTGGCATGGCATAGAGAACCTGTTAAATGGAGGAAACCCAAGAGATAAAAGCACAAAGTATTGCAAAAGTAATCGCATGTAGATAGTAGGTTACAGAATACAATGGAACTGCAAACTCAACCAAACAGATCTCAGCATTAAACCTCCATTGTAACATGGAAATATAGGTCTCCTTTTCTCTGCTCCACAAAACAGCATTCACTGGGTGCTTGGTTTTACTATTTGGCTTCAGTTTTTGAGCTATTTCTTGGAAATATTCTGTTTTCTTCCATACCTATATGATGCCCAAATTCCAAGAACCAAGTATTTTGTATTTCTACTCTTAATAGACTCAGTTGAGTATTGTCTTTTGCTTTTTAGTTTTTCTGGGGTTTTTTGTTTGTTTCGTTTTAAGGTCTGCAAGCTTTAATTCTCCTTTTAAAGTAAAGGCTGAATGACTTAATTTTATCACAATTTTTTTCCCTAGCCAACTAAAGTGTAATAAAGCTTAATTAACTATTAAATATATATTTATAATAGTGTCATAAGATATGTGATTAAAATGATTTGCCAAACCCATTAATGAATGTGCTAAATCTGCCGTATAAATTCCATGTATCCCTTTGTTTTTTAAAATATTTTGTTTATTATTATAGCACCTGATCTGTCTTAAACCATCCAAACCTGGATTTCATTTTATTCTCAAGTACTGAAATGATTTCCCCCCGACCCATTTGAAGTTCTCATCCTGAACAACGATAACTGAAAAATTAGCCAACAAAAAACCAGAGATATTCCCATTTTCTAATGTGGTATGCTGAAATTATTTCAGGACTTCCATTAAAGGAGGGATAGATTTTTCAAGACCCTTTATCACAGTAGCACTTCATCTGCATATAACAGAGATTTTTCTACGTAAACCTTTTGTCTCATTTCTTTTTGTGACTTCATTATTCTGAATGGATGTTGATAAGGGTTCTAGTTCAGTGGTGAACAATCATTTCTAGTGCTGTTGTTTTGGGTTATAGATATAGCTGGACAAAATTTTTCATATGAAACTTTTTTTGGTGAAAAATTCAGATGCAGTCAAACTGAAGCTTTTCCCAAATTCATGTCAGTTTTGTTAATTTGCTTTGGTTGGGAGGAGGGGGAAGAGAAACTGAAAAAATCGGAAAATATCAAAACAAAACATTTTGGCATTTTTAAAATGAAACCTTTTTTGGTTATTTAGCTTGAATCAACCTTTTGTTTCAAAATTTCCTTTGTTTAAAATACATCAAAAACATTTTAAAATGCTAGACATCAAGCCAAAATGTTTTGTTTGGGGCAAGACAAATTGTGTCATTTGACCCTAAATGAATTTATTTGACTTTTCTATTCACCAAAAATTAAAAAAAAAATCATTTTTGGTTTAACTAAAAACAGGTTTCCCCCCATTTTTTCAGAGTTTCCAACCAACTGAAAAATCTGTGATTTGCCTAGCTCTAGTGGTAAAGAAAGAATAAAGGTTGTTTTTGTAAATATACATTTTTACATTTAAGCTATTTATTATTGTTAATGTTGAGCTAAGTTTCCCACAGTATGCTGGCTTCTATAAAAAGCATATAATAAGACGTAGTCATTGTTCCAAAGATCTTATAATCGAAATAGACAACAAGCAACTAAAAGTTTGAGGACGGGGGCAGGGGGGAATACTTCCCGGGAATATGGAAGGTTGTGAGGCATCTCACTGGTACCTTTCCTTAGTGTCAGGAAGCCTTGTCTGTACATGCCGGAGTCAACTCCTCAAATTCACTGCCCATGGGCAACACAAGCCCTCCTCTCTAGGCCTTGCAGGTCCTGCTGGCACTCTACAGGTTAGTGATAGACACACTCCAGCCCACGAGCCTTCCTACCATCTCCCTGGAGTGTCCAGTGACTGGCTCAATGAACACTCACAATATTTACATAGTTGTTGCTTTCATAGAAACAGTACAGCCCTGCTTACTAGTTTCACCTTAGATCATGGCTCTGCTTAACACACAGCACTTAGATATGTTTATAGTGAAATGATGTATAAGATTATCTAATAGAGATTTAGGTAATAGCAAGTAGAAGTACTGGAAACCAACGGTTCCATATGGAGTTTGGCTCACCAAAATCCATGTATCATTTTTCAGCCAGACTTGGCTGTGATCCTCCTTTCATAAGACAAGTATGATGTCAGCTTTCCCCTCTGGTGAAGAAGCCTGTGTGTTTCCTTGTACCCACACACATATACCCTTTGTCTTTAGTCATAAATGGGACATCTTCTTCTTGTGAATTTCCTCTCTTGTAGATTTCATAATTTCTTCTTTAGCCTGTGGCTCAGAATGCAAACAGGCCTACATCAGGAGGTGTGCAATACACAAATGACCAAACAGGGAGATAGGTGTCTGTTACCTCCTGCCTCAAAGGAACACTGTGACTTTGACAGATCAGGTGCCAGCTCTTGCCAAGTCTTTAGTCCTCAGCTGAGCACTGACAAATTCATTGCTGGAACACAATCTGTTTCACCTGTGTGAAGGCCTATCAAAATGAAATGGCTACACTAAAGACTTTGTTAGTTGCCCCTTCACAGCCATGAAGAGAATGCATGCAAAAGGGCTTACCCCATTATCTTAAATTATGGAAGAAGGAAATAAAAACAGCTGCTGAGGAAATTTTTGATCTCTCTTTTGCTGTTTGGACTCTCCCAAGGCTGGAGCTATGAAACAGAAGCAGAGATCTCCAGGGTCAATATGGGTTAGCCCTAAAAGACATTCAGAGCTGACAGATTACTACAACTCTGTCACCTTTTAGCACCACAGACTATAAACTCATTTGTGTATATATGTTTGCTTGCTTTAACCTTGTAATAACTCTTTAGTTAGTTTATTATAGGATTGGCTATGAGCAATGTCTGTGGTGAGAGATCTAAGTTACAAATTGACCTGGGTAAGTGACTGGTCCCTTGGGACTTTGAACAACCTGAATACATTGTGATATTTGATGTATAGCAACCAACTATCACTAAGTTCAGCTTGCCTGGGTGGCAAGAAAGACTGGAATGCCCAAAGGGACTGACTGGGACTCCATGATCAGACTGTTATAAAGCTTTAGGAGTTCAGACTTTTTACTGGATTGTTGAAATTTAATTATAGAACACAACCAGTTTGGGGTCCCTGCCCTGCTTCTTGACAGTCTGCCCTGAGGTTGTCACTTATGGTCATGAACCACTCCAGAGAGCGTGACAAACACTTCTGAGGTATGTTACCTCCGGATGACCTGTTTTAACTCCGAGACATTAGGAACATAACTCCTCAAATATTATCTGTGCTTACATACACAGGCATAAAGTCCTGTTTATGTCTAAAGACAACTGATTGTTAGGCTATACCTGGGGATACAAGGCAACACACAGGATCCTTCACCAGGGAGGCATATCTATGACTAGTGGGGTGCTGGCTCTCTGTAGAGACCTCACATGCCACTGTGGTGAATTATTATGCACATATCTAACACAGTGGATCCTTGTAAAACCTGATGCACCCCCTGTGCCGTCTTCCAGTTTGCATCAAGAGGTCTCTGGGTCACAAAGGCTTATCTCCTTCAAGCAAAGTGATCAGTGTCATTGACACACATCAATGTTTATGTACGTGTGTGCATAGAGAAATAGGTTACACACACACACTGGTTTACATACTATTTATATATGTTCTATGTGCATTATAAACAGTTAATTTCAGGATGTTGTGGGGGACTCGTGCAGTGGGGCTGGAAGATCTTGATTTAACGCCCTGCACCTATGCCTCCCACTGGTGCTGGTTGTGCTGGCAAGTGATCTCCAAGGGACTGAGGATTTTCACTTAAATATCATTTTACACATTCATTCAAGTTATTTTTAAAAGCAACTTTTAAGGCACAAATACTTCAGTTATAGTCCATTAAATTCAAATGCTTTATTTATTTTTTTTCCTTCACTGGGTAGAACAGCCATGGACATAGTGCTATTTTAACTTCCCAGGTTAATGGCAATTCCATGCAAATAAGAAAGAACACTTGTCATAAATATAAAGGGAAGGGTAACCATCTTTCTGTATACAGTGCTATAAAATCCCTCCTGGCCAGAGGCAAAACCCTTTCACCTGTAAAGGGTTAAGAAGCTAAGATAATCTTGCTGGCACCTGACCAAAATGACCAATGAGGAGACAAGATACTTTCATAGCTGGAGGCGGGGAGGGAAACAAAGGGTCTGTCTGTCTGTGTGATGCGGGACCAGGTCAGGAATGCTCTTCAGAGCTTCTGTTAAGTTAGTAAGTAATCTAGCTAGAAATGCATTAGATTTCCTTTTGTTAAATGGCTGGTAAAATAGGTTGTGCTGAATGGAATGTATATTCCTGTTTTTGTGTCTTTTTGTAACTTAAGCTTTTGCCTAGAGGGATTCTCTGTGTTTTAAATCTGATTACCCTGTAAGGTATTTACCATCCTGATTTTACAGAGGTGATTCTTTTACTTTTTCTTTAAGTAAAATTCTTCTTTTAAGAACCTGATTGCTTTTTCATTGTTCTTAAGATCCAAGGGTTGGGTCTGTGTTCACCTATGCAAATTGATGAGGATTTTTATCAAGACTTACCCAGGAAAGGGGGTGTAGGGCTTGGGGGGATATTTGGGGGGGGGGGGGAAAGACGTCTCCAAGTGGGCTCTTTCCCTGTTCTTTGTTTAACATGCTTGGTGGTGGCAGCATAGGGTTCAAGGACAAGGCAAAGTTTGTACCTTGAGGAAGTTTTTAACCTAAGCTGGTAAGAATAAGCTTGGGGGGTCTTTCATGCAGGTCCCCACATCTGTACCCTAGAGTTCAGAGTGGGGAAGGAATCTTGACAACACTGTGTTAGAAAAACTAAAGTACTCCAAAGTCAGGTAATGACAAGGTTAAAGTTGTCTGGGCAACAATAAGTTTACCACTCTGTGCCGATGCGTTACGCTATAATCCTCAATAAGATGATCCCAGGCTATTTTTACTAAAGGATCTCTGCCTCATTCAGGATTCTTTTGTGCAATATTAAAAATAAATAATTTAACTTTCTACTGAATCCCCTCATAGTGCATTTAATTACTTCCAATATTACTACATTAAAATTAAATGGCAATAATTATTTAATTGCCCAGTCAAGTGACTGCTACCACAATTCACAGATTCTTCTGCCATAAAGTAAAAAACCTGTTTGCCTTCTATGATGAGATAACTGGCTCTGTGGATATGGGGAAAGTGGTGGACATGATTTATCTTGACTTTAGCAAAGCTTTTGATACGGTTTCCCACAGTATTCTTGCCAGCAAATTAAAAAAGTATGGATTGGATGAATGGTGGCTAGAAAGCTGGCAAGATTGTCAGGCTCAATGGGTAGTGAGCAACGGCTCAATGTCTAGTTGGAAGCCGGTATCAAGCGGAGTGCCCCAGGGGTTGATCCTGGAGCCGGTTTTGTTCAACATCTTTATTAATGATCTGGACAATGAAATAGACTGCACCCTCAGCAAGTTCGTGGATGACACTAAGATGGGGGGAGAGGTAGATATGCTGGAGGATAGGGATAGGTCCGGAGTGATCTAGACAAATTGGAGGATTGGGCCAAAAGAAATCTGATGAGGTTCAACAAGGACAAGTGCAGAGTCCTGCACTTAGGATGGAAGAATCCCATGCACTGCTACAGCCTGGGGACTGACTGGCTAAGCAGCAGTTCTGCGGAAAAGGACCTGGGGATTACAGTGGACGAGAAGCTGGATATGAGTCAGCAGTGTGCCCTTGTTGCCAAGAAGGCTAATGGCATATTGGGCTGCATTAGTAGGAGCACTGCCAGTTGATCGAGGGAAGTGATTATTCCTCTCTATTTGGCACTGGTGAGGCCTGATCTGGAGTTTTGCATCCAGTTTTGGGCCCCCCACTACAGAAAGGATGTGGTCACATTGGAGAGAGTCCAGTGGTGGGCAACGAAAATGATCGGGGGCTGGGGCACATGATTTACAAGGACAGGCTGAGGGCTGCAGAAGAGAAGAGTCAGGGGGCATTTGATAGCAGCCTTCCGTTACCTGAAGGGGGGTTCCAAAGAGGGTGGAGCTCGACTGTTCTCAGTGGTGGCAGATGACAGAACAAGGAGCAATGGTCTCAAGTTGCAATGAGGGAGGTCTAGGTTGGATATTAGGAAATGCTATTTCACTAGGAGGGTGGTGAAGCACTTGAATGGGTTGCCTAGGGATGTGGTGGAATATCCATCCTTAGAGGTTTTTAAGCTCTGGCTTGAGAAAGCCCTGACTGGGATGATTTAGTTGGTGTTGTTCCTGCTTTGAGCAGAGGTTTGGACTAGATGACCTCCTGAGGTCTCTTCCAACCCTAATCTTCTATGATTTTAATCTGGTAACCTAAAAACCCAACAAGTTAAGTATCTTGAATTATTAAAATACCTGGCTTTACATTTTCTAACAGTTTTTTTTCAGGGTGGAAGGGCGGGTTAATATCATACAAATTCTATAGCTAATAAATAATTCATAAATCCAGCTATAGTTTGATTGGTCTAGGCACAGATTTAGCAAGTCAGGAATCTTTGAAACCACAAGAACAAACAACTTTCAAAATTAATTTAGTTGATAGCAAACCAGAAGATTCCATTTCTCAATTTTCTAATTAATTAAAGTCTGCTATTATGAGAACATCCAGAATGAAAAATTCTGATGGTGTGAAAGAGGCCATCAATTAACATGTAGAACCCACAGCTGTGGCCATTAATTACTCTGTTGTTCCCTTTTCCACCTAAAGGGCCAGCTCCTCAGCTGATTTAAATTACTCTTGATAGATTTACCCTCGTTGTGGATCTGGTCCAAAGCTCCCTAGCCAGTGGAAATGGCTCCCTAGCCAGGAAATGTCCTTTACTAACAAGCATACAGTATGTGCCACTTACTTTAGAAGGCATATAATAGTAAAAGCAAAAACACATCCAACAATTCAATAAAAGGATATCATTCCTGTCAGGAGTTTGGCCCAGAAATTTTACCGGTAAATAAATGAAAGAGAGAAAAATAGCTCTTCAAATAGCCCCTGTATTGTCTTCTAAAGTCATTTTATTTCTGTCAATAACTCTTCCGCTTCCTCCAGATCCTCAAATTTTCTTGTGGTCTTTCCTGTCATAACAATTAATGTAGCACGTTTTATATTCTTTTCCCTGCAGATTTGCCAAATGCATGCAAATTTCTACCTTCTAAGTTCGGTTTCCCTGCCCACATCTGTGTGTGCTTAGGATTGGTGACCCTTTCATGCCACTGATGTCTTGCTTACTGTTTTTTAATTACTTTGTTCAGAATTTGCTTTTTATCCACCTTATTCATTTTGTTATCATTGCCCTTGGGGAAGGGCATGAAAATGAGAGGGAAGCTTCTGTGATATGATAGATTGTATGAGGGTATGCTTTTGTACAGAATAATGTCTAGGAATGTAGGGAACGCTACTTTCAAGACAGTTGTTGATAGAGGACTGTATACGTGGGGGAAGGAATAAAGCCTGAATGTTGCACTTTCTTTACACTCTGTCTCTCTCTTTTGTTTGAACACTGAACATCCTATTTACTGGCATTGGACTAAGTTCTGTGTGCCATTCAATTGTAAGAATTTGGCATAGGATTATTTTGATAGTGAACATCTTAAGCTTTTTCTCCATATCTTCCCCTTCAGGGACACCTAGTACCTGAATCCTCCTTGTTCCTCTTGTCATGTTCTCAGATTCCCTGTGTCAGTCACAAAGTTCCCTTGGTTTACAGGACTCACACAAAACTTTTAAACCTTTTTCACAGGAAAGCAGTTTAGCTAAGTTTTTCAAAATCATGTAAGTGACTTAGGCTGCTAAATCCTATTGAATTCCCACTAGGGCTTAGGTTATTAAAGGCCAGATTTTAATGGTATTCAGGTGTCTAAAGATCCAGATAGGCACCTAGTGATATTTTCTAAAGTGCCCAGGTGCTTAGCTCCCATTGAAGTCCATCGGACTAGGCAGTTTTGAAAACCCCATTAGGCAACTTTTTTGCATCTTTAGGTACCTAAATACCTTCAAAAATCTGCCCTCCTTAGGCACTATTGAAAATTGTACCCTTCATCCTCAGTGGAGGAAATCCTGTTTTCTGCAAGTTTACCTCTGTACTCTAAGTTTGTGTGTGACTAAAGTATTGTTATTTATGATCCATCTTCTACAGGATGAATTCTAAAGAAGCTTTGCTTTCTTTTGTTCGGTAATTGTGTTGTCAGCCACCATACTCTCCATTTCATTCTGGTTATCTCCCAGATTCTGTTCCCTGGTTATCTTCTCAGTTTGGTACAGTTGAGGATTTCGGCTTGGAGACTTCATCTTGTGATTCCTCCTGCCCTTCTTCCGCCAAAAGCATGTTATCCAGTGATTTCTATTCAATTTTTCTAGTATAGTATCGGTAGGTTATTTTTCCTCTGAAGTGCAGTTGAACAGAGCTCACCAGAATGCCTGCTGCTACCACTGGATTCTGTAATTGGCATTTACTACCCAGTTCCTGCACAACTGTAACCTGCTTTTCCATAGTCTCCTTTCTGACATTATTAGGGGCCAAATTAAAGGATTAAAGGCCAAATTCTACTCTCATTTATAACTGTGTAAATCCAAAGTAAATGCACTAACTTCACTTACCCTAGATTTACACCACCAGGGGCTGATCCAACTCTTCTTTGGAATATTTCTACCAATTTTAATGGGAGTTGGATCAGACCTTGAGTTAAGTAGTCTCAATTTTCTATTGAAATAATCTGGGTACCTTATGTCAGGTTTGATTCTCAAGTTCATAGACTTTATTATAGAACACTCATTGATTGAAATTAAATTAATTACCAAGCAAGTTGATCATGTATGCAGATTCTTTCCATACTCCTGCATGAAGCTAGTGGTTTCTTTACATCAAAATATTACTTTTCAGTTGGTTTTAGATTCAGTTCAGTTGTGTTTAGACCCCCCAAAATCTAGTAATTTGGATTAAGCACCTAAACTATGAGGTGCTGATCTAAACCACGCTGAATCATCAAACTGTAAGGCCCTGTCGATAATGGCCAGGGGAACTGTTAGCACCTTATTTGCAAAAACCATGCACAGTGTAGACATTGTTGTAGATGTTTGCCCATCACTAGTTAAATCTCAAAAGAGGACAAAGTTACATTGAGTACATCAAAGAATGTTGGCCAGAACCCATGTCACTGTGTTCCAAGGACTGAAAGGTATCATGCTATCTTTCTTGTTAATTAAAAATATGCCAAAGCCTCTATTTGCTGATTTGCTCTATTTCCTATCTAGGCTCCCTATACAATGAATGGGGAGAAATAGGCACCTTAGGATGTGATCCAAAAGCCAACATGCTAGGCAAGGAGCTGCATAAACTAGCCAATAAGAAATGCTGATGTGTGTTGTAAGTCCTACCCCGCTGTGACCCAGGGAGCTCCTCAATGTCAAGATACCATAATTCTTATCAGGCCTGATACACTCATTGCCCCAATTCACTGTTGTCATAATCAGTATCTAAAAGTTGTTGTGTATGGTGTTATTTGCAAACTTGTAACACATTGGCCATTAATATTGTGCTATACACAGACAACACGTGGCGGGGGGTGGGGGTGGCATGCAGGGTCAAGACTTCTGCTCGGCCTACCGGAGGTGGAGGGAGAGGGGCTTTTCTTTTCCTGCTGCTCCTGCCTCCCGGCATGCTCGGCCCCTGTCTCTGGCAGCTGGGCCCTGGTGGGGAGTGGAGGGGACAGGATCAGCTACTTCTCATGCTAGCTGCTCTGGGTCACTCTATGCAGATGCATGAGAGAGAGCCTGGCTGGGGAGGCAGTACTGGTAGTTATACCGACGTAAGTTCCTAGTGTAGCCTAAGTAGGGTGACCAGATGTTCCGTTTTTAAAGGGACAGTCCTGTTTTGGGGACTTTTTCTTATATAGGCGCCTATTACCCCCATCCTGTTTTTTCACAGTTGCTATCTGGTAACCCTAAGCCTAAGTAACATATTCAGACTCAATTCTGTCACCCTTATTCGACTTACTCAGTATTCCTAGTGGTTCCAGAGTGACTGCTTCCTGAGTGCAGTCTTACTCGACATGAATAAAGGGTGCAGAGTGAAGGCAGCAGATACGACTGGAGCAGCTCTGTTCCATATGAAGGTGGCGGTTTTAGAAACTTAATTACTCTTCAGAGTGGAATCGTATTTTAATGACTGAGGGCCTTTGTTTTTTCTTTTTGTTTTTCCTCACACCAGTCTTATGCTGACATCAGTGGAATTACTCTAGATTTACACCAATGTGAGAAGAGAATCTGGTCCAGGGTTATTAAGCATGTTAGGAACTAATAAGGGATTAGGCAAAGAAACTCCCTTACTAAAAGATGTCACTGATGGCTAGAAAGTCTAAT
This sequence comes from Eretmochelys imbricata, assembly GCF_965152235.1. Lineage (NCBI taxonomy): Eukaryota > Metazoa > Chordata > Testudines > Cheloniidae > Eretmochelys > Eretmochelys imbricata. Next base: position 244,255,063 of record NC_135573.1, read on the forward strand.
ATAAGAAGCAATTTATTGCCCATTGCTTACAAGGATTGTTGACATTTTGATAAAAAAGGAGCATTTTAAGCAAAAACCTAGCATAGCACTGTTAGAGATGGAGTATCCTCTCTGAACAATAAGGAGCTATTATTATTCAAGGCCATCCTTACCTGGTCTTAATAACACCTTGTAGCAAAATTAATTTACTTTTAAAAATCCAGTTGCCATAACAACTTGGTGCAGCTGTTCTTGTGACTTAATGAGATTCCAAAGAACTGTTTTATGAAGAAAAAGGCAGAATGAATGAAGATCAACTGAATCTTTTCAATTATTTTATTTAAACATTAGTAGCTGGCTGAAAGAAATGCTTATTAGAAAAACAAAAGCACCATTATGCACAGAGCTATTGTTCTCTACCTTTCTGTTATTTAACCCTTAGAGTCTGACACTTTCCTGGTTGCCAGACAAAAAGCATATTTATATTAGATTGCCAAACTTTGGTCTCCAGTTTTGCACCCACAGTTCCTCTTCAAGAAGGGGAAGCATGCACCTAGGGAAGCCACATCTGTAAAAATAGGTAAACAGTGAGGTGACAAAGTTTGCAGACAAAATTACTCAAGATAGTTAAGTCCAAAGCAGTCTGCAAAGAGTTACAAAGGGATCTCACAAAACTGGACAACAAAATGGCAGAATTCAATGTTGATAAATGCAAAGTAATGCACATTGGAAAACATAAATCCTGTTATACATACAAAATGATAGGTCCTAAATTAGCTGATACCACTCAAGAAAGAGACGTTGGAGTTATTATGGACAGTTCTATGAAAACATCCACTCCATGTACAGCGGCAGTCAAAAAAGCTAACAGAATGTTGGGGATCATTAGGAAAGGGATAGATAATAAGACAGAAAATATCATATTGCCTCTCTATAAATCCATGGTATGCCCACATGTTGAATAGTGCATGCAGAGGTGGTCATCCAATCTCAAAAAAGATATATTAGAATTGAACAGAGTACAGAGAAGGGCAACAAAAATGCTTAAGGTATTGAACAGTTTCCATATGAGGAGAGATTAGAAAGACTGGGACTGCTCATCTTAGAAAAGAGATGACTAAGGGGCAAAATTATAGGGGTACATAAAATTATACAGGTGTGGAGAAAGTAAATAAGGAAGTGTTATTTACCCCTTCATATAACACAAGAACCAGATCTTTGTGAGAGGATGTTGTGAAGGCCAAAAGTATAAACTAGATTAAAAAAAGAATTCAATAAATTCATGGAATTAGAATAAGTTAAATGTGATAAGTCCATCAATGGCTATTAGCCAAGATGGTCAGGGATGCAACCTCATGATACAGGTGTCCCTAAGCCTCTGACTGCAAGATACTGGGACTGGACAATGTGGGATCTATCTCTCAATTATTGCTCTATTCTATTCATTCCTTCTGAAGCACCTGGCATTGGCCACTGTTGGAAGACAGGATCCCTGAGCTGGATGGACCATTGGTTTAACCCAGTATGGATGTTCTTCTGTTCTTATGACCCATGCAGTGCACTTGGCCTGTGTTCAGAGTTGATGTAAACAGTGGCCAGAGGAAGCCATTTGCAGTGCAAGTTTTATTGTGTCTACTACAATACACAGGAGAACTATGCTACACACACTTGAACACCATCTACTAGCAATTTAGCTAACTATATATACACAGATGTGGAGCTGTCCTGTGCATAAAAGAGTAGGGATAGGGCCTTGTCTTCTCCTTTCCCATCTCTGCCCCTTTTGAGGAGATGTACATCTGTGGGCAAGTGCATGGCAGTGGCAGACCTTGTACTTCCAGAAGCACAGGGAATTGACACTGAGATTTTCCCTTGTGCTTTCCCACCCTGCGCATCCATACTAGAGCCAGGGAGAATCTAGTCTGTACATGGCAAGTTCTGTGGGGTAGGTTACCATGTCTCTTTCTTTCTTTGTAAAGCATCTAGAATACTTTGGGTGCAATATAAATGAGTCATAGATATAATAACAACAATAAAGGGCCCACTTCCTCACCTGTGCAGATTTTAAAACATTCATGGTAATAAAGATATTGCATAATACATTGCTGAAGAGTATAGCCTAGATAAAATATAATAATATTTCCTATATGAAATAAACATTTAGGTAAATCCATGGATCTGTCCTGGGGGTACCTTCCATCAAGAAGCCTCAGGTCTATAATGGGATATGATGGCTGAGTGGGTGATCCTTCTTTTTAAGTGCCCAACCAGGCAGCCAATTAGTGATGGTTCATTCTGTAATGTAGACACCTGTACACTAGAAATTGGACTCAGTGATCCCCAATTTATATCACATAGGCCATTGAACAGACAACATTGCAACATTCACTAGCTCAATAAGCTGGATTCAAAGTGAAAGGAAAACTGCTGTATTTTGCCTGCAGTCTGAACCACACAGAAAGCCATTACGACTATCCTCCTTATTGTTATTATTGATTCATTATAACTAGAGCTGAGAGAACAGCTTGAGAAAATAATTGATTTGACAAACTTAGCCTGTACTTCTGTTTGTGAATTATCTGTGAGCACCTTGCAATTAGTTCAAATTTGTTTATTCTTTTAAATTAATTTGCAAATAATTCATAGACTGTTGATGTTTCAAGAATATTTTGTTATGGGGGTTTTATAAGGAAAATCTGAGTTGTGTTGGTTGGTTTGATTAAATTCCTTAGTCACATGATATTGTTTTAATACAGAAAAGTGAAAAATCAAGTTTCTGGTGCAAATACTTGCATTTCCGATTCCAAATTTGCTTACTGTGGGTATTTTCTATTATTTAATTGAAATCCACTCTTTCTGCAAACACTCCTGCCAGAAACATACTTAGGAGCTTATTTGAGGAAAACAAAAGTAGAGTGAATTAATGTAACATTCAACCAAATCTTCACAGGTCAATAACATTTGCGTAGGTACAGTTACAACCCTCAAAAAGAGTGGGGACCTTGACCATTTAGAGAAAAAGAGTTTGTGTTAGCACAACAGTGAAGGGCTCGAAATCAAACAAGAGAAAACTAAAATAAAAATACATACTGAGTTAATCAATAGTTTTGTTTGTGGCTGAGGGAATATTCATTTTAAAGTTCCAGTTTCCTTTCTATTACTATGCCCTTTTATGAACTAAAACTTAATTTAATCAGTCAAACAATACTATTCAACTACCATTTACCTTACAACTGTGGTTTACATAGCTTTTTAATTTCTAATAGCTCCTTCCGTAAATCTAGTTTTCTGGAAATGTATAGTGCTTTTATCTTTGAACTATAACCTACCCAAATTATTACTCTGATTTCATTCAGAGTGGCAAGCAGCACATATTGCCTTTGCCTTTTCTCTTTTATGTTCTTTTAGTCCAACTTTTATTAATCATCTGTCTAGTGTGCTTTTCTTCCACAACAGTCTGGAATTTAAACATCTCCTGATGCTTTGTAATTTGGCACTGAAGGTGTGCCAAGCTAGACAAAGAGCTTAGAGATGTCTTTGTTGGTGTTTTTCAGTTAAAGTTACTTTTCCTTTGACTCATTTATGTGCTAGTTATCTTAACACATATGTTACAACTGTCTGAACATTTCAGTAATATGTAATAGAGAGGGTCTGAATAGGAATTAGAAGCATTGGTACCCACCAAAAGAGGTAAGATACCCCAAAAGAAAAATTTTCTTGGGGGTAGATGTTGACACCTTTACTTGTGGTGAATGAATGGTCCCCTTATCAGGAGTTGCAAACCTTCTGCATGCCTGAATTCCCCCTGCAGTTTCAGTTGGACAAGGTAAACTTCCTGCTCTATTGTGCTGTGTGGTGTAACTGTGCTTTGTTAAGCAGCTATTGTGGGAGTTTACATCAGTAGTGGGAGAAAGAGTTCCTGTATGTAGTTTGTGTTTGTTACTTGGTAATCAACAGTGGGGATATTTGGGGATGAAATTTTTCATTGTTATCAAAGGCTAGATTCTGATCCCCATACTCATGGTAGTCCTGTTAGTCCACTGGTCCCTTTGGTTTAAGATGAAGAAAGCACATTCATTAGCAGCATGCTGGGGCATTGATTTAATACTGAATCACCAAAACCACCTCAGCTTTGGTCAAACTGATTGGTTGATACTGGAACATCAGTCATGGAAATGAGATGGAGAAAGCTCCCAGATCTGACATGGAAACCCCATCTTCCCTTGACATACTCACTGGGCAGGTTAGCTAAGCGTTAGCTAATGAGCAGTGAAGTGAAACAGGCCTTTTACTTATCCTTATATTGATACTTGTCCTTTCCTTTTGCCAACTTCAGGAACTGAACAATGCCCAAGGACTGTCCATTCCCTTTCTTACAGATCTAAAAATGTTAGGAGGCCAAGAACTGTTTCACAGATAAAAGGTCAAGAATGAGTAAATCTTGAAGGGAAGGTCAGACAAATAATCTGGAACAGACCCTTGGTCCCATTCAGTCTGCTTTGCACTGTTCCTGAAGCACTGAGCAGACTTTAAACTGGTAAGTGGCCCGTGAGGATTCCCCTGGCATAGGCATATCCTCCAGTGATGTAGAGCCAGCCTAATCCACCCTTGGTATAGAGGGAATGCCATGTGGAAAAGGTATGGGTGAATCGTTAGTATGCTCCAGTGAGCCCCAGCTGCCAGAATAGACCTTTGGGTGCTATGGCCAGCCACATGGAAATTAGAGCTGTCCTGAAGCTACACTAAGTTGTGCTTAGGCCAAACTGCTCCTTGGCCAACCTCAAGACTGAGGGCAAATAAATGGCAACATCTTTACTTCCTCCCCAACCCCTTTGTGAGCTGGGTGAGTGGAACATGGCCAGACCTGAGGATCTAGCCCTATATTTACAGATAAACTAAATATAGAATTAAATGTAATTGTATCTGATTAGTTTGCTAGGAGCCCAGGCATCACTTAGTGGAAGAGGCCACTGTCTAAGGCTATTACTGTAGAGAGAGAAAGGGACAGCAAAAGATAGTGAAATGCAGCTTCAGTAATGGAAGCTGCATTTCACTAACAGTGTTTTGGCTGAAAGCCCATGGCATATGCCCCAGGAGTCTGGCTGCTCTTGTTTCCCTCTGGCCAGCCTATGGAAATCAACTTTTTTTGTTTTGTTTTGTTTTATTTACCATGACCTGGCTACTTGGGAATTGATTTTAGCTTGACAAACTAATGACAGCAAGTGTTTCAAGGTCAGATTTGTCAAGTCTGGCTAATCTGGACTTTTATGAGATGGAAAACACAAAGAGATGGAGAAGAATTAGGAAGAAGAAGGTGTGTGGGGGTGAAAATCAATATAGTAGGTGGGGTAGCAGGAACAGTAGGTTCACATCTTGGTTGTTGCTCAGGACACTGCTGTAGAGATGGTGATGTCATTTCATTTCCCCTTCTCATCAGTTCTGATCATCTTTCAGGATCAGGAAAAAAGATAGCCCGATGGGGTAATAGTAAATCTCTGTTCCCTGAGTGTGGGGGTGATGCTGATTAATACAGTCAGAATGCTGCTGCCCAGACCTTCACTGAGTAAGTTGCCAAATGCTCCTGGGGGATGGGGAAAAGTCCAAAAGGATCAACAACCTTCTCAGGTACTTATCTGATCCTCATCACTTTAGTATCTGTGTGTGATGGGTTTTCCTGGAGTGCAACCTGGAACTGGGGTACCGCTGAGCCCTCTGTCCCATCAACCTGGGCTCCCTCTCACACTGTGATATCGTGACAAGCTGCAAACCTCTCCAGGTACTGCACTTACACAGATATCCACAGGCAGGGACACACTCAGCTGAGTTACATGAATGCTTCTTCCAGAAACCCATGAACCAACAACAGAGAGGCTCCAGCCAGTTCCCCCCAGCTCCCCAGCCTAGGACCCCAGAGTTGTACAGTCTTGCCCTGGTTAGAACCCTAACATTTATAACCCAGTCTGCCCCTCCCTCAATGTGCAGAAGACATGCACCAGCTTTTGTTCCTGGACTGAGGTTTCCCAAGCACTTCAAGCAAAATATACTGTTTTAGGTAAAATATAAAACAGGTTTATTTCCTGCAGAAAGATAGATTTTAAGTGATTATAAGTGGTAGGCATAAAAGACAAAGATGGTTACCAAAGAAAATAAAAATAAGTGCACAATCTAAAATTCTATAAACTAAATAGGATTTGAATCAAGCAATGTTCTCACCCCACTGGAAGTTACAGTCCTTAATGCAAAGACTTCCGCCCTGAAGTCTGGACCAGTATCCCCAGATGATCAGCTTCTTGGCATCCCGATTGTTTCCAGCGTAGGTGGGAGAGGAGAAAGGCTCCCTCATAATGCAACTGTTCCTTATTTTATCCCTCAGCCCATGTGCCTGGCAGACACTAGCCCAGGCATGTCCTGATGGGCTTTGCTGAGTCACAGTGAACAAGCAGCCCTCAAGTCACAGTGATCGAGCAGTTCCCATTGTGTGGTGCTTGCATAGTTGTGTCACACAGTTGATTAATGGGTGGCCAACAGCCACCTGGGCAAGGATCCTTTGCATGCCACTAGCAAACTAACAACCAATCAGCACAATCTCATAACTTCATACACACTAATGATATACATATTTGAACAGATTTTAGCAGATCATGACCTTTCATATGATACCTTACATGGCATGCTTTTGCATAAAATATCACAACTATATATGAATGATGAATATGGGTGTTATAGGGACCTCCTTTGTGGTAGGGAAGTGTCACTATTAAAGCTAAGATTTTGTCATGGTTATTTTTAGTAAAAATCATGGACAGGTCACGGGCTATAAACAAAAATTCATGGAAGCCGTGACCTGTCTGTGACTTTTGCTGCTGCGGCTCTGGGAGCTGCAGGGTTCTCACCTCCCCTCACCCCGCAAGGCTGTCCCCTGTCACTGTAACCCTGCAGGGAGACCCTGAGGAGGCTGTCACCTGTTGCTGGAAACCTGCAGGGTCACCACTGGCTGCCAGCTCTAGTCCCACAGACCCAGGGGCTGAAGCAGAAAATAGCATGGAGGTCTCTGCTTCCATGACATAAATGTAGCCTTAGTCATTATCCCCATTTTACCTACAGGGAGCAGGAGGGCAAGTGACTTGTCCAAGGTCAAACAGGAATTCTGTAGTAGATCAGGGATTTGAACCTATGTTTTCCAAGTCAGTTGCCATAGCAACAGAACCATCCTCCTGTCTACATCAAAGCAGCTCAGTCAAAGCAAATTCCTGGTGGCTCATATATTGACACTTCCTCTCAACCTAAGATAGTTCCAGTCTGTTGCTATAACAGTTTTGTACCTTGGGGATCTAGCCCTGTGTGTCCAGAAGATGGATGTGATTTTGGAAAAGCTATTGAAAAAAAATAGGTCTTACATGTAATCCTGAAGGCAGAGAGCTTTATGCTTGTTCTAATCATTTGAGCAGTTCTGTAGAAAAGATGTGAATAATGTGGCTGATATAAGCAAATATTTTATGTGTGTGTATTGTAATAATATTTAGAGCTTACCATTTAAACCTCATTTAAATACAATTAGATATATGTTTTGCATTGTATTTAGAGCATAGAAAAATCAATTTTGTATTTAGTGCCTACTTCTTTATTGCCATCTCAGCTGGCTTAGTTCAAATGCTTTTGTTTATTGTATTTATATTATCTGCATGTTCCTGTTCTCCCGACTTAACAGCAACTTGTGTTTCAGAGTATGACCATTTAATCATGCTGTGCCTTGAGGCAAAGTTTCTGGCTCAGTATGTGTTTCATGCCCCAGTTCTGAGCTGTGGTTGACCACAGTGCTATACATCTTGGGTGGATGGGGAACGGCAAGTTGGCTTTACAGCACCTTTGCAGCTCCTCAGATTTTGGAGTTGGGGAGAGACTGGGTCCAATTCCCATTGTAAGTGACTGCTCTAATTGAAGGCTGCTGGCTAGGGCTCCCTATAGGCTATTGCAACAGCCCAGGCTAGCTGGAGCACAGCGTGCTCTGACCACACACTCTCCGTGTGCTCCTACCCTGGAGCTGGGTGGTGGGGCCGCGTAGGGCAATTCAGCCACCTAGGGAAGCTCTCTCTGTTACGGGAGATTCCCAGGTGGATATTTCCAGAGAGCATATGATACCTGCATGCTAACGGCATCATGTAACCCAGAATCAGGTGCTTTGAAAGTTGCTTTGTTTGCTGCTGTTTAATAGCAGAGAAATACTTCAATTCTTTCATACTGTCAGAGGTAAAAAGTAAAAATAAAAAATAAAAATCCCAGCTCACCAAATATGAGCAACAGGAATATATATGTAACTGTTTAACATTTTGGTTTTAGGAGCACAGATATGAAAACAAGAGCTTTCTTCTCATGAAAGCTACACTCTTGAGTTTGATAGCCAAACCTATTTATAATGCCCACTTATTTAGGCTACTTCAGTGTAATTGTGACTGTAGATATCTTGTTTCTGCAGTAAATATTTCAAACCAGTTATAAGGAATGTCACTGAGTTGACTCAACAGAGATGTTTTAATAACAAAGAGCTTCTATAACTCCCCCCTCCATAAAAAAGGCAAATGAGGCAATTAGCTTAGCTGGCAAGGTGCCTCGGCTCCCACAATCAGTTATGGCATGATTGGTGTCTCTAAAGCAAAGGGTATGCAGCAGGATTATAAATAATCAAGAAAGCTTTAACAAAAGCCTTCCTTTCTCAGGTTGGCATCAACAGATGTATTCTAATGAGGAACGCACAAATACGTGTCTTTCCTTTCCTAGAGCTCATGTTGGCATTGCGTTTTTTATCTTTTCTTTAAAGAAAAAGGTTTGTAACACAGATGAAGTGAACAACTTGGCAGGCATGAAATTGATCACACGGATGTGGCCACACATCTGAGCAATGTCACTTTAGACTGGTGGAAACCAAACAGATTATTTTTTTCATTTTAAACAGTCCACTATATGAAATGTTCAAAGTGAGGTTTCCAAGTGTCCGTGAAATGTGTTGTAATACAGGCATTTTAAAATAGTAGGGGCTGGATCCTCAGCTGGTGTAAATTGACACAGCTTCACTGAAGTCACTTGAGCTATGCCAGTCTACATCAGCTGGGGACCTAGGCCATAGCTCTCTCGTATTTGACCCAAAAGTCAGAGCTGATCCCTCATGATCTGTGGACCCGTGAAGGTAAGAACCTTTGTGTCATGCCACCAGGGGCAACAGTCCCGAACAGGATCAGACATGTCAGGTCAGTAGGGTAATAGACTTAAAGGGTTTGATTCTGCTTACATCAGTGTAACTCCATTGATTTCACTAGTGGTACCCAAGTTTTCCTGGTGTAAACAACAGGAGAGTCAGGCCCAGAATCTAGCAGTGCCATTCCCTGGACAAGCTTGGAGCAGTTCCTGTCAAGGTTGGCCGCTGCTGCACTGGTGGAGAAGCTTTGGCTTGGCAGTGAACCAGAAAGAGCTGGAATGTACCAACTGTGTAACAATTGTAGGCTCCATTTTATTTTAATCCTAAATATGTGTCAGTTTAACCATGCTAAACAGTCTTTAACATTTGACTAACTATTGTTCAACCACCTCGCTCCAGTTTGAGCCTTCCCCATTTCATCAACTATTTTCCCTGTGGATACACCCCACACCACGCGGCTTCTTCTAACACGGGTCAGTTCTGAAGGGGAACATGGGATCTTGAGGGCATGATAAAAGGGGTTAGAGACTTTAGGCTAGTTCAACGGAGCTACAGCAATTGAGGATCTGGCCCTATAAAGCCATATAGTTATACATCACTTAAATATTTATTTCCTTGTATTGCTGTCCTACCATCACAGACTCCAGCACTTCTGCTTGATGGAGTGCCCTCATTCTACCACCACTCATCTCCAATGCCTTCAAATGCCTAGTCACTGCAGCCTACTCCTGCTCCTTGAAGGATCCTCCCATACCCTCAAACAGCTAGCAGGCTGCTGATGCAATGGCATAAACCCAGCCCTGTTCAGAGGACTCCGAGCTTTAGTGTGGCTCCAGATTCCTGATAGACAGGAAAAGCTGGTGGAATTTTTCTGAAATTAGATTTGGGGGGAGGAGGAATCAGTCTGAAATTTTGATGAGTTTTAAACAACACACAATTTTTAGGGCCAATATTTTCATGATTTTTTTCATATTTTTTAACTTGCTTTATGGCCTAGGGAAAATATAACTTGCATTTCCCTCCCTGTTGGCAATAGTGCACAGTGTGGCTGGGTCAGCAGCCCAATGACCCATCTAAAGTTATTTCAACATGTGAGAGATATAAAAACAGCCACATTAGAGGGGTTAATTATTTATATAGGTGAATTAGGAACTGCTTAGCAAGAATCTGTGTCCCTCTCTCGGGATTCCCCACATATGGGGGTTCTGAATTCAAGACAAACAACCAAGTTAGCCTTGTTATTATTTATGCATTGGAGAGAGTAAAAGAAGGAACAAATGGCTGGAACCATCTCAGTGTAAAATCCTAGTGGAAACAAGGCACTGTGTGGCTCTTACCTTGAGGTAGCTACTCAAAGTCTACCCTATACCCCCACCTGGGATTTACCCCAACTAGCTACATTGAAGTAAAAACTACTGTGCCTTCTTTCCACCAGGATTTTATGAGAGCTAATTCAGTGTAAGAACACATCTCTTTTGTAGTGAAGATATCTGTTCTGGGTCTCTCGCTGCATTCATGTTTCCTGCTTAGACCAGTGGTTCTCAAACATTTTAATGGGGTGACCAGGGCTGGCATTAGACTTGCTGGGGCACAAGGGTTTCAGCCCTGCAGGGGGGACTCAGGCAGGCTCAGGCTTCAGTCCCCCCTCTGGGGTAGTGTAGTAATTTTTTTCTCAGAAGGGGGTCATGGTGCAATGAAGTTTGAGAACCCCTGGTTTAGACTATAAACTTTGTGGTGTATGGAAAACTGTTTTTAAATTACACGTTGTCACTTCAAGTTCTCAGGGATTTACCAGGTCCTGGAAACAAAACCGAAAATTCAAAAAAAGTCAGTAAATTGAAAACATTGACAAAATGTTCAGTTTGGTTGAACAAAAGGGTTGACCCAATGTGAAATATTTTGTTTCATTTCCAGGCATGTGTGTACATGGCTGCACTGTCTAGCTCTTCTTCATTTTTATTTCTAAAGCAGCTTCCACCTAGAGATCTCAAGCACTAATGAATTCAATTGCACAATACTTCTGTGATATATAAGTATTATTATCCCCATTTTACAGATGGGGAAACTGAGCCATAAAGAAATTATCTGTCTTGTTCAACCAAGCCAGTCAGCAGCAGAACAGAGAATAGAAGAAATTTCTTGGGTAACAACTTGTGCATTATTTAAAGTACAGGATGAGGAATCATGAGCTCTCTGTTCTATTTCCTCCTCTGTCACTGACTTGTCTAATGAGTCCAATCCAGGGTGAGCCTTTCCCACTCCTTCAGCTTTCAGCTGGTTTCCCATATGTCTGAAGCATTTTATCACCGGACCATGTAGAGTGTTACCACAATAAATAAATAAATACATAAATCACAAGTAAATTTCACACAATTAAAGAAAAAACCCACTTGACTATAACAGCAACCTTCTGAAATTTGGCCAGCTGCAGGCAATCACTATGTGAAATATCTTTGAAACACCTTTTGTAAGACTCATTTCCAGGATTGATTTCTTAGTTAAAACCTGCTTCCTGAGTAAGCTGCTTCATTAAATTACCACATTTCTGATTTCCTAATTCACAATAGACTTCCGTTGGCCTTTGTGCTGATCAGGCAAGATGTTACTTGTCCAAAGAGGGAAGGATGTGGCATGCAAATTACCCAGTACTACTACCAAGGGTGGGGAAAATGTTTCCGTTATTCCTTGCATATTCACCACAGAAGGTTCTTGGTATGGTAAAAAATGAATGAAAAATGAACAGCTCAGTCAGAGGGGAGACAACAGTGCATCATGAAAGAAGTAGTTTTGCCAAGGAGCCCATAGGAGAGAATGGGGGCTTGAGGCACCTGACCCGAAGATCCCATAAGATACTTTGGCATCTTCTGCAGAGACAGTTTATTGTCAAACTGACTCAAAATGAAATGTTTTGGTTCAGTCAATCAAACCGTAATGTATTGATTTGGGTTAAGCTGACCCAAAGTTAAGTATTTTGTTTTGATTTCCTCGATAAAAATAAAATATTGGCAACATTTTGGGGGAAACTGCATTTTCTGGCAATCATTTAAAGGAAAATTCTTGACCAGTGCTAGTGATTTGTTTTGTGGGAACAATGATTTTTCCTTTGTATATTGCTCCCTACATGTGCACCGCACCCCCCATGAACGCATATATGCATGCACACAGACATCCACCACTGCCCCCACACACATTTGTAACCCATTATATACTACTTTATGAGATGCATCAGAAATAGAGCTGGTTGAGAATTTGTAGACTACATATTTCTGTTGATGTTGATGTCTGCAGAAACATATTGGCTTCAACAAAGCTCTGTCAGGAAGGGCTGGTGAAGCGGCTGTTCCTGGTGTCCGGGAACCTGAGCCACACATTGACTCGTTCTGCATTCATTGCAAGAAAACCTGACCATACAAAACCAAACTGGGGAAAGGTCAGACTGACTTTTGGAACTACTGCAGCTCTATGGGTCCTACTCTTCGAGCCACATAGTGAAGATGTAATGGAATATGAAAGGAGAAAAGAAGAGAGGGAGAACCTGATGCATGTACAGGATGTTCATAGTTGATGATATGCTCTAAGAAGTGATTGAGCAATAATTGTAATCCACAAAGAAATGATAAACAGGGTATCAGAAAATATCTGGATATTTCTCTGTTCTCAATGTTTTGTACAGAGCACTGTGAAATAAACAGCAATTACTATGTGGGGGGGGAAAGAAGGGGGTCTCAGGTCCTGGGCGGGGGCGGGAAAGAGAGAGAGAGAAACAGACAGAGTGACTCTCTTATCTACTCCAGGTTAGCCAATAGCTTACTTATTATGCCAATCCTCTAGGATGTTAGAGACCCAGGTTCAAATGCCTATACTGCCTCATTCAAAGTAGGGACCTGAACCTGGTCTCCCACATCCCAGGTAAGTACTGCAGCTATTGGCTCTTCCAGGGTGAGGTTCTTTCTCTCTTTTTGTGAATCCTCAACATTTGTTGTGAAATGAAGTTCTTGTTTTCTGGCCAGTCCTAATCACGACAGTAAACAAATGGCAACTCAGAGAAAAAGGGATACACAAAGGATTTTTTCACAAACCTTTTCCATTTTCATTGATTTAAGTCAGTCCTCCTGTGTTTCACTCTGGCCCTTTCAGTGTCTCTCTAATGATTTGGTCATGGCCACCTTAATTCACCTCATTTAGTGTTTACGGTGGGGAATCCTGTGTCCCTAGCTGTATTTATTAACCCAGGGAGCTCGGATTTAGTATCTAGAATTTAGCAGCATTTCTATTGTCCACTTACAGTACATTCAAAGAGTAGGGCCTCTTTCTCTTGCACTTGCACTGGTGTAACTCCATTGATTTAACTTAAGTTAGTCCCAGTACCCATTGTGGTGAATGAGAAGAGAATCATGCTCCATCTCTGCAATATCTGGTAGAGTTACTCTCAGGGCTCTGCTCCATAATACAATCACAGCTTCCTTGGGTAACTTAAATTAATTTATCCTGTAAATATTTGAGGACTGAAGGTAAAATTAAAGCTCTTAGCATTTCAATGCAGCTCCAGCCTGGTATTTAAATATACAAGGCCAAGTTCTTTATTCCAGCTGAGCTGAGCTTGCTGCCGGAGCAGCATAAAAGAGGCTCAATGGAATGGAGAATTCAGAACCATAGTTGGTTCATTGATCATTTGCAATCAATGCAGGGAGTACATCCTTTGGTCCTGCCACATGGTAGCTCCATGACAACATCCATCTCCATTCACATGTCAGAAGCAGTACATGATCCCGTTGCCTCCTTAAACTCTACATCCTCAGCCTTGATGAAAATGACCTCACACCATCATATCTTAATATGTCCTCTGTTGTCACAACTACAGTCTACAAAAGAGTTTTACTGAAACACTGAAAAGAGCTACATCCACTCTTAGTCTCAGAGTGTAAACTAAAAATATCATGTACCCTCATATGGTGGGGGAGATCCATTCTGTTAGAGAAAGGAGACTTTCTCCTAGTCTAGGAGATAATGCAAGCCCATACCATGTGACCTGTAGGGTCCTATCTTATGGTAAGGCCACATCTGATCAGTTAGTGGCTCATCACCAGGTATTCCCTTCCTCCTGTATCTCTGCCTCTTTCATGTCTCTCACTTCCTTTCCTTTCTGTGTCTCAGTCTCTTCTGTATATTCCACTTGCTTTGCCTTCTTTAGTTTTCATTTCATAGAAATTCATAAGATATAAATTAACATTTTATGTTCTATATATAGATTTTTATACTCTGCTAATCACTGTAGTATATGAGCACCTTCCATCAGTGCATTAAGCGATGTGACTACACATCTGTCACATGTTGTTTGTTTTCTCATCCTCTCCCCAGGGGGAGACGCATGTGCAGTGGAGTGTCTTGTTTTGACAGTGTGTCTTTTAAAAAATATATAAATATACTTGTGATGATGTCTTCATGTTAGAGAAGGCAAGGTCAAAGAAATGTGTTTTGCACTTGGAGCAGAAAGCGGTCCTTCATTCCTGGGCCAGGGGTGGGAGAGGGGGTTCATTCCACAATCTTAGAGCACCCTTGGAGAAAGTTCTGCCTCCCACACAGGTAAGCTTTGCTCTTATTGTTGAGAGCTCCATTGTGCCAGAGGAACAGTTATTGACCACGGTCTTTGTTTTAGAGCTTTAGATGATATTCTAGGTATGCTGGGCCTAGGTCATGGAGCACTTTGAGGATAAGGACTCAGACCCGGAACTTGATTTGAAATTCTATGGGAACTCAGTGTAGAGAGTGAAGGGCAGTTCACAGTTCCCTGTGTTGCTGAGGAGATGCAGGGAAGTATTCTTATTAATTGGAGTTTCCTAAGCATGGAAGACTTCATGCACTGCTGTAATCCAGCCAAGAGGGGATGAAGTCATGACTAACTGAGGCCATGTCTGTGTCCGCCAGGATGGGATACAGTTTCCTAGCCAAGTGGAAGTGGTAGTAAGCCTAACTTGTGGATACTGCAATGTGAGAGCTCAGCATCAGGGAGGAATCCAAGAGTACTCCTAGACTACAGCCTGACTCGATCAGTTGTGGTTGTGTATTTTCAACCACCAGAGACTGCAATGTAGCTGCAAGCTCTTCAAAATACTTTCCTCTGCTCTCCAGTGGCAAGCCTGTCGTGCTCGGGTTTGGCTTCAGCCTACAATTCTTCATCCAAGAGCTGATCTTATCCAAGCATCTTGGTGGTAATAGGGTGGTCATATGTGGTGAAGGGGCATAGCATCTGCATAGTGCTGGCACTTGCATCCATGTTGACTGACCAGTTCACCTAGAGGTTGCACATAGATATTGAAAAAGCCTGGAGAGAGAATTGATCCTTGTGGAACTCCACATTAAAACATTAACCTACTTTACAAAGTGGCAACACTCTTAGGCTCTTAAGGTTTTGTTCTTTTTCTCCTTTAAAAATAACCAACATTTTGGACTAAATTGTATCTTTAAATGTTTCCATATAAAGATTTTTCTTTTCATTGTTAAGTATGACATTTAAAGCCTGATCCAGAGCCCTCTGATTTTTCCACTGACTTCAATGGGACAGACTTTGGATCAGATACACAATATTGTGAAATTTCTCTGTTTACGGAGTTTGTATAGATGTTTGTGGTAGCATTTTTAATAAAATAAAACAGATGACTAGTAACTAAATTTCTCGCTGTTCATAAATTAGTCATGTAACCATTCTGTAACAGAATTACCAGTATTTCCATATTAATACTGCACAGAGTAACATCTCTTTGTAAACCTTGTTCAGCAAACAGAAATGAAATATGCACTGTTGTGAAATTCTGTTTTTTTAATATATATTTACAATGTTTGAGTGAGGCTGTAGAAACAGAGGAAGAAATAATTGAAACATACAGAACAGTTTGTTCCAGATACGTCCCTCTCAACCCTTCATGATTGTGCAAGTAACCACAAAATATTTGCTGCAATTGCTCCTTCTTATGGACAATGTTATTGTTTTATTAAACTGTCATTTGCTTGCACAGGTCAGATTCAGTAATGCAGTGACTATACATTAAAACAGTGATGCCCCCTTCACATAGTAAGTGCATACACCTGCCAGGTGGGATTTTTCAAAAGCACTCAGCATTGGCCTAATTCTGTTCCCATTGATGTGAGTGCGTAAAGCTCCCATTGACTCTGCTCTCATGTTTATAAACACAAGTTAGGACCTATTGAGTTAAAGATAGTCATATTAAACCTGGGGGTAACCATGATCAGCAAATACATTGGTAAGCAGGAGTGTTAGAGCTGATTGAAAAATGCCAATTACTTTTGCAGCAAATTTAGAAAAAAAAGGGGGGTGTTTTAATGTCTTAAAGAAATGTTGGTTTTAGGAGGAAAGTGTTTTTCTAACTGATTTTTTATCAAAGCTCAAAACATTTTACTAAAAAAAATATGTTGGTTTAAAAGGAAAAATATTTTGGCTCAATAATTTCATCCAGCTCTGAGTTGCTAAGTAGTGATTAGAAGCATGTTAATGAAACCAGGTTATAATATATTTTCGAACATCACTCATTTTCCCAGTGTTGAAAAACCCTTTACTTGGCTCCCCTATTGCCTGATTCTCCCCTCACATGGAAATTACTTATACCTTGTGGGGAGGGAATTGGGTCACCAGTATCACCAGTGATACTACTATGGGTTTGTCTTGATGCCCCTAAGCTACAACACAGCTTCAGATGTGTTAGTTTGCATCTTAAAGAGCATCAAGAGGGCTTTTCTGTCTTGTTGGGCTAACTTGATTGAGCTAATATGACTGAAACCTTTTGCCCATCTAAACAGAGCTTTAGAGATTTAAGAGGGGAGAAGAGTAAAAGGGGACAAAATAAAGACATACAAAGTAATGAACAGTGTCGAGTAGATCAGGAACTTCTGCTCACCATTTTTTCAGACTTCAAGAAGGGGACTTTCAATGACATTGAAAGGTAGCAAATTTAAAATGGGTGAAAGGAAATACTTTTTCACGCAATTCACAACTTGCCTATGGAACTCATTGACACAAGTTATCATCACTACCAAGAAATTAGCAGGATTCTAAAAAGGATTGGACACTTCTGTGGATAACAAAAATATCCAAAGTCATACTAAGAATGATTTTGAAAGGTCCAAATTTTGGAAAGGAGATAAATCCTTATAATTCAAGCAATAAACCAACCTTAAACTAGTGAGGGTTAGGATGCCTGTGGACAGGTTAGTCCATATCTGCCTCATGCAGGGTTTCTTGTACCGTCTTCTTGAGCATCTGCTACTGGCCATTGTCAGATACAGTTTATTGGACTAGATAGAAAACTGGTTTGATTCAGTATGGAGTTTCCTGTGTTCCTTCCTTTTCTCAGTAAAACGGCTGCTAAAAGTAGTCTAGAAATACCAAGTGGACTAGAAATGCCAAGTGTCATTAAAGATGAAAGTTTTATTTTGAGATACGTTATAAAATGGATTTGTAGGAAGTTGCTACTTTTGTGTTTCGGGCCTGTCTTGCTGTCATTGGGAGAGGATTTTTACTAAATAACGTTGTCATGAACATCAGTCAATTAAATGTTAGATGTCTGCCATTTTGAGTAAGATCCCAAGTGTATCCCAGCTATAGTAATTATAAGTTCCAGTACCATTATGTTACCTTTGTTTTTCAGCAGGTATGTTAAGTTATATATAATGTCGCACACACAGAATACCAAACCGGCACTAGTGCTTGAAACCACATGTGCAAATGAATACATTTTTATAACCTCATAAAACCCTGGGGAATATGTCAAGCATTAAGTTGATGCTGCTCTGTTGAATGAGATGACGGACTGGAGAGAAGCTCCACTAAAAACAAAAAAATGACAACTTGTACCATACAGGATTTCTTGACAAAAAAGAATGCTGTTTATTTTGCTTTATTTTTCACCAATGCGTGCCATTCAGTTTAGGTTATCCCAGCTCGCTCCCAGTTCTTGGAAGAATTTCAAGTGCATTTGAACACAGGGCTTGCTGGTGGAAGCTAGCATAATCCAAGGCACAGGGAAAATTCACCATGGGCTTTAGGGGAACAATGGTTAGGGTGCTAGCCTGGGACTCAAGAGATGTGGTTTCAGTTCCCTGCTCTGCTGCAGGTTTCCTGTGTGACCTTGAGCAAGTCACCTAATCTCTCTGTGCCTCAATTTCCCATCTGTAAAGCTGGGTATTATGTACTTCCCTACTTCATAAAAGTCTTGGGATAAATGCAGTAGATTATGAGGTGCTCAGATACTATGGTAACAGGGACCATATGAGTACCTAAGATAGATAGGGGCAGTGTAACAGAGGGAAGAAGGCACTGGCAACCCTTGTTCAGTTGGAGGCCTGCAGCCAGTGCAGGCCCAGGTGTGCATGGAACTGGTTTAGCAGGTTGTATGGCCAGAGTGATTCAGCAAATGCCACTGACCAGGCTCCTGTGACACGCCTGCCACAATTTAAAATTACTGCTCTTTCCATAGAGCCCAGGAGAGGGTCAGAGTTGAAACACACACCACCTACCTCCCCTCAGGAGTGAATTCCTTTCAACTGGAGTACATTGCCTCCAGAGGGTCAAGGGGATGTGAACTGACTCAGCTGAGGCAAGGTGAGCAAATAGTGTATTTTGTTGAGCTTTTGGTCAAAGAGGTTGTGAACACTTGGCAATGCAAAAAAGTAAAAAAAAAATACAGGGCCAGCTCTAAATTGGCCTCTTTTGAAATCTACTGAGAGTGTAAATTCGCCTCCTTTGAAATCTATGGAACTATGTTGAGTTTGTCCAGATGATATTCTAGCCCAGAAGCTTGATTCAAAATCTGAAAAACTTGGCTTTGAAGAGAATATGAAACATGGATGTGGGCTAACATCAGACAATGGTGGCTCTCATGAATGAAGCGAGAACTCTGAGGTGACAGTATTTTCTAGTGGGATCAAATGAGCAACCAGCCAATCCGTCACTGCAGAATTTCTAAATCTTCCTTTATATTTGACTTGAATTCTCAACCTCTATCTACAGTACAATTATAATGCAATTCCTCTAATTCTCTTACTGAGTTTCCCACCTCTGTGACCAACAAAGCTTTTCGCTTAATCAGATAATGACAGAAGACAGTCTTCAAGTTGACATTTGAAGCCAAGTTTTAATAAACGGTAAACCAGTAATGCTTAATTAGCCAATTAAATAGGGTTGGTTCTGTAGAGGGAATTCCATCTACTAGTTAGAGCAGAGGACTGGAAATCAAGACTCTTGGATTCTTCTCCTGGGTCTGCCATTCACCCATTTGGCAGCCCTAGGCAATTCATTCCATTTATCTGTGCCTCAGTTCACACTTCTGTAAACCATTTTTATCAGTCTGCTACCTACAGAAATATAGGATTGTAATGTTGCCTCTCAGTTTTATTGATGGCTTGACATTGTCCTAACAATATATTACCTGTTTCTATAGGGAAATTCATGTTGTATTGTGGTGTTTTGAGGAGCTGTGTGTCTTTAATGTTTAAAATCTAAACTTATTGAGATCTCTAGATTTTTTCCCCCTATACTGTGGGATTTTCAGTAACAGTCAGAAAAAAATTGAGGGCACCTGTCTCAAGGAACTCTTCCACTTACAGCAAGGTCTTTACTGGTGGTTGCTTGGCTCTGTGCCCTCTGTTACTGGTATATGCCAGTTTAAATCCACACTTTCAGTAACTTTGTTGCCTTCCTGGACTTCCTTTAGTCCTTGGCTTTGTATACCCTGACTACTGCTCTCATGAACATTATAGACTATTGCTGAGCACCCAATAAAGTAATCGGAAGAAGATGTTCAAGTTACTGGGCTAATCCAATGTGCATCTATTGTGTAACTGTAATGACTGAGTTGTTGATGGACAGCTGTATCCTCCAGTTACATTCTATCCAAACTCTCTCTTTCAGATCAAATCCAAATACATCATCTTCCATCAAGGCTGTATACAGCCCTCTCTCTGTGTTCATTTAGTATCTTGTTTCTCACCTATTTCCCTCTTGGGCTCTGTGCTCCTCCAATGACATTTTCCTTAATGTCTCTTTAATTCTGTCTCCTTAGTGTCTGTCTCCAAACACTTCCAAGCCTTTGCTGATGCTGCTTCCATCACATGGAGTATCCCCCTTCGTTCCAGTTGCCACACAAATGTCCTTCCTTCTCCTCCATCAAATCCAGGTTGAAAACCCAGCTCTTTATACAATTTCTCTGACATACCAACTCAGTCCCCAAACTAGCCACTTTCAAGAGGCCAAAGGTGTGTTTAAAGGAGTTGATATTGTGTGGGAGATTTGGGGACAGCAGACTATTTCCTTTTGTCCTGTTTGACAGGGATGGTACCCCACAGAACTGTAGCTTCCCAGCAGGGCCCACAATAATATTGGCTGGAAGGATGCCACTAAGATACCTTACTTGCTTATCAGGCCAAATTTTGCCTCCTTTTATTCATTTTGAGTAGTACTTAATTTCTTGGGCTATTGAAGTCAGTTGAGTAAGGGCAAGTCTACACTACAAAATTAAGTCGACCTAAATTAGGTTGAGATACAGCCTGCAGTGGTTCAAGGCCACATTATGCCTCCTCTGTCAGTGGCGCGCGTCCTCACCAGGAGTGCGGGGCAGGGGCGGGGCCTCATGGAAGGGGTGGAGTGGGGGCGGGGCCGGGGGCAGAGTGGGGATCGAGCACCCAGGGAAAAGAGGCGAAGTCAACACCTATGGGCACTGACAGCTGAAGTCTCTCCCGACCTGCCTTGGGGCCAACAGCCTGAACTGTCAGCCCCATGCGAGGTGGCTCCAGCTGTGAGCAACGTGCAGGGCTGACAGCCAACAGGCGATGTAAGTAACTACATCAACCTAAGCGTTATGCCTCTTGCAGTAGTGGAGTTATTAGGTCGGTGTAGTGGGCAACTTACATTGGCGGGAGCAACATTGTAGTGCAGACACTTAGAGTTACGTCGATATAAGTTGCCTTACATTGACCTAACCCTTTAGTATAGATCAGGCCTAAGTTGTTAATCAAGGATAAGGGTGGCAGAATTTGGCCTCAGGAAGTTGAGATCTTCGTAACAGGAAAGATACAACTCCAGCCCAGCAAAATACACATGGTCCTCCCAGAACTGATTGATTTCACACCTAGACTGGATTCCTTTTTCCAGGTGTGAATTATGTGTCATGATTTAGCCACAATATCATCTCATATTGCAGCTTTTGAGTACTTGCACAAGTGGTATCTTCTCAAAAGCTGAACAGTAATAGTCTTTTAATGTAGCATAAAATGTTCCACGATCCTCTTATACTGGCTGAAATTCATCCATTCCCCCATGGCGCTATGTTTTGTCTCAGTTCCTACACAGAGGTATTTCACTAGCTTATCTCTTTTCATTACCATTTCAAGGAAGAAAGTGTTCCATTGCCAGCTGATAAAAAAAATAGGGTGAATGACAGTAACAATTTTATTAAAGAATCTGGCTTTAAAAATATGAATGTAGCTGGGGTCACTTATCTTCCTATAGCTTCTGCTTATGTGAAAAAAACCTCTCTTTTTATAACTGCTTGTAAGCTGAATAACAGAAGGGGGGGAGCCAACTTGAAAGACATGGGTGATTGGTGAGATTGAAAAGAGCTTTACAATCAGAATTCTGGCAGAGCACAAAAAAGAAATTGTTTGGCCATGAAGAACGGAGCCTACTTTAGAATTCCCTTTTCTCAGCCAGATAGCATGCATCACTGTTCATACATTCTCTTGACATTGTATAGAGGACTTCAGAACTACCACCCAAAATTATCCTGTACTGTTTAGCTCTATTTATGATATTTGTTTGGGGTTGAGGGAGAGGGGAGAGTGAAAGCTCTAATACTACTGACTATAATGGCATGTGGTTAAATTCCATTCCATTTATACACTGAATCTGTTACGCTTTTCTTTTCTTCAACCTTACAACACCGATTTTACTTAATTAGTTCTTTCTATGTACATTTTCAGAAAAAGGCAGTTTTCCTATTCTGTCCCCTCCTATACCGTATTGCTCCATTTTTTTTTTTATTTATTTTGCAAAGGAAAGTGTGAGTATAAGTGAGAAAAAGAAAAGAAACGAAGCCTTTTGCAGGTGTGTTTTGGATTACAGTGTTAGAACAATGGGGTAGCCTTCAATTAACTATATACCCATTCATGGACATTGTTTGTTTGTTCCCTGGTTTCAAATGTTATTTAATATTTGAAAACCTTGCCTATTACACAATGTACTCGGTAATGAGAATAGGCTTTCAATTCCAACTGAACTCCTCTGTACTCACAACTGACGTCCCAGTTTTTAATTATTTTTTAATAGTGAGCTTTACCACCATCTCCTAGCACAAAGGAATCACAAAATGCATATTGTTAACTATTTCACAGCAGTGAGATGAGTTTCACTGCATGGGGGATCTTGTTAATGGCATGTGCTCAATTTCTTCTAGCATATAAATCTGAAATGCTAAATACTTATATTTCCATAAATCTTACAGCTTTAAAAGGACCCCATCAAAGTAGCTTTCATCATTTTAAAAAACTACCGTATATGTAACCCTTCTGCCAGGTAGACTTGGCAGCAACAAGGGCCAGGTTCAATATCTAGGGAGTTCCTCTTAACGATACAACACAGAACCAGCTAATCTGGGGAAAATTAAACACCATCCCTGAGAACCTCTAAGAGGCAATACTTCCCCTCTTGCAAGCACTGAGTCTGTGTATAGCAAAGACAACTTTTAATAAAAAAAAGGGAAAGGAACCTGGCATTAATTTGGGAAGAAACCACAACAATGATTCAAGAGCACAAGACCATGAGAAAGACACCCACCGCAGAGTACGTTGAGCAGTTTTCTTTGCTTCAGATTCTCACCTCATGATGTGAAAGTCTGACAGACAAACAAACACCCCAGTCCCCTCTCCCTCCACCACACCCCACTCACAGTTGCTGTCCTGGGTCAGCAAAGACACAGAGTTCAGAGGTGTGTTTGCCTGAGTTCACCGCCCACCCGGGGGCTGGAGGAAAGGTGTCGAGCAATGCCTCAGCCACTGATGCCTCCCTGTTCACTCTGCATTGCTGCCTGCTGCCACCATGGTGCTGGCAGAGCCAGGCTTAGGGGTAGGCCACCCAAGCTACTGCCCTGGGCACCCTGGCATGGGAGCACCATGTGGCAATGCAGAGGTGCGTGCTGCCAGCGTAGTGTCAGGGCAGCGCTGTGTGGGGGGATGACCAGATTTCTTCCTGCTTCCTCCTAGTGGAGGATCATGGGGGGCAAGCAGTCATGCACAGATACTGCTCCCCCCACAGTGTTCCTCCTCACCCCCGTTGGGGCTATGAGGGGGGAGCAAGGAGCAATGCCAGGGCTCCTGCATTCCAGGTGACTTTCCCCACCTGGACTGTGCTGTGAGGTGAGCATCAGGAGCTGCTGCTTTCCTGCCCTCCCCATATGTAGCCCAGGTGGGGAAAGTGACCTGGATGCAGGGAGCTCTGATGTTGCTCTCTGCTCCCTCCCTCACAGCCCCCTAGGTAGGAGCAGTGTTCTGGGGGAGGGAGGGAAGCGAGCAGCAATGCCAGCCACTTCATGCATCCAGGTCAGTTTCCCCATATGGGTGCACGAGGGGGTGCAAGGTTTGGGGTGTAGGGGGGAGTGCAGGGATTAGGGGGTGCAGGAGGGGGTACAGGGCAGGGGTTAGGGGGCAAAATGCAGGGGTTACGGGTGAAGGGGGGTGGGGAATCTGGGGATCCCACAGGCACAATGTGGGGACACCCACTGGGGGCCAGGGGGCAATGGGGTGGGGCACCATGCCAATGCGGGCCAGTGGCGCCAACATACAAGTTTACCCAGGGAGCCATTTTCCCGAAGGTGGGCCCTGGGGGCCGTCATTCACTCCACCGCTGCGCCATTGGCTGCTGTGTCGTCATTCACTCACTGCTGGCTGCTGCATCATTGTTCATTCTGTTGCTACGCTACTGTTCACTCCGCCATCATTCACTCTGCTGCCATTGACTGGGATGCGCTGTGGCTGTCTCTGCTACAACCGACCTCTCGACTGCAACGGCTTGAGGTCCCACCACTTCACACCGCTCTCAGGGGTGTCAGCAGCTAGTGGGGAAACCTCATGGCTCATGGAGTCTCTTTCACTGAAAGTGCTGTCCCACAGCAAGTCCAAGGCTTAGCACTCTGCCCTGGCTACCAGTGACTTCAGCTCTCGTGATCACTTTACAAAACAAAAAACTCGATTGAGTCTAATCGGCTCTCTCTTTAAATAGTGGAGAGGGGAAGAGTCAAATGGCACTTAGGACCCTTAGGCAGAGCCCACACCACCAAGTAGGAACACCCATCCTCACCCTCTCTCCCCTTTCACTGGGATTTGGCATGCTGAACCCCTGCTTAGCAAGTGCAGTTCAGCTGAGGGTGACCCCCTCAATCCGGGCATGCTAAACACAGTTCTGCTGCCCTTTACTCATACCACAAAGATAACAACATGTCATTACCCTTGCATTCAATACTAAAGTGATTTGTAACCCAATACCAGCCAAAAATGATCACTCTGGCGATACAGCTTTGTCTGCTGAATATCTAGGCAGAGTAGGTGTGTTCATATAAATACGATCTGGTCCTGAAGTCCTTCTCTTCCCCTCTACCCCCACCCCCACCCCAGCTCATCACTAGGTGCCAGGGAAGCTCTCATTCAGATCCTGCTTACATATATATTTTTAAAATCTGCTGTATATGAAAACCTTTGCATGGCGAACAGTGACAATTCTTTTCTTTCTGAAGAAATGTGTAGGCACAGAGCTGCTCACTAGGGAACAGTGCTACCACTAATTTTTCTATTTTTAAAAAAAACCTAGGACAATCAACATGTGAACAGCTTCTTAATCCTAAAGTTCGCCTGGGAGGTTTCCCCTGGGATAGTTTTGAGCAGCTTCAGGACTAGGGCTGGACAAAAATGTTCAGAGAAAACTGTTTTTAGATGGAAAATTTGGGTTTTCAATCAAATTTTCAAAAATTAATAGAATCATAGAATATCAGGGTTGGAAGGGACCTCAGGAGGTCATCTAGTCCAACCCCCTCCTCAAAGCAGGACCAATCCCCAATTAAATCATCCCAGCCAGGGCTTTGTCAAGCCTGACCTTAAAAATATTTAAGGAAGGAGATTCCACCACCTCCCTAGGTAATGCATTCCAGTGTTTCAACACCCTCCTAGTGAAAAAGTTGTTCCTAATATCCAACCTAAACCTCCCCCACTGCAACTTGAGACCATTACTCCTTGTTCTGTCATCTGCCACCACTGAGAACAGTCGAGCTCCATCCTCTTTGGAACCCCCCTTCAGGTAACTGAAGGCTGCTATCAAATGCCCCCTGACTCTTCTCTTCTGCAGACTAAACAATCCCAGTTCCCTCAGCCTCTCCTCAGAAGTCATGTGTTCCAGTCCCCTAATCATTTTTGTTGCCCTCCGCTGGACTCTTTCCAATTTTTCCACATCCTTCTTGTAGTGTGGGGCCCAAAACTGGACACAGTACTCCAGATGAGGCCTCACCAATGTCGAATAGAGGGGGACGATCACGTCCCTCGATCTGCTGGCAATGCCCCTACACATACATCCCAAAATGCCATTGGCCTTCTTGGCAACAAGGGCACACTGTTGACTCATATCCAGCTTCTCGTTCACTGTAACCCCAAGGTCCTCTTTTGCAGAACTGCTGCCTAGCCATTCGGTCCCTAGTCTGTAGCGGTGCATGGAATTCTTCTGTCCTAAGTGCAGGACTCTGCACTTTTCCTTGTTGAACCTCATCAGATTTGTCTAATTTGTTGAACCTCATCCTCTAATTTGTCTAGGTCCCTCTGTATCCTATCCCTACCCTCCAGCGTATCTACCTCTCCTCCCAGTTTAGTGTCATCTGCAAACTTGGTGAGGGTGCAATCCACACCATCCTCCAGATCATTTATGAAGATATTGAACAAAACCGGCCCCAGGACCGACCCTTGGGGCATTCCTCTTGATACCGGCTGCCAACTAGACATGGAGCCATTGATCACTACCCGTTGAGCCCAACAATCTAGCCAACTTTCTATCCACCTTATAGTGCATTCATCCAGCTCATACTTCTTTAACTTGCTGGCAAGAATACTGTGGGAGACCGTATCAAAAGCTTTGCTAAAGTCAAGGAACAACACATCCATCGCTTTCCCCTCATCCACAGAGCCAGCTATCTCATCATAGAAGGCAATTAGATTAGTCAGGCATGACTTGCCCTTGGTGAATCCATGCTGACTGTTCCTGATCACTTTCCTCTCCTCTAAGTGCTTCAGAATTGATTCCTTGAGGACCTGCTCCATGATTTTTCCAGGGACTGAGGTGAGGCTGACTGGCCTGTAGTTCCCAGGATCCTCCTTCTTCCGTTTTTTAAAGATGGGCGCTACGTTAGCCTTTTTCCAGTCATCCATTTCCATTGAAAATGTTTGGGCCAAAACCTGAAAATTTTCATCTGAAAACATTAGGTTTTTGGTTTTTTGACCGAACATTGAAATTTTCTCGGGATTGGGGGAGAATAGATTTTCCAACCAGCTCTACTCAAGAGTGCGGTAAAGTACACACTGCTGACTGTGGCCCTAAGGCGGCTCTTTTCCAGCTGAGGACTGCTGTAGTTCAGCAGCACTCTGGGCCTTTCTCCCTGACCCTCAAGAATAGCCCTGGCCTACAGGAACTGGGAGAGAGGTAGGTGCACAAGTATCAGAATTGTCCTAACGACATACCATGGATAGTCCCAAGCTTTAGCATAATTTGTGGCATGGAGTATCCCATTAAGGCAAACTATAAAACAGAGACATGTTTTAAGCTTTGGAATGAGAGACAATTATGCTGTTACTGGGTGAAGGTACAATAAGGATGGGCGGTGACACTCACTTGGCTGCTAGAGCTCTAACAGGCACATTTCCAAAACTGGCTACTGACTGGGAGGGCCTCTGTTTTGGGGTGCTCACCTTGAGACACCTTTGGGCCTGATTTTCAGAAGTGCAGTTCCCTTTAAGTTCAGTTGGAGTTCCTGGTGCTCAGCACCAGCCCAGAGGGACTCAGAAATATAGGCAACCAAAGTCAGTTTAGACATTTGGGCCCACGTGTGTAACGTCCCTCCTGGAGAGAGCGCAGGAATTTACCTCAGTGATATTACAGTATTTTCTTTGGCATGCAGCCAAGATTTCCTTGAGTCACTTTTAAACCCTGAATGCTTCCTACTGTGCTGTGCGCTGTCACTGGGCTGCCATCACATTTCCAAGCATGTTTCTTAATGCAATAGTCTTGTAAGGAAATTTTCCAGTCATGAAAGTGGAGAAACAGGTAGGTACAGTAAACACTGAAAATCCAAAGGCAAGTCTAATCTTCATTCAAACTTGTCTAACTCACCATGAAAGTGACCTTTGCTCTGATCTGGAGAACAATTTCACTTATCTGTAAATGGTATTTCTCTGATGGACAAGGGCAATATTTTTCTTTATATGTTTTCACTTAACAATAGTGGTTCTGTGCCGGAGCTCAGAGAGTATTTCTAGCCTCCCCCTGCAATGGTTTAAATCCACTTCCTCCCATGTAAATTTCTGCAGAATTTAAACTTTTCTTTGATATATGCAAAACTCCAATTCTTCTGGCTGTGATGGTAACGTTCAAAGTGTGATCAGTTGTAGTGCTCTCTTACCAAACCTACATACAGGCAGAAGAAACAGCACCCGGGGAGTTGTAATCTGTCCAGTTCATCTCAATGGAATGCTTACTCTGAAGCCTAAGTGTGACGATTTATATGTCAAAGCTCTTAACTATTTCAGCGCTGACCTTTTTGGCAGAGCTATCTAGGTAATGTGCTTATCCTTCCTTGTTGGATGCAGTGTGCCTGTCAATAGGGTGGAGTGGGGATACGGTAGGCTGTAGTGGAGTTGGCCTCTCCCCCAATCCTATACTTTAAATGAAGTGTGCTGCTTTAAGTGACTGAACCCTGCCATGCTGTCCTGTCTTTCCTTCTCTCTGTGACTAGGCCTACTCTTCAACTGAGTTTCCCTCCCTGCTGGGGGAGAAGGGGAGAAATGAGCTTCTCAATCCTTTGAGCAAAAAATAAGAAAAAGCTTTCTCTTAAGCACGTTTTACCCTCTCGCCACTCCTGCAGCTGATGAGCTCTTGTTCTCCATGTCTTGAGCTAAATAAATGGACAGCAATTGTCTTTTAATGTAGCATAAAGTGTTCCATAATCCTCTTATACTGGCTGAAATACATCCAGTTAGGGTGTGATCACAAGACTGGAAAAGGCCTGAGATTTACTTAGACTGATTTGGAGCATGGGACCATTTTTTGTTCTGTGTTTGTAGAATGCCTAAGACAATGTAGCCCTGACCCGTGGCTGGGGCACCTAGCTACTATTGCAATGCCAATAATAAGTAATATTAATAACAAAGAAGAGTGTTTATTGTCTCTGAACTGGTTCATCCATTTCTATTCCAGGCACATACATTTTTAGATTTCATAATTTTATTTCTATGTCTTGATTGTCACTTGAGATGCCCTGGGACTGGCATGTTCTGCTTTCTCCCTATCTTTATGAGGGGGCGGAACATAAACTCAAAATAATTAGAGATTAAAAATATGGAAGGAAAATATTTTCTCCTCGTAATTTGAATTCCCCATGAAAAACACTTTTTAGATCTGTTTGTTGTTAATACATGTGTGGGTTGTTAACTCTTAGTGGATTAATGTTGATTATAGTCTGAACTGATTAAGAAATCTTGATCCAAAGTACAACTTTATCTGCCATTCATTTGAATTACTTCCACTTGTGTCAGCACTATTTAAAAGGAATCAATGAAGATTTCTGAAGAAAAAAGCTTTGTCATCTACCTTCAAATGGACTAAATTAATTAAACTTCTGGAGCCAAATCTATGACACTTCTCATATATTATTACTTTTCATGGATTTGCTGCTGACATTGATTGAGACAGGGAGATGAGCCTTTCAAACAGGATGCAACGGAGATCTGTTTTTTATTTAATTTTGAATGTATTTATACAGATTAATCTCAATGGGATAAACAGTAGAAATGTTCTGCATGAGCCTACAAAAATCTGGGCAGCCTCCAAATGTGAGGCTAGAGAAGGTTTTTGTTACCTTACACAGAAGGTAACAAAATTCTCTGAAATCTGATTCACTTTGGCTGGAAATGACTTCAACAGAGACTCCCCTTCTTCTCTCTCTGGACTATAAATGACATAACATACTGGGAGGGATTGGTGGCTGTGTAAGGATCACAGTTGTTAGAGACAGAGAACAGCAATTAGCTCACCAAGTCCATCCCATGCAAGGTAAGGATATAATCTCCTGTCAAAGGGTGTTTCACGTATTACACATAACCACAATTGATTCATGCTGAGGTGATTAAGGTTAAATGCAAATAGAAGCATAGGGAGAAATCTGCCACCCCTATTAACATTGGACTAGATTGCACCTTACAGGTATAGCTCATATTAAGGGGCACCACTAAGCTGCACCATCCCTGAGGGAGCAGTCGCGGATGTTCTGCCTCAACGATACAGGATGCTTCCTGGAGCTCTCTCTCTCTCTCTCTCTCTCACACACACACACACTGTGCATCTGCTACAACACTTTACTGGAGCACAGTTTACTCCTCCTTTCACAGCCAACCAGCTCCACTGACAGATCAGAAGGGGAACCAGAGCCATGATCCTGCCCCATCTCTGCCACTCCCAACCCTCTCGGAGCTGCTGTGTACCCCAGGAGAGTGGGGACCAAACAGTCTCATGCTTCTGAGAATGCTGGAGTCCAATTCATCGAGGCCCTTTTACAGGCTCCACAGAGTGTTGGAGAGGCTGCCCCCACAGCATTTTCACATAAGAGGCACACTGAGCAGCAATTACTTTCACAAGCAGTTTCATTGTCCTTTAAATAAGGCTTGCAAAATCAGGGCCTTCATGATCTACTGCCAGCTGTAGGACCAGGCAAAAATAAGTAAATCAGGAGTTTTGAAAAGCTATGTACAAGTACCCATGTTCCATGTTTGTATAACACCTAGGACACAATAGAGTGCTTGACTCAGACCCCTAAGTGGTACCTCAATTAACCAAATGGGAGAGTTCAGGCCTGATTCTCAGTTGTAGGAAAGCTTTGGCATTGTAAAGGCATCAGAGCAACATAAAGGGGTCTTGGCATAACTGAGAATCACAACCAGAGCACATTCAATTTGCCAGTGTTAATTTCCTTTAATATTTTTTCCCTAAAGTTTGGAAAAAATATTCTTAGTGCTGGAATATCTCGCCCAAGATAACAGAGAAGAAGAAAATAAGCAACGTGAAGAATAATGTAAATGTCCACTTTAATTATTTCTGTATCTTTACTCTAGATAGGTTTGTAAAGCTAATTGCAAAGATGATTAAGACAAATGCTATGAGTCACCACTTAAATAGTTTTTAGAATAGAAGAAATGTTGAGAACAGGAACAGGCGTAGTCTAGGCTAACATATTTTACCAATAATAGATTTATTTACTGAAAGGTAAACAAGGGAAGGGAAGGGAAGGAGCGAAAACAGAATGGCTGGTAGAAAGTTGCAGGCAGAGTGACAGAGGTTATGTGAAATCATCAGAGAATTGTGAGTCAAGGTCTCCCTTGTTTAAAAAACAAAACAAAACTCTTCATTAGCAGTGAATAACTTGAACCTAGAAGGAATTTTTAGCAATTCTTCAATAACTGATGAACTTTGTTATGAATTATCAAAAAGTCCACTGCTGCAACACAATATTTTAACTAACCAATAAAAAGAATGGTGTTATTTCTCTATGTACGGGGAACCACATGCCCTCAGACCTAAGTTTTCTCATGAGAATCTTTAGTGCACATGTGTTTTGCCTTGATAGTTTCCTTCTGTGGCTGGTGAGGATGGGACTTCCTCTTCACCTGCATGGCATCCAGGGCCATGTCAGACCCACATCCAGATTTCTCCACCAGCTGTAGGAAGTGTGATGGTTTGGATCAAAGAAACCCCCTTGGGGCTGCCAACTGATGTGCCAAGACTATTTCTGCCCCTGCTTTCCTGCCCTGGCAGCTTGGGACTTCAGTGCCCTGCCTGGTTTGAGCCAGACTCACTAGCCTGCTGCAAACCCAGACCCAGGTCTGAACCACATCCCCTAGCAGCTGTAGGCTTAACTGAAAGCAGCTTAAGAAGTGTTCCTGTCTTTAACTCTCAGATGCCCAAACCCCAAATAAACCCGTTTTATCCTGTATAAAGCTTATACAGGGCAAACTCATAAATTGTTCACCCTCTATAACTCTGATAGAGAGATATGCACAGCTGTTTGCTCCCCGCCCTCCCAGGTATTAATACATACTCTGGGTTAATTAATAAGTAAAAAGTGATTTTATTAAGTACAGAAAGTAGGATTTAAGTGGTTCCAAGTAGTAACGGACAAAACAAAGTGAATTAACAAGTAAAATAAAATAAAACCCACAAATCTATGACTAATACATAGTAAGAAAACTGAATACAGATAAAGCCTCACCCTCAGAGGAGTTCCAATAAGCTTCCTTTTACAGACTAGTCTCCTTCTAGTCTGGGTCCAGCAATCACTCACACCCCCTGTACTTACTGTCCTTTGTTCCAGTTTCTTTCAGATATCCTTGGGGTGGAGAGGCTCTCTCTTGAGCCAGCTGAAGACAAAATGGAGGGGTCTCCTGGGGTTTAAATAGACTTTCTCTTGTGGGTGGATACCCCTCCCTCCCTATGTGTAGAATTCCAGCTACAGGATGGAGTTTTGGAGTCACATGGGCAAGTCACATGTCCATGCATGACTCAGAACTTACAGGTAGCAGCCGTGGTTCACTTGCTACCTTGTACATCCTCATGTAGACTTCTTATGTGGATTGGAGCCTTCCAAGATCCATTGTTCGTTAAGTGCTTCTTGATTGGGCACTTAACTTGCAAATTCCTTTCTAAAGAAGCTAACCAAATGCCACCCATTGGATTAGATTACTCCACACTGAACCCTCTCAACCCAAACCTGGATCTCCCCACACTAAGCCTCTCCACACTTGGATCCTGCCTTGCTGAGCCTGCCTGTCCATGCCTGGTACACCTGGCATGGAGGGGCAGGGACCTGAGGTGTTGCTAGGGCAGGCCCGGTCCTTGCGCTGTGTCAGGGTTGGGTGCAGCCTCACCACTGAGTCCATGTCCCGGGGGATAGCTGCACAATGATCTCCCACCTCTGTGCAGCCAGTGGCCTGTGCTCCCCAGTGCCATGCTGGAGCTTCCACATTTATGTGACAAATAAAATTTGCAGAATTTTAAAATATTATGTGCAGAATTTTTAATTTGTTAGTGCAGAATGCCCTCAAGAGTAATCACAGTGTAAATAAAAGGATTCTGTTGTTGGTTTGGGGTTTTTTTTGTTTTTTTTTTTGTTTTTTTTTTTTGCTGTTCACTTGTTACTCATAACATGTGTGAAATTTACCACAGTGAAAACTGGGCTTAATGGGACTTAGGTGGTGAATAGGTTTCGTGTTGGCTTTCTGGGGTGAATACCATGCAAAATGATGAAGGAACCAGTAGATCACAGGTTGATATCATCCCTCAAAATGTTTCTGCTTGTTTGAGTATAAAGCTTACAGAGAGCAATATGTAGATTTCTTTCTATTTGTTTAGACTTTGTGTACTAGCCACCCTGCCCCCCCCCCTTTATGGATGTTTATGGCTTTTGGCATTCACCGAGTAGATCAATAGCATCAAGATGCTTTTAACATAATTTCTGGGGAAATTACTGACAGTTTCAGGCCATTCTGAAGGGAGGAGGTTATGTGTCATCAAGTTGCTTGTCCATTCACTGCAAAGGCACAGGGATGAAAAACAAGCCAAACTTGACATTTTCTGAGACTGTTGTGTTGTTTGTCTCATGGAGAAAATTAGGCTGACAATTTAAAGTATGCAATGAATGGTATGTAAGCAATGCCTTGCCACTGATTTATTGTGCAAGAAGCCAAAGTGATCTGCGTGATTTCACAGTTCTAGAAAAGTTAGGTTTGCTGTAAACACAGGCCCAATAAAATGCATCTTACAAGCTAGTGGGATCGCAAAGTCACCCATGAAATATTTGTGGTATTGATACTTTCCCCCCTCAATCAATGCCAGACTAACAGCATGGGAAAAGTTAGGGCAGCAGCAATGCAAGCTTCCCCCACATTTCTCTATCAGTGTGCCTGGAATTCTGACCTGGAGGGGACCAATGAAGGTAGCTTGCTCTGCTGAGACTGCCAACAAGGCTGCCAGCCCAAGTCAATTGTCAAGGCAGTTTTTATGATGTCCACCCTTGTCACTAGTCATTGGATTGAGACCATCGGCTCAGTTCACATATCAGGAAGCCATTAGATGTTAATGGCTTTTGGTCACTAATAACCCAAATTTGAGTTGGTGAAGCTTTATGGGCAAGATTCCTGCTCTGCTTGGCTCAGGAGAAAGGGAAGGTGGGTGTTAGAGAGCAGCTTACAGTCTTGAATCTTGGGGCTAACCTCAGCCTTGACACAACTTACAGCTGCTGACAGGCAGCTCTCAAATTTGCCCCTATCATCAACTGAGTCTATTCCCACAGATAATTGCTATGGCTCCCCTCCACCAGGCCTCATCCCTATCTTTCTCCCCTTCCTGCCCCTGGCGTGCCCCCTATTCTGGGTGGTGGGCGGTAATAGAGGTGTAAGCTTAGAGACAAAGCCCTGCACCACTCAAGGAGTTTTCTTATGCCAGGGAAATGTTGTGCTGGGCATTTGTAGCCAGATTACATCCTTTTACACCACCTGAGCATAAACTCTGCAGAGAAGATGGGCACAAATCTGCACATGGGGGAAAAAACATTCCTGATGCAGTAACTCACAGGGCTACCACAGCAGTATGATTCAAGAAAGCTTGGTTCAAAATAGAACAGTGGATCAGAATTTTGAACATACAACTTGTAACAATCTAACTGCTTGTTAAGATACCTAGAGTCCTTAGCACATTTGAGCTTTAAAATTTGTGTTGAAATACCTCCAGCTTAGTCAATGACTGTATTAAAATACAGGGTGATGGGGTGTTAGGAAATTTTATCATCAGCTTCTTACATCCAAGCAAAATCTCATTTTTGAGTAGGAAGTGTGAATCAGTTTGGATTCCAACAGTCACACAAATACACACAGTGAATCTTAATTAACAAGAAAGCAGCAGTGAGTAAAGGTTATTTTCTTAAATATATTCCAGAAAAATCTCACAGGTTTATAGAGATTACAATGCCATTAAGTCATAATAGTAGAATGGAGTTCTTACTGAACCAGAAAACAAGCAAATGAATAGGGGCAGTAGGATAATATCCTGCTGTGAAACCAATGGTTACAAATTGGTTCCCTCTAGTCAGAGTTGCCTTCTACTGCTTTAGATTCTCAGCAGCTTTTCATTAAGAACACTACATGTTCCTCTTTAAATAAGGAAGTGCATGACCCCTTTATTTATGCGAATGAAGGTACAATGAGTCAGACACTGACTTCAGATTGGTAAATTGATAGAGTTGTTTTAATGTTTTGTTTGTGAATGTGATGGTAAAGTACGTGGCAAATTTCTGTACTGTACAGGGTGTGGCTATTTCCTGAGTCAGTCAGGCCCACAGGTGTTTTCATGTTATTTATTATGCATCTCATGATTAGAGCTGGTCAAAACTTTTCATTCAAAACATTTGACAAAAAAATAGCATTTTTGTGGCGGTAGAAATTGCTGTGAGAAATGTCTGGGTTTGATGAATTTTGAGGCCAGAGGATACTGAAAAAAAATTGTTTTCAGGCAAATAGATTAATTTTTTAGTTGCCAAAATTATATAAAAATATGAAAGTTTTTAGGTTCTCATTTTTTTGATGTAAGCCAAATGCTTTTGAAATAAAATTGTGATGAAAACAGACTTTTCCATTTTTATCAATTTTATTTTTCACGGGAAGAAAAAACATTTCCCAACCAGCTCTATTAAAGATTTTCAGTTAGCTATAAAACATCCTGTGAAATGTTAATTCCCTCAACTCCTATTGCTACTGAGCACCACTCAAGATTGGGATCTTGCCTCGATAACTGTGCATATTTATTTTGCAGCTTATTCAATGGCATGTGGTTGTTGTAGGAATCTTCAGTGAAAGTAGCAACACCTCTGTCTAAAAAGTGGTGCAATATTTCTGGTGATCCCCCAACCAATGTTCTCTCTAATTTTTGATATGCCGTGTGCACAAAAAATTTCTTCTGTGCAAATCGTTGTACTTCTGTGCAAATTTTTGTGCGTGTGGTATTTTGCCGTGTGCGCAAGGTTCAGGATCTGTGTGCATACGCACACGCGCACAGCTTAGAGGGAACAGTGCCCCCAGCCTGTTTTCAGGTTAACTTTTGGTGAAGTATCTAAATCTTTGATTGTTCATCTGAAGCTGATCCATACAAGTCATAAAATAGCTCATACTCAACAAGACTGGGAATACTGGAAAATGTACCAGTTTTTGGAGTATGTTCGTCTCTGGATAGAGGTGAAATTAGAAAGTGCAGATATTTGAAAATGTGGGGAAATAATGTAACTATTTTGAATCTCTTTCAAGGTTAGGTTTCCCCCAACCCCGCTGTCAGGGTTCCTTCTCTACTCTGAACTCTCGGGTAGAGATGTGGCTACCCACATGCAAGACCCCCTAAGCTTATTTTTACCAGCTTAGGTTAAAAACTTTCTCAAGGCACAAATTCTTTGCCCTTGGAGGGTATGCTGCCACCACCAAGTGATTTAGACAGAATCAGGGAAAGGACTACTTGGAGTTCCTGTTCCCCAAAATATCCCCCCAATACCTCCTTTCCTGGGGAGGCTTGAGAATAATATCCTAACCAATTGGTTACAAAGTGGACACAGACCCAAATCCCTGGATCTTTGGACACTGAAAAATAAAATCAGTTCTTAAAAGAAGAATTTTATTTAAAAAAAAAAGAAAAGGTAAAAATCCTCTCTGTAAAATCAGGTTGGAAGATAACTTTACAGGGTAACAAAAGATGCACAAAAACACCGAGGAACCCCCTCTTGCCTTAGTTTCAAAGTTACAACAAAACAGGGATAAACCTCCCTCCAGCAAAGGGAAAATCCACAAGTTGAGAAAACAAAGATAAACTAATACGCCTTGCCTGGCTGTACTTACAATTTCTGTAATATGAGAGACTGGTTCAGAAAGATTTGGAGGACATGGATTGATGTCCGGTCCTTCTTAGTCCCAAGAGCAAATGAACACAGAAACAAAAGAACCTAAAACAAAGCCTCTCACCCCCCCACAAGATTTGAAAGTATCTTTTGTCTCCATTGATTCCTTTGGTCAGGTGCCAACCAGGTTATTTGAGCTTCTTAACCCTTTACAGGTAAGGAGGAATTTTAGGCTACCTTTATGGTTATGACACCCTCTTTTTCCCCCAAATTGGTTCACGCTTCTCTAGTAATAAAATGATCTGTCAGTCAATTGGCATTGTCTAACAGCTAGACATCATTTCCAGATATACCTCTTTGGGGAGAGCAGTATTTGCAGGAATAAGAACACACCTGGCAGATGAGATACAGAAATGGTTCATAGTTAGGACAATTAGTCAAACTCTGAATTAATCACAGTGCTCCAAACACTCAGATACAGAAGTGGCCAAGTTTGTGGCTTAGGTCAACCCCTGCTACGCAGTATAAAATATTACCCTAATTCTTTTTGATAGAATCTCTGCTGCTGTAAATCAGGGTACTATTGAAAGCAACACTATTCAACTAGCTAATAATGTGGCTCTTTACAGTTATTCTCTTAATCTCAAAATCTGAAGCTTTATTTAAACTAGTAAATTATCCCTTATTTGAAGGGCCAGTACCTAATGTTGACTTCATTTGGATCAGGCTCATATTAAAAAGGCTAATATGGAAAGAATACTGAACTAAGGGCAAAATCCCATAGCAGAAGGGATGGAGCCTTAGTATACCATGGGGTTGTGCAAATACATGAACAAGTCGATTGTTTGTTTTACTTTGTCACCAGTGCATTTCAAATTGACATCAGTAATTCACTGTAGCTAGTCTATTGTGACAGTAACCCAGGCTTGTCACTGAGATTTCACAGTAGAGCTGTTCCAGAGACCTTAATGCTTCCCTGTATTATATCTGTTAACTTTTCATTACCCGACACACAATAATGCTATCCACTGAGAATCACATTTGGAGCCCACAATGCTCTTTGTACACTTGCCAGGTAGGAATGGCAGGACTAATCTTCAAAAGCAGTGTCCAAAAGAGAGGCTGCCAAAGGAGCCTGAGAAATGCAAATCCTATTGTAAATAAGGAAAAACATGTTCTTGAAAGTTCTCCTGAACAAGCCAGAAATGCAAACAAAATCATAGGGTATACAGTCTGGCTCAACACCCAAGGGTGTGGTACATGCTGGGAAGAAAGTGTAAATGATAATAAATCAGAATGCCCAGAAGTTTCAACATGAATAGCATCAGCAGGGGTGTAGTTCTAGACAGAATGCCTATTGGTCCTGCCTTGCTGGAGAACATCTTGCAAATGCCACGTTGTGTCAGAAATGTACAGGTGTAAACAGAGCAGCCTGAGCAAAGCAAAGTCAGGAGGAATACAGGAGAAAAAATGATATTTACACTCATATTGCAATGGGGGTGTGGGGCCAGACACATGGATTTCAATTCTCTCCACCAAGAGTGTGTAAAACGTTAAATGAAAAGAAGAGGAATTGGTCAGATGTGGACAGATCATAATGCACTGTGATTTTTAGCCTCAATGATGAAGGAAGAATGGCAAAGAAGAAACTGAAATCAGAGGAGATGAATTAATGTCTCTGGGCCAGATTCTGTATTAATAAAAATAATAATAATAATTAATGTGACTATTTATTGATGTGTTGGTTGTTTATTATTGTAGCACCTTGTAATCTCCATCAAGGATCAAGGCCTCTTTGTTCCAGGCACTGTACAGACGTAACAAAGAAACACTCCCTGCCCCAGACAGCTTATACCCCAGAAGTCAAACCAGGCACAAAAGGAGAACAAAGGGGAACAAAACAAACATGGGATACAAGGAATACAAGTCGGTTTCACCTTTATTAGTAGTGTCATCACATGGATAATCATGAAAAACACAACAAGTAGTAGTTTAGTAACCTTTCAATATTTCGTTTGCAACACTCTGTAGTGTTTGGATGCCTGTCTTAAAGGGATTTGTCAGGTTGCGTAGGCCCAGATCCTCTCAGGAATTCAGGAACCTTACTCCAGTGGGAATTAGATGCCTAAATACCTTTGTAAAAATAGTTTTGTAAAAAACACAAGTAAAACTGTCACAAAAATTAAGCATGTTTTCATGGCATTGTTTTAATTAAACTGTTCACCTGTAATGTTTACAATGCAACTATTACAGAATTGTGCACATACATGAAAATCCAAAACTTAAACAGCCTAGAAACAAAGGAAAAATTTACTAAATAAGAAATGGGGGTGTTGCATTTAAATGTCAAATTCTTCAACTTAAAAATCAAAAAAGTTATTAGTAACACAGAAGGGGAAATGTGTGGGCGAGTGTTTATTTTTAATCTATGGCCAGAAGTTTAGCTGGTGTAAATCAGCATAACTACATTGAAGTTAATGGAACTATGCCAGTTTTCCCCAGCTGGATATCTGACCCAGGGTTTTCAGCTTCAGGGTTTTTTTTTTTAAGTAGAAGGAATGGGGAAACAACCCTGTCTTCTACGCTAATTTTAAGCCATTTGGTGAAAAATCAGCTTTTTTTTTTTCACATGGCATAATACAGTTAACCCTATTATAGTGGCATTCCACTTATTATAAGTATCTTTAAAGAGATGTGTATCAATTTATTCTAGCAGTAAATCCTAGATTTACTTAGATCTTCACAAGATCAACTGTGGACCTTTCCAAGAGGAATGAATATTAAAGAGTTGATGTCTCATGTAGTGCCTGCAAAGATTAGAATAGCTTACTAGGTACATCAAAGATTTATCCACCTTAAGCTCCTACAAAAGAAGTTATTTTTTTCACACTTGCACATGCTATGCATGCATAAGCAAGTAATGTTAAGCTAAGATGAAGGGGAGGGGAGGTGTATCTGATACCAGCAAAGACAATACACAGATGAGAGAAAGCTACTTCATAGCAGCTAGATGCCATTTTCACAGTTAACAGATGTAGGTGGAAACATTTTAGTATTAATGCAGGCTTATTTATTTGACTATTCACTCTCTCCTTTCTCCTCACACACTTTAAACATAAAATTGGTTACATGATTAGGAGACCACCTAAGGAAAAAAGATAATATATTTTCTACAAATTGGTTTTATTTGACATTAGCTGTATTGCATATTCTTTCAAATTAAATTCACAGTTAACAAAGTATATTTAAAGTGTTATCAAACATGACCAGTGCTAATGGTATTTAAACTCAACACCAGTGACTGAGACTAGCTTGTGGATCAGAATGAAGCTAATGTAAAATATGTTTTGCTAAGGAATGTGGTGGATCTGTCAAAGGGCACTGAAACATTCCCTTACTCTAAAGATCTTTGCCAAAGCCCACTGATGTCAATGGGAATATTCCCATAGAGTCCACTGGGCTCTAGATTAGGCCTTTAGAGCACACATTAATGAAGGGTACTTTTGCACATGTTCCTTACTCCTTGATAGTGGTTGTCACAGCATTAGTGAAGTAGGAGAGTTCTTTCAGAATTTCTGTGGCTTCTTCCATTCTGCAGTCTCCAAATTATGGGGCACTGGTGCAATTTTTCCTGAGGGACTGGAAGTGCTGCCCTGTTAATAGCTGTGTATGAGGCAGGAAATGCACTCCATTCTTCTTTAAATTCATTTTTATGTTTGAGGATTTCAGAATACTTTACAAACGTGTTTCACAATGCCACTCTGAGATTGCTGCTGTAGGTATTATCATCCTAATTTTATCAGTGTGGAAACTGAGACACAAAAGTCCTTTCCTGAAACCCTTATGCCTAGGCTATGGCACAGCGAGCTAACACCTTCACGTGTCAGCCTGTGTCTTAATTCTTGTTAAGAGGGCTTTGCAATGGTATAGCGCTAACTTGATTGAAAAAAATTACCCTTTTTATCTATCAGGACAGGGTCAGGATGTAACATTACTTACTTAAGGTCACAGAGTGAGAACCAATGGAGAAATCCAGAATCTGACTCATAGGGCAGTGTGCTGTAACCACTAGACAATGGTCCCTTTGTAGAACCACCATCAGCTGTGAGTGAGAGCAATGTATAATATCCAGAGATCTGATGAGGCTTTCTGGTACCCAGAAAAGAGACAGGATGGAACAGTGGAGAGGGCACAGGACCAGAGGTTAGGATTCTTGGGTCTGCCACTGAATTCCTGTGGGATATTCAGTAAGTTTTTAGGAGTGCAGTAATTTTGCATGACTCAATATTTGGAAACTAATTTAAGAAACTAAGGGCCTGATTTTCAGACCAACAAATCCAGTTGAAATCAATGTGAATTGTGGATGCAGGCCATAGATGTCTTAAATGGGACAATCAAAACCCTATCCGACTACATACTTAACAAGTTAGATCTTAACCCATCTTTGCCTCTGTTTTCATCTATGTAAAATGGCACTTAACCTCCTTTGAAAAGCCTTTTCAGATCTATGATAGATCCTAATTATTTTTTATGTCTGTCAAACGATTAAAAAAATAATCACAATTAATCACAAGGTTTAAAAAACTAGTTGCCATTAATCACAGTTTTAATCACTCTGTTAAACAATAGAATACCAATTTAAATTTATTATAAATATTTTGGATGTTTTTCTACATTTTCAAATATATTGATTTCAATTACACAATACAAAGTATACAGTACTCACTTATATTTTTTATTAAAAGTATTTACAATGTAAAAAAACAAATAGTATTTTTCAGTTCACCTCATACAAGTGAACTCATGGGCGACTTTAATCATCCTGATATCTGCTGGGAGAGCACTACAGCTGTGCATAGACAATCCAGGAAGTTTTTGGACAGCGTAGGGGACAATTTCCTGGTGCAACTGCTGGAGGAGCCAACTAGGGGGGAGCTTTTCTTGACCTACTGCTCACAAACCGGGAAGAATTAGTAGGGGAAGCAAAAGTGGATGGGAATCTGGGAGGCAGTGACCATGAGTTGGTCGAGTTCAGGATCCTGACACAGGGAAGAAAGGTAAGTAGCAGAATACTGACCCTGGACTTCAGGAAAGCAGACTTCGACTCCCTCAGGGAACTGATAGGTAGGATCCCCTGGGGGAACAACATGAGGGGCAAAGGAGTCCAGGAGAGCTGGCTGTATTTCAAGGAATCCCTATTGAGGTTACAGGGACAAACCATCCCGATATGTCGAAAGAATAGTAAATATGGCAGGAGACCAGCTTGGCTTAACGGTGAAATCCTTGCAGATCTTAAACATAAAAAAGAAGCTTACAAGAAGTGGAAGATTGGACAGATGACCAGGGAAGAGTATAAAAATATTGCTCGGGCATGTAGGAATGAAATCAGGAGGGCCAAATCACACCTGGAGCTGCAGCTAGCAAGAGATGTTAAGAGTAACAAGAAGGGTTTCTTCAGGTATGTTGGCAACAAGAAGAAAGCCAAGGAAAGTGTGGCCCCCTTACTGAATGAGGGAGGCAACCTAGTGACAGAGGATGTGGAAAAAGCTAATGTACTCAATGCTTTCTTTGCCTCTGTCTTCACGAACAAGGTCAGCTCCCAGACTGCTGCGCTGGGCAACACAGCATGGGGAGTAGGTGGCCAGCCCTCTGTGGAGAAAGAGGTGGTTAGGGACTATTTAGAAAAGCTGGACATGCACAAGTCCATGGGGCCGGATGCGTTGCATCCGAGAGTGCTAAAGGAATTGGCGGCTGTGATTGCAGAGCCATTGGCCATTATCTTTGAAAACTCATGGCGAACAGGGGAAGTCCTGGATGACTGGCAAAAGGCTAATGTAGTGCCAATCTTTAAAAAAGGGAAGAAGGAGGATCCTGGGAACTACAGGCCAGTCAGCCTCACCTCAGTCCCCAGAAAAATCATGGAGCAGGTCCTCAAGGAATCTATCCTGAAGCACTTACACGAGAGGAAAGTGATCAGGAACAGTCAGCATGGATTCACCAAGGGAAAAACATGCCTGCCTAATCTAATTGCCTTC
Source organism: Eretmochelys imbricata (assembly GCF_965152235.1). Lineage (NCBI taxonomy): Eukaryota > Metazoa > Chordata > Testudines > Cheloniidae > Eretmochelys > Eretmochelys imbricata. The sequence goes on from NC_135573.1 coordinate 244,297,494, forward strand.
TATGATGAGATTACTGGTTCTGTGGATGAAGGGAAAGCAGTGGATGTATTGTTTCTTGACTTTAGCAAAGCTTTCGACACGTCTCCCACAGTATTCTTGTCAGCAAGTTAAAGAAGTATGGGCTGGATGAATGCACTATAAGGTGGGTAGAAAGTTGGTTAGATTGTCGGGCTCAACGGGTAGTGATCAATGGCTCCATGTCTAGTTGGCAGCCGGTATCAAGTGGAGTGCCCCAAGGGTCGGTCCTGGGGCCAGTTTTGTTCAATATCTTCATAAATGATCTGGAGGATGGTGTGGATTGCACTCTCAGGAAATTTGCGGATGATACTAAACTAGGAGGAGTGGTAGATACGGTGGCAGGTAGGGATAAGATACAGAGGGACCTAGCAAATTTGAGGATTGGGCCAAAAGAAATCTGATGAGGTTCAACAAGGATATGTACAGGGTCCTGCACTTAGGATGGAAGAATCCAATGCACCGCTACAGACTAGGGACCGAATGGCTAGGCAGCAGTTCTGCGGAAAAGGACCTACGGGTCACAGTGGACGAGAAGCTGTATATGAATCAACAGTGTGCCCTTGTTGCCAAGAAGGCCAATGGCATTTTGGGATGTATAAGTAGGGGCATAGCCAGCAGATCGAGGGATGTGATCGTTCCCCTCTATTCGACATTGGTGAGGCCTCATCTGGAGTACTGTGTCCAGTTTTGGGCCCCACACTACAAGAAGGATGTGGATAAATTGGAGAGAGTCCAGCGCAGGGCAACAAAAATGATTAGGGGACTGGAACACATGACTTCTGAGGAGAGGCTGAGGGAACTGGGATTGTTTAGTCTGCAGAAGAGAAGAATGAGGGGGGATTTGATAGCTGCTTTCAACTACCTGAGAGGTGGTTCCAAAGAGGATGGTTCTAGACTATTCTCAGTGGTAGAAGATGACAGGACAAGGAGTAATGGTCTCAAGTTGCAGTGGGGGAGGTTTAGGTTGGATATTAGGAAAAAATTTTTCACTAGAAGGGTGGTGAAACACTGGAATGCGTTACCTAGGGAGGTGGTAGAATCTCCTTCCTTAGAAGTTTTTAAGGTCAGGCTTGACAAAGTTCTGGCTGGGATGATTTAATTGGGGATTGGTCCTGCTTTGAGCAGGGGGTTGGACTAGATGACCTCCTGAGGTCCCTTCCAACCCTGATATTCTATGATTCTAAGTACTGTAGTGCAATCTGTTTATCATGTAAGTGAAACTTACAAAATGTAGAAGTATTATTATATTTTTTTTAAATAACTGCACTCAGAAAAACCCACAATGTAAAACTCTAAAGCCTACAAGTCGAAGCATGAAGGGGCATATGATTGTTTAGCATATCTGGCATGTAAATACCTTGGAACATTGACTACAATGGTGAGATGCAAATGCCTGTTCTCACTTTCAGGTGACATTGTAAATAAGAAGCAAGCAGTATTATCTCCCGTAAATGTAATCAAACTTGTTTGTCTTAGCAATTGGCTGAACAAGATGTAGGACTTTGTGGACTTGTAGGTCTAAAGTTTTAAATGGTTTTGGTTTTGAGTGCAGTTATGAAAAAATAATTTTACATTTGTAAGTTGCACTTACAGATAAAGAGATTGCACTACAGTACTTGTATGAGGTGAATTGAAAAATATCTCTTTTGTTTATCTTTTTATAGTGCAAATACTTGTAATAAAAATATAAAGTGAGCACAGCACACTTTGTATTTTGTGTTGTAATTGAAAGATATTTTAAAATTTAGAAAAACATCCAAAAATATTTATAATAAATTTAAATTCATATTCTATTATTGTTTAATGATGTGATTGAAACTGATTAAGCACAACTTTTTTTAAATTTAGATAATTTGTTGTGTTTATTGCATACATTAACTGCAATTAATTGACAGCCCTAATTATTTTTATTAGTGATGTCCTGCTTCATGGGAGATGCAAGGCCCATATGTACAAATACTGACTTTTCATTTGTGCAGGACATGTCTCATTACCATAATATGCCAAACAGACTGGAACCCATAGAAGCATATCTCACAGGAAGTTTTGCTATCAATAGATGAGTAAAAGCAGGCAACAGCTACTACTTACGTGTCTGTTTTCAGATTTACAACGTTGTTGTTATGCAAGGGCACTAGGTTAATGGAAGACATGGTGTAATGTCAGCTCATGAACTGACACAGGACCTGACAAAGAAGATCTTTGAGAGAAAGACAACAGATGGTGGCATTTTGGGGGCGGACGGGTGGAGGGTATTATTTTTCTCTATAATAGAAATGAGGTTCTTTCCTGGAAAAAGTCTATTTAAAAAGGTAGCCAAGCACAGCAGAAGACACAACCAGATCCTTCCAATATTTAAACAATCTCTTTAGAGAAATGTATTCTTAACAAATCATTCATTTTAAAAATGGAAGAAGATTAGAACAAATGCTGACTTTACTCAACTGCAACTCAGTCACCTTTCATGAGCGAACAGCTCAGATGTTCAATTCTAGCTAAAAATAATTTATGGCAACAAAGTTAATTGAAAACATCCATACCTAGAACTTTCATCCATATAAAATTCACATGATCTAAAAAGCAAAAACTATGTTCTAAATGAAGTGGAGGAGGAAGTGATTTGAGTCTGTTTAGCACTTAGCTCCCCTAACATTGTGTTGCAATTGTGTATATCACAATTCAAGTTTCCTCTATGTGAACTGGAGGAGGCTGTTTCAGAGGCATTTCTGATAGACATATCAGACTATTGGATGAGGAATCATATGGATGAGAAGGACAAGGCTAAAGTGATTAATTTAATTCAGAGAAAAAAAGAGGAAGAGAGGGATGGGATCCAGTAATAAGAACATTCCTGGATCCGTGTGTAAGAGTAATCCTTATGTATCTTTCCCTATGCAATAAGAATTAGTAGAAAAACACATGCCAGAACCCTTGTAGTATGCATAAATTACTGTACTGATGGTAGGTCACACTAGCTATTAAGGTATCATCTGGGTTAATAAATTATTAGCAGATATTTTAATAAATGGTTAATCAATAATTATAGATTGTTATACAATCCAATAGGTCAATGGGTTGCTTATAACTATCTATGACACCTGTTTACTGATGTGCTGCTAGCCATTTATAGCATATGCTACTTATTACTACTACTAATATATATTATGTATATAATATCCAATATATAGTTAAATTAACATGGTTAATATAATGTTATCACAAATAAAAAGTGGAAGTTAAATTATGAAAGGAATGTGCGTTCTTATGAAACATGCAATGTATACAGTAAAAAGGCGTTAAAATGTAAAGAAGACCTGCTACTTAATAAAAAATCCTAAAAGAGTTTCATATAGAAGCCACAACATGTTTTGTTTTCTTTTTCAGATGGCTCTGGGCTTTGATATACGAAACCAACCCAGCACCAAGGAAAATCTGGAAATATAAGAAGTAAAGTCCAACCACTGAAATCCTATTGAAAAGTTCTGTTTAACTGATGTAAAATAAATGTTACTAAAGGAGAAAAAACAAAAAACTATATGGTGGCATTTGATAAAATTAAAAAAAAACCAACAACATGTTCTAAATTGGAAATAGGTCCAAATGGTTTAGAGTTAAGACCTATTAAAATATTGTACAAAAATGTTCAGTTTGGTTAAATTCAGTAATATTGACACAAATAATTTTCAATTACCTACAGGACTGTGTCCACAAAAATTTGGTAGAATATGGTTTCTAATTGTTGAAAAATCTTTCTAGGCAAAAATGTATACTTTAAAATCTATGCAGCATAGTTGTAGCCTGGAAAGCTCTGTGTGGCTCAAAAGCTTATCTCTCTCCCCAACAGAATTCAGTCCAATAAAAGATATTACTTCACCTACTCTAAAATGTATAAGACGCCAAAGTGGGTGGGTGGAGCAAGGGGCAGCTACAATGAAGGATACTTAATAGTATTGGCATGAAAACTAAACTATTTCACATTGGAATAAAAAGAAAGAGGACTTGTGGCACCTTAGAGACTAACAAATTTATTAGAGCATAAGCTTTCGTGAGCTACAGCTCACTTCATTGGATGCATTCAGTGGAAAATGTAGTGGGGAGATTTTATATAAACAGAGAACATGAAACAATGTGTGTTACCATACAGACTGTAACAAGAGTGATCAGGAAAGGTGAGCTATTACCAGCGGGAGAGTGTGTGAGGGGGGAACCTTTTGTAGTGATAATCAAGGTGGGCGGTTTCTAGCAGTTGACAAGAACAGTAGGAGGGGAAATAAACAAGGGGAAATAGTTTTACTTTGTGTAATGACACATCCACTCCCAGTCTCTATTCAAGCCTAAGTTAATTGTATCCAGTTTGCAAATTAATTCCAATTCAGCAGTCTCTCGTTGGAGTCTGTTTTTGAAGTTTTTTTTGTTGAAGAATTGCGACCTTTAGGTCTGTAATCGAGTGACCAGAGTGATTGAAGTGTTCTCCAACTGCTTTTTGAATGTTATAATTCTTGACATCTGATTTGTGTCCATTTATTCTTTTACGTAGAGACTGTCCAGTTTGACCAATGTACATGGCAGAGGGGCATTGCTGGCATATGATGGCATACATCACATTGGTAGATGTGCAGGTGAACGAGCCTCTGATAGTGTGGCTGATGTGATTAGGCCCCATGATGGTGTCCCCTGAATAGATTTGTGAACACAGTTGGCAATGGGCTTTGTTGCAAGGATAGGTTCCTGGGTGAGTGGTTCTGTTGTGTGGTGTGTGGTTGCTGGTGAGTATTTGCTTCAGGCTGGGGGGCTGTCTGTAGGCAAAGACTGGCCTGTCTCCCAAGATTTGTGAAAGTGATGGGTCGTCCTTCAGGAGAGGTTGTAGATCCTTGATGATGCGTTAGAGAGGTTTTAGTTGGGGGCTGAAGGTGACGGCAAGTGGCGTTCTGATATTATCTTTGTTGGGCCTGTCTTGTAGTAGGTGACTTCTGGGTACTCTTCTGGCTCTGTCAATCTGTTTCTTCACTTCAGCAGGTGGGTATTGTAGTTGTAAGAATGCTTGATAGAGATCTTGCAGGTGTTTGTCTCTGTCTGAGGGGTTGGAACAAATGCAGTTGTATCGTAGAGCTTGGCTGTAGACAATGGATCGTGTGGTGTGGTCTGGATGAAAGCTGGAGGCATGTAGGTAAGTATAGCGGTCAGTAGGTTTCCTGTATAGGGTGGTGTTTCTGTGACCATCGCTTATTAGCACCGTAGTGTCCTGGAAGTGGATCTCTTGTGTGGACTGGTCCAGGCTGAGGTTGACGGTGGGATGGAAATTGTTGAAATCATGGTGGAATTCCTCAAGGGCTTCTTTTCCATGGGTCCAGATGATGAAGATGTCATCAATGTAGCGCAAGTAGAGTAGGGGCATTAGGGGACGAGAGCTGAGGAAGCGTTGTTTTAAGTCAGCCATAAAAATGTTGGCATACTGTGGGGCCATACGGGTACCCATAGCAGTGCCGCTGATTTGAAGGTATACATTGTTCCCAAATGTGAAATAGTTATAGGTGAGGACAAAGTCACAAAGTTCAGCCACCAGGTTTGCCATGACATTATCAGGGATACTGTTCCTGATGGCTTGTAGTCCATCTTTGTGTGGAATGTTGGTGTAGAGGGCTTCTACGTCCATAGTGGCTAGGATGGTGTTTTCAGGAAGCTCACCGATGGATTGTAGTTTCCTCAGGAAGTCAGTGGTGTCTCAAAGATAGCTGGGAGTGCTGGTAGCCGTAGGGCCCGAGGAGGGAGTCTACATAGCCAGACAATCCTGCTGTCAGGGTACCAATGCCTGAGATGATGGGGCGTCCAGGATTTCCAAGTTTATGGATCTTGGGTAGCAGATAGAATACCCTAGATCGGGGTTCCAGGGGTGTGTGTCTGTGCAGATATGTTCTTGTGCTTTTTCAGGGTGTTTGTGGAGCAAATGGTGTAGTTTCTTTTGGTAACCCTCAGTGGGATCAGAGGGTAATGGCTTGTAGAAAGTGGTGTTGGAGAGCTGCCTAGCAGCCTCTTGTTCATATTTTGACCTATTCATGATGACGACAGCACCTCCTTTGTCAGCCTTTTTGATTATGATGTCAGAGTTGTTTCTGAGGCTGTGGATGGCATTGTGTTCTGAATGGCTGAGGTTATGGTGAAAATGATGTTGCTTTTCCACAATTTCAGCCCGTGCATGTCGGTGGAAGCACTCTATGTAGAAGTCCAGTCTGTTTTGACCTTCAGGAGGAGTCCACCCAGAATCCTTCTTTTTGTAGTGTTGGTAGGAAGGTCTCTGTGGGTTAGTATGTTGTTCAGTGGTGTGTTGGAAATATTCCTTGGTCCTTGCATGGACCTAGGGAATGTTATTTTAATTGGCCTATGTTCTATTTCACACCTAAATTTCCTCTGGTAATCAATGGAGATTTTTATACCAGTTTTTAATAATGTAATTAAAATAGAAGCAAAGTTAGAATTAAAAAAAAAAGTGCTTTAAAGTCAGAGCAAGTTTATAATGTGGGATGACACCCTGGAAGTCTGTACCATAGGAACTAAGATTGCACTCCCTGGTTTATACTTTGAGCCTAGTATTTATGGTGGGTCAAGTAGATACAATACTGAGGTCTTGAGAATGCGTTGCTGGGTAATAAAGTTAAAAAAGAAGGCACAGAAGAGGAATATAATGCAAATAAAACAAATGATTATGCAGAAAAAAAGATAAAGACAAACGAATGTAGGCCTTGCTTTATATGAGTCATTAAACATGGGGGAGGTCTCATTTCTTGGGAGACAAGATTAGGGAGGTAACTAAATCGGCAGGCTGAAAAAAGAATGCTTGTGCTAAAATAAGTAAATGGGTCAGTGAGCTAAAAGACAGAATGCGTGAGCTAGCTAAGATAAGAAGGGGAACACCCAGAGAACTATGAACAAGATAATAATGGACAAGAGAAGTCAGAAGCATAAAGATGAGATAAAGAATAAAGTTGAATATGGACAGTGCGTGTGCAGAACATGCTGTACAGTGATTATTCATGCAAAATAACCAAGCCAATCCCAAAACATGTGATGCAATGTATAGTAAATGTAATGTCATGTGTAAATGTATAAAAGGCAAGGGGATTTCAGTGCAACTTTGGATGTGTGGTATGCCCTGCATCCATTTCCTACGCTTGAGCCTGATCAGCTCAAGTATAGTTTGTATGTCAATAAAGAAACATCAGGAATGAGTTCAGAGTTGGGCTGAGTTCTTAGGAATGAAGTGGATAAGGTCTCAGAGGCTACTGAGTGGATAAGGTCCCAAAAGCCACTCCAACATGTAACAGGCTTATAACATGTATTAATAATTTATTAATCCTTTATAAACCATTTGTAAATTGAACCTTAAAAGAAAGTGTCACCAGCAATCATATAGTGATTTTCATCCTCAAAGCTTTTTATTAATATCATCCCATAAATTCTCACGACACTCCAGTGGGATGGGGAAGTATTTTACAGCTAAAGAGTCTAAAGCAGAGGTTAAGTGCTTTTTCCAAGGCTATTGAGAGAGTCTAGCACAGGATGAAGTTAACCCCTATGCACAGAGGATGTATGTCACAGATCCTAGCGGGACTTTCTCTCCTTATCCCCCAACTAGGATTGCACAGAGGGGAATCCAAGACTCTGCTGCTCTGGATCCCTGGGATGTTTGTTAGAGCCTCAGGAGGCTGCAGCACTAATTCTTAGATTCCAAGGCCATAAGGGACCATTGTGAACATCTAGTCTAACTTCCTGTATAACACAGGCCATAGAACTTCCCCAAATAACTTCTAGAGCAGATAGTTTAGAAAAACATCTAATATTGATATAAAAATCATCAGTGGTAGAGAATCCAGCAAACCTATTAGGTCCCTTAATGACTAGTAGCCAGGATGGGCAGGGAGAGTGCCAGAAGCTGGGAATGGGTGACCGGATGGATCACTTGATGATTACCTGTTCTGTTCATTGCCTCTGAAGCACCTGGCATTGGCCACTGTTGGAAAACAGGATACTGGGCTAGATGGGCCTTTGTCTGACCCATGATCCTTATGTTTTTACCCTTAGTAAATTCCAAGACTAATCACTCTCACTGTCAAAAATTTACAGCTAATTTGCAGTCTGAATTTGTGTAGTTTCAGTTTCATAGAATCATAGAATATCAGGGTTGGAAGGGACCTCAGGAGGTCATCTAGTCCAACCCCCTGCTCAAAGCAGGACCAATCCCCAATTAAATCATCCCAGCCAGGGCTTTGTCAAGCCTGACCTTAAAAATATCTAAGGAAGGCGATTCCACCACTTCCCTAAGTAGCATTCCAGTGTTTCACTATCCTCCTAGTGAAAAAGTTGTTCCTAATATCCAACCTAAACCTCCCCCACTGCAACTTGAGAACTCCTTGTTCTGTCATCAGCTACCACTGAGAACAGCCGAGCTCCATCCTCTTTGGAACCCCCGTTCAGGTAGTTGAAAGCAGCTATCAAATCCCCCCTCATTCTTCTCTTCTGCAGACTAAACAATCCCAGTTCCCTCAGCCTCTCCTCAGAAGTCATGTGTTCCAGTCCCCTAATCATTTTTGTTGCCCTCCGCTGGACACTTTCCAATTTTTTCACATCCTTCTTGTAGTGTGGGGCCCAAAACTGGACACAGTACTCCAGATGAGGCCTCACCAATGTCGAATAGAGGGGAACGATCATGTCCCTCGATCTGCTGGCAATGCCCCTACTTATACATCCCAAAATGCCATTGGCCTTCTTGGCAACAAGGGCACACTGTTGACTCATATCCAGCTTCTCGTCCACTGTAACCTCTAGTTCCTTTTCTGCAGAACTGCTGCCGAGCCATTCGGTCCTTAGTCTGTAGCGGTGCATGGGATTCTTCCGTCCTAAGTGCAGGACTCTGCACTTGTCCTTGTTGAACCTCATCAGATTTCTTTTGGCCCAATCCTCTAATTTGTCTAGGGCCCTCTGTATCCTATCCCTACCCTCCAGCCTATCTACCTCTCCTCCCAGGTTAGTGTCATCTGCAAACTTGGTGAGGATGCAATCCACACCATCCTCCAGATCATTTATGAAGATATTGAACAAAACCAGCCCCAGGACCGACCCTTGGGGCACTCCGCTTGATACTAGCTGCCAACTAGACGTGGAGCCATTGATCACTACCCATTGAGCCCGACAATCTAGCCAACTTTCTATCCACCTTATAGTCCATTCATTCAGCCCACACTTCTTTAACTTGCTGGCAAGAATATTGGGGGAGACTGTGTCAAAAGCTTTGCTAAAGTCAAGGAACAACACATCCATTGCTTTCCCCTCGTCCACAGAGCCAGTTCTCATCATAGAAGGCAATTAGATTAGTCAGGCATGACTTGCCCTTGGTGAATCCATGCTGACTGTTCCTGATCACTTTCCTCTCCTCTAAGTGCTTCAGAATTGATTCCTTGAGGACCTGCTCCATGATTTTTCCAGGGACTGAGGTAAGGCTGACTGGCCTGTAGTTCCCAGGGTCCTCCTTCTTCCCCTTTTTAAAGATGGGCACCACATTAGCCTTTTTCCAGTCGTCCAGGACTTCCCCAGATTGCCATGAGTTTTCAAAGATAATGGCCAATGGCTCTGCAATCACAGCCGCCAACTCCTTTAGCACTCTCGGATGCAGCGCATCCGGCCCCATGGACTTGTGCTCGTCCAGCTTTTCTAAATAGTCCCGAACCACTTCTTTCTCCACAGAGGGCTGGTCACCTCCTCCCCATGCTGTGCTGCCCAGTGCAGTAGTCTGGGAGCTGACCTTGTTCGTGAAGACAGAGGCAAAAAAAGCATTGAGTACATTAGCTTTTTCCACATCCTCTATTACTAGGTTGCCTCCCTCATTCAGTAAGGGGCCCACACTTTCCTTGACTTTCTTCTTGTTGCTAACATACCTGAAGAAACTCTTCTTGTTACTCTTAACATCTCTTGCTAGCTGCAACTCCAGGTGTTATTTGGTCTTCCTGATTTCACTTCTGCATGCCCGACCAATATTTTTATACTCTTTCCTGGTCATATGTCCAATCTTCCACTTGTAAGCTTCTTTTTTGTGTTTAAGATCAGCAAGGATTTCACTGTTAAGCCAAGCTGGTCGCCTGCCATATTTACTATTCTTTTTACACATCGGAATGGTTTGTCCCTGTAACCTCAATAAGGATTCTTTAAAATACAGCCAGCTCTCCTGGACTCCTTTCCCCCTCACGTTATTCTCCAGGGGATCTTGCCCATCAGTTCCCTGAGGGAGTCAAAGTCTGCTTTTCTGAAGTCCAGGGTCCGTATTCTGCTGCTTTCCTTTCTTCCTTGTGTCAGGATCCTGAACTTGACCATCTCATGGTCACTGCCTCCCAGGTTCCCATCCACTTTTGCTTCCCCTACTAATTCTTTCTGTTTTGTGAGCAGCTCAAGAAGAGCTCTGCCCCTAGTTGGTTCCTCCAGCACTTGCACCAGGAAATGTCCCCTACATTTTCCAAAAACTTCCTGGATTGTTTGTGCACCGCTGTATTGCTCTCCCAGCAGATATCAGGGTGATTGAAGTCTCCCATGAGAACCAGGGCCTGCAATCTGGTAACTTCTGTGAGTTGCCAGAAGAAAGCCTCGTACACCTCATCCCCCTGGTCCGGTGGTCTATAGCAGACTCCCACCATGACATCACCCTTGTTGCTCACACTTCTAAATTTAATCCAGAGACACTCAGGTTTTTCTGCAGTTTCATACTTGAGCACTGAGCAGTCATACCGATCCCTTACATACAGTGCAACTCCCCCACCTTTTCTGCCCTACCTGTCCTTCCTGAACAGTTTATATCCATCTATGACAGTACTCCAGTCATGTGAGTTATCCCACCAAGTCTCTGTTATTCCAATCACATCATAATTCCTTGACTGTGCCAGGACTTCCAGTTCTCCCTGCTTGTTTCCCAGGCTTCTTGCATTTGTGTATAGGCACTTGAGATAACTCGCTGATCGTCCCTCTTTCTCAGTATGAGGCAGGAGCCCTGCCCTCTCGTGCGCTGCTGCTCGTGCTTCCTCCCGGTATCGCACTTTCCCACTTACCTCAGGGCTTTGGTCTCCTTCCCCCGGTGAACCTAGTTTAAAGCCCTCCTCACTAGGTTTCTTATTGGATCATGTTATACCTTTCTCTGCTAGACTGAAGGGACAATTATTGAATATTTGTTGTCCAGGAAGATACTTATAGATTAATCAAGTCACCCCTTAGACTCACTTAACAAAGAGAAAGTTATCACTATAAGGCATATTTTCTAATCCTTTAATTGTTCTCATTGCTCTTCTAAAAAACCCCTCTAATTTATCAATGTCCTTCTTGAATTGTGGACACCAGCAGTGGTCACACCAGTGCCAAATAGAGAGGTGAAACATCTCTGCTTGTACTCGAGATTCCTCTGTTTATGCCTCCCAGGATTGCTTTATCTCTTTTGCCCACAGCATTACAATGGGAGCTAAGTTCAGCTGATTATCCACCACTATGCTCAAATCTTTTTCAGAATCACGGCTTCAAAGGCTAGAGTCCCCCATCATGTAAGTATGGCCTACAATGTCTGTTTCTGGATGTCTACATTTACATATAGCTGTATTAAAATGCATACTGTTTGCTTGTTCACAGTATACAAAGTGATCCAGATCATGCTGAATCAGTGATCTGTCATCTTCGTTATTTACTACTCCTATAATTTTTGTTTCATTTGCAAACTTTATAAGTGATGATTTTCTGTTTTGTTCCATGTCATTGATAAACATGTTAAATCACATAGGCCCAAGAACCAGTCCCTGTGGGACCCTACTGGAAACACTCTCTTGATGACAATTCCCCATTTACAATTACATAGTGAAACCTATCCATTAACCAGGTTTTAATCCATTTAATTAATGTTAATTTTATATCATGTTAATTGTTTAATCAAAATGCAGTAAGAAGTCAAACAGCTTACAGAAGTTTAAGTATATGATGTCTACAGCCAAGCTCTAAGATACAACGGCATTTGCTCCAATCCCTCAGACAGAGATAAACACCTATAAGATCTCTATCAAGCATTCTTAAAACTACAATACCCAGCTGCTGAAGTGAAGAAACAGATTAACAGAGCCAGAAGAGTACCCAGAAGTCACCTACTACAGGACAGGACCCATAAAAAAATAACAGAACGTCACTAGCTGTCATCTTCAGCCCCTAACTACAACCTATCCTGAAGGACGATACCTCACTCTCACAGATGTTCAGAGACAGGCCAGTCCTCACTTACAGACAGCCCCCAAACCTGAAGCAAATACTCACCAGCAACCACACAACACACAACAAAAACCACTAACCTAGGAACCTATCCTTGCAACAAACCCCATTGCCAACTCTGTCCACATATCTATTCAAGGGACACCATCAGCCACACCATCAGGGGCTCACTCACCTGCACATCTACCAGTGTGATATATGCCATCCTCTGACAGCAATGCCCCTCTGTCACATACATTGGCCAAACCAGACAGTCTCTATGCAAAAGAATAAATGGAAACAAATCAGACATCAAGAATTATAACATTCAAAAACCAGTCGGAGAACACTTCAGCCTCCCTGGACACTCAGTTACAGACCTAAAAGTGGCAATTCAACAAAAAACTTCAAAAAACAGACTCCAACAAGAAACTGCAGAACTGGAATTAATTTGCAAACTGGACACCATCAGATTAGGCTTGAATAAAGACTGGCAGTGGATGGGTCATTGCACAAACTAAAAACTATTTCCCCATGCTAATTTTCCCCCCTACTGTTACTCACACCTTCTTGTCAACTGTTTGAAATGGGCCATCCTGATTATCACTACAAAAGTTTTTTTTTTCTCCTGCTGATAATAGCCCACCTTAATTGATTAGTCTAGTTAGAGTTGGTATGGCAACCCCCATCTTTTCATGTTCTCTGTATATGTATATCTTCCTACTGTATTTTCCACTCATGTATCTGATGAAGTGGGTTCTAGCCCATGAAAGCTTATGCCCAAATAAATTTGTTAGTCTCTAAGGTGCCACAAGTACTCCTCATTCTTTTTGCTGATACAGACTAACATGGCTACCACTCTGAAAGATGTCTACATTATTACATTTATCAGCCACGCTCATAATCTCATCAAAAAAGATATTGAGTTAGTTTGACAGGATCTATCTTCCATAAACCCATGCTGATTTTCGTTATATACATTACCCTCCTTTAATTCTTTTTTTTAAAAAGTCCTGTATCAGCTGCTGCATTATCTTGCCCGGAATCAATGTCAGGCCGACAGGCCTATAATTAGTCAAGTCACCCTGTTCACCCTTTTTAAAAATTGTCACAAGATTAGCTTTCTTCCCCAGTATTCCAAGCCTTATTGAAAATCCAGCAAGCTCCTCAACCAGCTCTTTTAAAACTCTTAGATACAAGTTATCTGGACCTGCTGATTTTAAAGATGTCTAATAATTAGTAACTTGTGTTTAACATCCTCAAGAGATACTACTGAAATGAAATGAGTGTTATCACGACAATATAATGAAACTATAACATCTGTTTTTTCTCTCCAAATACAGAACAGAAATATTTATTGAACACTGCTGCCCGTTCTTCCATCTAGTAATAGACCAATACCAGAGTCAGGATTCTTTTTATTCATAATATATTTTAAGAAAAAGACTCCTTGTTGTCCTAAACTGCTGGTCATAATTTTTTCCTTGTGTCCCTTTGTTTTTCTTATTACATTTTCTACAATTCCTAACTTCTGATTTATATTCATTAGTATCAACTTCCCCTTTCTTCCATCTGTTATATACACATTTTAAAAAAATTATAGATGTCTTCACATGGCCTCTAAACCAGGTCATTTTTTTAAAAACCAGCACAGCCTTTTCCTTCAGCTGGGAATGTAGCTTTTTGATCATCTAGTAAGGCATTCTTAAATTATTCCAAATCATCATTTGCATTTTTCTGATTAAATTCTTCCTCTCAGGTTATTTGGCTCAGAATTGTTTTGAGCTTTGTAAAATTGGCCCTGTTAAAGTACCAAGGATACATATCACTGATCTGGACTTTATTCTGCTTGCACATTATAAATGTGATCAAGTCATGACTACTGGTACCTAAGTTACCATTATTTTTTAGTTCTGTGATTAGTTCCTCTTTATTTGGTAGGACAAGATCTAATAAAAAATTCCTCCATGTTGGCTGTAACACTTTTTGAATTAGGAAATTGTCATCTATAATGTTTAGAAATTCTAGCACGTCACCCAAACGTAAGTGCCCCATAATCGTGCATCTTTTTTTCTTATACGTAGGTTCCTTGCTTGGCCTCTGGCAACTCGGGTAACTGACTGAGAGTTACCCCTCTCAGAAATAGAGCTCCTTAGCCCACCTGCCCTAGGCCCCAGGACCAGCACTGACTCCCCAAGATACTCAGTTACTCAAAGCACACACCTCTCCCAGAACTCCTCCATTGGTGTGAAGCCTCTGGTTTACAGTTCAACTCGAGGGCATGCAGTAGTTGTGAAGCTGTCAACACACACACACTTTGTACAGTCTAACCCCTTTGTGCTCTTTTATACTTAATTGTGGTAAGCACAGGAGAGTACAGATCAAACCAAACAACAAACATCTGAAATCAGAGGTCCCTCACTATCTAGCTCACACTTCCTGTGTGACAGTTTCCCTTGTGGAACAACCTGGGTCCAAGAAGGCAGGCAGGCAGGCAGGATGTCCCCTCCTCATGCAGACGGTTGCATCCCAGCTGGTCCCTCTCCCTCATGGAGCCTCTTATCCAGCGTGTGTCTGGGGAGTACATGTTACATGCCCTGTCAGCAATAGTGGCTCTCATAGGCATTCATAATACAGCAGTTTTTCATAATACCACTAAACAATGCCCAATCAAAATTCACAAGTTGTACAGCTATAGCTCCAACTCATCACAACATATAAGGCATATGCACCACTTAAACCTTTTTTGAAAGCTTAAGTGTGTCTTCAGTGGTAAATAGGCCTTAGGCTGGTCCTCTGCACAGTAGCAATTTTCACCGTCAGGATGAAATCCTGGCTCTACTGAATCAATAAACGTTTTGCCATTGACTTCAGTGGGGACAGGATTTCACCCATGATTAGAGAATGGCCCCTAAGTTAGGTAATATTTCAGTAGGCATCTCCCCTTCACGTTGTTTTCAGGTATATTACATCAGAAGGAACTACAGAGGGCAAGTTCATCTTTGCTGCTCTGAGGTGTGATTTTCTAGATTTTACTTAGGAAAAACAGAATGAATTGCAAAATGACCATTGATTTGGAAAAAAGGCTTCGTCAGAAAGGCTTAGTTTCTCAAGTATCTTTATCTACTGATCCAATATTCTGTGGCTGCTCTTCATTTCAGGAGTGGATATGACAATTATGAAATTTGCTATTTTTTTAAAATATCAAAGTTTACATAACATTTTATGGAAAAAACCTGCAGTTCTTCAAATTATGTATATACAGAGGTTACAGAAGAAGGACAGACTAATGGCTACCTGCCATCTCTAATATAGAAAATCTACTCCACTTTCAGCTAGCATGTAGACTCAGCACTGGAGCTGAGTAAATAGCTCATAGTCAAAGGACAATTTAGCAGATTTTTCTTCAATTTTTTCATGAGTGGTTTATGACTTTCTCAAATATGTTTCTTAATCTTAATCATTCTTGGAAGAATTTTGGCAAACAATTCTTGATTTGTAAAATCTGAAATGTTAACTGTGTTGGTTCGTTTTGATTGGCCACATAATCACGTAGTATTATTTCTTTTTCTTCAATTGGATGAGTAAGTCTTAGAATCACATTTCAGGTGAAAATCCTCATGTGAGTTCAGAAATTGATTTGGTGAACATTATGTGGTATTAACCTTCACTGTTTTTATGGATCTTCCTGCTAGAAAAAGCATGTGGCAGAATATTTGGAGAACGACAAATGCAAAGAGGGTGATCATCTAAGGTGTAGATACTCAGAGCCCCTTGCATTCATAGTTGGTGGCAATACAACAGCCTGAATAGATCACCAGAAATACAAGCAAAGAAAATTCAATGTTTTATTCAAGAGACCTCTCACGGAAAAAATTTCCCAGGATTTGATCAGCTTTACCCAAGATGCTATACTGACCAAACCCTGAAGAGATTTTTTTTGAGTCACATACTACTGAGATGGGGAAAGTGACTGTAATTCTGTACTTAAAGCTCCCTCATTTCCTTTTGCCAGACAGTCCATGTAAAAAAAGCTCTACTTTACCTGATGCATCAAGATCTCTACTTTCTCTTATTGCTGTGATTCTCCTCTCACTCACACCCCAAGCACTCAGTTAAATGTTACCCCTCAACAATATTGAAGACTGTCTTGCTGGAATACAGAGCTGCAAGAAATTAGAATCGTAGAATATCAGGGTTGGAAGAGACCTCAGGAGGTTATCTAGTCCAACCCCATGCTCAAAGGAGGACCAATCCCCAACTAAATCATCCCAGCCAGGGCTTTGGCAAGCCTGACCTTAAAAATATCTAAGGAAGGAGATTCTACCACCTCCCTAGATAACGTATTCCAGTGTTTCACCACCCTCCTAGTAAAAAAGTTGTTCCTAATATCCAACCTAAACCTCCCCCACTGCAACTTGAGACCATTACGCCTCGTTCTGTCATCTACTACCACTGAGAACAGCCGAGCTCCATCCTCTTTGGAACCCCCTTTCGGGTAGTTGAAAGCAGCTATCAAATCCCCCCTCATTCTTCTCTTCCGCAGACTAAACAATCCCAGTTCCCTCAGACTCTCCTCAGAAGTCATGTGTTCCAGTCCCCTAATCATTTGTTGCCCTGCGCTGGACTCCTTCCAATTTTTTCACATCCTTCTTGTAGTGTGGGGCCCAAAACTGGACACAGTACTCCAGATGAGGCCTCGCCAATGTCGAATAGAGGGGAACAATCACGTCCCTCGATCTGCTGGCAATGCCCCTACTTCTACATCCCAAAATGCCATTGGCCTTCTTGGCAACAAGGTCACACTGTTGACTCATATCCAGCTTCTCATCCACTGTAACCCCTAGTCAGCAGAAGCAGGACTGTAGCTCCCTGAGAAAGCAAGCAGTATTGACAAGAAGAACCTCCACACAGTCAATCAATATGCACTACAAAACCTCTCTTTAAAACAGCATCATTCATCTTTGGCAGAAGAACCCACTATCCTGCCAATTTTTCCTTAGCTGTACCCCAGGCTTACTAACCTGTTTCCCTCCCCTTTATTCCCTTCTCTCCATTCCCTCCCCCCTCTGCTCCCCTCCCTGTTCTTACTTGGATTTCACCTTTTAAGATTCATAGTAACATTTTCAGATGTGCCCTTCACTTATCAAATTTTGTTCCATATGACAAGTAACCTTCCAGCATTCTCCTGAGTACAACTGCAGAAATGGAGAGGAATTCATTATAAAACAAAAGCTAAGGCCCAAGTGTGCAAGGAAAGTAGTGTCCTTTCTCTCTCTCTTAACAAGCTATCTGATTTTGCAAGAATTTGTGATAAGCAAGGCAATGGCAAGGAAACGAAATAGAGTCTCTCTTAACAATGTTTCATTTACTCTGACTTGACCTTTCTGAATGAGGTTCATACTACACAGGACATGAAAACAGATTCTATTCAAATCAGGACCAAAAAGAAAAAAAAGAAAAAAAAATCACATTAGAGATTCACTTTAGAGCCATCACTACGCCAGATGGTTTAGGCTTAGTTTGTTGGCATCTTTCCGCTCATTTATATTCCCTCTCCTCCCCCCAATCTATTGTAATTGCCATTATCTTTTTTTAGCAGTGGGAGAAGGTTCTTTTAGAACTTCCTTCACACAGCAGAGAAATGAACAGAATATTATATTGTGTGTGAATATCTGCACTGTAATCAGAGGATTAAAAGAATGCTTTATGTTGGTTTTATATGGTATATGTAAGGATGTCAGGTAGGAGGATATTATTTATCAAGAAGGTCTATATCTGACACATTGAAAGTGTAAGGAATATATTTTGCACAAAAAGCTATAGCATCAAGCACAGAGAACATTTGGGCACACCAGATCATAGTATGGGCTGTTTTCAGGTGGTATTGAAACCAAGTGGAATTGTTTGTGTGTTGATGACGTATATTATTGATACATACAATTAGTTGCAGATCTACACTTTACATGGGGAGGATGTACTGGACATAGACTTGGGGCTAGTCTACACACAGAAGTTGTACCAGTTTAACTGCGGGATTGTCTATATGCTAACATGCACCAGTTTACTTACATTGATACAAATCTCTGTATGAGCACTTTTATTTTGGATTAAAAAGAAAGAGTCTTAAACATGCTCATAATCAGTTGAAGTAAGAGTGTCTGCACAACCTCTTTCACTGGTGTAACTGAATAGGTTTACACCTTAAATTAAACAGTGAAATTCCATACACAGTCAAGCCCTAAAACTGGCAACTTCCTGTATGGACTCACTAATATCAGTTTAAAACTGGTCATATCATTTGCACCTGTAAATTCCACGGTATGCATCCGATGAAGTGAGCTGTAGCTCACGAAAGCTTATGCTCAAATAAATTGGTTAGTCTCTAAGGTGCCACAAGGACTCCTTTTCTTTTTGCGAATACAGACTAACACGGCTGCTACTCTGAAACCTGTAAATTTAATGAGACAAGTTAAACTGATACAACCTGGATTTAAATAACTCCTCATGTGAACACTTATTGTGAAGAAGAGCTTTATCTTATTGTGAATAAGAAGTGTATTTCTGGTTCAACTTAACCCCCTTCTGAACAACAGTATCCGCATGGGGCGTTATTCCAGAACAGCTATAATTCTTTAAATTCATACTCTACTTCATTCTAGAATAAATTCCTATCTAGACAAGCCCTTAGTCAGTTTAAAAATCACACCATTAGTTCAACCAGTGTTTAGACCAGGCCTTTTCTGTTGGGACCCAGCTCTTTGGAAATCCAGATTTTGAACATAGCAATATATTTCAATTATGATTCCAAAAAACCTTTGCCATAGAAGAAAGCATAATTTATCATACTGTGCTCGCTGATTTACTGCACATGTAATCTATAGTTGTCATTTTAAATACTGATGGATTTAATGCTAGGCCACACGAATGAGCAAGTATTTTTTCTTTTCTGATTCAGTTGCACCGCACTAGGGCTTGAAAAGTTTCCTGGGCCTGAAAAGGAAACTGAAGGGTTCTTCAGGTCTCTCAAGATCCAAGGATATCCCAGCCACAGGGTTAGACCCACTCCTGTGTGGAAGGCATCCTTATGGCTACTTCTATATTTGTGGAAGCTCTGTTGCTTATAAAATGCAGGTAAATACTTCTATGTAGTCACACAGGTATTTCCTATTTAACCTGAAGACTTTAAACATTTGTAGGTGCCTGCAACGCAGTCAAAACGGCCCATTAAATTAAAAACCAAAACCTGGCATGCCAGTGTAGTTGGGCAGACCCTAAACTGATGTGTAGCAGTGTCACTCTTTTCAGAGTAGCAGCCATGTTAGTCTGTCGTTGCAAAAAGGAAAGAAGGACTTGTGGCACCTTAGAGACTAACAAATACTCTATTAGCTTCAGTGGAATTACACTGATCTACAGCAGCTGAGAATCTGGTCCTGAATGCATACCCTATACTATCAGCAGTAGATAACAAAGATAGTAGTGCTAACGGGATGGTGTGCCCACAGCAGACCAAGAGACAAACGAGGTTAGTGTTGGCTAATTAAACCCTTTTCTCTGCTTTCACTTCAAGTGGGTTGCCTCACCCTGCAACAGAGTAAGACTCCCTTTCCCCAGTTAAGTGATGATATGACATGGATCAGCAACCTTTCAGGGACTTAAGCCTAATCAAAAGCCCATGGAAGTCAATGGAAAGACTCCTACTGATGGTGTTCATGGGTTTTGGGTCAGGCTGACAGTGATCTATGGAGTGGAGGCAACTCCATTATTATTTCAGAATCATGGAAAGGGCAGTTGCTCCAGGAAGATGGGAGCTCCTTCTCCTCCACGTTCTTCCTGGGGGTGGCTAGAGCCGCCCCAATGGAAAAAGACTTGTGTTTGATATTTGTTATAGTGTTAACAGAAGTGCTGAGCAATTCATTCTGTGTGTATTAGTCTCTTTTCCTTTCTTTACTCTGTTGCCGATCTACCGATCTTATCTCGGTCAGGGTTTTGAATGGTTGCCCATCACTCTAGTATCTGTGCATCTTTCATAATAAATGGATTGGAAGTAACAAAGTCTATAGTGATTTTTATGGCGTATTTAACTCTTCTCCCTGTGACAGTCATGGAGCTGCTATGTATTAATCTATGAATAATGAAATTATTGGTATGAATGTTGCAGGGGAACTGCTTAGTGAGGAAAAGCTGCTCTGTTACTGTGTAGGGTTATTAGAATTTCCTGTACAAATGTATTGACCTAACTTAATAGTGGGCAGTGGGAAGAACAAGCAGGATAGTCACACAACAGATCTAGATAAGGACAACCCAATATACACAAAAGACAATGGTCATGCTGTTAGCTTCAAGAATTGTATCCACAGTCTCTAATCGGTTACAAGCTTTGTTCTTCCAAAGCCATGAGACTAGAGATCAAAAGAACACTAAAGAATTTAAAATACTTTCTCAGTAGGAGAAGGAGTCACTGGTTGGCAGGTGTCAAGGAAAACTCGGAGAGAGACTCTGCATAGGAAGTCCAGGGAATGGTCAGCCTTAGGGAAAAGGTAGATACATGTACAGTCTCTTTTTAAGAGTTGTTCTAAATAAATGATATTTTGCTTTAAGGATGCTGTTTGATCATCAGTTACAACTGTCATTGCTCTGGAGGGAACAGAACTGCAGGACCTGTACATAAGTCAGATCCGTTGGAGTAATCACGGTTGATACACAGGGGACTTCAACCCAGGGCCTGGCCTGAGAGTGGAATGACGAAGTATGAGTCAATCCTGAGAAACAGGAAATGACTAGAGAACTGAGACATAGGGAGGAGTGTGTTTGGACAGACCAGGAGGGTATAAATATTGTACTTACATTTCAGTGTATAGCAGGGGTAGGCAGCCTATGGCACGAGTGCCAAAGGCGGCACGCGAGCTGATTTTCAGTGGCATTCACACTGCCTGGGTCCTGGCCACCAGTCCCAGGGTCTCCGCTGCTGGCCTGGAGTACTGGCTGCTGGTCCCCTTGCCAGCTGGGGTTCTGTCCTCTGGCCCCGCTCAGCCCGCTGCCGACCCCAGGTCCCTGGGGCTCAGCTGCTGGCCTGGGGTACTGGCCACTGGCTCTCTGCAGCTGGGGTTCCATCCGCTGGCCTCGCTCAGCCTGCTGCCGGCCACGGGTCCTGGCCACGGGTCCCGGCCACTGGTCCGGGGGGCTCTGCTTCCGGCCCGGGGTCCAGGCCGCCAGCCCGGGGCTCTGCAGCCACCCCCAGCTGTGGCTCACTGGTCCCAGCTTGGGGCAGTGAGGGGTACAACCAGGGGCAAGAGGGGGCGCAGCTCAACACCCCCACCTTAAAAATTGTTCCAGCGCCACTGTGCTGGGATATTTTTAAGTCCTGATTTGCTGCTTACATCACTATCATGCCACATGGAAAAGCGCACTGCGTTTGATGTTGAGATTAGAATGTACATGCAAGAACTGGAATCAGAATTTCACAGATTTCAAGATTTCCAGCGATTTGGCCTAATGCTTTCTTTTCAAATTAAACCTGAAAAGTTCAACGAAAGGGACTTATTTTAGGGGATGGGTACTGAAGATTTCAAAATGCAGCTCATTCAGTTAAAAAGCTCAGAATTGTCATCAATCATCAGAACATCAAAGTTTGGAGATCTGCGGAATGTATGTGAAGCTACCAAGAGAGATCATGGGGCCTCTATACTGACCTGCTGGATGTCCCTGCCAGTGAAATTTAACTGTTTGGAGAAAATTGCATTTGCAATGCTTTCAACATTTGGATCCACATACTTGTGTGAACAGGTATTTTCACACTTGAAATCTGTCCTCTGTCCCTCTCGGAGCTGGTTAACAACTGATCACTCAGAAGCCTGTTTGCACCTTAAAGTATCCAAATAAGTTCCAGACATTGGAAAACCCAGCAAGGAAAAGCAAGGGCAAGGATCACACTAAACTGATAAGATCTGCATTTTACTTTAATTTTAAATGAAGCTTCTTAAACATTTTAAAACCCTTATTTACTTTACATACAATAGTTTAGTTATGTATTATAGACTTATACCAAGAGACCTAAAAACACTAAAATGTATTACTGGCATGCAAAACCTTAAATTAGAGTGAATAAATGAAGACTTGGCACACCACTTCTGAAAGATTGCCGACCCCTGGTGTATAGTATATAGAGCAGTATAAGCAAATCATTGTCTGTATGAAATTTTAGTTTGTACTGAATGCTAAAAACTAGGCAAATATCTAGATGAGTTGATGTACCCCCTGGAAGACCTCTGCATACCTCCAGGGGTCCTCATATTCATGATTGAGAACCACCTGGATAAGAAATTTTACTCAAATGTGGGTGAGATCCTGGCCACAAAGGAAGTTTTTCCATTGGCTTAAACAGTGCGAGACTTTCATCCTATATGTGGGAGTCAAGGCCACAAAATGAGAGTGCAATGCTGTGGCTCTAACAATGTGTGGCATTATGAAATGACTGCTGTGAGTATGAAACCTAAATCATCTGAACAGATGGGTGGGGTAAGGGCAGTTGATGAAGATGGACTGCATGGTCCGCGGATGTGGGATCCTGAAGTTGAACCCATAAGTCAAGAAAATGGGTTCTTTTTTGGCTAATTACTAACACGGCTACTACTCTGAAACCTATTTCTTAGTTGCAACTTGTTCTGAACGGATTTTATTGAATTTGCAATAATATTTTCTATGATAGTATATTATACTCCTGAGACACTTATTTTTTCTAGCTTCCTCCTACAAAACACCCCTTTAGTTCTAATGAACCCAAATGTTATAATGAACCCAAAACCTCAAAGCACAATTCACCAAAATCTCCATGATTCACCTGGTTTTGCATCAAAATTGCAAAACCACAGAGTTTTTCCATTATTTCCATCCAAATCCATAAATCAGCCCCAGTTCACCAGAAGGGGTTGCAAGTGTAAGGCCATGTCTTTTTCTGCTAGACAATTAAAGAACCATCTGCTATCAGAAATTTCTCTTCCCAATATAGGTACTTGTATACTGTTATCAAGTCACCTCAGTCTTCTCTCAGATAAGCTAGATAGATTGAACTTCTCAAGGCTCTCACTGTAAGGCAGGTTCTCCAGACCTTGAAGCATTCTTGTAACTCTTTTCTGAACCCTTTCCAATTTTTCAATGTTTTTTGAAGTGGGGTACACTTTTAGAACTGGACACAGTATTCTAGTGATGGTCTCACTAATGCTATACAAAGAGATTAAACCATTGTGATGGTTCTTGTGTATCACCTTGTTATTCCCTGCTACCAATGCAAGAAAGTCTTGCTTGTGCTCAGTTTGGTGTCAGCTCCCTAATACCATCAGCCTGTTAGCCACTCAAGCATTCTGCTCTGTGGTACGCCAGGCCTTACTTTGCCTTGCAGGTTAACAATAGGTTCACCCCAGTCCCTGAGTCCTTTGAAGCATTCCCCTGTGATATCTAGCCCCTGACACTGACTACTTAAAAAAATACCAAGTCGGCTGTCAGTATTCAGCTCAGGACCAGCACTTTGCTTAACACCACACTACTGAGATATATTTATAGTGAAAACATGAATAAACTTTACCTTCTGAAACCTTAGACTGATGATGTAAGGATATTGGAAACAAATGGTTACATATAAAACAAATCATAACATACTTTCCAGACACTAAACTTAAATAACAGGTTAATCTCCTGTCTAAAGAGGCTTATCTTACCCCAAAGTCCTTTTCAGTATCTTAAACCAAAGTTGGCTAAGATCCCATTTTCATGAATGCAAACAGTCTTCCTGTTTACTTGCTAGGTGCAGAATGAAGGGTTGTCTTCTTTTCCTCCAATATATACCCCCGAAGTTCATTGTCTGTATTCAGAGACAGGATAACCACCCATAGCTTTCCCTCTCCCACCCCCCCACACTGTCTGCTGCTTTCCTATTGACTTTACATCCCTTTATTAACATTTAAATCCCAACAGAGATATACATTTTTTGCTTCGTATCGGAGGAAAACCCTGTTTTTCACCTCTGCTGATGACTAATGCCTTGTCATAAACTTTAAAAACGTATTTTCAGTATGTATGCATAACTCCTCACACAATAGCTGAAAATACATATCACAACAATATTAATGACCAGCTTTCATTAAAATTTCACATGACATTCTTTGGTGTACCAGACTGAACACACCAGACACATGAGATTTCTGTAACCCCTTGCCAACTGGCATTAAGAGGTGCTTGGATCTAAACCCTGCTCCTACTTAATGCTTCCAAGGATCATGTTCACTCTCTAAACTACAGCATCACACTGGGAGTCCATGTTCAGTTGGTTATCTACCATGATCCCTCAGTTCTTTTCAATGTCACTGCATTCTAGGTGCTCCCATCTTGGAAGTGTGATCTACATACTTCATTCCTAAATATACATCCTTGATTAGGCTGCATTAAAACTCATGTGGATGACGCTCATGGTGGAACACAACTAGGTAAAGAAGCAGTGATCCGGAAGAACTTGTCTGTGGTTGTAGCTGGAGTGTAGTGTATTACAACAAACACTCCCAAAGAACAGGAAATCTCTCTGATGAAACAAGTAGTTCAGGTGCAATGGCTGGCAGAAAAACACCTTGTCATAAATATAAAGGGAAGGGTAAACCCCTTTGAAATCCCTCCTGGCCAGGGGAAAGCTCCTCTCACCTCTAAAGGGTTAAGAAGCTAAAGGTAACCTCGCTGGCACCTGACCAAAATGACCAATGAGGAGACAAGATACTTTCAAAAGCTGGGAGGAGGGAGAGAAACAAAGGGTCTGTGTCTGTCTGTATGCTGGTCTTTGCCAGGGATAGACCAGGAATGGAGTCTTAGAACTTTTAGTAAGTAATCTAGCTAGGTATGTGTTAGATTATGATTTCTTTAAATGGCTGAGAAAAGAATTGTGCTGAATAGAATAACTATTTCTGTGTATCTTTTTTGTAACTTAAGGTTTTGCCTAGAGGGGTTCTCTATGTTTTTGAATCTAATTACCCTGTAAGATATCTACCATCCTGATTTTACAGGGGGGATTTCTTTATTTCTATTTACTTCTATTTTCTATTAAAAGTCTTCTTGTAAAAAACTGATTTTTTTTTTCATTGTTCTCAGATCCAAGGGTTTGGGTCTGTGGTCACCTATGCAAATTGGTGAGGCTTTTTATCCAACATTTCCCAGGAAAGGGGGGGCGCAAGTGTTGGGAGGATTGTTCATTGTTCTTAAGATCCAAGGGTCTGGGTCTGTAGTCACCGAGGCAAATTGGTGAGGCTTTTTACCAAACCTTGTCCAGGAAGTGGGGTGCAGGGTTTTGGGAAGTATTTTGGGGGGAAAGACGCGTCCAAACAGCTCTTCCCCAGTAACCAGTATTAGTTTGGTGGTGGTAGCGGCCAGTCCAAGGACAACGGGGGGGAATATTTTGTACCTTGGGGAAGTTTTTGACCTAAGCTGGTAAAGATAAGCTTAGGAGGTTTTTCATGCAGGTCCCCACATCTGTACCCTAGAGTTCAGAGTGGGGGAGGAACCTTGACACACCTGTTCATGGATTTCCAGTTTCCTCACACCATCGCATGCTATGCTGGCTGCTATGCTGAAGCTTAATTGCAGACTCATCACTAAATAGCAATACTTAATGTAAACAATGTTTCAGTATTTTTCAGCTAATACTTCTGGCACCACAAAAGATCATGTCTGAGAAGGTAGGTTATGTAGGCTTGGAAGGATTAGATTTTTGTCAGAATCTGTCAGTAAACTTTGATTTCACTATGTATACACAAACAAAAAATAATATTTCTATACATAATAATAGAAATTTACAGATAGGCAAAGTAAGACAAATGGTGCTTGAGAACTAATAGCAGTTTGATTTAAGGGTTTTTACTTTGTATATTTTGATATGTAATGTTGACAGTTTGTGTTCTTAAAGCTTTAGCTATTTGAAGTTCAATATCTAGTGTCATTAAATAATTGTCTGAATCTCCCCATAATTTCCTGCAACTGCAAAAATTTAAATTGATAAAAATAAAAAAGATGCTTGAAAATGAACATTGATATTATCTGTCGAACTTACAAAAACAAAAATCTAATTTTGCCAAGCCTAGTTTTATGCAGTAAAATACAAGTTGTAGAATATCTTATCAAGGTGCCTTTGAATTAAAACAAAAGGAAAATAAGCACAGCTTGGTTATAAGTTGTGTCTGACATATAACTGGATTACTCCAGTTTTCTGCCAGTGTAAATGTACACTGGTGTAAAACTTGATTAAGAGTGGATCAGGCCCCATACTTATATGTTCACTGTTTAAAAATGTACCCATGTCATGCTACTCAGTGTACCAGGTACAGTATGTGGGCCAAATGCATTTTTGATGCTGCCTGGTGTACTTGATAGAGCCCTAGGTAGTTGTGAATGATGTTTATAGAATGCCATGGAATGCTGCTGTCACTATACCGAAGTGGTAACAGCACTAAGCAGCTAGAAGATTAATAGAGAGCTCTTCTGTGATTGCCTGTGGCAGTGGATGAGGCATTTCAGATGACAGGTATATTGAGAAAAGTCTGGAATCTGACCTTAAAAACTAACTGAAGGTCTATATAGAAAACCCTTAAAAAGAGTGACTAGAGAATGTTTTCCTATTGGATGTGTTTTTCTCTGTTTTCTTTGCCCTGTTTGCTAGCTATCAAAGGTGTAGTTCTCTCACAGCCTATCCCTCCATTGAAGTCATAACCCTGGATTTGTGACACCACAATGATTTCCATGGCAGCTTGTCACTGTCTAACAGAGAGCCACTGCAGTGACTGTAACACAGGACTGGAGTGTTCTGATCAGCAATTTTAGTCTGCCCACAGAATTCCAAGGTGGTGGAGAGGATACATTAGTGACAGAAAGGCCAACACAAAAAGCCCTAATCAAGCCTACTTGTAATGAAAGTACAAATAATGATCTCTAGTCATTTGCAGCTAACGAACACCTCATTTGCTACATTCTTCAAATGATAAAATACCAAGCTTGAGGGAACAGTAACATGCCCAAATGTTTCAAGATCTAGCCCATCAAAATTCAAGCACAGGAAAATCACCCTCCTGCATTTGTGCCTTGTACCAATCAACAGCAATTCAGTTGGAGATTTAGGCAAAGCCTATTGACTTTCTGTCCACCCAAGAATGAATTCAAATCTTTCAGCAAAAGACCAAGGAGAGTGCCATGCCAGGATGCAATAAAATGCATTGGAGTGTCATTCACATAATAATGGAAGCCCTCATTATTCTTGTAGATAATATCTCTTAAGTGGTGCTCTCCACTTCCAGCATTTAAAAAAAAAAAGGTGCAAGAGTGAAAGCTTGAGAAACATCACATGCAGTTTCATAAAGGTCTGTAGCTGCTTAACTAAACAGAATATTTGAGAGAAATGTAATTCAAACCACAAAACTAATCCATGATAATGCTAGAGAATGTATCAATATGCCATACCCTTTCTTTCAGTAATGAGATGCAAGTTTCCCCTCCCACATAAGTGATGAGGTGAGTAGAAAGTACCTATCCTACCTGTAGGCCGCCCATGCACCCAGTCTCAGGAGGTAATAGTTGGGCTACCTACAGCACCTCAACGCTAATCTTTAATGAGCCACTGTAGTGCCCATGAACAGTATAGTATCCCTTTAAATAGTTTGTGAGTCCTCTCCCAATGCATGCAGTGTTTTATGTTTGGAAGCAGACAGAAACCAGTCACAGCAACAATGCGTATGTAGCTAGGCCTTGCACATTTGTGTGTAATTAGTAAACATGGTTCTTTGCCCATATGATTTCTTCATGTTCATGTGCAAAGAGCTAAAGACACAATGCCCACCTCGACATATATTCTAAACATACAGGTCTAGATCCTCAGCTGGTATAAACTGGTTTAGTTCTATTGAAGTAAATGGAGCTATGCTAATGTACACCAGAGGAGGACATAGCCCTTTGCCTTTTTCATTTTTGTTAGTAGCTTTCTCTCTTTCTTGTTTAATCTAGACCTTCTTCTTCCACTCCCTTGCCTTCGAGGAGAAGAATTATGCTCTCTCACTCACAAAAGTAGTCCTTTCATCATCTGTAGCCTTGTCATATAACTTATTATGGGTTACTCTGAAACCTGTTATTATGGTGGGTACACTAATGCTGACCGGTTTCCAACATTTACTGAAAACAGCAGGCCAAATTCTCCTCCAAGTTCCCTGAGACTGTCTGAGTGTAACACAGAGCAGAATTTGGCTGAGTTCTTCATTGACTTTCAGATTACCACACAGCTTGTAATAAGGCCATTGAGTCACCAAGCATAGTTAAGATCAAGCAATGCTTTTAAGCATGGGGAAACCTATTATTTTAATAGTGTTACAGCCCTGTTGATATTGAGGCTTTTAATTCCTAAATGTACAAAATCAGATAAAATGTATATCATTCCCATGCATGCCAGCTGTATTCAACTTTTATTGCTACTTAT
This sequence comes from Eretmochelys imbricata, assembly GCF_965152235.1. NCBI lineage: Eukaryota > Metazoa > Chordata > Testudines > Cheloniidae > Eretmochelys > Eretmochelys imbricata. The sequence goes on from NC_135573.1 coordinate 244,326,256, forward strand.
ACCCATGCTTGTAGATTTAATTCCTCCTGCACAAAGCATTTTCTTTTTAACTTGACATCCCACCAATGAATATATGCAATATGTTTGATATGCTTAAAAATAATAAAATCAAGCCTTACAATGGCAGTCCTGCTTTATTTGAATAACACCTGCTTAGTAGTATGATGAACCAAGTACTAGTAGTTATTTTAAAAGCACAACTTTTCGTAGGGCTCCTATCACAAACAGGACACTTAGTATTGGATTCATTGTTAAACCAGACTGCATGCAGAGCTGGCTGCCTTTCAAAGCAGGGCACAAGGCCTGTTTTATCAATGAGTTCACAAACAATCAATAAGAGCTTGAGAAGAAAAGCACTCTTTCTGGTCCAAATGGCAACAGAGATTTATCATGGGATTTTTATCCTTTGATATGACTACACTACTTCCATCTCAAGCAGCTACAAAAACAAAAAACTCCTTGAAGGAGTCACATTTTCAGGTGATGACAGTGAAAGCTGAAAGCGTTGTTTGGATGGTTTTATTTTGAATGTTCTATACTAAGAAAAAATCATCAAGCAATAAACAAAGTCATTTTAATCAATTTCTTATAGTGTGTCCAATTCATGGCTGTGCTAGGTTTCAAATAAAGTATTATTGTAATAACTGATTCTTAGTATCCCTGACAAGATTTGTTACTTTTTGCTCACTTTCCTCCTGGGGTCCTCTCCTCAGGGAATCTGATGGTACATATTTTGAGGGGATAACTTAGGACTATCTCCTTATCCATTACCAGGATACCAATCAACTTCACTTGTGTCTCTTGAGAAGATGGGGGTAGCATCCTTTTAGAAAGTGCTAGAAGGTATCTGACTCACCCCACTTCACCTCACCTCATTATAGTCAAAATCCTGAGGTCCTTACTCAGTTTATACTCACTTCTTAAGTACAAAATAGGTAAGGACTGAGTAAAAACTGAGATTGCAATTCTGCCTTTAATGTCTCACATCTCTCTGGGTGATATCTGGGAGACTGAGGCAAAGGCATCAGAGGTGGGCTGAAGACCTGGCCTAGTATACAGAAGAAGAGAGAGAAGTGAACTGATAATACTGTAATAACTGAAAAATACTGATGGTGGAGAGGAACAAAGGGGTAACTTTGGGGTGAGCACATAGAGAAATAAGTATTTCCATGACACATAAAGGGGATCTAGCGAGTTGCTTACAGATAGAGCTGGTTGGAATACCAAAATTTTTACCATGATATTTTGAACAAGACATTTGGGGTTGAAATATTTTATTTTTCCTGCTGGAATTTTCAAATCAATTCAAAATGAAAATTTTGTTTCAAATTTTGTTTATTTCATTTTTTCATTTTACTCCGACTTTAAAATATCATTTTGTTTTGGTTTTCAAACTGACATTTTTGGTTTGAATTGGCATTTTGACTTACCATGTGGATTTGTTTTAAGTTTTTTTATACTGGAAAAAACAATGACATTTTAAGTCCAAATTAAATGAAATTATTCATTTTGACATTTCTCATGGAAAAATCAAAATGTTTCCTCAGAATTTATAGGTTTCAGAGTAACAGCCATGTTAGTCTGTATTCACAAAAAGAAAAGGAGTACTTGTGGCACCTTAGAGACTAACCAATTTATTTGAGCATGAGCTTTCGTGATCATGGTCTCTGTGTGTATATAATGTCTTCTGCAGTTTCCACGGTATGCATCCGATGAAGTGAGCTGTAGCTCACGAAAGCTCATGCTCAAATAAATTGGTTAGTCTCTAAGGTGCCACAAGTACTCCTCTTCTTTTTTCAGAATTTATATTATCTCACTAAAAATTTTGGTTTCACAAAACCATAATTTTTGGTGGGAAAAGATTTTTGACCAGCTCTACTTTCGGAACAAGGATGAAGAAACTGAGGTTTTGTTATTGACTCCTACCACTGACACACTAGCCTTACTTGTACAAATAACTTAACCAGACTGAGGCTTATTATCCCCATCACTAAAATTGTGAGAATACCTACCAACTGCACAGAAGTGTTGTGATTAATAACTATAAGATTCTTGAAAGTTTAGAGCCTGATTGTCCTCTCACATCAGCATAAAATTAATGTAATTTTATTCATTTAGGTGGTCTTACTTTAAGTCAGGAGTAACTGAGGTAAGAATCAGGCCCATAAAATAGTAAACACTACGTTGTTTTTAAGTATTTAATTCCCTCCTGTGCCTAAATTATTGTGATTGGGATGTTCCAAATTTCCCAGCCTAGAGCAGTGCAAATTCATCCATATGTACTTGGGCCTACAAATCCTTAAAAACTCAGGTCCTTTAAAGTATTCTTGAACCATAGAAAATAATTGCTGTTGAATTGTCTTTTGATTCCACCACAGGCATAAAAGGGCCCCAAAGGAGATTTTGTATAAAACTGACAAATCTTTAACTATACTCCAGATTTATTTTTCCTGATATTTTTGTACCTGTTGATAGAGTAGAATTGCAATCCTTCCTCTCTGGAGAATAAATCAGAAGATCATGACAGTACAATTGGAAGCAGTCAGGCACCTTCCACAGATTGCTATGTTTTGCTTCACTTACTCCAGTCCCCCAATTGCTTTCCTACTTTTATCTGTAGATTTTTTTTTAGTCTGATTGCTTCAGACCGTACATTGGAGTGAGTGATGTCAATTGCATACTTGTTGCATGCAAACCTTGTAACAGCCAGTTGAATACAAACTTGTCAATGTTCTTCCATTTTTCCCCATTCCCTATTCGTACCATGTGAAAGACAAAAATACTTATGGCTTCAGCCTCTACTTAGCTAGTTCTAGCAATAAGTTATAAGTAAAACTGGTATATTCACCAAAACCTGCAGTTTTGATGAACCCCAAACTATTTGCAATATGTGTAAAAACTTCCAAATAGTTTTGACCAAATTGAAAAAAACAAAATGTTTTGTTTTTACCCAACTTGATTTTTTTCATTTTGATTGTGGGCATTTTGATAAAAGTAAAGGAGGACTAGATTCACCAAATGGCCTGGTGGGGAAGACTCCTATATATCCTTGGAGCAGGGTTGTGAACTTGAGTATCCTACATTATAGATAAGTGATGGGGTTGGGACTCACCACCGCTGCGCCTCCTGCTGGCACATCTGCGAATTAGCTCTGTCCGTTGCGGAGCGCCCTCGTCTGTTCCCCCATTGGTATCTAGACCTGCGTTGCTCCCTGCTCGGCAACATCTGTTTCTGGTCACTGCCCTCTAGCAGTGCCCTTTAGTCCATCCTCACCCCATTCCAGGGGGGAAGGGGAGGGCTCTTAATGGCAGACCTTCTGCTCGGGCCTGTCGCACTGGCCAACTGCGACCCAAAGTCTAGCCCCTCACGTCTGGGGCCCATTGCAGTCTGACACGGCTGCTCTTTGTCGGCCAGGTGCAATGCAAGGGGAAAGGGGGGGCGGGACCCAGGCTCACCTGCTACTCTGGGTCCCGGCCCAGGAACCCTCTAGCGGCAGCCTCCCTGCTCTCCTTCTCACCCCTCTATCCTCCCTGGGCCAATTCCCATCTGGCCCCTCACACCCGCTAGGCCCTTCCAGTCAGGGCCCGCAGCCTGACAGGTATTGGGCTGGAGCTCCCCCAAGCCAAGCCAAGCCAAGCCAAGCCAAGCCAAGCCAAGCCAAGCCCTGCCCTGCCCTGCCCTGCCCTGCCCTGCCCTGCCCTGCCCTGCCCTGCCCTGCCCGCTGGTCTCCATCCCTCAGGAGACAGATCTTCTCCCTTGAAAGTCTTGGAGAGACTGCCCTGCTCCTCTGCTGGGCAGCCTTTATATAGGGCTGAGCCTGGCCCCGACTGACCACTTCCTGCTCATCCCTGGCTCTCCCACAGGCCCTCCCTGATTGGCTGCCAGTCTATGCAGCCGCTCTGGCCTACCCTAGCCCTGTCTTGCATGGGGGGAAGCCACCCCACCACAGTAACGTTACGAGTATGTCACAGAGGTCAGGAGAGTCACAGAATCAGTGACTTCCAGAGACCTCCCTGACATTTTCCGCCCCAGGGCTGAAACTGTCAGCTGGCAGCAGGCCCCCAGCAGCTCCTAGCCCCTGGGCAACAAGGGGACCCCGGAGCTCCCAACTGCAGGGGGACCCCACAGCTCTCCTGTGGTGGAGGGCAGCAGGAGGACCCAACAACTGCCTAGCACTGGTGGGGCTCACCCCGCCCCCCCAAAGCTGTTCAGCTGCTGGGAGGAGGGGGAAAGGGACCCTAGAGCCCCCACCTGCTCTGGGTGCTGGAACCTCCTCTCTCCCCATTTTGTCAGGGATATTTTTTGTAAAAATCACAGACAGGTCAAAGGCTTTATTGCCTGTGACCTGTCTGTGATTTTTACTAAAAATATCTGTGACAAAATCAGAGCCTTAATTATAGGTGGGTGCCCCAGTCACCAGACTAGAGAATGGTTCTCACACTGTTTCCCTGGCCCAGACTATTCATTGTAATTCATAATGGTAATTAATAGTCATGGGGGAAGAGCATGAGAATGACTCAATAGCTTGGTGATTAGAGCACTTACCTAGGATGTGAAAGACCCAAATTCAAGTCCCTGGCTGCTTCAATGGCTATTTAATTATTTATAAAAAGTGGAACAGCTTCAATAGAAGAGATTGGGAGAGCACCCATACCCCATCAGAATATTTCATAGTCCAGTTGCAAGGACATATTCCTACAGTGTAATAGATGTGTTCAAATCCCTCCCCATATCAGGTAGGGTCTCCCACACCTGAGGTGATTTACCTGAGCTACAGATTTCACCCTTCTCTCCTCGCTCCAGCCCACAGCACTCTTGTGAATCTAGTTTTCCTTTGCTTTTGTCAAAATGCCTGGATTTTTTTTATTTATTTTTTTTTACTTTTCAATTTGCTAAATATTTAGAAAAATATTGTTTTCAGTTCAACCCAAAATTAAGCTGTTTTTTTTTTTTTCAGAATTGCCATCGAACCAAAACATTCATTATTCATATAGGTTTATATGAGGTACTTAAAAAACTTTTTGAACATTAAATACTCCTACAAGTTATTCTGACTAGGTAACAGTGCATATTGTTATTCAACAGATCTATTCCCACTATGCAGTAAAAGTCAGATCAGTTTACTTTAATGATAAACTAAATGTTCACTGCTTTTTACTCCTGAGCCAATAACAGCAACGGGAGAGTGAGCTAGATTTTATTTTGTCTCATGCAATATCAACAGAATTATTAACAACACACTGATGAAGAATCCAGGTATGAACCAGAAAGAATCCAGCTTTTCTTCCTGATTCCCAGGTAAATGTGCAAGCTGGCAGATCAAAATTAATAACTTATTTACTTGAAAACTAAGCCAATTTGATTCCGAAGTAATTGCAGAATATTAACCACTGTGATACCATTTTAGAAGCTTATGCTCAGATAAATTTGTTAGTCTCTAAGGTGCCACAAGTCCTCCTTTTCATTTTAGAAGAAGCAATGTAAAGAGCAGAACTACATGTTAAACACTGAAGAAAGCAATTTAAGGATCAAATATCAAACCAAGGCATACATCTCAAAACCTTACTTACATTTCCAATAATTTGCATAATGCTCTCATAATTAGCAATATGTGAACATTCAAAATTACATTCAGTTTTGCATAAATCACTTACAGGAAAATATGATACCCATATTCATGCTGACTAGTAACTTACACTATTCTTACATCTTAAGCAGTTGATGTGAATGTAGATATCACAATCTGGCCCATAAGTATTGAATTTCTGTCTGAATTATCTATAGCTAATGGACCAAACTCACTCTTGCAGGAGAGAGGGGCAGGGGAATCCACATTACAGTTCCCTGATTCTGAGGACCAACTCCAGCCCCGATAACTCTTAGAGATGATTCTGAGCAGCTCTAAGTTACACCACTGGCACAGAGTTCTCGGTGATCCCTCTGTCAGTGGAGGACTGGCATAGCACAGTACAACTTTGCCATCCCGAAAGGTTAGGGGACATGGAAATCATATTCTTTCTACCAAATATGCATGTCAAGATGATGATTCCCTGCAGGTAGCGGAACAGAAATGGGTCTTTATGAGGGACTTCAAGAAAGAGTGTTGGGGGTACTTTGCAGATGAGCTCAGGAAAGTTGAGCTACGTGTGATGGGCAACAAGCAAGAGTAGAAGGATGGGCAATGCAAACTGAGAGAATCTTGGATCATACAGAGTTTCATAGATAGCTGTACTGATTTGTACGGCGTTGGCAATTCTAATTTATGGGCATAAGAAAAGGAATCACAATGTAGAAGTGCTGTCTGGAGTTTATCCTGTTCCCATAGTGAAAACAATGTCAAAATACCCATTGATTTCAGTGGCAGCAGGATCAAGCCCTATAATAGGCAATGAAAGACCTAATTTTTTTACTGGGTGAAGGTTATTGTCTTTGTACACTACACATTCAAATACACCAAGAAATAAAAACTTACATTTATACAGTACCTTTAATCTTAAAGCATCCAAGAATGGTTTACAAATGGTAATGATGACTCAGATATGCAGTGTCAGTTTCTATAATGCTAGACACATAAGAAAAAATCCCAGCAACAGATCATTCAGTTATCTTCACAGGACCAGCATAATCATACTCTAAGAATTGTTCATTTCCAACCACACGCTGCAGAGTAGGATGAAATGGCACATTCCATTTTTCAAAGACGGATGGATGCTCTGCTAAGACAATAAGCATTAGTAAGGGCTTGAAAAACTCTAGTCCCCCAACCTGTGCTAACTTACTTGCTAAATGTACTTATTAATGAAATACAATTGAATAAAAGATCACCCACCCATGTTAATTCTAAATACCATATCAGAGTCAGACTGGAGCAGAGTCAATGTTGATTTGTGCTTAAGATAATGAAATTTGAAAGTCTAGAAATTATAGGGTTGTTTATATGTCCATCTCTGTAAAATAATTGCATCCAATTTCCCATAATATAAAAGAGAGGCATTCTGTTGCAGCTGTTTGAAAGGATGGTTTGATTAAGGAATATAGATAACATTTACAGCTTTTGAAGGACTTCAAATCTATCCGGCAAATCAGGGAATTTTAAGAGAGAATAAAATTTCTAAACTTAAAAGCATTATTTTTCCTCAGACATCTAATTTAGATTACATACAAGAAGCCTATAATAAACCTCCCACAAAGAAATAATAGTACACTACACATATTACGGTTGTTCAACACTCCATTTAAATACAACTCCTGGCCCTCCTCCAGAAGCCAGGAAACATGCCTTTCCATAGCAACAGTAAGAGAAAGGTCAGGACAATATTTTCTTAGGAAAGCTGGCCCTTCAGAGGGATTCAGGAGGACATTCTAGGTCACATGTCAAATGAGATACTGTGGTTTCAGACTGAAACTCAGATCTTTTTTCTTTTTTTTTTTTTTGCTATACAAAGCCTGGCGCCTGGTTTCTTAGGAACTATTCCTTCTGGAAACACAGCCAGCATACAGTTGCCACAGCTTCCAGCTTAGCAAAAGTATAAATGAGATGTGAAAACTGTTCCTTGTTAATTCATTGAGAGGATAGCTCAGGATCTATTTAATTAAAGGCAATGATCTGAGCTAATCTATGTAGTTCATTTTATTGGATTTGGGCCAGTAAGTATCCATTTAGACAATAGAATATTTAAAGGACAAATGTGACAATTTTTATTTTTATCTATTTTTTTAACCTTTTAAAAATATTATTCTGATTGTTCAGAAAAGCCATTTTGCAATTTGAAAGTGAATCAATTCCTTACAGGAATTGCTTTCTCTATCATGTCAGGAGCACACTGAGTTGCTGTTGTAAAGTTGCATATGATTATTGGGTTAATGGCATCCTTTTCCAGGCCCTGATCCTGCAAACACTTATGCACATTAATAACTTTGTCATTGGACTCCTATTGACTGCTTTGAGTCAGAGTCTCTTTTGGAGTCATATTCTGTGTTAGACAGAAATGCAAACATTTTCCTTAGTTATCTTAAATCAGTATGATTTTTTTCTCCATAAAAACAACTTAAAAACAATAAAAAAAAACCAACCAGAAGAACCTAGGTATTTATAAATAAGAATAATCCTTGAGAAGGAAATTAGACCGTGATAGTAAGGAACACAGGCAATGCCCCAGTGAAGTGGAACCTCCTCATCCCTAGTATTCTTTAACAGTATGTCACAGAAAAAGTTTCTGAGCGTCAATGTTATTCAAAGATACAGTGGAGTAAATTTAAACCAGAAAGCTTTTAATGAAAGAGAACTTTCCTAAGGCAATACTATAAGAACATAACACAAGAACGGCCATACTGGGTCAGGCCAAAGGTCTATCTAGCCTACTATCCTGTCTTCTGATAGTGGCATGTGCCAGATGCTTCTGGGAGTGAACAGAACAGGGCAATTTATTAAGTGATCCACCCCTGTCATTGAGTTCCAGCTTCGAGCAGTCAGAGATTTAGTGACACCGATAGCCATTGATGGACCTATTCTCCATGAATTTATCTAATTATATGTTTAATCCAATTATACTTTTGGCCTTTGCAACATCTTCTAACAATGAGTTCCACAGGTTGACTGTGCATTGTATGAAGGAAGAAGTATTTCCTTATGTTTGTTTTAAACCTGCTGCCTATGCATTTCATTGGGTGACCCCTAGTTCTTGTGTTATGAGAAGGAGTAAATAACACATCCTTATTTACTTTCTCCACATCATTCATAATTTTATAGACCTCTATCACATCCCCTCTCAGTCATCTTTTTTCCAAGCTGAACAGTCCCAGTCTTTTTAATCTCTCCTCATATGGCAGCCATTCCATACCCCTAATAATTTTGTTGCCCTTCTCTGTACTTTTTGCAATTTGAATATATCTTTTTTGAGATGGGGTGACCAGAACTGCATACAGTATTCAAGGTGTGGGCATACCATGGATTTATATAGCACACTATGATATTTTCTGTCTTATTATCTATCCCTTTCTTGATGATTCCCAATATTCTGTTCTCTTTTTTCGCTGCCACTGCACATTGAACAGATATTTTCAGAGAACTATCCACGATGACTCCAAGATCTATTTCTAATTTAGACCCCATTGTTTTGTATGTATAGATGGGATTACATCTTCCAATGTGCATTGCTTTGCATTTATCAACATAGCATTTCATCTGCCATTTTGTTGCCCAGTTACCCAGTTTTGTAAGGTCCCTTTATAACTCTTAGCAATCTGCTCTAGACTTAACTGTCTTGAGTAATTTTGTATTATCTGCAAACTTTGCCACCTCCCGTTTACCCCTTTTTCCAGATCATTTATGAACATGTTGAACAGCACTGGTCCCAATACTGATCCTTAGGGGACCCCTCTATTTATCCCTCTCCACTGTGAAAATTAACCATTTATTCCTACCCATTGTTTCCTGTTTTTTAACCAGTTGCTGATCCATGAGGGGAATGGTGTGCTATAGGTCCCCCTCCCTGATGATCTGCAGAGAACATCATTATGTTACAGCTCCAGCTATGGAGCTTTAGCTCAAGCTGTAGAAGCTAGACAGTGAGGATGGAGCCCCGTGGCTAGGGCACTCTCCTGTAATGTGAGAGACACCTGTTCAAATTCCTTCTCCGCTTCAGATAGAAAAAGGAATTGAACAAGGTCTCCTGCATACCAGGTGAGTGCCCAAACCTCTAGGCTAAAATTTATACGAGAGCTTCCTTCTCTGCCCATTTTGTGAATCTAGTCCTCATTTCCCTTGCTCTTGTCCCAATGCCTGAAACCAAAACATTTCTTTTCAGTTGGGTCAAAACAAAACATTTCATTTAGACATTACTGAAATGTTTTCATTTTTTTCAGTTCAGTCAAAACTATTTGGTAAACTTGACATAAATTTATGAAGAGTGTAGGCCGACTTGAAACTGCATTTTTCAGCAAATATTGTATTCACCAAAAACAAAACAAAAAAACAGCCAGTTCTAATCCTTGGAGAGGCTCTTAAACCCAGTGGATGGCACGCAAAACCTCCCAAGAAGTACTCAGCACCTTGCATAGGGTCCAGCCCAAAGCACATTGAAGTCAATGGGAAAGTTACTGTTGACTTCAGTTGGCACAGGATCAGTCTTGGAACCTTACTCCAAATAAATGAGACTTGGCCAGTCTACCAATTTGATGGGTTTTCTCATTGCTTTTAGTAAAGTGCAAAACCTTGGGTGGGTTAATTCAGAAAATTAAAATAGAAAAATAAAACTAAAAAATCTGGCCTATGCCTTAATCATAGTCCACTGACATGCTTCTTCACAAAACAAATGGCTCTAATAGTATCACACTCAAGCCAGTGGGAGTTTTGCCTGAGGTAACAGCTGGACTGAGTAAAGACTGCACCACTGAACCCAAAGCAAATACTGCTGTCTCAGAGTGTCTTGCCTTTGTGCCTGTAGGCAGAAAACTTTCTGAAAAGTGTAAAAGAAACCATTTTCCCTGCTGTGATTATTATAACTGTTTACTTAAAACTTTCCAAGAGCAGAGGATCTTTGTAGACACCTATTTTCAGAATGAACTTTTCATCCGTTCTGCCACCTGGCAATTGAGCAAGGCCTAACCTTAACTATTTTTTATTTTAATTCTGAAATAAGGATTGTACAGCTATTCTTACTGATTATACCCAAGCTCTCATACAACTTTGAAAAAATCCCCAAAGCCCTCTCTGTCAAACAAGTTATTATAAATATTTTTGTTATGTAACAAAGCATGACATCTAATTGAAACACACACACACACACACAAAACAATAACTCTTACCAAGCAAGCACATTATAAAACACTAAAGGCCTCATTCTGCAGTTAGTTACATGTCATGTGCTCCATCTCTGATTTTGATATAAATTTTATGAGAATGGCCACAATACACGTCTCTTGATTAAGTTACACAAAATTAGCATACTGCCATCCAGAAAATAGTGTGCTTCTCCAGTACTGGCTGTTCCACTTGAACATACATTACATAGCATAATTCCAGATCTGAATTGTACAAGTGAAAAGAGACTGGGATATAAAAAAAGGATCTATCTCTTTCACTTGGCTTAGTAGAATGAGTGAATCCTTGTGTCAGGCAGGTTGGCCCAGGAGGAAGGATGATCTTCTGGTTGAGACACAAAAGTGGGATTCAGAAAAACTGGGATCGATTTCTGGATCTGCCATAGACTTCCTGTGTGGCCTTGGGCAAGTTAAGTAGGTCTCAGTTCTACTAAGTATTTAAGCATGTAAATCAGTGGTGGACATAATTAAAGTTACATAAGTGCTAACCTGGCTGAATTGGGATCTTAATCTGTCTGGCTCTTAAATTTCAATGGGTCTTAAGAATACATGCTTAAGTGTCCTGGGGTTTTTATTTGATTGGGGACTCTCTAAATACATCTGCACAGCAAAAGAAAAGAAAAGAAAAGAAAAGAAAAGAAAAGAAAAGAAAAGAAAAGAAAAGAAAAGAAAAGAAAAGAAAACACTCAATAACAACAACCCTACAACAACAACAGCGAGTCTCAGAGCCTGGGTCTATGGACTCAGGCTGATGAGTCTAGGACTACAGGATTAGCCATGTAGACTTTTGGGCATGGACTGGAGCCTGGGCTATGAGACCAGATGAGGAGGAAGAGTGAGGAGTCTTGGCTCTGAAACTCTTTCTCCTCACCTGGTCTCATAGGCCAGGCTCCAGTCCGAGCTTGAATGTCTACATGACTATTTTTAATCCTGTAGTACAAGACTTGCAAGCCTGAGCCAAATGACCCTGGCTCTGAGACTGGGGTGTTTTTGCTGTGTAGATGTACCCTGTGTCTCAGTTCCCTTTTGTAAATTGGGATAATACTACAACCTTTCTTCCTTCCTTTGTCTTTTCTATTTAGATTGTAAACTTATGGGGACAAGAAGTGTCTCTTTACTCTGTACTGTGCTTAGCACAATGGGATGTTGATTGTGGCCGGAGCCTCTAGGCTCTACTGAATCTAAACAGAAATAATAAGTGTCATATGATTACGGGAGTGAGAAGGCGAAATATTGATGGGCCAAATTTATTACAGGCCTAAATCCACTGACTCCGGTTGATTCAATCATGCCAGCTATGAGGTTTTAGTCCATTGTGTTGTAAGGGTCCATGAATTCTTAATAAACAAATTTGACTTTTTTTGAGTTTTAAATATGACACTCTTTGTTAAAGCTGAACATGCTAGAATTTTTGGAAAATGTTTCTTTGTGATGTATTTGCTCTTTGAGCAGAGAAATAAATTTATTTGAAATTTTTGGAATGATCTCCAGTTTTACTATTGTTAATTAAAGCATCTTGTTGCAAACAGAGATTTTGTTTACCTCTTTGTTTTGTACTAAAGATAAATAGAATTGCTGGCAGCACAAGTTATTTCTTTACATAAGCAGTAACGGAGAGAGTGACAGATATACAAGATAAGGGAATACAGCAGAGTCAAGACACTAAGTTATGGATTACAGTAAGTCTATATACAGCTTTTTATAAAAGTTATATAAATGATTTATTTTTAACCACTTGTCCCATTGTTCCTCAGATAGATGAGCTGTTAATCTAATACAGGCAGTAAGTCATTCCATTTCTCTTAATTCCTTTAGTCTTGTCACACATTTTTTTTAGTGGATATTTGTTTTTGCAGCCACAGTAACTAAATTCACTTGTTGGCATCAGACACAGGAATTCCAAAGACCTCTCTATCTTTATTTAATTTCTGTAAATCAGGACATTTACCTAATTCCATAATAATAAGAATATGGGCAATATATCAATGAAATAACTTGTGCATCAGTTTTCTAAAATCGGATCTGAAATCTTTTGACCAAGAGCTTTTTTGCAGTCTCTCACACAACAGCAGAGAGATGAATGTAATAAGATTGTTTGGATTTTCATGCATCTGTAAAGTTAAAATAATATAAAAACCGTAACATGTAAGACCAACAAACATGACAGGTCTCAAAGGGAGTTCCACACATTTCTCCTAGGCCAGAAGGATTGGTGACCACATCAGATCTCAATAGAGAACATATGAAAGCCTGGAGAAAGTGGTACCCTTGGACCTCTGCATCCCTGTGAAAATTCACTTTCCTATATTGAATGAAAGGAACAACTGACCTTCTTCTTCACTCTCAGAAACATATTTTGGAAAAGTATTTAAACTTGATTTAAACACTCTGCCAGCCACACCAGCTTCTAACATGGCACCTAAATCACAATCTTGTTTATAATCATGGGGTCAGACCCTCAGCAGATATGAAACTAGATGCAAATTATTTCAGGCCATATACAACAGTGGTGGGCAACCTGCTGCCTATGGGCCGCATGCGGCCCATCAGGATAAGCTGCTGGCGGGCCAGCAGACAGTTTGTTTACATTTGCATGGCCGCCTGCAGCTCCCAGTGGTCGTGGTTCATCATTCCTGGGCAATTGGAGCTGTGAGCAGAGGCACAGTCTGGCAGCTGCTTCCTGCAGCTCCTATTGGCCGGAAATGGTGAACTGTGGCCGCTGGGAGCTGCGGGCAGCTGTGCCTGTGGATGGTCAATGTAAACAAAATGTCTCGCGGCCCGCCAGTGGATTACCTGATGGGCCACGTGCCGAAGGTTGCTGACCCCTGCCCTAGCTGTTTTCTCATCACTTCGGTTTTCTCATCACTTCTGCAGTATTCAAATTCTCAGTTTTCCTCTCCGCCAGTATCTTTCATTCATTGACTCTAATTTCTATAGAGCTAAAATATATGTCTGCCTCTTTATAAATACAGTGAGTTTACATTTAGAGAGCAAAGCAATGCAGCTTGATAAACAAAGGTGCACATGTAAGCATCCCCTACTAGAGGGGCCTCTGAACTTAATTGGGAGTATTCCAGTCAGCAGAATCCTGAGTGCTGCAATCCAGCCTTGGAGATTTCAACTCCCATGATGCCTTGGGGAAGAGAGAGAGACTTCCACTTCCCGGGGGAGCATGTGGTGGGCTCCATCTGGGTGTGGGAGATGAGATCCTGGTTAGGTGTGTGGTGATTGCTTAGTGGAGCTCTGTCCAAGCCAGGAGCTGTTGCTAAACTTCTGATAGAAAGCTAGAAGCTGCTGCTGCTGAGAAACTGCTGGGGCTTTGATCAGGCAGGGAGCCTCGGAGAATGTTGCTGGGCTTCACTGGAGTTAGGGTTGTCAACGTTCTACTCACACAAAACTGAACACCCTTGTCCTGCCTGTCCTCCGAGGCCCTACCCATGCCCTGCCCCTTCTCCGAGGACCCCCACTCACTCCACCACCCCCCATTCACTTTCTCCCCCCACCCTCACTCACTTGCTCATTTTCACCGAGTGGGTGCAGGAGTGACTGAGGGATCCAGCTAGGGGTGTGGACTCTGGGGTGAGGATGTGGATGAGGAGATTGGGGTGTAGGAAGGTGCTCCGGGCTGGGACTGAGGTGTTTGGAGGGCGGGAGGGGGATCAGGGCTGGGGCAGGGGGTTGGAGCACGGGGAGGATTCAGGGGTGCAGGCTCAGGGTGCTTACCTCAAACAGCTCGTGGAAGCAGCGTCATGTCCCCACTCTGGCTTGTATGCAGAGGCGCAGCCAGGTGCAGGCAGGCACACTGCACCGTCCACAGGCACTGCTCCCCGCAGATCCCATTGGTCATGGTTCCCAGCCAATGGGAGCTGCAGAGCCAGCACTTGGGGCAGGGGCAGCATGCAGACCCTCCTGCCTGCACCTATGTGTAGGAGCTGGAGGAGGGACATGCCACTGCTTCTGGTAGTCATGCAGAGCCACTCTGCACCTCCAACCAGACTTTTAACAGCCCGGTAAGCAATGCTGACTGGAATCACCAGGGTCCCTTTTCGACCAGGCGTTCTGGTCAAAAACTGGACAGCTGGCTACCCTAATTGTAGTCAGAGCAGAGACTGTTGCTGGGTCCAGAACTGAGTGAGGTTGGGCTGCAGTGCAGGCAGTGTAAGTAACCGCTGCCTTTGCTGTTTGGGAAAGTGCTTGCAAGGGAAGGGAGATAGCAAAGAGACCTTAAGGGGCTTCCCTGAGTCTGAGAAGAGACAAAGTGGTCTTATCGTCTAACCAGAATCCAGGGTTACTGACCTCTGGTTAGAACAACTCCCATCTGCAGAATGGGTGTGTAGCTTGGAACGATCCCAAGTTAGAATTGCTCTGCCCCTTGTTACCTTGGCTGGACTGTTTTGCTGGGCCAAGGGAGTACTGTCCCCAGCTTCAAGATCTTCAAGTGCAGCCATTCAATTGTCTTGAACTCTGAAATTCAGAGGAGTGCACACTCAGAGCTGGGGTAAATGGGGACAGTGTAAATGTAAGTTAGTTAAGTTTCATATACTGCATTTATTAATTGATTTATTGAAGTGCCACTTAGTGACACAAAGTGGTTGTGATATATTAATTAATCTCAATCTGTTATATAATGTTTTTCTAAATTGTTGAGTAAAGGAGTGTTAACGCTAATCTAAGAATATCTTGGTTATATTGTTTCTAGTTGGTACTTTTGAGCTAGACCCATTGCATAGATTAGCTCAGGTTTACTCCTGGAGACTCCCAAGACACGCCAGTGAGTGTGTACAGGGCCCAGCGATGTGGAGGCGCTGCCAATTTTAATTTCCAATAGATGGGTGGAGAGAGGATTCCCACCTATCCAACATCACCACTGGGATACGCAGGATCTCCTTTACAGTTGTACAGTTGACAACATCAGGCACCTCAGCACACAGGTAACCCAGAAAGGAAAGGTGGGCTTACACACGTGTAGGTTGTCTATGATACGACCTAGTGATGTGGTTCCCCCTGCTAGTATACACATACTTTCACTAGCTCTCATTGCTCTAGGGTGAGTATAAATAGCTGTGTGGGCATGGTAGCACGGGTAGCAGCAGTGAAAGCATTGCTGAGCCGTGCTGAGTAAGGACCCAGGATTTATGCGGGTTTGCACTTGGCACTGCCAAGCCATGCCTTTGCTATTGCTACTCCTGCTCCCACGGCTTCGCTGCTATCTAGACTTGTGCTTGCTCAAGGAAAGCTAGCGCAAGTGTGTATGTGAGCAGGGAAATCACGCCCCTAGTTCATAGAGTAGACATAGCCATAGTTTTTGGGGGGGTGGGAGAAACACTTCTAGCCGGTCATAACCGAGTCATTACCCCCACCGTTTTTATATTACAGTACTTTCCCATTGAAACACTGAGCAGCCTCATGCACTGTCCTGCAGGTACCAAGTGTGGGTTTGTGGATTATCGAATGTGGTCAAGTTTCCCAATGTGTTCACTACAGAAAAACCTGCCATCAATTACTTTTGCTCCACATGCCTTGCTTAGCTGGGTGAAGTTGGTTACTGTGTAATTGCTCATCTGGATGCAATATAAATCAGGGAAAAAGTGGTTCAAGGCAACTGAAAGGACTTTCCTTTTTTAACTTCTACCTTTTAGTAACAGCAGCTTTTCATCCCTTATCATCAGAGGAGTTTTTCTACATTTCAGCTCTTATTTCAGCACATTTCAGGAAAAGGCACAGTTAGACAGATTTTAAGATGTGCTATCATTCTAAGAGCACAATGAAACCAAATTAAGGCCAAGCAAATAATGACCACCTCTGGGGGGAATAGTAAAAGCCATGCAATGTTCAGCTGTGATACTATCAGATTTTATACATTATAAAGGGTTGGACTAGGTTTATACTTGGATGGGAGACTCCCAGGAAAAAATCCTCAAATACCTATGTACTGAAAGAAGTCATAGGAGTGACTCAATAGGTGGCATGCTTCCCCCTCTGTTAGGACTGCACCAGTGCTCCAGGACCCAATGTACTGCCCAGGCAGTGCAGTGCTGTTGGAGATACTGTCTCTTGAATGAGACAGAGAGGCAAATCCTCAGCTGGTATAAATTGACTTCAGTGGAGCAATAACAATTTACACCAGCTGAGGATTTGCCTAATAAATCCTAAATTCTGACCATGAGTGGTTATTAAGAATCCCATGACATTTTCTAAAAAGTAGAGTATTTTTTAGGTTGGTGGCTTTCTGGATCAGTGATGTACTGGTCCAATTCTCATGTCGTCCCTCTGCAATTGCAGTGGGATAAGACTGCCATGCATCACTTCAAGCTGGCTGTGTTTTACCAGAAAGTGTAGCATTCACCAGAGGTGGTTACACTTCAGTGATGGATGTAATGAGTCCCAGTTATAATATGTAGTTAATAAATCTTGCAACGTTTTTTGCGGTTACTTCATAGGGCAAACAAGACACTGGCTTCAGAGTAGCAGCCGTGTTAGTCTGTATTCGCAAAAAGAAAAGGAGTACTTGTGGCACCTTAGAGACTAACCAATTTATTTGAGCATAAGCTTTCATGAGCTACAGCTCACTTCATCGGATACATTCAGTGGCAAATACAGTGGGGAGATTTATATACATAGAGAGCATGAAACAATGGGTGTTACCATACACACTGTAACCAGAGTGATCACTGAAGGTGAGCTATTACCAGCAGGAAAGCGCCACTTGCCATCACCTTCAGCCCCCAACTAAAACCTCTCCAACGCATCATTACATCTGAAACCTGTCATTATGCAAGGCACTGAATTTAGCCGTATGGAGTGGAAATCTATCAACTTCATGAAAAAACTCAAATGCAAACAGATGGACATCATACCAAAAGGACTGAAGGTAAAAAATCCATTACAATCTACATACCACACAGACTATGCTGACAGCTTGTGCCACATGCTATCAAAAAAACTGTGGAACCACCTGATCAACATCCTCTACAGCAAACAGGGAAAGATTAAGAATGAGCTCTCAAAACTGGATACCCTCATAAAAAAACAAGCTTCCATACAAACTTCCTCGTGACTGGCCTTTACAAAAATTAGACAAGCCATTTACAACACACACTTTGCTTCCCTACAAAAGAAAAAGGACACTAAATTATCTAAACTACTCCATGCCACAAGAGGCCACAACAGTGGTTCCCTTAACCCACCCAGCAATATTGTTAATCTATCCAACTGTACTCTTAGCCCAGCAGAAGAATCTATCCTATCTCGTGGCCTGTCCTTCTGCCCCTCCATCCCCACAAACATGATGCTGTTCTGTGGTGACCTAGAATACTATTTTTGACATCTCTAACTCAAGGAATATTTCCAGCACACCTCTGAACAACATACTAACCCACAGAGACCTTCCTACCAAGACTACAAAAACAGGGATTCTGGGTCGACTCCTCTTGAAGGTCGAAACAACAGACTGGATTTCTACATAGAGTGCTTCTACATAGAGGGCTGAAATTGTGGAAAAGCAGCATCATTTGCCCCATAACCTCAGCCGTGCAGAACACAATGCCATCCACAGCCTCAGAAACAACTCTGAAACCGTAATCAAAAAGGCTGAGAAAGGAGGTGCTGTCGTCATCATGAATAGGTCGGAATATAAACAAGAGGCTGCTAGGCAGCTCTCCAACACCACATTCTACAAGCCATTACCCTCTGATCCCACTGAGGGTTACCAAAAGAAACTACAGCATTTGCTCCACAAACACCCTGAAAAAGCACAAGAACAAATCCGCACAGACACACCCCTGGAACCCCAACCTGGGGTATTCTATCTGCTACCCAAGATCCATAAACCTGGAAATCCTGGATGCCCCATCATCTCAGGCATTGGCACCCTGACAGCAGGATTCTCTGGCTATGTAGACTCCCTCCTCGGGCCCTACACTACCAGTACTACCAGCTATCTTCGAGACACCACTGATTTCTTGAAGAATCTACAGTCCATCAGTGATCTTCCTGAAAACACCATAATGTCACTGATTAATTAATTAAAAACACTGATAATGTCATGGCAAACCTGGTGGCTGAACTTTGTGACATTGTCCTCACCCATAACTATTTCACATTTGGGTATACCTTCAAATCAGCGGCACTGCTAAGGGTACCCGCATGTCCCCACAGTATGCCAACATTTTTATGGCTGACTTAGAACAACGCTTCCTCAGCTCTTATCCCCTAATGCCCCTACTCTACTTGCACTACATTGATGACATCTTCATCATCTGAACCCATGGAAAAGAAGCCCTTGAGGAATTCCACCATGATTTCAACAATCTCCATCCCACCATCAATCTCAGCCTGGACCAGTCCACACAAGAGATCCACTTCCAGGACACTACGGTGCTAATAAGCGATGGTCACATAAACACCACCCTATACCAGAAACCTACTGACCGCTATTCCAACCTGCATGCCTCCAGCTTTCATCCAGACCACACCACATGATCCATTGTCTACAGCTAAGCTCTGTGATACAACCGCATTTGCTCCAACCCCTCAGACAGATACAAACACCTACAAGATCTCTATCAAGCATTCTTACAACTACAATGCTGAACCACCTGCTGAAGTGAAGAAACAAATTGACAGAGCCAGAAGAGTACCCAGAAGTCACCTACTACAGGACAGGCCCAACAAAGAAAATAACAGAACGCCCCTAGCCATCACCTTCAGCCCCCAACTAAAACCTCTCCAATGCATCATCAAGGATCTACAACCTCTCCTGAAGGATGACTCATCACTCTCACAGACCTTGGGAGACAGGCCAGTCCTTGCTTACAGACAGCCCCCCAACCTGAAGCAAATACTCACCAGCAACCACACACCACACAACAGAACCACTAACCCAGGAACCTATCCTTGCAACAAAGCCCGTTGCCAACTGTGTCCACAAATCTATTCAGGGGACACCATCATAGGGCCTAATCACATCAGCCACAATATCAGAGGCTCATTCACGTGCATATCTACCAATGTGATATATGCCATCATGTGCCAGCAATGCCCCTCTGCCCTGTAAATTGGTCAAACTGGACAGTCTCTACGTAAAAGAATAAATGGACACAAATCAGACATCAAGAATTATAAGATTCATAAACCAGTCGGAGAACATTTCAATCTCTCTGGTCACTCGATTTCAGACCTAAAGGTCGCAATATTACAACAAAAAGACTTCAAAAACAGACTCCAATGAGAGACTGCTGAATTGGAATTAATTTGCAAACTGGATACAATTAACTTAGGCTTGAATAGAGACTGGGAGTGGATGGGTCATTACACAAAATAAAACTATTTCCCCATGTTTATCCTCCACCCCCGACTGTTCCTCATACATTCTTATCAACTGCTGGAAATGGCCCACCTTGATTATCTCTACAAAAGGTGCCCCCCCTCCCCCGCTGGTAATAGTTCACCTTAAGTGATCACTCTCCTTACAGTGTGTATGGTAACACCCATTGTTTCATGTTCTCTGTGTATATAAATCTCCCCACTGTATTTTCCACTGAATGCATCTGATGAAGTGAGCTGTAGCTCATGAAAGCTTATGCTCAAATAAATTTGTTAGTCTCTAAGGTGCCACAAGTACTCCTTTTCTTTCTAAGACACTGACTGTGTTCCTCCTGAGCAGGTATGAAGGTGATTGTGAGGAATGTATTGATGGTTCATTACTGATGATGCATGTATGCATTTTATCTCTCTCTATTTCTAAAGCCATTCAAATAAATAAGCATTTATTCCTACAGGACCTCCAAAGCTGGGATTGTTAATTGTCTTTTTAGGTAGTGTCCATCCTAGCACAGTGACGTGAACACCAACAGTACAATTCTCACTCACCTATCCAGCCCTCAAACCTTCAATTATTAATTATTATTATTATTATTTATTATTTGTTTGATAGTAACACCCAGAGGCCACAATCCAGATCAGCCCCCTGTTGTTCAAGGCCCTGTTCGTATACATAGTAAGAATATAGTGTGAGGACAAACACAAAGAGCCTTGCTTTAAGCAATAACTAGAGAATTCACTGACTCCTTAGTCCATGTTTTTATTTAGCTTTCCCCGCAACACATCCTGTTCCTCTCTATTAATTGTGTATAACTTTACAACCACTCTGCATGTCCCTTTCTTTGTAATCAAATATAAAAACTTAAATGATAAACCAGTGAATCTATATGCATCGCATCGGATAGGTGAGTGGCAGCCTGTAAGTCCCCCTTCCCAACAGTCAGCGCAGCTGCTTGGAGGGGGTATCATGAACTCTCGTGATGGTAGTTGTGGGTTCTGGCAAGCCAGGGTAAAGGATTTTTTGGATAAATGGATAAGGAAGAACCAGGGCCCATACCAGGTGCAGGGGTCAACCTGGGATGAGGTTAAAAAGGAAATGGAGGAAGTGTTAGGAGACGCTGAGGGATAGGGGGTGGCTGAGGAGCCCACCCTCCTTGGTATATGGGTAGTGGAAGAAGGTCACTGCCCATGGGGGCTGAATGCCTTCCAGGGAAAGGAGGCGCTTCAGTCTGCTTGTGAGAGGTTTGAAGTAAGGGCAGCATTATGGGAAGCTGCCAGTAATCTTTCAAGTTTGGTGCTGCTTCAGCAAGGGCTGCTGAAGGGTTGTAAATTAGTTAGGGGTAGTGAAAGATGATTTGGCACAAAAGGGTTTAAAGTCAAAAGCAGAGTTAACAAACTACCTTTAGAGACTGGAGCTGGGACTTGGTCCTGGGGGAGTGGACAGAAAGAAGGGGGAAAAAAAAGTTTCAAAGTGCAAAATGGCAGGGTTTGCAGGAGCAGGTAACAACCCCCACTCTTCTCCCAGAGCCAGAATGGGAACCTGGGGATAAGGGTTCCCAACTGTTTCAACCCAGGGAGCCTACTCTTGGCTCAGAGCTAACTATATCCTTTTCTTCTTTTCCTTCTTCTTTTCCTCGGTTTACTTAATTTGCTGCTGGTAGCCATTACTTTAAACTGACCCGACAGGCTTCATTGGTTTCTTTCCACCTCTCCCCCTGCCTTTCCACACTTTTGTTTTTCTGAAGTTTTAATGGAGGGTACTTTGGACACTTATGTGAGATGTTTTTGGTTATTTTGGACAAAGTATGACGGAGGTTTGCTGTATTCCACTGGGATATTTGGAGTAAAAGATCCATGGGCATCCAAGGAGACAAATGTTTTACTGCCTCTTTGAACAGTCTCAAGGTAAAGACAGCACAGGTTAAGGCAGCTGTGTGGCAATAATTGTACTTGGTGGCTAAGTTGTTACAGACAAATTGCACTACCTTAAAGAACTAAATGTAGGAGTAAATGATTTAGAGAAGTGAGTGAAAAGTTACAAATACCTTTTGCAGAAATTAATGATACAGGGTTTGGAGGAAAGTAAACATTTGGAAGTTGTGGAAATGGTAAAAAGTAACTGTTGTAAAGATGTTAAAGAGTAACAGTTGTGGTGTTACAAAAAAGTTTTTGTTTAATAATAAAATCCAGTTATATAAATGTAACTGTATGTGCAACTCTGTGCAGTCACATTGGATGAAAGCTTGGTAATTAGATTATCCAAGGGGGTCAGGTAAAGTGGCTACTACCACCACTATGCTTCTGTCCCCAGAAGCCTTTACAGCTATTCTGAGGGAAAATGGGCCCTTTTCCCATTGAAATGGTCTATAAGGGACTGCTGCAGGCAGCAGGCGGAGAGAGAATCTGATCCAAATGATTTGACTATTGGGTAATGTACTCAAAATCACTAAAGGATGTAAGGGGTTTCTATTGGAACTTCACTTGGCTGCCCCTGGTTGTGTCTAGTTGTACAAGATGGAAGTGTAATCAGGGTACAGTTGTGTAAAAGAGTAATCACAGTGCAAGGGATGTTAGACAAAAAAGAGAATTTTGTGCACAGGAAAAGGAAAAGGAAAAGGGGAGGAATGATGGGAACACTGAGCCTTGGGATGGCTTTGGGGGATCAGATTGTTGCTTTGGTGGGTGTGCACGAAAACTCTGTGGGCATAGAGGCAGTTACACCTTGTGTAAAATTAATATGGCTAATATAATGTTATGGAGATTAAACTATGGAAGGAATGTGCATTTTCCCAGGACGTGTGCAGTGTATATTGGAGAAGGGATAAAAGAAATGCAAATAAAACATGGTACTTCATTAAAACAATAACAATAGGTTGTGCTTTCTTTTTCAGATCTCTGTGTGTTTTGGAGCAGGAGATGAAAGTGGAAAGTAATCAGAACTCTAGTGGAAGTGGAATGTTTCCCTTTTGAGACAGTCTCTGAGCTGCTAATAGCTTTGGATCCAAAAGCAAGCTAGTAAGCCTCTGTGTAAAAGCAGGTTTCAGAGTAACAGCCGTGTTAGTCTGTATTCGCAAAAAGAAAAGGAGTACTTGTGGCACCTTAGAGACTAACCAATTTATTTGAGCATAAGCTTTCGTGAGCTACAGCTCACTTCATCGGATGCATACTGTGGAAAATACAGAAGATGTTCTTATATATACAAACCATGAAAAAATGGGTGTTTACCACTACAAAATGTTTTCTCTCTCCCCACCCCACTCTCCTGCTGGTAATAGCTTATCTAAAGTGATCTCTCTCCTTACAATGTGTATGATAATCAAGTTGGGCCATTTCCAGCACAAATCCAGGTTTTCTCCCCACCCCTCTCCCCCCACATAACAAAATTTATTCGACACATGGGTGAAAAAAATTTGAGGGAACATTGGTAGGTACTCCAGTGAGCAATCCATCACCATTCTCTGCACTGTCTTTTTGATAGTTTTGGCAACGCATGGTGGGACAGAAACGAGTTGTGCAGGGTGACTGGGAACAAGAGGTCAACTTCCCATAATGCAATGTTCTCCATCCCATAATATCCCATAATTTTTGCACCTACTTTCAGTTTCCAATGAACCCTCACTGTATTTGTTGCTGTCCACCATCTGTGACAGAAGCATGGAGCCTGCATAGCTCTATGCACAACTGTCATGTGTGTTGCAAGCACAGGATGCACGATCCTCCATTATTTCCAGAGTTTTCAGCAGAACCACAGGGAACATGACAATTTCTTGAAGGACAGATTGCTGTGGGACATAGCCTGAACCAATTCACGGTTGTTGGTGGCATTCACAGAGCAGTTGTAGATGGTGGAGCACCACGTCTGGCCCTCAGAAATGAACACTGACTGGTGGGATCATATCATAATGCAGGTTTGGGATGATGAGCAGTGGGTGAAGAACTTTTTGGTGTGCAAGACAACATTCCTGGATCTGTATGCTGAGCTTTCCCCAGCCATCCAACACAGGGACACCAAACTGAGAGCTGCACTGACTGTGGAGAAATAAGTGGTGATCACTCTGTGGACACTTGCAAAGCTGAATTACTACTGGTCAGTGGGAAATCATTTCTGAGTGGGAAAATCCACTGTTGAGGCAGTTGTCATGCAAGTTGAAGGGCCATTAATAATCTGTTGATATGCAGAACTGTGCTCTGTTTGACCCTGCTGTTTGGGGCCTATAGGAATTGTGTGATGCTTGGTGTACACGTCTGAATATAACACTGTCAATGCAGCTATGAATTTTGTGGTGCTTGCTGTACATTTGTGATTATTACACTGTGTTTGTCACTGACCCTAAGTGTTGTGAGTGTACACGACCACTACATTCACTTCCCGCAGGAATTAAATCCATGTGTTGTAAACTAATAAAAATGAATAATTTTCAAAATAAGAGTTCTCTTCAGTAACGAAAACAGCACCTAACAAAAAATCTGAAGAACATAATAATAAATATTTTTTAACTTCAGAAAACTTGGGAACCCTTAATAAATAAACAAGGGAAAGGAACTTGATGTCCATTGTAGCTACACATACATCAATCATGGCTCTCGGAGATCAGTGTGTATGTGAAGCTGTGGTTGTTCACGCTTTCCCCCAATGTGAAGCGGTGGGGTAGGCGTGCAGGCCCTAAGGCCATGTGGCTAAGGGGGCATGTAGAGAGGCCCCTCTACCTCTCTTTGTTGTATCACTACCTCTTCTAGTGAAAGTAAATTAATTAAAATGTGATAGCTTTGTCCTGATAAGTCGGGGGAGTTACAACCTTAATAGGAATTTTATTTATACACTTACCCGAGGCTCCTTCTCCTGCTTTGGTCTCGCCTGTGCTCAACTGCAGGGACTGGCTGGACTGTGGTGGAGTCAAAAACTCATCCTGGCTCATAGCACAACTAGACGCCCTGGTCGCCTGTCCCCCATACACCTCCTCCTTTTCCTTTTTCATCTCCTCCTCCTCCCCTTCTCTGTTCATGGCGGGGGTCTGTGACTTGGGCTCCTTAGATGGGTGCACAGTGTTGGGAGAGGTCGTGGTGGTGTCTCTGCCAAGTATGGCACACTGCTCTTTGTAAAAGCAGCAGGTCTGTGACTTGGCCCCCCTGGCCTTCTGATATGCCTACCTCAGTTCCTTGGCTTTCACACAGCACTGCTGCTGGTCCCTGTCATAGTCCTTCTCCTGCATCCCTGAGCAATCTGCTTGTAGATGTCAACATTTCTACGGTTGGTTTGGAGTTTTGCCCACACAGTCTCTTCTTCCCACAGACCCAGGAGATCCGATAGCTCCTCTCTACTCCAGGCAGGAGTGCATCTGGAGTGTGTATCTGGCATGGTCAGCTGGGCAATCACACACAAGAATGGCAAATTGGTAGGAGTACTTGCTCAGCTGTATAATCAGAAAAAGGCATTTCAAAAATCTGTGGGGACTTTAAGGGGGGGGAGGGGGGAAGTGTCCACCCCACACAGGAGTGGAAGGAGTTAATGGAGGCCGGATGGGACAATTAACTTAATAGATTGGAGGCTGAGAAGAAAGCCTAAATAGAGGAACAGGCTCACTTGTGCAGGAACTGGAGGGCTCTGTATAAAGCCATGTAGCTGGCTGCAGAGAGGGAGGCTGCTGCTGCTGGGAAAGGCTGCAGGGAAGTAGGCTACTGTCACTCTCTTAGTGGAGGGCATTAGAGGCTGGCAAATTTAGCGAAGGGGGAAGCTAGATATGAAGGAAGAAGCCCAGTGAAACAGCAGCAAGAGGTAGTATTGTGCAGGTCACAGGGTCCCTAGACCGGAACCCAGTGTAGCGGTGGATCTGGGTTCCCCTACCAGCCACTGGGGAGTGGCAAGAGCGTTGGAGGCACCAGCCAGATGTGAAGTTTCTGGTCTACATGATGCCCGGGCAGTGGAGTTAACAAACCTAACCAGAGCAGCCAGTGTCAATCATTGTGGGACAGCGCTGGAGGACTGTTAGGGTCGACTTAGGCAACGCAGTATCTACACTCATGCTGCATCGACCTACACATATGGATCATTGCTCAATGACACTTGGGGAGGTGGCATTGCTATGGCAGTGTAATGGGGCACTTATATTGGTGGGAGACAAATTTAAGTTAGACATGCGCACAACTAGGTTGATGCAAGGTGGCTTAAGTCAACCTAACTTTATAGTGTAGACCAGGCCTAAGTTATGTAAGGTCCACACAAATCCAGATTTTGCCACTGGGCTTTGATACTACAACCAACCCTGCATACCAGTAAGTGGGTTCTTCTATCTGGGAAATAAATCCCATATCTTCCATTCTCTTTAATTCTTCTTTGACTTTCCCTAGCAAAAGGTATAGGGATGCAGCATGTGAGAGCAAAGACATGAAGACCTGGATAAATCTCCTGTATAGTTTTGTTTTCCCATTATTGTATTCCATTTTCTCTAACTGTTTTCATTGCACTGTTGGCAATCTTCGTAGAGAAGTTGTCAATCCTTGTATTACATTATTAATTGTTGAAGAACTTTCCACCCTTTCTCCAGTTTCTAAAGTAACTAGCCACAAATATCCAACGTAGTATTATTAGGACCCTGTAGAATCTTATTTAGTTTCTGAAGATGTCCATCCAGGGCTCGATTTAATTTTTTTTTTCTTTTGGCATTGCAGTTACTACAGCCTAAGTAACAATTTTAAATTTAAGGTTTTGACCATTCAGATTTATGCTTGAATACCAAGGTGTTGTCTGTTCCATTGAGCATATAGGCCCTTGAAGTGTGGACTCATTGTCATCAGATGATAACAGTCCCTCCTGGATTGTTTCCATTATTCTTGGTGATCTGGGAGCTATTGCAAAATGGTCCATTTTGTGACATGTCCTACATTCTGCCTCTTGCTGGACATTGTTGCCAGCTGTGGGTTGGTGTCTTGCCATATCTTTCACAGCTTTTACAGCCTTCCCTCTTATTAAGGTTATTTGGCTCCCACTTTCTAGTTGCCACTGTTCTTACATTGTAAACTTGGTCTGCCTGCTCCTTTCACGTTTGTGTCTTTTCTCTTTACTGTGTCACTGTTGTCTCCCCTATGCTACTAGCACATAAGTTATATTGCTGTTTCTTTATGGTTGCTTGCATTCTCACTTTTGTTATAGCTTTTGCTAGTGTGAGATCTGGGTCTAACTAAAACTGTGCTGATAAATTGGTGTCTCTTATACCAACAGCTATCCTGTCTCATCAGTTCTTCATTTAGAATTCCATATTTGCACTGGTCAGCAAGACTATGAACTGCAGTAATAAAAGCCTTAATTGTTTTCCCTCGTTCCTGGTACCTCCTATTAAATTTGGCCCTTACGTATATAATAGTCTCTCTTCCTGTGAAATGAACACCAAAAGCCTCTTTCACTTTGATATATTCAAACATCAGCAGCATTACTCTTGGTAAACATCAGGGCATTTACACGGTATTCTTGTTTTTTCTTTATGAAACCAGAAACCATCCAGAATCATGCAAATCTCCAGATCCAGTAAAGCCAGCTGCCTGAGTTGTCAAAATCAGACTTTTCTAAAAGATCATTTGCACTATGGGCTCCCGAGACAACATGTCTGCTCCCTGATTTTCCACTTTCCCCACTGCTCATGACCCTGGCAATCTGGTGACTCTCTTATTTTCCTTAGTCCTTCTTTAGAGAGAGAGGAATTCACTCAGTTCTAATGTTACATGGCGTGAGGACAAAGACAAAGAGCCATGCTTTAAGAAGACTAGAGAACTCCCTTACTGTGAAGTTCCCATCTTTATTAAGCACCCCCTACAATACATTCTTGTCCTCTCTGGTAACTGTGGAGGACCATGAATGCTATAACCACTGCAAAAGTGACAGTTCCTACTGTGACCAGCATACAATCTAAGCAGACAACACAGAGAAAGGCTGGGAGAAAGGAAGTGTTATCCCTATTTTACAGAAGAGGTATGGATGCATGGAGAGATTAAATGACTTGCTCAAGGTCACACAAGAGGTCCATGACAGAGCCATAAACTGAAGGCATATCTCTTGAGTTCCAGTGCAGTGACTTAACCCTAAGACCATGAGTCATCTGGTCACCCAAGTGTGCACTTGAGTTATTAGGTTCTCGATATGGAACATAACATATGCATAACAGATCAGACTCTAGTTTTTCTATTCCAGCATTCATAATTAATGCCAGAGAAGAAAAGGTGGGGAAACCCCATAATGAACCTGTTGAATTCTTTGTAAAGTAGGTAGGTAAGCGGAAAAGTAATTTTATCTTAGACAAAATGAAAAATCTAGACCAATCAGAAATGATAAAAAAAAAATGGTAGACAGCATAGAAATGAAGCAGAGCAAGAGAATATTGAAACGGATTTGATATAGTAGTGGACTTCTGTCCCTTAATGTGCAGACAATTTTAAAGTTAAATTTAAAAGCCAATATAGTGCTATAAATGTAGAATATAAATATAAGGAAGTAGTAATGAAATCTCTGGCCAGACTTCACTGATAATATTGTGTTCAGTCCTGCTTACAAGATCATAAAAAATGGGTTTCTTAAAAATGTGGTGAGAGAAGAAGGAGAGTTGATAAATAGTAAAAAAGCAATAAAAGAGCTGTGAGGACAGGCCAACCCCCACCCCCCGCCCCACCCATGGTTTAAGAAGGCAATTAATTGAAAGACACGAAGTACTAAACATTGCAAATGAGTCCACAACAAAGGATTATTTTCAGCATACTACACCAATTTGAAATTAAAATAAATGTAAATCAATGAGCCAAGACAGAATAAGGATAAGTGTTAGTTACCGAATACCCAAATATATATGCAGAAAAAAAAATACTGAGGAATTGCCATGTCTTTACATCATTCCTATTAAATACCATCTCAACGGTGATGTCTGACATGATAAATAGGACCACAATCCCTATTAAATAGGAGGCATTTATTAAAGAAAACAAGAACAAATGACAGATGCAAACAGCCTTCCATAGAACTTGAGTTCCAGTTTTGTCTCCCTTGTTAACCACACCTCAAGTGGAAGTCTGTCACACAGAGACATCAAGAGGCTGATACATTGCAAGTAAATGTATCGCTACAGATCACATAGTTTGTCAATGAGTGCTGATCAATGTCAGCCATAGAAGCATAGGCGCTGACTCTGTGGGTGCTCCAGCAGCTCCCCTCTCCCCCGCAGCTCCTCCCACCCACCAGGGTCCCCGCTGATCAACTCCTCCCCCTCCCTTCCAGCACCTCTCGCCTGCCATGATCAGCCGTTCTGCGGCATGCAGGAGACACTGGGGGAGGAGCGGGGATGGGGCGTGCTCAGGGTAGGGGGCAGAACTGGGCAGGAAGAGGCAGGGCAAGAGTGGGGGCTTGAGGGGAGGGGTGGAGTGGGGATGGGATCTGGGGCAGAGCGGGGGTTGAGCACCCCTGGGGCAAGGAGGAAGCCGGTGCCTGTGCATAGAAGAATCTTCAGATAGAGGTGCGTGGTCTGAATAAAGGTCCAAAAACTCCTTAATTCGGTTCTCCTCACTGACAGTGATTCCTTCCGCAACCTCAGACTGTCACTATACCATCCTGGCATAAGTTTCCCAATTTGTAAAATGCAGATCTGGGGCCAAATTCTGTTCCTACTGAAATCAACGTGTTTCTAGGGGGTGGTATATAAGAGCATAATTTAGTTCAGCATCCCCCAGCTTTGGGGGTTATTGTGAGGATGAAATAGCTAATGTTTGTAGGTTTCAGAGTAACAGCCGTGTTAGTCTGTATTCTCAAAAAGAAAAGGAGTACTTGTGGCACCTTAGAGACTAACCAATTTATTTGAGCATGAGCTTTCGTGAGCTACAGCTCACTTCATCGGATGCATACCGTGGAAACTGCAGCAGACTTTATATACACACAGAGATCATGAGACAATACCTCCTCCCACCCCACTGTCCTGCTGGTAATAGCTTATCTAAAGTGATCATCAAGTTGGGCCATTTCCAGCACAAATCCAGGTTTTCTCACCCTCCACCCCTCCCCCCCCCCACAAACTCACTCTCCTGCTGGTAATAGCCCATCCAAAGTGACAACTCTCTACACAATGTGCATGATAATCAAGGTGGGCCATTTCCTGCACAAATCCAGGTTCTCTCACCCCCTCACCAAATGGCCCACCTTGATTATCATGCACATTGTGTAGAGAGTTGTCATTTTGGATGGGCTATTACCAGCAGGAGAGTGAGTTTGTGTGTGGGGGGGGTGGAGGGTGAGAAAACCTGGATTTGTGCTGGAAATGGCCCAACTTGATGATCACTTTAGATAAGCTATTACCAGCAGGACAGTGGGGTGGGAGGAGGTATTGTCTCATGATCTCTGTGTGTATATAAAGTCTGCTGCAGTTTCCACGGTATGCATCCGATGAAGTGAGCTGTAGCTCACGAAAGCTCATGCTCAAATAAATTGGTTAGTCTCTAAGGTGCCACAAGTACTCCTTTTCTAATGTTTGTAAAAAGCTTTGAAGACAAAATGTAAACAAAATTAAGTTTTGGGGTTTTCTGAAAGCTGAATTTTGGGAACATCATAATTCAAGGTGGCATCCATTTATTTGGAGGTAGAACAGGAAGTCAAAATAAATTCTATATTCATGAACTACAGAAATCAAGGCAAGTTTGTATGGCCAGTGCTATTGCTTAAAGAAATCTAATCCAAAATGTATCCTAGGCACAAATATGATCCTGTTACTGAAGTATCTCAGCACTCGTAACCTTTAATGTATTTAGCCTCACAACTACCTGAGAGGTAGTAAAGTGCTATTATCCCCATTTTACCAATGGAGAACTGAGGCACAGGGAAGTTAACTGACTTGTCCAAGGTCACACAGGAAGTCTGTGGTGAATCAAGGAACTGAACCCTGGTTTACCAAGTCCCAAGCTAATGCCCTAACTAGCTCAATGTTGGCAATTGTGAAGGTATAAGGGATACCATTCCTCTGGGGTCAGAGGTCTGCAGCTGGCTGGCTGGCTAATTCACCTCACCCACTGCACCTGAGAAAAGATCTGGAACTTAATTAGCTGATCCTTATAAAAGAGGGTAGCAGGCATGGGCAGCGGGTGAACCACGGGCTCAGGGAGGCTAGTCCCTGGCCCTTCTCTTATGCCTGAGGCCCTGCCCCTCTCGTCCCCCTTCCCCTGCTAGAGCTCAGAGTCCCCCAACCTCAGAGTGCCTGGCAGGTGGGAGCCCTGGAGCACCGACCAGGCAGCATGTGCACCAGCTCCAGCCACCCGGAGTCCCTGGATGCAGGCCAAACCCCACTAGCTCCAGCCCAGGGCCCAGGCCATGGGGGGAAGAACTGCAGAGCACTGGGAAGCAGGAGGGGGCCTAGAGATGGAGCGTGGGCAGGCCACACAAGGCTGTTTGCGGAGGCTCAGCCTCCCCCATGATAGCAGGAAACATGGGGGAGGGACTGTGACACCTTCCAGAAAGATAAGAGGGCTAGGGGCTGTGCTCCCAATGGACTGTTGCCGGAGCTAGAGGAATTGCTCCAGAAACCAAATGGACAGAATGGAGACTTTGTATAGTCCTTTATTACTGAGGCTCTGTGGAAAGAGCCAGGAAATTTGGGGCTGCTGAAGTTTCTGGTGTGAGGGGCAGGCTTTGGGCAGAGACTATTCAGCATGCACAGGCTTTGAGGGAAGAGTCGGTGAGGTTTTGATTTGTTTTGTTAAGAAGGCTTAAAATAAAAACAACTAGCCCAGCTGGAAACTGCTAGGTGAGCGTTCAGATAGAATCACCCCAGGGAGTGAGCTGGCTCAGCAAGAACAAACCTGACCAGATAGGAGGAGGGTGCTCTAAAATGGGCCCCAATCCTTTAGAGAAGTGTTATGTATTTGTGTGGTTGCTGCCTGAGAATGTATCTATGCAAGCTATGGCTCCAGCCCTGGTGGGGGAGAGGGTGCGGCGGGGGGAGGGGGGCTAAGTGCTTTCTCTGAAGAATGGGATGCCCTCATCTCCCAGTGACTCGGAGGCTTGGGGCGGGGGGGGACTCTCCATCTCACAGTATTAGGCCTTATATTTTGTGCTCACTGGCACACTCCCAGAGACTGTTAAGTGGAAACTGCACTCTAACATCATCTCTTAATCAAATTCTGAAGAAGCAAATACTGGCCCAGAAAAAAGGCTGTCAAGTCAATAACAGACATTTCAACCTCAGTTGTAAAGAAGACTAATATGCATCAAATACAGGTGAGGAGGCTGCATCACATGAAAGGAAACTAACAGCAGCAGAAAATAGAGAGACTCATGAGTAGCTAATTGCTGACAGTTCTATAAAACTAAAAATAAAACATGGGGAAATATCACTGAGCTAGAATGTACTGACAGCAGTGGCAAAACACTAGAATCACATACCATAGAAAAATGAAGAGTTGGAGATTTTTTAAAAGGTAGAATTATTTAAATCATCCCGGCAGAAAGATTTGTAAGATGGTTACTGTATTCTAATTATTTTTATCAAAAATGTGTTTTATTTGCTACCTGATGGGTTTTATTGCAGGGAAAGAATAAAACTACAATTACCAGCATAGAGTTAATTGATAAGATGACATTTTGCTGATGAAAACAGCAACTTCTTAAACACAAAGGGCTAGATCTGTGGCTGATTGGCGTTTTTCATGGAGTAATGGAGTTATGCCTGGGCACCTGAACTCCTCTTGTGCTTTTGAAAATCCTACTATGTGCCTATCTGCAACTTCAACCACCTAAATACCTTTAAAAATCTAGCCCTTAGTTGCTGCGTTCCTTTCCTGATGTCATCCCACCCAAATGTTGAGCTTTCACTATATTTGTGCACACAAATCCATATGCTTACCAAAGCCATGATGCTACTCACATTGCAGTCAACACAGACTGATTCTGCTCTCACTGGCACTTGTTTCACATCAGTATAATTCTATTGATTTCAGTGGAGTTTCTTCTGATTTACAGAAATGTAAGCAAGAGTGAAATGAGGCCGGGGGATTTTTGCCATTGAATTCACTGAAGCAAGATTAGACCTTGAAAACACCAATTCTGATCTAAGATATGGATAGTACATGCAATTCTAACTGGTCAGCATACAGCTATAGGAACACAGAATTTACCTCTCTATCTTACACATCATGTTATTCTCTGGCTAACTTCACAACTCAAATTATAGGCTAATTGCTCCTTTCTAACCTGGACAGTGGATCTCTTCAACGTTCTTGGGCTCTCCTTACATGTATGATGCACCTCTAACATCAGTAGAGATTCTGCCCTTATAGGGAGCTCACAGTGCCCTTGATTTGAAGCCCACTGTGTCAATGTAAATACTCCCACTGACTCCAGTGGGCTTTGGGTCTGATCCAGTAACCCTGACCAATTTAATTGTGCTGATTGGAATGGAAAATTTAGCTCTCTGAAAGTAAATACCTTTATTTAGGTATATACCATGTGGGCACTGCTTTGAAGATACCTGTGTAAAAGATGTTCTGTAATTTACTTCCATTTGATTGCACATACGCAAGTAAAAAGAATAGGCCAAGTATTTGTGAATCAGTTCAGGTTTGGAATGAAATATGTAGCTGTTTCGTACACCCATGTGAATTGACTTCATGTGTAACAGTACCGCACAACTGGCAAACACAGTGAGAACACAAGTTGTAACAAGCTCTATTTTATGTAGTAAGTATTCTCTTAAAATTTGAGGTGAATTTTAGTGCTCACAAAAGAACACTAGCTTGCAGGCAGGCAGGCAGCTGTGTACCAGCTTCTCTATACACCTCTGCTACTGTACACACATACACCCACTCACACATACACAGTGTTGGCCCTAAATAGCTTATAGTTACAAATACTCACTGTTATCTGTAGATGCTCCAGTATACCCCTGTGATCAGAACAAGAGCTCTCAGAGATACCATCATTACTTTCTATTAGTGTAAGGAAATTCTTCTGTTTCTCTGACATTCTTAGTAAATATTGATGGTTTCTAATGATGTCCTCGGAACACATTTGTTTGTGCCTGTGTGTCTACCTCTTAAATTTACAGCTCTTCAGTTTTATGAGAGATTTTGTATAATGGATTCAAGAGAAGACATTTGCCCACAGTTTGTAAAACACTCAGATCCTTTGGGAGGAAAAGCAAGATCTAATTGTCAAGAGCTATGACTTCACTAGAAAAGGAGCATAACAAAGTAGTTAACAAACTGGTCTAACAAAACATGAGTATTCAAAATCTGGGGATTGATACAGGTGATACATGTTTTCCAGTTACATCATTGATATTCCATTTTCTTTTTAATGGTTCAAATCCTACTTCTGTCTCTAATGTCATAAGAAAAAAAAATCATTGTTATTTTACCTCAGTTTCCATTTCAAGCCTGCCTGAGCTCCCTGCACTTAAATTCAATGCCAGCCTTTTCCCACAAATATATGCTGTTAAAGAAGAGAGCTAAAATTCACAGAGCTGTCAAGTAAGATATCCATTAAGATAGAAGGATGCTGGTACTCAGACTTCAGCATTACAGTATTAAATCTGCAAGAAATTCACTTTCTTAATGAGAAACAAGAGAGTAAGGAGGAGGGGAAAGAGAATATGAAACAATATAACAGTGAAATAGAAAGCACAGATTCAGGTACCACAAGGATATCTGCATTCCTCAACTAAGACTTGTCAATGAGATTTTTTTTTTTAGCATATGATATGCAGTTTTAATTAAATTATGGCCCGGAGTCAGAGAACAAAGCCAAAGGACCAGTTTTTATTTCATTTTTAGAACAGAGATCTTATCATCTGGAGCATTTCATCCACTTCTAATTAAATATGGATTTATGGCTTTATGGTATCTGGAAATACATTATGGCTTCTGGGTATCTATCATGTACTGGAGCCATACTGGAATGGTTTAAGGGTGAAATCTTGACCCCCACTGAAGTCAATGGAAAATACCCATTGACTTCAGTGGGGCAAGAATTTCATCCAAAGTGTTAAGGGCAATAGTGCAATTCTAGTATAGTGTATGAAAGCTGCTATTCTTGTACCATTAATAAAGTGTATGTATGTGTGAGTGTGTGCACACGCCCGTGCCCATGCACATGTGTAAACAAGTTTAATAAAACTTCCATTGTTTTCTGCTTCTGGTAACGGTGTAATTTCACAAAGAACTGAAGATCCTTGCTGTCAAACGTGCTATTTTTAATACAAAAAGAAAAGGAGTACTTGTGGCGCCTTAGAGACTAACCAATTTATTTGAGCATAAGCTTTCATGAGCTACAGCTCACTTCATCGGATGCAAGTAGCTGTAGTTCACGAAAGCTTATGCTCAAATAAATTGGTTAGTCTCTAAGGTGCCACAAGTACTCCTTTTCTTTTTGCGAATACAGACTAACACGGCTGTTACTCTGAAACCATTTTTTATACAATGGTTCTTTTTCTGTCATTTTTCTTTTGCCAAATCCTACACTTATTGGCAACTCTCTTTCCACTGCTTACACCCCACCGAGCTCTCTAAAGTAAATACACTATCTTCTTAGTTTAGAAAATATAGTTTTCCATCTCCAAAGGGAAAATTGCTACTCAGGATTTCAGCTGTGGTGGTGTGTTGTTAAATATATTGAATCTGAGTGTATTGAATCTTTTAAAATAGAAATATAGACTGGGTAAGGACTCTACATCTGAGTGTGAAATGGTGAATGAATGTCAGAATCAATTTTTAGTGCTTGGGCAGGAAGAGGTGATGGAAACATTAATAAAATTAATTTGATTGAGGCTGTTTGGTTTAGCAATGATTTGCATGTATTGGAATAGGGAGTACATTGCATTCTGAAGATGTGATTTTTCTTTAACAGCTTTACAAATGCTTCCATTTTATATTGGAACATGAAGGAAGGATTCACAGGATATTATTGTTTATCCTCTTCAGCAAAAATATGAAATTGATTCTTCCTACAATGCACACACCAAATTCCTCTGTCACATTCCAACACAAAATCTTAACTTTGCTGTCATACTTTTACCCCATTGCACACTTACCCAGTAATGCACATAGTAATTTTGCTGAGGTCAGAGTTAAGGTTTATGTCTGAATATGCAAGAGAAATTTGGTGAATGTGTCTATTATGTGCTGGAAAGACAGGGAAGTTTCGTGTGGGAGGTAGTTAGTTAATGTGATTTGACAGTGTGATGTGGGGCTATTAAGGTATGTTAGCAAATGTTAACTGAACACTTCCTTTTTGTTTCAGGACTAGCATGAACAGGTTTTGTAACAGTAATGATTAACTACCTTAATGATGATGAGATTAACACACAGTCTTTGAACACCTTTTTTTTTTTAAAGGACAAATGGTTTCAATTCTGGAAGGGTGTTTCTGAGGTTTAAAGAAGGGATCTGTACAAAAAGGGGCAATGGGTCAAATTCAGTTCACACACCACCTTTACTAGTGTGGAGTGGATTAATATCTTAGGGCTTGTTTACACTGGCAATTTACACCACTGCAATTTCCTCACTCAGGGGTGTGAAAAACCACACCTCAGCGCTGCAAGTGTCAGCGCTGGAAAGCACCGGTGTAGATGGGGAGGTGGGTTCTTTAGAGCACTACTCTCCCAGCACTCTGCCGCGACCACACAAGCCCTGTTAAAGCGCTGCCATGGCAGTACTTTAGCGTTGCCAGTGTAGACTAGCCCTGACTCTGCTTACAGCCTCATTAGTTTCAGTAGGAGTACTCACAACAAAAGTAAGGATATTAGAATCTTGGCATCAGAGAATTAATACTGTACGTCCCACTCTAACCTGGCTGGAAGTAGTTAGGATAAACTGTGTCACTTCTGAGCTAACACTAGTAAATCACTAAATTCTGTGCAGCCACACGTGCTCTGTGCCCCTTGCTCCTGCCTCCCCCTCAGCAGAGCACCTTGCACTGCTCTGGAGACGAATGGGTTACAGTACGCCAGCTCCACACTTATAGGAACTGGCAGGACTGGATTATGGAATGGGCATTATAGGCCTGTGTCTAGGGCCCCAACTCCTGGAGTCACATGATGAGGTCAGACTCTCAGCTTCCATTAACAAGAAAAGTACATTTCTAGCTGTTATGAAAACAAGCTTGAAAATGTGAATCAATGCAGTGACATCTGCCTGAGTCTGCAGGCAGTCTGCAACAATATCTCTGAGAGATGTAAAGTTCCCCAGGCTTCTCAATAGTGTGTTGACTCCAAAACTTATTGCTCTAGGGAGCTCCATCCTTTTGCTCCTCTCTCTCTCCGGGAGCGAGGTGGCATCTGCCTCCCATTGCAACTTTAGGTGGAAAGTGGGACCCTGGCATGCAACTCATGGGGAAAGTGGTGTAGCTATATGGGCTCTGCCCTGCATCCTGTCTAAGCCTGCAGGTTGCCTTAACCCAGGTCTGAGCACTAGTGTTGGGAGTGCCTTGAATTCCCTGAGGACACGGACTGTGACCCTACACTGGGATGAAAATAGGAGGAAGTATTAGGGAACCAGGTCATAGACAGTAATGCCTAGTAGTTGGAATCCAAATGCCAAAACCAAGGGGCAAGACTGGGTCAGAACCAGGAACCAGGGCTGAAGGTCAAAACCAAAGTCAGAGTCCGAATGCCAGAACCAAGAATCAAGATAGAGTCGGAGCTAGGAATCAGAACCAAGGACCAGAACTGAATTGCCAGGAGTCAGGGAAAGCGGAGAAGTAGGGCTGGTTCTGAGGCAGGTGCAAGGCTGGCACAGGACTGGAACAAGGCTGGATGAAGGGCAGGGTCTAGGCTGGGGCAGTGGAGGGGCAAAGCAGCAGCAGCGCTTGGAGTGAGGGGAGCAGAGAGAGGCAGAGAATCCATGGGCATGTGCACTGAGCAGCCAGCAAGCTGCTGCTGCTGCTGGGCTTAAGAACTTGCCTGCTGGCTTCTTCGGTCAGTCAAGCAGCCTAGCTGACTTGTTAGGCTTTCAGGAGACTGAGCAGGTGCAGCTGCAGGGCTGTACTCCTGACAGGAAGTATCCTGATTCTCCCTGCCCCAACTCATGCACGCAAACCAGACACTCTCTGTCCTGCAGTGTTTTATTGTTTAACAAAACCTGAAGTGACCACTCTACTGATTCATTTATTTTGGACACTGGTTTCGTCAGAAGCTTTCAAGGAGAATATCCTTCCTCACATTGCCAGAGACAGGTAGCTGTGATGTGAAGGACTGGCTAGTGTTAGGTTGTGTTTAAAGAGGGATGCTGCAATCTCAACTCTCATAAAATGCCGCCAAAGGAGCTTGAATGTGGGCAAAGAGCGCAAAACCACCTGAAGTAGTATCCTGCATGCAGTAGATGGGATTCTGATCTCCCCTGAAACCGCAGGGGTGCCACTATCATATGTGTGAGAAAAATCAGGCCCACAGTTTCCATTATAGGTTGTTCTCATTGATCTTCGTATTTTAATCAATTTTCTGCTGCTGTCTCTGTGAGATGATTTCCAACACTATTGAAATAAATTGTATTACTCTGAAGAACACTTAACACCAGTTCATCACTACTTCTGCACTTGACAAACAATTTTGGTCTCTTATAGAGGCAAAAGTGTTTTCTTATGTGATCAAATCTAAATGGCTTTTTTGGGAGGAGGGGGGAGGATTTTCCTATGAAAATCAGGACAAGGATGCTGATTTAAAACCCAGGACCCATCAGAACACTGCGAGTGAAATCCCCCCTGTTCCTTGCAGCATGTCAACCTCAAGGAAAAGATGATAGTCACCTTGATCGATCAGTCCATCAGCCCTCACATAGAGAGCGCCGATCACAACACACTACTTGTGTTGTTCTAGCCAGTTCTTCAGCCACCCGCTGACCAGGTTGTCCGTGACACCGGACACCCAATCGGCACAGATGAAAAGATAGTCTTGTAGCTTATTGACAGCTAACATCTATGTTCACCAAAGACAGTTAGATTTTTAGGCTGCAGACTCAGCATGGGGATACTAGCCAGAAAATAATCTTTTAGGTGCAAGCAAAGCACATTTGATATGGATAAGGACCCTATCCTGCTCCCAGCTAAGTGGTTTCAGTTGAAGCAGAACTGAGCTGCAAATATGAAACTCTATCTAATTTGTGTAGTGCCACTTTCCTGAATGTGAACTAGTGCTAGGATTTTAAAGGTGGTGCGCACAGAAAACAGTTTGGTTGCTAATTATAATCCAGAGCAAGGTGAAGAACCAAGCCAAACCAAAACCCACAACTGTTCTGTGTGTCTTTGATTTGAAAATGAATTTGATTCAAGCATCTTCGTACCTCTTTCGTGTGCACTTCCTTTGAACATTTGATATTTTACTTACACAAATATTCACCACAAGTAACTTCAAACTTCTTCATTCACATATTTGAAGTAAGGAGTCCCACGCTGCTGTGACAAATCTGTGCTGGCACTGACTTTAGGTAGAGCAGGTTAGAAAATACTGAATGGCTTTCACACAAATTTTTCACTAAACTTCTTTTGCTAAATGTGCTGAAATTTAGCACATTTTTAAAATTTCCTTCCGCTCTAATTTTAGAACTAGAGGCCTGTATGTGTAACGCCGACAGACCCCAGTCATCAGGATTAAACCTGGGACACCCGAAGCTTAGTGTATGAGCCTCTACTGCATGAGCTGAAAGCTACGTTGCTATTACCCAAGGCCATAGGCACCGACTTCCCTTCCACCAGGGGGTGCTCGACCCCTCTCACCCCAGGTCCCTCCCCTACTCCATACCTTCCCCAAGCTCGCACCCCACCTCTTCCCACCCCTCCTCTTCCCTGCCTCTTTCTGCTCCCTCCCCCGAGCATGCCCCATCCCCGCTCCTCCCTCTCCCTCCCAAAGCCAACCTGAATGCTGTGAAACAGCTGTTCCCGGTGCGCGGAAGGTGCTAGGAGGGAGGGGAAAAGTGATCAGTGGGGCTGCCAGCAGGGGAGAGGCACTGGGGGTGGGGGCGAGAGGAGGGAGCTTGTCTGCTGGTGGGTGCTGAGAACCCGCTAATTTTTCTCCATGGGTGCTCCAGACCTGGAGCATCCACGAAGTCAGCGCCTGTGCCCAAGGCAGAGGTAGTCAACAGGTGGACCGCAGGCCACATCTGGAGCACCAGA
Source organism: Eretmochelys imbricata (assembly GCF_965152235.1). Classification (NCBI taxonomy): domain Eukaryota; kingdom Metazoa; phylum Chordata; order Testudines; family Cheloniidae; genus Eretmochelys; species Eretmochelys imbricata. The sequence goes on from NC_135573.1 coordinate 244,366,511, forward strand.
CACTTTTGAATGGACCCCAAAATCTTTTTATTTACTTATTATATTATTTATTATTATTATTTATTATTAACATTGATGTTGTTGTTGGGTTTATTATTATTTTCTCTGGAGTCTGGACCTCGACTATATCTTGACCAAGAAATTTGGACCTTGACAAACCATAATTGCCTATCCCTGCTGTAGAGACTTATCAATCTCTAGCTGGGCTAGGTGCCACTACAGGGGGACAGAATGCCACACCAACCACACATGGGTTACATATGCATGAAGCCTTAAAATGTCGTTTGGCATTTAGGGGGCAGATTTTTCAAAGGCACAAATAGTCATCGAACCCCTAACACCAACGGAAAGTCAATTGTGCCCTAAAATTATCCTTTCTCTACTAGGGAAATTTCTCTTCATGGTGCCCTGGTGATCAGTGAAGGAGGTCAGTATGTTTGGAAAGGGACAGTGCTTAACCCAGCAGGGTAACTGGGTTCCCAATACTCAAAGTAAGATCCCTGGACCTGTCTATGCTCTTTACAACTCGGACCACACATCCACATACAATGATTGTGAAAGTGACAATAGAAAATTAATTTAACCTGTGTGCACTCATCTGTGCAATCTTACAGTATCCTTAATTTTTCTAGGAACAATGCCTAAGGCAAGGCTTATATGGCCTAGAAAGGAAGAGATTTAAAATGTTCTAAAATTCCTTACTCCTGTTTATCTGCTGCCTCTCCCTACAATGCAACTTCTCTCTGAGTGATTCAATGACTTCTTAAAACCCTCTATCCCAGAGCTCAAATATTCAACATTAAAACTGTCAATGATGTGTTCATGACAAAGTTTTTAGTAATATTACAAAAACGGTATTCTATACATTCAAATAATGAATAAGTTCAAGGAAGCTGCAATCTGATTGAAGACATTCAACGAGAAGAAAAGAACCTTACACTTGTCAATACATTCACTTGTTAGTAATTATTTATTATTCAGCATTGCTAAACCTACTTTCCGCCACCTCAGCTAGTGGATTGTCTCTGTCCCACCACAAAACAAGAGTTTAGCTTGTAGCAATGATCAGTTCTATTCCTCCTTACATGCTGGCAAGAACAGACAAATAAGTATCTTTACAGCTGCCTGTTTGGGGCTTTCAAAATTCAGCATGGAAAAGACAAGCAATTTTTTAGCATAGCCAGATTTGGTATGTGCTGTTTTTCTGTAAATGATTTAGTCACTTTTTTGGTGTCTATTTTCTGTGATGCTTTCAAAACACTTGTGTGATCTCATAACAATTTTTTTAAAAAGTGTCTTTCCCTGTTTCAATAGGATAACCATAGTAGGTCTGATTCATATTGATTTATTGTCAAGATGGGAACATCCAAACCCCCTATCATTTACGTTCTAACATCGAATTTCTGTATGTGCATTTCCAAGGAGGGTTAAAAGAGAGGAAAAATAAGGAAAATGAATTTTAATAATGCTTTGGAAATTCATAATATGTGAAAAGTTCAGTAGGTTTTGTACAGTTAAGCAGTTCTGTGAGCGTCTCCATCCCTGTTTGGCAGAACATTTCCCTGAAGAACCAGTCAGATTTATGCAGGGCTTTTTAGTAAATCCAGTTAAGTGTTCTTTAGCTAAGACTGTCAAACATGCTTAGTGTGGTTCATATAATTATTATATTTTTTTGTTTTTGTTTTTTTTAACCACACACACTGACTGAAACAATAAGTTCTCTATAATTTCCCCTAGCAGGGATCATTTGTCAGTACTTTCCCAAAGCATTTCATTCAAGTGGAATTTCTAGCACACCTAATTTTTATCCTCTTTTGTTTCAGTTTGGGGGGTTTTGTGTTTTTTGCTGACTTGATCTCACTTAGCAATTTGGGAACAAAGGCAGATATATTTCCCAACCTCACAGAGCCTTACCTTATGAGCTAGGTCTTCCTATAAGCCATAGTACTGATTCACACACATAGACACACACAGCTTCCACCCACTAAACAATACCTTGGTAATACTTGTCGTAGGGTTATGCCCAAGATATTGAAGATAGCTGTACAATGTGGAGTTTATGAATCTGCAAAGTAACATAATAGTGCCATTTGTTCTTCCTCATTGTTAAGTGATTCAGAGATGAATAATAGCATCATCTCTGTTGGATGTTCACATTTCAACATTTGTAAGTTGACTGAGTAGTAATCCTGGATTATGCAAACTATTTACTGTGGAACCCATGTACAGGTGCACTCAGATGTAATGGAACTCTGTGGAGGGCAAGGTTGATGGTACAAAACCCCACTGTATTTTAATGTACAGATTGCAGTTCCAGGTATCATCCTCACATCGTGAAATGTACGCTGTTGTTTGAGGAAAAATGAACCTCATTATGGGTCAAAGGTTCTGAACTTGTGTGGTTCACATTTACTAGCCAACGGGAATTGCCGTAGTTCAGCACCTCTCAGGATTTGGACCTATGAGAGGATTTCACTGTAACTATCACAAGCTCTTGACAAATTAGGCATTCTTTTCTTCTTTTGGTGCCTTAGGTCCCAGTTGTATGAGGTGCTGAGTGCTTTCTACAATGTCATCAGGATCCGCAATTCCAAATGTTTTGCAGGAAATTCTAAGGCAAGTCACATGACTGGGTCCTCATGAGGCCGGGGCCATTTTAAGAAGCATATTCAAATGAATGCTACTGTCAGCTGGAAAGTAAAATATTGGGGGAATGAGAATGCTATTGGTCTTGGTTACTCAAGTATGAAAAAGTGAGATCCATTTACAATCTTGTGCTGCTGTGCTTTAAAAAGAAAAAAAAAATAGAAGAAAAAAGTACCTGTCTTTACCTTTACTGTAACTCTCTTAGATTGCTAAAACTGAAAGATTATATAAAATTCAATTTACTATTCAAACTGCTGCCAACTCTCGTGATTTTATCATGGATCTCATGATATTTAATGTTTTTCTTAAAGACCCAGTTCCTAGAGTCCTGTAATTATTAGAGCTGTTCAGGAATTTTCCATCAATTTTTTTTATAGAAAATGCAGTTTCTACAAAATTGAAATTTTAATTGTTTGTCTCCTTTGGGAAACTCCTGATTTTTGAGTACTTGGTGTTGTCAACACAGTATTCAGCATTTGCACTGTTTGTTTACTGTTTGCATTTTATGCAGTTTGAAGAAAACCTATATTAGTCATTTTCACTTTGTTTCAAATCTATTTCACTTTCACTTGTATGCACTAGCAGGGGCTACACTAATGGAGAATGTTTAAATCCAAACAAAAAAAATCTATTAAAATTGAAATTACAGACAAAAAATTCATAATTCATTAATATTAGGTTCTGTAAACACATTAATATTTTAGGAGGGAGGGAAGAGTTCTTGAACATTTAGGAGTCCAAAAGTGTTTTTTACCTTAGATAACAGAGTTATCTGGTTACACCTGTATCTTTTACTTGTTGTTCCTGAAATTTGCATAGTATTAAATTCAGCCAATCTACTGTCGTTCATTCAGAGAATACTTCCTGCATTTGCACTCAGTAAAATACTGTACATCCTGGGCTTTAATTAAATGACTAAATTTCAAATATACTTTATTTTTTAAATCACATTATCAATTTCTGCTTGTCAAGAAAATGATTATTTTAGATTTCCCCCCATGGCCATCAAACTAAGCAAAAGTTTGTCTTAAGGGGTAGAAATTTTGTGGGGACACTTATAAAAATGAACACTACACAGCCTCTTCCATCTAATCTGATTGTGGTGAGGAAGTAAAACTTGAATGTATTTGATTTTTTTTTAAGGCCTTTGACTTTGTCACCCTCAGTGACGTGATTAATCTTATTACAGTAAATGAGGGCTAGCATTTTGCAGCCCAGTATTCTGCAGAGGCAAAACTTAGTCATGTGAGAGAAAATTCTTCCAATCACCATTAGAGAGCAGAAAGAAATAGACTGCATATCAGTGAGATAACTTTATACTCAGGCACCAAAAGAAAAATCTTCCATTGTCTGATGAAGGAAGGTAACCCTGTATGACAGGAGCAAAACTCCCAACTACTTTTTGACCAATGGAAAAAAGGATGCTGAGAAACAGATAAGATGAAAAATTAGAAAGTTACAGACTATGCAGCGTTTACCTTAGAGATGTGCCCAAATATCTCCTGAACTTTAGAGTGGTTATAATCTGGATCTGAATCTGAATTTCTCAAAGGAGCTGTGTCTTTATTCTGGGCCATATAAATATTTTGAATCCAACATATCTGACATTCAAAATCCATATCTGAATGTTGGTCCCTCAAAGTATTGGATTTATACGCATAGTAATATTTAGAGTTATAATAGTAAAGATTTTTAAACAAAAGTTTCATAATGATAAGGGATATAAACTCAGGTTTCAAGGCATAAGTCAGCTTCTAATTGTGGGGGTTAGGAGGGAATGTTCTGAGGGTAGGTTACCCCATAATGTTCTATTGCAGGGGGTTTTTGTACCTTCCTCTGAAGCATCTGGAACTGGCCACTACCATAGACAAGCTAGTGGATTAGATGGCCCACTGCTCTGCTCCAGTATGGCAATTCATATGTTTACTGCATCTACAATAAGTGCCACTGTACAAAAATAAAAAGTTAAAAGTTGGTGTGTGATCTATTTAGAACTAACATAGAAATGGAATTTGTAGTTTATTTTGCATTTAACTTCTAGTTAATGCCTAATGAACCAGGACTCTGGGTGTTCCCTTGTCAGTGACACAAAATATACAGTATGATTCATCTAAGCAATGGATTGTATCCATCGTGTTTATCTAAAGGTTTGCTATTTTCCACTGACAAAACATGCATGCTGCCAATAAAGGTAAACCTTCCACACCCACCAGCTAGTCTCAGACTTTTAAATCACATTTTTAACTCTTTGGTGACATGATGTGATTCACTAAGAATAAAAATCATTGCTGGAATCAGTCCAATTAAGAATCATCATCTTAAACCTTACTTTGCAGCTGTAGCTTTGTATCCTTTTCAGCTGATTCCCAAATGGCTTTGACTAAACTAGTGTTGGCTCTCTTTTGCATTTATTTGCAATCCCACTCCGGTCCCCACTCAACAGTTCCTGAATTTGCAGCTAATTCATACCAGCATACTCCATATCAAACTGGAAGAAGAGTCCAGTCATTTATACACTTAACAGGAAAATGCCCATGAAAGAATACTAAAATATAGGATAGCTAATGCTAGCTATTCTCAGTGATTCAAACATCAGCCTGATCTAGACTGTAAGATTCCTAATGCATAATTCTTCCTGCCAGATTCCCTTTGACACCCCGCTATTTCCTCCGATACCATCTTTATACTGTGATTCCATACATCTTTATGTTCTTCTAGCGGGTTTGATATGTTGGATCTAGTTAGACTACATGTTCTCAACTCAAAATGCTCTTCATGACTCATTTTACAGAACTCATGTCATGTTTTATTCTCCAAACATATCGCAGAACTTCATGCCCCAAAAGAGCATTTTTCTAATTCCCCAGCTTCATGACTCTTCCTCCTCCACAACCCCAGCTTTCTATTTTCCTCTTGTAATCAGGCCTACTCCACTTCCTGTTCCTTTTAAAGCAATAGTCTACAAAAGGCCATAACAGACAACATTGGATGGCTAGGCTCAACATAACTAACTATGCTGCCAACATTGTAATGCCTTGTGGAGCTCAATAGAATTCTGCTGGGCCAGCTTATCTCTAAGTTCAGCACATAATGAACTGAAACAAGAGAGAGAATTTTTCTGTGCACATTGCTTTATTTCAAAAGTAAGCAAAATGAGCCTATTTTCACATATGAGGGAACTTGAAAAAAACAGTCACATAGCAATGAATACTGTCATTAACCTGAACGGAGGGCTTTCATTATCAACTTTAATTCCTGGAAAACTCACATTTTTTTTAACTCAAATTTTCAATGCTTGGTCTCAGTTGAGAAGTGATTTCCCCCCCCCCCCCCATATTGAGCAAAATCCAGTTTGAGTTATGCAAGGGTGGGAAAAATAGAGTACCACTTACAAAAAGGTCTTAAAACATTTTAATTTTGCACACAGATGATTCAAAAGTCTAAATTTTACTACCTGCCAACTCTCTGAGTTTGCCAGAAAACCTGTTCCCTAAAAACACTGATTTATCTTCTGATTTCTGCCTGTACATGTACAGTACATACAAGAGGAAGTGTACAGTATGCTAATTCTAATGTATTCTAATACAAAACCAAACCTATGCCTTATAAGCATCAATATTATATATGTACCTAACTTGTTAGACAAACTGCCACATAGTTCAGATTAGTATCACACAGGGGAGTGGAGAAAGCATTCACTAAGATTGTAATCTTCTCATGGGCATTAATTACTTTCAGAAATCTGCATTCTAGAAACTAGTTCACCGTTGCCCTGATATTTCTTGGCAGAATGTATTTCACTCAATTTCTTGCAATGTTTACATTGCTTACTGTGGTGAAGCCCTGGCTCCTTAGAAGTGAATAGGAGTTTTGCTACTGACTTCAGTGGGGCCAGGATTTGTCCCTATGTGTTTTACATTTGACCAGAAACAATTGTTTGGGCAAGAGTATCACCGCATATGCATCTGGCATTCTGCCCAATACTGGAAAATCTTATGTTCCTATTCTGGTCTCATTCTCTAACCATATCCATAGGACAGCAGGTCAATGTGTAGTGTCTCTTCTGTCTCCGGTACCCACCGACAAGGCAATAACATTCAGAGTTATTCCCTCTGTTCTGGGTATTTAATTCTCCAGGAGTGAAGGTGATTCACAAGGGCCAAGAGCTGCATCAGCACTTACAACTAAGGCCTTGCAAGACAGGGAACTAGCAGATATTTGAGAGTCTATAACATAAGCATTCAGCAAAAGTCATCCCTCTCTTGCTTCCTGAACAAGAACTTCTTTCTAAACAGAGGTGCTGTTGTGTGTTAACAATCTTCTCCAGTGTGATTCATTACCACAAAATGGGGAGCGAAAAAAAATAAGTACACAAGATAAAAACTATTTATCTAAACCCTTTCTTAAGGCCAGCTTACCAATGCACTGTCAACACATTACATAATGTGGTACTGGATGTGTCTAGTTGTGGGTGGGGAATCCAAGTTTGGGTTTTAGTTCTGAACTCTGGGCCAGGAGTTCTGGGAGCATAATAGATGCAGCACCCTCAGTCCATTGGGGAGCTAACACCCTGCGTTGTGATCTCATCAGTTCACCCTCTGAATGAGCTCCAGGTCAGACCGAGGTCACAGTTGCCCAAAGCTCTCCTGGGTTGGGTGGATAACTGTGCCAACAGCTATACTCAGGCCACACCCATCAATCACATGTATTAAAGGATAAATTATATTACAGATTTATGATTACTAGGAATGATTATAAACTGCAATGATTGGCACTAACTTTGTACTTATTATATCACAGGGATCGGCAACCTTTGGCACACAGCCCACCAGCGTAAGCCCCTGGCGGGCCAGGCCAGTTTGTTTAACTCCCGCATCCACAGGTTCGGCCGATCGCAGCTCCCTCTGGCCGCGGTTCGCTGTCCCAGCCAATGGGGGCTGCGGGAAGCGGTGGACAGCACGTCCCTCAGCCCGCGCCTCTTCCTGCAGCCCCCAATGGCCTGGAGCAGCGAACCGTGGCTAGGGGGAGCTGTGATCGGCCGAACCTGAGGACACGGCAAGTAAACAAACTGGCCTGGCCCGCCAGGGGGCTTACCCTGGCAGGCCGTGTGCCAAAGGTTGCCGATCCCTGTGACATCATTAACATTACTGAAAATGAGATGGGGGTTTCTGCCCTCCCTATCCCTTCTCTCCAACAGAAGAGGGAGAAATTCCTTGAATAGCCTGACTAAGACTATGATACTGCAAGGTGCTCCATTCTTATTGATTTCAGTGGGAGTCTCGGGATCTCTCTGGTCTGATCTCTAAGAGAATCTATTGACAGGAAATAGGGAGAAAATATAGAGGAACAAGTAAAGGGCCAGATACTCTTCACCTTTAGTTTGGTGTAAATCTAAAACAAAAACAAACAAAAAAACCTCTTGAAAAAGTGGCATTACCCTGGATTTACAGTAGCATAAACAGGAACAGAATCTGGTGGCTTTGGGAAGAAAAGTCTCTGAATAATAATTTTCATTTACAATAGCACCTTTCCTCCCAAAGGATCCTAAACTGCCTTGCAAACACAGGAGCAGATTGTGTATGCCTTTCTTCTTCTATAAGATATTATTACCATTCACCTACCTCACACAGCCTTTGGTATGACTTAAATCATTAATGTTTTAAAGTCCTTTGTGATCATTAGATGAAATGCTTTATAGAAACATATTCATAATTGTAGTGACCACTGTGTTGGACAATGTTGCACACTTTCTAAGGAGATGTTCCTTCCTGGAAATTTTAGAAACTCTCTAAGGAGTCAGGGAGAGTAAGCAAAGGTAGTTCCTGGCTTGTGCTGAAATACTTCCTAAGATTCTTCACCTCCCATTTACTGCTGAGACTACTGAATCCTCCTAAGTGGCTGGAAATATTTTAAATGGGCATTTCTCTGTATACTTGGAAGTGTGGGAAAGTTTGTTTTTTTTTTTTCTTCCAAAGGGGCATCCCCTATCTGAAAGTGGTGATTCACCCTTTGCAATGGCTTTGTGGAAAATATGTCTCATTTCTCCTAAATCCAGTGAGATAAACTCAAGGAAGTGGTCAGAGAAAACCCTGCCTTTACATGAAATTAAGTTGTGAAGCAGCCTAAAACAAACCAGGAAATTTACATTAAGCTCAGTTTGTACCCCTTTAGCGGGGGGTTGTTTGGTTTTGGTTGTGGTTGTTCTAATCACCAGACCAAAGCATGAGTTTAAGAGGTCATTTTCTAGTTTTTTTTTTACTTTGGAGATGCTAGCGGCAGGTCTTAAGTGAAAATCTCATTCTGATTAGAGAGGGATATAACTTGGGATGGTTCAGGTAAACACCCTGTTTATCTGAGTCCCCGAAGTTTGCAGGTAGTAGGGAAGGAGAGGAAGATTTGAACAAATGGTCTGGGAACTTGAGCTATCTCTGTGCAAATGGGGCTGACAAAACTGAGGGTGGTTTTCTTATCACAAAACTCCTTTTTCCCCAGGTTTGGACATGAAAAACCAAAAATGGAGTAGTTTGAAGGTGGATCTTATTTAACTAAATACCCAAAGTTCTGGCAGTTTAGATAAATATTTCTAGTTTTAATTTTATTTTGGAGATAGGCCTGGGTTGCAAAATTAGGATCCAGAACTTGATTTACCCTAGGTAAACCACAAACTTTGGTATCTTAGAACCAACTTTTGGGGAACATCCAGATTAACCTTTACAAACATGCCAACCACATTGTGTTAGTTGGCAATCAGTTAACTTGATGAAAAAAGTCTAGTAAAAACACTTTTAATCCTACAGCTCGCTATCTGTAAAATTGGGAATACTTTTCTGTACATGTTGTCTACCCAAATCGCTAGGTTTTCAGGGCAAGTAGGTACTGCCATACTAAAAAGAACAATAACAGTCATGATAGCTTGTCATTTTTTTTAATGATTACAAAAAAAAATACCTTCAGAACTGCATAGTCTCTTTTATCAGAAAGTGGAATTCAGCCTGATTTGCAGCATGAAGATTTAACCAAGAGTTTGGCTCCTTTTTTCTGAAGTTCTATTTGAATACCATTTTGCTTCCAAAGAACATTAGAATGACCTTTTTCATCTTTTAGAATAAAAAAATGTAGTGTAATCCTAAAACTTCCCTCTGTCTCATTAGGAAATCCCAATGATGGTTTGGTCCAGATGTTAACATTTGAATCACAGAATGTTAAGCCCATTATTGCCCTCATTGCAGTTCTTGTCCAAAATTGCCAATTATGTAGTCCAAAACTCAAGCCATTGCACAAAACACTTTCAATCAAATGCAGAGTCTATTAGACTCCTTCATTAAAGGATTTTTTTCAATGTTAATATTTTTTTCAGTCTTTATGAGCCATTATGAGCAACAATCATTTACACTAAGTCTATTTACAATGGTTATGTAATGTTCAGAGACTCAGCTAATAACACATTAGCACTTAGCCAACTGGAGAGGTGGTGACAGCAGCCAATTAATTGGAATACCTCTAATAAACAACAGTTCCACCTTCTCATGAAATGTATGGAAATTGACTATTATGTTAAGTGTAATACTATACTGAAATGGCACCAGTGCTTGCTGTGAAGTGACAACACTGCATTCCAAGCGAGAAATGGAGCTACATGGAACTTCATGTTCTTGGGCTATTTCCTGCAGAATCTGTGAATGCATTTAAAAATGTGGAAATATATGCAATAAAGTGTCGTTTCTTTATTGTTCTCATTTGGACAGTTGATGTCTGTAACTTATCATTCCATGTGCCCTCTCCTTCGGACATCACAGGTCTGAGCATGTTTATGAGGTAATGGAGATGGTCAGGAGAATGCAGCTTGTTCTCAGCAATTACCCCGAGATCTCATTTTTGTTAAATACAAGACATGCCTCAAGGGCTCAGCAACAACTTATGCCCTAACAATTTAGGTATGCCTTACATTCCTATTTGCTCAGCTTTTTCTATGAAAAATAATCCTTACCTGTTTCCTCCCCCCCCTCCCCCGTAATTGCTATATTGTACCTGCAGCAATGGGGACAACCCATGCATTATGCATTAATGACCTGTGAGCTGACACAACAGTGTTCATGTATTATCAGGATGGGAGATTAACGCTTCCAGATGCCTTCAGTTCCTATGGAAACCTGTTTTCACCTCTCATGTACCAGTGCAATGCAGCAAGCCAGTTGACATAACAGAATGGACAGTTATTGAACAACAGTATGCTGCTTCTGGCAAAGAAACAACCTTTCCCCTTTCACCCTAAAATTATTTTGTCAGATAAAGTAAACTGCTATATCTTTAAAAAAAATCTTTTAAACCTATTTATTGGAGAGAGCAGAGGTTTAGAAACCAGATCCTAGAATGAAATCCTGCCTCTACTGAATTGGCTTGGAAAACTCCCATTGACTTCAATGAGGCCAGGATTTCAAGGTTTCTATCCCTTCCTCAGTAAATGCGACTTTGAGCTGGTCACTTAACTTCCTTGTTTTCCCATGCAAGTGAATAGTTGCACACACAGATCTGAGACCATTTTGGGCTTAATGTAAGACAACCAATTGGGGGCTAAGATGTCATGGGTAGTCAGAGTTAAACTGTGATTGGGATTTATATGGGTATTGCCAATAAGACTCCAGAAGGTTTCCAGAGATGGTCCGAGTCCTTACTTAGGCTATGTCTTCACTAGAAACCCTGCAGTGGCACAGCTGCAACACTGAAGCTGTGCAGCTGTAGTGCTTCAGTGTAGACACACTAAAGCAAAGGGAGTAATTTAATTGTAATTAATCCAGCTCCCCAAGAGGCAGAAGAATTTTTCCATCAGCCTAGTACTGTCTACACCAGGGTTTAGTGCAGCTTAACTATGTCTCTCAGGGTTATGGATTTTTCATATCCCTAAGCAACGTAGTTAGGTCAACCTAACTGATTAGTGTAGACCTGGCCGTAGAAGAGTCATAAGTAGAAAGAGGTCAAAAATAGAATAATTTATTCAAATTCTCTCAACCCTGAACATTTTTCATCAGAAAATGCCCATTCATTGAAACTGAAACTGTGGGAAAGAGTAGCTTTTGACAAATTTCCAGATTTTAGAAAAAAATTTGGAAAAAAGATTAGAAATTGTTAAAACATCCTGTTTGGACATTTTCAAAATGGAAAAAATAATCTGTTTTCTAGGCCAAAATGACATTTCATTTTAAAATTTAATTTATAGTAGAAAAATATTATTAAAAACATTAAAAGGTAGAAATAAAAATGCACCATTCTGAAGCTATTGAAACAAAATAACCCAATCAGAAACTCTTGGGAGATTTTGGCACGTGAAAATTTTCAAGATTACAACTTTTCATCCTGAATCAGGATGGGGAAAAAACTTTAAAATCTCAACATTTTTTGCAAGGCAGAAGAACTGTTTTCTGGCCAGTTATAATTGTTAAATAAAAACTCTCTAACGCTCAAGGGATATTTGAAATCAAGATTTTGTCTGGGCCTGTTACAGAAATAATTATGAGTCTCAAAGTTTAAACTCAGATTTTTATTTGAAATTTACCTTCATTTTGGTCTGCTGTAATGGAAGATTTTTGGTTTGATCCCAGCTGTAGCTCATACTCTAGAAAATGATAATATATATATATATATATATATATATATTTGGTGCATTTCTTTTCTGAGAAATAGGGTCTCCTATTTCTACTGATCTAAAGACAAGAAAATGTTTGTATGCTCTGTATCATGTCAAGATGTACAGTACAGTAAATACGTGTTATAGTTTGGAATTCTGCTTAGTGTAAGCAGCACATAAACTTAACAGGCTGGAGTTGCTTCCAGCATTTGTCTGTGACTAATCAAATTCTACATAGGCCTGAGATATTACAGTATTCCATTTTGTTCCCGGAAAAGCATAAGCCTGATTGGAGCCAATTAGTAAGATTACAGTTAAATGATTTACATGTAGTAATAAAATAGAATCTGCTATAGCCAGTGCTCAGCTATGTGTTTATAAATATGGCTTTCCCATAAATGTGTGCCTCTTGCCAAAAAGCTTTGGAATGACCTCTATGATAGGAATTTAACTGTACGGTAGTCTTGTTTCTACTTTAATTAGGCTTTAAATGGTAAATATTTACTAATTGCCCTTTGGTTAAATAATTAATCAGCAAGACTCTGGTCTGCTTTGTTCAAGAAAGGTTTATATGGCAATACTTTCAAATCAGAATCTATCCAGTATTCTTCCCATATCATTTTTAGATCCAGTGGTTTAAAGTAGATAAGCCCCTTCAGATCTTTTGTATAAATTGAAATAAAACAAGTATCTTTCCAATCCCATTGGGTCCTTCCAAATCTGTTCATTCAACCATCCAGGCAAATAAAATTGTGTTACAAAGCCATATTCGGATTATGATGTATTTGTCGTCTGTGATATCTGGGTGCAAAATTCAAGGATTTAAAGAAACACTAGGTTTAAGACTCTGCTTAAAGATAAACTATACCTGCAGTCTGTCATTCAACTTAAGGCCATCAGCCACTCTTCTAGACGAAGCCTTGGTAGAAAAGATCACTTTTGCAAGGCTTCCACATAGCTGTAAGACTAGGATTCACCTTAATCTTAAAAAAAAAAAGGAGTACTAGTGGCACCTTAGAGACTAACCAATTTATTTGAGCATAAGCTTTTGTGAGCTACAGCTCACTTCATCAGATGCATTCAGTGGAAAATACAGTGGGGAGATTTATATACACACAGAACATGAAAAAATGGGTGTTATCATACACACTGTAAGGAGAGTGATCACTTAAGATGAGCTATTACCAGCAGGAGAGCGGGGGAGAGAAAACCTTTTGTAGTGATAATCAAGATGAGCCATTTCCAGCAGTTAACAGGAACCTCCGAGGAGCACTTGCGGGGGGGGGGGGGAAGGATAAACATGGGGAAATAGTTTTACTTTGTGTAATATCACATCCGCTTCCAGTCTCTATTTAAGCCTAAGTTAATTGTATCCAGTCTGCAAATTAATTCCAATTCAGCAGTCTCTCATTGGAGTCTGTTCTTGAAGTCTTTTTGTTGTAATATTGCGACCTTTAGGGCTGAAATCGAGTGACCAGAGAGATTGAAGTGTTCTCCGACTCGTTTATGAATCTTATAATTCTTGACTTCTGATTTGTGTCCATTTATTCTTTTAAGTAGAGACTGTCCAGTTTGACCAATGTACATGGCAGAGGGGCATTGCTGGCACATGATGGCATATATCACATTGGTAGATGTGCAGGTGAACGAGCCTCTGATAGTGTGGCTGATGTGATCAGGCCCTATGATGGTGTCCCCTGAATAGATATGTGGACACAGTTGGCAACGGGCTTTATTGCAAGGATAGGTTCCTGGGTAGTGGTTCTGTTGTGTGGTGTATGGTTGCTGGTGAGTATTTGCTTCAGGTTGGGGGGCTGTCTGTAAGCAAGGACTGGCCTGTCTCCCAAGATTTCTGAAAGTGATGGGTCATCCTTTGGGAGATGGGAGAAGTTGTAGATGATTGATGCGTTGGAGGGGTTTTAGTTGGGGGCTGAAGGTGATGGCTAGTGGCGTTCTGTTATTATCTTTGTTGGGCCTGTCCTGTAGTAGGTGACTTCTGGATACTCTTCTGGCTCTGTCTATTTGTTTCTTCACTTCAGCAGATGGGTATTGTAGTTATAAGAATGCTTGATAAAGATCTTGTAGGTGTTTGTCTCTGTTTGAGGGGTTGGAACAAATGCGGTTGTATCGTAGAGCTTGGCTGTAGACGATGGATCATGTGGTGTGGTCTGGGTGAAAGCTGGAGGCATGTAGGTAGGAATAGCGGTCAGTAGGTTTACTGTATAGGGTGGTATTAATGTGACCATCACTTATTAGCACCGTAGTGTCCTAGAAGTGGATCTCTTCCAGGCTGGTCCAGGCTGAGGTTGATGGTGGGATGGAAATTGTTGAAATCATGGTGGAATTCCTCAACGGCTTCTTTTCCATGGGTCCAGATGATGAAGATGTCATCAAATGTAGCACAAGTAGAGTAGGGGCATTAGGGGACGAGAGCTGAGGAAGCGTTGTTCTAAGTCAGCCATAAAAATGTTGGCATACTGTGGGGACATGCGGGTACCCATAGCAGTGCCGCTGATTTGAAGGTATACATTGTCCCCAAATGTGAAATAGTTATGGGTGAGGACAAAGTCACAAAGTTCAGCCACCAGGTTTGCCATAACATTATCAGGAATACTGTTCCTGAAGGCTTGTAGTCCATCCTTGTGTGGAATGTTGGTGTAGAGGGCTTCTACATCCATAGTGGACAGGATGGTGTTTTCAGGAAGATCACCGATGGATTGTAGTTTCCTCAGGAAGTCAGTGGTGTCTCGAAGATAGCTGGGAGTGCTGGTAGCGTAGGGCCTGAGGAGGGAGTCTACATAGCCAGACAATCCTGCTATCAGGGTGCCAATGCCTGAGATGATGGGGCGTCCAGGATTTCCAGGTTTATGGATCTTGGGTAGCAGATAGAATACCCCAGGTTGGGGTTCCAGGGGTGTGTCTGTGCGGATTTGTTCTTGTGCTTTTTCAGGGTGTTTGTGGAGCAAATGGTGTAGTTTCTTTTGGTAACCCTCAGTGGGATCAGAGGGTAATGGCTTGTAGAAAGTGGTGTTGGAGAGCTGCCTAGCAGCCTCTTGTTCATATTCCGACCTATTCATGATAACGACAGCACCTCCTTTCTCAGCCTTTTTGATTATGGTTTCAGAGTTGTTTCTGAGGCTGTGGATGGCATTGTGGAACGGCTGAGGTTATGGGGCAAGTGATGCTGCTTTTCCACAATTTCAGCCCACTATTTCCCCATGTTTATTTCCCCCCACACACACACCCCACTGCTCCTCGGACTTCCTGTTAACTGCTGGAAATGGCCCACCTTGATTATCACTACAAAAGATTTTCTCCCCCCCGCTCTCCTGCTGGTAATAGCTCATCTTAAGTGATCACTCTCCTTACAGTGTGTATGATAACACCCATTTTTTCATGTTCTGTGTGTATATAAATCTCCTCACTATATTTTCCACTGAATACATCCAATGAAGTGAGCTGTAGCTCACGAAAGCTTATGCTCAGATAATTTGGTTAGTCTCTAAGGTGCCACTAGTACTCCTTTTCTTTTTGTGAATACAGACTAACACAGCTGCTACTCTGAAGCTTAATCTTTGAGGCTCCTGTCCTTTGAATGCACTACCATCTATGAAAATGCTCTGCCACTGGGTCCAATAAATTTCAATCTGGGTTCCATCAGCCTTGAAACACCCACTGATTGCAGCTAATGTTGTGGGGAGCATAGAAAGAGACAATTCCTTTAGGAATCAATATCTAATAGCATTTGGGGGGAGCTCTCTGAAAAAGGCCAATTACCTTTTTTGTGGGAAATTTCATTTGAAATCATGTAGCCACTTTTAAAAATCCCACTAGATGCCTATCTTCATCTTTACACAACTAAATCATTTAAAAAATCTAGCCCTAAGTGACTTGCCTAGGTAGCATGGTTTAGGGCTAAATTCATGTCTGTCCACTGTTCTGCTCACTCTTAGTGCACCCCCTCAGGTGTTATGCTTCTTGCTTTCACCTGTCCTGTGGTGAAATCTGAGGTTTCTCCCACTTTTAGACCAGGCCCTGGGCTACAGTATC
The DNA here is from genome assembly GCF_965152235.1 of Eretmochelys imbricata. Taxonomy (NCBI): domain Eukaryota; kingdom Metazoa; phylum Chordata; order Testudines; family Cheloniidae; genus Eretmochelys; species Eretmochelys imbricata. Next base: position 244,382,829 of record NC_135573.1, read on the forward strand.
CTGTGTCTCAACTGTGATTATTCAGCAGGCTCAACTGGGATTAGCATCTGCAAGTCTTCCTGTGGTAGGTTGTTTACCTTGGTGGCAAATTGATTAATGAGGCCTGTTAACATACCTGGTTGCACTTGGAGTGTTGGCCAGACACAAAGTTGAGTCCCAGCTTGGGGAGGAGTTGGGTGGTTTCTATAAAGGAAAGAAGCCAAGAGTAGAAAGGGCTGCAGGGAGAGAGTTTGCTGTCCCTCTCTGGGATTAGAGAGACGAAACCCCAGCCCTGGGAGCACACCTGAATAAAGGAGGTGGGCAAGCAGCTAGGAGTAACAGAGTAGCCATTAGCATGGAGCAGGCTCTGGTAGGAAGCCCTGACAAAAGGGCAGGAACTGGACTTCCAGGGACAGAGCTCTGCAAAGCATTTAACTGAGAAGTATGTACGGTCAAGCCCAAGGAGGGCAGAATTGGGTTTATGTTAATACTTTTATACTGGGATTTGTTAGGAGATTCAAGGGAGGGCCGTGGGAGTCTCTGCCCTGAAACAAGGTTGAATCTCGAGAGATTGCAAGGCAGAACGCTTGAGAGAGGCTGGGTAGAAAAAAGCTTAGGGAAGGAAGATCAGCGAACAGCATCAAGGAGTGGGACTGAACAAACCTTCACTGCCAGTTATAGGGTTCCTGGGCAGGAAACTGATGTAGGGGAACTCAGGCCCTCTCTCTATCAGCCAGTGGAGAAGGTGGCATGGAGTTCTGGAGAAGGGTGTGTGAGAACCACAGGCTCCAGAGTTGGGGCTGATGACCCTTTTGGTGAAGGCCTTTGTATTGTTTATTTGTTGGATGCTGTCTGTGTGGGTCACTGGTACCCTGGGGGGAAGAGTTTTTAAAGTGACCTGGCTGGAACATGGTGTCTCAAGAAGAGAGACCACCACAGGACCTGAGCAGCAGTCATCAAGCGGTGCCAGATGGGGAAAGAACCGCTCTGCCATGCCTGGCCTTAGTGGTGTATTTAGCCCTTTTATATTTCCCTTTAGGAGTTCATGACTAGTGGTTAACACAGGTGATGAGGCAGCTTCATCAAACCAACGTATTATTTAATCTTCACTTGCTTCAGGCTATACCCAAAGTATTAATGGATGGATGGGAGGAAAAAAACTTCTACTTTTAGGTTATTCTGTAACTTTCCAATATGGAATTTTTTGTATTTGGTTGTCACAGGTAGTGGGATGTCCAGAAGGAAAACTTGGTTGCATACCACCTTAATGACTGGAAGGAAGTTATTTTTGTCAGGTTATGGCTACTGCTAGCTTCCCATACTGCTCTCTGTGCCTACTAATATTACCATCCTTTCCTGAACTGAATTTTAGAGAGCTGTTTCTTATCCAGGTCCCTAATTCTGTCAGACCCTGGGGTGCAGTAGGTAACAATGATAAACTGTTATGACTTCTTTCATTCTGAGGGATCCAAAAGCATTTTCCAAGCTATCTTAATGTAATCTAATCTGAAAGGCATGCAGTTAAATTATCAGTATCTACAATGAAATCTACTGACTTGGATATAAAACACAAGAAACACACATGGTGTGAAAGGTGACAAGACAGATCAGGTCTTTTCTTGGTGACAGGCCTTTCTATCCTTGATGAAATGAAGACATAAAGGAAATATGCTAGTGAAGCCATTGTCAGCATCATTTTATTATCACATTTAAATGACTGATCAGTGAACAGAGCAGTGTGCTAAACTGTATTAGAGTCAAAAGAAGCTGCTTGAGTCTCTCTCTCTCTCATCCCAATAGGTTTCATATACAGTTCAAATGAACAATAATTCTATTCTAATTATGCAGTCAAAAACAATTTTTAAACCTTGCATTTACAATTATTTTTTTTTCAGTAGCCCTCAGCCAAGAACAGCCTCCACTGTGCTGGGTGCAAACACATAATAAGAGCCATTGTCTGCCCAGAAGGGTTTACAATTTAAGAACACAAGAACAGCCATACTGGGTCAGACCAAAGGTCCATCCAGCCCAGTATCCTGTCTTCCGACAGTGGCCAGTGCCAGGTGCTTCAGAGGGAGTGAACAGAACAGGTAATTAAATGATCCATCCCCTGTCACCCATTCCCAGCTTCTAGCAAACAGAGGCTAGGGATACTTCAGAACATGGTTTTGCACCCCTGCCCATCCTGGCTAATAGCCATTGATGGACCTATCCCCATCTTGTTCATTTTTGAACCCTTGTATCTTGTTCGTTTTTGAACCCTGTTATAGTCTTAGCCTTCACAACATCCTCTGGCAAAGAATTTCACAGGTTGACTGTGTGTTGTGTGAAGAAATACTTCTTTTTGTTTGTTTTAAACTTGCTGCCTATTCATTTCATTTGGTGACTCCTAGTTCTTGTGCTATGAGAAGAAGCAATACTTCCTTATTTACTTTCTCCACACCAGTCATGATTTTATAGACCTCTATCAAATCCCCTCTTAGTAGTCTCTTTTTCAACCTGAAAAGTCCCAGTCTTATTAATCTCTTCTCATATGGAAGCTGTTCCATGCCCCTAATCATTTTTGTTGCCCTTTTCTATACCTTTTCCAATTCCAATATTTTTTTTTTGAGATGGGGCAAGCAGATCTGACAGATAAACAGAGAAATGGTAGGAGGAGAAAACAGAGGCCCAGAGACTCACCCGAGTTCACATAGCAGGTGGGTGACAATGCTGGGGATAGAACCCAAGTCTCCCAAGTCCCAGTACCCTATCCTACAGCCCATACTGCCTCTCATATTAACTTCCTTAAAAGTGTTACTGTGGACCTGGCTTATATGGCTTAACATGTCCATCATCTATTTTTTGCTTCCAATGTAATAGACCATCATCCAAGTGGGGTCTTGAATAGTGTTCACTGACCAAACTTTTATATATATCTTTAGAGCGAAAACACAATTTTTCTCATTAATGGTGCTCAAGGTGCAAATCTACAACTAGGAGCTGTCACCATTCTGTGTGGGACATTTCTGTTGAAGCCAATGGGAAGCTTGCATGTGGTCATTGCAAGAACCAGTAAATGTATAATCTACATGGGTGATCCTTTTAATTAAGGAAAGGCAAACTGTTATTCTTTCAGAACCAATCCCCATGGGCTTTCACCGACTTCTAGAACCAAATTCAAATTGAGCCAAAGTTTTGGGTTCCTGTCCCCATTTTCAGTTAGACAGGCCTGGAACTAGAGGTATCAAAATATACCCCATATTTCCAGCTGTGATCAGAAGTGGGAGTGTCAGGTAACTCACAAGAAAGCCTGCTCTCATGAGATTTCCAGACTAATGTTACAGACTCAAGAAATTTGGATACTTTAGATACCCATCTGAAGAAAACCCAAACTCTCAGGTTTGCCCATCATTAATTTTAACTGTGAATATTGCAGGAAACCAAAGGAAAGTACATATTTCCTCAGAATATTATCATGAACAAAAAAATCTCACTCCAGCTCTGAAGATCAAGATGTCACTGATATTGTTGCTGCTGAGAAGACTGAAATGAGTGTTTTCTTTTTTTGTATCTTCGGTTTCTGATGCCATAATCCCAAACATAACATGGCTTGTGGTGATTTTATTACACAAGTGCCAAACATACTGCAATTATATAAATTTAAATTAAAAGACCTTCAATATTTCTCGCTACTTCCAAAAGGTCTTTTGAGAGCCACTGTCTTATTTGTACGGATCTTGTTAAAACCAATTTCACTGACCAGCTATTACAATAAGAGTGAAGGTTTTATATCTTCATCTGGATATCTTGTCAATGTAAACCTCTTTTGTTGACTTACTGTGTGAAGTAAACAGTAAAAATATTGGAAAGAAGATTATAAATTAAGTAATTATGTCAGAAAATGTTATTTTAATTAAAATAATGAGGTAGACTCTTTCATCTTCAAAGATTCCAAAGAACTCAACACATTATATGTTCAATCCTCCATCATTTGACATCAGTGGAAGTTTTGATACTGACTTCAGTGGGAGCAGTATTGAGCCTTATGTATGTAGGTAGAGAGAGCTTGTGCAACAAGGAGAGACTACAGTGCATCATGGGAGGTAATCTGGCCAGGGAGCTGGGCCTATCATGGAGATGGGGTACCTGAAGCACCCAGAACTACAGCTCCAATGAGGCATTGCAGTAGCTCAGGCAGCCAGATTAATGACCCAGACAAACATACATTTCATTCCAATGTTCCCAAGTGAATTTTATCTCTTCCCCTGGGGGAAACCCCCTTCGGTGAAACCGCATTTTCCAAGTTTCTAAACATTTCTTTAGAAACTTCTGACCAGCCCGAAGATCACCCAGACAGTAAACTGCATGTTAATCAACCATAATGAGTCAACCAATCATGGATTCAGACATGAGTATCCAGGCAATCTACATCTCATACTTCATGTTGTATTTTGGGTCCTTTCTTTATTTTCCAGAGTTATAAAAGTGCAGTACCATTGGAGGGAGCTCATGTAGTCACAGAAAAGATCGCTGCTTTATACTACCTCTCATCACATCTACTTGAAAATCAAGAAAACTAGACCAACAATCAGCCAACACCAATTATGCCAGTGATCACAATGGTTCTCTCACCTACTCCAGTCTAAATCAGAAGTAACTCCATTAAAGGCCACTGATTTACACTAATCTAAATCTGATATAAGCAAAATCAGAATCAGGCCCTATCTGGAAGGGCTTCAAATCACTCTCCTTCTGTGAGTGATTATAACAGCTGACGGGACTACCTAAGATTTCTTTCACAGCAACTCTTTATTTTTCTTTTGATGTGCTATCCAAGTGTACTGTCTACTACAGATGATGACATTTCAGGTGTCTAGTGGAACCTTTAAGATAATTTCCAAGTCCTTCAGAGCTTAAGTAGTTGTACTGAATATGATGAGAGTATTTTCTAGAGATGGTCAGGAACTTTCTGTCCAAATGATTCTTCAAAGGAAATCAGTTTCTGCAAAAGAGCTCTTTTTCACCGTAAAATTCTAATTTTGCTGAAATGTTTTGATTTTTCCCAACAAAAAATCAAAACAAAATATTTTATTTCATGTTTTGACCAAAATTAGATTGGTTTGTTGAACTGAACAAAAGTTTTGGGTTTTTTAGTCAATTCAACATTAAACTGCATCTGCCTAAGGGTACTGTAGCTCCGTTTGGAGTTGTAGTTTGAGTGCCTCATACCTTCGTTTTTCACTGTGGGCCATTTACATCCTCCATGACACCTTTGACTGAGCCACATGGTGGATCATGGGAGTTATGACCTCAGGAGCATCCTAGATGATGTAGTCTGTCCTGTTTTTGGTTATTACCCTTTTAGAAAACAGAGACAGATTTGAAAAGTTGGATGCCTACAGTTAGGCTCAGAAATCCATCCATCTTTTTGCAACTATATGAATGGCCTGATTTTTTCAAAAGCTCTGAATGTCCAGAAACTCCCACTGGAAACCAATTGCTCTTAGAAATGGTTAGAAAAATTTCAGTGAAATGTTTTTTCATTGGAACTTGTTGATTTGTCTAATCCAGACCTTACATGGGATCATGTAGATTTTAGTTAAATTCTTCCAGAAACCAGGCAGTTTCAGATGAAGTTCTGTCTCTCGGGCAAGCTTCTCTTAGGACCTGCTTCTCTTCCTGCCACCTCTCCTCCAGGCTATCTAGCAGCCCACCTGGTGGGCTGACAGAGAGCCAGGAGCCTGGATGCCCCAGGAGACCCAGCTCGCAATCTCCCAGACTCACAGGTCCTCAGGATCCTCCTAAGGATTCCAAGTTTCCTGGCTCAACAGCATCTGCCATGGGAAGTGCCCAAGAGGCAGGGGTCCCAATAAAACTGGATGAAGATTGGTAACTGTTTTATAGAGAATTTCAAAACTTGGAGGGGGGGGTTCTAAATTGCTATAAACCCACACCTCAAACTCTCAGTCCTCTGTGAAGCACAATTACCAATCTCTGGCCAGATCTATGTTCTAATCACTATGTGGAGTTAGTGCTGTTTACCTCAAAATATGACTCTCTGATACTAACAGTCTCCAGGCCAAAAAGAGACGGTCATTCCTCTCCTTCCTTGCATTCATATATTATAAGGTAACACAGTTGGGAATATGTTCCATGCTTAAAGAGCATCCAGGAGAGTAACCAGTAAAAGGGTACCCCCAATGAGACATCAATGGGAGCTCCTGAGTCCTCAGCACTCTTGAATATTAGGCCACTTATTTCAATGTCTAAGAAAGCTTCCCAGTGTAAATCCTGTCTCTAGGAACCTAGTGTGCAACATTTTGGCCTTAGTTTGTTTATAAACACACAGACATACTTAAGAAATCAATGGCCATCATGTATATGGAGAGATTTCTAGATACTGTACTAGTAACTTTTTTCACATCTGTAAAGTCACATAATGAGTCAATGGGAGAGCTGAGAGTAGAATTTTTCAGATCAGGATGCACAGAATGTAACAAGACATATTGACCTTTTCTTGTATCAGAATACCAAGATTTATTGTTCCCAGCTAGTACCTGTTGATCGAGCTTTACCTTAGTCAATATTTAATTCTTTTTTTCAATAAGTCTTGAGATCACCTCAGCAGAAGTCAATATTTGCTGATAATTATAATAGTAATAATCTGCTCCAGGTAGTACAGCATTTGGGTGAAGGAAGGACATAGAGGTACGAAGATGAGAGAAGACAAGTGAGTTTTGTCTTGATCAGTATTCTCCAAACACGAACAATCCCCTTCACTTTATTTTAACCCTTCCTTCAGTCTCCACCAGCCAAGAAAATAGTACAATAAAGGCCTCAATGCAATGGTACTTCTGAGTGGGCCAAGGAAGGTTAAAATCTCCAAATTTTCTGGAAAGTTGAAGTGGCTTCAGGATTCTGAACTAGACCATGGGACATATCTCGTCCTTATTCCCCCTCCCCAGAGTGTTAATTTATAGTATATGAAAGCAGAGAAGGAGAGAAGAGGTTGTCTCTTGGGCTCGAGGCTGCAGGTCTAAGAGGGCCATACAGATGGAAAAACATCATATCATGTGAAACTCAGCCCTATGACAATTAAGAGCAGCTTACATGGTGCATAGACTTTCTGCTGATCCTGTGCACAGGGTGAAATTCACCCTCATTGGGAATGATGCCTAGAAGTGATTTGGGGCAAAGAATAACATCCAAGAATTCAAAAGAGAAAGAGCTCTTGAGTGTAGTCTCTATAGTAAACATTGGCAATAGAGGAAGTGTGGCTTTGAATTCAAAACCTTTTGGCACAATAATAAACATGTCAATGCTATCATGTTCATCAATATAGATCTGCCCCAAAGAGACATTTCCTTTCCCGAACAAAGTGCTTAAAATTCTGATTAATGCAGTTGTGAGCTGAGTTAGATTAATTAAATTGGCTAATTTGAGATAATATGGCATTTTGTAATGTATTTGACAGTGTAATTTAGGCTCTTAGTTCACTGATGAAAAAGGCCTTGAAGATGTTCATCTCACAGTGTTTTAGAAGTAGAATATTTTTTAATTTAATGATGATCCAGGTAATAGTCACAGTCTCATGCAAATGAGACAGTTTTCTCTGTCACAGTCCATAACTTTATATCCACATGGATAGTGTTTTTCATTCATTTAAGTAATTGTGATGGAGGATAGGAAGAATATTTCCATTGAATTCAAAGGCTTCTGATTTTGGGACAAAATCTGGAATACATAGAATCTCTGGAATCACAAGTTCATAAGAACATAGGTTGGTGTGGCATGATTTCCCTTTACAAAAGCTGTGTTGATTCTTCCCCAACATATTGTGTTCACCTAGGTGTCTGATAATTCTCTCCTTCATTATCATTTCAACCCATTTATCTCATACTGAAGTTAGGCTTACTGGCCTGTAATTGCCAAGATTGCCTCTTGAGCCTTTTTAATCATCAGCATTATATTAACTACCCTCCAGTCATCTAGTACAGAGGCTGATTTAAGTGTTCAGTTACAACAGGAACTACACAGTTAGTAGTTCTGCAATTTCACATTCAAGGTCCTTCAGAGCTCTGGGGTGAATACCATCTGGTCCCGGTAATTTATTACTGTTTAATTTTTCAATTTGTTCCAGAAATATTGTGATACCTCAATCTGGGACAGTCCCTCAGATTTGTCACCTAAAAAGAATGACAGGTTTCAGAGTAGCAGCCGTGTTAGTCTGTATCCGCAAAAAGAACAGGAGTACTTGTGGCACCTTAGAGACTAACAAATTTATTTGAGCATAAGCTTTCGTGGGCTACAGCCCACTTCATCGGATGCATAGAATGGAACATACAGTAAGAAGATATATATATATATATATACATACATACAGAGAATATGAAAAGGTGTAAGTAGTTATACCAACTGCAAGAGGCTAATTAATTAAGATGAGCTATTATCAGCAGGAGAAAAAAACTTTTGTAGTGATCATCAAGATGGCCCATTTAGACAGTTGACAAGAAGGTGTGAGGATACTTAACATAGGGAAATAGATTCAATGTGTGTAATGACCCAGCCACTCCAAGGGTATGTCTACACTACAAAATTAGGTCGAATTTTTAGAAGTCGGTTTTGTAGAAAACGTTTTTATACAGTCGATTGTGTGTGTCCCAAAACAAATGCTCTAAGTGCATGTAGTCGGCGGAGTGTGTCCACAGTACCAAGGCAACCATCGACTTCCAGAGCATTGCACTGTGGGTAGCTATCCCACAGTTCCTGCAGTCTCCGCCGCCTATTTGAATTCTGGGTAGAAATCCCAGTGCCTGTTGGGGTAAAACATTGTCGCGGGTGGTTCTGGGTACATATAGTCAGTCCCCCCTTCCCTCCCTCCTTCCATGAAAGCAAAGGCAGACAATCATTTTGCGCCTTTTTTCTTGAGTTACCTGTGCAGACGCCATACCGCGGCAAGCATGGAGCCTGCTCTGCTAACCATCACTGTATGTCTCCTGGGTACTGGCAGACGCGGTACTGCATTGCTACACAGCAACAGTTTATTGCCTTTTGGCAGCAGACAATGCAGTATGACTGGTAGCCGTCATCAACGTAGTCCTGGGTGCTCTTTTAACCGACCTCGATGAGGTCAGGTGCGCCTGGGCAAACATGGGAGTGACTCAGCCAGGTCATTTCCCTTTTAAGTTTCGTCTCATGGCGATTGAGTCCTACCGGCAGTGCACTGTCTTTTAATCAGCAGACAGCGGAAGATGATAGCCAGCAGTCATACTGCATTGTCTTCTGCCAAGCACCCAGGAGATGACGATGGCTAGCAGTCGTACTGCACAGTCTGCTGCCAGCAAGATGTATAAAGATAGATGAAGTGGATCAAAACAAGAAATAGACCAGATTTGTTTTGTATTCATTTTCTTCTCCCTCCCTCTGTGAAATCAATGGCCTGCTAAACCCAGTTTTGAGTTCTATCCTTGAGGTTTTGAGTTCTGTCATTGAGGGGGCCATTCAGTTTCTCTCAAAGCGACCCCCTTTGTTGATTTTAATTCCCTGTAAGCCAACCCTGTAAGCCATGTCATCAGTCGCCCCTCCCTCCGTCAGGGCAACTGCAGACAATCGTTCCGTGCCTTTTTTCTGTGCAGAAGCCATATCACGGCAAACATGGAGCCCGCTCAGATCACTTTGGCAATTAGGAGCACATTAAACACCACATGCATTATCCAGCAGTAAATGCAGCATCAGAACCTGGCAAAGTGAAACTGGGTGAGTAGGTGACATCAGCGCGGTGATGAGAGTGATGAGGACATGGACACAGATTTCTCTCAAAGCACGGTTCCTGGCAATGTGGGCATCATGGTGCTAATGGGGCAAGTTCATGCGGTAGAACGCCGATTCTGGGCTCGGGAAACAAGCACAGACTGGTGGGACCGCATAGTGTTGCAGGTCTGGGACGATTCCCAGTGGCTGCGAAACTTTCGCACGCATAAGGGGACTTTCATGGAACTTTGTGACTTGCTTTCCCCTGCCCTGAGGCACAAGAATGGCAATAGCGAGTGGCAATAGCCCTGTGGAAGCTTGCAATGCCAGACAGCTACCAGTCAGTCGGGAATCAATTTGGAGTGGGCAAATCAACTGTGGGGGCTGCTGTGATGCAAGTAGTCAACACAATCAAAGATCTGCTGATATCAAGGGTAGTGACCCTAGGAAATGTGCAGGTCATAGTGAATGGCTTTGCTGCAATGGGATTCCCTAACTGTGGTGGGGCCATAGACGGAACCCATATCCCTATCTTGGCACCAGAGCACCAAGCCGGTGAGTACATAAACCGCAAGGGGTACTTTTCAATAGTGCTGCAAGCACTGGTGGATCACAAGGGATGTTTCAGCAACATCAACGTGGGATGGCTGGGAAAGGTACATGATGCTCGCATCTTCAGGAACTCTGGTCTGTTTCAAAAGCTGCAGGAAGGGACTTTATTCCCAGACCAGAAAATAACCATTGGGGATGTTGAAATGCCTATAGTTATCCTTGGGGAACCAGCCTACCCCTTAATGCCATGGCTCATGATGCCATACATAGGCAGCCTGGACAGTAGTCAGGAGCTGTTCAACTACAGGCTGAGCAAGTGCAGAATGGTGGTAGAATGTGCATTTGGATATTTAAAAGCGCGCTGGCGCAGTTTACTGACTCGGTTAGACCTCAGCGAAACCAATATTCTCACTGTTATTACTGCTTGCTGTGCGCTCCACAATATCTGTGAGAGTAAGGGGGAGACATTTATGGCTGGGTGGGAGGTTGAGGCAAATCGCCTGGCTGCTGGTTACGCACAGCCAGACAGCAGGGCAGTTAGAAGAGCACAGGAGGGCGCGGTGCGCATCAGAGAAGCTTTGAAAGCCAGTTTCATGACTGGCCAGGCTATGGTGTGGAAGTTCTGTTTGTTTCTCCTTGATGAAACCCCCCACCCCTTGGTTCACTCTACTTCCCTGTAAGCTAACCACCCTGCCCTCCTCCCTTCGCTAACCGCTTGCAGAGGCAATAAAGTCATTGTTGCTTCACATTCATGCAACCTTTATTAATTCATCACACACATAGGGGGATAACTACCAAGGTAGCCCAGGAGGGGTGGTGGAGGAGAGAAGCAGCAGGAGGGGTGGTGGAGGAGGGAAGGACAAGGCCACACAGCACTTTAAAAGTTTAAAACTTTAAAACTTATTGAATGCCAGCCTTCTGTTGCTTGGGCAATCCTCTGGGGTGGAGTGGCTGGGTGTCCGGAGGCCCCCACACTGCGTTATTGGGCATCTGGGTGATGAGGCTATGGAACTTGGGGAGGAGGGCGGTTGGTTACACAGGGGCTGTAGCAGCGGTCTGTGCTCCTGCTGCCTTTCCTGCAGCTCAACCATACGTTGGAGCATATTATTTTGATCCTCCAGCAGCCTCAGCATTGAATCCTGCCTCCTCTCATCATGCTGCTGCCACCTTTCAGCTTCAGCCCTCTCTTCAGCCTGCCACTTACTCTCTTCAGCCTGCCACCTCTCCTCCCGGTTATTTTGTGCTTTCCTGCACTCTGACATTGTCTGCCTCCATGCATTCGTCTGTGCTCTGTCAGTGTGGGAGCACAGCATGAGCTCAGAGAACATTTCATCGTGAGTGCGTTTTTTTCTCCTTCTAGTCTTCGCTAGCCTCTGGGAAGGAGAAGATCCTGTGATCCTTGAAACACATGCAGCTGGTGGAGAAAAAGAAGGGACAGTGGTATTTAAAAAGACACATTTTGTAGAAAAATGGGTACACTCTTTCACAGTAAACCTTGCTGTTAACATTACATACATAGCACATGTGCTTTCATTCTAAGGTTGCATTTTGCCTCCCCCCCACCACGTGGCTACCCCCTCCACCCTTCCCCCTCCCCGTGGCTAACAGCGGGGAACATTTCTGTTCAGCCACAGGCAAACAGCCCAGCAGGAACAGGCACCTCTGAATGTCCCTATTTAAGAAAAGCACCCTATTTCAACCAGGTGACCATGAATGATATTACTCTCCTGAGGATAACACAGAGAGATAAAAAGAAAAGGAGTACTTGTGGCACCTTAGAGACTAACCAATTTATTTGAGCATAAGCTTTCATGAGCTACAGCTCACTTCATCAGATGAAGTAATGAGCTGTAGCTCACGAAAGCTTATGCTCAAATAAATTGGTTAGTCTCTAAGGTGCCACAAGTACTCCTTTTCTTTTTGCGAATACAGACTAACACGGCTGTTACAGAAAGATAAAGAACAGATGTTGTTTGAATGCCAGCAAACATACACTGCAATGCTTTGTTCTACAATGATTCCCGAGTACGTGCTACTGGCCCGGAGTGGTAAAGTGTCCTACCATGGTGGATGGAATAAGGCTGCCCTCCCCAGAAACCTTTTGCAAAGACTTCAGGAGTACATCCAGGATAGCCGCGAATGCCAGGGCAAATTAATCATTAAACATGCTTGCTTTTAAACCATGTATAGTATTTTAAAAGGTACACTCACCAGAAGTCCCTTCTCCACCTGGCAGGTCCAGGAGGCAGCTTTGGGTGGGTTCAGGGGGGTACTGGCTCCAGGTCCAGGGTGAGAAACAGTTCCTGGCTGTCGGAAAAACTGGTTTCTCCGCTTGCTTGTTGTGAGCTATCTACAACCTCATCATCATCATCTTCCTCGTCCCCAAAACCTGCTTCCGTGTTGCCTCCATCTCCATTGAAGGAGTCAAACAACACGGTTGGGGTAGTGGTGGCTGAACCCCCTAAAATGGCATGCAGCTCATCATAGAAGTGGCATGTTTTGGGCTCTGACCCGGAGCAGCCGTTCGCCTCTCTAGTTTTCTGGTAGGCTTGCCTCAGCTCCTTCAGTTTCACGTGGCAGTGCTTCAGGTCCCTGTTATGGCCTCTGTCCTTCATGCCCTGGGAGATTTTGACAAATGTTTTGGCATTTTGAAAACTGGAACATAGTTCTGATAGCACAGATTCCTCTCCCCATACAGTGATCAGATCCCGTACCTCCCGTTCAGTCCATGCTGGAGCTCTTTTGTGATTCTGGGATTCCATCATGGTCACCTCTGCTGATGAGCTCTGCATGGTCACCTGCAGCTTGCCATGCTGGCCAAACAGGAAATTGAAATTCAAAAGTTCGCAGGCCTTTTCCTGTCTACCTGGCCAGTGCATCTGAGTTGAGAGTGCTGTCCAGAGCGGTCACAATGGGATAGCTCACGGAGGCCAATACCATCTAATTGTGTCCACAGTACCCCAAATTCGACCCAGCAAGGCCGATTTCAGCACTAATCCCCTTGTTGGGGTGGACTAAGAAAATCGATTTTAAGAGCCCTTTAAGTCAAAAAAGAGGGCTTCATCGTGTGGATGGGTGCAGGGTTAAATCGATTTAACGCTGCTAAATTCGACCTAAACTCCTAGTGTAGACCAGGGCTAAGTCTCTATTCAAACCCAAGTTAATGGTATCTAGTTTGCATACTAATTCAAGTTCGGCAGTTTCTTGTTGGAGAAAAGAATGAATCTCTCTCACATCCTCTGCAGTGAAGACAGATGCAAATAATTCATTTAGCTTCTCCACAGTGGCCTTCCTGTGACTCAACTGAATGTGACTTTTTTTGTTTGACTGTTTCTTTTCAGATCCTACCAGTATTTTTATGAACTTCTATCCTATTCTCTTTACTAGGATATAGAGAATTCCCTTTAATAAATCCCCCCTAAGTGATATTTTGTCCAAACAGTATGCTCCTCTGCACCTGTCGGCTTTTCCTGAGCACTTAATTTAAAACCTCCTCTACAACCTTTATTAATTTTACATGGCAGGAATCTAGTTCTATTTTGGTTTAGATGGAATCCATCCTTCCTGTATAAGCTCTTCCTTCCCCAAAAGGTTCCCCAGAGCCTAATAAAACCTAAATTCCTCCTTCCAACACCATTGTCATATCCATATATTAAGACCCTGCAGATCTTTCTGTCTAACTGGTCCTGTGCCTAGAACTGGAAGCATTTCTAAGACTGTTACCATGGAGGTCCTGGACTTCCATCTCTTACGTAGCAGCCTTAAACTTGGCATCCAGGACCTCTCTCCTACCTTTTCCTATGTTATTGGTACATCCATGTACCATGACTACTGGCTTCTCCCCAGCATTTCACATAACCCTCTCTAGATGTCATGAGAGGTCTGCAACCCTGTAGGCAATTCACTATGTGGTTCTCCTGGTCATCACAAGCCCATCTATCTATATTTCTAATAATTGAATACCCAATAACTACTACCTGTCTCATTATAGGTTCCTATTCTGCTGGGATTCAGACAAATGAATACAGTTCCATGTAATTATGATGTATGGGTTATCCTGAAAAGGTAAAAATCTGAGCACTTAGCTCTGATTGTCCCCACACCAGTATTAATCAGGTTTAACTACACTGAAGCCATTCAATCTCCTTGGCATTTTCTACTGGCTAACCTAGGTGGTTACAGTTAGGATATAGATATTCGGGCCTGTCTGTAAAGGCCTATACTCTAAGAATTTAGATGTATTCTTATCACTTGGCTAGTTATAGAGGTATAAAAGAAAGAATCAAAATCACTGTCTGCCAGTGTAAGGTCCTTCTCTTACTGTGACAGTCTGAGGCCCTGTGCTTAGGCTAAGGCCTTTGGCTAAGCAACAGAGGCAGCCATAAGCTGGGAAGCGACCAGTCACCTCCTCACATTCCAAACTAGTCACATTGAAATAAGGTGCTATTGGGCTGTTAGGAATACAATCCTGTTCTGATAATGCCCATTGCCTCCAGAGAAAGGGAAGTGCCTAGAAGAGGTAAAAGGAAACTTAGTTTGATAGCATCCTCTCTGGCAAGAACTCACTTATCAATAGCTGAGATGTGAAATCCTCATTTCTGTGTTTGTTCTATCACTGTAGTTCCCATTTCCCTATTGTTTGTCTGTATAATCTCTGTCTCGTTCTGTGATTGTTTCTGTCTGCTGTATAATTAATTTTGCTGGGTGTAAACTAATTAAGGTGGTAGGATATAATTGGTTACAGAATCATGTTACAATATGTTATGATTGGTTAGTTAAATTTCAGTAAAATGATTGGTCAAGGTATAGCTAAGCAGAACTCAAGTTTTACTATATAGTCTGCAGTCAATCAGGAAGTGAGTGAGTGGGTGTGTGGGTGGGGGAAATGGGAACAGGGAATGGGGGTGGGGAAATTGGAATCATGTTTGGCTAAGGGCAGGAATGGGAACAGGGACACAGGTAAGGCTCTGTGGTGCCAGACCTGGGAAGGGGGACACTAAGGAAGGAAACTGGAATCATGCTTGCTGGAAGTTCACCCCAATAAACATCGAATTGTTTGCACCTTTGGACTTCGGGTATTGTTGCTCTCTGTTCATGGGACAGAGAAGGACCAGGGAAGTAAGTGGGTGAAGGAATAAGCCCCCTAACAGTTACCCATTCAGCTTGATGCCTATTTTGGAGCCTGTTCTTTGGCATTTGTCTCTCCCCAAGCACAGTATAGGGAGCCTCGGCACCTAACGTGGGGCTGTGGAGTCCACCAGGTGGCAAGGCACCTAAACATTATGTTTTGCAGTGCCTAAATCCCTTTGTGGATCTAGCCCTTAGGTCAGTGGTTCTCAAACTTTTGTACCGGTGACCCCTTTCACATAGCAAGCCTCTGAGAGTGACCCCCTTTATAAATTAAAAACACTTTTAAATATATTTAACACCATTATAAGTCCTGGAGGCGAAGCATGGTTTGAGGTGGAGGCTGGCAGCTCGCGACCCCCCATGTAATAACCTCGCAACCCCCTGAGGGGTCCCAACCATCAGTTTGAGAACCCCTGCCTTAGCTCCATGCGCTTGACCAATATGTCTCTCCCTCTTCTGTTCTGCATTATCCTGTGGATCTGTTAGTTGCTGCACCAAGCCAAAGATGGCTACATTTCAGCAATGCTCTGTTTGCTGTTGCTGAAGCACTTCGGGATGAGAGGAGCTAAATCAAACTAAATAAATAGTATTATAACAACACAGAAACATCGCCCAGCCTGAAAGAAAAAGTATGTGTTCAAGCTGTGGATAAATTATAGATTTTTAGATCTTTTGTAAATCACATTTTTATCTTTGTTCTAATGAACCAAGTTAGTATGAACAGTGAATCATGAGAGTTAGTTTCAGCTAACTTATAAACTTGAAAACAAAAATGAACATTGTGTGAGCAGATCTTATCTATATTTGCACGACCTTGTTCACTTATAATTCTGTTTAGTAGATTCATAATTCATATTTAGCTCAAGTGACAGTCGTACAGAGGTAGCTCTGACACAATAAGTGTGTGTGGCTTATGCATAGACATTAGAGCTCCTTAACCGCAAGTAATGTAATAATATGAGCTGTGCATCCCAGTGCAGCAAATCACTGAGATGCTTCTCTCCCTAATATTCTTATTCTGGAATTCTGTGGGAGTTATGTACTCTGAAGTTGAGATGACATTCAAAAATCAATGTTTCAGGTAGCTAGTCTACATATTCTGACTCATTAGGGTTAGTGGCAAGTTTCAGAATCAAATAAAAACCAGTTATTAGATACCGCAAAATAGTTCTCTTTGGATGAATTGAGGGATACTTCTGAGGTCATGAAAGAGCTCACTAATGCTTTCACAGACTGAAGCTCAGCATAAAATTGTAGTAAGGATGTACTTAGCTCCTGTTGTAGTGAATGCCTTCACAATGTATCATTCTGAAAAATTGCTGGCACGCTTGTGATTGAGGCAGTTCGCTGATGCAACTATTATTACTATTTATAATATAGTGCGCTCTTGAGGCCCCCCAACAAGATCAAAGCACTGTTGTGATAGACAAAAGATAGGTGGGAAAACAGAGGTGAGATGACTTGTGTAAGGCCCCTCAGCAGATCGATGGCAGAACCCAAATCTCAGTTTGGTGCTCCAACCACAGCTTGCTATGTTGGGCCTGCCTGCTATGCCCTAGTGTTCCAAGTTAACTAGACCCTGGAAAACATTATACAGAATGATTAGCCTTTTGTTAGCGTCTCTAACACCAATCATTGTTTCTAAAGCCGTGCTTACTGCCTCACGTAATCTATTAACAGATGGAAAGCTACTGGACTTGACTGGAAATTTTCTGATGGCAACTTTTTTTCTGAAAAATTCCATGACTTTTTATTTTCAGCTTTAGGTCCAGCTCTAGCGGCTGGCTGACGGATGCTCTTCTGCTCTTTAGAAGACTGACTTTAGCTCAAAAAATGCAAAAATCCCTGCCACCACTCACTGTAAGGTTGGACCATGTTCAAGTACCAGAGAGCAAAGTAAAACTAAGCAATTTGACTTTAATGGCTGACGATAGAATGCCACTTTTAGGGTTTCTTCCTCAGTGTTGTAATATGGTTCCTTGTGTGGCTGCATCTTTAGGCCTAGAAGCCCCAAGAAAATCCCTCCTCTGGTAAGCCCAATGAGTTCAGTGAGGCTCCACACAGGTCACTGAGTCTGCTCAAATGGGTTCAGTTATGGGATCTAGGCCCAAGGGATTTATATGGTCACACACAAAATGATAGCAAGACCTCAGCAGTTCTTTGCTCTTGATGAGTTCTGAGCCCTGGGCTACAATGAGTTACTCTTTACCCTGTTCCTATGAAATGGTTACATTCTGAAAGTGTTGCTAGTCAAGCATTGAAGTATGAAAGGTAGAAAGAGAGAGAGGAGGGAAATAACATGTAATTCTGTTTTCTTGCTTTCCTTTTTAAATATATTTTTGTCTTTCATTTTCCAATATATCTAGCCTGTTTTGATTTTTTCTGTGTGTAAGGAAATTGAGCACTGCAGTAAATTGCTAGACTTTCAGCTTCGGGAGACGAAAAGGGATGGAGAAAGATAATGAATATCTGCTACCTCGAGCGCTCACAATAACCAAGGGCCCCAGATTCTTTGGACATAGTGAGAGGCCTTGAAAAGAAAAATCAGCCAATTATTCTGAAGCATTGAGGTCTGTCTGAGTCACTCTAATAGTTCAATACAGATGTACATATAGCTGGCCTCTAAAATCCTAAACCCTAACCTGAATGAGAGAATACTTGCTTTGGTGCTCATATTAATGAATAGTAAGCTAGGCAAGAGAAAATTAGGCACCTGTGTTTGGGTTATCAGTAACTGCCCTTTAATTTCTGCTAAACTGGTAAGCATATTTTAAATGGACGAGCATGAAATACCTGAATAAGCCATGATGAATCTGTGACTGAAACCTTTTGAAAAAAGAAACATTTACCATCTAATGCCTATTGTTCCCATCCATGGTTCTGAAGACCAAAAGGTTAATATCTTGAAAGACTCGGAAGCTGAATACCTATATCCTATCATTACTGTTGTTGATTCTGCACCTGCTCAATAGCAGAGTGAGTGAAGCAAAACAAGGATGCAAAGAAACGGCCTTTGACATTCACTTTACAGGTTCATTTGACAGCATTCCAATATATTGTTAATGTTAGCTAGGTGACTGGACAGCACAATGGTAGGTGAAATTCAGTGTTGACAAATATAAGGTAATGCACACTGGAAGGAATCATTTGAACTACTCATATACATAACTGGGTCTAACTTAATTGTGACCACTCAGGAAAGAAACTTGGGCATCACTGTGGATGTCTCAATGGAAATGTCTCTGCTCAATGTGCAGCATTGATCAAAACAGCAAACAAAATGTTGGGATGTATAAAGAATGAGATGGAAAATAAAACTATTATAATCTATCCAGCAATCTGAGGCTTCAATAGCGCTTCCCATCCCCATAGATTCTATTCTATATAGGTTCTTATACTGTGTTAACACAGTAATAACAAAGTGCCTTCCATTTCGCTGTGAGTGCATTAAGAAATGTGATTCACATCTTTCAGATGGTGTTTCTTCTCTCATCCTCTCCCGAAGGGGAAAAGCATGTGCAGTAGTGTGTCTTGTTTTGGTACAGCTTTGGGAAATTTTGGTTTGGTTTTGAGGATTTTTTTTTAGATATACATGTTGCTATGTATTAATATTAGAGAATGTCAAGTTTAAAGAAATGTACCCTACACTTGGAATGGAAGGTGATGAGGTTTATGATGGTCCATAGTTCCTGAGCATCTTTTATGTAAAATAAAAAACAGTAGGGAAGTCCCTAGTGAACTTCATGGAATCTCTGGCAATACTGGTTTTTTTCCTGGGTAAAAAACTCTGCTTAGAATAAGGTTTTTCTTTATTTTTGTATGTCTTTAGATTCCTCTTTTGTTGGGGGAGTAGGGAAAAAGGAGATATCCATGTTGTATCACCATGGTAAAGGAATGCTGTAATGCCATTGTATCAGTCAGTGAAACATTCAACTTTCATAGATTCATAGGCCAGAAAGGACCATTGTGATCATCTAGTCTGACCTCCTGCATAATAAAGGCCATGGAACTGCCCCCAAATAATTCCTAGAGCATCCAATCTCAATTTAAAAATTGTCAATCATGGAGAATCCACCACAATCCTTGGTAAATTGTTCCAATGGTTAATTACTCACTGTTAAAAATAATTATGCCTTATTTACAGTCTGAATTTGTCTAGCTTCAACTTCCAGCCAGTGGATCATATATACCTTTGTCTACTAGATTGAAGAGCCCAGTTTCAAGTGTTTATTCCCCCAAGTCCTTTCAGTGGAGCTATGCTGACTTACACCAGAATATAACAGAAAGAGACGGAGCTCAGACAGGCAGCAATGCTGTAGCTAGAAATAGAAATAACATAATTAGCTAGACTCTATCTGAAATACTTTAATAATGAATTATTGATGGATTATAGGACAGCATGACCAATCAAGGCACATCAGATCTGAGAGTACAAAGACAATAGTTGGGCTACTTTAATTTATACCTATTTACAGCTTCCAATGAATGGCTTTTCCTACTGCTCCTCTCTCCTGGCTCCTCAGCATATGAGTTATCCCTCCTTAGACTCCCTGGGCCTGATTCTGCTCTCACACAAGTTTTATGCCAGTGTAATTCTATTGACTCTAGTAAAGTTGCTTCCAGTTTAGGTCAGCATTGGTCCTTGTTAGGCTCAGTGGACCAAATTCATAAGGATAGCTGGTCAGAACTTTGACAGAACAGTGTTTTGTGGCGAAAACACAGTCCTATCAAAATCAAAATACTTCATGAAATTGTGTCCATTTCACTGAAACTTTTTTCAGACTGTTCTATTGTATCATAATACAATTCTTTAAAAAGGTTACATTGAAATGAAATATTTTGATTGAGCTGAGAGGAATTTGGAGGGTTGGGGGGAATTTTCTTTCACAGAGGATTCTGAACTGTCCAGGTTTCATTCCAAATGAGAATAAAAAACAAGTTTCAAACTGACAGTCCTCCACAAAACAGAATTTCCATGCTCCATCCAGCTCTATTCATAAATTATGTGCAAGAAGCTGAGAGGTGTAAATTACATGTAAGGATACGATTCTGTCACAGAGGTCACGGCTCCTGTTACTTTAATGGACCGCCATGATTTCTTCAGCTTCAGCCTACCGCAGCAGCAGGACTGGAGCAGCAGCCGGCGGTCAGCAGCTGGAGCAGCCACTGCGGCTAGAGCAGCAGCCAGTGGTCAGACCCCTTTCAGTAAAAGTAACAGACAGGTTGCAGGCTTCTGTGAATTTTTGTTTATTGCCTGTGACCTGTCCATGACTTTTACTAAAAATACCTGTGACAAAATCTTAACCTTAATTATATGTAGTACATGGGATTTGAGTCTAAAGGAGAGTATTCTACACATTAAAGAGACCAGAAGGTGTAAATTATACTGGTCTCACCTCTGTTAGCTAAATTGAGTATATGATATGTCTCAATTAGAAAAAGAGGTCAAGATTAGGTCAGGATTCTTACCCCTGACTCAACCTAGGCCTCTTTTCCTAATTTAGACAAACCCTTAGCTGTGCCTCTGAATTTGGCTTTGTGTTCACACTATTTAGATAATCTAGACAGATTATATAATCTGCAGTGTCTGTACTGTGTGCACCTGGAATATACATATAGTGAATATAGTGAAAAAGAGCAGGTGATGAAATATTAGTTCTGCCTCGAGTTGTCAGGTAGATCCACATTAAAGGGTACCTGAATTTTCTTGGCCTTCCTTAGATCATCAGTAGTTACTATGGGGGGAAATGTCTCTTCAGGAAAATTCTTGTTACAGCAATTCTACTTCCCTCCTCCCCCTTATTTAACATTCAATGTTTTTCATTGTTTTTAATGAAGAGCTTCATGCTGGGAGAAAGTTCCGACAGTTTAATGATGCCATATAACACTGAGCTACACTACATTATGCCTCATTGAACTCACACTTTATTTAAAGAAAGAAGAGGTAAAGTACAGTTTGGACAAAGAGTGTAAATAACAAGTTCAGATTTCAGAATCAAATTGTTCCGCACTGAATATTGGATCAGGGCTTGCTACTGCCATTTCATGTAAATTACCTTTGAAACAGAAAGGCACACTTGATAACATTTTGCTGACACAAAAATATGTTACTGAGCCCTATAGTTCTTCTCTATACTTGCAGCCCATAAAGAACCAGTACTGAAATGGGGAATTGAGGTTAATTACTTTCTAAAAAACAACTACCTAAGAGGTCTTCTGTTAACACACTAAAAAGAAAAGAAGTATTTTTGGCACCTTAGAGACTAACAAATTTATTTGAGCATAAGCTTTCGTGAGCTACAGCTCACTTCATCGGATGCATTCAGTGGAAAATACAGTGGGGAGATTTATATACACAGAGAACATGAAACAATGGGTGTTACCATTAACACTGTAATGAGAGTGATCAGGTAAGGTGAGCTATTACCAGCAGGAGAGTGGGGTGGCGGGGTGGGGGGAAACCTTTTGTAGTGATAATCAAAGTGGGCCATTTCCAGCAGTTGACAAGAACGTCTGAGGAACAGCAGGGGGTGTGTGTGGGGAGGTGGAATAAGCATGGGGAAATAGTTTTACTTTGTGTAATGACCCATCCACTCCCAGTCTTTTTTCGAGCCTAAGTTAATTGTATCCAGTTTTCAAATTAATTCCAATTCAGCAGTCTCTCGTTGGAGTCTGTTTTTGAAGTGTTTTTGTTGAAGAATTGCCACTTTTAGGTCTGTAATCAAGTGACCAAAGAGATTGAAGTGTTTCACAATAAATTATCAATCTGTTCCTTTGTTGTGTAGTCTGTATTTTTAATAGGTTATGGACAATAATTATGCTAGTTATTGCCAGGATTGTCAGGATTTATTGACCTTGGACCTAATTCTGTAACTTACTCATCCTGAGTAGCAGCTATTTTCTCAAAAATTCCTATTTAATGTCAATGGGGATACTCCCATGAGTAAGTTCTTCTCCAAGTTATAGAATATGGTCCTATGCAACTTTTCTAAAACCACAATGCCATTTTAAAACATATGGAGGGAAACTCTCAAATCACGTCCTTCTCTGCCAGATTTCTTCTTAAAATATAGATTTTGTCCATACTTGGTTTAATCCATCCTGATTCTTTTAGTTATGTCCGGATGGAGAGTCCATTTATTTGAGTATAATATGTATTGCACCACCTAATTAGCTACACTATTAATTGTACATGTTCTGATTGCTTTGTCTGCACTGACTAAGACGGACACCTGTAATATTATGTAGTTGTGTTTGTGTGACCCTTGGGGTTAGGCTTAAACTGCAAAGAACCAGGAAATTCAGTGCCCAGCACTGTTATTGTATCTTCAGATCATGCTGCTGTGAGTAGAAATCATGGCTCATAGTACCCCTCCTCCTTATGACCAATGTGCCAAACTATTTAACCCTAAGGAAACATTGACAGCTGCTGTTGGACACAGGCATACACTCACGTCTCACCCAGGATAGCTATGAAGTTTTTTCATAAATACACACATACATGTCATGTATATTTACATACATATAAATCTCAACCCCAATTTTCTTGCCTGAAGGAAGCGATTTTGATTTGTTTGGTTTTACTTCCTTTCCTCCCCGTAGAGATCTACAAGAGAGAAACTTGTTAAAAGAAGCTGGGAATAGAAGTAGCTGTACTAAGAGCCTGACCAAAAGCCCACTGAAGCTAATGGATGCCATTGACAATAATGGGCTTCAGATCAGGCCCTTAAGTCCTAAACGTGTCTTCTAAGAAAAGGAAAAGTGGGTCGCCTCCATGCAGTGCTGGGTAAGAAGATCAGGCTCTCCACACTACAACCTCCCTGTGTGCTAATGGCTGATGCTGCTGTAATTCCTACAGCTTCTGGTTACTATTTCTGCTTGCTTCCCCTCTGTGTCTTTGTCCCACTGTGCTACATTAGAAAACAGCAGTGCATACTGAGTGCTCAAAGTCCCTAGTCCTCTGGTTCTTTTTCTTTTGGGGGTTAAAGTGCTTTTGTATGGAGATGTACTAGTGATTCCATAGTGAAAGTAGAAGCTAACTTTCCATTATAAGCAACGCTGGTCAGAAAATGTACTAAAAACACGCTAGGCATCCAGATGCCTAAGCCCCAGCATTATGCACAAAGCAGTGGAAGATAGGTGTGCCTCTGCCTGTCTCACCTGTGGGGGCTGAGCCGGGCTAGGCATCCTCAGAGTTCACCTACCAGACTGGCTCCCTATAGGTAAGCTCACACAAGGAGTCAGCAGAGGATCTCCCTTGTAACTTTTAGCCTAGTGATTTAAGGTACTTACCTGGGATGTAGGAGACCTGGTTCAAGTTCCCTTCCATTTGAAGAAAGAGAAGGGACTTCAAACTATTGCCACCTCAAGGTGGGTACCCTAGCAACTGGGATCTAGAAAGCTCTTCTGTGGGGATTTTTCAGTTTCTCCCATTAAATCTGTTCCACTATGGAGACATTTTAAAAAGTCATTAGAGTAGGAGGACTGGATCCAGGCTCTGCCATGCATGTGCTCTAACCACCAACCTACAGCATCATTCTCATATGTGTTTGCTTGCTCTGTATCTGACCCAATGACTCTTGAGAAACTGAGGGTGCCCCTATGTCAAAATATCCTTGTTTAGCCCAGTGATTAGGGCACACAGCCTGAAAGGTGGCAGATCCCTGTTCAAATCCTTTCTCCCTTTTCAGGTGGAGGTGGGACTTGAACAGGGGGGCCTCCCATGACCCAGGTGAGTACCCAAACCACCGGCTTAAAAGTTATAAAGGAGCTCCTCCTCCTCCCCTGAACTTTTGCAAAAATTGTATAGGCATGTGACTCCAAGAGAGGGCTGGTAATGGAGACTCCCAAACACATGGAAGAACCTCCCTGCAGTCAGACTTAGGTACCAAACTCAGTGTTGCCTTGTCAAAATTCCTCTGTAAACATAGCCATAAGCCTCTTGCCCAAAATCACAGCCTGTCGGGAAAGAGGGACCTGAATTTGTGGTTCCTGACTCTCAGGCTATTAGCTTAACCATACACCATCATCCTTCCTCGCTCAGCTACTTTGTTTGTGGGTTTGTAATACTTGGTTTGGGAATGATTACAGTGTGGCAGTGATGTTTTTTATACTTAAGTAACTGATATGTCTTCCCAAGCGTAACTCTACTCTAATGTAATTTTTTATCTGGGAACACAGATGATCTATCCTGCAATTACTAGTTGGATCGCTTCTTGGAGGTGTCATGGTAGATGTCTTGGTGGTGTCATGGATTTTAAGAAATCTGGATGAGGAGAGGGTGATGGTCTTTCAGACAAACTAAGGGAGGTCATCTCATATGTGGGGAGCAGCAGAGAGGAAACTGGTAAGGAAGCTGTGGGGGGAAATAGGCAAATGGTACATCAGGGATGGTTAACATTACAGGGGGTGTGGAAGATTAATTCATTAAGAAAACAAGGCAAGCCACAATCTTTCAGGATCTTAGAAAAAGAAGAAGCTTGACCATCTTTCTAAGTCACATTCCTCCCCTTAAAATACGTGTTTATATATTTAGAAATCTAAGTGCAACATGATGAGTTTTTTGCCTGGGACGATACAGCTAATTGGATTGTGTGGTTTATAAAGGTGTAATCTTCACATGGGGAACTCTGCTCCCGTTCTGCATTCTCAACAATAGACACATAGAAATTAAAGATGAGACCTACTTCCAAGACAATTGGATTGCACAAATGTGAGTTACAACAGAATTTGTCTGTTACTGTGTATCCTTGAACTCAGACCTTCCTCTGTCTTTCTTGAATGCTCTCCCGCTCAATGTGTTTCAATAAAGTTAAAAGATGTGCCCCAGTTATAACTTTCAAACACTGGCAAGTACAAAAATATCATCCTATAAAAGAAACCTAGTTGAATTACAAAGAAAGAGAGAAAAACATCTGAAATCTTTCTTAGATACTCAATCTTTGTCTGTCCCACTTTCTTTCATTTTATTACAGCCATGCCTTAGCATTCCCTCTACCCCAGATTTTCAGTCCCTGTCACTTTCTCTCTCCGCTGTTCTGAGATTTTGTTAGCCAAATTTCTACATGGAGTGTACTTTAGGGCACATGACAAATCCCTTGAGGTGTTTCTTATCAGCAAAAATCTGACAGTCCATTAATGACAGCAACAAGCAGCAGGCGCCACCAGCATTAAGGAAACATCTCAAAAATGCAAATTGCAAGCAATGATTTTCTAAGAATCCAACATGAAAATTAATTAGACACATCAGAGGTGGGTTTTTTGTTTCTCTTGAAGCCCTCCTGTGCTGGTAGAACTAGAGGAAAGTTAAATATTGTTTTGGCTTTTGCAGTGGGGTTGTTAGGTCTGAGATCTCATGAGCCATCAGAGCTTTAGAGCACAGTGCTATCCACTTGCTAGGTTAGGGTGATCTGATCCAGAGCTGTTCTAGTTTTAACCTGTCTAAATGCAATCCTCATTTTACATCAACTGCTTTTCCCTGAGATTTTTTGCCATAAGCAGTTTGCTGTCTTTTGAACTTAAATTAAAGCCCAACTAACTTTTATATGGGAAGAGGGGAACCATAATTACTGTAATGAAAATGCATTGCTTGTTCTTTGGGGATTTACATCAACAATTTTGTCCAATTTATTTAGGCTTGTAGAGCTGAAATGACAGGATAACCCTCAAGAGAAATTGCTAAAGATCAGAGGATCCTAACTGCAATAGATGAAAAGAAATGGGAGGGTGGCCAATTATTTGTACACACACAATACTGGGCTTGAGATCCTTCAAAGAGAGGACTTTTGTACTGTTGCCACTTGATACACATTAGAGCGATGATGCTATCTCATTAATACTAATACATTGCACTTTTTCAGCATCTTTTATCCCAGGATCTCAACATGCATTGCAAACACTAACAAATTAATCTTTGCAACACCCTTGTGGTGCATTATATCTTACAAATAGGGACACTGAGAGATGCACTAGTTAAAGGCCAGATCTTGATAACCTTACATTGAATAGTACCTTACTCCCTGAGAGCCCCACTTTAGTTTAATGATGCTACTTGCTGAGTAAGGTACTACTCAGAGTGAGTGAGGGTGGTGGATTAATTGCTGTAGGTTATGCAGCAAGATTTTGTGAGAGCCTAGGGAAAAAAATGTTGGCCCCACTGAAGTCAAAGATTTCAACCCTGATCTCCTGATGAGGGTTGGCTGGAAAACAACAAATTCTGACAGTGAAAACACATCAAGGTTTTGAACATTTTCTTTCTGTCTGATGCAGAACAATAACAAGAGGCAGAGGTCTATCTCTCCAGTGCAGAGTAGCTCACTGGTTAGGACATGTTTCAGAGTAGCAGCCGTGTTAGTCTGTATTTGCAAAAAGAAAAGGAGCACTTGTGGCACCTTAGAGACTAACAAATTTATTTGAGCATAAGCTTTCATGAGCTACAGCTCACTTCATCGATGAAGTGAGCTGTAGCTCACGAAAGCTTATGCTCAAACAAATTTGTTAGTTTCTAAGGTGCCACAAGTACTCCTTTTCTTTTTGGTTAGAACATGTATCCCAGGCTGTGGAAAACCCAGTTTCAAGTCCTCCTATGCCAATGAAAAGGAATTTTTTTAATGTAAAAGTTTTGTCTAAAACTTTCCAACCAGTTGTACTCCTGACCCCACCCCCCACCCATATTCTAACCATATAAATGACTGTTCTGTCTTGTACACATGTAAGCCCTTATTTAAAACAAAACAAAAAAACCCTGGAGGCTCTTTTTGTACCCAGAATTATTTATGGTCAAGGCTGTAAGAAAGCTGTGACTTTTTTTTTTTTTTTGGATGCACGAGTTGCAGCCAGAGTTTATTAAAGTTGAGGTTTTGGTGCGTTCAGTTCAAGTATCCTAAAAGGTGGGAGGTACAAACCCAAGCCCCTGCTTGGCTCTGCTCTTCGCAGCCTCTCCATTATTGGGGAAAGGTAACCAGTGTGGGGGAGGGCTTGGGGGTGTCGGAGTTTGTGGAGTGAAGGAAGGGTTTTGTAAGGCAGTCATCTGATGGGGCTGTTGATTTGGGGATTTGTGCAACAAAGCTGGTTTATTTGGGAAGATGGGGGTTGGTGTGGGGAAGCAGGAGGAGATTTCATGAGGTTTTGGTTTATTTGCGAGTGGGGCTGTGGGTTTATTTGGGTGTGGGGATAATAGGGGTCTGGATGCGGGGCTCAGGGTTATTTGGGGGCGGAGAGAGGAGTTGAGAGGAGGTAGCTGGATGCTGTTGGGAGAGGGGTTACGGTGGAGGGCTGCAAGAGGGACTGAAAGCACAGGGAGCTATGTGGTGGTGCCAGTGACCACAGTGGGCTGTGGCTGACCCAGTCCTCTCCAGCCCCTTCCCCCTCTCCTCTCCTCCCACTGTCTCACTCACACACTCTCATCCTCCCTCACAGGTACCAGTCCTAGCTCCACTCACAGCCAGGAAGGGAGGTGACTTTGTCACTGTGGCACCGGGGATGGGGCTGGCTTGCTGGGAGATGGCCACATTTGGGACACCTGTGCCTGTGGCACCATGCTGGGGGCCTGTGGACTTGCCTTGCTGCCTGCCACCGGGCTCCCGGGGGCTCTTTCTGCTTCTCCTGTTACTGGGCAACTAGGCAGCTGAGCGCCACACCAGCCCTGGTCCTGCTGGGTGCTCACTTCATTGGGACTGCACGGGTGTAAATAAGAGCAGTATTTCGCCAGCTCGAGGTGCAGGTGTGGTCTGCATTCAGTACTCGTGCAGTTCTGGCCACCTTTCATGGAAAAAGATGCCAAACAAATACAGTATATTTTAAAACAATTTTTTCCAGCTCTATTTGGTATTTATGTGTATTAAAATATGTGTCTTTCATTATATGGGGAATTTTTTTTACTGACATTTTTTTACCACCAGCTGTTCATGATCCATGGGTAGCATCATTACTAGGTAATGGGTAGCATCATTACTAGGTAAGCTAAAGGGGAACCTCCTGTTAGCACCTGTCTGTGGTATTAAGAGCTGCCCTAAACATTATTCCTCTGTCAGTCATTCTTACATGTGCTTGGCTAGATCCTCATCTCACTTACACCAGTTAAACACAGAATAGCTGCACTGATGTCACATTCACAGGTGCAGCATATGGAACTATAATAGTGGTACTTGCAGGACCAGAATATCCTCTTCGGATAATAGCTCTACTCTAGCTCACTTTATAGCTTCATCTCAAAGGCGCTTAAGTGAGAGAAAAGTGGTTTGTAGTATATGGGTTGTCCCTCTACTTTACAAAGGCAACTATTGTTATCTCATTTTCACAGATAAATGATTTTTGCCTCAGTTTCCTCAAGTCAGCAAGTTAATGGCTTCATTGGCTGACTCCAAAAAGCCTACACAGTTATAAATTATTTTCAGTTATCTGTTTAGGTCTGACCTTATTCACTTTATTTATATGTTACACCCTTATTCTCTTCCATTTGTCTATCTCTTTATCTTTTTAGACGGTAAATTTCTCAGGACAGAGATTGTGACTTTCTGTACACAGTGCCTACCACAGTTTGGGTGCTATTAAAAAACAGTTATAATACTTAAAGCTGGCCAGATAATGGAAATCCCTTCCCATTAAAAAAAAATATTTAAAAAACCCATCCAAAATCAGGATGAAAAGTAAAAAAAAGGCAACTTTTTTTCCATGGGAAAGCATTTCCAGAAAAATTCCGTTTCACGAGAACTGATTAGAGGCAGGCACTTAGGGAGCTGTCATTTCAATTTTCCCAAGAAAAATAGAAATTTTTTCTGCAAAATGAGAGCTATCCCAGAGAAAAGTCTGATGTTGTGAAAAGGGCATTTTCCAGTGGAAAATTCCTCACTGGCTTTAATAATAATCCCATTTGTACCATTACATCCCTGCATTTAACTTTTTCTTATGTTGGTGTGGTAAATGCTGTGCTTTTTTCATGCTAGCCTTGATCTCATTTCTAATGGCTACATAAAGTTAAACTGTAATGAACTAAAGCTGAGTGCATAAGTCATAATAGCTAATCATTTATTAGTGCATTTTGCTTCTGATTATTTATGAATTGTCTATGACACTTTCTCAGGTGTATTCATTGTTGGAAATTATCCATCAAATGATTTCTTTGAACACTTCTTAGTTTTCAGATTCATCATGAGTAGGGCTGGTTGGATATGTTTCATAGAAACAGTATCAATTGAAAAATTGAATTTACAACAAAGTTATTTTGTTTGTGGAAAGTATTTGTTTAGTTTGGCATATTGACTTTTCATCCAACAACTGAAAAACCAAAAACTTTTTGGCCAAAACCCAAACCTTTCATTTTTTGCACTAAAACTCTTATTTTCATAGAAATTTTCCACAGGAGGAAAAACTCATTTTCTGACCAGCTCTAATTATGATTCATTTGTTGTGAGTATTTACAGTTCTGGTCTGTTGGGTAGTTTTGATTGGTCAGCTGAAGTTATTTCTATCCCCTGACTGGAAGAGCATTTTTGGAATCAGGTTTCCAATGGGAAAACTCACATTAATAAGTTTACATTTCTTTCTGCATTCTGTTTTAACACTCATTTAAAATGAAACATTAAAAAAAATGTTTCCAGGAGCTCCCCAGCCAGTAAATTTGTTCCTTAATAATCAAAGGGCCACAAACAAAGCCCAAGCAAATTAATTATTTTATTTGGACAAATACTGGAAGAAATTGTTTTGAAATACTTGCCTAGCCTTAGACTGGAAACTCCCTGTGGTACTACAGTGCTAAAATAGGACCCCATTCCTGGGTAGGCCCTCTGGGCACTACTGAATATAAATGTTAAATAATACAAATAATACAAGGAAGAACAACAGATCCACTTCATGGAAAAATTACTTTTCCTTCTGTTAATTCATAGTGGTACTAAATGTAAAGCATCTTACTGGAACAATGACTGTAACCCGCAGAGTGGAAAAGGAAGGAAAATGATCTTGTATTTTTATGAGGAAGAAAAGGTTCTTTACATCACACAAGAATAATTATAGTTACTATGGTACAATAGCTTGTTGACTTAGGCAAACTTATAAAGTGGCTCTGTTATCAGAAATCATTGATCCATACTACAAAACAAACAAAAAACAGCTACTAAATCTAATAATCTCCAATGCCATTGTCTACAGTGAAACCAAAAGCAGCAGCCGCTGCTGAGTCAATATTTATGACTAAATGGAATTTAGTTACACTAGCGGTAGAAATGTAAAGTGCCCGTAAAAAGCCTGCCAGGGCTTTGCTCTATATCTCCCCAGCCATCTCAACATTGTAAACAAACAGACTTTTATTGCCTTATATGGAATAACAAGGTACAGAGTGTCTTGGAGAGTCATGTGGTTCCATGTACAGTTGTGAATGGCGGTAACAGGAAAAAGCTTTGTTTTGGGAAACAAAATAGCTCGTGTCCCTACTGCTTTGCTTGCAAGGCAGAAATACTTCACAGCTGATGTAATGAAATGCATTTGAATAATCTCTTTGCAGTGCTGTAGCTCATTTTTGCAACCTCTTCCAAAACTATGGGTAATTGGTTCATTTTGCCAGACTATAACCTTTAAACTGTCTCTAAGGACTATATAATAATTATAACTGGAATGAGCAAAGTTTTAATTTTTTCTTGGCTTTCTGAGAAAAGCATTTTACTATATGGAGGGACTTTCACACTGTTTCTCTCCTGACTTTCACCAGTGTAAACCAGGAGTAACTTGACTGACATCAATAAAGTCCACGCATAAAATTGATCTACATCAGAGGAGAATCAGGCTTAGTGTACCTCAGCATAATTCATCATTAGCAATCAGGCAACCCTTTAAACATGTAAGTAACTTTATTCATATTAGCAAGCCTATTGATTTCCATGGATTTACTCATGTGCAAAGTTATGCACAAGAATTTGCAGAATCAAGCCATAAGAATTATTAAACAGCAGACCCTGCTGGCATTTCTCAGGGAATTTCACCTCCTTTGGTAAACTAAACAAGCAAACTAGAGTTCAAACCTCAAACCATTCATTTGGCCAGTGGTGATGACCCAACTACAAGCCTCAAGATCAGCAGCAGATTTTCACTGCCACAACAGAAGTAGCAATGAAGATTTTGTAGGGAAGCCCAGACTTCTGCCAGAACTGTGTCTGTAACACATTAATAGAAAGAAACTGTTTTGGCTCTAGGAGCCAGCTGGTGAGGCAGATAAAGATTTAATTTAAAAAAAAGCCCATAATAATATTCCTAAACTGACCAAATTGTTTATTCAAGTTCCTCTTCTTACAAAAGCAAATACAACAGTTGTATTTTAAAGGCAAGGCGTAAATCTGACCGATGGCAATGCTGAGTGACACAAACTAGCTAATGCCAGGTAATTCACATGGGGGCAGACTCTGCCTCTATTCAAAATGCGTTAGAGTCTCTTACTTCAGATGAAGTCCCACTAGAGCCAATGGGATAACTCTTGGTGCTGCTCAACATATCTGAATTGGCCCAAAATGATCAACGGATTCAAAAAGAGTGGATTTTTTAAATCTATATTTGCATGAGTGGCATTATTCTTCCTTCTGGAGTTTTTTTTAAATAGTATCTCAGGTGTAGAATTATAATTTATATACCACCAGTGGAATATATCATTGCACCTGCTATACTTATTCATAGAAATGTTGAATCCCCTTTGAACCTTATTGAATTTTTTGCCTAAGTAATATCATGAGGCAGTGAGTTCTATGTGTTAGTTATATGGAACGCAGTATAATTTTTCTTTTAATTTGATACTTTGTAATTCTGTAGAGTGCCTTTTTAATCTCTTA
Organism: Eretmochelys imbricata; assembly: GCF_965152235.1. Lineage (NCBI taxonomy): Eukaryota > Metazoa > Chordata > Testudines > Cheloniidae > Eretmochelys > Eretmochelys imbricata. The sequence goes on from NC_135573.1 coordinate 244,415,033, forward strand.
TTAAAAGGTAAATAAGTGCCCAGCTGATATATTATCCCAACCATTCATTAGTTCACATATCCTGTTTTATACTATTCCCTTTTCCACATCAAATCCTGTAGTCCTAGTTTTTTTACATAATTTAATTTACAAAGAATCTAAAGTCAGGTGCAGGGTTCTACCATTTGGACAGTCATAATTCTCTTTTCTGCAGTTGTTCCTTCAAATTTGAGAATCTCAGGAACAGATTGTCTACAGTATAAAATTCAAAAGGAATGTATTTTTGCTGTCACACAGGCTGCTTCCTTGAGCTTATCTTCACTATGGAGTGAACTTGGGCTCTTGGGTGTTGCCCCTAACCCAGCTTCCCTTCCCACACAAATTCTTCTGGTCCAACTGTGGCTGTGCACAACATCTAGCTGGCCTGTCCCAGGGCAGAGACTAAAGCCTGACTGCTATTTTCTCTTAGATTGGAAACCCTCCTACTTTGCATTGAAGATGCAGGCTAAATCTCTCAAGTGCCTCCTCCAGTGTCTTCCCACTATTCCCCTCATGTACACAGAAGGACAGACAAGTTCTCCCACAATTCACTGAGAAAGAATTGTAGAGCAGAACAGTTTAGTACAGTGCTAAGAGCTGTTCAATGTGTTCCCAGAAGTCCTCACCTCATACAGGTGAGTACACCACTAGTGTGGAATTTATATCAGGTGCTAGAATCCTGTACAACATGCAGGGCTATTTCTTTGGATTCACTCTGGTGTCAGACCAAATTAGCCCTAATATCTTCAGCTCAGGCATATGGGTATGTCTCTGAAGCAGAGAAAATTAGGGTCAGGGACACAGTGGATCTTCAGGGAAAAACCTTAGGAACAGTTAAGTTCCTCTGAAACTTTAGGCTGAGGTTTGTGTTGCTATTGTTAATATTAATAACTGCACAACCTAAGAATGTAGTAAGTTTGGATCAGATCCACTGTGTGTGGGTAGTGTACTGGGAACAGTGCTGGAATACCCCCTGCTTACTTGCTGTAATAATGAAGCTTATTGCTACAGAATGTAGAGTAAGAACAGACTCAGCACTGAACAATCATATGAATACTATTACGTACCCTCAGTTTGTTGTTTTTGATTAAATTAGTTAATTCTCAGTGTTGCTCTCTTGTAGGCTATGAACATGGATGGCACCTCTCCAAACAGCAGTTCTTAATGCATATGCAGTGACATGGAGCTAATATTGAAAACTATCTGACAATAAAAGAGTGTTACCCGAGGTTTGTCTTGCCTGGGGGAGGGGAGAGTGCTTCTCTAACTTACTTACAGCTTTTTAGTTTTCTTTTTTCTTTTTAATATTATTTAAGCACATAGCTGAAGAGAGTCTTCAATACATTTTAGTAAAAGGACTGTCTTATGGACCACCACTTCCACGTGCAATTCCATTATGTTGCCATGGCAACTACAGCAATTAATTTCATGGAGAAGTAGCATTAGGAAAAGATTGAATTCATCTTTTAATGAAAGCTGGCTAGAGAACTGGTTATTTTGTTTAACAAAAATTATTTTTATTCATCCAAATTTTTTGAAACTCATTTTTTTTTTACCATTACTATCACTGGCTGAAAGATAGAAGGAATTTTATGCAAATTTGTTTGTGGGGGAGAAAATTGGGGGGTTGGGGTTGAAAATTAGAAAAGTCAAAAAATGTTGATCAGCTCTACTTCTAATATCACCCGACAGTTCTCCTTGAACCACCACTAAGTGCTTCATGGACCAAAGTTTGGGAACTAGTGGTCCAGCCCAATGACTGGGAAACAATGAGAAATCTTATCTTGCCTTAACACCTCATAAATGCTGTGTGTTTTGTTTGCAAGTACTAGACACTAGTGTCAGGGGAAGTCTCATTTCAAGTGGCTAAGGTCCGGTCATTGAGAGGAGATAAAGAAAACCAGGTAGCATGTTTTGAGCAGCACATAGAGTTAAGCTTTAACCTTCATCACTAGTATCTTTGCTTGTAGATTAATCCAGGTTCCTACTTGATTCCAAATTCCATTCTGCTATCAGAACCTTAGAATTCCTGAAATCCGGCAGGAATGCTTGTTATAGGTTTATAAAATGAAAGTGTGTTATTGTGAGCTAGTCCAGAAACAAAATGTCCTATGACAATAGCACCACACCTAGAAAAAAAAATACTTCGATTTCATAGATGATAATCAGAGGTATGTATATATTAAGTAAATAAAAGCCATACCCAATGTTTATCTCCACTGTTAGTGTAGCAGGCTGTGGGTCTGGTAACCACGATAAATGGCTTGGAGTGTTCTCTCATAGGAAATAACTCCAATCATGCAGGATGTAAGTTGGTGCTAAAACTGATTGAGAACTGGCTGTCTTACAGCTTTTCAGTTTTCTGTTTTCTTTTTAATATTATTTAAGCACATAGCTGAAGATAGGCTGCAATACCACATTGCAATTCTGTACCTTGGCCAGCACAGTTCATCACCCAAGCTGAAGTGAGCTGGCGCTCACGAAAGCTTATGCTCAAATAAATTTGTTAGTCTCTAAGGTGCCACAAGTCCTCCTTTTCTTTTTAAGAGCAAAGAAAGTACCCGTCCTACCCTTCAGGAACAGGAGCAGGGCGTTGACCTCAGTTGACTCTGGGGTGCTGTGTGAGGCCACATACAATATTAATTGAACAGTGGTTAACCAGAGGACTTCTGTTTGTGCCGCTGCAAGTCCTCACTTACTCCAACCACAGACTAGAAGGAAATAAGATACAGAAGAAGGACAGCATGTTTATATGGGACAAAGGCTACATATACACAGAAAAAAAGCTGCGCACAGGCTATCTTGAATCCAACTAGCACAGATAACAATAGCAGGAAGCCAGCACAATACAGACTGCAGAGCAGGCTAGCAAGCAGAGTACATACAGAAGGTCTTTTGCTGGGCTTGTATTTGGTACACTGAAGCCAACATTGTGCTGTCTTCTCTTCACTGCTGTTGTTACCTGCAGTAGCTTGGGTAGGCTAGCCTGTGCACAGCATTTGCTGTGTAGACTTAGCCAGAGGAAGCCTAATTCTGCTCTCATTGACTTTGCTTTTTTTACAACAGTGTAACTCCCTCGACTTCAATGGAACTTAAGCATGCACTGAAAGTTAAATAATGTTGGTCCAAAAAATAGGTTAGAATATTTTGCATTACATTTCAGAGAAAATGTCTTTTGTTCACTTTGAAAATTTTCACACTTTTTGTTTTTCAAGTAAAAATTTCTAAACTTTTTTTTTTTTTACTAAAATATTCTGTTTCAGTTTTTTCCTCTAAAGAAATAGAGGGGGGCACAGATGAAATGGGAGGCAATCACTTTCTCCTGATATTCTTTCCCTTTTGTCCAAAAGAAAATGGGGAGGGGAGAGAAGCAAAAAAGTGAAAAAGTTAATTCCAAGCTCTCTGCCCTCTCATATTTTCCCCCAAAAGAAAAAAGGCGGGGGGGGGGGGGTGAGAGTGAAAGAAATTATTATTTTCTCCCCACCAAAATTAAACAAATTTTCAAAACGTTTCACTTAGAAATTTTCTTCAAAAATTGCGATGAAAACGTGAGACTTCCATTTGATGGGAAAGCCATATTTCATAAATAAAAACACACAAAAAACATTTTCAGTGAATAAATTTCAACCTTCCCTAAGGTTAAGCACATGTCTAAGTGCTTTGCTGAATAGGGAATGGATGAAAGCATGCACCTAAAATTGAAAACTTGCTTAAATGCTTTGCTGAATTGAGGTGTTAGATAGTAAGGTGAACTCTTTGATGAACCTGGGGATGAGTTTTGTCTGGGATTTCTTAATGCAGCTTAAACCCAGGTGAGATTTTTGTGTTTTGAGCAATACCACGTTTGATGAGCATGGTACAGAAACCTACACAAACTGATGATAAACAAACACAAAGATAGCTGGGTAGATAAATGGTGATGTAAGTGTGACAAATACAGGCATCTTACAAACACAACAGATGGACAGCTATTGTCGTTGTTGCATCCTGAATGCTAATAATGGTAGGTTTCAGAGTAGCAGCCGTGTTAGTTTGTATCTGCAAAAAGAAAAGGAGTACTTGTGGCACCTTAGAAACTAACAAATTTATTTGAGCATAAGCTTTTGTGAGCTACAGCTACCGATGAAGTGAGCCGTAGCTCACGAAAACTTATGTTCAAATAAATTTGTTAGTCTCTAAGGTGCCACAAGTACTCCTTTTCTTTTTGCTAATAATGGTGTGGCTACTGTTTAGACTTTACAGGGAACTTTGAAGAATTAGTCACTTGAGGCTAAAGAAGAAAGATAATAGTGTAGCCAGCCATATCTGTAAGAGCCATTTATAAGGAATATATAGGTATTACAAAGCTGTAACACAAGGACCTACAGGCCTCAGGTCTGTATAACAATTAGCTTAGCATAACTAAGGCCTAGATATAAAATGGTATGGTAGGAATGATGTAGGTAGTTACTAGGTAAGTTGTATTTAACTGATAGTGTGACCTTAAGTCACAAGGTAAGTATTATAGTGAAGAATGGTACAAGATGGGAAAAGACAAAGTGAAGTACTACAAAAATATACTTTTGGAATTTTAGGGAAAGTCAAAGAGGACGTTGGACTTAACCAAAAATTACATGTACTAACCACAGGTGTTCCAGGGCAACTAATTGACAAAAATGCTAATGAGTATAATGTAACTGACTAACCTATTGAAGATAGAGACCCCAATATTATTGATGGGTGGAAGTACATATAAAGAAAGAAGGTTAAAACCAGTTTTGATTATGTATAAGATATGGTGGCAATTAGCGTAATCTACAAAAGTTAAGACCCAGCCTGAGGACAGTGGTATATGTTGGATCATGCCGGCCTGACGACCACACACAAATCACCTCATTTATTCCAGAGTTCCCTGCAAGGCATGATGTGAGTATGCAAGTGCTGGACTGTCTGTATTGGCTCTGCCTCCTTTGCTAAATTACAGTGAATCATAGAAATATAGTGCTGGAACAGATCTCAAGAAGTCATTGAGTCCAGTCCCCAGTGCTCAGGGAGGACCAAGTAAACCTAGACCATCCCTAATGGGTGTTTGTCCAGCTTGTTTTTAAAAGCTTCCTATGATGGAGACTCCATGATCTCCCTTGGAAGCCTACTCCATAACTAACTACCTTTATAGTTAAAAAGTTTTTCCTAATATCAAACCTAAATTTTCCTGGTAGCAGATTAAACCCATTATTTCTGGTCCTACTATCAGTGGACATGGAGAAGAGTTGGTCACCGACCTCTTTATAACAGCCCTTAACATACTGGAAGACTGTTACCAGGTCACCCCTCAGTTTTCTTTTCTCAAAATTAACATGTCTAGGGAAACCATATGTCTCAAAGTGAAAATGGGACACCTCCTTGGGTTAGCCCCCTCCCCCATGCAGGTCTTGCCTGAGCCCTCCTCTCCCTGTGCAGGGCTGGTGTCGCTATTCACCCAAGCCCCCCTTCCTCCCCTCTGCAGTGCTAGCATTGCCGAGCCTCACCACCCCCACCTCTGGGAAGGTGTGGCCTGAGCTGCTTGCCTGAGCCCACGTGGGGCTGGCCTGACCCACTCGCCCCAGTCCTCCCCTCCCAGCCTGCATGGGGCTGGCCAGAGCTGCTTGGCATTACTGCTTACCTGAGCCCCTCAAGTGGGGTTGGCATTGCCACACGCACCCCAAATTTTCCTCCATGCCCCACTGGCGGGGGGAGACACACCCCACTTTTTTGGCAAAACTGGGCATTTGTCCCATTTAGTTTTGGCAACTGATCATCCGTTGGCAAGAGCAAATGGAACAAATGCCCAGTTTTGCCAAAAAAAAAAAAAAGGGAACATCCGGGATAGGGCTTAAAAAGGGAACTATCCTGGCCAAAACAGGATACATGGTCAATTACCATGGCCAATTTTTTCAACCTTTTCTCATAGATCAGGTTTTCTAAACCTTTTATCATTTTTGTTGCTCTCCTCTGGACTCTTTCCAATTTGTCCACCTCTCTCCTAAATTGTGGTGCCCAGAATTGGACACAATACCACAGCTGGTGCCTCACCCATGCGGAGTAGAGCAGGACAATTACCTCCTGTGTCTTACTTACAACACTCCTGTTAATACACCCCAGAATCATATTAGCCTTTTTTGCAGCTGCATCACATTGACAACTCATTCAGTCTGTGGTCCATTATAACCTACATATCCTTTTTAGCAGTATTACCTCCTAGACAGTTATTCCTCTTTTGTAACTGTGCATTTTACTTTTCCTTTCGTAGCTTTGCACTTGTCTTTACTGAATTTTATTTTATTTAATTGAGACCAATTTTCCAGTTTGTCAAGGTCATTTTGAATTTTAAACCTGACCTCCAAAGTGCTTGCAATCCCCCCCGGCTTGGTGTCATCTGCATATTTTATAAGCATGCGCTCCACTCCATTATCCAAGTCATTAATGAAAATATTGAATATACCAGAACCAGGACTGACACGTGCAGGACCCCTGTAGATATGCCCTCCAAGTTTGACAGCAAACCATTGCTAATTACTCTTTGTGTACGGTCTTTCACCCAGTTGTGCACCCACCTTATAGTAAATTCATCTAAATTTCATTTCCCTAATTTGCTTATAAGAATTTCATGCAGATTGCCTTATTAAAATTAAGGTTTATCATGCCTTTCCACTATCCAATGTTTGTGATTCTGTTTTGCTAATAAAGTATATAACATTACAAGTCAGAGAACACATAGTGGATTGTTTCTCATGTGCTCCTCAAGGTCCTCATTCTAGTGACAATTTTATTACTGTACCTGATTTGGGAGCAGAACTCCTTTTGAACTAATGGATAGTAGATAAAAGTAAATACCCCCTTATCAATCAGGCTACACTAAAGAATGAAGACAGAAATGTGGAGGGTGGGAATAGGGTCAGACCTGCAGGGGATTCATAATTCTGTATGGTACCACTTATGGGCTACCAGGGAAAGAAGCAGCTACCAAGCCAAAGAACAAGTAAACAGGAACTTATTCTCAACTTTGGAAAACTTTCAGTGATTCAGAAACATTCCCAATGTTTTTCACAGTTGTGGTTTTGACCCATTTTTAGCTTCACACTTATATCTTCTTCAACGAAGCAGATGTGAATCCCAGCAATCAAGGCATGGTCAGACCTTAAGTAGCCAAAATACCCTACATTTACATGCACAGTGATAGTAATTAAGATCATGCTTTTGTGTTTAGATAATGGTACAGTGGTTTCATGGTATACCTCAAGGCCACAGTAATATTAACTAGTTGCAAAGGCAATTATAAAGTTGTTAAATGGTGACCATTGTGTTGGTGTGCATCTATCTAATTAGCTTGCTATACGAGTGTCAAGTGATGTGTTGATATATACGCTCAGTTCTTAAATATCTGTGAGCATTTAGAATTAAATACATTCTTATTTTTCTAATTTAACATGACTGATTAGTCACCATTAATTGTACTGTGTTAGTAATTTTTGTTATATTGATTAAATTGACTTAGGGGTATCCAAACACAGAGTGACATCCTCAAGAAAAGGCCAGAAGTCTGCAATACTAATTAATATGAATTATTATCCAGTGTGGAGTGTTCATAGTTAATACTTCACTCGAGTACAGTTGCTTGTTAACAGCTATTGGAGAGGAGAAGAAAAAAACAATTGACAGCTTTTATTTTTAACATACACAACAGTCCATGAATTTCCATATAAACTCTGTTAATTTTTTCTTGGCATGGTGGCTTCCTTTTTACATGAAAGGAGGCTTTGGTATTTATGACTAACGTCCATATTATTAGCTGAGCTTTGAGATTTTCAAACAACTCCTTGAATTCAGGTAAGATGGGGCAATGTGAAGCAGCCATTTATAATCAATGCACTATTGACTGGCTGGGCCTAATCTCATCATAGTCTTTGTAATAAATCACAAGATGTTTTGTAATTAGGAAATCCATACTAAATAAAGGAACTGCTATCGTTGTAACCAGGGCCGGCTCTACCGTTTTTGCCGTCCCAAGCAGTGAAAAAAACTTGTCACCGCCGAATTGCCGCTGTGGCCAGCAGAACGAAGAAGCTGCCGTCGAATTGCCACTGCCTGGAGCTGGCCCTGGTTGTAACCTTATCAGGTACGGAATAATGGAAAAATGCTATTATATGGACTTACTGGTTTTATGACTTTTCATTTGAACTTGGTTCAGTGGTTTAGGGGGATCTACTGCCTTTGCCAAGAGTCATTTATAAACTATATACCTAGTATGCTAGCAATATATTTGATCCCAAACGAATTTTTGTGTCCTCTTTCCATTGTACAGGAAGTAAGTCTCCTCTCTCCTTCTCTGTTGGGGTAATTGATATAATCACTTATAGCAGCAGCCACTAGATCTCGTGTATAATTCGATGTCTGTCAGTGTTTCCATCAGAAAACCCTGATTTATAACTTAGCCATAAAAAGGTGAAACATACAGAAAACTTGGAATATACTTTTTTTAAAAGGATGATTTTAAAAGCTGTTAGATTTGGGGGGGAGAGGGAAAGGGTGTTATATTTTTTAAAAAAGCTATTTACTCATTTGGATGTTTCTCTTCATTATATACCCCAGAACTAAAACCAGCTTCCTTTTTGGCCAATGTCACTTTGTAAGCAATCTTTCCATAATGGGTCCCCCTAAATCACTGAGGATTGAAGAGTAGAACCAAGGATATTAAAGTCTGACGGGCACTTAGTTACATGCAGCACCTACCCCTATGCTAAATGAATATTTACATGATATAAATATATATGCATAATACCTAAACTCATGGGTTAAAATCTTGAACCCAAGAAGTCAATGGCAAAGCTTCCATTGACTTTAATGATTTAACTCATTATATAAAGGCAAATTTAGTTTCCAGTCCCCATCATTCAGCTGGGTGCTAGGGAGATATATAGGATTGAGGAAGGCAAGGAAGAGGAATCACTACAGTGGAGTTGCACATGATTAAGGTGAGCAGGATTTTCACAGCACAAGAGCATCTGCATTTCTCTGAAATGTAGCCTATGGTGGGAAGGACAGCAGGCTGGTATATAATATGCTACTTAAAGAGAAAAGAAGAATTTTAGGTTAGGACATGAATGCTTATCCCTACTTGTAGGAAAAACAACATGAAATCTTTAATGCTCCTGAATACTACACCAGACTTTGATTTTTAAAGTCCCATGCAAAACATCCATGTACACTTAACTGCCTGTTTCTCAGAGGAATTAATGTAATGACTTCAGAAAAGCTGTCTAATACCCACAAAGGGCAAGATAAGTCACTGTAGCAGAAATTCCCTAAATAAGTATTTATATTGTGGAGTCAATAAATAACCAGCATGCTTAAAAAAAAAGAAACATTCAAAATGAATAGTAAGGCAAAGGAGTAAGTCTTAGAATTCACTTTTTTCAATTACTATTGCAAAAAAACCAAAACCAAAACAAAACAAAATCACGGCAGTTTGGTCCTGAGGGCAGCTTCAGATACACAGGTGGCTCCCATTGAATTCAGTGTATCAGGAGGCAGAAAAACAAGAGCGTGATTCTCATTTGCATTGAGGCCACTTTACAGCACTCTCTCTAGCAATGTGAAAGTAGGCACAAAACAACTTGCCAAAGCAGTGCAAATGAGAATCTGTGCCTAAGCTTCCGTAATGCAATAGTGTTAAGATTCTGATAGATTGCTCTACAATGTAACATAAGCAAAGAAACTGAGAGGTAAAGCCAAAGCACCATTAATTCACCCCATTGTGCCTCAGTACTATTGCTCATAATATATTTACTGAGGTCTCTTGATGGAAAATTGTGTCACACTGAATGCATCAAGCAAGGTAAGAATGGAGTTTCAGCCTTAAGTCTGAAATTTTTCCTTTGGTAGATTATAGTCCTATCCCTAGCATTACTATAACATAATATAGTTTTTTGCTGATTTAGTTACATACTCAGGGGTGTACTCTCCCTTTGAATGGAGCACATAACTTCCATTAATAGTAATTGAAGTCATATGTGTTTATCAAGAGGGAATGTTGCCCTCTAAAATTTACACAGGAAAACCCCTATGGGAATAATATTTTCTGCAACCACACCATTACCCTATCAGAGACTAAAAAGTTAGCATGCACAGTAATTAAGCAAGCACAACGGGCAAATTCAAATTTCAGGAGTCTGGATTTTATTGTTACAGATGTTCTTCAGAGAAAGTCTGCTCAGCAGTTCCTTGGATCATAAATATTTAATTTTTAATCTGTGTTTTATCGGTTCTGTGTAATGCAAGCTTCCAAAAGAATTTTTACAAGTGCTTTTTATGTCTTGGACGTTTAAAGTAAGAACAGTTGTTTGGACTTTTAATTTTTTTTAAAAAATACGTAGGCCAAAAAAGGAAGCAAAATGATTTCTAACTCTAAATATGGGGTATTTTGCTTTTCATTGTTGGCCTGCTCCCACGAAGGGCTAGGAGCCAGATTTTTAATGGTTTTTAGGCACCTAATGATGCAGATAGGCACCTAGTGTACTCCCCTAGGAATTAGGAACCTACATGCTTTTGAAAAGCAAACTAAAAGCCTATTTTCATCCTTAGGGACAGATTTTTAAAGCTTTTTAGGCGTGTAAGTGCCTAACTCTCTTTTGAAAGGGGTCTTAGGCTCCTAAGTCAGTTAGGTGCTTTTGAGAATCTTACCCTAACTTTCTTGAATTCCCAACCAATGCTGAGGAGATCACTTATCACCCCACACCATTGGATCATATAATCAGGACACATTATATGCACAGTTCTGATTTCTCTTGCTATTTACAGATGATAGTGTGTTTGCAGAGATTTAGTATTCTCCTGTGGAAACCATACAATTTATGTTGCCACTGTATTGTTGCAGTCACATTGGGTTGAATCATCTGTTTGCACTGAAAATGTCTATTTAGTAGATTCAGGAACTCTAAACAATATGTGTTTCAGGAGATATTTATCTTTTGTGACTCAAACAGCTGTCTTCTCTTCTCATATTACAAGACCATGTGATGTAGGTTGTTAGCTAACGTGCACTGATGAAAGGTAAATTGTTGTTGAATGACTGGAAATATAATACCCTGATGGTTGGGAAAAACTTCTGGTGATTTAACTTATTTACATTTTATCTTCCACCATCTGCCATAAACCAGAAATGTGCTCATCCATATGAAACTACACTGATGTGGGTTCCAATCAACCACTCCACTGTACAGGATGCAACAGTAAAATACCCAACAGTCATTTTCCTTTTCTGAACTATAGTCTCTTAGTTAGATTGTAAATTCTTCAGTGCAGGGCCTGTCTTTATATATTTGTACAATACAATGGGTTTTAGGCCTGAAGGTGCTACTGAAATAATAATAATAGCCCCGGTTAGTTAATAAATATGTAATAATCATAGTGACATCGATCTGTTGCTGCCTCAGACTTTATGGTTATCACTATATTGCACACCATTGTCATTTGGAGCTTCATGGGAGCAGTAAAGAGCAAAGCAAGAATCTCCCACTCTAAAAGCACAGCTCCGTACCATTTGATCTAAAGATGAACTTCACTGGCTCTTACTAGTTTAGGGTTTGATACATACCTGAGCAGTTCTGGCTACATCCAGCAGAGGGCAGGGCATAGCACACATTTACACGAACAAGATCATTGTGTGCTTTGCAAGAACTGTACGTAGCATCTTCCATCCAAAGATCTCAAAAGATTTAACCATGTGAAATTACTATTGTTGTCCTTTCTTATCCTTCTCCACTGCCCTCTTTTATGTCAGTATATGTCACAATTCATGGTGAATTTAATCTGGGAGGTGCCCACTGGACACTGGAAAACAATGCTCAATGTGCATTTTTCAAAAGTACCTGAGCAGATAGGTGCCTAAATCCCATTGTGTTAGGTGCCTAAACTGCTAGGCATCTATATGCATCTTCATATCTGTAATAGCATTTCCAAAGTGAGTTAGGCACCTAACTCTCAATGACTTTCAAATGACTTTAGTGCTTTTAGAAAAGGAATACTAGTGGCACCTTAGAGACTAACCAATTTATTAAGGTGCCACTAGTACTCCTTTTCTTTTTGCAAATACAGACTAACATGGCTGCTACTCTGAAACCTTTAGTGTTTTTGAAATTTTACCCACTACTGCTACTGATAAAAAAAGGACCCCTCAGCAACTGGAAATTCAATTAATAGAGATTCTCCCACTCACATGTCTTTATCAAATTGAATGTAAAGTGCAGTTTGAATTGAAAGACGATAGGGTTGAACAGTAGACTTCTGTTTATTTGTGGGCTGAGCAGATTAGAGCTGGAATGAAAGACAAAAACAAAGAACCCCAGCAGCTTTTATCTGATCCCCTTTCAAACCAGAACCTCACTTTCAGAATAAATGCTTCTCAAAACTCACCGGAAACCTGTTGTTATCTTGTAGCTGGCTGTGTAATGTATTGACTTGTACAATTTTAGTTCACCTTTCAACAGGTAGTGTTATATGTCTATAAGGGGCTGCTTAAATATATATTTGACTCATTGTTATTCTGGAGGTTTCCCAGAAGGCAGAGAGAGAGAACACTTTGGCATATAATGAGATCAGGTTCTGATTAACTTTTAAATTTTAATCATGTTTTCCAAAATCCTCAGATTAATTAACAGACAGAGCAATCATGTGTATAAAGGAAAACACTGTGGTACTGTATTAGGTAATGTGTAAAATCCTCATGATTGAAAATCAGAGTGAGTACTGGGAGCTCCTAGGAGTGAATGCAGTTTGCCGTTCATAGCATTATTTCTTCATCACCATCTTACCTAGCTTCTGATGAGCCAGAAGTTGAGCCTGAGATGTTGAATGCTCTCTCACTTTCTACTGGCTGCTGTGGAAGTGGAGCGCCCTTATGCCACGCAATAGAAGCTCAGTACCAGTCAGGATTGGCCTCATACACAGTATGATTTGCAACAGCAGAAGTCATGGAAATGTGCAAATGTGGTGGGGAAGAGCCAAGTGCCAAAAGTGGACCTTGATCTCCAGTGAAATAAACTGCGACTACTTTATTTCATTTCACTGTAAGCAAGATGTCTGACACCGTGGTGAGAACTGAGCTGTGATAACAGGTTAACATTCTGCAGATAGTAAAGTTAAACAAGGAGAGAATAATGATACCAGCAAGCAGAAAATCATCATCCGTATTACTAACCGTAAGCATTCAAAAAATCACATCAGAACCTCAAAAATCAGGAAATTGGCTTAAAATCAAAGGTGCTGACTCCGTGTCTGCTCTGGGGCTGGAGCACCCATGCGAAAAAAATAGTAGGTGCTCAGCACCCACGGGCAACCTCGCCAATCAGCTGCTCCCTCCCCCCAGCACCTCCCACCGGCTGGTGATCAGCTGTTCAGCGGTGTGCAGGAGATGCTGGGGGAAGGGGTTGTAGCAGGGGCAGGAAGAGATGCGGGGAGGATGCAGAGCGGGATGGGAAGAGGTGGGACAGGGTGGGCGGTTGGGGGTAGGGTTGGAATGGGGGCGGGGCTTGGGGCAGAGCAGGGGTTGAACACCCGTCAGGAACTCAGAAAAATAATTGCTTTCTGATTCTTGAACATTTAGAGTTCACGATTTCCATCTTTTCTTCACAGCCGTTAGGCCTAGGAAGTTACTTTGTTTAAAAAAGGGAAACTGAGTCTGTCACACTACTATCCAGCATGTACACATTTCTGTTTCACACTTTCTGATGTCCCTGGATGCTCACTGCCAGCTGTGACCCTTTTGCCAAATGTTACTTTTTTACTGCACCACTTCCTCTTGCTCATAACATCCTTTGCCGAGGAGGGAACACAGGACTTGGAAGGAAGAAAAGATTGCTGTTCGTCTATTAAGCCGAGCACATCACTCTGACAATTTCCAGTTGTGCCAATGTGACAGAAAGAAAAAGGCTAGTGGTTGGTTGGTTGGTTTCAGAATTCACTAGACTTGTATCCAAACCAAAAGAAATAGCCTTTCTAAACAGGAACGTTATAGCTACTGAAAAAGGGGAAAATGTACTTTTTATGCAGGAACATTGTCGTTCCTCTGCCAGTGAACAGAAAATAGCAATTAGGACAGCAAAATGTTTATACTGCCTTGAAATCCACAAACACAATGGTAATCTGCCACTTCACCAACTATGTCCAGATCCAATTCAATTTCCTTTACTTGCTGCCCCTCTCCCTCAGACTTAAGCTGCTTGGGCCAGATCCTCGATGGTATTTAGGCACCTAACTTCCATTGGTGTCAATAGGAGCTAGGTTCCTAAATCTCTTTTGAGGAGCTGGACCCTAATCCATACCTCCAAGGTCCTGCACAATTTAATTCCCTGCAAACCTCTCTGCTCTCATCTCTCATCATTTCTTCCTTTGGCCCATTCATTCTTTCAAAGTCACTCAGCTAGCTTGTCCCTCACTCCAACATCCATTCAATCAGTGATGTAGCTCCCTAATCTTAGAGCCCCTTCTGTTGCACTTTCACTCCTGATTTTCACTGGTGTAAATGAGAGCAGAATCTCTCCCTAAATGTATTGAAAGCACATTCAAATCACAGTCTCTCCTGAATTAACTGAATGGAAACCACTTATTTTTTCTTTTTCGTTTTCTAGACAAAGATTCCAAAACAGACAATAGAACTTCGAGTAATACCTACAAATCTTTTATCCAACCAACTGTATGCATCTTGATTAAGTGTATTGCTTGGCCTGATGGTGGTAGGAATACTCGGTCTAGTAATGAGGAATAAAAATACACTCTACAATAACACAATATGTCCTCTGCTTTTAGAAGGGATTTTCAAGGCTAGGCATTTAGTAATTGCTGTAAGAGCTTCTTTGGAGATCAATTTCTTTTTTTGTTCCATGTCCTTGGGAAAATGGCCTGGTTACTAAGAATGAACAAGGCACAACATGTGTCCTGCAGACCCTTATTTAGACATATTTAATAAAAAGAATTTCCAGAGTCATAATGGATTTTCTCCATGCACATTTCTGTACACCATTACTTTGCTTCCACAGTATTATGGCATCCAGAAATCATTATGGCTTTTTTTCCCTTCCTCCATAAATTACAATTTTATTATACTCCTGGGTCAGACTCTGCCTCCCACTGAAATCAATGGCAGTTGTATCTATTGGCTTCAGCAGAAGCAGTGTTGGACTCATTTGGCGCAAATAGGGCCAGATTTTTAAAGGTAGTTAGATGCCTAAAGATGCAGCTAGGCACTTAGGCAGCTAGGTACTCTTGAAAACTCCACTAACAGGAAGCTCTCAGAGCCTTGGTTTATGTCTTTTCATGGCGGGACTGTGGGCCTGATTTTCAGAAGTCAGTGAGAACTGCAGGTGCTCAGCACCTGGAAATTAGGCCCCAGATATCTTAGGCTAATAAAGTTCTGTGTCTTTATTCTCTTCATTGACTTCCCTGGGCTTTGGATCAGGCCTCCAATAGCCAGATTTTCATAACTGCTGAGCACCTGTTGCTCGTATTAAAATCAGTGAGAGCAGCAGGCCCACAGCACATCTAATATGACCAGAGGATGAGAATAGAGAAAAAATTCCCACAAAACCAACTTTTTTTTTACCAAATCTTTCTTTGTCTTCTTTACTTTCACTGTGTGAAAGATATTAAATGTCAGTTTTCTCCTGATGCTGTTACAGGAGTCTCTGTCCTTTCTCCATACCTTACAAAACTATCTAAGTAATGCATAAATACATTTTAAGTGAGCCTTTTATCCTACCTGTATATTTGTATCATACAGCATTTTTTCAAAAGCACAATTTACATGACAAATATAATAATGAGCACCCAAAATGCAAAATTAGAAGAAACATATTCTTTCCTTAGTGTATGTTCAAATTCTGCATTGCTTAATTCTTAATATATAGAATTGCTGTTGACTATTGTGTATTCAAATCTAGAAATGAGCTGGGGCTTTTTCCCTCATCTGTCTTTCCAGTCATAACTAGTGGTATTAAAATCTAGATAGACAGCCATAAAATAGAAGTAAGAAAAGAGGCCTGGGGGGGAGAATAGTAATTCAATTTGCTCCTTGGAAGTAGAGTTGATTGTACAATCATTATCTATAATTATTAAATTCTTTAGAGGAATATATATTTAATTCTTTAGGAAAATATACATATATGTTAAATAATTATATAGCCATATATAGTTTTGTTATATATAAAATTGTTAAACCAGTCACCATGTGTGTTGGTAAGCAGCAAACATCCAGAAGCCTATATTAGACTTTGGCCCAAATCCTGTTCACTTCAGGCAAGCAGTTAGTGCCAACAAATCCAATGGGATAACTCACATAAATAAATTTAAACTAAATTTATCATAACTAATAGCTGCTGAAATGAGTTCCACAGAGTCTGTTTTACTTCTCAGAGGTAAAATTCTTATTTTTTCCCTATGTAGGCCTTCATTTGGCAAACGCTATTGCACTTGAGCACTTCAAAAATAATGAATTAAGCTCCCCAAAATCAAGTAATTGGCTTAAAAATCATGCAGTTGACACAAATAATACTTTTCCCCCTTCTAGTTTCTGAGTCTTTCAGGTGCACTTGGGCCAAGCTTTCTCTGCAACCACGAGAGCTAAAAACATACTTTTTTTTTTTTTCTAATGAACACTCAAATTCTCACATAATAGGAGCTGGGGCTTTGAGAAAACCACCAAATATTAGAAGAGTTGATACATAATTCAGACTTACATTTCCCTAGCCTTTTTTGTGATGGGAAAATATTCTGATGACTAAAACAGAGTAAATACAATTAATAATGTATCTGAATTTTTCTGTTCACAGACTATTCCTGAGCAGACTGTTGATTTCTTGAATGTATTAGTTAATGAATAACTTATTACCTTGGGCTAAGATGTTCAAGAATAAGTAGTGATTTTGGGTGCCTCATTATATAGGTGCCCAACTTGAGACACCTTAAAGTATGGAGTACTCACCCTCTGAAAATCATAGACCTTTAAAATATCTCAAATTGGAACCAACAAATCAATGGCCACTTCTGAAAATCTGGGATTACTCTACATATTGATCACACATTGTTTGTTATAAACATTTGAAAGTCTGGATTTTAAATCTGAGCTCTTTTGCTTAGTCAGATAAATCACAGTGTTGTCCTTTCCCCCTGATTATAGAGAGCTTCTCCTACTCCCACTGAAGCCAATGGGAATATTGCAATTGAAGTCAATGGAAGTATTTCCATCAGTACCAAAGATATTCCAGGATGAATATAGGCACATGGATAAATTTAAAAATGGGATTTCCTACATGTGACTTTTACTTTTCTTCTATATTTATGAGATGTGTACATACAAAGTGATAGCAAACTCAGATATTTGCAGAAAGTGAACACAATAGCCCCTGTTCAATATATTCCACATAGCTACTTCTGGGCCTACTCCTTGTGTAAGTCCTACAGCTTGCAACAACAGGCCTTCATCCTTTATATTAAGCTATAGTGACTTATGCTTTTTAGCGTGGGAAGATCCCAGTTCACTACTGGCTGGGATATGATCAAGATGGCAGTCATAACTTGAGCACAGCCAAAGCACATTTATTTAAAGATTCATGTGAACCTTTTTTGCAATACCCACTCACCTCTTCTGATCACTTCTCCAGAATTCACAACAATACAGAAGCCCAGATGGTTCCAAACTATGTTGTTTTTTCTCCTATTCAATTACATTACAATGGATAATACAAAATGAGTTTTACAGCTCAATGCAGTTTCCCCATTGACCAAAAAGGTACATTATTATATGCGTGATACCTGACTATTCTAAAGTACTTGGCTGAAGGATGTCCAAGGACTTCTTCACTTGAGATGAGCTGCTTACACAATCGGGGGGAAAGATGAGGAAATGTAGTTTGTGTTTCTTTTATCCCATTTTCAAAAAAAGAAAAGAAAAAAAGATTAATAAATAGACTTTGACTTTTTTCACTTAAATGTGTTAAGGTTAAATTTGATGGACATTTCTCTTTGTACGTGGACACACACACGTTTATTCCATTATTGTTCTGAGCATAGCAGGTCATCAGCAATACTTCTATTTACTGGAGACTAATTAATCATTCAGTCTTCTCTGTAAAGCTTTCAGTTCTATTTTCTTTTTTTCCTTCTATTTGGAAATATATTAATCTGGTAGCTTGCCTTTTCCTTTTACACGTTATCTTTTATCCTTCTGTAACAGATAATTCAAATAACAAATTAAAGATAGATAAATCAGGCTGGGATTTCCAAATGTGGGAGGTAGGTGATTAAGCTATGTCTACACTTTACAGCAAAATATAGACTACAGGTACTATATGTGAAAGGCTCTGGCAGTAGGTAGCTGTCAGAGCATTTTACTTCTCCCTCCTTGCTGCTAGAGCATGGGTGGCCAACCTGAGCCTGAGAAGGAGCCAGAATTTACCAGTGTATGTTGCCAAAGAGCCACAGTAATATGCAGTAATTATCTATGGGAGGGATAGCTCAGTGGTTTGAGCATTGGTTTGCTAAACCCAGGGTTTTGAGCTCAATCCTTGAGGGGGCCATTTGGGGCAAAAATTGGGGATTGACCTTGTTTTGAGCAGGGAGGTGGACTAGATGACCTCCTGAGGTCCCTTCCAACCCTGATATTCTATATACGTATAGGTGTGTATAGATAGATACGCACACACATAATCAATTATATAAGTCGATAATGTATATTCATTATACATTTATAATGTATAGTTAACGATAATAACAACTTAATCTTAGCGGGACTTCTGGCAATCTTTGCTTTCAACAATTCCCTTGCAGTTTGGTTTGTGTTCAGTTGTGCTCACGCAGCAGTTCTCTTAAGTGGCTGTCTGTCAAAATGGATCGGTGCTTGGATTTCACGTTTGAGTGTAGAGAAAACAGACTCACAAAGATAGGTCAAGGCAAACATTGAGATTAATTTAAGGGCTGCGCCTCTGATGTTAGGGTATTTATCCTTTGGTACAGATTTCCAGAAAGTAAGGGTCCCTTCTGTCTTCTGAACAGATTTCAATCTGTCATCTTCCAAAAGTTTTATTATTTCCATCTGGGATATTGCTTTGTCAATGACTAAAGGGAACTTCAGATTATCGGCTTCAGCATTAAAAGGGTCAATCAGACATCTGATCTGAGGTCTTTTCTGCTGCAAATCTTGGAATCTTTTCTCAAAACTGTCCTTAAGATCTTTAATCACACTTGTATATCTAGTTGTGCTCCGTTTTAGGGGTTCTGCTGCATTCTCTTTTGATCTGGCTTGAAGTTGTGATATTGAGGGAAAGTGTGTCAGTTCTCCCTCAGCATTTGTCTGTGAAACAACTGCAGTTTGTTCATGAACGCAAATACGCCTTGCACTAGATCAGACAGCAACCTGAATTTTCCTTGTAAGTCCACATTTAGTTTATCCAAATGCAGCAGCATTTCTGCAAGAAATGCCAAGTCTAGAACCTACCCAGGATCTATAAGCTCACGGTGTATTCTGTGCTTCTCCACCATAAACAATTGTACTAGTTCCAGGGGCTCGAAAAAACTGGAAATAACTTTACCTCTCAAGAGCCATCGAACTGCACAGTGAAATGGCAAATCGGCAGGGGAGTCGTCTTCATCCAGTTCTTCAATTAGATTTTGAAATTGTCTGTGATTGAGTGCATTTGAGAGAATTACATTCACAATGTGCAAGACAGGTTTCATGACGTGATCAAATATGAGATTTTTTAGATACCAGTTGCTCCCGATAATAATACAATTAAATGTTCAAAATTCGGGAAAGCTCTCGTCAGACTTACAAAGCCCTACTAATCCATTCGCAGATCCCCATGGCAGAGCCCATGGTAGTGATTTTCTGAAAGGGCAAATGGCTTTTCGCAACTACCAACAACACCTCCTTTCGAGCCCATCCACGAGTTCTGTCCTTTAGTGACATGATATCGAGGAGTTCTTCCCTTACAACACAGTCATCAGACACAGTGTGGAAAAATACCGATAAGGTTTATCCTGTGCATGGCATGACTCATCCAAAGTGATGTTCAAATACTCACACTGCTGAAGTCGCAACTGAAGTTGCGATGTGATGTCACTGTTCAGGTTGGAGATTCTGAATTCTGTTGTGTGGCGGGAAAGCTGCAGGCCAGAAATTTTCTACTGTAGATTCTCATTCTCTGGAGACAGGATTGAAATAACATCAGTGAGGCACATTTTTATAACCTTGCCTTCAGAGTAGGGCTTTTTCGCATGGGCTATATGCCAGGCCACATAATAGGAGGCTAACATTACAGTCTGCGATTGGTTGGCAAATCTGGTGAAGAACTGGGCTTCTACATCTGTTTGTTTTTTCAAAGTTTTCAGTTTTAAAGTGCATAATTCAGAACTTTGTGGGAATTCTTGATCCATATGTGCATGGCTCGAAGCGAAATGACGCTGCAAGTTTGAAGATTTGAACTGAGAGATACATGTCTAGAAGACACATGGCCTTACCATTACGTTCAACGAAAAAGTACTTATTCTCCCACTCCTGTTGGAAGCATAGATTTTCATCTGTGTATTTTCTTTTCTGTTTTCACTTGCCTTCCATTGTTTGATGGTGTAAGAAAAATTTTGATTAAAAATTTCCACACCAGCTAGTCACTGTGTGCTTTATTCAAGGAGACACTGGTGCTGGCCAGGAGGTGCTGGACCCCTGGCTCTGTCCCAGGCCCTGCCCCCCACTCCACCCTTTTCCCCAAGTCCCCACCTCTGCCCCGCCTCTTCCTGCCTCCTCCCATGAGTCAGCCATGTCCTGCCCCACCCCCCGAGCCTCCTGAGAGTCACAAAATATCTGATCGCAGTGGGCAGGAGGCACAGGGAGGGAGGAGGAGGCACTGGGGGAGGGAGGGGTGAGGCTGCGAACCACATCCTCTCTCCTCCCCCAAAGAGTCTTCTCAATGCCGCGAAATAGCTGATTGCAGCGGATGGGAGGCACAGGGGAGGGCTGACAGGGCTGCCGGGGGTGCTGAGCCATTTTTCCCCAGAGTCGGCTCCTAGCAGGAGCAGCATATTATCTTCTGAAGAGCCGCATATGGCTCCAGAGCCACAGGTTGGCCACCTCGGTGCTAGAGCCTTTCAATGAGTGGGGTAAATGCTCTGGCAATGGGGAGGCAAAGGGACACTCCACTGCTAAATATAGCAGCATAGATGTGGGAGGCACTGCTTGGGAGTGAAGAGAGATGTGTCGGGCACATACCCAAGGGTTCAAACATGTAGGGCATTCTACTCACTTAAGCTATGCCTCATTGTCAACACTGCTATTTATACCCATGCCAGCTGAGTGACCAGTGTCTGTACGCCACATACCAACATAAGTGTAGCTGTACCTTAAGTCCCATTGAAATTCAATAGAAGTTGGGTGCCTAACTTCCTTAGGCACCTTGAAAAATCCCAGCCTAATTGTACAAATAGGAAGCATTACTAACAAAGGGGATGTGCTGCAAAGCTAATATTTTACCTGGCCCTGTGTGGACATGTTAGAATGATGACTACCATCTTGGCTGTTACACCAGGGACTCCATAGCTAGACCCATGAGCTGCTGCAGCTTGAACTAAAGCTCTCTATTTGGGGTATCCATAGACGTTAGCCTCTGTGGATTGGACACAGAGGGGGACCTGTAACACACACACACAAAAGTGGGTTACATAAGCCTTCCTTCTCTTGCACCCTCATGGAAAGGCTCCAGCGCAGTGACATTCCGTATGTTCCTGGAGCTAAAGAGCTTCTGAACATCTACCCACACTATCAGCACCCCATGCCAAAGTTGTCAGAAAAGAGCAGAGTGAGGCAGGTTGGAGTTAGATGGGCACAGGGGGGAGCAGCTACTGCACTTTTGCCAAGAACTCTGCCTACCCTTCCTGGAACTCAAGGAGCCTCTTTGCCTCCCCTCTGCACCACCCCCAAGATGGGGCTGTGCCTTACTGGCACAATAAACCCCTCTAATCACTGAGGGCCAGACGCATCCTGGCCCTTACGCAGATGGGGTTATAGGTGCAAGGAGCACTGGGATTATAGGGTGCAGGGAGCTTTCTATCCCTTGTGTGGGCTGGGTAATGACCAGGCTCTGTGTTTATTCTCTGAGAGAGGCATGGAGAAGAGGCAATGTCAATGCTTTGCTCCCCCTCTGCACGGGCTTTTGAAGGAGGATTGGCACAGCAGGCTATACCACATAGAGAACATGTATAGTAGCAGGCATGCTCTGAGAATGCCTCCCGGTGCCCCCTGGGGTAATACAACTCCCTAATGCCCCACAACAAGGCTGGGGCCTAGGAATGGGGGCAGCCTAGAGATGGTTGTGTCAGGTCTGCATTTCTGTGGCGGGGCAGTTTTCCTCTAGCCCATTGCGAACTGTTTAAAAATTCTATGTGCTTCCAGAGTGGCATATATGGGCTAGAGTAACAGCTTCAGTGTGTGTGTGTATGTGGTCTTTGAAATATATACCTGTGATATAGAGACCCAGTGGTAGTTCACTATTCTAGGTCAGCTCTTATCGGTCCCTGACATACTCACTACATCTAACGCACACTGTTGTCATGGTACGTGCCATCTTTTGGTATATAACATATCATTGGAATACTAATAACTCACTGACCATTAATAGTCTTGCACGATACATATACGGAGTTATAAATGTGTGCTAGAATTATGTTATGTTCTGAAAATGTGTTTGGCAAGTGCTGGATAATCATAGTCTGCATTAGACAAAGGAATGCATATTTGCTTGTCTGACTAGCCTAGTCAGCAGGCAGAGACAATGAAGGTACATTTACATGAAAGGTAAAATAAGTAATCAAGCCAGGGAGAAGACAGCATGGCGACTACATCCCAGCAGTAGAGAGCAACTTTCTCTGAAAATACATTTCAAAGGTTTACTGCTCTTTAAAGACACCCTGTCGCAATCTCAAATGATAAATAATTGAGTCAACTAATTGTACAGAGTGTTACTGTATTATAAAAGTACATTGAGTCAGGTCTTTTTATGTAAGCCTGGAGCACACTGGTGCTAAATATCATTGTGGAATGTATGTATTAACACTTTATGAGCAATTATGGATAGTCACTGATATTAGGCTTTAAAGTCTGTGACCAAAGACAGGGAAAACAAGTTTTCTCCCAGATAGGATGGAAGGTAACTATCTACCTGTTTCCATTGTAAATTAGGCATTTTGGAATCAAAACAATGGAAGCTCCATTTACTTACTACTCAGCAGTGGGATGGGAAGTCAATAGGAAGGAAAGGACTGCAGGAATTCTTCCTGCCTCTTGTAACAGAGTCAATGAACTTTAGAAGAGATAAGTCGAACCAGAAAGCCATTTTTGGTACCCATTACTTGGAAAATTAAGGAGACCAGAGCTCTTGAAATCACTGAACGGTGCATCCTTCAACCAAGGGGGCTGAAGTCTCTGGAAACTAGTATATAGAGAAGAAACCTGCTTAGGAGAAGACTGTAGCTTGCAAAAAGTAAGTTTTAGTCTTAAAAGCATATTTTCACTTTTGTTTGTTTGGAATCCTTTCTGTCTTTATTACTTATACCTGGTATCACTTAAACCTGTGACTTTTTGTATAATAAACTTGGTTCACATTTACTATAAACCAATTCAGTGCTGTGATTGAAATAAGAGTGTTTGTCAAACCCTAGTTAAATTAATGAGCTTCAATTAAAGAGACAATATGTCTCTTTAAAGGAGAAACAAATTTAAGAACCTCTGTGAGTGTTCTAGGATGGGGTTTTACACTACAGGGAAATATGTCTGGGGAGCTTGGGAGTTGGGGTTCACGGGTTGTTACCTGCAAAGCAAGGTTTGGACTGGCAGAGTCCTGAAGAATTTTCTGGCAAGGCAAACAAGCTGGTATGTCAGGGAGTTATCACATAGTTTAGCAGTAGCAAAACTCACACTTGCTGAGGCTAAGAGGCGTAATGCAATTCTGGGAACCTCAGCAGATTGTCGCATTGGCAGACAATCTGGGGGAAATGCAGGACTGGGGGTATTAGGGTCACTCTGCAAAAAAGTAGCTGGGCAGCAGAAGCCAGGGTGTGACCTGCATGCTTGTAGGCTGTCTGTTGGTGTCAGGGTATGAGCCACAGCAGTATAGCATTTCAGGAACCCAGAGTTGCAGGGCAAGCCATGGAACAACCTCTTGTTGGTTTGGGTTGAACCTCAAAGTGTCAGAATACCATGGGCCTAATTTCACACTGCCTTGCACCTTCCGCAACACCACAGAGCTTAAAGGGCTCACCCTGAGTGTGAGTGCGCTGACTGGCTTTGCATGTTCTTGCAGTTTTGCCGAGAGGAATTCTAATTAGTCTTGTAATGTCAGCTTTGAGGTCAGGTTCCCAGGATTAATGAACTTCACTCGCTTCAGCTAAGTAGACCTAAATCAACAATAATGTGCAAATATTGGGGGAAGTGAAAGGCCTAGACTCTTTCTTGTGGCATATGTTTTCATTTATGGGTAAATGTCTATACTCCTCAAACTAAAACCCAAGTTCTTAAACATCTTGCTGCAGCAGTAAATTTTTCAGTCAACATTTATTTAAGGAGTGTGGACACTTCATATTATGTGAATATGTCTGTCATTAAAGTTGTCATCTGCTGACAAATGGGTTGTAACTGTGGAATTTGCAAGAATACTACACATATGTTGCTCTGATATCCCCAGTTATATAAATGTATCTATATTACTAAAAAAGCAGTGAGAGAGCTGCATTCATGCATTCAGCTCAGCGATTAAGAAAGTGGAAGAGGCCTACTTTAAATAATGGTATAATATACATTATGAATAACTATTCAGTGGTGAAATGTAGAAATTTGATTCTTGATGTACAAAGCAGATTTCATACTGTGATGCAAATGGCTCTGAGCCATCGCTCAACCTACAATAGCCATCCAAATTCGGGTAGGGGCATTTCAGTGCTGAGGGTTGGCATCCAACCAGCCCACTACAGTGGTCTTCTTTTATCTAAAGAAATATATCTACAATAGTCCTATTATTTACAATCTTTCATTTGCTGTCTAGATCAGCTTTCACACTCGTAACCAGAAGATCTTAATGGGCCAAGCTAATAGGCAAAAGCCAAAACAAAGAGAAAGGTTTAATGCCCAGATCTGAAAACATGCACATACTGTGCATTCTCTATGTCCTAGGGAAAAATTCCAGAGACTGTGTGAAACACAGAGCTCAGAAGCCTACTAGCTGTATTCCTCCAGGTGACATTCCCTCTGGGCTTGACTCTCCAGCACCAACAAGTTCTGAGGTCCCACTGAAATTAATGGAGATCCATGTGTGCTAAAGTTTAGACTTAGCGCCTTGGGCACAGATTTGGATCTCAGTTACACCAATATAAATCTAAAATAACTCCATTGACTTCAGTAATCACAGCAGTATAAGCAGGAGCAGAATCTGGCATTTCATTTTTAATGCAGCCCCAGAGAGAGCAGAGGCCAGTGTGGGACAAAATGTTTACAATGCAGCAGAGAATGTAATGAGTTAAGGCAGCCACAGTGCCATGATACCAACATGCAGGGTCTTCTGTTGAATAATGCCCCAAACTGCAGTGCTTGCTCAGGCAAAACTTACATTGAACACAACGGAAGGTTGCCCAAATACGCAGTGAGTAAAGGCTGCAGGGTTTGACCCCTACTTTGTAAATGTTTTTTTTTTATTCACGTATGATTCCCAGATGTCCAAACACATTGTATCCGAAGGCCTGATGCAAGGGTGGTGTGCATCTTTCAGCTGGTGCTCATGTCAATGTCAAAATGCTTTCCTCTACAACTTTATGGGGCACAAACTGGATTAAGTTATGAAAGAATAGCACTTGATCCTGCTTCCAAACAGATCAATGGCAATTTCTCTGTTAACTTCAGCAGGAGCACAGCTGTGCTCTTCCAAAATCGATAGGGCCACCAGGATGAGGTTTGCTTGTTTTATGAATGAATCTGTGAGAACGAAGGTATTATTGAGGGAAAGCATGGCTAAGAGGTGGGTGCCACACTTAGCTCTGAAAGCAGCAAATGGTCATTCTGGTTTCTTCTTCTCAGCAGGTAGTTGATGTAAGGTTCATACTTGTTCCATCTAAACACTAATATTCTTTTACATTTGTAGCAACCCTAACACTAAGAGAGTGCATTACACGGATTAACACTGTGGGCTTTTAACTAGTGCCTGTTGTTTTCCTTTGGACATCTCCAGGAAAACAATATCTAGGATCAGATTCTAGGCTTGCATATCAGTAATATATATAGAGAGAGACTTAAATTATGGCAAGGTTACAGACCTGATGTGAATTTTTATCTTGATCTGAATCCTATGTGTTTACAACTATTGTGCATGTATATCAGGTCATGGCTGTTCCATGTATACAAAGTTATTAGCAGGGTCATATTAACACTGTGAAACTAGCAAAAACTGCAGTTAAAATATTTTTGCTCTATTTGCACATTGCAAAAATAGCCTGAATTCATTTCAATACAATCAGCCAAAACCCCTAAATCCAAATTGTGTGCTAACTGCTCAGGCTGATTAGTGTGAAATATTAATTTGCACTAATCAGCTTGAGGCAAGGAAAGCATAATAAACTTGACACATATATTTCACACTTTACAGTGTTGAAACTTGTTTACAGTTCAGTGCCTGTAAACATTATTGGTGCTGTTAGTTATGTTACAGAGGGCTGTATTTTCAAGATACTCTTAGCAAAATTCCCTTCACCAGTGCATTAGTTGACCCTATTTTGGCATGGAACTGCTGGGCTTTCGGAGCTGCTGGTCTGCACCAGTTCATGGTCAAATGGTGCAGCCAAGTATTGTCTAAAGCATTGTCTTGGCAATGGTTCAGAGCATCTGCATTACACACCTGGTTGTTGTAAAATGATTGTGAATCATCTGCATTCATATTCCCTTCAACTGTTCTTGGCCAGTGTGTGATTGGACTCCCAAGGCAATTATTCAGTACTTCCCAGTAGAGATACCTGGAGCAGCTGTACTTAGGGTAAATCCAGACACTAGTGCTGGGCCCAAGGAGACAGGGCAGGTAAAAGGGAGACACACAGGCTGGGTGTGGGGGGGGGGGCCGAGAATAACCTACATGAAACATCTACATGTCCCCTCAGCCCGAGCCTGAACATCTACATCACAATTTTAGAGTCCCATAGCCCAACCCCGAGTCACCTGACACAGGCCAGCCATAGGTGTTTAACTGCAGTGTAGACATACCCACAGGAGCTAGAAGGGAGGATCTGTGCACTTGTCTCTGGCCCACGCATACTCCACCCTCTCTTATTCTCTGTGCATGGCTGCACAAGGGGCTCAGAGCTCTATACACCACGAGGTGTGCACATCCCCATTCACATTGGCCATCCTCTATTGCTCAACAGAATAACACTGATTCCTCCATGCAGTCACTCTCCGAAGCCATGTAGGATCTAAATTTTTCACTTATGCCAATGCAGCAAGTCTCACTAGCACAGCCATGTTTATAAGAAATTTCTTTCTGGAAACATGTTACGTTGTTTCAAATCCCAAGGTATAGACAGCATCTAACTGTGTTCTAGAACAGGAGAACCAGGGTACAACAGTTTCATTACCCTTTTGAAAGGTGAATAGGCACTGTCTACACTGAGATTTGAAACAATGTCAGTACTTTTCTAGCAAGAAGCATTTTTAAGTAGAACTCTGGCTACTTTGATCTGAAGTCCAGCGTGGATGCACCCATAGAGTTGCTGGAAGCTAAAACACTGGTTTTAAGGATTTTGCATACATTCTACTGACCCTAGTAAGGTCTCATCCTAAGTGGAACCACAGTCCTTCCTAAGCAAGCATTTGTCAGGGAGAACAGAAACAAACTATCAGCAACAACAAAAACAACAAGATGGCTTCCATCTTTTGGCTGTTCCCACACCCTTTTCCAGAACCCTCAATATGGCCTGGAGATATCTTCTGGGTGAACAACATAACTGCAAGTGCACATCATTAGGGGAGAAGCACTCTGAACACTTTCCCCAGATTCTTATTCTTTTTGTTTCTGACCTAAATGGCTGTGGCAGGCAACTGCACGCATGCTATGTTTCAGGCTATGTTTAGGTTATTCACTGGAAAGGTGATATGCAGGACATCTGAAATGCAGGACACTGTCTTTAGCAAGGAGTACATTCCTTATTTTGTGCGTACAGAGGGCATGGAAAAGTTTGAAGTCCTAAAGCACAGTGTGTTTAATCTTGATTAATGTGATCTAATAAAATGGTGTTATTAACCCTACAAAAAATGGACAAAGCTAGGTGCATTTTATATCAGCCCAAAGCAAGTTCATTAACCACAATGAAACCTGATATAACTGTCATTTATGTGTAATCTGATGTGTATTTTATGCTTTGTGCAATTTAAAACAGATCATTTATTCACATTAATACTAGCATGCTACCATAGTTAAGGATTTGCCTATTTCATTTTACATTATAAATCCTGGATTTCCAGGGAAGTTGCATGAGATTTACCTTTCATTAAAACAGGGACATTTGGTGAGCTAAAACGCAATGATGGTATCTGTTTTAACAGTAAGCAAGTGAATCTGGTTCATCAAGAAGCCTGGAAAAATCTCATTGCTCATTGGTTGTGTTTGGCTTTTGAACAATACATCAAGACTTGGAACAAATTTCCTCTGTAGTTTCCTTCCCCCACTTCTGCCAATTTCTTTTTGTGTCTAGATCAAAGGAAATTAAAAGAACTATTGGTAATTGTACATGTACAGCTGTTCAGTCTTGAATACTTGTTTTTATTTTTAAAAGACTCCTAACAGATTCCAGAAATGTCTTGAGAATCTTTTGTGGAATCATTTATCTGTATATTTGCATTTCATTTTACTGAACTATAAAAGTAGCTAATCAAGGAATGCAATATCTACCATCTAGAGTGCTTTTATACATATGTTTAGCTTGAACAAACACAATCATTTATTTCTTATATTCATCCAAAATAGTGTCCTGTCTCATAAATTAAATAGCTTCTGGCTGAGCCAGGAGTTGGCCAGAGCATTTTTTTTTTAAGGAAAACCAATGGCCAGATGCTGCCATGTGTATTCCTTACTCTCAGAAGTAAATCCCACTGACATCCATGATTTAATAACATCTGGCTCTTTTATAGTGTTTTTCATCTATAGATCCCAAAGTACTTTACTAACAAGTTAGTATCATTATCCCCATTTTATGGATGAGAAAACTGAGGCAAGAATCAGTGAAGTAACTTGACCAAAGTCACCTAGCAGCAAGCTGGGAATAGAACCCAGGTCTTTTGCTTCAGTGCTCTTTCCACTAGGTCATGCTACTTCTATGAGTACTGTATGAGTATGGACTCCAGTGCAATGCAACAGGAAGAGGCATTTGCAATTCAGAGCCTGATCCCAAGAGGCCTCTTGTCTCTGTGTTAGGGGCAATTGGCATTTTTTTGGATGAGCTGTAAAGCTATAGTCCTGGCCATTTGTAATCCATGGCATGTTCACAGTAAACTCTCATATCCTAGCCAAATTCCAGTGTGGGTAATAATATTCAGCCCATGTTAAAGTCCCGCTGTAGTTTCTATTTACCACACCTTGAAATGGCTGAATTCTTCATTTTTTGTTCTGCATTTTTTCCATCATCTTCAAATGCTCTCTTCTTGATTATTACTACCAGTACGTTTCTCACCACACGAGACCATAATCTTCTTTCTCCTTTTTTTACTGTTTCATTAAAATCCATTACAAAAACTGGTTCTTAATAGAATTTCAGCATATTACTTCTTTTCCAGAGACTTCTATAATATCAGGAGCGCTATTATCTACAGAGTCAACATAAAAATAAATGAGAGAGTGAATTTCTAGGGACTCTGAATCTTCAGATCTCTCATGCTCTTTTGTTACTGGAACAAAAGAAAGGGGTGACACTGGGTATCTTTGTTTTGTTAAAATTGTAGTTGTTTCACTACCTGAAGCCATAATCAAAGCAACAGGAATGCTGTATGTGCAGGTTACCTACTTGTATTAACCAGGTATCATTCCCAATTCATGTTTTTTTCTTAAGATAAATTGATTACCATTTCAGTCACTATGGTAGTGCCTAGAGGCCAATCAGTTTTGGGTCCTATTGTGCTAGGTGCTGTATAAACATACACTTCTTGCTCCAAAGAGCTTACAAGCACATGCATTTATGCATAGGTGCCAACTCCATGGGTGCAGAGCACCCATGGAAAAAAATTAGCGGGTGCTTAGCACCCACTGGCAGCCAAGCTCTCCTCCCTCCAGCACCTCCCTCCTGCCACTGATCAACTTCTCCCCTTCCCTCCCAGCGCCTCCCACCCACCAGGAATCAGATGTTCTGCAGCGTGCAGGAGGCGCTGGGAGGGAGGGGCAGGAACGGGGACGAGGTGCACTTGGGGGAGGGGTGGAAAGGGGTGGAGCCTTGGGGGAAGGGATGGAGTGGGGGTGAGGCCTGGCGTGGAGCAGGGGTTGAGCACCCCCTGGGTAGAGAGGAAGTTGGCGCCTATGCATTTATGCATCTCTACCAATTAGTAAATTAAACAAAATCAATATAAACCAGTTGCAAAACACTTCACACTGGGCTTTGCACCAGCTTAACTACATTGATTATAGTGCAAATTGTATGTATACCCAAGATCTCAGTTTGACAATGTTGCTGTGAGTTTCCAATTTTGCAAATTATAAAAAACAGAGGAGCAGAAAATAATGGGTCTGTATACAGCAATACTTATTTCAATGACCTATCTTGGCTAAAGAAGGCAAGTGCAGTTCAAAGCAGATAAATGGAGAACAATGGAGAAAACCCCAAAACAGGAAATATCTGCTACACACATTAGAGTTGTAGCAGATAATCCAGGTGCAGTAACATATTGACCAGGAAGGAGTTTTAGCCTTTTGTTGCAGAGAATAGGCAAATCCCCAAAGCATTCAGCCTGATATGCAGCTGCAGAGCACAAGACAAACAAAAATTATTACAGCAACAACAATAAAAAAAGCACACAATAGAAATTAAAGGATATGATATTGCTCCTAAGAATAGCACTCCTTATTAGTCTTTACCTAACAGGCTGAGAGCAGTACTATTCACCATGATTTAGAAAAGATAAAACATCTCTTGAAGAGCAGTGCATCTAAAGGATACCAGGGTTCAAAGACTTAAATAGTTGGCAGGAGGGTTCTAAATTTGGGTTTAATACCACCCGGGGGAGAAAGAGAGAGAGAGATTTTAAACAGGCTAATTTCAATTTTTAAATTTCTCTGTCATCATATTTCATGCAAAGTACACCACCTACCAGTACCAAAATAGTGTAGGGAAGAGCATATCTATGGTCGGGAGACAACCTCAGTTACACAAAACTCTCACAGGACAACTGAAACCTTTGGATAACTGGGGGAGCTGGCTTCACAGATTTTGGAGTGTGTGCTCAGGGCAATGGCTTATGTGAAAGCCACATCACATAATAGCTGATGTAACCCTTGAATTATGAAATTCAGATTGAGACCCTGTCCAATGTGAGGCAAAAATAAAAACAAATACTGAGGCAGTTCCTGATTACTGGGAGAACTTCAGAAAGAGGGTAAAGGTTTCTGCCTGGAATACAAAGACAAAGCCTTTCTTCTGTGGTAACAAGAGAACTCGGATCTCAGGCAAAATCTTCTCCTCCAAAACTGAGATACATTTGTGCAAAACAAACAACTATAAAAGAATGAGTCAGCTACCAATAAATGGGGAAATTACAGATGGTGAGAATTTACGAGAGGCCACTGCCAGAGTCAAAACAGAAACAAGGACAAAATGTTGTTATTGGTTTGCTTTTTCATAAATATCCAGCAAGGGAAGAAGATTCAACAAGAATCCAACCTCTCTGAAAAAAGCAATGAAAGTAATTACTGCTGAGCTGAGCTGACATCTCTATGAGATAGTTTGAGTCAATTAGGGATGAATGCAAGAGAGATATCATGTGCCTTCCACCATACGATGTGTGGCCCCTGCCTTATGTGACCTGTCTCAGCAAACCAGACTCAAACTCACAATACAGTGAGAGCAGCAGTTTGAGGCTTGCTACTGTTTGAATTAAAAATCAAGGCCAAGGTTTTCAAAAACAGGAGCCTAAAGACAGACTTTTAAATACATTTGGCCTGATTTTCAAAAATGCTGAGTTCCATCAGCTCCCATTTGAAAACCAGGCCAAATGTACTTCAGCCGGCACTTACAGAAGATGAGATTGTGTCTTTTCATATGGCTCCGAGCAAGGAGTGGTGCATAAGCAGCACCTCTCCAGGAGTAACACCAGGAGGCAGCATGACACAGGCCCAATGCCCTTTCTCCTTACTGCTTGTTTCTGTAGGATAAGTTCTTTACCAGGTTGGGGGCATAGACATTTTCTGTGGGCTCCCAAGAGAATCCTCCAGGATTGTAACCCTCTGAATCAAAGACCAGAGTTTATCCCCATCTCATTTCGACATCAAGTATATCATAGACAACGTATTTGTTGTTACCCTAACCATGTATTGGCAGATTGGGGAGGGACAATGGGGGCAGTGAGGAAGCACGTCCTGTGTATGGGGCTTTAGAAGCGATATGTGAAACACGAGATAGATTTTGAGGGCTCCAGGCAGGAGGAGTTCAAAGGTAACTGGACTGATTGGGCAGCAAATTCAATATGGATCCAGGAACTGGTAATCCAGCTAGGGGGTGGTCTATCTGTGTTCAGATGTTTTGTGAAAAGCCACACCATCTAGCCTATGAAAAAAGTGGGACCTTCGTGTCATTGGCAGACTACATATTGTTTGTATTTTCTCTTGGCATCTTCTAGATTGGTTTTCAGGTCAGTTTGGAGCCAATGGATCCGTTGCACCCAGTCAAAGGCTGTTGGGTTCGGTGAGGTTGTGTGTAGTTCCAGGTAAAATCGAGGGTGGAGCCCATATTTTGAAAAAAAAGGTCCTCTGTCTTGTAGAGGCATGTTCTGTGTTATTTTACGCAAATCCTGACTGGGGTAGTAACAAGGACCAGTCATCCTGAGGATAGTTTATATAGCACTGTATGTACTTTTCCAGATTTGTTCTCTCTGCCTGACTTTTTGGTATGGAGGATTTCATACCAGAAGGAGGAGATAAATTGTCGATGATGATCAGAGACTATGTGATCCAGGAGGCAATGGAGGCATAAGACTTGATCAACTCAGAGCCAGGAGGTTTCCTGGGAAGAGGGCAGGTCACTGCAGGGCATAAAGTTTTCCATTTTGGCAAGGTGGTTCACCACAGTCAGGATGGTCGTGAACTTAATGAACTCAGGCAATTGTACTATGACATCTAGGTCAATGACTGCCTAGGGTTTAGATGGAGTCTCAAGAGGTTGCAGGAGGCTGGATGGTTTGTTGTGTGATGCCTTGGAGTGGACACACAGATTACAAGAAGTAACATAGACCTGCACTGTGGCTTGCATGCAAGGCCACCAAAAGAGATAAGAAATTAGATATTGGGTCTTGAAGCTGCCAAAATGTCCTGCCAAGGGAGAGTTGTGGCATACCTGCATAATTCTTGGAGGTTCAGGAGGAACATATATGCACCCTTTCATATAGGTTATCCCATCTCAGATGCCATAGTGTTCCTTGTTTATGGCTTCCTGCCTGTTGGAAGGGATCCCCTGAGCTGAGGTTGATCATATTGTGGCAAGCAGGTCTTGGCGGGGACCTGTGCCCAGGAAGTCATGAGGTTTAAGAATGTTGGAGTTTGTGGAGTTCAAGCCCATCATGTCAGTGAAGCATTCTCACTTCTGGGACAGACAACCAGCTTTGATGTTTCAGGTTTCTCGAGATTGCAAAGTTGTAACATGAAAAAAACAGGGCCCATCAGAGTTGCCATTGATTAAAGGCTTTGGCCTTACGCAAATATTCTCAATTCTTATGGCTGTGCATACTTGGACAGGATACGGGGCCCCTTCCAGACAGTGGTGCCATTCGTCAAAGGCAGTTTTGATCACCAGGAGTTCTTTATCCAGGATCTCATAGTTTTCTTCTGCAGATGTGAGTTTCCTGGAATAAAAAGCACATGAGTGTAACAGTATGGGGGGGGGGGGATGTGTTTGGGAAAGTACTGCTCCAAACAACACATTAAAAGCCTCGGCTACGATTATGAGGTTACATGACCATCAGAGGTCCAATTTTGAGTATATCCAGGTGGCTCCCAGGCAGTCCAATAGTTCAGGGATTACAGGTAAGGGGTACCAGTTCCTAATGGTGACCTAATTCAGTGCTCAATTGTCCACACACAGTTGAAAACTACCATCTTTATTGTTAAAAAAAAGAGAACCAGCGCCCCACCAGGAGAGGTGGACTTGTGAATAAAGCCCTTTGCCAGATTCTCTTGCAGGTCGGTGTGCAGGGTGGCCAATTCGGATTCAAACCTGGCATAAATGCAACCAAATGGAATTTTTACTACCAGTTCAGTTCAGCTGGACAGCCATAATCCATATGATGGAAGAGGATGTCTGCATTTGTTTTTCAAATACATTGGCAAAGTCACTGTACTTGAGTGGAAGTTGATGCTCAAGAGCAGCAGGCAAGTCTGTCCGACCAACTACCCTGGCTTGCTATTGCCAGGGCCCTGCTGTCCACTCTCTACTTCCTGGGGTCAAGCAGTGCTGCCAGTAGTAGTCTGAGAAGACACTCACCTTTAGTTCATGCCAGTGAACATGAGGGTTAAGGAGGTTCAGCCACAAAATACCCAGGATCAGGGGGAAATGTGGAAAGTGAATGGCATTAAACTGGAGTATCTCTTGGTGCCCTTGGATGGTGACCTCCAGGGGCACAGTCTCCATGGCCACTGGCCCAGAAGATAGGAGGGACCTATCAATTGTCACTAGTAGGTTTGGGCCTTATGGGAATCTGCAGGGTCAGGGCTGCGTCTAGGTTGAGAAATTTGTCCTCTGCACCTGAGTTAACAAGGGCCTGCTATGGAGGGATTGGAAAGGAGATCTCTGTAACACATACCTCAACAGTACTTGCAAATGTGGTGGTACAGAACCTGTACTTGCAAGTGGCCAACATCATTCAGAACACATTCTGGATAGGACCATGGCTTGAGACTCTGGGGAACATTTTGTCCAGCTGCTCAGGACAGCTCCCTTTACTGGGCCTGAGCTAGCTTGTTTTCCCAGGTCTCTTTGGTCTGGATTTCTCATGGAGCAATCACAGTAGAACCACAGGTTAAAAAGGGCAGGCCGCTCCTTTTCCTCAGAGGTGCGTGGCCGGCTAGCCAGATCTACGTGCATCAGCTTGGTTTATGGAGCATGGCCCAAAAGGAGGGGGCATGACTTCAATGCCACCCATCTTCATTCTTCCTGCTGTTCACACAGCTTATTGTTGATCCAGATGACAAGATTGATAAAGGCACCCAGATCCGTCTGGGTCTCAGCTCCAGCCAACTCATCCTGAAGGCCCCATCAGAACTTGAACAGCTGGACTTCTTTATTCCAATCCAGATCTGATGTGAGACAGCTGACGTGTGCTGCATGGGAGGTGGCTGTGCCTGACCCCTATTGGAGTTTCCTGAAGGTGACCTCAGCAGAGCAATCATGGTTGGGGTTACCAAATATGGTTCATATTGCCCCCTGGAAAACATTGCAGCTAGACAGCACCACATTGCTGGTCTCCAGTAGGAGGGAAACCCAGTCCAACACCTCCTCAGTCAGCAGGCTGCCTACCAGACCTGCCATGGCTTGGTTGGATGAGTACGTTTGAGGGCAAAGAAAGGACAAGAGGCAGCAATGGTTCATGATGCCTCAAAATTTGGAATGATCCTCCACTGAAGTGCTCCAGGAAGGGGACAACAAGTCCTTGATCAGGGAGTGATGCAGCTGGTTGAGCCCAGAGCACATTGTTTTCAGCACAGAGCTGATGGATTTGCCCCTGCAGTACCTGATTCGTGGCAACCAGCAGGTGCAATCTTCATCGCACAGCATGGTTGTCCATCTGGATGTGGACCTGCTGGATGTGGACCTGCTGGATGTGGACCTGCTCATGGAATGCTAGAGCTCCTTGGGGCAAGGGCAGCTCCATCGGGTCATACCTAGCTGGGCTCCACTCAGAGGGTTTGGTGTCAAACTGTCATAGACCAGGACATAGCCGGTCAGAGCTAGTGACCTGAGCAATGGTGATCAGGTCTAGTGGTGAAAGCAGGAGCAAGGAGCCAGAGGACAGAAATAGGGACAGAGTTGGGAGTTAAGCCAAAGGTCAGAGCTGGAGTCAGTATCCAGGGGTGGGGCACAGAAGAAGGGATCTGGAACAAGGCAGGACGGCAGGAATCAAAAAGAAGGAAGGCTCAGGTGTCAGGCAAGAAGGCAGGGTCTAATACGGCAACCATCCAAGTCTTTGCCTAGTTGCTCAGACAACTTCCTGTGAATACTTTTGGGTTAAATAATGAGTTTGAGCCAATCAGAGAGGTCGGACATCTCCTCTGATTGGGAGCTGCGCAGGCAATGTCTATGGTGGGAGCTAGCGTCCACCAGCCCACACTTCCTACTAGTACCAGCAAGCTGCCAGATGGTGGCGGCTTCAGTCTGAGTAGTCCCTGGGACCCATGGACCTGCATTTCAGACCCAGAATCCCTCGCCCAGACAGCATTTGAGTATCCAATGGAGTGGCTTAATGGGAGTTCTCGCTTCCGCTTGTAGCCAGGTAGTCCAAGTCACAGTCTAGCCCTCAATGTCCAGGAGTTCTCTGAGTACATTCAACCAAAGAGACAGGGAAAAGGACAAAGCAGAGGGCAATAGGAACAATCCAACAATCTGAGAAATTTTGGCCATATTCTGATCTCCTGAATTCATTATACTGAAGATAATGGAGTTAATCTGGAGTTATACCAGACTAACTGACAGCCCAGTCCTGTGAGGTGCTTAGTGACCTCAAGTCCCATGGCTCTGGCAATAAACAATACACAGAAACTGGTCCTGTATTATTTGGAAAACAGGAAATGAAAAGGGGACCTCAAGGAAGAGGATTTCCTCCAGGAAGGGAGATTCTGAAGTGACTGGAAGACAGTTTCTAAAAGGGGTATTTGAGTGAATGCCAAATACAAGAAAAAGCCATCAATTTAAGGTAAGGAGGACTGGGCACTAAAGCAATCAAGGTATAATTTATACAGCAAAGAGAATAGTTAAAATGACTTAAAATACCCTGGGGGAATGGAGGACAGTATTAACTGAGGGGTTTGGTGAGGGAGGGGATGTATATATGTATGTCAGGGAGAGAGAAAAACAAATGCCAATTCAAAAGAGGGGATGTACTACATGTTATAAGTTTCCTTGTCTCCCTTCACCCTATGTTTCTCTGAGTTCATGTTACTGCTGTCTAAATGATATACTGTTTTACCTTCCTGTCATAAAAATACACTGGCCTGGTCATACATGAACACAGTATCATTGACCTTGAATAGAGGTTTCTGGACCTTTACAATTGTATCTTAGTTGAATGTCATGTGTCTAAAATATATTTTATTTTGCTGATTGGCTCTAAAATATTTATAATGCAGTGAAGCACATATTATGTGAGCTTTTTTCCAAAGGAGCTGCTTTTGTGGTTTCCCTATACAGTACTACTGTTCAGAGTTCTGAAATGAAAATCTGGCGAGTAATATCATTTTAGAAGCCAGCCCTTCCCTCTTCACTCAGGCCATGATTCAGAAAGGTACCTGTAGTGTATGGAACTGGATAGTATTCCTTTAAATAGTTTATGAGCCCTCTAGTGGAACTCACTGTGTTCTATGTTTTAGAACAGTCTTTTTCAACCTGTGGTCCATGAGCCTCTGTGGTCCGCAGACTCTGTCAAGGGATTGAGGAAAGGTGACTTTGAAAATAAAGTTTCAGATCCCAGAAAAGGCATTCTGTTTTTCTAATCAATCAAAAGTATGTGAATACCCCAACTTACAAGTCAAAACCTGGAAGTGTTGTTACCATAGAAACCCACTGGGGTGCGTTTCCTCCAGGATACAACCTGGAACTGGGGTTCCATTGAGCCTTCTGAACTGTCCAGCCTGGGCTGTCTCTCATAATGCCTTACTAATGACAAGCAGCAACCCCCACCCAGGTGCTAGCACTTAGCACAACAGCATGCGGAACCCCACACTCAGCTAAATTGCGTGAATGGTCCCAGAGCCACTCATGAACTAACAAGTGAGAGAGGCTCCAGCCAAAATACCCCCAGCTCCCCAGTCTAGGACCCCGGAGCTGCCCTAGTCAAAAGCCTGACCAGTATATGAGTTATTACCCAGTCTGCCACTTCTACAAAGGAAAGTGGATGTGCACCAACTCTTATTCTTGAACTGAGATTTTTCCCCAACCACTTCACTTAAACCACACTGTTTTAGGTTAAAAAAATATAATATAGATTTATTAACTACAGAAAGATATATTTTAAACAGATCAAAGTAGATTACCTAGCAAATAAACAAAAATGCAATCTAAGCCTAATATAATAGATAGGATTTGAATTAAGCAGTGTCTCACCCTGTTAGATAGTATAAACAATCCACCAAGGTTTCATACACAGGCAGGGTTCCTTCCCCCAGGTCAGTCCTTGCTCCTCAGGTGTTTCTAGGTGTTCTCTTGTGTGGGGAATGAGACCCATTGGTGATGTCACTTCCCCGTTTTATAGCTTCTTCCATATGGCAGGAACTCCTTTGTTCCAAGCAAAGTCCCCAGCCCAGTTTGTGGAAAAATACAGGTACCAAAATGGAGTTCAGTATCATGTGATCTAGTCACATGTCCTTGCATGTTTCAAGTCATGCACATTATTCATGTGCTGACTGAAGCATCCCCAGGCGAGGATAAGCCTTTTCATGGCCCATTGTCTTTGTTGATAGACCATTCAACTTGAATAGGCCGTTCATAATGTGCTGGCTAGACTATATGTAAAGCTTTGGGGGTGTTACCCAGAGCAAGCACATTTGAAATATAGATGCATAGTCAATATTCATAACTCCAGATACAAAAATGAAACATGCCTACAAATAGAATAATCATATTCAGCAAATCATAACTTTTCAATTTTTCACCGTACATGACACATTTTGTAGAAGGTGCATCATAATTATGTCATAATCATATCAGAATTATACTGCTATGTGAATATGGGGTGCTGAGTGTCACACCCATCATTTAGTGCCCTTTCTCCCACTACATCAAATGCCATGCCGAGCACATGCAACATTTATAGCTGAATTTTGTTCGGTCAGTTTTTACTCTAAGACTTATCTAGGAGGAGTCCACAGACCACATGTTGAATTTCCAAAGGGGTCCTCACCTCCATTTGAAATTTTTTTAGAGGTCCAGAAAAGGAAAAGGGTTGAAAACCACTGTTTTAGAAGATGCCAGAAACTAATCAGAGCAGCAGTGTGTATGCAGGTAGGCCTTGTCTGTACTTAACACACAGTTATTTGGGACCCAGTTGTGTATGTATGTTTTCTTCATATTGTTGTTGTGTAAAGAGCAATAGCCCTAACAGTACTTAAGCGCACGGATAACTAAGCAGATGCGTAGCCCCAGTGAAGTTAATGGAATTTCCTCCTGTGTTTAAAGTTATACATCTGTTTAAGTACCCCAAACATCTTAAAGGAAAGTAAGTTTAAGATTTTTAACAGACTACATAAATACTATATTTAGAAAATATTATTCCAGGGGAAAAAAAAATTACACAGATAGAATACATTCTTACATATTTTAAATGCAGGGTTTAATTTTTCATAATTATTGCATGAGCCCTGGGAAGATAAAAAAAAATGCTAAAAATAAACCTACAGCAAAATATGTAGGAATAAATTTGACTTTCAACATCAGCTTCATTTCCATAAAGACAGCACCACTGAAGAAATAAAGCTAAAATTGGGTGATTTATTTATGGATTCTTTAAGCTTCATTTGCATACTACTTGACATGAATCCACTCTGTTTGCTCCTATTAGTCTTAGCTATAAACCGCCATTCTCCAACTTAGGTGCCTGAAGTAAGGTACATAAATTCATATTTAAATAAAAGTGAACTGATTTTCACAGGTGTGGTGCACCCTCAACTTTCAATTAAGTCAGTGGAAGCGAATTTTTTTTTAGGTGCTCAGGATAGATTTAGGTGTATCACTTAGTCACCTGAACTGAAGATTTTGGCCACAGATTTTTTTTTACCAAATTTTGTGACATATAATTGGAAGACATGAAATAACCCCATAGAGATGAGTCTGTATCATGTTTCAGTGGTTTGAGGAATATCTAGTTACCAGACAGGGTTTCAAATCATAAACACTTTGAAATTATGGGAGTCCTTCGCTCCAGAACTAAACTTGAGAGCTAGCCTTCAACCTAAAATGGGGGGTGCGGGAGAGGTGGATCTAAACGTGGCTGAACTTTGGAGACGTCCTGATCCAGATCTCAGCATTGTATCTCGGCCCCATCTCTCCTAATTACTGTGAGATAAAAATAGTGTATGTTTTTTGCAAGGGGGAGGGCATCAGGAGGCGTTGGGTAGGTAACAAACTTTCATTCAAAAAGCAAACGGCAACCACTGTAGAACTTCAAAATGTTTCCAAGCAGTACATTTTCAACAAAGTTATCACAAGCAGTGTCTCTTTCTCTTTGTGTCTAATCTTCATTGATTAGATCTGAACAAGAAACAAGATATTCCCAAATGTCTACATTTGACTAGAAATAGCAATTACTTAATGTCCAGTACTATGCATCTCACACTTGTTTGGCATTCCTTCAATACTCATTGATTGCTGTTTATTTGCACCACAAATTAAAATGTATCCTTAGGTACAGAGGAACATTGAATCTGGCTCACTGGGAGAAATCCTGGCCCAGTTGTAATCAATAGCAAAGCTCTCATTGACTTCACACATTGCTTGAGACCATTGGTCCTCCAAGCCAAGTATTCAGCTTCCAGCAGTGGCAAATAACTGATGCTTCAGAAGGGTAGAAGGAGGACTATCCTTTTTTCTAGCTATTTGTGCAGTGGAATCATATCCTTCCTGACTCTGGCACCTTTCTAAGGATCCATTGAAATTTGCAGGCTATAACAAGATAACATTTATAATATTTGTCTAAAGCACAGGGGAGGCATTAATGCCTAGTAGATAGAATTTGGACTGGTACTTGGGAAACCTGGATTCTATCGCTGGCTCAGCCACTGACTTGCTCACTGACATTGGGCAAATCACTTTCCTTTCCTGTAGTTCAGTTACCCCATCTATAAAATGGATACAATGATACTGACCTCTTTGTAAAGTACTTGAGACCTATGGAGGGAAAGTGCTGTAGAATAACTAAATTAAAACATATTATTGGGCCACACTGATTTTCAGCCACATGTAGCCCTGGAAAATTGGATATTAACCTTTTAATGTGACATTGAAATCTTTATTAATGTTATGGGCTAGGTCCCTATGCAGCTATGTGGCTGGGTGTGGGGAGGAAGAACACATTCGTAGACTCTTCTCCTTCCATTCCCCAATGCAAACAGCACTGAAGTAGCCTACGTAGCACAAATGGGAGTGCTAGAGAGGGGCCAGCTACTAGGCACTGCACAATAGCTCTCATCCAACAATGAAAATGTTTTTTTCCTTCTGAGATGACATGCTGGAAGTGTAAACTTTCTGTTTCAGCCACTGCTGTGACTAAAATATGTTCCTCCTGAGCCCATTCAGTCATTTCAGCTTGAGGCAACTAATGTGTTACTCTTTTTCCTAGTGCCCCATATTGTTAGTGTTGTTCACCTCAGGAGAGCTAAAAGTAAACATTTACTTTCACCTGGAGTCAGTAATTGGATTCTGTTGTTAGAGTGGTTGAAAAGAGGGGACCTGTGGCAACAACGCTTCCAGGAAATGTAGTGCAAAATTGGATTAATTTAATTATGGCTCATTTTATGAACCTACATCATCAAGAACTATTTGTATTGTGGTAGCACCTAAAAGCACCAACCAGCCTCACTGTGCTAGGTGCTGGATAACAAAGAGATAGCCATTGCCCACAAATGCTTACAAGTTCAGTAGATTTCTGTTTGCACCGTCTTAGTAAAATTGCCATCTTCCTACACAAACCATGCAGAATTAGGGTCAGATTGAACGCCTGGCTAATATAGCTGCACAGGGACACAAGAGGGAGTAAGCATCCTCCCTGCCCCTAGAGTGGTTCACATTTGCCCTTGCAAATTGCAGCGCCGGCACTTGGAAGACAGCAGGGGTTGCACCCTGGATGGTTCCCCCTTAAGCAAATAGGCAAGGAGTGGTTAAGATGGGTGAGGGATTAGGAAGAGTCATGGCTCTGTCCCCCAGGTACCAGCCACTAGTGTTGTCTGGCCATGTAGAGACAGTATATGACACCACAGAGAGGTATCACAAATCAAACCCCACTTCCCTGTACAACTGGGAAGCTCCAGGAGAATGTGCCTCTCTGGCTACATCTACACTGCACATCCCGGGTGGCGATGGCAAGTAGGGCATGTGTAGCTACAGGCTGCACTGAAAAGCAGCGGCTGCGTCCACACTGTGGTGTGTAGCTACATGTGGCAGTGAAAGGCTCTGTCACAGGAGAAGCTGTGAGGGAAGGCTCCAACATCCCTGCTACCTTTCCCCTGCCAGAACCTTTTCCTCTGCAGAGTTTTTCACTGTGTGGGGAAAGGCCCTGGCAGCTACCAGCAGCTGGGAAAGGCTCCAACAGCAGGGAGGCAGTGTGACACTTCACTGCTAAAAATAGCAGTGCAGTTGTGGGAGGCCCTGCTCAGATGTGTAGCAATCTGTGTAGGTGCACACTGACAGGGTTCAGAAGTATCTTTACTCTGTTCACCTAAGCCGTACCTCACCATAAACACTGTATTTATACCTGTGCTAGGGCAGGACGTGGAGTTTATGTACTCTACACGCTGCTGTAAGGAATGTGCAGTGCAGACGTACTCTCTGAGGCACTATGCTTCCTGGAGCTCCACTTCAGCCACTGTGCCAACACCCCTCCCTGAATAGGGGCTGCATGCTAGACGCCTGACCTAGCCCTTTGCCACTAGAGCTCATTTCCAGTGAAGGAATTTTAGAAATTAGCATTCCATTTTTCCTTAAAAAACACACCAAAGCCATGGTAAAGTTCAATCGCTTCAAATTCATGGCCTGTGAACACAAAAGAATCACGCCAGCTAGGTCCAAATTCATTTTCCACATGGAAAGAATTTTTTTCCCCACTATTGTTCCAATGTAATTTTTTCATCACTTTGGGTCGGATTCTGCCACTCTCACCACTGAATAATACCTTACTTCGAAACAGGATGACTTACATTTTAGGATACTAAGCAACATAAGGTTGGCAGCATGGGGCTGATAGCACAGAGATCCTTCCTCTGTGAGGACAGGCCACAAACTCAGGATGGGAAATTTGTTCAAACACTAGTAGAGCTGGGCATTTAAAAATATTTTCCATTCAGAAAGGGAACAAAAACAAACAAACAAAAATGAAATTTCTTGTGAAACAATTTTTTTAAAAAAATTAGGTTTTGGTCAATCAAAATATTTCCTTTAGCACAAATGAAAATATTTTGTTCCAATTTCAATCTTTTAAAACTTCTTTTAAAATTATATAAAAATAATTAAT
The DNA here is from genome assembly GCF_965152235.1 of Eretmochelys imbricata. Taxonomy (NCBI): domain Eukaryota; kingdom Metazoa; phylum Chordata; order Testudines; family Cheloniidae; genus Eretmochelys; species Eretmochelys imbricata. The sequence goes on from NC_135573.1 coordinate 244,458,753, forward strand.
TTCATTTCAAAGTCATTTTGAAAAGAAAATTTGAAATGTTCCATTCCACAACTGTTGAAACAGAACATTTCAGCATTATCAAAATGCTTCATTGTTTCTTTCTAAAAGAAATTTCATCAAAATTGATACTTTTCCAAAATGTTTCAATTTTCACAAAAACAGCATTTTTTTGTTGAAAAAATATTTCAGGAAAAAAAATCCCAATTAATTCTAGTCACTGGATTTATTAGTGAGCAAAATAAATCCGCATTTTATCTTTTTAGGCTGAAAAATATTTGTTGTCATTCTCTATGACTTGCTCCCCAAGTAAGGTGCTGCTCACTATGAGTAAGGTGTCAGAATCTGACCCCTGGCAAAGCTCAGCACAAAAACTGAATCTATGCAAAAGTCACAAGCATGTGAAAATGCGGTTATAGTCGATCTCTGAATGTCAGCACTCTGTATTTATTACAGCTGTTCAGTGCTGCGGTACAGTAAACCTCTCAAGTATTAAAAAAGGAAAGGAGTACTTGTGGCACCTTAGAGATTACAAGTACTAGACATGCATCAGATGTACCGCATCTCAGAGAAAAGCATTGAAGGTGCTTCAGCTACTGGGCCCTAAAGGTGCTAGCCTTGGTGGGTCCCAATAACCAGTCAGGCCCATGCCTAAGTGAAGGGGTAGTTTACTACAGCTGCAAGAAACCTGAAGTAAAACCATAGCGGTTTCTATTTGAGCACCTGGGGTGGGGAGAGGGCAGTGCAATTGAGGGTTAGGGCTTCTCAAGCCTAACACCTGGGTGCCCTCTCCAGTCTAGTCTTTCATTAAAGGCAAATAGGAGCTTGCAGGTTTTGAGACCAGGATCAGTGGTGTATCTCACTGGGGCCCCTACCCAACCTCTGCTCCTTCCCCATGAATCCTGTACAGACCTGAACCCAGCTGCAATGTATAACAGTTACACTCTGTCCCACACACAGTTCCCTGGCTCCTGTTGCAACCTTCCCTTCCTTTCCCCTGCATCCAGCTTCTCTGCTGCTCCTGGCTTGCCATGCGTCCATCACCTCTGAAGAGTCAAGTCACTTCCTGAGTCAGGGTCTTTCTATAGGTTTTCTGTTCCCTCCCTCCTCTGACCATGCCGGGGGGGATGCCTGCGTGTCCACCTCCAGTGGGGAAGGAGGAATGACGACCCATGCCTGTCATTAGTGGGTGGGCAGAGTGAGGGGAGCCCAGCTTCAGCAGTGTTACTGAGCATGCTCAGTCTTTGTGAGCAGGCCAAGCAACAAATTGGGGGAGGGAGGAGATCCAGCATGCCCCCACCCATGTGTCGCCTCTGGCAGTGGGGTTTGATGAGAATTGGTGTTCCCTGCTTAGCAGATTCATCACAATCACTGAGAGGTATGACTCGGTCAAGGTCACACAAAATCAGTGACAGAGCTGGGAAAAGAACACAGTTCTCTTTAGTCCCAGTCCAGTGCACTATCCATGGGAATACACTGCTTCTTTGTTGTGTACAAGAAACACTCTCCTAATAATAGAGACATGACTAAGTGTGCTCTGTGGTATTTAAATCTACTGTGTATACTGAACTGTTTAATCACCCTGTAAATTAATAGTTTATTTAATAGATTAGTCAGGTAATTAAGTAGTTGGTAAGTATCAAAATTAATATGTCGAAGTTTGACCTACTTTTTGTATAATTAAAATCTGAGAAGATTAATTCTATTCCCATTAGACAACTCCTAGTGTTGTTATTAATATATTACAATAACATCAGAAATAAATGATAGTTCAGTTTTAGAAAGTTGGGGACCTCCAATCAGGAAAGGATTTGCTGTCCCACTGATTTGGCCCAATGTGACTGAGGGTTTCTTTAGGCATTCTTTAAATTACATAGACTCTTTCCATATGTCTGTCTTAAGCATTGATAAAAGAACACGCGATGCCCATGATATGCCACATGGCTCCATCAGAAGGAAGACTGCAGTTCACCATGGAAGGTGTAGGAAGGCCAGAGAGCCTGACCCATAGGGGAGAATGGGGGAATGAAGCACTTTACTAGAACTCCTGTTATGTACCATGGCAGATGGAGTTTAGGGTTGAATTTACTTGAAACAGGGCATTCTGATTACTACATGTGTAATTCATCTACTGTCAACAAATATCTATGAAATCCAATAGCAAAGTGTATGTCTCCTTCCCCTCTCGTGCTTATTCAAATACAGGATGAGAATGGCGCTGGTCAGAAAATTTCTGACTATTCATTTTTCTAATGGAAAATAGTAATCTGGCAAAATCAAAACCTTCCATGGATTATACCGTATCATAATGCCTGCACACAAAGGGGCGACGTGAATGTTGCATGGGCAACTTTAATCCTGGCATTTCCCAACTTTTGAGTGCTTGACTTTGCAAACTTAATAAGGTTCTTTTAATGTAGTATTTTGTATCCGGCATAGTAAATACAGGATATATTGAGCATATTGTTTGAAATTCACCTGGTGCCCAGGTTTGTGCAAAGACCTTCCATGCTACAGTGAAGTGGGGCCCTGGAGGCTGCACAGGGAGTCACCTGCTCCCCTGTGTGCTGTAGAGGGCAGTGATGCAGATGGGCCAAGAAATCCATAATTAGGTGGTTCCAGTGTAGATGTGCTGGGGACACTATTCCAGCCCATGAGCTGCTGTAGTAGCTGCGGGTGGCTGCACTGCTGCCTGCATCTTGGTTTTGGGGGTGGAGATTGTTCATGGGACCCCGTGCTCATCACCTGCCTCAAACCCCTGTCTTTGTGTGTGTGAAATGAATTCCACCATGAAGAACCCAACACTCCAAGTGATCTCTCATGGACCATCATCTTCCTTCTCTGAACAATCCTTTGTGGTTCCCCATGTGCAGCCCTTTGTGGCACCTACCTTTATTCATCTCCCTTGTCACATCTATCTCTATTGTCCCTCTTTTTTAACACACTGTATGTGGTCCTGCAGATACCAATGAATTTGTTGAATGACCTTAAACCAGTCTAACTTGCCTCTGCTGCCCTCTGAGCTCAGAATGTTAGGGGGCTACCAGGCAGCAGCTAGGCAAGAGCTGTTGACATTACAGCATTGTTGCATCATGACCTGCAATGAAGTACTGCATATCACAGACACAGGAAGGTCTCAGCTGGTTTTGAACACATACTGGTTTTTCAGCTGTAGCCCTGCCTCATTCAGAACACAGGATTGACAGTGTTCTGGAAAGTTCCAGAGTCAGGAACAAAACCAAACTCTCCTGAGTTCCAGAATATACCACTTCTCTCTTTTTAGTCTCTTGCAGTACAATTTGTAGGTGGAAAAAGAAACCTGGTGAACAAGGTACAATGAAATTTCCCCCCATGCTGTAGAACGAAGAGCAACCAACCACTTGTGGGATATTTACTTGCCTTCCTAATATTGTCTTTTCCAAGAGAATTCCAAAAATCTTCTCTGAAATTCCTGGTATGCTGTGTGATCAAAGCTCATCTGGTTTTCCTTAGGTGCTCATACATTTCTGAGATTTCAAGGGTTGCACATCATGCAGAATATACACTTTGCAAGCTCCAAAGAACATCTGCAGAAAACTGAGCAAGATATGCTTGAGTACATAAAAAACACCTGAACTGCAACCCTAAATATGGTAATATAATTAGAGCTGTGTGAATAATTTATTGTTGTTGGTTTTTGCTCCCTGGCAGTTCCAAAATACTGGGGGGGAAATTAATTGAGGTCAAATCAAAACCAAAATTTGTCAGAATTTTTGGCAAATGGAAAAGTAGTAAAAATATCATTTAGACATTTCTGAATTTTTTCCTCTTTTCTTCTGTTTCAGTTGAAACAAGTTGCTAAAATTAGAACGAGAAGTACTTGTGGCACCTTAGAGACTAACAGATTTATTTGGGCATAAGCTTTCGTGGGCTAAAACCCACTTCATCGGACACATGCAGTGGAAAATACAGTAGGAAGATATATATATACAGAGAACATGAAAAAATGGGGGTTGCCATACCAACTCTAACTAGACTAATCCATTAAGGTGGGCTATTATCAGCAGGAGAAAAAAAACTTTTGTAGTGATAATCAGGATGGCCCGTTACAAACAGTTGACAAGAAGGTGTGAGTAACAGTAGGGGAAAAATTAGCATGGGGAAATAGTTTTTAGTTTGTGTAATGACTCACCCACTCCCAGTCTTTATTCAAGCCTAATTTAATGGTGTCCAGTTTGCAAATTAATTCCAGTTCTGCAGTTTCTCATTGGAGTCTGTTTTTGAAGTTTTTTTGTTGTAATATTGCAACCTTTAGGTCTGTAATCGAGTGACCAGAGAGATTGAAGTGTTCTCCAACTGGTTTTTGAATGTTATAATTCTTGACGTCTGATTTGTGTCCATTTATTCTTTTGCATAGAGTCTATCCGGTTTGGCCAATGTACATGGTAGAGGGGCATTGCTGGCACATGATGGCATATATCACATTGTAGATGTGCAGGTGAATGAGCCCCTGATGGTGTGGCTGATTTGATTAGGTCCTATGATGGTGTCCCTTGAATAGATATGTGGACAGAATTGGCAACGGGGTTTGTTGTAAGGATAGGTTCCTGGGTTAGTGTTTTTGTTGTGTGGTGTGTGGTTGTTGGTGAGTATTTGCTTCAGGTTGGGGGGCTGTCTGTAAGTGAGGACTGGCCTGTCTCCCAAGATCTGTGAGAGTGAGGGGTCATCCTTCAGGATAGGTTGTAGATTCTTGATGATGTGTTGGAGAGGTTTTAGTTGAGGGCTGAAGGTGATGGCTCGTGGAGTTCTGTTACTTTCTTTGTTGGGCCTGTCCTGGAGTACGTGACTTCTGGGCTCTCTTCTGGATCTGTCAATCTGTTTCTTCACTTCAGCAGGTGGGTATTGTAGTTGTAAGAACGCTTGATAGAGATCTTGTAGGTGCTTATCCCTATCTGAGGGATTGGAGCAAATGCGGTTGTATCTTAGAGCTTGGCTGTAGACAATGGATCATGTGGTGTGGTCTGGGTGAAAGCTGGATGCGTGTAGATAAGTATAGCGGTCAGTAAGTTTCTGGTATAGGGTGGTGTTTATGTGACCATCACTTATTAGCACTGTAGTGTCCAGGAAGTGGATCTCTTGTGTGGACTGGTCCAGGCTGAGGTTGATGGTGGGATGGAAATTGTTGAAATCATGGTGGAATTCCTCAACGGCTTCTTTTCCATGGGTCCAGATGATGAAGATGTCATCAATGTAGTGCAAGTAGAGTAGGGGCGTTGGGGACGAGAGCTGAGGAAGCGTTGTTCTAAGCCAGCCGTAAAAATGTTGGCATACTGTGGGGCCATGTGGGTATCCATAGCAGCGCCTCTGACTTGAAGGTATATGTTGTCCCCAAATGTGAAATAGTTGTGGGTGAGGACAAAGTCACAAAGTTCAGCCACCAGGTTTGCCATGACATTATCGGGGATACTGTTCCTGATGGCTTGTAGTCCATCTTTGTGTGGAATGTTGGTGTTGAGGGCTTCTACATCCATAGTGGCCAGGATGGTGTTTTCTGGAAGATCACCAATGGATTGTAGTTTCCTCAGGAAGTCAGTGGTATCTTGAAGATAGCTAGGGAGTGCTGGTAGCATAGGGCCTGAGGAGGGAGTCTACATAGCCAGACAATCTTGCTGTCAGGATGCCAATGCCTGAGATGATGGGGTGTCCAGGATTTCCAGGTTTATTGATCTTGGGTAGCAGAAAGAATACCCCTGGTTGGGGTTCTAGGGGTGTATCTGTGGAGATTTGTTCTTGTGTTTTTTCAGGTAGTTTCTTGAGCAGATGGTGTAGTTTCTTTTCGTAACCCTCAGTGGGATTAGAGGGTAATGGCTTGTAGAAAGTGGTGTTGGAGAGCTGCCTAGCAGCCTCTTGTTCATATTCCGGCCTATTCATGATGACGACAGCACCTCCTTTGTCAGCCTTTTTGATTATGATGTCAGAGTTGTTTCTGAGGCTGTGGATGGCATTGTGTTCTGCATGGCTGAGGTTATGGGGCAAGTGATGCTGCTTTTCCACAATTTCAGCCTGTGCACATCAGTGGAAGCACTCTATGTAGAAGTCCAAACTGTTGTTTTGACCTTCAGGAGGAGTCCATGCAGAATCCTTCTTTTAGTAGTGTTGGTAGGAAGGTTTCTGTGGGTTAGTATGCTGTTCAGAGGTGTGTTGGATATATTCCTTGAGTCGGAGATGTCAAAAGTAGGATTTTAGGTCACCACAGAACTGTATCATGTTCGTAGGGGTGGAGGGGCAGAAGGAGAGGCCCCGAGATAGGACAGATTCTTCTGCCGGGCTAAGAGTATAGCTGGATAGATTAACAATATTGTTGGGTGCGTTAAGGGAACCACTGTTGTGGCTCCTTGTGGCATGTAATAGTTTAGTGTCCTTTTTTCTTTGTAGAGAAGCAAAGTGCGTGTTGTAAATGGCTTGTCTAGTTTATGTAAAGTCCAGCCACGAGGAAGTTTGTGTGGAAGGTTGTTTTTTTATGAGAGTATCCAGTTTTCAGAGCTCATCCTTGATCTTTTCCAGTTTGCTGTACAAGATGTTGATCAGGCAGTTCTGCAGTTTCTTTGAAAGTGTGTGGCACAATCTGTCAGCATAGTCTGTGTGGTATGTAGATTGTAATGGGTTTTTTACCTTCAATCCTTTTGGTATGATGTCCATCTGTTTGCATTTGGAAAGGAAGATGATGTCTGTCTGTATCTGTACAAGTTTTTTCATGAAGTTGATGGATTTCCACTTCATACGGCTAAATTCAGTGCCTTGCATGGTGACAGGTTTCAGAGCGGTAGCCATGTTAGTCTGCATTTATGGAATGTTTCAGTTGACCTGAATCTACATATTTCAGCATTTTTTTGCCCATATTTACCCAAATAGTTTTTTTTTTTTTTACTCTTTGGGTTGCCTATCTCCTCCCATCTGTCTATCCATTCCTCTTTTTCCCGTCTTCCCCCCATTTATTTCAATTAAGTAACCTCATCCTTCCTTTCTTAAATCAACAAACAGACAAACAAAACCCAATCAAGAAGGGGATTACATCTTTGGAGACAGGTGTTGTTGCTGTAGATTATCATAACTCCATTGACTTTGTTAATTTACACCAGCTAAGGACCTGGCCCCTACATTTTAAATAACTTACTATCCCTAAATTCTATTGCATTGATTTAGAAATATTGTAAATAATAACACATAAATATAATCTCCCCATCATTTTCTTCTCCGAATAAAAAAGCCCCTAAAACAGACACAAACAGGAAGCAGTTTATGTTCTAATCTTCTTGTTCTTTCCCTACCATTACACAATTACACTACCCTCAGCAATGAAAACCCCTGAGAGAATTCACCTAGGTTTCCAACTGTTATGTACTTGCTTTCCCCAGTGTGAAAAAAAGTTTGAAGTGCCAGCTGTTTATAAGAAATCATTACAGTGCTTCCTGCTAGCACTTCAAATTAGAGAAAGATAGAGAGCAGCAGAAGTCACCCAGTTCCACATTGCTTTTTTATTCATTTCCTTCTTATTCTCTTGCAGTCTTCTCCCTTAGTCAGTGAAGAGGCTTTTAAGCTTCTAGACCCATTGGAATATCTACTGTATGGGTGCTCAGATGCGCTAGGAAAGACAGCAGCCCGAGGAGATCAAGAATATTCTGCTTTAGGTAAAATCATCACATTTTGCTAAGGGTTTATAATTCCAGTAAGCAAATTCCTAGAAGCCATATCAATTGTGTCATTTCAGATTAGGTATTTTGTAGCCCCACCCCATTATAGATATGCAAATCTTTTTAGGATTAAATCTAATCTGCAACTTTTAAGTATGTAGGCTGATGTGTGTGACAAAGAGGTGTTGAGAGATGTCTTTTTGCACAAGATTACAGACTATAAAAGCAATAACTGTAATTTGTGTTGCCATTGTTCACAGCTTGCTCGCTGTTTACAGTTAATTGCGTAGAAACAGACCATCATCATTCACTGCAGATGCCTGTGTAAATTTTATTCATATGCAGCAATGTTACTTCCTATTTCTTATGCTGCTGGTCTGTCATGGCTAGTGTAACAATTACTTGTGGGTGGGCATCTCTATGAATTGCTGGTCTGCTATTCAATCAGCAGTCACAACTGTCTGTAATTTACCATCTCTGAAATAGTGGGTTTGTGGATTGGGTTTACAATGGGTTGAAACCAACCAAATTAACAAACCCAATTCAATTGTTGTCTGATATCTTTCCAAGACCTCCTTAAAGGTTATTGGGATGGCACATTTGAAACAATTTACGCCCATTTTTGCTTCATTTCATTTTGTAAAATGTTGCCACTTGGAATGAAAATAGAGTTAAACTATGGCACCAAAGCACAAAGCTTTGATCCCATGCAGTTTAGGAAAGAAGACAAAACAGGCACACTTAATCCACTATTTGTTCAGTATCAATGAGCTGGTTTTAGGCGATGTACATTTCCAGCGACTGAGCAAAGAAGAGACAAAATTCATATCATTAAAGTTATGGCCACAGGCAGGTTCCTATTACAACAAATGTTGAAAAGCTCTAAACAGTGATGTTGTGTCACTATACATAGGGATTCGCTGGAACTGGGATTTGCAGTGAGCACACTGTTATGCATTGAAACAATTTGAGATTTTCATTCTCCTTCCATATAGGCTGAATCATGATGCATTCCGTACAAAATTTACTGTGAAATACTCATTTTAAAACACCTGACCAGGTGTGATGACATTGACATCTAGCACTTATATAAAACATTTCATCCTAAAGTTCCTTATGAACGTTCATTATTCACAACTCCCCTCTGGGATATGTATCATTATCCCAGTTTTGTAGATAGAGCAACAGAGGCTGAAATTAAGTGATTGATCAAACCCCCATCAAAGGCAATGAAGACCCTCTCATCAGCTTCAGTGGGACTTGGATCAGTCCTTAAGTGATTTGTCTAATGTCACAAATCAGGATTAGAGCAAGTTACTTGTCTCTGATGCAACTCTGTAACATCTGCATAACTTCAGAGCTATGCTTGTATAATTTCATTTATTTCGGGGTAACACCATGGGTGCAGCAGAGTGGAGAATTAGGCTGCACACTGCATGCTTTGTTAATATATATTGTAATGTTCTGCAGCATTTCATTGCATCCCTCTCAAATTGGCTTTTTAGTAGTGACAGGACACCAAATCATGCAGCATGCCTCAGCGGACAACCCCAATGTGACAAGCCTTTCACTTCACTGAGAATATCACAGGTCAAAATGCTGCAGTCCCTAGCACATCTTTACAAACACTTCCTACTCTGTTGTGTTCTCAGTCATGACAGTTACGTAAAAGAAAGACTATTTCCAAGTTATCGTAGTAACTGGCAAGGGATTATACTTGGGAGGCTAATTTAAGAACATTAGCAATATTACAGTGTATGTCTGTCACATGAAAAAACCCTACCTCGGTGGATGACTGTAATCCAGGGGTGGCCAACCTGAGCCCGAGAAGGAGCCAGAATTTACCAATGTACATTGCCAAAGAGCCACAGTAATACATCAGCAGCCTCCCATCAGCTCCCCGACCCCGATCCCAGCACCTCCCACTCACCAGCAGCCCCACTGATCAGCGCCTCCCCTCCCTCCCCGCATCTCCCAATCAGCTGTTTCATGGCATGCAGGAAGCTCTGGTTGGGGGGAGGTTGGGGGAGGAACAAGAGCACAGCAGGCTCAGGAGAGGGGCGGGAAGGGGTGGAGTGGGGGCAGGGCCTGTGGCAGAGCCAGGGGTTGAGCAGTGAGCACCCCGTGGCACATTGGAAAGTTGGCGCCTGTAACTCCAGCCCCAGAATCGGTGCCTATACAAGAGCCGCATATTAACTTCTGAAGAGCCACATGTGGCTCTGGAGCCACAGGTTGGCCACCCCTGCTGTAATCTGTTCACTGTTTCATGGGTCCACAGTCCTCCAGAGAGTGCCACAAAACCCCACATGGTTTTTGTGGCTCTGAATGCTGGATTTTACATTTAGATTTTCTGGCTTAGCTAAAAGATGTGTAAAATAACAAGGCAGAACATTTCCTGGGAACTAAATCATCTGAGGATGATCTGAGGTGACCTAGTGCTCATGAAATGTGGAACAGGGGTGTCTGTGCTTTTCTAAGGGAATGGATGACTGAACCCTTGCCCTTTGGGGGGATACTGTGCCACTTTCTCTGGCTATTAAAGCACAAGCATGTGGGACAAGTCTAGTTGTCCAATACATCTGTGGAAGCTCTGGGGTATCCCAAATCAATTACCATTTAGAATGGAGGTTGTGCCTTGCCCTGACAATGCTGAGGTTGCCCCATCCATTTGGGCTGAACAAATGTAGATCTCAGATCAGAATCAAGCCCTACGAGTCTCAGCAAAACCAAATAAAACATAGAAATGTTGAGTTACGGTTGCCACCCTATACTTTTCTAATCTCTCTGACACATCTTTCTACAGTATTTCTCATGTAAACACCTTTGTGGTATCCAGGAACCATCTGTGGTTCCTGGATTTTGCAAGGCTTGCAAACAATGTGAGGCCACTAGGTTTCAGCCAGCCTTTTCTTTTGGATGTGCACAGTCATGTCATGGTGATTCATGTCTTTGTCACCTGAAGACCATATCACTGCAGGAGGCTCTGGATGAGGCTACACCTTCAGACAACTCACAAAATCTAGCTGGTGAAGAACGTCCACAGTGCGTCTCACAAGGTGAAAAATACATACCTGGCTGTCTCCCAGTTATGATTTAAGGTGACATTTTTAACTAAGCAATAAAACCAAACCGCTTTCTCCAATAAAACAAAAAGAAACCCCCACCACCACTTTTCCCCAGGGCAGAAGAATGGAGGAGGGAGCACTTGTGAGTGATAGATGCTAGCCAAGTTCGTCCAGATACCACGGTGATGGGCACAGTATAGAATAAAAGGTTTGGCTCTTGGACGCCTGAGAGCTCCTTTCTTTCCTTCTAGAATTGTTGTGCTCAGCAGTCCTAAACATCACGCCCTTGGCCTCTGAAGTCAGGCACCCGAAAGCTCAAGCAAGAAAGGTTAGAGGTCACTTTTGAAAATTTGGGGCTCAGCCTCTTTGGACCTCAGTTTACCAGTCTGTTAAATAGGTATAATATGATTTTTGTGCCTCGGAGGGTGTTGTGAGGCTTAATTTGTGGTTTGTAAAGAGAGATTCTCAAACAAGAAGTGCTATGGAAGAACAACATATTAACACATAAAGAAAAGGCGTAAACTTGTGGCACCTTAGAGACTAACCAATTTATTTGAGCATAAGCTTTCATGAGCTACAGCTCACTTCATAGCTCACGAAAGCTTATGCTCATATAAATTGGTTAGTCTCTAAGGTGCCACAAGTGCTCCTTTTCTTTTTGCGAATACAGACTAACACGGCTGCTACTCTGAAACATATTAACACATGCAAATCATGGGCCAATTCTGAACTTCTTTCAGAGGGGCCAACTCAACTCTCATTGAAGTCAATGGGATGATTTCAGTGGGAGCAGGATTAGGCCCTAAGTCCTTAAAAAACTCCCGTCGATTTCAGTGGGCATCTTGCCTAGATAAGGACTATGAACTGCACTATTTGGCCTGCTGTAAGTGATGTTGAAATTTGCTCAACATTTCTCTACAGTTTAATAGCAGAAAAGCAAAAGCTAATTTGCCAGTTTTTCCTCTACTTTAGGTAGAATGTGTCCCGGGTCACAGATGGTGAGTATCATCTACTCAAAGAAATATATGAAAATACCATTGATCTATCTTAGGTACTTATATGGCTCCCATTACCATCATATCTGAGCACCTCCCAATCCTTTTTGATGTGTTTATCTTGACAACACCCCTGTAAGGTAGGAAACTGCTATTATCCCCATTTTATAGATGGGGAACTGAAGCTCAGGGAGGCTAAATATCTTGACCAAGGTCAAACAAGAAGTCTGTGGCAGGACAGGAAATCCTAAGCCCCAGGCTAGTGCAGAGAACACTGGAGCATCCTTCTTCCCTTGGTATAAGTAATAAACAAGACAGAAAATGTTTATGGCTAGCTATATATATTTGTCTTTTAAAAGGCTATACAATGGACTTGGATTTCAATAGCCCAGCACAGCAGTGCTAACGGCAAGGTGCAGCAGCATATTTCTATGTATTTTTCCATTTAACAGTACCATTTTCCCTCTTGCAGCAGGCTAAATTTACATCTCTTATCATGTCTTGCAAAGAAAAACTTAAAAAAATTAAATTGTGAAAACTAAATTATTTATATGATTTCATTTGTTATATGGTTTTGGTACAGTTGAGTCTTGCTTCTTCCGAATAGCATAAGACTATTAGGAACTGTAATACTCTTCAGGGGATGTAAGATTTATCAGCCCTTGCAGAATGGGATGGAAGCCAAGGCAGGAGATTAAGGGATACTAGTTAAATTAATCAACCTTTTCTATCTATATTGGCCAAGAGAATGCAGTGGGTTGTTATTCATATATTTTACATAATAGGAGTTTGCAATTTGACCACAACCATATGTTGAATTTAATATTAAATGTTAGGTCTTTCCAAAAACAGCCCCATTAAAATGTCAATAGCCTTCCCCCCCCCCACCCCCCCAAGACAAATGGCTCTATTCATTTCAAAAAATAAAAATAAAAGATGTTGACATGCAACAAAGTGAAAACGTGCTTTTATTCACCAGCTTCCACTGTGAAATATTTTGGTTTAATCCTGGTTCAGAAGGCAGCCATGTTTGTTTACAAACCTGAGTCCAAAGAAGAGATTGATGGAGAAGGTGAAAATGAGCCATAAATATATCTTCTTAAAAAAAACTGTAATAGGGTCAGGCATACATTCTTCCTGTCGAACAGTGTACAGGCCCCAGTCTCAAATTTTGAAGTATGAACTTTTTCCTTATGCGCAAAGCTGATGTTTAAGTTTGCTGGAATGAACACAGACCATTATTTCTGTGCTAGTACAAAATGAAAGCATTGTTATGTGAGCAATTTTTAGAATGTATTAAGTCCATACAATTTACAGTTTCAACGCACTGAAATTGGTTAAAGAATTATAACATCAAAACCTAGGAAACTATCAAATTAGGCCATCCCTTATTCCTGAGCAGGGAGACACCAGTAAATAGTGTCTTTGGACCAAATATTATGCCCCACCAGCAATGAATGAAACAAGCAAATAGATCACATGCAGCAGGATGGATAGTTAAGCAGTCAGTAAATGTGTATTATTAGTCATGTGGTAGCATCTGATCTGTGGCTCCCACTGTAAATATATTTGGAATATGTCCTAGAGTGTAGAAGAATCATGTCCCCCAGGATAAAAGAGGGCATCCTTGTGCCCCAGCTATCCCTGCATGCCAGCCTGGCCCGTTGGGTCCATGGGCAGTCAGGCATTAATCAGACAAGCCTTCAGGCCAAGCATCATACTGTTAGTAGATAGGGTCATGTACCCACACCCGCATATGTGCTTTGAGCCAATGACTGTGGGTAAATGACAATGTTGGATGGAAGAAAGTTACAGGCCAGTAAATGCAATGCACTCTGTATATTCTATAAATGAAGGGACCTTGGATACTGAATCAGAGCCTAACACAGCAGGGAAACAGTGTTTCCCATCCTCTTCGTCAGAGCCCGGGCACAGCGGCAATTAATAGATTCATAGATTACAAGGCCACAAGGAATAACTGTGATCCTTTAGTCTGATTTCCTGTACAACACAAGCCATAGAACTTCCCTGAATTAAATCCTGTTTGAACCAGAGCATATATTTTAGAAAAATATCCAATCTTGATTAAAAAATATCCAGCGATGGAAAATACACTACAACCCTTGGTCAATTGTTCCAATGGTCAGTTAGCCTCACTGTTAAAAAATTGCAATTTATTTCTAATCTGAATTTGTCTACCATCAACTTCCAACTGCTGGACCTTGTTATACCTTTGTCTGCTAGACTGAAGATCTATCTATTATCAAATTAAACAAGCCACACAAGGATCAGACCACATCTTTCACAGCAAGGATCGGATGATCACGATCTTATTGTGAATATGACATGAGAAAATTCAATTTAAACATCGTGTCCAACCAAAAAAATCTTATGGTTGCCTAATTTTGTGTGTGTGCGTGCTGTTCTATGCTGTGAAATAACTGTCATGTTTTAGTCCAGAAGTAGGGTGCCAGTAGAATAATTCTGATGTACAAAAGTAAGCCCATTTCTGAAACCAATGAGAGCTACACTTGTGGAACAGAGGGCAGAATGGGTCCCTCCCTATATCAGTATCATTGTGTGTGATATCTACATGCAAGGTGTTGAGAGTGTGACAGTACATTAAGTTATATTGTAAAGCCTCTGTAACAGCAGAACTTCCACTGACAACATAAGAGCTCCTTCAGAAAAAGAAAAAAAATAGAAAAAATCTTCTACCAAAAAGATAAGAGTGTCTGCGATAGAAAAATAAATCAATTGATAGTGCAATGCCTTCAGTACAATGTCAACAATAATGTTTTGGTCCATGCAATCATATAATCCATAAGCCATTCAGCTGATATTGCATCCAGTTGGCAGTACATTTTTTTGTGAATAAGGGCTTGTGAAAATTCATTTTGCACTCCATTGTATCATGAAAAGTGCTTGTTATAAGTGAAACCTCTTGTCATGTTCATTTGTCATAACCAAAAGACAACAATAATAAGGTTGTTAAACCAAGAAACATTATTCTTTCATACAGCGTGCACTCTATATCTATCTGCAGCTTCACAGCCCAACCAATCTGAAAGTGGATTATGTAATCTGCTCTACTGAAGGTATAACAACTCTGTCTGAAGTGGAATGTGTAGCTCACTAATCCAGAGTCATTACATTACACCTATAGCTGGGTAAAAGCTACAAAAAGCTATTCACACATATTCACTTCAATAACAGCTGTAAATTCATAAGAACATAAGAATGGCCATATTGGGTCAGACCAAAGGTCCATCTAGCCCAGAATCCTGTCTTCTGACAGTGGCCAATGCCAGGTGCCCCAGAGGGAATCAACAGAACAGGTAATCATCAAGTGATCCACCCCTGTGTGATACAGGAGCGCCAGGGAGCAGTGGGAAAGTGCTGGAGGGGAACTATATAAGCTCAAGGCTAATTAAGGTGTGGTACCCTGTAGACTAGGGAAGGTGGCTGCAGATTTATTGGAGCACCCACAGTCAATCAAGGCCCTGTTAGGACCCTAATAAAACCCCCTGCTTCAGGCAGACAGAGGGGGAAGAGGAAGGAGAGAGGACTGGAGCTTGGAGGTGTGTTGAGAGATTTGGAAGACCTGAGTACTGAAGTAACAGAAACCCTGCCCCAGCAGGACAGGGAGACTCCCTTACCCCAGCATCTAAGGATCGAGGGTAACCCCACCTAAGGGGGATGAGGGTAAGAAACCCACAGGGGTTGAGAGGGGCTGGGACTCCCCCGCTTCCCTCCTCTACCACCTTCCCGGGCTAGTAGCGGGGCCCTTGGCACCCAAGAGCAAAGGGTGGCATCTTAGCTCCCTGCCAAGAAAAGCGCAGGACCCACCAGACTAACATTGGCCATCTTGCCACACCTGTTAGCCAGTCACAACTTCTGGCAAACAGAGGCTAGGGACAACCTAACAGGAGTCATATATTTGAAGGCCAGAAGGGACCTTTAGATCATTTAGGGTATGTCTACCTTTCATCTGGGAGCAAGCCTCGCAGCTGGGGTCTACACACTTGTGCTCACTGGACTCATGCTAGTGAGCTAAAAATAGCTGTGTGAACACTGCATTGATGTTGCTTGTGATCAGGCGAACGCCCCACACTGGCAGAGAAGGTTAACAGAGTCCTGGGGAGGCTGCACAGGAAGCAGCCAATAGGAGAGGAGCTGCAAGGAACAGCCAGTCAGGACCGAGCAGGTCCATATAAAAGGGAGCTGCAGGGCAGAGTTAGAGTAGGGGAGTTGCTGCTGGGATCCCAGGCAGTAAGGACTGCGTCCCTGGAGGGCTGAGGGAATAGTAAGCACCTTGGACAGAGCAGTGGCTGGCTCCTGGGACTGAGCAGCTGAGGCCCTGAGATAAGGGTGAAGAAGCTGCTGGGTTGTGGTCCCGGAAATAGAGCAGCTTTGTCAGAGGTTACCGAGGAGCAGCAGGAGGCCCTATTTCACAGTACCTGGGTTGGGTCCTGGAGTAGTGGGTGGGCCTGGGTCCCCTCCACTTGCCACTGGGGAAGTGGTCAGACTGTTGGACAGAGATACCACCTCCCTACCCACCACAGAAGGGGGAAACACAGATGATGACCTAGCTGGAGGGCTGAGTCGAGAAAAGGAAGCTGCAGTCCTGGGAGCTGAGAGGAGCCATAGACAGGAGCAGAGACAGAGGGTGGCGTGCAGACTGCAGATATGCACATTGGCCTCAAGCTAATCCCCAGTATGACCAAGAGGAGATGCCGGTCTGGCGATGACAGCTATACCCCATGACAGCTCTCAAGCCCAGCCCAGTCCATCTTCACAAGGCTTGAAAGCCCAAGCTCCAGCCCAAGTCACAACATCAAAGCAACATCTACCCAGCTAATTTTTTAGCGTGTTCATGTGCGCACAAAGTTTGTGGACCTGGGCTGTGAGGCTTGCTCCCAGATATAGTATAGACATACCCAAAGGTCATACACTTGACAGGTCATAGAATTTCACCCCGTTAAACCTGCATTGAGCTCAATGACGCATTTGTTACTGTTTCCATAAACTTTCATGAAAGAGAAATCTTGTCGGTAAGAAATTATTGTGGAAAGAAAATATGTCCCAAATATTCACACAAATATGTTTTTGCACATATGTTTCCAAGTGGCCATTTTTACATGGTAGTCTTGAAATAAGTTTGAAAGTTCTGGAGTCATCCACTCAGGAAGCAGGAACAATACTATATAATTTAGGTTACCAATCGCACTGCATGAAAGTGAATTACCACTAACTGAATTACCACTAATGGAAACAACACACACAATTGTGACAGCGCATAGATTGCAAGAAATCCACAGGCTGCAAATGCCTGATCTGGCCACCCCCATTCAACAGTGTGTACAAATTGACTCCCAGATTCATAAAAATTGAAGTTTGTTCAACATATGTAGCCCCTTTTACATTTGGCAAATCATTTGTGAATAAATTGCTTGTTAAGAATAGTTCATCGAACTCTATTTGCACCTATATGTTATGTAAAGAAAAATGAATGCCCTTGATGCAAAAAAACCACCTGAGTGTATCAAATAGATACATGAATTATTGGTAAGGTCAGACCAATTGCACCCACCAGGTCACAGTTTCAAAAGTATGCATGTGCATGTAATTGCACACAGCTAATTTATGTGCACAGATGGCCATTTAGGTGCCTTATTGGCTAGATGCACTTGCAAAATACCCAATGTATGCACACAGATTGGATACTTGTGCTCATAAATTAGGTGCATGCAAATATGTGTGCATATCTTTGAAAATGTGGCTTCCCCTTGTGCAGTAAATCAGTGCAACCTTCTCCTTTCCCACAATCTGCTATTTAGTAGAAGCACCTATGGAAACCCAAAAACACTGATAAGAAAAAGCACTCTCATGGATGCAATTCATGTGTAACCCTCACACATCACAGAACAATGGCAATCTGAAAAGTTTTAAAGCAACAGACATTCAAGTTCACTGTTCAACAAAACTTCAGCTGGAGGGTAGAAAAACACTGTCTATGAATGAAATATAGAGCACGTTAGGGAAGAGCAATAATCTTTCTTTCCAAGAATTCTTAGGATTTCATTAATTCCAAAGTTCATTTTACCCTGTTTATCAATCAAGTGTTGCTGACTCTCCTTTCCATGTGCATTTTTATCACCTCTTTTATATTTGCAGGATGGTTTCCCCTTCTGAACCATCAGATTTTACATAATTTATATTTGCCAGCTCCTATCTATCTCTTACAGACCTGTCAAGTCAGAGTAACGAGTGGGTCTGGGAGATAGCAGTGCTGTTTAAATGTGGATGTGGCATCATGGATCGGTTTCAATCACTGGCCCATGGACCATTCTGCAGGAGATCACCAACATTCAAGGGGTGAGATTCTGTCCTGTGCCTCTAAGACTATCTGTTGGAGTCAGGCACCTATCCTGCTTATGCACTTTTATAGATCCCATCTGGCACCTTCCTGCATCTTCAGGCAAATAAATATCTTTGTAAATCTGGCCCTGGATCTACCTCTGTCACTTCAGTCTCTTATAATTATTTGTGTTACAGTAACACCTAGTGGCCCTAATACATAAACACAGCCCTAGCCCTGATGAACTTACAATCTCAAGAGAAGCACAGACAGGCAAAGTAAGTTGCCCAGGATGACAAACACCAAGAACTGGGAATAAAACCCAGGACTCCCTGGTCCCAGGCCTGCGCTCCATCCAGTGGCCCACATTATCTCACCTGTTAACATGACACTGTTCTTAGCCTTCATCTCGGGATAATGAGCACAAATTAAATAAACATCCAGTCTCTCTTATCTGGTGCCAATGCCTAGCTGTTACTACAAATGCTGGGGAAAACACTTGTGTTTCTCAGGTTTCTTTGTATCACCTGGGCTCCAAAAAGTACTTCTAAACAAGTGCTTTTTTTGCTTGCATCCAAATTATGTTTTTCATTGCCAAGATAATGCCT
Organism: Eretmochelys imbricata; assembly: GCF_965152235.1. NCBI lineage: Eukaryota > Metazoa > Chordata > Testudines > Cheloniidae > Eretmochelys > Eretmochelys imbricata. Next base: position 244,477,449 of record NC_135573.1, read on the forward strand.
GATTCTGCAAGTGTTGAGCCCCTCAGAGGATTGGGCCCTTACCAGTGGAAGTCCTGGAATTACTGTGCTAGAGATGTCTAACTAGTATTGTGTAGTATTGTTCAATCCAGGATGAAGTAATCCCTATACAACTCTCACCTACCTTACAGGACTGTTGTGTGATTTGAGATCCTTGAATGTACAGCAAGGTGCAATGTATTGTAATTATAGTTCTGTTGGGTTATTTCTAGAAGTCCTGTAGATGTTGGAATAAAGTCCTTGCTATGGAGACTGGGCTGGCACACATATAAAAGTGTCCATGGATTTGAGGGATAATTAGTGAATATGTGGAGTGGAGTTTCCTTTCAATTCTGTACCATTCTGATAAGACCTCAGGAATATTTGGGTTGCCAAATCTGATTACTTCTCTTTTTGGTGTAGGGGAACATACAAAATGAACTGCATCAAAAATTAGCATTTCTAGCCAGATGAGAAATGTGATTGTCATCTTTATCTCCCTCTCTCTTTCTCTCACTTCCACACACATCAATATTATTTGATATCCTGACTGACCAAATTAAAACCAAACCAAACCAGGGGAATCTAATCCATTGCTCTTGATAATCTGTGATTTACAATTTTAAAAAACATCCTGAAAATCATGACATTTCTCTAAAAAGAAAAAAAAATTGCTGTTTAAATATGTAACTGAGGGATCAGAAAATACTTCCAAATATGGAAGTATCTACAATATGTACTGCCAAACTATTCAGCATTTCTTTAGGTCAAGGCAACTGTGGGTTTCACTGCCATTCCCATGCTTTGCTGTAAAGTGGTTAAAACTGCTATCCTGACATTTCCAGTTAGTAGTACAGTCTGTGCTGGCTGCTATGGGACATGCCAGAGGGCCTCTGGCATTCCTCTGCAGTCAGTGCTACATTGAAAACTTCTCTAACTATGAAAGCATGTTCTCCTCTGCTGCACAATAATATATTTTCTGTGGGCAGTCATGAAGTGCACTTGGGATTTTCCCCAAGAGTAGTGTAGGATTTCTAGTCCTTTCTTCTATTCATTGATTCACCTGCACTCCTCTATTTGAATAAATCCCTTTTGATGTTTTAAATGCTTCTTTCCATATGTTGGTGGGAGCCAGTGCAGAGATTATATTTCCTATACTGAGATCCTATTACTTCCCATCTGTTTTTCCTCAGCTAGGTTGTCCATTAACCAGCCCACATAAAGTACAGGTCACTAGTGGATCCTTTGTGTTAGGCATGCTACATGTTTTACGAATAAAAGTGAAAATTCAAAAGTGTGTATATGGAGCTCCAGCAGAGCTGGGAGTAAGGGATAGCTGATGCTCATCTAGATTCTGGACTCAAGCAACAAAATAACAAAGTAAAATATCTCTAGATTTCTGATCCTTGAAATTATACTTTCTTGCACTTCACAAGAATCTAGCAAATTTCCCTACTTTGCTGCCCAGAACCAAATATATACGAGTGTTTGTGTCTATGTGTATAATTCAAATATTGTGGGCCCTAATTCTCCATTGCCTATGGCTTAGGTAGTCATTTACCCTATTTTTACACTCACTTTGCACTGGTATAAATGACTACAGCAAGTGTGGGCAACAGAGAATCAACCAGGCACTTAGAGTATAATAGACTTTACATAGATGCACAAATGCTGAGAGGATGCAAGGAGCCTGCCCAAGAGCTCCTAGCATCCCCCTGCACAAGGGCCGGCACGAATGCAGTCTCTGCACATAGAAGAGAGCCTGCATGCTCCCGCCTAGCATCTCTGGAGAGCTAACCACCCTAACAGATAGGATCTTGGACCGCATATTCACCAAACCAGCCAATGAGGCTGGCCAGCCACAGTCAGGGACAAATTGATATGAGAATACAACATGAGCACCTGCCCTTGGTGTCATTTCCTGTGCTTCCTGTGCCTGTATCTGTTAGGAACAAACTGGCCTCAGGAGTAAACCTTTATTATATCAATTTTGCATCCAATTTAATATAAAACAATAAAATATAAATATTTCTATATAGTAAAACAAAAAGCATTACCTTCCTTTGACTGCCTTGTTTTTGCTCTTCCTTCACTCCACACTTTCTACTTCTTCTAGAGTTCAGTCCTTTTCAAAATGTTTCACTTTATATTTTTCTCAAATGTCTCGTCCTTCTTCCATCCCTCCTTTCCTCTTTAACGCTATTTTCTTTCTTGACGCTGCCTTTCACCATCGCCTTATTTGCTCTCTTCCTAACTCCATATTCTGAAGCAGGAGTCCAACCTCAGAAAGATGGTGAGGACAGTGCGCATCCAGAGGTTTCCTTGTGCTGCCTCATCATTTTAAGCTTCAGAGATTGGCTTCATCTTGAGTGCTTCTTTTGATTCACCCTGTCAGGCCACTACTCCTGAAGAGCAGTCCACTCCAACAGATCAGGCAATCTTACCTGAGCGTCCCTCCAACAAAGCTAAGATACCCTCTCAGCATCTACTGGATCCTTGGTAGTCCTTGTTGGGCAACTCCTCCAAATGCAGGAGACAGATGCCTCAAAGATAGAATGAAGTGGCTTCTTCTCTTATTCTCAGAGGTTCAAGGGATTGGTCAGAGGCCCTAGTAGCATCCACAAATGAGAGCTACTCAGTCTGGAAAGCTCTCAGCAGTGCACACTGCAGATGTGTAATGGGAAGGGCAGTCACGAACAGTCACAGAGTGTCTTATCACACCAAACTAGGGGAATCAGATCAGAACTGGTGAACAATTTGGCCATAAATAAAAAGAAATTGGCCAGATCCTATCCTACTTCATTTTCCATCCAGCCTTTCCCCTTTCAGTCCTACAATTACTGGTAGAATTGCCTGTACTGGGACAGCTGGGGACGGTGGCCTAAATGCAAGAGAAGCAGAGGCATGACTCTGCAGTGAAGGACTTTCTGATAATCGCATCTAAACTTGCAAAATGCACCATTTCAGATAAAGTGATAAACTGCTTTCAAGCTGGGAAAAAATGCAACCAATAAATCCTACAATGGAGTTTATAGGGATTTTGTTTTGTGGCCAAAATCAAAGTTAGGAAATAAAATTTGCTTCAGGGACTTAGCCTCTAATCCTTGACTCTCATTTGACCAATAAAGTGGCTGATGGAAAGTATATGTCTCTTTCAAATCCTGTCCCTCAACCCTGGCTCCTCTGTTCCCTGGAGTCAACAGAACCAGGGAATTTCACATGCTAGTCAGAGCTGTCTCACTGGACAAACCTCTGAGGCCAAAATATGACTTTTAGAATATAATATTTTGCAAAATACATTTCCCAGACTTGATGAAAAGCTATATGTAGCTCAAAAGCTTCTGTCTCTCACCCACAGAAGTTAGTCCAAAAAAAAGATAATACCTCACCCACCTTGTCATTCTAATATCCTGGGCCAACATAGCTACAAAAACATTGGAGATTGCAAAATACTGTACTTTACTGCAGCCACAGCTGGCGTACTGTGTCCCATTCTGGTGCCCACAATTCAACAAGGATGTTGATAAATTGGAGAGGATTCAGAGAAGAGCCATGAGAATGATTAAAGAGTTGGAAAACATGCCTTATAGTGATGCACTCAAGGAGCTCAATCTATTTAGTGTAACAAAAGGGCTCAGTTGATTACAGTCCATAAGAACCTATATGGGAACAAATATTTCATAATGGGCTCTTCAATCTAGCAGAGAAAGATATAACACGATCCAATGGCTGGAAGTTGAAGCTAGACAAATTTAGACTGGAAATAAAGCATAATTTTTTGATGGTGAGAGTAATTAATCATTGGAATAATTTACCAAGAGTAGTGGTGGATTCTCCATCACTGACCATTTTTCAATCAAGATTGGATGTTTTTCTGAATGATTTGCTCTAGGAGTTATTTTGGGGAAGATCTATGGCCTGTGCTATACAGGAGATCAGACTAGATGATCACAATGGTCCCTTCTGACCATGGAATCTATGAATCTTTTGGTCCAAACTGTGTTATGCAGAAAGTCAGGCTAGATTATTAGAATGGTCCTTCTGGCTATATAATGCCTCTATAATTGGCCTTTATATATGCTTCTATATGCCTCTATAATTGGCTCTACTTGAAAATACCAGTGAACCCTCATTAAAGAAAAATCTGAATGGAAGCAAATTTTAGCTGTCAAAGGAACACAAATTCATTTAGGGTAAAATCCTCTCTGTGCAGAGGGCCAGCGCAAGTCCTATACATCATCCCAACAAAACCTAGTGGGTTTTCAAAAGTGCCTTGCTTTTATTTTAGGTCTTGTGCCTACTCCAAAATCAGTTGAGACTATTATGTCAGGCCTATTTCTATAGGATGGGAATCATGACTGCTTGGTGCAAAGGACTTGTGTTAGCTCTGATTTGATGGCTGGCAATAATCCAAATATAGATCAACGATGTATCATTATTCCTATCAAACAAAGAGAAATACCTGCTCTTTAAAAATCAAAGTGGTGTTTTCTACGAGTCCAGAATCAGACCCTTTGGTCAGGCCCTGTTGGAGAAGGTACTATTCAATATGATATTAGAATCGGGCCTCTTATATGTAGCTTTGTCTCTTCCCTTAGTTACTAACTGAGCTGGAATTTTCCAAAGGATCACCCAGGCTGTTAGATACTCAACTGCTATTGAATTTCAGGGGTGTGTGTGCATCTCTGTTCGTTAGGCTCCTTTGAAAATCTCTGCTCACAAGAAAAACATGGTTTGCACACTGTCCTGAAGAAAACAACTTGTTTGCCAAGGACACTTTGGCAAATCTCCCTCCCTCAAAGCATTTCCAAATATGTGTGGCAACATCCAACTCTTGGAACAAAACTGATTAACAAGGTAAAGGTTGGTGACCAAGTGGCACAGGAATTTATGGCAACTGAGACCTCATAGCTGCAGTTTGGGAAGGGAGGATTTGATCTGAAACAACTGGGCAAGTTGGAGAATCAAGACATACAGTAAATGATCTAGGATTTATTAGCAGGAGATAGTTCAAAATAAGGTGGATGCCTGCTTGTGCTGGAACTGATGTGAAAACACTGAGCAGCATGATGTTCTGGCACTCTTAAAGGCCTTGTGGTATTGACATCTTAAGAGACTAAAAGGATCGAAAGGTGTTCCAGTCTTGTCTGCCAGCTACCATCTTGCTCCTTGAGTGAAAAGTGTTGATAATGTACTAATAGTCCATCTATCCCACACAGAAATGACAGACTAAATTGGCTGCCTACTGTATGTCTCAGCACTTCCTACTTTGCTATTGATATTTGCCATTTCACCACGGATAATTGGCAGTACATTTCAGTGCTCTTTAACAGGAATACACGACAAAGGAGTACTACAGGACAAGGGATAAGAATGTACTCTGATGTTCACAGTCATTTACGGTAACTCAGCCAAGGGGCATAATGCATAATGTAAGCACTGCACATCACTACAGACTACATTCAATGCCTGTGATATACCACTTCCCATACTCCTTTTCTTTACTAATGTAAAGAAATCTGGACCTTTCCCATAATGTGAAATGAACGTCTCTTTACTTTAAAAAACATCCCTCTCATTCTTTTTTTTTTTTCCTTCTAAGAACAGGCTGCTGCTTTTATTTTCCGTGTTGGCCCACACCAGAGAGAGTTTAGCTTTGATCATTGCCTGTGCTCAGCAACAGGAAATATACAGCACATATTGTGCTGTCACTTGGGTTGACAGGGAACAATACACAAAACTAAGTTAACAATAACATGACGAATGCATATGTAGGCTGTTCCATAGGTTTCCTGAACCAAAGGGCAACTTACGCAACCCAGGCTCCCTCATATTGTTTTTGTTAGCTGCCGTTCTTTATTTACTGCCACAGCAACTGGAAAAAAACAGCTGATTTTCTCAGCGTCGTGCACAGGAATTTGTGCTGTAGCCGGCTGTACATCCTATTTTTCTCCAATTTCTTGCATGTTTTATAAGCCTTTTTCATTTTATAGCATCCCAGGCCTTTATTCTCTCGGATTTCAAGTTGATCAGCTATTATGTACATTGACTACCTAGAATATTATGGTCTACTTCTAAGGAAGCATAAATGATTTCATGAGAACATTTAGCTCTCGCACCAAGACCCTAGAGGTCCTTTAAATGTCTGTACTCTCAGCTGGCCTCTTCAGCAGCATGGGTTTAATTTCTACCTGTCACAAAACTGTCACATAAGTAGAGGCCTTTTAAAGATACAGCTTCCAAACCCCTATAAAGCATGACCAATTTTATTATGACTTCTAGGTTCTTATATTGTACATAAGGTGCAAAGAGCAATTTTTTAAAAAAATGAGCCTCTAATAAGAGCTCCAAGTCTTGCATTTGGATGCTCCAATTAACACTGATGCACAGAAATACCCATTTGGTGCATCTAGACCCCAGTCCTCAATCAGCTCAATGCAAAGCTTGTTGCAGTATTGAGGCCCTAAATACTGATTTGATTGCCCAATGGGGATTTGTTTATCCCATTTAGCATGGTCTTTAGGTAAAATTTGATTCCCTATAACTCTATGATGGCACTTCAATGCCAATTTTTTCACCAAAGATTGAATATTTAACTGATGGGCATTTATAACAATTACTATGATATGATTCTGAGTGCCTTTTGGTGTTAGAGCTGGGAGGAGAATGTAAAAAATTATGTGGAAATATCCAATCTAATTTTTAAACAAATTAATTTCTACTGCATCTGTGCATCTTCAGTTCAATTTCTATGTCTATTCTAGCAATCAAGTTTAGTAGCAGGCATGAGACAGTGAATTATAAGTGAATATTGCAAAATATTCCTGGAAAGTAAATTGTAAATTCATATTCATAAGAGATACATACTGGAGACCGGGTTTTAAGAAACATAGCCATCCAGTCAGGTAACAGATAGACACAGATATATAAGTTCAAGTACCAAATTATAGCTATTTGAACAATGTTCATGCTTCCAGGTTCACAGAGTATTCACATTCAAATCTTTGATCTTTCTTAATGTTTCATTACATTTAAGATCCACTAATTATCTTTTATCAGTCCATTTAGAAAATATTATCTGACTCCTAATTTCTAAGCAAAGTAAAATAAATTACAATGAAAACAATGTACACTACTACTGGAGAAGCAGTCAGAGGAAGAAAAATTGTGAAGACCACGTAAAGACTGAGGTTCATGGATTCTCAGTTCAATATTTCTTTAAATGATTAAGTCAAGTCTTTTTCAAAGGTAAAATATTTAAAGTAAAAATTCAATATTATTCTTGGAAAGATTATTATTTACATATAGAAGTGGATTTTTTTTAAAAGCCAAATCTCAGGAAGGCTGTGAATGTTGGAAACATAATAGGTTTTGTGCTTCTCTGACTCACGCAGATAAATATGCTTCATGTGACTTTTTGGCTGAGTGAAACCTTTTCATTTCTCATTTGTTTCTTTGCAGAAGTGTGATGAAATTCTTGTGAAGTTAGGGTTGCTTTGTGATAGAGGTGATTGAGGGGTGACCCCCTCATATTTGCACAGTGCTGTAAAATAAGCTATATACTTCACAGAGCAAATAAAGAGGAAGTCACATAGTCCTTATCCCATGCCTTCCTATTGTTTGTTACTTTCACATGATTCATCAAATGAGAGTAACACAAGATCGGAAGGGGTACAAAAAAAAGGACTATAAACAGCTATAGAAAATGCTACAGAAAATAACAGATTAAACAAGGGTTGCTGTACTAAGATCAGATGATTACTTATGTTTAAGTATTTAATACGATAACACACTTTTGGGGTGACTAGGTGACAAATCAATGGGAACATTACTGGCTTGTTTAGTAAAGCTGTTATAAACTTTGTTTACTTCATTGCTTTGGATTATGGTATTATTTTTATCCAGTGTCTTTTACTAAAATAAGTTATATGCAGCTTTCAGCTGAACTCCCTTGTCAGCTTTTGTTATGAGGAGCTTTTTAGAACCATTTGTTCCACCTTTCTTTTCAGTCCTCTACCCAATGAAATTCTCTACCTGAATTGTGATAGGTTGCTAAGCAACAGCATTACCTTCCAGTTCTCTCCTCCTAATTCTATATACCTTTCAGTTGCAGGGAATCAACTTTTCATCATAATTGGAGCTGGCTAAATAATTCATTAGGAATAATTTAGTGAAAAAATGTTCTAAATGTTCGTCAAATACATTATCTGTGATTGTTTTTTTTAAAAAAATATTCATTATTCAACCATGATTTTACAACAAGATTAGACACAAAGGGTCAATATTTAAGTGACTAGTGACTTTGGGTACCCATCTTAGAGGGGCTTGATTTCAAAGAGTTCAGAGCACTCACCTTCTCCTTATCTCAATTACCCTGTTGTAAATCAGGAATAAGTCTACTCGCATTAATGGAACTACAAGGGTATAAAACTCACGTGAGTGGGAGGAGAATCAGATGCATTTGTCAGTAGTCCAATCAGTAATCATACACTTGGAGAAAAAAGTTATTTTCAGAGAATATTTGAAGTAAATGAGGTGGAACGATACAGAAAGTCTATTCCAGATAGTATTAGGGACAGAGAAGAAGAAACTTGCATCAAGTGTGATAAGGTTATATGGAGGACAGAGTGGAGACCAAAGCTTGATGAGCGGAGGAAGAAGAGGAAAGTAGAAGGATCAGGTCCATGTGATAAGTGGAAGGAAGGCTATACAAATTATTAGTATGTGAATGACTATCCTAAAGCTTGTGTTGAGAATCCAAGCATGTCCAGTACAAGCTAGATATTTCCAGAAACCCAAGCACACTTGGACTCAAACCTGGTCTACACCTAAAAATTAGATCAACCTAACGACATCACTCAGAGGTGTGAAAATTGTCATGCCCTGTGAGATATAGTTAGGTTGACTTAACTCCCACTGTAGATGAAGCTAGGTCACCGGAAGAATTCTTCTGTCAACCTAGCTACTGCCTCTCAGAGAGGTAGATACCTACAGTGAGGAAAATCTCCTTCCCCATCAATATAGGAAGTGTCTATGCTACAGCAGCATAGCTGTAGCTCTGTGTTGCTGTAGTGTAGATATGGCCTCAGGTAAGTACTCATACATTTAGTAAAAAGTGCTCTGCCTTCTCCCTGGACTCCCAAATGCTTGTTAAACATTACAGAAAAGGGCAGTTAAAACCTGGGTCCTGAGGCAAATGAGCAGCTAGTGGGATTGTGAAACAGTTTTATTTCTTGGTAATTGTTATATCTATATTATAGGGCTATCTTTGATCTGAACTTTTTCCTGTATCCTGTAGTCATAGAATAGAAAACTATTCTACATAATCTGTCCCACAATGCATGTCTGATAAAGGTATGGGGAACAGATACTTTAAATATTCCTGTATCTTGCAACAGAAGCATGTAGGGACCAATTTTTAAATGTATTTAGGCACCTAAAGACTGTTAGAGAGCTTATTCCTTCACTCTTCCACTTCCCTGGTCCTTCTCGCATGAACAGAGAGCAACAATACCCGAAGTCCGAAGGTGCAAACAATTCGATATTTATTGGGGTGAACTTCCAGCAAGCTTAAATCCAAGTTCCTTTTTCCTTATTTTCGAATCCCAACTTACTTCCTGCTTGCCCCTAATTTATAGAGTAATATTCTTAGCTATACCTTAACCAATCATTCTACTGAAATTTAACTAACCAGTCCTAACATATTTGTAACATGATTAGCTAACCAATTATATCCCACCACCTTAATTAGTTTACACCCAGAAAAATTAACTATACAGCAGACAGAAACAATCACAGAACCAGACAGAGACCATGCAAATAAACAATAGCAAAGTGGGAACTATAATGAAAAAACAATAGTGAAGTGAGGATTTCACAACTACATCTATAAAGACATAAGGGTTTCCCAGCTGTGTCTATTGATAAGTGAGTTCTTACCAGACAGAAAACTATCAACCTAAATTTCCTTTTACATCTTCTAGGCTCTTCCCTTTCTCTGGAGGTGATAGATCAGATCACCTTCCTAACAGCCCCATATTGACTAATTTGGAGTGTGAGGATGTGACTGTACGCTTCCCAGCTTATGGCTGCCTCTGCTGCTTAGCCAAAGGCATTGGCCTAAGAACAGGGCCTCAGATTGTCACAGTGAGAGAAGGCCCTTACACAGATTCTTTCTTGTATACCTCTATTACTAGCTAAATGATAAACATATAACTACATTCTTAGAGTATAGGCCTTTACAGACAGGCCTGAATATCTATATCCTAACAAAGACAGTGGTGCTGGAACAATTTTTATAGTGGGGGTGCTGACAGTGGAAACCATCTGTGATGGAGACCCCCCTGAAGTGCTGGAATTACCTCTGAGCCTGTTTTCTGCTGCCAGCTTGGGACTCCAGAACCCTGCCTTGTTGAGCCAGACATGCTAGCCTGCTGCAACAGAGACTCAGGGTCTGGGCCACACCCCTAAAGCTGCAGACTTCAACCAAAAACTGCTCAGCAAGTCACCTATCTCCAAAACCCAGACACCCAGCTCCCAATGGGATCCAAACCTGAAATAAATCTGATTTACTCTGTATAAAGCTTATACAGGGTAAACTCATAAATTGTCCACCTTCTAGAACACTGATAGAGAGATATGCATAGCTGTTTGTGCCCTTGTTGCCAAGAAGGCTAATGGCATTTGGGGCTTTATAAGTAGGAGCATTGCCAGCAGATCAAGGGATGTGATCATTCCCTTCTATTCGGCATTGGTGAGGCCTCATCTGGAGTACTGTGTCCAGTTTTGGGCCCCAAACTACAAGAAGGATGTGGAAAAATTGGAGAGTCCAGCAGAGGGCAACAAAAATTATTAGGGGGCTGGAACGTATGACTTATGAGGAGAAGCTGAAGGAACTGGGATTATTTAGTCTGCAGATGAGAAAAATGAGGGAGGATTTGATAGCTGCTTTCAACTATCTGAAAAGGGGTTCCAAAGAGGATGGATCTAGACTGTTCTCAGTGGTAGCAAATGACAGAACAAGGAGTAATGGTCTCAAGTTGCAGGAGGGAGATTTAGGTTGGATTTAGAAAAAACTTTTTCACTAGGAGGGTGGTGAAGCACAGGAATGGGTTACCTAGGGAGGTGGTGGAATCTCCTTCTTTAGAGGTTTTTAAGGTCAGGCTTGACAAAGCCCTGGCTGGGATGAGTTAGTTGGGGATTGGTCCTGCTTTGAGCGGGGGTTGAACTAGATGACTTCCTGAGGTCCCTTCCAACCCTGATATTCTGTGATTCTATGTTTGCTCCACCAGGTATTAATCACTTACTCAGGGTTAATTAATAAACAAAAGTGATTTTATTAAGTATAAAAAGTAGGATTTAAGTGGTTTCAAGTAATAACAGACAGAACAAAGTAAGTTACCAAGTAAAATAAAGAAAAAAACAAGCAAGTCTAAGCCTAATACATTAAGAAACTGTTACAGGTAATATCTCACCCTCAGAGATGTTCCAATAAGCTTCTTTCACAGACTAGGCTCCTTCCTAGTCTGGGCCCAATCCTTTCCCCTGGTACAGTTCTTGTTAGTTCCAGCTCAGGTGGTAACTAGGGGATTTCTCATGACTGGCAGCCTCCTTTGTTTTGTTCCACCCCTTTTTATAGCTTTGGCCCTAGGCAGGAATCTTTTGTCTCTCTGGGTCCCCACCCCACCATCTAAATGGAAAAGCACCAGGTTTAAGATGGATTCCAGTATCATGTGACATGGTCACATGTCACTGTAAGACCTCATTCTTCATTACCCATGTCACGTACACAGGAAGATGTGCAGGTAAATAGACCCATTCACAACCAATTGTCCTAGTCAATGGGAGCCATCAAGATTCTAAACCACCATTAATGGCCCACACTTTGCATAATTACAATAGGACTTCAGAGTAATACTTCATATTTCTAGCTTCAGATACAAGAATGATACATTCATATAAATAGGTTGAACACACTCAGTAGATTATAAGCTTTGTAATGATACCGTACAAGGGACCTTTTTCATAAAGATATTCCAGTTACATTATATTCACACTCATAAGCATATTTCCATAAACGTTTGGAGTGCAACGTCACACCATCTACATGGTGTTTGTTGTTACTACTTCAAGCCAGGGGTGCGGCAGCACCCCTAGAACCCTTAGTTCCAGCATCTATGCCTAAAGATGCAGATGGGATGAGGTCAATGGGAGTTAGACACCTGGCGCTTATGAAACTTCCACTAGACCCTTATTTGCATTTTAGGTGCCTAAATACTGTTTAAAATTTGGTGCTTTGTTCTCTGTAGCTTTGGCTTTAGACAAAGGCTGTGAAACTGGAAGGGAAGTAATAAACTAAAAGTGCTATATCAGGGGTCGGCACCCTTTCAGAAGTGGTGTGCCGAGTCTTCATTTATTCACTTTAATTTAAGATTCCGTGTGCCAGTAATACATTTTTACATTTTTAGAAGGTCTCTTTCTATAAGTCTTTAATATATAACTAAATTATTCTTGTATGTAAAGTAAATAAGGTTTTTAAAATATTTAAGCAACTTCATTTAAAATTAAATTAAAATGCAGAGCCCCCGGACCGGTGGCCAGGACCCGGGCAGTATGAGTGCCACTGAAAATCAGCTCGCATGCCACCTTTGGCATGTGTGCCATAGGTTGCCTACCTCTGTGCTATATTATTAAAACAGAAAAGAAACTGAACTTTTCCTTAAAATGCAGGAAAATGTCTTTCTCTCTTTCAAGACAGTAAACACCTTCAGTAATGATGGTCAAATACATACTATACATTTTTAAAACAAAATTAACAAAGAAGCCCAGATTTTTTTTTAAATGACTTAAGTTTTAATACCCAGAGAATATGAAACAATACCTCCTCCCACCCCACTGTCCTGCTGGTAACAGTGGGGTGGGAGGAGGTATTGTTTCACATTCTCTGTGTATATATAAAGTCTGCTGCAGTTTCCACGGTATGTATCTGATGAAGTGAGCTGTAGCTCACGAAAGCTCATGCTCAAATAAATTGGTTAGTCTCTAAGGTGCCACAAGTACTCCTTTTCTTTTTGCGAATACAGACTAACACGGCTGTTACTCTGAAACCTAAGTTTTAATAGGTTCAGTTATGTGTCCATAAATAGTTGCACCTTCTATTTTTGTTCATACAATTCTTTGCAGGAATATTCTGCTACTTTTCTACATCAGAAAATGTGGAAATTGGATAGCTGGGCCTGCTGTAAGCTAGATAAAAACAGAGGCCTAGAGAAAACAGGGGTGATCAACAGGTTATCTCAAGTGCTTATATACGAATGCACAAAGCCTTGGAAACAAGCAGGGAGAACTGGAGGTCCTGGTGATGTCAAGGAACTATGATGTGATTGGAATCACAGAGACTTGGTGGGATAACTCACATGACTGGAGTACTGTCATGGATGGTTATAAACTGTTCAGGAAGGACAGGCAGGGCAGAAAAGGTGGGGGAGTAGCACTGTATGTAAGGGAGCAGTATGACTGCTCAGAGCTCCGGTACGAAACTGTAGAAAAACCTGAGTGTCTCTGGATTAAGTTTAGAAGTGTGTGCAACAAGAGTGATGTAGTGGTGGGAGTCTGCTATAGACCACCGGACCAGGGGGATGAGGTAGATGAGGCTTTCTTCCGGCAGCTCACGGAAGCTACTAGATCGCATGCCCTGATTCTCATGGGTGACTTTAATTTTCCTGATATCTGCTGGGAAAGCAATACTGCGGTGCATAGACAATCCAGGAAGTTTTTGGAAAGCGTAGGGGACAATTTCCTGGTGCAAGTGCTAGAGGAGCCAACTAGGAGGGGTGCTTTTCTTGACCTGCTGCTCACAAACCGGGTAGAATTAGTGGGGGAAGCAAAAGTGGATGAGAATCTGGGAGGCAGTGACCATGAGTTGGTTGAGTTCAGGATCCTGACGCAGGGAAGAAAGGTAAGCAGCAGGATACGGACCCTGGACTTCAGGAAAGCAGACTTCGACTCCCTCAGGGAACGGATGGCCAGGATCCCCTGGGGGACTAACTTGAAGGGGAAAGGAGTCCAGGAGAGCTGGCTGTATTTCAAGGAATCCCTGTTGAGGTTACAGGGACAAACCATCCCAATGAGTCGAAAGAATAGTAAATATGGCAGGCGACCAGCTTGGCTTAACGGTGAAATCCTAGCGGATCTTAAACATAAAAAAGAAGCTTACAAGAAGTGGAAGCTTGGACATATGACCAGGGAAGAGTATAAAAATATTGCTCGGGCATGTAGGAATGAAATCAGGAGGGCCAAATCGCACCTGGAGCTGCAGCTAGCGAGAGATGTCAAGAGTAACAAGAAGGGTTTCTTCAGGTATGTTGGCAACAAGAAGAAAGCCAAGGAAAGTGTGGGCCCCTTACTGAATGAGGGAGGCAACCTAGTGACAGAGGATGTGGAAAAAGCTAATGTACTCAATGCTTTTTTTGCCTCTGTTTTCACTAACAAGGTCAGCTCCCAGACTGCTACGCTGGGCATCACAAAATGGGGAAGAGATGGCCAGCCCTCTGTGGAGATAGAGGTGGTTAGGGACTATTTAGAAAAGCTGGACGTGCACAAGTCCATGGGGCCGGACGAGTTGCATCCGAGAGTGCTGAAGGAATTGGCGGCTGTGATTGCAGAGCCATTGGCCATTATCTTTGAAAACTCGTGGCGAACCGGGGAAGTCCCGGATGACTGGAAAAAGGCTAATGTAGTGCCAATCTTTAAAAAAGGGAAGAAGGAGGATCCTGGGAACTACAGGCCAGTCAGCCTCACCTCAGTCCCTGGAAAAATCATGGAGCAGGTCCTCAAAGAATCAATCTTGAAGTACTTGCATGAGAGGAAAGTGATCAGGAACAGCCAGCATGGATTCACCAAGGGAAGGTCATGCCTGACTAATCTAATCACCTTTTATCATGAGATTACTGGTTCTGTGGATGAAGGGAAAGCAGTGGATGTATTGTTTCTTGACTTTAGCAAAGCTTTTGACACGGTCTCCCACAGTATTCTTGTCAGCAAGTTAAGGAAGTATGGGCTGGATGAATGCACTATAGGGTGGGTAGAAAGCTGGCTAGATTGTCGGGCTCAACGGGTAGTGATCAATGGCTCCATGTCTAGTTGGCAGCCGGTGTCAAGTGGAGTGCCCCAGGGGTCGGTCCTGGGGCCGGTTTTGTTCAATATCTTCATAAATGATCTGGAGGATGGTGTGGATTGCACTCTCAGCAAATTTGCGGACGATACTAAACTGGGAGGAGTGGTAGATACGCTGGAGGGGAGGGATAGGATACAGAAGGACCTAGACAAATTGGAGGATTGGGCCAAAAGAAATCTGATGAGGTTCAATAAGGATAAGTGCAGGGTCCTGCACTTAGGACGGAAGAATCCAATGCACCGCTACAGACTAGGGACCGAATGGCTAGGCAGCAGTTCTGCGGAAAAGGACCTAGGGGTGACAGTGGACGAGAAGCTGGATATGAGTCAGCAGTGTGCCCTTGTTGCCAAGAAGGCCAATGGCATTTTGGGATGTATACGTAGGGGCATAGCGAGCAGATCGAGGGATGTGATCATCCCCCTCTATTCGACATTGGTGAGGCCTCATCTGGAGTACTGTGTCCAGTTTTGGGCCCCACACTACAAGAAGGATGTGGATAAATTGGAGAGAGTCCAGCGAAGGGCAACAAAAATGATTAGGGGTCTAGAACACATGACTTATGAGGAGAGGCTGAGGGAGCTGGGATTGTTTAGCCTGCAGAAGAGAAGAATGAGGGGGGATTTGATAGCTGCTTTCAACTACCTGAAAGGGGGTTCCAAAGAGGATGGCTCTAGACTGTTCTCAATGGTAGCAGATGACAGAACGAGGAGTAATGGCCTCAAGTTGCAGTGGGGGAGGTTTAGATTGGATATTAGGAAAAACTTTTTCACTAAGAGGGTGGTGAAACACTGGAATGCGTTGCCTAGGGAGGTGGTGGAATCTCCTTCCTTGGAAGTTTTTAAGGTCAGGCTTGACAAAGCCCTGGCTGGGATGATTTAACTGGGAATTGGTCCTGCTTCGAGCAGGGGGTTGGACTAGATGACCTTCAGGGGTCCCTTCCAACCCTGATATTCTATGATTCTATGATTCTATGAAAACCTGGTTGGAAAATAAGCATTTATCATTTAAAAGCAATTCTAAAAAGGCCTCAGAAAAGTATAAAACTAGAATGGCACTATCACAAGCTAGGATCAACATGATTGTACAGCATATCAAGAAAAAGAAGGGGTGGTTGATAAATCTCTGAAGGAATGATGCCATAGCATTTGTCACTTAGCATATTGCCTAAAAATGGGTGATTATTTCAGGAAGTATCATTTTGATATTTGTAATTCCAAAAATATCTGCATTAAGAAAGGAATTGGGAGGAATGTAATGAATAGCAGAGGATTAGTAAAGGGATTTTCAGTGGGACATAGATGTTTTCAAAACTTTACCCATGGAGCTTTTCACTTCTAGATCACACATTCATTTATGTTGTATATCCTTAATGAATGCCATGAGTAGCTCCTGGGTGTTGCTCCCTGCACTTCTCCTGAATCTGTCATGCCATGAAGATCATGTTGGTTGTGCCTTGGGATAGCCTGAAGCCACACTGTGATTTGGGGAGGAGTTCTTCTGCAAGGGGGAGGAGGCGATTTAATAGGATCTGGGCAAGGATTTCCTTGCAATGGAGAGGAGAGCAATGCCTCTGTAGTTCTTGCACACATATTTGTCCCCTTTCTTGAATATTGTAACAATATTGGTGTTCTATCAATCATGATGCCCTATGGAAGGTGCTCTGTAGGTTTGGCTGTCCACAGAAATTCATTTCCATCATCAGGCTACTCCAAGATGGGATGACTGTCACCATTCTGTGCAATGGCTCAGAGACCGAACCATTCATCATTCGCACGGGTGTCAAGCAGAGCTGTGTCATTGCTCCAATGTTCTTTTCCATTTACCCTGTCATGATCCTGATTCTCATCTGTGACCGCCTTCCTGATGAAATCAGGATTGAGCATCGTATGGATAGCCTGCTCCTCAATCTCTGACATCTCCAAACAAAATCTAAGATCCTGAGAATTGGCATCACTGACCTTCAGTATACAGATGACTTCATCATCCTCGCACACACAGGGGCCGATCTGCAAAGCACCCTACATCTTTTTGCAAATGCCTATCACAGCTTGCCTATCACAGGTCTCTCTCTCAACAACAGAAAAACCGAGGTACTCTACCAGCCCTCATCTGCACAAACTACTCTTCATACTCCACAAATCAACGGAGAACCCCTGGAAAATGAACCATTTTCCATACCTTGGCAGCCAGCTCTCCCAAACAGCCAACAGTGACACAGAAATTGAATACAGGATCTGCTGTGCTATATTCCACATCCTTTGGAAGACTACTCAAATGAGTCTTCAATTATAGGGATCTGTAGACATGCACCAAGATCTTGGTTTACAAGGCGGTTGTCATCCCCACTCTTCTCTATGGATGTGAGACCTGGGTAACCTACAGATGGCATCTCAAGCAGCTGGAATGGTTCCAGCAGTGCTGTTTCAGTGGGATTCTCAGCTGGGAAGACTGACACACTAACATCAGCATTCTCTCTGCAGCCAGCATCAGCAGTGTAGAAGTGCAGGTCATGAAACACCAACTCTGCTGGGCTGGTCACTGAGTATATACGCCTGACACTTGCCTCCCGAAGCAAGTACTCTTCTCTCAGTTAAGTCAGAGAAGAAGGGCTTGCGGAGGGCAGAGGAAGCACTTCAAAGACATATTGAAAGTACACCTTAAAAGGGGAGGCATCAACTCAAGAAACTGGCACCTAACAGAACACATTGATGCCACACCACAGACAAAGCTACAGCCCACTTTGAGGAGAACAGATGTGCCTCATAAGACAGAGAAGTGACAAAGGAGGAAAGAAAGGGCACAACACTCCAGTCAACAACTATGTTGCCTCCAAGATTACACCTGTCAGTTCTGTGGGAAAATCTGCAGGGCACGGTTGGGCTCCTTAGCCACCTAAAAACCCACCAATGAACTTCCTTGGCAGACATCATCCTCACATCAAGGGATAGCCGAAGGAATATCCTTAATATGGCCCATGTCACTATCTGATAGTTGTTGGATGGCCAATGTAAAAAGTTGATGGTGCTAGTAGACACCTCATAAATACTACAGTACCATCATGTACGGCACTGATTAGTACCCCGGTAAGAAATTTTAGCAGAGAATGAAAGTACTAAATAGGCCTGAGACCAAACTACCTTCTTAATCCTAAAGGTGGTTGTCACAGTTAGAGGTAAACTGCACCTCTGACTTCTCCCAGTCTTCCTGAGTGCACCACCTTTAGGTCTCAGGTCTTGAGCTGTGACCTGTCTCTTGGGATGAAATCACATGATTTTCCCTGTTCAGTCCAGGCCCTAGTTGCAGCTCCCTGTGCATCAAATATGATTTACCTAAGCAGACCTGACTTATGTCCAAACCCTGAAATTACGTTCCCTCCAGGGCAATGGCAGTGGTAATCAGTCCACTTTTTCCACGAAGCAAAGTATTATTTATTTAGAACAAAAGCATTTCAGAGAAAACATATCTTAAAAACAATAAAACAGACTGTACAAGTATCTAGATTTTCCCAAGGCTGACCGTTCCATGGATCAGAGAAGGCCCTATTCCTTACACTCCCTCTGCAGATTCTCTGAGTCAGCCTGTCTCTATAAACAGAGTCTGACAATTGACTTTCCTATGTCCCCTTGAGAAAAGTTTTTTAACTCTTTAGTGTTCTGTTGATCTCTAGCCTCTCAGCTTTGAAAAACATAAGGATTGCAACCTATTAAAGACCAGAGCCAGAAGCTTTAGGCTAACAGCATAACCCATTGTCTTTCAGGTGTGTATAGGGGTGTCCTTATCTAGATCTGTTGTCTGACTGCCCTATTACTCCTCCCACAGCTCCCTATTAACTTAGATACATTCACCTACTCACCAACCTACTGAGGAGGTCTTTAAATTAGGTTCAAAGGGGGCAGAAGACAAAAGCCCACAGATGGATATAAAAAAAGGTAGCCTTATCAGAAGGCTAAATGTTAGAGGGAGTATATCGGGCAGGGTGGAATAGGAGCAACAAGAAGGATAACAGTGGAGGAATCTGCTGAACAGTATAGATGTTTATACATAAATGCAAGGACTATGGGAAATAGGAAGAAGTGGAAGTATTAGTACATAAGCTAAATTATGACTTAATAGGCATCAGAGTGACTTGATGGGAGAAATTTCATGACTGGAATATTGGTATGGAGGTTCAGCTTGTTCAGGAAAGACAGGAAGGGGAAAAGGGAGGAAGTATTACATTATACATCAAGAATATATACAGGTGTTCCGAGGTCCAGAACGAGGTGAACAGTTGAAAGTCTTTGGGTGAAGATAAAAGGGGAAAAAACAGGAGCAGTCTCATGGAGGGGTCTACTGTACACCTCCACATCAGGAGGAGGAGGTGTATGAGGCATTTCTAAAACAAATAATAGAAATATCAAAAGCAGAAGTCCTGTAAAGGGTAAACTTTAGCTATCCAGACATCTGCTGAAGAAGTAATACAGCAAAACACAAAATGTATAATAAGTTCCTGAAAAGTATTGCAGAAAACTTTTAGCTTCAGAAGGTAGAAGAAGTAACAAGGGGGCAGCCTTTTCAGCCTTGACTCTAAAAAACTGCAAATCTGATGGTTTAAGGTAATTTGGGTGAAAATAATCATGACATTATAGATTTCATAATTATAAGAAAAGAAAGAGTCAGAGAAGCAGAATAAGGAGACTTTAACAAATTCAGAGCTGATAGGTAAAGTTTGATGGGAAGAAAATCTAAGGGAAAAAGGAGTTCAGGAGAACTGGCAGTTTCTCAAAAAGACAGTTTTAAAGGCACAGCAGCACACTATTCTAATGCAAAGGAAAGATAGTATGAGTAGGCAGAGGACTGCATCAGGAGCTCTTTAATTATCTCAAAATTCTAAAAAGAATCCTACAAAAAGTGGAAACGATACATTGCTAAGGATGAGAACAAAAGAATAGCGCAAGCATGCAGGGATAAAATCAGAAAGGTTTAGCACAAATTAATTTACATGTAGTAAAGGACATAAAAGACAATAAAAAGAAGGTATACAAATACAGTTGGAGCAAGATAAAGGTGAAGGAAAGTATAGGTAGTCTACTTAGTGGGGAAGGAGAACTAATAGCTGATGATGTCAAGAAGGCCGAGGTGTTTAATGCCTATTTTGTTTCAGTCTTCACTAAAAAGATAAATTGTGACCAATTACTTAACACAATTAGTATTAATATCCAGGGGGAAGGAATGCAAGCCAAAGCAGGGAAAGAACAGGTTAAAGAATATTTAGTATGTTAGATGTATTCAAGTTGGCAGGGCCTGATGAAATTCACCCCAGGTTACAGAAACTAGGCCCTGGTCTACACTACGAGTTTAGGTCAAATTTAGCAGCATTAGATCGATTTAACCCTGCACCCGTCCACACAACAAAGCCATTTTTGTCAACTTAAATGCCTCCTAAAATCAATTTCTGTACTCCTCCCCGATGAGGGGATTAGCACAGAAATCGACATTACCGGGTCTAATTTGGGGTAGTGTGGACGCAATTTGATGGTATTGGCCTCCGGGAGCTATCCCAGAGTGCTCCATTGTGACCGCTCTGGACAGCACTTTCAACTCAGATGCACTATCCAGGTACACAGGAAAAGCACCGGGAACTTTTGAATTTCATTTCTTGTTTGGCCAGCATGGCAAGCTCATCAGCAGAGGTGACCATGCAGAGCTCATCAGCACAGGTGACCATGGAGTCCCGGAATCGCAAAAGAGCTCCAGCATGGGCTGAATGGGAGGTACTGGATCTGATCGCTGTATGGGGAGATGAATCCGTGCTATCAGAACTTCATTCCAAAAGACAAAATGCCAATATATTTGAAAAAATCTCCAAGGGCATGATGGACAGAGGCTATAACAGGGACCCACAGCAGTGTCGTGTGAAAATTAAGGAGCTCAGGCAAAAAAAACCAAATAGGCAAACAGCTGCTCTGGGTCAGAGCCCCAGACATGTCACTTCTATGATGAGCTGCATGCAATTCTAGGGGGTTCCCCTACCACTACCCTCTCCCACCCCTCATCCGTGGACACCTGAAAGGGGGGAGTCTCACACAACAGGGATGAGGATTTTGGGGACTAGGAAGATGATGAGGAGGAGGATAGTGCACAACAGGCAAGCGGAGAAACCGTTCTCCCTGACAGCCAGGAACTGTTTATCACCCTGGAGCCAATACCCTCCCAACCCTCCCAAGGTGGGCTCCCAGACCATGAAGCCAGAGAAGGAACCTCTAGTGAGTGTACCTTTGTAAATATAATACATGGTTTAAAAGCAAGTATGTTTAATGATTAATTTGTCCTGAAGACTTGGGATGCATTCACGGCCAGTACAGCTACTGGAAAAGTCTATTAAAGTGTCTGGGGATGGAGTGGAAATCTTTCAGAGACATTATTAAGGGGACATTCAGAGGTGGCCGTTCCTGCTGGGCTGTTTGCCTGTGTCTGAAAAGAAATTATCTCCGTTTTTAGCCACGTGGTGGGGGCGGGGGCGTTCACGCAGAGCTGTTTGTGTTTGGCTGCCAGGGATCGTCCCTGATACTAGTCACGTGATGGGAGGAAGGGTGAAGCAATCATCCCAGAGAATTGGGGGTGGGGGTTAGTTGGGTTTGTGCTCCGCGTTAACCCAAAAACTGCAGCCCCTCCTTTAAATGGCCAACCCAATGGGTGCTTGGTATGGGAAAGGAGGGCACTGCTGTTTGAAACCATTCCCACATGTTATGAAGGTTGAAGAAGCCAAAAGACTGTGGCTTACCATGGCTGCCTGCAAGCCGAATTCTGTTGCCCGGCCCTGCATGTGTAGATCTCTCACACCAAACTCGCAGGCCCTCAATATAAGAGGCAAAATGCGACCTTGTACTGAAAGTATATGTGCTATGTAATGTTAACAGCTTGGTTCACCATGAAAGAGTCTACCCATTGTTCTCTAAAATGTGTCTTTTTAAATACTACTCTCCTTTTTTTTCCTCCAGCAGCTGCAAATGTTTCAACGCTCCCACTATCATCTCCATCCCAGAAGCTAGCACAGATAAGAAGGTGACAAAACCGCACTCACGATGAAATGTTCTCTGAGCTCATGCAGTCCTCCTGCACTGAAAGAGCTCAACAGAATGTGTGGAGGCAAACAGTGGCAGAGTCCAGGAAAGCAGAAAATGAATGAGAGGACAGGAGGAACGAGCAAGATGAAAGGTTGTGGGAGCAAGATGGAAGGTTGAAGAAGCAAGAGGAGAGGTGGCGGCAGCGTGATGAGAGGAGGCTACTAGGCGATCAAACTGATATGCTCCGGCATCTGGTGGAGCTGCAGGAAAGGCAGCAGGAGCACAGACTGTCCACTGCAGCCCCTGTGTAACCACCCGCCCTCCTCCGCAAGTTCCATAGTCTCCTCACCCTGATGCCCAAAAACACGGGGGTGCGGGCCTCCGAGCACCCAACCACTCCACCCCTGAGGACTTCCCGAGCAACAGAAAGCTGGCATTCAATAAGTTTTGAAGTGCAGTGTGGCCTTGTCCTTCCATCCTCCCCTCATCCACCACCCCACCTGGTGCTTCCCTCCTCTCCCAACCCTCCCAGGCTACCTTGGCAGTTATCCTCCTATTTGTGTGATGAATTAATGAAGAATGCATGAATTTGACACAACAATGACTTTATTGCCTCTGCAAGCAGTGATCGAAGTGGGGAGGGCGGTTGGCTTACAGGAAAGTAGAGTGAACCAAAGGGGCAGGTTTTCATCAAGGAGAAACAAAGAGAACTGTCACACCATAGCCTGGCCAGTCATGAAACTGGTTTTCAAAGCTTCTCTGTTGAGCAGTGCACCCTGCTGTGCTCTTATAATCTCCC
The DNA here is from genome assembly GCF_965152235.1 of Eretmochelys imbricata. Lineage (NCBI taxonomy): Eukaryota > Metazoa > Chordata > Testudines > Cheloniidae > Eretmochelys > Eretmochelys imbricata. The sequence continues at coordinate 244,500,466 of NC_135573.1, forward strand.
TGGTGTCTGGCTGCGTGTAATCAGCAGCCAGGCGATTTGCCTCAACCTCCCATCCCGCCATAAAGTCTCCCCCTTACTCTCATAGATATTGCGGTGCACACAGCAAGCGTCAATAACAATGGGAATTTTGGTTTCTCTGAGGTTTAACCGAGTCAGTAAACTGCGCCAGCGCACTTTTAAACATCCAAATGCACATTCTACCACCATTCTGCACTTGCTCAGCCTATAGATGAACAGCTCCTTACTACTGTCCAGGGTGCCTGTATATGGCTTCATGAGCCATGGCATTAAGGGGTAGGCTGGGTCCTCAAGGATAACTATAGGCATTTCAACATCCCCAACAGTTATTTTCTGGTCTGGGAATTAAGTCCCTTCCTGAAGCTGTTCAAACAGACCAGAGTTCCTGAAGATGCGAGTGTCATGTACCTTTCCCGGCCATCCAACATTGATGTCGGTGAAACGTCCCTTGTGATCCTAGAGCTGGCCCTGGTCTCTGCTGTCCCCGGGGCCACACAAATGTTTAATGTCAGTACCCTGACATTTATAGATTGAGACAAACAACTGGGACAAGCAACTTATATACCACCTTATGTGTCTTATGACATCTGTTTGTTACCTCCCCTTGTTCCTGATATTTTGGACAAAATATCGCTATTCATTAGTCGTCAAACCATCTTCTCTTATACTAGATTGGGATATATTTGTATTAGCCTTTTGAAATGTATTTACATAAATATTTAGTGTGTTATTATGTTGGCAAAGCCAGGCCTACTCTGGTTCACAGCCTTTGGTTTAGGCCTCTGGTCTTGCACCAGGCCCAGTGCTCCAGGCTCTTTTGCTCTACTACACCCCATATCCTTACTCTCCTCAATTGACGAGCTATATGAGCAGGTAGAGTAGCACCAATATTGGAAGGGCAGCTGACTGATGACCAGGATGGTGTCTGCCCACAACATCCATGCTGTAACAAAGTTGTAAATCTAACTGAGTACATGGAAGATGGTTTTGAAACCAGCAAAATGGTCTAGGTGTGCTTGGTCCTACCTCAGTGCAGGAGGCTGGACTAGATGTCCTCTTGATGTCCCTTCCAGCCCTTTATGTCTATGATTCTGTGATCCATACAGGAAATTCTAATAATCCTCCATAGTTACAGAACAGCTTTACCTCACTGACCAGTACAAATTCATACCATTGCATATTATTATTCATAGACTGATAGATAGCAACTTCATAATTGTCACAGTGGCCCCTTTAGGTCAGTGTTGAAGTGCCCTGACAGTGCAGTGTGAAGAAGTTTGCAGTCCCACTGCACATGCTTGTGCCTGGTAGACAGACAGATACAGAGTTCAATCTCCACTTCAGCCATGCCAGCACTTTTCATAAGCACAAAATTTACTTTTTAAAAGATTTTTTTAAATCAATTTTAAAAGGATAGGATGTGATTCTTATACCCACCAGTCTGAAGGCACATTGAGTAGGCAATACACAGTAGCTATCATGTTGCCCTACATCTATTTGTATTGTACTAATCACTTGAAATGGCACCTATCCATTCGCTCCATTTTAAAAAAAAGAACAACTAAATGGACACCCAGATGTTAGTAAAGTACAGCAGCAGAATGCAGTATAAAACCTCCCCAGCACATGGGAAATTCAAAAACTTAAATCCACCTCTTCTTCCAACCATTCCCCAAATTTCCATTTCCCTATATTATCTATTGCCGGGTGGGGGCGGGGGGAAGATGAGCTCTGCAGTGTATTCTGCAGGTCTCCATATTTGGGCTATTATTGACCCTGCAAAAACAGCAAATTCTAATGTGCAGGGGACCTCCCAGGGTATCCAGGATGGTCCAGATCTATTCATTCCACCTTCAGATAAAAACCTTTTTATTATCACAAAATTATGAGATCCTCACGACTCCATCAAGAACATGAAGGATCCCACAGGGAATGAAAGGTTGTATTTCAAGTTTTTAGTGAGACAGCTATAATTGAAGCTATAGAATACTGATTATAGGATTGAATGATGAGAATACTGAAAGAGAATCAGCAAAAATAAGAATCTTCATTAAGCAGGGCTTGATGGGGATAGTTCAGAGAAGTTAGTGAAGCATAAACTGAAATGGAATTTTCAAAGTCCATGACTGATTTAAAGACAGGAGAGATAATGTTTAACTAATTTTCAGGTAATGTATTGATTCTTCACTTCCCCATATTTCTGTTTGATTTTATTCATAGAATGTGCCTGATGATGAGCATAGAGTTTTGCTAACAGCAGATCTTAGAATAGTTAATGGATGAGCCTGAAACAGTTTGTTCCAATGGCTATCAAAGTAGCCCACAATTTTGGCTCTTCCAAATTACACTGAAAATCTCAGAGAACAGGCTTTCCTGATTCTGGTTGGGTTGGGAATACCGTGAAGAGAGGTTGTACTGAGGTATTTTGGCATCTCCATTATGGCTGAGGCTCACAAAAATGAACTGTAATGTGGGGAGGGAGGGTGATAAGGGGCTGTGGTTTGAACACAGGATCTTCACAGCTACAAGTATAAACCACTACTACCTAAGTAAAAGGAATAATTCTATCTCTAACCATTAGCTGAAGTAGCTTCTTATCCTCTTATGTGGACTAACCTCTAAAGAGGAACCATGATACACACTTTGCTAGTTCAGGTTTCAAAAAAATAATGAACAATAACCTAAATGTTTCTGACCCATGAAGTTAGTTTGCTTTAGGTCAGTTTGAATTTATTATACAGGTCATGTGAGTCAGGTGCCTCTAAAACCCCACAACTGGGATGTCATATTCCAAGTACAGGAAGAATTGAGCCACGTTTTTTAAAGATACTCCTCATAGTCAAGGATTTTCCAGTGATCACATATAACAGGGGTGGACAATCTATGGCCCGCGGGCCACTTCCGGCCCATCAGACATTTTTATCCGGCCCTTGAGTTCCTGGCGGGGAGCAGGGTTGGAGGCTTGCCCCGCTCCGCCTTCCTGGCACTCGCCAATCCCCAACTCACAATTCCCTTGATGAGCACCATCTTCCGGCATGCAGAGCCACACTGCACAGGTGCGACTTCACCGCTCTATTTCCAGGATCGGAACCCCACCCTTATGCGGCAGGCCCCCCCGTGCGGCAGCGTGCCCAATCCCTTCCCGGTCTCCTATGGCCCTACCCTCGAGAGCCTCAAAAACCACCCAGGGCTGCACCTGTCCCCTCTAGGGTGCGTCCGCCCCGGTGGTGTCTGGTACGGCCGCTTTGGTGTCACTGCTGGCAGGACCCCTAGGAGTCCCCAGTACTGCCCCTGTAGAGCTCCCACCCCCGTGCCACACCCTCTGAGTCCCCTCTTCCCCCCACCTTGGTAACATCCCTTATAGAGCCCCCCATGCTATACCCCATAGAGTCCCCCAACCGCACAGGGCATTCATGATCCACCATACAATTTCGATGCACCCAGATGCAGCCCTCCCAGATGCAGCCCTCAGGCCAAAACGTTTGCCCACACCGATACAGAAGAAACAAGCTTCTTCCACCAACATAACTATTGCCTCTCTCAGAGGTGGATTGACTACGCAGATGGGAGAGCTCTCTCTGGTCGACGTAGAACGTCTTCATCAAAGTGCCAAACCAGCGCAGCTGAAGCTGTGCAGCTGCATGAATGCAGCCTTTCAAGTGTAGATCTGCCCAGAGGCAAGCAACCTTGACTAAATTCAGTGTGTCACATTTGTGAAGTAGATGAAAAACTCCTCACAGTGAGAAACATTTTACTCTGTTTCTGACAAAGGAAAACTGAGTTCAGCAAGCTGACAGGACTTTGCAGATATTCTGGTGGAAGTGGAGACATTTTCTTTGCCTCCATCACAGCATAACACTTCAGACATTCTGTGTGGTGTTCAAATGGAATTAGGGCATGATGTCACCTCTGGGTATCAAGGTGATTAGTGAACATGGTGTAAATAGAGGGGGCATTTAAGAGGCACCATTGCAATAGCTGTGGAGTAATGATGATAATAATGTCCCACAGAACACAGAGAACTGCTCACAAGTCAAAGAACACTAAAACCCAGCTGGGTTCATTAATCCCAAAGATGTACCTTAATATCAGCCTGAATGAAGTAATCTTCAGACCATGACAAGTGTATAATAATCCTGACACACTCCTTACCACCAAACTGCCAACTCCATGCCAAAAATAGGAGCCACCAATATGCGTTGAATATATGTTCAGACACCCTCTGAAGTAAATAGAAGACTCAACCAACTGTAGCAGAGTTGTTGTCTGCATAAAGGCTGAAGGACAATATCTTTAGTGACTCCAACCTCAGGCCAGAATGTAACAAATGCAGCCTAGGGTGGCAAGACTGCGGTGGCTTGTATACATCCACAACTCCAATTTTATTCTAGCCCAGAACTAATATATGAAGTGTTTACCCTGAAACAAATCTCACTTTAGTATAGGAGACTTCCTATCTTTATGTTCTGACGCAACCAACAGAGTTATAACACCACCCCAACAATTTCTTGACTCATGCTAAAGCAGATATCCTGGGATAATAATAGTCTGGGTATATCATTCAGCCAGTAGTTAATAATACAGGCACAGACAGTGGCACAAAAGCAGTTGTGCAATTATTATATATTTAGGTTTTGTACATACATTATTTATCTATTTAGTTATTTATTTATTTCTATTGTGATCTTGCTCAGAGGCCCTATTTGTGCTAGTTATTGTACAAAGAAATAGAAAGGGGGGTGCCTGTCCTCACAAGCATATAGAGGTGCTATATTTGTAAAATTTAATATACTATATCCAGTTATTAGTCTCAGGGTTCTGGTCTTCTGCCTTGCTGCTATGCTGTCTGGTCAAACTCTTTGTGAATTCTGATGAACTGTTGAAACAGAAGTTCAAATGCCTGAGGTGACAAACTACATGGAACCAGGAAGAAAAGTTTCATGAAATTACCTTAATATTCAATCACACATTTTACGTAAATATGAAAAATCTCATTAAGAATCTAAGGCCACTGACAAAACAGAAAATAAAAATCTAAGGAAATGGGAAATAACAATCTAAGGCCAAAACAGGAAACAACACAGGAAATATTGAAGAAAAATTCCATTTAAACACCAGCAGGAAGCATGCATGCATGTCAAGACTTTGCATGTCAAACTTAGTGTCATTTTAAACTTTAGATTCTTTCACTTGATACCCAGCAGGAGTGAAATTTCTATGTATTTGTGGAGATATTGGTGTTTAATCAGTTGTTCTTAGGTATAAATGGGAATTGAGTTACAGATTGTGATGGCTTAGGCATTTGAGTGGTTGTATAATATCAAAACTACATCTGAGACAACGTATGGTGTTAAAAATAAGGATCTTCAAATTCCACTATATGGAAGCTTTCAAGTTACAATTTATACATTGTTAAAACAGATTATGTTACCCGCATTACTAGAAATTTCAAAAACTCTTAAAATGAAGAGAATTTTAAATATCTAATTTGCCTTTCACCATTTTTGCTGGATATGTACTTTTCCCATGCCATTTCAGCTTTCTTGTATGTCACTTTATTTCTTTTAATTTACACAACCCTTACACAAAAATAGCAAGTCTAGCCTGAGAACATCTGAGCCATATAACACGACAAATCAACCAATCAGTCAATCATCTATGAAATGAAAATCCCAACCTTCCTAAAAGCACCAGCTACCCCATGCTTCTCAATTGCCCCTTTAACCAGTGAAAACAAATAAACCTATCCTGGAAGTCAATAAATCTAGGCTATTTTGATCCAAGGGCATGGAAGCAAATTCCTAAGTCAAGAGCCCTTCATGCTAATGAAGTCAGGAAAAATTGCACAGTGGAGCAGAAGAGAGAGGGAGAGAGTGGGGACTGTCCTGTGGAGTGCTAAGAGGGATTGTGACATCTGAAAAAAAATATATAAGGAATGTTCATAGAGTCATAGAGGGCCAGAAGGGACCATTAGATCTTCTAGTCTGATACCTCCTGTCTATCACAAGCCACCGACACAACACAGCACTCGCAAACTAAACGTGAAATAAGACCAAAGTACATGAGACCCACAGGAGACTAGACTATAATATGCCATAGGCAGAGAATAAGAGGGACTCATGTGCGCCAGAGCTCGAGGCCCCTGAAATGGCAGATGATCCCAGCAAGTGACCCACACTTACATGCTTCTGAGGAAGGTGAAAAAACCCCAAGGTCACTGCCAATCTGACCTGGGGGAAAATCTTTGTCACTTTGAAATATTAACATGGAAAAATTCTAAGCGCCAAAAGATTCTAGTCCGAATACCTGAGAAAATGGCTAAATTCTCAGTCAGGGCCCTGTATCCACACAGAGATCACTGCAAGATTGGGGCCTTACATCCTTCATAAAATATTTCACACATTTCATACATCAACAACATAGGCTGCCTTTGTACCTTTTTCCCTGGACTGTAGGAATCCTACACCAGCACACCCACTGAGAAAAACAGTTGGCTCTTTTACACACAAACACGTTTAACCATCTCTCAAGGAAACCAGAAGATTTAGATTCTTTATTCTTGGCTGTGTCACCAACTTGTCAGTGTGCAACTAACATTGGTGTGTAATGGTGTTTTCTTTCACTTTGGTTGTCTCAGGTGTACTAACACAGTTTGGTAATGCACTGTAAATAAGTAAACTGCCCTTTTATATGCAAGACACTGTGTCCAGCTTCTTCAGGTGCGATGAGATTCGATGCAGAGCTGAGGTGCTGCAAGAGGGTGAAGACAGTGGGAGGTGAGAGGACTTCTTATCTCACAGCACGCTCTCTCATCACCTCTCTGATGCCTTCACTGGCATTGGACCAGTGATACGCCCTCTATGTATGCAATGCATGCATTGCATGCCCCAGAACTGCCTGTGCCTGTCGGACAATTATCCAACCCCCAAAGGCACATGCAGAACAGATTGGCGTCCTTCACATAGCATGACCTCACATATATAACATATGACCTCACATGTCATATATGTGAGGTCATTCCTTGCAGCAAGTGCAGAATTGCATGTCGTACTAAAAATGTCATGGCATGCCATTGAGTTGGACCTTCTTACACTAGTGGTGAATTCAACTCTATGGCTGGAAATCTCTGGTCTAGCCAAAGTGCACTCCACACAGGACCAGAAGGGAGTAGTAACAATGGCTTTGCATCACCTTTGTAGCTTCTAGATCCATGGGGTGGCCACAGGCCAGTTAAGACAGCTCTAATACATGCCTGGATCCTTTGGTCCCAAGGAGAGACCTTACCCAGTGGTACTTTGGCCATACTCCCTTCCCTTGGAACACCTGCACTGGAGAATCCAGCTTTACAAGCCCTTTGCCATGCCAGTATAATACAAAGGGACTACAGTAGGACTGAGAGTCTGGCCCTCCGTCTATGACTACATCTACACTACAAGGTAGGGGTGTGATTTCCCACTTGCAGTAGCTCATAGCAGTGCAGCCATGGTAGCGTGGGTAGAGGCGTGGCTTAGCCATGCCTAGAACATACCACTGGCATGAGGCAGGTTTGTATTTGGCATGGCTCACCTGTGTTGCCACTATCTGTGCTACTGTGACTACAGTCAGGTACGTGTACATGAGCTGGGGAATCATACCCCTAGCTTCTAGTGTAGATGTAGCCTAAATCACCCCTCATTCCAAAGTACTTTGTATTGAGAGCACCGGGCCACGTACTCCATTGTTAAAGCAGTTTTAGGCAGGTGTACTAATTCCACTGTAATTAATGCACCAGCCTAAAACTAACACAATACAGCAGAGAATCAGGCCCACTTTCTACCTGTAGTACAAATAAATTGCATTGCAATATATTAAGAAAATACCTTGTAATCTGAGTATTTATCAGATAAACTGTTGTCTGCCTATGTTTTAATGTATGTGTTTGCATTAGTTAATGTTTGTACAGTGCTTTGAAGCTAGAGCTATACAAAAAATCTAAGCATTAGTATTATACTTTAAAATAAATCTGTGAAATGCCTGTATAATGTTTTCAGTTCAATCTACTCTCCACGCAGCCCTTAAAGCAGACTAGTGTCTCTGTGGTTTGCATGCAAGGACCGCACCTACAGTCCTCCTCACTTCTTCCAATCCTCTCCTTGGCTACTCTCAAAACAAAGAGAGCATGTTGTCCAAGCCACAGCGAAAGATAATATGAATCACAGCCTGCCTTAGCCACACATCAGATTACTGCTTTCCCTACCAAAAGTAAAGAGCAAAGAGAACAAGTCTTTATGAACTGCAGTAATTACAGGCTCGAATCAAGCAAATACATCATGAAATAACTATGATGTTTGTATATATAAAGAGAGAAAAGACTTGCAGAGGGTTGCTTGAGTCAAAATAAAGACTGGTGGGGACCTTGAGGATGGAATCCTGCCTTCCTGCTGGTTGCTGTACTAGTCTGTAGCTGCTAGTGACCACATTCAATGGAGTTTCAGCAGGGAGGAATTTGGCCCTTGCACTCCTGAAACGCCATAGCACTCCTGTAACCATAGCAATGAGCAGTTCAACTTTTAGCTATTCAGCAAGTTAAAAGAAAAGATACTGCACCAAATTCTGCTCTTAGTCCTATCCATGCAACCCTGTTGCCATCACGGACCAGGGAATGGAACTCAGACCAATTATTTTATCATTTTCTTTCAATGGCTTCACAGTTCATAATAGCAATCGTGACCCCCAACTTGATCATCTTCCTGCATTTAATGACTTTCTGGAGTAAGGACCATCAGGGTATGTCTACTGAGCAACTAGACACCCGTGGCTTCCCCGTGCCAGCTGACTCGGGCTCATGGGGCTTGGACTGCGGGGCTGTTTCACTGCAATGTAGACATCTGGACTCTGGCTGGAGTCCCAGCTCTAAGACCCGATGAGATGGGAGGGTCCCAGATCTCAGGCTCCAGCCCAAGCCTGGAAGTCTACACAGCAATGAAACTGCCCTCCAGCCTGGGCCCCAGAATCCTGTGTCAGCTGGCATGCACCAGCTACAAGTTTTTCTTTTCTGCAATAAAACACCCGTGGCTGGCCCATGTCAGCTGACTTGAGCTTGTGGGGCTCGGGCTGTGGGGCTATAAAACTGTAGTGTAGACTTTCAGGCTCGGGCTGGAACCTCAGGTCTGGGACCCCACATGGAGGAGGGTCCCAGAGCCTAGGCTCCAGCCTGAGTCTGAATATCTATGCAGCAATTTTATAGCTCCGCAGCCCGAGCCCCACAAACCCAAGTCAGCTGACATGGGCCAGCCACGGGTGTTTTATTGCAATGCAGACATACCCTCAGCTACGTCATGCCTTCAGCATGTCATTACGTGCCAAGGGGCCCCATCCACCAACCGCTAATGCTGAAATAGCAGTTTCTGCTTGTGCTAGATGACAACCACCATGCAAAAGGAAGGCTGGTCTTGTGCTTAACGTACTGGCCTGGGACTCATGAGGGTTTATTTCCCAGCTCTGTCTCTGTGATGTGGGACCAGTTACTTAATCTTTCCCTTCCTCTATTCCTCATATGTACAAGGACAGTAATACTGCCCCCCACCCGTGACCCATCTTTGCTTGTTGTGTCTGTCTAGACTGTAAGCTGCTTGAGGCAGGGGTTGTCTCTTATTACATGTCCATACAGTGCCAAGAACAATAGGGCACTGATCTTGTTTGGGCACTCAAGGTGCTGCTGTAATCCACATAATACTAATAAGAGAAAGACAGATGTTCAGACAAGAAGTAAGTTTTCCTTAAAAGGAATTTAGACTCATAAGCATAGGGCATGTGTTAAACCATGAAACAAGCTTAGTGAATAGTGTCATTGATATAAAAATAGAGCACATTGCCTAATGGAACGGGTCAAATTTAAAAGAAAGAAAGTAAACAATTTTGTGAGTTCAAAATAGCATTATTTTTATAATAAAGAACAGCCTCATTTAGGAGGCATTCACATCATGCCATAACAGTAAATTAAAAAACAACCTAAGCATATGATCATCATTTTCAATTAGTAACTCTAGGAGGGGAGTGAATTAGAATGTTTCCATACTACCTGTTATGTTATTCTCTGAATCCTTATAATATTGTCTACATGGGAGAAAGTAAAAACTGACCTGCCCTAGAAAGAACCATCCCACCTACCCCTATGTTCCTGATCATAACTTTGGACACCTAAGGTAGAGACAGGTTCTGAGTGATCCATCACAGAAGTGTAGAAGATCCAGTGCAAGCTGTGAGAGCATTTTGAGTGTATTACTTAGAACACTAAGCTCACCAACCCTTGTGTGCATTGACAGAGTGGATTTGTTTGATAATGCTGATCATTGTCACAATAACATTGAGTCCATGGGGTTAAGTTCTTTGCTGACTTACATCTATGTGATGCCTCTGTGCCAAATTCTGTTTCCTTATCTGACTAAATCTCTGGCTGAAAGCAATGGAATCACATCAGTGTAAAACTGGTGGAGAATCAGACTCATTGTTTTTATTTATGGGGTGAATAACTTGGGGTGAAAATTGATATAGAATTTGACCCTTACCATTGTCCCAGCCTCTTTGCACCATGTAAAAGAGCTGGAACATTGTAAAGGGGCTCTGAAAGACACATAGCCAGGAGAGGATTCCCCCACCACCAAGCAGACATTGTGCAGAGAGCTATAAGTCTACCCTCTAAAAAGTCCCTGGTGTAGGGTGTGTGTCAGGGATGTTGAGATTCTGAACAGCACTGCAGCCCATAAAAAATGCTGTGGAACTGTTGTAACTTAAACTTGCACACAAGTAGCTTAAATTATGCACAGGGACTCTCTAGTTCCTGGATCAAGAACGTGCAAAGGTGGCTTAAAATTAGTGCTAGTCAGAATCTAAAATTTCCATTCCATAGAAATTCCAAAATGTTAAAAAAATTATTCAATGTTGGAATAAACACTTGTAGTTATGAAATTTCCCCTGGAAGTGGGGGAGCCAAAATTTTTGTTTTGAAAAACCAAAACAACATTATGTTTTGACTCTTTTAAAAGGAAATTGATGAGGGTCCCCGAGTTGCCCAATGCTTCCACTGCCCACCTGGTGGGCTGCTAAGATTCTAGGCAGGGATCTCAGGGCTTCTAGGGTCCCAGTACTTCAGCAACTGGCCAAATGGGTGAGTTGGAGGAAACCAGGCGAGTTTCCATTAAAAACCTACTTTGTTTCCATTCCAAAATTGACATATTATTGGGAAATGTTTTGATTTTGACAAAACAACATTTTCCAACTGAATATTTTTCCATCAGGAAATTTCCAAACAATTCTACTTAAAACCACCGTAGCTCTCTCTATGTGCTGTGTCAGAATTTCACCCTTTGTGTATTAATTCTGGGTTCACAGTCGTCTGGGACCAGAGGTCAGCTACTTTACTTTTTCATATTCATGTCACTGATAGCAGAAAGCCGGTGGAAGGCAGCGTGGTACACAATACCAAGTAGAGGGTAAAAGATAATAGGGAAGTGTTGGTGAGCAAATTTTTAAAACAATAAGTTTGAAAAATGCACACAAGTGTAGGTGAGCTTAATGAAAATTAGCAGAGAAATATCCAGCAAACACAGCATTTGCTGTAAAAATGCTCATTTACTTTTGAGTTCTCAGAAACCGTTTTCTTGGTGTCGGATATACTATGATTCCACCAGACAAAATCGATCTTCAAGGGAGCTGTCATTTCAGCATTTTTTTTTTCTGGCTAATTGTTTGTTGTGAGTAGTCACTGTCGGGCTTTTAATTAAAAGAAAGGCTCAACGTAAAGCAGGAGTAGTGGTAAACTTTAGAGAGCTGAGGGACTCAGGGCCTATTTATGACATCACGTGCACTCGATTTACACTGGGGTAACTCAGTAGAGTACCTCCTAACTGGCACCAGTGTAAATGAGAAAACAATCAGACCTTTAGGCCTCCAAGTAAGAAACATTCACAGGATGGTAGGGGCCCATCTAATTTAGCAACGACAAATGTGCAAAGCCTATGGTGCTAAGGAAACAGGACTTGATAAATCCAATGCTGTTCCAGAATCGCTTTGCTAATTTTATTTATCTCCATGAAATCTTTTTTTCCATTTTGAAATGTAATGTAAATCCTGAGTGCTTCTTCATCAGGCCCAGAGAGTGGCTCAGAATCTTCATCTGTGCTATTTTCTTCAAGAAACACTCATACCAATTGTAACCATTCACTATGGTTCCTTGCCAGGTTACTTGGCAAATCTGTAGATCCAGGCAGAAACATTCATTCAGTCTGTCATTTTGCCAAGGTGTTGTTGTTGTTGTTTTTTTAATTACTAACCTTCTGTCATGCCTATTATACAGCAGTCCAGAATCCTCTGGAGTCTTTGTCAGAGCTGCCAGTGATAGTTTCTGACAAAGAAACAATAAGGACTCAAAACCAATCGTATTTAATTGCTTGTGAATAACAATAAAATATCACAGGATTGGATGGCTCTGGGTATGGAGTCTAGTGTGTTAGTTTGGTTCTGGGTGGACTGTTGTTCAGTGGCCTGCCTGAAATAAATTTGGTGGCCCTGTTTCAGTTTCTACAGAACAGATTTCCATATTTCTGCCCCACAATTGCTGCTGTACAGCATCCTTGGTTTGAAGTCTCTGTAGTAGCCAAGGACTGAATGGGTATGAAGAATGAATCGCCCTCCCACTTACTCGAGATATGTCTAAACCAAAGCCCAATTCAGAACACCCAGACTTTCAAGGAGATCAGAATCTGGCTCCGAATTTTGTGGATAACCTCCATTTCAGCAATGGGCTGAACTAAACCGCAGCCCAGTTCCAAATTTTGCAGTCCAGACCCATCTATAGTTGTTACTAAAGATGGTCTCTAGTTCAGAGGTGATGTGCATTAGCCACTCCAAATGCATTTGTTCTATGGATAAACAGAGGCCTTCAGGCTCCTGGGCTCTCCTCTCAGCCCCTATACCAGCTCTAAATTCACCATCAAAAAATACCAACAATGAACCATTTTAAAACAAAACACACTGTTTTCTGTGGTTATAAAATTTCAAACGTAATTTCCTGCTTGTCGGACCCAAGTCCTAAATGATGGACTGCACCAAAGGTAGCTGTTCCCTCAAACACAGGAACAGCTGAGAGAAGTCCATGGAGGCTGTTCGGAGAACTGGCGTTTCCTTCCCATAATGGTCAGTGCTGCCTAGGATTGGATGGTTCACCTGTTTCCTGCAACATTCCTTGAGACTGGCCTGTCAGTGGTGATATCTCACATAGGTGAGTGAGCTATGGGAAAGAGCAGTGAAGTCTCTCAATATCATGTAATACTTCGGGTTCCCTGTTGGCCTCATGCTTCTCCAGACCCCAAGAAGAAGCAGTACAGTAGCCAAGCTAACATTGTTTCACCATTCCCTGGCCGTGATGCCCTCAGCTGTGGCTGTGTACTTACAGCAGTTTATCCAGAACACATTATTTTACTTTCTCAAGGGAACATGCCAGAAAAAGCAACATATTTCTGAGTTTTCATGAGCCAGCCCTGCCCCCACTGCCAAACACTTCCCTGCTTGCTATGCATTATTGGGGTATGGGGACTGCAGCTGGCTAAGCCAGAGGGGGCAGGGAAGAGTGCTACCACTTAGTAACCTTTCCCCTCTGTGTGGCCTTATTACTTCACTTGCATGTAATATCCACTGTTTTGCTTCCCTCCCCACTGGACAGTGGAGAGGAACACATGGCCACAGTCACATCTTGGTTTGTCTATTATTACTTCCCATCTTTGTTAATGGTAATTGATGTAACATGTACTAACAGACCATAATCTTTTATTATATTAGCACCATGTTTGCATCCTCACCAGAAAATGGCAACCATCTATGGTATTATTTTATTACATATTAGTATGTATGGTGCCCATGGTTTTTCTTAAACAAAAGAAATTGGCACATTCTCTTGAATAAAAATAAGGTTCTCTAATACAAGAAAATGAGTTCACTGATCTGTAGCCAACAACCTTTGTGTGACAGAGGAAAGTTTTCTAAAATTACCAAGAGGCCAATTCCTGCCAGCTCTGTGCAAACAAGTAGTTCTTCTAGCATCAGGCTTTGGGATCTTTAAGTCAGTAGGACTAATCACTTGGGTATAGCAAGCAGGATTTGGTCCAAAGATAGCAACATAACTGGTTGGATATTTTTCCTTTTAACAAGCTACAGTGTATGTACAAATAAAAGTACAAAGAGAGATGGTCTTGCAGCCATGGTGCTAAGCCATGCTGCACCTGCACCTTAATCCTGAAACTTTCATAGACTTCCTCTGTGGTGGTTTGTAAATCACCTAATCTCTTTCTCTCCAGCACTGATTCAGCAACTGCTTACATGCTTTGCTGGATCCGGCTTTTTTGTGTCCTAGTTTCTGTGTAAAGCAGTGGTTCTCAAACTTTTGTACTGGTGACTCCGTTCACATAGCAAGCCTCTGAGTGCAACCCCCCGCCCCATAAATTAAAAACACTTTTTAATATATTTAACACCATTATAAATGCTGGAGGTGAAGCAGGGTTTGGGGTGGAGGCTGGCAGCTCACGACCCCCCATGTAATAACCCCATGAACCCCTGAGGGGTCCCAACCCCTAGTTTGAGAACCCTGGTGTAAAGTGAAGATAATAATGTTTCCTGACCTCACAGGTGATGAGAAGTTTAAATCCCTGAGTGTTTGATGGGTGCCACAGCCGTCTAGACAGATAGACTCCTCACTATGATGAACACTTTACAGAGTTGTCCTAATATTTCAGTGCATGCACCCACTCACACAATCTTTTTTTTTTCTCACACACACATATACTCTCTAACTCACTCTTTATATTCACTGTGAGATCCAGTCATCATGTATTACACCAATTGGAGAATGCATCAACTGACATGACAGCAGGTTAAGGCCATTAATAAAATCTACTGAATAAGCAACCTTCCAATGAACATGTGCCCTGTGGTAATGATGAAACTGTCAGTACCAACTAAGCAGCAATAAGAAACCTACATAAGGAAACTAATAATCATCTAACCTATGGTAGCTGGCAAGTAAGGACCTAACTCAATACTGTAATGTATACCTTTGCTTAATGAGTATAGTGAATCAGAGAAAGGGGAAATATGTGCATATCTCAAAGTGCTAATTCAGCAAAAAGCAAGTGAGGCACAGTTGTTAATGACTGGTTATTAGCTATTAAAAAAAGCCTTTTGTCAAAAGATGAGGGGACACATACTTAGATTAGTTTGTGGTCACAGGCCTTATCACTGTAATATTACAAAGCTGGATCCTGCCAATGCTTACTTTCTTGAGCAGCCCAGCTGAAGTCAGTGGGCCTATTTGTCTGAGTATAGGTTACATGATCCAGGTTATTTCCATGTTATACAATAGTAGCAAGCAGTATAATAATAATGTATTCTTTATGGGTGTGAGAAATGGGTAACATAACAAAGCCGTCTTAAACGTCTGGAGTGATACCAACTGTGCTGCCTTAGGAAGATTCTCCAGATGGGAAGATCGACGCACCAATGCCAGCATTCTCTCTGCAGCTAACACCACCAGCGTTGAGGTGAAGATTATGATTATGAAACATCAGTGTCGCTGAGCTGGCCATTGTCTGCGGATGGCTAATACTCATCTTCTGAAGCAAGTTCTCTTTTTTCAACTTAGTCGTGGTAAGAGGTCTCACAGGGGACAGAGAAAATGCTACCGGGACATGCTGAAAGTATATCATCAGAAGGGAGGCATTGACACCATGCACTGGGAAGAGCTGGCTGGCAACATCAAGCCTCAGCCCATTTTGAAAAGAATCGGCTTGCTCAAGAGGCTGAGAAACGGCAGAGGAGAAAGGAAAGTGTACAGCATCTCAGTGTTCTCTACAAGCAACCACCTGTCACATATGTAGAAAACCAGTAGAGCACGGATTGTACTGCTCAGCCATCTTAAGTCTCATCAGTGACTTTTCCCCCATGGCAGACATCATCCACGTATGGAGGGATAGCCGCCGCCGCCAAATAATGTAAGAGGAGATTTTTATCTGATGGAAAGAAAGTGTTTCCACAATAAGGAGTGGAGGGTCCTCACAGTAAAAGCAGAAAGGCTTGTCCTACATACAGAAATTGTACTGATTTAACTCTAACAAAGCAGTACAACTCCCCAGCCAGCTCTACACATGGAAGGCTTTGCCAGTATTGCTGTGCAAACATACTATACCTACCAGCAAAGCACTCCTAGTGCGGCTGCAACTTATACTGACAAAACTGAACTTATAGTTTCTTCCAAACCCCACAAACTGAATAAGCCATGTTAGCAAAAGTGCAGGGGATTTTTCCTGGCATGCTACATCATTCACAAATCATACCTCCAATCACCATAGCTATACCAGCAAAAGTTTATCATGTAGACCTGACCCAGTGTGGACACAGGTATCCCTGTATAAAAGTGCTTTATATCACTATAGCTATTACTAGACAGGAAGGGGATAAACTATACCAGTATAAGGCTCCTTCATGTGAGTATAACTGTGTCCACACTAGGAGCTGTATTGATATAACAATGTCAGTAAAAAATCATATGAGTATCTAAAATAGCTGTATAGTATTGATACAAAAACTATGTGTAGACAAGCCCATGGCATGGTTGGGAAGGGGTAGGGGGCAACAAGCTAGGAAAGAGGACTATATGAAATAATGGCACATTCAGAGGTAGTGGGGCAATATTCTGTACCATGCAACCCCTTGATGTCACATTGGGCAGAATGTCTTTTTGCAGTCACTGAAGAAAGGGCCTACCATGGTATAAACTCTCAGGTGCCCTGTACAGTGTTTACGTAGGCAGGGATGCCTGGTGCGGAACAAAACCAAAGAAGAACTCTTGTGGGCTATTACCTCATGCTGCCACAGTTGCAGCAGGGTGAAAGGATGGGTGCTGGCAGGAAATCGTGCTTTCAAGCCCCGATCTTGGACGATTAAGTAATTGGAAGCTTTGCCACTGACTTCAGTGAGCATAAGATGAAAAGCAGTGATGTTAGAGGGTATCTAACTTAAGCCAGAAGTATTCTATTACCTGTTATTATATATGCATGTTTATAGTGTCCATCCTTATTGTATCTGGGTCCAATATAATGAAAAAGCAGTGGTAAAATGAAAATTGCTTTTATGTTGATGAAAATTTATAAAAAAAATTTTGTTTCTATTGATTTTCTCTGTTTTCTCATGAGCAAGGACAGCTTTGGTGTATAAAAAGAGCTCTCTGTTTGTGGAAGACATAGACTTTGTGCAACTAGCCAAACTGGGAAAAGAAGGAGAGTGGATCATGTGATTCTCTCAAAGACAGCATAGATTACACTGTAATATGTTGTGGGAGCTCTTCTTTCTCTTTCTCTCCATCTCTCCTTTTTATCTTTTAGGATTCAATCCACCAAGGGTCCTGCTACAACTACTAGAGACCAGAGACTGGAGAGCAGGGGAACTCAATGGGAATGGTTTAACTGTAAAGGAAGACTGGAGATAAGACTGTGGGTCAAATCTTGTGCTAGTGTAAATCACCCTAGCTCCACTGAAGGTAATGCCTTCTATTGTTTTCATTGGAGCAACCCTAACTTATACCAGTTAAGAATATTGCTTTATATTTCCAGGAATTAACAAACTGTGGATCAAACTAAATTCTGCAGTGTTGTTCTTATGTTGTAGTTCTGTTCTGTTTTCTTAGGTGGAAGGTAATGGCGTTACATACAGTATGTTCACTGATATATGGTTATCATTAATTATCTTTTTGTACATGATGCATATCCTATTAATAGATGCACTTCCAAGCTGTAAGGATCAAGAGAAATTGATTGACCAGCTGTTATTCTGGGACGCAGTATTTCTGCAAAGTAGCCAAAGCTATGAGTTTTCACCTTGTTTTAACCAGTATTTATCATCACTTTGTGTGAAAATGGAAAAGATACCTGATCAAATGTGATTAATTCTTCTCCTGTTCACAAAAAATAAAAAGCTTTGCTTTCTCTGTTTAATCTGTTATTTGTGGATCTTTCTCTCTCTCTCTCTCTCTCTCTCACACACACACACACACACACACACACACACACACACACACACACAGTATGTACCATTGGTTTACTTTCAAATATTTTATAAAAGATACTTTGGCTGAAACAGTAACAGCCGGGCTGCCATCTGCTGGTTGATGCTCTGCAGAATAATTACATTAGCCAAGGAAATTGCATTAACCTGAGAGAAGTATGCTCTGTATTGACACTGTATCAGACACTTCAGTGGTTAGTATTGCAAATCAAAGGACAAATGGGAAAAACAAAAACGAAATCAAAATGACCAAAACCTGATCTGGACATCATCTATTCACAGTGTGATTTGTTGTCAGGCTTATACTAGTCTTAATGATCCTGATCATATACACTTGGGTTTATATACTGAAAAGCACCGTGAATCTGATGCTGTGTGTTCCTAGCAGTAGTGTTTTGAAAACCTAATTTTCTGCCTTTTATTTAGAGTCTGGGGGAAGAGGAAATAGAGTGGGGGGAGAAGAGAGAGGTTGAATTTCTGAAATTCTTTCTTTGGGAATCAGCAGATAGTGCTTCTGGAGATGGAAATGTTTCCTCTTGGACTGACTCCATCTCTTTTTTTGGTCTGCAAGCCCTTGAGGTTCATGTCTGAGGTTGGAGAACTTGGAGCACATGCTAGTGCTGTGAATATGAAAAGGGGAATTTGTACAATATGGGCACATTAGTCATTTGCAGTTCACTAATTATCTGTTTTATTTTAATGCTAATACTTCATTTAAGTAGAGTAATTGACATCCTAATATAAGAGAAGAAATTCATGGCATAGATAGCATTTGTAGCCATAATAAATCTGATTTCATTCCTCACACATAGCAAATAGTCTACTTAGGTCTCTCAAGTAAATTAGAAGCTTGCTGAGACCTTGCTGCTCTAAGTAACACCAAGGACAGACTAACATGACATAATATTGTTGCCATGGTAACAGGGATGTGCACCAGCAGAATCATGACTATATATCATCAATTTAGTGCTCTGCTAAACACAAAATAATACCTCTCCTAATTATGCTATGGCTTTGATTCCTAAGAATGTGGTGCCACTCTTAGCTAGAGTCAACCATAAGAAATTTCTGAAGAAATGGGTGGGGGCGCATTTAGCTCTCTGTACACCTACCAACATGAACAAATGACTCCACAAGTCTCCCACAATTGTCCTAAATATGGCACTTAGAGAAGCTAATTGGATGTGTGCCATTTGGCGGTCTCCTTCTATAAAAGCTATCTGGGGCTTTGTGATATGAACCACTTCCCAGAGCGTGGAGGCTCAGACTTGACTCAGAACCGCATCTGGTGCTTTTGGGAATCATACTCAATATCAGCAATTACAATGCACACACACAACTTCCAAAATATCTTACCCATACTCTGAATCATAATCTGAGGGGGGGGGGAATCTATTGTGATTAAATGATTAAATATATTGATGGTAAACCACTGAGGCTGATGAATCCACATTATGGTACAAAATGGTTATAACCAGCTTAATGAGAAATGATTCTGCAGGCAAAAAGCAAAGAAAAGGCTATTTTCCTCTAACTGGGCTTTTTAGCTCACACAATGTACAGTTTCCAGACGTTCTTTTAGCTCAATAATGCACATACTCCAAGTGATCTCAAACAGGATACTCCTTCTAATCCTCTCAGTCCAGAGCCCTGACATTTGTTGCTAGCCCTGATTCAGCAAGGTATTTATGTATGCATGTAACTTTAAGTACAGGTGCAGTCCCACTGAAATCAAAGGGACTACTTGTGTTTAAAATGAGCGTGCATAAGTACCTTGCTGATTTGGAGTCTGACCACTTCATTTTGGTCTGCATTGTCCTTCAAACACGTCATGCTGTTCCCTCTTAATGGGTTGGCACTTTCAGCTTATTCATTTTGAATCTGTGTTCCCTTTTGGATTTGCAACAAATGTGAACACAATTAGATAATTATGCTTTTTTCAGTGAGTGGAATGTTAGTCCCAGAACCATATATCTGTTTGTGGAAAACCTCTGAAATCCTGGAATTGTCCATTATCTTTTCCCAGTCCACATATCTGGTTGACCCATTTTTTAGGACAAGAGCTGAAGGCAGTTCCCCATGGAGCCATCTTCTACTCAGCAATGTATTTTTATTTTCATTTGGCTTTTGTTTTGTCCATTGGGGTTAGTTACAGAATTGATCATATTACCACTTTAAAAAATTAAGAGGAGTCATGTTTTCTTTAAATATTCTTTTCCAGTCTAAATTCAGTTCCTAGCCTTAGTTAACTGCATACAAAACCAGGCACATTTCCTATATGAGTAAAATTTCTATTTTTAGTGTATTTTAGAATCATGCGGGGGGGAGGGAGGGTTTCTTTTGAAAAGACAATGTAATTTGTTTGCAGGTTTCCTGGTTATTCTTCCAAAGGACATTTTTCTTCAAATGATGATTATACTTCTAACAAGGTTCAATTCAAACCACGATTTTATGGGATATAGCATCATTTCTGAGGAGCACACTGACACCTGGTGGAATACAATTGTATAAAGATTTACTGTATGAAATGCTATGAATTGTACAGTCTGCCCATTGCTTGTACTAGTAGAATACTTTGATCATTTTTGTATACCCAGCAAAACACAGGATAAATACATCTACATTTTCTAGACTATCTGTTCCTGTGATTATCTTTAAAACCCTAAAAGCACCATCTGTGTACACTGTTTAGTAGGGGGCATGATATCTAGATGGGCATGTGAACTCCCAGCACTGATAATGAGAGTTTTGTGGAAGCACAGGTAAGAGAATATCACTAGATATTGAAACAAAGATCCACTGCTGGTGGACACTATATAAAGTTTAACTTGATAAAATACTGAATATTTCTATTTTTCATACATTTTTCAGTTTTATATAGGACAGCAGCAATGTAATATCTTTTGCTTTCATCCTATATTTAATTTGATTCCATTTGCTTTTACCTTAGTTAAATATAGTGTGTACCTGTTTTATAATCTGATATTAAAAGGGATGATACTCCTACCAGTAGCTTTGTGTAGATTTACTTTTAGCCTCTGCTTCTTACAGATAGTAGCCTTCTGACAGATCTAGGATTACAAGATGGATTTGCCTGAAATAACCTCTGCTTTAATAAATCCTTAGCAAGAATCAGACTACCGTATTATGGACCAATCCTTCAGAATTAGCACAACTCCATTAAAGTCAATGGAACTAGTCTGTCATACACTAGTTGAAAATCTGATCCATGTATCTTGGGTCTTATTCTCAGTTATTTATGGCAGGTACTGGGTGGGGTGGGGGCTTTAAGCCACATTTTTGCTCCCCATATTCTGGGGCCATACAAAAATTGGAAAAAGAGATTCACCTAATGAACTCAATAACCTACATTTGAGGAAATCACCCAACCACTTGCAAATATTCTGCAAATAGAAAAAGAAGTTAAGTTAGTTAAATAATTTGTTCACTACAAATGATTTCCTCTGAACTAATCAAGACTATGTTGCGAAGTATGTAATAGCTGCCTGCAGTTAACATTTGACAGTGGCAATTTGTAGAATGCTGTACTTCACCTAAGAAAATGAATTGGGCATTCACCGCCTCATAGTGACTCACTGCAACAAATCCAGTTAGAAATCAGCACCTGAAGAGGGCAAACTGTAGCCAGTTGAGTCATGTGCTTGTATTATACATCATTCTGTGTGAACACTAAATGTGAGAGTAGCTCTTAGTCATTACAGAGTTTAGATCACTGTATTTTACTTCATTCTGTCTTTAGCCTTTCCACACAGGACACCTTTTAATGGTCATTAAAAATGGAACATCATTTATTATGATGATTTGTATGTGTGTATCTCTGCTCTGTGGTGGAACATGACAGAGCTGCTTGGATATAACCATTTCCTCTAACAGCTGCTATCCCTAAGATAAAAGGAGTACTTGCGGCACCTTAGAGACTAACAAATTTATTTGAACATAAGCTTTCGTGAGCTACAGCTCACTTCATTGGATGCATGCCGTGGAAAATACAGTGGGGAGATTTTATATGCAAATCTTGGGAGACAGGCCAGTCCTTGCCTACAGACAGCCCCCCAACCTGAAGCAAATACTCACCAACAACCACATACCACACAACAGAACCACTAACCCAGGAACCTATCCTTGCAACAAAGCCCGTTGCCAACTGTGCCCACATATCTATTCAGGGGACACCATCACAGGGCCTAATAACATCAGCCACACTATCAGAGGCTCGTTCACCTGCACATCCGCCAATGTGATATATGCCATCATGTGCCAGCAATGCCCCTCTGCCTTGTACACTGGTCAAACTGGACAGTCTCTACGTAAAAGAATAAATGGACACAAATCAGATGTCAAGAATTATAACATTCATAAACCAGTCGGAGAACACTTCAATCTCTCTGGTCACGCAATTACAGACATGAAGGTCGCTATCTTACAACAAAAAAACTTCAAATCCAGACTCCAGTGAGAAACTGCTGAATTGGAATTCATTTGCAAATTGGATACTATTAATTTAGGCTTAAATAGAGACTGGGAGTGGCTAAGTCATTATGCAAGGTAGCCTATTTCCCCTTGTTTTTTCCTACCCCTCCCCCTGACGTTCTGGTTAAACTTGGATTTATGCTGGAAATGGCCCACCTTGATTATCATACACATTGTAAGGAGAGTGGTCAGTTTGGATGAGCTATTACCAGCAGGAGAGTGAGTTTGTGTGTGTGTGGGAGGGGGGGGGGGGGCGTGAGAAGACCTGGATTTGTGCTGGAAATGACCCACCTTGATTATCATGCACATTGCAGGGAGAGTGGTCACTTTGGATAAGCTATTACCAGCAGGAGAGTGAGTTTGTGTGTGTGTGTTTTGGGGGGGGGGGTGAGAAAACCTGGATTTGTGCTGGAAATGGCCCAACTTGATTATCATACACATTGTAAGGAGAGTGATCACTTTAGATAAGCTATTACCAGCAGGAGAGTGGAGTGGGAGGAGGTATTGTTTCATGGTCTCTGTGTATATAATGTCTTCTGAAGTTTCCACAGTATGCATCCGATGAAGTGAACTGTAGCTCACGAAAGCTTATGCTCAAATAAATTGGTTAGTCTCTAAGGTGCCACAAGTACTCCTTTTCTTTTTGCGAATACAGACTAACATGGCTGTTACTCTGAAACCTGTCTATATGCACAGAGAACATGAAACAATGGGTGTTACCATACACACTGTAATGATCAGGTAAAGTGAGCTATTACCAGCAGAAGAGCAGGGTGGAGTGGGGGAACCTTTTGTAGTGGGTCAATCAAGGTGGGCCATTTCCAGCAGTTGACAAGAACGAACTTAGGCTTGAATAAAGACTGGGAGTGAATGTGTTATTACACAAAGTAAAACTATTTCCCCATAAAAAGAAAAGGAGTACTTGTGGCACCTTAGAGACTAACCAATTTATTTGAGCATAAGCTGTAGCTCACGAAACTTATGCTCAAATAAATTGGTTAGTCTCTAAGGTGCCACAAGTACTCCTTTTCTTTTTGCGAATACAGACTAACACGGCTGTTACTCTGAAACTTATTTCCCCATATTTATCCTCCCCCCCCCCCAACTGTTCCTCACATGTTCTTGTCAACTGCTGGAAATGGCCCACCTTGATTGTCACCACAATATGCTCCCCCCCGCCCCGCCCCACTCTCCTGCTCAACTTACCTGATCAATCTTGTTGCAGTGTGTATGGTAACACCCATTGTTTCATGTTCTCTGTGTATATAAAATCTCCCCACTGTATTTTCCACGGCATGCATCCGATGCAGTGAGCTGTAGCTCACGAAAGCTTATGCTCAAATAAGTTTTTTCATCTCTAAGGTGCCACAAGTATTCCTTTTCTTTTTGCAGATACGGACTAACATGGCTGCTACCCTGAAACCTATCCCTAAGATACTCTTTTAAGGTCTCATCCGACTCCCATTGAAGTCAATGGGAGTCTTTCCTTTGACTTCAATGGGAGTTGGATCAGAACCTTAACTTATGAGATAAGGAAGCAGTTGCGATGTAAGCCTGTAGGTATGCCATCTAAATCTATAGGTGATGTAGATGGAAGGGATGATTAATAGCATGGATTTGAAGTAAGAATAACAATGGATTAATCTCACACAACATTGCCATTGAATTCTTATAGTGAATCATTGTAATAGGAAATGTGGATTTGTGCAATTTCACTGAGATCAGAAGAGTAGCGTCCTACATGTTTCTGGGCCTAGAAAATAATAATACTTTGAACTCAGAGATTGTGTTTCATCCAGTGGTCTTAAAGCATGTTAGATATAATAATTAAGTCAGTCTTGTGAGGTAACTTAGTAGATGTGCAAGACTCAGACAGCACAAGATCACACAATAAATCAGCGGCAGCATCAGAACTAAAACCCTGGAGTCCTTCTTTACTCCCACTCCCCTGTGTGACCACTAGACCAAATTCAGAATAGTTGGGTTTCTCCATTTCCTGGCCTGACAATACCATACATATTTTACAAATTTGTTATTGACGGTTTTGGACCAAAAGAAGGCCAGATCCTCTGCTGATGTAAATTGGTGCAGCTCCATTGACTTCCATGCATCATGTCACGAATATGACCTATCTCATGTTTAGCTTTCATGGAGAATGATATAAACTATGAGAACTTAATTTTGGCTTCAATGGGCCATCTTCAGGTCCTGCTGTCTAATTCAATTAACTTTGTCACTGACTTCAGTGGAGTTATGCCAGTTTGAACCAGCTGAGGAGCTAACCCAGAAATCTCATAAAGATCTTGAAAATACAGAAAAAAACCCTAAAATATGAAGTAACATGAATGACTGATTTATTATAAATCATTAAGCAAATATTTAGGCATTTTCTATATCCAACAAGCATGGGACTTCATGGTGGATGGATATAGAAACACAGTTGACTATAACCAAGGAAGTGATGTAAGAATGTGCAAGATTGCTCTCTTTTATCAAGTTTACATTTACAAACAAACAAAAATTGAGAATCATACTAATGACAGAGAAGACAGGAATGACACACTACATCAAGCAATCATGGAATTTCAATTAATGTTTATAAAGTACTTTATGTGTTCAAAGCATTGTGAAAACATTAGTCAAATAATCCTTACAACATCATTGCAGGGTAGAATTTTTAGTATCATTATTGTCCCCATTTTACAGATGGGAAAACTGAGGCATAAAATTGATGTGTCTTGCCAAAGTGCACACAGTAGGTGAGTAGTAGGCCTAGGCTGTCAATTTAGTATTTCCTGACTCCCAACTTTTTGCTCAATCTTCAAGACATTAGAATCTTAGTTTAGGAGGGATTTATCTAGTGATACACTGTCATCGTTGCAAGTCATCATTTGGGGGGAAAGAGGTAGTATGACTGGGCCTTACAAGTATCAGTTTTCAAATCTCTCTCTGAAGAGTTGTCATATTTGGTTAGACATGAGCTCTGTCTGCCTCCTAGTGCTGGGTTTTCTCAGGCTTCAGACTTTTCAGATATGTGTTATTCCATTAGTCAAGGTCTGAAACTACCACAGCTTCAACAAAACTGACTTCTTAACAGCTAACTAAGCACTGAAACACCTTTCCTTTTGATAGGAAAACATCACCTTAGATAGAAATATGACAGAATCAGTATTCATATGTATGTATGTAAGCCCTGCCTGTTCCATGTGGCACTCTTTCCCTGTCTAGTGGTGGCTAGGCCAGCTAGAGATTGATGAGCTTGCTACAGCCTTGCCTGAGAGAAAGGTGCTTTTTTAGCTCAGGCAGTCGAGGCTTCATTCTATAGGTCCCAGGTTTGATTCCTGCTGTTGATGAGTAGGGTGGTTGGCATTATATATATATGTAATTCCATAACCCTTCCCTTTAGTAGCAATGTTTAAAACAGGTTGGATTTCATTTTAAACACACAAACACACGTGTATGTGTATGTGTGTGTGTGTGCACATGTGTATTTAAAATCAGATCAAACCAGTTTTTTACATTGCTACTAAAGGGAAGGAGTATAGCCTCTAACATGTGTTAATGAGCCTTTAGATCAATAGCAAAGGCTCTCTTTAGTCCTTCTCTCTATACACTGTTTGTCCCTAATCTTAAGGTCCATTGATTTGGTCTGAATGTCATCCAAAATGTTAGCTCATCCCCTGGTTATTTTTAAATATTCATTAGGGCAATTCCAGGATTTTAATATAGCACAGAGTTATCATTTTAGCACATCTGTCATCATTTACAACACCAATGTTGCATGTTTATGACCAAAATCAATCTCACTACCGCAGAATGGCTGGGCAAAAGCATAATTTCTACTGTAATGATGTAGCATTTGAACTTGAACATTTCATTGATGACTCTCTGAGTCGAATGGCATGAATAGGAAGGATGGTTCCTATTGTATTAAAAATGTTAAATTCCTATAGATTCATGTACCCCGTCCATGTAATTTCTGGATCTGGAAAAACGGTGAATCCATCCACTGAGAGACCCTGTGAGCAGCAATGCCACAATTTTGGCTATGATTACACTGTGTGAGAAAATGTTTCATGATAGGAACTGTGTTAACTAACACCTTTTAACCAACATGCTGTTAAACATGACTTACCACTTAGTGTAGACTGGGACCAGTTGTGTTTTAAAACATGTTCGCTGGTTTTGGTTTACCGTAGGGCTCCATCTAGGGTTAACCATGACCAGCTATGACTGTCCATGTCCACACAATAAGGGTGAAATCATGTTTAATTTCATGTTAGTTTAAACCTCTTAACACAGTTTCTAAAATGGCGCATTTTCCCAGGGTTGACCAAGCCTTTGATTTAGCATTGAATTCCAGTTTTAATACTTCCTTGATCATTCAGGTTGCTGATGCTGTGGGAAAAGAAATCATGCCACAGGATGTTTCAAGCAAGGAGTCAGCACCAATGTAAACATTTTATCCAGCTACGAAGGTTGAAGTTATTTTATTTTTACAAACATTGTCAACCCCTTTTATGTGCTTTAGTGCTAAGAACTTCAGTCCCATTGGTAGCTTCACACTCACTTTAAGGCTTCAAGGACTTTCTACATAGTCAATGGTTGGCTTGATTATAGGAGTTATGCTGTTGGGTTTTAGTTTTTTTCAGGACACATGCTGAACCGGGGCTACTTTAATGTCTCTGAGCTAGATCTTCAGCTGGTATACATTGGTATGACTCCACTGAAGTAATTGGCGCTTTGCCAATTAGCACTGACCCCAGGTTAATTAATGGAATTAATAGAAGATATGCTGCTAAATTCCCCGCACCGATTTGAAAATCAACCAGGGATTTTGCACATATCCATTGGTCCTTTATACAACCAGCAAATATATCCTGAACAGGGATGACCATAAACTCTCAGAGTTCAGGATATTCTGGGGTTAGGAAGGCATTTGTAATATTCACAAATTTAAACTATTGAACTGGCGTGTACTATAGATCTCAATGAGATTTCAAAATCACACAAAATTGGGGAAAAAAATCACAAACATGGTGAATGGATTGAGAGCCTTCAATGTGTAATGCTGGACCTACAGTCATTTGCATAAATATGCAAAATGTTTGTCTCTGAGCCATGACTATAAATAACACATATGAAGTAGGATGTAGAACTGATATAATCTGAGAAGAAATAAAGTTTTAGCATAAACTAATAGGAGGAAGGGATTAAATTTGTTAATTTAAATTAATGGAAGTTATGTGGCAAACCCCACCACACTGCTTTGAAAACCTTATCCCCTGATTGTAAATGATCCTAATTTAAAAAACTAATGAACCAACTTTCTTCAAACTCAAAAGTTCAAAAATTTGCTTTTCAATACCCAATGAGCTAGATTTTGACATGGACATGAAAAAACGAGTGGTTCATGAGCTACATCATGCCAACACCCCGGAAATAGCCCTATTGACGCATCATGACTTACCATCACAATTCTTTCCTTGCTTGCAGGGAAGGATTTTCTATACCAGCAGCAAATTATGACACCTCCTGCAATGTCTCATCTGAGCTGGCATGCAAATAGGGCTGGAGTCAAGGCTCAGCCCATCACTGTCCACTTCTTACCCAGCTGCTGGGTGCAGGAGAAAGCAGGTGCATTCAAGATTCACATTTTGTGCAGCGATACACAAGGATTCCTTACTCCCTCCTATGCCATTGCACAGGCACAGGCATGCAATCCAACTCCCATTATAGCCCCGTGAACCTACAAAACAAAACAAGTTTGGTGTTTCTAATACTATTTGTTTCTGAAATATCCAAAGACAAAATCTCTAATCATAATACTTGGAGAAAAGTGTGTTTTTTCCGTAGGAACATGGGAATTGCCATATGGCTTTAGACCTGTAGTCCATCTAGTCCAGTATCCTGTCTGCAGATGCTTCAGAGGAAGGTGTAAGAAGTCTCCGAATCCATGCTAGTTAGACATTGTTTTAAGCCCTGAACCATGAGGTTTAATATCTCTTCCAAAATGTATCCATATAAATGCCCAGTTATTTTATTAATTTCACTAAGTTTTTGGTCTCAACAGCTTCCTGTGGCAATGAATTCCACAGTTCAATTACCCATCATGTTAAAAAGTATTTCCTTTTATCAGTTTTGAATGTATAACCTTCTAATTTCATTGAATGTCCCATTGTTCTTGCATTATGATACAGGGAGAACCATGCAATCTACTTTATTTATACCATCCGTTATTTTATATATATTTTATCATGTCTCCTTTTATTTGTATTTTTTCTAAGGTAAACAATCTCAATCTTTTCACTCTCTCTTCAGATGAAAGTTTTTCTCCATTCTCTAATCATTTTATGAAAATGAAGATGAAACTTAGAAGTTGGTCCAATAAAAGATATTACCTCACCCACCTTGTCGCTCATGAAAAATGAAATAATTTTAAAAATGGTTGAATCAGATAAAATATCTGGAGCTTATAAAAATATTACCTCTGTACTGAAACCAAGCATGAAATATTTTATTAGAAAAGTAGTTTGTTTGACAAAGCTATGACTAACTGGAATAACTAAGTAGAATGGGAATTGCAACTCAAACTTAAATATAATAGCTGCAACCACTTTCACATATAAAATACACACACACACCCATACATACATTTGTGGATATGTGTGTGTGTGTGTGTGTGTGTGTGTGTGTGTGGTAGATTAGACTTCTTCGGGTGTATACTGTGTTCTATGTCCATAGGTCAATGAAACATCAATTTACATGGATGAAACATCAAGTTACATCAATTACTGGAAATATTTTAGCTACACATATTTGATAATTCATGCTGGTATCTCAGATGTCCTGGAATCTAAAATTAATTTGTCACACTATTTTAATGGAACGTATATTAATGTGATAGAAAACTATATTAATCATGGAATCATAGAAACATAGGGCTGGAAGAGACCTTGAGAGTTCATCTAGTCCAGCCCACTGCGCAGAGGCAGGACCAATCATCCCAGACATGTGTTTGTCTAACAGGTTCTTAAAAACCTCTGATTACAGGGATTCCACAATCTCCCTTGGAAGCCTATTCCAGTGATTAACTATCCTTATAGTTAGAAAGTTTTTCCTAATATCTAACCTAACTTCCTTTGCTTCAGATTAAGCCCATTCCTTCTTGTCATACCTTCAATGTACATGGAGAACAACTGATCACTGTCCTCTTTATAACAGTCCATGATATATTTGAAGACTGCTATTGGGTCCCCCCTCAGTCTTCTTTGCTCAAGACCAGTGGTTCTCAACTCTGGTCCACAGCTTGTTCAGGAAAAGCCCCTGGCACACAGTGTGTTTACCTGCCACATCTACAAGTTCAGCCAATTGCAGCTCCCACTGGCCGTGGTTTGCCGCTCCAGGCCAATGGGGGCTGCAGGAAGCAGCCCGAGCCGAGGGATGTGCTGGCCGCCCTTCCCGCAGCCCCCATTGGCCAGGAGCGGTGAACCACGGCCAGTGGGAGCCGTGATTGGCCAAACCTGTAGATGTGGCAGGTAAACAAACCGGCCCAACTCGCCGGGGACTTTTTCTGAACAAGCAGTGGACCAGAGCTGAGAACCACTGCTCAAGACTAAACAGTGTTTTTAACCTTCCTCATGGGTCAGATTTTACAAACCTTTAGCCATTTTTGTTTCTCTCCTCTGGACTCTCTCTAATCTGTCCACATTGTTCTTAAAGTGTGGTGTCCAGAACTGGACACAGTACTCCAGCTGAAGCCTCACCAGTACCAAACACAGTGGGACTTATAGCTCCAGGGCTTTACATACAGCACTCTTGTTAATACACCCCAGAATGATATTAGCTTTTTTCACAACTCTATCATATTGTTGACTCATATTCCATTTGTCAGCCACTATATCTCCCAAATCCTGTTCCACTCTAGCCAGTTATTCCCTATTTTGTAATTGTGGCATTTGATTTTTTCTTCCTAGTACTTTGTACTTGTACTGTAGGATCCCACTAAATACATTCCCCCAGTGAACCATTGATAACTACTTTTTGAATATGGTCTTTCAGCCAGTTTTGCACTCACCCTATAGTAGTTTCTTCTGATCACATTTCTCTAGTTTGCTTATGAGATTGTCATGTGGGTCTGTGTCAAAAGTCTTACTAAAATGAAAATATATCACTGTCTACAACTTCCCCCCATCCATTAGGTCAAAGAAGGAAATTAGGTTGGTTTGGCATGATTTGTTCTTGACAAATCCATGTTGGCTATTACTTATATCCCTATAATCCACTACAAATTGATTGTTTAATAATTTGTCCCAGTATCTTTCTAGGTATTGAAGATAGGGTGACTGGTCTATAATTCCATGGGTCCTCTCTATTCCCCTTTTTAAAGATATGTGTTCTGTTTGCTCTTCTCCAGTCCTCTGGGACCTCACCTGTCCTCCTGGAGTTCTCAAAGATAATCATGAACATTTCCAAGATTGTGTCAGCTAGTTCTTTAAGTATCCTAGAATGAATTTTATCAGACCATGCCAACTTAAATACATTTAACTTACCTAAATAATGTTTAACATGTTCTTTCCTTATTTTGGGTTGCATTCCTTCCCCTTTGATATTAATATTAATTGTGTTAAGTGTCTTGCCTCGGTTTACCTTTTTTAGTGAAGACTGAAACAAAATAGGTATTAAACACCTCAGCCTTTTTGATGTCATCTGTTATTAGTTCTCCTGTGCTGGTAAATAGAGGATCTACATTTTCCTTCCTCTTCCTCTTGCTTCTAATGTATTGTGACAAAGTTCCTCCTCTGCCTTCGTGGGTCCTGCACTTACTGGCGGATTTGCTTGCCTCAGAGATTCATGGTAGCCCTCAGTTTGGCCACTTTTGCTAGTGGTTCAGACCTGCAGTTCACTCAGCTAACCTAATCACTGGTCAGCATGGGGAAAAGGAAGGAGAACAATCCCCACAGTCTCTGCTGGTCCACCTAGTGGGTCGGGGGACAGGCCAGGGACCTTCCCCTCTGGTGGGACCTACAGTCCAGGGCAACTCCTCCTGTATCCAGTAGGGAGTTGGGGGGATGGGGGGAACCCAGGCCTGCCCTCTACTCCAGATTCCAGCCTAGGGCCCTGTGGATCACAGCTGTCTACAATGTTTCGTGTAACTCCTGTGTGACAGCTACAACTCCCTGGGCTACTTCCCCATGGCCTCCTCCCAACACCTTCTGTATCCTCACCACAGAACCTTCCTCCTAATGCCAGATAGCATTTGTATTCCTCCGTCCTCCAGCAGCACGCCCTCTCACTCTCAGCTCCTTGCGCGGCCCTCACTGACTGAAGTGAGGTCCTTTTTAAATCAGGTGTCCTGATTAGCCTGCCTTCATTGATTCTAGCAGCTACTTAATTGACTCCAGGTATCCTAATTAGCCTGTCGGCCTTAATTGGTTCCAGCAAGTTCCTGATTGTTCTGGAACTGCCCCTGTTACCTTAGCCAGGGAAAAGGGACCTGCTTAACCTGGGGCTAATATATCTGCCTTCGATTACTATCCTGTAGCCATCTGGCCCGACCCTGTCACAGTATTATAAACCTCTTTTATTACCTTTTATGTCCCTTGCTAGATGTAACTTGTTTTGGGCCTTAGCCTTTCTGATTTAGTCCCTACTTGTGCTGTTCTTTTGAAATCAGCCTCAACAATTTGCCCGTTTCCACTTTTTCTAAGAATCCTCTTTGATTTTCAGGTCAGTAAACAGCTTCTGATGGAGCTATATTGGCCTCCTACTATTCCTTTTATCTTTCCTTTGCATCTAGATTGTTTGCTGTTGCACCTTTAATATTGTCCCCTTGAGAAACTGCCAGTTTTTTGGAACTCCTTTTTCCCTTGGATTTTCTTCATATGGAACCTTATTTACCAGTCTGCTTTTTTGAAGAATTGTCCTTACTGAGCTGCTCTCACTCCTTCCTTTCCTTAGATTCATGAAGTCTGTCATTTCACGATCACTTTCAGCTAAATTGCCTTCAACCTTCAGATTTCCTACCAATTCCTCCCTGTTAACCTGAAGCAAGATCACAATGGCTGCCCCATGGTTACTTCTTCTACCTTCTGAAATAAAATATTCCACCAATACATTCCAAGAACTTATAGGTGTATGTGTTTTAATTATGTAATATTTTTTTAATATTAAAAGACTGTCAGTATGGTGCCATAAAAAAGTCCAGTTCCCAATGAAATCCAGGGAAGTCCTTAAAACAAACCTTGAGCCCAGTCTTGCACATACTTATACATGTAAGTAACTTTGCAGGATTTGGACTCTTG
Source organism: Eretmochelys imbricata (assembly GCF_965152235.1). NCBI lineage: Eukaryota > Metazoa > Chordata > Testudines > Cheloniidae > Eretmochelys > Eretmochelys imbricata. Next base: position 244,533,366 of record NC_135573.1, read on the forward strand.
TCTTTTCAATTCTTTCATCAATTCTTGCTTTAGCTTGCACATCGAAGTAGTTTTCATCTGAAGCCAGAGGCTAACGAAAAAAGTATTTATGAGATGACAAACAGATAAATATTCTGGTTCTCCACAAGTGATGCCATTTTAACTTATTTTATTTTACTTCAAAGCTGTCCTTTTACATTATAAATGACAATACATGCAACGTAATTGGATAGTAAAGCTGTAATTCAATCTTGACTCTCAGCCTCCATACAAAGGTGTGGGTTATAATATAGCTCACACTGAAAGCCAAATCCTTGACTGAATTACAGTCTCAATCTAATCACAAACGGATCCCAGGCTCTATATACTTTATCAATGTAAACAGTAAGCGATAGCCAGACTATAATAGGTAGTTGTATTTGCGGATGCTTTTTCATAACATGTCCTTTACATTTTACACTGGGAACAGATGGAAGCAGAGCCAGAAGGTATAATAGCCATACTCCTATGTGAGTTAATCTCAACTTCAATTACCATTCAGCAGTATCAGAAAATCTACTGAATGCTACCAAAATCTTGTTTGCTGAAGCGGAAATTTACTCAGGGACTAAAGTCTTTAAGAAGGTTGTAAAACAAATACAGAACATGGGCTAGAGGGTGGCATTTAGCCACCTCTCTGAGGAGGGTTTGGGGGGCATGCCCCGCAGAGATCTCAGACTGCACTCTCTCTTTCCAGAGTGTCCGAATACACAGAATGAGAGCACAGGCTGCATTTAAAATCATGCTACCTGTTCCCTCTCTGCCTCAGACAGGCTCCACCAGGTAATGCAGACAAGGTGAGCCCCTGGCCTCAGCCTCCTCCCAGCCCTTTCGGGGACAATTTGAGCCCCCAGGATGTACACGGGGAAATTATTCCTCCACTCTGCTGAGCTCAGAGACTGCAATTGTCCCTTGCCCGAGGAGGAGGAGGAGGGAAGGGTTTTTTATCCCCCATTCCACACATTGTGGTAAGGCCAGGAACAATCTGGCCACATAGTATCTATCAAACACACTCATACAGATACATTGGCAATATCATGGCACAATATCTTTGGTCAGGAAAACACATATGTGATTTATGTAGGGCTAATGCCAGTTTCTTAGATCTACTGGCAAAGGAAAATGCAGAACTGGCACCTCTCTTCCCCAAATTAGAGTGGATCATCTCAACAACACACCATTCTCTCGCTAATGCCTGGTGTCATGCATTGCATTGAATTCTTTCCATCACTACCCAAGAAGATCTATAAAGTGAGCTGCGTCACCTTATTGCTTGTAAGTTAACTATGGGGAAACATTTGAATCACAGTGTGATGTGTTTGATTTTCAAAAGTATCCTGAAACATTAGTCAGTTTTGACTGATGTGGATTCTTGGTGGTTTCTTTAAGTCTAGCCAGCAATGGAATGACACTCCTCCATCATTGATATGGGGCTAAATATTGGCTCCTATATGAAAAGCCAAGTACAAGAATTCTGTTCAGGGGAAGAGAATCTTCCCCCACTGCTGCAATAGGACCTGATGCTCCTATATGGAGCAACACTTGTGGTCATGAGACCAGTTGCAGGTGTGACCCACTGCATCCTCCCATGAAGATTTGGGGCCAATATACTCAAATTGTGTGCAGACCCCCTGGCCAGGCCCCTGCCAATTTGGGAAGCAGGATGCCAGTTTGGCCATACTGTACAAATGACACAAGAATGGCTGTACTCCCAAAGGAGGGAGTTTGTCCACAATAATTTCAAGTGATTTTGCATTTTTCTTTGGAGAACAGATTGCAAGGGGCATTACAGCCTGGTCCCCGGTACACACGGGAATAAACTCAAGTTCCATTTTCCTCTTCCTTCCACAGATGCTCAGCCAAAGGGCTATATGAATCTCTTCTGGAAGCACAGGGTATGATCCAAAGCCCACTGAAGTCAGTGGATCAGGCCTTCAGTCCCCAAATCAGCATGAACCATCTATCCCACCTCACATTCACATTCAGGAATTTGCTCAGTTGTCATCAGCTAATCAAGATGTGTAGCCAAATATTTATCATGCATTGTTCCACTCGAGCTGGTGCCTGGTTTAATAATATGCCTGTCCTGTCTAAAGAAAATGCTTAAGCTTGAGACATTATTCAAATGCAGGTTTCCTCTGAACCTCTCACACTGTGAGCTAAAAATATTGGTAATGGTGTTACAATAAAAACTGACAAGATTTCATCCTCACTCCGCTAAAGAGAGAGAAAAGTTATGATTTTATGGATCTAAGAACTGAGAAAAATAACATTACAAGCACACATTTAACAGGTTGCCACACAGACTGACTTGGTAATTAAAAGAAGACACTGAATTCAATGGGTGATGTCACCATAAACATCAGTGTCTGGTTTTAAACGCCTCAGAGGAACATTTTTAACAGTGAATATTTTTGTAAGTCGCAAGCTTCACAGCCCCAGAGACTGAAGTAAAAGTACAGGATTGGCAGCAGTAGTACATGCTTTCTGGAATGACCCGCCTATGTTCCTCACTTGTAACAGGGCAGACAGAGGACCACCAGAACCAGGGCCTCCATGCCTATTCCATTCTTGGTCTCACTGTCTGCTGATGTTGCCAGAGGGTCGCTTTCAAACACAGAGACAACAAGGCATCACAAATGCATAAACATGTCAAAACTAGACTGTTTAAAACCCTGTTTTATTACATTGGAGCTTGCAACACTGATCTGGAATGAATGATGAGTCTGGGCTTCAGTTTCAGGGTGACCAACCTTTCATTAATTTACATTACTTTTTGCCCTCGGCCATTCACAGTTATTTTTTCAACTTTTCTCTGGCACAGCCCTGCTTGGTTTCTTTCCAGCTGACCATCTCACAATAGGTTTAACTCATTGTTTTCAAGAGAGGTTTTATTAGCACTGTCTAGTGGAGGAGCGCTAAAGCAAAAATTTAGCTCTTAGCCAGAGAATGCAATTTCTCTATGTACAAAAAAAAGTTGTAGTGAGCCAGTAATACTAGAAGGAAGAAAAATAAAAAAATGAACAATAACAAGAAAAATAAAGTTGCCAGAAAATGTTTTAAAATAATAGGAAACAAAACCAATGGGGAATTGTTACTGGGAAATGGATGATTCAAAGTAATTAATGGGATATAGAGCTTTTCACCTCTAAGGTTACTGATTTGAATTTAGAGCATCATAGTAATAATTGAAGGACACTCCATAACCTTGTCTTTCTTCCCCCTACCTAGCCGATTGTTTTTCATTTTCAGTTGTTGTGTCTTGCCTTTATTTAGATGGTAAGCTCTTCGGGACGTGGGTCTTACTCTATGTCCTATATGAAGTACTAGCACATTTTTAGACACTGCATAAATAATGAGATGAAGTCATGTGATGGTTGATCAAGTCCACAGTGAGGTGAGGTTATATGGTCTCAGTCCAATTCCCAGCAAATGTGTCCATAACACAAAATCAACCACTACAATTGGTATCCTGGTTGTCGGTCTCAGACCTTGTTGACTGGGATGATTATTGGCCATTGCTGAAAAGTCACCAGTGCAAACTTCTAGTGTGGATAAGGTCAGCCAAGATTTGAAGCAGTGCAGTGTACTCCAATTTCAAGCTGCAGTAGCACAAATCATGTCTTATAGCAGTTTACCCTGTCTATGCTACATTGGTTCAGATACATCAGTGGCTGATCTGTAATGACTGAAATCAGGGCAAATCTATAAGACCTTGGTAGAATGACCCAGGAATTAATTATTATTGTTATTATTTGTATTACCATAGCACCTATGAACCCTAATCATGGACCCCGACCCCATTGCACTCAGCACTGTACAAAAACAGAATGAAAAAGACCGTCCCTGCACTAATTGACCTGGTGATGGAATGTTGTTCTTTCTACTGGTCTATTGTGTCTGGGAGCATGTCAAGGCTGATTCCCCACTCTGGCACTTCTAGTGCAGAAGGTGGGGGCCCACAAGGATTCTAAAAATTAATACTGGCCACTCCAGGCTTATATTAAACTCCCAAGGTTACAGTTTCTCTCTGACCTTGGATGGGTAGATGCTGCCACCACCCAAATGCAAAAAAACCCTTTGAAACCAGAAAGGCGCACTTGGGAATTCCTTCCTATAGGGTACCCTCAAGCCCCTTCACCCCCTCATCCGGGAAGAGCTGAGAAAATAAAACAAAGGAAATCAGCTGTTGCCACCAGCTAATTAAACAACATACGCAAAAACCTCTTAGGACACCAAAAATCCAATCCTGTTATTAAAAAAGGTAAATTTTATGAAAAACAAAAAGAAAGAAAATACACCTGGAACTTAGGCTTTTGCTAGATTTAAAGAACCCATTTACAAAATTTAAACATCAAGAATAATCGTCTTGAGGTCCAGCTTAAAGCTTACAAGCAAAACAAAAAGCATTTGGGATTAACACAGAGGAGTCCACAAGCCTTACAAAATAAAAGAAATAAACCTAATTGCATCTTTCTAGACATTTCCTAATTTACTTACATATTTGGGGTTTCAGATAAGTAATCTTTAGGTATGATCTGATGGTTTTTCATATCTGGCTTTCAGCTTCTCACAGCATAACTACTACCTGTTCCCCTCTTTCTTGGAGAACCACAACACACAGACAAAGGGAAGTTTTTTCCCCAATTTAAAAAAGTTCTAGCTGTCCCATTGGCTTTTTTGGTCAGGTGCCCACTTCTTTCCTTTTATCTGTGGGCTTGTTAACCCTTTATAGGTAAAGTAGATAACAGCTCCTCACAGGGGTTTTATAGCTAACTGGCTGGATGGGTGGCCATAAAAGGGAGCTATCCCCCTTCATCTATCACAGTCTCCAATGATTTTTTTCAAAGGAAAATGGAAATTTTTGATTTTGCTGAATTTTTTTCAATTTTCCTGATAGAAAATTGTGATGAAATATTTCATTTTGGATGAGTTCCACTCAAACTGAAACATTTTAGGTTGTTGACCTGAAATAATTATTTTCAAGATTCTCTGGTGCTTCATGAGAGTTGTAGTTCAGGTGTCTCATACCCTCATTCTTCCCTGGACTACATCTCCCATGATGCACCATAGTTTCGCCTCTGATTGTGCCACATGATCTCTCATGGGAATCACATTTCTGTGAGTGCATCATGGGAGATGAAGTCCTGCTAAGAAGCCCAATCTTAAAGGAATAATGGTGGCAAAAGGTGCCCAAACTACTGCTCTCATGAGGCACCCACACCACAGGCAGATGCAGTTTTGTGCCAAATTAACCCAAAACAAACCATTTTGATTTTGTTCAACAAACAGAAGTGAAATGTTTTGATTCAGGAATGTCAACACTTCCAAGTCAACATTTTTTGAAACTTCTTATTCCATGATAAATTTCAATATTTCAACTTTTTGTCCCAATTGAGGACAAAACAAATGTTGAAATATTGGAGCATGCCACAGGGTGGAAATTCCAAATTTTCAATCAGCTCTAATTACAAAACTCACGATAAAATCTCCAAGAGCAGGCAATAGTGTTATTGCAAATGCATAATACAGAGTCATGCAGATTGTTTTTGTTGTTGTTGTTATTTTACTCATTACCATAGCATAAAACTTCCACAAATTCACACAAATTCAAATAGATCCACAATTCAGAAAAGTACTTAAGCACACTGTTAAATTCATGCCTCTTCAAGATGGCACTGAAGCACATAGTTAACTTGTGTATAGATGTGACCAGAGGTATTCCCTCACCTCATCCCTACTCCCTTTAGGGAATTATGTGGCCCTGAAGGAACTGAGAAGTAGCAGTCCCTCCACCCTCTCAGCTTCTTGCATTATCGTGTCCTGCTTAACTTTAAATATGACTTTGATGGGACTTAACATGATATTTAAGTTAAGAATGTGCTTAAATGCTGTCTTGAACAGGGATGTTTTTCTCATATCAGAGTGTTTATGAATAAATGGAAAATAATCCATTTGTTTCTTACAAATTAAAAGTACAACACGTCAAATGTGTGTGGGCAATTTGAGAAGAGTGAGTAATAAAACCATATTGTGAGGAATACCTATTAGGAAAAAATACTATGAATTGTTATATAAAAATAACAGATTGCTCTGCATTGGATTTTTCTAAATGATCTCATTTAAATATAAATGTTAACTCAGTTATGCTTCCCTTTGTGGTACTACTATTTAAACTAATTGCTGGCTGTTAGAACTCAAAATCATGTACATACAAAGCTGCTAAATAATTAATTTCTACCATCTCACTAAAGATTACAGAGGTTTCCCCCCTTTTTTGGTATATTTCAGAACCACTTTTTAGTGAAGAGAAGGGGAAGAATAGGTAACCACATGACAAATCTTGGAAATAGATTTTGGCATTTTTCAAAAGACTAGATGGAAACCTTCTGAGAGAAACATTGGTAAAGTTAAACTTGAAAAAAGTCAATATGAGATCATTTTTCTCTTCTCATTACAAGATGACTTCACAGAGGGCTTTACTTCCTTGCCTTCAATTTTCCACATCAGCTTTTTCCACCCCCACCCCCACACACAAGAACTGATTTTCCAAGGCACATTTTCAATGTGCACAACATACTACACAAGGAACTGGATTCATCTGAGGTACTACTTACACTACAATGCTATTACCTGAAAAGCTCAGGTTATAATTTTTGGTCATGTCTTTCTCTCAGGTTTCCTTTAACTTGTAGTAGGGGAACGTTGACAAGGTTATAGTCCCAGTGAAAACTGTTGGACTTGTGGGCCGTGCACAGACCTAGAGAGAGAAAGCTGTTGGCATTATACCTCAGGGACCACCTCCTGACATTCACCGGCATGCAGAAGCTGTGTGCTTGCCATTACATCCCTTTATAGGGTTCAGCTTACTTTCTCCTAATTGCTAGTGGCTGGTGCATAAAGATGGACAGAGCTATGGTCTCACTTCTTTGATGCCCTCTTTGCAGCATTATATGGCCCTGAATCTAATGGCTGTGGCATATAATAACTTAGACTCAAGAGATCTTGGTTCAGTTCCTGGGTCAGCCACAGATTCCTGTATAACCTTCCCTGTGGCTCAATACCTCAGCTGCAAAATGAGGACACTACTTCCCTCACAGCTCTGTTGTGAGGGTAAAATTAATTAATGGTTGAGTTCCTTAGATATTATGGTCATATAAACAGAGAGCTAGTGCTTAAAAAGTAGACAGGCAGAGTTTGAACCACAGTCCAGGAGACTGATCAGCTCTCAAAGAGTGACACCAACGTACTTCCAAGAATCAAAATATTTAGCTGAAAACTTGGCACGTCTAAGACCAGATGAATGAACCAGAGCTGAATGTATCAGCTGAATGGAATTTAGAACCATTGTTTAAAGGCTACACTATATAAAAACACAGCCTTCCCCAAAGGATGTCCAGGGAAAATGAAATATTTTACTTTGTGCAGTTCTCATCTCTCTGGTAAGACTATGCAATAAATTAATTAATTCCTCCTACTTCCACATTTCTTTAAAATAAGGTTTCTAAGTGTGCACTCACCATAAATATAAGTTGATTATTTTACACTGAATACACTTCAGAGGGGTGGGAGCTTCCATGATTTAGGAGACTAGTAGTAGGACACAGAACCTTTCAATCTAGATTACAGGTTCAAAGCCAATCAAATTGTTACCACCTGATTGTGAAATAAATGAATGGCCTTGGCCACCTCATGGTGGACAGGAAATCCACTGTTATAATTGGCACTCATTGGTAGACTTGTTGGCAGTCTCAACAGAGAGATTCGGGACTGAGCAGGTGTGGAAGCTGAGCTGCTCTCTCACCTTAGCAGACAATCGCTCCAGGTCGAGGTCGGGGAAACTGACAGAGAAGAGTGGGGGAACTTGTACTAATATATCTTCTGTGGATGATGGGCCCGATCCAAAGATGGTTGAAGTGAGAGGGCGTCTTTCCACTGACTCCAATGAGCTTTGGTTCCCACCCAGAAGGAGGCCTTTAACTTTCCTAAGCAGTCAATCTAGCATTTTTCACAACTATAGCAACATTATTTATTAATTATTATGATATTTAGTAGCTGATTTGCAGTAGTGTCTAAAAGCCCCAGCCTCATGGTTAGGATTGCCAACTTTCCAATTGCTGACAACTGGATGCCCCTGCCCCACCCCTGCCCTGCTTCTCCCCCGCAAAGCCCCACCCCTGCTCTGCCTCTTCCCTCGAGGTCCAGCCCCTGCCCACCTCTTCCCCCAAAGCCTCTCCCCCTGCTCTGACTCTTCTTACAGGCCTGCCCGCCCCTCGCCCCTCTCATCCCATCCCCACATCGCTCACTGCTCTTCCCCCTCACCCTTCCTCATAGCTGGATCCTCTCCACCTCCTTCCCTCAACCACCCCCCACCCTTCCTCCGGAGCTGCAGCCTGCCTGCCTGCCCACAAGATGCAGGTAGGAGGCAGCCCCGGCTGAGCAGGACTGGAACAGATTGATGACCCAGCCAGCGCCTCCCCCCACACCCGCCTGTGGTAACTGGACTTTTAGTGTCCAGTCAGTACCTCTGACCGGACACTGCCAGGTCCCCTTTTTGACAGCACATACTAGTCAAAAACTGGGCACCTGTCAACCCTACACATGGTGCTGTGCAATGTACAAGCATATAACAAAGAGATGTCCTTGTCCTGAAGGGTTTGCAATTAAGACATAGCAGTAATATAATGGTTGCCATTGTTAATAAATCCATAGTTGCCAAGGTACCAACAGAATTTGCCAGGTTACTGGCAGCAATTGTAATAAGAGTCAGACTTCAATGGTCTGCTACAGAAGAGACAGTGAGTCTGATTATCATTTGCACTAGGACCCCTTTATATGACCCTGCCAGTGTATATAGGCCTTAAAGTGGGCATACATTATATTTGCACTCATGTTAAAGCAGTGAAAAGGTAACTGAGTGTAAATGAAAATCAAGTCATGTGTGTCCTGATCCACAGACTATTGAAGTCAGTAGAAAAATTTCCATTGACTTCAATGGGCTTTGGATCAGGCTCACGAGAGACTTTAGTTTTGTTCTTCCTTGTTCTCTTGATATGAAATAAAATAATTCTGACTGAAAGTATATAGTTGCACTTTGTATATGGAAAAATGTAACACTCAGTACTTTGCAGGATTGGCTCCTTCGAGCCAGATTTGTCAAAGGAGACAGTATTTGTTGTCTTGTAAAATTAGGAATAGAGTGTAGAAAATCCACTATGCAGCATGAATCAGAAACTGCAGAAAACTGCCCTTCTTTTTGGAAAAAAGAAAAGGAGTACTTGTGGCACCTTAGAGACTAACCAATTTATTTTAGCATGAGCTTTCGTGAGCTACAGCTCACTTCATCAGATACCTGATGAAGTGAGCTGTAGCTCACGAAAGCTCATGCTAAAATAAATTGGTTAGTCTCTAAGGTGCCACAAGTACTCCTTTTCTTTTTGCGAATACAGACTAACATGGCTGTTACTCTGAAACCTTCTTTTTGGAGACTTTCTTAGATTTGTCTCCATAACCACTAGCCAGAATAGCTTTTATTTTCCTCCATGGATTGCCTTATGCATCCATGGAACATTAGTTAAATTGAACCTATATAAATTCTCATTTTGGATTATTGAATGCAATTTTCTTTAATCAGTATAATAAGAGGAAAATTACATACCTTGGTGAGGCCAACTTGTATCATCTCCCTGAACACACTGGTCTTTTCTACTGATTATTTTCAATCATCTTAAAAAGCATTATCAAGCAAGCTACTGGAGTGTAGTATTCTTAGTTTTGACTTTATTCCTTTATTTCATACATGACATATTTTCAACCATGATTTCTGAGAGCCGGACCACATGAAAGGATTTTTGTGACTGTTCCAAAAGTTTGTGGTCTATTTGTTCACTTACAGCCATCATAGAAATAGCTATTCCCTGACTGTATATTTTTATGGGTTTTTTTTTTCCATCTTGTGAGCAAAGATGAAAGAAGAACCTAATTATTTCAGGATTAAATTTCTTTATGTGAAATACATTTCTCTGTGACTTTGAACATTGGCAATACAGATATAATAATTCTCATCTATAACACAGAGGTTGGGAAGATGCAAAGGGATTTACAACCTACTTATATATACATTGTCTTCCAGTGAATAAAAGGAATGTTATAGAAAGTGCTAATTAACTTTTGCAGTGTGAGCAAACATTGTTTAACTATTTTGGAATTTTAAGGAGAGAAACAATTTTCTAAATTGTAAAAAATAATTTAATGAGCCTTTTGTCCCGCATGTCAAAAAATAGCTAAACATATATGCCTTTTGATGAAATTTCCTATTTTTCATAAGAGAACTTCAATTTTTATCAATTTTTTCAGTTTTTGTCACAGAAAAAAACAATAATTTGACATTTTTATGAACTGCCCCATAGTTTGACAAATGTTCTGACAAAAAGTAAATTCACTGAACATTCTTCATTTTCAATTACATTTGGCGGGGGTGGGGGGCGGTAACAAAACATATTTCTCAACAAGCTGTAATGGAAAACTTTCTTGCTGTGGGCCTGATCCATGTTCCCATCTCCCATTGAGTTCAACTGAATGTTGGAAATACTCAAAACCCTGCACAACCTTTGATATCAATGGACCCATCCTCGAATGCATTCTGGCTTTAAACATTCCTGGAGTAAGCTCCCCTGGGGCAAGTTTACACCAGTGCAAGGCATCAATACTAGGATTTTGTATCCATGTAGCTATACCTTTGCCTACATATTCCAGTGTAAATAAGCCCTAATTATTCACTAACAGCCAACTCGTACTTACCTCACAAGTAGCCTTATTAATCACAATGAGGTGAGACTACAAATGGCGTAGTAAGGTACTATCCACGATGAGTAGGTAGGTATCATAATCTACCACATTTTAGGCATCAGAATTAATTTTCTTCCTCTTGGCATGTGATCATCTAGACTATAGAATTTGGTCTAGTACCTGGATAAATGCAAATATATTATCACTGCAAAATAATGTGCAGATACATGCATTTTGCCTCAAAATTCTAGTATTCACACTTGTCTGATTCTCTGACACATTTTTCATAGTGCAAATGCAAGATTTTATTATTTGAAATGAATAATTATTTGCTTTTATAGTAACCTTTGCCAACGTCTCCCTCCTGATCCCAAGTAAAGGCTGCTTCTTAAGGGAGGAATAAGTATCCCAATCCCTTATAATTGACCATTTCTCCTGTAATGGCTAAGGTGGGGAGGGTCAGGGAAAATCTAGGGGAAAAGGTGGGAGAGCTGTTTTTTTAGATTCCTGTAAGTTCAGTGCCAGCACTTCTCCAAGAATGGAAACCAGAGCTGCAGTTTATCCAGAACTTTTTGAATGTGAGTCACTTCTACAAACCCCTGAATCTTTGATTCTTCATTTGGATTACCTGCAGTTGCCTGCAAGTGTTTGGATGCACACAAGTACCATTTCCTTACAATCCTTTCAAGAGCAAAGAGTCACTGGATGTCAGATTTTATCTCAAACTTTCTGAAAAAGATATTTATAAGCCTATTGCAGTACATACTTACATTCAAAGTCTCATATTCACAATGTAGGTCATTGTCACGTAGCAAATGAATGAGCATAAGAGTAAAAGAAATCTATAATGCTCTCTTGAGGGTTCAGCATGGGGGTGGGGACAGAAAGAGAGATACTGGATTAATTCCACTGAAACACTGTGGTGGGTCATTGTTCTTTAGGTGGATCAGTATGGATTGGGTCTGGGACATTCTAAAACATACCGTTACTTTCCAGAAGGCAATGAGATATTTTGGTGGTGTTGCTCAAACCATAGTAGTTGCAGTTGTCAGGATATCCATTACAGATCACATCTCCAGAAGAATGCTCAGCACTCAGATATGTCAGTACAATCATTTTGGTATTTTAGGAGGAGGTGAGATAAAACTCATAATTATAATTATCCCTAGTCCCATTGTTTATTTTTAAAATTCACTTACAATCCAATCTTACAGAGTGCTGGGTGCCCCCATTCTCTTTGACTGTAATAGAATCTGAGAGCTCTCAGCATATGGCAGAATCAGCCCTTTAAATATTAAAATGACATATTATGACTATTAGTAAAGCAATTACTGAAAGTCCCTTCCCCCTGCCTTTAGAATGGTGGGACTTTGCTTATTAGCACCGTAATTCTTACCTAACACAGAACACATATATTCACTGAGTGAATATACTATAGTGTTGTCGACACCTTTAGGGCCTGATCCTGTAAGGTGCTGAGCAACTCTTGGAGGTGCTGAGTACCTTCAACTCCCAGGGGTAGATCCTTAGCTGGTGTAAATTGTCATAGCTCCACTGACGTGAATGGATTGAATTCAATGGCGCTATCATGACAAATTGCATCAGCTAAGGATATCCTCCCCCGCCCTGCCCCATATTGGTGTCAATAGGACTTGAGGCAACGCAGCACCATGCAGGATTGAGTCCTTAAAATCAAAGGTAAAAATCCCGTCTCAACCTATAAGAAATACGTGCTCAGAATTAATATGCAAAAACTGTTAAGAGCTGCATAATGAACACTGCATAATGTCCTTCGTCCTTCTGACACAATCACTGCATACACTGTTATGACATTGACACAATTTCTCTCAACCCTGCACAGAATTCTTCATGCTTATAGCTGATTACTTTTCAGTCTATTTATCTTTGCTGCATCCAACTACGTCAAGGTGCAACATGCATGCATCGTGCACCAAATTGTGCATCTATATGCATTCTCATAACAGCCTCTGTGAATGGCATCAGGGAGTGAACAGAAGTGCCAGAAGCAAAGCAGAAAAGACTTTAATAAAATTATTGGGTGCATTAAAAAGAAACTTTATAAATGGGAGCTGGATAAGATTTTTGTGTCTTTTTTTCTTCACTAGGATGTGAGATGAAAGGCTGAAAGGTTTAACTTTAAAAAGACAAGAAATAAAAGAAAAAAAATCTGTTTGCTTTCTGCTTTAGAAATATCAGAAAGGTCAAATCTATCTGTTTTTCCCTGAATTTGCTGAAAGGTTTTCACACTTATCTGAAGGGCTGAGGGGACTGAATCTTTGATAAATAAACCATTCCTACTAAGTGGTCAGTAGGCTCTGGAGTTAAATAGATGTTAACAAAAACAGGCAAAAAACAACCGAAAATAGTGGCTAAAAATCAATTCTCTTTTCATTTGCTGAAAAGTCCGAAGTCTTTTCTCCTGCAATGGCATAATGTCATTATTTGTCCAGTCACTGTAAAGTCTTCCAAGGTAGACTAGATCTAAATTTCAGATGTTAAAAAAAAGGAACAAGTCCATCTTTTTTCTCTTTTTCTTTTCAAGGCCATTTTTGAAGTGTTTTGTTGATGCCTATTAAGAATCCATGAGAGAGTAAACATAATTAATGTTAAAGTAATACTGAGCCTGTGCCATGCACTTCCAAGTTAGGGAATTCCTATTCATTTGGTGTATCTCAACATATCATAGAAGTTTGAGAAACACGCATGGTCTTTGTACTGTTAAGTGCTTAATACTTTAGATCCTGCAAACATGCACTTTAAAGCATGTAAGAGGTCCCATTGACTATGATGGAACTACTCACATACTTAAAGTTAAGAATGTGCATAAGCTTTTACAGGATGGGAAATAGATGTAACAGATGACTCAAGATAGAGAACTTTAATATGGATTTAAAAAAATATTATCTATGTAGGTTTTGTCTATAAAAGCCTTAACTTTGTTTCATCCTTAATCTATTATTACATGCAAAAAAACACATTAAAGGACATTTAGGTTGAAAAGTCAAAAGTTAAGAGTTAGCCTTTCAGATATACACACACTGCTCCCACTGTCAGCTAATCAGCATGCCTGAAAATCAGGCCACTTGTTCAGATAACTAAATATAGATTTGGGGCTGGGATTTTCAAGTACATCTAAAGGAGGTAGGCACCCTAGTAATATTTTCTTACACATCTAAGTGACTTAATCCCATTGGCCCTCCCCCTTAATTTTTTGGATCCCTTTGAAAATTCATGACCATGAAATCCTGGCCCCACTGAAATCAATGGCAAAGCCTCCATTTGATTTTGATAACACCAGGATTTTACCCTAGATGTCTAAGTTTAGGCATTTGGGTCTGAAAATTGTCTAGGCAAGGGGGTTTCTCTCAGGGCCGGCTCCAGGCACCAGCATTCCAAGCAGGTGCTTGGGGCGGCAATCAGAAATCTGTTTCGCCCGCCACGGTGGAAATTTGGCCGCAGCTTCTCCCCATTGCCAACCGCGGCGGCAAATGGGCGGCAGCTTCTTCCTTTCGTCATCCATGGCGGCAGTTTTTTTCACTACAAAAAACTGTAGAGCCAGCCCTGGTTTCTCTTCCTCCGACTAATGATTTCAATAGGAACAAAATCACACCCTAGAAGATAACCATTTGACTTCAGTCCATTTAAGGCAAACCACTGCAGGCTAAGACTTTGACAATAAGAGCTGGACTATGGAGACCACTGTAAAAATTGCGGGGAAAATCTATGCAATGAGTTTCACTGAAGTTTTATTATCCCTTTCCTGGACAGCAACCAGTCTTGTTGATCTCTGCTGCCACCCTGTGTCATTCAGCTATCTGACAGCCTGGTAATTTCAACTCTTTACAAATGGCGTATTTTCTATGACTGTTCAAGACGAGTTAATTCACTGCCCCATTAACAAGGGTCATTGGTATGGGAAAGTGCACGTGTAATAGTGGTTGCTTCCAACCTGTCATCCATTCAGATGACCTGAACATACATATGACTGCACTGGGTGAATCTGGTTTCAGATGCCAGTATGTGTCTCAGTGTAAAAAATGTTAATGTTTTTCATCACATGGAATGCAAATGAATATTTACTTCCCACAGCTACCAGGCACAATCACAAGATATTTTGTCAAATAGATATTTTCTGGAAGATTGCAATCTGATTTTATTGTAAATTCCCAAATGGCAATGATGGATAAATACAGCAGTGCTGTTTATTCCGATTTACAATTCAAGATGTATAATTATTTTAATGGAATTTTACTTAAACTGCAAACTCTTTGGGGACAAGGACTATCTTTTCATTATGTGTGTGTGCAGCACCTGGCACAGTGGGGCTCTGATCCTTGATTATGTCCTCTGGGCACTACTGCAATACAAATACTAAATAACAATTTCTTCTCATAAATGATATTGTCTAACTCTGTACCTTATGCTGTCCCTCTCTATTCTTTTTTTATTCCATGCACATCTAATTATGTAGATCTCGGTATGCTTTTATTGGATAAGGAAAAACGGTGTTGGATATTTCCCCACAGGACAAAGTTGGATTTCTGCCTCTTTTGCAATGCCTGGAAAGCCCTTCTGGCAAAAGTTTTTCCCATTCAACCACACTATTCTGCTTCTCCCAGAATGAATTTGTAAACAGTACAGGATAGTCCATTCAGTTAAATGAATTGGCATCCCTACCACACTGATGCCTTTCCACATGGAAATGGGTTTTGTGGGTGTAATCAAGGTTTTCCTCCATGTGAAGCTGACACCAAAGCTTTCAAATTCTTCCTGGTCTGTGGCTTTCCCCATATCTGTACTGACCACAGCATGTGGCTTTTCAATGGGTAACACTGACCCACACAGGGGCAACAGCAGTAAGGATCAAGCCCTCTTGAGCTTAATACATGAGCCTCTGCTGCCTGACCTAAAAGACACCTGTGTATTAGCCAAGGTTGTAGCAGGCTCATCATTCTCTTCCAGGCCTAGCAACCACTAGAGGGTGACAGAGCATCACTCTGAGCAAGCATACTCCCCCTGGGCATGGCAAGCAGCAAACAGAGGACTGGCAAACAGAGGGAGTTTGCCTGGGAGTTCGCCTGGGTGGGGTGGTTCCCACAGAGGGTTTGGGTTTTTTTTTTTTTTTTTGCCTTTCAGGCTTCTGTGAGCAGTAAATATAACATCCAAAGAGGCTCTTAGAAGGAAGACATTATGGATAGTGAGCAATCAGCTGCTGTGACCTGCACAGGATGTGTCATGTTTGTCTTTCTCCCAGAGGATAGAAGCAACTTCGTCTGTACGAAGCGCAAGCTGGTCTCCATATTGGAAGAGAAGGTTAAAGAACAAGAGACCCAAGTATCAACCAGACGTTGCATCAGAGAAAAAGAAGATTTTCTGGATAGAAGTCAGCATTTGGTACAACAGGCACAGCATGCTGAAGAATCTGAGAGGGCAGTGCAGAACGGGGAAGAAAATTGGCAGCATGTGACCTCCAGAAGAAGAAAGAGGAGAACCCATGTCCAGTACCCGTTTTCAGACTCTCTGCACAGGTACTATTCATGGAGAATGGTTTGGAAGAGTCATCTGAGGGAAGGGATCAGAAGAAGACCGGAAGGCATGTGATGCACCTAGGAATGGGTGTTCCGTGACCACTACTCCCAAGAGGAGGAGACAGGTGGTGGTGGTGGGGGACTCCTTCCTAAGTGGAACGGAGTCATCCATCTGCCATCCAGGCTGGGAAACTCGAGAAGTGTGCTGTTTGCCTGGAACTAGAATTCAGGATGTGATGGAATGTCTGCTGAGACTGATCAAGCCCTCAGACTGCTACCCCTTCCTACTTCTCCACGTGGGCACCAATGATACTGCCAAGAATGACCTTGAGCAGGTCACTACAGACTACATGGCTCTGAGAAGAAGAATAAAGGAGTTTGAGAAAAAAGAAAAGGAGTACTTGTGGCACCTTGAGGCACAAGTAGTGTTCTCATCCATCCTCCCTGTTGAAGGAAAAGGCCCAGATAGGGACCATCGAATTATGGAGGTAAATGCATGGTTATGTCAGATTCTTTGACCATGGGATGTTGTTCCACGAAGAAGGATTGCTAGGAAGAGATGGAATCCACCTAACAAAGAGAGGAAAGAGCATCTTCACAGGCAGGCTTGCTAACCCAGTCAGGAGGGCTTTAAACTAAGTTCGCCAGGGGATGGTGACCCAAGCCTGGAGGGAAGTGGGACGCTGGAAGGAAACACAAGGAGGAGGGTGCAACAGGGGAGGCCTCCTGATTCATACTGAGAAAGTAGGGCAATCGACTAGTTACCTTAGATGCCTGTACACAAATGCAAGAAGCCTGGGAAACAAGCAGGAAGTCCTGGCAAAGTCAAGGAACTATGATA
The DNA here is from genome assembly GCF_965152235.1 of Eretmochelys imbricata. Classification (NCBI taxonomy): domain Eukaryota; kingdom Metazoa; phylum Chordata; order Testudines; family Cheloniidae; genus Eretmochelys; species Eretmochelys imbricata. Next base: position 244,550,562 of record NC_135573.1, read on the forward strand.
TGATTGGAATAACAGAGACTTGGTGGGGTAACTCACATGACTGGAGCACTGTCATGAATGGGTATAAAATGTTCAGGAAGGACAGGCTGGGGAGGAAAGTTTCAAGAGTTGCACTGTATGGAAGAGAGCAGTATGATTGCTCAGAGCTTCAGTATGAAACTGGAGAAAAGCCTATTGAGAGTCTTTGGGTTAAGTTTAGAGGCAAGAGCAACAAGGGTGATGTCATGGTGAGTGTCTGCTATAGGCACCAGACCAGGAGGATGAAGTAGATGAGGCTTTCTTTGGACAACTAACAGAATTTTCCAGATCACAGGCCCTGGTTCTCATGGGGGACTTCAATCACCCTGACATCTTCCAGGAGAGCAATATAGCAGTGCGCAGACAATCCAGGAAGTTTTTGGAGAGTGTTGGGGACAACTTCCTGGTACAAGTGCTGGAGGAACCAACTAGGGGCCATGCTTCTCTTGACCTGCTGCTCACAAATAGGGAAGAATTGGTAGGGGAAGTAGAAGTGGGTGGCAACCTGGGCAGCTGTGACCATGAGATGATTGAGTTCAGGATCCTGACAAAAGAAAGAAAGAAGAGCAGCAGAATACTTCAGAAAAGCTCACTTTGACTCCCTCAGGGAACTGATGGGCAGGATCCCCTCGGAGGCTAATATAAGGGGGAAAGGAGTCCAGGAGAGCTGGCTGTGTTTTAAAGAAGCCTTATTGAGGGTGCAGGAACAAACCATACCAATATGCAGAAAGAATAGCAAATATGGCAGGTGACCAGCTTGACTTAACAGAGAAATCTTCGGTGAGCTTAAACACAAAAAGGAAGCTTACAAGAAGTGGAAATTTGGACAGATGACAAGGGAGAAGTATAAAAATATTGCTCAAGCATGCAGGGTGTAATCAGGAAGGCCAAAGCACAACTGGAGTTGCAGCTAGAAAGGGATATGAAGGATAACAAGAAGGGTTTCTACAGGTATGTTAGCAACAAGATGAAGGTCAGGGAAAGTGTGGGACCCTTACTGAATAGGGGAGGCAACCTAGAGACAGATGATGTGGAAAAAGCTGAAGTACTCAATATATGTTTTGCCTCGGTCTTCACAGACAAGGTCAGCTCCCACAATGCTGCACTGGGCAGCACAGTATGGGGAGGAAGTGAGCAGCTCTCAGTGGTGAAAGAACAGGTTAAGGACTATTTAGAAAAGCTGGACATGCACAAGTCCATGGGGCCGGATGCAATACATCTGAGAGTGCTAAGGGAGTTGGCTGATCTGACTGCAGAGCCATTGGCCGTTATCTTTGAAAACTTGTGGTGATCGGGGGAGGGCTTAGTGGCACAGATCCTGACAGACATAAGTACCATCCAGCACCAGGTAGCCATGCAATTAAAATCAAATGCACGAGGGATGGATAGACATGAAGGTGACAGAGTGCGAGGTTGGGAACTTGGTAATGTTTAAATTTTACTCAGAACATGGCCACACTCTGAGCCCGAGGTGGGTGGGACCAGCCACTATCATCAACAAGGCCAGCCCATGCGTTTATCAGACTGAAATCCCGGGTAAGCATGGAAAGAATACCAAATGGTTTCATTCCAGCCAAATGAAGGCTTGAAAGGGCACTGGAACTGGGAACGAGTCCTAATACATGTTCTCTGTTTCTGCCGTAGGAGTTCCACTTTTGTCATCTCCTCCATCGGCTAATATTGTGTCTGACCATTGTACATAGTGTAAATGGAGCTTTCTTTGTGAAATCAGGGGATAACTTCTATTGTAATTATAGAACTGCTGTATTTACCCCGGAAACTGTGAGCCAAAAGTTTATTAGGGTTTTCCGTGGTCAAAGCCTTCAGACAGGTTAACCCAAATAACCCTATTCAATTATCTGTCAGGACCTAAATATGTTTGATTGTGGGTCCTGGAGAAGGAGGATTACCAAGATTCTAGAGTGGGCCAGGGGTTAGGCTCCTATCTAACTACTGGCTGAGATGCTGGTCCAGTAGGGCGAGTAAATCAAGTCCCAGATGCATGTGTGTGGGAAGTCACTAACCCACAGTTAAGGTGCTCTGGTGAATTGCTCACCAACAGCCCTTCTAAATGTATTTGTTTTTCCTCCAATTTAAGTCCCAGCATCCAGGAGGGGCCTCTCACCATTAAAATTTCCCTGAGTTAGCAGTTTTCCCATCCTAAGTTACAATTCAGACTGCATACCCCGGTTCATTCTATCTTAAGTTAGGTTAATTGGAGAGGTAGTTTGCCTCATTTCTGTAATAGTTCTAACAATGTGAATGGGTTTTCTCGGCTCAAACCCAAAATGAGTTCATGTCACGATGTTATGGGGACATTGACATTCTCACCAACACCAACAAATCTGGAATGTGGTATTTGCTAGGTCAATATGGTACTATACAAATGATAGAGGTTACTGTCATCCCAAAGCCTCTAATTAGCCACATTGGCCCTGTTGTGGTCAATGAGAACTTAAGGCGACTATTAATCTCAGACCCCGGGTACTCAGTGAAGAGGGTTAGTGTCAACATGCAAACCCTAGTAAGCATCATAGAGCCCAAATACTTTCCCTTTGTAAAACCTGTTGTCCAGGGTTGGGAAGCTTGGATTCGGGATGCTGAGCCAAGGTATTGGTGTCATGGGAAGAGATCTTGCTGCCAAGATCATGGGTGGTGTGGGAGCAGGATTGGGTTTGGTAAACTCCCTGGGTACTGGATCTCTGGCCTTACAGGTCAGTAATCTGGGTCAAGAAGTGAAAACCATTAACCAGCCACTGTCAGCAGCTCTAGACAAAATAGGAGACCTAGGGTACGATCTGGCTGATGTAATCAAGGCCTGGTATAGTGCCCAGGATAAGGATGTCAGAAGGATCATTAGCAGCATAGACGGTCTCCAGGGAAACCTCTCGTGGGCGCTGGCATACATCCAGATACAAGTCTGGCTGCAAGCAGTATCCAGTGGCATTTTGAGATCAGGATTGCAGGGCTTCCTATCAATTGAGATAAGGAACATCATGCTCAAGGATGTTTCCTCCTTTGAGAGGGAACATGATACTTGATGGGAACTCCTGGATTTTATATATAATCCGTGTACAAAGGTAGCCACCACCAGGGTATTTACAATAATGAATGCCACCACAAAGTGGGCCTATCCCTTTCTTCCTCTTGGCATTAATGTCAATGGCACCACCCTGATGCCTATATATGTGCCAAAGTTAGTTCAGTAGTTCAGTAGGGGATCGCGTATCACGCAGTAGCTGTCGGTTCATGCCTATGGAAACCCAACCAGGGATACCTGCGTCTAACTAGCGTATTCTTAGGTGTGCACATTTGCTTAAATATCGACGAAGGCAAATGCCATTATGAATTGCAGCCTCAACCTGTTTCCCATTTCAAGATAGCGGTCATTAATGATCATTGTGTATGTCTCCAGAGTTCTTGCAAAACATTTATTGTAAATACCTTTTATACTATAGATAATGACATCCACCCAAACTTGTGCTTATGTTTTGTCTTAACCATAGAGGTCTGTGATGTTTCAATCAGAAAGGATGACATCTAGAGCCATTCAAACTACGTACTATCTCTATGACCATGTCAAACTGGTGAGTCTGAGACTAAACATCTCACTTATCAGCCAAAGGATGGAGTACCCAGACTTCATCAGGCATGTCAATGAACCATGTAATCAGTTATGCTTACCATTCACCACTCGTCAGAACAAATAGAAGTGGTTCTCAAAAGAGTGAAGAGGACAGCAGCTATAAGTAATTGGTGGAAATCTCTGTTCACTGACCCCACCAAGGTTGCTGAATCCTGGCACATATTGGTGCATCCTTTTATGATCTTGTTTTCTTTGCAATTTGTTATGTTTATATTGCATTTGTCACAATACAGGTGGGCTCACAACAATTTCAGAAAGGTAGACAAGAAATCCAGGTGTGCCACCCTACCTGGGTGTCAGCGAGGTGTGTCGGCATCAGATCCCAAGGTTTGAAGAGAATGCTTGCTGACAAGGAGAGGACAGTAGGGGCGAAATTTCTGTTTTGGCATTAATAACCACATGCCATCTTGAATTTCTCACAACAACAACTAGGAATCCATCTTGGATGCCCTTCTTCCCACTCCTCAGGTATAGCTTTCCGCCCTTTCTACCAAAAAGGTGGGAAACCAAATAACCATGTGACATGCAATCTGACCAGGAACAGCAGGGCATATAATGGCTAGCATGCCAGAAGGACGGGGCTGCCCATTGAGTGGCAAAGTGCTGGACCACAGCAGTGTGTTCTACTCAGGTGCATAAGCCAGAACATCGCAACTTAGGGTTGCGGGAGGGTTTAACACACTTGCACGCAAGGGTGAGCTGCTAGCTGCCACCCTCTCACCTGGATCTTACTTGCAGCCACGCCGATGTAGGGTAGGAGAAAGAAGAATCACCCCCATCAAGCAGAGTTACCACCTACCTGTTGCCTGAGGTCCACTCCTCACCCCGCTGAGTCACCTGGTCAGTTCCAGACCCAATCTGCATCATGAGGTCGTGAAGCTCCAGACACAAGCTGCAAGAAATGGTAGAGACCTTTCAAGTTCCCCATACCCCTTACCTGGGACCCGTCTTGGAGAGGGAGTAAACCCTTTTTGGTCACAGTCAGTATAGTCATAGTGTCACCTTTACCTATTTACCTTACTTAACTGTGTTGGCAGGCCTTTACAGCATATCCCATTTACTTACCTTGTTTGACTGTTGTTGGTCTAATAAACATACCTGCATTTTATTCCTACACTCCCTTGTTGGTTTTTATTTGGGGCGATCTTAAACCCTGATGATAGATGCGGGTAGGGAGACAAATATCTTCACTGTTCTCCGACCTTCCTAAAATCTGTCAACACTGGCTGAGATGATTTAGTTGGGGTTGGTCCTGCTTTGAGCAGGGGGTTGGACTAGATGACATCCAGAGGTCTCTTCCAACCCTAATCTTCTATGATTCCATGATTTTAAGGGCATCCCTGAGCTTCAGAGACTTTCCCAGTTGAATTGCCTGAATTCCCTATATGGGTCACCACTTGTAACGCCAACCCACACAGGAGTGTCAGCAGTGGGGAACAAAACTAAATGCATGAGCTTATACTGCACGAACCAAAAGACACCATTCTCTTAGCCAAGGCTTTAGCTGGCTCATCAATCTCTAGCTGGAACAGTCACCACTAGAGGGGGACAAAGTGTCATTCCAAGCAGACAGGGGTTACAAATGCCTTTGAGGGTATGCCCTCCATAACCATGTCTTTGAGTCCTCAGGTTGGTATCTCTATCTCCACTCAGTTTCCTCTGAGGTTAGAGGTTTGGCTTCTTCCTTCCAGAGTGTCCTGGAGTGCTTGATCCCAAATAACAGTCTCCAATGCCAAACTGTCTTAAGTAAAAAACAGCTTAAGGTAGGAAAATAAAGAAAATATCTAAAAACAAATAGAAATTAATAGAATAAAACATCACTACACAGAAGTCTAAGCAAAATCGAGCTACGCAAGGTGAATCATGTACCTATTCTCTTATTTAAACAGGATTAAATTTCTTACATCTTCATGACCTGAAGAAGAGGTCCATGTAGCTGGAAGGTTTGTCTCTTTCACCAAGAGAAGTTGGTCCAGTAAAGGCTATTACCTCACTCACTTTGTCTCTCTTAACTCTTCATGGTCATTTGCCCCTTTCCCAGACCTCAGCATGGCATCTCTCTTAGGCCCTGTCTGCGTTAGAGAAATATCCACTGGTGTAACTACTTTGATGTATATGTATATACCAGGTACAATCCAGACAAATGAGTAGCTGTGTCAACCCTGCCCTCTAACCTGAGGAGCCCTTTACAATGCTTTGCTGCTGTAGCCTCCAGTCTGGACTGCTCACAAACAGCCTCCAGAATGCAAGTCACTCCCAGTTATGTCTGCATGGGCTGCAGCCAGCCAGACACATCATGGCTCTTACCAGCTTTGGTTATACTGCAGGGTGACCCCAACACACTCTCAGTCTGAGATTTCCCACCCCCAGAAATGTATGTCCTGTATTGCCCAGCCTTCTCCTGGGAAATGCATGTTTACATAAATTCCATTATTGCTTTAATAGAAATAATGTGCACATAACTTGCCAGCCCAAATGGAGTTTCCCAAACACTTCAATTTAAAAACACTGGATTAGATAAAACAATAAAACAAGTTTAGCTACAAAAGATACATTTTAAGTGAGTACAAGTAACGAAGCATAAAAGTCAGAAATGGTTACAAGAAAAATAAAGACAAAACGCACTTGGTGCCTAACTTAACAAACTACGAGAAACTCAAAGCAAAGTTCTCACTGCATGCTCTCAGCAGTCTTACTGACCAAACTTCTTAAACCAGGACCTCTTTTCCCTAGAATCCAACAAATGCTTCCTTTGTCTTGTCAGTTCAGGTGCTGTGAATGTGATGGGCAGGGAGAGAGAGGGGAAGATGTCTTGCAGTGTTTGTCCCTCCTTTTATAGTGTCAGTTTCCCTCTTGAAACACATTTCCAGCTGAGATTCAGGATACAAAGAGTCTAGAGGGAAGGATGTTCTCTGCTGCTTTTTCCTCACCTGTTTGAGCGCTCTTTGTTTTCCTTCCTTCTTGATGACTCTATTTACTGCTTAAATGCAAATTAAGCAAAGCATCACATTCCTTTGTCTGAGACAGACCTGTCTGGCAACCTCAGTCTGGAACATGTGTCAAGAACACAATAGAGTGGAATCTTCTAACTTCACAAACAATGTTGCCACACACATTTTATCAGGACAACAATGGCCAGCAAATTATAAGTTTTCAAATGATACCTCATGAGGCATACTTTGTACAAAGAGTATTACAATTGCCTGTAGGGTGTGGACACAGGGGTACACTATATTACAAAAACTCGGTTAATAGAATGGTAAGGTTGCAAAGTCACACACTTAAAGGATAGAAAATGCCAGATTTAAGGTTGCCTGTGCCATCTTAATTCACCCCCCTTGTGCATATGCATTTTGATATACCCTTTAATTATATGATCACACACTTCCCTCCCTTCCCCCCACTCCCCTTGCACAGGACCCCTGCCTCATTCAGTGCAAAGGAGGGAGGGTGCTCACTTAATGGGAAGCTATTCAATATTTATTTTCATCCTTATCATTCAGTGAATGATCCTAGACATTATTTACTGCATACCATTGAAACTCTACATCAAATACAGAATTATTAAGTTGATTTATGTCTTTCTATGCCACTGTAGTATCTAAGTGCTTCACAAACATTAATTAACATATCTTCACAACACCCCTGCCTGTAAAGTAGAGGGTTATTATCTGGTTTTAACAGATGGGAAGCTGAGATTAAGACCAAAATTGTCAAGAGTCCACTAATTTTGAGTGCCTCACTTGAGATACCTAGGACCTGATTTTTCAGAGTACTTAGCATTTTTATAGCATTTTCTATGTTCAGAGTACAGCTCTATTGGACTACAGTAGCAGTTCCATCAAATTTCATTTTGAGTTTCAAATTTAAACAATCTCATTGAAAAGCCCAGTCAAAATCACGGTTCATCTAGTTTGGTCGGGGGCAAAATTCTAAACTATGGATTTTGTATGATTTCAATGCAATTTGTATCCCAAGTCTGGTTATCTTAAAAGAGGAATGTAAATTGTGCATGCAGAAAATGGCTCCAGCTTACAGGGAAGACACTTACAGGGACTTGGAGAGTCTTTACCATTTTGAACCGGTATTGAATTTAAATCTAAGCAAATATGCTAAGGAGATATCAGAAAATTTGTGGCTTGAACACAGTTGATTTTGCTTTTTACTCATTGTCAGTGCTAATTATATTAATGAAATGTTCATCTTGGTCAGAAACAAAATAGTCAATAAGGTCACCACAATTGTAAGAGAAAACACTCTTGTGAGAAAAGGGATGCTGAGGTCAGGAATATAGATAACAAGAAAACAAGGGTTAGGAAGAGGGTTTGTCATGCGAGAGGGTGATAACAGCAATTTTAAATGAGATGGGGAAGATACAGTGTATATGGAAGTGATATACTCACTTCCAGACTCTACCATTTGTGCGGCCTCTTGAAATTCTGCCCCACTAGTATTAGTTTCTCCACAATAGGGCACTCCACACCTGTGGAGGAGAGGGTAGAATTTGCCCTGTATGAATATTCACACGGAAGCAACTTGTCTCCCACAATCCTGTCCCAGCATGCACTAGGCTCATTAAAGCTTAGGATTGGTTGTCTAGGAGCAGACTCTTCTTTGATAGTTCCAAAGTCTCAGTCAGGAATCTAGAGAAGTATCCTCAGAACATTACAATGGGAACAATAAAAGAAAAAGCTTCTGGCTATCAGAAATATTTTTAATAGTGCATCACTGCAAATGGGAGTTTGGTAATTCCCACCCCACTTTTTATGTTTAAAATATGCCTAAATTTGGCTGAGGCTCCCTAAGGCCAAAATTTTTAAGATCAATTGAATTTTAATCTCTTACTAAACTCATTATCTAATTATCCTATTAATCTTCTCTAAACCAGCTCTCCCATGAGAGACTATTCCCAGCTTTTTTGTGCAAAATTGGTAGTTTTGATAAAACTCAAAACAAAATTAAATTATGCATTCATTTGAATTCCCAGCTGGAGTTAACCTCTTCAATTTTGAATGATGCTTTAGGTACAGTTGGAAAATCCACATTAATCAAAGGAACAGATGACCAAGAGAGGTTATGGAATCCATGTCATTGGAGGTTTTTAAGAACAACTTTGACAAACATTTGTTAGGGATGGTCTAGATCAGTGGTTCCCAAACTTTAACAACCTGTGAACCCCTTTCACTAAAATGTCAAGTCTCACAAACCCCCTCCTAAAAAATGAATGTTTCCAGGGATTTTCTCCTTTACCTGAGTATAAATTAGAAAAGCAGTGATCTTGGAAATATAAAATTTGTTTTTATGACATGTTTATTACACACTATTTATTATTAATTATTATTTATCATTACATTATTCTTATTACATTATGAAAATGGCAACACTCTTCCAAGATCTCACTTTCATAGCTTGTATCATTTGAATAAGCCTATTATAAGACAAGACTCCTATGTTTCATCAAGGAGTATCAGATGTGAAACAGCATGCAGGTATTGAAGAAGCCAACTCAAAGAGGTCCTCCTACACAGGCATTCAGGTCTTGAGCAGTCCAGGCAAACAAAGCACATTACAACAAAGCTTAAACTTGTTCTTCATAATAATTTTAAAAACAATACCAGCTGCATATTTAATTTTAAAAACAGCAAAAAAAAATCTGCCTCCCTTTCCATTTTTTATACGAAGTCTTGAAGTTTAAATCTCCTCAGTGTGATAGATATGCTTGCTTTGATCTGCTTAGCTCTTGGAAGTCCAGGGGCTCCAGACTGCTGCCCCAGGCTGCCCAGGGTCCCTAGGGACAGCTCTGTCCGCCATTAGGGAATTTTTTCCCGGGAACCCCCTGTAACATTTTGCGAACCCCCAGGGGTTCATGAACCCCAGTTTGGGAACCACTGGTCCACATATATATGGTCTGCTTCAGTGCAAGGCATGGACTGTGTGGGTCCACCACAATGCACAAGTACACATGGGAATCCACAAGTGAATATATATATGGCTTATAACATATAAAAACATTAATACATACATGAGGAGGGATTTTAGCCTAGCAATATAGAATATTATGCAGATAAGTATAAATTTACAGGCAAAGTGGGTGTTTGGTGAACTGCATTATCAGTACATAAGAGACAGGGTGGAGGAGGAAATATCTTTTATTGGACCAACTTCTGTTGGTGAAAGAGACAAGGTTTCAAGCGCCACAGAATTCTTCATCAGCTCTGTGTAGCTTGAAAGCGTGTCTCTTTCACCAACAGAGATTGGTCCAATAAAAGATATTACCTCACCCATTACCTTATCTCACTCATATCCTGAGACCAATGCATCTACAAAAACACTGCAAACACAATTGTCTATATATAAACTATTATAATGATAAAAAAATCAACACTGGTGAGCATAGGCTACATAAATATAGTGAATATTGCACAGATTTCTAGTATTTGTAAGTTACTTTGTCATTTAGAATATACAATATTACTTAGTTTGTTGTAAAGCTTTTCTAATTCATTTTTTAAACACTAAACCACGTATGCTTGAATTACCACAATTTATAGCTCACAGCAATAATAGAAGGAGGACTGAAAGAAGGCAATGGTTTTAGCCAATAGCAGCACTTTGGGACCTTTTTCCAAGGCTAGTGATTGTTTATTCTAAATGCAGTTGCACTCTCCAGCTAATGCTACGTTTAACAGCTGAATAAGCAAGTTATTATCATGTTCATGTTTATGCTCAGCTGTTGCTGCAGGGACATTCTTCTGTCACTTGCATGTTACGTAGCTCTGATTTTTGTGTAATGTATCCATATTATGGGATGAGATGGAAAATGGTATTCTGCTGTTTGGGGGCTTTCCCTTCACCCTCCCACTTCCCTGGTTCTTGTCACGCAGACAGCAAGCAGCAAAAGACCAGAAGTCCGAAGTGCAGACAATGTGATGTTTATTGGGATTAGTTCCAAACAAGCATGTCCATAGCTCTATACGCCAGCAGAGTTTGTTTCCCAGTGTTTGGTTCCCAGCTCTGACACCGCAGAGCATTTACCCCGTGTCCCCCTTCCCAGCTCTGACCCTGCAGAGCCTTGCCTGTGTCCCCGTTCCCTATTCCCCATTCTCATTTCCCATTCACCATTTTCCCTATTCCCACCTCCTCCTTCTTAGCAGGCCCAAATACACCTGCAATGTATGCCCACAGTCCCACCCCTTACCACTTAGGTTCATGTTCCATTTTGGGTCTGGGTTCTTCATCCCAACCCTTTTGTACCCCCATGGGAGGGGTAAGGAGTGAGGTTGTGCTGCTTGGTCTTTTAGTGTTTTATACCTCTCGCCCCAAGCCCCTTTGCCCCTCCGGACTGGTTGCTTGACTTTGCCTTGAGATAGGGGTTGAGGCAATCTTAAAGTGTGCTCTCAAGTAACACTTTAACTGCTCTTATCTGTTCCCATTGCATTAACAAATTCAGCTGACTAGGCAGAAGCAACATCAGTGTCTTTTCCCCTTGTTTATACATTTTAGTATAAGACTATCAAAAAGTCAAATGCAAAATTCTGCCCCAGGCTAACAAACAGACCTAAATACTAACATCTGTCACACAAGAATTATTGTGCGTCTTTGAGACCTTGCTAGCAACACAAGGAGAATAAAATGCACTGAAAGGGGAATGGGTGAACAATATATCTATATTCTTGACCCTAAGCCATGGATCCAACCTGAACCTTCAAGCTTCCAATGTCCATAGAGACAAGCTTCCTATGAAAGAGTCTTTCAATTTCTCATTCATCCTCATTCCTCATAGAGCAGGGGTGGCCAAACTGTGCCTCACTAACTACATGCAAGTTAAATTGTGGCTCGTGGAGCCCCCCCACACCACTCCACATTCTCCACCTACCAGACTGGGCTGCGGGGAGCTCAGGACCTCTGCCTTGCAGTGGGGTGGTGAGGTAGGGGCTTCTGCCCAGCAGGTCAGGGGGGTCTCGGGGCTTCTGCCCTGCTGGGGTTCGGGGCTTCAGCAGGAGTGAGGCAGGATGGAAGCCTCAAGTCCCAGCAAGTGTATTCTGCGGGGTGGAAGCCCGTAGCCCCAGCAGGCACTTCCTGAGGGGCAGAATCACCAAGTCCTGGCAGATGCGCCCCAACTCCTAAACTTCTGAAGATAGTTATATGTAGCTCGGAGGGTCTGTAAGTTTGACCACCCCATCATAGAGCCACAACCACTGCATGTACATACAATGGGACTCATGATTTTAGAAGCTTTTCTGGTTTTATGCTTGTATAATTTATGCAGCTTAGTCCTTGATACAGTATGATGCTGAATGCCACCTACTCCCATTTAAATCAAAGGGAGATAAAGACACTCAGAATCTTGCACAGCTGGCCCCATACTTTTTTACATTATGCTAAATCAGTCAATTTCATATCCATTTCATCTCCTTTTAGTTTTTGGACTCCTTAAAATTTGAAAGACATGTCCCTTGAACAGCCAAAAAAAGTAAGTGTCAGACAGATACAGATTTCCCATAAACTTAGATATGAACTGAACTGCAAAAAGATAGGGTTTTTTTTGTTTTGTTTTTTTAACATATTGCCAGAAACTGAAGATATAAAGTCTGTCAGATGAATTCTCTTTACATTTTTTCTCTACAGTTTTGGTGACAAGTATCAAGGAACCTTTCTTCCTACTATTTAATGTAGGTCTTATCTCTTTAGAAATGGTAATGATAGGCAGCGTGAGTGTATGAGGAGATCTTGGCAGACCACTACTGCTTATTGCTAAAAATAACAGAGCCTGCAGGTCATAAGTGGGCCTATGCAGCAGCCCAAGCATGACTGTGTCAGGAGGGGAGGAGGTTTGGGCGACCATAAAAAGGGAAGCATGACCCCGCATCCTTCTTGATGAGATCTCTGTTGAAATTGCTGAGGTATGCATTTTAGAAAAACAGGAAGCTTATCTATATGTGCCCTCAGGGATGTGTTTGTGAGGGCCTCAAGGCATGCAAACTCTGGAAAAAAACATCTGGCTAATTGATGATCAGAGGGAAACCTCTTGATTAACCTTTGAAATTGCTTGCTTAACAAGTTTTCTTTGACTGACGTGTTATTCTAATACTAATGAATATATAAGGGAAGAAAGTGTGGGGTAGTTGGACTCTTCAGGGACTCTCCTTCAGGACACATGGTTGGGTCCAGGTCGGCAAACGGAAGATTGGCCATCAGAAGACTACCACTGTGCCATTCGAGAGCCACACCCAACTTTGGTAATTATTGAGGGTTGTATGTTTTACTAATCTGTTGGGGACATGTGTATGTGCTTGAGACTAAGTATAAGTTTAAATGAAAGCACTCTTGTGTTGTCCTGTTTACATCCTGTATATTACTGAGTAATATTGTATATTCTATCAGTCGGATGGCTGTGTCTTCATTGATTTATTTCCTGACACCACCTCGCACAGAGTAAAGTTACCAAGAGCTTTGGGTTGAAAGAACCCTTGGTCACATGAGGAATCCAAAGGCTTTGACTTTGGTAGCAGTTTTCACTGAGTGAGCTTGCAAAACCACAAAACCTTGTCTTACATGAAATTTTCAGTAAAAAGGCAAAGCTTGCCGAACCATACAGCTGAGCACATTTTTGCCAAGAAGCAATCTTTGCTCAAAACCAGATGCAATTCACTCTAAAAAATCCATTTATGCAAGGATTTCAAGTTTCCAAGTTCATAAAGGAGGCTTCAGAAAAGAACACCTCTGAATTTCAAGTAGCTTTGTGTTTTGTTAAAAATATTAGGTATTTCTTTACAGATGGAGGCTCACATAGTCAAACTCTATAGTGACTTCAGTCGGAGTTGCAGCCACATATATCAGGGCAGTATCTGGTCCAGAGTGACTAAGAGATTCCACTAAGAAAAATAATCTTGTTTAGTAGTTAAACCAGGAGCCACTCAGTTCAGAATCCTGGGTTCTATTTCTGGCTCTGTCATTGACTCTGTGTGACATTGGCCCAGTCACCGTGCTTCAGTTTTCCTCTCTGTAAAATGGAGGTGATAATATCAATCTTATTCTATGAGAGTTTTGTGAGGCTTAATGGTTTTAAAACCTTTTGAAATTACAGAAATTATGGATGAAATCTGGCTCCATGGAAATGGAGTTTTGCCATTGACTTCAATAGGGCCATGATTTCACTCTAGAAGTTGGTAGCAGACCTACAAACAGATTCCTGGAATCATGATGACCAATCCTGTTTTAATAACTACTAGAACTATCAAAAATAATAACTGGATTCTTTTTCGTGTGCAGGCAACCGTCCAACAGGAAATTTCTATGGTAGTTTGCCTTAAATTATTAAGCAGAAAGGTGGCAGGTCTTCATTAGGAACAAAGATTAAAAAGAATATTTTGCTTTAATATAAGAGGGAAAAGACATGTTGCTGAACATAATGGACTATATTCTATGTGGAGTATATCATAATGTGCTCTTCATTTGAGTTACACGTTGAAGATGAAACAAATATGTCCAGACATTCTGGAGACGTTCTTTCAAAGCTTCAATCCATCTCATTTCATTCACTTTGGATAATATTTTACATCTGACACAGCCTATGATCATTATGAAGATCAGGTCACATTACCTACTTGAAGACTCAAATGGCTTATTCAAGGGCTTAAGACCTACACATCTCGAAAACTGGGCTAAACATTTGTAGGCTAAAAATTTTGGCTCAGTTCTGAAATCCTTTCTCAGATAAATGTGCCATTAACAAATAGCTAAAAGTCACTGGTACAGCTGTGGAATGTCCTTGCAAAAGTGTAAGGATCACATAAGACGTCACTGTCCTTAACAAGGTCTGATATTTGCATGAAATATTGCATATTTGATCCTTTCGTTTCTGTCAGTCCACAGTAGTATTAAAAGTGCTTGTGCCCCTTCTCTTCAAGCCAGTGATCATTCAGGCTAATGATTGGTAGGATCTGGAAGTAGCAAGGCTATGAGGCAAATCTGAAATTCACTTCATGCAATCCCATTTACTTCGATGGACTGCGCAAGATGTAAAATAGTGCCAAAATTTTTGGCCTATAGTATTTAACGATGAACTGAGAACAGGTTATCCAGCAATGAAAATTCATGCACAGTCCTCAGCATCACCGATGTTTCTTCTTGTATCATCAAGACAGATGACCTGCATTTCTTTTTACTTTGATGAAACGAGATGATGACACAAAATGCAAATATTTAACAAGTCTTGCAATCATACTCTCTATCTAGAATATGATTATGAGCTGGACAATAGTGCAGTAGCATACAGATGTTAACCGTGGAATGAACAGAGTTTCTGATTCACAATTGTTTTGTAGTAATGAAGTGTAAATCAAAGTGTGTTTTAGTGCTGCTTTTTAAACAATTTCTATGAGTCACTAAAATATATATAATTGTTTTGGGGTTTTTAAGGAATGGGTAAATAGGTGAATTTTCTGGATGATATAACTTTGTCTAATTTGTACATTTTTTCTAGACATTTAGCTCTTCACGTCTGAAAACTAGAATTTGAATCCCAAATTAGGTTATAAATGAAAACAAGGTATTTGCACTCTAATTGCTACTTGAGCTTATCAAAATATCTCCATTTGTGCATATCAGAAAGCATGTGTTGTCTCCACACAAAGAAGGCCCAGGACTAGTGGAAATTTGACTTTCTAGCTACTACAGGACATATCCCCTGGGGTACAGACACATAAGCCAACTTTGACTTTGCATGCCTACCTGTGCCAACCAAATTATCAGGAGAAGAGCCAGGCATGATCACTACATCCCATGGTCTCTACTGCCCAGAAGGAAAGGAGTTTTCCCTGGCTAATTTGCACCAGTCAATCAGGACAAACCATTTAAAGGGATCAAAGGACTCAAAAAGAAATTTCCTTTGCTGACAGCATAAGGGAGCTCAGACAGGGAGATGCAAGAAATCCACTGAACTGAAGAATTCTCCCCCAAAAAGGGGGAGAAAGCCAGAACTTTGATGAGTATATGTGAAAGCTCCACTATATCTGGCATCTGGGGACCAGAAGCCGCCTCCAACATCAGTATGTGTTAATGAGGACCTCAAGTGTAATCAGGACAACTGCAGGGCCTTGAAAGGTCCTGCCTATATTCAAAATACAGTAAAAACTGTATTATCCAGCACTTTACCAATCAGAAAGCTCTTTAAACCAGCATTTCTGACCTTCATAGAAAGTCCAGTTTATAGTCTGGTTGACACAGGGCCAGGAGGCTCTGTGTAGCTCCCCAGAAACAGTGATGTCCCTGATGCTCCTAGGCAGAAGAATGGCCACAAGAGTGTGGGAGGGGGTGCGGGGCTCGGGTGTGGGAGTGGGTGCACGGCACAGGCTCTGGGAGGGCAATTGGGGTGGGAGGGGGCTTGGGGCAGCAGGTTGGGGCATAGGAGAGGGTGAGGGGTGCCAGATCCAGGCGGCGACATGTCCCTGCTGCTCCTAGGCGGAGGTGTGACTAGGCAGCTCTGTGTGCTGCCCCCGCCATGAGTGCTGGTTCTGCAGCTCCCATTGGCCTAACCGCTCCTTCACCTAGGAGCAGCAGGGACATGTAATCGCTCGTGGGGAGCTGCCTGAGGTGAGTGCTGCCTGGATCTGGCACCCCCTCCCATGCCCAACCCCCAGTCCTGAGCCCCCTTCCACACCCAAACTCCCTCCCTCTTAGTTAACAGGAATCTTTTTTACTTACCGGCATCCCCCCCCCCCCCCCCACGCTGTTCCTCCAATGTGCCAGATACCAAAGCTTTTACTATATGTTGTTTCTCTTTTGTACTAAAAACCCCCACACTCACCCATATGTTCCATCCTCTTCCCTTAGATTGGTACTGTAGCCCTACAGGATCCAACCCTCTGTTCTGGAGAGGCAGTGAGCTAATTTAAATGAACTCTTCAAATCCATATAAGCTCCACAACCACTGGATGCAGACATTATTTTTCCCACCTCCACTTTGTGCAGCATTCTGGCATTTCTCAGAGCAGACCTGCCCAATGTGCAGCAGTGTAGATGACACATAGACTCCTGAAGGCTGTGTAGACATTCTTTTTAACAGCTCTGGAATATCGGGATTGAGGTACTTTGTCAGAGCAGTGTGAGAACTGTTTGCACAGCATTTATCTACATGATGCTTGTCTCATCCCAGCACAATTAGTCCCATTAAACTGACTTAGAAAGTTTGGAAAGAAAACAAAATGAAATACAAATGTAAGGAGTCAGGATGAGCTCCACCCTGACATCTGGTGGTCAATTGTGGCAAGTTGTGGAAAAGAACTTCAGGGGCTGATCACATTTGCATAGGCACACCCACCCTGCCTAGCATGGGCCCGTAGCTGCCCAAATGGTCACTTTGGCTGCTGTGGGATCCCCAGTTTCTCTGTTATTGGGGCAGAAAGAATAAATTGTTATTATCCTGATTATGTGAATCAAAGACAGTGGAACTGTACTTGGCCTTTTGTTATGATGGAGGGACTCGCCATCAACTAAGTAGCACTCGCTAGGCAAGGGACATGGGTTCCAAAACTCAGTGAATTGAGAGAGGCTGGGGATAGGTATTAATACCGGGTGAGGGTGTCACATGCTAATTGCATTGCCTTCTCTCTCCATTGTGGAATATCAGAGCTAATTTTGATTCTATTAGCACTCCAGTTACAGGCTGTTGAGTTGAATTCACTTTGGGCTAATGGTGCACCAGTACTGAGGCTCCCCTACTACAAGCTGAAATCATAAAAGAGCTAAACATACTAGGAGCTGAAATCACTGAGTGTTGTGTTAAGCAGTGGGGGAGCCTGAAGATATATTGTGGAGCAGTTCGTGGGGGTGGCTGGAGTGGCTCATGGGACAGCTGGCAGAGCAGAGTGCCTGATGGAGCAGAGTGGAGCCCCATGGAGAGGTGGGGCAATCAGCTTTGGACCACGTAATGTGCCCCTTAACTCCCCCCACCTCATCTCCACCCAGGTTGGGAGGTAAAATTCTGCAGATAAACTTTCGAACTCTGGTGCTGCACTGACCGGGGCTGAGACTTTTGGGTTGTTCGACTTTTGGAACTTTGGGCTGCTGGACTCAAGAACCAAAGGGAAAGAACACACCCCAATTTGCTTGGGGTGGGTTTTTTGCTCATGGGTTGTGTTATGAATCCTGTTAGTGGTGTTTCCCCAACATAATGCCACATTGTTTCTCCCTGTTATTAAAAGGCTTTTGCTACACTCAGACTCTGTGCTTGCGAGAGGGGAGGTATTGCCTCTTGGAGGTGCCCAGCGGGGGTGGGGGCTCGAGCCAGTTTTGCATTGTGTTATTGGAATGGAACCCCTAGATACTAAACCCAGCGCTTGTTGCTGCCAACTCTGACGGGCAGAAGGGTTACACAAAAAAGGCAAAAATACATTTAATAAGATGGGGATCACTGAGCAGCATCAAGAACAGAGCACAAGATAGCGTTCTCCACTTGTTAATCCTTTTTCCAGTACTGAAGATTGTACAGTTTTTGCAATGGTGGTGTAAACCAGGGTCTGAATTAGCTTTCTCCGTCAATCTATTAATGAACTGCAGGAAAAAACCTCAGGGGCAGATGGTATTTGCACAGCCATAACTACTTTGCCAATCTGACCAGCTGACCTACTTTGCCAGTGATCAATTTTGTTTGTTTTGGGTTGAAATTAACTTTAATCTTTAACTCAGGATAATTAAATGTTATTCTTTTTGCATGACTAAAGGTGCTAGTGATGCCAAATCGAAGCTGAAGTCAGAGGGAGTAGGGACAGGTATTCTGACCCAGTGTGGGCTCTGTTAAAAGACTTCTAGAAACCAGTTCACCCTCCTCCTCCTGATCACTCAGTTTAGGGTCTATGGTTCTCCTGAATAATTACTAGAGCTGCCATTGCTGATGAGTAAGGCTACGATTTAGTCCAGAGGTTGGAGAAGTCACAGAATCCATGACTTCCAGAGACCTCTGTGACTTCAGCCTGCGGCAGGTGGGAGTTTCAGGGTCCTCCTCCACCCACTCCACTCTCCTCCTCTCCAGTACCCTGGCCACCAGAACCCCCCAGCTCCCGTCCACCACAGGCTGCAGGGAACCCTGCAGCTCCTGGCTGCCGTGGGCAGTAGGGGCACCCCACAGCTCCTGGCCGCCATGGATGGTGGGGGTACCCCTGAGCTCCCTGCCACCGCGGGCCCTCAGAGCTGCAGGCAGCAGGGGTACCCCTCAGCTCCCAGCTGCTGCAGGTGACGGGGGCCTGGCCGCTCCCAGCTATGGGCAGCGGGGGACCCTGCAGCTCTGACACCCAACCTGCAGTTGGAGCCCCAGGCACCCCAGCCTCTGTGCAGCTGCCCCACTGCAGGCAGTGTGGGGACCCGCAGATCCCCATTTTGTCACAGATATTTTTAGTAAAAGCCATGGACAAGTCACAGCTTCCATGAATTTTTTTTTATGGCCTGTAACACGTCTGTGACTTTTACTAAAAGCATCCATGACAAAAATCTTAGCCTTACTGATGAGCAGGTCTAGAGCTGAACCTTATACCTGATGTAGGGACACTGTTACAGTGACAGACAACACAGAGGATGTAGCAGCAGTGAGGTTCCCCACTACCCAGTGAACTCACTAAGAGCTGTGATCACTAATAACTGGGTTAAGTGGTGGAATCTTAGAACATACCATCATAGCAAGAGGAGCATTCTTCAAACCCGCCCCCCCTTTCAGGGGTAGGAAGTGAACCCATGTGAATGCACAACTAAATTATGGGACTTCATTGACTTTAGGTAACCAACAGTGAGCGGAGTACAGCAGAGGGAAAGGGGAGTGGAGTGTTAAAGGAACATTCGCTTGTTGGACTTTCACACCAGAACGTAGGAAACTGAAGCAAAGGACACTGCCCAGGATGCTGTGGGGTGGGTGTTTACTTATGGTTTGCATCCTTTTGAATCACTGTTAGTGTTTTCCCAAATGAATGCTGGGCTCCCTTGCTCTTTTAATAAAAACTTTCTTTTGTTATACCCAGATGCAGTGCTTGCCCATGAGGAAGTACTGCCTCTTAGACATGCCCAGGGATGGTATTTAGTTTTTCTAGATTTCTGGGTGAGGTCTCAAGCTGGTTCTGTTCTATATTGTTAAGTGGAATCCAGGAGATAGAACCTGGTCCTTGTTGCTGCTGACATCAGCTGGCAAAAAGGTTAGAGGGATAACAAAGGAGTTTATTAGTATTAAGGCTAACACAGTTTTTTCTTCTATTGGCAATAACTGGATACTAGTAATACTATCTTACCACAGCATATAACTACTAATGCAGAACTAAGGTGGAGGATAAAATCAAAATAAAACAGGATGAAGGAAGAGGTATGTCAGAAATATTTCTGAGTGACTTAAGTGAACAAAAAAAGGAAGGCAATTCCTCCAGGCAAAATGCCAACTAGTGTTACAAGAAACCAATACTGGGTAAATCAAATGCATACCCTGACTCCCAGTAGTTCATTTCATGAGCAGGATAACTGTAGCCTGTGCAATAAAATGCTGTCAGTTTGCTAAAACATTTCTGCTCTGTATTATCTGGGAGATTTGCAGTCCTTCAACTTTCGCTGTTAATACTACTTTTTGCAATGTTTGAATACATTTTTAAAACTGCAACCTGGATGCAGCAAAAAGTAAGTTCTATATTGGGTTCTGGTGAACCTCCGAGAAACTGAAATACTGAGCAACTTTCCTCACCTTCAAATGTGATACTGTAGATAAAGTTTTGAGCATTAAGCCACCACTGTAAAGAATCTAGAGTACTCAGAGGAATATAAACAACCTATATTGAAAGACTGCTCAAGTTCCAAAGTCAAGCACTTACAAGTTAGGTAATGCTAGAATTAATAGATATTTTTCTAAAAGACATTGTGACACTCAGAGGTGCAAATCCAGAAAGTGAGAGGTGATGTCACTACTGTTACCTCACTATTTGGACTTAAGGTATACCAATACTGGCCCACCTATCCAACTGGGGAAAAAAATGGTGATCCACCCTAAAGTATTGCCAGAGGGTTTGTCTCTGACTGGCAGAGTGTTGGATTAAAAGTAAAAACAGGAGGACTTGTGGCACCTTAGAGATTAACAAATTTATTAGAGCATAAGCTTTCGTGGGCTACACCCCACATCATCGGATACATAGAATGGAACATATAGTTAGAAGTTATATATACACATACAGATAATTTGGAAGTTGCCATACAAAGTGTGAGAGGCTAATTAGTTAAGATGAACTACCATCAGCAGGAGAAAAAACAACTTTCCTAGTGATAATCAAGATGGCCCATTTAGACAGTTGACAAGAAGGTGTGAGGATACTTAACTTAGGGAAATAGATTCAATATGTGTAATGACCCAGCCACTCCCAAGTTAATGGTATCTAGTTTGCATATTAATTCAAGCTCAGCAGTTTCTCGTTGGAGTCTGTTTCTGAAGCTTTTCTGTTGCAAAATTGCCACCCTTAAATTTTTTACTGAGTGGCCAGAGAGGTTGAAGTGTTCTACCAGTTTTTGTATGTTATGATTCCTGATGTCAGATTTGTGTCCATTTATTCTTTTGCATAGAGACTGTCCGGTTTGGCCAATGTACATGGCAGAGGGCATTGCTGGCACATGATGACATATCACATTGGTAGATGTGCAGGTGAACGAGCCCCTGATAATGTGGCTGATGTGATTAGGCCCTACGATGGTGTCCCCTGAATAGATATATGGGCACAGTTGGCAATGGGCTTTGCTGCAAGGATAGGTTCCTGGGTTAGTGTTTCTGTGGTGTGGTATGTGGTTGCTGTAGAGTATTTGCTTCAGGTTGGGGGGCTGTCTGTAAGCAAGGACTGGCCTGTCTCCCAAGATCTGGGAGAGTGAGGGATCATTTTTCAGGATAGGTTGTAAATCTGTGATGGTGCTCTGGAGAGGTTTTAGTTGGGGGCTGAAGGTGACGGCTAGTGGCGTTCTGTTATTTTCTTTGTTGGGCCTGTCCTATAGTAGGTGACTTCTGGGTACTCTTCTGGTTCTGTCAATCTGTTTTTTCACTTCAGCAGGTGGGTATTGTAGTTTTAAGAATGCTTGATAATAGCTCATCTTAACTAATTAGCCTCTCACAGTTTGTATGGCAACTTCCAACTTATCTGTATGTTTATATAATCTTCTTACTATATGTTCCATTCTATGCATCCAATGAAGTTGGCTGTAGCCCATGAAAGCTTATGCTCTAATAAAATTGTTAGTCTCTAAGGTGCCACAAGTACTCCTGTTCTTTTTGCGGATACAGACTAACACAGCTGCTACTCCGAAACCTGGGATTAAAAGTAATAATTAATACATTTATGTTGTGGAAAATATAAGAGTGATTCCAGAACAGACCCCAGATTTGGCCTGACCATTAGAAAGAAATGTCTCTCAGCCTGCTCTCTCAACCTGCTGAGTTTGTGCTAATTGAAACAGGCCTGCCAGTTTGCAAGGTCTGTGTTAACTGTAGAAAAACATTTAGAGACAAAGAGTTTGTCCTAAAAGTGATAAGATAACATGTTACGAATGTTTTTTCTAAACTCAGGAAAAAGATTTGTTGTTCCTTCACTTTTATATTCCTATCTTGCTTGTTTTCTTTTCACGTGTGACAAGTGGCAAGGATAGATTCATTGGAGTCTGTCATGCCCCAGTGATTTGAGAATAGTTATGTTCAGTGAAATAGGGTGTGATTGTAAAAGTATGTTTAAATGAGTAATAAAAAGTTGACGTGCCAGCCTAATAAATAATAACTACCCAGGAACATTCGGCCAAAGAATGAGCAGGATGGAGATAACTGCATGACCCTGTAAGGCAAACCAGAATCCATCTCCAACTGCCCCAAGGACGAAGGGGCCAAAGAACCGAAGAACAAGAAAACAACAAGCCGTCACTGTTGGGCCATCTGCATGATGAACTATCATCTCAAACATGAGAGCAACATGACAAAGCAAACCCTATAAGATTTGAATGAGGATGAATCCCTATAAAGACAGACTCTGAAGACTGAGAACTTTGAGTCTGGTTCTGCAACCACTCTCCAGGAGCATCGGATGTGCATCCGACAAGACTTGGCTCCATCCTTGCGTCCAGGCCACCTGGCCAGTGACTTGGCACGAGCAACTCTAAGGCTGGTAACTATAACAACAACCTGGCAGAACCTGCGTGCGTGTGCACGAGTGAATGTGTGAGTGAGTGAAATGTTATAGCTATAATTCTCTCTGTATTCACAACAAACATGGCATATTGCCTTATCCCCCTAAATGAGATCCTGCTGGTTTAAATTTAAGTATAACAAGAGGATTCCCTGGAGTAGGTTAATCCAGCAACCCCTTGAAAGGACATGGATACAGCCTTCCAATCAAGAATAGGCACACAAGCAGTAATACTTCAAAAACAGTCTTATTTAGAGAAAATTAGGTGATTACCGAATAGTATACATTGCAACCTTTTCATTTCCATTCTTTCTTTACCTAATATATTGTAAAGTAAGCAAGGAAAGGAAAAAAAATGTGTGTCATAAAGCACACTTGGATTACTTTTAAAGATTATACATTCAATTGACTCAGAAGACTAAACAGACTAGGAGACAAATACAATGTTGTGAGTTGGTACAGACTGAACTTTTCATACCTATGCAGAAGGCCTCAAATATAATAGCTTTGGACTTATTACAGTGTAACATACAAGTACCAGATGGCTAAAATAACACTACAACATAGCATTAAAGAAACATTGAACAATTCACAGTTACCATACTGTGAGCAGTGGCCAGTCGCTCACAGGATGGGGTGGGGCAGATCACATTCAGAAGCAGACATCCCGCTTTATTGACAGACATGCACAAGCAGTCTCTTTAAAATAAATAAAAAATCAGATTCACACTCCAATCCCTCTGATTGCCAGGGGTCCTTCTGCTCTGTCAATCTCCGTTCTCAACTCTGCACTGCTGTCTGGTTGCCTTCTCTTGATCTTCTCCACTCTCTCTTCCCCTCTCTCATCCACCACACGCTCTAGCTTGCCATTTATATTCAGTTTCTGGTCTCCTCTGATTGGTTGACCTTTACAGCACTGAAACGTGCATATCTCAGGGGTGTGTTTTTTCCCCCACACCCCTGAGCGAAGAAAGCGTCAGCGCTGTAAGTAGCAGTGTAGACAAGGTCTAAAGCTAACTATTGTCCCCTACAAACTAAAGCCGTCTAACGCTATCCCTACCTTTGTAATGTTAATTGGGAGAGGTGAATTGTTCATAGAATCATAGAATCATAGAATATCAGGGTTGGAAGGGACCCCTGAAGGTCATCTAGTCCAACCCCCTGCTCGAAGCAGGACCAATTCCCAGTTAAATCATCCCAGCCAGGGCTTTGTCAAGCCTGACCTTAAAAACTTCCAAGGAAGGAGATTCCACCACCTCCCTAGGCAACGCATTCCAGTGTTTCACCACCCTCTTAGTGAAAAAGTTTTTCCTAATATTCAATCTAAACCTCCCCCACTGCAACTTGACACCATTACTCCTCGTTCTGTCATCTGCTACCATTGAGAACAGTCTAGAGCCATCCTCTTTGGAACCCCCTTTCAGGTAGTTGAAAGCAGCTATCAAATCCCCCCTCATTCTTCTCTTCTGCAGGCTAAACAATCCCAGCTCCCTCAGCCTCTCCTCATAAGTCATGTGTTCTAGACCCCTAATCATTTTTGTTGCCCTTCGCTGGACTCTCTCCAATTTATCCACATCCTTCTTGTAGTGTGGGGCCCAAAACTGGACACAGTACTCCAGATGAGGCCTCACCAATGTCGAATAGAGGGGGACGATCACGTCCCTCAATCTGCTCGCTATAACCCTACTTATACATCCCAAAATGCCATTGGCCTTCTTGGCAACAAGGGCACACTGCTGACTCATATCCAGCTTCTCGTCCACTGTCACCCCTAGGTCCTTTTCCGCAGAACTGCTGCCTAGCCATTCGGTCCCTAGTCTGTAGCGGTGCATTGGATTCTTCCGTCCTAAGTGGAGGACCCTGCACTTATCCTTATTGAACCTCATCAGATTTCTTTTGGCCCAATCCTTCAATTTGTCTAGGTCCTTCTGTATCCTATCCCTCCCCTCCAGCGTATCTACCACACCTCCCAGTTTAATATCGTCCGCAAATTTGCTGAGAGTGCAATCCACACCATCCTCCAGATCATTTATGAAGATATTGAACAAAACCGGCCCCAGGACCGACCCCTGGGGCACTCCACTTGACACCGGCTGCCAACTAGACATGGAGCCATTGATCACTACCCGTTGAGCCCGACAATCTAGCCAGCTTTCTACCCACCTTATAGTGCATTCATCCAGCCCATACTTCCTTAACTTGCTGACAAGAATACTGTGGGAGACCGTGTCAAAAGCTTTGCTAAAGTCAAGAAACAATACATCCACTGCTTTCCCTTCATCCACAGAACCAGTAATCTCATGATAAAAGGCGATTAGATTAGTCAGGCATGACCTTCCCTTGGTGAATCCATGCTGACTGTTCCTGATCACTTTCCTCTCATGCAAGTACTTCAGGATTGATTCTTTGAGGACCTGCTCCATGATTTTTCCAGGGACTGAGGTGAGGCTGACTGGCCTGTAGTTCCCAGGATCCTCCTTCTTCCCTTTTTTAAAGATTGGCATTACATTAGCCTTTTTCCAGTCATCCGGGACTTCCCCGGTTCGCCACGAGTTTTCAAAGATAATGGCCAATGGCTCTGCAATCACAGCCGCCAATTCCTTCAGTACTCTCGGATGCAACTCGTCTGGCCCCATGGACTTGTGCACGTCCAGCTTTTCTAAATAGTCCCTAACCACCTCTATCTCCACAGAGGGCTGGCCATCTCTTCCCCATTTTGTGATGCCCAGCGCAGCAGTCTGGGAGCTGACCTTGTTAGTGAAAACAGAGGCAAAAAAAGCATTGAGTACATTAGCTTTTTCCACATCCTCTGTCACTAGGTTGCCTCCCTCATTCAGTAAGGGGCCCACACTTTCCTTGGCTTTCTTCTTGTTGCCAACATACCTGAAGAAACCCTTCTTGTTACTCTTGACATCTCTCGCTAGCTGCAGCTCCAGGTGCGATTTGGCCCTCCTGATTTCATTCCTACATGCCCGAGCTATATTTTTATACTCTTCCCTGGTCATATGTCCAACCTTCCACTTCATGATGTTCCTCACTCTCCTCCCCGCCCTCAACTGTCAGTATCTCTATCCAGGGTATTGCAATCTATACAGGATTCAAACAAGTGAAAACCTCCGGTAACAATACCTGCCCTGTAACCTTGGGCACCTCACAATGCCTTGTTGTTGTAGCTCCCAACCTGGGCCGCTCCCAACCAGCCTACCAGCATGCAGGTCAAACCCTGAGCATCTGTGTACTAAAGAGCCCTGGTTCAGCAGCTCTGACCCCAGCAGCCTGTCTACAGACCCACAGCAGCTTCCAACAGCCTTGATTACTACTTGCAGGGTGAATGAACATGCTCCCACTCCTGAATTTCCCCAGAAACCATGTGCTCTGTAAGTCTAACCCTCTCCTGAATAGTTCAGAGAAATAATATGGTTTGTTTGTCCCTCTAACGGCACAAAGACACAATACAGTGTATTCTGTTTACTGGGCTAAATATACCCTTTTCTTTAAGCACAGCACTAAGTTGGTTTATAGTAAAATAAAACAAATGTATTAATAGAACATAGGTTATGTGATGCTAAATAAAAGGAATAAAGTGAGAAAGCATTACAAGCAAATACAAGTTAAAACACATCTAAAAATCTAAAACTCAATCTAGCAAGATACAGGCTTTGTTCAAGATGTTTTCTCTCACTAATCATTCTTCTTCCCAGCCATGGTTGACTTTCAGTCAGGACCTTCAAAGAAAGCACAAGTGGCTGGTTTCCCTTGTCTTCCTAAGTGAAAGATCTTTGCCTACACAGGCTTCTTGCCTATATTCAACTCCAGATATTTCAAGTCCCTCTATCCCCTTGATTGAAGGCCCCATCGTTCCCAGCTTGCAAGGGCTCTGGCCTCTTGTGTCTGTCTAGTGATGAATGTCAAAGATAACTTCTGTCCTTGCTTATATCTTCCAAAGTTCAATGAATGACAGGATAACCTCATGCTGTCCTTTCCCTCCTGTGGGCTTCCCACGCGCCTGTATTATTTCTATGAAAATGGGGCTTCCATTGGTTCTAATTCCACAATGCTTAGTTTACATAGGAAACTGGTAGATAGCTGTATGGGCAGACTGTACAGCCTAATATCAATGAGAGTCCATAATTCCTTACATAATGTTAATACATACATTTTACAGTGTTGTTAATCACCAGTGTGTCATTAGCTTTCAGAAAAGGCCTTACTCTATACATTTGTATAATACAATAGCATTGTATGGAATGAATTGATTCAATGCTTATCACTTGAGGTTCAGAACCCCTGTCTTTATAGGCCAGCAAACTTTTGAAATTGACTCTTCTGAGGGTAAATCCTCAAAAGTAAAGTTTATTCAAACTGTAAGGAAGACAACATGGAGTCTGGTTGTGAAGGAAGCTGTCATAAATATAAAGGGAAGGGTAACCACCTTTCTGTATACAGAACTATAAAATGCCTCCTGGCCAGAGGCAAAACCTCTTCACCTGTAAAGGGTTAAAAAGCTAAGATAACCTCGCTGGCACCTGACCAAAATGACCAATGAGGAGACAAGATACTTTCAAAGCAGGGGGGGAGGGGCGGGAACAAAGGGTCTGTCTGTCTATGTGATGCTTTTGCCGAGAACATAATAGGAATGAAGTATTAGAACTTGTAAGTAATCTAGCTAGAAATGTGTTAGATTTCCTTTTGTTTAAATGGCTGGTAAATAAGCTGTGCTGAACGGAATGTATATTCCTGTTTTTGTGTCTTTTTGTAACTTAAGGTTTTGCCTAGAGGGATTCTCTATGTTTTGAATCTGATTACCCGGTAAGGTATTTACCATCATGATTTTACAGAGGTGATTCTTTTACTTTTTCTTTAATTAAAATTCTTCTTCTAAGATCCTGATTGCTTTTTCATTGTTCTTAAGATCCAAGGGTTTGGGTCTGAGTTCACCTATGCAAATTGGTGAGGATTTTTATCAAGCCTTCCCCCGGAAAGGGGGTGTAGGGCTTGGGGGGGAGACATCTCCAAGTGGGCTCTTTCCCTGTTCTTTGTTTAACACGCTTGGTGGAGGCAACATAGGGTTCAAGGACAAGGCAAAGTTTGTACCTTGAGGAACTTTTTAACCTAAGCTGGTAAGAATAAGATTAGGGGGTCTTTCATGCAGGTCCCCACATCTGTGCCATAGAGTTCAGAGTGGGGAAGGAACCTTAATAGAAGCCCATGCTTTTTCTTCTGAAGTGCAAATTGTTCTGTTTCCTGCCCTCTCCTCACCCTGATGTCTTGATGGTCCTGTTTCTGCTGATACGTAAATATGGACCTTCATTGTCTTTGCCCGAATACTGGGCTGGTCAGATAATCAAATACATATTCCCTTTTTCTCAGATAGATCTGTTTAGCAACTACCTAACATACCTGGTTTACATATACTTCAGTCAATTTCAGACTATATTCATAACTCTTAATACACATACCATACATACATCATGCAATAATATAAATGATCAGTGAGTTATTAGTTTTCAAATGGTACCTCACAAAGCATATTTTGCACAAAGATTATTACAATAGCATGTAAGGTATGAATACAGGGGTGCTTAGTGTCACCGGTATGCTTTAGGAATTATTTTAGTTCTATGGCCTGTGTTATATAGGAGGTCAAACTACATTACCACAATAGTCCCTTCTGGCCCTTGAATCTATAATTTCTATTAAATAAAGAGTCAATAAAACACTGTGGACCAAATTCCACTCTTACTCTTCATCAATGAAGAAGTATACTGAAGTCAGTCCAGTGAATCTGAATTTACATTAAAATAACTGAGTAGACTTTGGCCCTGATAACTCAAAATTCTTTATATGATGTTGTGCAGAACTAAGACTATGCTCATTTTAGACCCATTATATATTTTTTTTTATTTGGTGGAGAGATTCCTCTGAATTCTCCTTTTTGTCTTAAATTCACTGCTCCATTTCAAAGACATTTTAAACAATATGTATCCACAAACAAACTATATTCTCACTATTATGTTACTTTTGCATGAGTAAGCTAGCACAATTAGGAAATGAAGCAAAATAGCCACATGAATTTCATTTCCATTTCAGAAAGAGAAAAAAAATAATGTATGAGATTAGTAAGGGTAAGATCAATAGAGAAAAATGATTTAAAGCTATCTAGAAGGGTGTTATAAGAAATTTTTTTGTAACTAATCCCTACATTTAGGAATAAAAAACTGCTGCACTTTGAAACTCTGCCCCAGCAGACTGTCTGAGTTTGCAAACACATGCTGCTGGTCAAATGCACTGGTATGAATACAGACAGGCAATGGGCCTTCATACCAGTACAAACACCCCAATGAAAAATAAAAGATGGCAATAGAAAACTCTTCCATAATTAGTGTCACAAATTACAGGAGGCAAACAAAGGAACAATGACAAAAATCTGTAATAAGATATGGTAGTTCATGGTCAAATTAAGGAAATGCTTCATACTAAACCTTAGAAAATAAGTAACATAACTAAATAGAAAGAGGAAGGTCAACATAATGTTCTTAAAGTAAAAATTGCTCCATGGTGTCAAACGCTAACATTATGGTGTTAGTGTGAGAAAATAAATAGAAAATATTTCAAACTGTATTTGAACAACACTATGAAGTGTAAACTCATTTCTTTGGAGTTCCAGAAACTAGCCCTTTTTATACATTTATTGTTTCAAGAACATAATTTATTATATTTAAAAAATTATGAGGAAACCTAATTAATTCCTGGTGTAATTATGGTATTACTACTACTACGGTAGTGCCCAGAAGCTCCAGTCCATTGTGCTAGGTCTTGTACACACACAGTAAAAATAGTCCTTGCCCCAAAGAACTTAAAATTTAAGTTGAACCAAGATTCAACAAATGAAATAAGAAACAAAAGAAGTGAAATGGGGAGAAGGAAGGAGAGCGGAGGAAAGGCAGACAAGGGTAATGAAAATAGAAGGACACTGTTCTATACAGGTGGTGAGTTAATGCTAGGGTGACCAGAGAGCAAGTGTGAAAATTAGGACGGGGTGGGAGATAATATCCTCTATAAGACAAAGCCCTGAATATCGGGACTGTCCCCCTATAAAATTGGGATATCTGGTTACCCTAGTTAGTGCACATCTTCCAAAACCTTCTTTAACTACATCAGAGTTATACCAGAAATGAATTTGGCTCCCAATGTTAAAATCTAAAAGTAAAAACAAAAGATAACAGAAAACTAAAGTGAAAAACATGTAAGTTGAGAGGGAAAGTGGGAGAGGCAGAAAGACGCTAAGGATAGGCTGCAACATTGTAGCTGGTGAACAGAGATAAGGGAGTAATATCTGCACTGTGTTTTGGTGGAGCTGCACCCTGTAGTAGAGGAAAAGAGAGAGAAGACAGATGAGGGAGCTGAGTCATATAATGAAGATGAAAGGAATAAAGGGGGTACACAATGTAGTGGGAAAGAGGGGAGAGTTGTGCCATACAGTGATGAAAAGGGAAATAAAGATCAGAGGATGCTGTGCTGTATAGAGAGAGGAACTAAAGTGGCTGAACTGTTGTTAAACAGTTGTTAAACAGTGTGTCCTTTTTAAAACCTGTGTTGTCATGCTTGGAGTCAGAAAGATATAGATGCTGATTTAGTAAAATATTTTAAATGGAAATTGTTGGGCCACATAAGATTTCAAAGCTTTCAGAAAATGCCATAGCCAAAATTTTGGTGTCTAAAATGTTAGTACCTAGATAGAAATGGTCAGATTTTCAAAGGACCTGAGCACCTGCTGCTCCTGTTGACTTAAAATGGATTCACAAGTTTCTCAGCACTTCCAAAAATCAGGCCGCTTATGTCTAAGTGTCTAAATATAAATGTAGGAATCTACATTTAGAAACATGGGTTTGAAAATTTTGGGGACATACTTAATTCCCCAGCTTCTTGGTCTCTTTTGGAATATGTATTAGAGCCCATACAATGAAGATGAGACATCAATTCCTGTATTAGTACCTAAAAATGTATTATTTCAATTTATCACCTAAATCAAATATCAGACCATTGCCAGTAAAGATCAGAACAAGAATAGAAGACTGAAATACAATAGATTCTTCAGTAGGCACACAGAGTTAAACTGATCTCTAGTGAATCTCCACTGAGGTCAATCAAATGACATCAAAGATGTACTTGCCCAGTCTACATACCAGGTCTCCACTTAAAACATGTTACTACTGTATCTATAGGGCTGTGCTTCGGTACAAGTATCTGCACACGTGAATCCAGTTACAGGCCTTGATTAGTTTCCCCTGTTGTTTGTGTCTGTCTTCATGTAACAGGAAATAGATTTTTTTTCCCCAAAACTAAGGAGATGTGATTGTAAAACCACAAGTTAGGAGAATGTGGGAGCCATCAGTAACAGGTGCGGTATGTGAAATTAATTAGAACCTAGTTTTTTAAAAACTGAGTAGGTTTTCAGGATTGTCTTTAAGACTGCACAACGATTTTTGTTCTGACCCACTATTCTGAGTTGCTTGTAAATTTCTGAACTTTTCCACCTTGGAAGTAGAAATTTGCCAACTTGCATTTAGAGATCAAAACTAATTGGCCTACTCTCCCATGGTACCAATACTTTCAAGTTAGGTATTATGTTTTTCAACTTTCTAGGAAAAAATAGTTGTATGCTGTGACAAAGCTCTGTCCTTGCCTCTGTGGGTCTCATGTTTCCTGGAGGATTTCACTAGCCTCAGAGGCTCACTTTGACCCTCCACGTAACCCTTCTCTCTCTAGGGACAAGGGTTACAGTCTACTGAGCCATTTTCATCATAATCTAGGAAGGGAGGTGAGGAGAAGTTATCCTTCCTTGCACAGTCTCTGTTGTCTCCCAGTCTCAATGATTAATCAGGGGGCAAAGGAGCCCAGGCCCACCCTCTACTCCAGGCTCCAGCCCAGGGACCCTAATAGTATCAGCTATGGTAGCTGACCTCTTAGAAACATGACATGTACAATTCCCTGGGCTACTTCCCCCACAGCAACCCTGACTTTGTTAAGCTCCACTTCACCCTTACCTCAGGGCCTCCTTCCTTATACCTGATATGGCATGTACTACTCAATCTCTCCAACAGCATAACTTCCTCCTACAGCTCCTGACATGCATACCCACCTGACTAACTGGGAGGGTTTTAACTAGTTTCAGCCAGTCCCTGATTGGCTTCAGGTGTCCCCATCAACCTAGCATCCTCCCTGCCTCCTGGAAAGTTCTTAATTGGCCCCAAGTGTCTTAATTGACCTGGAGCAGCTGCCATTTCACTTATCCTAGTACCAGGGATTTGTTTAGCCTGGAGCTAATATATCTATCTCCCACTACTTTTCTATAGCCATCTGGCCTTGCCCCGTCACAATACAGAAAGCTAGCTTTCATAGAAGCGACAATATTTGGTCAATTAGGAAACAAAAACATTGAAACTAATTTATATTAATCTTTGCAGACAACTTTCCTAACACAAAAAATAACCTTATACAATATGCCGGGGAAAGTACAAATTATTCATGAGGGTTGGGGTTTGATCTGGAAAAAGAGGACCAGTAACCTCAGTTTGTTGCACAATAAAAGAAAATTTCTTTAACATACTGTTTCAATGGTAATTAATTCTAATCAGCTTAAATATACATATAGATTGAACAGAAATAAGTGTTGGAGAAATTGCAGTGAAAGATCAGATTTTATGCATGTATGGTGGACATATCCAGTCACTAGATATTAGTGGGATGCAATCCATAACCAAGAATCACAGATGGCTGGCTATTTATATAAAAAAGGCCATACTGGGACAGACCAATGGTTCATCTAGCCCAATATCCTGTATTCTGACAGTGGCCAATGTCAGGTGCCCCAGAGGGAATGAACAGAACAGGTAATCATCAAGTGATCCATCCTGTGTTGCCCATTCACAGCTTCTGGGAAACAGAGGCTAGGGACACCATCCCTGCCCATCCTCGCTAATAGCCATTGAGGGACCTATCCTCCATGAACTTATCTAGTTCTTTTTTGAACCCTGTTGTAGTCTTGGCCTTCACAACATCCTGAGGCAAAGAGTTCCACAGGTTGTATGTTGTGTGAAGAAAAACTTCCTTGTGTTTGTTTTAAACCTATTTCATTTGGTGACCACTAGTTCTTGAGTTATGAGAAGGAATAAATAACATTTCATTACTTACTTATTCATTACCAAATGATTCTTAGGTAATTTTCCTAGCACTTCCTAGTGGAAATGGATATATAAAAGGACATGAAGAATTAATCTCTCATCTTTAGTAGCTGCTCAACTATTGGTAGCGTCTCACTGGAAAAAGAAAAAGAATCCAACTGTAGCGGAATGGCTCAAAAATACAGCAGGTATTATTTAAAAATGAACCCATCAGTTACATGTCCAGCAAAATAGAGGACAAACAGATGCTTAGATATTCAGAGAAAGTACATTCACCTATACACTTGTTCAATTTTTTTTAATACTAACTGGCATGCCTGGCCTATTAAATATGTGTAATCAGAGAAATAAACACTAGAAACGATGCCATAGGTGCTCTATTGATGTAGAGCCCTATTAGAGAGAGATCGGATTACCGTGTTTCTGTATCATATCTAGGGTGGCCACTCAGGCATTCCCAGAATACTAGATATTCTGGTACTTCTGGGAATGACATGGACTCACACCTGGTGGCATCACCCCACCTCCTCCAGTCTCACCTTGCACACACCAACCGGCTGGAGAAAGGGAGCAGGAAGGGCACCATTCTTTAAGAGCACACCGGCACTGGCGGCCATGACCTCGTGTGTACTGGTGCAGGTGAAGTTGTGCCTAAGTGGGGCACTCTTAAAACGTGCGCCACCCCCGATCAGATATTGGACAAAGCCATGTCCAGCTTTGCCAGAACCAGCTGGGGGACAAAGCACCCCAAGAGGGTGGCCGGTTCAAAACTGGATGAGCGACTTCCCGAATATTCCTGTCTCTTTAACCCAAGGCGGACTGCGGCAATGATGAGCGTTTCTGATATAGACAGAGCGAGGAGTTGCGAACCTGACAATAGACAGCGCCCCCCCGCGCCTTTCCAAGTTGTGTCTTTTCCACCAGGTGACTAGTTCTGAGCACAGCGGAGCGGGGCTGCCCTCCAGCCCCAGGGGAGCGGGGCTGACCCCGCGGAGGAGCCACGCCGGGCGCCCCCGAGCCCAGCCTCGCGGCGGGAAATGCCCGGGAGCCCCCCCAAGGGGGTGCGAGGTGACCGTGCTCGGAGCCTCCCGCTGTCGAGCCTGAGACAAGAGCGCCCCGGGGCGGCTGTCGCTGCCGCGCGGGCTGCCCTCAACCAGCGAGCGCCGGGCGAGGAGGCGCCGGGGCAACCGCGGGCCCAGGCCGGGTCCGGGGCGTCTTCTCCCCGCCGGCGGGAGGCGGAGCCACGGGCAGCCGCGCCAATGAGGGCCCGGTGCAGGGCGGGTCTCGGGGCGGAGCCGCCCCCGCCAGAGGCCCCAGGCAGCGGCAGGCCCGGACGCGGCCCGGCGTGGCGCCTCAGTCGGGTTCCTGCGCCGGGGGTCACGGGCTGAGCCATGTGGGGCCGCTACCGGGCGGCGCGGCGGCTGCTGTTGCTGAGCCTCAGCCGGTGAGGAGGGGCCGAGCGGGGGGCGCTGTAGGGCGGGGACGGCGGTCCTGGGGCCCGATCGCCCCATCCACCGGCTCACACGCGTCGCCCGCCCCGAGCATCTTCCTCCCCAGAAGCCCCCCTTCCCCTAGGCCCACCCCGTATCCTCCCCCACATCCCACAGCATTCGTCTCCCCTAGACGCCCCCAGCCGCCCCCCTCCCTCTGTATTCTCCCCCCACACCATTCGTCTCCCTAGACATCCCCCCATATCCTCCCCCCCCCCACAGCATATGTCTGTCCCAGAGCCCGCACACCCTCTGTATTCTCCCCCCTACACACCATTCGTCTCCCTAGGCTTCCCCCAGATTCCCCACACCCTCTGTATCCTCCCCCACATCCCATAGCATTCGTCTCCCACAGACGCGCCCCCCTTCCCCCAGACCCCCTATATTCTCCCCCACAGCATACGTCTCTCCCAGGCACCCCACACCCTCTGTATCTGCACCCCACACCATTCGTCTCCCTAGACATCCCCCCCTTCCCCCTATATCCTCCCCCCACAGCATATGTCTCTCCCAGGCACCCCACACCCTCTGTATCCTCCCCCCACACCATTCGTCTCACTAGATATCCCCCCATATCCTCCCCTGCACCCCACAGCATTCGTCTCCCCCAGACACCACCCAGCCTCCCCACACCCTCTGTATCCTCCCCCCACACCATTCATTTCCCTAGACATCCCCCCCTTCCCCCTATATCCTCCCCCCACAGCGTATGTCTCTCCCAGGCACCCCACACCCTCTGTATCCTTCCCCCACACCATTCATCTCCCTAGACATCCCCCCCTTCCCCCAGACCCCCCCACACCCTGTATATCCTCCCCCACATCCCATAGCATTCGTCTCCCCCAGACACCCCCCTTCCCCCAGACCCCCTATATCCTCCCCCACAGCATTTGTTTCCCTAGACATCCCCCCCAGACTCCCCACACGCCTTATATCCTACCCAACACCATTTGCCTCCCTAGACATCCTCCCTTCCCCCGGCCCCTCACACCCCTTGTATCCTCCCCCATACCCCACAGTATTCGTCTCCGTAGCCCCCTTCTCCCAGACCCAACACACACCGTGTATCCTCCCCCCCAAAGCATTTGTCTCCCCAGATGTCTTCCCCCAATCCCCTGTATCCTCCCCCCACTCCATTCTTCTCCCTAGACATCCATCTTTCCCCAGCAACCCCCATATCCCCTCTATCCTCACCACATACCCTACAGCATTTGCCCCTCAAGACATCTCCTGCACATCCTCTATTTCCCCCCCAGCTGCCACACCATCCTTCTCCCCACATCCCCTCCTTTCCCCTACCCCCCACATCTTATATATTCCCCCATATCATCCTTTCTTCCAGACATCTCCCCCCAACACACCCCATGTCCTCGTTCTCCCAACCCTACATATTCCCATATTATCCTCTTCCCCACACATCCCCTCTATCCTCGTAGCCCTCCTCCACCTGCCATATCATCCTCCTTCCTGAGCCCTCTATATCCTTCCCCGCCACCCCAATAGCATCGTTCTCCCCATCCCACCCCCAGTTTGTGTGCTTACAGTACCAAACTTCCTGTTATCCCCTATAAATTTTACATTCCCCTTGTCCATACACATCCTAACATATCATACTGGCCGTCTCTAATATGACCCCCTCACAGTCCCTACTCCTGTTAATGCTCCCTCTCTTCATTTACACACAGGGTCCTTATACCAACATGCACAATTTCACTCCCTGCTGTTAATCTGCTACAGAAATACCTCCCCTAGTGAGGTCATAATCCGTTTGACACTGCCTCACAGAAACCCCTCCTTCACACTCCATAGATTTTAATCACTCTGTGGTCCTTCCTTCTAACTGTCCTTCCCAGCTACATTTCTGCTATTACCCTGACACACAACCTCCCCCATCCTATTATCTAGAACTTGTTTATTTCCCTGATATTACCCCAGCAAAACCGTTACTTCACTCAAAGTCTTCTACTTCCTATAACTCTGATCAATGTGACATAACCCAATGATGCTGATTGCTCTCCCCAGTCCTCACATTACTCCCTTAAAATATTGCATAATTCTGGGCCATGTCTACACTGGAAAGCATCTACAAAAATTCCTACCAGTTCAGCAAGAAAAACTGACATAACTAACACAGAGGTAAAAATAGGTCTGGCCTCTGGAGTTTTGATTGCAGGAGGGCTTTGGTGAACTGATGGGAATGTTTGTTTTTGTTTTGAAATTTTCCCAATATAGACAAGACCCTAAAGTTGACACCCACCCTAACCAATGTTTGCCTCTTTTGTTTTAGGCCCCAATCCTGAAATGAGCTCAATATAGGCATATGCCCATTGAAGTCAGTGAAATTTTGTGTGCGTGGGGGAAGGAGGGGCTGTTCATATGAGGCTCCGATCTTGCAATAATTTCAACTTTATCTTGTAAAGTCTTCTAGGTAGGAACGTGGCATTTGTCTGTAGCAGTGGTTCTCAACCTGTGCCCAATGGGCTGCTTGCAACCCAGTCAGCACCCAGCTGCGGCCCAGGTGACATCCTCAGGGCCATGCTGGTAGCATTGGATGCAGCCCACATAACACACATTTGGCCCACAATGGTAAATAGGTTGAGAATCACTGGTCTATAGAATGCAATATTTGTAATAATACACCCTTTTCCCCACCCCCAAAATTAAGCACAGAAAGGGGATAAGGTACAGAGAAACCTACTCTTGCGGTTGCATCTTTTTTCAAAAAGAAAATGTTATTTCAGGACTTTGAATCAAAAGTCATGGAGGTGGAAGAGTGGGCCTGCAAATGAAAGAGCACTACAATACAAGATAGGAGAACAAATCCATGGGTTCACTGTAAACCAGGTACAGTATTGTCTTTTTCTCGATCTCTCACTGTGAGTACTTTATAACTGGACAAAAGAATTTAGTGTTAGATGTTTCCCTGCAGAAGTTGAGACCAAGAGTTAGGGTTGCAGGGTAAATATTTACATATATGCTTTGAGTATCAAATAGAAGCAGCTAAAATATTCTTGTGGACAAAAATCTTTAGGCAGTGCTAAAACAAAATGCCTGCTTTAAAAGAAGATACTAATTCTGTTAGAATTTGTTATAAGGAAAACACAGTGACTTGTATGTAAACTTTGGAGAAGAAACTCAAGCCATTGAAAACTATTATATTAAACATTCAGTCATCTGTCAGTACTTGTATTTCACTGTGTGTTCTTTGCTATTTGTTTCTGTAAGTCATTACAAAAATATGAACTCTTCTTAAGTCGGGGAGGCATACCCTATTTATTGTAGTGGAAGTAGCAATATTTATATAGCTCTTTTCATCTGATATCCTTTTAAAGGAAGTCTGTCATTATCCCCATATTACAGAGGGGAAACTTTAGCACATAGAGTTGGAAGTAAGTTGACCAAAATCAGTGATCTGAGCTGAAGTGAGTAATAGCAAGTAGATCCTTAGCGCAGTACCCTATCTTCTGAATTTACACTTTATCTTCTCCTTACAATTTATACAAGTGGCCAAATTGTTCAAAGATTGTTTCCTATACCAGACAAGTATTGTTGGTTACTAATTCTGACACAATTTCTGCCCTTCAGGTAATTGTGTTGTTTAATTTACTTTTCTTGTATTTATTCACCTCTGATTCAACATGCTATGAAAACTATCTGCTAAAAATAGACCCGTACCACTAATGTTTTATTCACCAACTAAGTTTTATTTACAACCTAAGGATCTGATCCTGAAATTGATGCAATTTAGTGACTTCTTGAGTCCCATTGATATTAATCAGACTCCATTTGGGTGTGAGGGCCAGGACCTACACATAAATCCAGCTGCAGGATGGGGGTATAAGTGCTTGATCTGGCTCTCAGAAACATGGAGGTACATGAGCAGCAAATGGTCTTGCAAAATCATTTATAGCACGTGGAAAGTATCTGTCAATGACCTGCGTACATAACAGTGCACCTTTCAGCAAATGGGAACACAGTAAAATCCTAGGCTTTTCTACGTTACTCCTTAATACTTTGTTTCTTAAAAATATTGGTGACTTTTTTGTAATATATCAAAAAAAAAATATATTTGCAACATAAAACAACAAAGACAAGGAAGGTAAAGCATGCTTGCATGTAAAACATAGTGGGATGACTGTTAATCCTTTGAATGTGCCTGACTTTAATATAATATTGAATGATATGGTGGTGTAATCTTCCGTATGTAATTCTTTGCTTTTGCTTTCCATCATAACCTTAATTTCTTCTAATTCAGTTCTAGTGTTTGATGTGCAGCAGAGGCTAGCTGGTTCTTTTCATAGTGTTCTCAAATTATTTTACCTAGAATTTATATAAATACTAACATGGAAGTTTTCTTCCAATGTAGGTAGAAGCTGTTCCTGAGCTATTCCTAACTGCAGTGAAGCTTAGTCATGAGAACACAGGAGCCAAATATTTGCATATGGCACGTGAGGACTCCAATAATCTATTCAGGTATTCATTTTAGTATTAGTATTTATAAGGCACTTTCCATATTAAGATCGACCTGAGACCTGCAAATGCTAATACAGCTTCATATTACTCAAACGTTACTAATACTTTCCATTTAAGAAGCTCATAGTTGCAAGATTTTAAAAAATCCTATTTTACCAAAACTATTGAAAAACTTAATTTGAATTCTGCCTTTTAATTAGTGAAATAAGTTTATTTTTTCAGTAAGGAAAAATTCATACTATCAAATCCATTTCAGAGTGCTTTAACAATTTCTCTTATGTTGATTGCTTATCTTTGTAAACTAAGTTGGTGTAAGACCCTCTTAAATGGATTTAAGAGCTTCTACGCAAGAAGATGCTGCTGTTTTTAACTTAAAGTGGTACAATTTTCACATGTTGTCAAAAACTTAATTCACACAATTTACCTGTAAGGTTAGTAACAATTATTGCTATAGTTGCTGTCAAAAGGGGACGTACATTTACTATATAGGTGTTAGCTACTGCAGCTGTTTTATCAACAACCTTAGCTACTTAATTTGTCTGCTGAACCGCATATCATGCACTGGAAAAACACCATATATCATCCAAAAGGTATACATTCTCCTGGCGAGCCCCCAAAAGTCCTCTAATTGTGAGCTTGTTTTTTTTCCCCTTGAAAGATATGATGTTTCTGCCTCCCAGCAGCACCAGTATTGGAAGACTAGTTTAGTTACTAAAGCATGCTGCCTTTCACGTAAGGCTAAACTGCAAAACAAGTAATAGACATGCTGTCTTTTGGTCACAAACTATTGTGTTGCATTCTTTTACAGTGTACAATTTCGTACCACCCCATTGGACAGTACTGGTGTTCCACATATCCTTGAACACACCGTGCTTTGTGGTTCTCAGAAGTATCCTTGCAGAGATCCTTTCTTTAAAATGTTAAACAGATCACTGTCCACTTTCATGAATGCATTCACAGGTAAGTTCAAGATAACTAAGAGCGTATAATTCAGCGGTTCTCAATCTGGGACCCCAAAGTGGGTTGCGACCCTGTTTTAATGGGGTCGCTAGGGCTAGTTGAGACTTGTGGGGCTGAAGCCCGAGTCCAGCCACCTTGGCTTGAAGCCCAAGGCTTTGGCTCTGCACCCATCTCACCCCCTCTGTCCAGGGCAGTGGGGCTCAGGGTTTGGCTTTCTTCCCTCT
Source organism: Eretmochelys imbricata (assembly GCF_965152235.1). Taxonomy (NCBI): domain Eukaryota; kingdom Metazoa; phylum Chordata; order Testudines; family Cheloniidae; genus Eretmochelys; species Eretmochelys imbricata. The sequence continues at coordinate 244,590,729 of NC_135573.1, forward strand.
TTCCCCTCCCACCTGGGGTGGTGGGGCTCGGGCAGGCTCAGGCTTCGCTCCCCCCTCCTGGAGTTGTGTAGTAATTTTTGTTGTCAAAAGGGGGTCGTATCATAGAATTTCAGGGTTGGAAGGGACCTCAGGAGCTCATCTAGTCCAACCCCCTGCTCAGAGCAGGACCAATCACCAATTTTTGCCCCAGATCCCTAAATGGCCCTCTCAAGGATTGAATTCACAACCCTGGGTTTAGCAGGCCAATGCTCAAACCACTGAGCCATCCCTCCACCCTCTGCACCCATTGTGGTGCAATGAAGTTTGAGAACCCCTGGCATATACAGTATTGTTAATTATCTTTTACTTTATGATTACGGCTTACTTCCTAAATTCCATGTTTGTTTGTTTTTGCTATAGTTATTTATAAATATTGTTGAACCTTTCTAATTACATTGACTGGGAGATCCATTGCAAAATGTTGAATTTTATAAACAAGCAAGTCGGTGCTGATGCATAAAATGTATTTTGTTCATTTGACAAGTATAGATTAGTTTTCATATACACCTCTACCCCGATATAACGCAACCCGATATAACACGAATTCAAATATTACGCGGTAAAGCAGCGCTCCGGGGGGCGGGGCTGCACGCTCTGGCGCGTCAGCGCGTCTGGCTCCAACGCGTTGCTCTGAGTGGCGTGTTAAGGGTGCCGGGCTGGGGCCGAGGGGTTGGATAAGGAGCACAGGGTCTCGGGGGGCGGTCAGGGGACAGGGAACGGGGGTGTTGGATAGGGCGTGGGAGTCCTGGGAGGGGCCTGTCAGGGGGCAGGGGTGTGGATGGGGGCGGGGCAGTCGGGGGACAGGGAGCAGGGGTGTTGGGTAGGGGGTGGGGTCCTGGGGGTGGTTAGGGGCAGGGGTCTCTGGAGGGGGTAGTCAGGGGACAAGGAGCGGCGGGGTTGGATCGGTCGGGGGTTCTGAGAGGTCAGTCGGGCAGGAAGTGATTATTAATAACGGAAATGCTCAAGGCCAAAGCAAGTTCGATATAACGCGGTTTCACCTATAACGCAGTAAGATTTTTTGGCTCCCGAGGACCGCATTATATCTGGGTAGAGGTGTACTATTTGGTATTTCATAGCATATAAGTAAATGTTCTGTTAGCATCACTTTTACAAAACAGCCATCTTAGCAATGAATTCCTTACTATAGTATTAGATCTTTGCTGAGGAGTGGGGAGAAACCATCACATTCTACAGAAGTTATTGGGTGTGCAAATTAGCGAGCTTCTACTCTGTTCCAGTTAATTATTTGGACAATCGAACTTAAAATAAAAATAGGAAGTGAAATGCACTGCAAACTTCCTAAAATACTTTGGTCATTAATATTTGACTTTGTTTGTATACAGCCAGTGATTACACACTCTACCCATTTTCAACACAAAATCCAAAGGATTTTCAGAATCTCCTGTCAGTGTATTTGGATGCTGCTTTTTTCCCATGTTTGCGACAACTAGATTTCTGGTAAGACTTGTACAGTTGTGTGTATAAACATTAAAAATCAAAGACTTGCTTATAATTTTAAAACTTTTTTACAGGCAAGAAGGTTGGAGGTTAGAGCATGAGAATCCAACTGATCCTCAGACACCACTAGTCTTCAAAGGAATTGTTTTTAATGAAATGAAAGGGGCATTTGTAAGTTCTGGCTTTTATTATCAACACTATAAAAGTGCATTGTGAATATTTAAAATAGTTGAGATTGCAGATTAACAATTTCATAGCTTCATTGAGTTTGAATAGCTCTACTCTCCCCACTATTAACCTCGCATACTCAATAGTATTTCTGAAGATAGATTGAATAAGATTTATTTTGAAGGATAGTCTGTTGAAAAGCTTATTATTTATATAAATGTAGTATTTAAGTAGTGAATCTTGCTGTTGTCCTATCTTTTGAGCAAAGGTTGGAATTATAATGTTGCAGCAATAGGCCACTAGTGATCTGATTAAAGTGACAAAAACTTTTTAATAAAAATTGTTATATTAAAGTCAATGAAACTGGTGGACTACATGCTTGTGTAAGAATTACTTTTATGAGTAAGGCCTATAAGATTAGGTCTTACTGTTAAATATTTTTAATCTTAAAGTTTCTTCCGATGGCTTGCTAAAATGTATCTTTTTTTTTTTCCCTTAAGACAGACAATGAGAGGTTATTCTCACAACACCTACAGAATAAACTCCTTCCTGATCACACTTATGGTGTAATATCTGGTGGAGACCCATTAAGTATTCCTGACCTTACATGGGAACAGCTTAAACAGTTCCATGCCACTCATTATCATCCAAGCAATGCTAGGTACTTTAAATTGTTGTTGCTGATGACTTAGGTGATATACTGGGTTAACCGTGTATGTGTTTACCTGTGTCTCTCGCACTAAAGCAGGTATTTACTTTATATTAGTGTTTACTAAGTAAGGCGTGAGGAAAAATGTTATAGCCCCAAGAATGGATAAATGGGTATAGGGTTTTTTTATTTCGTTTATTTTTTTTTAAATTTTGTCACTCATTCAAATCCAGCCCACATTGGAAGTCACAGAAAGATGTTATAATCTGATGGCTCTTCAGTGGCTTGTGTGACATGAGGTAATGGTATTGGATTCCTACTGGTAGGTGTTGACATTGCTCAGCCATTAACTGTTGGTATATTTGGCAAGGCCTGCATAGAAGCTAATAATTCACTTGACATGGAGACTGAAAGGTGATTCCTTCAGATAGAATTGAGGGGTACTAGTGGGGAAACTTGTATTGCTTCTCCCTTTTCTGAACCAATTATGTGGATAAATAGAAATTCAGCTTAGAGGGCTATCAATCCAGCATCTTTCATGAGAAATTGATTAAGCTATTGCAATGATGACCTCCCAGCCGCATCCCCCTGTTTTGTTTCTCTCTTCATCCTGCTTTTACTAACATGTCTAAATATAGATCTTGATAGTCCAATATGATCAGCATAGGCAGCTCCTAGAGCCACCGTCAATCGATAATGCTCCTTGCAAGTGCAAGGGTCTGCCTCAGTGGACCCAATTGCAGGATGAGGCCAAAATTTGTAATCTCTTTGAGGCAAGGATTGTGCGATCTTATCTGTATTGCAAGAAGCTAAATAACCTTGCTTCTCTTTTAAAAAACATAGTGTTTTGGGAATTTTCCTGCTGGGATTAGGTTGTTTGGACACGCAGCTTTTTCCCGCCAAGAGTACTGTATGATTGTCCTACAAACTAGCTGCTGGCTTTTAGTGCTCTTGACTTCAGTGCATGAAACTGGAAAATGGCATGGGATCTTCAGCTCTGAATAACTTTCTGATTAGTGTGTGCTAGTTCTATTTCTGCAGCAGAATTTTTGGTGACGTTTTTGACAGGTTTGGGGGCCATGAAGACACATTCATTTCTGCATATAACTCACTAAAAGATGCGTGAAATTCAGACTTCATTGCTACTGTATTATGCATGCAGACTAAAAAATTAAATCCTAATCTTACATTTAAAATGCAGGTTCTTCACTTATGGTAACTTCCCATTGGAGCAGCATTTAAAACAAATTCATGAAGAAGCGCTGACTAAGTTTCATAGAATTGAACCAAATACTGCCATCCCAGTACAGCAACTCTGGGATAAGCCTGTAAGTAAAAGATAAATATATAACCAGCCTTTGTATTGCACTACTTTAAATATTGAGTCTGCTCTGCAATGCTATTCAACTTACTGTTTGTTTTTATAGAACACTCACACATTTTGTTTGGTTGTAAAAGTGTTAACAGTTTTTGGGCCTTATGATAAATTTAAATGATTGACTTCTAGGATCTGTATACTGTTATATTTAGGGTCTCAATGATCCCTCAGTGTTTGAAGACTGCCACACTATATTCACTAACTAGAGAATTATCCATCTAGCAATTGACACAGAGTTCTGAGAGTTAGGAGATGTGGGCTTAATTCCTAGCTGTGCCAGAAGCTTGCTCTGTTCTCTAGACCAATTCCTGCTTTAATTTGCACCCAGGATGCAAATGGGATGGAAGTTAGGGCAGGATTTGTTTGGCCCTTTCTTTCTCAATTTCCCACTTGTAATGGAGATACTACCTACCTCACGTGGGTGATAACAAGCAGGGATGATGTATTCATGAATTTACAAGTTAACTCATTAATGTTTATAAAGTGCATTAAAATCCTCAGAAGGAAGACACTATAGAAACACAAATTATGCTTTATTATTAACTTCCGTTCAAGTTTAATGTTTTAAATCATGTTACTGCCTCTAGTTACTTATTTATTATACTTGACAGAGAGAGCATCATGTGAAATGTGGCTCAGATTCATTTGCTGCAGACCCTACAAAGCAGACAACTATCAGTGTTAGCTTCTTGCTGACAGAGTAAGTGTATTGAAAATGAAATTTCAACAGAAGAATCATGCTTATTCCTTTAAATCAGGAACTTACTAAGAGTTTATTTCACCATGAGCATAATCAGAATTGTTTACTATAAGGATTCTCAAATTTGTTTCATAGTGTGGGTCACCTCACATCCCATCATGACTGTATGGCCCTCCCTTCTCTCCCTTTTCCAATTAAATTAACATCCCTGTGACAATTGCATCAATTTCTTATGTAGAGCAATTAATGTTAAGAAAGCAATAATGTATTTTTAACTGTCTTCCACTTTAGCAGGTGGAAATAAAGAGCCAATACCATGTATTCTGCGGACCAGTGTTTAGGGACCAGTAGTTCACTGTATGCTAATGAGTTGCATCTAGGCAAACTTATTAAATGTAATGGGGTTGCCCAGATGTACCTCAGGGCCTAATTCAACCAGTAAAACCTTTATGACTGGCAATGATGTAGCAGGTGGAAAGAACCCAGTTTGACTCTAGGACCCCAAGCTGCGTGTGCACAACTGTCAGTGACTTTAAAAAACAAAACAAAAACCTCTGCTCTCCCCCTCACACACGCACTTCCCAGCCCACACCCTGTAGTTTGATACCAACAATAACTTAAATATAATACGTAATATCCACAATCCCATTTTAAAGAAAACCATGCTGTAACAGTGATTTTTTTGAAACTTATTTTTTTACTTAGCATTACAGATACTTATGAAACTTTCACGCTTAACCTGTTGTCTTCCCTGTTGGTTGGTGGACCTAATTCTCCCTTCTACAAAGCCTTACTTGAGGCCAATCTTGGTACAGACTTTTCTCCTGATGTTGGGTAAGTGTCGTAATTCACTTTGCATCACCTTTTAATGACTATAACTCCTGTAACATTAATACTGCTCTTGTTATAAAATTACTTCCTTTTTTAAAAAATAAATCGAAGGATAGGTGGGGAGAAAGCTAACTCTTATTATTTTCAGGCTATTTTTATACAAGAATCTTCTGGTGTATTTTACTCTTTTCCATAGTGGAACAGTGAAGTATCTTCAAGTGTAAATTATGACCTTGCAAGATACACAAATAGTTTTATTCTTGACTTACATTGATTTAATGGAGTTGAGAATAAGGCCCATAATTCACAATCCATGTTGCTATTTTGCTATTACCAATTACTTGCATACAATGTTTAAACAGTTGTTTTCAGATGTATGTTTGTCTCTATACACTGGAGCAAGTGGATTGAAACCCTGTGGCAGTCTCTCGCATGTCAAAGTATTTTTTTCAATATCCAAAACTATTTTATCTTGACATCTTAAGTGCTTTAGGATTACTTCAGAAAAGTCAATAAATTTAATCTTTGATAGGCTTTTATTTACTTATGGTGCTTTTTTTTTTTTTCTGATTGATTTAGTGTACTATGAAGACTGTCACAAACACATCTTTATTGGTATAATGAAATACCATCAGATTTTCATAGTACAATATCTAAGTTACCTTGCATTTCCAAAAGTCTCTTGTAGACATAGAGCATTGTACAGATATTGTTTTGTAATATATTGAACAGAGAAATGGGACTGTATATGAGTAAAAATACCCATGTGTATAACTGCTGGTAGAATCATTTCTGAGTACTTAATGTTTTAAATAATTACACTTCATTCCAATTAAAATGACAGTATTTAGTACCTACTAGGTTAATGTGCAACTTCTTGGCAAGAAACTCATTGGTAACTTCCAATTTAGCTTATATGTATCTATCAGTGCAACATTAAGAAGCAGCATAGTCTACTCCCCAGAGCATTCTGTGCCAAAAAAAATAAAAATTCCGTGCACAATATTTCAAAATTCTGCAAATTTTATTCCTCAAATAAAAGAGGAGGCTCCAGCATGGCTCTGGGGGGAGAGGCCCCTGGCTGTTTGGAGACGGCAGGCCACTGTGCAGCTCCCCCTGGGACACAAACTCAGTGGCGAGGTTGCACCCAACCCTGACACAGCGCAAGGACTGGGCCTGCCCCAGAAACACCCCAGAGCCTTGCCCAGCTGTGCCAGGTGCACCAGATGTGGGCAGGCAGGCTCAGCAAGGCAGGATCCAAATATGGAGGGGCTTAGTGTGGGGGATCCAGGTGTGAGATGAGAGGGTTCTGTGTGGGGCAATCTGGATAAACGTGGCTCAGTGGGGTATCTGGGTGTGGGGGCGCTCAGTGGGGGGTCCAGATGCTGGGGGAGTGGGGCTCAGTGGGGTTGGGATCCAGGTGCAGCTGGTTGGGGCTCTGTGGGGTGGGGATCCAGGTGCGGATGGCTCTTCGGCTTGGTCCAGGTGCAGGGGGAGTGGGGATCTGGGAGGGCGGGGGGCAGGGCGGCGGTTTGAGTGTTTGTGTTTCAAAGAAGTCTGCGGAGGACATAAATTCTGCGCATGCACAGTGGTGCACAATTCCCCCTGGAGTAATAGTCCAGAGGAATGAGCATAAGTCGGAGAATTAGACACTTCTGAATTCTGGATCACTTTATGGTCTTTGACAAGTCATTTAGGAGGGTGGGGGAAATGTAAATGGCCTCTAATTTGGGTGGCTCAGTTTTGGTGTGCTAAATTTTAAGTGCAGGGGATTTGATTTTCACCAGTGCTGAACCCCTACAGCTCCTATTACATTGGCTGCTGTTGGACTTGTAGGATGATCAGGACTTCTGAAAATGGGACCTTAGGTTTTTAGAGTTGAGCCCTAAAGTTAGTCACTTGTGAAAACTTGGACTACAATTTCTTTATCCCAGTTTCCCTAAATCTATTGAGTCACTGAGACACAAACATGGAACCCCCAAAATATCATCTCTGCACTCAATTTTCAAAGACTGCTATATGAAGACTAAATTGTAGACCCCTTCTACTCACTGTCATAAGTAAAATGAACGTGTTGGTTTAAAAAGAGTTTTCCTCTTCGTGTCTGCTATCAAAAGAAAATAATATAAATACAGAAAAATCTTCTGTATTTGAAAACACTAATACAGATTAATTCCAAGATTTTTTCAGTCCTTCCTATTTTAGTTTTGGTTCTGTAGCTGTTCTTCATTCTTTAGTTTGAACTATGGCTGAAACTTTTAAAAACCGTGTACCATTCCTACTGAGACTGCAAAATAAATAGCTGAAGATTTTGGCTCCTTGCCTTTTTGTTAGGTTTTTTCTTTTCCATCTTAGTCTAGATCTTGTAAATTCTAACTTTTTTTTTACATTCATTAACTAGTTATTACCTTTCTGTGGTTCTGTGTCAAAGTTTCAGTACCTACCACTGGAATGAATGTTTTTTTAATTCTAGGTTTAATGGCTGCACGCAAGAGGCTTACTTCAGTGTAGGCCTGCAGGGAATTGCTGAGAAAGACATAGAAATCATCAAACAAATTACTGCTAGAACAATAGATGAAGTTATTGAGTGAGTAATGTTAAATTCTCCAAGTATTCTTTTACCAAAAACTATTACTAGAAGTGTATTTTTAAAATATGTATTTTTAAATGTATGAAAACTACACTAAAGTAGCAATTTCCAATGGTTCAATACTTTTAAGAACTAATCTTATTTATTGCCCCTCTCCTCCCTGCTTCCTTAAATACTTGTCCTATAGTGTGCCCCTCACCATAATATTTCAGAGTTAATAGTGCTATTTCATTAAATGACACAATATGATCATACTTCATATTGGTTTTATTCTATATGGTACATACTAAGTACCAATGCTTCATCAATACTATCATTCATTTTCACGTCTTCATCAATACTATAATTCATTTTCATGTGTTAATGGGTGTATGCGTTCTTCTCTCGGGGATGTGGGGGTATGTGTATATACGTACACACACTATATCTATATTAAAAAAACAAAAACTTTCCCCAAAGGAAAGGATTTGAGGAAGAGAGGATTGAAGCCCTACTTCACAAAATTGAAATCCAGATGAAGCATCAGTCTACAAGTTTTGGACTTGCCCTGACATCAGTAAGTGCTCCTTTTTTCTGTATAGGTAAAATGTCAGTTTTCAGCAGTGTCTTAGACTTCTGGGTCAGATTTTGCAAGGTCTTTCTCATGCAGACATTCTCCTGAAATATCTTTTTTTTTTTTTTGTCTTCCTTCCTTTGTTCCCCTCAATATCAACAAAGGTCTGTTGTCATTAGACTTTGTATTAGTTGTCTAATTTAGGGCTCAATCCCCTAATCGTTACATGATTAGGTCCCCTGGGATTGCTTGCTTGGGTAACGATTTCTCCTGGGCTTGTAAACTCAGGGCATGGACTTACACATTTGTAAGGCCTCTTGCACCCCATAGCGCTATATAAATAACGACTGAATACTTGGTCCCCTGTACTTAGTTTTGCTGCTGTAATTAAAGTTCATAGTTTAAACATGAAAATATGCACTGGCTTGAATATTTACCTAAAATTTCCACATAGAAGCAATTGTAGAGATGAGCCCCCTAGAAAATGTGGGTGGCTCTTAGGAACCCTGAGAAGCCTTCTAAGCTTTGTCAAGTGTGGGGGCTCTGTGAGTTATAGGATCTGCAGGTGAGGTGGAATATTTCACATTCTGCTTTTCCCAATGATCAACTCCTCTACTCTCCCCCGTTTTGCTACACCCTGTGTTCCACGTGTCCACTATCCCTCACTCTGCTGTCACCCTTCTTGTCTTCACCACTGTACCCTCCCGCACTTTGCTGGGACTCTTTATATCCCATTCTCCACTATGTAATCCAAGTTCCATGCTTTCTCCAGCCTGCAAATCCCACCAGTGGACCTCCCTAAGATCTAAAGGAAGTGAGCATTTTAGGAGGTCTTCTATAGTGGGATAGTGGGATTACCAGGAGAGTTGGGGAGGGGACAGCAGCAAGAGAAATGCATGAAATAGAATAATCAAATCAAACTCAATTTAAAATGTCTCATTGTTCTTTTCAAGTTAGCATCTGGCAAAAAGAGCTTTATAAGTTTCTCACTAAAGTGATCACCATTTTTCAAAAATGTCTTCAGCTTGTCTGATTAAATTCTGCTGCAAAAAACCCTCTTTTTAATTGATAAGACCTGCAAGCAATTAATTCAAAGTTTGAGGATTATCTCCAAGAAAATATTCTAGAAATGTACTTTATTAAAAGAAACTGCTTAAGTCTTCAGCAGTGAGATCCCATATTAATCTCTCCATATTTCTATTAATAATAAAAATGGAAATAACTTCATTTTCTAGGGATGGTAGTTTAAAAACACTAGAACTTAACTCGGGAAGTTCAGTACAGTAACTGAGTTCTCGCTTTTCTTTTGTTAATTTCTTGTTACAACAGTGACAAAAAAGCAAAAGTTAAATTTATTGAACTTGGAACACTTTAGTTTTAGAATGCAGTCAGAGAGGAATTTGTCTGATTATTTTTTTGACATTTGTAGAGCCACATTGAACTTGTCAAATTGTTGCTAGAATGATCAAAGTTAATGAGTGAGTAATGTTAAATTCTTCCAAATCTTGAAGCATTCTTTTAATACAGACTGTTATTGTTCCAAGGTTTGTAGAAAAATTTACCTCTGCCCAAGACCTAACCTACCCATTTTTCAGTTGATATTTCAATTGATATATGAGAGAGAATAATGTTCTTTGCAACAGAAAGTTCCCATGGAATTCTTAAATATTTTTTAGAGTTTTGACAATTGTTATATGCTTAGGACACGTGTGTATATAAACATATATTCAGTAAATGAGAATGGAGAACTGTAGAAAACATAATTTTGATAAATGCAGTTCAAGAACAATTTTTCTTCATTTATTTAACATTTGCTTTGTAGTGTACTTTATTTCAAGTCTCTCTCCCCCACCCCATCCCCAATGTGTTTCTTCTACTGAACAGAAACTATCAATCTCTTCAGTTCAGGTTCTTGTATAGTGTGTTGATCAACTTTCAATAGTAGTTTCACAAATTTTAAAATTAATAACTTCTTCCATACCACAAGTCCTAACAATGAAAACAAAACCTCCAAAACAAAAAGGCTCAGCAGACTTCTGCTTATAAAATCTTATCTATGTTAACAGTGGTCCCATTTAAACGCATAACAGAGTTTTGTAAAAACACAGTTTTCTCTTTAGGCTGAAAAACTCATACAAATATGTAACTGACTGTAGAATCTGATCTCTCTTGAAAGTTCTGGTTCAATTTTACTTTTTTCATGCCCTTCCTCCCAGTTGGACTGAATATTTGTGTATTCTAAAAAGTAAGGGGATGGGTGAGATCTGGGCTAAGGGAGAGAAATGTGAAAAGACTCCTTAAGGTGAAAACTTAGAAAATTGGGAGCCTGCCAAGGTAACTTTTTTTGAGGGGGAGGGAGGGAATTAACCTCTGATGTCTCTTTTAACAAACAATATTGTCACTTTTACCTTATGTACATATCAAATGGCGGTATTACTGAAGTGTTGCATGTTGCTTGTCTGCTATACATATATAAACAGGACTGGTAATGTGTGTGTTATGGAATATGCATACCAATCCATGAAATGCCTGTGTATTCAGTTAAATGTTATGTTTATCTAATTTCTTGTCATTCAAGTACATAGCCTCCTGCTGGAATCATGAAGGAGACCCTGTGGAACTTTTGAAGATTTCAGACAAAGTGACTCAGTTCAGGCAGCACCTCAAGGACAACCCAACATTTCTTCAAGAAAAAGTTAAACAGTATTTTAAGGTAAGAGACTAAAGAAAAAGCTCTTTTAATACTAATTTCTATATCACACTGTTTGAGCCTGTGACAATAGTACTAGCTTTAGGCCACTTGATTTTTTTCCTAATTATAAAACCCAGTATTGCAGGTAGATTAAATGTCAGCGTTAACAGATGGAGTCCATTCTTCATATACACCTTAAACCTTTCAAAAATGAAGCTACTACCCATTTTTGCCAAATGTCCAACTAAAGTGCGTACATGAACTCTCTGGGCAAAATGTAAGTGTGACATTGCCCAGCGTACAGTCTGGCCTGCTGAACAGCTGTGTCCTGGGGTGCCTTTTACACTGCTTTGCTGTGAGAGCAATCACTCCTGGCCTTGCTCACACACAGCCTCTAGCATGTAAATTATTCCCATCTAAGTTATGAGTGCTCCTAGCCAGCCATTCCTGAATTGTATTGCAGAATGACACTAGCAAATTCCCAGTCCGATACTTGTCCACAGAAATGTGCGTCTTATACTGCCCTGCTATTTCCTTCTGTGTAGTGCAAGCTCATAGAAAATCTGTCATTTCATTAATAGAAAATGATGTGCACGGATCTTGTCCCAAATGAAGTTTCCCAAGCACTTCAATCCAAACACACACTGATTTGGATAAAACAATAACTACTGAAAGATAGATTTTAAGTGATTACAATTAATAAGGCATAAAAGTCAGAATTGGTTACAAAGAAATAAAAGGCAAAACACAGACTCTCACCATATGCTTACAGCAGTCTGGCTGGATTTCCCCCAGTTCAATGATGCATCTTTTGTCTTTCAAACGGTGCTGATGCCATGAGTAGAGATGAGGCTAGAGGTGATAGTCCATTCAATTTTGTTGACACCTGCTGAAATATCAGTTTGCCTTTTTTCTCTGAGGAAATGGTTTGGGCTGCTTCCCCAGAAGCAAGTGTATCTTGACCTTTTTAAACTAATATTTTAAATGGACGGTTTTCATGTTCACTGTGTCCTTTTACTAGCCTCCCCAATATTATATAAAATAGAAACTATTTGAGTTGTAAGGTTAAAATTCACAGTAAATATATCAGCTCCCCGCTTCAGAGTAGAAAACAAAGAATTTAATAGCAATTATAAAATTTGCACACTGCAGGTGGGCTCCCTGGCTGGAGAACTGGGGTTATTCATTACACCTCTGAGGCAGGATTTCAGGTGGCTGTATAGGATGCGTCTACCCTCTTTGTGGCTTGGAGCTCTGTTTCATGTGGAGTCTCTGAGCTCTTGCTCTTAGGTAGACAGTGGGAAGTGCCTGGGGAAAGGGTCTAATTAGGCTGCTCTAACTATCCTAGCACGTTAATTAGGCTGCTCTAACTATTCTAGCACGTTAATTAGGTTATTTTCTAGGACATTCGTGTCTGTGACCTTGTCTATGTGAGAAAGTTACACTGTATTTTATATTGATTTAATTAGACCAGTGACCAATATGTCATTGAAGGATGCTGGCTGCTCAAGTGTCACAGAGGGATGCTTGTGCTCATGCTTGTGGCTATGTGCATCCTTTTCTACCCCTTATTTATTAATGTATCAAAGGGTAGGATTTTAACTGAAAGAAATAATGAGACCTTAAGTGGCTTCAAATGATATGCAAGCAAAATAATATGCATTCGGCATATGTCTGCTTGGTGATGGCAATAATCTAGGGATCTAAAGATGAAAGGGAGGAAGAAACAGTCCTTAAACCTAATTTGTTATGGGAATGTATTTGTACAGGATAATCCACATAGATTGACTCTGTCGATGAGTCCAGATGAAAGCTACTATGAAAAACAAGCAAAATTGGAAGCCGAAAAACTGAAACAAAAAGTTAATGCTCTTTCTGAAGAAGAGAAGAAACAAACGTATGAAAAAGGTTAGCATCTTGTAATGCTTTTTTAGTTCTGATAACGGTTTAAAAAAATGACAATCAGCTATTTTATTTGTCACTTACAGAATATTTATAGTTCTTTTATATATATACCAAAAGTCCATCAGCATTTGTTTTGAAAGTGGAAGATTTTACTGGTGTGTGTGTGTGTGGGTTTTTTGTTTTTGTTTTTTTTAAATAATCTGTGTGTGCTCAAATGTGCATGTAAAAGACAACTGTACGGTTAAAGACATCACCAATAGATTCCACTATCTAGAGGTATGCATCCGATGAAGTGAGCTGTAGCTCTTGAAAGCTTATGCTCAAATAAATTGGTTAGTCTCTAAGGTGCCACAAGTACTCCTTTTCTTTTTGCGAATACAGACTAACATGGCTGTTATTCTGAAAACTATCTAGAGTACTCTTCACTTAAAAAAATGAAGAAATTGATCAGAGCCTTGGAGGAGAGGGGGGAGGCAATGTTCTTTTTAACATTAACCTGCTAATACTAGAAACATATAGTGAACTTGCTCTCAGGACAGCAGACATGTATCATCAGTTCCATCACTGTTGTGAGGGAAATTTGTATGACCAACTGAGAAGACCTATATAACACTTCCGAAAAGTTTGAGCTTTCTTTATTGTTCTAGGCTGAATGTGAACTGATACAATGATGTCTTTTTCAGGCTGCAGATTGTGGTCTCTCTAACATTGTAGCTTACTCAAGCAGCTCCTAAATGAAATTAACAGGACTTGGAATCTGTGTGCAATTGTGAAACATACAAACATCATGTCAGTTACACGCCTTGGTGCTTGGGAAAGCTATAAACATCAGCAGTAGGGCAGACTATAAAGTATTCGCTGAGGAAAAAAGAAACAAAATCTAGAAGAGTAGAGAAGCTGAGATACTACATCAGAGTAGCCTGGAGGTTCTGGGCTTGGGAAAGGGAGAGCAGCTTTCTAACAGCTAGGTGAGATCGCCTACATTATAAGGTGAACTTGAGGTTTTTTAAAGCAACCGCTAGCCAGAGGCGGATATAAAAGATAGAGGTTGAGGTTTTTCAAACAGACTAACAGATTTAGCCAACCAACATGTAGCAAGGTCCAGAGAGAGCACTCTGGTAAGAATTCCAGGTGGATACTGACCTTTTTCACCTGAAAGCTGTGTTGTCGTCCCTGGAGTTTGCTGTTAGCGGGAGGTCTTTGACATCTGGCTGGTAGGTGTCTGTTAAATATTTTAATCTCTGGATCATGAGCTATCCTAAAGGGTGGAGATAGAAACACTTTATTCTGTTAGGATGATGATGGATTTTCTATGATGCCCTCTGATGTGCATTTCAATAAAATACAGTGATTATAATAGTTTGCGGGAGCTGTTGGGAATGGGAAGTATCACTCTTATCTGTCACAGAAATGTGTTTTTTTTTTTTTTCCCTTAGCTACATAATTTCACTGGGTTTTGATAGTTTTTATTGGAAACCTTTAAGCATTAATCTTAATATTCTGCTTTTATTAGGTTTGGAATTAATTGCTCTTCAAAGCAAACCTCAGGATACCTCCTGTCTCCCAGCTCTAAAAGTATCTGATATTGAGCCCACAATCCCATTCACTGAACTGGAGATGGCATTTGCAGGTTAGTGAACTTAAATCTTTTATAAAATGAAGAAACAGTTTAATTTGCTGACATTTTACTTTGAGAAGTAGAATGAATGGGAAATCAAAAGGCTTCATATATATGGCAATATATTGAATCATAGAATAACAGAGTTGGAAGGGACCTCTGGAGGCCATCTAGTCCAAACCCCTGCCTAGAGCAGGACCAATCCCAACTAAATCATCCCAGCCAGGGCTTTGTCAAGCCTGACCTTAAAAACCCCTAAGGAAGGGGATTCCGCCACCTCCCTAGGTAACGCATTCCAGTGTTTCACCACCCTCCTAGTGAAAAAGTTTTTCCTAATATCCAACCTAAACCTCCCCCACTGCAACTTGAGACCATTACTCCTTGTCCTGTCATCTGCTATCACTGAGAATAGTCTAGATCCATCCTCTTTGGATCCACCTTTCAGGTAGTTAAAAGCAGCTATCAAATCCCCCCTCATTCTTCTCTTCCGTAGACTAAACAATCCCAGTTCCCTCAGCCTCTCCTCATAAGTCATGTGTTCCAGTCCCCTAATCATTTTTGTTGCCCTCCTCTGGATGTTTTCCAATTTCTCCACGTCCTTCTAGTAGTGTGGGGCCCAAAACTGGACACAGTACTCCAGATGAGGCCTCACCAATGTTGAATAGAGGGGAATGATCTGCTGGCAATGCCCCTACTTCTACAGCCCAAAATGCCATTGGCCTTCTTGGCAACAAGGGCACACTGTTGACTCATCTCCAGCTTCTCATCCACTGTCACCCCTGGGTCCTTCTCTGCAGAACTGCTGCCGAGCCATTCAGTCCCTAATTTGTAGTGGTGCATTGGATTCTTCCATCCTAAGTGCAGGACTCTGCACTTGTCCTTGTTGAACCTTATCAGATTTCTTTTGGCCCAATCCTCCAATTTGTCTAGGTCCCTCTGTATCCTATCCCTACCCTCCAGCGTATCTACCTTTCCTCCCAGTTTAGTGTTATCCGCAAACTTGCTGAGGGTGCAATCCACACCATTCTCCAGATCATTAATGAAGATATTAAACAAAACCGGCCCCAGGACCGACCCTTGGGGCACTCCGCTAGATACCGGCTGCCAACTAGACATGGAGCCATTGATCACTACCCGTTGAGCCCGACAATCTAGCCAACTTTCTACCCACCTTGTGGTGCATCCATCCAGCCCATACTTCTTTAACTTGCTGACAAGAATACTGTGGGAGACTGTGTCAAAAGCTTTGCTAAAGTCAAGGAATAACACGTCCACTGCTTTCGCTTAATCCACAGAACCAGTTATCTCATCATAGAAGGCAATTAGATTAGTCAGGCATGACTTTCCCTTGGTGAATCCATGCTGACTGTTCCTGATCACTTTCCTCTCGTCTAAGTGCTTCAGAATTGATTCCTTGAGGACATGCTCCATGATTTTTCCGGGGATTGAGGTGAGGCTGACCGGCCTGTAGTTCCCAGGATCCTCCTCCTTCCCTTTTTTAAAGATGGGCACTACATTAGCCTTTTTCCAGTCTTCCGGGACTTCCCCCGATCACCATGAGTTTTTAAAGATAATGGCCAATGGCTCTGCAATCACAGCCGCCAACTCCTTTAGCACTCTCGCATGCAACGCATCCAGCCCCATGTGCTCGTCCAGCTTTTCTGAATAGTCCCGAACTACTTTTCTCCACAGAGGGCTGGTCACCTCCTCCCCATGCTGTGCTGCCCAGTGCAGTAGTCTGGGAGCTGACCTTGTTCGTGAAGACAGAGGCAAAAAAAGCGTTGGGTACATTAGCTTTTTCCACATCCTCTGTCACTAGGTTGCCTCCCTCATTTAGTAAGGTGCCCACACTTTCCTTGGCTTTCTTCTTATTGCCAACATACCTGAAGAAACCCTTCTTGTTACTCTGAACATCCCTCGCTAGCTGCAACTCCAGGTGTGATTTAGCCTTCCTGATTCCGTTCCTACATGCCCAAGCAATATTTATATACTCATCCCTGGTCATTTGTCCAATCTTCCACTTCTTGTAAGCCTCTTTTTTGTAGTTTAAGATCAGCAAGGATTTCACTGTTAAGCCAAGCTGGTCGCCTGCCATATTTACTGTTCTTTCTGCACATCGGGATGGTTTGTCCCTGTAACCTCAATAAGGATTCTTTAAAATACAGCCAGCTCTCCTGGACTCCTTTCCCCCTCATGTTATTCTCCCAGGGGATCTTGCCCATCGGTTTCCTGAGGGAGTCAGGGACTTGGTTCGAACTGAGGCTTTTATTCCATACCCCTAAATCGAGGGAGAACAAGTAATTGTAGATTACTTGTATTAATTATAAAAAGATTAATTTTAGCAAAATCCTGAAAGTATTATTGGGTTGTACAAAATTTTCAGTGGGAGATTTTCTGCAAAACAGCAGCCTTTGACAGCAGCAGTCGAAATGAACTAGAAGTACATTTATCTCAGATTCCCAAATTGCCTGGATTTGTCATATGTTAGTGTAGGCTATAGAACAGAATCTGCTGCTTTAGCAACTAAAAGTGTTAAGAAACATTATCCATCAGACTGAAATCACTAAATTTGAATAGAGGAAAAACTAATAGGTGTATACTGAACAGCTGTTCTTTTGTTGCCACTTGCTAGCAAGTGAATATAATCTCCCAGTTATTACAGGAACCTGTACAGAATGTAAAAATTACAATGGCTATCCACTAAATATCACCACTGGGCAGAATTCCAAAAAGCAGCTGTTTCTCTGGTGAGAAATGGAAAGGTATTTCTTTCAAAATTTAAATGTCATAATTGAGACTAATGCATAATTTAGTCAACATACATTGTTGTGGTAACACATAATAATTAGAAAACACTTTTATAACTAGAGCAGCATAATAGAGCACCTCTGCCTCTAAAAAATGTTGAAGGATCAAATTCTGGTCCCAGAGGAGCATGTGAGAGCTTCTGACTATTAAAGGCAGTCGGAAAGTTTGATGCAAAAATTGAGTTACTTCAGGCCATCAGAGTTCAGAAATGTTTGGGTTTGTCTCAGTCATGCTGTTCCCTGAGTTTTGATAGATATTGACTTATGCAATTGTGCTATATAGTGTTCCTTAGTAAGCGTACTTCTTTGTGTACACATTGCTCTATTGTCACCTCTATGCCACCTCTGCTTCTCTCTCATTTCAGCACAAGCAACCCCTCCCCCCAATTTACTTAAAACGGGGGAGGAAAATAAAGCAAAGAAAATGGGGCTGAAAATTGCTTTGTTTCCTTTTTCTCCTTCCCCCTTTTTCTCCTGTACTCCTCCAAACAATACCCTCCTTCCTTTCCCACAGGTCAGCAAGGCTGTTGTCTACGCATCAATAACCACAATATATTTGGGTTTTCCACTGGTTTTGTTTACAATCACAACTATTCTTTGGAGATGATGGGGTCAAGGGGAAAAAGGGACAAAGGGTTCCTTAGTGCAGTTTTCAAAAACAGTTTGCGTTTCAGTTGTTTGACTGCTTTCTCTTATCCTTCTATGCAGTGTTGTTGTAGTCGTGTCAGTCCCAGGCTATTAGAGAGACAAGGTGGGTGAGGTAATATCTTTTATTGGACCAACTTCTGTTTGGTGGGAGAGACAAGCTTTTGAGTTACACAGACCTGAAGAAGAGCGCTGTAACTCAAAAGGTTCTTCTCTCTCACCAACAGTAGTTTATTGGTCCAATAAAAAGATATTACCACACCTATCTTGTCCTTCTCTGACTCTAAAATTTAAATATTTAATGATCTTTCTCAATCTGGTAATTTGGAAGGTGATTCCTATTGAGTATAACTATATACTGGCCTAGAAAACTCATGATTCAGTCCAGGACTTATCATAATACCTTCAGTTAAAACAGGAAGTGGCTTCCTATTACCTTTGTAGTGTCAAAAATAACTAGTCTAAAGTACTTTTGGCAAATGTCATAGTTACGATGTGTTCAAAGTGAGGGATGCAGACTGCAATGTTTTTCTCTTGTTCATAGCTGATGAAATCCCTGTCCAATACTGTTCTCAGCCAACCAATGGGATGGTATATTTCAGAGCTGTTTCCAGCTTGAATACACTTCCAGAGGAGCTCAAACCATACGTGCCACTCTTCTGCAGGGTCATTACTAAGTAAGATAATTAGCGTATTTGAAGTTGAGGATGATATGATGTGTTATAATACATGGAAATATTGATAGTGAACAATTCCTAGAACAATTACTTTCTATCTTACCTCTGTTTTGTGTAATTTCAGTGATGTTTCAATAGTACAAATAATTTTGATTATGGGATAGGGTCTGAGACAGTTAGCCAGTAAGCTTGTAAACCGCTTGATTTATCAAATACGTTTTTAATTCTCTTCTTGCATTCTAATTTTTTTCTTTGTTTAATAGCATATATTGGGTATTTGCTGACATTTAAAAAAAAAAAAAAACCTAGTGTCTTTAATTTAAAAAAACATGTATTTGATGATAGCCTCAGATTACGTAACCTTACCCTTTTAAGGTATCTTGTGTATTTGTATTGGACAAATTGGATTGTTTCTGATTTTACTATATGTGGAAATAAAATGCTACTTTTTTTTCCCCTTCAGAATGGGCTGCGGAGCGCTTGGTTACAGAGAGCAAGCCCAGCAAATGGAGCTAAAAACAGGTGGCATGTCTGTCAGCCCACACATCGTTCCAGATGATTCGCATCTGGATGCATATGAACAGGTACATCATAACAGTATATATGCTGTTATGTTACACTGACAGCACTGTAGTTAAGGGTGGAGCAAAATTTCTCCATAAAGCAGGCACTTAATGTTGAACACTTCAATGATTTCAAAACATGGTGGCCTGAAAATTGGTGTAGAAGTGGGCTTTTGTTGGCTTATGTAACATATAAATTTCACTATCACCGTAACTTACCTTTGGGATAAAGGTAACGTTTTACATGACTCTTTATCTTCAGATTGTTTTTTTTATAACCTCTCTCACCACAGTATCCAAGTAGTGTAAAAAAAAAAAAAAACTAAGAACAAAAGATGTTTTCCTGTTTCAATTCTTCTGTGACAAAGGGGCATGGCACAATAAGGACTTTTTAATATATGTATAAACATGAAAGCTTAGATTTTTGTCAGAAAGCATTGATTTCACCATACACACACAGACCAAAATATATTTTCATTGATGATAATAGAAATTTACAAATAGGCAAAGTAAGAAAAATGTTGATTGAGAATTTATTAGTGTTTGATATAAGGTTATTGACTTTATATTTTGATGTGTGATGTTCACAATTTGTGTTACAATGGTTAAAGTTTTAACAATTTGATTCTCGGCATTTACTGTTATTAAAAAATTGTCTGATCTCCCCCATGATATCTCTCATTGTGACAATTGAAATGGATAAAAATTTTGAAAATCTTTAAAGATAGACATTGATATTGATAGTTAACAAATATTCAACATATTCAAGCTCATTAGGGGGTCAGACTTGTTAGGACTTCCCCACTCAACCCAATTAAGACTCTTAATTTTTCTTAATGTTGACCTGTTGTGGTCCTCTTCTCCTATTGTAACTGCTGTGCAGTAGTTACTGCCCACAGTGTATGGAGAGAGGGGAACCAGTATATCTGAAGGGTTCTTTAGGGATTAGATTAGAGACTCATTTGCAGGAGCTCTCCATCCCCTGAACAGCTTTTTTTGATCTAGAGTCTCACTGCCTTCCTTCTACACCACATTTAACTACCATCTGGATGTGATGAGCTGACATAGAGGCACAGAAGCTAGCTCTTACTGGCACATGGGGTAGGGTTTACCCCATTGTAGGGAAGGTACCATTCATGTAGAGCTATGTAACTACGCCTCTTGTCTGCCCTGAAGTTTTAGCAGTGGGTCTCTCTTGAATAAAGTGTCAATCTGGTTGTAGTTCTGTGATGTAGGCCATTATGCTGACATTGGATAATCACTTTCATAAAATGCTACCGCGTGTTTCTGCAGCCTTTATTTCAGTTGTCTTCTATTGGTTTATCCTGTGTGTGAAGTATCTTCATTTTTCCTTTAGGGTGTGCTCTTTTCTTCTCTGTGCCTGGATAGAAATCTGCCAGACATGATGCACTTATGGAGTGAAATCTTTAACAAGTAGTGTATTGGTTTTTTTATGTGTTTTTGGTCCCTTTTCTACCTTCCGCTCTCTCTCCCTCCCCTTTGCCCCCCCCCAAAAAAAAGAAAAAGAAAAAAGTTCCTACTTTGTTTTTCTGGAGCAATTCTGGTTTTGCATAACTTAATTTCAGCATGCTCTAAATCAAAATATTCTGCTCTCTATACAAACCATATAATGCATTAATCAGCTGAATGGGTAAAGGCTATTTTTAGAATTTGTCACAATGAACCATTTAATACTTTAAAGTAGACTAGAACATTTCTGCATGAGATCTGGAGAATTCTTGCATTTTTCTCCGTAGTTCCTTTGTCTTTTTTGTTTTGTTTAATGAATTTGTACTATTGTAGCAAGTGACTGTTTTCTCCCTTTCCGATATAGCCCACACTTTGAAGAAGAGGAACATTTTAGGGTACTGGTTAAGATGACTGCACAAGAGCTGTCAAATGGCATTCCTGATTCTGGGCATTTATATGCATCTGTTCGAGCTAGCAAAACCCTTACGCCTGCTGGAGAGTTACAAGAAATGTTTAATGGCATGGATCAGGTAAAGGGGAGGTGGTTCATTTAACTGATGTCAAACTCTCTTATAATGCTGTGCTTATTTATGCTAATGTATACGTCACATTTGCTGATTATTTCTTTCCTCCTTTTCAGGTGAAACTGATTAAGCGAATTGCAGAAATGTCTGATATTAAACCAGTACTACGCAAACTACCACGCATTAAGAAATATTTATTAAACAGTGATAACATGAGGTGAGAACCTGTTAATGTTCCTTTACTGTTGTTAAGATTTTTTCATTGACTGTTATCCTTAAACTCATGCAATGCAGGTTGGAGAAGTTCCTGCTTCTAAGCACATTTGCCAACTTTCATGCGGTAAATAAGCACCCTGACTTTCACAATAAGCCAAAAATCAAACTAAACCCATTTCAAAACAAGACTAAAGTAAGACAATCCCTAGGAACCCCAAATCTCTGTGACTAGATCCCTCCCCTTCCTGCGCCTGGCATGTGTTTTGAGACTGGTGGGCCCACTGTGCACCTCTGACTCTCTCTCCCCCCTTGCTCTTGCTTGCTGGAAGCTGATCAAAAAAAAAGAAGCAACAAGCTACAAGCCCAACAAGCAACTCGCAAGCCAATTAAGACCAAAACAAGCCCAATTTCTGTTTTTGTATGTGGGGTGGGGGGTTTAGCAGGTTTGGCATGTCTACTTCTAAGGGGAAATAGTGAGGTCTTGGAATCCACTTTGCATTTTTTGCAATATTAAGAAAGATAAGTAAATGCTAAAGTCAAAATGTTTGCACTCAGGCACTGTAATTTCAAAAGTTGCTACTGAAGTACTAAACTTATTCTGAATTTTTTTAGTTTGCAGGATATTGTACCTTGATTTGGGGGCAGGGAAATAACCTATGTACAGGTTTTTTTATTAAATGCAAGAATCTATGGTGAGAAATAGTTGTAAAGAAAGAATTGGTAATAGTGGCGTGGAGAGATTGCCTTTTAAAGCTTAAACATAGTTTATCTGTCTCTTCAGGGCAGGAATGCCAGGTTGTCAACTACTGTAGAGCGCGAAGTCTGATGCTGTTGAACAAGTTTTGATTCATTGTCTTGGGGAAAGCAATGAGAATCCAATGGGATTTTCTCATGACAGAGCGCTGGTGGTATATTGCAGTCATAATTGTCAATGCTTTCCTTATTTACAGCTGTAATTTGTGTTTATCATCAGGGTCACTGGCACAGAGATTTTGTGAGATTTGGATGATGCTTAAAAAAAAAACGTGTACAAGGATGGGAAATAGTTGAAACCTAAAAGGTTGTAAAACTGCAAGAAACATGCTACTATGTGTGAGGTGTTTTTTTTTTTAAACAGATGTTCAGTGAATGCTACACCTCAACAGATGTCACAAGCATCTAAAGAAGTAGAAAACTTTTTAAAGGGCATCGCTAGAAGCAAAAAAGAGAGAAAACCTGTCCGTCCCTATGTGATTGAGGTAAGCAAAAAAATCTGATTTGTGAGTAAAATTTTTTGTTAACCACTATTTTTGAATTACTATACTGAGTAAGATTAATAGCAGACAGACTAAGGCTGCTCAAATGGAAGGCAAATGGTTTGGTGAACTTATACACATCTTGTCCATACAAAGAGGCTTGTGACGTCTCAAAGAGAAATCAGTTCCTTCGGTATGCAATGTGACCTTCAAACTGTTTGCCCAGCTATTGTGCACTTTTTACTGTTTAGTTATTCAACTCAGTGATGATGAAAATAGTTTATAATGTCATCTAATGTAAATATCTGCTGGGCCACAAACTATTTATCTATTTAAGGGGTGGATGGAGATCTTAGGGAAAATCTAATACAGTAGCTTCTCACACAACTAATGAAAAATATGCTTCCTTCTGTCCCTGAACATCTCAGCTTTCTTATTTGGGCACATCTCTAGGAGAATGTATAAACCTTTGTGTGGCTTCAGTGGAAGGACTCCTCTTGGTTGATTAGGTGGGGGTTGAACTTCTGATTTCAACTACTGGGACTTGTATCCCACACCCTGATTGCTGTTTCAGGTGTTGGGGAGGAGGGATGTTTTTTCCTCCCATCGTGTAAGTCCTGTCACTTCTCTTTAGCTGAGCGCCATTTAAGATGTATTGCAGAGAGAAATCTCTTGTGCTGTGCAGCTCCAAACAGTCATTCAGCTGTAGAATAACTCATTCCTGGGCTAGGACATCTAGGGAAGTATTCTATGTGCTCAGTGGCGTTCACACTCAGATGGAGCAAATTCTGATCTATAAGCATGGACCATATAAGACAACGGAAATAAGCTTTAAGGACTGTGTCCAAGGAGGAGTACCGTAACTTGTGCAAACCTCTTGGGCTAGTGCACGATAGATGGATTTAAGAAGCCCAAAGTCATTGTCTAAAGCCTGGCAATACAGCCCTTAGGAACTTCAGGTTATCATATAGCACAGCTTTTTGCCAGGTTACCCATGGGATGAAGTCCATTTTAGTGTTTCCTCATAAATGCAAGTAGAAACAAGTAATCAAATTCCCTTGATGTTTTTGTTGTTTGTAGGGGAAGGAGGGCAAAAGGTGATGCATGACCCTCCGGGGAAAAATCGGGGGACTTTTTGTAATATTCCTTATTCTGACTTTTGAAACTCTAATACAAAGTCCTATATTTGTAGAAATTTCCAGAGCCCGTGCCTGTTGGAAGGGAAAGGCTTAATTGTTCACAAATCACAAGAAAACTAATTACTGTAAGTACAGTTTATTTGGCTTTGGTTAATCGTATTACTGATCTAATTGGCCCTTTTTATAGTTATTCCAATGAACAGTACTCTCTCCAGTTACTCATGCTGAACTGAAATATGTTGTGCTTTCTCATCTTGCACTGTCATTGGATACTGTCCTTGGAACTTCCTAGGCCTACGGCCATGAAATCTGACCCATCCTACCCCACCCTTGATTACTAAGAGTAATTTATTTATTTCATTTTTGTGGTATTTGAATATCAGGAGTTATGTGCGTTGAATGGTTTGTTCTGAAGGCGTTGCAGAGAGGAGAGGGTTGGGTTGGGTTATGCAAATCAGTAAGGTACAGGGATTGCATAACTGAGAATGTGCAGTGTGATGATGAGGTAGTATTTGTACAACATCCCTCTGCTGTAGTAGACCAAGACAATTTCAGTATGTATGATTTATTACAAGGGGCATGCGCACAATTTCATCATTTTTTAACAGAATAACCCGTGCTAGGTTGAATGCTTGGGTGCTGGTGTTTGAGAGTGTCAGGCTCTTCTTAAGAAGTATGCAATGGTGCTAATATTCTCAAATGAATGGATTGTTGTAGCTACTTAAAATCTCTAACTGCAATGTTAATCAACCCAGATGCAATTTTCTCTCAGGAGCCTACTTTCAAACCATGTCAGATGAAGACCCATTTTCTACTTCCCTTCCCGGTGAATTATGTTGGAGAATGCATTCGAAGTGTTCCCTACACAGCTCCTGATTATGCAAGGTGGGAAACAGAAAGGATCAGCAGTGAAACACAGTGTATAAAAATAAAACTGACCTCGTTTTAGACTGAAAACCATTAACCAGGATGTATGCAGAAATTCTTCTTTAGGTGCTGGTCTCTGTGTATTCCACATGTAGGTGCACATGCACGCCAAGCTCCCGAGTCCAGAAATTCTAACAAGCAGTGTCCGTTGGCCCACACATGCACAGAAGTTCACCTTGTGCGCCAGACCCAGGAATAACAGGTAGTGTGGGTCAACACCTCTCCAGTTCCTTCTTACTGCCTCATGGCCTGAGTTGGAATCCCTGTGTCCACATATTTCTCCAGCTTTTATCCTTATACTCTGTAAATACATTTCTAAACAGGGTATAGTTTATATTAGCATAGTTAGTTATTAGTATAATATAGTATACTAATATAGTATAATTAGTAAGGTCCCCCCGCCGCCCAATACTGGGGACTTCCTCCCTGTGGTCTGGGACTGTGCTTTAAAGTCCTAGGGTTCAAGAACCATCTCCCCTGCCCTTGCTCCTTTTCCATGAATGACAATCATCAACCCTGTCTCTGTTGTTTGGATGAAACCTGTATTGCTGCAAAGTGCAGCATCTGTCACGCTTTTCTGCTGCAAACTTGCAAAGCTTGTGAACTTTGATTAAGAAAACACCTTATGGAGAAGGCTGAGGCCTTTCTCTGATCCAGGCCAGGGAAACCCCCTGCCGTACATTTGCCCCATCAGATGAGCAACACCCCTCCGACCACGAGCTTAAGAGTGGAATCTACAGCTGCTTAGCTCAAGTACTCTTCTTCCTGGGTTCTCCATGAGACTACGGGTATGTCTGCACTACCTGCCGTATTGGCAGGCAGCGACTGATCCAGCGGGGATCGATTTTATCACATCTAGTCTAGAGCGATAAATCGACCCCCCCCGAG
The DNA here is from genome assembly GCF_965152235.1 of Eretmochelys imbricata. NCBI lineage: Eukaryota > Metazoa > Chordata > Testudines > Cheloniidae > Eretmochelys > Eretmochelys imbricata. The sequence continues at coordinate 244,616,401 of NC_135573.1, forward strand.
CACTCTCCCATTGCTTCCTGTATTGCACCGCCGCAAGAGGTGCAGGCAGAGTTGACGGGGCAGCGGCAGCCGTCTACTCACCATAGTGAAGACACCACGGTGAGTAGGTCTAAGTATGTTGACTTCAGCTATATTATTCACATAGCTGAAGTTGCGTAACTTAGATCGATTTCCTGCCCGGTGTAGACCAGGGCTGAGGAACACTCTCTTATGCTCGTAAGGACAGATGCCCTTCCGGATCTGCCTATGAAGGGAAGGAATCCTTCCCGAGCCCATCCAGGCTGGGTGACCATTTGCATGCGAATCTGATGGGTCCAGGATCACCAAAGACCCACAGATTGATGGGTAAAGTATGGAAAAAGGAGCCGTTGGTACCGCTGGTAGCTCCAGTTCCAAAACACAAGGACTGACACCCACTGGATCAATCCAGAAGTGCTGGGCCTACTTCTTCCTCAGTACTGTCCCATCCTCCTCAGGACCACCTGGCTACAACTCCCTGGGACGAGTCGGAACCATCAGTGCTGACTGTTGGAATGCTTCGAGCACTAAGTCTTATGGACACTTCTATACTACACAGGAGGATATATTCCTCTCTCATGCTCAGTCTTTTCTCTTCTCTGGCCTGGTGCTTATGAGGGACGTTGCCACAGTAGAGGACAAAGCTATGTTTTTTTGTCACTGGAGCCATCCCTTCTCCAACCCTCCGGTATTGTTGGTTCCGCCAGTGAAGTGAGAGCAGTTGTCAGACTTGGATAGATAGGATGCTCTTGCTGTTCTGTCATCTCCTTGTAGAGAGCTGAGCCACGATAGACAGTCAAGGAGATCTGAGCTCCATCCTCCCAGTTCTGACTTCCCTAGGGATCACTGGTACACAATGCCATGGGCTTCACACCACGTGCAGTTGATCCTTCCTTATTGGGGGCCCTGGCATCCCTGTGGAAGATGCCCTGGATCTGTCCACAAATCCTGCGACAACTCTCCTACGTGGCACCACTGGATCCGTACGAGAAGGAGGACATAGGCCCGGATGTGCAGTTATCGACGGGAAACTCATTTTTGTCTCCCAGATGAAGCCGTCACTCGATCCTCACTATCTCCACTGAATGACCATAGGCAATACCAGGAGCTATTTCATACAATTGCCAGTGACCTCCAGACACACTTGAGGAGGTCCAGGATTCCCAGCATCCGGTCAAAGCAAGGTGGCGCTCCTGATCAACAAGGCAGTCATGGAGCCAGCCAGAGTAGTCTGGCACAGTCCAAACTCCTACATCCCCACATCTAAGAGGGCTGAGAGATGCTATTATGTCCCTGCCAGAGGGGCTAAATTTCTCTTCTCCCACCCAGCGCACAACTCCCTTGTAGCCCTAGAGAGAGCAAAGTCACAGCATCCCAAGACCACACAGGCTGACAGGGCTCAAAGAGATCGGACCTTATGGGGAAAACGGTCTTCTCGTCTATGAGCTTACAATTCTGTATCACTAACTATCAGGTCTCATTAGTGAAATAGGATTTTAAGGACAATCTTCCCTCTGATGACAGAGCCCAGTGTCAGACTCTCTTAGAGGAGGGCAAATTAGTGGCTAAGACTTCCTTTCAAGCTGCGGTAGATGCAGCTGACACTGCATCCAGAGACTTAACCACTAGCATAGTCATGAAGCATAAGTCTTCACTTCACTGCTCACAGCTTCCCAAGGGGGTCCAGAACACCAAACAGGACCTGCCTTTCAATGAGTTGAGTTTGTTCATTGAGAAAATGGGCACATCCCTACACTTGTAGAAAGACTTGGATGACTCTACACTCCCTGGGGGTTTACACCCCAGTCCCGTGAAGAATGCACCAGAGGCAGGGATATAGACCAAGGCTGCCCCCTCCCCAGTCAACGCTCAGCCTCCCTGTAAATGACAGGATTCAGAGACCTTGATTTTCAGCCACCTCTACTGCCATGATCTCTGCCGATTCTCAGCCACCTGCCAAAGGCTACTTTTGATGCATAGTTGAGATCCATCTACCACTGTTGATGCCAGTCACTTCTTACCCCCATGATCTTTGAGGGCCACCTCATACTTTTCACCCACAATTAGGATTCCATTGTGACAGACAGCTGAGTCCTAGAAATTATACATCAAGGATACTCCATAGAGTTTCTCCCTTCCTCCCCCCACACAAGTCCCTCTTCAAGGATCACTCTTACAAGGTGATTCTTTGCCAGGCATCCTTCCCCCTATGAGGGACAATAGAGCAGTACCACCTCAGTGTCAAGGAAAAGGGGTTCTATTCCCTTTACTTCTAAGGCCCTTAAAAAGATGAAGGGTGGATACCCATTCTGGACCTTCAACAGCTGAACATTTTTATTCAAAAGTCAAATCTCAGGACAGGAGGGAATGTGGTTCGTGGCTCTCAACATGAAGAATCCTTATTTCCATGTAGATAGATATTCAACCGTCTCACACAAAGTTCCTTCATTTCTAGTGGAGCAAGAGCATTTCCGGGTCAGAGTTTAGACTGATGATCGCGCCCAAAGTATTCATAGTAGGAGTTTGTGTAAATGAAGAAAGGACCATTTTAATACCCACACAGATGATAAACTTTATCAGAGTGCTAAGCAAGAGCTTTCCTCCTCATGGAAATATTTCAGCTAATGAGTTATCTGATAGCACAGATTACTCACAGACCAAGAACTACGCTCAGGATGTGCCTTTTTCTCCTGGGCCACATGGCCTCATGCACTTATGTGACCCATTCCCCCAGGTTTCATATATGCTGCCTACAAACCTTGCTCTGTTCAGTCTACTCATCTGAAAAGGATCGCATTAACACCAGTGTAACTGTTCCCACCAGAGTCATCGTCTCTCTTATTTGGTGGTCGAACCCAGGTGAAGTGACAGCAGAGGCGACGTGTGAGACGGTATGTAGGTCATGTGTCCCGCAGACTTCTGCCAAGGTTTGTCAGTCCCGCTTGGTCACATGGTGCGGCCAGGCCTTGTCCCTGCGTGGCAGCTGCCAGAGCCGGCAAGCTGTGAGCTGCACACTGTGCGGAGAGGTAGGAGCAACAGCTGGGAGCTACAAGGAGGGGCCTGGTACTTTCCAGGTAGGGAGACAAGGTAAGCGGGGAGACCTGCCTGGGAGGGGGCATCACTCAAGCTGTTCTGGGGGTGGCCGTACATTTAAATTGGAACCCCTGCACTATCAGCAGGTACAGGTAGTCTCTGAGAGAGAGTGGGCTTTCCCTTTGTCACTCCCACCTCCACAGTCCCCATTGTAACAGACTCATCCCTTATGGGTCAGGGTGTTCACCTGAACAACACGGTGTCATCCTTTCTGCAGTAGATGGGCATTCTATCTTTATCGACCCTACAACATTGAGGCTTATGAAAGGCCTAGTTAGAACCTTTCTGCTAATCATCAAATCTACGCCTCAGAGGGACCTCAGTCTCATGCTGTCAGCACTCACTGGGCTGCTATTTGAACCCTTGGCAGCATGTTTAACCTGTCATATTATTCGTGGCTATTACCTCAGCCAGAAGGGTGGGCAAGATGGGAGCCCTCATGGCAGACCAACTGTATACTGTTTTCACAAAGAAAAGGTCTTTCTTTGATTGAATCCTTAATTTCTCCCCAAGGTTATTTTGGAATTTCATGTCAACCAAGCTATCCACTTACCTGTTTTCTTCCAAAAACGCCATAACTCTGTTAAGGAAGCTTCAGTCCCTTGACATCAGACACACCTTAGATTTGATCCTGTGCAGGTAGAATGCTATCAGGAAGTCTCCTAGGCTCTTTCTTACAAAGAGTTCACGAGGACAAACTATATCTTCTAAGAGGATCTCTAAATGGGTTTGTGGGTGCATCATTGTGTGCTACCAATTGACACACATCCTTCCACCTGACAGGGTAAGGGCACTTTCCACCAGAGCGCAAGCTGCCTCTGCAACATCACTGCACAAAGTACCATCTCTGGACATGTCCAGGCTGGCTAGCTAGAGTTAAACATTGCATGCTGGTTCAAGCCTCTGCTGCGGACACAGCAGTGGAAACTGCAATAGTTTAAGCATCCTTGTACCCCCTTCCAGTCTGGATACTGCTTGTCAGTCATCCACATGTGGAATACACACAGGGACCAGCACTTGAAGAAATGGAGGTACTTACCTGCAACTGGAAGTTCTTTGAGGTATGTGGTCCCAATCTATATTCCAGTATCCACCCTCTGTCCCTTTGGATCTTTTTGGATTCGTAAGAAGAGGAACTGGAGAGCCATTGGCCTGCATCGCCTTTTATGTCCTCGGTCTGGAGTATGAGATGAACTGCTGTGCATGTGCGGGCCGGTGGATGCTGCTTGTTAGAATTTCCAGAGTTGGATGCATGGCATGCATGCGCACCAATTTGTGGAATACACATAGGGATCACCTATCTCAAAGAACTTCCATTTACAGGTAAGTAACCTCCATATATTTTTGAACCACACTCATGAGAAATCCTCTAGAAGGCAGTCTTTACACAGCTGTTGATCTTGTGTTTAAATAATTGCCTGAAAATATCACCTGCTTGTGTTCTAACAAGTTCTGTAAGGGAGGGTGGAGTCATTGGATCAAAATCTACTGTTTCTGCTCATGACTCCTGCTGAAGTCTTTTTACAAGGACAGAATTTGCCACATTGTTTAGAATTTGGGTACCAAAAGCAACTGAATTATAACTTCCAAATTGAAGGAGAACCCTACACACTCTGATCCTGTTTCTTTGTGTATATGATGACATGATATGTGACCAAATAGGTGGCTTAGAGAACTTTACGTTTCCTGGAGAGAGATGAAATTTAAACTATTTAGGGAAGTTAGGGAGCATAGTGATAGTGCTATTCTAGTATGGAAAAATCAAGAGACTTTGTACTGAAGATGGCTCAATTTAAAATTTTTCATTTTTGTGCTTAAACCATCATTGTTACTGTAGGGTGCAATTAGGAATACTTCATTTGTATAACTTAGATCTTTGAAAAACTCTGGTCAAGTGGAGAGGTGGTAGATTAGATACCCAATAGCCAGAGGGCAGATTTAACACCTTTGCTTTAATCTTTTGTTTCAGCCTTCGGATCCTTGCACGGTTGATGACAGCTAAATTCTTGCATAGGGAAATCAGAGAGAAAGGAGGTGCTTATGGAGGAGGTGCTACACTCAGTCATAGTGGCATATTCACCTTCTATTCTTACAGGTAACACTGTGTGTCCTCTGTAGAGTCTGTCTATGAAATGTAGCCATGGTCTCTGCATATGCAGCCATCATTTCAGACTCAATTTAACTTTACCTGCCAGGACTGTAAGTGACTTGAATAGGACAAGAAAATGAGGCTTGAGCTAGAGATGAGGAAAGAGGGGCTTACTGCTGACATCACTGAGATCTGTCACTTGGCTTCTGGCTTTCTCCCCTTCTCCTTGCTCCTTCCAGGATTCAGTAAAACCCCTCTCACATCCTAGGCTTCACTTCAGCCCAGCTTGGTGGTAGCTGTTACCCTGTTGCCTCCTTACTCAGTGTGTGTGGTGACTAGTGTGCCAGTTTTACTACCAGCCTCAACTGTATGCCAGCTTCAGCACGTTTCTTCCTGGCCTGGCGGTGGGGATGAAGAGAGGGAACTGAGGCATTTTAAGAACAGTAGTTGAGGGAGGTAGTGAGGTTCCTGACATGTAGATCTAAACTGTCTTCTCCCAAAAGCCATGGCCTCTCCCCTCCGTAGCAGAACCAGACATGACTCCATGTGGGGTGATTGGGCTGGAGACCTCCAAGGAAGACTTGATTACAGCAGAAAGTGGTGCTGGTGACTGACTAGATTACACTTTTTCCTTATATCAGCCCTGAACAATTGTTTCTGTCTGGTCTTATGAGGTACATTATTACTGAAGCTTCTGCTGTTCGTCTTAAACTTGAAACAGAGGTCCAAACCAGGTGGTAATTAACTCCATGACTCTTCACCAGAGATGGAGTACATGCCCACTGTTTTAGACTAATTAAATAATTATAATGGGTTGCATGCAGCCTAGCACAGCTCCTACAGAAGGCTCTGAGCTAAATTCAGTGGTGTTGTAAGCATTTGTCAGCCTCACAGCAGGTGAGAGTTACGACATAGTGTAATTTTCACCAATTTTGGACATCCATAGGTTTGCAAAATGGGTGTAAGCAGGAAAAGCAATTTTGCAGGAAGGTGTAACCTCTGCCCACCCCACCTTATGCTACACCATGCTCAGAACTCAAGGACCAAATTCATCCTTGGAGTAAGCATAACTGATATTGATACTAATGAAAGTTACACCTTCTTATGCCAGGCACTAAATTTGGTCCCCAAATAATATATCACTGTAGATTTTTTTTTTTTGTTTTTCACATTTGCTGAATGCTAAATCTGTGCAAGTTACACTGAGTTAGCACTTCCATTTAATTGTACCTTTTTCATGACCAGCTTAGAAACTATTTACATCACTACTGAATTTGGCCCACTCTGCCTACGTACAATCTGCTGTAACTTCTGTTGAATAAAATACTCCTTATCTCAAAGTATTGTATAGCGTTTCTATCTGCTGTATGAAGACAGCTGCCTTCATCGAATATGGTATGTGTGTGGTCTAGATGTAGTTTATAGAATTTGGTGAGTGATTAGGAATCTTTGAATGAAAAGCAGTGGCTTTAAAAACAAATGTATTAAAAGTTGTACAGACACAGGTTGTTATCTGTAATACAAAAGGAATTTCTTCTAATTTGTTAGGGATCCAAATTCTATATCAACCTTTTCAACTTTTGAAAAAGCAGCTGAATGGGCTCAGTCTGGGGAATTTGCACAGCAAGACATTGACGAAGCCAAGCTTGCGGTGTTTTCAGCTGTAGATACTCCTATAGCTCCTTCAGACAAAGGTATGTTCTATGTTCTTAGTTCCCCAGCAAGGGAATCCAGTGTTCTAGCTAGGCTTAGAAGGAAGTGAATGATTCCTAGTCTGCTCATCTATTCCCTTTCATAAGCTCATTTTTGGCTTCAGTGGATTTAACGTAAGGATTAGTTTCTATAAAACAGCAAGATGCTACTGCTCACCTTAAAGATCACACGTGTAATGTCTTTTCACTGAAATGTTCTATTTGCTGCTTGTGATCATAATATTGTCATGGGAGAATAGGGGGAACTCAAATAACTAAACCTTTAACCTGTCTTTCTCAGCCTAAAAAAATTGCACCTGTTCTGGCACATAGGAAAACCATATAGGTCTGTTGGTTAAATGGAATACTTGGAAAAGTGTATTGAGTATATACCTGTTTTAGCCAGATGTGTACACTGATCCTGAATTTGCTTAACCTCTCTGCCTCAGTTTCTCTATTTTTAGAGATGGGGAACGCATAAATTTGTTTGGTGCTTTGGAGATACTTGATGAAAAGTACTAAGTGTAAATAACTTAGTAAAATTAGCTGCATGTTTGGATGTCATGATGAATGGTAGCTTCTTTTCTTTTTAGAACTTTTTTTAAACACGGTTCAAAATAGTCTGCAGTTTGAGAGAACAGCTCTCCCCACTGATAACTTTAAATTTCGGTTTGGATTTAAGGCACCTACTCCATCCCTTAAGTATAAATAAAGGAACACTAAGATTAAAAATCAATGTATGTCTGTAAAGTGTTAACACAAGCAAGGCCATTTAGGTTGTTAAACAAAAAAATTTCAAGAATCGTTTACTTTTCCACCCTTCGTGGGCTTTTCTGCCTGTTAGCTTGAACAATGAAAACAGGCTAGGCACTGTCAATTTTCAGGTGCTCATATGTGAGCAAAATGCTTCAATGTCACATGCCGGTGGCTTGTCAGAGGGTAATGATTCTCATCCTTTGGAGCTTGAGCTACCTGGCAGTCCTGTGCAGTGCACAGGTTAGTCTGGAGCTGCTCACACTCTAACTGGTATCAGGCAAAGTTAGTGAAGCACTGAAAATAGCAATGTTCGTGAGGACTGAGGAAATGAACGAGCTCCTCCAGTGAGATGGAGTTTAGAGGAGAGGAAAGAAAACACCCTTAAAATCCTTCCCAGTAGCTAGAAGGGGAGAGAAGAGAGAGTTGAACGGAGCTGTGGAGCCACAAATGTATGGTGATTGCTTAACGTTCCCCTTACTGGGTCATAAGTTGCAGTGTCAAGAAGTCCCTCTGTGATTATTTTTAACCTCTTTGATCACTGAAGTGATTCTTGTTACAGGATTTCTTGTAAGTATATAGAAGCATTTGTTTGCAGAATTATGTAGACCGTATATAGAGAAAAAGGTGGGTCAGATCTTTGTCTTTGCAGCATTGACTAGAGCTGGTTGCAAAACTTTGACAGAACAGCTTTCCATTGTATAACAGGGTTGCTAAAATCAGAACCTTAATGAAATCATTCTGAGTTCACCAAAATTCTATTTGGAGAAAAAAGGGGAAAAGTTCGGACAATGTCAAATGTCCCATTTTGACACTTTTGGAATAAATTATTTATATATATATATTTTCTCCTTCCTTTTTGGTTAAAATTTTGCATTTTGTATTTAAGTTCAAATCAAAACTTTTTTGATTTTTGTCAAAACATTTTTTTAAAATTCTCCACAAAATGGAACATCCATTCTCTGCCCAGCTCTAGCCTTGACACTGGTTAACAATGAGACATTTGTACTATACTTTTTATGACGAGCCTAGAATTGTGGAGCTCTTAACTAGCTGCAAACTGTATTCATTCCTCTCCCAGCTATCCTGCTTTGGAGAACTCGGTGCATGTATCTGATTTTTATCCTTCGATGACAGAGACTCAGTACACTTACCAAGTCACGTTCTTACTTTTAGGGATGAATTATTTCTTGAACGGCATCTCAGATGAGATGAAGCAGAGACACAGGGAGCAGCTTTTTGCTGTCAGCCGTGATCACCTGATCGATGTGGCAAACAAGTGAGTCTGTGCTCATTTTAGAAATGCAAGTAAACCCAGATCCCTTGTAAGAGTTTGACAGATTAAAAACTGTCTGATGTAAAATAGCTGGTAAAGGTTTGCATTATTACATTGCCTGAAAGAAGCCACCATCCCTTTTCTCCTTCTAAGACTGACCATTCTTTACTATTGTTTCAACTAATTTGCCCAGTACTAATGTTAGACTTACCGGTCTATAATTGCCAGGATCACCTCTAGAGCCCTTCTTAAATATTGGCATTACATTAGCTATCTTCCAGTCATTGGGTACAGTAGCTGATTTAAAGGACAGGTTACAAACCATAGTTAATAGTTCTGCAATTTCACATTTGAGTTCTTTCAGAACTCTTGGGTGAATGCCATCTGGTCCCGGTGACTTGTTACTGTTAAGTTTCTCCATTAATTCCAAAACCTCCTCTAGTGACACTTCAATCTGTGACAATTCCTCAGATTTGTCACCTACAAAAGACGTCTTAGGTTTGGGAATCTCATTCACTCAGACTGCATGGAATACAAGTTGCAGAGAGGGAGTGAGCAAACCTAACTGCCTGTCTCATTCTTATTCATAGAAACATATAGTCCCTTTAAAAGATTAAATGTTCTTTGTTTACAATTGAGGGATATTGAATCTCAAGAGACTGCTGTGCCCAGTGCCTCTTAAACAGGGAGGTGTAAATCATCTTTACCAGTTTGACTAGTGTTCATGCTGTTAATGGGCTAGAATGTTATTTCCTTTTAAGAAAGTGACATCCTGCCCCTGCGTGCTCTTTGGAGTAGCCCTTTGCTCTGCTACCAAGTGTGCACCAGTCTTGTCATATTAAGTTAGTTATCCCAAGTGAGGTTGGGGAGAAACATACAGATGAAAGGGCACAGGGTCTCGAAGAACCACAGGTACAGCAAGTAACAGATTATTCTTTGTCTTGGCTAAAGTGAGTCAGAGTTCAGTCTGGGAGAAATGGAGAGATCCACTCACATAGGCAAGAGAGGTGGTAGAGTATGTCAAATAAAACTGACATTGACCATCTGTGCCCCTATTTTCTGTTGCTTAGGTTCAGCACAGAGCTGAAAAATATGAGGACCTGTGTCAACTTTGGGGGAAAGGAGAAACAAATACCTTACAGATTTTTTTTCAGATACTTCAAAACAAAAATTGACTAGCTCAAACCAATCTGTTTTAAAACTAGGCATATTGGTACAGTGTAGCCCTAATGAGAATACTTGACATTAGTTGTGCATCTGTTTTCTCCTGTAATGTCTAAGGAGCACAGTACTCTCCTCCAATATTTATATAATCATTTTGAGACACATGGGAAGAGATGTGTGAAAGGAAGAGTTTTAATTCAGAAGGTACTATATAGGTGAAAGGTTTCATCTGAACGTGTCAGGCTGCTGTCAGACTGAGTATAATGTGACTTACACTTCAACAGCTTTGTGGTACCTTTTCATAATTTGTCTCTTTTGCAGATACCTTGCAGGTGGGAAGAGCACCCGAGGACTGGCTGTACTAGGCCCAGAGAATCCATGCATTGCCAAAGATCCATCCTGGGTCAAACGATAACATTTGTTATCACTGATAATGTTTGTTACTGACAATGGCTTAAAAGAAATAAAACAAGCCAATTCATAAGTGACTAAGGCACATTAGAATTTTTAATTTTCCTGCTAAGGTCCAAGTGAAAGGTCATCAATACAACTTTACATGCAACAGGCCACTCAGCTGTCTTTCCTCAAAGAAATTAAGTCTGCCAAAGAAGGTTCATCTCTACAACTGCATTGTATTTAAGAATGAAAACTATTTGTTCATCTATAGCTAAAGCAACTCTTCAGTTCCTCCATAATTAACTGCTGCACAAAAATGTGGATTTTAATAACTTCTAAATATACACATTGTTTTGTAAAAATCAAGCTAAGACTTAAATTTTAAAATATGTTTAGCTTAAATCATGTTTTCTTACAATATCTGTATTTTTAAACCTCCACTGTTGGGCATAAACAGATTTGTTACACCTACACTGGTACTTCACAAGTCTTTCCTAGTGTGTTGAGTTTTCCCTAATTAAGTTGTGCAAGACTCAGCTTCTCCATAACTATTCTTCTTACATTGTATTGTCTACACTACAACTTACATTTTTAATGATAAGAGTGGCAATGTTGGCTCAAAACATGTCTCTCTACAACTCAAGGTTAATAATTGATAGCTACAGGACAGGGAAAAGATGGTTTTATTCATAACAGGACTATTTTGATGGCGCTCCAACCTGTGTGACCCTGGGCCAGTTCTTCCTCCCAGTACTGAATGGAGTTCTCAAGGTGCTGTTTTGTCCTCTGTTTACCTTTTGGCTAAAGTTCGACAGCTAAATGTTGAGACAACCACGATTGTGTTGTGGAGAAAAAACTGCTGTGTCAACCGTAACCTTAACCATCGTGGTTATAACCTGGTCTCAAATGTTTCAGCTGATCACAGAAAAGAGTCCTCAGTCCTGGGTGTGATTAAGGGTTGCCCTATTGTCTGCAACAAGCTGAGGTTAGTGAGCATGACCTCTAGGGTATGCCTATGCTGCAGCTTGGAGTGAGCCTCTCAGCATGGGTAGACAGACTTGCTTCACTTGAGCTAGCATGCTAAACATAAGAGTGTGGACATTGCAGCTGGGGCTAGCCAGCCAGCCTTGGACCCAGGTGGCTAGCCTGAGCCTCTGCCAGAACAGCTACATCCACACTATTTTTAGCGTGATAGAGCTCATGAAGTTAAGCTTGAGCCACCAGCCATTCCAAACTGCTATTTTTAGCTTGAGCCAAGCTAACATGAGCTGGGAATCTCATCTCCCAGCTGTCCTGTAGCCATAACCTAAAGGACACACAAAGGAGGTTAACAGCCATCTTCACAGGGTTAATAGCTTTAGTATTGCCTTTAATAGTAATTTTTAGTGTGTTACTTCCTCTCTAGGGGAGGTGTGGGGGGTAGTTCAAATTAATGCAGCTTCATTGTGCAGATGCGGTAGAGAAAAATCTGCAGACGCCCTGCTCTTAATCCCTCCCGCCGTTCTACAAGCGAAGAAAGAACAGTTATTTGCTTCCTGTTAGAATGCAAATAAAGTTGCTCCTACTTTCTTCAGTGGTGTTCTCCTGTTAGCTGTAATTTGTTAGTTTTTAGATAACTTGAAGTCACACATGTGGTTTGCAACAATACTTTTATTCCACTTCAGATACATAGATTCACTCTGTAACTTGACACAAAACTAGCCTTCTACATATATTCTGAGTATAGACTCTATCTCTGAGATAAAATGTGCTAGATGAATGACTTATCACACTGAGTGCATAGAATTGTGTTAAACTTAAGGATCAGGCCAGTAATTGGTATTTTGTAAATTAGGTGCTAAGGTCTGCTTTAAACCTAGGATAATACTGGGCAAGGAACTTGTGTGACATTTGCATTTCTGAATTCACATAAAGTGCTGGTACAATAATTTAAATGTTACAAACAAACAAAGCTGTAATCAATATGCTAAAGCGCTGTTACGCACAACATAGGTTTATTACAACTTTATCTAAAATAATGGTCTCTTCTTAGATGGCTCCAGTTTCTGCTTCTTTTGGGCTGTGCCTAGCTACATGCTCTAGTTGACCTGAATCTGAAACATCGTAGCTAGTCTTGTATTTGGCCAGAATTTTCATCAGAGGTCGAAGTTTCAGCCACCACTGTTCCTTAGGAATTCTGTGCCTGTGCAGAAGATGAGATGGAAAAAAAGTCAAAGCTATTCTATGTAAACAACCCCATTGATGTTATCCCTAAGGTCCAAATTCACTATTAAACTTGGCTTCATTCAAATTATAAGCAGTTTTATAAGGGAAGTTTTTATCAGCATATATTAATGACCAGCTTTGCTGGATTCAATGATTCTTAGGTTCATTTGTGTGAGTAATGCTGCCATCTCCACTCATTGACAGGAATGTAGAAAATTGTTAGTAACTGGGTGCATTTGCTTTTTAGTTTTACTTTGGAGAGAGGTTGTGGTGCATAGTAAATTATTATCTTGACCTCTTTCATGTACCTCTCCAGCTAGCCTTAGAACAGGGATCGGCACCTTTGGCACGCAGATCATCAGGGAAATCCGCTGGCAGGCCAGGATGGATAATTTACCTGCAGCGTCCGCAGGTTCGGCCAATCACAGCTCCCACTTGCCACGGTTCGCCGTTCCAGGCTAATGGGGGCTGTGGGAAGTGGTGGCCAGCACATACCTTGGCCTGCGCCGCTTCCTGCAGCCCCCATTGGCCTGGAACGGTGAACCGCGGCCAATGGGAGCTGAGATCAGCCAAACCTGCGGACGCGGCAGGTAAATAAACTGTCCCAGGCCGCCAGCAGATTTCCCTGATGGGTTGCGTGCCAAAGGCTGCCGCCCCCTGCCTTAGAACATGCATGAATTCCATCTTGCTATTTTGCCAGCTAACCCTCCCATCTCAGCAAGCTCTAAGCAATTTATTATTTCTATTGCAGCATGATGTAACGACCTTATTACACGAGGCACTGTGCAAAGATAATCCCTGTCCCAGAGAACTCAGACTAACAATTAAATAAAATCCAACAAGTTAATAAAAAGCCAGATCGAAGAGGGTTAGGGAGAATAAGATGCTAATCGAGGTGGCTGCCTATGTATAAATTATTGGAATACATCCCATGAAGTGAGCTGTAGCTCACGAAAGCTTATGCTCAAATAAATTTGTTAGTCGCTGAAGTGCCACATGTCCTCCTTTTCTTTTGTGAATACAGACTAACTCAGCTGCTACTCTGAAACCTATAAATTAGTTGTAACACTGGTCTCACTAGGCACAAGGGGTTGCCATCCTAAACAATACCAGACAGTGATTTGCAGGCATTGCAGCAAAGACAGGTTGTGAGGAGGGATTTAAGAGGATACAGTGGTAGCTTTGAAGTCTCACAGGAAGCCCTTCTCACGCAAAAGGGGCAGCCTGGAGAAAGCACGAAGTTGCTTGTGGGAAAAGCAGATGAGGGGGTGATCCAAGGCCACCACCATAGGCAACTTTGAAAGGTAGGTTGGGGCTACATGGTGAAGTTACCGTCTTGACATGGAGCAAGGAAGGAGGGATGAACAAGAAGAATTGGAAGTTGTACTCGTCTGGCCCCACAGAGCTGCCTTCACTTACACAAAATCGGTTTGATCCTTAAGATCAACCACAGGTTGGAAAAGAAGATTGCGTCTGCGCATTCCTAGCAAACAAACGGAGTCCTGGGTGTTGGCAAACACTTTTCCTATAAAAATAACAAGGCAATGTTATTTCCTTTTCTTGTAATAAACAAATGCATCTAGGAGTGAGTTTCTGGTAAAATTTTTAATTTTGTTGAGTTACTGAAGTCTTAAAGTAAACGATAGCAGCATCTGAATTAGTTGTTTAACAGTGTTAGGGAAACCTCCACTGTGTTGTGGTTTATTAGTTTTAATGATTGAGCAGTAAAGATGCAATGTACTTAACTACTAATCAAATAAGTGATGCAGCCTTAACTTCCAGTTTTAAATTAGATTTATTATTGTCAATATTGCTTCATGAAGCTGATGAAATAAATCCCAAAGAAGACATATTACCTTCTTCTGTGTCCCATGCAGCCACCAAGAAACAAAACAAAAAAAGGAAGAATACATGTAACTATAAAACTACCAATTTCTGAATGCATAAAAAAACTAGTTATGCTAGCACATAGAAAAACAAGACAACCCTTGTTTATGGTATCAAACTTTCTTCAGGAGACATATTCTTGGCACTGGTACCTAGAAACACAATAATATTCTATAACAAAGCTCGGGTAAGATGGGAAGAACTACATTCTAACCACAGATGCTAAGCTAGTATTCCATTACTATATTTAAAGACTCCACAAATGTCTTGAAGGGCTAGAGCAGCTGGATTTTCTGGAGTTAACAGAAAAAAAGAGAAAGATAGTAAATAACCATAAATATTTCTGCACCTTTTCGGTATGTTTCTTTCAGTTTCTTTGAGATCCACTGTACAGCTTTTGCAGAGATTTTTGTCCCAAAGTTCCTGTCAAATGGGGAAGGTGCTCCACCCTGTCAAAGTTTAAAATGTAATTGGAGATTAGCTGCAATTTTGCACCAACCAGGAGCATTATTCTTGTCTTTCCATTCCACCAATCATTTCTGTTCTATGGCTGCTGTGCCTCTTATCTTCCTTTCCCCCCCACCCCCATATTTTTTAAACAGACACCAGTGCTTTATCTTAGCCCCAGAATTCCCGATGTGGGAATCTCGAAGGGACTTTGCCCCGACAGTTTGAGATACTGGCCCCAATTCCACAATGCGTGCATAAAGACATGCTTAATTCCCATTAAAGTCAATGGGACTTAGTCACCCCCCTTCTTCAGCAGAGTGCTTATTTGTATGTACTTTCTACCTCACTTCTGCAAGGTGCTGCTGGAGCAGCATGGCACAATACAACTTCCAGCAGTAGAGCGAGCTCAAAAAGCATAAGGAAAGGCAATAGACACCCAAGGAGAGAAGCAAATGAAGGACAGAATAAAGAACTGGTGAGGGAGCAAATAGCCCAGGCCAGTGCTTCCGGGGCACTGGCAGTCTTGTGTCACAGGGTGGAGGCTGTAATCAAAAGAGCTCTAGCCTCTGTCATCCAGCCGCTACCAAGTGGGTGCGTCTATAACACTGCTACCAAGCAGACACTAGGGGCTTTAGATCGTCTGTGGGAACACAGAACGTGACAAATGCAAAAGGTACCATTATTTGCTCTTATTCCGGCTGTCAAAACAGGACTCTTAACTGGATCTAACTGTATGCTCTGAAAGCAGATTCTACTGTCATTTCTATGTATAACCTGTTTTGGGTGCATGTACAGAAATTCTGAGCATTTAGTTCTAAATACAATAAAGACAAGCGGGAACAGTGTTAATATATTAAATATAGAATGTACTTAGCTACAAGGCAGGGAAACTGTTGTATAATGTTGGCACAGGGTTAAGACTTCAAACATAAAAATGTGAAGCTTTAAATCTGAAATTAAAACTTTATGGTTTATGTGAACCAGTAGTTTCAGTCACTTCTAGAGCATCATATTAAACACCCTTTCCTCTAGACCTGCCCTCCTTCCCACTGTAAGTTTCCTAGTTGCTTATCCTTGTGCCCTTATGCACTCTCATATTGCTATTCACTGACTACTGCCCTATTTGGGTGTGTGGGATGCACTAGCTAGGAGTCCTATACAGGGCAAAGCCAATCATAGTGAAGATTAATAAGACGGGGAAAAGTGAACAATGAGCACAAATGTTGTCTAGGAAACAAATTTCTCTTCCAGGGATGAGATGCTCTTGAACTGGCAGCAGCAGGGAGGTCTTGTAACAGGCAGTGAGTGGGCTACTAAAAAACAACAGCACCCTTTTTTAAAAATGGGGAATGGGGAGAACAAAAAAGGAGACAATAAAAGAGGGAATCTGCTGCAATTTCCTTCTGCAAAACAAAGTTATCCCTCTTCCACCCCTCCAAAAATGGGTTGGGAGTTGATAGTAACAATGGAGGAAACCCTTAGTACCATTAATTTTGTCTAAAGGATAAAGAGTGCATGCAAGGAGGATGACTTGTGCGTAATCCTGGAATGGCGACAGCAGTTCACGCACACTAAATTAATCCGGCTGCTGTATGCAGAGGGAAGTTCGTAACCTTATTTACCTGCTGCATGTGGCCCAATACATTCTTTCTGCAATCGAACACACCTTTTCCTTCCTCAGAATACAGCTGGTAGATAAAGTCAGTTGTGTAATTCTCATTGCTGTTCTCATTCCTATAACAAGACAAAAATAACAACCACATTATTAACTACCAGACCTCTTTACAGACGCACAGTCACTGATGGAGGGGACATGTCCCACACCTGACAACTCTGTTATCCTCTTGCCCTCAAACCAGGGGCAAGTCTTATGTATTTTCACCTTCCTCCTCCCTCGCCAACTCTCCTACAGGTTTGTTTTACACACAGTTGTCTCTCTGCTCTGCCACAAACCAATACTTCCAATGTCTGAGCTTACTGAATTACAACAGAGACCTGAGCAGCTGTACTGTAACCTGTTTTCCAACACACAGTCAATGCCCTAGGCTATGGAAACCTGAGGTTCCCCCGCCCCCCACCTGTTCTTTTTAATGCCTGAGCATATCTGAACTAAGTGAAGTGGGTAGATGAATGCATTTGGTGATTTCCTCTTATAACTGATTATCGCCCTGGAGGTTGAGAAGTGATGCCCATGAAAGAGGTGGAGGTCACAGACTGACAAAGGCTGTGCACACTAGGAAGAAAGGTGTGATTTTTAAATATGTTAAGTAACGCGTTAGAGCCCTTGTGTAGACAAGGCGATTTGAATTTTAACCCTTATTAGCCTTATCTACACTAGTATTTTGACATGTGACATTAGTGAACCTGTTTTAAAACACCCTGTTTTTTCCTAGGCAAGATAAGGCCAAGAAGAAAAGGTTTTGCCAAACTGCTGGGCTAAAGAGGGCATTTGGTCCAGTATCAGAGCTTAAACAATAATATTTTCAGAAGAAATGATGGAAACTCTGGATTTCAGACTAGTAGATTTTATAAATTCTCATTTGTTCCCATCATATACCACGCTGATCAGCGATTGCCTGAGAAACTCTAGAACCCTTTTGTTGCGAAATGTCCAGTACTTGATAACTAAATGTCTCATGAGTTATTTACGGGCATTCTGTGCAACTTGGTTGTGTTCACTTGTGGAAGAGTTCCAAAGAGTTAACTTGAAAGACAATAACTGAACCTTCTTGAACTTCTACAGAGCATGACCTTGGCCTGAGATTGACGAGGTCCAGGGTTTTGAAAAGTGGATCGATAAACTGAATGGAGACTAAGTTTTGGTGTCATGTAGGAGGGTAAAGAGGGAGACTATTTCTGGACCAGTAAAGATATGTTGAAACTTTTCTATAAATCAAGCCACAACACCATAAAAAATTTAAAGACGTATCCAGCTTGTCTGCAGAACTAGGCAGACAGAGCTGCTGCTAACATCCCTTTGGCTGCTTTTGCAAAAGACAGACCAGAATCCTTCCTAAGGGGTAAACAAATAGTTCAAAAACATCATCACAGGGCAGTAAGATCAAAGCAGGGGAAAAGCTAGTCAATTTGTAATTAACACACAGGAAACTTTTATTTAGTTGCGTTAGGCTTAGCTTGCTATGGTCTCCAATACAACGTGTAGTCTAAGGAATGAGGGTGGAATTCATCCATTTGCAGAGGGCCAGCATGGGACCTGTGTGCCACTTTATACGTATTCTGGGGGCTAAATAGCACTTCAGAGCTGCATAGGTCTTGTGCTGGTCCTGTGCACAGGGGAGAATTTCACCCTTAGTAAAATAAATGATGAGACCTTTGTGCAGCTTCCTTATAACACTTTGTGCAGCACTTGGAAGGATAATCTAAGAACCCAAATCATTAACAGGATGTGAAGAGTTAAAATGGGAATGGGTGTGGGATCTTTGATTTTAACAGTTTTTATATCTGCTTCTAAGCTCTGCTTTTTCTTCCACTGAGAATCCCTTCTTTTATAACTAACTAACTAACTAGAGACTGCTCCTGGGTTTTACGTAGCAGTAAGGGTTGTAAAACATTACTCGTTTTGATGGTCCAGTTTAACAAAATGACCTTTGCTCACCTCAGCACTAGACCACGCTGGATGCTGGTTTTCATCTTTTCGGTCAAATGCTCCACATTAGCCTAGAAACAGAGTCACACAAAGCATCCTAAAACAAATGTGATGATCACTGCCACCTGCACCAAGAAAATTTCTATAAAGTATTCCAAGGTGCACAGTAATACTTAAGAAATCCCTTCTGTAATGTGAAAATCCAGCTGACCAATAATGTAGTGGGCTTCCAGGACAAATTACAATGGGTGGGTTAAAAGTTACTGGTCCTGGTTTAAAATTAACCTCTTTCCCCCAAACCCACCACCAACTTTTAGCTTCATCATATCTCTGGACAACAGTGTTATGTCAATAGGCTCTTGAGCTCATTTGCATGTCACTGATGCAGCACCTACTGGTCTTTCTTTACATAGCAACATAGGAATTGCCAGATTGGATCAGACCCCAGATCCCTCCCATCCAGTATCCCATCTGTAACAAAGGCTAGCACCAGATGCATCGGAAGAATGTGTGAGAGCTCAGCAATAGGCAGATGTGGGAAAATTTGCCCCTCCCATTAGGGCTCATCCTGGTCTCTGATAGTTAAGAGATTGGCCCTGAAGCATGAAGGCTTATATGCCTTCCAAAATCTGTTGTCATTAATTCTAACAACGCTGGATATTCTTGATTTCCAATTCTTTTTTTAAAATCTTGTTAAATTCTTGGAGTCAACAACTCCCTATGGCAAGGAGTTCCAGTTTAAGTACACATTGTGTGAAAAAGTATTTCCTTTTATCCTTTTTTTTATTGCATTTTCATTTTGCTCCAGTTCCATCCAATTACAACGTACTAATAATCAGATTGTAAAAGAATAAATACGTAATTGTTCTACCTAATGGTGCTGTGGTAACCATGTTTCAATTTTTGGCCATCAGTGGTCAGTGCTTGATGCTGTGAATAAGGAGTGTCTGGCCACAAGTTCTACTACAAAATATATTAACACTGGCATAATATTCCAATTCTCTGGGGTGAAGGTGTCACGTACGCATTTAAAAGTGGCCACTTATTGCTGCAGGCTAACATAACATAACTTTTGAAACAGCATCCAACCAACTACACCAACACAACATACATATTAAATGCTATATACTCACAACACTTTGAAAGTCTATATAAAAATGAGCAAGACGTTATTTCAGTAAGATTGAGCTGCATACCTGGAGTTCTCGAATATCAAACTTCTCTTCAAAGACATAAGCAGCATCCGCACCTGCAGCAAGGCCCCCCATATTGGCCAGGTAACCACAGTAGCCACCCATTGTCTCAATGATGAACACACGACGCTTGGTCCCACTGGCTGACTGTTTGATGCGATCACATGTCTAACCAAAGCACAGAACATTAGGGACATACGCAAACGTGAACAGACTCTCAACTGTGATATTTATCATATATGATTCTTTATCACAGTTATAAGATTACTGAACTGCATTACATATATATATATATATATATATACACACACACACACACATTCTCATGTCAATTGTTAATTCTGGAGGAAAATATTTCTTCCAGGTCACCTCTATATTCAAAATCAGGTGTTTTGGTAATGTCACGTTTGCTTGTGTTATCCTTCCATCTGGCTGCTTTTTGAAAATGTTAAAGGAGAAACTAATCTCACGGCACATTCTTATTCTTAAATCTTTGGAGTAGTTATATTGGAGTTTTATAGAGATATAAAAATGGAGTTTGCTTTCTGATCTGGCATATAACCAAATTTAGTCAGTCTCTACTTTCACTGTGCACATGACTGAAGAAATCACTTTTGATACTGAGGAGTTTTAAGTTTCCTAAGAAGTTGTCTTTACAATTTGAATTTACGAGGCTGAAGTCCTAGGTTTCTACTGATCCACGGTTTGCTTACCCAGAGGGCTATTCATGCAAATTTCCATGACTTGGCAGCAACAGAGCCAGTTTCTCCTACTTCATGTCCATAAACACATACTGATTATGGGAAACTAATCTCAAACCACATCTTATCTACAAATGGGTAGGAAATGTTGCTCACTATGAGGAAATCTGTTGGCTTACATGAAGCATAGGAGATGATGATTTACAGTAACTTCTATCAGCACTGCCTGTGAGTAGCTTAAACAAGCCTCCCTAAAAATAAATTTCACAAAGATGACAGCTCTGATCGGAGGACTAAAGAGAAAAACCCAAAATAGCATGAGATCTAGTCTAAGAGTATTTGAAAAATGATTATCAAGCATCCCTAAACTCAAATGATATTCAAGAATATACCAAATGATATTCAAATTTTGGTAATTATTTTCACTTCTTGTGAAAGCCACATATGCACAGAGGTGTCTTGCAAAACTGTCTTAAAATTATTACATATTCAGTCACTACTAGTATGAAGATAATGGGGAGGGAGGAAGAGATATTAATTGCTCATTAAAAACCTTTCCTTGAGGGCAAATAGAATTTTGCAAATATGGTTTGTGGGTCCAGCTGAATTAAGAGGAAGCCAGATGAGTGCAAGGATCTAGCAAATTCAAGATCATGAAGTTCTTGCCCTTTATTAACAACGTATTTAGAAGGAAACATAAAAACACCCCTCAGACCTGAGTTTTTGAATGAGTAACTACAGATGCAGTTCTACATTTGATGTTCTTCCATTCTGCTTGTGGATTAATTTTTCCACATACAGCCTTAACATCATTTATTTTTTGGTATATAAAGACAGTTTCTGAGCCTGATATTTGCGTTAAATACTTACTTACCAGAGCACAAAACAAATAAAGTTTAAACTGGTAAATGGGGAAAAAAAAAAAAAAGCCTAAAAAATTAAAACGTCATAAGCATTTAACATTATCATGAATGACAGCATTTAAAGCATGAATTACTATATTATATATAAAATATAATATATATATATTTATATATATTTACTTTAGTTCAACTACCAGAGCTATAACACATATATATCCACAAATGATCAAATAGATTGATCTAAACATGCTATCCCATATTCTTTTAAAAAACAAGAAGCAGCTCCAGAACAAAACTCATCACATATTAGTTCAGATCATGCACTTGATCAGTTACTTACAATGGTAAACCCTTTCTAGCTATCTTGGTTCTTACACTGTGCCCATACTGTGTTCTCCAGTCTTTTCCTCACTGAGTACAGCTCAGTGTAAGCTCCCAATATGCAATAAACAACAGCATACTTGTAGCAACCCCTGCTGCTTTCACAAATGGCTGGCTTATGATCACACCAATTCTAACTCTCTGGAAACAATGCTTGGGATCTCATGGAGAGTAAGTGTATACATGATGACTTTACTAAGGAAATCCTGGCTTTTAGGTGCTGGGGAAGTAAACATATAGGCCAGGCTGTCCAAAAATGACTTGGCTGCCAAACTTGAGATACCTCAAAAGGGCCTGCTATTCATGCAAATGCCTGTTCTCACTTTCTCACATTGTTAATAAGAGGGCAGCATTATCTCCTGCAAATGTAAACTTGTTTGTCTGAGCGACTGGCTGAACAAGTAGTAGGACTGAGTGGACTTGCAGGCTCTGAAGTTTACATTGTTTTGAGTGCAGTTGTGTAACAAACAAAAATAAATCTACATTTGTAAGTTGCACTTTTACGACTAAGAGATTGCACTACAGTACTTGTATGAGGTGAACTGAAAAATACAATTTCTTTTATTTATCATTTTTACAGTGCAAATATTTGTAATTAAAAATAAACACTTTGATTTTAATTACAACACAGAATATAATATATATGTAGAAAACATCCAAAATATTTAATAAATTTCAATTGGTATTTTATTGTTTAACAGTGTGATTAAAACTGCAATTAATCACGAAAAAAAATTTAAATTGTGATTACTTTTTTTGAGTTAATCGCATGAGTTAACTGTGATTATTCGACAGCCCTATTTTTAATCCTTTCACACCAGAGTCAGTGTTTCACAGAAAAATTTCTGCTGGCTGTGATGAATACATCATAACCACCAGCACTGAGGAGTTAAAATTCCATCATGAAGCTTTTGAAGAATATGAAGTAAAGAATAACAATATCTGTTTGCTTAAGCTCGTTTAACTGCATGATCGCACATGCATCTGGGAAGCTGGGGAAAGGTTTTATTCCTCCTACTTTCCTATTACAGCACTTCTTCCAACATACAAAGGTCCTGAGTCTGCAAGCACATTAATAACTGTAATTGTGAGTAAAAGTAGTTACTGATAAGCATTTTCAGGACTGAGTTCTCTCTTGGTATATAGGACATTATTTAGGGAAGAAGCACTTCTATGAATTACATTATCATAGCATTCTAGTTCCTAATGCTTATCTGATATTTTCAGAGAGGCAGATTCTCAGCTTGCATAAACCGTCAGCTGAGGATCTCGCAAAGTGTTTTACAAGGATATTACTATTCCTCGTTTATTGCTGAGGGGGACAGACTCAGAGAGGGTAAGTGACTTGCCCAATGGCACATACAATGTCACTGTCGGAAGAAGAATTAAAACTTAGGAGTCAAATTCTGATAATCTTTTACCACAGAGTGAAGCACACTGTCTCTCCTAAGAATTCGGATATTCAAAGAAGAAGCAAAGAGCAACAGTACACTACTGTCAATCTCAACCAAAGACACTGGCTCCAAGACAACGGTGCAAACCTACAGAACTCAAGAGGATTGCATGTGTGCAAGCCTGGGCAAAATTCTCCTCATTTAGTTTTTACTCAGAACAATAACACGGAGGAAGCATTACTGAAAGCTGCATGGCCTACAATAAAAGGCAGTGGGATACAAGCAACAACTGTCGGTATTTTCTACGTTGTCTGTGGCCATCTACCATTTATAACTTTTGTTGTTGGTACTTCTCACGTTTTCAGTCTTTGTCAGGTGAATCGCTATTGAAGACTCTGGCCCCACTGATGTCAGCCATGTTACCTGCTGTACGCAGAGTCAGATTCTGCTAGTGCTGCCACCACCAGTGGAAGTGTTATGGTGCCAACACAACAAGAGGAGACTAGGGGGAATGCCACGGTAAGCAAGGACTAAGGGACAAATCCTGATCTAATTGAAATTAATGACAAAATCTTCAGACACCAAAGGACACACTAAAAATGTTCGATTGAGGAGCCAGAATTGGAGAATCCGAGGATTCTGCACATTGTCTAATGGCAGAGCACATGTGTTTTATCAAATAAGAACAAGGATTACAGGCAACTAAGGGGAGCTGGAGCAGGCCCATAATGTGCAAAGTGCATTATTCTGGTCATACAGCCCATTTGAAATCAAACTGTTGGCAATTTAAATGGAAGCATGCACAACAGTAATCAGAAGTAGTATCTCAATGCTGTTTGACTATAAAAGGAAGTGATACCCCTGTAAGCCAAGCTTTGATGTATCCAACTTGTAAAATTTACTTTCTTGTTATACAATACTTTACGTGTTGCAGTCATTAGGCGTCAAATCAGCACAGCACTTAAGCATTTGCTTAACATTTATCATATGACTAGTCCCAGTGGAGTGCTTCATGCTTTAAGCCTAGACTTATGTGGTTTGCTGAACTCAGATCTTATTCTGTCATTGGTCCATTCCTTGGGTCATTTACTTTTTTTAAGGTGCATGGGTTTTTATTCTTTCAGTTAAGTATAGTAAAGTAGTCCCATGCAAATTATTTTAAACAACAAAAAATTTTATGTACCTTATTCTTATTGCAAACATACAAAGGTTCTAAGAATGCACTGACTAGTTACCCTAAAGCCACTATCTAAAACACCAAAACACAAGCTAAATATTAGCCAACATAACTGATAGAATTTTAATTAGATTAAGCTTCAATCAATCTGGAAAATGTTGATTACTTTCTGATCACAGGAGCTTAATGTTTTAAACTAGAATATTTTAGCAAACTAAATGTTTCAAGGTCTTGTTAGTATCACAACAAAGACAGACATTGTACAATTTAATTTTCAAAGGATATGCAGTCTTACCTCCACAATAGCATTCAGGGAAGTGTCAGCACCAATGCTAAAGTCGGTGCCTGGCACATTGTTGCTAATAGTAGCTGGCAACACACAGATAGGAATGCAAAACTCCTCAAAGCGAGCACGTGCTTCAGCTAATTGCAGACAACTTTCATAGGCCTGAAGCAGCGGTACAAGTATTATTAGCAAAACACACTTGCATATGAATAGCAAATTATTATGCATTCAGCTAGTGGCTCCTTGCGTGTGATGGGAGGGTTGGCTTTCCATTGGCACAACAAAATAAAATTGGTGATATTAAGGAGGGACAAAAAAAAAGTTTCCTCTAAATACCACAACAGTGCACTTGGGTCGCATTGGCACAATGCTCTTCTGAAGAAAGCGCAGAAGGAAGTTAATGTGAGTTAATACAGACTGAAAATGAAATGTGGATAGCGCAGAGACTGAAGTAGCTAAGCAGAAAGGTAGGCAGCATGAGTGTACTAGAAATAAGTCACCTCAAAATAAGTTAAATGAACAAACACTATTCTACATACTAAATAGTTTAAGGAAAGGTAACTAGGAAAACATCTACACTCAGAAGAAAATGCTTCTGGATACACTACTATTATGACAGGTTTCAGAGTAACAGCCGTGTTAGTCTGTATTCGCAAAAAAGAAAAGGAGTACTTGTGGCACCTTAGAGACTAACCAATTTATTTGAGCATAAGCTTTTGTGAGCTACAGCTCACTTCATCGGATGCATACTGTGGAAAATACAGAAGATGTTTTTATACACACAAACCATGAAAAAATGGGTGATTATCACTACAAAAGGTTTTCTCTCCCCCCATCCCACTCTCCTGCTGGTAACAGCTTATGTAAAGGGATCACTCTCCTTACAATGTGTAGGATAATCAAGGTGGGCCATTTCCAGCACAAATCCAGGGTTTAACAAGAACGTCGGGGGGGGGGGGGTACGAAAAAACAAGGGGAAATAGGTTACCTTGCATAATGACTTAGCCACTCCCAGTCTCTATTCAAGCCTAAGTTAATTGTATCCAATTTGCAAATGAATTCCAATTCAGCAGTCTCTCGCTGGAGTCTGGATTTGAAGGTTTTCTGTTGTAATATCACAACTTTCATGTCTGTAATCGCGTGACCAGAGAGATTGAAGTGTTCTCCGACTGGTTTATGAATGTTATAATTCTTGACATCTGATTTGTGACCATTTATTCTTTTACATAGAGACTGTCCAGTTTGACCAATGTAAATGGCAGAGGGGCATTGCTGGCACATGATGGCATATATCATATTGGTAGATGTGCAGGTGAACGAGCCTCTGATAGTGTGGCTGATGTTATTAGGCCCTGTGATGGTGTCCCCTGAATAGATATGTGGGCACAGTTGGCAACGGGCTTTGTGCAAGGATAGGTTCCTGGGTGAGTATTTTTGTTGTGTGATATGTGGTTGCTGGTGAGTATTCGCTTCAGGTTGCGGGGCTGTCTGTAGGCAAGGACTGGCCTGTCTCCCAAGATTTGTGAGAGTGTTGGGTCATCCTTCAGGATAGGTTGTAGATCCTTGATCATGCGTTGGAGGGGTTTTAGTTGGGGGCTGAAGGTGATGGCTAGTGGCGTTCTGTTATTTTCTTTGTTGGGCCTGTCCTGGAGTACGTGACTTCTGGGAACTCTTCTGGCTCTATCAATCTGTTTCTTCACTTCTGCAGGTGGGTATTGTAGTTGTAAGAATGCTTGATAGAGATCTTGTAGGTGTCTGTCTCTGTCTGAGGGGTTGGAGCAAATGCGGTTGTATCGCAGAGCTTGGCTGTAGACAATGGATCGTGTGGTCTGGTCAGGGTGAAAGCTGGAGGCATGTAGGTAGGAATAGCTGTCAGCAGGTTTCCGGTATAGGGTGGTGTTTATGTGACCATTGTTTATTAGCACTGTAGTATCCAGGAGATACTGGAGAGCACACCTCTGAACAACATACTAATCCACAGAGACCTCCTTACCAACACTACAAAAAGAAGGATTCTAGGTGGACTCCTCCTGAAGGTCGAGACAGCAGACTGGACTTCTACATAGAGTGCTTCCGCCGACGTGCACGGGCTGAAATTGTGGAAAAGCAGCATCACTTGCCCCACAACCTCAGCCGTGCAGAACACAATGCCATCCACAGCCTCAGAAACAACTCTGACATCATAATCAAAAAGGCTGACAAAGGAGGTGCTGTTGTCATCATGAACAGGTCGGAATATGAACAAGAGGCTGCTCGGCAGCTCTCCAAAGCCACTTTCTACAAGCCATTACCCTCTGATCCCACTGAGAGTTACCAAAAGAAACTACAGCATTTGCTCAAGAAACTCCCTGAAAAAGCACAAGATCAAATCCGCACAGACACACCCCTGGAACCCCGACCTGGGATATTCTATCTACTACCCAAGATCCATAAACCTGGAAATCCTGGGCGCCCCACCATCTCAGGCATTGGCACCCTGACAGCAGGATTATCTGGCTATGTAGACTCTTCATGTATGTAGAACATACATATGTATGACTCTGTATGTACATACATACAGAGTCATACTATGTAGAACAACGCTTCCTCAGCTCTCGTCCCCTAACGCCCCTAATCTACTTGCGCTATATTGATGACATCTTCATCATCTGGACCCATGGAGAAGAAGCCCTTGAGGAATTCCAGCATGATTTCAACAATTTCCATCCCACATCAACCTCAGCCTGGTCGAGTCCACACAAGAGATCCACTTCCTGGACACTACAGTGCTAATAAACAATGGTCACATAAACACCACCCTATACCGGAAACCTACTGACTGCTATTCCTACCTACATGCCTCCAGCTTTCACCCTGACCAGACCACACGATCCATTGTCTACAGCCAAGCTCTGCGATACAACCGCATTTGCTCCAACCCCTCAGACAGAGACAGACACCTACAAGATCTCTATCAAGCATTCTTACAACTACAATACCCACCTGCAGAAGTGAAGAAACAGATTGATAGAGCCAGAAGAGTTCCCAGAAGTCACATACTCCAGGACAGGCCCAACAAAGAAAATAACAGAACGCCACTAGCCATCACTTTCAGCCCCCAACTAAAACCCCTCCAACGCATGATCAAGGATCTACAACCTATCCTGAAGGATGACCCAACACTTTCACAAATCTTGGGAGACAGGCCAGTCCTTGCCTACAGACAGCCCCGCAACCTGAAGCGAATACTCACCAGCAACCACATATCACACAACAAAAATACTCACCCAGGAACCTATCCTTGCAACAAAGCCCGTTGCCAACTGTGCCCACATAGCTATTCAGGGGACACCGTCACAGGGCCTAATAACATCAGCCACACTATCAGAGGCTCGTTCACCTGCACATCTACCAATGTGATATATGCCATCATGTGCCAGCAATGCCCCTCTGCCATTTACATTGGTCAAACTGGACAGTCTCTATGTAAAAGAATAAATGGTCACAAATCAGATGCCAAGAATTATAACATTCATAAACCAGTCGGAGAACACTTCAATCTCTCTGGTCACGCGATTACAGACATGAAAGTTGTGATATTACAACAGAAAAACTTCAAATCCAGACTCCAGCGAGAGACTGCTGAATTGGAATTCATTTGCAAATTGGATACAATTAACTTAGGCTTGAATAGAGACTGGGAGTGGCTAAGTCATTATGCAAGGTAACCTATTTCCCCTTGTTTTTTCGTACCCACTCCCCCCCCCCGACGTTCTTGTTAAACCCTGGATTTGTGCTGGAAATGGCCCACCTTGATTATCATACACATTGTAAGGACAGTGATCACTTTATATAAGCTATTACTAGCAGGGGAGTGGGATGGGGGGAGAGAAAACCTTTTGTAGTGATAATCACCCATTTTTTCATGGTTTGTGTATATAAAAACATCTTCTGTATTTTCCACTGAATGCATCCGATGAAGTGAGCTGTAGCTCACGAAAGCTTATGCTCAAATAAATTGGTCAGTCTCTAAGGTGCCACAAGTATGACTATTATGGACGCTGCTTTCTTTAGCTACTAGTTTGTCCTAGAAGGTGAAGACACACCTCTGTCACTGAAAGAAAAAATCATGAAAATATGGCCCATGTTTTCCAAGAAGCATGTACATCAGGAGACACCTGTTTTTATGTGTGCAATTTGGATAATTGTGCATAAAAATGCAGGGATCTTGCACAAGACCATATATTTTGAAGGAACGTTTTAGAGGCTTTTTGAGTGGTCTTTTGGGGATTTCAAATCCCATATAGGCAGAAGGTAAATATATAGCATGTGAGGTAGTCTGTGTATTTTCACAGGCTCCAGAGTTCCTAGTACTCTGTAGCAAAGGACTATACAGATGACCCCTGACATACGCAACTGTTCTGTTCCAGAAAGCCTTACGTAACTTGAATTTTGCGTGAGTCAGACATGTATACTCATGCGTTACGCAAAAATTTCTGCAACTCATTTCTGACTTATGGAACTTTTTCCGTAAGTGTGAATTTGCGTAAGTCAGGTCTTGCATAACCCAGGGAGCGTCTGTAGAATGTGCAGTTGTTCTGACTTAGTAAGTGCACTAATCCAATTCTTCCTCAATATACAGTAATCCTGAACACCCATTGTGTAGAGAGAATGTGAAAAATTCCCACATATTTCATGAATCTCCAAAGGAAATCCAAATCCTGCAGTCCTTTTTGTTTTCACTAGTCTCGCTCTCCCAGCGAGGAAAAGGGTGCACAGTGGGGTGGGAGCAGGTATAAAACACCCTATTGGTACATGAGAGGAGAGCTCTGCAGGCCAATCAGCCTCCCACAACTAAAATACATCAGATGTCTGTGTAGTGGTGGATTGTAAGCAGGAAATGGGAAGGGAAGAGGTGATCTACCTGGGACATTTCCAGGAGGGAAGACAGGGGATTGGAGTCTATGTGGAGGGTTCACGTGGCTTGGAGGTATGATGTGGTGGCAAGGGACCGAAGTGAAAATCTCACCTCCAACACTCCATCCCTGGGTATTTTGGAAATTTAACTTTCACTTAAAGCTAAAACTGGGATTTGACTGATCCCAGTGTCACTTCTGGATTAAAATGCTGCCCAGTTATCTTTGCAGTTCTGAGAAGTGCCACAGGCAGGAAAGAGGGGATTGGCATTTGTCTTTCAAGCTCAGCCATTGGAAAGCCTTGATGGGGCAACTTCACAGAACAGCCACTACCCCAGCCCAGCCCAGCCAGGCTTCTTCGAGTTTTTCCTTACAGCAGAAAAAGATATACTGATTTGGGAACTGGTTTTGTTTAATAAAGCCTCAAAGCAGGCTGGATACCTGCAAAGCACGGATGAGCACAGCTGCAACGTTTTAGCCAAAGACTTTTGGGGAAGTGCTACAGTTAGAGGGAGATTTGGAGCAATTACTGGCACAACCATTTAGTTAGTCTGGAATGAAAGATACACTTTACTTGCATTAAATACTGCGTCATTTCATTTGATGCAAGTGTTTTTAGCAAACACATGGGTGAATACTGTGTGGTAACCCAGGACTGCTACTGTATGAAGACATGCAACAACCCAGTATCACTGTTGCAAACCCACCAAAACAGTAACTTTATACAAAGGGTATATTTCACACAGTCTATAGAGGGTTAAACAATTAACAGATGGTTTAATAAATGGTTAATCAATTGTTATAGATTGTATTCCAATCTAACAGGTTGCTTATAAACACTAGCCTAGAACACTAAGTGCTCATGTCTGTAACATGCTTATAACATCTATGAATCAGCTCCAACCCTTTATAAATATACCCTTAATATAAAATGTGACCAAAGATACTATATAAGAACATATAATAATTCAGCATCACCCCTCCTCTACCCAGCTCCCATTTGCTGCAGTTTCTGGTTCCTTCCCCAAACACGGTTAGATGATTCACCCCCTTACCTCTGCTGTTTCCCTGACAGGCAGTCTCTCCTCCCTTACACATGGCTGGTGCGAGGCTGCTCCTCTCCAGTTTTTCCATTCTCCATCTGTGGCTGGCATCTTTCCTTCTCCCTCCCATTTTACTCTGACATCCCCTACGGGTAATCCTGGGCAGCAAAAGCTGTGCACAGGCCAGTGTGGATAACCACAGCAGCAAAGTAACAGGGGGTAGCCGTGTTAGTCTGTATCCACAAAAAAACCAACAAGGAGTCCGGTGGCACCTTAAAGACTAACAGATTTATTTGGGCATAAGCTTTCGTGGGTAAAAAACCCGCTTCTTCAGATGCATGGAGTGAAAATACCTGGTCAGTATAATAATGCATCTGTAATTTTCACTCCATGCCACCGGACCCCTTGTTGTTTTCACAGCAGCAAAGAGCGTGCAGCACGGGCAGTTCAAGAACGGTACAGATTCCGGGTACGAACTTGGCTCACCAGCCCACTCTGAAGCCTGCACTGTGCTATCTTCACTGCTACTGTTACCTGTGCTAGCTGGACTCAAACTAGCTCAGGTAGGCTAGCCTGTGCACAGCTTTTGCTGCGCAGACATATCATGAAATCAAGACTTCTTCCTGTCTCCTGCTCAGCTCTATATTTCTTTCTCTTAACCCCTTCAATGCCCATCATGGTTTATATTGTTTCCAATTATTTTTCCCCATCCTCTTACCATGCTCTGTTAGGTATGAAGGGGGCTGTAAATTAGTTTCACTCTGTTCAATCAAATGCAAAGCTCCCTGCCTTCTGTAAAATCATGCTGCAGAATTTTCTCTGAAATCCTCCCCTGGCTAGAGATTTCTGCTGCGGAATCCAAGCTTTCATTTAAAAATCTAGCCTTTAGTTTATAAAGAAAACAATTTGAAAACACTGACCAGCACATACTTCCTGAATGCTGTGTTCCTGAGTTTGCAGACAGCCTGAAACAACAGCCTTGAAAGGGCTGTCTCATTCACTTTCACGGATCGTTAACACTGTAAACATTTTAATTTAAATATAATCACTATGTTAACAATCTAACTGATTATTTTTCTTTTTTAGCAATAACTACCAGCTAGCATGCTTATCCCACAATCCTCAAATGTCTCCTATGCCCAGCTAGGTGCCAAAAGTGCCAAATGCTACCTAGTCAACAAACAAACCTCCACAAGTTTGCCCCAGATTATCTCTGCAATGCAGTTATACAACGTCACTACAAAAATCTTCGGCATATCAAAAATGAAACGTAGGGACAGCATAAAATTAATTCAATTTAACATCAAAACAAACAACACAGGACAAACTGTACTGGGCATAAGATTCTCTTTTTAAATATGCGAATGATAAAAACCCTGCATTCTAAAATGCAAGTGAAACTGTCACAGAATTTCCAGGGTCCTGTGCTAAAGAGCCTCAGAACCCAAGAACCTTGCCACACAATTTAGGTCCCATGGCTAAGGAGTGCACAGGCCCTTTACTAGAACCTAACCATTCTTTTCTTTAGGTTGTAAATTCTTCAGGACAGGGAGTCCTATTTGTTGGTAGTTCATCTTCCATTCAGTGCTCTCATGAACCCTCCGTAATTCAGAATTTTTATATGTATATTAGTTGCTACCTATTAATTCTATAATACTTTTCCTGATTCCAGTGAACGGGAAATAACCAATTACTTTAAAAGATGCCAAAGCACCACTGGATGATTAGCAGTTGTCTGCATGGAGAGAAATACCCTGAGCTACCCATGATTTAATTTTGGAGTTTGATTACTTCATGATTTAGTTGTGGTTAGGACAGATATTTTACTTTTTCCTTACAGGCTTCATGACAATAAGTATCATCCTTGAACATATTTTATATACAAACATTTCTTGGGCAACACAAGGCATACACTGCAATAACTAACCAAAAATTATACTTGTAGTATGTACAGAGGACAATTTATCTGATTATGGAAAAAAAGCTCGTCAGTTAGGAAGTCAGTACCCTATAATGGCATTTAAGATTGTGTTAGAATGTCTGAAAAGTACTCAGGCATGTAAGCACTAACAGCTGATGTAACTAGCCACACTAATCTTTTTCAGGATCTCAGAAACCTGCCTATACACATCCTAGAGGCCTCATTACCCACTCGTAGACCACATACTTACCTTATTGCAAACTGAGAAAATTCACAAAGATTGACATTTAAGTGAGAAGAGTAGCAATAAAACAGTTGCTTTGAATCCCTACAACTAAGTTTCAGGTCACTTCAGCATTTCACTTCAGCAGGAGTACAAGGACCATTAACTTCACTACTAATGTGCTTCAATACTGTGCTAGTGAGGAGTTCATTATTCACTCGTATGAACTAGAAGGAGACCGCCTATTCATATTTAACAAGCCAACTGGCCATTACAGAAGGTGATGTCACTACTCAGTATGATTTGGATGACCATAAAGTGAAAGGATCTATGTCAGTGGTGGGCAACCTGCGGCCCCCAGGTCGCACCCAACCCATCAGGGTAATCCGCTGCCAGGCCACGAGACAGTGTTTACACTGACCGTCTGCAGGCACAGCTGCCCGCAGCTCCCAGTGTCCGCGGTTCGCCATTCCCGGCCAGTGGGTGCTGCAGGCAGCCGGACCTGCAGACGGTCAATGTAAACGCTATCTCGCAGCCCGCCAGCGGATTACCTTGACCAGCCTGTGAGGCCCATGGGCCGCAGGTTGCCCACCACTGATCTATGTACCTTTACCAATTCTCTGAGTGGCCCACCATAACTTCAGTTCAGATGCTCAGAGGGCAGAAGGCTTACACAGCTTACAAACTTTTGTAAAAGAAAAGAAGTCCTTCTATTTTTCTTAAACAAAAGACTTTTTTAAAATGAAAGGTTAGTTCTCTTCACAGCTGAAATGAATCTATGGCTTCCTGAACCATTACATTTTATATACATCTCAAAAGAAAATCTAGGAAGAAATAAAACACAAGAATTGGACAAAATTCTAGCCTTTTATCAGTAAAATGTATCAGCTTCAAAATAGATAAAACTATTATATTAACAACATGGGAATACTCTCTGACTGCTCTCTAATGAGGTTACCTGAAATCTAAACCCAGTGTATTGCAAAATATTGCTGTGTGTCCTGCTCTGTGTGAAATTGTCTACAAGGTCTATAAAGATGACAGTTAGATAAATGCAGAAAGCCTATGATGAGAAGAAAAGCAGGCATCATGCATTACAGCATTATTTTACTTACCTTGATTTGCTGTCAATCTTTTTGGAATGGAGAATTTTATTTACCAGAACTGGAAACAAGGCCAACTTAGATATAACGTGGACCATGTGTAAAGAACAATTTAGAACTAAATTTTTATCAGTTGTTTACAGTCTTGACAAGGGCAATATTATAAGGGAAAACGAACATCTAATAATGCATGAGGGTCTAATTTTGCTAAAAGTAAATAAAATGAAAAGTTGACTACTTTATATACATGTAAGTTAAGTATATAGAAAAAATTTATGTTAATGTTCTTGGAATTAAGAAACTTGAGAAATCCTTCAAATCTCTCAAAAATGTCAGATAAGGACTAAAATATTCAAAAGTACCTAAGGGTATGTGCACACTGCAATAACACACCCACAGCTGGCCCATATCAGCTGACTTGGGCTTGCGGGGCTCAGGCTGTGGTGCTCTAAAATTGCCATGTAGATGTCCGGGCTCAGGCTCCAGCCTGAATGTTTATTTTACAGCCTCCCAGGCAGAGCCTCTTGAACCCAAGTCAGTGACGTGGGCCAGACGCAGGTGTTTTACTCCAGTACAGACCTAACCTAAGTGACTTTGGAGCTGAAGTCCCATTTTCAAAAGTGACTTGAAAGTCACTATCTTTCACTGAGCATCTTGGCTAATAGGCATTGATGGACCTATCCTCCATAAACTTATCTAATTCTTTTTTTCAACACAATGATACTTTTGACCTTCACAACATTCCTTGACCATGAGTTCCACAGGTTGACTTGGCCTTGTGTGAAGACGTACTTCTTTGTTTGTTTTAAACATGCTGCCTGTTAATTTCATTGGGAGACCCCTTGTTCTTGTGTTATGTGAAGGGGTAAATAACACTTCCTTATTCACTTTCTCCACACCAATCACCATTTTATAGACCTTTATCATATCCCCTATTAATGGTCTCTTTTCTAAGCTGAATGGTCCTACTCTTTTTAATCTCTCCTCCTCTAGAAGCTGTTTCATACCCCTAATAATTTGTGTAATAATGTAATATCTCTGTGCATTTTCCGTATACTAATATATCTTTTTTGAGATGGGCAACCAGAACTACACACAGTATTCAAGATATGGGCATAGCATAGCTTTATATAGTGGCATTATGATACTTTCTTCCTTATTATCTATCCTTTCCCTAATGGTGCCTAACATCCTGTTAGCATTTTTGACTGCTGCTGCACACTGAGAAGATATTTCCAGAGAACTATCCAGAGTGACACCAAGATATTTTTCTGCTATTTACCTCTCTCCACTTTGAAAACTTACTATTTATTCCTACCCTGTGTTTCCTATCTTTTAACAAGTTATTGATCCATAAGAGGACCTTCCCTCTTATCCCATGATTGCTCACTTTGCCTAAGAGCCTTTGGTGACGGACCTTGTCAAAGGCTTTCTGAAAGCCCAAGCTCACTATATCCTGCATCACTCTTGGCCATATGGTGTTGACCCCCTCAAACAATTCCAGAAGACTGATGGGGAATGATTTCCCTTTACAAAAGCCATGGTGACTCTTTTCTGACACATTGTGTTCATCTATGTGTCTGATAATTCTGTTCTTTGTTACAGTTCCTTAGATTTGTCACCTAAAAAGAACTGCTCTGGTGTGGGAATCTTCCCTCACATCTTTTGCAGTGAAAACCGATGCAAAGTAGAGCATTAGTAGAAAACCTACTTTTTGGAGAAACATCTGAGAAATAAACCCTAATCTTTGCAATATATAAGGACACCCTGTAACTGTTTACTGTAACTGGGTACACTCTAATGTTTGGTGTAGAGAAGGGATTTCCTCTTCTACACTGCCATAAACTGTCACTAGTTTTTGACTTTGGGCTTGATGGTGGTGCTTTATTCTTTTTTTCTCCCCTCTCCTCTGTATATGTATATGTATGCCGGAAAGACTACTTGTGTGTATACAGTGTTATTGTATCCATGCCTAGGATATTAGAGAGACAAGGGTAGGTGAGGTGATATCTTGTATTGCACCAACTTCTGCTGGTGTGAGCGACAAGCTCTTCTTCAAGTCCTGGTTCAATAAAATATATTACCTCACCAGCCTTGTCGCGCGCGCGCGCGTGTGTGTGTGTGTGTGTGTGATGTTATTACTTTCCAAAATCCAAAAGTTAAAAAAATCTATAAAATGAAAATGGAGTTTTTCTATACAGTGGATGTGAAAAATGGTTGGAACTTCCGGAGGAAAGAGAAAGCAAAGTATACCAGGACTTTTCAGTTCAGTGTCACTTGCATGCAGTCACCAAACCATTTTGCAGATTATGTTTCCAATGTTCTGGTCTATAAAATATCCACTTCTAGCCAATTCAATCAGCATTAACTTGAATGCTTTGTTAGTAAGCACGCACACTTGAACAGACTTACATCAGTTATAGTGTTCAGAGCAGTATCTGCACCAATGCTGAAATCTGAACCCGGTACATTGTTGGATACAGTTGCAGGAACCATAACCATTGGAACACAGAACTCGTCATATTTCTCACGGGCAGCTGATAATTCCAAAAGTCCCAGGTAGGCCTGTTGGGCACAGGCACGGTGTGAACAATTAGAAGGGATAAAAAGAGGACAAGGGTGGAATTATAACATGGATGAGGCCACAGGGAGAGCCATTTTTTACCACAGCACACATCACACATTGGGATAATAAGGAACCACTAAAATCTAACAAAAAATACATAAAAATATCACACATTTAAAATCTGAGACAAACAATAAGTACTTCTTTCACTCTTAATGAGATATATATTTTATACATACCCAATGCTCTAGATAATAGGAAAATGTTACTGTATAGATCAGATTCACATACATTTTAATATCATAGTCATTTTCATTTAACTTCCCTTAATCTCATCGCTATGGACCTGATTCAAGAAAATACTTATGCAGGCACATAAATCCATCCACATTCAGGAAGGCACTTAAGGACATGCTTAATTTTAAACATATGGTTACGTGCTTTCCTGAAAAGGAATGCTTTCCTGAATCAGGGCCTATATGAAATAAAAGTTATTTTGGTGAAAAGACTAAAATCCTTGTCTCCAAAAATAAAAATACATTTCTAGATTATTGATCCAGAAATTAAAATATATTAGAATGAACTGAACATATGAACTGGAATGGCTTAAACAAGAAGCCAGGGTGCAGTTTTTATTATAATTTAAAGACTACTGTGGGGCCTTTCAAAGGTGCCTACATTTCTTAGGAACACAAGTCCCATTTGCATTTGTGCTCCTAAGTCACTTAGGCTATTTTGAAAATCTGTTCTACCCTGCTGTCTTACCTTTAATTGAGGGGGGAAAATGTATTTTGTTTTACACTTACTATCAACTATTCTGCATTCCAAAGCTCCAGAGACATAGATCATCTCCAAAATTTCTTATCTCAAAAGCTCTCGCTCTGTTCTATATATCAAAATTCAACATAAGCAAAATTTTAGTTATGGGGAAAAGAAAATATTTTGATGCTTAAAAATGAGTGTAGTGTGTTTCAATTCCACTCCAACTAATAAGTTAACAGAACAACTAGGTAATGTACCTCAAATCCACCAATAACCATAAGAGCGTTGATGTTATTAGTGCGCATCTGGTCAGCAATCTTCTCCAAATACTTTGCAGGGAGGGTACTAAAAAAATAGTTAAATCGAAAGGAGACGAGAGGTCAAATATCTATGGATATTACTGACAATACCTGTTCGTTTTGGTAGGATGGGTTGTTAAATTGTCAGTATAGTGAAAAGTTCTATATTTTACACACTTAGGTTATGTCTACACTATGAGCTGGCAGGGCAGGGTGATTCCCCTGCTTGTGTACCCATATTCACACTTGCTCTCATCAATCTAGTGTGAGTATAAGTATCAGTGTAGCCACGGTAGCATGAGCAGTGGCAGTGGAGACACAGGTTCACCATGCCAAGGAGGTACCCATTGGTTTCAGGTGGGTTTGTATTTGGCACGCCTAAGCCATGCCTCTTCTGCCCTACTCACTCCCCAGTACTACTGCAGCTACACTGCCATTTATACGCACTCCAGCTCGATGAGAGCTAGCCCAGTATGTGTATTTGAGCAGGGGAATCACACCCCTCACATGTAGTATAGACGTCGCCTTAGCCATAGAAAGACTTTATTTTCTAACTCTCATCTACATTGAGATGATTACACAATACAATTACAGCTAGTAACAAAAGAAGCCAGGAAAGGACTTTTTTGGAAATCCACCCCAAAAATTAAATAAACTCAGTCTATTATGTCTTTAGTCGGTCTTCTCCCTCTGTTCTTTTAAACCATGGAGGAGCAAATAGTTTTTATGTAATGTTTCCCCACGACCAACAGTCCTAAACTTTACTGAGGTAATTAATTTAAATAGGATAATCAGATATGCAAAATCTGACTAAGTTCTTAGGTAAATGGGTTGAAAGAATGTGTTAGTCACAAGATAAAGCCATGATTCCACAGGCTGTTCCATGCATATAGACATAACATGGGTCTGCATGGACACAGCAATGCATTCACAAGTTGTGTATCATAAGTCTGGAGCGTGCCATGTAACCACGCTTCTTGTAACTTCCTACAATACTCTGTAGCAATAGCCTTAAGTGTCTTAAAGCAATGATACACAACAAGGGACTGTTTTAATTCTGTCTCCACTGATGGAAACCCATTAGTACCACAAAATGCTGAATTTGAACACCCTGAACTTAAAAGAGAAGAGATGTCAGGTAAATTCTCAAAAATCAGAAGAAGCTTCAATACATAAATGTACAGTAAAGACAGCACATGCAGTTCACTCAGTGGCGGATTAGCCACTGGGCCAATGGGGCAGGTGCCCAAGGGGCCCCAGAAAAATGGGGGCACTCCTTCCAGGTAGCAGGGTCAGGGCGCGGGGGCTTGCCCTGCTCCCCCCATCCACTCAGTTCTTCTGCCAGGGAGTGGGGTCAGGGCACAGAGGCTTGCCCCACTCCGTCTGCCTGGCGCTGCTGTCAGGGTGCAAGGGAACCCTTGCACCGCAACCCCGCTCCCTGGCAGGAGCGCTGGACGAGTGGGGGAAGCCCCCATGCTCCAACCTCATTTCCCCAGCAGGAGCATGAGGGGGGGAAGATGGGGGAAGGAGGCCGCGCGGGGGGGGGGGGGGGGAGGAAGAGGGGGGACTGCAGGAGGAAGGGGTGGGGAGCGGCCCCCCCACTTGCTCTGGTCCAGGCCCCACAAACCCCTAATATACCTCTGAGCTCACTAAAAGGTACGTTTTGGCCACTGTTTCTTCTACTTGGGTAAAGTGACTGCAGCCAAAATTACGATATTACCGTTTTGTGCCAAGAAGCGACCCTCCTTGTCCAGTCCAACCTCCAACATCTCCCCAGCTGATTTCCTTTATCTACAAATAAAGTTAAAAAGAGGAGGTTCCCGTAAGTAACTTTCCCAATGCTACATCTTTGGTCATGCAACAGATGCAGTTTAATGTAAAGCTTTTGGAACAGATATTTAGCACCATGGGAACTACCACAACTGAGACCTGGCAAAAAATCCCACAGCTCAGTTTCAAGAGGTTAATTTAATCTCCCTTGAAATTTTACCCTTTTCTCCCTTGAAATTTTACCCTTAGCTCACCTCTGTCTATTTGTTCCTTCTTCCTCTATGAATCCTGCCTCCATCTTTTTCCTCAACTCTTATCTTTCATCCTCCCTCCGTCTCATCTCCTCCCCTTACCTGTTGTGATAGTATAATGCAAGAATCCAAAGCCAGGTCCCAAACTTGTTCCTTCTCTTGAGCGAGTGAAGGACCAATTTTCACTCTGCTGTGACCTGACCCCCATCCCCATCCTCCAGCCGATCTAGAAAGTGGAATATGACAAACTCTGTATCCATCTTCTCCTTGGGAGACCAGGTTAGCTGATGGATTGCCTCAGACATGGAGGAAGGGAAGTATCATGACAGACCTATCCCCACTTTCTGAAAAACAACTAACCTGTGTCTGCCCTAAAGAGAAGTCCTTCAGGGTTTCAAAAATACAGCATGTCACAAATCTCAGGACTTGGTTGCTGTATAGTATAGCATATTCCACTGAATGGGTATATCTGATAATAAGGCACAAACATGACAACAGATTCAGTGATTGGTCTGTTATCTCGCTGTTATCTAGCCTGTCTGTTTATCTCCAGATGCTTCAAACTCCAATGGCCAGTACAATGTAGGCAGTCTGCCAAACACTCAACATCCTGCCAAGGTCACATTAAAGCTGTCCTCTGTGCAGAAACAATGAACCTCTTATACAGAGAATTTCTCATCCAAGATATCCAGGAGGCAAAAGAATTCAGACCGGGTTAACCTAAGACAGGATGCTCTTAGAGGTACATCTTATACAGGGCTGCTTGTTTGCAGACACATATTACACCTGCAAAAGTGTCGGAGTGAAAAAATAGCTGCAGGCGTAAAATTAAATAGGCTGAGCCTCTGCCGACTTGGACTGCGCCGGCAGTGAGACAGCAGTGCAACTATTCAGATTTGTAACCGTGTTTCAATGGCTGGCATAAATTTTGCACCCTCAGACAAGAGAGTCACTCTTCTGAAATTGTACCCGCTCAGGAAAGAGACTTGGTGCTTAACCATGCTTAACCAAATGATCTCGAATTGAATATTAATGCATAGACCTAACTATCTGGTTCTAAGCTGTAAGGGAATTCCGTTGCTGGTGTTCAGCACCCATATATTGCGTCAAGACATCCTTAGTCTCTATAGCAATGGTAGAGATACACAGGTGACGTGATCTATATATTTATAATATGATCTATGTATTTATAATATGATTATGTATTTGTTG
Organism: Eretmochelys imbricata; assembly: GCF_965152235.1. Classification (NCBI taxonomy): domain Eukaryota; kingdom Metazoa; phylum Chordata; order Testudines; family Cheloniidae; genus Eretmochelys; species Eretmochelys imbricata. Next base: position 244,657,070 of record NC_135573.1, read on the forward strand.
GCAATAAAGTATACAGCTCCAATCTGAATTAACTAGGTGTGTCTATATATAAGCAGTTAAATTTAAAAACCCTTGTGGAGTCAGTTCACTGAATGATATCACAGTCATTTCTGTATTTCCATTAGAAATATGACAAAAAGATAAAAAATAAAAAAAAACAGTTTACAGCACTTTAAATACAGTCATTTCATACTAACCTGGCCTCTAGCAAAGCCTTCAAATCCATCAATGACAGCAAACATGTTGTGACCTTCAGTTATGCCAACTCTTACTGCAGATCGGACGGCAGCATTCATACCGGCTGCAGGGGCACCAACATTTAAAACTGCCACATTAAAATTAGTCTGCAAAAGAAAGAGAAAACAATTGTTAGATCGAATTTACAACAGTGAAGTGACTGACAGATATTCTAATGTTACATAGCAACTGTATCGTAAAAAGATCAAAAGCAGTTTTCAAAAGTTTAAAAAAGCTGTTCTAGATTTAAGTGGGTAAAAAGGTTTCAGCACATTATCATCAAATTAAAAAAAAAAAACATATAGAAACAATCAGAAAAGGAACAAAAGATCTAGCTTTTCTAAAAAAAATTTAAACAGTTTTGACCAAGAGCTACATTTGACTCGAAGATCAAATCACTCAGGGTATTGTATTTTCATTCTAACAGGGTCAAAAACTATGACAAAAAAAACCCTCAGTTATCCACTTGGTGTCATAATATCAGTGCAGAAATTTGCAACAAAAAAAAACGCAAAGTAGGCAAGGCAAAGAGTGTGAAGGGACATGTTTTGGTCCATTGGCATAACCACTAAGCATGTGTTATCAGCTGACTCATGGAACAGAAAAGACATCAGCTTCAAATTAAAATGTCTGCCAAATCCTTATGCAGGCAAGATACCATAACAACGGTCACTGAAAGAGACTTTCACAGTGGGATTACAGTTCAGAGATCACATTTAGACAACTCAAACTACTTTTGGGTATGTAATGTTTGCATGGAATTAAATGGAATTAGGTGGAATTAAATGTATTTAGGTAAAGGTGTTTAGTCCTTTCAGAGCTCAGAATGTCTCTGTGTTCAATTCTACAGTGAAGTCAGGATAATGAACATGTAATATTGCAGTGATTTCACAGCTAAGGCTACAACATCAGATAGAGGTTTATGACTTCACTAAAGATCAGAGCAGAGAACAAGCTGGGCTGTAAGGAGAAAAACTCTCAATAAAACAAGATCTGCTATAATAAAGGGAAACAGAACATTATCAGGTAATTTGTGCTTTGTACACATGCTTTTAACAGTGTCAAAGTCCCTCTTTACATTGCTTAATTATGAATTTACCTTGGTTATGTTAAAACAATTGTTTGTAAGGGGCTTTACAGGAAAGCATATTCAGTACTCCTCAGGTAACCAAATACACACAATGTTGTTGTAAGCTGTTCCTTTTATTTATAGGTCAGATATACAAGGTCCAATTCTGACCTCACACCAGGTTTGGAACAGCAAATATTCTTTTCTGCAATGAAGTTACTCCTACTTCAGAGTGGTGTAACTGAGACCACGGATTCTTTCCTAAAGAAACAGCTCTATGATTTCCATTGTAAGTGCTAAAGGAAATGACAAGTCAAAATGAGCTTTATCAGGATAAAAAAAGTCAAGTTATTGAGTAAAAAATTAGCAAAACATCTTTCTGACTAATTTTAACCATGGTTCATAGAACTCTACTCAAGTCTTCTCTACAACAAGCAGTACCTGAAATAGAGAAGTGTTCTTTACAAATTAATCACTGGTTATTTTCCTTGAAAGTTGTACTAAAAACAAAAAATCATTAAATTATAACTTTTAGATATTGGGCCAGATCCTCAGACAGTGTAAATCAGTGCAGCTCCATTGATTTCCATGAAGCCATGCTGATTTACACCAGTCAAGAATATGATCCATTACTTTTAAATGAAAGAAGTAAGTCTATATTCATAATACATAGAATTTGGTTTCGTATTTCCACAGTTGAAATTAATACTGGCAAAAAAAATCTTAATAAGGATAGAACTAAAACTTTGCGTAGTTTAACTTCTCCAGAAGGTAAGCCATGTTATTTTACATTTAGTAAGGGTGAAGCATTCAAGTGCTAGTGAACAGCAGAAGCAAAATGCAAAATAGTCTGAGCTTGCGTGGCAGCACTCATTGAGCTTTAAGCAATTTGTTAATCACATTCAGCAGCACCTCCACATTAAAATGGCATGCATTAAAGTGCTCTGCCTGGATTTTGGCATAGCAATGGCCTAATTGAGGAGGAAACTCTTCCATTTTCAATCCCAAAAGAGAACAAACATTTTGGGTTTTTTTCTAAAGATTACAGATTGTAAAAACCAAAACAGTTGCTAACAAAAATCATGGTATTTATTCAAATATTGCATGGGCAGTGTTATTTCCCGGCCATTGTGCCATAGAGTGTGACAGTGCATGCCAGACTGTGTTTGCCTGTAGTGAAGAGTCTAATTTTCCTGTATCTGAAGCACAGGTGGGCAAACTATGGCCCGCGAGCCACATCCGGCCCACAGGACCCTCCTGCCTGGCCCCTGAGCTCCTGGCCCAGGAGGCTAGCCCCCGGCCCCTCCCCTGCTGTTCCCCCTCCCCCGCAGCCTCAGCTCACTGCGCCTCTGGTGCAATGCTCTGGGAGGTGGGGCTGCGAGCTCCTGGAGCCACCAGCACTCCAGGCAGCATGGTAAGGGGGTTGCATAGAGGGCAGGGGAGTTCGAGATAGAGATCAGGGGGCGGGGGTGTGGATAGGGGTTGGGGTGGTCAGAGGGCAGGGAACAGGGGGGTTGAACGGGGGCAGGGGTTCCTGGGGGGCCATCAGGAAGGAGGGGTGGGGGTTGGATGAGGTGGAAGGGGGCAGTCAGGGGCAGGGGTACCTGGGGCGGTCAGGGGACAGGGAACAGGGGGGGTTGGATGGTGCAGGAGTCCGGGGGGGGATGTCAAGGGGGCAACTTTTATTAAAAGTTTTGTACTGCAAATTGATATTTAAATTTTCTTCTGCTACCTTCAAGGAGATGTTTAATTTGCCCAATGACTAAGCCTTCACACATGGTATTGGTAAATCTTATATAATATTGTGGCTATTAAAAATGGAATGGCTGTGGCTCCTGAAACATTAAATCTTTTTGCTTACGTGTGGCTGATGGCGAGTAACATTTGGATATTTCTGTTGCCCCATTGCCAGAATTTTGCATCCTGATACTTAAAGACTAGAACAGCTAGTAGAGGAATTTATTATTTGACCTCTTGGAAATCAAAAAAAGATCATTTTTCTTGGACATCACCTCTATATTCATCTAATAACGAATGGACTCAATCTTACCACTGCTCATCCCTAGACAATGGAACTAGATGGTGGACACTTGTTTGCTCCCAGGACTAAGAAGCGTCATTAAGTTATTAAAACTATGATAACACTATGGTAATTCAGATATCTACAGATCTTATGCTCTTTGCTTTTATTCTCCATTGACCTCTTCATTCTTCGTTAGTATTTTATATCAATATTAAATTTTCAGCATTGGGCCCTTAAATCATGCAAGGAGCCTACTTGAGTTTGCAGGATCAGGCCCCCTGTTTTTTATAACCCTCTGTCAATACACATGGTATGGCTTGGGATAAACATGCCATGATAGATAAGCATTAAAAGTTTCTACAGAAAAACGGTTATCAGTACATTATGAAATCTTCATTTTACAGAAGTCAATTTAAGTTTCATTTTAGAGTTATTGCACAAACTCTAAAATTCAGGGGGGTTGGGGTGAAAAAGGCTTGATATAAATAATTCTGTGGCAAAACTGAAGCACAGGTCCTGAACATTCTACCATCCAGCTGTTGAGCACAAGTTTAAAATAATTTTTTTAAAAAGGCAAATTAAATCTCATTACCATGCAAAAGTAAAACAGTCTCAAAACCTACAAAGGTTACTGAGCTGTCTAAGATTAGTCACTGTGCAAATAATTACGTACACTACATGAGAGATCATCCTGTTAAAGAGAACAGAAAGATTTTTAAGTAACAGGCTACTCCTACAGACATTTTCTGCTAATTAACAACCTCACGATAGTAACGAGATAGTAACTACAATCCTACAATGCAAGGGTTCTCTGTATAAATGGGATAATACTCAAAATTTGATCAGTTACTCAAGAGACAAAATCTTCATCAAGAAACTTAGACATTGACAAATATTTGTATTTATTTATTTTGTACTAGAATACTAAGGGTGATTCTCTTACCTAGTATAGGAGCAATGCTGATTTATACCAGCTGAGGATTATTATCTTGCCATAGATTTTTTAGTTATTTTTCTTTCTGTAACAGGTCACTAAGTTACTATATTCTTGGCTTTGTTATTCTTGCTTCTTCTTTTCCACCCTGTTCTTATCTTTTTTTCCCCAGTAAGTTTGACTAGTTTTCTATGTGTGTTTGCTTTTAGACAACAATAATTATATAAACTCCTGTGACATAGTATATCAATAGTTCATTTACATTTTTTATCTTTAGTGAAAAACCATTTTCTGGATATTTTTAAACTGCCAAGCACCCGAAGAATGTAAATCCAAAACCTCTTAACACTTACAAGACAGAACCAGAAACACTTGTTTGATCAAATCCTAACAGTTACTAACAATTACAGGCCAACCTAAAACACCCACAGCATACACAATACACAGCAAGACTATAGCCAAGATTTAAAAAAAAATATTAGCCTCAAGCTAAACTCCTATGTTTAGGTATCTAAATAAATAGCCTGGTTGTTCAAAGCTGCTGTGCTGATCATCCATCAGCTTCCATTACAATCAACAGATTCTACTAAGTGCTCAGCACTACTGAAAATCAGGCCACTGATTTAGGCATCTAAACATGCATTTTGGAACCTAATTTAGGCTCCTATTTTTGAAACTCTTGGCCTTTATGCCTAAAGATTCCTCTGCCCTGTTTGGTTTTTTTTCTGCCATTTTATTTGTTTCTAGTTGTAGAATTGTCTCTACTTTATATTTCTTGTTTCCTTCATTGCCTGATTTCCTTTAAAGCATAAGTTCTTCCTGGTTTTATCTATTTGCATGTTGCCATACTTTCTCAGTTCCTATATATATATAATCAATATTTTCTGTATTCATGTTTAAACTCTTGGCCAGTGGCTAAGAATAAATGGCAATAAATCTAAGCCAGAAAGTTTATACTCTAGCAATTCCATTTTTCCAAAGACTATGGAAAGTTTTCAGAGTAGTAGCCGTGTTAGCCTGTATCCACTGAAAGAAAAGGAGTACTTGTGGCACCTTAGAAACTAACAAATTTATTTGAGCACAAGTTTTCGTGAGCTACAGCTCACTTCATCGGAGCATCCTGGGTTTAGCAGGCCAATGCTCAAACCACTGAGCTATCCCTCCCCCTCTGAGACTACAGAACATATATGACAGAAAACCTAAGTGGAGGAAGGGTTAGTAAACATTACAGAGAAGGCATGGCCATCTAATGATACAGAGCTCAAGGATTCATGGAAAATCTTGGCCCACATTTTGGGGATCTCAAGGCTTCCATGCAAAGTACTTTCCTTGGTTTGTGGATGTGATGCCATTGTTTGGCAGTCTGCAACTGCATTTGTAATACCACACCTGGGGCATGGGTCCTCAGCAATGGGTTTTGAACCTGGGACCTCTGGTTCTAAATGCATAGAGCCTCTACCGCCTGAGCAAAAAGTCTCACCTCTGTTAGCTTAGGCTGTATAAGGACAACCTCTTTGGCTCAACTACCACTACAGGGGAACAAAGCACCACACTGACTGGCTTACATACTCTACTATCCACTCCTATGAGGGGAATAGAAGCCAGGGACTTAAAATAACATTGTAAGTAGCAGTAACGAGCACTCTCCCCCACCCCAGTATTTTTTGCAAACTAAATGGCATGTTTTGTTTGCACTACATGTGGGGGTCATGATATTAGCTGTTCACAACATTTCTGGGTGACCACCTGGTATGCATGTGAATGTTCCCTAATTTTAATCTGATTTTTTTTTTTTCTTCAGAATGTCATACTGGAACAGCATTATTTACATCGTTCTTCCATAAAAAAATACAACTCATCCAACCAGGAAGAAGAAACAACAACAGGTGATTTAGGTGATTTATCCTACACCACAAATCAGAAATAATGAAAACGGAATAGTCAAAATGAACAAACTGTGAATAACACACAGGCTGAAATTTTCAAAGACAGGAAAACGATAATTAACTGCAGCTTGCTTTAAGACTTCAACATAGACTTTGATCCTGATGTAAGTCTACCATTCAGGCGAGAATGAGTCAACAGGATTGTTTGTCTGAGGTGACTGATAATGCTAGTGACTGAATATGTTTGCTTATGCATAAAATTTGGAACCAAGTACATCGTGTATTAGGGTGGGTGGGCCTAGTAAAGGTAGTTTGGTTGTTTTATAAGCACTGCATTAGATCACTGCAAAAACAGTACAACTCTATTAAGGATTTGTGAAAGTTAGTATAAGAGAAACAAATCAATTATTGCTTCAAGTTGTTTAATGACAAAACACATCCTTACTTATCTGTAGTACTACTTTGCCTGTTAAATTTTAGAGGGATCTTAGTGACCTTCTCACTGTTATTTTAAATACTTTACATTATTTTCAGAGTTCTAGACTTTTCATCTTTCCAGTTTTTAAGCTGTTTTGCATCTGTGATTTAACGTTACAAACAAACAAATTATTCCTGTTAAGTGTCTGTTTGGTGAACGCTTCCTAATAATGAATATACTGGTAGGGCGCAAGACTGGTTTATGAACAATTCGTAAACTAGGGGAAAATCAGGATCATTTTACCACTAATCTATGCACAATGAATGAATGGTTAGATCAGGCCCACATGGCATATGCAGCTGCTGATCCCTAACTCCACCCTCTAGCCTTCTAGCCGCACACACTGAGGTCTCACAAACCGTTTTGCCCGTTGGATGCTGTCAAGGTTCCTCCCCCACTCTGAACTCTAGGGTACAGATGTGGGGACCTGCATGAAAAACCTCCTAAGCTTATCTTTACCAGCTTAGGTCAAAACTTCCCCAAGGTACAAAATATTCCACCCGTTGTCCTTGGATTGGCCGCTACCACCACCAAACTAATACTGGTTACTGGGGAAGAGCTGTTTGGACGCGTCTTTCCCCCCAAAATACTTCCCAAACCTTGCACCCCACTTCCTGGACAAGGTTTGGTAAAAAGCCTCACCAATTTGCCTAGGTGACTACAGACTCAGACCCTTGGATCTTAAGAACAATGAACAATCCTCCCAACACTTGCACCCCCCCCTTTCCTGGGAAATGTTGGATAAAAAGCCTCACCAATTTGCATAGGTGACCACAGACCCAAACCCTTGGATCTGAGAACAATGAAAAAGCATTCAGTTTCTTACAAGAAGACTTTTAATAAAAATAGAAGTAAATAGAAATAAAGAAATCCCCCCTGTAAAATCAGGATGGTAGATATCTTACAGGGTAATTAGATTCAAAAACATAGAGAACCCCTCTAGGCAAAACCTTAAGTTACAAAAAAGATAGACAGAAATAGTTATTCTATTCAGCACAATTCTTTTCTCAGCCATTTAAAGAAATCATAATCTAACACGTACCTAGCTAGATTACTTACTAAAAGTTCTAAGACTCCATTCCTGGTCTATCCCCGACAAAGACAGACTATAGACAGACACACAGACCCTTTGTTTCTCTCCCTCCTCCCAGCTTTTGAAAGTATCTTGTCTACTCATTGGTCATTTTGGTCAGGTGCCAGTGAGGTTACCTTTTGCTTCTTAACCCTTTACAGGTGAGAGGAGCTTTCCCCTGGCCAGGAGGGATTTCAAAGGGGTTTACCCTTCCCTTGCATCCGATGAAGTGAGCTGTAGCTCACGAAAGCTCATGCTCAAATAAATGGTTAGTCTCTAAGGTGCCACAAGTACTCCTTTTCTTTTTGCGAATACAGACTAACACGGCTGTTACTCTGAAACCTTCCCTTTATATTTATGACAGATGCTGAGGTGAAGAATCCTCCTACCCAGTGCCCTCTCCCCTTCCACCAAGACTTTCAGGTTCTTTTAAATCTAAGTACTTTGCTTTTGCATCCTTCCATGCCTTGCAGTATAAGAGAGCATAATAGGAGGCACAAGCACATAGACAGACAGCAACAGGCACCATAGGTATAACCATGATAGGTAAGTTCCTTTGAAAGGAATTTCCTAGGAAGAATATTACTTGGCTTTAAAGGACTATTACTCTATACCAATTTTATGATGAAATTCAAAGTATCTCCTACCAAGCTTCTATCTTTCATTAAAGTTTTTATTTTAATTATACCAAATACAGTACAAGGTTATTTTTAGAGAAACAGTTGTTAAATTCCAAACTGAATATATTGTTTTAAGATTTCTTTGTTAAAATGCTCCAGACAAAAATTATTCTGTGCACTGGGCAGAAAAACAGAACGGCTCATTTAATCATTCAAATGGTATGACTTACCTTTGGAAGTTCTGCATCTAGTCTTCTGTGAGACAATAATTTGTAGGTGTTAAGGTTGTTTTCAAAGCTCCTAAAGAAGGAAAAATAATATTTTCATTATGTAGTTTTTAAATTCTTTGAAGAAAATGTGTGTTTTTGTAACTAATAAGGATCTCTCTGTCTATGCAGTTTTGACAAGTTGCTAAATTTGGCACTTTGCATCCCAAATAGAAGTCACACACATTATAGGTTTCAGAGTAGCAGCCGTGTTCGTCTGTATCCGCAAAAAGAACAGGAGTCCTTGTGGCACCTTAGAGACTAACAAATTTATTTGAGCAAAAGCTTTCATGGACTAAAACCCACTCCATCGGATGCATGCAGTGGAAAATACAGTAGGAAGATATATATATATTATATATACACACACACACACACACACACACACACACACAGAGAGAACATGAAACAATGCATGTTATCATATACACTATAACGAGAGGTTTCAGAGTAACAGCCGTGTTAGTCTGTATTCGCAAAAAGAAAAGGAGTACTTGTGGCACCTTAGAGACTAACCAATTTATTTGAGCATGAGCTTTCGTGAGCTACAGCTCACTTCACATGCAAAAACAAACAAATATTTCTCCATGTTTATTTTTCCCCCTACTGTTCCTCACACGTTCTTGTAAACTGCTGGAAATGGCCCACCTTGATTATCACTACAAAAGGTTTTTTTTCCTCTCCTGCTGGTACTAGCTCACCTTAACTGATCACTCTCATTATAGTGTATATGATAACACGCATTGTTTCATGTTCTCTGTGTGTATATATATCTTCCTACTGTATTTTCCACTGCATGCATCTGATGAAGTGAGTTTTAGCCCACAAAAGCTTATTCTCAAATAAATTTGTTAGTCTCTAGATTGCCACAAGTACTCCTGTTCTTTTTAGACACATTATAGACTCCCAAAACCAGAGTTCTGATTTTACAGAGATGATTTAGAAAGATGAAAGGGGTTGTTAGTATTGTTCTCATTACCTGCTAGTATCAGACAAGGTCCCTGCTAGAAGCACATACAGGGTCATAATTTTTTTACAATCAGAAGTGATCTTTTTAGTGATGGAAGGAGGATCAGTCTCCTATTGCTAATCACTTTTAGCCCTGAATATGCGTGAATGGAAAGCAGCAGGATGGCCAGACTTCACTGTCATACCAGAGAGGAGAAAATTTAAGGCCAAACACTATTAAATTTTCTACAAGAGAGCTGCAACAGGAAGCTTCACTTTCACCCCTAACTGACATGAATGAGGGTGTAAGGTTGCCTCACAAAAACTGAATGGCAAGATGCAAACTTAAAGCAATTAAGCTGGTTCAGGAGGTGCCCCTGACTAGACAATGACTGGTTTCAGAGTAACAGCCGTGTTAGTCTGTATTTGCAAAAAGAAAAGGAGTACTTGTGGCACCTTAGAGACTAACCAATTTATTTGAGCATAAGCTTTCGTGAGCTACAGCTCCGATGCATCCGATGAAGTGAGCTGTAGCTCACGAAAGCTTATGCTCAAATAAATTGGTTAGTCTCTAAGGTGCCACAAGTACTCCTTTTCTTTAGACAATGACTATTTCTAGTCTGCAGAAGAGAAAAGGAAACTAAGGATTTTAGTTTAGAAGATGCACATTCTTCAACAGAAGTTATTCTTCTGAGCTGGGTGAAATTTTGTTATGGGATTGAGACTGATAGGTATGAACTCACCCTTCATTAAACATAACTGTAAACATAAGCCCCCATCTAAGACAAAAGGAGTGTTAACCTGCCCAAGTGCTTTTTCTTAGTATTGCTTTCAGAGAGATACAGCCTAATGGAGCAGCTGAAAGCACTGCGCCCGACCCTAGAAGAAATCCGAGGAGAAATTTGGGGGTCAGGGATGCAGGTTGACTAACATGCTCTTGGCGCTGTGAGAAAAAGAAGCTGTTTCTGGCTATTCGATTCCTTCTGCATTCAAAGACACAGGACCTCGTACGTTCTTTGTAAATAACCAAAACTACATCAAAGTAATACCTTTCTACCACCAATTTCTATTCCCAACTGGAACATCCACAGAGCCCCAAACTGACTAGCTGCTCAGATCAAAAGGGCAACATTATTAAACTAAAGAGTAAATAATACCAAAGACAGCAACTCAAGTTACAGTGGCTGACCTTAAAAACTTTACAATGTTAACTTTTCAACTACTGGAAGTTAATATGACTTAGTATAGGGAACGCCTAGGGAGTATACTGTCGTAATATTATTTATTTACAAAAGCTATTGAAAAGTACTAAAGGTGATAATGACTGTATCTTACTCTCTAAAGTGCTTATCTTCGTTATATATAAATTTACAACTGAGTATACTGATTTACATAAGGAAACACATTTTTATCAGGTAGCATTCACCCACTTTAACCACAATCACAGTGACTTTCCAAATTCAGACACTTAACAGGAATAATTTGTTTGTTTGTAACGTTAAATCACAGATGCAAAACAGCTTAAAAACTGGAAAGATGAAAAGTCTAGAACTCTGAAAATAATGTAAAGTATTTAAAATAACAGTGAGAAGGTCACTAAGATCCCTCTAAAATTTAACAGGCAAAGTAGTACTACAGATAAGTAAGGATGTGTTTTGTCATTAAACAACTTGAAGCAATAATTGATTTGTTTCTCTTATACTAACTTTCACAAATCCTTAATAGAGTTGTACTGTTTTTGCAGTGATCTAATGCAGTGCTTATAAAACAACCAAACTACCTTTACTAGGCCCACCCACCCTAATACACGATGTACTTGGTTCCAAATTTTATGCATAAGCAAACATATTCAGTCACTAGCATTATCAGTCACCTCAGACAAACAATCCTGTTGACTCATTCTCGCCTGAATGGTAGACTTACATCAGGATCAAAGTCTATGTTGAAGTCTTAAAGCAAGCTGCAGTTAATTATCGTTTCTTGTCTTTGAAAATTATAGGAATATGGACTTTTATAACTGTCCTTTCTAGGTTACTCCTCTGAAACCTCCTCTACCACTGTTACTAGCAATATAATTAACGACATTACTTAAAATAAAATAGCCAGTGTTAATGTAACCCACATGCCTGGTACTACAGCATTTGACTTAGTTTCTCTGAGGAGGGGAAGAGAAGCAGTGGAGAAGAGACATAGATCTTGGTTGGATATTCTGTATCTCTGCACACATGCAGTGAGCAGGACAGAGCAATTCAGCTAAAAGGGCTTAGAAACTTGTAGAACAGGATGTGGCAGTTAAACTAACATGCTCAGTAGGTGATTCTGAGGCTCTGTAGGAAGTTCTCATTGTGCACAAACCACCGGGCAGGTCACACTCTAGTCACCCTCTGAGAACTGAGCCAATCAGAGTGCCGGGGTGGGGAAGGTTAAAAGTATAGGAGTTAAAGACAGACCTGTGGACTCAGTGGCTGATTGACACAGGACCAAGCGACGCATCTGCCATGTGGACTGAGTCCCAATCCCTGTGCCACTTTGGATACAAGATACTGTTTTACCAAAGACTGAGAGGACCAGTCAGCTGTTAACCTGAAGGCTGCACTCCTGCTAGCTGTGGAGATCCCCCGACTGTTCATTTGATGACAGGGTTCTGAAGTGTTTTAAAGGATTGAGATTCTCCCATTTCTCGTGCTCACAACATACCATGGTCACATCATAAAGACTGCAAAATCATCTCTGAGAGAAGATCAGAGCAGAATGTGCTTTGATGTGTGTGCTAACGAACAGAAAATGTTATGCTGAAACCTTATATTTGAATGTTTGTAACAGAAACAAAAGGGGGAAGGTCTGTACAAGGTACCAGCAGATTTACTGTCTCAGAGCTTTTCCTTAAAAGTTATTCATAGTATTCCAAATACTATTTATAACATTTTATCCTATTTAAAGTGTGTTTTGTGCATATTAAATGTTTGCTTAACTAAGAAAGTGTGGTGCTCTCTTTTAAATTAATTGGGGATTATTACCATTTATTTAGCAGAGTCTTAGATACAATATCCCTGGGGTTTAACTCTGTGTAATGCTTTCTGAAAAATCCTGTAAAGACTGAACTCTTGTCTGTGCTTCAGCAAAGCGTTAAGCTGAGGTGCAGGAGGAAAGGGAGTGGATAGTTATGCAGAATAATGCCTGAGCAGCCCCAGGCCCTGGTACATTAATGGGAAGACAAAGCAGTTCAGTATCTCCTAAAGCAGATAGATGGGTATGATTTGATGTGTTGTACCTTCCACGAAGTCTGACAGCTTCACAAAACTTTCTTTCATCCATTGCTTTCTGTACTTCTTGAGTCTTAAAAATTAATGAAAAGAACAGAATAAAAGGTTAGTAAACTAAGGACTGTACTGTAAATGGATCGGTTCTGAAATAGCACTACTATTTGGAATACTGAAAGGACAATCTGTTGCTTGATTTGTTGTCTGTTGTGACCTGCATCTCACTGGCATTTTTATATTTTTCTTTCCATTTCTATAGAGGACAAGCAAGTTTGAGGGCGGGAGAGGGAAGATTGGCACCTAAAACACCCACAGAAGGAGAATTTTTTTTTAATTTAAATTGGGATGAACTCTGAATAATTTCGGAGGAGGAAACCAGATTAATGCAAATGGGCTATAATGGATGGAGATTTTGTAATCAAAGAGACAAGGTGCAAAATGAAAGATTCAGATGAAACTGAAAAACAATACAGGTTTCCAAATCTGAAAAAAAGCAGCAATGTTTCTTTGTTGGACTGCATTGTCAGTGATTATTCCTAAAACAACTACATAGAAATTACATACAGCAAAGACATAAGAAGAGGTCATTATTACCAAACACAGTTAAGTGTTCCATTCATGTGTTATAACTAATAACAGACCATTGATTGTTAGAGCACTTTGCTATGGTTAATGAATATGTGTAAACTGGCTCTTCTCCCGGAACTCACCATCTGCACACACTCCATTAAAGGCAGACGGACAGCTTGGTTCCCAGACAAGGACACAACACAAGCAGGAGTATCTGGTGTAGCCTCTAGAAGAGCCAGGACAGCTTCCACGCCCATACGGCTTGCCTGAAAAATACAGAGAGAGATGTTTCTGTATTTGGGGATGCTCTCAGTACTAAAAAGGAGTAAAATAGTTGGCTCCCACCACAGAAACAGGGAAGTACCCGAGAGTTCTCTTTAGATTGTTAAAACAATCACTCCTTGATAATTGTGATCACAGCTGGTTATGTTTAATATATTGTGACCCACAGGACAAGTAAGACTGCTCTCACAGCTGGCTTGTCAAGCCCACTGCACAGTCAGGTTTTAATCACAGCTCTTCTAAAGGAAATAGGATTACTAGTAAATACGATTATTAATAAATACGTTATAGTGAAGGTCATTCTTTTTTAAAATCTACCCACCTACTTATATCCATATACAGCACCTATCAGCAATAACTGAGTATGTGAATGTGCATGCTGTCTGCACATCCACAAACTATACCTTTCATTCATTTAGGTTGGTGACTTTGATATGTAGCACTGCAAGGATGAGTAGCAAAGGCAGTTTAAAGCCAGGTGTACACTAGAAACTTTTGCCAGTATAGTAATGCTTCTGTGTAGTGTGATTATTTTTATGACATTTATATACCAGCAATATCCTTAGTGTAGTTGTAGTTATACTGGCAAAAAACACTCTTTTACCAGTAAGCTTTTTTCATGTGGGGAACTGGTATAAACTATACTAGGAAGAGCACTTTTTTTTTTTTTTTACACCATACAAGCTGTGTCTATGCGCTGGGAGTTTGTCCGTATGGCTGTACCTGTATAGCTATACCAGCACACACTTTCTAGTGGAGACAAGGTCTTACACTTTGTCACCCCAATTCTAGTGCATGTGTACAGGGTTTTGCTGTACATAATCCATATTTTTGTCTAACTCCCAGTTCTTTTGTCCATTTAGAGGGATGCCTAAAATAGCAGAATAGAAGACAGCCCCTAACCAGAAAAATTTAAGCATGTTAAGTATGGATTTCAGTGGACCAATTTTGGATTTGATGTGATTCTCCAATTGTGGATTAAATCGCCTATAGAGAGGCGGCAATGGAATCAGCAAGGAGTTAGGAGCCAGTAGTTACTGAGTGTTAAACCTGGCTCTGACACAGTCTCTGTACGTTGCCTGGGGCAAACCACTTTCCTTTTCTGTTGCTTGAGTTGGGGACAATAATTATATTTGGCTACTTCACAAAAGTATTGAGGGTGTTAACTGGTTTTTATAAATGATTCAAAATTCTTCAAGGAAAATGTATGCATAAGTGCAAGCACATTACTACTGCTGTTGCAACATGCACCCCTCCAGGGTTTGCAGACAGATGTAAGTTATCACCATAGCTTCACTCACCAAAATTCTATCAAAAGCTGAAGGAGTACCTCCTCTTTGAACATGACCCAGGATAGTCACACGAGTGTCAAATCCCAGCTGCTGAACCACAAGCTGCAAAGAATTTCAAAGCATAAATGAGAAATATAAAATACCAGCGACACTATGGCAGTTATACAGTGTGCACACACTGGGAATATTGTATTATTACACTATATATGATATAAATGTCACACAATCAACAATGGTGACACAACTAAGGAATTTACTTAAGTCTCTTTGCATCTAGGTTAGGAAAACTCATCTCCAGACTCCTACTGTAATATTCAGTTTAAGAATGGTAAAGAAGTTGTTTTGGCTAAAATGCTTTAATTACAGAGACGCATACTGATGTCATTTATTTAGTAACAAATGACCACTCAGAAAAACAGAAAATATATATGCTGTCCTTAACCTTATAAAAAAGGTTTAAACATCACAATTAGAAGCCTGGAAAAAATAATCTACTGCAATAGGGTTTCTTTATAACCGTATTATAAATATACGGTACTAAATATCTTGGAGTAATTGTGCAATTAAACCCCCTGTGAAGGCATTTAGCCTTATACAGATTTTCTGATTCACTGCCTTTGGCTGATGTCCATGAACAAAAGGAGGTACAACAATTTGTTCCAGAAATTTTGGGCTCCACCAAATTAAAAATGTTGTTTTTTATCCCTCTCAGTAACAGTAAAATCTGTGCAGTTTAATAGCCTGATGTTTTTACTGGGAAAATCACAGAGAGTGAAATAATTTTATACTGAAAAAAGAACACAAAGAGACACAAAAGAAAAACATATGCAGTTATTTACTGCCTCCAGCTACATTTTCTTTCCAGTCCATTTACTCATCAGTAACGTACAAGTCCAGGCTCACTAAAATAGGATCATTCATCAAAATCTCCTCTGTTATAGTGTAAGGTTAGGATGTAAGCAAACAGAAATAAGTACTGCATACTTTCCCCTCTCCTACCAAGGAGATGTATGAACACCTCACTCACTCTCCCCAAGAGTTACATTCCTGCTATTTATAGTTTCCTAGACTTTTTAACAGACTGAAGTCTGTGTAACAAGCAAGTAGTGTTTTCCTCTGTAAAAAACAAGATGAGTGACAACTATTTCCCATACTTTTACTTAAACACTCTAATCAGTGCAACTAATTTGTAGTTTTTTAAATGGAGTACAATTCTATATTGATAAGTCAAGGACTACTTCATTATTTGAGCGCTCCTGAAAAGTGCCAGATTGACAGCTATGGAGAACAAAGTGCTGTAATCACAGAACAGGTGACACACAGGCAGTGTCAGTTCAAGTTTCCTCAAACCATTCTGTCAATGAATGCGTTTCAAAACTTGTTTCCAAAAAGGACCATTCCTAAGCATGAGAGGGTAATTCTATTCGCAGTGCCTATTTAATCCTTGGCATTGGTGAGATTTCCCCAAATGTTTCCTTTACTGGTAAATTGTGATAAGGGCATCATTAGTCCACCAGGAACTTGACAGACCATCACTTATTTTCGACCAAGGACCATCAGATACCATCATCTAATAATTAATTATATGAGACAAATTTAAGCAGATCTCTTAGAGATCAAGTCTCTAAAAATAACACTTCATTGACTGCCCTCTAATTTAACAAAAAATAGGTCCCAATCCCAAGTCCATGGAAACCAACTGAAAGATTCCCGTTTACCTCAATGGGCTCTGAATTAAGTCCATAAAGCACAAGCATAAAAATGCAACTGGCAAGTACTGTAAGAGGCTGTATTACCAGAATGCCTGTGGAAATTCTAGTTTTAGCAGTGGAAAGGGAACTACACCAAATTATAGCCACAGCAGAAACTGTATTACAAAGAGGTTTGATACTTACATCCTTAACCTTTTCTGAAGTTATAGGTTTGTTGTGAGAATCAATGGCACCTTCTGCCACAATTATGATATTCAGCCTTTTCTTTCGTGCACGGTTCTATGAGAAGAAAAACACTGGATGTTGTAAAAAAAAACCCCCGAAACAAGGTACACCATTAAAAAAAAGAGTTTTGAAAGCTAACTACTGCATATTAAACTCCAGTGACCAGAATCTTTTCCTTTGGATAATTTACCAAAAGTATTTGTAGCTCAACTAATCCAATCAAAAAGGAGAGAAAGACATCTATATACAGTAGAACCTCAGAGTTATGAACACCTCGGGAATGGAGGTTGTTTGTAACGCTGAACAAAACATTATGGTTGTTCTTCAAAAGTTTACAACCAAACATTGACTTAATACAGCTTTGAAACTTTATTATGCAGAAGAAAAATGCTGCTTTTAACCATCTAAATGAAACAAGCACAGAAATAGTTTCCTTACCTTGTCAAACTTTCCCTTTATTTTTCAGTAGTTTACATTTAACACAGTACTGTACTGTATTTACTTTTGGGTTTTTTTGGTCTGCTGCTACCAGATTGCATACTTCCAGTTCCAAATGAGGTGTGTGGTTGACTGGTCGGTTCATAACTCTGAGGTTCTACTGTTTTTGCCTGGTTATTAATTTAGTGTTGTCAAAAATCTCAACACTGCTCCATATCCCGGAGATCTTTCACTCCCCGAGACTCACACAAAAAGAAAAACATACACTGGGAGACCAAAAGGAATGCATCAGTTTAGATTCTCATTACTACTAATATACTTAATTTAGTATTTTTCATTCTTACTTTTACAAGCCTTGTGGAAGAAGTGTTCTTATTTTTCCTTTCAAGATTTCAGTGTTAACGTGCCTCATATGCTTCTCGTATCAGCAAAGAAACCAGTTAATTGCTGGAAATGTCTTCCCTTTAAAAATGTTCTGCTGGCTAAGTGGGTGAATTCAAAGAGATGGGAATACTATCCTGGTTTTGTAGTGTATGCTTTCCGTATGCTAATGCATTACTATATGTTTGAAAGCACTCACGTAATTCCGCTTTTATACTACATTATATTAATGCTCTTTGAAATAATGCGCACGTATAAAAGTTTCTAGCGTAAAATTAAATGTTCTGCATAAGACACCAGGGACAAAGATGACAAACCAGAAAACAGATCCACAATGGCTATGTTTGTGGGACCTATGGTAGCCCTAGAGGGAATCTAACTGTGCTTCAAACAGCGGGAGAATGTGGGAATAGAGGCATTTAAGACCAAATAGTTCTACCATTGAAATCAATAGCAAAAATTTGATTGAATCCTACTGGACAGGATTTGGCCCATATCATTTATGTTGCTAGGCACCTCTTTTCAGATGTGAGCATCACATGGCATACAAAATGTTCAAGATGCAGTAACAGCTTACCTCAGAAAGCTTAACACACATCTGCTCCTCCCATCCTTCTTCTGGGGGGTATTCCGGAATAAATACCCAATCCGCACCACAAGCTAATGCACTAACAAGAGCTAGATACCTAGTAAGCACACATTAAAAAAATACAAATAAGAAGACAATTAAACTTCAAATCTTAGTTTTTTTATAATTAAATTTTACTAGACACAAACTGGTGAGAACAGTACATACCCACAGTGTCTTCCCATAACTTCTAGGACAAAGGTCCTCTGATGGCTATAAAATGACAAGAGAGATCAACAACATTATTGCAATTGAAAGACCCAATCCAAATCCCATTGAAGTCAGTGGGAGCTGGGATCAGTCCCTGACACCAAGAATAACACAGTAAACCCAGAAGTAAAAATATAATCGCTTGTCTGATCCGGGGAAATATTGTACCCTCTTTAAAACTTTTCAGGTCCAGAAGATGTTACCCAGATGCAGGCTGTGCTCAGTAAGGAATATACAAAATGACTGGTGATAACAAGGAGAGATGGGGTCGGGGGGGGAGGGGAGGGTGCTAAGGTTTAAGAGCAATGCAATAAATATTTCTTTAATTATTTTTCATCCACTGTACATGCAAACCAGTTTTTTATTGTAGCGCTTCTCTAAAATGCATTGATTTATTTTCATAAGAGACCGAAATTTTGCATAAAAAATAAGTAAAAAACAAAGGGTGAAAGAATATTTAATCCATCAATCATAGTAGTTTCACTTCAAGGATTGTAACCATTTGGTTTCTAATAACTATATTGATTACCAGGCTAACTGTAAAACCAGCATGGTCATTGATTTATTTGTCAAGAGTGAAACTGAATCAAGTATCTATGTTTTTTCATATGTATTTCTGTAGCACGGAATACCAATGCAGAAGCATGAGATACTAAAAAAGAAAGCCAAGCTTTAGTGCACCTGCCCCTCTGGCTAAAGTCTGTATACTTTTGCCTTCTAGAAGCAGCCTGTTATTTTCATACTATTGCACATGTCTGACGAAGTGAGAAATATCAGTCAAAGTGACAACATAGTTGAGCTGTAACTATATATCTTTTCTCACCAGTTCAGAAAAGTCTTTTCCAGAGTTCCAGTTTCCTTCGGGTGAAATTCATTCCTGTGCAGAGAATCACCACCAGCCCTCTGTGCTGAAGAGGCATTTAACTAGTGCACAGGGCCTTGTGCTGATCTGTACAGGAGTGAATTTCACTCTTAAAAGCTTTGTGATGATGAATATAGTAAGGTGATGGACAAATGGAAACTGGATTAACATATCAACTTTTCCCCCCTGAAGATATGAGTTTAACTCTTGCTCAGGTTTGCACTCTCATTGTTTTCCCTTATGGACGTTTGCTCATATCTCACAGACACCCCAAATTTTGGAACAGTGCAGCCTGACTGGTCTCCTGCAATCATAAAAGGCCCAGAACTGAAATAAGGTGTTGCTGCATTTTAGGATGGAGGTTACCACTGCACAATCATTGCCCAGATTACATTGCATTCTCCCTGAAGTTATAAGCATCTTTCTTTCATCATCATCATCCATATTTTAATTAGAAAGTCACAAATGAAAACAGAAAGTATATTTGCACAATTCAATCCAGTTAGCAAAATAAAAGGATTAAATTTACAAACACAAAACACACATAAAAATGCTCCCTGACCATGTATGCTCTATCTCTCAGACTATCCTCACCCCAATTCCCTCCCACAACACACAAAGCAATTCAAGAGGGTTAACTTTTGCTCTCAATGTAATTCTGGGTCTAAACAGTCTAAGAACCTTACATCACATTAGTTCATACATATGAAGTATTCTATGACAACTAAATCATAAACATGCCTGATTTTACCACTGGGAAAAACGTAGTAATTTAAAATTTCGTGTATTCTCCCATGCATCCTGTTACCTTTGAGCAGTGGTCATGATGGCATCCACAACTTCAATGATTCTGTGCAAGGCCGAGTCAGTACCAATGGTCATATCGGTGCCACAGAAGTCATTATCTATGGATCCAACCATCCCCACAATGTTGAGGTAAACATATTTCTTCACAGCTTCTTCTTCAATCTTGCCTGCAGAGAAACAGCCGTAAAACCATCCATTAACAATAGCCAGCCACATGAGATGAAGCAAAATCAGACTGTAGCTGCAATGTAACAATGTAGTCCTTTTTTTTTTTTGGTAAGAGTTAAAATTTCTAAAATAAAAAACACATGTCCGTAGGAAAAGGATTAGCCAAAGCTAAAAAAGCTGAATAAAACTTCTTGGAGCAAGAGGACAGCTTTTCTTTAAGATCAGCTGTCTTTTGGAACAAACCAAAAGCACTTCATCCCACTGAGTGATTTGCTGGGGCATTTGTTCAGGGAGTTTAGAACTAGCCTTGAGGTTGTCACTCCCTAAACCCAAAACCCATCATTTAGATTACGCTCTCAATGTATGGGACAGAGTGAAGTAAAGGGGTGCAAACTGAACTGTGGATGTGACTCAGCATGTTCCCAGTGGACAGGAAATTCTAAAACGAGGGGGAATATATGGTCACCAGCATGAAATGCTGGGTAAAACCCTTTCTGTGTGACTGAAAGACTCCAGTACATTGTTTCATGACTGAGGAGTGAGTGGGAATGGAGAAGCCACATTCTAAATCTAAGCATGTCTCTCTCAAACTACAATGAAAAAATACTGAGCCAGTCATTTAGAATTCTACATGCAGGAAAGTTACAGAATTTTGCCAAAGACAAATTTCTAATTTGTGCTAGCAAAGTATATGGTATCAAAGGGTGGGTTTTATTTTTTTTTTTTTTAGTCTAATATTTAAGGACCAAAATACGGCTATCCAAAAGGGGCACAAATGTAACATTGCTAATGTATTATGCAATGCATAGTTCATTCAGTTCCTGGGAATCTTTTTGAGAAGTTGCTCAGCGATTATGTGATGTGACAGCCCAATACACTTGGAGCTGAGTCTGAAAACAAG
The DNA here is from genome assembly GCF_965152235.1 of Eretmochelys imbricata. Classification (NCBI taxonomy): domain Eukaryota; kingdom Metazoa; phylum Chordata; order Testudines; family Cheloniidae; genus Eretmochelys; species Eretmochelys imbricata. The sequence continues at coordinate 244,678,339 of NC_135573.1, forward strand.
TATGTAGCTTTACTCACTTGAGTATTTCCGGCGACTTCAGTTGAAAGATTGTATATTATTCACGTGTTTAAGACTAAATTCCAATCTCAGATTAGTTATTTTTAGAAAAATAGAGGCTAAAGTAGAGGAAGTGAACTAAGGGAATGGGAACTGGAGCCAACACAAACATAAACTGCAATTTATAACACCAAGGAGACAACCTCACTGCAACCACGTCCACTGCACCATTTTGGTGCAACTGAGCAACACATAATAGCTGGGACATTTTCTATTATTACAGAGGAAGGTGGTAGCAAAGTCTATATAAAGGTTGCCTAACGCTATCCCTTAAAAAGGTTTCTTATAAATCTACTGTTTGTAGCAAGCCTGGATATTCGGTAGGGGTTTCCCCTCGGGATACATAGTGCCTTTTTTGTCCTGTGAAATTCCATTCAGATTTGGCTGAGATATTAAAAATCACCATTACTTTCTCTCACATGTTCCTCAGGATATGTCTTCACTGCAGAAATAACTCTGGCTCTTTTTGGTTGTTGCCCCTACCCACTACCCTATCCACACATGAAAACTTCTCTCTCAAACTAATGCAATGAAGACATAACTGCGGGAAATTCTGGCACCCTGCCAAAAAAACTCACTGACAATTCCCAAGCCCAAGCTCATGCTAGCCCCAAACCAGCAGCACCAAGGAGCTGAAGGAGCTGTGAAGCAGAGGTGGGGAGGAAAGAGCTGATCTGAACCAGATTTCTCTGCTCATAAACCATTTGACTATTTATCATTCCCCCCGCCAACCCTTGGGGGAAATCACATGGGGCAGAAGCTGCCCCAACTCCCAGGTTGGGGGCAAGGGGAAGGGGGGGGAAGAGAGAGAGAGAGAGAGAGAGGCCAACTACCCACAGATCTACCACATGGTACCAGAAGCCAGTCATCCCTCTGGGGTAACACATGGGACAGGAGAACCCCTCACTTCTAGGATTGGGGGAGAGAGAACTCCAGGCCAGACTGGGCTTCCCCGCAACAATCCCATAGATCCAGAAACCCACTCCCTCCTCAGGGAAAACAGCCTTCTCTGGGTGCCAGTCAATGTTGTTAATCTGGTACTTCAAGAAGTAGCAGTGCTGGAGGTCCAGGGTTCAGACCCTGCTGTTGATTCATAATGGAGAGATGGTTAAAACTGCACATCATAAAACTTGGTTTTACCCTTTTTTCATTTAATTAAAACTCTAGAACGTTACACACATAAAGACTACATTAAATAAAGTTATTTAGGATGCAAAGTCAAGCACTTAAAACTTAGGAAATGCCATATTTATGGTTTCCTGTGTGTAACACAGGGGTGGGTAAACTTTTTCGCCTGAGGGCCTCATCATAATTGCAAAACTGTATGGAGGGCCGGGTAGAGAAGGCTGTGCCTCCCCGAACAGCCTGGCCCCCACCCCCTATCCACCCCCTCCCACTTCCTACCTCCGACTGCCCCCCTCAGAACCCCCAACCTATCCAACCCCCTCTGCTCCTTGTCCCCTGACCGCCCCCTCCTGGGACCCCCCTCCCCTAACCACCCACCAAGGACGCCACCCCCTATCCAACCCCCCCCTGCTCCCTGTCCCCTGACCGCCCCCTCCTGGGACCCCCATCCCCTAACCACCCACCCGGGACCCCACCCCCTATCCAACCCCCTCTGCTCCCTGTCCCCTGACTGCCCCACCCCCCTATCCAAACCTCCCCCTCCCGTTCCTCGCCCCCTTACCATGCTGCTCACAGCGGCAGGATGGAGCCAGCCATGTTGGCGCACTGCCTGGCAGGAGCAGCGGGCCAGAGCGCTGGCGGCGCAGTGAGCTGAGGCTGTGGGGGAGGGGAGACAGCAGGGGAGGGGCCGGGGGCTAGTCTCCCAGGCCGGGAGCTCAGGGGCCGGGCAGGATGGTCCCGCGGGCCGGATGTGGCCCGCGGGCCATAGTTTTCCCACCTCTGGTGTAAAAGTATTACTGTGTTATTGAGCACCCCTTGTGGCCAGTGATGTCTCTGCAGCTTCTAACCTCTTTTTTTCCCTCTCCGTGGGGCCCTTTAAGAACTCACAGAGGCTTTCTCTGATTAACAGTATCCCTGGCTGGGGCTAATTTAATACAAGGACCAGTTTACAGTAACCCAGAGCCCCAAACTAAAATTCATTCCAACAACACAAAGAAAACATCCATTCATTCACTCTGCTGTGAATTTTCTCTCATTCCCAGAACTTTTCTTTCATACCAATATGACCCCCCAACCAGTCCTCCCAGATCTCCCTCGCTGGGGCTCTGACGTCCAGTCCCAAATGTAGTTAAAGTTTCTTGCCCCTCAGGAGCCTCCTTCTCACTGGGCTTTACCCTCCAAGCTCCCTGGTGTCATGATCCAGCAGTAGCCCTTTTTCTCCCTGAAATGTCCATGAGCATAGCTGCAATTCCTTGGGCTTCCCCACTTACTGCAGCCACCTTCTGCTCTTTATAGTGAATTGCCTGATTCCCTCAGGTGTTACTCCTGGGGGAATACTGCTCCACTGTGCATGCGCAGAATTTATGTCCTCCACAGATTTCTTTACTTCCCTGTAGAAAAATGACTTTCTGATGGGGGAGCAAAGGGAAGCCACAAGAGCGGTCATATGACCCTCCCCAGCAGTATGTTTCGGGTGCCCAGGAAGCCGGCAGAGATTTAAATCACTGTGGGGCAGGGGGCTGGACTGAGGAAGACCCAGCTGGTGTCAGGGTTGGGTGCACCCTCACCGCTGAGTCTGTGTCCTGAGGGGAAGCTGCACAGTGATCTCCCACCTCTGTGCAGCCAGTGGCCTGTGTTCCCCAATGCCAGACTGGAGCCTCCACATTTATTTGACAAATAAAATTTGCAAGAATTTTGCAGAATTTTAAAATACCATGCACAGTATTTTTAATTTTTTGGTACAGAATGCCCTCAGGAGTAAGGTATGGATCAATCTGTAATCGGGATGGCTTAGACCCAGGTTCTTCAGCCCATGGGGTAAGCCACACTGTTACACTTTGCAACTTTAATTTGGCCCCTTTTGTGTATGCATTACGATAGTCTTTAATTACATGATCCTGTGCTATTTTTTTTCCCCCACAGGAACTCTGACTCATTGAGAGCACAGGATGGATGCACAAAGGGACTGAAAAGTTATGTGTAAACTATCATAAATCTAGCATTTCCTAATTGTCATGTGCTTGACTTTGCAACCTAAATAACGTTCTTTGAATGTAATTTTTCTGTGTAATAATAACACATAATTTTCTTTCATCAGTTGAGGAAGATCTAAGTGTTCTGCATGTCCACAGAGATGCAAACTTACCACTTTGTGCCAGTTCCTCTAGAAGTCCACTCCATTCTTCACGAAAGAGATTAGCACCTGTTAAACTACCATCACCACCAATCACACAAAGGTTAGTGATTCCACGCTGAATCAAGTTGAAAGCTGCCTTCAAACGGCCTTCCCGGGTACGAAATTCTTTGCAGCGTGCGCTACCAATAACTGTCCCTCCCTGGAAAAAGGAAATAAATCAGTTTTAATTTATCTTTGTCATATTTTATGTTAAATGCTAATTCTTTTTATGTTGATTAGTTAATTAAGAAAATATTAACAAAAAAGAGTATGGGAGTACACTAGAAAATAATAGAGAGTTATCCAAACCTCTAGGAAAATTACATTCTAAAAACTATGGCACATGTATATCAGGCAATGAGGCAGGAAACAAGTGTGGTAGATACATACTTGCAGACTGTTATCCTGTCTCCCTTCAGTCTTCTCTTCTCCAGATTAAACAAACCCATTTTTTTCAATCTTTCCTTGCAAGTCATGTTTTCTAGACCCTTAATTGTTTTTGTTGCTCATCTAGACTTTCTCCAATTTGTCCACATCTTTCCTGAAATGTGGCACCCAGAACTGGACACAATACTCCGTCTTATCAGTGTTGAGAGCAGTGGAAGAATTACTTCTCGTGTCTTACTTACAACACTTCTGCTAATACATTCCAGAGTGAGGTTTGCTTTTTTTTACAACAGTGTTACATTGTTGACTCGTATTTAGTTTGTGATCCATTATAACCCTCAGATCCTTTTCTGCAGTACACCCTGCTTGGAAGTCCTGTCCCATTTTGTATTTGCGCAATTGATTGTTTCTTCCTAAGTGGAGAATTTTGCATGCGTCCTTATTGAATTACATCCTATGTATTTCAGGCCATTTCTCCAGTTTGTCAAGATTTGTCCTTTACAGCGCTTGCAATCCCTCCCAGCATGGTATCATCCACAAACTTTATAAGTGTATTCTGTGACATTATCCAAATCATTTTGAATAGAACTGGACCCAGGATAGATCCCTGAGGGACCCACTTGTTATGTCCTTCCAGTCTGATTGTGAAGCATTAATAACTACACTCTGAGTACGCTTTTCCAACCTATTGTGTGCCCACCTTACAGTAGGTTCATCTAGGATATATTTCTCTACCATGTTTATGAAAAGGTATGTGCGTCTGTATCAAAAGCCTTACTAAAGTTGAGTTATATCATATCTATTGCTTCCCCTCAATCCACAAGGTTTGTTACCATGTCAAATAAGGCTATTAAGTTGGTTTGACATGATTTTTCTTGACAAATCCATATTGTCTGTTACTTATCACTTTATTTTATTCTAGGCGCTTATAAACTGATTGTTTGATAATTTGCTCCATTATCTTTCTGAGTACCAAAGTTAAGATGACTGATCTATAATTCCCTGGGTTGTCCTTATTCCCTTTTTAATAGATAGGTACTATATTTCCCCTTTCCTAGTTCCCTGGAATCTCTCTCATCCTCCAGACTTTCTCAAAGTTAATCGCTAATGGCTCAGAGATCTCTTCAGCTAGTTCCTTAAGTATTCTAGAATGTATTTCATCAAGCTCTGCGGACTTGAAGACATCCTTAACTTGTTCTTTCCCTATTTTAGCCTCAGATCCTCCCCCATTTATACTGGCGTTCACTATGTTAGTCATCCGATTACTGCTAACCTTTTCGGTGAAAACTGACACAAAAAAGGCATATAACACTTCAGCCATTGCTGCTTTTTCTGTTATTGTCTTTCCCTCCTCATTGAGTAATGAGCCTACTTTGTCCTTGCTCTTCCTTTTGCTTCTATTGTATTTGTAAAATGTTTTCTTGCTACCCTTTATGCCTTGGTCTTTCAAATTTTGTCCCTATCTGCTTGTGTTGGTTTTATTTATAGTCATTCTTTGTAATATGACCTAGTTTCTACTTTTTAATATAACTCTTTTTGGAGTATCAGGTCATTAAAGATCTGCTGGTTAACCCAAGGTGGTGTCTTACCATGCTTCCTCTTTCAAATGCATTGGAATAGTTTGCTCGTGTCCTTAATAATATCTCTTTAAAAAACTGCCAATTCTCCAGAATTCTTTTTTCCATTAGAATTCATTCCCATGGGAGCTTTGTTACCAATTCTCTAAGTTTGCTAACGTCTGCCTTCTTGAAATTCCATTATTTTTATTGTGCTATTTTCCCTCTTACTATTCTTTAGATCATGAACTCTTATCATTTCATGGACACTTTTACCCAAGCTGCCTTCCACCTTCAAATTCTAAAACCAGTTCCTCCCTGTTTGTCAGAATCAAATCTAGAATAGACTCTCCCCTAGTCACTTTCTCCACCTTCTGTAATAAAATGTGTCTCCAATGCATTCCAAGAATTTGTTGGATAATCTGTGCCCGGCTGTATTGTTTTCCCAACAGATGTCTGGGTAGTTGAACATCAAGTCCTGGCTTTTGGAAAATTTTGTTAGTTGTTTAAAATTTGTTCAGAATCTGTCAGCAAGCTTCACAGAAAATATATAATCATCATTTTGTCTTTTATACAAGCTTACTGTCCTTGATTGTAGTTTTACTGTATTTCTAATGTATACTAGAAAGTAACATTGACATAATGCAGAAGCTTTTCTTTTTTCCTAGCAGAAGATTTGGAGATTATCACTTCAGTGTTTCATAATCATTTCCTATGTAGAGTAAAAACAAGAAATCTGAGCCAGGCCCAACCCAAATTTGAGCTTGGAATTTATACAGTTTGTATTGCCATCTAAAACAGTCTGCCTCACCATTGAGCACTTCCTGTTCTAAACCATTTCGTGGCACTGCCCATATGTGTTGAAAGTCACAACAAGCTGATAATGGGAAGATGAAAGTGAGGAAGAAGAGAGCTGGGAAACCTGACTCCATGAATGAGAGTGAGGCACACACACACACTCTTGAAGTGGTTCTAAAAGTAACCAGCCATAATGGAAACAATGTGTAAAATGACTCACACTAGAAACATCAGACATGATAATAGGCAAGAGACTGTGTTAAGTGAAAGAAGCATGTGACCCATTTGCTACTAACAGTGGGTGTCTCTATTCAGAAACAGAACTATGAAACAAGTAGAAAAAAAAATTACCCATTCCTGAAAAAATACTTATTTATGCAAAAAAAAATTAGAATAGGATAGAAAAGAACAGAAAGGCCTGCAAGTAACATCCTACCTTTCTTTTATGTGTTAGTGAAAATGAGAGCTATTTTGTGAAGAAGAAATACTGCAGAGAGGTAACTACAGCACAATCTTGTTTTGCACAATGATCTGGTTATAGGAGCCCACCAGGTATGTGCACTAGCCTCCACATATAATGGTTCATTTTTTAGCAACTGTTTTGCATATAAATTTTAAAAATGTAAATGTTTATTTTATTGGTGAACAGCTTCCATGGCATCACATAAAACACAGCATTTCCCTACTACAGTACTAATATGACATTGTTTTAAACTTCTTGGGCCCAATTCTGCCACTCCTGATTAATGTGTATGCCTAAACATGCATTTAGCAGCCTAACTTCGGGCACCCAATTTTGAAAACCTAGGACCTACATTTTCAAAAGGGGTTACTGTTTCTAGGTGCCCAGCATGACATACCTCATAGAGATTTGATTTCTGGAAGGTGCTGAGCAGCGATTATCTGAAAATCAGGCACTGTCAACAAGAGTTTGAAGTTGGATGCCCAAAATGGAGCCAGTCAACCTCACTGACTACTTTTGAAATTCTTGGCCTTAATCTTTAAGTTTAAAAATTCTGGTTAATGATTTCAAATGAGGGTTTTGCTTTGTTTTCGGTTGTTCACCATACTTACCACTTGCAAGATGCTTGAAACACTTTCCCATGACACTTCAACAATGTTGTCACCTCCATCAACCATACCTTGGTAACCCTGAGACAAGAGAAACGTATTTTAGAAAACGTGACATGTCATTCTGCATAGTATTTTACTACTGGGGTGATGGTCATGTTGTACATTTATTTTTATATATGTGTGTATATATATATATATATATATATATATGTATATATTTTAGACAGTAGTACTCTCCCAAGCTCCACCCACAACTTTAGCCCCACTGACATGAACCACAAAAATTATACACTATTCACAGTAAATTGTGTTGATGTTCACAATATGATCGTATGTGCCACTTGGTTCTAATGGGCTTCTTAAGCTCCCCCCTTGAGGTACATGAATGTACCCATAGGCCCTGTTGGCTCATGAGGCTTGGTGGTATCTCCCAAAAACCACTACTTGTGGCACTGACACGAGTCATCGCTCTCAATAAACTCTGAGGATCTGTGACCCTCCGTCTCATTTTTTTACATAAAGGATGAAAAAGTTAACAATACTGACAATTAAATAACTCTCACCGGATTGCTGAGTTAACCCTCCACTAAGATGAATGGTGTGGTTCATGCCTCTCACAGCTAGTGTTCCAGCCTCTCTGAAGGCTCATCTCTGCATCAGTTACATTCAGTTCATATTTTTTTTTGAAGATTTCTTCACAACCATGACATCTAGAGACTTACTTATAAAAATTAAAGGTGAGATTCTGAAGAAAAGTGGCTTCAGAGAAGTGCCAGTATGGGATATACATAGATAGCTAGTCTAAGGGAATGGCAATATATCTGCTGTGCATTAAAGGTTACACATTCTATTATTTTTGAAGAACCATGAAGTACTGGGGACAGACCAAGGGGAAAGGAAGTGTGTTTATGGTCTCCACAAAGGAGAGAAAAGTAATTGTGACATTTATTATTTAGAAAGCATTATTTAAATACATTTTAAAGTAATGGGGAAAATCTTGAAACATCTCAGAGCAAAACAGAATCAAAAGCAACAAGCAAAATTGGATTACAAAGAACAAATGGGGTCAGACGCTCTTTTTTACACAACTAATGGTGAAGGAAATGTAGCGGAGGCAATGCACCTGGATTTTGGTAAAGCATTTAAAACTGCGCCTCAAAACCTAATTCAAATTGGCTGGGAAAATCATTGGATACGGTTAAAAGGCAATGTATCATGATGAGAAGAGGAAAGATGTCTAGTGGGAAGCTGTGGGGCTCAGTGATAATCTGGCTTCATTAATTCACTATGTAGTATTAACAACAGGATACTGACATTTGCAGATTCTAATTTATTGGGAAGTGCTGCAAAAGATGGTGAGAGGAATGAAATAAAATATAATTTAATCTGGAACAATACAAGCTAGTATATCTGAGAGGAAAGAAATTTAGAGCTGCTATTCAACCTTGTGGACATTAAATTAAAAATGGATGCAGTCCAATATGGTAACAAAATTGGGCAAAGTGGCTTGTGGCTGCATGTGCAGAGTAATCATGCTATAGAGCGAAGAGTTAATGGTCCTTCTCTATAGGGCTCTGGCAGGATTGCACCTCTCAGTCTGGGGAATCTGAATACTAAAAAATTGGGGCTGTAAATTGGAGGGAGTTCAGAGAACAACAGAAATGACTGATTATGAGCTGGAGGGATTAATAATGAGGAAAGATCAAAAGCATAAATATTTTTTGTTTCACTAAGTGATTACTCAGGGAACCTGATAAGCCTACCAATGTTTAATGGGCATAAAAGGTTACAGATGGAGAAAAAAGTACTTAGAGTGACCCAAAGGAGTAATAAGATAAAATCAGTAAGAAGAAACTATATACTGTGTAAAATATTATGAGTATCATCCTGAGTGACTGTGAATTCTCTGAAGGGAAGTCTCAAATGGTTTATGGCATAGGCTCAAAAGGGAAGTGGTAGAAGCTTCTTCCCAAAGTATACTGGAGAAATAAATATATTTTAGGTGCAATCATGCAGTGGGTAAAGGAATAGACAGGCTTCATGAAAGGTCTTTCAGATGCTAATTTCTGTGATTTTTCTATGTTTTACTTACTCTTAGGATACATCTAAAAAAGGTCTCTAGAAACTGAAGTATTTGGTAACACATTTCCCTCCAAGGTAAGCAGAATACTGGAAAAATGCATGTGTGAATACACATGCATACATGCACATACACACACACACACACCCCACAAAACCAGGTTTTCCTCAGTGTGAATTAATTTAGACTTTTAATTTTGATGCTTTACATTTGAATCTGAGTAAAGTGCATCAAATCTCCTCACAGCAAGAAATGCTCAGCTGCAGTCCAACTGGAGACAAGAAGGTTTCAACAAGTTATTCACGAACCAGAAGAGGTCCCTTGATCAGAAAGCAAAGAGCCCAAAATATTCTTTATGTCACAATAAATATGGGACAAAAGGGTCTTTCCCCACTGGTGCTCAAACTATCTTCCTTCATGCATAAATTCATATTTTATAAGGCTAGATGAGGCCATTATGCTCATCTGGTGTGAACTCCTCTATAAGACAGGCCATAGAACCTCCCTGAATTAATTTCTGTTTGAACTAGAGCAGAGGTTTCAAAACTGTCGGTTGCAAAGTCCCAACGGGGCTGCAGTGAGGGATCAGGGTGAGGAGGGGGATCTGCCCAGCAGGGGAAGCAGGTGGGGCTCCATGCAGGAGGGGCACTCTTGGCTGCTGGGGCTCCATGTTGGCTTTCTGCCCATATCACTTCCCCAAAGCTGCAGCTGAACAAGCTACCTAGCAGCAGTTACTCTCCTCTGCTGAGGAGGCCAGTGGGGACTATGCAAGCAGGAAGCAGAAGGCTACACCCCATGAGTACTGACCCCTCTGTTGGATAGAACCCTCCCCAACCCCAGGCCTTCAACACCTAGGACTATGGGGCTCCTAGGTGCTTCCACAATACAAACAAACAATAGCAGCAGTAGCAGCAAGGAAAAAGATGAGGAAGTTGGCCTTTGGGAGCCACCATATACGTAGGTGTGGACACCGGATTCTTATAGTGTCCCACAAGACCAAATAGAATCCAACAGACTGCTCTATCTCAGACACATCTAAAACTATCAGCCTCTATCAGTCTCAGAGGGTGGACCATCAAAACAGAGCCTTTGCCCCAACAGAACAGCTGCATTTGATACAAAGCAAGCAGGAAGGGGCAGACAAAAGTATTTAGAAAAGAACAAACGAGTTAGCAACTCCTGCTGAATTACTATTATACCAGGCTATTTTTTTTTCTATTTAGATATTCTTTTTTATTTAATTAGTGGTTCACTTGCTGAATGCTAGTGTTCAAGAAAGTGAGGAACCAATTTCACTGAGTATTAAGTCCATAAAACATAGCATAGCACCCACTGTGGAAGTTTTCCCACAGAGTTCTGCCAGTGTACACCCCTGTGTTTTCACTTCTAGCCTGTCAGAAGTAGACTACCAATCAAGATGAATTATGTAAAATTCTGTGGTTTAGTGATGGGCAAACATCCACCAGGGACTACATGTCCAATCCTGTAAGATGCTGTCATAAGGTTTAAAAGGGATTATGAGGGTTTAAAAACCTTAGTACCTCTCATTATGAACTCAATACCTAACAGGATTGAGTCCAAAATGAGAACCACTAATTATCACTCATCTCCAAGTAGTGATTATACCAAATTTAATTCCTGGAGTTCAGAGGTGAAATATTAACCTAGCCTCCAGAAACAATATGGTATTTTTAAATATATTTCTATCTCTCGGAGCTAGAGCTTTCACACCTTGATAAAAATAAACTCAGCAGTATTAATACTTTCTGTGAGGACAGAATGCTCTTCTGGTATCAATCCAGGTGGTGACTGACTATATGTTAACATATAGTACAGCGGGTACCCATACTGAGTAGTACTTTACTCCATGAGCGATGGGTTTGCTTGCAAACCAACATACTACTCAACATGAGTAAAGGCTATTCCAGATTAACTCCAAGAGTGGACACTCTTATCCTGCAATAAAATTGCCTTATTCCACATTAGCTAATCCACTCTGGAAGTGCATTACACTAATTCAGAATAAGACAGTCTTATTCCAGAATTTGGGTGTCTACACTGGAAGTTAATCAGGAATAATTAATCTGCTTTAAATTTACACCCTATTTTATTCCAGATTAATGTTCATGTCTAGTCAATCCTTAAGGATGACAGAATTGTTAGGGGGAGTATTCCCAGATACTTGAACCCTGAATTCTCATATTCCTTTACTGCAAATTTAGAATATAGCTTCCAGGACTAAAATCAACAATTTAGGAGTTTCCAAACGCCCTTGCTTTTGGGGGATCAAAATTGTGCTCTTATTCATTATTCTATAACAACTGCTAATTTTCCTTATACTCTGGGGTCCATTTTCCTTTGGGTTATTATCAAGCAGCACAAAGTACTTCAAAGAATTGTATAGGGCTCATTAAATTAATATCTGTTTACCCATATAGTAAAACATCTCCATAAATAAACATGCTGCTATAAAGGAGCTCAATCCTATTCCACAGCCAGTTTGTTCTTGCCCAGTTCAAAGCTGTGCCCATTACAGCTACATTTTGCCTGAATGTGGGGCTACTTTTTGCCACAACTGCAGAGTTCTTGACCCTGCAGAAGAAACTAGTAAAGAGGATGAAACAATTTTATGTGGCATCAGAGGAAGCATTTATGGGATGGACTGCCTTTGGCTCATCAACTTTAATAGGTCAGGCTGAAAATTTCAAGGCCTTTAATTTCACCAATTGGCTCTAAACAGAAATATTTTTAACCCTCAGGTTTTTGGTGGTGTTTTTGTTTTGTTTTGTAACCTCCCAGAGCAGCTTCACTCCACCAGAGAGGTTGATCACATCATGGAACAGGCCACCCAAATAACCCGAGAGAACTTGCTTCAATACAAAAACAAACAACCACTGATCACACTCCTCAAACTGGAACCTACATGGGGTATCATCAAACAATTATAACCCTTACTTGATGTGGATCATACCCTGAAAGAAATTTTTCCCAAAACCCCTCTTCTAGTCTTCCAAAGACCCCCCAACATCTCCAAGCTCAACATCAGAAGCTCCCCAGAGGCTAGAACACACCAATTCAGAGAGGTACCACATACTGCCAGAAAAACAGATGGAAAACCTACAGACATCTCTCTGTTATAATGATCAATACCCCTACATGTGTCTATCATGACATGTGGTGTACCTCATCCAGTGCATCAAATGTCCTAACAGCTATGTGGGTAAAACTAGACAATCACTGTGCTCTTTAATGAGCTCATCCAGAAAAATGATAAAAGACAAAAACACCCTATCACCCATAGGCGAACATTTTTCACAATACAAGCTGACCTAGCAGTACTCATCCTCAAAAGAAACCATCAAAATGCAAGCTTTCAAAATACAAGCAGGAGAACTTAAACTCATAACTTTCCTAGACACTAAAAATCATAGTCTCAACAGAGACACTGGTTTTATGGCTCTTTACAACAATTGGTAATCTACTAGCCCTTCTTTGTTCTATGGACTGTAGCAGTGCTAATTGACCACTTCATTTTAAGTGGTTTCTTGCAACACGCATTAACCTCGTATGTTTAATGATCTTGTATTTAGCTGTGACACTGTGGTTACCTTTTCCAGACCTGAAGAACAGCTCTGTGCAGCTTGGAAGCTTGTCTCTTCCACCCACAGAATTTGGTCCAATAAAAAATATTACCTCCCCCCACCCTTTGTCTTTCTCTGGCACCAACATGGTTACAACAATACTGCAAACCGCATATTTCTAAGGCATTTGTATGCACCCATGAAAGAAAAACGACTGCGTGATTAATCAACACCCAAATCAAAGAAGAATAACTGGTGACTGCCTACAGTGTAATGTTGAAAGGGTTGAACTAGAAGCAGATTTCTCTCTCACAGGCATGTCCCCTACTCACAACGAACCATATGCTCCTGTGTTCCAGACCTACACAAGTGTAAACAAGATAGAATGTTACTCTCTGTTGGAATCCCTGCTCTGCTACAGTAACTCCATTGTACATCAATATTCACCTCACGCAACTTCTACAGATTCATGTCTTCAAACTGTAGTAATTAATCTGTGATTATCCCCAATTTGCCTTATCCTGGAAAGCATTAACAAAGCTAAAAATTGCAGAATATCAACAGTTACATATTTGAGAGTATTAAGTGGTCTACTAAAGTATGACAGAATGCATCCCTGTATTCACACCCTACATACCATTGTAATAATTTTTGTATAAAATATGCCTTGCGAGGTATCACTGGAAAACTAATAACTTGCTGGTCAATAATATCATAATGAAATGTGTGTGGCAACATTATATGCAAAGTTATGAATTCCCCCTGAAGAATATTAGTTGCACATGTTCAAACCCACTAGCCCTGATTAGGCAGGACTGGTCAAGCAGGTCTTAAACTAAGGAATGAGTGTTTAACTCAATTTACGTATAAGTTGTAACATATAACAGTGTCTTCAGACAACAAGAGGGGGAAGACAGAAGACAAGGAAAATCTGCATTTCAGCAAACAGAGGTGAAAAGAAACAGGGTGCAAAATCTTTCACCGCCCTCTTTTATTGTTTGAATGAATTTTACCGAGGGCTTGTCCTCAAGAAAATGCATTTCAAAGGGTGACTGAACTATAAAAGTAAGGGGCAAAACCGCTCCAAGTTATCTCTTCCTATCCATCTCTCACTCTTTCACCAAAGAAGGCAAAAGAAACCTGCCCATTTGACTTTGGGGAGAGATCCTGACCTGAAGTTTGGTCAGCCCTGTTGCTGTAAGCATATGGTAAGAAGTTCACCTTGAACCAAATCTTGTTTGTTAAGTTTAGGAAGCATTTTATCTTTATTTCTCTTGTAACCATTTCCGACTTTAATGCCTTATACGGGTACTCGCTTAAAACGTATCTCCTTGAAGTTAAATAAGCTTGTTTTATTCATTAATCAAAACTAATCCAGTGTTATGTTTAAACTGAATTGTGTGGGTAACTCCATTTAGAGTAGCAAACTGTTGTTTATTGATCCCCTTAGATGGGAAACAAACCTAATATAACTGCACTGTCCAGAAGAGGGCTGGACAGTGCAGATTATACTTTTTGGGTGGGAAATTTGGGACTGGGCATGTGTTGGGGTCACCTGCAAGTGGAACTCAAGGCTGCTGGAAGTCCGAGAGTAGCTGGTGTTTGCTGACAAGCTGCTGGGGCCAGGGTTGCTGGACCCGGGCTGTGGCTATACACAAACACTCAGAGTGTAGCCTGCATACTGTTTGTGAGAAGTCCAGGTTGGGAGCTATAGCAGGAAAGCACTGTGAGGCACCCCAAGCTGCAGGGCAAGGGTGACATAACGCCTCACTGGTCTGGATTGCACTCCAGAATGTCATATAAAGACGTATTTCAACATTTCTGGTCAATTTAAGAACAGGTTAGTCTTGGAAAGGCATGGAAAGTGAATGAATGTGAGCAGTCCTGAGGTAGGAACTCCAGTAGCAGCCAAGACTGAGAAGGCTTGAACTGAACACTTATCCTATTAATTTAAGGGTAAACAAAGTCAGGAAGAGGGTGAATTTTTTACTTCCCAGTGTGAGGATGATCCTCCAGACGCACAGACATGACATGGGGGGGTCTTACGTGCCAGGCCCTTACTTCTATACTCCCTGCAGCAGGGAAAAGAGTGTGCAGCTCAACATCCATACATCACACTGATCCTCAGCTGCATTTTGGACCCTTTATGACCGCTGTAGCCTGGCTTGAGTAAGAGAATCCTTCACACTGCTCTACCACAGGGTAAAGAGAACAGCCATATAGTCCATGTACACAGACGCACCAGGGCAGGACAGTAACACAGGAGCTTTAAGCCATCTTTGCATACGGCTTCTTGATTTGCACTCTGTGTATTTTGGCTGCACCCAAGGATCTGTCCCTAAGGCTCCAACCCCAACGTCTGTCCACTCTCACTTCCCCATATCATCATGATGCAGGACCCAATCCATACTTCACTGCCAGTCATCCATTAAGTCATACAATAGGGGTAGCAAACCATGCAGATTGCAGACATATTAATTTCAAACCATGGAGGGGCAGGGAATGAAGGGGTAGAATTAATATTTTCCTATTACAAAAAGAGAATTGGTATGCAAATAAGCAGAGCACTGTGCTCCAGAAATCTTTTGTGCTGCGCTGCCACAACAACCAACGTCTGAATACGTGGTGTGCTCACTAGCTTGCCAATTCCTAGAATCCCCTTGCAACTCACAGCTAATTTGTAGTCCTTCTGACAAGGGTTTAGATTTTGAGGGGGCAGAGTAAGAAGTTCTTTGGCTGTCTTTCTTGCAAGCTAAAATTGTGGAAAGCTTTTACCATATTTAGCCTCAGAATAACCTACATCATATTTCATAACATAGTCGAATTAATTTCTGCATTTTGAAACAAAACTTGGAAGTGTCCAAAATACCAAAATTTGCTTGATGGTTATTTTTCAAATAGCTGTTGTTATTTTTTCTTTCAACCCTAAACTCATGTCCTTTTTAAAACTGCCACAGACTATTGGATAAACCATATGTACACATTATTCTGAAACACATATAAATGTATATGTTGCTTATGTTACTATACAAACTTCAGTGAATGCCTTATGCCAAGTAACTTTTACAGCTTAATGTGCCCAGCATTAGGAATAGCTTACATTAAAAAACAAAAGCAAAAACAAACAAACAAAAAAACTCCTTTACAATGTGTTTTATAGCTCTAGTGTCTGAACTCCGAGTATAAACAGATATGGATGAAAATGAATAAATAATCAAGTTTAAAAATATAAACAGTGTGTTAGGTAAATACAAACTAACAAATGCTGTATTTTCTAGCACTTTTATAATTAAATTTGGTTTATATGACAAACTAAAATCACCTTTAATTAGCAAAACTGCATCCCACATTTTAGCCTAGGTAAAATGTTTATTTTGGTTTATAAACTTCTAAAACATAAGAACAGAAGAACAGCCATACTAGGTCGGACCAATGATCCATCTAGCCCAGTATCCTGTCTTCTGACAGTGGCCAATGCCAGGTGCTCTGGAGAGAACGACCAGAACAGGCAATCATCAAGTAATCCATCCCCTGTCACCCACTCCCAGCTTCTGGCACTCAGAGGCTTGGAACAGCTAGTGCAAGGGTTGCATACCTGACCATCTTGGCTAACAGCCATTGATGGACCTAATCTCCAGGAATTTATCTAGTTCGTTTTTGAACCCTGTTATAGTTTTGGCCTTCGCAACACCCCTTGCCAATGAGTTCCATGGGCTGTGCATTGTATGAATAAGTACTTTATTTTGTTTGTTTTAAATCTGCTATCTATTCATTTCATTGGATGACCCCTGGTTCTTGTATTATGTGAAGGAGTAAACAACAGTAGCTTATTCACTTTCTCCATACCAGTCACCATTTTATAGATCTCCATCCTATCCCCTCTTAGTCCTCTCTTTTCCCAGCTGAACAGTCCCAGTCTTTTTTAATCTCTCCTCATATGGAAGCTGTTCCCTACCCTTATTCGTTTTGTTGTCCTTCTCTGTACCTTTTCCAATTCTAATAGATCTGCTTTTG
The DNA here is from genome assembly GCF_965152235.1 of Eretmochelys imbricata. Taxonomy (NCBI): domain Eukaryota; kingdom Metazoa; phylum Chordata; order Testudines; family Cheloniidae; genus Eretmochelys; species Eretmochelys imbricata. The sequence continues at coordinate 244,695,187 of NC_135573.1, forward strand.
AGATGAGGTGATCAGAACTGCACGCAGTATTCAAGGTATGGGCAAAACCATCGATTTACACAGAAGTATTATGATATTGTCTGTCTTTTTATCTATCCCAGTGGTTTTCAACCTGTGGTCCATGGACTCCCTTGGGGGTTCACGGACTATGTCTAAGCGATCTGTGGAACACTTAGACTGAAAACTGACTGAACAGAATTCAACTATATACACAGACAATAGATTTCCAAAGGAGTCCACACCTCCTTTTCAATTTTTTAGGGGTCCACAAATGAAAAAAGGTTGAAAGCCACTGATCTATCCCTTTCCTAATTGTTTCTAACATTCTGTTCGCTTTTTTAACTCTTGCAGCGCATTCAGTGGATGGTTTCAGGGAACTGTCCACAATGACGCCAAGATCTTTCTTGAGTGGTAACAGCTCATTTAGACCCCATCATTTTGCATGTATAGTTGGGATTATGTTTTCCAATGTTCATTACTTTGCATTTATCAACACTGAATTTCATCTGCTATTTTGTTGCCCAGTCACCCAGTTTTGTGAGTCTGTAACTCTTCGTAGTCTGCTTTGGACTTAACTATCTTGAATAATTTTGTACATCTGCAAAATTTTGCTATCTCACTGTTTACCCCTTTTTCCAGATCATTTATGAATAAGCTAAACAACACTGGTCCCAGTACAGATCCCTGGGAAACACAACTACTTACCTCCCTCCATTCTAAAAACTGACCATTTATTCCTACCCTTCGTTTTCTGTCTTTTAACCAGTTACTGATCCATGAGAGGACTGCCCATGTTATCCCATGATTGCTTTACTTTTAAAAGCTAAAGGCTTCTAAAGGAGAACTGATATAATGCCAACATACAATACAAATGGGCCCTCTGTTTAAAAGGTTTACTGTATTCCAATATTCACATACTTTAAAGTTAAAATGTATCTCTTTATTAAATCAGAGTACAATATTGGCATTTTCCTGTAACATTTACATAAATAGTTTTCTCCTTTTGATGTACACGTATATGTCTTTCAAATTTCCATATCCCATGCAATTTGAATGTAACTTCACTTACATATTCATCAATCACAGACACAATATTTCTGATATTTGGAAAGAAGTGGATAGGACTTCATTGTGTAGCCTGTCAACTGCTCCCTTTAGTTTGCAGAATAGGAAAGACTGTCCAGCGGCTATAGAACCAGCTGCAGACTACTCCTGTCACGTAATCTTTCTGTGCCTCAGTTCCCTATCTGTAAACTGGGAATAACACTACTTTCCTGCCTCACAGGGGTATTGCCAGAATAAATACCTCAAAAGTTGTAAGGTGCTCATACTAGAGTAAAGGGGGTGGGGGGGAGTGGCGCTAGATGAATACCTTACAGAAGGTATTCAGGTATAGATAGACAGGTCATTGCTGCATAATGCAAGGCCTGATCCCATCAACTACCACAGCTAAGTCTTCTAAATATTCCCAACCCCTTGCTCTTATATGCAGAAAAGGTCTGGAACCAGAACTCAAACTTCTATTTTAATTAGAATATCATCTCTTGGTCATTACCAGATAAATTACCTTTCATGGGTAAAAAAGGCTTTTGGTGTAACAATAAGGAACACCATGTGTAACATTTTGAGTTTTTACACCATTAAAGTCCATGTGAAATTCCACAAGAACAAGGACATACACATTCAAAAATCAAATACAGACTGAATACAATAGGAAAACTAACCTCATAGATAAAATATACTTTAGCTTCTACGTAGATTCCCATACGCACTACTGCACGTACTGCAGCATTCATACCTGGGAAGAGAAAGTGAATTCATTTATTACAAAATTATGCAAGGTTATCTCAATTTTCTAATATTAACTTGAAATACCTTTGTCTAAAACAAAATCCAACAACAACAACAACGAAGGAATTGGAAGCTATAAATTGTTCCTAAACAGAAAAAAAAGCTTTTACTATAACAGAAATGTACATACTGACAATGCAGCCAGCTCTATAAGTTGAAGGGGGCAGAGTTATTTGTTTTAGTACCATCATTATATGGACACTGAACAGGGGAGCTTGATGAAATTGTCAAGATATTATCAGAATAAACAGTAATTAGAAAGTGGTGACTGATAAATGACATAAGACTGGTGGTTTGGCACCTTGCAATTTGCAAGACTTGCAGGCACAATTCAGTGCCTGCCTCCCCTCACTCCAGAGGGGAAAGTAAGCTGTGCTAGCATTTTTTCCTGGTTCAGCTCACTTTCTTCCAAACCAGCTCAGCTGCACAGATGGTGTGTTGTCGAAGAGCAGACCCACATGATTGCGGGAGGAGTGGGGAGTAGCAACCCAGTGCCAGCAGTTCTCCCCTTGAGTACACATCTGTGATGTGGATAGCATGGGTAAGGGAGTGCCTTATGGCATCTTACTCCCCTGTGCGGGGATGTTCTGCAGCTCACAATGGAGCCCGGAGTACTCTTTTCATAGATGCCTGACAAATTGAAACACTTGGCTGAATGATGTCATACTTGTGTAAATCAGTATTAATACTTCCATATATTAAGCAGCAAATATGTTCCACAGAACCATTTTATAGCGCACCCAATGGGTGTCAATTCAAAGAGTCTAAAAGAATGTGGTGTCTATTATAATGGCTCTCTCCATCTACCGTGGCGAATATTACTCATGAAAAAAAACATGGAGAATTACCAACAGACCCCAGGCATAAGAAACAAATACAGAGCTATAAGAGAGGGGCAAGGAAGCTGAGAGACTTCTCTAACAGCTGATCAGCACTCTCCTTGGATTTACAGATACAACACAGCATCAAATATAGTATAGTATCTAGTCCCCCAGATCAATAGGATTCATTAGTTACTGGAAATAGCAAAGAAATAGATCAGCTCTGCTGATGATGTAGGTGCAAAATAATTCCTGATTTGAAACTCATAAGATGATCAAACCTCACAACAAAGTTGACCTGAATCTCCAAACCCACAAGGGAAGTCATGCATATGGCCTGTCCTCAGGGAGCCTAGATACTATCACTGCCAAGGAAGTATTTAAAGACCCACTGAACTAACCTCTTTGTGAATGTTGAAATTGATTAGTGTGAAGGTCCCAGTGACCCTGAGGTTTCCTCAAGTGCCTCTTACTTAGGAACACAACACAAATAAAGTATCTGTTATTAAACAGAAGTCTCTTATTGTGGAAGAACTGAACATTAAGGCTATGTCTACACTAGAGACCTGTACTGATGCAGCTGTAAGATCTCTTGAGTCGCCACTCTATGTCAATGGGAAAGCGCTCCCCTATTGATATTAAACCACCCCCAACAAACGGCAGTAGCTATGTCAGAGGAGAAGCCACGCTACTATTTTTAGCATGCCAGTTTGATGGGAGCCAGTGCAAGTATGCCTACATGGGCAGGGAATGGCACCCCAGCTCCAAGTGCAGGCATACCCAGTGAGGAAAACAAGTCTGTCAGCTAGGGAGAGCAAGATAGTAGCAAATATCCATTCGAAGAGGCAATTCTCCTTCCAGAAACCACATACACTTTGGGTCAGGTTTTTTAAGTCAATGCAGCTACATCAATTTCCACTGGCTGAAGATCTGGCCTTTCAAGTATCGACCAAGGCCAGGGAGGATGCAGTAATCGATGTAGAGTGTGGCACAAGGCACTCTTCACCTCCAAAATCTGTTCTCTATGGCATTTGCGGTCTCTGCCAACTGAAGAGCAAGAAGAGACGCAAGTGTCACTTAGCATACTAACATTTTTATGCAGAATACTGTTTCTCTAAACCAAGTCTCTATAGATACTGATGGTTAATTACATCCCTATAGTGATGAACAGGGTAAAGGCCATGATTCTTTTTTAGAACTATCGGCTGCTTTTGGTTCCCTTGATTTGTCTATAGGGTCTTACAGATGTGTTCAGAATGGCCATTCATTGAGTTTTCTCCTTCCCCACTTTCATCCTTCTCGAAAGCTCTCAACTGCTGCATCCTTCAGGGTTCCCACCTTGTCACCTTTCCTGTTCAACATGTATGGGTTGATTCCAAGATGTTTTGCAGATATAATAAATACTGACCAACACAGAGTTCTGTGTCTGTCTTCCACTGACTAACAGTTTCATTAGCCCAAGTCTGCGACTGACTGGAAGGAAAATGGACAGGCTGAGATTCAGAATGAATGTAACTTGCACCAGCTAAAACAGAAGAGATTCTTGTGGGCATGAAGAAGCATTTAATGGACTGGGCAAAGGCATCACCTGCATCATCTCCTGACAATGCATGCCTGCCTCTTGTCAATGTTTTCTAAATTAAGCTCCTAATGGATCAGTCGCTGATCCTGGTTTTTCAGGTTACAGCTGCAACACATTTATTTTAATCATCTGTGGCTTGTGAGGAGTCTGATCACCCACTTCTAATGCAGAATTCTTCCCAGCCAGTAACACCTTTGCACCTCCAGACTACACTATGGTAATAACCCATACTTAGGCCTAACATCTAAGACCACCTTGAAGCTTCAGCTCGAGCAAAATATAACTGTCTTCTGCCCAACCAGAGGAGACCTGCGAACACAACACTCATGATCAGGTCTTTGTATTGTTTCTCTCTCTCCCTCCTGGGTTCAACTCAAGGTGCTGGTGATAATCTTTAAAATCCTGAAATGTCAAGGACACATTAACTGCATCACATCTCTTAAGGCCGGGGAAGGAAGCACTTTCTTTTCAGCTATCTGGGGTGAACCTGCCAGTGACTTCGATTGTCAACTCTTTGGAGGAAGGGCCATGTTTGTGTTCTGTCTTTTGTGATACAGCATGGCCAGAGGGCAGCAGCAGAGCCTTCTTCCCTGTAGAGGGAAGAAAGTTTGCTATAGATTAAAGCACCTGAAACAAACTGGAGCACCTGAAGCCAGTCACTTGATAAACCCCCCCTGCTTCAATCAAACAAGAGGAGGAGCTGAAGCAGAGTGGATTGGTGTTGGAGTAGAGAGCAGTTTGGAGGGAAGCACAGGAGAGTTTGGAGAAGTGCTGTGGTGGGTTAAGAAGACTAAGACCCTAGGTAAAGGGACACCTGGTTTGTGCAGAGGGATGGCAGGAAGCCCCACAAGCTGAAGGGCAGGAAAGGGAAGTAGCCCAGGGGAAGGAACTGCTAGTTCAAGCGGTTTACTGCTATCCCTAGGGCCCCTGGACTGGGACCTGGAGTAGAGGGCGGGCCCGGGTCTCTCCCTCTCCACTCCCCTCCCCTAGGACACTAGTGGCAGTTAATACCCCAGTTAAGGGGCAAGAAATGGTGCCCTGAATCCTCCCCCCCCCCCAAGAAGAGAAAACGGGAGATTCATGATAGTAGTGCTGGCAATTTGCCACACGTGGTGTTAGCAGTGGGATCTATGCGCTGGGGACTTAAACCAGGATTAGCCAAAATCCTCCCATCCCTAAGATGGATGACGTGGTCAATGCCCTAATACAAGCCACCGCAGCCCAGCAGGAGGCTACCCGGGTCCAAGCAACCGCCCAACAGGAGGCGACTCAGATGCAGCAGGAGACTAATCATCTGTTGATGAGTCAGGCTGCCCAGGACCGAGCCCTGCTGCAAGAGCTGGTGAACCAGAGGAAGGCCCTTATGGAGCTGAACCACAACTGCGACGGGACCCAGACCATACGGCCCAGCTACTGCCTACAGAAAATGACACGGGAGGATGATGTGGAGGCATACCTCCTGGCTTTTGAAAGAGCAGCCCTGTGGGAGGCCTGGCCCCAAGATCAGAGGTCTGGTATCCTCGCCCCGTTCCTGTGTGGGGAGGCCCAGAAGGTAGTCTACGATATGGCCATGGAGACTGCAGCAGATTACCCGCAACTGAAGGCAGAGATCCTGGGCAGATCTGGATTAACGACTGCATTGCGAGCCCAGAGGTTCCATGGGTGGAAGTATACGGAGGACAAGACACCCAGATCGAAATTGTTTGACCTGATCCACCTGACTCGGAAATGGCTGCGCCCTGAGGCCCTCAGCTCTGAGAAGATGATGGAGCTCCTGGTACTGGACCAGTATAGGAGGGGGCTACCACCAGGCCTATGGGCTTGGGTTGGCCAGAATGACCCCTCCACCTATGATGAGTTGGTCTCCCTTGTGGAAAGACAGCTGGCAGCCTGCGAACTGTTCCAGACCCCAGGGGGTGAGACACAGCAAACCAGGAAGCCAGTCCCAAACCCAAGGCCCCGGACTGTCGAACCATAACTAGGAGGAAAGACACCGAGGAATGGCCTGAGGCCAAGAAGGGACCTGGAGGTTTGGAAAGAGAGGGCTGGGTGGGGGGCAGCCAAAGAGCCCCAGGCAGAGGGTGGCAACCAGAATAAGGGGGCGGTGTTAACAAGTGTGGGGAATTGGGGCATTGGGCTGCTATATGCCCCAACAGGGAAGAGCCTATGCAATGTAATCTGGGGGATCACGGAGAGCAATGTGGCCTAATCGGCCCGGTAGGGGTCGTAATGACCTCGCATGGGTATACAAGACCAATAAAAATGAATGGTATCGAAACCATAGCATTAGTAGATTCCAGGAGTGCTGTCACACTGGTCTTGGGGAAGTTGGTGGGGCAAGACCAAGTAACCCGGGCCAAAACCACAGGGGTAACGTGTTCATGGCACCGTAAATTTCTACCCCACAATCCCGGTACGGCTTGAGATCCAGGGGAATACTACCAGGGTGACTGCAGGGGTGGTCCCTGGGCTCCCCTACCCTGTCTTAATTGGTAGGGACTTCCCCAGGTTTGAGGGCTTACTCCTCCCAGTAGAGCCAGGGGAGGGTAGCAACCCCCAGGCTGAGACAGAGGCACCTACAGATAGCCTCACCCCAATGTTTGCTGAATTTGCCCCAGAGTTATTCTCATCCCCCAGAAAACGCCAAAAGTATAGGCAGGAAAGGAGGGCAGATAAAAGATTAGGGACCAGGATTCTAGCAGAGAACCTGAAAACCTCCCTTGTTGGTAGGAGAACCCGTTCAGGAGGCCAGGAGATATTCAGGCCAGTTTGGACTCTAAGGAGGTTCCTAGCCCAAGTAGTGGCAACCCAGGGGGCGGAGTAGAAACAGGCCCCCTGGAATTAGGTCAGATTGGTACCGCAAGTGAGGATTTCGGGCAGGACCAAGCCAATGACTCACTATATGCGAATGTGAGGGAGGAGGTAGTGCAAGTAAATAGCGTACCCAGAGAAGGAAAGACCAAAGGCCCAAGGCCATATTATGTGCTCAAACGCAATCTGTTGTACAGCATAAAGCAACTACGAGGGGAAGAAGTAGAGCAACTCTTAGTCCCACGGAAACACACAAGGGCAGTACTAGAGTTAGCTCACAGTCATCTATTTGGGGGACATCTAGGAGTAGACAAGACACTGGACAGAATCCTGAAAAGGTTTTATTGGCCAGGAATAGGTGCAGAGGTCCAGCGCGATTGTGCCTCCTGCCCTAATGCCAGTTGCATAGCCCCTGACCTCATTTGCGGGCCCCATTAGTACCTTTGCCTATTATTGAAGTCCCTTTCGAGAGGATAGCCATGGACATAGTGGGCCCACTGGAAAGATTGGCGTGGGGCCACCGAAACGTACCAGTCATCCTTGACTATGCCATGCGGTATCCAGAAACCGTTCCTTTAAGAAACCCCACATCCAAGGCAGTAGCAAAAACCCTACCCCGCATCCAGGCCATACGGACCTCAGTCTACCATCCACAAACAGATGGACTGGTCAAGCGGTTTAACCGTACCCTTAAAAGTATGATCCGGACGGTGGTAGTACAGGATGGAAAAGACTGGGATACCCTTCTACCGTATCTAATGTTTGCTATATGGGAAGCCCCCAGGCGTCCAGTGGTTTCTCTCCCTTTGAACTACCATACGGATGCCACCCACACAGAATATTAGATATTGCAAAGGAGGACTGGGAAGAATAACCCAACCCAGGAAAGAATGTCATTCAGCACGTGACACAGATGAGAGAGCGAATAACTCGAGTAACCCCTATAGTACGAGAACATTTGGAAAAAGCACAAGAGGCCCAGCGGACATATTACAACCGTTGGGTGAAACTACAGAGATTTCAGCCAGGGGAACGGGTGATGGTGATAGTGCCGACAGCAGAAAGCAAACTCCTAGCCAGCTGGCATGGACCATATGAGATAGTGGAAGCCACTGGGGAGACGGACTATAAGGTCAGACAATGAGACCGCCACACTTTGTACAACACTAGCTCAATAGTGACATGATCCATGACTAGGGCCCCTAGGCATTATGGGAGTACAAATAATAATGGTAAGGTGACTTATCTTTCCCTCATTGTTGGTAAGTGAGCAGAATCCAAGCGTGGACATGTTATTAGAAACTTGTTTAACCTTCGTTTGAGTTTTTTTTTTGGGTTTTTTTTTTTTTTTTAAACTTTTTGACTTGGTGCCAGCATATACGCTAACATTTCAGGAGACGGCAGCGGTGATTCATTATTAGTACCCATTGCTGGCTGCTCGATGTAAGTAAGCACCTAATTGCTATGGTGAAAGGCAACTTAAATCAATAAAAAATAAATTAAGCATAAAATACTGATTTCTCTGACCCTTTAGAGTTGGCAGTTATAGCCGTCTCATACACAATGATTGGATAAGAGGCTCCTAAATCCCACTAATTCAGGTATCCTGATGTTAAATAGGATTTTTCTCCCTTGGTTGATTAACCTTTGTAACAGTTTCTTCATTAAAAGTGTGAGGGGAAAGGAAAACGTTTTTGAACACTATTTTGCTCATTTTTTTAATAAAGTAGAGGGTCTCTACTGATGCAGTACATTTTAGTTACTGTATGGTTTTACATGTGTGTTTTAGCCCTATTTGTTATGTAAGACACTTTTTTTTTTCAGTTCAAACTTTTTTTTTCTTGTCTGTTTATATGATTTTACATGTATTCATTTTGAGCAGTTTTCCTAATGCTGAGGAACTCAACTCCACCAAAAAAATCAGAGTTACAACAGATGTACCATTTCAAAAGACAGGTAACAAATTCACTAAAAAAGTTACATGACTAAAAGGCTCAGAAAATATAATTTGCTTTAGTACTAAACTTTTTCTAATGTTAAATTATTCATTTCCTTCTCAGTGTAAGCAGCATTTTTTTGCCGGTTCCATGCTTATTCATTTTAAACCAACTTCTCTTTTCTGTTTCCATTTTAAGAACTCGCTGCTCCTTTCAGTTTGAGAAGTTTACTTTTGAAACAGGATGCCAATGCAAAGCTAAAAATGTATATAAAAATCCAGGGTTGTTTCCACACATTTACATTTTCCATGTCTATTTGATAAAGATGGGAAGATTCTAGTCCAGGAATATCAGCTTGGGTTAATATAAACAATAAGGCATTTACACAACCTGGTTTTCCAGTCATCAGTGAGAATTTCACAACTTTTACCAAACACTTAGATTGATAATTATTATTTGTAAAGCAATAGTTCCACTTCAGTGCCTCAAAAGATTTACAGTGCAACTGTCCCACAGAGTACTCTAAGCATACAGTTTTCTTCAATAAACAACTTGTTTATCCAACTAACTACTTAAATTACTTCTACACGACATTTTAGGAAGATGACCCCAAACTCATGAGTGTTTTCCTATTGATACAATTACGTAAATCTCGAAGTATGAAAGCCATGTCAGAGGAAGTGGCTCAAAAGGCGGATATGTGAGCAACACTTAGGCTTGTAACCAGGTTTCAAGAGGTTACAACTACTCTCCCCCTTCTGTCTAAAGCTACACCTATACTATGAGGTAGGGCTGTGATTCTCCTATTCTTGTACACATGCTCAGGCTAGCTCACATGGAATAGAGTGAGTATAACTAGTAGTGTAGCCACTGTAGCATGGGGAGCAGTAGCGGAGGCCATGGTTGAGTCAGGCCGAGTACAGACCCATAAGCTTCAGGCAAGTTGTATGAGGCACAGCTACACCATGCCTCTACTACTGCTACTCATGCTACAGCAGCTACGCTGCTATTCACACTCACCCTAGCTCAATGACAGCTCGCATGAGTCACACCCTTGGCTCATACTGTATAGGTAGCCTAAATAAGAGGTGGATGGATCCCAAAGCTTTTGTCTATTGCATCATGGATTGCCAGTATGGAGAAGAGAACCATTGCCTCAGGCCATTCTGTATACCCTCACTGAAAATTTATAACTTGGCTATTTAATATACACGTTACCATTGCTCAACACTGTGTGACCATTTTGCACTCCATGGCTCGCAATTTTTAAATCAAGACTAAATGTTTTTTCCTCACAGATCTGCTCTAGGAATCATTTTGGACAAGTTCTACGGCCTATGTTATACAGGTTAGACTAGATGATCACAATGGTCCCTTCAGGCCTTGGAATCTGTTTGCCTCTGTGCACAGATGGCAATACTTTCAGACTTGGGTGCTTAAAGGCAAGCACCTAGCCAATTTCCAGAAGTGTTCAGTCCTCAGAGCTTACACTGAAGAATCTGTTGCTGTTCAGTATTGAATAATCTAGTGATGTCATAAAACCTATATAGGGCTTTAAATACCTACCATTGGGTACTTACATCTGAATATTTTGGCCAGAGTGCATTCAAATATATAAAAAGATATCTACAGAGGAAAGCATGAAGTCTCTCCTGAAGCACAACTTGACTAATAAAACACTGGTAAACAATGTTTTATTTCATTACCTTTTGGCTTCTTACAACCAGCATTTCCATTAGAGTATCTATGAAATGTAATTGTATAATTACTACTGGAAAATGGATGTACTCAGTAGTCACGAGACTTGGTCCTCATTACTCAGTACACCAACGATACACACAGAGGATTTCAACAGTGGCTTAGAGACTAAATTGTGGCTAAAATAGCCATTTAAAATATGGCAACATAATTAAAATCCTTCTGAATTACCATTTTCTTTTTAGAAAGATTGTTTCCTAAACACAAAAGCACTGCTATAGCACAAAATTATTACCAAATTATTTATATATCCATAGATTCCAAGGACCTTTACAATCCTCAAGTCTGACATCCTGTATAACACAGGACATGGAATTTCCTCAAATTAATTCCTAGAGCAGATTTTTTAGAAAAACATCCAATCCTGATTTAAAAAAATCATCAGTGATGAAGAATCCACAACAACCCTTCATATGTTGTTCCAGTGGTTAATTAATTGCTTTCTTCAGGCAGCTCGCAGAAGCTACTAGATCGCCCGCCCTGGTTCTCATGGGTGACTTTAATTTTCCAGTTATCTGCTGGGAGAGCAATACAGCGGTGCATAGACAATCCAGGAAGTTTTTGGACAGCGTAGGGGACAATTTCCTGGTGCAAGTGCTAGAGGAGCCAACTAGGGGGAGAGCTTTTCTTGACCTGCTGCTCACAAACCGGGAAGAATTAGTAGGGGAAGCAAAAGTGGATGGGAACCTGGGAGGCAGTGACCATGAGCTGGTTGAGTTCAGGATCCTGACACAGGGAAGAAAGGTAAGCAGCAGGATACGGACCCTGGACTTCAGGAAAGCAGACTTCGACTCCCTCAGGGAACGGATGGGTAGGATCCCCTGGGGGACTAGCATGAAGGGGAAAGGAGTCCAGGAGAGCTGGCTGTATTTCAAGGAATCCCTGTTGAGGTTACAGGGACAAACCATCCCGATGTGTAGAAAGAATAGTAAATATGGCAGGCGACCAGCTTGGCTTAACGGTGAAATCCTAGCGGATCTTAAACATAAAAAAGAAGCTTACAAGGAGTGGAAGGTTGGACATATGACCAGGGAAGAGTATAAAAATATTGCTCGGGCATGTAGGAATGAAATCAGGAGGGCCAAATCACACCTGGAGCTGCAGCTAGCGAGAGATGTCAAGAGTAACAAGAAGGGTTTCTTCAGGTATGCTGGCAACAAGAAGAAAGCCAAGGAAAGTGTGGGCCCCTTAATGAATGAGGGAGGCAACCTAGTGACAGAGGATGTGGAAAAAGCTAATGTACTCAATACTTTTTTTGCCTCTGTCTTCACTAACAAGGTCAGCTCCCACACTGCTGCGCTGGACATCACAACATGGGGAATAGATGGCCAGCCCTCTGTGGAGAAAGCGGTGGTTAGGCACTATTTAGAAAAGCTGGACGTGCACAAGTCCATGGGGCCGGACGAGTTGCATCCGAGAGTGCTAAAGGAATTGGTGGCTGTGATTGCAGAGCCATTGGCCATTATCTTTGAAAACTCATGGCGAACGGGGGAAGTCCCGGATGACTGGAAAAAGGCTAATATAGTGCCAATCTTTAAAAAAGGGAAGAAGGAGGATCCTGGGAACTACAGGCCAGTCAGCCTCACCTCAGTCCCCGGAAAAATCATGGAGCAGGTCCTCAAAGAATCAATCCTGAAGCACTTACATGAGAGGAAAGTGATCAGCATAGGACAGTCAGCATGGATTCACCAAGGGAAGGTCATGCCTGACTAATCTAATCGCCTTCTATGATGAGATTACTGGTTCTGTGGATGAAGGGAAAGCAGTGGATGTATTGTTTCTTGACTTTAGCAAAGCTTTTGACACAGTCTCCCACAGTATTCTTGTCAGCAAGTTGAAGAAGTATGGGCTGGATGAATGCACTATAAGGTGGGTAGAAAGTTGGCTAGATTGTCGGGCTCAACGGGTAGTGATCAATGGCTCCATGTCTAGTTGGCAGCCGGTGTCAAGTGGAGTGCCCCAGGGGTCAGTCCTAGGGCCGGTTTTGTTCAATATCTTCATAAATGATCTGGAGGATGGTGTGGTTTGCACTCTCAGCAAATTTGCGGATGATACTAAACTGGGAGGAGTGGTAGATACGCTGGAGGGTAGGGATAGGATATAGAGGGACCTAGACAAATTGGAGGATTGGGCCAAAAGAAATCTGATGAGGTTCAATAAGGATAAGTGCAGAGTCCTGCACTTAGGACGGAAGAACCCAATGCACAGCTACAGACTAGGGACCGAATGGCTAAGCAGCAGTTCTGCTCAAAAGGACCTAGGGGTGACAGTGGACGAGAAGCTGGATATGAATCAGCAGTGTGCCCTTGTTGCCAAGAAGGCCAATGGCATTTTGGGATGTATAAGTAGGGTTACAGCGAGCAGATCGAGGGACGTGATCGTTCCCCTCTATTCGACATTGGTGAGGCCTCATCTGGAGTACTGTGTCCAGTTTTGGGCCCCACACTACAAGAAGGATGTGGATAAATTGGAGAGAGTCCAGCGAAGGGCAACAAAAATGATTAGGGGTCTGGAACACATAACTTATGAGGAGAGGCTGAGGGAACTGGGATTGTTTAGTCTGCAGAAGAGAAGAATGAGGGGGGATTTGATAGCTGCTTTCAACTACCTGATAGGGAGTTCCAGAGAGGATGGTTCTAGACTATTCTCAGTGGTAGTGGATGACAGGACAAGGACTAATGGTCTCAAGTTGCAGTGGGGGAGGTTTAGGTTGGATATTAGGAAAAACTTTTTCACTAGGAGGGTGGTGAAACACTGGAACGCGTTACCTAGGGAGCTGGTAGAGTCTCCTTCCTTAGAAGTTTTTAAGGTCAGGCTTGACAAAGCCCTGGCTGGGATGATTTAATTGGGGATTGGTCCTGCTTTGAGCAGGGGGTTGGACTAGATGACCTCCTGAGGTCCCTTCCAACACTGATATTCTATGATTCTATGATTCTACTCTCACTGTTAAAAATATACACCTTATTTCCAATCTGTATTTGTCCAGCTTCAACTTCCAGCCATTGAAGGTTGTTATACTTTTCATCGTGTTATACTTTTCTCTGCTAGATTGAAGAGCCAATTTTTAAATACTTGTTCCCTATGCAGGTACTTATAGATTTAAATAAAGTCATCCCATAACCTTCTCTTTCTTTCACTAAATAGACTGAGCTCGAGTCTTACGCTATAAGGCAGGTTTTAAAATCCTTTAATCATTCTCATGGCTCTTCTCTGAACCCTCTCCAACAAGATATTCTATTGTGTAAATGCATATGCTAGCATGTCTTCTATACTGCATATGTTTAGAGAAATAATTTTACATATATATATACACACACACAATAGCATCTTGGGCATTTTAGGCTTGTTTCCCCTCAAAATGCCTTCTCTGCCTCTTAAAAAAAAAATTTAGCACCAAGCACTTAGAAATTGATTTGTGACACAAGTCACTTTTTTAATTTTAGAAGTAACATCTCCAAAACACCAGATACAGTGAATACTGAAAAAGTCTATACAAATTGCCATTAACTATAAAATGTTCATTTCCTATCTGTAAAATGTATGTTGAAACATGACATGTCAACTTTTTTAGCAAATAAATTATTCTTCAGATTTATTTACAAAATGTAAAACAAATCCATGAAGCTATCTTCAAATTATGTATATACATAACACACTTAGCAACTATTATACAATATACATATAAATTCTACAATTTTGGGTGCAGAAAAGGGTTTGTTTTCTTTGGGGGGGGCATGTAATGGACTGGGGCAATATAAGACTGTAAAGCAGTAGGTGATGAAACTGCTGCACAGGTCTGCCTACCACAGAGCCATGATCTGGACTCTGGGCTGTGTAACCCAGAAGGCTATGACTATTTCATTAGTGCCCAAAAGTGTGCTAGGTGTTTTACCATACAAATAAAAAAACATGACATAGCTCTTAACTTTAAGAGCTCAAAACCAAAGAGTAAGAGTAACAAGCAAATGAAGGGATGGGGTGAGGAAGAGCTGAGGCAAGTATATAAATTTACACGACTGTCATTTAGATTTTTATGTTCTAAAACACACAGAACAACTCACTTCCTGTGGGTGACAGAGAATAAGGGGAGGGTGACATTCTATTGAAAGAGGATCCACACCTCAGGAGCCAGTGGCTGGTGTATAAATTCATCCACCAGTGCCAGTATTAACATGTCCAGGCCCAACACAGCGGGACCAACAGCCCAATGCACCTGCACACGGAATTCACAGTCTCAGGCCCCTCACTCAGATTATCTTTCACAGCATTCAAACCTTGAAGTTACCCGAACATTCTGTTTTGTGGTTAAGGTTACACTGGAGTTTTAAAGAACAGCAGTCCAGATTCTCAGCTATTCCCTGGCCACTTTACATTGTCCCACCAATCTGTTAGCCCTAGCCAATACAGAATTCCCTCTATATAAGGGATCCTGGGCCACTGTAATTGCTGTTCCTCTACCACCCTCCCCATGGTCCTAACATTAACAATTTGCCTAGGGGACACTCTTCGTGCCTCAGTGACTTGTAACTGGCAGAATGGCCTTGGGGGGGTCATTGACAGCCGACATAAAGTAGCCCTGAGACTGTTCTACATTTTGCCAAGGACCAACCCATGACGTGCAAACCCCAGTATCTGACGGCATAAGAGCTGCTTAAAGACCCCTTTCCCATGCCCCTCCCTCCAAAACTGCACCAACCACATTTGGATGCAGTCCAGAATCTGGCACATCAAGCTGATAGATCCTTGAGAATCAGCTGTCAATGTTCAATCACAATATACATCAAGAGACAGAATACCAGTTACTGGGTTTCTTTCCCCATTTAATAGCTGGGTGGCCAAAATTGTAGTGCTGACACAGCAAGTACAGAGTACACTTTACAAGCACAAATTATTTGTAACATTTTCACTTACACTAAATCCCCAATACACTGCTTATATCCACCACACAAAATGGTGGAAAGTACATCTACACTGTAAATACACTGATTAAATCCTGACTGTTGCAAGGGAGCTGCTATAGTATGTGCTGTGAATGTGTATTAATACAGATTTAAGCATCTTGGACCCATAATACTATATACACACTAAAAAACCCTTAAGGAGATTAACAATTGTAAATTTGAAGATGCCACATCTTGAACATTAATATATACTTTAAATATAAAAGACATGTAATTTTTCACTTTAAAGAAGGCCACTTTTAAATTATTAAAAAGTACAAAAAACACCCAAAGTAGTAAACTCTTGGGCTGAGATTTTCTAGGTCAAGCATCTGCCTGCAACAGTGTAGACATGTGCCTGCTGCTTCAGTGAAAATACAGGTTAACAGTGGGGGAAAACTCAGAAGCCATCATATAATGCAGCACTAACAGGTGTCACTGTAATGATATCCATTCCTGTTGTCCGTAGAAACAAATTTCTGTTGTAAATATTCAAGAAGTTAAAGCAAATGGGGCATGGAAAATCAGTTAAAGAATAGAAAATCCTCCCAATTTAAAACAGGATTACTTTGTACAACTTAGTTCTTCCAAAACTGTTAATCTGCTTGTTTTTAATATAAAAACTCTCAACTACAGACCTCAATATTCTCTCTACATTAGCCTCGGCCCCACGTGGTACAAATGACTTTGAAAGGTCATGACTCATACGCCTCCTTATTCTGTTCCCCTCCCAGGATGTGATGCAGAATGGAGGTTGTATACTTCAGTCTTCTGAACTGTTCCCAAATCCCAACCCAGTTATGTAAATGAGTCCTTAATGCCACTCAGACAGACCCACTGAAGCCCTAAGGTTGGGTTTAGTCTCGCTTCTCCTGAAAGAAATGAAAGGATGTTGCCTACAAAACCTCTTGGACGACATCCAGCGTACCCTGCTCATAGGCTTTGCAAAACAGTCCCGGAGCTTGGGCAGGGCTCCCCAAACGCTCCTCCCTTTTTATTTTTTGCTACACTTTGCAGAGAATCGAATCTAGGGCCGATCGATTTACTTTGGAGAGTTGTTTAAATGTTGCACTATAGCGCCCGGTGGAGACAGCGATGTCAGACCCTTTTTTTCTTTTTTTAAAGGCGCTGCTCCTGCGTGATGTGATCCGCAGCCAGGCGGAAGCGAGTGGCAGGGCTCAGCCTCTCGCTGGACGTGCTGCTATGCTGCTCCGAGGAACTCACTGTCCCAGTTTCAAAGGAAAATGGCGCTAGGAGGGCTCAGGTGCCCGGATCCCGACGGCTCCTGGAATGATTTCAGCACAACTGGGACCACCGTCATAGGGCGGACGGCTGCAAAAGGAGCCAAGCCAGTCGCTGATTGTCAAGGGAAGCAGCTTGCCTGCCTCGTTCTCTGGGGTGGCAGATCCCTTCTGCCCCCGTATTGTGGAAGGGGTTAGCTAACCCCAGGTAAAACCCCAAGGCATCCCGTTACTCCAGGGGGAGGGAGGAAGGATGCTTCTTCAGCAGAGATATGACGCACAAAGGAATCCGCAACGACTGGCCGCGGATCACGTACACACTGGAGGCGGGGAGTGAGCCAGGAGAGACTGGTCCATGCAAACTAGCATTCTCCTACGCACTAGGGAAAGAGGGGGCGGGGAGGGAAGACAGGACAGGTCCCCCCGCATCCCAAACACACACCTATCAAGGAGAGTGAGGCTTTCTCCTTACACATTCATTGAGAGAAGCGGGGGGAACTAGTCCCCGCTCCTCCAAACCCTTACACACCCAGAAGAGTCTCTCTTCTCACAACTCCCTCCACCCACAAGCACATCTGCAGGAACCATACTTCTCTCTTCACCCCCACCCACGTGAAAGACTGGCGGGGAGGCCCGGTCCCCATCCCCAATGCAAAGGACAACACAGATTGTCCCCTGCACCGCGCCCCACGCTCCTGAAATACTCCCGATCTGCAGCGAAACTGGCAGATACCGGATTAAACTACTTCCCAACGCGCTCCCGGAGCTGCAGCAAAACTAATGTCACCCAGGAGGCGGCTATGGGGAATGATGGCAGCGGTGCACATTAAACGAGATAATTCTCCTTCTGGCTAAGGGGATCGAGAGCCTTTCTTTTAAAATATTGCCCCGCATCACCCATCTAGAATCTGCGCCTTGAGCAACCCAAGATGGAACTGTTAATAACATACATAAATTAATTCGAAGACACACGTGGGAGGGGGCCTGAGAAGGGACCTCATGACCAGGTTAGTACATTTCAACCCGTTCTCCCGTTCCCTGGTCGCCCTTTGATTCAATTTCTGTAGGTCCTTCGTCTCTAAGCCCCAACATTAAACCCCTGCTACCCTTGCTTTGGACGGTTTCCCGATCGAAGCTAAGGGATATCTGCAACGTATTAATCTTGCGCGGGTGTCAGCTACCTAAACCGTTGTCAGGAATGCAAAACTACTGCTCCTGAGCCTCGTCAAAGACCGAAGTGAAAGGCGGATGAGGTGAGCGGCGGCACTGCCCCAGCGGCAGACAGCTCCCCTCCCCATGTGCAATGCAGCAAGTCTCCTACCACCACCTTCTCCCATCCCCCTCACATGTTGGCCACTCACTAGCCCTTTCTCCATCCTCCCCTCTCCCCGCCATCCCCCGAAAGGCGTCTCGGGGATACAGTTACTGGAGCTTTCGGTTCCCTGCCCTGCAGAAGGCACGTTCAGAAGAGGTCACACGTTTGAAAATGTGACGAGGGAAGGAGGGAGGATGAGGGGAGGCAGCTTGTTGCCGCCCTGCCTATCTAGGCACGTGTGCAGCCCAGACACAGAGGTTAGGCAAAAGGACGATTTTATTTTTTTTACACTGATCTCAGTAAAGCAGCCCGAGATCAGTGGAACCGGCACTCTCCGCCGGCCCACCCTGCTGGCTAACCTGCCCCCTTTAGCCCAGGTCCAGTGCCCCATCTGCTCCCTACCTCACTGCCCAACGTGTTCCTGCCCGAGTGTGCATGCTGCCTGCCCACCCACTGGCCCCCAGAGTCCAGGCACCTCCCACCCATGCCCACTCCACCGCCACATGAGCACCCGGCCCGTCTCCATTACCACCCCTGCCCGATGCACCCCTTTACCGCATTGCCCCTTTCCTTCCCCCCAAATGTACCGTATGACATGCACTCCCCCCTCCCCAAACACACACACTTGTACTGCCCCCTCCCACATTATCCATGCTGCCCAATACCTCCCACAGCCATTCCGTACCCCCCCCCCGCAGCTGCACGGGCAGTCACCTTGCGCATCCCCGCCGCTGGTCAGCACCCCGATGGCTTTCCCTGCGCCCGAGAGATTCTCGAAGAACTTCTTATCCGCCGGCTGGTCCGCCATGGTGCTGGGAGGGGAGGGAGCGAGCTGCGGGCCGGCTGCACAGCTCCCCTGCCCGGCTGGGGGATGGAGAGAGCGAGCGAGGTCCCTGGGCGGCGCCGGAGGGAGTCCCTGACTGCGGGGACTCTGCCCTGGGGAGGGAACCCGGAACAGAAACGCTACGGCATAAAACACGTGCAGACAAAGCGGGAGAGGCGCAGCCTTCACATCCCGCCCCAGCCACCGCTGCTGCTGCTGCTGCTGCTCCGGCTCCAGCCCCCTCCGCTCCGGCCCCCGCCCACCCCGGGCAGCTCTGCACAGAGCAACCCAACCGCGGCGCCGGTGCGGCTCCACCCTCTGAAGGGCAGGGCGAGAAGCCAATGAGAGCAAGTGCGCCACCCAAGGCGCTCGGCAGCCTGCAGCGGGCGGGGGCGGGGAGTGGGCTGGGATGCTGCAGCGTGCGTGGGGATGGCGCAGCGGGGGAGGCAGTGATGGAAGAAGAGGCCGGCAGGTGCGGAAGGTGGGAGAGGCTAGAATGGGTGGGGAAGAGGGGGAGACGTGCAAAGGCGGCCCCCTCCTTTCCTTTCTCCCGTCACTGTGCTGGAGCAAGAGGGAGGGGGCAGAGGACGCGGCTGGTTTCCTGGCAGAGCCGCAGGAGGAGGGAGCTGCACAGTTCCTCCCCCCAACTCCCCCTGCTAGAGACCAGCCCTGAGCCGCCCTCAGGGCTCTCTGCCTGCAGGTGCTGGGAGGAATGTAGACTGGGCCTGTCTGGGGACTCTCGGGGAGCTGTTCCCTGTCCTCGCCCTCCATGGTCTGGCAATAAAAAGATGGGCAGTACAGGGGTGCAGGAACAATTTGCTTAAGGGGGGGTGCTGAGAGCCATTGACCCAAACTGTAAACCCTGTGTATGGTGGAAACCACTTCAAGCCAGGGAGTGCAGCAGCACCCCTAGTTCCAGCACCTAGGGGCAGTACCCCTGAAAGCAGCTAGGTGGCACATAATACCCTCATCTCTCTTTGACCTACCTCTGTCCTGCTCCGGTTACACTAGGCACCCAGGCCATTCCCTGCAATCCTAAAAGCGACAGCTACTGGTCCCTATAACCCGTGGTGAGCTGGAGCTGGTTCGCACCTGTTTGCTAGAACCGGTTGTTAAATTTAGAAGCCCTTTTAGAAGCGGTTGTCCCTCAGGACAACCAGTTCTAAAAGGGCTTCTAAATTTAACAACTGGCCAAAAGTGCTACAGGGCTGGAGCACCCACGGGGAAAATTTGGTGGGTGCAAAGCACCCACCAGCAGCTCCCCGCGCCGCTCCCGGCCCCAGCTCACCTCCACCTCCGCCTCCTCCCCTGAACATGACACCCAGCTCTGCTTCTCCGCCCACCACCCAGCTTCCTGCGAATCACCATGGAAAAATCATGGAGCAGGTCCTCAAGGAAACAATTCTGAAGCACTTAGAGGAGAGAAAAGTGATCAGGAACAGTCAGCATGGATTCACCAAGGGCAAGTCATGCCTGACTTATCTAATTGCCTTCCGTGACGAGACAACTGGCTCTGTGGATGAGGGGAAAGCGGTGGACGTATTGTTCCTTGACTTTAGCAAAGCTTTTGACATGGTCTCCCACAGTATTCTTGCCAGCAAGTTAAAGAAGTATGGGCTGGATGAATGGACTATAAGGTGGATAGAAAGCTGGCTAGATTGTCGGGCTCAACAGGTAGTGATCAAGGGCTCCATGTCTAGTTGGCAGCCGGTATCAAGTGGAGTGCCCCAAGGGTCGGTCCTCGGGCCGGTTTTGTTCAAGATCTTCATAAATGATCTGGAGGATGGTGTGGACTGAACCCACAACAAGATTGCAGATGACACTAAACTGGGAGGAGAGGTAGATACGCTGGAGGGTAGGGATAGGATACAGAGGGACCTAGACAAATTAGAGGATTGGGCCAAAAGAAATCTGATGAAGTTCAACAAGGACAAGTGCAGAGTCCTGCACTTAGGATGGAAGAATCCCATGCACCGCTACAGACTAGGGACCGAATGGCTCTGCAGCAGTTCTGCAGAAAAGGACCTAGGGGTTACAGTGGACAAGAAGCTGGATATGAGTCAACAGTGTGCCTTGTTGCCAAGAAGGCCAATGGCATTTTAGGATGTATAAGTAGGGGCATTGCCAGCAGATCGAGGGACATGATCATTCCCCTCTATTCAACACTAGTGAGGCCTTATCTGGAGTACTGTGTCCAGTTTTGGGCCCCACACGACAAGAAAGATGTGGAAAAATTGGAAAACGTCCAGCGGAGGGCAAATAAAATGATTAGGGGACTGGACCACATGACTTATGAGGAGAGGCTGAGGGAACTGGGAGCGTTTAGTCTGCGGAAGAGAAGAATGAGGGGAGATTTGATAGCTGCTTTCAACTACCTGAAGGGGGGTTCCAAAGAGGATGGATCTAGACTGTTCTCAGTGGTAGCAGATGACAGCACAAGGAGTAATGATCTCAAGTTGCAGTGGGGGAGGTTTAGGTTGGATATTAGGAAAAACTTTTTCAGTGGGAGGGTGGTGAAATACTGGAATGCATTACCTAGGGGAGGTGGTGGAATCTCCTTCCTTAGATATTTTTAAGGTCAGGCTTGACAAAGCCCTGGCTGGGATGATTTAGTTGGGGATTGGTCCTGCTTTGAGCAGGGGGTTGGACTAGATAACCGCCAGAGGTCCCTTCCAACCCTGATATTCTGTGATTAACTGAAGAGACAGAGAGCCTGAACCTCAAATGATAAGCAATTGACAACTGATTGCATACAATAATTGTATTATAACAGTGTATTGAGCAAGGTCTTTTAGGAAAGTCTGGGACACCCTGTTGACTAATTGTCAGAGTCCCCGGGCGATGTTCTGGAACTGCTCCCTACAAAGCAAGTCAGGACTCTGGGGAAGTCTTCTTTCTGTGAGCAGACTGTCTTCAGGACACACAGCTTCCACCTTCCTGGGTCTGACCTCAGAGCATTCAGCATCCTCTCCCCCTCCGTGCGCTTCCCCCAGCGAGTCCACCCAAGTGGGGTCCTGGCGAAGCCAGAGGGTCCTGCACCCTAACTCCGCAGTCAGATGTGACTCTCAGCCAGCCAGTGAAATAGAAGGTTTATTAGACTACAGGAACACGGTCTAAAACAGAGCTTGTAAGTGCAGAGTACAGGACCCCCCAGCTGGGTCCATTTTGGGGCAGCAGTGAGCCAGACAACCGTGTCTGCACTTCACTCCATGTCCCCAGCCAGCCCCAAACTGAAACTCTCTCCAGCCCCTCCTCCTCTGGGCTTTGTCCCTTTCCCGGGCCAGGAGGTCACTGGATTCCTTTGTTCTCCAACCCTTTAGCTCTCACCTTTCAGGGGGGAAGGGCCAGGCCATCAGTTGCCAGGAAACAGGGTGTTGGCCATTCTCCATGTCCAGACACCTGCACACACCTGCCCTCTAGGGCTCTGCAACAATCATACACCCTTATCCCACCACCTCGATACTTAAGAACTGCATAGGGGAAACTGAGGCACCCCCACACTATTCAGAGAACACATTAAGAACAGTTCCCCTTTGTCACACTAATATCATTGAGAAATGTATGCATTAACAGCGTGATGACTTGTGGATACTCACAGATACTATGCTTTAATGTCTGTGACCAAGCAAAGGGAGAAACTGGTTTTCTCCCAGATAGAAGAGAATGCAGCTACCTACCAGTCTCCAATGTAAATTAACCAGTGTGAAATCAAAACAATGGAAACTCCAGTCACATTGGAGTCAGCATGAGGATGGAGACCGCACCCCCAGGAAATCTTCCTGGATCTTGAAACAGGATTGATGAACTTGAGGAATACAGCATGGAATCCACACCCCAGAAAGAGAGAAGCTCTTTTTCTGGGCTTATCTTTCAAAGAAGATATTTTAAAGGTTTATTGGACTATAAAAAGGGGAGAACTCCGTAGTTGTCCATCACTTGGGAGATTCAAGAGGCTGTAGCTCTTGAAATTACAGAATGTTGGGTCCTTCAACCAAGGGACTGAAGTTGAAGAACAGTTTAGGCAAGAAACTGCTTAGGCAAAGAATGTAATTTGCTGAAATTAAGTTTTAGACTTAGAAGCATATTTTCACTTTTGTTTACTTGTAACCCTTTCTATCCTTATACTGGGTATCACTTAAACCTATGACTTGTTTAATAAACTTGTTCTACTTTTTCTATAAACCAATTCAGTGCTGTGACTGAAATAAAACTTTGTCAAACCCCAGTTAAATTAATGAGCTGCAGCGTACTGACTCTTTAAAGGAACAATAAACTTAACTTCTCTGGGTGTTCCAGGAAAGGGCTGGATACTAGAGACAGATAGTTTGGAACTTGGTGTTAGGGTCACTCTGCAAAAAGGTAACTGGGTGGTGGAAGCCAGGGTGTGACCTGCATGCTTGTAAGGCTGGCTGTTGGTGTCAGTACTGTGAGCCACAGCAGCATACCATTTAAGGCACACAGAGTTGCAGGGCAGGTGGTGACAGGTCCTCAGTTGTCTGGGTTGCACCCCAAAACGTGACACTACCAACTGTGCTCATGCCTCATCTATCCTAGATCATGTTGCATTACTCTTACCTCATCCTTTCCCTCTTTGTTTCACCCACCTATTAAATCTTGTCATAAGCTAACATTGTCACCTCTTTGGAGCATGGACTATTTTACTGTAGGTCACCTAACATAATGGCACCTCAATTTGCTCAGGCCTCCTAGGCATTACATTAATACAAATATGTAATATGGATAGAAGCCTGGGTGGGGTGTAGGAGTGTTGCTGGGTGTATGAGATAAGTGTGAGGGATTTGCTGTAGGAGAGGAATGGCACACTGAAGATGAGAAGAGGCTTGATTTATGTGGGAAAAGGTGGGAAGTTGATACTGAGACTAAAGTAAGGCAGACCTGTGATCAGAATAGTAAAGAGCTTTTTACTAAATTACCTGAACAACATTTCCTAATGTATTTGTTCTCATTATTAAGAGGAGACCAGGAATGAATAGAGCCTTGAACAGAAATTTTCCTGCCACCCCCAACATAGGCACACATAACCAAACAGGCAAAAGTTTTATTTTAAATAATCAAACTATTAGTCTATATTCTTCCCCCATATTCATATCAGACAGAGAAGTCATTTTTCCCCTATCAAGATGTAATTAATTTCCAGTGGCAATGACATTCCTGTCTAACAAATAGAAGCAGAACTTGCATCATCAGTATATTGGGCCAGTATAGCCTCATTTTAAAGATGGGTGACAACAGTACTTAATAGCATAACAAGGTTAAAATACTTGCCCAGTCAGCAGCATGATGGTCAGAGTGGATAAATGCCTACTACAAAGAGAAGAGAAAGTGTATTTTTTTTAAAAAAGAAAAGGAGTACTTGTGGCACCTTAGAGACTAACCAATTTATTTGAGCATGAGCTTTCGTGAGCTACAGCTCACTTCATCAGATACATACCGTGGAAACTGCAGCAGACTTTATATATACACAGAGAATATGAAACAATACCTCCTCCCACCCCACTGTCCTGCTGGTAATAGCTTATCTAAAGTAATCGTCAGGTTAGGCCATTTCCAGCACAAATCCAGGTTTTCTCACCCTCCACCCCCCCACACAAATTCACTCTCCTGCTGGTGATACTTTGGATGGGCTATCACCAGCAGGAGAGTGAATTTGTGTGGGGGGGTGGAGGGTGAGAAAACCTGGATTTGTGCTGGAAATGGCCTAACCTGACGATTACTTTAGATAAGCTATTACCAGCAGGACAGTGGGGTGGGAGGAGGTATTGTTTCATATTCTCTGTGTATATATAAAGTCTGCTGCAGTTTCCACGGTATGTATCTGATGAAGTGAGCTGTAGCTCACGAAAGCTCATGCTCAAATAAATTGGTTAGTCTCTAAGGTGCCACAAGTACTCCTTTTCTTTTTGCAAATACAGACTAACACGGCTGTTACTCTGAAACCTGTATTTTTTTTGGCTAGAGAAGATGTAAAAAATGTCACCCTGGAGGCTCATTCCCCACAAAAGGGAAATCAGATACTGAACATCAGTCATAACTCCTTCTTGACTCCTCAGTGTATCAATAATGAATGTATTCCCATGAAGTTACTATTTGTTTCTTCATACTCATTATTTGGGGATTTATCCAACTCTTCTCTATGGACTTAACCCAGTTCTCATTAAGGTCAATGAGAAGACTTTAATGGGAGTTGAATCAGGTTTTATAGGACACCAAAATCACAAATAATTTGTTTAATGAACTTAATCTTTAAGTTTACTTGACTTCTATTATTTTACATAAAAATTAGACACTGGATGAGGCAATATTTGTTCTATTCATTATTCCTTCCCCCTCCCCTCCCCTAAAGCTTTTGGTTTTTCCAAAAAAGTTTGAACTTGAACCAAAATACGGAATTGGTAAATGAATTCCCAGCCACCGTAGGCTTAGTAGGAAAACTAATTTTAGAAGCAGGAAGATTGGTTCAGCTCTTACCCGGTTCACACCCTGACAGTACTGATCTAGCATAAAGAAATCTATAAATAGTTAATGCAAAAAACTATTAAGGCTGCTTGTATGATTGAGAGGTATGTTAACCTACTATTGCAGAGGAGTATCTGTCTTATGTTAAGATTTACCAGTGCTTTAACCAGTGATCACCCGGCTCATTATATGGTGCTGTCTCCTTCCCACTGTTTTGAGGGGCTAAATTGCATTGAAACATTTACAAATACAAGACATTTTCCTAACATTGTTATTCACATGAACTGCTATAGTTGTTACAGGGATGTTATGAGCATGAATGGGAGGATAGGATAGGTGGTCCATGCAAACTTAAATGGGAAGACCAGGGATCCTGGAGACAATCTCTGCATTTAGAGAATTGTTCACATTATGAAAGTGTTTGAGAATCCATGGCTTATACTTTTTAATTTGGACATACCATATGCACACATGAATGTGCATATTTGGATACCTGTATTCAGTACTGTCAAATCAGTGAGAAAAAAATGCATGCACACAGTATGTTAATTTCATTTGTCAGCTTTTGTTAAACATTGCTAAGCACAGGGCACACATCACATTAAGGAAAACATACCTGAGTCATTTGCCTGTTTTGGGGACAACCACTCACAAAACAAAACACAGGAGGGAATAAACTCTTTAAAATAGAAAAAGTACAGTCTTGTTGAGCTTATATTGCACAGTAGTGGCTAAGTGTTCCCTCCTCCCCCAAATGCAAAACTAGGCTGAGAACCACCAAGAGAAATCCCAGACCAATACACACAGCTTAGAATTAAAGAGCCATCCAAGTCGTACATTTATCATCAATTGCACCGAGCTACATAGAGGCTTTAGAACAGATAAGGTTGCCCAAGCTGGTTTACAAGAGGAAATGTTGCATTTATCAACTAGTTAGTGAATGACACTAATTAGTTTGAGTATGCTAGGGTGGAGTACACAAGGAGCCTTTATTTCCTCTTCCAGTGAGCTTCCATAGTGAGCCATTAGCTGGTGTTTCCAGCAGTGGGAGTTGACCTGTTATCAGTAGCAGCCCCAAGACATGTGTGCCTGGGTGGGGCATGGGCAGGGCCATACATCCAAACCCGGAAAAAAATGGAGTGCGGAGCAGGCTACACCTATTACACAGGTTCTGCAAGGTGTACTTGCATATACATTATGCCTTCCAATGTCCTGCTGGAGTGCTGCATTTCCTCCCACTTCCCAGTACAACTCAGTCTCTTAAGAGACCTAAGTGAATCCTAGATCTCCAAGAGAACCTTGACCCCTCATGTGACCTGCTAATATGTGGCCATATTAGGAGGCTTTTACCTTGGGACACTCGAGTTTGGGTGAACAATGCCTGGGAGAGCAGTATAAACTGCAAGTATTATCGGATTCATACTCATGGAACAAGTAATGGATGTATCTTGTGCTCATTGAAATAAACATGTTGTGAACCAGTGGAGTAATTTTGCCTACAAAATTAGGGAGAGAAGATAAATCTCCTCCCCTGCAATATCATAGGTCTCATCTCCATGATGTTTCCACCAATACAAGTTCCTTCTCCACAAGCAACACATATTCCCACCCCCCCAATCTTCACCCCCTTCTCTCTGCTTCTTTTAGATCCAGCTCCCATTCTCCATCCCCTCCTTTCTTCAACCCTTGTCTGCCTCTTTTTAAGAACCCCATTGTCTCTGCCTCACCATCTCCAAATTGCTTAAGTCTCAGCATCTCCCCTCTACATCATCTCCCCATAGTACCTAGTTCCCCCCCTCCTCTGGATTCTGTATCCTGGGTCCCCATCCTTAAGGTCTCCCTTCACTCCAGCTCTCAAAGATGCCTCTCACTGCAATATTTCTTCCTGTCTGTGATCTTCCTTCCCCAAAGGTCCCTCTTTGCCTGTGTCTCTGGCAATATTTATGAGTCCTCTCATCTCCTCCTGTAACTTCCCCTCCCTAGTATCCTCAAAACCCAAGCTGACCACTGTGCCTACCTCCCCAAGATTCCCCTCTGTCCTCCCAGATTCCTTCCCTCTAGCCCTCAATGATCCTTAAGGATCTTCCATTCTTCTCCCACACTACCCCCTTTCTCTCTCACACAGGTCTCCTCTGCTGTTTTACTCAGCGCTCCTTCACTGTCCATTCACAGCAAAAAATGCCTCCCCTAAGGTTCTCACCTTTCTCTGAAGGGAGTAGGGTTGGGTGGGAGGCAGGTAGCTGGAACTTCTACCCAGGTGGCTCGGCTCTCCAATCCAAAGTGGTGGTGAGGGAAGTTGAACAGTAGTATCCTGCCTGACTAGCATGGCAGCAGAGTAGCCCCTATTGCATGGGTGGCATGTATAAGAGACGATGAAGCTAAGACTCCCCCCCAAAAGCCTAGCCATGTAGGGGTAAAATGCTGTAGATGTGGTGTGGGTCACCCTTCCAGAGGTGTGTCAGCCTGTCGCCACCTTTGGCACGGAAGTGAAGCTCCATAGAAGTGGGAAGGAACACCAGCACCTGGACCGTGACCCTGCCTGCACTCTGCCCCACCCCACTCCACCTCTTCCTCTTCCCCCAAGGCCATGCCCTCACTGCGCCTCTTCCTGTCCCCACTTCACCAGACATGCCAAACCTACGAAAAAAACTGCAGAAATTGGGCTTATTTTTGGCTTGTTGGGTAGTTTTTGGCTTGTAGCTTGTTGCTTTTTTTTTTTGATTGGCTCCTGGCAAGCAGGGGCAAGGGTGGGAGAGAGTCAGGGGTGCACAGCAGGCCCACCACAGACCTAGACTGCATGCTGGGACGATCTAGTTACATGGACTGTTAGGGTTCTTAGGGATTGGCTTGTTTTGAAATGGGATTAGCTTGATTTTTGGATTATTGTGAAAGTTGGGGTGCTTATTTACCACATGAAAGTTGACAGCTGTGCACTCCGCCTCTTCCCTGAGGCCCTGTGAATGGGTTGGGACTCACCACCACAGTGTCTCCTGCTGTTCACTCGGACCCGCGTTGCTCCTCGCTCTGTGGCATCCTCTTCAGGACACTGCCCTCTGGTAGTGCCCTCAAGTCTACACTCACCCCCTTCCGGGGGGAGTGGAGGAGAGTTAACAGCAATCTTTTCTCTTCACCCCAGCGGCCAACCACATCTCTAAAGTCTAGCCCCTTCTATCAGGGGTCAAGTGCAGTCTGCTATGGCCACTCCTAACAGCCGGGTGTAGTATAAGGGGGGGTCCCGGCCCAGGGACCCTATGGCAGCAGCATCCCTGCCCTCCTTTGCTCCCCTTGTCCTCCTCTCCTCCCTGGGCCGCTTCCCCTGTGGCCCCCTTGTACCCTGTGGGTGTTTCTATCAGGGCCTACAGCCTAGCAGGTATTGGGCTGGAGCTCTCCTCAGCTCCCCCAAGCCTGCCCAGCACTGCATTGTCCTGGGTGCTGGTCTCCTTTGCTCAGGAGACAGACCTTCTCCCTTAAACATCTGGGAGAGACTGACTGCCTCTCCCCTGGGCAGCCTTTATATAGGGCCCTGATTGGCCACCACTTGCTCAACCCTGATTGGCTCTCTAACAGGCCCTCCCTGATTGGCTGCTGCTTTGCACAGCCACTCAGGCCTGCTATAGCCCAATCTGGCCTGGGGCACTGCCCCACCACACACCTCCCCCCTTAAGACTATTCTTAGGGGAGGAGAAAGGGGGTCCCTATCCCCCCAGCTTCCCTTGCAGCTGGGCCCACAGGGCATCCCTCTCCTCTCACAGGCCCTCTACACTCTGGAGCAACCTGCTTCCCTCTTCTAGGGTTTGGGTTCCCACTGTAGACCGCTCTGGTCCTATGTGGGTCCTCTTCTCAGTTTGGGTCCCCATTGTAGCTTGTGTGGGTTCCCTGATTGGTCTGGAGCCTCGCTGCCCCCATTCTTTGGTTAGGGTCCCTGCCCCTTCAGCCTGGTCAGGTGTGGGCTAGGCCCCTGGACTGGTGCTTCCCCTTCCTCTAAGGGGGCAGTGCCTTTTTAAATGGCCCTCTGTCTGGCACTGAAACACTGCTTGTGTCTTCCCTTGGCCACAGCCTTCCCACAGCTTGTTTTGGGCTTAGCCCTTCCCTCAGGGCTAGCCTGGGCCCTGTGTGTCCTATAGGGGCACTCTCTCTTGATGTGCCTAGGCTCCCCACAGGCCCAACAAGTTTGGGGCTCTACTGTTACCCTCACAGGGGACATTTTGCTGGGTGGGGCTTTCTTGCTCCCTCCTAGTGGGGAGACTCCTTCCTGAAGTGTCCTAGTCTCCCACAGGCAAAACAGTTTTTGAGCCCAGGCCCTGGCCTCCTGCCCTTGGCACCTGGTCTCTTATAGGGCCTGGGTGCCCACCCCCGCAGCAGCCAGAGCAACCCCCTCTGCTGCTCAGCAAGCTGGGCCACCCAGGCCCTCCAATAGAAGTCCAACTTCTCCACCCTCATAGTGTCTCTCTATTCTGGGCAATATTGCACAGACCTTGCCCTATCCCTTGTATCAGGGGCAGACCACAGTGCCCACATTCTCCACCATGTGTGACAGGGTTGGGACTCACCACCACACCACCTCCTACTGTTCACTCTGGGAATTAGCTTAGTCCATGCAAAGCACTCTCTGCTCATGGTGTCCCATCCATCTCTCGCCCTGCTGGTATCTGGACCCACATTGCATCTCACTCAGCAGCATCCTCTTCAGGACACTGTCCTCAAGTCCACACTCGCCCCCTTCCAAGGAGGGGAGGGAGGGCAGATTAACAGCAGTCTTTTCTCTTCACCCCAGCCGCAATGGCCAACCACATCCCCAAAGTCTAACCCCTTCTATCAGGGGTCAGGTGCAGTCCACTATGGCCACTCGTAACAGCCAGGTGTAGTACAAGGGGGAAGGATCCAGCCCAGGGACCCTATGGCGGCAGCCTCCCTGCCCACCTTCACTTCCCTTGTCCATCTTTCCTTTGGCCCCCTTGCACCTTGTGGGCCCATCTATCAGGGGCCCGGCCCAGCCAGACCTTCTCCCCCTGAACATCTGAGAGAGACTGACTACCTTGCCCCTGGGCAGCCTTTATATGGGGCCTAGCCTGGCCCTGATTGGCTGCCTCTTGCTCAGTCCTGATTGGCTCTCTAACAGGCTCTCCCTGATTGGCTGCCGCCTTGCACAGCTGCTCTGGCCTGCCATAGCCCAATCTGGCCTGGGGGTGGGGCACTGCCCCACCACAGGCCCCCTCATCTGCCACCTGCTCCTCTACACCTCTTGCCCAAGGCCCCCTAGCCTGCCTTTCTCTCCTCTCCGCCCCGTCCACTTATCATTCACCTAAGGTAGGAAAAAGTGATGGGGCCATGGCCCTGTGTTGTCCCCCTGTTCTGGGAAGGGGGCAGAGAGGAGTGAGCAGCACATGTGTGGGGCTTTGAGGGAGGGGGTGGAGAGGAGCGAGTGGCAAGCAGGGGGACCGCGGGGGAGGAAGCAGAGAGGATCAAGTGGCAGCCAGAGGGACCTTGCGGAGGGTGCGGAGAGGAGCAAGTGGCGGGTGGGGAGACCTTGTGGAAATGGGGTGGAGAGGAGCAAGCAGCAGGTCCTCAGGGGAAGAGGCGGAGAGAAGTGAGCAGTGGGCAGGGGCACCTCGGGGGAGGAGGCAAAGAGGAGCAAGCAGCAGCTAGGGTGACCAGATGTCCCGATTTTATAGGGACAGTCCCGATGTTGGGAACTTTTTCTTATATAGGGAGGGGGCTGAGAGGAGCAAGCAGTAGGTGGGCAGGGCCTCAGAGAAGGGGGTGGGAAGAGGCAGAGTGAGGGCTGGGCCTGGGGGGAAGAGGAAGAGCCTTGGGGGTGGGGCCACAGTCCAGGTGGCAGTGCCCTCCCCTCCCACTTCTAGGTTGCTTCCGGCACTTGCGTGTGAGCCTCCACAAACAGAGGACTCACACACTTCCTATGCCCTATTGGTAGGCGGTTGAAGTGAGACAACTTGTGAGGCCAGCTTTTGGAGAAGGATAGTTGGCTGAACTCAGCTGCTCAAAGCAGCAGCCTTAGCCTGCTCCTTACCACCTTAGCCAGTCAAAAGCATGGGATGAGGGATGGAAAGAAAATACACTGTTGCCCCTCCCCATATCATGCCTATATATTAAGCTCATTCTTCTACCAAGTTAGGAGTTATGCCTCATTTCCTTAGAGGCAAGAAAGAAGGAAGAACAAAGCACCCTAAAGAAAAATATAATAGAAGTTAGAAAAACTTCCCGACTAGAAAAGAGGAAGATTCAGTAACCACAAAATAGATGTTCTTAGCCTGTAGTTGACAATCTTTGCCAAATTTAAGGGCTTAGCTCATCCACCCAGACGGCATGCTGGAAATTTTTTCCTATAAAAGGGCAGTATAGCAGCATTAGCTAGAAGGAGTGGAGGGATGGGTTTTTTAAAGGAAAGAGCCCTTGAATTTTTGTTTCTTGATACATATTTAATTTAAAATAAAAAGTTGATTTGTTTTCTTAGATTTCAAAATCTTAGTCTTTCTTTGAGCTAATTTTTGGTATTCTGAGTCTCATCTTAAAAGGAAAGCAGCCCCTTTCCACATTTATAAGCCTTGTAGTTATAGAAAAATTAAATATATATGCTTTCTTCACCTTAAAAATATGTACCCTGTAATTCAGATTTGAATAAATGGAAGGTATTGTAGATAAAATAATCTGGTCAAATATAATTAAATATCCAGGGCTGACCCTAGCTCAAATGGCACCCCAGGCAAGAAGTGTCTCTGGTGCCCCCCTCTCCATTTGTTTAACTTTTGAATACCTTATTTTTTATTGCATTTGCTGCCCATTTCACAACTTTGATGCATGATTTGCATGAATGATTTATCCCTGTCATATAAAATGATACATTTGGATACTAGGATCCATAAATCTGATTTTATTCATGTGCTATATAAACAAATTTAAAAAAATTGTTTCCTCCAAGCTGATAGAAACTTTAATTTTAAGAATAACTGAAATGTACTAACATCAAGAAATTGAACTGTGCACCAATATTGGGTGGACCAGTATTAAATAGTGTTACTGTAGGTGACAAGCTTAGATTGTTAACCCTAGTTCTTTAGTTCAAAGGGATAATTTTCTGGCCTTTACCCTTGCAAACTGAAGGACAGTGTGAGAGAGATCCAAAGACTGGCCAATGGCATTTTCAAGCGATAAAATAGCAAGTGACGTCAGTCTATGGTCAGCCATGGCTGATATCACTGTGAGCACGAAAGTTGAAAGTGGAAGCCAGAGATGTTTTGTAGATGGTAATCAGCCTGCTTCCCTTGCTTATTTGGCTGCTACAAGGGTCAGTGCTATGGGACCACAAGCATCAGAGTGTAACTGGTGACAAAAAGACAAGGAGGGCTTTTAGTTCTGGCACTGAGCACTGGAGTTTAATGGCCAATACAGTTGTTCATCATTTGCAAGAAACCAGGTTGGATACTGAGATGGATGACATGGTCTATTTCGCTCTTGTTGAGGGAAGCAGTACAAAATGTATTTTGACACATGATTGTTAAAAAAACAAACAAACAAAACCTCACAGTGGATGTATGTGCAACTAAAGAAATTCAAACCTAAGCTTAATCCATTTTTTAAAAAGTGGTTTCTAATGGTGAAGCTTGTACTCAAATATATCTGATCATATTTTGCATCTGTCTTATCCAAGGTCTTTCCATAAAAATAGTCCAGACTCCCAAATTAAGCTAATTTTGAGCAGTATAAATAAAAATAAGATGGCCAAATGCCAAAAGGCCTACATGAAGAAAATATTTTGGCAGACACAATTGAAAAGTGAAGTAAAAGTAACTTCCTGACAGCAGAATCATGTAGAAAAAGGATTATCAACTGTCTGTAAATAATAGTTGTACTTACCTGTGTGAGGGCAATGGCAGCTTTTTCAAGATATTTGGCAAATACATCTTCATGAAATACAGTATGTGAGAGTAGATTCATTCAGGATTGGTTTCCTCACCCTTATGTTTTTAATGTTTAATTTTAATTAGGGCTGTCAAGCGCTTAAAAAAATTAATTGTGATTAATCACATGATTTAAAAATTAATTGTGATAATCAAGTTGTTAAAAATAATTGAATACCATTTACAAAAATATTTTTGGATGTTTTCTACATTTTCAAATATATTGATTTCAATTACAACATAAAATACGAAGTGTACAGTGCTTACTTTATATTTATTTTTTATTACAAATATTTGCTCTGTAAAAAACAAAAGAAATAGTAGTTTTCAATTCATCTAATACAAGTACTGTAGTGCAATCTCTTTGTCACTTAAGCAGAATTTACAAATGTAGAATTATGCACAAAAAGTTACTGTACTCAAAAATAAAACAATGTAAAACTTTAGACCCCACAAGTCCACTCAGTCCTACTTCTTGTTCAGCCAATCACTAAGACAAACAAGTTTGTTTATATTTATGTGAGATAATGCTGCCCGCTTCTTGTTTACAATGTCACCTGAAAGTGAGAACAGGCATTCAAGTGGCACTTTTGTAGCAGGCATCACAGGGTATTTATGTGCCAGATATGCTAAACATTTGTATGCCCCTTCATGCTTTAACCACCATTCCAGAGGAAATGCATCCATGCTGATGACTGGTTGTGCTCAACAAAGATCCAAAGTAGGGTGGACCAGTGCATGTTCATTTTCATCATCTGAGTCAGATGCCATCAGCAGAAGGTTGATTTTATTTTATTTTATTTTATTTTTTTTGGTGGTTCAGGTTCTGTAGTTTCTGCATCAGAGATTTGCTCTTTTAAGGCTTCTGAAAGCATGCTCCACATTTCATCCTGCCAATTTTGGAAGGCATTTCAGATTCTTAAACCTTGGATAAAGTGCTGTAGCTATCTTTAGAAATCTCACATTGGTACCTTCTTTGCGTTTTGTCAAATCTCCCGTGAAAGTGTTCTTGAAATGAACAACATGTGCTGGGTCATCATCTGAGACTGCTATAACATGAAATATATGGCAAAATGTGAGTAGCACAGAGTAGAAGGCATACAATTCTCCCACAAGGAGTTCAGTCAAAAATTTAATTAGCACATGATTTTGTTAACGAGCATCATCAGCGTGGAAGCATGTCCTCTGGAATGGTGTTTGAAGCATGAAAGGGTATATGAATGTTTAGCATATCTGGAATGTAAATACCTTGCAATGCCTGCTACAAAAGTGCCATGTGAACGCCTGTTCTCACTTTCAGGTGACATTGTAAATAAGAAGTGGGCAGCATTATCTCCCTTAAATATAAACAAACTTGTTTGTCTTAGTGATTGGCTGAACAAGAAGTAGGACTGGGTGGATTGTAGGCTCTAAAGTTTTGCATTGTTTTGTTTTTGAGTGCAGTTATGTAACAAAAAAAAAATCTACATTTGTAAGTTGCACTTTCTTAATAAAGAGATTGCACTACAGTACTTGTATGAGGTAAATTGAAAAATACTATTCTTTTGTTTATCACTTTTACAGTGCAAATATTTGGAATAAAAATAATAATATAAAGTGAACCCTGTATACTTCGCATTTCGTGTTGTAATTTAAATCAATATATTTGAAAATGTAGAAAAACATCCAAAATATTTAATACATTTCAATTGGTATTCTATTGTTTAGCAGTGCTATTAGAACTGTGATTAATCATGATTTATTTAATTGCAAATAATTTTTTTGAGTTAATCACATGAGGTAACCACAATTAATTGACAGTCCTAATTTTAATTGATGTTTTTTCATCTTATAGACATAGGTGCAAAAATTACAGTGCAAATATGTTTACTTATTCTAGAGTCTGTGTTTATATTGACAAATGGAATCCTATTATAAGGGTAGTTTTGAGGAATCCCGTTTTGATCATTCTATCCAAATGACCAATATATGTGGAACATCAAACAGTGAATATGCCTGTCAAGGTTCCTTCCCCACTCTGAACTCTAGGGTACAGATGTGGGGACCTGCATGAAAAACCTCCTAAGCTTATCTTTACCAGCTTAGGTCAAAACTTCCCCAAGGTACAAAATATTCCCCCCGTTGTCCTTGGACTAGCCGCTACCACCACCAAACTAATACTGGTTACTGGGGAAGATCTGTTTGGACGCGTCTTTCCCCCCAGAATACTTCCCAAAACCTTGCACCCCACTTCCTGGACAAGGTTTGGTAAAAAAGCCTCACCAATTTGCCTAGGTGACTACAGACCCAGACCCTTGGATCTTAAGAACAATGAACAATCCTCCCAACACTTGCACCCCCCTTTCCTGGGAAATGTTGGATAAAAAGCCTCACCAATTTGCATAGATGACCACAGACCCAAACCCTTGGATCTGAGAACAATGAAAAAGCATTCAGTTTTTTACAAGAAGACTTTTAATAAAAAATAGAAGTAAATAGAAATAAAGAAATCCCCCCTGTAAAATCAGGATGGTAGATATCTTACAGGGTAATTAGATTCAAAAACATAGAGAACCCCTCTAGGCAAAACCTTAAGTTACAAAAAAGATACACAGACAGAAATAGTTATTCTATTCAGCACAATTCTTTTCTCAGCCATTTAAAGAAATCATAATCTAACACATACCTAGCTAGATTACTTACTAAAAGTTCTAAGACTCCATTCCTGTTCTGTCCCTGGCAAAAGCAGCATACAGACCGACACAGACCCTTTGTTTCTCTCCCTCCTCCCAGCTTTTGAAAGTATCTTGTCTCCTCATTGGTCATTTTGGTCAGGTGCCAGCGAGGTTACCTTTAGCTTCTTAACCCTTTACAGGTGAGAGGAGCTTTCCCCTGGCCAGGAGGGATTTCAAAGGGGTTTACCCTTCCCTTTATATTTATGACAATGCCTAATGAGACATTTGCAATAAACATTTACATTGTTGTAGCAACTAGAGGCCTGGACCATGTGAGGGCTGCATTGTGGTAGGAAAGCAACATTTCCTCCTTTGAAGGTCAGCATGAGTTCTTCTTTTTAATTTAATGCCAAGATCTATTGCAGCCTCAGATCACGCAAAAATGCAAAATTCTTTCCTGTCTTTGGAAAAGGAAAGCAAATACTGTACACTTCTGTGATGAAGTGGGAATTTTCTGTAATATTTTTATGACCCTTAGGTGTTCCTCAGTTTCCCCTATGTTTTGCATGGTTACTCAGTGGGATGCAGGGGAGGACATTTGCTTTCAGGGCAGGTTAAGAGACATTGATATGAATGGTTTCAGAGTAACAGCCATGTTAGTCTGTATTTGCAAAAAGAAAAGGAGTACTTGTGGCACCTTAGAGACTAACCAATTTATTTGAGCATAAGCTTTCGTGAGCTACAGCTCACTTCATCGGAAGTGAGCTGTGGCTCACGAAAGCTTATGCTCAAATAAATTGGTTAGTCTCTAAGATGCCACAAGTACTCCTTTTCTTTTTATTGAAATGAATGTTGCCTCACTGTCTGAGCTGGGACTGGTTATTAAAAAAAGACTGTGTGATGTGGTGTCCACCCCACAGAGGTGTAGAGGGGATTGGTCCTGCCCTGTCCTAGAGTGGAGAAGTGGAGGTGAGTCATCCAAGGGGCCTAGGGAGGCTACAAGGGAAACAGCCAATGGGAGAAAGGCTGCAAAGAGCAGCCAACCAGGGCCCAGTGAGCTCACATAAAAGGTGCTGCAGGGCCAGTCAGTCAGTGGGTGACTGGGAGCTCTGAAAGTGAGGATTGTGTCCCTAGCAGGTTGAGAGAGAAGGAGTACCTTGGACAAGGTAGCTGCTGGCAGGGACTGGGGGAGCAAGGGGAAGCTCGTGGATGGTTCCTGGTACTGAGGTGAGGGTGAAGAAAGTGTGGGGTCATGGAGAAGTGGCCCAGGAAATTGTAGCAGCATTGCCAGAAGTTAAAGAGGTGTAGCAGGAGGCTGCTATCTACAGGGTCCCTGGGTTGGGACCTGGCGTAGTGGCTCATTCAGCACCAGGGAAGTGGCCTACTTATTGGACAGTGACGCTCGCCCTCCAGAAGGAGGAAACACAAATGATGACCTGGCCTGAGGGCCGAGTCATGAAGAGGACTCTGCAGTTCCTGGAGTGATATGGGTCTGCAAGAGGACACAATAGCAGGAGAGGCTCCATCAGAAGAGAGTGCACCCACTGGCAGAGCTAAATCCCAAGACGGCCAGCAGGAGTATCACAGACTGGCTGAGGCTGACCCCATATCAGTGGGGGATCTGTGAAGACAACGGCAAAGCCAATCACCAGGACATTGACACCTAGCAACCAATGACCAGTGGGAGATGGATTTCCCCAACTCAGCAGGAAAACTCAGCAACATTTCCCAGATAGAGAACAACAGACTGGGGTGTTGTGACGTGCGGGGAATAAGAATTGGCTGCTGCGAAGGAGTTAGGGCCGTCACCTGGAATCTGACCAAGGAGACAGAGTTTGAAAAATGGTTTCAGAGTAGCAGCCGTGTTAGTCTGTATTCGCAAAAAGAAAAGGAGTACGTGTGGCACCTTAGAGACTAAGTTTTAGTTTGAAAAATGGCATTCACTACAACTTAGCTGGACTCTGGCTAACCAGAATGGACTTGAGCTATGCTTTAACCTTCCATGGTCTATGTTAACCTAAGGACTTACTATGCTGTGTTCCAGCTGACTAATAAACACTACTGTTTTCACAATGCTGATAGAGTGTCACTGCAAATGCTTGGGGAGGTGCATTAATCCCTGAAGAGTGGTACAAGTCTCTCCCGGGGTCTGTCTCAGTTGGACTTGATGAACAGAGCTCACAATGTGAAGCAAGACTGCAGGAGCCCCAAATGTTTAGTCTAAGGAAGCGGTGAGGCTGTGTGGCCTACCCTGAGCAGGAAGAATGAGACTCCTTGGGGGTCTGGCACACTAAAGGGATTTCTCCTATTGACTGTGCCAAAGCTGGGGGTGTAGCACTGATCCTGTGGATCCATGACAATTTGCTCTTTGTGATTTTTAAAACTTAATTCTAAGCAGCTAAAACAAGAACAGGTGCACTAACAATAGATGATTGCAAGCATCAGAAAAACCAAAATCCCTCTCTTAACGAGTAGGATAAAGAATATTATACATAGCTGCAAAACAAACTGACTAACACAATAGACACATTATTGACTCTATTCTAACTTGCTTTGGGGGTTACAGTCGGTTAAGTAAGAGAGCAGTAGGAAGAAAGGGTAAAAAGCAGAAAGAGAAGACTGAGTAGGAAAGAAGATAAACAGAGGTATGAATGTCTGAATAGAGACATCCTTGCTAGGTAAAATGTATTGGCTGTGATATGACAACTTGTAGACATTCCCAAAAGAAAACAGAATTCATCCTGGTTGTGGTTTGCATTCCATCATGATTCCAGAAATTAAAGAGCTATACTCAAAGTTTCTGTTAAACATTTAAGATGTAGCTATGTCCTACAATTGTTTCTCCAGCACACATTATAAGTTGAAGGTTTTCTTAAATCTTTTATTAGTAGTCTTTTTAAAAAATGGTGATTAAAGCTTCTGAGCAACTTTCCTTTTGCATTATCATTTTTTTTCATTGATTGTTTTGGTCACTAAAAGGACTCAGAAATTGCTTTTTTGGAACAAGAACAAAACCCTGATATAGCTGAGTGCTAGCACAGAAAGCAGCTTTATAGAATGGTGTTCCCAGAAAGTACTTTACGAGTCGAAATAAAAATTGTCATAATTATTTATCATATCTTAATTATTTACCCAGGGCTTGATATTCAGATTTACTCAGCACCCTTGGCTGCCATTAACTGCAATGAGTATTGTGGATACTTAGCACCTTTGGAAATTGGCCCAATTTTTTTTTTTTTGTTTTGTTCTTTGCCATGGAGAGAAAGATTTGTCCCCTGGCCACAACCCGAAACCATCCAGTGGAATGTCCTGTTCCTCTGTGCCAGCCTTGCTCCATGATCCCCCTTAAAGGGGATTCCCTCCATCAAGGAGGGGGTTATGGCCCTAAGGTTGTATCATCTTTCCTTGGAAATCTCCTCTAGATCAGTGGAGGAATAGTATGTGTGTGTGTGTCCCTCCCCCACCCCCGCCCCCCAACCAGTGCAGATCCCTGGATCCATGGAGGACTCTGCAGGGTTCCAAGGGAAGGAAAGGATATTGCAGGGGAGACAATTGGCCTACTTCTTTCCATGTAGACAGGGAGACCCACATTCAGCGATCTTTGGGATGTGATCAAACCTATAGCAATCTGAATAAAACTTGGAGGAAGGAGCACAGCTTGCAGGAGGGAAGTGTTTTGAGGAGGCACCAGGAAATCAGTCTCGGTGCACACACCTAGAATAGGTTTCAGAGTAGCAGCCGTGTTAGTCTGTATTTGCAAAAGAAAAGGAGTACTTGTGGCACCTTAGAGACTAACAAATTTATTTGGGCATAAGCTTTCGTGAGCTACAGCTCACTTCATCGAATGCATTCAGGGTAGAATAGTGTAGAATAATAGCTGCAGTTGCAATGGCTCTGTAAATAGACCTCTTAATAAAGAACCAGTTTAGTTTTACAAGCAAAGAGCCCTTTTATGTTATCACTCAGTGTGCAGCACATGAAAAAGAGCCCATGTATATAAAATGTAATTGGAAATTAACTTTAGAATCAGTGTATAGAAATACCTGCCATTCTTTCACTCTCTCCATCACTATGGCTGCATTATTCCCCTTAGTTCCACATGCAGAGAGGTTTCAACTCTCCCCCCACCCCAGAACTCAGGAGAAGTGCTGCCCCACTCTCTGCACAGTGGGTTCCATTTAGGGGCGATCCAGAGAGAAGGTACCATGTGATGGAAGAATCTTGCAGTGCTGCTCCTATGGAACTGCTCAGGAGTGAGGGAAAACCATGCATGGGGTGACAGCTGGTGCAGTCATGGAGTCTCTGTACAGAGACCCATGGATCCTGTAGGTAGGGTTGCCAACTTTCTGATTGCAGAAAAGCAGACACCCTTGCCCCGCCCATGCCCAGAGCCCCCACCCCTGCCCCTTCTCCGAGGCCTTACCCTCCACTCACTCCATCCCCCCCTCCCTCCATCACTCTCCCCCACCCTCGCTCACTCACTCATTTACACAGGGCTGGAGGAGGGGTTTGCGGTGTGGGAGGGGGATCAGTGCTGGAGCAGGGGGTTGCAGTGTGCGGGGAGAGAGGGCTCCATCCAGGGGTGCAGGCTCTGGGATGGGGCTGGGGATGAGGGGTTTGGAGTGTGGGAGGGGGCTCAGGGCTGGGACAGGGGTTTGGGGTGAGGGCTCCACATGGGGGTGCAGGTTCTGGGGTGGGGCCAAGATTGTGGGGTTTGGGTTGCAGGAGGTGGCTCCAGGCTGGGGCCAAGGGGTTCAGAGAGTGGGAGGGGGTATGGACTCTGGGAGGGAGATTGGGTGCAGGAGTGGGTATGGGATGTAGGCTCCAGGAGGGAATTGGGGTACAGGAGGGGGCTCAGGGTTGTGGCAGAGGGTGGGTTGTGGGGTGCGGACTCTGGGAGGGAGTTGGGGTACAGGAGGGGGTATGGGATGCAGGCTCTAGGAGGGAGTTGGCGTATGGGAAGGGGTTCAGGGCTGGGAGAGGGGGTTTGGGGTGTGGGAAGGGATGCGAGGTGCGGACTTCAGGTGGCGCTTATCTCAGTCAGCTCCCAGAGGCATCTGGTATGTCCCCATGGCCACTTGGGAAGGGGTGGCCAGGGGGTTCTACATACTGCCCTCGCCCACAGGTGCTGCCCCTGTGCTCCCATTGGCTGTGGTTCCCGGCCAATGGGACCTGCGGAGCTGGCGCGTGGGGTGGGGGCAGCATGCGGAGCCTCCTTGGCTGCCCTTGTGTCTAGGAGCGAGACATGCCGGCTGCTTCCAGGAGCTGCGTGGGATCAGGGCAGGCAGGGAGTCTGCCTTAGCCCAGCTGTGCTGCCGAGCAGACTTTTAACGGATCAGTCAGCACCAGGTCCCTTTTTGACCGGGCATTGCAGTCGAAAAGGATGTTTGGCGATCCTAATTGTAGGATCTGCAGTGTCTGAAAGCAGCAAAACCATCCCTTTCACAGAAGGATTCAGGGCAAACTTTATAAGAAGGAACCTTGAAGAGTTTTTCTCTCTGGGCTGCCTCCTGTGGGTTTTATCATAGGATGGTGCAGTCTGTCCTGTGACTGGAGGACATTATCTTTCAGTCAGAGCTGCCAGGGTATTAATAATTCAAAGCACAAACTCCAGGTTGATGTAGACTGAGCCGCAGTGATGCAGCTGTACCACTGTAGTGCTGCCCGTGCAGAGGCTGTAAGCCGGCGGGAGAGAGCTCTGCCGTTGACTTAGTTACTCCAGCCCCTGCAAGTGGCGGTAGCTCTGTAAGCAGGAGAAGCTCTCCCACCAACATAGTGTTGTCCACACTGGCGCTAGGTCATGATAACTTATGTCGTTCAGGGGGGTAGCTTATTCACACCCCTGAGTAACATAACTTATACCGACCCAAGCTAAGTATTCAGTCCTCATTTGAACGCTGAAGAAAGCAGATCCTTTTGTTGCTGATGTAGCATAAGGTATATTTTAAAAAAAAAAAAAAAGGAACAAAAGGTCAAATTCTTAAAGCCATAAAAGTTAGAGATGAAAACTTTTAGGCCACCCAGTCTATCTCTTGACAGTACAGGGTCACTTTCTACAGAGTATTTTCTAATATTTTGATGTTAAATTTAACCCTTAAACACATATAAATATTAATGCATGCTTATTTTAACAAATATTGTCTTTATCTTCACTTTGTAATACCCGCTCTCTCATACATTGAAATACGAAGTGTGTTTCTGCAGTCTTTGCACAGACAAAAGCAGCATGGAGATCTGCAGAATCATATCCATGTATTGTTGTTTTGCTTACGAATTTTGAGTGCCATCTATTGGAGCTCTGGAGACCCAGTCTGCTCAGTGACTTTCCTCACTGAGTCCTAAATGTAAGGGGACTGTTGCCCCCTTACTAACATTCAGTGGGGGTGTTTTAGTTGCTAGCTCCCAGTACTAAAAGGGGAAGGGTCTATGGGAAACCAGGACCCTGAGACTGACAGTCCCCAGGAACAATGGGGAGAGGCCAATGCTCCAGATCAGCCTGAATGACAGGGCGGGCAGGCGAATCAGGGAGTCAGGAGGCCAGGGAGGTCCCGTCCTCCGTGTGAGCTGGATTTGCCTGGGTCAGACAGAGCGGGGCCGAGCTAAGGAGAAAGCAGGGGCCCAAGCTGAGGTGGGGAGCAGAGCTGGGCCAGATCCAGAGGTACCAGAAAAGCAGCCCAGAGAGAGCAGACCCAGTCCTGGGAGCAGAGCTGCAGCCCCAAAGCCAGAGGCACAGCCCAGAGAGAGCAGACTTGCCCTGGGAGCAGAGCTGCAGCAACCACAGCCAAAGGGGCCAGAAAAGCAGACCAGGAAGAAGGTCAGTGCTGGGAGCAGAGTCACAGAAGCAGCCTGCAGAGCAGACCTGTCCTGGGAGCAGAGCTGCAGCAACCAGAGCCAGAGGGGCCAAAGAAGCAGCCCAGGGAGCCGGAGGCAGAGCAGCAGCAGCAGTGCAGAGACAGAGTGGTGCAGCTGGGGCTGGAGCAGGCCGGAGCTGGGTGCGGTGAGCAGCTGAGGAGACCGAGGGGGACCCTGGGCAGCAGGCTCAGCCAAGAGGCTCTGCAGGCCAGGCGTGGATTGTACCCCCGACAGGGCGGGGGCAACACTGGGAAGTAGAGTCCTACCACTTAGAGCCTGAGAGCGTGTGGCCACCACCAGAGCAAGTGTCCAACGCACAGCATCCCTGCAGCACAGCCAGGGCCTGAGAAGAAGGCCTGGGACTTACAAGGAACAGACTGTGAACTGCCCTGACGTTCCAGAGACACTGTTTGTATGTTCCCTGCCACAGAGCGTGGTGATGTGTTTCCTTTAACCTTTCCCATTTCCCCTTATTCTTTTTAAAATTAATTGTTGATTAAATAACTTGCATTTGCTTTAACTTGTATATAATGGTCAGTGGGTCAGAGAAGTGCCCAGTGCAGAGAGAGTACCCCGGAGTGGTGACACCTTAGCCCCTGTCCTAGGTGACCACGGCAGGGTTGGGGGTCGAGCCCCCCGGAATCCTGGGCCCAGCCTTGTTGGGGTTACGAGGACTCTGCCAGACAGGAGGGTGGAAAGGGAGCCCTCAAGGGCAGGGAGGCCACTGGGTAAAGGAAGTGGGAGCGAGGACTCAGATCCTTTCGCTAGCCCACTTCACCGGAGTAGTGCAGAAGCCAGGAAAGTTCCCCACAATAGTGGGACTATTCCCCCCCCCTTACATAATCAGAACTAACATTAATAACAGTTGAAACAAGAACTGATGTCGAATTAGTTTGAGGAGGGACACAGTTCTGTAGCCAAAAATAAATAGAGAGTTAGAGAAAGCATGTACACTTTTGTAATTTGGAGCATGCCATGGATGAAAAGTTCACTGCAAACCAAGCTGCATTTAACAATTCCCTCTTCTCTCTGTTGTTCAGAACATAGTTTCATAGCTGAAAGTCTGGGGAGTTGGGGAAAGGGGTGATAGAGTTTTATATATTCATTCATATGTCATAATAACAGAATAAAAGTGTGATTCTAGTTTGGAAAGTGTGCATCCAAAAATGGCAACTTCTGCCTGAACAGATCTGCTCACTGTGGCTATTCAAAGTAATATCTGCTTATTTTAGTGGGAAAAAATATGTTTTTACTCTGACTAATGTATCATTGACAGAATTATAAGTTAAATTTCAACTACAGGGCTAAATTCTTCTGTCATTTACACTCCAGTAGCCCACTGAGTAAACCAGTTCTTCTGCCAATGCACCTCTGCAGTCAGAGAGGAAAGGGCGGGTTTTACCCCAGTATGAGTATTCCAGTTATGTATCACAAACAAGGTTCTATATATGAACTGAAATGATGCAGAATTTTAAATGCTCACAATAATAGCTCTCTACTTGTTTTTGTCGTGGACAAGAACTTGCTACTGTGTGTGACTGGAAACTTACCCTGACGTTGTGTTCAGTACTTGAGAGAAGCAGGCAGCGGCACAGTGTGCTAATGTCCTGAGTTGTAATGAAGTTACATCACATTTGATGGTATATATGCTTTTTCATATATGTTATTACCTGCACTATAAGTGGTGCAGATATTCTATTAATGATTGGGTTCTTAAGCTCTTCTTCTTCCATGGTAACAATCATATCCCCTCTCAGCCTTTGTTTTGCTAGGCTAAACAAGCCAACCTCGTTTAGTCGGTTCTTGTTAGCTAGGTTCGCCATTCTCCTGATTTAACAAAACTACCACAAGTAGTCCTCCTA
The DNA here is from genome assembly GCF_965152235.1 of Eretmochelys imbricata. NCBI lineage: Eukaryota > Metazoa > Chordata > Testudines > Cheloniidae > Eretmochelys > Eretmochelys imbricata. Next base: position 244,740,027 of record NC_135573.1, read on the forward strand.
CTGTTGTCCCACACTTCACTGGTCACCACAGTTATCTTTCTTTGCTCAACTTCCCCACATAGGGCATGGCTACACTTGCAGATGTAGAGCGCTTTGAGTTAAACCAGCCTTTGGTGAGCGCAGTAGGGAAAGCGCTGCAGTCTGTCCACACTGACAGCTTCAAGCGCATTGGTGTGGCCACATTCGCGGCACTTGCAGTGGCATTGGGCATGGTGCGTTATGGGCAGCTATGCCAGCATGCAAGTGACTGCAATGTGCTTTTTAAATGGGGTGGGGGTGGGGTGGAGTGTGACAGGGCATGTGTTGTGTGTATGTGGGGGGAGAGAGCATGTCAACATGCTGTCTTGTAAGTTCAGACAGCAGCAGACCCCCCTCACTCCCCCGTCTCTCTCTGTAACACACAGCATTCCACACTAATGGTTGCTTTGTCTCGGAGCAGATAAGCAACCGGCTGTCAGAAATGGAGCTTTCAAAGGGCATGTCCGCATTCCTACAGCGATTCCAAAACAATGACAAGAGTGGTCACTTGACTTAAGGGGATTATGGGATATTTCCGGAGGCTGATCAGAGCACAGTAATGTAACACCTCGTCCACACTGGTGCCGCGGTGCTCCAGCGGGGGTGCAGCAAACTTTATTCCACCTTTATTCCAAGGTGGAGTACCAGCAGCGTTGTAGCCGCGGAGTCATAGTGCTCTACATGCCTTGCCAATGTGGACAAGTAGTGAGCTAGTGCGCCCGGGGCTCCCTTATTGCGCTGTAACTCGCAAGTGTAGCCAAGCCCATAGTCTCATTCTGCAAGCCACAGTTGCAACCACTGTTCTGTATCTTGCAGCTGAAAAGATAGGTCATCTTCAATAAGACTACAGTGCAGCTCTCAAATTATGTATTAGTGGGTGCTAAAAAGGAGTACAACTTATACGTGGCTCGCTGCCTGACACACACACACAGATGTATCTATATTTGTAAATGCCCTTTGCAGTAAGATATGGTATATTAGCCATGCAAAAAACAAAAACAAAACCTACTCGACATAATTCATTTGGAATACATATTAGGGAACATTTACTACGTGTTGTATTAGAACTATAACAATGTATAACCCACTCACCTTCCTTTGTTCTATGACTGCAGAGGTATGAATTGCCCACTTCACCTTGAAAAAAGAAAAGATGTACTTGTGGCACCTTAGAGACTAACAAATTTATTTGAGCATAAGCTTTAAGTGAGCTACAGCTCACTTCATTGGATGCATGCAGTGGAAAATGCAGTGGGGAGATTTTATATACACAGAGAACATGAAACAATGGGTGTTACCATATACACTGTAATGAGAGTGATCAGGTAAGGTGAGCTATTACCAGTAGGAGAGGGGAAATAAAAGGTGGGGAAAAGACCTTTTGTAGTGATAATCAAGGTGGGCCATTTCCAGCAGTTGACAAGAACATGTGGGGAACGGTGGGGGGGGGGGGGGGGATGGGGAGGGGGAAATAAACATGGGGAAATAGTTTTACTTTGTGTAATGACACATCCACTCCCAGTCTTTATTCAAGCCTAATGTAATGGTGTCCAGTTTGCAAATTAATTCCAATTCAGCAGTGTCTCACTGGAGTCTGTTTTTGAAGTCTTTTTGTTCTAATATTGCGACCTTTAGGTCTGAAATCGAGTGACCAGAGAGATTGAAGTGTTCTCCGACTGGTTTTTCAATGTAATAATTCCTGACATCTGATTTGTGTCCATTTATTCTTTTACATAGAGACTGTCCAGTTTGGCCAATGTACATGGCAGAGGGGCATTGCTGGCACATGATGGCATATATCACATTGGTAGATGTGCAGGTGAATGAGCCTCTGATAGTGTGGCTGATGTGATTAGGCCCTATGATGGTGTCCCCTGAATAGATATGTGGACACAGTTGGCAACGGGCTTTGTTGCAAGGATAGGTTCTTGGGTGAGTATTTTTGTTGTGTGGTGTGTGGTTGCTGGTGAGTATTTGCTTCAGGTTAGGGGGCTGTCTGTAAGCAAGGACTGGTCTGTCTCCCAAGATCTGTGAGAGTGATGAGTTGTCCTTCAGGATAGGTTGTAGATCCTTGATGATACTCTCTTACAATGTATTAACTTCTTATGCTGAAAGATCTGTTTCACCTTGTATTTAGCTGTGACACACAGAATACCTTTCCCAGATCTGAGGAAGAGCTCTGTGTAAGCTTGAAAGCGTGTCTCTTTCACCAAGAGAATCTGGTGCAATAAAACAGGGGTTCTCAACCTTATTCTTTCTGAGGCCCCCACAACATGCTATAAAAACTCCACAGCCTACCTGTGCCACAATAACTGGCTTTCTGCCTATAAAAGCCAGCAGCAGCTTGAAGGGGTCTCAAGCAAGGCAATTGCTTGGGGCCCCATGATACAGGGGCCCCCATGAAGCTACATTGCTCAGGCTTCGGATTCAGCCCCGGGTGACAGGGCTCAGGGTGCTGGACTTCAGCCCCATGCAGTGGGGCTTCAGCTTTCTGCCCTGGGCCTCAGCAAATATAACGCTGGCCCTGCTTAGTGGACCCCCTGAAACCTGTTCACGGCCCCCCCCCCAGGGGCCCCAGACCCCTAGTTGAGAACCACTGCAATACAAGATATTACTTCACCCGCCTTGTGTCTTTAACAGAAATACGTTTTCCTTTTTACAAAATCCTAGTCTGTTTTCAGGGGCCAGTGCTCCCTCTGCAGGCAGAAAAAAAACTAAGACCTCTTGGCTTTACAGAACTGTTCCTATCATGGAGTTCTGGATAAAATGCTTTTTTTAAAAAAAAGTGATCAGTAACTGGAGTATGGATTTTTTTTTTTATAACTTATGAGTAGGTGTTTTAAAAAAAAATAATTATTTTAAGTTTGCTGTTGCATCCAAAATTCAGTAGAAATAAAGTGTAACTTAGAAACGTTATCTAAATGATTCAGCTGTCTGTTCAGTCTTAACATTCATGAGAAATAAGTTGTTTACATGCGTGCTTAAAGATTATTCCAAATAACCCGTGTGTGATTTGCTTCATTAGCAACACGTGATGCAGCTGGCCAGCAGAGTTTTAGGAAAGAGATCTTTATTAAGCATGATGAGAGGCCAGTATTACATGCTGTCCTATGTGTTGGCATCCTGGCCCCAGCTTGTATTCCTGAGCCTTTGTTCTCACATCAAACTAGCTCCCTCCTGAAACCTATCTTTCTCCAGTTCCTCATCAACTACAGGGCTTAATGCTACAGGACTAAAATATTAGGCCACCAAAATATAAATACACACTTATTGTATAAGAAGCATGTAGGCAACTATGGAAATAGGAAAAGAAAGTGTGTTAAATACGCTGTATTGCCAGAGTTCCCCTTATTTTATTTGGAAGCTCTTGGTTTGTGATCTCTCTCAGAGGTTACTGTAATAATTTATTGTTCTACAATGTATTTGTGGCCTGTAAAATGAATTATTATGTAAGAATCTTTTCAATTTGAACAGACTGTGAGTAGGAGTCATCTGCAAATGGATTTAATTGACAATAGGTGGATTTCTGTAAGTAGCAACAGAAACATACAGACTGGATTTGGATTGCTTGGGACAAAAGTATCTGCGGAATCTTCGAATTTGGGGAATCTCTTTCAGAAATCAAGAACTCCAAATATGCGACAGATGCCATATAATTCTTAACATACTGCCCAGATGGTGCCAACGGTGTCCTCATTATTAATCCCCATGTCAGTGCATTGGAGATCAGAGCGATTCAACAGGAAGAAACACATTAAACCCCATTCATGCCTGTCTTTAAAATTTTGAAAGGAATCTTGAGAATAAGAAGCGATGGTTAAAACTTTGCCAATAATGTAAATGGAGCAGTTAGAAATGAGCCATTTCAATTTAAATCTACTAGAAGTCTGGAGCAAGATCTCATTTTCATCAATAGAGTTGACAAATTTAGCCATAGCATTCGCATTTGTTGAACATTCTCATCTGGAAAATCTATAGGGTTACTCAAAAAGGAGCCTAGACCCCAAAAGTCACTACAAAGTGTGTTATGATTTTGTTTTACATGTAACCTTTTGTTTCCATTACCCTTGCTCACCATCTCTTGAATTTTAAATCATTGGTAATACACTTATCCTTGTTTTCACTATAAATACATCTCAGTGCTGTTATATTATGCAAGATGCTGATCCTGAGTTGAATCATACCAACTGGTATGTGCACCGTTCCCTTGGAGACAGCCGATCTGGTATTTATGTGAGTGTTCAGTGGATAGAGGGCTGGACACCAACAGGGGAACACTTCAAAGGGGCTTGGAGACTGGGGTGCTCCTACTGTTAGCCTGCAAGGCAAAGTAAGGACTGGCATAGCTCAGAGGAGAGTGTGTGGGTTGCAAACAGGCTGATGGTGCCAGGGAGCTGACACCCAGTTAAGCACAAGGAAGTATCCCTCATGTGGGAGGCAGGGGGTAACAAGGTGATTCGCAGTCCTGGGTACCCCAAGAACCATCACCCACACATCTTTGTGCTTATAGCCCCAACTTTACTACAACCAGGAGTAGTGGAAGGAGTAACAGACAAAAAGGAAGAGAGATACACAAAGGCCAAAAGAAAAGGAGTATTTGTGGCACCTTAGAGACTAACCAATTTATGGGGGGGATGGGGAGGGGGAAATAAACATGGGGAAATAGTTTTACTTTGTGTAATGACACATCCCAGTCTCTATTCAAGCCTAAGTTAATTGTATCCAGTTTGTAAATTAATTCCAATTCAGCAGTCTCTTACTGGAGTCTGTTTTTGAAGTCTTTTTGTTCTAATATTGCGACCTTTAGGTCTGAAATCGAGTGACCAGAGAGATTGAAGTGTTCTCCGACTGGTTTTTGAATGTTATAATTCTTGACATCTGATTTGTGTCCATTTATTCTTTTACTTAGAGACTGTCCAGTTTGACCAATGTACATGGCAGAGGGGCATTGCTGGCACATGATGGCATATATCACATTGGTAGATGTGCAGGTGAACTAGCCTCTGATAGTGTGGCTGATGTGATTAGGCCCTATGATGGTGTCCCCTGAATAGATATGTGGACACAGTTGGCAACGGGCTTTGTTGCAAGGATAGGTTCCTGGGTTAGTGGTTCTGTTGTGTGGTGTGTGGTTGCTGGTGAGTATTTGCTTCAGGTTAGGGGGCTGTCTGTAAGCAAGGACTGGCCTGTCTCCCAAGATCTGTGAAAGTGATGGGTCGTCCTTCAGGACAGGCTGTAGATCCTTGATGATGCGTTGGAGAGGTTTTAGTTGGGGGCTGAAGGTGACGGCTAGTGGCGTTCTGTTATTATCTTTGTTGGGCCTGTCCTGTAGTAGGTGACTTCTGGGTACTCTTTTGGCTCTGTCAATTTGTTTCTTCACTTCAGCAGGTGGGTATTGTAGTTGTAAGAATGCTTGATAGAGATCTTGTAGGTGTTTGTCTCTGTCTGAGGGGTTGGAGCAAATGCGGTTGTAACGTAGAGCTTGGCTGTAGACGATGGATCGTGTGGTCTGGATGAAAGCTGGAGGCATGTAGGTAGGAATAGCGGTCAGTAGGTTTACGGTATAGGGTGGTGTTTATGTGCCCATCGCTTATTAGCACAGTAGTGTCCAGGAAGTGGATCTCTTGTGTGGACTGGTCCAGGTTGAACCCCCCGCTCTCCTGCTGGTAATAGCTCATCTTAAGCGATCACTCTCCTTACAGTGTGTATGATAATACCCATTTTTTCATGTTCTGTGTGTATATAAATCTCCTCACTGTATTTTCCACTGAATGCATCCGATGAAGTGAGCTGTAGCTCATGAAAGCTTATGCTCAAATAAATTGGTTAGTCTCTAAGGTGCCACAAGTACTCCTTTTCTTTTTGTGAATGTAGACTAACATGGCTGCTACTCTGAAACAGAGGCCAAAGCCTACTGCAATCAATAAGCTAAAGACCACCCAGAACTACAAACAGGAGATCGTGTCAGGATCAAATTATTTCCTTAGGACAAATCATACTCTTGAAAGCAAGGTACATGTGTCAAACAGATAAACTTTCTTTCAGATAATGTAGCAGTGGATGGGCGTATATTTCACTGAAACCACAAATACATTCACAGAGTACAAACACAAGACAAAAACGCAGATGGGGAAGACAGTGAAATATGCACTCCACTGAGACTTGCTCAGCAGGACACAGAAGGCGCACAGGCTGCTAACTGACTGATAGATATTGGAACAGACTCTCAAAATACCACACCACCAAGCTCATGGCAGTCTTCTATCATTACAAGAGAGACTCACATTCCAACATCAAACCATCCTCAAGGCATATACAAGACTTTATACAATTCTAGAGTGAAAGAACAACCCTTCCAAACACAAAGGAAAATAGACCAGTGGTTCTCAACCTGTGGTTCATGGACCCCTGGGGGTCTGCAAACTATGTCTAAGGGATCCATGCAAGGACAAAACAGGCTGAACAGAATTCAACTGTATAAACAGACAAAAGATTTTCAAAGGGGTCCGCACCTCCATATGAAATTTCTTAGGGGTCTGCAAATGAAAAAAGATTGAGAACCAGTGCCTTAGACACCAAACAAGTTAAGAGTTAGTTAATTAAAACAAAAAGTTGATGATAAACTTTATATTATGATGTGTAGAGTATAATAGAATAAATATATGACTGTAGTATTCATGTTTAATTTTGCTATTTCAAATGTGACAAATGGGAGGTTGTGATAAATAGCTCTGTCCACTGGGAAGCTATGGTATGATTGTGTATGGGCACCTGGAGAACTTTTGTTTCAGGATGTGCTTGATGAGAGCACAGAGTACGTGAAGGGAGGAATAAAGCCTGAATGTAATACTGTCTTGGTTCTCTCTATTTATGCTCGCATATAGAACAGGGATGAAAACTGAGCCTATTACTGTTCTCCAGGTTTGAACTGGAGCAACAAGGTCATGAAATATATAAGGGTGAGTGAACCTGTTAAGAGAAAATATAACCAACACCACTGTTAGGCTTGTCATGCCCTCCCAGTAGGTCACCACCATAGCTTTGGGGCCCCCTCCCAGGCAACGAAGGACCTGTTCAACCCACCAGAGGGCTTTGAAAACATTCACCTGGCCTCACAACACCCCGGCAACATAGGCAGGTATTTTTATCCCCAGTTTACAGGAAGGCTAAGTGATTTTCCAAGGTCACTTAAAAGGTCAGGGTCTGTCAGCACTAGCACTCAGGAGTTCTTGGCACCCAGTCCTGTGTGCAGACCAGACTTCTTAGACATAGGAACATAGGACTGGAAGGGAGCTCTTAGGTCATCGAGTCCAGGCACCTGCTATTACCAGTATGGTGCCAGAACTATCATCATTAGATCTCTAGTGTTCCACAGAGAACTGGCTGTCACTAGCTCCTCCTCCGTGCTGTCAGCTGCAATATCCCATTAAAAGAAGTTGACAGTACATTAATATTTTCCTGATGCCATTTAACCAATTACTGTAGCTTGCCACAACAGTAAAGAGTGGGAGAGGCGACCTGTGCAAACATGACTGGGCGGGGAGATATGAGACTATCTCTATTAAGACATGGCCCACACAATAGAAATGTTTGAGAGTCCCTAAAGTGGAGCATACGTGGATTTTATTTTATTTTATTTTATTTTAATTTTTTTGTATTTTGCATGTGCTGTTGACTTCAATCTCCTTTCCCTTTGCACAGAAACTTGCTATTTTTATATGTCTCATATGCCATCAGGTACTTTTCCTCCTAGGAAATAACTAGTTCAAGGACACCATAAGAGCTCTTTGCATATAAAGTGGATCTTCAGTACTCCATGAAACTGGGTGACAAAACCTTCTGATGTGATTTTATATTATTCAGCTCAGAGAGAAGGATGGAAGAATGGGGCCACACTCTATGTGATGCAGAATGAACAAGAACTTAAAATCATGTTGCACACATTCAAATGCAATGTCAGCATGGAACAAAAAAACAACCAACCAACCAACTAACCAGAGCTGAGTGTTATGACTATAAAGTACCCATCATCATAGCTCCAACCTACAGAGAGCATAGCTCTCCTTTCACTATTTTTCCTTCAGAGCCTCTTATTATTAGGGCCCCAGACTCTAGTGGGAATGGGGGATTCATTAGCAGGACTTCTCCCACAAGGAAATACTATTTAATGTAAGTTAGGCTTGTAGCATCTGGCTCAGTATTTGTAACTTGAAAAATATCAGTCACTTAAAATATAGCATTTATTGAATCTGCAGACATCCATGCTGTCCTCTAGTCTCATTGTGCAAGGACACTGAGCAGGAACAAGGTTTTGTACAAAATGTTTTAGGTGAAACCACTTTGTATGTATTATGTAATCCTCCGAAATGAATCCTAAATAATTAATCTAAAAACAATCCTATTGTCATATCAGTTCCTGTTGGCTATTACAATGGAATATGCCAGACGTTCTCCTTCACTCAATGCCCCTAGTATATATATTGGTTTTAAAATGCCATATTTTATACCATATATATTTAATATAATACAAATACTACTTTATAATACACACTGTCTGACATTCTGTATAAATTCATTTCATACTCAAAAGCATTTCAAGATACAGTTTGTCGGGAAGATACTATTCTAAATGATACATGAAGTTGTGTTTTATTTTAATTAAAAGTTTTGTTATTGAACAGCCTATTTCTTAATATAGCCTCTCGCATCCCATAATACTGAGTCCCCTCTCCTCCTATTAGTTCCTTTCCTTCCCCGCCCCCCTTCATAAGACCTGAAGATGCACAATGTCCTGCTAAAAAAGAAGAGACCTGGAAATTCTAACAACACTTTCCACTTGCAGATTCAAATATACCTACTAATGTGTTTTTTCGAGTGATGTGCTTTTATTTTGTTGGGATTATTTTTCAAATAGACTATATACATTGGTCATTGGGATTGACGCTCATATTCTCCACTCACTGGGGAAGCAGCTGATGTTGTGGTTAAAGCACAGGATGGGGACCCTGGACACCTCCATTCTATTTCCAGTTTTGACACATCTTTTTCTGTATGCCTTTGGGCAAATCACTCTTTCTGTGTGCATCAGTTCCCCCATGTGTAGAATGGGGATTAACCCCTCACCTCAATTGTGCAGCTGAACTCATTAACTTATCTTTTAAATTGCTTTGGGATTCTTAGATGGAAGGTGCTATGGAAGTACACTGTACAGTAATTGTAGAACTGTAAAGTTCAGTGTAAGCAGAACAGTCATGTAGCCTGCTTGTATACACATTTCTTTTGTAGAAAGGGGTTCTTAGGATTGAACATAGCAAGGAATCAGTTGATACACTAGCCTCTCTTAGCTTCTTATCAGAAAGACGTTCAGGGCCCACAATAGCATCTTTTAGCTCTATTAAAGTCTAAGGCCAGCAAACCAAAGTGGTTGTGGCAACTGTGTAGAAGATGCCTGGCTAGATTAACTGGAAGAGACGTGTAACAGGGAAAACAAAAGGGATTTCTGACTTCATATTTGTGTTTCCTGGGGTACCTAATGAAAACATCACTTTGTATTCCTTGAGGGCTATCTTCAGCAATGTATTTTTGTTGAACTATTCTAGCCTTTCAGTGTACATCTCCATTCAAACCACATTTAGATCACAGTTGAAATGAAGGGAATCTCAATCTGCTTCCCAGTGACTATCCGTGTAGGCACTATTTATAGCTTCTGCTCAAGTAGCCTCAGGACTACAGCTGGACAGGAAACATTTTTTTCCAGTCCCACAATAATGTTCAAAATATTAAAAAAAATTCCCACCCCAAATTGGGATGAAATGTCAAAATCTCAATTATTTTTGTGAACTGAGAATCTGAAGGGAAAAAATATTCAATTGAGGTCAATTGAAGCGTTCCATTTTAATATCAACAATTTTTTAGTTTAAGTAGTTTTAACTTTGGAAAAAAAATTGTTTTGAACCAGAAAAACAGAGTTTTTCATTGTGAATATAATGAAATATAATATATTAAAAAAAAATAAAAGTGTGTGTGTGTGTGTGTGTGTGCTGGGGAGGGGTGGGGGGGCAGAACTGACCCTTTCCTATGCACAGTTTTGGTTTAGATGAATTGCCTTTTTCCTATGGAAAAAAAACATTTTGTCAGAAAATTCTCAACCAGTTCTACTCAGGATGGCACTTGTATGTATGTTGCTGGTTAGAGCTGAGGTGGATTTGCAGAGATATGGGGGGGAAGTGAAGCACCTGTTTACCTTATTGTCTTTCTTTAATAGCTAGTGTGCTATCAGTTTTCCATTTTTATTTACGCACACAATTCCTCCCATTTAACAAGGAAAAGAGCTGTACCCAGGCCTCATACGAGCTAATGCACCTTGAAATAATAGATGATTTCCAGGGGACCTTTATCTACCTCAAGAAGCTCTCCCCTTGCCTGAGCCAAAGCCCATTGCAGTCAATGTCTCTCAATGCCTGCAGTGGGATGTGGATCGGACCCTCAAAGTGCATGTTGGGATTCCCTCCAAGACCTTTACCAAGAAGTTTCAGAGAGGCTGGAGCAGGTGGGTATTCACCAGAGTCCGGCCCAATGCTGGGAATGGATAAAGCACCTCAGGCTCTGGCACTGGAAGGCTAAAGACCACAGGCACTTCACGACTGCAGCATACCCCTTATTCAAGCAGCTGGACCCAGTGCTCTCCTGGGCTCCAATACCAAGCCTGAGGTATCTCTTGACCCCCTCCTGAATCCTGATGGTCTCATCATCCAACAGGATGCCAATGAGGTCAGTGGAAAGAAGGTGTGAGGAGGCAGTGGGGACCATAGTGGAGGAAGCCCCAGAAGACTTGAAGGAAGAGGACCAAGTTATCCTGCACCTCTACCTGGAGGAAATGGCTCTGCAAGCCGCTCCTGATGAGCCAGAGGAGGACTCCGAGACACAGTTCAAAATGGAACCTGAGTTGGATAAATTAACCCCCCACCTTCCTTGTCAACATCCCTCCCTCTTTCTCTAGGGCTGCAATCAGGACTGGAAGCTTCCCCCAAAAAACTGTTCGCTGACCAAGACATAACTGTACATTCAATATTTTATTGAATTACCTCAAACCACTGTAAAGCTTTTGGCAGAGGCAATAGAACAGATTGCCAGCGAACTATCATACTGCCCCTGGGTCTGCGAGTTTGTTGGCCAATAGGCTGAGAGTGAGGTGCGGGGAGACGGGGGAGGTCTAGCTGTGGGACAGGACATTTGTAGAAGATTAATGGTTCTGAACAGTTGTGTTCTGTTCCTTTCAAGATCACAAGCTTTCATTCCAGTAAGTCCTCTTTCCCCACTTACAAACAGGAGCCACACAGAAGGGGTGGGAGGATTTAGGTCTGGGCAGTACAAGAAGGAGGAGGGGAACTTGTGCTGCTCCAGGGAATGTGACAGCAGTCTTCTGTCACAGTATGAAGATTTTCAAGCATTTCCCGTCACTGGTGTCCAGGATCTCCGCTCTCAAAGCCATGCTGCACAAGTCAGGAAAAAGGGGGTAAGTGGGTGGGTGAGATATCTAATCCAGAGGCTGCAAAAACACAATGCAGCATCCCTTTGAAGGGGATGGGGGAATGCGAGTGGCTTATGGTCTTGATCGGAAAGTTTATGGAACAAAGAACAGTTGCTGTTTGACTCTTTCTTTCCTCATTCCTTTTTCTGCTCTTTGCTAGACGAAGGGGCTGGATTTCCTGATGCTGCTGGTGTGGGATTGGGGGATGATAGTCATTGGCAGTGATTCACTTCTCCCCTCCATTCAGACACCATTTGCTATTTTAGAATATGGTCTATTGCCTTTAGACCTACCTTCTAGTCTCATATATGTATGTCCACGTATTTCTGGTGCAGCAGAAAATCCAGCTAGTTCTTTAGGTTCCACGGGCACTTCAGAAACCCCATGCTCTGAAACCCAGCTGTAATTTCCAGAACTTTGGGGAGGGCAACTATCCATGGGGAGAGGAGAGTATTGATAGCTTTGCAAACCTGCACCACCACAAACCCAACAAGAGACTTCTCCACCCCCAAGTAGTTTGCAACTGATTGATAGCTATCTGGCATTGCCAACTTCCAGAGGGCAATAGCCACCCACTTCTGCACTGGTATGGGTCTATGGAACCACATGTTCTAACCCTGTAGGGCTGAGGCCAGCTCTTCACAGAGCTCCAGGAATGTCTCCTTCCTCATTCTGAAGTTCTACAGCCACTAGTCATCATCTCAAGATTTCAGGATGATGTGATCCCCCCACACCGTGCTGGTTCTCCTGGTCCAGAAGCAGCAGTACACCCATGGACATTCAGTGAGAATGCTGGCAGTCTCCTGCATCTCTGTATTATGGAGTGACAGTGCATCAGTCACCACCCCAGACATCTGTTTCTCACTTGTGAGAAAGGTCTGAATCCCTTCACCCAGGATTCTCACCAGTCATATACAGTAACACACATTTGCCTTGCGGCTAGGAGCAGAAGCAGAAGCATATCATTGTCACTTGCTCCATGTCTTTCACCATGTTGGGCAGGAAAAAGGGGTGACCAGGAACTGCCATCAACGAATGTGCAAAGGCAGCAGACAGTACCAACAACACACTGCAAGGCGGTTCCCGGAGTCTCTGCTGTGACACACAGAATCCTGGGATACTACCCCTGAAATGCTATTGCCAAAAACGCATACCAAAAAGCAGCAGAACGGATGCCTGTATTCACATGTATACAGCTTGCACCTATGTGCCGCACAGCTGGCACTCAGTGCAGGCATGGGGTACATATGTGGGCATAAACATGGGTAAGTATTGAGTGTGGATGCCAGTGCAGATGTAGCCTTGGAAATTACTGTAAACGCTCTGGACCCAGAGGCTGAATTGCAGTGGTTTGGATCCAGAGCCAAACTTTCCCATTTCTGAGCCAGATTGTCAGCGGGTGTAAATCAGCATAATTGACTGTCTCTCTATCTTAAAGGATTACTCAAGAACATTTTGTTTTAGGAAAATTGTTACTCAGATGATGTTATGGAATACCACTTATTTACCGCACCCCCAGGGCTATTTATTCATTTCATAGACGCTATCAAAGTTTACTTGCTTTCAAATTCTGCTTAAAGATATAGGGCTGATCCTCCCAGATGCTGAGTGCCCTCAGACACCATTGAAATCAATGTTTGTTTGGGGGAAGATGGGGGAGATTGAGGGTACTCAGCCTTTCATAGAATCAGGTCTATAGATAATAAATAGAACAGTGGTGTACAGACTGTAAATACTGAATGTGGAGGATCAAACCCCAAAGAAATCTGAAGATGATCTATGCAGGTTGTAGAAAATTTTTCCAGAAACCTGGTTGGAAGGTGTTATGGAAACAGGGTTTTTCTACAGTAGGGTTTTTAGCCACTGCTGTAACTATACTGATGTAGACGCATCAGTGCAAACCCCCTAGTATAGACATTGTGCACTGGAGAAAAACCCTGACTTGTACAGGTGAAGATTACCACAGTTTAAAGCAACAATTTTCTATGAAGTCAACGGGACAGCTCACGTGCTTAATGTTTAGCATGAGTTTAAGGGTTTGCAGGACCAGGGCCACAATCAATTATTTTCTGAAGGCTGTTTCTGTTTCTTTCACACAAGAAACAAATATGTAGGAACACTATTACTTGCCTCTTTATACTTTTTATTAAGAATAAAGTTATTACAACTAGTTTTAGAAACAAAGATCATGACATGAATAAATTAAGTAGTAAAACATTTTAAAAAATCTATGTAAAGGCTATGCTATTACTTTATGTAAAAATAAAATTCTTTACTTTAGTTTAATGTGGCACTAATTATTTAAAGTAGTTAAGGTAAAATGTGAGTTCGTTGATGTGTTCCTTTTCTCTTGAATGCGTAAGTTTCAATTCGTTGAAGAACCTCTCTGGATTGTGCGTGGACCTCTTGCCAAGCACAGTGACTGTTCGACTGCTTAAGAAAGGGATACCAAAGAAATATTTATTAGATATTGTACTTTGCACTGAAAGAATGAGAGTCAAGACTATGACAAGACAGGACTGAAGGTAGTACAGACCATATCATCAGCTGCTGTAAATTGCCATACCTCCATTTAAATCAATGCAGCTACTTTGGTTTACATCAGCTGCGGACCTGGGCTTGTATGTTTTTAAATTAATTTTTAGGCATGTTAAATTCAAAAATAGCTGAAGAGATTTTACTGAAACTGTCCTCAAATTGACAGCAAGCATGAAAAATTTCAGTCAAAAGGGAATGTGTTGAAGAAAGGTATGAGACCTGGTCTACACTGGAAGATCAGGTCGGTTTAACTACGTCAGCTGGGATGACTTAAGTCCCAGTGTAGACAGTGTTAGGTTAATGGAAGAATTCTTCCATCAACCTAGCTACAGCCTCTTGTGGGGGAGGTAGATTACCTATACCGATGGGAGAACCCCTCCAGTCAGCGTAGGTAGTTCTACACTGAAGCATTACAGTAGTGCAGCTGCACCAGTGCTAGGGTGACCATATAGGAAGTGTGAAAAATCGGGACAGGGGGTGGGGGGTAATAGGAGCCTATATAAGAAAAAGCCCCAAATATCGGGACTGTCCCTATAAAATCAGGACATCTGGTCACCCTAAGCAGTGCAGCTGTGCTGCTGTAGTATTTTAAGTGTAGACAAGCCCTGAGTAACTGCAGTAGCTGCATTTCAACCTTAATTATAGTGGTCATTAGTGCTCTCACTAACACACAGGTATTGGCACATTCCTGTTGGGTGCTCCTGAGCAGAGAGTGACTAGTCCCATAAACAACTATCACCTCTAAAGCAAAAAAGTTATATTGTTTTCAGAAGCTGGAATAAAATTGCGCATTGTGCTTAAAATGCCCTTGGACACAAACATGCTTATTTTGGCTTTTACATAGGATTTGGTAATATAGCACAATCCACAGATTCTTAAAGATAATTTTTTAAATTTTTTTATTAAAGCCAGGACTACTTGAGTAAGTAATAAGCGTTCCCATGACTTAAACATTTGCTGATGTGAGCATGAAGAAAAGACAGTACTCAATGTACTTACTTTGATCAAATAATTACTCATCCTTTTGAAGCAGTCTTTTACTATGGATTCATGGATAACATTAAGAAGACTGGACTGTAGCTGTTGAATTAAAAATAAAAGCAAAAGCAAATGATCATTATGAGCTTGAGCACTTGGAAATAAAAATACATTTGGCTTGGAATATATGCTATTAAAATGATACCCTCCTTTAGCTCTATGATAGTCTACTAGAGAGCATCACCAGCTACTAACAGCAACATCTTTCTCATATGCAGGTCTGGACAGGCAGCACTGCATAGAGGGAGTTAGTTTTGGAAAATATGTACACTATGAAAGCACAATTTCTATATTAAATAATTAAAACTATACTGATAGCTTTTATAAGACATAGAGTCTCTAATTAGCTATGGAGATTTGGAAATTAAGTACACTAGAATTGGAATCTAAGCAAGGTGACATGGTTTTACAATGCTTGGTTTTTTATTTCATTTTTAGACCATTACTTTGAAGGAGGTTAAAGTTCCTTAGCTTCAAAATAAATGGTATTAGTCATTTGGTACAATAGGTATATTATTCTAAAGGCAGTACGTCATTGCCATAGTAAAACCATGGAAATACTTAGTATGCTTGGATGAGCACTGGATATTATTGTTCACTTAGAAGCAAATCTTGTCCCGGCCTTTGCCGGTACAGAAAACCTGATAACCAGCAGAAGTCCTGTGGTTCTGCTGCATAGGGCTGGAGCAGGGTATGAGTTTCCATTGAATTCCCAGTCTCTTGACGGTGCAGAGCTGTGCTCTGTGGTTTCCCTCTAGCGCAGTATGAAGAGGGAATTGCTGGGACAGATATATGCATTGGGCTGCCTGCAACCTCAAAGATCCTTCAGCCCACCCCACCTCTGGGGTGGAGTGTGCAGTTGCCAGAGACGCTACCATTGACCTGAGCTTTCAACCCCATTTAAACAAAACAATTAAGCATGTGCTTAAGTGCTTTGCTGATTAAGGATGGATTTAAGCACTTGCTTAAATCCTATATTGCTTAGTGCAGGGTTTGGGATTTGGCAGTTACTGTGGTTAGTAATTTTTAGGCTTAAGAAGACTGTGTAATGAATCAAAATAAAAAGAAAGACTTCACTGTTCAGAGAGCGAGGCAGAGCATAAAGAATTGATTGTGTACTCAGTAATATCTAAGTAAACAAACAAAAATTAAAAACTGTTTGGGCTGAATTTTAAGGCATTGCATCTAAATCAAGCCTTAAAAATGTATGTGTAAAACTTGGAAATACATGTGCAAAAATGGGTATTTGAATATGTTAATATGTTTGTATGGTTAAAATTCTACATATTCATATGTTATGTATGCATCATACGTGCCATTGTTTAAAAATGTAGTCCTATATCTTTAAAGCTTTTTAGTGTATTTTCATTATTATACATTATGAGTTTCATTTTTCCTTTGATGTCCTTGGCTTTAGCTTGAAGAACACATTGGGGCATGAATTGTCCATACTTACACAAGTCTTGAGCTGCTCATGAGTTGCATACATTTCCTTTAGAAAAACGTTTGTATGGGGAAAAGGAACTTTGGCTGTTTTAAAAAGCTCAGCAATTTCATGGACTATTTGGACAATGGCTGCTTTATCGTGCTTAACCTATAAGGAGCAGAAAAAAAGAAATTCTAGGTGTTTTTTTCAAACGTTGGATTTTAGATTTCTGAATTAGCAGGGCACTTTGAAGCTGCCAGATTAAACCTAAAAGTTTTGTCTCATCTTCATGACTGCCCTCTGTTTTTCTAACCACTAAAATTAAATACAGAAGTTATGCACCAGAATCTGCATTTGTGCACACATCAGGTATTGCATGCACAATTTGCCATTACACATTTTGCTTGCATAATCTAAACCCATATTTTTTTTAAAAAAAATTAACCCTAAATATCACAAAACTCTTAAAAAATAGCCTCCCAACATCAGAAAAATAAGACAGTCACAGCTGTGAGAAAACATAGCCTTTGTTGTGACTTTTTTTTTTTTCCGAGGCAGGGAGGCTCTTTCCAAAGTCATTGCCTAATTCACCAACTTTTCAGAAATTCTAAACTTCCATTTTTTAAAAAAGCACTTAAATTTTCCATTCTGAAAGTGCAGTCATAACACCATAGTTAAACTGATAAGGGTCTCCAGTCTAACTATCTCCGGTCAAACAAAGGCAGAAGCAAAATTATCTGTAGTCAAACAATGACAAAAACAAAAGCCAGATGTCAACTCTTTCCATTCTCTCCACCTTTCTACCTCCACAACCCCTCTTGCTCTCAGACATAGGAACTGCACAGACCAGTTATATTCTAATATTAAGGACAAGCAACTTCATTCTCTTTCTCTCTCTTTTTTAAAAAGAAGCATATTACATGCAAAAAATTGTCCTAAGGCAATTTTAGGGCTGCACAGTCAGATCACACTGAACTTGATGTAAAGTAGGAATAAATTTTTTAGGCCTCGTGCAGGTCCAGTGCACAGGGGTGAATTTTGCCCCAAATCCTGCTCCATTTGAAATCAGCTGGAGTTTTGCCATTGACTTCAGTGGAAGCAGGCCCAAAATTTCCAAAGTTCCAGTAACAAGGTTAATTATTCTATATTTAATAGATTTTTCTGATTAAACGTGTAGTTTATTATTGCTTATGATGTAAAATTCTTATTGCAAAATGTACAGAATGTGCAAAGCAGTTGAGTTACAATGCAACAATGATAACAACTTAGCAAATATTTTTTCAACTTACTGCTTTTAACATCTGTTCCGGGACACACAGATCTTTGTTATCCATGTCCGTGCATTCCAGAGGAAAGCTTCTCATGTTCTTTAAAGAAAATTAAGTGTAAATACATTATGCACATTTTAAACAAGGTTTATCACAAAAACAATCCATTAGAAAATCAGTTATTAGTGATGTCATTGACCATGTGAATGCATCAGAGCATACTAAGAACTATGTTAATATAGAGCTTGATCATGCCCTCTGATTGCATGTGTTGAGGACCTATTCTGCACAAACCTCCCCATGCCTACACAGAATGGGGGAGAGAGCTGCTTCTACAGCAACATTTTCCCAGCCCCCGCTGCTTGTCTCCCTGAATGCTCCATCAGGCTTGTGAATCCCTGTGGGTGTAAGGGTGGGCAGGCCAGAATGGGTCAGACTAATGTTCTATCTAGCCCAGTATCCTGTCTTCTGACAGTGTCCCTCATCTCTGACTGCTTGAATCTGGGACTGAACAACAGGGGGATGGATCACTCAGTAATTGCCCTGTTCTGTTCATTCCCTCTGAAGCACCTGGCATTGGCCACTGAGCACCATGGTTGGTCCCCAAGGCATAGAATCATAGAAGATTAGGGTTGGAAGAGACCTCAGGAGGTCATCTAGTCCAACCCCCATGCAATCTCTATGTGGAGAGCTTGAAGCTGGACAACTGGATCATATGGATTGTGGGGTGTGGGAGACACACAAACTCCAGCTGTCCAGCAGAAGGATTCTGGAAGTGAACCTTCTGCTGTTTTCCCACTTTCTAGCCCCTCCTCCCCAGGGGTTTTCCTATGAAGGGGGCAATATGGTCCATTTTTTTTTGGTGTCACTAAAACTACTGACTAACCAACCATGATACATTTTTGAGAGGTTCTTTATTCCATAAACTTGTGAAACAAAATATAAAGACACATCCAGATGGTAAAATAGAAGCCACATACCAGTTTCTCAATCTCCTTCAAAATCTCATTCCATCGGACACTTTCCATGCAGCGCTGACTGCTACTTCTGTGATCACCAAGGGACTTGGCAATCAGGCAGCCAGTTATCAGGAAAAGGAGGCTCCTGAAGTAGTACATTTTCTAAGAGGGGGTCGGGGAAGCAAAGATTCAATCCTCAGACTCTGTGCAACTTTTATGGGATGTTACTGAGCAAAACTAATTCAGATGGTTTTAAAATTCTGTAAAATGTGGACAGTTATGGTTCAACTCACCTGCTTTTACATACTCTGTATTACTCTCTGTAAAGACAGTGGGCCATGTCCTCAGGTATAAATAAGCACAGCTTCAATGAAGTTAGTGTGTCTGCACTCACTTAAACAAGCTAAAGATCTGGCCTAGTATATTATACCAGACAGAATCTGTGCTACCCGAGGTAAAATGAAAACAGGATGGCGAGGTGTTGATTGTTATTACATTCGTATATGTTTTTAATGTTATGAAGATATAATATGTTCATAGTTATTCTGGTCATTTGCAAGTAGATTTCATTACAAACATTTACAGCAATGAACAAGTGCAAACTTGTAATAAGAGTCAATATTATATTGAATTACATTACCCTAAATATAAACTGGAAAAATATGTAGAAAGATGCACTATCAGTTAAAAAAAAGAAGTTAAAAGTAATGTTCATACCTCTGTCCCTGCCTTTCTGTGTAAGACCCATACAAATAATATAGGAAACTGATTATACAGAGGAAATAGTGAAACAACAGTTGAACAGAGTAAACAAACTGAAAATGGAGAATATTGTTCCCTAATCTGTTTTATAGTAATCCTAGTCTCTATTTGTAACATCCGTGTGTTTAAAAAAGTCAGAAAGTATTGAATTTTAAGTTGAAGGTGACCCTTTCAATATAAGAATATATTTTATATGTATTAAGTTTCATAGTAATCAATAGGCATCACTATAGTAAAGGAAAAACTATACATAAATTCTTCTCCTGAACGAAAAAAGCCCTCCAGTGTTGTAATCAAAGCATCCTACCTTGGTGATAAGATTCAGCTTCGGACAGGACACTTCTGGACAGCTCTTGCGGTACCATTCTGCCAGCTATCCCGAGTCCCTTTTAACTGTTCTTTGCTCAATTTAGGAAACCACTGACCTGCCCTCTTTCATCTGCTGATGCAAAGTGAAACAGCTCCTACTTTCAATATCCCACCCTTTCAGGTAGACTTATTTCCAGGTACTAGAAAAATTTTATGTGTGGGTGGTATAGAGGCTAAAGTTGCAAGTTTTAATTTAAATACAGATATAAAGACGTATACTACTAAAGTCAATAGGACTGAAATATATTAAATGTGTATTTCTACTGGGTTTGACATCAGGAATTGAATAATAAGTAAACTATTAATGATTTTTAAATATCCATATACAAAGGACATAGCTAAACACCTCTGTTTTTTACCAGTTTAACAGACACTGTATTCTCTATATTTGTAATGGATGTTTGCTCCGGTAATATCTTCCCTACCAATAAAAAGGGAAAAAAGGACTTTTTAATCTGTGACTATTGTGTACACACACTGTCACGAAGTGTGCGGGAGTCCGGGCCCTGCACCCCACTTCCTGGGATTCACCGTGACTCTCAGCCAGCCAGTAAAACGGAAGGTTTATTGGACAATAGCAACACAGTCTAAAACAGAGCTTATGGGTAAGGCCAGGACCCCTCAATCAAGTCCTTCTGGGGGGCAGGGAGCTTAGACCCCAGCTTTGGGGTTCCCTGCATTCAACCACCCAGCCCAAAACTGAAACTCTCTCCAGCCCCTCCTCCTCTGGGCTTTGTCCCTTTCCCAGGCCAGGAGGTCACCTGATTCCTTTGTTCTCCAACCCGTTAGCTCTCACCTTTCAGGGGGGAAGGGCCAGGCCATCAGTTGCCAGGAAACAGGGTGTTGGCCATTCTCTGTGTCCAGACCCCTGCACACACCTGCCCTCTAGGGCTCTGTAATGATCATACACCCTTATCCCACCACCTAGATACTTAAGAACTGCATAGGGGAAACTGAGGCACCCCCACACTATTCAGAGAAAACATTAAGAACAATCCCACTTCGTCACACACACACGTATATATCTATACAATTATCAATTAGATGAATGCACATACACATATACAATGTACAGTATGCACACACACACACACACACACATATGCACACACACCCTCTTATAGGTATATATGTATGTGTTTTATATACAACCACAAACATATATAAATATCCACATGTGGGTATATATAGAGAGAGATTTACAAAAAATATTACCTCAGGTTTTTGGTTGTCTTGTGGGATTTTCAAAGGAGCTTAAGGGAGTTATATGTCCAACTCCCACCAAATTCGAAAGAAATCACAGCCTTATTGAATAATAACTACACGTCCACAACACTGTCTGAGGCTCTCAAATTCTATATGAATATTAATGACTTATGCCTCAAAACAACCCTACAAGATAGCCATGTTGCTCTTGCTTATTACTTCATAGTTCTTCAAGTCACTTTTATGCTCATTCTAGAATGTCTTCCTTTCTTTTTTTGTGATATACCTCCCCAAAATACTAAGCATTATATTATTACAAGCTAGAAAGTACCTTGAGCTGAATTTTTAAAGGTATATAAAGGCATAAAGATGTAGTTAGGAGCCTACTGAGATTTTCAAAAGTGCCTAAGCATCTAACTCCCGACTTCTGAAAATCCCACCACGTGCATGTCTTCATCTTTAGGTATGTAAAGTTGCTTTAAAATCTGGCCTTGCTAGCATTATCCATATGGCCTAGGTATTGGACCTTAGCTGAATGCTAGTGTTCTACACAGGTGCCAATTAACAACACTGATGGTAAAGCTATGCAGGCAGCTGTTTACCATTTTAAGAAATGCTCCAGTCATCCGGCCTTAAGGACAATTTCTGACATTTTTGTTACTATTGGAAAGAGGGTAGCTAGATTTTATAAAGTGAGGTTTGCCTTAGCATACCTAGCTAGTAAGCCTGGGAAATGTGTGCTTTTCATTCACATCTTCTTAGCCGTAGATGAAAGTAATATCTATAGATCTGGGCCCTGATTCAGTACAAAGCCCATTAACCCAAAGAGCTTATGAACCCAAGCATCTTTGGGGAGGAAAAAACCCCAGCATGTTGATGTCTACCATAGGGACTGAGGAGGACTTGGTACTTTTGTCAGGGCAGGTAGCGGAGTGCTGTGAGCATTTCATTTTCTGGGAGATGGAAGGAGTTAGGTTGTATTGGATTTAGGCCCCATTTATACAAAATTAACAGCAGTGTGATTTGCTCTTTACCAATCACTTGCCCCAGATATGAGTCTAGTTATAAGGGTTTGTTTATGTTCACAAGTTTTAAATTTTTTTCTAAACTTTGTAAGGTTATTTGTAGATTTTAGGTTCTTGACCAGTAGTTTAAATTTCCCGGGTGAAATCCTGGCCCACTGAAGTCAATGGCAAAAATCAATGGCATTTAGTACAGATATTCTGTTACCAGTTACTAAACAGTCAACTCAAAATAATTAGAAAATAATAATTACAACCTCCCGTAAAAAATGTAGAACAAATTATAAAACTCTACCTTAACTTGTGAGATAAGCAAAAATGATTTGTTACATGTGTAATTAGCTGATGTTTGTACAATGCTTTTAAATGTACTGTATAGTGCCATTCATGTACTATTAGACAGTATATACTATGCTAATTACAAGATCCAGGCCCTAACGTTTAAACTATAGATAAATAAATACTGTATTTTTAAAATAGTCTAAATTTCACATATAGTATGTAGCCACAAGCTTTTTTACACAATAACTGTGAGAATTTTAAAAATATCAAGTATAAATATCAAAATACCAATTTCAACACAGCTCCCATCAGAAGGAACTGTAGGGATCAGATATTATAATCATTGTCCTCTGTAACTAATTAGAAAGCACCTTTTTGAGGGTTGCACAAGAGTATCTATGCACTTTCTCATAACATCCTCTGTTTTCTTGCTTAACCCATTTTGATTAATTGATTATTATTTATTTATTATTTGTATTACCGTAGTGCCTAGGAGCCCTACTCTTGGACTAGGACCCCATTGTGCTATGCACTGTACAAACACAGAACAAAATGACACAAAGAGCTTACAATCTAAGTTCAAGGCAAGAGACAAGAGATGGATGCAGACAGACTGATGGGGGAGTACAAGGAAACAATGAGACAGTATAGGTCAGCATGAGGGGCTGTGGTCTCAGCACACCACCAGCCTAGCCCTTGTCAATTTTTTTGAAGGCCTCATGGAAAAAGAGAGTTTTAAGAAGGGTTTTGAAGGAGGATAATGAGTTAGTTTTGCAGAAGTTTATGGAGAGCTTCTCCCACGTATAAGGGGCAGCATGAGATAAAAGATCAAGAGATAGGGATGGCCGAATAAGACACTACTGACATCTGCAGAGTACATTGTGACCAGACCATAATTATTATGTTGGGCCTTTTATCACATGCACAATTAAACACAGGTCACTTCAAGATATCCATTGTGTGGATTTCATACCAGGAGTTGGCTTTCATTCATGAACTTCCAGTACCATCTAGTTTTAGAATTAGAATGATAAGATCTTCAAGGTGCTCTTTAGTGTGTCTGGAGCTACATTGTGTCACTAGTGATTTAGTATTTTTTAAGTTACTTTATTTTACAGAGGCCTGATCCAAAGCTCGCAGGTGTCAATGGACTTCTGTGGTACTTGGATCCGACCTTATTCAAGCAAGATCTGGATTTTAATTAACTGCTATGGTAACTTAGACTTCAAAGAGAATCATTCCAAAATAATCAAAATTCAAAGTCAAATGAACAACTGAATGTACACACCATCACATCCAATGCTTCTTACTGCGATAAAATCTATAAAAGTCTTTCCTATGAACCTTTCATTGTCGGGTAATTGTATTAACGCACTTCTTTACAAACTTGAACTGGATTACATCAGTGGAGGAAACTTTCTTGTTCTGAATCTGAAATTTGAGTGAAATGGATCAGTGGATTTGAAAAGTTACCTTCTCAATTCTTCCACCTTAACCTTTGACATCAGCTTCTACTATTCAAAAATCTGTGCAGTTTGGCTTAAGCATTGGATGAATAGTTAGGGCAGGACATCTTCACTCCTGCAGCTTTACTGCATTTGTGTTTAATAAAAAAACGACAGGAAGAAAATAATAATAAGTAGCCTTGGCAGTAGTGTCTGCTAACTCATCTCATGTACTACCTTTATATCTGAACTGCATGTTAAATTGATGTTTTAAGTCCTTTGGGGAGTGACACTTTAAAGAGCTATTTCTTGACTCATGGAAGTACTTTTTCTTTATTTTGTTTCCCAACTTTATGTAAAATGTTAATTAGGAAATCAGTGGCTATAGAATAAGAGCATCGTATTGACCCTTTAGCACCCTTTAGCATTCTATGCTAATCCACTGTAGAGTTCTATGTTGTTCATCACAATTTTATGCATCATTCATTTTCAATCATTTGCAAATGGACCATTTTTAAACGTCTTCATAAGTAGCTGGTCTTCAGTATTCTTAGGAACTGTCCTTATTTCCTCTGAACTCTGAGGTAGCTTTCTTGCCGTCTTCTATCATTTTCAATTGCATACTTTCTGCTTGCTATGGTAAGAATCTAATTAGATAAAATACTTAAATGTAGACTCCTAAGTAGCATAATCTGAGAACATGTTACTTTAAGATTAAGTGTTCAGTTATGTATTTTGCATAGTGATCGTACACAGCAATTAGAAATATAGACACATTATGTGCCATTTTAGTGTAATTAATTAAACCTTTGAATTAAAAAGACTAGAGACTTTTGTGACTAAGTGTTTTTTATTAAGATATCAGAACTTGCCCTAAGATGAAAACTATTAATAGGCTGTATGAGCACTCACATTTAATGTATTTGAGTGTCTGTGTCTTTCTTTGGGGCATAAGATGGCTGTACTTTTCTCTTACTACTTTATCAGTAAAGTTTAACAATCTTAACAGATATAACAGTATAACAGATTCAGAAACTGCCCCTCACACAGAACACTGAAGAATATCAAGATAGACTCCACTTAAGAAATATACACAATATTAAAATAAATAAAAGTATTTCACATTATTTTGATCCAATGATAAGGGGCCACATTCGATGCTGTTGTGCTGCTCTGTCAAAAAGGGCCAAAAAGCAGCTGAATCTCTCCAACTGAGATACTTGGATACATTCTTTATGATCCCTTTATTTGTTTAAGATGGGTGTGAACTAGTTTTTTTTTGTAAAGCACATAATTTACTGGATAAGGAGCATTTCCACAAGGAGGGAGTAGTACTTGACCCACCTAACCCAAACCACATCTTAAAGAAACTAATCTCCTGGCTACCCATGATATATCATCATACAGGTGATTTTGGAATTCATAGGTGTAAACCTCACTGCTGAGAACAGCTCATGGCTGATGGGTGGAGTCCTGTTCACGTAAATGACTTTGCCATCGTAGTTGCCAAAAAGTACTTTCACTTCTCCAAAAAGACTTATTGTCACAAAACTATTACCTGCCGCTATTGCTATGAATCCTAAATATTTATGTGATACTCCTACTTTAGATGTACAGAGGATGCTCAGAAGTTCATATATTAGGTCCTAGAAATATTTAAGGGAAACTTGGAAAAATAGTATCAAAAAACAAAAGTCTTTTTATGTGGTCTTGGATAGATCACTTAATCTCTCTGTGCCTCAGTTCCCCATCTGTAAAAGGGGGGTTAATAATGTTTCCTTTCTCCTCTCTTTGTCTGACTTGTCTAGTTAGATAGGAATATCTAAATATCTTTGGGGGAAAGGACTATCTATTCTATGTGTCTGTACAGTGCCTAGCACAATGGGGTTCTGACCTCCTTTCGGGCCTCTAGGAACTACAATATTGCAAATAAACAATAATAAGATTACAGATGTCTTGGGACTGGTTGGGTTTGTATTAGTGGTATTCTCCCATGGGGCTCAGCAGTAAAACTTCAGGGCTGGACTGGAGAGTGTGTGTTTCCCATAACTGTACACCCATTTAAAGTCCTCAGAGCACCAATGTACCCGATGACACTTTAAGAAGGAATTACTCACAGCTGCCAAATTTTGTGCAGCAATATGTGTGATATTTCTTGATGTGAAACAAGCGGCCCCTTTGCAATGTGTGTGGGGAAGGTTTCTATCCTTCTTCTGCCCCTCAGAAGCAGGGGGATAGAGTGGGAGCCAAGAAAAGCTATAATAGGGCTGTGGGCTGTGTGAGCCTGTGGTGACTGAAGGAGAAGCCAGAGGGATCCAGGGCATTGGAAAGAGCTGGGGCAGCCTAAAGGAGCCTGACAGAGGGTTTTTTTTATGGAAGGAAGGAGTGTGAGGCCTCAAGGTATGTTATAGAGCAGTGGTTCTCAAACTAGGGGCACTGCTTGTTCAGGGAAAGCCCCTGGCGGGCCGGGCCAGTTTGTTTACCTGCTGAGTCCGCAGGTTCGGCCGATCGCGGCTCCCACTGGCCGTGGTTCACTGCTCCAGGCCAATAGGTGCTGCGCGAAGTGGCGGCCAGCACATACCTCGACCCGTGCCGTTTTCTGCCTGGCCCACCAGGGGGTTTCCCTGAACAAGCAGCACCCCTAGTTTGAGAACCACTGTTATAGAGTGAGGCAGGAGAACCTGAGGGAAGATCTTAGGGCACTCTAAGAGGTTACAGGGGGCCAGTGGATGCCTGAAGACTTGGAAAGTTATTGAGGTGTAGCTATGGAGTGAGGGAACCTGGAGTGGCCTGCACTTCTCTGCCCCATTCCTCTCTCTCCCTTAGAGTCCCTCAGCTCTCCCACCAGTGACTTGCTACTGCTGCTTTCTCCTCCTTACTGCCAACAGCGCCATCTGGCTCATTCCTTTAGGGCTGTGAAATGCATGACAGGGTTGCTGAATGTGTGAATAGTGCAGCCAATATGAATACCAGGCATAAAGGGCTACAGCAGAGGGGCATTTTTCTTTTGTAAACTTCTGGCAACAGCTTCCCCCACTCGTCCTGCAATAAAACCTGCCACAAAAAAAGGTGGCAAGGGAAACAGTGGGAAGTCACAGGGAGCTTTGTTGTAACATCCCTCATGTATGGCAAGTGGATTCTTCACCAAATGATTTAGAAACTCCAAGATAGTTTTGAGCCAAGAGCTGGGAGATGGTTCAGAATGGAGCAGTCCTGATCCTCGCTGGGCCAATTGAATCATCCCTAGAGGAGACAGTCTCAGCATGACTAAAAAATTATATACAGGAAAACTTGTCATCTTGATACCTGCTGTCTCCAGACTGGTTAGCTTGGCCTGTCTATATGTCATAGCTCCTGGTGACATCTGTTAGGGAATGGGAAGAATATTTATGTCTTAGTTTGGGACAGCTGTAAGCAACTGATGCTGTTAGGGAGAGAAATTTAGATAGTTTGTTTAGACATAGCTATTAAATTGGCTAAATCTGATTCAAAATCCTGTTATAATCCTTCATTTAACATTTTTCCTTCAGCCAGGAAGTTAAGCATATAAGGAGACATGAGGTGAATGCAGAAGATGCTAATGATGAATAATGATCTGTCATTAAGATGAATTTTTAGCTCCATATGAATTATTTTGCCCACAGACGAAGTTGTAAGTGAGGTTATCTTGATCAAACATGTTACATTTCACTGTAGATGAACAAGCAGACTCGATTAATTTTGGGTTGTGTTCCAAGGAAAAGAGAGAGCATTGGGGAATGCATCAAAGTCTTGAATATGGTGCCTCCCCAACTGGCATCATCAGCATCGCTAATTCCTTGCTAATAATTTCCTTGCAGTGGTAGTATAGTCTGCAGCCTTACCTCAACAGATCTCATCAATAAGGCTAAGATTTTGTCACGGGCATTTTTAGTAAAAGTCACAGACAGGTTGTGGCAAGAAACAATAAATCAGAGAAGCCCAAATCCTGCCGTGTGGGGCTGGAGCCAAAGTCCCGTGGCATGGCGTGGGGCTGACAGCTGGAACCCAGCCACCCAGGACTGACAGTCCAAACCTGGCCATCCAAGGCTGACAGCTTGAGGCCCGCCATCTGGAGCTGAAGTCATGGAGGTCACGTAAAATCACAGAATTGGTGACTTCTGTGACCAACTCATAGACTTACTCATAAGGTATTCAGGGTCATGGCAGGATGGTCGAATACTTGGATGGAAGATTTTCAAGGATCATTTAGATGCTCCAGGAAGTGATATTGGTGATTCATTAGGAGAATGTTGTTAATAGCTCATCACAACTTGAATGAATAAAAAATAGGGCTAATATTTATTACAAGTGTTATACTGTAGCTGTTACTGTTGCAAATCATTTCTCATTGCATACAACTGGACTTTAGTTCTCCTATTTTCCTTCAGGAACACTAGAGATAGGTAGAAAGTTAGCAGAAGATTCAATCTTATGTATACTGAACAGATTTTTAAGTTTTAAGGAATAGATAGGATACCAAATTACATGAATTGGAGCAAATAGCACTGTGTATTTTTACATAGACTAAGAGCAGATTTCATGTGACCATTCACTGCATAAAGTGTAGGTGCTTTTCTTTGCATTAAATATTTGATTAATAATATTTGTGAGTAATTCTTTAAGAAAAACAGACTAGAAGTTGATTAAAATGCTCAAAGGGCTGTCTGACATTTTCAGAAGAGGTTTCAGAGTGATAGCCGTGTTAGTCTCTATCAGCAAAAATAACGAGGAGTCCTTGTGGCACCTTAGAGACTAACAAATTTATTTGGGCATAAGCTTTCCACTTCATCTGATGCATCTGATGAAGTGGGTTCTAACCCATGAAATAATAATAGCCCAAATAAATTTGTTAGTCTCTAAGGTGCCACAAGGACTCCTCGTTATTTTTTCAGAAGAGGTTGTAACCAGTCATCTACAAAATCCACATTTGCATGTGCAATCAAGCATTTGTACATCGGCATTTAAGTACAAAGGGCCTACCCACTCTACCGGGGGGTCAGTGGGAGTTTTGCCATTGATTTCAACAGGAACCTTGTCATAATTCCATTTGCATGCACAAATTTAGGCTGTTGTGGGCACAACTAATTTGAAAATTAGGCCTAAAATTCCACTTTAGGGTCTAATCCAGCTCATAGATTCATAGATTCCAAGGCCTAAAGGAATCATTGTGATCATCTAGTCTGACCTCCTGTACAATGCAGACAGAACTTCCCCAAGATAATTCCTACAGCATAAATTCTAGAAAAACATCCAACTCTTGGTGAAATCAATGGAAATCTCTCTCTTAACTTAAGTGAAAATGGGAGTGGGCCTGACTAAAATATTCAAACCTGGTAACCTAAAGTTAGGCTCATAAATACAGATGTAGGCACTTGAATAAAAGTTGTCTGTTTTTCAAAGGTGTTGAGCACATGTAGCTCCCATTGACGGAAATAAGATTGTGAGTGCTCAATTCTTCTGAAAATCAGGTCCTCTAGATGCCTGAATCTGGATTTGAAGCAGGTATGAAAATGTTTAACCCTTATTTCTTTTGGTATCATTTCCTTCAATTGTCTTTCTGTACTCACTACTTTCTGTTCTTGAAACTGGAGCCTCTTTCCCAGGATACCTCTAGCCAGCTACATAGCTGCACACCTCTCTCAGTAGAGCAAACATCCAAGTCCACGTATTTAGTTTCAAAAACTTTCTAGATTATATCATCTTTTTAACAATCTAGTGTTCGAAGGGTATTTTTTAATCAGAACAGACAAATATAATATGAAAAAGAGAGCACAGTCACCATGTTATTTGTTATTCTGAAAAGTTTGATCACATTTCTTTAGTACCGTTTTAATGAAAGGATCTTACGCCTTTAAACCTTTGGAACTCACATCGCCCATAGATACTAGAGTACACTACCAACATTGATAACTTTTGCCATTTTTGGAAATCATTTTAATAGTCCCACACATAAATCTTTAAAGCTGCTAATTTTTTTCTACTTACAAAAACAACTGTGAAAGAATTCATAAATTACAAACCTAAAAACATTCAAAAATGTATGAAGTTATAAGAATTCTCATATTCTTGGTTAGAACTCAGTCCTGCAAAGACTACTCACAGGCTTAACTTTAAACACAGGAGCAGTCCTACCGAGGTCATTCAGACTACTCACTTGCTAAAGATAAGCATAAATCTTTGCAGCAAAGGGATCTTGATGTGTAAATTTAGTGATAACAAAATCTCAAAAAGAACACCTGAAATTGGCCAAGAGCAGAACCCTGTGCAATACATTTTCACCTACAGATTCAAGTGGAAATTTCTTACTCTATTCAGAAAATATAAACCAAATTATTTAGGTTGGCCTAAAGTTTCAAAAGTGACTTGTGATTTTGGGTGCCCAAGCAGAGACACCTGTAGAAGAGGCCAGATTTTTTGAAAATGCTGAGCATTCAGCCTCCAAAAATTAGGCCCTTTTAAGTTGTTTCAATTTACACAACCAAAAGATTGAGACATCCAGACTCATTAATCACTCTTGAATGTTTTGGCCACTATCTTAAATTTGTTCACAATTTTTCTTAACACTTATCTTCAACATATATGAATGTAAACCCTATTAGCGTTCATTTGTTTTTGCTTTTTCTCTACAGCATCATACTAGCATTAAAATGCATACATTCTCGATGCATTGTTGACTAACTACTACAGAGTTTCTATAGCTTTTATAAAATATAATTAAGTAAATAATTTTAATTTAAGGTCCAATTCAGCAAAGCACTTGCTTAAATCTCATTGACTTCAGGGATTTCTCACCTATCTATTTAAAGTTAAACATGTGCCTAAGTGATTTGCTAAATAGGGATGCGATTGCATGTGCTTCAGTGCTTTTCTGAAAATGTGAATGACTGAGAATTATGACAAAATACATGAATAAGCCATATTATCATATATGCTAAATAAAAGCATAGAAAAATCAAGTGTAAAGACCCCCTTTTGCCACAAAAGGGCTCCTACAGACATTCTGTGTGTGGCTGCTTAAAAGACGTGGCTCTTCTGGAAGGAGAAGCTACTTGCAAGTCCTTGTTCCTTAGTCATGGTGGAGAACAGGAAAATGGAAGCAGGGCTACGAAAGAAGCTATTCTTTAGCAGCCATCTTGGTTTTCTGAGCAAGACTGGTCTAAGAAACAGAGATAGCTGCACATACACTGAAAAGGAGGGGAGGTCCTAACATCCATTTCCTCAAAGCTTGTTAGGTCAATCAGTACTATATGAAGAGAGAGGCAGAAAACTTTATTGGGGGGGGTGTGTGTGAAATGTTAAGTGATTTTTTTAAAAAATTATTCTACAAAATCTGAACTTTGCTGTTTTCAACTGAGACCAAACTGCAAGTTCTGGTCTTAAGATATTTCTAGCTCAACCAGAAGATGGAAGTTCTGGAATATTTCAAATACATTCCCTGGTCATGAATTTCCAGCCAAGAAGTTTGGATAATTATTTAAATATTGGAGGAAATGAACTTCCCTCATTTGTCAATCATTAATTATGGCCTATTGTAGGATGTCTCTAACTCCACTGTTTCTCCAGTGTCATAGGGAGGTCTCCATAGCTGACTTAAGAAAGTCATGACCTTAAAGGAAATTTGGTGATTAGAGATTCTCAGAAGATGCCATTCCACAGTTTGTCTAATTTGATGGGAAACGGAAGATAATTTTTATTATTCTTTAACTTGGGGATCACCCAGCTGTGGTACTCTTTCCCTGCTGTGGTCTCTTGTTATGGTCACTGAGAATCAGATTGTGTATTTAGGCAAAGCCTGGTGTAGTTCTAAATCTTTCCTTTTCCCCCACTTTCTCCAGAAGGAAATAAATAACCCGTTGCCCCTAATCAGTTTTAGATTACGTCTCCCACACTGACTCAGCTTCGTTGTGCAGTGCATTTGGTCTATATGCATGTGGTCAAGATTCTGCCCATTCTTGTCAACTTGCTCATGGGATCACAAGGCAGAATCTTGATCCATCCCCAAGAAATGGACCATGGAGCCTGCTCTGTCCCCAGTACCCAGAGCAGCATTCTGGAGAGCCCATGCAAGAGTTGGCATGTCAGCCTTACTTCCCATTATGCTTCTGTGTGCCTGCATGTAATTTGGCCTTGATCTGGGCCTGAGTCATTATCTCAGGTTAGTTAATCCACTCTGTTCCTTTATGTAGAAAATTCAGGATGGTGTCACACCAGAAATTGGCAGTTACCTGGGTTATCCTTACCTGAAACAAACACATATCTGTCTATAAATGTTCTAACAGTACAGCATCCCAGCATGAGATAATAGTCTTAGCCACCATTCTGCTACAACGATCTTAGCAAATATCAAGCCCAAAACAAAACTGAGTCTAATTCTGATCTCAGTTACACTAGTGCAGCCAAGATCAGAGTCTGGCTCACTATATGCATTATGCTAGTAATACGTTTATACACGGATTAGTAACATACAAGTTCAAGGCAAATGACTAATACAATTTAGCATATGAGTAGCTATTAACTACTTTCAGGGAAAATCCTGTGTTGGCAGGTGGTAGACAAGATAACATAAAATAAGTCTTTTTCATATAAAAATTTAATGCACCAAATCCTGGAGTCCATACTACAGAACTAGGTCTTCAGATTCCATAAAAAACTTCATTGGGAGGGTTAGCAAAGCAGATGCATTTGGAGAATGTTCTGTTCCAAGGACAGTATATTTTGGTTCCAGCTCTCTTTTGTGCCTTAGGAAAGTCATCATTTTGTATGTGGTGAAAGTACGTGATACACTGTTGGCTTCTGACATAATAATACCTCTATACAAGCAACATTTGGTTTCTAAGCACCAAGGCCGGATTCACAAAGAAACGTAGGCATGGTGATGCTCTGAGAATGCTTAGGGATGGATCCCACAAGTGAATTAGGCAGAGGCACAGCTATCTTCCCGGTTTGTGCCCTGCTCTGGGGCTTAGGCATCTAGACACCTGGAGTAGGACTGTAATACACGTGTTGCACAGGCAAAAACATAGGTGAATAGGGAACTTTTACTGCAAAAAATTAAGTGCGGAGCAAATTTAGGTGCCTATGGTTTTGGTGGCAGCTGAGTAGGGGTTTTATGGATCCCATTGTGGCTTGATGTTGGCTTTTAGGTGCCTAACTGACACTTTAAGTGCTTAAATTCTTTTGTGAATCTAGCCCTAAGACATCAATCATAACCACTACACAGAATCTGCCCTCTGAGTCTCGAGTGGATGAAAGTGGTAAGAAAAAGTATGATCTTATTATTCAGTGTAACCAACATATCTTTCTCAATTTAAAAGGGAAGGGATTGATAGTCCCACATTCTCTGTGAGTGGTCCTCAGTTTTGGAGCAAGCTTCCCTCTCCATAGTCTTTTGATTGTCAGAGCACTCTGAAAGGAGCATCTATTTGCATGGGCTGCTGCGGAGGACGGGTTTTGATGGCAGTCAGATTTGTGGGGAGGGGAAGTTTTCTGTTCTCCTGTCTTTTAAATTTTATTTACTTATGTACATTGTGGCAGGGATGCTGACAGCTTTGGATAGGTTCCCCTTTTACTGTAGGACACACAAAAATTAGTAAAATGTTAACCAGAGGTTGGACAGTTTTCAAGAGGCTCACTCTATAAGAACTTGGAAAGGGTCATATCTCAAGATTCTGACATTAAAGCTAAGCTCTGTATACAACCATAAGATCAAATGTTCTATGCAATTATGAAAAATAAAAGAACAAAAACCAGGATAGTGCAGCATTTCAACAGAACAGGAAGATTGAAGATATACATTAGGGTTTAAGACTGAATTCAGCCATTGATTACTTAATAAAACTTTGGTTAATTTCAATGAAAGTTGAGTGAATGTTAATAATGTATGTTGAGTGCAGAATTTGGTCCCTAGACCCGGGAAGTTGTAGAAGATTATTTTCAGTTTGGACCACTGATTTGAACAACACTTTCCAGTTTTTATACATGGCACACTCTTGCATTTGCTATTGCATAGTGAGGTTTATCTTAGGCATTGGTGTTAGATCCAAAAGGAATGGAAAGCAGGGGATGGCAGATGTGACGGAAAAGGACAAGCATATTTCTGGATTCCTAGAACTTGATAGCCGTTTATGAAAGACACATTCTTTACCCAATCTTGCAGAAGAATGCCTGGGCTAATGAGAGCTGTCTAGACATGCAATAGCAATCAGCAGGTTGATTTTTTTTATTTAAGATAAAATGAAACCTAATCATAGGTAAAATGAAACCTAATCAATATTCCACAGTTACAAAGGGATTTTACAAAAGCTGATTTCGAAACCTTATGCCAAACATTTACATGAACAAGAAACTTTAGAATTAGAAACTTAAAATTCTGAATAGCATGAGAAAATAATGATGCAACAATAATTGAAGTAGGTGGTAATTTATAACTTTTTTATAGAGAACCTTGAAAGCAAAAGATCTGAAATACCTGTAATTGCTAATATAATTATTATAATACTTTTACTTTTTCTGATATTTAATTAAAAATACAATTTTTTCTCAAATAAACTCCAAAACATTCCAGAAAAAGTAATAAAACAAAATAGATTTACATATATGTAACATTACCTCAAGGAAGACTTTTGATTTTGATCATTCATTCTGATTTCTACTCTGTTTTCAGAGTTCAATAATTTTTTTTTAAATAAAATCAATGAACTCATTACAAGGTATTAACAGATTACAAGGCTAAAAGGGACCACTGTGATTGTCTCATCCAGAGGTGGGAAAACTACGGCCCGTGGGCCACATCTGGCCCGTGGGACCATCCTGCCCAGCCCCTGTGCTCCTGGAAGGGGAGGCTTGCCCCCGGTCCCTCCCCTGAGGCGACGCTGCCGCGTGGGCAGTGCAGCTTGCACCCGCATACCTCCCAGGCTTTCCAATAAGCCTGTCCTGCCACTCTCAGCAGCATGGCAAGGGGGTGGGGGACAGGGGGGTTGGATAAGGGGCAGGAGGTCCTGGGGGCAGTCAGGGGACAGGGGGCTGTTGGATGGGGCAGAGGTTCAGGGGGGAGTGGTCAGGAGACAGAGAGCGGGGGCAGGGGGGTTGGATAGGGGGTGGGGTCCCAGTGGGTCGGGGGGTCCCGGGATGGGGGGACAGGGAGCGGGGGAGTTGGAGAAGGGGTGGAATCCTGGGGGGGCAGTTAGGGATGGGGGTCCCAGGAGGGGGCGGTCAGGGGGCAGGGGTATGGATAGGGGTCGGGGCAGTCAGGGGACGGGGAACAGGGAGGGTTAGATGGGGGTGGGGTCCCTGGGGGCAGTTAGGGGCGGGGGGTTCCGGGAAGGGGAGGTCAGGGGACAAGGAGCAGTGGGTGTTGGATGGGTTGGGGGTTCTGATGGGGGCAGTCAGGGGGCAGGAAGTGGGAGGGGGTGAATAGGGGGTGGGGGCCAGGCTGTTTGCGGAGGCACAGCCTTCCCTACCTAGCCCTCCATACCATTGCGCAACCCCGATGTGGCCCTAGGGCCAAAAAGTTTGCCGACCCCTGATCTAATCTGACAGCATGTATTACAGAGGCTATAAAACTTATTTTAGTTCCTATTTGAACTAGAGCAGACCTCTGGAAAAACATCCAGTGTTGATTTGAAAATTGCCATTGATGGAGAATCCACCATGACCCTTGTTACTAGTTTAAAAATGCACCTTATTTCCAGTCTGAATTTCTCTAGCTTCAGCTTCTAGCTATTGACTCTTATTATATCTTTGTCTGCTAGGTTGAAGAGCCCATTATCAAATTTTTGTTCCCCAGGTAGGTACTTATAGACTGTGATCAAGTCATCCCTTAACTTTCTCCTTGTTAAGATAAATAGATTAAGCTCTTTATTGTTAACTATGAAGTGCATTTTCCAATCCTTTAATCAGTCTTGTGGTTCTTCTATGAACTGTCTCCAATTTATCAACATCCTTCTTGAACTGTGGACACTAGAACTGGATACCCTATGCCAGGGGAAGTTTGACCAGTGCCAAATACAGAGGTAATATATAACTTCCCTACTCCTACTCAATATTCCTGTAGATACATCCAAGGATCACATTAGCCCTTTTGACTACAGCATCACATTGAGAGCTCATGTACAGCTGATTATCCACCATGAGCCTCCCAAGTCTTTTTCAGAGTTACTGCTTTCCAGGATAGAGTCCCCCATTCTGTAAATATGACCTTACATTCTTTGTACCTGGATGTATAAGTAAAGCTACTAACTCTGTCCTTGTCTCTTAAATGAATAAGACGACAAATAATCTTTCTCTTGCATTTGTGATGAGAAAGGCTGAAAAAGTTTGGAGGTTCAGTTCAGGTTCAATAATCAACCAAAATGTTTCTTTAACTTTTATTTGATATTCCTGAATCTACTAAAAAATTGGGTGACCAGAAAATGTGTGAATCTCACAATATATCCAGTAATTCCTGCTTTTCAAGTTAATTTTGAGTTTGGGATGAAAATATGGTTTCATTCTTACTAGTATTTAAATAGTTTCATCCGACCCCATTATGTAATAACCCTAATGAAAAAGCACACAGGGAAAATAAAATATTACATATTGTTTACTGGCAAAAGTACAAGAAGCAGACGATGGTGGTGATATCCCTGCTACCCTGCAGTACAGTGTTTTGATTATGAGCAAGTTCAGCATGACCTAAACTGATGGAGATAAAATGGGGGGAAATTACAAAATTGGTTGAAAACATTATTTCATTAGAATTTGCGGATTCATCAAAATTGGAACATTTTGGGGGCTGTAGTGGGGCAGCTGCCCCACCCCAAGGTAAAAGAGATTAAGAGCAGCTCAGGGAGGCTGGCGAGGTAGTTAGCCCCATGTGTGGCTGGCTTAATCAGGCCTCAGCTGGCCTGTATAAAAGGGCTGTGGGGCTAGGAGACAGAGAAGTCTCACTCTAGTCCTGGAGTGGCAAGGGCTAGCTGCCTGGGAGAAGGTACCTGAAGCGGAGCAGTGCTAGGGAAGGGCACGGGGAGCTCCAGCCTGGTAAACCCCCAGGCTGCAAGCCTTGTTGAAGGCCTATGAAAGGTACTGGGGCTGTAGAGGAGCAGACCGGGGATAGGCAAAGGCAGCAGGTCCTACCCCCTTGCCAATGATGAGTGGCCACTGCAGTCTGCCCCAGTGAGCGGAAGCTAGATGATGACTGGCAGTAGCCACTGAGGCAAGGTGGGTATAGAGGGTTGGGGGTACTGCTGGGGCAGAACCCTGAGGTAAAGGGGCCTGAGGCAGGTGAGCCATGGGCCAGCAGAGGGCGCTCCAAGGCTAGAAAAGAGCTAATTCCCAGGACGATCAGTAGGAGGCACCGTGCCAGTGAGTCGTTGCTTTGCTACAGGGGCCAATGGACAGATTTCACCAAAGTTCTGACAGAATCTTGTCTGTCAGGTAGGGATCCTTTGGTTGCCTGGTTTCCTGCCAGCTTGTCCACCTGGCTCCTCAGCAACCACATGTCTGTGGCTCTAAAAAAGCCAGCTATGCAGACTGCCCTGGGACCAAGGACCGCAAGACTTCCAGGGCAGCCCACCAGGGGCAATGGCTTGGAGCCAGCACTCCATTCTTTTTTTTTGTGGAGAACTTTGAATTTTTTGTTTCTAATAGAAATTACACCAGTTTTTGAAAGCCTCCACCTTTCTCTACACAGCTCTGGAAGATACTAATCACAATGTCTCACTTAAAGGCAAATACTTTGCAAATACTTCTCCCCATTCTCCATGGCTTCATAAAGCGCTGAACACAGTGCAGCAGGTACAGTTCTGTTCCTGTGTGAGCAGAAGCAGGTGGGGAGCTGTGGACACCAAGCAACACACATATGCTGCAACATGCAGAGAGATTTCAGGGACTAGGGGCAAGATAAGAAGATCCATGCTGAGCCACTGGTGACAGCCATCTGAAGAGGGGATAGGAGTAGAAGGTTCTCCTTCCAGCACATGATCCATTTATCTCGGCTGTGCATCTGGGTGATGATTTCGTCATTTGGTATCTGTGCATTGGATTGTTTTCACTCTGACTAGATATCATCACTCTGAAACATGAGATGCAACCAACAGGCTTTGATAAAATGGTGCTGCTGTCCAAAAGCATAAATTAAAATATATACTTTGATATCTATACTGTCATCTCAACACAGACATTTATTCCAGGTCTAGAGATATTAGCAGTTCTAGTGGAATTCCCCAGTTTAAGTATAGGGAACAATGCTGGCATCTGTAATATCTCTGAAGCCTGAAATAACTATTTAAATTGTGCTCCTAGTATATGGCACTTTATATTCATAGATGCTAATACTAATAGGAGTTATGCAAATAAATAATATACTTTTACTGCATAGTAGTTGTGTAACACCGACAGACCCCAGTCGTCGGTGCGGCGGATTGAACTTGGAACCTCGGGAACCAAATGCATGAGCCTCTACTGCATAAACTATCATAGAATATCAGGGTTGGAAGGGACCTCAGGAGGTCATCTAGTCCAACCCCCTGCTCAAAGCAGGACCAATCCCCAACTAAATCATCCCAGCCAGGGCTTTGTCAAGCCTGACCTTAAAAATATCTAAGGAAGGAGATTCCACCACCTCCCCTAGGTAATGCATTCCAGTGTTTCACCACCCTCCCACTGAAAAAGTTTTCCTAATATCCAACCTAAATCACCCCCACTGCAACTTGAGACCATTACTCCTTGTGCTGTCGTCTGCTACCACTGAGAACAGTCTAGATCCATCCTCTTTAGAACCCCCTTTCAGGTAGTTGAAAACAGCTATCAAATCCCTCCTCATTCTTCTCTTCCGCAGACTAAACAATCCCAGTTCCCTCAGCCTCTCCTCATAACTCATGTGTTCCAGTACCCTAATCATTTTTGTTGCCCTCCGCTGGACTCTTTCCAATTTTTCCACATCCTTCTTGTAGTGTGAGCCCCAAACTGGACACAGTACTCCAGATGAGGCCTCACCAGTGTCGAATAGAGGGGAACGATCACGTCTCTCGATCTGCTGGCAATGCCCCTACATATACATCCCAAAATGCCATTGGCCTTCTTGGCAACAAGGGCACACTGTTGATTCATATCCAGCTTCTCGTCCACTGTAACCCCTAGGTCCTTTTGTGCAGAACTGCTGCAGAGCCATTCGGTCCCTAGTCTGTAGCAGTGCATGGGATTCTTCCGTCCTAAGTGCAGGACTCTGCACTTGTCCTTGTTGAACCTCATCAGATTTCTTTTGGCCCAATCCTCTAATTTGTCTAGGTCCCGCTGTATCCTATCCCTACCCTCCAGCATCTGCCTCTCCTCCCAGTTTAGTGTCATCTGCAAACTTGCTGAGGGTGCAATCCACACCATCCTCCAGATCATTTATGAAGCTCTTGAACAAAACCAGCCCCAGGACCAACCCTTGGGGCACTCCACTTGATACTGGCTGCCAACTAGACATGGAGCCATTGATCACTACCCGTTGAGCCCGACAATCTGGCCAGCTTTCTATCCACCTTATAGTCCATTCATCCAGCCCATACTTCTTTAACTTGCTGGCAAGAAATACTGTGGGAGACCGTGTCAAAAGCTTTGCTAAAGTCAAGGAACAACACGTCCACTACTTTCCCCTCATCCACAGAGCCAGTTATCTCATCATAGAAGGCAATTAGATTAGTCAGGCATGACTTTCCCTTGGTGAATCCATGCTGACTGTTCCTGATCACTTTCCTCTCCTCTAAGTGCTTCAGACTTGATTCCTTGAGGACCTGCTCCATGATTTTTCCAGGGACTGAGGTAAGGCTGACTGGCCTGTAGTTCCCAGGATCCTCCTTCTTCCCTTTTTTAAAGATGGGCACTACATTAGCCTTTTTCCAGTCATCAAGGACTTCCCCCGATCACCATGAGTTTTCAAAGATAATGGCTCTGCAATCACATCCGCCAACTCCTTTAGCACTCTCGGATGCAGCGCATCCGGCCCCATGGAGTTGTGCTCGTCCAGCTTTTCTAAATAGTCCCGAACCACTTCTTTCTCCACAGAGGGCTAGTCACCTCCTCCCCATGCTGTGCTGCCCAGTGCAGTAGTCTGGGAGCTGACCTTGTTCGTGAAGACAGAGGCAAAAAAAGCATTGAGTACATTAGCTTTTCCCACATCCTCT
Source organism: Eretmochelys imbricata (assembly GCF_965152235.1). Taxonomy (NCBI): domain Eukaryota; kingdom Metazoa; phylum Chordata; order Testudines; family Cheloniidae; genus Eretmochelys; species Eretmochelys imbricata. Next base: position 244,780,056 of record NC_135573.1, read on the forward strand.
GTCACTAGCTTGCCTCCCTCATTCAGTAAGGGGCCCACACTTTCCTTGACTTTCTTCTTGTTGCTAACATACCTGAAGAAACCCTTCTTGTTACTTTTAACATCTCTTGCTAGCTGCAACTCCAGTTGTGATTTGGCCTTCCTGATTTCACTCCTGCATGCCCGAGCAATATTTTTATACTCTTCCCTGATCATTTGTCCAATCTTCCACTTCTTTTAAGCCTCTTTTTTGTGATTAAGATCAGCAAGGATTTCACTGTTAAGCCAAGCTGGTCGCCTGCCACATTTACTATTCTTTCTACACATCAGGATGGTTTGTCCCTGTAACCTCAATAAGGATTCTTTAAAATACAGCCAGCTCTCCTGGACTTCTTTCCTCCTCATGTTATTCTCCCAGGGGATCCTGCCCATCAGTTCCCTGAGGGAGTCAAAGTCTGCTTTTCTGAAGTCCAGGGTCCGCATTCTGCTGCTCTCCTTTCTTCCCTGTGTCAGGATCCTGAACTTGACCATCTCATGGTCACTGCCTCCCAGATTCCCATCCACTTTAGCTTCCCCTACTAATTCTTCCCTGTTTGTGAGCAGCAGGTCAAGAAGAGCTCTGCCCCTAGTTGGTTCCTCCAGCACTTGCAGCAGGAAATTTTCCCTTACACTTTCCAAAAACTTCCTGCATTGTCTGTGCACCGCTGTATTGCTCTCAGGGTGATTGAAGTCTGCCATGAGAACCAGGGCCTGTGATCTGGTAACTTCTGTGAGTTGCCGGAAGAAAGCCTCGTCCACCTCATCCCCCTGGTCCGGTGGTCTATAGCAGACTCCCACCACGACATCACCCTTGTTGCTCATACTTCTAAACTTAATCCAGAGACACTCAGGTTTTTCTGCAGTTTCATACTTGAGCTCTGAGCAGTCATACTGCTCCCTTACATACAGCACAACTCCCCCACCTTTTCTGCCCCGCCTGTCCTTCCTGAACAGTTTATATCCATCCATGGCAGTACTCCAGTCATGTGAGTTATCCCACCAAGTCTCTGTTATTCCAATCACATCATAATTCCTTGACTGTGCCAGGACTTCCAGTTCTCCCTGCTTGTTTCCCGGGCTTCTTGCATTTGTGTATAGGCACTTGAGTTAACTCGCTGATCGTCCCCCTCTCTCAGTATGAGACAGGAGCCCTGCCCTCTCGTGCGCTCCTGCTCGTACTTCCTCCCGGTATCCCACTTCCCCACTTATCTCAGGGCTTTGGTCTCCTTCCCCCAGTGAACCTAGTTTAAAGCCCTCCTCACTAGGTTAGGCAGCCAGCCTGCTTGCGAAGATGCTCTTCCTTCTCTTCGTTAGGTGGAGCCTGTCTCTGCCTAGCACTCCTCCTTCTTGGAACACCATCCCATGGTCAAAGAATCCAAAGCCTTCTCTCCAACACCACCTGTGTAGCCATTCGTTGACTTCCACAATTTGACAGTCTCTACCCAGGCCTTTTCCTTCCATGCTGCCAAATTTCTTCACCGTCCTCCTGTCCCCACTGTGCAGCCTGCTCTGAATCTTCAGAATGTTGTGCCCGTAGACGCATATCCTGACGTCTGTTATAATAATAATCCTGACATCCATATGGCTGTTAGCTAACGCTGCAGCAAACTCATTAACCTCTAAGTGGTCTCAGTGCCACTGGAGGGGAAAGAACATCACACCCAGGAGGTGTGTGGGTTACAGTTGCATTATTGATGTATCATACAGTAATGTTTTTCATGAAAAGACTAAGTATGACATTTACAGCAACCACCACTTTAAAAATCAACATTTGCCCCTAGGCACCATCACATACACATCTCTTTCTAAGCACAGGGAACAACTGGTGTCCGAGATACTGCTGTGTGGGTCACTTGGTGGGAAATGTTGCCTAGAGCTGGTCAAAAACAGTTAAAAAATTCATATTAATTGTGACTTTTTAAAAAAAATCAAAAATAAATATGTTGGTGAAAAATGTTGACAATTTCAAAAATGATCAACCAGCTCTAATGTTGAATTGTTAATTTTGGCCACAGTCTGCTATAAATTATACATAAATATCTCCTCATTTACATACAACTAAATTACGTTCTGTTACGTAACTGGAATGTGTTAACGTCTTACTGATGTAAGCAGTGTCAGGATGAGCTCCATCCTGACATCTGGTGGTGAGGTGTGGCAAGTTGTGGAAAAGAACTTCAGGGGCCGATCTCATTTGCATAGGCACACCCACCCCGCCTAGAATGAGGCCATAGCTGCCCAAATGGTCACTTTGGCTGCTGTGGGATCCCCAGTGTCTCTGTTATTGGGGCAGGAAGAATAAATTGTTATTACCCTGATTATGGGAACTGTGCTTCGAACTGTACTTGGCCTTTTGTTATGATGGAGGGACTCACCATTAACTAAGTAGCACTCGCTAGGCAAGGGTCATGGGTTCCAAAACTCTGTGAATTGAGAGAGGCTGGGGACAAGTATTAATACTTGGTGGCATGGGCCCCTTGGTGAGGGCCTTACATGCTAATTGCACTTCCTCCTCTCTCCCCTGTGGAATATCAGAGCTAATTTTGATTCCATTAGGAGTCTAGTTACAGGCTGCTGAGCTCACTTTGGGCTAATGGTGTACCACATTGAGGCTCCCCTACTACAAGCTGAATTCACCAAAGAGCTGAACTGACTAAGAGCTGAAGTCACTGAGTGTTGTGTTAAGTAGTGGGGGAGCCTGAAGATATATTGTGGAGCAATTTGCGGGATGGCTGGAGTGCCTTGTGGACAGGCTGGTGGAGCAGTTCGTGGAATGGCGGGAGCTGCTTGTGGGCTGCAGAGCGGAGCCAAGCAAAGCAGTTCATGGGGTGGCTGGTGGAATGGAGCAGAGCGAAGGACTATGGAGCTGTGGGGTGGTCAGCTTCAGATCATGTAAGGTGTCCCTTACCTCTCTCTCTCTCCCCCTGCCCCCCCCCAAACCTCCACCCAGGTTGGGAGGTAAAGCTCTGCAGATAAACTTTCGAACTCTGGGGCTGCCCTTACCAGGGACAGAGACTTTTGGGTCATTGGACTTTTGGGACTTTGGGTGATTTGGGGTTGCTGGACTCAAGAACCAAAGGGAAAGGGCATGCCCCAAATTTGCTTGGGGTGGGTTTTTGCTCATGGGTTGTGAATCCTGTTGGTGGTGTTTCCCCAACATAATGCCACATTGTTTCTCTCTGTTATTAAAAGGCTTTTTGCTACACTCAGACTCTGTGCTTGCGAGAGGGGAAGTATTGCCTCTTGGAAGCGCCCAGTGGGGGTGGTATATATTTGTCCCAGGTCACTGGGTGGGGGCTCGAGCCGGTTTGCATTGTGTTATTGGAATGGATCCCCTAGATATTGAACCCGGCCCTTGTTGCTGCCAACTCTGACGAGCAGAAGGGTTACACTGCTTTAGGTTGTTTTTACCGCACTTGGACAGTGTGCCTCATTGCATGCCTTGGGAATGTGTGCGGTGATGTTCATTCCTTTCACTTTCGTTTTCCTGGCTAGGGGAGCATAAAATGATTTTCCCCTTTGGCTGGAGAGTCCACTTTCACTATAGAGTGGGTGGAAGTTACTCCTACAGATTACACAACTCATTTCCCAATAACTATCAAATGCTTTTATGATTGTCAATTTGTTTTTTTTTTTCTATTTTGTGGTTTCACTCCGTGATACAGTCAGTGGGTATGTGCACGAGTGACTCCAGACCTGTATGTATTCCTGTAAAGTCTGCTAGATTTACCAACAGGAAATGGAGCTTCTGTAAAAATTTGGGTGCAGTGGCAAGCTGAAGTATTGTAAGAAGAAGTTGGTTTTACTGATTACTGCTTGTAATGATAACTCCATTCTATGGATCAAAGTTTATAGTCCAAAAGCCATTTCCCCAGGTGTGCTGATATGTTGGCCACTTGTTTAAACTGATTTTGAGGGGTACCAGTTGAAAGGATCAAAGTGGAAGCAACTTCTTTGATACTGTTACGCCCTTTTGACCCAGTCGGTTACCCAAATTCAGCATTTGTGGGTTGTTAGTTAGGAGGAGAAACTGATAATACATTCATGTTTTTTCTTTGGTGCAGTCTTGTTTATTTACAAAGAATATACAAAGTCCTGCTTCCCTGACACAGGAGGAACCAAACAACTGAGTTTCTTTGTTTGCAGCCCCAAGCCTCTTTAGCCAGCAGCAGACTTTAGGCTCCTCTCAGAATCAGACATCATGCTTATCCAGGCTGACACACACACACAAACACACACACACGTTGGAATGTCTGTGCAGCCTTTCATTTGCCTTAGTTTTGGGCAGACATGTGCCTGTGTTTTGGATTTGGAAACTGCTATTACTTCAATCATTTCTTTACATTCATCCCGAATATATAGTTGTTATACCCAGTGCGTGACAGCACGGTTTAACCCCGTGCACAACAAAATTCTGTGTTGCTGTCAATGGCAAGCAATCATTTCATGCCTTGGTTAAAGGTAGAGAATGTCATATGATTGACCTTTTGTGATGCTACAATGCCTACTAGAACTCATTCTATCCTTACTAGGTGGAGATTTGGATTCCATGCCCATGTCTTGGAAAGTTCACTGTATCATGGTCATGCATATGATGACCATTTGGATATAACCATCTCAAAAGTGGGTGCCACAATGAAAACATTTTACAGATTTCTACTGTATATATTGAAGGGCATTGACATGTATTCTAGTTGGAGCAAATTTGATTTGTATTTTGCAAAGCAGTCATGAAATTAATGGTAAGCAGTGTTGTAGCTGTGTCTATCACAGGATATTAGAGAGACAATTTATTTTAATAAAAGATATTACCTCACCCACTTGTGTCTATGAAATTAACAGACATAATTTGGACATTTACCGTCATTTACTGAGATTGCAAGCTTTTTGGTACAGGGATGGTCTTTTTGTTCTGTGTTTGTACAGCGCCTAGCATAGTGAGTCCATGACTAGGGCTCATATGTGCTACCTCAATATAAATAATCATAATTTGCTATTGCACAATTTTCTCCTGTTATCTAGCAAAAATGTGAAAAAGGATTGTTTTCCATTATGTTCTCACCCCTCTTATTCTATGGGGTCAAATGTCTGGATGCAAATGGAGCTTTCTGACCGTCAATGATGCCATGTCAATAATCTCCTCCTCATACCCAAGTATACACACCCTTTCAAAAGCATTGCCAAGCCATTTCTTCATTAAAAAGAAATCTGGGTTCTGTTGCTGCCTCTGCAGTAGACTTTCCCTGTGACTTTGGGCAAATCACTTAACCTCTATTTGCTTCAGTTTTTAATTGGAGCGCAGAATTTTACCCCTGGTCCATCTAGTCCGGTATCCTGTCTTTAACCGTGTCTAGTATCAGACGTAAGAATCCCGGGTAAGCCTTCTGCCAGCTGGTTAATGGCAACAATAAGGGTTGGGTTCAATATATCAAGAGTCCCTCTTAACAAATAACTAAAATGGCTTGAGCCCTGGGAACGCTCCCTTAACAAACAGAACTTCCCCACTTGCAGGCACACCGAGACAGTGTACAAACAAGTAAATCTTTATTAGGAAAAGGGGAACACAGCAATAGAATACATACACAAATGAAGGATAAAATGACTCTCTCCCCTTTGCCTCCTGTTACTTTGTCAGTCATCTGTCTTACTTCCTTACCACTTGCTTGTGAGAATGTCCTACAGGTAATAAGAAAAGGAGTACTTGTGGCACCTTAGAGACTAACCAATTTATTTGAGCATGAGCTTTCGTGAGCTACAGCTCACTTCATCGGATGCATACCGTGGAAACTGCAGCAGACTTTATATACACACAGAGATCATGAAACAATACCTCCTCCCACCCCACTGTCCTGCTGGTAATAGCTTATCTAAAGTGATCATCAAGTTGGGCCATTTCTAGCACAAATCCAGGTTTTCTCACCCTCCACCCCCCCACACACAAACTCACTCTCCTGCTGGTAATAGCCCATCCAAAGTGACAACTCTCTACACAATGTGCATGATAATCAAGGTGGGTCATTTCCTGCACAAATCCAGGTTCTCTCACCCCCTCACCCCCCTCCAAAAAACACACACACACAAACTCACTATCCTGCTGGCAATAGCTCATCCAAAGTGACCACTCTCCCTACAATGTGCATGATAATCAAGGTGGGCCATTTCCAGCACAAATCCAGGTTTTCTCACCCTCCCCCACCCCTATACACACACAAACTCACTCTCCTGCTGGCAATAGCTCATCCAAAGTGACCACTCTCCCTACAATGTGCATGGTAATCAAGGTGGGCCATGTCCAGCACAAATCCAGGCTTTCTCATCCTCCCCCCCCCTTTTTTTTTTCCGGGGGACACACACACACACACAAACTCACTCTCCTGCTGGCAATAGGTCATTCAAACTGACCACTCTCCAAGTTTAAATCCAAGTTTAACCAGAATGTCTGGGGTGGGGGTAGGAAAAAACAAGGGGAAATAGGCTACCTTGCATAATGACTTAGCCACTCCCAGTCTCTATTTAAGCCTAAATTAATAGTATCCAATTTGCAAATGAATTCCAATTCAGCAGTTTCTCGCTGGAGTCTGGATTTGAAGTTTTTTAATAGTGCCTTGACTGCACCATCTCGCCCATCCACCAAACTCCACTTATTGTTTGGATCAGTGAGTAGCAGTAGTTCAAGATTCTCTTTGCAGAGCTATCTCTAGTGGCAAGGGAGCCGCTTGCTGGTCCCACCTGAAGGCACCACCACCTAGCCCAGCGTAGCAGTTCAGCTTTATTAAGGTGCTGGGTAGGCATCACCTGCAGCTCTGCTGCTGTCATCTGTACTGTTTCTCTCTGCAGAACCCTCTGTACCATTTCTCATTGCAAACTCTTCAGTCTGCGTTGTTTCTCACAGAGGTGTCCTCACAGGAGGGAAGCCCTTTTGAGCAGAGTCCTGGCTGCTTGAAAAGGAGATCTTTGCCACAAGGTAACACCTCTTTCCCAATCAGTGGTTGGATTGTTCCCCAAAGTATGCAGATTTTTATACCTTACAACTTTTAAAAATCCCAACCAATGTAACTGTGAGAGTTCTCATTATCCATATAAAAGTCTAATCTTGTTTGAATCCAACTAAGCTTTTGACCACAATACTATCTTATGGCAAACCATTCTACATATTAATTATGTGTTGAATATCTTAAAAATCCTTTTATCAGTTTTAAAGTTTATTTTTTCCATTTAATTGAATGTCCCCTTCCTCTTCTATTCTAAGACGACTAAACCTTCTGTATACCATTCATTGTATAGTGTAACCCTGTTCATGTTCCTCTCTTTTTTACCTCCTTTCTAAACTAAACAATCCCAATCGTTTCAATCTCTTTATCCCTATCATCATTTTTGTGGCCTGTCTCTGGAGCACGTTCTATTACTGTTGTTTTGTTTGTTTGAGATAAGGGGATCAGATTCAAACACAATGTTCCAAGCCGGGGTGTACCATGGGTTTGTATAATAACATTATAATATTTTCAGTATTATGTTCTATCCCATTCCCGTCTATGAAATGAGGATAGTAATACTTATCTGACACAAGGATTAATGCTTGGAAATCTCTTTGAGATCCCCAAATAGATGTTAGGGTCTGTCGAAGAGCAAAGTATTGTTACAACAAATGATTTCCATTTCATAGACACAATAAGAGGATAGGAGTACTTGTGGCACCTTAGAGACTAACCAATTTATTTGAGCATGAGCTTTCGTAAGCAGCTCACGAAAGCTCATGCTCAAATAAATTGGTTAGTCTCTAAGGTGCCACAAGTAATCCTTTTCTTTTTGCGAATACAGACTAACACGGCTGTTACTCTGAAACCTGACAATAAGAGGATGTTACCACAACACTTGGATGGGTGAAATCCCTTGGTGCTGAAAATGCTTCACTGTGCATCCAGTAATGTGCACGACACAGGGTGGGTTCGGACCTTTAAGAGAGTCCAGGTTAGCTTGCTCCTGTGAAGGAGTTTCTGCCAAAACAGAGGGCTTCTGGGATGTGTAGTACAGCAACCATATACAGGGTGACCAGATGTCCTGATTTTATAGGGACAGTCCCGATATTTGGGGCTTTGTCTTATATAGGCTCCTGTTACTTCCCCACCCCCTGTCCCAATTTTTCACACTTGCTGTCTGGTCACCCTGATCATAGGAACTTTAGGTTACTAACAAAAGCATGCTGGGTATAAAAAGGCCCACTTTCCTCAGTCAGGAGGAGATCAGGGAGACAATAGGATAGGTTGTGGCAACGCAGAGACTAGACAAAGGCAAGAGCACAGCATGCCGTCCATTCTTACCTTACTGTGAAATGAAGCCTTTTCAGCTTTGGTCTTGCGGCTGATGGGATGGATTGTGTTGGTCAACACACCATCTTGTTTGATCAGTGCAGGCTGACAAGGGCGTGACACTGTTCAGGGAAGTCTGTCTCCCTTAGACCTACTCACAAAGGCTGAATCTTCCAAAGAAAGTGATAGTACTCAGAGGTGCTGTATTATGGTTGTTGCCTCTGACCCACAGCCTGGGAGGTGTAGTTTCTGATTTCTACATTAAATCCAGGGGTTCGTTTATAACAAATCTGAAGACTGATGAAGTTGTCGCTACTACACTTCCTTAATCAGCTGGGTCTGTGGCTCGATTTAGATGGTCCAAATGCTTTCCTTTCCAGAATATTTTTAAATTACTTGGTTCACAGATTGATCTGGGCCACTAATTAACTAATCAACAGGGTATCCAGAATCAAAAGCTATTTCCTAGCTACAAAACATTAAGACTGTGAATCTTAGTCTGTCTCCAAGTGCTTCAGCCACTTGGATAGAATGTGCAGTTTTTTAATATTGTATTGAGAGGAAACTGTAATGAGCTGCACACATAGGAGGAATTTGGGTCGGCAGAATGTGTACCTGAATGAGAGTTTTGGTTTTGTGTCTTAACCTGAAAATGTTTTAAACGATTAAATCATCTTTTAACACATCAGTTAACTGGATAAAAATATATGGCTTCTTTAGGTTACTGTGGAAAGTCTCTAAGGGTATGTCTACAATGCACCTGGATCGTGCTTCCCAGTGCGGGTAGACAGACGTGCTGGTTCTGCTCAAGCTATCAAGCTAAAGATAGAAGCCAAAAAGGTTTATAGATCTGGTTTCTATGGTAATTAAGATCCAAATAACTAGTCTCCTCTTAGGGTATGCAGCTGGGCGAGCAGAGCAGATACACAGAAGCTCTGCTTGAGCTAATGTGCTAAAAATAATTGTATAGCTGGGGGTGCCAAGGGGGCAGCTTGGGCTAGCTGCCTGAGTACAAACCCACCCGGACCTTCTGGGTACATCCTCAGGTGGCTAGTTCAACCACACTGCTATTTTTAGCACCCTAGCTCAAGCAGAGCTAGTCTCTGTCTGTCTACCTGTGCTGGGAAGCACACTCCCAGCTGCAGTATATACATATCCTAAGAAAGGACTAATTATTTGGCAAAACTTGATTTGCGGACTTCAAGTTACAGAGAATCTGCCACTTATACTAGTTAAACCTGCAAGTGATCCATGTCCCATGTTGCAGAAAAAGACAAAAAACCCCAGGGTCTCTGCCAATATTTAACTCCCTATATGTAGGGCCCTACCAAATTCGCAGCCATGAAAAACACATCATGGATTGTGAAATCTGATCTCCCACCGTGAAATCTGGTCTTTTGTGTGCTTTTACCCTATACCATACAGATTTCATGGGGGAGACCAGCATTTCTCAAATTGGGGATTCTGACCCAAATGGAAGTTGTGGGGGGGGGTCACAAGGTTATTTTAGGGGGCTCATGTTATTGCCACCCCTACTTCTGTGCTGCCTTCAGAGCTGGATGACCAGTGAGCAGCGGCTGTAGGCTGGGCACCCAGCTCTGAAGGCAGCGCCCCGCCAGCAGCAGCACAGAAGTGAGGGTGTCAATACCGTACCACACTACCCTTACTTCTGCACTGCTGTCTTCAGAGCTGGGTGGCTGGACAGTGGTGGCTGCTTACCAAGGGCTCAGCTCTGCAGGCAGCAGCACAGAAGTAAGGGTGGCAATACCACACCATGCCATCCTTATGTGTGCGCTGCTGCTGGAGAGCTCTGCCTTCAGAGCTGGGCTCCAGGCCAGCAGCCGCCGCTCTCCAGCTGCCCAGCTCTGACGGCAGCGCCGCCGCCAGCGGCTGCTCAGAAGTAAGGGTAGCAGTACCGCAACCCCCGCTACAGTAACCTTGCGACCCCCCCACTCCACAACTCCTTTTTGGGTCAGGACCCCTACAATTACAACACTGTGAAATTTCAGATTTAAATAGCTGAAATAATTAAACTTATGATTTTGAAAATCCTGTGACCGTAAAATTGACCAAAATGGGCCATGAATTTGCTAGGGCCTTACCTATGCAAAGTTAAAAAAAACTTGTAACGTTGTCTATAATAGTTGCTTCTTGTGACTCTCAGTAATGTTAGTTTTTCTCTTGTATATTTTATTGCTTTGAGTGCATCATCTGACAAATTGGAGGACTGGCCCAAAAGAAATCTGATGAGGTTCAACAAGGACAAGTGCAGAGTCCTGCACTAGGATGGAAGAATTCCATGCACCGCTACAGGCTGGGGACCAACTGGCTAAGCTGCAGTTCTGCAGAAAAGGACCTGGGGATTAGTGGATGGAGAAGCGAGATATGAGTCAGCAGTGTGCCCTTGTTGCCAAGAAGGCTAATGACATATTGGGCTGAATTAGTAGGAACACTGCCAGCAGATTGAGGGAAGTGATTATTCCCCTCTATTTGGCCATGGTGAGGCCACACCTAGAGTATTGCATACAGTTTTGGGCCCCCCACTACAGAGAGGATATGGACAAATTGGAGAGAGTGCAGCGGAGGGCAACAAAAATGATCAGGAGGCTGGTGCACATGACTTACAAAGAGAGGCTAAGGGAACTGGGCTTGTTTAGTCTGCAGAAGAGAAGAGTGAGGTGGGATTTGATAGCAGCCTTCAACTACCTGAAGGGGGGTTCCAAAGAGGATGGAGCTCGGCTGTTCTCAGTGGTGGCAGATGACAGAACAAGGAGCGATGGTCTCAAGTTGTAGTGGGGGAGGTCTAGGTCGGATATTGGGAAACATTATTTCACTAGGAGGATGGTGAAGCACTGGAATGGGTTACTTAGGGAGGTGGTGGAATCTCCATCCTTAGAGGTTTTTAAGGCCCGGCTTGACAAAACCTTGGCTGGGATGATTTAGTTGGTGTTGGTCCTGCTTTGAGCAGAGAGTTGGACTAGATGACCTACTGAGGTCTCTTCCAACCCTAATCTTCTATGATTCTATGAGTCATAGAATCATAGAATATCAGGGTTGGAAGGGACCTCAGGAGGTAATCTAGTCAAACCCCCTGCTCAAAGCAGGACCAATCCCCAATTAAATCACCCCAGCCAGGGCTTTGTCAAGCCTGACCTTAAAAACTTCTAAGGAAGGAGATTCCATCACCTCCCTAGGTAACGCATTCCAGTGTTTCACCACCCTCCCAGTGAAAAAGTTTTTCCTAATATCCAACCTAAATCTCCCTCACTGCAACTTGAGACCATTATTCCTTGTGCTGTCGTCTGCTACCACTGAGAACAGTCTAGAGCCATCCTCTTTGGAACTCCCTTTCAGGTAGTTGAAAGCAGCTATCAAATCCCCCCTCATTCTTCTCTTCCATAGACTAAACATCCCCAGTTCCCTCAGCCTCTCTTCATAACTCATGTGTTCCAGTCCCCTAATCATTTTTGTTGCCCTCCGCTGGACTCTTTCCAATTTGTCCACATCCTTCTTGTAGTGTGGGGCCCAAAACTGGACACAGTACTCCAGATGAGGCCTCACCAGTGTTGAATAGAGGGGAAAGATCACGTCTCTCGATCTGCTGGCAATGCCCCTACTTATACATCCCAAAATGCCATTGGTCTTCTTGGCAACAAGGGCACACTGTTGATTCATATCCAGCTTCTCGTCCACTGTAACCCCTAGGTCCTTTTGTGCAGAACTGCTGCCGAGCCATTCGGTCCCTAGTCTGTAGCGGTGCATGGGGTTCTTCTGTCCTAAGTGCAGGACTCTGCACTTGTCCTTGTTGAACCTCATTAGATTTCTTTTAGCCCAGTCCTCCAATTTGTCTAGGTCCCTCTGTATCCTCTACCTTTCCTCCCAGTTTAATGTCATCTGCAAACCTGCTGAGGGTGCAATCCACACCATCCTCCAGATCATTTATGAAGATCTTGAACAAAACCGGCCCCAGGACCGACCCTTGGGGCACTCCACTTGATACTGGCTGCCAACTAGACATGGAGCCCTTGATCACTACCCGTTGAGCCTGACAATCTAGCCAGCTTTCTATCCACCTTATAGTCCATTCGTCCAGCCCATACTTCTTTAACTTGCTGGCAAGAATACTGTGGGAGACCGTGTCAAAAGCTTTGCTAAAGTCAAGGAACAACACGTCCACCACTTTCCCCTCATCCACAGAGCCAGTTATCTCATCATAGAAGGCAATTAGATTAGTCAGGCATGATTTTCCCTTGGTGAATCCATGCTGACTGTCCCTGATCACTTTCCTCTCCTCTAAGTGCTTCAGACTTGATTCCTTGAGGACCTGCTCCATGATTTTTCCAGGGACTGAGGTGAGGCTGACTGGCCTGTAGTTCCCAGGATCCTCCTTCTCCCCTTTTTAAAAGATGGGCACTACATTAGCCTTTTTCCAGTCTGTGATTCTATGATCAGATTAGGGAGAGCCATGTTCTCTTCTGTGTCAAAATACACTCTGTATAGAATAAAGCAGGTGTTCTCAGACAACAAATTACAACGCCCTATTCTCAAGTTGTCGCAGCATCATCAAGGCCAATTTTTCAGAAAAATCTAGACGTTTTATTAAAATGATTTCCATTTTGTGAACATCTTATGTGTTTGACTATATGGGAGGAGATATTGTTTCATGGTCTCTGTGTATATAATGTCTTCTGTAGTTTCCACAGTATGCATCCGATGAAGTGAGCTGTAGCTCACGAAAGCTCATGCTCAAATAAATTGGTTAGTCTCTAAGGTGCCACAAGTACTCCTTTTCTTTTTGTGAATACAGACTAACATGGCTGTTACTCTGAAACCTAACAATATTTCTGTTACAAATATTTCATCCATCTATACTAGTAATTGCTGTTTAAGATCAGTTTTAGTATCTGGACAGAGTATGGGAATACAGTTCTCCAAATGAATGATGCATTAGCAGTGAGGTGTAGGCTGTGGTATTGTCTATTATAGTCCTCATTAAAACTAGTTGAAATATTTTTGATGGAAGAGTTTTCTGTGAGAAAAGGCAGTTTCATTGAAATCAAAATGTTTTGTAGGAATGTGTCAGTTTTTATAAAATTTGCAACAGGAGAAAAACAATGTTTAATTTTGATAATGTCAAAACATTTTGATAGGGTAAAAATATTTAGTTTAAATTTTATCGTCTTGATTCATTTTGTTTAGACTTATAAAAATAATGTATAGTGCTGTGTTTTATATATCGTCATATTTTATATTTCAACATTATCTTAGTGCAGTGGTCTGATGTTTCCAGATTAGAGTCATAATGGAAACAAATGTTTAAAATTTGGAATTTCCCATGGAATGGCAATTCCATCTTCCAACCATCTCTAGTTCTTCTAGTTCATTCTTGTTCTTGTTTGTCGCAAGGCTTCAAAACTGGGTTGTAATGAATTGGTTACTGTTGCTGAATAGCTTTTATAGAATTTGCCTAACAATGTCTGGTTATTATGTTGGGAATACTTCAGGGCATTGTGAAAGTCTGGCTGGAGAAATGACCACTAAACAAAGGAATGAGCATATCTAAGATGAATGCTGACATATGGGAGAGGCCCCGTGTTGGAGCTTGAAGCCCAGTTTTAGAGATAATAGAACAGATTTTGAAACTGCGTCATGGACCCTTTCATCATTTGGCTCATGTAAAAAGGCTGGAAAACAGCTGCAAATGTGCATCAGAGAATCTTGGTGGGAAGCCTGCTGGCACATCTACACAGCTGCTAGGCCTTGAACCTCCACCCACCCACCCACCCATAGGATAGGAGGCAGATTGGAGGAAGGAGAGAATGCTAGGTGCTAGGGGATGGGGAGAAGCATGCCGCAACAGAGCTCTGCCACAGCAATTCACCACTGCCATAGGTTCCATTAATGACCCTGCACCGGTAGTGCAAGTTAAAGCTGCTCAGAAGCTCTACACTGTGTTGGATCTGGGGCTGGCCCTGAGTCTCTTAGAGATATAACTAGAGAGAATCAACTCCAGAATTACTTCTAGAACCAGAACGAACTTTATAGGTGCTCAAACTGTGGCTTATGTTTTAAATCCAGTCTCTACTTATGTGAGCAGCATCACTGAAGTGAATGGGACATTATTATTTTATTAATGAAGTACAGCCATGCCCAGAGGACTTGATCAGGACCATGTTCCACTGCACCCTGTTCAAATGTAGAAGGAGACACTATCCCAGCCCTGAATAGCAGTAAATTCACATAAATAACCACTGTAGAATCAGGTCACCATGAACAAACAAATGTGTCCTGTCTCTTAAAGACCCTGTAGTCCCACAAAGACTTTTCCCGCTGTAAGTCTAGAGTAACTGAAGTGGTGAAAAAACATATTAGAAGGCAACATAGATTACATTATGCTATAAAAGTACAGTGTCTCTGTCAAATGTGATTCTCCTTGTAATTAGTATTAGTTGGAGCTTATAAAGTTTTGCCTGCATGTTTTTGCTGCATATTTTTCTTCAACTTCAGGCACATTTCTGAACACTTCCAATAAAGGCTATCCCCAGTGTGATGGATTTGGAGTTTCCTGTCATAATTTATTACTACTGTATGCTCTCTCTGTTTGTCTGAGTATTGGAAAGATGTCTACTGCACGCATATTGAGTTAATTCAATAGCTACTTCAGCAGGAAACCTACCCAGGAAAAGTGACAATAGCCCGGGTAAGAGCTTCTCAGCAAACTCTCAGGACTATTAACTGTGATATGCTACCTTTGATGGGCCACATAAATTGGACAGAGCAGGTTTATGAGGCACAAAGAAGACAAAGACTTTGGGGTGGAGACAATCACAGCCCCTGAGAGCACACGGAAAGAGACAGCGATTGCTGGGAGGGAGACCTAGTCCCCAGAAATGTGTGTGTGTATATCTGTGGGGGAAAGCTCCTTGGGTAAGCTACGCCTATCTAAGCTTTAGGTAAGACAGACATGCGTGAAGGCGTTTGTGACTGGGTTGCCTCTGGAGTGCCCCCTTGTGACCTGTTAGGGCACAACTCACCAGACATGGGTCTCTGCCACTAGGTTGCTGTTTCTTATGAGGTCTGAGGTAGTGGTGCTTTGGCCCTTTGGCCCAGGCACACTTCAGTCCTTCCCTTTCTAGGTTGCTAGGTCCAAAAGAAATCAGGAACAGAAAACCACAACTTAAAACAGAGTCACCCAGTCTACCCTTCTATTTAGGGATTGCCTTCAAAGAGTCCATGTTTTTGCCCCCACCCCCACCCCCTGTGGTCTAGTTATCCCTTCTAGCAGGGCTCGGCCAGCCACCAAGCTAGCTTTGTGGGCTGCAACCAGGCTTCTCATACTCAGAGAAGTAGAGCTCTAGCCAGCCCTCAACTGGGCTAAGTTTCCTCCTTTTAACTTCCCTCTCCATGCTGAATATGTGCTGGAGGTGCAGCGGAGCACAGCCAATTGGGTCCACCGACTCTTGTTGCTAGAGTGGAGTCTACCTACTGCATTACAGCCTTTTATTGAATGAATCGTTTGTTCTCATTATGCTGTGTTTCTGTTGTTAAGAGAACCTGTTTTGGGTCACTGTATTCACCTACTGCTCATAGCTCCCAGATCAAAGCACTGCAGGTACAGAGTCCAGGAGAACTTCTTGGGAGTAAGCGTGGTTGGGTCACAGGACACTGTAGCCTAGTACCTTGGGCTAAAAGTGGGAGAACTGTGGGATCCAGTCCCAGAGAGGCAAAAGCTTAACATCTAAAACCTGGAGAGGATGCATTTGGAGGCCAGGTAAAGGGAACAAAAGTGAAGCTAGTTCTAAACCATGGCCCAGTATTGCTTCAAACTTGGGGGGATTTGCTCCTACATAACTGGGTCTCAAGATCTGGCCCTAATTAAAGACAGCAACTTGATATTATTTTGCCTAGCTGCCTTAGTTCCAGCCACCCTCTTTATTTATTTAAATGCAGACTCACTGGCTTTTGTCACTTCCATGTTACTCTATATTATTATTCTCCTTCTGGCTACTTGAGACCCAGACCCTACTGGAGAAATCTAGCCCACTTTCAGTGCACATGCATAACTCCTATTAATGATAAAGGAGTGAAGAGTAGATTCCAGATTTGAATTTCATAAGATGATGGCAGTACAAGCTATCCTGCATTACTCAAGATAAAGAGTTACTGTATTAACTCTTAAGGAAGAATAATTCCTTTTTGTAGTTAACATCATGGTCACTGGGTTGGTAGCATTTTTCATGGTAGATTACTTCCCCAGCCTACTTGTTGTCTAAAGTAGAGTCTGCAGTACAGATCGTGAGTACAGTATTATGGTGTTCGGATGACTTCTAAGAGCCATCTTACTAATGAGAATCTGTATTTAGATAAAAGATTTAGGGCTCAATCCTGTCATTTGCTACACTGGGTTGAGAAGGAGGAAGGGAGAAAAGTTGCGCAGAGCCTCTCCTGTCAGCACCAGGAGCTAGGCAGAACATCTTCTTGATACATCAGACTGCTCTAGAAGGTGTGCCCTGCTAATATGCTTTGCCACCAGTGGGATGTGGCCTTAACAAAAACAGATCCCAGGCCTATCCTCAAGCTTGCTGTCTTTTGTCTTCACTGAATCCTAGAAATAGAAAAGTAGGACTGGAAGGGAACTTGTTAGGTCATCTGTCATAAATATAAAGGGAAGGCTAACCACCTTTCTGTATACAGTGCTATAAAATCCCTCCTGGCCAGAGGTAAAACCCTTTCATCTGTAAACGGTTAAGAAGCTAAGGTAACCCTGCTGGCACCTGACCCAAAATGGCCAATGAGGGGACAAGATTCTTTCAAATCTGGAGTTGGGGGGAACAAAGGGTTTGGTCTGTCTGTGTGATGCTTTTTCCGGGAACAGATCAGGAACGCAGCCTTACAACTCCTGTTTTAGTTAGTAAGTAATCTATAAGTAATCGAGCTAGAAAATGCGTTAGATTTTCTTTTGTTTAATGGCTGGTAAAATAAGCTGTGCTGGATGGAATGTATATTCCTGTTTTTGTTTCTTTTGTAACTTAAGATTTTGCCTAGAGGGATTCTCTATGTTTTGAATCTGATTACCCGGTAAGGTATTTACCATCCTGATTTTACAGAGGTGATTCTTTTACCTTTTCTTTAATTAAAATTCTTCTTTTAAGAACCTGATTGATTTTTCATTGTTCTTAAGATCCAAGGGTTTGGGTCTGTGTTCACCTGTACAAATTGGTGAGGATTCTTATCAAGCCTTCCCCAGAAAGGGGGTGTAGGGGTTGGGAGGATTTTTGGGGGAAGATGTCTCCAAGTGGGCTCTATCCCTGTTCTTTGTTTAAAACACGTGGTGGTGGCAGCATATGGTTCAAGGATAAGGCAAAGTTTCTACCTTGGGGAAGTTTTTAACCTAAGCTGGTAAGAATAAGCTTAGGGGGTCTTTCATGCAGGTCCCCACATCTGTACCCAAGAGTTTAGAGTGGGGAAGGAACCTTGACATCATCTAGTCCAGTCCCCTGTAAAGAGGCAGGACTAAGTGTTATCTACAGCAGTTCTCAACTGGGGGCCCATGAACCATTTCAGTGGGTCTGACAAGCAGGGCTGCTCAGAGCCCCGAGCCCTGGCACCAGGCAGCTGAAGCTCAGAGTCCTGAGCCCTGACACCCCTGGGACAGAAGCCCTGAGCCCAGGTACCCCACGGGGCTGAAGCCCAGAGTCCCCCAGCCCTGCAGGCCTGAAGCCCAGAGCCCCAGTGCTCCAAGATCTAACAGAAGCTGCCCTGTGGGTCTGAAGCCCTGAGCCCTGGCAGAAGCCATGCCATGGGGCAGAAGCCCTGTCAGGGTTCCCTCCCCACTCTGAACTCTAGAGTACAGATGTGGGGACCCGCATGAAAGACCTTCTAAGCTTGTTTTTACCAGCTTAGGTTAAAAAATTTCCCAAGGCATAAATTTTGCCTTGTCCTTGAACAGTATGCTGCCACCACCAAGTGATTTAGACAAAGAATGGAAAGGACCAGTTGGAGTTCCTATTTCCCCAAAATATCCCCCCAAGCTCTTACACCCCCTTTCCTGGGGAGGCTTGAGAATAAACAAGATGAGCACAAACCAGCCTTGGATTTTTAAGACCCAAAAAAACCAATCAGATTCTTAAAAAACAGAACTTTATTAGAAGAACAAAAAAAGATAAGAGAACAACTCTGTAAGATCAGAATGGAAGATAATCTTACAGGCAGTCAGATTCAAAACATAGAGAATCCCTCTAGGCAAAATCTTAAGTTACAAAGAGACACAAAAACAGGAATACACATTTCCTCCAGCACAGTAAATTTCAAATGCCAAAACAAAGAAAACCTAATGCATTTTCTAGCTAGATTACTTACTAACTTTACAGGAGTTGGAGGGCTTGCATCCTTGATCTGTTCCCGGCAAAGGTATCACACAGACAGACAAAAGCCTTTTCCCCCCATCCAGGTCTGAAAGTATCTTGTCCCCTCATTGGTCATTTTGGGTCAGGTGCCAGCCAGGTTACCTGAGCTTCTTAACCCTTTACAGGTAAAAGGACTTTGCCTCTGGCCAGGAGGGATTTTGTAGCACTGTATACAGAAAGGTGGTTACCCTTCCCTTTATATTTATGACAAGCCCCAACCCCCACATCCTGTATGGCTCCTGAGCCCCCCCCCCCCCCGACTCCCAGGTCAGAAGCCCCTCTCCCCTGTGGCTGAAGCCCAGAGCCCCTCCCCCCCGCTGAGCCATAGAGTTTTTATAGCATGGGCCGGGGGGGGGAGGGCTAGTAAAGTAGAAGGTTGAGAACCCTGATCTACACCATCCCTGACAGGTGCTTGTCTAATCTGTTCTTAAAAACCCCCAGTGATGGAGATTCCACAACCTCCCTAGGTAATTTGTTCCGGTGCTTAACTACCCTTACAGTTAGGAAGTTTTTCCTAATGTCTAACCTAAATCACCCTGGCTTCTAATTTAAGTCCTATTCTCAGTGGATAAGAGAACAATTTAACACTCTCCTCTTTATAATAATCTTTTAGGTACTTGAAGACTGTTATCATGTTCCCATAGTCTTCTCTAGACTAAACAAACACATTTTTTTCAATCTTTCCTTGTGAGTCATGTTTTCTAGACATTTTAATAATTTTTGTTGCTCTCCTCTGGACTTTCTCCAGTTTGTCTACATCTTTCCCAAAGTGTGGTGCCTAGAACTGGACACAGTACTCCAGTGGAAGCCTTATTAGTGCTGAAGAGAGTGGAAGAATTACTTCTGTGTCTTGCTTACAATACTCCCGCTAACACATCCCACGATGATCCCACACATCCCACTTTTCCTAGAGCAGTATTACCTTCTTGACTCATGTTTGGTTTGTGATCCACTATAAGCCCCAGATCCTTTTCTGCAATACTCCTTCCTAGGCAGTCATTTCCCATTTTGTATTTGTGCAATTGATTATTCCTTCCTAAGTGGAGTACTTCCCATTTGTCCTTATTGAATTTAATCTTATTTATTTCAGACCATTTCTCCAGTTTGTCAAGATCATTTTGAATTCTAAACCTGTCCTCCAAAGCAATTGCAACTCCTCCCAGCTTGGTGTCATCCAGATGTAAGCAGTGTCAGGATGAGCTCCACCCTGACATCTGGTGGTGAGGTGTGGCAAGTTGTGGAAAAGAACTTCAGGGGCCGATCTCATTTGCATAGGCACACCCACCACGCCTAGAATGAGACCATAGCTGCTCAAATGGTCACTTGGGCTGCTGTGGGATCCCCAGCGTCTCTGTTATTGGGGCAGGAAGAATAAATTGTTATTACCCTGATTATGGGAACTGTGCTTGGAACTGTATGTGGCCTTTTGTTATGATGGAGGGATTCACCATCAACTAAGTAGCACTCGCTAGGCAAGGGTCATGGGTTCCAAAACTGTGTGAATAGAGAGAGGCTGGGGACAAGCATTAATACTTGGTGGCATGGGCCCCTTGGTGAGGGCCTTACATGCTAATTGCACTTCCTCCTCTCTCCACTGTGGAATATCAGAGCTAATTTTGATTTCATTAGAAGTCTAGTTATAGGCTGCTGAGCTCACTTTGGGCTGACAGTGCACCAGCACTAGGGCTCCCCTACTACAAGCTGAATTCACCTAAGAGCTGAAATCACTGAGTGTTGTGTTAAGTAGTGGGGGAGCCTGAAGATATATTGTGGCGCAGTTTGCGGGACGGCTGGTGAAGCAGTTCGACGCGGAGCAGCGTGTGGATGGCAGGAGCTGCTTGTGGGCCGTGGAGCTGAGCGAAGGAGTTCGTGGGGTGGCTGGCAGAGCGGAGTGCAGCTGAGCGAAGGAGTTCGTGGGGCGGCTGGCGGAGCGGAGCGCAGCTGAGCGAAGGAGTTCGTGGGGCGGCTGGCGGAGCGGAGCGCAGCTGAGCGAAGGAGTTTGTGGGGCGGTGAGCGGAGCGGAGCGGAGCGCCGCTATGGAGCTATGGGGCGGTCAGCCTCAGATCATGTAAGGTGCCTCTTACCCTCGTCCCATTTCCACCCAGGTTGGGAGGTAAAGCTCCGCAGATAAACTTTCGAACTCTGGGGCTGCCCTGACCAGGGACAGAGACTTTTGGGGCATTGGACTTTTGGGACTTTGGGTGATTTGGGGTTGCTGGACTCAAGAACCAAGGGGAAAAGGGCATGCCCCAATTTGCCTGGGATGGGTTTTTTTTTTGCTCATGGGTTGTGTTATGAATCCTGTTGGTGGTGTTTCCCCAACATAATGCCACATTGTTTCTCTCTGTTATTAAAAGGCTTTTGCTACACTCAGACTATGTGCTTGCGAGAGGGGAAGTATTGCCTCTTGGAGGCGCCCAGCGGGGGTGGTATATATTTGTCCCAGGTCACTGGGTGGGGGCTCGAGCCGGTTTGCAGTGTGTTATTGGAATGGATCCCCTAGATATTGAACCCGGCCCTTGTTGCTGCCAACTCTGACGGGCAGAAGGGTTACACATAAACTTTATAAGTGTACTCCCTAAGCCATTATCCAAATCATTTATGATGATATTGTATAGAACTGGACCCAGGACACATCCCTGAGGAAACCCCACTCAATATGCCCTTCCAGCTTGATTGTGAACCATTAGTAAGGCTACGATTTAATCATGGGTATTTTTAGTAAAAGTCATGGACAGATCATAGGCAAGAAACAGAAAACCATGGCCCGTGACCTGCCCATGACTTATACCATAAATATCCCTGATTGAATCTTACGGGGGGTTGTGTGCTGTCAGAGGGATGTGTATGGCACCAGCTGCGGGGAGTGGGGAGCCCCAGGGCATCAGTGGCTGCTATGGCTGCCTCAGGATTGTTGCTGGGACTGCCAAGCTGCAGCGGCTCCTGCCACCCCCAGTACCACTGCTCAGGTGGTCCCCGGGGACAACTGCATCAGCTGCTGCTCGGGTGGCCCTGGGGCTAACCACACTGGCCGCTGCAGAAGTCACAGTGGTCACAGTAAGTCATGGGATCCATGACTTCCATGAGCTCTGTGACAAGCATGGAGCCCTAAGCTTTTGTAACTATTCTTTGAGTATGCTTTTCCAACCCGTTCTGCACTCACCTTATAGTGGGTTGGTCTAGGCTATATTTCCCTAGTTTGTTTATAGGAAGGTTTTATGAGACAGCTTCAAAAGCCTTGCTAAAGTCGAAATGTATCATATCTACTGCTTCCCCACCACTCACAAAACTTGTTACCCTGCCAAAGAAGGTGATTAGATTGGTATGCATTATTTGTTCTTGGAAAATCCATGTTGACTGTTACTTATCACCTTATTTTCTTCTAGGTGCTTATAAATTGATTGCTTGGTTATTTGCTCCATTATCTTTTTGGGTGCCAAAGTCAAGCTGACTGGTTTATAATTCCCTGGGATTGTCCTTATTTTCCTTTGTATAGATAGGTACTATATTTGCCCTTTTCTAGTCTTCTTGGATCTCCACAAGTTCTCAAAGATACTCACTAATGGCTCAGAGATCTCTTCAGCCAGTTCCTTAAGTATTCTAGGCTGTATTTCATCAGGCCCTGCTGACTTGAAGATATCTAACTTGTTTGAGGACTTGACTACACTGCGACTTTGTTGACAAAACTTTAATCTTTCATGGGTACTTAAAAAAGCCCCCCTGTGAAAGACAAACGTTTTGCCGACAGAAATGGCAGTGTGAATGCGGCTTTGCTGGTAGAAGCGCTCTCCTGACGATAAAGCTAACACCACTCACAGGGCTGGAGTATTTTGTCGGCAAAAATGCTGACAAAATGCTGACAGAGAGCGTTTACACACACTGACTTTTAGCGACAAGGCTGTGTCGACACAGTCTTGTCACTAAAAGCTGCTTACTGTAGAGAAGCCCTAAGTAATTCTTAATGTAACTATTTTAGCCTCAGATTCTACCCCATTTACACTGATGTTCACTATGTCAGTCATCCAATCACTGCTAATTTTTCTGGTGAAATCTGAAACAAAAAAGCTATTTAACACTTTGGCCATTGCTGCATTTTCTCTTATTGTGTTTCTCCTCACTGAGTAATGGGCCTACCCTCTCCTTGGTCTCCCTGTTGCTTCCAATTTATTTTTGAATATTTTCTTGTTACCCTTTAGGTCCCTAGATATTTAATCTCATTTTTTTGCCTTACCCTTTCTAATTTTGTCCTTACAAAATTCATTTTGTGGTTTTTTTTATATTCATCCTTCCACTAGTTTCCAATTTTTTGGAATTTCAGGTCTTTGAAGATCTCTTGGTTAAGCCAGGGTGGTGTCTTACATACTTCCTATTTTTCCTGTGCATTGGGATAGTTTGTTCTTGTGTCCTTAATAATATCTTTTAAAAAAACTGCCAACTCATCTTAGATTTGCTTCTCATGGGATCGTACCTAAAAATTCTCTGAGTTTGCTCAAGTCTGCCTTTAGAAGCAAGCATTAGCTGGCAGCCAAGTTGGTGTGCACTTAGAGTCTGCTCAACGGGACAAGAAAGGGCTCCCTTAGTACCTTGTAGCACCTAGCCCTCTGCCCTAGAGTAGCAGCAGTGCGAGTGCAGTTTGTGTATCTGACAACCTTTCTGTTCATCCTCACGGCTCCAGTTTATCAGTTCCAGGCAGGATTTTGTCCTTTTTTGTCATGATTATGAGTAAATCGCTGGGTGTGGAATATTCTTTGGCCGGAAGAGAGACAAACTGGGAACTGGTAAGGACGTTGCACCATACATGCTACAACTCTGGGAAAATCACTCATTGCAATTGAAGGAATCCAGGTCATACTTGAAATGAGAGAATAAAGTCAGGAACTAGAAACTCAAACGGTTTGTGCATGGAGATGAAATATTGAGTCAAAGGGAAAATCGCAGCCTTGTAGGTTGCAACATGCAGAAGCCTGACACTCCCATTACGATGACAGATAGCAAAGAATGAATGGTCTATGTTAATTTACAGTGTTGGTTGAGTGACACTTAAAGGAAAAACTCACATACAAGTATAAAAAATGGGCAGAATTCCACTTATTCATTCAGCTGGAACATTCATTCCTCCCCCTCCTCCGCCCATGAGCTAATATCTGTCAGCATGCCAAAAAGCCATGTAGATTTTCTGCCTGGGCTGGTACATGATAATTTTCCAAGGCAGATGTATAAATGTTGTTTATGCATTAAGATTCCACCCCCCACACACACTGCCCCCGCAATATCCTGTGCATGATCACATACTCAAATCAGTGTCAAAACAATGTTGATTCCTGGGGTGGGCAGCAGTCTCACATAAACTGTGCCTAGCTTCTGTGAGTCTTGGAGACAGCTAACAGTATAGTATTTTAACCAAACCCTCTGCAAGGCATCACTGCAAGTGCTGTGGTGCAGGTGTCCTGTGGTGCAGGTGTCCTGTGGCGTGCTTGATGTACCCCACCATTGGAGGCAAGTGCTGTAGCTGCTCCAAGTCTTCACACTTCAGACTCCACCCTTCAGTAGGTTCCTATAATAACTCAGCTGGGTGGATTATAAAAATGATGAACACAAACAGAATGGGTCCTAGTCCAGCCACTAGGGGCAGTCCGGGGGTATAAAGGTGAGGCTCCTCAGGCTTGAATGCCAGGGAGACTTCGTCAGGCTAGTCCCTCCACGAGGCAATAATGCGCTGTCCTGCAGATGTCCCAGCCAGAGTCCAATCCTTTTGTCTGCATCTGTGGTCTCAATCAGATCTGTCCACACAATCCCCTTCACCAGCTGTCGCTGCCACTATCCTAGCAACAAGCAGCTTCAAGACTGGCTCTCAGCCCTTCACTGCCGGGTGCCATGCTGCCCATCCTTCTCTCCACAACTCCAAGGTTGCTCCTGTGCAGCTTCTGGCTCACTCCTGAGCCCTGGTTCCCCTGTGGCACATCTTCCTTTTCCCGCACTGGAGGGATTATGAAGCCTCTGCTGGGTGGATATTGTACCGGGGGTTAACACAGTGCTCAGTAATGAGCCAGTTGGTTATTACAGTATATTAATCCCACCCTGGAATTTGTGCCAACTTGTATGAAAATGTGTAAACCTGTGTAAAACAATAGGCAAGGCAGAGCTTAATGAAACTGTGCCACATGGGCAAAATGTGACCTTCCTCAGCACTTGTGGATTGTTTGAAATTGTGGGTTTAAAAAATGCATATTGGTCTAGAACCAAAGAGTTAAGGGGCCGTTAAAGAGGGTGAAGAGGCTGCAGAGAAGCTATTAGTCAGTTATTTTGCATGAGTCTTTGCAGCTCAGGATGATGGGGGAATTCCTATCCATATCTAAAGGTTACTTCTTCATAGGTAAGGCATGTGTGATACAGAGAGGGAATGGAAGAGCGAATAGATAAAGAGAGAGTCAGCTGCAGTAAGTCATCAGGATATTTACACACACAAAAAAAAACATGGGAGAAGATGAGCTACTAAAATAGCTATACAGTCTAGCCTTAAAAATGTAGGCCTTGGTCCTGCAATTGTCCATGGAGGTAGACTCTTGGAGCCATACAGATCTAATTGTGGGATGCGGCGCAAAAATAGTTCTGGTAGTCACTAGTATGTAGTGAATATCATTAAAAAGATCCTCTGCTGGTGTAAATCTATGTGGTTTCATGGACTCCAATGTAACTAAACCAATGTTCACTAGCTGGAGATCTGGCTCATTGTTTTACAATCTTCAGGCTCATGCTTCCAATGACCTTCCTTCTGTAACAGGAAGACAAACTGAAAATATTATAAGACAGATAAAAGGGACATAGGACAGGTTTGAAGGAGGTCAGGAAAGAGACAAAAGGCCTAATCTTCAGAATATAAGAATGGCCATACTTCATCAAACCAATGGTCCATCTAGCCCAGTCTCCTGACTTCCAACAGTGGCCAGTGCCAGATGCTTCAGAGGAAATGAACTGAACAGGCCAGTTAACAACTGATCCATCCCCTGTTGTCCAATCCCAGCATCTAGCCGCCGGAGGTGTAGGGACACCTGGAGCATGGGGTTGTGTCCCTGACTGTCTTGGCTATTAGTCATTGATAGACCTATCCTCCATGAACTTATCTAATTCCTTTTTGAACCCAGTTATACTTTTGGCCTTCACCATATGCCCTGGCAAGGAGTTCCACAGTTTGACTGGGCAGTGTGTGTTTGTTTTAGACCTGCTGCTATTAATTTCATTGGGTGATCCCGGGATCTTGTGTTATGGGGTAAACACACTTCCATATTCATTTTCTCCACTCCTTTCGTGATTTTATTACACCTCTACCATAGCCCTGCCTAGTCCTCTCTTTTCCTACCTGAACAGTCCCAGTTTTTTAATTCTCTCCTCATATGAAAGCTCTTCCATATCCATAATCATTTTTTTTGCCATTCTCTGTAACTTTTCCAGTTCTAATATATCTCTTTTGAGATGGGGTGACCAGAACTGCATGCAGTATTCAAGATGTGGGCATATCATGGATTTATATAGTGGCATTATGATATTTACTGTCTTATCATAATATCACTTGATCTTGCACACACTGATGTAAACCAAGACTAACTCCCTTTTTTGATGTATTTGGGTTCTTATCCATCATTGTGGTATCTGAGCACTGCTCAAGTCAAAGTAGCTATGTTAATGTAAAAATCTGTATAAGTGAGACGAGAATAGTATTGCATACAAAGAGCAATTTCTAAAATCCTTGAAGAGATTCCTTAGCCTGTAAAGGAGCAAAGTCAGAGGGGACATGACTGAGGTATGTAAAATTGCATGTTACTTAGTAAAAAGGGGTAAGGGATTCCTTTAGCTTTCTTGTATATATGTATTTATTAGTGTGTCATTTCTCGTATAGTTCTACATGAGAATATGCAGGCGTTCCATGAAATTAAAAGGGAAGATACTTAAAATGGATCAAAGAAAATAATTTTTCATAGGCAACCAGTAAAATCTATGAAAGTCATTGGCACAGGAAATGAAGAAGCATCATGGATTTGGCTTCTTTTACAACAGATTTAAAGCAGAGATGGGTTGACATAGCATTTGGATTCACATGTCACCATAGTTAGAATTCAAGGCTGGCATATTTATCCAAGCTCCAGTAGCTGTCCAGATCTACATTCAGATCCTGTAACCAAACGAAATGGTGGAAATATCATGTGAACAGTAGTACTCATGAGATTTCCACCTCTATAGAAACTACCCTCTGTTCCTTGTTTCCCAGGCCCCCTAGCTTCCAAGTGGCCAATTACTGGCTTCAAAGAGAGAAGACTAAATAGGAGGCCTTCCTTCATAGGGGCATCAGCTGGCCACTAACCTCCCCACCCTATTTTTTGAGTCTGCCAGGTGCGGCTGCTGCCCTTCTCTAGTCTTTGGAGGGGTGATAGCTTGCCTAGCCCATCTCACTTGTAACACAGCTGAAAACATCATGGTCAAGCGCCACTGGAAATTGCAAATCCTTTGAAAGCTGTCCTAGTAACTGAGCCTAATTGTTGTATAGGAATTTTTTTTTTGGTTACTTCAACTCCAGTAATTTCATTCCTGAATAATAATGGTCGGATTGAAATAGTCCTTAATGTACTATAACTAGTACATTTTTACTGGAGCTAATGTAGACTTGCTAGGACTTATACTTCGAATACAAGTGAACCTGAACCAATGTACTTGACTCACTATAAAAAGTGATACAGTGTACGTTCCTGCTAGATCAGTGCACCTCTAAACAATCCCTGGGGGATAATAACCAAACTAACAGATTTCTTTGACTCTAATTAATGATTTTTTCTTGTAGGGAATTTCATAAATAGCACAGGCAAATATTATATTTAATTGTGTCTTAATATGTCATGCCTCATTTCAGACAGCTTTGCATAAAATGAAAACACCAGCAGAGGGAGTCGTAATACCTTACTGTGCACCATCTGTGCTTGAATGAATTAGTCCCAGTTGTCCTTAGTAGAGTAGTTTGTTCTCATTTAAACCTCTGGCTCCTCAATCTGTGTACAGTGTGAAATGCTGAGAGTTAGCACACTGAACGGCTTGCGAAAGAGATGATAGAATTCTGGGGTTTATTGTTTGTCTTGTGACAAATGGAAAATACAGGAATACAAATGTTGTTGTGTTTGTACTGATAAAAGGTGATTAACAGGTTTGGGTTATTTTCCCTAAATAAAAAAGCTTGTGATTCTGTAAGTATAACACAAAAACACAACAATCAAGTTCTTACCTGCTCTCTAGTTAGGTCTACCAGTCTTTTGTATGTGCTGTTAGACACCTTTTACCAGTGGATCTGCTTGTTCAGTACCCAGCCTGTTGTCTGGATTGGTTTAATCAAAACTTCACATGCTAAAAGCACGCTCCATTCATGCTGAAATGTTTCAATAAGGGTTCAAGTCTCCTAAATTATGTATTTCTGAATTTGACTCATCTGTCTTCTACAACTTCACATCACTTTGAAGTAACAAACTGTGCCCAACCTCTTGCAGAAACATATTTTTGGGGTAGAAACAAGGAACCTAAATGTTAAACACTAAAGAAGGAAGAACTGAAAATTAAGTTATATCAGTCACTTTTGTGTCTCTTCTTCCTGTTCAACATATCTCTTTAGTACTGGAGATCAGTCATGTTAGCTAAATAATGGAAAGCATCCATAGCTTCACTGAATGGATTTCTGATCTTGTTTTCATGTGGTTTCAGTTCCTTATTAACTAGATTGCACCAGATTCCACTGTGGTTATGACAATATTGCCCTCATCAACCTGTAGCCTATAAAGTCCTTCCACTGATTTGTGTTTTTTTTTTAAACCCGTGGTGCGTCTCTGCAGAGTCCTTTGTGTAAAATGCATACATTGGTTTGATCAAAGTTGTCCTTGTGCACAGTGCAAATCTCAGCATACCTTATGGCAGGTGGATGCAGATGTGGAGATGCTGGGCTGCATTGCAACTATTTTATGTTGTTTCACCAGTGCAAAACAGCCCTCAACCAGCTCCTAGAGGAGCTTATCTATACCGTAGTGTGTCACAGAGTTTCCACAGTACCTCCTGGCTACTTTGCTGGAGGAAAGGTGACGTGGCCAGGTCTCCCCTCCCTCTAACAATCCCCAACAGCTTTAGCCACCCTTTGGGACTGTTGGTGGCTGGAACGTTTTAAGGTAGTCTTCAGATTGTTGCAACCTCCGGGGGGGGCCAGTCCCCAGGACTGGGGGAGTACAAAGGTCAACTTTCCACCCCTTCCTCAACTCTGAGGACAGGAAGGGAATGCGCAGCAAGAGGAAAGGATGTAGTGATCTGTGGAGTATTTTAGGGGAGAACCCTTATGTTTCTATGGCAAACAGCACATTTCAGTAAGGCAATGCAATGCAACAGCAGCATACTGAATTCATCCTTTTCCTTGTCATCAGTGCGGACAGGGGATGTTCTGAGTCTCTAGGAAATCATAAGAAGGCCACACTCCATCGAGTCCTTCTAAATGAAATGGAGAAATTATGCATCAGGGATCAGTTGTTTGATTTAGCCACTCACAGCATGGGATAGTTGCTGTTCTCTGCTCAGCAAGATAGCTTCCCTGTCTGCTGCTGAGGCTGTGAACGCTCTCTTGCATCCCATGCCTCGAAATAAATAAACCGGTTCTCTCAGCCAGTGTGCCCACTGTGCAATGCAATGAGAAAGGCAAAGCCTGGAATGGCAAGAGAAGTAACCAGGAAGTGTTAATGTCGTATATGTGAAACAATAACCGGTTCCACTTCCGTGTATCACTCTGCGCTATTGCGTGAGTGTAGGGAGAGAGCTCAGCCACATGGATTATGAGTGGAAGAATGCCAATGTGAACAAGTGTGGTGAAGGGAAGCTGGGCTCTTCTAACACATTTTCAAAAGTCTGGTGCAGGGGGGATCTGTGTCAGGAGCAACACACAAGGTAGGAGAGAATGGACTCTCCTGACACAACAGATGCAGTTGGCTCTCTAATTATTCTTCAAGCATGTGCATTGTATTGAACAGCCTGCAGTTACACTAGACCCTATAGAAGATATGTGAAGGCACAGGTACACCGCTCTGAACACTTCAGGTATTCAGTTAAACCATGGCTCAGACCATCCCCCTCCTCACAAAATCCATCAGGGGCTTTGAGGGTGGAAACCACCATGAGGTTCCCCTTGTGATTTACCTTCTATAGAAAGGCTGCATGGTCCATCCCAAATCTGTGTTTTGTACTTATAGGGCCCCCACTCCTGTAGCATCTGAGCACCTCACAATCTCTAATGTATTTATCCTCACAACACCCCATGAGGTAGGAAAGTGCTGCTAGCCCCATTTTACAGAGGGGGAAGTGAGGCACAAAGAGGCTAAATGGCTTGCCAATGGCACACAGGAAGTCTACAATGAAGCAAGGACTCTCAAGGTAGCACCCTAACCACTGGACTGTTCAACTTCTCCCCATCCAAAGACTCTGGGCTTTCTCTTCCCTGACTCTGATTTCCTTGCCCCCAGCTGGAGTGGTATAACCTAGGGTGTGGGGGCAGGGGGCGGGGTGGGAGGTTCCACTTGGTCATGACTTCTTCTAGACTCTTGGGGAAGGGCTTCTGCCCAGTGGTGTGCAAAAGATTATATAGCCACAGGCTGTTTGATCAATTTTTGTCTAATTTCTGCTTGGAGAGGGGTGGGGGTGATGTGCCTTCTTCTTCCTTTCCCTAGGAGGAGTGTCAGAGCATGGATAGCAATCTTCACATGGTCTGGGATGGGGTTGTGCCACAGTGGGAGCTGAGCCCCACTTCTTGTGAGGAGAAGGTCCCCTCTGTGCTTGGAGTTTGGGGGCATGAGAGACCCACTTCACTAGCGATGTGGCTACCCATATATCTCATACAGGAGCTATAACCCTGTCAAGGTTCCTCCCCCACTCTGAACTCTAAGGTACAGGTGTGGGGACCTGCATGAAAAACCTCCTAAGCTTACTTTTACCAGCTTAGGTTAAACTTCCCCAAGGTACAAATTATTTTACCCTTTGCCCTTGGATTTCTACTGCCACCACCAAACTTTATCTGGGTTCCTGAAAAAACGTAGTTTGGACACGTCTTTCCCCCCAAAATCCTCCCAACCCTTGCACCCCACTTAAGTTACCAAAAGACACACAGACAGGAATAGTCATTCTATTCAGCACAGGTCTTTTCTCAGCCATTTAAAGAAATCATAATCTAACACATACCTAGCTAGATTACTTACTAAGTTCTAAGACTCCATTCCTGTTCTGTCTCCGGCAAAAGCATCACACAGACAGACACCGACCCTTTGTTTTTCTCCCTCCTCCCAGCTTTTGAAAGTACCTTGTCTCCTCATTGGTCATTTTGGTCAGGTGCCAGCGAGGCTACCTTTAGCTTCTTAACCCTTTACAGGTGAGAGGATTTTTCCTCTGGCCAGGAGGGATTTTAAAGGGGTTTACCCTTCCCTTTATATTTATGGCAAACCCATAGGTCACCTAAAGTGGACCCTGCTAGAGAACTGGTAAAGTGCACAAAGGAAAAATTAAGGACAGATCCAGAAGACAAAATAGCCAATCAAAAGAGCACCCACCAAAGAATGTTTTAAAAGCAGCAGCTATTCTTATATCATGCCCATTCTGATGTACCTTGGCCCATGCTGTGAACAGAAAGGACAACTGGTCCTTTTTTGTCTTCTTACCACTTTATACTTGTCAAGATTATTTGAATGTGCCACTGCAAAAGTCCTGCTTTGAATCCTGCCATAGTAATCTAGAAATCAGGATTAGCCAACAAGAGCAAAATCTTTCCTGAACATGTAAACTCTCTCTCACACACACACACACACACACACACACACACACACACTCCTTTTGAAAGCATCATGTCCCTGAGCAGCTAAATCCTAGGTACTTGAACTGGTTCTCTAACATCAGCACCTCCTATATCTAACCTTGTCTTCTTTTTTTAAAAAAATTGCAGTTTGTGTTTTATGAAACTCTGAGGCTTAGGTATTTCAGCAAGTACAAGAAAACACAGACTTCATAAAAATCCCAGAGCAATATACACACACACACAACACACTGGAGCAATTCTCACACACACACACACGGTGCTACGACAGCAGCTGTGCTTTCTAAAGGTGAATCAGTGTTCTGAAAAACATACATGCAAAACCAACAAACCTGCTATCTACAGGCCAATAATTCTAAACATCAAGGGATCTAACAGCTCAGACAGCCTCAGTCAACTTGCTAGCAACTCCAGGAGGGATAAATAAGCACTAGAATAGGATAAGGGATCAAAAATATAAAAAGTCTGGAAAGGAAAGGTGTTAAGGGATCATGAAGAGCCTCAAATATAAGCAGAAAAACTGTAAAAATCTATTTTTTTAGATAGAGGGGTAACACAGATTTTGGGGGTGAGTGTGGAGGAGGGAGCAGCAGTTCATTTGTATCACTTACCAGTAGAGCTGGTTCGGAACTTTCCAAGAGAAAATGAACATTTCTACAAACTCAAAATTTTCCACCTGAAAATTTAGATTTTGATGAAAATGTCCAATTTTCAATCAGGAAAATCAAAAGGAAATACTTTGTTTGGGGTTGGTTCAACTTGAATTGGAATTGTTCATTTTGTTGAACTGATCCAGAACATTTCATTTAGAATCAGTTCAGGAAAGCATCAAACTGTTTTCCCCATCAGTGCCTTTTGGGAGTTGTCTCTTCAGGCCCCCATTCTCTCCTATGGGCCAGGCTCCCCAGAAGACTACATCTTCCAAATGCAATGCAGATTTTCCTCTGACCAACCTGCATCGTACAGCATAGAAGTTGCATAACTCTGGGTTCATCATGGGAGCTGTAGTCCTGCCTTGGAGGCTGACCCATATGGGAGAATGGACTACAATTCCCATTAGCAAATGAACCACTGTGGGAAAAATGCTATTTAATATTGAACTGAATCAAAACAAAGCATTTGGGGTCAGTTCAATAAACCAAAATAAACATTTCTATTTCAGGAATGTTGAAACTTTGTGGATCTGAATGTTCTCTTGAATCCCATGTCACAGAATAAACCAATAGTGTCAGACAGGGCAAATGCTTTCTCAGAGAAGATGATTTTGGAATATTTCCTAAAAACGATCAGACTGAAGATGCAACTGATCTCCTCCAGAAGATTGTTCCCTGGCTGGATCCCATCAGTCAAGAATGCTTTGTCCTCACCTCTCACATGCTTTGTCCTGGGTTTTGTGATTTGCAATGTGCAAGATGAGCAAAACTGTCAGGGTGGTTAAAATGCTAATGTGAGTTTCGACTGAAAAAAAATTACTGCCCTCATCGTAAGCCACATTTGTGTACATCACACAAGCACCTCATGTGTTTGATTTGCATCTCTGGACAGGTCATCTCAAAGTAGCAAGGATGGAACAATAGCAAGGTTGTTACAGGCCAGGAATGATGGTCAAGGTTTTCAAAAAAGTGACCATGCCTCACTCTTTTGGTACGCAACTTGACACATCTCAAAGGACCCTGACTTTCCAGAAAGTGTCTGTTTTAAAAATCTTGGCCAAGATGCAGTGATGGCAGGTAGGTCAAGATTTTCAGAAGTGATCAGTGGTTTTAGGTGACTCAGTTATTAGGAGCCCAACTTGACACCTTAGATACCCTAACGCATTTGTCCACTCCTGTAAATCTTGGCCATAGTGACTGCACCGAGATTAAGATATTGTAATAGGGCATTGGTCCTCACTGGTACAATTTTTTCTTTGGGTGTGAACAGTGACTAGAAAAAGATAAAACGTCATCCACAACCTTCCTTTACTGTATCTGTTCTGAAAATCTGCAGCCTTCTGATTGGTCTGCACAGAATCCCCAAAGCAAAAAACACTGTATGTGGTTTACACACAAGTTACACAGTGACTAGAAAAGAAAACAAATCTTCTCTGATTCATGTTGCTCCAGAACACACTGCCAAACAAATTACAAAGTGACCCACTCCTTTGAGCACTGTATGCAGAAGACCCTATGGTGCAACCTTTCTTCTGTATTCCCAGTACATGTTATAGATATCAATTACAGAAGGTGGGAACTGGTGGTGGAGTGAAATAATACATGAAAAGGCTAAATACACTTGATTAGGGGAAGGGTATTTGTTGTTTCACATGAAATGCTATTTAAAATCCCATTTTAAAAAGTCAGCACTGGCCAACAGCTACCATGCAATTTTATCACCACTTAGGTGAAAATGATGCTCAGAGCAGTCCAGGTAAAACACATAATTGACCAGAACGTTTCAATGGCTCTTTGGTCAACAGGGAGAAGAAAGATACAATGAGTCAGCCTGGAAGCGAGTTTTCTTGTTTGTTTGGCCAGAACTTGCTGTAGTTGCCACTAAAAAGTTGGTATTTACTCACAATTGCCGCACAGTAGCATCTCAAATGCCACAGTATTCTCTGTGCTTATCACAGGAAATAAACACAGTATTAATCTACTCTGCATACAGAATATTCTGCATACTGTAGTATCTCAGATGGTAATTGTTCACAAATGCTAACTTTTTAATGGGAAGCCCTAAGGGCTAGTCAGAGTAATAAGAAACTTTCTAGGAATCAGACTTATTACATCCTTATCTTATCTAAAGAGGAAAGGTCTGTTGAGTCTTCCTCGGCAGACATGTTTCAAATTCACTGCTTTGACATGAGTTTTGTTTTTATGTTTACTGAGCTAGCTTGAGTTTTCCTGTTGTCTTTTCCCATTGACCTGGGAGTTAAGGGTGCTTGGCAACATGAGGGGGGAGAAATTCAGCACCTTGAAGGACTGATCCATAAATCCACAGCAGCAATCAGCCCCATAGCACCCTCATATGCCACACAGCAAGAAATAAACAGAGTTTTAATCCAGCACCTTTTGTTAGCATTTGTTCACCTTAAAATACATAATAGATAAATGGATTTATTATTTGTATTACTGTAGTGCCTGGGAACTCTAATCCTGGGACAGGATCCCATTGTGCTAGGCGCTGTACAAACAGACAAAAAGATGGTCCCTGCCCCAAAGAGTTTCCAATCTAAGTACAAGATAAGAGACAACAGATGGATACAGACAGTTAGTTGGGGGAGTAAAAGAAACAATAAGATAATATTGGTTAGTAGGCTAGGCAGTGGTCTCAGGGCACGGTGCCCTGTCATTGTTAAGCTTTTTGTATACATCACAGCAAGGAGCATTGTAAGTTGTAATGAGTTAGCTCTGAGAATGTTTAGGAGGAGCTCCTACCGAATGTGGAGAACAGCATGGAAAAAGCACAATGCTGCTTGTTTGAAAATGTAACAATTAGGCAATGGAGGCTGGCATCACGAGACGATTAGAGGCAAGAGTCACCACCTTGATAGTGAATGAGAGGTGATAGGTAGAATGGGGATAGGCCATGAAGGGCCTTCAAAGTAAAGACAAGCAGCTTATGTTTGATACAAAAGAGAAGGGAAAGCCCTGTAGGGATGTAAAGAGAGGCACAATGTGGTCATAACAGCAGGCAAGGAGAATGATCTTTACAGCAGCAT
This sequence comes from Eretmochelys imbricata, assembly GCF_965152235.1. NCBI lineage: Eukaryota > Metazoa > Chordata > Testudines > Cheloniidae > Eretmochelys > Eretmochelys imbricata. Next base: position 244,815,347 of record NC_135573.1, read on the forward strand.
TCTGAATGGGTATATGTGGGGCAAGATTTCATTTGTCAAGGCCAGAAAGAAAGATGTTGCAGTAATTAAGATGCAAGATGAGCAGTGCTTGGATGAGAGTTTTAGCTGTTTGGATAGAGAAGAAAGGCCGTGTTTCAGATGTTATGCAGAAAGAAACGACAAGATATGGACATAGCCTGGAGGTGAGGACCCAGCAGAGGTCTAAATTGAAGATGACACTCAGGTTATGGACCTGAGCGGCAGGCAGGATGAAGGTGTTGTCCACAGTGATGGAGAAAAGAAGTGAGGGGAAGGGTTGGGGGTTGGAGAGAGAATAAGAGCTCTGCTTTAGCAATGTTGAGTTTGAGCTGATGGCTAGACATCCATGAGGATGTCAGAGAGAGACACCAAAATTTTAGGTGATACAGAAGGAGACAAATCTGGAGTAGAGAAGTAGATTTGCGAGTTATCAGCATAGAGATGGTAACTGAATTTGTGTTTGAAGACAAGATTACCCAGAAACAAAGTGTAGAGGGAGGAGAGAAGGGAACTAAGGACAGAGCCCTGTGGAACCCTTACCATTTAGTTATGAATAACTCTGTAAGGCAGGTCACCACAATCTTTTCCATACCAGATCCTCATTTTGTGTAAATGGACTCTACTGGAACTATGCTAACTTACCCCAGTTGAGGATCTGATCTCCAGAGGTTTCTCCTCCCCCCATCCCTCCTTAAACAGGCACAAAGAAAAGAACATTGGAACTAAATTCATATAAGAATTCACACCCTCGGTACCAATGATAAATAAAAAATGAGATTAATTTCTTGTATATATGGCAGCAAAATAAAATATGAACCCACAATATGCCTAATATTTGATAGTCATTTGCATTTAATGTGTTATAGATTAATATGGTGTTTTAACATGGCAAGAGAATGGAAGAGAACAATAGAAAGGAAGATATCATGAAAAAACATTAGAAGAATTAACTTGGTTGATCCAGGTTTGCAAGTAGTGTATTCTCTGTAGCATCAGTCTGCAAATAGAATCCAAATAGCCCTGGTGAGTCACCTGAGAAGACAAGATGGTATATGGGCCTGTAGTGACTCTTTCTTCAATGACTTTCACTCAGATATTATTTTCCAGATGGAACCCTTCTAAGAGCTTTTAATCCTTTTAGCATGTGTTAATTATGCAGGGGAATGGTGACATGAGCTGTACTGAGTCAGGTGTGTTGTTACTCAACTCAGATATAAGGATGGTGGGAGTGGTCCTCTATAGAGAGAAAATCCATGGGCTGAGGTGGGAAGGGTAGTGCTGAACTTTGTTAGTGTCATATTTAAGCCAAGTGACCCTGACTTCCATTAAGGACAACATATAATTGTACTTACAGAAGCAAATATTTTCCAAATGCAGAGATCTAATTGGAGTTTTGTCTTTAGACACTAGAGGGCAGGCAGGGAAAGGTATCTGCTCAGAGGGCTTGAGTCTTGTGCTCCCAGCATAGTCTTTTGTCGAGTTTTGTACTGATGTTCATTCTTGAGGAAAATAAACGGGCCAGGCCAGTTGTAATTTAATGTCTGGGATTATGATTACTTGTTAAGCACCAAAAGTGTGTCTTTGTACAGAACACAAAACAGAACAAACTGTCTCATGCAAATGGTGCTATCAATGGAGAGATAAGACTACACTGACATAGAATGATCTGAGTGACCAATGGGAGAAGATCTTGGAGAGAGGAGGTCATTTTTGCTTTTAGTGGAGTAGCACAAGATGGTGGATCATACCTTTCTTCCAATCAATGAGTGAATCCATTTGCAAGAGTAGTTGGTAAGAATACCTGCTAAATCTGGATTTTTTGAGAAGATCTGCCATTATTTTGGGAAAATGTGGGCTGGATCTGAAAAATGTCTTTACCGAGGATGAATGACCATTATTGGAATGGATTTGCACTGGGACATCCTAGCAACACATATGGATGAAAACCTCCACAGCTACAGTAGATGTGGCTGTTTGACAACTTGGCTGCATCACTGAGGTACTAGAAGCAATCTCTGATGAGAAGATTGATATGGATCTTTCCCTGAAAGATGGTACAACCTATCTTCTACCATGGTAGAACTATAGTCCAGACAGGAGAGCAATCGGAGAAGTAGTTCCAGAATTGGTGGCCATCACAGAACATGGAGCAAAGAAAAGACGGGGGGGGGGAATGGTTGAAAAGTGGAGAATACAACTGGTCCAGTTTTGATAAATTAACAAAGAAAAACATACTTAAGTGATTCACTTAAGTGAGACTTAGGCTTAAAGAAGGCAGACAGTTCGGAAATACACTAAACAAAATGAAAAAGCTCACAAATTTGCTAATGGTTACACCAAGGGCCAGATTTTGCAACTCTTACATTGAATATACTCATGTACATTGTCCCATCAGTGGGACTACTCATAGGAATAGGAGTTACTCAGGGAAAACAAGGGTTGTAGAACTGGGCCCCAAGCCATGACTCTAACTTCCATTAATGATAACATATAATTGTACTTACAGAAGCAAATATTTTCCAATATTTGCAGAGATCTAGTTGGAGTTTTGTCTTTTGACACTAGAGGGAAGCACCTCACTGAATTACAGCTGTTTGCAGCGCTTAAGAGAAAGCTAGAGCAGCTCTGTAGTGATGGACTCCTTTGCCTTTAATGGCAACATTAAAATTTTTCAGAGGGAAAACGCAATTAGTGGACTAAGGAAATGAATGCAGGCTATGAGGCTTGTTCTTGCTGTAATGGATATAAATGTACTCTAAAACTTTGGTTACTGTTATGGATCACGGACAGCCAAGCAAATTATATATTCAGCTAATCACAGGTAATGCTTATATGTCACGGTTTTGCCTTTCTTCTTCTTCCCCTGCAATTGATGTTTCCTAATTTAAACCTTTTCTTCCTTTAGTACAAGTAAAAAAAAAAATCTTAAAGCTCTGATTCACCACCTGCTGTAGATGTTATTTCTGGGTATTACTTGGTAAAAGAAAAGTCTTGTCTGAAGAAGCTTTTTTACTTAAGGCCAGAATTAATGACTATAACATACTGGACTTCATGTACAATTCATGAGGGCTGATTTAGCATTAATGCAGGTGCATAGTATGGCTCAAGCTGCTCACCTGCTCTCCCTGATAGAGCTAAAATGCTGCAGTGATGGCTAGCAAGGAGCAAAGTGGAAATGAACTAGGAATATCTATCTATCCATGGCTTCAGAAATGGTGCAAATGCTTTGTAAGTAGCTGGATAAATAACCTCCTCTTGTTACTGGGAGATATGTTTCTAGTGAATGTTGAGGCACATGCATAAATTATTGCATGAGATGATTGCAACCACCTGGAAAAAACTTAGGGCTCAGTCCTGCTCCCACTGAAGTCACCAGCAAAACAATCATACACAGAATGTATTGCTTCAGACAAGGGCAGAAGAAAAGTGACCCAGCTGGCTGAGAGAACAAGTGAACAAGGCTGCTCTGATTTTGCAATTGCCAGAAAAGTTGCCATTTCTTTAGTTATCTTCCACTTCATATGTGGAAAGAAATTCAAGCAAGTCAAGGACCTGGTCCAATATTCAATGAAGTCAACAGAAATCTTTCCATTGGCTTCAGTGGGCATGGGCTCAGGCCCTAAAAGCCTTTCTTTGAAGATGATAGCAACCCAGCGCCATTAGCTTCACAGTAAGCAGGGCCAAGCACTAAACTATCACCATGGTTATGCTACAAGTGTTCTATTAAATGGACCTGAGACATACCTTCCAATTCAGAGTTCATACAGATTGGATACCTTGGACAATTTTTCTTTACAGAAATGTGACAAGAAAACCATGCTCCTTCCTTTTTTTTAAAATTGCAGCCATAATGCGAATCATCAGTAAATCAAAGAGAGAGAGAGAGAGAGCTGAATTCTGTGTGTAAGATTTCACCCTTTTCCAGTTAAGTGTGTAGTTCATGTCATCATCTGATGGGTGCTCTGATTAAAGACAGTCATATTTATAGCCCACATGTCTCACTGTTACTTATGTGAGATCCATCTCTTTGGAAATCTGGGCATTTTTTTACTGCAAATAAATACATATAGCTGTTATTGATTTAAGAGATAAGCTGGTAAAACATTTTTCTTCTGTGTGTGTGTAAATAAGCAGTATGTAAATAAGTAAGTAAAGTCCATTTACTAGTCTGAATATTAGTGACATCATAGCAGAATTTTCAGAAGCCTTCTCAATTCACCACTAACATCACACATTCAGCAGCTGACTTCCCAGTGATCTGGCACACACCATCTATCCATCTCCTTGCTGGTCATCCCCTAGTGTGACGATCTGCCACCATTCCTTCCATGATAACTTTCTACAAGTTATTTCTATCTCTATGGCTGATGTGAGCAAAGTACATAAATTTGCACCTGTTGATTTCTGAGGGCAGAGTCCATTTCTCTCCAGTTCTGTACCTAATAAGCATTTGTCGTCTTTTCCACACAGGGGATACGCAACAGTCTTCACCAGTACCACATCTCAAAGGCTTCAATTTGCCTCTTGTCAGCAGCATTAGTTTCCCAGGAATCCCAGCTATAAGTTACTATGGAAAAGAATTAAGCTTTTCACCAGTCAAACCTTTGTATATTTTGATATTCCACAGTTTTTCCATTTTTCTAAGTGAGCTATAGCTTACGAAAGTTTATGCTCAAATAAATTTGTTAGTCTCTAAAGTACCACAAGTACTCCTTTTCTTTTTGCTCCTGGCTGAGTGAGCCATCTCCAGTCTTCTTCTGAATTCTTTGGAGCAGCCTCCTCGGTTTTATATATATGACCCCAGATACTTAAATTCATCTACTGCCTGCTTGCATCCTGTTATTGATTGTGTCAACATACATGCTTTTCATATTCACTGCATGCCAGGATAGTCCATATTCCTTACTAACTCTTTTTACAGACTCCAACATTCATTGCATTTCATTGATAACAGGTTTCAGAGTAACAGCCGTGTTAGTCTGTATTCGCAAAAAGAAAAGGAGTACTTGTGGCACCTTAGAGACTAACCAATTTATTTGAGCATAAGCTTTCATGAGCTACAGCTCACTTCATCGGATGCATACTGTGGAAAGTGTAGAAGATCTTTTTCACAGTATGCATCCGATGAAGTGAGCTGTAGCTCATGAAAGCTTACTCCATTTCATTGATGGTTGCAGCAAAGAGCATTGTATCATCAACATTTCTGAGGTCGATTAAGTGGTGCCCACCAATGGCCCCCCAAGTGGTGCCCACCAATGGCCCCCCAAGTGGTGCCCACCAATGGCCCCCCAAGTGGTGCCCACCACGTTATCAAACCTTCCAGGGCTTGTCTCATAATTAATTCTGTGTACATGTTGAAAAGACTTATGGACAGAATGCATCCTTGTCTCATTGGAAAACCACTCACTTCTCAATGCTGCTCTTTACACTGTTGTTGACAGTAGAGACTTGCAATGCATTCAGTGAGGTGCTTTGGAATCCCCATGTCTGCCAGTATACTCCAGAGATGGTTACATCAGATGGTAGTAAGTGCTTTGGAGTACTCACTAAAACACATAAGTCATGGGTGATTATACTACATGCATTTTTCAATAATATGGGAGATTTTCGTGATTTGATCACATGTGCTTCGACTGTCTCTAAAACCAGCTTGTGGAGGTGGTAGTTCTACTTCTATAATTCACTTCATGCAATCCCAAATTATGTACAGCAGCACTTTGCTCACATACGATATCAGGGAGATGGTTATATCTGTTATATCCACTTTCTTTGGTAAGGGAAGAAAGATTCCCTTCATCTGGACATCCAACCAAGTTTTAGTCGTCCAGACCTCATGGCAAATTTTCCACATTAGATCAATATCCCAGTCACCAATTGCTTTTAGCAATTCTGCTGGTAAGTTATCAAGTGCTGGTGCTTTGTGAGGCTTTATTTTCATAATAGCATGCGCCACTTCCTCTTGCAGGATTGATGGCTCCATTTCCGTACTCTTTTCTGTTGTCCTGTATTGTAAATGGCTCTGATGAGGCGTACAGATTAGCACAGTAATCTCTCCATCTGCACTTAACATCATCGCCTTCAGGAAGAACACTGCAGTTATGATCTGTTATTATGCTTGATCACAAAGGAAAACTTTTTAGTAAGAAGCCTGACCACTTTGAAACATTCCTTTTGTATTATTATTATTCTCAAGTTCCTCACATTTTGCACATTTCCTCATTCTTGTCTCATCTAGTCTGCCTTTAAATCTGTCTGCTCAATTCCTTGTATTCTTCAATCTCTCAGCCACTCTCTTTCACTCTGCATAGTTTTTTCACCAGCTCAAACACCTTCTCCATTAACCATGGTGCGGGCCAATGCTGACTTTTCAGATTGTGTGCTTTGGTGGCTTCAAGCATGATAGTTTTCATTTTATTCCAAAACTGGTTGGGTTGTGCTTCTTTTTCACCTGTGACAATGCCTCAGTCCCATTATGGACAGAAGTCACGAATTTTTGATGATTCTGGACAAATCCAGACACAGTGGACCTGCCAAATGTCTTATCTTTTTACATTTAAATTTTATGATTGAAGCTCACAGTTGACGATGTGACCTTCAGTCTGCATTTGGGAAAGTCTTTTGTCAATTGGATGCTTGATTTCCAGTGTCCCTGTATCTTTACATAGTCCGTTTGGTTCTTTATCATGCTGTGATGTGACCGCCATGTATATGGTAAGTGGTATGTGGTCATCTGTTAAAAGAAAGCTGCTTCCTTTAAATAGACATGCATTCTGAGTATTGGAATTGCAGTTACATAAAATGCTCTTTGGATATTACTTGTAGTTATATGTTACTGGACAATAACTATTTTATTATTGGGCCAAATCCTGAAGTCCTTGCTCAGGGCTCATGTATGTTCTCTTCGGTCCTGCTTTCATACTGGTGTAATGCCACTGATATCAAAGGAGTTACTCCTGATTTATATTGGTATAAATGAAAGTAGAATCTGCTGATCAGCTCCTGTTCGTTTCTATGCCATTGGTTTTTCAATAGAAGTTTTACCTTATTTTTAAAAATAAGAGATCCAATGATTTACAGATACATTATGGATTACAGATGGATTACAAATACATTATGGATTACATATACATTATGGATACATTTTCTACTATGGATAATCAATGTAATAGAAGTAGTTAATATGTTAATCAACTTCTTTGTATGTCTGGAGTATGCAGAAATGTATGTATACTAATTAACCCTTTATGTTGTACTAAAACTGCTACTACAGATCTGGTCTTGAGGAATTTACAGTGTTAGGCAATACATGTGTTAGTACATTGACAAGTGAAAGGGCATCATTTTTCAAGTAGGAAAAGTTCTAAGATTCTTAGAACTGCTATAAGAGATTCTTATTTTCTGAGGCTACCATAGACTGACTTTCATCACAGATTGGGTTGCTCTGGAATAGCTTTTAAACTGGTCACAGCAAAGGGTTGCAAGGTTATATCTGTCTTGGCTGGCTGAACAGGATTCTTATTAGTCAAAAGGGAAAAAGAGAGATAATAAGGTGGGGCTGAAAATTGGAAACCAACCCACCCATGACAGAAATATAGTAGGAATCTTAAATTCACGTCTCAGGATTTGGTCCAGATGCAGCCAAGGAGATTGTGATGTCATCTGGCTCCCTCTTCTTGTCTGGTGTGGTCAGAACATCTTGCGGGGTCAGAAAAAAGATGGAGTATTGATAAATCTCTGCATCCTAGCATGTACTAGTTGCAGTGATGGCCATGATGCTGTTTAAGATACCCTGCCATGTGCAAGTATGTTAAATCTAGGTTCAGAAAGGTGTCAGCTTGACTCACCAAAATCGACCACTCAGAAGAAGCATCAAGTGTCCCACAGGTGCAAACCACCTCTTGTGTTCAGAATGTTTTGGTCTGTTGCTGTAACAATACTGTAAACTCACCGGGACCCTTGAGAACCTCCAATAATCAGTTCTGTTAGGCCAGACTCAGTTCACACATTCCTCCCTTCCGTGCTCTCTTTTAAGAACAATTGAACATATGTAGGTTAAAACTAAATTTCTGCAACTTTGTATAATTGAAAATTTCAACTCAGGGTAGAGTTAAACCATAACAAACACCTTCTCTTAGCCCATGGACCAATGACTATGTGACCTCTGACCCTGTGGTCTAGGATTTGAACTTGGATCCATGTCTTCAAATGTCTTTTATCTGCTTAGCAGAAAAGTAGCATATCTACATTCAAAGAAATTTAAAGTCACATTTAAAAATAAATAAATCTTTGATTAGGTTTGGATGAAATTTAACATAATCAACTTCTAAGTCATTACTCTATTTTTAAATTGAATTTGATTTTCAGCCTTAACCATTCTTTGTTCTCTGCCTAAATTAATCAATTTCAGACTGTTTACTGTAGTAATTTACTTTATCAAATGCCAAATTTAAAGTGCTGATTTAACTTTTTTTTCTTAGTGACGTGAAAAAAGTAATTCCATGAGGAGCTGGAACCATGAAGGAATACCATCATGGAGATTTTAGTCTCAAAAGTATTTGGATTTCTTAAACAAAGGGGGCCAAATTCAGGCCTTTCTTGACTGTTGAGGTCAGATGATTGCACATTAAGCTCTCCAAAAGATATTGAAGTCAGTGAGTTTTACTGTTGATTTAAATGAGATTTGGATTGGGCCCTAAAAGTGCAAAACAGTTTATATTTACACAACCAAGGCTCTCTCTCACAGATTATTCCTGAGACATCAGATGCTTGAGGTGGCTGGCTCAAAAAGCATCGATTACATTGGCATTGTAACACCAGGGACACAGAATGAACACGAGTGAAGTCTGAAGTCCTGGCCCTATTGACATTAATGGCAAAACTCCCATTTACTTCAATAGGGCCAGGGTTTCACTTCATATTCCTGGTGAACGTGGGCCACCTATTAACAGAATGATGATATAATGTTTTGTATCCCATGCTTTTACATCCTAACACTTTGTTTACTTTCTTGAATGCACGTTGAACAGAGATCTTCGCTGAGCTCTCTACAGTGAAACACTGATGATTTCCTGGGTGGTTTCCATTAATTTACAATAAACAATCTGTGTCAATAGTTAAAATTAGTCCTTCCAGTGGGTGTTATATTACACTTGTCAGGACTGAATTTCTTCTGCCATCACACTCCACATTCAGTTAGGTCTCTCTGAAGTTCCTCATAATCTTCCCTAGTATTTACTAATCTACATCATTTTTCTGTCATGCAAATTTTGCCACCTCACCTTTCACTCCCTTTTTATTTTTTTAGTAAATATATTAAACAGTTCTGGTCCTGTTACAAAGCTGTGGGTACCCTGTTGAATTTCTACCAAAGTGAAAAGTAACCAATTATTCCTGTTCCTTATTTTATGTCTCCAAAACATTGTCTAATCCATGACAACATATCTTTCATCCATAGACTTTTCCATCAGGGATTATTTTCTCCTTTACACAGAACTACTTAAAATGGTCTTTGTTTAGGTTTCAGAGAGGGTGAAATATATCCCTTTACATGTTTGGTATTTAGTTGTATTTGCTTCTTAAATGAGTTTCAGTCACGTCTCCTTTGTTCTGTATTTACAATAGGCAGTTTCAAACAGTTTTCTTGAGTATAATAATTCATATCAGATTTGTTCTGTCTCTCTGCAAATGATTTTTTTTTAATTATTCATTTCTTGAGTGTTTTAAAAAGCTCTTCTACAAATAAAATCTTGTTTGCTGTAGTAACAGGCAATCAGCACCCCATTTAGAACTGCTTTGATTTTTTTTCTAGAATGATTCTTGACCTTTCATTTACAGATGATATCATTATACTGCACTCCTTTTCTTTATTGTCATTTTGTATTAAGGGCCATATTCTGCCCTCTGAATGGGAAGATACTTGGAAAGTGCTGCAGAGCATACAGATCCTATGGAGACAAGTAAGGACATGCAAAGAATTGGTTCATCCTATGGTGCCCTTGGTATAATCCCATCTGCCCAGTGCTGCCCAGTTAGAGGGCTGTTCTGCCTGGGTCCCGGTTTATTGCGAGTTGCAGGTGCCTTGAGCTGCAACTACATCCCTCTAATGTAGTGGTGTTTTTTAAGCTGTATTGGTCACATGACTGGTGATGAAATGATGTGTAATTGGATGAGAAGTGCTTTTGCATCAGATGATTTGTTTTGTAACTCCTACATTACTGTGTTTTTAAAATCTATTTCAAAAGGCTCCAGAGCTCTGGAGGGAGAAATCCTTTGGGGTTAGTTTCTTTTACACCAAAATCTAAAATCTTGTTGTACTCCAGTTGTTGTATTCCAGGACTGAAGCAAGCCCCATGAGTAGAATCATAGGGTAGGGAAGTAATTTGGGATAGAAATGAACATATAGAACTTGGTAGGAAAGTTTATGACCCTGGCTAGCTTATTTAGAGTTTATATATTTGTGTAGCACAATGGGGCCATGATCCATGGCTGGAGCCCCTAGTTAGTACAACAATTCAAATAATATAAACCAGTAATACAGAACTTTTATGATCCCAAGTCACATTGCAATTGCCTCTGGATTGGGCTACTAGTCACAATCCTTTATAAATACTAAATTAACTCATAATTCTTTTTTAAAAATAGCTATAGTGTAGCATGGTATGTCCAGTGTTTTTCCTCTGTTATTTTTATGTTTGGCAATGAGCAGCAGTGTATTTTTTGAGGAAAGATATAGGCAGTTTTGGTTTACTTACACAGCTATCCTAAACTAACCTGTCCTTAGTGTTTGTTCTCATTGGTGAGGCTCTGGATGCATTAGAACAGAAAGACAAGAAGACATGTATTTTAAATCCCACAGTCCATCATACTGACCGGGAGAATCACTTTTCCTTGACCCCAGCTAATACCAGTGGCAGTTAATAGTTCATTATTATTTGTATAACAGTAGTGCCAAGAGGCCCCACAGAGACTGTTGCCCTATTGTGCTAGGTGCAGTACAGAGAAAGAGACAATTACTGCCCCAAAGAGCTTATAGGATATATAGACAAGGCAGACAAAGATTGAGATGGGAAACAGAGGCACAGAAAGACTAAATGACTTACCCAAAGTCATACAGCAGATTAGTGGGAGAATCAAAACCAGATCCTACATCTCCTATGCAGAGTATTACCCACAGGGAAATGGGGCCAGTTTGAATTAGAAGATCATAGAAAGCCAAGCAGCTGTCTAGGTCTACTCCAGAACATGTCTAAAGGAATCTTCATTCATTATCCAACATATGCCTGCTTCAGGATGCAGCTCTTACCTTGGGAAACATTTTCAAACACAAGAGACCTAACTCATCTGATTACTCTATATGGTCCACCATCAATCCAAGACCATCACTAGGATTTTTCACAGCCAGCTGCCATAATGTTGCAATATCTATAATGTGTTACTGATTGTCTGCACATGGAATATCCTCTCTTTATCCAATTTCTGAGATGGGAGGCTCCCACACCTGGTAGAACTCTTCATGATTTCAGCTACTGACTTCTTAAGACATCTGTGAAGGATGCCCTCAACCAGAAAAGAGTTCCAGTGATTTTAACTTGTAATTTGTATTCTTCTTTTATTTAATAACTCTTTATGCAATGCATCTAGGTCATCTTAAATGAATGCCTTGTTGCTAGTTGGATGATTATAATTTGCAATTCATTTAACATGGCCAACGATTCATGTTTAATTGATTGACTATAATACAGTATCAGAATGACCTATGCAAGTGTTGTGGTTTTACACACACACACACACACACACACCCCTGTATGATGTACAGTTACTTTGGTAAAGCAATTATCATCGCCTTGTGTTGGAGTTTCAGATATCATGGAACTTTTAATATTGCTGTTTAATTTAATGCAGCTTTCACTAAAGAGTCTGTCTGGGTTGACTGGCTACTTCTGAGAAGCTCTTTGGTTTTCATGAATGCAAGATGGTCCAGGATGAGGGCTCTGTGATTTATGTCACAAGAACAGCTGGCATGAGGCATAAAGTTGTGTTTGCATTTCACTAGATTTTTCCATCAGGATATTAAGCAGGTGAATTGTGCTTCGTTTACAGCTGGGGGTATGAGTTGTGCACCAATGTTGTCAAGGTTCCTTCCCCACTCTGAACGCTAGGGTACAGATGTGAGGACCTGCATGAAAACCTCCTAAGCTTATCTTTACCAGCTTAGGTCAAAAACTTCCCCAAGGTACAAAGTATTCCACCCCTTGTCCTTGGATTGGCCGCTACCACCAAACAAATACTGATTACTGGGGAAGAGCTGTTTGGAAACATCTTTCCCCCCAAAATACTTCCCAAAACCTTGCACCCCACTTCCTGGACAAGGTTTGGTAAAAAAGCCTCACCAATTTGCATAGGTGACCACAGACCCAAACCCTTGAATCTGAGAACAATGAAAAAGCATTCAGTTTTCTTACAAGAAGACTTTTAATAGAAATAGGAGTAAATAGAAGTAAAGAAATCCCCTATGTAAAATCAGGATGGTAGATACCTTACAGGGTAATTAGATTCAAAACATAGAGAATCCCTCTAGGCAAAACCTTAAGTTACAAAAAAGATACACAGACAGAAATAGTTATTCTATTCAGCACAATTCTTTTCTCAGCCATTTAAAGAAATCATAATCTAATACATACCTAGCTAGATTACTTACTAAAAGTTCTAAGACTCCATTCCTGGTCTATCCCCGGCAAAAGCAGCATATAGACAGACAGAGACCCTTTGTTTCTCTCCCTCCTCCCAGCTTTTGAAAGTATCTTGTCTCCTCATTGGTCATTTTGGTCAGGTGCCAGCGAGGTTACCTTTAGCTTCTTAACCCTTTACAGGTGAGAGGAGTTTTCCTCTGGCCAGGAGGGATTTTAAAGGGGTTTATCCTTCCCTTTATATTTATGACAAATGTCTTATGACAAATCAAAGAACATCTACAAGTGAGTATTAAACATCTTTGATCAAATCAGTCCCTGTGAAGTTTATGGCCACATAAGGTGTCAGGAACTCCATGAGTTTGTATTTGAGAAGTAGCTCACCACTTCTGCTCCTGCAGAATGTGGGAGGGTTCCAGGAGACTGTGGATCTCCTGAAGTCCACTAAAGGTCAGGCCAATCCCTTCAGATGTCCCATACCCTCATGCTTTGTCCCAACTTGCACGAGCTAGCTCCTATTTCTGATCTAGGGGGTGTTCTTCCAGGTTACATCAAGAAGAGGAATCCTTGGCAGCGCTGATTAAGTCAGAATTACCTTACTTAGGAAAAAACTGGTTGGGTTGTTGGGGGTCAGTGCTGCAAAGAGTGGGAGTCATCCTGGCCATATCCAGTCTTCCTTCCCTATAGGCTACAATACCCACAGAACACCCAAAGTGGGGTATCTGCCTCAGAAGGGTGATTGATATGGCATTCTTACCATCCAGATCCATAATTTTTCACCCGCTCTGCTCATCATGCCAAACCCTGCTCTCCTTATTCACATGAGAAGTGTCATTACTCATTGTGTATATTAGGCACAAAGAAAAAAATTCTCACTAGACTTCTCACAAGAATAATAATCACAATCAAGAAAGCAGACCTCAGTGTGTTCAATTTCCATTTCTAACTTCTTCTGTTAAGCTACTTCTGAAAGATGAGTTCAGAAAGTTGAAAATCTGCTACATTTAGTATGTTTCATCTGTTGAATAATTGGATTTTCAGCAGTGAAAAATAGTTCAGCACAATTTTTTCCTTCCAAGCAGTTGCATCAATGCATACTTCAGTGGCTACTAGGGATGTGCTGGTTTTAATTTCCTGTTAACAAATAAACCCCATGTCCCAAAAGAGCAAAGCTAATTCCACACTCAGATTTATACAGCTTGTACTAAACTATACCCTGTAGTGGATCTGAAAATGCTGAGTGCAAAGCATTCTGGTTGACTGCCCGCACATCAAAAGCACATATTCAGATCTAGGCAGGAAAAGCATCTAGAAAAAGGGACTTAGGCACTTAAGCTCACAGTTCTTTATTAAACCAGCAAACCAGTCTTGAAACATTTATTTCTGTAAAATCTAAGTCTGCACACACTTTTTTATTGGCTTTTTATACCCAATAAGCATTAGAAGCTTGCAAAGTGTTGAGTAAGGCTGTCTACATTACCACTTATGTCGGCAAAATTTATGTCACTCAGAGGTGTGAATATTCCACCCCTCAAGCAACATAAATTACACCAGCATAAGTGCTAATGTGAACAGTACTATGTCGGCAGGAGAGCTTCTCCCACTGACATAGCTAATGCCGCTCGTTGGGGTGGATAATTATGTCGAAGTGAGAGTTCTCTCCCATCGGCATAGAGCGGCACGAGAGATCTTACAGCGGTGCAGCTGCATCCGTACAGCTGTGCCACTGTAATCTCTCTAGTGTAGACATAGCCTAAGACACTCTAGCGTACACAATCATCTGATGCAGTATCTGCTGACTCATTTTCAGGCTCCTTAGGACCAGATTCTCAGCCGGCATAAATTGTCATTGCTCCATCAATGAAGCTATGGCAATTTACACCTGCTGAGCATCGGACCCTTGACATGCATTTGCTGCCACTTAATACCACACTAAACGCAGGTGCTTGCACGTCTCACTAGAAATTAGACTGAAGTAATGTAAGACTATAATAACCAATTGCCTGTGCATTGTCTGGAGTATTAAGTGGCTTCTCCACCTTCAGTCATAATGAATTTGAAGGGGAAAAAATGAATTGCACCATAGAGAAGAAAAAAAATATCCTCTTGACTTAAATGTATAATATGGTTAAAGTTCTTCATAGTACCAGCTAGACTGAGTGTTAGAGAAATGGGAAGTTTATAATAGATCTATCTGCGCTAGGGAGGCAGTTGTGGGGCTTAGGATTCCTCTTTTGACACCAGTGCCAACAGAAAAAACACAGGAGAACTTTTCTATAGCAGTTGAATTTGTTGCCATCCTGCTGAACCATGTCTTCCAAGAAATGGAAGATGCCCCTGGAAGTAAGGTAGGTTTAGAGCAGGTAATGAGCAGGTACTGAGCAAAGCTTTAGCAAAAAAGCCCTTTGTTACTTAAGGCCAAGTTCTCTCTCCTTGTGCGAAGCCCAGGTCTTGTGCAGTCAGGAACAAATATCTCTCCCCAGCTCTCATCAAGGTCATGCAGTGCAAGTGGAGATGTTCTTTTATAGATGCAGTCCTTCCTCCTCCACTGGGTGCTGTGATAAATAATGGGGTTGTGTAGTCAGGGATCCATGTATCATGACCCTTCAGTTTTCCTAGACATAGTTCCTCTGTTGTTCCAGGATGGGGAAGTAAGTTACTGCTGGCCTTGAAATACTGTAACCATTTTTCCCTCCACCCCTTATACCTTGGCAGCTGTGCTGGTCAGCAAGTGAAAGGCTGGAGTCCAGGCCCTGTTCAGTAGTTCAGGTGCTAGCCTGGGACTCCAGAGATCTGGTTTCAATTCTGTGCTCTGCCACAGACTTCCTGTGTGACTGTGGGGAAGTCCCTTCATCTCTCTGTGCTTCAGTTTTTTATCGGTGACGTGGGGACAACAGCATGCCCCTACCTCATACGGGTGATGGGAGGGTACAGGCTTTCAAGATTGTGAGGTGCTCAGACACTGTAGCAGTGGAGCCAGATAATTGCCATAGAGAGGACTTGAATTTTGTCATGTTTTGTCAAGTGTGCATGGTTTTATGTGCATTTACTGGATGGGGCATTTGTTTTGGACTGTTTGGGCCTATTATCTTTTCTTCTAGCTCTCCAGAAACACAGAGAACAATCTTCATTGTTAAAGTGGAGCACTGGCCACATCATGAAGGCTGACTCCTAACTCAAGACTCTCCAGAGGAGAGAAGATTTTAACTGAGCAAGAAGCCAGCCAGATGTTCTTTCCAGGTTAACAGAACCTAGAACACTCTCCAGGTAAAGGTTCCTGCCAACTGATTTCTAAAGTTTGTCACTTAAAATATAAAACAAAAGAAATCCAGCTGGACACTTACATGTTTGCAAGAAGATTCATGAGAGATTGTTTTTCCAAACAAAGAAGCTGAGATTCATTCATCCGAAGGGGGATGTTTAAGAGCTGTGCAAAATGTTGGCAAAAAACAATAAAGTCACATTAAACCAGAGGTCTCCAAACTGTAGAGCGTGTCCCCCTAGGGGGTGCAGTGAAACATTTTTTGGGGGGGCGCAATGGGGCCTGGGCAAGCCCCCACAGGGGGCGGGGAGTGAGTGGCACCCAGCCTTGCTCCACTCCCAGTTCTGCTCCAGCCCCTCCCACAGCAACAGCCCTGGCTCCCGGCCCCTGTCCCAGCCCCACTCCCAGCCTCAGCCCCTCGCTGCAGCTCTGTTCCCGGCCCTGCTCCTGTCCCCAGACCTGCCTCCAGCCTTGTCCTCCTTACCCCATCCATATCCCCCACCCCAGGAGCCATGGTCCCACTCCTGGCTCCAGGGGGCGGTGGGCGTAGGAGGAGAACAGGGGTGAGGAGAGGTGTGACCTTGAAAAGTTTGGGGACCACTGCATTAAACCTAGTTTTGTTGTAAACTTGAATCTCAGGCTGGGTTTGTCAGAGTATTTGCTAAGGTTTGTAAACCTTTCAAAAGAACCTGGCCTACGTCACGTTTCAGATACAAAACTAGGTGAAAACCAGACTGAATTTCAGGGTTCATCCTCACCTCATCCTCACACTTAAACATGTGAGGCAGGTGGGTGTGGGGGAAAGAGGAACAAACTCATGTGAAACCACAGAAGTTTTGCATAGATTTAAAACCAGAATATTTCCCGCCCTCCAGCTTGAGAGGAAGGACAGTGGAACCTTTATATGCCCTACATTGGAGGCAGCATGAAGGTTGGTTTGGGGGTGTAGTAGAGCACGGGAATGGCCACACAATGACTATTACAGTCTACCAGTTTCAGCTGCCCAATGGAAGTGGAGCTGCTCAACACTCTGCCTCCCTAACCCTAGGAGATAGCAATGCAAGCTATCTTTCATAGAGCATCATTTGCTTTTTTATTGGCAACAATTTGTTTGCAACTAGACAGACTTTTCCCTTAACAGAACTTTCTTCAACTCACTCTGTTCCTTGGTGTCTAGAACCTCTGAAATTGGTAACTGTATTACTAAAAGGCATGGTACAGTCAGCAACAGAGCAGGCATTGCTGTACCTGCCATTTATTGTACAGCATCCACAAGTGTGTCTAGAACATCATAGGCATTTACTCTTTAATTCCAGGGGCCTTATTTTCCACAGTTACATGGATGCTAATCAGGAGTAGTTCCATTGAAGACAACGGAGTTACACCAACAAGTGTTGGCAGAGGGAGCTAGTGTATGGAGCAGCACATAGTTTACTCCTGGAGCAATGCAACAATATGTTACTCTGTGCACTGGGCTTATGGCAAAGCCATGACTGAACCCTACTCTTAGATGTTTTGGGGGCTCAGAGTACTGGGCCCTTCTGCCAACTCATGCTGGAATCCTGGGGTAGTTTCTTCCTGCTGTCTGGGTTACTGCTTCTTTACGAGCAACGAGGCCTCTGTCATAAATATAAAGGGAAGGGTAAACACCTTTAAATCCCTCCTAGCCAGAGGAAAAACCCTTTCACCTGTAAAGGGTTAAGAAGCTAAGACAACCTTGCTGGCACCTGACCAAAATGACCAATGAGGAGACAAGATACTTTCAAAGTTGGAGGTGGCGGTGGGGACAGACACAAAGGGTTCTCTCTGTCTGTGTGTTGTTTTTGCTGGGACCAGAGCAGGAATGCAGGTCAGAACTCCTGTAAAGGGTTAATAAGCAATCTAGTTACATATACGTTAGATTCTGTTTTGTTTAAATGGCTGATAAAATAAGTTGTGCTGAATGGAATGTATATTCCTGTTTTTGTGTCTTTTTGTAACTTAAGATTTTGCCTAGAGGGATTCTCTATGTTTTGAATCTGATTACCCTGTAAGGTATTTACCATCCTGATTTTACAGAGGTGATTCTTTTACTTTTTCTTTAATTAAAATTCTTCTTTTAAGAACCTGATTGCTTTTTCATTGCTCTTAAGATCCAAGGGTTTGGGTCTGTGTTCACCTGTACAAATTGGTGAGGATTTTTATCAAGCCATTCCCAGGAAATGGGGTGTAGGGCTTGGGGGGATTTTGGGAGGAAAGATGTTCCAGGTGGGCTCTTTTCTTGTTATATTTGTTAGATGCTTGGTGGTGGCAGCAAAAAAGTCCAGGGACAAAAGGTAAAATAGTTTGTACCTTGGGGAAGTTTTAAATTAGCTGGTAAAAATAAGGTTAGGGGGTTTTTCATGCAGGTCCCCACATCTGTACCCTAGAGTTCAGAGTGGGAAGGAACCTTGACAGCCTCCCATCTGGGTCTCCTGGAAGCCTGCTGATTTCAGAAATAATGTATTTCCATTGATGGATGAGATGCTGTTCTAATTGCCCTCCTTGATGATGTCAACACATACACTACCTGTAGCAGTTTAATTGCTCAGCAACATACAGCCTGTGAGATGGCAATTTCCTTTCATGCTGCACAACTTTCCCTCCTCCTTTTACCGCTGTCGAATGGCTTAGAGTGAGGCTCCACTCCGGGGGCTGTGGTGGTGTGATCAGAACAACAGTAGATGCAATCAAACTCACAATTAGACTGTGATTCACATTATGTAAACGATTCATCACCCCAACTGATGTGAAATTTCATGTGATCGCGAGGCAGTGATTGCACAAGGCTTTAATCTCCATGCATGCTGAATCCCGTTCCTACAGGGGTTCAGCAAAGCTCAGTTGTAATCATTCTTAGGCTGATGCCTTTCCATGATGTCATTACATGCAATCTAACAATGCAGGTTTCTTTTCTTTTGCTGGGCTCTGTAAATGACTTGGTGTCCTGATTGCACAGTCAGTATTCTCTATGCATGTGACCTTTCAGGTAGAACTGGATGGAGGCTGTGATGTTTGTACCTTACCAAAATTAAAATTCAGGGTGTAGATCTCTTTCCAAATCCTGATAACGGTTCTGACTCCAGCCCCAGCACGTGCCTTCCCCTATGCTTGGACACCATGGCTGTGACACAGATTGGATCAGTTTCCTCTTGGACAACAGAGATCCTCAGACTCAGTCACTCACCATTAGGAATCTTGAGGGAAGAGGGGTCTTCTGTGGAAGGGAGAGAAGAATCTTTTGGCAGCCCTGTCCAAAGGGCAGAATTTCCTAGCCCCACATTTGAGATCCCTCTCATAGGCTGGAGGCTTGGAAGAGAAGAATACCTGCTCTGTTACCTACTCTCGTTACCTACTCTGGCAGTGATCCCTTACCCGAGTCTGGAAATGAGAAAAACAATACTCTTTAGGTGGCCCTCTCTGAAGGACACAGACTCCCAGTCCCACTCCGATTCTCCTGTCTGGTAAGTGATGTGTGTGTCTGAGGAGTTAGGGGGTGGGGCAGTGTGTGAGTCTGAGTGGTGGTATCTGGAATAGTGTGCAGTAACTGGGAGGTTGTCAGACCTCATAATAAATAGGGCCAGATTCAAAGAATTCTAGTACAAAGTCTTAAACTCAGCTTGTCTTTAATGTGTGTAAATGACAAGGCATATATAGATATGTAAAACTAAACTGATTCAAAGACGTGAACATGGTTCATTGAGGTTCATTCGCTTTACATCTGTGAATAACTTACTCCACATCAAAACAATCCTCTGAGACATGGATACCAAAATAAAAATCAGAGATATGTAAATCATGACATCTTTGGTCAGTCATTGAAAACAGCCATCTCAAGTGCTGAAATAAATTAGTCTTTAGCTTTCTTGGGATACAACCTGAATTCTATCTCATGAGCAGGAAATGCAGATGATTAAGGAACAGCCTTACACTGTCTTCTTCTTCTGGGAATACTCTGGACCTCTTTGTGCTCTGAGATCTTTCAGTTTAGGTAATTATTTTTGGCATAGAGGAGGTCCTTGAGCAAAGGTCCACTGAAATCCATGGATTGCATTGGCTCAGGCCCAGAAATCTCAAGAGGCCAGTTTGTAGTTCACATTGACACATGCTCTCATTTTCTGTGTTCTGCACATACCCTGTACCTCTTATCCATCCACAAGACCCACCTACCCCAAGCACAGTTCTGACCCCACAAAGGGAGAAGTGCCAGAGACTCCATGAAGTCCACTAAGGACCTTGTTATGGCTTTTGGTTGCACATGAAAGGCGCTCAAAATATTACTAGGGTAATGGCAGCAGTGTAAAGCTATGTTAGCTAGATATAACTTGACAAAAGTTCTCCCACCTCAGACGTGTGGTTTATCTGTATGGATTAGATATGTTGTTCCAGATGAAGACTCTCACTTGCTGAAGAATTCAACCTATTTCTTGTCCACTTGATTCATTTCCAATCCGTGTAGCACTGGTAAATAATGTCACAGCTCTTCCCATGCACTTTGGCATCTTCTGTTGATGTCATAACCAGAGATGCTATGTCCATGAAAGTCAGTTCATGTACCAGGAGTTGACAAGAGTGATAGGGCAGGGCCAAATCACCCAACTCAAGGTAAGAAAAAAAATCTGTTGAATCATGACCTTTACCTTTAACATGTGTCCCGTACTTTTTCACTTTTTGTCCTATAGTTCTTGCCCATGTTAATGAATCTATCTAGGTACTTACAAGGCACCAATATTTGCAATATCTGAATCCCTCTTGAGTATTTATGGACTTATCTCACAGCATCCCTATGATATAGGGTGGTAGTATTATCACATTTTAATGATCAAAAACAGATCAAGTGACTTGCCTGAAACTTCATGGGAGGTCTAGGTGTTCTGAGTCCCTAGTCAATCACTTTTCCTGAAAAACTGTCCTTGAAATTCTGAAATATTTACCCTGTTATTTTATTCTTTAAAACTCTAGCCTCTTTACCAGAAGGATTGCAAACCCACTGGTGTTTTCTATAAAAAGATCCATATCTTTCCTACTATTCACAGAAGACAGGAAATATCTTAACTAATATTGGCTAGGATGCAAAGGCGTGATAAGGGTCAGTCACTGATCACATGTGAGAATATTTGCGACAAGGACCCATGATTTTCTTCAAGACCTGTAGTGGCTTCCAGTGGTAAGAGCCTTTATCTTCATTACAATAAATTTGGGCACAGTTCCTTTAGTCTTAAAAAATGAGCAATACCAAAGCAAACTCTCAACAAGACTGAAAATTGGAGCTGTAAACCTAAACAATAAGCATTGGCACTTATATGAAATCTCAGAGTAGGTTTCTATAAAGTTTTCTTCAATTAATCGTCTTTGTCAGATGTTGAAAAGCTAGTCCGAGAAAGACAATAAAGCTTTTATGAGTAACAGCTACAAATCACAACATCACAGCTACAAATCTCTGTTAAAAATGACAAATTACCTGGGGTGAATGGTGTAGCACCGCTGACTTCAATAGAGTTATGCTGATTTACACCAGCTAAGGATCTGACCCAGTATATAAATGACTCACTCCAGGTTTGTATAAATAGCTCACTTCTCCAATGTAATTTCCAAATATCCATAGTTTATATATTTGTTCTATTGTTTTCAAGATGTTAGCCTCTCCAAAAATGGAATTTTAGTTTGCTCAGATCTCTTAAAAACTATTTAATTGGATAATGCTTTTCACCTATGGTTGGATTTTTGTTAACACAGAAAGCAAAAAGCATCAAGGCATTTAGAAATCTCTGAAGTACTGTTGATAATGGACTAATAACTGGGTTCTTTAACTTGAAATGCCAAATTGCATCTTCCGATTCCTTCTGCCCCTCTGCCATAAAAGGCTCAAACTCAAAACTTTTCTGATAGAAAATAAATAGAAAGAGAAAGAGAGAAAGAGACGCTTACTCAAAAAAGGGACAGAATGTGTCTTACTTTTGTACTGGGACATGGGAGGGTTGGGAAGAATGCAAGGACATTTGCTACCTGCCCCAGTGCAGGCCAGCCACAGTTATAATCCTTCTGGTGGGAACTGCTTCCTTCTAAAACCCTGAGGGGTGGAAGGGTCAAAGGTCACACCAGAGAGGCTGGGGGAGGAGATGGGATCCTAGTGCTTCTTCCCCTCTGCATTAGCTTGAAGAATAGCATGCAAAGTACACCTCCTGGGGCATTCCAGCCCCACATTGTTCTCAAGGCCCTGGGAGGGGCAGTTTAGAAGTAAGAAAGCTAAAGCAATGAAAGGACTGCATTTTAAAAACCCCAAACAAATGCACCAGAATAACTATTATAAATAGTAGAATATGCCCTATTTTCTTTCCACTATGAACTCTATTTCACACAATATGGTCAATATTTTCCCTTTTATCCTTAAAACAAAAATCAGATGTAGCACTAAGAAGCTATTTTAAAAGTACATATTCTGGTGATCCATTAATACAGACTTTGGGCCTGATCCTGAAGTCACTGATTTTATGGGGAGTTATATTAATGGCAGCAAGGTCTGGGTTGTAAGGTGGTTGAATGCAACCAATTTTCTGCAGTGTGGAGAGTCTTAGGTCCTGATCCAGTTCAGCATTTAAGCACATGCTTAATTTAAAGCACTTGAGTAGTGCCATTGAAATCTTTGGGATGAATCAGGTGTTTAAATTTAAGCAAGCACTTAAGTTTGTTTTCCTGGATCAGGGCCCCAAAGAAGTGTCTGGAAACGTTGCTCAGAATATTCAACTAAAAAAGAGAGAGAATACCAAAGAGAAGAAGGTGAATATCTAGAGTAGTCACCATTAAGTATCAGCATTTGCCTGTAGCAGTATCTGAGATAGTGCAATCTACTATTCAAAGTATAGGGAGGAACTGTGATAACTGCTGACCTATCCTGACTTTAACAGACACCACTGTATCTCTTTACTACATGGAGCTATTCCATTGGCTGGTTAAATGGCTGAACTATATCCCAAAGGCTCATTACAAGGCTGGCTGTTCGACTTTGATAGATGTAATTCTTTTTTCTAAATGAGCTTGACATTCATTAGGGTCGGAACATATGTTGGTGGTCACAGCACAGAGGGCCATGTGCCAAAACTCCTGTGTTGTTAAGCACTGAACACTGGTACCCTGACTATGCCCATACCGTTTCCAGCTAGGACTGCAGATGTTGAGTTTGCTCTCCTACTCACCCAGCAATAGATATATCCAATTATACCTAACACTGACCAGGCTTTTTACGCACTTGCAATTTATTCCTTAATCAAAACAAATCTACCGGCAGAAATTGAAATTAGACACATGTGTTTCAGGTGTGCAGGGATATTGTTAATTATTACTTACCCATCTGTACCCACCCATGGGCATGCCCTTTCTCCTATGGCTCTGTTGACACCACACTGTTGTGCCATCATTTTGGCAATCCTTTTTCTGCAGTGTGACACCTCTGGATATAGTTCATTGCCAGCAAATAAGCATTTTTTGGGCAGTAAGAGCACTTCAGGAAGGACTTAGAACTTCAGAGGACAATATTTTACATCAGTGAGGGATCAGGAGCAAAAGAAAACTCTTGGGTATTCTGGCAATAGCTGATGAGATATTTTCTCCAGACTCTGCCTGTATCTTTAAAGGATTATTTCAAATGGGTAGGGTTTGCCCTTTTGTTTGCTACCCCACTTGACAATACCTCACAGAGCATCATCTTCTTAGACTGCAACACTCCCTGCCCCCTCCCTCCCCAAGCGAGTCACCACAAATTACACCACAGGAGTTCAATACATTTTGGCTGATGACAATGTAAATATCACTTTCTGTACTTAACAATATATATATTTGCTTGAACTTCGTACTGGTGGAAGGTGTGAAACTGTGACGGAGGCTCTTTTTCTGCCTGCTGAACAAATGCAACATGGGCAGCAGCAGAGCAAGTGTTGCTCCCTGAATGGAACGGTGGGTTGGGCGGAATATACAGGCCCGGAAACACTGGATGAACAGAAATTTATTGCAATAAGACAGAAACAGCCACTTATAATAACTTCCCCGGTGCATTCTTAACCATCGTGGACAGGACTCTTCTTTCTGTACAGAGCTCTTCCTAGCTTTGATCTGCCCTGCACACACTTTGGACTGATGATCTCTGATGTTCTGGGAAAGTCATGGACCCTGTCAAAGAGTCCCATCTGCTCCCTGGGCCATCACTAGCCATTGGACCATATTCTCATTTTTTTCTTCTAGGACAACCTTCTGTCCCTCACTCATTCTCATATTTCCTAGAGTATTTCTGCTGGTTTACCAGACAGCAGCCATAATCAGCAGCTCCTTCCTACTGGTCTACTTTGGAACTACACCTCCCATTTCAACAGAGCTAGTCAGAGCTAGTTGGGAATTTTCCAACCAAACAGATTTTTTGGTCAGAAAATGCTTTTTTGATTAAACTGAAACTGTTCATAGGAAAGAGTCAATTTTGATGAATCTCCCTATTTGGAAAACTATTTTGAAATTGTTGAACCACCAAATGTTGACAACTTTAAAAAAATTCTTTTTGGTGCAAAATATTTTTTTCATTCCAAAATCTTACTTAATTTATACCCAAGAAATGGTAAAAAAAAAAAAAATATATCAAGGTCAACATTGAAATGAAACATTCTGAAATTATTGAACCAAAACATTTTGGTTGACCCAATCCTTTTTTCGAGATTACTGGGTCATGAAAGTTTTTGAGATTTCAGCTTTACAGCCCAATTCAGCACAGATAAAAGTTCTGACATCTCAAATTTTCACAGGAAAATTGATTCCCATCCAGCTTTGTTTTAACAAAGAAGTTTTTGGAAAGGGTAGGGGACAATTTCCTGGTGCAAGTGCTGGAGGAACCAACTAGGGGCAGATCTCTTCTTGACCTGCTGCTCACAAACTGCGAAGAATTAGTAGGGGAAGCTAAAGTGGATGGGAACCTGGGAGGCAGTGACCATGAGATGGTCGAGTTCAGGATCTTGACACAGGGAAGAAAGGAGAGCAGCAGAATACGGACCCTGGACTTCAGAAAAGCAGACTTTGACTCCCTCAGGGAACTGATGGGCAGGATCCCCTGGGAGAATAACATGAGGGGGAAAGGAGTCCAGGAGAGCTGGCTGTATTTTAAAGAATCCTTATTGAGGTTACAGGGACAAACCATCCTGATGTGTAGAAAGAACAGTAAATATGGCAGGTAACCAGCTTGGCTTAACAGTGAAATCCTTGCTGATCTTAACCACAAAAAAGAAGCTTACAAGAAGTGGAAGATTGGACAAATGACCAGGGAAGAGTATAAAAATATTGCTCGGGAATGCAGGAGTGAAATCAGCAAGGCCAAATCATACCTGGAGTTGCAGCTAGCAAGAGATATTAAGAGTAACAAGAAGGGTTTCTTCAGGTATGTTAGCAACAAGAAGAAAGTCAAGGAAAGTGTGGGCCCCTTACTGAATGAGGGAAGCAAGCTAGTGACAGAGGATGTGGAAAAAGCTAATGTACTCAGTGCTTTTTTTGCCTCTGTCTTCACGAACAAGGTCAGCTCCCAGACTACTGCACTGGGCAGCACAGCATGGGGAGGAGGTGACTAGCCCTCTGTGGAGAAAGAAGTGGTTCGGGACTATTTTAAAAAGCTGGATGAGCACAAGTCCATGGAGCCAGATGCACTGCATCCGAGAGTGCTAAAGGAGTTGGCGGATGTGATTGCAGAGCCATTGGCCATTATTTTTGAAAACTCCGGGCAATCGGGGGAGGTCCCGGACAACTGGAAAAAGGCTAATGTAGTGCCCATCTTTAAAAAAGGGAAGAAGGAGGATCCTGGGAACTACAGGCCAGTCAGCCTCACCTCAGTCCCTGGAAAAATCATGGAGCAGGTCTTCAAGGAATCAAGTCTGAAGCATTTAGAGGAGAGGAAAGTGATCAGGAACAGTCAGCCTGGATTCACCAAGGGCAAGTCATGCCTGACGAATCAAATTGCCTTCTATGACGAGATAACTGGCTCTGTGGATGAGGGGAAAGTGGTGGACGTGTTGTTCTTTGACTTTAGCAAAGCTTTTGACACGGTCTCCCACAGTATTCTTGCCAGCAAGTTAAAGAAGTCTGCCAGCAGATCGAGGGACGTGATCGTTCCCCTCTATTCGACATTGGTGAGGCCTCATCTGGAGTACTGTGTCCAGTTTTGGGCCCCACACTACAAGAAGGATGTGGAAAAATTGGAAAGAGTCCAGCGGAGGGCAACAAAAATGATTAGGGGACTGGAACACATGACTTCTGAGGAGAGGCTGAGGGAACTGGGATTGTTTAGTCTGTGGAAGAGAAGAATGAGGGGGGATTTGATCGCTGCTTTCAACTACCTGAAAGGGGGTTCCAAAGAGGATGGATCTAGACTGTTCTCAGTGATAGCTGATGACAGAACAAGGAGTAATGGTCTCAAGTTGCAGTCGGGGAGGTTTAGGTTGGATATTAGGAAAAACTTTTTACTAGGAGGGTGGTGAAACACTGGAATGCGTTACCGAAAGAGGAGGTGGAATCTCCTTCCTTAGATATTTTTAAGGTCAGACTTGACAAAGCCCTGGCTGGGCTGATTTAGTTGGGGATTGGTCCTGCTTTGAGCAGGGGGTTGGACTAGATGACTCCTGAGGTCCCTTCCAGCCCTGATATTCTATGATTCTATGAACATAACGTTTAGGAAATGTCTACATTGCAGCTGGAAGTGGGCTTCGCAGTGCAGGTAGACAGACACATGCTAGTTCTGCTCAAGCTAGTGTCATACATAGTAGTGTAGTTGGGGTAGCACAGGTGGCAGCTCGGGCTAGCTGCCCAAGTGCATACCCAGAGGCTCCAGGTGGGTTTGTACTCAGGCAACTATCCCGAGCTGCTGCCCATGCTACCCTTGGCTACATTGCTATTTTTAGCACACTAGCTCAAGCCGAGCTAGCATATCTGTCTACCCACGTTGGGAAGCAAGCTCCCAGCTGCAGTGTAGACGTTCCCTTTCTTTAACATGAACATGCTTCTAGGATATGAATATCACTATATTCCACATCAGCGCACACCAGCATCAAAATCAGGGCCATGTTCTTCCTTGCACCTAAACAACCTTTCTGTCACAATCCCGTCAGTGTACCTCAACTCTGTCTGGAAGAGGCTAGCGTTAGGATGAGACCATAGCTCAGTTTCCATGCCAATTTAATCCTAAAACCCTTTAGTAAACTTCAGGTTAACAGCCCAAGCAAGACAAAACAGGGATATGGTTTGCAAAGAGGAAGTTATTCCTAGCAACCTGAACAAACTGCCGAGTTGACACTTTATTTCCATCCCATGTCTAACATGATTTTCTAAAATTTTTGGTATCCATGGACTCGGTTGCGAATGCTGGGAGGGTCCTCTCACTACTTCTTGACACGCTCACAAAGGAAGGGAGACCCTGACAAGGAAAGGCAGACTGACTCCATCTCACCAACAAGACTTCTCTTTACCCCATGATGAGTAGAGCTATCTGCAATACATCTTCTGGCAGGGTCATCTCAGCACCACTCCAAAGCCCAGTCTCAGCCTACAGCAATGGGTGGGGTGAGGGAGGAAAGGTGGGAAGGAACCATAAAGTACCTAGGTAGATGGGGCAAGAGATTTAGAATCGTACATATCATAGGAATAAAGAAATGAATACATTGTAGTGTACATATATATTATAATGGTACCCTCAGTCTTTTCTGGCATCTTCCATTTTACTATCTTCAGGTAGTCAGTTAGGCATTTGTATCACAATGGTGAAGTTTGGCTGCAGTTTTCCTCTGTGACATAATAGAAACACTTAAGCTTGGAAAAAAGAATAAAATGACTCTTGTGCAGATACTTTCCTCTATCTGAATCAGAGATTTGCTGGGTCACTGTTTCCTAAGAGCTATATATTTGGTGGTCCAATAATGGCTTTTAAAACACACATTTACCCTTGATTTTCACATCACTAAGGTGACAATTACTAGAGACAGAAGTGGAGAATGTATTGCAATATGACAGTAGATAGGGCACTAAAAGAATGGAAAAGAAGAAAATTCTAATTAATGCTTACTATAGGCAACTGTAATAATAGTCCAAACTCATGACAGAACCCAGATGCTATAAAATTGCTCCACAGAGTTTCAGCTTCTGAAACAACTGTTGCCAGCTAAGATGCAGGAATCGCTCTAAAAGGGAAAGCCTTGGGCTGAAGTGTGAGATCTCTGTATTTTGCTTTACACAACATGTTTTTGATGGAAACAATTGAATTTTGTCTGAAAGTTTGATCATTTAAAATTTCATCCAAATGTAATTGATTTCTCCTTCCACAAATGTGCTGCCATTTTGAGAACAGAAATTCGTCAGCTTTCTGTGACTTGTTCATCAACATGTATATGAGGTGTTTTAAAAAAACAACAAACCCAGAAGAGCTCGAGTCATGTGTCCCTCCTCCCAGAAAGCAGTGCCCCACAGAAGGTAGCAGCTCCTCCCTGTAGCTCCCAGCTGTTCCTCCCGCCTCTGCCTTTCCCTGCCTGGTGCAGCTCACGGGCTCAGCTGCCCCACAGGGAGGGGGCCCAGCTGCACTATATGACTGAGCAAACCCCTCATGCATCACCTTTGTTTTCTGTGCTGTTGAATCTGAGACGGGCTCCTAGCTCTGATTCAGCCTCATATCTAAAATCTAAACCCTGACCCAAATCTAATTCAAATTTATAACCAACTGCTGCTTCTTGAGTTATTTTTTAAAAAGTTGTTGTCAAACCAATGAAAATCCAAAAGATACCGTTTTGCTTTCCAAACAACAAGTTTTGTGCAGTCCTACTGAGCAGTACATGATTAACCAGTCAGCTACCCCAATATAGCTCCACAAAGGTCTAACAAGATCCAATGACTGGAAACTGAAGTTGGACAAATTCAGACTGGGAATAAGGAGTACATTTTTAACAGTCCAGGGTAAGTAATCATTGGAACAGTTCACCAAGGGCCGTGGCAGATTCTTCATTACTGGCAATTTTAAAATTAAGATTGGATGTTTTTCTCAAAGATAAATTCTAGTTCAAATGGCAATTATTTTAGAGAAGTTCTATGGCCTGTGTTACACACAAGGTCAGCGTAAGTGATCACAGTGGTTCCTTCTGCAAGCTCATACACATAGCCAGACATTTACATCAGTGGAGCTATGTGTAGGCATGGAATTCTGCCCAGGCATATGAACTTGCAGGGTCAGGAACTAACTCTTGCATCTTGTGTTGTTTGCATGTTTTTTTTCTACTTCCAGAATTGTGAGAGATAAGCCATTCTAGCATGTGAAGCTAATGCTTCTGCAGAGTGCTGGTTCAAATTCGCAGTAACTGAGCAAAACAGAAAAGGCAGCTACAATAGAATTCTGTCTGTCCAGCTAGATCTCATTTACATTTGATCTACTTTTGAGTCTGATATATTTCATTTTTCCTTTTGCCAATTTGCAAAGAAGATCCGCCTAAATTCCTCTGGAGGTTGCTATACAAGCCTGTGTTTGATTGTATGTGCCATCTCGTTCATGAGGGATTTATGCATTTGATCCTTTAGATGCTGGAAATAATGGTGTCACACATCTTATTCTTCAGATAAATACTGTGTGTCAAATCCTGAGAGACAGCTATAGATTCTCTTTATCTAACAGTGCTATTCTTGGTATAATTTGTGTATTAAAAGTTAATGTGTAAACTAGGGACATGATTTAACACTTAACCGAGGAGTAAATTTAATATCAAATATGCATCTGTGGTCTGGCTAATTCATCTCTGGCGTAACTTCACAAATTTAAATGGACACAGAATATTAGTGTGCACAGGCTGCTTTCATTAAACCTACATGTCAGTGCTCAGAGATACATCTGCATGTGCAAAACAAGTAGTTGCATGTGCAGAAAGGTATTTCTTTATCTTTTATCCTGGGTATTTCGTCGGTATTTCATGGTCATACTTTCCCATTTTACACATGTAGATGCCTGTGGTGAGGCGGTGCCCCACCCCCAGGCCAGATTGGGCTACAGCAGGCCAGAGCGGCTGCGTAAGGTGGCAGCCAATCAGGGAGGGCCTGTTAAAGAGCCAATCAGGGCTGGGCAAGAGGCTAGACCCTATATAAAGGCTGCCCAGGTGATAGGCAGTTAGTTTCTCCCAGGCTTTCAGAGTGTGAAGGTCTGTGTCTTGTGTGAGGAGACTAGCACCAGGGACAGTGCAGTACTGGGCAGGCAGGGGGAGCAGAAGGGAACTCCAGCCTGGTACCTGCCAGGATGCAGGCCCTGAGGAAAGGGCCTAGCCGGTGCAAAGGGGCTGAAGGGGAAACAGCCCAGGGAGAAAGATGGGTACAAGGGGAGAGAAGGAGGGCAGGCAGGAAGGCTGCTGCCAAAGGGTCCCTGGGTTGGGACTCAGAGTAGAGAGAGGGCCTAGGTCCCCCCCTTGCACTTACACCTGGCCATTAGGGGTGGCCATCATGGACTGCAGCAGACCCCTGCCAAAAGGGGTTAGACTTTAGGGGTGTGTTTCCCCACTGAGGCTGGGGCAAAGCAGAAGAACTGCTGATAACACCCCCACCCCCAAAGGGGGTGAGTATGAACTAGGGGGTGCTGCTGAAGGGCAGTGTCCTGAAGAGGGTGCTGCTGAGCGAGGAGCAATGTGGGTCCAGATGCCAGCAGGGTGAGAGATGGATGGGACACCACCAGCAGAGGGTGCCCTGCAGATGACAGAGCTAATTCCCATGTGTGCCAGAAGGAGGTGCTGCATTGGTGAGTCCCAACCCTGTCACAATGCCCATTTCAGTGTGCAAATGGATCTTTTGTTCATATGACAGTTGCATACACAAAATTTGTGCATAAATTAGAAATCCAGGTTAAAAATATGTGGTCATATATGGGCAATGAAGAGTTGTTCACTATATATATAATTTCCTGAAATAGTGATTTGTAGTTCATACATGTCCAGAAACATCTCTCTGTGTTGGTTATAGTGGCATGGCAGCACCACCATAGTTAAGGTTGCATCATGACTTCTGTTTAAAGGTTGACAACTAAAGTCCTCTAAAACTGGCATACTTAGTTGGATTCCTTTGTAACTTGGTGTGCCTCAGGAGGGTGCAGGGTAAAGTTAGTGACCCAAATTTGAGGTAATTTGAGCTACAGGTTGCGGAGTTATAAAACCCCCTTCCCCCCAAATAACCATTTTTCAAAAAGTTTTTGTTTTTTTTGCACAGAACTAGGGATCAAACTATTGATGTGATGCAGGTCAAAATTGTTTCAATCTCTTGTTTTTTCTCAAGATAGTGCATGACACCGACTAAATTTTTGAGACCCAGATTGAGAATAGCATTTAAGAAAATGTACATTTTTTTTTTTTTACTGTGCACATACACCAATACAGAAAAAGGCCTAGGGGGTTTTCATTCCCACCATTTTCTGCCCTTTAATGCTTGACTCTTGTAAATACTGTAAAATCTGAATGGTTAACTGGACAGCTTCGACATTTGGTGTGTCTCAGTGGAGTGCAGGATAGCATTAGTGATCCAAATTTGGGGTCATTTGACATGTATGTTCCTGAGTTACAGATCCTACCAAAGAAAGTAACCTTCTGCTGCCTTGTACTGTTAAGCTGAAAGGTACTGATGCCTGGATGACTCTCATACCTCACTGAGATTAATGGCTGTGAACTCAGCCTTCAAACAAAATAAAATAAGAATAAGTTAATTACAATACCCCACCTAAGACAAAAGGTGTTTTGGACTGAGTGACCGGAGGTTTCTAAAATTTGTGAGTCATGGGTGGCAATTTAATTCTGGGGGAGAGACTAAGACATGTGAATTCTTCCTGGGAGGGAAGGGCTAGTAGCAGCAGCATAGTGGGGGAGTGGTGGAGTTTGGGACTGCATTGAAGGGAGGGGGGATTATGTGTAAGGGAACGCGGGCACTCTCAGCTCTGTACGGTCCTTGGGAGTAACCCCCATCAGTGTGACAGCCCTCATCAAGGATTAAACTCACTCTCTGGGGTTAGACCCTTTGGCCCCACTGCCTCTTGGGATTGTACCTCTAAGCCAGCTGTTGTTGTTGCAGATCCTGTTGTTCTGCCATTCATTGCCAGCTTCTGCAACAACTAGGTTTGTTGTTGCTGCTGTTGATTCTGTACAACCCATTTTAGCAACTTATCTAGATTCATCTCTACAACCTGACCCCCCCCCCTTTTTCTATGTCTCAAATATCTTTTAGCTCAAGAGCCTAAGTGTCCACATTCTCCACCAATTTTTCATCGGAACAGTCCCATGATCAGCTGGCCTAGTGGTCAGGTCCTGGCCTTACAGTTTCTGCCAGCCTAGTCATTCCAGAGGGTCCTGGAGAAGTTATATGCATCAATCCCTCCTGAGTACTTCTATCAGTCCCTTTGGGGTTCTGCTGATACAAAGGAGCAGGTGGGGGCCAGGTAGGGAGACCTGGGCCCACGCAGTCCACTGGATCCTGACTCAGAGCCCTACCGGTTTGTCAAAGTGTCCAGCACACTTGTTGATCTCCCCCAAGTTACACTTTCCCCTGGATCACTTCCTACCAGACTGGAACTCTTCTGCTTGGGGCTTGGCTGCTGGCTTAGATGACTACACTTGATCTGCTAATGTCCTGTTCATAGCAGTCTTTTAGGAGTTTCAGCTCCCAAAGGGAGGAGTGGGTATACAGATCCTGGCTGCTAGAGCAGCCTTAACTCCCAATACAGCTCCCAGCATCAGCCTTGCTCCCTGATGCAACCTGCAACACCTTCCCCACCTTTCCTAGGCTACCAGTGTCCTTTTAAAGTATTCCTCTCCTGGGAGTATGCACTACAGCTGTTGAGAGGTGGGGCCTCTGTAGCCAGTATTGCTCTATTTCTTGCCCTAGTTCAGGATGGGTCTACAGAGGCATGGCACCACCAAGATCTGCCAGTGCACCGCAACCCTCTGCACCTTCCGCTCTGCTAATTTGACCCTTATCTCCCTGAACCCCCCAGTTCTGCTAGTGCCTCCCAGTTCCACAGCACTTCCCGGCTCTGCCAATCTACCCCTACCCTGGCAAAAAACTCTGCTTTGTCTTCCTTTCCCATTTTAATAAGAAATGTATGAAATGATTAAAACAATGTTGATCACAGCAGATTTGCTATGACCGCTGTCTGATGCACTGGGCAGACAGCTGCTATACTCATTTCTCATTGCTTTAGTCTGAGTTTGGATAGGACAATTTACATTTTTCTTTTAAAAAACCCTCCTGCTTTGATATGTTCATCATGATGTGATACAGTGCAACATCAAAAACACTTTTTGATTGAATAGTGGCTTTTCATGAGCTCTTTTACATTTTCTGCCTTTATTTGAATGATTTTTTTTCATCCTCATGAAAGTAGGGGACTGGTAATGCTAGCTAGGCACAATGAGGGCAAGCTTCACCTCTCAGCTCTGCTGATGCAGCTCCTTCCTGGCTCTGCAAACACCTACTGCTTGTCCAGCCTTTCGGCCTCTCTGGAGCTCCCCATTTGTCTTACACAACTTTAGCCAACAAGGGAACCAAAGAATTGGTATGTGACTTAGCTGCCCCACTGCTGGCTCTCCTTGCAGTTTCTGGGCCCTGGTGAGATATGCCAGTGAACACTGAGGGAGGAATTTTTAAAGCTACTTAGGGTATTTGGACCCCCAGGTCTCACTTCTGCCCTGTCAACAATGGAGTTGGGATGCTGACAGGGACCCAGTCACAGGTCCCCTGATGCAGCTCTGCAGAGAGGCAGTGTTATGTTATGCTGCTGGCAAAGACTTTCTGCTGGCAGAGAATCGGGCGTAGCAGAACCTTGCTCCACGATGCCTCCTCCCCTGACACACTGCCTCCTCCTCACACTTTACGCTGCTGGTGCAGTTCTGGTGGAGGTGGCTCTGCTCTTTCTGATGGTGGTGGCTGAGCCAGCTCTGACAGTGTTAAACTAGCCGGAAAGCCCTCTACATGGGGGAATTGTCCAGGCAGGTAGCTCTGTCCATTTTAAATTCACGTTATGCCATATAACTTACCTAACAGACCAGACTAGAGAATTCAGTCCCCAAGTCCTATTGTTTTCCAATGGCAGTTAGGATTCCACATCACTTAGGCAGCTTGGAAAATCTTGCCCAAAGTCTGGTTGCCAAGTGGGGCCTTTCTGATGAATTTTCACCCATGCACCACGGTTCAGCAGAGCACAGTTGGGAGCCACCCACTAAAATATATTGAAAGAAAACCCCCTTCCCCTTTTGTTAAATGCTGTAGACAACTGGCAGCCCCATTGCAACAGGAGCAAAGGTGTCACAATATGGCCCAAAACAAGGACCTTTTAAAACTAACAACCCCTATTCTAATAGTAATAAACCACCTCTGGAATGAATTAGTTTTATGGTTGGTTGAAGGAACAAAGCCAGGCAATGCACAAGGTATGTACAAGGGATGAAATCCTGGCTCTATTGAAGTCTAGGGCCAGGAATTCGAAGTCTAAGTCTTCAGGGGGGCCAGGAATCCCCAGCCCCCACCCCAAATCTGCTAATGCAAGCTTGGTTGTGGCTTGTTGGTAGAGTAGGAAGCAGCATTGTTCTTTGAAGTTCCAACATTCCAGAAGTGCTGCCATTCTATTGGAACTGTAATGCTTCACAGGTGATCTACCAGCTACCCCGAATACACTGGGTGGTTTTTGTCCCATATAGCCAATACATCAGAGAGCACTAGGAAAGCCCTGTGTTGACTCGGGTTGCCGAGGTGAAAGGCTACAGACGGTTGAATCACTGCTGTGCGCATCTCTCAAGCAGCGACTGTTGTATGAAAATTACTTTTGCAAACTGTCATGATCTGAACAGCTCCCCAGAGTGGGACATTTTTTTTCTCTCTCTTTTTCTACTGTTCAGTAGACAGCTGCAACAACAAACAGTAGGAGGGCTGGCTCATCTCCACTGATAATAACATACAGAATAACTTTGCCATGTGATTCACTTTCTTCTTTGACTCTGAAAAATGTGCAAAAAGAGTGGCATCAATTTAAATAAGATTTCCTATAAACAAGATTTGATTAAAAAAACCCTTGATTTAATCTGATTTAAAAAAAATAACAGAAAAGAAAATGCTCACTATGAAGTCCCAGCTTTTAAAATATTATTTGAGAATGAGAATATCCTCTTACTGAGTAAATTAACCTCTTTGAAGGGTATGTATTGCCAAGAAGAACTGCTACCAGCCTATGGATGTACTGCTCAAAATACCTGCTGCTGCTTCCTCAGTGTGTTATAAGCAATAATAGCCCCCTGCTTTGTAGGGAGACCCTGGTCTGACCTTGAGCAGGGTCATGGCATGGAATGAATTGATAAGGTATACCTCATTTAGGATTAAATAGCAGGGAGATTGACAGAGCCCAGAGGGGTTTGTCGTTCTAATGGAGAGTTTATCAGCATTCTTGGGGGGGGGGGGGAGGAAGGGGAACAATTTAACTTGGATTAGCTGCCTCTTTTGTGTCGGTCACACAAGGCAGACCTATCCCAGGGGCTAATCTAATGTGCAGACCCAACTTTTTACAGAACACCAGAGGTGCTAAATGTGTAAAACAAAAAGTATTCTTAGCTGATTTGTGCTGGGATCACCTGTTGATTCTCATTAGGAACTTCCTTTGTGATTTTCTGTTCTGCCCTACTTGCCATAGGTTCTGGTATCAGGCACATCACTACAGTATCTGAGAGCTTGAACCTAGTTCCCTGCCCACTCCCTAGAAATATGCCAGCTGAGTGTTTTTATGCCATGAAGTCAGGTGGATGGATATACATTTCATGAAGAGTAATTACAGAAAACTGATTGTAAGCAACACTTGATCCTGCTTTTAATTGAGTGGGATTAGCAAGAGAAAGAAGAAACAACAGGATCTTCCTGGAATAAACCAGAAGCTACCAATGAGCTGAACCTTTCAGTCTGTGGTGCTGCTGGGGTGGCAAAATCCAGATGTGAGTTACCTCTGCCTCTGTGCCTGCTGCTGGAGAGTGGGTTAGGATGGTACAAGCGTTTCAAAGAACAGCCTCATACATTCTGGAATCCGGTGGCACCTTAAAGACTAACAGATTTATTTGGGAATAAGCTTTTGTGGGTTTTTACCCACGAAAGCTTATGTCCAAATAAATCTGTTAGTCTTTAAGGTGCCACCGGACTCCTCATTGTTTTTGTGGATACAGACTAACATGGCTATCCCTCTGATACCTCATACATTGTGTCATCCCAGAAGCATAGGGCTTTAAGCAGCTGCTGGTACTGTTTGCCTTGGCTGTGCACCCTTTCTTCTTAATAAACACATGCACAAAAAATACCTGCTTTGGGGGATTAGATAGTGTCAAGAAATGGCAATTAATATAAAATCTTGACGCTTCATAGTGTGTGCATTGCTAACCATAACGTGCCCTTATTATTGTGAGCCTTGGCCGCTCCTCTTAACTCCAGTGTTTATCTCTTTCATCAAGTCTTGACTCCCCCCCCCCAAAGACTCTACTTCAGGGGTGGGCAAACTTTTTGGCCCAAGAGCCACATCGGGGTGCTAAACTGTATGAAGGGCCCAGTAGGGAAGGCTGTGCCTCCCCAAACAGCCTGGCCCCGGCCCCCTAGCCACCCGCTCCCACTTCCTGTCCCCTGAACACCCTTTCCCGGGACTCCTGCCACAAACCGTCCCCCCCGGGACCCACACTCCTGCCCCCTGACAGGCCCCCCAGGACTCCCACACCTATCCAACCCCCCATGTCCCCTGACCCTCCCCCCTAGAACCTCCGCTCCTTCCAACACCCCTGCTCCTTGTCCCCGATTGCCCCATCCCCGCGGCAGAGTGTTTGTGTGGGATTGGGACTAGCCTCCCTGGCCAGGAGCTCAAGGGCCAGGCAGGACAGTCCTGTGGGCCATAGTTTGCCCACCTCTGCTCTACTTAGTCCTGTGCTTAGTCCCATTGAAGCCAATGTTTGTGGGATCTTCAGCCCTGATTCAGCAAGATACTTAGGAATGTGCCTAACTTGACATCTGAATAGTACCACTGAAGTGTACAAAAAGGGGCTACTCATGCTTACAGTTGGGCACAGGATTAAGTACCTTACTGAACTGAGACATTTGACTGTAACTTCTACACTGTCATTACTAGTCAAGGAAACATGTCTTTATTTGGGGGCCCTCCAGTCCCAAGGAGATTGCCATATATCCAGAAACCAGAGAGAGAGAGAGACAGTAAAGCAGGAATTGTCATACTGGACCAAACCAAAGATCCATCCAGTTCAGTATCCTGAATGAATTAATATTAACTAACCTACTAACTAATTAGAACTATGGTGCTTCCCAATCCATACCTTTTTCTTCTCAAATAGTTGTTGAATTCATTAGAAAAATAAAAAGTCCTGCTAGTAGTAGTCACTCCTATTATTTTCCTTGAAAATTTAGTCTGATTAATTGCAGTCCTACTATAGAAATCTCACCTAAATTCCTTTGGTTCCCTTTCTTAGCCTAGTGCTTCTGTTCCTTCAGACCTTACTATCTCCATTTGCAATTTTGCTTCAATCTCCTCTTTATTTTAAAGAACATTGAGCTAGTTTTAGATTCATATGATTCATAGATTTTTTTTTTTTTGTTTGTTTAAGGCCAGAAGGGGTCATTTCATCTGACCTCACACATAATACAGGCCAAAGAATCTAATCCAATATTTTTCATCAAGCCCTTAACTTCTGTTTGAGCTACAGCATGTCTTGTAGAAAGAATCTTGTCTTGATTTAAAGTGATGAAGAATCAACCACATCCCCCTACGTAACCCAAATGTTTTATAGTCCAGCATTTGACTTTGTTTCTCCTGGGGAGGGGAAGAGAAGCAGAGTGGAGGGCGCATGGATCTTAGTTGGATATGCCAGGTCTTGGTAGCGATCAGAGCAGGGCAACTCAGAAGGACGTAGAAACTTCTAGAACAGGATGTGGCAGTTTCTGAGGCTGTGTAGGAAGTCTTCATTGTTGGCAACCCAACTGGCAGGACTCACCAGAGTCCCCCTCTGAGAGCTGAGCCAATCAGAGTGCAAGAGGGAAAAGGTTATAAATACAGGAGGGAAAGACAGTCCTGTGGACTTCGCGTCTGAGTGATGCAGGCCTCTGCTGCAAGGGCTGGGTCCCATTCCCTGTACTACTTTGTATTTACTAGGGAAGCCCTCCATTAGAATAATTTCTGGTTCACTGTGGTGTGTTATGGACCCAGAGGGAGAGCTGGGGGAGTATTTGTTACCCCTATAGGTGACAGAACCTGTGGAACTGACATGGAAATATCGGCAAACTCCTCTAAACTGGGATTCTGTCTCAGTTATGGAGAGAGAACTGGACAGCACTTGGTGAAATGAGGGATTGTGAGCTCTTGCCTGATGCAGCTGGGCTTATAGGCAGAAGATGATGCCCTATAGAGTGAGAGCCCTGTTGAGATCCAAGAAATGGGTATTTTATAGGGTGATCCCAAGCCCTTTGCCACTTTGGACACAGGCCATAGGAACTGAAAGGAGCAGTCAGTTATTAACCCAAAGGGCTGGACTATGGCTAGCTATGGAGATCCCTTGACTGTTTGCTGACGGGGTTCTAAAGTGTTGGAAAGTGAGATGCTGCCATTTCTCAAGCTCTGAAGAATCCACACAACTTACTACAGTCATAATATAAAGATTGAGAAATGTCCTCTGGAGACAATCAGAGGGGAATGTGTTTTGATGTGCATGTTAGAGTATACAGAATATTACACTGAAACTTATATTTGAATGTTTGTAAGAGAGAGAAAAGGGGGAAGATCTGAATAAGGAATACCCATAGATTTACTGTCTAACAGCTTTGTTTAAAGTTACTCATAGTATTCCAAATACTATTTACTATTTAAAGTTAATGGTGCTCTCTCTTTCAAAATTGATTGGGAATTATGAACATCCATTTATCAGGGTTTTACATAGATTAGCCCAAGTTTTGACTCTGTCATGCTTTTTTGAAAAGTTCTGAAAAGACAGAACTTTGGCCTGGCTTTCAGCATAAAGTTAAGCTGAGATGCAGAAAAGGGGAAGTTTATAGTTATAAAGAATATTGCCCGAGCATTCCATCTCCTGCCCCCATTACACCTATATAAGTTTTTCCAATGGTTAATTACTCTCACTTTAAAAAAAATTGTGCCTTATTTCTAGTCCAAATGTGTCTGGCTTCAGCTTCCAGCCACTGAATCCCATTATGTCTTGCTATGCAAAATCTCTTCCCCATGTAGGTACATATTGGCTGTGACCAAATCACTTCTTAACCTTCTCTTGGATGGAGTAAATGAACTGAGTTTCTTTAGTCTGGCAGTATAGCACATAGTTTTGTTTAACTTTGAGGGAATCAACCAGCATGTGGATAAGAGTGATCCAGTCAATATAGTGTACTTGGCCCTTCAGAAAGCCTATGACAAAGTCCCACACCAAAGGCTGCTAAGGAAACTAAGTGTAATGGGATAAGAGGGAAGGTCATCTCATGGATCAATGACTGGTTAAGATATGAAACAAAGGGTAGGAATAAATGGTCAGAATTCACAATGGAGAGAGGTAAATAGTGAGGGTCCCCAGGGAACTGTACTGGGTCCAGTCTTATTCAATATATTAATCTGGAAAAAGTGGTGAACAGTGAGGTGGAAAAAATTGCAGACAATACAAAATGACTCAAGATAAATTCCAAAGCTGACTGAAGAGTTACAAAGGGATCTCACAAAACTGGTGACTGGGCAAAAAAATGGCAGATGAAATTCAACATTGATAAGTGCAAAGTAATGCGCACTGGGAAAAAAACCTACAACATACAAAATGAACTTAATTACCTGTTACCACTCAAGATAAAGATCTTGGCATCACCATGGACAGTTTCCTGAAAACATCCACTCAATGTGCAACAGCAGTTAAAAAAAAAAAGTGGTAGGAACCATTAGGAAAGGGATAAATAATAAAACAGGACATATCATAATGCCACTATATAAATTAACAGTACACCGATACCTTGAATACAGTAGGCAGTTCTTGTTGCCCCATCTTAAACAAAAGTTATATTGGAATGCAGAGAAGGTCAACAGAAATGATTAGGGGTATGGAACAGACTCCATATGAAGAGAGTGAAAAGACTGGGACTGCCCATCTTAGAAAAGAGATGACTAAGGGACAATTAACGGGGACAATTAAAGAGACAATTAACAGGAGATAAGATAGATATTTATAAAATCATAAATTGTATGGAGAAAGTGAATAGGGAAGTGTTATTTACCCCTTCATATAGCACAAGAACCAGGGGTCACCCAACCAAATTAACAGGCATCAGGCTTCTTTAAAACAAACAAAAGGAAGTACTTCTTCTCACAATGCTGAATCAATCTGTGGAATTCATTGCCATGATATGCTGTGAAGGCGAAAATTATAACTGGGTTCAAAAAATAATTCAGTAATACTTCAACTACTCAAACATCTGCTGGGAAAATGACACAGCAGAGCAGAGATTATCCAACAAGTTCTTGGAATGTATTGGAGACTATTTTTTATTTCAGAAGGTGGAGAAAGCTACTCGGGAAAAGGCTGTTCTCAATTTGATTTTGACAAATAGGGAGGAACTGGTTAAGAATCTGAAAGTGGAAGGCAGCTTGCGTGAAAGTGATTATGAAATGATACAGTTCATGATTTTAAGGAATGATAGGAGGGAGAACAGCAAAGTAAAAGCAATGGATTTCAAGAAGGCAGACTTAAGCAAACTCAGGGAGTTGGCAGTTAAGATCCCATGGGAAGCAAGTCTAAGGGGAAAAACAACTGAAGACAGTTGGAAGTTTTTCAAAGAAACATTAAGGGCACAAGAGAAAACTATCCCACTGCATAGGAAAGATAGGAAGTATGGCAAGGGACAACCCCAGCGTAACTGGAATATCGTCAATGATCTAAAAATAAAAAAGTTCAATAAAAAGTGGAAACTAGGTCAAATTACAAAGAGTGAGTATAAACAAACACAAGTATGTAGGGACCAAATTAGAAAGACCAAGGCACAAAATGAAATCAAGCTAGCTAGAGACATAAAGGGTAACAAGAAAACATGCTATAAATACGTTAGAAGCAAGAGGAAGACCAAGGACAGGGTAAGCCCATTACTCAATGAGGGAGGAAAAATAGTAACAGAAAATGTGGAAATGGCAGAAGTGCTTAATGGTTTCTTTGTTTTAGTTTTCACCAAGAAGGTTGGTGGTGATTGGACATCTCTCATAGTGAATGCCAGTGAAAATGATGTAAGATCAGAGGCTAAAATAGGGAAAGAACAAGTTAAAAATTACTTAGACAAGTTAGATGTCTTCAAATCACCAGGGCCTGATTAAATGCATCCTAAAATACTCAAGGAGCTGACTGAGGAGATATCTGAGCTATTAGTGATTTTTCTTTTAAAAGTCATGGGAGATAGGAGAGATTCTAGGGGACTGGAAAAGGGCAATTATAGTACCTATCTATACAAAGGGAAATAAGGACAACCTGGGGAATTACAGATCAGTCAGCTTAACTTCTGTACCCAGAAAGGTAATGGAGCAAATTAAGCAATCGATTTGCAAACATCTAGAAGATAATAAGGTGATAAGTATGTCTACATGGATCTGTCAAGAACAAATTGTGTCAAACTAATTTGATAGCTTTCTTTGATAGGGTAACCAGCCTTGTGGATGGGGGGGAAGTGGTAGATGTGGTATATCTTGAGTTTAGTAAGGATTTTGATGCTGTCTCGCATGACCTTCTCCTAAACAAACTAGAGAAATACAACCTAGATGGAGCTACTATAAGATGGGTGCACAACTGGTTGGAAAACCATTCCCAGAGAGTAGTTATCAGTGATTCACATCACTGATGTGAAGTGTGGAAGAGTGTGTGGAAGAGCATAACAAGTGGGGTCTTGCAGGAGTCAGTTCTGGGTCTGGTTCTGTTCAAGATCTTCATCAATGATTTAGATAATGGCACAGAGAGTACATTTGTAAAGTTTGTGGACAATACCAAGCTGGGAGGGGTTGCAAGTGCTTTTGAGGATAAGATTATAATTCAAAATGATCTGGACAAACTGGAGAAATGGTCTGAAGTAAATAAGATGAAATTCAATTAGGACAAATGCAAAGTATTCCACTTAGGAAGGGACAATCTGCTGCACACATACAAAATGGGAAATGTCTGCCTGAGAAGGAGTAGTTTGGAAAGGGATCTGGGCATCCTAGTGGACCATAAGCCAAATATGAGTCAACAGTGTAACACCGTTGCAAAAAAAGTGAATATCATTCTGGGATGTATTAGCAGGAGTCTTGTAAATAAGACAAGAAGTAATTCTGCTCTACTCCACACTCATTAGGCCTCATCTGGAGTATTGCATCCACTTCTGGGCACCACATTTCAGGAAAGATGTGGACAAATTGGAAAGTCCAGAGATGGGCAACAAAAATTGTTAAAGGTCAAGAAAACATGACATATGAGGGAAGATTGAAAAAATTGGGTTTGTTTAGTCTAGAAAAGAGAAGACCAAGAGGGGACATGATAGTTTTCAAGTACATAAAAGGTTGTTACAAGGAGGAGGGAGAAATTGTTCTTAACCTCTGAGGATAGGACAAGGAGCAAGTGGCTTAAATTGCAGTAAGGGAAGTTTAGGTTGGACATTAGGAAAAACTTCCTAACTGTCAGGGTGGTTAACCACTGGAATAAATTGCCTAGGGAGGTTGTGGAATCTACATCATTGGAGATATTGAAGAGCAGGTTAGACAAACACCTGTCATGGATGGTCTAGATAGTACTTAGTCCTGCCATGAGGAGACTGGACTAGATGCTCTCTCGAGGTCCCTTCCAGTCCTATGATTCTAAGTTCAGAGGATAGGTCCATCAATGACTGTTAGCCAAGATGCTCAGGAATGCACCCCCTG
This sequence comes from Eretmochelys imbricata, assembly GCF_965152235.1. Taxonomy (NCBI): domain Eukaryota; kingdom Metazoa; phylum Chordata; order Testudines; family Cheloniidae; genus Eretmochelys; species Eretmochelys imbricata. The sequence goes on from NC_135573.1 coordinate 244,858,281, forward strand.
CTCCTTGCATCCCTAAACCTCCAATTGCTAGAAGCTGGTGTTTTCAGCCGTTCAGTTGTGTGTGCGCGTTCTCCCTGTGTGTCCCAGCTCTGCATGGATAGCTGGCACAGCAGATCTTGAGCAAACCGCCCAATGACCAGAAAATCTGTTAAGGTGCAAAGGCGCTTGGTCATGTTTATTGTCAGCAAAGCATGGTCCTAGCTCCCCAGATCAATGTCTACAGTTACATTAACATATGTATGCCCATGACAATGGATGCAGCTCAGTCAGTGACGGGACTTTGCACTGCCCCCTCGGTTGGACAAAGACACTCCCTCTGAGGGGGTGAGAGAACCTGGATTTGTGCAGGAAATGGCCCACCTTGATTATCATACACATTGTGAAGAGAGTGGTCACTTTGGATGGGCTATTACCAGCAGGAGAGTGAGTTTGTGTGTGGGGGGGCGGAGGGTGAGAAAACCTGGATTTGTGCTGGAAATGGCCCAACTTGATGATCACTTTAGATAAGCTATTACCAGCAGGACAGTGGGGTGGGAGGAGGTATTGTTTCATGGTCTCTGTGTGTATATAATGTCTTCTGCAGTTTCCATGGTATGCATCCGATGAAGTGAGCTGTAGCTCACGAAAGCTCATGCTCAAATAAATTGGTTAGTTTCTAAGGTGCCACAAGTACTCCTTTTCTTTTTGCGAAGACAGACTAACATGGCTGTTACTCTGAAACCTGTCATCTTTATACACCAATACCAACAAGTTACATATGACCCTCTGACTATTAGGGCACCACCCATTGCCTTCTACCTGTAGGTTCGATCAAAACATCTCTATTCATCATGCTGTCATCCTGACCTTCTCCTTAAGATGGGTCAGCATGTTCCTGTTACCTTTGGGGAATGTGTTTGGTATCGGGGTGTTCTGGTACCACCCTTCTGGAATGTGCTTGCGTGAGTGCTTTGTGCCTAGCAACTCTTAGGAATATATGTTTTTACAACATCAGATCTGTGCTTGCCAAATTCTGTGAGGAGGGCCTGCCTCTTGCTCACAACTTAACTTTGCTTTATATCAGTAAAGTTTTGACTACTTTAGTTCAGGCCTCATACCAGGCCTGTGATACAAGGGCTTATGTCTCAGGCTCTTCCTACTACATCTGGGACTGGACCAAAGAGGATGGATCACTGAAAATTGTCCTGTTCCGTTCATTCCCTCTGAAGCAGCCTGCACTGACCACTGTCAGAAGACAGAATACTGGGATAAATGGACCATTGGTCTGACCCAGTATAGCCGTTCTTATATTCTTAACTATTTTAAATAACAGAAGTTCCTCAAGTGTTTGTATCACCCAGATTTTATTTTCTTTATAATACCATTTTACATAATAAGGTAACCAGAAATTTGCACCACATTTTACATGTGGACTAGAGTGTTAGAATGGTTTCCTCTGTTTAACTTCCCATACCTCTCTTCATGCTTGAAAGAATGCATTTTCCCCTTTATTTTTCATTTTTCCAATCCTTTCCTTGTTCTGTCCCAGCTATTATGTTAATAAAATTATGTGCCCACTCAGTTTTTCAGATACTTCACATTTAGGGTCCAAAACAAGGGAATACAATCATTGTAATTTTAAACCCAGGGCCCAGTCAGTATTTTTATTTGCTTGATAGCCTATTTTTACTGTGGGCACACACTCTCTCTCCCCCTATTCTAGAGTTTTTTTGGTTCCTATCCTCAATATACTATCCTATCTAGCAGTGAATTGTAAAACATGAAGGGCCTGATTCTCAAGTCCCCTATAAGCCTTTCTTGCTTTCCTTTGGGGTAAGTGAAAATTAGGGCTAGAACTTTCCATGATTCAGTGATATCCATGTTACTCCCTGTGATGGGGTGTCTACTCTAAACAGGCAAGCATTGGTTTAATGTGGGCCTGAATGTCTGGTTGTGCTATGTGACTTCACCTGGAGGATGACCCAGATTTAACTGAAGATGAATCTTAGCTGAGGGAAGAGTTGGGTAGCGGCTATAAAGCGAGGAAGCCCAGAATAGAAGAGGACTGGTGTGAGGAACTCTGCTATGACTCCTTGGACTATAGAGAGGAGAGACCAGGAAGATCAAGGAGGAAGTTCAGGGAGGAGAGTTGGCCCTGAATATCCTGTCCTGAATAGAGACATCTGGCAGGAGACCAGTGGAGACACAGAGCAGCCACTAGAGTGGAGGCTCTGCTGAGAAGCCCTGACAAACGAGCAGGAAATTTATCTCCAGGGAGAGAGCCCTGAGAGGCATTTAACTGAGGAATTGTGTAAAACTTCAGAGGGATGACAGGTCAAGACTGAGGAGAGTAGAAGTTGGGTGAAGTTGGGTTAAGTTGAATTTCTGGTTTGAGATTTATTTGGGGATTCTGGGGATGCTGGAACAATTTGTATAGTGGGGGTGCTGAGACCTGTGGGGGATTCCTGGGGACAACCCTAACTCTGTCCAAACTCTGAGGGAAAGGTGAACCTAGAGAGGTGTGGGGGAAAAGGTCTTGTGACAGACTCAGGTAGGAAGAGGCCCACGAATGTAGCAGGGGATGGGTCTGAATACAGAGAAGGAGATAAGGATTACTAAATCCTAAGAGAAGGTTGGAGGACCACAGGGCCCAAATTGGTGCCAAAGACCCTTTTGTGAGGACATTGGACTGTTATTAGTTGGGCTTCCTGTTCCCTCCAGAACGGGTAGGATTAAAGCATAACTTGGCTGGAGGGCTGAGTCACAAAGTGGTGGATCACTGTGGGACTGGTGTGATGACTGGCAGGGAATGCTAGACAGATTAAATAGCTGGATTTTGATTGAGTAAAGTTTTAGCTCTACCTTCTCAAGGAAATTCATAGCTCCCAGGATTTTTACATTAATTCTAATGTTTGTTGATTCTAATCTAGCAGCTCAAGTTAATGCTGATCATTTCCTAGGAGAACTTGATGATGACTGGTGTACTTCATTTTCAGATGTGCTATTTTTCATGGAACCCTGCAAAACTCCCCAGTGTGTTTCCCTTTCTATGCTGATCTACAAGACAATAGTGCCTTCTGGGCAAGAGTGGGAATGTAGGGCCTACACACTGGTTGACCTGGCCTCTCACAAATCTCAAGGGTTCTGTCAGGCCTCACTGCCTTTACCACTTGGAAGCAAACCCTTTTTGGCATGTGATGGGGTAATCTCCCTGAGAGAATCATTGCTGAGCATTCCATGGAAAAAATAACATCTCAAAGTTTTTCAGGTAGAGGGCAAGAGATCACCTGGCCCACAGACAGGTGCATCTGCAGGAACAAAATAATCAGTCTCACTCACACTCGTGCTTTATTTGAAGCATCACCCTAAGGGCTCACAGCTGATGGAATAAGAGCTACACTTTCACCTCAAGCAGTGGCCTGTCATGAGGCTGAAGTACATTGACAAGATATTGTAGGTAAACCTTCACGACTTTATTACTGCTGCTTTTGTTCTACCTGTCCTGTAGGTGAATAGATTTCACTTTCCAATGCAGTCAATGTAACACCTTTCACAAGCACTAAGGATAAGTATGTCTACATTGCAATCAGCAGGTGTGACAGCACCACATGTAGACATATCCAACCTAGCTTTGGAGTGAAGCACTGATAGCATGGGTGGTGGCCTGGCTAACTGCCCAAGTACAAGCCTGCCTGGGACAATGGACACATACTCAGGTAGCTAGTGTGGGCTACTGCCCATGCTGCCATGGCTCTACTGCCATTTTTAGTGAGCTAGCTCAATCACAGCTAACTTGGATTTGCTGACACATACTGCAATCACACCACAGTCATACCCCAAATGTCCATTTAAGATGCAAAAAGTTACTTTATTCCTACCTGTCTGAGGCTACATTTGAAGAATTCAGGATGTATTTCTAAGCATTTTGTAGCTCTGGTGTGACTACAGAATTGTGTTCTGTGTCCCTGATTCAGCAATGTGCTTAACTTTTTAAGATCACGTGTAAATCCCACTGGTTTCTGGGACACTTAAGTGCTTATTTAAGAGTTGTGCTGAATAGGGATGGATTTATGCACTTGCTTAAATACTTCATTGAATCAGGGTTTGTTAACGGTTAAATTAAAAATACCTGCATTGCCAATTTCTTTAAAGGGAAACCTTGCTAAGTATCAAAAATGTCTGAGTTTTAATCAGAGTTCTCACCCTGCTAATTCTCAGTATGTAAAAAACTTTCTAAATGATCTCCCAACTAGCAATGAAAGTTAATTCCAAAGTGCTATATAAGACAGGAAAAAGAAAAAAAGCAGTGAAGGCCAATATGCTCTTATCTTTAAATCCTAAGAGCAGTGATCATTAAATCTAATCCTCTGACTAACTTTCATATTCATAAAACCTCTTGACATTCTGTAATTTTGATCTGTACTGCTGATGGGTATTAATGATTCATACTTTCTCTCTGAATAAACAAGTGGGATGCATACTGATAAATAATAAGATGTTGAAAATGCTGTTCTTTCCATTTGAATAAAATCAATGTTATAATACAAAAAGAAAAATAATTTTAATCTTCTGAAAAGTCTCTCACTGGCTTCCATGGAAGTAAATAAAATAGTATTTTATTTGCTTATTTTCTCAGTTATTTGTGTTACCATAGTGTCAGGAGCCCAAGTCATGGACCAAGACCCCTTTGTCCTGAGTATACAATAAAACGGAATGTTGTTGAAACACCATACTATGCTGGTGAACTATTTTTGTTAGACAAAACTTCTCTGCTATTCTAATCTAGCATTCATCTCAACTGTGGATAGGGTTGCAGGAACTGACACATATTTCACTATGGTATTTTGACTAGGACTTCGTGGTTTTAAAATATTAAAAGTACTATAGCTGTAATACTGCCTATCTCCACTAGAGTGTGCTCACAACAAGTTTAAAACTCCCTATGTGAGGCTATCTGCAAAGAAATACACACTAATTTCACTTTGGAATTTCTTGGCTAATTCCTATTATAGTAAATTTTGTATACTAATCAGGGATGACTATCTTGCTGAAAACATCACTATATTACGTGGCTGCATTTAAACATTTGAAAACATGCATAGCAAATTATTCCTTTTTTTGTGCTTGTATATCCCATGGGTTTTCCATAGTGAAGAGCTCACATGCTTAGAAACTTCTTTGTGCAAATTGGCAATACATATGGCGCTAAAAAAATGTACCTTATCTATTGTGCATCTTAAAGACATTGTCAGTCAAATTAAAATTTTCTTTCTTTTAGATACCCCCACTAGAATTAGTTAAGATAAGAAAAACTGGAAATATTGAAGTTGTGAACAGAGGCCTTTTATACAACCTGTCTAACTCAAGAATACCAGTATAACCTTCTAACAACAGTTTTGTTTTGGGATAAGTGCTGTAACATTAGCAAGCCATTTAAATTCCAGCCACTTTGCTAGTTCAGCGTATTTTAGCAAAACACATGACAAGTTGACCTGGTTGAAGAATGCAAGAACAGGTTTCATAAACAGTATTTGGATACTGAACAGTCATTTAGAATTCAGCCACATTGCCTTTTTTCACTATTCAGACATTTTCACAGATGCTTTTTATTCACGACTGCTTGGGGTCAGGCAATTCTTCTTGCACATAACCATAATTGCAGGCCAATATCATTATTCATGTGCTAACAAGAATATCTATTACTAGCTTTAGTTTTTGATATTCATTTGTTTGTTTTGTTGTATGCATGATTGCTTTCTTGCCCTGTGCCTCCTTGATTGACATTCACAGTGTGGTCTGTCTTGGGGCTGTGTGCTGAATCTAGCAGGCTGCTAGGCCAGTGGTTCTCAACCAGGGGTACAACCGCATACCCCTGGAGGTATGCCGAGGTCTTCCAGGGGGTACATCAACCCATTTAGATATTTGCCTAGTTTTACAACAGGCTCCATAAAAAGCACTAGCGAAGTCAGCACAAACTAAAATGTCATGCAGACAATGACCTGTCTTTACTGCTCTATATACACTATACACTGCATATTTATATTCCAATTGGTTTATTTTATAATCATAGGGTAAAAATGAGAAAGTAAGCAATTTTTCAGTAATAGTGTGCTGTGACACTTGAAGTAGTTTTAAGCAAGTAGTTTTAAAGTGCAGTGTAACTTGGGGGTACGCAAGACAAATCAGACTCCTGAAAGGGGTACAGTAGTCTGGAAAGGTTGAGAGCCACTGTACTAGGCAAAACTGAGAGCTTCCTAACAAGGCTCTTGCCTGCTATCCTTAGATCCCTAATCACTGTAGGATTCCTTGAGAAGGGGGTGGGGTTAAATCAGGAAGAACAGGGTTTTAAAAAGCAAGCTCCTAAGCAACCAGAGGAGCTAGCAAAGAGAAGCAGAACACAGGTGAGTTTTGTGAGGGACTTTAGAAAGGGAACATGAGAGCCAGATGCACCTAACAAACATACTCTAAACTTAGGCCAATAAGCACCCCACCCCCCACACCGAAGAAAAGAACGAACAAACCCCAACCCCAGTAAGAAGCAAAATAATGCAGGCAGAAGTCTAGCAACAGAGTGAGGACTGTCCAGATAATTGCACTGAATGCAGCATGTACAATTCCCTACCTTGTGAGCAGGTGACATATGTGTGCATTCAGTACAAACAATTCATGACCCTCAGACTGCGAATGGGCTTTTGAGACCAGAGTGGCTGAACTGGGGGAGCTAAGGGAGACAGAGGTACATAGACTAGACTTTCAGGGACACAGCCAAGCAGTTCCACCCTCTGTGCTGTTGAGGAGGATGAAAGTCTTGAGGAAGAACATCAAGCTGGAGCAGAGGGAAACAATCCCATAGTTGGGACCCTCTTTCCAGATGTCATGGTATCCTCTCACACTGAGGATACCTCTCTGGAGGTGGGGACCCCAGTTATTTGGAAGAGACAGGTAACAGTAATGAGGGATTTGATTATTGAAAACATATATGGTTGGGAGAACCTCATGGAGAATTGCCTGGTGGGTGTGAAGGTTGCAGACTTCTCAAGACATCTAGATAGACTTATGTTGAGTGCTGGGCAGGAGCCAGTAGTTGTGGTACACATAGGTACAATGACATAGGGAAAGATAGGAGAGGGGTCCTGGAGGCCAAATTTAGACTGCCGGGTAAGAGACTAATGTTCGGAACCCCAACGGTAGCATTCTTTGAAACGCTTCAGTTCCCCACGCAAGGCCAGTGAGTCAGGCAGAACTGCAGGATCTCAACTCATGGATGAGACAATGGTGTTCAGAGGAGGGATTTAGATTCCTTAGGAATTAAGGAACCTTGAGAAAAGAAGAGCCTATACTGTAAGAATGTGTTTCCCCTAAAGCAAAACAGAACCAGATTGCTGGTATGTAAAATTAAAAAGGTTGTAAAGGAGTTTTTAAATTAAGGGCTGGGGCAAAGCAGACAGGTGCAGCAGAACATATGATTGACAGACTTCTCTTAGAGGAGATTTATTAAAGGGGATACTCTATATTCTAGTAAGGACAAGAGGATAGAAATTGCAAAATAAAGGTAGGAACTGAAGAGAAACAGTCAAACAAAAAAAGTCCCATCCAATTACATCCCATGAAGGCAGACAACTAAATATTGACAAATTTTATAAGTGCTTATATACAAATTCAAGAAGTCTAAACACTAAGATGGGTGAACCTGAGTGCATGGTACTAAATGAGGATGTTGATTTAATTGGCATCACAGAAATGTGGTGGAAAGATGATGATCAATGGGATACAGTACTACAGGGAACAAAATATATAGGAATGACAGAGTAGGTCATGCTGATGGAGGAGTGGCACGATATGTGAAAGCATAGTCAAATATATTAAAAATCTTATGAATCTAACTGTACCATAGAATCTCTAGGGATAGAATTCCCATGCTTGAATAATAAGAGTGTAGCAGTAGAAATATGCTACTAATCAGCTGACCAGGATGATGACAGTGATTGTGAAATACTTAGGGAGGTTACAAAAACAGAAAAGCCAATAATAATGGGGGATTTCAACTATCCCCACATTGACTGGATACATATCACCTCAGGACAGGCTGCAGAGATAAAATTAAAGACTGCTTTTTGGAGCAGCAAGTCCAGGAAGGCACATCAGGAGAGGCAGTTCATGACTTAATCCTCTTCCACAGGAGCACAGGATCTTGTCCAAGAGGTGAATATTGCTGAACTGCTTGGTAATAGCAACCATAATGAAATTTAACATCCTTGTTGGGGGAAAATACAAAGAAACCCACCACAGTGCCATTTAACTTCAAAGGGTGGGGGGAACTACACAAAAATGAGGCGGTTAGTTAAATGGAAATTAAAAGGAACAGTCACAAGAGTCAGGTTTCAGAGTAACAGCCGTGTTAGTCTGTATTCGCAAAAAGAAAAGGAGTACTTGTGGCACCTTAGAGACTAACCAATTTATTTGAGCATGAGCTTTCGTGAGCTTGAGTGAAATGCCTGCAAGACACAAGGAAAGTTTTTAAAAACACCAATAGAGGCTCAAATTAGATGTATACCTCAACCCAACATGGCTAAACAGAGTAAAAGAGGTGATTAGTCAAAAAGACGTTTTAAAAATTGGGAGTCAAATCCTACTGAGGAAAATAGAAAGGATTGTAAACTCTGGCATGTATAAAAGTATAATTAGGCAGGTCAAAAAAGAATTTGAAGAACAACTAATAAAAAGACAAAATTTAACAATTTTTTTTTTTAGGTATATCAGAAACAGGCAACCTGCCAAATAATTAGTGGGTCATTGGATGATCGAGGTGCTAAAGAAGTATTCAAGAAAGTCAAGGCCATTTCAGAGAAGCTGCAGAAGATGTGGTGAAAATTCTTTTTAGGTGACAAATCTATGGAACTGTCTCAAACCAACGTATCAGTAGAGGCGGTTTTGAAACAAATTGTTAAATAAGTCACTAGAACCAGATGATATTCACCCAAGAGTTCTGAAGAAGCACAGCTATAAAATTGCAGAACTACTAACTATAGTATGTAACCTGTTGCTTAAATCAGCCTCTGGATCAGATGACTGGAGGATAGTGAATGTAACACCATTTAAAACATGCTCCAGGGGCGATACTGACCTGTAATTGCCAGGAAGCCTAATTTCAGTACCAGGCAAACTGGTTGAAACTACAGTAAAGAACAGAATGATCAGACACACAGATGAACACAATATGTTGAGAAGGATTAACATGGCTTTTGTAAAGGGAAATCGTGCCTTGCCAGTCTATTAGAATTCTTTGAGGGTGTCAATAAGCATGTGGACAAAGGTGATACAGTGGATGTAGTGTACTTGGACTTTCAGAAAGCCTTTGACAAGGTCCCTCACCAAAAGCTATTAAGTAAACAAAGCAGTCATAAGTTAAGAGGGAAGTGCCTTCGTAGATCAGTAACTGATTAAAAAATATAACAAAAACGGTAGGAAGAAATGGTCAGTTTTCACAATGAAGAGAGCTAAATAGTAAGGTCCTCTAGGATCTGTACTGGTACCAGTGCTGTTCAACATATTCTTAAATGATCTGGAAAACAAAGTGAACAGTGAAGTGGCAAGTTTGCAGATGATACAAAATTACTCAAGGCCAAAGCTGACTGCAGAGTTACACAGGGACCTCACAAAACTGCGTGACTGGGCAGCAAAATGGCAAATGAAATTCAACATTGATAAGTGCAAAGTAATTCACACTGGAAAATTAGTCCCAACCATACCTACAAAATGATGGGGGTCTCAATTAGCTGATACCACTCAAGATATAGATCTTGGCATCATTGTGGCTAGTTTCTGAAAACATCTGCTCAATGTGCAGCAGCAGTCAAAAAAAGCTAACAGTGTTGGGAGCCATTGGAAAGGGATAGATAATAAAAAGAAAATCTAATGCTGCTATAAAATCCATGGTACGCCCACATCTTGAATACTGCATGCAGTTCTGGTTGCCCCATCTCAAAAACGATACATTAGAATCGGAAAAGGTGCAGAGAAGGGCAATGAAAATGATTAGCGATATAGAACAACTTCCATATGAGGAGAGATTACAGAGACTGGGCCCATTCAATTTAGAAAAGAGATGACTAAGGGGTGGATATTATAGAGATCTATAAAATCATGAATGATGTGGGAAAAGTGAATAAGGAAGTTTACTTCACATAACACAAAAGCCAGGGAGGTCACATGATGATATTAACAGGCAGCAGGTTTAAAACAAACAAAAGGAAGTACTTCTTCACACAGCATCCAGTAAACCTGTGAAATTTGGTTCCAGGAGATGTTGTGCAGGCCAAAAGCATAAATGGGTTCAAAAGAGAATTAGATAAATTCATGGAGAATAGGTCCATCAATGGCTATTAGCCACCATGGCCAGGGATGCAACCCCATGCTCTGGGTGTCTCTAAACCTCTAACTGCCAGATGCTGGGACTCGACAAAAGGGGATGGATCACTCAATAATTGCCATGTTCTGTTCATTCCCTCTAAAGCATCTGGCACCGGCCACTGTCAGAGGCAGGATACTGGGCTAGATGGATCGTTGGTCTGAGCCAGTATGGCCGTTCTTATGTACTTATTCTGGTTTAAAAAGTTTTAGCATTTCTCCTCCATGACTGGATAACTATCACGTGATTTAAGTAGCCAAGAAGATATAGTAGAAATGAGCAATTCATGAACACTCCTAGGCAAAAAATGTGTTCATGTATGCCCTTTGTCCAACAATTACACATGTCAAATACGTTCATAGGGCTAGATTCCGATAGACTTAATCACACTACATTGTACTCCACAAATAGTCCCAGTGAAATAAATGCGACTGTTTATGAAGCAAGCTGCTGTTCCAGGTAAGTGTCTCAGAATCTGACCCATAAAAATCAAAGTCAGTTTGTAAATAATTCACAAACAAAAAAGTACATTTCTTAGGTAATGTATTCACGGCAAACAATGTGATCAGCTTGAATTAGAAAGTAGACAGTAATGTATAAATGCATTTCACAAAAGCAGTGAAATTATAATGTTTCTGTTATAGTTTTCAAGATCATGGGCCTGATTCAAAATGAAAAGGGCTTTTTTTTTTCCTGACCCATATCTATATTTGCTTATATTACTTTAGAACTGGGTAGAATTCAACTGTTTCTTTTGGGTTCAATTCACTTGAGTTCAATTCATATTGGTTCACACCTTCTGAGTTTTGCTTTGAGTTTGAGGCTTGAACAGTCCTTAAATTTCAAAGCAAAACTCACTGAAAAACTGCTGGCTGTCACTTGGTTTCCTGTCAAAACATATAGAACTACTTGGTGTCATTCAAAACTCTGAACTATCCCAGAGTCACTTTGAAACAGAATCCAGATTGCAAACCTTGTTGAACAGTTCAACAAAGCTGGACTGAATTTCATGTTTGTAATGAAACCTGAAAACTCCAGTTGGTCCTGAAGTGATCGCTGAAAGCTGGTGCAGCACCTTTTCAGGGTGCAGATTAAGCTTCCCTTGTGTGGTTTAATAGTCTTATATTCCTTTTTCCCAGTTCAGGAGACATATGATATTTGAATTGAAAAGTGCTTGTAGCAGAGGTCAAATTACTGGCTGTGAATAAATTATCTGATGAATTTAGCCCCCTTTGTGTCTGTTTGTCCTGTGTGAAAGACCATGGATATGGCACCAGAAAGGAACTGCTGCTGACTCATAGGCAGTATACTTATTTCATAAATGACCAGACTGTTAATCTTAAAATATCAATGAAGATCTCAATGCAAACATATGCCTGTTAAAGGGATTTTGTTTTCCTTAAAAAATAAAATATTTGAGTATATTTTGAGCTGCAAAATATAAAAGAGAGGAGACAATGAGTATATCTGTTACACTTTTTACAGGGTGGCAGGATTTCATTGACTTCAATGGTGCTGATTTATTCCTTTTTATACCAAGAACAGAATCTAAGGCCTGGATCTCCATTGTATTGTCCATTGTATTTCCAGTTACACCTGTACAAAGTGTGTGTATAAAATGCTACCAAATCACATTGTGGAGGCAGGAGAGGCTCAGGCGCTTAATACCTATTAACTGTCATACTAGTGTGTACTATACGGTGGTACAAAATCTCTCTCTCTACAGATCCTGCTTCCACTGAAGTAAATGGCAAAACTCCCATTGAGCTCAGTGGTGCAGGATTAGCCCTTCTATTTTCTACTGAGGCAGGTTTTTTATCTACCCCATTATTGTATCTCCACACAAATATAGCAGTATTACTGAAAGCCTGGAGCCTGCTGCCATTGCCTTGCTCATCTCCTTAAATTCAGTACCACAGCAGAGCCTTATCTCTAGGACCAAAAAGAAAAGCATGATCACAATAGTCAGCTTGGCTTTTCTTCTCATCTCTATATGCACTTCAGTGCAGGAGAAGTTCAGACACCACAGAGCTTCAAATGGTTTCTTTCAAAGGCATTAAGAAGAGGAAAAGAAACAAATATTGAGCGATTACAAAGAAGTTTTCAGCTAGTGAATGTTTATTAAGCTTACTTTATTCTAGCCAGAATATTCAAAGATATCTGATTAAACTGTCCTGTTTAAAGAAAAAAAAAAAAAGGACAAAGCTTTCTTCAATCTGTGCAGTATAGATAAATAATTTCGTGGAAGATTTTTATCATCTCTCTCTGGCTCTGTTCCAGGAACTTCTTGAGTGTCACTTCAAGAATCTCTGTTAGATGAATACATTGCCAAATACAATCTAATTCAGATTCAGAATATGCATACATTCACTGAAATTAGTGGAGCTAGTTGCATGAATAAGGATAGAAAAATTGGGCCTATATCGTAGTTGGCAGAAACAAATGGGTAACATATGACAGTTCACAATGACTATTTAGTTACAGTGGTTTTTCATGCATTGTTTACACCTTGTACTAACTTCTATCTAATGTTATGAGTGCCATTTTTGCAGAGGTTATTCCAGACTGAAAGGAGAAGTGACGAAACACTGTATACGTGAAGGTAGAGATAGAAAAGATTCTCTCTGGGCAGCTCCTCAGCTGGTGTAAATACCATAGTTCCATTGAGGTTAATGGAGTTATGAGAACGTACACCAGCTGAGAAGTTGCCCCTTGCATTTCTTTTTAAACCATGACCAAACGGGAGAATGCTCTCCTTATTCTAGTTCACCCAGGCATTACTCACTCCCCTCCCCTCACTTAAGGCCTGACACAGTGTGGTACTTATGCATGAGCCTAACTTTATGGGACTACTCATGTGCTTAAAGTTAGGTACAAAGGAAGAAAGAGCAATTCGTACCTAAACTCGTGCCAACTGCGACATTGTCCAAAATGCAAATGAAAACAACTACAAAAGAAGAAAAAAACATTGAGTTTATAATCCAAGTTCACATTCAAGCTTTATTCAAAAAGCAGTACAGCTGGTTAAACTTGAACTTTTTTCTAAGGAAACTTCAGGCTCCGCTCTACACACACTCTGATATTGAATTTTTAAAAATAACTTCCACTTTAGCCTTTCTGTGAACTGGGAAAGAACAAATGACTATAGAGCAGTAATTTGGTGGCCAATTTTCCTTAAATACATGTTCTGTTAGATATTGAACCATTTTGATATTTGGAAGTTTCATGACTTGGTTCTCTGAAAGAAGCTGCATAAATTGAGGAATTCTGACAATACAGTTTGGCCTAATAGCTACTTGATCATGATTCCTCAGTGGATCACACTGTTCTGACTGATTGGAATGCTCTCAGTTAGATACCGTATTACAGAGATGCCATTCAAACTGCCATGGTTAGGGTTGTGCATGCATTTTCATTATTAAACCCTATTGTCAGGGGCTTCATAATTTGGCTTTAAAATCACTCTGAGATGAGGCTTGGTATACAAGCCTGGCAGCACATTCACTTCTTTATTTTTACATAATTTTCAGAGTCTATTCATTTCTGCTGACTTTTTTTTAAGGAAAAGGAGTACTTGTGGCACCTTAGAGACGAACAAATTTATTTGAGCATAACCTTTCATCTGAATGCATCCGATGAAGTGAGCTGTAGCTCACAAAAGCTTATGCTCAAATAAATTTGTTCATCTCTAAGGTGCCACAAGTACTCCTTTTCTTTTTGCGAATACAGACTAACACGGCTGCTACTCTGAAACCTTTTTTTTAAGGAGGTCTCTTCTCCTCAAAACTCAGTCTTCAAAGTGATGGGGGACATTGGGTGACATTGTAGACCAGTTCATTTCCCTCTCTGGATGCTTCAAAACTACCCCTGTAAATGGTGGCTTTTCTTCCTACCTCCTAAAAAAAAATTCTGAAGAATAATATGTCTTTTTTTTTCCTTTGGCATGAACCAGATCACACCAGGTAGCAGGTGTTTTCAAAACACTTTTGTGATGAAGGATGTCCGCAGCCGCTTCATCCTCAGTTGTCATGGTCTCCCCCTCTGCAAATGGCTTAGGGCCCAGGGCCCAGTTGTTCCACTCATGATCATGCTGAATAGTATCTTGATACACAAGTGATCCTGTTGAAGTCAAGGGGACAGTGCGTAGAGTGTTACTCACCATAAGTAAGGGTGGCAAAAAGGGGCCCTTAACTTGAACACTACTGCCAATGTAGAAATTTTAATTTTCCCATTTTTTTTGAGTCACTCCAAGGTGGGGTTAATTTTTTTTTAAAAAAAGACAAATTTTACTTTGTGTTGGCCAATAGCATTAACTGATTACTTTTGGTGGTGGTGTAGAAGAAAAGTTTCTATTAAAATTATCTGATACTTATGAGCTAGGGATGGGCAAAACTTGAAAAACTTGAAACTTTTGCTCAGCTGTCTTGGTCCAGACACATGGAAGGTTTGAATGTTAGGAACAAAACCATAGTTTGACTTTGTATCTAAAGGGGGAGACAATGCAAAGAGTGATGTCCCAGGGTGAAGTGGTCTCAGCAACTTACATTGCTGCCTTTGTGGCTGCTGCTTTCTGATCCAGCCTTACTGTCCTCTCTTCCATTGGAGGCTTCTGAGAATGGTAGCGGAGATTTTGCGTTTGTGACAGTATGTTCTTTACTCGTGGCTGTATGTAAGGTACTTCCTATTAATAGAGTAAGACCATTAGTATCAACTACAACTATTCACTTTCAGATATCAACAGTTTTCATTCCCCACCCACCCAGCTGACCTTCCTTCTCCTCCCTTCAGTGTAGGTATATAGACTCGTATCAAAGAGCTGCTTCCAGCTACTACTGTGACTACTACAGTCTGCACTCATGGCATCCTTAGCTCCATGTTTTTTTTTACAAGTCATGCAAAGCGTTACAGAATGTATTCTGTAGCAGGGAAGTTACATAAACTTGAGGAGTCCTGTGGGCCCATGATACTGCATGACTGGCATCCTTGGAGGTCACAGCTTGAAATACTTGGCATATTATTACAAATCATATACGTTACTGGTGGAACTATGTGAGGGAATTCATGCAACACTTGGCTCCAGCCAATGATTTGCTTGTTAGATATATTCATTTTAGGAGGCCAAAAATTCATACAAACTTTCTTCAGTTTTTCAAGAGGCCAACATGAAGTAGTAGTGAGCCTATGTGGCTGATTTAACTAAGATTATTTGAAAGGGGAAAAAGAGTTAGATGCATGTAGGCCAGAGAGCCTTTGTTCAATAATCCTGGTTTTTCCCCCAAATAACTCTTTACTTCGACCAAGTGGCATGATCCTAATCCATGGCTGATATTTTGTGAACACTCCCACTGAGGAAGTGTGCCAGACTGAGCAGTAAAATTATCTCCCATTGTTCCAGAATAGGCACAAAGGCCTCTGCTTTGAAGGCTGTCAGTTTCCCTCAGGGTGTTTTCTAATAGGTCCTTCCTCCAGGCCATTTTCTTCTCTCCAGCTGCTCCCAGCTTTTCCTGCACTTGCTTCTTAGATATTCATCTTTTCAATTCCACGCTTCCTGCTGATACTGACATTTCAGGCAATTTATATCTTCCAGGAGAGGAGCAGTGGTTTCTTCCTGGTGGTCTCAGCATGCTCCATTAACTGTTCTGAGTGCTACAGCTAAACTCTGTTATCTTAGAGCAGTGATTAAAATAGAAAGCGACAACATGATGGCAGAAACTGGCAGAAAGAAAAATCTTGACTCCAAATCTAGTTGAATGTGGAGTGGATTTAAATCCCCAGATCTAAACCTGTCCCTACAGTTTCGGTTTATGGATCCAAACACTGCAGAAGCCTACTTTCCAATTCTTGTTCACTTGCAGTGAACATCTCTGAATAGGCATTTGCAAAGTTTCAGCTCTATCAACAAAAACACAAATCCCAGTCCTTGTTTTACTTCAAACCCAAATCTCAACCCCTTTCTTTAAACCTTATCTAAATCCACATCACTGCTTCCTCAGCCCCATCTACACAACACCCAAAATGAATGCCTGACCTTTACAAAGGGTTTACAAAGAATTTCACATGAATGAGTTTATCTGCAACACGTAGTAGCTGCCACTGCGTTATTCCTCCTTGCTCCCCGCACCCTCCACTCTCCCCCTCCCCCTCCCCCCGTCATTTTTTACAGTACTGGAGTCTGTCTGAAATCTTTAAAAAAAGTGTTTTACCAATCTGTTTAACTTACCTTTGGAAAGGTTGTTCTACTATCACAGAAATAGCGGATAGAAGGAACTCAGAGATACTGGTTATATTATCAGAACACGCTTGTAAAATGGCACTTAATAAAGTGTCACAAGAAGACTTACCAGCAAGTAAGGATTTATGAATTACAAGAAAAAGGAATGACTTAGAAATGTAACGAGAAGATGGACTGGGGAGATATGATTTGTCATTGTGACTGACAGTTAAAAAAAAAAGTATTCCTGATATTGGTAGTGTGCAGAGATGTCCCATGGAGATCAAGTTGAAGGCTTATATTCAGTGCAGTACATTGCAAAAAAATGTGTGGGGAGGAGGAACCTCCCAATAGGCCAGAGGAATGTTCTAAAGAAGGAGATCAACTGCTGAATGACAAAATCTAGCTCCACATAATCCCTGCTGGAAAATTCAAACAGCTTGGATGCATTCAGGTTCATCCTCTTCTTCGGCAGCTCAGACACAAATTCTCTTACACATCTACCTCTTGCCAGCAATACAGCCAGTTTAAGGAGTGGCACTCAGACATTGAGAAGGAGAGTGATAGGGTTACTGGCAGTAGAATTCCTTGCAATTAGAACCATGCTGTAGCTAATGAAGCCTAGAGGAAAAAAATGTCAAAGAGCAAAATTCAGACCTAGGTGAAGGAGAGGAAACTCCAGTGAAGCCAGTGGAGCTCCATTTACTTACACAATATTTGAATGTGATCCAAAATGTTCAGAAAACATAATGGTCCAAACAGAATTGAAGACAACCCTACTGTTCATTGTTTTGAAAATGCTCATATCTAAACCTTGTGAGTATCATACGATACATTTTCCACTCACTTGGTTTTTTAATGTTTTTTTTCTCTTGAAAGATTAATCCCACTCTCCATTGTCCTTTGTGGATGAAAAGGAGAATTATCCCACCTTACCCTTCAGGGCATTTTTTATTTGAAAAAAAATCTTTAAGTCTATATAGGAATATTGCATTACCTCTGTGTTGTAACTTAAATGAATAGATAGGAGCCCTCCTTTCGGTTGTGG
This sequence comes from Eretmochelys imbricata, assembly GCF_965152235.1. Classification (NCBI taxonomy): domain Eukaryota; kingdom Metazoa; phylum Chordata; order Testudines; family Cheloniidae; genus Eretmochelys; species Eretmochelys imbricata. The sequence continues at coordinate 244,875,927 of NC_135573.1, forward strand.
ATGAAACTACTGCTAGGTATCATTTATGTGCTGTGACATTTAAGAATCTTATTGCATGCACAAATCAGACAACTATGATGCCTACACTGTGGACTCAAATACTTGAAGATGCAAAATGTAAACAACCCAAACATTTCCTTCTTTCCCTTCGGAATTTCCCCCAAAGCTACCCAAGGTTGAGGCCATGCAGATAATAATCAGTCTTGGATTCATGAGAGGTTTACGATTTAACACCTTGTGAGCTGGTAGGGCTAGAAACGCTTTCTATACTACTGCACTATCTCATCATCCAACAAATCCCACTAAGGGTTTGGATCAGCAAGAAGCAGTAGTCTGAATGGGCTGTGCAGGTCTGTCTACTGTTCCACGGGAGCTCCTTGCCTTGCCAGGTCACCACCTAATCCCATTTAGTGACTCATCTTTACTAAGGTGCAGGTGCCCACTGGTGTCCAATCAGCTGTGTTACTGTCCTCTGCACATTCTCACAACACAGCCCTTATGGAAGGGGGCTAAGAGCACACAGGATTCTCAAGCAGAACTCTGACTACTTGAATGAGCTCTTTGCCATAAGATAAAAACACGTTTCCCTCTTTGAGTCTCTCTGGGAGCCCACTACCCTTCAAAATACTTAGTACATATATAGTAATGGTGACTTCCCAAGTGTCACTAGAAGCATTGTTAGTAGTTAGCCTATGTAAATGAATCTTTCTATGGCAGCACTTTTCCCTTTTCACCAATAAAGCAAGTAGAGAGCTCTGTCCCCTCTGGAGCCTTTGCATCAGGCTTCCACATATATTCACACACAGGTCAGAGGTTAAATCCTGACCCCCTTGAAATTAGTGGCAGCTTTGACAATGCATTGACTTCAGTGGGCCAAGATTTCACTCCAGATATCTATATCTACATATACATACACAGACATTTTAGTGCCCATTGGCTTATGGCCTATCAAATAATTGCATTGCTGAGAGATTGTCAGAAAATCAGATCTTGGTGACCAAAAAACCTGGAAGTTCACGAGTTCAATAAAGATTATCAGGCAAAAAAGTAGCAATCATTGTGGGTAAGAGCAGTGATGTTGACAAAGAAATATTGTGAATATTTAATGGCAGTTCTGGTAGCTGCACAGTATGTTCTAGTTAAATAGTTTTGTCAGCTGCTTTTCTTGTAACCATTGGCTATGCCATAGTGCTGTATAAACCTTTACAGGACACAGAATTAGCTTTAATGAAATTTGAGTAGCTGACATAATAGACAATGCATTATACTAAAGAAATGTTGCGTGATATTTTTCCAAGGGACTGTTTCTTGACTATGATCACTTTATTTCTTTGCGATACATGATGTCACCAAAGACTTTAAGAAACTAATTATTTTGACATTGACTATAAAACAAACAGTTTAAGAGCATATGAAGCTCTTTAGAGAGAATGCTTTTGCTCTACAATCTGGTACAAAGCACTGGAAGCGACAGCAATTAGCAGAAGCAGACTTTAGAAGGCTTAGTAACTACTGGGTCCCAAAGTCATACCCCATGGTCTCTCTCATTTTGAGGCTGTGATATCTTCTAAATTGTCAGTCCTAGAAAAGTCTTTTGAAAGAAACAGAGGTCATAAGGTGACTTTCCTCCACATATATTCCAGAAAATACGCATGAAAAACCCTGCTTAAATACAATGCCTTGAGTTACCAACCATCATCTACAGCCAAAAGATCTTAAATTCTGTTTCCAAACATGACTTCAGTTCCTAAGAGCCAGATTTTCACAGGTGTTAAAATACCTAAAGATGCAGATATGCGCTTAGTGGGAGTTTCAAAAGCTCCTAAACAGGTTAGGCATTTAACTCCCATTGAAAATCAGTGGGATTTAGGAGCATAGAAAATGGGATGTAGGACCTAAGTCACGCAGGCACTTTGGAAAAGGTTATCCTCTGTTTATTATCATTATTTAAATAATACACTGAATTGAATGTATTAGGGCAAGTTTGATCAAAAATAGGGCTTAAAATTATTCTCCTGAGTCACCATGTGTGCTCCTGAATAACTGGTTTGATTGTTCAGAATGGCTGAGCACCTGGGAACTCTCACTGAGGTGAGTGGGAGCCTGCTTGGTGCTCAGGGTTTTAAAAAAAGATCCGTACCCAGACTTCAAGAAGGATGCTGATAAATTGGAGAGGCTTCAGCGAGGAGCCATGAGAATGATTAAAGGGTTGGATAACATGCCTTATAGGGAGAGTCAAGGAGGTCAATCTGTTTAGCTTATCAAAGAGAAGGTTAAGGGGTGATTTGATCACAGTTAATAAATAACTGCAAGGGGAACAGAAGTGCAATAATAGAGGGATCTTGAAATGTTCAAACTGTCAAATATTTATTAAATATATTAAAAATATATATCACTTTATTTTCAGCCTTAACAATGAGATTCACAGTTTCAGCTGTATTTAAGTCAGGGCAATGTAAAAAGTGTAGCTTGAATTTTTTTTTTTCCAGTAGAGAAAGTATCATGTTTCCCCCTGTCATTCATTCCACTATAGTTATCTTAAAGTTTTCCTGATCTTAGAACTCTTCAGTGCTTATAATTTACTACTGCACTGGCTTTGAAAAAAGATGGTAGGATGGAAAATACATGACTTGCCTAAAACCGACTTATTCTGCATTCAGATTTCTTCAGTATCCTGTGCCAATACGTATGGTGTGAGATGATTCATGTTTAATTTCCTTTCCTCAAGATACTTCCCTATTACCCTGATGCAGACCAAAAAGGTTTCACAGGATAGGAGACCACTGCAAAATTTCACGATCTTTGATGAGATTGAGTTCCCTTGAGTGCAACAGACCCAAATTATATTTTTGTGACAGATTTTTTGATTATACAGTCATGGTCATCGTCACTATCTGTGACCCTGTCTGTTAAAGCTGATTTCAGTGCAAAATCCAGTTTCCATATTTATATGCAACCGGGATATCATGGCAAATTATGTATATTATTATTATTATACTCCCTTTTCTGCACTTCCACTTAATTCTTTGGTGAAACACAGGCCAGTGTTTGGTCTTTTCAAAAAGTATTACACTGGCCTAGGGCTGCTGTTTTAAAAACCTGAATTAAAATCTTATCACTAGCTCATAGTCACTGTCAATACCACAGAATTGCATAGCATACTTACACATATTTACATTTATTACAAACAAGCAAGCATTTTAAACAGCATTTAAAATATTCTTCAATAAATGTTTTTAAACAAAAGTTAGTAAGGAGTAAGACTGTGAAGGGCCTATTGAAATTGAATTGCCCATCAACAATGACAGTGGGTCATGGGGAAAGCTTATCTTCATCTGATGAACTGTCCTGGAGACACTTCAATCAACCCATGGATAATGGCTGCCATCACTTATTGAAGTATGCAAGGGCATATGACTAGATCACATGATACTGAACTCCATTTTGGTACCTGTATTTTTCTACAAACTGGGCTGGGAACTTGGCTTGAAACAAAGGGGTTCCCATCATATGAAGTAAGCTATTAAAAGGGGAAGTGACATTACCAAGTGGCCTCACTCCCCACACAAGACAACACCTGGAAACACCTGAGGAACAAAGACTGAACTGGGAGAAGTGCTGGTTCCAGGCAAGAAAGAAGGAAGCCTGCCTGGGTAGGAAACCTTGGTGGACTGCTTATACTATCTAACAGGGTGAGACACTGGTTAATTCAAATCCTATCTAATATATAAGGCTTAGTTTGTATTTTTTGTTTATTTGCTAAGTATCTGTTTGCTATCACTTATCACTTAAACCTATCTTTCTGTAGTTAATAAATCTATTTTATATTTTACTGAAAACAGTGTGGTTTGAATGAAGTGCTTGGGGGAAAATCTCAGCTCAGAAACAAGAGTTAGTGCATGTCCACTTTCCTTTGTAGAAGTGGTGGACTAGGTAATAACTCATATACTGGTCAGGCTTTTGACCAGGGCACATCGGTACAGCTCCGGGGTCCTAGGCTGGGGAACTGGGGGTATTTTGGCTGGAGCCTCAGGCTATTGTCAGATTTCAGAGAGGTAGCCATGTTAGTCTGAATCAGCAAAACAACGAGGAGTCCTTGTGGCACCTTAAGAGACTAACAAATTTATTTGGGCATAAGCTTTCGTGGGCTATGACCCACTTCATCAGATGCGTGGAGTGAAAAATACATAAGCAGGTATAAATATACAGCACATGAAAAGATGGGAGTTGGCTTACCAAGTTGGGCGGGGGGGGGGTGTCAGTGCTAACGAGGGCAATTCAATTAGGGTGGATATGGCCCATTCCCAACAGTTGACAAGATGAGGTGAAGTTCTTGAGTGACCTAGGAGAAGCATTCATGTAACTGCAGCTGGGTGTGTCCCTGCCTATGTAAAGGTCTGTATAAGTGCAGGATCGAGAGTGGTCTGCAGCTTGTCACAGCAGCACATTGTGTGAGAGAGAGTCCAGGCTAGTGAGACAGAGGGCTCAGCAGTACCCCAATTCCAGGTTGCACCCTGGGGGGACCCATCACAAGGTGTTTGCCCATATTTTTCAGGTACTGGTTGGATATCCAATATTTAAAAATCTGGCTGGTCTTTTTCAAACAGATTGAGCAGCATTAGCTGTATGTCCTGGCTTAAATTGCAGAGGAGCCAATCATTCAGCAGTCCATGATCTGCAGTTCTTTTACAAAGATGTCGCGCGTTAGAAGCCTTTCAGCAACAACTCATTGTGTTAGTCACCTTGCAGCAGATCACTACTTTTTGTCTCATACAAGTCCTGTTATTCCTTAAATAGCTGTCACATTTGGGACGTGAATGGGGAACCCCAAAGCTGTAGTTCTGCCACTTCAGCTCCAATAGCTTGTAGTAGTGGAATTACTTGCTGTTATCAGCTTTCAGGCCTTTAACCATTAGAGGGCAGACTATCATATTGCTGAATAGTAATGTGCTTAGTCTGAGCAGTGCTATTATAGTACATTGGAAGTCTTGAGAGAGAGATTTTCTGCCCTACTTTGAAATAAATAAGTCACAGCAGCAGTCCAAAGACTGGTGATGGAGTATTTTGTAGCAGCGCTTTGCTACCCTCATCTTATTCCAAACATAGATACTGCATCTCCAGGCTTTGCTTTAGCAGCACTTGTGTAAGGCCCAGTGGAACCCCATTTGTTAGAAAGGATGCTGCATTCAGTTCCTTAGCAGTTCTAAAATAGCAACTGAACTCCATTGTACCAGGGGCTCCTTTGTTAACATACAGGCAGGTCAGCTGTCATTTATCTCTCTCTTTTTTTTTTTTTTTTTGGTTAGGGAGAGAACATGGTTGGGTGAAGGAATGTAGGAGCTAAAACTGTGATTAATTGTTCACTAGTAAATGCTGGGAATAGAAATTACAGAGGCTGGGGAAGGAGAGCTGTTATAACCTTCATAACAGCAATAACTTCGAATAGTGAGCTACAGTATGATACCATTATTTACATATGTCTATATATGCCCACTCGTGACCAGAAACAAAAAGAGGCATACAATTACTGCTAGCTCAGGGAGATGCCCCTGGGCTCAAAAGGTTGAGGCCTGTGTTTTTAGCAAGATCTTAGATTTAGTTCCATAGCACTTTCTTATGTAACATGCAACCCCATAATGGGTGTAAACAGTGTCCATGACCAGGGATCAGTTATAAAACAGTGTTTCCAGCTCTTACAACTAATCTGAATGAACAGAAAAAAATTAGTCTTAATATTCATATTTGTATATTATGATCCTCTAAGGAGTTTAAATAATTTAGCAAAATGTTGATCCTTTAAATGTGTTCATATTTGGGAACTGTAGGTCTTTAGAGTTAAGACCCACAAAGGAATCACTTTAATTCTCTCAGTTTAGATAACCCTGCTTATAACTGAACCTCAGGCTAGTTTGAAGGTTGATGTGGATAAACTTTTTAAAATGCAAAACACTAGGAAATGAATACATTACAGAAATTACAGCTTTCAAACTAGCCAGAGCCTCAACTACATCATCCAAATGGAAGCTATTTTTAAAAATTATTTTAATGTTAGCTCTCCCAAATCCCAGTAAAATTGTGATTACAGAGAAAGACTTATATCCGTTAGCCACTTATCCCTACCATTGCAAATTTGGAATTGTGGGCTGAAGCCAGGGGAATAGGATTAAATCACCTTTGACTGGATTCCTGAGAGTCACTAAATTGACTAATAATGTCTCTACCAACGTAGAAGCCAGCTCTTATGCTCCCAATCTGTTTTCTGTTTTTCTCCATGTTCTTGGTTCAGTACCTGTGGGATCAAAGTGGTGAGTGATAGCAGAGGATTCCGTAGTTTGCAAAATAAAAAATGTGACTCACTCACCTTCCATGCACCTTTCCCGCTGGCTTCTGGATACAAATCTAATTAGCTGGGCATTGCCCATTAAAACTGAAACTCTCACTCTCAAAGTGCTGTGCCCAGATCATGAATATGAGGTAAATTTCCTTTCGCCATTATGAAATGAGCCATAATCTAAAACTCTTTCCCATCCTAAATCCCACGTTGTGAGGGCTGCTGATGCTAACTCATATTGTACTGTGTCTTCCTCTTGCAGAAGCAGCCATTTTGTTGTCTTACACTCTCTTAATTGTTGTTCCTGTACATTCTTTTGAAACGTCTCTTTAACCAACCATCTTACAACTCAATTTTAGCACATTTTTGCAAAGCATTCATCTTCCATGTCCCAAATTCCAGCTCCCCAGTAGTTTCCTGAAAAAGCTGCTCTAGTGGGGGAGGGAGAAGCAGCAGAGCAGCATGGAGCAAGCTTTGAGTTTGCAGTGTGGGCCTTGCCTTTCCCATGGATCCCGAGAATCTACGCAGTTCAGAGGCAGTACCCCTTGACTGTTTGTAATCTTCCAAGTCCATCTCCAGAGGCAGTTACTTAGGCCTCATGGTATTTCCTGGCTTTCTATCCCTCTGCCAGGAGTTTCTCCACTACAGTTTTTTAAGTAATCTAGTGCCCAATAAGGTCTTGACCCAACATCCACTGAAGAAAATGAGAAGTCAATGGGCATCGATAAGGCTCTCAGTGCCCTGACCCAAAGTATAGTTCTGAGGTGCGGGTTACCCTAAGGCTAGGCAGTACTGGATATATAGATCGTTACAGCTTCAACGTATGTTCACAAACAGTAACTCGACAGAATATCAATAATCCCCAAAATATCCAGTTTTAAAGGGACCATCCCAATGTATAAAGGTAAATATGGCAAAGATAGACAATGCAGTAGATAAGAAAATAGAATCAAGATGATTTCTACAAGTACCAAGTGACCTGTGAACTCACTGTGGAGTTTTATCATTCAGTGAGACCCAAGTTCAGAGATTTGTGACAGCAAATAACCTTATCAGTGTGTTCAGCTGCATTTTTAATGAAGATAAATCTGTATTGGTGGTTCAATCAAAGCCAAGGGATATGGCATATTGCTCTTACTTTGAAAGTGCTAATGGAGACAAGTAATGCAAAGTCCAAAAAAACCCCAAACCAACTCCCCCTGCAAACAAAGCTCCAAAATATCAGTTTGGTCAGCTCAACATCATATAGGCCAGAAAACCCATCCAGAACCACACATCTTGGGGATGTCAGGGAAATGTTCTTACACATTGAATGAAATCTCTTGGGAAGGTAATAAATCCTAAGCAACAAATTATATATTAACAGGTTCTTAGGGGAATTCAAATAAATCCTCACAACCGCTTAGTGGGTAATCTCCAGATCAGATTCCCATTCTTCTTTAGAGGAAAATAATATATTGCTTCTTATACTCTCTGCCAGCTAAATGCTATATATCAAAGATATGAATGTACTCGAAATATTGATCTTGAGCCAAAGTGAAACTAAAGTTCAATATATTCCATTGTATATAAACAAGAAGGAAAGTGATGAAGAAAATATTGAAAGTACAGCTTTTAGTTAAAGTCTTCTGGGTGATAAGGGAAATTAAAACAGGAAACATATGAGACCCCCAAACCCCATTTTATATTCATTGTCTACACCAAAAAAAGCGAAGAAACAAGGCTGAAAAGCTAGAATCTTCCACACCAAGCAACAGCAAATAAGAACTAAAGAGTGCAGAAGAGATTGCTGGAAGGATGAAATAACTTAATGTTGTGTGCAAATGTGTTTAATGAGGAATTTATTGCATAGCAAGATGGAAGACTCCCATTAACTGGCTACTGTATAAGCTGGCAACCCCAGAAATTGGCAGGGAGTGTAGTACTGGTTCCAGAAGGCAGGCTTCAAAAGGGAAGGTACTGATGCAAGAGGACTTTCTGCTGAATAAGGCTAGTTAGTTCAGCCAGAAGGAAAGACTTCCCTGTCAGAGCTATTGCAGGAGGCATTTGAAGGTTCTAATACAAGTCTCAGATGCTGTGGTTTGCAGATCAGACATGCAGAGTACAGCCTCTAGACAGGCAACTCCATTAATAAGCTAGGTCTGCCTACTGGTTCGAGGAGTCTGGGTCTGACTCTGTTACCCTCACTCCTGCACTTGAGCCAGAAGCAAAAACGTGTGTAAAACTGCCTTTGTGCTTTCCATATTCTAGAGCTGCTCAGGGGCCGCCCCAGTCCCAGTGCACGTCAGATGTCTAACTTATCCTCTGCTTCCCTTAGTGCCCGTGAGCTCTGGCAAACATGATTTCCAAAGTAGACCGCTAAGCTGATGGTGAAAGAAGATGTGTGAAGAAAGGCATTCTACATTCATGGCTGCAGCCATATAAGAACCCTTGTTCAGAAGGCCGGTCAATAGCATTGATCTGCTATATCGGGGCAACAGAAGGGACACTAAATTAAAAAAAAAATCTTTTTCTCAGTGTTATAGCAATGGCAACTGTTTATACAATAAAGCCACATTCGTCCCTGTCATCATAGCCCAGATTTAAAAGACCTAAACCCACTGAAACAGCATTTTTGTGATTAGGTTGATGGGTATTTGCAGTCCTTAATGAAACATTATATAGTCATTTGTGCAAAGCATGAGCATATTGCATTCCCAAGTTGTCACATAGCCAAGCTAAAATTATACTCCATACAGACAGCATCACAGCAGTGAGCCGCTGTATGCAAAAAAATTAAATATCTTCAAAAGATCTAATGTCCTAATTTATTATTTCTGTCATTCTCATTCATCATCTATAAACCTGTATACAAATATTTTTTTCAAACCCCTTTTTTTCAGGCCATCCTTACAAGGTTTGATTTTTTTTTGTTAATGTAAGCAGCAAACCACTTTCTCCATGCATGCATAAAATGAAGGAAAGCTGTAGTTTCATTCACAGCAATGCAAATCTGCAGCTGGTGTAAATCAGTGGAGCTCCATTCAGAATCTGTTTGGCCTCAGTGGGTCTCTGCGCAGGCATGGGGACCACTAGTACAGTACTCAGTGCATAACTGGAGTCTGGGTCTTCGTATGTTAAACTAGATTTTGTATTTGTAGTGTATAGTATTGGGTTTTATCCATTTGAATAGTTTGGGAGCTCTCTACCTGGTCACTCTGTCTTCTGTTGTAGAAGCCACTAGATCTTAGCAGAGCAACAGTGTATTCAAATATATTCCTACGCCTTATATGTTTGTATATAGTTAGTAGATACAGGTATTGCAAACCCAACTATGTCCATGTAGTTTCCTCATACTCTAAAAGCAAAGGCACAACAGTAGCCTAAAATTATTAGCAGGATTCTGTGGCACCTTGACGTCTCCTATGGTAAACCTGTATAGTATGAGTGTAATATTTTATACTCAGAGATAGTAGGCAAATGTGCAATATATCACTGTAATCTTTGTCTTTCCTTATTCCATCGCTTCTCTATTGTGTATTACATTCACTCATTGTACCATGCCTAAAATGAGATTTCTAACTCTTTGGGGCGGGAACCTTCTGATGAGGTTCAACAAAGACAAGTGCAGAGTCCTGCACTTAGGACGGAAGAATCCAATGCACCGCTACAGACTAGGGACCGAATGGCTCGGGAGCAGTTCTGCAGAAAAGGACCTAGGGGTTACAGTGGACGAGAAGCTGGATATGAGTCAACAGTGTGCCCTTGTTGCCAAGAAGGCCAATGGCATTTTGGGATGTATAAGTAGGGGCATTGCCAGCAGATCGAGGGACGTGATTGTTCCCCTCTATTCGACACTGGTGAGGCCTCATCTGGAGTACTGTGTCCAGTTTTGGGCCTCACACTACAAGAAGGATGTGGAAAAATTGGAAAGAGTCCAGCAGAGGGCAACAAAAATGATTAGGGGACTGGAACACATGACTTATGAGGAGAGGCTGAGGGAACTGGGATTGTTTAGTCTACGGAAGAGAAGAATGAGGGGGGATTTGATAGCTGCTTTCAACTACCTGAAAGGGAGTTCCAAAGGGGATGGCTCTAGACTGTTCTCAGTGGTAACAGATGACAGAACAAGGAGTAATGGTCTCAAGTTGCAGTGGGGGAGATTTAGTTAGGATATTAGGAAAAAATTTTTCACTAAGAGGGTGGTGAAACACTGGAATGCGTTACCTAGGGAGGTGGTGGAATCTCCTTCCTTAGAAGTTTTTAAGGTCAGGCTTGACAAAGCCCTGGCTGGGCTGATTTAGTTGGGGATTGGTCCTGCTTTGAGCAGGGGGTTGGACTAGATGACCTCCTGAGGTCCCTTCCAACCCTGATATTCTATGATTCTATGATGGCAATTCTTTACCTATCTTCTGTAAAGCACCTACAATATATCTGGTTAATCTATACATAACAGTAATTCATGTATAATATAATTATTCTGTATTCCCCAAAATGAGATATGTCTGTGCGTCACACAATAATTATAACTAGGTTGTTATTGCTGAGATGGCCAGATTTCTTCGTATGCCATAGACTCATTTTGCCAATTTCTCCTTACAGCTGCACCAGTGCAACCCAACCAGTCTCGAGTTGTTGTCCTTAGTTTAGGCTCTGATCGTCCCGTTTGTTCCCCAACTAACCCACTGGTCAATGTGTGTTCACCTCTGTGCCCGATCCACAGAGGATCCACAGGTAGAGAACTTGCCTGTTTGGCTCAGGCTGCAGGGACTGGTGCTTTTTAGCTGTGGAAGTACCTGGTTCACTACTTGGTGTTAGCCAAGATTGTAGCCCTCACCCCTATAATTCCATGGAGCCCTGTTAACTTCTTTGAGATTCTGCATAAGGGTCAGGGTTGTCTCACACAGATCAGATTCCAGGATCAAGGAACATAAGAGGATAATTTGTACCTTCACAACTTTAAATTTTGTGTCTCAAATCAATTCAAAGTGTGTATTAGAGTTGGCTGTAAACCTGTTTTTTTTTAAAAAAAACTGATTTTCCCCCCAAATTTGACAATGATTTTTCAAAAGTTTTTTAAATGTAAAAGTTGATTAAAAAAAAGTGAAATTTCAATGTGAACAATGAAATCTGGACAATTTATATTAAAACTAACATATATAATAAGCATCCGGGCAGAGTTCCACTGGGCAGTGTCCGCTGGCTCCCTTGATAGCTTTGAGGAGCAGTGGGCACTGTCCGGGGTTTTCTACTCGGTATCAGTATCCTCATCCGGTACCCTTGTTTTGAACCTATGACCTTCACTCCGATCCCTGGTTTTCATTAGTTGTCCCCCACATTTACCTTCAAAAGTCACTTGTTCCTAAAAGACTTTCAGTGTATTATCAGATCCTTTTTTTAACTAATTGAAAATATCTTGGTGAAAAATATTGGGCCAAATCCTTAGCTGGTATAAACTGACATAGCTGAATTGACTTCAATGAAGTTATGCCAATTTACAGTAGCTGAGGATCGAGTCCACTATTCATGACTATGGAGACTTAACGTGGACATAAGACTGAAGCTTATAGCATGCATGCTGTTGAATGGTTTATGGCTTTTATATTGGTTGAGGAGTTTGCTGCTAAGCTAATTTCCAAATAGACTAAAGATTGGCAACGACAACATTACTTAAAAAAACCCAACAATATTCAGTGCTCTGCTCCCTGAAGTAATTTTACCAGTCTGTAAGAACTGAGAGATGCCTAAGTAAAAGCTTTGCCAAGCCTTTAGTTTTGTAAGCACATCAGTGGCAAATTAAACCCACTGTTCCTCCAGAGTGAGAGTGCTTCAGTGCTGCACTTTATGACTTGAACTGCCTGCTTAATGGTCTGTGAGATCCTTCCCATTTGCTCTGCACAAAAGAGAAAAAGAGAGAGGGAGAGGCTGGTTCTAGTTAAATCCCTGGCTGCATTGAAAATTAAGAAATTTCCTAATCTAACTTTATGAATATGTAGAGGAGGCACGCCCTGGCATTTGAGCAGAAGAGATGCAACAGGATTGAAATGGTTTAAGCTCTCATTAAGAAACAATCCCTTTGCATCATTGCTTGTCTACCGTGGTTAGAGAAGGCACACCCTGGCATTTAAGTAGAAGAATTGCAAAGAAGTGAAATGGTTTAACCTCTCATTAGAAAATAATCCTGTTGCATCATTGCTTGTCTTAAGTGATTAAAGAAGGCAAACAGAATTTATAGACTCAAGTGTAACATATACATGATAGAATGACCTGCTCCCCAGTGATTTTTTTAAAGGAAGGCCAAGAAAAAGGGGAAGTGGAAAAGAAGAAGGTTGATGAGGACTGTGAGAGACCATGGCAGAGCCATGATGGGACTGCTGAACATGATTTTTGTGTCTGCTAATGCAATAAGGTGAAGTAAGCTGAAGGGAGCATGCCCTGTAGACATTTGGACTGGCAATAACACTGTGCCGTCGCCCAACACAATGTCGTGAAAGACTGAGCAGTGGGTGATTTACTAGCATTTAATGGCCACTTTTGCCCAGGTATAAATGACTGTAGAAGTATAAGGCAGTGGGGAAACAGGCCCATTGTTTTCTTAGACATTTCAGTGGTAGTATCTGGTCCCAGTTGCTGCCCCAGTGCTGTTCTTCTAAGGTTGTTCACAAGTACATTCTAATAAGCCAGGTAGCCGTCGTATCTGAAAATTCTCTGAATGGCTGCTATTTGCATTCACTTTCACATCATTTGCATTCACTGCTCTAAATCAACCCCCCTGTGGAAAAGGCTATGGAATGCAGCTCTGGGGCAGTTAATCACATATCTGAATGGAAAACTATGGCGGTCCTCTCCACTTTTACTGAATGAGGCTTAAGGCTCACCCAGAGACCGTGAAGATACCTGGGGGTCCACAAGTAGCCAGGAATGCTAGATCTGGTCTAGAGCTGGTAATGCTGAAGTTGTGATGAGATTTTTTTTCAGTCTTTTAGCCAGCTGGAAGGATATTGTTATTGTTGTATCTCCCCATGCTGTACATGTTTGAGATGGGATGGTGGGGGGTTGGTTTTGTGGGGAGAATGGGATTTCAAAGGACAGCCTGATCATAGAATCATAAAAGATTAGGGTTGGAAGAGACCTCAGGAGGTCATCTAGTCCAACCCCCTGCTCAAAGCAGGACCAACCCCAACTAAATCATCCCAGCCAGGACTTTGTCAAGCTGGGCCTTAAAAACCTCTAAGGATGGAGATTCCACCACCTCCCTAGGTAACCCATTCCAGTGCTTCACCACCCTGTTAGTGAAATAGTTTTTCCTAATATCCAACCTGGACCTCCCACACTGCAACTTCAGACCACTGTTCCTCGTTCTGCCATTTATCACCACTTAGAACAGCCTAGCTCCATCCTCTTTGGAACCCCCCTTCAGGTAGTTGAAGGCTGCTATCAAATGCCCCCTCATTCTTCTCTTCTGCAGACAAATACACCCAGTTCCCCCAGCCTCTCCTCATAAGCCATGTGTCCCAGCCCCTTAATCATTTTTGTTTCCCTCTGCTGGATTCTCTCCAATTTGTCCACATCCTTTCTGTAATGAAGGGCCCAAAACTGGATGTAATACTCCAGATGTGGCCTCACCAGTGCCAAATAGAGGGGAATACTCACTTCCCTCAATCTACTGGCAATGCTTCTACTAATGCAGCCCAATATGCCAATATGCCCTTCTTGGCAACAAGGTCATACTGGTGACTCATATCCAGCTTCTCATCCACTGTAATCCGCAGGTCCTTTTCTGCAGAACTGCGGCGTAGCCAGGCTTAGCCCCAGCCTGAAGGAGTGCATGGGATTCTTCCGTTCTAAGTGCAGGACTCTGCACTTGTCCTTGTTGAACTGCATCAGATTTCTTTTGTCCCAATCCTACAATTTGTCTAGGTCACTCTGGACCCTATCCCTACCTTCCAGCGTATTTACCTCTCCCCCAGCTTAGTGTCATCCACGAACTTGCTGAGGGTGCAATCCATCCCATCATCCAGATCATTAATGAAGATGTTGAACAAAACTGGCCCCTGGGGCACTCCGCTTGATACTGGCTGCCAACTAGACATCGAGCCCTTGATCACTACCCATTAAGCCTGACAATCTAGCCAGCTTTCTATCCACCTTATAGTCCATTCATCCAATCCATCCTGCTTTAACTTGCTGGCAAGAATACTGTGGGTGACCATATCAGATGCTTTGCTAAAGCTGATCCTGCATGACACTGAGCACCAAATTCAAGGTGCTGCATGCAAACAAGTTGAAGGTGCTCAATACCTCATTGGAGACACTCAAGAGCTCACAGGGGCTGGGACCTAGAGAGCATGCTCCCACATAGTCCTGAGTGCCATCTTTAAAGTACTGGAACCCTCAATTCCCATTGAAATCAAGAGTTGCTGAGGGTACTTACAATATTAGTAAGTGCTTGGCCCCCTGCAGGATCAGCCCTATGAGAGTACATGAAAGACGGAGCAATGGTTCAGGCTGTTGAAAGTCACCATGGGGAAAATACAGTAGGAACACTGTACAATATAACAGATAAGGGCTCTTTTAAGAAACTTTGTTTATAAACATCCATCCTCACATTTGCAGCTGTATCGTCTATACTAGAGGTCCATAGAAATGTCCCGTCCCATCCTGCCAGGCAGCTGTTCACAGTCTGCCCAGTGAAATGCCCTGCCTTTTGGTTTCAGGCAGGCATGACTTTTGAGGCAAGTGGTGATGTCACAGTGGGACCACCTACCCACAGTCATATTTGTCTTTCTGTGGACAGCAAGAGGTGAGCAGAGAGGCCAGAGAAGTTTTGATTCTGTGAGTGATGGTGGGAAAAACTATTATTTTCTCTTTTGAGTAAGTATTTGAGACAAAAGAAAACTTTTAGCAACGGATTTAGTGGAGCATTCTGGGATAGAAAATAATATTTAATGGAAAAATATTTCAAATAAATATTAACCCTAACACCATGGTGTATATATATGTATATTTTTTCATATATCAAAGAAGCTGAATTTTCCATCAATTTTAAAGATTTACTCTTTTTACAGAGCCAGACTTTAAATTGGCAACAAGCCAGACACAGTGAGCTCTGATAAGTTCATAAGCCTTCAATTATTTGGGTTCTTTAATTTTTCAGAATGTGATTGCAGATTTCCTTCTAAGATCAACAACATGAAGCACCAACACAAATTCAGCACTCTAATTCTACATGTTATTGTATATATTGGCCAAATGTTTGTTCTTTTCACCCTGATAATTCACCAGTAAAAGTTTTCAGGCTTTTGCATGTATAAGTATCTCAGAGTACCGTACAAACATTAACTGTCTAAGCTTCAAAACACCCCTTTCAGGTAGGTTAATATTATAGATGACTTAAATCAAGGCTGTGCGGTTTGGGGACCACCCAGACCAGTAAGGGAATCTGTCACTGCCTGCACTGTAACTTTGAAGTGCCTTGGTGCCATGCAGATATGATTCAAATTCCTGCCACCAGTTGCCACAAGCATAATGTACCCCAAAGTTACAGGGCAAGTGATGACAGAACCTCTCGCCAGTCTGTATCTTCCCCAAAATGTCATAGTGCCATAGTTGTTACAGAAATTGTACCCCAATATCAGCAAACTGAGGTTCACACTCCAAACACTTGCTAAACCGACCCTAATGGATTCAAAAGTGAGGGAGCCAAGTACAAGCTTACAGTGTGTTATTTTTTCTGTTTGTTTATTTGGGTAAAGGAAACAGAACAAAAGATAGTTTAAGATGAATAAAGAGGCAGAAAAGGCAGGCTGAGCAAGGAAATGTATGCTGAGCTTCCCAAGAAGCAATTAGAAGAGGTGTGAGCAGAGCAAGGTCTGTCAGCTGCTGATCAGAAGAAATCGGAGCTGGTGGCCATGAGGCAGTATGGGGCTTCTGCTCCAAACCGGAGTGGGGGCCAGAAGGGTCCCTTTTTCTCCTACAGGGCAGGTTGGAGACCAAGCAAATGGTTCCCCAGACAATCTAGCAGAGGTAGCAGTGAAGGTGAGAGGTCCAGAGCTATGGAGGCTGGAGTGGAGTAGCCTGCTTGTGGAGGAGAGACAGAGCTGGAGGCCAGGCATCAGAGTGAGGAGGCAGAGCTGTTGCAATGGAAGCTTGCTGACCAGAACAGCTACAGGCAGCTCAAAAAGAAGAGGGTCAAGGCATGCCCATGAGACCCAGGTAAAAGGACATAAGGGTGTGCCTAATCAGGGGCTAGCAAAGAAACAGCTTGTGGATAAGTTGGACCCACCCACTCTGTAGCCCAAGTCATCAACTAAAGGTTGCTCTGGGATTCTGACTGTGGGAATATGAGAAGTTATTTTTCTTGTTGTGTTATTTTTTTCTAATAATATAACAGGGTCAAACACAAGGTCTCAGATACAAGCCTTCTATGACCAAACTCAGTGGTCGATGGAGGCGAACTCACTGTTTACCCTGGGGAAACTGAGGCAGTGCTGAGTGTGTCTGTGGCACAGCTAAAAGGTGCTGTGGCCAGAATCTGCTGGATGGGGTGAGACACTGGCACAGCTAGAAGGTACTGTGGGCCAGAATACTACTGCAGGGGGAACTAGACACATCCATAAGGTGATGTGTGTCAGAGCTCTCCAGCAATGATAGAGACTCTGGGTGGTAAAAGTGCCGGAAAATTCATGCTACCTGGTTGTGACATACAAGGGTACAATGCAGACTGATGAATAGCTGTGTCACCCCTGCCTGCTAACCTGGGGTCCCGTTTACAATGCCTTGCTGCTGTAGCCTCCAGTCTGGACTGCTCACAAACAGCCTCCAGCATGCAAGTCACTCCCAGTTATATCTGTGTGAGCTGCAGCTAGCCAGCCACACCCTGGCTCTTACCGGCCTGGATTACACTGCAGGGTGACCCCAACACACCCCTAGTCTTACATTTCTCCACATAAATGTATGTCCTGTACTGCCCAGCCCTCTCCCGGACAATACAAGTGTCTATAAAGTCCGTTATCTCTTTAATAGAAATAATATGCATGCAACTTGCCATCCCAAAAGGAGATTCTCAAATACTTCAATTTAAACACATTGCTTTAGATAAAACAATAAAGCAACTTCATTAATTACAAAGACATAGATTTTAAGTACGTACAAGTAATGGGGCATAAAAGTCAGAAATGGTACAAGAAAAATAAAGATAAAATGCAACTTGTGCCTAACTTTACAAACTAAATCAGATTCAAGCAAAGTTTCTCACGGTATGCTTTCAGCAGTCTTACTGACCAAACCCTCTAGGTTAGGACCCCAACCCCCAGAGTTAAACAAATGCTTCCTTTGTTGCTTCTGATGCTGTGGATGCAATGGACAGGGAGAGGGTGTGTGTACGTGCCTTGGGGTATTTGTCCCTCCCTTTTATAGTGTCAGTCCAGCTCTTGAAAAACATTTCCACCTGAGATTCAGGAGACAAAGAGTCTGTATGGAAGAATGCTCCCGGCTGGTTTTTTCCACCTGTTTGAACTTCCTATATCTCTCCTTCCTGCTTGATAACTCTGTTTACTGCTTACATTCCTCTGTTTGAGACAGACCTGCTTGCCAATGTCAGTTTGGAACTAATGTTAATATCACCATACAGTGGAATCTTATAACTTCACATACAATGTTTCTACAAATATTTCATCAGGACAATATTGACAAGCAAATTATGAGTTTTCAAATGATACTTTAAGAGACATGCTTTGTACAAAGATTATTATAATAGTGTGCAGGGTGTGGACACAGGGTACATTCTGTCACACTGGTAAAGAGAGGAAAAAGCCCAGAGGGGAGTAAAGCAACCTCTGAGGGAAGTGTATATGCCAAGGAGGGGAAAGCCTTTAATCTAGGGGTTTAGGGTGGTCATATGGGATGTAATTAAATCTCAGGGAGATAGGAGAAGATAACATGAAACACCCCATTGCATTTCTGAGCAAAAAATTGTTTCATACTGAAAATAATTACTCAACAAAAGAAAAAGAGTGTTATTCTATTCTGTGAACTATAAAGCAATTTAGATCTTACCAGTTTGATAGGTGGTTCACGGTGTTAACAGACCACTCACCATTAGTCTACCTCCTTAGAACAAACAGAACCAACTCTAGATTGCTATACTGGAGCACAGTTTCACTGGAGTATTATATGGAACATAAGAATGACCATAGTGTATCAAAGCAATGGTCCAGCTATTCCAGTATCCTATCTTGAGAGTGGCCCATGCCAGATATTTCAGTGAGAATGAAAAGAACAGGGCAATTTTGAGTGATCCATTCCCAGTTTTCCAGTCCCAGCTTGAGGCAGTTGGAGTTCCAGGGACACCCATAGCATGGGGTCACATCCCTGACCATCTTGGGTCAGAGCTTTCAATGGACCTATACTCTATGAACTTATTGAATTCTTTTTTTAACCCAATTATACTTTGGGGCTTCATAACATCCCCTGGCAATGAGTTCCACAGGTTAACAGTGTTGTGTGAAGAAGTACTTCCTTTTGTTCATTTTAAACCTGATGCCTATTAATTTAATTGGGTGAACTCTAGTTCTAGTGTTATGTGAAGGAGTAAATAACACTTCCCTATTCACTTTCTCCATACCATTCATGATTTTATAGACCTTTACCATATCCCCCCTTAGTCATCTCTTTTCTAAGTCTTTTAAATCTCTCCTCATATGGAAGTTGTTCCATCCCCCTAATAATTTTTGTTGGCCTTCTTTGCACCTTTTCCAACTTTAATATATTTGTTTTGAGATGGGCTGACTGGAACTGCATGCAGTACTCAAGATATGGGCATACCCTTTATTTAGATTGTGACATTGTGATATTTTCTGTTTTACTATATATTCCTTTCCTAATGGTTCTTACTTTCTGTTGGCTCTGTTGACTGCTAGTGCACACTGAGTGGATGTTTTCAGAGAACTATGCACAATGACTCCAAGTTCTAGAAAACATGAACTCTGAGGGAAGATTGAAAAAATTGGGTTTGTTTAGTCTGGAGAAGAGAAGACTGAGAGGGGACACGATAACAGTTTTCAAGTACATACAAGATTGTTATAAGGAGGAGGGAGAAAAATTGTTCTCCTTAACCTCTGAGAAAAGCACAAGAAGCAATCGGCTTAAATTGCAGCAAGGGTGGTTTAGGTTGGACATTGGAAAAAACTCCATGTCAGGATGGTTAAGCACTAGAATAAATTGCCTAGGGAGGTTGTGGAATCTCCATCACTGGAGATTTTTAAGAGCAGGTTAGACAAAGCACTGTCAGGGATGGTCTAGATCAGTGTTTCCCAAACCTGTTCTGCCATTTGTGCAGGGAAGGTTTGTTTACCTGCCGCGTCTGCAGGTTCGGCTGATCGCGGATCCCAGTGGCCGCGGTTCGCTGCTCCAGGCCAATGGGAGCTGCTGGAAGAGGCGGCCAGTACGTCCCTCGGCCCACGCCGCTTCCAGCAGCTCCAATTGGCCTGGAGCAGCGAACCACGGCCACTGGGAGCTGCGATCAGCCGAACCTGTGGATGCGGCAGGTAAACAAACCGGCCCAGCCCGCCAGGGGCTTTCCCTGCACAAGCGGCGGAACAAGTTTGGGAACCACTGGTCTAGATAATACTTAGTCCTGTCATGAGTGCAGGGGACTGGACTAGATGACCCCTCATGGTCCCTTCCAGTCCTACAATTCTATGATTCTATGAAGATCTCCTTCTTGAGTGGTAACAGCTAATTTAGACCCCATCATTTTTTATGTATAGTTAGGACTATTTTTTTTCCAGTGTACTTTACTTTGCACTTATCAACATTGAAATTCATCTACCATTTTGTCATCCAGTCATCCAGTTTTGTGAAATTCCTTTGCAACTCTTTGCAGTCAGCTTTGGATTTAACTATTTTGACTGATTTTATACTGTCTGCAAATTTTGCCACCTCTCTGTTCACACCCTTTTCCAGATTATTTATGAATATGTTGAACTGCACAGGTCCTAGTACTGATCCTTGGGGGACCCTGCTATTTACCTCTCTCCACTGTGAACACCGACTGTTTATGCCTAATTCCCCCCCCCCCGCCTTTTTCCCCCTATCTTTTAACCAGTTACTGGTTATCATAAGAAGACTTTCTCTCTTATCCTATGAATACTTAGTATGCTATAGAGCCTTTGCTTTGGGACCTTGTCAAAGGCTTTCTGAAAATCCAAGTACAGTATATCCACTGGATCATCCTTGTCCATATGGTTGTTGACACTCTCAAAGTATTATTAAGGATCTACAACCTATCCTAAAGGATGACCCAACACTCTCACAAATCTTGGGAGACAGGCCAGTCCTTGCCTACAGACAGCCCCGCAACCTGAAGCAAATACTCACCAACAACCACATACCACACAACAGAACCACTAACCCAGGAACTTATCCTTGCGACAAAGCCCGTTGCCAATTGTGCCCACATATCTATTCAGGGGACACCATCACAGGGCCTAATAACATCAGCCACACTATCAGAGGCTCGTTCACCTGCACATCCACCAATGTGATTTATGCCATCATGTGCCAGCAATGCCCCTCTGCCATGTACATTGGTCAAACTGGACAGTCTCTACGTAAAAGAATAAATGGACACAAATCAGATGTCAAGAATTATAACATTCATAAACCAGTCGGAGAACACTTCAATCTCTCTGGTCACGCAATCACAGACATGAAGGTCGCTATCTTAAAACAAAAAAACTTCAAATCCAGACTCCAGCGAGAAACTGCTGAATTGGAATTCATTTGCAAATTGGATACTATTAATTTAGGCTTAAATAGAGACTGGGAGTGGCTAAGTCATTATGCAAGGTAGCTTATTTCCTCTTGTTTTTTCCTACCCCCCCCGATGTTCTGGTTTAACTTGGATTTAAACTTGGAGAGTGGCCAGTTTGGATGAGCTATTACCAGCAGGAGAGTGAGTTTGTGTGTGTATGGGGGTGGGTTTTTGGAGGGGGGTGAGGGAGTGAGAGAACCTGGATTTGTGCAGGAAATGGCCTGACTTCATTATCATGCACATTGTGTAAAGAGTTGTCACTTTGGATGGGCTATCACCAGCAGGAGAGTGAATTTGTGTGGGGGGGTGGAGGGTGAGAAAACCTGGATTTGTGCTGGAAATGGCTTTTAGATAAGCTATTACCAGCAGGACAGTGGGGTGGGAGGAGGTATTGTTTCATATTCTCTGTGTATATATAAAGTCTGCTGCAGTTTCCACGGTATGCATCTGATGAAGTGAGCTGTAGCTCACGAAAGCTCATGCTCAAATAAATTCGTTAGTCTCTAAGGTGCCACAAGTACTCCTTTTCTTTTTGCGAATACAGACTAACACGGCTGTTACTCTGAAACCTGTCAAAGTATTCTAACAGATTGGTGAGGCATTTTTTTCCTTTACAAAAAACGTATTGACTCTTTCCCAGTGTATCATGTTCATCTATCTATGTATCTGAGAATTCTGTTCTTTACTATGGTTTCAACCAATTTGCCTGGCACTGAAGTTAGGCTTACTGGCCTGTAATTGCCAGGATCACCTCTGGCAACTTTTAAAAGAATTGGTGTTACGTTAGCTAGCCTTCAGTCATTTGGTGCAGAGGTTGATTTAAGCAATAGGTTACATAACACAGTTAGTAGCTCTACAATTTCATTTTTCAGAGTTCCTTCAGAATGCTTGGGTGAATACCATGTGGTTCTGGTGACTTATTACTGTTTAATTTATCAATTTGTTAGAAAACTTCCTCTGTTGTCACCTCGATCTAGGACTGTTCCTCAGATGTGTCACCTAAAAATAATGTCTTGGGTATGGGAATGTCCCCAACATCCTTTACAGCAAAGGCCAATGGAAAGAATTCATTTTGCTTCTCTGTAACAGCCTTGTCTTCCTTGAGTGCTCTTTTAGCACCCCGATCAGTCAGTGGCTCCACTGATTGTTTAGGAGTTTTCCTGCTTCTGATGTACTTAACATTTTGTTTGCTGTTGATTTTTGTGTCTTTAGCTACTTGCCCCTCAGATTCTTTCTTGGTCTGCCTTATTTTGCTTTTTACACTTGACTTGCCAGAATTTATCTTCCTTTCTATTTTCCTTACTAGGATTTGACTTCTGATATTTAAAAGTTGCTTTTCTGCCTCTAACCACCTCTTTTATTGTGCTGTTTAGCCATGGTGCCATTGTTTTGGTCCTCTTACTGTTTTTTTTTTCCATTTGGATTATACATTTAGTAGGAGCCTGTATTATGGTGTTTTTAACATAATCTCTGTGCATTTTGCAGGCACTTCACCCTTGTGACTGTACCTTTTAATTTCAATTTAACCAGCTTCCTCATTTTTGTGTAGTTGCTCTTTTTTAAGTTAATGGAGATTAAACATATGGAGGGGTTGGAGAACACAGTAGCTCACACCTTATCCAGAAAAGAGGGGCAGAGGTGATGCTTACATCACAACTAGTTGCCAAAACTCCAGCATCAGACTCACAAGGGGTGAGTAACAATCTCCCTCAAGGGGAGAACAGAAGGTTGAAACCCACGCAAAATGAGCAGTTCACCCAGCTGATTGCATACTGTATTATTGTACTATAAAAGTATATCAAGAAAGATCTTCACTGAAAACTTGTATTGTTCTGAACTTGATGGTCATTATAAGATATGTATACAAGCTGTGGTTATGAATCTATGTATTTTTGCATGTAGAAAACTGTGTTCATACCCAGTTTCCTAATTTCAGCCATACCTCACAATATGACAGTGAGCAGTTAAATGGGAAGAGGAACCTCCCAAGCCAGGAGTTTACATGAAACTGAATCCAAGTAAATATTCATTTTCCAACTCTGGAAAAGACAATGGTGGACCATTAGACTTAATGGAAAGACACTGAGACATCCCCAGGCTATCAAATCAAGAAGGAATTTCCCCTTGTCTGAATAAACACGAGTCAGGATGTACTGGGGCAGAGGGAAGCCTTTTAAAAACAGGCTTGAGACTAAGGTATTTTTATCCAGAACTTGAGAGCCAGTCTCTAGGGGGGAAGCTGTTCCTGAATGCTGGTTGCTTCCTATAGCAAGGGTATATGCTGAGAAACTGTTTTAAGGCAATATGTAACCTATGGAAAAAGGGATTGCATCTAATATAGAAATGTAAAGTCTGAGTTTGTATCTTCATGTTTATTTACTGAGTAACTTGTATGTCTGCCTTCCTTTATTATATCACCGTTGAATCTGTGTTTTTTCTTTTAAATAAACTTTGTTTATTTGTATTCAATGCAGGTCTCTTTTGTGCAAACTGTGTGGACTATGTGTGCCAAAGACAACTGATAACTCAGGGGCTTCAGAAGTGACATCTTCAGGGGTGACAAACCCGAGGGCAGTGGTCCCCAAACTTTTTACTTCACGCCCCCCACCTTACCTCTGTCTGCGCCCCTCATCCCACCTCCTGGAGCCAGGCCCAGGAACAGGGCCCTGGTTCTGGAAGGGGGAGACGCAGACGGAGTAAGAGGGCTGAGGCTGGGGCCACAGCTCAGGGCAGAGCTAGGTGGTTCCCTATCCCCGCCCCTGCCCAGGCCCCAGCCGCACCACCCCGCACGTTCTTCTGCACCCCCCGCTAGGGGGGCATGCCCCACAGATTGGGGAACTCTGCCATAAGGGAACAATTTGAGCATCTAGTACTTATGAACTTGGGGAGGACAGTTTTGGGAAGACTTGGGACTGGATGGGCTGTTCCATGAAAGAACTAACTAGGCTGTTGAGAGCCTGGGTGAGACCATATGCTTGTAGGCTGGCTACTGGTGTCAAGAATCTGACCCATAGCCACATAGCAGCAAGACACCCTGAAGTTACAGGGCAGCTGGAGATAGAACCCCTTATTGTTCTGAGTGGTTCCCAGAATGTCACAGATGCAGAGAAGAAATTTGCCAAAAGCCATATATCAAGTTAAGTATACAGTCCAGGAGTGCTGATTCCCTCCTCCAACCACTATAATATGCTGCCAAAATTTCATGTAATCATGTATTGTATATGTCCTATTTAATGGCATAGTTTTGCTCTGTGTTATACATAGGCCTAGAAAGATGAGATTTTTATTGGAAAATGTTGGTAAACATTGATTTCACTGTAAACATACAAATGGACGAAAATATATTTCCATCAATAATAGATACATACAGATAGACAAAATAAGAAATTCTTCTTAAGAACTTCTTAGCATCAAAAGCTGATTATTTAGACTTTTGAATTAGGCTTATTACAAATGGGCTAACCAATGAATAGTAAAAACAACTATGATCTATTGATTTAAGGATATTTACTTTGTTTTTGTCAACATGTGATGTTGACCGTTTGTGTTTTAATGATGTATACATTTTTAATTTTTTGAATCTCAATAGCTACCATAATTAAATAATGGCCTGACCACCCCCCTAATTTTCCACAACCATGGAAATATAAACTGATAAAAATAGAAAACAAAATGGTTAAAACCCATAATTCCATGAAACTGAATATTTAAATGAATCAAAAATGTAAAAAGATTAAAACCAAACATCAATATTATCTTTCAACATTATAATAGAAATTGAATTCTGCCAACCCTAATTATAGATCACTCTAGCACCTGATTTTGCCATTGTCCGGGTGCTATCCATTTATGGCAGTAGGAGAGCCATTCAGAGGCTGAGGAATGTACTGAACCCTGAATTTGCAAAGACTTTCTGTATATGCAGTGCCATCTACTGAAGGAGCATAAGCATTCACAAATGAAATGAATGGAAGGGGTAAATATTAAATACTCATCCCTACCATGAGAGGGTATTGAAGTTTAAGGAGCGCCTGTAGAATCATGATGTTAATTCCCCCTCAGTACTTTGTGGCATCTGGCTGTATTCCCATGTAAAGTAATTTTACAAGATTTGTCTCATTAAATTTTTTCTGCAAAAATGAAAAAAAGTTCTCAAATGGTATTGTATCAAATATATGACCACTACAATATGAGTGTATGTGTGTGTGTGTATTACATATAGGCCAGATCTATTAAGAGCATTACAGTTGCAAAGTCAAGAACTCAAAAGTTAGGAAACACCAGAATACAAATTGTCCATGCTGCCTTAATTCAGCCTCCTTATCTGTATGACCTATGATACAGTCTTGCGCAACATTACATAGAAAGTTAGGGGCAGAACCAGGAACATAACTACTCTTCTAAAATGGGAATACTGATCACCTTCTTTGTGAAGTTGTCGAGGGGATGCACATCCCATCCTCCTTTGGGTTAGGGTGGTATAACATCACGGTTGCAGTCTACCAGACTGTCCTTCAGCTGAAAGCAGCACTGCCTAGTAGCTGGAGTCAGTACAACTACCCTTAGGGTCAGGGCAGTGTGGTCCAGCAGACGGAGTCAATATAATTGCCCCATGGGTCAGGGCAGTGTGGCCCACCGGCCAGTGCCAAGGGAGTGGCCTACCACATAGGAGTGTGTGGTGACCGTGGTAGGGGACCTGGGCCCTCCCTATCCACCAGATCCCAGCCCAGGGCCCTGTTGGCAAAGGGTGTGGTCATCACCCAGTCAGCGAAGAATCCTACCGGAACACACTGACCTTGCTTGGGTGGTAGATATTACTACCTCTGCCTCCCTGGGCCACTTCCTACTGCGGTTCCTGAGGTAGCAGCTGATATACCATCAGGACCTCCAGGTTCCCTGGCTGGGGTAACTCCCGGGAAGTTTGGCTCCCAGCCGTTCGCTGAGGGTAGCAGGTCACCACTCTGGTCTCCGAGTTCTTGGGCTCCTGCAGTCCATGGCTGTAGCAGCTCCTGGCCTGGAGCCTCCACCAAGCAGTCCTCTCTCCTCAGCGGTCAGCCTAGAATTAGTTGGGCTGCTCCCTTCTATACTGAGGTAGCAGTTGGAGCATGCTCAGTACTGTCTGAGAGGTGGGACTTCCACTGCCCATAACATGGGTAAACCCTCTCTTGCCCAGTGTGGGGGTCTGCACATCCTGTCACAGAAGTGCTTTGGGAACTATGGATGACAGCACTCTATGGGAGACGAATATTATTCTCTCTCTCACTTTCTGAGATTCACACACAGGATATGTCTACACTGCAAATATAAAAAAAGACCCGCAGCAGCAAGTCTCAGAGCCCCCCCCCCCCCCCCGACTCAGGCTCACAGGGCTCACGCTATGGAGCTAAAATTAGTGGTGTTGACATTTGGGCTTAGGCTAAAGCCTAGCAAGATGGGGAGGTCTCAGAGCCCAGGCTACAGCCCTAGCCTGAACATCTACACTGCTATTTTTAGCCTGTAGCGCAAGCACCGTGAGCCCAAGTCAGTTGACCCAGGCTCTGAGACTTGCTGCCACAAGTCTTCTTTTGCAGTGTAGACATATCCACACACACAGATATGCCTTTCCAGCGAAAGGCAGTTTTTCAACTTCATACAGATGTGGTAAACCTACTCTAGGTGAAAATTGTCCCCAAGAAAAGAGTAATAAAAATGTCAAGATTTGCTGGGTTATTTTTCATCCTGCACAGCAATAGAAGACACTGCCTAGAGTAGCAAAAATATTTCTATATTAGGAAAAGATATAACCCGGTGTACACGTGAATCGTATTTGAGCCACACAAGGATACACTGTCTGCCATCCTGTAAGAACATCTATATGGTACTGTTCAATATGACTTCATGGCCTGCAGCTGTTACAAAATGCTGACCCAGCCACAGCTTTATCAGCATTCCCTCATAGGGTGTCAAGGTTCCTTCCCCACTCTGAACTCTAGGGTACAGATACAGGGACCTGCATGAAAGATCCCCTAAGCTTATTTTTACCAGCTTAGGTTAAAACTTCCCCAAGGTACAAACTATTTTACCTTTTACCCTTGGACTTTATTGCTGCCACCACCAAGCATCTAACAGATATATAAATGGGAAAGAGCCTGCTTGGAAACGTCTTTCCCCCCAAAATCCTCCCCAAACCCTACACCCCCTTTCCTGGGGAAGGCTTGATAAAAATCCTCACCAATTTGCATAGGTGAACACCAGACCCAAACCCTTGGATCTTAAGAACAATGAAAAATCAATCGGGTTCTTAAAAGAAGAACTTTAATAGAAGAAAAAGTAAAAAAATCACCTCTGTAAAATCAGGACGGTAAATACCTTACAGGGTAATTAGATTCAAAACATAGAGAATCCCTCTAGGCAAAATCTTAAGTTACAAAAAGACACAAAAACAGGAATATACATTCCATTCAGCACAGCTTATTTTCTCAGCCATTTAAACAAAGAGAATCTAACGCATATCTAGCTAGATTACTTACTAAGTTCTAAGACTTCATTCCTTTCTGTTGCCGGCAAAAGCATCACACAGACAGAGAGAGCCTTTGTTTCTCCCCCCTCCAGCTTTTGAAAGTATCTTGTCTCCTCATTGGCCATTTTGGTCAGGTGCCAGCGAGGTTATCCTAGGTTCTAAACCCTTTACAGGTGAAAGGGTTTTTCCTCTGGCCAGGAGGGATTTTAAAGGTGTTTACCCTTCCCTTTATATTTATGACATAGGGCATCATAATGGGCTAACTGGATGGGCTATTTTGTGTTTGCTGTTTTTTCTGTAAGTTGTCCATAACATTGCAGAGGAGTCCCATTCGCCATTGTATTAACCCTGGGCATTATTTAAGCTTAAAGCCATTCAGTGAGTTGACAACAGCTTTTTCCACTGCTAAATTAAAGGAATGGGGTTTAGGGGATAGAGACATAGCCATGTGCAGTGTCCTCCTTATGATAATCGGAGTACTAGCTAGAAAGCAAAGGAAAATGGATTCTATGGCATGATCAATCTAATGAAGTTCAACCAATTGGATATCTGTAATGGTTTCTGACAAACTCGGTTAGGGAAAGATAGTTCAAAATCAGAGATCTAGTATTTGGTGAAGTTCTTGAAATTGCCTTTCATTAGAACTAGTATTAAAGATTTTTAGATGTACTTGATAAAATCATTGTAGAGTTATTTGAAGATCTCAGTGGACTGCCAGCCTATCTGGATAGCATTATAGTTTGCAGTCCTAGAAGAACACAAGGCCATCAGGTACTTAAGAAGCTGGAGATGAAGGGCTATGTTTCAATCAGGGCAAGTGTGAGCTCAGAATGGCTAAAATCAGGCTCTTGGGGAATGTGTCAGACTTGACAGCTCAAAAATAGAAATAATTATGTAAATCTTAGCTCCAAACCAGAAAGTACATAAGTTGCAAATGTTGTTAAGTGTGGTCACATACTTCAGCAAATTAATTCAATTGCCTGTCACAGATTAAAGCTTCCTTATGAAGCTGCTAAAAAGATAGAGCATTGCATGGTAATATGGGCTGAGCAAACCCAGGTTATCCAAGAACTGGAAAAAGGATCTGACAAAATATTCAGTTCCAAATTTCTGTGCACCTGGACAGACAATTAAAATATCTGTATAGCATCCAGAACAGAGCTTGGAGCTCTATGGGCCCAACCCTGCAGTCAGGATGCACAGAAAACTTCCATTTAAATCAACACAAGTTTTGCATGAAAAAAGGAGTGAGTAAATTGGACTGGGCTTGTGGGGGAATTGTGGGGGCATACCTCAGTTTCTTTTCTTCTATAGCATTAACTACATGCTGTCAGGTAGCCTTTTCATGGACAAGTGTAGGAGGAGACAAAATCTGCAGAAA
The DNA here is from genome assembly GCF_965152235.1 of Eretmochelys imbricata. Classification (NCBI taxonomy): domain Eukaryota; kingdom Metazoa; phylum Chordata; order Testudines; family Cheloniidae; genus Eretmochelys; species Eretmochelys imbricata. The sequence goes on from NC_135573.1 coordinate 244,904,932, forward strand.
TATACAGCACTGGTAAACTGTTCTGTGCTCATAGCTTCTTATCAAATCTACACAATAAACAATGTCAAAAGTCATTTTCAGAAGGGTCCTTTAATGTGGGATACCTCAATTTCTGAATGGCCAATTTGTGTTTGGTAAAGGGAATGCTGGAAGATTGGCATTCCTAAAGGCATAGAGAGTTAAAGTAGTGGTATCTGGTCTGTGGAACATAGGAACTGCCATGATGGATCAATCTCACATTCCATCTAGTCTAGTGTCCTGTCTCTGATACAGATTAGTGCTAGGAGATGAAGTATGGGATCTGTGGCATAGGTAAGGTGTATGCCTGTATTTAATTTCCTAGCTTTTGTTTTTCCATGTCACGTATGTTATGGGGTTAGAGCTCACTGAATTTTTTTGCAAGAAAAATGTCCTGTTAGAAAATGTGATTTTGGCAAAATTGATATTTTCTGTGGAAAGATGTAGATTTCAAGAAAATTTTTTGATTTTCCAATATGAAAATTCAAAGTGAAAAATGTTGTTTTGAACTGACATTTTAAAATAAAATGACATCTTTCATTTTGTATTGATATGAAGTGAAGTGTGTTTTTCATTTTAGATTTTGGAAACCAAAATGTTCAGTTTTTCCCTTTGGATTTGTTTTTTCCCCACCTTTCTCTTCCTTTTGTATTTCCTCACCCTTTTTCCCCAGTGGAAAGAGCAGGGGAACACTGAGAAAGTAAAAAAGTATGGGAAAAAAACATTTTCACACATTTTATTGTTTTCCAAAAGCAGTAGAAATTATGAAAAATGTATTTCCCCACACTTTCATTTACTTCTTTATTGTTTTCCAACCTTTTCTGATTGCAAAACAGTAAAAAAGAGTGTAAAGAATATGTGTGTGGGTTCTTACTTTTAACACAGTTTTTCCTTTCTCATCCACTTTTCTAAAATATCTCTTAATTGTATGTTACAGAATTTCAAACACAGCGAGAAACACTAACTAATAAATAAATACAGATATATGATGAAATTCACTTTGTGTTGAGAAGCCACACTCTGTGATGCTGAAGTGTGTGAAAAGTTGTTCTCCAATGGGGGAGCTCAAGGTTGGATCAAGCCTCCTCCCTGGTAATGGCTACTCGGAGCAGCTTCTCCCCTCTCCTTGCATGGGTTCTTTTTTGATGCCTGGTTCCCCCACACAAGGTGACTCCTCACTGTGCCTGAGCCACAAGGGATAGTGTCCCTTGGGAAAATGAATAATGCTATTAACGGGCAGGGAGCATAGAATCCAATATACAAGAGACAATAAAGTACATCAACCCAGTCCCAGGAATAAAATGACACACCCCAAAAACATCAGTAGAACAAAGGGACACTTTACTGGGGTTAGGAAAATAGGATCTGGGGAAGGAGAAGGGTAAGCTTAACTAAAAGTATGAAACGTTAATAAGTCAACCAATTTCCCAACTTCCACCCTTGCACCTTCCTAGGCAGATGGCACGCTGAGGATGAGTCCAAAGATGAATTCTGCAGTGCTGTGAACTTTGGCCTGCTTGAATATCAAGGTTTTCCTTACTGGCTCTTTGCCCCTACATGGGGCAGGGTCCCCTCCTCACTCTCTGGCCTGGAGTCCTGTGGAGGTTTCACCTGGCTTACAGTAGCTGGCATTGGATCAGTTCTCTGCCATTCTGGACACTGGTCTCTGCAGGGCTGGAGCTGCCTGACTTATGCAGAAAGTCCCACAGCAGTTCAAAGACCCCCCTGTGGAGAGAGGAAGTTAATCAGAAAGCTCCCTAATTCTTTTTCAGCTCCCAGACTGAAAACTAAAACTAGATTCTTAGTCTCTGAGTCAGACTGTCCCTTCCTGCTGAGGGTCTGAGCAGCCTTGGCTCTTCATTAACCCATAAAACTGCTTGGCCATATCACTCCATGCAGACACCTCCTTATTGGCCTCAGCAGGACTTTCCAGTCCATTCTGTCCCCACCCCGACTCCAAGCATGCTGGGAAATGGTCTCAGAGGACTCTGGTAGACATTACGGTTGTAGTCCCTTGGGTAGGACTCCCTAGAGGCTCAGTCGGTCACTCAATAAGCTGGCAAAATGCAAGTGTGCATTACATAGGCAAATAAGAGAACTATTTAAAGTAATGACACTGATGCCATTTCACTTGTTATGCTTACAAGCAGAAGCAGCCATGGGGCCGTTGTTCCACTCCTGGAAGGCATTCAGGCTTGCTGGAGCCCAGAGACAAAGCACTGCATCAGTATCCACCTCAAAAGGATTGTCCCCAGCTACACCCCTCCCCAACCCGAAAATACCCATTGAGAGTAAAATAAGATTTTTTAAAATTCTCTTTAAGCTTGTTTTGCCTTCCTCTCACAGGATAGAGCAATGATGCTTTTTTAAGTACCAGTCCCAGACAAACTAAATTGGCCCTCCAGTTCATATGGATTAAAGGTAGAGCAGGATGAATTGCTTTGGCCATAATCCTACTAAATGCAGAACCAGACGCTCAGAACAGAGCAATTTCTGTTTCAGGTCTTGGTCAGAAAAACCTAAGCAGAAAATTGCTTCTGCACTGTAAAATGTGTTTGCGTCACCAAGCAGAAAGTATACAGAACTGAAAGTCATTTTAGTTAGTAGGCCAGTTATTAATGATTGATTAATTAATTGACTGCCAGCACTGTAATGGTGATTCACAGAAGAGGAAGGAAGAAGACAGAGGGACAGATCCTCAAAAGTATTTAAGATCTAACTCCCATTGACAACAAGGTGCCCCAAACCTTGCCCCAGGGATCCATGTGGGGTGATGGCCTTCTTCACACAGGTCCTGTGCCCCCAGTGCTGTCCTCCCCTCCACATGCACACACATACTTTCTGGCAGCATTGTTCTGATGAAGACAGACTAGTGAAGCTTACCATTGGCGATGGCTGCAGAGGGTTGTTCCATGGGTAAGATAATATAGCCATCATCTTTCCTAGGGAATCTCCATGAAGTCTGCATGCAGCTACGGTATGGGTGGTGATGTGCATCTTTCCTAGCTCTATGGCTGCCACCCAGTGCAGGGTCATTCACCCATGACACCCCCAGCCCACCCAGTCACAAAACCTTTCCCTTGTGCATAACCCAGCCACAAGGAGTGCTGTCCACAGGGCCTTGGATGGAACAGATAGTGCCATGTGTCAAGGATGCCCTCTGAGAGCAGACCTTGGGGGTCACAATCAAACCTCTACATAATTTTCTTTTGTTTGTTTTAATCCTCTTCAGATCAGCTGTCTGCAAATAAGAGAATTGATATTTGGACTCTTTATTCAAGCTGATTTTTTTATGATGTTATCTTTAAAGTTATTCATGATAATAGAAATAGTAGGAAAAGGTGGGGGATGAATTCAATGTAACAGCTCTAAGTTCCAGCTTTGCGTGGATTAATGTTGGCATCATGTCTAACGTATTTAAGGTACAGAATGCTTAGAAGCTGCCTGAGGCCTGTCACCTGGACTGGTGCCTCAACAAGTCTGCTGCCTCCTGGTATTTTGTGTGTTTGTCGGATTTATTTTTCACATTTAAAAATAATAATAATAAAAAAAACCCTAAGAAAAGTTTGTATCTAGTATAACTACTGTGATATTCCAGTAAGAGCTTAACTGCTCAGCTGTTTCATAACAGCAGTTCAATGGAGAATTTGCTCATTTCTAGTACATTTGAAAAGTTTATTAAGCTCTTAACCTCAATGATTCCTTGCAGCAATGAGTTCCATAGGTTAATTGTGTAAATAATAATTTGAGAAAAATTACTTTTTTTGATCAGTTTAAAATTTTGCCTTCCAAGTTCATCCCCTTGTTGTTCTTATATTACAAGAACAGGTAAATAAGAGTGCCCAATTTACCTTCTTTGTAACTCTATCATGTTGCCTCTCTAAACTAAACAGTCTCAGTCTTTTCAATCTATCCACATACATAAGTTTCTCCAGGCCCTTCATCATTTTTGTTGTCCAGCTCTGGACATCCTTCATATGTCTTAAACCTTTTTTTCAGATAGGATGACCAGAACCAAACACAAAATTCCATTTGAGGGCAGATCATCCATTTAGATGTTGGCAAGATATTTTCCATATTACCTTCTATCCCATTTTTTACATACCCTGGCATTTTGTTTACTTTTTGGAGACTGATTATAGTTAATTTAAGATCCTGCAATGGGCATGAGTGCTTCAAATTATTTTATCCAATATGCATTACATCTGCATTTGTCAGCATTGAATTACATCTGCCATTATGCTGCCCATTCACCTGATTTTGTCAGATTCCTCTGACGTACTTCACAGTTTTCTCTAGTCTTCACTAAGTGAAATAATTTTGTGTTATCTATACATTGTGCTAACTCTCTTTAACCCTTTCCCCAGATCATTAATGTTCCTCAGATCAATAATGTATTTAGCACAAGTCTTAATATGTAACATGACCCCACTGTCAACTCTCTGCCATGAATGTTTATCCCCATAGCTTCTTGTTTTCTATGTCCATTCAGGATTAAAGGAGGAATATATACACAATGGACTTTTAACCTATTTTTTATTACTATTATGACTGGGAACTGGAACTAGGTGAAATGAGTTGCAATATGATGATTTCAAAGTGAAATAAACACCAAGGAAGGCCTGTCATATTTCTTCTTTAATATATCTCAGTTTATTAATATTTTTATTTGCATTAATAATCCAGGGGCAACAATAGTACTGCTTTTCTAATTTTAGGAACCAAAGAGCATAATCCATTTGTATGGACATCCTAGAAATCAAAGATGGAAGAGTAATTTTTCTTGTCCTCAGTCATGATACTAAGCAGCCCTTCATCTGCCAATATTCATACATTTCTTACTTAGGGATCATCCTAGCAACTCATGATGTTATCCATGCAATCAGTTTGTCTTCCAGTAATTAGGACTTTCTACATGCTCTACCTTTATACTCTAATCTACTTGCTCCTGGCTTCCACTTGACATATGTCCAACACATTCTAAAAAATGTATCTTAAATTTGAAACATTACTGTTCATGCTGTTTCAGTATTGGTTCTCAATTCTTATGTGTTCATGGTGCTTGGTAAAAATATTTAAGTTGAACAGATTCCTATTTCCTCAAAAATAATTGGAAAAATATGGTAAAATCAATAAAAACCATTTAACTTGTTTACCACAACAGCATCTGAGCAGTACCTGGATCATCCTTTATGAAGGGCTGGGTTAAGGAAAAAAATCACAAAGACATGGTATTTCTCTGAGGATGTTAGACAGAAATCAAAAGGAGCTATCACAAGGGTTAAATGCCTGCAAGCAGGATGGAGACTCTTTGTAAACACCATAACAGAGGTTCAGACTAAAAGTATACCCTTAATGAGAGAAGACAAAGAAGAATGCCACCATGGCTAAACAGCAGAGTAATGGAGGACATTAGAGGCAAAAAGGCATCCTTTAAACTTAAGAATTCAGATCCTAGCGAGGATAACAGGAAGGTGCACAAACCCTGGTAGGTAAAGTATAAAAGTATAATAAGGCAGGCAGATAGAATTTGAGAAGCAATTTGCTAAATGTTCAAGCACTAACAGTAATGTTTTTTTAAAGTATAGCAGAAACAGGAAACCTGCCAAACAGGCAGTGAGGCCACTAGATGACCAAGATGTTAAAACAGCGCTCAAGGAAGACAAGACCACTGCAGGGAAGCTAAATGATTTTTTTGCATTGGTCTTCACTGCAGAGGATGTGGTGGAGATCCCCACATCAAAGCTATCCATTTTGAAAGAGAAATCTGAACTGTCCCACACTGATGTGTCAATAGAAGGGGTTTTAGAACAAATTGATACATTAAACAGTAATAAGTCTCCAGGACCAGATGGTATTTGCTCAATAGTTTGGAAGGAACTAAAATATTAAATTGCAGAACAACTAACTATAAAATGTAACTGCTGAAGCAAGCCTCCGTACAAGATAACTGAAAAGGTGGCTAATGTAATGTGCTGATTTTTAAAAAGGGCTCCAGAGACAACCCTGGCAATTACAGGCTGGTGAGCCTAACTTCAGTACCAGGCAAACTGGCAGAAACTATAGCAAAGAAGAAAATAACTAGACACATAGATAAACATGATATGTTGTGAGAGTGAACATGGCTTTTTTAAAGGGAAATCATGCCTCACCAGTCTATTAGAATTCTTTCAGAGTGTCAACAAGCATGTGGACAAGGGTGATCCAGTGAATATAGTGCACTTGGATTTTTAGAAAGCCCTCATCAAAGGCTCTTAAGCAAACTAAGCAACCCTGGGAGAATAGGGAAGGTTCTCTCATGGATCAGCAATTGGTTAAAAGATAGGGAAACAAGGGTAGGAATAAATTGTCAGTTTTCACAATGGAACGAGGTAAACAGCGGGGTCCCCCTAGGATCTGTCCTGGGATCAATGCTGTTCAACATACTCATAAATGATCTGGAAAAGGGAGTAAACTATGAAGTGGCAAAGTTTGCAGAAGGTATAAAATTATTTAAGATAGTTAAGTTCAAAAGCTGACTGTGAACAATTACAGGGGGAGTTCATAAATCAGGTGATTGGGCAACGAAATAGAGGATTAAATTCAACATTTATAAATGCAAAGTAATGCACATTGGAAAAAGTAGTCCCAACTACACACATATAATGATGGGTTCAAAATTAGCTGTTTCTGCTCAGGTAAGAAATCTTAGAGTCGTCTGGATAGTTCTCTGAAAACTTCAGCTCAATGCACAGCAGCAGTCAAAAAAGCCAACAGAATGTGAGGAATCATTAGTAAAGAGAGAGAGAGATAATAAAATAGAAAATATCATAACACCACTACATAAATCCCTGGTGTGCAGAACACTGTGTCCAGTTCTGATTGACATTTTCAAAACAAAAACTTTTTTTGCTTGAAAAATTCTTTTGGGATGGGAAAAACATTTCCTGCCCCATTATGTTATTAATCTGGACATATTCCTCTCTGTGTTCACTCTGCTTTGCATTTCACTGTATTTTAACAGCTTTTCTCCCCAGCATGCTTTCTGGATCTTCCTCTTTAAATTTGGCAAAGCCAAACTACAGTCCTAAAGGTCTATTTTGGAATTTGCTGTTGCTGTCTGCATTTTTCTCTTTCCTGATTTGTAAGTATGACTTCCTTGCTTGTAGAGATTAAAAAAACTGGGTTTAAAAATGTTAATCAGGTTAAAGAGGTAAACATCACCTTGAATCCGATACACTTTAAAAATACCCTTTTTATTAAGAGGAAATTACAATACAACATTAACATATTACATCATAAATTACTTATTACTGGTATAGGATCAGGTCAATATTTAAAGAGTCTGGCAAAAGATTCTAGCTTGCTGCATGGGGAGACCTGCTTCCCTGAGTACACTATAAAAAGGTAACCACGTTTCTAAATACCTTTCTTTTTTTTTTTTGGAGCTTCTCTTGTGTACGCACTTGGTGTGAAAAGCTTTTCCATTACAAGGACAGTTCATATGTTACCATACTACAATTCCATAGGAGGAGAAGTCACATTTTCCAGTAATGTGCAATAGAAAGTCTTGCTGCTAACAGTAAAAAAGAAATTAGTTTGTCATTCTGTTTAAAATGGAGATCCTTTACTGGAGCATTAAGTAATCAGGTCAGGGGACCCATTTGCCTTTATAGTTTCACAGTCTGCTCTTATTTACACTGGTGTTAATCTGAATTGGCTTCAAGTGTTTTTGATTTACTCTGGGTCAACTGAGAATGCAATCTCTGTCTCTCGCTCTTTTCTATAGCACCTGTCATTATAGTACTTAAGTGCTGAATGTTGCCCATATAACTTATAAGCAGCTGGACAAATATTTTGGAAAGATTGTATGAAATAATTCTTCCGGGTCTGGAAACCTTCTCTTGTGAAAAGAAAAAGAGCATCTCAAGAAGCTATGCTGCTACTTCATAAAGACTATATAGTCCAGCCTTCAGCCCAGAGCATATTCTTATGGGTGAGTGATGGAACAAAAATGCGGACACAGTCTGACATAGAAAGCTGCTGGAAGGTGTCGCTGTAAATAAAAACTAGATCACAGTCATTTGGAAGTATGAGCCAGGAGAGAAAAATGTTCAGCAATGAAGCTCGGGACCTTTGTTTTCATGACCTACAGATTAAGGCCTGAGGGAAGAAGGACAAAGGACAGAAAATGTGTCTTTTTTGCAGAAGGTGCAAAGATGCAGTACAGAAAGATTTTGGGTTTTTTTCCTAGCAATAGTAAATTACAGCTAGTTAGTCAGCTTGATGGCTATTTAAAAAGTCAAGAGTTACTGCGCAATATTGCAGTAATTTCCTGGTCTAAGTAAGAGAAATACTGTCTCTGTTGTCTTTTTAATAGTGACTATTGTGTACATGGGATTGTTTACGAATAACACACTTTTCCTCTGCTGCAGTTAGGGAATCTACCTCCCAGAATGAGATTGGTGTAGTTGAAAGCAGAACATGATGTGTGGTATGACAGTAATGTATCAGTATGAACCAATAAAACACACATGACACAGGGTAACTGTCCCTTTTATGGGGTATCAGGGTCCAGTCTACCCCTCACTGTCTTCTGAAGGCCCAGGTGGGAGATAAATGGTTAACTAGTCAATGTGCACCTGGACCTAATAAAGGTTACCCAAGCTCAGTGAGGTCAGGAACTCCCAAGGAGATGAAGCTGATGAGGAGACAGACTCCAGGGGTGAGCTAGTTAGGAAGCTACTCTCAGGGGTGCCTCCCTGGAGGGCAAAGGCTCCAGGACAGAGGAATAATCCCAGGGAGCAAATGCTCCCAGGCAAGGGAGTGGAGCAGCCCAGGAGAATGAACTGGGTGTGGTGTCTCCTGGGGAGCTTTGAGAGACTTGCTCAGCAAAGAAAAAGACCCAGACAAACACTCAGCACAGGCCAAAGAATAGAGCCCAAGAATAGAGTCTGTGGCTAGTGGGGCAAGATGTAAAACTGATTAACCCAGAGGCAGAGTTTCCCATGAAGCAGCTGACGGAAGCTTTCACTTATGTTTTTGTGCTGTCCTTTTTCTGTTAAATAAATGAGAGCCTCTGAAAAGGCTGCCCTTTAATATTAGAAAGGTCTGCTTGGACTTGTTTATACTTTGGGTGAGGGGAAACTGAGGCAGGAGCTTACCTGCGGTACCACCCTGATGACACAGGGTGCGCTGAGGTGATCTACTTGATACTACAACACCAACGCTTAAAAATGGGCCCTGATTGTGTTACCCTTATTCAGGCTAAAGTAGTAGCCAATGTAAGTATTGGTCGGAGAATGGGGCCTTACAATGACAGGCCATAACACAATGTTACAAATAGAAGTCTTGCTTCAATAGCAAAACTCCAGTTGAGTTCAGCAGTACAGGATCAAGCCTCCAAAGAGACAGGAGGAAGAGGAGGTAGATGGAGACAAGGGGTGAAATCCTAGCCCTATTGAAAGAATGGAAGGTTTGCCACTGACTTCAGTGGGGTCAGGACTTCACCCAAGTAGCTGTGCAACTTGCACTGGCTACCTGTTGCCTCTGGATTGTTTGTGAAATGTTGGTTTTGACCTGTAAAGCCTTAAATGACTTGTGAACTTCCCACAGAAGAGCCCGCCTCTCTCCCTGTGCATATTGCTGCAATGGCAGTCAGCAGAGGTGCCTGAGCTGAAACTCACTTAGTATAAAAGAGTGGGATTTCCGTGTGCTCTGCTTTGGGACCCATCACCTTTTGTAGTCACCTAAAAAGATGGTCAAGGGTGCCTGAGTTTTGGATGAGTGCATTTTAACATAGAGCCGTAGAAATCTGAACAAATAAGTATATTTTCTCCCACTTAAAGTGAGTTACAGTGAGAGTCAACAGAAATACCGTGATGTAGAAACACAGTGAGATCAGAGTGAGGCCCAAGATGTTTATTCTTTACTCTGTATAATCTTTATTTAATTTTTTTTCTGCAGTAACTATAATAAACTGCCCTGTGCCAAATAGACACTGTCACTGCCCATACCTTTCGGGTTCATGAGACATCTTAAGCAATAATTCTGACGTGAAATGCTCTCTACCTAATTTTACAATGGTATCTAAACAATGACAAGACAGCAGTACAGGAAGGGTGCTCTGAGTACTTTCATGCCCTGTGGTTATTGCTGCTTGTAAATTCCTTCTGCAGTTAGCATGTCTGGCTCTTTTTTTTTTTTTGCTTTTCTTTCAGGGAGTTAATTTTGCATTCTTTGGAGTAAGAGAGAAGATGTAAACAATGGTTAAAATTCCAAACCCAGTGGAGATGCACTCAAACCTGAAGAGGAAAGGTAATAAAGCCTCTGTGACTGGGAACCCCTTTTAAGGGGTGTCCAGGAACAACCGTGACTGGGAGAGTCCTTGTTAGCACAGTTCATTGGAACCATGCTGCCAGGAAGTAGATGTACACCTGGACCAATTTGGAGAGAAGAACAATTTGATAGAACCACCACAGGGGAATCTTTGTGGAAATTTCCTGCTCCTGAGCTCCTGGAAGCACCCTCCCAATACCCCTGCATACTAAACCCCCTTATACCTAGTGGTTAATATGGGCCAGACACTGATAAGAAAATAAAAGTTTCACAATGGTAGTAAGTCTAGCTATCTGATAAAAGGGTAATAAATGATCCTGAATGTGTAAGACGAATGCTGCAACAGATGAATTAAACTGTTTTAAGCCATCGTGTTTAATGATTTAAGACTATGGGGCCAGATTCAGATTTAAGTTACACTGATGTAAATCTGAATTAACTTCATTGGTTTCCATTGGTATAACTGATTATTCAAACCCTGTCCCACTATCCGTTGTTTCAAGTGTTTTAAAGAAGCTGGAGAACTCTTCTGGATAACATCTTGCTTGGGGAAAGGAACTCTCTATGTCTGCGAAGGGGAAAAGAAAGATAGAATAAATTATTTTTAATAAGCTTTAAAATACTCTCAATAATGTTTGTTTTCTAGAGGGATTTATGTAATTTTTCATTATTTTAAGTCTCTGGGAGTTGAGAGTATTCAGAATCTCCCAGGAGGGATTTGGTATGTGACTAGGTCAGACCCTCATTCCTAATTGGTAAGACAAAAAGCTCTCAATACCCAGTCTTAGGACTGAACAAAACTGGCAACCCTGTGCTGGGGCTTGCGATAGATGAAGGAGGCTAGGTATTTATAAATAAAATCTCAAGTCAATGCCGAACTCTCTCAATCTAGTCTTTTTCATTTAAATAACGTAGAAAAATATTGCTAATGAGGTGCCAAATTAAAGCATCAAGTGCTCATGTACATCCCGGGCAGCTAATTATCTCTCATCAAGGTGTCTAAGTAATACAGTCCTCATAATGAACTAATGGATTTGCAGGTCCAGTTAACACAAAAGTTCAACCTCAGACAAGTTAAAGTTAATCAAGTACAAAAAGGATTAAATTAGTACATTTAAATTCAATGGACAGAGGCATTAGAATGGTGCCGCACTCCCTCCTTTTTGCTTTGGTGTGAGCTGGTGGGAAAAGAATTGCTGCTGAAGTATCCCGCTGTTTGGGGACTTCATGCTTCAGTACTTTACCACCCATGCATATGGAGTTGCTAATGACAGAGGTTACCCATCAGGGAATGCAATTCCACGTAGACATTTTCCCCAAAATGGATTATTTCAGCCTCGTTGGTCACAGATTCTGTAGTTTTCCAGTGATTCATCTTACTATTAATAATGTCAGAGAATTTTAGGCCCTTGAATTAAATAATGATAAATAGGAGCCACTGAGCGAGCTAGGCTGAGGCAGTGCTGTTTATTTCAGTGTGAAGCTCTGTCAGGCCTGATAAATCGGATCCCTGAAATAGTTTATAAAGTACTGAATTGATGTGGCGGTTGGTGAGGGAGAGAATTAATGTTACGAAATAGGCCTGCAACCTAGATTTGATGAAAGCTGAGGAAAGCCTTTTATATAAATTCTGTGTCTGTGTAGGAAATGGTTGCAGCAAGAGGTGAAAGAGCTGCACAGGGAAATAATGTGGTTCTATAATCTCTGTGGGCTACAGGTCAGTGAAAGAGGAGCACTGCGGATGCCAGTGATACAGGAGGTGCGCAGTGCTACATTAGAGCTCTGCAGATTGAAGTGGTGGTCATAGACTGCTCATTTATAATACAAAACATGAGGACACATTGCACAAAAGAAAAAAATGAAAGCCTATTTAAAGACATAGTAGAGGCTTTCAAGTTCCACGTGGCTGTCTTTACCAGGCTGCTACAGAAGAAGAGAATCCTTGATGGCACATCAAGTTGTACAGTCACTATTGGTAATCTCTCTGCCTGAATTAATAGTTTCCTCCTCCAATCACGTCATAAAAGCCACTGGGAAATTCAGGGAAAAAATCCTACATCTAATTCATAATTCTAGGGGGGTGCTTCCAAAATACAGCTATTTCCCTCTTTGGGAAATGATTACCTGTAAAGTAAAACATGTGGATCCAATCTATAATCTGTATGAAGTGTGAGATAGCACAGATTTCACACCATGCAAGAATGGAAAAGATGGACACACAAAGACATACAGATTTCAGACCCACTTAGTCCATTTGGACATTCACTGGCTGTTAAAGTTAATAGGCACTGGGCATCCAGATCCCATGGATGACTTTGAAAATCTCAGCCATGTATTTTAAATATTATTCAGAGTTTGTTCATTTTATTCTAAGCCTTAAATATCCTATGTGGATACTGATCTGTGGGAAATGCTGATCCATGATGGTGAGAGAAGAAAAATGAAATCCTCAAGGTGGAGGTAGATGGCCTGCCACCACCCCCTCCTCAAAACCTGAAGACTGTGATTCTGTCCCTCAGTACCATATTTGGAGACAAGGGCACCAGAGAGTGATTTTACTGGAGACAAGGCCTCTCTGATATCTCAGACTCACCTCATCTGAGTGACAGTCAGAAAGACTGGATCATCCATGCATCCCACAGCCTGCAAAGCTCATAGCTACAACATGGAGCTAACAGAAAGGGGAGGACAGTTTCATCAGGGTCAAATATCTCCCTCCCAATCCTGTAAGGTAGTAAAAGGAGAGAAAAGTGGCACAGATCTCTTGGCCTTGCAAATCCCACACCCCAGCTCTAGTCACTGTTCTCTCATCTGTTTGTTCCAGTGTGGGGGGGTGGTGTTACTTTTCTACACAAATGATGCATTGCACATCTCTGGCCCTGTGGAAGCCCCGCTGTGTGTGAGATCTGAAAACAAAAAACAAACCTACTGTTCTACAGCTGACCTGGAATGAAATCTGAACAGGCTGAAAGCTGGGTGGTAGGCAGAGGTGGGAAACATGATTTATATACAATCTGAACCTATAAAATGATTAGATTTTATTCAGTATGCTTGCACTGAGATTTGGGCAGGTTCTTGGGTTTTTTTTTTTCCATCAGGTTCATCACATCCCTGCTAACAACCATAAAATTACTCTGTAAATTGCATAAGCACATGCAGTAAAAAAATAATGAGAAACACCATGGGAAAATATTTTATTCCCTTAAATGTATTATTTGCAAGTTAAGTGCATGGAAATGTCTCAGTGTGTATTTTTTCTTTCCAGTCTTGTGTATTCCCTTGATCTCTGAAGAGCAGAGGACCTGATTACAAGTGCCATCTGTAAGTATGAGGAATGGTACAAGCAAGATTAAACAGGCTTTTTGCCTATGATAATTTACTTTGTATGGACAGCTTAACCTGAGCAAAATGTTTTACATATTTAATTTGGGGGTGGGAGGGACAGAACAAGAACAAACAAGCAAAAACCAATAAAAACATGATAGGGAAGGTTAGCCTCAAACTGACAGAAGTCGGGCCATTCAGCAGCAAGGCGCCCATTTAAAAACATGAAAACTGCCATAACTAGGTCAGACCAATGATCCAGCTAGCTCAGGATCCTTGCTGCAATAGTGGCCAGTACTAGAGCTTTGGGGGGAATGTACAGAACAGGACAATTTTGGAGAAGTCAGCCCTTTCTTCCCCTCCTGGCTTCTGGCAGTCAGAGGTTTGTGGTCACCCTGAGAACGGGGTTGCAGCCCTGACAACCTTGGCTAATAACCATGGATAGACCTATACTTCATGAAAGTATCTAGATCTTTGTCAAATCCAGTTATACTTTTGGCCATAACAACATCCCATGGCAATGAGTTGTACAGGTAGACTGTGTGTTGTGTGAAAAAGTACTTTGTTTTCTTTGTATGAAACCTGCTGCCTATCAGTTTAATCAGTGACCCCTGTTTCATTCTTCTCCTACCTGCTTGTACTACCCTTTCTGCTCAAAACTGAAGGGAATCTTGCATGCAACATGATCTGTAAGGGCCTGATCCAAAGCCCATTTAAATCAATTGAAAGACTCCCAATGACTTAAATGGGCCTTAGTTTAGGCTCTTATTTCTTGGTGAAACTGATGAATGAAACCACACGTGTTATAGTAACTCTTATACCCTGGCCCTTATTGGGTCAAAACTGTACCAGTCCCAACTCTGTTTCATCATGATTGTGACTAGAAGGGTCCAGCGCCTACCATTTTCCCTCTACTACACTAGCGTACAGGATTTTTTTCTCTCTGAAAATTGGCTAGTCATGGGCTTGATCAATGAGTCTTTCAGCTGACTACAGTGGTCTTTGACTCAGACCTGATAGCATTGCCCCCTAATTAGCCTCTGGCACAGGTAAACTTAAACTGGCACTTGAAAGCATTTTTGTCTTCTGAAACAATTTAGTAAACTTAGCAAGATTTCCAGTGTTTGTAATGGGCAATACCAGTAAATCAGGTGAAAATTATAAAACCACTACAAACATTTTAGGAGAGCCCATGTATGATGGGACCTGTCAGGCCTTCTCTGCAGCATCAGTGCAAAGACACCACCTTCTTAAGGAAAATCCACGCAGGTTGGGCTACCCATAAGAAGGCCAGGAGGAGCCACTGATCAACTGGGAGCCTGCAGGTCAGTTAAGAAGGCTTGCCTGATTCCTCTTAGACGGAGTGCTTGGTGGAGCTGGGACCTCCTTAGTATTAACCCAGAGCCCTGGGCTATATCAAGGACTTGGTTGCAAATGCTGTGACCAAACCGTGGCCTTTGATGTTTGTTTGTTAGTGTAAAGGTGCAGACAGACAACTCTGAGTTTATTATTGTCTGTTTAAAGACTGACCCTGAGCTTATGGCATGGGCCACGCAACTCCGGACAGGCCGCACACCTTTTAAACTGAGGTAAGAAGTGCCAGCAGGGCCAGGCTTGACCACAACGGGTTGCAATGGGGTGGTCCTGCCTGTAACACCATGAATTGGTCAGAAAATGATAAGTAGTTTCAGCCAAAATTTTCAAAAGAAATTCAGTTGACTTTTGACACTTGTAATTGGGAATTTTATGCAATTTTGATGAAAGAGTTCAAAAAAATCCTCTGTGTTCAGTTTTCCATATTTCATGAAAAAATACTGACCATTTTGGAAGAAATGAAAACTCTCATTTTGAAAAAGGGCCTTTTTTCATCATTTCCTCCCCTCCCCCAAATGACAAATTTTGGCCAGCTGTATCTAGCAGACCTAGATAGTCACAGAACCCTCAGTTTGGCTGCTACCAGTTTCCCATGCCAGCCATTTGGAAAGAGCAAGAGCAGAATTTTGCTGCAAACTATGATACTAGCTTGTCACCAGTTACACAAATTCCCTTATGGGTTAAAAGAAAAGGAGTACTTGTGGCACCTTAGAGACTAACCAATTTATTTGAGCATAAGCTTTCGTGAGCTACAGCGGTTAAAACTCTACTGTATGCTTGGTGGTAGAATTGACCAGTCAGTGTTTTGGACAGTAATGTTTTAGACTTATTTCATGACATTTTTCAAATACAATATTCATGTTTCTCACCCTTGTTACTATTTCAGTTCATCTTGGCTGTATTGCTAATCTAATACAGCTTTCTATTAAACAGTGGGGGGCGGGGGGAAGGAAGAGACCTATTTTTAAGATAATACTTAAGAAAAAGACAGTATTTCTATAGCTAAAGCATCTCATTTGGCTAACTTCTCAAAATGCTGTGCCACCTACTTATTAGTGCATCCCATTACACCTCTTAGTCATGCCTTAGCCACTGAGCTCCCCTTTTTGAAAGGGAATGTTCTAGAAGGTGGTGATTCTTCCGAGAAGTTCACTTTGACCTGATAATACAGATACGGAAATAAAGGGGGTAGAAAGAGTGCCGTATAGTTAACAGCAGTTTAATATCTACACATCTCCACTGTTTTCTTACCATCCCCTCACATTCTGTGACTTATATGCAGTAACTCACTTTCAGGAAAAAAAGGTCAATACTTTCCTTTTTGGGGAAAACCTGCAGCGTATGTAAAAGCTTATAATTATTCCTCTGATCAAAAAGCATCAGCCCTGAATTAGGATACAATAAGTTGGCTCTGATGTAGTGCATGTAGCAGAAACTAACTGGGTTTTGGCATTCAATTGGACACTGGCAGTTTCATGAACAAACTAGCAGAATGCATAGGCACATGTAGAGGTCAAGCAATTCAGGTTTCAGTAGGAAGCATCCAGCATTATGCCACATGAATCCCTTAACACTATGGGTAACTGTACCCAGGATGCAGACTGTGGGCATCACAACAGGAACTTTCACAAGCCTTCCCCTCCAAAAATGAAGGTGTATGCACACATGTACATTAGCAACAAAAAGAAAGGATACCCAAGGACTAACCTGAACGGGTCTGGAACTGGATCAAACCAGTCTAAAAACCACTGGGTGTTTCTTTCTTCCTCTATGCCATGAAAAAAGTAGAATGAACTGTGAGCCTTTAAGGACTGATAATTGTGGATGTCATGGAGGCATTGTGGCCTAGTGGAGAGAGCACTGGACTGGGACTCAGACCTGAATTCTCTTCCAGGCTCTGCCCTGGCCTGCTGGGCAAATCATTTCACCTCGCTGCCTCCATTTCCCCATCTGTAAAGCAGGGATAATGATACTGATGTCTTTTGTAAAGCACTTTGAGACCTACTGTTGAAAAGCGCTGTACAAGAGACAGGGGTAATAATTTCTATTCTGTTCATCTGCTTCTCCACAACCATCCCCATGTTGTCTTTTGTACCATGGAGCACCCTCTCTAAACTGTTTCACAAGGCGATTACTTTCTCTTCCTCAAAACCCACTACTTTTGTAATGCCTACTAGAAACTAGCCAACTAATACTGGAAAGGTTGAGGCGAGAGAGGATATAGATGAAATTTCTGTTTAAATATGCAAAATATAAGTTAAAAGCTGCATTTTGATTGTATTCTTCTTGCCATCACAGTGCCTGGTGGATTAATGCAGGAAAAAGGACCTATACCTGCCTTGTTTTCACTTCTTTATGGCATCTTTGGGTGCAGAATGCTCCCTGAGGAATAAGGAAGGTACAGGACAAGCTCCTTACACCTATGTCCCTGTACACCCATCTCCCTGTATCATGTCAGGTCCAGGCACCATCTGGCTCTTATACTGTAAGGACTGCACAGGGGCTGTATCATATGGTGTGAAAACTGTAGATGCTAATTTGTTTTGCTTCCTGATTTCTCTGTGAAATCCTAGAAGGCATTCCTTTAAAATGAAGCAGGCACTGTATTTGATATTTTAATAGCTGCCAGGTAGGGTCCCAAAAATTTAGCATTTTGTAGAAGCTGTACTTGCAACCCCCACCTTAGTCTGTTGCTCTCAAGGTTTTCTGATGGAGGCAATAGCTTCCTAAATCAGATCATAAAAAGCATCATTGCCAGCATATTCAATAAGCATCACACCTCTGAAAATTTCACCTCTGCAAAGTCTGGAGTGTTTGGCCTTGTAGTTTATGAGATATTTTAACTAATACCCATGATGATGCCCTTTTGAGACTATACAGTATATAGTCCTATATATATATAGGTCCAGTATATATAAAATCTATCAAGAGACTGTTTCACAGAATGACAGAGCCAAATGGTCACAAAATAGGGGCTTGAATCATAGAATATCAGGGTTGGAAGGGACCCCTGAAGGTCATCTAGTCCAACCCCCTGCTCGAAGCAGGACCTATTCCCAGTTAAATCATCCTAGCCAGGGCTTTGTCAAGCCTGACCTTAAAAACCTCTAAGGAAGGAGATTCTACCACCTCCCTAGGTAACGCATTCCAGTGTTTCACCACCCTCTTAGTGAAAAAGTTTTTCCTAATATCCAATCTAAACCTCCCCCACTGCAACTTGAGACCATTACTCCTCGTTCTGTCATCTGCTACCATTGAGAACAGTCTAGAGCCATCCTCTTTGGAACCCCCTTTCAGGTAGTTGAAAGCAGCTATCAAATCCCCCCTCATTCTTCTCTTCTGCAGGCTAAACAATCCCAGCTCCCTCAGCCTCTCCTCATAAGTCATGTGTTCTAGACCCCTAATCATTTTTGTTGCCCTTCGCTGGACTCTCTCCAATTTATCCACATCCTTCTTGTAGTGTGGGGCCCAAAACTGGACACAGTACTCCAGATGAGGCCTCACCAATGTCGAATCGAGGGGAACGATCACGTCCCTCGATCTGCTCGCTATGCCCCTACTTATACATCCCAAAATGCCATTGGCCTTCTTGGCAACAAGGGCACACTGCTGACTCATATCCAGCTTCTCGTCCACTGTCACCCCTAGGTCCTTTTCCGCAGAACTGCTGCCTAGCCATTCGGTCCCTAGTCTGTAGCGGTGCATTGGATTCTTCCATCCTAAGTGCAGGACCCTGCACTTATCCTTATTGAACCTCATCAGATTTCTTTTGGCCCAATCCTCCAATTTGTCTAGGTCCTTCTGTATCCTATCTACCTCCAGCGTATCTACCACTCCTCCCAGTTTAGTATCATCCGCAAATTTGCTGAGAGTGCAATCCACACCATCCTCCAGATCATTTATGAAGATATTGAACAAAATATCACACTCACTGATACAGGTACATGTAATGTGCACTCTCCAGTGAGGCAGATATGCCAGGGTCAAGAGCTGTGTGGGAGGGCAGATGGTATCTGCCCCAAAGCACTTCCTTGAAGGTTCCAGTAGGTGACAGAACTTTAACCTGTGATCATGCCAGCCTCAAGCAGTTTAGGGGAACGCAGTGGCTAGTTGCAGGACCTCTGCAAAGCAGACCTGTGGGCACCCTGAACCACTGCAAAACCTGTTTTGTACAGACTTTCCGTTACTGGCGGCCTAAATAATCTAGTCTGAAAATGACCCTGCAAAATATGCAAAAGTTAGGAATGTATTTTTGAAAAATGGGTCCACAATGGCTCTGACTCAGTCCCACCATTGTTCCGTGTCTGAAGGTCCTACTGAAATCAGTTTTACATATGGCTCAGAACTGTTTGTTCGGGCCAACTGTTAATAGATGATAGTGACCACAAATGAACAAGAATCCACCTGCACATGGTACATGCACTTCTGCTCAGTCCTCGGCTTTTGCTGCAGTCTCTTGATCCATGTGATACAATCACCCTTGTCATGACTTGTGCTCCCATTTGTAAAGGGTCATGCAATTGAAATCAGTGGAGAAGCAGGAGGAATAGTATTGGGTATATTTGACAGAGGAGACACTGCATGATACATATGAAACACAGGCAGCTGATAACAGTATGCCGGAGGTAAGCTGAGACTGCTATTGAACAAAATCAAACCAAACACAAAATCCCCCATTATACCTACAAACTGCACTTTACTACCTATGCAGCATGCTTATGTTACTGTTACCCTAATTCCTCAGTCTCTGTGCCAAACTTTGTTCTGGCACAGGCACAAATTGTGTCCTACGTGTTTACTCTTAGCTTCTCTGAACTATGTAAAGAACACTCCTACATCCTAGCTATCCCATCATATCTCCTGTCCCTTGGTAACTAGTCTGCTGCCACCCACTTTGTGCCAGATCCTAATATCCTTATTCAATTGATCCAGTAATTGTCTTCAATGTGGAATACATTACTATGCATTGTGGATAAAAATATCACAGTCCAGCCCATTGGGGTCAATGACATTTATTGGGGTGTGTGTGCAAAATGAGCGTACTACTTTTCACAAAGCAATTGAAATACACTATACATGAGAATAGCACAATGACTTTTCAAAAGTCATATTTCAGAATATGTTAATTGTAATCGAGGGAAGAACAGACCTCAAAGAGAAGCACAGAGTAAAAGACTTGGCAGTTTAATAACAACAATTACCTGGGGGAATAAATACAAATGCTAATGTAGTTTGTTACCATATTTTAGTGTTGCACACCAGTAAATACTGCCATATGATTTTAAATGGTAAATTACAAAGGTTAATAAATCCAGTTTAATTTTTATAAATAGCTCTTTCTAAAAGAACCTTTGCAAAAAGCAGGAAGCTTAATACAACATACTAAGCAATATTTTTAACAGGAAAGCTTCCCTTTTAATATTTGTTTTTTTCCCCTTTTCGCTATCCAGAATCTATCCTCATAATCCCTAAATCCTCATCTTATTCCCATCACCATAGAAACACCTTCGGTTAAAATCAGTGTTGATCAGTAGCAAGATATCCCACTCCTTTCTTTGGCCAGCAAAGCAGTCCTAAGTAATCCAGTCTGTTTGTATGGAATGAAGAGATCAGCAATGAGCAAAATTTAAACCTGTTTTTTTCTCCCTCAGTTGAATCTCTTCTCTTCATTAAGGAAGCTTGTCCTCTGGGGAAGGGGGCGGAGACTCATTCATTACTAATTATGTTTGTCATAAAAGAACAAGGTTCTCCCATGACCAGTTAGGTTTTAGGCTTTAAAATAGGTTCTTCAGAAAAGCTACAGAAGAACACAGTTAGGATTCAGATGTAGAGACGGGCTAATCATATGCAGCAAATCATATATTTGCCTCTTTTTCTGATTGCAAATTGTCCTTGAAAAGCTTATGTTTGTCCTGAATATATCCGTTAAAGTATTTGCTGGATCACTGCTACAAATATTTGTTGATATGAGCATCAGTAGTTTGTTGTGAATATTCAGTATTCAAAACTGAAGCTATTTTGATTGGTAATAAAGGTCACATGGTAGGCTTTTTTTTTTCCTGATTGGAAATGTCATGTAACTTTTGAATCTGTTTTCTGGTGGGGAAAAAAGTGTATTTAGAATTTAACTTTCTGTCAGTATTCTATAGTATGCTCTTAGAATTTTTTTCCCATCTACATTCCTGCCCATAAATTTGTTAGCTAAACTATTCAAGGGAAGCAGAAACTAAAAGGGGCACAGAATATAAGCTACAGTTTAAGATATGGATATATGCATTGTTGCATAGACTGAGAAATATATTGCTGAATTTTCAGTATAAGTGGTATCTGAGAACAAACTAACAGCAACCAGAGTTCTGCCTGAATATGGATTGCAGTCTCAGGCCAAAATGTTGTAAAGGATGTGAAAATATTGTGAACTGCCTTGACACCCATTTGAATCCTGATTTCTTATCTAACAAGAAGTTAGATGTATGATCTGTATTCTAACAGCACTTTAAGGGGCTGACAATCTAATTCCCAGTTTCCTAAGGGCACAGGCTATGTCTCACTAGGTTCTATACAACACCTACCATGCCATTGCTGCTCTCTATATAAATAAGTACATACAAAAAAACCCCCAACACATTAAAAGAGCATTACTAAGGTTAGTAGCTGAGGGCTTCACGAATATTAATGAATTTAATTTCACCCACACCTCTGTGAAATGAGGGGGCATTTTTATCCTCATTTTACAGATGGGGAACTGAGACACACAGAGAGTAAGGTCAAAATTATCTGCTAATTTTGAATGCCTGATTTGAGAAATCTAGGACCTGATTTTTCAGAGCATGTAGCGTTATATAGCACTTAACATATTCAAAGCACAACTCCTATTTACTTTGGTTGCAGTTGTGACTGCTCAGCACTTCTGCAAATCAGACCCCAGAGTCTCGAGTCAGGCATGCAGAAAACGAGAGAAACACAATTGGTGGCCACACGTGGAAAGGTTTTTTACGTGACTTTCCCAGCATCTGTGACAGAGACAGGATTAGAATCCAATATTCTAAGGCAGTATTCAACTGCCTTAACCATGATACTATCTTCCTCTTCCTGATAATCCCTGCCTCATTCACTACACACCTTCCAACTTCTTTAACAAATGACACTGGAGTCCCGTGGGGAAAAAAACAGTGGGTCATTATATAATTAAAGACATTATTATAATGCATACGTCAAGAGAACCGAATTAAAGTTGCACAGGCAACATTAATTCTGGCATTTCCTAACTCTTGAGAGCTTGACTTTGCAATCTTAATAATGTCCTTTCAACACAAAGGTGTTTTGTGTGTGTGTGTGTGAGAGAGAAATGTTCTAGGTTTTTGAAAAAACAAACTGAAAAAAATAAATTCTATCATGTAGCATTTGACACCCATATCATCTATCAGCAGGGTTGGAACCTTTAGTTGCACCACACACAGCTCTGTCACTTGAGCTAACAGAATGATTGGTAGCAGTAGTGGGTTGTCATCCTCTTTGTGGACTAGATGGGGATGAGGCACTTTGCCAGTGGGTTTTGACAGATATTTGCCAACAGCAATGAGGCTCAAGGATCAAGGATCTTGGGTTCCATCCCAAGGAAAGTGTTTTAGTAAACACAGCCTCTTCTTAGAAGAGTATAAAAATATAGCTCGGGCATGTAGGAATGAAATCAGGAGGGCCAAATCGCACCTGGAGCTGCAGCTAGCGAGAGATGTCAAGAGTAACAAGAAGGGTTTCTTCACGTATGTTGGCAACAAGAAGAAAGCCAAGGAAAGTGTGGGCCCCTTACTGAATGAGGGAGGCAACCTAGTGACAGAGGATGTGGAAAAAGCTAATGTACTCAATGCTTTTTTTGCCTCTGTCTTCACTAACAAGGTCAGCTCCCAGACTGCTGCGCTGGGCATCACAAAATGGGGAAGAGATGGCCAGCCCTCTGTGGAGATAGAGGTGGTTAGGGACTATTTAGAAAAGCTGGACGTGCACAAGTCCATGGGGCCGGACGAGTTGCATCCGAGAGTGCTGAAGGAATTGGCGGCTGTGATTGCAGAGCCATTGGCCATTATCTTTGAAAACTCGTGGCGAACAGGGGAAGTCCCGGATGACTGGAAAAAGGCTAATGTAGTGCCAATCTTTAAAAAAGGGAAGAAGGAGGATCCTGGGAACTACAGGCCAGTCAGCCTCACCTCAGTCCCTGGAAAAATCATGGAGCAGGTCCTCAAAGAATCAATCCTGAAGCACTTGCATGAGAGGAAAGTGATCAGGAACAGCCAGCATGGATTCACCAAGGGAAGGTCATGCCTGACTAATCTAATCGCCTTTTATGATGAGATTACTGGTTCTGTGGATGAAGGGAAAGCAGTGGATGTATTGTTTCTTGACTTTAGCAAAGCTTTTGACACGGTCTCCCACAGTATTCTTGTCAGCAAGTTAAGGAAGTATGGGCTGGATGAATGCACTATAAGGTGGGTAGAAAGCTGGCTAGATTGTCGGGCTCAACGGGTAGTGATCAATGGCTCCATGTCTAGTTGGCAGCCGGTGTCAAGTGGAGTGCCCCAGGGGTCGGTCCTGGGGCCGGTTTTGTTCAATATCTTCATAAATGATCTGGAAGATGGTGTGGATTGCACTCTCAGCAAATTTGCGGACGATACTAAACTGGGAGGAGTGGTAGATACGCTGGAGGGGAGGGATAGGATACAGAAGGACCTAGACAAATTGGAGGATTGGGCCAAAAGAAATCTGATGAGGTTCAATAAGGATAAGTGCAGGGTCCTGCACTTAGGACGGAAGAATCCAATGCACCGCTACAGACTAGGGACCGAATGGCTAGGCAGCAGTTCTGCGGAAAAGGACCTAGGGGTGACAGTGGACGAGAAGCTGGATATGAGTCAGCAGTGTGCCCTTGTTGCCAAGAAGGCCAATGGCATTTTGGGATGTATAAGTAGGGGCATAGCGATCAGATCGAGGGACGTGATCGTCCCCCTCTATTCGACATTGGTGAGGCCTCATCTGGAGTACTGTGTCCAGTTTTGGGCCCCACACTACAAGAAGGATGTGGATAAATTGGAGAGAGTCCAGCGAAGGGCAACAAAAATGATTAGGAGTCTAGAACACATGACTTATGAGGAGAGGCTGAGGGAGCTGGGGTTGTTTAGCCTGCAGAAGAGAAGAATGAGGGGGGATTTGATAGCTGCTTTCAACTACCTGAAAGGGGGTTCCAAAGAGGATGGCTCTAGACTGTTCTCAATGGTAGCAGATGACAGAACGAGGAGTAATGGTCTCAAGTTGCAGTGGGGGAGGTTTAGATTGGATATTAGGAAAAACTTTTTCACTAAGAGGGTGGTGAAACACTGGAATGCGTTGCCTAGGGAGGTGGTGGAATCTCCTTCCTTGGAAGTTTTTAAGGTCAGGCTTGACAAAGCCCTGGCTGGGATGATTTAACTGGGAATTGGTCCTGCTTCGAGCAGGGGGTTGGACTAGATGACCTTCAGGGGTCCCTTCCAACCCTGATATTCTATGATTCTATGATTCTTCCTTTCCTCACCACTCCCAAGCTTGATTCCCCCTCCCCCACCTTTGCTTTATTCATTCCAACTCATCCCTGTCCTGTCTCTTCCCCACCCCTTGCTCCTTGTCCTGGTTCCATTCTCCTTGGCTAACCAGTCCCCAGTCTGCACCTCTCAGGATTCTCATCCCAGACCCTTTACCCAGCCAGTCCTAGTCTTCTGCTCTGAATACCCTGCCCCAGTTTCCCCACCACAACTCCCAGTCTTTCCTTCCATTGCAAATCCCCATCTTCTGGCCCAACGATTCCCAGTTTCCACTCCACCCACTCTGGTTCCTTGTCCCCAGTCAACTTGCCCATCCAGTCCCATTTCTGGCACCTCATCTGATCTCTCACTCTCCCCCTCCCCAGTCTCCAGACTCCCCATACCCACATTTCCTGCCCCACTGGCTCCCAATTTCCCTTCCATCCAGTCTCAGTTCTCCACCCCAGCTTTTGTCCCAGTCTCAAAGTAAAGTTTGACAGATTTTTTTAATATGAGCAAACCAATATATTTTCCCTAGCCTTATTCTCAGAATCAGCTGGATCATTTTGGCTGACATTTCTATAACAAACAAATAAAAATAGGTTTTAGGTAGACATCTGGTATGGAAAATTTCAGCTCAAATGGTTAAAGTTTAGCAAAGTTATAAGCAACTGAAAACAGTGTCATATTGTGATGGGCAACCTTAATAATAGGCGGTGCTACCAGCCCCACCTGCAATTAATAGAACTAAGAGAAATTATTTCAGTGGTAACTGGAATGACTGTGTTTCCTCATAGTGGAACTGAAGCAAATCAATCTGAGCCCATTGGAGCCAATCCAATTAAAAAGGAGCTAATCTGTTTTTCAGTGAGGGAAGCATGGCCTACAAGAAGTATTCATTTCCAGACAAGGGAAACATGTTGTTAATCAAAAGAAGGGAAAGAATTTTGATTATTTCACTCTTCATTTCTGCACATTTGCCATGGTAACTCTTCCAAATTGTTTCTTTAAAAACTATATTTGTTTTTACATATCAACAAAATAGATGCTGTCTATTGCTCTGTAGCATCGCTTGTATTTATAGGATATCAGTCTGGAAGATAAACTCCCCAGTAGAAACACTTATTTTCAGTCCACAGTCTACGTCTGCCTCTCTAATTCTAACTATTCATTATCAAGTATGAAGGTCAACATAATTGATTATCGTTTGTCCATATAAATATTATTAATTAAAAAAGAAAACAATTAAAATAAATGTTTACCACTTTCTAACTATTTATACTTGTTCTGTAGTGTGGTTCATAAATTACTTTGTTTTGGAAATTTTCAATAATCTGATGATTGGGGACATGTCAGTATCTAGGTAGATGCAAAATAAGATGGTTATGACTTTTAGTCACTACCATCCACAGCTAGATTCGTATAAAATTACCATGAGAGCTGAGTGAGAGAGAGTTTTCCCATTCTGTGACTATTTCTGAGTCTGACATTTTCCCCCGGTCTCAAATCAGGCCAACAAGTCAAAATCTCAAAGATATTCGCAAACCAAGAATACATTTTTTTTTTCATTTTAAGTAAACTGAAACATCTTGTTTTGAGCATAGGAAAACATTTTATTTTTACTTTGACTTTTTTTTTGTTTTCAAACATTTTTTCAGTCAGATTAGCTTGACTATTGAAACAAAAAGTTGTTTTGAACTGGAAAACCAGAAATTTTCACTTTGACAATGTCAGAACTTTTTTTTCTAATATGTTTCCAAGTTTGAAAATTCATTTAATCCAACTCTCTTTTGTGAACAGTTTGTTTTGATGAATCAGCATTTTCCCACCAAAAATGATTAAGTGAAAAATTCCCAACCACCTCTTGTTATTGCTAAACCACCTTTCTGATTATCCCATACAAGCAAGAAACTACATCAGGCAATGTAGCTGAAAGGTCTGAGACGTGGCAGAGGGAAGAAGGGGGCATTTCATTTTATTTCATCACATTTTCCTGTTCAGATCTTTCCAAACTAGTTTTTAGGAGTGATGATGTTGAGTTCTGGTTGGCTTCAAGAAGGATTGAATAGTTGAGAGAAAGCAAAATATCCAAATCTCTTGAGTCTGCAAATTTCTAGGGAGCAAATCTTTGGTCATGATACTGTGACAGTTCTGACCCCAGACGGAATCTGGATTTGAGAAAACAACTATCGGAAAACTGCAGAGCCTTAAAAAAAAAGTTCAGTTCTGCAAATGGGCAAAGGTGCACAGGGGCAGTGAGTGGAGTTAGTTTTGTGCCTAAAGTGCAGCACTGGGACTCAGAAGATTTGATTTCCATTCCTAGCTCTGCTATGGATTTCCTTTGTGAACCTGAACAAGTCTCTTAGTCTCTCTGTACTTCACTTGCCTTATCTGTGAAATGGAGGACAGTGGTTCCCTCCCACACCAGAGTGAAGTGAGGCTTAATTATGCAATGTCTAGACACCATGGTGCACTAGAAGTAGACAGATATCTAAGATGGGTAGATGGAGGGATAGAACATATAGATTGAGAGAGATAGAGAGAGAGAGAGATTAATGTTTGCTAAATGCTTTGAATTCCTTGGCTGTGCGGTGCCATATAAATGAAATATATTATTCTTTTGGTATTTTACCCAAACTGATTTACTCATCCATCCTCTGGAGGATTTTAAAGATAGTCCAGCTTTCCTTCAGGTAAATCTTCTCTTGGGTTTTGCAGCTGAGAGGAACAGAATATCTAGACTTATGACTGTTAATACCTTTTTTTTCTTTTAAGAGGAAATTGATAGACACTTTCCCAGGAGACTTACTTTCAATGTGGTTACTTCCTTAATGATTATTCCATATCAAGCCCACTCTGCTAAAGAGGTGCTAAATTAAAAGGCTGCTGTTTGAAGCAAAAGCTACAAACTGAATTTCAAACACCTCATAAGATACTGAAAATTACCTCAAGCTTTCAAATGTCACATACTTTAAAAATACAAATTAGATTGGAAATGCAGCCCAGCCATAATTAACACTATGATGTGTTCAAATAATCAAACATTATCCTCAGAGGAATCTGTTGAAGAAGATTATTATGAGCGATAGTTCACTAATCATTATGTGACAACTATTTTTTATGTCATTGATCTAGACTGCCTTGTCTATTTTGTCAGTGTCGCTAGGCATCTTTTTAAAGAAGGTGATATTTTCCCCCACACAGAGACAGCTCATCCTACAGCTCCAATTGATGTCAACCTTTGCTCACAGTTATCATCTGCACACAGCCAGGCTTCATTTTAAATCAGAGAAGCAGGGATAAATAAAACTGGATGGCTTTCAGTTCCAATCACGTCCTGTTTTACCTCACGCCAGCCAATAAGTTATCATGAAATAATGGATTTTTATCTGTGACAATGAAAGAGCAGTTTTAAGATTTTCAAATTAAAAAAAAAATTCTCATGCCTCTCTTATATGGTGTGAAGAAAGATTTCTTTTTCAGAGGAAGGATGGAAAAGTTTGAGGGGTTTTACTTATTTATTTTTTAATAATAGAAAAGAATTATTTCAGGAAGAAAAAATTCAGGTGCCTTTTGCAGAGAGGAAAATGAGACGCATACTTTATATTTTGTATTGTTAGAGAGTCATTGCAGATTCCCAAATTTTGCAAATCTTGGAAATTGAATTTCATAGTGTCATCCCTCACCTTCACCCTAGCAAAATTCTCTCTAATTCATAAAGCATGACACAGATGTAAACTCCAGAGAGGTCAGGGTATCAGTCCCCCTCAATATTCCTCTTTAGTATCAAACATCTATGTAAGATAAGCGGCTTCCGCAATTTGACCTCTGTTTTTGAAATGTATTTCTTTACTACATATCTCCAAGCACAGCAACATAAAACAGAGTAAGAATGCTTACTTACCCCTCTGTGTGGTTTAGTCTAATCCTTAAAAATAAAAATAAAAAACCATGAATAAGAACTGAGGGTAGCCAAGTGTGTAATATGCTGCACTAACAACACTCACTAGAGTGTATATCACGTACGATTTAGCTTCCAGAACACACAAACTATTGAAAGAAAAAGTTTACACTATGTGAAATCCACATGCAGTATAATAATGCAGTGAGAACCAACCCTAGCCTTAGCCTGGAATGCAAAGTGAACCCATCCAAAATGATTTCTGAGGTTCAGTAAAGTTTCACATGACTTCTTAAAAGTGTTTTTATTTTTGCATGTGCCTCTGCTCTTCCTGGTTTTACCCGGACCAGAAATGATTATGCAAAAATAACATGAGAGGCTATTCTCACAATAATTTAAGTCTAGTTGTGCTTACCCAAGAAATTCAGCCAAATTATGCCAGGCTAAAACAAGTAACAGTTTTGAGGTTTCCCAATTCTGAAGGCAGCATAATAATCATTGTAGGCAGCACCACCACCAATAGATGGAGCTGCATCTTTCTCTTAGTGTTAAGTTGCTGTCTTGTATGGTTATGTTGTTGTATCTTATGCCTGGGCAGGGAGGAGGCGAGGTAAGAGCAAGTTAAGTCCCCTCTGTGGTAGGAGTTGTTACTTGAAGTGTTACAATACATCCCTGTGATTTTGATAAGCATAACAATAGAAAGGATGGTTTGTGGCTAAGGAACAGTACTCAGGAGGTCTGGATTTAGTTCCTGGCTCTGTGACAGATTTCTTGTGTGATCTTGGGAAAGTCATTCAATTTCTCTGTGCCTCCCATCCAAATCTGTAAAGTAGGGATAAGAATACTTCCATTTTCCTACTCTTTGTCTGTCTTGTTTATTTAGATTGTAAGCTCTTCAGGACAGGGGCTGTCTTTTACAATATGTGCGTGTGGTGCCTAGTACAAAGGAGACCCTATCTTGGTTGTCCCAGTATAATAGAAATAATAACCAATTACTAATGAAGGGCCCAATCCTGCATCCCTGACTCAGTTCCTGTGCAGATTTCCTTGAGGTTTGCTAAGGATGGAATTGGATCCCCAGCAAGGAAAACAATACAAATTCCATTTGGATATTTTAAGTAAAAACAAACTTAAACAAACAAAGAATTTGTGGACTAGGTAATATTCGATGGCCTTGCTGACTACTTTGCCTGGTGCTGGGATTAGAGTTGTATCATCTTTGAAATTATAACAAAGGTCTGTATTCATTTATGAATGGCTGCACATGTGCTTGTTAAGGCTCCGATCCTGCAAACATTTAGGCACTGTGAGGAGCCCTTTTTGGTGGTAGCAAAGTTAGGAGTGTGTAGAAGGGTTTGCAGGATCAGGGCCTAATGAAGTCTAATAGCAATATTGTGAACTTCTAGGACATTTTTCAAACGTATGCCTACAATTAGGCATGTAAAGCCATATTTAGACTCCTAAAATATGTCTGATTGCAGGACCCAATTTTGGCCCCATACTCTTACACACACACGCACACAGACAGCCCTTCTGTGAGTAGCATAGGTCCTTAAAAACTGCAGTTGAATGACAAAGGCAAGGTGGGCTAGGTAATACCTTTCACTGGACCAGCTTCTGTTGGTGAGAGAGACAAAATTTCAAGCCACCCAGAGCTCTTTCCTGTGTGGCTTGAAAGCTTCTCTCTCTCACCAACAGACGTTGATCCAGTAAAAGATGTTACCTCACCCACCATGTCTCTCTAATATCCTGGGACTGACATGGCTACAACTGCACTGCATACCTTGAATTACAAAGTCAGGAAGGGTATATTGAGTCAATATGTCGCTGCAGTAAAAAGAAGCAACTAAAATTTTGTTGGTCTGCAGATAGTATAACTTCCTCAGGGTGTCAAGATGGACAGCTTCAAAGATGGTGGCGAGGATGATTTTTTTCTAGTGAAGAATTCAAGTAGACAGAAAACTGGCTCTGATATTTAGCCATTTATCATATGCATATCATGTTAATGTTGACTTCATATTACTGCCTGTCTGGTGCTCTTCACACAGTGAACTGTGTTCTTTTAAAGCTGGTAGGCTTCTACTTTTCTGAAGTATTTTTGAAAGACGAGGGTGAGGGAGCTTGGCAAACGTCAACCAAAAGGCTGATCCATGCCTTATGGGTAGTGCGGAAGAAGGCATGAAGTTAGGAGCAGGCAAAGCAAAAGAAAGGAGCAGTGAAGAGAGAGACACTTCTACAAGTGCAGTTAAAAAAAGGGGGGCTCTCTTTTTTGCAAACAAATTTTGATGTGGCTGGCTGTTTGGGGCCTGGTGGAAAGAGTCCTATTGACTTCAAAGGATGTTGGAACAGACCGCAAGTCCTTGGTGTGGAGTTAATGCTTATTCTATTTTGAAACTAAAATCTCCATCGATGCGTGTTTCTGTTCACTGACCATTTCACAGAGACCTTTACTGTAAATACTGACACAATAGAGCTGTCACACCATCTGTCATAGCATTCCTGAATTTGAATCCTTCCTGTGCTGTCAAATGTTGCTTAGGGCATGAACAAAGCTCTGCCACCCCTGCCTATCCTTGGCTGCTCTTTGCACGTCCTCTATATTGTTAAGTTGCTCTCTAAATGTTGTTTGACAGAGGAATTCTTTCGGTCAGTCCCTTTCACCTGTTCCTCCAGCCCCACAATGTGCCTGTCATAGCAAATGCCCTGGTTTCACTCTCAACACGTGTCCCAGATGTATCCATCTTTTCTGGAGAACTTTGGCGATAAGGAATTGTTGAACTCTCTGATTAATCTCAGCTGTTGTTAAATTCCTTCCATTTAATACATAGTATTTTCCTGAGGCACTTGCTTTTAAAGGCATTTATAGACATCTGTCTATAGATTTTGGAGGAGTTCCAGCTTTTACATCCAAATGTTAAAGTGGAAATAACATTTAAGTTTAAGATTCATAGTTTTATCTTTAAGCTGCAATTTTTCAACAGCCAAATCTTGTTTAAGATTCTGACTTGCCAATCATGCCATTATTTCCTTCTGGATGTCCCCATTGGCTTACACATTACTGACAAGGTATGTGAATTGATTCATCTCTTGAATTCCTGTGCCTTCTTTGCTGGATTAATCATTAGATTGTCATCATTAACCCCATCCTTTTTTGCAATGCTGGACAGTCTTTTGGTCTTTGCATGCATGTTGACTGAAACTGTCACTTAGCAGAGCTATGTCGTCTGCAAAACCTAAATCTTCTAGTATACTGGTGGTTAAACCATACAATGCCTGTGTGGTATCCATCTATATTTTTTCTCATAATAAAGTAAATGGCAGTTCCAGACAGGAGATGTGAGAGAATGCATCCTTGTTTGACACCAGTGTCTGTGTTAAACCATTTGCTCAACTCTGCATCTAATTTAGCTTTGAAAGCTGTGCCTTGATGTAAAGCCTTGATAAGTATTTTTGTTGGTATGCCACAGCACTGCAAG
The DNA here is from genome assembly GCF_965152235.1 of Eretmochelys imbricata. Classification (NCBI taxonomy): domain Eukaryota; kingdom Metazoa; phylum Chordata; order Testudines; family Cheloniidae; genus Eretmochelys; species Eretmochelys imbricata. The sequence goes on from NC_135573.1 coordinate 244,936,890, forward strand.
GTGTTACAGAGAGAATCACGATGGAAGCTGTTAGATGTTTTCTTAAAATCTATGAGGTTTATGATGAGTATTTTTGATGATGTTCTTTTCAGTGTTATTCTTAGGGTGAAAATCTGGTGGACACATGATCTTGTGGATCAAAATTCAGCCTGCTCATCCCTTAGCTTTGCCTCAACCACTGGTGTTATCCATGTATTTCCTCTTCTCATGATGCTTTTTACTGCTTTGTCCTTTGTTTTATACAGATATTTTGCTGCTTCTTTTTCTGGAGGTGTTTTGGAGATTAATATTTGCTTTGGCTTATTTCCTTTTTTCACATCATTCCATGTATCCTCACTTATTCAGATTTTAGGTTTGCTTGTCTAAAAACCAACTACAGTTATTATAGCATCTATGGTACTGTCACGCAGAAAGGACCATGACGTGTCAATGTTGACTTCTTGTGGTGGATCTAAGTCTTGTAGCATCTGAAATCTCTTCTTCATTTCAATTTGAAATTACCACTGTAATGTCTTGTCTGATAGCCTTTTCCTGTCAATTGTCTTGGTGCTTTGGGGAATTTTGTTTTTCATAAGTTTGATCTTCTTCAGTTTTGCCACCCATAAATTGAAGTCTTGTCTAATGTCAGCTCCTCTGAATGCTCTGACATCCTAGAGAATTGATCTAAATTTCCTTCCATATATATATGGTCAGTCTGGTTCCTGGTGGTTCCATATGGGAAATTCCAAGTTACTTTATAGAAAACTCTGTGTGGGAATAGTGTTACATCAGTTATGATCCCTGACACCAGGCACTGTTCAACCAATTCTGATTTTTGGAACAAAGGCCATGCTTCCTCATTGCTCTCTCCATTCTATTCTTGTGGTCCTAAACCATGGTACTGAAGTCCCCATTATTAAGAAGATGTCATGTTTAGGAATATTGTCAGAGTTTAGGCAATTGATCTTTGATCTCATCATTGTAGTTGTCTGTTGGCACATAACATTGTAGATTTGACATTTTCGTGTATTGTGTTTGAAACCTAACTTGGAGCTGTTAGCTCGCAATTGGCTCCCAGTCTATAAGTGATTTTTCTGCTTTGGAAGTCATAATTAATGCTACTCTCATTGAGTGGCAACCATCTTGCTTCCCTACATATACTTTCATTTTTTAATCTTTTTTGATAAGCTTCTGTTTATCAACATTTGCTTACTCCAAAGATTTTGTGATTGTATTCATCCATTTCTTTCATCACCTGCATGACTTATGGCAAAGAGTCCTGTGGCACCTTATAGATTAACAGACGTATTGGAGCATAAGCTTTCGTGGGTGAATACCCACTTCTTCAGATGCATGTAGTAGAAATTTCCAGAGGCAGGTATAAATATGCCAATAAGAATCAGGCTAGGGATAACGAGGTTAGTTCAATCAGGGAGGAAGAGGCCCTCTTCTAGCAGTTGAGGTGTGAACACCAAGGGAGGAGAAACTGCTTTTGTAGTTGGCGAGCCATTCACAGTCTTTGTTTAATCCTGAGTTGATGGTGTCAAATTTGCAAATGAACTGAAGCTCAGCAGTTTCTCTTTGAAGTCTGGTCCTGAAGTTTTCTTGCTGCAGGATGGCCACCTTTTAATCTGCTATTGTGTGTCCAGGAAGATTGAAGTGTTCTCCTATAGGTTTTTGTATATTGCCATTCCTAATATCTGATTTGTGTCCATTTATCCTTGCATGACTTATGTTATTACAGACATTATAGTAATGTTCCAGAAATCTACTTTGATAGTTTGTTTTGCCTTTAGTTAAGAACTTTTCAGAGTCTTAGCTTCCTACTGGCTTTCACCTTGTCTTGTCATTTCTGCTGAGACAGAGTTCATTACTTTGGCTTGCTGTTTGCCAGGATGGCTACCTTGTTGTACAATGATGGCATTGGACCAGGCTCTGTCTTTGTGAACAAGTAGTGGTGGAAGGAAAGCACAAGAGGCCAAATCCACAAAGGGACTTAGGTGTCGGTGCCACCTAAGTGGAATTCACCGCCCTGAAGTGTCCAGGCTTCTTATACTATATCCAGGGAGAGCTGGGTGCCTAAGAATGGGATTTACAGGAGCCAATATGCTGAGTGGGGAGCATCCTAAAAAAGCCAGTAAGAATTGCCAAGGAAAGGGGTAGGACCTAAGCCTAGCCTCTTGAAGTTAGCTTGGTGCCTAATTCTGCTCTGGAGGGAGGCATCAGCTTTGCTTGGGGATTCACAGCCATGCACTCTCTCCTGGAGTTAATTGCCTTAGTCAGGTCAGCCCTTTCTCTCTGTCTCTCACACACAAAAGCCTAGAGAGAGACTTTCTGCCCTCCAGTAGCTCAGTGGTATAGGCACTCCCCTGGCGGGGGGAGGGAAGGGAGACCTATTTTAAAATTCATGCCCTGGCTACTTTGGGGCAGGGATTTGAGCTTAGGGGTCCTATATCGCAGGGGAGGGCCCAAACCACCAGGCTATAGAGTCAATCTCTTGCTTTCTCTCTGGCCCAAAGAATATTTAATACTGAGTGGAACAGTTTTCACGGGAGAGACTGAGAGAAGCCCACCACAGCACATCCAATAGCCAAGGCATGTGGTCCTACTTCCCTGGGATGTGGGACACCCAAGTTCAAGTCCCTTCTCTAAATTAGGCAGTGGGGATATAAACCTTAGTGTCCCGTATCCTGGGAGAGCGCTCTAGCCCCTCGGCTATTGGGTATTCTGGGGGAAACATGTGTCCACCCACCCAGATCTGGTTGCTCCTGACTGTCTTTTGCGTGGGTTAGGCATGCCCTAAGCATCCCCCAGACAAGATAGGAGGGGAAACTCTTAGTTTGTGAACTCTGCCAGGTCTTGGGTGTTCAAGCAACTCAGTGGCATTAGGCCATAGGCAGTTTTGCACAGGCCCACCGGCAGAAATGTAGGCACCTACGTAATTTAGGCACTTATAGGGTTAGGTGGCAGCTAAGCAGGGGTTCTGAGGATCTCATCAGCACTTTCATTTTGGATTTAAGTGTCTAATTCATTTTTTGGATCTAGCCCAAGGAGCCTGCCCCCACATACCTTCTTCCTGATAACTGGCTTGCATTGCAGTTCTCCCTTGCTCCTGGCACTAATCACCGCAATGGCCTCGACACTGGCTCCAGCCCTCCATCAACCCTGTTCAGCAGAGCTGACCAGCTGTAACCCTTTAAGGATCTTATCCATAGATTCACTTCATTTGGGAGGCCGCAACAGCTTACATCTTGGTACTTACATTGCTCCCACTACTACAGTATCTAGTATAATATATGGTTTCAGAGTAGCAGCCGTGTTAGTCTGTATCCGCAAAAAGAAAAGGAGTAGTAGTGGCACCGTAGAGACTAACCAATTTATTTGATATTGACTAGCCACTCTACACTTCAAATTAGGAAGGGTTTAAAACACACTTGACCAAATTTTTCTCTCACATACAACCAAGGGTTGCACAAGTATATGTCAGAAAAAAAATGTTATATTGTGTTTACACAGTAGGTGACATATGAGCAGTTACATACTATTGCTAGTGAAAAATTAGGATTTTAAAAATTCAGCTACAAAAAGACACTTTAATTTGTATTTAACCCACAAGAGCAAAGCAATTCAGTTAAATGCTTTTCATTTTGCACTGTGGTACTAGTCTACAATACCAAAGGGGAGAAAGCTGGGAAAGTTTGCTCCCATACATATATTGTAGCCTGGTATACTCTTTGTTAATCAGTCCAGCCAAAGCTATGCCTCCTAAAGCTAAGGGCAGAATGCAGCTTCCTTTCCACAGAGAACAATAGCTGTATTTTAATCACTAAAATTTATGTTATATATAAATAGAGAGAGAAAATTACTTTTGAATAGAGCCAAAGCTTAAAAGCAAGAATTTTTTATATGAATTTTACCTCATCAGTAAGTAGATTACCTAGAAGTAGTTCTTTTTTAAAAAAATTAGATAAATGTAACCACATTCAACATTGTGCTGAACACAATCTTTAATAATTGCTTTTTTTGACCCGCTGTGTGTATCTCTCCATTGGATCTCTCTATAAAATCTCTGTAGCAGGCCATAAAGGGGGAAGTAACCACATTATCAGGTGACCTCCCTGCTTGGCATCATTCACAAACCAACTTTTAAAGCAGTAGATATTCATTTTCAAGAGCTGTCTCTTTCTCCCCTTATGCGAGAGATCAACCCATTAGTAGGGTGACCAGATGTCCCGATTTTATAGGGACAATCCCGACTTTTGGGTCTTTTTCTTATATAGGCTCCTTTTACCTCCCACCCCCTGTTCCGATTTTTCACACTTGCTGTCTGATCATCCTACCCATTAGCATCAACCCGTGTTAGCCAAATGATCTTGGTAACTAATCTTGGCACTCTGAAGTGGATTAAAATCAAAACCTGTTTAAAAAGTTTTAAAAGCATTACTCAGTAAGGACCATACATAACAATGTATCATGAAACAGTTTCAGATATATCACTGTAAGTCATACCATGGACCAAAAATTAGACTCAGGAAAATAAAACAAAACAACCTACAGTCAGAAATTGTCAGAAATTGTGTGAATTTACTTGTAAGTAAAAGTTGAGATGAATTATTCTGGATACTTTCACAGCTTAATAAAATCATTGTATTGTGCCTTGTGCTGTATTTTTTATTGCATGATTACAGCTTGCTCCAATTTCTAATACACATACTGCAAAACCTTTTCATCATGTCAGCAATGGTTCAGGTTTCAAAGCAATATACAGCAAGGTCTACAGTTCTCATAAGCTTCTCATTTACTCCTTAAATCTGTAATATCCAAAAGCTGGTAATTTTCCTTGCTGTGCATACAGTGAAAATCTCCTCTCTCCTCATGTGTGAATATCAGTTCTCTGCAGTGTGCAGATGCCTTCTGTAAAATGATAGAGAAAACAGGCTAGATCATCAGCTCAGATAAATCCGCGTAGCTCAGTTGAAGTCAGTGGAACTATGCTGGCTGACACATTGGCTGAGGATCTGGCCACATATATTTAGAACATCTAGGGGTACCTGCAAGCAAAGAATATGAATGAGACAGAGCGACCCCAGGAATTTTTAATAAAAAAACGCAGAGTTCAGTATATAAATCAATATTTCATGATGATATAATTCTACTGTATGTGCTTATCTATGTTTTGATATCTTTTAATCGACTATACTTCCTAACGTTGCTCTCAGGCTGAATTAATTTATATCTGTAAAGCACTTTGAGATGCTTCCGTGATTGGTGCTATATAAGCACACAGCATTTTTTCTACTTTATTCCATTTTTTTGGTATTCAAAATGTTTCCATTCGGAGTTTTGAAATCCCAGTTTGATTTTTCTGCCTTATCAAATTGCAAATAATGGGGAAGACATGTGGTCATTTGCAACATATAGGTGGGATACTGTGCAGAGTGCAGTGGCATGAATAAAAAGAGTGGAAAGGTTACCAGTTACCAGAGAGACCTGAAACCAAGGAGAACTTTTTCATAAAATGTTCAGAAATTTTGTTTCCCCCATTTTTGCCCATTACCACCTGAAATGGTGACATTTTGGGAACATTGCATTTTTGCTGATTAAAACATGAAATTATGAATCCTTGTCTCCACAGTTAAAACAATTTAACAAAAAAGTCTGTTTTGTTGTAGAACAATTTCACTTAAAATGATGTAGTTTTAGCATGGACATTTCATGAAAACAGGACCATCTTCAAATTCTCCACAAAATGCAATATGCTCATGTTTTGAGCATTTTTTATTACGTTGTAAATATCTACCTCTGTTTCTGGTGAATATGGGGGTGAGATTTATGTGGCAGATTAGAGTGAGAGGAGGAAAAAGAAATCTGGGTTTATCCACAAGAATTGTTTTAACTATATCTGGGCTTAAGAGGATGAATTGGGATTCTAGAGTAGGGTATGTCAAGAATATTCAGCCATGTTGTCTGCATGAACATCCTCCACCTTTGATAGCATTATTCCCTGAAATATGGCCTCAGGAGGTGTTGCTTCTTCCAGAAAATGATTTTTGAATGATCTTGTAGAAATCTATAGCAAGGATATCATTCTGTATTACAGAATCAGATTGGCGGAAGAATCTGATAGCTGAGGCAGATTTCTGTCCCGTGGGAAAGTGCATTAATGGGATGTAAGCTGTATTGTTTCACATGGCTGGTGGTAACGTGTGACAGGGTGGGAAGAAGAGTGCTGCCGCTTTGGTCAATTTTTACTTTGTATCTTCTATATGCTTGTATTGTTCAATCTATATCAAGGGTTCCTAGAGCTTTGGATCTGTTGAGAATGAGGGCCTTCAGCTGTGGCCGTCTAGACATCAGGCAATCAATGAACATAGTGGGACCACTGCAGAACCACCTGATTGGATAAGGCAGTCAGATGGCTTGCTCTGAAGCCCAGCAGCTGTAGAGGATCAGTGGCTGCTCAATGCACATGCTCTATCTGCCTCCCTGTGCTCACTTCGCTCCAAGCCCTGCTCCAGCCTAGACAGTGCCCTACAACCAATCTCGTTCCAGTCCTGTCCCAGTCTTGCTCCTGCCTTGGAATCAGCCCTGATCCTGACTTTAGGTAATCCCATTCTGACCCTTGGCTCTGATGCCTGGCTCTGACTCTCTCGATCTTTTTTTCTGGCATTCAGACTCTGACTTTGGTTTTGACCTTTGCCTTTGATCCCTGTTTCTGACTCTACTTTGACCTTGGGTGTTGGCTTTTGGTTTCTGACCACTAGTCCTGATGCCTACGACCTGTCTCATGACAGGCTTGTACCATTTGTGTAAGTCTGAAATTGAAATAAACTATAGAAAGATTCTATTTTCCAATACATTCTATAGAAATTCTCAAAAAGTGAGAATAGCACCTGGACAGTTAAACTATAAAAGAATGTAAAATTGCTTAAGCTGTGCCCATTGCATTGTGGATTTACATTAGTATGACTGAGAGCAGAATTAAGCCTCGATTTCTTAGGGCAGTGAGGGTTTGGGAGAAGTTTAAGTGCCTAACTATAAGCCAACGAGGAATTAGAAACTGGCTAGACAAGTGCAGTGAGTGCATCACTTCAAATCCTAGTTTATGGATCAGATATTGGTGTTGTAAACTTATGTTCTATAATGCTCATCCTCAGATATCTTTGGAAGAAATGATATGGAAAATGCTATGACTCTGGTTGAAATTCTCATCCAATGGAATGTTGCTTATTTCACATCATGTCACTGAAGGAAGAATCTGGCCCTTTATCTGTAGTGGACGGAAAATTAATTTTCATAAAGGGAACCATCTACTGAAGTCTTATGACTTCAACTAGAGAAATAGATAAGTATATTTTCAATTGGTAAATATTCTAGTACAGCTACGCCTTTCCTCTGAGTCATTGTGTTATTTCCTCTGAACTTTGCAGCCTAAAGATAAAGTGGAAAGATTGTCTTTTTGCCTGCATTGTCACAACACTTAACCCTGAATTAGAGCAGCTACAACCACTGATTCAATACCTTGCTGAATTTCACTTTTATTTTCTCCCAAATAGCTTTGAAAGCCTGAGGGTCTTTTAATGTCTGTGCTTTGTTGATAATGTGTTTTGTTAAAAACAAAAATTGTCAAGGTAAGGGTATGACCTCTTCTATTCTCTGGTTAGAGTCCCGTGTTGCAGTACTGCGCTTCATTTGTTACCGTACTGCACTTCACTGGGAAAGGTAATTACAGTTAAAATTAAACTCTATAGAGTGTGTCCCGCTGCCTTTTAACTGCTAGACACGAAGAAGAGGCCGATTCCTATGTATTCACCTCTTGTTTAGAAGATTCATGTTTATCTAATGTGAAGTCAATATTATTATCCTGAAAAGAGTTAGGGTATGGCTAACAATCCATCAGGGACTGTTTCTTTATAGCACTGATGCTATGCTCTAGTGGCTCAGAAACCATTTAACTGTGCTAAGATTCTGATCTACCTTTGCGCATCAACATTCGAAACATCATTTATCTCATCTTAAAAGCTTGACAATAAAATATTTCATTGTGTTTAACAGTGAGATACTTTATAGCTGGAGAAGAAGAATTAAGCACCAATGGATGAGATGAAAAAATACAAAAAAAAAAAAACCTTGAACTACATATATATGTGTGTGTGTGTGTATATATACTTTCGATATAGAGAGATTTTGGTACAAGTTTATTTTCTTTGTATTTTTCCATCACATCCATTGGCACTTCATTCTTTTTCTCTTCTCCATTTATAAAATACACACTTTTTTTTATATTAGTGAGATGTGTATTAGGGAGTGTGGGAAATGTTATGATGGAAGAAGAGATATTAAATACAAATGTAGGCGTCCAAAGTAATATGGATAGGTCTGCTATATTATATAATATATATTACATATGGAATTAAAGTGAGAGAAAGTGCAGATTCTGGTACAGAGGCTCTGGTCATTATTTTGGACCAAATTCTGCCCTTTCTACTTCTGTCACATGTTTTGTCACATCGGGGGGAGGGATAGCTCAGTGGTTTGAGCATTAGCCTGCTAAATCCAAGGTTGTGACTTTAATCCTTGAGGGGGCCATTTAGGGATCTGGGGCAAAAATTGAGGATTGGCCCTGCTTTGAGCAGGGGGTTGGACTAGATGACCTCCTGCGGTCCCTTCCAATCCCAGTATTCTATGATTCCATGTAAACCTTAAAACACTCTGCCAACACTAACAAATGATGACTTGCAACACTTCTGTGAAGTACAGAAGTAATATCAATCAGTCTTTTACAGTTGAAGGAAAGATTTTTTTTTCAAAAGGATTCCCAGTTGTTCCTTTGAAAGTTTCCCTTGAGGGAAACTAACATGCAGAGAGGTTAATGACTTACTGTGATGGGGTGTGCTCTGCACACTGGCCCTGTAAGAACTGAGCTGGGCCAGGTGGTCCCAATTTGTTAATTAGGCTGCAAACAGGGGAGCTTTGGGCTGGAGGCTGCTAATTAGAGAGAAGCTCACCTGTGAGGGACAGGTGTGGCTTCTACAAAAGACAGGAAATTGGAAGCAGAGGGGTCAGTAGGGAGAAGTCTGTAGTTACTCCCTGGGAGAATGGAGGTGTGTTTGGGCAGGGGGCCTGAAGAGATGAGTTGCTTAAAGTTGCTCCCTTGGAAGAAGGATAGTTGAGACTGGCAAACCCAGAGGAGTGGGGAGGGCCAGGAAGTATGGAAGCGACTCAGGGAAAAGCAGCAAGGTGCAGGTAATGGACTTTGGCTTCTGAGTAGAAGGCTGGAGTAGAGGGTGGGCTCGGGTTTCCCTGTCAGCCACCATGAGAGTGGTACTGTTAGGCAGTGAAGCAGGAGGCTGCTGGAGAGCAGGAACTTTGATTCTCCTTTGTGGGGATGGGCTGAGTCACTGTGGTCCCGGGAAAGTGAGAGGGATTGATGAGGAGAAACTGATAGGTGTAACTGCCCATAATAAGGAAGTTGGCTTGTAAAAATGTTGGGCCTGATTCTGATCTCATTTACCCAAATGTAACTCCATCAACTTCAATAGAGTTACCTCTGGCTTACTGGTACACTGGTTGGAGTCTGTTAAGAATCAGGCTTTCAAAGCTTTGCTTTATCTCTTGGATGGGATTCACAAGAGAGAATTAAGTGCAGCAATGTCGAGCTATACAATATCTAACTTTTACAGACTTGAGTGAAGTGCCTAGGCTTCTTAAGCAATACCTGGGCAGAGTTAGGCACTTATAAAAGGGATCCACAAAAGCCAGTATGCTAGCTGCCTAAACTAGCCAATAGGCCCCACCACTCCTCCTCAGCATTTTCAAAGGGATTTAGGTGCCTAACTCTAGTTTGGAGGGAGGACCCGTCTCTACTTGTGATTCACAGCTGTGAACTTGGAGTTAGATGCCTAATCGAGTTCAGTCATTTTTCAAGAGAAACTGAGGAGGAAATGTCTCCGTTATAACTTTTAGCCCAGTAGTGGCTAGAGCACTCAGCTGGGATGTGGAAAAACCCAGGCTCCATTCCCATCTCTGCATGAGTGGAGCAGGGACTTGAACATGGAGGTCCTATATCCCTAACTACTGGGTTATGGGTCTCTTGGGACAGGAGTTTCTCAGTCTCTCCTGTTGAAGCTGTTCCACTGTATTTAAAATTTGAATTATTCAATGGGCCACAGAGTGCATTAGAAGGACTCACTTTAGTTAGGGCACTCATCTGGGAGGTAGGGTTCCAGTTCCCCTGTTCTGTTTTATGTGCTCTGAAGACATTTACCACCTTGAGCCCTGAAGGTAAGAGAGGCAAGGAATGCCTAGCTTGGGAATCCACCTGGAGCTTAGGTGTATATTAGGTGCTGAGCTGCTGAAATTAATGGTGGAAACTTAGGCTTCTAAGGAATTTAGGCATATACGGTGTTAGGCAACAGCTGAGCAGTGGTTTTATGAATGCCTGTGGTGTCTACATGTTGGACTTAGGGACCTAAAATGTCAATTTCACACTTTAATCTCTATCATCTTTCTAAGAGGCTGGAATTGTCCATTGTGTATTTTTTGCTGTGTTCCCATTTGTTCGTCTTTCAATGCACTGCTTAAAAGACTTGACTTGGGTGGGAAGAAACCGTATGGCAAGCAGCGCGTATACTACAAAAATTCTGCTGGATAAGATAAAACCGCCTCCATTTGGTATCAAAGGAAGAATCACTAAAAATAAAGGGATTTTTTTTTTGGTCTCCCTTCATTCTTTGAGTAATGCATTGTGGTGTGGTTTTTTTTCTCCCTGCTACTAGACATTACTGTTGCATTTATTCTTTGATATTAACAATGTCACATTCAGAAGACAAGGTCATTTAACCTATGTTTGGTAGGCAAACACATAAAGCTGCAAGATAGCATGTAATGCAAACTATTTTCAAATTGGGCTCAGGAATTAGAGTGACAGAATGAATGAACTACAGATCTGAAGAGCAAACATTTAATGTGGCACGTTCAGCATTGGCCAATTTGATTAGATTAAACACCATATTTTCATGCAAGGTGTAAATATTGAACTGTAGCTGTATGCTGTTTGTTTGCCTGGCTGAGATTAAATAAGGGTTAATAAATATAACCTCTGTTAAATCTTCTATAACCAAATTTATCTCTCAGCGTCACTTACTGTAGAATTAATAGCTAAAGCTGGCATTGAGAGATGGGACATTTAAGCACAATATCTCTTGAGCAGAGTATTTGTTCAGAATAGGGGTTGTAACTGACAGTCATCACGACTGCACTTGTTCACATAAATTAACCTGGACAGAAAGAGAGGCAAGGCAGCCTGATCATCCCATGGGTGCGATAACACAATCTGATACACTGGTTGTGTAGTGTCTTGGCCTTCACTTCTTTATATAAATACCAGCAAGAACTGCTTTAGACCGAGAAAAAATATTTACGTTGCAGCTGTGATGAGTTTCCCGGGATGCAACCTGGAACTGGGGTACTGTTGAGCCCTGTGTCTCACTAACCTGGGCTCCCTCTCACACTGTGATGCTGTGAAAAGCTGCAAACCCCTGCGGGTCCTGCACTCCACAAATATTCACAGGCAGGGACACACCCAACTGAGTTATATGAATGCTTTTGTCAGCCACTCATGAACCAACCATAGAGAGGCTCCAGCCAATTCCCCACAGCTCCCCAGTCTAAGACCCCAGAGCTGTATCATCTTGCTGTGGTTAGAAGCCTGGCCAGTATAAGTTTAGTACCCAGTCCGCCTCTTCCACAAGGTGGAGAGGACATGCACCAGGTTTTGTAAGCTAAACAGATTTCCCAGGCTCTTCAAGCAAAACCCACTGTTTTAGGTAAAATATAAAACTTACTAACTACAGAAAGATTTTAAGTGATTACAGGTAATAAGTTTATAGATCAAAGTTAGTCACTTAAGAAATAAACATAAAATTGCAATCTGAGTTCTATAATCTAGACAGGATTTGAATCAAGCATTGTCTCACCCTTATGGTCCAGTTCCTTTAATACACAAGCTGGGATTCTCCTTTCCAGCTTGGGACCACCTTCCCCATTCACAGGCTTTATTCTCCAGATATCTTTCCAGATGTTGAATTGTGAGGGGAAGGAGAACAAATGATGTCAATTCCCCTCCTTTATAGATCCTTCCAGCTTGCTGGAAAGATCTTTTTGTTATGATGTGAGTCAAGCCATATTCATTGTCTATGTGCCCCCTCTGAGAAGACTTCATTGTATATAGACATGGTGATGGTCCTTGGTAGTGTGGATTCCTCTTAATGGACCATCCACGCTGTCTGGCTTTTCCATTTCCATCCTGAAAGGCTGGTTGTGGGTGTTTCCAATCTTACAACATATTTCAGTAACACACCTATAACAAGACTTTATAACTTCACCTACAATGATAGTACATACAATCCAACAGGATATTAATGTTCAACAGATCAAAACTTTTAAAATGGTACCTCGCAAGGCATACTTTGTACAAAACGTATCATAATTATATGCCAGTGGTGAATATGGGGGTTCCTGGGTGCTGCTTTCAGGCACAGCGTGCCATAGCATCTTTTAGCACCATTGTCATAACATGAAGAAGATCTTAGAAGCAAAATACACAGCAAAGATAAAGTGAAAAGAAAAGGAGTACTTGTGGCACCTTAGAGACTAACCAATTTATTTGAGCATAAGCTTTCGTGAGCTACAGCTCACTTCATCGGATGCAACTGTAGCTTACGAAAGCTTATGCTCAAATAAATTGGTTAGTCTCTAAGGTGCCACAAGTACTCCTTTTCTTTTTGCGAATACAGACTAACACGGCTGTTACTCTGAAAGATAAAGTGGACACAGAACTGTGAGGAGAGGACACCGTTCAGCTGATAGAATCCCTATATACATTGGATGGGACAAAAGGTACAATGCCACTCATGCCTATTATACTTTGTCATCATGAGGGAGGTCCTCAGTGACCAAATGGAGTGTTTTAGCCAGTATTACAGTTCCACACTTGAGAGCACTTTCCTTTTGGCACCAATAACTACAGCAGAAAAAGAGATTCTATGGTAAAGGATTGGGGTTTTTTTGCACTCCGTAATGAAAAGAGAAAGCATGAGGTGCTGGTGATAAACCCAGACAATCAGATGCAAAAAAATCTGTATCAAGCATACATTCTTCATATGTAACAATCTAGGATGAATTTCTCCATTGCATGTAGGATCTGTGATATCCTGCTAAGGACAATCAAACAACAGATCAGTATATCACTAACCTGAAACATTTCAATGCTCTGTATGAATTTGAATCTCCCAGTTACAAAAGTAGGGATGAGTGAAATTTCTCCAGGGCCTCAGTGGAACATTATTGAAGCCCATACACCTTACTAACAGCCCGAAGCAAAGTCCATGGAAGTTAGTGGTAGGATTCTGATCTACCCTGGTGGACTGCAGGATAAGCCATAAAATGGGCTAAGTGGATAATGAAGCCCTAAGGATTTGGACGTTCAGTTTCCTTTGAATAAGGACCTAAAAGTAGAACAAAGGAGACAAAAATGATTAACCTTTTTTCCATTGTAACTGAAATGTTTCTGATGAGAAGATTGCTCAGGTCTAAGTTGTAATTTCTGGTCAAAGGAGAAAGGGTGGGAGAGAGTCAAGAATAGCCTCTATCCCAGTGGTTAGGGCACTCATGTAGGAGCTGCTGGTCCAAGTCCCTGACCTGAAACAGGCAGAGCCAGTACCTGAGCCTGTCTCCCACATCTACCTCATTGTACATCAGAATAAAACCAGTATCTGAAATTTTAGAGTTTTTTCCCATTAAATGGCATGGTTATCCAACCAGCCCTACCTAAACATTTGTCTACCCAGACTTCTTGTTGGATATTTTGTGAGATCAGGCCTTTCCCTGAGATTTTTAGTAATGCCTGGCTTTACATTGTCTGGAAAGACTATTATAAAAATAACTAATTTCTGAGACCACTTTCCACATGAAGCAACCTTTAGGCCCATACAGAACCCATTCATTGGGAAAAGTCACAAACTGGGTGCCAGATTATAACCCTTTTTTTGATCCTCTGTAACTCACCCCTTTTTAAAGTACAGCTGTGATATTTTAAGAATAGAATAATATAGCTTAAATTGTCTGGGGTCCCCAAAAGTCAGTTCCCTAAATGAGTGAGATTTTCAGGGAAGTTTAAGTCTAGTACCCCTAAGTCACTTTGGCTATGTCTAAATGACAGATTTAATTGACACAAGTTACATTGGCGTATAGCTGCCAGCTGCCAAAGTCTGTATATGGCTCATGCATGTGTGAACTTGGCTGCTTGCATCAGCATTGTGTTTGCTTACCAGGGGTGCTTGTGTCGATGCAAAGTGCAGTGTGGAATGGGTAGGTATCCAAGTGTGCCACATAGTGTCATCTGGCACAATGCCTTTTGGAAACTTTCACAGTGTTATGGGATACGAATGATTCACCCAGGGGTCTCTGGGAGCTAGGACTCAACTTCCCAGCATGCAGTTTTCTCTATCCCACGCTGTCATCTATATCCCATGTACCTTGCTTCTTAAAAAACAAAACAAACAAAAAACCCCCTCAGAAACCTGTACAAAATTGTTCAATGTCCATCATCACTGACAGAAGCATGAAGTCTGCAGACCTCTGCATTATTCTCAGGAAAGTTCAAAATACAGGATGTACAGTTCTCCTGTATTTGCAGAGCCACAGAAAGTACTGCAACAACCAAGTACATGATGACTTACTGGAGGACAGTTTGCTGAGGGACATAGTGAAAAACTATTCAAGTATGTTGGTGGCATTTGCGGAGTAGCTGCAGATGGTGGCATGGACCTGGACCTGAGATGGTGGGATTTCATCCTAATGTAGGTGTTGGATGACAAGCAGTGGCTGCAGAACTTTTGTATGTGAAAGGCCATATTCCTGGATCTGAGTGACAAATTAGCCCTCTGGCGCAGGGACACCAGAATGAGAACCTCACTGATAGTGGAGAAACAAGGGGTAATCACACTCTGGAAGCTTGCAATGCTGGATTGCTGCTGGTTAGTGGAAAATTACTTTGGAGATGGAAAATCCACAGTAGGGGCTGTTCTCATACAATTATGAAGGGTCACTAATCATGTCCTGCTATGCAGGATTGTGATTCTCAGCAATGTGTATGACAAAGAGGATGAATTTGAGTCTATGGGATTCCCAAACCTGAAGTAGGGTGAAGGATGGCACACACATCCTGATTTTGGCACCAGTCCACCTTGCTCATTGAGTACAGGAAGGGCTACTTTTCTGTCATTATGGAAGCACTGGTGGATCACTGGGGACAGTGCCGGCTAGTCAGGGAAAAGGCATGATTCTTGCATCTTTCAGAACACAGGACATATTCAGAAAGCCTGCAAGCAGGCATATTCTTTGTATTGCCAGCAGATTACCATTGGCCATATTGAAGTGGCAATAATGACTCTGAGACACCCAGTCTGTCCCTTGCTCCCCTGTCTCATGTATCCAAACTCTGGTAATCTCAAGAGCCCCAAGGAAAAGCTTCAGCTACGGGCTCAGCAGTGCAGAATGACTCAATGTACTTTTAGTAGATTGACGGGACGCTGCCTTTTGTGTCCTGTACAATATCTGCAAGGCAAAAGGGAAAAGGGTGCCACCACAGTGGTGGGCGAAGGTGGAGCAATTGTCTGCTGACTTTAAATAGCCAGACACAAGGGTCACTACAAGAGCTCAATGTGCAGCTATGCGGTTGAAGGAGGTGGAAGTATAGGGTCCATGATGCCATGTGGAATGTTGGAAAGAGTAAGGAGCTGCTACCATGGAGTCCTCCAAGGACTGCAAAGAGTGGGGAGTTTGCGGGGGGGGTATTTTTATTTTATATATATATATATATATATGGACCTGTAAGTCAACCAGGGTCTGCAACATTTGGGTTTGGTACCCGAGAAGACCGATTATGGCCTGGTGCATCTCCCTCTGCTTTTCCTTCTGGGACTCGGGCCTCTCTCATCTCTGATCCTTTCCTTTCCCTTTCCTAGAACATAAGAATGATCATACTGGGTTGGATTCTGTCTAGCCCAATATCCAGTCTTTTGACAATGGCCAATGAAAGATGCTTCAGAGGAAATGAACAGAGAAAATAGCAAGTGATTCATCCCCTGATATCCAGTCCCAGCTTCTAGAAATTGGAAGATTAGGGAAGCCCAGAGCCTGGAGTGACTGACCAACTTGGCTAAGAGGCCCATCGATGAGGCTATCTTCCATGAACATAACCAATTCTTTTTTGAACCCAGTTATATTTTTGGCCTTCACAGCATCCCCTGGTAATGAGTTCTACAGGTTGGCTGTGCTTTGGCAATTTCACAGAATGAGTGGAACACTTCTGGCACTGAGGGGCACTTTAACTGTATTTCATTCCTTGAAAAACTATCCTGTATTCAAAGAAAGGAAGATAAAAGGTCTAGACAATGGGACTAAAGCTTGTGGATTTTAAGAGATACTTCATTCTTTGTGAAAAAGATTTCAGTTTCTGCAGGAATAATACCCTTGACTTTGCATACACGTGTGTGTGTGTGTGTGTGCATCAGAATATGAGTTCTCGGTGCGATACAGTGGCCAAAAAGGCTAATGCAAATCTTGGATGTATAAATAGGGGATATCAAGTAGAAATAAGGAGATTCTATTACCTCTGTATTTGGCAGTGGTATAATTGCTGGTGGAATGTTTCCAGTTCTGGTGGCCACAATTCAAGAAGGATATTGAAAAACTTGAGAATTTAGAGAAATGCCATGAGAATGATTAAAGGACTGGAAATTTTGCCTTATAGTGAAAGTCTCAAGAAGCTCAATCTGTCTAGTTTAACAAACAGAAGGATAAGGGATGACTTGATGACAGTGTATAAGTACCTACATGGGGAACATAAATTTGATAACAGAGGGCTCTTCAATCTAGCAGACAAAAGTATAATATCCAATGGTGGCAAGTTAAAGTTACAGGCATTCAGACTAGAAATAAGGTGCACATTTTTAATAGTGAGAGTAATCAACCATGGGAGCAGTTTACCCAAGGGTTGTGGTGGATTCTGTATCACTGGCAATTTTTAAATCAAGATTTGATGTTTTTCTAAACTTTATGCCCTAGTTCAAATAGGAATTAATTAAGGGAAGTCCGATGGCCTGTGTTATGCAAGAGGTTGGACTAGATTATCACAACTGTCCTGTCTGGCCTTATCTATACATTCATTCATATTACAAATATTTACTGCAGGCTACAGACTGAACTACAATTTGTGGACATTCAGGATACACAGAATGAAATCAAATGTATCCCATAACCAGGTAAGAATCTGGAGCTTTTTAGCAGAACGGAACACATAAAAAGGCACTATCAGAAGGAGCAATTAAGAAATGGTGCCTGCAGCTCTTTTGGTCAGAGGTGCTCAGCTGGTATAAGCACAAGATGTCCAACCTCTCTTGAGTTCTCATCCAAGCTGGGACAGTGTCACCCACTGTGACCATGTGAAGTCACCTAGCCTCTCTTCCTCACCTCCTCCATCAGTAAAGTGTAAAAAGTAGTCACACAGTTCAAAATCATGATCATGAGGATCAAGATCATGATCATGAGGATAAATTAGTGCTTCTACCTTCCTGTAACAGGGCAAGCTGTCCCCAGTTAGTGCCCAACCCCATTTGTATCAGCTATAGCCCACTTCCGTAGGTGAAGGGAATGAGTCCAGGAGTCATATGATAGGAGCATGTGTCTAAGAAGCAGGCCTGTTGGGGGAGATAAGAGCTCAGTTAGATGTGCAGGAGGCTGAATCTGGTTTATCTGCTTGATTATTAATATTTATTGCCTGCAGGTATGTCTACACAGCAAAGAGAAAAATGTGTGGCTGGCCTGTGGCAGCTGACTTGAGCTCGTGGGGCTTGGGCTGTGAGATTGTTTCATTGCTGTGTACACTTCCAGGCTGGGCTGGAGTTCTAGAGCCCAACCTCCAGCCTGAGCCCAAACATGTACTCCACAATGAAACAGCCCCATGAGCTCGAGTTGTCTGGCATGGGCTAGCCGCAGGTTTTTCTTTGCTGTGTGGACATACCCCATGGGACAACCAAGAATGGGGCCCCATTGCACTAGGAATTATTTTGATTTGAGGGAAATAAAACTTGACTTTGAAGAAAAGAGCCTGAAATTCTGCTGCTGTTGGGCATGTTACTTGGTGCACAGGCTGGTGAGTTGTCCCTCTGGCTTATACTTCTATTTTTTTTTTTGACAGTGCATCTATGAATACAAGATAATGAATGGTAAGCTGGAGGCTAAGGAGATATTCTTATTTATCCCATAATAGGAGAACATGGGAGCACTTTACATTAAAAGGTGACACAATATAAAACTGATACAAATAAATTAGCATTTTTTGATAATTTATCATAAATTAACTTGTAACATTCACTGCTATGGGATATTATGTGGGCAAATTTAGTACATTTCACTCAAGGATTACATACTTATATGAATGAGAAAAGCATTGAAAGTTCCATTAGTAGTTATCCTAATGGCAAGGGGCTAGAAACACTCTCAGAGGTACAATGAGGTGCAAGTGGCCCCTGCCTTTCCTAGACAGGACCACTAAGATTTAAAGGATCCCTAGAGGAGGGTAAGCATTATTTCCGCCATCATCCAATGGGATTATATAAGGGAAAGACAGCCCTAGTTTATTCCTGGGGACTCATAGGAGCCCCACAAGAGAAGTTGCGGAGGGTGTGTACTCAGTCAGGGTAATCTCTTCTTGCCTGGGCTATGTTCCCTCCCCAGCCAGCACCAGGTGCGTTAATGGCTACATTGTCATCCCAGCTTTGGGGTGTCATCCCAACCTTCCCCCTTTCTACCACCAAGTGCTGAGAAAAGCCAGAATAAAGCAGGAGTGAATCTTGCCCAAAGAGTGTAAATCCTTGCAGAGTTCAGAGCAGAAGATGAACAACAGAGATGGGATCAGGATGGAATTTTCTGTCCTCCCCCCCACCCCCCAACACATGCTGTAGATTTGCACAAATGACAAGGTCTAATATATTTTGCGGGGCTTTTTTCCCCTACTTCATCTGAGCATCTGCTATGGGCAACTACCAAATTTGAGAGACCAGACTAGATAGACCATTGGGCTGTGCCAGTACGGTGCTAGGCAATAACACATAATTTTAAATGACAGATTTTTATATTGCAATGAACAGCCTATCACAAATGGATTCCATTTGTTATTACCACACTCATTCTAGAAGAAATTAGAATGTAGATGGAGTACTTGTAACAGATACGCTAAGAGATTTAAAATGTGTACTCTGCTGCTAATTGAGGTTGGTAATTGTATGGACCAGAACCTCAGCTGGTGGATGTCAACATAGCTTCATTGTCTTCCGTGGAACTATGCCAGTTTGCACCAGATCTGGCTCTTAAATAAATATAATCTCAAGTTATTGCTTCTATGAAATCTGTGAGCAGATTTACCTCCCAGCATTTTCAGAGAAGTACTAATCCTGCTGCTAATTTGCCTTGGGAAACCTATTATATATATAATATACTATTATGTGTACTGAATAAGGTCTTGTGAAAATCTACACAGCCAGGTTGAGTACTTGGTTTTGGTAAGCAAGTCAAATATCATTCACTTTTTCACCACCATTGCTATCATTATAGTACAATGAAGACAAGCACTTTCTCTGCTAGGGCTGGTTAATTTTCATGGCAGTTTTGTAAGGCTAGATTAATAGGCACCAATGTAATCATATTTGGGAAAATGGATTCAGAGGTCATGGAGTGATTATAAAGATAGACGTGCATTTTTACACTGAAAATTCAGGTAGGTCTTCAGAATATGGATCAGTCAAGGGGGCAGATTCAGTTCTTTCATTACATAATTGTAATCCCATTACGACTGTCTATATGTTGTCTTATATCGTGCTCCTCACCATGCAGTAAAATCGGCGGGGTTGCTTGGATGCAGGTGAGAATAGTGTTTGGCCTGTAATTCTATACTTTTTGCCTGAAGTCTTACAATTACATGTCATGATGTATCACAGTAGCAGCCAAATTCTACAGACCTTTTTCAGGCAAACCTTCTGTTGCCTTTGACTGAGAGAGAAGTGCACAGTTGACCCCATAGGGCCAGATCTTTAAAAAGAAGTGCCCACTGCATGCCCTAAAATTTATGTGCTATTACATGCTGAATGCAAATTTTGTGTGCAGGGTGACTGTGAATTAGCTAAATAGGCACCTAACTGATCATTTGTGCATATAATTAGCTGATTTTCATATACAAGTACAGCAAATATATGCACAAAAGCTATGGTGCACCAATGTTATCACATGCAAGTGTGCCTCTACCATTTAATAATCTGGCCTACAATGTCAACTGTACTATATCACAAGGATAATACAGAAATACCACAGGAGGTTTTAAATTCTAACTAAATTATAATTATAAGCCTGCCATGATCTTTGAGGAGCCTGCACTGCTTTATTAAGTACCCACTTAAATTTACACCAGGCTAATAATGTATTTGCTCAGCTTGATATTCTCTGCAATGAGGAAAAATGTGTGATAAAAATCTTTGTTTTAATTTACTATAACAATTTTCAGAAACGAGTGGAATCTTGTAGGTATGATTTAGAATAAATTGCTGGGGCTGCTGCTAATACTGTAATGGAAATGCCTTAAATGTAGATTTAATTTAGGATCTCCGTCAGCCACTATGCAATTTTAATTCTTAAGGTTAAAAAGTGGGACTAAATTCCACACAGTTAGCTAGAAGAGATGATCAAGCTGCCTCCTCTATGTTATGTGGACACCGTGTAATGTGCAGGAGTAAACTCAGCCTGTGAGGGGAAACACTGCTATAGTTCTCACTGCTCTGGTGAAGCTTTGGGGACCATTTTAGAAGTAAAGTGGTGGGAGAAAGCAGTTTCTTAATTAGAGCTGGTCAGAATTTTTTTCTCTAACCCTGTTTTTGTTTGGAAAATGCCAATTCATTAAAATCAAAACTTTGTGGGAAAGTGTCGGTTTTGATCAATTTTATGCTTTGAAAATATTTTGTGGGGAAAAAGCTGTTGAAACTGTTAATGTACCACTTTGACACTTTCTAAACAGAAAACCTCCAAAACAACTTTTTGTTTTGAAATTTATGTTAACTTATGGTGTTAAAGTTAAATAAGCCTGAAAGTGAAAGAAAACATTTTGGTTGAGCTGATCTGATTGTTTTTTTGGGGGGAGAATGAGGCAGGGATTTTCAACTCATGAAAAATGTCAAGATTTTGACTTTTTGTCCCAATTTGGAACTAGGAATTTTTTTTTTTTTAAATCTCAACAATTCCAGCAAAACGGGCTCCACTGTCTGTGACAGGATCTCTGGGATGCACACTGGGACTGTGGGATTGCTCTGTCCCATAACTCACTAATCTGGGTTGTTTCTCAGAATGCCTTACTGGCAAAACCCTCCAGGTGCGGATACCACTTCGTATAACTGCATGTGAAGCCCCATACCCAGCTAGATTTGCATGAATGCTCCCAGACCCACTCAGAAATCACACAGAGCAAGGCATCAGCCAAATCACTCCCCAGCTCCCAGCCTTTTACTTGAGAAATATACTGTCTTGCACTGCTCAAGACCCTTGTTGAGCAATGCAAGTTTATTAATTGGTTCGCCACTTCATCAATGGAAAGTGGACATACCCCAGCCTTTGTAACCTGAGCAGATTTATGAAGCGCTTCAGTCAACACTGAATTTCATCTGGCATTTTGTTGTCTAGTCACCTAGTTTGAGAAGTCCCTTTGTAGCTCTTTGCAGTCTGCCTGGGACTTAACTACCTTGAGTAATTTTGTATGATCTTCAAATTTTGCCACCTCACTGTTTATTTATCCCCTTTTCCAGATTCCTTTATGAATATGTTGAATAGGACCGGGCCCAGTACAGACCCCATGGGGGACACCACTATTTACCTCTCTTCATTCTGAAAACTGATAATTTATTCCTATCCTTTGTTTCTTACCTTTTAACCAGTTACCAATCCATGAGAGGACCTTCCCTCTTATTCCATGACAGCTTACTTTAAGCGCCTTTGGGGAGGAACCTTGTCAAAGGCTTTCTGAAAATCTAAGTACACTATATCCACTGGATCCCCCTTGTCCACATGCTTGTTGACCCCCACAGAGCATTCTACTAGATTGGTGAGGCATGATTTTCCTTTACAAAAAACATGTTGAGTCTTCCCCAACAATTTATGTTCATCTAGGTGTCTGACAATTTTTTTCTTTACTATAGTTTCAGCCAGTTTGCCTGGTACTGAGGTCAGACTTACCGGCCTGTAATTGACAAGGTCACCTCTTGAGCCCTTTTAAAAAATTGGCATCACATTAGCTATCCTCCAGTAATTTGGTACAGAAGCTGATTTAAATGATAGGTTACAGACAACAGTTAGTAGTTCTGCAATTTGACATGTGACTTCCTTCAGAGTTGTCCTTCAGACAAGTGCAAAGTACTACACCTGGGAAGGAAAAAACAAATGCACAACTACAAAATGGGGAATAATTGGCTAGCTAGTTGTACTGATGAGCAGGATCTGGGGTTACAGTGGATCACAAACTGAGTCTGAGTCAACAAAATAGTGTAATTGCAAAAAGGACCTATATGTTCTGGGGTGTATTAACAGGAATGTCATATATGACATGGAAGGTAATTTTTCTACTCTACTTGACACTGGTGAGGCCTCAGCTGGAGAAGTGTGTCCAATTCTGGGTGCCACACTTTAGGAAAGATGTGGACAAACTGGAAAGTCCAGAGGAGTGATACAAAGGTTAGATAACTTGACCTATGAAGAATATTTTTTCAAAGGAGTGGATATGCTTAGTCTTGAGGGAAAAAAAGACAGGATGGGCACCTGATAACAATCTTCCAATATGTTAAGTGCTGTTATAAAGAGGAAGGTGATCAATTGTTCTCCATAATGACCAAAGGAAAAAGTAACAGCTTAATATGCAGCAAGGAAGATTTAGGTCAGATATTAGGAAAAACTTTCCAACTCTAAGGGTAGTTAAGCTCTGGAATAGACTTCCAAAGACAGCTGTGGAATCCCCATTATTGGAGGATTTTAAGAACAATTTGGACAAACACCTGTCAGGGATGGTCTAGGTCAGGGGTGGGCAAACTATGGCCTGGGGGGCACTTCTGGCCCTCCAGCCATTTTAATCTGGCCTTCAAGCTCCCGCCAGGAAGTGGGGTCTGGGGCTCGTCCTGCTCTGGCACTCCAGCTGGGGAGCGGGGTTGGGGTCTTTCTGCTGCTTCTGGGAGCCGTGCAGAATGGGGCATGTCCCCCCACCAGCTCCTACACGTAGAGGCAGCCAGGGGGCTCCGCATGCTACTCCAGCCCCAAGTGCCAACTCCACAGTTCCCATTGGCCGGGAACCGCAGCCAGTGGGAGCTGCAGGGGCGGCGCCTGGGGACAGGACAGCACGCAGAACCACCTGGCTACACGTCTGCTTAGGAGCCGGAGTGGGGACATGCCTCTCTTTCTGGGAGCTGCTTGAGGTAAGTGCTGCCCGGAGTCTGCCCCCCTCCCATGCCCCCAGCCCCCTTCCCCAGCCCCGATCCCCCTCCCACACTCCGAACCCCTCAGTCCCAGCCCAGAGCAGCACCTTCCTGAACTCCCAACCCCTCATCCCCAGCCCCACTCTAGAGCCCACACTCCCAGCCAGAGCCCTCCCACACCCCAATCCCCAATTTTGTGAGCCCTCCATACAATTTCCATACCAAGATGTGGCCTTGGGCCAAAAAGTTTGCCCACCTCTGGTCTAGGTACACTTGGTCCTGCCTCAGCACACAGGGCTGGACTTGACTTTTCATGGTCCCCTCTAGCCCTACATTTCTATGATTCCAGGAGCTGGGGATTTAAGAAAAGCACCAAATAGAAAAAGACTCAGAATAAAATCGCAAGAGTTGTCAGTGCTAAGTGGGGCCTAACAGGAATTCCACCCCATCAGTAAACAGACTCAGCTGCCACTCCAGCCTCAGCCCTTTAGTTCTGAATTAAGGCACCTTCTTTCCTTTGGGCAGTGGCTAGTTCTTGAAAAAATTGGAGATTTGTAGGGTCCACATGTTCAGTCTGCTCCCAAGGCTTATCTAGTAGCCCCGAGTTCACGATTTGTTTGGACCTGCTGTGTCCCCACAGCCCTCTCCTGCAGCCCACATGGGGTATGTCTACACTGTAATAAAAGACCCGCAGCATGGCCATCGCTGGCCAGGGTCAGCCAACATGGGCACACAGAGCTAAAAATTGCAGTGTAGCTATTTGGGCTCAGACTGGAGCCCAGTCTCTGCAACCCTCCACCGTCATGGGGTCTCAGAGCTCAGGTTCCTGCTCAAACTCAAACATCTACTCTGCATTGTTTAGCCCTACAACCTGAACTCTGCGAGCCCAAGTCAACTGACCTGGAGTCTAAGACTCGGTGATGCAGGTTTTTTTATTGTAGTGTCAACATACCCTCCGTGTTTTCACAAATGGTATCCCCATTCTCCAATGGGAGGAGAGCTGGCAGCAGGAAGTAGGGATGGGCTTGCCAGCTCTCTAGACAACCAGGGCTCTGGGGGCATGATCAGCCTTCACAGCACTACTGCTGACATGTACAGTAGAGGCTCCACACTTTTTCATGAACTGAATCATCCAGCTGTACCTTTTAAGTCTCCACATCAATATTTAATTTCAATTGAGTAAATGTGTTTTTTGGAGGTTTTTTGAGTTAGGTAGTGGGAACTCTTGCTGAGTTAAATAGTGCAATGCACTGCAGTGTTGCCAACACTCTGGATTTTATTGCAAGTCTCTCAGTATTTGACAGTTATTCTTAAAGTCTCATTTCCAGGAGGTATTTGATTAGGTGATGATTTTCCGGTTTCATTTATAAAAAATTGAGTTTCTATCCTTCCTGCTTGAAAAGAAAAGTTTGAAAATGTGACCTGAGTGCACCCTAGAGATTAAAAAACCAGAAAACAAATTACACCCTCCCCCAAATATTGTTTTGTTTTTAAATCTAATTTTTTGGGGGGGCTGATTCATGACTTGAGTGTCTGTTGCTTTCAATACTAGCACTGCATAAGTGAGGAGTAGATTACAATGTATAGTAGGCAGTTCACTTTTTGCCTTGCTAGGAGAGATTCTGTTCAGCTGCCTGTACTGATGAGGATCTCTGAAGTAACATGAAGGAAACAAACAAGGACAGAAAAGTACAAATGTGTTTAAAAATTCACACTGTGCAAGGGAAGAGTGGTCTGTTCTATTTACTGTCAGCAATACAAACAATACAGGATTGAAAAATATCTGGAGGCTGTCTCCACTAATCAGTGATTCGGTAACAGCTGATAAGATAGCTCACACTGAGAAACAAATGAACACCATGTCATGCCCATATCTTCAGTAATTAATATCGCGGGACTAGATTGCAGGCATTAACTACTGCTTTGGCTTCCTTACTTTCTTCATGACTACAGTATCCAAAAGTGAGTCACATATACCTTCATTGCATTTTGGCAGGATAATAAGGTTTGTTTTTTTTTTAAATTAAAGATTATTCATTTGGGTTGGCCATATAAGCTGTCATTAAATACTACTGAAAAGATAACATTTCCTAGTGACACTCCAGTTAGTGCTAAAAGAGAGGGAGGGAAAAGCTACTGTTTTTTCTCCAAGTATAATAATCTTCTGGAAACTTGAGCTACACTGAATTTAACAGTTTCTACCCACCCGGCCCCAGCTATAACAGCTATGAAAAGGAATGATTACCTTTTATTAGCTAAACTACTGAAATGCTGAGCAAGGATGGCAGACTTACTAGAAATGAATGTAGTCTTAAAAATTTTATTGATTTTATTATGGGAAATACAGAGAAATACATACATGAAAGCTTTTGTTCAAGACTACCCTGGCTATGGTAACAATGTACTTTAGCGGGTACTTATGGGTTCACCTATTCCATTATCCTGTTTCTGACATTGGCCAGAACCATATGCTTCAGTATAAGTTGCAAGGATCTCCATAATGGTCAGTTATGGAATAATCTGCACATGGGGAAATTTCTTCTGAGTTACTTTGATACCTATATTTCAAGCTTCTAAAAACAACCAAAAAATAATGTGATCATAGATTCTGGTTTTACCAGAATAGTCTCAGTTTTACATACAATGCCTCGATGTCAGAGGCGCCTCCTTTGAGAAACTTGAAATATCCCTTTTTATTTGTAGCAATCAAAACCAGGTTTTTTGAAATAACCTCAAAAATGTTTGGTTATGGCGCATTGCTAAACTGAGTAGGATTTGTTCTCTGTAGCAGGAGCACGCAGCCCAGTGGAACAAGTGAGTGTTCAGTGTGATGAACGGTGTTGTGCTTGGGAGCGTAGACACTATCAAAGCTGGTTTTGAACTTAAAGCAAATGTTAATGACAATGCTTTGCTTGTTGGGAGGACTGAGTATGATATTCCAGGGTGCAATCCAGAATGGTGAGGCTCTGTGCCACCATCTGCCATGCGCCCTGGGGGCCTCACAATGCTTTGGTGCTGTAGCTCCAACCTGAGCTGCTCACAACCAGCCTGCCAGCATGCAGGTCACACCATGAGTGTCTGTGTATTGCTGCAGCCTCCCAGAAACAATCCAGTCACACTCTGGTTTCCACCAGCCTTGTTTTCCACATGCAGGGTGACCCCAGTACACTCCCAATCCTGGATTTTCCCCCCCAAAATGTGTGTTCTGCACTGTCCAGCCATATTGGGTCCATTGCCCTTTTAAGGGGATCAAGATACAATAGTTTGCCACCTCAGGCGGCGCTACCCATGCAGTTCATATCACTAGATTAGTTTTGATCAAAGAAGAAAAACAAAATTATTTAACTACAAAGAGAGGTTTTAAGTGAGTACAAGTAATGAGGTGTTAAGTCAGAAATGGTTACAATAAAAATAAAATACTTTCTAAATTTAACATATTAGACCTGGTTCAAGATGGAGTCCCCTTACTAGATGATCCAGTGAAATTGCTGACCAAACTCTTAGGCCAGGATCTGGACCCAAGGTCCAACGGCTGTTTTCGTTTGTCCTCTTAGGTGAAGGAGAGAGATGGACAGGGGGTGTTTTGCCCCTCAATTTTATAGTTCAGTCAGCCTTTGAAATGCATTTTCCTGAGAGTGACCCCTGTATAAAATTTTTTCCAGCTGAGAGCAAAGAGACATGGAGTCTGGGTGGAGGAAGTTCCAGGATGTGTTTTTTCCCCCACCTACGTATGCTGAAATGCAGATTTGGCTTGTCTCTTGTCTTCCCCTCCTTCCATCCCAAAGAATGGCCACTGTATACATGATGGACCATCAGCTTTGATGACACCTGTCTAGGGCTGTCAGCTTGTTCTTTATCTTTCCCCACATCCCAGACTTCTCTGGTAAATACAGTTCACACATGAATTCAGCTTATGGTCATAACTTTGCATATAATGTTGCTGCACACATTTCACCATGACATTACTGACCAGCAAGTTATCAGTTTTCAAATGATATCTTACAAAGTATATTTTGTACGAAGATTATTATAATAGTGTGTAGGGGGCATGTATGAATACAGAGGGGGCATTCCATCACACAGAGAGAGAGAGAGAGAGAGAGAGAGTAAGCTATTTTTATCTGGCCAGATTTTCAAAAGAACCTGACACCAAACCTGATATGCTTTCTGAAAATCTTATCAGGCTTTTTTTTTTAAAAAAAATCTTGTTGCTTGTATAGCTTTCTTATTCATATTTATTATATTAATTTAAAACCTGACTGGTTTCTTGCAAAAGCAACAAAAATTGCAAAACCAAACACCTACACAAACCTGTTCATTTCTAAATCAAAAATGACTCTTTCTGTGTCTTCTCTGTCTTTCTCCAGGCCTTGTCTTAATATCTGATGCTGTAAGTGCAGAGTACATTGTTGACACTTGACAAGTTATAAAGTAAATAATATGCACTTCTAGTCCCCTGCTTGCCCCCATATAAGAAATATAAATCACTTTATAATATACATACAATATAAATATACATCAAACCTCTCATTGACATCAAAGGGAATAGGATCTGACCCAAAGCCAGCTGGCAACTGGTCTAAAGGTATGCAAATAAATGTCACAGAAATGATTATAATGGTAGAGGCTAGTACAACTTTCACAACCATGCGCTTCAGCTACCATCTAAAATTATTGGCAAATACAATGTAGTAAGACATACTTAAATGATGTCAAATGTTAAGGGGAAAAAAAATCAAACCTAGTTGTCTAAAGTTACATTCCTAAGTCTGTGTTTAGTCACCTAAATATTAGTCAATAGGACTTCTCAGAAAATCTTCCATCAAATCTATTTTTTTGGTGGGACAACTGAGTTTTTTGCGAAAAGTGTCTTTCCCCAGAAAATGTTGATTTTGTGTATATATATCGGGAGGGTGGGGGACTGACAAATTTTCAGCTGAGAAGCACAAACTTCTGCCCAATAACTGAAATTTTCACTTGAAATATGTCAAACATTTCATTTAGACAGTTTTGATCAAGAGAAAATGTTTTGATATGCCTGAATGTAAATGTGTTTTTTAGCCTGATTGAACATTTAAACTGTGTCCTCCTGAACTGCTGCAAAAACTCATGGCAGTTTTAGTTTGGGTGCCAATGCTCTCCTTATCTGCCATGGGCCAGACTCCCCAGCAGGCCTGCATCTTCCATGATGCATCAGACCCACGTCACTCCGAGGATGCACTCCAATGGTTCAGCAATAGGGGAAATTCTGGTGTATCATGGGAGCTGTAGTCCAGCCAGTGATCCCAACCTGCTGGAGACAATTAGGGTGTGATGGAAACTAAACAATAACTGCCATGAGGTATTGTGGCAGCACAGATGGATACGTTTAAAGTCAAAGTGTCCAAAAACAAAATAACGAGGAGTCCTTGTGGCACCTTAGAGACTAACAAATTTATTTGGGTATAAGCTTTCGTGGGCTAGAACCCACTTCATCAGATGCATGGAGTGGAAAATACAGGAGCAGGTTGAAGAATTGCCACTTTTTTGTAATTGAGTGACCAGGGAGGTTGAAGTGTTGTTCTCCTACTGGTTTTTGAATGTTATAATTCCTGATGTCAGATTTGTGTCCATTTATTCTTTTGCATAGAGACTGTCCGGTTGGCCAATGTACATGGCAGAGGGGCATTGCTGGCACATGATGGCATATATCACATTGGTAGATGTGCAAGTGAACGAACCCCTGATGGTGTGGTTGATGTGGTTAGGTCCTATGATGGTGTCCCTTGAATAGATATGTGGACAGTTTGTTGCAGGGTTTGGTTCCTGAGTTGGTGTTTTTGTTGAGTGGTGTATAGTTGCTGGTGAGTATTTGCTTTAGGTTGAGGGGGAGCTGTCTGTAAGCAAGGACTGGCCTGTCTTCCAAGGTCTCACTCAATAACAGACCTAAAAGTGGCAATTCTTCAACAAAAAACCTTCAAAAACAGACTCCAATGTGAAACTGCAGAACTGGAATTAATTTGCAAACTGAACACCATCGCGTTGGGCCTGAATAAAGACTGGGAGTGGTTGGGTCATTACAAAACCTAAACTTAATTTCCTCCATACTAATTTTCCCCAACTGTTACTCTCACACCTTCTAGTCAACTGTTTGAAATGGGCCACTCTCATTACCACTACGAAAGTTATTTTTCTTCCCTTGGTATCCTACTGTTAACTGAATTGTCTGGTAAGGCAACTCCCATCTTTTCATGTATTTATACCTGTTCATGTATTTTCCACTCCATGCATCTGCTGAAGTGGGTTCTAGCCCATGAAAGCTTATGCCCAAATAAATTTGTTAGTCTCTGTTGTGCCACAAGAACTCCTTGTTTTGCTGATACAGACTAACAAGGCTACCACTCTGAAATCTAAAATAAAATGTTTCGATTCCATTCATCAAACCAAAACATTGTGATTTGGGTTAACTCAACCCAAAATGAAATATTTTTAATTCTCTGAGTGGAAACTTTTGATTTCATAGCCAAAAGGTTTCGGTTCTGAGGTTTTCGATGAAAAATCAAAATTTTCTAAAGACGAAAAACACATTTTCTGACCAGCTCTAACACTTAAATGTGGATTTAGGAGTTTCATAAATATAAAGGGAAGGGTAAACCCCTTTAAAATCCCTCCTGGCCAGAGGAAAAATCCTCTCACCTGTAAAGGGTTAAGAAGCTAAAGGTAACCTCGCTGGCACCTGACCAAAATGACCAATGAGGAGACAAGATACTTTCAAAAGCTGGGAGGAGGGAGAGAAACAAAGGGTCTGTGTCTGTCAGTACGCTGCTTTTGCCGGGGATAGAACAGGGATGGAGTCTTAGAACTTTTAGTAAGTAATCTAGCTAGGTATGTGTTAGATTATGATTTCTTTAAATGGCTGAGAAAAGAACTGTGCTGAATAGAATGACTATTTCTGTCTGTGTGTCTTTTTTGTGACTTAAGGTTTTGCCTAGAGGGATTCTCTATGTTTTGAATCTAATTACCATGTAAGGTATCTACCATCCTGATTTTACAGAGGTGATTCCTTTACTTTTATTTACTTCTATTTCTCTTAAAAGTCTTCTTGTAAGAAAACTGAATGCTTTTTCATTGTTCTCAGATCCAAGGGTTTGGGTCTGTGGTCACCTATGCAAATTGGTGAGGATTTTTACCAAACCTTTCTCAGAAAGTGGGGTGCAAGGGTTTGGGAGGATTTTGGGGGGAAAGACGTGTCCAAACTACGTTTCCCAGTAAACCCAGTTAGAGTTTGGTGGTGGCAGTGATATTCCAAGGACAAAGGATAAAATTAATTTGTACCTTGGGGAACTTTTAACCTAAGCTGGTAAAAATAAGCTTAGGAGGTTTTCATGCAGGTCCCCACATCTGTACCCTACAGTTCAGAGTGTGGGAGGAACCTTGACAAAGAGTAATATTTGAAAAACTTCTTCCTCACTTAGAAGCCTAAATCCACTGATTTTCAGAGGTCTTAGGCTCCTAAGTCACTTAAATGCTTTTTAAAATGGTACCCTAAGAAGCCTAACTTTAGGCACCTAGGTTTCAAAATTGTGTTCCAAGTCTTTTCTTGGCTTTTACTCAGTCCTTACTTACATCAGAGTGTCACAGGGCAAAATCCTGATACCTTGGAATACAGTGGGGGCCACGATTTCACCCCAGTGCATAAAATATGTGTAAAAAGTCCTGGTTGTTGGAAAATAGTATTGTATGTAGCAATTACCAGTATGTTTGAATAGTGAATTAGGAGTTTGTTAACACACTATAAAGTGACTGTTGTCTTAAATCTAAATGAAATTCTTTCATGAAAATCTTAATTTAAAATCTGACCAATTACTTTTTTGCCAGACCTAACATGGAATGGGTTGCCCTTTTAAACTGCTGTAGATGAGAAGCCCAAAACAAAACAAAAAACCCCAACAACCCCAAAACCTGAAATGGGCAGACTTTTAAAGAATATAATCATGTATTGATTGTACTGTTTCTCTAAGAGGTACAATCAGTGCATGGCATTTGTAAAGAAGCTACAAGACATTTTTTAATACAATGTATTTAGTTGAAATCCATTGAAACACTCCTTATGAAGCCAGTATTTCAAGCATTGTGCTGCAGATAATCATTATTTTTAAAAAGAATTCATCATACTGCTGGTGTGAAAAATTCACACTAGGCAGACAGTATTTAATAAGTAAATCAATAATGTTCATTTCAGGGAAAAATTAGGTATAGACTATAGCTAGGGAAGATAATAAAACAAGATCAAATACTAAATCTCAGAACTAATGACCCATTAGGAATAATGCAATTCACTGCTGTATCAAGCTGCAGTATATTAAGAAGCTTACATCATAAAATGCTGTGTAAATGCAAATTCAATCTAATTTGTCATATGATTAAAACGCAAAGACTAAGGAATCCTGTTGTAATCTAATGTAGCATTTACTACTTCAGTACAGCTATGTTGGAGAGGACTGGTGCTAAGAGGCTGGTGCTCAGAGCTGATATTTCCAGGATATAAACAGGTCAGCTTTTCAAGGGAAGAGGATACACAGTGCAGCTCTTAAATTATCTGTCCTTTGTAGACATGCTTGATTTCTTCTGTATAATTTAACTGTGCTTAGTGATACACCCCAGTGCAAACAGAAACCTGCTAAGTAAGAGCTCCTTGCTCCTCTCCATCACCATGTGTTCAAGGGGCTGCCCCTGTATATCTGGGCCTTAGGAAAAGTGGAAGGGGAAGTGTCACCATTGCAACATGCTCTTCCCCTGATTGCCTAACCCTGTGGAAACACTTCCCTCATGCTTCCAGCTCAGTGAAACAAAGGAGGGTGGTCGAAGGGTTGGGGAGCTTGCTGGGCTCTTTCAAATTACCACCCTTTAAAGTCATTGGGAAACCAACTGAAGTTAATATGGGCAGAATGCTGGTTTGCTCTGCCAATCTATGGTGCCTACCTACGGAGCAGAGACCAAGGGTAACTACACAGGTGCCATTTACCTCCTTTGGATCCCCCGAGTTTACATATGTCTGAAAGACCTTGATTTTTTTCAAGGACCTTTAACCACATCCCTTCGTTTTAGCATACGCACACACACATGGTCTTGCAAACACACCTTTTGCATACTACCACCTGGGTGGGAAGAAGAGAGATTCAGCCACCCATATGGGCCATTTATAGACCCTCCATGCACAGAACCTATTGTCTGCATGGGTGAGTGGCAGCGTCTATCTCCTGTGGGTACAAGTGGTCATAGGAAATGTCTGCCTGGGTAGTTTCCAAGACTGCAGGACTGTAACTCATTACCTCATGGGCTAGTTGATAAATGCCATCACGATTCCTGAGCACAAGCATGTGTATGGGTCACAGGCTGTGCACAGCAGCACGGTGATCCAGCTGAAGAAGCAGCTGAGTCCCAGCATTTTTCAGATGTTGGTAGCGGGTTATCTGAACTTTTAGATGCTCATCTGAACCCAGCTTCTGAACCTTTTGAGATTCACCTGCCTCCTACTGTTGCTGATATTACTGGAATATGTAGAGGCTCCAACTGAGACCAAGATCTCATTGGCTAATTCTTGCAGCTTCTACTTAAATATTTATTCTTAATATGTCACCATTTCTTTCTGTCCAGACTGCTAACATTTTTGTGAGAGCCCTCACCTTGTGTCTCTTGGCTACTGCTCTCTGGCCTTGATGCTAGGCACTGTTGCTAAGATTATTTTTCTGTCTTGTCACTCTAACCACATCACTCCACTCCCCCTTTTCATCCATCTGCTGGCCCCCTCCTCCACCACATCACACACAAACACTAAGTCTGTACCTTCAAGGCCCTTCCTCATTTAACTCCACCCTATTTCTTGTCTCTCGGATCTATTTGCTTATCAAGCTGTGATCTGCACCTTCACTCTGCTGATGAGGGCAGCAACCATCCGCAGTAGAGCTGCTTGGAACACTTTTGATGAAATGCAATTTCATCAGAGGGGGTGGGAAGGAGAAGCAAATGTGAATTTAACATGTGATAGCCTGGTGGTGAGGGCACTGGCCTAGGATTGGTGATTCTGAATGATCTGGGATGACAAAACCTGCTCTGAATCAAGCACACCAAGGACATGAATGTGGATCTCCCAGTTTTCTAACTACTGGATTATATACTTCCTCTTCCTGAAGTGGAAAACTCAGGTTTTTATCTGAAAATGGGCATTTAAGTATAATTTCATTTTTCCAGTGTGAAATTAAAGTCAATTTTGAAACCTCAAAAGTTGCCATGAAACAGCCCTGTCCTGTCGCCAACTCTAATAGCCAGGATATCCACTGTTTTCAAAGGTGTCAGGATTCAGCTGCTTCTGCCCTTTCTCCCATGTCTCCCCTCCATGCACAGGAAACACTCCCCGGTGATATTCTTGTCTTTTAAATCCTTCCTAAAACTATCTCTGCTGCAAGGCTCACAAGTCACTCTGATATCCCACTGCTTAGACAATGGTTGAGCAGTGACTTCTGCTTTTCTGCTCCAGTCTGTTCATTTTGTTACCTCATTCTCCCACCATATTTGTCAGTTTTGTCTGCTTATGTCCTGGCTGTGGTCTGGATTGTGATCTTTCAGGGGAGGGACTGTCTTTTCTGTTACATTTCTATACAGCACCTAGCACAGTGGAGCCTTGATTAGGGTTCCTACCATAATGCTACCAATAATAACAGTGCTAAACACTGTATTTAAACCTAGCAGACAGTCCTACCTAGTGTAGTTTACATAGGCAGGAAAGATAAAGGGTCATAGGGGAAAGAGAAGTATCAAAAATTGAAGTGACTTTCCCAAGATCACACAGCAAGTTAGGGGCAGATCCAGGAATAGAAATCAGGCCTCTTGAGTCCCATTCTACTTTCTGATACACTGGACCATATAGCCAGTAGTTGCAAAGTTACCAGATAAGTGACAATAACTGGGTAGTTTAATTTTTCTGTTGTCTGACTTCTGGTTTTATATAAAAACATCTTGGGCAAGAATTCCATTGCTTTATAGTCTGATTTATTAACTGTAAAATACAAGTGGACTGAGGCGGTGTCAAAATTCAAGTAGCAAAATTCCAAAATGATCAAATGCGTCTGTATCCCTCAGAGAGCTGATGCTAAAACTGCTATTCCTCCTTCCGGAAGAACTATACCTGCATGCAACATTATAAACAAATAAACTAACAGACAGACGGTGTCTCCTAACACCCCAGAGGTGCAATTACTTCGCACTCCCAACCTACACCCTCGCAGCTCCAAGCCAAGCTTACTATTCCTGTTTTGCGTACAGTATTACATTTCATACTTTCAAAAGCTTTAAATAAGCTTTCCTACAGCACTTGTATTTAAATATTTGTTTATTTGCCAAAGGCTGGGATAAATAGTATTCTCTTCCAGGATTATGCAAGGCTGTGTCAGTAGTTTTGATTTGTGAAGGAGGCCACAAAAATATGGATTTTGAGTGACAATGCAAAGTTCACACAATAAATAGCAAATCTTCCTTATGTAAAAGGCTATAGGGCTGTTCTAGTAATTTCTCTAACTATTAATTATCATAATAATTACTCACCTGCAAAAGTCACTAGGTGACAGACAACCTATAGTTATGTTGTACTGTGTAGACAGGGAAGCTTGGAAGGATTAATTACAACATATTATATATGCAATGACATCTTCCTCTACTGTAGAAAACAATAATCCTGTTTATAGTTGGCGCTCTTCTCTTTTACTTGTAATTTTGTGTGTGTAGGGGCATGCCCATGTGTTCCAGAATGGGAGGTGGAAAAAAAAATCCCATTTTTAGCAGAACAAGGCACAGTAATCTCTGTAAGGTCTGAATCCATTGAAATACCCTTTGGAATTTGCACTACCATTCCTGTTAGGCACCCACCTGCTCACCCATTATTAACTTTCCTGTTTCTGTGGTATTTTATGTAAACATACTAGTATGAATATCATTATTTTGTAAAGTTGTAATCACAAATTCTTGGAAAAATAAAGGAATATTTTTCCATTTTATGAGGTAGTTTAGTAGAAGCTTTTCCTGTTTAAGGTGTAATTCTTCTCTGAAAAGAGTGAAATGTAGGTCTTTGCATAACTTAAGTCCCTTTTAAGCCCCGTTTTGAGGACTCAAGAAGGATTTAAGATTTTCTGCTGATCCTCTGTCACTTCACCCAGAAGTGATTATGAAAAATTTGGCACCAATCAGCTCCTGATGTCTATTTACAATCATATCTTCTCATTTTTAGGATCTATCTACACTACAATTGGGAGGTGTACTTGAGTGGCTAGCCTGTGGTGCTTCTCACTGTTACATTTAGCAAGCTCACTCTATCAAAGCTAGCTTGGGTGTGCATATACACACGGCAATCACACCTGCCTCCCAATTGCAGTGCGAGCATATCTTTAAGGACTAAAATACATTTTTTACCTATATTAGCACTGACGAGTCAACCCAACTTTTGGGGTAATGATGTGGGTTCTTCTCTCTCACTCATTATCAACCAAACAGTTAATTGTTCCAATTGCAGGTCTTGGCTCTACCTTCTGCAGCATCAATGCAACCTCCTTTGAAAGTACTGGATGCAACACAAAATATAATTTGAAGTCAATGGATGGAGATGATGTACAGCCAGGAAAGAACCCACTCAGAAAAAAAAATTACTTAAAAACTGAGCAAAATTGATGTGGAAATTACTGATACACAATGAACATCCCATTTATGATGCCAATTTTAAAGCCATATGTCAGAGTAGGACATACATGTGAAAATGTTGACTTCTCTTGCGACCCTTGCCATTAACATCACTAAAACTCCTTTCTGACTCAGAAAATTAAAGGGTAGGAGACTTTCACCATTTCTTAGTGATGCCTGTAAAGAAATTCTGAAAGATTTTTCTTCCAAAGACATGGTCCAAGTCCTTTCTCTCACAAAGGTCTCCTATAAGGCAGGGGAGACCTTACTAATTACAGGCATAAGATTTAGCAGGCCAAAGCTCATAAGAATATTTGCACTTCTGCTTCCTTTCTATTTTCTTTAATGTGGGTTGCAGATTTTGTTTCATTTCAGATAAAATCTGAATTAAACTGTATTGCTGAAAAGCAACTTTATTGACATAAACTCAGTGTTAGTGGGTTCTTCTCTATATGTAAAACATTTAAAAATTGTTTAAACACAGTAGGAATACACTGATGTTTGGTTTCATGTTTGATGTCTTCAATGATCTCAATTTTACCTCTAATTTTATAAGAATGAAAATTTCAATATGAGGCAGTGACATGAGAAATATAGTACTTGTCATTCATGACTGGCAGCTATGTATGGATGGGTTAATATAAATATCTGTCTAGAACTTTATTTTTCTTAGCTTTCTAACAAAGTGAAAGACTCAAAAGTTCCATTCACATACTTGGCCCTTTTATTAAGTGCTTTCCAATGCTATTCCTTACAGACTTAAAGTATTTTCACAGTTCATTAAATCTTATCTTTTTTGTTTTTAAATTAATATATTTCAGAAGCCCACTAAACTCAGTCAAGTTAGAAGAGGGTAATGGGGTTTTCATTAGAGGACCAGGCTCTGCAAAAATCACTTAAAAGTAGCAGCTGATCATTTAAAACTATGTTGGAACACATAATTTGGGATAAAAGGTCCAAGTTCTATTAAATATGTGGTACTAAGAGACCTTTAAACTTAATCTCAGATTGTTTACATGCACTCAGTGTGAATGCAACAAAATTCCTACTGAAGTTAATCTTTACACTTTGACATTTTCTTCTGGGTGCTTGATAGTAGCTCTCATTACCATGAATTGGGCTCAAGGGTACAGACAAAAAGAGGAGACTATGCCCTGTGCTATAAACCCTCTGAGAAAGATTTTCAAAAGTGACTAGTGATTTTTGGGTTCCTAAAGTTTTACGTGCTCAGCTTGAGACACCACCAAGGAACTTAGTTTTCAGAAAGTGCTGCCTGTGGGAATCTATTCTCTGTCAGCTGTCTCCAATTAAGCACCCAAAAATTGAAGCGGCCAGAATCACTAGTCACCCTTGAAAATCTTGGTCTATGATCTCTAGAGTTAGAGTTGGACTCTTTGTGCCAATTGACCATTTCCCATTTTTCCAAGGCTTTACACTTTCACTGGTTTAGAATACAGTGTGCACTGGTAAAGTGATAGTAAGTGGTAATGCTTCGACAAAAAGTACATGTTTGTAATCTACATAAATAAAAACTAAGCATGAAAATTACTTTACTTTTTTTTTCTAAATTTTTCTGATTCAATCCTCCTGCAAGAGTTGGAAAACATTTTTGTTTAGACGTTACAGAGCTAAAGTCACTTCAGTCTGCATTACATATTTGGCAAAAAATTAGCCACCTGTTTATGCTTGCAATTGTAGGAAGATAAATTTAACTTTTCAACCTGCGTTTTCTGTGAAAAAAAGTATAATAAAAGCTGAATGAACTCACTGAGGTCCATCTATGTTTTTAAACTTCTGCCCACCATAGGCATCCTGAGCCCATGCCGAAGGTCCCCTGCTGAAATGGGGCCCTAGCAGTAATGTATACATTTTTTTTATCCAGTTTCAGATCATGCAATGAAACATTCATATGCAAGTGGAACTGCCAAAAAAAAAAAAAAAGCAGCTGAAGAGCAGGAGAAGCTTGCAAAACTACCAAAAGAGATTTTTGGTTTTGGTCAGCTTTTGGTTTTCAATAAAATTTTAAAGACAAAAATGACTATTTATTTCCTACTGTAATGTGGTCAGGGCCCCCCAATTTACAGTGTGCCTGGGGCCTCCAAAGTCATGAAGATGGCTGAAGCCCATCACTGCAGTCTGAGATTTTTCCATGTAGAATCAATAGCAAGGGTCATAAATTGAAATCAAAGAATTATCAATTGCATATAGATTAGATGCTAGAAAGAGAGAAAAGAAATAACTGTGTATAAGGAAGATGGTGTTGGAGTTAGCAATTAGATATAGAAATTTTCACTTCTTGGCTTTTCACCTGGCTTGGCAGTGACGAAACACCATTATCATTTAATGACTGTTCAGTGCCTGAAATAAAGTAGCAATGCCATTTCGTAGTGCATGTGTCAACATCATAAAAAATAATCATGCCTGGAACTAATTGACACATTTATTGCCAAGCTCAGCAGGTGGAAAATGGAGTGTGTGGTCTATGAAGGATGAACTCTTGTTCGCTCCTAAAGATGATCCCTCCACGGCAAGGAAGTGGGGAAGCTTGAGCTGCTGCTTCCAGTGCTGTTCCTGTTCCATGGACAAAAGGAGCTTTTCAGTTTCCATTGTTCTCAGTCCAGCATTCTGACTAGCACAGAAGTCAATTACCCTCCCTTTACTGCACCCAGATTTTGCAGCTCATATTCAATTCATAATGCAGTTAGGGCTCACACCTCCAACTATTCAACGGAGTTTAATTTTCTGATAACGCTGTTTTTACTACCACTCTGAAATCATTTGTTATTCTTTGTGTAATAGCTTTGAAAAATAATGAACTCATTTATTATTCTTCATATTCTACCAGAATCCCATTGTAAATGGGCATTAAATAATGCACTGTTAAAATATTTTCTTAACAGATTCATATGCCTGACCTAGAAAAGTGCTTCTAATGGGGAACATCTTGTTATCAGTGCTAAAAGTTAAATAATCTGATTTTTCTATCTTCAGATTTAGTCCAGAAATTAATTTTAAACTGTGTCATAAGTAAATGGAATATTTATGGCTCTTCACTGGGAGCATGTATCCCCAGAGCAAATATGTGGGAGGAGAAGAAGAATATAAAGACTTTCCAATAATGTAAAAATGAATGAATGTGTGCTCTGTTCATTCTGTTGCATTCTGTACTTGTAGAAAAATTATTCAAAGTCATGCTAGTGTGAGGCATATGTTTTACAGCTCTTTTTGAAAGGTTAAAGGAGCTGTCATTCAGAAGCCTAAAAAAGTGCTAAGACGATGAGAGCAGGAGTTGAATTGCACGGTGGGGAAAGAATCGGGGTGAGCACATTGGGTGATTCCTCAAGAAGGGTAAGATGTAGAACAAGGAATGGAAAAGGGAACCCCTGCAGCCTGTTCCAAGTTGCGTCATTGGCTTGCTCAGCAATTATTGTTGTGATTAATGATTAATTTCTCCGTGCCTCAGTTTATCAATCTGTAAAATGGGGACAATAATATCTCCTAACAGGGGTGTTATGAGGCTTAATTCATGAAAGATAATAAAGCACTTTAAGATGCTTGCATGAAAAGTGCTACATTATTCAACAGAAATAACTCCAAACATAAGGTAATGTAAACTGTGAGTTTGAGGGGGTTATTACTATATGATAATGTAGAACAGGGGCTCTTTTTCCTCTGTCTTTCATCTGCTGGAAAGTTATTAGCTTTCTGCTTTCTTGGCAGCATACAGGAGAAGCTTGAGGACAGGTTTAGGATCCACTACATGTTGGAATCCCTCATAAGTTACAATCACTGCAGTCATCACATTGTCATTATTTATTATCCCCTTTAGAGGAAAGGATTCCTGCTACCCCCACTTTCCCCTCAGAAGCTGGCATAGCTCCTAGGCCTGTCTGCCTGAATATGGTTAAATATTATTACATGTCACTGGGACAGGTCTCAGGTCGGAGAGAAACTGTAGCAGACAGCAGAGCTGGCTGTCTTCTTTATGGTCTGTATCTGGAGGCAATTCTTGGGATAGAGTAGCTTCTTGGGAACTTGGCATCAATGTGTGGGCTAATATTCCAGAAGAGTAGATTGCCTGTGTGCAGTTTGGGACTGCCTCTTTTCCAGGATTCTTGTATATGTGTAAATAAAGCAAGTTATGCTTAGAATATACCCAGACTCTGCATTTGGACAGATAACTAGGGACGAGTATAAAAATATTGATCGAGCATACTAGAGTGTAATCAGGAAGGTCAAAACACAACTGGAGTTGCAGCTAGCAAGGGATGGGAAGGGTTTTTACAAGTATGTTAGCAACAAAAAGAAGGTCAGGGAAAGTGTGAGACCCTTAATGAATGCGGGAGGCAACCTAGTGACAGATGATGTGGAAAAAGCTGAAGTACTCAATGCTTTTTTTGCCTCGGTCTTCACAGACAAGATCAGCTCCCACACTGCTGTCCTGGGCAATACAGTATGGGGAGGAGGTAAGCAGCCCTCACCGGTGAAAGAACAGGTTAAGGACTATTTAGAAAAGCTGGACATGCACAAGTCCATGGGTCCAGATCTAATGCATCCGAGGGTGCTGAGGGAATTGGCTGATGTGATTGCTGAGCCATTGGCTATTATTTTTGAAAACTCATGGCGATCAAGGGACGTCCTGGACGATTGGAAAAAGGCAAATATAGTGCCCATTTTTTAAAAAGGGAAGAAGGAGAACCCGGGGAACTACAGACCGGTCAGCCTGACCTCAGTCCCTGGAAATATCATGGAGCAGGTCCTCAAGAAAACAATTTTGAAGCACTTGGAGGAGAGGAAGGTGATCAGAACAGTCAACATGGATTCACCAAGGGCAGGTCATGCCTGACCAACCTGATTGCCTTCTATGATGAGATAACTGCCTCTGTGGATATGGGGAAAGCAGTGGACATGATATATCTTGATTTTAGCAAAGCTTTTGACAGTCTCCCACAGTATTCTTGCCAGCAAGTTAAAAAAGTATATGGATTGGATTAATGGACTATAAAGTGGATAGAAAGCTGGCTAGATTGTCGGGCTCAATGGGTAGTGATCAATGGCTCGATGTCTAGTTGCCAGCAGTATCAAGCGGAGTGCCCCAAGGGTCGGTCCTGGGGCCAGTTTTGTTCAATATCTTCATAAATGATCTGGAGGATGGTGTGGATTGCACCCTCAGCAAGTTCACAGATGATATCAAGGGTATGTCTACACTACAAAATTAGGTCGATTTTATAGAAGTCGATTTTTAGAAATTGAAATTGATTGTGTAAGTCCCCAGTAAGCGCATTAAGTCAGCGGAGTGTGTCCTCAGTACCATGGCTAGCACCGACTCATAGAGCAGTGCGCTGTGGGAAGCTGTCCCACAGTTCCCGCAGTCTCCGCTGCCCATTGGAATTCTGGGTTAAGCTCCCAATGCATGATGGGGCAAAAACATTGTCGCGGGTGGTTTTGGGTACATGTCGTCAGTTTCCCCTCCCTCCCTCCCTCCGTGAAAGCAACAGCAGACAATTGTTTCACGCCTTTTTTCCTGGGTTACCTGTGCAGACGCCATAGCATGGCAAGCATGGAGCCCACTTAGCTCACCGCTGTGTTGGGAGCATTGTAAACACCTCACGCATTATCCTGCAGTATGTGCAGAACTTGGTGAAGAGCTGCCAGCAGGAGGACAATTGTGAGGAGGACATGGACACAGACATTCCTGAAAGCACAGGATATGGCACTTAGGACATCATGGAGGCAGTGGGGCTGGTTGATACAGTGGAACGCCGATTCTGGGCCCGGAAAAAACAAGCACAGACTGGTGGGAGTGCATAGTCTTGCAGGTATGGGATGATTCCCAGTAGCTGCAAAACATTCTCATGCGTAAGGCCACTTTCCTGGAGCTCTGAGTTGCTTTCCCCCACCCTAAAGTGCAGGAATACCAAGATGAGAGCTGCCCTGACAGTTGAGAAGTGAGTGGCGATAGCTCTGTGGAAGCTTGAAATGCCCGACTGCTACCGGT
Source organism: Eretmochelys imbricata (assembly GCF_965152235.1). Taxonomy (NCBI): domain Eukaryota; kingdom Metazoa; phylum Chordata; order Testudines; family Cheloniidae; genus Eretmochelys; species Eretmochelys imbricata. The sequence goes on from NC_135573.1 coordinate 244,979,133, forward strand.
CAGTCGGGAATCAATTTGGAGTGGGAAAATCTACTGTGGGGACTGCTGTGATTCAAGTAGCCAGTGCAATCACTGACATTCTGCTATCCAAGGGTAGTGACTCTGGGAAATGTGCAGGTCATAGCGATGGCTTTGCTGCAATGGGGTTTCCTAAGTGTGGTGGGGCGATAGATGGAACGTATATCCCTATCTTGGCACCAGACCACCTTGCCAACCAGTACATAAACCGCAAGGGGTACTTCTCAATGGTGCTGCAAGCACTGGTGGACCACAAGGGACGTTTCACTGACATCAACATGGGATGGCCAGTAAAGGTGCATGATGCTCACATCTTTAGGAACTCTGGGCTGTTTGAGCAACTGCAAGAAGGGACTTACTTCCCAGATTAGAAAATTACTGTTGGGGCTGTTGAAATGCCAATAGTTATCTCTGGGGACCCAGCCTACCTCTTGCTCCCATGGCTCATGAAGCCATACACAGACAACCTGGACAGTAGTAAGGAGCTGTTCAACTGTAGGCTAAGCAAGTGCAGAATGGTGATAGAATGTGGCTTTGGACATTTAAAATCTCGCTGGCTCTATTTGCTGACTAGGTTAGACCTCAGCGCAGCCAATATTCCCATTGTTATTTACTGCTTGCTCTGTGCTCCATAATATCTGAGAGTAAGGGGGAGACGTTTATGGCGGGGTGGGAGGTTGAGGCAAATTGCCTGGCTGCCAATTTTGAACAGCCAGACACCAGTGCGATTAGAAGAGCACAGCTAGGCGTGCTGAGCATCAGAGAGGCTTTGAAAACCAGTTTCATGACTGGCCAGGCTACGGTGTGACAGTTGTGTGTGTGACTCCTTGATGCAAATCCACCCCCCTTGTTGATTTTAATTCCCTGTAAGCCAACCACCTTCCCCACTTCGATCACAGCCAGCAAAGGAAATAAAGTCCCTATTGTTTTGAAACCATGCATTCTTTCTTTATTAATTTTTTGAAAAGGGAGACAACTGATTAGGTAGCCCGGGTGGTAGGGGAGGAGGGAAGGAATGAGGGCACATTGCTTATTGTAGTCTGTCATAAAATAAAGGGAAGGGTAAACACCTTTAAAATCCCTCCTGGCCAGAGGAAAAACCCTTTCACCTGTAAAGGGTTAAGAAGCTAGGATAACCTTGCTGGCATCTGACCAAAATGACCAATGAGGAGACAAGATACTTTCAAAGCAGGGGGCAGGGGGAACAAATGTTCTCTCTCTCTCTATGTGATGCTTTTGCCAGGATCAGAAAAGGAAGGGAGTCTTAGAACTTAGTAAGTAATCTAGCTAGAAATGCGTTAGATTTTGTTTGTTTAAATGGCTGATAAAATAGCTGTGCTGAATGGAATGTATATTCCTGTTTTTATGTCTTTTTGTAACTTAAGGTTTTGCCTAGAGGGATTCTCTTATGTTTTGAATCTGATTACCCTGTAAGGTATTTACCATCCTGATTTTACAGAGGTGATTCTTTTACATTTTCTTCAATTAAAATTCTTCTTTTAAGAACCTGATTGCTTTTTCATTGTTCTTAAGATCCAAGGGTTAGGTCTGTGTTCCCCTATGCAAATTGGTGAGGATTTTTATCAAGCCTTCCCCAGGAAAGGGGGTGTAGGGTTTGGGAGGATTTCGGGGGGAAAGACGTTTCCAAATGGGCTCTTTCCCTGTTATATGTTTGTTTGACGCTTGGTGGTGGCAGCAATAAAATCCAAGGGCAAAAGGTAAAATAGTTTGTACCTTGGGGAAGTTTTAACCTAAGCTGGTAAAAATAAGCTTAGGGGGTTTTTCATGCAGGTCCCCACATCTGTACCCTACAGTTCAGAGTGGGGAAGGAACCTGACATAGCCACACTACAAATCAAAGCTGTTTGAATGGTAGCCTTCTGTTGCTCTGGAGCGGAGTGGCTGGGTGCCCGGAGCCTCCCCCCACCGCATTCTTGGGAGTCTGGGTGAGGAGAATTTGGAACTTGGGGAGGAGGGAAGGCAGTTGTACAGTGGATGCAGTGGGTGGTCTGTACTATTGTTGGCTTTCCTTCAGCTCCACCGGATGCCTGAGTATGTCTGTTTGCTCCCCCATTAATCTCAGCATTGCATCCTGCCTCTTCTCATCGCTCTAACTTAATGCTTTCCTGGACTCTGCCACTGTATGCCTCCATGCATTCAGCTGTGCCCTATCAGTGCAGGAGGACAGCATGAGCTCGGAAAACATGTCATCGTGAGTGCGTTTTTTTTCGCATTCTAATCTGTGATCACCTTAGGAACGGAGATGATAGAGGGAGCATAGAAACATTTGCACCTGCAGGGGAATAAAAAGGGGGAGTAAAATGTAAGATGATACATTTCTGAGAACAAAAGGGAGACTCTTGCACAGTGAATCAAGCAATTCACAGCAGACAGCACATGTGCTTTAGGTACAAGGTCACATTTTGCCTTTTATATTGAGTGCCTGCCAGTATGGTGACGCATCACACATGGCTGGGCAACAGAATTCGGTTTCCAGGCAGCCATGGTAAGCCAAAAGCTACACCGGTTTGGCTTCTAATGCCTTCATAACATGTGGGAATGTTTTCAAACTGCAGCGTCCTCCTTTCCCATAGCAAGCAATACTGGTTGGGTTTGCCATTTAAAAGGAGGGGCTGCGGTTTTCAGGTGGATGTACAGCACACACCTCCCCCCCACACCTGCGCGTGGCTATTTGGGATGATCCCTTCAACCCTCCCCCCACTGCGTGGCTTTTAGCCAAACACAAACAACCCAGCATGAACGGGCTCCTTTTACTTTTACTGTTCCCTTACAAAAATTCCCCTATTTCAACCAGGTAGCCATGAGGCTAACACAGAAAGATAAAGACCAAATGTTGCTTGAATGCAACCAAAACCCAGGACCATTCACTGCCATGCTTTGTGATGCAAGGATTCCAGACTACTTGGTACTGCCTTGGTGTGGTAAAGTGTCCTACTGTGGAGGACAAAATAAGGCAGCCCTCCCCAGAAACCTTCTACAAAAGCTGTCAGAGTACCTCCAGGAAAGCTTCATGGAGATGTCCCTGGAGGATTCCCGCTCCATCCCCAGACACGTTAACAGACTTTTCCAGTAGCTGTACTGGCTGCGAATACATTCCAAGTCTTCAGGGCAAATCAAACATTAAAGACAATTGCTTTTAAACCCTGTAGTGTAATTACTAATGTGCACTCACCAGAGGTGCCTTCTCCGCCTTCAGGGTCAGGGATCCCATCTTGGGAGGGTATTGGCTCCAAAGTGATGAAAAGGTCCTGGCCGCCGGGGAGAACGGATTCACCGCTTTCCTGCTGCACATTCTCCTCCTCTTCCTCATCCACAAAATCCTCCTCCGTGTTGTGTGGGACTTCCTGCTTGAAGGTGTCCGCGGACAGTGGTGGGGTAGTGGTAGGGGTCCCCCGCCTAAAACGCCATGCAGCTGATCACAGAAGCTGGATGTATGGGGCTCTGATTCTGAGCGACCATTTGCCTCCTTTGTCTTTTGGTAGGCTTGCCTGAGCTCCTTGACTTTCGTGTGGCACTGCTGTGTGTCCCTGTTGTAGCCTCTGTCCGTCATGCCCTGTGAAATTTTGGCATATATATTAGCATTTCTTCTTTTTGATCGGAGTTCTGCCTGCATAGATTCTTCTCCCCATACAGCAGTCAGATCCAGTGTCTCCCGTTCGCGATTCTGGGGGGATTGCACGGTCACCTGTGCTGCTGAGCACTCCACGCTGACCAAACAGGAAATGAAATTCAAAAGTTCCCAGGGCTTTTCCTATATACCTGGCTAGTGCATCAGAGTTCAAAGTGCTGTCCAGAGCGGTCTCACTGGACCACTCTGGGATGGCTCCTAGAGGCCAATACTGTTGATTTGCGTCCGCACTACCCCAAATTCAACCCAGCAAGGTCGATTTTAACGCTTCTCCCCTTGCTGGGGAGGAGTACAGAAGTTGAATTTAACAGCTCTTTAGGTCGACGGAACGGTGTTGCTTGTGTAGACGCATTCATTATAAAATCGACCTAACGCAGCTAAATTCAATCTAACCTGGTAGTGTAGACCAGGGCTTTGCTGAAGGGAGAGGTAGATATGCTGGAGGGCAGGGATAGGGTCCAGAGTGACCTAGACAAATTGGACAATTGCGCCAAAAGATATCTGATGAGGTTCAACAAGGACAAGTGCAGAGTCCTGCACTTAGGACAGAAGGATCCCATGCACTGCTACAGTCTTGGGACTGACTGGCTAAGCAGCAGTTCTGCAGAAAAGGACCTGGGGATTACAGTGGATGAGAAGCTGGAAATGAGTCAACAGTGTGCCCTTGTTGCCAAGAAGGCTAATGGCATATTGGGCTGCATTAGTAGGAGCATTGCCAGTAGACTGAGGGAAGTGGTTATTCCCCTCTATTCGGCTCTGGTGAGGCAACATCTGCACTATTGCGTCCAGTTTTGGGCCTCCCGCTACAGAAAAGATGTGGACAAATTGGAGAGAGATAGTCCAGTGGAGGGCAATGAAAATGATTAGGGGGCTGGGGCACATGACTGACGAGGAGAGGCTGCGGGAACTGAGATTGTTTAATCTGCTGAAGAGAAGAATGAGGGGAGATTTGATAGCAGCCTTCAACTACCGGAAGGGGGGTTCCAAAGAGGATGGAGCTCAGCTGTTCTCAGTGGTGGCAGATGACATAACGAGGAACAATGGTCTCAAGTTGCAGTGGGGGAGGTCTAGGTTGGATATTAAGAAGCACACTATTTCACTAGGAGGGTGGTGAAGCACTGGAATGGGTTACCTAGGGAGGTGGTGGAATCTCCATCCTTAGAGGTTTTTAAGGCCCGGCTTGACAAAGTCCTGGCTGAGATGATTTAGTTGGGGTTGGTTCTGCTTTGAGCAGGGGGTTGGACTAGATGACCTCCTGAGGTCTCTTACAATCCTAATCTTCTATGATTCTGTGACCCAAAATATTCTACTGCTTGGTAGAGTGATGACTGCAGTGTGAGAAATGGGACACTGGAAGCCAAGGAAGGAGTAACACCAATAAACTCAAAAGCTGCAGTCAGGATCAGGGCCTCGTTTGGCTGGGCACTGTATGACCGCATTCTATAGTGCTTGCCTTGAAGAGTTTACAATTCAGAGAAGCATATAAATAAACTATCATAGTGATGACTGGCACCCTGTATTAGTTACAAGTTTTGTTGCTGCAGTTTTTTATGGCTAAACTAAGTTAGAATGAGTGAAGGAGTGGGAAAAAGAAAGATATTGAAGGGGGTTGTTGAGGGAAAGGGAGAATGGAGAGATAAAGTAGTGAAAGAGTGAATTTGGCTTTCTACTGAAAACATGCAAAAATGGGCTTATTAGACATTTTTTTCTTGTGAAAATTGCCACTTTCGTAGCCAAAATGTAGGGATGCAGATTTGCCAAGAGAAATTTTACAAGACGTGTTCTTGCTTTTGCACAGCTCTAGCAATAGCCCATGTTGTGCTTTGGGTTAGGTATTTCACTGTGTCTCTCTGGGGGTATATTACAGAAGCTAAAATCCAGATCCTTAGGTGCAACTGAGAAGTACATAGCACAACTCGAAGGTGCATGGTAAGCTGCAAGCTACCTTTGCATTCCTGCAATAAATTCCTGCAATAGGGGCTGATATAGAGTTGGGAACTGTCAGGGTGCTGCATATCCTGATCACACCTCCTTTTCTCAAGCCAAACCCCCTACATCAGCCATTGCAATCAGTGCATGGCCTAGGAGATATTACTCTGCTCCATACTGCTGGTGGTCTGGTTGTTCTATGCTAGGATGATCCTCCTGTGATCAGCAATGTTGTTATAGGATTGCTTTGTTTTAGCAGCTCTAATTGCTGATGAGAATCCATGCCTAAGTGTTACAAGGAATACAAAATAAGACCAATTGTGCAGAAATTATTTTATTCTCTTCTAGTGCTAAAAGTAGCTCAGTTGCCAATGGTTACATTTGAACATTAGAACAAGATTTGCCTTGGATAAATTATTCTTAGTCACATCAGTTAAACAGTTGCATTTTCTTTAACCCAAATGATTGGCCATGTATTTTTCAAAGACTTGCTAAATTTTTCCAGTGTTCATCTCAGAGATTTGCTAACGTACAACACAATGGTGACACCCATGAACTGACCTTTACAAAGCTTAATAAGCAGAGTTCTCTGACAAAGAGGAGGCAGCATATCAAGAAAGCAATTTTTTAAATACCAGCCTGTTAAATAAGCTAGCGACAAATCTCATATTGAATAATATAAAGAAATAATGATGCATGAATAGGTTCTGCCCTAATTAGCACATGGAAATTGACTATGTAATATTCATGTGTATAAAACAGCACAAACCCTCAAAATGTGCCATGTCCTGCGCTCAGTGAAGTTAGTGGCCTAGATCCTCAACTTGGTGTAAATCAACATAGCTTCACTGTAGTCATATCAAGATGATGTGTTCCCAGCATTGACTTCAATGGAGCTCCATCCACTTACACAAAGGGAGGATTTGGCCCAATAATGGAGCTTTTCCCATTGACGTCACTGGCTGTGGAAGGTTTGGACCCAATAAGGTGGCTGTCAGTTTGAAGCGTTGCTGCTTTTGCAGAGAAGTTTAAAAGTGGCAACATTTTACCGAAACCTTATTAAATTGTCATGTAGCTTTTCTATATGCTCTCTCCATTATATTTATGTGCGGATAGGGAGAGTGGAAAAGCTTTTGCTTTTATAACCAAACTTACTGTTCCTACCCAATCTATTGTGGGCCAAATGCTATTAATGCTCACCTTTCCTATGCAAGAATAGACTTAATTATCTCTTGACTTCAGCGGGACTGTTCTCTTGAGTAAGGCAAGCAGGATTTGACCCTGCCTGAGGATGGACAAATTTAACCCACTGTTTGTGAGATCATGTCACTTATGTTTTACCTCCTAATGCACTGAACAAACATTCTGCAATGTTTGCCTGGAATTCCTCTACTCTAAGGCTATGTTTACACTACAGCTTATGTCAGCATAACTTATGTCACTCAGGGGTGTGAATAAACCACCCCCTGGAGTGACATAAGTTATACCAACATAAGCGCCAGTGTGGACAGTGCTATGTCTTTGGGAGATCTTCTCCTGCTGACATAGCTACTGCTACTCATGGGGGCTGGAATAGTTAAGCTGACAGGAGAGCTTTCTCCCGTCAGCTTAGAGTGAATACATTAGAGAGTTTAAAGTGGCGTAGGTGCATCAGTGCAGCTGCACTACTGTAAACGTTCTAGTGTAGCTGTGACCTTATTCTTTCCTGGACTGGCTCCAATTTATCCTGTTTTAGCCATTCTATTGAAACTGGTCTCACCACAATCTCTAATGACCTCAACCTGGCCAATTTGTGAGGCCTATACTCATTAGTATTTTATTATTTGTATTGCAGTAGCACAGAGGTATTGTGCAAACATAATGAAATATGGTCCCTGCCTCAAGAAGCATACATTCCTTTCTTATCTTCCTTGACTTACCATGGAACACTTTCACCTTGACTTCCTGTCCTCTGGCTTTTTGTGATAATGTTCTCTCTTGGTTCTCCTCCTACCTCTCTAATTCTTACTTCATCCTCTCCTTCCTCATCTATTCTCCCAGGGTACTGTCCCAAGGCCTCTATTCTGCACTAGTCCCTCTGCAGTAGGTCTCCCCCAGCCACCTAGATTTGTTTTTCATTTCATGTCCTTTCTGTCCTTACTGTTTCTCTCTCTCCAGTAACTCCTATAAACATTGTCTGCCACCAAGTCCCCATCCCTTTCTCTTCCTCTCCCTCTGCACATCCTTTCTATTTTCTTGGTTTTCTTCTTTCCTGCTCCCAAAGGCACTCCTGTCCTGCTGGTGGCTGGCAGTTCTGGCCCTTTAGGAGGATTTCTGGTATAATGGGAATGTCAAGTGGGAGGATTATTATCATTGCATAGGGGTTCAGAAAAGGAATGCATGGATGATTCGATGTCTGGAAAATCTGCCTTACAGTTACAGATTAAAGAAGCTCCATCTATTTAGTTTAAAATAGAGAAGGTTAAGAAATTACTTGATTATGGTTTATAAATACTTACATGGAAAGAAGATTTGTGATGGTAGAGGGCTCTTTAGTCTAACAGACAAAGGCATAATGAAATCCAATGGCTGGAACTTGAAGTTAGCTAAATTCAGACTGGAAAAAGGCACACATTTCTAACAGTGAGGGTAATTAACTTCTGGAATAGATTACCTGGGGATGTGGTAGATTCTTCATCATTTGAAATCTTTGCATCAAGATTGGATGTATTTCTAAATGATATGCTGTAACTCAGCCAGAAGTCATGGGCTTAATGAGAATTTACCTAGTGAAATTCTGTGGCTTGTGTTATGCAAGAGATCAGATTAGATGACCCTATTGGTTCTTCTGGCTTGTAAATTATGAATTTTCTTTCTGGATAAATTGCTACAAAACTGAGGCTCAGTGACATTCATGTTAATCTTAGTTTTTGTTCTAAGCCCTCTCCACTTGCTCCAGCCTCCAGTACTGCTAACAACAATACCATCCTCCAGTCTTCGAAGCTTGTCACCTGATGATCATATTCAGCTCCTTCTTTTTCTTCTCCTCACACATACAGGTAGTGTCCAAATCTTGCTCAACAACATCTCAGGTACTAGCCTTGCTTACTAGCCTTGTCCTTACATCTCAAACTCCCATCCATACTCTGATAATCTCCAGTCATGATTACTACAAACTGCTCCTCTCAGTCTTCCCTATATCCACATTGCTCCTGTCATTCAATTAATCTGCCAGCAATGGCAGCAACAATGTTCATTCATATAGTTCTCTCAAAGTCATGTCTTGCTGTCTCATGCCTTCTTCAATATTTATGATCTGGGTACCATCCTACTGCAAACCTTCTAAGCAACCTCCCTCTCTTGATTCAAACCCCTCCTGAAGGGCAACTCATCTCATGTTTGTCTGTCTCCTAGCTATCGGGCATGGGTCGATTCCGAAAGCCTCAGTCTGCACTGGTGTCATGCTGAAGGCTCAGGTTGATAAGTTGTGCTGAATCAGAAGCCCAATGGGTCTGTCAGGATTGGGGAAGTGGAGGAGGGGCAGGGTGAGGGTCCAGAAGCCAGACAGGGGAACCTAGAATCTGGAGCCAGGAACCAGGAGCTAGGTGAGATAAATGGAAACACACTGTCTGCTTGCTGCAACAAGCCAGTGTCAGTCTAACTGCACAGATAGCCTCCCGGTGTTCCCTCCAGGCCTTATATAGCATTCCTGAGCCAATCAAGGGACTCAGTAGATATCACCAATTAGGGCTTCTCTGAGCGGGGCATCTGGTGAAGGATGAGCCCATAGGGTTCCAAGGCTGCTATTGTCTGCTTTGCTGGAGTTGTGAAATGGCAGTGTGGACCCAATAGCCAGCTGGGACCCAGCAGCTGTGGGTTCTTGACCCACAGATCTTGCAATTTTGCCTACAAGAAGTGAGAGTCTCTCTCTCACACCCACACACACCCTACCTTTTGTGGGCTTCCTATTGTCACCTGTCTATTTTTGTTTGTCTAGTTTAGAAAATAAGTTTTTGCTTTTTGTACAGTGACGAGCATAGCATCACCATTTAACAAATAAACAGTAATAATAAGATGATCTGATTAAAGTAATTGTGACTGAACTTTCATTGGAATGCAACACCATGAAGGAAAAACAGGCTGATATAAATTAGACATTCCTCTTACCTCAGTGATCATTCATGAGACATAGGAAGACAAAGTCTGGTAGTGGTGTTTTGTTAGACACCTTTTTAATCTGACTGAGTAATCCTTTAAGTATCAGATCACTAGACATGAATTCACTTTTCACTTCATTTACTCTATAGCCACTGGCAATAAAAATAATGAAACCCTTCTATTATCTTAAACACATGTGAACATACTAGAAAGATATGCAGATTAAATCAAAACCTCTGCTGCTACCATCTATGACAAGGGGACAGATCATGATCCCATTTACACCAACATAGTCCTGGAGAAGCTCAAGAGGAGCCATCCTGGATTTAATGCTGTGAATGGAGAGCAGAATCTGGCCCAACGCTATCCGATCTTTCCTCACCTTAAAACAAAACAAACTAGATTTGTCTCCACATGGCAGATATGAGTTCTTTCTTCCTTTGTTTAAACAGATTTGCTCATCAGTAATAAGCCCCTTTCTGAGACTAAATTTTTTTTATTAACATTGATTTTCCATCATTTCCCAAGAAACATTTTAAAACAACCCTCTTGCGCACGTACACACACACACACACACACACACACACACACACTATTCAGAATGCTGCATGTTGGAAGTAAATTTTGAACAGTAAACAAACACTTGCTATGCAGACAGACATTGAAAGGGCTGAGAAATTGTTTTCCATTAGTTTACCCGTTAAATTGGGCATATAGGTCCCAGAACTGTGGCCTTCAATAGAACTGTGCCAATGTATACCAGCAGAGAGTTTGGCCCTGATTCAGCAAAGCATGTAACCACAAGCTGAAAGTTAAGCATGTGTTTAACTCCCATTGACTTGATTGGGACTTAAGCACATAATTAAAGTTAAGCATGTACTTAACTAACTTGTAGGATCATAGCTTTAGCAAGTACAAAAGGATGAAGTCAAATGTCTATTCTTTTTCTAGACTCGCTATTGTTATAGTCAATATGTCTTACCTCTGTTTTCATCTGTTCATTTTAATTTGGGATGTTGCTGGTTGAAAGTAGGGCTGGTCAAAATATTCATAATGCAATATGAAAATCTTGAAACTCAAGGGTTTTTCATTTCATTTTAAATGTTTGGAAATGGTCCAATTGTGTGGGAAAAAATGGCCTTCTCAAAGAAGACAATTGTGTCAGAATGAACTACTATCCACTGAGGAATATTTTGTTTTGCTCCAAACTTCCAACAGATTAATTTTCACTTCAAAACATGCAAACATTTAATTTTTTTTACATACAAAACTGGCTATTTGGCAAAAGTTTCATGATACACATAATTTCTGATGCTTAAATGGAATAGACAGATATTGTCTTTTCACACAAGTTGGCAAAGGAAAAGATTTCCAGCAACTTGACACATTAATAGTTTAGGTCCCAGTTCTGCAGTCAAATCTTGTGAGGGTTGAACTCCTTGCCTGCATAGAGCCCTATAAAATCAGTGTGGCTCCTTCAGAAAGAAGGGACTGCCAGTATGAATCCAACTGCAAGACTCAGGTTTTATGCATACTTCTGGGTGTATATGTTACTGGTTCTGGTTTCATTCCACGTAGGACTTCTCTACAGGCTCAACGGCAGAACACTGAAGAACTGATTTTGCCATCCTTAGTAATGTTGAACGGGACCTTACCTTGTAACTAGTCCTCAATCATACAAATATTCAGGCATTTGCTTAAATGTTTGTAGGATGGGGCTTATTCCCATTGATTTCAATAGGATTACTCTCAGAGGAAACTGCTATTCAGCCTGGGTAAAGTGGCAGAATCCGGACTTAAATGTGTACACACCTCTGCACTGATCAACCAGTTCCTAGATTCAGATCAAAGAACTTTTAAAATAACCTGAACAGACTTACTAGTAGGTTGAGAAATCTTACAGTAACACACACTGCCTGCTGATCTAGGGATAAAAGTTATGCAGTGTGTTAACCTGCTATGTAGAGCAAAAAAATGACATGGTGAAAACTGGAAGTCCTTTTACATTGTTAAATATGGGATGTGTTCAAAGAGCACAGGGAGCCATCTTACTGTATTAGATTTTAGTACAATGTGTTGATTTGAGTATCTTGCCACACAGTTCTAATTAACATAAAATGAAACAGTCTCTCAATCTGTAATAAAAAATAAAAAAAATAAATACCCCCCCACCCAAAACCTAAAATTACCAGTGAATGGCATTTTGAAGACTGTAATATATTTTTGCCCTGAACAAGACATTTAAAACATTTTCAAGGACATCATGCCTGCAGGCTTTTAAATATCAACTAATTATCAAATCAATGATCATTTGGGGGAAAGTAATGAAGTATGGAAAATAACCACTTCAAATTATATAAATCATTACCACAAAGTATTTAAAACTGGTAAGTCATTAGCAAAGAGACATAATATGTAGGTATTAAATGCCTTAAAAGTTTGATTAAAAAAGGCAAATGGCATTTTAATTGTTATAATTTCCCAGAAAACAAGTAACATGCCCTTTAAGTTTTTTACACTTAATCTATGATTTGTTTATTTTTCTAAGGAAATGTTCACTCACTTAAATCATTATCTGTCTTTTCATAAAGTTTACGTAATTTTTCTTTACTATCCAATCATGGGAATTTATTTGAGGTTGCAGATGTAGAATGAATCGGGTCTTAGGTCCCCAGTCCTAGAAACACGTACACACATGCTTAATTTTAAGCACGAGTAGTCCTTGAAGTTAAGCATAAATGTTTTCATGATTAGGGGTTTATTTCGCTTTTTCTTAGATTAATACTTATTTGCCAATGCAAATTGCTATACCATAGAGCTAGTAGCTCCATCCTCTCTTATGCATTTCAAGTGATGTCTTTGTCCTGACACCAGCTTTATATAAATAATTTGTCCTATATGTACTCAGATGGGGGGGTGGGGAGTAATTTATGGGGCTTCCTCCTTTTCTTCCCCTGTGAAACTGATTACAAATGCCCCAGTTACCCTGAGTTCAGTGCTGACACCTGGGGGCTCTGCTTGAGTCCAGGGTTATCTCTGCCCTATATTTCTGGGAGTGCAGAACATGGAGTGTGTACTGGCCACACATGAATACTGACTCCCTTAGTGTTGTCTTTGGAACCGCAGTGGAGCTGTTAGGGGTTTAATGTTCTCCTCTTTCCCTGTTCCCAGCCTACCTCTTCTCCTGTGCAGAGCTCAGACCTGAGTGAGGCAGCACTCCTCTCCTCTTTGAATTCTGGTCCGCGATTTGCCTGGGTTTTTAACCAGCAGGCCTGGGGAATGATTTGGGTCCTGCTTATTGCCGTGAAAGAGCCATTACATCCTCATCCACATGCATCTGAAGAAGTGGGTATTCACCCACAAAAGCTTATGCTCCAATATGTCTGTTAGTCTAAGGTGCCACCGGATTCTTTGCTGCTTTTGTCATAAATATAAAGGGAAGGGTAAACCCCTTTAAACCTCCTGGCCAGAGGAAAACTCCTCTCACCTGTAAAGGGTTAAGAAGCTAAAGGTAACCTCGCTGGCACCTGACCAAAATGACCAATAAGGAGACAAGATACTTTCAAAAGCTAGGAGGAGGGAGAGAAACAAAGGGTCTCTGTCTGTCTATATGCTGCTTTTGCCAGGGATAGACCAGGAATGGAGTCTTAGAACTTTTAGTAAGTAATCTAGCTAGGTATGCGTTAGATTATGATTTCTTTAAATGGCTGAGAAAAGAATTGTGCTGAATAGAATAACTATTTCTGTCTGTGTATCTTTTTTGTAACTTAAGGTTTTGCCTAGAGGGATTCTCTATGTTTTGAATCTAATTACCCTATAAGGTATCTACCATCCTGATTTTACATAGGGGATTTCTTTACTTCTATTTACTCCTATTTCTATTAAAAGTCTTCTTGTAAGAAAACTGAATGCTTTTTCATTGTTCTCAGATCCAAGGGTTTGGGTCTGTGGTCACCTAGTCCAATTGGTGAGGCTTTTTATCCAACATTTCCCAGGAAAGGGGGGGTGCAAGTGTTGGGAGGATTGTTCATTGTTCTTAAGATCCAAGGGTCTGGGTCTGTAGTCACCTAGGCAAATTGGTGAGGCTTTTTACCAAACCTTGTCCAGGAAGTGGGGTACAAGGTTTTAGGAAGTATTTTTTGGGGGAAGACATTTCCAAACAGCTCTTCCCCAGTAACCAGTATTTGTTTGGTGGTGGTAGCAGCCAGTCCAAGGACAACGGGTGGAATATTTTGTACCTTGGGGAAGTTTTTGACCTAAGCTGGTAAAGATAAGCTTAGGAGGTTTTCATGCAGGTCCCCACATCTGTACCCTAGCGTTCAGAGTGGGGGAGGAACCTTGACAACATGCATCTGAAGAAGTGGGTATTCACCCACGAAAGCTTATGCTCCAATATGTCTGTTAGTCTAAGGTGCCACTGGATTCTTTGCCGCTTTTACAGATCCAGACTAACACGGCTGCCCCTCTGATACTCTACATCCTCTTTGTATCCCACTGAGATTTTAGAAGACAAATCATATTAAATTCTTCTTCCACCCCCAGCTAACTTTTCCTTCACAAATCTTGTCAGATTATATACTTATAAATATCACCCCCCCACCCCTCGGGACACATTAGATAAGCTCTAGTGCCCAGATTACATTCTTCATGCACCCTAAACTCCCACTGACTTCAGGAGGACCTTTGGGCCTGCAAGGAATGCAACATTGGGCCTTCAGTGTGACTGAAAACAGTGTAATTTGATATCCTTGCATGAGGAGAGCAATTAAGCTGGATGTGGGAGACATTTGTAGGGAAGCTGCAGGACAGTTCCATCTCCTTAGCTTCCCAAACAAAATGTCACTGAATTTCTCCCCTTTTTTATTTAATTATTCATCCCACACTTTGATATGTGGTTAACTAGAACCGTTTCTGCAGTAGCTTCTCTCATTTAAAACTTTTCTCACCTCTCCTTCTAGTCCATAAGGATCTGGTTTTTTGGAAGGCTCTGCATGCCAAGCTCCATGTGAAGTCCAGCAGGAGCTCTAGATAGTTAGCAGCTTTCAAAATCAGGCCCTGAGGGAAGAAAATATAAATAATATCCCCTTCATGGGTGTATTTTCTAGTTGATGCATAAAGAGGAGAAAAAAATCCTTAGTCAAACTTTCTGCTTGTGGCAAAAGCAATTGTATTAACTATTTTTTTCCATACAAGGAAAAATGGCTTGCTTGCATGATTTGTTTAGGTTCTTACATAGTCATTATCAGCAGTATCTGAGCACCTCCTAATCATCACTGATTTTTTCCTCTCAATAGTTCTCAAAGCCCTGGCTGGGATGATTTAACTGGGAATTGGTCCTGCTTCGAGCAGGGGGTTGGACTAGATGACCTTCAGGGGTCCCTTCCAACCCTGATATTCTATGATTCTATGATTCTATGAAAGATAGGGAAGAATTATCCCAATTTAACAAAGGAGAACTTACTTTGTCTCCATGGCTCAGGGCTGGATTGTGTCACAAGGATACAGCCCATAATAAAGGAAAGCACATTGCTGTGCTGCCCTGGGAAGGAACTGTGGCTCTAAAGTAGTAGTAATTTACTGCTGGCCTAAACCTTCAGTAAATTACTACTTGTCTGCCCCCACATTGGGCTGTCTCAGCTCCGCAGGTCACTGGGTGTTGAGGTGGAACTATGGCTCCACTCATTCCCTACCCGCTCCCAGGAGAGACTAAGCAGACTTAGCCCTGGTCTACACTACGAGGTTAGGTCGAATTTAGCTGTGGTCAGGGCCGTCCTTAGTCATATGCAGCATACACAGCTGTGTAGGGCACCATGATATTTGGGGCACCAAATTTCCCCAAATTTCGTGATGCCCAAGGCAGCTGCATGCCACATACACAGGAGCACCAGCCCCGCGACCAGCCCTATCCCCTGGCCGTCCCCCCCGCGGGCTGCGCCCACTGCAAGAGGCAGAGCCGTCCCTACGGGGGTGTAGGGCCCCGGACAACTGCCTCCGCTCCACCTCTTACCCACCCTCTCTCCCTGCTCCGCCCACAGCCCGCCCCCATTCCACCTCTTCCCCCAGCGACCCCACACTCACCAGCAGCGACGGGAAGCAGAGCAGCCCAGCCACAGCCCCTTCCACTTCCCACTGCTGGTGAATGTGGGGAGGTCGGGGAAAGAACGCCCCCCAGCACCCTCTGGCGGCGGGAAGTGGAGCGATGCGGCCCCAGCCTGCTCCGCTTTCCTTGCCCTGGCCTCAGCCGTGTCACTCAGGGGAGGGGTGTTAGGGAAAGATTCCCCCTCCCTGACTCGCCGGTGTCAGGAAGCGGAGCAACGCAGCCCCAGCCCACTCGGCTTCCCTTGTCCCGGCCCCAGCCATGTCACTGGGGACGGGAGAGGGGGAGGTTAGGGAAAGGTTCCCCGCCCCGGACTCACCAGCGGCGGGAAGCGGAGCCCCGCGGCTGGGAGCTGGTGGAGTAGAGCTGGCTGGGGCCTGGCTGCTCCGCTTCCCGTGACTGCCGGTGAGTACAGGGGGGACCCCTTCCCCGAAATCCCCTTCCTTGATTGACATGGTTGGGGCTGGGGCGAGGGAAGCAGAGTGGGCTGCTCCAGGCCTCCTGCTAATCCCCCGGACCACTCTGGGGCCTGTTCCCCAAAAGCACACCTCCACAGCTTCTGCCTCCCAGACCCTGAGAGGGGGAGGCCTGTGGGGCTTGCATAGGGCACCCAAATGGCTACGGACAGCCCTGGCCGTGGTAGGTCGATTTTTATAAGCAATTCATCTACACAACCAACCCCGTTCCGTTGACCTAAAGGGCTCTTAAAATCGACTACTGTACTCCTCCCCGGTGAGGGGGGTAGCGCTAAAATCAACCTTGCTGGGTCGAATTTGGGGTAGTGCGGACGCAATTCAATGGTATTGGCCTCTGGGAGCTATCAGCACTTTGAACAGCACTTTGAACTCCAATGCACTATCCAGGTATATAGGAAAAGCCCCGGAACTTTTGAATTTCATTTCCTGTTTGGTCAGCGTGGCGAGCTCAGCAGCACAGGTGACCATGCAGTCCCCCCAGAATCGCAAACGAGCTCCAGCATGGAGCGAACAGGAGACACTGGATCTGATTGCTGCATGGGGAGAAGCATCTGTGCAGGCAGAACTCCAATCAAAAGGAAGAAATGCTAATATATACGCCAAAATTGCACAGGACATGATGGACAGAGGCTACAACAGGGACACACAGCAGTGCCGTGTGAAAGTCAAGGAGCTCAGGCAAGCCTACCAAAAGACAAAGGAGGCAAACGGTTGCTCTGGGTCAGAGCCCCATCCATCCGGCTTCTATGATCAGCTGCATGGCATTCTAGGGGGTGACCCTACCACTACCCTACCACTGTCCATGGATACCTGCAAGGGGGGAGTCTCACGTAATGGGGGGAGGATTTTGTGGAGGAGGAGCAGGAGGAGAATGCGCAGCAGGCAAGCTGTGAATCCATTCTCCCCGGTGGCCAGGACCTTTTCATCACCCTGGAGCAAATACCCTCCCAAGGTGGGATTCCTGACCCTGAAGGTGGAGAAGGCACTTCTGGTGAGTGCACATTTGTAACTACACTACAGAGTTTAAAAGCAATTGTGTTTAATGTTTGATTTGCCCTGAAGAATCGGGATGCATTCTCGGCCAGTACAGCTACTGGAAAAGTCTGTTAACGTGTCTAGGGATGGAGCGGGAATCCTCCAGGGACATCTCCATGAAGCTTTCCTGGAGGTACTCTGAAAGCCTTTGCAAAAGGTTTCTGGGGAGGGCTGCCTTATTTTGTCCTCCACGGTAGGACACTTTACCACACCAAGCCAGTAGCAAGTAGTCTGGAATCCTTGCATCACAAAGCATGGCAGCGAATGGTCCTGGGTTTTGGTCACATTCAAGCAACATTCGGTCTATATCTTTCTATGTTAGCCTCAGGAGAGTGATATCATTCATGGTCACCTGGTTGAAATAGGGGAATTTTTGTAAGGGAACAGTAAAAGGACCCCATTCATGCTGGGCTGTTTGCGCTTGGCTAAAAGGGATCATCCCTGAGAATAGGTATGCGGTGGGATTGCTTGCTATGGGAAAGGAGGGCGCTTCAGTCTGAAACCATTCGCAGAAGTTATGAAGGCATTAGAAGCCAACCCACTCTAACCCTTTGGCTTACCATGGCTTCATGGAAACCAAATTCTGTTGCCCAGCCGTGAGTGATGTGTCACCATACCGGCAGGCGCTCAATATAAAAGGCAAAATGTGACCTTGTACCTAAAGTACATGTGCTGTCTGCTGTGAATTGCTTGATTCACTGTGAAAGAGTCTCCCTTTTGTTCTCAGAAATGTATCTTCTTAAATTCTACTCTCCCTTTTTATCCCCCTGGAAGTGCAAATGTTTCTACGCTCTCCGTCCCTGAGATTATCGCAGATCAGAAGGTGAAAAAAAACGCACTCACGTTTTTTTCCGAGCTCATGCAGTCCTCCCGCACTGATAGGGCACAGCTGAATGCATGGAGGCATACAGTGGCAGAGTCCAGGAAAGCATTAAGTGAGCATGATGAGAAGAGGCGGGAGGTGATGCTGAGGTTAATAGGGGAGAAACGCACATACTCAGGTGTCTGGTGGAGCTGCAGGAAAGGCAACAAGAGCACAGACCGCTGCTGTATCCACTGTACAACTGCCTTCCCTCCTCCCCAAGTTCCATGTGTGGTGGGGGGAGTCTCTGGGCACCCAGCAACTCCACTCCAGAGGATGGCCCAAGCAACAGAAGGCTGTCATTCAAACAGTCTTGATTTGTAGTGTGGCTACAATAAGCAATGTGGCCTTGTCCTTTCCTCTTTGCCGCCTTCCCCATCCCACCCAGGCTACCTCATCAGTTGTCTCCCTTTTTTTCAATTAATAAAGAAAGAATGCATGGTTTCAAAACAATAGGAACTTTATTTTCTTTACCAGATGTGTTCGAAGGGAGGAGGGGGATTGGCTTACAGAGAATTAAAATCAACAAAGGGGGCGGGTTTGCATCAAGGAGAAACACACACAACTGTCATACTGTAGCCTGGCCAGTCATGAAACTGGTTTTCAAAGCCCCTCTGATGCACAGCAGGCCTACCTGTGCTCTTCTAATTGCCCTGATGTCTAGCTGCTCAAAATCGGCCACCAAGTGATTTGCCTCAACCTCCCACCCTGCCATAATCATCTTCCCCATACTCTCACAGATATTGTGGAGCACACAGCAATAACAATGGGAATATTGGCTGCGCTGAGGTCTAACCTAGGCAGCAAACAGTGCCAACGAGCTTTTAAACGTCCACAGGCACATTCTACCACCATTCTGCACTTGCTCAGCCTATAGTTGAACTGCTCCTCACTACTGTTCAAGCTGCCTGTGTACGGCTTCATGAGCCATGGGAGCAAGGGGTAGTCTGGGTCCCCAGAGATAACTGTTGGTATTTCACCATCCCCAACGGTAATTTTCTGGTCTGGGAAGTAAGTCCCTTCTTGTAGCTGCTCAAACAGCCCTGAGTTCCTAAAGATGTGAGCATCATGAACCTTTCCTGGCCATCTCACGTTGATGTCAGTGAAACGTCCCTTGTGATCCACCAGTGCTTGAAGCACCATTGAGAAGTACCCCTTGCGTACTGGTTGACAAGGTGGTCCGGTGCCAAGATAGGGATATGTGTTCCGTCTATGAGCCCACCACAGTTAGGGAACCCCATTGCAGCAAAGCCCTCCACTATGACCTGCACATTTCCCAGAGTCGCTACACTTGTTAGCAGAAGGTTAGTGATTGCAGTGGCTATTTGGATCACAGCAGCCCCCACAGTAGATTTGCCCACTCCAAATTGATTCCCAACTGAACGGTAGCCACTCATTTCTCAACTATCAGGGCAGCTCTCATCTTGGTATTCCTGCTCTTCAGGGTGGGGGAAAGCAATTCACAAATTTCCAGGAAAGTGGCCTTACGCATGGGAAGTTTCGCAGTTACTGGGAATCATCCCATACCCGCAAGACCGTGCGCTCCCACCAGTCTGTGCTTGTTTGCCGGGCCCAGAATCGGCGTTCCACTGTATCAACCAGCCCCACTGCCTCCATGATGCCCCAAGTGCCACATCCTGTGCTTTCAGGAATGTCTGTGTCCATGTCCTCCTCACAATCGTCCTCCCGCTGGCGGCTCTTAGCCAAGTTCTGCACATACTGCAGGATAATGCGTGAGGTGTTTACAATGCTCCCAGCACAGCGGTGGGCTGAGCGGGCTCCTTGCTTGCCATGCTATGGTGACTGCACAGGTAACCCAGGAAAAAAGGCGCGAAACGATTGTCTGCAGTTGCTTTCACGGAGGGAGGGAGGGAGGGGAGACTGACGACATGTACCCAAAACCACCCGCGACAATGTTTTTGCCCCATCAGGCACTGGGCGCTTAAGAATTCCAGTGGGCACCAGAGACTGCGGGGACTATGGGATAGCTACCCACAGTGCACCACTCAGTGAGTCGATGCTAGCCATGGTATTGAGGATGCACTCCGCCGACTTAATGCGTTTAGTTGGGACATACACAATCGACTGTATAAAATCGTTTTCTAAAGATCGACTTCTATAAAATCAACCTAATTTCGTAGTGTAGACATACACATAGTGTAGTACTCTTACTCCTGCAGGGCCAGACCAAAGATCCAGGCAGCCTGCTAAGAGGGATTCTCACTTTTCCTTATCCTATATGGGAGCACAGTCCAAGCCACAATCTAGACCTAAATTACTTTCCCTGCTCTGGTGATGAGCCAACTGCCTTCTCTTCTGTTTCCACAAAAGATATAATTGCATCACCTCCCTGGCAGAATATTATTCTGCTGGGGGAAAAAAAAGTCTGTGGGGAACATGAATTCTGCACTTATGTTTCTTTCGTTAAAAATCCGGAGGTGGGCATGGCCCCTTGGCCCCCACTGGTTACAGAGCCAGTGCTTGAAAGAATATGTCTGAGATAGAAAGTGAACCCAGCATACCTGAGGCACACTGCAGACATTTAGCTGCAGCACCATCTTCCTGTCCTGGTAAGGAAACCTGTAAATTTTACTCAATTGCACTGGCTACTGCTGCAATGTACTTAATGAAAAAGAGTACTTGTGGCACCTTAGAGACTAACAAATTAGTCTCTAAGGTGCCACAAGTACTCCTTTTCTTTTTGCGAATACAGACTAACACGGCTGCTACTCTAAAACCTGTCAATGTTCTTGATGTTATCATCAATACCAAATTTTTTCTGGTATATGACCTGAAAGGGGAACAAACACGGATTTTTACTGACTGCTCACAAAGAAGTCAGACAGCTTGAAGCTATCCTCCTAAAATGCCAAAATGTTTCATTGCAGGAAAAAAGCTTTAGCCTTACTCAGTGAATTTATGCACGTTCAATAGTTCTAGATTTTTAAAAATCAATTTCAATTGTATTTTATGTTATTAGATAGTAAGAAATGCATAAAGTGTAGCTGTAAGCTTAAACACTGCAATGAAAATAGCTACCATAATAAATCAGTTTGCACCTAGCATTATGGGACTATATTGTTCCCCATTTGCTTGTTTGTTATAGCTAGTTACAGTACTTGTACTAATGATAAGAACCTTTTGGATACTTATCCAAGGTCTTTTATCTCAGCTATCCAAGTCTATGAAAGCTCCCCTAATCCACTGCCCAACACAAGGTTTTGCCCCTGCCCGAGTCACAAATAATGCCTGATTTCTCAAATTTGTCCATGAAAACCAGCTAGTTCTCTCCCCATTCTGGCTCCAGATCTTAGCAGCTGGATAGGCAACTTCTACCACAGGTCTTGAGTCTTTGATCTTTTCTCTCCCAAGTCTTTGAGACAGAGTCTTATCTCATCTACATCCATGTAAATCAGGAGAAAACTCCGTTGAAATTAGTGATGGGGCGTCAAAGAGGGAACTGACATACACAGGGCAATATGAGTGAACATGAGAGGAGAAAAGATTTGGTGGAAGCATTTTTGGATAGATGAAGTAGTATTAGGTGAGAGAGGAGAGGGTGCCATGGAGGTCACTGCAGGTGGTGTCCAAGATACGCACAAGGTTTTTATCAGTGGGATGAAGAAGAAAGGGTGGATTTTGGAGATGTAGAGCAAAGAAACATCAAGATTTTAAGTCAGGGCAGAATGCCTGTCCTCACAGCCCCAGATCTGTAGTGCAAGAGGGAGCAGCTGTTGCTAAAAGGATTCGAGGTGAGGTTACAAGACTTCCTCTCTGACTGGGCTGTGAGGAGAAGCAAAAGGAGGCAGTGCCTAGGTGGATCTGCAGATACCTGCAGCCAATGGTGGAGGAAGGGAGCAGGGAAAGCTGCCAGGTCAGTTTTCTTTTTCCATTCACAGAAGTGTTCCCAGTCTGAGATAGGAGAAGGAGAGAGGTAAGGGAAACTACAACAGCTGTTGGGAAGAAGACAAAGCTACTAACAAGGAGAGATGCTAGAGAGAGAGCAACTAGCAAGATGGAGGAGTTAGTCAGGAGCTGCTGACAAATGGGGTGAGGGCCTGCCTCCAGGAGGAGGAAGAAACCAACAAAATAGGCCTGGAGACAGAAGAGTGAGCCAGTGGACAGTGAGGCATACCAAGGAGAGCAGTGAAGGGGAAACAGCCAGAGGGGCATCGATAAAGGGAAAGCAAGAAGAGAAGTGGCACAACCACCAAGAGGTGAGATGGTGATGAAAGGGGCCAGATACCATAGGTCAGGTGGACATTTTCTGTGAGCAAGAGGAAGAGAGGATATCTGAGTTGGCAGATTTTGAAGGAGAAATCCCTTTGCAGTTTTGATTTTGGGGCCATTCAGATATTGTTATGACCCTGTTAAAATGGTACTGATGTTGTTTGCAACATACTGACTTCAGAGTGGCTGCACCGGTTTTAATGACATTGACAGGAGATAGTGAAACGTTATCAGCTAAGCTCAATATGCATCCATTTCAATTAAAGTGTATTACTAGAAAAATTAACAGACATTAGTCAGGTGTCCTAGGGAGCTGAGCTCACACCATCCAGAGTGGGAATTTGTCATGGCTTCTGTGCATGTTGTTGTGAGAAATATGAGACTGTTTAAACAGGCAAATTTAAAAAGAGATCCAATTAGTCACACAGTAATTTTATATGTTTTTGAAGTCTAATATGAGTTATTCTACACAGAAGCCAGTTTTCCACTACCTCTTTCCACTAAAAATGCACATATTTATCAAAAATAATTTTTAAATAAGCCCAAAACAAACAAGTAGCTAATTTTGGCAGAGTGATTGCAAAAGAGCCAGATATTTCACCCAATTTTGCAAGTGATGGAAATCCAAAATGTAAAATATTATGATGTTTTGCTGCTTGCATTTTTGCAAGCAATTAACACAATAATGAATATAGAGAAATTGCTTCATTTCATGCTATTGCATGAGAAAAGGGAGCTGGGATTATGGACCCCATGCCATCTTAACGTTCATTATTGCAGCAGGGGAGAGTGGCATAAGCAAGTGTCTCTCATCACAAATTAAACTTTTAGGAGGTCTGGGCTATGGAAGTCACCTAACCTGTCTGTAGTCTTACTTGGATCGTATTTATTATACAGAGAACAACAACAACAAGAAAGTAACATTACAGGTTAATCACCCTGAAATGTTATCCCTTGCCAGTGTGCCAGGCCCAGAGTGCCAAGGCAATGGCAACTCATCCAGTTGACATCAGTGGACGCAGGATAGAACCTTTGGGAGAGAAATGTTTTCTTATGGCAATTTCTCCCCAACATCCAACTTGTTGTACTTTCGTGTCTGTCTGGATTCTTTCCAAATCAGTCTGAAAGGTGAGCTAACACTGCAAAGCAGCAACCCGAGATGCTCCATAATTAAGTTCTCTCAGACACCAGACCCAATCCCACTATGGAACAGTGTTAAGTAAATATTATGAAGTCAGCAAAATTCAAATTTGCACTAGTTTACATCAACTCCACTTACTTACACCAGGTTTCAATTTGGCTCTTAGGGCCAGATGCTCAAAAAAAGAGCTAGGCACCTAAGTTGCCATCTTAAGTGCCTAAATCCTAGTTTGGGCTCCACTGCAATGCACAAAACTCCCTCCAAACATTGTAGTTGCCTAAACTCACTCAGCACTTACATTTTAAAGGCAAAAGCTCCCTGGACACCTTTGTTTCTATCTCTGACCAAGTGCAGTACTGCCTTGTTGTGTGCATACAGGTGCCTATCTCCCACCTATGCCCCAGAGTGATTCCCAAACCAAGGGAAGACAGATGCTTGGCCACCTAATTAATGTATGGGACACATCCAGCAGGCATGCTCAGAGGCTGTCGAGTGGATTAGGTACCATTCGAAACCCAGCTGCAGCAGACAGAGCCCACGTTACAACTTTTAAGAAGGCCAAGGGGAGATATGATTGCTCTCTGTAAATACTGTATATCAGAGGGATAAATACCAGGGAGGGAGAGGAACTATTTAAGCTCAGTATCAATGTGGACACAAGAACAAATGGATATAAACTGGCCCCCAGGAAGTTTAGATTTGAAATTAGACTAAGGTTTCTAACCATCAGAGGAGTGAAGTTCTGGAATAGCCTTCCAAGGGAAGCAGTGGGGGGCAAAAGACATAACTAGCTTCAAGACTAAGCTTGATAAGTTTATGGATGTGATGGTATGATGGGATAGCCTAATATTGGCAATTAATTGATCTTTGACTATTAGTGGTAAATATGCCCAATGGCTTGTGATGGGATGTTAGATGGGGTGGGATCTGAATTATTACAGAGAATTCTTTCCTGGTTGTCTGGCTGGTGAGTCTTGCCCACATGCTCAGGGTTTAGCTGATCGCCATATTTGGGGTCAGGAAGGAATTTTCCTCCAGGGCAGATTGGCAGAGGCCCTGGGGGTTTTTCGCCTTCCTCTGCAGCGTGGTGCATGGGTCACTTGTTGGAGGATTCTCTGCACCTTGAAGTCTTTAAACTATGATTTGAGGACTTCAATAGCTCAGACATAGGTTAGGGGTTTGTTACAGGAGTGGGTGGGTGAGATTCTGTGGTCTGTGTTGTGCAGGTCGTCAGACTAGACTATCATAATGGTCCCTTCTGACCTTAAAGTCTATGATTCTATGATTTTAGCTCAGTGGTTACAGCAGTTGCTTGGGACATAGGAAACCAAGGTTCAATTACCCCCCCGCCAGAGGAGGAGAGAGGATTTGAACAGGGGTCTCCCACCTCTCAGGAGAGTGGAAAAGTCAACTCAGTGTTTTATTATGTAGCCACAGTGGAGCAGCTTTAACAAGAGACTGATGGCACCCCACATCCAAATACATCATAGCTCAGTTGTTAGAGCACTCTCCTGAGAGGTGGAAGATACCTGTTCACATCCTTCCTCTGCCAGAAATGAGGAAATTGAATCTGGGTCTTCTATATCACAGGCAAATCCTCTAATTGCTGCACTAGAACTAATAAGGTGGGCATCCCTTCTCTGGATGCAGCTTCTTGCTGAAACTGCATTAGGTGCCTAACTTTAAAGAGGGTTCCTGGCTCTATGAGCACAAGCAGAGCTAGATATCCCCCTGGAGCTCACATTTAGATGCTTATCTCTGTGAGGGGGTAGGGCTTAGCACACACCCCTCTGGTCAGCATCTCCCATTGGTTAGCTTGGATGGCTCCCTGAGGATTGAAATCTAGGGTGCCTATTTCTCCCTATTCATTGCATAGGTGCTTAGGTGCTTAACTCAGGCCTTGAGAATCAGTGATTTTTTCAGGAGCCTAAAAGATAGGTGTTGTTATGGTCAACATCACAATACCTAACTCCTTTTGAGTATTCAGCCCTTAGTTTTATTTGTAACTGGGGAAAAAAAAAAACACCCAGACTCTGTTACCCTTATGATCCAACTGTAAGCAGCTTGTTTTAGATTTCGCTCGCAAGCCATCAGGTGGTTGCAAGATTATCCTTGCAGCAGAAAACAAGTAGTGACCCTTTGAAGGTTCTAGAGGATTTCTGAAGAGGTGCTGCAGGGATCAATGCCAGTTTCATTACTGTTTTTATGGTTCGTCAATGAAGCGCACATTGTGACATATTGTAGTTCTTACATACACAACCCTATCCTCTGGGAAACAGGGAAATAACGCTCCAGGAGGTTAGCATTCTCTAGTCTGAAAAACTGATCTACAAAGCTAAGGAAAACAGTCTGCAAAATTTTTATTATCTAGCAAATTTTCCTTCCACCACTGCTAAAAAAACATGCACCTCAGTGGATTGTTTTAGCTAACACTACTGTACTTTTTGAAAAGTGTTTTTGAGCTATAAAAATGATGCTTTCTAATAAAGGGTGTTTTATTATTTTTAAGAAGATAAAAAAAGCAGCAAAACCAGCTAAAACATTACAATATGGGAGATTATGATTTCACCCTGGTGTAAATCAAGAATCATTCAGTTAAAGTAAGTGGAGTTGCACAGGTTTATAACTGGTCTAAGATCAAAATCAGACCCTGTAAATACAGAGTGTTTCTAAAGTTCTAAATGACTTGTTTCATAATGAGAACAGGAGTACTTGTGGCACCTTAGAGACTAACAAATTTATTTGAGCATAAGCTTTTGTGGGCTGTGAAAGCTTGTGCTCAAATAAATTTGTTAGTCTCTAAGGTGCCACAAGTACTCCTGTTCTTTTTGTGGATACAGACTAACACGGCTAGTACTCTGAAACTGGTTTCGTAATGGTTATTCTACAGTTATGATCACAATGAAAATTAAAATTTGGTTACTCATAACAACAATTGCAGGAGTGTCAGATGGTTGAAAAGTAAAGCCCACCATTCTTAGCACTGCCCTTTATTATTAAACTAAATAGTCGTTATGATCAGAAAAGTGATATTTTTAAGAATGGCACCTTCTCAGCCACCTATGTGCAAGATTCTATCCTCAGTTAAACCTATATCCTCTCTGGCTGAGGGCAGAGTGACTAGTGCAATCTAACAGTGCAAGAGGCTGAGTACCAGAACTCCTCTGGGCTCTGTCATTTTCTCACTGTGTAGCTGTTAGTCTCTCTGTGCCTCAGCTTACCCACATGTAAACTGGAGATAATACCTATCCCATAGGGCACTGTGAGGCTTAATTCAATAACACTGTAAATGTACTTCAACATCCTTAGATTAAAAGTGCTGTATTAATGTCAAGTACCATTATTACGCTACATAGAATCTCCTTAGTTTACTAGTTGAAGCATTTTTTTTCTACTGTCAGCACTTACTGACAGTGTAGCAGTGGAAGGGAATACTGTGATCACTTTTACCATATGCATCATCAACAAAGTTGCAGGCTAGTTTCTGGTCCCAGAATTGTTATTCCTGGTGGTTGTTGGTGGGGATGTATGAGTCTGAAAAGAGCACAGCTTGATTTCTAGACACTAGGTTAAGCTGCCAGTGCTGGCATTGAGAGAAGTCACACTTTGATTTATAACCTGAGTAAATTTGACCTCAGAGTCGTTGCTAGTGAATTAATATGGAACCCGAAGGTATAATTTGCGCTATGTTTGCTTTTCTGGTCAGACCCACACTGTAAAAATTTGACATGAAAATTGCTTATGGGTACACTGTCAGAGATGAAGGATGGTTCTGAATTAAAGTCACTGGATCGAGAATCAGGAGATCTGGGTTGAGTTTCCAGTCCTGCTGCAGACTTCCTATGTGTGATTTTGGCCAAGCTATTTCAGGCCTGATTTTAAAAATACTTAGGTGTCTAAAGATTTAAAACCCCCAGTTGGTGCCTATTTGTATCTTAAAGCACTTCTATAGACCTTTAAAAATCTGGCCCTTAAACTCTCTGTGCTTCACTTTCTCCTCTATGCTGAAGAGAACTACCTTGGTGCTGATATTTGTTTTATGATTTAGCTTGCTTTAAATAAGGGATTTTCAATTGTGTTTGGACATAAAGAATCAACCTAAATCTTCTCCCATCCCTTGAAACTGAACCAAACTTTCCTGGAGGTTCAGAAAGGTCCTAACGATAGGCTCAAAAGGTTGGGGCACGTCAGATAGGCAGCACAATTTTGGGACTCTTATCCTAACTGAAGAAGGACTTAATCCTGAACTTGGAGTCCATACAAATGGCTTTGGCTGCACCATGCCATGCCCTAGCCTTTGCTGAGTGACTGGGTGACCTTATATTCTCATGGATGTCCTTTCTGCTGTTTTCTTGCTATGCCTCTCCCACTGCATCACGTATGAAATTAGATGTTAACCCTGCAATGGACAGCATAGGGGTAGACTGCTGTGCCATGCAGAGTCCCAATAACTTCAGCGGGGCCCCATATGGACACAACACTCCACTTGTGTGCTGTCGGTTGAAGGACTGGGCACCAAAACTACAAAGTCTGCTGGGCAGGGACTATGTTTTCTTTTTACTGCGGCATGCCCAACATGTTTTTGGGTGCTGTAAAATAAACAATAAATAATCATCTATTGAGACATGTTTCTATATATTATCTTTGACATTTTGCTCTGAAGGACGATCCCATCCATCAAAGATGTTTATATTTTTGATATTTTTAGTTGAAAAGTTGGAACTAAAAACAAAAATTGAAAACACTAATGAGATCCCAATCCTGCTTTCCTCAACCCCTCTTTTCTCCAAGAAAATGGAGTAGGATTTGGCACAAACTCAAGAATTGCTGGAAAATTGCACCCTCAAATCAAAGCAATGGTGTATCCTCCTGTGTTTCTCACTGAACACTATGGCTCTGTCAACATTGAGCCAAAAAAGACTTGAGGAAATTTCTTCTTAAACTGAAAGTCTGCACACCCCTTCCTAAAGTTCATCCTAGTTTTTAGTGAGCTGAATAATGAACAGTCCCATCAGAGAACCATTTTTAGCCCTGAGCAAAGTAAATAAATAAACCTGTAAACAGAGTTAAAATACTGCAAGCTCTCTAGTAAGAGCATTCTTCAAGCTGACAGGATTTTGGGGGTGCAATCCTCAACAGCACCTGATCTGAACTTCTTCCTTTCAAGCCAAGGATGCTGACAAGAGGCTATTAAAATCCAGTTATTATTATAATTTTTAGTTAAGGCATAAATAAGGATCTTGCTGCACTCTTTTGGTATTGCTGTGGATACAATGTATAATGATCAGCAGGTTATGATATTTGATTTGTACTCTGCATCACATTCATGGTGGTGGTTTATGCCAAAATCATAAATAAAGGTAAAAAATAGTAATAAAACATGAATATCAGTAAACTATGTTGAAGGCTGTTCATGGCCAAAATGTTCACTGTTTTGCCTGTTTTCAAGGCTTTTCCCCTTGTGCTAGTAATGGCATTAAATTGTACAGCTATGACTCTCTAGAGCATCCATCAATGTTTTAATGTTCAGAATACAATTTGAAAGAAAGTGGAATGGGACACAGAGTTATTTTTCTGTAACTTCTATGTTTCTTTTAAGGAG
Organism: Eretmochelys imbricata; assembly: GCF_965152235.1. Taxonomy (NCBI): domain Eukaryota; kingdom Metazoa; phylum Chordata; order Testudines; family Cheloniidae; genus Eretmochelys; species Eretmochelys imbricata. Next base: position 245,008,308 of record NC_135573.1, read on the forward strand.
CATCAGTGTGCCTGAAGAAACAGTGGTAAAAGATTGTTGCCTCTTGAAAATGTTTCCATGGTGAGAAAATTATTTTAGTAAGATTTTTATTGCTCCATGATATAAAATAGAAACTAAGATAATTTTAAAAATCTATTGCATTCTGGGAATTTTTAATGGTTCAAAGGGTTCTAAAATGCAGTGAGAACTTTTTCACACTTCTTTAATTCTTGCATGTGAGTAGTGGTTCCAGAGACTGGAGTTCTCCGTTTATCTAACGTGGCACAATCTATTTCAATTTCTGAGCACTGCAGGGTTTAACCGGCAAAAACTGATGCCTGGCCTCTAACCAAAACTTCAACATACACTTTAAAGGTCACATCTCCTGGTGGTGTAAATAGGCAAAGATTCACAGCTAAGTATCTGACCCTAAAGGTTTCAGAAATACAGATACAAGAGGGCAATAGCAGGCTTAGAACCTAATCCATTGCCTATTGAAGCCAATGGGAGCCTTTCCAGTAGGATCTGGATTGAGTCCTTAGGAAGGGATGTGAGATGGTTCCCTAGGCAAAGAGAGATACATGAACCCGTTTTACCAATCACCCATACCAAGCCTGGAGCTAGCAGTAACAGAGGATAGAATGAATATGTAAGATTTTTGTCTACATTTTACATCTGCTGTAGTTGTTTTAGTTCTAAAACACAGTACTTTCTCCCAAGGATTCTATGGGTACACAGCATCAGTATATAAATAAATGTACAGGTAACATTACATTCTTGGTTTCAGAGTCCCACCATAAACATTTAACTCAGTGCTAAGACTTAAATAACTAGACTCCCCTTTGATATGTCCAGCATGCAAAGCATGTGGCCTTTGGGCCAGCCACTACAACTATAGCATAACTCTCTGTCCAGCTCCAGTAGCAAGCAGATGGGGTGGACTGCTACACTGGATAGCCTGCTTGTGCTAAAATGGTGAACAGGTAGCCTGCTGCGGGGGGGTACACAAGATACACAAGAACTAACTCCACCTATAGCCATACAGGATCAGGGACAGAAGCAATACAGGGCTACCACAAAACACACACGCACGCGCACACACACACACACACACACACACACACACAGCACTGATGTACTTCAATCTTGGAGAGCCCACCATAATGCCTGAGAAGACATTTAAGATTCTGTTCCTGCTCAGTCTTTGTCCTGTTTTACTCTAGAAATGGTACTGAACTGCAAAATTCAGATCCAAATTTTCCCACAGCTCAAAAGGAACTGGGTTCAAGGTTTTGATTTGGATACAATTCCTAGTGATAGCCACCAGCTGCAAAGCTTTGATAGTGAATTTGGATCTGAACTTCCTTCATTTGGGCCCCATCTCTAGCAGAGATTGCATGAGATTGTGCCTGTTAGTGTAAATTGTGGTGATAATTTTGTGATATGGAGACTTGTCCAATAGGAAATGGAGAGTGAGCTTCAGATCACTTCACATAGGTCACCAAAAACCATTCACTGGACCCACTACTGTGACAGAAAAATCAGAGAGGGAAAGTTCAGGAATTTAGCTTTGGCCATGTTAAGTTGAAGCTATTGGTTGGACATCTGAAGGAGATTTCAGAAGGACAGCCTGAGAAAGCCATCAAGCCAAGGATTCATAATGAATGTTGGGTACAGTATTCTTGAAGCCCACTATTTTTCAGTGCCTACTCCCTTAGCAGATTTCATCTGACTAGCATATGAGTAACAGAGCACAAAGTTCATCAGCATAAACCATGGCACAGCCCTGCTCCCTCTCCATTCTCATCTACATCCCTGCGGGAGAGGAACTATAGAGAAGAAAGAACAGGAGTACTTGTGGCGTCTTAGAGACTAACCAATTTATTAGAGCATAAGCTTTTGTGGGCTACAGCCCACTTCATCGGATGCATAGAATGGAACATAGAGTAAGATATATACAAATAAATTGGAAGTTACCATACAAACTGTGAGAGGCTAATTTGTTTGTATGGTAACTTCCAACTTATCTGTATGTGTGTATCTATCTATCTATCTATCTTACTCTATGTTCCATTCTATGCATCCGATGAAGTGGGCTGTAGCCCACGAAAGCTTATGCTCTAATAAATTTGTTAGTCTAAGGTGCCACAAGTACTCCTGTTCTTTTTGCAGATACAGACTAACAAGGCTGCTACTCTGATACCTGTCATTATAGAGAAGAACAGAATCCATTTGATATGTTTATGTTTAGAGCTTCCCTGTCACTCCACAAAGCACTGTTGTAAATCTGCCTTAAAAAACACACCCACTGAGGAATATATGCAAACTTTTCAAATGCTCATTGAAGCAGTTGTGGAAGTGACTGATGTGCGTTAAGAGCTGGTGAGAGGATGACTAAGCTGTTTGAATTCTTTTAACTGTAGCACTGATACTGGAATTAAATGAAAATTCCCATAAGTATTATAACCTTACCTGTGAAATAAGGACTTCTACCTCTGAGAATTAATTGCTTCACATATTTGCATGTGTGAAATTCTTCAGATCAGTCCTGAGTCACACACAAATTGCTAATTCTGACTTTATGCTGAAGATACAAGACAGACCAAAAAATAATGTGTTAGCATTAATGATTTGGGTCCTAGCTATTGAAACAGAAAATTCATTTTAAGACAAAAAAAAATCATTTGTCCTTTTTCTGCTAGCTGGTATATATTTTGCTTAGGGCTGTGTTGTACGGTTTCAAACCTGCTGAAATCAGCAAAAGTTTTAAAAAATTCTAGTAATTTTACATGCATGATTAAATAAATTCACTCCCTACTAACCTGCAGACTGAAAATTAATGAACTGCACTATAATATGTTGTAGACTTCTGAATAATTTAAAATACAATAAAAGTAAAATATAAATAGGGTTTATCTAACAAGGCTTATTTAGAACCATAGCTTGACAGTTTGCTCACAGTTGACTCATGGGGGCCAAAAGAACACTCGGTCTGACTCCATTGATTTCAATGGAGCTATACCAGGGATTAATTTAACCCATATATTGCAATTATTCTCCATTTTTCTCAAAGATACATAGTGGAGACCATATGTGACTTTATCTCTCACATACAGATTGTCAAGGTTCCTTCCCCACTCTGAACTCTAGGGTACAGATGTGGGGAGCTGCATGAAAGACCCCCCTAAGCTTATTCTTACCAGTTTAGGTTAAAAACTTCCCCAAGGTACAAAGTTTGTCTTGTCTTTGAACAGTATGCTGCCACCACCAAGCGTTTTAAACAAAGAACAGGGAAAGAGACCACTTGGAGACGTCTTCCCCCAAAATATCCCCCCAAGCCCTACACCCCCTTTCCTGGGGAAGGCTTGATAATAATATCCTCACCAACTGGTACAGGTGAACACAGACCCAAACCCTTGGATCTTAAGAACAATGAAAAATCAATCAGGTTCTTAAAAGAAGAATTTTATTTAAAGAAAAGGTAAAAGAATCACCTCTGTAAAATCCGGATGGTAAATACTTTACCGGTAATCAGATTCAAAACACAGAGAATCCCTTGAGGCAAAACCTTAAGTTACAAAAAGACACAAAAACAGGAATATATATTCCCTCCAGCACAGCTTATTTTACAAGCCATTAAACAAAAGAAAATCTAACGCATTATCTAGCTAAAAGAAAAGGAGTACTTGTGGCACTTTACAGACTAACAAATTTATTTGAGCATAGGCTTTCGTGAGCCTCATGCATCCGATGAAGTGAGCTGAAGCTCATGAAAGTTTATGCTCAAATAAATTTGTAAGTCTCTAAGGTGCCACAAGTACTCCTTTTCTTTTTGCGGATGCAGACCAACATGGCTGCTACTCTGAAACCTGTCATTTTCTAGCTAGATTACTTACTAACTTTACAGGAGTTGTAAGGCTTGCACTCCTGATCTGTTCCCGGCAAAAACATCATGCAGACAGACAGAACCCTTTGTTCCCACCTCCCTCCAGATTTGAAAGTATCTTGTCCCCTCATTGGTCATTTTGGGTCAGATGCCAGCGAGGTTACCTTAGCTTCTTAACCCTTTACAGGTGAAAGGGTTTTGCCTCTGGCCAGAAGGGTTGGGGGAAGACTTGGCCAATCATGTGAAGCTAGCCTAGAGGGTGGGAATGGTCATCCGCTGGCTAAGCAAGCTGTCACACCTAGCTCTGTTCTGGAAACTTCTAACAGGACCCGGTCAGAGGTGATGGAACCGGACCCCATGCCAATGTCTGCTACAACAGTAGTGGATCCAGTCACAGAGACCCAGACGGAACCAGTCCCAGAACTGGAACCGGCAGCACAACCAGCACCAGAACCATTGCCAGCACTGAATCCAGTACTTGCAACCCAACACCAGAAGGCCCCACCGAACCTGCACTGGCAGCAGCAGATAACCCTACACAAGAGACTCAGCCAGAACCTGAACCCCAACATAGTGCACCAGCAGAGAGTGGTTCACAGTCAACGGAAACAGCCTCATCTCCTGCATCGCTTCCAGAGGGACCAAGTGCAGGTCCACAATCCAATGAGGAACTGATGTCTCTAGCATCAAGGGAACAGTTCCAGACTGAACAGGAAGCAGATGAAAGCCTCCAGAGAGCTTGGACGGTGGCACGGAGCAACCCACTGCCTCTCAGCTCTTCTAATCGATCCAGATTTGTGTAGAAAGAGGACTTTTATACAAGGAAACTCTTTCTGGTGGACACCAGGAAGACTGGCATCCTCAGAGACAGTTGGTAGTTCCAACTAAGTACCGAGTAAAGCTCTTAAACTTAGCCCATGATCATCCTAGTGGCCATGCTGGGGTAAACAGAACCAAAGACCATTTGGGAAAGTCGTTCCACTGGGAGGGAATGGGCAAGGATGTTTCTACCTATGTCCGGTCTTTTGAGGTGTATCAAAGAGTGGGAAAAGCTGGACATGCACAAGTCCATGGGGCCAGATGTGTTGCATCCGAGAGTGCTAAAGGAGTTGGCGGATGTGATTGCAGAGCCATTGGCCATTATCTTTGAAAACACATGGCGATCCGGGGAAGTCCTGGATGACTGGAAAAAGGCTTATATAGTGCCCATCTTTAAAAAAGGGAAGGAGGAGGATCCTGGGAACTACAGGCCAGTAAGCCTCACCTCAGTCCCCGGAAAAATCATGGAGCAGGTCCTCAAGGAATCAGTTCTGAAGCACTTAGAGGAGAGGAAAATGATCAGGAACAGTCAGCATGGATTCACCAAGGGCAAGTCATGCCTGACTAATCTAATTGCCTAATGACGAGATAACTGGTTCTGTGGATGAAGGGAAAGCAGTGGATGTGTTATTCCTTGACTTTAGCAAACCTTTTGACACTATCTCCCACAGTATTCTTGTCAGCAAGTTAAAGAAGTATGGGCTGGATGAATGCACTATAAGGTGGGTAGAAAATTGGCTAGATTGTCGGGCTCAATGGGTAGTGATCAATGGTTCCATGTCTAGTTGGCAGCCGGTATCAAGCGGAGTGCCCCAAGGGTCGGTCCTGGGGCCGGTTTTGTTCAATATCTTCATTAATGATCTGGAGATGGTGTGGATTGCACGCTCAGCAAGTTTGCGGATGACACTAAACTGGGAGGAGTGGTAGATACGCTGGAGGGTAGGGATAGGATACAGAGGGACCTAGACAAATTGGAGGATTGGGCCAAAAGAAATCTGATGAGGTTCAACAAGGATAAGTTCAGAGTCCTGCACTTAGGACGGAAGAATCCCATGCACCGCTACAAACTAGGCACTAAATGACTCGGCAGCAGTTCTGCAGAAAAGGACCTAGGGGTTACAGTGGATGAAAAGCTGGATAGGAGTCAACAGTGTACCCTTGTAGCCAAGAAGGCCAATGGCATTTTGGGATGTATAAGTAGGGGCATTGCCAGCAGATCGAGGGACGTGATCGTTCCGCTCTATTCGACATTGGTGAGGCCTCACCTGGAGTACTGTGTCCAGTTTTGGGCCCCACACCACAAGAAGGATGTGGAAAAATTGGAGAGTGTCCAGCGGAGGGCAACAAAAATGATTAGGGGACTGGAACACATGACTTACAAGGAGAGGCTGAGGAAACTAGGATTGTTTAGTCTACAGAAGAGAAGAATGAGGGGAGATTTGATAGCTGCTTTCAATTACCTGAAAGGTGGTTCCAAAGAGGATGGCTCTAGACTATTCTCAGTGGTAGCGGATGACAGGACAAGGAGTAATGGTCTCAAGTTGCAGTGGGGGAGATTTAGGTTGGATATTAGGAAAAACTTTTTCACTGGGAGGGTGGTGAAACACTGGAATGCATTACCTAGGGAGGTGGTGGAATCTCCTTCCTTAGAAGTTTTTAAGGTCAGGCTTGACAAAGCCCTGGCTGGGATGATTTAATTGGGGATTGGTCCTGCTTTGAGCAGGAGGTTGGACTAGATGACCTCCTGAGGTCCCTTCCAACCCTGATATTCTATGATTCTATGAAAACCCCAAGACCAGGTCAAAGCCCCTCTCAAGCCACTCCCCATCATTGAGGTTCCATTTCAGCGAGTAGCTGTGGATGTTCTGGGTCCTTTTCCGAAAAAGACACCTAGAGGAAAGTAGTACATAGTGACTTTCATGGATTTTGCCACCTGATGGCCGGAAGCAGTAGCTCTAAGCAACACCAGGGCTAAAAGTGTGTGCCAGGCACTAACAGACATTTTTGCCAGGGTAGGTTGGCCCTCCGACATCCTCACAGATGCAGGAACTAATTTCCTGGCAGGAACTATGGAAAGCCTTTGGGAAGCTCATGGGGTGAATCACTTGGTTGCCACCCCTTACCACCATCAAACAAATGGCCTGGTGGAGAAGTTTAATGGAACTTTGGGGGCCATGATATGTAAATTCGTAAATGAGCACTCTAATGACTGGGACCTAGTATTGCAGCAGTTTCTCTTTGCCTACAGAGCTGTACCACATCCCAATTTAGGGTTTTCACCATTTGAACTTGTATATGGCCAGGAGGTTAATGGGCCATTACAGTTGGTGAAGCCACAATGGTTCTCCAGGAACTAACATTCTGGACTTTGTAACCAACCTACAAAACACCCTCTGAACCTCTTTAGCCCTTGATAAAGAAAACCTAAAAGATGCTCAAAAAGAACAAAAAGCCTGGTATGATAAACATGCCATACAGCGGTCCTTCAAAGTAGGGGACCAGGTTGTGGTCTTAAAGGTGCTCCAGGCCCACAAAATGGAAGCGTCGTGAGAAGGGCCATTCATAGTCCAAGAGCTCCTGGGAGCTGTTAATTATCTCATAGCATTTCCCACCTCCAATTGAAAGCCTAAGTTATACCATACTAATTCTCTAAAGCCCTTTTATTCCAGAGAATTAAAGGTTTGTCAGTTTACAGCCCTGGGAGACGATGACGCTGAGTGGCCTGAAGGTGTCTACTACGAAGGGAAAAGTGCTGGTGGCGTGGAAGATGTGAACCTCTCCATGACCCTTGAGTGTATGCAGAGACAGCAGATCAAGAAGCCATGCACTAGCTATGCGCCAACATTCTCAGCCACCCCAGGACTGACTGAACGGGCATACCACTCCATTGACACAGAACCCAATTAGAGCCCAACCTTACTGGGTGTCTCCTCAAGCTAAAACTGCTATAGAACGGGAGATCCAGCATATGCTACAGATGGGTGTAATCGGCCCCTCTGGCAGTGCATGGGCATCTCCATTGGTTCTAGTTCCCAAACTAGATGGGGAGATACGTTTTTGCGTGGACTACCGTAAGCTAAATGCTGTAACTCGCCCAGACAACTATCCAATGCCATGCACAGATGAACTATTGGAAAAACTGGGACGGGCCCAGTTCATCACTACCTTGGACTTAACCAAGGGGTACTGGCAGGTGCCACTAGATGAATCCGCCAAGGAAAGGTCAGCCGTCATCACACATGTCGGGCTGTATGGATTTAACGTGCTCCCTTTCGGGCTGTGGAATGCACCTGCCACCTTCCAAAAATTTGTAGATGGTCTTCTAGCGGGATTGGTAGATTATGCAGTCACCTACCTTGACAATGTGGCCATATTTTCGGATTCCTGGGCAGAATACCTGGAACATCTACAAAAAGTCTTCGAGCACATAAGGGAGGCAGGACTAACTGTTAAGGCTAAGAAGTGTCAAATAGGCCTAAACCGCGTGACTTACCTTGGACACCAGGTGGGTCAAGGAACTATCAACCCCCTACAGGCCAAAGTGGATGCTATCCATAAATGGCCTGTCCCAAAGTCAAAGAAACAGGTCCAATCCTTCTTAGACTTGGCCCGATATTACAGGCGATTTGTACTGCAATACAGCCAAATCGCCGCCCCACTGACAGACCTAACGAAAAAGAAACAGCCAAATGCAGTTCAGTGGACTGAAGAGTGTCAGAAGGCCTTTAACCAGTTTAAAGTGACACTCATGTCTGATCCTGTGCTAACGGCCCCAGACTTTGACAAACCATTCCTAGTAACCACAGATGCATCCGAGCGTGGTGTGGGAGCAGTCTTAATGCAGGAAGGACCGAATCAAGAGTTCCGTCCTGTTGTGTTTCTCAGCAAGAAGCTGTCTGAGAGGGAAAGCCACTCGTCAATCAGTGGAAAGGAATGTTATGCTAATGTCTACGTTCTGGAAAAGCTACGCCCATACGTTTGGGGACGGCGTTTCCACCTGCAACCGACCATGCTTCACTACAGTGGCTTCATACCGCCAAGGGAAATAACAAAAAAACTTATTTGGTGGAGTTTAGCTCTCCAAGATTTTGATTTCGACATACAACACATTTTAGGAGCTTCTAACAAAGTGGCTGATGCACTCTCCCATGAAAGTTTCCCAGAATCAACTGGTTAAAATTGTCCTTGAGATGTGGAAAATATTGTTAGTCTTTATACATTTAGTAGTATATTTAGAGATGCATGAGTCTTATTAACTCTGTTTTCTCCTAGAGCTCCAGGAAGAAATCACAGCCAGTGTTTCACCCTAGCTGAGATTTGGGGGGCGTGTCATAAATATAAATCTGTGTCATAAATATAAATGGAAGGGTAACCACAAACGGTAAATACAAAGTAGCCAACTGCCTGCCCCTATCCTGTATATTTTATTCTCCACTCCCACTGCTTCTGAGCTTACTTCAGTTTATTGGGTCTTTAGAAAACCCATGTTCAGCTGCTCTACCAGTAGAGTTGAACTTTTCTCGCTCAACCTACATCCACACTCCCTCAGGTTACAACGCTGAGCTTATTTGTAGGTTTCACAAAAGAATGAAAGGACTCCTGGAATGCTGACATCCTGCACCCAGCCTGAGTCCAGTGTTGCCCAAATCAATTGTAATTCATAGAATCATAGACTTCAAGGTCAGAAGGGACCATTATGATCATCTAGTCTGACCTCCTGTACAACGCAGGCCATGGAATCTCACCCACCAACTCCTGTAACAAACCCCTAACCTATGTCTGAGCTATTGAAGTCCTCAAATCATAGTTTAAAGACTTCAAGATGCAGAGAATCCTCCAGCAAGTGACCTGTGCCCCATGCTGCAGAGGAAGTCGAAAAACCCCCAGGGCCTCTGCCAATCTGCCCTGGAGGAAAATTCCTTCCTGACCCCAAATATGGTGATCAGCTAAACCCTGAGCATGTGGGCAAAACTCACCAGCCAGACATCCAGGAAAGAATTCTCTGTAGTAACTCAGATCCTACCCCATCTAACATTCCATCAGAGGCCATTGGGCATATTTACAACTAGTAGTCGAAGATCAATTAATTGCCAAAATTGGCTATCCCATCATATCATCTCCTCCATAAACTTATCAAGCTTAGTCTTGAAGCCAGATATGTCTTTTGCCCTCACTGCTTCCCTTGGAAGGCTGTTCCAGAACTTCACTTCTCTGGTAGTTAGAAACCTTCATCTAATTTCAAGTCTAAACTTCCTGATGGCCAGTTTATATCCATTTATTCTTGTGTCCACATTGATACTGAGCTTAACTAATTCTTCTCCCTCCATGGTATTTATCCCTCTGATATATGTATAGAGAGCAATCATATCTCCTCTTAGCCTTCTTTTGAGTAGGCTAAACAAGCCAAGCTCTTTGAGTCTCCTTTCATAAGACAGATTTTCCATTCCTCGGATCATCCTAGTAGCCCTTCTCTGTACCTGTTCCAGTTTGAATTCATCCTTCTTAAACATGGGAGACCAGAACTGCACACAGTAGTCCAGATGAGGTCTCACCAGTGCCTTGTATAACGGTACTAACACCTCCTTATCTCTACTGGAAATACCTCGCCTAATGCATTCCAAGATTGCATTAGCTTTTTTCATGGCCATATCACATTGGCGGCTCATAGTCATCCTGTGATCAACCAATACTCTGAGGTCCTTCTCCTCCTCTGTTACTTCCAAGTGATGCGTCCCCAGTTTATAACAGAAATTCTTGTTATTAATCCCTAAATGCATGACCTTGCACTTTTCACTATTAAATTTCATACTAATACTATTACTCCAGTTTACAAGGTCATCCAGATCTTCCTGTATGATATCCCAGTCCTTCTCTGAATTGGCAATGCCTCCCAGCTTCGTGTCATCCGCAAACTTTATTAGCACATTCCTGCTTTTTGTGCCAAGGTCAGTAATAAAAAGATTAAATAAGATTGGTCCCAAAACCGATCCCTGAGGAACTCCACTAGTAACCTCCTTCCAGTCTGACATTTCACCTTTCAGTGTGACCTGCTGTAGTCTCCCCTTTAACCAGTTCCTTATCCACCTTTCAATTTTCATATTGACCCCCATCTTTTCCAATTTAGCCAATAATTCTCCATGTGGAACAGTATCAAATGCCTTACTGAAATCAAGGTAAATTAGATCCACTGTGTTCCCTTTGTCTAAAAAATCTACTGCCTTCTCAAAGAAGGAGAACAGGTTGGTTTGACACGATCTACCTTTTGTAAAGCCATGTTGTATTTTGTCCCAATTGCCATTGACCTCAATGTCCTTAACTACTTTCTCCTTCAAAAATTTTTCCAAGACCTTGCATACTACAGATGTCAAACTCACAGGCCTGTAGTTACCCGGATCACTTTTTTTTACCTTTCTTAAAAATAGGAAGTATGTTAGCAATTCTCTAGTCATACGGTACAACCGTTGAGTTTACAGATTGATTGATTAAAACTTCTTGCTAAAGGGTTGGAATTTCATGTGCCAGTTCCTTTAATATTCTTGGATGAAGATTATCCGGGCTCTCCCGATTTAGTCCCATTAAACTGTTCGAGTTTGGCTTCTACCTCGGATGTGGTAATATCTACCTCCATATCCTCATTCCTATTTGTCATCCTACCATTATCCCTAAGCTCCTCATTAGCCTCGTTAAAGACTGAGGCAAAGTATTTGTTTAGATATTGGGCCATGTCTAGATTATCCTTAACTTCCACTCCATCCTCAGTGTTAAGCGGTCCCATTTCTTCTTTCTTTGTTTTCTTCTTATTTATATGGCTATAGAACCTTTTACTATTGCTTTTAATTCCCTTTGCAAGGTCCAACTCTACATGGCTTTTGGCCTTTCTCACTTTATCCCTAAATGTTCTGACCTCAATAAGGTAGCTTTCCTTGCTAATCCCTCCCATCTTCCACTCTTGTAGGCTTTCTGCTTTTTCTTAATCACCTCTCTGAAATGCTTGCTCATCCAGCTTGGTCTACAACTCCTGCCTATGATTTTTTTCCCCTTCCTTGGGATGCAGGTTTCTGATAGTTTCTGCAACTTTAGCTTGAAGTAATTCCAGGCCTCCTCCGCCTTTACATCCACAAGTTCTTCAGTCCAATCCACTTCCCTAACTAATTTCCTTAATTTTTTAAAGCTAGCCCTTTTGAAATAAAAAATCCTAGTCACAGATCTATTTTTGTTTATCCTTCCATTTAGTTTGAACTGAATTAGCTCATGATCGCTCGAACCAAGGTTGTCCCCTACAATCATTTCTTCTATGAGGTCCTCGCTGCTCACCAAAACCAAATCTGAAATGGTATCCTCTCTTGTCAGTTCAGCAACTACTTGGTGAAGAAATCCATCTGCTATCGTATCCAGGAAAATCTGAACCCTATTATTATTACTAGCACTTGTCCTCCAGTCTATACCTGGGAAGTTAAAGTCTCCCATGATCACACAATTCCCATTAGTATTTACTTCATTAAAAACATTAAAGAGGTCTCTATCCATATCCTGATTGGATCCTGGTAGCCTATAGCACACCCCAAGCACACCCCCAGGGCAGGCTCTAGTAGCTTTCTTCCCCAATGTGATTTTTGCCCAGACAGACTCTGTCTTATCCATTCCATCACTTCTTATTTCTTTACAGTCTACCTTATCATTGATATACAATGCTACTCTACCACCTTTGCCTTTATTTCTGTCTTTCCTAAACAGCACATACCTTTCAATACCCATACTCCAGTCATGACTACTATTCCACCATGTTCTGTTATCCCTATAATATCTGGTTTCACTTCCTGCAACAGTAGCTCTAGTTTTTCCATTTTGTTACCTATGCTTCTCACATTAATGTACAAACATCTTAATTTTTGCCGTTTGGCTTTGCTCACATTCTTTACCGATTGGGCACAGACATTCTACCACCAATATTACCTATTAGATTGGTATATACACTGCCCTTCTGCCTTATATCCATTCTCCTACCCACGGCTGTATCCTTTCTTACTTCGTTTTCTTCCCTCTCAAAGAGAATAACTGGCATGGAGATTACCTGGACATCTCCCAACCATCTCCCCCGAATTCCTAGTTTAAAGCTCTCTTGATCAGTTGCGCCATCCTCCATCCTTGACGTCTATTTCCCTCCTTACTCAGGTGAAGTCCATCCCGAGAGAACAGTCCTCTGTCCATGAATGCTTCCCAGTGGCCATACATCCCAAAGCCCTCCTTATAGCACCACTGCCTGAGCCATCTGTTGAGCAGCATAATCTTAGTCAGTTTAAAACAGTAGCATCTTTGGATTGGTCCATTTTGATTAACCATATTTCTATAAAATAGAGAGATGGGTATGGTCTAAACACAGGATCAGGAATTAGAAACTTCTGAGTACTAGGTCTGAGATCTTGGATTCCCTACAGCCCCAGTTCAGGAATTCATTAAATTATTGCTTAATTCCTTTGGGTTTGTGCATATGGCAAAAAGGTGTTTGTTTTTTTTCAATCAAGTGAGCTAAATCACATTAACTTTAACCAGCACAACACGACCCCTCTCCTCCCTTAATGATCGTTTGAGCTGTTGTGTGTAGCCTAGGCTCCCTGCTAGGTTGAAGGTGTTCAATTATGTCTATCCTGAGAAATAAGGGGAATTTAGAGACACAAGGTGGGTGAGGTAATAGCTTTTATTGGACCAACTTCTACCGGTTAAAGAGAGAAGCTTTTGAGCTACACAGAGCTCTTCTTCAGGTCTGGGGACTGTCAGGGCTTGTCTACACTTAACATGCTACAATGATATAGTTGTGCTGCTGCAGTGCTTCAGCATAGACGCTACCTACACCAATTGGAGGGAATCTCCCTTCAGCATAGATAATGCATGTCCCTGAGAGGTGATAGCTAGGTCAATGGAAGAATTCTTCTATAGACCTTGTGCTGTCTACATGGGGATTTAGGTTGTGCTAACTACACTGATCGGGGTGTGGATTTTTCATACTCCTGAGAGACATAGCTATGCCAACCTAATTTTCTGGTGTAGACCAGGCCTCAGTCAAGTTAATCTAGCTCATCTGAGCTAACTTGATTTGAGGCTCAAGCCATTTTTGCTCATTTAGACAGGACTGCAGAGGTCAATGGGACTTAAGTACATGCTTAAAGTTAAAGTGTTTTCCCATGTAGGGATGTTTTTTTGAATCATGTTCAGCTTCCCTGTATGGCATTAGGCAAGTAATTTACTCTTATCTACGTAGCTCACTATGCATTCTTAATTACAGATCTTTGTGATGTGCGATAGAATGCTTTTTCCACCAGATAAACTTGAGCTCTCTCTTACATTCTGTGCAAGCCCTGGTATTTTACAGTGAAACCATTATGGACTTTATAGAGGTGATAAGGGACAGGATTAATGACTGCATACACCATTTTTTATCACTAATTTATTTTGTTTTTGTCTTTCTATATTATCCTTGAATTATCCTGTATCACAAATTTAAGAAATTAAAAATGAAAAAAAAACTTTGCTACAGATTCTCCTTTGGTATGATGGACTTAATATTGCAGTACTAATAATAGCTAGTAATAATCGGCAAGCACTGTGATAGTGTGCTTAACAAGTTAATGTTTTAAAGACCTTGGAAAATTAAAAGCACAATGTCCTTCTAAATAGTGGCCTTGACTCTAGCTGCACTGTGGCCTCTGTATGTTGCTCCAGGGTTCAAAGTGACTATAAGCAGAGCTTCTTGGGAATTTTCCATCAATTTCTTTTTTTTAAAATGCAGTTTCTGGAAAATCAAAATTTTCCTTGGGAAACTGATTCAAAATATTTTGGTTGGGAAACAGCTGAAATGCTTCAGTTTGACATTAGTCTGCAGTTTCCTGAGCTGGAGGGGTATTTCGGATGTCTCAAGTCCTCATTCTTCTATAGGCTAGGCTCCCAAGCTGGACGACCTCTTCCACAATGCATCTCAATCTCCCTTCCGATTGAACTGCTACAGTGCATCACATTAGCAGTATTTTGAGATTTTCTTATAGTCTAGTGAGATTTCTAAATGGGTACATTTCTCCTGTAAGGAAGATAGTCTATTGTAAGCAGTGTCTTCCGAATATACTTATTGTATAAAGGCACAGGCATTGTGTTAACTAAATGTTATCCTACATATGTACTTCTGAGCAGAAGAGAGACCAGATGGTGGGGGGGCGGGGAAGTTATTTCACAATTTTTGTCATTAAGAACTTTTTGTACTACAATGAACTTACATAAAAGTTCATCTTTTCTTTAGAAAGGACAGTTTAGTGATCTACATAGAACAGAACTATTCTCTTTCAAACCTGATATTCTATGATTCTGTGAGAACTATGCAATTCTAAAAATAAATGTTTTGTATGATAAAATCATAGTTCATCTTTGAGTCTACTTAAAGAGAGACATTTTTTCAGCTAGCTTTCTTCTCCTCTGCTCAGAACTGTACCACGTGCAATAAGGAGGAGGATGGGTCATAGTCTGATATAGTGAGAAGTGTCACATCACTGTCTTGGAAAACTGCTGTTGCCTTGGAGACCAAGAGTGTACTTCCCTGGGCAATGCCATTTATCCATCTTTTAGCACACTACTTGCTATGGAACTCTAGTAGCCCCACATAATTATTCTAATTTGAAAGCCAAATTTTATAAGTGGAATTAACTTATTTAAAGTCTCAACGCTTAAGCATCTTTGTTGTAGTCTGTAGGGATGCAAATACAATAGGTACAGTCATCTTTTATCCATGGCAATGATGCCAGTCTTGCTTGTCTGCTTCCCCACACAACCAGCCATGACTCTCTTCATGTCACCCTTACATGTGCAATGCCTTCCATATTTTGGTCCACAGTGCTGCTACTATTTCCTCATTTAACTGCCTTCTTTAAGCATCACTTCTTCCTCTGTGTTGATATGAAGTGAGTCAACAATAATTAAGATGGAGGTAAAATTTTCATAAGTGCCTAAGGCCTAGTTTTTAAATGGGATTTAGGCACTGCTTCACTCAGCATTGCAAGGCCGAAGTGATTTAGATGGCTAAAGATTTTTGAGAATCTAGGCTTTAGTGTTTCCTAAGTGCCTAAGTCATTTTTGAAAATGTGATAAGTCACTTCGGCCTTTCAGTGCTGAGGGGTAGTGCCGAAATACCTTTAAAATGGGATTTAGGATCCTAAGTGTAACAATCTTAGGATTCATTAATTAACAAACCAGTGAATGAGAAGGGAATAAAACTTAAATAAAACAAACTGTAAAGTGTTTCTAGTGAACTGAATGGATAATTGGAGGGACCTGCTTGTTTATCCAGATCAAAGACCCCAAACTAGAACAAGGATGGTCTAAACTTTTCATTGTGTGCTAGTTCTGAGTTGATGCTGTTATGAATTTGTGACCATAGAAAAGACCCCTCTGTGGGGATATGAAGGACTGCTCTTGCCAGACCCCATGTTAAAGCTTATCTCTGGTAAGCTTATTAGCATGTGTGTAGGGACTATTATTGTTTAATATGTTTTCTCTGTAGTACTTTTACCAAAGAATAAATAAGCTTGCATAGAAAAGAGCTGTGTGGTAGCTTAACTGGGGACAGTTGCATTGCTCTCAGGTACTAGAGAGAAAGCAAGCAGGTCTGCTTACACAGACTACCTTTTGGTGGGAATAACCATCAAGGCAGGGAATTGTTCTGCTTGGGAATTCTGGATCAGGAGGAAGAGTGACGTGCGTCTCCACCCAAGAAGGCCAAGTGCCATGGAGCCAGAGGCTGGACAGTGCGTGCCCTTGCTGAACATTTAGGCTCAAACTAAATATATACTGCAAATAAAACTAGTAAGTGGACCAAAAAACTGCCACCGTGGCTAAACTCGGGAAAAGGGGTGGTTACAGGCAAAAAAGGAATACTTTAGGATTTGACTTCCAGTTTTTACTGAAGAAAATAGGAAGGTGCATAAACTCTGGCAAATCCAGTGTGAAAATATTAGACGGGCCAAAAAAGAATTTGAAGAGCAACTATCAAAAGACACAAAAAACTAACAGCAAAGAAATGTTATGTACCTCAGAAGCAGAAAATTAGCCAATCCATGGGATGGGATGATGATTGAAGTGCTAACAGAGTGTTGAAGGAAGACAAGGCAGTTGTGGAGAAACCAATTTAATTCTTTGCATTGATCTTCACTGCAGAGGCTGTGAGGGAGGTTCCCACAGCTGAGCCATTCTTTTTTAGGTAACAGATCAGAGGAATTGTCCCAGACTGAAGTATGAGTAGAGGAAGTTTAGGAATAAAATTGATAAATTAAGCAGTAATAAGTCAACAGAACCAGATGGATTTGCCCAGGAGTTCTCAAAATTCAAATATGAAATTGCAGAACTACAAACTGTTGTATGTTGCTTAACCTATTGCTTAATCAGCCTCTGTACCAGATGACTGGAGGATAGCTAATATAACAGTAAATAAATACAATAATTTAAAAAGGATCCAGAAGCATTGCTGGAAATTAGAGCCCAGAATGCCTAACTTCAGTACCAGGCAAATTGGTTGAAACTATAGTAAAGAAAAGAATGATCAGATACATGGATGAACACAATATGTTGGGGAAGAGTCAACATGGCTTTTGTAAAGGGAAATCATGCCTCACCAATCTCTTAGAATTCTTTGATGGGGTCAATAAACATGCAGACAAGGGTTATCCAGTGGATATAATTTACTTGGACTTTCAGAAAACCTTTGACAAGGTCCCACACCAAAGGATCGTAAGCAAATTAAGCAGACATGGGATAAGGTGTAAGGTCCTTTCATTGATCAGTAATCGATTAAAAGATGGGAAACCAAGAGTAGGAATAAATGGTCAGTTTTCATAATGGAGAGAGGTAAATAGCAGGGTTCCCCAACTGTCTGTACCGGCACTTATGCTGCTCAACATTTTCATTAATGATCTGGAAGAGGGGGTAAACAATAATGTGGCAAAATTTTCAGATGATACAAGACTATTCAAGATATTCAAGTCCAAAGGTGACTGCAAAGAGCTACAAAGGCATCTTACTGAACTGGGTGATAGGGCAACAAAATGGCAGATAAAATTCAGTCTTGATAAGTGCAAAGAAATACACATTGCAAAACAATCCCAACTATCCATGCAAAATAATGGGGTCTAATTTAGCTGTGACCACTCAAGAATACAATGTATACAATTAACTTAGGCTTGAATAGAGACTGGTAGTGGATGGGTCATTACACAAAGTCAAACTATTTCCCCATATTTATTCCTCCTCCCCCCCCACTGTTCCTCAGACGTTCTTGTCAACTGCTGGCAATGGCCTACCTTGACTATCACTACAAAAGGTTTTCCCCCCCCCCCGCTCTCCTGCTGATAATAGCTCACCTCACCTGATCACTCTCATTACAGTGTGTATGGTAACACCCATTGTTTCATGTTCTCTGTGTATATAAAACTCCCCACTGTATTTTCCACTGAATGCACCCGATGAAGTGAGCTGTAGCTCACGAAAGCTTATGCTCAAATAAATTTGTTAGTCTCTAAGGTGCCACAAGTACTCCTTTTCTTTTTACATATTTGTGTAGTTCTAGGTATAATCTGATGATTTTCATACCTGGCAAAAAGCTTTTTACAGCATAGTCATAGCATGCTGTCATAGCATGACTTTGCTCTGTTCCCCTCTCTCCATAGAAGAACCACAGAACACAAAGGGAAAGCTTTCTTCCCAATTTTAAAAAGTTCTAGCCTTCTCATTGGCTCTTTTGGTCAGGTGCCTTTTCTTTACCTGTGGGACTTTTTAACCCTTTACGGGTAAAGCAAGCAGCCACCAAGAGGGACTTTATAGCTAACTGGCTGGCTGGGTGTCCATAAAGAGGAGCTACTCCCTCTCCCACTTCATTTATCACAGCACCCTCTTCATCCTGAGACCAACTACATTCACAATCCAGATTCACCAAGTCCTAGACAATGCCAGCACCCAGACTGGTAGCTCCAGGCAGAAGTCCATTGACATGGTGGCCCCAGGCCGAGGTGGAGTGGGCAAGAGCTGAATTTCACATGGGAAGGGGTTGGTCTGGGCACAGAGGTCACAGGACCAGATGTAAGTTGCTACCAAAGTGAAGACTGGGTTGACCATGAAGTACATACATGTGCCCCTTATAATACAGAATTCCATTATGAAGAGTAAAGGTTGAGGCACTCTGGTCATTGACATTGTCTAAGGCTTGGTGGATCTGGATTATGAAAGGATTGTTGGGCAGCAGGGAATGCATGGAGGGTAGTAGCAGTTCAGACTGTGGTACCCAAAATAAAATTTGATGGTTTGAGCATCACAGATGGAGCCTCTTGACCAGGTTCACAATGCCCCTCCTTCTGGGATAATGCATCGGCCTTCCCATTTCTGGTCCTGGGGTGGTAAGTCACTATGAAGTTGAACTGTGTGCAGAAAAGGGACCAGCAGGCCTATCACTGATTCAATTGGTGTGCAGTCTTCAGTAATTCCAAGTTCTTGTGGTTCATGAGAACTTGGATTGGGAACCTGGTGCCCTCCAGGAGATGCCGCAATTCCTCAAAGGCTGTTTTAATGGCCAGTAGCTCTTTATTGAGGATGTCATAGTTTTGCTCCACTGGGCTGAGCTTGCATGAGCAAAAGGTGCAAGGTTGAAGAGGTTGAAAGTCTTTGGAGGGGGAAAGGGACCAACCCAGGCCAGAGCCCCTTATTGGAGCTGGGCCTTGATACTTCCCAACCCCAAAGCTGGTCTGACCTTTGCAGGATATCCCAAGACAAAGTATCCACTGCCGCACTGTCCCCCAGTACAGAGACAGCCTCAAAGTTCAGTGTCAGTATTTCTCAGCCTTAAACAGGTGTGGGCAGGCCTGGTCAACATGCATGGTTTCTGGAGTGGGGTTCATGGTTGAGGGGTTTGAGGCCAGGGAGTCATCAGTGCTCAAGGGTCCGGGTCACATTCATGGTGATGCTTGGTGAGATGGTCCTAAACTCTGACACATAGGTCAATCAGGTCATCAAGATGGGGCAGTGGCTTGACCAATGCCACTTCATTTTTAATATCATTCAAACCCAGGAGTGCATCAACAGGAGGAAGCAGCCTTGGTTTAGGAAACCTCAGAACTGACCATTAAATTTGTCTGGGAGTGGGGCCTTTGACTCCCAGTAGGCTGGAGCCAGGGTAGCTGGTGTAGCTGACTGGGCTTTTAGGGACTCATTCTGTGCTTGCAGAGTGGACACCTGCACCTGCAAGTGCTGTACAGCCCCCCCCAGGGAAAAATTGGCCTGAGGGGGATCTATGCTGGCAAGATGGGCCCCTAGCATTTATACTGGGCAGCTCAAACTGGAGTTGTCTGGTCTGTGGGCCATCGCTCCTACCAGTCGGAGTAGGGTCCAGGAATGAGCCCAGGGTCAATACTGGAGGGACGGAAGCTGAATGCCTGAGTGGGAGAGTAACTAGAGTTGTAAGCCAGAGGCAGTGCAGAGGTTAAAAGCCACAAGTGTGAAGGGAACAGGGGCTGGAGCAGGTGGTAGGTAGAGCGAGCAGCTTTGGAAACAAGGCTAGAGCAGGATGGGGACGGGGCTGGGAGAAGGAATAAGGCAAGCACAGCTGCAGGCATGGTACAAGTTGAGCAGGTGATGATTTGTTGCAGGCGCAAGGTTTCAAAGCAGGGCGGCTAAACCAGCACCAAGGCAGGTTCTGTGGCTACTGACACCTCAAAGGCAGTGCAACTGAGCATATTGGTTGTCCAGCAGCAAAGCTAGCCAGGGAGCAGGCAAACTGCTTATCTTAGCTGGCACCACAGTAGACAAAAGGTAGGTGTGTTGTTCCCTTCATTTTATAGATGGGAAAATAAGCAGTTTTCACTAGGAGCTGGGCAGCTAACTCCCTTAAGCATTTCTGGAAATCACAGTCTAACTGACTTGCTCAAGGCCACACAGGAAGTCTGCAGATGTGGGAAATGAACCCAGACTTTCTAAGCCTCAGGTGAGAATTGTAAGCACAGCATCCTCCTTCCCCTCAATACAAGCATATCCTTTAAGCAAGTATGTGTATGTAAAAATGATAAGGTGCAAGAAATCTTCTGTTCTCCCCTCTCTACTACAGGAACTATGCACAACACCACCTTTGCACAGAGGGAATGCAGAATTACTGCCACTGCTGGTCCTAGCCTCTCCAGAGGGGGGACAGTCCATACAGGACAACCATGTGTTTCCTTGTTTTCTTTAGAGGGCTTCTTGGGTAGTTCTGGTCTGCCAACCTTGGTAACATCCATCTATATCCAGCCACGGTTTTGCTGAACAGAGGTTAATTTTCTATAAAACCCAAATATCTTCTACTGTTTTCAGCCGTCTCCAGTCTTCCTTCTGTGCACAGTAGATTGTTAATCACCTGTTCTCTGAAGGATCACATTTTCTTCTGTTTCTCTCCTATATATTTATTTGGATCAGAAGAAAAAGAAAAAAATAGGCACCTATTGCAAGTTTGAGGCACCCTTTGAAATTATGTATAAAAAGTGAAGCAAAGGAAAGAAAAACCAGCAGCAATTTCCACCATGTGCAGCACTAACTAATTAACTTTTGCACACACACACACACACACACACACACACACACACACACACACACACACCCCAAGGAAAATACTAACCCTCCCTAAATATTACCTAAATCAGGTAAGATCCCCTGCCCCGAAAGTGAGTAGATCTGGGTCGATTCAGATCAACTAGGGAGCAAGTTCTAAGAGCTTCCTGAACTTCCCCCCGGCAGGTGGCAACCCCCTCTCTTAGGCTTGAGTGCCTCCACTGCATCAGTATAGCACTGCGAGTCAAGTCCCGTGACACAATGGGAATGTCTACACTGCAATAAAACACCTGTGGCTGGCCCAAGTCAGCTGACTTGGGCTTATTGGGGTTTTAAGATTTCAATGTAGATGTTTGGGTTTGGGCTGGAGTCTGGTCTCTAGCCCCCTCAACCCTCCCCAGGGCTCAAAGCCTGGGCTCCAGTCTAAGCCCAAACATCTACACTGCAATTTTATAGCCCTGCAGCCCAATCCAAGTCAGCTAATCTGGACAAGCTACAGGTATTTTATTGCAGTACAGACATACGCTTAGAGCATGATTTTTTTTTCCGCCTGTGTGACCTCACTGATTTAAGTGGAGTTGCTTCTAGTTGACACTGATGTAGTTTAGGTCAGAATCAGAGCCTAACTGTAAAAAACAACACTGTTAACCCCAGCCCAAAACTCATGAGCATCCAGTGTAAATTGCAAAATGTTATGAATTGTAGAGTCACTTATAGGGGTAGGCAAAACAATTAATACATTTCCAGATTAGCAGCCCCATAGACCATTTGGTTATCCCCTTCATGTAGTAACTACAAAGGCCACATTGTCCCATGCTGGCACTCATCTGTGTTGGGGGTAGTATGGAGCTTTGAGATTGTCCCTGGAGGAAGCAAATGCCTCACAGAAGTGGAAAGAGACTATCGGACAGCTGCCATTTTGATCAACACATTGGCAGTTGAACGGAGGGCCTCTGGATCTAAAAGCATGAATTGCTACAGATAAAGCTAGCTAGAGTTCTTTAGTTGGCACTATAATAGACTTGCATCCTCTGTGATGTATTGAAAACCATTAAAATTGTAACCCATCACTTTAAATTCTCAGGGGGTTTCCTAGTCCAGCTGCATACAGGGACATCTGCAAGTGTGCAATGACATCTGTGAGCCCACAGGCAGCCTAAGGTAATAGATGAGTTGTGCCTCTGTTTTAGGGAGCAGCCTGCTTTCTCCCTCTGTTCTTCAATTTGTGTGTGTTATTGTTCTGCATTCATAAGGGAAAAAGGAGTGTTCCATTTCAGCCTTCCACCAAGGGTACTTATGTTTTTAATCTAACTTCTTTGTTTATGTGCTGTGAACATGCTACTCCTAAACAGGGACCGAAGGGGATGCAGAACACACTGACCATAAAAGAACACTGAAGAGGATACAACATTCTCTGCTTTTTCTCTGCTGAAGGGGGCACAGGGCTATTTCCTAGGTCACTAAAAGAAAGTAGTGCACGGTCGGGAGAGTGGAAGTGCTCCCTACCTCTGACACCGCTGCACAGAATCCATTTCTAAGGGACAGCAGAGCAGTGCTCAGTTAAAAGATTAACATGCAGTTGTCTCGTAGGAAGGCAATTGCTGCATAATTAAAGGTCACATTTTCAAAAGAGCTCAGGTCCCAGCTAAACGCAGTCGGCAGATTTTCAAATGTTCTCAGTACTCAGCAGGTGCCATTAAAACAAAAGAAACTGGTGGACACTGAGCACATCTGAAAATCTGGATATTGCATTTAGATAACTACTTGAAAATCAAGTCCTATAAAAAAAAAAGAAGTGAACAGTGATCCTTCTCTCTCTTCTGGAGCGAAAAAAATATCAATACACCCCTCCACCCACCCCCCAAATTTTTCCTGTGGCTTAAAAAATAAAAAAAAAAAAAAATCCTACAATTTTCCAAAGCTCGCAATCAAGGGGAATTGGAACTCTAGTCTCAGTACTCCAGGTACTTTTTTCCAAATGATAATTGTTAATTATCATCAGCTGTTATAATTTCATTTAATAAGGTGCTTTGACTAGCTAGTTCACATCTGAGAAACTAAACACAGTTTATTCTCAGTTCACCTCTTAGCAGTTCAAAACAAATCTCATAAATCCTGGGATATTCATGTCCAAAGAAGCTGATGGAAACTGAAACCTTTTGATTTTAGGCAAACTATTTCTAAGTGTTTTTTTCTCTCTCTCATTCTTTCAGATTGTTCTGAGGTTTGCTGGTAAACTTGGTGCCATTTTTTAACTTTAATGCCTGACTCTCTGATAACAGAAGAGAAAAGCTGCAGAGGCAGAGTGGTCTAGTGGATAGGTGCCTGGACTGGGAATCAGGAGACCTAAATTCTGTTTCTGTTTCTGGCTCTGCTACTGACCTGTATTTTGATCTTTGGCAAGTCACTTCACCCTGACTATTGAAACAAGCCCTATCTTAGACAGTTTACCATCTCTTATAGTCTACATATGGTGCTGAACACAGTGTGGCTCTGGTCTTAGTTGGGGCTTTAGGTCCTATGATAAAACAAATACATAGTAAGCAGAAATGGGATCTGTGCTATAAAGTTGTATCTGGATTTTGAACCACCAAGAGATAGAGGGTGTTCCTACAGCATCCAGTGTTTTAATGCTAAAATAAGTAATGAATACCACTCACACAGCATCTTACAACAGTGGGTAACTATTTTAATTCCTCATTTTAGATATGGGGAAAACAGAGGCCCAGAGAGGTTAAGGGACTTACCCTTCTTGGTTTGGTCCATTACAGAGAAAAGGTAGGTGTGCAGTTCAGCTCCATGTTGTGCAACCCCTCATACTAAAAGGCATTTTTTCCAGAGAGCAGAGGATGGTTGGGTCTAGGGTTATAACTCAGACTCTTAGGTCCTGATCCTGCACCATTAAAGTCATTGGTCATTGATGCCAATGAATGTAGGCTCAAACCTATATATGGTGAAAGGCCACTAGGTCATCACTGAAGAGCTAGGGTCTGGAGTCTTTACATAGGCAAAAAATTTCCATTGGCTTCAACTGAAGTTACTGGTGCATAAGGTGTACAGGAGGAAGCCTGTCCTTCCTTTGAACTTGGTCTTAATGGTGAAGTAGCTTTAAATTCAAGTACTATGTTTCATTTAAGATTAAAAACAATTAGGAAAATTAATTATGATGTATACAATTCCATCATACCTTGAAAGATTCAACTGGTTCTAACAGGAAGATTTCAGCATTGGTCAGGATCAGGTCAAGCTGATGGAGGGACAACCAGGAGGATGTTAGAGAGAAAAGATGGATGTGGGTAGGAAGGAGGGAGGCAGGTTAGGAACAGTGAGGTCAGTTTGCAGGTTATTAGCAAAAATATAGTAGGTGAAAGTATGTGAATGGATGAGATCACTCATAAAGGGTATCAGGTGAGAAAAGGGCTTTAATTAAAATGCATACAATTAACAGTGCCATCATGCACAAACATGTAGATGCACATGTGTGGGTCATATAGGGTTTGATCCTGCAAAATGTTCAGCTCTCTGTCCCAGCCCAGCAAAACATTTAACTGTGGGCTTAACTTTAAGCCTGTGTGTAGTCCCACAAAGTCTGTATTCAATGAGACTGCTCCTCTGCTTACAACTGAGTGCTTTGCTGGCTCATGGATGGAAGCTCTGGAGAGGATTGATCCCTAACTGTTTTTATTATGAGAATAGAAAAATCTCCCTCTAACAAGGGAAAGGAATGGCTAGACCAGCTAGTATGTAATTCACCTCACCACCAGCTTTGAAGAGTTAGAGGCTCTTCAACAATTTGTGAGAAAAGAAATACTGTTTATGGTACTGAATGGTATGGGTAACACAGACCATCTATCCAGCAACTTAGTGTTGGAGACAGAGGCACCTTGATTAAAAATTCACTGACATGCAGACAGCATACCTTTATCTTGTTCTTCATGTTGTTGCACTGCAGTGATGCCTTTTTCATTATCCCTTTTGCCTTTCCCATTTACCTTCACAGAACAGCACTTAGAGCCTATAAAATATCTTGCTATCTCACAGCCAGTGTTCTTTGTTTCATTGTTTCAAATTCACTTGATAATTACTCAATCCCTCCAATTTTTGGCAGTTAGTGTGCTCATTTGAGAATTTTGCACTACACAAGTGATTAATCTCAGCCCATTTGAGCACCCAAAGTTGCACAGTTAGGGGTCTAACTCTGATTTGTATAAGCCATTCTGAGTTTCAGGACAGGTACCTGATGCTATTCTTGATAATTGGACCTTAACTAGTATCAGACATAGAAGAAACTTGTCATGTACATGTTCTGCCATTACAGAATGGTAGAAGAACTTTGGGAGCCTCACTATCGTTCATATTAAGACCCCTTTACACAAACCTTTAGGCCCTGTACACTATGTAAATATTTATGCCTACTTTAGGGCCCTTAACACTGTCAGAGTAGTGTATGTGAAGAGTCCTTAGTGTGAATGAAAGGTGAGCCTGATTCTCTGCCTAGTTAAACCTTCCCAAGTTTCATTTATTTTAACTTACACAGGAAGTAAAGGTCATGTTTGGTATTTAACTGTATAATAATTTCAAAAATGGTCAAAGTACACAAAGGCAGACCATCATCATCAGCTGTGCTTAGGGCAATATTTGAAACAAACTATCAATTTCTAATTAGAAACTATTATAGCTTTGCTTTACAAAAGTATTCAGCAACCTGTAGAAATCTATAGCAGGGATATAATTTTTATTAACTTGAATTTTAAAGTTTTATAAAAAGGACATACATCTTTTGCATTTGATAAGTAGTAGAGTAATTTCTATAGAAGTTTATTTAGTATGTATATTGCTCTGTTTGAAAAAGCCCCTAGAACAAGAAAAACTAAGGCCCAGCTCCCTTCAGCTTTCAATGAGAGTGGAGTGCCTAACTGCCCTTTCTGCTTTTGAAAATCTCCCCCGAGAATGCTACTTTTTTCCATGTGTTGATTACTGGTTAACAGAATAGGAAGTAAAGTGTTTCTATAGATACAAATGAAACTGATTTATTTCCATAAATGTTGTTATTGCTCCAGTCATATTTTAGATGGAAATGGTGATTTCAAATATGAAAGGCAAAATTTACAAGTTGGGTTTGTATTTGATATTATCCTGTACTTCCCATACCTCTCACTATAGCAAAATACATTCGAGTAGTAGTACCACCAATATACACCCCTCCACCCACCCCCCAAAAAATCAAATCAAGTCTAGAAATGAAAGGCAACTCTCCTGTATCATTGGCAAGATACATGGCCAACATTTAATACATACAGAATAAAAATCTGAAATATAGTTCAGACTTGAAAGGTTCTATTTCTATGCATCATTTATTTTCTCCTAAATAAATCCTGGTTGTTAGCTCCTGTTACTGTATTTTGCATAGTACTGTATGCTTTAAAAAAAGCAAGCAAAAGGAGCACGAAGGAACACATTGGACTTATTTACATACATGGATCCAAGAGGGTTTATTTTTAGGTCAAATGCATAGATCGCATCAAGTAGTTTTGCTCCCTCACACAAGGTACGGTAACTTCCAGCTGTCAACAGGCTGCTAATAAAATGTACTGTTCATCCAAACCGGACAGGTACAGGGGCTGTACCCTACATATTCTGTTATTTTAAACAAACAACACACACCAATGTAGTTAGAGAGGTAAGTCTCTCAGAAGTAAATCCTGTAATGGAATCCACTTAGGTGGATTTTTGTGCCTGCATAGACGCAGTAGCAAGATAAATTCCTCATTAAGGTGATAAGTAGAGTCAGGCAAATAATTGATTTTTCAGTTCTAAAAAATAATAAATAAAGACATGGTTCTGAGTTGAAGAAAATGTTGCATTCAGTTTGAGAATGGTAAACTGGTTTTAAATAAAGCCAAATGAAATTTAAGACACGGGGCTGGATTCATAGAATCCCAGTGAGCGTCGTGTCCCTCCTCTTCCCCATACCTAATAGTTTGATGCTTAGAGCACTCACCTGGAATGTGGGGAAACAGGAGCCAATTCCCTGTCCGGAGCAGGGCCTTGAATG
Source organism: Eretmochelys imbricata (assembly GCF_965152235.1). Taxonomy (NCBI): domain Eukaryota; kingdom Metazoa; phylum Chordata; order Testudines; family Cheloniidae; genus Eretmochelys; species Eretmochelys imbricata. Next base: position 245,035,643 of record NC_135573.1, read on the forward strand.
CTGCTCTCTAACATCTGAGACAAGTGCTTTAACCAGCAGGCTATTTGGTGTTCTGGGCAGGGGTCTCAATCTCTCCTATTGAGGCTGTTCCACTTCATATAAAATACTTCAGTATTCATTGGGCCACAGAGAATATGAAAATCAGGCTCTAGTCTGGTGGCCAGGGCACTCACAGGGGGCCGGGGGGGGGGAATACCTATGCATATTTCATTATTTATACAGAGTGGAACAGCTTCAACAGCAGAGACTGAAGGAGACCCACACCAGAATACCCAACTCACCTGGAATGCTGGAGACCCAGGTTCAAGTCCCTGTCCTAGAGCAGGGATTTGAACCGAGAGCTCACCTCCCACATGGGGACCCCAGTCACCAAGCTATTGGGTGTAAAGTGGATGTCATAGGAAAGGAGCATCTCCCCAGCTTCTAAATACTCACCGCCACACCCAGTCTCCTTTAAGAAGGTTTATTCTCTTAACACAAGTACATAAAGCAATATAAGACAGTCCTTCAGCTCACCCCTTTCTCTCAGGCTTCAAGGCCACCCCTCCAATACGGTCTCTGACAGTCCTGCTCCTGGCAGCCTCCCAGTTGTAGTCAGCTCAGCTCTCTTCCTGGAGTAATAACCCCAAAGATGCTTCCCTGAGCACCTAGCCCCTTACTCTAGGGATCCACCACAGGCATTAGCTCTGCTCCTCTCTTCTTTGATCCACTATATCTTCCCCATACGTAGCCTGTCGGAATTACTATCTTCTGCCTCCTTATTTCCTGACCTCCAGCAACCCTTTATAGGCCTAGGTGTAGCCCAGCCCCCTTTAATTAGCTATATTTGGTTTACCTGCTCTGACACAGGGTGCTGCTTACAGGGACCAACTCCCCTATGACAGGGGATACTACTACCTACCCCTCAGTTTTGCTAACCTAGTCTGACATTTCTGAAATTTTAGTTTTAGTTGACTGAAACAATTCTCTGAAATCGACACAAATTTATAAAACGTTTTGGTCAGCCCAAGTCTGCTATTTTTTGGGGGTGAGGGGGAGAGTTTTGCCTAAACAATGTCACTTAGTTCTACTGGTAAGTGCCTATAAAGAGATGAGCAAAGAGCCCTCAGCTTCCATTAAAATCAATGGACTTGGCAGGTGTTATTGCATCGCAGGAGGTGCTCAAAGTCTTTCAGGTGCAGAGCCTTAAAGCCTGGGTTCAGCAAGGTATTTGGGCCCCAATTCAGCAAAGCTTTTAAGCACATGCTTAAGTCCGTCAACTTTAATGGGAATTAAGCACATGCTTAAGTGCTTTGCTTAATATGGATGGATTTAACGGTGCATCCATGTTTTGCTGAATTGGGGCCTTTAGTACATTCCTAACTTGGTCCATAGGTTTACCAGTTGCACCAATAACATGCATATATTATATTGTAGGTGCAGGGGCAAATTCTGCTCTGACTTACACCAGTGAAAATCCAGAATAACTGCTTTGAGTTACCCTGATATAAAACAGAGAGTGAAATCTGGGCCACAGTGTAATGATATATTATAGAATATGTGGTTGTTGTTTCTATATTTTGTTAGACCTGTTTTTGTGCACTATGTAATTAATATTCTTTTATGAAATATAACAGACATATGTAGAAATGAAGTGAAATCAGATGAAACGAACACCTGTGTGGGGACATTTTCTAGCAATCACCCTTCCCACACAATGATATTTCTATTGGTTCCCATGTTATTAGCAGAGGTGTACATAATTATATGGTAAATATTGGTTCATCACAGATCACAATAGGCTAATATAGTGCTTTTATGATTCATAGGTCTTTTCAAAAGGTATTTATTGCATATATTATAGAGATAGCATTGAAAATGTGGATCACCAGACTCTGTTTTTAAGTAAGTAATTTTTACTGCTCTTTAAAACATTTAGGAGACCCGACCTTTCCACAGAAAACACAGTATAGGCAGATTTTTTTGCAAGCCCTTATCTCTGCATTTGTACATACAGTTCCATATGTCCTATAGCATGCAATTAAAAGATACAGTATGAGGGTATAATCCTATTTAATCATGCAATGGAACTCCCATTGGCTTTAAATAAAGTTTTGCATGAAGGATGACTGCTAGAGTTGTCACTAGTGATGTTCCTCCATCCTGCAAAGAATAAATCATGGTTAAAGAAATATTAGTTTTCAGTACTCATTTTCACATATTTCTTACTATGTGCTTACACACCAAGAGTTAGAATTTCAGCCTGGCATAAATTGGGTTATTTCAACAGAGCTACAACAACTGAGGATCTGGTCCCAAGTTCCCTATTTGGACTATGCATTCTAATTTGGTATGTAGCAATTGCTCTAAATAGTACTTGCATTAGTTCAACTTATTTAACAAGATTACCCCCAAAGCAAGGCAACTTTGAATGTGGATAGTAAAAACTCTACTGTGAATTAGTGGTAAATCTATATCAAAAAGAGCTTGGAGGTTCCATTTGCAAAAATCCCCAAAAGGTTTATTAACCCTATTCAATTTTTGCAGAGCTCTATTGGTTTCAACCATATTAATGTCTAAATCAGTGGTTTTCAGACTGTGGGTCGCGACCCAGTACTGGGTCACGGAATGTAAGGCACTGAGTTGCGGTGGCTCTGATCAGCACCACTGACCGGGCCATTAAAAGTCCCATCAGAGGTGCTGCCAGGCTAAGGCAAGCTAGTCCCTACCTGTTCTGACACCGCGCTGTGCTTCCGAAGTGCCAGCAGCAGGTCTGGCTCCTAAGCGGGGATGGGGGAGCCCCTTCCTGCACCCCAAACTCCTCATCCATGGCCCCACCCCAGAGCCTGCACCCCCAGCCCAGAGCTCTTCCCCCCTCCCACACCCCCACCCTCTGCCCCAGCCCAGAGCCCCCTTCCACACCCTGAACCCCTCATTCCTGGCCCCCCCACAGCCCTTACCCCCACACCCCACACCCCAACCCTCTGCCCCAGCCCTGAGCCCCTCCCACACCCGAAACCCCTTATCCACAGCTCCGTTGGGTCACGGGCATCAACAATTTTCTTCAACTGGGTTGCCAGAAAGAAAGTTTGAAAACCATTGGCCTAGATGACTTTTCCATTAGAGGGCTTAATCATTAAAAAAAGTATATCACAAGCTTCTTTGGAATACAAACTGATTTGTGGTAGTTCTCATCTAATGTATATTTTAATCCCTGATAATAATATAACAATGCCAGAGAGATACTCACTTCTGAGGCTGAGGTTCCAGAACTAAGCGGTGAAGTAATATGGGTATGTGATTGGAGCTGGCCATGATTACATGACTGATGCTAACCATGGAATGAGAATAGCTTTTCAGTAGGTGTAGACGGTGGATGGCTCAGCACAGCAAAATAGATTTAATTGACTTGAATGTCCATGGCTCATTTGCTTCAGACTCTGGTTTAACAGAAGTCAGAGAATGAAGTTTGAAAAAGTTCTTCTTTCATCTCATTTGCAAATATCTTTTTCTTTAAAGTTAAGCAGAACTGTTTTTTTGGCGCACCTTCCAACTTTCATGATGCATTCATCTTCAGTGCTTATCATTACAAGACTCACTATTGAATTTCACACTGAGGTTTGATGTTTGCATAACCACACCATAACTTTGTGGTGGTCTTCCTCCTCCCAACCCAAACACAGCTCTCTCCTGTCTCCTCCTGTCCATCTTTGCTTCTCTTTTGCCTATCCTCTTCTTCCCTTGAACCTCTCCCAACCCTGTGACTTCTTTAACATTTAATGGTATCCCAACTCCTTCTAAATCATGCAAAACCTTGGATTCATATGGGCTAGATTTTTTCAAACTCAAGGAGGCCTAAAGTTCGTCTCCCAAATCTGAAACTATTGGCATGAGTTTTTTCTGCTAGGCAAGGGGAGTAGGAAGTTGGCAAAAACTTGACAATTTGATAAAATATAGCAAAAGTCTGTGTCTTAAAAATGGTGGATTATCCATGGCTGAAGAGTCTGGACCTATACTAGAAGTCTTTAATAGCTCCTTTAAAGGGGTGGCACAGAAAAGCAAAAGATTGAGGTTCTGTGGCACTTCATTTATATATTTGACTAAATTCTCTAGCACTTAGTTGCAAGGTTTGGGTAGGACCTTATATATCAACTAGTCATTACAACTTTTCTTTAAAGGCACTCTTACTCCAAATACAAGACCTTTACAACAATCATGTTATGCAAGTATCCTCTGTTACCAATGTTCTCCTTCATTTGTCTATCATTCTTCTATACATATTTCTGTGGGCCTGCCAGGAGACTATAACCTTGGCTATTGTTTAATACATTTTTCCCTTGAAACATCCAAAGACTGCATCATTTCTTCCTAGAACCTGCACTTTAGTTCACACAATTTATTGTATATATCTGGGGAGATATATACTTTTTCTTTAAACATTACAGTTTATCCTTTTACACTTCAAAGTTTATTTTGACAAGAGCAAAGACACCACCAATCCCCATTAGAACTCTCTTCAAGAGCAAATTCAGAGGCAATGTCACTCTTCATATTCAGGTTTACAAGAAATTTTGACTCACCAATCTGAACATAGAGCTCTTAACACCCTTTGACCGTACAGGTTCTACCTTTTTCCCAAATTGACAACTAATATTTCGAGGAGATATATTATTGAGATTCTACAGAAGAGGACCAGTTACAAATTGGTCCTTTTATTGCTAAGCTTTTAACTGTCAACTTGCAAATCAGATTTATTTTCTCAAAGTGTTCCACTTACTATAGTTACAAGTTGTCAAGGTTCCTTCCCCACTCTGAACGCTAGGGTACAGATGAAAAACCTCCCAAGCTTATCTTTACCAGCTTAGGTCAAAACTTCCCCAAGGTTCAAAATATTCCACCCTTTGTCCTTGGACTGGCCGCTACCACCACCAAACAAATACTGGTTACTGGGAAAGAGCTGTTTGGAAACGTCTTTCCCCCAAAAATACTTCCCAAAACCTTGCACCCCACTTCCTGGACAAGGTTTGGTAAAAAGCCTCACCAGTTTGCCTAGATGACTACAGACCCAGACCCTTGGATCTTAAGAACGATGAACAATCTTCCCAACACTTGCACCCCCCCTTTCCTGGGAAATGTTGGATAAAAAGCCTCACCAATTTGCATAGGTGACCACAGACCCAAACCCTTGGATCTGAGAACAATGAAAAAGCATTCAGTTTTCTTACAAGAAGACTTTTAATAGAAATAGAAGTAAAGAAATCCCCCCTGTAAAATCAGGATGGTAGATACCTTACAGGGTAATTAGATTCAAAACATAGAGAATCCCTCTAGGCAAAAACTTAAGTTACAAAAAAGATACACAGACAGAAATAGTTATTCTATTCAGCACAATTCTTTTCTCAGCCATTTAAAGAAATCATAATCTAACACGTACCTAGCTAGATTACTTACTAAAAGTTCTAAGACTCCATTCCTGGTCTATCCCCGGCAGAAACAGCATATAGACAGACTGAGACCCTTTGTTTCTCTCCCTCCTCCCAGCTTTTGAAAGTATCTTGACTCCTCATTGGTCATTTTGGTCAGGTGCCAGCGAGGTTACCTTTAGCTTCTTAACCCTTTACAGGTGAGAGGAGTTTTTCCCTGGCCAGGGGGATTTCAAAGGGGTTTACCCTTCCCTTTATATTTATGACACAAGTAACATCAACAATTAGCAAAAGTGAAATGCGGTAGCAAATAGTATTCTCTCTTTTTCAGTTTTACTGTGTGCAATTGAAAAACCATTATTATTTATTTATTTAATTGCATTAGTGCATAGAGACCCTATTTGAGAATGGGATTCCATTGTTCTAGGCACTATATAGATATATAATAAGACAGGCTGTACCCCCAAGAGCTTAGGACCAGATCTTCAGAGATATTTAGGTTCCTACCTGTGATGAGTGTCCCCTGGGCTGCCACCTGGAACTGGGCTACCACCGAGCCCCTGACCCACCAGTCTGGGCTCCCTCTCACACTGTGCTGCTGTGACAAGCTGCAAAGCCCTCCAGAATGCATTTTCCATAGCATTCACACAGATAGGGATACACCCAGCTGCAGTTACACACAGGATCTCTAACTACCAGCTTCCCAGCCTGGGACCCCAAAGCAGTAGCATCCTGCCCTGGTCAAATCTGGCCAGTACATGGGTTTAATACCCAGTTCACCTCTCCTTCAAATGTGAAGAGAATAATGCACACTTGTGGTAACCAAGGAGAGATTTTCCCCAAGCACTCCAGTCAAATTTCACTGGTTTAGATTAAACAAAAATAAGTTTATTAATTACAAAAGATATATTTTAAGTGATTATAAGTTTTAGCAAACAGATCAAAGCAGATTACCTAGCAAATAAACAAAAATGCAAACTAAGCTTAATATGCGAGATAGATTGGATATGAATTAGTAGATTCTCACTCTAAGAGATGATACAAGCAGACTGAAGATTCTTAAGGGGCAAGCTGCATTTGCTTTACAGCTTGGAATCCCCGGGTGTTTCATACACAGGCTAGAAATCACTTTAGCCTGGGTCCAGGACTTCCCCTAGTTCAGTCTTTGTCTTTCAGATGTTTCCAGGAGTCCTGTAATGTGGGGAGTGACGAACCCCAGATGATGTCACTTCCTGACTTATATAACTTTTGCATATGGCAACAACCCTTTGTTCCAAAGCTTGGTTCCGAGACCAGTCTGTGGAAAAATACTGACATCCCAAGATGGACTCCAGCATATTGTGGCATGGTCACATGTCCTTGTATAGTCATAGCAGCCATAACTCACAGGCTGTCTGTAGCATTCTCAGGAAGGCTCACCAGGTATGAGATAAGCTTCTCCTAAGGCCTATTGTTTTCCATAATGGCTCATTGCCCTGAATAGGCCCTTCCCAATCAGCTATCCGGACTGACAGCATCTTGTCTAGTGGCCATTACCCAGGTGTAACTACATTTGAAATACAGATACATAGTCAATATTCACAACTTCAGATAAAAATGATAAATGCATACAAAATAGGATAATCATATTCAGTAAATCATAACTTTTCCAGTGACTTATTGTGGCGGTTCAGTGATGAGACAGAACACAGCTTTATGCAAGCAAGCAGGCTGGTCAGCGGAGATGGGCTGTTCTGCCCCCCCCGCCTTCCACCTTCTCCTTTTATTATATTTCTCCCCCTAAGCATTACACACTGCTACACAAAGGAATGTATGACGTTGATTCATATACTTAGTTACCATCCTTTAGCTACTACAATCCTGGTTCTCAGGCCTTGAGCCCAGGCTAAGAAAGCCTCCCACAGTTGCTGTCCAAACAATCAAGTTCTCATGGTTCATATCTAGCCCTTGTCCTTGGATAGAGCAATGTGTGCATTGCTTCTACGAAACAGTCAGGGTGTGCCCCGCCTGCTTCCAGGTGGAATAGCTAAACATTAACCCTTCATCTCCCCGTTTTTTATTTATTGATATTTGGCCATCTCATGGTAGCCGTCAATTTGTTTTGTCATGCTATTTAACTCCCAGACAGACAAGGACATAACCTGGGGAGCTTTCCAGGGCAAAATTTTACAAAGTCTTAACAAGGAAGGAATACACTGTACACAGCAGCAGCCAAAAAATAAGCCCAATGATTACAAACACAGAATAACCAAAAGCTCAACATCTGCAATATAATCATCTAAAAGGGGTACACTTCTTTTACTACAATTATAACCAGCAAAAGGCAATGTAAGTGTCATTCTACTAAGACAGCAAAGGGTGCCATCACTTAAATTTGCAGGAATATAATTAAAGGTGCGTGAACCGCAAGTAAAAACCCATCCTGATGGTAGGATGATATGGCCATAATTATATGAAACATTAACAGCATGGGAACAATTTAAAAGGGGTTGAGAAATTTTTCGACAGCCCAAGGGCACCTTTGTACTAGTGCAGTTAACTACACGCGCACAGGTGACATTGTGAGCCCCGGCCGGGTACGGTGTGTGGAGGGATATAGCCGTGCGAGGCAGAGTATAGTTGGCCGGGCCCCAATTAGCCATGCTAGAGTACTGGGAGGAAAGATTAGCATAAGCAGAGAACAGTGTCTTATTCTCCATCTCCTCAGGGTGATGACATACTGGAATAAGGCATGTACCTAACAAATCTCCGGCTGCTACAGAATTAGATAAACAAAAGTGGGTAACATTTGCTATTGAAGCCAATCTTTCCCATATGTTATATGTCATTCGGGCTTGTAACGGGGGAGGCGCTTCCGAGCCAACCCCTACAGGAAATAGCAGGCACAAAAGGCACACAATCATCACAGAATTAGCAGTGATTTGGGCGAGAATCGCCACAAACAAAGTCTCAGGAGTCTCTGGCTGTTGATCTGCTGCCAGTCTTCGTTGGGCTGCGGCGACCAATGCTTTTACTGCTCCCCATGTCACGGGCTGGCTTGGGACGCTACGCCTCCTCTGTTTCCGTCCCACTGTTGTCGACCCGGGGGGCAACGCGGTCTCCTCCAAGGTCAGCTGAAACTCTGGTATGGGATTCGACAGTCCCTGGTGCCATGCCTTGTTGTTTAAGTGCCGGTCGCACACACCGAGCTGGAACCCACAACGGTCCTGCAGGGAGAGACACAGCAGCATATCCCCGACCCCAAGTGATTAGAGGTACTGGGCCCAGCCACTGTGGATCGGGCAGCTGACGATAAAAGACACGCGGTCTTTCCAGTACCTCAGATTTGTGAAAATGCCGATCCGCAGGGGTCTGCTGATCTGCATTCAGTGTTAAATTATTTAAAGTAAACAAGAGGATATACATTTGTTGTTGAATGTCTCCTAAGGTTCGGAGACGCAGCTCCCCTTGTTTTAATTATTTATCTAGCAAGATTTTTAGTGTGCGATTGGCACATTCAACAATGGCTTGGCCCGTGGAATTATAAGGGATTCCGTGTTTAAGACGGACGTCCCAGCGGGCACAAAAGGTGGAGAGGGCTGCAGAGCAGTAGGCTGGGGCATTATCTGTTTTAATTTGGCAGGGGCGACCCATAACAAAAAAGCAGGCCAGCAAATGATGAATAACTTTGTTAGTGGCTTCCCCACGTTGTGGGGAAGCCCAAAAGAAAGCCTGAATAAGCATCAACGGAAACATGTAAAAACAAATAGGGGCAGAATTGTGGCACATGAGTAACATCCATCTGCCACAGCTGATTTGCTGCGGTACCTCGGGGGTTAACGGCATAAGAAAAAGTAGGAGCAGCAGCAGCACAGTGGGGGCAGGAACAAACAATGGAACGTGCATGATCAGCAGGAATGTGAAACTGCCGGGCCAAAACAGAGGCAGACTGATGAAAAAAGGCATGGCTTTCAATGGGGTCAGAAAAACGGGAATTTACCTGACCACGCAACGCGCGACCGGCGCGTGCAGTGCCCTCAGTGAGTGGCCCAGGCAGAGGGGTATGACTGCGAATATGAGCAACAAAATAAGGGAAATGACAAGTGGCAAAAAGGTGCTGCAAAAACAAAAACAGGCGAAGGAGGTCTGCATCAACCTGAGGGGTAATGAGGGCAAGGGGTAAATGATCAATTACCTAATAAACATAATGGGTATCCACAATTAAATCAAAGGGACAAACAGCAAAAGATTGAAAGGCCAAAATAACAGCAGCTAATTCTGAGGGCAAAGGGGGATGGTAAAAAAACCAATCTTTTAAATCTAACACACAAAGTTGATCGGTTTGAGGAATTAAATTTGGATTTGGCAAGCCAAATTGCAAGGGGCCCATAGGTTGGATGCGTTTATTTATTTCCCTTAAATCATGTAACAGCCGCCAAGCACCCGATTTTTTCTTAATAACAAACACCGGGGTGTTCCAGGGACTAGTGGAGCTCTCCAGTCGCTGTGCTTGCAAATGCTGCTGCACAAGCGAATAAAGTGCTTTTAGCTTTTTTAGAGGGAGGGGCCACTGGTCAATTTATAAGGGCTTTAAGGATTGCCATACCAAGGGTAAGGCGGAGGGCACGGTGGGTGAGGGAGGGTTTTGGGCCATCAGATGTTAATATCGAGGGTGGTGTCTAACTTTGTAAGTAAATCACGGCCCCAAATATTGAAGTGGACAGGGAGCACAAAAGGGCGGATTGTAGCAAGGGCACGGCCTCCTGGTTTAGAGACCGTGACCCAAGACAAACTTTGGCGCCCAGGTTTGCTACCCCCAATCCCCCACAACTCTTTAGAAGGAACTGTTGGCCAACTGACCGGCCACTCCGGATCACGAATCACCGTAACGTCAGCTCCAGTGTCCACCAGCCCTGTAAAAGGAACATCATCTAAGAGAAGTGTTAACTGAGGTTTCGAGGGGCAGACTGACATTGTCAGAGCAACAAGTGGAGAATACGCGCTGTGAGACGGCGAGTGAGACAACGTCGATCCAAAGCCGCCTCTGCCCCGAGTTCGATCCTCGGCAGCTGGCACCTGATAGGGGACTAAAATCAATTGTGCAATTGACCGTCCACGCGGGAGCGACTGTGGAAGATGAGTCCACACCTGAACCTTAATAATGCCAGTGTAATCAGCATCAATGACCCCTGGAATGACAAAAAAGCCCTGTTTCCCAGCATGTGAGCGAGGGAGAACAAGACCTACAAAGCCGGCAGGGAGAGGTCCCGTCACCTGTGTAGGTATGGCACAGACCTCCCCTTGCAGCCGAAAGTCAGTGTCCTCCTGCATGATCAAATCAAGCCCTGCACTTCCAGCAGTCGCCGCCCTCATAGAGTCTACGGATTCCAAGGCAGAGGAGCGATTGTCTGAGTAGGAAACACCCCCGTTTGGCCCTGGGTTCGGGGGGGACCCGTCGCGCGGTTTCCCGACCCGCTACGACACTGATTAGCCCAGTGATAACCTTTCCCACACTTGGGGCACTTCTTTGAGGGTCGGGCTGGTGCCTTAGATGAGCAGCACTCCAGCTGAAAATGACCCTCCTTACCACAGTGGTAACAGCGCTTCCCCTCCTTCCCAGTTCTTCTGAGGGCGACAGCCAGAACTCCAGCCTTGTGGGCTTGTGTGCCAATGTTCTGGCACGCCCGCAGCATGTCTGAGAGCTCTAAAATACCAGAGGCTTGTGCTGCCTGGAGAGCACGGTGGCAATCCTCGTTTGCATTTTCAACTGCCAATTTTAACAGGAGCTCGTGAGCTGCCTCAGTGTTATCCACCTGTCGGAGGATAGCCTCCTGCAAGCTGTTGGTAAAATCCAAAAAGGACTCTGAGGCACCCTGACGGATACTGACAAAGCTTTTGGTAGGCTTGCCTGAATCCAGGACCTTCTTGAAAGCATGCTGGGCACAGGTGGAAATAATGGGGAAGACGGCCTGAGGGAGTTGAGACTGCATCTCAATAGTAGCAAACGGGCCCTCCCCTGCCAAATGCTCATAAATGATACCGTGCTCTCTATGTACCTGAGCTTGGCGTTCTGCCATCTGCCGATACTCACTAAGCCAAATAACATACTGACTGGGTGACAACATCATGCGCACAGCGTTTTCCAATCCTCAGGGATTAGGGATTACCCAGTACCCATCCCTTCAATGAGACCACGCACAAAGGTGCTAGTCAGGCCAAATTCACGAATTGCTTTCTTTACCTCTCTAACCACCGAGTATGGCAAAGTGGTCCAGGGGTTGCCCTGGTCATCATTCTGCCAGGTCACCGGGCAAACGGAGACCAGATCAGCCAGCTCCTCCGCTGTAAGATCTGATCGAGCTTTCGCTGCGTGAACCATTTGTTGCACCAGCGAAAGCTTCTGAGCAGATGCAGATGACCCTCCGGGGGGCCCCACGGGGGGAGGGTGATCACACACCGGCTCCGGTGGGGAAGGCCAGGGAGGCGGTGGTAATAGAGGCACTGGGGGCGAAGCAGGGGGAGGGGGGCTGTGGGTACGGGAGAGGGTCTTTCCGAAGCGACACGCTGGGTTGCATCAGTAGAAGGGGGGAGAGCTGCAACGGGGATGGCTGCAGGAGCGGACGGGGGCGGCGGGATCGGCAGCCCCTCTGTTGGTGCTGGAGAGGGCCTTTCCGAGGCGACACGCTGTGTCGCATCGCCAGGAGGGGGGATGGCTGCAGGAGCGGACGGGGGCAGCGGGATCGGCAGCCCCTCTGTTGGTGCTGGAGAGGGCCTTTCCGAGGCAACACGCTGTGTCGCATCGCCAGGAGGGGGGATGGCTGCAGGAGCGGACGGGCGTGGCGAGATCACCAGCCTCGCGAGGGAGGGCCTGTCGGAGGCGACACGCTGTACCACATCGCGGCAGAGGTGCCAGGCATGTAAAGCCTGCACGGGCGCCCGAGGCTCTTCGTGCAATGTCTGGCCCAATCGCTCCCAGTCCGCTAGCTTAAGGCTTCCGGCTTCAGGATACCACGGGCACTTGGCACACACCTCCTGTAGCAGGAGAGTAAGTGCTCGAGTGGGGCAGTCATGCTGAGCCTTACGCAGCAAATACTGCAGCTCATTGCGGTGTTGCACTTGCAAAGCAGAGAGGGAGCTTCCCATACTTACCACAATGAAAAATACTCACTGGGATCCGCGAAGCAGATGAGTGACGCGTCTGAAACCCTTGCCGGGCGAGGTGAGTGCTGAGGGCCCCACGTTTGGGCGCCAGTTGTGGCGGTTCAGTGATGAGACAGAACACAGCTTTATGCAAGCAAGCAGGCTGGTCAGCGGAGATGGGCTGTTCTGCCCCCCCGCCTTCCACCTTCTCCTTTTATTATATTTCTCCCCCTAAGCATTACACACTGCTACACAAAGGAATGTATGACGTTGATTCATATACTTAGTTACCATCCTTTAGCTACTACAATCCTGGTTCTCAGGCCTTGAGCCCAGGCTAAGAAAGCCTCCCACAGTTGCTGTCCAAACAATCAAGTTCTCATGGTTCATATCTATCCCTTGTCCTTGGATAGAGCAATGTGTGCATTGCTTCTACGAAACAGTCAGGGTGTGCCCTGCCTGCTTCCAGGTGGAATAGCTAAACATTAACCCTTCAACTTATCTTGTACAAAATGCATCAGAATTATGCCATAATCCTATCATAATAATATCACTGTGAGGAATATGGGGTGCAGTGTCACACTACATTTTACTGAAATCAAGTCAAAGGAGGGGAGGGGAAGCAGAGGAATAGAGAGATGAAGTGATTTCCTCAGGATCAAACACTGCAGCCGGAATAAAACCCATGTCTCTAGTCCTAAGTATCTGGATAGTGTTTAACCCACTGGACCACAATGTCTCTCACATTTTTTTAGCACACTTTCCTTTTATAGTCCATTTGCCAATTTCTTCCTTGCTGAAAACACTGTTATAAACATCAACAGAAAATAAAAACCCTTCATTTTTTTTAATGGATAAGTCATTTGGAGTCAGATTTTAAAAAGGATTTAGGTGTCTAAATAGGCAGAGACCAGACACCCAAGTCTACCAAATCCCCAAGGTGCCTGTGTTTCTTCTGGTCAGCATTTTCAAAGCAGTCTAAGAGTTGCTGCCAACTCAAGGCAAAGTGCTGCTCTGAGCGCTAGTCAGAACCCTGGAATACACTGGTGGCCACTACCACATCCTCAGAATACTGGATGTTTTGGTAGTTCCAGAAACAATGTGGGACCTTGCACTCACGATGCCTGCAAGATCATGCTGGCAGGGACAGAGCAGTGATCTCTTCAAAATGGTGTCCTCCAGTCTAGACACCCAACAGACCACATCCAGTTCTGTATCAGACAAAAGCAGGACTGTTTGGTTTAAACTGGACTAATGACCTGTCTATCTGGAGGCCTCAAAGCAGGCTTTTTAAACACTGGGACCCAATCCTGTAAATGTGCCATGAGCACATCTAAGACCTGGTATCTGTCAGATCCTACACAAGCAGGGCAGGATGCATACCGCAGAGAGGGGGCAAGGTGGACAGCATAGGACCCACACAGACATCTGGGGGCACAGGGAAATATAGGGTGAGCATGAGGGAGAGTTTAAGCTGTTAGGGCAGGGCTACCTGAGCAGCTGACCTGGCTTCGAGGCCTAATTCCAGGAGAGGGTTTGCGGCTGAGGATCCCGAACATCAGGAGGTGCCTATCTCTGGACCATCAGCCACTTATTAGGCCTTGTCTACACTACAACGTTTTGATCGCAAAAGCTGCCTTTTGCCGACAACACAGGGGAGGTCTACACACTACAAAACTACTTTTTGTGACAAAACAAAACCAGCTCAACGAGAGGCATAAAACCTTTTGCTGCAATGTTAAAGTGACAAAGTGTCAGTGTAGACACCACTGTTTGTTTTGTCGACAGAACTGGCTTCCGCCAGTATCTCACAATGCCCGCTGTGACTGCTCTGCTCACTGTTTTGATCTCCACTGCCCTGCAGGCATGCGCCCCTGACCCCCTGCCCTTTCAAAGCTCCAGGAAGTATCTGATAGATGAGCTTGCTGCTCCGTTTGGGAAACAAAGAGCAAATCATAGGAATGCTCCTGTCCTGCCCTGCATTAGGAACACAGTAGCTGGCAGACTGCTGCTGCAGGCGGGGAGGAGTCGGGAGCAGAATGGGGCCGGAGCAAACAGACTGCCATGCTGCTTTGACATTTCTCAGCACCGAGAGTTCACAGCTGCTCAGAATGCCACTCCCCACAGCTGAGGAGGCTGCAGGAGAACTCGGAGGGAAGCACAGAACCATAGGCAGGCAGGGAGAGCAGGCTGCTTCGGGAGAGACTGTGGTGCGGAGCAGAGCCGCAAGCTGATGTGGAGCTGTGTCCCCCTGCCTCAGGATAGGTCGGTCAGCCTGCTGTCTCCCCGCCCCAGACACACCACTCTCCTCTCCCTCCCGCCACACACTTCAGTTGAAAAGCAGCGGGCAATCTAGTAGGATGTCCATGGAACCATGCGGTTGAGAAACCTGCATCATGTGACGCTGTACCTGCCCCATGAGGCACTGCAAAACCCCTCCCAAAGAACCCTGTGGCCAGTTGCATAGTGGGATAGCTACCCACAGTGCACAGTGGATATGCTTTGCCGACACAAGGACCTAATGTGGACATGCAACAGCGATTTTAATAAAAGCGGCATAACTTTTGCCGACAAAACTTTGTACTTGTACTCAGCCTCTTTACTTGGGATTTCAATCCAGGCTAGTTTAGGCAGTTATTTGCTCAGCTGACTGACTTCTTAAAATCCCTTAGGAGTTTAACTATCACCAAGCACTCTCTAGGGAGCATAGGTGCATAGCCACCTAAATTTCCAGAAGCAGTGAGCCATCTACAAGTTAGGTGTTGCTCACCCCAGCCATGTAACCCCTAAATCCCTTGGAAAATCTGTCTCTGAATATCTTTGAGCCTCAGTTTCCCATCTGCAAAATGAGGGACAGTGGTGTTTTTTGACTGAATCCATTAATACATACAAAGGACTCAGACACTATGGTGATTTAAATAGCTACATAAACTCTTGCTGCTGGGATCTGGACCACCTATAATGTGCAGTTGTCTTGTAATTCTGTGTTCTGGCCTCTGTCGGTTTGTTCCTTTCAGTTATAGTAAATCTGGGAAAATTAATTATGAATTATATATACACATACACGTTCAGAGTCAGAACCTTTTGGCTGAAGTAATACAGAAAAAAATGTTCATACATTTAGTCATTACATTAATCGTAATGTTCTGAGTGGTTTTTTTAAACTAGATCTTGAAGACTGGCAGTCCAGAAGTATAAATTTTTGCTATTCTGAATAATTAGTTGACAATCAATAAGGAGAAAAAAAGTGCCTCTAATGATTTAGAGTAAATTCTATAATATCGAGGGGTGTCATCCATCAGCCTAATATGAGATACAATTTAGGACTTGACGGGATTGGGAAATTTTTAAAAAAATATTTACTGTTAAGACAAGTATCCCATCCTTATAACTGCACTTGAAAAGCTAGGTGAGGCGAGTATTGAGAAGTGGCTGCTATAGAACAGGTGACCTATGATTGGTAGTGTTGTCATTTTATAGGGCATAACTTAGTAATTTGTAACTAGCTGGCTGTCCCAAAAGAAACAAGATGCACTGGGAGAAACTATACAGTAATAAGCAGTATTCATAGGCATCAAAAATGGAGACCAGGTTTGCAAGGAATGTCACTAAAGTTCAAACAAGCTTTGCATATACCTGCATGTTTTCATCATTGGGGGTTAACCTGGTTGCATGCCTGACAATTTCCAAAACAGCCCTCTTTGAGGTGTTTTCATTTTTCACTCTTCCCTTTTCCAGTCCCCTGTCAGTTATTGCCCACCTATTGCACTCTCCTTTCTGAGCTAGCTATGGTTAATGAAATGCTGATTGGGGATTCTAGAATACACTTGCTGATGATTATGTGTTATTTTAACAGGAGAATGACAATAATTTCCTGTAATGCCACTTGTTAAGGTAATTATGCTGTAATTGCCTTATCAAGGTGTCATAGAGGAGAGGGGAGAAACTCCTAGATTTCACAGCTGCTGTCATGCTCCTGTTAAGTGTTATCTTGAAAAATGTATTATCAGGCATCAAGCTAAATTTCTATCAGTTGTTCTAAATCAGAAAGGATCTGTCCTGGGTGGGGTATATGGCCTCTGCATTTAATGTTTCTCATTCTGATAATTATAGAGGATGGATTACCTTTGTTTGAACATGGAAGCCATGCAGCATGTTTACATACGTGGGATAAATAAATGCAGATTTATTAATCTGTGTTTGGGACTTGTGTGAGGTGAGAAAGCTGGTTCTGAAAAAAAGGTAGATTTAAAAAAGTGAGTTGGGTTTTGGAGTAAATATGCCTACTAATATTTGGGCATTGGTTCTGCTCTAGAGAGGGAAAGGGTGGGATAGCACAAAAGGAGAATGAGACAGTCAAAATGAGAAAACTGATAAACTTGTCTAATTTTGTCTGGTTTAAATCCAAGGTAAATTCCAGCAACCAATATCAGATCATGGAAAGAATTAGTAGAGGGGGCAGGAAATGGTTTTCCATCTGCATGAACATTTCGGACACTTAATATTGTTTTGCATACTGAATTGGGATGAAAAATTGAAATATTATTTTTGTGAACTGAAAATTCAAAATGAAATTGGATCAGATTAATCAAAATGTTTCATTTTGAGACTTATAAATCATTTTGATTTTTTAAAATTCTTTTTATATTTACTATAAATTAAATTTCAAAACAAAATTATTTTGGACAGAAAAATCTGAACTTTTCCTTTAAAAAATGTTGAAATGGAACTCTTAAGAATTTCAAAACAGAAAATTCATCTAACCCAAACTTTTTCCACGAAAAGTTTGTTTTAAGAATCTGCATTTTTGAACAACAACACCTCCACCCCCACAACGTTCTCTTGAAAAATTCTGAACTAGCTCTAACAATTAGTTGGGAAACTTATAGAAACCATTAATATTCAGTGTGGATGGTTGCATTTCATACATATGCACCTGAGTCTATTGCCTGGCAGTTTGTGTTGTCCTTTGCACCTGTGCAAACCTAAATGTGTGAGGAAACAG
Organism: Eretmochelys imbricata; assembly: GCF_965152235.1. NCBI lineage: Eukaryota > Metazoa > Chordata > Testudines > Cheloniidae > Eretmochelys > Eretmochelys imbricata. Next base: position 245,053,169 of record NC_135573.1, read on the forward strand.
CTACCATTTTGATTTGGTGGCGTTTGACACTCACTTTGCACAGATGAAATAACAACACAGGGTGGTGCAAGGCTGTGGAGAATCAGGCCCATATGACCTGATCCTGTGAGGCATAGAGCCCCATGGTTTTCACTGATGTCAGTGAGAACTGAGAGCACCAAGTGCCTTACTGGACCTAGCTCTATAGAGTGTACGTTGTTTTTAGAAATGTTAAATGTGCACATGTCTGGATATCTGCAGTTGTTTCAAACATGAGAGATGATGCAGCATACCATGCTGATGGTAGCATTAGCAATGCACAGATAGAGATGCTACTATGATAGCATCACCTCTTCCACCGAGACACTGTCCCAGTTAGAAAACTGAGGCTGTTTACACTACCACAGTAAGTCGACCTAAGTTACACAACTCCAGCTACGTAGCTTAGGTCAACTCACTGCGGTGTCTACACAGCACTGGGTTGATAGGAGACATTCTCCTGTCGACTTACCTTATTCCTCTTGTTCCTGGTGGAGTACCGGGGTCAACCAGAGAGCGCTCTGCTGTTGATTTAGCGTGTCTTTACTAGACCTGCTAAATCGGCGCATCGATTGCGGGAGTGTCCATCCTGCGGTAGTGTAGACATAGCCACTGAAACTAAATTCAGAGGAGAAAATATCTTTTCCCCTATTTTGCCCCCCCACACACACTCCCTCTGCCCACTCCCAATTCTGTGCTTCATTCAGAACTGTGCATTTAACAGCATAACTTTTTCAGGGGAAGGATCCATGCAGAGAAGCTTCTCCAGTGCAGCAAGAATTCATGGTGCACACTCCAGAAAAGAATTTCAGAGCCTCACCAACACTTCCAGTTTACTGAACAGTCTGGCAGCTGTAGCTGAAGAGAGGTGCACTTCCAGAAATGCAGCCAGGTCAAATTACTGAAAATTGTGACCCGGAACTACCACAGTGTATGGCCTTGTTTAATCATTATTATAATATCACTCACATAACATCAAAGGTGTGCTAGGCAGTTAGCAGAGACAAGCTCTGCCTCAAACAGCTTATAATTTAAGCATACAACATGCAGATGGAGGAAACAGCAAAGCAGCGAAACAGCAGTGATGTTTAGATTTTGTCTTGCTGTTTCCATTATTTTCATTTCTTTCTATTATTTATTATCTATTTGGTTAACACGTTCTGCTGGGAAGGACTGGGGTTTGTAGGTATCATTGAAGAAGTGTGTTTTAGAAATGGATAATGTATTAAGAATTCATACAATATATAAGTGTAATACAGTGAAATGTAGACCAGCAGAGTAAAACTTCTTCTAGAAAACCTTATCTTTCTAACACAATATTTATCCAGTGATTGCCGTATTACCACTATATTTCTATTACATTACAGATGACAGTTATGCTGATATAAAGCTATTCATTCATTTACTTGTCTTGCTTTTGGAATATTTAATGTCCTTCGTGTATGTCAAAGCAGAAAGCAATAACTCTTCCAGGGTTATTTTCATCACTTTGAATTTATTTTGTTGCTTTGAAGCCTCACAAATACATTTCAAGAGTCAAAGGTTTTAAGATGTGAGGGATAGTGGCTGTGGTGGTTGTAAAATAGACAACTAGAATGTGGATATTTTATAACCAGAAGGATAGAAGACCATTAGGTTAGTCAGGTTCCTAGCACCAGAATACCGTTGCAAAAAACATCCCTGGGAGATATATGCTCTCTTATAGTAGAAAAGGGCTAAAAATACACAATATCCCAATGAGGACAACTAACAAATACTGACAGGGCTTAGTTTTGTTTGAAGGAAAAACATACAGTGATTCATTTCTGCAGAAACCCTTCTCTGTGTGTTAAGTGTCTGAACACTAATAAGATTTAACATCTCCTTGTGCAGAGCAATGTTCAGAAAAATACCTATTTTGATTTTTCTTCTGTGCCAACATATGAAATTATAGGTGGATAGTTCAAAGGCCTGACATGGTTCGGGGGGGGGAAAGGTGCTACACATGTTTTTGCGGCAAAATAAATGTCATTTCTCACATACCCTGTTTTCTCTTTCTTATCTAAGAAGAGACTGACCACCATCATTCATCTTCTCCCAGAACTATTAGAGACAACAATAAATATAAAACCATGATTCCAAGCTATGCACATCTGTTAACTAAACAAAACAAAAACTGAGAGGGGTGGAAAGTGTCTACAACAACCCAGTGTGTTGCCTTAGGCTCAATGAGTCAGTATGACCAGAACTGCTACACTGACCTCCCAGAGTTTATATGTTTTTGACTTCACCCTTGCAGTGAATAAAAGACATTTAATCTCCTCCCCATTAAGATTTCACTTTTCTCCCATTGTGTAACTTTGTTTCTAAAGTCATATTCAGAAATAAAAAAATAGAGAAAATATCTGGCTAATGTCATTTAAATGTGGAGAGCTAGAGAAGAGATTGCAGTAGAAGTCTGAAAACAGAATGTGTTATCACGCATTATGGCTGAGATGTGCAAAAGTGACTAATGATTTTGAGTGTCTTAGTGTTTAGGTGCTCAATTTAAGTGACCTTGAAGGGACCAGATTTTGAAAGGGTGGGTGCTCTGAAAATCTGGACCTTTTAAGACATCATAAGGTGGACCCAAAATCACCAGCTGCTTTTGAAAATCTTTGCCTATTACTAGAAGGCGGCCTTAACGAAAACCCCAGCTTGAACCCCTTTGAATTTGGTGAAGTCCAGAAGCAAACTCCTTAGGTTTTTGCCCAACCTCTAATATAAGGCTTGAACATTCTTTCTATTCATTCGTTCCTCGCTCCTGGAAACATGACTGAGGTTTATTTTAATGAAGTATTTGGTGTCCAGTGAACATACTCGTGTGCAACCTCATAGTAGGAAACAAATTTTATTTTGCTATAACTGACACTGATACACCAAATAGTGAGGCTCCAGTGTAATTTTGGTGACCTCTGTATCTCTTCTTATGCCAATGAGGTTTATATTTATTAGAGTTATATTTTAGTTTTCTTATGTTAAAGATGATAGCTCCTTTTTTAAAAAAATTGGTGGTGCTAATGGAAATGCTTCTTCACCAGCAGCCTGCAAGATCAAGTTCCTGAAGCCTTCAAAATGGAAACAAGTGCTACTTGTTTCAAGGGAGATGATGCTTAGGTGAATGTTAGATATGCCGATATTTAAAATGTAGCATGTGGGCTCACGAGTTCCAAGGCAGCAAGGAAGAGTTTTTGAATGGAGCAGTGTACTCTGGGAAAATTATTCTCTACGTCTGCCTAAAGATGTTTCTTTTAGTTGGACAAATACAGGACCGCCGACTCCCATCCACACCCACATATACAGAGAGAGCAGAATTTGCTGTGGGTCTCCAAGACACACCCACTCAAGCCTGTTGACTTCAGGAGGATTGCATGGGTATAAATGGGAGCAGAAGTCTGCTAGGAGTCTGTATTAACTTATGCCAGGTCACCTGCTCATGCTGGGTGCATTGTATAGAGGAGCTGGAGGCAGCTGTAGTAGGAGGAGTAACTGGAACCATAGCTCTGGGAGGAACCATATATTCCATGGAGCAGTGGTGTTGGGCATCTGTGTAGATGCCAGTTTCTTACATGGCAGGGTAAATTTCTTCCGCTATGGAAAACTCCTAGGGAACTTTGTTAGCTGAAACTCAGAGTTTCCTGTCCCTTACATGGTTATTCCCATATAAGGGAGAATGGGACTCATGTTTAGCAAGAAACGGTGGCAAAAATAACAACTGAGCAGTAAACACCCTCGTAAGAAATGACATTGTCCAAGACTCCTAAATTCCTAGGTGTTTTGCAGTCATTTAGTACACCGTCATATGGTGACATTTTCCACTGAGAATAATTTAGTCTACTTTGAAGTGTTGAGAGGCATACAACATGACTGATGTAAAACAAATGTGTACAGTATTTTAAATGTGTTAAGGCTTAAAACCAGAAAGTTAATTAGTAAAATTGAAAAAAAAAATCTTGAATAAGATTAGGGTAGTTGAGTTTTCTGGCAAATAGAAGAGTGAAATAATTCATGAATTGATTTCATTAAATGTTGATGATACACCCTACCGAGAGCATTCCTCCAACTCAGCTCTCAACACTACACTCGCCCTCTAGTTCTCAGAATTCAGCTAACCTGTCTCCTACCTTATCCTCCCCGTCCCCAACACATTTTCATGTGTGATGAGAGGGTGGCTGGATTTATTGGGGAATTCCCAGGACAGGTTTCATTTCCCCTCCTGATCAATCACAGCTTAGTTTGGTGTCAGGCTGTGCTAAAGGTCATGAATCTGACTCTGAAGAGCCCTCTCACTGGGCAGGAGCTGTACCCACCCATCCACACTTAGAGTGAGCTGTAGAGGAGCAAGGGACCATTCAAGTTCCCCCCCCCCCCCCGTTGCAGCAAGTTTTTCTCTCCATGCTAATTATACTCTTCAGGGGTCACAGGTCTTGAAACCTGGTCCCCAGGGCACTTAGCAGCTAGTAAGTTCTAACCTACGCTCAGGGACCTGTTACTAGTTGCTAGAAAAGAAACTGAACCCCAACAGACAGAGGACTCCAGTCCTGGAATCTGACTGGCAGAATGCTGGGGGTGCTGACTGGTTCACAGATTCTGTATAAACCCAGAACAGGAAGAGGAAGTTGTCCATGCAGCTGGGTTCTCCCTGCTATGGATGGCTTCCCCTGCGATATCTACTCCTACTGTCGGCTGCTGATCTCCTGATCCTGCCTGCCTCCTGACACCTCACTCTTGAATTGCGCTCTGGCCCATCTCAGACTCTGACCTCCTGGCTCCTGATCCCTCCTGACTCCTGATCCAAACACTAGGTCAGACTACCCATGTCCTAGTTGTGATGGCAGACCAGCATTTAGGGCCAGTGGACAGTCCTTATCCTCAGGAGACTGTACTGGTCTTTAATTTTAGAATGCATGTTATGATATTGAATAACCACTGAGTTATCTTTTCTGTTCGGATGAATCCAGAACCACACTGAGGTTTTCACATATTCCACTACATTGTTTCTCAACTTGGGGATGGATGTAGTTTTTGCTGGTGGGTACATGGATTCTGTTGTTTGGGCTGAGTTGATAAGTAGGCAGACATGTATGTATCTCCCAGAATTGCATGATTCATGTTTTAGCTGGAACCAAAAGATTCACTTGCAGAGACTGCCTGGAGTCTGTCTCAGCAATGGCTCCGACCCTCTCTGAGGGACGAGAATGTGGCTCAGTTCAAGCTGGGTGTGAAGGTGGGAATGGGCTGCATGGCCCTGCTGGTTGGCTAGCCTTTTTGACTTTGGGGTCTGCCAATCAGGAAAAAAGGCAGTTCACTCTTGGGCTGAGGGGCTACAGCTACCCTCTGCTGCAAAGACTATGTTAATTTCCCTCCCTCATTTCTTTACGTTCTTGTTGTTTGTTAAAATGAAGTTGCAGCCTTTGTGCCATAAGCCGTCCTTGGAGGGTGTCTCGTTGAAATTCCCTGTGCGGTATGTTGACTGGCATCACAGAGTCGAACCAGAATGTGGTTCATTCTGGCTGTGCCTACTTCACATTTTTTTTTCTCTTAAATCAGTGGTTGTTGTTAGGGGCTTATTCCTTCACCCACTTACTTCCCTGGTCCTTCTCACATGAACAGAGAGCAACAATACCCGAAGTCCAAAGTGCAAACAATTTGATGTTTATTGGGGTGAACTTCCAGCAAGCATGATTCCAGTTTCCTTCCTTAGTGTCCCCCTTCCCAGCTCTGACACCACAGAGCCTTACCTGTGGCTCTGTTCCCATTCCTGCCCTTAGCCAAACATGATTCCAATTTCGCCACCCCCATTCCCTGTTCCCATTTCCCCCTTACTTCCTGATTGACTGCAGACTATATAGTAAAACTTGACTTCTGCTTAGCTATACCTTAACCAATCATTTTACTGAAATTTAACTAACCAATCCTAACATATTGTAACATGATTCTGTAACCAATTATATCCCACCACCTTAATTAGTTTACACCCAGCAAAATTAATTATACAGCAGACAAAAACAATCACAGAACCAGACAGAGATTATACAGACAAACAATAGGGAAATGGGGACTACAATGATAGAACAACACAGAAATGAGGATTTCACAACTACATCTATAAAGACAAGGGTTTCCCAGCTGTTTCTATTGATAAGTGAGTTCTTGCCAGACAGGATGCTATCAAACTAAGTTTCCTTTTACATCTTCTAGGCACTTCCCTTTCTCCGGAGGCGATAGGCATTATCAGAACAGGATTGTATTCCTAACAGCCCAATAGCACCTTATTTCAGTGTGACTAGATTGGAATGTGAGGATCTGACCGGTTGCTTCCCAGCTGATGGCTGCCTCTGTTGCTTAGCCAAAGGCCTTCGCCTAAGAACAGGGCCTCAGACTGTCACAGTGAGAAAAGGCCTTATACAGTCAGACAGTGATTTTGATTCTCTCTTTTATACCTCTATAACTAGCTAAGTGATAAGAATACACCTAAATTAGAGTATAGGCCTTTACAGACAGGCCTGAATATCTATATCCTAACAGGTGTAACTGTGGGAGGGCCAAATTCCAAGTTAAACAAGGAGCAATGAGTTCTGTGTAGTCACCAACCCTCCAGGACTGTCTGGGAGTCTCCCTCCAGGACTGTCTGGGAGTCTCCGTAAGTTAAAGCCTCACCCCTCTCTCACATACGCATTTAAGTCCAGGCTGCAGGGAGGTGCCTATGCCTGTCTACAAATTCACGAATAGAACCTGCAGGCTGGAGTCAGGCAGCTTAGATACCTAAGTCACTTTTTGAGGGAACGTGTGAGTTGCCTGCCTTGCTTCAAGCAAAAAGTCCAGTACAGCAGGAAGGAACTCACCTTATAATTTTTAGATCAACAGTTACAGCACTTATCTAGAGTCGGGAAAGCCAGGTTGAATTCCCCCCTCTCAGGTGTTTGTGTGGGGGGTGTAAAAGAATTTGCACTGGGGTCTCCCACCATTCAGGAGACTTTTCTAACCACTGAGCTATAGGATATTCAGATGTGGGGCTCCTGCACGCTCTTTTGATAAAGCTGTTTCACTCTGAATAAATAATGAGTGAGCGGCTGGAGAAGGGGGACTGGACTGGTCTCTCAATCCCTAGGTGGGTGACCTAACCAACTGGACTACAGAGTCATTCCCATTCTCTCACTCTGGCCCAATGACTGGTTAAGTATTTATCCACAGTATTTTAGATGCACCATCAAAAAGTGTTAATGCTTTGTGTTTATATCCTGCTTTTATCTTCTCTAGGTCTCTAAAGCACTTTACAAAGGTGTCAGAGTAGCAGCCGTGTTAGTCTGTATCCGCAAAAAGAAAAGGAGTACTTGTGGCACCTTAGAGACTAAGAAATTTATTTGAGCATAATCTTTTGCCAGATTTAGGAGTTGTTCATTGAAAAGAGGCATTGCCATGATTTTTCATTTTTTTCCCCTTTCCGATTCATGTCTAGTTTTCAAACAGCAATGTGGTTTTTTTTTGTTTGGTTGGCTTTTTTTTTTTTTTACAGATCCTGCCATTGAAAACTGGCCCTTCCATAGCAAATGTCTAAATCCACATCCCTTATATTTCAGATTTTGTGATGAGGTTTCCTTGAGAGGCTAAAAGGACATACAGATACAATAGGTACTGAAAAAAAATTATGTTCATAGCATACACACAGAGAAGTTAGATAAACACATAAAATACTCTTTCTGGAAGGATGCAATATAACACTAATTAATATTTTAGAATCCAGAACCCTAACACACAAGAACCTAACAAAGAGAGAGAGACAGAGATAAAACAGGCTGCTCCCTAAAGCAGAGAGGCACAACTCAACCCACCTTGCTTCTAGGTTGGCTCAGACTGACTGTTGAGGTCTCATATTGCACACCTGCCTGCAGAGGCCCCCTAGCTTGCAAGCAGGAACAGGTAACCCCTTAGAACTTAAAGGGATAGCTTGTAATTTTAATATAGTTCAATACCCCACAAATTATTATTTATTTGCATTACAACAGCACATAGCAGCCCCAATAAAAGCCTCCTTGTGCCAGATACCATACAAACACACAGTAAAAAAGTCTCTGCTCCCATGAAATTAAAATATAGGTCATGACAAGACAGAAAAGGGACAAACAAACCAAGGGGAGGATAAAGGTAAGGTAGCAGAACAAAAAAACAAAACAAACCCATCATCAGACAGTAAGCAGAGGTTACAGCTTTCGCTGTTTAGCCATTGACAATTTTTTTTTTTAAAAAGCCATTTCCAGAAAAACTTTAAAGTTCAAAAAATAAAGAAATACTTTATTCAGCATGCTCAAGAGCACCTTTAATTGCCAGTGGCCAGTGACACTTAACCCTAAACAATTTTTTTTTTCCATTTACAAGTAGTTGCAACATCAGTCTGAGAATGGTGCCTGGGTCATAGTCAAAAATATGGAGAGACCAGTGGGCTGCATACGGAGTAGGACTCACACTTGGCTTTCTGCTGGCTCAGGATTGGAAACTGTGCTAGGTTGTCATTGTCATCTTTCATTTTCTTATTAATTTCATTTATATTAGATTGGAATGAGCCAGAAGTCTGGAATGTGGTTACCAGTAGAGTGGTCAAAATGAACCCAGGGTTTCCTGACTTTGTAGGAAAGATTTTTTTTTTCCAGTAGCAGAAAGTTAGAGGAGCTTTGAAAGTTCTTCTTGTAATCTTAATAGTCAATCTCACTTTTAAAGAAGAATAAACATCATTAAATAACTCTCTAAATGTTCCTGATTTCTTCAGTTGGAAAATTAATAAATCCACTTCCACCCACAAAATAAAACAAACAAGTACAATAAATATTGTCAAAGAAAATCCTTTCTACTGAAGACTCGTTCTCCAGAATGTTCTGTCTTGTTAATGCATGTGGGTATTTTAAATTGCTCAGAAGAAATGAAGGGGAACTAGTTACCAAAGGATGTGTCTCTTTTTTCACTTATAATTTGTCAGCGGCTCTATACATAATTAGCGATTGCTGATGCAACGATTATTGAGAAACAAAAGGAGCTTGATTGCTACACTCTTATACCGTGAATGAGAAGAAAATTAATTTGTCATTATTGAATTTACTAATAAATATTTAATGGAATATTCTGTCCTAACACACTTAAACAATACACTACATGGGGGGCAGGGTTATTGTTAACACACTTAACAATACACTACGTGGGGGGCGGGGTTAAACATATCATACATCAAGTTTTTCTTAACTGCATGCCATGTTTTTTTCTTTAATTTGACTTCAGTTGTATATATGACTCAAGTCACAAGTGCTTTACTGTGAATAAACATGTCTCTCCAGATCCTAGCTCATACACTTTGATTTGTGGGTTTCGAATGGTGGTGATTTTTCACAGCATCCTGTTTGCTGTAACTTAATCAGTGAGTGAAACACAAAATGGTTCATTTACTTTTAAATGTAACTGTTTTTCTCTTTACCATGCTACTATCATCTTTCAGGATCAATGATCATTAGATAAAGGAACAACATATTAGAGATACAATTGTTTAAGCCCCTCTTCAGGAGAGCACTATGCATGTGCTTAACTTTAAGCAGTATTTGTCTCCTGTCAATGAGACTTAGGCATGTAATTAAGGCCTCTCCTGAGTAGCACTGCATTCCTGAAGCAGGGCTTAGTTTTGCTACAAGTTGAAAATATTGCCTCATCTCTTAATATTTAAAGAGAAACTATTTTCTTCGTTTCCTAGCTAGCTGTTTATTTTTGCAGAAGGGCATGTCTGAAATTTTTTTCCATCAAACAATAGAGAGGGGAAATTTAGGGACTTAACATAGAGATTGTGAAAAGCATGGCCCAGGATAGACAGGGATGGAGGATCCTTGTTCATGCACATTCGGGGCACAGGAAGGATTCAGATGATTGAAATTAAAGCAACTTTATTTGGTGTTTCCAAAATTAATTTCTCTTGGCTAACAGTGCATTGAAAGGGATAAATAGTCAATGGAAGCATTTGTATTATGTTGTTGCCAAGTCATCCTGATGTTCCATCAGAGGAATAGGAAAATATCCCAAATTCATGGCATCAAGATAAATGTTTCCCTTTTAATATTAACAACTGTACCAATCAATTAAAGATGATTCTTCCCTCTTCCTACCTTTATGAGACATCTTGGATTAGTTTAAATAGTTGTAAACGGTGTGATAGAAATTCATGCCAAACTAGGGCACAGTTTGTTCTAAGAAATTATATACTTGGTGCATCATCTTGTCACATATTTACAACAATTAAGAAACATAAAGCTATGTACTGTCAGGAGTGGTACAAGTTGGAAAATCTCAAACTATACATGGAAATCAATATGAGAAAAACTAGAGTACCTTTGATTGTATAGAAAATTATGTTTATTTGAAGGGAATAAAGACAATTTGGGCCTGATTCACCTCTCACTTATGCTTATGCAAATCAGGAGTCAAATTCATGTAAAATCAATGAGGAATCCAGTGGCACCTTAAAGACTAACAGATTTATTTGAGCATGAGCTTTCATGGGTAAAAAACCCACTTCTTCAAATGCATGGAGTGAAAATTACAGATACAGGCATAAATATATGCTGGGACATGAAGAGAAGGTAGTTACCTTACAAGTGGAGAACTAGTGTTGACAAGGCCAATTCAGTCAGGGTGGATGTGGTCCACTCCAATAATTGATGAGGAGGTGTCAATGCCAAGCACTACACTACAATCACTACAAAAGCAATTTTCCCTCTCTTTTGGTCTTTAATTTGCCACCAGACCCCTCATTGTTTTTGTGGATACAGACTAACACAGATACCCCTCGGATACTTGTCAAATCAAGAAGAATCAGGGCCTTTTTTATATGTATTTACATTGTCACTTTGCGTTTTAAATGGTTGGGCAGAGCTAAGTGTAACAGCCACAACAAAGTTATTGAAATTTCCTATTAATACGTTTTACCTTCCTGTCTTCCAAATCCATGCCACTTTACATCCATTAAAGTATTTTCCAAATATACCCTGAAACCATCCTTAAATTTCACCTCAAAGACTTTTCTTAATACAAATCAGTAATTTTAAATCTTTCCTAGAATCTCTCTTAAATATTGGAACCATGTTCATAGTTTTCCAGATTACCTGTATTTCAGTAGGATCTGTTACCAATGTTTTTACCAGCAAGGGTTTTAGTTAGGTTTGAATGTATTTAATAATTTAAGAGACCTCAGATAAATTAAAGTAATTGGATTCATTTAGATAATTTAGTTAATTAGACAGCACATAACAAAGAGTATAGTTAACACTGTCTGTGAGAACCAATCTTATAACCAGTGATGGGTAGCTTGTGATTTTTGTCTAGTTCTGATACTTACTTATAATTTATAGTCAGGTTGTTTACAATTTCATTAATTCTTTTTTATGTTATTGATAAAAATACATATTTTTCTGATAGATTTCATAACGTTCCAAGTACGTTATTTGGACCCTTGCCGCTTACACATGCCCTTATCATTAGCATATTATATTTGTATATATTTCTGTTTATTGCAGTTAAAACACTGCTCATTAAGTCAAAACAACAGTATACTATGTTAACAATTACTGCATCTTTCTCCTACTTTCAGCAAGCTGGTATTTTTCCACTTCTTAGCCTGGTTGCAAAGCATTACCTTACTCACAAACAAGTTAATAGGCTGTGACAGTGGCACCCATCCAATTGCAAGCAAAGAAGATATAAGTAAGATATTGAATAACACTAATTTTTTTTTAAATTTACACAAGTGTCAACAAATAAAGCATTTGTTTAAAACTTTTGCTTTTTAACCACATATTTTAAGTGCAAAACAATATTAACACAATAACAGCTTTAACGACTTGTAACACAACTAAAGCCTTAAAGGTTACCTTTATCAAGGTGTGTGAAATTAATATGTCAAAGTCCCCATTATGTATGTATTTAGATTTTTTTCCTTTTTCATACTATTGCCAATTTGTCTGACATAGGTATTTTTTCAGTGTAATAGGTTTTTAGATTTAAAGTCAAGGGTTTGATATGTACATTAAAAATAGGGGAAAGAACGAGGAGTACTTGTGGCACCTTAGAGACTCACAAATTTATCTGAGCATAAGCTTTTGTGGGCTAAAGCCCACTTATGCTCAAATAAATGTGTTAGTCTCTAAGGTACCACAAATACTCCTCGTTCTTTCTGCTGATAACACGGCTACCACTCTGAAATTAAAAATAGGGACGACTCTGAGTTTGTTCTGTTGGTCTGGTTCACTATTAACTATAGACACATTATTAAATACTGGAATAGGAGTCACAACTGTTTGTCCCATAACAGTGTGTGCCTGTGGTATAAAACAAAATTTGGAGTGGTGACATCATTTGCATGGCTCCTATAAATCTATTCTTCTCAGTTAGTAAGCATGCAGTTCTGTCTATTTGTTAGAGGTTGCTCTTTCCACTGGTCACCTCAACTTGATTCACCTCACTAGATGTGGAACAGTCGCAGCTAACTCATTTATCTCACTGAACCGGTTTAGGCAGGCATGGCCACACACTGGTGTGTCTATGTCAAATCCCTTAGTGGAACAGCAAGCTGTGTGTGGAAACCTTCCATGACTGAATTGTTATGATAGACCAGTAACTGTGGTAGGTCCAAGCGTTGCTTGTAGATGTAGTTTTCCAGGTAGCCTGTCGAATGGACAGGTGCCCGTATTTCAAACTCTGCGGTGTCAGAGTCCAGTATGAGCAAAGATGCAGTAAATGATGCATAGGGGGAGACTAAGGCTGTACATGATGTAGTGGAGCCTTTGTTTGGCTGTGGTGTTACTGATCCCAAATTCCTAATGGTACTAAAAGACATTTTTTTACAGGATTGTATCCACTGATTTCTTTCTTTATAAAAATTGGAGGCGCACTGTGGACAATACCATTTAAGCAGTTGTTTATCCTTAATAATATCTAGGATTTCCCCTTGTTCAGAATGTCTCACAGTGCTGGTGGTTAATACATAACTCCCATAGTCAGAGCAAAATTTCTTTTCCCACATCGTGAGGTTTTGCTTTTTCATTATTTGCACTTCATAACTTTTAAGTTTCAACAGTGCAGCAATAATGTGTGTATCATAAATAGTGTACTTTTCTCCTGTAGGTAACTCTTCCATTCCTATTGTTATGGGCTGTAAGACCTTATTTGCCTGTTCATGTTCAAAACAACCAACATGTCTTTTTGTACAGGTATGTTTCACATCAGCCCTGTTCTATGTAGACATTTCTGAACTAAAACCCCTGAAGTACAGCTAACAACCCCATCTAACTTTTCAATTTCCTACTTCTAAAAATTCCTGATTTTGATATAATTTCTTGCCCTGCTATTGGGTCTCGAGCTCATTCCTGATAGGATGCTACTACATCTGTTATCAGAAAAATATACACAATGATACATTTACTGTCATGTAGCTGCAATTCAGCCATATTTCAGTGAGAAAGATTTAAGACAACAGGTATATGCATAAATTGTATATTATTGTCCCAAATATTGAGATAGCAGTTAAATCACTTGTTGGCTTTATCTCAGGCTTTATGTCAGGGCATCTTTAAGGAGCAGAACAGTCTCCATATTCTCTAGTGTAATGGGTGTGGGCAGGGTTCATGAGCTGGAGAATTCCTTACTACTAAGGTGACCAAGCCGTATTCTGTACACGTCATGGATTGTATGACCATCAACTATAGAGATTGCTAAGGTTACATTATACAGTCCTGCATCAATAATGCTAATTCCTTAAACAAGGGTTGTGATAGCAGAGACTGAGTGCTCACGGTATGTGAAAAAGTTTACCGCTTCTCCACTGGAGCACTTTGTTTTAGCAAGAGAATTAGCTATTAAATTTTTACGTACTTTTTTTTTTTAAGAGTTAATGTGTTTGTTACAGCAATTAAACTTTTGTTAATTTTATATATTTTATTAACAATACTTTAACGTAGCATAAAAGAAAACAACAAGTTTGTCCTCAGAGTGTTTATATAAACTCATTAAAACTATGTTTTATTTTGTTTTAATTTTTATGACCCTCATTTATTCTCGGGAGATAAAGATAGAAATCTTTTGAAGAAAATTTTCTGGTTTACTTCAACATTTTATAACATAAGCAGCTAAATAATATATATTGCTTTTTATATTTTTGAACATTTTGCCTATAACATACAGCTATATTTTAGTATTTAATAAAGGTGCATAAAAATTTACAGAACTTAAAAAAGAGGTTATTATTTTATTAATATCATTTTGCATTAATATTGAAATATTATGGGAGGCACATTCTGTGGCCAGAGTGAGAGATTAACAGTGCCCCCTTAAATACACCCCTATTGAGTGGAGGATTTTGTGGTAAAAAAAAATGAAGCCAATTAAAGGTCCTTTTAAGACGTTGCTCTTTACTGAGGATTTAATTGAGGTTTTCCCTAGATCATCTGTGTTTGAGCTGATTGCAGCTAGAAGAGTCTTATAATTCTTATTTAAGCCCTGAAATTGAGGTCTGTTATTGAACCAGGTTTTATTGTTTATCACCATATTCCTGGTAATACCAAACACTTATTTTTCCAAACATTTGCTTTCTACTATTTCAATGATCTCATTTCTTTCCACTTGTCCTTATTAGTATCCACAAACAGATCACCTGTGTGGGAACTGTTAATATTCTCCTTATCAAATAAAGATATTAAGGGACTATGTACTATTTCCACCATTTCTTCTGCAGTAATAAATAATTGCTTACTTGCTGGCCTAAAAATAGTCCCAGTGTTTTTCTTTTCTTTAAGTCCTCCAATATATTTATAGAATTAGTTGTCATTTATCTTAATATCCTTAGCTACTTGGTCTTCATTTTGTTTTTGCTGTTAGAAGTAACTGTAAAAGCTAATTCTGGGTTGTTGGGGTTTTTTTGTTTTGTTTTTTACGGCCATGCTGCAGTATTTTGCTCCTCGTAATTATTTAGAGTTTGCTTTTCCCACTAACATTTAAGTTAAGGTATCACTCATTCCCATTAGCTTTAAAATGTATATCTTTAGTTGTGTGTAAAATTACAGTCCTCTGAGCCAACTCCACCACATCTGTCATCTGTAGCTCATTTTAATTTACAGTAGCTCTTGTTAACAAACTGTTTGTTTCAGCAGTGTTGTTCATTTTAAAAAGTTTAACTTACTTTTATTTGTATCTGGAATTTTGATATTTTCAACTTTATTAAGACTGATTCAGCAAAGCATTTAAGCATACAATTAACTGTAACCCTGTGCCTCATTCTATGCCTATTCAACAAAATATTTAAGCTATATTTTGATTAATAGGGCCTACATTATGAATACTTTAAACCAAAACCCTCCTTCAAATGTCACTTATATCTCCTTGTTTGAATTTGTCCCCTCTGGTGGCCACCAAGAGGTGCAACTATCACAACTGATCCCTCTATATTATTAGTAGTAGAACAAAATGTACAAGGACTCCTCTCTCACTCACTCTTTTTTTTTTTTTTCCAGGCACTTGATGATTGAATATTCAAAATGACCTGTGAGAGATTAGTTAGGAGTGTGGCTTCTAATCTAACAGCATCAGTGTCTCCTAAGCATTTCAGAAAATGCTTCATCACCCTGGTTCTGAGAAAGGTAAATACCGTATATAAAGGCATTTGGCTCCGTGCCCCACAATATCTCATTAGCAGCAGGCTGCACATCAACTGTAGGTGACTTATCGGTCAGGAACAATTATTGCAAATGGAAGCAAAAATGAAGCCTGTGATCCTGTTATACAAGCTGATATGTGAATAAGAGGGAGAACTGCATGTCACCAGTGGATGTGTATTTTTGGAAATGTGGCATGTAGCTGTCCTACCATTTGGAAAAAGGACCTAATTTTTTACCCCTTTTGTAAAGGAATCCTCAAGAGTGAAAGGTTACCCTAGGCTTGAGAACAAAAAGAACAGTCTTTTTGTTCTCTGTTTGTACAGTAGCTAGAAAAATGGGGTCCTGGCCCAAGACGGGGCCTTCTAGGTGCTACAGTGAAACAAATAATTTTTTAGTGAAAAATCCAGATTCAGCAACAGTGAGAAATTTTGAGAATTCAGGTAGATTTCACTACGTTGTTTTGGGGGGAAATATCCTAAACAAATCCTGGAAAAAAAAACACCAAAACTTTTATTTTAACATATTTTAGATGGTATTTTTTTTTCAGTTTGAAACAACTTTTCACTAAGGAATATCCTTTAATTTTATTTTCATAGATACAAAAACATTTAAAGATACTCAAGGTAAACAAAATGTTTGTTTAGTTTTTCGATTCACTGAATTTTTTTATTTTTTTTACAAATTTATTGTTGGCCCAACTTGAAACAAATTATTTTTCCACTCTTCAAAGTTGCTAACAAACTAAAAATCTGTTATTGACCCAGCTCCAATAATAATAATGGACACCATACTTCTACTCTCTGGTACAATCCAGAATGCAGAAGGAAACATTATGTCCATTAATTATATCTTTAATAAAATAGTAGACATTTTACGTAAAGTCACCGCAAGTTGCTCTGTCCAAGGTTGATCTGAAGAAGCAAGCTCCTTTTAGTCTGCACTATAAGGGTATGTCTACACTGTAAAGTAAGCCTTTGCTTGAGCCCGGGATCAAGCCTCATCCTCCCTTTCCTGTACACTGCAATTGCAGTAACCTAGGGCTCGGACCCAGGACCCTGCAGGTCTGGAAGGTCTGAGCTCGAGTTAAACCAGGATCCAGGGTCTAAGCCCTATTGCTTTGTAAAGTAGGCACAGCCCTGCTTGACTCAGGTCCTGAGATCAGCTAGAAATATCCCACAATTCCATGGCACAAGTTCCTTAGTCCTCTGTATCCCAACAATCTGCAATCTATTGAAAACGGAAGCTGCCCCAGCTTTGAAAATGGCAGCAGCTCGGGTCAGAGTTAACCTGTTCTCTTATGACCATTGATCTGCAAGCACACTGTCAGAGAGCCTCCTGGGTTTGCTATGGAGAGTGAACGGATCAAGCCTTTTGCAAATCAAACTTCTTCCTGGTAATGTGCAGGGCAGGCAGTAAAGTTTTACCAAAGTGCGGGGGCTAGAGTGGCCACATTTCAGGGTGGCGGGGTGCTAAGGACGCTGGGATATGGTTACTTTGTCTCGGGTCTGCATATGGCAGCATGGACATCAGAGCCCTAGGTTTGAGCATAGATTAGGAAAGTCTTAACATAGGGTTGAAATACAATGTAGATGCTCAAGCCAGGGTTACCAAACATGGGTCAGCTGACTCAAGTCCCACTAACCCTGGGCTTACATTGCAGTGTAGACATACTCTAAAGGATCTTGGATAGCATGACCAGGAGTTCTGCTTAGATGCTGAAATTGATAGACTTTGCCACAAACAGTGAACGGGCATGCTGTTCAACATTTTGCTAAAGTAATGTGACACCCTCACAGCCAGAAGAGAGAAGGTTGTATTCCTCTAAAATGATGATTGATAGATTTTTCAAATACTTAGGAAATGTGGATCATCATAGTTGTTTGGTTTTTATTTTAGAAACCTTGTGCATATGAATTGGGAGAGGGGGTTGTTTTTGAAAATATATGTGAGGATATGAATGTAGCTGTGGTACACGTTTGACTTGAGGATATAAATGTGGTTGGGTTCATACATCCAGCTTTGAAATGAGCCAAAAGGAATGTCTGGTGTTGCTGACTGCCCAGTTACTGGTAGTTCCTATTACTATGGGTCCACACTCACTAAGTGTGGGTCACAGACAGTATGTTAGATGTGGCTCTTTGTGGGCTGGTTCAATTTGGAAATGGATTTTCAGCAGCTATTTTATGTGGTTTTGTGTTTCTGCAGTCATGCTGCCAGTGCTGCTCTCTCTTGGTCTCTGCCCCCATTTTCCCTTTCAGGACTAGAATTCCATGGCCATATTCTGGCCTTCCTGACACCCATGCAACCTCAGTGAATACAATGGATTTGCATGGGAGTAACTGATGGCAGAATTTGGGCCTGTGTTTAGATTGATATTTTTCCTACATGTGAATCAGCCAATATGTGACACTCAGATTCAATTTCTGTGGAGCAGATTGGAACTTTATGGCCTGCCCTGAATTATCATATAGCTGTAGTGTCCCCAGATCACCCAGAGGATGAACTATGACTCAGTTACTGTTCCTCCTCTGCTCCCTCCTTGCTCTGGGAAGTAAGTAAGTTTCATCATCTATACTCCTCCCTGAGCTGGTGTTGTAGTAGCCAGGCAAGGTACTAACAAACTTCAACAGGACTTTATTTTTTAAAGTGGAAACCTCTTTTCCAAGCTGCTGCTTCACCCTCAGTAGCTCTCCCTCAGCCTCTTCAACTCCTCCCCGCTCCTTCCTGTTTCCTGTCCTTTCAGACTCCCAACAGCCAGTGCTCCCAATTCTAATAATTACAAGCAACATCTAAACACCACAGCTGGTGAGTAGTGGCCATGGCTCCTCCTACACTACTCCTCAGTCCAACCCCTTCCCATCCGCTTGCTGTCAGTGGTCAGTGTCAGGAAAGTAGCCCCTGAATCTTCTTCGTGTCTGGAGTCCCAGTCTGAGCATACGCTGCAACAATCTAGCTCTAGGTTTGTTGAATTCAAACAGAGCTGAAATGCAAGAGAGAAACTTGGGTGTTTCATGGCACAGTGGTCGCACGTAAAAAGTTACAGATTCCAGTTGCATTCCCCATTCGAATACAGGAAACATCTCACACCAGAATAATCTTTGTAAACAGAATAAACTTTAAGCATGACCACTGTATCTGTTAAGGTAATACAAGATATCACCATACTAAATTGAATCCAAATCCAGCCAGGTGTCCTACTTTTGCTTAAGGTGTTTTTCTGCAAAATTTTCACATGATCTTCTGTTAAAACAACAAGAATGGGGATTTTTTTTCTGCCTCTTTTGACCTTCCTGCCTCTCACAGATTGCAGAGCCCACTTGATATTTAAAATAATGCCTTGACATCATCTACACCATTATTTCCAACCAGTTAAGTGGGTACATCAACACCGAGGTTTTATCTTTGTTCTGTCATTTTGATAGCAGAGTTCAGCTGGTTACCAGTGACCTCTATTACTCTGTATTCCTGTCACCAAATCATCAGAAGATCACAGCCTTCTCATTAGCTCATCTTAAAATTCCGGTCCACAAAATTAACACCTGAACAGAATTCCATGACATATATTGGGTCAGATAAATTAAATTAATAGAGCGATATTGGCTTGTGCCTACTTTGCACAGATTGGCTCAGCAATTAACTTAGCAACGGGTCTTCTTCATTTATCGAAAATAGAATCCTTCTCACCCTATTTTTATTCTACTATGGGGTTCCAGAAAAGTGAATTTTAAGCAACAGTATTTTGCTTTTAAATATCCTATTATCTGTGTTATGAGAAAGTTAACCAATATGTGTTTTATAACCTAAATGAAATTAACTAGATTTCTCACTGTTCTTTGGATCGGTTTTCCTTAGTTAAAGAATTATCATAAATGTATGAGTTTTAGGGGCCAAAATATATTTTAAAACAAACAAGAAATTATAGAAAGTGAAATAAAGATGATTAGATGATAGCGTTTACAATGTAAAAAATTGAACTTAATATGGGATGTTACAGTTTAAGAGGCAATAAATTAGTTCAATTAATTCAAGATCTTATCACAATCTTCTTAAAAAGGCAAACTTTTATCCCATTTCTATATTAGTGTGGGCAGGTGATTTTGGAATCAGCATGGAACTATGGATCCTTAAGTATAGTCCTTATTTCCTTCCAATCAAGTTTATATGCAAATGGAATTATGAGACTGCTCACATAGATGAAACAATTCTAAATGGAATTTGGAAATTTAGACAAATAAATTAACAATGAATGTAAATTCAGTTCAAAATTATGTTGCCCCTGTTATATTCAGCACCAAGTTTTGCCACCTAGTCATGTGTGCATATCACACATTCAACCCAAAATAAAATATGCAGGCAAAATGTTGAAGGTATTCTAATTTCACAAGTTCTGTAAGCTCGTGTCACTTTAAACAAAAGTTCTAATAGTGGTAAAATCTTTGACTTACAAGCAAGGGTGAAAGTAAAAAAGGACTTACCAGTACGCGGGAGCGGCTCTCGGGTCCCCAGAACAGGCAGGGCCTTGGACAGAAGGGGTGGGGCTGGGGGTCAGCCTCCCCCAGCCAGCCCTTCTGTGTTGCCTGGCCTGTGCCGCCCAGACTCCAGCGATGATTTAAAGGGCCCAGGTCTCTGGCTGCTCCCATGGTAGCAATGGGAGTGGTCGGGAGCCCTGGGCCCTTTTATATTGCTGGGCAGCTGCCCCTTTTGCCCCCACCCTGGCAGCACTTTAACGTCGGCTGCGTACAGGCCCGTACCGGCAGCCACTTCTTTCCTGTATGCCATACTGGCCTGTACCAGCCCATTTTCACCTCTGCTTACAAGCCAAAAAAGCTGTCAACTCTCTTAACCACAAAATCTGTGTGATTTTTACACTGAACTCTGAAAAATTAAGGGTTCTTCACAGTAACTTTTGCTGTAGGGATGCATAGTTTCCTATTACAAATAGCACTAGGCTTTGTTTAGTAGTCCTTTGGTTCATTTATTTGGTTCATCTTCAATAGGCTACATGATTAATGAAATAATACACAACAATTGTAACCACCTTTGTACCAGTGCTTGATTATACCCTCACTTCAGTGATAAGATGAATAGGATCCCTTCATATGGGAAACTCTGTGCAACTGCCAGTCACACAGGCCTTATGACTTTATATCATGGTTCACCTTAAATGCTTATATTTCACATTGGCTTCTCAATATACCGTTTGACTGTCTCAACTTCTTTAATGCAATATAAATACCTTTTTAGATATACCTTTGTTAAAGATATATATATATGATCATATTTCTATGTAAAATAGACTGCATGGTCTAAACTATTTGCACCAACACGCTGCTCTGAGCAGCGTGTTAAGGGTGCCGGGACGGGGCCGAGGGGTTGGAAAAGGGGCAGAGAGTCTTGGGGGGTGGTCAGGGGACAGGGAGCAGGGGGGGTGGATGGGTCGGGGATTCTGAGGGGTCAGTCAGGGGGCAGGAAGTGACTATTAATAACGGAAATGCTTGAAGCCAAAGCAAATTCGATATAATGTGGTTTCACCTATAACGCAGTAAGATTTTTTGGCTCCCAAGGACCACATTATATCGGGGTAGAGGTGTAATTTGTAGTCAGGTTACCTCGGCAACAAAACTTTCTCAAACTGAAAGGTTTTATTACACAATGCCTTTAGATAGCTTTAATTTTCTGATCTGGCCCTGGTCTACACTAGGACTTTAGGTCGAATTTAGCAGCATTAAATCGATGTAAACCTGCACCCGTCCACACGATGAAGCCCTTTATTTCGACTTAAAGGGCTCTTAAAATCGATTTCCTTACTCCACCCCTGACAAGTGGATTAGCGCTTAAATCGGCCTTGCCGGCTCGAATTTGGGGTACCGTGGACACAATTCGACAGTATTGGCCTCCGGGAGCTATCCCAGAGTGCTCCATTGTGACCGCTCTGGACAGCACTCTCAACTCAGATGCACTGGCCAGGTAGACAGGAAAAGAACTGCGAACTTTTGAATCTCATTTCCTGTTTGGCCAGCGTGGCAAGCTGCAGGTGACCATGCAGAGCTCATCAGCACAGGTGACCATGATGGAGTCCCAGAATCGCAAAAGAGCTCCAGCATGGACCAAACGGCAGGTACGGGATCTGATCGCTGTTTGGGGAGAGGAATCCGTGCTATCAGAACTCCGTTCCAGTTTTCGAAATGCCAAAACCTTTGTCAAAATCTCCCAGGGCATGAAGGCCAGAGGCCATAACAGGGACCCGAAGCAGTGCCGCGTGAAACTGAAGGAGCTGAGGCAAGCCTACCAGAAAACCAGAGAGGTGAACGGCCGCTCTGGGTCAGAGCCCCAAACATGCCGCTTCTATGATGAGCTGCATGCCATTTTAGGGGGTTCAGCCACCACTACCCCAGCCGTGTTGTTTGACTCCTTCAATGGAGATGGAGGCAATACGGAAGGAGGTTTTGGGGACAAAGAAGATGATGATGATGATGAGGTTGTAGATAGCTCACAGCAAGCAAGCGGAGAAACCGGTTTTCCCGACAGCCAGGAACTGTTTCTCACCCTGGACCTGGAGCCAGTACCCCCCGAACCCACCCAAGGCTGCCTCCTGGACCCAGCAGGCGGAGAAGGGACCTCCGGTGAGTGTACCTTTTAAAATACTATACATGGTTTAAAAGAAAGCATGTGAAAGGATTACTTTGCCCTGGCATTCACGGTTCTCCAGGATGTACTCCCAAAGCCTTTGCAAAAGGTTTCTGGGGAGGGCAGCCTTATTGCGTCCTTCATGGTAGGACACTTCACCACTCCAGGCCAGTAACACGTACTCGGGAATCATTGTACAACAAAGCACTGCAGTGTATGTTTGCAAAAAGAAAAGGAGTACTTGTGGCACCTTAGAGACTAACCAATTTATTTGAGCATGAGCTTTCGTGAGCTACAGCTCACTTCATCGGATGCATACCGTGGAAACTGCAGCAGACTTTATATACACACAGAGAATATGAAACAATACCTCCTCCCACCCCACTGTCCTGCTGGTAATAGCTTTTCTAAAGTGATCATCAAGTTGGGCCATTTCCAGCACAAATCCAGGTTTTCTCACCCTCCACCTCGCCACACAAATTCACTCTCCTGCTGGTGATAGCCCATCCAAAATGACAACTCTCTACACAATGTGCATGATAATCAAGTTGGGCCATTTCCTGCACAAATCCAGGTTCTCTCACCCCCTCACCCCCCTCCCAAAAACCACACAACATCAAACAACATCCGTTCTTTATCTCTCTGTGTTATCCTCAGGAGAGGAGATATAATTCATGGTCACCTGGTTGAAATAGAGTGCTTTTCTTCAGGGGACACTCAGAGGAGCCCATTCCTGCTGGGCTGTTTGCCTGTGGCTAAACAGAAATGTTCCCCGCTGTTAGCCACAGGGAGGGGGGAAGGTTGAGGGGTAGCCACGTGGTGGGGGGAGGCAAAATGCGACTTTGTAACGAAAGGACATGTGCTATGTATGTAATGTTAACAGCAAGGTTTACCCTGAAAGAGTGTAGCCACTGTTTTATAAAATGTGTCTTTTTAAATACCGCTGTCCCTTTTTTTTTCTCCACCAGCTGCATGTGTTTCAATGATCACAGGATCTTCTCCTTCCCAGAGGCTAGTGAAGCTTAGAAAGAAAAAAAAACGCACTCGCGATGAAATGTTCTCCGAGCTCATGCTGTCCTCCCACACTGACAGAGAACAGATGAATGCGTGGAGGCAAATAATGTCAGAGTGTAGGAAAGCACAAAATGACCGGGAGGAGAGGTGGCGGGCTGAAGAGAGTAAGTGGCGGGCTGAAGAGAGGGCTGAAGCTCAAATGTGGCGGCAGCGTGATGAGAGGAGGCAGGATTCAATGCTGAGGCTGCTGGAGGACCAAACCAGTATGCTCCAGTGTATGGTTGAGCTGCAGCAAAGGCAGCTGGAGCACAGACTGCCACTACAGCCCCTGTGTAATCAACCGCCCTCCTCCCCAAGTTCCATAGCCTCCACACCCAGACGCCCAAGAACTCGGTGCGGGGGCCTCTGGCCAACCAGCCACTCTACCACAGAGGATTGCCCCAAAAAAAGAAGGCTGTCATTCAATAAATTTTAAAGTTGTAAACTTTTAAAGTGCTGTGTGGCATTTTCCTTCCCTCCTCCACCACCCCTCCTGGGCTACCTTGGTAGTCATCCCCCTATTTGTGTGATGAATGAATAAAGAATGCATGAATGTGAAGCAACAATGACTTTATTGCCTCTGCAAGCGGTGATTGAAGGGAGGAGGGGAGGGTGGTTAGCTTACAGGGAAGTAGAGTGAACCAAGGGGCGGGGGGTTTCATCAAGGAGAAACAAACAGAACTTTCACACCGTAGCCTGGCCAGTCATGAAACTGGTTTTCAAAGCTTCTCTAATGCGTACCATGCCCTTCTGTGCTCTTCTAACCGCCCTGGTGTCTGGCTGTGCGTAACCAGCAGCCAGGCGATTTGCCTCAACCTCCCACCCCGCCATAAACGTCTCCCCCTTACTCTCACAGATATTGTGGAGCACACAGCAAGCAGTAATAACAGTGGGAATATTGGTTTCGCTGAGGTCTAAGAGAGTCAGTAAACTGCGCCAGCGCGCTTTTAAATATCCAAATGCACATTCTACCACCATTCTGCACTTGCTCAGCCTGTAGTTGAACAGCTCCTGACTACTGTCCAGGCTGCCTGTGTACGGCTTCATGAGCCCTGGCATTAAGGGGTAGGCTGGGTCCCCAAGGATACATATAGGCATTTCAACATCCCCAACAGTTATTTTCTGGTCTGGGAATGAAGTCCCTTCCTGCAGCTTTTGAAACAGACCAGAGTTCCTGAAGATGCGAGTGTCATGAACCTTTCCCGGCCATCCCACGTTGATGTTGGTGAAACGTCCCTTGTGATCCACCAGAGCTTGCAGCACTATTGAAAAGTACCCCTTGCTGTTTATGTACTCGGAGGCTTGGTGCTCCAGTGCAAAAATAGGGATATGGGTTCCGTCTATGGCCCCACCACAGTTAGGGAATCCCATTGCAGCAAAGCCACCCACTATGACCTGCACATTTACCAGGGTCACTACCCTTGATATCAGCAGATCTTTGATTGCTTGGGCTATTTGCATCACAACAGCCCCAACAGTAGATTTGCCCACTCCAAATTGATTCCCAACTGACCGGTAGCTGTCTGGCGTTGCAAGCTTCCACAGAGCTATCGCCACTCGCTTCTCAACTGTGAGGGCTGCTCTCATCTTGGTATTCATGCGCCTCAGGGCAGGGGAAAGCAAGTCACAAAGTTCCATGAAAGTGCCCTTATGCATGCGAAAGTTTCGCAGCCACTGGGAATCGTCCCAGACCCGCAACACTATGCGGTCCCACCAGTCTGTGCTTGTTTCCCGAGCCCAGAATCGGCGTTCCACAGCATGAACCTGCCCCATTAGCACCATGATGCATGCATTGGCAGGGCCCATGCTTTCAGAGAAATCTGTGTTCATGTCCTGATCACTCACGTGACCACGCTGACGTCGCCTCCTCGCCCGGTATCACTTTGCTAGCTTCTGGTGCTGCATATACTGCTGGATAATGAGTGTGGTGTTTAATGTGCTCCTAATTGCCAAAGTGAGCTGAGCGGCCTCCATGCTTGCCTTGATATGGCGTCCACACAGAAAAAAGGCGCGGAACGATTGTTTGCTGTTGCTCTGACGGAGGGAGGGGTGACTGACGACACGGCTTACAGGGTTGGCTTCAGGGAGCTAAAATCAACAAAGGGGGTGTCTTTACATCAAGGAGTATTTCAGGCAGGACTTCACGGAGGGTTCCAATAAGAAATGGTGCACCTAAGTTATTGTTCTTATTGGAACAAGGAGGTTAGCCTGGCCTCTGATTGATACATGACTAGATTTACCTCGCTGCACCTTCTCTGTGAGTGACTGCAGTGTGACCTAGAGGAATGAGTCCCCTAGACGGGGGAGTGGGGGAAGCAAATGAATACAGAACAAATCTGGTCTATTTCTTGTTTTGATCCACTCCATCTATCTTTTACATCTTTGGCTGGCAGCAGACGGGTGCAGAAGGACTGCATGCCATCCACATCTCATGGCTGCTCGGCAAGATGGTACAGTATGACTGCTAGCCATCCTCATCTCTTGCCTGCCCGGCAGAAGATGGTACAGTACGACTGCTAGCAATCTGTATCGCCTGCCTGCTCACCATAAGACGGTTCAATAGGACTGACTGCAGGACTAAAGAGAATGACCTGGTCAAGTCACTCCAAATTTAGTCCCTGCGCCCATGTCTGCCCAGGCGCTCCCAGCCAATGTGGCCAGGAGCACCTCGGACATGACGATGACGGCTACCAGTCGTACTGTACCCTCTGCTGCCACAAGGCAAGGGGTTGCTGCTACTGTGTAGCAATGCCGTACCGCGTCTGCCAGCACCCAGGAGACATAGGGTGACGGTTACCTGAGCGGGCTCCATGCTTGCCGTGGTATGGCGTCTGCACAGGTAACTCAAGAAAAAAGGCGCGAAACGATTGTCTGTCCTTGCTTTCACGGAGGGAGGGAGGGAACGGGGGCCTGACGATATGTACCCAGAACCACCCGCGACAATGTTTTAGCCCCATCAGGCATTGGGATCTCAACCCAGAATTCCAATGGGCAGCGGAGACTGCGGGAACTGTGGGATAGCTACCCACAGTGCAACACTCCGGAAGTCGACGCTTGCCTCGGTACAGTGGAAGCACTCCGCCGAGTTAATGCACTTAATGCACTTAGAGCATTTTCTGTGGGGACACACACACTCGAATATATAAAACCGATTTCTAAAAAAACGACTTCTATAAATTCGACCTTATTCCGTAGTGTAGACATACCCCTAGTTTCTTAAATCATAACAGCTTTTAGATTTTATCTAGTAAATAACATTATGCCTTAGGATGTGGTATCAAATATCTTAGCATGATCAGCTGTATCTCTATTACAAATGTATATAGCATAAAGCATATAAAATAAAAGAGGAAGACAAAAGAGAAAGCTACTTCACAATTTAGCAAGAGTTTGTGGTTAAGTCTACCTACAGGTGACAGTCTTGAGCCAAAGTTTTGAAAACACTGATGTATTGGCAACATAATTATAAAGATTTGATATAGAATATGGTGATAGTTCAAAAGACTAAAAACATATCTGTAATTAGCATTAAGCCAATAATACTTTGTTAAATTTTACCTTTTTCTGTTAGCAGAAGGTTGTTATTCAGCTGATTAGTTATTTGAAATTATTTGCAAACTCCATCATTCTTTCCCCAGTATAGATTGTATAACTCTAGACAGCTTGTTTCAGATAACTGATCTTCAAAGCTGGAAATCTACGATGTGTTGATTTAGTCTCCTAACATCCATGGTATTGTTTCTGTCCCTGACTGATTTCTTTAACAAATACAGTGTTCTTCTCAAATATTACAATCAGATATACAGGCTGAAATTCTCTTCCAGCAAGTTCATTTAGGATCTGCTGTGTTGGAGGGTTATTGCTCATAAAGCTCGACTGCTCCAATGTTTGCAGGAAGCAAACATGAAGGATCATGAACAAAGTCAAATAGAGATTCATTTTCAAATTGAAATGAATATTTCACACATTGTTTCCACATTTGCTCAGCTTTGTTGATGTTCTGAGTCCTGGATTCAGGACAGTATCCAGTACCTCTAGGCTTGTTTTTAAAATATGGCTAAAATTTATATATATAGTAGATTGGTCACCTTAGACTAATTTCTCAGAAAAGAATGTGTATATACATGTGCATGCATGTGACAATCTTCAGTGCCACTGCATTTGTATGTACCTAAAAAATATTGTTATTGTATTTTGTAAAGCTAAGTCAATAAGCAGCTTTGCAAAGGAATGATGTTTTAAAAATAAGTGGGAAAATCTATTCTTCTGGACAAGGTTATACTTGTTTTGATATCTGTGTATCAGGGTGCTCTAAAAATATGGCTTGAAAGACTCATGTACAACAGTAAATTTTTGGAAGTCTCTTTTGCAGATGAATTGCAAAGCTACCACAAACAAAGGCTTTTGGTTGTCTGATTAATGGTTCTTTTGACATGTAAATGTTTTTGTTTCCTATTTTGAAATGTGTTTTGCTTTATTTATCTTTAAATTTCCGTTTCTTAGTCGGGTGGTGGTACTGGAGATATTACTGAGCTGCACCTCTCTCCCTTCTCCTAGATGAGAGTGGGAGGAATAGTGATTCTTTGATTATGAAATAGTTGTAAAGAAAGCTGTATATGTTTGTCTAGGTCAGGAGGCTGCTAAAGTAGCAACTGCCTCTTTGTCGACTATTCTTTCATTTCATTACATCTCAGGCACAGAAATTAGGACCTGTTTCTGCTGCCCTTACAATGAGCAGAGCTTGCCCAGGAGGAGTCAATGGGACTGTTTGCTTAGACCTAATAAAAAAATGGAAATTGCTTCACACCTTGAATCTGGACAATTAAAAAAATCAGAACTTTTCACAGAACAAAAATATTTGTAAAGTGTGATTTTTAGAAATGTCTAACCACTTCATTTCAACCTTTTTTAGTTGAAATGAAACCTTCTGATATTCACAAACTGAAGCACTTCTTTTTGGAATCTTTCTGTCCACCTGAGCCACCAGAGCGACTCATAGGATTTGCAGTTTCAGATCCCTCATGTCCTTTCCCTCTTCCATGGATCCTTCTCTCCAGCCAGGACTACATCTCCCATGATGCACCAGAGTGCCTCCTTTTGGCTGTACCACCACATCATGCACACAATGGGAGATATCGTCTGGCTAGGCAACGGGGCCTGCAGGGAAGAATGTGGGTGTGAGGGACCTGGGACTTCCATGAGATACCATAATAGGTCAGGTGGAGATTAATGTTGACCCAACTTGAAACAAAATATTTAGTGTGAGACTCACAAGGGGGATTTAGATGCCTAACTGCCATGGTAGGTACCTGAGTCCAAGATTTATATTCTCAAAACCCCATATCACCTGCCACCTAATTGTATAGGTACCTAAAGTCCCTAGGCATCTAAGTTTTTATTGGTAAAGTCCCCGAAAGTTTCTGCTGGTGATCATGCCCACAGTCACCTCAGTCCCAACACAAGTGAACAGATTAGCACCTTAACTCATGGAATCATAGAATATCAGGGTTGGAAGGGACCTCATGAGGCCATCTAGTCCAACCCCCTGCTCAAAGCAGGAACAATCCCCAACTATATCATCCCAGCCAGAGCTTTGTCAAGCCTGACCTTAAAAGCCTCTAAGGAAGGAGATTCCACAACCTCCCTAGGTAACCCATTCCAGTGCTTCACCACCCTCCTAGTGAAAAAGTTTTTCCTTATATCCAATACTCCCAATTTTCCTAATACTCATGCCTAAACCCTAGGGGGATTTATAAAGTTTCCCTCTCCTATCTTACCCTGATCTCGTAGATGGATCAGGGATTTGAACAGGGTCTCCCCCCTTCTAGGAGGGTGTCCTACTCACACAATTGAGCTATAGAGTAAGTTTCTTTGTCAGTGGTCCAATAACTATTTAAATATTTTGTACGAAGTGGAACAGCTTCAGCAGGAGAGATTAAGAGAGGACCACCTCAGAAAACCCTATAGCTCAGTGGTTAGAGCACTCACCTAGGAAGTGAGGGAGAACCACATCAGGCTGAGGAGGAAACTGAACCCAGGTCTCCCACATCTTGGATGAGCTCTCCA
This sequence comes from Eretmochelys imbricata, assembly GCF_965152235.1. NCBI lineage: Eukaryota > Metazoa > Chordata > Testudines > Cheloniidae > Eretmochelys > Eretmochelys imbricata. The sequence goes on from NC_135573.1 coordinate 245,082,625, forward strand.
ACTACCAGGCTAAAGGTTAAAATGGGGGAGGTCAGGGTCCTCCTTCCTCTGTTTCTCTTGAAAAAAAAAAGAGATCACCTGGCTTACGTGCCTAACTCTGGGAGTGTGTTCCCACGTGTGACTCCCAAATGGAGGACGGTGTCTCCCTTCAGCCCAGAATTAAGTACTTAAATATTTTTGAAAGGCGGGGTTTAGGCCACACCCCTCTCCTTGGCATTTTCTAAGTTTAGGTGGCTCCCTGATCAGCATTTTGGCTTTTGTGAATCCCATTCTTAGGCACCTAATTCTGTCCAGGCATTGTATAGGGAGCCTGGCCACCTAGCTTGGAGCTACGAATTCCCCTGGGCAACAGGGCATGGAAAACTTAGATGCTGCCATACTCCATCTTCGTGCCTCTTGTGAATTGCCCCCCTTAGTTACTACAGAATTGATTGCTTCCTTCAGAAAACTTTGCTTTTGATGAAATCCCATTTTTGATGTGAAAATATTTCATTCAAACTTTTTTGACCAGCCATAGTAACTACTACTCTGTATGAGGAGAGATTAATAAGATTGGGACTTTTCATCTTGGAAAAAGAGACGACTATGGGGGGATATGATTGGTGTAGAGAAAGTATATAGGGAAGTGTTATTTACTCCTTCTCATAACACGAGAACTAGGGGTCACCAGGCAGCAGGTTTAAAACAAACACAAGGAAGTCTTTCTTCACACAACACACAGTCAACCGGTGGAACTCTTTACCAGAGGATGTTGTGAGGGCCAAGACTAGAACAGGGTTCAAAAAAAGAACTAGGTAAATTCATGGAGGATCGGTCCATCAATGGCTATTAGCCAGGATGGGCAAGGATGGTATCCCTGGCCTCTGTTTGCCAGAAGCTGGGAATGGGCGACAGAGGCTGGATCGCTTGATGATTACCTCTTCTGTTCATTCCCTCTGGGCCACCTGGCATTGGCCACTGTCAGAAGACAGGATACTGGGCTAGATTGACCTTTAGTCTGAGCCAGTATGGCTGTTCTTATGAGTAAAGGCTGTCGGACCTGGACAATGGATATTTATAATGCAGTGTAGTAATTACAAAACCCTTTACATTACATTTCTTTAAGGGATGTTTGCTTTTCATGAGACAGATTTTTTGAGTTCTCCCAGCTCCACTTTGAGATTAGCATAATACAAAGTGTGGGGAAAACCTAATATGCATTTCTATGTAGCAATAACTAGTTAGTATTGGGTAAGAAGAAACACCTAATAAACATAGGTCCATTCCTACTCCCTCTGAAACTAGGGGGAGTTTCATGATTAAGTATAATAAAGGGACCCTGGCCTTTGTGAACATCAATCTACATTGGTAACATCAAAAAAGACATTGTGGTAAGGCAGGGAAACAGTGATCGAATGATATTTAAATAGGTGCTGCAGAGTAACACACAGGAAAAGAGAACTTGTAATCATTTCCTTAATAGCTAATAATTTGGGACAGTGCACCAACAACATGTTGTAATACACCGGATCTGTTTTATCTAGTTTATTCAAGAGAATTTTGATTTTAAAATAATACTTTTGGGTTGCAATTTTTATTTCAAAGTCAGTGAGTCTGGGGTAATGGAGGGATGGATCAACAAAGGTTCTTGAGAAAGGAAATGGCCAAGATTTTTTAGCCTCTAATATTTCTCACTGCTGTACATGATGTAGATTTTCCTGCTCGTTAAAAGCTTTAAAACTACATTGTCAGATGGTGAACTTCTAGCCTTTAAACTTAGCAATTTAGGATAAGGTGACCAAGTTCACTTGAATGATGCAATCAGTTTCAGAGATACCTGAGGATTGCCAGGGTAACACAGTAATAAATGTGAGAATTTAACTTAGACAAATTTCACACAGGTTTCTAAGGGAACTGATGTACAGTGGGCATTACTAATCCCACAGAAAGCAGCATCTGTGACTGCTTGTCCATGGAAATGATGCAGGATTCCCACTAAAATACATCATAAGCTGATAACTGTTCAGATGGGATGCTATGACCTTGGTAGCAGACTCATAATAAGCCATCAGGGTGTGGCCTCCCACAATTAACCCCATTCCAGGAGATCTCACTTAATTGTTCTATATCAGGCTCGCAAAAAGAAAAGGAGTACTTGTGGCACCTTAGAGACTAACCAATTTATTTGAGCATAAGCTTTCGTGAGCTACAGCTCACTTCATCGGATGCAAGTAGCTGTAGCTCATGAAAGCTTATGCTCAAATAAATTGGTTAGTCTCTAAGGTGCCACAAGTACTCCTTTTCTTTTTGCGAATACAGACTAACACGGCTGTTACTCTGAAATATATCAGGCTCATAATTCTTACTCACAGGTATTGGATTCATGAGTATTAAACATGGTCATACGGCATATACTTAGTATTTCTATTATTAACAAAAGGGTTGAGTGCTTACTTAGCTAAATAGGAGAGAATTTAAAAAGGTCTTTGTGGCCTAAAACTCCGTGCAGCTAGAGAACAGAGCTGGTTTGTCAAGAGAGACAAGTCTGCTATAGGAAGTTGTGACAGGAGACAGAAAACTAATTCATCTAATGCTTTTATGCTTGGGAGCTCTGAAAAGCAAAGCCCAGGGAGGGTACTGACAGGGGGCTGTTACAGACCACCACATCAAACTAGAGAAGAGGGTCAATTACTCCTTAAGCACCTGTCTGTAATGTGGGAAAAGATAATTTGCATTATTATGGGGGACTTCATTTAGGGAGATACATGCTGGAGGTTTCATGCAGCCAGTAGCAATCATCATTTGAGTCTCTAAAAGGTATGATTTTCTACCACAAAAAAATTATTGCAACCAATGTTCCCTCTAATTTTTCCTACCCATGTGCAGAATGAATTTTTTTTATGTGCACCAATATGGAGGTGATGTATGACATCATACATATGATGTATGTATGTATGGGTGGGGGCAGGGATGAGGGGTTTGGGGTGCAGGAGGGTGCTCGAGGCCTATGGCAGGGCAAGAGGACTCTCCGCGCAGCAGCACCTGGGCTGTGGGGGGAGAGGCACCTCTCCCCTCTGCAGCAGCTCTGTGGCTGGGGCAGCAAGATAGGCACCCCTCCCCCAGCTCCCACAGCTCCCCTCTGCAGCAGCTCCTGGGCCAGGGTTTGGGGAGAGGTGCCCCGGCCGTGACAGATGCAGGTTGGGGCTGAGTTCAGAGAGAAGTGACAGGTCTGGGCCAGGCTGCCTGGGTTTGGGCTGGGCCACCCTGGCTGCGGATGGGGCCAGGCTCTACTGCACTGCCCCGGCTGGGTTTGGGCAGGCTGGCACAGCTGGGTCCAGGCCAAGCTGCCCGGGTTTGGGGCCGGGGCCGGGCCATGGCATAGTTGGGGCCACCCCGGCCGGCCGTGGCAGGTTGGGGGCTGCACTATGTTGGGAAGGTTCCCTTAGCACCTGTGCAATGTTAAATAGGGTGCTGCGCGGCCACACAGCTTGCAGGGAACTTAGATTGCAACCACCAGGAGGTAACTATTTTGGACCTCATTATGTCAGAGAAAGATGAACTCAGCACTGGAGTAGAAGTTGATGGTTGCCTAGGGACCAGTGATCATGATCTGATTATACTCAATATGACAAACAGAGACAGAGCGGGTGCTTCTCATCCTGGAATACACCCCCTGTGGTCAGGCATTTGGTAACAACAGTCTTGCCTCAGTTTCACTTTTATCCATTCAGAAATGCGGCCTGTGGCTTGGCCTCTCTTTATGACTCCAGCCCTCTGGCTAGGTTGTTTGAGTCCCCCCCATTTTGAGATGGTAAGGGGTATCATGACAAAGTCCTAAGGATCCTGTGATCAGCTTCCAACTGCTACCCCTGGGGCCCAATCTCTCTGTCCATTATTCATCGGGGAGCAATCAAATATAGTCCAAGTGTCTTGTATTAAGACTACCACAGTGATGCTGGAGCTTTGACTGTTTCTGCCCCCTTCTTTGTGGAGGGGAAGAATTCTAGACTCTCTGCCTGTGAATGGTGGTAGGAGATGTAGGCCCACCTTCCCCTCTGGATCTCTTCTCAAGGACCCTGTGTTAGGCTATCAAGGACTGTTTGTTCAGATCTCCTGCTGCTTCCCTGGGCTGCTTCTTACCAATGGCCTTTACAAGCATCTTCTGCATAGCAACATTCCCTGGATCATTCTACCTTGGAGTGCATCGCTCTGGCCACACCTCTTCCCTGTCTGCTATTTTAGAGTTTATCCTCAGCAATTCTTAGTCTCTGTAGCAGACAGCCTGCTCTTCTGGGGTGCAGCTTTTTATCCCAACTGTTCCTAGCTAGTTTAGATACAGCTGGGAGAGTGATTTGTTCTCTTCATTAACTCTTTAGTGGCTGGTCTATACAACCCTTCTGAAGAAGACACTCCCAACCAGTAATGTGTATATATACGTGGTGCTTCAAAAAGGCTAAGAAAATTTCCTGAAACTGGAGGGAAATTATGAGGGAAATTGATTTGGGGAGGGGGGGATATAGCCCAAAGAATGTGAATGAAAATTGGGAGTTCTTTATTTAGATGGCCAAAAAATCCACAATGTCACAATGACGAAAGAGGAGAACTTTGGCTAAAAACTCATACGGGTCCAATGGCGAAGTGAAGGCATCAATTAAAACAAAAACAGAATATATAAAAATGGGGGTGGGAGCAGGAAATAGCAATTTATACGTTATGAACTGTAGAAAATTGATAAGGGACTATAAAGACATCAGGGAAAAATCCATATCTAGCAGAAGGACAATAAGGAGGGTTTTTTTAAGTATACTAGGAACAAAATGAATCCTAGCAATGTCATAGGCTCATTACTAGATCAAGATGGTAAAGTTGTTACTACTAATGCAAAAAAAGCAGAAGTGTTTAATAAATATTTCTGTTCTCTTTTTGATTAGAAGCAGGGTGATGTTTTGGTATCACATGAAAATCATGAAGTTCTTTCCAGTCTGTTAGTAACTAAGGAGGATGTTAAACACCATGTACTAGGATAAACATTTTCAAATCAGCAGACCCAGATAACCTGCATCTGATTGTCCTAAAAGAGCTGGCTGAGGAGATCTCTGGCTTACTGGATGTTATTTTTAATGAAACTTTGAATATTGGGAAAACTCCAAGAAATTGGAAGAGTGCTAATGTGCCAATATTCCAAAGGGCAAGTGGGATGATCTGAATAACTATAGGCTGCTTAGTCTCACATCAGTGCCAGGTAAAAAAATGGAAAAGATTATATGGGATTCAGTTAATAACCAGTTAAAGAACAGGAATATATATAATGCTCGTCAACCTAGTTTTACTAAAAATATATCTTCAAGGAGAATACAAGCTTGCTGATTAACATAACTGTTGATGTAATATATGTAGACTATTAAAAGGTGTGATACTCTTATTAATAATTGTCACTATACAGTATGAATAAAGCACAAATAAAATGGATTAAGAAGATCTCAAAGTAGTCATCAATGGGGAAAATGAAGGGTGACAGGACAACCAGAATGACCACGGGGAGGCTCCTGCTGTCCCTGTGGTGCATGGGGAAGGACACAAGTAATATGCCAATTATACTGACATGGTACCAAAATAAAGGCACCGAAGGAGAGTTGTTGGAGAGCAGGACAAACTTTGGCCATCACCACACAGAGAATTGTAACCAATCTCCTTGATGACCGGGTCCACCCAGCCCTTATGGAAGTGGTGGGACCCTATCTCCCTAGTACCCCTCCGTGGGGAAACAAAATCAATGAGAGTCCAAAGACCAGTTTGGATAGGTCACAGTATATTCTTTAACCTTTTAGTACCTCTGGGCATCCCTCATTTACAGTGAGCCAGGATGGTGACCTCCCTGCCGGTATGGAGGAGGTGTCATGTTATTAAGATAGACGGCGTTGCATACTCTGAGGTCGCTGGGAGAGCATTGTATCCTAGTGAATGTTGTACCCACTCTGATAAGGAAATTGTGTATGTGCCCATATAATATTCTAACAAATTTGTCTAGGTTCAAAGTGGCTATCACTGAGAAACTGGCGCACACGGAGCTGGTTCAGATAAATGGTACCTACTAGTGTGTGACTGCCCCAAACCACTCCATTCAGCTAAACAGAAAGCCCTGCCCCTCGAGGCATCCATCCCTGTGCATGATGGTTCCCAAAGGGCAACCCTGACTGTTGACAGGACGCGGCTCCACCGTACTCCGCCAATGATGGGTAACCTTACATAGGATCCGGAATGGCACTATGGCAGTAAGTACCTAGAGGACAGTCTACAGGTCCTGCAGGCAAACATCAGGGAGTTGGTGGCCGAGGCCCAGAGGCATATTAGGGAAGGCTGTCTGAGGTACATCCTGATAGGGGAAACCGTGGACCAGGCTGATGTGAAGTACTCGAAGGCACGGAACCAGGCAGTGGAGGTCCCCTGGGGATGGATCTGGGTGCGATTTTGTCAAGTTATGTGGGGAGTGTCTATCCTGACATTCCTAATGGTATTGGTGCTTTACCAGTGACTCCGAAATAGACTGGGTACATTCAAATTGGTATATTTGACCTGGTGGGTTAGGGAACCCTAGGGTTAAGAGGAGGGACTGAAGGGTTAAAATCCATTGCTGATGTAATAACCTGATATATGGATTTGTGTAGAGGCCCAAAGTCCAGCGTTTGGTCAAGAAGTCAGAGGCCTAGCAATAGCTAAGAAAAAGCAAAATAGCCAAAAATAACCTTGCTTTTGCTAAGATATGCCTGGTCAGTAAAATGTTAGATGTTCGGGGCAATACTTGTGTCTTATTCAAAGTTGCAAATAGAACAAAGAAGCCCTGTTTCTGTTGTGATCGTTTCTTCTGTAGGGAGATGTTCTTCCCACACATCCAACCTTGAGTTATGAAAGGTTCAAGCATGTCAGTATAAGATATGGCCTCCTCCCACCTCCCTTTCCTAGGGACCAATGCCTGCCTGAAAACACAAATAAAGCAACTTGAAAGACAATCTTTGTTGCCATATACTTTCACTGTTTCTTTGCTTTTACTTCTAGATATGTATCTGTTGGACAATGAAAGAAGCTTTACTTCATTCCTATATACCCCAAATCAGAATTCAACAAATATATTTTATACTAATACATTAAAGTACTAATTAAATGTTAAATGTTAATTTGTCAATTTAAGACCATGAGCGGAGACATTATGTAATCTGTGACTATTGGCTACTGTGCTATCATATCTTGCTGCTAGACCTATCTGTGGAAGTGGGACTGCGTACCCCATCACTTTCCTCCACCCATGGAAAATCCATATATTCCATTGTAATCAATTAATTAACAGTGTCTCTGAGCCTAATAAGCAAGGTGACACTCCGTTAGCGCTGTACGTAATAAACTCCTGTGCTTGACCTCTACATAGTGTAAATTTATGTCCTTCAGTAAACATCAAATGGGAGTGCTTCTAATGGGTGCTGCAGGGATCAATAATAGTGTTACCCAGGGTTCTCTGAACCCAAAACTCTTGGTAACTTTTACCCTTGGAGAGGGGGTGCCAGGAATTAAATAAATGGGGACACAGCTGTCCTATAGATAGATGATTGCAACAAATAGTACAATACAAGAGTGCTCTCACTTAGAGCTACACTTTATTTAGTCTCAAGCATTTATAATGGTCTGCAACAGGTTAGTAAAACACCCCCACCCTCAAATAATTACCGAAGTCTGGAGCGGTTTTTGAGTGGTACAGTGACAGACATCCAATGGCCCATCTTCCATTTGTCATTGGGAACCCTCAGCTGTGTCCATTAAGTGATCCAACTAACCCAAACTTCTCCCTCTTTATATATCATTAGTATGGACAACAACATGTCAAACAAAATAAAACAAAAAAACCACACTTGTTAAGCAAGCAATTTCAAAGATTAAGCAAGAGGTTTCCTCAGACTGTTAGACAGATGTATTTTTACAAAGTCCTCATGCTTGAGGGTCCTGAGAAACACATCTCAGAGGACAATTCTAAAAAACACATCTCTCAGGCATTTCAATCGAGATCTTCTTAGGAAGGATACAGGAAAAGGCTCCTGTCAAGTTTCCTTCCCCACTCTGAATTCTAGGGTACAGATGTGAGGACCTGCATGAAAAACCCCTAAGCTTATTTTTACCAGCTTAGGTTAAAACTTCCCCCAGGTACAAACTATTTTACCTTTTGCCCTTGGACTTTATTGCTGCCACCACCAAGTGTCTAACAGATATGTAACTGGGAAAGAGCCCGCTTGGAAATGTCTTTCCCCCCAAAATCCTCCCCAAACCCTACACTCCCTTTCCTGGGGAAGGCTTGATAAAAATCCTCACCAATTTGCATAGGTGAACACAGACCTAAACCCTTGGATCTTAAGAACAATGAAAAAGCAATCAGGTTCTTAAAAGAAGAATTTTAATTGAAGAAAAAAAGTAAAAGAATCACCTCTGTAAAATCAGGATGGTAAATGCCTTACAGGGTAATCAGATTCAAAACACAGAGAATCCCTCTAGGCAAAACCTTAAGTTACAAAAAAACACAAAAACAGGAATATACATTCCATTCAGCACAGCTATTTTAGCAGCCACTTAAACAAAACAGAATCTAATGCATATCTAGCTAAATTACTTACTAAGTTCTAAGACTCCATTCCTGTTCTGTTCCCGGCAAAAGCATCACACAGCCAGAGAGAGCCTTTGTTTCTCCCCCGTCCAGCTTTAAAAATATCTTGTCTCCTCATTGGTCATTTTGGTCAGGTGCCTGCGGGGTTATCCTAGCTTCTTAACCCTTTACAGGTGAAAGGGTTTTTCCTCTGGTCAGGAGGGATTTTAAAGGTGTTTACCCTTCCCTTTATGTTTATGACAGCTCCCTTCTTGTGATTGCTCAAACCCACTCCCTTCCTGGCTTAGTTACGCTAAGGTTGCTGCATGGGCTGGCTAAAGGCCTGCTGACTTGGCTGTTTCTGGCAGTAAGTATGATAATCGATAGTCCAGCTACCAGTAGTGGTCCAGGCAGTTTACTGATCCACCAAGATTTCCCCATGCAGAACACCTGATACCATTCAACATTTTTGTCAAGGATCTGGAAATAAATATCACATCACTCTTGACACACAGACTGGTAAATAACAATGAGGACAGGGCAGTCAGACAGAACGATCTAATGAGCTGAGCCCACTCAAACAAAATTCATTTTAACATAGTCAAATGCAAAATTATATGTCTAGGAACAAGGAATGTAGATCATACCTCCAGAATGGGTGACTATCTCCTGAAAAGCTGTGACTCTGGGAAGGATGCAGTGGTCAGTGTGGATAAGGAATTCAACATGAACTCCCAGTGTGATACTGCGTCAAACAGGGCTAATGAAATCCTTGGATGTATTAACAGAGAACTACTGATTAGGAGTAGGGAGGTGATTTTGCCTCTGTATACGTCGCTGGTGACCCTGATACTGGACTAATGTGTACAGTTCTGGTGTCCACATTAAAAAAAAATGAAAAATGGGAAAGGGTGCATCCAAGAGTCGTAAAAGCAATTCAAGAACTGGAGAAAATGCCTTATAGTGAGAGATTTAAAGAGCTTGATCTGTTTAATTTATCAAAAAGAAGCTTGAGATGATTACAATGTACAAGTATCTTCACCGGGTGGAAAAACTGGGTATTAAAGGGGATCTTTAGTCTAGTGGAGAAAGGCATAACAAGAACCAATGATTAGAAGGTGAAGCCAGACAAATTCAAATTGGAAATAAAGCACAGATTTTTAACAGTGAAGGTGATTAACCATTGAAACAAGCTATCAAGGGATGTGGTGGATACTTCAGGTTATGATGCTTTTGAGTCAAAACTGTAGAGCCCTGTGCAGATACAAAATATATATCCACAGATGCGGATATCTGTGGATAGAAATGGGGTATCTGTGGAGCTGCAGGGCTCTACTAGGAACCACAGTGGTGAAAGCAGTAGCATGTCAGGCTGCCGCATGCAGGAGCCAGCACCCTGCACGGGCAGCTCCTGCGGCATGGCTGTACCGCCCCCAGTCCTGCCCACTTGGGTGGGCACCAGGCTCACATGCATCAGTCCCTGGTCATGCTAGTGCGGGCAAGCGGCTTGCACTCTCCCGGACAGGAGACGCAGACCACTACATGGACGGGACTCCTGTCTGGGAGCATGTGAGCCCAAACAATAGCATTTTGTTCATTTTATTTCACAAAATAATCATACCTGTGTACAGCAGACTCTTATAAGTCTTCTTTCTTATAAATACAGATTTATTAAGTTAAGAACCTCCAATTTTCAAACCGGGGCACCTAAATTAGGTGCTCAGATCAGAATGTGGGTAGACGTTTAGATACAGAGGGACACTCATTTTGCCCTTGTATGTGACTGAAGGAAAGTATCTACCATTATTTGGCAGATCTTGGTTTGAGAAGCTGAAGGTGAATTGTATCAAGGTCAAGGCAATGCTAAAGCATCTGGAAATCTTCAATAAATACTGAAAAAGAGCTTAGACGGATGAGCAATGTACCAGTGAAGCTCACAGTTAAGTCTGACTATCACCCAAAATATTGTAAGCACAAAATTGTGCCTTATTCTCTGAAGACCCTGGTGAAAGCGGATTTGGACTGTTTAGTGAACATTGGAGTCTTGTCACCAGTTTCACACAATGACTGGGCTACGCCTATCATACCAGTGATTCAGAAGGATGGCTCAGTCTCAATCTGTGGAGATTTCAAAGTGACACTGAATCCAGTTTTAGGTGGAGATCAGTATCCCCTACTTCATATTGAAGATTTGTTTGCTACTCTTAGTGGCTGACAGTGTTTCAGTAAATTGGTTTTGCTCAGTGCATACCTACAGATGGAGATTGATCCAGCATCTTACAAATATCTCACAATCAACACACAAAAAGATGGTTACAATAGGCTCCTTTCAGTATCACATCCACAAGTGCTTTGTTCCAGAAAGCCACGGATGAGCTTCTGAAGGGACTGAATAGAATTCAGTGCTCTTTGGATGACATCCTAGTTACAGGAAAGGATCAAGAGGATCATCTTTGACATTTGGACTCTGTCTTGCAATGTTTGGAAGACAGTGAATAGGGAGTAAGTCAAGACAAATGAGAGTTTTTCAAACCTTCAGTTCAATACCTTGGACGTATATTTGATGCCATGGGCTTAAGGAAATCACTAGAGAAAGAGAAGGTAGTTCTTCAAATGGCATTGACAGAGAACATCTCACAGTTATATTCATTCTTAGGATAGCTTAACTACTATGGTAAATTTCTGCCTAATCTGATGATATTATTGGCACCTTTACATGAACTGTTCCAAGAAAAATATGGAAATGGACGAGAAAGCATGAATGTGCATTTAGGGAAACAAAGAAACTGTTGACATCGGCCAAAGTTCTTACACATTTTGATGCTTTGCTACCATTGCAATTGGTTTGTGAGGCTTCACCATACTGAGTGTGTGCAGTTCTTTCCCACGTTTTTCATAATGGCATGGAGAAACCAATTCCTTTGCATCTTGATCACTCACCACTCCTAATAATTACGCACAAGCAGATTGAGAAGTCCTTGGCATTATCTTTGGAATTTGGAAATTTCATATCTAATGTATGGTAGATATTTTACCTAGCTGATGGATTACTTGTAAAAATGCACAGGACTGTTTTGTTTGCTGTAAAACTATCTGATGATGTTTTAACAGGATGACAAATGGAGCAGTTGCAGCCTTGACTAGTACTTAAGTTTGAGGATGTCCCAGTAGGATTTTCTGTTCTTCCAGTAGAACCTCCTTCCGTTACCACTCCTAATTTTGACAACTTGATGGAAGAAACTTTTGGTATCAGATCCAGCTGATTCCTTACCACTGACTATTCCTGGTGTTAAGGACACTTCTTATGAGGGGGAACACTCACCTCTCATGAGTACGTCCTGTCAGTTGCATGTAAACCTGCACTTTCTCTCTCTGCTCCCAGTGCCCCTATCAACGGTTAACAGCGTGGGTTTTCAGTGGCCCAGCCCTCTGGTCAAGTCACACACAGTCAATAGGCATGAACAAATGCCTTCCTAGTAGAAAGTCCAACAGGGCCTGTCCCTGTGCCCTTGTTAAAGTCTTTAGCCCCATCTCGGGGCTCAGTCCACAGCCCCTTCTGGGCTAGCTTTAAGTCCATGCCTGCCCCAGTATAGAGCAGTGCCCCCAAGACTTTCTCTATGGAGACTCTTTGTCTTATCAGTTCTTATTGCCCCAGCTCTCCAGCCAGGCTGTTCCTTCATTTTAGTCCCCTTCCAGGGGAGTAACAGAGTTCAACAAATAGTTGGCCCACTGCAGTCTTCTGCCCTGTCCTTGAGCACTTGAAATTTCTGCACTGTGCTTGGGCTTCAAAACTAAACATGTCCCTTTCTTGGGGCTTTGGCCACTTCACCACTGGAGTGAATGGGGCCAGCCCACTACTCTGCTTGTCCCAACCCAGTGACCCTACAAATAGCAACTATGGGCTGCTTTCTGTAATAGTTGCTACTGTTATTCTCTGGGCTGCTTCTCATCTAGCCCCTTCCTCTTCACCCTTACCTCATGGCTGAAGGTCTCCACTCCTCTTCTCCCTTACCAAATGCCAGTGCCACCAGAACCCATCTTCTCGTTCTCCCTGAGCTCCAGCAAGGAGCACCCTTCCTTACTGTTCTGGTCCCAGCCAGAAACTGACTTGCTCAGCCCCGGCAGCTCCTTTTTTCTGAGACTGCTGTGCTCTGGTTGGCTGCTTCCCTGCAGCCTTTCTAGGCAGATCTGGAGGACCCACCTTCACTGCTCCCTTTTTGGGGTGGGGTGTGGTAGGAGTGTGAGACCTCCAGCAGGGGGCCTCAAAGGGCCTGGTACATCCTGTCACACTGCTGCACCACTGTCACCACATTATCCCAAAAGAGTGTGAAAAACAGTTGTGAGCCTACATTTATAAGTTGTTTAGTTAATGAGTTGCTATTCCAGGGCAGAATAATCCCTTGCAATTTAAGAGTCTGCGTTAGTCCACCCACACATTTTAGTTTGTCTATATAGTGTTTCATGTTAGCCATGTAAACGATAATGTATATGTGTTTGGAAAGTTTTTTTAAAGTAGTGTGGAGGAATGTGATGTCCTGTCCCTTTAAATGTTCAGGGGGCTCTGTACTATCCCCACTCCACAGTGCAAAGCCTCACTTTTGTGTTAGTTTCAGATTTTCAGCCAGAACAATAAAGCCGCCAAAAAAGACAGCTGTCTGTCCATCAGCTCCCTCTGCAGCTGTCTTCTCTGCGGGTTCCAAAAATAAAACAATACCAAATACATCATCTATTTTTTTTTATTTCAGTGTTTCTACAGATAACAAGATTTCTATGTTTGCATGTAGGATTGTACTACCACTATGTCTCAACCTTTAGCGATAGCATTGTTTTTAGGAGGTGTGCACTTCCTGGATTTCACTGTCAAGCATTGACAGTAAGTGACTATCTTTTGCAAGATGCTACAAAGTAGCGGATAATGCATATTTGTTGGAAATATATAAAATGCATCTCTTTTTTCCTTAATATCTTCCAATGCTCTTTAAGTTTCCTCAATAGATGAAAATTAAATTTTTCATAGACAAGCAAACTGTTCCTTATATCATTGACTAGACAGACAGTATCTTTCCAACTCGACATCCCACGGATGAGAAAAAAAGACAAGAATAAAATATTGATATATAAGATTTAAACTGTATTAATGGTAAGATTATTACTATTTAATCCCTGATTGTAGAAATATTTTTGCACAGGAGTTACTTTAGCAATGTGAGTAGTCTGCAGTACTGCTCATGTGCATAAATCTTTTCAGGATTGGCACTCTATGGCTTGTCTACATGAGGATACTCAGGAAATTCATCTGAATTAACTAAAGGTGTGAATTTAAAGTGCATTGGTTAAATTGTATTAAACCCCTTTGTGGATACTCTCATTCAGAATGAAAGTGGCCTGAAAGTGAACTAAGATAAACCAAATAAAGTCACTTTCATTCTGAATGAGGGATCCACACAGGGATTTAATGCAGTTTAACTAATCCATTTTAAATTCACACCTTTTCTTAATTCAGATTAATATTCCTGAGTGTCCTGAGTCTTGGTTTACTAATCTTTTTCTGATTCTTTTAATCATTTTACTAGCACTTACAGCAATAAATCCGCACAGATGTGTAAGAAGCAGGATTCCTTTTTTTTCTTTTAAAGCAGCTGACACTTTAAAACTGTAAATAGCTTTATTTCCTGTTAATGGAGTAATTTATATAGGACCTACTATCTACATTGACAGCACTTTTTATCCACTAGCAAATGTGAAGCATTTACTGAATCAATTACTTGAGTTATGAAGAGGAGCACAATGCCTCATTGCCACTCCATTCTTCTCAATAACAAAGGAGAAAACACATTAAAAACTAGCATTGACGGGTTGTTTTGAGATTCAGTCAATGAGCACTCCCAGAGTTAAAATTAAAAGGCAGTTAGGAGAAAATTGTTTCCCTGGTCATCAGTCACAATGTGAAAGGCCTTTTTCACAATGATTAATTAAAAGCAGAAAAAAGTCTGAGCTTTAATAAAGTATCTCGATGGTTTTTTGGTAGCATCATGAGTTAATGGACAGTGGCTTGCCTTGACTAAGTGTTATTGCTCTAGTCCATAATTTCATTTTGAAAATGGGTAAGGGAGTGAATCTTCCTCTTAGTAATTGAGTATTGATTTGAAAATAAATGGCACTGAAACTCCCACTGAACTGTCAGGATATATTCTGGACAGCACTGACAATAAATGGTTTCTGGTTGGTGTGAAAGTTATAGATCAGCTTGATACTTAAACACATAGAGCTCTCCTGCAATCTGTCTTCTGATTTATCAAGTTTCAGATGGTCAATATCTGACACCATATTGGAAATAACATTTATATGATTGAAACAAGGATAGGGTAACATTATGGCTTTTTTAAAAAAGTTTCCTTTTATTTGTGAAGCTACCTAAAAAAACAACAACAGAAGTTTGTTTGATACTTCAAATAATCATCCCTATATATATATATAGTGGATTTAGAACTCATTTAAATATATTTTAAATGAAAAGGATGTAGGTATTCATTTTACATATTTACCTTAGTTTACAATAGCTTCTTTGTATGGAAGCTGCTACAGTACGTTCTGTGTGATCGGGCAGATCACATTCAAAGCATAAGTGCATATTTTTGTTCACTGTATTAAAGGGTATATAGCCAACACTACAGGAAGTCTTCAAACTTTCATCAGGAACATTGGCTGTGGAGAAAAAATACATACGGTGAGCTTTTCTTTGTACCTAATATGTTTAGTCTGAAATGCGCCCCTTTTAAAGTAAAGACTATTGATTGATGCTGTATAATATATCTTAGGAATTCTTTCCCATGTTATTTTTAATGTCTTAAAATAGGAAAAATTCTGAATTATAACTGTATTCTTTACACTGAAATCATATATTTTATTATTTTTAAAGACACACCTGAAAACTTTATTTCCAACTTCAAAAGTAGGACTAGATCCTCAGCTGGTATAAATAAGTGTAGCTCCTTTCATGTTAATGGAGATACCTCAGTTTACACCAGATGAGGAGCTAGTCCTTAAAGCAAAAATAATAATTCCAGATTAATACTATCATGACTTACCTTTTAGTTGTTTGGCTTAACTGTAGTTTGTTTATTCCATATGGAACAATGCTACTATCGCACCTGAACAGGTCTGTACGAAACCCCATTGACTTTACTGTGAGTTGTCCAGCTCTGACTCCGTTGTAGGGTTAGGGCCTGATAAGGCATACTTAGCACCTGAGCCTGCAAACACCTGTACACATAAGTAACTTACTCATATGAGAAAATACTCACATGCACAGCTGGGTATCAGCTCAGGCCCTTGTACCTTGCACTAGAATTTCAAGTTTATTATTAGCACTTCGAATCATGGTGGGGAGGGGGGAAGAATTTCAGGTCTGCTATTTATATTGGTATGCATAAATGGTATTGTGAGGACTATATTGCAGCTTATCCTCCTTTCCCATTTATTACCAACCAGCACATAGCAGAGAATGTTTTATCATCAGCACAGGGGTCCTATCTAATCTACTCTTTGATTGTTAAAAAACTTGGCAAGTTGCTAGTATGTGTCAGGGTTGAAAGGAAGAGCTGCTTTACCATGTTGATTTAATGAAAAGTAAGTTACTAACACAAAATGTCTGTAAATGTGCTTTGTAAAGTACACCAGTTAATTGACTCCTGGTGATTATCACAATTAATTGGTGAGGATATAACAGAAGTTACTTTATTAAAGTCAACACGCTAACAAAATAGGAATAAAATATAAACTTTAAATTCGTTTATCAGGATGACGGCTTTTGAAGTGTGTTTAACCTTACTATTGTACTTCCAAATACCTTCTAATAAACTGAGATGTTGTAAAAGGAGGACAGAATAGCAGAGATCTTCTTCTCAGAAAAATATATAGAGCAAAGAGAATTATTTCTTTTGCACTAGGTATGACTTATTCTATCTAAATTACTTATAGGACCCCCATTACCGTAGTATTTGAATGCCTCACATTCTTTAATGTATTTATTTTTATAACAGCAAGATAGGGAAGTGCAATTATTCCCATTTTGCAGAGAGGAACTGAGGCACAGAAAGTCTAAGGGATAGATTTTTAAAGGTGCTTAGGTACTGAAGTCAATAGGAGTTCAAGACTAGATCTTCAAAAGTATTTAGTTGCCTAAACTTCCATTGAAATCAGTGGGAATTCAGTGCCTACAAACCTTATTGAAAACAATTAGGCACCGAAAATTAGGCACCGAAGTTGGAGCCCTGCAACCCGACCCAAACCCAATGGGATCCAACTACAAGTGTCAGGTCAGGTGGAAAAACAACCGGACCTTCTCAGGTTCAGGTCAGGTCAGGTCACCTCTTCTCCACCTGCCCATGGGGTTGGTGCGGTGGCAGCTGACAGGAGCAGGGCACACAGCCACTACTATGCTGACCCCACAGGCAGGAATAGGAGAACCAGCCCTACAGGAAGGAGGCAGCGACAGTGGCATTTACTCAACTCTGAGGGGAAAGGTCACAATCAGATCAGAACATAACTAGACCCTCTCTGACTCAGATTGAGTCAGGCAGGCTTGAGTCCAGGTTGGGCCTAAAAACTAGGCCTGAGCAGACCTCTAGCCTAAATATCTTTGAGGATCTGGACTTGGGTGCTTTTGAAAATTCCAATGTGGTGCTCCTTTGCACCTAAAAACACTGCCTTAAGTGACTTGTCCAGAGTCATATAGGAAGTCTGTGGTAGAACAGAGATTTGAACCCAAGTCTCCCCAGTCCTGAACTATTGATCTAAATAATAGAGCATTCCTCTGCTCTTGTTGAGGGCATTGGAAATATTTGAGATTCTTTAAAACAAATAGACGAAGAAGAATTTATTTTTCTTCATTTATCATAAAGGGGAAATGGAACAAATTGCGCTCTGATGTAATACCACTAAAGTCATTGAGTTACACCAGGAGAGTAATACTAGTGAATTAATCCAGAATATCCCTAGGAGAAACCATGTGGAATTGGAAACTTCCCCCTTTGCAGGCTGAAGACATCTTAAGCACAGCTGCATTAGTATGCTATGGTGCCTCCTGTTAATTCAGGTTTTGTTTGCAATCACCACTTCATTTGGATTTAAGAAGGCAGACTTTTGAAGACTACAATAATATAAATGCAGTTCTTTGATAGATTTCCTGCCAGATCCATAAGG
This sequence comes from Eretmochelys imbricata, assembly GCF_965152235.1. Taxonomy (NCBI): domain Eukaryota; kingdom Metazoa; phylum Chordata; order Testudines; family Cheloniidae; genus Eretmochelys; species Eretmochelys imbricata. The sequence continues at coordinate 245,100,428 of NC_135573.1, forward strand.
AGAAGAGGTACAGGGTTCACCTTACCCACTCCAGTCTAATGGAGTGCACCAGTGGTTCCCGGTGTGCTTCTCTGGTTAGCTGTCAGAGGCCAGGGGGCTTGTATCGTAAATGGGAAAGGCACTTCCAGGAATTACTTCAATCCATTAAGTCCACAGTTTGCTTTTGTAAGTGGATGGTGACAATAAAGGTGAGAGGAAGGAGGCAAAATAGATCAGGGAGCCCAGAAAGACTTCTGTTTCACAAGAGCCTGGCAAGATTTCCCATCAAATTGTCAATATTTTAAAGAGACCTAAGATTGCAACTGACTTTTTCCATTATTGCCTGTTCTTACTCCAGCAGAGCTGTGACCACAACACAGAAATTTGAGGTTTTGATACCATCACTGGAGGGCTAGTTCTTATTATTGAACAAGTGGCTAACTGAGCAACAGGAACCATAAAGCGGTTTTTCTGCACTCATGTAATACTGACCCATTTCTAACAGAGGTTTTTATTTCTAGCTTTGATTTTTGCAGATTTTTTTTAACTTCATTGTAAGTCAGAACGCCTAGCAATATCAGAACTAGGCCCCAATTCTGCAAACACTTATCACAGGCTTAAATGTACTCCCATGAATCGCCCTAATGTTTGTAGGCTCCAGAGGCTTAATTTGATATTGGCTTTCAATATACTGTCAGGCTTCAAATTCTATTTTTGCCTTTTAAAAAATAAGGATGGATAATGCATTAAAAATTAACTTAGTTGACCTATTTAAAAACCTCTATTATTAATTTGAAGTGAGTTTGTAATTGCTGAATAGCTTCCAAGGAAAATGGTGGAAATCCCATGTCTTGGGACTTTTAGAGCTAGGTAAAACATTAAGCAAAACACTGTAGGGAACAATCTTATACTGGAAAAAATGAAATATATATATAATTGGGTTTTAGATTTTCTGTTTTTTTCTCTTTCTCTCCCCTGCCCTTCCACCATTTTCAGTGGCAAAATGGGGGCTGGGAAATGGAGGGAGGAAAAAAAACTCAAAAAATGAAGAAGAAAAAAGAAAAAGAAATTTTCTGCAAATGTTGAAAGATTCTGTTGTGAGTTAGGTGTGTTTGTATGTGTGTGTCTGTGATTTTTTTTGTGAAACACGTCTATATATTTTTCATCCAGCATGCCCCAGCATCCAGCAGGTGTAAAGGGAGAGAGCTGCCTTTGTATTTCATCGAGATAGTTAAGAGAACAGTACAACATTTTTCTTCAAAATGTTTCTGGTTCTCCCCCGCATCTTTTCAACAAAAATTTGTGTTGAAAATTTTTGGCTAGCACTGGTATTTGAGCCAGCTGTCCAAACCCAGAATGTTATGAACGCATACAATTCTTTGCTCAGTAAGTGAGGTTCCCTGGCACTTGTATGAGAAAATGATGAGCCCTTGCTCTATCGATGAATGAATATCCTGCCCAGGTGCCACAGTGAATGGGTGCTTTATGAATACTTAGATTCTTTCTTAGATTAACCCTTGTGTTGACGGTTTAATAGTGACTTAAGTAGCACAGAAGCCCTCTGCACAGGTATGAATTTCATTATTCAGAGGTAGTAAAATTTTTGCAGGTTAACTCATCATTTCTGTTGTCTGCCAGCTAGTGGCCAGACACTACAGCAGATTTAATCAGATATCAGTGTTCCCCATCTGGTGCCCGGAATAGCTGAGTACCTTCTGTGCTACTCACTTCCACTGAGGCTTGAACAAAGAGGCTCTTGCTCTAAATGAAACCTCCCACCAACTCAATTAGGAGTTTTGCTAAGCTCATCTCATGGAAGTTTCACTGTGCATATCTTACATTTGTTCTGCAAAAAACAAGACATTTCAATTTTTTTTTATTTCAGGCATGTGTTACCTGGAAACCCACTGAGGGTTTCATTTTTTTTTCTTTTTTTTTTTGGTACCTGCCAGCATCCTATTTTGCCATGTCACCTGCACATTTCTAATAAGTGAACAGCTTCTCTTTTCTGTAACTGACTCTTATTGGGTGGCTCAGCATCACAGTAACTATGCTCGCCCCTTGAATTGAGATACCTTTTTTGACAAATGCTTTGCTAATTGCTTTTGGCACCAATCAGCATCCGAAATGAAAAGTTGCCATATGTAACTTTGCACTGGCTCAAAAAGACAATAAGCCGTTGTTGGTATGTAGAAAAATAAGGCATGAAAATGTATGGGTGCATTCATTAGTCACTAAGATTACAGATTAAACAAAAACATAATCTCATTTCAGACAGGATACAACCCCTTCACTTTACATTTTCCAGTCCATTTTAATACATGCAAAATTCACAGGTAGTAACTGAACATTCACATTCCTAGGCTGTCTCACAGACACAATTAAAAAGAAATAACTCTCCAGTGGATGAATCAATCCTCTTGTAAATCTCCTCTCCCTTGTTTAAAACTATTTGTTTCCAGAAATATACTCAATGTAAAGACAAATCCCTTTCACAGTTGTTTTATGACTACTTTTTTAGGTGGCTAATTTTTCTGAGAGACTGAATGTTGACAATAAAAATATATAGGATTTGTGACAGAAACATCCAGAAAGTGACAAAATCTTGATTTGATAATCATAAAACCTATGACTGAAACTTTTGCAATGTTTTAAACTGCACACTTCTTGGAACTGCAGGTGAGCAGTGAAGTAATGCATAAATGCATTTTGTGAAAAGGAAAACAGCCTTATTGCTTAATCAATATCCTTCGCCTTCTTTAATGCATTGGAGATTCCATTAAACAAGGTTATTCTTTGTGCTAGCAACAAACTACACTCAATGGTCAGGTCACATCTGACAATGCAAGAAGCCTATGGAAAATACAGGAGCACCCAAACCTTTCCTAAGCAAGGCCTGCACTGGAACTGACCAATGTCACACCTAATTTGTTTGCAGTCTGTTCGTAACCATGTTGGTCATAAAAATAAGCCTGGGGGCTTAAATTCATAACTATGTTAGACACTAAAAATCAGAGACTGAGGGCATGGCTACGCTTGCAGATGTAGAGCGCTGGGGGTTAAACCAGCCCTCAGAGACCACAGCAGGGAAAACGCTGCAGTGTGTTCACACTGTCAGCTACAAGCGCAGTGGTGTGGCCACATTAGGAGCTCTTGCAACGCCACAGAGAGCAGTGCATTGTGGTAGCTATCCCAGTGTGCAAGTGGCTACAGCCTACTTTTCAAATGGGAGTTGGGGGGTGGAGTGTGACAGGTAGTATGTTGTGTGTATGTGGGGGGAGAGACTGTGTTTGGGGGGCAGAGAGTGTGTCAGCATGCTGCCTTGTAAGTTCAGAGAGCGGCAGAGGGAAGGGAGAAACCCTGACATCAGCCCTCAACCTCGCCTCTCTCTCACTCACACACACACACAAATGCCTGCCTCTGCAGCAGGAGCATTCCACAGTAATGGTTGCTTTACCCTGGAGCAGATAAGTATGCCGGCTGTCAGAAATGGAGCTGTGAAAGGGGATATCTGCATGCCTGCTGCCGAGTACAAAACAATGACAAGAGTGGCCACTTGACTTCAAGGGATTATGGGACGTTTCCGGAGGCCAATTACAGCGCAGTAATGAAACACGTCATCCACATTGACACCAGGGCTTTTCAGCCAGGGCGCAGCAAGCTCTGTGCTTCTCGTGGAGGTAGATTACCAGGAGCGCTCCAGCTGCAGAGTCCAGGTGCTCTATGTGCCTTGCCAGTGTGGACACCTCAGGAGTTAGGGCGCCTGGGGCTGATTTAATGTGCTCTAACTTGCAAGTGTAGCCAAGGCCGCAGTAAAGACAGTGGATTTATGGCTCATTATAATAATCTGGAACCCACTAACCATCTTTTATCCTGCAGCTATGGAAGTGTTAACTGCCCGCTTCAGCTTGAATGGTCTCTTACAACATGTTAACTTCTTATGTGAAATGATCTGTTCCACCTTGTATTTAGCTATGACACTCTGCCTCCCTTTCCCAGACCTGAAGAAAAGCTTGTCTCTTTTACCTACAGTAGTTGGTCCAATAAAAAAGATATTTACCACACCCTCCTTGACACCTAATTTAGACAAACTGTAGTACATTACAGCCATCTTTATACAGAGGGGCAGACTATAGACACCATATGTCCCAGCATGCAGTGGAGCCAGGCCACTCTGACCATATCAGAGTACAGAATGGTTTGATCTTTATGGGCCATGTATTGTATGGAAAATGAGTGGCAGAGGGCTGCAATTTAGAAATCCATGAGGCATTTGGCACCTCCGCCACAGCTTGGCTGCCAGTGACGTGAAAACACAAGGTCAAGCTACCCAGGCGCAGAATGACTCAAACGTGCTGGACAAGAATATAAAATTACAAGTTGCCAAAGTTTACAAAAGACAGCTTGATAATAATAATAAAATAATAATAATAATAAAAAAATCCTTTTGAAAATAGATAAAATAAATATGCTTAAAATAACTGAATGTGTATTTCTATCTCCGTTTTCATTATAAATATATTTAGCAATTTGAGTATATTTACAGCCCAGACTGATAGCTGGCCACATTAGCCACAGTAATGTTCTAAAAGAAATTGTGCAGTAACTTCATGTGCTACATAGAGGTTACTGAATTATGCTTCCCACCAGGGAAAGCACATGAGAAAGCAAATCCTGTCTTTGATGTGCTTTGACCTACAACTTGTCAAATCAAGAATTCTTGATCTGCTGTCTGATGTTGCTAGAAATCAATCTGCACTCATTCAAATGGAGAGATTTGTATGCTGGTTTCCTGATATGATAAAGCTTAAATATGCATGGCCACCAGGCTAGGGGGAGGGGGGGGGGCGAGGAAGGTTTTCTGATAATTTGCCCACAGGCTGCTAAAACTTCAAATCTGGTTGTCCAACAAGCTAGCCTGGTTGTTCCAATTTTCAGGCTGTGGACTCATTCTCTCAAGTAAATGAAAGTAAAACATGTTGCTGCTAAGATCGCCTTAAGGCATTCCTCTGCATCATTGGGCTTGGTTTCCCATTTTTATTCTTTTGTTTTTTCTGGGTCTGACTGTCACTTGATCTTATGTGTAATTGTATCCTCACTTTAATATAAATGAAGATACCACTGCCACTAGCAGTCTGAGACTGTGTGCTGGAGTTGAAACTCTGTAATAACTCATTTCAATTTCAAGTAAGAATTCCAGTACCTAAATTAGTGTCTAATTAGTTTGAAATGCGATCATACAAAATAACACTGGCCCTACTCCTCCATAAGTGATGCTTGCTGTTGTGCTGTCATGGTGACTGTCAGTGTCTACTAGAGCTGATCAAAAAATAACCAATTTTATTGCCATGAAAAATTTCCAGTGAAATCATTCCTTCCCAACTTTTGTGAGATATTTCAATTATTTTCAGTACTTTTTAAAAAATGAAACAATTTTAATCTCATTTTGTGTTGAACTGACATTTTCATTTCATTCTGTTTCAAAAAAGAAAAATGAAAGTGTCAATCAGAAATGACAGGTTTCAGAGTAACAGCCGTGTCAGTCTGTATTCGCAAAAAGAAAAGGAGTATTTGTGGCACCTTAAAGACTAACCAATTTATTTGAGCATAAGCTTTTGTGAGCTATAGCTAAGTTCATCGGATGCATCAGTGCACTTTATGCATCCGATGAAGTGAGCTGTAGCTCACAAAAGCTTATGCTCAAATAAATTGGTTAGTCTCTAAGGTGCCACAAGTACTCCTTTTCTTTTTGCGAATACAGACTAACACGACTGTTACTCTGAAACTTATCAATACATGTTTCACATTTACAACTACATGATTTTTATTAAACAGAGGATTAATCAGTGAATTAAATTGATTATTTCAGGTCAACCTGGGAAAATTATCAAATACACCCACATGAAAATGAGGGGATCCTAAGTTCCTAATCACCTAAGTCTGTTGAAAATGAGACACTGGCCCAAGTTACTTAGACTGTCCTTCAAACATTTAAAACTAGTCGATCTCATCCTCTCCATTCTCATTTTTATTCATTTATTTCAGAGAAAGACAATTCTTCCTGCTTTTTCACCTCCCAATTGATTTCTTAACTGTGAATGAATTAGTCAAATGAAGAAAGTATTCTTTCTGTGCCTGCCAATGAAGCTACTGTTGTCAAAAGCTGATTTAGCTCTTCATCAAACTCTTGTTCCAGGTGCTTATCTAACAATTCAGTAATGTGACTTAAATCATCATCAGCGAACTTGTGCTGCTTGAATGGGTCACCTCTAGCTCTGAAATTTATTATGGTTGGCATGACTGACAGGTGATTATTAGATGCCCATGTCATGGCAGCATCTTCTTCAGCAGTTAGGCATCTCCCCTGTTACTGGGGGATATGTCTTTTGCACATCAGTATTTTATTTGTTTAGGGACAGAGAAGGAGGCAGTTGAGAAATCAGTAGATTTCTGTTTGTTTGTCTCTCTGTGTACACATGCAAGACGCTGGAGCAAGGTCATTTACTTGAAGCGCCCACAATCATCCAGAAGCAAGGGCTGGTAGTTACTAGGTAGCTCAGTGTTTTTCCATGAGCTGGAAAAAGTTTCCAGGGTGGGTGGAGTCATAAATATTTATTATTTGAGAACTGAGCTCAGGTATGGAGACAGTATAAAATAAGAGGAAGATACCATGCATATGGGATCAGTGGATCATCCTGTTGAGATGCATGATGGTGTCTCTTGGAGTTAGAGGCTGGGTCTGATGATTTTCCCAGTCTCTTGCACCTAGTAGCACAGACAGTGGGTCCCCCCTGGATCAAGGCCTTAATACAATACGTGATCTCTTGTGACCTATTTATAAAGCTTGACTTCAAAAGTTAGATATTCCCCCCTAATTCTTCCTTTATATAGAAAAAACAGTCTTTAACCTAAAGATTTTGATAAAGGCTCATGGATTTGGCACATTTATTTTTTATTTAAATATTTTAAGAGATTATAATAAATTTAGGCCTTAACATATGTTGTGTTAAATTTCAAATTTCATTTTAAACAGGTTTATTTTTAAAAAAAGAAAAAAAAAGATAATTTTAGTACTAAAAATATTTTTTTCCCAAAAATATCATTGATTTTTTATAAGATTGGGTAGATAGAACCCACCTTTGGCTCTTTGCAGTTCCATTGAAGTCAGGCTTCCGGGTTGCGCTGGTTGACTTTTTTCAATCTAAGCTGTTTTTGAGGGAACATTGGGTTTTCGATTAAACAAACTTTTTCGGAGCGTATGCTTTCTCTGGAAATTTTCAGTTTTTAGTTGAAAAACTGAAATATTTCAATTTGAAAATGCTGCCCCAGTACTTTGTGGGAATTTATGTTCATGGCATATAAACAGAAGTAAGAATATTTTATATTTTTCCTCTTTCTGGAACATTGCAATTTAACATTCCTTTATTTCTTAAAATACAGAACCTTAGCACACCAGAACCAAAAACAGAGAGACAAAGCAGGCTGCTCCCTAAGGCAAAGTTCACTCCACCTTGCTAAAGACTGGGTTTTTGCAAACTGACTGCAATGCTGACAGACTCAAATTGCATGATTCCCTATAGAGCCCCTACCCTGTAATCAGGACCAAGAAACCCCCTGAGAAATTACAGTGACAACCTACTGTTCTAACAGTTTTTAATACACCACAGAGTTGCGGTTCAGTTGTATCATGTCTCCATTTTCAATGGGCCAGGTTTCCAGGTTGAACTACATCTCCCATGATGCCCACGGCCAGAATCCCATGACGGGAGACTGTGTTGCATCATTATGGGAGATGTAGTTGTGGGGAGCTCAGTGGTTTGAGTATTGGCCTGCTAAACCCAAAGTTGTGAGTTCAATCCTTGAGGGGGCCATTGCGGGATCTGGGACAAAAATTGGGGATTGGTCCTGCTTTGAGCAGGGGGTTGGACTAGATGACCTCCTGAGGTCCCTTCCAACCCTGATATTCTATGATTCTATGTAATCTGATGCAGGAGTCCAGCCCATAGAGGAGAATAGGAACATGAGGCAACTGAGCTACAACTCCTATGAGCCTCCACAGCAGCATTTCCAAACTGAAGTATTTTGATGTTTAGCCAAAATAATTAGGCATTTGAATATCTGTGTGTGTGTTGGGGTGGAGGGAGGGGGAGAGAAGTTTTATCTCTGACCATCCCTACTTCCAATGTCATCTTCCAGGCTGTGGAAGACTAACGGCTACTGCGCCACTGGGTGTGCCATTTCTCATCCCCTACCACGCTGCAGATACAAGTCTAAATTGAAAGAGTGCCCCAGGATTCAGGTAGAGGGCAGACGGCGTGGTGCTTTGGTGGAGGCATCCCTTCTAGATTTAGCATGTGAGCGGAGGTATAAAATGAACTTTGTCTTTGTTAGTTTCACTTACGTTTCCTTTTCTCCTTTTCACTGGTGCTGTGTTCCTGTAGGTATTGTGAAAATATCACATCTCCCAATTTTGTCAAATTCACCTTTCAAAGGACTAAAAATGACTGTTTCCAACTACAGCAGATGTTATGAGTGGGACAGGGACAGTCATACCTAATGGGCAGAACAGGAGTCGGGCACAGGGAAGTCAGAGTCTGAGACAGGCCAGAGGGCAAACAGAAAATCTGGCATCAGGAGGTAGGCAGGGTCAGTTATCAGGAGATTGGGGTCAGGCACCAGGTTACAGGCAGCAATCCAATAGTGAAGTTGCGGACAAACCAGGGTTGGAAGCCAGATTCTAGTGGCTATCACACGCAGGGTCTAGAGCAAGACAGGCAGGTAGTCTGTGTTGTTGCTCAGACAGCTTCCCTCCATCTCTTTCTGGTTTAAGTACTGGTATCCTGGTGTAAGCAGAGTCAGGATGAGCTCCACCCTGACATCTGGTGGTGAGTTGTGGCAAGTTGTGGAAAAGAACTTCAGGGGCTGATCTCATTTGCATAGGCACACCCATCCTGCCTAGCATGGGCCCATAGCTGCCCAAATGGTCACTTTGGCTGCTGTGGGATCGCCAGTTTCTCTGTTATTGGGGCAGGAAGAATAAATTGTCATTATCCTGATTATGTGAATCAAGGACAGTGGAACTGTACTTGGCCTTTTGTTATGATGGAGCGACTCGCCATCAACTAAGTAGCACTCGCTAGGCAAGGGACATTGGTTCCAAAACTCAGTGAATGGAGAGAGGCTGGGGACAGATAGTGATATCTGGTGGTATCTATATGCTAATTGCACTTCCTTTTCTTCCTCTCCCTCCTCCCCCCCCCCGTGGAATATCAGAGCTAATTTTGATTCTATTAGGAGTCTAGTTACAGGCTGTTGAGCTGAATTCATTTTGGGCCAATGGTGCACCAGCACTGAGGCTCCCCTACTACAAGCTGAAATCACAAAAGAGCCAAACTTATTAAGAGCTGAAATCACTGAGTGTTGTTTTAAGTAGTGGGGGGGGGGGTCTATATTGTGGAGCAGTTTGCGGGGACAGCTGGAGCGGCTCATGGGATGGCTGGCAGAGCAGAGTGGCTGGTGGAGCGGAGCAGTTTGCTGGGGCGGCTGGAGTGGCTCATGGGGGCGGCTGGCAGAGTGGAGCAATTCGTGGGATAGCTGGTGGAGCAGAGCGGAGCCCCATGGAGAGGTGGGGCAATCGGCTTTCAACCACGTAAGGTGCCTCTTAACCCCCCGCATCTTCACCCAGGTTGGGAGATAAAACTGCAGATAAACTTTCAAACTCTGGTGCTGCACTGACCAGGGACAGAGACTTTTGGGTTGTTGGACTTTGGGTGACTTTGGGTTGCTGGACTCAAGAACCAAAGGGAAAGGACACGCCCTAATTTGCTTGGGGTGGGGTTTTGCTCATGGGTTGTGTTATGAATCCTGTTGGTGGTGTTTCCCCAACATAATGCCACATTGTTTCTCTCTGTTATTAAAAGGCTTTGCTACACTCAGACTCTGTGCTTGCGAGAGGGGAAGTACTGCCTCTTGGAGGCGGCCAGCGGGGATGGTGTATATTTGTCCCAGGTCACTGGGTGGGGGCTCAAGCCGGTTTTGCGTTATTGGAATGGAATCCCTAGATACTGAACCCAGCTCTTGTTGCTGCCAACTCTGACAGGCAGAAGGGTTACACTGGTAACAGCCAATCAGTGGGCTGTGAGAGGCCACCAATCAGCTCCTGCTGAGTGGTACATCCTGCCAAGCCCAGCCTTGCAGGACCCTTCCCGGGAGCCTTGCCTGAGTATCCAGTGGCCATTCAGCAGTGTCAGAGGCACACAACCCCTAGGATCCTGGGTTCCAGCCCTGCAGGTTGTAGCAGTAGGTATTCAAAGGAATATGTTGAAGGAAACAAAGCAAAGTTTATTCCTATGGTTTATGGATCTGAAATTAAATACATATCAGCACTGCCTAGTTGGCATCCACCATCCAGTGCCTCTCCTATGTATCAGTGTTATCAATGACATAGTATACCCCAAGGAAATGCAGTAGCAAAAGATAATTAACCTACAAATTAGTGCCTCCATTTTGTCTGCAGGGAAAGACTAGTGAAATACCAAGCAGCACTCTCTTTAAGGACCTGTTTGATTGCTGCTAATGATTATGCCAAAGGGGACTGCATCTTTAAAGATGGAATTATTAGGCTGCTGTACCTAAAAGAAGTTTACGTAATCACGGTGAAACTTTTCCTGGCTCCTAAACATTTTAGATCCTAAGACAAGTTTTTGTTCAACTATAAATAACTAAAAGAAAAAAAAAAAAGCCATCAATAGAGCCACAGAAGAAAACAGTCATTTTAAATGGTCAGGTTAAATAAAATCTGACTTTGGTTTGCTTTGTCTTCCCTATTTCAGAGCTGTCATGTCTGGGTTTGTGAAACTTCCAAAACAAACAAACAAAAAAACTCTAGAGAAAAGCAAAGTTATTTGCCCTTGCGGGGGAGGCATCCATTCCTGCAATGTTACACTGCTACCACAGGTACTGCTTAACATGTTTGCTTCTTATCCATTTCTATACCCAGGCAAGTCTTTATGAACTCAAAGGTGCTCCTGTAATAATATTATTATAATATGTCCCAAGAATGTTCCAGTTAATAAAACCTAAGTCATCCGTCTGGATGACATAGATAAAGATTGCAAGCTCTTCAGAGGAGGAACTGTGCGTCTGTTCTGTGTTTGTACATCACCTAACAGTGGGGTCCTGGTCCATGGCTGGGGTTCTTATGTGGTATTTCAATACAAAAATATTAATAGCTTTCATATCATGGATTCCTAAACTGAGAGTATAATATTTATGGTCATTTCCATATGTTCCAGTACTTCTGATGTAATTGTTTTTCCATAAGAAGTAGATTATTTACTATGGCAACTTGAACTGCCAGTTAAAGTTTTTGAGTTTTAGATGGGTGAGATACTGCTGAGGATGGAACTGCCTCGAGCTCTTGCCAAATCCCAGGCACAGAGGCAGTTAAATAAGTCGGCTAAAGATCTTGGAGCCCCTTTACAGCTGTGTGCATTTCAAACTCATAGTAACACAGGTCTCACCCTCTAATGGCTGGTTCACATGAAAAAAAGGATAAGAGTCTATTACATCTGCCATCTAGTTTTGTTGCTCCTTTAACCCAAGCAGTGGCTGCTTGTGCCTTTAATGTTGAAGGTCTTTGGTTTATTCCCCACTGAGGACCCAAGTGGGGAGTTGTGACACACACACAGTTTTTGATAAATATGGAGATGGCAGAAAAATTACAGCTCAGTAAATGCAATATGCTTGGCACATTTTATATAGGATGGGATATCTGGATCTTCATGGGCAGATGCTTATATCTGTGTGGAATCCTACTGAAGTCAGTAAGAATTTGCCAGTTACAAGAGTCCACCCATATGTGTTCAGTTATAGAGCCAGGGCCTATGACAATTAGTGTTAAATTAGCTTCAGGAGAGGCTTCCTTATCTGAAGGAAGACTTGGATTTGAACATTTAATATGGAGATGATATGAAGTATGTTACCTAGTAAATACTAAAATCTACAGGCATGCAAAAGTCATGATAATCAATTCATTAACTGGTTTCAGAGTAGCAGCCATGTTAGTCTATATCCGCAAAAAGAACAGGAGTACTTGTGGCATCTTAGAGACTAACAAATTTATTTGCGCATAAGCTTTCGTGGGCTATAGCCCACTTCATCGGATGCATAGAATGGAACACATAGTAAGAAGATATATATATACACATACAGAAAACATGAAAAGGTGGAGTAAGAGGCTAATTAATTAAGATGAGCTATTATCAGCAGGAGAAAAAAAACATTTGTAGTGATAATCAAGACGGCTCATTTCAACAGTTGACAAGAAGGTGTGAGGATACTTAACGTGGGGAAATAGATTCAATATGTGTAATGACCCAGCCACTCCCAGTCTCTATTCAAACCCAAGGTAATGGTGTCTAATTTGCATATTAATTCGAGCTCAGCACTTCAACCTCTCTGGCCACTCAGTAACCGATTTAAAGGTGGCAATTTCGCAACAGACAAGCTTCAAAAACAGACTCCAATGAGCAACTGCTGAGCTTGAATTAATATATCTCAGTATTCCAATTCATTAACTGTGTCCTTAGTGTCTTTAATAAAAAAGTGAAAAACATGATGAGGAAGATTTTTCCTGTTGTACATTTGAGCTATAGTTGTCTGAATGAATAGGGCACCTACTGAAACAATTTTTTTAAAAAATGAGATGTTGAAGTAATTATTGTAGGTCTGGTTGTCTGGGTTTTTTTTTAAGTTTCTGGTGTTTGATATTGTCAAGGCAACAATGCAAATTCCCTATTCAAACTATAACCTTATAGAAAACAACATGTAATGCACTTTCACTCACTTGGTTATTGTGACTCTTGGGGTTTGTGTGCACATATACTAAGTGTTGACTGGATTCAAGGCTAATAGCGGAAATCCTAAATGTATTATTGACCATTGTAGGTCACGTTTTCCACCTATGGGGCAATAGTTTTTTCTAAGCTATAAACTTAGTTTACTTCACATTTTGTTTTGCTCTTTGGTAGCACATTTCCCCACCCCAGCCCCCTGCCTTGTTTCTGTTAATGCCAATGTATTTTAGTTCATAGGATCACGTGGTGCTTAGAATCAATTGCAAAGCTCTGCTACAGAGAAATAATGCACCATCACAGGTTAATGAATGTCAAAACTGCCTGCAGATTTTACAATTTCAGATCTTTTTTTTTTTTTTTAATTAGAAGAAATCTGGCCATATTCCCTGCTGCCCCAGGAAGATCTTTAAAATACGTTTAATGAACTTTTACTGTCAGAACTGCTCCCCAAAAGGAGTAGTGAAAATTAAGACTTGAGCCAAAATGGGAGACAATGTAATTAGGACTCTAGATTGGGACAGAAGAGACCTGCATTCTATTACTGACTCCCACCTCATCTCTCTGAGTCCTTATTTCCCTTCCAACCATTTGTCTTGCCCAATTAGACTGTGATTAAGAAAAACACTTAAACAGGTTCTTAAATGTAAGTATTTGTGTAGACCCATGTAAGTTAAGAATGCATGTGCTTAAGTATTTCTGAACTAGGGTCATAGATCCTAGAAGTAGGGACTGTTTCTTACAATATGTGCTGTGCCTAGCAAAATGGGGGCCAGATCTTAGTCGGCATCTCTTTGGACTACAGTAAAACAATAATGAATAACAACAGACATGGAAACATTCATGAAAAACTTCAGCTACTCAATGCGATTACTCAGTTGAGTTTGGGAGAAGAAGTGGATGGGATGCGAGTGTTACATCGTCATTTTGTTTTCATGCATGTTATTACAGCCCCTGCTTCCATGCTGCCACTGCAGGATTTCAAGCTGCAATATCGATAGAGATTATAAAATAAGGATATTACCTAATGAGTGTTGGTAGAAGGGCTCCAGTGCTTCACAACAGTTACTCTCACTCCTCCACTGCTCCTTCCCATTAGGTCACTCTTCTCTGAGGCCATGGCTATGCTACAGAGCTTACTGCGGCACAGCTGCACTGCTGTAGCACTGTGAGTGCAGGTGCACTAAGCTGATGGGACAGAGCTCTCCCATCGACTTAGTTAGTCCAGCCCTCGCAAGCGGCGGTAGCTATGTTGGCGAGAGAAGTTCTCCGGCCAACATAGTGCTGTTCACACTGGCACTTAGATTGGTATAATTTATGTTGCTCAGGGGATGGCCTTGTTGCCAAGAAGGCTAATGACATATTGGGCTGCATTAGTAGGAGCGTTGCTAGCAGATGGAGAGAAGTGATTATTCCCCTCTATTCGGCACTGGTGAGGCCACATCTGGAGTACCAGGTTTGGGCCCCCCACTACAGAAAGGATGTGGACATATTGGAGAGAGTCCAGTGGAGGGCAACAAAAATGATTAGGGGGCTGGAGCACATGACTTATGAGGAGAGGCTGAGGGAAATGGGCTTGTTTATTTTGCAGAAGAGAAGAGTGAGGGGGGATTTGATAATAGCCTTCAACTACCTGAAGGGGGATTCCAAAGAGGATGGAGCTCAGCTGTTCTCAGTGGTGGCAGATCACAGAACAAGGAGCAATGGTCTCAAGTTGCAGTAGGGGCGGTCTAGGTTGGATATTAGGAAACACTATTTCACTAGGAGGGTGGTGAAGCACTGGAATGCGTTACCTAGGGAGGTGGTGGAATCTCCATCCTTAGAGGTTTTTGAAGGCTTGGCTTGACAAAGCCCTGTCTGGGATGATTTAGTTGCTGCTGGTCTGGCTTTGAACAAGGGGTTGGACTGGATGACCTCCTGAGGTCTCTTCCAACTCTAATTTTCTATGATTCTATGAATCTATGGCTTATTCACACCCCTAAGGGTATGTCTACACTGCAAAATTAGGTCAAATTTATAGAAGTCGATTTTTATAGAAGCAATTTTATACAGTCGATTGTGTGTGCCCCACTAAGTGCATTAAGTTGGTGAAGTGCGTCCACAGTACCATGGCTAGCGTCGACTTTCCGAGCATTGCACTGTGGGTAGCTATCCCACAGTTCCCGCAGTCTCCGCCGCCCATTCTAATTCTGGGTTAAGCTTTCAATGCCTGATGGGGAAAAAACATTGTCGCGGGTGGTTTTGGGTACATGTCGTCAGTCGCCCCTCCCTCCGTGAAAGCAATGGCAGACAATCATTTTGCGCCTTTTTTCCGTGTGGACGCCATACTGCTTTCAGCAGATGCTGCAGTAGGACTGCAAACCATTGTCATCCACCACTTCCACTGCAACTCTGCTCTCCTGCAGACACCATACCACGGCAAGCATGCAGCCCACTCAGCTCAGCTCAGCGACACCGCCGCTGTTGTGTCCTGGTGCTGCTGGAAGCAGACGTTGCAGTAGGCCTGCTAACCATCGTCATCCACTGCTTCCGCTGCAATTCTGCTCTCCTGCAGACGCCATACCATGGCAAGTGTGGAGCCTGCTCAGATCACTGCAGCAGTTATGAGCATTGTAAACACCTTGCACATTATCCTGCAGTATGTGCAGAACCACAACCTGCAAAAGCAGGCCAGGAGGCAACGGCAGTGCGGTGACGAGAGTGATGAGGACATGGACACAGACTTCTCTCAAAGTATGGGTCCCGGCAATTTGAACATCCTGGTGGCAATGGAGCAGGCTCACGCCGTGGAACACCGATTCTGGGCCCGGGAAACAAGCACAGACTGGTGGGACTGCATAGTGTTGCAGGTTTGGGATGACTCCCAGTGACTGTGAAACTTTTTCATGCATAAGGGCACTTTCATGGAACTTTGTGACTTGCTTTCCCCTGTCCTGAAGAGCAATAATACCAAGATGAGAGCAGCTCTCACAGTTCTCAAGCAAGTGGCGATAGCCCTCTGGAAGTTTGCAATGCCAGACAGCTACTGGTGAGTCGGGAATCAATTTGGAGTGGGCAAATCTACTGTAGGGGCTGCTGTGATCCAAGTAGCCAACACAATCACTGAGCTGCTGCTATCAAGGGTAGTGACTCTGGGAAATGTGCAGGTCATAGTGGATGGCTTTGCTGCAATGGGGTTCCCTAACTGTGGTGGGGCGATAGATGGAATTCATATCCCTATCTTGGGACCGGACCACCTTGGCAGCCAGTACATAAACTGCAAGGGGTACTTTTCAATGGTGCTGCAAGCACTTGTGGATCACAACAGATGTTTCACTGACATCAATGTGGGATGGCTGGGAAAGATACATGACGCTCACATCTTCAGGAACTCTGGTCTGTTTGAACAGCTGAAGGAAGGGATTTACTTCCCAGACCAGAAAATAACTGTTGGGGATGTTGAAATGTCTATAGTTATCCTTGGGGATCCAGTCTACCCCTTAATGCCATGGCTTATGAAGCCATGCACAGGCACCCTGGACAGTAGTAAGGAGCTGTTCAACTATAGGCTGAGCAAGTGCAGAATGGTGGTAGAATATGCATTTGGATATTTAAAAGTGTGCTGGTGCAGTTTACTGACTAGGTTAGACCTCAGTGAAACCAATATTCCCAGTGTTATTGCTGCTTGCTGTATGCTCCACAATCTCTGTGAGAGTAAGAGGGAGCAGTTTATGGTGGGGTGGGAGGTTGAGGCAAATCGCCTGACTGGTGGTTACATGCTGCCAGACACCAGGGTGGTTAGAAGAGCACAGCAGGGCATGCTGCACATATGAGAAGCTTTGAAAACCAGTTTCTTGACTGGCCAGGCTACGGCGTGACAGTTCTGTTTGTTTCTCCTTGATGAAAACCCTCCCCCTTCATTCACTCTATTCCCCTGTAAGCCAACTGACCTCCCCCCCCGATCACCGCTTGCAGAGGCAATAAAGTCATTGTTGTTTCAAAATCATGCATTCTTTATTAAATCGTCACACAAATAGGGGGATAACTGCCAAGGGTAGCCCGGGACAGGTGCGGGAGGAGGGAAGCACTGGGTGGGGTGGTGGAGGAGGGAAGGACAAGGCGACACTGCACTTCAAAACGTATTGAATGCCAGCCTTCTGTTGCTTGGGCAGTCCTCTGGGGTGGAGTGTTTGGGTGCCCGGAACCCCCCTCTCCCCTCAAGTTCTTGGGCGTCTGGGTGAGGAGGCTCTGGAACTTGTGGAGGAGGGCAGGCGATTACACAGGGGCTGCAGCGGCGGTCTGTGTTCCTTCTGTCTTTCCTGTAGCTCAACCATATGCCGGAGCATATCAGTTTGATCCTCCAGTAGCCTCAGCATTGCATCCTGCCTCCTCTCATCACGCTGCCACCACCTCTCCTCTTGCTCATCCCTCCTGTCCTCACATTCATTTTCTGCTTTCCTGGACTCTGCCATTGTTTGCCTCCACACATTCTGCTGAGCTCTTTCAGTGCAGGAGGACTGCATGAGCTCAGAGAACATTTAATCGCAAGTGCATTTATTTTGCCTTCTTATCTGCGCTAGCCTCTGGGATGGAGATGATAGGGGGAGCGTTGAAACATTTGCAGCTGCGGGAGGAAAAAAAGGGACAGTAGTATTTAAAAAGACACATTTTAGAGAACAGTGGGTAGACTCTTTCGCAGTGAACCAAGCTGTTAACATTACATAGCACCTTCATAACATGTTGAAATGGTTTCAAACAGCAGCACCCTCATTTCTCTCATTTCCCATACCAAGCACCCATTGGGTTGGCCATTTAAACTGGGTTGGCCATTTAAAAGGAGGGGCTGCGGTTTTCGGGTTAACGTGCAGCACAAACCCAACTAACCCCCCCCCACACACACACACACCCAATTCTCTGGGATGATCGCTTCACCCCTCCCCCCACAACGTGGCTAACAGAGGGGATGATTTCTTTTCAGCCACAGACAAACAGCCCAGCAGGAATGGCTGCTGAGTGTTCCTTTAATAAAATTCCCCTATTTCAACCAGGTGACCATGAATGATATCACTCTCCTGAGGATAGCACAGAGAGATAAAGAATGGATGTTGCTTGAATGCCAGCAAACACTGGGACCATACACTGCCATGCTTTGTTATGCAATGATTCCAGACTACGTGCTAATGGCCTGGCATGGTAAAGTGTCCTACCATGGAGGACGGAATAAGGCTGCCCTCCCCAGAAACCTTTTGCAAAGGCTTTGGGAGTAGATACAGGAGAGCTTCATGGAGATGTCCCTGGAGTATTTCTGCTCCATCCCCAGACATGTTAACAGACTTTTCCAGTAGCTGTGCTGGCCACGAATACATCCCAAGTCTTCAGGGCAAATTAATCATTAAACACGCTTTCTTTTAAACCATGTATTATATTTACAAAGGTACACTCACCAGAGGTGCCTTCTCCAGCTTCATGGTCTGAGAGCCCGGGTTGGGAAGGTATTGGCTCCAAGGTGATAAACAGTTCCTGGCTATCTGGGAGAATGGTTTCATCTTCCTCCTCCTCCTCATCCCCAAAATCCTCATCCCTGTTGCGTGAGACTCCCCCCTTGCAGGAGTCCACGTACAGGGGTGGGATAGTGGTAGGGGCACCCCTTAGAATTGCATGCAGCTCATCGTAGAAGTGGCACGTCTGGGGCTGTGACCCGGAGTGGCCGTTTGCCTCTTTGGTTTTTTGGTAAGCTTGCCTGAGCTCCTTAATTTTCACATGGCACTGCTGCGGGTCCATATTATAGCCTCTGTCCATCATGCCCTTGGAGATTTTTTCAAATATTTTGGCATTTCATCTTTTGGAACAGAGTTCTGATAGCACAGATTCATCTCCCCATACAGCGATCAGATCCAGTGTCCCCCGTTCGGTCCATGCTGGAGCTCTTTTGCGATTCTAGGACTGCATGGTCACCGGTGCTGATGAGCTTGCCACGCTGGCCAAACAGGAAATGAAATTCAAAAGTTCCCGGTGCTTTTCCTATGTACCTGGCTAGTGCATCTGAGTTGAAAGTGCTGTCCAGAGTGGTCACAATGGAGCACTCTGGGATAGCTCCCAGTGGCCAATACCATCGAATTGCATCCACAATACCCCAAATTAGACCCGGCAATGTCGATTTCAGCACCAATCCCCTCATCAGGGAGGAGTACAGAAATCGATTTTAAGAGCCCTTTAAGTCGACAAAAATGGCTTTGTCCTGTGGACTGGTTCAGGGTTAAATCGATCTAACGCTGCTAAATTTGACCTAAACTCATAGTGACATAACTAAGCTAAGTGACATAACTTATACCAATGTCAGCTGTAGTGTGTACATAGTCTGAGTGTCTCTTGCTCGCTGAGTCAATAGTGAATGGTTTTGTTTCTGCTCTGCTACTTCTAAAGTGAAAAGAGATGCAGATCAGGTCAAGGAGTGAAGTAGGATTCTCCATTGTTTGGAGACTTTATAGCAAGATTGGATGTCTTTCTAAAAGATGTGCTGGAGTTCAATCACAAGTTGTTGAGCTTGGTGCAGGAATCACTGGGTGAAATCTATGCCCTGTGTTCTGCAGGAGGTCAGACCTCCTACAAGAAAGGAAGGGGATGAAAATTTGGCAGAAAATTGAGATTGCTTTAGCTAGACAGGGACATTCCATTCTGAATTTTAAAAGTCAGAAAAATAAGGCACAACCGCTTCAGACTAACAACAAGTTCCTTTTACTGATATTGTTCCATAGGGCTAGTAGGCTTCATAAGGCTACTGTTATCACCATAATTTTTAAGGTAGATCATTAAGGTGCACTATTCATTTTATGCAAAGCTACACAGAATACCAATGTGACCTTCACAGAATGTTAAACTTGCCAGAGTCCAGAGGTATGGTCTACTCCACATCTAAGCTACACATAGCTCACACCATCTCTCTCTCTTTTTAATTTGAAGATTTAGGTTAGGCAATAAAGTGCTACACATACTAACATAAATTTATTTTTTAGTGCTTGGCATTTGTAACCATTTAGTAATAGGTCTTAGAAAGACTTTAATATTAAAGATAACAGTAGAAAACAAGTGCGCATTATGAGAGGTAAGCCATTAGAAACTAGATATCCCTCTAAGGGTATTTTCACCTTGTAATGTTTGCAATAATATATTAATGTCTAAGAAGCAAGGAAGTTAGAGAGGTATTACATGTTTAATTTACTGCTGTGGGCATGTAGCTAATGAATTAAATTACACAGAGATGTCTTTACTTTGACCATAATCTTGGTTTCAAGCAAATTTTCTCCTCTGCATCAAGAACTGTTTCATTAGCTGAAGGCAGTAGAGATTATACATAGAAATATTCCCTCACATAAACAAAGGATCATTTTGTAACTCTTTAATAATTAATCTGTCAGACTGTATGGTGCACATCACTGAATTTTTATTTTAGTTAGTTTCTGCTGTATTCATGTGGAAATAAAACACTAATAAAGTTACAGTAAAAAATATCAGAGGGGTAGCTGTATTAGTCTGTATCCACAGAAACAATGAGGAGTCCGGTGGCACCTTAAAGACTAACAGATTTATTTGGGCATAAGCTTTCGTGGGTAAAAAACCCGCATCTTCAGATGCATGGAGTGAAAATAACAGATACAGACATAAATATTTACTGGCACATGAAGAGAAGGGAGTTACCTTACAAGTGGAGAACCAGTGTTGACAAGGCCAATTCAGTCAGGGTGGATGTGGTCCACTCCCAATAATTGATGAGGAGGTGTCAATACCAAGCACTACACTTCAATCACTACAAAAGCAATTTTCCCTCTCTTGGTATTGACACCTCCTTGTCAATTATTGGTTAGTATTTCAGTGCGGGCAGAGTTAGTCCAGCACTGAGGCGTTTTGTAAATGCCACCTACAGAGAGTGGAGGATATTATCTATGTTTAGTGACAGCTAAGATTGTGGCAAGACACACCCACCTATCCAGTCAAAACCTTAAAAGAATGGAAATAAGAAGGCAAGGGAAAATATCTGTATATTTCTGTTTACCTTCACATCACCTACAACGTTACTGATAAATTATTCCAACATTCCATAAGGCTTTCATTTCCATCTCCAGCAGATACCAAAATGCAATGTTTGTCCCAGATTCATCAAATTTGCCTTTTAATGTAAAACCATAGCAATAATCCCATACGCTTTCATATAAATTATATTAACAGAGCAGCACATCTGACATGCATTCCATGCATTTGGGAAGTTATTCTGTCTTACCACTGATGATAAAGGTGAGGTATGTGTTGCTTTTTGGTATCTGTTGGAGATGTAAGTTTGAGTGGGAGTTTGCAAGGGGAGTGTGGGGGAAAGACTAAGAGAGCCAGGCAGAGGAACAGACAGGGTAGGGAAGGGAGTGTGTGGTGGTCTGGCAGTGTTGTGGTGCTCGTTGGGGGTTTGTTTGCTGTGGGTGGTGGTGTTTTGGTTTGGTTTGTGTTTCCCGGACTAACAGGACTTATTTCAGAGTAACAGCCGTGTTAGTCTGTATTCGCAAAAAGAAAAGGAGTACTTGTGGCACCTTAGAGACTAACGAATTTATTTGAGCATGAGCTTTCGTGAGCTACAGCTCACTTCATCAGATGCATACCGTGGAAACTGCAGCAGACTCTATATATACACAGAGAATATGAAACAATACCTCCTCCCACCCCACTGTCCTGCTGGTAATAGCTTATCTAAAAGCCATTTCCAGCACAAATCCAGGTTTTCTCACCCTCCACCCCCCCACACAAATTCACTCTCCTGCTGGTGATAGCCCATCCAAAGTGACAACTCTTTACACAATGTGCATGATAATGAAGTTAGGCCATTTCCTGCACAAATCCAGGTTCTCTCACTCCCTCACCCCCCTCCAAAAACCCACCCCCATACACACACAAACTCACTCTCCTACTGGTAATAGCTCATCCAAACTGGCCACTCTCCAAGTTTAAATCCAAGTTAAACCAGAACATCGGGGGGGGGGGTAGGAAAAAACAAGAGGAAATAGGCTACCTTGCATAATGACTTAGCCACTCCCAGTCTCTATTTAAGCCTAAATTAATAGTATCCAATTTGCAAATGAATTCCAATTCAGCAGTTTCTCGCTGGAGTCTGGATTTGAAGTTTTTTTGTTTTAAGATAGCGACCTTCATGTCTGTGATTGCGTGACCAGAGAGATTGAAGTGTTCTCCGACTGGTTTATGAATGTTATAATTCTTGACATCTGATTTGTGTCCATTTATTCTTTTACGTAGAGACTGTCCAGTTTGACCAATGTACATGGCAGAGGGGCATTGCTGGCACATGATGGCATAAATCACATTGGTGGATGTGCAGGTGAACGAGCCTCTGATAGTGTGGCTGATGTTATTAGGCCCTGTGATGGTGTCCCCTGAATAGATATGTGGGCACAATTGGCAACGGGCTTTGTTGCAAGGATAAGTTCCTGGGTTAGTGGTTCTGTTGTGTGGTATGTGGTTGTTGGTGAGTATTTGCTTCAGGTTGCGGGGCTGTCTGTAGGCAAGGACTGGCCTGTCTCCCAAGATTTGTGAGAGTGTTGGGTCATCCTTTAGGATAGGTTGTAGATCCTTAATAATGCGTTGGAGGGGTTTTAGTTGGGGGCTGAAGGTGACGGCTAGTGGCGTTCTGTTATTTTCTTTGTTAGGCCTGTCCTGTAGTAGGTAACTTCTGGGAACTCTTCTGGCTCTATCAATCTGTTTCTTTACTTCCGCAGGTGGGTATTGTAGTTGTAAGAAAGCTTGACAGAGATCTTGTAGGTGTTTGTCTCTGTCTGAGGGGTTGGAGCAAATGCGGTTGTATCGCAGAGCTTGGCTGTAGACGATGGATCGTGTGGTGTGGTCAGGGTGAAAGCTGGAGGCATGCAGGTAGGAATAGCGGTCAGTAGGTTTCCGGTATAGGGTGGTGTTTATGTGACCATTGTTTATTAGCACTGTAGTGTCCAGGAAGTGTATCTCTTGTGTGGACTGGACCAGGCTGAGGTTGGTGGTGGGATGGAAATTGTTGAAATCATGGTGGAATTCCTCAAGGGCTTCTTTTCCATGGGTCCAGATGATGAAGATGTCATCAATATAGCGCAAGTAGAGTAGGGGCTTTAGGGGACGAGAGCTGAGGAAGCGTTGTTCTAAATCAGCCATAAAAATGTTGGCATGTTTCCCGGACTTAGGACTTAGGTGAGAAGGCTATGACAGATACAGAGGCAGCAGTGGTAGTGACCCAAGCAGTGGAAGACACCATGAAGATGACTAGATGTGGAAGCTGCAGTATGTACATGATCATGGAGGGGGTACCTGAAAAGAGTTTTGTCTGCATGAAGTGCCGCCTGATAGAGCTGATGGAAGAAACGATCTGAGGATTGGAGATGCAGGTGGAAACTCTGGTCGAGTTTAGCAGGGGGTTCGAGCAGATGATGGAGCAAAGACATGAGGAGGCTTAAGTGAAAAGCTCAGACTTGCAGGACCAAAGAACTCTGAGGGGATACTGCTGGGTGAGGAAGTGGACAGTGGAAGCATGTAACTAAGAGAACCAGGCAGAGGAAAAGATGAGCTAGTGAAGGAGAAACAGAGCTCAGGAACAGATTTGCGGAGTTGGAAGATGAAGAAGGGACAAAGCAGGTGGTCACTGAAGGTGAGAGGGCAAGGAAGAAGAGAAGAGCAGCTAGTCCTATAGGAAGAAGGCAATAGTCAATGGAGATAACAACACCAAATATGAGCCCCAGGAGCATATGGGATGGGTTGCAGAGGATTGCAAGGGAGAATAGGAATCAAGAGGCCTTGCTGCCAGAGGGAACAGGGATAGACTGGAGAATCGCACAATCGCTGGGAAAAGGCAGGTCTACGTGATTGGGGACTCCTTACTGAGAAGGATAGACAGGCCTGTAACAAGAACTGATCCAGAGAACAGAAAGATGTGCTGTCTGCCATGTGCTAAGATACAGGATGTGGACCTGAGGCTGAAGAGGATCCTAATGGGAGTGGGAAAGAATTCACTGATTGTCCTTCATGTGGGAACAAATGATACGGCTAGATTCTTGCTGGAACATATCAAGGGAGATTATGCCAGGCTGGGGAAGATGCTTAAGGAAATCGAGGCTCAGGTGATCTTCAGTGGTATTCTGCCTGTTCCTAGAAAAGGGCAACAAAGGTGTGACAAGATTATGATGCTCAACAGATGGCTCAGGCAGTGGTGCTATAAGGAGGGCTTTGGGATGTATGGCCAGTGGTAAGCATTCATGGACAGAGAACTGTTCTCTCAGGATGGACTTCACCTGAGTAAGGATGGAAATAGACTTCTAGGATGGAGGCTGGCACAACTGATAAAGAGAGCTTTAAACTAGGAATCTGGGGGAGATGGTTGGGAGATGTCCAGGTAATCTCCACGCTGGATTTTAACATTCAGAGGGAAGAAAACGAAGTAAGAAAAGATACAGTCGTGGGTAGGAGAATGGACATAAGGAGGAAGGGTAGTGTACATACCAGTCTAATAGGTGATACTGGCAGTAGAATGTCTGTGCCTAATAGGGTAAAGAATGTGAGCGAAGCCAAACGGCAAAAATTAAGATGTTTGTACACCAATGCGAGGAGCCTAGGTAAAAAAATGGAGGAACTAGAGCTACTGGTGCAGGCAGTGAAACCAGATATTCAAGGGATAACAGAAACATGGTGGAATAGTAGTCATGACTGGACTACAGGTATTGAAGGGTATGTGCTGTTTAGGAAAGACAGAAATAAAGGTAAAGGTGGTGGAGTAGCATTGTATATCATTGATGAGGTAGACTGTAAAGAAATAAGAAGTGATGGAATGGATAAGACAGAGTCTGTCTGGGCAAAAATCACATTGGGGAAGAAAGCTACTAGAGCCTGCCCTGGGGGTGTGCTTGGGGTGTGCTATAGGCTACCAGGATCCAATCAGGATATGGATAGAGACCTCTTTAATGTTTTTAATGAAGTAAATACTAATGGGAATTGTGTGATCATGGGAGACTTTAACTTCCCAGGTATAGACTGGAGGACAAGTGCTAGTAATAATAATAGGGTTCAGATTTTACTGGATACGATAGCTGATGGAGTCCTTCACCAAGTAGTTTCTGAACCAACAAGAGAGAATGCCATTTTAGATTTGGTTTTGGTGAGTAGTGAGGACCTCATAGAAGAAATGGTTGCAGGGGACAACCTTGGTTCGAGCGATCATGAGCTAATTCAGTTCAAACTAAACGGAAGGATAAACAAAAATATCTCCAAGGGATAAATACCACAGAGGGAGAAAAATTATTTAATCTCAGTACCAATGTGGACACAAGAACAAATGGATATAAACTGGCCCCCAGGAAGTTTAGACTTGAAAATAGACTAAGGTTTCTAACCATCAGAGGAATGAAGTTCTGGAACAGCCTTCCAAGGGAAGCAGTGAGGGCAAAAGACATATCTGGCTTCAGGACAAAGCTTGATAAGTTTATGGAGGTGATGGTATGATGGGATAGCCTAATATTGGCAATTAATTGATCTTCAGCTATTAGCGGTAGATATGCCCAATGGCCTGTGATGGGATGTTAGATGGGGTGGGATCTGAGTTACTACAGAGAATTCTTTCCTGGTTGTCTGGCTGGTGAGTCTTGCCCACATGCTCAGGGTTTAGCTGATCGCCATATTCGGGGTTGGGAAGGAATTTTCCCCCAGGGCAGATTGGCAGAGGCCCTGGGGGTTTTTCGACTTCTTCTGCAGCATGGGGCACAGGTCACTTGCTGAGGATTCTCTGCACCTCAAAGTCTTTAAACCATGATTTGAGGACTTCAATAGCTCAGACATAGGTTAGAGGTTTGTTTCAGGAGTGGGTGGGTGAGATTCTGTGGCCTGCATTTTGCAGGATGTCAGACTAGACGATCATAATGGTCCCTTCTGACCTTACAGTCTATGAGTCTATAAGTAAGTGAACATCCAAGCTTGACACATGCTTTCCCAGTGGGTCTTACAACTATTTACTAGTCAGGAGTAGAATATTGGTTTCATCAGCTGCTCCAAAATAAGTGGCTGGACAAGGTCAGAAATGAGGATATTCAAAGCTGAACACAGTAACCACCTCTATCAGCACTGGTTCAGTTTCAGGAGCTTTCTTAGTATGGACATATTATTAGAATGGAAGACTAACAAATTCTGAAGTGTGTGTACCAAGGAATGCTGCTACACAGATGGCATCATGTGGATGCCAAAAAATGTGGTGGCATGATAAGATAGCCAGTGGTGGACAGACTCTGAATTTCCAGCCAGACCACCTTAAGGACCTAGCCAACAATAGATTTGGGTAGCACCTCATATGTAACGAGGGTGGAATTTACCATGATGATGAATAGAATATTGGTGATCGGGAATTCTGTATTCCATCCTTGGCTCTGGGAAGGGAGTGTGGGTTAGAGTGGTCAGAAATAGGATGGTCATAACAGGTTTAAGTCTTTCTGAAAGGCAGCCTGGTGCAATGAATAAGATTGGGGCTTTTCATGTTAAAGATATGAATTTTGTGCTTGCAGTCACTTTGCATTAGCTATCTGCTAACTTCTTTAAAAATGGGGGGAAGGGGGAAAATATTCAGCAGGTCTTCCCTGCTTTCTACTAGGTTGGAGGTCATGGATGTAGTCAATAATAAAGGTAGTGAATTGCACAGGAATTCAAACAGCTCTTTGACAAGATCAGATTTGAACTCCTGGTCTGTGCTTTTCCACATCAGGGAACTTTTCCTTCTCTACAGTGGGTATGTGGTAAGAGGCTCTTTCCCTTCCCCCCTAGAAAATGAGTGATGGCATTCACACTACAGCAGATTTGTTATCAAATTAAAATTCACCAGATTCAACTTGATAATTTTTTTAGCCATAGCACAAAATGTGTATCAAATACTCTATAGATAAAAGAAAAGGAGTACTTGTGGCACCTTAGAGACTAACAAGGTGCCACAAGTACTCCTTTTCTTTTTGCAAATACAGACTAACACGGCTGCTACTCTGAAACCTGTCTATAGATAAAGACTACCAATGCATAAGTGCTGTTCTATGAATCAGCAAGGGAGGGGCAGCAATATGGCCAAAGGACAGGTCCCAGAATGTGTTAAATTTCTTGCAAAAGGGGCACAAAGACCCAAGGTCTATCAGGAGAGATTTGCAAGGAAGTGCCTGTGGAAGAGTTGAGATGATGGTAGGCTGGGGAAGTCTCTCCTGATGGACCTAAAATCTTTGTGCTCCTTTTGCAAGAAACACCTGCCCCAAGGGAAAAAGGCTTTTCAACGCAGGGATTAGTGCTAAGAAGAGACCTGGAAAAGGTCTCTCCAGAGTGAGCCTGGCAGAGTGCCCCTGCTCACAGGGACCTGGAGGATGCTGGAGCCTGAAGCCATGAGGAAGAAAGGTGTTGATCCTGGAAGGGCTACAGGAACTACGTGTATGTTATGGGAGGACTTAATAAATTATCCCCAATGGGGGGGAAGTTATGTTAAAACTCATGGGTGCCTATGATATTTTTTTCTGGGGGGGAGCCAAGAGGAGAACTGTCAGAGTGGCATGCTTTAGGATTGCACAATACCCTACAATGAGATCTTGCTGATTTTTGTTTACTAAACTTCTTTTAAAATGAAAATCGACTGTGAAGTGAGTTGTTAGGGCTACAAATGAATTTGGATTTTCCCCACCTCTGTGTCTATTTCTTGACTGGAGGGTGGAATGTAGGAGTGTTCAAAATGCTTCTGCTACTAATACAAGCAGTATCTGAGCAGTAGCAGGACACAGACATGGAGAGCCACAGCTTAGGATTCTGCTTGTAGGGAAAAAACATCATCTCCCTTAGGGCATGTCTGCACTCCATAATTAAGTTGACCTAACTTACATTGGCATATAGCCGTTGCAGTAATTACATCACTTGTGCATGTCTACACTTTGTTCCTTGTGTTGGCAGTGCGTGTCCTCACTAGGAGTGCTTGTATCGATTGAACTGTCAGTATGGGACATTGTGTGATGGCTGCTGAAAGCCAGTAACTGTTGATGTAAACAGTGCTGTGTCTACACTGACACTGAGTCAACCTAACTACATCAACATTGACTCTACACCTCTTGTGGAGGTGGAGTTATTAAGTCAGCATAGTGGGGCAGTTACATAGGCAGGAGCAAAATTTTAGGGTAGAGCAGCAGTTCTCAAACTTTTGTACTGGTGACCCCTTTCACATATCAAGCCTCTGAGTGAGACCCCCCCCCCCCCGTATAAATTAAAAATACTCTTTTAATCTTTAACACTATCATAAATGCGGGAGGCAAAGCGGGTTTGAGGTGGAGGCTGACAGCTCGCAACCCCCTCCCCCCGCCCGTAATAACCTCACGACCCCCCTGAGGGGTCCCAACCCCCAGTTTGAGAACCCCTGGTGTAGACACTTCCATAATTAGGTCAACGTTAGCGGCCTTGCGTCAACCTAACTCTGTAGTGTAGACCAGGCCTTGTTTTGCTTATTTTTCAACTGAGTGATACAGCTGAGCTTTTCACTCCTTTAAAATACCTAATCATGTAATTTACATCTCACAATATTGTCTCTCAATTGCTAGTTTGGGTGCTGTTTATTTGCACATTTTCCATACTGGTTTGGTTTGTTCACACATTCCCTTTCTGCGATTTGGTTTGCCTTTGAAAGTCTAGTCAGACTTATTCACAACATATGAGCTTAACTTCATGTTGACGTGAGTTTTACTGCCTGAGGAGGGGAACATTACTAATGTAGTGGCAGAAAGAAGGCTAACAGGAAAAGGACCATGTAGGACAGGCCTGGCACTATACCACTTTGTACATGATGGAGTGTTTAGAGTACAGTATTTCACCTTTATTATAGAGCTTAGAGAGGGCTGTGAGATTAAAGTCTTAGCATTTAAGAGGTCCCTATTACAGCATCCTCATTACAAGGATTGTGCTCTTGTCTGCTCTTGTTTTCTGGGCCAGAAAAACTCCTGTGAGTAGTTGGCATGGCCTAGGGAGCCCCTCAGTGTCAACTGGCAGAGGTTACCCCATACCATAACTCTGAGACGCTCATTGCCCCAACTTGCTGTTGTCATAATCTGTATCTAAAAGGTGTCCTGTGCAAACTGGTAATACACTGGTCATCAGTATTATTGTGTAATGTACATACAGGCTGAATATAAAGAATTATGTGTGTTGAAAATATGTCCTAAAGTGTGTTTGGCAGACAGTTCCTAAACCCAGCCCGTCATAGACAAAGGAATGTTGTTTTGCAGGCTTGACAGTGTCTCAGTGTAAATTAAACAAGGTGTGACCAAAGACAATGTAAAGCACATTTACATGCAAAGTAAACAAAGCCATCAGATGAACAAGTGGAGGGAAATGACCATTTAACAATCTGCGCAGGGATGGAGCCTGCACTGCCGGGAAGCCTTCCTGGCTCTTGAGATAGGGTCAGTGAACTTTGGGAAGATGTAAGAAGAGACAAAAAGCCATTTTGTCATCCATCACTGAGGTGACGATAGGGTACAGCACTTTTCAAGCCTATGAAAGTTGGGTCCCTTGGTCTGGAGGTCTAGGGATGCTGATAATGCTATGTAAGTAAGGAAACTGCTTAGGGAAAGGTGGTAACCTGCTAGAATTACATTTTAGTCACTAGAAAGGGTGTTTTCCTGTCTCTTTCACTCTTACTTGTAATCACTTAAACCTATGCTCTTTGTTAATAGATTTATTTTTGTTTTATTGCAAAAACCCTCTCATTCTCCAGCCAGACCCTCCTCTCCCCCTTTCTACCCGCCCCTGGCTTGCCATGTCCTTCCTCACTCCCTGCCTCCGAGGAGCAGGGACATGGCGAGCAAGCAAGGACCTCCTGCGAGTGAGGGGTGGAGTGGAGGAAGTCAGGCAGCAGCAGCATACAGCAGGCGGGGTGGGACCTTGGGGAAGGGGCAGGGGCACCAGATCCCACTGCCTCGGTGTCCAATTGGCAGCAGCTGAGCTAGGGAAGGCTGAGCCTTCCTTGCCCTATTACACCCACTGCCCATGTTCTGGATGAAACCCCAAAGCATCCACGGGTAGTAGGCAAAGATAGAAATGCAAAAGCAGATTTAAATGACTTTCATGGAAGAAATCTTATTTCCCCCCCATGTAAATTGAACTGATGAAATTCTGTCCAATTTTCCATGCTTGCCAGGTTAGACCCTTTAAAAGAACATATAATCCCAGTGCTCGTAGTGTGGTGATCATCTCTGCTGTGACCCTCCAAATGAACCTTAGCATTACCTGTGGTTTTTTAAAAAAAACAACCTATTTTTTGGGGGGAAAGATGTTTTAAACTTTTAATCTTTAAAGTTAAAAACCTATACCGCCTAGTGTATTTTCCTGAGTAATCATATACATCCTGTAATTATTAGTACATTGAAGGTCTGATTTCTTTATTTTTCACACCATACCTCTATTTTGGGCTCACTTTTGCATCTGCCCTTAATTGTGCATCCACAGTGAATTATGGGTGCATGTGTTATGAGTTACACATCTCACAACCTGCTTGTGATCCCAAATCAGGAAACTAGAAATCTAAAGAAAAGTATTAGCAACCTTCATTCATTGCTGATGCAGGGAAGTGCAGGTGTGATCTGCTTCAGAAACTGGACAGCCAACTGCAGAAGAAAGGGGCTTAAGAAATGGTTGCATTATCAGAGAACCACTGTGGTTCAGAAATGACAGCTACTGCTAGTGTCTAGTGTCCTCCTGACCCCCATTTTTGACACCTGTGTTTATTTGTTGGCTGCATTAGCATAGTGGATGTTTTTGGCTGATTTTTGTGATTCATTTATTTTTGTTTCATAGGAAAGATGTATACACTAGCCATTGGGTCAGTAGACAGACCCTGCCATATCATGATTATAAACTTTCATAACCCTGATCCAAGTCACATGACAGGGTCAGGAAATAAAGATCAGGGTGAAATCTTGGCCCTACTGAGGTCAATGGGAGTTTTGTTATTTACTTTGGTAGGGTCAGTATTTCACCTCAGCCTTCTACCAGCACTAACCTTTGTTTCCTGACAGGATAAAATAAGTTTAGAATAAGTTGTCAATAAGAGTTCAAAATTCACTACATTCAATATTCACTAATACCTACTTAAAAAAATCATTATTTCATGAACCTCATTTTCACAGACTATTCATGGGAAGTGGACACAAAATGGGTATGAACATGAGCGAAGCAAATATTTTTTATTTGATCAAATATATAGGGTTTTTTGTTTACATTCTCTATAATAAAGTATGTATTCTGCTCCATAATTTGCCTGAAGCAATTAGGAAGATGTATATGTGCTAAAGGAATAAAGCATTAAAAAAGGGCAGAGAATGGGTCTTTAAGCACAAATTCTGATAACTCAGACTGTGTCTTAATTTTTTGTTCATTGAAACTGAGAGCATGAACTCAGTTGGTGCAGGTCATGCCACTTCATGCACACTGTTGAACTCAGATGCTCTAATAGTCACATTTGTTTGACCTCATTGGCCACCTTCACTTCAGCTCAGCTCTGTTCTGCTTCCTCCCACTTGGTCATAACTGGGGTTAATGAGAAATTGTGAAAATTAGTAGTAAAAGCTGCAGAGGTCCTTACTACAGTAGTTTATTCTTAGCTTCCCCCCCCCCCCCCCTTTAGTTCAGACAGCTCTTAGCTTAACTAGATATTCTAAACATAAAAGCAGTTTCAACTCTTTTACACATTATTGGCATTCTGGATGTTGTCTAACAAGTTCCATTATAAGGCATTGTTTCCAGTTGCTTGTAACTGTGTCAGATTTTACCCACAGAGCCTGAAATATCCATGCCTGATGCTAACCAGGCTAATTTAAAAGAAAAAAAAAAAAGCACAAAAGCAGGCCAACCATTTCCTTGAATGAGGTTAGGAGAAAGTAACATGTTTTGCTCATGTTAAAAAAATTCTTACAACCATTTCACCGAGAAGTTCTAGTATCTCCATGGTAGGAACTTGAAATTTGGCAGCAAGATTGTTCTGTGGTCAGAAATGTGCCTGTTGTGGTTATTGGTCCTGTGACAAACTGACCAAACCTGACCAAGTTACAAAAACTCTGAAAATAGCAGTTCATATAGGCTCAGTAGAGGCTGACAACTACATTCTCTGAAGATTCCATCATCGTTGACCATAATCCATCCTGACACAGCTCCTACTGTGCTGATTGGACTACTCATGTGCCATCCCATAGAGAAACTGAACATGCTCCATCTTGGGGCTCTGTGGACTGAGCAATTGTTCCTGTTGGTTGCTGTGGTGCCAGGCACCAGAATGGAGAGCTGAGAGACTCTCTCATGCTCTCAGTACATTTCTCCCCCAATCATTTTCCCACAGGTACCAGGCAGCATGGAGAAGGAAGAGGAAGCAGTTGAACTGTCTTGAATTTCAGAAGGGTAAGGAAG
Organism: Eretmochelys imbricata; assembly: GCF_965152235.1. Lineage (NCBI taxonomy): Eukaryota > Metazoa > Chordata > Testudines > Cheloniidae > Eretmochelys > Eretmochelys imbricata. The sequence goes on from NC_135573.1 coordinate 245,132,716, forward strand.
GAGTGAAGAGGAAGACAGGTGCACATTGGGGGCAAGGATGGGGGATGGCATATGACTGGGAGCAGTGGGTGACAGGGAGAGGCTGAGAGACAAGACTAGATGGAACTAAAAGTTTTAGGCATACTGCCTTCCAGAATCTGGAATCAAAAGAGGGATTCTGGAGTCTGCATGTAAACCTTTATTGAAGCTTTCCATAAATATTTACACATCTGTTTAAAGCTATAGAAAAGTCCATGGTGCCACTAAGTTTCTGAAAGCAGATATTTTTCTGCTTTTATTTTCTTTAGGCATACGTTAGTGATATTCCAATTTTCTCTGCATTTCACATATCTGAAAATGCATGATTTGTCAAAAGCAAAAACTGACCAGGTCTCAAAAAAAATTAAGAACTCTCTAAAGCTATCCCCTAGATCTTGTAAATAGCCTCCAAAGTTACAATAGGATCTATTTGTGCTCTTGGTACCATGTTGTATTTCTGTTCCAAGATATTCTACCCATGTATGACGGGGTGCATCCCTCACACTGGCCATGAAAGTGTTAAATGGAGCCAGAGAGACAATCTGGAGGGTGGACAGACAGGCCCAGTTTAATATAAAGTCCAAAATGTGGGGAGCTGAGTGCTTGAATTAAAGATGAATCCCAGCTGGGGTGGAGCTGAGTGACTAATAAAGAAAGGACTTCAGAGCAGTATAGGGCAGGTAAGAGGCCCAGGGGAGAGCAGACCTTGGAATCCTCTACTGAGGCGGGAGCTGGACAAAGAGGCAGGAAAGACATGGAGAAGCCACAGGAGTGAGCTCCTATGGTGAGCCTTGACAAAAGGGCAAGACCCCAGGGAGGCAGCTCAGCAGTTGGATTTCTGAGGAAAGAGACAGAGGGCCTTGGGAGAAGCAGACAGGACTCTGAGGCATCACTTGGTGCAAGAGCTGGAAAGAACTCTGCTGAGCCTGGGAAGAAGCAAAGAGTCTGTGGAGGAGGGAGCGCAGGAAGGGGTTGGACAAAAGGGCCTAAAGTCAGGCCGAGGTAGGAAGTAGTTCAGGGATGCAGCAAGGAAGTCTGAGTGAGCAGACCTCAGCTGCTTTCTATGGGTCCCTAGACTGGAACCCACATTAGAGGGAGGGCGGGCAGGCCTGGGTTCTTTTACCATCCAAGGAAGGTGGCACCCTTATGAAAACCCCTTGACCACTGAGCCCAGAGTTGAGTGGAAGACCTCACATAAGGTGATTGGACCATTGTTTTGTGGGACACTATTTATCCCAGAGGTGGGACTGAATGTGACCTGGCCAGAGGCCCAAGTCATGGGACAAAGCAGACCACCACAGAGCCGGAGCATCTGCCATTAGTGGGTGCCAGAGGAGGAGAGCCTGCTACACCATGCCCAGGCACAAGGCAGTACACCAGCCAGTGAGTCACTTCTATACCATGTGACTTAAATATAAAATGAGTCGTTAAATCTAGATTTGGGTTCTTTAAGTACAATTCAAGGGACACAGGATGAAGATGGTGCAAATATTTGCTTTATGCTACAATCTGATCTGTAGATCATATTGCAAAATTGTGGCTGTATATTTAAAGCAATACTGCAGCAGGCTGCAGAGTTCTGCAGATTTTTATTGGGTGAAATCCTGGCTCCATTGAAGTCAATGGGTGTTTTCCTATTGACTGCAATGGTAAAAGGATTTTTCACCCCTGGTGTTTTTACTTGGAGAAATGAAATTCTATTGTAGTGATCACTGCTTATGACCCCCCACTTGGTAAGGCAACTCCCATCTTTTCATATGCTGTGTATTTATTTCTCTACAGTATTTTCTGCTCCATGCATCTGATGAAGTGGGTTTAGCCCATGAAAGCTTATGCCAAAATAAATTTAGGTTTCAGAGTAGCAGCAATGTTAGTCTGTATCCACAAAAAGAAAAGGAGTACTTGTGGCAACCTTAGAGACTAGCAAATTTATTTGAGAATAAGATGAAGTGAGCTGTAGCTCTTGAAAGCTTATGCTCAAATAAATTTGTTAGAGACTAAGGTGCCACAAGTACTCCTCATTGTTTTTGCTTATATGGTTTTCACTTCTAGTCTTCAGTGTACTGTACCTTCAACTCATTCATGATTTACCACAATGCAATTTAATTTGTTTTTAGTAATTAGTTTCCCCATTTCTAGTGACCAAGTGACACTAAGAGGTTTCCATTTTGCAAGGTAATCCACTATCTTCTGCACCTACAATGTATTCTATGTTAAAATCTGATTAAAAACAATTGACTTTTTATTCATGCTTACAGTAGTTCAAACCACCACAATAAGAGAAGGAGTTAGTATAAATTTGACAGCCCAACTTCCTCCTGGCTGTGACTCTCAAATGGATTTTGTGAATTTCAAATCACATACTTGCACTGTGAAAAAACTGTCAATTCATTTAACAACCTATATAAATATATATGGTGTGTGCAGTACATTGCTGTCTTAAAATATCAGCATGCCCTGTGACTCTGTCTACACTGTCTGTGCAAGAAGGCAGAAATTTTGCCAGTTGTCAAAAATGCAGCACCGTGGTTTAGGTTTTTATTTTTCTGCAGATGCAGAAAGATTTATAAAGGTTAGCACAGGACAATCATTTTTGCTTCTAACAATGCTGTTTTAGGCATACAAAATACTATTGCTACACCACTGTGTAGTTCTTAAATGTTTGGCTATACTACTGTAGTGGTGAATGCACCTGCAACTGTGTAAACAATGTAGGACTAAAAATATATGGATATTTTCAGTGTGACCTCTAAATAGAGGAAAATAAAGTACTTTTAAAGCTTAGATTGTAGTATTCAGTAGAGTGGTGTGGGAAAGCTGTATAATGTTGCATCATAGGAGCTCATTAAAACACTTTTTTCAAAATGTTGAACAAATCAAGTTTATATTAACCTGCGTTTTTTGCTTTGGACTTCATGTTCAAACAAACCCACAAAAGTTGAAATGCTGAGTCTAAAGCAATGAGTTTCACCAGGTTTCTCACTCAAACTACGAAATACTGCATTACCAGTGTAACCCTTCTGCCCGTCAGAGTTGGCAGCAACAAGGGCCGGGTTCAATATCTAGGGGATCCATTCCAATAACACAATGCAAACCGGCTCGAGCCCCCACCCAGTGACCTGGGACAAATATATACCACCCCCGCTGGGCGCCTCCAAGAGGCAACACTTCCCCTCTTGCAAGCACATAGTCTGAGTGTAGCAAAAGCCTTTTAATAACAGAGAGAAACAATGTGGCATTATGTTTGGGAACCACCACCAACAGGATTCATAACACAACCCATGAGCAAAAAAACCCACCCCAAGCAAATTGGGGCATGCCCTTTTCCCTTTGGTTCTTGAGTCCAGCAACCCCAAATCACCCAAAGTCCCAAAAGTCTAATGCCCCAAAAGTCTGTCCCTGGTCAGGGCAGCCCCAGAGTTCAAAAGTTTATCTGCGGAGCTTTACCTCCCAACCTGGGTGGAAATGGGATGGGGGTAAGAGGCACCTTACATGATCTGAAGCTGACCGCCCCACGAACTCCTTCGCTCAGCTCCACGGCCCACAAGCAGCTCCTGCCATCCACAAACTGCTCCACCAGCCGGCCCGCCAACCGCTCCACAATATAGCTTCAGGCTCCCCCACTACTTAACACAACACTCAGTGATTTCAGCTTGTAGTAGGGGAGCCCCAGTGCTGGTGCACTGTCAGCCCAAAATGAGCTCAGCAGCCTATAACTAGACTTCTAATGAAATCAAAATTAGCTCTGATATTCCACAGTGGAGAGAGGAGGAAGTGCAATTAGCATGTAAGGCTCTCACCAAGGGGCTCATGCCACCAAATATTAATACTTGTCCCCAGCCTCTCTCCATTCACACAGTTTTGGAACCCATGACCCTTGCCTAGCGAGTGCTACTTAGTTGATGGTGAATCCCTCCATCATAATAAAAGGCTGCATACAGTTCCAAGCACAGTTCCCATAATCAGGGTAATAACAATTTATTCTTCCTGCCCCAATAACAGAGACACTGGGGATCCCACAGCAGCCAAAGTGACCATTTGGGCAGCTATGGTCTCATTCTAGGCGTGGTTGGTGTGCCTATGCAAATGAGATCGGCCCCTGAAGTTCTTTTCCACAACTTGCCACACCTCACCACCAGAGGTCAGGGTGGAGCTCATCCTGACACTGCTTACACCAGTAAAAAGAAAAAGGAGTACTTGTGGAGTACTTCATCTGATGAAGTGAGCTGTAGCTCACGAAATCTTATGCTCAAATAAATTGGTTAGTCTCTAAGGTGCCACAAGTACTCCTTTTCTTTTTGCGAATACAGACTAACATGGCTGCTACTCTGAAACCTGCATTACCAGTGTTTCTGCCAGCACCATAAATTTAGCAAATGCTGGCTAACAGGTCTGCAGACCTTTGATGAACTTGTTCTAAAAACCTGCCACGCTGTAGAGAAACTCAAAGCCCGCTGATATTTGCATGGTGCCAAGTTTCATAGCAATCTGTTTACACAGCTTTTGGGCTGGGATCAGTTTGCACTGGTGAAATGTAGAGTAAATCCATTTTACTTCATGGAATTACTCCAGATTTACACTAATATATTCCACATGCTTTATTCTTAATCTTATGCTAATACCTCACATGGAAGGCTTTCAAAGATACAAATGGGAGTTAGGTACCCATCTTGCACAAGCACTGGGCCATGTTGATGGTAGTGGCATGGTTGTATGAGGTGAAGGATAAGCAGAGCTGTGTCTCATCTGCATATTGCTGGCACTTGAATCCATATCAAGTGACCAGTTCACCTAGCAGCTGCCTGCAGATGTTGAGAAGAACCGAAGTAAACAAATCCCTTCAACTGAGTGCAGATTTCCCTTATGCCACCCCTCTCTGGCCCTGAAAGGGTTAAAAGCAGCCCTGAAGAGGGCTGCAGCTGGGAAAAGGGATTAAGAACAGCTGGGGGTAGCTGACCACAGGTGTGGCTGGCTTAATCAGGGCCCAGCTAGCCCTTATAAGAGGCTGTGGGCTAGAAGCTGGAGGAATCTCACTCTAGCCCTGGAGTGGGAAGGGCTAGCTGCCTGGTAGCAAGGTACCTGAAGTAGAGCAGTGCTGGGGAAGGGCAAAGGGAGCTGGAGAGCTCCAGCCTGGTAAACCCCCAGGCTGCAAGCCTGGTTTACGTCCAAAAGCTACTGGGGCTACAGAGGTGTAGGCTGGGTACAGGCAGAGGCAGCTGATCCTACCCACTTGCCAGTGATGAGTGGCCATGACAGACTGCAGTCTGCCCCAGTGAGTGGGGGCTAGATGATGACTGGTGGTAGCCACTGGGGCAAGGTGGGTTTAGAGGGTTGGGGTTCCCCTGGGAGGGGAGGCCCAGAGTGTGGGTTACTGCTGGGGGCAGGACCCCAAGGTAAAGGGTACCAGGGTTTGTGGGGGCACAGGGCCAGTGGCAGGTGAGACACCTGCTTGCAGAGGGCACACCGGGCTGAAAAAGCTAATTCCCAGGATAAGCAGCAGGAGGTGCCGTGCTGGTGCCATCACATTGCTACAGCCACTTTCTGCTGTTATGCACTCCAGTCTTCCACTGTTACCGGTCTTTTTCCATTTGAATTTCAACCATGCCCAATCTATATTAGGCATGGGGAAACTAATCAGCTGTGGTGCATCGATATGTCATTCGATCAAGACAAAATAGGGATTTGGAGATGTTGAAGTTACCACAACACATTCTGCCTCCCTATTTCCTCGTAAGGATCAGACATGCATGATGAACAGGAGCTTCAAAACAGCATTTCTGTCTATCCCTGCCTGGGTCTGCAGGATATCAGCAATTCCTCCTGATCAACCTGTCAGGAAATGTTGGCCGTGGAATGATGTTGCTACAATTTCTTCATTTGGCACAAATTTTCAAATCTTGGGAGAATGATAAAATCTCAGTTATTCAATAGGTCCCTGCCAATTTTTGTACTCATATAATCCCCTGCCTTTGCTGAACCTGACTTGGCCTCTATTGTATGATGGTAAATGATAACTCCAAGTATGACAGACAGGCTACATGTAGTCATTAATCCTCACATAAGCTTTTATCATACATCTCAATCTCAAGCCATTACAAATATTGAGAGATTGTTTAAACAACACTGGGATGGCTACAATTTTCATTGAAATGGGAGTGAAGGATTTGATTTTGTTGCAGTAATTGAGAAGGAGTTATGTCATGGTACCTACAGTATATCTCATCACTTTATTTTAGGGATAACATTTTCTTTTGGATGCAGGCATACATTGTCTCCACCAAAAGACCAAATTTTGTCAACATTACCAGTGTTATCAAGCAGCAGACAGTAAATGTATTTTAAACATCACCATACATACTCACAGGTCTCTTTATATTCCAAGTGATAGTCTTCCATTTTAGAGTGGTAATTACTGCATCCTCATCCACTAATTTGGCAGCAGTCCAGGGCAGGAAAGATCTTGCATGCTCCTGAACTTTATAGTTGCACAGTAGATAATGGGTTGTAGATCTCAGACTGACTTGAATTTTTAAATTAATGAATTCAGAGGGATCCAGTGGATTGGCTTTTGTTTCAGAAAAAACAAATTTCTATAGAAGTCTGCTCATTTCCATCCTAAGGAGGAGAAAGCACTTGATTGGGATTGTGAAACTAGCTGGGGGCTAGCTGCACTCTGAAAGGTACCCACCACTGAAGGAGGAGAACAGATGGTTGAGCTTTCTTCTAAGAAAACCTATTACAGTAGATGAGCAGGCTCCTCCCTTCATGTTGATTTCTTAATACAAATAAAAAAATATGGACTTTATGTGCTCTGTATTGCTCTGTTGAGGTCCCTGGCTTTCTACTTTTGATGTCATTCTGCCATGAAAACTCAAATGGGAGACAGCTATGGTAGCTGACCTTTTAGAAACATGACACATACAATTCCCAGGGCTACTTCCCCATAGCAGCCCCCACTTCCTCAAGCTCCACTTCACCCTTACCTCAGGGCCTCCTTCCTTGTGACTAACATGGTGTGTACTGCTCAGTCTCTCAAACAACACAGCTCCTAACATCCACCTGACTAACTGGGAGGTTTTTAACTAGTTTCAGCCAGTCCCTGATTGGCTTCAGGTGACCCAATCAACCTAGCGGTCTTCCTACCTTCTGGAAAGTTCTTAATTGGCCCCAGGTGTCTTAATTGACCAGGAGCAGCTGCCATTTCACTTATCCTGGTACCAGGAATTTGTTCAGCCTGGAGCTAATATATTTATCTCCCACTACTTTTCTATAGCCATCTGGCCTTGCCCCGTCACAAACCACATGGGGATTTTTAAAAGAGATTCTCTGCTTCTTTCATGCTTATTGAACAGATCTGAAGACTGTGTTTGATGTAGATTGTTTGAAAGTAAATGTGAACTTGGAGAGAATAGGCTTTGGAAATCTCTGCAGTTTGAAGAAAAATATGTCTGGAAACAGCATAATTTATATGCAGTTGCTCCCCTGTATTTCACATAGATTCTCTGCTGATGTAAATAGGGATAGCATCTATGATACTGTGTATAAGAAAGACTATCATGGGTATCATTGATATTACCACTGTCATACAATTGTAACAAAACTTGTATCATGTAAGGTGTCAATGGAAAAGTTATGAGTTGCTAAGTATGACTATCCTGTTTGTATGCATGCATCATCTTTGCATCTGAAGTTATGAATACTTGCTTAAACCTGTGTTGTATTCCTGGGTGACACCCTCCAGATAAATTTACATCAAAGCTAGACAGCTATGTGTTGATGGCCCATTAAGGACTCTCAAATCTCACAGTGGGCCAGAGAAGAAACTCATCTTGCCCAGATAGCCCTTCCTGAGGATGCCTCAGCGAACGAGAAGCCAATGGCCACCCCTTGTGATTCAGCAAACCATGTAAGGACATGTGCGATGCTCATGTGACCTTGGATTCCATGTTGGGCCAGTAATTTTCCACACACAGAGCTTTGTGTGGGCTTTGTTTGCGACAGTAAACTTCCATGAACATTACAAAGAATATAAAAGACCTCTGAGACCCCAATGGACAAATTGCTAAGGAGGATACGAAAGAATAGCATGATCATATAGGGACAAAATTAGGCTAAGGCACAAAATGAGTTACACCTGGCAAGGGACATAAATGACAATAAGAAAAGGTTCTATAAATGCATTAGGAGCAAGACAAAGATGAAAGAAAATGTAGGTCATCTACTTAGTGGGAAAGGAGAACTAATACCTGATAGCATCAAAAAAGCTGAGGTATTTAGTGCCCTTTTTGCTTCAGTCTTCATTAAAACGTCTAATGGCAACGAGAAGCTCCATACAATTAATATTAACAAGAAGGGGGAAGGAATGTAAGACAAAATAAGGAAAAAACAGGTTGCAGAATATTTAGGTAAATTAGATGTATTCAAGTCAGTGGGGCCTGATGAAATTCATCCTAGGGTACTTAAAGAATTAGCTGAAGCAATCTAGGAACTGTTAGCAATTGTCTTCAAGAAGTCATGGAGGACAGGTAAGGTCTCAGAGGCTGGAGAAAGGCAAACATAATACCTATCTTTAAAAAGGGGAACAAGGAGAAATTATAGACCATTTAGCCTAACTTTTATACCTGGAAAGATATTGGAACAAATTATTAAGCAATAAATGTATAAGCAAAACATGCCAGAACAACCTAATTTCCTACTTTGATGGGATTACTGGCCTAGTAGATGGGCGGGGAACAGTAGACATGAAATATCTTGATTTTAGTAAGACTTTTGAAACCGTCCCACATGATATTCTCATAAGCAAACTAGATGAAATTACTGTAAGATGCATGCAAAACTGGTTGAAAGAATGTACTCAAAGAGTAATTATCAATGGTTCACTGTCAAACTGGGAGGATGTATCTAGTGGGGTCCTACAGGGGTCACTCTGGGTTTGGTACTATTCAATATTTTCATCAATGGCTTGGGTGATGGAGTGGAGAATATTCACATACAATTTCTGGATGACACCAAGCTGGTAGGGGTTTCAAGGACTTTGGAGAACAGGATTTCAAAACAACCTTGACAAATTAGAGAATTGGTCTGAAATTAATAAGATGAAATTCAGTAAAGACAAGTGGAAGGTACTACACCTAGGAAGGTAGATACGCTGGAGGGTAGGGATAGGATACAGAGGGACCTAGACAAATTAGAGGATTGGGCCAAAAGAAATCTGATGAGGTTCAACAAGGACAAGTGCAGAGTCCTGCACTTAGGATGAAAGAACCCCATGCACCGCTACAGACTAGGGACCGAATGGCTCAGCAGCAGTTTGGCAGAAAAGGACCGAGGGGTTACAGTGGATGAGAAGCTAGATATGAGTCAACAGTGTGCCCTTGTTGCAAAGAAGGCCAATGGCATTTTGGGATGTATGTGTAGGGGCATTGCCAGCAGATCGAGGGACATGATCGTTCCCCTCTATTCGACATTGGTGAGGCCTCATCTGGAGTACTGTGTCCAGTTTTGGGCCCCACGCTACAAGAAGGATGTGGAAAAATTGGAAAGTGTCCAGCGGAGGGCAACAAAAATGATTAGGGGACTGGAACACATTTAGGGAGGTGGTGGAATCTCCTTCCTTAGATATTTTTAAGGTCAGGCTCGACAAAGCCCTGGCTGAGATGATTTAGTTGGGGATTGCCCCTGCTTTGAGCAGGGGGTTGGACTAGATGACCTCCTGAGGTCCCTTCCAACCCTGATATTCTATGATTCTATGACTCTAAGGGAAAATCAAATGCACAATCACAAAATGGGGAATAACTGGGCAGGGGTAGTACTGCTGAACAGAAGTGATAGTGGATCACAAGTTGAATATGAGTCAACAATGTGATGCAGTTGTGAAAAAGGCTACTATCGTTCTGGGATATATTATCAGGAGTGCCATATGTAAGTTAGAGGAAGTAACTGTCCCACTCCAGTCAGCACTGGTGAGGCCTCAGCTGGAGAACTGTGTCTAATTCTGACATACTTTAAGAAAGATGTGGACAAATTGGAGAGAGTCCATAGGAGAGCAACAAAAATGATAAATTTCAGAGTAACAGCCGTGTTAGTCTGTATTCGCAAAAAGATGTAATTGCGTGACCAGAGAGATTGAAGTGTTCTCCGACTGGTTTATGAATGTTATAATTCTTGACATCTGATTTGTGTCCATTTATTCTTTTACGTAGAGACTGTCCAGTTTGACCAGTGTACATGGCAGAGGGGCATTGCTGGCACATGATGGCATATATCACATTGGTGGATGTGCAGGTGAACGAGCCTCTGATAGTGTGGCTGATGTTATTAGGCCCTGTGATGGTGTCCCCTGAATAGATATGTGGGCACAGTTGGCAACGGGCTTTGTTGCAAGGATAGGTTCCTGGGTTAGTGGTTCTGTTGTGTGGTATGTGGTTGTTGGTGAGTATTTGCTTCAGGTTGGGGAGCTGTCTGTAGGCAAGGACTGGCCTGTCTCCCAAGATTTGTGAGTGTTGGGTCATCCTTCAGGATAGGTTGTAGATCCTTAATAATGCATTGGAGGGGTTTTAGTTGGGGGCTGAAGGTGACGGCTAGTGGCATTCTGTTATTTTCTTTGTTAGGCCTGTCCTGGACTTCCTGGAACTCTTCTGGCTCTATCAATCCGTTTCTTCACTTCTGCAGGTGGGTATTGTAATTGTAAGAATGCTTGATAGAGATCTTGTAGGTGTTTGTCTCTGTCTGAGGGGTTGGAGCAAATGCGGTTGTATCACAGAGCTTGGCTGTAGACAATGGATTGTGTGGTGTGGTCAGGGTGAAAGCTGGAGGCATGTAGGTAGGAATAGCGGTCAGTAGGTTTCCGGTATAGGGTGGTGTTTATGTGACCATTGTTTATTAGCACTGTAGTAGAGGAACAAATCAGATGTCAAGAATTATAACATTCATAAACCAGTCGGAGAACACTTCAATCTCTTTGGTCACGCAATTACAGACATGAAGGTCGCTATCTTACAACAAAAAAACTTCAAATCCAGACTCCAGCGAGAAACTGCTGAATTGGAATTCATTTGCAAATTGGATACTATTAATTTAGGCTTAAATAGAGACTGGGAGTGGCTAAGTCATTATGCAAGGTAGCCTATTTCCCCTTGTTTTTTCCTAACCCCCCCCCCTCCCCCAGACGTTCTGGTTAAACTTGGATTTATGCTGGAAATGGCCCACCTTGATTATCATACACATTGTAAGGAGAGTGGTCAGTTTGGATGAGCTCTTACCAGCAGGAGAGTGAGTTTGTGTGTGTGGTTTTTGGAAGGGGGGGGGGGTGAGAAAACCTGGATTTGTGCTGGAAATGGCCCACCTTGATTATCATGCACATTGTAGGGAGAGTGGTCACTTTGGATAAGCTATTACCAGCAGGAGAGTGAGTTTGTGTGGGTGTGTTTTGGGGGGTGGAGGGGTGTGAGAAAACCTGGATTTGTGCTGGAAATGGCCCACCTTGATTTTCATACACATTGTAAGGAGAGTGGTCACTTTGGATTAGCTATTGCCAGCAGGAGAGTGAGTTTGTGTGTGTGGTTTTTGGAAGGGCCGGGAGTGAGAAAACCTGGATTTGTGCTGGAAATGGCCCACCTTGATTTTCATACACATTGTAAGGAGAGTGATCACTTTAGATAAGCTATTACCAGCAGGAAAGTGGGGTGGGAGGAGGTATTGTTTCATGGTCTCTCTGTATATAATGTCTTCTGCAGTTTCCACAGTATGCATCCGATGAAGTGAGCTGTAGCTCACGAAAGCTTATGCTCAAAAAAATTGGTTAGTCTCTAAGGTGCCACAAGTACTCCTTTTCTTTTTGAAAAATGATAAAAGGTTTAGAAAACCTGACTTATGAGGAAAGATTTTTAAAAATGGGCATGTTTAGTCTTGAGAGAAGAAGACTGATGGGGGAACCTGATAACGGTCATCAAATATGGTAAGGGCTGTTATAAAGAGGATGATGATCAATTGTTCTCTATATCCTACCTTCAGGGGACATGAAGGAATGGGCTTAATCTGCAGCAAGGGAGATTTAGGTTAGATATTAGGGAAAACTTTCTAATTGTAAGGATAATTAAGCACTGGAATAGGCTTCCAATGGAGACTGGAATCCCCATCACTGGAGGTTTTTGAGAACTGGTTGGACAAACATCTGTCAGGGATGGTCTAGGTTTACTGGGTCCTGCCTCAATGCTGTGGGCTGGACTTGATGGCCTCTCAAGATCCCTTCCCACCCTACATATTTATGATTATAGGAAATAGTGGGAAAGAAACAAAGAAATCTTTGTGCACCACGTCTTGAAAATTATATGGTTATAGCAGAGGTGGAAAATGCAGTGGGCCCTGAATGTCTGAGTAGATGCTTAGGCAGTTATAATTGCATCTGCTACATCTTTAGTAGGCCTCCTGATTATTGAAAGCAGGGAAAACAGATCAGGTGCCAGGTGAGCTGCAGTCAAATAAATATGTGGGGAAAGAGAACACTAGAGGAGCAAGAGGGGTCCACCAGGCCAGTGAAGCCTAGCAATGCAGACTATCTGAATAGGAAGCTTTGGTGAGAGGTGGCTGTATGGACTTTACTGAAGGGCAGAGCTAGCACATGTCTCTTGAGATGAAGAAAATAAGTGCAGAACTGACTGAAGCTTGTGGGGGGGGGAAGCTGCAGCTGCCCCCGCCTCATGTTGCAAACTCTGGTACACACAGAACAGCATCCCTTATCTCTGGAGACACTATCCCTCCTGGAGCTCACTCTGGATTCTGCTATTCTGCATTGCTCTCCCATTGTGAACCATTGCCTGGCCTTTAATTAGGGAAGATTTGACAAGGATTAAAGGCTGAACCCAGACAGGGGAACGGGGGTACCGTGTATTTAAAGAAAGCGTCAACTGTTTAAACCTTGAAGAGAATAACTTCCTTACAGGAAGATAAGTTCCCTGCAGCCTCCCTTGATAATGCTGTTCACTTAAATATGTCTATATTGAGGGTACAGACATCACTAGAAGCTTAACACTCACTACTCCAAGTGCCTGCAGTAACCCCAGTATCTTCCTGTTCAAAGTACAGAGCAAGAGTCACTGTAGACTATAGTGGGAAACATTGAATTAATGTCATCCACTCTATCTCCATAGAGACATGGTTCTATATAATTAAGAAAGTTTTATTTAAAGAGGTCATTATTTGGGCCCTCAGCAAAAGTACATTGTTGGTCCTTATTGTCTGGATGGTGTCCCTTTAATGTGCATTTGTGCGTGAGGAAACAGTCAAATGGTTGTGACAGAAATACATTACAACTGGCCCTGCCCTCTCTCTGGGCAGACACTAGTCTGTTGTAAATGGACCCAAATCCCAAATAATTCTGCTGTGCTCCTCTTGGTCTGGGTAGTGACTAGTCAAGGTTCCTAGCTTGGGGATTCTCAGGCAGTGTCCCTAGTGCAGGCTGCCTCTGTGATACCCTTTTTAGAGCCCAACGCCAGTGTTCAAGCTCTCCTGGGTCCCCAGTTGCCTAAACACATTCCCCCTAGAGTCCATCTGGCTGTGGAAGCTCTGGTTTCTAGTCAAATAGTTCAGGGACAACGTAGAACTGGCTGGAAAGTGGAATATCCATCCCACAGGAAATTCTGAGTGTTCAACGTTTTGTTTGATTCCAAATCACAACAGAACCCTGAACCTCAGAATTTTTCATGAAAGGAATTTTTCTTATTTGGAAACTGCCATCTGGTGGAGGCTGCCATGTAGCATTCCAAGCTGGGGCAGGGTAACTCTACAGGCAGTCCCCACTTTGGTTTCCACTGCAGATGTCTACTCCCCCAAGAACTCCGCACAATCTTGTGGGGGCTCTACTTTACTAAATCTAAATACATTTTTATAAAAGGATCTTCCCTTGAGTTCAGGGATTGCACAGTCCTGCTCCTTGGGACCTGTCAGGGCTAAGCCATAGGTAGCCTGTGTGCACCGCTTGGTTACCAATTTGCAGTTAGGAGACAAGTAGCAGAGTTGGGGTTGAGCTGTGTCAGGATACCAAGAAGTTAGGGTCATGCACCAAGTTGCAGGTGAGAGGCAAGTAGCAGAGCCAGGGTCATCCAGTGTCAGAAGCTGGAGTCTAGGGTCCACAGCAAGCCAGGTCCAGAAAGGAGATGGTCTGCATCATTGCTCAGACAGCTTCCCATGGTGGCTTCCTGGTTTATAAATCAGCAGGAGCCGCCACTCAGGCCCTGCTGGGTGATACTTCCTGCAGTGTTTAGCATCACAGAGTCCTCCAGAAGAAACCCAGGCTGAGCTTCCAGTGGAGATGTGGAAGCATTGGTGGTCTAGAACCTCCATGATCCCAGGTTCTCACATCCTTGTGGGCGGTGCCAGCCCAGGCTTGTCAGGGTGAGTCCTGACGGATTCCCTCACCAAGTCAGGGGTGTGGAAATGGAAAGCAGGTTCTCAAGTGTGCTTCTTAGGACCGTAGCCTTCCGAGTCCACCAGATAGCACAGGTGGCCATGTGGCTGTCAGGAATTAAGGATGGCATGTACTTCATACTCCTCATGACCCTGGTATTTGACTGGTAGAGGAGACAGTGTGTTTGGACGGAGAAGGGATTCTCAGTATAGGGCTTCAGAAGGGAAATGTAAACAATTTGGCATCTTTTGAGGGACTGGAGAAGCTCTAGTTTATCTGTTGGAATATCTGTAAGAATCCCAGGAACTGGTGGTCCAATTTCTGGAATGGGTGACTGGTCTGGAGATGCTTTGCAGTGAGCCACGGCCTACTTTGAACGCCGGAGCTTCATGTCACCCATGACTCACAGACTGACTCAGAGTATGACTCAGACGCGGAGTAGCTGACCCTTGCCCCTGGCAAAGCTTCCGGAGGGCAACCTCTGCAGAGTGGACATGATGTAGGTCATCAAAGATGACTGAGAAGACTTGCAGGAAGGCATCCCAGTTGGAGAGCACTCAGCTGTTCTACCTCAACAGGGGGGAAGCCCAATCGAGTGCTTTGATGGTGAGAAGGCTGAATACTAGCCCTACCTTTGTCTGGTCTGTGAGTTGTTGGGGGTGGAGCAGGAAGAGCAGCCTGCATTGTTTCAGGAATGCATAGAATTCCTGATGGTCCCCATCAAACTTTTTGGGCAGCAGCACTATAGAAGCTGGTTCAGGTGATGAGTGGTCCGTCTGGGCACGTAGTGTAGCTACTTCTCCCTGTGGGTGTGAAAACTGCTCATGCAGGGTTTGTGCTTTGGTAGTGAACTCTGTCACTCGTGCCGAAAGCATGAGCTTCTCTGCTTTCAGGTCGGTGACTTAGTCCTGCAGGTCCTGGGCCCCTGGGGAACTGCTGGTCAGAAGGTGGCCTGCCCCTTCCATCATGTGTGGAAGGGTTGAATAGAGTAGGGGGGGAGGCAAAAATGGTCTGAGAAAACTGTCATGTGACCTGTGTAAACTGGTCATTTACAGGGTCAGGAGTCAAGGTTGAGGCAGCTCAGGACACCAAGAAGTCGGGCTCAGGCGCAAAGTTGCAGGCTAATAGTGGAGTTATTCTTGAGCCAGGTTAGGATATCGGGCAGTCAGGGTCAGGCACCAAGTATCAGAGTGAGGGACAAACCAGGGTCAGAGCTGAGGGACCACACAAAGGCAAGGTCTGGAACAGAAGCAAGCAGGCTGCATCAATTGTCAGACAGCACCCCATCATAGCTTCCTGGTTTATATAGAAGGATGTGTGAGTGGCTGCCACTCAGGCCTTGCTGGGTGGCATTTCCTGCAGTGTCTAATGTGATGGCCCAGATCTTGAACCCAGGCCAGAGCATCCCCAGCTTCTGCATCCTAACCTTTACCAAATCTCTGCTGAAAGCTGGTGTCCTGAGAAGCTAGTAGGACTATAGCCTCAGCCAAGGCACCACCATGGGAGCCCTGAGTGGAGGATTGCCTGGCTCCATCAACTGGTCCAGCCCTGCTATTTAAGCCAGAAGGAGGCACAGGAAGTTTGTCTGAGCCACAACGTGATTTCCTGCTGTGGCTGCATTGGACCGTGCTTGTGTCTGCCTCCTGCACCGAACCCTGTTCCAGATTTTTGCTCTGATCTTGGCTCCTGCCTCACTCTTGCCTTAATTCCTGTCCCACTCTGCACTTGATCCTTGCCCACCCTTATGCCTCCCCTCCAATCCTCAGTTACCAGTCCTGGCTCTGACCTCAGCCTCTGACTTCTGATCCTGACTCTGGCTTGACCCCTGGCTCTGGTAATTGGCAGTTGACTGTGGTGCTGACCCTCTGTTTTGTTCCCCAATCTGGATACATGCTGTGTCCACTAGACCTGACTCCTGTTCTGACTACTAGGCCAGACTGCCTACAGCCCCATCCATAACACCTAGCTTCAGGGGGTCCTCTGCCAAAAACAAAGTCTGAGCTCCCAAGGGCGATGCTGAAATATTGGTGATGAAGAACCTCCATGGTCCCAGGTACTACTCTTACAGAGCCTGTGTTTCTTAGGCCGGGCTTCTCTGGTCTACATTCCTTCCTGGTGGTCTAAGGGTGCACAGTCCTAATCCTAGGGGGAGGGGAGGCCTCTGGTGTTCTGCATCTGGTTCAGGCTCTGCCTTAATCTTCTGCAGCACTGACCTGCAGCCACTTTTTCCTCCAGCCAGCATTCAATGTCAGTGACCTTTGACGGCTCTCTCATTGTTAGCTTTCCCCAGGTGCCCCACACCCCAGCCTGAGCACACAAGGTATATCTACACCTTTTGATTGAGTGGAAACGAGCCTCTCACCCTGGGTTGATAGACTTGTGCTAGTGGGGCTCTCACTCGTGAGCTAAAAACAGCTGTATAGACAGTGCTTTGAAGGTGCAGTTGGATTGGAGCTCAGGCTCTGAAGGGATGGGGGTGGGCTTCAGATCTCGAGCTGCAGCCTGAGCCACAGCTTCAAAGCCCTAGCTATACAGCTATTATTAGATCACTAGTAAGAGCCCAGCTAGCCCAAATCTATCAACCTGGGATAGGAGGCTTGGTCCTGCTTAGTCCAAAGTGCTATGTAGTTATACCCACAGTGTATAGAATTGATTGACTTTGTCTGGATTATACTTGTTTTCAACCTGTATGTCTCCATCCAACATTGACACAATGAAGGTTACAACCCTAAAATGGTATTCACAAAACAAAATGGAGCTCACAAGTTGACAGACATTTCTGTCCCAGTAGTCATGTTTTGAGTTTGTCTAGTTAAAACAAAATTCAGCATTAGATAATGCATGTGTAAATTTAGGTTGGAAAGTCAATTCAAATATTCCACAATGAGAGATACCACTCCTGAAATGGCAACATGACTGAATGACAGGAAGATGTTAAATGTAAAACTCCTTCTAAATCTCTGCCATATCCTTTGAGTGATACAATAAGAAAAATCTCATAAAATTTACCATCACCTGATGGGATCATGAAAAACCAAAGATTTAGGCAGGTAACACTAACGGTGAGCCACAGGGCTTTTACAATGTTCAGATACCTTCATAATCTCACAAAAGGTTTGATGTCAAATCCTACAAGTCAATCTTTAATTGCTAAGGTAGATTTAAAGAGATTTTTAGGCTCTGAATAAGCCTCCTTGATCTTTCAAGGAGGGCAACATTCTTCAAAAGCTGTATTTATGTTTTCTGGTAATCCAAATTGAGTTTCAAGGCAACAGATGCATAAATTCTCAATCCTGAAGGCTGACAGAGTGCCTGGGAAATGCACTTGGTCTGTTTCTCATTTCATTTAACCTTGCAAAAAAGGTACATTTTGTGATATAGCTACACCGAACCTTACCAATCATACTCCTTGAACTCCAGTTCCTGCAGGCTGTCACTGTGCCTCTGTAGAGACTGTAGTAGAGGGAATACAAACCACTCAAAAGATGAGGTAAAGAATATTAACGTTGCTTATTAGTTGCTGGGAGTATAGCTTGGCTCACTCTTGCTAAAGGGAGGTTGCAGACCACACAGACTCAGTGTGCTCTAGAAGACTGGTCATAGGACAAACTCCTGTGTTCTAGCTTTTAACTCTGTCAATTTTGTATGTGTTTTTTGGCAAATTACTTAATCTCTATGTGTCTGTTTCCTATATTTCAGTGGAGATGATTAATGAACCAGATGGGTTGGTGTCTTGTAAGGATTAGCATTTGTACAGCACCTCAAGGATTTAAATGATTATACAGGGTAAGTGCTAAGTGGTGTGGTTATTTTATAGGCAGTGCTGGGAGATGAGGCCATGTCCACGGCTGGTGAAAGTGGACACAACTCCAAGTTAATGTGTCTGTGCCTGCTTTTGCCCACGGTGAATGTGGCTGAGGAAGAGTGTTGTAGGGCACAAGGAAAATAAAACAAATTCAGGTAATGCACAGAGGGCAGATGAAGTCACGTGGATGCTAGAGTACCTCTTGTACTACCAGTCACCCAATACTGTTTATCCACATTGCCTGCCAGCCACCACTAATCTCTCCCATCCCAAAAAACACTTACTCTACTCTCTCCCACAAACCATCCCCTGTAAGAACAGGCATCATGTTACCAGTATGGAAAAAACTGTGCAGATTATACGATGTCTTTGAGCATGCCCGGTGTGAATTAAAATGCTTCCAGGAGGTGAATAATCTCACGTTGAGCTGAGCACGTGTGCTGTTAATGAAAGTGCTCTGCCTCACTCCTGAGTGCTTACTGAACACTGCACCCACCATTCACACCGCTAAGCGGTGTCCCTGTAGCGGGGTCGCATTGGAAAACCTGGGAAGTGGGCGGGCGCAAGCCCACCCACTGCTAAAGGCCCCTCCCCCAGCCTAGCAGGAGGGACCACTGGTCCTAGGGACCAACTGATTACGGGGGACAACTAATGAAAAATAGGGACTGGAGTGAGGGTCAGAGGTTGAAAATGAGGAGACCGGATGGGGACACCGAGCAGAGAACCCCGGACAGTGCC
Organism: Eretmochelys imbricata; assembly: GCF_965152235.1. Classification (NCBI taxonomy): domain Eukaryota; kingdom Metazoa; phylum Chordata; order Testudines; family Cheloniidae; genus Eretmochelys; species Eretmochelys imbricata. The sequence goes on from NC_135573.1 coordinate 245,151,681, forward strand.
TACTGCTCCTCAAAGCTGTTGAGGGAGCCAGCGGACACTGCCCAGTGGAACTCTGCCTGGATGCATGAAACTAGGGAGGAACGGAAATAGGCCCCGCAGTCGCAGAGCACCCCCTCGTCCAACATCCTCCTCCTGGTATTGCAGATGGAGACTTTGGCCAGAGCCAGGAGGAGGTTGACGAGGAGGTCTCACGACTTCGTAGGGCCATGGATAGGATGTGCAAAGAGGAACAAGTGTGGGGAAAAGTGCAGCCAGAACCTCAACAAGAGGTTCTGGAGGAGCCGGAATAGGGGCTGCAACCTGGCACATTCGAGATAGGCATGCTCTAGGTTCTCCCTCACACCGCAAAAGGGGCAGGCCTCAGGTGTAGGGGTGAACCGCACCAGGTGCACTCCTGTGCTTACGGCTCCATGAAGGAGCCAGCAACTAATGTCCCCGGTGGGCCGTGGGACCAAGGTGGAATAAAGGCTAGCCCACCCTCTTTAGGTGGAAGATAGTCTCGCCATTTGGTGTCGGGGCGAGACACGAGGGTGAGGAAATGTAACGTATGGAGCACGAGCATGTACAGATGGTTTCTGGGAGCGGTTCGAAACCGGACCAGCTGCAGGGTATGCAGCTGGCTGGGAGTGTAGGAGCGGGGAGGCTGGGCGGGGGAGAGGGGCGCTCGCAGAACAGGGGCCCAAGAAAAATATCCGGAAGGCCGGGGTGAGGGTTGGGCGGGGAATGCCCTCTCGCAGGGCTCGCCGCAGGAAAACAAGAGAATCGGGTGACAAAGCGGCCTTCACCTCCTGGAGTACGTGCCTAGGGATCGGAGGGGTGGAAAGCCCCATGCGTCGTCTGAGTGCGCGGGGCTCCACTCAATCCGCCCGTCGTAGTCCAGGAGGTCTCCAACTCTGGTGGTTTCTGCCAGGATCAACCTTCCACACACCGAGGGAGACTCCGCCACCTGCACACAGAGGTCAAGGTTGTGTAGCAGGGGCTCCGTGAGGAGGTCTGCTCCCTCGGTGGCCACAAACGACCTGGTCGCCAAAAAAAGCTTCCAGGTCTGGAGGAGGTCCTGGTAGAAGACTGGCAGCTTGGAGAGGTCTCGCGGAAGGCCTCTCAGATGGAGAAAAAAGAGCTGCCAGTCATATCGGAACCCTCGGAGGGGGCAGAAGAAGGTGTGCACCAATGTGCTCCATGCTGGACTACCTGCGTCGTAAAGGAGCCTCTGCAGGGCCTGGAGGTGGAAGACATGGACCTGGCTGTGCAAGCAAACCAGGCCCTGTCCTCCCTCCTCCAGGGGAACACTCAGAGCCCCTTCAGAGACCCAGTGCATCCCCGGCCAGAAGAACTCCAGAACCATCCTCTGGAGCCTGGCCAGGATCCTCGGGGCCAGGTTCAGGGTGTTGAGTCGGTGCCAGAGCATGGACAGTTGGTTCAGCATCAGTGCCCTCCCTCGCAGGGAGAGACACCGGAACAGTCCTGTCCATCTCTGAAACCACTCACCCACCCTGGCCTCCAAATCCTGCCAGTTCTCCGGCGGAGAAGGATGTGTGGTGGATAGATAAATGCCAAGATAGAGCAGCGGTCCCGCGCTCCACCGGATGGCTTAAAGCATGGGTGGGAGGGAGCTCGCCTGCCACCCGTCCCCGACCACCAGGCCAGAGCTCTTGACCCAGCTGACCCGGGCAGAGGAGGCCGCTGAGTAAACGGCCTGGCAGGCCTCCACTCGCACCAGGTCGTCCGGGTCCTGGACCACGAGGAGCACGTCGTCGGCGTACGGCGACAAGACCAGCTGCAGCTCCGGCTCCCAAAGCACCAACCCCATCAGCCTCTGGCAGAGGAGACAGAGGAAGGGATCGATCGCCAGAGCATACAGCTGGCCTGAGAGGAGGCACCCATGCCGTACTCCCCGGCCGAAGCTGACCGGCTCGGTCAGGGTCCAGGTGAGCCTGACCAGACACTCCGCATCGGCGTACAGCACCTGGAGAATGCGGACATTCGGCTTTGGGCCCCAGTTTGTGGGCTGAGTGCCCAGGAGATACCCGTGGTCCACCCTGTCGAACGCCTTCTCCTGCGCCAGGGACACGAGGGCAAACGACAGACCATCTCTACACCCCAGCTCCAAGAGGTCCCGGACCAAATACAAGTTGTCAAAGATGGTCCGGCCCGGGACGGCGTAGGTCGGGTCGGGATGGACCACATCTGCCAGCACAGACCCCAGCCACAGCGAGATGGCCTTCGCTATGACCTTGTAGTCTGCGCTGAGGAGCGAGACGGGATGCCAATTCTGTAAGTCACAGAGGTTCCCCTTCTTCGGCAATAAGGCGAGCACAGCTCACCTGCATGAGAGAGGGAGGACCCCGCTTTGCAAGGAGTTGGCCCAGACGATGACAAGGTCTGGGCTGAGGATGTCCTAGAACACGCGGTAGAACTCCACGGTCAGCCCGTCCATGCCTGGAGATTTATTAGTGGGCATGAGATGGAGGGCTTCCGAGAGCTTGGCCAGAGAGAGAGGTAGCTCCAGCCGGTCCCGGTCACCAGCGCTGACCGTCGGGAGTTTGGTCCAGAGCACCCTGCGGGCATCGGCGTCAGTGGGATCCGGGGAGAAAAGGTTAGTGTAGAAGGCCCAGCCCTTCCACGCATCTCCTGCGGATCCATGAGTGGGGTCCCGTCCTCCACCAAGAGGCAGGTGACGTGCTTTTTGTCCCCCCTCCTTTTCTCCAGGGTGTAGAAGAAGCGGGAGCCATGATCCATCTACCAAAGGAGGCGGATGAGGGATCAAACAAAAGCACCCTGGGCTCGATGGTCCTCCAGGACCCGGAGTTCCTCCCGCTTCTCCCAATACGCTGCACGGAGGGGTGGACCCTCAGGGCCGGAGGTGAGATGCCTCTCTAGCTAAAACCTCCCGCTCCAACTGCCCTATCACCGCATCCCTCCGCTGGGCGGCGCCCCAGGTGTAGTCGCGGCAGAAGAGCCTTGCGCGTACCTTCCCCACATCCCACCACCACCTTGCCAAGGGAAAAGCATGCCCCGCCCCCGTCAGGCCAGCCAGAATTCCCGGAAGGACGCCACGAAGCCCACGTCCTTCAGCAAGCTGTTATTAAAATGCCAGTAGGCCGGCCCTGGCCTCTCCAGACAGAGAGGCTGTCACGGTCACCAAGTGGTGATCCGAGAATGGGGCCGGCCGGATACCAGAGGCTCGTACCAGATGGAAAAACGAGCTATAAATGTGATCCAACCGGGAGTGGCGCAACCGATCCCCCTCCACCCGGACATAAGTAAAGGTAACATCGTCGTCCGGGTGACGGTCGCGCCAGACGTCCACGAGGGAGTGATGATCCATGATCTCCCTGAGGATGCCCGCTGCTGCCTGGGATGTCTCGACTCCTGAGCGGTCCCGGTCCTCGAGGGTGGTGTTGAAGTCCCCGCCCAGGACCAGGCACTTGTGAGGATCTAGTGTGCTGAGGAAGGCCGACATCTGCCAATACAAGAGCACTTGTTCCAGGCCCGCGTTCGGGGAGTAAACGTTGACCAGGTTTAATCTCAGCCCCTCCATGCAGGCCCAGTCGTGCAACAGGCGACCCGGCACGACCTCAGCTACCCCCAGCACCTCGGGCCGTAGCTTGGGGAAGAACAGGGTGGCCACCCCAGCTGCACGGGCGCCGAGGTGGCTAAAGTAAACCTCGTCTCCCCCCCCTCACTCCAGCCGCCAGCTAACCTCGACGGCTGGAGCCGTGTGGGTCTCCTGCAGGAAGATCAGAGTACCCCCCCACCCAAAGGAAGGGGAGCACCTGGCTCCTGCGAAGATCCATGCTGCAGCCCTTGGTGTTCAACGTAGTAAAGATGGTATCCTTCATAGGGAGGGCTGGGGTGAATCCCTACGGGCAGGGGAATCAACGGCCTCTAGCGGGCCCCGCAACAACCCCTGTTCGACCCCAAAGGTCATCAGGGAGTCGCAGAACTTATGGGCTTGCCGGTAGGCCGCGAGGCCCTGCCTCCCGGTCTCTCTCCCCTCCCCCAAAAGGCCCTTCACAGCCCGGAGGATGCGATGGAAGTCCTCCCAGCGCTGGATGGCGAGCTGCACCTTGCCATTTGAACCACGGGTGTCCAGCAGGAAATAGCACAGCTCTTCCCTCAGCACAGAGGGGGACGCAGCAGCCAACCCACTGCCGCCCTCCGATAAAAGATCTTTGTGGCCTGCAGAGATGGGCAAGCATGGAGCAGAACCCGCCACAGTTGCACCTGGCAGCCCGTCCCCATCCCTGGCACAGGAGGGGGCAGTGGAGGGAATAGTGCAGCCCCCATGATATTAGGAAGAGGGGACATGAAAACTTCCCCCTGAGAATTGTCCGTAGACAGAGGAAACAAGACAACCTCAGGGGCGGCAATAACATGGGCGGTGGCAGGGAAGGGAGCGAGCGACTTATTGGGGATGGAAATAGGATCGGGGGCAGGGCAGGGCAGGGACTGGGCCAGGCGCAAGGACAGAAGAAGGGGTGGGAGCAGGGACAAGGGCGAATATTGGGACCGGGACAGGAAAGGGGCCGGGAGCAGAGGTAGGAACAGGAGTGGGGACACTGATGGGTTCACGGTCCCCGGAAGCTGGGCTATCGGGGTGCGGCTCCTCTTGGCCGGGAGCGGGGGACAATGGGACAGGGGTTAGAGAGGGGCCTTCGCTGATGCTGGGCACAGGAGCTGTGAGAAACACGTCACCTGCAGCCACGGCATCAGACACTACGGAAACTTCAGTGGGGCCCCCCTACGGAGGGGAAGCCAACCACTCCATCCGGGTACTAGAGGGCATGCCCACAGGCTCGGGGCCAGACCTCTCGGCATTGGCCGTCACCTCTAGGGGCTCGGCGGCCTCAGGTGAGGTGCCATCCACGGCTGGACAAATAGGGAGAGCCAGGGGCGCCCCCAGGACCAGAGGGGGGGCTACAGTTGGGAGTGAGGGGCAGAGAGAAGGAGGAGGGGGTGGTGGAACTGAGCCACCATCCAGATCGAGGCCCGCTGGCTGGGGGTCGTCCTCCCCTTGGGTGACCAGGGTCAGACCCAGGGCCTCGATCTCCTTGAATATGGAAGTAAATCCAGTCCCCGCGGCCCGAGAGTTCTCCCCATCAGGAGCCAGGGCAGTAATAGCCCTGGTATCGACAACAGCAGGGGGCACAGATGGCAAAGGGGCCGGGGGAACTCCTACAGAGGCCTCCTCAGGAGGGGACTCAACAAGGGGGGGCGGTGACACCTCCATCTGCTGCCATGGCTGCCGTACCCAGCGTCTCCTGCTGAGCCCCATCTGGAGGCTCGGCACAAGATGTAACAGTATCAGCCCACCGCAGCATTTTTCAGGGGGCCTCCTCTCCCTCCTCATCAGAGAGGAGGGATCGAGCCTGCAATTTACGGGCACCGCGCTTCCCCCGGATGAGCACCCAGCCCTCCAAAGTGGAGGAGGAGGGCCGGTCGGGGGGGCAGGACCGGGGCAAAGGTGATCGTTTTGGGGCTTGGGGCGGCAAGGGCGGGACAACGGGAGAAAGGGAAACCTCCCCCTGGAGCGAGCCCTCTCCCTCAGCCGTCAGATGTCTTGCCGCCCTCTCCTCCACGGGAGGAGGGGCAGTGGCAGCCGGGCTGCCAGGGTCACCGGCGGTGAGAAGGCCAGCACCCTCCCGGGTCTCGGAGGTCCCAGACTCGCCTCTGGGTCGGGCCAGGGGGCAGTCCCTCCGGATGTGCCCCGTCGCCTGGCAGAGAAAGCACCGGGTCTCTCCTGTTGAATAATGGACCCGGTAATGGGCCCCCTGATAGGGCACCAAGAATGACCCCTCAAGCGCCACCCTGCCATGTGTCACTGGCGGCACTTGAATCTGCACCTGCCGGCGGAAGGACAGAACATGGTGGAGGGCGGGTTCCTTGCAGCCCAGCGGGAGAGGGCTGATGACGGAGATGGGTTTCCCCAGGGTGGAGAGGGCAGGCAACAGGGCAACGTTGGGCAGGAAGGGCGGGACCAAGGTCAATACCACCCATACACCCAAGTCCTCCAGGGGTTCTAGGGCAACGAACACACCCACCACCGCCAGGCCCTTCTCTACCGCCTCCTCCGATGCTAGGAAGAACACAACCTTACCATACATCTTGGAGGCCACCATGATGGCCGTGGGCCCTACCACCCTCGCCAACGCCCACACGTATGTTTCAGTGTGGGGCGAGGCGGACACCAGGAGGCAGCAGACGCCATGCCTCCTGGTCAGCGAGGGGAAGGGGCCCCAGCCACCAGGAATGGTACCGGAGGTGGCAGTCGGGGCAGATGGTGCAGCGGCATGCGGGGGGGCATCGGCCACCTGGGCGTATGCTCTGGGGGCTAGAGATGGAGCGCCTTCAGAGCGGGTGGAGGGAATGGCTGGGGAGGAAGAGGCTGCAGCAGATGTCGGGGCCGCGGCAGGGAGGGCAGCCCTGCCAACGGGAGGTTTTGTTTTCCGGGCAGGACCTTTGCCCATTTTATTCCCCTGGCCCTTTTTGCTGGTGGAAGGGGCAGCCATGGCAGCGGCGGAGTCTAGGCTAGTAGTGGCCAAGAGGGTAGCCGCTGGGATGGGCAAGGGCGGTGGCAGGGGATGAACTGTAGGGGCAGGAGCAGGGGTAGGGCCGGGCCAGGGCCAGGGTCCTCCTCCATAGTGGAAAGAAGCAGGAGGAGGCTCTAAATCAGGGATGGGACAATGGACAACTGCTCTTCCCCACTAGACGACAGGCAGGGGAGGAGGGTCCAGCAAACAGGGTATTGGGAATAGGGAAGGTGGGACAGGACCAACCACTCCTCCCTGCTAGACTGTGTGCAGGAAGGAGGGTACCAGCGTGGGGGGGGAACTCTAGGGAGGTACCGGGGGAAGGGAAGAAGCAACCACTCCTCCCCGCTAGGCTGCAGGCAGGGGAGGAGGGTGCTAACAACAGAAGGAGACGGGGATAACAAAGGAGAGGGGGACAATCACGGGCGCAGGGCGGGGCACCAGCTCCTCCGGCTGCACTCGAAAGGGGAAGGACTATGATTGCATCAGGGGAAATGCAGTAATCAGGGTAAACAACTTAAAAAGGGGGAGGGGGGCACAAGCTCTCCGAAAGGGGACATGGGCACACCAACTGCGGGTTAGGTGGGGTGGGGTCAGAGGGAGTCAGGGGGAACAGCAAACAACTGAGGGTGGGGCGATTAAAGCACAGGTGTGTGGGGGGAGAACCAAACACTTGGGGAAGGGTGGGGCAGGCTAAGCAACAAACTTGCAAGGGTTGGGGTGGGGCAGGCACACTAAGAAACCCAGGAACCTAGGATGGGGCCAGGATGGGACAGGCAAATAACCAGGGAAAAATCTTTTGGGGAGCTACAGGAGGAAGGGAGGAGAAAACTGGGCTGGGGGGGTAACGGGAAGGCTCCCCACCCAAATGCAACTGAGGAGGGGGGCCAAGTCCAAAAAAAGGGGGGGAGTGCACCCACAAGCGCTTGTGGGGCTCACTCCAGTCCTTGCTCGCTGCTGGAAACAGGCCCAGGTGGTGGTGGGCGAAGAAACAAGCAGCCCCTTCACGGGGCAAGCAGCAGGTGTTGATGGTCAGCTAGGTTGGTGGAGGGGGCAGTGGCAAAAAGGGGTGGTGGTGAAGGAAGATATGGTGGGGAGCAGCAGGACTGGGGAAGGGCTCCATGCCTCTCCCCTGGCCCCCCACAGCAGCAAAAGGCTACCACCACCCCAGCTGTTAAAGTCACTCAGTCCAATAACTGACCCCCTTCACAATTCCTCACAGCGGTCTTCCTCCTTCTCAATGAAGGAGCAAGCTTCAGAGCAGCAGCAAGCAGGTGGCGGCCAGCCAGGTGAGGACCCAGGCAGAAGGGGTGACAACAGTGGTGGTGGGGTCCTCACTTCTTCTCCCTCCAGAGTGGTGGGGATGGGGAGGTAGACCAGCAAGGCCCCCCCTCCCCACAGCAGCAGCAGCTCCCAGAAGGGGTTCTAGCCAGCAGCGGCCCCTCCAGGGAGGGAGGGAGAGAGCTCTAGCCAGCAGGGCAGCCTGAACAGACTGATCTCTCCCTTCCATAGCAGTGTGGCCACCCACTCCAGCCCTGAGAGGGTTAAAGCCAGCCCTGGAAGAGGCATAGGGGCTGGGAGAAAAGCCCAGGCTGATTAAAGGAGCAGCCGCAGCTGTGGCCAGCTCAATCAGGGCCCAGCTGGCCCTTATAAGAGGCAGTGGGCCAGGAGCAGGTACTCTGTCTCTGACTGCAGAGAGGGAAGGACCTGGCTGCTTGGGAGTTGAAGAGGAACCTGAGGTGGGGCAGTACTGGGGGAAGACAGGAGGAGCTAGGGAGTTCCTGCCTGGAAATCCCTAGGTTGCAGGACCTTGTGTGGGGCCTAAATAGGCTCTGGGGCTGTAGAGGTCCTATCCCCCCTCCCCTTGCCTATGATGACTGGCTTATGCAGATTGCAGCTGGCCCCAGTGAAACAGGGCTAGATGGTGACTGGAAGTAGGCTGAGGCAAGGTGGGGTTTGGGGGTTCCCTGGGGAGAGGAGACCCAGAGACTATGGGGGTACTGCTGGGGGCAGCACCCAAGGGAAAGGGGCATTGGGGCCCTGGAGGGGCACAGGAGTGCCGGTGACAGGTGAGACACCGGCTGGCATGGGGTGCTCTGGAGGCTGGTGAGCTAATTCCCTGGACAACCAGCAGGAGGCACCGTGGAGGTGAGTCTTGCAACACTACAGTTCCCCACACCAGCACCACACATTTCACTCTGCTTCCATGGTGTTGGCAGGGTGATCTGCCCCCCTTCCCACAAGGGAAGAGAGGGTGGGAGTAACAGGGGGTCTCCCACCCAGATGGCTGAAGGAGGGCTGAACTTTCTCTTGCCTTTGTTTGTCTGTCTCTTAAGCAGTCATGGCCCACTGCTGAAGTCAGCTGGTTACCAGGCAGGTCCAGCCCCATTAGAGATGTATAGGAAATGGTCTTTTCATTCCCAAGACAATTTTTGAGATCTTGACATGGGTTCCCATCTCAAACCAAGATGAAAAGTTAAAATATCAAATCTTTGAGAACAAATAAGTTTGAATCAATCCAACTTTGAAAGGCATTTTGAAACAGAACTTTGTTTTAGAAAATATTGAAATGGGATGGTTAAACATTTCTGAATTTTTTTCCAAAATAGGAAACTTGTCAAAACTGACACTTTCCCATTAACAGTTATGGTTTCAATTAATCAGCACTTTCAATGGAAAAAAATATTTTGTTGAAAAATTCCCAACCATCTCTAATGAACATTCTTTTCTAAACTTTACCTAAGACCTAGGAGCCCTATTGTCAAGTAAGTTGCTGCTGACTGAATCAGGTCTGAATCTGGAGCCCGTCTGGTTAATTCTTCCTTGAACACAATGAGTAGTGAATAGCACATGTAAATGAGTCCACTTTACTAAATTTAACATTTGTTTACAACTTATTACCCGTTCCTTTTGTTTTCTATTCTGTACATCCTGAATGGCTGCGTCAAATGAGCTAACTATATATTTACCTGAATCTTTTATTTTAAGTAGTTCAGGAATTATGATGTGGAATTTGATTCACTTTCCATTTTTAAAATGGTTTGATTTCTTCTTTTTTAAACTGAACTTTAAGTTTTCTTCTGAAGGGCTAGAGCTTCATTCATGGCTGTGAGGGTGACATTCTTGCTGAAGTCTGTAATTTCCCTTGGTACCTTGCTTCATTTTCTCAAAATATTCCATCCACTGTTGCCTTCCTCTTTCCATCAGGACTTTGATGTCTCTTGACCTCGATAATGGCAGAGTAAATATTTTGGGGTCTCTCCTTGGTGTGTTGCTTTAATAGTGTGCTTTATTTATTTATTTTATTTTATTTTATTTTATTTTTAGTAGTCCTCTTAGCATGGCATGACCTGTTTCACCTTTTTTAGAGATGGTCAAACTGGTTCAGATAAAATAAAAATTTCACCGAGAACGGGAACCAATCTTTTTTTCCCACTCTCCCTATGTTTGGATTACTACTTTCCCATGTATACTTGCCTTTGATTTTGAATTATGGCTCATGACTCTCTACTTCCTATTTCCAACCTGGATAAAAAGTATAAGTGCAGAAATGCCCTGAGAATAGGCTTTATACAAGATATGCAGGGGTTTTTGTGTGTGGTTTTTTTTCTGGAATCAAAAGCCTTATATAAGCAAATCTCTCCTGGTGGGTCACCCATTAGAAATTCTAATATGATACTAAGTATCAGAGGGATAGCAGTGTTAGTCTGTATCCACAGAAAAATAAGGTGCCACTGGACTCCTTGTAAGACTACCAGATTTATTTGGTCATACACTTTTGTGGGTAAAAAAACCCACTTCTTCAGATGCATGGAGTGAAGATTACAGAAACAGGCATCAATATATATTGGCACATGAAGAGAAGGGAGTTACCTTACATGTGGAGAACCAACTCCCTTCTCTTCATGTGCCAATATATATTGATGCCTGTTTCTGTAATCTTCACTCCATGCATCTGAAGAAGTGGGTTTTTTACCCACAAAAGTGTATGACCAAATAAATCTGGTAGTCTTTATGGTGATACCAGAGTCCTTGTTCATAATACGATACTGCACATTATGATTTAAATGTTCCTGCATTATTGTTGATTCCCTCTCATGTGAACACAGCTTAGATTGTAGAATTAAACTATGGACTTGCCTTGGAGTCAGACAGCCTGGAGAAGTGCCAAAGGAGTGGAGGAGGAGGCAGCAATGCTGAAAATAAGTGGCAGGGCACTTATTCAGGTGCAGTGTGTGCCATTAGGAGGAAGTGGGCAGGAGCTGCCAGGAGGGTTGCAGAGGGGAAGCACTTGAGGACAGCAGACATTAAGAGGGGACCAAAATGCAGTGGTTAGGGACAAAAGCAGCTCGTAGGGTGAGAGGGCAAAGGAAATCCCAGCCAGGGACAGGGAAGAAACCATGCAGGAGTTGGGAGTGGAGGGGGGGGGGTCCACTAAAAAGCCTTGTTTGGAACAGGAACAGCTACCAGGAGGGTTGAGGTGACAAAAAATTACTCCATTTGGATGCAGCCACTGGAGAACTAGGGACCAGAGAGTGAAGGACCTCTGATTCCTCTGCCCATCTACCTTTTTCTTCCCACTATACCTCACAAATTGTGTGAGTGAAAGATCTTGTAGTGCTGGGGAGCTGCAAGCTCTTGACAAGAGGGTTTCAATGAGTGAAATTCAATGAGGGTTTCAAATCTCAGCTAGGGTGAAACACTGGCTGGGATTTCTTCCTGGAGCTCTAGGAAAAACAGAGTTAATAAGACACATGCATCTCTAAATATACTACGAAGTACATAAAGACTAACTATCTTCCACATCTCAAGGACGATTTTAACCAGTTGATTCTGGGAAACTTTCACGGGAGAGTGCATCAGCCACTTTGTTTGAAGCTCCTGAGATGTGTTGGATGTCGAAATCAAAATCTTGGAGACCTAACTCCACCGAAGAAGTTTTTTGTTAGTTTCCTTGACGGTGTGAAGCCACTTCAGTGCAGCATGGTCGGTTTGCAGGTGGAAACGCCGTCCCCAAACATATGGGCGTAGCTTTTCCAGAGCGTAGACAAATGGCATAACATTCTTTTTCAGTGACTGACCAGTTGCTTTTCCTCTCAGACAGTTTTTTGCTGAGAAACACTACAGGGTGGAATTCTTGATCAGGTCCTTTCTGCATTAAAACTGCTCCCACACCACGCTCGGACGCATCTGTGGTTACTAGGAACAGTTTGTCAAAGTCTGGGACCCTTAGTACAGGGTCAGACATGAGTGTCGCTTTAAGCTTGTTAAAGGCCTTCTGACACTTTTCGGTCCACTGAACAGCATTTGGCTGTTTCTTTTTGGTTAGGTCTGTCAGTGGGGCGGCGATTTGGCTGTAGTGCGGTACAAATCGTCTGTAATAACCGGCCAAGCCTAAGAAGGATTGAACCTGTTTCTTTGACTTTGGGACAGGCCACTTTTGGATAGCATCCACTTTGGCCTGTAGGGGGCTGATAGTTCCTTGACCCACCTGGTGTCCATCTGTTTAGGCCTATTTGACACTTCTTAGCCTTAACAGTTAGTCCTGCCTCCCTTATGCGCTCAAGGACTTTTTGTAGATGTTCCAGGTGGTCTGCCCAGGAATCCGAAAATATGGCCACATCGTCAAGGTAGGCGACTGCATATTCTCCTAATCCCGCTAGGAGACCATCTACAAGTCTTTGGAAAGTGGCGGGTGCATTTCGCAGCCTGAAAGGGAGTACATTAAATTCATACAGCCCGAGATGTGTGATGAAGGCTGACCTTTCCTTGGCAGATTCATCTAGCAGTACCTGCCAGTACCCCTTGGTTAAGTCCAAGGTAGAGATGAACTGGGCCCGTCCCAGTTTCTCTAATAGTTCATCTGTGCGTGGCATTGGATAGTTGTCTGGGCGAGTTACAGCATTTAGCTTACAGTAGTCCACGCAAAAACGTATTTCCCCATCTGGTTTGGGAACTAGAACCACTGGAGATGCCCATGCACTTTCAGAGGGACGGATTACACCCATCTGTAACATATCCTGGATCTCCCGTTCTATAGCAGTTTTAGCTTGAGGAGACACCCGGTAAGGTTGGACCCTAATTGGGTGAGCATTACCTATGTCAATGGAGTGGTATGCCCGTTCAGTCAGGCCTGGGGTGGCTGAGAACGTTGGCGCGCAGCTAGTGCACAGCTCCTGGATCTGCTGTTGCTGCATACGCCCAAGGGTCATGGAGAGGTTCACCTCTTCCACGCCACCACCACATTTCCCTTCGTAGTAGACACCTTCGGGCCACTCAGCGTCGTCTCCTCCGTGGGCTGTAAACTGACAAACCTTTAATTCTCTGGAATAAAAGGGCTTTAGAGAATTAATATGGTACACCTTAGGCTTTCGGTTGGAGGTGGGGAATGCTATGAGATAATTAACAGCTCCCAGGCGCTCCTGGACCGTGAATGGCCCTTCCCACGATGCTTCCATTTTATGGGCCTGGAGCGCCTTTAAGACCATGACCTGGTCTCCTACTTTGAAGGAACGCTCTCTGGCATGTTTATCATACCAGGCTTTTTGCTCTTTTTGAGCATCCTGTAAGTTTTCTCTAGCAAGGGCTAAAGAGGTTCGGAGGGTGTTTTGTAGGTTGGTTACAAAGTCCAGAATGTTAGTTCCTGGAGAAGGTATAAATCCCTCCCATTGCTGCTTCACCAACTGCAATGGCCGCTTAACCTCACGGCCATATACAAGTTCAAATGGGGAAAACCCTAAACTGGGATGTGGTACAGCTCTGTAGGCAAAGAGCAACTGCTGCAACACTAGGTCCCAATCATTGGAGTGCTCATTTACGAATTTACGTATCATGGCCCCCAAAGTTCCATTAAACTTCTCCACCATGCCATTTGTTTGATGGTGGTAAGGAGTGGCAACCAAGTGATTTACCCCATGAGCTTCCCAAAGGCTTTTCATAGTTCCTGCCAGGAAATTAGTCCCTGCATCGGTGAGGATGTTGGAGGGCCAACCTACCCTGGCAAAAATGTCTGCTAGTGCCTGGCACACACTTCTAGCCCTGGTGTTGCTTAGAGCTACTGCTTCCGGCCATCAGGTGGCAAAATCCATGAAAGTTAGTATGTACTGCTTTCCTCTGGGTGTCTTTTTCGGAAAAGGACCCAGAATATCCACAGCTACTCGCTGAAATGGAACTTCAATGATGGGGAGTGGCTGGAGAGGGGCTTTGACCTGGTCTTGGGGTTTTCCCACTCTTTGGCACACCTCACAAGACTGGACATAGGTAGAAACATCCTTGCCCATTCCCTCCCAGTGGAATGACCCCCCCCCCCAAACGATCTTTGGTCCTGTTCACCCCAGCATGACCACTAGGGTGATCGTGGGCTAAGCTCAAGAGCTTGGCCCAGTATTTAGTTGGAACTACCAACTGTCTCTGAGGATGCCAGTCTTCCTGGTGTCCACCAGAAAGAGTTTCCTTGTATAAAAGTCCTCTTTCTACAACAAACCTGGATCGATTAGAAGAGCTGAGAGGCAGTGGGTTGCTCCGTACCGCCGTCCAAGCTCTCTGGAGGCTTTCCTCTGCTTCCTGTTCGGTCTGGAACTGTTCCCTTGATGCTGGAAACATCAGTTCCTCATTAGATTGTGGACCTAGGCTTGGTCCCTCTGGAAGCGATATAGGGGATGGAGCTGTTTCTGTTGACTGTGAACCGCTCTCCGTGGGTGCACTATGTTGGGATTCAGGCTCCGGCTGAGCCTCTTGGGTCGGGTTATCGGCTGCTGCCAGTTCAGGTTCGGTGGGGCCCTCTGGTGTTGAGGTTGCAAGTACTGGATTCAGTGCTGACACGGGGTCTGGTGTTTGGTTGTTCGGCTGGTTCCGGTTCTGGGCTGGTTCCGTCTGGGTCTCTGGGACTGGATCCACTACTGCTGTTGCAGACATTGGCCTGGGGTCCGGGTCCATCACCTCTGACCGGGTCCTGATAGAAGTTTCCGGAACAGAGCTAGGCCTCACGGCTTGTTTAGCCTGGCTGCGGGTGACCGTTCCCACCCTCTTGGCCTGCTTCACATGATTGGCCAAGTCTTCCCCCAACAGCATGGGGATGGGATAATCATCATAGACTGCAGAAGTCCATATTCCTGACCAGCCCTTGTACTGGACAGGCAACTTGGCTGTAGGCAAATTGAAAGAGTTGGACTTGAAGGGTTGAATCGTCACTTGGATCTCTGGGTTGATTAAATTGGGGTCCACTAAGGAAGCATGGATAGCTGACACTTGTGCTCCGGTGTCCCTCCACGCGGTGACCTTCTTCCCGCCCACACTCACAGTTTCCCTCCACTCCAAGGGTATCTGGGAGGTATCTGGGCCTGTGGACCTCTGGTGTGATTCCGGTGCAATGAACTGTAATCTGTTGGGGTTCTTGGGGCAGTTGGCCTTTACATGCCCCAGCTCGTTACACTTAAAACATCGTCCAGCTGATGGGTCACTGGGGCAAGGAGGGTTGCTGGAGAACGGGGTGGTGGGATGATAAGGGGTCTGGAGGGTTCTTTGGGAGGTAGGTGGGGCTTTGGGCGGCCCCCGGTAATAGGGTGTGGTCTGGGGTGGTCCCTTCTGGTCTCCGCTCCAACTGCGACCAGTTTTCTTCTTCTCTGCCACCTCCACCCATCTGGTTCCAATCTCTCCTGCCTCGATTACAGTTTTGGGTTTCCCATCTAGGATGTATCTTTCTATTTCCTTAGGAACACCCTCTAAGAATTGTTCCATTTGCATTAGGAAGGGCAAATTTACTGGAGATTCAACACTTGCTCCTGATATCCAGGCATCCCAATGTTTCACAATGTGGTAGGCATGTCAGGTAAATGACATGTCTGGTTTCCACCTTAGGGCTCTGAACCTCCGACGAGACTGCTCAGGTGTTATCCCCATTCTGACTCTCGCCTTGGATTTAAACAGTTCATACTTGTTCATGTGTTCTTTAGGCATTTCAGCTGCCACCTCAGCTAAGGGTCCACTGAGCTGCAGCCTCAGCTCTACCATGTATTGGTCAGTAGAGATGTTGTACCCAAGGCAGGCCCTTTCGAAGTTTTCTAGGAAGGCCTCAGTATCATCACCTGCCTTGTAGGTGGGGAACTTTCTGGGATGGGAAGTGGTACTTGGAGAAGGATTACTAGGGTTTGTTGGGATATTCTGCTGAGCCTTTATCTTCTCCATCTCCTCCACATACTTCCTCTCTTTTTCCTTCTCCTCCAGTTCTTTGTCCCTTGCTTCCATAGCTCTCCTGTGAGCAGCCGCTTGGTGTTATTCTGCTTCTCTCGCTGCCTCCCTTTCTTGTTCCTTCTCCTCCTTCAGCCGCATGAGTTCTATCTGTCTTTCATGTTCCCTTTGTCTTTCCTCAGCCTGGAATTTGGCTAATTCCAGCTGTAGTCGAGCTGTGGATTTTGTCATTCTAACCTCTCTGTTTTTAACTAACTTTACACCCGAGGTTTAGAAATAAACAAACAAAACTTGGCTGTAAAATTTTGCTGTGCTGGAATAGAATACCTATTCTCTGATAGTGATTGTCAGCCTACAGAAAAAGACAATTCCCTTGTCTCTGCTCTGGGCCCAAATTAAAGCAAAAAACCTCCAACTACTTGGAAACCTGCTTACCCAGCCCAAAGAAAAAGCAAATGGGTAGAACACACCCCCGCTATTTACTTTTAAGGGAAAAAAAAAAACTCTGGGTTGGAAGACTGTGAATTTCCCTGCAGGAGTTAGGTACCCTGCCTCCAGGCAAAGAAACCCTGCAATTCACAAAGATAATCCCCTTTTGTCTCTGCTTGGCCACAAAGCAGAGAAAAAACAAGCTGCTTTCAGTTTCAGCTGCTTTCTGGACTTCCTTTCCAAAGGAAAAAAAAATTTCCTTTTTAAAATCTGTATTTCTAGTTCAAAAAATCTCAACTGGATCTCAAAATGATTTCAGGTTAATCCCACCACTATGCCACCATGTCAAGGTTCCTCCCCCACTCTGAACTCTAGGGTACAGATGTGGGGACCTGCATGAAAAACCTCCTAAGCTTATCCTTACCAGCTGAGGTCAAAACTTCCCCAAGGTACAAAATATTCCACCCATCGTCCTTGGATTGGCTGCTACCACCACCAAACTAATACTGGTTACTGGGGAAGAGCTGTTTGGACGCATCTTTCCAGCGAGGTTACCTTTAGCTTCTTCGCTGGCACCTGACCAAAATCTCCAATGAGGAGACAAGATACTTTCAAAAGCTGGGAGGAGGGAGAGAAACAAAGGGTCTGTGTGTCTGTCTATATGCTGGGTTTCTGCCGGGGATAGACCAGGAATGGAGTCTTAGAACTTTTAGTAAGTAAGCTAGCTAGGTATGTGTTAGATTATTATTTCTTTAAATGGCTGAGAAAAGAATTGTGCTGAATAGAATAACTATTTGTCTGTGTATCTTTTTTGTAACTTAAGGTTTTGCCTAGAGGGGTTCTCTGTTTTTTAATCTAATTACCCTGTAAGATATCTACCATCCTGATTTTACAGGGGAGATTTCTTTATTTCTATTTCCTTCTATTTTTATTAAAAGTCTTCTTGTAAGAAACTGAATGCTTTTTCATTGTTCTCAGATCCAAGGGTTTGGGTCTGTGCTCACCTATGCAAATTGGTGAGGCTTTTTACCAAACCTTGTCCAGGAAGTGGGGTGCAAGGTTTTGGGAAGTATTTTGGGGGGGAAAGACGCATCCAAACAGCTCTTCCCCAGTAACCAGTATTAGTTTGGTGGTAGCGGCCAATCCAAGGACGACGGGTGGAATATTTTGTACCTTGGGGAAGTTTTGACCTAAGCTGGTAAGGATAAGCTTAGGAGGTCTTTCATGCAGGTCCCCACATCTGTACCCTAGAGTTCAGAGTGGGGGAGGAACCTTGACAAAAGCATTAATGAGGATGCTGTGTGTATGAGCTAAACATGCATTCACAGATGCCTGTATTTCGGTTAAGGACCATGTATATTCCAGTTGGGTATGGCTTTGAAAGGTAGTTTGGTAATGGTTAATCTAGTTTCAGAGCACAATTGCCATGATAAAGAGAGAATATCTCAGAGGTAACTGAGTATACAATAATTAGATCTTGGGTCTTAATTATCTTTTCACACAGTCCAAAAGATATCACTAAAATAGTATTTTAATATCTTATTTAATTCCAGTTATACTGCATGGTCTTCCTCAATGATTAAGAAAATGTAGATAATTTAAGATAAATCTCTTTGGGAATAAGATTTAAAAGGGTATTTAGCATTATCAATTTTGTCAGTATTTGCATGCATTTCCCTGAGATTTACACACTCCCAATGAGAGGATATTAGCAGTCTCCTTCTGCTCCATTCACTTTTTGCATTTCTGAATAGTTAAGAAGAACCATACAATATATAAAATTATAAAGAACTTTCAATATGAATCTGGTCTCTTTAGGCACATTAAGATTAAAATATTCAGATAATACAAATGGATGCTTTCATTCAATCAAAATGCAGTAAAGCAATCCTCTTGATTCCTGACTGCTACTGTATCAAACAATAATAGAATGATGACTCGAGTATAATGGTGGACAGGCAGTGTAAATCCAGATTTGGGGCCTGCAGCACAAGTGACAAAGATATGAAAGCCGTAATGTTGAAATATATTCTAGAAATGGAGGACCCCCAAGGAGTCTACACCTTGCTTTCTAACAAATTGGGTTACTGGGTAATTTTAACTCAGCAAGACTTTATTAGCATAATGGATTATACAAAGGTTGCAAAAAGTGGGTTTGAAAGAAAAAAGAAGGGAAACAAGCCCCAAAGCTATCTGTAAGAGGTAGGTACAATCCACTCAGGATAGTGCCACTCACTAAAGTGATTTTTTTTCACCTGCCAAAAAAATCCATTTTGCTTGAAACTCTTCACAAATCTGTTCTTGTTCTTCAATGAAAAATTTCTAAAGAATTTTTTTGTTTCACTTTTGTAGGAAAAATCAGTTTTTCTTCTCCATCTCCATTGGAAACATAAGAACAGCCATACTGGGTCAGACCAAAGGTCCACCAGCCCCAGTATCCTGGCCTCTGACAGTGGCCAATGGCAGGTGCCTCAAAGGGAATGAACAGACAGGTTATCCTCAAGTGATCCATGCCCTGTCACCCAATCCCAGCTTCTAGCAAATGGAGGCTAGGGACACCATTCCTGCCCATCCTGGCTAATAGGTCCATCAATGGCTATCTTCCATGAATCTATCTAGGTCCCCTTTTGAATCCTGTTATAGTATTGGCCTTCACAAGACCCTCTAGCAAGGAGTTCCAGTGGTTGACAGTGTGTTGCATGAAAAAATACTTTTGTGTGTGTGTGTGTTAAACCTGCTACCTATTTAATTTCATTTGGTGGTCCCTTGTTCTTGTATTATGAGAAGGAGTAAAAAAACTTCCTTATTTACCTTCTCCATACCACTCATGATTTTATAGATATCTATCATATTTCCCCCCCTTAGTTGCCTCTTTTCCAAGCTGAAAAGTCCCAGTCTTATTACTCTCGCCTCATATGGCAGCTATTCCATACCCCTTATCATTTTTGTTGCCCTTTTCTGAACCTTTTTCAATTCCAATATCTCTTTTTTTTTTTTTTTTTTTTTGAGATGGTGTGACCACATTTGCACACAGTATTCAAGGTGTAGGTGTACCATGGATTTATATAGAGGCAATACGATATTTTATTTCTTATTATCTATCCCTTTCTTTATGATTCCCAATGTTCTGGTCACTTTTTTGACTGCCGCTGCACATTGAGTGGATGATTTCAGAGAACTATCCACAATGACTCCAAGATCTTTCTTGAGTGGTAACAGCTACTTTAGACCCCATCATTGTATATGTATAGTTTGGGTTATGTTTTCCAACGTGCATTACTTTGCATTTATCAACATTAAATTTCATCTGCCATTTTGTTGCCCAGACACACAGTTTTGTGAGATCCTTTTGTAGCTCTTTGCAGTCTGCCTGGGACTTAACTATCTTTTAGTTTTGTATGATCTGCCAATTTTGCCACCTCACTGTTTACCCTTTTTTCATTTATCAATGTTAAATAGGACTGGGCCAGTACAGATTTCTGGGAGACACCACTATTTACCTCTTTCCATTCTGAAAACTGGCCATTTATTCCTACCCCTTATTTCCTATCTTTTAACCAGTTACTAATCCATGAGAGAACCTTCCCTCTTATTCCCATGATTGCTTGTTTTGCTTAAGAGTCTTTGGTGAGGACCTTGTCAAAGGCTTTCTGAAAATCTAAATACACTATATCCACTGGATCTCCTTTGACCACATGCTTGTTGACCCCCTCAAAGAAGTCTAGTAGACTGGTGAGGCATGATTTCCCTTAGTCAACATGGTTTTTGCTATTTCCCAACAAATTATGTTCATCTGTGTCTGACAATTTTGTTCTTTATTATAGGTTTCAACCAATTTGCCCAGTACTGAAGTTAGGCTTACTGGCCTGTAGTTGCCAGGGTCACCTCTGGTGCCCTATTTAAAAAATGGCATTACATTAGCTATCCTCCAGTCATGTGGTACAGAAGCTGATTTAAATGACAGTTCTGAAATTTCACATTTGAGTTCCTTCAGAACTCTTGGGTGAATACCATCAGGTACTGGAGATTATTACCATTTAGTTTATCAATTTAGTTCCAAAACCTCCTCTGACACCTCAGTTTGGTACAATTCCTCAGATCTGTCACACAAAGAATGGCTCAGGTTTGAGCATCTCCCTCACATCCTCAACAGTGAAGACCGATGCAAAAACTTCATTAGGTTCTCCGCAATGGCCTTTATTGTCTTTAAGTGCTCCTCTAGCATCTCAGTTGTCCAATGGCCCCTCTCGTTGTTTAGCAGACTTTCTGCTTCTGATGTATTTAAATTTTTTTTCTATTACTTTTGGAGTTTTGGGCTAACTGTTCTTCAAATTCTTTTTTTGGTCTTTCTAATTATATTTTTGTACTTCATTTGCCAGAGTTTATGGTCTCTTCTATTTTCCTCACTAGGATTTAACTTCCACTTTTTTAAAGGATGCCTTTTTGCCTGTCGCTGCTTCTTTTACTTTCTTGTTTAGCCATGGTGGCACTTTTTTGGTTCTCTTACTGTGTGTGCTTTAAATTGGGGTATACGTTTAAGTTGAGCCTCTATTATGGTGTCTTTAAAAAGTTTCTGTGCAGCTTGCAGGGATTTTATTTTTGGTACTGTACCTTTTAATTTCTGTTTCACTAACCTCATTTTAGTGTAGGTCCCCTTTCTGAAATTAAATGCTACAGTGTGGGGCTGCTGTGGAGTTTTTCCCACCACAGGGATGTTAAACTTATATTATGGTTACTATTACCAAACAGTCCAGCTATAGTCACCTCTTGGACCTGATCCTGTGCTCCACTTAGGACTAAATCAAGAATTGCCTCTTCTTTTGTGGGTTCCAGGACTAGCTGCTCCAAGAAGCAGTCATTTAAGGTGTCAGAAGTTTTATTTCAGCATCCCTTCCAGAGGTGATATGTACCCAGTCAATATGGGGATAGTTGAAATCCCCCATTATTATTGAGGTTTTTTTATTTGAATAGCCTCTCTAATCTCCCTGTGCATTTCAGAGTCACTAACACCATCCTGGTCAGGTGGGCTGTAATATGGCTCTACTGCCATTCTTATTTTTTGAGCATGGAATTACTATCCATGGATAGTACTATCCATCCTCTCCTTATTAGGACATAGGGGAGGATTGATAAATGGAGATTCCCTAAGGGATGTCCGAACCACATGCTCCTCAGCACCTGTTGGCTTTCCCCCAGCCCTTAGTTTAAAAACTGTTCTATGACCTTTTTAAGCACCAGCAATCTGGTTCCATTTTGGTTTAGGTGGAGCCCATCCTTCCTGTATAGGCTCTCCCTTTCCCAAAAGTTACCCCAGTTCCTAATATATCTAAACCCCCTCCTCCCTACACCAGTCTCATCCACACATTGAGACCCTGCAGTTCTGTCTGTCTGGCCCTGTGCCTGGAACTGGAAGCATTTCAGAGAATGCTACCATGGAGGTCCTGGACTTCAATCTCTTAGCTAGCAGCTTTAATTTGGCCTCCAGGGCCTCCTATCCTTAACCATGTCTTTGGTACCTACATGTACCACAACCCCTGGGTCCTCCCCAGCACTACACATAAGCCTATCTAGATGTCTCAAGAGAGCCACAACCTTCGCACCAGGCAGGCAAGTCACCAGGCAGTTCTCCCAGTCATCACAAACCCAACTATCTGTTTCTAATGATCAAATTGCCTGTTACTAATACCTGTCTCTTCTTAATAACTGGACTTCCCTCCCCCGGAGAAGTATCCTCAGTGTGAGAGGATACCACAACATCTGGGAGGAGGGTCCCAACTATGCAATCATTTCACTTTGCTGCAGTTGGATGTTCTCCTTCCCTGAGGCTTTCATCGTCCTCAACAGCACAAAGGAACAGAGTGAGAGGAAAAAACACTTTTTTCTTTTTTTTAGTGGAAAAGGGGTAATGAGAGGTTGTTTGGGATTTGTGTGGTTTTTTTAACAGGGAAAATACCACTTTCACACAACTTTGCAATTTTGAAATTTCACCAAAAGATGGGAGGGGCGGAGAAATATTTTTTTTCTGTGAAATATTTGTTTGTGTTGAAATCCTGCTTTTCAGCACTCAAAAATTTGTCAGAAAACGTTAGCCAACTGTAGTTTGATTCCCTACATCCAGTATTATGTGAAGTTATTTAAGTGAGAATATTAGGTGACCATCTTTTGATAGGCTCTGAAAAGCCAACTCTGGAACCCTTTTGTTCAAGAGTGAATACACACACACACACACACACACACACACACACACACACACACACACACACACACACATATATATATCCTAGTAGTAAGCCACGTGGAGAAGGAGATATAGGAGGAGAAGCAACACAATGGGGATCAGTGTCACAAAATTTACTATTTCTACACCACCACAGATGTGCCCAGCACTCCTAGACCCTACACAGTGGGTTGCTTTGAGGATCTTACATTCTAAAAAAGACAGTCTGAATTCTATTCGTCTGCCTTTGTAGAGCAAAGCTGTCCCACAAAGAGTAACCCACTTGCCTAGCAGGAGGAACCATGTGGCCAAAACATGTTTAATAATTAGTGCAAGTGGCCATGGCTGTGCATGAGTACAGTGATCTTGGGAACCACACTTTCCAAGTAGGAGGTTTGCATGAAGAAAGGCACAATTAATAATCGGTGCCTAGAGCTATGGAAAGGTGCTCCTTTTCTCTTAAAAGAATACAAATAAAATGAATACATCTCTAATGGGGAAGCAATTATATGATATTGAAATGATAGAATTGCCTATCAGTCATTCATGAAATAGCAACATAAAGTAACGTTCACTAAAATACTGACTCTCCTGCTACATTCATACACTTTTTTTCCCTGCAAGCTGCTCCTTTGCCTTTTAAAAGTTACTCTTCTATAGTTAATCACTCTGCCCTACTCAGTTGTTCATTTATATTGCCACATCCATCATCGGCAATAGATGAGTGTCGGGGGAGAACCTAAGTAGATAGTGATGGCAGAGTATCAGTTCTAAAGCTACAAATTCCAAGAGAAGAGGCAAAAAATAATTGCAAAGGGCTAAAGTGTGATTCAGGCTTCACACCCATGCAGAAGAGGGAAAGGAAATAAGAGCCTTCCTTATATGCCACGCAGAACCTACTTATTCTTCTCCTGGAACAGGTAGGCAGGGGTGAGCAGGAAAAGGAAGAGGGGTGGGAAATGAGCAGAATCAATTAAGTGCCCCATGCATTGGCCCATGTACCTGGGTGGGTTGGTTGGTTGGAGGGGCTGTGTGATGTGATATCCATCCCAAACTGGTCTGTAAGGGGTTAATGAAGCCCTAGGGAGGTTGCACAGAAAGCAGCCAATAGGAGAGAGGCTGCAAAGAGAAGCCTGGCAGGCCAATTTAAGAAGAGCTGCAGGGCAGAGCCAGTTCAGTTCCTCCCTGGAGCTCAAGGAGGGAGGACTGGCTGCCTTGCAGGCAGAAAAAAGCCAGCATCCTGGACACAGCAATGCTGCTAGCAGGGACCAGGGAAGCTAGAGAAGAGCTCCTGGCTGGCTGCGGGGATTTGCAGACTGCAGTCCTGGGGCAAGGGTGAAAAAGGTGCTGGAGCCATGGGGAAGTGGCCCAGGGAAATAAACTGAGAGATTGGAGGGGATGCAGCATGTCCCTGAGCCAGGACCCAGAATAGTGGGTGGGCCTGGATTCTCCCCCCTCCCCTTTGGCACTGGTGCAGTGGCTGGACCCTTGGACTGTGGTACTGCCCACTGGAAGGGAGGATAACCGTGTGACACAGCCGGAGGGCTGTGCTATGAAGAGGATGCCATGGTCCTGGAAGCAACATGGGTCCAGGAGCAGAAATGATGGCGTACCAACTTGTGGAGCTGATCTGCAAGATGACCAGCAGTAGGTGCTAGCATGGTGAGTGGCACCCCATCGCAGGCTGTCATAACTCACTTCTAGTATAAGCCAGCAGCGAATTACTACCCTCTAGAGCTCTGGCAGGAGTAAGTGTGTCTTGAATGAGTGTTTGTGAGGCTCCATGACTTCCATGGCTACACTGAAGGTGATTTAGCTTATGCCCCATTGTGTCTTTAGGTTTAAGCCAGAGCAAGCAATCTAGTCCCTCCCCACATTAGTTGAACCATAAAATATTAAAATAAGTTACTTCAGATTTTTACCCTTTGTGATTGGCCAAAGTATAAACTACTCAGCAAACCAAAACCTGTAATCTTATGCAGATTTTGAAAACTCCATGAACTAGTCTTAAGTTTATTTTTAGCAAGGAGATATTAAATCTTACAGGAAAACAAGGAATACAATCCTTTCTTACAAACTTGCAGGCAGGAGAAGGAAAAACTCTGAAAGCTATTACACTGTGCATAAATCTGCCTGATGACTGCCGAAGTGTCTTAACCCAAGAAACACATCTTTAGCCAGTGCCTAAAATAACACAGATGAAGCTTAGTTCCATAAACTAGCTAACAAAGCTGACATAGAAAACCTATTTGAATCTTCAGGATTCAGATCACATGTCAAAAGCATATCACAGACTGATGTGGTTAAATCTAACATTTGGCTTTGTTTTGTGTACAAAAGAGAACCTACATTTCATGACTAACTATTTTTCTTCCTTATGTTCAGGTATTTGAAAAAACCTGAGGCCTATTACAGGAGGGGGTGGGTGAGGTTCTGTGGCCTGCAATATGCAGGAAGTCAGACTAGATGATCACAATGATCCCTTCTGGCCTTAAATGAGTCTGAGTCTAAATAAACCTTTTTTCCATTAATCCTTGAACCTTAAAAATTGCTCAGACT
This sequence comes from Eretmochelys imbricata, assembly GCF_965152235.1. Classification (NCBI taxonomy): domain Eukaryota; kingdom Metazoa; phylum Chordata; order Testudines; family Cheloniidae; genus Eretmochelys; species Eretmochelys imbricata. The sequence goes on from NC_135573.1 coordinate 245,176,605, forward strand.
GAAATCTAAGGAATTTTCATGTGCTTGAGACCAAATGCATGAATAAACTATATCACTTTTCCAATTACCTGCTGTAGCAGATTAAGTGTAGACCCTACCTACGCTGACAGGAGGGGTTCTCCCATCAGCATAGGTAATCCACCTCCCTGAGATGGAAGAATTCTTTTGTCAACCAGCACTGTCTACACCAAGGGTTAGGTCAGTATAGGGCTATGTCTCTCAAGGGTTTGGATTTTTCACGCCTCTGAGAGAAGTAGCTTTGCCAACGTAAGTTCCCAGTGTAGATCGGCCCTAAAATGGGGACGCAGAAAACGTGCTTAAGTAGTTGGCTTGGGTGCATCAGATGTATTAGGATGGGAACTTGAAGAAAATGAAGGCTAAGATGTAGTCAGGGTGTCGTGACAGATTCTGAAGGCAAGAGTGAGAAGCTTGAATTGAAGGAGAGTAGAGATAAAGGGGAACTTGCAAAAGGAAGAAATGAAAAGAGAAACTGAAACTGCAAAAAAGAATGTTGTGTTCAAGGGAAGATAATTTTAGGCACAGACCTTTGGATGGAGCAGACAGGTGCAATGAAAAGCTGGGAGTCCAGGGAAGAGTAGGTGGCAGCATTTGAGATGGGAGCTGACTCCATTTTTATTAGTATGGATAGAAAAGAATATGAAAAAAAATGCCCAGCCTTTGTAAATCACTGATTCAATACAAATGTAGTGACTGAAATACAGATTAAAATGTTATAAAGGTTATCAATCCTAGAAATGAATCCAGCATAAAATCTGTGCTAACACAACAAATTCAAAACTGGAGTGACTTTTCAGTTGCATATTATCAGCACTCCAATTTTGTATCAAACTTAAGTATGTAGCAAACTTTCCACTCTGACAATGGAATTCTTTAGCCTATTAATGCAATAATTTACCAAGAAACCATACTTGTGCCAAGGTACTCAGGAAGGTGTGCAATAATTTCACGGTAAATAAGTGTCAGTGACACTATGAAAAAGCAATTCAAAGAAAACTATTCCATTCTATCTATGTAGTGTTGTAGCTATGTTGGTTCCAAGATATTAGAGAGACAAGGTGGGTGGAGTAATATCCTTTATTGGACCAACTTCTGTTAGTGAGAGTCAAACGGTCAAGAAGAGCTCTGTCTAAACTCAAAAGCTTGCCTCTCACCAACAGAAGTTGGTCCAGTAAAGGATATCTCACCCACCTTGTCTTTCTGGTCTATACTGCTTTTTATGCCTCATATTTGTTAAAACATAAACATGAACAGAACAGACGGGGGTGGGGAGGGATCCTGTAGGAGGGAGAAGGTTCCACTAATGAAGAGAATAGGGGTTTTTTTTGGTTTTTTAAAGATGTGTTGGGTAGTGTGTAAAAGCAGGGGGAGGGGCTGAGATGACGACAGGGAGTTAAATTCCACCCCCAGTGGCCCCCCCCCAATGAAGGCATGATTGTCTGCCAACCTGATGAGTTTCAGAGTAGAAGGCTTTGTTGCAAGGACAGGTTCCTGGGTTAGTGGTTCTGTTGTGTGGTTGCTTGTGAGTATTTGCTTCAGGTTGGGGAGGCTGTCTGTAAGCAAGGACTGGCTTGTCTCCCAAGATCTGTGAGAGTGAAGGGTCACAAAGCCCGTTGCCAACTGTGTCCACATCTATTCAGGGACACCATCATAGGGCCTAATCACCTCAGCCACACTATCAGAGGCTCGTTCACCTGCACATCTACCACTGTGATATGCCATCGTGTGCCAGCAATGCCCCTCTGCCATGTACATTGGTCAAACAGGACAGTCTCTACGTAAAAGAATAAATGGACACAAATCAGATGTCAAGAACTATAACATTCAAAAACCAGTTGGAGAATACTTCAATCTCTCTGGTTACTCGATTACAGACCTAAAATAGGCAATACTTCAACAAAAAGACTTCAAAAACAGACTCCAACGACAGACTGCGGAATTGGAATTAATTTGCAAACTGGATGCAATTGACTTAGACTTGAATTGAGACTGGGAGTGGATGGGTCATTACACAAAGTAAAACTATTTCCCCATGTTTATCCCTCCCTCCCACTCCCCACTGTTCCTGAGACGTTCTTGTCAACTGCTGGAAATGGCCCACCTTGATTATCACTACAAAAGGTTCCCTCCCTCCCCCCGTGTCACTCTCCTGCTGGTAATAGCTCACCTTACCTGATCACTCACCCTACACACTGTAAGGAAACACCCATTGTTTCATGTTCTCTGTGTATATAAATCTCCCCACTGTATTTTCCACTGAATGCATCCAATCAAGTGAGCTGTAGCTCATGAAAGCTTATGCTCAAATACATTTGTTAGTCCCTAAGGTGCCACATGTACTCCTTTTCTTCTTAGATGATGAGTAATATCCAAGCACAATGAAGTATCAGGACAAGGCTTAGCAAGATGGTGTCAAGTCTAGACAAGTCCTCTGCTATTAAGTGCTTTAGAGATCAACACACTAACTAGTGATTCTGTAGAATTATTCATTTATATGAAGCATCCAATTTAATTTAAGGATGTGATCCTGCAATCCTTGCTCACTTGAAGCATTGCCCACCTGAGTATTCCAGATGAAGTCAATGGGAGTAACGGTTGTAATCATTACTCATGTGAGTAAAGATGCAGCATCAGCCACTGAGTAAGTAATGCTGGCAGTAAACATTCCTTGCTGTTTGCTTCTTAAACTCAATGAATAAAGTTTATTGAGTGCAACATCAAACTAAATGAGCTGCCGTGAATATTTTATGTGAAGTGAGTCAAAAAACCCTAAATGGTTAAAGGAACTAGCTCTTCCCCTCCCCCCACCATATGAAATTTTTGGACACTTCAATTTCTTGTATCACAGGGGTAGCTGTGTTAGTCTGTATCTGCATGTGAAGGGCTTTTTACCCACAAAAGTTTATGCCCAAATCTGTTAGTCTTTAAGGTGCCACCGGACTCCTCATTTCAATTTCTTGGTTCTTCAAGAAAGAGATCTTGGAGTCTTTATGGATAGTGTTCTCAAAAATCCACTCAATGTGCAGTGGCAGTCAAAAAAGCTAACAATGTTGGTAATCATTAAGAAAGGGACGGATAATAAAACAGAAAATATCATATTGCCTCTATATAAATCCATGGTATGCCGACATCTTGAATACTGTGTGCAGATGTGGTCTCGCATCTCAAAAAAAGATATATTTGAATTGGAAAAGGTTTGGAAAAGGGCAACAAAAATGATTAGGGGTATGGAACAGCTGCCATATGAGGAGAGATTAATAAGACTGGGACTTTTCTGCTTGGAAAAGAGATGACTAAGCAGGGATATGACAGAGGTCTATAAAAATCATGACTGGTGTGGAAAAAGTAAATAACTTTATTTAAAGTGTTGTTTACTCCTTCTTATAACACAATTGCTCGTGGTCACCAAATCAAATTAATAGGCAGCAGGTTTAAAACAAAAAAAGGAAGTATTTTTTCACACAATGCACAGTCTAACTGTGGAACTCCTTGTTAGAGGATGTTGTGAATGCCAAGACTATAACAGGGTTCAAAAAAGAATTTGATAAATTCATGGAGGATAGGTCAATAAATGGCTATTAGCCAGGATGGGAGGGATGGTGTCCCTAGCTTGTTTGCCAGAAGTTGGGAATGAGCAACAGGGGATGGATCACTTGATTACCTGTTCTGTTCATTCGCTCTGGGGCACCTGGCATTGGCCACTTGCTTCAGGTTGGGGAGGCTGTCTGTAAGCAAGGACTGGCTTGTCTCCCAAGATCTGTGAGAGTGAAGGGTCACAAAGCCCGTTGCCAACTGTGTCCACATCTATTCAGGGACACCATCATAGGGCCTAATCACCTAATCGGAAGACAGGCTACTGGGCTAGATGGACCTTTGGTCTTACCAACTGTGGCCATTCTTATGGTCTTCTTATGACACAGCCTGTTTTCAACCCTCCATTTGGTGAAATCCATCTTGTGGTTCAGCAGGTCTGGTAATAGCTGCTGCAAGTCAGGATGCTATTACAATCCAGTGGTAAGATCTTGATTACTCTAGCCTCTGTGCTGATTCAGAGGATATGAGCTGTTACAGCCCCCAGACCTTGCTTCTTTATCTCATTCTTTTAGCTCCAGAGGTCCTTGTTTGAATCTCTGGTGTGTTGGTCAAAAGGGTGGTTGTCACTATATTCCTATCTAAACCGTTGAAGGCTTTCCCTGGAATGAGAAGGGGACAAAGGATTCTAGGGAGTTTTGAGATTTGACTGGAGAGACATGGTCAAAGTCCAGTTAAAAAAAAAAAAAAAAAAAAAAATTTGGCCCTAGTCTCCCTAATACAGTCTGGCTGCTTTGAGGGGCCAGAACATTCCAAAGAATCTGGCCCTATAAGTGCTGAAGGATTCTCACCAAAGAGAGCCTTTTAAGGGTCAGAGCCAGGGAAGGATCAAGGGGAATACTTCAGGGTGTATAGAACAGTTTCAGGAAAGGAAAGATCAGTGTGAGGGAAGGCAGAACGATGTTTTTAAACTGGGGGGAGAGGGAGGAGGATTGAAGGCAGGGAAGAGAGAATGACATTTGACTCTCACTAGGCTTGCATAAATATATGCACTGTTGGTTCTGATTCAAAACCAAAATCCCAAACTTTTGAAGTTCACCTATTAATGTTAATGAATATTCACTAAATGATACTATAAGTGCTTGTCTAAACTAAAACTGATACTTCACAGGTGTGAATGTTTCCTTACTGAATGTTTAAAACTGCCTAAAATGTTATTTCTTTATGCATACTACTGAAAATGTGTCACCTCCACATTATTCAATTATGAATTTTACCCTGTGAATTGTTTAACATATTGAAATAGTTTCAAATAAACTATCTGAAACATTGCATATCTTGTGCATATGACAGTGATGTTTATGGTGTTGGAATATACAAGCAGTAAACAACTTTTGCATTTTATTTAATGTCTTGGCTTTTATCCAGCATTTCATCAACAGTGAAAGCTTTTTATTGCTTCTTATATCCACAACTCTGATCACTATGCGTTTAATTCTATGCAACATAGGAACATCCCAAGACTAGTTTTAGCATAAGATTAATACATTCTAATGCAGGGGGAAATGTAAAAACCAAATTAAATGGAGGAGAAAAATAATGATTATAAAATAAACATAATCTTCATGGTCTCCAAGGAATCTTAAAAGTAACTCATTGATGTCAAGCCAGTTTAAGATCTTTACAGTGTAACTATCCAGTAAAGCCATTTGTTTAGAATTAATCTCCTAACAATGGGAGAAGGAAACAGGTAATAGTGGGGGTGCTGTCTATTCTATAAGCCAGCAAATTAGTTCCGAAAAGTCAAGTTACTGAAAGAACTGAAGATCCATGCAATGTACAATTAAATATCTCTTAACAAATAAAGCAAGTATAATACCAACAAAAGAAAGCAGGAATTGTTCAGTGCAAAATATGCTGAATGAAATAGAGACTCCTTTGATGTGAAGGAATGGAACAGATTTCTGAAATCACATTATCTCAAGCTGAAAAGAAAAGGCCTCCTCCCCAGCACATGGAAATGTAAGAAATTTCAAGAGAGGATAACAGGAGGGGGAAAAAAAGACTAGAATGAAACCAAAGTGAAGTCTATCTATGGATATAACTGTGAAGGATTATAATATAAAGAGACAGTCCAGACTTGCAGTCTGTAATACGTCTGAGAAGATGTGAAGCTTAGTTTTTTTTGCTTTGCTGGTGATTAAAGCTCAAGGAAGTAATACAAATAGAAAATGAAAGAATAAAAGAAAAATAAACTGAGACAGACAGAAGCCTGGCTGGAGAAAGGCTAAAGGAAGATTGGGGAGTGCAGGTTAGCTACATTTGCTTTATTTGGATTGAAACTATATTTTTAGTCCTTATACAGAAATGCACCCCCTCCCTCTTTTTTTTTTTTTTTTTTAAGGCGCCAGATATACCCTTCCACAGTTGCCATCAGGGCAATAACTGTGAGGTCTGCTGGCAGAACATTCCCTGGGAGGGTTGTAGAATGCTATCCTACTCCAGTCCAAAAGAGACCCTATTAGTTAGGGCACACTGTGGGGACTCATTTGCTCATCTGGCCTATGAGGAGAATAAGCGGGGTTTGAGGTATTAGTATTTGCATGGGACTGGTCTACCTGAAGGGTTGCCTGTCTCCCTGGGTTACCCTGCCACAGTTGCCATCAACAGTGGCACTTGAACTAGGTCCCCCTTGTTATAAAAGAGTAGGTTTCCTGAACTCTGGAACTTGCTTCCCACTCCTCTTTGGCCCAGAATAGCCTGAATTTGGTGACCTTCCAGGCATGCTGTAAAAGACATAAGGTAAATAACCATTGGGACAACTTACTGAGGGGTTGTATTAGATTCTCCATCTGAGCTCTTTAAAGTGGTCTGGATTCTATTTTTTTTAAGAGGTGCTTTGGCTTTTCAGGAGGTTGGTCTACAGGATTATAATGACAGGTTTCAGAGTAACAGCCGTGTTAGTCTGAAATTGTGGAAAAGCAGCATCACTTGCCCCATAACCTCAGCCATGCGGAACGCAATGCCATCCACAGCCTCAGAAACAACTCTGACATCATAATCAAAAAGGCTGACAAAGGAGGTGCTGTTGTCATCATGAATAGGTCGGAATATGAACAAGAGGCTGCTCGGCAGCTCTCCAACACGAGTTTCTACAAGCCATTACCCTATGATCCCACTGAGAGTTACCAAAAGCAACTACAGCATATGCTCAAGAAACTTCCTGAAAAAGCACAAGATCAAATCCGCACAGACACACCCCTGGAACCCCGACCTGGGATATTCTATCTACTACCCAAGATCCATAAACCTGGAACTCCTGGGCGCCCCATCATTTCAGGCATTGGCACCCTGACAGCAGGATTGTCTGGCTATGTAGACTCCCTCCTCAGGCCCTACGCTACCAGCACTCCCAGCTACCTTCGAGACACCACTGACTTCCTGAGGAAACTTCAATCCATCGGTGATCTTCCTGATAACACCATCCTGGCCACTATGGATGTAGAAGCCCTCTACACCAACATTCCACACAAAGATGGACTACAAGCTGTCAGGAACACTATCCCCGATAATGTCACGGCTAACCTGGTGGCTGAACTTTGTGACTTTGTCCTTACCCATAACTATTTCACATTTGGGGACAATGTATACCTTCAGATCAGCGGCACTGCTATGGGTACCCGCATGGCCCCACAGTATGCCAACATTTTTATGGCTGATTTAGAACAACGCTTCCTCAGCTCTCGTCCCCTAAAGCCCCTACTCTACTTGCGCTATATTGATGACATCTTCATCATCTGGACCCATGGAAAAGAAGCCCTTGAGGAATTCCACCATGATTTCAACAATTTCCATCCCACCATCAACCTCAGCCTGGTCCAGTCCACACAAGAGATCCACTTCCTGGACACTACAGTGCTAATAAACAATGGTCACATAAACACCACCCTATACCGGAAACCTACTGACCGCTATTCCTACCTGCATGCCTCCAGCTTTCACCCTGACCACACCACACGATCCATCGTCTACAGCCAAGCTCTGCGATACAACCGCATTTGCTCCAACCCCTCAGACAGAGACAAACACCTACAAGATCTCTGTCAAGCTTTCTTACAACTACAATACCCACCTGCGGAAGTAAAGAAACAGATTGATAGAGCCAGAAGAGTTCCCAGAAGTTACCTACTGCAGGACAGGCCTAACAAAGAAAATAACAGAACGCCACTAGCCGTCACCTTCAGCCCCCAACTAAAACCCCTCCAACGCATTATTAAGGATCTACAACCTATCCTAAAGGATGACCCAACACTCTCACAAATCTTGGGAGACAGGCCAGTCCTTGCCTACAGACAGCCCCGCAACCTGAAGCAAATACTCACCAACAACCACATACCACACAACAGAACCACTAACCCAGGAACTTATCCTTGCAACAAAGCCCGTTGCCAATTGTGCCCACATATCTATTCAGGGGACACCATCACAGGGCCTAATAACATCAGCCACACTATCAGAGGCTCGTTCACCTGCACATCCACCAATGTGATTTATGCCATCATGTGCCAGCAATGCCCCTCTGCCATGTACATTGGTCAAACTGGACAGTCTCTACGTAAAAGAATAAATGGACACAAATCAGATGTCAAGAATTATAACATTCATAAACCAGTCGGAGAACACTTCAATCTCTCTGGTCACGCAATCACAGACATGAAGGTCGCTATCTTAAAACAAAAAAACTTCAAATCCAGACTCCAGCGAGAAACTGCTGAATTGGAATTCATTTGCAAATTGGATACTATTAATTTAGGCTTAAATAGAGACTGGGAGTGGCTAAGTCATTATGCAAGGTAGCCTATTTCCTCTTGTTTTTTCCTCCCACCCCCCCCCCAGATGTTCTGGTTTAACTTGGATTTAAACTTGGAGAGTGGTCAGTTTGGACGAGCTATTACCAGCAGGAGAGTGAGTCTGTGTGTGTATGGGGGTGGGTTTTTGGAGGGGGGTGAGGGAGTGAGAGAACCTGGATTTGTGCAGGAAATGGCCTAACTTCATTATCATGCACATTGTGTAAAGAGTTGTCACTTTGGATGGGCTATCACCAGCAGGAGAGTGAATTTGTGTGGGGGGGTGGAGGGTGAGAAAACCTGGATTTGTGCTGGAAATGGCCTAACCTGACGATTACTTTAGATAAGCTATTACCAGCAGGACAGTGGGGTGGGAGGAGGTATTGTTTCATATTCTCTGTGTATATATAAAGTCTGCTGCAGTTTCCACGGTATGTATCTGATGAAGTGAGCTGTAGCTCACGAAAGCTCATGCTCAAATAAATTGGTTAGTCTCTAAGGTGCCACAAGTACTCCTTTTCTTTTTGAGGATTATAATGGCCCTTCTGACCTTAAACGCTACAACTGTGACATCTTTGGAGAGGACTGATGGTATGTTCCCAGAACAATGAAGCGGTGGAAAGGCGATTGTCAAGGTTCCTTCCCTACCCTAAACTCTAGGGCACAGATGTGGGGACCTGCATGAAAACCTCCAAAGCTTACTTTTACCAGCTTAGGTTAAAACTTCCCCAAGGTACAAAATTATTTTACTCTTGGATTTCCACTGCCACCACCAAACTTTATCTGGGTTTACTGGGAAAACATATTTTGGACACATCTTTCCCCCCAAAATCCTCCCAACCCTTGCACCCCACTTCCTGGGGAAGGTTTGGTAAAAAGCCTCACCAATTTGCATAGGTGACCACAGACCCAAACCCTTGGATCTTAGAACAATGAAAAAGCATTCAGTTGTCTTACAAGAAGACTTTTAATAGAAGTAAAGGAATCACCTCTGTAAAATCAGGATGGTAGATACCTTACAGGGTAATTAGATTCAAAACCTAGAGAATCCCTCTAGGCAAAACCTTAAGTTACAAAAAAGACACACAGACAGGAATAGTCATTCTATTCAGCACAGCTCTTTTCTCAGCCATTTAAAGAAATCATAATCTAACACATACCTAGCTAGATTACTTACTAAAAGTTCTAAAACTCCATTCCTGTTCTGTCACTGGCAAAAGCAGCATACAGACAGACACAGACCCTTTGTTTTTCTCCCTCCTCCCAGCTTTTGAAAGTATCTTGTCTCCTCATTGGTCATTTTGGTCAGGTGCCAGCGAGGTTACCTTTAGCTTCTTAACCCTTTACAGGTAAGAGGATTTTTCCTCTGGCCAGGAGGGATTTTAAAGGGGTTTACCCTTCCCTTTATATTTATGACAGCGATATTAGTAGGTTGTTGGCTGTTTGAAGTCTTTTTTTGAATGATGATTTTCAATGCTGCTGGAGTTTCACTATGGTATTAAATATTTGAGGATGCCTAGAACCTTTTAGATAGGGGACTTTTTATTATTATTTGAATCACAGTAAATAAACACTAAAAGCTGCTCCTTCTTAAAAAGAGTGAAGCAGACTGAGATGTGTAGTTTGATTTTGCAACTTGAAATTTGCTGGATGCTCAAAGCATGTATTTTGGCCCATTTTTATTAAATGAAATAAACAAGTCAGTATGTATATAAACTAATGTCAGAAATGTATTGCCAGCAATTCTGAGCTCTTCTGATCAATATAGATAAAGGTTTTTTATATATATATTTTTGAATGAATTTCAATATGTATAGGTTAAGCAGCTTAATATCTCCAGAAATTTGGAATAGCAATTTTAATTTAAGTGTTAATTGTTCTTTATCCTCATCTCCACTTTGGTTTGGCAGGTGAAATTACTGTCTTCAGTTTTTTTTGTTTTGTTTCTTTTTGGTCTGGAGAATATGCTTTTAATGGGTAAACTGAGTCTGGAAAAAATTATAAGTAAAAAGAGCTGTATTTTCCTTAGTTTTTTCCATCCTGCTAGGTTATGGGACTTTTTTTTTTTAAATTATTGTGATCTTTAAACTGTGTAGCATAATATGCATTAAACTACTTGGAATGACACATCCCAGGGGAGTACATTAGTTCATGAAACTTGTAAGCTTTTATTTTGATTGAAAGCTTTGGGGTAGGGACTGCCTATTTTATTCTGTATTTGAACAGAACCTACCACCATGGTATCCTGGTCCATGACTGGAGCACTACTGGAATACAAATAATCATCTTTCCAAAATTGTTCTCCTCCAAGCCCTTCTGCTATCATTAGTTTTGATCCTTAAAATATATATACACACTATCTGAAGTACTTGCATAGCAGAGTCCATGTTCATCTACTGACTCCATGATCATCTGCAGAGAACTTACAGCACTAGCCTCCAATATTTGACCTGAGGGAGAAGTAGAGATAAGAGTATATTTGCTGGTGCCCAGCCATTAGACCAGTGGTTGGCAACCTGCAGCCCACGGGCCATATGCGGCCCATCAGGGTAATCTGCTGGCGGGCTGCCAGACAGTTTATTTACATTTGCATGGCTGCTCACAGCTCCCAGTGGCCATGGTTCACCGTTCCTGACCAATGAGAGGCACAGGAAGTGGCAGCCAGCACGTCCCTGGGGCCCGTGGTTGCCCACCACCGATCTAATCTGACCTTCTGTATAAAACAGTCTACAGAATTTCCCCAAGATATACTTTTAGAAAAATACCTAATTTCAATTCAATAAATCCACCATGACTCTTATCATAGAATAACAGAGTTGGAAGGGACCTCTGGAGGCCATCTAGTCCAACCCCCTGCCCAGAACAGGACCAATCCCAACTAAATCATCCCAGCCAGGGCTTTGTCAAGCCTGACCTTAAAAACTTCTAAGGAAGGGGATTCCACCACCTCCCTAGGTAACGGATTCCAGTGTTTCACCACCCTCCCACTGAAAAAGTTTTTCCTAATATCCAACCTAAACCTCCCCCACTACAACTTGAGACCATTACTCCTTGTCCTGTCATCTGGTATCACTGAGAATAGTCGAGATCCATCCTCTTTGGATCCACCTTTCAGGTAGTTAAAAGCAGCTATCAAATCCCCCCTCATTCTTCTCTTCCGTAGACTAAACAATCCCCGTTCCCTCAGCCTCTCCTCATAAGTCATGTGTTCCAGACCCCTAATCATTTTTGTTGCCCTCCACTGGACTTTCTCCAATTTCTCCACATCCTTCTTGTAGTGTGGGGCCCAAAACTGGACACAATACTCCAGATGAGGTCTCACCACTATCGAATAGAGGGGAATGATCACATCCCTCGATCTGCTGGCAATGCCCCTACTTATACAGTCCAAAATGCCATTGGCCTTCTTGGCAACAAGGGCACACTGTTGATTCATATCCAGCTTCTCGTCCACTGTCACCCCTAGGTCCTTCTCTGCAGAACTGCTGCCTAGCCATTCGGTCCCTAGTCTGTAGCTGTGCATTGGGTTCTTCCATCCTAAGTGCAGGACTCTGCACTTTGTCCTTGTTGAACCTCATCAGATTTCTTTTGGCCCAATCCTCCAATTTGTCTAGGTCCCTCTGTATCCTATCCCTACCCTCCAGCATATCTACCACTCCTCCCAGTTTAGTGTCATCCGCAAACTTGCTGAGGGTGCAATACACACCATCCTCCAGATCATTAATGAAGATATTGAACAAAACCAGCCCCAGGACCAACCCTTGGGGCACTCCGCTAGATACCGGCTGCCAACTAGACATGGAGCCATTGATCACTACCCGTTGAGCCTGGCAATCTAGCCAACTTTCTACCCACCTTATAGTGCATCCATCCAGCCCATACTTCTTTAACTTGCTGACAAGAATACTGTGGGAGACCATGTCAAAAGCTTTGCTAAAGTCGAGGAATAACACGTCCACTGCTTTCCCTTCATCCACAGAACCAGTTATCTCATCATAGAAGGCAATTAGATTAGTCAGGCATGACTTTCCCTTGGTGAATCCATGCTGACTGGTCCTGATCGCTTTCCTCTCGTCTAAGTGCTTCAGAATTGATTCCTTGAGGACATGCTCCATGATTTTTCCGGGGACTGAGGTGAGGCTGACCGGCCTGTAGTTCCCAGGATCCTCTTCCTTCCCTTTTTTAAAGATGGGCACTACATTAGCCTTTTTCCAGTCTTCCGGGACTTCCCCCGATCGCCATGAGTTTTCAAAGATCATGGCCAATGGCTCTGCAATCACATCCGCCAATTCCTTTAGCATTCTCGGATGCAACGCATCCGGCCCCATGGACTTGTGCTCGTCCAGTTTTTCTAAATAGTCCCGAACCACTTCTTCCTTCACAGAGGGCTGGCCACCTCCTTCCCATGCTGTGCTGCCCAGTGCAGCAGTCTGGGAGCTGACCTTGTTCGTGAAGACAGAGGCAAAAAAAGCTTTGAGTACATTAGCTTTTTCCACATCCTCAGTCACTAGGTTGCCTCCCTCATTTAGTAAGGTGCCCACACTTTCCTTGGCTTTCTTCTTATTGCCAACATACCTGAAGAAACCCTTCTTGTTACTCTGAACATCCCTCGCTAGCTGCAACTCCAGGTGTGATTTAGCCTTCCTGATTTCATTCCTACATGCCCGAGCAATATTTATATACTCATCCCTGGTCATTTATCCAATCTTCCACTTCTTGTAAGCCTCTTTTTTGTGGTTAAGATCAGCAAGGATTTCACTGTTAAGCCAAGCTGATCGCCTGCTATATTTACTATTCTTTCTACACATCGGGATGGTTTGTCCCTGTAACCTCAATAAGGATTCTTTAAAATACAGCCAGGTCTCCTGGACTCCTTTCCCCCTCATGTTGTTCTCCCAGAGGATCTTGCCCATCAGTTCCCTGAAGGAGTCAAAGACTGCTTTTCTGAAGTCCAGGGTCCGTATTCTGCTGCTTTCCTTTCTTCCTTGTGTCAGGATCCTGAACTTGACCATCTCATGGTCACTGCCTCCCAGGTTCCCATCCACTTTTGCTTCCCCTACTAATTCTTCATGGTTTGTGAGCAGCAGGTCAAGAAGAGCTCCGCCCCTAGTTGGTTCCTCCAGCACTTGCACCAGGAAATTGTCCCCTACAGTTTCCAAAAACTTCCTGGATTGTCTGGATTCTGGATTCTTGGTAAATTGTTCCAAAGATAAATGACTGGCACTGTTAAATTATGCCTCATTTCCAGTCTGAATTTGTCTAGCTTCAATTTCCAGCCATTGGAACATGTTATGAGTTTCTCTGCTAGATTCAAGAGCACATTATTAAATATTTGATCCCTAGGTAGATACTTATAGACTGTAATCAAGTTACCCCTTAACTATTTCCTTTTTAAACTAAATAGGTTGGTCTCCTAGACTCTATCACCATAAGGCATGTTGCATAATCCTTTAATTGTTCTCATGGCTGTAGGGTGACCAGATAGCAACTGTGGGGGAAAAAATGGGACCCTTTTTTCTGGAGAGGGGTAAGTTTTGTGTATATAAGATTTAAAAAAATAAATTAAAATAGAAAGTGCAGATAGGTCTACCTTGTACATCACATTGCTGATGCTGAAAATTGAGAGCTGTCTTGCACTTCTTGGATGACTTGGCCACACGCTATCCTTTCTGCGAGTACTTAAGTGTGGAACTCCTTGCAGCTCATGTTGAAATTCATTTTTACTTGCGTTTCCAACCTCACCAGCTCAGTACTGCTTTGATTCCTCCACACTCTTCATAATTGAAAAATATATGCTCTGTATAAGCATTACAGACTGGTATACTGAGCATGAATGAAATCAGCTTCTTCCTGTTAGGAAGATTAGCATCATCTCCCTTACTGCTGAGCATCTGATCCAATAGTTCTCCCACCACCCCTCAAGTTCTGATGATTTCTCAGTCAGTATAAAGCTCATTGTAGAGCTCATCCAGGTCCACAATATTCTGGAGAGTCATTGTTAAAACTGCAGACAGATCCCTCAGATAGACCCTTCTCTCAGCTGACATTAAAGCACTGAATGTTGTATAAGTAGCCACTAGAGGAAAAGTCACACCATTTCTCCAGATGTTTGACAGAAACATCATAAAATTTGGTAAAGTCCTTGCGAAGGGCTTCTGAAGACAAAGGTGTCATTCCAATGAACGCGTTCTCAACTTTAGTACTGAAGAATTGGTCTTTGGTTGCTGTGGCTTCATTTGCAGACCATTCATTATGGCATACGCTTCACATACAGTCACACTAGTGTTCTACAGGCAGAGCACAGTGTTGCTGAACACTTTAAGTACCTCTGTAGAAAATAGAGGTGAACCTCAACACTGCTAGTCTCCTGACCTTCTTCACCATGCACATTCTCAGTACAGAGGCCACAAACTCTGTGGACATTTGTCACCGACCAGAGAAACAAAGTAACTCTTGACACCTTGCCAAGTGTTAACCAGTCTGCTCACAGCTGAGAAAAGACTCAATCACTGTGTTGGGACATGGCTTAACAAAGCAGCTAACTCAATGTCCACAAACTCAGACATGTCCTTCAGCATGGCCACTCTCTTAGTAGACTGTAGTGATTAAATGTCTTAATTACCAGTGACTCAATGTCCATTTTTAGAGCATCGCTTGCATGTTTCATTGCATTATGCACAATGTGGGCTGGGCAGTAGGCAGGTAAAATAGTTCCATTCTCCTTTTTCAGGTTTTGGTATGCAGATTTCTGCTGGCCATAATTAGCATTTGTATTGTCGACACAAAAGGAAAAAGTTTGGCTAAGGCCAGTTTGTGAGGTTTTTAAAGAGTGTTGGTTATTGACTCTGCAGACTTCTCACTTTCTTCATAAAAGTCTAACATTCCTAGTTCAGGTGTCCAGTATCCAGCCCCACATGGTGTAGCTGGGGCTTGAGTCCTTCAACCCCCCACAGCACAGACTCCTTCAGCCCCATGTAGCATGGCTCAGGCTCCTTCCTGGAAGAAACCCAAGCCTGAGCCTTGCCCTGTGGAGCTGAAGGAGCCTCCTTCAGCCCTTCATGACAAGGCTCAGGCTTGGGCTCCTTCAGTCCAATGAAAAATCGGGACAAATGATGTTCCCATGGTACTTAGATTGGGACAGGAGACAAAGCCCCTAATATCAAGAGGATCCCAATTTTATCAGGATGTCAGATTACCCTACATGGCTCTTCTCTGAACACTCCAATTTATGAACATCCTATTCCTTTGCAGGACTGGTGTTTATTTTCAGACACTAATACAAAAAAGAGGGTGATATAATGACAGGAAGATGATGGGGAGGATGGATGGGAGTTAAAGCAGTAAAATCATAAATTTACCTAGGAAAGGCATTTGCAGGCATGATGCAGAAATTATAAAAAATTGCATACAAAATCATAAATGTCTGTGAAGGCCTGCTATGAGCAAGCAGGGCCACAGGGTTCAAGGTCAGGGCTGAGGCAAGGAGTCAGTAGGCATTGTCAATGCATATGATTGAGGAGCAGCTGGGCCCCTCTGAGAGATAAGGGAGGAGGAGTCTTAAGGGTGAACCAGGTTTCATAGTCCGTGGTGCAGGCAAGGACAGCAGCTGGGATATCCTTCTGTGAGAAGATGGTAATTGGTGCACAAGTCAGACGTAGAGGTGAGCTGGTTAGTGTAGGTATGGGGCAGATCCAGTGAGGGGTTTGGCAGGATGGGATACAGGCACCTCAGAAAACTGGTTTGGGTAGCACGAGTTTGGTCTCGGGGGGGCTCTGGGAAGCAACAGACGTAAGAGACTAGTTGCTCAGAAAAGTTGTGGCAGGGAAAAGACAGGAAGCTTTATACTAAATGGTGTCCAATCAGCAGTCTAATGCTATTTATCTGATCCTGCTGAGTCAAAGGGTGTAGCCTCTGATTGTGAGGTATTAGCTTCAGATCCCTTGTCTGACCTTGCAGCATGATGGCTTTCCGTTGGTGGCACCATGGACCTACGTTCAAGACCACAGTACCTGTCCCTGTTCTGGCTTGCTCATTAACTCCTTGTGGGTGTCATGATAGAAATGGGTCTGAAGTGGACAACTGAATGAAAATGTTAGGTCCCAAATGGAAGGCCTTTAAAATGGAAGGCCTTTCAATTTAAAAATCCAAAATTGAATGAGAATTTTTCATGGGTTTTTTTAACGTCCCTAAAAATTATTTTTAAAATTACAAATTGACTGCAGTGTTGGAAACCCAAGAGCACTGGAAAAGGTCTTTTTTAAAAACTATGGTGATGACCATATAAGCACCTAGTTAGGGCACAAGAGACAGAAATTGATATTGCCTTGCCTAATTAAGAAACAGTGTATATGGTGAAAAGCAAATTCAGCCAGTTTTTCTAATCTAAGAGTATGAGTAACCCAGGCAAGGAATGTGTGGGGTTTTTTTAATATTATTATTATTGTCTTCCCAGGCCCCCTTTAAGAGAGATGACCCTGTAAAAAATAGACTATTATCATCGCTACCCAATGCACAGCCTGTCTTACATGCTCATATATGAAACTGGAATTGCCAATTCCATGGAAATTTAAAAGTATCTGAAACAGAATGAAAATGTGAATTATCCTGTAGAACAGGAATTCTAAAATTTCATTTTGAAAAGAAATTTCATTTTAATCTTTCTGAAACATTTCCAAAGCTTCTTGAGCTGTCCAGAGCCTTGGCAGCCTCAGGAGCCTGGGAATTTGAGAGATGGGGCTTCCAGGCTGCCAAGAAGCCAGGTTCCTAGAAGCCCTGATAGGCTCATCTCCAGGGCATTCTGCTTGGTGGGCTTCCCTGGAACCAGTGACCCTGGAAGCCCAGATTTCCAATCAGTCCACCAAGTAGGTTTATAAGGAGCGGGGGAGCTACAGAACTGGGAACAATTCTCCAATGGAAAAAAAATTTCCTGGGGAAAATTTTGATTTGGCAGAAAGTGAATTTTCCATGAGAAAATCCATTCTGAGGGGAAATTACCAACCAGCTGTTCTCAGATAGATAGCTCATGTATTTTTAGAAGCCATGCAAGAATCTTCCAGGGGATGCAGTGGTTTCTTAATGCCCTCTTCTGCTTCCCCCACAGGAGGCTCCTGCTGTTTTTCCTCCTCATCAGATTCTCAATCCCATCTTCTTTTTTTTTTTTTTTTTTTAAGGGGAAAAGTACTTTAATACTTACTTTCTCAGCTCTGGCACTCTAGCTGCCAAGTCACTTGCTTGATCCTGTCTCATTGACATCAATAGGCGCTTCACAATGGACTTCAATGGGCTCATGATCAAGTCCCCAGGGAGCAGCATGGGTAAAAGTGCACCATGCACTTCCATAGCAGTAGCTATCTCTATACAGTCTTTGAACTAGTGGCAGTAAACAAGTTTTGCAAAGGTGCATTTCTAGACAATTATATGATAAAACCTGATTTAATAGCTAAAAGCAAGGGACTGGGAACAAGAGCTGCCTATGTTCTGTACCCGTCTGTGCCCTGGGAATGGAGTAGATTTTATTTTTTACTTCTGAGCAACCTATTACGTGACACGCAATCACTGAATTTTAATGTGCATAGACGCACCCAGAGCTTGGGATGTTTATGAACAGATAACTGGTGAACACATTAGAATAGATACACAGTACATGGTTTAAGAGTAACAGCAAAATTAGTCTTGCTGCTTCAAACAGTGTAGACTAGTATCCATATCCTCAGTTGGAGTAAACCAGCATAGCTCTGCTGACTTTGATGGCGCTACATCTGTTTACACCAGCTCAGGATCTGGCTCTAGGCATTTGCAACTTTCTGTCTGGGAAAGGGTATAGAACTGTAAATTGAAATCTGAATAATTAGCTTATTCATTTTATTTTTTAAAGTACCAATATGAAGCCCAGACTATTGCTAATTCTACATATCTAACAAAACTTTTCTTATGAACATTCTCCCTATTTATGTCTTGCACAAGAAAAGCCTTGCATTAAAGTTGATCGTTAATTAAGTCTCTCATTTATTAAGAATGCAGTAAAAACTCTACTTTAGAAATGGACCCAAATAAAACCCGAAATCTGAACAACTTGGATTCTGGATAATAACATTGTGGATTGGGCCCATCTCTTATTTACATATATTTCTTTTCACATTGATTCAATAGTCACTTTACAGTTTAGCAAATATCTTGACAAAATATTGAGTCTAGGCTATGTGAGACCTAAGTTTATAAGGAAAAAAGTAGTAAAAAGGGAACAGGCCTGTCAGATAAAAAGATTGGTGATAGAAAACTTTCTCTGGGTAATGAGGTTGAAGGTTCTGGCAATCATAGATTCATGGAGAGACAAGATTCTTTAGGTGTTGTGACACAAGAAGGACTGTAATAACCATAGAATAAAATACAGAGGTGGTTATTTGGTGTTAATAGGATTCTACTTTTGTGAAACATGCTGGGAGATTTAGAATGGGCTACAAAGAGGCAGAATGACACAAATTGGATTTAGCTACCAGTTTCATATGAATTTATGGGAACAATAAAGCAGGTGGAGTCATTCTTGACAGTTTTAGAGGATTGAAACAAGGGAGTTCCAAGGCAAAAGCTATATAAAACATACACTTAGGAGTACAAAGTTCACAAAAAACAATAGAAAAATGTGCCCTTCCTAGAGAAAATTTAAGACATTTTGGTGTGGCATTTTTCTTAAAGACATTTACAGAATTTGTTTTTTAAACTGCAGGTCAGAACTATTACTGTTTTACATAGAAAAATTGTCTTAAATGCTATCTCTTTTTTTTTAATGCTTAGCTTTTCACTGCACATTACTGTATATCGTTTGATAGTGTTTTGTAAAACTGATATGCCATTGTTTTATGTTATCAAGTTTACATTTTTACTTAGAATGGTCATTGGTGAGATGATGGGGAGGGGGGAATTTAGGATGCAAAATAAGTGAAGACAAAGCAGACACAAAAGAATAAGAATGAATCTTAACCCCTCTTCTATCACATCTCTGGTTTAAAGGCAGACGTGTTTTCTGCTGTTAGAGCAACTGGGTCAGATGGCATCTGTCTGTGGAGCCCTCTGGCACCTAAGAGACTAAATTATTCTCTTCCTTGGAATGCTCTGAGGCTATATGAGAATGGGATCATAGCAGTTAAAGGGACAAGATCTGTCTGTGCGCTAACATTGCTATATAAGAGAGGAAGGAAGGTGAATGGAAATTGTTATAGAAGACAATCTCTAAATTCTGAGCTCATCCAATATTTATCATGTTTTTTCCCCCTCTCCAAAGCACCACTACCTTTTCTTGGTTTCTAAATAAAAATAAGGACCAGAATGTGCTCTCGGTTTCACTAGCCTAAATCTAGAGTATTTCATCAAAGCCAATACAGTTATAGATGTTAGAATTATGACCACCATTTATGGACTATAAGCGACTCCTACTTGCACCTAGTTTGGATGGTATAACATGGCTTAGGGCGATGGTTCTAGTTAGAGCCACTTAAACCTTGCAATTTCCATTCCATGGGAAATTTCAACACTTCAAATTTTCCTTTAGTTCCAAATTGGACCGAAAAGTCAAAATTTCCTGTGAAATAAATACTGAAAAATTTTGTTTCAGAAATATTTACATGCCAAATCAGAGTGGCTCATTTAGACTTTCTTATATTCCATTATCAAAATGGAGCATTTGATCATTTTTAGCTGAAAATTTAATACATCCCCACACAACATTTTGATTTCAACAATTCAACATTCTCTGATGGAAAACTGTTCCCTCAGAAAGGTTTTGACCAGTGAAATTCCTAACCTTTTTAGATTGGCACCCCTGCAATTTCCTGCCAGCGGAGAGCAGACTGAGTCCTCTAGCATACAAAATGCAAGACCCACCTTCTCACTAATGCCTTCCTCAATAATACCATTCTGGCCAGCTTCTGAAAGTATGTTGAGAGATAACATAGTAAGAAAAGGAGTACTTGTGGCACCTTAGAGACTAACGTTTGTTTGGTGCCTCAAGTACTCCTTTTCTTTTTGCGGATACAGACTAACATGGCTGCTACTCTGAAACCTGTCATTATAGTAAGAAAAGTTGGAGGAAGAGAAGAGCAAGAATTGGGTGTGGGGGGGGCAGGAACGGCTGGAAATGCTGGGAGACAGAGAGGCGAGTTTAAATGAAGGTATACTGACTGCTAGACTGAGATGTGCAATGCTTACATGCTGGAACTTTCCAGACTGCTTATGGGCAGGGTATGTGCACATACGTGCACAGAGAGAGAGACAGAAAAATCTTTTTACCCTTGAGTAAGTGGACATTTCCATATCATGGATACACATATTTTTTCAGGCAAAGTCTCTGTACATATATGTGTATTCTACTTCATTATATTAAGTTTATTTTGGCTGAAAACAGCAATGATTGTCGATGGGAAGGGTTGGATATGTTTGCTGGTCCTGATGGTAATATTGAGTAACCACTTACCAAGTGTATTATCCCCTTTGATTTTTGTAAGCTAGAAGGAACACTGCTTCCTCCTAATTGTCTCACTACAGCTGCCGCAGGACACTCCCTACACTTGTGACAGTCAAATACTTAATGATGACAGGCATGAAGCCTCTGTGTAGCTTTGGTTTATTTTAGTCTTGATTCGAGACTATGTATTTAAAAAAAATCATTTCTGGCTTTCATTTGTTTATAGTTTTTAGATTATCCATTGCCTTTAATTGTGCTGCTTCCATCATTGTGAGGTGTGAACTTGTTTCCTTTTAAAGATAAATTCCTCATCAGGTTTTCCCACACTTTCATAGCTCTAACAGAGCTATATATTTGGTTGATTAGCTGAAGAAACACCATGATTAAACCAAGATATTTGCATGGGTAGGTAGGAACCCATGAGGCAAATTCAATTGCTCCATTTGCTTAAGCCATTTTAAAAAATACATATCATGAAGAAGAATATGATGTGCTAGAATTCTAAGGCACTCAGGAGCTGTCATGTGTAAGGGAAAGGATAAGAGTTAAAGAGCACAGTCCATGTTTCTAGGTTATATGACAACTAGCCTTCAAAACCTGCCTGTTTGCAATTCCATACACACAAGGTATACAGATCCCATACTGTCTATGCTTGAAGGAACAAAGATTTATTTAGTTTATTTCATGATCATAGGATTCTTTCTTTTTCACTTTCTTTATGGACATTCAGATATATTATATTGATGTTACAAGGAGCACGCGTTTAACAAAACTTCAAAAGGGGGACATTAGCTATTTTATGTACATTTCAGTGGTATCTAGAATTGGTGGACAATTTTTAAATGGAAAGGCTTTCTGTCAAAAAATGCTCATTTCACAAGACCTAAACATTTTGCAGGAGCATATCAATTCCATCAAAACTTCCACTGGGAAATTATCAAAATGTTTTGTTTTGACTTTTATGCTTATAATATTTTATTAACTGAAAAGTCAAAATGAAATGTTTTGATTTATCAACATTTCCATAAAGTTGAAACTATTTTTGGACTATTTTGTTTTGCAAAAAGTTCTTCAATTTCAACTTTTTGTTCTAAATAAATAACATTAAAATGACATTTCAAATTAAATAACATTTCAAAAACTTGGAATTTCCTGAGTATGGAAATTCCACTTTCAGACAGCTCTTCTGGTATCCATCCTCAGCCTGTGGAGTTGAGCTGACACAATCATTCCTGTGCTGATAAATCCTCATTTGGGTAAGCAGTGAGAATCACAAGGAAGTGAGATCATCCAAGGTAGTATTTTTGGGCAAAATATTTCAAGTTTTAAACAATAAGAGACAAACTCATTCCAAGAGTGAATCCATTTGCTTTAATGGAGATACAGCAAGAATGAATTTGGCTCTCTAAGTTTGTTTTTCAACATATTTAATGCCTCTAAATAAGAAACTGCCTTCCATGCTTTTTTGTTTAGTTGGTTGGTTTTGTTTAGTAAAATTGGCTGTGCCATGCCATCATGAATATATATGTGCGCATGTGCGTGAACCCCCCACCCCCCATATTTCACATGTTTAGCATTGTAAAGCCAGCCATGTCCATTAAATCCTTCTCCCCCCTCCCGCTCCCCACCTAGTTTTCACAGGGCCTGATCCAACACCCCTTGAATTCAGTAGGAGACTTACCATTGAGTGCAGTGGGCGATTATCAGCTACATGTATGTATATGTAGCTGATTAATCGCCCATTAAAGTCTATATACACACATACACACACACACACACAGAGACAAGGATGTCAAAGTGACTCATGATTTTGGGTGCCTTTAATATTAAAGTTCCCAACTTGAGACATGCTACAGGGGCCCAATTTCCACATTAGCATCTGTCTTCAAGCAGATCAGAACCTTTTAAGGTGTGTTGAGATGGGCAGTCAAAAATGTAGGCAGCCAAAAACTCTATTTCTGAAAATCTTGCCCACAGGGGCTCAACTGTTCTAAGAATGCGGATCTATATCATTTTAGGAACAAAGGATCTTTGTACTTTGGCGACTGATCAGTTAATGTTAAAAGAGCCAAATGTAAAGGCATACATTTAGAAACAAAGAATACACCTCTAAGTAGAGCCTGCAATCTATCCTGGAAAGCAGAGACTGTGGAGAAGACTTGGGGGGGCCACAGGGAGCCATTAGCTGAACATGAGCTCCCAGTGTGGTACTCTGTGCTAATGTGATCCTTATTCGATGAATAAACAAGGGACTCTCGAGGAGGAGTAGGGAGGTTGTATTACTTCTGTATTGGGCACTGGTGCAAATGCTACTTGAATACTCTGTCTAGTTCTGTTGTCCACAATTCAAGAACGATGTCAAAAAGTTGTAGAGAGCTCAAAAAAGAGCCTTGAGAATGATTTAAAGGATTGGAAAACATGCCTTATCATGACTGAGCAACTTGAGTCTGTCAGTTTCACACAACGAAGAGGTTAAAGGGTGACCTCATCAGTCTGTAAGGGCCTACCTGAGGAACATTAGAGAGACATGGTAGGTGAGCTCATATCTTTTATTGGACCAACTTCTGTTGGTGAGAGAGACAAGCTTTCAAACTCTTCCTCAGGTCAAGCTCAAATGCTTGTCTCTCTCACCAACCGAAGCTGGACCAGTAAAAGTTATTGCCTCATACACCTTGTCTCTCTAATATCCTGGGACTGACACAGCTGCTACAACAACACTGCATTTATGAGGAACAGAAATCTGACAATAGAAGGCTGTTTAATTTAGTAGTCAAAATTACAGCAAGAGCCAATATCTTAGAAGTAGACCTAGTCAGACTGGAAATAAGGTGCATTTGCTTAACAGTGAGGGTAATTCTCCATTGGAACAACTGACTGAGGTCTGTACTGAATTCTCCAATGCTGGGACACTGGATTGGATGGTTTTTTTTCTGCAAGATATGCTGTAGTTCAAACAAGAATTAATTGAGTCAAGTCCTTTTGTCTGTGTAATCCAGCAGGTCAGACAAGATGATTGCAATGATCCCTTCTCACTTGGTATTCTATGAATTATCATGGGTGAAAATCTGGCTCCCATGATTTCCAATGAAACAACTTTTTGGCCAGTTTATGTATACTCCCAAATGCTCTGAAATAAGCAGACAGTTTAGCCCCTTGCATGCCTCTGGAACAGATGTGTGCTACCCAAACTAATTGCCATAACATGGATAGCTGTTATTAGACTAAGTATTGCCCTTCCGGTGGCAGCAGACCATGATGTGAAGTCGCTTAGGCTTCCCCCTTGGCTGAATTCTTAAATTGTCCAGAGTAGGTGAAAGGAGGCAAAAAGTGGCTTCAATTTCTGAACAGTCTATACAGCTGTTGTTGAAAGAATGCACAGAAGAGTCACAGAATGGTGTGAACCAAGTTTTATGGACTAAAATAACTATTGATGAGGCACTTTCAAGTCTTCAGGGGAGTTTTAGCAACTGACCCAGTATTGCCTAAAATCAAAGGTAGTGTTCTTATATGGACCACTGGAGCAGAATGGTCAATGGAAACACTTAAGAAAACTTAAATGTAGCAATCGCCACTAATCTCCATTAAAATTCTACAATATTTCTTTTTTATTGAACGCAGTGGAATCATATTGAAATATGCAAGATATCCTGAATCCCTTACTTGATTCCTGACCCAGGCACTGTTCCCTTTGACTCTCATGACTGAGTAAGGACTGAATCATTGCAGGAGTTTGCCCACAATTCTGTAAATAAATATAAATAATTATGAATATGTAACTTGTGAGTGTAATACAAATTTGAAAGTTAACTTGTACAGAAATTTAGAAGTTATCACAAGGTGTGACTCTTGAATTACCAGTCTTCCATTTCTTGTTTTGTTTGTGCTAACATGAGGCTTACAAGCAATTTTAATGTGATCACCTAAACTTCTGACTGAATCACAGGAATTACACTTGCTAAAATTCATTTGAAGAACTTCAGAAAGTGCTTGCATATATTAGACTGCTATAGCTTGGGCTCTGTTCTGCAATAGCTGCCATATGAGACAGGCTCTGTATTCTAATGGTTAGAATAGGGTGGGGGGATAAATTTTGAGGAGTCTTGAATTCTGTTGTCAATTCTGCCACTGGCTAGCTGCATGAAATGGGTCTTAACCTCACCGTGCTTCATTTTACCATTCTATAAAGGGGGCATAGTACAAATGTAAGGCTCAGTTAATATCCTCTCAGCTAGATTCTTGCCTGGTGAAAAACACTGGGGAATGCTTTAAAATCTTTTACTGACACACAGTTTTAATGATTCCTTGAGGGAAGACAAGCTGCCAGCAAAGTTGGTCGAAACCTACTCTTTCTCCCCTGGAAAGTTTTGTTTTTAACCAAAACCCAATTTTTGATGGGAAAATTGATTTAAAGAAAAGACCTTTTCTAGTTACCAATTACCCTTAAAGATGCTGTGATGTAATCCTTATTCAAGAAACTGTCACACATACCAGCCACCTAATCATTGTCAAGTATGATGTGACCACTGCCTAAGAACTTGACCAATATTGTCTTATGGTTTCCTTGTGCTTCCCCATCAGTCTCTTATGCATCCACCTTTGTCTCTCTTTTATTATCCTGGGATTGCGAGCTCTTTGTTCTTTTTGTTCTGCATTTGTATAGCACCTAGCACAATAGGGTCCTGGACTATGACTGGGGCTGCTAGGTGCTACGACAGTACAAATAATAATTATCAATTACTCACTAAAACAAATTTTAAGTGCACCTGCCAGACTTTTCTTCAAGTGACAAATTCACTGTAGGGGTTCCTCTGCCATCTGACTAGAGCTGCTGGTTATAGGAGGCATGGTCGGGGAAGGAAACTTTCAAGTTGCTAACCTATACTCCAGCACCTCTGGTTGCTATAGCTGAGCTTTGAGATAGTTGGTAGCAGAAAAGCTGCTCTAAACTGAACTGGGGGACTGCTCAGATACAGAGTGTTCTTGGGATTGAGGGAACACACAGAGCGGCCTTGGGACCCTCTGCTCAGTTGTACTGAATGCTCCTCAACCTTAGCTGAGGATATGGACTGAAATTATTTTCAGGGTGTGCATGGGCTAGCTGCTAAGAGTGTGATCAGATCTTTGTCTGACACATTTAGTTGCTAGTGTGCTTGTGAGGGGTTTTGGGAGTCCTGTCACCTGATATCACAACAGAGTCTCGCCCCATATAACCTATATCATTTCCAGTATGAATACTCACAAGATTAATCTTGTTATCCATGCTTGTGTGCTTATCTTTCTCTGCAAGCAATTCAAGTGAATCATTCAGGTGTTCACAAAAAGTGAACAAGGCCAAAGCAAATTCATTTTTAATTTCTAGCTAACATTTGCGGAAATATTTTTGCACTATTTGCCCAGTGCTACTCAGCAAGAGCCAATATCCTCACTCTGTCAGCAGTGTGCCTAACTTTACTGGTCTGATCTTTCTTTGCATTACAATACCTCTTTGCTTTACATAACTGGGCTCTCTGTCAACAGATAATTGCTATGGTTATATGCCACTTCCAGGAGCTGTAAATGTCGGGTCTCCAGGAGCTGTAAATGCACTGAGTTAAACACTGTTTGTTTCTTTATTAATTGGACCTTCCTCACTTACTGAAATCATAACTACTGATTATTGCTCACATTACAAACTATCTATAATCAATTAATGTCATTTCTGGAGCAATTTTTCACTCCCTACCCACTTTTTTGAGTGAAAAGATATGTGGTGACTCTCAGTGAAGCAGAAGGATCTGGCCAAATGGGAATGCCTTTGCCTGCTTCCTATCTCCTCTCCATTATGTGAAGAAGAGTTTTCAATGATAGGACAACCAGTTGGTAGGATCTTGTTTAGTGTAGTCATCCTAATGTAAGCAACTGATGTCCCTCTCTTTGGGTTTGGGGAGATCAGTTATCACATTTTATTTTGGGAGTCCCTGTTTCTCTCTACTTTTAATACTGTCTACAGGTCACATTTCCAGTAGATAGCACAGAATTTACTTATTTTACCACCAATGACAAACACTCCACAGTCAGATAGGTCACTATTATTTACCGGTTTGGTTATTTCATGCCAAATTAGTCAGATGCAGGTATAGCTACTTCAGTTAATTCCTTATTGGCAGAGCTGAAGACCCTGCATTAGAGGCGCAATGCTATTTTAGCAGACATTGGATTGTGCAAACTATTGTTTTTAAGTTGGTGGTTGTGGAGAAGGGAATGGAATGGATTAGAACCCTGGAGCTATCTTTACCAGGCTTAGCATTGGTGTTGTTCTGGCAGTGGTTGTCACCAATGAGGATGGAAAGTGTTCAGTATTCTTCAGTCCCTGTAATGCAATGGCAGTAGCAAAGCATTGAGTATGATCTGAAAATCTGTTTATTGCACTAACCAAATGCACCAGTGTGCTGGTACATGCATTGCTCATCAGTGGAATTGGCCCATTGCTGTTAAGGGGATAGGATAGGAACAGCTACCTGACATAAAATGTATCTTTGCTTTCAACTTTTGCCAAACACTCATCATCCAGGCAACAAATCAAGCCATTCACTTCTCATAGACTCATGGATTTTAAGGCCAGAGGGGATCATCTTGATCATACAGTCTGACCTCCTGCACATTGCAGGCCCCAGAAGCCTCACACACACACTCTGGCTGAGTTACTTAAATCCTCAAATCATGATTTAAAAGCTTCAAGTTACAGGAAATCCACTATTTACACTCGTTTAAACCTGCAAGTGACCCATGCCCCATGCTGCAGAGGAAGGCGAAAACCCACAAGCTCTCTGCCAATCTGACCTGGGAGAAAATTCCTTCCGGACCCCACATATGGCAATCAGTTAGACCCTGAGCATGTGGGCAAGACCCAGCAGCTAGACATGTGGGAAAGAATTCTTTCTAGTAACTCAGAGCCCTTCCCATCTAGTGTCCCATTATCTGGCTAACAGCCAGACTCCTAAGCAATTCATCCTTCCACAGTGCCAATGTATGAGCCGTGATGATCATTTTTAAAAAGTCTTGAAACCACTTTTATCAGGGCAACCTCTAGCTACAGCAAAGAGGGATATTTACTTATGCAGTACTGGGTAGTGGGCCTTCATTCTGGGCCCCATTGCTATCTCTGCTGTAATGAGTGAAAATCTGTAAGGCTGTGTACTGAACTCCAGGTATCCACAATTAGCAATCAGACAAAAGGATAGAAGTTCAAAAAGCACATTTAGAATAATAGGCTGATTTCCCTATCTTTGCGTTTGCAATGATATAATGTTGGGGGTCAAATGATGGATTTATCATTAAAAAACCAAAATGACTTTGTAAAACGGTGGTCTTTATAAACAGTGGACCTCTGAGAATGTTTAAGCATTGTACGCTCTCTAATAGCCCCATTCACTGAGCATTAGGGTAGTATTCTTTCCTTTCATTCACTCCTGAAGGTACAGCTATATAACACACGCATTTACGTTCTAGTTGTCACAGAGCAAAGTACTGGAACATTGATGCGTTTACTATCTACAATGCATCTACAGTTGTGCACTATCAAATGCTACTTTATTTTACAGACAATATTAATAGTAACATAAGCACCCCTAAAAACAAAATTTCTAATTTATTTGCTAGAAATATTAGTAAATTGCTGGAATACAGAGAGAATTTAAACCCTAATTTAAAATGTTGAAGGCATTTTGCCTTACAAATGCTGAAATGCTATGGGATAAATATTCATGATTTTTTGAGCATCTCTTGGTTTGAGAAGAAAATACTTAGTATCATCATATAACATTGGAAGACATAATGAATTGAGAACTGGGGATTATTTTTGTGATAAGATAAAAACATTTTTCAGGAAAAAAATTATAAGCTTTCTTGGAGAATGTTTAGCTCTTTGATTTATCTTAACCCATTTTTGCTCCTAGAGGAAGCTTTGTTTCCTGCCCCCAAACAATTCAGCTCTCTACTTTTTACTAAATATATCTCATAGCAGTTTACTTCTAGCAAGGCTGCTGCTGTTTCTTCAAGCTTCCCTTTTGCAAATAGCAGATAGAACTTTATTTTCACAGTAAACTAACCTCAAGGAAACCAGCTATGAAGTCAACAGAGCTAAGGCATAAAAGCTTAGGCTGCTGGAATTTTTATTAGGCTTCATGTGTCACTGGTTCCAGTGCTACTGAAGATATACTGCTTGAAAGCTCCATGACAGCCCTAGAAAAGGTCTGGCATTAAACAATGTGTATGTTTGTCCAAAGCAGTAGGAGTACACTTTTATCTCACATTTCTGTTGCAATATTTTTTTTAGCACTATCAAGTAACTGAAGACAAGAAGTCAGATACATACCAAGTTGTGAGGTGAAATGTAATAGTGTTTTATTAATAAGTATTGCAAACTGAAGCTAGTTACCAAGAGAAAAGTGGAAAGATGTAAGAACTGGCAGGCACATACATTATGTACTACCTAAAGAAAGGCATATTTAGCATGTGCTGCCTTTTCTCCTGTTTGAATGATAAAGTTAATGAATGCAAGTTAATGTAATTGCTGAATACAGGCTTACTCCAATCATCAGAATGCTGGATCATACAATATTCACTTCTGTCCCTTGAATCCAAAATTTATATAGAAACAGATGGTCAGTTTGTCTGTTACATTCCTACCCCTTTGCACCACTCTGTGTAACATGGGGAAGCTCTTAGCTGGCACCGACTTGGCATATCTGGTTCCTGTGCCCCCTGGTTCTGACATAGGGGCTGGAGCATGCTGGAATGTGCTGTTTTCTGGTTATTCCCCATTGGCATATGCACCTTTGGGATCAGTGAACAGCCTCCAAGATGCTCCAACTTATGCTGGTACAGACCTGTCCTGAGAAGTGAGGAGCCATAAGAGAGAACCAGCTGGTGCAGCAGAGAATTTGGGTCTGGATTTTGTTTCTACCAGACTTCTGGATAACCAGTTCTGGATCTCTTCTGAGATACTCTGATTATCTGAATATCTGTCGCATCACATAATAGAGAAAGAGAATCAAAATGTGATTTCTTACACATTCTGTTTTCACCTTTGTGATGCCACCTAGAAGTACCCAGGGTAGGGAGGCACCTCATTACCATCTTCCCTTAGTATGATGAAGCCTTGTCTGTGCCTGCTGTGGGTCAGCTCCCCAACCCCACCAGCCTCTGTCAGCACAAGCACTTCCCTCTAGGCCTTGCAGGCCCTGCTGCCTCTCTACATGATGGGGTGTCCAGGATTTCCAGGTTTATGTATCTTGGGTAGCAGATACAATACCCCTGGTCGGGGTTCCAGGGGTGTGTCTGTGCGGATTTGTTCTTGTGCTTTTTCAGGGACTTCCTTGAGCAAATGGTGTAGTTCCTTTTGGTAACCCTCAGTGGGATCAGAGGGTAATGGCTTGTAGAAAGTGGTGTTGGAGAGCTGCCTAGAAGCCTCTCATTCATATTCCGACCTATTCATGATGACGACAGCACCTCCTTTGTCAGCCGTTTTGGTTATGTTGTCAGAGTGGTTTCTGAGGCTGTGGATGGCATTGTGTTCTGAATGGCTGAGGTTATGGGGCAAGCAATGCTGCTTTTCCACAATTTCAGCCCGTGCACGTCAGTGGAAGCACTCTATGTAGAAGTCCAGTCTGTTGTTTCGACCTTCCATAAACCTAGAAATCCTGGACGCCCCATAATCTCAGGCATTGGCACCCTGACAGCAGGATTGTCTGGCTATGTAGACGCCCTACACTACCAGCGCTACCAGCACTCCCAGCTATCTTCAAGACATCACTGACTTCCTGAGGAAACTACAATCCATCGGTGATCTTCCTGAAAACACCATCCTAGCCCCTAAGGATGTAGAAGCCCTCTACACCAACATTCCACAAAAAGATGGACTACAAGCCATCAAGAACACTATCCCCAATAATGTCACGGGAAACCTGGTGGCTGAACTTTGTGACCTTGTCCTCACCCATAACTATTTCACATTTGGGGACAATGTATACCTTCAAATCAGTGGCACTGCTATGGGTACCCACATGTCCACACAGTATGCCAACATTTTTATGGCTGACTTAGAACAACGCTTCCTCAGCTCTTGTCCTCTAATGCCCCTACTCTACTTGTGCTACGTTGATGACATCTTCATCATCTGGACCCATGGAAAAGAAGCCCTTGAGGAATTCCACCATGATTTCAACAATTTCCATCCCACCATCAATCTCAGCCTGGACCAGTCCACACAAGAGATCCACTTCCTGGACACTACAGTGCTAATAAGCGATGGTCACATAAACACCACCCTATACCGGAAACCTACTGACCGCTATGCCTACCTACATGCCTCCAGCTTTCATCCAGACCACACCACATGATCCATTGTCTACAGCCAAGCTCTGCGATACAACCACATTTGCTCCAACCCCTCAGATAGAGACAAACACCTACAAGATCTCTATCAAGCATTCTTAGAACTACAAAACCCACCTGTGGAAATGAAGAAACAGATTGACAGAGCCAGAAGAGTACCCAGAAGTTACCTACTATAGGACAGGCCCAACAAAGAAAATAACAGAACGCCACTAGCCATCACCTTCAGCCCCCAACTAAAACCTCTCCAATGCATCATGAAGAATCTACAACCTATCCTGAAGGATGACCCATCACTCTCATAGATCCTGGGAGACAGGCCAGTCCTTGCTTACAGACAGCCCCCCAACCTGAAGCAAATATTCACCAACAACCACACACCTCACAACAGAACCACTAACCCAGGAATCTATCCTTGCAACAAAGCCCGTTGCTAACTCTGTCCACATATCTATTCTGGGGACGCCATCATAGGGCCTAATCGCATCAGCCACACTATTAGAGGCTCGTTCACCTGCACATCTACCAATGTGATATATGCCATCATGTGCCAGCAATGCCCCTCTGCCGTGTACATTGGCCAAACTGGACAGTCTCTATGTAAAAGAATAAATGGACACAAATCAGACGTCAAGAATTATAACATTCAAAAACCAGTCGGAGAACACTTCAATCTCTTTGGTCACTCGATTACAGACCTAATAGTGGCAATTCTTCAACAAAAAAACTTCAAAAACAGACTCAATTCCAATTCAGCAGTCTCTCATTGAATTTAGAAACTGGATACAATTAACTTAGGCTTGAATCAAGACTGGGAGTGGATGGGTCATTACACAAAGTAAAACTATTTCTCTGTTTATTTCCTCCCCACCCCCACCCCCGCTGTTCCTCAGACATTCTTGTCAACTGCTGGAAATGGCCCACCTTGATTATCACTACAAAAGTCCCCCCGCTCCACTCTCCTGCTGGTCATCGCTCACCTTACCTGATCAATCTCATTACAGTGTGTATGGTAACATCCATTGTTTCATGTTCTCTGTGTATATAAATCTCCTCACTGTATTTTCCACTGAATGCATCTGATCAAGTGAGCTGTAGCTCATGAAAGCTTATGCTCAAATAAATTTGTTAGTCTCTAAGGTGCCACAAGTCCTCCCTTTTCTTTTTGCAGATACAGCCTAACATGGCTACTCTGAATTCTTTCATGAGGTAGACATGCTGTCATCTTGCCTCCTAGGTGAAGGATTCCATGTGTCTTTGCTCCGAAGATAAACCAGTCTCATCATTTTGCTTATTCAGAAACAGGACACCCCTGTTCTTTGTTTCATCTTGTAGACTTTGCAATCTTTCATTTCACAACTGCATAGTATGCAAATAGGCATACAGCATGAGGCATACAATACCCAAATGGCCAGACAGAGATAAATGTCTATTACCTCCTTCCTGAAAGAAACATTCCTGAGGTATATCAACTCGTGGTGACTTGCTTTAATTTAATTTAATTTGGTTTCAAGACCCTAAGACCTATAATTATAATAGATACATAACTCCTTAAATAGTATCCATACATGATGTGACAGGGTCGGGCCGGATGGCTACAGTAGAGTAATAGGAGGCAGATATATTAGCCCCAGGTTAAGTAGGTCCCTTTTCCCTAGGTAAGGTTACAGGGAAGATTCCAGAGCCATCAGGAACCTTCTGGAGACAATTAAGACAGGTTGATTAGAACACCTGCAGCCAATCAAGAAGCTGCTATAATCAATTAAGGCAAACTAATCAGGGCTCCTGGGTTTAAAAAGGAGCTCACTTCAGTTTGTGGTGTGCGTGTGAGGAGCTGGGAGCAAGAGGCACTAGGAGCTGAGAGTGAGAACGCGGACTGTTGGAGGACTAAGGAGTACAAGCATTATCAGACACCAGGAGGAAGGTCCTATGGTGAGAATAAAGAAGGTGTTGGGAGGAGGCCATGGGGAAGTAGCCCAGGGAATTGTAGCTGTCACGCAGCTGTTCCAGAGGGAACTCTAGACAGCTGCAGTCCACAGGGCCCTGGGCTGGAACCCAGAGTAGAGGGCGGGCCCGGGTTCCCCCCAAACCTCCCAACTCCTGGTCAGACACAGGAGGAGTCGACCTGGACTGTGGGTTCAGAAAAACGGCCAAGCTGAGGGCTGTCGTGAAGCTCTAAGGTGAGCAAATCCACCAATAAGTGCAAGACCAACCAAGGTAGAGGAGGAACTTTTGTCACAATGCATTTTGCACTATAAACGACCAATGGACTGCTTACATGCCACCCTTTGTTGAACTATTATACATATATCCGACCCAGGCGATTCCTGTAAAACCCTATATACCCAGCCACCCCAACCATTGCCCTTTTCAGAGTCTCATGTGTCTTCAATACCCAGACCACCCAGAACCCCAACAAGGAGGAGCTTCTCCTTCCTAGACTGAAGAGATTTGTGTTTCTTCTTTGTCCTTTGAGATCTTTCAGAACACCCTATAGTCCTTTCACTACCAGAACTAAAGCCCAGGACTGGTTTCCCTACAGTGAAGCTCCAGTCCCCTGTCATGGATGACTCAGTCTATGCCATATGCTCTATCACCTTACTGGTCTTGGGCTTCCCTTAGAGACTCCAGACCCTCACCTCTTTCACTTTCTAGGGAGAAGTCTCCTTCCCCAGAACAGGATTTATTTTCTCAGCATCCTGCTACCATTCCTCAACCTGCTGTGCTGGATTTCAGGGAGGAGGGAGAATTGTTGGAGGGAACACTACACATTTCCCTCCCGCCCATTTTTCTTCTTCACTGGTGAACCAGTTACTCTGAAGTAGACCTCTCCCCTTCTCCCTGCCCAGAGGACTTTTAAGCTTTCCAGGACCTCATAAGAAGGATGGGTACTTCTTTAGAGGTGCAGACACAGATTGTGCAGGAGAATCCTCATATCGTCCTGGATATTTTACAGATTACTGCTCCAGGAAGGGTTGCCCTTCCTATGAATGAAGCCAGCTAAAACTCTTTGGGGGACCCCAGTCTCTATTCCTCCTACAGCTAAGTGAGTGGACAGATGATACTAAATCCCTCCACAACATTTTGGCTATTTCTTTACCCATCCAATTCCTGATTCCTTGGTGGACACAGCCAATAAGCAGACCCATCAAAGCCTAAACTAAGACCACTCCCAATGATGATGAATTTATGAGATTGGATTTACATGGCCTTAAAGTTTATTCCACTGCCACACCTCAAATGAAATTATCAAGGTGTTTTGTCAAAATACAATTTTAATAATGTCCCTGCCATTTCTAAGTTTGCTGATAAGTTTCCAGATGAATATAGGCACTAGTTTCTAGCTTTGGTTTCCAAGGGTCATCTTGCAGCTCATATATTTACATCCCTTCAGGCAGCCACTGATATCATTTGCATTCTGTGACCACCGCAGTCTCCAGGAGACGCTTTTCTCATTGCGGGGTTCTGGCATTCCAAAAGAATTGCAGAATACAACAGAAGATTTACCCTTTGAGGGTGCAAATTATTTCTGCTAAAACAGATGATGTGATGTGCACACCAAAAGACTTTTTTGTGCATCACTTTGTTTGTAAGACATTTACACTCCTGCTATGAAAGGACAACAGTTTAAGCCACAATCTTACTCCAGACTCTCTTTCCATCAGAGGCCTCAATCTGCTTCTAAGAGAAAGTCAAGACCTCCTCGATGTCACCAGCTCCCTTTGGCTGCAGCAGGCTCTTCTCATCAGACAACTGCAATCTCGAAGCAATCATTTTGACTTTTTCTGATCGAGGACCGCATGCTAACAATATCTCCTCCCTTCAGGGAAAATATCAAGTCAGTAAATGGGTATTCAGCACCTGTCACAGGAAGTACCTTTGATTCACAGTAGGCATCAACCATTGCCAGCACACAGTGCTTCCCTTCAGTCTGTCATCAGCTTGGGGGGTCTTCAACAAGTGCACTGGAGAGATAGCAGCCCTCTTTCACTGATTGGGTGTTAAAATATTTCCTTACCTGGACGATTGGCTAGTTTGTTCAGCATCAAGCAACTGGGTCCAAAACAGTGTCCTAGTGATCAGACAGAATTTCTCCTGTCTAGGCCTGAAACTAGATTAGGACAAATCACAATTACAACTGACCTAGCACATAACTTTCATAAGAGCAGACCTCAATGCCAGGACAACCATGGCTTATCGTCCAAAGGAGAGGTATCAATCTATAGACTTCCTTTCCAAAAGCCTGAAGTCCAACCCAACAACAACAGTGCATGCTGCCTTCAACTCCTGGTCCAAACGACCTCATGCACATCCATAACTCCAAGTGCCAGATTTCATCTTTGCTGTCTGCATGCCTGGTTCCACTTGGTATATCACCCTGCCAGGCACCCTCTGGACATGTGGATTCGTGTAGCTGCGTGAGTGCCTCTGTCTCCCAATTGGTGGTTGGATCCCTACAGTGTGAGCAGAGTTCAGTTTTTATTTCCAGGACTGACCATGAAATGCTAACAGATGCATCTCCCAAAGATTGGGGAGCCCATCTCGGCCAACTACAGACATAAGCTCTTTGGCCACCCCAGGAAGTGCATAAATGTGCTGGAGCTCAGACTTATTTGTTGGACCTATGAGATATTTATGTCCACCACTGAGAACTAGATGGCAGTGGTGTTGTCTGAATACCATATTTTACCTGAACAAGCAAGCAGGTGCACGACTGCGTCATCTGTGCTAGGAGGCTATCCTCCTGTGGAATTAGTTCATTCATCACAATATTTCCCTGAAGGCCTTTCACCTTCCAGGAGTGAAAAAAACTCTAGCAAATTCCCTCAGCAGGGTTTCATAGACCAACAAGTGTGGTCAATAAGGAAACACCTTCTCCTCTGGATTTTCCACTAGAGGGGATATATAGTAATAGATTTGTTTGCAGCCAACCTGAACACAGGTACATGACATTTTGCTCCAGGGCAGATCACAGACTGGGTTCCATCACAGGTGACTTTTTCCCCCCATAGTCCGGTCATCTCCTATATGCATTTCCTCTTGTTCCTCTCATTCTGAGAGTACTCAGTACTTAAACTAGACAAACCATCATTAATTCTTATTGCACTAGCGTGGCCAAGACAATATTGGCTCATGGATCTACATCAGCTTGCCCATCCAGTCACCAATAACTTTACTGCTAGTTGAGCATCTTCTGTCCTAGAACCAGTACAAGTCTCTGCATCTCAACCTCTGAACACTTCTCCACCTTATGGTGTGGATGATCTCTGTTTAAATACTCAGGATAATTGCTCATGCATTGTGCTCCTGAGAGATTCAGATCATCGAGGTGAGCCGTACAAAGGATTCCACTAGAGCCACGCACTCAGTGAAGTGGAATACATTTTTTGTTTGGGTGCAACCTCAGTATTTATCACCGTCATCACACAGAGGTTATACATGTGCTGGATTATCTTTTACATCTTTAAATTGACAGGCCTTTCAGTTAGTTCTGCGGGAGTCCACTTGTATTTCTGCACTATACATTTGCCAGAGATGGATTTCCATCTTTTCTCATCCTCTCTTTTTCTTAATTTCTGAAAGGCCTGATCAATGTTTATCTTCCTGTGTCTGCTCATGTAACTGTATGGAATTTAAATCTAGCTCTCTCCAAATTAATAAGACCCCCTTTTGAGCCTATGACTACACGTTCATTATCTTTGTCTATGAAGATGGCTTTTTTTTAGTAGAAATCACTTCTGCAAGGAGAGTTTCAGAACTTTAGGCACTCCTGATTGAATCTCCTTTCACGATCTTCCATAAGGACAAGCTTTCCCTGAGGCCACACCCTAAGCTTATGTGTAAAGTAGTGTCAGCTTTCCATCTAAACCAAAGGATTAGTGTTCTTGTATTTTTTTTCTGAAACTGCACTCATCTAAAGCTCAGAAAATACTTCATACCTTGGATATTCATAGAGCCCTGGCATTCTAGTTGGGCCAAGCTAGATCCTTCAAGACTTCCTCCAGACTTTTTGTAGCCATGCTGAGAGAACTAAAGGTCAATCAGTGTCAACTCAGTAATCTCACACTGTATTTCTGACTGTATTAAGCTCTGCTACAATCTTGCTAAAGTCTCTCCTCCACTGAGAATAATGGCTCACTCCACCAGGGCTCAGTTTTTCAGAACAATGTTCCAATATCTGATAGAAGCAAGGGAGCCACGTGGTCATCTGTGCATAGCTTTTCCACTTATTATCCCATCTCTCAAGCCTCTCATGACAATGCCAACCTTGGCAAGTCAGTGTTACAATTTCTGTTCAGAGGACCAGATGTCACACACAAGGGAACTGCTGATGAGTTACCCACAGTGCAATATGTGCCCAGTCCCTCAAAGGGTAAAAGAATGGTTACTTACCTGTGAGGTAACTGTTGTTCTTTGATGTGCCATGCACATACATATTCCACAACTCTCACACCTTCCCTTCTACTTTGGACTTTACATACAGCAGTGTGACGGAATGGACAGGGAGGCAGCAGACATGGGTCTTTTATGCCCTCACCTGAGAGTACGAGGAGAGCAGGGGTGCATGTGCCGCCTAGTGGTACTGCTGGAAAAATTTTCCAGCTTGAGTGCACTGAGCGCACATACCCCTGCAGTGGAATGTATATGTGCACAACACCTCTTGAAGAACAGTTACTGTACAGCTAAGTAATTGGTTTTGTCATTCTTTTTTTAAAATTAGTTTCCCGGTAAATCTAAATACTGACATGGAAGGGGGTGCTCATGGTTTAGGGATAGGATGCTGGCCTAAGTGTAAAGAAGCTGGGGCTTCCATCTCAGTCCTCCCACTAACTTGCTGTGTGATCCATTTTATTTTTTTGGCTGTTACTAAAATTCTTCTGACCAACTTTTAGTTACATTTTGGTTCCCTATGGAATTTAGCATTATATTTCTAACTGTAACTCTATTATATTTTTTTCAGGAAATGTGGATAATTTGCATTTAGACTATGCAGAAAAAGACAAGTCAATCATTGTTCGACTGTGTTCTTTTTAGATGAATCAATTGCATGAAACAGATTTATCTTCTTTCTTGTATTATTTTAAGTGGGCTGGTTTTTTACATCCTAAGACCCCGAGAAGAACACAAGGGAAATGCCTTTCATGACACAGAGCTGCAAAGGAAAAGGCAGAATTGAAAAGTTCAGTTAAGAGTTGCTTAGTATTCAACACATCTCATTACACTGTATCCTCCCAAAGTGGGACTCATGGAGTGGGACTAAGGATGCTGTGTCAGGAATCAGGGCCTACAGCAGAGCATGTCTCCAGGCAATCTAACAGGCACAGCTGGCCCGTAGTATGCTGCCTGATTGGCAGGAAGAATCAACAGACCGTCTCTTAAGCCCAGGAACAGTAGCAATTTGGGGGCTCCTCAAAGCTTTTGCTCATGACTGCAATAGTTTCTGTGCCTGCTTGTTCCCAGCCTTTCTTCATTCCAGGTAACCCAGCTCTGATTCCTGACTTTCGCTCTGGCCTCTGACTCTGGTTTGGAGCTTTGACTCTGGCATGTGACTTCCAACTCCAGCTCTGACCTTGGGCTTCTATTCCTGTTTACTGACTCTTGCTCCAACCACTTGGCATGACTGCCCATGTCCTGGTCTCTGACATACAGGAAAATCTGTAAAGCTCAGAGATCTGTGTGGCATCCTGGCCTGGATCCACAAAGTCTTAGGGCATGGCTACACTTGCAGATGTAGAGCCCTTTGAGTTAAACCAGCCTTCGTAGAGCACAGTAGGGAAAGTGCTGCAGTATGTTCACACTGACAACTTCAAGTGCACTGGTGTGGCCACATTTGCGGCACTTGCAGTGGAATTGGGAGTGGTGCATTATGGGCAGCTATCCCAGCATGCAAGTGGCTGCAACATGCTTTTCAAATGGCGGGGGTGGGGTGGAGTGTGACAGGGAGTGTGTTGTGTGTATGATTGGGGAGAGAGAGTGGGTTTTTGTGGGGCTGAGAGCACGTCCGTGTGCTGTCTTGTAAGTTGTAAGTTCAGACAGTAGCAGACCTCCCTCCCCACCATACCTCTCTCTCACACACAGCATTACATAGTAATGGTTGCTTTGTCTCGCAGCAGATAAGCAACTGGCTGTCAGAAATGGAGCTTTCAACGGGCATTTCCGTATTCCTACAGCTGATTCCAAACAATGACAAGACAGGCCACTTGACTTAAGGGGATTATAGGACATTTCTGGAGGCTGATCAGAGCACAGTAAACAACACCTCGTCCACACTGGTGCCGTGGTGCTCCAACAGGGGCGTAGCAAACGTTATTCCACTTGCCGAGGTTGAGTACCAGCCAGTGTGGACGGGTAGTGAGCTAGTGCGCCCGGGGCTTCTTTATTGCGGTGTAACTCGCAAGTGTAGCCAAGCCCTTAGGCACTGCAATACTGAATTTTGTAGTGTCTAATTTTCAGGTGCACAGGAAATCACAATGCAACACTGTGATCCATAAAGCTTGACTTAGGTTCCTAGGGTCCCTATACAATGAATGGAGGCAGGAAGACATCTTGCAATGTGATCCACAAAAG
Source organism: Eretmochelys imbricata (assembly GCF_965152235.1). Taxonomy (NCBI): domain Eukaryota; kingdom Metazoa; phylum Chordata; order Testudines; family Cheloniidae; genus Eretmochelys; species Eretmochelys imbricata. The sequence continues at coordinate 245,216,400 of NC_135573.1, forward strand.
GCAGCATGCTAGGCAGGGAGCTGCCTCAGTTAGCCTGTGGGAAATGCCAAGTTGAAGGGTGTATCGAAGCCCATTCCCTCTCATGGAAATAAGCACCTAAGTTGAGGCTGCAGGGAAGTGCCTATCTTTGTTTATTGCTCCATAGCTGGGAGCAGGGAGTCTCTTGGAGTCAGGTGGCTTTGGCATCTAAATTGGTTCTTGTGAGAATTAGGTAGGAACCTGCCTCACTCCACACAAAACAAGAGGAGGAGGGGGTGATGCTGCTTTGACATTTAGCTTAGTGGTTAGAGCACTAAGCTGGGATTTAGGGAATCCACATTCAATTCCCTCCCTCTGGGCCTGAGTAAGAGAAAATGTTTGAACAGGACATCTCCTGCCTCTTAGGAGAGTGCTCTACCCACTGAGCAATGGGATATTTTGATGGCAGGGGGTGTCCCTCAATTTCTCCTGTTGAAGCTTTTCTACCAAGTGTACGTACTGAAACAGTTGTTAGGCCAGAGACAGAGGAAGCATGAGAATGATTATGTGGCCTGGTGATTAGGGCACTCGTTTGAGAGGTGGGAGATTCAGGGTCCAGTATCCATGCTCCTGTGGCTTTTTAATGATTTATACACATTGGAACAACTTGAACAGAAGAGACCGAGAGAGCCTCCTTGCCCTCTCAGAATATCCCATAGGTCAGTGGTTAGAGCATCTCTCCTGAGAGGTAGGCAGGAAATCCTTACTTCGCCTGAGGCAAGAGCAGTGGTGAAATTGAAAATAGGTATCCCACAACCACCGGGCTAAAACTTATGAAGTGGGTGGTACTACTACTACCCCCACCTTCTTCTCTTCTGCTGGCCTCCAGATTTGGAATGAAACCCCACCTGGTAGGTGGCCTCTGAGCATACTTGCTGAATTGGGTCCAAAGTCTGTCTTCTCCCAGTTGGTGGATCACACTGGGGCTTAGGTGGGAGAGAGGCATTCAGGTGCCTAGAGTGAGGCAGCAGTGCACATACCCAGAGCTAGAAACTTAGGCCCCTAGGGAGCTTTTATTGCAAAAATGTGGGTGCTGAGTGATTTTAGGTGCCAACAGGGTTAAGCAGCAACTTAGCAAGAGTTTTGTAGGTTACCGTGGAGTCTAAAAATGGGACTAAGGCACCTATGTACCTTTCTGGATCTGGGCCTCGGCTCCTAAGCGCTGATTACACAGCCTCTGGGCAGAGAGTTTCCACGTGTCTACTTCCTGAATGGCAATGTTGCTTTGAGAAGTATTGGATTCCAGAAGCCCCTGGGATGCCCTTACTCTGGCCTGTGAATCACACCTGTACAGCAGCAGTGAAATAGGGGACTCTGGGATTCACCAACATTAAACTCCTGCATGGACTGATGCTTGGAAATGTGCAGGATCCTGTAGGGAGCATGTTTCAGAGAGTACCTGTTGCCCAGATGCACCCTGGAAAACCTTCAACATAGACAAAGCAGCCTCTGGCTTAGGGAACAGAGTGTTCTTAAATCACACGTCTTTACTCCCCTCCAAACCATGCCAGGGAAAGAAGTAAAGAGTCCTTTATTGGCAAATAACCTATGCTGTGTGGGTACTTATATATATGCTCTGTGATGCTAGATATAGAGCATGATGAATTCATCACAAACTAGGTCCTGAAATCAAATCCTCCTGACCTTTCATGGGCCCATCTCAGAAAAACTCAGTCTGCAAAAATACTGGAGTTGATCCTGGGCCAGAAACTCGAATGGTATAAATCAAGATGGTGGTGTTGAAGTCAGTGAATTTACTCCAGCTGATTAAGTCAATTTACACCACGAGCTCAAGGTAGATCCCAAATCAGGTGTGATCAGCATCACCTATCTCTAATAAATGTTATCAGTAGGTTTGTAAATCTATTCAGTACATTATATACACTCATTCAGCACAAGCTTGAAATAAAAATCCTAAAAAATACAAGGACTGAACATTTTTTGTCAAGTTTACAAATTAATTGAACGTTTAATATAAATATTTATATTCTATATTTATAGTAGTGTAACCAAGTAGGGGCAGGACTTTATTTATTAATCTTTGAAATTCTTTGTAAACTTTGGAATTTTCTGATTATTTTATTAATAAAATGTCATTTTTGGCATAAATATTCAGTGATTAATTGCCTTCTGAAACTATATTTAAGACATAAACAAACTGCAACAGTGACAGCTTGTCTTAAACCATAAATATGTGCAATGCAATAATGTATGAATACACTGGAACTGGGAGGAGCTGTAAAATAGATTATTTCAACCCTTTGGCCCATCTGAGTAGCTTTAGGCATTCTATGGGACTACTCCCATGTCTAAGCATTTGCAGAATCACAGCCTTAGTAAGAAATTATAGCCCCAGATCTGCACTAGCAGAAAGGGGGAAAATACCTGCAACTCTCATTGAAATTAATGGGATTTGTGGGTGCTCAGTAGTCCTGCAAATCACACCATAAATATTTCTTTAAAAAGAAAAGAAAGAAAGAACCTCAAGTGAAAACAAATGTAGGTTGCAAAGTCAACCAAAAAAAATTGAGGAAATGCCAGAATTAAGGTTTGCCCATGCAACCTTTGTTTGCCTCCCTTGTGTATATACATTATGATACAATCTTAAATTACATGATCATGTACTATCTTTTGCATCTTTCTTTTAACATAGTATAGTTTAATGTAACTTCTGAAGATTTAAAAAAAAAAAAAAAACAGAAATTCCAGTATATGGAACCATTTTGACTATCCTACATATCATGCGCAGGGTTGGAACCTTGAGCTCCATAGCACAGACCTCTTCTTCTTGAGTTAATGGAGTAAGTGGTAGCTGGAGTAGTCACTAGAAGGGGATGAGATGCACATTTTCCCATTAGATTTCACAGCTATTTGCAAGCCACAACAGGAATGCTGAGACTTAGGAATCCTAGGTTCAACTCTAGATTCTGGAGAAGATTATGCTCTGGTACTCAAAAATGCTTCTTATCCTGTCTCTGCCCCTCTCTGCATGCATCCCTACTGCCCCTGAGTTCTGCTTCTCATACTGTCTGTAGCTGTATCTGAATCTTTCTCCTCCAAAATCCTTGTTAGTAAGTAGCACCTGGTAGCTTGGATAATCTACATAGTAAATTTCCATGTTTCTTCTGTGAAGAAAGATCAGGAAGTCTTCTGGGATAAAGAAAGTCTGAAACATTTTTGTCTGAGTTATTAGAGACAAAATACTTCACATAATGGAAAAATATAAACTTAAAGTAAGTTTTCCATAGGCCACTCAGGTTTATTGTTTGTACGCTGATATCCTAGTGCAGTGATACAGAAAGAACAAGTTCAAGGTCAAACAACCTTAGACAGGTATCTCATAAGTGAACACCGTTGTCTTTAAAGGTTGAAGCTATGCCATTTAATGCCTGTCAGGTTGCTGTGAGAAGAGTAAACCCATTCCATTGGATGTACATTTGGATTCTTGACAGGCAATGTGGAAAAACTATTTTTCCCCTTTCCCCTTTCATCCAACAATAAGGATTAATAGAGAGGAGAGAGATTTAGGACCAAATTATTTTTTCATGTGAATTAGGCATTCTCACCCTAAAAATAGACTAAATATTATGTATTTCTTTCTGGTATAACTCTATTAGGAGTCAAAGGAGATGACTTTGTTTACACCAGTGCAGAATTTGACCAGTTATGTTAGATGATTACAAGCTGCATCCATTTTTTTGTTGAAACTTTCTGAAGTGGCCTTATGTATTAAAAATTTGAAAATGTCTTTTCTGGTTGCCTGAACTGCCCAATATCCTTCTGCAATTTTCATTATTAATTCAGAATAGTGTTTGTCTCTGTTTCTCTCCTCTTCATAATATTAGCACACAGAAAAACTTTCTTCAGCAGAGGCCTCTTTGTGAGGCCTTTCTAAAACTCCAAACACAGCCTGTAAAGCAAAAAGTATTTTAAATCATTCTCTGAAGAGTGCAAACAAAATGTGTCAAAACTTAGAAGTTGTAGCCAACAGATAAATAACAACAGTTTCCACAGTGTGGGAGCTAAGCCAAATTAACAGTCACTTTTATATAGAACTTGTAAACTTTATCCTTGCAACTAAAAAGTTTCAGTACCAGATGCCATAACCTATCTTTCTGACCACACTCTAATGCCCTGTGAGCTTGTTTAAGTATTGAACTCATCTAAACAACTGTATTATAGGATTTAGAGCTTATCTGTACACAGGAGTAATGTGCACTTTGGAGGTGTGGTTTCTAAAGTTCATTGCACATTAATTAGTCCATGTAGTTCCTGCTGATGCGCACTAGAAATTCCTTAGTGTGCTTTAACCAGAAGCAACGTGTGTGTGTGTGTGTGTGTGTGTGTGGGGAGGGGGGGATGGGACTGTAGGGGTCACATGCCCCCCCGGTTGCTTCATCACATGGTCACAGAGGCAGAGGCAGGGGCAGGAGGAACAGCTAGGAGCTGAGGGGGTTGGTGCTTTCCAGGGGGGACAGTGCCTGGGGGCTTGTGTCTTGAACTGTTGTGGGGTTGTGCCCCCCTTCCCCCACTATCAGCAGGCATGAGTCATCTCTGGCTTTAACATAGCACTTTCTCAAACAATGCTCTGTTAAAGTGCACCAGCAGGGGCTACATGGACCACTTAGTGCACACCATCCTAATGTACTTTAGAAATCACACTCCCACCATGCACATTGCTGCTCTGTGTGGTCAAACCATAAGTTATTTATACCTATGGCCATACTGAAGGCTACAGTGAAGTTGTAGTGACTAGAGATGCTGAGATATGTAATATAGTGATGTGGGTCCAGGAGCAGCAAAAGCTTCCTAAAACTAAGGGGGTCCACAAGCACCCAAACTGTGGCCCCATCCCTGCGATGCCCCTTCTCCCTGAAGACCCACCTCACGCTGCCCCTTCTCCCTGAGCTCCCACCCTCGTGCCACTCCTCCGCAAACCCCTGCCCTTGCACTGCCCCTTCCCCAAGATCCTGCCCCCATGCCACCTCTTCTCCCCAAGACTCCACCCCCTCTCGCTCTTCTCTGCCCCCTTGCCTCCATAGCTCACGCCGACACACCTACGTGGGTCCTATAAGAACATAGACCAGTGGTGGGCAACCTGCAATCCGCTGGCCACCACTGACCTAGACAGATAAAGGCCAGGAGCTGGCATAGTGCATCCAGGCCCACTGTGGGGAAAGTTTTCACTAGCAGCCTTTCCTACACCTTTGAAAAACCAGTACGGAGAGGTAGGGAGCAGGGTTATGCTCACATACCCATCTTCTCCAGACATAACCCTGTAGTATCATAGCTGTCTTCTGCACAAGAATGCTATGGAAGAGAGATGCCTATACCATCTCTTAGGTGACAAAATATTTAAGCACCCCCATTTAGATTTGGGGCCCTCGATTGATTTTGGGTAGCAGATAAGATGATTCCATGTGTTTGAGGGGAGACCTCACATCAAGGAGGTGAGCAGAACCACATGCCCAAGATTTACAAAACCCCTATTGAGACTAAAACTACTTGGAAATGAATACAATGTTTACAATGTCCTTAGAAAAGAAAACTTAAAAAAAAAAACATCCAAAACATGAAAAGATTAAACTTTATTATTCTGCTAGTTATTCAATGAAAAGTCAGAGATAAAAGTCAGAATCCACATTTGAATAGAGAGATTTCAAAATGCTTTTAAGGAGGAGGGAGGGGAAGAGGAAAGGAGGGAAAGAGATGAATCCATTAACAATTATTAGTGAGAGAATATCAGGCATCTCCTCAATCTATTTTTATGCCAAATGATTCTGACTAAAAGTAGCTATATTCGTATACGGCAAGTTCTAAGAGTGTTTACATGATTGACCCATTAAAAGCATTTATATGTAATTGGTGGGTCAATCAATCATGTAAACACTCTTAGAACTTGCTGTATATGAATATAGCTACTTTTTATTCCATTATTTTTTTCCTTTCTAAGTGGTTAATTGTAGTGTAGCTCTTTCAACAGAACTATTTTTTTGCCGCAACAAAACAGGAAGACTTGTACCTACTCCCCATTCCCACGAATAGATTTAGGTCACTATAGTCTTTCCTGGTAACCAAAAGAAGATAACAGTAGATGTGTTAAACCAAGAAACATTTATTTTATTTCCAGTCCAGAGGAACAGCTTTTTTCCCCAATTACATACAAAGAATGGGCTGCTGTCTATCCCTTTTTGGCTCTGCTTACCCCGAGTCCCTAATCAAACAAAGTGAATTATGTAGTTCCTTGCACTGTATTCACCACATTACAATCACCAGTCTGATTGCTTCAGTTTCTGTATTATTATAGTTAAATTGCAGCCATGATTAACATTAAAAAAGCTGTTCTACCATGACAATTGAGACTATGTACTCATTATGCAAACGTACCCATCACAAGTGTGATCTTGTCCCTTGAACCACCCAATGCCTGTTTGTCCCATAGAATCTTATCATAAGGTTATGCTTTCTGGGACGGGGACAATATTTGTTTATATAATGCCTCACACAATGGAACCCTGACTGAAACCTTATCACTGAGTGGATGTGTTTCTAGGGGTGTCCTGCAGGAATCAGTTTTTGGCCCTACTCTGTTTAACATTTTAATCAATGATTAGAAGAAAACATAAAATCACTGGTAAGATTTGCAGATGGCACAAAGGTTGGGGGAGTAGTAAATAATGAACAGGTCACTGATACAGCACAATCTGGATCAATTGATAAACTGGGCACAAGCAAACAATATGTGTTTGAATATGGACTGATGTACAGTTTTACATCTAGGAACAAAGAATGTAGGCCATATTTACAGGACTGGGGAATCTCTCCTGGGAAGAGAGTTAGGGTTCATGGTGTATAATCAGCTGAACATGAGCTCACAGTGAGATACTTTGGCCAAAAAGGACGAATGCATTCCTTGGCTGAATAAGTAGGGGAATATTGAGTCGGAGTAGAGAGGTTATTTAACCTCTGTATTTGGCACTGGTGCAGCTGCTGCTGAAATTACTGTATTCAGTTCTGGTGTCCATAATTCAAGGCAGATATTGATAAATTGGAGAGGGTTTGGAGAAGAGCCACCAGAGTGATTAAAGGATTAGAAAGTATGTCTTATAGTACGACTGCAATATAATATCTAAATAACATTAATAATTTTCTCCACACTTCCTGTTAGAAGAATATAAAGACAATCATTTAAGTCAAGCCTGTCTCTAGAAACCAGCATTTGGATATCTAAAAGAAGCACCTATTGAAAGATGAGTGCAAAGCATCTGAGATGAAATCAATTGTCTTTGACTTCAGTGGGGTCAGAATTATTCTTTGTAAAATTTTTGTGACACAGCAAGAAATGTTCACAGATTGTAAGAAATTTTTCAAGCTCAGAGAGAGATGGACGTTGTGGTTATGAAATTCTTAACAGCAGCAAAAAAAATCCAGCAAAACTTTTTCTCACACTCATAGTCTGCAGTGTTTCAATAAAGAGGCACACATGTCTCTCTAGAATTCTGCTCTCATTCCCTGTCCCTGCTCCTTTCTTGAGGTAAATTTTCAGAGTGCTATGGGACTTCACACTTATGACTCTCATTGGGCCAAATTCATTTCTGCTGGAAGAATACAAGCTGACCCAAGGGCCAAAGAAAAGCCATCCCCAAACTTGAAGGATCCCCAAAGATCCCTGGAACTTTATGGGAGGCCAGAGCCATCCACACAGAGGCCTGAGAGCAACTCTGTCCCCATGGCAGCACCTATCCTCACTGAATAACTGTTGGAGCTGCACTACCAGAGATTCCATGATGGCTGGAATGTCTCAAAGAACTACAGGGCGAGGTGGTGTCCATAATAAAATTAGAACAGCTAAGGTTTATAAATGTTTCCAAGTAATTTCTGTGACGAGGCGGATGGGGCAAAGTGTGGGAGAATCTCGAGTCGGTTCCCCTTGAAGCCACATGGATCCCAAGCTTTGTGTGGAGCCTTCTACTGAGTCCATAGCCAGGGAGAGAACAGTCCCACCTGACATTTGAGCCCCCTTCTGTGTGGAGGAGAGGAGTTCTGTACTTGGAGGAGCCCTCTCCTCTTGGATATGGTCTGGCCAAGGAGCAGGCCAAATATACAACTTCAAACCCATTTTGTAAACTGCCTTTGGCTAAGTGGCTTAATAAAAAAACCCACATCCCTCCCATAAACTTCACTCATGTCTTTGAATGTGTGAGATTATTTATATAACTGTACTTACACTTTACACAGTATGAAGTCTTTTAGGCCCCAGTCCTGCAGGGAACCCCATGCCAAAAGGTCCCTGCAACATTGACTATAGTAGGGCTTTGTATGGGTCCAGAGTCTCAGCTGCATGGAACCCATTGCAGGAATGGAGTCTTCAGATGTAAATATTCGAGCAAAAGGTTTAAAACAAACTGCAAAATCCCCTTTTCCCGGTAGGTAATAACAAACAAATGACATTAAGATCAGCACAGCATTAGTGTCTTAAAGTGGCAGATAAGCCCATGAACATTAGCTGGTTAAATAAACACACTAAACAGCTACTATTTTGCTGTGACAAGATATATGGAACAACATTGCCCTTTAGGGGTTACATAAAGTGGAACCAAGCTAATAAAAACGTAAATGTATTCCCCCACATATTGCTATTTAAACTGGGAATACTCAGATGTCTCCAAGGCCTTTCTGGATAATTTTATCAGTTTATGGCCACTATACATCTGGGCCAAGTAATAACATTTTTTTCTTAAAATGAAGTTAGAGTACAGAAATCTTTCCTACATGACAATTTGGTGGATCTCTGAATCCTCCCATGTTTTCCGTTTGAGAAACAGTGAGGTGAATTAAATCTATTTAAAGTTTTATATACGGTGTCATAATGCAGGGAAAGTAGTAACATAAAGCAAAGTTAAGTACCAGAGTAATTTGTAACATATACAGGCACATGTTTTTCAGTCTTCTTATCAAATGTAGAACAAGTTTGGGCTTCCTTTATAGAACAATGCAAGCCTGAGTCCTGACACTGCTCCTTTTGAAGTCAATGGGAGTGTTCCCATTGACAGCAATGGGAACATGATTGAGACCCTGATGTCTGTGGTAAAATGGGTCCTGATCAGGCTCTCATTGATATAAATAGAAATACTCCCATTGACTTCATTGGGAGCAGCAGGATTCCCCTAAAATGGGGTCTAGAGAAAGGAACTGCCATAAGAGATATATTCGCCACACGACAGGGGAACAGCTGGCACATTTGCAGCTAGGTATAGTCCACACTAGTTATCATTATTTTGTTCCTAACCTCTGAAATGAAATTTGTTTTGGGCTAGCAAGAAGGGCAGTTCATGCTCCTGCATGTGATACTCAGAACAAGCCAATTTGGGAAGCTAACTTAATTCACAGTTCTAATCATGGAACCAAGCTGTTTCTTTTTCCTGAAGTTTTTATTTTAACATTTCTCACACCTACTTTCCACTTTTAGTGCTTATAGGTAACTTTGGTACCCCTTACATGTGTCTGTGAAGAATTATGTCCTCAGAGACATTATAACATTTAGGACATGACTTCAGGTCTCCAAAAAAATACAGAAGAAACTCTTTGTGTTTGGGGTCTGCTCAATCTGTTAATGAATATAAACATTGTAAAGGGAATTATCTACAACAGCTGCATTCCTAGCATGGTCTGAGATAAGTGAAAATATTCCCACTGAGAAGATCTATGGATGTTCAAGTTACTACCCACAGTTGCAAATAAAGAGTACTTGGATTTATTACTGAGTGTGAGATGAAAATGTCTATGAGCTTTTTCCTCTTTTTTTTAAAGAAAGTTTCTTCTAGGTAAACCAATGTGTATTTAATACCTGACTCATCTATAGCAGTGCACGTGTGTGCATGCCCACACACATATACAGAGAAAAAAAACTATTTCCAATTGTAAATTTCCTGTCAAATTTTATTTTTCTCCAGAACTGTTTTTCTATATGTATCTCGGCTTTCATTCCCAACAACGTGAGATGGCAAAATTATTTTGCTGCCCCATCTGCTTCCTTCTTTCACACACTAAGTTTGTCATGCAAACATTTAAAAATAAGGAGATGAATCACTCATCAAGTTGTTTAAATCTCCAAAATTTGTGGCATTCATTCAACAATTTCTGGTGAAGTTATAACATTTTTTTCAAATATTAATAACATTTAATACAGTAAACTAAGATAATCAAAACTGAGTCCCCGTTAATACCTATTTGAGTACTTAAGTAGGACTTAAATACTATGTAGGCCTTGTGATGACTGTCTTCACAGAAGTTAATATCACTTATTCTATTCAGATTCTTATACTGCACTCATACCCATAGTACTTGAACACTTTCCAGTAGAGCATTAAGCAACATTTGTAAGGCATTAATGAGACAATTATTGGAATGCTGTGTCCAGTTCTGGTGCCCACACTTCAAAAACGATCTTGCCAAATTGGAAAAGGTTAATAATCCCACATCCTCAAACATCATAGAGATGGAGTCGATTACTTCTGTTGACATAGTACTAATATAGAGCCTGTATTATCTCTGATCCTAACAGTCCTCCAGTAGCTGTCCCACAATGCCTCTGTCCCAGCAAAAGTGGCTGCTTCAGTCACAGTTTTGAACTCCACTGCTCAGGGTTCACAGATACTAGAAGCCCGCTCCCCACCATGTTTTTGAAATACCTTTTCCTCATGGGCCACCTGGGAAAATATATGTCCCTTTCTACCTTCATGAGCATCTGCCCATGTTGGCTCAGTGTAGACAAAGATCTACACATAGAGTGCTCCTTCCTGGAGCAGGACAGAGGTCCTGACTCTCCTCTGCCTGTGAGGAGAAGAGGCTATGCAAGCCCAGCTAAGGAGCAACTGAAGGAATATACGTATATATGTGCAGATTGCATAGAGGATGCTAAACCTGGGGCATGACAAGGATGAGCATCAATGCCAGGTGAAAGCCAAGGAAGTTTGGCTGTTATATCAGAAGGCGAGAGAGGGCAACAACAAATCTGGAGCTACCCCACAGACCTGCTGCTTCTACAATGGTCCCCATGCGATACTTGACAGGGACTGCACCACCACCCCTGAAGTGCACAGTGAGAAGAGGAGGGACGCTCAGGGGGATACAAACCATGCAGCAACTGTTAAAATAATATTTTAAGCCTCCCTCAACAGTATAACACAACAGTTGGCTTTCTAATAGCCCTTGTGTCTGGCTGTTCAAAATCAGCAGACAGCTGATCCACTTCACCCCTCTACCCTGCCAGTAGCTTTTACCTCTTCACTTTACAAATATTATGTACTAGACAAGATGAAGCAATCACAGTAGGAATGTTTGCCTCACTAAGATCCAGTCTAGTCTTTGAGCAGTTCCAGCAAGTATTGAGTCTACCAAATGCACATTCAACAGTCATCCTCCACTTGCTCAGCTGGTAGTTGAATCTTTCCTTGGTTCTGCTGAGGTGGTCAGTCTATGGCTTCAAGAGCATGGGGTAGGCTGAGTCCTCAAGAATCACTATCAGCATTTCAACATTAGCAGTGTGAATGCACCAGTCAGGGAAGCATGTTCCTGCTTGCAACTTTTGGTGCCAGACAAGGATATGCATCCTGTCTATTGCCCCACCATAGTTCGGGAGCCCCACTGCTTCAAATCCATCTACTATTTCCTGCACATTGATGAGAGTTACAGTCCCCATGCAGCAGGAGACGCTTAATGGCCTTGCACATTTGGATGACAACAGCCCTCACTGCAGATTCCCAATTCCAAACTGATTGCCCACTGACTGATAGCAATCTGGCACTGCAAGCTTCCAGAGAATAATTGCCATTCACTTTTTCATTGCCAACACAGCTCTTATTCTGATGTTTCTGCACTGGAGAGTGAACCAGCACAGAGATCTAGAAATGTAGCCTTTTATCCCAGGGGAAGTTCTGTCTCCTGCACAAGTGAGATTTACCTGCAGTCCATATTCTAAACTGTTGGGTTTGTAACAGTGTAAATATTTTACATTTGGTATTTGAAAACCAGTTTTTTCTTTACTTATGTGCCAGGAACTGCTTTCAAAAGTTTCTATATTTTCCCATGAAAATGTCATAAATGTCTTTAAGAAAATGCAAGGCAGGCAGGAAAGAGCTTCCTGCGTTGTTCAGCTAGCACCGACTGTTGGAAATAAAACATAAATCTTCAGGACTTAGCATTTGCCATAACAGAGAAAGAAATGCTGACCAAATGCCATGTTTAAATATTCTTTCTCATTTTTAAGTCTGTGGGTGAGATCTTTAGATGCAGCCAAAATACATAGAACACAAGTCACAGAGTGTGGTGCAAAGGTAGCTTAAAAATCCCCTTGAACCTGGTCCTTCTGTGCAAATGAGAACCCTGATATCTGTTGTGTCCTACACAGCCATAGGGAGTTGAAAACACTCTTAAGGGTCCTGGCCATGCTTCCTTCTGTAGCTCCACCTCTTTCATTTTGTGAAGCTGGCAGCTGGGAGGCATGTGGATTATAAATCTCCTTGCTGGGTCTACACTGTCACAGTATCACCTTTGTGCTGGGATGATCCTCCCTGACCCAGTGAAGCTTGACTTACAGCCCAATTATCATAGGCTACTCCGCATGTGAGAGCCCAGTGCTAACATTGCGTCTTGAATGGTTTAAAAGAGCTTTGCAGTTCCATTTTGATGATGTGCAGTCAATCTGAATAACAGATTTCCATGCTGGAGCGGTATTAGTCATGCTCTCCAGCTGCTCTCACTGTGCTATTTATTAGCCCAATTAATAAGGTGGACTGTTCCCAGTCTGATCCCCAATCAGCTGTTCGGGATGTACGCTGAAGTATACTGGGGTCTGATGCAGGAAATGTAATAAAGGTGGTCACTGTTAAGGGTGTGCTAAAAAACCAAGGACAAACTCTCATAACGCTGCTGTATACAGCAGTCTTTCAACCCCAGGGTTTAATTTGTGCCAGGGCTTGCCAGGGATGAGCCCCGGCACTTCTAGGCTTGGCAGTTCATAGCCCCAGTACCTCTGAGACATACCGTGTCAGGTATGAAAGTATAAAAATTGCTTGAGCCCTGGCACTTCTTTCATTACAAATTAAGCACTGTTCAGCTCAGTCATGCTTTTTCTGAAGGAAAAGGGGATTGTAATAAATTGATCTCATAGGTAAGACCTGGGTAACTTCCTTGAACCCCCTTCTGCCACCCGCACTTATGGCAAGTACTGCTGTACTCACACAAGCAGTCTCGCTTCCTTCCATGTGGCTACTAAGTGCTTATTTGGGCCCAGTGGGTCAGAATTCAAAAAGAGTTCAGCAACTCACATTTAGACTCTCAACTAAATTGCCAAAAGACATCAGCTCCCATTTAAAGAACAGGAGTACTTGTGGCACCTTAGAGACTAACAAATTTATTTGACCATAAGCTTTCATGGGCTACAGCCCACTTCTTCAGATGCACAGAATGGAACATATAGTAAGAAGATATATATACATATAGAGAACATGAAAAAGTGGAAGTTGCCACACCAACTTTAAGAGGCTAATTAGTTAAGATGAGCTATTATCAGCAGGAGGAAAAAAAATCTTTTGTAGTTAGGCACCTCCGTGTAGTGGCCAGATTTCCAAAGCTTCTCAGCCCCCAGTGCTCTCATTGGTTAAATGGAAACTGAGCTCTTTTGAAAATCGAGCCTCTACTGCTGGAGCTGAGTTTTTTTAAGATCTCTCCCAGTTAAAAACAGGTGAGTGGAACTGAGCATTCCAGCCCTACAGTCCATTTGCGTAATCAGACTCCTTAATCTCTGATTGGAAGCCACACAGTGATTTTCAGTGCAGAATATTAGTCATTCCTATGCAACCTGTAAGATATTTAAGTTTTGCACAGAGATAATCTACTTTACAAGGGGCTTTACTGACCCTCCTTGCTAATACTGTATATCCTTCATTATTTTTTCTCCTCTTACTGTTTTCTATACATCCATCTCTGCTCCCCTTTTCTTTCTAGGGGTATGTCTACACGACGGAATAAGGTCGAATTTATAGAAGTCATTTTTTTAGAAATCGGTTTTATATATTCGAGTGTGTGTGTCCCCACAGAAAATGCTCTAAGTGCATTAAGTGCATTAACTCGGCGGAGTGCTTCCACAGTACCGAGGCTAGAGTCGACTTCCGGAGCGTTGCACTGTGGATAGCTATCCCACAGTTCCCGCAGTCTCCGCTGCCCATTGGAATTCTGGGTTGAGATCCCAATGCCTGATGGGGCTAAAACATTGTCGCAAGTGGTTCTGGGTACATATCGTCAGGCCCCCGTTCCCTCCCTCCCTCCGTGAAAGCAAGGGCAGACAATCGTTTCACGCCTTTTTTCCTGAGTTACCTGTGCAGACGCCATACCACGGCAAGCATGAAGCCCGATCAGGTAACCGTCACCGTATGTCTCCTGGGTGCTGGCAGACGCGGTACGGCTTTGCTACACAGTAGCAGCAATCCCTTGCCTTGTGGCAGCAGATGGTGCAGTACGACTGGTAGTCGTCCTCGTCATGTCCGAGGTGCTCCTGGCCACGTCGGCTGGGAGCGCCTGGGCAGACATGGGCGCAGGGACTAAATTTGGAGTGACTTGACCAGGTCATTCTCTTTAGTCCTGCAGTCAGTCCTATTGAACCGTCTTATGGTGAGCAGGCAGGCGATACGGATTGCTAGCAGTCGTACTGTACCATCTTCTGCCAGGCAGGCAAGAGATGAGGATTGCTAGCAGTCGTACTGTACCATCTTCTGCCAGGCAGGCAAGAGATGAGGATGGCTAGCAGTCGTACTGTACCATCTTCTGCCGAGCAGCCATGAGGTGTGGATGGCATGCAGTCCTTCTGCACCATCTGCTGCCAGCCAAAGGTGTAAAAGATAGATGGAGTGGATCAAAACAAGAAATAGACCAGATTTGTTTTGTACTCATTTGCCTCCTCCCCTGTCTAGGGGACTCATTCCTCTAGGTCACACTGCAGTCACTCACAGAGAAGGTGCAGCGAGGTAAATCTAGCCATGTATCAATCAGAGGCCAGGCTAACCTCCTTGTTCCAATAAGAACAATAACTTAGGTGCACCATTTCTTATTGGAACCCTCCGTGAAGTCCTGCCTGAAATACTCCTTGATGTAAAGACACCTCCTTTGTTGATTTTAGCTCCCTGAAGCCAACCCTGTAAGCCGTGTTATCAGTCGCCCCTCCCTCCGTCAGAGCAACGGCAGACAATCGTTCCGCGCCTTTTTTCTGTGTGGACGCCATACCAAGGCAAGCATGGAGGCCGCTCAGCTCACTTTGGCAATTAGGAGCACATTAAACACCACACGCATTATCCAGCAGTATATGCAGCACCAGAACCTGGCAAAGCGATACCGGGCGAGGAGGCGACGTCAGCGCGGTCACGTGAGTGATCAGGACATGAACACAGATTTCTCTGAAAGCATGGGCCCTGCCAATGCATGCATCATGGTGCTAATGGGGCAGGTTCATGCTGTGGAACGCCGATTCTGGGCTCGGGAAACAAGCACAGACTGGTGGGACCGCATAGTGTTGCGGGTCTGGGACGATTCCCAGTGGCTGCGAAACTTTCGCATGCGTAAGGGCACTTTCATGGAACTTTGTGACTTGCTTTCCCCTGCCCTGAGGCGCATGAATACCAAGATGAGAGCAGCCCTCGCAGTTGAGAAGCGAGTGGCGATAGCCCTGTGGAAGCTTGCAATGCCAGACAGCTACCGGTCAGTTGGGAATCAATTTGGAGTGGGCAAATCTACTGTGGGGGCTGCTGTGATGCAAGTAGCCCACACATCAAAGATCTGCTGATATCAAGGGTAGTGACCCTGGGAAATGTGCAGGTCATAGTGGATGACTTTGCTGCAATGGGATTCCCTAACTGTGGTGGGGCCATAGACGGAACCCATATTCCTATCTTGGCACCAGAGCACCAAGCCGCAGAGTACATAAACCGCAAGAGGTACTTTTCGATAGTGCTGCAAGCTCTGGTGGATCACAAGGGACGTTTCACCAACATCAACGTGGGATGGCCGAGAAAGGTACATGACGCTCGCATCTTCAGGAACTCTGGTCTGTTTCAAAAGCTGCAGGAAGGGACTTTATTCCCAGACCAAAAAATAACTGTTGGGGATGTTGAAATGCCTATATGTATCCTTGGGGACCCAGCCTACCCCTTAATGCCATGGCTCATGAAGCCGTACACAGGCAGCCTGGACAGTAGTCAGGAGCTGTTCAACTACAGGCTGAGCAAGTGCAGAATGGTGGTAGAATGTGCATTTGGACGTTTAAAGGCGCGCTGGTGCAGTTTACTGACTCGCTTAGACCTCAGCGAAACCAATATTCCCACTGTTATTACTGCTTGCTGTGTGCGCCACAATATCTGTGAGAGTAAGGGGGAGACGTTTATGGCGGGGTGGGAGATTGAGGCAAATCGCCTGGCTGCTGGTTATGCACAGCCAGACACCAGGGCGGTTAGAAGAGCACAGAAGGGCACGGTACGCATCAGAGAAGCTTTGAAAACCAGTTTCATGACTGGCCAGGCTACGGTGTGAAAGTTCTGTTTGTTTCTCCTTGATGAAATCCCCCGCCCCTTGGTTCACTCTACTTCCCTGTAAGCTAACCACCCGCCCCTCCTCCCTTCAATCACTGCTTGCAGAGGCAATAAAGTCATTGTTGCTTCACATTCATGCATTCTTTATTCATTCATCACACAAATAGGGGGATGACTACCAAGGTAGCCCAGGAGGGGTGGTGGAGGAGGGAAGGAAAATGCCACACAGCACTTTAAGCACAGCACTTTAAAAGTTTACAACTTTAAAATTTATTGAATGACAGCCTTCTTTTTTTTTGGCAATCCTCTGTGGTGGAGTGGCTGGTTGGCCGGAGGCCCCCCCACCGAGTTCTTGGGCGTCTGGGTGTGGAGGCTATGGAACTTGGGGAGGAGGGCAGTTGGTTACAGAGGGGCTGCAGTGGCAGTCTGTGCTCCAGCTGCCTTTGCTGCAGCTCAGCCATACACTGGAGCATACTGGTTTGGTCCTCCAGCAGCCTCAGCATTGAATCCTGCCTCCTCTCATCATGCTGCCGCCACATTTGAGCTTCAGCCCTGTCTTCAGCCCGCCACTTACTCTCTTCAGCCCGCCACCTCTCCTCCCGGTCATTTTGTGCTTTCCTGCACTCTGACATTATTTGCCTCCATGCATTCGTCTGTGCTCTGTCAGTGTGGGAGGACAGCATGAGCTCGGAGAACATTTCATTGCGAGTGCGTTTTTTTTTTCTTTCTAAGCTTCCCTAGCCTCTGGGAAGGAGAAGATCCTGTGATCATTGAAACACATGCAGCTGGTGGAGAAAAAAAAAGGGACAGCGGTATTTAAAAAGACACATTTTATAAAACAGTGGCTACACTCTTTCAGGGTAAACCTTGCTGTTAACATTACATACATAGCACATGTGCTTTCGTTACAAGGTTGCATTTTGCCTCCCCCCACCGCGTGGCTACCCCGTCAACCTTCCCCCCTCCCTGTGGCTAACAGTGGGGAACATTTCTGTTTAGTCACAGGCAAACAGCCCAGCAGGAATGGGCTCCTCTGACTGTCCCCTGAAGAAAAGCACTCTATTTCAACCAGGTGACCATGAATTATATCTCCTCTCCTGAGGATAACACAGAGAGATAAAGAACGGATGTTGTTTGAATGCCAGCAAACATACACTGCAATGCTTTGTTGTACAATGATTCCCGAGTACGTGTTACTGGCCTGGAGTGGTAAAGTGTCCTACCATGAAGGACGCAATAAGGCTGCCCTCCCCAGAAACCTTTTGCAAAGGCTTTGGGAGTACATCCTGGAGAACCGTGAATGCCAGGGCAAAGCAATCCTTTCACATGCTTGCTTTTAAACCATGTATAGTATTTTAAAAGGTACACTCACCAGAGGTCCCTTCTCCGCCTGCTGGGTCCAGGAGGCAGCCTTGGGTGGGTTCGGGGGGTACTGGCTCCAGGTCCAGGGTGAGAAACAGTTCCTGGCTGTCGGGAAAACCGGTTTCTCCGCTTGCTTGCTGTGAGCTATCTACAACCTCCTCATCATCATCATCTTCTTTGTCCCCAAAACCTCCTTCCGTATTGCCTCCATCTCCATTGAAGGAGTCAAACAACACGGCTGGGGTAGTGGTGGCTGAACCCCCTAAAATGGCATGCAGCTCATCATAGAAACGGCATGTTTGGGGCTCTGACCCGGAGCGGCCGTTCGCCTCTCTGGTTTTCTGGTAGGCTTGCCTCAGCTCCTTCAGTTTCATGCGGCACTGCTTCAGGTCCCTGTTATGGCCTCTGTTCTTCATGCCCTGGGAGATTTTGACAAAGGTTTTGGCATTTCGAAATCTGGAACGGAGTTCTGATAGCACGGATTCCTCTCCCCAAACAGCGATCAGATCCCGTACCTGCCGTTCGGTCCATGCTGGAGCTCTTTTGCGATTCTGGGACTCCATCATGGTCACCTGTGCTGATGAGCTCTGCATGGTCACCTGCAGCTTGCCACGCTGGCCAAACAGGAAATGAGATTCAAAAGTTCGTGGTTCTTTTCCTGTCTACCTGGCCAGTGCATCTGAGTTGAGAGTGCTGTCCAGAGCGGTCACAATGGAGCACTCTGGGATAGCTCCCGGAGGCCAATACCATTGAATTGTGTCCACAGTACCCCAAATTCGAGCTGGCAAGGTCGATTTAAGCGCTAATCCACTTGTCAGGGGTGTAGTAAGGAAATCGATTTTAAGAGCCCTTTAAGTCGAAATAAAGGGCTTCATTGTGTGAACGGATGCAGGTTTACATCGATTTAACGCTGCTAAATTCGACCTAAAGTCCTAGTGTAGACCAGGGCTAGGTCTTTCTCTTTACATATGTCTCTTTTCTTCCTTGTTCCTGCTTTTCTCCCTGCCCACCTTGTTGAGTGTGAGCCATCCTAGCTCTCTTTCTTTCTCAGTCTTTCTCTTTATATATGTCTCTTTTCTTCCTCATTCTGTTTCTCTCCTTCCCCACCTTGTTCAGCGTGAGCCACTATGCTAGCACTTCAGCAGATTCCTCTATTAAATGTACAATGTTTGATTATCTGAGAGGTTTTTTTTCCTGCACCACTTATATCCCCATTATGAGCAGCAGCAATCACTAACTCTGTGAACTAATTAAAACCTATCTGGATACAGTCTGACTCTATTAATGCAAGAAGCTGCTAAGACCTGACTAAGATGAATTGAATTGGAATCCCCAGCAAACCTCTTAGGACTTTTTGAAATCCATTTTATTTTTAATTATAGGTTCATTAATTCTCCGGTCAAGATTTGAATATTAGTTAATCTAGTGTATAGTGACAAAGATGTGCTTCTTCAAGGGTTAAAACATTGTTGTTCATACCATAAATATTCAAGAGAAAAGGCAGTTAATTCTTTTTGAACCATGACTTATTAAAGAAGAAAACAAACTGGCTTTTAACTTTAAAAGTCCCTCCCCCATTTCAATTATACTTAAACTAGATTAGAGGCAAATCTAAAATGAACAAGGAATTTTTATAAAGAATGAAAAGAGAAAAGGTAAAAATTATTTTTGCAAGAAAACAGACCGGACAATCATTTACAGTGATATGACCGAAACTCTGATTTTATTACCAACATGTTGGTCCCCTAATAACAATAATTAATAAGCCACTGTAATTCCTCAGAATTTTAAAAACTGGAAAAATGTTCTGTGAAAGATGAGCTTATGTGTATGAACTTAAATAGATGAATATATATCTTAGTAGATGTATGAACCATTCTAAATTGTACAAAGATGAAATTAGAAATCGTCTTGTGTTTATCTATTTTTGCCTGAAAGACTAGACATGCTAGATTCAAAGCTGAATCACTGCATCACTATTTGCCATTAAAGTCTGGCTGATTAATATTTGATTGGTACCTTTAATGAGACTGAACTTCGCCCCTGGTCTTGCTGATTTTGTATTTTAACATAAAGGATTCAATTCTACCATACGTCATGAAAAATCTGCCGTTTTCATAATGCGTTTCTCCCTGTTTTTATGAAATCCTGAATCTATGTGCAGTAGGTGCAATTTATTAAATGTCATGGATGGGTCATCTGACCAGTAGTTTGAGCAAGAAATTCATATCCCATGATTCTGAAGGCTGAAAGGTTAATACATAACAGATGGTGCTTTGAAGGAAACCATTATAGGCAATGCTTTTCAATCAATGAGATGCTATTATGAGCAATAGAGCCAATTTCTTTTAATCAATGAACCTTTATTACTACATTTACTAAAAGAAGCTGTATGCAGTTCTTATAAACCATTCTGCAGTGTTCTAAAAATAATTCCTTTTGTTTTGTTTTTTCTTGAGGCTCTTCCATGATTTCTCCAGTTTTGCTCATTTTAAGGTAGCACACTGGATTTGCACGTTACTTATCCATTTAAGCAAAGAAAACACAGCCGTTAAACATATGTTTGAGAGATAGTAAAGGCAAATATCATCTGTGACTCCTATGATGGGGCTATATTGTGCCTTAGTAGGCAACTGTGAGTGGAGTAATGCACTCTTCTGCATGTGAGCATGAGATCTATCTGGATCTTATGCCGTTGGAGAGGAGCTCGGGTCTGAAACTGAGATGATTCTCCCACAAGGGTGGTGCTGGCTGGGCAAGAAGGGAAAGAATGTTCCGTCTTGTAAAGGAATGATTCAATAATACACTGCCCCATCCTAGTGGTATAGAGGTGCTCTGGGAGAGTTGTAGGCACAGTGCCTGCCCAATGGTTCTCCTGTGATAGTGCAGCTGTGTGCTACTCCTTTCTCAATCCAGTGCCTTCAAAGCATCTATAACAATTACTCCTGAGGGCATTCTGCATCACAAATTAAAAATTCTGTGCACATTATTTTAAAATTCTGCAAAATTTATTTGTCAAATAAATGTGGAGGCTCCAGCATGGCATCGGGGAGCACAGGCCACTGACTGCATGGAGGTAGGAGATCACTTTGCAGCTCCTCCAGCTCGGGACATGGACTCAGCAGTGAGGCTGCACACAACCCTGACACAAAGCAAAGACCGGGCCTGCCCCAGAAACTCCCCATGGCCCTGCCCCTCCATGCCAGGTGCACCAGGTATGGGCAGGCAGGCTCAGCATGGCAGGATCCAAATGTGGAGGAGCTTAGTGTGGGGGGGATCCAGGTGTGGGTTGAGAGGGTTCTGTGTGTGGGTGGGTCAGTGGGGGATCCAGGTATGGGGGAGGATCTGGATGCATAGGGGCTTGTTGGGGGGTTCTGGGTGCAACAGTAATGGGACTCTGCAGGGGGGTCCAGGTGAAGGTAGTTGGGGCTAAGTGGGGGGTGTAGGTGGGGGGTCTAGGTGGGGGAAGATAGAGCTTGGCAGGGGGCCCTGGGTGTTGGGCATTCAGTGGGGGATCCAGATGCTGGGGGAGTAGGACTCAGTGGGGTGAGGATCCAGCTGCAGTTAGTTGGGACTTGGTGGGGTAGGGATCCAGGTGTGGGTGGCTTGTCTGGGTGATCCAGGGTGAGTGGGGCTCATCCGGTAGGTTTTGAGTCTGAGGGGTGAGTTTCAGTGGGAGGGTCTGGGTATGAGGGGATCTGGATGCATCAGGGTTGGGTGGATGGGAGAGCAGCTCCCTGCAGCTGAGGAACAATGGGTGCAGGAAGCAGGCGGGGGGGGGAGCTTGCAGAGCTTCCTGCAGTGGGGGCGGGGGGAGGGGAATCTAGGGGTGGGTCTGACCTGGCCCTGGATGCCGTGCAGAGGAAGAGGAAGTCCCGTCCTCCCAAATCCAGTAGGGACTAGCAGCTGAGCCCAGCACAATTAAGGATGTCCTGATACCACAGGAAGTGCTCAACAACTTGTGAGATCAGGCCCCTTCTTTGGTCAGTGGCATCTCTCCTTACACAGTCTGGAAAAGCTAAACATGACAAAATATTGACTATTTATTTTTTTCTGCCAAATGGGAAAAGTTCCATATACACACAAATTTAGTGCTCAGCGCCGCAAGCCTTCTATATGCAGAACTCCTTGCTGAAACCAATAGGAGTTCAGCATGTGTCAAATGAAAATAAAATATGGAACTACCCAAGCAGATGCAGCTTTTCACTATATTCAATTTCTTGTGTCTTATATCCCCAACCCCTCATCTATTTTGTGTCTTTCAGGGTGCATAGCCTTTGGGACAGGGATTGTCTCATTTCTGTATTTATGCATCACCTAACACAATGGGGCTCCAATCTTGATAGGGGCTTATAGGTGCTATTATAATATAAACGTTTGCTGTCGGTACTACTAATAAAATCAGGCCCCAATTTTTTTTAGAGGCAGAATCCCATCCATTTAGCCATGAAAAGTTGTAGTCAGAAATGGTGGAATTCATTCCATCTAGATTCAAGTGTGCAAATACAAACTAATCAGTTTTCATCTGTGAACACTCATAAAGTGATGGCTTCTGAAAGCTCTCTTCTGACTTGGGTGGGCAGAAAAGGTTCTACAGGAAAGGTTCTTTATACATTGCCTTCTGCTCATGAATGTACTCCGGCCCCCTGCTTCGCCAGCCACGCAGTTACATTTATCAATGGGCACAAGTCTAGAAAAAGAAGAAAGCAATTCACATATTGTCAATAATAATATGAAAGGGAGGTCCACTGCATACAATGAAAAACCCTACTCTGAAATTAAATGTCTCAATTTGCAGTATATAAGCAAGAATCTATACGTTCTAAACAACAATGTATAGTGTAGTGTTGCAGCATGTCATTAATTCACTACAAATGATTGGATATATAATATATAGCTGGAGATGTGGAGCATAAACTGAAGATAAGATACCTTAATCATAGAGGGCCAAATTGTCCTCCATGTGGTTATTTTCATGTATGTGACAAGAAAATCTCAACAGTTTAGTCTCAGAGGATCTGACTTATAGTTACCTCAGAGGAAGAGTGTCTTCTCCCTCTGCCATATGGGAAGGTAAGATATGTCCCTGAAACCGACAGAGCTCAGGAGTCCACCAGTGGCCACGGCTATCTTTGTGGAAGCCCTGTACTTCCACACTGCCTGCTTCCAACAACTGTGCTTTCATGGTGTCCCTGACTGCTGCTTCCCTTGTTGCACATCTCATGGGGGAACTGGTGTAAATTAATGTGAAAAGATCAGTATTAAGTGTGTATGGGGCATACCTTCAAAGTTCAGTCAGAATAATGCTGGATATTGCCTCTAGTCTCTTCCACCCCTGCCTATCAAGTCCCACTTGTGGTGCACTGATAAATGTACATAAAGATGCTTCTGCTAGGTCAGTGAGGGTGCAGAAGGAACGCTGTGGAGCTGGCATCCCTTCTTCCATTCCTCCAAACCTGACCTGCAGCTTTTCTCACCCCTTACCTCATAGCACAGAGAGGAGGAATTTTACCAATATTTACAAGCAGTAATAAAAGGCTGAAAAAGCAATTGGAGAAAAGTATGGAAATAAAAGAAACACCATGGTAAAGGGAGTTCATATGATTAATAACAGACTCATGAAGTACAGATAAACTATAATACGATTGATTCGGTTCTCAGGGGAATATTGACACAGAAAAAGGGAGTTAGCAGAAAGAAGAGGAAGACAGCTGATTGGACAGAAAGAAGAGCAAAGAAATTGGAATTTAAAGATATTATATGGTGTTCTCCTGTATGTACATGGAGACAGCCAAAAAGATATACAGTCACGAAATGTAAAGTTTGCAATGTAGCCCTGAAGTAAAATATAATTATTAAGTATATTTACAAGTACAGATGGGCCCAAACTAAAACCATGGATCCCAATATCCTGAAACTTTGAGAAAGTTTGGTTCTGAGTCTGGATCCAAATTTTGTGGCTTGAGCCCATTTCTACTTGTAAGTATTTTTTAAATTATTTCAGCTCTGTTCATTACTATAAAGAGCCAATCAAGCAACCTTTCACCAAAAATATGATGCCTATCAAAATCCTTAAGGAATTCTAGCTGTGTTTCTGTGAAATGTTAAGATCAATGAGATCTATGTGATATTGAGTGGTTATTTTACACACTATGGGGCCACATTTCAGTGAACAGCAACAGTTAATGGTGTGGGTGTATTATGAAAATTCAATCTGTATAAATGGCACCTTTTTACTCAACTGATTGGCTCACTATGCACTTGTCTACACTACAGCTTAAGTCGATATAACTTACGTTGCTCAGAGGTGTCAAAGAGCCAGACCCCTGAGCGCCGCAGGTTACATCGACCTAAGCGCTGCCCACACCAGCACTAAGTCAGTGGGAGACACTCTCCCGCCAACATAGATTCTGCCTCTGATTGGCGTGGAGTAATTGTGCCT
The DNA here is from genome assembly GCF_965152235.1 of Eretmochelys imbricata. Classification (NCBI taxonomy): domain Eukaryota; kingdom Metazoa; phylum Chordata; order Testudines; family Cheloniidae; genus Eretmochelys; species Eretmochelys imbricata. The sequence continues at coordinate 245,240,799 of NC_135573.1, forward strand.
ACAGGAAAGCGCTCTTCTGCTGGCATAGCTCATCATCACCAGATGTAGCGTGGTACTGCAGACTAGCCCTATTAATATGAAAAGTCAGTATTAATTTTGCTGACAAGAACATGTATTTTGTGACACATATGTGTTGTTTTACATTGTTGGTTTGCAAGTAGAAAATGATGGTGGGGGAATCCACTTTTGGTGTGTGTTTCCCCTTATTTCCCCTGTTTTCAATGGCAAAATGGAAAAAGAAGAGGAAGGAGGAAAAGAAGGGAAGATAAGGAGAAAGGAGGAAAAAGAAAAAAATCTCAAACATTTTGTAAAATAGAGAAAACTTTATAATGAAAATGTTCTCAAAATATTTACAAATATGCCCTCCTCCCCCATTCTTGACTAGCTCCAAGTATGCTATATTGCATCATTAACCATCAAAGTAATGTAAAACTGAACAGAAACCACAGAAAAGGACTGACCTTCCATGGTCAGGTCTTATAAAGGTTGTATCAATGTTCCTTTTTGTCATGTGAATGCCTTGCTGAAAACACTGTCGTGAGAAGCAGAGAAAAGATGAGTTTCCTCCTTGTCACAAGTCCTGTCCAGTACAGCTTTCATTCAGGGATGCTTACAAAAAACACTAGACATCCTGCCAAACAAAATCCTTTATAATAAAAGAAAAATGGTGTATCTAACATATGCTAACAAGGCACCCCAGGTTGGGTATTTGAAAAATAAAGTGAAGCTATGTGACAGCAGTAAAATTACACCATTCATTTGGTGCTAAACACTGGCTGAGGCTGGCAGCGTTGCTTCCTGATGTCCCTTATTGAACAAAGTTTCCTGTGCCAAGCCATGATTAACTGTTTTTACATCAGTGATAAATTGGACAAGGAGGCATTGGAGCACCAGAGATGTTTGGTGGCTATACGCCAGGTCAAGTCCAGGGAAGTTGCCTCAGGAAATTTCTAAGACTTGGCTCCAATCCCAGCAAACAAAGTTTGCAGGGGAATGAATATTCCCTCACTTTTGCTTTCTTGGAAAATTAGCTAGTATAGAGCGACTGTGCACAATGTTACATGCAACATGTATAAAATCGGGCAAGACAGGCATCAGGTTCTGCATTGTCTTCCATTATAATCATTGCAAGGAGAGGGTGAATCGAGAGACAAAGATGAAGTCCTTGTGCCTTGATTAATGTATTGATTTTGGAAAATTTGGAGGATTTCTAAATTATTTGAATTTAACATGGATAGGGGATGTCTGAGAAGGTGCTGCAGTTTTACTGTGTAAGTTATATAAAAATATCGTAAAAAGCCTTGATGAAGGGCTAGTCTTGGGTTTCATAGGGCCCAGAGTTAAAGAAGGCAATGAAAAGCATCTAGTGAACTACCTTTACCACACAGAACATCAGGGAAAGTGGAAGGATTTAGAAGCTAGGCAAGACAGACTGTGGGTACTTTCTCGATATTCTTGGGCATTGGATCACATGTTTTCATAGATTCCAATGCCAGAAGAGATCACTGTGATCATCTAGTCTGGCCTCCTGTATTAAACAGACTATAAAAAGTCCCCAAAATAATTCCTAGAACATATCTTTTAGAAAACTATCCAATTTGAATTTAACATTTGCCAGAGATGGAAAATCCGTCATGACCACTGGTAGATTGCTCCACTGCTTAATTACCCTCACAATTAATGTACACATTATTTCCAGTCTGAATTTGTATAGCTTCACCTTCCAGCCTTTGGATCATGTTATATCTTTGTCAGCTAGACTGAAGAACTCATTGCTAAATATTTCTTCACCCTGTAGCTACTTATAGACTGTAATCAGCTCACTCCTTCACCTTCTCTTTATTAAGCTAAATAGGTTGAGCTCCTTGAGTCTATCACTACAATGCATGTTTTCTAATCCTTTAATTATTCTCTTGGCTCTTCTCTAAACTCTCTCCAATTTATCAACATCCTTCTTGAATTGTGCACACCAGAACGGGACACAATATTCCAGCAGCAGTCACACCAGTGCCAAATACAGAAGTAATATAGCCTCTCTACTTCTACTCGGGATTCCTCTGTTTATGCAAACAAGGATTGCGTTTAGTCCTTTTGGCCACAGCGTCACACTAAGGGCTCATGTTCAGCTGATTATTAGCAAATCTTTTTCCGAGTTGCTACTTCCCAGATGACAGTCTCCCATCTTCTAAGTATGGCCTACATTATTTGTTCCTAAATGTATGCATTTACATTTGGCCATATTGAAACACATGTTATTTGCTTGAGCCCAATTTAGCAGGCAATCCAGATTGCTCTGTTTCAGTGATCTGTCCTCTTCATTATTTACCACTCCCTCAATTTTTGTGTCATCTACAAACTTTAATAGTGATGATTTTATGTTTTCTTCCCAGTCATTGATAAAAAGTTAATTAGTGTAGGGTCAAGAACCAATCCCTGCAGGACCCCACTACAAAAACACTCTCTCAATGATGATTCCCCATTTACAATTACATTCTGACACTATCAGTTAGCCAAATTTTAATCCATTTATTGTGTGTTATGTTAATTTTATATCATTCTAGGATTTTTTAACTATTTATTTAGGAAATAGGTTTACAAATCCTTGCCATGTAAATATCAGCAACAAAACAGTCATTACAACAATTAGCTTTTGTTTAAAGAGACATAATACAGGAATATAGTCATCAGATCATTTTGTGTAGCAGACTGTTATATTACAGATTGAGCATCATTACAACACCTATGTAATTTCTAGAGACTTTATTATATTGAGTAAAATCTTGATACACACATATTTAACAAACCTCTATGTCTATCACATGTTAATATTCAAAAAAATTGGACAAGTGCGCTGGGGTTTTTTTGTTTGTTTGTTTTGCAGGTAAAGAATATACTTTGTTTAAGGACTGAATAAAAGGTAACCAAACATCTAAGTATCTGTCTGTCCTTTGTGTATTTTGCTGTGTAGATATTTGGTGTGTTAATTTTTCCATAACCACAACCTCCCATATTTTTTGAACCATTCCTCAATAGTTGGGCTATTTTTTTTCTTTTTCCAATGAGAGGCTACCAATAGAAGAGCAACTATTAGCTAATGAAAAATTAGTTCGTCATTTGTTTTTGTGTGACCATGCCCACTTGAAAGCCCCAGAATGATTACCAAAAGAACATTTGGTAATAAATATCCCACAATTTTATGATATTTGGTTATGGATTGCATCCCAATACGTTCTAATGTCTGGACATGTCCACCATATATGTGTAAAATCTCCTCTTTCACCACATTTTCTCCAACGTTTATCCCCAATCAATCTATATTTATATATTAACCTGTCTGGTGTGAGGTATCATTGAAACTGTATTTTCTTTTATTGTGCTACAGACTGAGGTTGCTGGCCCTCTTTTCTAGATCAAATCCCATTCCTCTGGGGTGATTTGTCTATCCACATCCCTTTCTCAGCGTTTCATATATGGACACTTTTTTGTTAGGAAAGCTGTTTGCAAAGATTAATATAAATCAGTTATTATAATTTTTCTCTGTTTCCTAATTGACCAGACACCATCACTTCTATTAAAGTTAGCTTTCCATATAGAACAAGTTCTCTAGAAAATTAAGAAACATTCGGCCTGATTTGAAAGTACTGGTACCATAGGAGAGCGGGCCAGTAAAAGTTATTTTTGATCTCTAAGTTAGAAAACTTTCTTTACTGAATAGCTGGACAACCATGTGTATTCCATGGCTTCCCCCATCTTTGAAGCTTTCTGGTTAAGATCTGAATTATTTGCTATAGGTTTCATTGGTGGTGGTGGTGGGGGGGGGGAAAACCTGATCTTATCTCTAGTTCTATTCCAAACCCACAGAGCAGCCTTTGTGAAAGGATGTGTATAAATTTATGGAGGGCATGATTTTTTATTATTATTCATGGTAGCTTAGTGATGTTCACACTGCCTCAGTTTTCTTGTTCAATAAAGACCCAGTATTTGCCTGGGTTAGAGCGACCCCAGCCCACCACTGCTTTGACATGGCTGGCTCGATAGTACCGTAAAATATTTGGACCAGCTAGTTCACTTGTTTAATGAGCCTGTACAAAGTATCTGCCCTCACTTTGGGTCTTCTCTTATTCCATAGCAATTCTAACCACATCCTCTGTATTCCTGCTAGGGTTTTATCTGGCATAATTACAAACAAGAAAGATATCCTTGGTGAATATTCATTTTGACTGTGGCTAATCATCCCAACCAAGAAATTGCATACTTCCTCCAGTACTCCACACCTTTTTCATGCATTTTCAATGGCTTGACGTTTTAAATCCTAGAGCTCTTCTAGGTTTTTGAGGTTTGAATTCCGGATACTTTCCCAACATCCTGGATTTCTTTAGAAACTAATTTTAGGAAAATATTTGATTTAGATGAAAATAATATTACATCAGCTGCATATAATGGTATTTGCTGGTGTATTTTATTCCTGTCGTCGATTCATTGTGCCTTATCCTCTGTGCAAAAGACTCCATGACCAGCACAAAAAGTAAAGGAGACAATGGATATCCCAGCCTCGTTCCTCTGTGCGATTGAAGAACAGGGGAGATTTAGCCCCATTAACTCACACAGCTGCTACCGGGCTGATGCAAAGAGCAGTTATCCATTTAAGGAACTTGAAACAGAAAGTTCCACTCTATGCTATCAAAGGCTATTTCTGCATCTAGAGAAGACAAGAGAAATGGATCTTTTTTTGATCTGGCATTATGGATGATTCCAAGTACTCTCTGAATATTGTCGGACTTCTGTCTATCCTTAGCAAATCCAGTTTGATCTGGATTTATAAGAGCTGAGAGCAATTGGCTAGCTAGTATTTTTGCTAAAATCTTTTTGTCATGATTCAACAGAGATATTGGCCTATGAGAACTGCATAAAGTAAGGTCTTTTCCATCTTTAGGGAGAAGCACAACAGTAGCTTCTTTCATAGGTTGTGGAAGTTCCTTCGTTAACAGGATACCATTGATGGTACCTCTAAAGGGACTCACTAATACCTCCTTAAATAACTTGTAAAATTCAGCTGGAAAGCTATCATGTCATGGAGTTCTACTACTTTTCATACATGGTATTGCCTCTTGGATTTCTTGTTCTGTTATTTATCTAAAGTTTCTTTAATATTTTTTTTTTATTGTTGGCAAGTTTGCTACTACCAGATATTTTTTAATAATTTCAGAGCTTGGAATATCTAGGAATAGAGATTTTTATAATGAGTGGCAAAAGGAGCACATATTTCATTATGGTGTGTACCTATCTTTTGTTGATTGTTCTTAACTGGCGCAATAATACTTTGCTCTTGTACCGGCTTCCCTTTTGTGTTACCCTTACTTGAAATCCACAAATGAAATACCAACATGTGAAACAGCCCCCCAAATGACTGCTGAGCCCTAATGCCTGTACTCTCCCCATAAGCACGTGGACTGCTTCTCTTGCAATCCAAAGGAGATACATTCTCCACCTATGGGACCTTGACCCTCGCCCTTAGGGACAGATGGCCATCTGATCATTTGAGTTATGGAGAGGATTTAACAGAACCCCTAAAGGCTCCTCCCCTTCCCCTCTCAATTCTTCTCCAATCTCCTCCAACCTTAAAATCCTCCCCCACTCCCGTCTTATTCTCCTTTATTTTGGCTATGTTTTGAAATACAGAACACAAATATTACTGATCAACCCAATTAAAATAAGTTTTATACTAATTTCTTTATCATATTACTATAGTTACACTTCAGCTGCTTATTCCTTCTGGTTAGTCCCTTCTGGTTATTCTTTGGATTACTACTCAGGTATCTGAGTTCTCTTGTTCAGCTTCACTTCTTCCATTGCTAGTTTGGTCTCTAGAGTTTTCTGTTTTGTCTTTTCTTTCCTTGCCTTCTTTTTCCTGGGTTTCACCATTTGCCAAGATTGTTTCAGCAGCTTATCTGTAGTTACTGCCTCCCAAGAGTCTTCTTGCATCTGAGATTTGGATTTTTATCCCAAGTGACTTGGGGTATTTTTTCCTTGTTTAGTCCCTTATTGTATAATACTGATTTTGGAAGCTGAATAAGAATTTAAATGGGAATCCCCATCTGTAGTGGATATCTGTGCATCTGAGTGCTACTGTAATCTCTGCCAGTTCTCTTCTATTTTTTAAAGTTAGGGCAGAAAGGTCATGGAAAATTTACAGCTTGTGGGCTTTGAGTATGAGCTCTCTGGCTTTCTTCATAATTATTTTTTTCTGCTGATAATCCTGAAATTTCACAATGAGGTCCAGGTAGCAGGAGCAGTGTTCTGTGTGCTCCATCCACTGTGTGCTCCCTTCCAGAGAATTCAGATGTAACAACTCCACAATTAATGTTTTTACAAACCAGTTTGGGTTTCCTTCTTCAGCAATTTCAAACAGTTCTCAATTCTGATATTGTTCCTTCTTGATCTGTTTTCTGTAATGTCCAATTTAAGCTGTATCTCTCCCTCTCTTTTTACTCCATCAGTGCCAAGCAGCCGCTTGCTTCTCTTAGGCCACTCTCTAGCACTATGACTCACGCTTCCAAGTCAGTAATTTCCTTATTCATTGTGAGAAACTTGGTCTTCAGATCATCTCTCATGACCTTAAATTCAGAGATCATCTCCACAATGTCGGCTTTGGTAGCCATTTGATTCTCTTCAGCTCTGGCATTTCTGACTGATTTGGCTGTCACATGTTCACTTGGAATTTGAGTGGAATTTGAGATTAATAAAACTGGGACATTTCAGCTTGGAAAAGAGACGACTAAGGGGGGGATATGATAGAGGTCTATAAAATCATGACTGGTGTGGAGAAAGTAAATAACTTTATTTAAGGTGTTATTTACTCCTTCTCATAACACAATTACTAGGGGTCCCCAAATGAAATTAATAAGCAGCAGGTTTAAAACGAACAAAAGGAAGTATTTTTTCACACAACACACAGTCAACTTGTGAAACTCCTTGCCAGAGGATGTTGTGAAGGCCAAGACTATAACAGAGTTCAAAAAAGAACTAGATAAATTCCTGGAGGATAGGTCCACCAATGACTATTAGCCAGGATCAGCAGGGACAGTGTCCATAGTCTCTGTTTGCCAGAAGCTGGGAATAGGCGACAGGGGATGGATCACTTGATGATTACCTGTTCTGTTCATTCCCTCTGAGGCACCTGGCATTGGCCACTGTCGGAAGACAGGATACTAAGCTAATTGGACCTTTGGTCAGACCCAGTACGGCCATTCTTATGCTTTGAGCCAGAAACATTCTTCTTAGTGAGGTATCGTTTTACATTTTTGGATTTTCTTAGGTAATTTATCCTCTACAACTCTGTGCTCTGGGTTTTTGTTTTTTTTTGCTCCGCCCCAGCCCCACGTCTTCCCCATGGCCCCCGCCCTAGCCCCGCCTCTTCCCACACCTGCTCCACCACTGCCCCCACTCCACCCCTTCTACAAAACCCCTGCCCCTGCTCCACCCTGGCCCTCTTCCCACCCTACTCTGCCACCACTCCCCCGAGGACTCCAGAAGTGGTCAGGCCTGCACTCACCGGTAAGTAGAGCAACCCAGCCCCAACCTGCTCCGCTCCCCGGCTGCCAGCTGTGCCGCCGGCAAGAGCTGGGGGGCGGTTCCCCCCTCCCCCAAAGCCTGGGAGCCAGGGGAGTGGAGAGGCTGGGGCCAGGTCACTCCACTTCCAGCAGGAAGTGCCCCCCCCACCCACCGTGTAGGGCACCAAAATAGCTAGGGACGGCCCTGCACTACAGCTTGGCTGGGCTCTGGATTAACCAGAATGGACTATGCTTTAACCTTAATTTATCTATGCTAACCTAAGGACTTCCTATGCCGTATTCCTGTTAGTGAACTGGACTACTGCACTACTGTTTTGACAGCACTGTTTGAGTGTCACTGTAAATGGTTGGTGAGGTGCATTAATCACTGAAGAGAGTACAAGTCTCCATCAGGAATCTGTCTCAGTTGGACTTGCTGAATGGAACTCATGGTGTGAAGCAGGAGTTCTGAAGGCTCACAGGTCCAGTCTAAGGAGGTGGTGAGGCCACGTGGCTTACCTGGAAGATGAGTCAGACCTCTAGGAGGTCTGGCACACTGAAGAGGTTCCTCCTAGAAACTGTTCCAAAGCTGGGACCATAACACCGATCCTGTGGATGTGTGATACATGTTATCTGGACCTGCTGATTTTAAAATATCTAACTTTACAGCTGATCTTTAACATCTTCCAGAGGTACTAGAGGAATGAAAAGAGTTATCATGTGATATGATTACATCGTCTGTTTTTCCTCCCCAAATACAAAACAAATATTTATTGAACACCTCTTCCTTTTCTGCATTCTTATTGTTCATTCTACCATTTCCACCTAGTAATGAACCAGTACTATTGTTAGGATTCATTTTGTTCCTAATATACTTAAATTCCTTTTTATTGCCTCAACTCTGCAGGCCACGGAGTTCTCCTTTTGTCCCTTTGCTTCCCTTATCAATTTTCTATAATTCTTAGCTTCTGAGTCATATTCTTTGCTATAAATTTCCCCTTTCTTCCATTTGTTGTATAATATAATTTTTTACAGCTGCCTCTGCTTCTCCAGGTCATTTTTTTGTTTACCAGTAGAGTCTTCTTTCTCAGTTGTGGCTTTTTGGGCATCTAGTAAATTGTTCTTCAGCAATTCTGAGTTATCATTCACATTTTTTGTGATTAAATTCTTCCTCACAGCTGATTTGGCTCATAATTGTTTTCAACTATGTGAAACTGGCCGTTTTAAAGTAGCAAATATACATATTGCTAATTTATTCTGTTTTCATATTATTAATGTGATTAAGTCATGATCACTTGTACCTAAATTACCATTCATTTTTAGTTCTGTGATCAGTTACTCCTTATCTGTCAAGACAAAATCTAATGTAGATGTTAGAGAGCTTATTCCTTCACTCTCCCACTTCCCTGGTCCTTCTCACATGAACAGAGAGCAACAATACCCGAAGTCCGAAGGTGCAAACTATTCGATGTTTATTGGGGTGAACTTCCAGCAAGCTTAAATACAAGTTCCTTTTTCCTTATTTTCGAATCCCAACTTACTTCCTGTTTGCCCCTAATTTATATAGTATTATTCTTAGCTATACCTTAACCAGTCATTCTACTGAAATTTAACTAACCAATCCTAACATATTGTAACATGATTAGCTAACCAATTATATCCCACAACCTTTATTAGTTTACACCCAGCAAAATTAATTATACAGCAGACAGAAACAATCACAGAACCAGACAGAGATTATACAGACAAACAATAGCAAAGTGGGAACTATAATGACAAAACAATACAGAAGTGAGGATTTCACATCCCAGCTATTGATAAGTGAGTTCTTGCCAGACAGGATGCTATCAAACTAAGTTTCCTTTTACATTTTCTAGGCACTTCCCTTTCCCTGGAGGTGATAGGAATACAATCCTGTCCTGATAGTGCCTGACAGCCCAACAGCACCTTATTTCAATGTGACTAGTTTGGAATGTGAGGATGTGACTGTTCGCTTCCTAGCTTATGGCTGCCTCTGCTGCTTAGCCAAAGGCCTTAGCCTAAGAACAGGGCCTCAGACTGTCACAGTAAGAGAAGGCCCTTACACCAGCAGTCAGTGATTTTGATTCTCTCTTTTATACCTCTAGAACTAGCCAAGTGATAAGAATACCCCTAAATTCTTAAAGTACAGGCCTTTGCAGACAGGCCTGAATATCTATATCCTAAAAGTAGAATTCCCCCATGTTAGATGCAACAGTTTCAATTAGGAAATTGTCATCTTTAATATAAGAAATTCAGCAGAATAAGTGTCAAGGTTCCTCCCCCACTCTGAACTCTAGGGTACAGATGTGGGGACCTGCATGAAAAACCTCCTAAGCTTATCTTTACCAGCTTAGGTCAAAACTTCCCCAAGGTACAAAATATTCCACCCTTTGTCCTTGGATTGGCCGCTACCACCACCAAACTAATACTGGTTACTGGGGAAGAGCTGTTTGGACGCGTCTTCCCCCGCAAAATACTTCCCAAAACCTTGCACCCCACTTCCTGGGCAAGGTTTGGTTTTTTGGTAAAAAGCCTCACCAATTTGCCTAGGTGACTACAGACCCAGACCCTTGGATCTTAAGAACAATGAACAATCCTCCCAACACTTGCACCCCCCCTTTCCTGGGAAATGTTGGATAAAAAGCCTCACCAATTTGCATAGGTGATCACAGACCCAAACCCTTGGATCTGAGAACAATGAAAAAGCATTCAGTTTTATTACAAGAAGACTTTTAATAAAAATAGAAGTAAATAGAAATAAAGAAATCCCCCCTGTAAAATCAGGATGGTAGATACCTTACAGGGTAATTAGATTCAAAAACATAGAGAACCCCTCTAGGCAAAACCTTAAGTTACAAAAAAGATACACAGACAGAAATAGTTATGCTATTCAGCACAGTTCTTTTCTCAGCCATTTAAAGAAATCATAATCTAACACGTACCTAGCTAGATTACTTACTAAAAGTTCTAAGACTCCATTCCTGGTCTATCCCCGGCAAAGACAGAATATAGACAGACACACAGACCCTTTGTTTCTCTCCCTCCTCCCAGCTTTTGAAAGTATCTTGTCTCCTCATTGGTCATTTTGGTCAGGTGCCAGCGAGGTTACCTTTAGCTTCTTAACCCTTTACAGGTGAGAGGAGCTTTCCCCTGGCCAGGAGGGATTTCAAAGGGGTTTACCCTTCCCTTTATATTTATGACAATAAGACTTCCAGCATGTTATTTAAATTTAAGACTCCCATGGTCACACAGCTTTTTTTCCTACTGAGTATAGATAGGTGTGTAAGGAGATGGTAGCCCTGTTCCCTAGTTGATTTGGTGGTCTGTAGCAGACACCTATGAATACCCCATCCTATCCTTTATCTGTTAGGACATTGATCCATAATGATTCAAATTCATTTTCTTCCAAGTTGTTTTTGACTCAGAAACAGGTAATGACATTTTTGACATAGAGTGCCAGTCCCCGTCCTTTTTTCCCATTCAATCCTGCCTAAATAGGTTATAACCATTGATTTTAACATTCTAATCATGCAAATCATCGCACCAGTTTTCAGTAAATACCAACTAGATCAAATTTATGCTTGTAAATGAACAATTCCAATTCCTCTTGTGTGATACCCAGGCTCTTAGGATTGGTTTACAGGCAATTAAATAATTTCATCTCTTTATGTCCTCTGGTTCTTTGATTAGTTTTGTTCTCAACATCTCAATTCTGTGCTAAATGAAGCTCATATCTTTCCTGTTTTTAGGGTTTGTATATGCAGAATTAAAGGTGGATTGATGTGCCAGGATCTAGAGCTTTCAGGCAGCTGAGTTTGGGTCCCTTAGTGGGAGCTCCTTAAGTCAAAATGTCTCATCCCATATTAAATATATGAAGTTTATATATTATATATATATAAGTTCGGGACTATTTAGAAAAACTGGACGTACACAAGTACATGGGGCTGGATGCATTGCATCCGAGAGTGCTAAAGGAATTGGCGGATGTGATTGCAGAGCCATTGGCCATTATCTTTGAAAACTCATGGTGATCGGGGGAAGTCCCGGACAACTGGAAAAAGGCTAATGTAGTGCCCATCTTTAAAAAAGCGAAGAAGGATGATCCTGGGAACTACAGGCCAGTCAGCCTCACCTCAGTCCCCGGAAAAATCATGGAGCAGGTCCTCAAGGAATCAATTCTGAAGCACTTAGACGAGAGGAAAGTGATCAGGAACAGTCAGCATGGATTCACCAAGGGAAAGTCATGCCTGACTAATCTAATTGCCTTCTATGATGAGATAACTGGTTCTGTGGATGAAGGGAAAGCAGTGGACGTGTTATTCCTCGACTTTAGCAAAGCTTTTGACACGGTCTCCCACAGTATTCTTGTCAGCAAGTTAAAGAAGTATGGGCTGGATGGATGCACTACAAGGTGGGTAGAAAGTTGGCTCGATTGTTGGGCTCAACGGGTAGTGATCAATGACTCCATGTCTAGTTGGCAGCCGGTAGTGCCCCAAGGGTTGGTCCTGGGGCCGGTTTTGTTTAATATCTTCATTAATGATCTGGAAGATGGTGTGGATTGCACCCTCAGCAAGTTTGCGGATGACATTAAACTGGGAGGAGTGGTAGATACGCTGGAGGGTAGGGATAGGATACAGAGGGCCCTAGAAAAATTGGAGGATTGGGCCAAAAGAAATTCAACAATTTCTTGGGTTCAACAATTTCTTGGGTTCAACAAGGACAAGTGCAGAGTCCTGCTCTTAGGACGGAAGAATCCAATGCACCGCTACAAACTAGGAACCGAATGGCTAGGCAGCAGTTCTGCAGAGAAGGACCTAGGGGTGACAGTGGACGAGAAGCTGGATATGAGTCGACAGTGTGCCCTTGTTGCCAAGAAGGCAAATGGCATTTTGGGGTATATAAGTAGGGGCATTGCCAGCAGATCGAGGGATGTGATCGTTCCCCTGTATTCGACATTGGTGAGGCCTCATCTGGAGTACTGTGTCCAGTTTTGGGCCCCACACTACAAGAAGGATGTGGAAAAATTGGAAAACATCCAGAGGAGGGCAACAAAAATGATTAGGGACTGGAACACATGAGTTATGAGGAGAGCCTGAGGGAACTGGGATTGTTTAGTCTACGGAAGAGAAGAATGAGGAGGGATTTGATAGCTGCTTTTAACTACCTGAAAGGTGGATCCAAAGAGGATGGATCTAGACTATTCTCAGTGATAGCAGATGACAGGACAAGGAGTAATGGTCTCAAGTTGCAGTGGGGGAGGTTTAGGTTGGATATTAGGAAAAAAAATTTTCACTAGGAGGGTGGTGAAACACTGGAATGTGTTACCTAGGGAGGTGGTGGAATCCCCTTCCTTAGAAGTTTTTAATGTCAGGCTTGACAAAGCCCTGGCTGGGATGATTTAGTTGGGATTGGTCCTGTTCTGGGCAGGGGGTTGGACTAGATGGCCTCCAGAGGTCCCTTCCAACTCTGTTATTCTATGATAAGTTTGTTGCATTAACTGGACTTGAACTTTCTGTCATTACCACAGCCATTGACACAAAATAACTGTATATGTGTTTAGCTGCAAAAATCTTATTTTTTCCTGCACTTTCAGACATTGTTTAATGTACAAACAAGACTCAGCTATCCTCGCCTATTCTGGGCTGATCTTTTCCATGTCTTCTATGTTGTTAAGTTCCATAAGTTTTCAGTATCTAATTACTGCTTGATAGAGGGATTCTTTTGGGAGGCCCCTTTTACACTTTCCTTCAGTTGCCAAATGGCATACATGCTATGGCAAATACTCCAGCTTAATTCTTAACACATATCCCAAAAGTTCCTATCTTCTTTCTGGATAACTTTAGAGATAAGGCATTGTTGAACTCTGGAAAATCTTGGCATTTGTTATAAATTCATTCCATTTAATACTGAGTATTTTCCCGAGGCATTTTTAAGGTACTTAGACATCTATCTGTACCTTTGGTGGATTACAGCTTGGACATCCCTATGTTAAAGTGAAAATAACATTTGAGTTGAAGATTCGCAGTTTATAGGTGACACAGGTAGTGACACTTACAGTGAATGTTGCCCAACATTTTCCATTATAAGACCTGTTTTCACTTCCTTATAAACTTTGCCAAACTTTAATTGTTCATGCTGAAAGTTTCTGTATTGGGTATCTGGGTAAGGATTAATCTTTCTGGAAAGTTTCAGCCAAAATAGTTCAGTCATTTCTGAGAATGAAGATTAGGAAAAATAAGTTGGTTTAAGCATTGTTTTTTTTATATGGATAAACCTATTTTTACAAACCTCTGGTGACCCCATGCTTTTGAGCAGGGATTTGAAATGTGGCATATGCATTGCCCTAGTGTCAGGAATGAGTCTTTTGCCTTTCCCATGAAAATCCGCCCAAATATGGCCAAATTATAAAACTCTGAAAAATCTCAGTTTTCACATGATTAAAAGAAATTTGTTAGAGTTTGGCAGCTAACTTTTATTAAGATTCCATCTACAGAGAGCATGCTCCATCCTCTTCACAGCTGCTATGTGCCCATTAAACTGAGTTTGCTCCATCTCCACAATGACGGATCATGCACCATACAGGAACTGCAGGGCAGAACTCTTCCTCCAATTGTGCCTTCTCAATGCCTCCCATGGACTAAGTGAGGCAGGGGCCACATGGAAAAAAATAGTATGTAATCATGTAATTATAGACTGTATCATAATGCATTTGAGCTAGGGAGCCAAATTAATTCTGCACAGATAACCTTAATTCTGGCATTTCCTAATTTTTGAGTGCTTGACTTTGCAACCTTAAGCACTTTGTTAACATAGTTTTTCGGATGTTAATGCTACATACATTTGCTTTTGTAAAGGATCCCAGCCAACAGTGTCAAACATTCTGCTATGGTCTTTCTTACATTCTTTTTGTAAGCCTTATTTCACTCTGAACTAAGCCCTTTGTGTTTGTTGGGATAGAGTGGATTTGTGTACGGGAAGTCTGTAGGCATGATGCTTCAGAACCTTCCCTGTCACCAAATCTCATAGGATTGTAACTATATGGTCACAGAAGCTATTTTACAACAAATCTTGAAGTGGATTCCAGCTTCCCATTTCAGATCCTAATGCAAATTTCAAACAGTCCAAAGATGGCAAGTATGTATCTTCAAGTTTTTGGTTCTTTCTATCATAAAAATAGGTCCATTTGCAAAATTTGGGATTTAGTTTTGGTTTTCAAGTTCAGGGATGTTGGGATTCAAGATTTTGGCTTTGGCCCTTCTGTGATCAAACCCCATATTATCTTTGCTTATGTTGTAAAGATAATGAAGGCTGGATGAACTTTTCAAAGTCGTTGTGGAAATTTAGACACACATTTTCTATTTAATTTCAATAAACAATATTGTGAGCCAGTGTGCACTTACTAGCTGGGAAAAGAAAAATAAAGCCCCGCCCCCTCACCAGAAGTCCCAGGGTAGGACAGGAAGTATAAAAGGAGTGCCCCAGAGCTCAGTCGGGGCTTGAGCACCAGAGGGAGCAGACGTCTCTTCCAGGGAGCTGGGAACTCACAGGATCCCGGACTAGGCCCTGCGTGGAGCTGCGCCCTGTGTTTGGAGGAGACAGACGAGTACCCCGAAGCACTGCCAGGACAACCATCAGACAAATGCCCCAAGGAGCTGTGGGGACTGCAGGTGGCCGAATACCCTGAGGAAACGGAGGACCTTTGGACTACAGGGCCCTACACCCAAACTGCAGTGGGAAGTATCCCAGGGAAACCAGACTCTGGTCTAGTTCTGCTGCTGGAGAGTGAGTTAGAGCATTGTGGTGGGATTCCCTGCTGACAAAATGGCAGAACACTCTGCCACCCATTGACTCTGGGCTGGGACCTGGTGGGGTTGTATGGTCCTGGGCCCCCTACTCCTGACACCCTACCTCAGGGGTGGCAGCCTCCCCACCTTTAGGCCCAGAGGCCTGTGTTTGTTGTCCATCCGCTAGAGTAAGGACGCCTGACTGTTTCATGCCCCACCCTGCCCGAGGGTCCGGGCCCCAGACTTCTGTGCTGCTCTGCCCTGACTGCAGGCCGGAGACAAAGTCTGTTTGGTGCCCCACCCTGCTTGAAGGTGCTGGGCTATAGACTGTTTCTGGCTCTGCCCCACCCAAGGGGCTAGAGTTTCCCCTACAAACTGTGACTTGAAGTCTTCCTGAGGTGAGGCGGAGTGGCCTCCCTCCAAGCTGGAGAGTGAGGAACCAGTAAACCCACCTTGTCACATACCGGTATGTGTTTCTAGCTCCTCTAGACTGTTTTGCAAATCTCAACCTGGATACTGTAAGTTTGGAGGACATTAAGTTAAATGTCACCACCGTATGTTTTATACAGTGTAAAATGCAATATAGTTTAAAAAAGCAATTTCAATCCATTGGATGGTCTTTCTAGAGCCATTTCTTCAAAATGAATGCTGGATTAACTATTAACTATTAGGAAAAACTTTTTCACTAGGAGGGTGGTGAAACACTGGAATGCGCTGCCTAGGGAGGTGGTGGAATCTCCTTCCTTAGAAGTTTTTAAGGTCAGGCTTGACAAAGCCCTGGCTGGGATGATTTAATTGGGGATGGGTCCTGCTTTTGAGCAGGGGGTTGGACTAGATGACCTCCTGAGGTCCCTTCCAACCCTGATATTCTATGATTAACTCTTTAGCCTTATGAATTTTGCATGCAGTTCAAATAGAGTACTGGGAGTGTGTGTTCGCAATTTGTGACAGTGAAGATTAATATAATTTGCTTTCTTACTGGTGAGACAACGAATAGCTTTTACAAAAAACTATTGCAAGATTTTCTATAAAATGTTTTAGATTTTTTTGTAATAAAGCACAGGTTGGGGAACTGGGGAATTTCAGACTCATTTAGCTCAGGACATAAGACAGCAAACAAACTACAAAATTGAGAATTACCAAATCCTAAAGAGCTTTGACAGTGAATAAATTTACAGTTGGGATTATTTTAAATTGTATTTTTAAACAGATGGTCAGTGCTTTGACAGTAATTTCTGTACTGGTAATCTTGTGGGATGAATCAGTTTGTGATTTTGAACTTGCAACTGGCTACCATTGTATTAATTTTACATATAGTTCATAGATTCTTTATCTTCCACACTTCCATCACTCTCCAGAGCATCTTAGAACCAGTGGATACTTCAGATCCTTTTGTTTCTCCACTAAAAATCAAGCTAATTCCCCTTACCCTACTGTGGCGGTTCAATACAAGACAGGACACGGCTTTAGGCAAGCAAGCAGGCTGGTCTGCTGATGGGATTGCCCCTGTCAGCTTTCCCACCTCTCTTTTATTTCTCTCCCCCCCTGCGCATCACATACCCCAACCGACCGCAAAAGGCATCAACAAAGGAAATAATATGACTTTGATTAATATTCCTATTTACTAGCCTCTATCTACTACAATCTTATTCTCAGGCCTTGAGCTTCGGCCGAGGAAGCTTCCCACGGCTGATGTCCTTATTTTGACTTCCCAGATGGTCCATGTTTTCATGGTCCATGTCCTTGGACAGAACAGAGCAATGTGTGCATTGCTCCTACACAACAGTCAGGGTGTGCCCTGACTGTTTCCAGGTGCATGAACGCTACATGAACCCTTCATCCCCTCTTTTGTTATTATTTATGCTCGGCCATCTCATGGTAGCCATCAATTTGCTTTTGTAAGTGATTCAACTCCCGGACAGACAAGGACATAACTCGGGGAGCCTACCAGGGCGGATCTCTGCAAAGCCTTAGCAATGAGGGAATACATTGTATACAGCAGCAGCAAAATATAAGCCCAACAATTACAAACACAGCATAACCGAAAAGTTGTCGCAGCCATCCTAGAGAGGGCAGCCATCCTGTAAGCCAATTCCAAAAGCCCTCAAACCCCAGATCTTGGCGTATGTGTGCTGTAAGATTGGCCAATTCGGCCAGTCTAGTTTCTATGGAGCGACTATTATCAGTTAAATTAAAGCAACACATGTGCTGAAACGTGGAGCAGCCTAGATGGTGTTTCAGGAGCAGAAAATCAATGGCTGCTCTGTTATCCAAAATTGCATCCCTTAATTCGTGTTGCTCTGTGTTAAGTAGGGCAATTGCCTGGGATGTTGTATTAATTGCCTTTGCCGCAAAGCATGCCAGGTTATTTAAAGTTCTGGCTGTATAAATGGCAAGCGCGGGGACCCCAACAATAGAGGCCGCTAAAGCAGTATACTCAGCACGACTAAAAAGCTCAACATCTGCAATACAATCATCTGAAAGGGGTACACTTCTTCTACTACGTTTTTGACCAGCAAAAGGCAATATAAGTGTCATTCTACTAAGACAGCAAAGGGTGCCATCACTTAAATTTGCAGGAATATAATTAAAGGTGCGTGAACCGCAAATAAAAAACCACCCTGATGGTAGGATGATATGGCCATAATTGTACGAAACATTTACGGCGTGGGAACAATTTAAAAAGGGTTGAGAAACTTGCCGACAGCCCAAGGGCACCCTTGTAGTAGTCAGTTAACCACACGTGCACAGGTGACATTGTTGGCCCCGGCCGGGTACGGTGTGTGGAGGGATATGGCCGTGTGAGACAAAGTATAATTGGCCGGGCCCCAATTAGCCATACCAGAGTATTGGGAAGAGAGATTCGCGTAAGCAGCGAGCATCGTCTCATTCCCTATTTCTTCAGGGTGATGACATACTGGGATAAGGCATGTACCCAACAATTCTCCAGCTGCTACAGAATTAGATAAACAAAAGTGGGTAACATTTGCTATTGAAGCCAATCTTTCCCATAGGTTATATGTCATTCGGGCTCGTAACGGAGAAAGCGCTCCCGAGCCAACCCCTACAGGAAATAGCAGGCACAAAAGGCATACAATCAATACAGAATTAGCAGTAATTTGGGCAAGAATTGCCACAAACAAAGTCTCAGGAGTCTCTGGCTGTTGGTTTGCTGCCAGCCGTCGTTGAGCCGCGGCGACCAATGCTTTTACTGCTCCCCATGTCACGGGCTGGCTTGGGACACTACGCCTCTTCCGTTTCCGTCCCTTCATTGTTGACCCGGGAGGCACCGCGCTCTCCTCCAGGGTCAGCTGAAACTCCGGTGTGGGGTTCGATAGTCCCTGGTGCCACGCCATGCTGCTTCAGTGCCGGTCGCACACACCGGGCTGGAACCCACAATGGTCCTGCAGGGAGAGACACAGCAGCATATCCCCGACCCCAAGTGATTAGAGGTACTGGGCCCAGCCATTGCGGGTCAGGCAGCTGACGGTAATAGACACGTGGTCTTTCCAGCACCTCGGATTTATGAAAATGCCGATCCGCGGGGGTCTGCTGATCTGCGTTTAGCGTTAAGTTATTTAAAGTGAACAAAAGGATATGCAATTGTTGCTGAATGTCTCCCAAGGTTCGGAGATGCAGCTCCCCTTGTTTTAATTGTTTGTCAAGCAAGGTTTTTAGTGTGCGATTTGCACGTTCAACAATGGCTTGGCCCGTGGAGTTATAAGGGATCCCGTGTGTGAGACGGACGTCCCATTGGACACAAAAGGCGGAAAGGGCTGTGGAGCAGTAGGCTGGGGCATTATCTGTTTTTATTTGGCTCGGGTGACCCATAACAGCAAAACAGGCTAGCAGATGGTGAATAACTTTAGGAGTGGCTTCCCCACGCTGTGGGGTTGCCCAGAGGAATCCCGAATAGGTATCAATGGAAACATGTAAAAACAAATAGGGGCGGAATTGTGGCACGTGAGTGACATCCATTTGCCACAGCTGATTTGCTGCGGTACCTCTGGGGTTAACAGCATAAGAAAAGGTAGGGGCAGCAGTGGCACAGTGGGGGCAGGAACGAACAATAGAACGTGCATGATCAGCAGGAATGTGAAACTGCTGGGCTAAAACAGAGGCAGACTGATGAAAAAAGGCATGGCTTTCAATGGGGTCAGAAAAAAGGGAATTTACCTGACCACGTAACGCGTGGTCGGCGCGCACATTGCCCTCAGTAAGTAGCCCAGGCAGAGGGGTATGACTGCGAATATGAGCAACAAAGTAAGGGAAATTACGAGTGGTGATGAGATACTGTAAAGACAAAAACAGGCGAAGGAGGTCTGCATCGACCTGAGGGGTAATGAGGGCAAGGGGTAAATGATCAATTACTTGATAAACATAATGGGTGTCCACAATCAAATTAAAGGGACAATCAACAAAAGTTGAAAGGCCAAAACAACAGCAGCCAATTCTGAGCACTGCGCAGAACGCTGAGGCAGCGTAAAGCGAGAATGCCAACGAGGGGGGTCACCTAATTGATAGGTGACAACACCGCGACGTGGAGAGCCATCAGTAAAAAGAGTGACGGCTGAAACAATGGGTTGAGAGCGACTAAGACGATGGACAACCGGGGCACCTGTTGGGTAATTAGCAATCGGGGATCTTTAGGGGGATTATAAGAGATCTCTCCCATATAATCACAAAGAGAAACCTTCCAGGCCAAGGAGGTGTGGCACAAAGAGTCAAATTCAGTACGGGACAAGGGGAGCACAATGGCAACTAAATCAGTGCCAGTAAGTTGCATTGCACGGTGGGGGGCTTTACGAACAAGATCAGATAGGGCATCTAAATACGGATAAATATTTCGAGGAGGGGTGGATGAAAGGTATAGCCACTCTATAATAGAGATGGCTGTGTCTGTACGGGGTACAAACAGAGCCGCAGTTGGCGTATGAGGGGTGGCAAGAAGAACCAACCGTAAGGGACGGACCTCTGGGAGTCTGTCCACAAACTGCTGACTCAATGCTGCATTGATTTGTCGAATGCAGGCAGTATGCTTTTCAGTGATGGCAATAACCGCACCCGGTGCCCGGGCTCCACGCAGGAGCTCGAACAACGGCTGCAGCATTGAAGTGGGGAGACGAAAGTAAGGCCGAATCCAATTTAAATGACCCAAAACTTGTTGTAATTTAACAAGGGTTAGGGGTTGAGGTAGAATTAATTCCGGACGAACCGGAGCAGCATAGGTTTGTAAAACCTTATGTCCGAGGTAGTGGTAGGGATAAGAGCGTTGGATTTTTTCTGGTGCCACTAATAGGCCATTTTGGCCGAGAATCTCGGACAGAGATTCAAGTTGTTCTGCCGTAACCTGGGGACCACTAAGCAAAATGTCATCCATATAATGGTAGACCTTTAGTGTGGGGTACCGGGCACGAAAAGGGGCAAGGGCCCGATCCACAAAGAGCTGACACAAGGTTGGACTATTTTGCATTCCCTGGGGCAAGACTTTCCATTGATACCTATGAGAGGGTTGCTGATTATTATATTGTGGCACCGTAAACGCGAATTTTTTGCGGTCTTGTGGGCAAAGGGGAATAGTGAAAAAACAATCCTTTAAATCTAACACACAAAGCTGATCGGTTTGAGGAATTAAATTCGGGTTCGGTAAGCAAAATTGTAAGGGGCCCATGGGTTGTATGCGTTTATTTATTTCCCTTAGATCATGTAACAGCCGCCATGCACCCGATTTTTTCTTAATAACGAACACTGGGGTGTTCCAGGGACTAGTGGAGCGTTCCAAGCGCTGTGCATGCAAATGTTGCTGCACAAGCGACTGAAGTGCTTTTAGCTTCTCTATAGGGAGGGGCCACTGGTCAATCCATACAGGCTCTAAGGATTGCCACACCAAGGGTAATGCTGAAGGCATGGTGGGTGCGGGAGGGTTTTGGGCCATTAGATATTAATATCGAGGGTGGTGTCCAGCTTTGTAAGCAAGTCACGGCCCCAAATATTGAGGTGGACAGGGAGCACAAAAGGACGGATTGTAGCAAGGGCACGGCCTCCCGGTTTAGAGACCATGACCCAAGACAAACTTTGGCGCCTGGGTTTACTACCACCAATCCCCCACAACTCTTTAGAAGGAACTGTTGGCCAACTGACCGGCCACTCCAGATCATGAATCACCGTAACGTCAGCTCCAGTGTCCACCAGCCCTGTAAAGGGAACATCATTTAAGAGAAGTGTTAACTGAGGTTTCGAGGGGCGGACCGACATTGTTAGACCAACAAGTGGAGAGGACGTGTTGTGAGATGGCGACTGAGCCAGCGTCGATCCAAAGCCGCCTCCGCCCCGGTCTCGATCCTCCGCAGCTGGCACCTGATAGGGGACTAAAATCAATTGTGCAATTGACCGTCCAAGCGGGAGCGACTGTGGAAGATGAGTCCACACCTGAACCTTAATAATGCCTGTGTAGTCAGCATCTATGACCCCTGGAATGACAAAAAAGCCCTGTTTCCCAGCATGTGAGCGAGGGAGAACAAGACCTACAAAGCCGGCAGGGAGAGGTCCCGTCACCTGTGTAGGTATAGCACAGACCTCTCCTGGCAGCCGAAAGTCAGTGTGCTCCTGCATGATCAAATCAAGCCCTGCACTTCCAGCAGTCGCCGCCCTCATAGAGTCTATGGATTTTAAGGCAGAGGAGCGGTTGTCTGAGTGGGAAACACCCCCGTTTGGCCCTGGGTTCGGGGGGGACCCGTCACGCGGTTTCCCGACCCGCTACGACACTGATTAGCCCAGTGATAACCTTTCCCACACTTGGGGCACTTCTTTGAGGGTCGGGCTGGCACTCCCGCTGAAAATGACCCTCCTTACCACAGCGGTAACAACGCTTCCCCTCCTTCCCGGTTTTTCTCAGGGTGGCAGCCAGAACTCCAGCCTTATGGGCTTGTGTGCTGATGTTCTGGCACGCCCGCAGCATGTCTGAGAGCTCTAAAATACCAGAGGCTTGTGCAGCCTGGAGAGCACGGCGGCAATCCTCGTTTGCATTTTCAACTGCCAATTTTAACAGGAGCTCGTGAGCTGCCTCAGTGTTATCCACCTGTCGGAGGATAGCCTCATGCAATCTGTTGGTAAAATCCAAAAAGGACTCCGAGGCACCCTGACGGATAGACTGACAAAGCTTTTGGTAGGCTTGCCTGAATCCGGGACCTTCTTGAAAGCATGCTGGGCACAGGTGGAAATAATGGGGAAGACGGCCTGAGAGAGTTGAGACTGCATCTCAATAGTAGCAAATGGGCCCTCCCCTGCCAAATGCTCATAAATGATACCGTGCTCTCTATGTACCTGAGCTTGGCGTTCTGCCATCTGCCGATACTCACTAATCCAAATAACATACTGACTGGGTGATAACATCATGCGCAGCAGCGTTTTCCAATCCTCAGGGATTAGGGAGTACCCAGTACCTATCCCTTCAATGAGACCACGCACAAAGGTGCTAGTCAGGCCAAACTCACGAATTGCTTTCTTTACCTCTCTAACCACCGAGTATGGCAAAGTGGTCCAGGTGCCCACGGGGTTGCCCTGGTCATCATTCTGCCAGGTCACCAGGCAAACTGAGACCAGATCAGCCAGCTCCTCTGCTGTAAGATCTGAGCGAGTCTTCGCTGCATGGACCATTCGTTGCACCAGCGAAAGCCCCTGAGCAGACGCGGATGACCCTCCGGGGGGCCTCACGGGGGGAGGGTGATCACACACCGGCTCCGGTGGGGAAGGCCAGGGAGGCGGTGGTAATAGAGGCCCTGGGGGCGAAGCAGGGGGAGGGATGGTTGCAGGAGCGGATGGGGGTGGCGAGATCACCAGCCTCGCGAGGGAGGGTCTGTCCGAGGCGACACGCTGTATCGCATCGCGGCAGAGGTGCCAGGCATGTAAAGCCTGCACGGGCGCCCGAGGCTCCTCGTGCAATGTCTGGCCCAACCGCTCCCAGTCCGCTAAGTTAAGGGTTCCAGCTTCAGGGTACCACAGGCACTGGGCACTCACCTCCTGTAGCAGGAGAGTGAGATCTCTAGTGGGACAGTCATGCTGAGCCTTACGCAACAAATACTGTAGCTCACAGCGGTGTTGCACTTGCAAAGCAGAGAGGGAGCTTCCCATACTTACCACAATGAAAAATACTCACCGGGATCCGCGAAGCGGATGAGTGACGCGTCTGAAACCCTTGCCGGGCGAGGTGAGTGCTGAGGGCCCCACGTTTGGGCGCCAGTTGTGGCGGTTCAATACAAGACAGGACACGGCTTTAGGCAAGCAAGCAGGCTGGTCTGCTGATGGGATTGCCCCTGTCAGCTTTCCCACCTCTCTTTTATTTCTCTCCCCCCCTGCGCATCACATACCCCAACCGACCGCAAAAGGCATCAACAAAGGAAATAATATGACTTTGATTAATATTCCTATTTACTAGCCTCTATCTACTACAATCTTATTCTCAGGCCTTGAGCTTCGGCCGAGGAAGCTTCCCACGGCTGATGTCCTTATTTTGACTTCCCAGATGGTCCATGTTTTCATGGTCCATGTCCTTGGACAGAACAGAGCAATGTGTGCATTGCTCCTACACAACAGTCAGGGTGTGCCCTGACTGTTTCCAGGTGCATGAACGCTACATGAACCCTTCACCCTACCTTTACTATCTTTTCTTCTACATTATTACTTTTGAATTAAAAGGGGTATTTCACTAAAACACAAATATTGAGCCTGAGCATAGAATAATGAGATACATTGCTCCATGTACTCCTAAATTATTTTCTTGTAGGATTGCTTTCCATGTACACAGAATGTCCAGATCCCAAATAAATCAGTGTAAAGAAGGGTCATTTTATTCAGCAGCAAAGAAGCATCCTTAATCAGTGCTCAGAATCCTGGAGCTGGTTGATTTCAGACTTTAGGGCAAGGATCTACCTTAGCATCTGCATATGATATTGTGGTAGCACTTCCTGTGACAAAAAATGTGCAGTCATATTTCCTGAAGTTGTTAGTACTTCAAATCTTAGATGATAAGGCTTTGTGGTATACAGTGGACCACAATGATAGGAGAAGAAACTCCTAATTCTTAAATGGTCTAGAACCACAAAGACCGCCACACAAACACTAGTGATGGGGTCTAATTCTCTTTCACTTACACTGGAACATTGAAGTCAGTGGGGTTACAGCTGTTGTATACCAATGTAAATGCAAGAGAATCCGATCAGAGTGGACTTACCAAGATAACAAAAGAACTCATCTTCCTACAGCCAAAACACCTTTTGAAAGGGTAGGCCTCAGGGACACTTGAAATATGTCACAGCATGAGGGAATCACATCTCAGATACATTTCGATCTGGTTGTCAGAGGTTTTCTGGCTTATCAGATTACTGTCCACTTAGTTTCCAAATGTTCCGGCAGGACCTTAGGTATTTGGCAACAAAATGTGAGTTGTGATACTAGCTGTGCATCCATTTTCATACTATTCAAAGCTACCAATAATGTGGGAGAACACCCACAACTACAAATATGCTCTGGGTTTGTCGTCCCCCTGACCCCCACCCCCTGCCCCAGAAATCACTTTCAACCGCCTATATTAGGTGACACTGTATGAATGCTTACATTTTTAACCACAGAAAAAACTAATTTCTACTTCTAGCTTCATCCTGCTGACACATCAGTGATGCTAACAATGCCTGTATCTAGAAATGCAGCAGGAACTATGTGTGTTCCTGTATCCCATGAAATGAAGGGAAACACTGAAGCTGACTTTTTACTTATGTAAAAATCTCACTAAAGCTCTTCCATCACAAACTGTCTGCTGGGAATTCTAATCTCGTCTTATTTGGGGCACCGGAAGCTCTCAGGCTGGGCCTGCCTGAAATGCATTTTTAGAAGCTCAAAAAAGTAGTGACAGGCTAAGGTAGCACTGTCTACTACATTTTCCCTCTTGAACTAGAGTGGCATACTGAATGAATGGAGTCAGTAGGTCTAGGCCTCCTGTGGCTAATCACTATCTTCTAGAGCAGTGGTTCTCAAAGCTGGTCTGCTGCTTGTTCAGGGAAAGCCCCTGGCAGGCTGGACCGGTTTGTTTACCTGCCACGTCCGCGGGTTTGGCCGATCGCAGCTCCCACTGGCCGTGGTTTGCCGCTCTAGGCCAATGTGGGCTGTGGGAAGGGCGGCCAGCATGTCCCTTGGCCCGTGCCACTTCCCGCAGCCCCCATTGGCCTGGAGCGGCGAACCGTGGCCAGTGGGAGCCGCAATCGGCCAAACCTGCGGACGTGGAAGGTAAACAAACCGGTCCGGCCTGCCAGGGGCTTTCCCTGAACAAGCGGCAGACCACCTTTGAGAACCACTGTCCTAGAGTATGAATAAAGAATGGTTGGAGTTAAGAAGCATGCTTTCAAATGTATCATTCTCTTTTTTTTTTTAGTGGCCTATTTTCTTACCTGCAAGCTATCCTCATTGAATAAATTTTCTAGCTTACTTCTCAGATCCATTATGAACTAGCTGTCGGAGGCTTCCTGGCTTATTAGAAACATAACACAGGGCTACACAATGTGTTTGATGACTTATTGCTTTTGGTCAAAGATCATCTGAATATTCTTGTTGTGATACCATTTATAATAAGTTTTATGTGGTTCTTTAGTTCTTCCTAGCACTCTAAAACTAGGACTGGAACTACTGATGCCTAAACTGAGCCTAAGTGAAGGATAATAAATGAAAAACAAATAATTAAATAGCAATCCCCTGACAGATGATTTTAAGATGGCTAAATCTGAGGCCTTATGGGATGGTTCAGCTCTTGAATGATTTTGTTCTTCCTCCCTGACAGATCCAACAGGATGCCTTTGGGGCAATTGATTGTTCTGAGCGATCGGTCATGTTTTGCTCATCAAAACAATTTTTGATCCCGGTACCCCATTTAACATGTATGTGAACTAGAGGGACAGTAGAGACAGAAAGGTGAACAGGGCTTTCATGATAGTACCACTCAGATTGCATTTGACTTTGAGTCTCATTTTCGTCAGACCCAGATAGTTCTTTCTCTGTGCTTTCCTAACCCCTGCCTGGGATTAGAATTTAGACAAGAGTGAACAGGATAGACCTCAATCCAGGAAAAATATAGGTGATGCTGATGGGCTACGGGAAGTATCTTGCAGGTATAGCAAGGTGAGGTTCTTCAAGAAGTTCACAATTTGGGTGTGTTCAAGGAGCACAGGATCCCAATGTCACTGGTGCCTAAAAATGCTATAGTTTTTAGTGCACGTTATGGTCTTATCTGACCAGGTTTTGATATCCTTACTCATATGGAATAGTACCTTACTCTCCAAGCAGTCCCATTGTTTTTAGTGGGATGGCTGAAGGACTGAGACAGAGAGACAGAATCATCAGCCCATTAGCTATGATGGGGAATTATTAGTTACATTGGATAAGATGGGGATCAATAGGAAAATTGAAAGGTGGATAAGGAACTGGTTAAAGGGGAGACTACAATGGGTCCTACTGAAAGGTGAACTGTCAGGCTGGAGGGAGGTTACCAGTGGAGTTCCTCAAGGATCGGTTTTGGGACCAATCTTATTTAATCTTTTTATTACTGACCTTGGCACAAAAAGTGGGAGTGTGCTAATAAAGTTTGCGGATGATACAAAGCTGGGAGGTATTGCCAATTTAGAGAAGGACAGGGATATCCTACAGGAGGATCTGGATGACCTTGTAAACTGGAGTAATAGTAATAGGATGAAATTGAATAGTGAGAAGTGTAAGGTCATGCATTTAGGGATTAATAACAAGAATTTTAGTTATAAGCTAGGGACGCATCAATTAGAAGTAATGAAGGAGGAAAAGGACCTTGGAGTATTGGTTGATCATAGGATAACTATGAGCTGCCAATGTGATCTGGCCGTGACAAAAGCTAATGCGGTCTTGGGATGCATCAGGAGAGCTATTTCCACTAGGGATAAGGAAGTTTTAGTACCGTTATACAAGGCACTGGTGAGACCTCACCTGGAATACTGTGTGCCGTTCTGGTCTCCCATGTTTAAGAAGGATGAATTCAAACTGGAACAGGTACAGAGAAGGGCTACTAGGATGATCCGAGGAATGGAAAACTTGTCTAATGAAAGGAGACTCAAGGAGTTTGGCTTGTTTAGCCTAACTAAAAGAAGGTTGAGGGGAGATATGATTGCTCTCTATAAATATATCAGAGGGATAAATACTGGAGAGGGAGAGGAATTATTTAAGCTCAGTACCAATGTGGACACAAGGACTAATGGATATAAACTGGCCACCAGGAAATTTAGACTAGAAATTAGACGAAGGTTTCTAACCATCGGAGGAGTGAAGTTTTGGAATAGCCTTCCAAGGGAAGCAGTGGGGGCAAAAGATCTATCTGGCTTTAAAATTAAGCTCGATAAGTTTATGGAGGAGATGGTATGATGGGATAACATGGTTTTGGTAATTAAATATTCATGGTAAATAGGCCCAGTGGCCTGTGATGGGATATTAGATGGGGTGGGATCTGAGTTACCCAGGAAAGAATTTTCTGTAGTATCTGGCTGATGAATCTTGCCCATATGCTCAGGGTTTAGCTGACCGCCATATTTGGGGTCGGGAAGGAATTTTCCTCCAGGGCAGATTGGAAGAGGCCCTGGAGGTTTTTCGCCTTCCTCTGTAGCATGGGGCACGGGTCACTTGCTGGAGGATTCTCTGCTCCTTGAAGTCTTTAAACTACGATTTGAGGACTTCAATAGCACAGATATAGGTGTGAGGTTTTTTGCAGGAGTGGTAGGTGAAATTCTGTGGCCTGCGTTGTGTAGGAGGTCAGAATAGATGATCATAATGGTCCCTTCTGACCTAAAATATCTATGAATCTATATGATCATTAGGCATCAGCTTTGTAATATTCCATATTTCCTATTAAGTTAAATGAGAAGTAGAAGAAATGCTACACAAAATTAGCATAAGAAAAGTGGTTCAGGTTACATATGCCATAAAATTATTTACATACATACATATATGCACAATAGGTTGTAGATTTACAATGCAATGTTATAAACTACTGATTACTGGATATGAATCTGTTACATTTTAGCTACTGATTTCTTTATATGGCTGTAATCTTACTAATGAACAGTCCTGACCCTAGCTGCATTAGACTTACATGTCCTGCATATTGAAATGTCCTTTGGCTGTACCAAGTAACGTGTCTGTATGAAAATCATCAGTCATGCTTAAGAGAGGAATGATGGGGTTAGAAGAAAAATTGAAAAGTAATCTGTGCTGCTTTTCAGACTGAGAAATAACTGGTAACATCACATGAGTACATTTAAAAAATATGTTACTGTAGCAATTTCTTTAATAAATAATCTAGTTGCATAAAACGCAGAATTACATTACAGTACTTTCACAGAATAGCCCAGAACAGGTCCTGATCCTGTACCCGTGAACTTAACAGTATTTCCATTGGTATCAAAGGGAGCAGAGTCAGACCCTCAGAGTCTAACAGCATCTTGTTAACAGCACACTGACAAGTCATCAAGGCAGGAAAGTAGAAGGTTTCCTACGAAATACATGACTGTGTGCAATGCCATAACAGTTGTTGCAAAGAAAGCAGGCCTAATCCTCCCCTCTCTTATGCCAGCTTGACTTGGCTGACGTTAATGTAATTGCACTTGTGTAACAGAGTGGAGGATCAGGACCAGTGATGGTGGTAAAGATTGACATCAGCTGAAGACTACCTTAGCCGATCAACTATTTTTGTAGAAGAAGCCTTTGGATAGAATCTATTTTCAGTATTATGAAGTCAACCTTTTTTGTAACACTATGGGTATTTGAATAATGTTACCCATAATTATCACTGCTTTTGCTATTACAATTACAATTGTTTGGCAGTCTTCCTAATGTAAATGAATACCTTTTTACTCTGAGAGGCTGACCATCTCCCTGGTGGAGTTAACAGCTGGACTGCAGTGATGAGCTTCATCAAGGATGAAATGGATTTGTTAGTTTAGCCTAGGTAGTCTGGAAATAGGTATTACTATGAATTCTGCCATATTGTCAATTGTCTTTATTATCAGTTGTGCAGAATATCTTGCTCCCTGTGATGTTGAGGTTTAACGGTGACGATGCAATGGTATGAGGTTAAAGTCACTTCAGTGGATCTCTAAATATAAGGACTCTTTTTTACTGTTTATTTCTACTTCCTCGGATTGTATGCACCTAGCACAATGGGTTCTCAGTTCTCAGTTCATGATATGGATTGCCAGTGCTACCACAATACAATAGTATATAACAATAAATCTGCACAAGCTCAGCACATGATTTTCAAGTGAGCATATCTTTGTTAAAATCAAACCATTTTTTCCCAAATAGCAGAGACAATAATCCTCATTTGAGGATTATGAATTGTTACATTTAGAGCATCAGACTTCTGCTGTTTGCGGCAGCTCTGTCTAGAAAAGTTAGAATTTGTTTAAATGGAAGACTGTCCAACTCAAAGGAGGGTATGTGATCAAATTAACGATTAATACGTACATATACTGGCAGATACCATACCAGACATGGGAAGGTCAAGCCAAATATGAATTTCTAGGAAAGTTGTGTGTATTAAAACAAGGGGGGTTATAATGGAAGCTGTATTAAAACATTAAATATAGTAAAGCAGGCTCCGCAAGGTGTCTGCCATTCTACTAATAAAATAAAAGGTGACGGTGGTAATAAAATGTGTTGTGCACCTTAAAATTGTATTCGAGTAGCAGGTGAACAGACATAGAATAGTATCAGGGGGATGGTGAAAGTAAATGTGGAGAAATGAACAGGAAGAATGCTGAGATCTTAAACTCCCCTTTTGAGAGGTTACTATTTAGTAGATTGATAACGAGTCTGGGAATCAGGAGACATTGGACAGATAATTTTGCTTCACAGGTGAGACCCCCTACTAAATATAGAAATGGTTTTCCCATTCTAGGAAAACTTTTGATTTTAAAAAAACTGACTTGGAAAGAAAAGTTGAAATCTCAAATTTTCATACTTGACAATCTGATTTTTTTTTTTTGGCTCAGGTCAACTATAACCTTTCACTTTGATATTTTCAAAACATTTTGTTTTGATTTTGACCTTTTAATTTTTTTTTTAAAACCATAAGTAGCTTAAATTTCTAAACTAAGTCATTTTGAATCGAAAAAATATTTTTTTGTTTTGCAAATATGGAAAAGGAATGTACTGACCATTTCAATCCTTTCTTTTTTTCAATGAGAAATTTGTAAAAATCAACCCTTTTCTACTGATAGTTTTGGTTTGGACAAAGCCTCATTTTCCATCAAAAAATGGTTTGTCAAAAAATTCCTGATCAGCTCTACTACTGCAGTTTCATTTCAACATCTCCTTCCACTTTTTGCTTTTGGCTGAGGTGGGAAATAGAAGTATCAAAACATGCTCAGGAAGACTATTCACACTGCCATCCCAAACTGATTAGTGCTAAGAAGTACTTGAAACCTACTGGGAAAGCCAGTTTAATAGTTTTCCATTTCTAGTGAATAATGTAACATCATTTGGAGTCGGACAGTGTTATTGCAGTTCAGTTCCCTAACTGAACATGTTAGCAATTGGATCTTGGAGAAATATTTGTCATCTGTGATGCACTCTTTTACATGCTGAATATATTGTCATTAAACGAGTTACTTGCTTGAATCTTTCTTCCTAAAAAATCATTTTCTAGGTAAAAAGAACAGGAGTACCGTGTAAATCTTCCTACAGTTTATACTTGTCACAGTTCAGGGCACCTTGACCTGTTCCCCCTGTGGCCAGCGAGGCCAACCACTCTCAGGCTTCCAGCTCCCCATCTCTCACCTCTCTTGGGTAGAGACATGCATCCCTTCTCTCCTGACCAGG
Organism: Eretmochelys imbricata; assembly: GCF_965152235.1. Lineage (NCBI taxonomy): Eukaryota > Metazoa > Chordata > Testudines > Cheloniidae > Eretmochelys > Eretmochelys imbricata. The sequence continues at coordinate 245,272,036 of NC_135573.1, forward strand.
GTATTTCCAGGCTTCACAGTTCCCTGCCTACTCTGCAAATTCCCCAGTAAAGTCAGAAAGCCTAAGCAGGTGAGTTTTACTTTTCTCCTTAAAGGCTATAAGCAGTGTAATTACCCACAGTTAATTTACCACACAACTTGTTTTAAGCAAACACATTTATTCTTAAGGTGAAAGCAATACAGTGAAAACATATTAAAAACAATAAAATTTACATGCATGCTAATAAGCTTCCCAGATATCACCCCAACTCCAGCGAGGGTTCTGGCAGGAGAGCAGTCCTTCTGACTCCACTGCATGTTTTTGTGTGATCACAAATTCATAACAGCTTTCACATCAAACTAGCACAGCCATGAATTTGTGAGTCACTCTTTATCCAATTTGGGCCTCTGATCTTGTCCTCATGTAACAGGTGATCATGTTTCTCCTCAGGGCACAGCTTCAAAAGGTTGGGTCTAGAAGTGAGAAGTCACCTTCTTTTCCTCCCAAGTATTTCCTAGGAATCCCACTTAACTTTGTTTTGCTAGCACATTGTTTCAAAGAGTCCTTTGAAAGTCAAAACCCATTCCTGGGTTTACCTTAGCCATATCTTCTTCTCAAAGAAGTTACATACAGTCCCACAATAATACATCAACATTTGCATTTTTAGTACAATGACAGGTTTCAGAGTAACAGCCGTGTTAGTCTGTATTTGCAAAAAGAAAAGGAGTACTTGTGGCACCTTAGAGACTAACCAATTTATTTGAGCATAAGCTTTCATGAGCTAGAGCTCACTTCATCGGATGCATACTGTGGAAAGTACAGAAGACGTTTTTATACACACAAACCATGAAAAAATGGGTGATTATCACTACAAAACATTATAACATTCATAAACCAGTCGGAGAACACTTCAATCTCTCTGGTCACGCAATTACAGACATGAAAGTTGCGATATTACAACAGAAAAACTTCAAATCCAGACTCCAGCAAGAGATTGCTGAATTGGAATTCATTTGCAAATTGGATACAATTAACTTAGGCTTGAATAGAGACTGGGAGTGACTAAGTCATTACGCAAGGTAACCTATTTCCCCTTGTTTTTTCCTACCCCCCCCACAGTGATCACTTTAGATAAGCTATTACCAACAGGAGAGTGGGTTTGTGGGGCGGGGGGGAGAAAACCTGGATTTGTGCTGGATTTGGCCCACCTTGATTATCATACACATTGTAAGGAGAGTGATCACTTTAGATAAGCTATTACCAGCAGGAGAGTGGGGTGCAGGGAGAGAAAACCTTTTGTAGTGATAATCACCCATTTTTTCATGGTTTGTGTGTATAAAAACGTCTTCTGTATTTTCCACAGTATGCATCCGATGAAGTGAGCTGTAGCTCACGAAAGCTTATGCTCAAATAAATTGGTTAGTCTCTAAGGTGCCACAAGTACTCCTTTTCTTTTAGTACAATGAACTCCTAAGATACTTAAATTTAATTCAGTAAGGTTTCTTGAAAATATTGCAGGAAATTGCCATATCTGTCACAATATTCATAAAAGCAGATAAAACATTATAAGTTTGAAAAAGCTTCAGAAAAGTATCTAAACTTTTTGATGTTTGCCTATCACTAATAAATCTTTACTAAGTTCTTAAGAGACCAGAGTGTTTCAAGAATTGGTCAAAAAGGCGCATCACTTTTCAATTGCTTGTGAATAAACCCTCTGAGACATGAAATGGAAAAAATACTTTCAATCACCATTTCATGCATGTCTATACATTAAAGTGCCCAGTGTGAGCAAGGGACCAGGTGAAATACTAGCACTGGGACAAATGAAAACTGAAGGCATAGGAGTAAGAAAGTACTAGACAAAAACAGATAATTTATCATCTGAAAAAGTTTACTGAGTACTGCAAAGATCGTTATCTGAAATATTACCTATATACTTCATCAATGAGTTTTGAAAAAGCTGCTTTACAGTAAGATATCAAAGTTATTGTTTGACGCTATGTTGTGGGGAAAAAAACAATGCTAAATGAAATACAAAGTGAAGGAATGGTATCATTTAAGCACTGGCTTTAAGTTTCTAGAGCTTACAGTATCTGGTCCCTTGAGTGTGTCTGAGTCCAACTGGGATTGAAAGCAGAAATGCACAAAGATGGGGGAAATATATCCAAAAAAGGCAATTTGTCCTTATAGTATTCCCAGTGTGACTTGAAGGAGGCAGTGCTGTCCCTGTGAGATATGCAGCCCACTTTTGCATACCAAAAAGGTTCTGACAGCTTTAATAAGATCTGGGTAAGTATCTGAATTTTAAAGTTCTTGACCACAAACTTGTGGCATAAACTAAAACTGCTGCCCTGCAGTTTTAACTCACACTGGAGCTGGGTGACCAAAGATTGCAAAGCAACAGTCAAACACCCTGCAGTACTTGTCTCCGCTAAGTCAGAGTAGAGTTCAGATGCACTGGAGAATCAAGATCTTAAAATGATCACGGTTACGATGTCAACATCTGCCAAACATAATCACTCAGTGGTATGTGAGACACCATAGTTATTGCTTAGTCTAAATAAAGGAAAAAATTGGTACCACTGACAAATAGCTGTTAGTATAGTTTGTCTTAACAACAATCATTGTGCCAAAATAGATTTTATCTTTGCACTAATGGAGCAAATATACAAATATTTTCAGGTGCTTATTCAATATTGTAGTTATCAAGGATATTTTGAAGTTGCATTTCATTTCAAAGTCTTTTTGACATGGGTTTAAAGGCTAAGCCTACTGATCTTATCTACTTAGTGATTCTTTTCCCCCCACAAATGCTTTTGCAATCCATTTTAGGATCATGTTCTTTGCAATTTATTTTACGGATTTTGCAGTCTTAGTTATTTTAGGCATCTGCATTGAACATTATCAGGCTAAAAGATACTGTCTGATATCTTCTCCCTATAGCTTTTAGTACCAAAGCTAACAGCCATATTACTACTTGTATATTTCATCTGTCTGATAATCTGGTCACAAATCTGCACTTGATCCTTGGAGCTCTCTGCTGCTGGTTCCATTGCAGTTGCAATTTTCATTTCCAGAATTTCAAACACTACATTGTACCTGGCTAGACAGGATAGTGTTTTCAGTAGCATAGTAGACCCACAGTATTCTCAGTGCTGTTAGTTCATGTGATTAACTTGATTGTTGTTTTATTAATTAAAGTCAGCTGTTTTAACAGCAAATTACAGAGTTTATTGTTTATTTATTTATTCCACTTTTTAAACTACAGCTATAGATGACAGTAAAGTGGTATATTCACATACATTCATTCACTACTGGTCAGACAGAGGTGCAGCAGGCTGTCTCACTCCTGGACGTCCCCCCTTTTCAGTTCTGTCTTGGGACAGACCCCCCCCCGCTTTTTTTTTGTGACTCAGCCGGACTCACTTTCCAGTCCACCCTTTTTGGGGTATACCAAAAGAAAGTCCAATCACAAAGAAGACTTTCAGTGCTCGCATGGCCTTCAGGGCTTTCACTGTAGTTTGGGGACTTGGGGCCTGGGCCCTTGAACATTCAGGATCTTCCCTAGCTGGATTCTCCCATCTTTTGGAGTTGGTAAGGGAGTCTGGGCCCACCCTCCCCACCGGGCTCTGATCCAGAGCCCAAGGATGGGCAGCTATGCTCTGTACCATGGGATGCTAAGCAGCTGCCTCCTGGGATCACTTCCTACCTAGGTACCTTTTTTCCCAACAGGGTAAATTAAATAATCACAAATAAAGTTTCTGACCTTCAAAATCAGTCACCTGTCTCTCATTAGCAGGTTTTATCAAGTGTGTGTGCCCAGGTCTCCAGCAACAAGAGCTCCTGGGCAGTATTTCCCCTGAGGTCAGATCGGAGATCTGCTCCCTTTCACTGTCTGCCTCCTGTAAGCCACTCTGCTTCCCTTTTTTAACTCCACCTCCAGCTTGTGCAGGCTTTGCAGGTCTGGCAGGGTGGGGCCATGTGGGCTCAGAGCTGCTCCTTAACCCTTTGTTCGCCAGTGTGGGGTTAGTACATCCCACTACCGTGCCTATCTAGTGCTCTTGGCACTTCTCTCCTAAATTAAGGTTTCAGAGTAGAAGCCGTGTTAGTCTGTATTCGCAAAAGAAAAGGAATACTTGTGGCACCTTTTGCTGAATGCATCCGATGAAGTGAGCTGTAGTTCACGAAAGCTTATGCTCAAATAAATTTGTTAGTCTCTAAGGTGCCATAAGTACTCCTTTTCTTTTCCTAAATTAAGAAGCCCAACATAAACATAAAACAAGGACTGCTCAGAAATGCATCCACCTCAGCCCACACCCTCCTCAACAGTCTGAACAAGAAGGAAAACAGATAAAAAGAACACAATTAAAAATAACCTTAATTATTAACCAGATATAGAACTGTAGGTTTTATAAAGTATTTAATGCACTTACATTTTGACACAGAATACCTGAAAGTAAGTTCCTGTTTGCTTAACAAAGTCCAGAAACGAGGGATTTGTGTTGCCAAGGTATTGAGGGTATTGCTTTTGGTGGAGTGGCAGATGCAGAGAGAACAGAAGCTTGAACTGGTAGCTAAAAGCAAAACCTACTTTCAAATATTTTATTTTTAATGTTTACATTGTACATACTATGTGGTCATATTCAGACCTGATCTAAGTTGGCGAACTTGCAAACTGAACTTGATCATTTCCTGACATTAGGGTGTTTAACTTGGCAACCTTTCCCCTGTAAAGTAGCTCTTTTAATGGAATAGTTTAATAATAAATAATTATAAATAAATACCTGAGGAAAAATCCTGACCCACTATAATCCGTGGGAGCTTTGCCATTGATTTCAATGAGACCAGTATTTCACCCCTGGTTCTTGTAGGTCTGATCCAACACCAGTGAAGTTAAAGGAGAGACTTAATGGGAGTTGCATCAGACCTATATAGCACTTTTCTTCCACAGATTTCAGATGTTACCTGACTTGCCCAAGGTCACAGAATAGGGCAGTAGTGCTGTTCGGAATAGAACCCAAGTCTCTGGCTCTTTGATCAGTGCCCTCGCCGTTGGACCACAGTGCCTCTCAGAACAGCAAATCAATTATTACCACTAAATAAAGCACAAGAAAGAAAGGTCTGTCCTTTCACTAGGCTGGATCAATGGCAACTAGTGAATGGTTGTTTTTAAAAGATCTGAGACATCGTCAAGAGGGCAACGAATAATGTTATTAATCCTGGAGAGGTTTAAAATTTGATCCTGAAAAAAGCAACTAAGTAACTGGGACAAAAAGAAAGTACATAAAATAGCTATGGCTAATGTATAAGGTATTAGGCATAATGAAGAGAAGACGAGTATGAAAATCAAGGAACCATCACATGACACTGAAGAAGCGGATTGCAGAGACCTTGATTGGGAGATACAATTGATGAGGTGAGTCAAGCAGGGATACATCAATAGAAAAGTGCATAGAATTAGAGTAGCAGAAAAGAAAATCTTTGATATTGTCAAGCATTATCCTAAATCACTCACTCCTCATTGCAATGTCATCAAGGAAGCAGATGGCAAAAGAGCTAATGAAGCCAGAAAGCATCAATAACTGCTTTGAAAGAATACTTTGGGAATTATATAAAGCAGCAAGGATATTCCAGGTTTGACTAAGAGTGAAACAACTATCTACCAAACAATGTTCATAAAGCTTCCACTTAATATCAGAGCTACAGGAAAAATAGCTACTAAACTGGGGATTGGACAGTTAATACTATGTGGCATAATGTACAACATCCCCTAAATGGACATAATAAAGAGGTAATTTACCTAAAGATTATGTTGGCTTAAAAAATTGTTGAGATAAATGTTCATACAATACATCCACTTTCACTCCTACCCCAAGTATCAAATAAATTAAACCAAGAACTAATGAACAAGAGTTAATATTTACTCCTTATAGTGGACCACAACAACATATATGCATCAGTTAAGTTCCGCAAAATAAGACCTTAAGGGTGTGCAGATTTTTTGATGAGTCTCCGACACAGGGATGAATTTCATCTAAGACCTGTGTATAAAAAGAAACCAATTTCACTGTTACAGCCCTCATTCAACCCAATACTCCCACCCCTATCACTCCACCAGCATCCTTTGCTTCATCCTTTGCTATGTTATGTCTGATTTAAACTGTCAGCTCTTTAGGGCAGACACCTGTGATTTCTTTTATCCATGAAGGATGAGGCCCATATGTAGAATTATATAAATAATAAATATCAGTATCACTTAGAAGAAGAACACAGAGATTAAACCAAATTCAATATGTTTTTTTCCCAAGGGAATATGTAAGTAACCTAGTCCTTTGTCGATCTGCTTTTTCTTCCCAACTCCAAATTTTGTGTCTCCTGCCCACCCAACTTCTGTATTGCAAGTTTCCCCATTACCACTTCCATTCATTGTTGCTTCTCTCTTGCTTTCCAGTGACCCTAAATTCCCTACATGCCTAAAGTTATCGAAATTTAATTGACAACAGTGAAGTCCCAGAAAAGTGCTTTGAACTCACAGTGGCAGCACTTTGACTTTAAAATACTATTTTCTTCTTATTATGCTATGTATGATACTTTAACTTCTGAAGTCCTAGGGCTAGAAATTTTTAGTTTTACACCTATTGTCTCATCCAATTTTTCTCCCATTGAAGCCAGTGGAAGCACAATCAATTCCTATCGTCTGAAAATAGTGCATAATCCTAATTTTACATGGGTTTTGGTCATGTACTTTGTTGGCATCCACTTTTACTTTATAACATGGATAATCTCCCCATAGATTTTTAATGTTTTTTCACTACTATTAAGAATATTAAAAGGGTCACACTGACTAAAAAGTTAGGGTTAGCAGTTAAATGAAGAACATCTTTTTTTACAGTAACTGTGGAGGTAACATAAAGGGGAATAGTTTGGATAATGGTACAAATAATCAACCCATATCACGCTAATGGAAAAGGAAGAGTGTGAAACTGTAGAATAATCAATGCCCCATGAGAGTAAGATTTTGCTGCATTTCTTTAGAGATCACTTCAAGGACAAGATGGAGACAAAAGAGGTAGAAAACTCAAGATTCAGACACAACTACACAAGATTCAGGAACACAATCATGCTGAACTGTACGTGTCATAAATGAAATGACCCTCTGTGTAGGTCACATGTACTCCAGAACTGGTAAAGGAATGAACACTTAGTGATTGGAATTAGACCCTACACAATAGACAGGTAAGATTGGAAAGAAAGCACAAAAGTGTTCTGTTCTCTACCCATATCTTTATGACATCTGTGTTCCACTGTCATAGTGACCAATGGCCAAAGTCACACAAAACAATTTCTAGCGATCTTAAATTTAGGGCTTGTCTACATGGTCTTGGCTAATATATGCTGTCTACATATTCAATATTTGTGCTTAATGTAATTGGTGCTTAATGCATCCTGATATATATATGGTGTAGATAAAACATTTACATATATACACATGTTTAATATTAATATTAAATATTAATAAAATGTATTATCCACTCTCTCTATATATCTATATCTATGTATATTAGTATGCATTAAGCACCAGCAACATTAAGCATAAATATTGTAACAGTTATATAGCTTAAATTGACCTATACCACATTCCTGTTCATTTATGCTAAATATCCCATAACAACTTACATTTGCTGAAGTAAGTATTTGGAAACTTATCAAAATCCATGTCTGAGTACAATCTAGGGAAGTAGTTCATCGGACCAATATCTGGAATGTTAGTATCCAAAACAAATATAATGAAGGTACAGAATAAGAAAATTCGGGAATTGGAACAAATGGAAGGGTTGGATTTTATTGAGATATGTAACTTGTAAAATTATCATGTAAATAATACCAACTGATATGTGTAACTTCGGGAGCCCATTTTTTGAATAAGGTGAATGTAACAGCGTTGCACAAGACTGCTTTCTGGAGAGTCATATAATACCATTTTCCTGTACTATATCATTATTGACTTATAGCAATAAACCTGTCTGACATTGGCTTTTTGGTCTCTTGAGTATATATCATGTCCCCTCTCAGTCTTCTTTTCTCCAGACTAAAGAAACCCAGTTTTTTCAATCTTCTCGCATAGGTCAGATTTTTGAGACCTTTAATCATCTTTGTTGCTCTTCTCTAGACTTTCTCCAATTTGTCCACATCTTTCCTGAAACGCGGTGCCCAGAACTGGACACAATACTCCAGCTGAGGCTTTATCAGCATGGCATACAGCAGAAGACTTACTTCTTGTGTCTTGCTTACAACACTCCTGCTAATACATCCCAGAATGATGATTTTTTTTTTTTGCAACAGTATTACACCATTGACCCATATTTAGCTTGTGATTCACTATGACCCCCAAATTCCTTTCTGCAGTACTCCTTCCTAGGTAGTCTTTTCCCATTTTATATGTGTGCAACTGATTGTTTCTTCCTAAGTGGAGTACTTTAATTTGTCCTTATTGAATTTCATCCTTTTTTTCCTGGATGCCCCTGTGTTGATAAGTCCTTAGTTTAATGAAATTCATTTCTCTGCAAATATTACTCAATAACTGCCTTGTTCTGTTCATTCCTGTTGAAGCATCTGGCATCGGCCACTGTTGGAAGACAAGATATTGAGAGAGATGGACTGTTGGTGTGACCCACTATGGCCATTCCTATGTTTGTACTAGAGATACCATCCAATTTCTCTTTATCCCTTGAGATTCTTAACAATATCATTTGGGTCTGTTGATATTTTGAATTCTTCAGCTGTCCCATAAACTAAGAGTGTCCCCCAGCACACAACCAGAGTTTTACGCACAACCAACACCAAGCCATATCTCGACTTATTTAGGCTAGATCTGGAACCTGTAAGGACTTAGTCCAAATTATAAACTTTCCACTCCTCCCAGTCATGTGCCAATAAGAACTGGCTGCAGCCCCTTCCCAAATGTGATTTTTCCTTTGGAATATGTTGATTTGACTCATGATTCAAACAATAGCCCTGGGCCAAATTCAGACCTGTAGAAGTAGGTTCTTACATCAGGTCTGAATTTGGCTCACATTGTCAGCAGCAGCCTTGACATTTCTGCCCAATTGTTTATTCCAAAGAAAAAAAATCTGCATAATCTCTCAGGAGGCCATGCCAATATCTGGTGATAGGATCACCTTCACAGATAGCAGAACTGCCTATTTAGACAGCGAGGTGCACAGTGAGGAAGCTACGGAAAGAAAAGCACAGGCAAAGAAACCTAAGTGAACACCTCAAAATCATGAAGAGATGACCCAGAAAAAGATCCTGAGAACCAGATCATCAGAAAGAGAAGCAGGAAAGAGTGAGCTCCTGTAGGTAGGTGGTGTTTCCATTCTGCTTAAAATAAAGTATACATATACTGTGTCTGGTCACACTTTTCCCTCTTCCTGTATACGCCCATTGATACTGCACTAGGCTGTGCAGAAAGCCCCTGCAAAGTGGGGCACTGTATTATATGGCATTGGATAGTCTCTGTGTGGCCCCACAAATCCTGCCCTCTTCTACGCAACTCCAAGGAGGCCATCTGCAGCCTCAGTGAAAGGGACAGGAATCCCTCTTTCCCCATTACTAAAGAAGAGATTTAGAATAAGGACAATAATTAACAAGGCACCTCATCTCCGGAATGTCATTTATTGTCAGGTTAGAATCCTTGGCACCTGAAAGCTATAAAATTTGCTGTGACTGGTGCTACCAGTGCCAGTCAGTAGTCAGCATAGTCCCTGACTAGTGCAGTGTTACATTTTTGCTGACCAGGTCCTTCAAAAAACCTCAGTGATTGGATACAATTCTCTGCAGCCTACATTTGACTTATTTCAGTTTGTTTCGTTCATTACATCTGTGATGGTTTGGGAATCTGTCTGTACAATTGATTAATTCTGTGTGAGATTATGAACTCTTGTGTATCTGTACAAGCTGCCAATTCCATTTTGAAGGTGCAGCCTTTTGTTTTCTCTAGCGACTTTTTTGCCTCCGTATTGGCCTAGAAGTCCCAAGACATAGAGATACAGGGTTAATATAGGTTAGTTTGCTTCACATTGCCATCAATGAAAATTTAGTCAAAAAAAAAAAAAGCTTCTACCCATGGGCAATGGTTTGTCAGGGGAGAGGTCACCTTGGTAATGAAGTCACCTGGCAGGGATTTGTGCTTGTGTGGGGGAAGCTGACAAGGGTGTCACCTGACAGGGAGCTGTTTTAAACAGTAGACGTTGTCCTGCTCAGTGGCTGGCATTTTCTCCAGTCCATGACAGTGAAGCAATCCAGGAAGTAATGCCTTGTGAGGCAGGGAATATGCTGCCTGGAAACCAATGGTCCCTAAGGACTCCCAAGAAAAGGATGAGCTAGGAAGTGAGGAAACTGAGCCAGGAACAAGTGTGTAGCATTTATTGTTTTGTATAACCTGCACTCTTGTGCTTTGTATGATTAAGTCAAGGGACAAGTGTGTTAGACTCTGTGCAAAGTCTCCCTCTGTATGTTAACTGCTTCACAATTGCAGTGTGTCCCTAAGAGAGTTAAACTCTAAACCAGAAGTTTCACACCTTTAAGGTGGATTTCTGGGACAGGGTGTGTTCAAGTATGAGGGGGTTGGAAGGGGCACTGCTGTACCTAGAGAGGCTAGGCAACTAGACAGTCGGTTTCAGCTCTCTGAAGGGGGTGCTGGAATGAAGGTCTGCATACTGAGATTGGGGCAGTGCCTGGATTCTGTTCAGACTGCAGGCCTTAAAACACCTGGGGGATCCAAGAATATAGAGGCTTGGATTCCCTGCACAACAGTCCAGTGAATGGCTGGAAGGGGGTGTCTGGCAGGATCTGACAAACCATTTATTTCATCCTACTAGGTAGCAGGTTAAGTTCCAGCCACATTGCTGAGGAATTTAGACAAACCAGGGGGTATGGAACATGTGACAAAACATGTGGTTAAGACTAAAATAAAAAAAATCTTAAGGCTCAGTCCTCCTCTGTAGCTAACCTCCACTCACTGCAAGTGGAGTGTGTGGAGAGGGGGAAGCACAGGGAGCACTATGGGTCTCCTGTACAAGGGGGCTGGCCAGGCATGGGCTTGGCCCTTGGGGCAATTTAGAGTAGCCCTAGAGATGCTATCAATTATTCCAGCTGCAGCAAGTCCCGCCAGGGGCCCATTGTGCCAGTCAGGGTATGTCTACACTGCAACTGGGAGCGAGCCTCCCAACCTGGCAGGGTTTGAGCCAGCACACTAAAAATAGCAGTGTGGACACTGCGGTTTGGACTTAAGCTCAGGATCTCAAGCCCACCCGACCCCCAGGGCTTGAGATCCCCAACTCCAGCCTGAGCCGCAACATCCACACTTATCATAGAATCATAGAATATCAGGGTTGGAAGGGACCCCTGAAGGTCATCTAGTCCAACCCCCTGCTCGAAGCAGGACCAATTCCCAGTTAAATCATCCCAGCCAGGGCTTTGTCAAGCCTGACCTTAAAAACTTCCAAGGAAGGAGATTCCACCACCTCCCTAGGTAACGCATTCCAGTGTTTCACCACCCTCTTAGTGAAAAAGTTTTTCCTAATATCCAATCTAAACCTCCCCCACTGCAACTTGAGACCATTACTCCTCGTTCTGTCATCTGCTACCATTGAGAACAGTCTAGAGCCATCCTCTTTGGAACCCCCTTTCAGGTAGTTGAAAGCAGCTATCAAATCCCCCCTCATTCTTCTCTTCTGCAGGCTAAACAATCCCAGCTCCCTCAGCCTCTCCTCATAAGTCATGTGTTCTAGACCCCTAATCATTTTTGTTGCCCTTCGCTGGACTCTCTCCAATTTATCCACATCCTTCTTGTAGTGTGGGGCCCAAAACTGGACACAGTACTCCAGATGAGGCCTCACCAATGTCGAATAGAGGGGGACGATCACGTCCCTCGATCTGCTTGCTATGCCCCTACTTATACATCCCAAAATGCCATTGGCCTTCTTGGCAACAAGGGCACACTGCTGACTCATATCCAGCTTCTCGTCCACTGTCACCCCTAGGTCCTTTTCCGCAGAACTGCTGCCTAGCCATTCGGTCCCTAGTCTGTAGCGGTGCATCGGATTCTTCCGTCCTAAGTGCAGGACCCTGCACTTATCCTTATTGAACCTCATCAGATTTCTTTTGGCCCAATCCTCCAATTTGTCTAGGTCCTTCTGTATCCTATCCCTCCCCTCCAGCGTATCTACTACTCCTCCCAGTTTAGTATCGTCCGCAAATTTGCTGAGAGTGCAATCCACACCATCCTCCAGATCATTTATGAAGATATTGAACAAAACCGGCCCCAGGACCGACCCCTGGGGCACTCCACTTGACACTGGCTGCCAACTAGACATGGAGCCATTGATCACTACCCGTTGAGCCCGACAATCTAGCCAGCTTTCTACCCACCTTATAGTGCATTCATCCAGCCCATACTTCCTTAACTTGCTGACAAGAATACTGTGGGAGACCGTGTCAAAAGCTTTGCTAAAGTCAAGAAACAATACATCCACTGCTTTCCCTTCATCCACAGAACCAGTAATCTCATGATAAAAGGCGATTAGATTAGTCAGGCATGACCTTCCCTTGGTGAATCCATGCTGGCTGTTCCTGATCACTTTCCTCTCATGCAAGTACTTCAAGATTGATTCTTTGAGGACCTGCTCCATGATTTTTCCAGGGACTGAGGTGAGGCTGACTGGCCTGTAGTTCCCAGGATCCTCCTTCTTCCCTTTTTTAAAGATTGGCACTACATTAGCCTTTTTCCAGTCATCCGGGACTTCCCCGGTTCGCCACGAGTTTTCAAAGATAATGGCCAATGGCTCTGCAATCACAGCCGCCAATTCCTTCAGCACTCTCGGATGCAACTCGTCCGGCCCCATGGACTTGTGCACGTCCAGCTTTTATAAATAGTCCCTAACCACCTCTATCTCCACAGAGGGCTGGCCATCACTTCCCCATTTTGTGATGCCCAGCGCAGCAGTCTGGGAGCTGACCTTGTTAGTGAAAACAGAGGCAAAAAAAGCATTGAGTACATTAGCTTTTTCCACATCCTCTGTCACTAGGTTGCCTCCCTCATTCAGTAAGGGGCCCACACTTTCCTTGGCTTTCTTCTTGTTGCCAACAAACCTGAAGAAACCCTTCTTGTTACTCTTGACATCTCTCGCTAGCTGCAGCTCCAGGTGCGATTTGGCCCTCCTGATTTCATTCCTACATGCCCGAGCAATATTTTTATACTCTTCCCTGGTCATATGTCCAACCTTCCACTTCTTGTAAGCTTCTTTTTTATGTTTAAGATCCGCTAGGATTTCACCGTTAAGCCAAGCTGGTCGCCTGCCATATTTACTATTCTTTCGACTCATTGGGATGGTTTGTCCCTGTAACCTCAACAGGGATTCCTTGAAATACAGCCAGCTCTCCTGGACTCCTTTCCCCTTCAAGTTAGTCCCCCAGGGGATCCTGGCCATCCGTTCCCTGAGGGAGTCGAAGTCTGCTTTCCTGAAGTCCAGGGTCCGTATCCTGCTGTTTACCTTTCTTCCCTGCGTCAGGATCCTGAACTCAACCAACTCATGGTCACTGCCTCCCAGATTCCCATCCACTTTTGCTTCCCCCACTAATTCTACCCGGTTTGTGAGCAGCAGGTCAAGAAAAGCTCCCCCCCCTAGTTGGCTCCTCTAGCACTTGCGCCAGGAAATTGTCCCCTACGCTTTCCAAAAACTTCCTGGATTGTCTATGCACCGCAGTATTGCTTTCCCAGCAGATATCAGGAAAATTAAAGTCACCCATGAGAATCAGGGCATGCGATCTAGTAGCTTCTGTGAGCTGCCGGAAGAAAGCCTCATCTACCTCATCCCCCTGTTCCGGTGGTCTATAGCAGACTCCCACCACTACATCACTCTTGTTGCACACACTTCTAAACTTAATCCAGAGACACTCAGGTTTTTCTACAGTTTCGTACCGGAGCTCTGAGCAGTCATACTGCTCCCTTACATACAGTGCTACTCCCCCACCTTTTCTGCCCTGCCTGTCCTTCCTGAACAGTTTATAACCATCCATGACAGTACTCCAGTCATGTGAGTTATCCCACCAAGTCTCTGTGATTCCAATCACATCATAGTTCCTTGACATCACCAGGACCTCCAGTTCTCCCTGCTTGTTTCCAAGGCTTTGTGCATTCGTATATAAGCACTTGAGATAACCTGTTGATCGCCCCTCATTCCCAGTATGAGGCAGGAGCCCTCCCCTCACAGACATTTCTGCCTGTGCTTCCTCCCGGTATCCCGCTTTCCCACTTACCTCAGGGCTTTGGTCTCCTTCCCCCGGTGAACCTAGTTTAAAGCCCTCCTCACTAGGTTAGCTTCTTTTTTTGAGTTTGCTAGCTTGAGCCCTACTAGCTCCAATCTGTCCGCCTGGGCTGGGAGGCTCGCTCTCAGCTGCAGTGTAGATATACCCTCAGAGATTGCCACAGTACAGCAAGTACTGTAGCTATTTCTCTTTCCCTGAGCCATGTCCTTTATATCTGGGGCTGCAAGAGAGTGTCTGTATTAAATCAAATGTATGGCTTCTATGCATCCTGGTGCAACCTAAAAGGGCCATTTCATGGGCTAGGATCTAGCTCTTAAAATGTAACAGTATTGTTTACGCTGCTGCTGATGACGATTTTGCTTAAATGTTCAGAAAAGAGGCTCGTGTTTGTGACATGGATGCAATTCCCTTGGTTGGGATTGTTTCTACTTGTTGACAAGTACTATTGGCTACATTTACCAGCTGTGCATCAAAGTCCCTTGCCCCCCTTTTCAATAATTAGTTCTAATTGTATAACTGGTATTTTATTATAAAGTTTGCAATGAAATAATTCAGAAGAGAGGGATCAAGAGTTGAAATACAGTCATAAAAATAATGATGGGGGGAAAATCTCAAATTGATATTAGGCTTGTGGGTTTTTGTTTTTAACATCTAGTGATTTTTGTCCCTCTCTGCTAAGAAAACATAAATCTACAGCACAACTCTAAAATTCCTTGCTTTCGCTGGAATCCTGCAATGTAAATGCTTCTTAAGCATTTGGTGGATAAAATGAGAGACTCTAATTTTTTTGTTCAACCCTCCCCCTTATAAATAAGCCAGTATTCTTTTTTTTTTGACAGCCATGTCCTACTTCAGGGGTGAAGATAATGCTTTTCTTAACTCAGTTTCTGTAAAGATCAATAGTGAGCTGATAAGGCAGACATCTGAGAGACATGCAGCATAATGATGAGCAATGGCATATCATGATTTGGAGTTTAATTACCTTCTAGAAGTAGCCTGGATCAGATAATAATAATAGCACACATCCTACTGGATACAGAAAGTATTTCTGCCTTGCCTTTTCATCTCATATTTGGAATTTGTTTTTTTTTTGAAACATTTGGCCATTCCGAATGATAGGTGGTGCACTTAAATGTAGCACCCTCCATGCAAGGAAATATGAGAGGGAAATATTAGCAATGTATTTCTTAAAATTCTTATACCATTAAACAGAGAATCAATATAGAAAATTTCAGAGTCAACTACTTACTACATTTTTAAATTAACCAGCCTTGAGCTAAGTGCTTGTTATTAGCATAGTGAATCCAATTAGGGAGCTGTTGCACTGTCCCGGGTTCCTAATTCAGGCAAAACCCCTATGGAAATCATTGGGAAAGTTGACTGAGGAAGTGAGTGTAGTATCAGACAATTAATATTATCAACTATATATTTGTTATTAGCCAATGATAGTGTTATTGTTATTAATAAATGTATATGTGACCCTTTACAAAGAGAATGAAAGTATGGTCCCTAATCAGAGGAGTGTTGTAGATATCCGCCCCCGAAACCTTTATTACTGGGTGTAGTATTTACTCTTGTGCTATTGATGTCAATGGAACTACAGTCTATAAGTACCTACATGGAGAAGAAATATTTAATAATGGGCTCTTCAATCTAGCAGAGAAAAGTAGAACATGATCCAATGGCTGGAAGCTGAAGCTAGACAAATTTAGACTGGAAATAAGAAGTATATTTTTTAACAGTAAGAGTAACTAACCGTTGGAACAACTTACTAAGGATCATAGTGGTTTCTCCAACACTGACAATTTTAAAATGAGAATTATATGTTTTTCTAGAAGATCTGCTCTAGGAATTATTTTGGGGAAGTTCCATGGCCTGTGTTATCCAGGAGGTCAGCCTAGACTGGTCCCTTCTGGCCTTGGAATCTATGAAGTTAATAGGACTATTTGCAAAAAGAAAAGGAGTACTTGTGGCACCTTAGAGACTAACCAATTTATTTGAGCATAAGCTTTCGTGAGCTACAGCTCACTTCATCGGATGCATACTGCGGAAAGTATAGAAGAACTTTTTATACACACAAAGCATGAAAAAATGGGTGTTTACCATTACAAAAGGTTTTCTCTCCCCCCACCCCACTCTCCTGCTGGTAATAGCTTATCTAAAGTGATCACTCTCCTTACAATGTGTATGATAATCAAGTTGGGCCATTTCCAGCACAAATCCAGGTCCCCCCCCCACACACAAACCCACTCTCCTGTTGGTAATAGCTTATCTAAAGTGACCACTCTCCTTACAATGTGTATGATAATCAAGGTGGGCCATTTCCAGCACAAATCCAGGGTTTAACAAAAACGTCTTGGGCGGGGGGGTTAGGAAAAAACAAGGGGAAATAGGTTACTTTGCATAATGACTTAGCCACTCCCAGTCTCTATTCAAGACTAAGTTAATTGTATCTAATTTGCAAATGAATTCCAATTCAACGGTCTCTCACTGGAGTCTGAATACAGACTAACACGGCTGTTACTCTGAAATAGGACTATTGACAGTAGTAAAACAACCTGGTCCTAGTTCAGCAAAGTCAGAATGATACAGAACATGTGGAGGGAGAGAGGAAGGACAGGAGAGATGTTATGTGACATTTCCCAGGAACCTTAGAAAAAAATCAAAGAAAGAATTCAGCAAGGATCATGCAGGACTTCAAAATAAGCTAACAGTTGCTCTGGACAGCAGGTATAATAGGCCGGGGAGGCTCTGTCTCCCCTCGTGCTGCTGTTGCTGCCGGACCCCTGGTTGCGAAGTTTTGGGGGGAAGTTTTTGCTTTATTATGCCCCATGCAGGTTCCGAGGTGGTTCAGCAGGCAGTATGTGCTATTCAGCTTCCTGGGTTCATCAGAAATCTCTCCAGACTCCTGAGACTACTGATGGACCAAGGAAGATGAGTAGCTCTGTGGCCCAGGAACCTGTATGGGTCATATCTAAAGCTTCTTCCGACGAGAGTGAGAGGCTTTTCCCTGTAGCGGCGTGGGGTCTGGGGAGGCGTGCCATGGCGTGGCTGCAGCTGGCCCGGGTCAGCTCTGGGCAGGTGTGTGTGCGGCTTGGGGATTCGACTGGCCTGGGACTCCTCCAGCTGAGGAGGGGCACTTGAGACTCCTCCAGGCGGGAGAGGGCTGGGAGAGGGACACCAGGCAGGGGACAGAGCCGGGGGCTAGGCTTCCCTAAGAGACGCTCCACCCGCCATCCGTACAGTTGCTAACTTTTCTATCTTCCCATATGAACTGCTCTAATTTGTTTTTATTAATCAGACATTTTGATGACATTATATTAAAGGTACCCATTTTGTCCCTGCTCTTTTTTTCCATGTCTGTAAAGAGCAAATAAAGTTTGCTGGTAGTAATAGAAAGGACAATATGAAAATACCTGACTAGCTAGGTAGGACCTTACCAAAAAAAAGCAAGGTGAAAATCAGGAACAGAAAACTCCCAAGAGACATTTCATATTGTCTTGTACCTACCACTTGTCAAACTATTCATTATGAATTAAAATTGTTTTGATATCAGCTCCTTTTTTGGTTAGTGTATCATTTTCAAACAGATCCCAATTTTCTTACTATTTATAATTATTTGCCAATTAGTGTGAATGAATAATATTTAGACCATGGATTGCTAGTGATATGTTTGCTTTCATTAGTCACTAATTGTTTTTTGTGTGATGTATTTGGTCACATGCCATTGTTTTCTCTTCCTCACTTTGATCTTGATCCTGCAGACACTTCGGCACATGCTTAATTCTACAAAGTTTAGTAGCTCAATTGATCACAGACAGCTGACTTCAGTAAGGCTACTCATAACCACAAAATTAAGCTTCTGGGAATAGATTATCAAAACTTTTTTTAAGTAGGAGAATAAGATTATTGGATAGAGAATAATAAATAATGTGTTTCCAGTATGAATTTTGATAAACACATAGGCTAAAATTGGTAACACATTTGGGTTTTGCATATATTTTAATACATACCCATAAGCTATCTGAAAAGTCACAATAATGAATAATATGACCCATGAACTTGTCCATTTCATTTGTAACAGAAGTGAGTTTGATTTTTTTTGTCTGTCTGTGACTAGTTCTATTTATACTAAACCAAATCCTATGAAATCTGAAGGTTTTTTTATATTTTTCTCTCTAACAAAAATGAGACATTAAAAACACAATTTTCATTTTTGAAAAATACCTTTCAGCATAATACACACACAAAATCAAGGGAAAAGACCACACATTTTGTCACTTCATGAATCAAGTATGAAAGAAAAAATTATTATTTGCATATATATATGGCAAATTTGGCACGTTTTGCTTAACGTGCAGAATTTCCCCCAATAGTTCGGAAACATACAGCTCTCAGAAGACCTTACCTTTTTATTCTTTTGACCTTTCAGATCACTGACAACCTTCTTTTAATTTATAGTTCTGTAAGTTACAGTTATATTTTACCATCCGTTGGCATTTCCATGCTACAAAACTGCACCCTTAAGATTTAATGGCTGGGGTAGGTGTATGTAGGTGAAAAATCTTTCAGCTGAGCTACTGTTGTTTCTACTTTACCTAATCTGTTAGATTTCTGGCTTTGGGATTTGATTGCCTTCCTTGTCAACTCAGCATTCTTCTTACACAGCTCATAGAGTGGGAGGCATTTCATTTTTATATATAGCACACCCAAAAGTCTTCAGGAGCAGAGGTCAATGTCTCCTCAGCCTAGATGATTAAAAGTTGAAGCCAAACTATACATAATATAAAGCGAGGTAATTTTGTCTCTTTATGTCCTTGCATTCTGTGTGTGTCAATTTGGGCACTTAAAGGCAGCACACTTTTTACTCAATAATTCAACTGAGGTAATAAACCTAATTTCTTTTATAGTCTATTAAAAATGTATTTGAGATAGCTAACAGTTGAGCAAAAGTTGCTATCAGTGAACAGTAGTTTATCCAAAAGAGTATCAATGACAGAATACGTGTTACTTAATTTACCGACATCAGAAGAACAGCAGGATACCCTAATCCAAGAGGGACTGGAACCTGTGTTTTTAAGGAGTCAAGTTATCACAGAACTGATTCTTAAACGTTTAAACTATCCAATCTTGGATTAGTTTAGATTTTATTTGATCCATGTTGTTTTGTCCCAAGCCTAAAGTAGCTGCATTTTGTTGTTGTTTTTACTCCATACAATATTGTTCTGATTTTCCTACTCAAGTGAAATACTTGAGATGTTTGTAAACTGTGGGCAGGTCTCACTGAAAGTGAAATTCACTTATATATGTAGAGAGGTCACAGAAGAACCCCAGCAAAATCTAACTGCTGTTCTTTTGTGAACAGGAGTAATTTGCCATCACGATCTTAAAATTCCTTTTTATTTTTCCTGCATGCCTTTGATACGCTCAGTTGAGGTTAGGAAAATTTTGCATGGTGGGTTTTCATTTAAAAGTCAATTTTAGCATACAAAATTCACTGATTTTCCTTCAGAGAAAGAGCAAGTAAAGCAGCTACAGTAAATGAATTAGAATCTGAAGATACTTTCCTCTCTTTCTCCTTCCTACTGGAAGAGGGAAAACAGCCCCCCTCTCTCTCTCTATCCCTGCAGAACAGAAATACTTTTGCTGAGGACTATCTCAACACAAAAGCTTACCGAGTTGAATATGATGTCTTGTCTTATCACTTCTGAACAGACTCTGGAGTTTGAAAAGAGTTCTGAAATTTGCTTAACTTGCCGTTTCCTCATATAATGAGTAAATCAATGTGTCTTGCTTTTAGAAATGCTGGTGGCTTCAGAGTAATTTGAGAGTCTGCAGGGATAAGCAGAAATGAAACTGCAAGAACTTACTCATCATCTGAATATCTGAGATGATTTTCAGATAAAAAGGCATTAATTTATTGTTGTCAGGAAGTGTACGTATTTTAGATATACCTCAGAGCCTCAGCATTTTTTGAAAAAAGCTAATTTGAAAGTTGGGAACTAGGTGAACCACTGGATCAAGACAGATACTTTGCCCCAAACAGATTGATTCAAATGAGGAACATAGCATGTGAATCAGTTCTGTTAGAATAAAATATCTCTGCCAAATAAACACCCTCTTCACTCCCCACAGCCTAAACCCTTCATCCATCCCTGAAACAAAACCCAGACTTTTTCAGAAAAGGATTCAACTCACATCTTCCCCCACCTCCCATCCCTGCTTTCTCTTTCAGTGAGAGAGAGAGGTAGGGACAGTTGGGTTTCCTGAGTATGCTGACCACCTGTGTTACGAAGAATTGGTTAGTCTCTAAGGTGACACTGGTACTCCTTTTCTTTTAAAGAATTAAAGGACAACTGTATGGTGAATTCAGGACAAAGCTTATCTTCAAAGATAAGCACCTCACTTTTTTTTTTTTTTCGTCTGGGAGAGGTTTGCTGTCACGTTTGTATCACAGTGTCTGACCTTAATATGATCATTGTTGAAATGTTGTAGGTGATTTGGTTCAGAAATACAGTCCAGTTGTTAAGTTTCATCCCAGGGTTCTGATTCCAGACCATCTCTACTCATCTGCTAAAGTATAGAATGGTTTGATTCTAAGAATATGTCTATGCTTGGAGCTAGGAGTGTGATTCCCAGTTCGTGTCGACATACGCTAGCTTTCATTGAATGGCATATTAAAAACAGTAGCATAGCTGGGGCAGTACTGACGGTGGTGAGCAGCGGCACGGGCTATCCATGTCACATACAAGCTCACCTGAACCCCATGGGGATGTACGTGGTGCAGTGCTACCCAGGACCGGCTCTAGGCACTAGCAAAGCAAGCATGTGCTTGGGGCGGCACATTTCCAGAGGCAGCGTTCCAGCCATCCTTTTTGGGGGGGGCAGTTGTGCTCTCAGAGCTGCGCCACTTAGACGGGGCGAGGGCTGCAGCGGGAAGGGGAAGCCCCAGCCCCGGGATGCTGAGCTGCCAGGGCCCAGCCACTACCTGGGGAGGGGAGGGCGAGTCCTGCAGGGGAGCCGGGGCTGCACCACCTCATCTGCGCACTGGCTGCTGCGCTGCCTTTTGCCACCCCTTATATCGGGGCTTCTCTGCGCAGCCGGGTGGGGGAGAGGGTAAAGCCCCTGCAGGCGCTGGGAGAAGGTGACATCACTCCCTTTGCTTCCAGTGCCACCGGCGAGCCCCAGCCCCACCTGAGCTTGGGGTGGAAAATTTTTTGCTTGAGGAGGCAAAAAACCTAGAGCAGGCACTGGTGTCACCACTCACTGCTGCTCATGCTACACTGGCTAAATTGCTATTTTTAGCACACTAACTCAGTGAGAGCTAGCTCGGGTATGTCTAGGCGAGCTGGGAATCACACCCCATGCTCTAAGTGTAAACAAAGCTGAAGTGAAGTAACAATGTATGTGCAGTAGCTTTATTCTATAATATATTATAGATACATGGAAACGTCAAAAATGTGTCAATGGGAAGAGCTGAAAATGCATTTAGTCCTCGCCCTGCCTCTTCGAAGCTCTACCCTACTTAAAAGTAGGGTATATAACATATTTAGGTATAGGAGGGTATGTTCTTTTAAAAATCATGTATCAGTATAGCCCAAAATTCTTTTGATACGTGCCCCCAGCTATCTTGTTTGGAAGCCTATTCCATATATTTATTGCCCACTACAAGGAAAAAGTCTCTCCTTATATCCAATCAAAATCTCCTCTTACAGCTTTAATTGATGACCCCATGTCACAGCTCTACCTTGCAGTCTGAATAGGCCTTGCTCTTGAGCCTAGTACAAGTCCATTTTTCAAGGCAAAACACATGGTACTCCATTCTTGACATCCAACCTCATGAGGCAGGTATGATAAATAAAGGCGGGAGGGAGTAGCTGCCTTTGATAGACACCCAGCCAGCCGTTTAGCTGTAAAATCCCTCTTGGTGGTAGTTCTCTACTTGTTTTACCTGTAAAGGGTTAAGAAGTCTCCCAGGTAAAGAAAAAAAGTGGGCACCTGACCAAAAGAGCTAATGGGAAAGCTAGAACTTTTTAAAATTGGGAAAGTGTCCCTTTGTCTGTTCTCTTGGGGCTCCAGGAACATGGAGCAGCAATGCTATAAGCAGGAATGCTGTGTAAAGTTTGAAGCAGGTATGAAAAATTATTTTCTGTACCTAGAAGGAATCATTTGGATAGGGAATGTTTAGATAAATGTGATCAGGTTTATTTCTTTATTTTAGCTTGTGGATCTCCTCTGTGCTAACCCCAGATGCTTTTGTTTGCTTTAAGTTGAAACCCCAAGAAAGCTATTTTGGGTGCTTAATTTTTGGAATTAAGTTCCAGATATATTTTCTTTCTTTTTGTTTTTAATAAAATTTACCTTTTTTAAGAACAGAATTTGGATTGTTGTGTCCTAAGAGGTTTGTGCCTATAATGTTTGATTAGCTTGTGGCAACAGCTAATTTCCTTTGTTTTCTTCTCAGCTCTTTCCCGGAGGGGGAGCGGTGAAAGGGCTTGAGTATACCCCACAGGGAAGAATTCCCAAGTGCTCCTTCCTGGGTCCAAGGGTTTTTTTTTTTTTTTTTGCATTTGGGTGGTGGCAGTGTTTACCAAGCCACGGTCAGAGAAACCTTGGGAGTTTACTACAAGCCTGGAGTGGCAAGTATTAATTTTTAGAATTGTTGAGGGGTCCCCACGTTCTGCACTTGAAGTGCCAGAATGGGAATTCAGCCTTGAAATCAGGTAACTTCATTTCCTTGAATAAGCCCAATAGCCTTCTTTGGCACCTTCTCCAATACCTGAGCTCCTAAAAACATTAAATAAAATTACAGGCTCTGGGATTTCAACTTATGACAGAAATAAATGAATCTCAATATTTAAAATGAAAATATTTTTTGTCTGTATGTTTCTATGAAAAAAAAAAACAAATATGGAAATATTGGCCCATCGTGGTAGGAAATTATTTTAAAATATATTTATCAGTAATAATAAAGTAAGTATGACTGGTTTGAGAAAGGAGGCATTTTAGTCCTTTATTAGTCTTTTAACAGGAGGCAGCCATTTTGAGTCCTTTATTATATGGTGAACTAGCAATGAAAGTAACATCATTACCACCAGAGGGAGCTCTTGTGCTAACATAATATAACATTGTTTTATGCTACTTATTATTGTATGTCTGGATGATCTGAATTAGAGAAAATGGAAGTAGGAAACAAAAGTACCATCTGGAGTCATGATGGGAAGATATGACCTGACAAAATGAAGAGTCCAGAAGCTGGTCCCAGCTGGACCTAGGGAGAGAAGCACATGTTGCATTCATTCCTCACTAAGGCAGGCCCATCTTAATCACACAAAAAAGAATGAGAAATCTTTCAAAGAAATTTGGCTTATTACTCTAGTTCTGGCAAATCCAACTTGATTGAGGCATATGGTAGCTTCTTCCATTTTTCTCATGCATAAGCATTGCCAAAACAAATCAGAAATGTGGGGTCCTTCCGCCATTTCCAATAGGATCATACAGTTCTCCCTGAGGGTGAGAGGGGTGAGAGCTCTCAAACTGGGTCATGTTGCTAAAAATATGGAAGAAAAATGCAGTCACCTGACTTAGCAACATTGCTTGGAATCTTGTGATGTAAAACATCACACAAATGGCAGAAATAGCCTTGAGTTAATATTGGGAAAAGCTAAACATAAAAGCAGTATCTATTGTGTAGCATGTAAATTGGAAACAATGTAATTCAGTGAATCTGATATAGTTTGCCTTTTATGAAAAAACACTTTTCTTTTGAGAGGTTAAGTTTGAGGATAATCAGAGGTAAAAAGTTACATGGGAATTTTAAAAAAGACACTGTCATTGAGGCATTTTTCATAATATTTAAAAATCCCTCCCACTCACCTCTTGTAGGTTACACGTAAGTGCTGGGCTGTCAGCAAAATTCCTTTAAATAAAAGAAGACCACTGAAATATTTACTCTGAAAAAAATGAGCATATTAACAAATGCATTGACACTGCAAACAGATATAAGCGGCCGGAGCCTACATTCCTTTTGTATCCCAAATTCCCATTTACTTCACTCAGACCCTGCTATCCCCTACCTTAGGAAGGTATAAAATCAATAAAACCTACTGGACATTTCAGAGCTTAAACAGACTTGGGGGAAAGCTGTATGTGTTAGAACTCACTTCAGCCTTTAGTAGTTAAATATATCATAGCTGTAGCGTTACAGCATATACAGGCCTTGTAATTCTCAGGAGGCTCCAATATAGGTCAGCGTAGAGCTCTTATCCATTTCCAGCACCTGTCCAGAAATGGTCATATGCTGATACTTACTGACAAAGAATGTGCATATAATGTGGAAAAAAATTGGGGTGTGTGTGTGTGTAAGAACATTGTTTAAAAGGCCAAATTCTGGGCTACCAACAGGTCCTCAGTCCTGCATTTTGTACACTCCCACAACTCTTATTGAAATTAATTGTGAATTCCATCACCACGTGAATACAGACTGCTCGCATGAGAAGAGGTTTGCAAGACTGGGTTTTTAATTACTATGGGGCCTGAGACAATTAAAATAATACTTAAATTTTCCTATGAGCCTGCTTGTGTGATTAAAAACTCCCATTGGCTTCATCCCAAATTTCTAGTATGTCTGTGACTGCAAGGTGCAATATAATGTGCTAGGGTGAGGTTCTGTGGCCTGCAATTTGAAAATGAGTGAGTGAGCGAGGCTGGGGGAGAGTGAGCGACAGAGGGAGGGGGAGAGGGGGATGGAGTGAGTGGCAGAGGGGCCTTGGAGAAGGGGCAGGGCAGGACAGGGGCAGGGCAAGGGTGTGTGGTTTTCTGCAATTAGAAAGTTAGCAACCCTAGTGGTACTCTGTGGGCCAAATTCTGTTCTCATTTATATGGGTGTAAATCTAGAGTAATTCCACTGAATCCATGACATTGCCCTGGAGTTAATCTCATGTACAGAACAGAATCTGGCTCTTGGATGTCCTTCTAAAAGTTGTGCTCTTATGCAAGCAGAAGTAACAGGCTCAGTACAGGAATCACTGGGTCAAATTTTATCATGTGTATTAGGCAAGAGGTAAGGCTTGATTGTTATAATGGCCTAATCATTAGAAGTGCTGTATGGGCTGAAAATGCAGAAGACTATAGTGTGCTTGATGACAAAATGAAAGGTCCCAAACCTCATGGCACTTTTTTAAAAAAAGTAATACACTCTTATATAAGGTGGGTACCCTTATAGAGTTGCTGTGTGTATCAAGGACGTGCTCCTGCATATCTTAACTCATAAAAGGATCTCACTGGCTGCAAAAGACCATAATTTGCAAAGTGCTTTCAGGTCTTCTGAGCTAGACGGTGCTATCTGCCTGCTTACTGAAATGCCCTGATTAACCATATGTGACTGTACAGAATTTCCCACATTACAGGGAAGATCTGTACACTTGGAAGCAGAGAATCATATATGGGAGAGGGTGGGAATCACATGAGGAGAGGGAGGGAATTGACCTCCCAGTCACCAGGTAACTTTTGAAATATGTCTTATTTTTGTTGTATAGTGCCATTACCTAAATGGAAGGACGAGAGAAGGGTTGTGTACAAATCACAAGCACACTATTTTTAAAAGGAATAACCCTAGGAACTGTTTCCTGACATAAACATAAAACTAACATAAATACCATACTGGAGATCCTGATCCAGATGAAGTAACATTGATGCTTAGAGACTTAGATATTTGTACTGACACACACTCAGTGCCAGAGAGAAGAGGTCTCATGGAGCAAGATACATCTCCCCCAAGTCTCATAGTGCATCTGAACCTAGCAAATTGGAATAAATTATGGCTGGTTAGGGGCAGCTGTAATTTAGGCCAACTGGCTATGGCGTCTAAGTGTCATATACCCTATGTAAATTAGCAGAATACAGTGACCCGGTACTTGGGGGACAACTTCTGTCCAAGCTGGCTATACCACTTTACTCTAGCTGATTGTTTCCCTGCACTGAGGGAATTTTCAGTTGGACAGTTAGGGCTAGGTTCTACCACTGTCTCCCACTGGAGCAGCACGAAGAGCCTGGAATAGGGGATGGAATCTGGGCATAAATGTAGAAATATGACTATGGTCATTATTATTATTTGTCTTGCAGTAGCACCTAGGATCCCTAGTCATGGGACCAGGCACTGTCTGTGCTGGGCACTGCACAAACATAGAACAAAATGATTCAAGTTGCAGTGGGGGAGATTTATGTTGGATATTAGGAAAAGCTTTTTCACTAGGAGGGTGGTGAAACACTGGAATGCGTTACCTAGGGAGGTGGTGGAATCCCCTTCCTTAGAAGTTTTTAAGGTCAGGCTTGACAAAGCCCTGGCTGGGATGATTTAGTTGGGATTGGTCCTGCTCTGGGCAGGGGGTTGGACTAGATGGCCTCCAGAGGTCCCTTCCAACTCTGTTATTCTATGATGGTCCCTGCCCCAACAAATGTGTAGTAAGAACATAAGAATGGCCCTACTGGATCTGACCAAAGGTCCATCTAGCCCAGCATCCTGTATTCCAACAGTGACCAATGCCAGGGGCCTCAGAGGGAATGAACAGAACAGGTGATCCATCCCCTGTTGCCCATTGCCAGCGTCTGGCAAACAGAGGCTAGGGACACCATCCTGGCTAATAGTCATTGATGGACCTATCCATGAACTTATCTAGTTCTTTTTTTAACCCTGTTATATTCTTTGCCTTCACAACATCCTCTGGCAAGGAGTTTCATAGGTTGACCATGCATTATATGAAAAAATACTTCCTTTAATTTCCCAATTCATGGATGAAAGACTCTGCTTAGATTTAGTACGTCTGCATAAAAGGATAACTTAGTAATAGCCTGATCCCACAATCCTCATGCGGGCAAACGTCCCATTAAAGTTAGTATACGACAAATGAGAACAGCTGATACAAGAGACAGAGAGGGGAACACAAGGAAACATTAAATAATACTGGTCAGCATGATAGGCAATAGCAGTCAAAGATATTTAGAAGAACGCCATGCACAAAGAAGAACAAAACCCTTTCCTAAAGTACCAGGCAGATTTTAAAGAGTGCTTTAAAGCAGTGTTTACTTGTTCTTTGTTTGTTTTGCAATCTTTGACAGAATATAACCCAATGTTTTTATTTAACTACTGATTATCCCTTTCTTCTATATTAACTTCCAGATCCTTTACTTGCACTGAATCAATGTGACTTTAAACGTAAGTTCATTTATTGAATTATTTTAGGCCTTTCATTATGTATGCTTGTAAAGATCTTACTAGAGATGTTAAATAATGGAATTTTGCAAGTTCCTAAAATCTTCATAAATCTCCATAAATTGTCTTTTTATGAGGAACCCGCTTTCATTGTGTCTGATTTTTTATTCATATGCAACAAAAATGTTAATATGTTTTAATTAAGCTAATATGATTTATCATTTTATTCATTTTATAAGCTAATTTTGTTCTAAAGAAATCCTGTTTTCAAATTCTCTCCAGCAATGTAGAATTAAAGTAATTATAGTTTGGTACAGGAAATTAGTCATAAAGGTTCATGATTTCTAAAATATATTGAAGTTTTCATAGGATAGATAGGATATGTGTTACAGAAAAGGGAGAAAAATAAAGGAAAATAATTTCCATTACATTTTGTCATACTCTGTGCTAGGGTTTACATTTTCAACAGAAATGCATCAAGTAATAATAATACAGTTTGGATATTAGAAAACCAGGGGGTTGTAGGCTTTGTCAGCACTTTGATATATATCCAGATGTAGATCAGTGACATTTCAGATCAGATGATTGTTTTTCTCAGTACAAATTATGGCAAAATGTCTGAATTAGTGAACATTCTCTTTGCAAAGCCCTGATCCAGCTGGGCAATTAATTAAGTGCACATCTTTTTAAGCATGTGAATAGCCCTGTTGAAGCCAATGGATGATCTCATGTTCATAAAGTTATGCATGTGCTTCAAGCTTTACTGGATTGGGGCCTAAGTATTTAGCTTTGATTATGTTATTAGTTCATTTTTTTTGTGGCAGCGGTGACCCTCCCTCCCATAAGTGACTGGGTATGCTGTTATCCACTTAATTCTTCCCATGCCATGTACTGTAGCAATGGGTTCTTATGAGCTATACGATGGAATGCGTTCTGATAAAGTGGGTTCTGTTGACCAATGGAAATAACCACAGCAAAGGGTATGTCAGTGGCGAACTTCAGGAAATGCACACCAAGTTGTAAGAGCTTGATTAAATTCACTCAAGTCAATTGAGAGTATTTCCTTTGACTTCAATAGATTTTGGATCAGGACCTAAGTGAGAAAAGCATCCTCACAGCCAGAGGTCACAATGAATCTCAGTGTAGCAAGCTCATTGCCAGAGGGGAGGAGGAAAATCTGCATAAAGCAAAGAAATTTTGAATGCATATTTTATTATATGACAAGAATTTCAGTGATGGAAACAAATGACAGTTGCACCACGTCACAAAGCTTTCTGCCTCAAGAAACTATAGAACCAAAGCACGCGCTCCAACAGTACATCAACACAGGCAGTGGCAGCCCGCAGCAGCAAGCCTCCACGCGTGGGTCGACGGACGTGGGCTTGTAGTGCCATACTAAAAAGAGCTGTGCATAAAAATGCTTTTAAGTTTTGTCTCAGGCTGGAGCTTGGGCTCTGAAACCCATCCCCTTCCCTAGGCTTTGGGGCCTGAGCTCCAGCCCAAGGCGCCACAAATCTACACAGCTATTTTTCGTGCTGTAGCGCAAGCCTAAGTCTGTCAACCCAGGCTCAGAAACTCACAGCCATGAGCTGTGTAGACATACCCTCAGAGGACTGGACAGCTCAGAAGAAAAGTCAGCTCTGTTTGTGATACACAGCTTAGCTAAATCCCGCCTTGAAACAACACAAAATATTAGAATAAATGACTCAAAACATTCTGAATGAGCCCACAGAAAGCAGAATCGGAGCTCAGGAAACAAAGAAGCTGTATCCAAAAGGAGTAGACATTTGCATGGGGCCACATTTCACCTGGTGAAGGAGGAGGAATGTGACATGCAGGTAAATGAAGCCTAGTTTATACTAGACTTGAATCTCTGGTTTCTGGAAGCAATGTCAGACACAATTTACCCTTGCCAGCACGTGCTGTTAGACAGGGTAAGTGGCAGCCACTGTCATCCACAAGAAATGTTCATAGTGTAGAGAAGACATAAGAAGAGGAAGGAGATTGAGGTTGAAGAGGAGGATTGGGAGCAGGAGGCCGTGAAGAGAGAGTTTTGGTGGATGGGAAAAGAAGCACGACAGTGAAAGGGGAGGAGTATGGATAGCAATAAAATGGCAGCTCCTCCTTTCTAGAAAGTTAGACTACAGTAATTAGAGGTTTCCTCTAATCAGCTGGGGGTGGTTTGCATTTTTGTTTGACAATATTCAACCAGAAATGATCACACACAAATTGAGGGTCAAGGCTTTTCCCATCACCTAAGACAATTAGGATATACAAATAATATGACTTTAAAAATGATACATTGAAATCTCATGATTTTTAAATCAGTCTCATGAGTTTTTGGAGTCTGACTTATAATTTTTGTATTGTGATGTTTGGCGATACTGTCCATATGAGACCTGTGTCCTTTAACTTAATGCATGATTCATAAAAATGTATTAGAAAAGCCTTAATATTTACTGATGCTTGGTTCAATAAAGCCCTTCTACACAGTATGTAGACATCATTCCCTGTTAAATCATCCACACACAACATTAATTATGCAATGAGTTTTCCCCTTGAACTTTTTTCCCCATTATACTTCCATTACCACATGTAGTGTAGGAGTAAGGCCAGACAATTTCTTGCTCCTATGATGGATGGTTATGACATGTTACAAATAATAGGTGATTAAATATAAACTATGTGTTGTCCATCAATGCAGTTATCAAGAAGGCTTTTTGTATTAATATATTTTAATTTCCCAATTCATGGATGAAAGACTCTGCTTAGATTTAATACGTCTACATAAAAGGATAATTTAGTAAGAGCCTGATCCCACAATCCTCACGTGGGCAAAAGTCCCATTAAAGTCAATAGAAGTAGCAATCTGAATAAATGCAGTTGGCTCTAAGAGTTATTGAATATCTTACTTCATAGAGTACAGAAATATAGTGCCATTCAGAATCCTTCTTCATATGCAGGCTTATTCCTTCAGTTAAGGAAGATATTAGAGAAATGGTGCATTCATAATATTTTCTATGTACTAAGAGGGAAAGCATCATGTATTTGCCTGACTGTCTACTTATTCATATTCCTCCATCTGGGAAAGAACTGAAAACGCAGTCAAAAATCTGATTGATAATAAACAAACATATATGACTTGTCTTTTCAATGACATGTCAGCCTTGAAAATGAAGTTTAAAGAAAATTAGTATTTATGAACTTCTTTAGAAACAGACTTACAATATTTGTCCTTTTTCAATACAATGACAAATAATCTTTGTAATTTCAGCATCTGGTGATAAAATGGACTCAAGTGTTAAAATAAATATCTATTGTGCAATGGTTCAGAGATCTCAGGTATGTAGCCGCACACATGCATTGTTCCTGAGTTTTTTCACCATCTTTTTCTTTGTTTTAATTTCTTGAATAAGTGTTATGAATTGTGTTGGGCAACATACAGGAAAATAGGCTTAGCAATATAAATTCACAGTATAAAAAAGTTCCATGAAGTTGGATCTCCAAAACTCTACGTTTTATTTTCTATTTATTTATTCTTTTTATTTTTCTGTTGTGTCCTTAACACACTACCACCAAAGAATTTACTGTGAGACTCAGGTGCCAAGGAAAAGAAAGATTTTAAAGAGACTGAGGGCTGTGCCCACAAAGGGACAGACTCGATGCTACAGTGCCTAATGGTTAGGCACCCCGTCGCCCAATGGAAACCACATCCCTGCTTAGACACTCGTGCTCCACAATGCATGGGTAGAGTTAGCCACCTACGATTGGGATCCACCAAAACCAGAACACTGAGTGGGGCCCCGCCTAACCTAACCAATGGGAAATGCTGAGGAGTAGGGTGGATGGGTCCCAAACCCTTCCCTTCAAAGGGACTTTGGCATCTAAGGGTATATCTGCACAGCAAACAAACACCCACGGATGGCCTACATCAATTCACCCAAGCTCACAGGGCTTGGGTTTAGGGGCTGTAAAATTGCATTGTCGGCATTTGGGTTAAGATTGGAGCCTGAGCTGTGGGACCCTCCTCCCTCACAGGGTCCCAGAACTTGGGCTTCAACTCACTCCCTAACATGTACCTGCACTGCAATCTTACAGCCCTGTGAGTCCAAGTGCTGGGAGCCCGAGTCAGCTGTGGGTTTATAATTTGCTGTGTAGACATACCCATAATCAGAGGCAGAGGGAAGCCCTTCCTCGGCTTGGGATTCACAGCCATGAGGCCATTTCTGGAGTGAGATGCATAAGCTCTTTCTCACAAAACAGCAAGGAGGAGGTGGGCATGTTCCCCCTTATAACCTTTAGCCCAGCGGTTAGAGATGTGGGAAACCCAGGTTCAGTTCCCCCCTCTGATATGAAGCGGAAACTTGAACTTGGGTCTCTTCCCACCTACTAGGAGAGTGCCCTAGTCACTGGACTCTGGGGTAGGGATCCCTCAAACTCTCCTGCTGCAGCTGTTTCACTGTGTACAAATAATTAAATATTCATTGGGCCAGAGAGAAAATAAGAACGTCTCTATATTCCACTGGTTATGCCATTCCTCTGGAAGGTGGGAGCCCCAGGTTTCTGTCCCCCTGCTCCAATGAATACTGAATTAGATCTAAATTTATCTATACCAGATACAGTTTTGGAGCCTTACATTTCCACCTGTGTCCTTATTGGCTCCCAGCACTAAAGGGTGAGTTCCCTTCATTAACACCTAATTCCTGTATAAAAGACATTTCCTTCCTGAAGCATAGGTAGCATTTTAAGACCCCAAGGTTGTATCTCCTTCCTTTCAATATCTGTGCTGTGGAGCGTTTATTCCAGGATACATGAGCTTGGTTTTTTGCATGCTGAATCTGAGGCCTTAATTCTGCAAACACTTACTCACTTACTATTCCGAGTCATTTCATTGACATCCATGGCACTACTCATTTAAATTTAAGCATGTGTTTCAGTGTTTGCAGGATCGGGTCCTTATTTTGCTATTGCTATTTACTGTTCTATCTACAGTGAAAATTAAAGTGCAGTCAAACACTGCAAGTGGATTCCTAAGAGTGACAGCTCATAATAATAAACAACACAAACATATTATTTCCTCATTGAAACACTAGGTACCAGGAGATGCAGGCTGTGTCATCTTCAGTAAGCAACTAATGAGAAATCTTTCTCCTAAAGAGCAATGGACACATGCTAAAGATATCTGAGGACCGTGTAGGGGTGACAGTTCCTACGCTTAGCTTTCATTCTATAGATCACTCTTACATTTTATGTTTTATGAGTTCAGGAGTGTGCCAGTTACTCTCCCTGTGCTCCAGTGCCCTGAGGCGTCAGGCCAGGAAACACCATCTGGGGAATGACAGATATCAGATAATAAATGTTAAACTGGCCAAATGTTTCCCTATAACATTAAAAATTCAGCAATGTATTAGAAAGGAGATAGTGCAGCTACTAGTCTTTCCATCCAAGATGACCATCTCAGGTAAGTTTGCAAAGGGGACTGTTGAGGGACAGAGTATGGTGCAACCTCAGGGGGTTTCCATAAATTTTGAAGCATAAAAATTCTGAATCTTTTGAGGTTCCCCTATCACTAGATTTCCATCATAAATAGAAAGTTATTAGAAATAGGGATGTTCTTTATAGTTGTGGTGGTTACAGTGCTAAGCACATTTAGAGTTTAAACAGTAATACTGATCTGGGATTAGGTTGCACTGAGGCTAGTTTACAATGTGCATTTACATGTCTAGGAGCTAAATCTGTCTGAAAAACTATTTTCTTCCTACAAATTTTTTCTTTTTTAATTTTGGAAGAACTTTTTGTCTGGAGTCAGGACAAGATATCAATCATTTGAAATCTTTTCTGGGAAGAAAATTCTCCAAAACTTATTCTGGGAGAACCAAAATAGAACGTTTTGGATTACACTGTAGGCAGCAAGCCAGATGCCAGGGAGCTGGAGATGTGGAGGATTAAGGTGGCCTGGCAACATGTCAGGTAGGCTGCTGGCATGGTGGGTGGTATGAGGAGCCAGAAGCCTGACTCCTTAGCAGCCTTCCAGATAGTTTCAATCATATTGAAGACAGTGGGAGGTGGCAACCAGCTTTATTAAGGGGACTGTTCTACTGTGGATAAATACTTAATAATCATTGGGCCAGAGAGAATGACCGTATTGTCCAGTGGTTAGGGCACCTATCTGGGAGATAGGAGACCCTGGGTCCCGTTCCAGCTACTCTTTCATTATTATCCAGAGTGTAACACCTTATACAGGAGAAGACGGAGGAAGCCTCTCCCATCAGAATATCACATAGCTCTGTAATTAGAGCACTTTACTGAGAGGTAGGAGAGCCCTGGTCAAATCCTTTCTACTCCTCTGGTTGAGAAGAGGGAATTGAACCTGGGACTCCCACATCCCAGGCAAGGACTCTAACCACTAGGCTAGAAGTTATAAGGTGACAGAAGTGGCTCTTCCTCCTCCAGTAGGCATGCTCAGAAGCTGCCGGCCAGAACGGGCCCCACACACAACTTGGTTCCACAGGAGATTATGGAGCCCAACCGAAGATTTAGGTTCCTCAGTACCTTCATGGATACCACTATAAGTGTTTACATTTATTATCAATATGCCAGTTCACTTTATCAACCCTGTTAAAGACATAATCATGTATCTATCCAATGACTGCACACAAAGCAGTCAGATCTCATTTAATCCAGATTACTTATAAAATGGTAATAAGAGCTGATATGATGGGGAAAATAGAGATGCTAAAGAAGTCCAGATATATTTTACTAAGTTCTGGTCAGTTTCTGGTTAATGGTATGTCAAGTAGGAGCAATTATTCAAGCTTAAAGCTTCTTTGTACAAATTACAGGTAATATGCTTAATGTAGCTGTGACATATTTTCTTAATTCTAGCCATTAAGGAAAGTAGATTCAACTCCATTAAGGAACCTCCTTAACTATGACAATAGATAACTATGGTCATTAAACTAATGACATTTGTCATCAGCACTGATATTATTGCTGTGCCATACATACTGCTATGGTTAACACTGTGTCAATTTTTCCATTATAAAACTATTCAGGAATCTGTAATTTGGCTGTTAGGGGTGGGGTGCAGTGTGGGGGGAGACGAGGAGGAATCAAATCAGGATGAAATTTGCTAAACCTTGGCTTGTAAAATTTTGCTGTGCAGTAATATGATACCTATATTCTCTGACAGTGACATTGTCAGCCTACAGAGAAATCCTAAAAAAAACAAACAAACAAACCCCCCTAACACCTTTGTCTCCAGGCAAATAGGCAGAAAACCCCTCTAGTTGCTCTTAAGTAAAAAACAAAACAAGACAAAACAAAAACAAAAACTTCAGGTCTGTGAAGACTTGTGAATTTCCCTGCAGGAGATTAACTACCCTGCCTTTAGGTAGAGAAAACTCCAGCTCACAAAAGACAATTCCCTTTTGTCTCTGCTCTGGCCCCATAGCAGAGAAAAAAAACCTCTAACTGCTTTAAGTTTAACCTGCTTTCCAGCAGCCCAAAGGAAAAAAAATATTTCAAATCTGTGCTTCTGGTTCAAAAAAATCTCAAAATGATTTCAAGTTGATTCCACCGCTCTGCCACCATGTCAAGGTTCCTTCCTCACTCTGAACTCTAGGGTACAGATGTGGGGACCTGCATGAAAACCTCCTAAGCTTACTTTTACCAGCTTAAGTTAAAACTTCCCCAAGGTACAAACTATTTTACCTTTTGCCCTTGGACTTCTGCTGCCACCAGCAAACGTCTAACTGGTTTTATTTTATTAGGAAAGAGCCCGTTTGGAAACGTCTTTCCGCCCAAAATCCTCACCAAAACCTTGCATTCCCCTTCCTGGGGAAGGTTTGATAAAAATCCTCACCAATTTGCATAGGTGACCACAGACCCAAACCCTTGGATCTTAAGAACAATGAAAAAGCATTCAGTTTATTAAAAGAAGAATTTTAATAGAAGAAAAAGTAAAAAGAATCACCTCTGTAAAATCAGGATGGTAAATACCTTACAGGGTAATTAGATTCCAAACATAGAGAATCCCTCTAGGCAAAACCTTAAGTTACAAAAAGACACAAAAACAGGAATATCCATTCCATTCAGCACACCTTATTTTCTCAGCCATTAAACAAACAGAATCTAATGCATATCTAGCTAGATTACTTACTAAGTTCTAAGACTCCATTCCTGTTCTGTCCCCGGCAAAAGCATCACACAGACAGACCCAGACCCTTTGTTTCTCCCCCCTCCAGCTTTGAAAGTATCTTGTCTCCTCCTTGGTCATTGTGGTCAGGTGCCAGCGAGGTTATCCTAGCTTCTTAACCTTTTACAGGGTGAAAGGGTTTTTCCTTTGGCCAGGATGGATTTTAAAGGTGTTTTACCCTTCCCTTTATATTTGCGACAACATCTTTGTTACTTTGTGCCCCCACACAAAACCATGAAGAACCTGCTGCTGGTCCAAAATACAGCAGGTCATCTTTTACCAAGAACTAGTGAACAGATCACTGCCATTACTGGCTCCCTGATGAGTTTCTGAGACAGTTTGAGGTCCTGGTTCTCATCTTCAAAGTCTTCCACTAGCTACGGTCTGGTTTCCAAAATGATGCTTCCTCCCTGCACCCAACACCAAGAATTCTGTGGACAACACAGACCATGCAGCTGACAGTATCTATCACAAAGGTATTCTTAGTCAAAGCTGCTGAAAAAGTCAGCTGTGAGTGCCCAGCAGTTGGCACAGGAGAATTAGAGTACAGGATGAACTGATACCTTGCTTCCCATAAGTCCTGATATTTGAGCATTGGAGTCCTAGTTTGGGGCATTTTTTATTTGAAGATGAACACATTAAGTTTCTTACGAAGCCTCGTAGGGATCACCTGGCAAAATCCTTCCCCTCCTCCATAGTTGCCCTCAAGTAGAGGAACCTGTGACGTTCTACAATGGAAAGTGGTGGTGAGATCTGGAACTCTGCACAAAGATCTGCAGTTCTCTCTTGCACCAGAGCTTTGCACTACATGGCATTCCAGCACTCCTGCCACTGCCAGAGTGGGCAAGGGGTGTGGCCAGGCTTGAGCTGGTGGATCCACAAAGTCACAGAATATTCACCCATTCTTAGTGGTGGAGGGGGAATGTAGTGGTAATAGTGGGTACTACAGCTCTCTGGGTACAGTAACAGCTGAGTTTTAGCTTCATTTCTGCTGCTTCTCAAACCGTGTGGAAGGAATTCTTCCACACAACCAACTTGACATAGAGAATAACAATGCCTATCTTGGCTAATCAGGCTACGGGTTGATTTGGCCTTGAGAGTATGTCTCTTGTGCAGCTCTTATCAACATATGGTTGCTTCAAAACTGTGGTTAATCCCAACTGCTGTCTGACTAGTGAGTGAATAATGATTTATAAAGTAATAAAAAAGTACTGTACATTCTTCAATCTTCCATGTAAATAATATGGCTGAAAATGCTGAAATGAAATTGTTATTGTAAGGCAGCTAACTATTTCAAGATCAAATGGGGAACATCTTATCTTATTAGGACAACCAAAGTGCTTTCGGAAAGGGAAAAATCATGTTCCTCTAATTCATTCAGAGGCCTCGCTTTCCAACTAGATGGAGGAGATGAAGTTCATCTCAGATCTTCACAATAAGTTTTACAAAATGATTCATAAATGACGTTGTAAAGTACATGATTATGGCATAACTGAAATAAGAGAGTGCTAAATTTTTTAAAAAAAGATAAGATGAGGAAATAAAGAAGCACCACATATAGAAAGTATTCAAGTGGCTGGCTAGAGGTAATTAAATTACTGGGGTGTTGGAAAGTTTATTGCTAATTGCTAAATGAGTCAGCCTGCTTGCTTATATTAAAGACTCTAATGGTACTAAAGTCTTGATCATGCTTTCTTCACAGACAAAACAGAGGGTGAAACCTTCTGCTATCCTAACTCAGCCTCTGAAATTGCACATCATAAAATTCAGGCATAATTACAGTGGCTGTTTTTGACAGTTTGGCATGTAACTTTGAACACTGCAGTTAGACGCCAGAAAGAAAGAGCAGAGGTGACATTGCAAAAGCACTTAGGTATTATTGACTCTCCATGGGACTTTGCCTCTTACATTACTCAGGTGCTTTTGTAAATTTACCTAACCACATTCCATCTCATCAATACATTTATGTGGACCCTTGGCCACATAATCACCCTCCCCCAAAAAATCTCCCAGCTGCGGGATCCCTCCTTAATTTCTGATGTGTTAAGATTAGAGCATGGTGGCTTGCCTCTTTCTGTTGGGCTTGGTGGATCCCTACATCCTCTCCCAGGTTAACAGAGTGGTTTAGGTTGCATTAGGGGGCATCTAATAAAGACAGCTAACCCTAGTCCATAAAGGAATGGGGGGAGGCAGAATGTGCTTGCCCCTAACCAACCCACAGTACAGTGGGAGTAAGGAAAATCCTCCCCCTACAAATTGGCTCTCTAGTTCTCATGCTGCATAGATGCTCCATAGTCCAGAGAAGCCACATGCTGTGCATCAGTGGCAAAGCCCCACAAACCCATGTATGCATCCCAAATGGCTACCAATAAAGCTGTGCGCCCACGGCACACCATCATGTGTTACGTAGAATTGAGGTGCTCTGTACATGGTCAGATTTTAAAAAATACACATCTTGACTCAAAACTCAGCTGAAAGGGAATTTAGATGGATATATAGTGTGTGTAAATTTGAAATGTTCATCTCTCTAAATTAAAGAATAGGTAATCCGGTACAGACTTTTTAATGAGGTCAATCTGTGTGAAATTTATGGTATTAATGAAAGGGCACTGGCACTGGCAGGTTTCTCTGAAACCATGGAAAAAGAGAGAAACACACACACACACAAACACAGGTTTTTTCTTTTGGTTTGTTTGTTTGCTTTTTAAAGTGACTGGTAAAATGTTCTGTTTTTTTCCCCAAACCTTAGAAGGCTAAAAGCTTAGGCATGGAAGGTACATTTTATAAATAACAGCGAGGCTCCAGCGTAAGTACCCATTTGAGCACATTCTGCCATTCGCAAATCACTCAAGTTGCATTATGTGCATTTTATGATGTCAGCAGAGTTACTTGAGTGAATTACTGGCTTGTATTCACTCAAAAGCCATGCATTGTCCTGCATCATAAGGAACAGATATAACCGAAAGCAATGGAAGCACCAGAAATAACAGCAGCAACCACTGCAAGTGACTTATTCTGATAGCATTCAGCTGTAGCCCCTTTCAGAGAATCTTTTCATGAATGCCCACCCTCTTGATATTTTGATTTGTCATTGACTAATAGGACATTATTTATTAGAAAAACCTTACTACTCATAATGCAAGAGATTGGCACCCAATAGAAATGAAATATGTTTTTCCAGACAAGAATGACATACTTAACGACCATACTGTAAGTAACCTAATGCTGGAGAGTGGAATGAATATAACTTTTAGTTTTCTCTTGGGTAAAATATGATCTCCCATTAAGAGTATATGAAGAGTTCATGGGGGACAAGGGGAAAGGAGCGTATTCTCTTCATATTAAGGTAGGTGAGTCTGTCTGCCTCAACAGATACATTGTTTGAATGAAGAAAAGGAGTACTTGTGGCACCTTAGAGACTAACCAATTTATTTTAGCATGAGCTTTCGTGAGCTACAGCTCACTTCATCAGATACATACCGTGGAAACTGCAGCAGACTTTATATATACACAGAGAATATGAAACAATACCTCCTCCCACCCCACTGTCCTGCTGGTAATAGCTTATCTAAAGTAATCGTCAGGTTAGGCCATTTCCAGCACAAATCCAGGTTTTCTCACCCTCCACCCCCCCACACAAATTCACTCTCCTGCTGGTGATAGCCCATCCAAAGTGACAACTCTTTACACAATGTGCATGATAATGAAGTTAGGCCATTTCCTGCACAAATCCAGGTTCTCTCACTCCCTCACCCCCCTCCAAAAACCCACCCCCATACACACACAGACTCACTCTCCTGCTGGTAATAGCTCGTCCAAACTGACCACTCTCCAAGTTTAAATCCAAGTTAAACCAGAACATCTGGGGGGGGGGGGGAGGAAAAAACAAGAGGAAATAGGCTACCTTGCATAATGACTTAGCCACTCCCAGTCTCTATTTAAGCCTAAATTAATAGTATCCAATTTGCAAATGAATTCCAATTCAGCAGTTTCTCGCTGGAGTCTGGATTTGAAGTTTTTTTGTTTTAAGATAGCGACCTTCATGTCTGTGATTGCGTGACCAGAGAGATTGAAGTGTTCTCCGACTGGTTTATGAATGTTATAATTCTTGACATCTGATTTGTGTCCATTTATTCTTTTACGTAGAGACTGTCCAGTTTGACCAATGTACATGGCAGAGGGGCATTGCTGGCACATGATGGCATAAATCACATTGGTGGATGTGCAGGTGAACGAGCCTCTGATAGTGTGGCTGATGTTATTAGGCCCTGTGATGGTGTCCCCTGAATAGATATGTGGGCACAATTGGCAACGGGCTTTGTTGCAAGGATAAGTTCCTGGGTTAGTGGTTCTGTTGTGTGGTATGTGGTTGTTGGTGAGTATTTGCTTCAGGTTGCGGGGCTGTCTGTAGGCAAGGACTGGCCTGTCTCCCAAGATTTGTGAGAGTGTTGGGTCATCCTTTAGGATAGGTTGTAGATCCTTAATAATGCGTTGGAGGGGTTTTAGTTGGGGGCTGAAGGTGACGGCTAGTGGCGTTCTGTTATTTTCTTTGTTAGGCCTGTCCTGCAGTAGGTAACTTCTGGGAACTCTTCTGGCTCTATCAATCTGTTTCTTTACTTCCGCAGGTGGGTATTGTAGTTGTAAGAAAGCTTGACAGAGATCTTGTAGGTGTTTGTCTCTGTCTGAGGGGTTGGAGCAAATGCGGTTGTATCGCAGAGCTTGGCTGTAGACGATGGATCGTGTGGTGTGGTCAGGGTGAAAGCTGGAGGCATGCAGGTAGGAATAGCGGTCAGTAGGTTTCCGGTATAGGGTGGTGTTTATGTGACCATTGTTTATTAGCACTGTAGTGTCCAGGAAGTGGATCTCTTGTGTGGACTGGACCAGGCTGAGGTTGATGGTGGGATGGAAATTGTTGAAATCATGGTGGAATTCCTCAAGGGCTTCTTTTCCATGGGTCCAGATGATGAAGATGTCATCAATATAGCGCAAGTAGAGTAGGGGCTTTAGGGGACGAGAGCTGAGGAAGCGTTGTTCTAAATCAGCCATAAAAATGTTGGCATACTGTGGGGCCATGCGGGTACCCATAGCAGTGCCGCTGATCTGAAGGTATACATTGTCCCCAAATGTGAAATAGTTATGGGTAAGGACAAAGTCACAAAGTTCAGCCACCAGGTTAGCCGTGACATTATCGGGGATAGTGTTCCTGACGGCTTGTAGTCCATCTTTGTGTGGAATGTTGGTGTAGAGGGCTTCTACATCCATAGTGGCCAGGATGGTGTTATCAGGAAGATCACCGATGGATTGAAGTTTCCTCAGGAAGTCAGTGGTGTCTCGAAGGTAGCTGGGAGTGCTGGTAGCGTAGGGCCTGAGGAGGGAGTCTACATAGCCAGACAATCCTGCTGTCAGGGTGCCAATGCCTGAAATGATGGGGCGCCCAGGAGTTCCAGGTTTATGGATCTTGGGTAGTAGATAGAATATCCCAGGTCGGGGTTCCAGGGGTGTGTCTGTGCGGATTTGATCTTGTGCTTTTTCAGGAAGTTTCTTGAGCATATGCTGTAGTTGCTTTTGGTAACTCTCAGTGGGATCATAGGGTAATGGCTTGTAGAAACTCGTGTTGGAGAGCTGCCGAGCAGCCTCTTGTTCATATTCCGACCTATTCATGATGACAACAGCACCTCCTTTGTCAGCCTTTTTGATTATGATGTCAGAGTTGTTTCTGAGGCTGTGGATGGCATTGCGTTCCGCATGGCTGAGGTTATGGGGCAAGTGATGCTGCTTTTCCACAATTTCAGCCCGTGCACGTCGGCGGAAGCACTCTATGTAGAAGTCCAGTCTGCTGTTTCGACCTTCAGGAGGAGTCCACCTAGAATCCTTCTTTCTGTAGTGTTGGTAGGGAGACCTCTGTGGATTAGTATGTTGTTCAGAGGTATTTTGGAAATATTCCTTGAGTCGGAGACGTCGAAAATAGGATTCTAGGTCACCACAGAACTGTATCATGTTCATGGGGGTGGAGGGGCAGAAGGAGAGGCCCCGAGATAGAACAGCTGCTTCTGCTGGGCTGAGAGTATAGTTGGATAGGTTAACAATATTGCTAGGTGGGTTGAGGGAACCATTGCTGTGGCCCCTTGTAGCATGTAGTAGTTTAGAAAGTTTAGTGTCCTTTTTCTTTTGTAGAGAAGCAAAGTGTGCGTTGTAAATGGCTTGTCTAGTTTTAGTAAAATCCAGCCACGAGGAAGTTTGTGTGGAAGGTTGGTTTTTTATGAGAGTATCCAGTTCTGAGAGCTCATTCTTAATCTTTCCCTGTTTGCTGTAGAGGATGTTGATCAGGTGATTTCGCAGTTTCTTTGAGAGCGTGTGGCACAAGCTGTCAGCATAGTCTGTAACCTATCCAACTATACTCTCAGCCCAGCAGAAGCAGCTGTTCTATCTCGGGGCCTCTCCTTCTGCCCCTCCACCCCCATGAACATGATACAGTTCTGTGGTGACCTAGAATCCTATTTTCGACGTCTCCGACTCAAGGAATATTTCCAAAATACCTCTGAACAACATACTAATCCACAGAGGTCTCCCTACCAACACTACAGAAAGAAGGATTCTAGGTGGACTCCTCCTGAAGGTCGAAACAGCAGACTGGACTTCTACATAGAGTGCTTCCGCCGACGTGCACGGGCTGAAATTGTGGAAAAGCAGCATCACTTGCCCCATAACCTCAGCCATGCGGAACGCAATGCCATCCACAGCCTCAGAAACAACTCTGACATCATAATCAAAAAGGCTGACAAAGGAGGTGCTGTTGTCATCATGAATAGGTCGGAATATGAACAAGAGGCTGCTCGGCAGCTCTCCAACACGAGTTTCTACAAGCCATTACCCTATGATCCCACTGAGAGTTACCAAAAGCAACTACAGCATATGCTCAAGAAACTTCCTGAAAAAGCACAAGATCAAATCCGCACAGACACACCCCTGGAACCCCGACCTGGGATATTCTATCTACTACCCAAGATCCATAAACCTGGAACTCCTGGGCGCCCCATCATTTCAGGCATTGGCACCCTGACAGCAGGATTGTCTGGCTATGTAGACTCCCTCCTCAGGCCCTACGCTACCAGCACTCCCAGCTACCTTCGAGACACCACTGACTTCCTGAGGAAACTTCAATCCATCGGTGATCTTCCTGATAACACCATCCTGGCCACTATGGATGTAGAAGCCCTCTACACCAACATTCCACACAAAGATGGACTACAAGCCGTCAGGAACACTATCCCCGATAATGTCACGGCTAACCTGGTGGCTGAACTTTGTGACTTTGTCCTTACCCATAACTATTTCACATTTGGGGACAATGTATACCTTCAGATCAGCGGCACTGCTATGGGTACCCGCATGGCCCCACAGTATGCCAACATTTTTATGGCTGATTTAGAACAACGCTTCCTCAGCTCTCGTCCCCTAAAGCCCCTACTCTACTTGCGCTATATTGATGACATCTTCATCATCTGGACCCATGGAAAAGAAGCCCTTGAGGAATTCCACCATGATTTCAACAATTTCCATCCCACCATCAACCTCAGCCTGGTCCAGTCCACACAAGAGATCCACTTCCTGGACACTACAGTGCTAATAAACAATGGTCACATAAACACCACCCTATACCGGAAACCTACTGACCGCTATTCCTACCTGCATGCCTCCAGCTTTCACCCTGACCACACCACACGATCCATCGTCTACAGCCAAGCTCTGCGATACAACCGCATTTGCTCCAACCCCTCAGACAGAGACAAACACCTACAAGATCTCTGTCAAGCTTTCTTACAACTACAATACCCACCTGCGGAAGTAAAGAAACAGATTGATAGAGCCAGAAGAGTTCCCAGAAGTTACCTACTGCAGGACAGGCCTAACAAAGAAAATAACAGAACGCCACTAGCCGTCACCTTCAGCCCCCAACTAAAACCCCTCCAACGCATTATTAAGGATCTACAACCTATCCTAAAGGATGACCCAACACTCTCACAAATCTTGGGAGACAGGCCAGTCCTTGCCTACAGACAGCCCCGCAACCTGAAGCAAATACTCA
This sequence comes from Eretmochelys imbricata, assembly GCF_965152235.1. Lineage (NCBI taxonomy): Eukaryota > Metazoa > Chordata > Testudines > Cheloniidae > Eretmochelys > Eretmochelys imbricata. The sequence goes on from NC_135573.1 coordinate 245,315,836, forward strand.
CCAACAACCACATACCACACAACAGAACCACTAACCCAGGAACTTATCCTTGCAACAAAGCCCGTTGCCAATTGTGCCCACATATCTATTCAGGGGACACCATCACAGGGCCTAATAACATCAGCCACACTATCAGAGGCTCGTTCACCTGCACATCCACCAATGTGATTTATGCCATCATGTGCCAGCAATGCCCCTCTGCCATGTACATTGGTCAAACTGGACAGTCTCTACGTAAAAGAATAAATGGACACAAATCAGATGTCAAGAATTATAACATTCATAAACCAGTCGGAGAACACTTCAATCTCTCTGGTCACGCAATCACAGACATGAAGGTCGCTATCTTAAAACAAAAAAACTTCAAATCCAGACTCCAGCGAGAAACTGCTGAATTGGAATTCATTTGCAAATTGGATACTATTAATTTAGGCTTAAATAGAGACTGGGAGTGGCTAAGTCATTATGCAAGGTAGCCTATTTCCTCTTGTTTTTTCCTCCCACCCCCCCCCCCAGATGTTCTGGTTTAACTTGGATTTAAACTTGGAGAGTGGTCAGTTTGGACGAGCTATTACCAGCAGGAGAGTGAGTCTGTGTGTGTATGGGGGTGGGTTTTTGGAGGGGGGTGAGGGAGTGAGAGAACCTGGATTTGTGCAGGAAATGGCCTAACTTCATTATCATGCACATTGTGTAAAGAGTTGTCACTTTGGATGGGCTATCACCAGCAGGAGAGTGAATTTGTGTGGGGGGGTGGAGGGTGAGAAAACCTGGATTTGTGCTGGAAATGGCCTAACCTGACGATTACTTTAGATAAGCTATTACCAGCAGGACAGTGGGGTAGGAGGAGGTATTGTTTCATATTCTCTGTGTATATATAAAGTCTGCTGCAGTTTCCACGGTATGTATCTGATGAAGTGAGCTGTAGCTCACGAAAGCTCATGCTAAAATAAATTGGTTAGTCTCTAAGGTGCCACAAGTACTCCTTTTCTTTTTGCGAATACAGACTAACACGGCTGTTACTCTGAAACCTGTCATTGTTTGAATGAAAACTGATCCCAGCCAACAATAGGAGTACAATTCTTAAGAATTTCTTGACCAAAGATTTGTTACACTCAATGCCAATAGCTTCCACCCCCACCCCCACAAAAAAAAACCCAACAACAAAAACCCTGAAACCAAACGTGGAATACCAGAAATGTGAAATCCTGTGCAACTTTAATGGACTCATGTACCAAAGGGTATAAAAAATAACACTCTTGATTAGATGTGGGCTTGTATATAAATCTCAGATCTGAATGCTCCAGAATTTGGTAAAGTTCATAGCTGAATCCATATCCAAACTTTGCAGCAGTGTCTGAATAAAATAGGACTTTGGGAGAAAGTTGCTTGGTGGACCTGGTAATTTCCATTCTTTTTCCTGCCTCACTCTGGGTCCTGCACTGAGCCAAGCTGTATGAGGCCTGGGGATCTGATCTATGTGTAGTGATTTTTTTTTTATCTTTGCTGCATTCATCACATGGTTTCTTGTTATTATTTAATCAGTAGCATTAAAGAAAAAAATGGAAAACAAGCATCTACAAATAATTATTTTATCCTTTGGAGAATCTTATTAAGAGGCCATGTGATTGAGGCATACGTCTCGATGTGTAAAGGTGTATTACTCCTTTAGGAATACAGTGGAACAGCTAAATAACTGGATGGCTATGTTGGAAATTGTCACATAAATTATCATCACTTGTGATGTCTCTTAATACCCTCTCTTCTTTGTGAGATCTCACGCTATAACTGAAATATCTGAACCTCACCACTACAAACAAAATAAAATCTTTTCAATTCTGTCTCTCACTCTCTCCAAACAGGAAAGAAAATCTTCCTAACATTACTAAGGAAAATGTTTTCCCTTGAAATGGTCCCAGGTTTATAAAATGCTGAATGTAGAAAATAATCTGAGGAGACTTTTGAAATATATTGGGTAGCATGTACAGTGTGCATAGTTTTCCACCCAGTGTGACTGCTTTCCAACACTCAGACTTCTCTAGCTAAAAATAGTTATTTTTCAGCATCTGGTAAAGTCTCTTGCTGTTGGTTTCAAGCTGAAAGAAAATGATTTCAGGCAGTGATTGTCAGCTTCCAAAATATTTAAAGAAAATAATAGTAAATTAATAAAATAGTCCTGTCATAGAGATTTCACCAGAGACACTCAAAGCATTTTACAAAGGTGTAGGATGAATTAGAAAGTTATAGACAGTTATTAACACCATTTACTTACAGGGAAACTGAGGCACCGATACTCTAAAGTAACTTGCCCAAGGTCAGATAGTTAGTTAGTGGTTGAGATGGAAATGGAACCTAGGTCTCCTGACTTCTTTTTCCTTTCACGGGCTAATAAATTATGTTGTCTCCCCATGACATAGTGGTAGATATATTTCTGACAAATTATAAAAATCAAAAAGTCAAAACCCTGGACAGTGGACCTGGGCAGTGCACAAATAGCCAGAAGGTGAGCCCAGGAACAAAACAACCACAACAAAAATGAATTAATTTGAGTTGGCAGTGCCAATCAGATACTAGAATGACGGATTAGTGCAGAAGACTAATAGGGTTGTTTTTTTTTCGAGAACAGTTATGCATGCAGACAATATAATATTAATTATTTCTGGCACAGCAGAAAGCAAATTACAGTTACATTTTGGGGGGGAATACAGAAAACTTCACAATTTTAGAAACAGCTAAATTTGTAAGTCCAGAGGGAGCAAAACTGAATGTGTTCAGTCTCGTTTATATGAAACAAAAGGAACAGACTACCATTTCTTTGAAGAGTGTGGCTTTCTCTTTTCTTTCTTTTTTATTATTATTTTTTTTTAATTTGTGGGCATAACTATGAATGGGTAATATGCTCCTACAACTCCTGACCTTCCTTCTCAACCTTATTGCTCCTATAAATCAGACTTATAACAAGAATACAATACAGGGCTCTGATCCAGTCTGCTACTTTGTGGTTTCAGCTGCACTGTTGGCTCTTGCAGTTGAAGCAGTTTGAAATCTCCTGGTTGACTGGTTGGTTGACGGCTTAAAGGTATGAGTTTTGATTTGCTCTCCAAAAAAAGCCAAGTGGGCATTTGGAAATGAGTGTGTAACTTTGAAGCATTTGGTTTGGAAGAATCCTAATCTCTGCTGACTAGCGGTCTCCACCTCAACTCCTGAGGCCAAGTTCAGAGGTGATGTAAATGATGGTGTAAGCTACGCATCAGAAAGTCATTGCAATGAGCGTAACCTGCTCAAAGCTAACAGCGGGAAGGGGAGCAGAGGCTGGAAAAAGCAATGAACGAGTGGGTATAAATACAGCAGCCCATCAACCCATTTGTCATAAACATTTTGCACTGTGTACACCAGTGTTTGTGTTATCTCTGAATTTGACTCTTGGCAGATGCAATTTCAAGACATTATTTTCTGTCTGTTTTGGCTGAACCAATGTGGTCCTAGCTTTCTCTATCCATATATTGTAAATCATGTTGCTTTTTAGAAGAAAACTGCATTCTGTGTGCTATTTGATTTTCATGTATAGATAAATATTAAATTGTTATAACTGTCCCTCTTTTTGCTTTTCAAAAAAGGTGCAATTAAATATTAAAAATAAGTTTTCATTTCAGAGAGAAAATGATTGGGCTCTAGATTCAATCAGGGTGACTCTAATGGCAGGGAAATATGACCTTCGTCTGCTGCTTCAGGTGCAGTGTTCCACAGTTGGTCACATTGTCAACCCAGAGGGAATTACATTTCTGCCATTAACCTCAAATACAGTTTTCGGATATGTTTAAAAACGAAGTGCAAAACATCTCTGATTTTGAAACTTGAGGGTTGTAGGTCTATAGTGAGTCACTCCAACAATGAATACTTTTGAATATCAGAAATGTAATGGGTGCGGAAATACAACATACTGTTGTACTAGTGCCATTACAATTATCTTGTATGTTTGGTCTCTAAAATAATCTCTTTGGTTTATTGCTAATAATTCTGGAGTGTCTTTCTTTTCTCTGAGTGGCTTCAGGTTTAGGACCTCATTGCTTACTGTGGGGTGAAAATCAGATGCCAGACTGGAATCTTCTTACACTTTGCAAATCAGGAGTCATTATGCATTATATTGCATGTTCACAAGGATGCATGTTACCTTGATTGGCAATTCCTGACCTCTGGATATTTAATGATGCGCCATTAACCTGTTCTTTGCATAGTTTCTTTTCCATGGAGTAAATTTTATATTCTGTGACTACAAGTGTCTCTCACACACACACATATGCATATACAGACACTTGGAGGAGAGCGCCATGTGGGGAATTGTGTAGCCATGTGATAAATGAAGGTTTTGTGCACTGTTTGCTCTGCAGATCCAGGATTCCAGTTTGGCCCATTGTCATTGTTATGTTGCATATCTTCCCCATTAAGGGAAGAACTTAGAATCAATATTTCCTTAAGATTTGGGTTCTGGTGAAGAAATCACTCAAATAATTAATTATTAGAAACTTTTAAGAATAATAATATAAGACATTGGGTAATAACTGCAAATTCAAACTCAGGAACGTAAGCATAGGAAGGATAGTTAAGTTACAAGAATGGGATACAGTTGGTCAGATTCAGCTGTGCCAAAGAATTGGTTTGTGACATTGGACCACACACTTAACTTCCCTGTATTTTAGTGTTCTCTGCAAACCATTTACCTACCACATAGGTCAAATTAATTAATGTATGAATGTGCTTTGTGTTCCTTTCAGTGGGAAGCACAAAGTAACTAACTGTATGTTATATTCACTCTATTCATTTTTCAAGATTCTGTTATTTTCCCCCCAAAAAATCATCAAACCTGAAAGAACAATATTTAAGCAAAATTCTAGAAGGTAACAAGTTCTTCTTCACGCTGTGGCTTCTTTGTTTTCTGATGATAAATTCTATGAAGAAGGTAAGGGAATGATCAAGGTAACAAGCTCAGGCTCATTTACATATGGAAATATTTAGAATAAAAAACTGAAACTTTGAAAATAGATATTAAAAACCTCTGACATAGAGAGGCCAATACTGTGATGTATAAAATATATGTCTGGAGTATTTTTGTCATTGTTTAAATAGCAGTCGGTCAGCTGCTGTATATTGCAACACACACATAGATGTAAGGATAAAAATAAGGGAGAAAATGGCTACTACATTCATGAATTTAAGACAAGTGAAAGAAGAGTGACTATGAAAAACCTAGAAATGGACAATGACATGGAGCAACTGATGATAAAGGACTCTGTTTAGGATAACCAAGAGGTCATTGATAGATGTGAGACAGCACATCATCAACGTCACAAATATTTAGTAAAGTAGTATGCCCTGGATAAAACTATTCTCTCAGGTTTATTTAGAAGAATCGCTTGAAGACAATCTAAAGAAGAAAAGCAAATAGATGTTTGCTATAAGGGATATAGATCTCACAGGTATCTTCAGGATATCTCAATGTATTAGATGATGGTACTGAATCAGTGAAAACTTGAAAACATTACCATAGTGGAGAGGCAGAACAAGACACTGTATGCTGAGATGAAGGATGAGGGAAGGTATTCAAAGAGGGGACAAAGAGGATATTGGCAGCACTATTCTGAAGATTCCACTGGAGCAAAGTGAGAACCAGGTAAATCAGGAAGTCTAGAATTTTAATTATGTAGGGGAAGAAATGACAGCATTTGGCAAATGCCTACATGTGAAAAACAAATTGAGGAGACAAACACTATGACATGATTGCAAGGAGGGGAGCTGGAACAATTTTTATAGTGGGTGCTGAGAGCCATTGAACCAAACTGTAAATCCTGTTTGTGATGGAAACTACTTCAAGCCAGGGCAGCACCCCCAGCACACCTAGTTCCAGCACCTATGGTTGCAAGCATAGATGACATGAAGGTGTGTGGATTTTTTAGCTGTGATGGAGAAAGGAAGTCTGGAGGCAAAAATAGTGAGCAAAGTTTTTAGCATGGTTAATTTGATGTGATAGTGAGACGTGGGAATGTCATGGGTGGAGAGAAGATTTGGGTGTCATTGCTCTCCAGATGAAGCCATGAGAGCAGATGAGGACTCCTAGGAGAAAATGTAAAGAGAAAAGACAAGGCAATTAAGATAGAGTTCTGAGTACAATGAACAGAAAGCAGGAGAAACCATTAAGGGGAAATTTGGAGGGTAGTTTGAAAAGCAGAGTCATGAAGCTGGAGGGGGAGTATGCAAGTATCAGACAATAAGTGTAACAGAAGAGCTTCTTGACTTAACCATAACAGTATCATAAGTGATCCTAGTATTCTGAGATTTTAGTGGAGGGGACAGAAAGCACAATGTAAATTACATAGAGTCTGAGAAGCACGGGGATTCAGGATTTGCAAAATATTCTTGTATACCTAATGTAATAGGGATATGTATTAGCAATATTAATGATATTCTAAATATGACAGACAAATCTACTGGCACCAAATCTTCTTGAAAAAGTTTAAAATTATTGCTTTAAAAAATCTGGGTCATAATGAGTTGACTGGAATAAAAAAATTGCATTATGACAGGTCTTGCTGTGAAGCATTTCTTGCGCAGCAAAGGATGGAGGATAAGAAGCATAACGTAAAACTATGGCCTGATCCAGTACCCAATGAAAAGCTTTCTTCTGGCTTCAGTGGATGCTGGATCAATCCTGCAGTTAAAATGTCTGTAGATCACAAGGCAATACTAAAATATAAACAAATAATACCTGTCCTGTACCTTTTGATCTCTCAGTATTACTCTTCAATTTTCTGCTTTTTAAAAAGAAAATTGTTGTTGTTGTACACTTGCTTTAATTTGAAACTCTTACAAAAGCTCTATTCCATTCAGATATACTGCATCATAGAATCATAGAATATCAGGGTTGGAAGGGACCTCAGGGACCTCATCTAGTCCAACCCCTTGCTCAAAGCAGGACCAATCCCCAACTAAATCATCCCAGCCACGGCTTTGTCAAGCCTGACCTTAAAAACTTCTAAGGAAGGAGATTCCACCACCTCCCTAAGTAACGCATTCCAGTGTTTCACCACCCTCCTAGTGAAAAAGTTTTTCCTAATATCCAACCTAAACCTCCCCCACTGCAGCTTGAGACCATTATTCCTTGTTCTGTCATCTGCTACCACTGAGGACAGTCTAGATCCATCCTCTTTGGAACCCCCGTTGAGGTAGTTGAAAGCAGCTATCAAATCCCCCCTCATTCTTCTCTTCGGCAGACTAAACAATCCCAGTTCCCTCAGCCTCTCCTCATAAGTCATGTGTTCCAGTCCCCTAATCATTTTTGTTGCCCTCTGCTGGACGCTTTCCAATTTTTCCACATCCTTCTTTGTAGTGTGGGGCCCAAAACTGGACACAGCTTTAGTTTCATCTAGCTGTATTCTTCCTACTAATTTCTTTTAGAAAAAAAAATTATACTTCACATAACTAAGTGAGGATACATATTTTATTTCTTGAGGTAAAAAAAAAAAAACCTTTGCTGTTTTGACTTAGAGAGCAGGGTTTCCAGAGGACAAACAAAACCCATTAATGGTTTGCTAGCTATTAAACACTACTTGTCCTCATTTGAGATAGATAACGAAAATCTATCAAATATTAGATTTTTTTATCTGTTCATAACTGAGATTGCAACTATTTCTAATCACAGCTGGATTTAAAACAAATTTATTTTGACAGATGTTCCACAGGAAAGAATTGCTTAAGCACATAGCAATTGGTCAAATAAAATTACAGGGACTACAATATATGCACTGGTAAAAAAAATTATTTAACTATTTTCTTTCTTTATTCTCAGAAAAGTATTTTGTTCATGATAGTCCCAATCCTGAAGTCTTTACTCAGGCAAAAATCTTAGTGACGTCCATGTTAGTTTTGAAAGAGTAAGTACTTCAGAATTGGTCCCCAGAGAAATTTTGTGTGTTTAAGGATTTGAAGATTAAGCCCCAAAATATATTTATCAACTAACTGTTATTATTTTAATTCCTAGCAGCTATTCAGAAGATGTCTCCTGTCCATTTAAGAGATTTTTACTGTTCATTCATCCATCCATCATGAGAAGTAATGTATTCTAGTAATTAAACCCGGCTTCTAGTCAGGATTCGGTTGCTCACCCGCTGGGTGACCTAAGTCAAGACACTTAAGACTTGATCCTGTAAAGAACAAGAATAAGAGTAATCCGCTCACACTGAAATCAGGATTTGGCCCTATGCTCCCTTGCACCTTAGTTTCTTTATTTGTACACGGGAATAATAGAATATTTACCCAGCTTTGTAAGGCACTTTTAGAACCTTGGTTGGGAGGTGCTACCAACATAACCTATGGTTCAGCTAGTTGACTATATTTGCCAATTTTATTGCTTCATTTTAAACAAATCTTGCCTCATGAAGACTGACTGAAAACAATCCCAGTACTTTTCTAATGTTTCTCTCCTTAAATGTCAACAACACTGAAGTGTACAACAAATAGACTGTAAGCTCTTTGGAGCAGGGACCATTTTTTTGTTGTGTGCTTGTATTGTGCCTAGCATAAGGGCATCTTGTTCCATGACTGGGCTCCAAAAGGCTACAGTAATACAAAATAAATATATAAATAAATACATAAATAATACAGAATAGGAATGTGCAAACAACACAAGTTTCAGAATCCAAGTTACAATTCATATTAAAATCCATATATTCTGGATCCAAATTTTATCTGAATTATCCAGGTCACCTGGGTATGCAATGCTGGGCTGAAAATTTCAGAAGAGTAGGAATTTCTAGAGACTAGGAACTAGACCCCTGAGTTTTATAGCACTTACAGTTCTAGTCTTGGCTGGTAAGAAAAGCCTTTCTCCCTCCTGGTATTCTGATGCTTCTGGTACTATTTTTCACTGAAACCCAGAAGTATGAGAATACTTTCAGGAATTGAATGCAGCCTTTTAGCTTAATTAGCTAATTTTAATTCTTCTGCACTTTGGACTTCCCTTCCACGGTGCCTATGCCATGCTGAACCAACAGCCAACCAGACAACTTTTTCTCACACTCTTCTTTCCTTCTGTACAAAGGCAACAACAAATTTCAGTGGGAAACTTCTCAACACAAGACTTGGGGCTTATACCATGGATGATATTTGCTGCATAAAATGGACTGTCTTGTGTTTTGATAGGTTTCAGAGTAGCAGCCGTGTTAATCTGTATTCGCAAAAAGAAAAGGAGTACTTGTGGCACTTTAGAGACTAACCAATTTATTTGAGCATAAGCTTTCGTGAGCTGCAGCTCACTTCATCGGATGCATTCAGTGGAAAATATGATGAAGTGAGCTGTAGCTCACGAAAGCTTTTATGCTCAAATAAATTTGTTAGTCTCTAAGATGCCACAAGTACTCCTTATGTTTTTATGTTTTGATGGAAGCCAAGAACTACCAAACAAGGCTTATATGTATATAAGTCTTCCTTTGTACAGAAGGAAGAAGAGTGTGAGAGGAGGTTGTCATCTGGTTGGCTCTTGTGTCAGCGTCGTATAGGCGCTATGGAAGGGGCTCAGGAATATATATATATATATATGGGTGTGGGTGTGTGTCTTCAAACTATTTTAATTTTCTTTTCAGTTACAGGAATGGCGAGCAGTTTGGATTAGTCCTTACTGCCTTCATTTTACGTGTGAATTCTGAACTCATAATAAATAAATAAATAACATAAAACTCCAAGCCCATAGCATAATTTCTTTTAAAATGTTGGGATAAGTCCATGGCTAACTTTTTGTTTTGCAGGGTTCTGACATATAGAGCCTCATTAAGGCAGATTCATTGGTATTCACGCTTGATATCCCAAGGCGACTCATTCACAGTAGTAATTTCAGGATCCAATCTGTGAGGTGTTGATAATCACACTCTACAAAATGGTCAGTTCCCTTCAGTCCCCATGACATCAAAGAGAGTGAAGGGTTCTCAGCACCATGCACAAGCAAATAAGAATCTGGAAAAAAACAAATGTATTAACAAGGGCTGGGAGACGAGGATCAAGTAGTCCATTATTGGACTTGGGTGGAAAAGTCCATTCAGGAGGCCTGGGGAGGAAGATCAAGTTGTCCAGCACTCCTGATGTTCTGGTGTGTCTAGGTCACAGTTATTCTTACTTCCTCCTAGGTTCATATTTATGTTTGGGTTCATATTTGTGTTTAAATCTGTATTCAGTACAAAATGGCGTGGTTTTTATTTTCTGATATTGTGAAGATAAAAGCTCATTTTTTCTGGTGTATTCAAACCTAACCCAAACAATCACATAACATTTAATCTCTCTCTTTTGTGTATTTGATTTGAGTGCTAACTATAACTAATCTAACATTCTGGCAAATAAGTACTAACAAGAGAGACAAAAAGAATGTTATTGTGGCTAAGGCACTGGACTGGGACTTGGTTCATCTGGGTTCAATTCCTGGCTCTGCTGCAAATGTGTTGAGAGAGACTTAAGTCTTGCAGCCTGCGGTCCTAAGTGCTCACTGAAGTAAATGGAAGGTCCCATTGAACTAGGGCCAATGTGTAAAAGTTCCATATCTGTAAGGTGGGGGATGATGATAATACTTCCCTACTTCACCAGGGATTTTGGGAAGAAATTTGTGATGAGTGTTGTATAAGTACCTAGAGAGACATCTAAGCAAATAACCTCATGAATATGTGTCATCACTGACTCCCATATCTTTAACATTAAAAACTAGCATCTTCTAAAGAACTTAGAATAGCAATTTTCCAGGAACTGGGCTTTCAGTAATGAAATTGCTCAAATTTTGAATAGAATCTCTTCATAAGTAGTGTTATAAAGGATTTGGTAGTGCCTCAAATTGAAATTCAGTGATTTAAGCGCGGGCGAGATGTTCTGTGATTTAATCACCAGACTGGGATTCAGAATGTGTTGATCAGATTCCACCTCTCTCACAGAGTGAGTGTGTGATGTTGGACAAGTGACCTATCCTCTCTTCCTAATATACAAAAGGTGAACCAATACTTCACTCTTTTATCTTGTGAAGACACATCCTATGAACCAGTTGATTAATTCTCTATTTCTACCAGTCAAGGGTAATTTACATATGGACATCTTTACGAGTAAAATATTGAAGTCAGTCAAGGGCGATCCTTTCTAGGTACAAATGTACATCAGATGTATGATTTTGGAAAATTTTCCGTATTCAGATAGCATTAGTTCAGCTGCTACATAATTGTTTCTTGCCTGACCCATACACTTAGGTATAGGGGATAAAAGTGAGACCGTCAATTTCAGCTCCTCTATTCAAGAACTTAGAACAAATTTAAAAAGTGGTGATGGAAAACCAAAAACAGATGAGGACATGAAACAACTTTTAAAGGACTTCTTGGGACAAATCAACCAGCACATATAGATGAGAGCATAGATTCGAAGTTAACATTGCTCCCCCCCTTTCCGCCCCACAACACATAGCAATATACTGACAAAATATGGAAATAAACTGAGTGCTGTTGACTGAATTTAACCAAGCTATTTAAAACAGATGGCTTAAAAAATCTCAACTAGTATTTGCAAATTGCAACATATATTACGGACTATTTTCTTGAGGGAAAATAAGTTAGACCTAGAGACCAATCTGCAGAGAAAACCATTCAGTTTGCTTCCTCTCTTCCTCCTTTTCACCCCTGGGAACCCTGTCTGTGATTGGGAAGCATAATGTGTGTCTACTGTACAAGGAGATGATGAGAGTTGTGTTGTCACCCTTAAGTGACTAACAGCTGGTGCCATCAAATCAAAAATAGTTGAAAAAACTGAGAGGGACACAAGAAAGTAATCCTTTCAAATTGCCACAATATTTACCGGAAAGGAGGCTTTCAGGGGAAATCAAGCCTGTAATCCTGTAAGCCCTCTGCCCGGACATAGCATGAATGAGTACACAGGGTACCTATTGAAATATGGTAATGATCACAGTTCTGCAGCCGATGGAAAGAATGAAAATGAACACATCATTTATTTATTTTTAAAGGAGAGATAGAGACTAGCTATTCAGCTCTCCGTTCCCTGGGCTCAGAGCAATCAGTTCAATTCATAATTAGAAGCATCCAGTTATATGATTCTGCTTTTAATATATGTTGGATGTAATGAATGTTGGAGGCTTTTTGCCCCATCTAGATACTCTATAAGTTATAGAATTATATATATAAGATATAAGTTATATATAAGATATAAGTTATAGAGAATCTAGATGGGGCAAAAAGCCTCCAACATACATTATAAGACTAATACCATTAGAATACTGTATAACATTAAAACCACCCATTTTATAGCTGCCCAATTTCCTATTCATGCTACTGTGCACCAGCAGTAACAAATAAGAAAGCAGATCGATTTAAAGTTCAAGTTAAGTTTCATGAGTTCCCCACAGTGAAGCAATTATTCCCTTGGAGGTTCTTATTTTCTTTATCGCACCATGAATTCCTCAGACATTGAATGTGCAGTTTCCACTGTGTATTTACTTACATTGCAACAAAAATCCTAGGAACAGTATTTAAGGACAGACATATTTCTCTCTGTGGATGTTTACTAAATTTAAAAATTGATCTCTGTAAAATCACAAGCTTTTCTTCTCAGCAAAATCTCGTGTATATTACCCTATTCTAAGGCGTCTGTCTACCTGTCCGGCCTTTTGAATCATTTTCCCTAGAACATTTCATCCTTAAACATACTTCCTTAAACCCACATTATTTATGTTTTTAAAAATATAGAGTAAACATATACAATCTGGGGTTCTTATAATAGTACAATTTACATTTAACTGTAAAATTAGAACTTCAGTAGCATACTTGTCTGACTTTTAAGACAATAAAAACATAAGAATGGCCATATTGCGTTAGACCAATGGTCCACTTAGTCTGGTATACTGTCTTCAGATAGTGGCTGGAGCTAGATGCTTTAGAGGGAATGAACAAGGCAATTTAACAAGTCATCCATCCCCTGTTGTTTAGTCCCAGCTTCTGGCAGTCAGAAGTTTAGGGATACCGAGAGAATGGAATTGCATTCCTGACCATCTTGACTAATAGTCATTGATGTACCTATCCTCCACAAACTTATCTAATTCTTCTTTGAACCCAGTTATACGTTTACCCTTCACAGCATCCCCTGGCAATGAGTTCCACAGGTTGACCGTGTTGTATGAAAAAGTACTTCCTTATGTTTGTTTTAAACCTGCTGCCTATTAATTTCATTGGGCGACCCCCTGGTGCTTGTGTTATGGAAATAGGTAAATAACACTACCTTATTCAATTTCTCCACATACATTCATATCTTCAACACAAAAAAGAAGCTTACAAGTAGAAGATTGGACAAATGACCAGGGAAGAGTATAAAAATATTGCTTAGGGATGCAGGAGTGAAATCAGGAAGGCCAAATGACACCTGGAGTTGCAGCTAGCAAGAGATGTTAAAAGTAACAAGAAGGGTTTCTTCAGGTATGTTAGCAACAAGAAGAAAGTCAAGGAAAGTGTGGGCCCCTTATTGAATGAGGGAGGCAACCTAGTGACAGAGGATGTGGAAAAAGCTAACGTATTCAATGCTTTTTTTGCCTCTGTCTTCACGAACGAGGTCAGCTCCCAGACTACTGCACTGGGCACCACAGCATGGGGAGGAGGTGACCAGCCCTCTGTGGAGAAATAAGTGGTTTGGGACTATTTAAAAAAGCTGGACGAGCACAAATCCATGGGGCCGGATGCGCTGCATCCGAGAGTGCTAAAGGAGTTGGCGGATGTGATTGCAGAGCCATTGGCCATTATCTTTGAAAACTCATGGCAATCTGGGGAAGTCCCGGACGACTGGAAAAAGGCTAATGTAGTGCCATCTTTAAAAAAGGGAAGAAGGAGGACCCTGGGAACTACAGGCCAGCCAGCCTCACCTCAGTCCCTGGAAAAATCATGGAGCAGGTCCTCAAGGAATCAATTCTGAAGCACTTAGAGGAGAGGAAAGCGATCAGGAACAGTCAGCATGGATTCACCAAGGGCAAGTCATGCCTGATGCATCTAATTGCCTTCTATGACGAGATAACTGGCTCTGTGGATGAGGGGAAAGCGGTGGATGTGGTGTTCCTTGACTTTAGCAAAGCTTTTGACACGGTCTCCCACAGTATTCTTGCCAGCAAGTTAAAGAAGTGTGGGCTGGATGAATGGACTATAAGGTGGATAGAAAGCTGGCTAGATTGTCGGGCTCAACGGGTAAGGATCAATGGCTCCATGTCTAGTTGGCAGCCGGTATCAAGTGGAGCGCCCCAAGGGTCGGTCCTCGGGCTGGTTTTGTTCAATATCTTCATTAATGATCTGGAGGATGGTGTGGATTGCACCCTCAGCAAGTTTGCAGATGACACTAAACTGGGAGGAGAGGTAGATACGCTGGAGGGTAGGGATAGGATACAGAGGGACCTAGACAAATTAGAGGATTGGGCCAAAAGAAATCTGATGAGTTTCAACAAGGACAAGTGCAGAGTCCTGCACTTAGGACGGAAGAATCCCATGCACCGCTACAGACTAGGGACTGAATGGCTCGGCAGCAGTTCTGCAGAAAAGGACCTAGGGGTTACAGTGGACGAGAGGCTGAATATAAGTCAACAGTGTGCCGTTGTTGCCAAGAAGGCCGATGGCATTTTGGGCTGTATAAGTAGGGGCACTGCCAGCAGATCGAGAAATGTGATCGTTCCCCTCTATTCGACACTGGTGAGGCCTCATCTGGAGTACTGTGTCCAGTTTTGGGCCCCACACTACAAGAAGGATGTGGAAAAATTGGAAAGAGTCCAGCGGAGGGCAACAAAACTGATTATGGGACTGGAACACATGACTTATGAGCAGAGGCTGAGGGAACTGGGATTGTTTAGTCTGCAGAAGAGAAGAATGAGGGGGGGATTTGATAGCTGCTTTCAACTACCTGAAAGGGGATTCCAAAGAGGATGGATCTAGACTGTTCTCAGTGGCAGCTGATGACAGAACAAGGAGTAATGGTCTCAAGTTGCAGTGGGGGAGGTTTAGGTTGGATATTAGGAAAACCTTTTTCACTAGGAGGGTGGTGAAACACTGGAATGCGTTACCTAGGGAGGTGGTGGAATCTCCTTCCTTAGAAGTTTTTAATGTCAGGCTTGACAAAGTCATGGCTGGGATGATTTAGCTGGGGATTGGTCCTGCTTTGAGCAGGGGGCTGGACTAGATGACCTCCTGAGGTCCCTTCCAACCCTGATATTCTATGATTCTGTGATTTTTCTAGACCTCTATTTTATCCCCCTGAGTCATGTCTTTTATAAGCCAAACAGTCCCAGTCTTTTTAATCTCTCCTCATACAGAAGCTGTTCCATATCCATAATCATTTTTGTTGCCCTTCTCTGTACTTTTTCAAATTCTAATATATATTTTTTGAGATGAGGCGATCAGAACTGCATGCAGTATTCAAAGTGTTGATGTACCATGAATTTACATAGTGACATTATGATATTTTCTGTCTTATCTATCCCTTATCCTTATGGTCCCTAATATTCTGTTCACTTTTTTGACTGCCACTGTACAATGAGCAGCCTGTCGAGAACTTGTGGGTTTTTTCCCTGAGGCTTGGGCCCCTGAGAAGGCTCTAGGTAATATACATTACTTCATAACCTCTCTGGGGTTGATAATGGCATAGCAGATGCCTTATCTCATTTTCAGATCCACAGACTTCTGGAGCTGGCACCAGGAGCCAGGCAGAAACCCAGGCAGAGGCCACTGGCACGATGGAACCTTGGCTTAAGATGGTTGTCAGTGGTCCGGAGATCAGTTGCTCCATGCACGTGGCAGAGCTATGAGAGAGGTTTTAATGATTTCATACAATTTCAGGATCAGGAAGGCAGGTCAACAATATGGCCCATTACAGAGGAACAGGTGCTGTGGTACATGCTGTCATTGGCAACCCATCAACTGGCGTCCTCCACAATCTCAAATTGCCTTTCTGTCATTACATTCATCTGTAGGCTAAATGGCTATCCAGATCCTTGCAGTGGTTTTTTAGTTCAAAGGTTTCTGGAGGGGTGGTCGCATACATGTGGTCCCAGGGAGGATTCCCATTGTCCCATAATAGTTTACATACTCAGGGATCTCATGCAGATCCTTGGCACTGTATGTCATAGTGGACAGGAGGTGGCCTTGTTCAGGGCAGCATTCTTGATAGAATTTTTTGGTGTTTTCAGGATCAGCGAGCTAGTACCTGGGTCCATTAGGGACTCTATGGGACGGGCTTTGGAACTGCGTGATATACAATGGCATGAGCATTCAGTGATATTACACTTGCGAAGGTAAGAGATTGATCAAGTTGGCCAGGGTGAATTTGTTATTCCCCAGGAGAGTGGTGAGCCTGGGATCTGCCCTGTTCAGGCTTTGAAGCCCTACATGGTGATAAGTTGAAATGGGGAAGGCCCTCTTTTTATGCATGATGATGGAAGTCCCCTCAGAGCATATCAATTTAATACCATGTTGAGACAGGGGCTGACGAGTTTGGGGCTGCCAGCCCATGAATTTGGTTCCCACTCATTCAGAATTGGGGTGGCAACGTCAGCAGCACAGGTAGGTATGGGAGCAGAGGCTATTCAGGCAATCAGGTGTTGGCATTTGGAAGCATACCAAACATATGTAAGAGCTCAGGTGTAAATCAACATTAATCTGTTGTAATCTCATTACAAATGTTGGACAACCAGCCATGCAAATGGTGGTGTGTATCTGTGGGCACAGTATTGTCTTTTGGCACATGTCCAGATTGCCCTAGCGTTCGCAGCTGGGCTTAAGTGGTGAAGAAGTATTCCCTTGGCATGCAAAGAGGCAGATGTTATGGGATCAAATGATACCGCTGCTGTATGCTGTGTGGGCCCATGAGTGGCTACCAGATATAATTGTGGTACACCTAGGGGAAAACAATTTGGGAATGCTTAAAGGGGTGGAACTAATGCTCGGAGCAAGGAAGGACTTGAGGCTGATCCTTGAAATTTTTCCAGGAGTTAACATTGTATGGTCAGACATGCTTCAGCACAGGGTCTAGCGGGGAGCCATGAGTCGTCGTCCCCCCCCCCCTCCCCCCAGGGTGGACAAGGCAAGGAGATATTTGAACAGGAAGGTGGCCAAATTCCTTGGGACCCTAGGAGGGGCAGTAATTTCACATTCTGACATAGAATATGGGGCACCAGAGTTGTTTTGGGAGGATGGGGTTCACCTGTCAGACTTAGGTGCTATCATGTTTTTGACTGATATAAAAAAGGGCATTTGACGAGGAGGTAGCCAAGCTAATGGTTGGTGCCTCCTTGTGGTGGATGTCCAGTGCAGGGCCTCCAGAGGAAAGGTATAGAGTGACCAGATAAATGGCTTGGAAAAGGTCTTAAAAAGAGGTGTTCAGAAAAGGAGCGAATGGGGGCTGGTTGGGGACTCCTATGATTTGGTGAAGCAGGGAGCCTACCCCCTTTATTATAGCCCACCTTAAACCTCCTACGAGAAGAGGGTGAATGGTAAGGTCCCAGCAATGGATTTGCTGGAGGGAGCTGGATGGAAAAAGAGGAGGAGCTGGTGGAATCCCCTGGGTATCGTAAGGGCCCGGCCATGGATTTGCTGGAGGGACCTGAATGGGAAAAGAGAGGGAGCTGGTAAAAGCCCCCAGGGTAATTATGGAATAAACATGGGGTTACCTGCACTGCACACTGGTATCTGCCAGGTAATCCCAGACATCTAATAATAAAGTTGCGGCCTGATTAAACCCTTGTCAAATGTCTCCTGTCCTTTCATTATAGCCAGACAACTATCCTCAGTCACTCCAAGATCTCTTTCTTAAGTGATAACAGCTAATTTAGACCGTATCATTGTGCATATATAGTTTTGATTGACAGACTAACCAAACTACTTCTAGAAACATACTATAATTATATACACATAGGTCTTGCTTATGTGTTGCCTGTTATACCAAATTAAATTAAATTGTTAGTATTTTTAAGTTCTAAAACATGAAGAATTTTAGAGTGAAATAGCTGGTGATTTTCAGATTTATATTTCTGCATATATGCAGTCCTGACCGTAACGGATGTATGGCATTGGTGTCAAATATGTTGTCATGATCTGGTGTTAGTTCTCTTAGCAGATTCTCACCAGTCAGCTATGTTTGGACCCACTCACTGAATCTGTATGCTTCTAAGCTTCTCTGGGTCTGGGCAGCCTCTAGCCATAGTCTCTGGCACCTTGGGCACACTGTCTGGGTACACTATACATCTGGTGCCCTTCTAGAGAATGGAACCCATGCTTCTGCTGCCCAATATTCATGCTGAGCTCTCAAGACACTCCAGGCACTATAGTACTTCCTCCCCAGAGTTCCACTCTAGAGTGCAGTTTAACTCTCCGGGGACATACCACAGTTGAAGCAAGTGAGATACTACTTTGCAGAGGCATTTCTAAATCAATTACACTTTACTCATAGAAAAAGCACAGCAGATGCATGTAGGAGTTTCTTATTTTGCCTAGATCTATATAATTCACTCCCTCAGAGTCCTCACCTTTCTCCAGTGTTCTTTCAATTTTGGTCAATAACTACAGGGACTGCAGGGACCTTCTCCTGGGCCCCACTCCCCCACCTCAATCTTCTCAAAATGAGTTTGCAGAATGCCTGAAATGTTGGCTTTGACAAATATAAACTGAACAGATTCATCACAGAGGGTTGTTAACTTTGAAGGCTAATTGTGTAACTTTAACATCAGATTTTCAAATAATTTAGGTGTGCATTTATCCACTTGATTTGCACAATTTCTGTAATTCTGAGCTCAAATTAGATAGCTGTATGAACAGATGGCCAAATTAAAAAAAAAATACATGTAGTGGTGGTCCAAATTGCACCATATGTTTTTTTCTTTCTTGCTAGGCCTAATTTTCAGAAGTCCTAAGCACCCTCATCTCCAGCTGAAACACATTTGAAAATCAGGGCTAAATTGTGTCAGAGATAGTCTGTCTCCTCTGGGCCAGATTTTGATACTTTTACTCATGTTGAATAGTACCTTCACTGAGATCAATAGGGCTACTTGAGTAAGCCCCACTTGAGAAGTAAGGCTGTCACAATTTAATTATACATAATCAATCATAGAATCATAGGACTGGAAAGGATCTTGAGAGGTCATCTAGTCCAGTCCCCTGCACTCATGACAGGACTAAATATTATCTAGACCATCTCTGACAAGTATCATCTGCCAGCAATAACGTTATATTCTACCTTCCATCACTGCACAAGTTTTACCTTGTTAGTGTTAGAACTCCATTGTGAATCAACTGAGGTATATGACCCTAAATTAGTAGGTGTGGCCAACAGACTATAGATAATATTTTTAATTCATTCTCTCCACAGAATTATTTTGACGTCTCTGAAATATTAAATGAATCTACATTGGATACAGTACTTGTTATCACCATAAAAATAAATGGATTTGTAATTCATGCTATTGTGTTTTTTATAGCCAAACCAAGTTTCAATGAAACTTTCCCCTGATATATTTGGGTTTTGGAGTACTCTTTTAGAAAGGGAGATACCATGCATACAGATACAAATCTCTCACACAGACAAAAATGGAATTATAGCACTTGTCCCACTGTGTTTACTGCGGGGAGGGGAGAGGAATCTCATAAAGAATTGGCTGAAAGAGTGTAGCTGGAATTATATCATCTTCAAAACAGAGGGAGTCATGTATTTTCGTCATTTAATATTACTCAGAGCTGCTGATTGTCACCACTTTACTACTATTTTTATTTATTAGGGATGGTCAAAACTGCCAAAATTGTCAAAAAATATGAAGAAATTTATTTTGTTTTTCTATGAAAATTCTCTGAATTAATTCATTTAAACTTTTTCATTTTGAATTTTTTTAAAGAGATGTTTAGCTAAGCTAATTTTTTTCTGAAAAAAAAAGGTTTTTTACAAAAACCTCATTTTCAATAAAAATGTTTTATGTGAAACAACTTCTACCTACTCTGTAGTTTATATTTCAGTAGCGACCACAGGATCAGGCACTGTTTTGTTAAGTGCTGTACAAACAAATATGAAGATCAGGTCTGTTCCCCAAAGAATTTACAATCAAATAAAAATGACATAGGAAGTCTGGAAGGAGAGGACTACAAACAAATATACACTGTGTTCATAGCAATGTTTTTTTTTCCAGATAATTATAAATATATAAATTAAGTCACAACTTTCCTCATTTCTTTAAGTTGTTAACAGATGGCTAGTTGCCTATAGACATCTGGTCAGAAGAAGACCTTGAGAAAAGGGTAGTGACCTTGTAGATCAGAACAGTGAGGATGTTCTAGGTGTAAGGATAGGATGGAAAAAGAAACTAGAAGACTTTTGTGAGATGCCAACAAAACAAGTATGGCAAGCTTGCAGTAGAGGAGGCAGGGAAACTATGATAAGTGATGAGAGCAGACAAGTCTTGAGGAGCAGAGTTGTGACAAGAAATGAAGGTGAGAACAAGAAGTTTGCACTTGGTGCAGTGAAATAAGGAGTGAGGGAATGATGTTGTCACCTAAATGTCCAATTTTCTCCTTGCTGTAAGTTCCAGTGACTTCAGTAGAGTTATACCAGAAATAATTTTTCCCAACGTATCTCATCAGTTTGGATTACTCAGAAATTATAATGATGTTTCCAAGATAATCACAGACTTCTATGTAGGCAGGTCAGAGATCCCTCCACTCACTAGTCTGCTTATCCATTTACAATTATTTTGAAATAGAAGTTATACTTTGACATTTCTGTGTTACTCACAAGAAAGCAGTAAGTCCTTGATTGGAGCACTTTATTAAAAAAAAAAGAGCATGACCATCAACCTCATTTGAGCAAAGGATACACTGCTAAGACAGGTCATAGTATGCACTAAATTGTAGTGTTACTGCAAATGTAAGTTATAGAAATAGACAAAAAAGGAAAGAGCATGTGTCTCATCTGGAATTACAACTGAAACTACAGCTCACAAGCAATTTGATAATGGGTCAACAAGCAGTGCTCGCTGGTTCATGACTATTATCTACATGTATTCCTGCTTCAGCTGAGGCCAATTTTCAGCTGGGAATTATAGCAGCTGTCCCTGTGGAAAATAAAAGAATGTCACTTTACATTTTGCAGGCGCGTGGAAGAAATGTCAGCTTCATGCTGAAAACGTACAGTGATACACATTTTTTCTAACCTGAACACGTTGCATCAATTCATTCTCATGAGAATGTCATTTGTGACTTCCTTTTTTCCTGTTCTTCAATCAATTTCTGTCCTAAAAGGATATCTTCTGCCTAGTCAATGACCACGGGGTAAATACGGTACTATACGGTGCTACTAATGTCTTGAAAGTTTTATAGAATTTACATTGGTGATGACAATTTTTTGTCATCTAACATATTCTAATTATTTGGGCAAGATCTCTAAAAATAAAACCAAAAAACGCACAAAACTCCCCACCCCTTGCCAATCCAAGTAATTTATCCCCCTATCTAGATTACATAAATGACTCTCTGGACAACTCAATATATATCTGTTCAATTTGTTGGCTGTTTTTCGGACATTCTAGATATATGTGATCCATCCACTTTGGCGTCATGTAAGTGACTGGTATATCTGATCTTTTAATAAACATTTCTAGCATTATCTGCCTACTTTGTAATTTATCATCCATATCCCTAGAGAGATTATTTTTGAGTACAGGACTAATACTGTTCCTATACTGACTCTATGCTTAGCCCAAACATTAGTAAGGGGGGTGTTTAGGGGAAATTAATTGTCATACCTCAGCTATTGATTCCTTCTAATTTTCCATTCTAATTTATAAAGGAATCCATCTTTATATTCTTCACAAATCTATAAAAAAACCCTTTATTACCTCTGATAATCCGTTTATGCTTTTGCATTAATATAACAGATTAGAGAATATTGTTAAAAACTACTTATAGTGAGTAAATATACAGTACTTTACAGAACAAAGGACAAGCAATTAATTATACTATCCCTAATGAGTAAGGTTACATTTTAGTCATGGGTATTTTTAGTAAAAGTCATGGATAGGTCATGGGCAGTAAACAAAAATGTATGACCTGTCTATGACTTGTACTATATACCTCTAATTAAAACTTGGTTGGGTTGGGGGGAGAAGGCACATGCTCTGGGGGGGGGTGTCCCAGGACCCCTGCTGGTGCTGGGGGGTAGGCGGGCAGCGGCACACAGCCCAGAACACCTGCTGGTGCTGCGGGGGTGTGTGTGGCGGCATGAGGCCAAGGACCCCTCCTGGTGCTGGGAGTGGGGAGGATTAGTGGGGCTGGCAGGCTCCCTGCTGGTCTCTGTGCAGCTCCCTGGAAGTGGCTGGAATGTCCCTGCAGCTCCTAGGGGGAGGGAAGGCCAGGGGGGCTTAGTGAGCTGCCATCACCACGAGCTCCAGCTCTGCAGCTCCCATTGGCCGGGAACTGCAGTCAGTGGGATCTGTGGGGACAGTGCCTCCAGGCAGGGGCGGTACGCAGAGCCCCCTGGCCCCTCTGCCTAGTAGCTGCAGGGACATATTGGCCGCTTCTGGGTATCCCCCCCCGTTAAGCATCGCCCCACACCCCAATCACCAGCCCTGAGCCCCCTCCCCCACCCAAACTGCCCCAGCAGCAACCTGACCTGCTCAGGCAGCCCTGGAGCCCGCCGCACCAGCTGCTGCAGTGGTCACGGAGGTCATGGAAAGTCACGGCATCACTGACTTCCATGACCTCTGTGACAGACATGGAGCTGTACTAATGAGCTTACTATAATTCAATTCTTCCTTGAATTTGTCTATGAAAATTGTCTAGAAGCAAAGCTATATCAGGGCCAGATTTTTCAAACAGGCTAGATGTGCAATTGTGCCCATAATTTGCAACTGCAGATATTGAAATTGCATGTGAAAAGTAGGTAATAGTACATGCCAATGATGAGGATTGGCTGTTTGCACATGTATTCCCTTTATTTGCATGAATAATCATCCCCAAAAAATTGGGCACAGAGGTGCATGTGCATTTTGCATCTGCACCTAATTTATTTGAAAATCTTGTTCATAATATCTATCCATTTGTATGTGTAATTTTTGTTTTGCTTTTTATTGACTCTAGTATTGATCAAACATGCCTAACTCAAATCCCTGGGGTTTAAAATCTTCCACCCAAGTATACATAAAGCATGGGCAGTGGCAATGAATAATTCTCAACATTGCACCACGAATATGCTTCAGCTCTAACCTAGAAGGATGACATCAGGGAGAGGGAAGCAAGTTCAGTATCTATGCCTTGATATCTGCTGATATCTCCAACAACTATACCTCATGGTGTTTGTGATGTGGATAACTGCCCCTTCGAAATTAGACTGGCGTGAGACCATCAATCTCTTTCACAGGGGCCACCGAACAACTCTTGGATTAGGATAATATTAATTATTATTTGTACTATGGTAGCAGACAAAGGTCCCAATGAACATGGAGACCCCATAATGCTAGGTGCTATATAAGAAGATATGGGCCTTGCCCTCAAAAGCTTACAATCTAACAGGATAAGACATAGTGAGGTGGAGGGCAAAAAAGGATGACACATGCAATCAAAGTGGTTTATTTAAAAATAAACCCAATAATTATCTGTTTCTAATTGCCCTTCTACTAAACTATGGCGAGTTCCCTCCCACCACTCCTATATTTTTTATTTTATCTTACCTCTACCTCAGTTTCCATTTTTATTCCATATCTTATTTTGCCCACTAATACACAACTATTTATTGACTGGTTTTTTTAAGATTAAAATTAAAAATCAAAATCAAAAATCTTTCTCATTCCAAAGCTCCATCAACCCACCTCTACCACACACACACAGAGACATTCAGTAAGATGTCAAACCCCAATCTTGGCTTAAGGGCTCTCTGAATATCTCCCTGTTAGCAAAAATGAGCAGAACACTCTGACACCACTGAGAAGGCTCTGAGATTTGTGAAGGTGTGAAGGTGTGAGACCTTCCATGAAATCCAGCTGCATCCTCCTTCCCTACTGCCCTCTGGGGGGCCCATCTGGGGGGCCCATCCTCATGGGGTTGTACCACTGAGGCCTAAGTCTGAGCTGAGAAGGGTCAGCAGGTACCCTCCTGGTGCTCCTCTTCGCTGCTCCTGCTCCAACTGCTGCCAAAGAAGTTTCTGACCTACCTTGGAGTTTTGGTTTCTCGCCTTCTGCCGCAAATGGTTGCCCCAGCTGAATGGTGTTGACCACTGGGGCCTACATTAAAGCCAGGACTAGATATGAATCATCATAGGTCCCATATGCGTAAGCTTACAGTCCAGCCTACATCATGCATTAGCCAAAACACTAGGGGGGGGAAATCTTTAATGGCTTCAATATTAAAATCTGATAACATATTGTTTATTAGTGTGAGAAAGATGTTCAAAGACACAGCTTGGTAGTATAAGAATGAAGTGTCCTACATTTAGATCAGCTTCTGCACATTTATTTACTGCGGGAGTAATGGAGCAACCTGGTTTCAAATGTATCATCTTTATCTTGAGAAGGTCTAGAGTGCCAGTTTAAATACAAATTCATGCACTTTTTGTTTATTAGCAGCATATGTTCTTTGGCTGTAGTACATGTCCACACTGCGTATTGCTGCTTTAAAACAGATGCTGCAAGGAAACAAAGAGGCATGAATTTATCATTAACGTTAGAAATATTGAAATCTTTGAAGAAGAGCACTCTAAATGCAGAATCAAGGTATCTGTGATTGTAAATAGAACTGTAAATTGAAAAGCATTTGTACCATAAACTGTAGCTAGAGTCAGCTGTAAAAGGACTTTAGGAAGACTTTGTTTTCAATTATCGTGAGCACATCTTAAACCACTTAACTTGTTACTTTAGGATTTTTATATATTGATTGTGCATCAATATTAAATCCTTGGTTTTCAGAAGAATTTACAATATAATATACTCTAAATCTTCTGTGCTAGCTTAAATTCCCAACCCCACCCCGCCATCTTCATCTGACATACTTAGAATGTAATGTTTTCACAGTTGTTTTACTTTAGGAAAGTATTTTCTGTTAGTCGACATTTTGTGTCAAATCACCTCATGCATTTTTAACATACTGGTTTCATTGGCATGGTGTGTTCTCTTTGGAGTCTTATTTTATCTCTTTCCACATTCAGCAGAAATTCTTTCTGCCATTCCAAAAGATGCAGGGTTTATCTAGATTGTCATGCCTTTCCACAGCATCATGTAAACCAGTTGGGTCAGTGACATTTTGATTGCTGCTGGCCAGAAGTAGCATAATCTAAGATGATGTCTTCTCTTATTTACGGACAGGCTGATAGGAACTGGTGGTCAAATCTTATCGCCTCTAGCCTCTTGTTAGGGGAATAAATGTGGAAAATGCACAGGTTTTCATATTTACATGAACTGATTGATCAACTGTATGAATAGCAGGATTCCTAGCAGACAGCCAGTCCAACTTTTCTTGCTTCATCAAATCATGGCAGGCTGCTTCAGATGAAAGAAGAAGTAGTTTGTCTCTTTTCAATAAAAGATCTTCATGTGCACTTGACATTGAGTGTCATCACATTGCTTTTGGAAGGCTTAGATGAATTATATTGTCTGTCACTACAGGAATGTTTTCTTTATACATTTAACAGAAATAATTTGTCTCAATACACCATTATTCAGCCTCATTTTGAGATACTTTCTACATGACCAGAACAGTATAAAAAGGAGTCTGTTCTCTTCTGCAATACTTTTCAGTAATGTGTTGTTTTACCAATTGGGAACTGTTGTTTTACAAGTAATGTTACAGATGAACATTCCATTTGTTTATCAAAAGTTGTCAAGGTTCCTCCCGCACTCTGAACTCTAGGGTACAGATGTGGGGACCTGCATGAAAAACCTCCTAAGCTTATCTTTACCAGCTTAGGTCAAAACTTCCCCAAGGTACAAAATATTCCACCCGTTGTCCTTGGACTGGCCGCTACCACCACCAAACTAATACTGGTTACTGGGGAAGAGCTGTTTGGACGCATCCTTCCCCCCAAAATACTTCCCAGAACCTTGCACCCCACTTCCTGGACAAGGTTTGGTAAAAAGCCTCACCAATTTGCCTAGGTGACTACAGACCCAGACCCTTGGATCTTAAGAACAATGAACAATCCTCCCAACACTTGCACCCCCCTTTTCCTGGGAAATGTTGGATAAAAAGCCTCACCAATTTGCATAGGTGACCACAGACCCAAACCCTTGGATCTGAGAACAATGAAAAAGCATTCAGTTTTTTACAAGAAGACTTTTAATAAAAAATAGAAGTAAATAGAAATAAAGAAATCCCCCCTGTAAAATCAGGATGGTAGATATCTTACAGGGTGTCAAGGTTCCTCCCCCACTCTGAACTCTAGGGTACAGATGTGGGGACCTGCATGAAAAACCTCCTAAGCTTATCTTTACCAGCTTAGGTCAAAACTTCCCCAAGGTACAAAGTATTCCACCCATGGTCCTTGGAATGGCCGCTACCACCACCAAACTAATACTGGTTACTGGGGAAGAGCTGTTTGGACGCGTCTTTCCCCCCAAAATACTTCCCAAAACCCTGCACCCCACTTCCTGGACAAGGTTTGGTAAAAAGCCTCACCAATTTGCCTAGGTGACTACAGACCCAGACCCTTGGATCTTAAGAACAATGAACAATCCTCCCAACACTTGCACCCCCCCCTTTCCTGGGAAATGTTGGATAAAAAGCCTCACCAATTTGCATAGGTGACCACAGACCCAAACCCTTGGATCTGAGAACAATGAAAAAAACATTCAGTTTTTTACAAGAAGACTTTTAATAGAAAATAGAAGTAAATAGAAATGAAGAAATCCCCCCTGTAAAATCAGGATGGTAGATATCTTACAGGGTAATTAGATTCAAAAACATAGAGAACCCCTCTAGGCAAAACCTTAAGTTACAAAAAAGATACACAGACAGAAATAGTTATTCTATTCAGCACAATTCTTTTCTCAGCCATTTAAAGAAATCATAATCTAACACATACCTAGCTAGATTACTTACTAAAAGTTCTAAGACTCCATTCCTGGTCTATCCCTGGCCAAGCACAGCATACAGACAGACCCTTTGTTTCTCTCCCTCCTCCCAGCTTTTGAAAGTATCTTGTCTCCTCATTGGTCATTTTGGTCAGGTGCCAGCGAGGTTACCTTTAGCTTCTTAACCCTTTACAGGTGAGAGGAGCTTTCCCCTGGCCAGGAGGAATTTCAAAGGGGTTTACCCTTCCCCTTATATTTATGACACGCCCCCCAAATCTCAGCTAGGGTGAAACACTGGCTGGGATTTCTTCCTGGAGCTCTAGGAAAAACAGAGTTAATAAGACACATGCATCTCTAAATATACTACCAAGTACATAAAGACTAACAATATTTTCCACATCTTAAGGACGATTTTAACCAGTTGATTCTGGGAAACTTTCACGGGAGAGTGCATCAGCCACTTTGTTAGAAGCTCCTGAGATGTGTTGGATGTCGAAATCAAAATCTTGGAGAGCTAAACTCCACCGAAGAAGTTTTTTGTTAGTTTCTTTGACTGTGTGAAGCCACTTCAGTGCAGCATGGTCGGTTTGCAGGTGGAAACGCCGTCCCCAAACATATGGGCGTAGCTTTTCCAGAGCGTAGACAATGGCGTAACATTCTTTTTCAGTGACTGACCAGTTGCTTTCCCTCTCAGACAGTTTTTTGCTGAGAAACACTACAGGGTGGAATTCTTGATCAGATCCTTTCTGCATTAAAACTGCTCCCACACCACGCTCGGATGCATCTGTGGTTACTAGGAACGGTTTGTCAAAGTCTGGGGCCCTTAGTACAGGGTCAGACATGAGTGTCGCTTTAAGCTTGTTAAAGGCCTTCTGACACTTTCCGGTCCACTGAACAGCATTTGGCTGTTTCTTTTTGGTTAGGTCTGTCAGTGGGGCAGCGATTTGGCTGTAGTGCGGTACAAATCGTCTGTAATAACCGGCCAAGCCTAAGAAGGATTGAACCTGTTTCTTTGACTTTGGGACAGGCCACTTTTGGATAGCATCCACTTTGGCCTGTAGGGGGCTGATAGTTCCTTGACCCACCTGGTGTCCAAGGTAAGTCACTCTGTTTAGGCCTATTTGACACTTCTTAGCCTTAACAGTTAGTCCTGCCTCCCTTATGCGCTCAAGGACTTTTTGTAGATGTTCCAGGTGGTCTACCCAGGAATCCGAAAATATGGCCACATCGTCAAGGTAGGCGACTGCATATTCTCCTAATCCCGCTAGGAGACCATCTACAAGTCTTTGGAAAGTGGCGGGTGCATTTCGCAGCCCGAAAGGGAGTACATTAAATTCATACAGCCCGAGATGTGTGATGAAGGCTGACCTTTCCTTGGCAGATTCATCTAGCGGTACCTGCCAGTACCCCTTTTGTCTCTGCTTGGCCACAAAGCAGGGAAAACCGAAGCTGCTTTCAGTTTCAAAGCTGCTTCAAAGCCACAGGAAAAAAAAATTCCTTTTTAAAATCTGTATTTCTAGTTCAAA
This sequence comes from Eretmochelys imbricata, assembly GCF_965152235.1. NCBI lineage: Eukaryota > Metazoa > Chordata > Testudines > Cheloniidae > Eretmochelys > Eretmochelys imbricata. Next base: position 245,344,435 of record NC_135573.1, read on the forward strand.
AAATCTCAACTGGATCTCAAAATGATTTCAGGTTAATCCCACCACTATGCCACCATGTCAAGGTTCCTCCCCCACTCTGAACTCTAGGGTACAGATGTGGGGACCTGCATGAAAAACCTCCTAAGCTTATCTTTACCAGCTTAGGTCAAAACTTCCCCAAGGTACAAAGTATTCCACCCATGGTCCTTGGAATGGCCGCTACCACCACCAAACTAATACTGGTTACTGGGGAAGAGCTGTTTGGACGCGTCTTTCCCCCCAAAATACTTCCCAAAACCCTGCACCCCACTTCCTGGACAAGGTTTGGTAAAAAGCCTCACCAATTTGCCTAGGTGACTACAGACCCAGACCCTTGGATCTTAAGAACAATGAACAATCCTCCCAACACTTGCACCCCCCCCTTTCCTGGGAAATGTTGGATAAAAAGCCTCACCAATTTGCATAGGTGACCACAGACCCAAACCCTTGGATCTGAGAACAATGAAAAAAACATTCAGTTTTTTACAAGAAGACTTTTAATAGAAAATAGAAGTAAATAGAAATGAAGAAATCCCCCCTGTAAAATCAGGATGGTAGATATCTTACAGGGTAATTAGATTCAAAAACATAGAGAACCCCTCTAGGCAAAACCTTAAGTTACAAAAAAGATACACAGACAGAAATAGTTATTCTATTCAGCACAATTCTTTTCTCAGCCATTTAAAGAAATCATAATCTAACACATACCTAGCTAGATTACTTACTAAAAGTTCTAAGACTCCATTCCTGGTCTATCCCTGGCCAAGCACAGCATACAGACAGACCCTTTGTTTCTCTCCCTCCTCCCAGCTTTTGAAAGTATCTTGTCTCCTCATTGGTCATTTTGGTCAGGTGCCAGCGAGGTTACCTTTAGCTTCTTAACCCTTTACAGGTGAGAGGAGCTTTCCCCTGGCCAGGAGGAATTTCAAAGGGGTTTACCCTTCCCCTTATATTTATGACACAGGGTAATTAGATTCAAAAACATAGAGAACCCCTCTAGGCAAAACCTTAAGTTACAAAAAAGATACACAGACAGAAATAGTTATTCTATTCAGCACAATTCTTTTCTCAGCCATTTAAAGAAATCATAATCTAACACATACCTAGCTAGATTACTTACTAAAAGTTCTAAGACTCCATTCCTGGTCTATCCCCGGCAAAGACCCAGCATACAGACAGACCCAGACCCTTTGTTTCTCTCCCTCCTCCCAGCTTTTGAAAGTATCTTGTCTCCTCATTGGTCATTTTGGTCAGGTGCCAGTGAGGTTACCTTTAGCTTCTTAACCCTTTACAGGTGAGAGGAGCTTTCCCCTGGCCAGGAGGGATTTCAAAGGGGTTTACCCTTCCCTTTATATTTATGACAAAAGTGAACTAAGAAGTTAATACTTCTCTACATTAAATATAATAAACAAACAGTCCACATTAGTGTATACTGATCATGTGATGCTCTTTTCTAATTAGTAAAACTTCATAGTGATTACTGAATATATTGAATATAGGCAACATACCTCTCAGTAAAATGCCCAAGCCTGTGTGTGAGCCATGGGAAGCAGACAATGCTTTCTATGTGTCCCTAAACAGTCCATGCACTGCCGGTATCTAACTTACATTACTTAAAGTATTTTGGGCTATTTTGAGAATGAAATGAGCTATCTAAATCCAAATTCTATTCCATTTTCATTGCTCCTCATTTTTCTTTTTTGGGGATCTAATCCTGAGAGGTGATGAGCACCTCTTGTGAGATCTCCTGAAGACCCTCCTGAAGAGTATGTCCTAAAGACCCTCATCCTCCTTTGGTTCAGTAACTCACAGCATTAGGTTTTAAGATTCTTCTCACTCGTAGCAGGAACCCCAGAATTCCAAAGAGAGGAGACAAAACTGAGAAGTGATTGGGTATGTTCTGTGCATCTATGAGTGTGGATTTGCTCAGAGAAGAAAACCAGTACAATTTGACTCAAGCAAAGAAGCTGTAGAGGCTACTTCAGATCTTAATGTATTTTATTTTACTTTTCTCTTTACTCTTTTAAACATTTTATGGGTGACTAATGTAGTAGATTTAGGATGATTGAAAGTGGAAAAAAAAAAACCCTTCCTCATTGTGTTTGCTTGCTAACTAGTTATTCTCTTCATCATAAAGCTGTGACTGAAAGCCTTTTATATGCTAAATTCATATCAATTATATAGCCAGAATATGGAGTAAATACTATAATTTGAAGATATAGAGTAAAGACAGAAGCTTAATTTTCTAGTTGTATCACGTTCATCATTTTGGCCTTGTATGAAAAGATCTTGGAATATCTCCTTCTGCAGATATGTATTATACTAAACAACTGTTGTTAATAATAATAATTAAATCTGGGTACATACTTCAACAACTCTTCTGTGCATATGTGCTCAGATTAAAAAAAAAAAAATTGTATTGCTTGTGTTCATGGTGCTTTCGTCTGCTTTTTCCACATATTCTAGCAAACAGTTTCATTAGTAGGAATATTTTAACTGAATATTGGAGAAATATTCACAGAAAAATAATTGTATTAAAACATATTAAATTTAACATTCAACTCATTAGTACTGGAAACCAGGTTCTAAGAACTATGTTCATCTAATCATAGAACAGAAAAAAATGACACATGACTTATGTGCACAATCAAACTAATAGTTCATATTTTAAACTCCAGGAATAAATGTTATAACTATTGTTATAAATATTTGCAATCCATTTAGTGTGTGCTATATGTACATTTCTAAGCAGGACATAACTGAGGGATCTGTGCCAGTCTTTTGTGGTTTTAAATATATTAGAAGAAACACAAAGTAAATTTTTATATGCTTGCTTGGTTGGGTTTTTTTGAGTTGTTCTTTTGTTTGTTTAATTAAGTAGTCAAATAATTCTGAATAACTTTATTGGAGGGAAGGAAAACAAATACAGCCATATCTCTCTTTTTCTTAACATATCCCAGTCCCACACAAATTATCCATATATTACATAAAGATACAATTGCACTTTGATTCCTATGATGGCTTCATAATATCCTCTTCATTTGTCTAGAGGGCAGCTACTAGTCCTAGAAATAATCCCATTATAAATTTGGCACATAGGGTTGTAAATTATCAGGTGCCAAAATCTGAAGTCATTACTCAGAAATCAAAGGGAATTCACTGAGTAAAGGCTGAATAGAAACCAAACAAGGTCCTTCAGGACTTGGCTGTATGACTTTGGTCTCAGTATTAAGGATGGATGAAGCTCAAAAAGTCTGGATAAGTACCAGAGCACTTGGATGCTTATTGGAGCTGTCTGATACATTTGGATCTGAAAACTTGACCGGGAAATCCCATAAGTAGGCTTGGAAGGATTAGATTTTTATCAGTAAATGTTGGCAAATGTTGATTTCACTTTATATACTCAAACTAATGAAAAAAAAATATTTCCATAGAAAATAATTACAATTTACAGATAGGCAAAATAAGAAACAAGCTTCTTGAGAACTTACTGGAGTTTGATCTAAGAATTTTAACTCTGTATATTTTGACATGTGATGTTAACAATTTATGTTTAAACAGTCATAAAGCTTTAGCATTTTGTATCCCAACATGTATTGCCATTAAATAATTATATTTGACACCCCCCTATAATTTCTTGCAACTGTGAATGTATAAATCAATAATAAAAAAGCTTAAAAATAAACATTGATAGTTTTCATAAAAATTATTAAAAAAGAATTCTGCCAAGCCTACTCATAACAAGTGCCTTCATTTTATGATATTCAGTATTTCCTTCTAAGAGAACCACAAGGCACAAAGGCATAACAAATAATGGGGGGGGGGCGCGGAATCTACATTTCTTTTGAACCTTGAAAAAGATGATTCTTGTTTCATCCCTCCTGAATGTTCTGTTCCCATTGAAGTCAATGGTAAAACTATTACTGATGTCACTGTGAACAGGTTCAGGTTTAGTAAGTATAGATGTGATTTATACCTAAAAACATGTGCCAGGACCAAATCCTGCAGTCTTTCCTCTGATAAAATTTCCATTGAAGCCAGTAGGAGTTTTGTCTCAGTAAAAACTGTCATATCAGGGCATGAGTAAGCATTGGACTCAGAGATCGTAGGGGCTTATCGTACCCTGTTCTTTCACATGGTGACAGTGGTAATTAAGAAAGACCTGATTTTGATACCCTTCCTCGCAATCAGCCTGATCTAAAGCCCATTTAAATCAGGGAAAGACTCCCATTGACTGCAACAGGCTGTGGGCCAGGCCTCTTTAGAAATAGAACCTTATTTCTGAAGTAGTCCAATTTAAATGAATGGGGTTACTCACTGTGAGTAAAGGTGGCAGAATTTGGCCCTAACTGCTTTCCCTGAAGGGAATTTACATTTCATAACATTTCTTATGCTTCCAAATGTATTTTTTTAAACAGATCCTTATAATCATTGATATTAACAAATAATTTGGGCTAATTGATAAAAACGACTGAGACTGGGATTGTTAGAGAAGCGAAAGTGAGCTTGAGGCCCAAATTCCATTGACTTTCATGGAACTGACAACCTTAGATCCCTTTAAACACCCCAGGCTTTATGGTGCCATGAACGCACGTTACCCCTGTGTTTTTGGCCCGGGTTAGTTGGTCTTGCCCCACCAACTTCCCCGAGACCAGCACCAGCAGTGACAGCACTCCCGGAGTCTACTAATGCTATGGTTTCGATACCATTCATTTTTACTGATCTTGTATACCCATGCGAGGTCATTGCGACCCCTACTGGGCTGATTAGGCCACATTGCTCTCCGTGATCCCCCAGATTACATTGCATAGGCTCTTCCCTGTTGGGGCATTGGGCTGCTATATGCCCCAATTCCCCACACTCGTTAACACCACCCCCTTATTCCGGTTGCCGCCCTCTGCCTGGGGCTATTTGGCGGGCACCCCAGCCCTCTCTTCCCAACCCCCCAGGTCCCTTCTTGGCCTCAGGCCATTCCTCGGTGTCTTTCCTCCCAGTTATGGTTCTCCTGGAGTTCGACAATCCGGGGCTTTGGGTTTGGGACTGGCTTCCTGGTTTGCCGTGTCTCACCCCCTGGGGTCTGGAACAGTTCGCAGGCTGCCAGCTGTCTTTCCATGAGGGAGACCAACTCATCATAAGTGGAGGGGTCATTCTGGCCAACCCAAGCCCAGAGGCCTGGTGGTAGCCCCCTCCTATACCAGTCCAGTTCCAGGAGCTCCATCATCTTCTCAGAGCTGAGGGCCTCAGGGCGCAGCCATTTCCGAGTCAGGTGGATCAGGTCAAACAATTGCGATCGGGGTGTCTTGTCCTCCATATACTTCCACCGATGGAACCTCTGGGCTCACAATGCCATTGTTACTCGGATCTGCCCAGGATCTCTGCCTTCAGTTGGGGGTAATCTGCTGCAGTCTCCGCGGCCATATTGTAGACTACCTCCTGGGCCTCCCCACACAGGAACGGAGCGAGGATACCAGACCACTGATCTTGGAGCCAGGCCTCCCGCAGGGCTGCTATTTCAAAAGCAAGGAGGTATGGCTCCACATCATCTTCCCGTGTCATTTTCTGTAGGCAGTGGCTGGCCCGTATGGTCCAGGTCCCATCGCAGTTGCAGTTCAGCTCCATAAGGGCCTTCCTCTGGTTCACCAGCTCTTGCAGCAGGGCTTGGTCCTGGGCAGCCAGACTCATCAACAGACGATTAGTCTCCTGCTGCATCTGCGTCGCCTCCTGTTGGGCAGTTGCTTGGACCTGTGTAGCCTCCTGCTGGGCTGCAGTGGCTTGTATTAGGGCCTTGACCACGTCATCCATCTTAGGGATGGTGAGGGGTGGGGTTTGCTAACCCTGGTTTAAGTCCCCAGCGCGTAGATCCCACTGCTAACACCACGTGTGGCAAATTGCCGGCACTACTATCATGGGTCTCCCCTTTTCTCTTCTTGGGGGGGAGGCGGTTTCAGGGCACCATTTCTTGCCCCTGAACTGGGGTATGAACTGCCCTACTAGTGTCCTAGAGGAGGGGAGTGGAGAGGGAGGGACCCGGGTCCGCCCTCTACTCCAGGTCACAGCCCACAGGCCCTAGGGATAGCAGTAAACCACTTGAACTAGCGGTTCCTTCCCCTGAGCTACTTCCCTCTACTGCCCTTCAGCTTGTGGGGCTTCTTGCCCTTCCTCTCCACAAACCAGGTGTCCCTTTACCCTAAGGTGTTGGTCTTCTTAGCCCACCACAGCACTTCTCCAAACTTTCCTCTGCTTCCCTCCAAACTGCTCTCTGCCCCTACACCAATCCATTCTGTTTCAACTCCTCCAAACTGCTCTTTGCTCCAATGCCAATCCACTCTGCTTCAACTCCTCCAAACTGCTCTCTACTCCAACATCAATCCACTCTGCTTCAACTTCTCCACTTGCCTGATTGAAGCAGGGTTTTTTTTAATCAGGTGACTGGCTTCAGGTGCTCTAATGGGCTTCAGGTGCTTTAATTAATCTATAGCAAACTTTCTTCCATCTACAAAGAATAAGGCTCCCTTCTAACACTCTCCTGTTGCCTTCTGGATATATTGTATCACAATATTTAGAAACAAAATAACGTCCATGTCTGTCATCGACCTGCAGGCAAAACTATCATTGAACCTAATGGAGTATTGTGGAAAAAAATGATGGCAGGAAATGGATGGAGCTAAAACTCTGTCCTTACCTTGTTCTGCTGTGCATAGCTGTTTCAACAGATTCACAGCTCTAACAAATATTTGCTTAGTGTATGGAGCACCCATTGACGTCTAGAGTGTGGTAAGCACTGTAGGACTATGCTTGTGCTTTACTTCTCAGAGGTTGAATAAACTAAAACTTATATTTCCAAACTCTTTACTTAGGGCCTGAGCAGATCCCTTTTCAGCATGAAGGGAACGTTTGTAGATACCCAGAATCTTGAAAAAAAGATAGGGCCTGACTCTTCTCCCTTGAAAGACCATGAATGTTTTATCACTGACCACACTGCAGCAGGATCAAGCCTGTAATGTGCAATGTGCACATGGAATGCTGAATTTCTAAATTAATTCATCCTATCACATGTTTTTCCCCTTTAGTATGCAGTGCTAAAAGTGCATAAGAGCAAACTCTCTAAATCAATCCACAAATAAGCATAGAATCGTAGAAATGTAGGATTCAAAGAGAACTTAAGAGGTCATCTAGTACATCCCCTCTCGCTGAGGCAAGACCAAGTATACCTAGACCATCCCTGATGGATGCTTGTCCAATCTGTTTTTAGTAACCTCCAGTGATGGAGATTCCACAACCTCCCTTGGTAGCCTGTTAACTACTCTTATAGTTAGACAGTGTTTCCTAATATCTACCCTAAATCTCCATGGCTGCAAATTAAGCCAATTACTTCTTGTTCTACCTTAAGTGAACATGGAGAACAACTGATTACCATCCTTTTTGTAGTATACATTACAAATATGCATACATATTGTAATATATATACACATATAAATATTTCTGTTCTGTATTTGGGAAAAACAGATGATGTAATCTGGCATATCTATAATTTTATATGTATACACACATCTGTTTTTTTCTCAAACACAGAACAGAAATATTTATTGAATGTTTTTGCCTTTTGTGCATTATAGTTGTTGGGAACACTGGGGCATGGCCACTAGGTAACTCGAGGGGATGGAAGACCACGAGTGTCAATGAAGCCCCCTTGCACTAGGCCCCGGTGTCCTTGGCCCCCCCTCCTGCCTGGAGGCACTCGCAGCAGCTCTGCGTACTAGGCCCAAGTGTCCTTGGCCCCCCCTGCCTGGAGGCACACACAGCAGTTATGCTGAGAATCTGCAACAGTATGTTGCAGAGTCAGACTGCCTGAAACTAAGCAAGGCCAAACAGGGGAGATATGGAAGAACAATGCTGAATAAAGCAGCTTTATGTATAGGGTAACAAATGATACAGAGAATCAGGGAACTAGCTGGGAACTGGATTGGCTGGCTATATGGATACTTGGGGCAGCTTGCTATTGGATAAGTATGCTGGGAAAAAGGATGTATAAAAGCCTGTGTAACTTCCTGCTCTGTTGTGCAGGATTTGAGATTTTAATCTCCCTGTACCTTTTGCAGCTGCAAATAAACTTTTCTGCTTCTCCACCCCGTTGTGATTATTGGGTGTAGCACACCGGGTAACGAACCAACTCAAGCTGTTGTTCAGCCTCTCGGCACTGGGTGCCGGCAACAGCTTTTGGCGTCCCTGGGTGGGCGACGAGGCTGCAATTTAGCCTTGCCCGGACCCCTCCTGGAGGTCGAGGATTGTGGCGAGAACCGACGCCCAGCGCGCACCGGTGAGTTCATCGGGGGCCTCGGAGGAGACGCAATTTGATCGACCCCAGAGGGCACAACGGTGCAACACACTCATATAGTGGAGAAGCTGTTGTGGACGGCGGTGAAGAACCGGTCCCTTAGACATGGGGGAGGAGCAGCTGCAGGCCACGGTGAAGAACCGGTCCCTTGGATAAGGTAGGAACCTTTTAAAATCCAGATTATATGCTCTGTTGGAACCTGGGGATGCCCAGAGTTATCCTGTAGGTATGGGATAGGGACAGAGCTCAGAGGTTAGGGCACGGTGTACTCCCCTAGAATGCATTCTAGCAAACTGGAAGGTATTTGGTGCGGATCCGATGACTAAGAGCCAATTAAAACGATTCTGTACAGTTGACTGGCCTCAATATCAACTAGAGGACCAGGAGTGGTGGCCACCAGGAGGGTCAATTAATTACAACACGATCCTTCAGTTACTCCTGTTCTGTCAGAGAACAAGGAAATGGAATGAACATATGTATGCGCATTTGTTTCTGACTTTATGTACTCGACCAGATATTTTACAGCGCTGTAATCTGACTCCGACTGGTTCAGTAGTAGTTAATGTTAGTCCCCAGACCCCCAACCTCCACTGTAATGGCAGAGCCGGTGTCCCCTTCGGCCCCCACACTCCCACCGTATAAGGGTAGGATGCCTCGGGTTACAGAGATTGCCCCCTCGGTGGGACTCTATCCTTTGCTTACCGAGACTGTTTTGGCTTGCCCAGGGGCAGACGGACGTCAGGCTACCACTATGCAAGTTTACACCCATGTGCCATTCAATCCAATAGACTTAGCAGCTTTTAAAACACAGGCTGGGGAATTCTCAATGAACGCAAGCAGGTTTATTTCAGTCTTTGAGGGGTGCCTCAGTAGTCACAAGCCGATTGAGAAGACTGTAATATCCTCCTGAGAACCCTGTTGTCTGAGGTGGAGAGGGATCAGGTTACAGCTAAGGCAAGGGGAGCGTCAGCATTCAAGCAAAAAAAAAGAAAGGAATCTGTCAAGTTCCTCTCCAAATAATTGTAAGCGGCTCAGGGCATTTCTGGGTATGGCAGGCTTTTGCAGGATATGGATCCCAGAGTTTGGACTGTGGGCTAAACCCCTGTACGACTGTGTAAAAGGAGCAGATCATGACCCCTTCTATTGGACCCCAGAGGCTGACAGGGCATTTAAAATCCTGAAAAGAAAATTGATGGAAGCCCCAGCTCTGGGCCTGCCAGATCTCTCTAAGCCATTTCAGTTGTATGTATATGAACGAAGGGGGCTGGCCCTAGGAGTGCTTACACAGCTGTTAGGAGCATGGAGACGTCCCGTGGCTTATTTTTCTAAGCAATTGGATCAAGTTGCAAAGGGTTGGCCGGCATGTTTACGGGCGGTCGCAGCTACTGCCCTATTGCTTGAGGAAGCGGAGAAGCTAACATTGGGAGGGGTTATGCAAATCTATACTCCCCACATGGTCCAAGCCTTATTGGATGCAAAGGGAGGGCTTTGGCTCACCCAGGCTCGGATTGCTCGGTACCAGGCTAAGCTGTTAGAGAACTCTGAAGTCCCCTTACAGCCTTGCCCCTCCCTTAACCCAGCCACCCTCTTGCCAGAAACAGAGGAACAGAAACATGACTGTTTAGAGATCATAGATGTCCAGTACTCCAGCCGTCCGGATTTAAAGGATGTACCCCTCCCAAATGCAGATTATGAGTGGTACACTGATGGTAGCAGTACTGTAATAGATGGGCAAAGGAGGGCGGGTTATGCTGTTGTGACCCTCCATGACACTGTGGAAGCTGAAGGTTTGCCTGCTGGGACCTCTGCCCAGCTTGCCGAACGAATAGCCCTGACCCGTGCACTTGAACTGTCAAAAGGAAAGCGGGTCAACATTTTTACTGATTCAAAGTATGCTTTTGGTGTGCTGCATACTCATGCTGGCAGGGAAGCACTTATCCAGCTAATGGGAAAATACTTTATCACTTCCGGACTCCGACCCCTGGCTGCCCAGGTACAAGCGGACTGCTTAGTCTGCCAAAAGAATAACCCCCGACTGGGACATCCTGTGCCACCAGCTGCCCTAGAACCCACTCCGGGCCCCGGACAAGTGTGGCAAATAGACTTTACTGAGTTTCCCCGGACCCAAGGGTTCAAATATCTCCTTGTTATAGTGGATCGGTTCAGCGGATGGCCAGAAGCCTTCCCATGCCGTAACTGCACTGCCAGAACAGTGGCCCTCAAGTTTGTTAAGGAGATCTTTCCTCGCTTTGGACTCCCCCTGTGGATAAAATCTGACAATGGGACACACTTCACGTCAAAAATCATTCAAAGCATCTCACATGCCTTACAGATCCCCTGGAAACTCCATACGCCCTGGAGACCGCAAGCCAGTGGGGTAGTGGAGCGGACCAATCAGACCCTTAAACGGCATCTCTCAAAAGTGTGCCAAGAAGCCTCACTGCAATGGCTTGATGCTTTGCCCCTCGTCCTACTCCGTATCCGCGTTCTCCCAAAGGGTAGATTAGGGCTCAGTCCCTTTGAAATTATGTTTGGAAGGGCATGGCCTATGAATGGCACCCCGGTTCTGTCAGGGGAATGGGAGTTGGGTAATGGTTTTTTATCACAGTATGTGTGTTCCCTGTCTGCTGTTCTCTTGTCTCTTCACAGGTATACCAAGGATTCCCAGCCTGTCCCCTTGGACTCTCCCGTTCACTCCTTACAGCCTGGTGACTCTGTGCTTGTTCGCACCTGGAAAGACGAGCCTCTCCAGGAAAAGTGGAAAGGACCCTATACCGTCCTGCTGATCTCCCATACAGCGGCAAAGATCGAGGGACACAAGAACTGGATCCATCACTCTAGTCTGAAGGCAGTAACCGCTCCCTCGTCAGCAGGACAGTGGACCGTCCAACCTGCTGACTCCTCATCTAGTGAGATCTCGGGCTAAAGCTACTGTTTAAAAGACACAAATAGCGGGCACCTTAATGCTAAAATGGGCCCACCCAGGTACTGGAGACCCTGGGTTGGGAAGACTCTGGTAATAATTAATTGGGTAACATTGTTATTCTCTGTATTGGTATTTCCAAACTGTGCATATCGGGAGCATAACTCCTTTGTTTTGCTTGCGCACCATGTTGCTAATTTAACAAACCAGACTGATTGCTGGGTATGTGCTCCAACTCCACTATCCCCCAAAACGGGAATGCCCCTTGACATGCTGCCCTTGACCCTAGCAGAATTAGCCACCACCAAAGAGCAGGAAAGAACGGACTCACCGTTCTGGAACAAGATCTCTTTACAGCAAGCCACCTATCAGGACCAGGAGTATTCAGTTGCAGTACTCACTGAGGGAGTATTATGTTTTACCTGAAACCAATCTGATCACTATGGGCATCCTGTGGGAAAGAGCTCCTGTGTTATTACACAGTGGGCTGATGGGTATTAAATAAAGACCAACAGGGGAGGCCAACAGTGTGGGTGTAATGGTTCCTCCCCTTTTAGGGAAACACTTACAAATAATCTTACCACAAAAAAGGGGTTTGGAAATGTAACTTGCTGTCCAGTTAATATCTCCAATGTAGCAAGCCAATGGTGGGTTTGTAGTGATCCCTATGGCGAGTGTAATTTGAACAGCACAATTAGAAACGCCCCCACTTGTACCCAATCAAAAAAATAAGATGCTCCCATAGAGGCATATAAATTGTTTAAAAAAAGCAGCCAAAGCAGCCTTAAATATCCCAGGAATCCCCTTAAGAAACAGTCCTTACTGGGCCCTACAAAGTCACTATTTTGTATGTGGCCGAAAGGCTTACAAGGTGCTGCCAGCCAACTGGACAGGTAGCTGTTATATAGCTCATGGAGTTCCTCATCTTTCCATAACTGCCACACTGCCCAAAGAAAAGATTAAAAATGCCCGAGACACCTCTGTTGAGTCACGAGAAAAGACCCTGCGGCGACTGACTATGGCATTAGAGGGCAATATGAAGAATCCCCTCACAACCGAGAAGCTGGTAGGGTGCTCTGTACTGGGAATAGCACCACTGTTTACTGGGCCAGCCATGGCATGCATGGGCTGCTATACTGTAAGGCTGCAGATGGTACTTAAGAAGGTGGCCTTAAAGTTAAAAAACTCGGTCAGTAATTTAGGGTCAGCAGTAAAAACTTTAAATAAAGAGGTACAGCAGCTCAGGACGTTTTCCCTCCAAAACAGGCTGGCTTTGGACTCTCTCTTGGCATCCCAAGGAGGGGTTTGTGCCCTCGTCAGGCCCCGATGTTGTGTATATGTAAATGATAGCAGTTATGAAATCTATAAAAAGGTGGTACAGGCTGAGGCCCATGCCCGAGCCGGAGCACAGGTTGCCTATACTGCCCCCGAGAGCGATTGGTTGCAAACCTTGTTTTCAGGCTGGGGTTTGTCGTCTTGGCTTGGTGGTTTATTTAGCCTGTTATTGAAACTTCTCTTTCCTGTATTGCTTGTATTACTGGTATTATGCTGTGCAGTATCATGTGTCAGGGTCCTTTTGCAAAAGTTAATAAGTCATTCTCTTCAGGGCTATCACAAAGTGCTTATGCAAAGTCATATTGTAAAGAAATAAGTAGCCCAAGTGAGAAAACTCAGAGCCAAGGCTGTTGAGTGTTCTCAAAGGGGGGAGTTGTTGGGAACACTGGGGCATGGCCACTAGGTAACTCGAGGGGATGGAAGACCACGAGTGTCAATGAAGCCCCCTTGCACTAGGCCCCGGTGTCCTTGGCCCCCCCTCCTGCCTGGAGGCACTCGCAGCAGCTCTGCGTACTAGGCCCAAGTGTCCTTGGTCCCCCCTGCCTGGAGGCACACACAGCAGTTATGCTGAGAATCTGCAACAGTATGTTGCAGAGTCAGACTGCCTGAAACTAAGCAAGGCCAAACAGGGGAGATATGGAAGAACAATGCTGAATAAAGCAGCTTTATGTATAGGGTAACAAATGATACAGAGAATCAGGGAACTAGCTGGGAACTGGATTGGCTGGCTATATGGATACTTGGGGCAGCTTGCTATTGGATAAGTATGCTGGGAAAAAGGATGTATAAAAGCCTGTGTAACTTCCTGCTCTGTTGTGCAGGATTTGAGATTTTAATCTCCCTGTACCTTTTGCAGCTGCAAATAAACTTTTCTGCTTCTCCACCCCGTTGTGATTATTGGGTGTAGCACACCGGGTAACGAACCAACTCAAGCTGTTGTTCAGCCTCTCGGCACTGGGTGCCGGCAACATTATTAATCATTCTTCCAGTTCCATCTAGTAATGGACCAATGCCACTGTTAGGATTCTTTTTGTTCCTAATATACTTTAAAAACAACTTCTTATAGATGTCTCTTTGTATCCTTTCACTCCCTTTATCAATTTTCTAAAATTTCTAGCTTCTGATTTACATTCATTACTATAAAATTTCCCATTTATTCCATTTGTATATAACATATACAATGGCTAGGAAATACAGAGTTGAGGCCAATAGTATTTCTGTCAGGAAAGTAGGCCAAATGTTTGCATTTAGGGCAGGTGCAGGTAACTCCTTTCCTTTACAGTGAAATGGTAGAATGCAAGTATGTGTGGCACATAGGGTGACCAGACAGCAAATGTGAAAAATCGGGACGGGGGTCGTGGGTAATAGGAGCCTATATAAGAAAAATACCCAAAAATCAGGACCGTCCCTATAAAATCGGGACATCTGGTCACCCTAGTGGCAAAGGTGTTTCTGAGGCAGTGCTCAAAAAGAGCAGAGTTAAGGCCTGTGGCACAACTACTAATAGTCCCAGTCCAGCAATCTTTCTCATAGGTCATATGGTTGCACTGTGATTCCTCAGTTCCCCTTCTGTACATTTTGTTATAATGGAATGGGACTAATGGTCCTGCTTTGAAATGCTTGCAATGTTTGGTTGATGACAGGGCCCCTGAGGGAAACGTCATCCATGGTCTATGTCCCAAAACACTGACAGTTTTATTACATGGTTGTTACCATAACTTTAAGCTTTTGAGAGAAGACTGGTGTATGTCTTTCCTCCACCCCCACCTCACCATTCCCTGCAACATGCATTCCCCCGCTGCCAACATTTTCAACTTCCCTGTCCCTTTCTGCCCCATTAAGCCATTAGTTGGCACAGTAGAAGCCATTAACATGTAAGAAATTTCTCCTTGCTGTCTCCTGTCCTGTGCTGTTGCATACACATATCACAAGCAGCAACTTAGGGCTTGTCTACACTTGAAATAGTCTGTAGTGCTATACTGTAAATACTACCTCCATCGGTGTAGGAGAGGCAGTAGCTAGGTCAACAGAAGAGTTCTTCCCTTGTCCTAGTACTGTCTACACGAGGATTAGGTCAGTTTAACTACTCTGCACAGGAGTGTGGATTTTTCTTATTCCTGAGAGATGTAACTGGGTCAACCTAACTTTTTAGTGTAGACCAGGTCTTACTGGAAGGCTGCATGCTACTGTGGTTATGAATAGGGCCCTGTGTAAATCACAGTTTCACAGAGGGCACAGAAATTATGAAAATGCTCCCAAATCATGATTTTGTAAATGTTACCTTAGCTTACAGTGCTGTGTGCATGCAGGGGAATAGACTGCTGTGTATGTGCATGGAAGAGCTGTGCACATGTCTTTGTGGAAGAATAGACTGGTGAGGGGGAAACAAATAGACAGCAAACAGGCTGGGTGTGTCCAAAAATGGATCTACAGGAGCAACTGAAATTGACTAAGTTTGCTAGTTAAATTAATTCTATGCAAATTCCATGATATTCAACACTTTGCCATTTGCACTGTAGAGAATTTTCTTTACAAAAGAAGATTTGCTCAGGGCATTAATTATGTTGCCCATGATGCTCACTGCACTGGGGTCCTCACTCCCTCAACCCCTAGCTGGGATTCCTGACCCTACTTCAGCCAGGCTTCCCCAAATCCATTCAGTTTGCCCCCTTCAAATGCAGCTCCTTACCCCACATTGGGGTGATATGTAGCTTAACTATTCTGGTTTTCAGACATCTAAATTTCTGTCACCTCTATTGCCCGCACCCCAGATCCCAGCTCACATAGAGAGTCAGGGAGAGTTGTTCCAACACTCCAAGAGGATCAGGGCTCCTGCATATCTGAGCACACACATGAAAGGGAAGAATTCAGGGCTGACAGGCCTATCCACTCGTAAGCCTATCCACTCCTGTGGAAGGAAAAGGCCAGGGTAGGGATCGTCGAATCGTGGAAGTCAATGAATGGCTACGCAGGTGGTGTCGGAGAGAAGGCTTTGGATTCTTCGACCATGGGATGGTGTTCCAAGAAAGAGGAGTGCTAGGCAGAGACGGGCTCCACTTAACGAAGAGAGGGAAGAGCATCTTCGCGAGCAGGCTGGCTAACCTAGTGAGGAGGGCTTTAAACTAGGTTCACCGGGGGAAGGAGACCAAAGCCCTGAGGTAAGTGGGGAAGCGGGATACCAAGAGGAAGCACGAGCAGGAGCGTGTGAGAGGGGAGGGCTCCTGCCTCATACTGAGAACAAGGGGCGATCAGCGGGTTATCTCAAGTGCCTATATACAAATGCACAAAGTCTGGGAAACAAGCAGGGAGAACTGGAGGTCCTGGCAAAGTCAGGGAATTCTGATGTGATTGGAATAACGGAGACTTGGTGAGATAACTCGCATGACTGGAGTACTGTATGGATGGGTATAAACTGTTCAGGAAGGACAGGGAGGTCAGAAAAGGTGGGGGAGTTGCACTGTATGTAAGGGAGCAGCATGACTGCTCAGAGCTCAAGTATGAAACTGCAGAAAAACTTGAGAGTCTCTGGATTAAGTTTAGAAGCCTGAGCAACAAGGGTGATGTCGTGGTGGGAGTCTGCTATAGACCACCGGACCGGGGGATGAGGTGGATGAGGCTTTCTTCCGGCAACTCGCAGAAGCTACTAGATCGCATGCCCTGGTTCTCATGGGCGACATCAATCATCCTGATATTTGGTGGGAGAGCAATACAGCGGTGCACAGACAATCCAGGAAGTTTTTGGAAACTGTAGGGGACAATTTCCTGGTGCAGGTGCTGGAGGAACCAACTAGAGGTGGAGCTCTTCTTGACTTGCTGCTCACAAACTGGGAAGAAATAGTAGGGGAAGAAAAAGTGGATGGGAACCTGGGAGGCAGTGACCATGAGATGGTCGAGTTCAGGATCCTGACACAAGGAAGAAAGGAAAGCAGCAGAATACGGACCCTGGACTTCAGAAAAGCAGACTTTGACTCCCTCAAGGAACTGATGGGCAAGATCTCCTGGGAGAATAACATGAGGGGGAAAGGAGTCCAGGAGAGCTGGCTGTATTTTAAAGAATCCTTATTGAGGTTACAGGGACAAACCATCCTGATGTGTAGAAAGAATAGTAAATATGGCAGGAGACCAGCTTGGCTTAACAGTGAAATCCTTGCTGATCTTAAACACAAAAAAGAAGCGTACAAGAAGTGGAAGATTGGACAAATGACCAGGGATGAGTATATAAATATTGCTCGGGCATGTAGGAATGGAATCAGGAAGGCTAAATCACACCTGGAGTTGCAGCTAGCGAGGGATGTTAAGAGTAACAAGAAGGGTTTCTTCAGGTATGTTGGCAATAAGAAGAAAGCCAAGGAAAGTGTGGGCCCCTTACTAAATGAGGGAGGCAAACTAGTGACTGAGGATGTGGAGAAAGCTAATGTACTCAATGCTTTTTTTGCCTCTGTCTTCACGAACAAGGTCAGCTCCCAGACTGCTGCACTGGGCAACACAGCATGGGGAGTAGGTGGCCAGCCCTCTGTGAAGGTAGAAGTGGTTTGGGACTATTTAGAAAAACTGGACATGCATAAGTCCATGGGGCCAGATGCGTTGTATCCGAGAGTGCTAAAGGAATTGGCGGATGTGATTGCAGAGCCATTGGCCATTATCTTTGAAAACTCATGGCGAACGGGGGAAGTCCCGGATGACTGGAAAAAGGCTAGTGTAGTGCCCATCTTTAAAAAAGGGAAGAAGGAGGATCCTGGGAACTACAGGCCGGTCAGCCTCACCTCAGTCCCTGGAAAAATCATGGAGCAAGTTGTTAGAGAGCTTATTCCTTCACTCTCCCACTTCCCTGGTCCTTCTCACATGAACAGAGAGCAACAATACCCAAAGTCCGAAGGTGCAAACAATTCGATGTTTATTGGGGTGAACTTCCAGCAAGCTTAAATACAAGTTCCTTTTCCTTATTTCCGAATCCCCACTTACTTCCTGTTTGCCCCTAATTTATATAGTAATATTCTTAGCTATACCTTAACCAATCATTCTACTAAAATTTAACCAACCAATCCCAACACATTGCAACATGATTATGTAACCAACTATATCCCACCACCCCAACTAGTCCACACCCAGCAAAATTAACTATACAGCAGACAGGAACAATCACAGAATCAGACAGAGATTATACAGACAAACAATAGCAAAGTGGAAACTATAATGGCAAGACAATACAGAAGTGAGGATTTCACATCCCAGTATTGATAAGTGAGTTCTTGCCAGACAGGATGCTATCAAACTAAGTTTTCTTTTACATTTTCTAGGCACTTCCCTTTCTCTGGAGCTGATAGGCACTATCAGGACAGGATTGTATTCCTAACAGCCCAATAGCACCTTCTTTCCATGTGACTACTTTGGAATGTGAGGATGTGACCGGTTGCTTCCCAGCTTATGGCTGCCTCTGTCGCTTAGCCAAAGGCCTTAGCCTAAGAACAGGGCCCCAGACTGTCACAGTAAGAGAAGGACCTTACATTGGCAGACAGTGATTTTGATTCTTTCTTTTATACCTCTAACTAGCCAAGTGATAAGAATACACCTAAATTCTTAAAGTACAGGCCTTTACAGACAGGCCTGAATATCTATATCCTAACACATGTCCTCAAGGAATCAATTCTGAAGCACTTAGACGAGAGGAAAGTGATCAGAACCAGTCAGCATGGATTCACCAAGGGAAAGTCATGCCTGACTAATCTAATTGCCTTCTATGACGAGATAACTGGTTCTGTGGATGAAGGGAAAGCAGTCAACGTGTTATTCCTCGACTTTAGCAAAGCTTTTGACACGCTCTCCCACAGTATTCTTGTCAGCAAATTAAAGAAGTATGGGCTGGATGGATGCATTACAAGGTGGGCAGAAAGTTGGCTAGATTGTCGGGCTCAATGGGTAGTGATCAATGGCTCTATGTCTAGTTGGCAGCCGGTATCTAGCGGAGTGCCCCAAGGGTCGGTCCTGGGGCTGGTTTTGTTCAATATCTTCATTAATGATCTGGAGGATGGTGTGGATTGCACCCTCAGCAAGTTTGTGGATGACACTAAACTGGGAGGAGTGGTAGATATGCTGGAGGGTAGGGATAGGATACAGAGGGCCCTAGACAAATTGGAGGATTGGGCCAAAAGAAATCTGATGAGGTTCAACAAGGACAAGTGCAGAGTCCTGCATTTAGGATGAAAGAATCCAATGCACCACTACAGACTAGGGACCGAATGGCTCGGCAGCAGTTCTGCAGAGAAGGACCTAGGGGTGACAGTGGACAAGAAGCTGGATATGAATCAACAGTGTGCCCTTGTTGCCAAGAAGGCCAATGGCATTTTGGGATGTATAAGTAGGGGCATTGCCAGCAGATCGAGAGACATGATCATTCCCCTCTATTCGACATTGGTGAGGCCTCATCTGGAGTACTGTGTCCAGTTTTGGGCCCCACACTACAAGAAGGATGTGGATAAATTGGAGAGAGTCCAGCGAAGGGCAACAAAAATGATTAGGGGACTGGAACACATGAGTTATGAGGAGAGGTTGAGGGAACTGGGATTGATTAGTCTACGGAAGAGAAGAATGAGGGGGGATTTGATAGCTGCTTTTAACTACCTGAAAGGTGGATCCAAAGAGGATGGATCTCGACTATTCTCAGTGATAGCAGATGACAGGACAAGGAGTAATGATCTCAAGTTGCAGTGGGGGAGGTTTAGGTTGGATATTAGGAAAAACTTTTTCACTAGGAGGGTGGTGAAACACTGGAATGAGTTACCTAGGGAGGTGGTGGAATTCCCTTCCTTAGAAGTTTTTAAGGTCAGGCTTGACAAAGCCCTGGCTGGGATGATTTAGTTGGGATTGGTCCTGCTCTGGGCAGGGGGTTGAACTAGATGGCCTCCAGAGGTCTCTTCCAACTCTGTTATTCTATGATTCTAAGCCCCCAGCTTCCACTGCTATCCCTCACATTCTTCAACCCCTTCCATCAGCTCCCTTCTCCCCTTACCTGAATGCCCAATCCCCATCCTTTCTTCCTTCCTCACTACCAATTCCTATTTATGCCCCTCCTCATAATACCCTCACTGCAGACCCCACCCCACCTCTATCCTCCCTTACTCTTGAACTCTTAAGCATCCTCCCCCCCCAGTGAGCACTCACATAAGTAATTTATGTTCACAGAATAGTTTCAGCAGCTTCTGAATATTCTGCTATACTCAGATTACTTTTCTCAACAAAATAAAATAAAACCCCCAAACACCCACCACCCACCCAACCATGTGACAAAGGCAGATTTTTTGCCCAAATGTTCACAGCTTTCTATTTAATTGTCAGATTTCTGATTCAAACTTCAAAGCTGAGAATGTGTGAACTTCATGACTTTTTCCCTGTGGAGGCTGTATCTCAGGAACCCCTTGCTCAGAATGACCTCACTTTTGGGTCACTAACCTTGCCTCACAATAGAAAATTTCTTTGCAATCCATGTAAGCACCCCAATTCTAGGGCACTTAGAGGAACTGTCCTTTCAACAGGAGGGATGTCCCAACTTTAGCAGGAGGAGAGCTGGCACTCCACTCTACATAGTACTCTATGAAATTAGAAGAAGAATGGAGGGGAAGGGTTCTACACAATCATCTGCTGCATAGCTGGCTCAGGTCCAGTCTGCAATACAGACCTTATAGGTATAACTTTGTCGCTCAGGGGTGTGAAAAATCCACACCCCGTGAGCAACCCAGTTATACCGATCTAACCCCCTGTGTAGACAGCGCTATGGCAACAGGAGAGTTTCTCCCGCTGACATTAGCTACCACCTCTTGGGGAGGTGGGTTAGAGAGAGAGTCTTTATTAAAGTGAAAAGAAAAGGAGGACTTGTGGCACCTTAGAGACTAACCAATTTATTTGAGCATAAGCTTTCGTGAGCTACAGCTCACTTGTGCTACACTGCACTGATGCAGCATTTGAAGTGAAGACTTTCCCTCAGAGAGGCATGAAATGTCCTTTTCACCTCAATGAGATGCTCTCTGTTGAAAGGGGGGATGAATACAGCCTGAAACAGTAGCTTTCAGGTATGAGAACTGGTCCCAATGATGGAGAGTTTCTGACAAATTTCAAGCATGCCTGTTCTCAGCTCCTCACCTCAGTGTCAGCACTGTGCTCTTGGTGTATGATCTGAGTATGCCTGTTCTAAGCTCCACCCCCAGAGGGGCAGGGCTTCCCCAGATCCTGGCCCCCTCCCATAAAGGCAAGTGCCCTCCAGTGCCTGGTTCACATGGGGGTGGGGTCAAAGCCCCATTGGTGGGCAGGGACCCCCAGATCCTAGTACATATGGAGGGCAAAGTGTAGGGCTCAGACCTCACTAGAGAGATAGTGGGGGTCCAGATTCTGGCGCACACACGTAGGTAGGGAGAGGGGCTCCGACACACAAAAGGGGAGAATGTGGGGTTGACTCTGCCCTTATTCTGCCCTGTTCCTCTGCCACTCATCCCCACGTCCTCCTCCCAGTGTTCCTCACCTGAGCCCCCCAACCCTCCTTATCTCTCCAACCAGCCATCCCCACAATCCCCCCTCCCCTCGATGAAGCCCCAAAACTCCTCTCATCCATATTTCTCCCATTTCTCCACTCCCCTGCCAGCAGGCATTTGCCCAGCTATTTTTTTTTGTACAAAGATACTTTGATTGCATCCTCCCCCACTCTGTGCCCCGCCAATACAAAATTAAATTAAATAAAAAACCCAACAATACAAATTTTAGGAATATGCCTTCTGACCTTGTACAGCTTTCTGACCAACGTGGGGCTTGCAGAGATACTGGACCATGTTGCACAGACTACTGCTCATCCCCTTGAGCTATTCAGCTCGCATGAAATGGCAAAGGCTAAAAATCCTATTACCTCTTCTGCCCATACATGCTCAGTGTAATGTATTAGGTGCCTGAGCTTTAGAACTGCTTGGTGTGAGCCTAACTGGAGAGACAAACTCTTTTTCAAACAACGTTTTCATTTGATTTTCCCCAAAGGTCTGGTGGGTGTTATGCACTGTATTCAGACCCTGGTCTGACAATCTGGGCCCTGATTCCATCTCTGTCTGTGTGCAAAAAAGTCTTCCAAACTAGGTCAAGTTTAATTTAAGTAAAACTGATGTGGGGGGGAGAGTGTCTCTTGGGAACTCCTTGGCTAAATGGCCTCAAATTTGAATCACTGACCCCATCGTAAACCACCCCAAGGAACACTAAATTTCAAGGCAATCCAAGTAATCATATGGATTTTAGAGCACTTTAAAGAGAAAGGGCTTCTGAACCTCCACTATAATTTAGGTCCAATCTTGCAAAGATTTATTCATGTGCTTAATATTGTGCACTCTGAGTAATCCAACTGAATTAAATGGGACTGCTCACCATGCATAAAGTTAAGCACATAAGTAACTCTTTGCAGGATCGGGGGTTAGACTCTTTGGGGCAGGGAGTATGTTTTTGTTAAGTATGATTATGGTGGTTAGCACAATGGGGCACTGATCCCTTTAGGCATCACCAATACACTAATAATTAATAAGAATTATAACCATAATACTGGAAAGATGATGGACCTCCCTCTTAAGGCAGGGTGAAATTGATCCCTATGCAAATGAAGACTTAAGTAGGATTTACGCTGTGCATAGGCCTTGTGCCGTTTCTCTGCACAGGTGTCAATTTCGCCCCAAGTGATTGAACTGATTGAACATTCAATCACTTCAATGCTTAACATAGAGCATATCAATCTCTTAATAAACAATAACCTGGATGAATTCTCTTCCTCCTAGTAGATCTCATCTGCAGGACATCTGTTCATAGCCCAAATGTTCTCCTTTCTATGACTCAGTTTACATATCTGCAAAAGAAGTATAACAACACTTATCCATATCCCAGATTGACTGATTAATGTCTGATAAATGTTTGCAAAAAGAAAAGGAGTACTTGTGGCACCTTAGAAACTAAAATTTATTTGAGCATAAGCTTTCGTGAGCTACAGCTCACTTCATCAGATGCATGCAGTGGAAAATACAGTGGGGAGATTTATATACACAGAGAACATGAAACAATGGGTGTTACCATACACACTGTAACAAGAGTGATCAGGTAAGGTGAGCTATTACCAGCAGGAGAGCGGGGGTTGGGGGGGAGCTTTTTGTAGTGATAATCAAGGTGGGCTATTTCCCTCAGTTGACAAGAACGTGTGAGGAATAGTGGGGGGGGGAGGAGGAATAAACATGGGGAAATAGTTTTACTTTGTGTAATGACACATCCACTCCCAGTCTTTATTCAAGCCCAAGTTAACTTTAGTTTGCAAATTAATTCCAATTCAGCAGTCTCTCACTGGAGTCTGTTTCTGAAGTTTTTTTGTTGAAGAATTGCCACTTTTAGGTCTGTAATCGAATGGCCAAAGAGATTGAAGTGTTCTCCAACTGGTTTTTGAATGTTATAATTCTTGAAATCTGATTTGTGTCCATTTATTCTTTTATGTAGATACTGTCCAGTTTGGCCAATGTACGTGGCAGAGGGGCATTGCTGGCACATGATGGCATATATCACATTGGTAGATGTGCAGGTGAACGAGCCTCTGCTAGTGTGGCTGATGTGATTAGGCCCTGTGATGGTGTCCCCTGAATAGATTTGTGGACACATTTGGCAACGGGCTTTGTTGCAAGGATAGGTTCCTGGGTTAGTGTTCTTGTTGTGTGGTGTGTGGTTGCTGGTGAGTATTTGCTTCAGGTTGGGGGGCTGTCTGTAAGCAAAGACTGGCCTGTCTCCCAAGATCTGTGAGAGTGATGGGTCATCCTTCAGGAGAGGTTGTAGATCCTTGATGATGCATTGGAAAGGTTTTAGTTGGGGGCTGAAGGTGATGGCTAGTGGCGTTCTGCTATTTTCCTTGTTGGGCCTGTCCTGTAGTAAATAACTTCTGGGTACTCTTCTGGCTCTGTCAATCTGTTTCTTCACTTCAGCAGGTGGGTATTGTAGTGTGAGAATGCTTCACAGAGATCTTGTAGGTGTTTGTCTCTGTCTGAGGGGTTGGAGCAAATGCGGTTGTATCGTAGAGCTTGGCTGTAGACAATGGATCGTGTGGTGTGCTCTGGGTGAAAGCTGGAGGCATGTAGGTAGGCATAGCGGTCAGTAGGTTTCCGGTATAAGGTGGTGTTTATGTGACCATCCCTTATTAGCACTGTAGTGTCCAGGAAGTGGATCTCTTGTGTGGACTGGTCCAGGCTGAGGTTGATGGTGGGATGGAAATTGTTGAAATCATGGTGGAATTCCTCAAGGGCTTCTTTTCCATGGGTCCAGATGATGAAGAGGTCATCAATGTAGCGCAAGTAGAGTAGGGGCATTAGGGGACGAGAGCTGAGGAAGCGTTGTTATAAGTCAGCCATAAAAATGTGAGCATACTGTGGGGCATGCGGGTACCCATAGTGCCGCTGATTTGAAGGTATACATTGTCCCCAAATGTGAAATAGTTATGGGTGAGGACAAAGTCACAAAGTTCAGCCACCAGGTTTGCCGTGACATTATCGGGGATACTGTTCCTGACAGCCTGTAGTCCATCTTTGTGTGGAATATTAGTGTAGAGGGCTTCTACATCCATAGTAGGTAGGATGGTGTTTTCAGGAAGATCACTGATGGATTGTAGTTTCCTCAGGAAGTCAGTGGTGTCTCTAAGACAGCTGGGAGTGCTGGTAGTGTAGGGCCTGAGGAGGGAGTCTACATAGCCAGACAATCCTGGAGTGGATGTGGCATTACACAAAGTAAAACTATACCCCCTGTTTATTTCCCCCCCCCCCCCCAAACACACACACTGTTCCTCACACGTTCTTGTCAATCCTGGAAATGGCCCACCTTAATTATCACTACAAAAGGTCCCCTCCCCCCCCCTCTCCTGCTGGTAATAGCTCACCTTACCTGATCAATATCGTTACAGTGTGTATGGTAACACCCATTTTTTCCATGTTCTCTGTGTATATAAATCTCCCCACTGTATTTTCCACTGCATTCATCTGATGAAGTGAGCTGTAGCTCACGAAAGCTTATGCTCAAATAAATTTGTTAGTCTCTAAGGTGCCACAAGTACTCCTTTTCTTTTTGCGGGTACAAACTAACACAGCTGCTATTCTGAAACCTGATAAATGTTTGAGAACCTCAGATGAAAAGTGAAGCAGAACTGCAAAATATTGTCCATAATAATCACTAAAACCCCTCACCCACAACCATTTCAGATCTGGGGACAACTTATACCTTCAAGTCAGTAGCAATGCTATGGGTACCCGCATGGCCTCACAGTATGCCAACATTTTTATGTCTGACTTAGAGCAACGCTTCCTCAGCTCTCATCCCCTAGCACCCCTCCTCTACTTGTGCTACATTGATGACATCTTCATCATATGGACCTGTTAGGTGAGAAAAGATAAACAGGAGGCAGTTATACCAACTGAACGAAAGTCTTGCTAAGAGAGGTTGCTGGGAAAGTCTCTGAAAGTAGAATGAAGAAATATTTGTTTAAGTTACAGAGAGTGAGAAAAAAGGGGAGGCCTGCATTCCTGCATTTTTGTACCAGATGTGCTGGGAACAGTCCTTGAGATACAGAGGCCCTGTTTTCCACTCCCTGCTCTTGTGCTATGTCTGTTTTAACTCCTCGTCTCCTGGTTGACACCCATACCGATAAGAAAGTTAGTGAAGCACTACGATTTGCTAAAAGTTATCTGCAATAAGGGGGGTATATGTGCATGCATATAGAGAAAGAGAATTTTAACTAATATAGGGGAGGGGTGGGCTGCTTTATGAATAAATCTGTGACGCGACAGGACTGTCTATAAAATCCTATGAGTTTTACTTAGAGGTTGGCTGGTTCTCTTTGGAGACGGGCTGTTCTCTATTGTTGTGTGTGCACTCTTCAATAAAGAGCTTTGAGTTCGGACCTTGCTGGTGTTGCCTGTCTCTCTCCGGTCAGAAAACGAACTGTGCCCGTCTGGGGTTTGAGTCCTCAACAGACCCAAGGGAAGGAGGCACTTGAAGAATTCCTCCTGGATTTCAACAATTTCCACCCCACCATCAACCTCAGCCTGGACCAGTCCACAAAAGAGATCCACTTCCTGGACACTACAGTGCTAATAAGTGATGGTCACATAAACACCACCCTATACCAGAAACCTATTGACCGCTATACTTACCTACATGCCTCCAGCTTCCATCCAACACACATTACACTATCCATTGTCTACAGCCAAGCCCTAAGATGCAACCGAATTTGCTCCAATCCCTCAGACAGAGACAAACACCTACAAGATCTTTATCAAGCATTCTTAAAACTACAATACCCACCAGGGGAAGTGAGGAGAAAGGTTGACAGAGCGAGATGGGTACCCAGAAATCACCTACTACAGGACAGGCCCAACAAGGAAAATAGCAGAACACCACTGGCCATCACGTATAGCGCCCAGCTAAAACCTCTCCATTGCATAATCAACGTTCTACAACCTATCCTGGAAAATGATCCCTCACTCTCCCAGACCTTGGGAGGCAGGCCAGTCCTTGCTTACAGACAGTCCCACAACCTGAAGCAAATACTCACCAGCAACTACACACCACACCACAGACACACTAACCCAGGAACCAATTCCTGTAACAAACCTCGTTGCCTACTCTGTCGCCATAACTACTCTAGTGACACCATCAGAGAACCCAACCACACCAGCCACACCATCAGAGGCTCATTCACCTGCACATCTATTAATGTGATATATGCCATCATGTGCCAGCAATGCCCCTCTGCCATGTATATTGGCCAAACCGGACAGTCCCTACGTAAAAGAATAAATGGACACAAGTCGGACATCAGGAATGGTAACATACAAATGCCAGTAGGAGAACATGTCCATCTTCCTGGACATTCTATAACAGATTTGAAAGTAGCTATACTTGAACAAAAAAACTTCAGAAACAGACTTCAAAGAGAAACAGCAGAACTAAAATTCATTTGCAAATTTAACACCATTCATTTGGGTTTGAATAGGGCCTGGGAGTGGCGGGCTCATTACAAAAGCAGCTTTGCCTCTCCTGAATTGACACCTCCACATCTATTATTGGGAGTGGACTATATCCACCCTGATCGAATTGGTCCTGTCAACACTGGTTCTCCACTGGTGAGGTAACTCCCATCTCTTCATGTGCCAGTATATTTATGTCTGAATCTATAATTTTCACTCCATGCATCTGAAGAAGTTCCCACAAAAGCTTATGCTCAAATAAATCTGTTAGTCTTTAAGTTGCCACCAGACTCCTTGTTGTTTATGTGGATACAGACTGATACTAAAAACCCTACATTACATACTACTTTACAAAGAAATGAAAATTCTCATGATTATGATGTCTATGAAAATTGGTAATGGAAACAAGGTTTGGAAGGTGTTTTGATTTCTTTATATTGGAAAGTAAATTATTTAATTTGGTTGCCTTCTTGCAGGCAGATGATCCAGAAATTGCAGCCTCTGCCTAGGGAATATTGAAAATAAAAATGCCTAAAAGGTGTGTGTTTAGACAAGATGATTTACAGTGTAGCTGTCATGGCTGATACTGGGGTGAGATGTATGGTTGTTTGTAAATACACATTGTATCGTGCATCACTTTAACACTGGGGTCTTCTAAATGCCGTCTTTTAATCCCTGCTGGTTTTCACTTTTCCAGTGACTGTGATATATTTTGAGAACCATGAAGTCTTTAGTTTGTTTCAAGCCTTTAAGCTGGGCTATTCAAAGGGACTTGGGTGTTGTTTTGTTTATTAGCTTTTATAACACATAGCTGGCGGTCAACACAAAGACTCCTGAAATTATAGGGACAATCCTGGCTTTAGTAGCAATTATTTCTTATGCTAATTTCTTGTCTTCCTCTTCTTTCATTGATTCTTACTTCAGCTCTAGCCTCTGAATTCTCCTCTCTCCATTTTAGTTCTTTTTCCTCACTCTTCATACTGCTTCCAGACCTTGCTTCTGGCTCACATCTGTCTTTCTTAGGTACTTGCTTCTATGCCATGCACTTGTTTTCTCTTTTGTCCTTTAAATTCCCCGTTTCATTGATTAGAATTTTCATCTTGGTTTGCAATTTGTAATCCCCAAAGGTTACTTGTAGCACTACCCAAATATGGTGCTAGTTGAGTAATGCCTCCAAACTCATTAGTTTAATTTATAGGACTTTATACTCTTTCAGCGGATTATAATTGTCCGCAAGCTCACTTCTGTGAATGAGTTGGTACCACTTTGCAGTAAATATATTAATCAGTGGAGGTAGCTGCTATGTTGAAAGAACCAGTTAGAGAAAAAGACAAGACTTATATTAGCCTCAGGATAAATTCACTTTCTGTGCTTCTACTTATTTCAAAACCACCAGTCCCAGATTACTTCCTCCTTTTCAGTTCCTTTTATTCTAGCAGGGACCCAATCCTGAATTCCTCACTCTGGCAAACTTCCCACTGAACTCAGTGAGAGTTTTTATTTATTAGTATTTTTATTATTGATTATTATTATTATTATTATTATTACCTGTGCCTCGATTGAGTAAAAAAAATCAGAACCCCAACTTCAGTGGAAATCTTCCAAATGGACTTCAGATTTAGGTCCTTGAATATTAAAGTCACAATTCCAGCTAGAAGAGAAAAATATAAATGTTTGAAATTTAGGTGTCTTTATTGTTTTTCCTGATGCATTTTCAGTTTCAGACAGAATCAGTTTCTTTAGACCCCAAATCTGGTCTCTATTACACCTATATACATGCAGGGGAACTCCACTGACCTCAATGGAGTTACACTGGACTTATGCAAGTGCAAAATTTGACACTCATTTCCTGTCTCTATTGTAGCTGTTTTAGGTCTGGGCCACCCAGTCCCACAGTAAAACCCAGAGGAAGGAACCGAAGGGGAAGAAATCTCTGCAAAGTTCTCCCAGAAGAGATTTGTCTAATTATTTAATTCAGAAGGCCCCACTCAATCATGTCTCATTCTGCTTCTCTTCTGCAATGGAAGCACACTGATGGGGATCCTAAGATGGCATCTATCCCAGGGAAATATCTTTAAGGCTGAAGGGGTGTGAGCAGACTGTGGAGGATTCACTGACTGTGCACTTTAGGGGGCAGTTTCCTTTCTTGATATCTTTTTATTTAGTTTCATTATAATTCCCTGAGCTTTTATCATCATCTTATCTGGGCACTTACTTTACTAAGACATAACTAAGACAGTTGAAAGAGGGCATTCTTTAAATTTACTATAGCCACAAGCTAAGATTCTAAACAATAACCTATTGCCCTGTCCACGTCTCTTCTCAATTACTCTCATCTCTCCTGAGTGTTGTCTGCAAAGCCTATTACAAAGCCAACAACAAAGCCAACAACAAAAAAGTCAGTGCTTCTTTAATGAAGCACTAGGGTACCATGGAACTGACCTTAGAAAGTATGACAATAAATAGTGGTTGGTTGTCTTTATTCCATATCAGGTTTCAATAAGTTAAAGGCTGGAAAAAAAACAACCCCAAAACATTGTGCAAATGTTCCTGCTAAGCTGACATAAAAGGGACATAAGCATGACAGAAGCAAATTAATTAGAAAATTCACATGAATGCTTTTACCAATATTTGTCTAGCTCTAAAAGTTACTAAGGCATAGAAGATTCAGCAAGGTGCTTAAAATAAGGCACTTGCTTAAGCACATTGCTGAATCCAGGTCTAAATTCCCGATCCTGAAAAGATTTAGCACACACTCATAACTTTGGTCAGATGAGCAGTCCCATTGAGCTCAAGACAAGTTTTGATATGTGTGAAGATATTTATCTACATGTGTTTGCAAGACTGAGGATTTAGGATCCAGCGGACGTATTCTGAATTTGGCATCTTTATCTAATATGGATATTTGTTACAGTAAAGATAGCTATATGCCCGAAAGAGGAGAAAAGCTCCACACTTGAAAAGTTATTTGGTTTTTTGGATAATTTTCCAGGTATTTTTCCTCCTTATGCATGTTCCATAGAACAAGCAAAACAGTTATATGGTCTTGTAATTAATTTTGCTGTTGTTTTTGCATTCCGTTTATAACAGCCCATTTCATTTGACTCCAGAACGCAAGTAATAATTGGAGAGTATGCTTACCTGATTTTTCCATTTAGGGCAAATTCTGCTCTCAATGAAAGAATATTTGGTGCCTTCTGTTTACTAAATTAGGCATCAGTTAAGGAACGCATTTAAGCATTTGAGTCCCAGTGCGGATTAAGCACATGCTTAAGCCCCTTTCCTTAATAGGGATGGCTTCCTAAAATGGGATCTTAATTATTTTAATGAGGAAAGTGCTATTGCCTTGTCCTTCAATCTCATGTCTGCTGTACTTGTACTCAGTGTATAAATTCCAGCTTCCAGCCAGTAACAGCGTACAAAGCCTATTAGGGTAGAAAAAGAAGTAGGATGAAAGGTGACTAGCCTGTAAGAAGGAAACCTCTTGTTTGTGAAGTTGCGTGCATCGCTGGTTTGATTTACAAGTATTGATGAAATCATGCTATGGTTCCCTGCTTGGCAGTTACTCCACTCATTGCCTCCTGCCACTTTTCTTGGAGGCAGTGAATTGTATCATGCCTTAGAAACAATGTTTCAGGTTCCTGAATGTAGCTGCCACTGCCAGATTGGCAGTGTACTTGCATATTAAAGAACTGCAAGGGATACAATGCACATTCTGTGAATCTTCCTTTTGAGGGGGGCTGTGGGTGACCTGACAATGAACCAGACCATCCCCTCTTGGAGAAAGAAGCTCTTTAAGGTCACAAACAAATTATGTAATGGAACATGTGCAGATTAAAAACTACAGCTGTATTGCATTTACAATTAAATATTTGAAATTCACTTCCCTGCCTCCCATATGCCTGCTCTTTTTGAAATTAAGAGAAAAGCACTAAAAAGAGTCCGTCTTTACACTGGGGGACTGATAATCCAGTCATTTTCTAACTGGTAAACTGAATAAATAAGTTATGGGATCATTAAAAACCCATGGAACCCCACAATGTCATTCTGAAAGAGACATTTTTCAGAGCAGAACCACATTTGAAAGCAGAGATGGACCAGAAGCAAAATCCCCAAGCCCAAACATCCCCAAGCTCTGAGAGGGTGATAGGTTTTGAATCTGGACCTGGATCTCCTCCATTTATTTCTGTGAATCTAGATCCAAATATCCCCAGTCTTGAGGGTTTTGGGATAAGGATATCATTTCTTATTTTGCAGTTTAAGTGTATCTCTGCTTTAAAACCCTTATTCTGAAGCCCCTATAGAATCTCACAGGTAAACAGACTAGTATCAAGATAAACTCTTTTTATTTCAAACAGAAACTATATACAGAAATGAGGAAACAACTTCACACTAAGCCGGCAGCTACCCTGTTTCCAGGACAATAAGGATTTACTGCACTTTGCACACTCACAGATGCCTTTCAGACAGACACAGTCAGGTCATAACAGGCCCCAAATTGTATGTTTTGTAAAAAAAAAAACCCATACTGCTGCAAAATTTAAGACCATAGAATCTTTTCCACATTAAAAAAAGGAGTCCCATAGGACACATTAAACCTTCTCCTGCACTAAGCCACAGCTATCCTCTTCAGGGAAAACCCAGAGGTTACAGATACTTCTTGGTCACCAACACAAAGCAGCAAATTTTTTTCTATTTTCTATTACTTCTTTAATGAAGTTTTTGGGATGAAGATAAGGGATCCTTTGTGGAATGCTCTTCCCTCTGCCCCTACTATCTCAAGCATTCTTAAAAATATCTAATTATCAGCCACTGCCAGGAAAGGCAGCAAAATGATCGTGTGGTGTCTTTTTGCAGGATACTCCCACATGGCAATGTGAATGCATGCCCATGTAGAAATTTAACACAATTGATGCACCAATGAATAGTGAAGAGGTGAGTTTTGTGCTGTACATCAAATTACATAGGTGTCAGGGTCAGGACATAGGCAGCTGGGCCTAGTGGTTAGTATGGGGCTGGTCCCCACACCAGCTGGGGTTGAGAATGAAAAGTTCAGGAACCGATAGTCAGATACAAGCAAGGAAGCTGGGTTAAGAAACCAGGAGGTCGAGATCAGGAGATGAACCCAAGATCAAGAACCATGTGTCATGAAACCAGGAGACAAAAGCAGGTAGCACTGGGTGAGCAGTCCAAAGCAGGATTGACCCCAGTTGTACAAACAACTTCTTGTTCCTCCTTCAGGTTTAAGTAGGGGGACTGGGCCAATCAGGAGTTCTGGTGTTCCACCAATTGGAGTCCAGGGGTGGAGCCTCCTATCTAAGGAAGGCTTCAAGGAGCTCTGGGTCTAGCTGATGTCGGTAAGCTGTTGGGTGGCAGGCTGGAGCATGATGGTTCCCGCAGGACTGCTGCGGATGCCGATTGGAGATCTGTGGGTCATGACAATAGCCAGTGTACTTCCTGAAAAAGAAATACTGTTGCTGGATTTGTATATTTCCCAGTGAAGTAATAAGGTGGGGGTAAGAGAACAAAATCTTTGATGTTTTAATAGGAGATACTAAGATGCATGTACTATAAGTCTATTTATTAATTCAGGAAACAGTATATAAATATATAAACACACGAGCACATCATTTTGCTATAAAGAAGCCTGAAACTTATCATGATAAACAGAAGCAAAACCAACAGGCGCAGACCCATGCTTAGCTGATTAAAAAAACGCACACATTATTTGCAATTAAATTTGCCTTAAGAGAGACTAGAACCCAGAAGAGTAATGTAGCCATATAAGTTACCAGGATCCTAGCTAGACAGGAAAAACAGTAGGTCTCTCTATAGCTGAGAAAGTTTTTTTTTTTTAAGACTGATTCTTAAACCAGCAGTTGTTCAGCTGAGGATGAGTTAAAATGCACAAATATAATAAGATGTGGCTCAGGGATGGTTCCAGAGGAATTAGTTAGTTTCCGTATGTAAAATGTGCACCTGATGTAAAAAATTCTTTCTACGGGTTAGCCTCTAATATTACACTAAATGTTACTAGTGTGTATTGTTGGCCATTAAAAAGACAGGGCTTGATTCTCATTTATTGTAAAGTTGCTTTACATGCTCTGGCACTGAAAAGGGCCAATTCATAAATGTAACTGCATCCACTTAAAGGCCCTTTGCTACACTGGTGTGAATGGGCCTGAGTGTAAGTGAGACTGTGGTTCTCTGTTTTACCCAGATTTTAGCACAGCGGTATCTAAAATATCACAGTTATCTCCTATTCGGAATAAATGGAAATACTGTGGTGTTTTAGGCCTGATCTACCAACTCTATTCACCTATCACCAGATCAATCAGCAGTGGTTCAGTTCTCTGAGCTGAGTGAATAACTAATTTTTTGGTTCAGTATCCAAACTGAAAAAAAAAAAAAGGGTTTGTTTTGAACTGAAACAGATGTTTGTTTTTTTCCTCAACTAAACAGAAAACTAAAAAAAAAAAAAAAGTTTGGTTCAAAGGAAACATTGCAAATTTTAATTCATCTGGATATTTTCAAAATGAACCATTTTGACATTTTCAGTAGTTTTGTTTTCAGGGTTTTTTTTGTTTGTTTGTTTTTTAAACTATTAACAGAATTTCACTCAAAGTTGTGAATAATTTTGGTGTCCCTAAAATGTATTTTTCAGAAAATTTACTCCGTGCTGAAAATATTTTGCCCAGCTTTAGTGATTACAGGCTGTTCCCTCTGGAATTTCACCTGGGTATAGTATTCATTTTCACTTTCTGCTTGAGCAGTTGTGTTTTGTTGCTAGGTACTGGAGATCAGCCTCTTTGTACTCTGGAGGTAGCTGCATTTTGTTGATGGGCAAAATAATTCCTATATATTTTCCATTTCCTAAATCACAAGTATTTTGGGGATTAATTAATTAATGTTTGTAAAGCTCTTGGACATCCTGGGATGAAATTTGTTATCGGAGAGCTGTCAACATTTTTATTATTGCTGTTGTCCTTCTTGATATTGAAACCATTGTTTTCTCTCTGTTCTTAAAAGAGGAAAAGCCAATGTGGCTTAGCTGGTTTGATTCCCTGTTATCAGAAGTATCCACTATGTCAGCCATGCTATCAGCACAGCTCAGGGAGTACTTGTTACCTGCTTTATTGCTGTTTGTCAGGAAAATAGAAATATTGAAAAGTTAGACATGAACAGTGATGACGGTGACATTTTTATTCTGTATTTCAGAGCAGATGATTGAAAATAGGTGTTTTGGGCTCGGTAATGATGTGAGACAGCGGTGGTAAAGGACTTTGCTGAAGCTGAAACCCTAGGAAGATATTTAGCTAATTCAGCAACCAGCATAGTTCCTGGCTTCCTACAGGTGTTCTGCCTTTTACAAGGCAAAGCATGGGTTCCCCTGTGCCTGGCCAGCTCTGCCCACTGGTGAAGACATGGGGCAGGACCATTTGCCACTCTTACCTTACCTAACCTCATTCAGTGCCTGCACTCCCCAGCCACTTTGGGCGTTGTCTGATGTGGGTCATAGGGTAAGGAAGGTTCCTTGCAACCTCTTGAGGAGCAGAGCTGGTCACAATGCAGCCTTTAGAATCCAGACAATATTCCCTATTAAAGACAAATATCTTTACAGATTGACAGGTCAGATCTGGGGCCTAAAACCCTCAAATATACGGACATAAAACTGAGATAAACACAATAAAATAATCTGCTATGGAATGGCTATGTCTTGGCTATGTAAATAAACATCAAACCAGCTCCTAGAGAAAGAATTAGTCTTCCTAATACATTAATATAACACACACACACACACCATTAATAGAACAGTATTAAGGCTGCAGAGTCAAGCTCTCAAAAGTTAGGAAAATGCCTGAATTAAGGCTGCCTATGCAACTTTAATTTGGCTACCCTGTGCATATGCAGTATGATATAATCTTTAATTATATGATGTCAGAGACCAGCACGTGAGCACTCATGTCTATGGATCAGAGCAGGAGTTAGAGGCCAGACATCAGAGCCAAGGGTCAGAAATCAGGAATTGGAGCCCAGGATCACCTGGAGTGAGGCAGTTCCAGGACTGAAACAAGGCAGGGCCAAGGCTGGGAACAAGCAAGCATAGGGGCTGTCACAGCTGTGGGCAAATGTTATGTGCCACCAGCACCCGACTGCTGCTGGTGGTTTTAAGAGCAGGCCTGCTGATCCCCTCAGCAAATCAAGTGGTTCGTCATTCAGGTGACTCAAATGTGGTCACCTGCACTCATTAGACTGCCTGAGGATTAAGCTAGCAGGTAAGAAAGCTAGTTGTGGCTCCTTAGGGTTTGTCTGCACTAGCGCGCAGGGTCAATCTAAGATACACAACTTCAGCTATGTGAATAGTGTAGCTGAAGTCAGTGTACTTAGATCTACATACCCTGGTGTCTTCACTGTGGTAAGTTGACAGCTGACGCTCTCCGCTTGCACTCCTCGTTCTGGTGGAATACCGGAGTAGGCGGGAGAGTGCTCAGTGGTTGATTTATTGCGTCTATACTAGATGCGATAAATAGATGCGATAAATCGACCCCCGCTGGATCGATCACTGCCCACCGATCTGTCAGGTAGTGTAGACAAGCCCTCAGTCCTGACACATGATCATATACTATTATTTCCACAAGACTAGGGCCTCTTTCTGTGCACAGGATTAATGAGCAGCTATTCAATATTTTGTTTTCTCCTCATTGTCCAGTGTGTGGCCCCATATCCTATTTACGGCACACTATTCTAATTGCGCTTTTCTATTGCTCTCATCACGATGGTGTCTGAGTGTTTCACAAACATTAATTTTTTTACATATAGGGAGATGGACAGACATTTTAACTTCAAAAATGTCAGTTTGTTCTGGGTGCCCCAGTTGAGACAACTAGGTACTGATTTTGAGAGTTCTTATCATTATATAGCACGGAGTGGCCAAACTTACTGACCCGCCGAGCTGCATACAACAATCTTCAGAAGTTTGAGAGTTGGGATGCATCTGCTGTGGCTCGGGGTTTCAGCCCCGCTCCTGCTGAGGCAGAGGTCCTGAGCTCCTCCACCCCTCAGTCTGGTAGGTGGAGAATGGGGGTGGGGTTGGGGGGAGGCTCTGCAAGCCGCACTTTAACTGTAAAAAGCCACATGTGGTTCGTGAGCCACGGTTTGGCCACCCGTGATATAGCCCTTATATATTCAAGCACAGATCCCACTGACTTCAGTTACAGTGGTGAGTGCTCAGCACTTCTGAAATCACACCCCAGGATTTCAAGTTGAGCACCCAGAAGGTAAGGAACACAACATTAGTGACGACCAGTGCCATGGTTGGTTGAAGTGACTCAGCTAGTATCACATAGGAGCTCTCTGACAGAGGAAGAGAGAGAATCCAATTTGCAACTGCCTTCACCGTGGACCCTCCTTTCACTTCCTGCAATCCCCCACAGTCTCATTCAGAACATACATTCCAACTTCTGCAATAAATGAAGCAGGGGTCGTGTAGACAACAGTCTTGTTCACTATACAACCCTGATTCATTCCCAGGCTTCCCCCTCCTTCAATTCACCCTCAAGCATTTTATTCCAGTTTCTTTGCCTAAGCAATTCTATTTCTCCTCTTAATACCCTGGCTTCTCATCAGCTCAGTCTCCCTTCACTTCTCACCTCCTTTTCCACCTCTGTCGTACTGGTTCCCAGTCCCAGTCTCCTTGCCAAGCCAATCCCAGTCTACCCCCAAACTCCCTGTCTCAGTTTCCATCTGCCTCCCCCAAAATCTCCAGTCTCAGTTGTATTCTCACCCACCCTCACCCCAGGCTTCTTGTCCCAGTCTCTTCTTCCCATCTCCAGGTCTGACTCTTGTCCCATTCTATTCAGGCAGCTTTCCACTCCCACACTGCCTGAGTGCTCGCACACTGACAGCATAGTGGAGACAGCATCCCTGCTTTTCGTTCTGGTGCCCAGCCCAGCCCCAGCTTGACCTACTGCATCCCAGAGCTGCACTTGCAGGGAAGTCATGCTCAGCCCACTGAAGGCCTGGGCTACAGCATGATCTATATCGATGGAATATTTGGAGTTTTTAGGTGTGAAGCTCTAGTAAGTCAAGTAAGAGCATGTACAAACTGCAATTTTTCAAAGGCTTATAACGTGGCCAAATGAACATAAATTTTTATTGAGGTGGCAAGAGGCACATCCCTGATGCAAAGGACAAATGTCCAGTTCCTGTTTAGTGCATCTCAAGGAAAAGATCACCAGATTTTTTTTAACACAATACAATGTATTTTTCAGTAGCGTCATTTTCAGAAACAGCTGAATCTTTTGGGTTGAAATTTTTCAGAAAAATTCAACCTGAGGGAAACACCAAGCATGCAGAATTTCAGCCCACACAGTTAACATTTTGGAAAGTTATAATAAACCGAAAACAGAGTCTAATAATGGGAAGTGTCAGGCAACCTTTACAATACATGATGCTTCCAGTGCCACCTTGTTATCGTCTGTCAAGGTTCCTTCCCCACTCTGAACTCTAGGGTACAGATGTGGGGACCTGCATGAAAAACCTCCTAAGCTTATCTTTACCAGCTTAGGTCAAAACTTCCCCAAGGTACAAAATATTCCACCCTTTGTCCTTGGATTGGCCGCTACCACCACCAAACTAATACTGGTTACTGGGGAAGAGCTGTTTGGACGCGTCTTCCCCCCCAAAATACTTCCCAAAACCTTGCACCCCACTTCCTGGACAAGGTTTGGTAAAAAAGCCTCACCAATTTGCCTAGGTGACTACAGACCCAGACCCTTGGATCTTAAGAACAATGAACAATCCTCCCAACACTTGCACCCCCCCTTTCCTAGGAAATGTTGGATAAAAAGCCTCACCAATTTGCATAGGTGACCACAGACCCAAACCCTTGGATCTGAGAACAATGAAAAAGCATTCAGTTTTCTTACAAGAAGACTTTTAATAAAAATAGAAGGAAATAGAAATAAAGAAATCCCCCCTGTAAAATCAGGATGGTAGAGACCTTACAGGGTAATTAGATTCAAAAACATAGAGAACCCCTCTAGGCAAAACCTTAAGTTACAAAAAAGATACACAGACAGAAATAGTTATTCTATTCAGCACAATTCTTTTCTCAGCCATTTAAAGAAATCATAATCTAACACATACCTAGCTAGATTACTTACTAAAAGTTCTAAGACTCCATTCCTGGTCTATCCCCGGCCAAGACCCAGCATACAAATAGACACACAGACCCTTTGTTTCTCTCCCTCCTCCCAGCTTTTGAAAGTATCTTGTCTCCTCATTGGTCATTTTGGTCAGGTGCCAGTGAGATTACCTTTAGCTTCTTAACCCTTTACAGGTGAGAGGAGCTTTCCCCTGGCCAGGAGGGATTTCAAAGGGGTTTACCCTTCCCTTTATATTTATGACATCATCTATCTATCTACTCAAAACTGCTAAGGAAAAATGGAGAATAAAAATTCAGCTATAGAACTCTATTACCCTATTGATAACCACTTTGCTTTAGTTAAACAAAATCTGATATTGCAATTGAATGAGCAAGGTGTATTCATTAATTAGACCTCAACAGTGTTCACTAATCCAAACCCACAGATTCTAGTGACCTCCAGTTCCTTCAGTGTGTATGTACAGACATTTTGTTTCCAAACAGTTTTTCCCCTCACTTCCTATTCAACCCTGTAATTGGCTACTCAATTTCTAATTAATATTAATGACTCAGTTTACCAGGGGGAAAATGTTCAACAAAGCAAAAACTACAGATCCTACATGGCTCATTAAAGTCATATTACTTTAAGCATTTGAGAGGATACTTCTGCAAAACACATAAATAACTCATTAAATCAGCTACTTCACTTTTCCCTTGTAGTGTTCCCATATTATAGATGCAAGCACGCTGTAGAAAGGGATGGAATTTATTATTGCCTTTCAGCCATCCTCATACTCATGAAACACACCTGTCAAGGTTCCTTCCCCACTCTGAACTCTAGGGTACAGATGTGGGGACCTGCATGAAAACCTCCAAAGCTTACTTTTACCAGCTTAGGTTAAAACTTCCCCAAGGTACAAAATTATTTTACCCTTGGATTTCCACTGCCACCACCAAACTTTATCTGGGTTTACTGGGAAACGTGGTTTGGACAAGTCTTTCCCCCCAAAATCCTCCCAACCCTTGCACCCCACTTCCTAGGGAAGGTTTGGTAAAAAGCCTCACCAATTTGCATAGGTGACCACAGACCCAAACCCTTGGATCTGAGAACAATGAAAAAGCATTCAGTTTTCTTACAAGAAGACTTTTAATAGAAGTAAAGGAATCACCTCTGTAAAATCAGGATGGTAGATACCTTACAGGGTAATTAGATTCAAAACCTAGAGAATCCCTCTAGGCAAAACCTTAAATTACAAAAAAAGACACACAGACAGGAATAGTCATTCTATTCAGCACAGCTCTTTTCTCAGTCATTTAAAGAAATCATAATCTAACACATACCTAGCTAGATTACTTACTAAATGTTCTAAGACTCCATTCCTGCTCTGTCCCCGGCAAAAGCAGCATACAAACAGACACAGACCCTTTGTTTTTCTCCCTCCTCCCAGCTTTTGAAAGTATTTTGTCTCCTCATTGGTCATTTTGGTCAGGTGCCAGCGAGGTTACCTTTAGCTTCTTAACCCTTTACAGGTAAGAGGATTTTTCCTCTGGCCAGGAGGGATTTTCAAAGGGGTTTACCCTTCCCTTTATTTTTATGACAACACCTTTGAATAATTTATTGGTCAGAATAAATTGATGGACAGATGTCAGAGTAACAATGGGAGGGAGGGAGAAAGATTCAACTTGAAGAAAAGATGCTAAAAAGGGGAGGGGAAAGATTTAATTGTGTTATGTATGTTCTCTCTCACAAATGCCACTCATTCAGGACTAGATTGTGACTTGGACTGACAGGTGAGTAAGAACTCCCCTGTGCACTCCAAAATGGCAACCTAGCCTTTGCTTTAGGACAGAAGTATAACCAGGCACTATGCACCCACTCACTCCCATGAGACAGGTGGATAGGGAAGGGAGGACAAATGGATGAAATAAAGCAACCTTTGTTGTATCCAAATACGAGTCTGGAGCACCTGAGGAGTCATTCCTCTAAATGCAATGTGGAACTGAACATGTTAGGCGTGTTGTTTTCAAAAGAAGAAATGGTGGGTTTGATGGAGACCAAAAATTGTAATTTAGGCTTGGTCTGCACTACAGAGTTAGGTCAACGCAAGGCAGCTTAGGTTTAACCTAACTATGAAAGTGTCTACACTAGTTTGAGCCCACTGACATAACTGCCCTGCTATGCTGACTTAATAACTTCACTTTGATGAGATGTGTATAGTCAATGTCGATGTAGCTAGGTCGACGCAGTTATCAGTGTAGACACTGTGTTGCTTACATCGATTGTTACTAGCTTTCAGACGCCATCCCAGAATGCCCCACACTGACAGTACAACCAGTATAAGTGCTCCTGATGAAGACACACACTGGCGACACAAAAAGCATAGTGTGGACATGTAAAAGTAAAAGTAATTACTGCAGCAGCAGTATGCCAATCTAATTTAAGTCAACATAATTTTGTAGTGTATCCATGCCCTTAGAAGATGCTAGAGTAGAAGGTCTGGGTTCTTGGTCTATATGGAAAAGCAGGTGGAATCACAAAAAAACTTGGTGGGTGAGCCATGAGAAGTAGCTTTGTCAGAGAGTCAGATTGAGGCCAGGGCAAAAAATAGCTATATTTGCAGGAGTTGCTGGTAAAGTCTCTAACAACAAGAAAAAAAAGGTGATTTTGAAGAGTAAGTTCTCCTCAAGCTTCATACATTATTTTAATTTTGTAGAACAAGACTCCAGTAAGACCAAGGAAGGGCCAAAATGCAGCTGGGATCACAGGGATCATAGACATTGGAGAGAAGCAGAAAACAGTAAGTGCTTAGTAAGTTACGTTATCATGGCAGGGGGCAGAATGCTTATCTTTCCTGATCTCAATCTAGCTATGCAAAATAGCAGGAAAATACTGGCAAGACCCAAACAAGCCTTTAGGATATAAATGTAATGGCACCTTTGCTATATCCTGCTAAACTTGAGGTAATCCATGAAGAAAAATCTTTCCTGTTCTAGGCACTGACTAATTACTTTTAAGTTGCTGGACAGAGTAAGGAGCAAAATGCTCAGTTGCTTCTGGACTCTCAAGAGAACTAACATCCCTCTTCTCTTGCTGGAGTGGTGGCTTTATGAACCTGAACACTGATTAGTTGCTACTGTTCATTCTCTCTTCTGATGTGGGATAGGAGCACGGCTGCTTCCAAGCAAGTAACTTCAGAGTTACAGCTATGTACTCTCACTACAAATCTTGTATGCTTCCCGCATAAGACTTTAATTTGAGACACAGAGTAATTAATCTTTGTCTGAGTAGCTTTGCTTGTATTTTTATTACACTGTCATCTACAGATCTCAACTTAGATCAGGACTCCATTATCCTAGATATTGTATAAACACTTAGTAAGAGATAATCCAAAGATTTTAGGGCCAGATTTTCAAAGGTATTTAGGTGCCTAAATATGCAGAAGGATGCCTAGGGAAATTTTGAAAAGCATCCAGGGACCTAATTCCCACTGATTTTCATTTGAAAAACCCACTAGGCACTAGGTGCATCTTTAGGTGCCCACATTCCTTTACGAATCCGGCCCTTAACCTTTTCTGTGT
Organism: Eretmochelys imbricata; assembly: GCF_965152235.1. Taxonomy (NCBI): domain Eukaryota; kingdom Metazoa; phylum Chordata; order Testudines; family Cheloniidae; genus Eretmochelys; species Eretmochelys imbricata. The sequence goes on from NC_135573.1 coordinate 245,385,771, forward strand.
TATAACAATATTGATCATTGGACAAGGTGTTTCTAAATAACTAATTATACATCAACATTTTCTCACCTCCATCTGCCACAAACTGTGGACTGTTTCAAAGTTCAAATGCTCTGTGTACCGAATTAGAATTGGTTCAGTAGCCAAATGGTTTTTAATTTCTTTAACATCTTAGGGCTTGTCTACACTGGCAAGTTTTGTCCATGTTGACACGAAAAAATCGACAAAATCAAAGTCGCCAAAGTGAGTCTACATTTGCTCCCTCTATTGACAGATTGTGTCCACATTCAGAGCACCATTGTCGACAGCGTGAGCAATGGACTGTGGGTATGTATCGCACAGTGCCCGGTAACACCATCTGTTGCTAGGTGTTGTGGAAAGGCAGAAACGGAGCGTGGCACATCCTGGGACAAGCAAAATGTCCCGTCATGCACCGCTTTGTGTCCCAGCTCTCCAATGGTTTCTGACTTCCTTTCGTGCCATTCTGGCTTTCCTTTCGCACCGTTTTTCCAACTGTCAGTCTTTGTAGTGTGCGCCAGCATCTGCAGTGAGAGAGGATGGATCCCGCACTTCTCTCCTACGCGCTGTTAACTCTCGTGAGAACATCGCGTATGGCAGCAGAGTTACTCGCAAAGTTACTGCCAGAGAATGAATCGCAGGCACCCGAGTGTGATATGGATAGCAGCAACTTATCAGTGCTTTTGGCATTCACAGAGCAGCTGCATAGGATAGACCATCCTTGCTGGGCTAAGGAAACTAGCACGGATTGGTGGGATCGCATTGTCATGCAGGTGAGGGATGATGACCAGAGGGTACAGAACTTTAGGATGCATAAAGCAACCTTCCTTCATGGAGCTATGTGCTGAGCTGGCCCCCGACCTGCGGCACAAGGACACCAGAATGATAGCTGCCCTTTCAGTAGAGAAACGTGTTGCAGTCGCTCTGTGGAAACTGGCAAATCCAGACTGCTACCAGTCAGTTGCAAATCAATTTGGAGTGTGGAAGTCCACTGCTGGGGACTTATTACCCCAAGTGTGCAGGGCAATAAATCACATCCTGCTGTGGAGAACTGTGACTCTGGGAAATGTGCATGAAATAGTGGATGGCTTTGCAGAGATGGGTTTCCCTAACTGTGGCGGAGCGACTGATGGCACACACGTTCCAATTTTAGTGCCAGACCACCTTGCCTCAGAATACATCAGTAGGAAGGGATACTTCTCCATTGTGATTCAGGTGCTTGTGGATCACTGGGGGTGTTTCACGGCCATCAATGCAGGCGGGTCTGGAAAGGTGCATGATGCATGCATCATCAGGAACAGTGGCCTGTACAGAAAGCTGCAGGTGGGGAATTTCTTTCCAGACCACAAGATCACAGTGGGGAATGTGGAAATGCCCATAGTAATCCTGGGAGACCCAGCTTACCCCTTGCAGCCCTGGCTCATGAAACCTTACACAGGGCACCTGGACAACAGCAAGGAACGTTTTAACAACAGGTTGAGCAGGTGCTGCATGGTAGTCGAATGTGCCTTTGGCCATTTGAAAGCTCGCTGGAGGTGTCTCAATGGCAGGCTAGACCTTAACGAAGATAATATTCCCGTGGTCATAGCCGCATGCTGCACTTTGCATAATCTGTGTGAATCTTAAGGGTGAAATGTTTGCTCAGGTGTGGAGCATGGAGGCAGAGCGCTTCGCTGCACAGTTTGAACAGCCAGATGCTAGGGCTGTCAGAGGAGCCCAGAGGGCTGCTATTAACATCAGAGAGGCTTTGAGGAACCACTTTGACAACAGGGGCACTGACACATGTCTGCTTTGGAGTTGCTTCCCTGGTGCATCTATGTACAGTTTTGGGGCCCAAGCTCCATACAACAAAATGCTTTAGAAGCCTGGTCCCGAGAGTGAATTGATGGCTATATGCTTTTGTAGAACACAGAATGAAAACGCTGTACCATTAAACACCTTAGCTTTTATTTATTGTTAAAAAGAGTAAAACCTCACAACGGCGTGTAGCTCCAGCTATCATTGTTCAAGCTGTGAGAGGGGGTGGAGTGATGGGGAAACTCAGGGGTGCTGTGAAGTGAAAAGGAACGTGTGGGCAGAGAGGGGGGTGGGGTTGGCAAAGAATTGTGCATCTGCTGCAGAGGTGCTCGAACTCGGATCTGCTCAGTCTGCAGCTGTATCAAAGACTCGAGCCTGTCTGATCCTCCATAACTTTTATCATCCACTCCGCCGCACACCTGGCAAAAGCTGCATTGGCTTCCCAGCACTCTTTGCGTTCCCTGGTCTGTCTCTCATCGTGCTGCAGCACCTCCTGAAATACGTCTTCTTTTCTGTGTCTCGGATTCTTCCTTCTCTGCCGAAGGCGGTCGGCAGGGGTGCGTGGTGCGTTCCTCAAGGTCTCTGTAGCTGTGGATATTGCACAGACAAGGGATTGTTACATTCCAGCAAACAACTGAAACATTTTAGTAACCAGGGCCTTTTGCAGAGTAGCAATCACTTTCTCACTGACTCTAGGCAGGCACACAGCTGTACGAGCCCCCCAATCACTGTGAGTGTCGGGAGTGGGGGGAAGGCAGTTGTGCATACAGACAAAATGGTCACGGCTTGCAGGGCAGCTTTGCAAGGAAGTCATTCTAAAATTATCACACATTTTTTCACAGGTGGCCAACCAGCTTGCTGACATCTCACTGCTGTGGGTGAGCAGGAAAACCAGGGCACAGCTACTGCATGCTTGCGGCTTTCAACCCAGTCTATATGCAGCTCAGCTATGTGCCACTTTGGTCCCAGCTCCAGTGATTGCTAAATGCATGGTACAGTTCCCTACAATGGGGGAACCAACAAGGCTGCAATCCCTTGGAGTCTGCAGCAGAGGATTAACAAGTACCTCTTAGAAACTTTCCAGAGCCTCTCTGGAGGATTCCCTGCAGGTCTCAATGTCCATCGACACCCTGCTTGGCCATGCAGATTAGCTACACAGGGCAATGTCCAGCTCGCATAAAGCACTACCTGCCTCCCACTTTTTGATTCCCTACACAAGCCACAGCAACTTACCTGGGGCTCATCTGCTCCCTGCTCCCTGTAGAGCATTTCTGGAGTGGAAAAAAGTTCCTGGCTGCCTGCCCCACCAGGTGACCCTTCTGGGAACTCCACGTCCTGTTCTAGCTCCACTTCTTCATCCAGAATTTCAGCCTCCTGGTTACCCCCTCTTTCTGCTGCCTCTGAAGTATCCATGGGGCTATTGGTGATGAAGGTAGGGTCACCACCGAGGATAGCATTCAGCTCCTTATAGAAGCAGCAGGTCTTAGGTGCACCATCGAAGCGATGGTTTGCCTCCCGTGCCACAGGGTACATCTACCTCAGCTCCTTTATCTTCACTCTGCATTGCTGCTTATCCCTATCATAGCCCTTTTCGCACAAACCTCGAGAAATTTGCCCATATGTTTTCCGATTCCTATGGGTCAATCGCAGCTGCGACTGAACAGACTCCTCTCCCAATATGCTGATCAGATCCAACAACTCAGCCGTGGTCCAAGTGGGCGTGCGTTTGGTGCGATGGCCATCCATGCTCACCTGAGAAGCCACCTGGGAAGCCAGCAAGCATGAAATGAGATTTAAAATTCCCGGAGCTTGCAAGGGGGAGGGGTGGGTTGGCTTCAGGGCAGTGGAGATCAAACCGCTGACCAGAGCGGCAGCATGGGAATTGTGGGACACTTTCTGGAGGCCAATAAAATCGGGGGAAAAAGGCACGCTGTCTACACTGGCTGTTTGTCGAAAATAAAGGGAGGGGAAAAAACAAAAGTCTCTCACAGGGGTGGAAGTTTTTTGTTGCCAAAAATGGGCGTTTTTCTCGACAACAGTCTCATTGCAGTGTGTGAGCTATCGCTGTTTTGTTGCCAAAATGCAGTTTTTGGTAACAAAATTTGCCAGTGTAGACAAAGCCTTAGTTAAGAATATGCATTTGTGACACAGAGACCCGGCGGTGCCAACTGGCAAAGGTTTCACTACTCTGTGTCAGCAATTCCTAACAGAACTGACAAACTATGCCTAACACACTGCTTTCAGAGTATTTATCCATAAAGAATATCATGTAAGGTATCTAATAAAAGCTTATGTCAGTCTGCTCTTCCTAATCATTGCAAGATGTATGGATGGATGATATATGAGGAGTGGTGCATATATACTGAAATATATCCTCAGAGTGTGTATCAAAGTATGAGTCACCAGCAGAAACAGGTTTTCTCTCAGAGGCAGGGTGCTGGTCCATTTAGCTAACTGACATGTAAATTAAGCATTGTATTGTTTCACAATGGGCCTCCAATCACCTGTTTGAACTGAATGCGAATGAAGAACAGAGACATGAAGTCAACCGGAAAAACGAGCATTGGAGGAGAAGCGGGTTACTTGGAGTGGACTTCAAGGGTTAAGTGGACTATAACTGGGGGACAAATAAAACATTTTGTCATCTATTCGTGGAGGAAACCCTTTGAAGGGCATGGAGTGAGCACTTGGATCCTGGTTTTGATTGAAAAGCAGCAGGTCCATCAAAGATGGACTCCTTGGGAGAAAATCTACTTTATTAAACAGGAAAGGTAACCAATGATAAGTGTGGACCTAGGATTGTGTTTCATGTTTTATTTCATATGTGTAACCGTTTCTGTTTCCACTTATTATCCTTACTCACTATCTCTCAAAACATATCGTTTGATAAATACCTTATGATTGTTTCACTATAAGTATATTTCAGTGCTATGATGTTATAAAGGACCTGATCCTGAGTTGTACTAGTCAAGCTGTGTGTGAACTGTTCCTTCAGAGGCAGCTTACCTGCTAATTTCTGTGAGTATCCAGTGTCAGGGACTGGATACTAATGGGGACCCTTTCAGAGGGGCTGAGGTTAACCTGCAAAGCAAAGTAAGGGCTGGCAGAGATCTATAGAAATTGTCTGGGTGGCTAACAGACTGGTGATATCAGGAAAGTGACACCCATTTAAGATCAGCAAGTCTCTCTCTTTCACTGAAGCAAGGAGGTAACAGGGTGACTCACAATCCTGGGTGCTCTGAGAATTGTCACAGCATTATGACTTCAGTGGGAGCTGGATTAGGACCATACAGAGTGCAGCAGTATAATCTAAAACCCTAAACAATTCCTTCAACAGGGAGCCCCCACAATGTGGGTGAGTACATTTAAAAAGTGTTAATAGCATGATGTGCTCTCATCCGTGACCTTATCCAGCATAAAAATTCATATACATACATACTGCTTTAAAAAGTTGGAGCCCTTAGCAACAGAGAAGCTCAATCAGTGAACCCAGTAGGCAGGACCCCTTGATGTCAACAGCATGACACACTAAAAGCAACAATTTTACTTGGGTCTGTCTGCTAATTGTGTCGCTCCCTCTGGACATGCGAACCCCACTTTGTCCGACACTATAAGTGCCTGGAGCTATTTCAAGATCATTCCATCCAACGTAAGCTCTTAAGTGGATTGTTAAGCCTGAAAAATATATCTGCAGTTACCTAAGACACCATTGGCTCTGTTTAAGATATTTCACATGGAAAACTGTGTTAAATCAGAGACCATTAAGGGCTAAATTGTCCCATTTGGCACTGTCCTGCAGTGCAGAACCACACTGTCCCAGAGGGAGCTTGAAAAGAGATATGACACATGCTGTCCCCAAACTCCCTAGTATGCATGCTGCATCCTGCAGGCATCAGCATGGCCTTTATTCCCTTTTGGGAGTCATTTGTTCTCTGCATGGACACACATCATTGAGCATAGGGACTGTGGGTATGCTGGCTCTTTCTCAAGTTGCACACAAGTGGAGGGAATAGGGAAGGCTCTTTAAGACCTTCTCATTCCCTGCACACCTACACAAGATCCAGGGCAATTCAACTCTAATGTTTCACAGTTAAGCACTCAAAAGTCAGGAAATGCCACAGTTAAGGTTGAACAAACAACCTTAATGCTGCCCCTGGCGAGTATTCGTAACAATAAACAATCTCTAATTACATGATCAAATGCTATTTCTCAAATAACACATTATATCAGATATTTTTCTATAACCTTAGTTATATTTGTGTGACATCTCTTAATGTTTTCTCTTTTATAATTATACTAATCTCTTTTGCATGATAGTCTAGTACAATTTCATTGCCAAATACTTTTTCTATTATACAGTCTCTGATTCCTAAGATATATCTTGTAATACTTTCTCACACTTATGCACTGTACAATTTCTTTTCCACTAGCAGTGTAAGTTTCCCTAGCTTTAAACGAGAGGATGAGACAATTAACTAGCTCGATATTTTAGCTACATATAGATGCACAGCACAGCCTTAGGCACGTGTGTTGTCCCATTGACCTAAATGTTTAAAATGTATGTGTTTTAATATCTTGAGGCCTGTCCATGCTGCCTCCTTCCAATGAAGTAAGTATAGTTTATTATTATTTGATTAGTATTGCAGTACTGCCTTGAGGTCACCAGTCAAGGATTGGGGCCCCACTGTGCAAAGTGCTGTACACACATGTAACGAAAGACTGTCTCTTTCCCAAAGAGTGTACAGTCTAAATATAAGACAAAAGAGAACAGGTAGCCCATTTCAAACAGTTGACAAGAAGGTGTGAGTGGCAGCTGTGCGGCTTTTACTTTATATGATGCACAGTGAGCATGCTAAGAGCTCCTGATGTGTATCACAGGGGGATTTCCAGCTGCAAACCCTACATAAGATCTTCTCCTGCTCCCTCTAAAGTTAATGGCACAGTACCCACCAAGTGTGATGTGGGGCCAAGCCCATAGTCGGGTCTTCCCTAACTACTTGGTACCTTATCAGATTGTAAGAGGCTTTGGCTTAGTCTAATTTCTGTTAATTTCCTTCCCCTAACCTCTTTGCACCTGCCTATGTTTCAGACTATGCACAGACACACCACCCAGCTATCCTTAGCTGTGCACTTCGTTCATGAGCTTAACAAAATACCCTATGCAAAACGTACTGTACCTGGAATGCATGCTGTTTTTGAAAAGTCATAGAATCTCACACTGGTTTACAACAATGTAACTGCATTAATATCCCTGGAATTAGCCCAGATTTATATGGGTAAAATGAAAGTAGAATCAGGTCCATAATTGAGTCAAATAAAAAAAAATCACCAGGATACTGAAAATCAATTCTCCTCAATGAGGGTCCTTTCCATATGAAACTTTAACATTCTACCCTCATCTGGTTTGACTGGAGAGTTGTACATAAGAGTGAGGTGTATATGGATATCTCTCCTCATAATAAAATATGACTGAACATAAAAGAAACAAACAACCACCTCAAAAATCATTCCAGGCACAGACTTTCCGCCAGATTCTCCCCTGCTTTGCACCTATGCAATAATTTAAACATGCCCAACATGAATACAAAATGATACCAAATGTCAATAGTAGAGCTTAACACTTGTACTGCACTCAGTTTGCACTGGTTTTAATGATGGTGCAAGGTAGTATAGAATCTGGGACTAAGCCTGGAATATTTCGTTCTGAGAGGTGGAGCCCATAGTTCTGAGCAACTAGAAAAAAAAAAAATTAGAAGGAAAATCTGTAACCAGAGGCTGCTGCTTTCCCCTTAATACATTATGAGCTGAATTTTTCTGTCAATTACACAGGTGCAAAGCTAGGACTCCTTTGGATTTGCAGTGGTGTAACTGACTGCAAAATTTGGCCCTTCAGATAGAGCTAAGCTCTGTATTATACTTGTCTTTCAACAAGCACTGTCCCGTTAGAAACAACCACCTGAAATTGAATGTTCTCTCGCTTTCTTTTATCAGGGAATTGCAGTCTGTCTGGGCTCTCTGCAGTTTTCCAGGAGCACCAGCAGACATTGCAGGGACACCAATAGGTCAAGCTACATTAAAACATGAGAAAAACCTAGACAAATCACACCCTGCAGCTACCTCTAATTGTCATCTTCAGGCAAATGTTCTTGCATAAATTCTACTTAATGTATACCTGTGGCTGCAAGCAGGTTGGGGGAGTTAAAAGGAAGCTCTGTGAAAGGTGAATTATAAGGCCAAAATAAGATAAGATGGTCTAGAAAAAGAGCAGCAAAAAGAATCCCTCGTTACTGCTGGTCATGGGAATGAACCCACAAACATGTTGGGAACACTGGGGCATGGCCACTAGGTAACTCGAGGGGATGGAAGACCACGAGTGTCGATGAAGCCCCCTCGCGCTAGGCCCCAGTGTCCTTGGCCCCCCTCCTGCCTGGAGGCACTCGCAGCAGCTCTGCGTGCTAGGCCCAAGTGTCCTTGCCCCCCCCCTCTCCCCCCCCGCCTGGAGGCACACACAGCAGTTATGCTGAGAATCTGCAACAGTATGTTGCAGAGTCAGACTGCCTGAAACTAAGCAAGGCCAAACAGGGGAGATATGGAAGAACAATGCTGAATAAAGCAGCTTTATGTATAGTTTAACAAATGATACAGAGAATCAGGGAACTAGCTGGGAACTGGATTGGCTGGCTATATGGATACTTGGAGCAGCTTACTATTCGATAAGTATGCTGGGAAAAAGGATGTATAAAAGCCTGTGTAACTTCCTGCTTTGTTGTACAGGATTTGAGATTCAAATCTCCCTGTACCTTTTTGAAGCTTCAAATAAACTTTTCTGCTTCTCCACCCTGTTGTGATTATTGGGTGCAGCACACCGGGTAACGAACCAACTCAAGCTGTTGTTCAGCCTCTCGGCACTGGGTGCCGGCAACAAACAGGAGCTGAAATCTCTGAAAAGGTCAGACATGGGAACATGTAATGTACATTGTAATGCTATGTTAGCAAGTGTTAACAGCACATATCTAGCTAACTCTTAAAGCACTCAAAAATTGGAAGTAGGCCCTGGATCTCTAGGATCTCTTCATTAGACATGGGCTAAGGAGTTGAGGTTTTTAATTCTCCTCCCAATGATATGGAGAAGAGATTTGAACCAACATCTCCCACAGAGCTATGGGGTATTCTGGTGCAGGTCTCTCTCTTTCTCTCTCCTGTTGTACCTGTTCCACCGTGTATGACATAATTAAATATTCATTGGGCCACAAAGCAGGTGAGACTGCCTCTACAGTCCAGTTGCTGAGTACTCACCTGAGCAGTGGGAGTGCCATGCTCCAATCCCTTCTCCATACCAGGCATATCTTGGGTGAGTGCCCTAACCACTGGGAGGCTTCCTCCCTAATCCCTGCCCCGTCAGCTGTTCTGTGTGCTGTTAAGGATACCCAGAGCACACCTATCAGCCTGGGCCACAAAGGCGAGATAGGCAGGGTAATGCCTCGTTTGAGGATTCTTCTGGGCGCTTCAGTGTGACAGAGGCACTGAGAAGCTGTGCGGACTGAGGACTGAGGCAGCTGTGCCCATGCCCAGCTACCAAAACTAGGAGCCTTAATTTAATGGGAGTTAGATGCCTAGGTACTTTTGAAAATGCTACTAGGTGCCTATATACATCTTTAGATGCCTAAATACCATCACATATTTGTCACCTAGGCACTTAGGACCCTAAGTCTCATTGAAAATCAGTGAGATTTGGGATCCTAAATTACTTTTGACAATTTTACCCTTTATCTATACCTAACCGAAGCACGAGCAATATGGGAGCAACATGCTACCATATCAGAACAATACCCTTTTACACCTGCTTTGCACAGCCATAAATGACTCCACAAGATGTAAGGAGTGGAGACTCAAGGCCCATGCTGTTTAGATCCGGGGTAGATTAAGGGTGTACTCTTGGATTTGGGTCTAAGGGTGAAGTAGTATGAAGTTGGGATCTGACAGTGTCATAATTCCACAAACTGCTCCCGCTCTCTCTCTCAAAAAAAGAGCACAAATGGCAGAAAACTCACAAAACAAACTCCAAACCCAGTCAAGTTCATTCACCTTTTGATGTGACATGATCTTTTTTTTTTCTAATTAGCCTGGTATGTTTCAGCTGAGCCTGACCGAAGTTTTTGATAAATATGGGCCTCGTGTCAGATGCAAAGGACAGATTACTCTTCTGGGAACAACAGAAATTCAGTGTTTTCAAATGGTTTGGACCTGAACTCAGGCAAAAGGCAGCAACCTAGGCAGAGTTTCATGTTCAGGTTTTGCTTTGTTTTGTTTCTTTCACCCTGAAACACAAAGGATGTAAATGCACAAGAACCAAAACAATAAAAGTGGTTCAGACCTTGAGTCCTCACACCACTGACTTTCACCCAACTCTGCTGCACTGTTTCCTCAGATATGTCTTCTTCTAGGTTTCTAGCCTCCAACCACTGTAATTGTGACAACTCCAGTTGTCTCACAGACATTATTTCAACGTCTTATTGACTGAAATGATGTCTGCTATTTATACTTTATAATGGTTCTGATTTTGAGTCACACAATTCAGATAATTCACAGCAGTAACAGCAATAGAAGCACACTAATTATTTTGCAATCCATTTTGTACCTGGTGCCATTGTCTCTCTCATCCCTATATGCTCCCTTTATACTTAACTAAGCACCTAACAGTGGAAATGTAAGAGGTTTCTGGACTAAGAGACCTGTTAGAGTCATATGCTTTGATCTAATTGTTTTTGGCATCTCCAAAACCCCTCAAAGAATTATAGCTCGATAGTTCAGATGCTTAGGGCTGGAACTTCAGTTGCACTGAGTGTATGCTTGATGCAGCTCAGAAGGAGAAAAATTACATCTCTAAGCTTGTTGGGAATTGAGTGGAGCGTTCTGTCTCACCCCCTGGCATACTCCTTACCTGCCCCTACAGCAGAGGGACAGTAGGCTTTATGCAAGCTGAGGAGTCCCACATGCTGAGGATATCCTCAACAGCACCTTTACATATGTTTTCCTCTCCACCACTCTGGCACAGGGCCTAGAGAAGGCTGCACCCCAACAATTCCCATCTGTCATATCAGCCCCTAACGGCTGTTGGAAACCAGTGTAAGTTAGAACATCTCCAAACCTACTCCAATTTTATGCCAGAGGCTGGCTCCAGAAGCAGAGGAGGAGAGAGGAGATGTATGGTCACCTTTGCTGTGCCTCTGGGCACGGGCTTCGCTCATCTGACAATTAGATCCATTATTTATGCAGATAGTGTAAAAAAAGTTACATTTTTGATCCATCATAGTGTTTTACTGGTAGCTTTTGAATGGGTTATGTTCTTATATCACTCAGTGAATTCACTACCATCTCAATAATACAAAAGGTAAATGCTGTAATTGGGGCTGCTGTTGTTCAACATGGATAATATCGTCTGGACATATGGTTTGGCAAAAACAAAGCTGATGAGCAATCTTTGTTGGGTTGCTCATTTGCTCTGGTTTTGTTTATGCCATATCTCCAACTTCAGGTTGTGATGGCAACAGCTCCTGTCATGCTTGCAGTGTCTGATCCTTTGGTATTTGTACCATGCTTATATAATGGAAGTGGAGGAAGCAAAAAGCTCAGAGTTAAAATACAGCCATGCACTGGATTGTTTTCATGTTCTCCAGGGCTGTGGGTGGCAAAGTGGATATGTTCACAGCTGATTGTTATTGTTGCTGTTGTTTTTAGCATTTAGCAAAAACTTATCTAAAAATAAAAGGCAATAAACTAAGAGAGTCATATAAATAACTACTATTTCCAATAAGAGCAGTCAATCCAGTGACATTCAAGAAATGAAATCTGGCCATCAACTACAAATACAACTACCATATGGGCTTCAGTGACTTCCTGCAGATGTGAATTGAACCCTGATTACATAATGCATAAAGGGGGAGGGTTATCTTCTGCACCAGCATAGTCCTTCCCAGCCAGCAGATGGAGATAGACTAAGCCATTTGATACCATCAATTTCCTACCGGTTGCTGGCTCACAGAACCCTTTATTGATTTAGCGTCACTTGCAGATAGATCACCAATAAACTTGCTGGCTTTATGAAAGGCCCGAGCAGAGGAGGGAATGGAGTAGGGTTACAAGGCCTTCTAGCCACACACCATTGAGCATGAGTGGAACAGGCAGTCTTTGGGTTCTTGATCTGACATGCAAAGGAGAGAATGTTGCAGGCCCAGAAGCATTTCTAACCACATGCTGGCATGCTGCTGTCTCTGCAGAAACCTATAAGACGCTAACTGCCTGTGGCTCCCGTATGCACAGGGCCACACTTTATGGGAACACACAATGCTACGCTCTCACACACCCAGATGTTGCAGGCCCCTTCTGACTGAACTTTGAGAGCAACACAGCTGCTGAGGTACCTGTGGGGAAAAGAGGAGTGGTGGAGAAGTCTGGCACACCATCCTCACACAGAGACTGATCTTAACAGAAGCATTCCTTGATTGTAGGCTTAGTTTTCAACTTCCCAAAACCTATCAGAGAAACAGTTCAGGTCCCTCTTGCTGCAGCAAGGTGTGTCTTGTAGATAGTCAGCCCACAAAACATGGCACGTATGCACAAACACAGGCCTGCCCCCTCGCGTCAACCTGGCCTGCTCAGGCTGCTCCAGTGGCAGATAGCACTAGCGCGTCTCCAGCTTGCCTTCCTGAGCCCTCAGAAAGAACCAGCAGGGAGACACTCTGGAAGCAGCGTGCCTGACCACCACTCTTCTCCAGATTCCTCTGAAGACACCGCTCCTCAGAACTCCCTCCTAATCTCAGGGTAGCCCGGCAAACAGCCCCTCAGTTCCCCTCCTGGTTCCTCAGTAAATTCAAAAAGAGATTTTTACAAATCCAATAAAAACAGCCCTCTGTAAGGTCTGGTTTATTAATTTAAAGTGGGGCTGTCGATTAATCGCAGATAACTCATGCGACTAACTCAAAAGATTAATCACAATTAATTGCAGTTTTAATTGCATTGTTAAACAATAGAATACTAATTGAAATTCATTAAATATTTGTGGATGTTTTTCTTCATTTTCAAATATATTGATTTATATTACAACACAGAACACAAAGTGTACATTGCTCACTTATATTATTATTTTTATTACAAATATTTGCACTGTAAAAATGATAAACAAAAGAAACAATATTTTTCAATTCACCTCATACAAGTACTGTGGTGCAAACTCTTTATCATGAAAGTATAACTCACAAATGTAGATTTTTTTTTTGTTACATACCTGCACTCAAAAACAAAAGAATGCAAAAATGTAGAGCTTATAAGTCCACTCAGTCCTACTTCTTGTTTAGCCAATTGCTAAGACAAAAAAGTGTGTTTAACTTTATGGGAGATAATGCTGTCCACTTCTTATTTACAATGTCACCAGAAAGTGAGAACAGGCATTCCCCTGGAACTTTTTGTAGCCAGCATTGCAAGATATTTACATGCCAGATACGCTAAACATTCATATGTCCCTTCATGCTTCGGCTACCATTCCAGAGAGCATGCTGATGATGCTCGTTAAAAAAATAATGTGTTAATTAAATTTGTGACTGGACTCCTTGGGGTGAATTTTATGTCTCCGGCTCTATTTTACCCACATTCTGCCATATATTTCATGTCATAGTAGTCTCAGATGAGGACTCAGCACATGTTGTTCATTTTAAGAACACTTTCACTGCAGATTTGACAAAATGCAAAGAAGGTACTAATGTGAGATTTCTAAAGATAGCTACAGCACTCGACCCAAGGTTTAAGGATCTGAAGTGCCTTCCAAAATCTGAGAGGGATGAGGTGTGGAGCATGCTTTCAGAAGTCTTAAAAGAGTAACACTCCAAAGTGGAAACTACAGAACCCAAACCATCAAAATAGAAAATCAACCTTCTGCTGGTGGCATCTGATTCAGCTGATAAAAATGAACATGCGCTGGTCTGCACTGCTTTGGATTGTTATCGAGCAGAACCCATCATCAACATAGACACATGTCCTCTGGAATGGTGGTTGAAGCATGAAGGGTCATATGAATTTTTACCGCATCTGGTATGTAAATATCTTGTGACGCCGGCTACAACAGTGCCATGAGAATACTTGTTCTCACTTTCAGGTGACATTGTGAACAAGAAGCAGGCAGCATTGTCTCCTTTAAAAGTAAACAGACTTGTTTCTCTGAGTGATTGGCTGAACAAGAAATAGTACTGAGTGGATTTGTAGGCTCTAAAGTTTTACATTGTTTTATTTTTGAATGCAGGTTTTTTGTACATAATTCTACATTTGTAAGTTAAACTTTCATGATAAAGAGATTGCACTACAGTACTAGTATTAGGTGAATTGAAAAATACTATTTCTTTTGTTTTTTACAGTGCAAACATTTGTAATCAAAAATAAATATAAAGTGAACACTGTACACTTTGTGTTCTGTGTTAGAATTGAAATCAACATATTTGCTAATGTAGACAATATCCAAAAATATTTAAATAAATGGTATTCTATTAGTGTTTAACAGTGCAATTAATCATGATTAATTTTTAATTGCTTGACAGCCCTAATTTAAAGTTCAAAATTAAATACAAAAATCTTTCCTCCAGTGTTAAGCCAGGCACAGCCCCAAATTCCCCGGTGTCTCAGGGTCTTCCTTGCTTTAACAGGCTTCTCTCAGCCCTTCCTAGCTGGGGCAACTCTCCTGGTCTCAGGGCATTCCTTACAGGAGCCTTTCTCACTTTCTGCAGTCTCTTATAGGGTACATCACCTCATAACTGCTCAGGTAGGCCTACTTAATAACTAGGATAGGCAGGCCCCAGGTCTCTAGTCTTGATGAGATAAGTCATCCTCTTACAGTTATCAAATAAGCCAGTCTGCCTTTGGTACTCAGAGATGTCAGCCTAGCTTGGTCCCTATCATGGAAACCTGAAAACATATAGTGTTGTGTAAGAATAGTGGCTTCTCCCATTTAAGTCAAATCACCCTCTTTGTGTTCAGACATGAAACCTGAAATACTCCTTTTTTTCAGCAATACGGACAGTAGCTAGAGTTCAACAAAATCCCAGTTTCAGAAGTACATGCATTACTCTGGAATTGTTTAGTTCCTGTCAGATCCTATATGGTGCACATTAAAAAGAAGAGTCTGCTGATCCTAACTGAAGATTTCTGTAAGGAACTTTGAAATAAATGGGCACTATAATTGTTGAACAAAATAAAGGGTGTTCACTTCTTACCTTATTTTCTCCCTGACATTTCAATATCCAGCCTCCCTCAAAAAGTTTAACTACAGTAACAGAGATAGGAAGATATGGAGTGACTGTGTCAACTCTGACATTTATTTTGAGTCTTGAAAACAATATTATGCGTTTACAGCGTAGACATTTTCCAAATTGAATTTATCCTGGTGGACTTGCCAGCTTTCTCCCTCCCTGCACTCTGAATCTGATAAGGCTGCTTTGAGTTCTGTTTGCATTTACTTTCCAATCATGGTTCATAATCTTTGGTCTCCCATTCAGGAGGAAGAGTTTTATTTGGTTGTGTGACCTAATCTAACAGTGTCTGTGAATTGCAGTAAATGCCAGCAGACTGTTTAGCTCACTGCTGCTCTCGTTCAGCTGTTGATCGTGGAAGGAGGCACGTGATATTACATCATGTTACATTTAATATCAGGGCTTGATTCTCAGCATAGAGTTTATGATGAAATTCCAGGTCACCAGTAAATAGATAAATAAATAAAATGTTTATTTGGAAAACTTTAAATTCCCTTAGATTTTCAATTGCTTTCCCAGTTGACCGCTTCCTTCTGCTATCTGACAACCACCACCAGAAGTAAGAGGTTGACCCATCCCGCCATGTTGTTCTTGGAGTAGCTCTAAGTTCTGTCTATCAATTTAAAAATAAATTCCAAACGTTTAAAGGATAGTATCTAAATGAAATGAACCCCTGTGCAAAAGTACAAGCATTGCAGCACCCACTCCTAGGTACATTCTCCCATATGAGCCATCATTTAACAACAATACAAGAGGTATAATAAGATTTCTGATTTCACATATAGCTTAGGGTGCATTGGAAGTGTGCAGTCTCTGAATGTTACCCTGTCTCCATTCCATTCACAGAACTGCCACTGAACCCAGCAGGAGCTGGGCGTTGTAAGCTACTGCCCTGTCGCCCCAGTCAGGCTGAAGTGACACCACACCAGAGTCAGGATCAGGCTCTTTTCCTTCAAGCTTTATTTATTATTCACACATAAAACTCACTCACACAGGAATGCAAAACTAAGCTACTCCCCAGATCTCCGATGTCCACACAGCAATTAAACACCCATGGCTGGGCTGGGTTAGCTGACTCAGGCTCACAGGGCTGAGGCTGCAGGGATGTAAAATTACTGTGTAGATGTCCAGGCTAGAGCTGCAGGCCTAGTTCTGTGACCCAGTGATGGGGAAGGGTCCCACAGCATGGGGTCCAGTCTGAACCCGAATGTCTACACAGATATGTTTAGCCCCAAATCCCGGGAGCCCGAGTGAGCTGACCCAGACCGGCCGTGATCATGCTGTGGGTCTTTTATTGCTGTGTAGACGTCCCCTAGAGGCTATCTGTCTGGGAGCCCCCTGCCACAGTAGCAAACCTGCTGCCTGTAGCTCTCTGCCCCAGCTGAGCATTTTCAGCCTTTATAGCACTGGCTCTCAACCTTTCCAGACCACTGTACCCCTTTCAGGAGTCTGATTTGTCTTGCGTGCCCCCAGGTTTCACCTCACTTAAAAAACTACTTGCTTACGAAATCAGATGTAAAAATACAAGTGCCACAGCACGCTGTTACTGAATAATTGCTTCCTTTCTCATTTTAACAATATAATTATAAAATAAATCAATTGGAATATCAATATTGTACTTATATTTTGGTGTATAGTATATAGAGCAGCATAAACAAATCATTGTCAGTACAAAATTTTAATTTGTACTGACTTCGCTAGTGCTTTTTATGTAGCCAGTTGTAAAACTAGGCAAATATCTAGATGAGTTGATGTACCCCCTGGAAGACCTCTGCGGATCCCCAATGGTACACATACCCCTAGTTGAGAACCACTGCTTTATAGGAATCACCCAACCCCTTTCCAATTGTGTCTGATAGTCCCCTCTATCAGGCCCAAACACCTGTTCTGCCACAGAACAGGGCTGACTGGACTCAAGCCCCTAGCCTTTAGCGGGGCAGACTACCCTGTTACATGCCTGTTCAAAGACTACAAGGGTAGGGATAGGGTTTTCCAAGGACCGTCCCTTTTGTGAGGTAGCTGTCACAGAAGATCTGTAAGTGTGCTCAATACACACTGCCAGATGTCCAGTTGTATGGGCTCAGGATCATCCCAGGTGTCTTGGGTTTTTTGTATCTCAGAGGTGGCAACCCTCACTGTGGACAAAGCCATTTTCCAACACTCCCAGCTTATTTCTGTCACTTCCCATTTTCTATGGTAGTTTTCTAATGATTGTGAATAATTCTGTACTACATTTTATGTCATTTCCTATTACAGCATTTTGCTGTGGCAAGGGGTTAAAAACCAGCCATCCATATAATATTATGCTTTTCATTATAGCATATGCAAACTATACAATAAGAGCAACACAGAATGTATGCACTGCTTGCGGTAATGATTTATCAACACTTTTGGTGCAGGAGGAATATGCCTTAACATTAACATTCAGAAGCAAAAGGTTTCAGGGTAAACTATACTTTAATTGAAGATAATTCATTAGAAAATGAGGAATTCACTTGAGGAATTTTTAATTGATTACTTGAACCAACTATTATTATTTCTGTATTAAAAAGCAAGGTCTGTTTACATTCAAATGAGGCACAGTGTAGGTATTCACTGTTTTAATACATCACCTGGATGTCTCATGCCACTACTGCAAACTAAGTCCATCCAACCTCCTGTAAATAAAGAGCAAAATGTTCCCCAGGAGTATTGTATCCCACTAGTCTCTTCTGCCCATAATCTGGTTTCTCTAGTAAACTTAAATTAGTTTTCCTATAAACTGTCTGCATAATCAGTCCTAGGGGGAAAGAAATCAATTGATTTACCACACTTTTTCTATTAAAAAGGTTATTTTTAGCCTCTGTTTTAAATGGGATTTTGGCAGTCACTTTTATAAGATTATTTGTAATGAGCATCATCATATTAATATTTTATCTTTTATAGAGTGCCTTCCATCCCAATGCACTTTACAGATATATACATACAACGTTCCTGAAATGCAGTGACAAGTGGGGTGAAGAGTAGCTACCAACTGCCATACAACAGTATAAGGGCTGAGGGAGACAGAATATTTTGGCTAAGGACACTATTGTTGGCCATATAGACCTGGCTGAAGCTTCATTTTTATAGCATTATTCAAAAGACCCTATACTGAATGGAGCTGTTCACTCCAGTTCCTCCCCATCGGAGTGAATTGCCACAAATGAGACATGGTAAAGGCTCTTCCCCCCGGTCCTGCCCCCCGAGCAGGTCCAGCAAACTTGGGGAGATTTAATGGACGAAGAAGACTGAGCACAGCCTCTGGATGGAGAAGCCACCAGAGGAGAGATTGTACCCACAAAAGGCATATCTATTTAAAGTACTTATGTGGCTCTTGTCACCATGTAATCTAAGTGCTTCATAATTACCATTGTATTTGTCATTACAACACCCTTCTGAGTTAGGGAAGACCTAAAGACCCCCCTTTTCCTAGGGAACTAGCCTCATGTCTACATTGCAAAATACCACCTGTGGCAGTGAGTCTCAGAGCCCGGGTCTACAGGCTTGGGTCTGTGCAATGTTGCTAAAAGTAGCAGTGTAGACATTCCCACTCAGGCTGGAGCTCAGGCTCTGAGATTTGCTAATGTGGGTTCCTCCCCACCCCAGGATATTTATACCCTGGATGACTTGCCCACACTCGCACATGTCAGGTGTAGAGCAGGAATTGGACTAGTTCTAGAGCAGAGCAAATTGATTTTTTTGGTTCCGTGGCCAAACTGAAAAATGTGAAAAATTATTTGGTTCATTTGGAACTGAAACTTTGTTTTCCTTGGTAAAACAAATCAAAATATGGTTTGGGTCAAACCGAACATCTGAACATGGTTTTGAAATTAAATGTCAAAACAATTTGTTAAGAATATGTCAAAATGAAACATTTCAACATTTATTAAATTTAATTTGTCAGGGTTTTTTTCAGCCAAGTTATCTCAAATTTGGGTCAGTGAATAGTTTCAGTGGCCTGAAAAATGCATTTTTTGGCAAATTTACTGTTCACATTTTTTTTTAAATTGGCCAACTCTACCGAGAAGTTCAGTGCCTCAGTCTATAAACAGAAACTCAAGGCCACCCTTCCTCCATAGGGTCCCTTTGAAAGCAGTGTGTTTCTGCAGCACTCCCTAGATTAGGTTGTGGCATAAATGCCACAATCTAGCTCCTAATTATTGAGCTAATCTAAGCATAACGAGGTTCGTAATTTATGTTGTCAAACATTTTTTGAGAAAATTGCCTATTGTGTTCTGTTCGTGTTTTTCATTAATATCATGTAACTCGGCTTCCTCAAAGATTAAATCTAAGATGAATAACTTTGTGCTCAGCTAGAGCACACAATTTGTTAATTCATCTGAGATCAGTAATGACTAAATGAATAATTTAATGTACCTCTGTGCACACTTTTAAGCAGCTTTTGTTTGTTCCACCAAATACACTTATTATTTGCAATAATACACAACAGTTGGAGAATGATAAAGACTTTTCACTCCTCTTTGGTTTTCCTTTGTATTCCATTCTGTTTCCCTTAGTAAGCACATATTAATATGTTTTCTTTTGAATAAATTATTTGATTTGTTTGGGGGTTTTTATAGTCTCAGTATTATTAAACTTCTCACTATCTGTGTGGAATTTCCCTTTAGTTTCCATTTTACATATGTTCCGATGGTGCTAGTCAAGATATGATTCAGATTATTTGTTTTAATAATTCTTTTTAAGGGAACCAAATCAACTTGTGGCAATCAGAGACTTATATTTTATGCTAAATTAAAAACAAGAAGTCTGCATAGATAAGGACATCCTTTACCTGGTAAATTTCAAGACTCCTTCTAAATTATTCAGATTAAGGTTGCATTATAACATTTATTATTGTACCATCTACTATATTATAGATGGGTGAACTATTCACAGCAACAATTTCTTTATTTTAGACTCTAATTCTGTTTGTGAATTATCTGAGAATAAACTTCATTGTTTATAAATGTATTCATTATTTCAAAATTTTCAGTTAATGCACTATAGCCAATCCCCATCAACCAAATATATGAATTAGGGCTAAAAATCACGAGATTGCCTTATAAATCATGTGATTTAAATTAACAAACAAATAAATAGGGGTCTCTTTATTTGCCCTTTGGTTTTGAGCTTTTGGGATGTACTTAGATCATGTTTTCAAGCTTTCCCCTCTACCCAGGAGGGCTATAAACTTATTGTTTTTAATGAAAGCTCAGATTCACTCTTAATTAGCCAAAAGCTGGGAATTTAAGAATATCTTCAAAAAGAAAAGGAGTACTTGTGGCACCATAGAGACTAACAAATTTATTTGAGCATAAGCTTTCGTGAGCTACAGCTCACTTCATCGGATGCATGCATCACAAAAGCGTATGCTCAAATAAATTTGTTAGTCTCTAAGGTGCCACAAGTACTCCTTTTCTTTTTCGGATACAGACTAACACGGCTGCTACTCTGAAACCTAAGAATATCAGGAGATTCATAATAAAATCACGAGAGTTGGCAATATGCAAGTAGTACATGTTACTATACTTCTTGTGTACTGTTCACCACAACTGTTGCTTTGAATCTTGACTTTTCTTAATATTCAGTTTGCCCTGATTGGTGTGATTGGTCACCTGGTGTGACGTTTTTCAGGGCACCTAGGGCTGTGAGTCACCTTGTTGCCACCTGTCTGTGCGAGCGGGGTGTTAACTCCCTAACACAACCAGCCTGTCAGTCACTCAAGCACTCTCCTCTGGGCTAGACCAGACCTGACTTTGCCCAGCAGGTTGACAATAGATGCACACCAGCCCTTGAGTCCCTTCAGAGTGTCCCCTGTGGTAACCAGGCCCCAAAGCACTAGATACCCACAGGAATCCCAGATCCTACTTTCCCAAAAGAACAGTAACCCCAGTTTACCAGTTTTTATAATAAAACAAAACTAAATTTATTTAAGAAAGAATAGAAATTCAAAAAGAAACATATGAGAGTGATGGAAACAAATGGTTACCCACAAAACAAAATAATAAAATGTGAACTAGGGCCTACACTAATTAATAGTTACCTAGTTAATTAGTTTCCTATCTAAAAAAGTAGATTCTCACCCCAAAGTTCAGACTTTTGCAGTGCTTGCTAGCCCCAAGAAGCCAAGACTCAGGGTATGTCTACACTACGAAATTAGGTCAATTTTATAGTAGTCGATTTTTAGAAATCGATTTTATACAGTTGATTGTGTATGTTGCCACTAAGCGCATTAAGTCGGTAGAGTGCATCCTCACTACTGTGGCTAGCATTGACTCACGGAGCAGTGCACTGTGGGAAGCTATCCCACCGTTCCCGCGGTCTCCACTGCCCACTGGAATTCTGGGCTAAGCTCCCAATGCCTGATGGGGCAAAAACATTGTTGTGGGTGGTTTTGGGTACATGTTGTCATCTCCCCTCCCTCCCTCCCTCCATGAAAGCAACTGCAGACAATAATTTCACGCCTTTTTTCCTGGGTTTCCCATGAAGACGCCATAGCATGGCAAGCAAGGAGCCCATTCAGATCACCGCTGCTCTTGCAAGCATTGTAAACATCTCACACATTATACTGCAGTATGTGCAGAACCTGGCTAAGAGACTGCAGCATGAGGATGATTGTGAGGAGGATATGGACACAGATGTTCCTGAAAGCATAGGCTGTGGCAATTGGGACATCATGGCGGCAATGGGACTGATTGATACAGTGGAACACCGATTCTGGGCCCGGAAAACAAGTACAGACTGGTGGGACTACATAGTCTTGCAGGTATGGGATGATTTTCAATGGCTGCAAAACTTTTGCATGTGTAAGGCCACTTTTCTGGAACTCTGTGAGTTGCTTTCCCCCACCTTGAAGCGCAAGAATACCAAGATGAGAGCTGCCCTGACAGTGGAGAAGTGAGTGGTGATAGCCCTGTGGAAGCTTGCAATGCCTGACTGCTACCAGTCAGTCGGGAATCAATTTGGAGTGGGAAAATCTACTGTGGGGACTGCTGTGATTCAAGTTGCCAATGCAATGCTGCCGTTCTGCTATCAAGGGTAGTGACTCTGGGAAATGTGCAGGTCATAACGGATGGCTTTGCTGCAATGTGTTTCCCTAACTGTAGTGGGGCGATATACAGAACGCATATCCCCATCTTGGCACCACCTTGCCAACCAGTGCCAACAAGGGGTACTTCTCAATGGTGCTGCAAGCACTGGTGGATCACAAGGGATATTTCACCAAAATCAATGTGGGATGGCCGGGAAAGGTGCATGACGCTGACATCTTTAGGAAATCTGGGCTGTTTGAGCAGCTGCAAGAAGGTACTTACTTCCCAGATCAGAAAATTACTGTTGGGGATGTTGAAATGCCAATAGTTATCCTTGGAGACCCAGCCTACCCCCTGCTCCCATGGCTCATGAAGCCATACACAGGCAGCCTGGACAGTAGTAAGGGGCATTTCAACTATAGGCTGAGCAAGTGCAGAATGGTGGTAGAATGTGCCTTTGGACAGTTAAAAGCTTGTTGGCGCTGCTTGCTGACTAGGTTAGACCTCAGTGCAACCAATATTCCCATTGTTATTACTGCTTGCTGTGTGCTTCATAATATCTGTGAGAGTAAGGGGGAAACATTTATGGTGGGGTTGCTTGGCTGCCAATTTTGAACAGCCAGACACCAGGGCAATTAGAAGAGCACAGGTAGGCATGCTGCACATCAGAGAGCCTTTGAAAACCAGTTTCATGACTGGCCAGGCTATGGTGTGACAGTTATGTGTGTTTCTCCTTGCTGCAAACCCATCCCCTTTGTTGATTTTAATTCCCTGTAAGCCAACCACCCTCTCTGATTCGATCACAGCTGGCAAAGGAAATAAAGTCACTATTGTTTTGAAACCATGCATTCTTTCTTTATTAATTTTTTAAAAAGGGAGATAACTGATAAGGTAGTCTGGGTGGGGTAGGGTGGGGCGGGGGAGGAGGAGAGGAGGCTAGGACAAGGGGACAATGCTTATTGTAGCCACACTACAAATCAAAACTGTTTGAATGACAGCCTTCTGTTGCTTGGGCCATCCTCTGGAGTGGAGTGGCTGGTGCCCGGAGCCTCCCCCTAACTGCATTCTTAGGCGTCCGGGTGAGGAAGATATGGAACTTGGAGAGGAGGGCAGGCAGTTGTACAATGGATGCAGCGGCAGTCTGTGCTCTTGTTGGCTTTCCTGCCGATCCACCAGACGCCTGAGCATGTCCGTTTGCTCCCCCATTAGCCTCAGCATCGCCTCCTGCCTCTTCTCATCATGCTTACTTAATGCTTTCCTGGACTCTGCCACTGAATGCTTCCATGCATTCAGCTGTGCCCTATCAGTGCGGGAGGACTGCCTGAGCTCGGAAAACAGGTCATCACAAGTGTGTTTTTTTCGCCTTCTAATCTGCGATAACCTCAGGGACGGAGATGATAGGGGGATCATAGAAACATTTGCACCTGCAGGGGGTAAAAAGGAAGAGTAAAATTTAAGATGATACATTTCTGAGAACAAAAGGAATACTCTTTCACAGTGAATCAAGCAATTCACAGCAGACAGCACATGTGCTTTAGGTACAAGGTCGCATTTTGCCTTTTATATTGAGCACCTGCTGAGTACATTGCCATTTGGCACCAATGGAATTCTGTGTCACACCTGGTGTTTCTGCCCCCGGTTTGGATGATCCTGTAACTCAAAAAGAATTCCCCAGACGATGGAGTAAACACTTGCAGCAGGAATAACTGTAAATGTTTATTCACAGAAGAATTTGTGACAGTTTCCCCGAACATTTATGAACAAAATAAATCATGTATTCATGTGTTTAAGGAGAGTGAATAAAAGGGGTTACTGACACCACTGAAGGTTGTTCATTTAAAAAAGAATGCAGAATGCACCAAAAGTGATAGTCAACATTATCAGTTAACATAATCAGGATACAGTTATCCCCTTTGTTCTGTTATCAGCCCCACATGTCTCTTATGAAATGCATGACAGTGCATGACAGTGGTAACAGCTTATCTCAGGAAAAAGGGAATTCATGTCTTCACATACAATTGGGGTGAGAATCTACTTTTTTAGATAGGAAATTAACTAACTAGGTAACTATTAATTCATGTAGGGCATACAATTGGTTAGTGAGGGGCAAATCAGAACAAGTCTTCAGTCATTTTCACTCCACACTGGACCTTTTCAATCCTCTAGGGTTGATTTTGAACTAAACAACGTTTACGCTGATTCAAACTGAAAAAATTGAGGTCATTGGAGTCCTACTAGACTCTACAAATTTGAGGTCCTTTCTCCCACAAGTGATTCCAGACAATTGAAGCCTACATCTGGACCTTCAGTCTCAACCTTCAACTACAGTCTGGGTATGCCTGAAGTTACTAGGCCATATGACCACTGCAACACTATATGAAATGGTTCATTCCTGTGAGTGCCAACCTCAGGGCAGACTGTTAAGAAGCGGGGCAGAGACCCCAAATTGGTTGTGTATTCTATAGTTAGATTTCACCAAACCAGGACCAAGTGTGAACTCCTAAAGCACTATAACAGTCTTACCGTGGAGTCACAGATAGTCTCTTTTGTCATTCCAGTCTATCTTGACACAAAGACAAGTTGGACTTAGTGATAAATGGTTTCTATACACTAAAGATCACAAAATATTCAGGTTGCTTCCAGTCCCAAGAGACCAGTCACTTACCCCATGTCAACTTGTACTTTAGATCTCTCACCAAAGTCAGTGACTGTAACCAATCCTGTAATAAACTAACTAAAGATGTATTAACTAGGAAAAAGAAATGAGAGAGTTATTACAAGGTTAAAGCAGGCAAGCATATATACACAAATGAGTACCAG
Organism: Eretmochelys imbricata; assembly: GCF_965152235.1. Taxonomy (NCBI): domain Eukaryota; kingdom Metazoa; phylum Chordata; order Testudines; family Cheloniidae; genus Eretmochelys; species Eretmochelys imbricata. The sequence goes on from NC_135573.1 coordinate 245,410,747, forward strand.
TCTATGGTTTTAAAGGTGACAGAGTTGTTGTAATCTGTCAGCTCTGGATGTTTTTTCGGGCTAAACCAGGTTGAAACAGGGGATCTCTGCTTCTTTTTTGTAGATCCAGCCCTGTGAGAGTCCATACAGCAAAAGAGAGATGAAAAAAATTTTTGTCACCTGTTTTTATTTCCTTCTTCCAGGATTCAAACTGATGAAACGAGCCCTTTTGCACATAACCTCATCATGGATCTGAAGGGGCAATTAAGAAAGCTTTGATAGGCCTTCTTGATGGTTAGAAGATGATACCTCTGGGATGGGTTCCTCCTGGGGTGCCACCAGGAACTGGGTACCTCTGAGCCCTCTGACTCACCAGCCAGGGGCTCCCACTCAGCACTGTGCTGCTGCAACAGGCTATAGACCACTCCCAGTCCTACACGCCCACCAGCATTTGCACAGGCAGGGACACAGCCAGCTGCAGTTACATACAGACTGGCCAGTCACTGCATGAAACAACAATAGAGAGGCTACAGCTAAGATATCACCAGCTTCAAAGCCTAGGACCTCAGAGCTGTACCATCCTGTCCTGGCCAAAACCCTGACCAGTATGAAATTATTACTCAGTTCACCTCTCCCTCAATGTGGAGAGGAATATGCACAATATGCTTGTGTTAAACCAAGCTGAGATTTTCCCCAGACACTTCAGTCAAAGGCACACTGGTTTAGGTTAAAACATAAAACAAGTTTATTAACTACAAAAAGATAGATTTTAGATGATCATAAGTGATAGCAAACAGATCAAAGCAGATAATCTAATAAATAAACAAAACCACAAACTAAGTCCAAGATAGTAGAAAGATTGGATATGAATAAGGAAATTCTCACCATGGCTGATGATACAAGCAGTCCACCAGGTTTCCATACACAGGCTAGAAATCCTTTTAGCCTGGGACCAACAATTCCTCCAGTTCAGTCTTTGTTCCTTGGGTGTTTCCAGGAGTTTCCAGGCCTTGTTGAGTCACAGGAACCATTATTTACAGGACGGCTGAAGCGTTACAGGAAGGCTAAGCTTTTCCACAACCCATTGTCTTTGTTGATGAGCCATTAGCACTGTTTAGTTTTACCATTGTTGTACATGATGTTAGAGGGCTTTCCCTTCACCCTCTCCTCTGGTTCTTGTCACACAGACAGAAAGCAGAAGACCAGAAGGCCGAAGTGCAAGCAATGCAATGTTTATTGAGGTTAGTTCCAAGCAAGCATGTCCATAGCTCTATATGCAGGCAGAGTCTGTTTCCCGGTGTTCCATTCCCAGCTCTAACACTGCAGAACATTTACCCTGTGTCCTCCTTCCCAGCTCTGACGCCACAGAGTTGTGCTTGTGTCCCTGTTCCCCATTCCCCCACTTCTTAGCAGGCCCAAATATACCTGAAATACATTCTCTCGGTTTCACCCCTTGCAGCTTATGGTTATGTTCCATTTTGGAGGGTTGTGAGTCTAGGGTCTTCGTCCCACCTCTTTTATATCCTATGGGAGTAGTAAGGAGTGGGGTTGTGCAATGGTAAGGGACAGTCATTTCTTTGGTCTTTTAGTGTTTTATACCTTCTTCCCAATCCCCCCTTGCCTCTCCCGACTGGTTGCTTGACTTTGCCTTAAGATAGGGGTTGAGGCAATCTTAAAGTGTGCTCATATACTACATTCCCACCATGCCCTGTAACTGCTCTTATCTGTTCCCATTGTACTAACAAATCCATCTGGCCAGGGAAAAGCAACATACACAGTGTCTTTGTCCTTTATTTACACATATTAATATAAGATATAAGAGTATCAAAAGGTCAAACTCAAAATTCTATCTTAGACTGACAAACAAGCCTATATACTAACAGCTGTGGGTGTTTTCCAGAGTAAGCACGTTTGAAATACAGATCTAGAGTCAAATACAAAAACGATACATGCACACAAATAGGATAATCATATTCAGCAAATCATAACTTTTCCAATTACATCTGACAATATATATCTTGTACAAAATGTGTTATATTTATGTTATAATTAAATCATAATCATACGACTATGAAGAATATGGGATGCAGAACCACACCCTTCTGACAGGACTCAGTTTCAGAGCAAATATTTTTTTACAGTCATAAAACAAAAACTCAAATATTACCTTCTAGCATGTGATAAAGATATTAAAAGTCAGATTAATGCATGCAGCAATTTATAAGCATTTCATAAAGTCTAAACACTAAACACATTGTTATAAGTTCAATGCCCATCTTAACCATACTCACGTACAGGTGAAACAGACTGGTTTTCAGCAATGAATTTGTCAGTACTCAGCTGATTCCTAAAGCCTTAGCAAGAGCTGGCACCTAGTCTGCCAGTGTCACAACCACATGCACTTATGTGGTCCAGCATATGAGATTTCATCTTTACCCTCTTCAGTCATGGTTGAGGTTAGTCTGTCATCCGAGTTGCCAGTCCCTGGGTAGGCTTATCTGACTGCCTCCAGAGATACTGGACTCTATACAGCAGGGGGTGAAACAGGACAGTGTATGTCAGGGTGTTCCCTTTGCCCGTCATTCACCAATCAGGACTGTAGTCACCAGAGCCTTTGCTATAGGGTTGGAGAACACAACTAGGGGCATTTAAAGTTCATGGTTTGCAAGTGTCTTCTCATATCAAGGTACTGGAGCTTCAAGCCATTTTCAATGCCTGCTGAGCCTTTCAGGATCAGATCGGGGAGCAGGGGTTCACATATTTATTGGCAATACCACTGCTGTGTATTATTTGAACAAGCAGGGAGAAGCCCACTTTAGCCAGCTTTCTCAAGAAGCGATGAAGTTTTGGCACTTTTGCATCAAAGAAGATATCATGCCCACAGACTTAGGCTTACTGTGATCTCAAAACCAGTTGGATGATCATCTCAGGACATTCTTTGAGAACCATTAGTGGTCTATAAGAGCAGCATGGAAAGGTCCATCTTCAGGGAATGGATCATCATGTGTTTGCAAGAAAGGACAACAAGAAGTACCGCCAATGTTATTTTTGAGAGGAACTCAGTCCAGGATTGTTAACTAATGCCTTCCATCTGCACTGGGACATGGCTCTGACATATGCCATTCCTCTATTCCCCTCATCTCTCAGATTATCCTCAAAATGAAACTGGACCATGCTAAACTGATTCTTGTTGAACCATTTTGGAAAGGACAGTGTTGGTTCTCTAACCTTATCAGTCTATTTTTTGACCTCCCAGATCTCTACCTCTGCTTCCCAACCACAACAGCCAGGTTGCACATTCAGCATTAAGCATGCTGCACCTCATGGCATGGATGGTGCATGGCTAGATAAGGAGAAAGGTCAATGTTTGGAAGCAGTGAAGAGGGTCATTCTTAATAGTAGGAGACTATCAAGTACGATTACTTATTTGTCCAAGTGGGAGCTTTTTTTTTTGTTTCTTTTGTTTGGTCAATATTTAAGGGAATTCAACTGATGTTAGCTAGCGGTCAGGACATTTTGAATTATTTGTTACATTTGAAGTCCTTGGGTCTGGCTGTTAGCTCATTGAGAGTTCACCTGGAGGTGTTCTCAGTGTTTCATCCTCCAATCCAAGGGAAGTCATTTTTCTCAAACACCATAGTAGTGAGATTTCTCAAAGGCATTGTCTGCATGTTTCCACCTGTAAAGGAAATGGTCCAGTTGTGGGACCTCAAGTCTGTGCTGGCTGCCCTTATGGGTCTTCCATTAGAATCACTAACAACTTGTTAGTTGTCTCTCCTTTCCCAAAGGACAACCATTCCTATTGCTCTAACTTCCACATGAAGGGTTGGCAAAATGCAAGTACTTATGGCAAGGCCTCCATATCCACAGTTCTTCAAAGACAAAGTATCCTTGATGTATGGTGGTGAGTCATCCCTGAACTAGAGCCTGGTTAAGGCATATGCACTGTTGAGTCATTCCTGTGCTAGGCTCCAGCCAGTCCAGAAGCCAGGAACTGGTCTGGTGACTCTCAGGGTAGGTACATAAGCCTAACAGGTGGAAGAGCAACTCAGTCTGCTCAACTTCACTCCAGGGCTTCAAACTCTCCCCCACCTTTAGTGGCAACAGACTCCCCAAACCATAGACTTCCCCAGCCTTGGTCTTTCCCTGTTCCTATCCTGCTCCACCCTTGCTTTTCCTCCCACCTGTTCCTAGTCCTGCTCCAGCCTCGTTCTCACTCTGGCCTTGCTCCAACCCCATTCTGGACTCCTGATTCAGCTCTGACCTCTGGCTGCAACTACTAGGTCCGAGAACCACGGCTCCGGCCACTAGGCCTGACCATTCCCACCTTGGTTTCTGACATTTGAGGCCACATCCAAAGTTTTGGCCCAAAGCAGTTTTGCAATTTCACCATAATCAGGTTATTTACTTAGCTGTATTATTTCCTGAGCCACACTCAGTGCAGATGAACAGCAGCTTCATACGTCAGATGTGAGGTGATGACCAGCATTCTATCTGTAAAGAACTAAATCATTTTCTTAATCACCAAGGCTTTTTGTCTCTTATTGGAAGAATGGATTGGAAGAATGGTCAGCTGGTATCTACACAGATGATTTCCAGGTGGATAACTTCTTGCATTACTATGGCTTATGAAGTGGCTCAGACCATGTCCCATTGACAGACTTTACAGGATCATCTGAAAAGGGCTCAAGAAACATTGATCACTTTTCTCAGAAATGTTTCAATCTTGGGCATTTGCCATGCTGGTACCTGGGCTTCCTTGAAGACTTTTGACATACAGTATGCTGTTATCATGGCATCTAGGTAGGATGCAAACTTTGGGAAGGCAGATCTTCAATCACTGTTTAAGTAAACTCCAAGACCCACCTCCTGCCAGTACTGCTTGTGAGTCACCTGAGTAGAATACATGTCTGCAGTACTCAAAGAGAACAAAACCTTATTTACTTGTACTGTATTTGTTGTTCTTTGAGATGTGATGCAAAAATATATTTCATGACCCATTCTCCCCTCTACATCAGAGTCTCCCATCTTGGATTCTGATACCAAGAAATTGAGGAGAGTCGGGTTGATATGACCCTTATATAGCTATGGGAGGGGCTACAAGGTCCAGAAGGCCTGAGCATCATCCTGATGATTACTGCTAACGCAAAGCTCTCCAGCTTCAGCGCTCTGGGTGCATGTGCACCTAAGTGGAATACACAGCTGAGCCCACATCTGGAAGAACAGTTACATTACAGGTAAGTAACCATTGTTTTATTTTAAAGTCAATTATTTATTTTATAGGATTTCATCATTTTTCTGTGGTGTATTTTACACAGTTCAGTACTAGGCAATTTGTAGTATATTTTGGAGGTACTTTCAATGTCCCTTAGCCAGCATCGGTTTTTTGGTGTCAAATTATTTTTTGTATGACAGGTTTCAGAGTAACAGCCGTGTTAGTCTGTATTCGCAAAAAGAAAAGGAGTATTTGTGGCACCTTAGAGACTAACCAATTTATTTGAGCATAAGCTTTCATGAGCTACAGCTCACTTCATCGGATGCTAGAGCATAAGCTTTCGTGAGCTACAGCTCACTTCATCGGATGCATCTGATGAAGTGAGCTGTAGCTCACGAAAGCTTATGCTCAAATAAATTGGTTAGTCTCTAAGGTGCCACAAGTACTCCTTTTTTTTTTGTATGAAGAATTCTTTTCATACACCTACCATTTTTTCCCCTAGAGGCAGCGATGTCAACAACCCTATTTGTCCATCTGTATTTACAAATTGTTCTGGATTTGCACATTAACGTGATGCAGAATAACCTTTTACATCCAGGATCCAAAGATATAGGCCTAACACAAGCAATGTCTAATAAATGCATCAAGGAACTTCATATGTCGCCCCTGGCAGTACAGGTGCTGCCAAATAGTGGAGTTCCACTGGGGTAAACAATAATCTTTTCATCTCTGGTTTAAAAACATGTATCTCCACTGCCTGCCAATGTCAGATTTTTAAGCAATCATGACAAATCGTTTGACATAGTCAGGCATTTTGACTGAAGCGTCTGTGGTCACTTACGTGCAAATCACATGGGTCATCAGCTGGGAAAAGACTCTGGGCCTTCGGCAGCGAGAGTATAAATTCTGACCACTTTACCCAACCAAGTCATTGTGCAAGTCTTTTCCTCCATGCAGGCCAGCTACTAGTGGGAGGCAGGATCACAACACTTAACCAGCATATTGCAGATAATCAAAATAAAAGAATGCATTTTTAACATAGTTAATTGGAATAGTAAGTTCTATTCTTCATTCATGTGACTACAAATGCTAGACCTGGTATCTATAATAATAGCACTGCTGCAATTACAAATGACTCAAGACAAGCAAAACCATTTCAGATAAGAAACAGCATCCCCCAACCACTTCTTTATTCATATTCAGAATTTAATCTTATAAAATTATTATTTTAAGTGTTTTTCAGCCTGAATAAAAAGTTCTAAATTAGGACCTGGTCCAGTAGATGCAGAACATTTCTTAGGAAGGGACAGTATATTTTGCAGGATCAAGCCATCACAATTTTCTCATGTCTTTCCAGTCAAAAGGAGGCAATAAATTCAGGGACACCTGAATATATAACAGAAAGGAAGGACAGTACAGTGGTTTAGGTGGTCGATGGGAACTTGAAAGCCCTCAGCTCAAATCCATGCATTCCCACACACTTCCTGTGTGACTCTGACAAGTCACTTAGGCCATGTCCGTGCTATGGCATTGCAGCTATGCCATTGTAATCCTGTAGGGTAGATACAGAGTAGTGTCAAAAGGGTTTTTTCCATTAGTGTAGGAAATCTTGCCAAACGTCTGAAGCATTCTTCTGTCAACCTCACTGTGTCTACACTGCGGAGTTAGGTTGACGTAGCTGCAGCATTCTGGGTGTGACTTGTCACACCCTCTGAGTGCTGTTGCTATGTTGACCTATGTTTTATGTATAGACCAGGCCTTGATCTCTCTGTATCTCATTTCTCTATCCGTAAAATGGGGATAATAGCACTTCCCTACCTCACAGGGGTGATTCAGAATAAATCCATTACAGATTGTGAGGCATGCAGATGCTAAGGTAGTACAGGTCATAGAAGTACCTAAAATAGATTAATAGAATTGTTAAATTATTTCTGGGTATAGTAAATCTCTTTATTGAAACTAGTAATAGTAAATCACTTTAATAACTGTAGAAATCTGCAGTGTAACTACTATCTCAGCATTACAGCAGTGAAATTTTTGTCTCTATATAAACATCAACTCAGATTTAGTTTTATATTTAGCTCCAAATTGGAGCAGAAATTTTTTTTTTTTTTACTCTTCATACACTGTAACAGACACCTTGCTGATGACTGGCATTATTCATGACTCTGTCATGGATCCAGCATGACAGTTGAAAATGATGAGCAATGGCATGAAATAGTTGAAAATAATTCATTTTCTACCTATTGGCGTGACAAGTCCTTGATAGAATAACAATGGCCCATGCCACTCTTTCAGGGTGCAAATGTCCTCATGACACCCTTTTGCACTTGTTCAGAAAAATTAGAACTGATCACATATGAAGGAGTCTGGCAACACCTGGGATGAAGTTTTACATGTACTTTACAGAAGATGGTATTTGGAACCATTTTGATGCAAATGTGTATAGTTGAACAGACCTGTCTTTGTACATTAAATAGATCCTCTCTTTAATATAAAAGGACTCCTCACAATTCTCCCCACTGTTCCCTTGCCAATGGAGTGCCATGGATGTGGGGCCTGATATTTCTGACTTAATTTCTTTGTGAATCAGAAGTAACAACACTGAAGTCAATTGACTTATATTGGTGTAAGAAATGGACTGAAATGTAGAGGGGACTCTGCATTTGGAGTAACTGCATAAGACAATGAGTCCTACGTTTGCTCAGTGTCTAATTATGCGATTTCAGTTTTGGGTAGCATCCTAACCCTACTGATCCACACATTGTGTGTGGGTAAAATTTTCAGAAAGCACCTAAGTGCTTTCAGAAGGCACCTTAGGTGCCTAAGTCACATTTTCAAAAGTAATTTAGGAGCCTATGAGCTTGTCTATATAGCCCTGCAGCTGGACTACGGGGGAATGAATTGCAGCACACACCAAAATGTTACGATGTAACTGCCTTGTGTGGACAATGGTGGCACAAACTAACATTTTTGTTAAGGCATGCTTGGTAGCTTCTAGGTTTCAGAATAGCAGCCGTGTTAGTCTGTATCCGCAAAAAGAAAAGGAGTACTTGTGGCACCTTAGAGACTAACAAATGTATTTGAGCATAAGCTTTTGTGAGCTACAGCTCACTTCACTGGATGCATGCAGTGGAAAATACAGTGGGGAGATTTAAAAACACAGAGAACATGAAACAATGGGTGTTACCGTACACACTGTAACAAGAGTGATCAGGTAAGCATAGCACCGTAGTGTCCAGGAAGTGGATCTCTCGTGTGGACTGGCCCAGGCTGAGGTTGATGGTGGGATGGAAATTGTTGAAATCATGGTGGAATTCCTCAAGGGCTTCTTTTCCATGGATTTAGATGATGAAGATGTTATCAATGTAGCACAAGTAGACTAGGGGCATTAGGGGACGAGCGCTGAGGAAGCGTTGTTTTAAGTCAGCCATAAAAATGTTGGCATACTGTGGGGCCATGCGGGTACCCATAGCAGTGCCGCTGATTTAAAGGTATACATTGTCCCCAAATGTGAAATAGTTATGGGTTAGGACAAAGTCACAAAGTTCAGCCACCAGGTTTGCCGTGACATTATCGGGGATACTGTTCCTGATGGCTTGTAGTCCATCTTTGTGTGGAATGTTGGTGTAGAGGGCTTCTACATCCATAGTAGCTAGGATGGTGTTTTCAGGAAGATCACCGATGGATTGTAGTTTCCTCAGGAAGTCAGTGGTGTCTCGAAGATAGCGGGGAGTGCTGGCAGCGTAGGGCCTGAGGAGGGGGAGTCTACATAGCCAGACAATCCTGCTGTCAGGGTGCCAATGTCTGAGATGATGGAGCGTCCAGGATTTCCAGGTTTATGGTTCTTGGGTAGCAGATAGAATGCCCCAGGTCGGTGTTCTAGGGGTGTATCTGTGCGGATTTGTTCTTGTGCTTTTTCAGGGAGTTTCCTGAGCAGATGGTGTAGTTTCTTTTGGTAACCTTCAGTTGGATCACAGTATGCCAACATTTTTATGGCTGACTTAGAACAACGCTTTCTCAGCTCTCGTCCCCTAATGCCCCTACTCTACTTGTGCTACATTGATGACATCTTCATCGTCTGGACCCATGGAAAAGAAGCCCTTGAGGAATTCCACCATGATTTCAACAATTTCCATCCCACCACCAACCTCAGCCTGGACCAGTCCACACAAGAGATCCACTTCCTGGACACTACAGTGCTAATAAGGGATGGTCACATAAACACCGCCTTATACCGGAAACCTACTGACCGCTATGCCTACCTACATGCCTCCAGCTTTCATCCAGACCACACCACACAATCCATTGTCTACAGCCAAGCTCTATGATACAACCACATTTGCTCCAACCCCTCAGACAGAGACAAACACCTACAAAATCTCTATCAAGCATTCTTACAGCTACAGTACCCACCTGCTGAAGTGAAGAAACAGACTGACAGAGCCAGAAGAGTACCCAGACGTTACCTACTGCAGGACAGGCCCAACAAAGAAAATAACAGAACACCACTAGTCATCACCTTCAGCCCCCAACTAAAACCTCTCCAATGCATCATCAAGGATCTACAACCTATCCTGAAAGACGACCCATCACTCTCACAGATTTTGGGAGACAGGCCAGTCCTTGCTTACAGACAGCCCCACAACCTGAAGCAAATACTCACCAGCAACCATGCAACAAGAACACTAACCCAGGAACCTATCCTTGCAACAAAGCCTGTTGCCAACTGTGTCCCACATATCTATTCAGGGGACACCATCATAGGGCCTAATCACTAACAGAGGCTCGTTCACCTGCGCATCTACCAATGTGATATATGCCAACATGTGCCAGCAATGCCCCTCTGCCATGTACATTGGCCAAACTGGACAGTCTCTATGTAAAAAGAAAAGGAGTACTTGTGGCACCTTAGAGACTAACCAATTTATTTGAGCATAAGCTTTCGTGAGCTACAGCTCACTTCATCTGATGAAGTGAGCTGTAGCTCACGAAAGCTTATGCTCAAATAAATTGGTAGTCTCTAAGGTGCCACAAGTACTCCTTTTCTTTTTGCGAATACAGACTAACACGGCTGTTACTCTGAAACCTGTCTCTATATAAAAGAATAAATGGACACAAATCAGACTTCAAGAACTATAACATTCAAAAACCAGTTGGAGAACACTTCAATCTCTTTGGCCATTCGATGGCAAAAAAAGACTTCAGAAACAGACTCCAACGAGAGACTGCTGAATTGGAATTAATTTGCAAATTGGATACAGTTAACTTAGGCTTGAATAAAGACTGGGAGTGGATGTGTCATTACACAAAGTGAAACTATTTTCCCATGATATCCCCCCCCAACCCCCCCCCCCCCCCCCCCCCCGTTCCTCACAGATTCTTGTCAACTGCTGGAAATGGGCCACCTTGATTATCACTATAAAAGGTTCCCCACCTCCCCCGCCGCTCTCCTTCTGGTAATAGTTCACCTTACCTGATCACTCTGGTTACAGTGTGTATGGTAACACCCATTGTTTCATGTTCTCTGTGTATATAAATCTCCCCACTGTATTTTCAACTGCATGCATCCGATGAAGTGAGCTATAGCTCACAAAAGCTTATGCTCAAATACATTTGTTAGTCTCTAAGGTGCCACAAATACTCCTTTTCTTTTTTGGTAGTTTCTAGTAGTTTGTGCCAGCAGCATCCACGCGGGACAGTTATGATGCAGAAGTTTGGTGCGCATTGCAATTCATACCCCGGTAGTTCACACTGCAGCACAGTGCAGACCTAGCAACCTTTCAATGAGACTTAGGCTCCTAAATCATGTAGGCACTTTGTAATTTTTTTACCCTGTAGGTCTACATATGTTTCACATTTATGTTGTGTTCATATATAGCACTGAAGCATTGTCCCTGTAACCTTTTTTGCCTAGAAAAAATCTCAGTCAAAACTAAAGGCCTTCAGAATAGGACAGAGAGTACTAGAATTCAGAGATCTTGCAGCCTCACCAGGGAGTTAACTTTTGCTTGCTAATTGCTTTGGTCTCCTTGATCTCCTTCCTGCTGTGCTGCTTATAAGCCTGACTGATGATATCCTAGAAATGCCTTCTAAATGACTTCCTTATCAGTGACACATTCTCTCAGCTCCCTGGAGGGGCAAAGGAGAGAGACATTCTGTCATTTCCATGAGAATACAAAGAGTACCCCTCCCCTTCCAGAAAATTACAAACCAGCAGACCAAAATGCTGTGATTATGTCAGACAGTTATTTCCATGCTATTTTGCATGATGAAAATTATACCCTATGGATTCAACATGAGGCCCTGCTCTGGTCCCTTTGTTCAAAGCCTGTGGCACAAAAAGTCATGAAAGCAGTCAGATCTTCCCAGCTGGGGATTGTCACAGCTGGTGTAGAGCTGGCCTAACTAGTCCCTATGCTGCCCTCTTTCAGCCCCCCGAGTTGGAAGAGTTCTGGGGATGTTCCCCAGGCAGAGGGGGTATGGCCAGAGTGCTGCCGTGCTCCAAAGATACCTAGCTAGCAGAGGGCCCCTTGAGGGTTTCAATTAAGCAGCTTTGATGCTACTGTAAACTGTGCAATCCAGCCCTTGGTTCACCCCAAACTGGGTAGCCACAGAGATATACACCCTCAGTTGAAATTATGATGACATAATTATTGGCGCATTAGCCATTATGGCATCACTTTTCATTTGGGTGAATACACTGCAATGCTGCAGAGAAGAATTTTAAAATGTATGTATGAGAAAGTCCCACCGAGAGCAGCACAGAGGCAGAGGTTGGGAATGCAAACTGTCCACTTACTCTGCGCTTGAGATCCAGCCCAGGAATGGGGACTAGGACAGAGAAGAAGAGAGTTACTGGGACAGAGGCCTGCCTAACTTGCAAGAGCAGCCAATGTCAGTACCCCACAGCCTGTAAACACCTTAGACTACCTACCCAGGCAGGGGCAGTGAGCATGGGCAGACAGTGTTCAGAGGAAGTATGTCAGCTGCAAAGCAGTAGAATATATGAAGTATATGAAGATAAAGCAGGACCAGATTAGGGACCTCCTGGGGTCCTGGACTTGGGGGGCGCCGGGCTTGAGGTGCTGCTAGCGACAAAAGGGAAATCAGCATCAACTATCAAGTGGACAATGTTACAAATCTGACCATGAAGCTTCTAAGTGACACTCACTGGGAGAGCTGCATTGACAGCAAAAGGCCAGTGGGGTACCAAGCGACGGAAGTTTATGATGCCCTGATGGAACTGGCACAGTCGAGTAAAGCCCAGGCATACAAGTAAACGCTGTATGCAAGGTGTCATAAAGATAAAGGGAAGGGTAAACCCCTTTGAAATCCCTCTTGGCCAGGGGAAAGCTCCTCTCACCTGTAAAGGGTTAAGAAGCTAAAGGTAACCTCGCTGGCACCTGACCAAAATGACCAATGAGGAGACAAGATACTTTCAAAAGCTGGGAGGAGGGAGAGAAACAAAGGGTCTGTGTGTCTGTCTATATTCTGTCTTTGTCGGGGATAGACCAGGAATGGAATCTTAGAACTTTTAGTAAGTAATCTAGCTAGGTACGTGTTAGATTATGATTTCTTTAAATGGCTGAGAAAAGAACTGTGCTGAGTAGAATAACTATTTCTGTCTGTGTATCTTTTTTGTAACTTAAGGTTTTGCCTAGAGGGATTCTCTATGTTTTGAATCTAATTACCCTGTAAGGTCTCTACCATCCTGATTTTACAGGGGGGATTTCTTTATTTCTATTTACTTCTATTTTTATTAAAAGTCTTCTTGTAAGAAAACGGAATGCTTTTTTATTGTTCTCAGATCCAAGGGTTTGGGTCTGTGGACACCTATGCAAATTGGTGAGGCTTTTTATCCAACATTTCCCAGGAAAGGGGGGGTGCAAGTGTTGGGAGGATTGTTCATTGTTCTTAAGATCCAAGGGTCTGGGTCTGTAGTCACCTAGGCAAATTGGTGAGGCTTTTTACCATACCTTGTCCAGGAAGTGGGGTGCAAGGTTTTGGGAAGTATTTTTTGGGGGAAGACGTGTCCAAACAGCTCTTCCCCAGTAACCAGTATTAGTTTGGTGGTGGTAGCGGCCAATCCAAGGACAAAGGGTGGAATATTTTGTACCTAGGGAAGTTTTGACCTAAGCTGGTAAAGATAAGCTTAGGAGGTTTTTCATGCAGGTCCCCACATCTGTACCCTAGAGTACCCAGAGTGGGGGAGGAACCTTGACACAAGGCATTACAAAACTCAGACGATGGACATCACAACCATTATTACTTTGAGGAGAAGCTGCCTTGATTTCTTTGTGGCCTACAGAGACAATGGATTTGAAGATGCCATCCCTGATGCAAAAGAAATGGTGGAAAACTTAAGAGCTGAGCCTGTCTTCAAGAAAACTCGTATTCAGAAGACTCAGAAGAAGAGACAGTTTGGTTACGAGGGCAGCAATGAGGTGATGGGAAGCTCATAAGAAAAATTCAAGAATAATTTTTTTTGCTCACTTGTTGACACTGCTTGAGTGTCCATTGAAGAAAGATTTGGACAAATGAAGCACTACAAAAAGGTCTGGGGTTTTTTGTATGATGTTAGTAAGCTGCCAGCAGACAGAAAAACACTCTTGAACAATTGTACTGCACTTTGCTGGATGCTGACACATGGGGAATGTTTGGATGTCAATGATAAGGACCTCTGTGTCAAATTGGACAACATCCATCACATTTTGCCACATGGGAAGCACTCTCCACTCCAAGTTCTCCAATTCATTCATGATGCAGAGCTGAAGGACACTTTTCCTAATGTGTGGATAGCTTTGAGGAGTCTGCTCACGCTGCTGGTCACAGTTGTAAATGCTGAGCACAGCTTTTCAAAGCTCAGGCTCATTAAAACATATCTCCAGTCAATGATGGCTGACGAGAAACTGACATTGCTTGCTTGAAAATGCCATTGGCCAGTCTTTGGATCTCTCTGATGCTGTGCTTCAGTTTGCAAGGGCAAAGGTGAGCAAAGCGTCCTTTTGAACTAATGGACTAGGGTTAACATTCTAAAGCTGTCACCTCGTATAAAACTATTTAATACCAGTCCACCCTATGTTGGTGCACAGTTCAATTTCCTGATGTTAGTACATTTCAGTTATTCTTAAAATTAAAAAGTTTCTATAAGCTTAAAGGAAACCATTTTTTTCATTTTCTTATATTTGCATGAATAAATACAGATTTACAGATCCTAGTGTGCAAATTTATCATCTTATATGACAGGGATAAATGTGCATGCAAATCGTGCATTGAAGTCATGAAATGAGCTACAAATGCAAAACAAAATAAGGTATTCAAAAGTTTAAGAAATGCCACAGATGCTCCTCACCTGGGACTCCATTTGGTTTAGGGCTGGCCCTGAGATACTGCCCCCGAGTTGTTCTCTGCATAGTAAAGGAGAGTACTTCATTTTGCTTCTCAGCCAGAGAACCACTCTGGGGTCCCTGCCATGGTGTCTTGAGCCCTGTGATCCAGGCTGCCAAACAGTCCTGAGCCGGGGAGCCAGGACTGCCAGGCTTTCAGCTCTCCAGTCAGCCCTCCAGACATGTTCCAAGGAACAGGGTGGGTGAGCTGGCAGCAAATCAGGGTGCCATGAGAAATTAATTGAAATCTAACTGTCTCCACAAAATGTTTCAACAAGTCAGCACGTTCTAATAAAAACTGTTTCATCCGAATTTTTCCAGCCAGCTCAAATCATCAGTAGAGCTGGGTGAACGCTCTTGGATGAATAGTTTATTCACCAAGCAAATGGAATTTCAAGACAAATTTAGCAAATAGGTTGGCCAGGAAAAAAAAAATATTTTTAAGTTGAAATATTTAGTTTCAACGTTTTGAAATCTAGCTAGATTCATTTTTTTAAAAAAAGGTAAAAAACATCCAAAAATGAGAAAAAAAGAAGTTTTGTGTGGAACAATCTTTTTTCAGGCTTTTGGCAAGAAAAAACTAAAGATTTCTGGTTTTGTTCAACCCAAAACATTTTTGGGAGGATTTTAGTTCAGCCACCAACCCTCCTTATATTACCTATAAATAGGTGGTCATGAGGCCTTTTAAATCCACGTTTTCAGAAGATAGGTGGAGTCTATTTTTTTCTGTACAAGTCTTCAGTGTTGTTCAGTGAAGCTCATTCTGCAGGGCAGAAAATGTCTTTCTGGAAAGGGGTGGGGGGGATTCCAGTGCTCTATTACTGTAGAAGTAACCTTACAAACCAGTGCTCCTGTCAAAAATATTTAGCAGTGCAAAATAACTGACCATCTAGGATGTCCCAGTGGTCAGTATGACAAAGGTCATTTGTGAACTGTAGCAGTTGAGCACAGAGCCTCCTAGTTCACAAGAATGGGCCTTTGCCACTGGAGCTCAAAGAAGAATCTCTGTTAGCTGTTAACAGTACAGAAACAGATTTAAACACATAGGTGAGCAGTTCTGATTTTCTCCAGTAGAGGGCAGTGGTGCAGTTCATTACAATGCACTTTGGCCCAAATATGCACTGAGCTCCAGGGCTTCAAAAGTGCTCAGCTCCCATTTATGCACCTGCATGAGGAGAGCAGATTTTCAAAGGCATACAGGATCCAGGATTCCCGGGAGTTGCACAACAGGTAGCTAGGCCCTCTTAAGGTGACTAACATAGATACAACTTGTGGCTCAGCTGAGGAAATTTTAACCAGTCTCACTGAGGTCAGAATTTGACCCATAGGCCAGTCTCTCTGACAGTATTAATTTCTCCTACATCAATGTAACTCAAGAATAACTGCATTGATTTCAATGGAGCCTCACCGATGTAAAACTGGTGTGCGAGGAGGATAGAGTATAACCTCCTTAATTCTCTCTAGGAGGCAGCAGTCACAGTGGGCTCTAAGGTTATGCTGCTACATTCTGCAGTCCCTGCAGCCTGTGTGGTTTTCCAAGGGAGGACCCAGATAAAACACATTGTAGGAACAAAACAAATTAGTGGCTGATACCCTGTGATGACAGCTATGAAGCCCTCACAAAACAAGCCTTTATTAATAGTAGTAAGTAATAGTAGTCATAAGTTCAGGTTTAACTAAGTGAGCCATTAAAAGCGGAATGCTGAACTGAATGACAAAGTAAAACATGCCTAAGGCAATAAACAGGTTTTTTAATTTGTTTAACTTCCATCTCTCTGGTGTCTGCTGTAAAGAATCACGTGACAAAAGAATCCTCACTAAATTCTAAAGTGTGAATGCTAAATAAATTAGTAATCACAGCAGAAGGACACACAGCCTCTTCATCTTTCACAGTGCTAGTATTAAGAATGAGGAGTACTTGTGGCACCTTAGAGACTAACAAATTTAGTTGGGCATAAGCTTTCGTGGGCTAAAACCCACTTCATCCCACGAAAGCTTATGTCCAAATAAATTTGGTAGTTTCTAAGGTGCCACAAGGACTCCTCATTCTTTTTGCTGATACAGACTAACACAGCTACCACTCTGAAACCAATGCTGTATTGCTATTCCTTGGCAACTTCGCCTTTTGCTTTGCCATTACTTAGAGCAGCGTCAGTCCCTCCAGCTGCATGAAGTCAAGGAGGGTTTCATTTCAATAAGGTCTTCAGGGTCTAATCCCATATTTTTAACACAATCAGGGCTCCATCCTGGCTTCCATACTGGCAGCACAAAGCAGGCAGAAAACAAGCACCACAAGCTGCTTGTGGATTTCCCTGGTCTAGGGGGAATCTCCAGGTGGCGTATAGCTGGCTCTATGCCATTCCTTCCCCAGCATATGCGGGAGACATGATGAGGCATAGGGGGCATGACTGTAGCAATGCTCTACTCCAGCCATCCCTGGCTGACAGAACAGCCAACTAGAGACTGCAGGCTGCAAATTGCAGTAGGGTGCAATTTATTATGGGAATCAGGATGGCCCCAAGATTAGAGTGTACGTGTGTGGGGGGAGGAGCATAAAGGCAGTTTACAGCCACCATGACCCTTCCTTTAAATCCACCTTTCCCCAAATTAACTAGACCAGAAGATCCAGCCCATAATTCAGGATTATCAGATTTTTTATCCCCTGAGAAATAAAACAATACCTATTTGTCAATATAGGTGTAGCGGAGCTGTTATTTAGTCCATTTTTATTCAGTTGTATTTCTTATAATTTAAAACTTGACTTACCTTCCATAACCTCCTACAGTAGAACCTCAGAGTTACGAACACCTCAGAATGGAGGTTATTCATAACTCTGAAATGTTCATAACTCTGAATCAAACGTTATAGTTGTTCTTTCAAACGTTCACAACTGAACATTGACTGAATACAGTTTTGAAACTTTACTATGCAGAAGAAGAAAAATGATGCTTTTAACCATCTTAATTTAAATGGAAGAAGCACAGAAGCAGTTTCCTTACCTTGTCAAATCTTTTTTTAAAACTTTCACATTTTTTCAGTCGTTTACATTTAACATAGTACTGTACTGTATTTGCTTTCAGAGTAACAGCCGTGTTAGTCTGTATTCGCAAAAAGAAAAGGAGTACTTGTGGCACCTTAGAGACTAACCAATTTATTTGAGCATAAGCTTTCGTGAGCTACAGCTCACTTTCCACAGTATGCATCCGATGCAGTGAGCTGTAGCTCACGAAAGCTTATGCTCAAATAAATTGGTTAGTCTCTAAGGTGCCACAAGTACTCCTTTTGTATTTGCTTTCTTCTTTTGGGGGGTGGGGGGGTGGGGGGAGCTGTGCTGCTGCCTGATTGCATACTTCTGGTTCCAAATGGGTGGTTGACCGGTCAGTTCGCAATTCTGGTGTTCATAACTCTGAGGTTCTACTGTATTGTCTTTGTGAAAATTTTGTGTGTGAGTGTGTGTACCTGAACACTGATGAAAAGCAATATTGGAGGTGTAAAGTTATCTATGGCTTTCACACAACATTTATTAAAAAGACTATTAAATATTGTAAATAGCTATTGCTGATAGGGGATGTTTAGGAAAGTTAAGCAAGAAAACTGTCATAATGGCTTTCAAGGATTTACTGAAGGAGAAAAACAGCATTTTATTAGTCAAATTCTTTAAAGATGCTGAGTTAGTTTCAAAATCATTTTCTATTCTTATCGACTGAGTCTGTCCTTGCTGTGCTAGAAATCGTACAGTGGAACTTTACCATAACTGTGAAAATGGATTTGGGATTTTTTAAGCGAGCAGATCTAAACCACAATAGTAGTTGCCATTCTAAAAAAAAAATAATAATAAAACAAACTCCCTGAATCAACAGTTTCTGGTGTTAAAGAACAAATTCAAAACTTTAACAATCAAGATTTAAATACATTATGATAAAATGGAGATGAAAATATTTTATCTAATTTATTAATAAGTGAGATTGCTGTAGCCTATGAAGGGCTCTGTACTATTTTACAT
This sequence comes from Eretmochelys imbricata, assembly GCF_965152235.1. Lineage (NCBI taxonomy): Eukaryota > Metazoa > Chordata > Testudines > Cheloniidae > Eretmochelys > Eretmochelys imbricata. Next base: position 245,429,333 of record NC_135573.1, read on the forward strand.
GTAACTAACAGTTTAAATCCACTTAGGTCTGGCATTCTGGGAGCTACACAATTTGACAAACAGCTCTGATGTGGTCAGTTTATTAGGACAACATGAAAACTGAGCTACCACATTCTAGGCCAAGTGAAGATGGTATATGGCAAGAGCTAAAAGAACATCATGAAAAACATTTCAATAATCAGTCCTGTTCATAGTGAAACCATAGAGTCAATACAGGAATTATGAGACTGATACAGAGATTCTAAAGTGAATGCATTATCCTAAGCAGCATACTATATTTTTTTGGGGGGGGAACCAGACCAAACAAATAAACAAAAGAAAATAAAACAAAATCTAGGGTAAAAAGACACTATAGTGTTCTTTGCCAACGAAACTTTGGAGTCATACATGACATCTAGATTTCTGAGAGCACACCAAGAGTGAACTCCAAGGTCCTCTATTTCTCTGAAGAGTAGATACAGCTCTGTCAGCAGTAGTGCAAGTTTCCCTACTCTGGACCTGATCCAATGAGGTGCTGAGTACCTTCAACTCCCATATACTTCAACATAACTCTCACACCTCACTAACCCAAGGTCATTGCCCCATTACTGGAAATCGCTCTTGAGCTGGAGGTGGGGGTGTAGAGAGTAGTTCAATAGACATGCCTATTCTGTCCCTGTCCGCTTCAATGACGCTACTCCAACAAGATTGCCAGTATATGCAGATGTGGTTTGGTTTTGGACACTTGCCCACTGCAAACTGAACTGGGACTAGTAGTCTCATTTCTCACGGTTAACTTATTACCTATGACATGGTACAAACTTTAGTTACTATTGTCTATGCTTGATTTGAACTAGTACTGTAGATGTGTGTGTGGGGGGCGGAAGCTCTGTCCTATTATTATACTTCTGAGCCACCCAGCTCAACAAAGCTTTGAGCACTGTTTGGTTTTCCTTATGGTGGAATTTGTACACACTAGAATTTACAGGTGACAGCTTAATTAAGCAAATGTGACAAAACGTATTCTGCTACTGATGACCAAATATGGCCCATTATAATGGATATATATGCACCTAGCATGGAGGTGAAAGTGTATAGAACAGCCATATTGGCTTAACCCAAGCAATGAATTGGCTAATGACATGGTTCACTCCTCTCCTTCTCTTCTTTGTGAAGCTGAGTTCTGATTCTTCAGCTGCTCCACGAGCACACTTCCAGTTACTCCAATGGGAATTCTACATACAGAGCAGTTACAGAATTGGGTCCAAGTTCTGCTCTCATTGTAATTAAATGGTAAGATGCCAATTAAATGCAATGGGTGCGTGGTTGGGCCCTTAGAAAAGTAGGTAAACAAATACACCAATATTCAAGTTAGTGCTACTTGAATAAGAAAAAAAAATATTATGAATAATTTAGGAAGAGAAAGAGTGCCATAGAGGATCAACCCAATGGTTCTCTGACTCCAGTATCGTGGCTAACAGTACCCAATAAGAGATCTTCAAAGGAAGGTGTAAATCAAGCAGTTATGGAATAATCTTTCCCCTGAAGGAAGTTTTTCTCTAATCCCCTCAGTTAGTGGTTGGCTAATGCCCTGAGGCATGAATGTTTATATGTCTTCTAAAAATATTATTATTCTGTCTAATGTAATTTTGGATGTTCTCCTTATTTGTATAAAGGTCTGTCATAAATATAAAGGGAAGGGTAAACCCCTTTGAAATCCCTCCTGGCCAGGGGAAAGCTCCTCTCACCTGTAAAGGGTTAAGAAGCTAAAGGTAACCTCGCTGGCACCTGACCAAAATGACCAATGAGGAGACAAGATACTTTCAAAAGCTGGGAGGAGGGAGAGAAACAAAGGGTCTGTGTGTCTGTCTATATGCTGGTTTCTGCCGGGGATAGACCAGGAATGGAGTCTTAGAACTTTTAGTAAGTAATCTAGCTAGGTATGTGTTAGATTATGATTTCTTTAAATGGCTGAGAAAAGGATTGTGCTGAATAGAATAACTATTTCTGTCTGTGTATCTTTTTTGTAACTTAAGGTTTTGCCTAGAGGGGTTCTCTATGTTTTTTAATCTAATTACCCTGTAAGATATCTACCATCCTGATTTTACAGGGGGGATTTCTTTATTTCTGTTTACTTCTATTTTTATTAAAAGTCTTCTTGTAAGAAACTGAATGCTTTTTCATTGTTCTCAGATCCAAGGGTTTGGGTCTGTGGTCACCTATGCAAATTGGTGAGGCTTTTTATCCAACATTTCCCAGGAAAGGGGGGATGTAAGTGTTGGGAGGATTGTTCATTGTTCTTAAGATCCAAGGGTCTGGGTCTGTAGTCACCTAGGCAAATTGGTGAGGCTTTTTACCAAACCTTGTCCAGGAAGTGGGGTGCAAGGTTTTGGGAAGTATTTTGGGGGGAAGGACGCGTCCAAACAGCTCTTCCCCAGTAACCAGTATTAGTTTGGTGGTGGTAGCGGCCAGTCCAAGGACAACGGGTGGAATATTTTGTAGCTTGGGGAAGTTTTGACCTAAGCTGGTAAAGATAAGCTTAGGAGGTTTTTCATGCAGGTCCCCACATCTGTACCCTAGAGTTCAGAGTGGGGGAGGAACCTTGACATGGTGGCATAGTGGTGGGATTAACCTGAAATCATTTTGAGATCCAGTTGAGATTTTTTGAACTAGAAATACAGATTTTAAAAAGGAAATTTTTTTTTTCCTTTGGAAAGGAAGTCCAGAAAGCAGCTGAAACTGAAAGCAGCTTGTTTTTTCTCTGCTTTGTGGCCAAGCAGAGACAAAAGGGGATTATCTTTGTGAATTGTAGGTTTTCTTTGCCTGGAGGCAGGGTACTTAACTCCTGCAGGGAAATTCACAGTCTTCCAACCCAGAGTTTTTTTTTTAATTTTCTTCCTAAAAGTAAATAGGGGGTGTGTGTTCTACCCATTTGCTTTTTCTTTGGGCTGGGTAAGCAGGCTTCCAAGTAGTTGGAGGTTTTTTGCTTTAATTTGGGCCCAGAGCAGAGACAAGGGAATTGTCTTTTTCTGTAGGCTGACAATCACTATCAGAGAATAGGTATTCTATTCCAGCACAGCAAAATTTTACAGCCAAGTTTTGTTTGTTTATTTCTAAACCTCGGGTGTAAAGTTAGTTAAAAACAGAGAGGTTAGAATGACCAAATCCGCAGCTCGACTACAGCTGGAATTAGCCCAATTTCAGGCTGAGGAAAAACAAAGGGAACATGAAAGACAGATAGAACTCATGTGGCTGAAGAAGGAGGAGAAGGAAGAAGAGAGGAAGCATGTGAAGGAGGAGAAGGAAAAAGAGAGGAAGCATGTGGAGGAGGTGGAGAGGATAAAGGCCCGGCAGAATATACCAACAAACCCTAGCAATCCTTCTCCAGGTACCACTTCCCATCCCAGAAAGTTCCCCACCTACAAGGCAGGTGATGATACTGAGGCCTTCTTAGAAAACTTCGAAAGGGCCTGCCTTGGGTACAACATCTCTACTGACCAATACATGGTAGAGATGAGGCCGCAGCTCAGTGGACCCTTAGCTGAGGTGGCAGCTGAAATGCCTAAAGAACACATGAACAAGTATGAACTGTTTAAATCCAAGGCGAGAGTCAGAATGGGGATAACACCCGAGCAGTCTCGTCGGAGGTTCAGAGCCCTAAGGTGGAAACCAGACATGTCATTTACCCGACATGCCTACCACATTGTGAAACATTGGGATGCCTGGATATCAGGAGCAAGTGTTGAATCTCCAGAAAATTTGCCCTTCCTAATGCAAATGGAACAATTCTTAGAGGGTGTTCCTGAGGAAATAGAAAGATACATCCTAGATGGGAAACCCAAAACTGTAATCGAGGCAGGAGAGATTGGAGCCAGATGGGTGGAGGTGGCAGAGAAGAAGAAAACTGGTCGCAGTTGGAGCGGAGACCAGAAGGGACCACCCCAGACCACACCCTATTACCGGGGGCCGCCCAAGGCCCCACCTACCTCCCAAAGAACCCTCCAGACCCCTTATCGTCCCGCCACCCCGTTCTCCAGCAACCCTCCTCGCCCCAGTGACCCGTCAGCTGGACGATGTTTTAAATGTAACGAGCTGGGGCATGTAAAGGCCAACTGCTCCAAGAACCCCAACAGATTACAGTTCATTGCACCGGAATCACACCAGAGGTCCACAGGCCCAGATACCTCCCAGATACCCTTGGAGCGGAGGGAAACTGTGAGTGTGGGCGGGAAGAAGGTCACCGCGTGGAGGGACACCGGAGCACAAGTGTCAGCTATCCATGCTTCCTTAGTGGACCCCAATTTAATCAACCCAGAGATCCAAGTGACGATTCAACCCTTCAAGTCCAACTCTTTCAATTTTTCTACAGCCAAGTTGCCTGTCCAGTACAAGGGCTGGTCAGGAATGTGGACTTTTGCAGTCTATGATGATTATCCCATCCCCATGCTGTTGGGGGAAGACTTGGCCAAGCATGTGAAGCAGGCCAAGAGGGTGGGAACGGTCACCCGCAGCCAGGCTAAACAAGCCGTGAGGCCTAGCTCTGTTCCGGAAACTTCTATCAGGACCCGGTCAGAGGTGATGGACCCGGACCCCAGGCCAATGTCTGCAACAGCAGTAGTGGATCCAGTCCCAGAGACCCAGACGGAACCAGTCCCAGAACCGGAACCAGCTGAACAACCAACACCAGACCCCGTGTCAGCACTGAATCCAGTACTTGCAACCTCAACACCAGAGGGCCTCACCGAACCTGAACTGGCAGCAGCCGATAACCCTACACAAGAGGCTCAGCCGGAGCCTGAATCCCAACATAGTGCACCAGCGGAGAGCGGTTCACAGTCAACAGAAACAGCTACATCCCCTATATCGCTTCCAGAGGGACCAAGCCTAGGTCCCCAATCCAATGAGGAACTGATGTCTCCAGCATCAAGGGAACAGTTCCCGACCGAACAGGAAGCAGATGAAAGCCTCCAGAGAGCTTGGACGGCAGCACGGAGCAACCCACCGCCTATCAGCTCTTCTAATCGATCCAGGTTTGTTGTAGAAAGAGGACTTTTATACAAGGAAACTCTTTCTGGGGGACACCAGGAAGACTGGCATCCTCAGAGACAGTTGGTAGTTCCAACTAAATACCGGGCCAAGCTCTTGAGCTTAGCCCACGATCACCCTAGTGGCCATGCTGGGGTGAACAGGACCAAAGACCGTTTGGGGGGGTCATTCCACTGGGAGGGAATGGGCAAGGATGTTTCTACCTATGTCCAGTCTTGTGAGGTGTGCCAAAGAGTGGGAAAACCCCAAGACCAGGTCAAAGCCCCTCTCCAGCCACTCCCCATCATTGAAGTTCCATTTCAGCGAGTAGCTGTGGATATTCTGGGTCCTTTTCCGAAAAAGACACCCAGAGGAAAGCAGTACATACTGACTTTCATGGATTTTGCCACCCGATGGCCGGAAGCAGTAGCTCTAAGCAACACCAGGGCTAAAAGTGTGTGCCAGGCACTAGCAGACATTTTTGCCAGGGTAGGTTGGCCCTCCGACATCCTCACAGATGCAGGGACTAATTTCCTGGCAGGAACTATGAAAAACCTTTGGGAAGCTCATGGGGTAAATCACTTGGTTGCCACTCCTTACCACTATCAAACAAATGGCATGGTGGAGAAGTTTAATGGAACTTTGGGGGCCATGATACGTAAATTCGTAAATGAGCACTCCAATGATTGGGACCTAGTGTTGCAGCAGTTGCTCTTTGCCTACAGAGCTGTACCACATCCCAGTTTACCACATCCCAGTACCACATCCCAGTTTAGGGTTTTCCCCATTTGAACTTGTATATGGCCGTGAGGTTAAGGGGCCATTGCAGTTGGTGAAGCAGCAATGGGAGGGATTTACACCTTCTCCAGGAACTAACATTCTGGACTTTGTAACCAACCTACAAAACACCCTCCGAACCTCTTTAGCCCTTGCTAGAGAAAACGTACAGGATGCTCAAAAAGAGCAAAAAGCCTGGTATGATAAACATGCCAGAGAGCGTTCCTTCAAAGTAGGAGACCAGGTCATGGTCTTAAGGGCGCTCCAGGCCCATAAAATGGAAGCATCGTGGGAAGGGCCATTCACGGTCCAGGAGCGCCTGGGAGCTGTTAATTATCTCATAGCATTCCCCACCTCCAACCGAAAGCCTAAGGTGTATCATATTAATTCTCTAAAGCCCTTTTATTCCAGAGAATTAAAGGTTTGTCAGTTTACAGCCCAGGGAGGAGACGATGCTGAGTGGCCCGAAGGTGTCTACTACGAAGGGAAATGTGCTGGTGGTGTGGAAGAGGTGAACCTCTCCATGACCCTTGGGCGTATGCAGCGACAGCAGATCCAGGAGCTGTGCACTAGCTACGCGCCAACGTTCTCAGCCACCCCAGGACTGACTGAACTGGCATACCACTCCATTGACACAGGTAATGCTCACCCAATTAGGGTCCAACCTTACCGGGTGCCTCCTCAAGCTAAAACTGCTATAGAACGGGAGATCCAGGATATGTTACAGATGGGTGTAATCCGCCCCTCTGAAAGTGCATGGGCATCTCCAGTGGTTCTAGTTCCCAAACCAGATGGGGAAATACGTTTTTGCGTGGACTACCATAAGCTAAATGCTGTAACTCGCCCAGACAACTATCCAATGCCACGCACAGATGAACTATTAGAGAAACTGGGACTGGCCCAGTTCATCTCTACCTTGGACTTAACCAAGGGGTACTGGCAGGTACCGCTAGATGAATCTGCCAAGGAAAGGTCAGTCTTCATCACACAGCTCGGGCTGTATGAATTTAATGTACTCCCTTTCGGGCTGCGAAATGCACCCGCCACTTTCCAAAGACTTGTAGATGGTCTCCTAGCGGGATTAGGGGAATATGCAGTCGCCTACCTTGACGATGTGGCCATATTTTCGGATTCCTGGGCAGACCACCTGGAACATCTACAAAAAGTCCTTGAGCACATAAGGGAGGCAGGACTAACTGTTAAGGCTAAGAAGTGTCAAATAGGCCTAAACAGAGTGACTTACCTTGGACACCAGGTGGGTCAAGGAACTATCAGCCCCCTACAGGCCAAAGTGGATGCTATCCAAAAGTGGCCTGTCCCAAATTCAAAGAAACAGGTTCAATCCTTCTTAGGCTTGGCCGGTTATTACAGACGATTTGTACCGCACTACAGCCAAATCGCTGCCCCACTGACAGACCTAACCAAAAAGAAACAGCCAAATGCTGTTCAGTGGACCGGAAAGTGTCAGAAGGCCTTTAACAAGCTTAAAGCGACACTCATGTCTGACCCTGTACTAAGGGCCCCAGACTTTGACAAACCGTTCCTAGTAACCACAGATGCATCCGAGCGTGGTGTGGGAGCAGTTTTAATGCAGAAAGGACCTGATCAAGAATTCCACCCTGTAGTGTTTCTCAGCAAAAAACTGTCTGAGAGGGAAAGCAACTGGTCAGTCACTGAAAAAGAATGTTATGCCATTGTCTACGCTCTGGAAAAGCTACGCCCATATGTTTGGGGACGGCGTTTCCACCTGCAAACCGACCATGCTGCACTGAAGTGGCTTCACACCGTCAAGGAAACTAACAAAAAACTTCTTCGGTGGAGTTTAGCTCTCCAAGATTTTGATTTCGACATCCAACACATCTCAGGAGCTTCTAACAAAGTGGCTGATGCACTCTCCCGTGAAAGTTTCCCAGAATCAACTGGTTAAAATCGTCCTTGAGATGTGGAAAATATTGTTAGTCTTTATGTACTTGGTAGTATATTTAGAGATGCATGTGTCTTATTAACTCTGTTTTTCCTAGAGCTCCAGGAAGAAATCCCAGCCAGTGTTTCACCCTAGCTGAGATTTGGGGGGCGTGTCATAAATATAAAGGGAAGGGTAAACCCCTTTGAAATCCCTCCTGGCCAGGGGAAAGCTCCTCTCATCTGTAAAGGGTTAAGAAGCTAAAGGTAACCTCGCTGGCACCTGACCAAAATGACCAATGAGGAGACAAGATACTTTCAAAAGTTGGGAGGAGGGAGAGAAACAAAGGGTCTGTGTGTCTGTCTATATGCTGGTTTCTGCCGGGGATAGACCAGGAATGGAGTCTTAGAACTTTTAGTAAGTAATCTAGCTAGGTATGTGTTAGATTATGATTTCTTTAAATGGCTGAGAAAAAGATTGTGCTGAATAGAATAACTATTTCTGTCTGTGTATCTTTTTTGTAACTTAAGGTTTTGCCTAGAGGGGTTCTCTATGTTTTTTAATCTAATTACCCTGTAAGATATCTACCATCCTGATTTTACAGGGGGGATTTCTTTATTTCTATTTCCTTCTATTTTTATTAAAAGTCTTCTTGTAAGAAACTGAATGCTTTTTCATTGTTCTCAGATCCAAGGGTTTGGGTCTGTGGTCACCTATGCAAATTGGTGAGGCTTTTTATCCAACATTTCCCAGGAAAGGGGGGATGTAAGTGTTGGGAGGATTGTTCATTGTTCTTAAGATCCAAGGGTCTGGGTCTGTAGTCACCTAGGCAAATTGGTGAGGCTTTTTACCAAACCTTGTCCAGGAAGTGGGGTGCAAGGTTTTGGGAAGTATTTTGGGGGGAAGGACGCGTCCAAACAGCTCTTCCCCAGTAACCAGTATTAGTTTGGTGGTGGTAGCGGCCAGTCCAAGGACAACGGGTGGAATACTTTGTACCTTGGGGAAGTTTTGACCTAAGCTGGTAAAGATAAGCTTAGGAGGTTTTTCATGCAGATCCCCACATCTGTACCCTAGAGTTCAGAGTGGGGGAGGAACCTTGACAAGGTCTTATCCTCTTTTTAATTCCTACTGAGCTCTTGACCTGAATGATGTCCCGTGACAAAGAGTTTTCTTGTTACTTGTTTTTTTGTCTTTGGCTGTTAGCTCTTAAAAATCCCTCTTAGCCCTCCTCATTCCCGGCATGTATTTTACCTGCTATTTTGTACGCCTTGCTATTGGCTTCACCAAGGTTGAATTTCCACTTTGTGACGCTTACCTATTGTAGCCAACCATGTATGTAAGAGCCATGTATAAGTCATATATTAGTATTATAAGACTGTAACACAAGGACCTACAGGCCTCAGCCCTGTATGACATTCGTTTTAGCATAGCCCAAGCGTAGATAGCTTGGTATGAAATGGTATGGTATTAATGATGTAAGCAGCTACTATATAAGTTGTATTTAACCAATAGTTTGACCTTATGTCCATGAACTATTAAACAAGAGTGGTATGTGATGGTAAAAGGTGAAGTGAGGTACCACAAAAATATACTTATGGAATTTTAGGGAAAGTTTAAAAGGATGTTGAGCTTAACCAAAATTTACATGTACTAACAGCAGGTGTACCATGGCATCTAACTGATGTAAATGCTAATGAGTATAATGTAATTGACTAATTGACCTACTGAAGATAGAGACCCCAATATTATTGAGGTGTAGAAGTATATATAAGGAAAGAAGGTTGAAACTATCACTAAATATGTATAAGATATGGTTGGAGTTACTAACCCCCCCTATAAAAGTTAAGGCCCAGCATGTGGTTACATTGGAACGTGTCAGCCTGATGACCACACATGTTGTCATACACTGCAGATCTCAAACCCAGGGTTGCTGAGTGACAGCCCTAACCACTGCACCACCATGCTGCAGGGTTACATGAGGGAGCTGGAGCTAATGCCCCCCACCAGGGGCTATAACGATTGACTCAGTGGGGTCGGGTGACTAGAAGCAGACTATTTATTGGACACCACCAGGAGTAAAGCTTCTCTTTCCTTCCCACTCCTTGTCTGAGCAACTAATTGCTAGGTCTGCTGCTAACTAAATACATGAGACAAAGTTTCTGCCTCCTCACCTGGTTATTTCTCCTTGTTCCTATTACCACACATTGTTCCTGTTTCCTGCTCCTTGCTCCGGTTAACACACCTGGTTCCTGCTTTCTCGTCCTAACTCCAGTTTCTGACATGAACCCGGACTTTGTCCTTGGCTCTGACCGCTAGTTCAGAGTGCCCTATTGTGGACCCTGACTTGTGGTTTGCCTCATCTATTCTGGGATTCCCTGCAAGAGGTGAAGTGAGTGCGCAAGTGCTGCACATTTTGTATTGATTCTATCTCCTTTCCTATGTATCAGTGTGTGATCTTGTTTGTTTTGCTAATAAAGTTTGTAACATTAATAGAGAATACTTAGTGAATTTTTCTCATGTGGTTCTCAAGGTCTTCATTCTACTGATAACTTTATTACTGTACCTTTTGAACTAATGTGTAGTAGGTAAAAGCAAATCACCTCTTATAAAAATGGCTACACAGTTGTGCTCTGATAGCTTTTTGAATCTTGCCCATTTAGCCCCTTTGCTTTCCAGCTTCCTATGCAATTAGAAGAGGTGTTTGCGGTGCTAGCCTGGGACGTGGGAGACCTGGGTTCCCTGTTCCACTACAGGCTTCCTGTGTGACCTTGGGCGAGCTACTTAGGCTGCCTGTGCCTTAGTTCCCCATCTACAGAATGATAATAGCACTTCCCTGCCTCACAGAGGTGTTGTGATGATAAATGTATTAAAGACTATTAGGTGCTCAGATACTATGGAAACAGGGGCCATATAAAGAGCCAAGATAGATACACATGTTATAGGTTTATGGTATGTTTAAGTAGGCTCCGTGTTGAATTTAAGTATTTTTAATTTACTTACTTTTGATTTTAGATTCCTTTTGGCTCGATTCATTTATTATTTTTTTAATTCCCTTTTTTAATGTTTAGTATCACAGTCCTACTTGTTTGTATGATTCCTCCCCTGAGGATATTGAACTAAACTGTATCATATCACTATTGCCTAGTGGCTCAACTGTAGTTATTTTTGGAACTAACTCATGTGAGTTACATATAGGGCTAAGTAAAGCATATATCCTCTCCTCTCGCATGCTATAGCACAAGCTGTTTCAAGAATCAATCAGTTAGAGTGTCAAGAAATTGCTTCTTTAAGTGTTAACTTGTTGTGACATTGGACTGGTATATATGAGGGTGAGCCTTCCACTATTACTATTTTATTAAATTTAGCTGCCTCTTTGATTTCTTTGCTGAATGATATGAGTTAAAAGCTGTAATAATTTATTTGGTAAACTATTATTTGGCCATCTATTGAGCTGCTAATTTAATACAAATAATTGTTCACAAATAAGCTGTTTGTCAGTTAATAAAAATTAAACAAATAGATTATTCAGATATTACTCAACAATCTCTAATTCCGAGATTCATGAATTATTCAGTGAACACCAATTTGTAAACTCAGATCTTACCTAACTTCTTCACTTGAACTGCAAATCAAATTTTCTAAGATACAAGTGATTCTACAAGTGAATTGCATATTTTTTAATAGTAAGGTCCATAAGCAACAAGAGATTCTTTATCCCCAGGAGTAGAGTCAAGTAGGATGTATTTCTAATATGGCCTTTAGTCTAGTTATAGTGATATACTGAAATCATTATTTTGAATAAAAATTCTTATTAGACAGGGCATTTATATTGCTATCCCATCTAAACCTTTAACTAGCTTCATTACAGTGTTACTTGTGCCTTGTCAGTGTTTCTGTGTTAAACAGTTCATATGACTAATTAAAATGTGATTCTAAATTCTATTGATTACTTCTGTTATCTTTCTTATAGCATACAGACATAACATGTTTATGGGCACTGCAAGCTCATCTAATTTAATATTTCGCTAGTAAGTGAAATGTCCTCATCAGGCAACAGCTGCCCTTGGAATAATACTTTTTTGTTTGTTTTTAATTTAGCCTGCTAGATTGTAACTAATTCTACCCATGTCTTCTTGCTCTCAGTCTGGAGAGAATAGTCTTTCCATGGGTGAAATGTACAAATGGAGATGTTAATTTATGTTTAGTGAAAAAGAAGAGAATTGTGAATGTGAAAAAAACAAAACAACTATTTTTTCCCCATTCCAAGAGAAAAAAATACACAAGGGAAAATTTTACTGGGAGAATTCCACATGGAATAGGTTTTGACACAGTTGCATTCTCCCCTCTTTTGGGTAGTGTCACTGACAGCAGATAAGAAGCTGGGGGCATGGCCACACACCCATACTTGGATCCTCATGAATCTATGATCCCTATGAGTCTTGGTTCATTATTATACAGCTGGTGCACATCCTTGTACCTTCATATCCCCCACACCTAGAACAGGCAGCACAGTGGATCACTTGCCACCTTTCTCCAGCCCTCCACAGTGCACTGCTTGGCCTCTTGGCGAGAGCACTGAAGTCACAGATGTGAAGTTAATGCTGCAAAGTTTAACATTACCTTAGGCTGTAATTTGTTGCATAAAATCAAGCAATTGTTTTGACAACATACCACGCATCATGTCTTCTCTTTAGCATCACTCCACTGCATACCCATTGCCCTAACATGGATATTCTAAAGTGCGTGCTGCCTGCCCATGGAGGCTGGTGGCCGGTATGCAATACTGCTACCTTCCTCCAGTGCCCATTTGCTTGGCATTATTGTCAAGTAATTGGCGTAATGTTTTCTCTCCTCTTTGCCACAGAACAGAGCAGTGCTGACTATGATTGAAAGTAACTTGAAAATAGGGGCAAAAGAATAATGATTAGGGATATATCCTCATAATTGCACAATCCCTCAGAAGCACATAGTGGAATTTTGTGTGCTACAAAAACAATTGAATTTTCTTTGTCTTAACTTGTACTGAAATATCAGCAACATTCTGGAAGTCAATGGAAGGCTTTGTATTAAACCCCTAGCAATCAAATGACAAACCATAGGTAACCATTTCAAGATCAATTGATCTGATCTTTTTAAAAAAATCCTAATTAAATTGCATTTTCATCAATATCAGGCAGCATTCAGGGATAGACTGTAAGCACCAATCTCTTTTGCAGCTGCCAATTTCCCTTTGATTGGAAAGATTGTATTCCCCTTTTATAGACTAAATCAATCCAGTAATTTTAATGCCATTTTAAACAAATGAAATCAATGAAATGTCTGCCATGTCGTTTTCAAATTCTGTTCTGTAAAAGACCTTGTCTCGCTCTCATCACTGTAGTATCTGAGTGTCTTAGGTGCATTAAGCAATGTGGCTAATATCATTTTATAGGTCAATGAATTAAAAATACAGTTTGCTCCAGCCAGAAGGTCTAAGGGTACGATTTAAAACAATGATGTAAAGCAGCCTTCTAATAGCCTTTTTGGGTAGTAATGTGACTCTTTCAAATATTTTTTATATCGCATGTGCAGTTCACCTTATCAGAAAAGATCTTGCCACCCAGTACCAACCATATTATTTCCTTCTCAAAGTATTCCTCTTAACCACAATCCTATGGGCTGGTGTTCCTTGTCCTTTCTAGCCAAAGACTAGCCAATTAACCCTCAGGAAATAGAAGCAACCTGCCTGGTTCAAGTACACTGCTCAGTGTTGAGCCCCTCTGTTTTATTCTGACCACTGAGTTGCAACAGTGTGAACTTTCTCAGGTGTTTGCAATGGCCACCAACAAGAACTCCTTTGGCAAGTGCCCTGCTTCCTAGTCATGGCAGCAGAGTCAGATTTTGGTCAATCTCTGGGGCAAGGCAATCAAAATATTCAACTTCAGTAAGAAATACCAGGAATGACCATGCATATCAGAAAATGGCAAAGAAGCCAGCAGCGTTGGTGAGTCACTTGACCAGTGTCCAGTGCAGAAAGCGGAGTTAGCAGCACAAGAATGACTATCAGAAAGCCAGGGATGAGAGTCGCACCTCTGGGAACTCCCCAACATCCTGCCTCTTTTTATGAGGAATTTGACCAGGTGCAGGGCACTGGGGTGAGCAGTGAGCCCACAGAGGTTCACTATAGCCTGGCCATGAGATGAACTTCTGATCACAGAATCTAGTATTGAATTGGAGGGCAGCCAGCAGGTGCAGGATCAGTCTAGAAAAGTGACTCTGGTGCTTACACTGGTCCCCAAGGTGGCATAGCTACCAAATCAGCATATCCTGGGTCCATACTCAGAGCAGCTGTTTGATGACTGGTTGGAGGAGCAGCCTACAGGAGAACTGGCAACAGAAGATGCAGAAGTAGTCCCGGAGCATGGTAAATGTTGGGCTCCACATCTATTATTTATATACAACTGGGAGGATTTCTGGTTTCTGAACCAATGCAATTTTTCTTACAAGCTGTGGGTAGTGATGTGTATCCACGTGTGGCTGAATGAATGCCAGCACCTCTGCATCCTCCAAACCTACCCCACAACCTGGAATTCAAAATGGATTCCAAGAAGTGCAAAGAACAGTTAAACAAACTCTTAAATTTATATTTTGATTTGATATTTGAGATATGTCAGGGCTTTTAAGGAAGAGCCTATATTGGCTTCTCTTTTAGTATGCCACTCTGTACAAATTGACCACATGACAGCATAACAAGCCACATGTAAACAGTGAACTGTACAGTGGGGAGGGTGAAATGTAGTCCATGGGTGACAAAATCAATGGCCAAAATAGAGCTGGGGGATTGTATGCAGTCCAGAAATATGCCAGGGGAGGGATGCATATAACTGTGTAGTTCTTTGAGAGTCTGTCATATCATGCGTTTGCACATAGTCTATAGGTAGGTGCAACCAGAACAGGCTATATCATAAGCTATAGGGAGACATTAATCCATGTGGGTGCTAATGCAGGATCCTGTTGATTCCCCCATGAGTTTTGACCCAATCCTAGATGCTCATAGCTGGAAACCTTTCCTGTAGTAGGAACTCCAGATAGGTAGTCACATTTCAGGGAAGGACATACTTCCACCATCCCACTCCACTCATAGATGTGCTGCTTAGTCACCATAAGTCTGAGAAGCTCTGTGGCATATATGCGTGGCTTGCCATGGACAGTTAGGAATAAAATGTCCCTTTGTCATTCTGGAACCTCCAGGATTATTATGTCCTCCAAGATGTGGACTGCCTGAATGGATGGAGAAGACAGTAAGCCATACTGCACTACCTATCCCATGCCCCCATCTCCCAGAGCCCAAGATGGTCTGCAATTTTTAAACATATAGCATTCATAAATTTTAACTTACCATCGTTTGTGCCATGTTCAGTGTTGTAGCCATGTTGGTCCCAGACTATTAGGAAGGCAAGGTGGGTGAGGTAATATCTTTTATTGGATCATCTTCTCTTTTCCCTTTTCACTCTGATTAACTCAATTATGTCCACAGAGCTTCTGGAAAGCATTCCTCTTACTTTCTAAAACTGTGCTTCAGTATATTGTATAATTTTTTTTGGCCTTGAGGGTCACAAGACACTTTTTTCTGCAGATGCAGTGAACCTGTTTTGAAGGACTGAGTCAGTAATGAACTGCTTGATGTCTGCTTTCAGGGCCTTCAACCTGTGAAGTCCATTGTACCTCAGCAGCTTGGTCCCACTCCAGCAAGAGCCTGGGATTTTAAATGGTCATAGACAAGTCCAAGAGGAAGCAGTTTTGTGATGCATGTATGGTGAACATTCTGGTCAAGGCCAACCAGCAGGTGCAATACCAAAGGGAAAGACTCAGAGCAAGTGGAAAGGCACAGACAGGCTGCAGAGAATGATAGAATTGCAACAAGTGAGGAGACACTGGCAGCACCGTTTCTGGAACAGAAACACTGTTTGAAGGGTGTCATAAATATAAAGGCAAGGGTAAACCCCTTTAAAATCCCTCCTGGCCAGAGGAAAAATCCTCTCACCTGTAAAGGGTTAAGAAGCTAAAGGTAACCTTGCTGGCACCTGACCAAAATGACCAATGAGGAGACAAGATATTTTCAAAAGCTGGGAGGAGGGAGAGAAACAAAGGGTCTGTGTCTGTCTGTATGCTGCTTTTGCCAGGGACAGAACAGGAATGGAGTCTTAGAATTTTTAGTAAGTAATCTAGCTAGGTATGTGTTAGATTATGATTTCTTTAAATGGCTGAGAAAAGAACTGTGCTGAATAGAATGACTATCCCTGTCTGTGTGTCTTTTTTGTAATTTAAGGTTTTGCCTAGAGAGATTCTCTATGTTTTGAATCTAATTACCCTGTAAGGTATCTACCATCCTGGCTGTAAGGTATCTACTATCCTGGCTACAGCTGGGAAGGGTGCTAGGAAGTCTGGGATAGGCTGGTTTGACTTGGATCTGCATAATGCAGGGTAAACATGTCAGTGCAGGTGTGAGACCTGGGTTCAGAAATTCTAAACCTAGGGTCCATATTCAGTGTGGATGCTCAGATCCAGGCTTGTAAACACCAAGCAAGCAGGCTTGAGTCCCCCTGACCCTAGTCTTACATTGCAGTGTTGACAGACCCTAAAGCAGTGGTTTTTAACCAAGGGTATGTGTACCCCTGATTGTACGTAGAGGTCTTCCAGGGGGTACATCAACTAATCTAGATATTTGCCTAGTTTTACAACAGGCTACATACAAAAGCACTAGTGAAGTCAGTACAAACTAACATTTCATATGACTTGTTTATACTGCTCTATATACTATACATTGAAATATAAGTACAATATAGATATTCCAATTGATTTATTTTATAATTATATGGTAAAAATGATAAAGTAAGAATTTTTTCGGTAATAGTGTGCTGTGCAACTTTTTTATTGTTATGTCTGATTTTGTAAACAAGTAGTTTTGAAGTGAGGTGAAACTTGGGGGTATACAAGATAAATCAATCCTGAAAGGGGTACAGTAGTCTGGAAAAGTTGAGAGCTACTTCCCTGAAGGGCCCAACCAAGATCAGAGTCCCATGATGCTAGGCACTAAATATGCAATAAAATACAGTCTCTGACCCAAAGAGCTTACATTTTAAATAGATGAGGTAGCTAAAGACTTGGAAAAAGGAAGCGTTATTATGCCATTTTATAGATCAGGGAATTAAAACAGAGAGAGATTAAAGTGACGTGACCAGGGTCACACAGGAAGTCTGTGGCAGAGCTATTCAGATGATAACAAAAAAGTTCCAGATTGTAAAGAACATTTGCCAGAAGACAAATAAAAAGAAACCAAAACATATATTTTTTAAAAATCTCATTAATTTTAAGCCTATCTTTGGATTTTGTGTGGCCTGACTCATGATCTTTGAACACTTGAGGCTGGCAATCCTGTCAACATGTAGTCTGATGAGGACATGTCTACAGTGTCTTCTGTGAGGAACATTTAGAAATATGAATAAATGAAGTCTCGTAATAGCCCTGATTGTAAAGTTATTATTCAAATTCCATCCAGTAAGTAATCTTTTTCTCATATTTTTAAGATGCTTTTCTGGAGATTGACAAAACAACAACTAAACAACAGCAACATGAAGGACCAGGCCAAAATGTGCAAGATAAGCTTACCCTTGTTTCCAAAAGTTAAGTACCGTATTTTTGAAAAACAGGGGCAGGTATCTAACTCTATGCAGCAATGACAGTCCAATAGACTAAGGAAGCTTGACTATCCTTGAAACTGTTTTCTTGAAAGTAGAGTACTTTTTTGATGTCATCTTGTTCTTCTCATTCCATTATTTAACCAACAACCCTAAATGAAGAGCTTCAGAAAGTTGGGAAAGAGGAAATAACATGCCAGTAAATGGTTACTCTCTACTGTCCTGGATAGGAGGTTAATTACTTTAATGTAAAACATCTTGAGGAAAAATGTTGAATGCAGATATTACCAATTAACCCACAAATCTAAGAAGCAAAAATCCACAATTAATAGAACACTACACAGTCATAGTAATTAGAAGCTTGGCATGAGAGTCCGGTGTCACAAGGAAGTAAAATCCTTTAATTAGCCAGGATTTAAAAAGCAGAGAGAAAATTGAAGTTCTGGGTCAGACAGGGAGAAGAAACATTATTGCATTATATTTGTGAGGGGAAGGACAGAGATTACAGTGCATTACAAGCAGAAATACCATACTTCTGTATATATTATTGTCATCTTTGCACTTGGGAATGTTTACCAAAAAATCTCACCATTCCTAATATTGGTACAGCTGTACTGGTACTAACAAACCTTTGTGACAATAGCTCTGTATGTGCAGCCCTCAGAATCCACTCCTGCACAGGTAATGCTTGATCTGTAAGTGCTGGCTATTCTCCCTGTAACTGCAGCCAGGAGTCTGGCTCAGACTGGTTATTAAATATGATCTTCAGTATCTTGTAGTAGAGGTAATATAGTATATTGACGGATAGATGAGTTTATCTGTTCATAATCAGGACCAATTTCTCTAATTTAAGATCCCGTTTAACCAAAAAAAAAAAAAAAGCGTCTGTAACCCAGCCCTGAGATGTAGCTGCAGCCTTCTCTCTTTTCTCCTCAGGTTTATGGGTCTGGGTTTACCTATAAGGGCACCTGGTGCCTCCACCCAGTGAAACCCCTCTAGTGCAAAGAATACAGAGGGCTTGACACGTGGGATAATATTTAACACACAATTTCATACAGAGGAATGTCAGAGCACAAATAATAAAATAGCTACCATAATGCCCACAGGAACATGACAGTAACTGGGAACTCAGGATAGGTGACAATGGAAGCAGGGATTAGGATAATGAAAGACAAAATTAATAATACAGAAACTCTACCTCTCCCAACAATTACAGCCAATACACACCACCCTGATCACTCTCGACACCTGCCTCGAAATCAGAGAGTTTAAGCTCAGTCTTTGATGGCTGGTGCAGCACTGAAGATGGTGGATGTCTTAAAACAAAAGAGCAAAATAAATAAACAAGAGTGTTTTTGCAAAGTACCCACACCAAGGATGGGAAAACAACCCTTGCAGCTATCTGGTCTGGATTTTACCACACAGTTAGGCTGGCTCTTGATAGCTTGATGTGACTCTCTCCTCAGCCTCCTGGGTTTCTGGTCTCTGCTGAGATGACACTGTTATGTGCCAAAGCAATCCTGAAAGGGCTCAAAATATTCCATGCAGTAGGAATGTGGAAGGGTCCTCTGTGGTTATGATGCTTCTGTTTCTGTTACACACACTCAAAACAGAGTCAAACCCAAAAGTAAAACCAACCCTTTGTTTCTGAGTTCTGGCTTTTAATTGGTTCTGGTAGTGTTGCTGGCCAGTTCTGTCTCTGCCCTGGATCTGAGGTATTCTGCGAAAAGGAGTCCTGAGCTTCTATAATCCAGGGTGAATCCCCTAGAGGCTCAGTGTGGTATTTCATGAGGACCCCCTCTGAAGGGGTTACACATAAAACATGAAACACTTCAGAATGTATTCTTCTCAGAGTATTGCAACTGAATTTGCTGACAAATCCTGCCACACTGGTGTTAAAGGCAAAGCTCCCAATGACTTCAATGATGCCAGGATTTCCCCCTTATTTTGTAAAAGTACAGGCCCCTTTTCCAATATACTTTGGAAAGACGAAGTTTACAGTTCTAGAATCCAATCTCTTTTAAGACAGATAGCATTGTATTCTAAGATTTTAGATTTAAACTTCCAATTACAATAAGCAAATCTTCTTAAGGGTTCACTTGGTGAGTTCTTTCTTGTATTGACAAAGGAAATTTGGATACATACTTCTGACTACAGACTATTGAACTATATTGTGAAAAACCCTTACTTACATAAATGATGCTTATTCAGGCAAGTAATTCCCCTGGAATTAAGGGGACTAGTCATATAAGGGGTTTCAGCTTTTGAACTATATGGATATATTTAACGGGTATTGGACTTTTTGACTATTTTCATCCAATAGACTAAGCATTGTAAATTCTTTATTACAAATGTTCTAAGTGGAGATCTGTACATACCAGCTATTTTTTTTCCAATCAGAATTTCCTGGGCTGAATAAGGTATTGTATTTGTATCGTAATAAATAAAATAAGATGAGTTTGAGATGGAAAATGTTATTAACAGTATTAGAATATCTAAGTGATTCAGGAAAAAAACTCATTAATTTACAGCTTGATTTCATTCTACAGTGGAATATTTATACAACATCAGAAGGTGTTTTCAGTAGATCATCTAGCTCAAACAAGGAAATCACCATTCATTAAAAAGAAGTGGATGCTCATTCTCATCTCCCAGATGATTCTTTGCATGCTCAATTTGGCTGGATTATATCCTTCTTATGCTTTGTTTCTGTAATGTAGATGCATTGACAATGATTATGAGGCTTTTCAAAACAGAATAGTTCTTGCAGTGCCATAGGCCAATTTATTTACCTGCTGAATGTTTGTAATGCTTGAGTTGATTATTGCTTATAACAAAACAATCCCTTGTGTTTCTGAGCTACATTTGCATATATTTCAGTCTGGTATATTTTTTGAAATAAGCATCTTGAAGGAAAAGACACTTCAATTGGTCTGCTAGGGGAGGAACCACTGTATGTTTGCAAACTCCAGCCATGGAAACTTAACTTCCATGTCAAGCAGAAGACATGGGAATAAAGGGTATTATAACATCTGCTGAAAAGTTTCAGAGAGCTCAATAACATGTTGTGTACAACATAGTGCTAGTCACGAATTTTCCATCAAATCATTTTTGATAGAAAAATTAGTTTCTGTAAAAGCAAAAATGTTTTGGTGGAAAATTTGTGATCCACCCCCCCACCCAAATGTTTCAATTTTTGTCTGGAAAATGAGAACAAAATATTTTGTTTTGGGTCAGTTTGACCTGAATCAAAATATCTCATTTTGATAAACAGAACTGAAACATTTTTTCCTGCTGAAAATGCAGACATTTAAAACAAAACTCAGGAAAAGTTTTAACTTTGAAAAATATCAAAACCTGAAATATTTTGGACAAAAAACAAAATATTTGACCCAAGCCCAGAATATTTCAATTCAGAATGGTACCACTGTGCCTCATCGGAGTTATATTCAGGTGTCTTAGGCTCTCATTCTTCCCCGTGGACAGGGCTCTCTGGCTAGACTACATCTTCCACAATGCACTACAGCCAGGAACTCGACACCCCCCCTCCCTCACTTGGAAAAGAGAAAATGATAGAGCATTGGAGGGTTATTAAAAGTCATCCAAGTGTACAAAGAAACCAGAGCACACCTGTGAATCTGCCCCAAATATTGTCTAGCAGACCACAAGAGCCTTGGCCCAGATCCTCAAAGTTATTTTGGTGCTGAAATCCCATTGAATTCAAGATCCTAGTGCCTTGCATCTTGTGTTAGTCACTTATACCTGTGCAAAGGAAGTGTAAAATGTTACCATGTTCCAATGGTACACTCGCTTTGCACCAGTATAAAGGTCTACACAAGGTGCAAGTCCATGGTCCATTATGTTCAGTGATTCCCTCAACCATTAGTTGGTTGCTACACCAACTAACTTTCCACAGACCCTACTGCAAAGCTCTATTCCTTAAGACTCATCATTTAGCTTTGGGTTTTAAATGAATTATGCAATGCATCATGTGCAGGAATTTTGATAACTTTTATGTCTGTGAAATAATGTTTTTTGTCACAATTCTGAGGGAAGTCAGGGACAGCAACAGCACAGTACCTCTGGCAAAATTCTTCATAGGGTGACCAGATGTCCTGATTTTATAGAGACAGTCCCGACTTTTGGGTCTTTTTCTTATATAGGGTCCTATTACCTCTCCATCCCCATCCTGATTTTTCACACTTGCTGTCTAGTCACCCTAACTCTTCATTAAAGATTGTTGTTAAACTTCTTGGCACACATTTTAGAACTGAAAATATTTGCATCACCACTGTTTCAGGCTAGTCATAACAACCATCTCTGTTCACCCAATTACTTCATTTCCTGCAGAATCAACTGAGACAATGAGATGTGTAAGGGGCATGACGTGCCTAGGTTTAACGAGAGGGGAATGACAAATGCCATATTTACACAATGAGGGACTCCATCCTGAGAAGCCGGGAACCTGAAAAAGATTTCAGGGGTAGGGGTTGCTAATCAGATGAACAGGAGCTGCCAGAGCCATGCAGTGGCATAAACCGGGGAATCTTGAGTAGAAGAAAAATTATTTTATCTCTGTATTTTGTGCTTGTGCTACTGCTGCTGGAATATTGTGTCCAGTTCTAGTGTCCCCAATTCAAGAAGGATGTTGATAAATTGGAGAGGGTTCAGAGAATAGCCATGAGAATGACAAAAGGATTAGAAAACATGCCTTATAGTGATAGACTCAAGGAGCTCAATCTATTTAGTTTAACAAAGAGAATATTAAGAAGTGACTTGGTTATAGTCTATAAGTACTTCCACGGGGGAAGATATATTTAATAATGTGCTCTTTTAGCTGAGAAAGGTATAAAATGATCTGAAGGCTGGAAGTTGAAGTAAGATAAATTCAGACTGGAAATAAGGCATAAATTTTTAACAAAGAGTAATTAACCATGGAACAACTTAACAAAGATCATGGTGAATTTTCAATCACTGACAATTTTTAAATCAGGTTTCAGAGTAACAGCCGTGTTAGTCTGTATTCGCAAAAAGAAAAGGTGTACTTGTGGCACCTTAGAGACTAACCAATTTATTTGAGCATAAGCTTTCGTGAGCTACAGCTCACTTCATCGGATGCATACTGTGGAAACTGCAGAAGACATGATATACACAGAGATCATGAAACAATACCTCCTCCCACCCCACTCTCCTGCTGGTAATAGCTTATCTAAAGTGATCACTCTCCTTACAATGTGTATGATAATCAAGTTGGGCCATTTCCAGCACAAATCCAGGTTTTCTCACCCTCCGCCCCCCTCCCCCCCCTGCCAAACAAACTCACTCTCCTGCTGGTAATAGCCCATCCAAAGTGACCACTCTCTTTACAATGTGTATGATAATCAAGGTGGGCCATTTCCACCACAAATCCAGGTTTTCTCACCCCCCCATTTTTTTTTTCCAAAAACCACACACACAAACTCACTCTCCTGCTGGTAATAGCTCATCCAAAGTGACCACTCTCCCTACAATGTGCATGATAATCAAGGTGGGCCATTTCCAGCACAAATCCAGGTCTTCTCACCCCCCCCCCCAAAACACACACACACAAACTCACTCTCCTGCTGGCAATAGCTCATCCAAACTGATCACTCTCCTTACAATGTGTATGATAATCAAGGTGGGCCATTTCCAGCATAAATCCAAGTTTAACCAGAATGTCGGGGGGGGGGGGATAGGAAAAAACAAGGGGAAATAGGCTACCTTGCATAATGACTTAGCCACTCCCAGTCTCTATTTAAGCCTAAATTAATAGTATCCAATTTGCAAATGAATTCCATTTCAGCAGTTTCTCGCTGGAGTCTGGATTTGAAGTTTTTTTGTTGTAAGATAGCGACCTTCATGTCTGTAATTGCGTGACCAGAGAGATTGAAGTGTTCTCTGACTGGTTTATGAATGTTATAATTCTTGACATCTGATTTGTGTCCATTTATTCTTTTACGTAGAGACTGTCCAGTTTGACCAAAGTACATAGCAGAGGGGCATTGCTGGCACATGATGGCATATATCACATTGGTGGATGTGCAGGTGAATGAGCCTCTGATAGTGTGGCTGATGTTATTAGGCCCTGTGATGGTGTCCCCTGAATAGATATGTGGGCACAGTTGGCAACGGGCTTTGTGCAAGGATAGGTTCCTGGGTTAGTGGTTCTGTTGTGTGGTATGTGGTTGTTGGTGAGTATTTGCTTCAGGTTGGGGGGGCTGTCTGTAGGCAAGGACTGGCCTCCAGCGAGAAATTGCTGAATTGGAATTCATTTGCAAATTGGATACTATTAATTTAGGCTTAAATAAAGACTGGGAGTGGCTAAGTCATGATGCAAGGTAGCCTATTTCCCCTTGTTTTTTCCTACCCCCCCCCCCGACGTTCTGGTTAAACTTGGATTTATGCTGGAAATGGCCCACCTTGATTATCATGCACATTGTAGGGAGAGTGGTCATTTTGGATAAGCTATTACCAGCAGGAGAGTGAGTTTGTGTGTGTGTGCTTTTGGGGGGGGTGTGAGAAAACCTGGATTTGTGCTGGAAATGGCCCACCTTGATTTTCATACGCATTGTAAAGAGAGTGGTCACTTTGGATGGGCTATTACCAGCAGGAGAGTGAGTTTGTGGAGGGGGGGGGGGGCGCGGAGGGTGAGAAAACCTGGATTTGTGCTGGAAATGGCCCAACTTGATCATCATACACATTGTAAGGAGAGTGATCACTTTAGATAAGCTATTACCAGCAGGAGAGTGGGGTGGGAGGAGGTATTGTTTCATGATCTCTGTGTATATCATGTCTTCTGCAGTTTCCACAGTGTGCATCCGATGAAGTGAGCTGTAGCTCACGAAAGCTTATGCTCAAATAAATTGGTTAGTCTCTAAGGTGCCACAAGTACTCCTTTTAATTTTTAAATCAAGATTGGCTGTTTTTCTAAAAGCAATTATTTGGGGGAATTTCTATGGTATTATACAGGATGTCAGACTAGATGATCACTTTTTGGCTCTGGACCCTAGGAATCTATTAGTCTATACCAGTACAAAGCGAATTGGCTACTCCAGCTGCGCTGTCCTCAGTGCAGACAGGAAGGGCTTTATATCACCCGTATGGCTCTCTGATCATGTTCAACTTAGAGCAGCATCAGGACTCAAATTAGCTCCTCACTTTTTATTGCCTCCAATGGGCCATTTAAGCAACCAGAAATCACTCGGGCCAAGGGACGCATTGGCTACGCTCCCTTTTATCCTGGGAACACCCTTCCTGCTAGAGGTCAAGAGTTGTGGCATAGAATTGTTATGCTGTATCTATGCTACCCTGGGGAGGTAGCAGGACATGCTCAGTGCATGCAAAATAGAAATAAAAACAAGATCAAAATGGTAGCATTTTATACTAGCACAAACAATGATATTTAAAGGTGGCACAGCAATCAGAGACTATGAAGAGCCAGGAAAGAAGAGCAGAGGATAATCCCAGAATAAATGATTTACCTGGGGCTTTATACAAATTCATCTTCCAGAAATAAAACATAATATAACTGAGTAATAAATGGTATGTTGGCAGTGTTTTAGCCATGTTGGTCCAAGAAAATTAGAAAGACAAGGTGGGGAAGGTAATATCTTTTATTAGATCAACTTCCAGCAGAAGATAGTCCAATAAAAGATGTTACCTCACCTCCTCTTGTCTCTGTAATAAATTGTATGAAATTTCAGCTGTAACTCAGAGGTGAGCTAGCCTGATTCAAGAAAATCCATCTACCAACAAAGTGGGAAGATGTGCCTGTAAAGTCAGTCAGGTATGCACTGTGGAAACACCTAGATGCCATAGCAAGTGGTGATAGAGCTATTGGATCTGTGAGTACATGAACCAACCAGCCATTCCCACTTTCAACTCTGGAAACAGGACCACTGCAGCCCTGAAGTAGGTCATGTAGCTTGGAGGGAAGAGTCCATCCATTACAGCTCTACAGTCCTGCCCAGCATGATCCACTCACCTGGTGTGTGCAGTGGGTCCAGAATTTAGCCTAAACGCATGAAAATGACTGGTTTTTTCCCATCCAGCAGAAGGCAGTGAAAGACAGACACTAATTAGTACTAAACTGCAATGCTATTCTTTAATTCTTTTCAGAAGTATCCAAGCACTCCTGACTAGTGCTGTGGTACATGTGCATTGATTAAGGAGATTTGCTTCCTTCACCTCTAGTTTGTAATCTGAACTATTTTACAGCTGATTTATAGTTACTTCATGCACATTGTTTATACGTTTTAAGTTAAAAATCCTGTCTTAGAATGCTAAAATCTGTACAGTCTCTTCCTTACAAATGATACACTAGTTTTAAGTATTTAGGTCAAACCCCTTTTAAGACTTGACAGGATGAGGAGATGAATATATGCTATAAATATACTCTGTATCTTGCTTTTCAGTTCCTCTTGACAAAAAAATAAAAGGGGGGGGGGCGGGAAACAGCTGCCCTGTATCTTTTATCTCCTCAAATGCACCAGGCTAATCAAATCAACGCCTTACGTTAGTATAAAGCAATATCTTAATTCATGTATTTCCATGTTTCCAGCATCATTAAGAATTGATAGGAACAAGCTTCTAAATCCACTCTAAATCGTAACTTCTAACCTATCTCTAATAAATTTGTTAGTCTCTAAGGTGCCACAAGTACTTCTGTTCTTTTTGCGGATACAGACTAACACGGCTGCTACTCTAAAACCTGAAATAAATCACTGGGCCTCTCTCTTGCATGACACAATTTTTTAAAGAATAAAGTTAAATCAGACTATAATGATTAATAGTTAATGGTACCAGAAAACAATTTCCATTGTACTTGCTAACGTGGAGGCATATGTATTCAGTGCTGCTCCTGACATAAAGGGACATACCACTCCTGCTAATAGTAACAGGAGGGATGTGTTTATTATTCCATGCATTAAAAAATGACTTCTCTGGCTAGGTCTACATTGAATCCTTTGCTGGTATAATAATGTCATTAGAGGTGTGATTTTTTTTACAACATTTCTATCCTGGAAAGTAAGTACATGGTTATACCCGGAGAAAGAGTTTTTTGCTCTGCAACCCTAGACACCCTTATATTCACACCCTAAACACTATTGCAATAATATTTGTACCAAATGTGCCTTGTGAGATATCATTTGAAAGCTAACAACACACTGGTTATTAATATAATTGTAACTGCATGTGTTAACCTTATATGTGATGTTATGGATTCCCTCTGTATGATACTAGAACATGTTTAAGACCAGAGAGCCTAGCCAGGTAATAGATCTGTCCTAGACAAAGGAATGTGGGTTCCTCAATTTACATATTAGCAGTAAATGAAGCCATCAAGCTAAACCAGCAGAGGTTATCCAGAGTCTGAACCTGAGAGACAGAGAATTAACATGGCTCCTTCACCCACACACAAGAGGCTGAATCTCCAGGAGGCCTTCCTAACTTGTAAAGCAAAGGCAATCCCTTTTGGAATATAAGGAAGAGAAAGAGACTCCATCTTTATCCTTCACCTTATAGAGATAAGTGATCTGATCTCTGTGATGGGTCCAGGCTGGCCAGTATAAAGCTGGAAAGGAAACTCAGGGTGAGAGAAACCACCTTGATCAAAGACTGAGTCTTGCTAGATTAAGTTTTAGACTTTTGGATGTGTGTTTTCACTTTTATAGGATTGTAACCATTTGTACCTTTATCTCTTGTACTTGGTATCACTTAATCCATGCTCCTTTGTTAATAAACTTGTTTTACTATAGACCAGTTCTGTGCTGTGCTTGAAGGGAAGGGTTGCATTTACCTTAAGTAAATTAAGAACCTGTGATATACTGACTCCTTAACACAGCAGTGAATTTAGTATCTGTGAATGCACAGTGGTTGAGGCTGTGCATTGCAGAGACATCTTTGAGGAGCTCAGGGGCTGGAGTTCACTGATTGTTACCTGCTAGGCGAGGTCTGGGCAGGGAGAGCCTTGCGAGGTCTGCTGGAAAGGAAGACAGGCTGGTGTGGCAGGGAGCTAACAAACAGTCTAATCACCAGCAAAGCTTGCTCTTGTTGAGGTAGAGAGTTAACACAGAGGCTCACAGCTCTGGGCATCCCCAGCAGCATGCTACAACTGGTATAGATTATTTTGTTCACTGTACCAGTATAAGCTACACTGACAAAAGTGCTTGTTCACCAGTATAAGATGCTTCTGTACTAGGAGGGTTTTCTGGTCTAGCTATACTGATATAGTTCTACCACCAGACTTTTCTAGCATCCACTAGGCTTTGGAGTCATTCCCTTTGTTCCTCATAAAGTGAGAAATCCTAGATCCTGTAAACCACTTGAGTAATAGGCTGTACTACAGCCCTCACCAGGGGGATTTGGCTAGTCAGGTATCTACTGACTTACTTTCATATTTCCTCCACTCCTTCACAGCACATAAACATAGCATGCCCTCATGAGGCTGTGCTTGCCAGCTCTCTGCCTCCTACCTCCTGCACAAAGGATCAGATCAGGTTCTCCACACTTTGTTAAGGAGAGGTGGGAGGGCTTGGTTGGAAAATACCTCCAGGTGACATTCGTCCCTCTTCAGAGAGTTAGAGCAAGGTGTATGACTTAACAAGTGATGGTTAGGTGGGTGCAAAGTGGTGCTCTGTGTTGGTTTTCTGCCTGGGGTGAATTTCACCCTCATTGCCTCATAATCATTAATGGATTTTATTGTCCCACCACCCCTGTGAGTAGGGAAGCATGATCCCTAGTTTTCAGATTAGGAACTGAAATTATTTCAGAGTAGACAAGTGACTTGCCCAATGTCACATAGGAAGTCTGTGACTGAACCAGGAATTGAGCACAAAGATTTTTGAGTCTCAGTCCAGTGCCTTATTCACTATACTTTCCTTCTTGCATGCTTCTTTCCAAAAGTCTTGTTAGTGCTGGTGACAAGCATCATCCTATATGTCTCCTGTCATAAAAATAAAGGGAAGGGTAACCACCTTTCCGTATACAGCCCTATAAAATCTCTCCTGGACAGAAGCAAAACCCTTTCACTTGTAGAGGGTTAAGAAGCTAAGATAACCTTGCTGGCACCTGACCCAAAATAACCAATGAGGGGACAAGATACTTTCAAATCTGGAGGGGGGGGAACAAAGGGTTTGTCTGTCTGTGTGATGCTTTTGCCGGGAACAGATCAGGAACTCAGCCTTCCAACGCCTGTTAAGTTAGTAAGTAATCTAGCTAGAAATGCGTTAGATTTCCTTTTGTTTAATGGCTGGTAAAATAAGCTGTGCTGGATGGAATGTATATACCTGTTTTTGTGTCTTTTGTAACTTAAGGTTTTGCCTAGAGGGATTCTCTATGTTTTGAATCTGATTACCCTATAAGGTATTTACCATCCTGATTTTACAGAGGTGATTCTTTTACTTTTTCTTTAATTAAAATTCTTCTTTTAAGAACCTGATTGCTTTTCATTGTTCTTAAGATCCAAGGGTTTGGGAGAATATTTTGGGGGAAGACATCTCCAAGTGGGCTCTTTCCCTGTTCTTTGTTTAAAATGCTTGGTGGTGGCAGCATACGGTTCAAGGCCAAGGCAAAGTTTGTACCTTGAGGAAGTTTTTAACCTAAGCTGGTAAGAATAAGCTTAGGGGGTCTTTCATGCAGGTCCCCACACCTGTATCCTAGAGTTCAGAGTGGAGAAGGAACCTTGACAGCTCCCATCTACCAAGCAGATCCCCCAGTTTCATAGTCTTAGGGCTTGTCTACATGGTTCCTTAGGCTTTATTATAGGGGTGTAAACGCTAGTGTGCATCAACATGTTACACACTAACTAGCCCATGTGGACCCTGCTGGTGTGCACTAAAATTTCCCTAGTGTGCATTAATGTAGTCCTGTTTAAGAGAGTACTAGAGAACTTGTAGTGCACACCACCAGAGTACACATGGGCCAGTTAGCATGCACCACCCTACTACGCATGAGAGTTTACACCTCTCTAGTGCAGATTAATACACTGTGTAGATAAGCCCATAGTTTCATAGAATTTAAGGCTAGATGAGACCATTAGATCATTTAGCAGAGGTGCCTTCTGTGCTGCGTATGTGGCTAATGAGCTGTCCAAAAGAGTGCAGCATTAGAATTGCATCTTACCAGGATAGAAATAGGAGAAGAGAATAAAAGTGTACTTCTTAAATCTAATCTAAACAAAAAAAAAAAAAAAAAAAACAAAAACCCCACTCACAACCGGCAAGAGGAAGAGGCTCCTTCTGTGCAAGAAAAGCTCTTCTAATTCCAGGTGACAAACTTGCTGTCCTTGGGCCCAGAGAAATAATAGCTGAGGTTGAAGTGCATTGTATCACGGACACTGTATTTATAGATTGTAAACAATGTCAAGGGCAGGCAGAAAAAGGAAGCATTTTGTCCCCCCTGTGTCTGCTTCCCCCTCTGGTAATGTGAAAGAAACAGGCCCATATAGCAGCGTCCTAGTAGTTAGATGTGAGGGAGAGGGATGATCGCAAGCTGTGCTGCTGACACCATGTCACAGTGTAATGGGGCAGGATGCATCATCTTGCGGCTGCGTCAAGCCTGGGAAATTTCAAAGGGCCTGGTTAAACTGCCCTAAAAGATTGAACTGCATGGGAAGGTTTTTACAGTCTTCTTTTGTTGCTATTGTTTGAGACTTGGGCGAGAATAGGAAAAACTCTGTGGGCTTACCATGTCGTCATCATAGTGTATTGCACACTACGGCCCATGCACCCTCCCTTGGACAGGTCAATGGTTTTATGTTTCACAATCGAATAAAATATTTCTCTTCATCTTTTTCCTCGACCTACAGAAGTGTTTTATTACTTTTGAAATGGAAAGGTAGATTTCTGGGACTCTCCTAATTTTGAGATTGCCAGTTTTAGCTTCATCTTCAGATAATGCCAACCTCTTTTGACTATATAATTCTAGTAAGCTCCATAGTCATTGTAAATTAGTTGTTATATGATAAGCTATGTGTTAAGTTACATAGCACATTTCATCCAAGGATTTTATAAGGGATATTAATTAAATGTTTTACAATATGCCTATGAGGTAGAGAAGTGTAAGTATCTCTATTATATAGCTGGGGAAACTAGGATGTACAAATGCTAAAGTGGGTTAAGGCCCAGGCTGTGGGAAAGTCTTGCCTAATGGTCAGGACAGGAGGCTGGCCTAGTGCTCGGAACAGAGGTGACTATGCCTAGTGGTCAGAGCCCAAATCAGGAGCCGAGTTACTATGTCCAGGGTGTGAACCAGGACCAAGAACCAGGAATCTGGAGCTGAGGGTCAGAGCCATGGTCAGAAGTCATATGGGTCAGAGACAGAATATCAGCCAGAACAGGGGAAGAACAAGGGCCTGACATAAGGGAGGAGCTGAGCACAGAAGCAGGACCAGAAACATAACTTCAGGCATGGAAGACTATTGAGCAGCCAGGGACCTATGCCTGCGGCAGGGTTTAAGAATGTGCCTTCTGGAGTCTTCAGTCTATCAAGAGGCCAGATTCATTAGCTGAATCACCTGAGGGCAATGAGCGGGTCTGGGTTCAGCTGTGAGTTCCTGACAAAGTGACTTTGCCAGTTGCCCCACCTCACACAACAAGTCAGTGGCAGAACTAGAGCCCAGGATAGGCCACTGTGGTTTCATACTATAATATTGTTTAGGCAATGTTGATCATGCTTAGACCCCAAAGCTGGAAATCTGATACTTAGGTTCTAGCCCCAGATTGGCTATTAGGCAGGACATTTAATCTTTCTGTCCTCAGATTAGCCTCTAGTCAAAAAGGGATAAAATCTGACTCTCAGATGTTGGGATGCTTAATTAATATCTCTAAATATCTGTGTGACATACAAATGAAAGGTTCTATATAAGGGGAGATATTATCGTTGTTAGACCTGTAAAATGGGACTAATGATACTTACTTGGTGTTTTGAAGCTTAACTCACAGTGTCTCTGTGAGGATTTATCCATTAAAGTACATAAAGCACTTTGAGATCCTCAGATAGAACGCACTGTAGAAGTGTAAACGATTATTAATTATGCATTTTTGTTACTGTATTTACTTCACAGAGGTCCTATGAGGATTAGTTTCCATTGTTAACTTCAGTACGATGGTTTGAAGATAAAATAACAGTATATAAATGCTAAGTATTTTGTCCTTATACTTTAGGCCAGTCAGAAAAGCTGTGATAAAAATTAATTTGATCAGCAGTCTAACTGGTTAGGATTTTACAGTGCAAAAATCTGTCACCTTCACATGAAGCTCTTTTGAATTGCCTAAGCCCTGCAAGAAGCAGCATCTGTTTGTGTTGGTGCAATTATATTTGGATAAATTGAATGGCTATTGTCAGAGATGCCTGTATAAGGCCGTCCAGAGTTGTAGGAACAAAAGCAATTTCACTCATCAAAATGGATGAATTTGGATCAGGACAAAATGTCAGATTTTTTGCCATTTAAGCCTCAATTTAGCACAAAGTACTTAAGAACGTGCCTAAGTGTCTGAGTAGACTCATGTGCTTAAAGTAAAGCACATGCTTAAGTACCCTGCTGAAATGAGGTTTCAAAAAAGCATAGCTTTTGTGATAATATTTGGTTAACTTTCACTTTAAAACCAATCATATATTTTTGCCAGGTGAAGAATCACCCTTTTTTCTGCAAAAGCAGTTTTTCTTATACTTACAGTAAAATGGTAAACAGTAAAAAGTTGAAGGCAAAATACGTATATAGATATATATTCCCTCAAAAGTGATAAAAATGTTATATAGCTTTATTATTTTCCTCCTGGAAGTGTCTATTTTTTGGTAGAAATCATTAAAATAGAAAAAGAGGGCAGAGTGAAGGATCTTTGGCAAAGTCAATTGGTCAAATCAATAAAGAAAGTAACAAATATTATATTTACACAAGCTGTCAAATGACCAACATTAGGCCCAAACACTTTTGCACATGGATAACGTTAATAGACCTACTCACATAAGTAAAGATATATGTGGTAAGTATGAGCAGAATTGGGCCATCGTTATTTAGAATTGAACTATTTTTACAAGCCTGCTTAGAACTACTGGGAATTTTGCCTTTGACTTCAGTGAGAACAAGAGCAGGTACATATATTTTAAATGTAATAATGAATTCTAAGAATAATTAAAAAACGCTAACTGACAGTAAGTAATAAAGTTTTATTAATGACATTTTACAAAGGGCACTGACTGCTCTCAGTCATCTTTTCTTCATGGCTGTGCAATAGTGTTGGAGCTTCTGCGCACCACAATATACAGATATGGAGCATGATGGTGGATGCTGTTTCTGCTGGCCTCTGAGAAACTATGTTCTTCTGAAGAATTTTCTGAAGTGCCACTCTAGTTATTGCTCCATTCTTAGAAGTGACTTTGTCCCAGATCCACAAAGATATTTCGGCTCCATTGATTTCCGTGGAAGTTAGGAGCTTAAATACCTTCGTGGATCTGGGCCTTTGACCCTGATCCAAAACCCATTGAGGCATCTGAAGATGCAGTTAGGCCCCTATCACGTCTGAAAATCCCACTGGGTGCCTATCTGCATCTTGAAACACCTAAAAACCTTTTAAAATCTGGCCTTTGTCACCAATTCCAGCAAAGGGAACAAATCAAGAGAAGTGCAGCATTCTCCTCCCCTTCCACAATGTGCTATTCTTTTGATAGATAGATGGGCTTAGCATCCTTCAATACTAAAATGTTACTATAACTTGCCATACTGTCTTTGTCCTACAGATTGTTCCCTTTCAGGTACCAACTCCCCCAGTAAAGACATGCGAGAAAAAAAGAGGAAACAAATGCTTCCTTTCAGTTGGCAGGAAGCCCATTCAAGATCCTGCTTCTTCCAACCATGACTCTGATTGCTGCTGGTCATGTGTGCATGATATTCAGATAGCTAATGGCTAGCCCAGAGAGTGAGATTTAACCTTTGTATTTGAATTTCCCCTGCACATTTAAATTTTGTTTATTCCAATTGTAAAATAATTTCATAGGCACAAATTACTTTTCTCCTATGGTGAAACTAAACTAAGCAGCATTGTCAAGAAGCAAATTTTTCCACTGAAAAGACAAAATCAATTCAGTCTGCTTTGAGCATGAGACTTTTTACTCATCTCTAAGTTAGCTCTGAATTAGCTATGGAGAAAGAAAGGCCTATTGCATTGTTTTGACTTCTATGGCTTCCTCAATTCTGAATTTAATTAAAGAAGTGAACTTGTACTGGTAAAGTGGTAGCAAACAGATGTTTTAACATCATTTGTGCTCTTGCCCATTGACAATTCTGGTTGATATTGAGATTCTGGCTGCAAACTAATTCTGTACAATAGCATGTTCTGGATATTATTGTAGAGCCCACCAGTAGCACATAAACATATTCAAGGACCTTATAGCTAACCTTCCCACCCTACTTTCTGTAGGTTTTGACTTGATCTGTGTGGTCTCATTGCCCAAGTGAAATCACAAGACAATCTAATGTCATAACTGATAATTACTTACCAATTACCCATTACCATCCTGAATGCATATCAAAGACAATGGGAGGACTAAGTCCAATTTTGTAGCACTCCACTTACTTCAGTCAGAATCCTGCACATGGAGAGGTTGCTATAGTTGGCCCTATGTCTTGTTAAACTGTGATTGATCCTGTAATTGACATTTCCATCCTGCTAAACAGCATCTTCCTTTCCATGATGCCCTAGACTTCATTCTCATTCCCACACCTGCATTCCACCTCCTCCCCCTTCTTGAAGACAAATTTAATAATTGAAATTAGACTTTGCGGCAGCATGGGCCACTTTTAAACTTTGAATTTTACTGAAATCCCGTGTATGTGACCTATCCTAATGATGATTGTTGACCAATATACGCTGGCTAGTATAATATTTAATATTAATTATACTAGCCAGCATATATTGGTCAACAAACATCATTCGGATAGGTCACATAAATGGGATATTTGTAATATTCAAAGTATGCATATAAGTATGCATGAAGAACATATCATAATGATAGTTATATAGCTCAGTTTGGCCTGTCTTTTATAATTCAGTTCACTTGTGCTAAGTATCCCATAATACCTTGCATTAGCTGAAATAAGTTTGGGCTTAAGTAGATAAAAAAATGATCAGGATCAGGACATATGAGTGTTTTGCTATAGCACAGGTAGGGAGTTAGTCTCACAGGCCACTACTGGAATGTCACAAAAGAAAAGGACAAAATATATGATTGTTCTACCCTGGTACACACCTAGGAGGTACATTCACAGATCAGTACCTGGAATGCTACTATCCAAAACAGATAAGGAGAGGAACAAAACAACAAGTTAAGGAACGGGGATGAACTGGTGGGTTGGATTTTAGTGACGTGAAAATAATTGTACAACTTGTAAAAACATCCTATAAATATTCCTGGCTGAATGTATAACTTTGGGAGCTCACCTGCATAAGGTGAATGTAACAACGCAGCATGCTCAGCTACCTAGAGACTGGTATCATATAGAACCTTTTCCCTGTACTAGATTATTATTGACTCGTAGCACAAAACCTGATTGACATTGGTTATTTGGTCTTTTGAATGTATTCAATAATGAAGCAAAGTGTGGTCAAGGAACTAACTGACTGTACAAGTTATCAAGAAATTGGGGAGCTGAGCCAGGAGCTGTCTAGCCAAAACGTCAGTCAAACCAAGCAGTGCGCGGTCTCAACCTAATTGCTCGGAGGGGAGAACGTTAAGTAAGCAGTGGGACTGTAGTGTTTGTTAATCTCACATACACTTGTGCAGCTGGCAGGTGAGGCCTTCAGGGGGGGAGGTGTTATAATAAGTGCTACTGCGTTGAGGTGAAATGCCTTTTAAAAGTAACCAGTTTTATAGATAGCGCATGATAAAGCACTTAGGTGAAATGCCAATATTTTAGGAATTCCTGGGTGAAAAGCCACACTATAAGAATATATAAAGATTAATGACAAGTGAAACTTTCTGGGCAAAAGGCCCAGATACAGCAAAGGCTAAAACAGCGGAACACTGGGGCCTTAAAATTAGAGTAATGACAGCCAAAAAGAATAAAGGAGCTCTTGAATTTTCTGTAAGCAAATATTTAAGTAAATATGGGGCAGTTCACCCAGGCAGGACATGAGGCACAACAGCCCCCAGAATTCATTATATGAAGTAAATGTTAAAAAAAATAAGGAAACAAATCAAAGAAATAAAAGAAGGGTCAAAACTACAACAAGATCAAAATAAAAACTTAAAACAGCAACTGGAAGGTACAAGGAAATGTAATAACCCTCTTGCTTACAGGTTACAATAAATGAAGGGAAAACGAGGAGACTGTCCAATAAAATGCAGCCAGCAAGATGGAGAAAAATTAGGCTTGCAAAGACAGGCTATAAATCTTAAAAATATGTATGGAGTGTCCCAGAAACAGTTATCTGTAGAAAAGCAGAACACCCCTTGTAATCAATTTGAAGTGCAAACAAAAACAACAGGCACTCTTCTCCCAGAGCCAGAATAAAAACCAGAAGTCCTGGTTTCCAGCTCCCCTTGCTCGAATTACTTGAATCTCACTCACCTCCCAGAGCCAATAACTTAACCTATGTTGCTATATTTTGTGTGTATCATCTGACTAATTTTTGTTTTAATTTTGTTGCAACAAAAGCCAATTCTATACTTATAATTATATAAAAAAAAGGTTTTTAATATACATTGTCTCACAATATTTTAATTTTATGCTTGGGACATCACCACCATAATACCATTTTATTTTATTTCATTTCATTTCATTTCATTTCATGTTGCAAAGCTCAAAAAGGCCTCAGTTATAAATAAATGTACATATATTTCTGTCTCAATAAATAATGCAGTTCGAAACAAAAAAGTTTTTTTTTTTTTTAATTAATCAAAGGTTTTTTGTTCAAGGAAAAAAACTGTAGGGGGAAAAACCTCAACATTCATGCACAAGTAATACTGATAAAATCATATATCTTTCAAAAATGTTCATGAACATGTTTGTGCTCTTATTAAAATATAGTCATAAGTAAGTAATGACCAAAATGTTTAAAAGTATAAAGATATATATGATATCTGGGGATGTTGCAAAATGTTAATGCTAACTAAACAAATTTCAATAGGTTTCTACATTTGTCTCAAAACCATATGCAAATGTGATATTTATGACCCTCAAAGTATTTGCATAAACCTGCATTTAAACTTAATTTTCTTTCATTTTTATACTATTTTATTTTGTGCTACATTAAAAATGTATTGGTTTATAAAGTTTGTGCTTCCAAATATTTAACAGAAGTTTAAGTTCTGTAATAAACAAATTAACTTTAAAAAGCTTGGGTAAAAATACTGTTGCGAACTCTTGCTAAAACAAAGTGCTCAGGTGAGGGAGATCGGTACGCCTTCTTGTATAATTGATTGTGCGCATCCATTTTAGTGGTTGAATGTTATAGTTATTATGTAAAATTAGTATGCACATGATAAGGAAATAAAAATGAACATGTTTATGCAATAATTGCAACAGCATCTAAAACATATATATTTGTGCTAAAGAACTGGAAAAATCAAACAAAAAGCAAAACTGTATTTTAACAAAGGAGAACAAAAAACTTTAAGAGTGAAAAATTAGGTCAATATTCTGACATATACTATACCAAAACATAGCTTGTGTTATAAATTATTTGGGTCCCTATTACACTGTAAATAAACAAAGTTAATCTGTGTATAAATTCAGGTTAGTGAAAACAAGAGAAACGTAAGACAAATCAGCAACAAAGAAGTTTATCATGTTAACCAACTTAAGTTGTTTAATGGTGCATCTCACAGACTGGAAACACCAGAAGATATAAATGCAAAGTGAAGAAACCCTAGCCATAAGAAGAAATGTTAGAAATAACAAACTGGTCAACTACACTTCAACCTACCATATATGGACAACTGAATATGGAATTGACTATGGAGATATTATACAGACCACTAGCCATGGCAGATCTAGCTATTATTTAAACTGTACATTATTAAGCAAAGTGAGTTTATGCATAAACCTCTGGTTCTGAATAACTCTCATTGAAATATGGCTAAATCTGATTATTGTGTAAAAGTAAATGTATCATTACTGTATACTTCTTTGTTAATATAATAACATCTTATCAGGAACATGCACACACCTTGATGGCTGGTTAAAAGATTATTCTGCAATCTGATATTATTTCAACTAGGAGACTTCAAAATCTAGATGGAATTATTGGCTACATTTCAGGATTATTTGAATTTGGAATATCTATTTGGAACAGGGGTATTATGAAAATATATTTTTAAAATGTAAAAACCACTATTCTGAACATTAGGCAACAGAAACTGTGTCTAAACCCGTAATTCATGGCATTAATGGTGGAGAACTGAGACAAAAGGATAGGTGCGAACAAATTGTTTCTTCAGGCTGTGGCTGTGAAGAGACAAGGTCTCTCAGACATAAAAACAAAGACAGACAGGATCAGAGAGTGCAAAGATGGATCTCAGAGGATGATAGCATGGCAAAACCATTGCTTCTACCAATATGGATTCTGTCTTAAATTTACTTTTCCCATGCTGACCTAAGGACTTTCTTATGCTGTGTTCAGGGTGACTAATAAATGCTACCCTGTTTTGAAAAGACTGCCCAGCCTCACTGCAAATACTTTACTGGTTGTGCTACTCCCTGAGAAGGGAAAGTCTCCACAGAAGTCTAAATTAAAGTGTAAGAGGTGATGGTGATCAACAGAGTGCTGGAGCTCCAAAGCCAGTCAAGGAGGCATTGAGACTGCTTGGCCTGCTTTTGTGGAAAAGGGTGAATCCAGGGGGTCTGCCACTCTAAAGGGGTTACTCACAGGAGACTGTTTAAAGGCCAGGGCATAGCACAGATTCTGTAAATCTGTGATATGTACCTCTTAGGGATGACAAATTACTTAATATTTTTAAAAGTTCTTTGGAGAGGAAAAATGATACAAGTGCTATGAGGTGATTGATAGATACATACATGCATATGTATATAAAACCCCCAAAATCAAAGAAGAAAAGAAAAAAAATGGTTAAAAATTAAACAAAGAATCAACTTTCTTTTAACTTTGAACATAGCTGGAGAAAGTTATGTTGGTTTTATTTATTTATTTATTTTATAATAAATCCAGGTGCAGAAACTACAGCAATTAATATTAACCTGAATTTGATTATTTGGCTCTTCACCATTTCATTGGATTATGTTGACTTTGTAATTTGATTGCTACGCAGATGTGAGCTGTGCTGATTGCATTAAAATATGCAAAGGAAGTGAAAAAAATATTAGCAAGCAATGTGCAGAAAAACTCTTCCTCCCCTACTGCTAGTACTTCCTTTAAGGGAAAGGAAAACATAAGGCCAGAACTATTATAACATAACGTTAGCCATTCTGATTGCAGTTTTAATCTCTCTGTGTGGAAGGTTATAATTAAGCTGTAATATTTTCAGGATCTGAGGAAGTGCTCTGTGAAGATATTGAACCTGGGACCTTCAGAGGAAGGAAGGGTACTTTCCCTGTTGTTGCTTACATTGCCATAGTTTGGTGCATTTCTCTCTCTATGGCCTGGAAGTAGTGTGACCAGATGTCCCAATTTTATAGGGACAGTCCAAATATTCAGGGCTTTTTCTTATATAGGTGCTTATTACCCTCCACCCCCTCTCCCAATTTATCAGACTTGCTATCTGGTCACCCTACCTGGAAGAAATCCACCATGTTGATTTGTCTTAGGGCAAGGTAAGGGGCAGGGCATTGTCACAGTCCTTGAGTTCCCTTGAGTGAAGAACTCTGCGCTACTAATATACTTTATCATGATCACAGCTCGATCTTGGATGGGTTGAAAAATGGAAACAATTTTTCCTGAAAATTTCCCAAAAAATCTCAAAATAATTTTTGTTTTTCAGATTTTGGAAAGGAACAATTTTTTATCTGAAATATTTTCACAAAAATGTTTCGTTTCCAACATTTTTGTTTTTTCAGTTTGAATTTTTCCCTTCCCCAACTCCCTTTGTTTCTCTTCATTTTTACTTTCTCCATTTTGCCACTGAAAAAGGAGATAAGGGAGGGAGGAAATGAATACCCAAATACCCCCAAATGACTCTTTGTTTCAAGGTTTCATTTTTAAAATGGGATATTTAAAAAATACCAAAACTTTTTTTAAAAATGGTTTGTTTGAAAACTTTTAACCAAAATTTATTCTATATAAATACATAAAGAAAGATCTGGTCCTTTCCTTGAGAATGTTACAGTCTGAGGGCAGGAGTCTGCTACATTCAGTCATGTTGAATAGTCCCTTACTTTATGAATACTCCCATTGATTTAGCGAGACTACATACCGCATAAGATTCTGCTTCTCATAGATAAAGGTGGTAGAATCTGGCCCTATATGAGGAAACACAAGATGCACTGATACACCCAGGGATGGTGCTAGCTTAGATATGGGTTTTATTTTTCTACACGTTCTTTCCCCCATGAACATTTGTGAACCTTGAGGAATAGTTCTGCCCTAGTTTCACAAATGGGCTAATTAACCTCATTAACCCAGTTAACCCCTTCCCCCCTTCTCCAACCTCTATTCTCCCCATCCAGGGAAGAATGCAAAGGAAACTTCAGGTGGGGACTCGTTGTATTTCTTCATTCCTGTGAGGGAAAATCCATGATTGGGGTAGCACCTAACCTGTCTGAAACTGTCAGTGAAAGTAATGACTTTAAAGTTTTAAACTTAAATAAACCCTTAATAGCATTCTTAAATAACTCAATAATCAGATATATACAAA
Source organism: Eretmochelys imbricata (assembly GCF_965152235.1). Classification (NCBI taxonomy): domain Eukaryota; kingdom Metazoa; phylum Chordata; order Testudines; family Cheloniidae; genus Eretmochelys; species Eretmochelys imbricata. The sequence continues at coordinate 245,469,524 of NC_135573.1, forward strand.
GAGTTTTTAATTGCTTCTACAAGTTTCTCTGATGTCTAATATTGTATTAAACCATGGTAGTAGGATTTCAGTTACTTATGCAAAAATCACATCTGCAATTGATAGAAATATTTATCAGTGTGTTCACTAAAATGAAAAAGCATTGAAGCAGGTAATAACATTTAAAACAAATAGGAAAGCACAAATAAAAATGAAGCATTTGAATAATTACACAATATGCAGCACAGAATAAATGATATAAAATTCCACTTCTGTTTCAAATCAATAACATTGAAATGTGACAGAAACTTGATGATGGTGTGTAACTAAAAAATTAATCTAGTCAAAATATCTTTTCAAAACACTTACAGACAATCACATCTTTGCAATTGTTCCTTATTGAAAAACAATCAGTTCCTGGGAAATTATTAGCTTATTTTATAGCCAACACTTAAAAAAATTAGAGCTTGTCAGGAGTCCTGTCCCCAAGTTTAATACTTCAATTTGCCAAATAAAGAGAAATAATATATGATTGTATAGTATAATATTCACTATATATTTAGTTTCTTTGCTGAGGTTTTCTATAGAGGACATTCTAGAAAAAAAAAAACAGACATTTTTAGAGCACTTCCATTCAGCATTGGGAGCTTGTGCTGGAAGTTGATGTCATGGACAGGGGGCTATCCAAGTCAATAGGAATTTGATCAGTTCTATACCCCTTGCTAGGGCATTACACAGAATGGGTGCTGATGGTCCATGCCCTGAAAAGGAGATTTTGGAAGAAGCTGATAAATTAAGCAGTAATAAGTCACCACGACCAGATGGTATTCACCCAAGAGTGCTGAAGGAACACAGATATGAAATTACATAACTACTAACTGTGGTATTTAACCTATCACTTAAATCATCCTGTGTACCAGATGACTGGGGAATAGCTAATGCAATGCCTACTTTTAAAAAACGCATTGCCAGACGCGATCGTGGCAATTACAGGCCAGTAATCCTAACTTCAGTACTAAGCAAATGGATTGAAATTGTAGTCGAAAATAGAATTATCAGACACATAGATGAACACAATACATTGGGGATGAGTCAATACAGTTCTGTAAAGGGAAATCATGCCTCACCAAAGTACTAGAATTTTTTGAGGTAGTTAAAGGCATGTGGACAAGGCTAAGCAGTAATGGGATAAGATGGAAGGTCTTGATACAAAACAAAGGGTAGGAATAAATGGACAGTGTGCTCAATTGAGAGAGGTGAGTAGCAGGGTCCCCCAAGGATATACATCAGTACCTGCACTTTTCAACAAATTAATAAATGATCTGGAAAAAGTGACAAACGGTGAGGTGGCAAAATTTGCAGATGATACAAAATTATGCAATATAGTTAAGTCCAAAGATGACTGCAAAGAATTACAAAGTGATCTCACAAAACTGGGTGACTGGGTGACAAAATGGCAGATGAAATTGAGCACTGGTAAGTGAAAAATAATACACAATGGAAAAAATAATCCCAACTGTACATACAAAATTATGGGGCCAAAATTATCCATTACCATTCAAGAAAGAAATTTTGGAGTCATGGATAGTTCTCTGAAAACATTCAGTCAATGTGCAGTGGCAGTCAAAAATGATACCAAAATATTAGGAAACATTAGGAAAGGGATAAGTAATAAAACAGAAAATATCACAATGCTGCTATATAAATCCCTGGTATGCCCACAGCTTGAATACCGTGTGCACTTCTGGTCACCCCCTCTCAAAAAAGAAGGACAGTGACAATGATTAGGGGGAGAGAGCAGCTTCCCTATGAGGAGAGATTAAAAAGACTGGGAGAATCATCTTAAAAATCAGATAACTAGGAGGGGGAACATGATAAAGGTCTATAAAATCATTAATGGTAGGATAAAGTAAACAGGGAAGTGTTATTTAACCCTTCACATAACACAAGAACCAGGGGTCACCTGATGAAATTAATAGGAAGCAGATTTAAAACAAAGGAAATGATGTACTTCACATAATGCACAGTCAACCTGTGCAACTCATTGCCATGGGGTGTTGTGAAGATCAAAAGTATAACTGGATTCAAAAAAGAATCGGATAATTTCATGGAGGTTAGGTCCACCAATGGCCATAAGTGAAGATGGTCAGGGATGCAGTCCCATGCGCTGGGTGTTCCTAAAGCTGGCAGTGGAACTGCACCTTTGATTCATTCCTGCTGAAACAGTGGCACTGGCCACTGTCAAAAGGCAGGATACTGGGTTAGATGGTCCACTGGTCTGACCCAGTAGGGCCATTCTTATGAGAAAGTGCTCTAACCACTGAGCTCCAGGATAGTCTAATGAGGCGCTCTCTCAGTCTTTCCTGTTGAAGCTGTTCCACTGTGGATCAGGATCAGTAACGACAGAGTGAGTGGTGCGTGGGGACTGGACACAGGGTCTCCCACCTATCAGATGGGTGCCCTAACAATTAGACTACAGAGTTATTCTCTCTCTCTCTCTCTCTCTCTCTCTCTCTCTCAGGCTTTTAAGTATTTATCCACAGTGTACCAGTCATTGGACTAGAGGGGGACAGGGATGGGGAAAGAGAGAGAGAAAGAGAGTGACTTTGTGGTCCAGTGGTCAAGGCACCTACTTGGGAGGTGGGAGACCCTGGAGTCCAGTGCCCCTGCTGCAACCACTCTCTCATTATTTATTCACAATGGAGTGGCTTAAGCAACAGAGACCGAGGAGCATCTTATAGCTTACTGGTTAGAGCAGCCTTCTGAGATGCAGGAAACTTCTGTGAAAATTCTTTCTTCCCCTCTGGCAGAGAGGATGGAACTGAACCTGGGTCTCCCACATGCCACCTAAGTGTTCTAACCATTGGGCTAAAAGATATAAGGTGGGAACTTGCTCCTCTGGCTAGATTTTGAATGGGACACCGTCTGGAAGATGTCTCTGAGCACGCTTATAACATAGGACCCCGCACATGACTTGGGCCATCCAAATGGCCTATCTTCCCTGAGTCTTGAATCGCTCTGGGGCTTAGGTTGGAGATAGGTGTCTGGACACCTAGAATGAGGCAGCAGTGTGCAATGCCCACACGCTGCAACATAAGTGCCTAGGGAACTTTTACTTTGAATACCTAGGCTCGGAGTGAGTTTTGGTGCCTACAGGGTTTGGGGGGAGTTTTGTGGATCTCAGTGGAGACAAAACTGGTACATAGGGTATGTCTACACAGCAAAAAAACCCTGCAGCAGTGAGCCTCAGAGCCTGGGTCCACTGACTCAGGCTCCCGGGGCTTGTGTTGAGGGCCTAAAAATAGGGGTGTAGATGTTCAGGCTCAGGCTGGCGCCCAGGCTCTGAGACTCTCCCTCCTCCCCTGGTTTCAGAACCTGGGCTCCAGCCCAAGCACAAATGTCTACACTGCTGTTAGCTCCATAGTGCTAGCCCCATGCCCACTGAGCTGGGCTCTGAAACTTGCTGCCGAAGATTTGTTTTGCTGTGTAGACGTAGCCTTAGGTGTCTGAGTCTGGGGTTTAGGTGCCTTAGTACCTGGGCCAGTCTGTCCTGAGGTTTCAAGCTGAAGAAACTCAGCACCTTGTAGGATCAGGTCCTGAATATATAGGGCAGCTTTCCAATTGGCAGGAATCGGCACAGCCCTATTGAAGACAGTTTACACCACCTGAGGATTAGGCCTTTAACCTTCCAATTAGTTCATTTTAAATGCTGATTGCTTTCCTTTCCTCTTTATTAAATTGTTATTTATTAATTTATATTATTATTATTATTAGCTTTACCTTGTTTAAGAAGATGCTAAAATAGAAGAGAAGAGAGGCAGGCTTCTTAGTGAGAATCTTTATCTCTGAAAGAACAGTAGTCAAAACATTAAAGGGAGAAAAAAATTAGGTTAGATACTGAGATGCAGAGTTTAATTTAAGTAAGCACACTTGAAATGAGCTTCTCGAGGTAATTAGGAAAGCAGGGTCCACATAAGCCCAAGGATAAATAGGATTTAAAGATACTGTATATCCAGTGATAGCCACAAAACACATACTGCAGCTTGCTGCTGCAGTAGCTTAAGGTTATGTGGTGTGCACATCTCCCCATAATCATTTGAATGGCATTTCTTTTCTAAACCATTAAAAAATGTGATTGGAAGCAAGACAATAAATAAATAGAATGGAAAGATGCCGCAGAAGTATATATGCAGCAAGTATTCACTGGGAAAAAATATTGGTGTGCTATTGTTGAGAGCTTATAATTAAATGTGGAAATTCACATTTCCGGTTCTCCTATCAGCTGTACCATGGCCCTGTTGGCTTCATTTTGCTTACCCATCTCCTCTAGTTGGTCATTAATTACCTTTCAGCCATTGTCACTAAAAATCAGCCCATCAGCCTGAAGTCAACTCAGCTGCAAACAAGGAGTTTAAAATAGCTTAAGGTACTACATCTGCCCCGAAGCCCTTCCCTATTTTCCTGTTTAAAGAAAAGAAAAGAAAAGAAAAGAAAAGAAAAGAAAAGAAAAGAAAAGAAAAGAAAAGAAAAATCTCCCCTGTTGCTGTGTGAAAGAGAACAGGCAAAACCCAACGTACATACTGTATGTGGAAAACTGGGAAAGGTCCCAGGACACAGGGAGCAGAGGCACTGTTATAGTGAACAACCCCTTTACAACCATGCAGGGGTGGGACAGGGAAGGCTGGAGGACAGCATTTCATGTGGCAAGGGCAGATTGTGTGCCATGGATGAGGTGGGTCCTATACCCACACTAAGGACCACATTTAAAAAGAGGTCTTACGTCTGTTTAAAGGAGGCTCAAGTTGGGCTTCCAAAAATTGAGGCACCTCAAATCAGCAGCCACTTCTGAAAATGTTGGCCACACCAATGCACTGAGGCTTATATTACATGGATAAAGTGCTCTTTCATACAGTGGCATAACCAAAGCATCATGAGTTACCTGTATTTTATTTTCTTCAAAATATTTTTTAGCTTAGCATCCCTCCTCTTCAGAAAACAAAATATGGCAATGAAGTGGCAATATGGTGATTAATTATACTTTTCCATTTTACAGTAATGAATTGTGAAGGGCATTTATTTAACAAGCCCCTTTTCAAGCTTTTGTACATGATTGCAAATGACATGTGTGACGTCTAGCAGTCCTTTCTTTTGCATAATGGTCACAGATTATACTTAGGAAAAGTAACATGGAGGTAAAGTGACAGCTCGAGTCACTTAATGAGAAGTTTATTAAGAAACTAGGACTGATTATCAGCTGCAAATTAGCCATAATGTGAGTAATCAGCAGAGATGTCACATTGGTGGAAGAAAGATGATAAACAGCAGAATGCTCATCCCTACGCTAATCAAAAAGTACCTACAGCTCATTACAGGATATTATTTGCAGGAATCCAGGGATATGGGATTCAGGAAATATATTTTTGGAAAATGTATTCATCAATATCACTGTATACACCTTTATGTTTTATTTGGTATACCATAGCAATGTAATAAAAGCATTTATATCTATTAAACAAGAGACAGGCAATGGCTATAATTTATGAAAATTAAATTAGACTTTGAACCTCTAATATTTTGAAAGAACAAAGAAACAAATGACACTGATTTAAATGTATTATTTTACCAATACTATGCAAATATTTAAAAAATGCCCAGACTACAAAAACCACAGTTGTAAAAAGCCCATGAGTAACTTATTACAGTTAATTCCAAGTGTTCCTAATGATTCCAAATATATTATTAATTATTCTTAGAGGCCTCAATCTGAGGTCCAAGCCCACTGTACTAAGTGCTGTACAAACCTATAGCAAAAACATCAGTCTTGACTCTAAGAGCTTATAGTCTTGTTTAATTATAAGACACAGCAGGTGGCTGAAACAAATAAATGGGCTGGGTGGGAGGAAGGGAGGACAAGGTAAGTGTCAGAGAGGTAGTAATTTAAGCATGTTTAACTGTGAGACCAACCAGCCATGCTCAACTGCTAACACACATTTTTAGTTACTACTGTGGTAAGTCAATGGCTGGTGCTGTGAACTTGTATTGTTTTTCATATGTAAGGTTTGGTTTTTTTTTCACTGAAGATGTTATGCTGTTCAAAAACATTTCCCAACCTTTTACATTTGAAATCCTTATAGAGAACAATTAGCCCTGCATTCAGAGCTCTTCTTACACACACACACACACCCCACGTCCCCTCACAGAATAGAGTACATTCCCCGACTGAGCTGAATGGTTCTGTAAACTTGGCAGCATCAGAGGAACTCAACACCTTTTTAGAGAGCTGAGCTCTTTAGTCATGTCCCTGTGTTAGCCTGTCCCTATAATTATAATTATTTCAAGCACTTCTTGGCAAAAGGCTTTCTGAGCTCTCTTTGTAAAGTGAGGGTGTGAGGCTCAGTCCACTGTGATAAGTGGCTCAAATCTGTTCTGTAGAAGTCAATAAGAGTTTTGCCATTGACTTCTCTGGATGTAGGACTGGGCCTGAAACTGGTGAAGCTTTCATTTTTCTTTTCTTCCAGAGATGGTTTAGATTCTCTTTATTTGGTTAAACAAGCAAGTGCCTGTCTATATTGACCCCTTTCCATTAAAGAAGTTTTCTCTATGCTAAAGAAAAGACAGGCTACATCTTCAGGCTGACTCAAGGACACAGCCTGTGTCTGAGATTAAGAAAAATATATGGTGCTTCCTAGAGTTTTGAACACGTCTTTTTTATGTATGCAGAGGGAGAAATCTTACTTGACCAATGAACTTTTCTTCTGAAATGAAAACTACCTGCAAAGGCCATAGAATTTCTTTTTCCACTGAGGCCAGATGTTTTTGTAGGACACTTGCAAAATTATTTTTTTAATCTACAAAACAATTTGTCCACGTAGATTTTGTCTCTTTCTGACCCCAAATCTGCTCATTTTAATCAGTTTCCATCTTCTGAGTACTTAATAACCTGTAGTGTACCCAATGTGTGTTTTATATGTGGGACACAGGCCTCGCTGTTGCAAAATAAATGTGAGAGTGGGGATCTGACCAGCAGAAAAACATGTATTTGGCCGTAGGCACCAACAACAGCCTGAAACTTCAGTTGTAATACCATGAAATATTTAGTTTCTAGTTTCATGTTGTCTTAATAGATCAACTGGATTTAAATTACTACAAGGGTTTTCATTTCATGATTTCTTTATATATTAGGGATTGCAAGCTTTTTTGTCAATTTTCTTGTATCTTTGTACTTAAGTGTCAGCTCCACATGTAAACACCTTCTTTTAAACCAGCTTGGTGCACCAACAGGTCTCATAATGTGGTTCTTCAGTCCAGGGAACTCAGGTACAATTAAGCCAGGGCTTTTGTTGGCCAGGTTGAATAGGGCTGAGAGCAGGACAAAGATCAAAACACCTAGATTATGGCTTTTTGTAGAAACAGCTTTGGACAAGGTTGTTTGCTTAATCTTTTGGATGTATTGTAAGTGCTGCATGAAAATAACTGCTTTTGGGTGACTTGGGAGGATCAAAGGGAACAATGCAAGGAGCAAAAAGGGACTGTGCTCCATGTCTTGTTGGGTGCTTCGTGCACAGCAATAGGGGGTAGATCCACAAAGGGAACTTAGGCTCAGCATTGCAACGCCTAACTTTAGGCACCCGGCCCTCTGCTGGAATCCACAGCCCTGCGTTAGGTGCCCGGGCTCACCACATGATGCCTGGGGGAGAGTTTGGCACCTAAGAATGGGATTCACAAAAGCCAGCAGGCTGAGCAGGGAGCTGCCTAAATAGGAAAAGCTGATTAAAGGGGTGTGGCCTAGTCACCTAATTCTGGGCTGTCGGGAGGTGACTCCCCTGCACTTGAATGTGCCTCCCTCTGTGAACATTCTCCAGGAGATAGAGAATGCTTACTCCAGGGCAGACTTTTCTCACAAAAAGACTGAGGAGAAGACTAGCTTGTCATTGGGCAAGAGAATGACTTGTAGCCCAGTGGTTGCTCCCCCCCGACCCTCGCCGGGAGAGGAAGGTTCAAGTCCCTGGTCCCATCTCCATCTCTTTTATACAAAGTGGAACAGCTTCAATGAGAGAAACCCACCCCAGAATACCCTGTGGCTAGTGCACTCACACGGGAGGGGAGAAATGGGGGTTTAATAACTTGCTCTAAATCAGCAGAGTGGGGATATGAACTACAGCCTGGATAAGCATGCTAAGCTCTCTGCTACAGAAAGGTAAGTCCTAGAGCTGCCTTTCTCTGTGTTCTGCAGTTTGTCTGCAGACTGTTGTCTGGGGGCAGGGGAAAGCACCCTGGCCCTACCCCAGGGGAGTAGGGAAAGCACAGTTCCTGTACTTCTCCAGACACAAGGACTGGAATGCTCCCTGATTGCGATGCAGGCTGCAGCAAGGGGGCAGAGTTAAAAGTTGACTTTTTGTTCCCTTCCCCACCACTATGAACAATGCCTAAGAGCCAGAGATATATTGGTCCACTGTGAATAAAGTATAACAAAAAAAAATGATAAATAAGAGCTGACCTTGCTTCCATGTTAATGGAGTGAAGATCTTAAGTACTTTCGAAGCTAGCATAATTTGGATGGAGCATCACACACACACACAAAATAGAGAGCATTGTCCTACACGGTGACCTTAATGAGGTGTCAAGGGGTTAATAAGAAAATTAATTTATCTTTTTAAGCACAAGAAGTAATTAAAGTCTAAGGGATATCTGTATCATAACTGAAAATGAGTAATGAGCAAGTGGGATGTGAAGGAAAAATGAGTTTGGTAATTAAGACAGGAAGTTCAGTACAAAGAGAAGGAATAATGTATTTGTCACCTATGGCACAATTCCATTGTGCTGATATTAAGTGGGGAAGCTTAAGCGGAAGCAGAACAATGGGGCCCGTGAGTGAGGAGGTGGTAGATACTGGCATTGCATCTTCAGCTGGCAGAAGAAACGACTTTGGGGACCAATAACAGACAGGCTCTTGATAAAATGAGAGCAGTCAAATTAACAAAACTGAAATTTATTAAAAGGATTAAATAGCAATGGTGTCAGCATATATATGAAAACTCCAGCAGTGATTACTTCTTTGGACTTAAAAAAAGGGGCGGGGGGGCGAGTTACCTACTGGAAATGGCTGATTTCTCATTTAAACAAGCTGGGCCAATATTATTCTTCTTGTGTCTCCACCAAAGCCCATAGTTACCTCAGTGATGAATTTGGTTCATTATGTTGCATATTTCTAACTTATGTTCTTAATTTTGAAAGTCTGCAACACAAGGTGGGCAGAGCCTCAGATCCACTGAAGTCACTGGAGCTATAACAACATACACCAGCTGAGGATATGCCCCAGTAAATACAAAGTACTTCCCCTAATCTGTATAATTTGAACAGCATGCCCTGTATTTCACATGGGAGGAGGATGCTATGATGATGCTCAGATAGCATGATGGGGTGGGCAGTATAAGAACCTGAAATGAATTGAATAGATGCTTCTTTCATTTTCTTATTTCCCTCACCTGCCATTTTATTGTGTTGTTTAAGAGGACACTTTAAAGGTTGGTACAGTAGGCCTAAAATTAGGTCTGCCAGCATTCTTTTGTTTCTTGAGTGTGCAAATGCATGTCATGCTTTCCCTATACTCTCCCTTCTTGACAGGCTTTCTTGAACAGACAGGGTATTGAAAAAAAATCATATACAAATTTCTGTCAACCGACAGCAAGCTGTTCAATTTCCATTAAGGGGAACAGGCCTCTTGTAATATCAGTTTCTTGAATGTTCTCACAAATGGAGGAGGCAAGCTGAGCAGAGGGATAGTATGTTGCTTGTGATTACAAACGATTCCAGAGCTGTGAGTGGGTTGTTTGCCAATCGCTCAGATGAGTAGCTGTTATTTCCAGCCCTCAGTTTGGATGGTCAATAGATTTTTCTAGGATCTGGATCAATTTTATTTTCAAATAACATTGTTAGTGGATGTTAAATTGTGAGTCTGTTGATATAGACTTTGTCCCTTTATGGGGTAATACTTGCAAAATGCTGGATGGAGTATTGTACACCACTGTTCTCTGCTGGACATGGCTCTGTTGTTTGTGACGATCCCATTTTGTCTTGGCTGGCTTGAAAAGAAAATACAAGCCAGTTGGGTAACTGGGAATCTACACTAGCTCACATACTGGAAGACTGGCTTCTCTGACCATACATTAACAATGAATTTTATTCCCAGTGTTACAGGTACAGACATAGGGCATGTGATTTGTATAGATTTACAACCATTAATTATTATAAACTCTTGAAAACAGCAGTTTTATGGGTAAAAACAAATTTTATGCAAAAGAATTCAACTAGAAAAGCCAAAAATACAAAAGAAGTCTGAAATTGTTTAATCGAAAAAAAGAAAAAAAAGGAAATGCGAGTTACATAAACTTGCACGTCTTCTGCTATTTATTATTTAATTAAAGAACTACATTAAGGGAATATTAAAATTAGATGATTAAATACTCAAAAGTCAGGAAATGACAGTTATGAGTGTGAATGCAGCTGAGAAAATTAGATGAAAGATGCCCTAGCAAGCAGAAATTACAGACCCTGCTGCTCTTCTCTACAGAAGAAAATGGTCCATGGATCTTGGTAATCACAGATCCATTGACAGCACTCCTACCTTTTAACCATCCCTGCCACGTCCCTCACTCTGCAGTTTTGGGTGGAGAACCACATGGGGCTGTATGCCTTAAATCTTGCCTTTTCCCTTCCCTCCTGCTGCACAATGGAGCTGCATAAATTCTCATATGGTCACGATCCTCCACATCCATTGAGCAGAATTTGTGACTTACATTATAATTAAGCTTTACAGAGGCTCTGGGAGCATTCTTTCCCAAACCTGAGCCTTCTTTTTAGGTGACAAATCTGAGGAACTGTCCCAGATTGAGGTGTCATTGAGCAGGTTTTGGAACAAACTGATATATAAAACAGTAATAAGTCACCAGGACCAGATGGCATTCACCCAAGAGTTCTGAAGGAATTCAAATGTGAAATTGCAGAACTACTAAGTGTGGTATGTAACCTGTCATTTAAATCAGCTTCTGTACCAGATGACTGGAGGATAGCTAATGTGACGCAAATTTTTAAAAAAGGCTCCAGAGCCAATCCTGTCAATTACAGGCTGGTAAGCCTAACTTCAGTAACAGGCAAACTGGTTGAAACTATACTAAAGAACAGAATTATCAGACACATACATTAACATGATTTGCTCGGGAAGAGTCAACATGGTTTCTGTAAAAGGAAATCATGCCTCACCAATCTACTAGAATTCTTTGAGGGGATCAACAAGCATGTGGACAAGGGGGATCCACTGGATATAGTGTATTTAGATTTTCAGAAAGCATCTGACCAGGTCCCTCACCAAAGGCTCCAAAGCATAATAAACTGTCATGGGAAAAGAGGGAAAGTCCTCTCATGGATTTAACCCCTAACTGGTTAAAGGATAGGAAACAAAGAGTAGGAATAAATGGTCAGTTTTCAGAATGGAGAGAAGTAAATAGTGGTGTCCCGCAGGGGTCTGTACTGGGACCAGTACTGTTCAACATATTCATAAATGATCTGGAAAAAGTGGATAGCTTCTTTTTAGGTGACAAATCTGAGGAACTGTCCCAGACTGAGGTGTCATTAGAGCAGGTTTTGGAACAAACTGATATATAAAACAGTAAACAGTGAGGTGGCAAAATTTGCAGATGATACAAAACTACTCAGGATAATTAAGTCCCAAGCAGACTGCGAAGAGTTAGAAAAGGATCTCACAAAACTGGGTGACAAAATGGCAGATGAAATTCAATGTTGATAAATGCAAAGTAATGCACATTGGAAAACATAAATCCAGCTATACATATAAAGTGATGGGGATCTAAATTAGCTGTTACCGCTCAAGAAAGAGATCTTGGAGTCACTGTGGATAGTTCCCTGAAAACATCCCCTCAATAAGCAGTTTCAGTCAAAATAGCTAACAGAATGTAGGGAATCATTAGGAAAGGGATAGATAATAAGACAGAAAATATCATATTACCTCTATATAAATCCTTGGTACACCCACATATTGAATACTGCATGAAAATGTGGTCGCCCCATCTGAAAAAAAGATATATTGGAATTGGAAAAGGTACAGAAAAGGGCAACAAAAATTATTAGGAGTATGGAACAGCTTCCATATGAGGAGAGATTAATAAGACTGGAACTTTTCAGCTTTGGAAAGAGATGACTAATGGGGAAACATGACAGAGGTCCATAAAATCATGACTGGTGTGGAGAGAGTAAATAAGGAAGTGTTATTTCTCATAACACAAGAACTAGGGCTCACCAAATCAACAAGGAGTCTGGTGGCACCTTAAAGACTAACAGATTTATTTGGGCATAAGTTTTTGTGGGTAAAAAAACCACTTCTTAAGTGGTATTTTTACCCATGAAAGTTTATGCCCAAACAAATTTGTCAGTCTTTAAGGTGCCACCAGACTCCTTGTTGTTTTTGTGGGTACAAACTAACACGGCTACCCCCGATACAAGTCACCAAATGAAAGTAATAGGCAGCAGGTTGAAAACAAACACAAGGAAGTCTTTCTTCACACAACTCACAGTCAAGCTGTGGAACTCTTTGCCAGAGTTGTGAAGGTCAAGACTATAACAGGGTTCAAAAAAGAATTTGATAAATTCATGGACGGTGGTTTGATAAATTAATGGCTATTAGCCAGGATGGGCAGGGATGGTGTCCCTAGCCTCTGATTGCCAAAACCTGGGAATGGGCAACAGGAGATGGATCACTTGGTGATCACCAGTTCTGTTCATTCCCTCTGAAGTACCTGGTTTTGGCCACTGTGGAAGACAGGACACTGGATTTTTGGTCTGACCCATTATGGTTGTTCTTATGTTCGATAAAAATAAAGAATGATATTTTCTGCTTATGTAAATGGTCACAGTTCCAACTATTTACACCAGCAGAGAATTTGGCCCATGCCATCTGTGATCAAATATCTACAATTCTTCTGTCTATACAATTGTAACTTTGCAACACATTCTGCTGTCTGGAGGGCCATTTCTGTCAATTACATGGAGACTAAGTATCTCAGCAGATAGATACACAGTACTAACATAGGGCTAGATTGGGATTTTTGCAAATCCTAAATAAGGGGCAGTGTGGTGCTGTACTGCCTAGAAGCAGATCAGGGATCATACTGTGACATGGAGAGTCCCTGGTTTCCTCCCTTTGCACCATCCAACACCTGACACAGCCTTTGTAGCATGTCAGTTGGAGCTTTGGGGAGGAGGACACATGGTTTCTCCCATTTCCTCCACCCCTGCCTGCTCAGTCAAATCCATCTATGTGGGAGCGCAGTCCCACTACTCTCTGCCCCGTGTCTTCAACATAATACAGGTAGTCCATGGAGGGGAGGAGATTAATAGGATGCTCTCACTGAGCTCAGTGGGACTTTGGGTGGCTCCCTTTGTAAACAATGGCAATATTCCCAGTTACTTCACTGTGAGGAGAATCTGACTGTAGTCTACTTTCATAAAGAAATGGGGACAAAAGCAATATTATACTGTTAAAATGAAGGGAGCATGCTCCTTTGGAGGGAGAAGGACTTCTGACTTGTCATCTTACAGTTGTTATATTTAAAGATAGATTTATATGCAGTGTGTGTGGGATGGGCGTGGTGGGAATGTGTTTCTTTCGTAGACTGATCCCACTATGGTTACTAGTGTTGTACAAAAAGAAATTCTCACTCAGTTTGCAGTCAGCCAACTTGCCCCCCAAAGCATTTCAGCTATATCAGTTGGCACACAAAGGTTTTGGCACATCGTTCACCCACACAACACTAAATTCCACTGTGCTTAGCAGGCTATACTGACAATAAGCTGGAACTGGCAGGGACACGACTATCGCAGTAATATCATGTTGAATATTTTTGCATATGTTTTTGCCCCCCATTTTTGTTGCAGAATAACCCAGGCATCAGTGCTTAAGCTTCCTTATCCCCTTTTCTGGCCTGAGATCAACAGTGCTTTCCCACCAAAGGAGCTCTAGTTAGACAGATCTCTGCTGTGCTTACATCACATTTCGTTGTGCTGACTAAGATGATATCAGCTGAAAATAATGCAATGTAAGAGCAATAATGCAATGTAAGAGCTGGGATGATCTCAAACAAAAAGAATGACAAAGCCTAACCTAGTGTCTTGGAGCACAGAAATTAAAGCAAACAAACCCCATCTTTTGGATCTGGTGCCATAAACACATTCAGATAATAGTTTATTACACTGGATGGAAGCAAAAGAAAAAGACTGGGACAAGTGCCCAGTGTGAAATTCATGGTTTGCTGACTACCTAAATTACCTGGCAAACTACTAGCCCTGACTTTAGCGCTGTCTAGGCAAGAATCTGTCATTAAAGGGACAATTAGCATGCTATTCTAATGTAAACTGAGGTGGAAATGGAAAAGAAAATAAGATGTAACATCAAAGTTCTGATGTTTTCAAAACCAAACAAATCTGACTCCCATTAATATCAACAGAGAAAATCTTAGCAAAACTACCGTATAATGAACACACATTGGCAAGTAAGAAGCCTTATTTTGAAATGGCATGTAGTGATCGCATCTCAGGACTACTTCCTCTAATCTGGTCAACACACTCTATTTACTGCTGTAAAGGTTATAATATAATACATGGTTATCAGAGAGAAATTCTTGTCTACTTACTATGGGTGAGATAAGGCTATGCCTACACTGGTGTGCATATTTGACCATGTACAGTATCATGCATGTTCCCCATACCCATGCTAAGTGTCCACATATGCTGTGCTGGACATGCATATAAGGCTGTGTACACACATAAACCCACATCCACACTGCCACTTTTGTTTCACGATTTTAGCTCTACCATTTCAGAGGTGGTGTCCCAGGGTTCTATGCATCACAAGGAGACACTCTGGGAACTTCTTTGCTGTGTGTTGTTGGTATTGTCCCCTGCCTTCACACATTTTCCAATGGCAGTTCCTGCTCACCTCTCCCTCTTGCCAAACTAGGTGAAAGACAAGGAGCAACTTGATGTAGATCTGGTTCTGGTTCTGCTCCTGCTCCTGCTCCTTATTGTGGGACAAATGTTTATGCAGTGCCATAGGCGATGGGTGAGATACCTGAATTTGATAGAATGGATGGAATCTGAACAGAACTTTCTGACACACCGAAGATGGCTGACCATGAGGGTGAATGACACTTCATTCTGGTCCCATGGAACAGATATGGTGAATGTCAGTATTGCCAGGGCATGCCCATGGGTGGATCTAGTGCAGGAGAACCAGCAGTGGCACAGAACTCCAGAATGAAGAAACAGATCTTCACAGAGCTATGTGACAATTTGAACCACACCTCCAGTGCCAGACCACTCAATTCAGGGAAGTCATACCAGTGCAGAAGCAGCTGGCTATGGACCTGTAATAGGGTTTACAGACCCCCACACAAGGGCTAAGATAGTGAAGGAGCCACATGGGGCCAAGAGGGCCCCACCCCATAGCAGCTGTTGAATATGCTCTAAATCAGGGATCCGCAACCTTTGGCATGTGGCCCGTCAGGAAAATCCTCTGGCAGGCCAGGACAGTATGTTTACCTACAGAGTCCACAGATTCAGCCGATCGCAGCTCCCACTGGCCACGGTTCATCGTTCCAGGCCAATGGGGGCTGCGGGAAGCTGCATGGGCCGAGGATTGTGGGGTTGTGGATGTGGTGTGGGACAGACAGAAAAGTGTTTGCAGTGTGATGGCACCATTCAGTTATACTGTTCCACTTCATGTGCTGTGAATCGTGGGTCTCAAACCTGAACCTGAAACCATCTGATGACATTTCTCATACTTGAGATGGAGGGTTCGTACACATCAAGGAAACCATAAAATTTATTACAAGTAGCATATGGGACATGTAATTTAAATATTTTAAAAGGAAATGCAAAGGAACAGAATATAACAGGACTGAATCTGTGGACGATGGTCAAATGCTAAGGTCTTTGAACCTATCTACTTGCCCACCCCCGCCTCCTCCCTTTGTCATGGGGGGAATGAGTGTGGAAAATTGTTCTTGGGGACAACCAAGGACACCTCCTGTGCAGGGTTGGGGGGCACTGGGTGGGCTTCAGGGACTCCCGTAGGCGCCTTGTTCTCCCCCTGGATGCTCAGATGAGTCCTGCTGTGAAAGGTTTCACGTGCTGGTGGAGAATGTGGTCCCAGGAGTCCTGCAGGCTCCTCTTGGTCTCTCTGGAGGTGGTGGGGGAGGGGTTCTCTCTCCCTCTGCAGTACCCTGGGCAGCAGCCTGAGGAGGAGGTGGTGGAGGTTCATGGAAAGGTGTAGCGGCCATGGCAGCAGGCAGACCCCAAACTCGTTCAGCCTCCAGTTCTACAGCCTCTCCATTCACATCTCTTCCGGCTGAAGAGCCCAATCCTCCCATGCCCTGAGAAATTCGACCTGTTCCTGGTTCCTCCTGTCCATGCCAATGAGCTGGCCCTCAAGGGTCCTCTCCATCTGCCTCTGCTATCTCTGGGGTGCGACTTGCCCTCCCAGTGGAATGGGTTCCCTCTTAGGAGCCGAAGGTTCCATCTGTTCAAAGACAAGGGTAGCATTATACATATAATTTTCCTTTGGAAGAAGCTTACAAATCCCCCCATGTAACAAAACTTTGCTGTAGAGGGCCACAATATTGATACTTTCTAGCAGTCCAGGAACACGACCATCCTTGGTTCTCAGACAAATTTTGCAGCTCCTGCAACAAAAAGAGCAGAGGCTAATAATGGAATATATATATATATATATATATATATATATATATATACTGGTTTTTTAAATAAACTTTTCATAGTGTGAAGGGGGAGAGTGGCTCTTCCTTCTAGAGGCTATGTTACCAGTTTGCAATTTCTTCATTAACGGCTGACCAACATTGGAAAACATAGTCGTTTTTAAGGTACCAGAATAGAAAAGAGGTGGCTTTCCAGTCCTATAGAGTACATCCAACAATCTATGCCAGGACAAGACCGGGAGGTAAATTTGACTGGAAATTGACTACATTCTCAGCTAGCACACGGAGTTTCCATGGAAAGGGAGAAGTAAATCACAAACACCATGCACTCGCCCTTCCTCCCCGCCATACCCGGCATCACCAGAAAATCTTGCCCCTGTGCCTGACTAATAATGGTGAAGTGGACAGGGAAAGAAAGAGACACACTGCAACTTTATTTAGTTCCCTGACTTTTCAGATCAGCATCACAAGGCATTGTGGTAATGAGGAGGGAAGTCTATTGAGACTCGACACCTGGTACACATCATTTGCCCCTATCCACACTGCACACTGGCATGAGTAGAGGGTCATGCCGCAGCCTGAGACATCTACTTACCCAAACCTGGCTAGCTTACTTACCCTGTACTCACCTTCGGATATATATTTCTGGGATTTACATGTGGACAATAGTGGGGTTATGGCACAACCATGTGCATGGACACATGTACAGTCACTAGTGAACATGTACCGTAAAGCAACAATATATAAAAGTAATCATTTTAACCCATTAAATATTTGAAAGTAAAATACTGAAAGGTGCAGAAGGTAACTCATCTGTTATGGGGTGAAATTTTGCCCCCTTAAAGTCAATGGAAGTTTTGCCATTGACTTCAGCGAGACCAGGATTTCACCCTTAGCTTACAATAGTGTAGTATAGTAGGCAGTCAAAGAGACTGTTAGGTCACTGCACTGGGACTTGGGTGACCTGGGTTCTAATCCTACCACTAGACCCTTTCCTTCTCTGTGTCTTATTTTTTTCCATCTGTAAAATGGGAATCCGATACCTCTCTTGCAAAACACTTTGAGATCCATGGATGGAAAGCGGTGTATAAGAGCTAGGTCTGAGCATCATTATTCACTGTATTCCTGCATAGGGGTCCACAAATGTTCTATAAACATTGATAGATATTTTGTAGCTGTCACACAGGACTGTTCCATAATGGATTAAAACTCTAAATGCAGACCTATGTAGGATAAGCCTTTTTTATTACTCATAGTTTTCTCTGTTCTTGTGTAAGGTATGTCAGAACTTGGGAGTTAATAGTGTTAAAATGTACAGCAGTAGTTTAGTCAAGCTGAGAAACACACTCTGGATTTTTATTCCCTTGTGTGCTCTTAAAGGATGCTTTATTACACCCAAGAACAAGGGATTTATTTACTCCTCAGCAGCACTCCCTTGTTGGCTGAAACAATAGCAACACTAATTGGTTGACAATGATGCAGTTGAACTTTTCCCACTTTCCCGCTGTGGAGTCAGCGTTTTCAGGTATAATACTATAAAGATCTGGCCAATGTGAGTATGTGCACCGTTGCCCTCTACTTGATGGAAACATTTTTGTCCAACTGTGGGTCATAGTCCTACTCTGCTAATAAACAGAGGAAGTGGTAGAGGGCTGTGATTTTGGAGTAGGAGGATTTGAGGAATAGGAGGATTCTAGCCCAGCTGCAACTGTAAATTTCCAACTAGCCATGGTAATCATTATAGATGACAACAATGAAGTAGGCTAGGTGGCCATGGATTTGTTACTTTACCATAGTGCAGTGACTCATCATATTTGGGATTTGTCACAGTGCAAAGATTGCACTGAGTGCACAGAAATCTGAAGAAAATGTGCAAAGGAAGGGAAACTTCCTAACCCCTCTAGCACTGGGATCTCCATCTTGCTGTCCAATCTAGATATGTAGTCTTTGGGTTTGTCCGATTGGGCTGTTTCCCAAAGCTAGTACAGCGGGATGCAATCACTTCTTCAATTAGGGTGACCAAATGTCCTGATTTTATAGGGACAGTCCCGATATTCAGGACTTTTTCTTATATAGGCACCTATTAACCCCCACCCCCGTCCCGATTTTTCACATTTGCTATCTGGTCATCCTATCTGCAATGCACTGCCCCTTTAAAATTTAACAAGCACTCTGAACCACCTTCCCTGCATTGCCACAAGATTTTATTCTTGTGAGAATGGAGAAAGGGAGCCCAAAGCGTCAGGATAACCAAATGAAGCTTTAATCCAATAGCAAAGTAGGAAGGGAAAGAGAGTTTCACTGATGTTGATTGTAGTTCTGCATGTGGAACAAGTTCAGAATGATCACTAGAAATCAACAAGGCAAGACAAGAAAAGACAATTTTGCCCTCTCTACTGAGTGTTTCATTCTGAAATTTAAAATTTTCTCAGATATCCTGAACTCCATTTAGTTTGTTTAGAACTTATCACATCTCATTCTAAACCTTTTTATTTCAACAAGAAATTGGATCAAACCAAAATCCTTTTTCCAAACACGTTCTAGGGAAGTTTGGAATCAAAACTCAACTGCACAGCTGGCCCTTTTCTTCATAGGAAGTCAGCCCCAAACCCCAGATAAAAGCACTCTTAAATGATAGAGAAGTTTGGATCCAGATTTGAATATTTCAGTTCAGGCCCATCCATGTCCTGTTTTTTTTTAATCAAATCATAAATCATTGTTATGTCATTTCATGAACCATTAGTACATGTTGAAGTGAAACCTGAAATTTCAGAATTATTTATAAAAAGAAGCTTTATTTCAGACTATGAACCTTTTATCTCCAGTACAGGGTGCCTTACACACTGATCTTGTCTATACTGGCAAACTGTATAGCCATAATCACTGTAAGTGTAGATCCCAAAGCTATGAGGAGAGGGGTCACATGAGTACCTAGTAACACACATTAGGTAGATACTTGTAGTATAGACAGGACTTAGATCTTTTACCACCTGACTTAGATTACACGGTGGTAAAGCACATAAGTCCTGTTTACACAATAGCCTCCATTATTGCTACTCCCAATGGGTCTGCACCAGTGGTGAATTATGGCTACAGAGTTTGTCAGTGTACATACAGCCAGGGTGTGTAAGTCTTTGTATGTGCAAGAGAGACAGATAGTGAGTATGTGGTTTTTCAGTGCATTATCCCTAAGAAGAAGGCAGTAAAGAATGATACATGAACTCAGAAATAAATATTAAAGACAGGATTTTGAAAGTCACCTAATGGAGTTAGGTACCCCAAATCCCCTTGAATTACAATTGAAAATTCAATGGGATTTTGGCACCTAACTCCACAGGCTCCTTTGAAAATTCCAGCCTAGAAAACTGGATTGTCTCTGCTGAAGATTCAATAAAAGAGAGTCACTATAAACTCCACAGCTAAAACCTCTCCAACACATCATCAGTGATCTACAACCCATCCTGGACAACGATCCCTCACTTTCACAGGCCTTGGGAGCCAGGCCAGTCCTCGCCCACAGACAACCCGCCAACCTGAAGCATATTCTCACCAGCAACTACACACCGCACCATAATAACTCTAACTCAGGAACCAATCCATGCAACAAACCTTAATGCCAACTCTCCCCACATATGTACACCAGCAACACCATCACAGGACCTAACCAGATCTGCCACACCATCACCGGTTCATTCACCTGCATGTCCACCAATGTAATCTACGCCATCATGTACCAGCAATGCCCCTCTGCTATGTACATAGGCCAAACTGCACAGTCCCTACGTAAAAGGATAAATGGATACAAATCAGATATTAGGAACGGCAATATACAAAAACCTGTAGGAGAACACTTCAACCTCCCTGGACACACAATAGCAGATTTAAAGGTGGCCATCCTTCAGCAAAGAAAACTTCAGGACCAGACTTCAAAGAGAAACTGCTGAGCTTCAGTTCATTTGAAAATTTGACACCATCAGCTCAGGATTAAACAAAGACTGTGAATGGCTCACCAACTACAAAAACAATTTCTCCTCCCTTGGTGTTCACACCTCAGCTGCTAGAAGAGGGCCTCTTCCTCCCTGATTGAACTAACCTTGTTATCCCTAGCCTGATTCTTGCTTGCATATTTATACCTGCCTCTGGAAATTTCCACTACATGCATCCGACGAAGTGGGTATTCACCCACGAAAGCTTAAGCTCCAATACATCTGTTAGTCTATGAGGTGCTACAGGACTCTTCACCACTATAAACATAGTCATAGATTTAGTTTCAGTTAAGCAAAGACCTCTCATAGAATCATAGAAGATTAGGATTGGAAGAGATCTCAGGAGGTCATCTAGTCCAACCCCCTGCTCAAAGCAGGACCAACCCCAACTAAATCATCCCAGCCAGGGCTTGGGATAATTTACCTCAGGCACTTCATCTTTTTCCAAGTAGATTAACACTCTGATTCCATATTCTGCCTAATAGTAGTAACCAAATAATTCCCACCTATGACGGTATCAGACAAATCCCTAAATAGACTTTTATTTTCGTCCCTAACTAAAATAATTTCTACATATGTTAACGGCATTGACTGTAGTTATTTATTCAAGAATATGGATACACCATATGGCTCCTACACTAATCTGGTAAATGATCAATACTATTGTTGTTATAAATAAGCATTTATAGTATGGCAGCACCAAACAGTCCTATCAGGACAGTGCTATGTACTGTACAAACAAAGATAAAGAGACAATCCTTGCCCTAGAAGGCTCATAATCCAGTGCCCCAGTCATGCAACTGTATCTAAACATCTGGACGCCTTTATGAGACAGTATAAAATCCTATTGACTTACGTGGGGCTCTGCAAGGGCACAGGGATCCACTCACCAGCACATGGTTTCAGGATTCGGGCCTGGAATCAGTATATATTCAATAGGTTTGATCCTATGATATAGTGGGAAATGCAACAGAACTTTTAGAGAATAGAAATTGGCACATAATAGTTTTAGTGGAACTCTACTGGTAGGGTAGAAAATGTTCCATATTTTTTTTAATCCTTCCAAAAAATAAATTCAGTAACTGTAACTCAGGAGAGAAAGAACAGATATAGGAAACTGCAAATATCTAAATGTAAAAAAACCTATTTTCTTCCAGAAAATGGGTAAAAGCTGCTGTAAATAAAAAAACAATATATAAACTTAGATGTATAACAGTACTTACTCTCCAAATGTGGCCTTCCTAAACTTATTGATTCCTGGAAAAAACATATGACAGCATGAAGCTAGCAAGAAGCAGATAATGGACTATCTTCAAAGAGGATCCTTTTATTCCACACACAGCAGTAGGTGATAAATGGTTCTAATGTCAGTGCTTACTATTTTCTTCTAGTTTTTTTTCCCCTTGCACCATATCTCAGATCAGAGACTAATAGCCCCCCAGGATAAGATATCTTGACACAACCTCTTCCCATCTGTGATGGCCGCAGTTATCAAACATCTGTCAGTAACTTGAAATTGGGAAGATGCATATATTTTCTGCTTGACTACTGTTGTAGTTTTTCTCGTAAACAGAAGAGACTTTCATAAAAGGAGTTTATTTGCAGGTTGGGTTTATATTTTAGACTCTTGCTTGCAGGAATCTTTGTGTGTGTGATATGAAGCATTTACCAACAAAGTACTGGTCTATTTAACCTCAGGGGAAGGGACCCTGAATAGGTTTTGCTTGAAGATTAAAAACTAAAGTACAGGAGGGACACCTATTTCTGTGGTGTGTAGTGAACAGCTGTCATCCTACTTTTTCACTTGGAACTGGTAATTGCTGTGTCTTTGTAGAATTCCACCCACAGCAGGATTTTTCAACACTAGTAAAACCTTCTGCTTGCAGTGGACAGAGTGGCATAAATTAAAAAGAAGCCCTAACTGTTGTTTACCTTTTGAAATGTAAACCACCTGTGCTGGCTCCAAGAAGAGTAGAAAGGATGGTCTAGTGGAAATCTGGGTTCTCTTCTGGCTTTGGAAATCTGGGTTCTCTTCTGTAAAGTTACTTAATCTGACTTTGTGCCTCAGTTCCTGATCTGTGGAATGGGGAATAGTGTTTTCCTCCCTCCTGGAAGTGTTGTGAGGATAAAATCCACCCATGATTGTGAGTTGCTCAGATATTATGGTGATGAGGGGCAGATGTTTCATATATATGTTTATGTTTCATATAGAACATTTTGTTTAGAGATAATATAATTCAGATTTTAATAAAAAATAATGATTTTAGTTTGGAATGATTTAGCCCTCCCCCTTAAGCTGAGAAGTAGATCTACCATCCTAAGTGATGGGCACGGGCAGGATTACAACCAGAGGCAAAACAAAACAGGAGTTTGCCCTTGCTGATGAACACAGCTGAATGATGAGTTCAGATGAAGCTAACTACACAGGCAAAGAAGGGAACCAGCAAGTATAAAAAAGGAGAGCTGGGCTCAGAAACTTTTATTTGAGTCCAGAGAGGTCTAGGGGATAGAAAGAGTCAGCAAGGAACCTATTTGTCTCTGTTAGTTGAGTTGTAGCTGTGAGAAGCATTGTTTTGGTTACATGTGGGTTATAGGAATCTCTATTAGCCTTTGTTATTTGGCTGAGGTTTGGAAATATTTTCTCACTAGGGTAACTTCATGGATTGTACATGTCATTTCTGTAGGGGTCCTGCTATAGTCCAAGAAGGAGGTTCTCTGATCTATAGTAAATAATAAAATGCAGAACATTCAGCATTAAATCTGAGACATTTTAGTTCCTTCCTAAATGACAGCATCCTATGGAATTCTTATCTTAAACTTAGGCCATGTTTTAATGGGGAAGGTGGCTTTTTCCAGCTCTTCAGAGCTGCACATCCAAAGCTAGTCATGGCTGTAATAAGTGCTGAAAAATAAATAGATTGGATGTAGTATAGGGTGTAACTTCAGTTTTCACTGGATAAAATTTAACATTGGTATATTGATGGCAAGATAAGAACACACTTATAAAATATGGTGAACAGAGGCCATACCAAAAGTCCAAGCTAATTAAGTTGATGGTAGAGATCACAATAGTGGATCCCAAGTTCACACAAAGAAACACAACTGCAGAATTTATTATATACTACAGTCATCTTGCCAGTTCTATTCCAGATCTATATAAGTATACAATATGAGGTCCACATGGTCCTATTAATTGCTCTAACACTGATATTAGGCAAGAGAATTAAGCTCAGATCCTTGGAGATACTTTGGCTGGTAACTTCCATTGATTTCACTGATCTGGGCCTTAACCTCTCTGTGCCTCAGTTTCTGTAGCTGTCAAACAGGGATAATAATACTTAGCCTTCCTCTCTAAAGGGCTTTGATTCTTACTTACGAAAGGAGCCATACACCTGTAAATGCCAAGTACTATAATATCCTTATCATGCAGAATGGACGATAGTTTTGGCTGAAAACCTCCCTCCTTGTAAACTCATTCAGATTCCCTCATACTGTGTACAGTGCTCAAAATGCCAGGTGTCTCTTGGAAACCACATTTCAGTTTTATCTGATGAATAAGCAGCAACATACATACTCCTAAAACATTGTGATGCTGCAAATAGTCCTAATGATTTAAGAACTTACAAATGAAATATAGAAAATTGCTTTCCTACAGAGAATTTTCTCTCAGGTATTTTTTCAAGATCATTCATGGTGGAGCCAGCAACTTCTAGGAGTTTTTTGTATCTGTGGTTTAGGAAAAGTCAGAGTCAGAGTGGACTTGTGATAGACACACCAGCACATTGAGAACATTTTAATGGGAAAACTTCTCATGATTTGTTGATGATGAGTATGATCAAAGACTTGCAATCACTCAACTCATGAAGAAGTATGTAGAGTATTGTGGAAAAAATTTTTGACTTGTTGAGAATGCGATTATTTATTTATTTATTTGTATTGCAGTAGCACCTGGGAACTCCAGTCATGGACCAGAATCCCTTTGTGCTAGCTATCTGCTTTCCTCAGGTTTGTGAAAAATGGAACAAAAAGTATCTTCTCTTCCAATGGCAAAAGATAGCTTTTCA
The DNA here is from genome assembly GCF_965152235.1 of Eretmochelys imbricata. Taxonomy (NCBI): domain Eukaryota; kingdom Metazoa; phylum Chordata; order Testudines; family Cheloniidae; genus Eretmochelys; species Eretmochelys imbricata. The sequence continues at coordinate 245,494,337 of NC_135573.1, forward strand.
CAGGCAAAACCTGTCTTAATTTTGGTATACCTCTTCGCTAAAAATTCCTAAAATAGCCCTTACTATGAATACACAAAGCTCAGACTCACTGAAAGTTTATGGGTGTTACACAGAAGAAGCAAGAAGTGATGACATTGTAGGTTTAAAACATCTGTATTGTCTTCAAGCAAAAGCTTGTCAAATAGAGTTTTAAAAAAATAATGGCAGATTTTCCTGCATACGGGTGTTAAGTATGTAATGATGAGATTATTTATTTGTGAGTATTTGAACAACTGCTAGGATCTTTGAACAGATGGTTAGAAACCTTCATCTAATTTCAAGTCTAAACTTCCCGATGGCCAGTGTATATCCATTTGTTCTTGTGTTCACATTGTGACTGAGCTTAAATAATTCCTCTCCTCTCCGGTATTTATCCCTCTGATATATTTCTAGAGAGCAATCATATCTCCCCTCAACCTTCTTTTGGTTAGGCTGAACAAGCCAAGCTCTTTGCGTCTCCTTTCATAAGACAGGTTTTCCTCAGATCATCCTAGTAGCCCTTCTCTGTACCTGTTCAAGTTTGAATTCATCCTTCTTAAACATGGGAGACCAGAACGGCACACAGTATTCCAGGTGAGGTCTCACCAGTGCCTTGTATAATGGTACTATTGCAGAAATCCTAACTGTGGTATTTAATCTATTACTTCAATCATCCTTTATACAAGATGACTGGAAGGTACCTAATGTAATGCTGAGTTTTAAAAAGGCTCCAGAGGCAATCCTGGAAATTACAGGTTAATAAGCCTAACATCAGTATCAGGCAAATTGGTTGAAACTTTAATGACGAACAAAATTATCAGACACATAGATAAAGACAATACACTGGAGAAGAGTCAACATGGCTTTTGTAAAGGGAAATCATTCCCCATCAATCTATTAGAATTCTTTGGGGGAGGACAACAATTATGTAAAAAAGAGTGAGCCAGTTGATTTTCAGAAAGCCTTTGAGGAGGTCCCTTTCCAAAGACTCCTAAGCAAACTAAGCCATCATAGAATAAGAGGGAAGGTCTGGTCATGGATCAGTAACTGGTTAAAAGACAGGAAACAAAGGTTAGGAATAAATGGTCTCTTTTCATAATGGAGAGAGATAAGTAGTAGGGTCTCCCAAAGTTCTATACTGTTCAACATATTCATAAATGATCTGGAAAAAGGAGTTAACAGTGAAGTGGCAAAATTTGCAGATAAAAAATTACTAAAGATAACTCTTCGCAGTCTGCTTTGGACTTAGTTACAAAGGGATCTCAAAAAAACCTTGGGGACTGGGCAACAAAATGGCAGATGAAATTCAATGTTGACAAATGCAAAGTAATGCAGATTGGAAAACATAATACCAACTATACATATACAATTATGGGGTCTGAATTAGTTGTTATGACTCAAGAAAGAGATTTTGGAGTCATTGTGGGTAGTTCTCTGTAAATATCCATTCATTGTGCAGTGGCAGTCAAAAAGCGATCAGAATGTTGGTAATCATTAGGAAAGGAATAGATAATAAGACAGAAAATATCATATTACCTCTATATAAATCCATAAAATGCTCACATCTTGAATACTGCATGCAGATGTGGTTGCCCCATCTCAGAAAAGATATATTGGAATTGGAAAAGGTTCAGAAAAGGGCAACAAAAATGATTTAGGGGTATGAAACAGCATCCACATGAGGAAAAAGAAAAGGAGTACTTGGGGCACCTTAGAGACTAACCAATTTATTTGAGCATGAGCTTTCGTGAGCTACAGCTCACTTCATTAATAAGACTGGGACTTTTCAGCTTGGAAAAGAGATGACTAATGGGGAAACATGACAGAGGTCTATAAAATCATGACTGGTGTGGAGAAAGTAAATAAGGAAGTGTTATTTATTCCATATCATAACATAAGAACTAGAGGGCCTGGCACATCCACTTTTTGCCCTGGTCCCCCTGCTCCAGTGCCCACTTCCCCTCTTCCCCCGAGGTCCCACGCCCAACCAGTCAAGAGCTGGAGCCCGGCCGGGGAGCCTGGGCACCGTGGGGTATCGCACCACGGACCATACACCTGCCCGGGGTGTGGGTGGGGGCCGAGAGCAGCCTGTGTCTCTATCCGCCAGGCCCTCTGCCCAGTGCAGATGGAGCGTCCACAGCTTCTCACAGATGCCCAGCCATTTGGCTCTTACCATGGCTGGCTGCTCTGAGTCCCCATCCCCCATCCAGAGTCGGGTCAGGGGATAGAGCCACACAGGCAGCTGTGGGAGCTGCGATCCTTCCACCTTCCCTGAGCAGGAGTCCCGCAGGGTGGGAACATGGGCCGGGGGCTGCTCTCAGCCCCGCCAACCCTGGGCAGATGTAGGGTCAGTGGCTCCCAGCCCGCTCTGTTTTCCATCTTGGGCGGGGCTTCAGGCACAAGGGGCCACAGAGGGGGAGGGGGAACCTGCTCCCTCACTTTTGGGAAGATTCCATTGCCCTGCCCCCAGCTTTGTGTCATCTGCAAATTTGATCAGTATGCTCTTTATTCCTATATCTAGGTCATTAATAAAGATGTTAAACAACACCGCACCCAGAACAGATCCCTGTAGAACCCCACTTGAGTACTCCTTGCAATCTAACGTCATTCCATTAATAGTTACTCTTTGTTTCTGGTTGTTTAACCAGTTGTGTATCCAATTAATGGTAGCTCTGCCAAGCCCACATTTCTCTGGCTTACTTATCAGAATGTCATGTGGGACTGTGTCAAAAGCTGAAGTCCAGGTATATTATGTACATGGCATTCCCCCTATCCACCAAACCAGTTTCTCTGTCAAAGGGAGAAATCAAGCTGGTTTGGCATGATTTGTTCTTGGTAGATCTATGTTGGCGGCTAGTGATTACCCCTTCATCTTGCAGGTATTTCCAAACTGAATGTTTTATACATTGCTGTGGTAGCTTCCCAGGTACTAAAGTTAGGCTTGACTGGTCTATAGTTCCCTGGCTCCTCCTTTCCCCCCCTTTTAAAGATGGGCACTGCATTAGCCCTTCTCCAGTCTTCCTGGGACTCTCATGTTATCCATGAGTTTGCAAATATTATTGCCAGTGGCTCTGAGATTTTTTCAGCTAATTCCTTCAGTACCGCCAGTGAATGGCATCAGGCCCCGCTTGGTCAGAAGATCTTGGACTTGTTTCTTACTTATCCTGATCTGCATCCCTTCCCCTTTATTGCCTATGGTAACTTTGCTAGTCATCTGGTCACGTTATTTTTTGTGAGATGACAGAAGCACAGTAGGCATTGAACAGCTTGTCCTTCCTATCATCTTATGTTACTAGCTCACCTTCTCCAGTGAGCAGCAGACCCACACTGTCCTTAATCTTTCTGTTTTCTCTGACATATTTGAAGAATGCCTTCTTGATGTCTTTAACATTCCTTGCCATCTGTAACTCATTCTTTGCCTTGGCTTTCCTGATTTTGTCCTTACACGTTCATACTATTCCCATGTATACTTCCTTGGTGACATGCCCCTCCTTCCATTTCCTGTATGTATATCTTTTGGTTTTTAGATAGCTAAAAAGAGCTCCTTGTGCAGCCACATTGGCCTCCTGTTACTCTTCTTATCTTTTGCCTGCGTTGGACTAGCTCGATGTTGAGCCTCTGGTATTATGTTTTTTATAAACTTCCAGCTCTGTTCAACTCCTTTTCTTCTGAATTGGTCTTTCCATGGGACCTTGCTTACTATTTTTTCTGAGTTGGTTTAAATCCACCTTTCTGAAATCCAGTGTTCTTGTTTTGCTGTTCTCATGCCCTCCTTTCCATAGGATCTTGAATTCTATCAGCTCATGATCACTTCCTCCCAAGTTCCTAACCATCTTCTTCATGTTCACAACTAATTCATCCTTGTTGATCAAAACCAGATCCAAAATGGATGATCCCTTATTTGTTTCCTCAGATTTCTGAATCAGAAAGTTGTCCCCTACACATGCTAAGAATTTGAAGGACATGTTATGGTTTGCTGTAATAGTCTTCCAAAAGATATCAAGAAAGTTACATTCCCCATTAATACTAGCTCATGTGTGTTAGCTAATCTTGTAGAATGCTTGTAGAATGACTTACCCACTTCCCCTTCCTGATTTGGTAGTCTATAATAGAAGCCCACCATAACATTGCCTTTGTTCTTTTTCCTTTTTATCCTCACCCAGAGACTTTCAGTAGGTCTGTTGCTCACTTGCTCTTGGACCTCAGAGCAAGCGTATACGTTCTTGACATAGAATTGGGGAAAGTGCAGAGAAAGGCAACAAAAATTATTAGTAGTATGGAACAGCTTCCAGATGAGGAGAGGTTAAAAAGACTGGGAGTGTTTGGCTTACGAAAAAAGAGGACTAAGAGAGCCATGGTAGAGGTCTATAAATATTATGAGTTGCATGGAGAAAGTCAATAGGGAAGTATTATTTATCCCAACATAAGAACTAGGAGTCATCCAATGAAATTAATAGGCAGCAGGTTTAAACCAAACAAAAGAAAGTACTTCTTCACACCACACAGAGTCAGCCTGTGGAATTCATTGACATGGGAGTTTGTGAAGGCTGAAAGTATAAATGAGTTAATAAAATAATTAGCTAAGTTCATGGAGGATAAGTCCATCAATGGCTAGCCAAGATTGCAAGGGACACAACCCCTGGAGAACACAGGCTATCGAATTTCACCAAAGGGTTTCTTCTGTTTGAGTTGCAACATATCTTTTAGAAAGACATCCAAAAGACATTGCTCTCTTCATAATTTAAAATCATTCCACAAATAACTTCTGTGAAATGTTCCAGCCTAAGGTTTGCTAGATCATTCACAATGACAATTGCATAATTTGGTATTTGTACTCTGATCAGTCCCCTTTATGACTTAGTAGGGTTTCTGCTCCCTGACTGTATGACCTCCAAGTCCCAAAAAGCATTCATCGTTGCAAGAACACAATGCTTTTTCTGCAGCTGTGCTTGTGAACCATTATTTGCTTGTATGGAATGCTCAGAGGAAGTGAATAGAAGCATTTATGAAAATCAATGTTAATTCCCAGTTTTTAATAACATTTATGCTCACTATGTTTTAAAGCTATTCACCAGGTTTAGCTTTAGTCACAAGACCCCCCCATAAAACTGTGTGAAGGTCATTTGCCTGTACCCTAAACACTTTTTGAAACTGCAAGCTGTAGTTCTATTGGCTATTTCAGTGGGAGTCCCATTCAACTGGAGCAAGGTGTGCTGTATCTGGGGCATCATCTGTGACCTACATTACAATCCACTCTTTTCAAGCTGTAGAATTGCATCTTTATGCAAGCTTCCAGATATACATCAAGCTAAAGCAATGTTTAGCAGTTAGTGATCATACAGATTTCTTTAATTGCTGATTTTCGCCATCCTCTCTTTTATTTTTTTCCAGGTACACATTAAACATACTTACAATGCCATCTGAAAACTGAGCTGCTCATTTTTAATGAGATAGTAATGAATTCTTACTCTTGTCATGGTGGACCATTTCTTTATTCAGTGTATAACATCTAGGCAGTCAGTGAATTCATTTTCCATTGCATGCATGGGCTTGTGCATTTACATTTGTGCCCATCAGCTGTAGCTTAACAGTGCCTGCTGCTCTGAAACAGACACATCGTGTTGTTTCTATTGATAATGCTTTAATACTTTTTCACCTCTATGAGGACCAAACACATCACGGATTGCCAAATCATGCTGTGTGCAGGAGGTTGTAGACCTAACTCTGATATTTTTTTTCTTCATGCCTAAGGTAATTCAAGCATATTCTCCACATGAATCATGCTGTCCTCATTGCTTCAGTGGTTTGAAGTGTGACACAGTACATATATCAAATGCAATTTAGATGGCATGCTTTAATATTTCCTTGGTACAAGTGCTAAGAAAATAAGAATTGCCAGAACAGAACCAGTGCTCCATCTATTCTAACATCCCGCCTCAGTCAGTAGCTATCTGCTTAGCAGGCACACAAAATTCAACCATGGAAGAAAATTTCTTTCTGGCCCCATCTGGTGCTCCACTAATGCTATGAAGCATGAGTGCTTGTTGTTCCTGCAATTGTTATCTTAGTCACTGAAACTGCAGATGTTATTTTTATTTACAAATGTGTGATCCTTGTTTGAAATGTGCTAAACTACTTTGTGAGAGTAGGTGTGCCCACCATATTTGTAGTGTTGCTGAAAACGAGACTAATCTTTCATTTTCTTCTCTTAACTTTCTGTTGATTATTATTTTGGAAATTTAACAGCACCATGACAGGATTGGAAGTCACCAGATGGCGCTGTTACAGATGTCTGTGCTAGTTCTCTGAATGTGTAGGCAGTGAGCTGTTGAAAGAAGGGTTTATTGTCTGCTGCGATGGAATTCTTTTTAGATGCTAAGCAGTCTGTTCCCCATTGTGCTAGCCATATGCTTTCCTTGCTAACTGAGACTCCTTTTTCTTAAGGGAGCTGCTGCCTACAGGTTGATCTCACACAAGCAAACAAAACATTACGTGATGCCAAAACATTACAAAAATGGCTGGTAAAGAACCACAAGTATTACATTATAGACCAGTCATCTACACGGGAGTGGAATGAATGGAAGTCCAGCATCCGCTTTGCTGGCTTGTGAGATGAAATAACAGAATTCTAAGTAATAAAATTCATGTAACACAATGTTTTCTATCGACTCCTTCATGGAGAAATCCATAGTTTCATATGCATGACTGTTTTGTTGTTATGGCCCTCAAGACCTTAGTGTGTTTGACTGACTTACCAAAAATAACTAAAATTAACAAGAACAATTCAAATAGGCAGTATGGGTACACACACAAAAATTGAACCAGCATAGAAATTCACCAGTAACTGGCAACAAGCTGAAATAATGGTAAATATTAGAACAAGAACAAGAACACTGAAATGGACAATATTGAACCTCTGAAACATTAGTAAATGAAGCTACCATTTTATTTCAAATTTGAACCATTGCTTCAGAATAAGCAATTTGATGGAATGAAAAATGAGACCATCCAGACAAACATGTGATATAGAACCAAATCTGAAGAGTCTTGTGCATATGTGACATACAGAGATGTCTTTTGCTTTCACACACAGGGATTAGCAAGTGCATCACTTCTCACTTAATCCCAAAAAGTTAGATAGCTCCTATGTTGTTAGCTCTGTTTTGCAAATGGAACAACTAAGTGGTTTGCTCAAGCCCACACAAATCAGAAACAAAATTATAACTTGTCTCTGACTTCCAACCTCAGGCTTTGTTTACTTTACTATGCCACCCATCAAAACTGAAGGTATTAAAAGTTATTGTAATCAGGAGTATTTCCCCTACAAAAAGTGTGAAGTTATTTGAATAAAAAGCAACAAAAAGACCATTTGCCATTTTATGGGAAATTTGACACTTCATGTTCTAAAGTCCTCCTTTTCACAAACTCAGCCCTGGACAAAAAATATTGCTACCCTCTAAGTGTATTCTGTCCAGTAGCAAAAACTGGCACAGAATATGATACATACAAGATATAGATAAACATAGTTTGCATCCATGTACAAAATTAGAGTAAATGCTATGTTCACAGCATAGACAGAGAAATTAGATAAAATAAGTATGTCGCTGGAAGTTTGCAACGTAACACTAATTTATTTCTTAGAATTCAGAATGATAACAAACAAAAACCCCAGAGAGAGAGAGAGAGAGAGAGAGGGAACAGAATGCTCCCTAAGGCAAACAAATACAATTCACAGCCCCCACCCCTTACTTTAAGCTGGCTCTTTCTAGGCTAGCTGTCTACTGGCTGACCCAGACAACCCAAATCACATGACTTCCCTCAGAGTCACCTAGCCTGCAAGCAACCAGGAAATTCCTCACACTGAAAGTGATAGCTTGTCATTTTTAACCAGGTTCCAATACACCACAGTAAACATAACTGCTGATCTTCTGTTTATTAATATAGTATTAATGACATGCTTGTGAAAGTATGCAAGCTATGAAAATTCTTTATATTAATCTAAAATTCACAGACCTTACAGACACTCTAGAGATGTATGCTGTCCAGTAATTCCCTAGCTAAATATTAATAGGGAAATATTTGAAATAATAAGTTGTGTAAAATATGCTTACAGAACAGTCACAAAATATGTGAATTTGGTAAGTTGTGCCAGTGAAAGTCAGACAGACTTGATTTGCTGTCTGTGTCAGTGTCTGAGTCAAACTGAAACATCTTGCCCAAGGACTATGCAGTGAAGTCAAGCAAATTGTCAGTACACTTAGATTTTTCCCCAAACACTGAAGACTTGTCATATTTAACAAGCAATTTAGCAGGATACAGCTAGTGACGGGGACACTTAAAACATCTGTAGTTTTAGTCTGGATAAGTCCCCAAAAGTATGGATGGCTATACAAAGCTTAGTAGAATCTCTTTGACCTCCAAATCTCATGAGAATAAGATATTGTGTAAAATATCCAGTGCTTCATGGTTTTTGGCTGAATTAGAAATACTATGGTTCATGTTGTGTAGTCCTTACTCAGGTAGGAATTTTCTCCAGAAAAATTAAAATGCGGTTTGTGAATAGCTTTTCACTGACTATTTTGTTTCTGTTTCCCATCCTGCCAAAGCCCAGAAGAGTAGGGTTTCAAGTTGCATTTAATTTCAAGGATCAACAAAGGTTTGGGAGCAATTATTTTCTTATCTGAACTGGTTCATCCATGCTCGATTATAACCAGGCTTCCTCATATCTACTTGTTTAATCGGGGTCTGAATGAGCTCTCCCCTTACATCTAGTGATGAACTAGGGGAAAAGATCTCATCAGTAGACTGTATTTGCATAGACACACCTACTCTATGTAGGGGTTAGCAGTCAGACCAGCATTGCCAAAGTGATCAATGTTGCCTGTTTTGGGTTAAAATTCACTTTAGCATTGAATGCAGGTGTCATAAGTATAAAGGGAAGGGTAAACACCTTTAAAATCCCTCCTGGCCAGAGGAAAAACCCTTTCACCTGTAAAGGGTTAAGAAGCTAGGATAACCCTGCTGGCACCTGACCAAAATGACCAATGAGGAGACAAGATACTTTCAAAGCTGGGGGGGGGGGGGGAGAAACAAAAGTTCTCTCTGTCTGTGTGAGGCTTTTGCCAGGAACAGAACAGGAATGGAGTCTTAGAACTTAGTAAGTAATCTAGCTAGATATGCGTTAGATTCTGTTTTGTTTAAATGTCCGAGAAAACAAGCTGTGCTGAATGGAATGTATAGTTCTGTTTTTGTGTCTTTCTGTAACTTAAGGTTTTGCCTAGAGGGATTCTCTATGTTTTGAATCTGATTACCCTGTAAGGTATTTACCATCCTAATTTTACAGAGGTGATTCTTTTACTTTTTTTCTTCAAAATTAAAATTCTTCTTTTAAGAACCTGATTGCTTTTTCATTGTTCTTAAGATCCAAGGGTTTGGGTCTGTGTTCACCTATGCAAATTGGTGAGGATTTTTAGCAAGCCTTGCCCAGGAAAGGGGGTGTAGGGTTTGGGGAGGATTTTGGGGGGAAAGTCGTTTCCAAGCAGGCTCTTTCCCGATTATATATTTGTTAGACGCTTGGTGGTGGCAGCAAAAATAAGTCCAAGGAAAACAGGTAAAATAGTTTGTACCTTGGGGAAGTTTTAACCTAAGCTGGTAAAAATAAGCTTAGGGGGTTTTCATGCAGGTCCCCACATCTGTACCCTAGAGTTCAGAGTGGGGAAGGAACCTTGACAGCAGGGGTGAATGAAATGTTGTTATCCTCGTTGTATGAGTAAAGGCAGCGGGGTATGTATGTATGACTGTACTTAGCGTACCCTGATTGACACGATCCATTGTCTACAGCCAAGCTAATCTAAGGAGATTGAATCTTAGAGCTGGTACAGAGAGAGTGTGTGGTGAGACCACAACACAGAAGACGCAGAAGCAGAGAGATTCCCCACTACCCAGTGAAATCACTAAAGAGCTGAAATCACTGGGAAGTTGTGAAACCTCAGAACACAGCATCACAGGGAGAGGTGGTGATGCCAGTGACAGTGATGCCAGTGACAGTGAAGCAACAGTGGCAGAGACTGCAGTGACACTGAGGAGCAGAGGCAGAGCCATCACTCAACCACCCTCTCTGCTCAGGCATGGGAGGCAAACCCACCCAAACACATCCCCCGACTCTGGGGAATTGCTGACCTCAGACAACAAACTGTGAATCGGGTGCAGTGGAGGGAAAAAGGAAGTGTTATGTTAGAGACGTTTGTCCATTGGTTTTTCACACCACAAGGTGGGAACCCGAGAAAAACCAACATCGCCCAGGATACTGTAGGGTGGGTGTTTTACTTATCAGCTGCGTACTTTCAAGTAATTGTTGTAGTGTTTTCCCAAATGATTGCTCCCAGAGGTGGTGATTAGTTTTCCCAGATTACTGGGTGGGGGTTTGAGCTAGTTATTTTTTGTATTGTTAAGAGGAACCACTAGCAGTCTTTAGCTCATAGCCTCCTGGCTGGGGCAGACAGCGTTTAGTAGTCTGTTTCAGAGTAACAGCCGTGTTAGACTGTATTCGCAAAAAGAAAAGTACTTGTGGCACCTTAGAGACTAACCAATTTATTTGAGCATAAGCTTTCGTGAGCTACAGCTCACTTCATCGGATGCATACTGTGGAAACTGCAGAAGACATTATATACACAGAGACCATGAAACAATACCTCCTCCCGCCCCACTCTCCTGCTGGTAATAGCTTATCTAAAGTGATCACTCTCTTTACAATGTGTATGATAATCAAGGTGGGCCATTTCCAGCACAAATCCAGGTTTTCTCACCCCCCCGCCAAAAAAAAAAAAACCACACACACAAACTCACTCTCCTGCTGGTAATAGCTTATCCAAAGTGACCACTCCTTACAATGTGTATGAAAATCAAGGTGGGCCATTTCCAGCACAAATCCAGGTTTTCTCACCCCCTCACCCCCATACACACACAAACTCACTCTCCTGCTGGTAATAGCTCATCCAAAGTGACCACTCTCCCTACAATGTGCATGATAATCAAGGTGGGCCATTTCCAGCGCAAATCCAGGTTTTCTCACCCCCCCCCCCCCACACACACACACACAAACTCACTCTCCTGCTGGCAATAGCTCATCCAAACTGACCACTCTCCTTACAATGTGTATGATAATCAAGGTGCGCCATTTCCAGCATAAATCCAAGTTTAACCAGAACGTCGGGGGGGGGGGGTGGGAGGGAGTAGGAAAAAACAATCGGAAATAGGTTACCTTGCATAATGACTTAGCCACTCCCAGTCTCTATTTAAGCCTAAATTAATAGTATCCAATTTGCAAATGAATTCCAATTCAGCAGTTTCTCGCTGGAGTCTGGATTTGAAGTTTTTTTGTTGTAAGATAGCGACCTTCATATCTGTGATTGCGTGACCAGAGAGATTGAAGTGTTCTCCGACTGGTTTATGAATGTAAACCTGGATTTGTGCTGGAAATGGCCCAACTTGATTATCATACCCATTGTAAGGAGAGTGATCACTTTAGATAAGCTATTACCAGCAGGAGAGTGGGGTGGGAGGAGGTATTGTTTCATGGTCTCTGTGTATATAATGTCTTCTGCAGTTTCCGCAGTATGCATCCGATGAAGTGAGCTGTAGCTCACAAAAGCTTATGCTCAAATAAATTGGTTAGTCTCTAAGGTGCCACAAGTACTCCTTTTCTTTTTTAGTAGTCTGTAAGAGCTATGGCCCTCTGAGCGGGGCAGAGCAGGAAGCAGCCTTTAGACTAAGGCTCCGGGCTAAAGCAGAAAGCAAAAAGACTATAGGGTAGGCTCTAGCCCTATGGGTGGGGCAGAGCAAAGAGCAGGCTTTTGCTTAAGCCTCCTGGCTAATGTGGCCAACAAGCAAAGAGTCTGGGGCCCACAGTCTCCTGGCGGGGGCAGACAACAAACAACACCAAGGAGTGAATAGGACACCACCCCAGGGATGGGGTCAGCAGCATGGGGTACACTGCAGACACCAGTCCTGGCAACTCCTCTCCTAGCTCAGTCTCCTCCAGGGGCAGGGTGCTATACAGCGCTGGCTCAGCTCCGGTGTTCAGCAGCGGGCTGGATAGGTCTGTCTCCTTCCCTGGCTCTTGCACAACTGAGCTGAAGGGCCCTCCGTTTACACTTCCTGTTCTGCCCTAGTATTTCCAGTGAGGGGGGCATGGCAGGTTTGGCTATGCCCACGAGGGGGAGTGTAATGGTCCCTCATTCTCAAGTCTGGAAGGAGGCCACTCCGCCTCACTACACACAGACAAGCTCTTCTTTCTATTTGGGCATACCCCTATTCAGCCTCTGACAAGTTCTTCTGGCATAAATGACCAGCTGCTCTTGCAAAACAGCTACAGCCAATCCTTTCTCCAATGCATTAGATTGGAGCATCTGTATCTTTCCTGGCTGGTAGTCCTTCTGGACAAGGGCATCCATCATCATATGACTGCTCAGAACTCTGGTACGAAACTGCAGAAAAACCTGAGTGTCTCTGGATTAAGTTTAGAAGTGTGAGCAACAAGAGTGATGTAGTGGTGGGAGTCTGCTATAGACCACCGGACCAGGGGGATGAGGTGGATGAGGCTTTCTTCCGGCAACTCGCAGAAGCTACTAGATCACACGCCCTGGTTCTCACGGGTGACTTTAATTTTCCTGATATCTGCTGGGAGAGCAATACAGCGGTGCATAGACAATCCAGGAAGTTTTTGGAGAATGTAGGGGACAATTTCCTGGTGCAAGTGCTAGAGGAGCCAACTAGGGGGAGCTTTTCTCGACCTGCTGCTCACAAACCGGGAAGAATTAGTGGGGGAAGCAAAAGTGGATGGGAATCTGGGAGGCAGTGACCATGAGTTGGTTGAGTTCAGGATCCTGACACAGGGAAGAAAGGTAAGCAGCAGGATACGGACCCTGGACTTCAGAAAAGCAGACTTCGACTCCCTCAGGGAACGGATGGGTAGGATCCCCTGGGGGTCTAACATGAAGGAGAAAGGAGTCCAGGAGAGCTGGCTGCATTACAAGGAATCCCTGTTGAGGTTACAGGGACAAACCATCCCGATGTGTTGAAAGAATAGTAAATATGGCAGGTGACCAGCTTGGCTTAACGGTGAAATCCTAGCGGATCTTAAACATAAAAAAGAAGCTTACAAGAAGTGGAAGGTTGGACATATGACCAGGGAAGAGTATAAAATATTGCTCGGGCATGTAGGAATGAAATCAGGAGGGCCAAATCGCACCTGGAGCTGCAGCTAGCAAGAGATGTCAAGAGTAACAAGAAGGGTTTCTTCAGGTATGTTGGCAACAAGAAGAAAGCCAAGGAAAGTGTGGGCCCCTTACTGAATGAGGGAGGCAACCTAGTGACAGAGGATGTGGAAAAAGCTAATGTTCTCAATGCTTTTTCTGCCTCTGTCTTCACTAACAAGGTCAGCTCCCAGACTGCTGCACTGAGCATCACAGCATGGGGAGTAGATGGCCAGCCCTCTGTGGAGAAAGAGGTGGTTAGGGACTATTTAGAAAAGCTGGACATGCACAAGTCCATGGGGCCGGACGCATTGCATCCGAGAGTGCTAAAGGAATTGGCGGCTGTAATTGCAGAGCCATTGGCCATTATCTTTGAAAACTCGTGGTGAATGGGGGAAGTCCCAGATGACTGGAAAAAGGCTAATGTAGTGCCAATCTTTAAAAAAGGGAAGAAGGAGTCCCCTTCACCTCAGTCCCCAGAAAAATCATGGAGCAGGTCCTCAAGGAATCAATCCTGAAGCACTTACATGAGAGGAAAGTGATCAGGAACAGTCAGCATGGATTCACCAAGGGAAGGTCATGCCTGACTAATCTAATCGCCTTCTATGATGAGATTACTGGTTCCGTGGATGAAGGGAAAGCAGTGGATTTATTGTTTCTTGACTTTAGCAAAGCTTTTGACATGGTCTCCCACAGTATTCTTGTCATCAAGTTAAAGAAGTATGGGCTGGATGAATGCACTATAAAGTGGGTTGAAAGTTGGCTAGATTGTCGGGCTCAAGGGGTAGTGATCAATGGCTCCATGTCTAGTTGGCAGCCGGTGTCAAGTGGAGTGCCCCAGGGGTCGGTCCTGGGGCCGGTTTTGTTCAATATCTTCATAAATGATCTGGAGGATGGTGTGGATTGCACTCTCAGCAAATTTGCGGATGATACTAAACTAGGAGGAGTGGTAGATACGCTGGAGGGCAGGGATAGGATACAGAGGGACCTAGACAAATTGGAGGATTGGGCCAAAAGAAATCTGATGAGGTTCAATAAGGATAAGTGCAGGGTCCTGTACTTAGGATGGAAGAACCCAATGCACCGCTACAGACTAGGGACCGAATGGCTAGGCAGCAGTTCTGCAGAAAAGGACCTAGGGGTGACAGTGGACGAGAAGCTGGATATGAGTCAGCAGTGTGCCCTTGTTGCCAAGAAGGCCAATGGCATTTTGGGATGTATAAGTAGGGGCATAGCGAGCAGATCGAGGAACGTGATCGTCCCCCTCTATTCGACATTGGTGAGGCCTCATCTGGAGTACTGTGTCCAGTTTTGGGCCCCACACTACAAGAAGGATGTGGATAAATTGGAGAGAGTCCAGCGAAGGGCAACAAAAATGATTAGGGGTCTGGAACACAAGACTTATGAGGAGAGGCTGAGGGAACTGGGATTGTTTAGTCTGCAGAAGAGAAGAATGAGGGGGGATTTGATAGCTGCTTTCAAATACCTTAGAGGTGGTTCCAGAGAGGATGGTTCTAGACTATTCTCAGTGGTAGAAGATGACAGGACAAGGAGTAATGGTCTCAAGTTGCAGTGGGGGAGGTTTAGGTTGGATATTAGGAAAAACTTTTTCACTAGGAGGGTGGTGAAACACTGGAATGCGTTACCTAGGGAGATGGTAGAATCTCCTTCCTTAGAAGTTTTTAAGGTCAGGCTTGACAAAGCACTGGCTGGGATGATTTAATTGGAGATTGGTCCTGCTTTGAGCAGGGGGTTGGACTAGATGACCTCCTGAGGTCCCTTCCAACCCTGATATTCTATGATTCTATGATTTGTTTTAGAGTATCAAATGCTTGCTGTTGGGACATGCCCAGTCCCACACAGCATCCTGTCTTGTGAGCTGAAGTATGGGTTCCACTACTGCAGTCAGGTGTGGACAGAACTTGGACAGAAAATGTATCATTCCTTTGAGGCACTGTAACCCTTTCATGGCCACTGGAGCTGGTATGTCTCTGACTTCCTTGATCTCATTGGGATCTGCATTCAGTCCCTCTGTTGGGAGCAGATGTCCAATGTGTGTTACCTCACACTGTTTGAATTGCATCTTTGTAGTTTTCTGTGATGGTCTCGTTCAGCTTCTGTACCATTGGTCCCTTCACCTAAAATGAAGACATGATCTGCAATTATTTTCACCCCCAACAGTCCTTCCAGTGCTTGGGTGAGTCTTCTCTAGAATATCTCTCATTCTGGGCTTATGCCTGACAGCATTTGCAGCCATCTGTAGTGACCAAGCGATGTTGCAAAGGTTGTGAGAATCCTGGACTCTTGATCCAGTCTGATGTGCCAAAACCTGTTCCTCATATCACATACTGTAAAGATTATGGCTTTAGAAAGTTCTGGTAAGATGTCGTTAATCATGGGCAATGGATGATGGAATCTTTTCAATGCCCGGTTCGTTAGCTTTAGGTCTATGCAGATGCATAATTTGCCTGATGGCTTCTTTACCTCCACCATGCTGCATACCCAGGCTCACCAGCACTATGATAACATGCTTCTTTTGAGCTCCTTGTGTACTGCAATTTTCGTTTGTGGTAAGCACACAAGTTCCACTGAAGGGTCTACTTCCAGCTGCACCTTTCCTTTGAGGTACCCCATCACCTTTGAAAACATCCTCAGGTGCTTTTAAAATTGTCTCCACTGTCCACAGGATTCCCCCCTTTTGATTTTCACACTGCCTCTATAAAATTATGATGCTGAACCCTGATCAGATCCATGTCTTATATGAGGGCTGCTTAGCATTCTTCACCACAGACTTCAGTTGATACTGTCTGTTATTTTTCAGGTCAATTACTACTAGGTCAAATTTTTGTACGGACTGCATTATGCTCTATTTGTACATTATTAGGTTGCACCTGCTCTTCGTAATTGGTTTGTTCGAGTCCAATTCACCCTGAGGATAACATTGCAGGGAGCCCCACTCTTCACCTAAAATTGTACAGGAAGTTTCTCCATTAACATTGTTACATAACATAAGAATGGCCATACTGGGTCAGACCAGTGGTCCATCTAGCTCAGTATCCTGGCAGTCAGAGGTTTAGGGATACCTGGAGCATGGGGTTGCATCTCTGACGATCTTGGCTAATAGTTATCGATAGACCTATCCTCCATGAACGTGTCTAATTATTTTTTTTCTAATCAGTTATACTTTTGGCCTTCACAACATCCCCTAGCACCAAGTTCCACATATTGACTGTGTGTTGTGTGAAGAAGTATTTCCTTATGTTTGTTTTAAACCTGCTGCCTATTAATTTCATTGCATGACCCTTGGTTCTTGTGTTATGTGAAGGGGTAAATAACACTTTCGTATTCACTTTCTCCACACCAATCATGATATTATAGTTGCATGAACTGAGGTAGGAATTGTTGTCCCTTGCTGCTTTGCTGTCACGAGAGCCTCAACTTGATATGCACTCAGACTCCAGGAGAGAGTCAGGATGTCATCACTACTGTCTGAATTGCCATACACCTCTACAAGTCTGACTGAATCTTTCTGCTTTTTCACACACTGCTAAATTGGTTCAACTTCCTACATTCCTTGCAGTGCTGTCCTAGTGCAGGGCACTTCTTCTGGATTCATTCATGCTGACTCCGACATAAATGCATCCCACTGTGGGTCTGAACCCTGGTTATCTGCTCTCCTTTGCTGTTGCCTCACTGCATGTACTTCTGAGGCTGTTGTGGCTCCTAGAGCGTTCATCCTTTCTCTTGAGGCATCTGCTGCATGCCTCATTATAAGCATTTGTCTAATGCGAGATTGCCTTCCTAGAGTAGCCACTCCCACTGATGGTGATACCAAGTTTTGCAGACTATCCTGTCCTAAATCAGGGAGTCTGTGAAATCCCCAAAATTGCACGTAGCAACCAGTGTCCAGAAAGCAGTAATATAGAGGATCTATATCCTCCCTTTTGGATTGGCCTGTAGCGAAAAATCAGTGTCATTCTACAGTTTTGTTCTGCTTTGGGGAGCAATAGGTCCCCAGGGCTCCTAGGACTTCTGTGAGGTTTGAGACAGAGGGGATCTTCAGAATGGTGCAGATCCTCCTGCCTTGTTCTGCAATATGGTAACGTAATAGTTTTACTTTCCTGCTGTTGTTGTCCCCCTGTATGGGCAGTTGCAGAAGCTCCTCCTTCCACCGGATCCATCACTGAGCTAGGTTTGTGTCTGCAACATGCAGGGTGGAGTTCAGACCAAGTTCCATGGCTTATGCTGCCAGCTGCTGCACTGCAGAGAACTCACGGCTCAGTCACTGCCACCATGGTTCATTCACAAAGTGTGAAGCTGAATGCGGGCTAAGATTAAAATGGGAAACTTTATTAAACCCTGTGAACTGCTCTATCCATGTGGCCAAGTTGCTTCCAGCATAACCCCTCGCATTTCCTGTTCCACTGGTGTCCTCTCAATAACAGTCCTTCCAGGGAACATTGGACCTCTGACTCCAGTTCCACTGATTATGATACAATTTTTGAGAGGGGTTCAGTGGGCCATCTCATGGAGGTCGGGAAATGGAACCTCATCCTTCCTTGCCTGCTGAAGGGGCTCAGATTTTCAGCTACACACCTGAGGTCTTGTTAAGAAAGTTATGGTTTCTTCATGCAGAAGGTTCCAGACCTTGATTATGCCTTGGAACTGCATTGGTGCATCGGGCCTCAGAATGTTTGAGATTTAAGTTCTGACACAGGGGTTGGTCAGTTTCAGATTGGGTTGGCTATCACTACTGCCAGGTCAGGTTGCCTCTTGGTGTTATCCTAGTCAACTTTTCCACTTCAGTTCCACTTCAGTAACCCTAAAGTGCAAAGGTATATGCAAATGGAAATGACTGACAAAAAGAATTATTTTTTTCAAGCTTTACAAAAGATTCAGTTCCAGTTTGAGGTGAATAGTGGAGGATTCCTATTATATCCAAATAAAGAAGTTTGCCCATTTCTAGATGTGGTATACGCTTAGTTTGAAAAACAGCTGGTATTGTTCATATTTTGTGCCTCAGCTGGAATTAACCTGCTTCAGAATGGACAGTTGATTTAAGCTTGAAGCTTAAAATGAAATTCCTTTGGGATAAACATAATGGGCTGGATTTTCTGGTCCACTAAGGCATCTTTGTGTCCTGGGTGAGCAGCACAAAGCACTCACAAAAGCCAGTGGAGAATTCCTCCTGTACAGGAGAATTCTGTGCAGGTGTAAATCTGGTGGAAGTGATTCTTCCACCTTCTGTGCCAGCCCCAACTACCCTCTGATGTAAGTGGAATCAGGGTGGGGCATGTGTTTAGGGCATTTCAGCAGCATGGTGTGGGGCAGGAGGCACCGAAGAGCTGTTACCCCGATTGTTCACCAAAATTAGATCCCTGAGGGTAACTTGGATGCAGTGGAGAAGCACAGCCTAGAAGTACAGTGCTCACCATGATGCACTGAGCTACCTGTGCAGTTCTGTTTATAGTTCAAAGTGTTTGCAACAGCCTTTAAAGCCCTCCATAATCTATGACACAGGCATTGCAGAGACCACCTCCATCCCTATGTCCCATCCTGACAGCAGAAATCTGGGGGAAGATTTCTGCTGTCAGTAGCTGAAATCCAGCTTTCCAAGCCTGATGATAGAGCTACCTCCGCTGACCATCTGTGGAACACTGAGTGTATATCAGCAGCCAGACATGGTGAGCTTCAGAACCCACTGCAAAGCTTCTGGATTGAATTGGGCTTTAACCAAACATTTGTTTTTGTTTCTATCCTTCCCCAATTTTCCTGGTTGTGTGTCTCAAGACAAACACCTTTTATGGAAAGCACATTTGCTTTTGAGCATTGAGCTTTGGTTTTGCTTCAGGTTTTAATAAGTATTGTACAATGCCCAGGATGATTTTCAATGGTGCTCCAGAAGGGCCTGATTCTAGGACTTAAGGTAGTAAATTAGCAAAATTAATTATTTTAATCATGGATAAACATATTTATAATTGACTCCTATCTCATTCTTGGAAAATAGTCATCTCAGCTGAGTGATAGATTCTATATCTTCTACTGCCTTATGTGTACTCAGGATTATACTTGGGCACACCAGTAAGACATTTTATATGTATATTAAAAGGAATAAATGTTTAAAGGAATAAATGCAAATTTTAAACGAGCAGAATGAAACAATAGTGAGGAAATTTCATAAATGTAGTATAGACGCTTACAAAAACAGGGAGTTTCAGTAGTACATTATTTGTTTTTCCTCACTGGGTAACTGACCTCTATTGCCTTTTTTCAGTTGTTACAGAACTATTTCATCTAACCAGTCAACTTGAAAGTCAACTGGAGGTCCAAACCTCAACTTTAATGATATAATTAAAAAGCAAAAGGTTGTGTAATATGTTCTCTTTTCTATTCAGTCTCCTGGATTTCTCCATTGAAGCATGACATAGTGTATCAAAGTCTAGACTATACAAGTCATCAATCAGACGTACAGTAAGTGAAGACCAATAAATGCTTCTAATGAATTTAGTATTCACTAAATACTCCAAAGTTTTAAGGGTACAGTCACCTAAAAAAATAGGCTGTGTATGTGTGTTCAGTCTACCTTACACCCCTTGATTTTCCATTCAGGAGGTGGGGGGGGGTCAACATTATATACCACCTTCAACTGGAATAATGGAAAGATCATGTGGGAAGTGAGAGACTGCCATTCTGTGGCTAGGGCCTTGTGTAAGCCACATTCAATATTCACCCTGTTCGGTAGAGTCTGTGTGCATTTGGGGAGTTTAAGTGCTACAGTTTCTTATTCAAGAACATCTAAAGAGGAGTGATGATAAAAAGGCAAGTAGGATTTTGGCAGGGAGCTGGCAGAAAAATACTGTAGGTTTGACAAACTATGGCATTTCTGACAGAATAAAGATTCCTTGTGCCTGATGTCAACCCTTCACTTTCTGCTAGTCACAAGCACTCCTGGGTGCATAATACAGTTATGTTTATGTGTATGCAGGGAAGAGATCATTTAATGAATGTAAGGCAAGCCATTCTTCCATGATTTCATGATTTTTCCAATTGAAATCCTCCGAAAAAGTTATATTGAAGTATGCAAATTTAACATTTTAAGGATTACGTTCCAAGCTCTCTAAGCAATCCATTTGCAGGCTGGGATTTAAATGAGAATTCTAGGAGTGCCTAATGGTTTCCTGAATCTTGTAGTACTCCAGGAGCAGAATATCTTGCAATAAACCTCTTCCCCCTATAAACCCTTAGTTTAAATTTCAGCTCATGTTGGTGTTGGGTTTGTAATGCTGGGTAAGAGGCTCTCCAAGGGGAACTCAGTGTAGTCCATCTACTCAAAGAAAGAGAATATAGTTCAGTTCAGTGCTTCTAAAAAATGTGGTTTAAAATTCAAGGCATCTTTTATGGACTCAGTAAGATTTAATTAAGTCATGTTGGCACATAGGTGTTGAATTTTATATTTCCTTACTACTCACAGCACCTAAGGTTTAAAGAAGAGTAGTTCATCCACAGATGAAAGCTGGGATTTAAATGAATCTCATTTTCTAATAAAGCATATTTGACTGTCCATGTTGTATTGGCCTGTCTCTTTCCTCTGTGTAATAGGACTGTGTTCCAGAATTAGAGCATTAGCTGCCTTGAGCACTGCTGAGAAGGCGTAAATATATACATTCATCTAAAGCACTCACATAGCATTTTCATTCAGTGAGTTAAAGCACTTTACAAAGGCATTATTAACTCACTATTACGAATCACGAGATCACAACAGTAGGTCAATAGCAGAGAACAGAACTCAGGTAACCTGATGTCCAGTCTAATCTCCATCCACTAGACTCCACAGCTATTTGTATGTATTATTAAATATTCCTGTTATTGTAGGAACTCCAGTTGGGATCTGGGCCCCATATTTTAGCTTCTGTACAGAAACACAGAACAAGATACACTCCCACCTCCAGTGAGCACTGGAAGACCCTCAGTAGCTCATCCTTTTGTCTTGCACCAATAGAATGCATCTCCTTCTGGTAGAGTTTAGCATAATTCTCCAGTCCATAAAAGATAATAAATTCAATGGAGAATGAAAGCATTGATGCTGAATGAAACCACATTTGGGCCTAATACATTGAAAAAAAAGGCCCAAGAGAAGTTTTGGTTTTTTTAGTGAAAGCATTAGCTGTGTAATCCTACCATGGTTTGCATATACTTGAGACACATCCTACGGAAGAGCTAGTTTTTCAACTCCAACTGCACTGGAGGAGGATGTGATGGGGTGTAAAGATACCACACAGATGAAGAAGGGGCCAGAGAGGCCCTGATGGTAAGGCTAGACCCACCCATCCAGCACTGTCAATCATTCATGATAAGGAGAAGGGTTTTAAAAGGGAGGAAACTGCAGTCAGCTAGGGGAAGGAAGGAAGGAATGCGCAGGATTGCCCTAGGAAGCAGATTGCAGAAGCGATTCCTGACATCACAGAGGGCACTCGTAAGTAAGAGACCTTCACCCCAACCCTGGGGAGAGTACAGTGGACTCCCAGGGTAAGACAGATAAACTGAGCTTGCCTCAGAGAGCCAGCCAGAAATATTTCCCCAAATCTATTACATTGGGACTGAATTGTTGGCAGCACTGTAGACTCATCAGCCCATTCCCCCTTTTTCTGGGACCTCAGGGAGAGAGTATCCCTGACAGTGTGAGGTTTGATTCCCCCAGCTGGGGACACTTACGGAGGCCCACAAAGGACAGAGCCCCTATTTGTGAATAGTAGGGAATTGGGGCCAATGTTGTAACCACCCAGTGTAAATAAGTGGATGTGGTCCGGTTCTCCCACCCCCTGAGGGAGGGACCCCCAATTACCCTGTCACAGCTGGTCTAATTCTGTAAACCACGTGAGGTCTATTCGCATACCTAAACTGGGCACTCACACTTCTACACATTCATTGGTTGATATATTTTAAGGAAGGGAGGGACCCTTACGGTCAGACTAGGTGTTCTTAATGATCCCCTCTTGTCTTAAAATGTATGAACCTATGAATTTTTAGAAGTGTGTGTGTCCAATTTAAATTTGCAAATAGCCCTAAAATAGTTTGCACTCCTAAAATGGATACGTGTACTTCTAAATATACATCAGCGATGCACAAATCAGGCTATGCAAGTTACTAAATCAGAGCTGTACACAAAGTAGAGAAAAAAGGAGAGATGTTCAAAGGAAGAAATAGCTCACTGATGGGAGTTGGTTGCCTAATTGTCATTTATGGCCTTGAAAAATCACCTTTTAAATCTGTGCTTGCTGTACATTTTAACATTTTTAAAAAAACCCTCATAATAATTTGTAAAATCTATACTTTGTAATTTGTTCTGATAATAGATCTTCTTGCATTATCCACTGTATTTATAACTCTTTACTGTTTCTGATGTTAAACACAGGAGAGGCCCTGCTAGTCAGAATGAAAATTATCACGAAAGAATGAAAGAACCACAAATGCACATGTCAAGTCATCCAGAACTTCCACTTAATTATACACAGAAATGAAGCCTGATATGTCTTCACTGGAGTTATGCCTGTTTATTCTGAATTTACTTCAGAGATATTGGATTTCCTATCCCACAGGGAGATACGGTCTGGAACATATGAAGGATTTTATAATGGGGTGCCGTTAAAATAAATAGCAAACTTCAAGTTCCTTTATTACGTATTTGATATATAAGAGCTATATTTAATAAGTCAACTATTAGCCAGAAAGTGCCTGAATAAACACACAGAATGAGAATAAATAATACATTGTCCAAGCAATAAAAAGATCTAAGCTTAGTTTTAAATGGAGTATAAATAAGTAGTAAGGAAAGCATGAAGTACATCTCCTGGAAAAAGGTAGCATCCTTTCAACAAGTAAGCAAATGGAAGCAATTAAATGTTTCACTTCCATGCCCAGGCTGAAAAGTCTGTCGGGTGCCAACCTCCCTTTCCGTCTATCCCACCATTCTGTCTCCATTCCTTATTTTTCAATTTCTCACGTCTGTCCTTCTTCCTCTACTCCTTTTCTGTTTGCCTCCCCTCCAATTTTTCAAATCAGAGCAATATTTTTAATCTCTCACTTTCTCTCACTATTGCTGACTCTGATGCTAAAATCATCTCTTAGCTTATCCTTAAATCTTTCAAACTCCAAAAAAGGAGAGGGTAAATAAAATATATTTATTGACTGCTTTTCTGAGTGCTGCCTTGTAGGATCTCCTCCCTGTGGCACTAGAAGAAGCAGAAAATATGAGAAAGGTTGGCCCTAAGATGTCTCCAAAATAACCTTGTGTTCTGAAATATTGTAAAGAATGTGGCAGGTTTCACTTATTGTGAATCTCTCTCATACTGCAAATGACTATCTGCAGTTAACGTTTGTATGAACTGGCACAAATGTTAAGCCCTGTTAGTGGCATGCCTGAGGCTGCACAATGCAAAGCTCTTCCAGTGGGTAGGCTGGTTGAAGTGCAATTGAGCAGAACAATAATCAGCTTTAACAGGTATGGCAATGTAAGGACCTGAGTGTTGAGAGAGACCCAGACTCTCATCAATGATTTTGCAAGGGAGCTTAATGGTGAAGTCTGAAAACCTGCCTTTTCAAAGCTAATGGTGGAGCAGAGGTGAGTCGAACCATGGATGTGAACATAGTAGTATAGGCTTGGAACACACTATGGACTTTGTGCCACTTTTGACATTCATGCCACAGTTTTATTAACTGAACTTTTTGTTGTTGTTGAGCATGGCATCTTTTAAATAGGATAGTTTTATATTGGACAGAGAATTCCTGATTTCTAATTGCAGTTCTGCCACTAACTCACTGCTGACGTTAGGCAAGTCACTTAACCGCTATGTGCCTCTCTTTACTTTTGTCTGAAATAAGTATAATATTAATACGTACCTCACAGGGCAATTATTAGTTGGAAAGTGCATTAAGATCCTTGAATGAATGCAGACTACTCTTAGGAGAAGCGGGGTGCTGGAGCAATTTTTATAGTGGGGGTGCTGATGATGGAAACCATTCATTTGGTGTTTGTTATTATGACTACAAACTAGGTGGTGTGGCAGCACCCCCAGCTCCAACATCCCTGAGGAGAAGGTTGCCCGGTCTTGTGGTTTAAGGACTGGATTGGGAATCACTAAATCTAGGTTAAATTCCTGGCTCTGCCACAAACTACCTCTGGGACCTTGGGTTATTCTGTGTATGCCTCAGTTCCCTATATGTACACTCCTGATGACAATGCTTGCTTTGTACCACTGTCCTGTCTATTTGGGTGGTAAAGTCTTCAGGGAAGGTCTTTTGCTATTTATTTGTGCAGTGCCTAGTTCAATGAGGCCATAGTCTTGGTTGGGGCTTCTGGACACTACTGTGATAAAAATAATAATTATTTTTGTGATGAAACAATGCCCCAGTTGGAGTTGGATAAATGGTGCAATAATTTGAATTAGGGAGGGTTCAAAGTTGTGCAAATATTTGGACCCAAAGTTTAAGAAATGAGTATCAATTCACATTCTTTCACAAAGGAATCTGCACTCATCTGACATATCTTTAAAGTGTATGTGCATTTATATGTGATATACGATATGTATATCAGAAATAATTTGTTAGAAATAAGGAGCATTTAGTCACCCCCCTGCTTTGTCTCAAGCTACCGATGAATTGCCTGAAGTTAGGCTGATAACACTTCGCAGATTCAGCAACACTAGAAAATTGTGGCACCACATCAGAATTGTCAGTGAGATTATGATGGTGTAGTTCTTTGAGAGGTGGGTTTGCACTGTAATAATTTCCTAGAAATTCAAATTAGGGCACACAACTTTATGTTGAAGAACTGCTAGTTAAAGGACCTGATTCTGCGCCTCCCCTTCAATATGGTGACTAGTAAGCCACTCTCAGGGTGGAGAATTGAAGCAGTTTTGGGGCCAAAATAGGAAGAGTCAGAGGAAATGTTTCTAAATAGTTCCATATAATTCCTACTTTCCTGGAACTGTTAAAGTGTTTATTTAAATACTAGATTGCAAGGTGCCCCATCTGATTTAGAGAGCCTTTTCATTCTTCATTGCTCTTTTAATGATTATACACAGCCAAATATTAGCTGCTAGTATCTATAAATACACTTACAACCTACAGGGATACATTAAGCTGATGCCACTTTGCCATAGCTATCCTCTAGTTCCACTGCCCTGGTTGGGAAAGGATGAGGAGGGCTGCTGTTGGGAAGGCCATACAGAAGTCCACGCTTGGTACATAGCATGCATGGTTGGTGGGGCAGGCCCAAGGAAGAAGGAGCTGGCCAGTGTGCGATTGCAGGGGCCCTCCAGTCCTGCCCCACATATTGGGGCTGTGAAAGAACCACCTCAGCCATTAGGTTGAGGCTGCCTCCATAGAGTGGCTCCCTATCATCTATCTGTCCAGGGAGGACAAATTCTTTCCACCCACCCACCCCAGCTACCACAAGGTGTGGTCCCTGTGACACAGTGCAGGTAGCCTACGGTTGGCTCACCAGCCTTCCTGACCCAAATTGGGACATAATTGATTAGGACCAGGTGATTAACTGGTTAACAAGGGATTCAACTCGTCAGCTGGGGACTGGTACATGGGAGAGAGGAAGGTACTGGGGAAGGCTGGAAGGAAGGACAAAGAAGCTTAGGCTCTCTGAGAGATGAGACTTTTCTCCCTGGTCCTGTGCCAAGGAGGGTTCCACTGAAACTTGGGAAAAAACTTATGGTGGTGGTACATTAAGTTACATAAGATATTGTAAATAAAGTATGTTTTGGTGAATTTATATAAGTGTGTGAGGTCTGCTTGCAAAGAGAAATCCAGGGTGAGGAGTTTGCCCTGTGACAGTGATACTTAGAGAATTAAGGTAACAGTAAAATAAACAGACTCCAGGAGATGTGATTTATAACTCACCACTGAGGGAAACCTGTAGTGATGCAGTAAATGTAGTTAAGCTGACTATAGATGACATCTGTTCTTCTGTTTCCAATTGTCTGCCATATCCTCTCATCCTGAGGTAATCAGGAGTCATTGTTTACATGGGAAATTATAACAATTGGAAGCATCACCTCATGCTAGCCTGCTGCAGTTGGACCACATAGATTTCTGATGTGTGACAGATAATTTCAGTCACCCCCACAAATGTGGCATTTTACCATGTTCGTTCCTGGTGGTATGGTGCCTCAGAGCTCCACCATCCATTAGGTGCCTGTTTAATCATTAATCAGTAATATAGAAGTATAAAGCAGATGCAGATAAGTCTCACTCAGTGAGCTGTAGATCACATGCAAAATCATAGGATGGCCTTGTGTACATTCTCCCACCCTGATATTTATAAGCTAATATCTAAAGAAAGTCTACATTACATACTTATATAGTCTTGTGCACAAAGCATGTCATAGCCTGTAATTCTGCTGGCACTTGCCTGATGCATGACTTGTAATTTTGCCCATTACAAGCATCGCTTTGGAAACTGTAAATGGGGATACCAGTTGTTGAGATGGTAAGGAAAATGTGTGTGATTCTCTTAAAGACTTGTGTATTTACTCTTATTCTATCATTTTCTTCAAATACCATTTGTCACTGCTTTTTAAAGTGATTAATACAAGACTAGACTGTGTCTTTAAAATATCATCCATTGTAAGATAAGCACAGATCAACCATCAAATGGAGACATTGCTAGAGCTCCCTGATGCACACACAGTGATTGTAGCCCTTTCTGCAGTACAATCCACTAACAGGTACCGTTCCAGCTTCGTGGGCTGCCACAAGTGGGAGAATGTAGTGTGTATGGGAGAAGACACAGCCCTTTGGGATGAGAAGGGAAGTAGTCCTTGAAATCCTCATAGCTCATGGCAATTCTACTTGGCCCTTATGAAAAGAGATGATCGATGGCATCTTTCACCCACTTTGCAGAGATGTGACCAACTATAGAATGTGCACTGTAGTCAAGAATCATGCTCTAAGTCTTTTAATTTGTGTGTATGTGGGCTGAACTACTTAGGAAGGCTGTGTAGCACTATCTATCTCTATTGATTACTTAAGAATTCCCAGTTGCCACTTGGAGGGTCAACAGGTTTTTGTCCCAAGATCAGGCTTAGTATTATTTAAGTTATTATATAGTTGGGAACCCCAATGTCCACAGCTGCAACACTCACACTTTAGGAACTGCCCTTTATTTACAAAAAGTTTATTAATATATTTAGCATAGTCACAAACAGTGCAACTCAGTCAGGTAGATAGAGATACTACAGAATGTGCATCTGCACATCCATATACGCCCTTACTTATAGAACAATTTGAAATGTTAGTCATCATCTTTCTTATCACCATCACCTTCCCCCTCATCAGCAGTGGCCATCATTCTGGCAGCTCCCAGCGCTACATCTCCTTCTCTTACTGCCCCCAGACTGGGATGCAACTTTTATAATATGTTACCCTGATGCCACTATGTTTGTTGCATATTCAGTAGGGCAGGGGTTCTCAACATTTTTCTTTCTGAGCTCCCCTTTCCCCCCAACATGCTATAAAAATTCCAAGGCCCAGCTGTGCCACTATAACTGGGTTTTTTGCATATAAAAGCCAGGGCTGGCATTAGGAGGTAGCAAGCAGGGCAATTGCCTAGGGCCCTACCCCACAGGGGGCCTTGAGAAGCTAAGTTGCTCAGGGATCCCAGGTTTCAGCCGCAGGTGGGTGGGCTCAGGGATCCTGGACTTCAACCCTATGCAGTGGGTCTTCAGCTTTTTTCCCTGGGCCCCAGTAAGTCTGTTGCCGGCCCTGCTTGGTGGCCTCCCAGAAACCTGCTCTCAGCCCCCCAAGGGGCCCGTGCCCCTGGTTGAGAACCACTGTAGTAAGGGATTTGCCCCTTTTCCTTATTTGTATTTTCTCACCTTACTAAAGGCGGAGTATCTTTCTTCCATAGGTTAGTATATCAACGATCTCACGTTATTATCATCTACGTCAATTTGTTACCATGGGCCTTTTGTGGTTAGGTAGCTCATGTACCTGTAACATACTTCAACTCATTGCTATGACACTCTTGTGGTCCGATCATGTACACGTGGTCAGAAATTCCCCTTAAACACTACTTTCGGCTCCCCAATACTTGGGGTTTCCATTGGCCGTTCTGTTCAAAGTTTATCTGTTCAAAGGTCATAGGCCTCAAGACTTATGCTAATTTGCTAAAGCTAATGTCTTATAGTATATAGGCCTGCATGTTCCTTGCATTACTGCTAAGTATAATAAAAGCAGAATATAATTCAAAACAGTTAATATAATAAAGGCAAGCTAGCCCACTGGGCTACAGCTGCAGTCCTCTGCTCTTGCTGGTCTTTGATTAATTGCCTGGAGATTCAGGGCTCTGGCCAGGAGAAGTGTTGCTACCGCTGTGTGCTGACCCACCTTATACGTCCCACATTCTTTCATATATCTGCCAGATGCATGGATTTAATCCAGTGATCTCTCTGGATAGCACCAATCATTCACCACAATCATTAATCTTGGGTGAAGGGTGTGTTAATAGACTTGTTTGACACAGGCAAGTGTATCAATTTGTGTTTGATTTCCCGTACTCACATGAATAAAAACTATCTGCCCTGCCTCAAACATCTGTGAGAAGAAAAAGCAGTACCCCGCAGAAAGATCATAGCAGCGCCAACAGGAAGGTGGCCAAACATGTCTGAATCAAAGTGCCTCAGAATTCAGGGTACATTCAGAAAAACATTTCCCACCAGTTGCCTTGCTTTGTTAAGGATGATAAAGCCTTCCTGATAAATACTATTCCTAACCATTGCCATGGCCCTTCTGATCAGTTAGAAAAATTACATCAAGAAATACTATCACAAATAAGTGAGCCCGTTAGGATGGGCAGAGCATTGATCCAGTCAGGTTTTAATTATTTGGCCATTGATTGAAATAACAGGTGCTGTATTAAGTCTGGTGATTCTATCAAATAACATATTTTAGAGGCAAAATACTACATGAGAACTTCTGCAAAGATTTTATTGCTCCAGACAGCATAGGGTTGCACAGATGTAAACATACAGACAGTGCTAGGTGACAGTGCTAAACTTTTGGCTTTCATAAACTAACAGCCAAGATTATATTATTAATTTGCTCCAATAACAGATTTTCCATTAAATTCACTAATCCTTACATGGGTAACAGACTCTCAGACTATACATTTGTTGATGGATTTTGAATAATTCAAGAAAAAAGTGGTGTTTTCTGAGCATCTGTGACGGGGTTGGGGGAAAACCCCATCCAGTGCAGGGTGAGTGCACCCCACACAGCCTCCTAAACCCAAGTCAATATACTCACCCTTCTTAACAGGTAATGAGGCTAATGGCTAAAGTTAATGTACTTGACCCTAATAGCTGGGCAGTGTGGCACAATGGCCAAAGTCAATAGAGTCATCCCTCGTAGAAGGGCAGTAAGGATTAGTGGCCACAGTTAGAAAATTCACCCCCAGGGAGACAGGGCAGTAAGGCCTAGTACAGCAGGGTCAGTCAGGATGGGGGCTGCCATAAACAAAGCGGGAGTGGGGGTGGAAGCCCACTGGAACCCAGCCCAGGGCCCTGGCAGTGGCTGGAGCATGTGCCACTGAGTCAGGGAGGGGAGTTGTTCCAGCCAAAACACTAACTGGGCCACTATCTAATTCCCAAGATGCTTTCTACTGTAATTCCTGATGCTGCGGTCTGGGCATCTTTGCTGTCTCTGGGTTCCCCAGTCTGCACTGTCCCCGGCTATTCCAGACTCTGCAGGACCTTCGTGGGTACCTTGGCATCTCCCTGGGTTCCCTCCAGTGCCTACAGCCTCAGGATCCAGCTGATCCTTGGCTGGAGTCAGCAGCATGCATACATCCTTCCTCCCCATCCGTCAGCCCCAACTGAGCTGAGCTGCTTCCTTTTATGCTGGTGCATGCCCAGTAGAATGCAGGGGCCTTGGTTTCCTTGGTTAACCCTTCCCCTTCCAGTGTGGGGCAAGTGCGCCCTGTCACAGCATCACAAAGAGAACTACGTGCCATCTTCAGAAATTCTTCCTTATAGATCGTTTGGTTTAAATAGAAAAACCAAATGCCCAAATCTTTTGAGAAATGAAAGGAAGAGTTTCCTGCTAAATTAAAAAGGGCATTAAGAGGAACAATGATGTGGAGATATTCGATGCAACACAGTCTCCCTTTACAGTGAAGCGTGACAAATAGCTATAGAGTCTAATGATCTTTATAGGACTAAGGGCTCAGTTGTCATTTGGATTATGAGCCCATGCTGAGTGCAAGAGAGAGTGAAATCTTCCCTTTTTGCACACCTATGTGGGCTATGTGAACTTCAGGTAGAGGCACTGTGCATCTAATCCTTCCTCCTCTTGAGCAGGTGGGGAGTAAGGGGCCCAGTCACTGCACCCACTCCGAACACACACAACGGGCTGTCCAGTATAGCTGAGCCCATGTGGGGAGGGTAGTGCTGCAGCCATGGTGTGCTGCTACTGTTACTGCTGGGATCAAAAGGGAAAACTGCTTCTCTTGGGGCTAGTGCATCAGTGGACTGCCCTTTACACAGGGCTAAAAGAAGAATTTAGCTCTCAGATAAGCATAGAGGCTCAGATTCTGACTCTCACTGATGCTCCTTTAGGCATAAAAGAATTGTAAAACTGGTGGAACCAGCTCATGAGGAATGTCCCCTGATTAGGTACAGTTGGCAGAACGGTCCTTCTGTAGTCACTAGATTTAGAAGAGCTACCAGGAAAGGGGGTAATGGCCCAAGTACTGATCTTCTCTGGTAATTCTCATCTGCAATAATTCTCCCTAGCAGCCAGGTATAAGTTCAAACCATTCTTTGGCTGTTCTAGCTCACACTAGAGACCAGACCCAGAATCCTAGAGCCTCAGAGATACTGATGTTTGTATCAATATAGATAGATGTATACTGCCCCCACCATCTGGGCCGTGTTGAGTTTAGCCCAGCTGTAGCTCAGAATTGGGGCTGTTGACTTTGTTGCTCAAGTCATGTACTATTTATTTATACAATGCATGCAGACAATATATGCTTTCCTGATACCTTTATACTTGAAAATGTATTAATATAAAAAAAGGACACTAGCAAGAACATTTTAATAGACTCTAATTTTGTTTCCTTTTATATCCTTTTAATAAAAATCAATTTCCCCACTAATTTTGTTTTCCAGTTGGTAAAAAATAGACCTTTTTAATGCAGGCTCCAAAAGTAATTGATGGTAAGAGGAATACTGTACAAAAGGTATGGGAACAGAGTTTGCTAGCTAAGTACTGCTTCAAAACCAGCATGGGATCTCACTTAATGTTTCTGAGTGCCATGAATAATATTTTTATTTTTAATTTGTTGGTTGTGGAGTAATGACATTTGTTCTCCTAAACTATACTGAAGAATTCATTTACAAGGCAGTTAAAATCTTGGGGGGCGGGAGAGGGGGGAGACAGCTAAAATAAAATTAAATTAAAATTAAAATCAACACTGGAATTATTGCAAAACAAACTGAAATATTTGTAGAGATGGGTCCAAGCTACAACATTCAGACCTAGAGGAACCTCCATATAATTTGAATGTGTTGGTTCAGACCAATCTGTAATTATGAGAAAGCATCAAAGTTGTAACAACATTGCCTTCCAAACCTTGTGGAGACCTTTTCTGATTTTGAAGGCTGTGCGGGAGACCGTTTTATCTAGCAGACAGAAAACTGGATTGGGAGTCAGGGGACCTGGCTTATAATTAGAACTGGTCAGAAATTTTCTGTTAATGTTTTATCTCTGAGAGAAAATGTGATTTCCACAAAATGGAAATTTTCTGTGAGAAAATGTTGATTTTGGAGATTTTTTAAAATTTTTGGTTGGAAAAATCAAATCAAAACGTTTTGTTATTAATCTGTATTGACTAAGCATGCTAGCCACTGACCATGGTGCATCATGGGAGATGTAGTCTGTCTGGGAAGCCTGGCCCATAGGGGAGAATGGTAGAATGAGGCACCTTAATTATAACTAGTCTTGGAAAGATTAGATTTTTATTGGTAAATATCAGTAAATGTCAATTTCATTGTACACACCTAAACTGATTTAAAATAGTTCTATCAATATCAACATCACAAAGTAAGATAAATGTTGCTTGAGAACTTATTAGAGTTTGATTTAAGGCCATTTACTCTTTATATTTGATGTGATGTTGACAATTTGTGTTTTAATAGTTGATAAAGCTTTAACTTTTTGTATGTCTATTGATATTAAATAATTATTATTCCCTCCTCCGCCGCAATTTCCTGTGACTCTGAATATTTAAATGGACACAAATTTTAAAAAATGCTTAAGCCTAACTATAACTACTCTGAGGCAATGCAGTGGCTTAGGAAGACTCAGAATAATACTGAACTGACCCAGAACATTTCGCTTTTATAATTTTGTCATTTTCATGTTATAGTTTGAGATTAAAGAGAACCAACATCAGACTCAGTCAACCAAGTCACCACACTTGCCTTTTCATACATCCCCACAACTCATTCTTGTGCACAGCCAGGGGCCGATTTCTCCTGCAGGGCAAAAGGGGTGTAGTACGGGCCAAGATCTGTCCCATTAGGTCTAACCTGTTCTTGAATATTTACGGTTATGGAGATAGTAGCCTAATCTGTTTTGGGACCTTTTATCTTGTGTTTATTATTAGAGATCTTTTAAAAGTTAAGACTGATCACTTTACAGTTTTCATCATATGTCTTTATCCCACATCTTTCATTAACAAATTCCTACCAGACTTGTGGAAGAAATTTTAAAATCCACCGCAGACAAACCATCTGGAAAAAAATCTGGTATAATGCCAGATCCATTATTATATGTAATTTCCCCTGTAATTATGCAATGCAAATTCCTTTTGCATCCAATTTACTATCATCTCACATTCTTCTATGGGCACTCAAATTTCTGCACATTTCATCAGAGCTTTGCCTGAAATTGTACAAAAAAAAATCTGTTTTTTCTATCTTCTATAATTAATCCCAATGTTTTTCCACTACTATCCTCTAGATATGTATATATACTTACAATGGGATTGACATGCGTATTTGGCAATATTTGCAGTACGTGAGCTTAAGTAAGTTTCTGTGTTATAGCATTCTAATGGGTCTTAAAAGGGCAAAACACATGGCATGATTTTCACCTTGACCTGAAAGAGCCCTGCTACAATCCTCTGAAAGCAGCATTTTGGCTTTATTAGATATACACATTCTTGATATAAAGTAGTAGCAACAACATGATCATTTGAATGTCAACACCCAGAATGCATTTATACCGTATAGTAATTTCATGGCAGTGGCGATGACTGAGCTGAACATGCTTGCATATGTTGGTCAGTTCTTATGTTCAGTTGTGGGATTTGTCAATATGTCCAATATTGGGTGTTTGTCTCCACGTTTACACTCCAGCCTATGCCAAGTCCAGGTTCCCCATCGCTAAGAGATACATCAGACCTTCTGTCTGATGAAAAAAACGTCTTCTCTTCCTCCTGGTGTTTATGTGAGGCTGTTATCGGAACAAACCAAACAGGAACCACCTGCTTTTTGTTATATTCTTTCTTTTTCTTTGAGTCACATTCTACTGTCCTAACTCAAGCAAACACTCACTGAGTGCGGAATGATAGTTTGGCCTTTGTAGACAGTGTTGTTGTAGCCATGTTGGTCCCTGGATATTAAAGAGACAAGATGGGTGAGGTAATATGAAGTCACTCGCTTTGTGTACCAGGGAGCACCCACTATGTGCCCTCAGCAGTGATCCTCCAAACAATAATAAATGCTGAACCTACTCCTAGCAATCTATTAATGAATGACCTTCCCCACATCAGGAATTATACAACACACAGCTGTGGGACCAAAATGTTGACATTTAAAACATGTTAATGGAGAGGGGGAAGCATTGTTTAATTCTAAACCACTGATGTCCAATTTTAATCTGATTTGGAGTATTGAATGTGATTAAAACTGATTATAAATGAGAAGCTTTCACATCATTCAATCTACTTAATGTTTTTAACCTCTACCACACCTACAGAGTTTGTATGTTTAACAAATTCATCACTTTAAGTACCTCAAGGAGCTTCTATAAATCACTTTATAGCTGTTTGCTTGGGACATAAATTGAGGACAAATCTTCATTTGCACAAAGTTTTCAAGACTTCCATTTGTCCATGTTCCATATAACCAATAAATTAATCTCCTTCCTTTATTTTCCCTATCTACAGTTTTGGCTCATAACAGGGGCATTAGCCCACACACAATTTAGGATCAGATTCTCCCCTCATTCTCTGTTCAGTATTGGGGGCTGCCAGAGTGCTAATAACGGTTCTCTGATTTGGAGGGCTATTCTGTGCTGACCCCGTCCCTAAGTAGCTCAAACACCAGTGGAAGATGGAAGTAGTGGAGTGTACCTCTACCCTGCCCTCTCAGCTATTTATACACACACTTCTTCCCCCCAGGGATGTACGAGGGGCTGCTAGCAAAGGATCTGAATCCATCAGCTTAATACCAGTTGAGTTCTCCCTAGCAAGTGGGAGCGGAGGGGAGGGAGGAGGATATGGCTTTGTTCTGCCTTATCAGCCACAAAGGGACTGGGTCATATTTGAGAACGTGGCCTCTGGTGAGCACAACAGAGCACATTCCCACCTTGAATGTTTATGGGAATTTTGATATTTCTTTTAGTTTTGATTTCATTTCTGCTATCAAAGTCTAGCTCTCTTATTTCATCCTCTAAATCATGAACACTGCAAACACACACTCTCTTACACCTCTGCAATCCTCTCTCAACGTTCTCAAAGCAAACCTCAGGCTTGGATTTCGTGGGAGTTTTATTACAGTGTGCCTGTTATCATGTGATGGTGCCACTTTTTTCACATATATTTTTCACTTTTTTTTTATCAACATAGATGCTACTCTGAAGACTCGGGATGCAGCCATTTGATCTCTGAAGTTTGTAAAGTCTAGCACTAGCTTCCTAATGTGATCTTTGAGGTCCAAAGGGCAAAAGATCATCAAGCTGAAATAGCTGTTTTGGTGGATATTTTGTCTACTTATGCTCAGTAAGTATGCTTATGCATTAAAATGAAACAAAATCACCCTGACAAATGAGCTCAGATATTCAACAGGCAGATCAACAGTGTGAGCAGGCAGCTCTATCTGGAGGATACAGCATCAGAAAATACCTCAGATAATTGTTTAAGATTTCCATGAAGGAAAGATTATTTGTATATATTCTCTCACCTGGCCATATATGCTGGACGCTAAGTCATCATCCATGGCTGTGTTCTTGACCAGGTACACTAAACAGCTGTTCAATTTCCAGTGCTTGAAAAGCAAGTGGTTCTCAAGCAGATATCTGGTGGTAAATCTGTTTAGAGGCAGATGAATCAATAAGAATGCCTCTTGGTCAGGTAACTCTTCTGACCCACTTCAAATGAAGGTCATTTTCAAGGGTGCCTCTAAGGCATGCTACTGTTCAGTCAGCATGCTCATCTGCTTCTGAAGCTGATAGCAGGGCAGACGTGTGTTAAAGCAAACAGTACTAGGCAGGTGTCTGGACTCAGGTTTGTCATACAGAAAATTATTATACAGGTAATTTATTCAATCAGCCATTCAAGCCAGTCTGCTTTAAAAATCAATTAGATCCTGTAATATAAAAAAGGGAGACTCCAAACTATATTTCATGTTACTCTATTTATATTTTGTCTATTGTAGCTCCCCAGTCTGAATCTCCATCAAGTGTGACTAGAGATAATGGACTAGTTCCTTCTTAGAGGTCAGGAGCCAAAAGGTGGCTATAGATCTTCTTTTTTTGTCACATACCCACCCCAATTCTGGCTCAGTGGAACTTAAAGCAATCTCAGGGCTGCTCTATTGGTATTGGTTGATTTCAAGTGGGCCATTTTAGTGGGAGAGTCAATAAATATACAACATAGGAAGCAGACCTTCAGTGCTGAATTTGAAATTGTGATATACTCCAAAGGAGAGCAAGAGAAAGTAAGGTTTCAGAGTAGCAGCCATGTTAGTCTGTATTCGGAAAAAGAAAAGAAGTACTTGTGGCACCTTAGAGACTAACAAATTTATCTGAGCATAAGCTTTTGTGAGCTACAGCTCGCTTCATCGGGTGCATTCAGTGGAAAATACCGTGGGGAGATTTATATACATAGAGAACATGAAACAATGGGTGTTAGCATAAACACTGTAACAAGATTGATCAGGTAAGGTGTTAACCAGTTGGAGAACATTTCAATCTCTCTGGTCACTCGATTACAGACCTAAAAGTGGCAATACTTCAACAAAAAAACTCCAAAAACAGACTCCAACGAGAGACTGCTGAATTGGAATTAATTTGCAAACTGGATACAATTAACTTAGGCTTGAATAGAAACTGGGAGGGGATGGGTCATTACACAAAGTAAAACTATTTCCCCATGTTTATCTCCCCCACACAGCGTTCCTCAGACGTTCTTGTCAACTGCTGGAAATGGCGCACCTTGATTATTACTACAAAAGCCCCCCCCCCCCAGCTTTCCTGCTGGTAATAGAATCATAGAATCATAGAATCATAGAATATCAGGATTGGAAGGGACCCCTGAAGGTCATCTAGTCCAACCCCCTGCTCGAAGAAGGACCAATTCCCAGTTAAATCATCCCAGCCAGGGCTTTGTCAAGCCTGACCTTAAAAACCTCTAAGGAAGGAGATTCTACCACCTCCCTAGGTAACGCATTCCAGTGTTTCACCACCCTCTTAGTGAAAAAGTTTTTCCTAATATCCAATCTAAACCTCCCCCACTGCAACTTGAGACCATTACTCCTCGTTCTGTCATCTGCTACCATTGAGAACAGTCTAGAGCCATCCTCTTTGGAACCCCCTTTCAGGTAGTTGAAAGCAGCTATCAAATCCCCCCTCATTCTTCTCTTCTGCAGGCTAAACAATCCCAGCTCCCTCAGCCTCTCCTCATAAGTCATGTGTTCTAGACCCCTAATCATTTTTGTTGCCCTTTGCTGGACTCTCTCCAATTTATCCACATCCTTCTTGTAGTGTGGGGCCCAAAACTGGACACAGTACTCCAGATGAGGCCTCACCAATGTCGAATAGAGGGGAACGATCACGTCCCTCGATCTGCTTGCTATGCCCCTACTTATACATCCCAAAATGCCATTGGCCTTCTTGGCAACAAGGGCACACTGCTGACTCATATCCAGCTTCTCGTCCACTGTCACCCCTAGGTCCTTTTCCGCAGAACTGCTGCCTAGCCATTCGGTCCCTAGTCTGTAGCGGTGCATTGGATTCTTCCATCCTAAGTGCAGGACCCTGCACTTATCCTTATTGAACCTCATCAGATTTCTTTTGGCCCAATCCTCCAATTTGTCTAGGTCCTTCTGTATCCTATCCCTCCCCTCCAGCGTATCTACCACTACTCCTAGTTTAGTATCATCCGCAAATTTGCTGAGAGTGCAATCCACACCATCCTCCAGATCATTTATGAAGATATTGAACAAAACCGGCCCCAGGACCGACCCCTGGGGCACTCCACTTGATACCGGCTGCCAACTAGACATGGAGCCATTGATCACTACCCGTTGAGCCCGACAATCTAGCCAGCTTTCTACCCACCTTATAGTGCATTCATCCAGCCCATACTTCCTTAACTTGCTGACAAGAATACTGTGGGAGACCGTGTCAAAAGCTTTGCTAAAGTCAAGAAACAATACATCCACTGCTTTCCCTTCATCCACAGAACCAGTAATCTCATCATAAAAGGCGATTAGATTAGTCAGGCATGACCTTCCCTTGGTGAATCCATGCTGGCTGTTCCTGATCACTTTCCTCTCATGCAAGTGCATCAGGATTGATTCTTTGAGGACCTGCTCCATGATTTTTCCAGGGACTGAGGTGAGGCTGACTGGCCTGTAGTTCCCAGGATCCTCCTTCTTCCCTTTTTTAAAGATTGGCACTACATTAGCCTTTTTCCAGTCATCCGGGACTTCCCCCGTTCGCCACGAGTTTTCAAAGATAATGGCCAATGGCTCTGCAATCACAGCCGCCAATTCCTTCAGCACTCTCGGATGCAACTCGTCCGGCCCCATGAACTTGTGCACGTCCAGCTTTTCTAAATAGTCCCTAACCACCTCTATCTCCACAGAGGGCTGGCCATCTCTTCCCCATTTTGTGATGCCCAGCGCAGCAGTCTGGGAGCTGACCTTGTTAGTGAAAACAGAGGCAAAAAAAGCATTGAGTACATTAGCTTTTTCCACATCCTCTGTCACTAGGTTGCCTCCCTCATTCAGTAAGGGGCCCACACTTTCCTTGGCTTTCTTCTTGTTGCCAACATACCTGAAGAAACCCTTCTTGTTACTCTTGACATCTCTCACTAGCTGCAGCTCCAGGTGCGATTTGGCCCTCCTGATTTCATTCCTACATGCCCGAGCAATATTTTTATACTCTTCCCTGGTCATATGTCCAACCTTCCACTTCATGTAAGCTTCTTTTTGATGTTTAAGATCCGCTAGGATTTCACCATTAAGCCAAGCTGGTCGCCTGCCATATTTACTATTCGTTCGACTCATCGGGATGGTTTGTCCCTGTAACCTCAACAGGGATTCCTTGAAATACAGCCAGCTCTCCTGGATTCCTTTCCCCTTCAAGTTAGTCCCCCAGGGGATCCTGGCCATCCCTTCCCTGAGCTCACCTTAAGTCCTTAAGTGATCACTCTGGTTACAGTGTGTATGGTAACACCCATTGTTTCATGTTCTCTATGTATATAAATCTCCCCACTGTATTTTCCACTGAATGCATCTGATGAAGTGAGCTGTAGCTCACGAAAGCTTATGCTCAGATAAATCTGTTCGTCTCTAAGGTGCCACTAGTGCTCCTGTTCTTTCAGAGAAAGTAACTAACTCTTCCAATAAAATAGGGACTGTTGTTCAGTGATACAGACCTCTAGTTTCAGAGTATGAATCGCAACTGAATCTGACGTCAAGGATAGTATTTCAACATCCAAAAGCATGGATTTATTTTTCAGACTGCTCCCTCTTTGGACCTTATCTGTCGTTTGGACGCATTTAGGAAATGTGCAGACTACAGTCCTATTAGGATGCTGAGAATACTGTGCCCACTATGACTGATTTTTTTATTATTTTCAGACCTTTCAGAAAGGAGAAGAAAATATTTTCTTCATATGAGTGGAGGTCTCCTGGACTTATCTGTGAAGACCGAGTATCCCTACTCATGACCATTTCCTTTATAATCGTCTATTGCAGGGAATATTTTTGCTTTTCTATGGAAGAATACAGTCTCCCTCCACATGTTGTCACAGAACCTTTCCATCTGTGAAAGTTGCTGGAGAAGGTAGTGAATCTTTAGAAACAGCATGTTGCTCACACAACTCTCCTATTCCCCAGTTGGCCCATAGATCACGTTATGAGCGGTGCTTCCTACATGGCTGTGCCTTACACAATCATTAGTGCCGGGGCTGGTTTCTTCATTATTGTAATAAACTATGAATAGGTCTCCATATCATACATCGAGACATGATTTAAAGTGACAAAATATGATGCTTCACAATATCGCATCACATGAAAAGTTGGTGAGGTTTTTCCGTAGAGACATATACACAGTGAAATCGGCAGCAAAGCAAGTCTGCATGTAATATTGGTAGTTATTACTTGTTCACTGCTTACTATGAAGCTTTCAATCACTTTCTTTTTCAATATCTAACTGAATATGAATAAATTTTCACTGCTGATAGACCATAAATTTAGACCTCCACAAAACAGCATATCAAAACTCTCACAGCCCCCTGACAAGGCACTGTTCAGATACCTTTGCCTGAATAGAAATGATTGGAATTTATTCTTTACCTCCTATAGTTGTACCATGTTCATTTATTTTGCCACCTAGACATTTGATTAAAAAAAATCACTCTTGCCCTCTGAGGAAAAGCAATATATGTATTTATTTTCTGCTTTCTCTAGTCCCAGAAACTAGTAAACAGAAAGATATTATATGGTTGACTTCGAGTATAGCACTGCATTACAGTGTATCTATCCTGCTGCTCACCAGAGAATTTTCCAGCCAAACAAATCATTTAAATAAAATTCCCGTGTAGGTTGTACTCAGTGATCTTCCTGTTTTATTCAGACATTTTGTGACACAACAAATGCCCATGTGTCATTGGTGGTTCACAGTTTTAAAAGCAGAGTGCTACACGTGCCACTTTTTGACCTCAACTTCAATACCTTTGTATAGAATTCTCCTACATGCTTGTATTTTGCTTGACTGGATTAATGAATACAAGAATAATAGGCCTCCAAGGTGATTTACATGCATTGATTAAATGTCAGCACTGAAATTACTACAGATGCTGAGAAGAAAGACAACAAGATTGTGACCATTGTTTAAACAAGTTACTTATCAATTCTTTTCAGCATGTGATTACATTTTCTCATTTAACCAAAAGGATACTCAAACTAAAGAAAACATACTGGAAGCTGCACATAAAGTTATTACATTTTGTAGCTTGCAAAAAACAGTATTAATCTTTTTAGTGTCCTTGAATGTATAACATAATGTATAGTTAGGAAAACCACTCTCATGTAGCTTTAGCTCTATAACATATAATATACATGAGAGAATTCCGAATGGCCAGGGTCTATGTCTAAATTGTGCTGCAGACTGGATTACGAGGGTATGGATACCGGTGCGTGACCAAGTTCTGTTTTGTAACTCCCCCATGTGAACGCTGTGGGCATGAACTAAAACATTCATAGTTCATGTGAAATTGGTCCTCTTCAAACAGGACTAGGAAAACTAGGAAGCTTTTAATTAACACAAACTAGGAACCTTTTAATCCATGCCCCTGGAATCACACAGGGGAATGACAGCAAAGCATTTTGGTGTGCACTGCTATTCATACCCCCTTAGTTCTAACCATAGGGCAGTGTAAACAAGCCCTGAGTGTGACTGATTTCTGAGAAAAAAATTAAGTCTATATAATTTTGAAGACTATAAACATGGAAGAGGAAGAGAAATTGTTATTCACATGTTCCATGTGCCAGCAAGACACTTAAGGGCTATAAACATATATTATTATTATTACTATTATTTTATTTTATTTTATTACTATGAGAGATGTAACTAAGAAATTAAGCAAACCCAAGCCCTAACTAAGGAAACATTTCCAAATGGTGAGATCTACTAGACTGTTGAATAGCCTACTGGTGGAGTGGTAGAATTCCTGTCACTTGAACAGGTAAAGCATTTGTTAGCAAGCACAAGACCTGTACAGTATTCAAGACGTGTCTAAGATCTATTTTGAGGGATTAAGAGGTGTGCAAGCCTCATCTTACCCCTTTGCCTGGGGGTGAATTTCACAAAGGGGAGAGGCATCAGTGGGAGCCGGGATACTGACTCATGATCAAGCACTGAGCACGTTATAGTGGAACATTAAAAACAGTGGATTTTTTCCCCATGAAACAAAAGGCACAGAGGGGCTCAACACACTCACCCACCCCCAAAATTACCACTTGATATCTTTTGTATTCATCCTCTTCATCTTGTTCTTTCCCTTCAGAGGAATATAAACTGAATCACAGCTCATCTACATTTGAACAGTCCTGTCTTCCAGATGCATTGTTCTCCTTTGTGTCTCACTCCTGTGATTGGCCCAGGTCATTTGCCATACCTCCTTTGCTCAAAAGGACTGCCATTGGTCCCTGGGTTCCTGTTTTTTCCAGTATTACTCTGAAAGTACTTTCATGTAGCATTTCACCAGAGTCTTCAACTTGCAGAAGAAGAATCAGGTGGCTATGATGAAGTTTTCCTGATGACGTCCATGGTAGGATTGTCTTCTGGCATCTTCTTAGGAATGAAACATGTCTTTTTGACTGATCCCTCATCATGATTGGGATGACTACTATCAAAAACAGTGACAAACATAAATAATGTTGAATTAATACAACAGAAAAATGATCTTCCTGAAATGTACCTAGACTCTGATCCAGAGGCTAACAGGGATCCTGCTATGTCACTTGTATGCATATAAATTCAAATTGATGTCTGAGGCAATGCCTGACTCAAGTGGCCTTGAAAAGAGGATGTTTTAAAATGTCTTAAGAATTATTTAATTTTGCCAACCTAGGATGTCCTGATGCCACACGAACTTCCCCCCTCAAGACCTCACCTTGATGGAATCAAAGGCTCAGTGATTCCATAGATAGATTTCAGAGATTCCAAGGCCAGAAGGACCCACTGTGATTATCTAGTCTGATCTCTTGTATAACACTGGCCATAAAAGTTCCCCAAAATAATTCCCGAAGCATATGTTTTAGAAAAACATCAAAACTTGATTTGAAAATTGTCAGTCATGCTCTCCTCCTCTTTACAATTACAGTAGTCCAGTCAGGGAACAGAAATACTGCATAGTGAAGGTGACTAATCACAGGCTAGTAATCAAGAATAATGCATAACAAACACATGCAGCAAACAATTTGTGAACAACCAATATGGTGAAATATGTCCATGTGAAATATTTATGGAACAACTCTAAATCAGAAACAAACCAGATAAAATCAAAGATGGCTTGCAAATAGGAAAAATGGTCAAAATTCATTGAATAAAACATTTGCTATGAATAAAAACATAAGAATGGCCATACTGGGTCAGACCAAAGGTCCATCTAGCCCAGTGTCCTGTCCTCTGACAGTGGCCAATGCCAGGTATCCCAGAGGGAATGAACAGATCAGGTAATCATCAAGTGATTCATTCCCTGTCACCCATTCCCAGCTTCTGGCAAACAGAGACTAGGGACACCATCCTTGCCCATCCTGGCTAATAGCCATTGTTGGAACTATCCTCCATTAATGTATTTATTTCCTTTTAATTTAGTTTTCTCAGGTCTAACCAGGATTTAAGATTTGGATAGCAGGTTTATAACACAGCACCATTTTAAAAAGGAAATTAAGCATGTGTTGTAAAGGATTTTGACATTTGCTAGTGACTATATACAAACTTGGGCCTTGATTAAATGAGGTCTTCAATAACTTACTATACAACTGTGTAAATATATGGGGTTGGCAGCACCCTACAATACTAGCAACCATCTGAATCTCCAGGCTATATCATTATTGCACTCATTCGCCTTTCCTTAATTCAGTTTCTCTGTAATTCAGTTAGGAAATTTTTCCACTCCTTGCTCTTGGATTCTTTGAATTTCTGAGGGATTTGCTGTTCTCCTCCCAGGCACCCCCATCCCCAGTTTGGTATGGCAATGAATGCTGATAAGAACAGTAGCCCAGATAGTCATGTTTCAGGTAGCATCTGGTCTACACCTTTTCATAAGCCAGGAAGGGGGTCATGTTCCTCAGTTATGAGAGTGTACGTGGATGGAGAAGTAAGAGTGTACGTGGATGGGTGTTGTATAGGTAGCTCATGCCTTCAGTTTTAGTGCCTCCAAGACTTAACTGGGGGGAGAAGTAGTGCAGAAATGTCAGACAGCTTTTAAATAAAGACATCAAATAGTTAATTTCCTCTTGTTCAGGAAAGAGAGAGGCTCCCTGAGGGCTTATGCTGCATCTTGGTATTTATTGAACTTTAAGCTACAACCAACAGGCTGGTTAATAACAATTCATGCAGCTGTCAATCTTTTTGACCAATGTCATCAATATTTCACGCTGCCAAATAACAACAATTAAGAACCAGGACTGGAAGAAGCACTTAGGGCAAAAGTGTTTCTAACACCATAATGACATTGACTGTATAGAACAGACATTTCCATTCTAAGAAAGACTTTTCCGTGATTTTCTTTTCAAAGCAGTGTGTATCACTGCTCTTTATTATACACTCAAATCACTGAGGTGGGGGGGGCATATGCCATAATCTTAGCGAACTCCAG
Source organism: Eretmochelys imbricata (assembly GCF_965152235.1). Taxonomy (NCBI): domain Eukaryota; kingdom Metazoa; phylum Chordata; order Testudines; family Cheloniidae; genus Eretmochelys; species Eretmochelys imbricata. Next base: position 245,538,518 of record NC_135573.1, read on the forward strand.
TAAAGGTGATTCTTTGAATATATAATGAAGATAAAATAGCATATTGGACTTGAAAGAGCAAATATATGTTAGTACATGACACCGTTTGTCAAGTGTAAGTAAAGCTGTAACTCAGACTGCTACCATCCCACCCAACTCTTCTAAATAAATAAGAAAGAAATAATAATTCTGTTTAGCTCTTTTCAAATGATGTTTATTTGGATGTTTATAATTAAATGGAAAAGGGTCTGATGGTTTTTTAAACGTAGTGGACAAAATTCTTCATTCAGCATACATTGGGCCCTACCAAATTCACAGCTGTGAAAAACGTGTCACAGACCATGACATATGGTCTTTTGTGTACTTTTACCCTATACTATTCAGAGTTCACAGGGGAGACCAGCGTTTTTCAAACTGGGGGTCCCAATCCAAAAGGGGGTCAAAAGATCATTGGGGTGGGGGTGTGGTATTTGTCACCCTTACTTCTGGCTGCTTTCAGAGCTGGATGGCCAGAGAGCAGCGGCTGCTGGCCAGGTGCCAGCTCTGAAGGCAGCACCTCTCCAGCAGCAGGACAGAAGTAAGGGTGGCAACACCATTCCATGCCACTCTTACTTCTGCGCTGCTGCCTTCAGAGATGGGCAGCCAGAGACTGGCGGCTGCTGTCTGAGGGCCCAGCTCTTCAGGCAGCAGCACAGAAGTAAGGGTGGCAAATCCATACCATGCCATCCTTAATTTTGCACCGCTGCTGGAGAGCTCTGCCTTCAGAGCTGGGCTCCCGGCCAGCAGCCGCCGCTCTCCAGCTGCCCAGTTTTGAAGGCAGCACCACTGGCAGCAGAGAAATAAGGGTAGCAGTACTGCAAAACCCCCTACAATGACCTTGCAACCCCCCCTCCCCCCCCACACACACAATCTGCTTTTGGGTCAGGACCCCTACAGTTACAACACTGTGACATTTCAGATGTAAATGTCTTAAATCTTGAAATTTATTATTTTTAAAATCCTATGACTGTGAAATTGACCAAAATGGATGGTGAATTTGGTAGTGCCCCAAGCATACACAATACTGCCTGAAATGTGAAGCTTTTTTAGCAATCATTGAACCAGATTGAATGAAATAAGACTTTCTCCCTTTCCAACACCTTGAGCTGTTGCTCACAACATAGAGTAGATCAATCTTTTTGTAAGGTTCAGAAAAGTTTGGTTCCTTTTTATTATTTTTTTTAAAATCTCACATATCTGTGAACTATCAAGTTCTGGTCTGGAAGAGAAATCAAAAAGATGTTCTTATAGGGTAAAATTCACCTCAGGAATCTTAAGGACACAAGGGGGATTTAAGTGACCATGTTCTTAGCCTCTGCCCAGGAGACAATTACACACACACACAGTCAGAATCAATAAGGACCAGTAATCTTGCAATAATGCTGGTCTCACAAGTCCACTAACAGGTTTGGACATATTGTGCATACACATGCTTATCCAAGTTTCTTAAATTCCCCATCACTTCAAGGGACTTTTCAGGTACTAGACTTAGGACCGTAATACATACTACTGCTCTTGAGATGCAAGTAGCACTTTCAAAGTTGAAAAGATCAAGATTGGTATATTATCCATAAAGTGCCCTATACCTGTTGTAGTTTCCCATGGACAAAGAAAAAGAATGATCTTTAAGATCAGATGGGTTTTATTTTAGATTAATGGGAACAAAGAAAGAACAAATGTAAAATCTCAGAAAGAGCACAGTATGTGCTCTCTCCCAGATGGTACTAGCAGCCATCTTGACCACATTCCTGGGAAGTACCCCTGCAAATAGTCTAGGGAACCCAACTTTTCTCTTAAAGGTGCAGTGAAAATATTACAGTTATAGAAATATATATTGTACACCATACTGGTATTAATTCATCTTCCAGAAAGTTCTAATCTCCAGATTCACAAATATAAAAAGTAGTGTGTCATAGTCAGAAGTGGGCCAATATATGAACGAGGATATTATATATTACCAAATAAACAGATGGATGAACCTCTGAATGACTCCATGATTATCACTTAACATAATTGTTTGAAAATCGATAAAAACTAAAGCTGTGATTTTCAAGACAGCCTATGGGTTTTGGATACTCACTTTCCATTAATTTAAAATTTAATGAGAACAGAGTACCAGAATTTCCTAGGTGACTTTGAAAATCTCAGGGTTAAGATATATTTTATTTTCAAAAAATTATAAATATGAGTGTCATTGTAATCCTGAAATGGAATGACTTTTGCACAAGTGGTCGCAGACAGTAGATGTGTATCCAAGAGGGAGCTCTTTGGATGCAGTATTATTATTTATTATTTATATTTCTCCAGATGTGTGTTCACAGTACTGAAGTTTTACAAGAGTCTTTATACAACTTTTGGCTAATTGAAAGTTCCAAATGAAAACCTAGCATTCTGGGATGTGACTGTGGGTTTGTGAGAGTTCCATGGAGGACTTTGGATTCTGTGGTTTATATGTTCTTGATGTTAGGTTTATCTATTATCAATGTTATTCTGTTTTTGGGTGTATCCACTTTGTTGTGAATATGGAATAAAGTATTAAAAATAACACAAGAAAAGAACAGATTATATTGATCAGTCAAAGAAGCTTTCTTGCTGGTAATAGATGTAATATTGATCATATTCCTTATTTAAACAGGTGCTGAGAACACATATTTACTATTTTAAAATAATTTATCTCTGGGATTGTCTGTCCCATGATCATCCTGTCTGCCTATATTTTTAATTGTAGGGTTGTTGTTGGTTTGGGAGATGGGGACTACCATTCTGAAGGCCCTTGTAAACACCAGCCTGGGAGCATCAATGCGTATGTATTAATTCACTGTACTTATAGGCCCCTCCATCACCATAGTATCTGATCTGAGCACCTCACCATCTTGAATATATTTATTTTTATAACACTCCTGTGAGTTGGGGAACGTGTTATCATCCCCAATTTACAGACAGGGAACTGAGACACAGAGAGGCTAAGTGACTTGCCCAAAGTCATGCAAGAAGTCTGTGACAGAGCAGATAATTGAACCCCTGTCTTTCAAGTTACATGCTAACCACTGGACCAACATTCCTCTCATGTAGACCATGACCCATGGAGCACCACTCAGAAACATGACAGGTGTAGTACCTAGGATTTTCCTCATGGAAACAAGAGAGTTACATTAGCAGAACCTGTGGTGAATAACAAGACCTACAAGCCAGAAACATGTGTCAGCAACAAGAGAAACCAGGAACAAAGCTTCACTGTGGGGAGAGTACATAGAAATCTCGGAGTAAGAGGTTGCCACTCACAGCCCCACACCAAAACAGCTTTGTCTTGCGGGATATTATGTACTGATTATATCATTCATTTTATTAGTTAGTGCCATACAAAATAAATACCCCCCCTTGGCTTTATAGTTACTACATCATGATGTAGAATTTCCAGTTTTGCCTCAGAATTTAGCATCGGGAATCATAGGAATTAAAGGCTCTTGCTGCTCAGTTTAAGCCGAGTTTATCACTGAGTGCATGAGGCTTTGGGAAAACAAAATGTCTGTCCATATCTCTATATGAGAGAGAGACTGGCTGCAAGAGGTTTGTTTGAAGCCACAGGTTGAGGGTAATGGGAAGTATGTGCAATCAAGGGAATTACTTTTTTCCAAGAGACAATCCTTTATTGCTCTTTCCCTTGCAGACAGTCAATATTTGTTCCTGTAAGCCCCTTGATATTTCTCCTCTCTATGGTTACTAATCCATCAATATCTTCTACCCCTCCGGCATGCCTATTTCCACTAAGTTCAAGATCTACTTGGTCCTAGCTATGTGCCCTTTTATCAAAACTCTAGGCAAGTTTGCAATGATGGCTGAGTTTAATTACCAGTAGGGATGTAGAAATGAACCACTGTGTTTGTCCTACACAGTGTACATCCAACACTGGAAAATTAATAATTTTGAAATGTACAACTAATTTTGCAATGAGCCTATAGAAATTCTATTGATTACAGCTCATTGAAAAATGAATTTCCATCCTATGGCTTTGGTTGTTGTTGTTGTTTTGTTTTTAACATTTGGTTTTGTCGGGACAAGAGACCATGATGCATTATGAGAGATGTGGCCTGGCTCAGGAGCAAGGCCCATAGGGAAGAATGGAGATATGAGAGAGCCAAGCCTACAACTCCCATTAGGCACTGAGGCATCCCAGATGGACTTAGACACTTGTTGACACAAAACAGAATGTTTCATTTTGTGTTGACTTGAAATATAATCTTTTCTTTCAATTTTGCCAATGGAAAATGTCTCCAAAATCAATAGTTTCCTACAGAAAATTTCAATTTAAATAAAACCTCATTTTTCTATGGGAAAATGTTTCATTAGAAATTTTTCAACCAGCCCTGCTGTCTGCGATGGATGTTTGGTTTATAACTTGAAGACCAGGAGGCAAAATAACCAGGAGGCAAATAACTGTTCTCAGAGAATAATCCCACTAATAAATCTGTTTTGCCTATAATTAAATTTTACTTTTAAAACTTGCTTCAGTATGAGTCAGGCCATAGTCTCACAAAACTGTGTATGACCCTGTGTTGAGATAATTCATAGAGGTCCTATTTAATGGGCATAGTGGCTGGACCAGGATGCTGTGCTAGGAAAGGCTATAGCAAATATGTATCCTCCCAAGTGCAAGTAGATACCCATCCTCTTCCTCTCACCTGATGCATTCCATCAGTGCATTCAGACATTTTTAATGCTGGTCCTAGTGGGTGCAACAAGGTAGTGGTGCTAAAGGTTATTGGGGAGGGTGGAAGTCAGGGACAGAATTATTTCTTTCTGATTATTTTTCCAAGACTGTAGCTTAGAAAAGTTTACTGATCCTAAAAGCATGTGGAGAATCATAGAAATGGAAGGCTGGAAGTCCATCCCCCCATGCTGAGGCAGGATTAAGTATACCTTAACAATTATTTGCCAAAGTGTTTCCCAGCCTTGAAATGTTTGAAACCATGCAAGGATGAACCTTAAAATAGGAGGGTTACCTAATTATTTTTCAAGTCTATTTTTCACAGGAATTATGTAACATTTCAACAGTTTGGCAAGACACCACATTAATCAATATCCCTCAGCTGGTTCCATCTCCCAGCAAAATCCGAGAAGCCATTTGAGTCACACAGTGCTGCTGATATTTCAAGGAGTACCTCTATTCATACTGCACTGAGTTTTTACAACCCAATGAGGTTAATATTTAATATTTTCTCACTGAACTTCAATGGGCTGTTGTAGCTCTGTTGAACATGAAAACAGATTGCCTTTGCACCAGGATATGGTATGTAGCAGTATATCATGTAATGTTCCATGATGACCCAACCTAAGATGAAAAGTAAAGATTTTTCACAAAGAATTATATGAAGGAACATTGAGTTTTGTAAATTGTACCACCCATATTGACTCAGCTCCTGCTGATGCAACAAGGAGTGCCAACATTTCAAAGATCATTGCCAGGATGCTCTTACATCAAGAAAAGGCCTAATTTCATGGTACATTAAACCAAATTATTGATGCAGAGGGTCATCAAACTATATACTTTTCTCATTGGGTCTAGACTCAGAGTCTAAAATCTGAAACCCACCAAGGAGCACATTACAGAATGACTTCCCTACTGTCTGTTCTATTAGGAGAGGAAGGAGAAAGAACTATTGGAAGAGTAAGGGCAATTTGTCAGCTCACATGAAGTTGGGATTCAATAGAAATTATATCTTATCTTCTTGCTGTGGAAGCCAGAGCCTGGCTAAAAGAACCCCAGCAAATTGATTTTCAGGTATAGCAAAATGACTGAGTAAAGTGTCGGCAGTGAATGTAATTTAAATGTATTCCATTTGGTACTGTATACCATATTTCCATCATGTTTGAAAAGCCTTTGTTTAAAAATGTATAATGTATGTGCAAAGGTATCTCTTTGTGTATAAATAATCCAGAAAAAAAATAACATTAAAGTAGAATAATAATTAGCAATAGTTTGTACCTTTATAGCACTTTCTTCCAATGATCTCAAAAAGCTTGATATATACCGCAGATTGGTGTACTGGAGCAGAAGAGTTAAGTGATTGGCTCAAGGTTACACAGCAAATCTGTAGCAAAGCCAAGCTATAGAGATCAACTGGACTCAATGACAAGCCACCACTAGATCAACACTTGAAATTTGCAAACATTGATTTATAGATGATGATTTCATTTTATTATATTTTTTTCCAAAAATAGAGAAGGGAGAATTAAATCTCATTAGACCCACTTTTGTGTGTGGGTGGCAGCAGAATTTTAACTAGCTTCATTTCCATAAATTAGGGACTCTGTGTGTGATCTCTGATCATGCCTCTAATTCAGTGTGTGACCATGTAAGCAGTTTCTTTAAAAATTACTACAGATCCTTATTTCTTTGGGCTAATAAGATTTTCTATGCTGGGATGTAAAAGTACAATGAAGTAGCAGCTGTTATCAGTTTATTTACTTTCAGCCCTAGATAAACTGTTCGATGTCCTCCAGTTTTGAGATTTTCTCAACTGAAGTTTTTTGCATTAGATTTTGACTCCTGCCTCTAAAGTTTTGCATAGTTCAGGCTGTAAACTCATAGGGTGAAGTTCCTGACCCCACTGAAGTCAATGGCAAAATACCCATTGATGCCCAGGAATTCACCCACAGAGTGAGTGTTGGACTATGGGTCTGTAAAATAAGAACATACAAACTGCCATGCTGGGTCAGACTAATGGTCCATCTTGCCCAGCATCCTGTCTCTGACCAGTACCAGAGCTTTAGGGGAAGTGCACAGAACAATGGACTAATCCACTCCTCTTTCAACCGCCCGCCCCATGCTTCTGGAAATCTGAGATTTAGGGTGGCCCCAAGCATGGGGTTACATCCCTGACCATCTTGACTACTAGCCATTGACAGACCTGTCCCCATGAACTTATCTAGTTCTTTTTTTGATCCCCGTTATACTTCTGGCCATCACAAGATCCCATGACAATGAGTTCCACAGGTTAATTGTGCATTGCGTGAAGAAGTATTTCCTCTTGTTTATATTAAACCTGCTCTATATTAATTTCATTGGGGGACCCCTGGTGGTTGTATTGTGGGAAAGAATAAATAACACTTCTCCGTTTATTTTTCCACACCATTCATGATTTATAGACCGCTATCATATTCCCCTTAATCATTTCTTTTGTAAGATGAACAGCCCCAATCCTTTTAGTCTGTTCTCATATGGAAGCCATTTCATACCCGTGATCATCTTTGTTGCCCTTCTCTGAACTTTTTCCAGTTCTACTATATCCTTTTAGACGGGGGTGGGGGGAGAGCGGGGAGACCTTGACACAGTATTCAAGGATTTATACAGTGGCATCATGATATTTTCTATCTTATTTTCTTAACCTTTCCTAATAATTCCTAACACTCTGTTAGCTTTTTTGACCACTACTGCTCATTGAGCTGCAATTTTCAGAGAACTATCCATGGTGACTCCAAGATCTCATTCTTGAGTGTTGACAGCTAATTTAGACCCCATGATTATATATGTGTAGTTGGGATTATTATTTCCAATGTGCATTACTTTGCATTTACCAGTGTTGAATTTCATATCTATTTTGTTGCCCAGTCACCCATTTTAGTGAGATCCTCCTGTAACTCTTTGCAGTCACCTTGGGACTTAACTATCTTGAATAATTTTGTATCATCCACAAACTTTGCTACTTCACAGTTATCTTCCTTTTCCAGATCATTTATGAGTATGTTGAACAGCATAGTTTCCACTACAGATCCTCAGGCCCCTGCTATTTACCTCTCTCCATTGTGAAAACTGACCACTTATTCCTACCGTTTGTTTCCTGTCTTTTAACCAGTTACTCATCCATGTTATCCCTGTTATGACCTTCCCTGTTATCCCATGACTGTTTAGTTTGCTTTTAGGAGCCTTTGGTGAGGGAGCTTGTCAAAGGCTTTCTGCTAATCCAAGTACACTATACCCAATGGATCACACTTATCCACATGCCTATTGACACACTCAAAGAATTCTAATAGATTGGTGAGGCACGATTTCCCTTTACAACAATAGATTGAGGGGGTGTAGGCTGCCTGGATTAAGGAGGAGTAGGGAGGTGCTCTAACCCTGAGATCAGAGGGAAAGGGTGAGCAGGGCCAGATATACACCTTGGGTGCCCCTAAGAACAGGGACTCATAGCCCTCCCCATGCCCGCCATCCACAGTGGCTGGGAGTTGCGGGGTGCCCCCACTGCCTGCAGCAGCTCGGAGCTCCTAACAGTTGGGGGGTTCCCCACCACTTTTAACTTTTAGGCACACCACCGACCAGTGTCCTTCCACCCACAGACTCCCCACTGCCCAGTGCCCCAGCACACACATACCTCCCCACTCCCCACAAGCACCCCACTGCCCAGCACCCCCATCCCCACAAGAGCCCCCCCACAAGCCCTCCCAGAGACCCATTCTCCCAAGCCATGCCCTTCCTCCCCCCACCCCGCCGCACTCACCAGCCCTGCTGGGAGGTGACTCTGTCTGCCGGGCTGAGCAAGGAGCTGTCCAACAGGGCATCATGGGGCCATCTCCCCCTTAGCTGACCCTGCCTCCTGCCAAGACCCAGGAGCAGCAAAATTTGGATCTGTAGGCAACCCTAGAATGCTGATGCTCCTAGGCATGTGCCTACCGTGCCTAATGGGAAATTTGGCCCTGAGGGTGAGTCAGGAAATAGGGGATACTTTGGGTCCACATTCTCTACCATTCACTGGCTATCACAGGTAAACCAATGTGGAAGGTGACATAATTTGCTGATGTTATAGACCAGCAGTAAATTATTATCCCTTCCATTCCCTACAGAGACGTGCACACAAACAAACAATTCTGTTCTTCTAGAGCAAGGGAGAGAAACAGGGAAGGAAATGTGCCTCAGTGGGGTGTGTCTCTGAGTCCTGATCCCTCTCAGGACTACTCTAGGGAGGAGCTTATGCCTCCTTCAGGGCAGAGCCCAACATCACAACTGAGGTCCATAGTCACCTGGTTCACCCTTTCAGATTCAGTCATGTGTTATATTTATCCACATTCAGTGTTGTAGAGGCCCAAGCTCCGCAGCTTGTTTACAAATGACTTGGAGCAAGGCATGTTTGTATGGGGGGAAAATTGTCGGATGACACTAAAATTGGAAGTGAGGATGGTGCTTTAAGTGCCATAGATCTTCAGAAACATGTAAATGCAGGAGTGGGCTCGATAGTGGTTGATGGAATAAAAGAGATTACTTTGTACTTCTAAGGTGAACTGCAAAGCAAAAATTAAAACCAGTTTGTTCATACCTTTTAATGCTCCTTTCTGAGGTATAATCAGGCCGTCTTCCCCCACAAAAAAAAAAAAAAAGATGGCAACACTTTTGGAGGATGTGGGTGGGTGGCACAGGATCACAGTGCTGTTCAAGTTTGGCCCAGCTGTCTGGCCGTCATGACAAAGGGGTAGCTAGGCCAGATTTGCAGGACAGGAGCCACCTCTGGCAGGTGAATGTGGGGTGGATTCACTCTCCAGTCCCCTGGGGAAATTTATGTAATTTGTCAATTGCATAATGTGCTTGAAGAGGCACCACACATAGACCCAAAGGCCACTGGTGGACGGGGGGGATCGTCCCCTCTGCACTCTTATTAGCTCTGCCACTGTTGGTGATGTCACAGCTATGCCCCGATATCCATGGAGTAAAGAGGAGATTTTGATTCTCACACTCTTTAGGCCAGATCATCACTTGGTGCAAATGGGTGTAGCTCCATTGTCTTCAGTGAAGCTGTGTTAATTTACACCTACCACCCCTCTGTGGTATTAGACTGTCTGCCTCTTCACCTATTGTACACTGGGGTTACCATATCTTTCATGTTTTTTCATTCTGTGCCTGAACCTCTATATCTTACCTCATTCTCCTCCATCCCTCTTTACTTGCCTGACTGAGAACTGCAGGTTTTGACTCAGTGTTACTCCAGCAAGCCTCTTGAAGCCAAAGAATGGGTTGAACTCATAATGGTGCATCTGAAATACTTTTAACACAGTTGCTCCCTATGCAATGCAAACAATATCTGTCTCTGCCAATCATAGAATCATAGAATATCAGGGTTGGAAGGGACCTCAGGAGGTCATCTAGTCCAACCGCCTGCTCAAAGCAGGACCAATCCCCAACTAAATCATCCCAGCCAGGGATTTGTCAAGCCTGACCGTAAAAACTTCAAAGGAAGGAGATTCCACCACCTCCCTAGGTAACGCATTCCAGTGCTTCACCACCCTCCTAGTGAAAAAGTTTTTCCTAATATCTAACCTAAACCTCTCCCACTGCAACTTGAGACCATTACTCCTCATTCTGTCATCTGCTACCACTGAGAACAGTCTAGATCCATCCTCTTTGGAACCCCCTTTCAGGTAGTTGAAAACAGCTATCAAATTCCCCCTCATTATTCTCTTCCGCAGACTAAACAATCCCAGTTCCCTTAGCCTCTCCTCATAAGTCATGTATTCCAGTCCCCTAATCATTTTTGTTGCCCTCCGCTGGACGTTTTCCAATTTTTCCACATCCTTCTTGTAGTGTGGGGCCCAAAACTGGACACAGTACTCCAGATGAGGCCTCACCAATCTCAAATAGAGGGGAACAATCACGACCTTTGATCTGCTGGCAATGCCCCTACTTATACAGCCCAAAATGCCATTGGCCTTCTTGGCAACAAGGGCACACTGTTGACTCATATCCAGCTTCTCGTCCACTGTAACCCCTAGGTCCTTTTCTACAGAAATGCTGCCTAGCCATTCGGTCCCTAGTCCGTAGCGATGCATGGGATTCTTCCATCCTAAGTGCAGGACTCTGCACTTGTCCTTGTTGAACTTCATCAGTTTTCTTTTGGCCCAGTCCTCTAATTTGTCTAGGGCCCTCTGTATCCTATCCCTACCCTCCAGTGTATCTACCTCTCCTCCCAGTTTAGTCTCATCTGCAAACTTGCTGAGAGTGCAATCCACACCATCCTCCAGATCATTAATGAAGATATTGAACAAAACTGGCCCCAGGACCGACCCTTGGGGCACTCCACCTGATACTGGCTGCCAACTAGACAATGAGCCATTGATCACTACCCGTTGAGCCCGACAATCTAGCCAGCTTTCTACCCACCTTATAGTCCATTCATCCAGCCCATAGTTCTTTAACTTGCTGGCAAGAATACTGTGGGAGACCGTGTCAAAAGCTTTGCTAAAGTCAAGGAACAACACATCCACTGCTTTCCCCTCATCCACAGAGCCAGTTATCTCGTCATAGAAGGCAATTAGATTCGTCAGGCATGACTTGCTCTTGGTGAATCCATGCTGACTGTTCCTGATCACTTTCCTCTCCTCTAAGTGCCTCAGAATTGATTCCTTGAGGACCTGCTCCATGATTTTTCCAGGATCTGAGGTGAGGCTGACTGGCCTGTAGTTCCCAGGATCCTCCTTCTTCCCTTTTTTAGAGATGGGCACTACATTAGCCTTTTTCCAGTCATCTGGGACCTCCCCCGATCTCCATGAGTTTTCAAAGGTAATGGCCAATGGCTCTGCAATCACATCCGCCAACTCCTTTAGCACTCTCGGATGCAGCGCATCCGGCCCCATGGACTTGTGCTTGTCCAGCTTTTCTAAATAGTCCCGAACCACTTCTTTCTCCACAGAGGGCTGGGAGAAAATATGCATCTAAGTAACGTAAAGCAGAGTGGCTCTTTTCTTAGAAAGGACATTATCATAATAAACCAATTCTGGTTAATTTATATTTTTACGAAAGCATTTCCTCTGGATGACCCTTTGGCTGCTGAATATTGCAGTTAAGTTGGTACATGCTGCTAAAAATATTGGTCTATTTTGCCTTTAGCAATCATGCAGCAAAATATTGCTCAGCATGAAAACTAAATGATAAAGATAAGGCAGTTAATAATTGGAAGATATGCCACTGTATCTCATATTATTAAAATGAGTAACATGAGACGGTTCTGAATACATATCCCTGATTATTTTTGTCTGACTAACTAGGAAATACAGAACCAATGTCAAAAATAAACCAGAATCAGCTTTTATTTTATGGGCTTGAAAACACTGTTTTCCAGAGAGTTTTTGTCTTCACATTAAGGATCTATAATTCCAATTCATTTTACTAAGTAGCTTTATCATTAATTTAGACCTAGTTAATGTATCCCATTACAAATACTGAGGTCCTGATTCATTCCCTCTTCCATCCAGAGAGCTAAAGATACTACTATTGTATTATTGCATACATCCAACTGAAAATATCATTTTCCCAATACAGAGACCCGGTGGGTGAGGCAATCTCTTTTGTTGGACCAGCTTCTGTTGGTGAAAGAGACAAGCTTTTGAGCTTACACAGAGCTCTTCTTCAGCTCTTCCCAGTTCATAGAAAGTTAAAATCTCATGGGCCAGATCCTCAGCTGATGTCAATTGGCAACAATGACTGTCTTCATGAATCACAGCTTTTGTTTCTGTGATATGCTGATATAGGGATGAAGATGGCATATGCACTAAGACAAGAATAAAGTCTCTCTAGGTTGGGTATACTTTACCTCAAAGAAAAGAGAAGCAGCCCTGTAAACATCTGCTGCATTTATTTATTGGAACACTTAGGTATCAGAAACCATCCAGCCCATAGACCCACCTGCATTATGCAAAGTGATGGAGAACAGAAATAAATGACACTTGTACAAGTGGTGCTGGGAGACCCAAGGAGGGGGAAAGTGATAAACATTACACTCTCCACTGTAGCACCCCAAACCACCCATACATTATGCTTTCCAGATTATTGCACATTCTTTGACCAAAATAACACTCATTTTAATGTACATGTGATTTTGAATCTATGGCCAGTTAGAAGACGACAGGCATGCTAGACAGAATAGCCTGTTACCACTGTGGTTCCTGTGCTTGCAGGGTCGCAGGGCCCCCCCCTCCCCCCGGATCTCTGGGTGCTTCAAAAGGGAAGTAATGGAGCTGGGACTGTGAAACAGCTTTAAGAAGTATAGCTGGTAGAAAATTTCCTGATGGGATATTTTTCCATCAGAAAAAGCTGTTTCGTCAAAATCAAGTTTTCATTGGAACGTATCGATTTCAATGACATTTTGTTTAGAAAAAAAATACATGAAACATTTTGATTTTTTTGTTTTGAAATTGATGTTATTATAAATTATAATATAAAATCAACAAGTCATAACTGGAACCAAAGGTTTTGATTTTATCAAAAGAGAATGTTTCAATTGACCCAAAATTAGTGTATTTAAAATACATATATTTTCCAGGAAATTTCAATTATTTTCATTCTGATGCAGAACAAAAACAAATGTCGGAATTTCTGGTGGAATGGAAATTCCGAGTTTTGACCTTCTCTATTAAAATGAAAGGCTGAAGATGGTGCTGCTTTCACAGCCCCCTATGCACCAGGCTGTCCAAGGAAGGATTGTTTCTCTCTGAGGCATGATCCCTCCTGTGATACCCATGAGCTGCTTGGTGCAGCTCTCCACTGCCCCCTACTAGGGCCAGTGGCTTAAATGTCACAATTTGACCCTGAAGGAGAGATTGTTCTAGCATTCAAAATGCAACTAAATCCCATGGGGGCCAGTGCTGACTGAGCGACCATCATCTTCTAGAGGTTCAACATGTTTGACTGTCAAAAACTGTTGTGTAATCTCAGAGGCCCCTGCCTCACAGGCTGTCATAACAACCTTGACAGACTGCTCTGTCGCCCCACACCCTGATCTGAGGTTGGGAGATGGATATCTCCCTGTGAGCCCAGGCTTTACGGGGTAGAGTGAGTTTCTTAACCTCACATCCCAGAGACATCAGAGCCAATTTTCAATATTGAACAGATCCAGTACTTATAAAAATGAAATTTAGTTCCTTGCTCTTATAGAAAATAGATCCCCCTTCAGAGAAGGCTCTCCAAAAGATAACAGACCATAGCTACTTTATGTGCCATAAATTTAGGCATAACTCAAATTGCCATCCATTATCTCCTACTACAGATCTCAACTGCGGGGACTATAGCTTAATTATGTTATCAAATATTAATGGCTAATTTATTTTGTTTTGTTTTGTTTCAACCATATCTTCTAGCATATGCTACATACTAAATATTTCTTTTATTAGTGCTGAAAGAAAGAGTCTGAAATAGTTGCTAAAAATTTTCAGAAAACATGAACTAATTTACTTTAAACTGTTTTAATAACTAGGATTAAAGTGTAATTCAAGGCTGGAATCCTACCAAGGTTTTTTCCTTATGTGCAGTGGCAAGTCTATTGCCCAAGGTCAGTGAGCAAATCCAGAATATGTCCTATATAGGTCACCAGAAGGAGAGGGAAACAAGCACCTACATATTTTGTAAAGTGAAAATTGGCTCAGTGTTGTGAATTTCTTTTTTACAAACTGCTTTTTATGAATCCTCCACCTCACAACTTTGGGTCTTTATCACTGTGTATCATCAATAAACTATATATTATTTTAACAAATACAGTCTGACTTCCATTTCAATTTAAACCAACTTCAGTGTTTCTTGTTAAGCACAAAACTAGTAAATATCTAGGGATACCCATACTCATACTGGTTAGTACTTTACTTCATGAGTTAGTCCCACTGACTTCAGTTGGACTATCCAGAGAATAAGACACTCTCCAGCAGAATCTATGGCCCTCTGATCTTTCCAATAGTTGTGGTTAAGGAGGTGATGCATAGTTTGATAACTACATTTCTAGATATTATCCAGAGACATGGAATCAGGCCATGTGAGGATAGCAGCAACCAGTGGTTCTCCTTAGCATAAAGTGTCTCGAACTTCCTTCATAAAGACTATGAAAATTAGCAGTCAAAATGTGCAATGTATCTACCATCTAAAGTTGGTTCAGACATCAACGGATAAGATGGATGCTCCAGTAGCTAATCACCCAGTTTCATGCTGGTAAAAACATTTGCCAGTGATCTGTTGAGACCTTTATTCAAGATGTTCTTCAAAAACACCCCAACTTTCCATTCTCGCCCTAGAACGTGATGTGAAATTTCTGCTAGCATCTAGTTTCACGTGCATAAGTCAATTGCCATTCCTGGTACATACAACCATTTGAATTAGCTTAACTGTGCATTAGCTTTTTCCCAACCTTACATACACTGCCATACTTACATGAGTAGGCCCACTGAAATCAAGTTCTGTGCTTATAAGTAGAATATCAGCACATGGAACAACTACAAACAAATAAATCTAGTTTCTCCTGGGCATAATATCTCACAGGTAAAGTGAATAGTCAGAGTTATAATATAGATAATTTGCACATATGTATTGTGCCTTTAATCTGAAAATTTTAAAGCATAAGTAGAAGCAGGGAATCCACAATTGCTAGTGAGTGCAGAACTTGAATTTACCAGGGTATCTAAAACTAAAATTAAATCCTCATTAGAACAGCATTTATGATGTAAATGTGATCTGCACCTTAACGCTTATCTACAGCTGTTGTAGTTCAGGCCCCAAGTATGGGGGAAGCCATTAAAATATTTTTATTAACCATTTAATGTTTATTAGTGACCAAGAATGTGCAATGGGTGTCCCAAAACAAATATGTGTTGCCTTTGCCATGAAAATTTTGCAGCTATATGTCAAATGGTGCAGTTTTACTGACATATTTTTTGTTTCTCCCAGACTAAACCATTACAGGAACTCAATGGGTAAACTGGGTCCAGTTGACTCACTTGTGAAATTGTAGAATAGCTTCAATGTGTGAAGATGCTGATTTCATGCCTTCTACAATGTGGGGGAATGACAATGAGACTCATAGCCAATTCATCCAGAATGGCAACTAAAACATTTGATGGCAAAGCCTTATCTGAATCTCTTTCGATATGAAGGAAAAGGCATTTAAAAATAGGCAGGCATAGATTTGATTCAGTTCCAGGGGAGGATATGAAGCGAATGGTGAGTTTGTGGAGAGCATTTTGCTATAGTTAAATGTAGTATCATTTTAACACCGGATATATCCTGTACGGTGGCTCATGTGCAGAGATAGAACTTGCTGCCTTAGGGTGCTGATTCAATGATCTGGTAGCACTTTTTCATCTCTAGCTGATATGATGCTAATATATGGTCCAATCCTGCAAGATGCTGAAACACTCCTGTGTAAACCTTCTTAGATCTGTATTTCTTTATTAAGAAATTGTTCCTGATTCAGGTTCCAATCCAGCATAGCACTAAAGCAGAGACTTACATGCTGTGCTGGATAGGGGCCTCAAGATGGCAAACTATTAGAACAAATAGGTATTTCAGTCCTGACAGATCTTTTTCTTCCTGTTATGCTAAATTCATAATTGGCTGCAATCCAGCGAGAGTTTTGTAGACTGTGAACTGATAACTTTAATCTTCAGAATTATTTTTAACCAAAGAAATGATTTGCAGTAACTTGAATGCTTTTGTGTGAAACACACTCTTCTTATACGCTACTTAAGATGTCAACATTTCCAATTTTGCGATGGTGGGTTTGAAACACATGCCACTAATACAAAATGCATGTGTACTTCATACTGGGAACTGCTGCCCGCTGGTGGTATGAGAGGGTTAAAGAGACTACAGCCCCTTTTTGGCTGCCTGAAGAGAAATCAAGGGTTTTTACTGCTCAATAACAAAAAAAATACAATTCTTTTAATGAAGACAGATAATTTATAGTGCACTTTTACTCTGCTTCATTTAATGCTAGGCAAAAAATATGTTTTTTGGTAGATGAGTAGTTTAATTAGGTTTGTGATCAACATTCTATAACTGCCAGCTAAGGGCTTTGCAAAGAACAAAAACGTATTCATTATAATAAACAGATGCTTTTTTATAAGTAATTCTCAGTAATTATAGTGATCTTGTTTGTGCCACTATAGTTCAGGCCATGTCAGCATTCCCTTTGTGGAAAATCCCATCTTCTGCGGTGATCAGTCAGTGCATCGTTCCGCTATGTAATAATCTGCCACCCTTTGGGGATGTGATGTATTAGTTGGGAGAAGGGGGATTTTAACAAATTAAAGGATTACTCTGAATAAGGGCTAGACCAGAGGTGGGCAAACTGCGGCCTGCGGGTGGACCATCCTGCCCGGCCCTTGAGCTCCTGGCCAGGGAGGCTAGCCCCGGCCCCTCCCCTGGTGTCCCTCCCCCACCATGCAGTCACGCAACTGGGCAGGCAGTGCGGCTTGTGCCCGCCCACCTCCCAGGCTTTCTAATAAGCCAGTCCTGCCGCTCTGAGTGGCATGGGAAGGGGGCGGGAAGGATGGGGGGATTGGTTAAGGGGCAGGAAGTCCTGGGGGACAGGGAGAAGGGGGGGTTGGATAGGGGGTGGGGTCCCAGGGGGCGAGTTAGGGGCAAGAGGTCCCGGGAGGCGGCAGTCAGGGGACAAGGAGCAGGGAGGTTGGATGGGTCGGGAGTTCTGAGGTGGGGCAGTCAGGAGGTGGGAAGTGGAAGGGGGAGGATAGGGGCAGGGGCCAGCCTGTTTGGGGAGGCACAGCCTTCCCTACCTGGCCCTCCATACAGTTTTGTAACCCCGATGTGGCCCTCGGGCCAAAAAGTTTGCCCACCCCTGGGCTAGACTGTGCCCTTATCTTACCCAGCTAAGCAAGGGATCAAGGCTCTCTCCCACTCTCCATGTTCTGGTGATTGACCCAGATCTTGGGTCTCAGGGTGGTGCAGAACACAGACTCTTCTCCTTATATACTCCCCACTGTGAGCAAAGCGGAGGAGAGGAGACAGAGAGTGGGTGGAGTCTTGGTTCCACCACTTTCCTTGCTGGCCAGAGTAGCCAGGCAAACACAATGGAAGGAAGCAAGCAAGCTGCACTCTTTCAGTGGGTGCAATAACTTACACGTTCCCCAAGACCACAGGAGAGGAAGTGAGCCTGACACAGGTGTTTCTCAGGAATGGTGCAGGTTGCACACCACCTCTTGCTCAGGATTGTGCCCAAAGGCATGACCTAACATAAATAAATTGGGAATTTCAGGTGATTCTTTTGCATTTCTCCACCATAGAGATGTATTTTCATTCAAATGGAATTCTAAAATAAAATGAGTTGCCAGAAGGGACAGAATTTCCATGTTTAAGCTATTGTCCCTTCATGAGTGATCTTTTTCCTCTACAAAGAGCGAGATCTGGAGGTTCTAGTTAGGCCAAGTTTGTACACCACCACCCCAGTAACATCCATGAAAGGGACAGGAGATTAACTCCCCCTCTGAATTTCCTCTGCATTCTTCACTTGCTTCAGCATGATTTTGCTTCCCGAGAAGAAAGCAAGGGTCTGGCCCACACACTCTTCTGCTTTTGTAGCAATTCCAGCTCCATTCCTTAGAGAATTCCCTGGTGCTTTGGGGTTCACCCAGGGCAGTAATGGGTTCACTCACCACCTGCCCTGCAACTCTGGGTACCTAGAATGCTATGCTTCTGTGGCTCACACCGCTGACACCAACAGCCAGCCCACAAGCATGGAGGGTTCACGCAAGCTTCCACTGCCCAGTTACTCCTTGCAGAGGGACCTCAACAACCCTTCCAGTGCCAAGTTCTCCCCCCAAAACATCTTTCTGCAGTGCTCAGTCCCTCTTCCTGTAGCACCCACAAAACCTTATCAAGTTCATTGCTGCTTTAAAGAGACAGTACATAGCTGTTTATTAACTTAATCGGGGCTAACACCCCCTTTCCTTCAATCACAGCACTGAGTTGGTTTAACAAGTTTATTTACATAAGAACATAGGTTAAGTGATACCAAGAAGAAGTAAAAGGGATAGAAATGGTTACAAACAAAAATGAAAATATTCTAACTAAGGCTGAAACTCAGGTTAGAGTCTTTTGTTCAAAGTTTCCTCATCATAGTCTTTTTTTTTTTTTCAGGATGGCTGGAAAGTCCTTAGTCCAATCACAGAGTCCAAAGCATTTGGGTTTTTTGTCTCCTCAGGTGAAGGATAATTTAGGGTTCTCTCCCCTTCATTCTGTAGTCCAGTAAACCTTTGAAATGTGTTCTTTGAAAAGTAATCCCAGATAAAGGTTCTCTCTCCTGCTGGGATGTAGATGCCATGCTGACTTCTCCCACACTTGTCAGGTTGATGCATTTGTTTACCTTATACATAAATGTAACTTCATTGCCTCTGCCCGATAACCAGGCTGGTCAGACAAGCAAATCCCCAGTCATTTGTCTAGGGCAGGCTAGGTTTATGCCTGTCTTGCCAAACACAGTTTACAAACATAATTCCAGCCCATAATTTATATCTCTTTGTACACACCTTGTGTACATACACCACGGAACAACTGCTGGGACCAACACATTGCCAATCTGTATAGAATACCTTATGTGACACCTTTTAGATACAGATTATGACAGCAGTGTGCTAGGTGCAGGGAGTATGTCAGGACCATCAAGAGTTGCTGACAGTGAGTAGTGAACCACCAATGGGCATCTGTGTCACACCTGGCCACAGCTGATGCTTAAAAAGGGAGTTTCATGTCAAAGTTGGGCCAATGGGAAAATACCACATTACATTTCCATTATTGTACTTTCAGGGGAGTCTCTGCTGAGAAAGGGGGCAAAGATGAGAGGTTGGGGTGCATCATCCCTGCTCCCAACCCACCCTGCCCATTCCTCTATCAAGAAAAGGAGTACTTGTGGCACCTTAGAGACTAACCAATTTATCTGAGCATGAGCTCAAATTGGTTAGTCTCTAAGGTGCCACAAGTACTCCTTTTCTTTTTGCGAATACAGACTAACACAGCTGTTACTCTGATTCCTCTATCAGTCCATCCACTACCTTCCTCTTTGCACAGAGCCACAGATCCATGAAGAGCTCTATGCAGGGTCAAAGGTCAAAGGGAGACAGCGGTCCCTTGCTCACTGGCATATGGAAAGGAAACCCTCCAGGCATGGATCAGAAGGGCATGATCTGGTTCTCAGTTTTTTTTTCATTTTGTTCTCACTTAAGCACATTCCTATTGAAGTCAGTGTTAGTTATGAGTAACAGCTGAATACCAACTGAATAGGGACCTCAGGGTTTGCCAGTAATGTTAGGACTGACTCCGACCATCAGTGACAGCACAGAAATGATTAAGCAGGCACCACTAGTAGCTACGATTTCAGTGACAGGGCATAATTCCTCAGACCATTCTGGGTCCCACGTTGGGGGATGTGCTTTACTGCTTCTCTGAGAAGGAGAGAAATCCACTGTGCTGCTGCTATAAGGGTAAATGACAGCTGGTCTGGGACGAGACCCTCCGCACTTGTTTGATGGGCAATAACACATCTTCTGAGACATGGTGTTTGCCCCCGTGTATTAGCTGGACGTACCTCCCAGCATATGATTGTGCAATATGGATAGAATATTGGCAGAATTTAATTTTTATTTTATATAATTTTGATTTATAATTTTATAATTTTAATTTATAAATTTGAAATAAATTTGTTTATTTTTAAGTATTTTTCCATTTTTATCCATTTAAATTTTCATAGTTGTGCAAAATTACAGATTTTCAGCTCTTTTTTTATTTTTAAGGATTTAAATGCTCACAGTTCCAGAAAATTTTGGGGTGGGACATACAATAATTATGTAATGACAGTAGATGCTGAGATTCCAAAAGTTGAAGTTTTATAAACACTGAAACACAAATCGTCATTGCCACATGTCAAAATGTACAAAGTATGTATCCTGAAACCAAACTCTAATAAGTTCTCAAGCAGCATGTTTCTTACTTTGCCTATCTGTAAATTTCAACTATTATCAATAGAAATATTTTTAGTCGGTTTGTGTGTACAGTGAAATTAGTGGTTACTGACGATCACAAGAAAAATCTACTCCTTCCAAGCAGCACTGCTGACTGCTTGTGTGAAGGGCAAAGATTCCCATCTCTCCCTATGCTTAGACTGCGGAGCTACAGTTCTGCAGCTGCGTAAATTCCACAGCAGCAGAACACATGGAGCAATGGCCATAAAACACTGGAAAACAAGTAATGCTGTGTAGCAGAGCAGGTGGTTATGCTCTAAATGTACCTTGCAAAACCTCTTTTCCCCTGAGGCTGAGCTCTGCTTGGTGCAAAGTAAAGGGTGGGGCAGTCAAGAATCAGATTGCAGCTCCCTTATTCTGAAGTGTCCAGCCCAGTAACCAACAGGCTGCTCTAAATTGTACCACTGGCATAATACCATTGAAAGACAGGACTAGTACAGCAGAGTTTCAAAACCACTGTGCCTGACAGGGGTTGGTGACTGGGTGATTCAGGAGCTGGTTCTTCTGGCTTTACATCAGCCATGAATTCTCCTCTGACAAGGGAATTGTCCATTGGCAAGTTATAGACAGAATTTGGCATTTTGTACCACCTGAGCACAGTGGCCAGAGTGACCAGAGACTCTGGAAAAACAATGAGGAGTCCTTGTGGCACCTTAGAGACTAACAAAGTTATTTGGGCATAAGCTTTCATGGGCTAAAACCTACTTCATCAGATGCATGGAGTGAAAAATACAGTAAACTGTGTATATATATATATAATAGCACATGAAAAGATGGGAGTTGCCTTCCCAATTGGGGGGTCAGTGCTAACAAGGCCAATTCAATATAGGTGGAAGGGGCCTATTCTCAACAATTGACAAGAAGGGGTGAATATCAACAGAGGAAAAAATTACTTTTTGTAGTGCTAACAAGGCCAATTCAATCAAGGTGGACATCGCTGATTCCCAACAGTTGACAAGAAGGTGTGAATATCAACAAAGGGAAAATTACTTTTTGTAGTGACCCAGCCACTCCCAGTCTTTATTCAGGCCTAATTTGATGATGTCCAGTTTGCAAATTAATTCCAGTTCTGCAGTTTCTCGTTGAAGTCTGTTTTTGAAGTTTTTTTGTTGAATAATTGCCGCTTTTAAATCTGTTATTGTGTGTTCAGGATGATTGAAGAGCTCTCCTACTGGTTTTTGAACGTTACAATTCTTGATGTCTGATTTGTGTCCATTTATTCTTTTGCATAGAGACTGTCCGGTTTGGCCAATGTACATAGCAGAGGAGCATTGCTGGCACATGATGACATATATCACATTGGTAGATGTGCAGGTGAATGACCCCCTGATGGTGTGGCTGATGTGGTTAGGTCCTATGATGGTGTCCCTTGAATAGATATATGGACAGAGTTGGCAACGGGGTTTGTTGTAGGGATTGGTTCCTGGGTTAGTGTTTTTGTTGTTTGGTGTGTAGTTGCTGGTGAGTATTTGCTTCAGGTTGGGGGGCTGTCTGTAAGTGTGGACTGGTCTGTCTCCCAAGGTCTGTGAGAGTGATGGGTCATCCTTCAGGATAAGTTGTAGATACTTGATGATGCACTGGAGAGGTTTTAGTTGGGAGCTGTAGACTCAGGCCTCTCAGCCCTTTTTAAAAGTAGTGTTTAAATGATGCTATTGCATATTGTTATCACTCAAGACCATGAGTAACTGTAATTCATCCCCATCAGTTACATAAAACTGTCTCGTAAAATTTTTGAAAGATCAGAAAACCCCAATTTTGAAGATGCATAATTAATTAAAATAAAGCAACCATGTATTAGCTAGTAGTTGAAAACCAAGACTAAATAGCATCTGTGTTTATGATACACTATACATTATACTGTAATTTTGTATGTGTTGTTTAATGCAGTGGTTCTCAAAGTAGGGCTGCCGCTTGTTCAGAGAAAGCCCCTGGTGGGCCGGGCCAGTTTGTTTACCTGTTGCATCCACAGGTTTGGCTGATTGCAACTCCCACTGGCCGCGATTCGCTGCTCCAGCCAGTGGGGGCTGCGGGAAGCAGCGTGGGTTGAGGGATGTGCTGGCTGCCCTTCCTGCAGCCCCCATTGGCCTGGAGCAGCGAATCACAGCCAGTGGGAGTCGCAATCAGCCAAACCTGCGGATGCAGCAGGTAAACAAACTGGCCCGGCCCACCAAGGGCTTTCTCTGAACAAGTGGCGGCCCTACTTTGAGAACCACTGGTTTAATGTTTATTTGTTTTCTAATTTGATGTCTTCCTTTGGTTTCAAAATGTTTTACATACAGTTTCTCTAACTGTTATGAACTGCAGATGACTTCTGTTTTGGATGGGGAAAGTTAGATAATGTTAACATATTTTTCTGTCTAATTCTGCCACTGTGACTGGATCCCATGCAATTTATTATGGTTTCTCAAATCAGTATTTACCTTCTGCTATATTTGCATATATACCATTTGTGGTAAATGATAATTGGAAATGTCAGAGTTCTCTTTCAATTTAATTAGCATAATTGCATAGACAAAAGAGTGGAAATCTCTTTTAATTTAAATAACATTTAATAAGATTGCCTGGAATATCATTGTTGATAGAGTTTCCTAAGTTACTTTAGGCATTTCAACTGTCAATTTACAGCATTTCTTGACATCTGAAAATGCCGGTGAAGTTGAAACGGGCGGGGGGAGGGGAATTCCATTCAACTTCTCCATGAAGAAATCCATCTAGCTATATTCCACAAAATAGATTTGTAAACTTGACCGTCAGAATTTTCTGCTCTATTTTTTTTTCTGGTCTTTGCTTCTGTTTCTGTCATGTGTTTTTTGTGAGGATAATTCTATTGCTTGGGGATATATTTCCTGGTCCACTGTGTATGTGGGAAGACAGTGAAAGCAATCCAGCCCATTTTCTGCCTGCAGCATAGATCGAGCTGGGTGGATCTGCCTTCTGGATAGATTTTCAGACTTGCATCTTTTATAAATATGGTCAGGGTGCAGCTAGTAGCTATCTACATGCCTGACACTAGAGTAGAGCATGAACTATGAATTCAGATGAAAGACAGACTGATAGTGCATAGACAAATTTCATGCACAGTACTTATTCCGGTCTATAGGGGTTCTCTTTTTCTCTCTCTCTTCACACACACACACAAAAGCCGTGTAATTCCTGTGCTGGGATATTCTGTCAAGTCACTTTTATTGCCATCAAGAAATTAGGTTCCAAAACTAAGCATTTGGGTCTGCTGTATTCTGGGACATGCATGTCAGTGAAATGAAAGGCATGTCATATGTGCCTGCTTTTCAGCTGTGTCATGCGAGGTAGGCCATGAGATCCCATTACAAACAGATGTATGTGACTACACCCCCCTTCATTTCACTGACATGCACTCTGCAGACTCTATAAAATGCTTCAATCACCTGCTTCATTCTGGGTAAGCCATTTCTGTTCTGCCATGTTCTCTCACACATGGTGTTCAAAAATAATTACCTCATGCTTCTGAAATATTTCCAAAAATCAATTTGTGGATCAGTTTGGAGAATATGCTAAACGTCTAATCCAATGTTTACTGAAATCTTTCCATTGATTTCAATATGCTTAGTATCAGTCCCTAAATTCCCTAAATTCCCCCTTCAGGTAAACATGCATGACCTCTAGTGACTAAAATGAGTGTTGTGTACATTTATGTGAGGACAGATTTTGACCAAAGGTCTGCATAGTGAAGATGCACAGGAAGGGAAGGGAAATAGGAAACCATGAGGTGGAGAAAAGGAGTCTTGTCCATTTTTATAGAGTGAAAGCTCCTTTTGTAGGTGGATTGTCTATTTATGTATGTAGAGCTGGTCAAAATACCAAAAACTATTTTGCATGAAAAAATTCAAAAATGCAAAGTTGATTTCATTTTCAGGGGTTCAAAATGAACCCAATTTTGGCTTTTTCCAAAATTTTAAGATTTTTTATTTTTTTAATTTAATCAAAGTGCTATCAAAAATATTATCCAAAGTTTTCATTTTTTGTTCTCTGTATTAACTGAAATTTTTAAATAACAATTACAATAATGTTTTCCATAAAAATATGAAAAAATCCACTGGGAAATAAAAGATGCATATTTTCTTTAAAAATGTAAATATGTGTAACAAGGTTAACAACTTCTCATAAAAAAATGTTTTTGAAAAGGGGCCATTTTTCCACAATTTTCTTTTTGTTCCAATCATTTAAATTGGCTTTAATTGTATGTTTATAAAACATTCAGCAAAATGAAGCTCAATTCTGATTGAGTCCCCTGAGCACTACTGTAATAAAAGAGTGGTATTCAGTTAGAAAAGTCTGGAAATGATACACACTGGTTCCTATTTAAATGAATATTAGGGCTTGTCTACATAGTGCATTTACACATGTGATGTGCACTAAATGGCCCATGTGAACCCTACTGGCATGCACTAAAAGTTCCTTAGTGCACATTAGCATAGTACAGTTCAAAATGGAACTACATTAACTAATGCACTGTGTAAACAAGCCTTTAGTCTCCTACAATTGCATACCCTTTCATAAATAAATGTCTAGAGAGAAACTATGAAATATTTGAAAATGAGACTAGATCGAATCACACGAAACACTCCTGCATTGGCAGGGAGATCAGCTAGATATCTGTTCTTCCACCCTCCACCCCATAGCTAAGGAGTTACTGCCTTGAGTGGCAGGGAATTCTAAAATAAATGAAACGATCTCATTTCAAATAACACTTGCAAGTCCGATCAAGAAGACAGCAGTGTGAATGCTGAGATGCTTGCTGAGATGCATGCATGGGAAGCACTTCCATGAGTGATCTATGAGCTGCATATAGACTGTAATATGGTTTTTTTCCCCCCACTTGTAACTTATATGAGAAGTGCACAGAAGGAACATGTTTTGACTGCAATAGAAATGAATCACTCCTCAAAGAATGTTTAAACTTTGCTGTCTGTTTTCATGGGACTTCTAAGCAATTTGTAAAATAAAATGTATATAAAAGAACTCACACTGTATATTCTGCTACTCTGATGTTATAACAGAGGGAAATGCCTATCAGTTGAAGTGTATCTAAAAGGAGGCTGATTAAAGTCTTTTTAGGTTGTTGTTGTTGTTGTTGTTGCAAGGGATAATAGATTTGATTCAACCCTGTAGGCACAGGGAGCCAGGGAGCAACTGGTAGGGTTGGCTATGCTGGCAAAGACATTTCACACTAGGACAGAGCAGGAGATGCTGCCACTGCCATCATCTGCTAGGGAGGGCAGTGTCAGGGCCTTATTTAGTCTGTCCGCTGCCTTCAGATGGTCGTTGGATTAGGCCATTAGACTCTAAATGGAGCTCCATAATGGCTAGGTGAATCAGTCCTCCCTGGGCAATCATGGGGTATATGCTCGTCCCCTGGTGTGGTGGGGGTTGAGAACAGCTTGTGTTACTATGCGCACAGCCTTAGTAGACTTTCTGCTGCCTGGGGACATGGCTGGAGGAAGGGGAAGAGTGTGTTGGGGACAGGCTCTGCACATTGGATGTGCTACAGAATAGTTTAAGATTTGCAGTCTCCTGCAGATTAGGTCAGACAAATTTGCAGAGGTTTATCGTCCTTCCTCCCAACCCAGTTTCACATGTAACAGTAACACATGTTACTGGTGGAGTAAAAGTGGGGAATGCAGAGGTGGAAAGGGTCAGACTGTGACTGTCTCCTGGAAGAAGGGAGGGGGAAAGGAATGGAAGCAAGAAGCTTTCCACGACTTTGCATCATTCAGCAGGAGCCAGACACAGTTGAGCTGGACACAGGAGTCTTTGTGCAGGCTAGCACTGACATTGGTGACAGCCCTTTACAATGGGAATGGGGAGGGGTAGGTCCACAACCCTCCGATCCAGGCAGCTGAGCTGAATCACTGTGGGGGAATAAATGCTTCATGCTTCCAAAAGGTAGTAGGCTTCTCACTCCAGCACATTCTACCCAAGAGCACATGGAGGAAACCCATTTGATACAGCCCTATTTCCTTTGCTTCACAGACCCTCAAGGTTGGCTTAACCACCACATTCTCGCTGTAACCCTTTAGGATTCTAAATAAATAAGGAACATTCTGAAACAATAGCTGGAAATAATTGTTTCTTTATTTGCTTACCTAGTCCCACATTCAAGGTCCTCCATGATGACTGATAGCATCAGTAACACCCAAACCATAGCTACTGCTGCTCCTTGCAGTCTAACTATTAACAATGTTCCTTGTGCGCTTATCTATACCTGTGCAAGGTGAGTGCATGGAAAACACTGCCCACCCCCAGGCACTAAAGTCTAGGCAGGTCACCTTTCAGTGTTTCCTCACTGACTTTGCTCTTTGTCCTGAAACCAGTCACTACTGCTATGTAGGATACATGTTCCACTGTAATTACATGGTCTCCAGAGAATAGCACAAATATTTTATTTTTCTAAACTATGATCACATACTCTTCCTTCAAGTTTCTAAAATGCCAAGAGTGTTTCAAATGGCCTTTCTCTTACTGAAGCACTGTTTGATCATGAATACAAACTGGATAACAGGAGCTTACAATAGGAGCTTGATCTTGCAGAATACCATGTCCTTCACTTACATGTGAGCTCAAGATAGACTGATCCTTTGGACTGCACCAAACTCTGTTAATAAAAGAATGAAACAACAATAGAAGTACATTGATCTAGTAGTCTTGTGTCTGAAAAGATCCTGACTTTTTGGTTTTTCTGCAACATTCCTAATTAATCTGTCCTGCTGCCAAGGAAGTTATTTTCAACTTTAAGATTTTTGTTGTGTTATTTTAAATCACTTAAAGACATTGTATACAAGGACAATTATAACTCAGAATATGCACATTGTTTTCCTGATAACAAATGGCCCTTCTTTTGGAATTTACTACACGGTGCAGACATGTATTTTCTTCAAACTGCCTCCTGATGTGTCATTTTCTCGCTATGTCTTCCTTTCGTTTGAAAGCATCTGAAATTTCCAGAAGCACTTTTGTGTATAAGAAAAGAGCTGACCATCTCATCTGCACTATTTACGACTGTCACTGTCTCCAAGGACACTTCAGTGTAGATCAAGTCACATTCCAAATTCAGTGTAACAATGGGCATTATGCTAGCCACTCTCACCTCCTGTATTATATGTCTGTATTATATCCCATTGGCGACCCTACTCTGAACACAAACAAATTAGAGCCAAGAGTGGTGCTGGCTTCCCCTAGGAAAGGAAAGGACGAGGGTGGGGCTATAATCTGACCAGCCCACTGTTACAGCCAGCAGAGGTGGCTTGGTATCAGCGGCAGTGCATCTGCACCTTTGAGAGGGTGTTACCATGGCTGCTCTGGCCTGGGCACCTCTGTACTTCTCGGGGCATTGCTCCAAAAACTGCTTCTGCCCAGCCTTTCCCCTTCACACCCTTATTTTGCAGCTATAAATTAGCCCTTACATTTTTTTCCAAACTGTTGGGCTGTTTCCTTCTTTACATTTTCCTGTAAGTACCTTCAGTGTCCTCCTCACCATGCCATATTCTGGCAGCATGGGCACTCAAGCTGGAGCTCACTCCTTTGGTAAAAACAGAAGGAAATTGCTGGCAAGTCACTTTCTTTGGAGGCCCTTCAAATCTGCATCTTGTTTTGTCACCTCCTACCCTACCACACCCTGTTTATTCTGAATAGACTGCAAAGACCATCTATTGTCTAGGGCAATTTGGAAGGGTACGAACGATAGCAGGGTGTTAATATTACGGTGGCAATTCAGAGGTTTGGTTATCACTAAATTGCTAGTGTTATTTAATGTAGTGTGGTCATCCTTTTAGATGATAGTGTGACTTTCTGGACCCAAAGCACCCAAAGCATTGGATATGGGTTCTTGCTGACACGCCTGTAAATCAAAATGCATATAGAGGGAAAGTGTCACCAGAGATATACCTAGCCTGTACCACTTGACAGATATTTTTCACCTATGGAATAAAAGATTATAGGAGTAGAAAGTTGTGTGTTACTCTATTCTTTAGCTTACATTGCACCGGAAGAGAAATTAAACTACCCAGGGTCCCATACTTGGATACCGTTGCTGTTAGTACTTGCCATTTCACAAATGAATTTTGATGGATAGACCTCCGTGGATATAGAGGAAGGATATCCAAAGGCCTTTATCCATAGCCCTTAGAATTGGGGCCATATGGAAACTATTGTAGGATTTTAGTCAATCCTAATGTTGAACCCTGACGCTAATTCAGTTTCTTCATCTTGATGTCCTCAGTTATGGCACAGACTCTCATGTCATTCAAGTACAATACCCCTTCTTGGGGTACTGGTTTATTAAAAATAACAGTTCAGTGTCAACTCAAATCAAAACCCATCCTTCTCATACTCTACAGCTTCATCAGTCTCAATATCTGAAACCCAAGTCTTGATGCCTGGTGTTTACTAAAACCACCTCTTCCTCCTAAGCCATCTGCCCTTGCATATCATAATAGTTAGTTCCAGCCAAGCCCTTCCATCTAGCCGGTGTGATGAGCCTCTTCCCATGTCCTCTCTTACAGCAGGGTCTCTGTATAGAGCAGCTCACACAATCCCCCCACTTCTTTGAGCTTTCCTCCCTGACAGAACTGAGACTGCACTTATAATCTCCAGCAGGCCAACTTCCCTTCACAAACTCCCTTCATATGCCTGATGGTAAAACTAGTCACTGGGGATGCAGAACCCAGGTCTCCCTTTAAATGCCAGCTCACCCTATGACAGAAACATATCAGGTCCTGGGTAAGCGAGCTAGCTGCATTTCGCAGTTTTAAGTTCAGTGTGATGTCACCCTATTTTCAATGAAACTGTCTATATCTTCTCCATCACTGTATCACCAACTGTCTGTTTTGCTTTGACTTTATAGTCACAGGTCACAGTTCTGACTTCCTAGCAAGAAAGATCTGATCACAGCTTCTCAGTATTCTGGTACATCCAAGTTTCAAGAAGTACCTGAAGTTCACCTGGAACGGCGTTTTCTGTCCATTTGGGCTAATGACATTTGCTCTGTGTTTTGCTACAAAGGTGTTTACAATGGTAATGAGACCAATAGTTCAACTGCTAAGGAGCCTGGGAATGAAAATGCTCATTTACTTAGATGGTGGGCT
The DNA here is from genome assembly GCF_965152235.1 of Eretmochelys imbricata. Lineage (NCBI taxonomy): Eukaryota > Metazoa > Chordata > Testudines > Cheloniidae > Eretmochelys > Eretmochelys imbricata. The sequence goes on from NC_135573.1 coordinate 245,568,427, forward strand.
CAATTCAGACTTGGTTTTAAGTGGGCACAAATGAGTCAATGAAGTTGCCCCTGCTGACACCAGGTCTGAATTTGTCCTGAGAACTTAAACGCAGCAAAATCATAGACTGTGCATTTCAACTACAGTCCACTTGTCAAAGGTCTTAGGATAGTTGATAAGTAGAGGAGTTTCCTAACCTCCTCACCCAACTTACAGTTCCCAGGATTAACAGTGAAAGCAGAATCCCTCACTGTGCAGTAAAGTTGGGACAGAACCAAAGCCCTGGATCTGAACACTGCTGACATTTGGATAGCATCAGCCCCAGCACCAAGCTAGACCAGCAGGAATATGCCTCCTTCTGGATAACATGGCAATAACACTTGATAATGCTTTTGGATATTTACTCTTTTGGTATGATATGTTTCTAGGGCACAATAACATAATGTTAAAGAGAATTACAGGTTACTCTCCATTCTCCCCAAACTCCCGAGCACCTTTCCCTAGGAGAAGTAGCTAAAAATACAAATGGTAAAAAAGATAGGTAGCGTGCTCCGATTGGGCCTGATTCTCATCTTAGTTAGGTGAGTGTAAATCAGGAGCAGCTCCATTAAAGTGAATGGTGTTACACCAGTTTTAAAGTGGTGTGAGAGAACAACTAGGCCCTTAGGTCTCTAAAGGGGCCCATTAACTGCAGTAAGACAACAGGAATTCCTATAGCACTGCAAGACTGGATACCATTAGCTTCCCTTAATTTATTTTACTGCGGGGCTTGCAGCACTTGAGATGAAGTAGCACACATGAAAATAAAAGCAGCCTGCTTGCCATGTTTCCTGTATTGCTCAGCTACTCCCAACAGCTAAAGAAATAAATACATGAATTGTCTCAGTAACAAGCGAGCTGCCATATAAACTCTTCAGGAAAAAAAATCCCTTTGCCCATTTATTTCTTTGAAAATACACTTTATGGGAAATAGACACGGCACATTTGAACAATAAAAAGAAGAAAATTCTGGTTCTAAGACTAGGAAATGGTTCCATGAGGCACTGACTGAAGATGGACATAGGATCCTTGAACACTGGCTTTGAAACTGTAATAATTAAACTACTTGATTCTGATGAGAATATCAGACCATCCTCTCTGCTACTTAAGCCCATAAACTGAAGATCATCTGTGACTCCTTCCTGTCCTTTGCTCCACATTCCTTTCTTTCCTATGTTGCTTCCAATAAATAAATAAATACATAAATAAAAATGTAAGATCACCAATGGTTAGTCAACTGGTGTGCTGAGACCACTGCCAATCATGCTGACCTGTATTGTCTCATTGTTTCTAAGGGCTCCAATGTGTCTGTCTCCGTCTCTTGTCTTATACTTAGATTGTAAGCTTTTTCAGACTGGGACTCTCTTTCTGTACAGAGCCTAGCAGAATGGGGTCCATGACTGGTGCTCCATAGGTGCTCCATTAATACAAGTAATAGCATTAAAGGTGCATCCTAATCCTGACTTATTTCTCCAAAACGTTTCCAAGACCAGTCTGGTTTTCTCTCTCCCTACGTCTAAAAATCTTGGGGTATGTCTACATTGCAATAAAAGACCTACAGCACAGCCATTGCTGGCCTGGGTCAGCTGACTTGGGCTCATGGGGTTCAGACTGCAGGGCTATAAAATAGAGTATAGACGTTAGGGCTCAGGCTGGAGCCTGGGTTCTGAAACCCTGCAAGTGGGATGGTCTCAGATACTGGGCTTCAACCCTTGCAAGAACATCTGCAATGCAATTTTATAACCTCACAGCCTGAGCCTTAGTAAGCTGACCCAGGCTCTAAGACTCAGTGCCCCAGGGTTTTTATTTCCATGTAGACATACCCTGGATGTGTAAACTCCACTCTGGTCTCCTTATTTTGTCCTCTTCCAGTTGATGCAAAATGCTGCTACCAAGATTACATTTCCTCCCTTTCAATCTCATTCTCCTGTTTAACTCCCTCTATGCTTTAGCCATCAGAAGTGTACTATGTGTTATTGATTTAAAGGGCACTTCTTTGCCATTTTGCATGCGTAGCAATTACAAAAAAATCAAATACAGTGACTAACATCATGAACCCTGTCAGACAGTTGATGCACAATATCTAATTAAACTTGATAAATCCATAATACGAAGAGGTGCAAGGCCTGAGGGAAAAATTGATAAGGTGGGGTATACTGCAAAAAATAGTCACTATTGGTGACTGTATGTACTAACTGTGCAATATGGGAATCATGATGGGAAGCTCTGTTTTTATATCTTGCCTAGATAACAGCAAGTTTTAACATTATTCAAAAGAATCACTCACCACTATAGGACACCAAATGATCAGCCATTAGAGAGCAAATCTTTATGTCTTAGCAATGAACAAAAAAAAGCAAACACTAGGTATAAATATTATATAATAAACAGGAGAGACAAAGTGGGTGAGGTAATATCTTTTATTGGACTAACTTCTGTTGGTGAGGGACAGACAAGCTTTTGAGCCACACACCGCTCTTCCTCCAGACCTGAAGAAGAGCTCTGTGCGCTTGAATGCTTGTCTCTTTCACCAACAGAATTTGGTCCAATAAAAGATATTACTTCACCCATCTTGTCTCTCTGGTATCCTAGGACTGACATGACTACACCTACACTACATATATATAATGAACAAATCAAACGTAATTTTGGAGTGTCTGGTATAATGCTGACAGAAGGTCTGATTCTCCACTGCCTTGCATAGTCATTTACACCAGTACAAAATGAATACAAATCAGAGCGCTCCACCCAGTTACACTGGTGGTAGCATTTTACCCCCCATTTGCACTGATGTGAATGACTACACGAGGTGCAAGACCATGGAAAATCAGGCCCATGGTGGCAATACCCTTTCATCCTTGTGTAGCATCCGCAATTCCCACTGACTGCAGTGAGAGCTTTGGGTGTGCAGGGAACTCAGGAACAGACTCAGAAGCTGTCTAAGGGTGGGAATTTCAAGAGCGCTTAGGAAGTTACGGTCAATGGGACTGGTGCACCTCGCTTTTGCAAACCTGGCCCTAGATGTTTACATGGATGCAGTGAATGAACTGCATGGTTTTCAATAGCAAGTTAAAGAAAAAAGACAGTATATTTTTAATCTTTTAGCGAAGCCATTCCTTTATTAGCTAAAAGTGCATTGGAGCAGTGGTCTTCAAATTTATAGAAGAAATAGTCTCTGAAAAAGGTTAGGATTTTTGTTTCAATTGTAGAGAAATAAATAATCTGCATTCTGAGTGCAGTACTCACAAATGCCTTTCTCCATGTACCCTATGGAACTGAAATACCCACCTCCCCCTATATATACTTATTGCTAATTCTCCTAGTGTCCTCAGACAAATATTGCTGTTGTGGAAGACCGTTTCCTGCAATCAATCATAGCACCTTTCACGAACCTGCTTTGCCATTTATTAAGTACTAAACAAATGGTCCAAGGTACGTAAATGGCTGTTTCTGAGGCCAGTACAAGCAATTCAAAACGAGATAATACATTAGCTCCATGTCTTCTTGATTGTGTACATTAGAAACAGGATAATAACTATGCTCTGAGAAACAGGGTTAGTTTAAAAACTGCGAAGGCCAAAGACGTAAAGTAAAGGTAAAGTCATCTAAATGTGCATAAACACTTTTGTAATGCCAGTTGAGATAAGTCTTTTCATTTGTCTTTAAGGATATTTAAAGACTGCTTCTTTTTAACACACATTGCCCCTGATAGAGCTTTCTAAAGATTCAAGGAAAAAATAAATTGAAGATTGATATTTAGTGATTAATAGACATTAATGGGCCTTCAGGGATTGATTCTAGCTGCTCTGCTCTTTCTATGGTTTTGGAGGAGGTTGTCCATTGTTGCAAGCTTGAGCTTGCTTTGCGGTTGGTGCACAAAATGTCTGTGGATAGCACAGATTTATATTCAATTTTACTTTAAGTCCCAGTTTCCGCCTGTGGTGGTGCATGGCTGAGATATGGCAGGGTCTGGATACAGACCTATGGAGAGAAGGCGCAGGTAGAAACTATTTCCTGAGCTCAAGTCTTTCAAGGGCCCCAGCAGCTGAGACAGACAGTTGTGTATTTACTAAAATGCTTTAAAAGCTACAGGGCAGCAGTCTAACTATGGTAGGGACTTATGTGCCCTCCATTGATGGAATAGCTGAAGGCCAGAATATGTCTGAGGGTAAAGGCACTGCTGGTGTACTGTTAGAATGGTATTAATAGGATGATTATGTGGGAATATAAAGGAAGCACAGTGGATGATTAGGTGGATTGTGTTGTGACCAGAACTGTCTCCGAATGGAAGGCACAAGTGAGCACTATAGGCCTGATTCTGCACTCAGTTGTACTGTTTTTAGGTCTATTTAATTCTGTGGATTTCAGTGGATTTCCTTTTCTGATTTACACTAATGTCACCAAGAATAGATTCAAATCAGAACCATTATTTGTGTGTTGTACAGTACTTCTTTTATCTTGAGGATCGGGCCTTGAGTGACTTTGTTTAGCAGCTTGTCTCTGGAGTTATGCGAAATGTCTCTGAAAAGCCTGGTTCAGGATTTAAATACAAACTCAAATCTCAAACTAGTTATTTTTTTAAATATTTGCTAAGAATCATGAACCCTTCAGTGAACCTGGCCAGTTGGCATCAAAATCATTTGTGGTGAAACCAGATGACACTTAACAGCTTTGAGTAACTTCTTATTTGGAATGTTGTAACATGAAGCGATATTGATGGGGCATAAACCGATGTACGCCCAGGATGAGAATGGAAGGTTATGGCCAAAAAAATGGCTCACGCCCTGAGGCAACTCATATTTGTTTAGGTTGCCCATAAAGTGTCTATTGGACAGGTCAGTTAATGACTGAGTGACAGGATCCACTGAATATTTTCTTACAATGGTAGAATCAGTGACATGTGCTATCACTGGGCTAGCATGTAAAGACACAGGGTGAAATCTGGGCACCACTAAAGAGAATGAGAGTTTTGTCATTGACATCAGTGGAATCAGGATTTCACCCACAGTGACAACCAATATTTTCAAAATGGGCTGTTCAACCCATACAGACACACAACCTAATACAGTCAAATATTTGTCTTGCCACTGTCATCCTCTTGCATGGCCTAAGAATCAGGATGCTCTGCTTTGTCCTGCTTTTTAGGCACCTACATGTGAATTCCCTCATTTGTTATTATGCAGATTATTCGGACCCCTACCAATTCTGGGTGGACTGCCACTGGGCACAGCACATCCTATCAAAAAGACACAGTTTCAGGAACTACCTTGCTCTATGCACTAAATTAGGACTACACTTCATTGGCATCCTTTGTGGTACAGGACAGAGTTGGATGTTTCTGCATACTTTTGGGCTAATTACCGATCACATGTTCCTTTTATCAATCTGAAATAAGAATGTGGCTCTCCTTATTCCTGCATGGACCCATCTACCCATGCAGGACCAGGATTTAGGTCAGACAAGGCATGGTTCCTCCACTGAGAATCTTACCATCATGGTTAGACATAGCATGACAGTTAGATGACAGATATGGTCTGCATAACTTGTTCATTTACACTCAGGACAAATTATATGTTTATTTACAGCAGTGATGTCAGTAGCAGACTTCTGCCTTTGTGTTTATTTTATTGTTGTCTCGACCTCCCAACACTTCAATCCCTTTTGTCTGTCTTGTTCACTTGTTGTGTCTTGTCTGACACCTACATTTTAAGCTCTGATGAGCAGGGATGGAAGGGGTCCTGATTATTGATTGGGGTTCCAAAGCTCTATTGTAATACAAATAATAGTAATGATAATTAGGAGATCTTGTCCTATGCCTAATTTTTGTACATAATATAGTATGATAATTAAAATGTATATTATTTATCTGTAGATTATTATGCATTCATTTATAAAAGGAACAAAATGGCTATGTGGTTTACCAGTGACCTTCAAGTTGTCATAAAGGAGCACAGTGTACTTTTTAATCACATGCTTTGTTTCATATGTCAATCAGGCCTCAAATTGCCATAATATTATTCTTTCTTCTCTGGGGCAGCACCTAATATGTGATTTGCTCTGAGGAGGATGACAAGGACCTGCTTGGGGGAACTCAAGGACAGACCCTCAGCTAGTATAATTCAGCTGAGGTGCTGCCCCTCAAAATCCAATGATATGTGATTGCCATACAACAGAATTTATAAAGATATTAATGAACTAAACGTAAACTCACTCTAAGTTTGACCCACTTACTTTCCTGAGGGAGCTATCATCATCATCAATCATCATCATCATCACAGGAAATAGATGAAAAGTCTTTGTATTTTATTTAATTTTAAAACTTTCCCAAACAAGGGCTGCTCAGCATTAAAGTCCCTCAATGTGGAGTGCTGAAATGAAAAAAAAGTGTGCATTTGTTGTTCTTCTGTTCCTTTCACACAGCCTGGCCCTTTTATATTCCTAAATATATCTGCCATGAGGAGGCAATTTTGCCAGACTGAAAGAAAAAAAAAAGATGCTTGGAGATGTTTTTTGTTCTTCCTTAGCCACAGCATCACATCAGGCATAATAAAGATGTTAAAAACCCCTCTTCAGCATTAAGGACTGCCCTACCTATCATCAAGTACCTCATTACCACAACTAAAGAGGCTCTACATTTCAGGAATTAAAGTAATTCCAAAAGTTAACTTCATTAGCCAGTGTATTTTAGTAAATATGAGTTTTATGTGTGTGCAAAATAATTTCCATTTTATAGATCTCTGCTCATAATCGCTAAGTAGTCTATAAACAAACAAAGATTCTGAGACGCTAATATAACTTAGTCTAATTTATCTTAAATCCCTAAAGTCCTACAGTACATTTCAAATGCCCAGTAGATGATTCACAGCTTGCTGCCTAAAATGAAAAAGGACCCCTGGGTTAATGTAGGTAATAAATAGTGTTGTGGATATCTGCTATTAAGCAGAGCTGAAAGAACATAAGTAAAGAAAAATATTAGAGTTTACTTTTTATTTCACAGTACTGGTAACTATAGTGATAATAATTTTACATTTACATAGTTCCCTTCATGTCAAAAGTGCTGTATTAGTGGACCATTTCCGTCACCATTGAAAAGCAGCCGCCTCTGAGGCTGAATGAGGCAACTGTTTCAGAGTACACAGCAATACTACACAACTGTACAGAATTGAAAAATAATAGGTGGGAATGGTGGGCTAACACATCAATTGCCCCAAGCTCATGTTTGTTGTGGCAGACTGGAGCAGAGGCAAAAGTGCCCTTTCTGATGCTCTGTACCTCGGGGGAACACCCAGCACTCCCATGCTCATCCTTGTAAAATGATTGTGTGGTTTCCAGTGCAAAGTTTGTCAAGTCGAGTGTCTTTGGAAGGCTCCAATGCTCAGTATATCAGATGTTATAGTAATGTTATAGGTTATAATTTCATCTATATAGTTATGAGGCTGAAACTGTATCCTCATGGCTTAAAGCAGGCCCAGACAAAAACTCTCCAGGGGCAGAGAGGCAGTTCACACCTCATCAGGACATGGATGGGACAAACCTAGCCTAGCCTCACAGGAACAATGGACACTGGCCTAGGCAGCAACAAAAGAATCTGTTAGACTCAGGAGGGAGTCATTCCCCTTCCTTTGGTCAGTTTGGGACTGCGATGAGGTTATGCTCACCTGACTCTGAAGGGAGGGCAAAGCCAAGAGGGAAGAAAGGAAATGATAAAAGGGAGAGACATTTGCCATGCTCTCTCTCTCTTCCAGCTACATCTACAGACACTACACAAAGCGACTGAAGTGCTGATCAAAGGGCAGAGGCTGGCTGAAGAGCAACTAGCTAGCCTGTGGTGAGAAGCATCTAAGTGTGTAAGGACATTGAGAGTGTGAAGATCAGCTTAGAATGTGTTTTGCTTTTATTATATTTGACCAAATCTGACTTGTTATGCTTTGACTTATAATCACTTAAAATCTATCTTTCAAAATTAATAAATTAGTTTGTTTATTCAACCTGAAGCAGTACGTTTGGTTTGAAGACTCCCATTGGGATAACAAGCCTGGTATATATCAATTTCTTTGTTAAATTGACAAACTCATATAAGTTTGCAGCATCCAGCAGGCATAACTGGACACTGCAAGATGGAGGTTCCTAGGGTTTTATCTGGGACTGGAGATATTGGCTAGTGTCATTTGGTTGCAAGTAGCTGGGAGCAGCTTCCATGCCAGAGGCTGTGCGTGAACAGCCCAGGAGTGGGGGGTTCTCACAGCAGAGCAGGGTAAGGCTGGCTCCCAGAGTCAAGGACTGGAGTGACCTAGCCAATCACCAATCCAGATAACACCAGAGGAGAACATCACAGCCTTCAAAACTACCTTCCACCTCCCCGAATTTAGAGCTAGCTGGGGACCAAGCCTGGCCTTAGTACAGGTTTGAGTAGTCACAGGGTCAGAGAACACTGTGATCTGGCAATCTTAAACCTATCACCTTTTCTGCCCCTTACAACAGCTTTACAACAAAGAGGTGTTCCTTTATCTTAGGGCAATCTCCAGCCACCCCAGCCAAGTGTAGGGATTTGGGTCATATTGTTTATTGCACGTGCAATATCACACATTACTAGATGCACTCTTGTGAAAAATGCCACAGAGTTCTTATTAATTATTGACCAGAACTTCAATTTTATGTCCCATGTGCTGAAGGACGCTTTAAGGGTTAATGATGATGGTTTAACTACACCCAGAAGTCATGGAGACTATCTGTCATTTCTGAATTATCTTCAATAAACCGTTTACCTCTGTGGAAATGCCATGCTGTGCTCCTACTCATCCCTGCACCACAATACAGCACCAAGCAAAAGATGGCTGACCCAGCAGCACAGCAGCTCCAGATACCATGCTGGGGTATTAGATGAGTCCTGAGGGGGAAGAATGCCCCCTACAGAATCATCAACGCCTCATCCTACAGCAGTATTTGATCCACACATTCATATGAGCTGCCCTTGATCGGCCTGTGAAAGCTAAGGAGATACAACAAAAGGTGTATACTCGAGCTACAATAAAGTGTGAGGAGCAATGGGAAAGGGTCAGCTAACTGTCTTGCCAATAGTTTTCCTCCAGCCATTACGAACAAATATCTTTGAGACAGAAAATAAATGAGCAACATGAAAGACCAATATGACGCGTTTAGATTTAATAAGTCCCTCTGAAAATGATTGTGATTCTGTATCTTACAATCTTTCCATTATGAAGGAATTTGCAAAAATAACTTCACTTAGTATATATTTAGAACTTGATGCTACTTCACTTAAATGTTCTTCACCTCAAAGATGAAACTCACCCAACTTTCTTTTGAAAGACATCTGATTTTCTCCATAATGATGGAGCTTATGAATATTTTTTCAGAAATGAATAATACTACAAAGAACATGAATAAAAAAGCATAGTGGGATGTTGATAGAATTAGATGGTGGGGTTGCAGTAAATGGTGGAAGAGAATGAAAGAGAATTTTTAACTTTATTTTCTATTCTGTGTCCTTACACTAGCTCCTCCATTCATTCAGGAATTTGTTAATCTCTTCTTTTGCTGAGAATCAAGATCATCCTTGCCACAGCATCTCACCTCCAGCTATCAAAGTCACTCTGTGTTTTATTTTAATGAAGCAGGTAAATGTACATCACTGAATTTTTCTCTTACATTCATACTTACAAGACAGTTAGATCAACAACAAACATTTAGACCACATATCCCTGATCAGGAAAGGCTATAAAGAATTTCATTTAATTAAGGCTTAGTTCTGTGTGATTTATCAGAGTTACTTTTCTTTGTCAGGGTTTAAGCCATCACTGGAAACCTTCTGATAGCTTGCTAAGGTTAGGGGCTACTTTCTGCTCTCAGTTACAGCAGAGTAAATGAGGAGTTATCCCATTTGCAGTGTAGTTAGATTCTAGTGCTTCACATATGTAACTCACAGTAGTAACAATCCCTCTGTGTGTGTTTTTAAACCAAACATTGTAATGAGTTAGAGAAACGGTACAAATTAAACATCCCCATGTTTGAGGAGTGCGTGAATATTAAAGCACATTTTCCTGTCATCATAAGGGGGAAAGTTTTCAAATGGCAGTTAAATTCTTAATTCCCACTGAAGCACTACAGGAATTACTGCCATCTGTGCATTTGCAAATCTTCCCAGTTGAAAATAAAGAGCTTGTGGCAGGGCACAGCACCCCTAGGACAGCTAGCTATATGACAGGGGACCAGAAAGTGCAGGGTTAGGATGAAGCTGGCAAAGAGACGAGGGAAGCACATTCTGCATCCTTTCAAAGACTGTATTAGCTGGAAGTGCTATGCTCCCCTAGGGAGCGCCCAGCAGGGATTCTGGAAGAGTCAGTCAGAAATCTTTCCAGGGATCCCCCAAGATGGCCCCTTTGCAACCCACCCTTCACCCCACTGCCAACCATGCCTGAAAAACCACAATCTGGCCCTTAATCTACATTAATACCAATTTTCCAGCAGTCTCTTCTGGCAGACTACAGAGCTGAGCAATTTCCTGTGCTTCTCCTTCTCCTCTGTCTGGTTGCCTGGATACTCAGAGTCTCCTTGAGGATCTTGCTGATTAAAGTGCGGTTGCAATTCGGTGATTTGAAGACCCTGATCTGTCATCTAGATAGAGAAATCCTTAGCAAAAATACCAAAAAGTGATTTGTCAAGTGGCAGCTTAAACATTGTTATTTAGAGATGGTTGTCCAACAAGAAAACTTTGGCATGGACTGATTTTTTTTCTTTCTTATATGGACAAATGTACTGAATGTCTTATATTCTCCCAAACAAAAGAATTTGTTAATTTTTTTTTTTTTGGTTGGGGGTTCATTGTGCAAATCAGCACTTTTCTTGTGACTACTTAATCTCATGCTTTGTCAAGCTACTATTTAATATAGATTTAATGGCTATGTGTGGAAACTAGCAATATACCACAAATTGATCAGCATTTTCCAATACCACAATGCTATCATTTCCACAAGCCCCAGTTTTGGAAGGGGTGCATTATTTTGAGAGATGACATGAAAAATTTGGTCAAAACATCATAGTTCATAGATTCCAAGGCCTGAAGGGACAATTGTGATCATCTAATTTGACCTCCTGTATAACACAGATCATAGAACTTCCTCCAAATAATTCCTATAGCCAATCTTTTAGAAAAAACAGCCAATCTTGACCCTTGCTAAGTTGTTCCAATGGTTAATTACTCTCACAGTTAAAAATGTACACCTTTATTTCCACTCTGAATTTGTCTAGCTTCAACTTGCAGCCATTGGATCATATTATACATTTCTCTGCTAGACTGAAGAGCCTATTATTAAATATTTGTACCTCATGTAGATACTTATAGGCTGTAATCAAGTCACCCCATAACCTTCTTTTTATTAGGCTAAATAAATTGAGCTCCTTGAGTCTACCACTATAAGGCATGTTTTCTAATCCTTTAGTCATCCTCGTGACTCTTCCCTGAACCCTCTCCTATTTATCAAAGCTTACTTGAACTGTGGGCACCAGAACTGGACACAGTATTCCAGCATCAGTCTCATCAGTGCCAAATACAGGGTAAAATAACCTCTCTCTACTCCTATTTAAGATTTGCCTGTTTATGCATCCCAGGATTGCACTAGCCTTTTTGGTCACAGTGTCACACTGGGAAATCATGATCAGCTGATTATGCACCATGATCCCCAAATCTTTTTCAGAGTCAGAGGACAGAATCCCCCATCATGTAAGTATAGCCTATATTTTTTGTTCCTAGATGTGTACATTTACATTTAGCCATATTAAAATGCATATCATTTGCTTGAGAGAAGCTTACCAAGTGATCCAGATCACGCTGTATCAGTGACCTGTTCTCTTCATTATTTACCACACCCCCAATTTTGTGTCATCTGCAAATTTTAACATTGATGATTTTATGTTTTCTTCCAGGTCATTCATCAAAATGTTAATAAATAGAACCCCATGAGAAACACATGCATTTGATGATGATGCCCTGTTTACAATAACATTTTGAGAACAATCAGCTAGCCATCTTTTAATCCATTTGATGATTTGATGTATGCCATATTAATTTTATAACTTTCTAGTTTTTAAGTCAAAATGTCATGCAATACCAAGTCAAGTGCCTTACATCAACACTATTTCCTTTATCAACCAAATTTGTAATTTCATCAACAAAAATATCTAATTAGTTTGACAGAATCTACTTTCCATAAACCCATGTTAATTGGCATTAATTATATTGCCCTCCATTAATTCTTTATTGAGTTCAGGATCAACCTCAGGTCTCTTTCTGTCCAGATCACACAGAGATTAGAAACCACTGAATTTACTGCTAAGCAATCAGCACGTGTCACTTGCTAAATTCTCTTCCAAAGCTATGCTATATTCTGTGGGAAACAACATGGCCAGAGGTGGAACCCAATAAATAAATATGAAAAGCCAGCATCCTACAAGATTAACTGCAACCTGTAGGAATTTGGCACCATTAAATAACATTCCCAATGTAAAATAAGAATGAGTTCACTTCCAAAGTGTATTATGCTACACCTTCATGTGAAGGACATGACATTACCACTCATTAGACCCTGCCTTTTGGTTATTACAAGCTGAAGTACTGATGAATGAATTGCTGCTTTAATAGCCAGCTGAATTTACACAGCTAGCTGTGTATATGGGTATTTCCTCATAGAAGCAGCACCCAAAGAGCACTGTGTGAAATAGGCAGCCATGGTATAAGCTTTCTAACAAACTTTGTTAATGTACTGCAGTTTGAATCAGGCCCACATCTTCTTTTCCAGTTCAGAACATCTCTTGAATTTGACCTTGGTAGTCATGTCAAACTGAGGAGTATGCAATGGCTTTTGGGAGGGTGGTGTGTGTGTGTTTGTTTGTTTGTTTTTTCCTGTAGTAAGATGAGAAAATCAAACGTAGTGCCAGAAACGGTTAAAGTTACCTCAAGTCTTTTATTAAGTCCCCCTTCTTTCTATTAGTCATGACTTTCTGAAAGTACTTGTTGAATGTTTGAGCAAAATTCATTCAGCCATTTTTTGATTTACAGCAAGGTCAATAAAAAGTCTCTCCCTTAAACAAATTTTAAGATACTCTTGTTGCTTAAAGTGCTGAACTTTACCAGTTAGAGCTTTCAAACCACCAGATATCCATCCCTATTCAGCAAAGCTGAATGAGACTTCAGCAGATACTTAAAGTTAAGCATGCTTTGCTGAGTAAGGATGGACTGAAGTACATGCTTAAATACTTTGCTGAACTGAAGCATAATTACTCCATTAAAACAAGCAAATAAAAAACAATAAAATACAATTGTATATATGCATTTAGAAACTCAGGGTCTGATTCACCATTGTATTACTTCAAGTTTTAGGTCTGTGTAACTCCAGCATTGGTACTTACGATGCTACAGAATAGCATACCGGGTTAGCTTCATGGCTAAGATCTTTAATCAGACAAAACACTCACAAATCAGACAACGTGAACGTTAAGGTTAAATTCCTCAACATTTACTCTGACCACTAGAGCATATGAGGTACAACAGAGCAATGTTTCTCATCCTTTTCCATATGGACGGCCCTGTCCCATCTACACAGGATCTAGCAGTGATCCTCATCCCAATTAGAAAAATGGGAAAGGCAGGGAAGTTGTGACCTCCTGATATCTGTACACAACCCTCTAGGGGTGTTACAATCCCCAGGTTGAAAACCTCTGCAATAGAGTTTTAATAATATGATCACATGCTATTTCTCAAGTAATGGATACATTTTTATGCCAGACAAAATCATGAATATTTGAAAATCATGAATATTTGGTGAGCCCAACACCTGGGTGCCTAAAGTCAGGCACCTAAATAAGATCTCTTCCCTACACTGGGACATCTTTCTTTCACATATGCAGGAGCAAATATTGGTTATCAGGATTTGTACCAAACTGGTAGAACACTGGAAGAACACAAGCTTTATGTCCTTTCAGCAAGAAAGCCATCATTTTTTTCTTTCCAATTCAATTAAATTTTGAGATAAATCTTAAGAAATATTAAGCAAAAAGACAGAGCCCTTAAAATAAAATGCAAAACTGAACCAATGGAAAATTACTACAGTTTTCAGCCTGTCCCATATACTGTAATAGGTCTTCCCACTCCTATGCTTTTAGAAGATTCTGATATAAATTGTGTGATTTCATAACCTATGGTACAAAAATGAGGTGGCATGTGTATGAAATGAATAGTATAATGAAGTGAGAAAACAATCTAATTCTTAGGGCACTGAGCAATTGGTTAAAACCAATCATCAGAAAACTAAATATAGAAAGGTTCAAAGAGGATTAAATCTGCAGTAACTGAGGGTGTCGAAAGAGATTATGAAATGAACATAAAGTTTAATTAATTCAGTAGATGAGGAACTACTTAATAGCATAATTACTTGAATTTATTGCAGATATTTCATAATCTGTGAAAAATGAACACTTTAACCCTGAAATTGCTCAGTTGTACAGTCCATCCATTTATGCGGAATAAATTATTCAATTAATTATTAACAATTATGTAGGTTTGTCTCACTTATGTCATTCTGAAAATATATAACCTTTAAGATCTGACTTATACCTCACACCCAAACTCCATGATATTCAAAATATAGATCACAACACACATGTACTTTATATTTTGCAGAGATGCTTGACAACTCATCGTGTCAGAAGGACATGATTTCATTTCCAATTTTTTTTGGAAACAATGAATCCCTATTCAAATCCAGTACAGTAATGATTAATAGTTTTGTTATATATACTAATTCTATATCTTATTATGGACCAGGATAACTTGAGTAGGGAAGAGTTGTGAAATAAATATGTAGTCTTTGCTCTTTATACAACAAAAATCATATTAAGAAAATGCATGGACACAGCTGGGTTCTGATTAGCCATGTGTTTACTAAGGGCTTGCCCATATAATGGGGTAACGCACTCTATAGGAGTGTGATTTCTAATGCACACCAAGATGTTGTGCATTAATTGATTGTGTAGGCCCTGCTGGTGTGCACTAAAGGTTCGCTAGTGTGCTTTAACATAGTACAGTTTCAAACAACACAACGTTACAGCACACCAGCAGGGTATACACAGACCAGTGCATGCACAGAACGTTAGTGTGCTTTAGAAATCACATCCTTTTGTGGCACATTTGACAAGCCCTCAGTCTATACAAACATATAGGCCTCATTGCATAGTATCTGGCAGTTTCTAGAACATGGAACATAGTAAGCACCACTAAATGGCTCACAAACTATTTAAGGGCAAACTACCCTATTCCTAGACACTACATACTCCTGTATGTAAAAGAAATGTTTAAAAAGTTACAAATGCATTAGTATCAAAACTACTAAATATACAAAAAAAATGCCTGTCTATTGACATACTTCTGCAATTTATTGCATTGCTATCAATAATGTGTATGTGTATTTGTGTGTATTATTATTATGGTAGCACCAAGCGGCTGCCACTCATATCAAGGCCCAATTCTGCTGTTATTACTATACAAACATATAGTGAGGTACACTACCTGCCCTGAGGAGCTTACAATCTAAATAGATGAGACAGACAAGGAGTGGGAGAAAGGGAGTGGTATTATCTGTCTTTTGCCAGTGAGGAACTGGAGCACAGAGAGATTAAGTGACAGGACCAAGATCACACAGGAAGTCTGGTTGAATTCCTATATCTGTCCCAGATCTCTGGTGTCCAAGTCCAATATCCTAACTATAAGACCATTCTTCATCCCAGTGTATATGAACATTAATATGTACTTTTAACTTTACCTAATAAATCAAGCTTCCCAAACCTTCATATTTTAAGAAGGGTATTTACTTAAACCTACCTAACTACATGCAGTGCAAAACTCTCCCAAAAAAACAAGATTAACCTAACTCCATCGAACTTGCCAATATCTGCTCACTATGCAGGTGCCCAGAACTGTAGAAAACTTGTTAGGTGTTGTCTTATAAATACCAATACTTCCCTGGTCTATGACATGTTGTGTATGCATTTGAGTATCTTTTTTTTTTTTTTTGCAGTATCACTGTGTAACATGGTATGTAATATTCAGATCTCTGTCATTTTTACATCTCCCTTCCATTGGATACAGAATCTTTGTATCTCGCAAAGCCAGTAATTTTAGGAGGTTTCGACAGGGAGAAAAGGTTGAGACAGTGAAGGAAATGGACGTTTTGGTGGCACATGTATAGAAAGATGAGCTCATGAAGGAGATGGACAAAGTCTTTGAGCTAAAATGGAATGAGGGTACAGGCGAGATCTAATCCCTGGGAGACATGAGACATTGTAATGGAGAAATCTAGTGATAGAAGAGGAACCATTGCTAGTCACAAAAAATGAGCAGTTGGAAGAGTGCAGAATGAATGCTGTTGGGGTGAGAGAAATGTGAAGATGCCAATCAGTCAGATTTGACTTGGCAGAGGTAATACTGCTAGCAATCTTTCCATGAAGAAAATCAGCAAATGTCTTGCATTTGGAAAGAATCACAACTGATGGACTGGGGATTTTAGGATGCCACACAGAGAACAGATACTTCCAACATCTTTGGTAATTGTAGAAGTATAAGTCTTAGCTTTAGAGATGGTACTAAAATCAGTGAGATTTCTTCTATATTTGAGGCTAGATGCTGAGATCAAAGAGGGAACTCCCCCTGGTGTCACTGCTCCCTTTTGAAGACCTGGACTTGGTCATTATGCCAGAATGATCACGTGGTTTGAAAAAGTTTTTAGAGGAGTCAGTGGGAAAAAGGATAAAGGAATGGAGCTGAGTCTCACCTCTTGATACCAGTGGTGAAATTTAGTCCTAGAGGTTTTAGTTGTCAATGACCTTTGAATCAGGCTTTGAATTCTGCCCTATTCTTGCAGTACAAAGGGGCTGTAATTCAGCTGCAAATGCCCAAATGCCAATAATTCCCCTGGCATATCAGATCTCCTCTTTGCTGTGCTAATTGTCCAGTGGTGTAAGGTTCATTAAGGACCCTGTTTCCAATGGCACAACTCAGACATCTCTGGCAGTAGCTCTAAGTGGGGTTGGTTCCAGGACTAATCCTTGAAGTGGAACCAGATCCCTGATGTACTTGCTGTCCCCGCACTGGGAAAAACCTGGCCAAGTACATAGAATTCATATATATATGCAACAGAAGTGTCTTCCTCAGACACAAAAATATCCATTCCCTTGGGGAGGGAAAAAATCTCATTTATACCCCTCACATTCATTAATATCAACTGATGTTAATTACTTATCTTCTATAAATAGTGTAATTACCAAATAAGTCAAAGATATTTAAAAAGACCAGTCACAACCTTTTGAATAAAATACATAACATGTTATTTTAAAACTCTATTACTTTTGATCAATTATCATTAAGATTAATCAGTTAATAGTCAGAAATGAGGAAATACTAATTGAAGAATCATAATTGAACAACAACATTAATCAAAGGCAGGAAGAGTGAGAAGAAAAGAAAAGAAAGAAAAGAAGTGTTGTATAGATATTTATGCAGAATATTTACCATTTGACTGTTCAACCAAGTTAAGCACATGAAGAGTGTTCCCAAATCATAGCAAAAACTCAGCAACTCAGCTAAATGAAATAATTGCTGAAAAAGAAAGAGCCAAAATTGCTCTAGAATAAACCTCCCACTAAGAACACACATGGCCACTGCTAGCTCTGCTTAAGTGAATCTTCATATTTTACATCAATGAATATGTTCATCGTTTGCTACAAAAGTAACTCAATTTATAATCTTTACTTCATCCAAGAGATGGCAAAGTTTTTAGATAAAAAAGTCCCCAAATCCCACTTTTGTTAATTCTGTCTCCTTCCCTATTTGATCTAAATACGTGTACAATCCCAAGAAATATGAGAGTATTAATAAAATGATTTTATCTAAAAATGTCTAGCAGCAGATTGGTAATAGCTTTTATTGGACCAGCTTCTGTTCATGAAAGAAACAAGCTTTTGAGCTTACACAGAACTCTTATTCAGGTCTGGGAAATGTACTCGGATTGTCACAGCTAAATACAAGGTGGAACAGACTGTTTAGCATAAGTAGTTAGCACATATAGTAATAGACCATTCTGTTCCACCTTCTATTTAGCTGTGACACTTTGAATACTTGCCCAAAGAAGAACTTGTTCCTTTCACCATCAGAAGTTTGTCCATTAATATCCTGGGACCAACATGGCTACAACAATGCAACTAGCAGATTATTTCTCCCCGTCTAATGGTAGAGTTATCATTTCAAAGTTCTACAGATGTCTCATATATGAGAATCAAGAGAGGACATTTAAGTATAGAAATTACCTAGGCCCCACTCCTGCGAAGTTTTCTGTGTGGGTGGGACGGTTCTGAGCACATGGAGTATGAGGCAGAGAGACTGAGCTCTTGGAGCCAGAGATGCAGGGAGATTTCTGGAAAAAATAGAAGTATGTAAAAACAAAAGGAATTCCAATACTCCCAATTTTTATGAAATTCTGGTGTAATTCCAGTTATATTTTTCATATTTCTCTAATAATCTTTTCACACTGTCTTCCTTGTTGGAATCTTTCACACACCTCATCCATCTGTATTATACATTCTGTCACATTAAACAATATTCTTCTCTTGCTCAGTAAGTGAGAGTATGTTAAACTTCTAATAACAACAGCAGGATGAAAATGATTAAGACAAACATATTTATTTTTGTCTTTAATTTACCTATAGAGTGTTATACCAACCTTCTTATAAAAATTGGTAACCTTTACAGAAACTAAATTAATAGGAAGATGACCAACATTTATTTCTAAATTATTTATAATGAAATGAACACTGTTCAATGAATACTGTTCAGAGGTTTCAAGATTTGTTTTCCATATCAAAAATATATCCTGTATCGGCTCAATCTTGCAAGGTACTGAGAAATTTAGCCTCAATCCAACAAAGTACTTAAGCACATGCTTACCTTTAAACATGTAAGGAGCCCCATTAGAGAACAGACATAAGCTGAAGTTAGTCAAGTACCTAACTTTAAACTCATGAGTAGTCCCACTAACACCACTTGAAGTATTCTCACATGCTTAAAGTCAGTAATGGGAATAAGTATTTCACTGAAATGGGGCTTCATGCAGGGGGCCAGTTTCTTAAAGTGTCTTCCAGGTTTCCTAAATGAAACCACAGCGGAACTCCAGTAGCCAAAAATACATTTTACTCTCTTTAATTGCTAAAAAACAAGATTTTACTTTTCTATACCACATCTACCCATACAGTATTCTGTTAAAACAATGACAAGGTTTGATGGGCTTAGATTTTATTCCAGTCATAACTTGCATTCCCAAATAAACTTTGGAACAAAACAGTACTGTTTCATGGTCTCCATTTCCAAGTTTCTCAACAGTTCTGCAGCATATCTTTTTGTATATTCAAAAGTAGGCTATCAAAATATAATGCCAATTTAAGCTGCAACCATTATTTATATTAGTAGTGCGGGGGGAGGGGGGGATGTAGTGGTAAATTAATCTTTGTGCAGCAAAGAACTCCTTAAAATAGGTTTTCAGCATGCATAGTAATGAACTCTTGCTATCTCTCCTGAACAGACATCTTTAAATAACTATGTCCAAAGTTGTTTAAAATCCTTTTCCTAGAGTTTCAGTAATGCAAGGAAGACTGAGTCCTCACTTATAACACTGATCAACACACGTCTCCTATTTTATCCTCTGCTTAATATAGGGAACTCATGAATCAGCTGTGACTTTTACATGCCTTCCCTTTGACCTTCCCACAGATAATCATAATAACGCCAGGCTGCTGAGAATCAATCAGTTTTCATAAAGGCAGCAGCCTTCAGATTAATCTCATATTATTAATTCTGCAAGTTAAAAAGACAAGCAGACAGACAAGATGGCTTTCAGTGCTATTTACTTCCCTAAAAATATTTCCTCTGGATAATAAACAAACAAATTTCCAATCTGGTGAAGCTGTAAATTTGTAGCCTTCATAAAAATTAATTTAAATGGATGTGACTGTGAGGTTGGGATTGTAAAGATTAGGAAGACTCCTGTAGTTATAATTGCCTGCTCAGTTCATCTGCTGCTCTGTCACTCAAGAGTGGCACAGCTGCATTAACAACTCTAATCATAATCTAATTCTCAGATCAAATTCCCATCTTCAATATATACTTTAATAAAGCTTCCATTCCCCATCTTTTAGCCTTAATTATTGCTTCCTGTCTCCCCTGACAACCAAATTAAAAGGTACATGCTGCAGCTCTATAATAAAAAAAAAAATAGCACAGACACAACTACTGTACTGCAAATCCACACTAACCTTGTGAAGGTTGGATGTCTTCTGATAACCAGATTTATTTTTTTTTTTTTACTGATAAGCACTAAAAGATAAGAAATACAATTTTATAATCATCTATTGATTTTTCTTTTTTCCCTGCTAATATAGAAAATTACCTGGGCAAGTTTTTTTAGATTAGCAAAGCAAGAAGAGACAAATTTATAGGAGATTTGTCTCTAGAGCCAAGTAGACTGTTTAACTTCTTGAAACCAGAGGTAGTGGACATTGTACTGGTTAAATTTTAAAACTAAGATCCTAATTCAGCAGCGTACCGAATCACATGTCTTTCTTAAAGGACATAACTGATCCGCGTGACGTCAATGAAACTATTCATATACTTAAAATTTGGCACATGCCTGAGTACCTTACTGAACTGGAGCCTGAAGGCTCACTGACTTTAATGGGAGCTCCTTTGCACACAGTTTGAAAGACTGGGGCTCTAATTTTGTTTGATGCAGTAAAAAGATAATGCAAAGAAAGATTTTGAAGTGAGAGTTAAATTTTCTATACAAATGCCACACAGAGACTTTGATATTTCTGAGACAGAAATATGTTTTCACAAATTCTTAATACTGGAATAACATAATTAGGCTTGTTTCAGAGTAGCAGCCGTGTTAGTCTGTATTCGCAAAAAGAAAAGGAGGACTTGTGGCACCTTAGAGACTAACCAATTTATTTGAGCATAAGCTTTCATGAGCTACAGCTCACTTCATCGGATGCATTCAGTGGAAAATACAGTGAGGAGATTTATATACACACAGAACATGAAAAATGGGTGTTATCATACATAATGTAAGTAGAGTGATTTTTATAGGTAAATATAGGTAAATATCTATTTTACACACACATACAAACTGATGAAAAATATTTCTATTGATGATAATCCAAATTTACGAATAAGCAAAGTAAGAAAAATGTTTCTTGAGAAATTATCACAATTTGATTTATGGATATTTGCTTTTAATATTTAAACATGACATTGATAATTTGGGTTTTAACTGTTATAAAGCTTTAACTTTTTGAATCTCAACATCTACTGTCATTAAATAATTACTCTTTCATACTCCCCATAATTTCTTGTAACTGTGAAAATATAAATTTATAGAAATAAAAAATGCTTAAAAATAATCATTGATATTATCCATCAAAATTATAAAAAAAGCTAAAATTCAGTTCTGCCAAGCCTAAACGTAATCAGGGAAATTACCAGGAAATTAAAATGGTGGGACATATATAGCTTACCGCAAGGATAGGCATAAGAAAACAAAAGGATTGTCAATGTAATTAAATAATTAAGCAACCAATTTGCGAACACCTAGAAGATAATAAGGTGATAAATAAGAGTCAGCATGGATTTGTCAAGAACAAATTGTGTCAAAACAAGCTGATAGCTTTCTTTGACAGGGTAACAAGCCTTGTGGATAGGGAAAGCAGTAGATGATGTATATCTTGACTGCAGTAAGGCTTCTGAGACTGTCTCGCATGACCTTCTCATAAACAAACCAGGGAAATACAACCTAGATGGAGCTACTAAAAGGTGGGTGCAGAACTGGTTGGAAAATCGTTCCCAGAGAGTAGTTATCAGTGCTGGAAGGGCATATCAGTAGTCATGCTGGAAGCGCATAATTAATCACAGTTTTAATCACATTGTTAAACAATAGAATACCAGTTGAAATGTATTGTTCAATTCACCTCATACAAGTACTGTAGTACAATCTCTTTATCGTGAAAGTGCAACTTACAAATGTAGATTTTTTTGCACTCAAAAACAAAACAATGAAAAACTTTAGAGCCTATAAATCCACTCAGTCCTACTTCTCATTCAGCCAATCCCTAAGACAAACAAGTTCGTTTACATTTACGGGAGATAATGCTGACCACTTCTTATTTACAATGTTACCAGAAAGTGAGAACAGGCGTTCGCACGGGACTTTTGAATCTGGCATTGCAAGGTAGTTACATGCCAGATATGCTAAACATTCGTATGCCCCTTCATGCTTCAGCCACCATACCAGAGGACATGTTTCCATGCTGATGACGTTCATTAAAAAAATAATACGTTAATTAAATTGGTGGCTGAACTCCTTGGGGGAGAATTGTATGTCTCCTCGTCTGTTTTACCGTCATTCTGCCATATATTTCATGTTATAGCAGTCTTGGATGATGACTCAGCACATATTGTCCATTTTAACAACACTTTCACTGCAGATTTGACAAAACACAGAGAAGGTACCAATGTGAGATTTCTAAAGATAGCTACAGTACTTGACCCAAGATTTAAGAATCTCAAGTGCCTTCTAAAATCTGAGAGGGATGAGGTGTGGAGCATGCTTTCAGAAGTTTTAAAAGACCAACACTCTGATGTGGAAACTACAGTATCTGAATCACCAGAAAAGAAAATCAACTTTCTGGTTGTGGCATCTGACTCAGGTGATGAAAATGAACATGCATCGGTCCGCACTGCTTTGGATTGTTATTGCGCAGAACCCACCATCAGCATGGATGCATATCCTCTGTAATGGTGATTGAAGCATGAAGGGACATATGAATCTTTATTGCATCTGGCATGTAAATATCTTGTGATGCCTGCTATAACAGTGCCATGAGAACACCTGTCCTCATTTTCATGTGACATTGTGAACAAGAAGCGGGCAGCATTATCTCCTGCAAATTTAATTTGTTTGTCTGAGCAATTGGCTAAACATGAAATAGGACTGAGTGGACTCGGAGGCTTTAAAGATTTACATTTATTTTTGAATGCTGTTATTTTTTGTACATAATTCTACATTTGTAAGTTCAACTTTCATGATAAAGAAATTGCACTACAGTTCTTGCATTAGGTGAATTGAAAAATACTAGTTCTTTTGTTTTTTACAGTGCAAATATTTGTAATAAAAATAAATAAAAAGTGAGCACTGTACACTTTGTATTCTGTGTTATAATTGAAATCAATATATTTGATAATGTAGACAACATCCAAAAACATCTAAATAAATGGTATTCTATTATTGTTTAATGGTGTGATTAGTCACACAATTAATCGTGATTAATTTTTTTAATCGCTTGACAGACCTAAAAAAGATGTATCTTTATCTAACCTTCTCTTCAAATTCAAAGTCTTTCAGCACAATAGCCACAATAACCAGACAATAGTTGTGGTTGGCTGGATTTCGCAGATTCATGCCCAGATTCAGTAAAGCAACGTAACGCGTGTGTAAGTACATCCCTATTCAACAATGCACAAGTTTAGCAGCTTTGCTGAATTGCAGCCTCAGTCATCTTGCTGTTTGCATGCAGCCTCAAGGGCTGATCAGAAGTACGAGGACAGAGGGCCATCCTTGGTGGCTGAGGGATCTTTTTGATCTCCTGTAGACTTCATTGCAAATAGTGAGGAGTTAAATTTTCCATTGAGGAGAGTAGGGTGTAGCAGAGCAAGTATGCATGCAAAACAGAGTGTGCACATGGGCCAATGAATCCAGGCCACATACGTTACCCCAAAGAGTGTTATCTTAGCAAAAGGGAAAATTAACTTAGTCTTGCACAATTTATTTTTGATGAACTCATGTAACTTCTTATTTTGCATCTCTACAAAGGTGCATATAAATACTATGTTTCTCGTACACCACATGTGCTCATTGATTGCAATGGGAGTTTGAGATGCATTACAAAAATACATTCTAATTAGAGCTCATCAGGAAATGATTTTTTCCTTTGCAAAAGTTTGTTTATTGAAGAAAATCCAAACATTTTCAATTAAAATGTATTGTTTTGTGTGTGTGTGTGAATTTCATTCCATTTTAATTCAAAAAAATCCTCAACAACCTTTTGTCAGAAAATTTACACCTGGAGGTGGGCAAATAACTGATCTTTCATTTCAGTGGCAGTTCCAAAATATTGAAGGGAAAAAAGGAAGAGTTCAAGATGAACTGACTTTGGAATTTTTGGTGAACAGAAAAAGTGCATTTTGAGTGTGTCCCACAGTGGCTATTTGATCTTGGGTCTTCTGAATCCTATATGAGTGTGCCAACCAGGGGGCTAAAGGGTTTGGGCAGGAAAGAGAAATTCAGAGGTAGAGGCAGCCACCTCTTCCTCTTCTGGCCATTTTATGAATGGCTAAAAATGTCATAGCAAATTTCTTTAGGATCGACTGAAACTGCATTTTTGGTTCAATAAAATATTTGTCTAAATTTTTTTGCCCAGTTCTATTTACAACCAGTTCTAGTTCTAATTGCTTTATGAACTTTTTCTTTTAGATTGGAAATAATTGCTTTAGACAACTATGTGAAATAAGTTAATGAAAGTAAAGTCACTGACTTGAAATTCTTTCTCTCTGGAATATCTTTTCAAATACCTCTTCAAAACAGATAGTATGTTTGCCCTTTCCTATCACCAAGTTCCTCACCTCTAGCCTCTCTTAGTTCTCAAAAATCATTCCAATGGTTCCAATATTACCTTTCCTCAGGTCAGTTTCACAAGGGACAGATAATGTAAGTTTAAATTATTATTATTTATCATGGATAATACATTGGCTTCAGACAGGATCAGGTCCCATTGTCCTAGGTGCTGTTAGAAACTCACAGATGAAGAGACACTGTTCTGCACCAAAGAGTTTGCAGTGTAATAGTTATCTAAGTATTTTTTAGCCTATTACTTCCTGATTCTGCATTTAGAGCTTTATCTTTCCTCATTAATGATGATTGCATTAAGCATCCTGTTAACATTATCCTTCATGAAGCAGGAGCAACTTAAAGATAAAGAACCTTTATGGAGGCCAAATGAAAGTAGTTATTAACATTTCGGACTTCCTTTTGTCGTTTTAGTTCTCACTTCCTATTCAGTAACAGTTACATGCTTCTTGTCTTTCTTTTGCTTTTTATGTCTTAATATGCTTTTCTCTTGTTCCTTTCATGAACTATGTTTATACTGCATTTTGTTTCCTTACCTTTCTGACCCCATTTCACTAACCTTGCAGATTTAGAGGGGGGAAGAGACTGTGTCATTTAGTCCACTATCTTCCCATGCAGGCTTGTATTTTCCAGTGCTTCACCAGCCTAGTTTTAAATGACCCAAGTAATGGGACTTCGATCACTTCACTTAGGAAATTATGCTACAGTCTAATAGATCTTGCTGTTGGGAATTTTCCTTTGACATTCAGCTAAAATTTATCTTTGTTCAGTTTCATACTGTTTTTTCCTAGTTATATCATCTTACATGACCCTATACAGACGTTGTAACTGCTAGGTATTCATAATTTTCGAATATGTCCCTTGTTTGGTTGGTTTTATTCTATTTAATTTCTCCTTTTTTCACTTTTGGTGTGGGTGAGGGCAGGGTGATTTTACACTTTTAAGTCTTTAAAAATCCCCACAGTCTCTCATTGAGCATTTCTCTATCGCCTTTATATTTCTTTTGCAGTGGGATTGTTCACAATCTCACGAGCAACTAATAATGTTTACCTTTAATCAATTACATTTACTTTTTTCCCCCTGAAGCTTGTCATACCATGCACCTAATCCAAATGAAAATAACCTCGTCTTCAGTTATCATTATCATATAGTGTGTACTTATATACTTGTACCAGAGGTAGTATACAATACCCTAATACATTGCATCTACTGTTGCTGATCAATAAAAGAACGTGTCCTAATGCATCTGCATATTTCTGCTTTAAAAGTAGTGACTATATTTTATTTCACTGCATTTGAAAAAGTAATGATTCTGTACATGTTCTTATTGATATAGTCTATAGAGGCCTGTTAGTTTCATGACTTTTGTCTAAAATATGTTAGTCTGTCTTCTTGAACTTAATAAAACCGTGTCCTCCTTTTTCTGTCATTTTTAATAAACCATCAATAGATTGTCTTGTTTCCCAGTGAATAAAAATGTGTGGTTCAATTACAGGAGCTGATGCTCTGAAGGTTAAATCACTTCACTGCATCTCTTGTACTCTGTGCAAGGAAAGACTTTGATTTACCAAGCCTTTCACGTTAACAATGATGGTCTACACAAAGTAGAGCATCTCGGAATGAAAATGAGCATTTAGGTTGCCCTGGTTAATCTTTGTAGCATTATAATACTAGGGTTTCATAATTTTTTTCAAACATATTCATAACAATGATTACTTTTCTAAGTAATCCTGGCTTGATTTTTTGAGTTTACAAATGACTGAGTTATGCTTAGAATGTACTCCATGCTGAGGTGTGGAAAATGGCATTTTCTTATGAAATCATCTACTCTCCTCAGTAGTAGTTCCTGGATGTGAATGAATATTATCCTTTGAAATAACCTTCTTCAAAGACCTAATTTCTATATTGGAAAATTTGACAAAGGGAATCCATTTAGCAAATAATATGCCTGTAGCTGCCAGCTCCATAGTAACAACATAATTTTGCTCTTGTTGTTGTTGTTGTTTTAAAAAAGGAGCTATGTAGTACAGAAATCTGGGTGACTTACAATGTATCTTTATAGTCTGAGATTCAAGTCCTTTCATAGCCTTCAAATGTGTGAGAGAAACAAAACTTATAAAATATGTGTTGGATTTGGGGGATTGGGGGTAAATTTTCTGAAACTTTGTATACGTATGCACATTTTAAAAAGGGACTTGAGGATGGGTGCACATGTGTAGGCAGTGAAGCATAATTACAGCTATTGGGAATTCCCCAGCCCTCTACACTAGTCCTCCTTGACTTTATCCAATTTCCCTTCATTCATGTCATTTGTTCCCTATGCAGATGAAAACTAGTAAAAATATCCTTCTCCATTCTTGTCATATCCTTTCTCCAGGCCTCTGGGAGCTAGCAATTCCATCCTATTCACTCTTTTTGCATCTCAGGAATCTTGTGACAGGTTTCTCTCTATCAAATTGGCAACATAGATCTTTTTCCTTTCCAATGGCCCCCTCTCAGTGTTTATGATTTATAGTCATTAGTTTGGCTATTTTCAGTCTTTGATTTGCTCCTCCTTGTCCAGGGCAGAATACCTAGTATGAGTTCCAAGGTTCAGTGGTTCACATACGGTTCCTGAAGTTGCTATATTCTTACATCTTCCTTCATCTTCTTGTACAGTTAACCCACCCATGGACACAATCTTTGTTCTCAATATTCTAGCTAGTTTGGCTTCCCTGATATCTCCCAGTAATATCTCTTGATGGCCACTCTCTTCTCTTCCAAAAAGAAAGCACTTTACACAACGATGGTATGGCCCACTGCCTCTACAATTCACTGAACCTGAGGATTCCTGAAGCAAAGAAACTGCAACCTATGGCTCCTGGGGCATGAGAACTGACTGTTGCTCTCTGGGACCTCCTTCCCTCTTTCAGAGACATCCAGGTTGCCACTGGCTCTCCCCACCTTGAAAAAGCCCCACTGAGTACCTAGAAGCAATGCTAACTCCTGTGTGGATTTCCACCGACCTTACTGGCTGAAATCTCTGCTAGCTTGTGTCAACCCTCAATGGCTCCAGATTCCTCCAGGGCCAAAACAACATGATGTTGGCACTAAGGGGCTTGGGAAACACCATATTGGTTCTGCTGCCCTGCCTCTCTGGCTTTAAGGGATTTTGCTTCTTTCTATGGCTCATGCTATGTGTTCATATTATTGTCTGTTGTGTAGTTGTAGCCATGTGGGTCCCAGGATATTAAAGAGACAAGATGGATGAGGTAATATCTTGTATTGGACCAATAACAGATCTTACTTCACCCACCTTGGCTTCCTAATAGGCTTAGATTCTCATTTTAAGGTCACAATCTTGTAATCCTTCCTAGACACTTAGGCCAAGATTTTCAAAATCAGAAGCCCAAAGTTAGGCTTCTAAGTCCGCATGAGCCACAATGAGAGGTTTCTGCTGCTCAGCACTTTTGCAGAGCAGAGCAGAGCACTTACTTAGGGGTATATCAGAATGGCCCCAATCCTGCAATTGCATACACACAGGCACGTGTATGCCTGTCTGCATTCAAACAGTTGCAGGGTCCTGGGACTCTTAAAAATCACAACTTAGATTTGGAATCTCTTACTCAAGCCAGCTAGTGTTTACCCACTTCTGGGGCTACTTGTGTCAGTAAATATGCCTTAATATGAGTAAGAATAGCACAACCTAACACTTGCTCAAATTGATCTCCCAGATAATCCATGCAATTTAGGAGCTAAAGAGTTGCAATGACAAATAAAATGTTTGTGACATTACCTAGTTTGCATAAGTAGTCTATAGAACACTGTCAAGGTTGGTTAGCCCCAAATTTAACCTTCCTTTTTCCCCTTCCTTGTATCTCTTTGCAAAGGCTATCTCATCATTTCAATATTTTTCTTTAAAGAAATGCTTCAATGCTTTCCCCCCCTTTTTTAAAAAGAGAAAATGGAAGAGCTTTCAGTTGAAATGACAGTGGCGCAGCTTTCATGACAAACTCGTACACATGCATGTGAGACAAAGGGATGGGGGAAGTTCAATAAGGAAGCAGATTTCATTTGCAAGGTTTCTCGGGGGTTACTGCAAATAACAGTAAGGGGAAAATATGTAAAGGCACATGAAAAATACCATGGCAAATTTGTTTTAGGGGTGGAGAAGAACCATGCACACTATTTATCAGAATTCAAAGTACTAGTTATTCAGTTTATGATTTTACTATATGGCATAGTTTGCTCTCATTAATAAATACACCATAAAGGGCTATTAATATTATTTATTTGCATTACAGTAGAGTTTATAGACCCCATCCAAGATGAGGGTCCCATTGTGCTAGATACTGTACAGATACATATTAAGAGATGGTTCCTGCTCCAATAAGCTTACAATCTAAATAGACAAGACAGACAAAGGCAGGGAGTAGAAACAGGGGTGGAATGTGTCTAAGGTCAGAGCCATACCCATGAGTAGATCCCATGTCTCATGAAAGCCTGTCTAGTTGCCATATCCACTGGACCACACCGCCTTTCTCTGTACAGCCCTCTAATGGGCATAATGTGAGCCTACACTATGCCTGGACACTCAGGCACAATCCATCCCTCTGCTCTGTAGTATAGAATGGGAGTACAGAGGCTACACCATCCATTGCGGGCACCCATCCATCTGTGACACAGGCTACTGTGTGTGTTTGTTTGTGGGGCAGGAATGTTGTTGGCATGGCTGTGGGCTCTCTGAGACAAGTTAAATGGAGGGGGCTGTCTTGATGCATCCCTTAGTGCAGGGACAGACACTGTAATTGGCCCTTGTGTAGGGTGGGGTTCCTTGTAACATTCATTTCCCCCGCCCACACCCACCCACCCCCTTAATGCACAACCTGTGCAAAGAGGAATAATCTGGCCTTACATTATCATTGTTATAAAGACAGTATCAAGCATTTAGAAATGCCTCTATAGCTCACAAATATTAGCCATCATAACAAAGGAGCCCAATTGTACAACCTTATAGCTCATGTGAGTACATTTTCAGTAGTGTAAGTGTTTACACAACTGGACCCTATATAAAGTTTGTAGAGTCTAGTCAATGTATTTCTATATGGAGATCTGTTAATACTTTGTTTTAATTGTGTTACAGAAGAATAACCCTCATCACTAGCATGCTCATTCTCCTCAGGTCTTCAGCATAATAAGGAACAAGTGGAAATCTTGTCAGCATGTGGTTTTCCTGCCCTTTCCTGGCAGCTGTCAGATTTGTACTTATGTAGCAGCCAGCAGCACATTATTGTTTCCAAGTAAGGGAAACGTCACATCTCTTTGACATTGCAAGATATGACCCACTGCTTTAATTAGCATTTTTACAGACTGCAATCTGAAATGACAGCAAATCTTCTGCATGTCCCCTCTCTCTATTTCAGTTGCAAATATAATTTAAAATCAGCTGCTGAGCTATTGAGAATTAAGTATGCAACATTACCTTAATTGTGCCTGTATAATTTTACAGATATTTGTAAACTCTGAAATGTTCACTCTAACTTGCTTTCAGATTGAAAGCATAAAAATCAACTCCCCAAACTGTGCAAATATGAAGAAAAGGAAAAGCATAATTTGTTTTTGATACTGATGGAATCGACCCAGAAACCAAAAAAAAAGAACTTTCAGTAGCTTGCAAAATGTTCTACCACTTTACATCACTAACAAGATTGCATAAAGCAACATGAAAGACATGGCTGTACAGAAATGTAAAGGAACATGTTTGCCCTTGGATGTTCATTAGGTCTGGGAGCCTGTGCGATGTCGCACCAACAGCAAATATCACGTTACCATTTCCCCATCCTACAGAAGAAAATGTTACATCTCTAAGACAGTGTAATATTTGACCCTTTATTTTCCACTAGCCTACTGCTGAAAACTGTAATCTGAAACAAAAGCCTTCCACATTTCTATTTATCGGCACACCTTCCAGGGCTAGAACCTCAGCTGGTGCAAAGCAGGGTAGCTTGATGGGTTCAGTGGAGCTATGCTGATCACACCAGGTTCTGTTCCCCACTTTTTTATTATTATTTTTCTTGACTCGTTGCAGGCTCCAGAAATAAACCCGTGCCATCGAGAATGTTCGATCTCTTACTTTAGACAATGTTCTGGGTATACCTATTTAAAATTTGTCTTCTGATAGCAAGCACTTCCCCCCATAAACAAATTATGCAAGAACAGCTGAAAGAAAAGTGTAATGGTTTTGATCTCATTAGGACATAACCATTAGTGGGTGAGCAATTAAAAAAGTAATTGCATCACCCTGAATTTACTTTTCTGACAGTCAGGAGGGGGTCATTTCCAATATCCATCAGCCTCTGTCTTTAGTGTTATCATTACTCATATTCTGCTGTGTGCCATGTGTTATGTCTTCTCTACTTGGGGGCATCTAATATGCCTTCAAGTTTCTAAATAACAAAGAAAAGGATCCATTCTGGACTGGTGACAACTGCATTCTGCTGAGGTGAAGAACAATTTTTTTAAAGATATCTAAAAGAAAAGGAAAAACTCTATAGTCTTGTTACCTTAAATATCTTCTGCACATCATAAGAAACAGGAATATCCACCTAAGAGTTTATATTTAGTTCAGCAAGGACCTCTGAAATATACCTATCATCTTTTGTCAAATAGAATTGTTTAGTGTGAAATTTACCTCTAATCAATTACTAGTTCATCCTCTGCCATTGTGGCAAAGCCTATTTCATTACTCATAAACCATCCCTACTAGTTGGATGTTGAGCATAACTATGAACATCTGCAATAACCCTCCCTTGGCAGCTTATTCCATTGTCCAGCTATTCTAGTCACCAAGCTTTTCTTAATATTTAACCTAAAACATTTTAGGACAGAAGAGCCAGATACAAAATTATGCTTTGCAGGGGTGTGGGACAGATCCTCAGCTGATATCAATTGCCATAGCTCCTTTAGCCTGACAAGGGCTGCATTACACCAGCTGAGTATCATGCCCAGTCTGTCTATTTTCTTTAACTGGGAGTTCAATCAGACTCTTCATAAAGTAGAAAGAAAAGGAGTACTTGTGGCACCTTAGAGACTAACCAGTTTATTTGAGCATGAGCTTTCGTGAGCTACAGCTCACTTCATCAGATACATACCGTGGAAACTGCAGCAGACTTACTCCTTTTCTTTTTGCGAATACAGACTAACACGGCTGTTACTCTGAAACCTTTCATAAAGTAGCTAGTTTGTACATTTTTTAAATCCATCTGCACATGTGAAGCCTGATATCAAGGGAGGCCGTGTTTGTATTTGATTATAAGCACTTTAGAATAAGGAGACTATTTTGATCTGTGTTTTCTTACAGACTATGTGCGGGATTTGGAAAGCCTTCAAAATTGGCCTAACTCTACTTACCAGTAAAGTCAATAGGAGTTTTACCATTCATTGAGTTCAGTGGAAGCAGAGTAAGTCTGTTGAGTGCTTTAGAAAATCCCACCCTATAATACTCTATGAATGCTTAAAAGACAAGCTTTTTTACTGAATTTGTGAAATGATCTATAGCTTGTACGGAAGAATATTCACAAAACATTAGGCTAACAAATATCCTGCTAAATAACACTTGGCTGTAACCAGTCTGAGTGGGTCGTGAGAATATAACTCTAGACTGAATTTCCTGGAATGATTTTTATCTGGAAAATCCATCCTTTGCCCTCTATTCTGTGTCAGACACAGAAAGACTTGGGCATTTGTTTCTTTGCAAAACCACTTCTTGGGTCAACATTTCATTTCCAATTGAGCTGCTAACATGTGAGGGTCAGATCCTCAATTTATGTAAACTTATGTAGCTCTGAAACTCATGGAGCTATGCTGATTTGCACCGGATGGGGATTTGCCTCATGGTCCTTTCAGCAATGTGACATTTATTAAATCTTGCAGTAAACCTGTGGTTCTGTGGTAGCCCAAGAAAAGCTGTCCTACCTCCTGTATATTTCCATATAGAAATCTAATCTACTGTATTTATCACTTTAAAAGGATCATTCACAGGATCTTATCAGGCTTTCTGTCAATTTAAAATGGTGGCAAGGTGTTGGCAGCCTCTCTCTCTCCCACAGAACAAATACTCAGTCCTGTGTCAATACATCCTATGCCAACAGAGCACATTCAGCACTCTTGTTGAAACTTTTGATTGATATTTTTTCAATTAGTGGTGATGGGTGAACTTCAAAGGATCAGATTCATTTCTGATAAGCCCACAGAAGCCTAGAGGTGTATCCAAAGCTGCTCCCTTCTCCCTGTACCAAAGTTGCCTTGTCTTCCTGCTCCAGAACACAATTTGATGATTTCCCTTTCTTCTGAGCCTACCTCTCCATGCTCAGAGCCTCCAACCAGCTTCTTAATCTAGAATCAGTTCTCCTGCTTATTTCCGGCCTTGGGTACTTGGAATGCACTTGCAGTTCCAGGTTGCTCCTGGCACTACACCTGCCTGAGCATCATTCAATCATTGCTTCCGAATCCTTGAGGCTTCTCTCCTCCTTTAATCCCCCATTTTCACCTTCTCCAATTGCAAAGATTCACCAACCTTTTTAGTCCATCTCAGCATCTTGAATTATCTGGCAGTCTCTCCTGGGCCATGTACTTATACTTATCCTGGGCCACATCTGTGCCTCTCCTGTTTGACGCATGAGAGTCTGATTTCAAGGGAGAATTAGGAGACTGACTTTTCAAAGCAGAGCCCACTGGGTGCACTTGTAAAAATGCAAGCCCCCTATGTGCCTCACGTTTGGACACATGCAAATTGGATTTCTGGATGAGTGCTCAATAAATATGAGTGTTATTTATGCGCACATAAATGCCCATTTGCACGTGCAAATGCAGTCTTACGCCGGCACAACAGATGGGCAGCGTTTGGTCTCCACTTTGAAAATTAGAATCGGAATTCAAAATTTAAAAAACCAAACCAAACCAAAACAATAAAACAGCTGTTCCAGCAGAAGCTGGCAACCTGCTGAGATGCCACAGGTGGGCATGTAGGAGCAGTGGATGCAGGGGGAGGAAGGGGATTTTGGACACATGGTAGGGAAGTTGAGACTGGCTAGAGTTTTAAGTAGTTAGTGTTTGCCCTGATGCTCGGGTTGTTTCTGTTGTTTCCCCAATCCACTAGTAATAAGGACTCAATAGTGACCAGTCAAAAATGCGAAATCTTCCATTGCAGCCTCCAACAGCAATGATAATCCAGTATTTTAATATTTTTTCTTTTTCATGAAAATGATGGCTTCTCGCTAAGGTTTTACGAAACCTCATATCGGCCCAATTTTGTTGAGTAGGTCTTAACGGCTTCAGATGCTGAATATGATTAGGTCTGAATGTCTGAGATTAGTAATAGTTTGGGTTTGGGATCTAGTAAGTATCCTTTCCTTAGCAGAATCTATCTTCACCTCTACATAGAGTGGATTGATCTGAATGGATGCATATGTTTGCTACACTTGAGTATACAGAGTAAAAATGCCAGGACTGTGACATTTCTGAAATGTACATCTACATTACACATCACTGTAAAATGGCAGGGCGGGGCTAGACAGCCATGAAAATGAACAGGCTCTTTAATTACGGCATGAATGTTCTCTCTGTTAAATTGCTGCCAAAGCTAGTGCCTATAGCACGTTCTGCAGATGGATCTTGGGTTTGCTCAACTCAGCCAGCAGCTATTTTAAAGAGTGCCCAAACCTGAAAGAACTTTTTAAACCCAAAAGCCTTAGACAAACACTAAAATAGACAAATTTCTGTCATGCTGTCAGTTGCCAATGCCGTAAAACAGCTTGTGATGTTGTAATGCAAAAGAAATTCAATCTGCACTACCTGGTCATACCCACCATGCGTACATTTCCAAGCAGCCAACAGAGGAAGTCAATGGGATTGCTCACCAGCTTAAAGTTAGGCTCATATCTCAGTACCTTGACAGACGGGGGTTTTAGCCCCTAGCCTAAGAAGGGGACAATGTGAAGATGCACCACCCCATGAAGACAATCTTTCCCCAGGCAGAGCAACCTTGTGTGCAGCAAGACTGTGCAGCCTAACAAAACATACGAGCTGCTCTCCTTGGTCTATCTGAGCTGCTCCAGACCCCAGTGCCAAGGCATTGCTGGGCCACCCTGTTCTGCCTCTCCAGCTGCAGGGTGCTGGTCTCCCCGGAGTGCAGGTCTCTGTATATTTTCCCCTGTCTGTACTTGCATAAGAGATTGTCAGCTGGCCCATTTATTTCTCCATACACATTCAGATACAACACACACATGTAATCTTCCTTAAGAAGCACAGATGCCTTTCAGGCCAAAAAAACCAGGGGTGAAATCCTGTCCCTATTGAATTCAATAGCAAAACTCCCATTGACTTCAATGGCATCAGTATTTCACTCAAGACTATTTTAAAAGATTCCATTCCCTGCCTCAAACGGGCACCTCCAGAAGTAACCAAGTAACTTACACGCTGGACTTAAAAGTAATGAAAAAATATACCAATACAGTTGGAAAAATGAAATGATACACATTTTAGCAAATTTAAGGATGCTCAGATATTTTGTAAAGAAACGATACTATTCTACCACCAAGCCCCCTTTCATTTGTCTGTTTATTACCTGTCGCATTATGTGGACTGTGTCTGAGGCAGTGGCGGATTAGCTACTGGGTCTCCAGGGCCCATGCCCAAGAACCCCAGCCAAATAGGGGGCCTCCCCAAAAATCCGCCACTGGGCTGGCAAGGTGGGGGAAGCCCCCATGCCCTGACCCCACTCTGCAGCAGCAGCGCTGGGCAGTCAGGGTGGGGGAAGCCTCAGTGGCCCCTAACCCCGTCCCTGGCAGAAGTCACAGGATGGGGGACACTCCCCCTCAGTGGACCCCGACCCCGTCCCAGGCAGAAGCTGTGGGACAGCAGGGGAAGCCCGAGCACCCGAACTCCCGCTGAGACCTTGGGACTGGAGGAGCTCTCACTCCCCGCTGCAACCCTGCGGCCATGGTGCAGTGACAGAGCTTCTCCGGTCTTGGGGCTGCAGTGCGGGGGTGGAGGGGCAGAAAGGAACAAAAGGGGTGGGGGTCAAGTTGGGGGTGGGGACCCTGGGTGGAACAGGGGCCGCCCGGGGAAGGGGCAGAAAGGGCTGCATACAATATTCATTACATACAATACAGCCCTGATGTGTGCTGTTCTCAAGCACTACCTAACAGAAATAAACAGCAATAATAATAATTGCTACAATGTGCTGTTGCTCTTTTTCTACCTGGTGCCAACTGCAATGTTATTTCTTCTTTGCTGGATGCAAACAGAAATGGCTTCTGGCAATTTCTAGGAAGTTGTAGAGTGCTCACATCACAAAGGGACTCTGAGCTAAACTAAATCTTCCCAGGCTAGTTTGAACAGTTAGGTTGCCCAGACTACTTGAGCTAGTAGCAGTGCTACGGGGTACATCACAAAATGGCTGCAGATAGGTCGCTACTCCTTATTTCCAAACTCCATAAGCCTTCCTGCTGAAGGGTATGTGTGGGAAGTTATTTTCAGTACTTTTAAAGTACTAGCTAGTTAATTTAATGTAATTTTGTTGCAGCTGGGCTTTGTTATGCTGCTGGATTTTTTTTTTTAAGGAATGTTATTTTAAATAACTGTTACAGCATCTAGAGCTGAGGATTGACATCTCATTTCTCTTTTCTTCATAGATTTTGGGGCCAGAAGGGACCATTATGCTATGACCTAGTTAACAGGCCCTAGACTTTCGCCCAGCGATTCCTACATCTAGCCCAACAGCTTGTAACTGAATAACAACTTTTATTTCAGAAAGACTTCCGTTCCTAACTAAGAAGCTACAATATAAATCAAAAGAAATCAAATAGTAGAAAACTAACTAATTAACATGTAGAATTGATCCTTCATTGTTCAGTATTTTGTTTAGGTACACTAGAAAGACATTGCTTTTTATTAGAACTCTTATTTGTTGATGCTGACTCACACCAAGGGAGGTCTATGTCTAACGCTTGGTGTGGGTCAGGAATCTGTCGGGGAAACAAATGGCTGAGATCAATGCAAATGAGAGTACTGGAATACTGGAATAAAAATTTACATGGAAAAACTACATAAAAAGAACATTACTTTTGCTATGTTATACACTCAGAATTTAGCCTGCCTGTGGAACTTTAATTTGCCCCCCTTGCATGGATGCTTTATGATACAATCTTTAATTATATAGTCACATAGATATACACACACCAGAAAATACTATGAGAGCAGTAGTAGGCTGTCATCCTTTATGTGGACCAAGCACTAGATGCACACTTTGCCAGTGAGTTTGCACAGATATTTCCTGACCGCGAAGGAATGTTGAAACTCTGGAATCTTGGGCTTAATTCCAGATTCTGGAGGGGAGTGAGCAGTGGTGGCTATAAATCCTTTTGCCTCTGTTCTCCCAAGCATAAGCCCTTCTGTTTGTGTCCCCTCCATCTAGTACCTATACCAGTCCTCACTCACCTCACCAGTACTCCCTACCCCAGCTCCTCACCCCAGTTCCCTCACCTGATCATTCCCAGTCTCCATATCACAGTCCCAGTCTCCCCCTCCAAGCTCCTGATTTACATCTCAGTCTTCCTCCTACACCTGATCCCAAACCTAGTCTCCCTCCCTTGTCTCAGTCTTTTCCCCAAGACCCTGGCCCAGCCAGTCATAGTCTCCTTGTCCCCGCTGCATTTCAATCAGGCTTTCCCCCTCCTTCTTCATCTGGCCTGGATGCCACCAGGGGGAGTATGAGAGCACAGGAAAGACATTATCCCTGCTCTGTTTCTGTGCCCAGTTCCACTGTGGCCCTTCACAATCAGGAGGAGCAATTGCAGGGAGACTCCAGTTTGGCCCGTACACCACCAGACTGGAGCATGTGCAGTTCAGAGAGAATCTTCAGAGAGCTTAGCTGACAAACTCTAACATGTCTCTACTGAGCATGTGTAAACTGAGATTTTTCAGAGTTTTATAGCTTGGCCAAATTTGGCCAAATGTTCACAGGGAAAAGCCAGAGATACGTCCCTGCCACAAAGGCAACCCCCAAGGCAAATTTCAAGTACTTCCTCAAAAGCATAGATTAGCTCTTCTGAACGAAAATGTTAAGGAAAATATAGGCAAAACAAATTATTTTCCCCTAACCTCATTCTGAACAATGGCTGAACTGATTTTGCTGAAACTTTTCAAACAAATTAAACCTGATGGAGACACACAGTATGGAAAATTTCAGCCCAAGCTGTAAACTTGGCAAAGTTTTAAGCAACTGAAAACAGGGTTTTATAACGGAAGCCTTATTATGTCAGGCAACCTTAAATAGGGTAGTAGTAAATAGTTCCACCTAAATTAACTGTAGGCATCACTACAATATTTGATCTGTATCAAAATTAAAAATGCAAGGCTCCCTTCCCCTGCAACCGCTTTGCATTTGTTGGATTAAATAGTAAATGAGAATAGGCATTCACTTCATGGGGTGGGGAGCAGAGGCCAAGTGGAGGCAAGCCTAGGAGGATTTACTGATGTGTGACAGAGACTTCTGCTGATCATGAGAGCTAAAGCCTATTTTATTTATTCCCTGCAGTGCATACAGTACGTTTGCTGTTCTCTGCTGACTAGCAGTTTAACCAACACAAACCCAAAGGCTTGCAAAATTCCATGCTATTGGCACACTTCTATACTGGTCTCACCTGAGAATCCGTCTGTTGTTTTCAGTTGCACCTTCTGGCAATTGTTAGAATTTGCAGCCCTTTGGCCGAAATAGATTTTTGAACATTGTATTTTGTATTTATTTTTCTAACTTCCCTATTGGCATGGGGCTTCATGCTGAAGGCCATTGTTTATTGCAGAGTCCTTGTTTATTGCAGCCATTGTTTATTGCAGTCCTTTTGGGCCTATGAGCTCACTTAATTTTAAGTTATATTTGCAGAATAACCACTTCCAAAAATAAGAGCATTAGGGACATAATTAAAACTGAGTAAACAGTTTGCAATGAATAATTTCCTTGACAGATATACCGTTCATGATCAGATGTTGATATGTATTTATTTAATAGAAAATAATGGATATTAATTACATTACTGTAGACCCTACTGATCCCAACCAAAATTAGGACACATTGTTCTAAGCATGGTAAACACACACACAGTAGTATTCGTTCCCTGAACTGAAGAACTTAGGGTATGTCTACACTACGAAATTAGGTCAAATTTATAGAAGTCGGTTTTGTAGAAAGCGTTTTTATACAGTCGATTGTGTGTGTCCCCACACAAATGCTCTAAGTGCATGTAGTCGGTGGAGTGTGTCCACAGTACTGAGGCAACCATCGACTTCTGGAGCGTTGCACTGTGGGTAGCTATCCCACAGTTCCCGCAGTCTCCGCCGCCCATTTGAATTCTGGGTAGAAATTCCAGTGCCTGATGGGGCTAAAACATTGTCGCGGGTGGTTCTGGGTACATATCATCAGGCCCCCCTTCCCTCCCTCCCTCCATGAAAGCAAGGGCAGACAATCGTTTTGCTCCTTTTTTCTTGAGTTACCTGTGCAGACGCCATACCACAGCAAGCATGGAGCCCGCTCAGCTAATCGTCACCGTATGTCTTCTGGCAGACGTGGTACTGCATTGCTACACAGCAGCAGTTTATTGCCTTTTGGCAGCAGACAGTGCAGTATGATGGGTAGCCATCGTTGACGTACTCCAGCGTGCTCTTTTAACCGACCTCGATGAGGTCGGGGCACCTGGGCAAACTTGGGAGTGATTCAGCCAAGTCATTTCCCTTTTAAGTTTCGTTTCATGGCGATTCAGTCCTACCGGCAGTGCACTGTCTTTTAATCTGCAGCCAGCAGAAGATGACGGCCAGCAGTCATACTGCACCATCTTCTGCCGAGCACCCAGGAGATGATGATGGCTAGTGGTCGTACTGCACAGTCTGCTGCCAGCAAGATGTATAAAAATAGATGAAGTGGATCAAAACAAGAAATAGACCAGATTTATTTTGTATTCATTTTCTCCTCCCTCCCTCCATGAAATCAACGGCCTGCTAAACCCACTTTTGAGTTCTATCCTTGAGGGGGCCATTCTGTTTCTCGCAAAGCCACCCCCTTTGTTGATTTTAATTCCCTGTAAGCCAACCCTGTAAGCCATGTCGTCAGTCGCCCCTGCCTCCTTCAGAGCAATGGCAGACAATCGTTCCGCGCCTTTTTTCTGTGCAGACGCCATAGCACGGCAAGCATGGAGCCCGCTCAGATCACTTTGGTAATTAGGAGAGCATTAAATACCACAAGCATTATCCAGCAGTATATGCGGGACCAGAACCTGGCAAAGCGAAACCGGGCGAGTAGGTGACATCAGCGCGGTGACAAGAGTGATGAGGACCTGGACACAGACTTCTCTCAAAGCACGGGCCCTGGCAATGTGGGCATCATGGTGCTAATGGGCAGGTTCATGCAGTGGAATGCCGATTCTGGGCTCAGGAAACAAGCACAGACTGGTGGGACCACATAGAGTTGCAGGTCTGGGCCGATTCCCAGTGGCTGCGAAACTTTCGCGTCTGTACGGGCACTTTCATGGAACTTTGTGACTTGCTTTCCCCTGCCCTGCGGCGCAAGAATACCAAGATGAGAGCAGCCCTCACAGTTGAGAAGCAAGTGGCAATAGCCCTGTGGAAGCTTGCAATGCCAGACAGCTACTGGTCAGTCGGAAATCAATTTGGAGTGGGCAAATCTACTGTGGGGGCATCTGTGATGAAAGTAGCCAACGCAATCAAAGATCTGCTGATATCAAGGGTAGTGACCCTGGGAAATGTGCAGGTTATAGTGGGTGGCTTTGCTGCAATAGGATTCCCTAGTGGTGAGGCCATAGACAGAACCCATATCCCTATCTTGGCACCGGAACACCAAGCCAGTGAGTACATAAACCGCAAGGGGTACTTTTCAATAGTGCTGCAAGCACTGGTGGATCACAAGGGACGTTTCACCAACATCAAGGTGGGATGGCCAGGAAAGGTACATGATGCTAGCATCTTCAGGAACTCTGGTCTGTTTCAAAAGCTGCAGGAAGGGACTTTATTCCCAGACCAGAAAATAATCTTTGGGGATGTTGAAATGCCTATAGTTATCCTTGGGGACCCAGCCTACCCCTTAATGCCATGGCTCATGAAGCCATACAGAGGCAGCCTGGACAGTAGTCAGGAGCTGTTCAACTACAGGCTGAGCAAGTGCAGAATGGTGGTAGAATGTACATTTGGACGTTTAAAAGCATGCTGATGCAGTTTACTGACTTGGTTAGACCTCAGCGAAACCAGTATTCCCACTGTTATTACTGCTTGCTGTGTGCTCCACAATATCTGTGAGAGTAAGGGGGAGATATTTATGGCAGGGTGGGAGGTTGAGGCAAATTGCCTGGCCACTGGTTATGCACAGTCAGACACCAGGGTGGTTAGAAGGGCACAGGAGGGCGCAGTGCACATCAGAGAAGCTTTGAAAACCAGTTTCATGACTGGCCAGGCTACGGTGTGAAAGTTCTGTTTGTTTCTCCTTGATGAAACCCCCTGCCCCTTGGTTCACTCTACTTCCCTGTAAGCTAACCACCCTCCCCTCTTCCCTTTGATCACCGCTTGTAGAGGCAATAAAGTCATTGTTGCTTCACATTCATGCATTCTTTATTAATTCATCACACAAATAGGGGGATAACTACCAAGGTAGCCCAGGAGGGGTGGTGGAGGAGAGAAGCACCAGGAGGAGTGGTGGAGGAGGGAAGGACAAGGCCACACAGCACTTTAAAAGTTTAAAACTTTAAAACTTATTGAATGCCAGCCTTCTGTTGCTTGGGCAATCCTCTGGGGTAGAGTGGCTGGGTGGCCGGAGGCCCCCCCACCACGTTCTTGGGTGAGGAGTCTATGGAACTTGGGGAGGAGGGCGGTTGGTTACACAGGGGCTGTAGCAGCGGTCTGTGCTCCAGCTGCCTTTCCTGCAGCTCAACCATATGCTGGAGCATATTAGTTTGATCCTCCAGCAGCCTCAGCATTGAGTCCTGCCTCCTCTCATCAAGCTGCTGCCACCTATCAGCTTCAGCCCCCTCTTCAGCCCGCCACTTACTCTCTTCAGCCCGCCACCTCTCCTCCCGGTCATTTTGTGCTTTCCTGCACTCTGACATTGTCTGCCTCCATGCATTCGTCTGTGCTGTGTCAGTGTGGGAGGACAGCATGAGCTCAGAGAACATTTCATCGCGAGTGTGGTTTTTTTGCCTTCTAATCTTTGCTGGCCTCTGGGAAGGAGAAGATCCTTTGATCCTTGAAACACAGGCAGCTGGAGGAGGGGAAAAAAAGGGACAGTGGTATTTAAAAAGACACATTTTATAGAACAATGGGTACACTCTTTCAGGGTAAACCTTGCTGTTAACATTACATACAAAGCACATGTGCTTTCGTTCCAAGGTCACATTTTGCCTCCCCCCACCACGTGGCTAGCCCCTCATCCCTCCCCCCTCCCTGTGGCTAACAGCAGGGCACATTTCTGTTCAGCTACAGGCAAACAGCCCAGCAGGAACAGGAACCTCTGAATGTTCCCTTAAGAAAAGCACCCTATTTCAACCAGGTGACCATGAATGATATCACTCTCCTGAGAATAACACAGAGAGATAAAGAATGGATGTTGTTTGAACGCCAGCAAACATACACTGAAATGATTTGTTCTACAATGATTCCCGAGTACTGGCCTGGAGTGGTAAAGTGTCCTACCATGGTGGATGGAATAAGGCTGCCCTCCCAAGAAACCTTTTGCAAAGGCTTTGGGAGTACATCCAGGAGAGCCACAAATGCTAGGGCAAATTAATCATTAAACATGCTTGCTTTTAAACCATGTATACTATTTTAAAAGGTACACTCACCAGAGGTCCCTTCTCCACCTGGCGGGTCTGGGAGGCAGCCTTGGGTGGGTTCGGGGGGGACTGGCTCCAGGTCCAAGGTGAGAAACAGTTCCTGGCTGTCAGGAAAACTGGTTTGTCCACTTGCTTGCTGTGAGCTATCTACAACCTCATCATCATCATCTTCCTCATCCCCCAAACCTGCTTCCGTGTTGCCTCCATCTCTATTGAAGGAGTCAAACAACATGGCTGGGATAGTGGTGGCTGAACCCCCTAAAATGGCATGCAGCTCATCATAGAAGCTGCATGTTTTGGGCTCTGACCTGGAACAGCCATTTGCCTCTCTGGTTTTCTGGTAGGCTTGCCTCAGCTCCTTAAGTTTCATGCGGCACTGCTTCGGGTACCTGTTATGGCCTCTGTCCTTTGTGCCCTGGGAGATTTTGACAAATGTTTTGGCATTTCGAAAACTGGAACATGGTTCTGATAGCACGTATTCCTCCCCCCATACAGCGATCAGATCCCGTACCTCCCATTCGGTCCATGCTGGAGCTCTTTTGCGATTCTGGGACTCCATCATGGTCACCTCTGCTGATGAGCTCTGCATGGTCACCTGCAGCTTGCCACGCTGGCCAAACAGGAAATTGAAATTCAAAAGTTCATGGGCCTTTTCCTGTCTACCTGGCCAGTGCATCTGAGTTGAGAGTGCTATCCAGAGCGGTCACAATGGAGCACTCTGGGATAGCTCCCGGAGGCCAATACCATCTAATTGTGTTAGTCTAACTTGTTTACTCATATACACCAGTCCTAGAACAGAAAAGGTCACACATGAAATGCAACCAATCTTCTTTCAAGGATTTCAGTCCAAAGGAAAGTCCAGTTCCCAAGAAGCAACTCTGCCCCAAGAATTGACTCTTGCTGACTAATGCAGCAAGCAAACTCCATTGCTGCTTGCCACAGTTCCCCCAAAGAACAAACATCATCAAACCAAGAAAATATAGCATTTTCTTCCAAGACTACAAACTTGTCTGTATGCTAAGAAAAAGAACTTGCAAAATATGTGTAACATCACCATCTTGCAATCACTGTTACAACAATATTTTGGCCTACATGAAACTATCATAGGTTTTACTAGCAACACTGTACCTTACTGAAGAGTCCCACGACCCTGGCCCATTGGCATAAATTAATACAGAAGGGCTTAGAGATGTTAAACCACAATAAATAGAAAAACATATGAGATTATTACAAAGCAGTATATAAATGTTTAAAAAAATGTTAAGGTTGTAAAGTCAAGAACTAAAAGGTTAGGAAATGTCAGAATTGAGGTTGCTGATGCAAACTTAATTCTGTCCCCTTGTGTGTAGGAATTACAATACAGTCTTTCATTACATGATCACATCCTGTTTTTCCCCCCACAGCATTCCTGCCTCATTCTCTGCTCTTTGCTCTCATTTCAGTGCTCACAGTAGCCAAAAGAAGTCAGAGGAGCAATTGCAAGAAAAGTCCTGCTC
Organism: Eretmochelys imbricata; assembly: GCF_965152235.1. NCBI lineage: Eukaryota > Metazoa > Chordata > Testudines > Cheloniidae > Eretmochelys > Eretmochelys imbricata. The sequence goes on from NC_135573.1 coordinate 245,612,599, forward strand.
AGCTCCAGGTTGAAAGCATGCTCAGTGGCTCTGTGGGGCTAAAGCATTCATTGTGGCTGGCCCATAGCTCTTTGGGGATGGAACATGATCAATGCACATGAAATGTTTGTCAAATTTTCTGACACACTCTAACAAACCTCTACTGAGTATGTGCAAATGGTCATTTCCAGAGCAAAAATGGAGGGGGGAATTTGTTGGCCACAGCAAAAGGCAATGGTAGACCTCTGTGCCAAATTTCAAGTCCCTGCTCCAAGGCATGGAAGCACTAGAGTGTCTGAAGAAAATGGTTGTAAAAAACTTTTAACTTGGTTTCATGCTGCCTGGAGTGGTTCACGACCTTGAGTGCCAATCTCAGGACAAAAAGAAAAGGAGTACTTGTGGCACCTTAGAGACTAACCAATTTATTTGAGCATGAGCTTTCGTGAGCAGGGTAGAGACCCCAAACTGTATGTGTGTTATATAATTAGATTTTACCAACCCAGTAACAAATGTGAACTTCTCAAACACAATAATAGTTTTCCCATGGAGTCACAGACAATCCCCTTGGTTATTCCAGTCTATTTTTCCCCCTAGGCAACATGGACTATGTGATAGATGGTCACTTTACACCAAAAATCACAACAATATTCAGGTTACTCCCAGTCCCAAAAGACAAGTCAGTTACCCCAGATCATTTGCATTCTGATCTCAAACCCAAACCTGTCGCCAATCCTGTAATAAACTAACTAAAGATTTAATTACTAAGGAAAGAAATTAGAAATACAAGGTTAAAACAGGAAACATACACACACAAATGAGTTACAATCTTAGATTTAAATAGGTAATATAAACTTCTATAATAAGCAGCTCCATACATCCTTTAGGGATGACCCATGCCAAGCAGCCTGGGTATCTCTTGCTTATGTTTAGGAATCTTTGCCCCTCAGAGTCCAGATAGCATAAAGAAACCCAGTTTCTCCGTTTCAGCAATTTTTATGCCCTTTCCCCCAGAATCCAAGCTGATGGGATATGTTTATGTGTAGGTCTCCCCTTCCTAGAGGGAATAAGAAATGCAATCAACAAGGTCTCCATCCTTTGATGATACACAATGCCTCATTTTCCTTCAGTAGGCCATCCTGTGTGCAGGAGAAGTATTTTATCTTAATTAATTCATCTTTTTTTCTGTTTGGTGAGTACCAAACTCCCAGTAGGCACATTTTGCATCCTTAGGCACGAAAATACTTTTCAAAATCTGGCCTTACATGAATTGCCCAAGGTCACATAAGTCCATGGCAGAACCAGGAATTGATGCCAGATCTCCTATGGCAGTGCTAACCTATGGGGTGCTAACCACAAGACCAGCCATCTCCTTTTTCATATTAGCCTCTATGGAACCTACCACAGAGGCTTACAATGCAAACACTTTATATCCTGGGATACAGACATTATAACTAGGATTAATAAATGCAACATCCTATAAGCATTCAATAAAGTCAAAACACATTCTTGTAACACTAATATCTATTTCAGTGGTTTGAGCATTGACCTGCTAAATCCAGGGTTGTGAGTTCAATCCTCAAGGGGGCCATTTAGGGATTTGGGGCAAAAATTGGGGCTTGGTCCTGCTTTGAGCAGGGGGTTGGACTAGATGACCTCCTGAGGTCCCTTCCAATCTTGATATTCTATGATTGTATGATTCTATTTTAACTATACTAGCCCACAGGTAGGCCTGACTGGTTTCTGGCTATGCATTTATCAGTGTTCAGTGAGGCCCTGGGCCTTGGCATGAACTGACACCTACTCTCCCAGCGTCAGACGTGAAAAAAAAAATGTGTTTTTTTTCTCGCCTCATTTTCAGAAATGGTGCACTGCTTTTACTGAAACTTTTTTTTATTTAAAAAAAAAAAAGAAGCTTTCTCCAGAAGCAGACATCTGTTGTAGAAAATGTCAACCCCAAAGACTGAAGTTTGATAAAATTATAAGCAACGGAAAACAGGGTCTTATAATGGAAAGTGTTAGGCAACTGACAGCAGCACTTCTGGCTTGTCTATAATAAGGCTCCTACTGATTCAGTCTCTGGGAAACGAGCCCAGGTATTAAAAAGCAGACAAGGTGGTTAAAACCCCCCCAAAATTCAATGCAAATAATTTTCTATCAAATTTTCTACATTTGTGCAGATTTTTTCCCTACATTTTCAATCAGCTCTGTGGCTGTTACTATTGAGTGTTTCTATTTAGTGGTTATTTATCAAAACGATAAAAAGCAATGGGATCTTGAAAGATCTTGACATGCTGTACCATATTTTTATGAAAACCGTTCTTTTTTCACTTGAGGAAGTGCTGTCAATTAATGGAAATGTTTATTTGTATTCATGGATGGACAGAAATAATGGGGGGGGGCTGGAGAGGGGGGGAGGGAAGACAGGAAGACAGCAAGAGAGGGAGACAGAGTGAGTAAGCAAGTACATGCTCTCTTCAGGGGAGGCAATATGGTACAGAGAAGCAGGTCAGGGCTTGGGACCCAGGAGACCTTGGTTCTATTCTTGACTCTGCTATTGACCTGCTGGGTGACCTTGGCTAAGTCACTTCACCTCTCTGTGCCTCTGTTAGGCAGGTGGAGCTTGTTAGCTGTGGTTGCCAATCCACCTAGGAGAAAGATAACTTCAGTTTCAAACCAAGAACCTCAGGCCTGGTGAGCCAGTTTGTAAAAGTTGTGCCAATCACATGTACTTTATGAGTCTGCCCTATTGACCCCAATAGCAGGAAAAGGTGAAAACAATCCATATATATTGCAATCTGCCCTAGAATGTTTAGGTAAAGATTGAGGTCATTTAGGAGGAGGACAGCCTGTAATACAGAGACACTGTTGTGCTTGGACTCAAGGAGGGATTCAAAAAAAGAGATGAATACTTTACATGATCATTTTAAAAGACCTTCTACTGCATCCGAATTAAGGGAGGAAATGAATCTTGATCCTTTGGGACCGATATGGCAGTTGTGACTGAATTGACAGAGAAAGAATGGACTTGTCATTAAGGCATGATATTTAATTTGGAGTTAGGTGCCTCTGTGCTTTTGAAAATCCCCATAGCTGCCTATCTGCATCTTTAGGTGCCTAAATACTTTTAAAAATATGCCCTTTAGTCCCAAAGGATTCAAGATGGACAAACAAAAACAGAGGCATGCAAAGTTACAGAGCGTGTTTGAAAATTTGCACACTGACCCCCCCTTTGTGCCTTAGTTTTCTTGTGTATAAAATGGAGGTAATGATACTCATCCATCTCACAGGAATGTTTTGCAGTGAAATTAATACTTGAAATTCACTTGAACTAGTTCCATTGAGGGTTCAGTGGCCCAGTTCAGCTTGGTGCTTAACTTTAAGCATATGAGTAGCCCTTTTGAAGACAATGGGATTACCTACATGCTTAAAATAGGCCACGCCTAAGTAATTGAGTAAATGAGTAAAAAGGATTATAGTTATTATTTAATCACCCTAATCATAGGTTTGCTGTAAATCTCTGTAATGAATGTTTCATGTAAAAAGTATTTGAAGCCATGTTAATTAGCGAAGTTCCAAAAAGTGTAGTTAAGAAAATCCTTCAACACAAACAATAAACATACTGTAGGTTGACAGGTTTCAGAGTGGCAGCCGTGTTAGTCTGTATCAGCAAAAAGAATGAGGAGGACTTGTGGCACCTTAGAGACTAATAAATTTATTTGAGCATAAGCTTTTGTGGGCTAAAACCCACTTCATCAGATGCATGCATTGGAAAATACAGTAGGAAGATATATATATACATACAAAGAGAACATGAAACAATGGGTGTTGCCACACACACTCTAATGAGAGTGATCAATTAAGGTGAGCTGTCATCAGCAGGAAAAAAAAAGATTTTGTAGCGGTAATCAGGATGGCTCATTTCCAACAGTTGACAAGAAGGTGAGAGTAACAGTGTGCGGGGGGGGGGGGGGAGGGCAGGAATAAGCATGGGGAAATAGTTTTACTAAAGCACTGTAAAGGTACAATATGATCTCTTGGATTTTTCTTTCTTTTCTTTCAGAAGTGCTCTTTACAGGGAAGACATATTTTACAGGAGTCAAGTACAGTGACTCTAATTTGCATAATGCTATTTATCACTCTCTCTACTTACAGACACTTTGCAGAAAGTTAGAGGAACAGTGAAGGTGTAACATACTCTGCACTGGAGAGTATCTAAAGGGGGTGTCTGGAAGTGTGACAGGCTAAAAAAAATCTGTAATATATTTTCACTCACCATTCCTATTTTTGGTATGGTAACTGGTGAAATCCATCCCACCAGACAGCAAGCAATAAAAGGGAACTACAGTAGCAAACCAAATTTTAGTGGGTGGGGGTGTCTCTATGCCCTCCCACAGAGACACTTGCAAGAGAAAAAGACATGCACTCAGATCTCCAATGAGTTAAAGGTATAATTTTCCCTTGCAGAGGCAGGGAGAAGTTTGGCACAGGGAGGAGGGGAAAAGGGATGTGACTGATCAAGGAAACCTGCAGATACTGAGGATACAAGGTGAAGATCATGCAGACCCACAGAGACTCTGGCCCACCCTGAGACAGGGGCACCCCTCTCTCTTCAGTTCACAGTGGGCAGGTCTACACTTAAAATGCTGCACTGGTGCAGCTGTGCTGCTGTAGAGTTTAAGTGAAGATGCTACTATGCTGATGGGTTAATCCACCACCACAAAAGTCAGTAGCTACGTTGACAGAAGAAGCTCTTCCGTCAACAGCGCTGTCTGCATGGGGGTTAGGTTTATATAACTGTGTCACTTGGGGCTTGGATTTTTCAAACCCCGAGCAATGTAGGTTCACCAAAGTAAGTTTGTAGCAGAGACCTGGCCTGAGTTTTCTTTCCTGCTAGGTCCTTTTGGAACCATGCTGCCATTGACCCTGCACCTGTGCAAATTCTCTGAGAGCAGGGTTGGAACAACTGCATCATGGTATTCCAGAAGAAATCTCAACAATACGGAGGAGAGAACACAGAATTAAAATTTAGAGTTATTCTTGAAATGTTTCCATGTCTAAATCTGGGTTTTCTCTTTAAAAACAATGATTTTTTTTTTCATTTTAGCAACCACAAACTGAAAAGTTCTGCATGAAATCTGAAAATTTGGATGTTTGGGAATAACATTTTCCCCTTTGCCCCAAAATGGATATTTTACAGACAAACTTTTTCCGTTTTTGACAATCAAAATATGAAAAAAGACTTTTGTTTTTTAGGTTTTTTGACAAGAATATAAGGAAAAATTCATAATTCATAAAGAAACATTTCCCACAGAAATTATTTTTTATGAAAAAGCCATTTTTGTCCAAAAAACCTTTTGAACCAAAAAAATTGACCAGCTGCCTTTAAAAAGTTTGAAATTATTAATAGAATATTACATATCAGCTGAAAATCTTATCAGCTGCCAAACTTATTACCCGAAAAGCTTATTACCCACCAACACCTGAATTTAAACTCTTAAGATTCTATGTGTCTCCTTATCACAGCACCTCCAAATTGAAATACTCAACAACACCAGCATCTCAACACATGTCCCCATAGCCCTAGGATCTCTCTTTTCATCTCTCTCCACCGCCTGCTATGTGGAAGGATGAGAAGATGAAAATCCTCTTGAAATGCACAAATTAGCACCTACCTCATCAATGTGAAATTCTGTATTGCAAGGGATTAGCTCAATGGAACCCACTTGGAGTGATAAAACATCATGATATGTAGAGTGAGAAATGCACTTAGAAAATTCAGAACTTCCACTGTACTTCAGAATAAGCCAGATCAGTGAATTTAGTTTAAAATCTTGTGTAGGGACCTGTAGTTTTCAATCTCCCAAGCAGCCTACTAATGATTTCAGATCTTGACCCATTTTTGTATTAATTCATCCTTTTAATAAGAATTGTACTTCAGCTGCGAACATTTTATGGATTTCCAGACTTTCCATGGAAAATATTTGGATATGAGGATTACTAATTCACCCATATGAGTGATTATTAAACTAAGTCTACAGCTCTTTACCTGCCTAAAACAAGCAGAGTGCAGAATGTAGGTTTGCAAAACTAGCACGGCTTACACTGTCTGATACAATGGTTTCAATTTTTTTTAAAAAAATCCTCATTCATCTAATAGATAGCTAACCAATGTCTGTGTTCCTCTATGGATAGAATGAGGGCACATCCACTCTTCCATTGGAATGTAGGAACTGCTATATCATCTTATCCAGAATCCTGTCCTTGACAGTACCCAGTGTCAGATGCTTCAGATGACATGTAAGAACCATACAGTAGGCAGATATGCCCTCCATGTTAATCTCATCCTAATCTCTGATAGTTAGAGATTGGCTTAAACCCTGAAGCACAAGGTTTAATATCCCTTCCTGAATTGTTCTTCTCATTAGTTATGACAATTCTGGATATGCTTTAGAACCATATCCAAAATTTCAATTTTGTTAAATTGTTGCCTCATGATTTTCTTTGCCAATGAGCTCCGCAGTATAATCGCCTGTTGTGTGAAGAAGTATTTTCCTTTATTGGTTTTCAGTTTTCCCCCCTTTTAATTTCACTGAATGTCTCCTTGTTCTTGTGTTATGAGATAGGGAGAACAGAAGTTCCTGATCTACCTTGTCTATGTCATTATTTATTGTATATATTTTTATTATGTCTCATTTCTAAGGTAAACATTCCCAATCTAGGCAATCTCTCTTCATAGGAGAGTTCTTCCAGGCCCTTGATCATTCTTGTAATGCTTCTCACAGCCCCCACTTCCTGCAGACTGGATATTATGTAATCATTACTCAGTACTCTGAACCATGTTTCAGGATGCTTGTCATCCTCTGCAAAATTCACCTTAAGGACACAGGGCTGGCACAGACCTATGCACCACATAAGCCTTAAGACCTTACATTGGACCAAAGTGGTGCATAGATCTTTGCACATAACTGAATTTGACCACTGTGAGGACACCCTCTTGGCTCATGTGCCTGTATATGATGGACTATTACCAAAAACATAACAAACTGCTAAGTATGGGGTAAACAAGGTTGTTCATACTACAATCCCCATATAATTTGGGAAAAGGCAACTCCTACCTTTGGTTTCTTTCAAGTTAATCATTACAATTTCATACAAATTGAGGGGGTGGGGGGTGGAATTGGAACCAAGATCTAAAGTTGTGGCTAGGTTAACATTCATAGACTCATATATTTATATATTGCAAAACAGAAGGGTCCTCTGTGCTCATCCTATCTGACCTCTGGTTAACACTGGCCATAGAACTTAACCCAAATAATCCTTAGAGCATATCTTTTAGAAAAATCATCCAATCTTGATTTTAAAATTATCAGTGATGGATAATCCATCATGACCCTTGATAAATTGTTCCAGATGTTAGTTACTCTTCCTGTTAAACAATTACACCTTATTTCCTATCTGAAATTGTCTAGCTTCAACTTCCAGCATTAGATCAAGTTATACCTTTCTCTGATAGATTGAAGAGCTCATTATTAAATACTTGTTCCCCATGTAGATACTTCAAGTCTCCCCTCAACCTTCTTTTTGTTAAGCTAAACATATTGAGCTCTTTGAGTCTATCACTGTAGAGCTTGTTTTTTAACTCTTCTTCATACATTTTGTGGTTGGCATGTCAGGAGTCTCAAATAGAAACAACAGAAACTGAAGGAGTCTACATAATCAAAGCCAAACTAGCAGGAGCAGATGATACAACACATCTGGAGAAGCTTATGGCTGAAGATACCTTTCATCTCATTGTTTCTTGCTTCAAAATTAATGCTATAATCACATGCTGAAGATGCTTCACTTATAGCTGGACTGACAAACTTTCAGGTCATTTATTGGGGTGCACAGTAAATTGGGAAGCATCAATTAGATGCTAAAGCCCCACCAGTAGAGATGAGTTTGTAACTCTGACAGGCTGCCAGCAACTGAAAATGTGTATGAGTTATTCTTCGAGCTTTTGGATACATTTGGGCTCTGCAGAAGAGTTCTTTATGAGCCTGTGTTGTAATCCTCCGGACTGCCTCTTAAGAAGGGAGAAAAGCTTCTCTGCGATTGTCCTTTATTTCACACAAATCCAATTTCACCAGCAGAAATAGTTCTAGTTAGGAGCTACAATTTTCAGGTTGAGTAATAGGATATTCTGTAGTACATATCTACAATTCCCCAGGGTCACTTTGGGTATTAAACTTGAAACATTTAGCCTCAAAAAAACAGAGTGCTACTACCTAAGCTAAAGCAGCTATCCTTGTGGGATACAATGCACACTTTACGAACAGAGCTGGTATCCCAAACAGAGCTGGTTAAAAATAATTTAATTTCCAAAATTTCAATTAGAATTTTGGACAATGTTTTGATCCACTTTCACAGTAGTCAATTTTTTTTTTCAAAAATTCCAGAGGCTGATAAAAAAAAATAATGAAACATTTCAAAAAGCATTTTTTGTTTAAAAAAATATATATATTATGTGGTTTTTGACCAGGTCTATTTACAAAGAAGGTATACTTGCAAGAGTTTCACTCTGCAACTCTCACACTTAGGCATAGCAATGGGCTGAGTAAAGAAAACAGACTCCCTTTTATTTTTATAGTAACAATAAGCCCAAAGTCAGCCTCTGCAATTTATGCAGACATTTATTCAATGAAATAATTAAAACTTCTGTTTTGTTGCCAGGCACCTAAAGTAACCAAGTTGTGCCATAAAACAAAAGGCAACTGCCATCCAGCACACATCCTCATTCTCCCTGTCACTGTCATCCATCATTTCTGTCTCACCAAATAGGAATAGCCATAACATGCTTTTTCTTCATCAGTTTACAATTAAAAAAAGACAAATAAAGGCTAAGGGGTAAGATAATACAGTATGTTGATGTAGCATGTCCTACAAAATGTGTCAGAACACTTAAACAGGGAGGAATGAACACATTGTAAAATACACTCAACTGAATTGCACAAACAGGTTCACCTGGATACAGTAATCATTATTATACTAACATGATAATTTGATATAAATATATTATTGAATCAACATGATAAAATGACATTTTAAAATAATTAAAATATTAAAAAACCAAAAAGCATGGTTATAATAAAACAACAGGTATGCACAACATTTTACATGTTTACCAAGCACTGTATAAACATTAACTATTTAATGCTCACATCATTCATGTGAGTGCTGGGTAAGTGTAACCCACCTACCCTTTCATTGTACATGTACAAATGTTAAGCCAATGCATGTTTCAAAATTTTGCTGCAACTGAGGGTGATCTCTCTCCCAGCATTGCTAATCGAGCTGAGGGATCAGTGGCTAGTTGCCACATAACCTGAATCTGCTCCCAATTAAGTCAGTGGGACTTTTGCCATTGACTTCCACAGGAAGCACAATTAGGACCATAAGGAGTATTCTGCACTGCTTTGCCCCGGTGTAGTTATTTAACCTTGTTGAAAATGGGTGTAAACGTAACCACCAATGCAAGTTCATGTAGGATTCCTTTTTAGCAACATTCTGCACCCACTTTGCACTCACTGCAGAGGTCTAAATGATCGGATGTAATGCACAGCAGAGGTGAATAAGGCCCTAGTTTTAGCAGAGATTTGTAGCTCAGTGCAGGTTTTGTGTTTCCAACTAAAGACTTGCATGGTGCCTGTTTATTTTCTTTACCGACATTTCTTCAGCAAGCAAAAGGTCCGGAGGCATCTGGGGAGTTATCTCCCTTGGCCTGATGTTATTGTTTACAGGCAAAAAGAAAAGGAGTACTTGTGGCACCTTAGAGACTAACAAATTTATTTGAGCATAAGCTTTCGTGAGCTACCACTCCTTTTCTTTTTGTGAATACAGACGAACACGGCTGCTACTCTGAAACCTGTTTACAGGCAGAAACACCAGTCTGCACAAAATGTTCTATTAAAAAGTGCAATCACTAGTTAATGTGGGGTTGTGTGACCAGTGATTCTTAATATCTATATGCCCACTGTGTTGCTATCCAAAGAAGAAAAAGCAGCTGAAATATGGTTTTTCACCATTCCTCCTCCCTCACAGCCCTAAAACCCAGAAAAGCAAATACTAGTGTTCATCTGAAGCAATGCTGTGCTGGAAGTCCTTACCCTTTAAAAGCTCAGCAATTAAGCACACTTACCTCCACTCTGTCACTTACTCCTACTATGCAATTGCCCTTCCTCGCACTGCGGGATTTTTTTTCTGAGTCCTTTCACTTTCCCCTCGCACAGCCCTAATGGCCAACACCCTCCCATTCCACCTAAATGTTATGGAGAAGGAGAAAAAAAAAAACAAACCACCATCTTCTTTCTTGTTTGATCAGTGATTTTTAAGCACTGGCCTGCTGGGTGATCTTGGGCAAGTGCTTTTCTCTCTGTGCTTCAGTTTCAAAATGGGGGTAATGATACTGACCTCCTTTGTAAAGTAGTTGGAGATCTATGGATGAAAAGTGCTATATAAGAGATATGTTGCAGGCACCCAGTGCCAAGAGGCTAAACAACAGCTGAAGTTGGTTCGTTACCCGGTGTGCTACACCCAATAATCACAACGGGGTGGAGAAGCAGAAAAATTTATTTGAAGCTTCAAATAGGTACAGGGAGATTTGAATCTCAAATCCTGTACACAGAGCAGGAAGTTACACAGGCTTTTATACATTCTTTTTCCCAGCATACTTATCCAATAGCAAGCTGCCCCAAGTATCCATATAGCCAGCCAATCCAGTTCCCAGCTAGTTCCCTGGTTCTCTGTATCATTTATTAAACTATACATAAAGCTGCTTTATTCAGCATTGTTCTTCCATATCTGCCCTGTGTGGCCTTGCTTAGTTTCAGGCAGTCTGACTCTGCAACATATTGTTGCAGATTCTCAGCATAACTGCTGTGTGTGCCTCCAGGCGGGGGGGCCAAGGACACTTGGGCCTAGTACGCAGAGCTGCTGCGAGTGCCTCCAGGCGGGAGGGGGGGCCAAGGACACCTGGGCCTAGTGCAAGGGGGCTTCATCGACACTCGTGGTCTTCCATCCCCTCGAGTTACCTAGTGGCCATGCCCCAGTGTCCCCAACAACTTCCCCCTTTGAGAACACTCAACAACCTTGGCTCTGAGTTTTCTCACTTGGGCTACTTATTTCTTTACAATAGGATTTTGCATAAGCACTTTGTGATAGCCCTGAAGAGAATGACTTATTAACTTTTGCAAAAGGGCCTTGACACATGATACTGCACAGCATAATACCAGTAATACAAGCAGTACAGGAAAGAGAAGTTTCAATAGCAGGCTAAATAAACCACCAAGCCAAGACGACAAACCCCAGCCTGAAAACAAGGTTTGCAACCAATCGTTCTCTGGGGCAGTATAGGCAACCTGTGCTCTGGCTCGGGCATGGGCTTCAGCCTGTACCACCTTTTCATAGATCTCATAACTGCTATCATTTACATATACACAACATCGGGGCCCGACGAGGGCACAAACCCCTCCTTGGGATGCCAAGAGATAGTCCAAAGCCAGCCTGTTTGGGAGGGAAAACGTCCTGAGCTGCTGTACTTCTTTATTTAATGTTTTTACTGCTGACCCTAAATCACTAACCGAGTCCTCTAACTCTAAGGCCACCTTCTCAAGTACCATCTGCAACCTTATAGTATAGCGGCCTATGCATGCCATGGCTGGCCCGGTAAACAGTGGCGCTATTCCCAGTACGGAGCACCCTACAAGCTTCTCGGTTGTGAGGGGATTCTTCATATTGCCCTCCAATGCCGTAGTCAGTTGCCGCAGGGTCTTTTCTCGTGACTCAACAGAGGTGTCTCGGGCATTTCTAATCTTTCCTTTGGGCAGTATGGCAGTTATTGACAGATGAGGAACTCCGTGAGCTATATAACAGCTATCTGTCCAGTTGGCTGGCAGCACCTTGTAAGCCTTTCAGCCACATACAAAATAGTGACCCAGTAAGGACTGTTTCTTAAGGGGATTTCTGGGATATTTAAGGCTGCTTTGGCTGCTTTTTTAAACAATTTATATGCCCCTAAGGGGGCATCTTATTTTTTTGATTGGGTACAAGTGGGGGTGTTTCTAATAGTGCCGTTCAAATTACACTCACCATAGGGACCACTACAAACCCACAATTGGCTTGCTACATTGGAGATATTAACTGGACGGCAAGTTATATTTCCAAACCTTTCTTTTGTGGTAAGAGTATTTGTAAGAGTTTCCCTAAAAGGGGAGGAACCATTACACCCACACTGTTGGCCTCCCCTTTTGGTCTTTATCCAATACCCATCAGCCCACTGTGTAATAACACAAGAGCTTTTTCCCACAGGACGCCCATAGTGATCAGATTGGTTTCAGGTAAAACATAACTCTCCCTCAGTGAGTACTGCAACTGAATCCTCCTGGTCCTGATAGGTGGTTTGCTGTAAAGAAGTCTTATTCCAGAATGGTGAGTCCGTTCTTTCCTGCTCTTTGGTGGTGGCTAATTCTGCTAGGGTCAAGGGCAGCATGTCAAGGGGCATTCCCGTTTTGGGGGACAGTGGAGTCAGAGCACATACCCAGCAATCAGTCTGGTTTGTTAAATTAGCAACATGGTGTGCAAGCGAAACAAAGGAGTTATGCTCCCGATATGCACAATTTGGAAATACCAATACAGAGAATAACAATGTTACCCAATTAATTATCACCAGAGTCTTCCCAACCCAGGGTCTCCAGTACCTGGGTGAGCCCATTTTAGCATTAAGATGCCTGCTATTTGTGTCTTTTAAACAGTAGCTTTAGCCCAAGATCGTCACTAGATGAGGAGTCAGCAGGTTGGACGGTCCACTGTTCTGCTGACGAGGGGGTGGGTACTGCCTTCAGACGAGAGTGATGGATCCAGTTCTTGTGTCCCTCGATCTTTGCCGCTGTATGGGAGATCAGCAGGACGGTATAGGGTCCTTTCCACTTTTCCTGGAGAGGCTCGTCTTTCCAGGTGCAAACAAGCACAGAGTCACCGGGCTGTAAGGAGTGGACAGGAGAGTCCAAGGGGAGAGGCTGGGAATCCTTGGTATACCTGTGAAGAGACAAGAGAACAGCAGACAGGGAACACATATACTGTGACAAAAAACCATTACCCAACTCCCATTCCCCTGACAGAACCGGGGTGCCATTCATAGGCCATGCCCTTCCAAACATAATTTCAAAGGGACTGAGCCCTAATCTACTCTTTGGGAGAACGCGGATACGGAGTAGGATGAGGGGCAAAGCATCAGGCCATCGCAGTGAGGCTTCTTGGCACACTTTTGAGAGATGCCGTTTAAGGGTCTGATTGGTACGCTCCACTACACCACTGGCTTGCGGTCTCCAGGGCGTATGGAGTTTCCAGGGGACCTGTAAGACATGTGAGATGCTTTGAATGATTTTTGATGTGAAGTGTGTCCCGTTGTCAAATTCCATCCATAGGGGGAGTCCAAAGCGAGGAATAATCTCCTTAACAAACTTGAAGGCCACTGTTCTGGCAGTGCAATTACGGCATGGGAAGGCTTCTGGCCATCTGCTGAACCGATCCACTATAACAAGGAGATATCTGAACCTTTGGGTCCGGGGAAACTCAGTAAAGTCTATATGCCACACTTGTCCAGGGCCCGGAGTGGGTTCTAGGGCAGCTGGTGGCACAGGATGTCCCGGTCAGGGGTTATTCTTTTGGCAGACTAAGCAGTCCGCTTGTAGCTGGGCAGCCAGGGGTCGGAGTCCGGAAGTGATAAAATATTTTCCCATTAGTTGGATAAGTGCTTCCCTGCCAGCATGAGCGGTTTGATGTAGTTTCTGCAGCACTGGCCGGATTAGGCCCTTTGGTAAGAGGACCTTCCCTTCTGGGGAATGGAGCCATCCCTCCTTTTCCCGGAGACCAAGTTTGTCAGTTAGCTGTCTCCCCTCCCCAGAGTACTGAGGGGTTGGAAGCTCCCCTACTGATGGGATAAGGGCATGCATATGGGCTTTCTCAGTCTGAGGGGATGGCAGGGTGGCAGCATGCTTCGCCTCTCTATCTGCCCGGGTGTTACCTCTGGCCACATCTTGATCCTCCCTTTGATGGGCTTTACAGTGTACCACAGCCACTTCCGAGGGGAGTTGTACGGCTTCTAGGAGCCGAAGGATTTGGGGCCCATACTTGACTGGGGAGCCTTGGGCTGTCAGCATTCCCCTTTGCTTCCATAGGCCAGCATGAGCATGCAGCACACCAAAAGCATACTTTGAATCAGTAAAAATGTTGACCCGCTTTCCTTTTGACAGTTCAAGTGCACGGGTCAGGGCTATTAGTTCGGCAAGGTGGGCAGAGGTCCCAGCAGGCAAACCTTCAGCTTCCACAGTGTCATGGAGGGTCACAACAGCATAACCCGCCCTCCTTTGCCCATCTATTACAGTACTGCTACCATCAGTGTACCACTCATAATCTGCATTTGGGAGAGGTTTAAATCCGGACGGCTGGAGTACTGGGCATGTATGATCTCTAAACAGTCATGTTTCTGTTCCTCTGTTTCTGGCAAGAGAGTGGCTGGGTTAAGGGAGGGGCAAGGCTGTAAGGTGACTTCAGAGTTCTCTAACAGCTTAGCCTGGTACCGAGCAATCCGAGCCTGGGTGAACCAAAGCCCTCCCTTTGCATCCAATAAGGCTTGGACCATATGGGGAGTATAGATTTGCATAACCCCTCCCAATGTTAGCTTCTCCGCTTCCTCAAGCACTAGGGCAGTAGCTGCGACCGCCCGTAAACATGCCGGCCAACCCTTTGCAACCTGATCCAACTGCTTAGAAAAATAAGCCACGGGACGTCTCCATGCTCCTAACAGCTGTGTGAGCACTCCTAGGGCCACCCCCCTTCGTTCATGTACATACAACTGAAACAGCTCTGGACCTGCTGGATCTCTCTAAGCCATCAATTTTCTTTTCAGGATTTTAAATGCCCTATCAGCCTCTGGGGTCCAATAGAAGGGGTCATGATCCGCTCCTTTTACACAGTCGTACAGGGGTTTAGCCCACAGTCCAAACTCTGGGATCCATATCCTGCAAAAGCCTGCCATACCCAGAAATGCCCTGAGCCGCTTACAATTACTTGGAGAGGAACTTGACAGATAGCTTCCTTCTTTTTTTTTTTTTTTTTTCGCTTGAACGCTGACGCTCCCCTTGCCTTAGCTGTAACCTGATCCCTCTCCACCTCAGATAACAGGGTTCTCAGGAGGATATTACAGTCATCTCAATCCGGCTTGTGACTACTGAGGCACCCCTCAAAGACTGAAATAAACCTGCTTGGGTTCATTGAGAATTCCCCAGCCTGTGTTTTAAAAGCTACTAAGTCTATTGGATTGAATGGCACATGGGTGTAAACTTGCATAGTGGTAGCCTGACGTCCATCTGCCCCGGGCAAGCCACAACAGTCTCGGTAAGCAAAGGATAGAGTACCACCGAGGGGGCAATCTCTGTAACCTGAGGCATCCTACCCTTATAAGGTGGGGGGGTGGGGGCCGAAGGGGACACCGGCTCTGCCATTACAGTGCGGGTGGGGGTCTGGGGACTAACATTAGCTACTACCAAACCAGTCAGAGTCAAATTACAACTTTGCAGAATTACAGCTCTGTTCTATTTCTTAAAGCCATAAACGCTTGTGCATACAAATATTCATTCCATTTACCCATTCACTGACAAAACAAAACTAATTGGAGGATCGTGTTGTAATTAATTGACCCTCCTGGTGGCCACCACTCTTGGTCCTCTAGTTGATATTGAGGCCAGTCAACTGTACAGAATCGTTTTAATTGGCTCTTAGTCATTGGATCCGCACCAAACACCTTCCAGTTTGCTAGAATGCACTCTAGGGGAGTACACCGTGCCCTAACCCCTGAGCTCTGTCCCTGTCCCATACCTACAGGGTAACTCTGGGTGTCCCCAGGTTCCAACAGAGCATACAATCCGGATTTTAAAAGGTTCCTACCTTATCCAAGGGACCGGTTCTTCACCGTGGCCTGCAGCTGCTCCTCCCCCATGTCTAAGGGACCGGTTCTTCACCGCCGTCCACAACTGCTTCTCCACTATATGAGTGCGTTGCACCGTTGTGCCCTCCGGGGTCGATCAAATTGCATCTCCTCCGAGGCCCCCGATGAACTCACCGATGCGTGCTGGGCGTCGGTTCTCGCCACAATCCTCGACCTCCAGGAAGGGTCCGGGCAAGGCTAAATTGCAGCCTTGTCGCCCACCCAGGAACGCCAAAAGCTGTTGCCGGCACCCAGTGCCAAGAGGCTAAACAACAGCTGAAGTTGGTTCGTTACCCAGTGTGCTACACCCAATAATCACAACGGGATGGAGAAGCAGAAAAGTTTATTTGAAGCTTCAAATAGGTACAGGGAGATTTGAATCTCAAATCCTGTACACAGAGCAGGAAGTTACACAGGCTTTTATACATTCTTTTTCCCAGCATACTTATCCAATAGCAAGCTGCCCCAAGTATCCATATAGCCAGCCAATCCAGTTCCCAGCTAGTTCCCTGGTTCTCTGTATCATTTATTAAACTATACATAAAGCTGCTTTATTCAGCATTGTTCTTCCATATCTGCTCTGTGTGGCCTTGCTTAGTTTCAGGCAGTCTGACTCTGCAACATATTGTTGCAGATTCTCAGCATAACTGCTGTGTGTGCCTCCAGGCGGGGTGGCCAAGGACACTTGGGCCTAGTACACAGAGCTGCTGTGAGTGCCTCCAGGTGGGAGGGGAGGCCAAGGACACCTGGGCCTAGTGCGAGGGGGCTTCATCGACACTCGTGGTCTTCCACCCCCTCGAGTTACCTAGTGGCCATGCCCCAGTGTCCCCAACAGATAGATACTGTTATTATTATTTATTTATTTATTTATTATTTATTATATAATTTTTAAAAAGTTTATTAAAATCACTGTCAAAAAACCCCAAAAGATTATATTTTGCCTATCCTCCTTTTCCATAGTCATGATAAATATTATAGTTATTATTTGGTTATTAAAAATAATCAGCTAAAATTCAAGTCTCTGTTTGGAAAAGTGAAAAAATAAAATATATATATATAGTCAAAAGTCCCATTCACTTCCGTACATATATATATATATATAGAAGTGAATGGGACTTTTGACAATGACTTCAGTGGGATCAGACCTATAATTTCACAGAGCTACTCTCTGATATCTCGTTGGCAACATTCAGATATAGACCAACTAATGCACTGAGCTAAATTTCATCTTTCTGATTATTAATCCTAATTATTTATATTATCATTACACCTAGGATCCATAGTTGTGGATCAGCACATTATCGTGCTGGGTGCTGTCAAACACAAAAAAAAAAGACAGTCCCTGCTCCAAAGAGCTTACAATCTACGGCTATGTCTACACTACGGACCGTACAGCAGCACTTCTGCAGTGGTACAGCTGTGCCGCTATATGGTCTCCTGTGTAGCCGCTCTATGCTGGCATAATTAAACCACCCCCAACAAGCAGCGGTAGCTATGTCAGTGGGTTTCCACACCCCTGACCGACAAAAGTTTTGCCAACAAAAGTGCTAATGTAGACAAAGCCTAAGTGTAAGACAAGAGACAACAGACGGACTGATGGGGGAGAACACGAAAACAATAAGGCAATAGCAGACAGCACACCAGCAGCCTCACCATTGTCGCATTTTTGTAGTCATCAAAGCACAGGAGAGTTCTCAGGAGGGTTTTGAAGGAGGAAGATGAGTTTCTTTTGTGGATGTTTTCTAGGAGTGCCTCTCAGCATGGAACACAGCATGAAGGTGCTTGTTTGAAAATTAACAAGAAGGAAATGGAGGCTGACATCCTGGGCCAATCAGAGGTGGGGGGTCGACTTTTTCATACCGAATGAGAGATAATAGGTAAGGTGGGGTTTAAGTGGGGGTTTGCTCAGCTGAGGCCTGACCCAAAAGCACACTATTATCAGTAAAATGACTCCCACCAACTTTGGATCAAGCCCCTGTTGAGATACACATAAATCTTCAACTTCCAGCATCTGTATTGTTCCAGCAATTTGCTTTCTAGATGCATCTGAACAGGTACCTCTGCCTGTTTAATTCTTCATTCTTGGTATGATGGGTTTTGTCTGGTTGTATCACATCAAATCACATGCACTAATCAGATGCAGTCTGACACATATATCATGCCACTGATCTAAAGAAATGGCTTTTATCTCAAGAGACAATAGCTATACAAAGTGGATACTTTGAACTCAGCCACAACCATTCAGATGTGTACCATTCAAATCCCTATTTTCAAGTTTCATATCCTTCTGAGGCGTCTAAAATACCACTTATTGACTCAATTAGCTGTGAAAAAACAAGTATCCTCTAAATAATGCAAAATACCAAATGCATGGTGAATAATTCTCTCCATAAGAAGCAAGATTGATTTTGCCTTTGATTATCCTTGTTACATAGAAATACCTTTTCCAATTAAGGTTAAAAAGTTAATGTTACAGAGTCAACAACTTGACAAAATAACACATGAATCAGGAAGTATAAGCTAATTGGAATTCCACCTGTTACCCCAGTCGAGCCACTTCTGAAATATCAGACAGGTGTAGAGGTATAGATGCATGATCCAGCGCACTGATTAGCAAGATTTCTGAAATGGTTACTTTTGATTGTACTGATGATACATCTTTAAGTAAGGTACTTATGGAATTCAGATAGCAGCACTGCCTTCTGCAACAAACATGAGCCTAAATTGGGGATGAAGGGGGAGTTGAAAAGATTTACAAAGAAAGTTTTCAATTCCATAGTACTTGTTATAAGAGTTAGGAGTATTGGCTCTAACATTCTGGCCATACACCTGCTTAGGTTTCTATAGTCTATTTCTCCTGCTATTTCAGTTGGACACAGCATGCTTCTTCACTTGTGGCCTTGATTTAAAGATATGATGAGCACCCGTAGCTTCCCTTGGCTTCCATTGAAGTTGTAGGTGGCACCTCTGAAAACCAAGCCCCACCTCTCTTGAAATGTGTTTTGGCTTGTAAATTTGTCCAGATAAGGGTGGGCCCATGTTTGTTGATTCCATATTCCAGAGCAGGCAAATACAAATGTTGCCAGGCAGCAGAAATAGAAAGGTGAGTGGCTATCAAAAAATCTACCTGGCAAGAGGATCCACTTTACATGGAGACTCATTGCTGATACCCAGCAACATGATGGACAGATTCAAAATATTCTGGTAACTTCTGTGTAGGAATATGAACACATGCCACACATCACACTCAAAATAAGGTGCCAGCTTGATAGTGTGTAGGATTTTGATTCATTGATGAGGAGCATGACATAAAAACGAGGATTGAGAGATAGTATTAGATTAGGCTAGATTAGATTACATAGGGAGGATGGGGAAGAGTAGGATTAAAATTAAGGCAGAACTATTTGATAAGCATGGAAAAAAATTATTTGTCTGAAATCTAGAGAAGATAGAGAGTAAGATTCTTCATTGTTTGTTGTTGTTTTTTAAATAATGTTTACAATGGACCAAAATTCCCGAGAGAATGAATGAACTGACAAGCATAAGACAAAATCTTGTTTTTCAGTTAAATAAGAGAAGCAGAGAAATGTTAAGGAAACATGGTTATTAGAAGGTTTTGATCACTTTTCCCTCTGTCACTTGGAAATTTACTTTGCAGATGTGAAACTAGCCCTAGAAGATATTGATATAATATAGTAAGTGTGCATACACAATAGGGGCCAAATTATGGCCATTTAATTGCAGTCAAAAGGGAGAACAGGGAATCCTTCTTCTTAGGGCTGTCAATTAATCGCAGTTAACTCACAATATTAACTTAAAAAATTAATCGTAATAAAAAATTAATCATGATTAATCGCAGTTTTAATCACACTGTTAAACAAGAGAATACCAATTGAAATGTATTACATTTTTGGATGTTTTTCTACATTTTCAAATATATTGATTTCAATTACAACATAGAATATGAAGTGCACAGTGCTCACTTTATACTATTATTTTTCATTACAAATATTTGCACTGTAAAAATGATAAAAGAAATAGTATTTTTCAATTCACATCATACAAGTACTGTAGTGCAATCTCTTTATTGTGAAAGTGCAATTTACAAATATAGATTTTTTTTGTTACATAACTGCACTCCAAAACAAAACAATGTAAAACTTTAGAGCCTACAAGTCCACTCAGTCCTACTTCTTATTCAGCCAATCGCTAAGGCAAACAAGTTTGTTTACATTTACAGGAGATAATGCTACCCGCTTCTTATTTACAATGTCACCTGAAAGTGAGAATAGGTGTTCACGTGGCAATTTTGTAGCTAGCATTGCAAGGTATTTACGTGCCAGATATGCTAAGTATTCCTATGCCCCTTCATACTTTGGCCACTATTACAGAGGAAATGCTTCCATGCTGATAACACTCATTAAAAAATAATGCATTAATTAAATTTGTGACTGAACTCCTTGGGGGAGAATTGTATGTCACCGGCTCTGTTTTACCCACATTCTGCCATATATTTCATTTTATAGTAGTCTCAGATGATGACCCAGCACATGTTGTTCATTTTAAGAACACCTTTACCACAGATTTGACAAAATACGAAGAAGGTACCAATGTGAGATTTCAAAAAATAGCTGCAGCATTCGACCCAAGGTTTAAGAATCTGAAGTGTCTTCCAAAACCTGAGAGGAATGAGGTATGGAGAGTGCTTTCAGAAGTCTTAAAAGAGCAACATTCCGATGTGGAAACTATAGAACCCGAATCATCAGAAAGGAAAATCAACCTTCTGCTAGTGGCATCTGACTTAGATGATGAAAATGAACATGCATTGGTCTGCACTGTTTTGGATTGTTATCGAGCAAAATCCGTTATCAGCATGGACACTTGTCCTCTGGAATGGTGGTTGAAGCATGAAGGGACATATCAATCTTTAGCACATCTGGCACGTAAATATCTTTTGACATTGGTTACAACACTGCCACGCAAACACCTGTTCTCACTTTCAGGAGACATTGTAAATAAGAATCAGGCAGCATTATCTCCTGTAAATGTAAACAAACTTGTTTGTCTGAGCAATTGGCTGAACAAGAAGTAGGACTGAGTGGACTTACAGGCTCTAAAGTTTTATATGTTTTATTTTTATTGTTTTATTTTTAAATGCAGTTATTTTTTGTACATAATTCTACATGTGCAAGTTCAACTTTCATGATAAAGAGATTTCACTACAGTACTTATATTAGGTGAATTTAAAAATACAATTTCTTTTGATTTTTACAATGCAAATATTTGTAATAAAAATAAATATAAAGTCAGCACTGTATACTTCGTATTCTGTGTTATATTTGAAATCAATATATTTGAAAATAGAGAAAACATCCAAAAATATTTTATTATTGTTTAACAGCACGATTAATCATGATTAATTTTTTAATTGCTTGACAGTCCTACTAAAAATAAAAAAAGAGTGGAAACTAGTTCAAATTACAAAGGATGAATATAAACAAATAACACAAGTATGTAGGGACAAAATTAGAAAGGCCAAGGCACAAAACGAGATCAAACTAGTTAGAGACATAAAGGGTAACAAGAAAACATTCTACAAATACATAAGAAGCAAGAGGAAGACCAAGGACAGAGTAGGCCCATTACTCAATGAGGGTGGAAAAACAATAACAGAAAATGTGGAAATGGCAGAGGTGCTTAATGATCTTTTTGTTTCAGTTTTCACCAAAAAGGTTGATGGTGATTGGACATCTAAGATAGTGAATGCCAGTGAAAATGAGGTAGGATCAGAGGCTAAAATAGGAAAAGAACAAGTTAAAACTTACTTCGACAAGTTGGATGTCTTCAAGTCACCAGGGATTGATTATGTGCATTCTAGAATACTCAAAGAGCTGACTGAGGAGATATCTGAGCCATTAGTGATTATCTTTGAAACATCATGGAAGATAAGAGAGATTCCAGAAGACTGGAAAAGGGCAAATATAGTGCCAATATATAAAAAGGGAAATAAGGTCAGCCTAGGCAATTACAGACCAATCAGCTTAACTTCTGTACTCGGAAAGATAATGGAGCAAATAATTAAACAATCAATTTGCTAACATCTAGAAGATAATAAAGTGATAAGTAACAGTCAACATGGATTTGCCAAGAACAAATCGTGTCAAACCAACCTGATTGCTTTCTTTTACAGGGCAACAAGCCTTGTGGATAGGGTGGAAGTGGTAGACGTAGTATATCTTGACTTCAATAAAGCTTTTGATGCTACCTCGCATGACCTTCTCATAAACAAACTTAGGAAATGCAACCTAGATGGTGCTACTATAAGATGGGTGCATAACTGGTTGGAAAACCATCCCCAGAAAGTAGTTATCAGTGGTTCACAGTCAAGCTGGACTGGCATAATGGGTGGTGTCCAGTTCTGTTCAACATATTCATCAATGGTTTAGATAATGTATAGAGAGTACACTTATAAGGTTTGCGGACGATACCAAGCTGGAGGGGTTGCAAGTGCTTTGGAGGATAGGATTATTATGGTCTCCCACAGTATTCTTACCAGCAAGTTAAAGAAGTATGGGCTGGATGAATGGACTATAATGTGGATAGAAAGCTGGCTAGATTGTCAGGGTCAACAGGTAGCGATCAATGGCTCCATGTCTAGTTGGCAGTCGGTATCAAGTGGAGTGCCCCAAGGGTCAGTCCTCGGGCCGGTTTTGTTCAATATCTTCATTAATGATCTGGAGGATGGTGTGGATTGCACCCTCAGCAAGTTTGCAGATGACACTAAACTGGGAGGAGAGGTAGATACGCTGGAGGGTAGGGATAGGATACAGAGGGCCCTTGACAAATTAGAGGATTGGGCCAAAAGAAATCTGATGAGGTTCAACAAGGACAAGTGCAGAGTCCCATGTACCGCTACAGACTAGGGACCGAATGGCTAGGCAGCAGTTCTGCAGAAAAGGACCTAAGGGTTACAGTGGATGAGAAGCTGGATATGAGTCAACAGTGTGCCATTGTTGCCAAGAAGGCCAATGGCATTTTGGGCTGTATAAGTAGAAGCATTGCCAGCAGATCGACGGATGTGATCATTCCTTTCTATTCGACATTGGTGAGGCCTCATCTGGAGTACTTTATCCAGTTTTTGGGCCCCACACTACAAGAAGGATGTGGAAAAATTGGAAAACATCCAGCGGAGGGCAACAAAAATGATTAGGGGACTGGAACACATGACTTATGAGGAGAGGCTGAGAGAACTGGGATTGTTTAGTCTGCGGAAGAGAAGAATGAAAGGGGATATGATAGCTGCTTTCAACTACCTGAAAGGGTGTTCCAAAGAGAATGGATCTAGACTGTTCTCAGTGGTAGCAGATGACAGAACGAGGAGTAATGGTCTCAAGTTGCAGTGGGGGAGGTTTAGGTTGGATATTCGGAAAACCTTTTTCACTAGGAGGTTGGTGAAACACTGGAATGCGTTACCTAGGGAGGTGGTGGAATCTCCTTCCTTAGAAGTTTTTAAGGTCAGGCTTGACAAAGCCCTGGCTGGGATGATTTAGTTGGGGATTGGTCCTGCTTTGAGCAGGGGGTTGGACTAGATGACCTCCTGAGGTCTGTTCCAACCCTGATATTCTATAATTCTATGATTCTATGATTATAATTCAAAATAATCTGGACAAACTGGAGAAATGGTCTGAAGTAAATAGGATGAAATTCAATAAGGACAAATGCAAAGTACTCCACTTAGGAAGGAACAATCAGTTGCACACATACAAAATGGGAAATGCCTGCCTAGGAAGGAGTACTACAGAAAGAGACCTGGGGGTCATAGTCGACTACAAGCTAAATATGAGTCAACAGTGTAACACTGTTGCAAAAAAAGCTAACATCATTCTGGGATGTATTTGCAGGAGTGTTGTAAACAAGACACTAGAAGTAATTCTTCCGCTCTATTCCGCACTGATTAGGTCTCAGCTGGAGTATTGTGTCCAGTTCTGGGTGCCATATTTCAGGAAAGATGTGGACAAACTTAAGAAAGTCTATAGAAGAACAAAAAAAAGGTCTAGAAAGGTCTAGAAAACATGACCTGTGAGGGAAGATTGTTTGTTTAGTTTGGAGAAGGGTTTGTTTAGTTTGGAGAAGAGATGACAGAGAGGGGACATGATAACATTTTTCAAATACGTAAAAGATTTTTACAAGGAGGAGGGAGAAAAATTGTTCTTCTGAAACTCTGAGAATGGATTAAGAAGCAATGGGCTTAAATTGCACCAAGGGAGGTTTGGTTGGACATTAGGAAAAACCTCCTAACTCTCAGGGTGGTTATGCACTGGAATAAATTGCCTAGGGAGATTGTGGAATCTCCATCACTGGAGATTTTTAAGAGCAGGTTAGACAAACACCTGTCAGGGATGGTCTAGATAATTAGCCTTGCCACGAGAGCAGGGGACTGGACTAGATGACCTGTCTAGGTCCCTTCTGGTCCTATGATTCGGCCCCAGAGATACAAGGGAGGGAGGAGGAAATGGAAGCGACTAGTATTGCATGAAGTGTGAATGGACCTCAAAAGGTGCGTCTGGATAAGGCAGTGCTGGGGTCATGGCTCCCCAGTGCTGGCATGACTATTCTTGAAAGAATGATATCTATGCTTCTTTTATAGGTATGGCAAATTTCACAGTACGGGTATTCCCCCATCATTTCTGTAAGTGTTGAGCCAGGCTCTGCTCTCAATTACACCCAGATATCCCCATTTAAATCATTGGGATTGCATGGGTGTGACAAAGAAGAATTTGGCTCAGCACGTCTTACAAAGCCAGCATTCCTCCCACTCTGGCTGTGGGTGATGTTCCTTCTCCCCACTCAGCGTGGCTGCAGAAGCATACCTAAGAAGTGTAAGAAAGGCCCACAACCCACCAAACAGCCTCACTCCAGGCTCCCAAGTTAGGGGACAAATGAAGGTACATTTGCATACTATGAAGAGAAGACGCTGGTGTCTATGTTTGTTGGGCCAGATTCTCAAGTACTCAGCAGGTACAATTAGGGCCGGGTTTTCACAAGAGCTCCTTTACCATGTTTGCACCTAAATAAGGGCCAGATTTTTAGGAGCACTTAGCTCCCAGGAGCATCAGCTCTACAGCTTGTGGGCAGATCTTCAAAAGAGTTCCGCATCCAACATGCACCCTAGTTCCTCACTTTGGTGTTGAAATGGGAGCTCAACTCTTTTGAAAATCTGACCACAGGAGTACACTCTTACTGAGTTACTGAGTCAAGTTCTCTGCAGGTGTAAATTGAAACACAGCACTGTTCAAGTCAATTGATTTTAATGGAACTGCACCACTATGCACCAGCAGAGAACATGGCCCACCGTTTGTAAAAAGTGGTATAAGTAAATCTAACTTTATCCAGTCCAAGTGTTACTTTTAAATAAAATGATGCATGGTTCTTGTGATGGCCCTCTGCATAGGGACGAATTTCACCCTCAGCTGTCTGCCCAAGTCTTTGGAAAGTATAAATACTAGAGCCTAAATTAGCACACAGGAACTGCTGGCTCCCAGTCACCTCTAGATCATACCTTTGGAGGAATTAAGGTTGTGGTTAACACAGCTCAGCTGCAATGCTTCACTTTGACTGTTCACTTTTTTATTTACATTTAAAAAAAATATTGACTCCTGGAGGTTTTCCATCCACTGATTTAGATTTGTAAATAGTGAAGAAAATGGAAAAGCTGTACTCTCCCAGTTTAGCTGCAATCGACAGCTGCAATAAGGACAAACTGTGCAGGGAGAAAAAAAGCTTAAAACAATAGTTGAAGCAATTATGTCTGCCAATAACCCCTTCAACCACTACCACACCTGCTTTCCATCTATCCTTATTAACAAGTCTAATGTAAGAGATTAAAAACTAGAGATGTTAGGAATCCAAATACTCATTACCAGCTGGTATGTGCAGATGTCAAAAATTAGGCATTTCAGGTGGGCTACCTGACCTGAAAATAACATGCACAAACCTAGGTCAGGTGTTGCAGATCCCACATTAAATACCTTGCACAGACTGCCTGGCTAGGTTGAGCAAAATATTATCTTATCAGCATGCAGCACTAATGCCAGAGGCTAAGGGAGGAAAAGTGCAGTAGAAAAATGAGGAGTGAGCAGGGAAATATATATAAAATTGGAATGTACACAGACTTTCCTTCCAAAGGGTCCCTCCTCCCATCTCATCCTAAGTAAAGCAATTATCCTATGGCCCTTGCTGCACACCCTCAATACTAGCAAACAGGTGTTAAATTTGGTATTTGACAGCTATAGTGATGACATGCATTGTCTTCACAGCTGTGGTAACTGGCAGCCATTGTTACCATAAGAAACGCTGGCAATTGGAAGAATAATTTGCATTATTTTGTAATTGCATAGAAATTAATATGTGCAACCACTGCAGCCATCAGTCAGATCTATGGGCAGAATCTTCAATATCTTTTGCCTCAGTGGAGACTAGAGTCCATTTATCATGCATGTTGGCTTTTTGCACTAACTTGTTACAGGGGAGAGATGTATGTAGATCATCTTTCCAGATTCTTGTTTAATGAGGACTTCAGACGGGTCCAAGCTAAAGCATCACATCTGACCTTTCTTCCCAGACTCTGGGGAAACTCAGCTCCAGATCTGAAATTCATGACTCTCCCCTATCTCTATACTGTCCCAAATTTGAACACATAAGCCAAACTTTGAAAGTTTGGACGTGGATCTAATCCTAGAGTTTGACTTTAAAGTTCAGGACAATCTCTAAATCTCCTGGGGTAACTTACCAGGAGGACAGCCTCTCTTTTTCCAGGCACAATTTTCACCCACAAAATTTGTACTCATATTTCATGTCTAGAACTGAATTCCAGCCGGAAGCCAGAGTATTGGAACACAAAATGTAGCTTCTTTGTCCAGCAAATTCGGTAATCACTTTGACTTCTCTGTCTGTGGAGATAAAAGGTGATTTTCAATAGAGCTTGGTCAAACCTACAGTACTGTGTATCCTGCAGGAGATGTATTTCAACCTTTCTTCAGTAATGTGGTGAAACAGGCAGTACATTTCTCATGATTTGTTATGAAATTAACCATTAAAAGTATTACAAATAGAGCTATAATTAAAAAAAATAAGTATTTATAAAGGAAATTTGTAAATCAAACTGTTTGCCTAACTTTATGTTTAAATGCATTCTAATAAGCAATGTATTTTCACAGTGCATCTACCATAAATCACTCATCAAAATTATTTATATATTAGGTATACACAGCCCACATCCATAAATATTATGTTTGGATTGATTTATTTTAGTATTTATACACAGTCTGTTCTTCAAGCTTCTGGGCTTTTAATTAATCTGGATTTGGGGCATAAATTCTTTATGCCTTGATTAATACCAAACAGGTTTTATTTAATTAAAGAGACAGACTGGTGAGAGACATTTTAATCAAAAATTTCATATGCATACAGTACATCTGTATTTTTTTAATACAAGCTCAAGCACATTAAAAAAAAGATTTATTCTTTCTCGGATGTTTTCCTTTTTGAATGATGCCATATTTCTAGTTCACATGAGAAGTTACTCTAATGCATTCATTCCATCTAGCAGGCCCCTCACTCCGCAGAACCCAAAACAAGGAAATGAAGTGAGTGAGAGGGAGAATAAGATTTGTCTCTGAATTTTCCAAAAGCTAGGAGGAACAGAATAAAAGCCAAGTCTGATCATAGGTGTCTCCTGCAAGTTGCTCATTGCTCCCTCAATTCCCACTGAAGCTAGTAGGCAAGCAGAATCTGATAGGATCAGGTCTTCATACACAAAATCTGATACCTTCTTCCTGCTTGACTCAGAAGCTTCATTCCCTTTTTAGTAAAGATGGTAAAAGTCCTTGGAGTCTTTAGTAAAGATGGTAAAAGTCCTTGGTTTAAAAAAAAGCCTCATTTTGGATTATAATGTACACTGGGAAAAACCCTGGATCTATCTATCTACTATTATATATGTCTACTATCTATTAAGCATATATACGTGTCTACTACTTTCCCTGTCCCTAGAAAAGCCTAATCATGCGTACTGTAGAACATTTTATAATTTCAATTAGTTTATTTACAAGTTGGGGCCTGATTCTCTTGTCATTTTCACTGGTGTAAATATGAAGTAACTCTAGAGAAGTCAGTGGACTAATGCTCGTTTAACTGAAAGGAAAATCAGATCCATTGACATCATTGTGACAAGTACTTAATTTGTAATGAAAGAGGTGCCAGGGCTCAAGCAATTTTTTTTTTGACATTCATAACTGATGCAGCAAGCCCAAAGGTGACAGGGCTAGGAACTGCCAAGTCTAGAGGGGCCGGGGCTCAGACCTGGCAAGCCCTGGCACAAATTAATCACTGGTTGTGACTATTCACAAAAGATATGGGTTTCAGGATCAGGCCCTGGACTGGCAACTCTGTGGGGAATTCTAGAAAATATTTTTGAAAACTGGAGGTCACAAAACTGAAGAGGAAGTAGTCATATACGTGAATTCTTTTTTTTTATTATTTGCTGCCCTATTGCTGTTAAATTAATTGCCTAAACTAAATTGTATTTAAGAAAAATGTAATGAAATAGCAAAGCAAACTTTCCCCATCATTTGATAACAAAGAACCTCACTTTAGGTTATAGTAAAAATATAATTACTTCATTTTGCATTGAATCGGCACACTTCCCCTTTTATTGGCAGATGGTGAAGGGGGTGGTGTAATTAAACAAATATCACAACAGCTAGTGATCAACCATATTTTGGGAGGGAAATCACTCAGCTAAAGTAAAGGGAAAAGAAGGGTCACTCTGCCCGACAAGGAAAACAAGAAAAGCCCTTTGAAATCGACTGCTATTGTCAAAAATTACAAGATATGATGCCTATCTCGCTCACAAGCCCCACTGAAGTAAAAGAGAATACCTGGAATTCTCCTTTTCTTCTGATGAAGACTAAGTGATAACATTATGAGAAATCTGAGGAATCATAATGAGATGTGTAATGGTTACTGGAAGGCCATATAGGTTTGTTGTGTACAGCAGAACCACAGTGGCCATTTGATTAATGCCCAGCTGTATGCCTGAAGTTATTTTCACACACAGATTAGGTCACTTTGATGTCTAAATCTCTGATTTTCAGGTTCAAATCGACCTAAAAGGAGGTGCTAATCACTGCAAGTACAAAGGCATGCCTGTAAAAATAGAGATTGGTGACTAAAAATTGAGCATGAACAGTGAGACATTGGTATGAGACTACATTGCTGGGACAACTTTTAATAAAGATGACTTGGTCTAAGAAGCAGGTTAACTGGGTCTCACAATAGTTCAACACTGCACAGAAAAATGATGGCAGGAAATCTCCAACTGGCATCATTAAGAGACAGCAGCAAGAATATGGGAAGTGAGGACAAATAAGACATTTCGCCTGCTTCACACTGTTTTGCCTACAAGCACTGGGACAGATCCTCAGCTGGTATAAACTAGCATAATTCCACTGAAGTGAATGGAGCTATGCTGATTTACACCAGCTGAGGACCTGCCTCATAGACTTCAGACCTCCATTATTAAAGCAGTGTTTGTAGCTTATCAAGTTATCTTGGAATTGGAAAAGGTTCAGAAAAGGGCAACAAAAATTATTAGGGGTATAGAACGGCTTCCGTGTGAGGGGAGATTAATAAGACTGGGACTTTTCAGCTTGGAAAAGAGGCGACTAAGGGGGGATGTGACAGAGGTCTATAACACCATGAGTGGTATAGAGAAAGTAAATAAGGAAGTGTTATTTACTCCTTCTCATAATACAAGAACAAGGGGCCACCAAATGAAATTAATACGTAGCAGGTTTAAAACAAACACAAGAAAGTAGTTTTTCACCCAACACACTGTCAACCTCTGGAACTCCTTGCCAGAGAGTGTTGTGAAGGCCAATACTATAACAAGGTTCAAAAGGGAGCTAGAGAGATTCATAGAAGATAGGTCCATCAATGGCTATTAGCCAGGTTGGGCAGGAATGGTGTCCCTAGCCTCTGTTTGCCAGAAGCTGGGATTGGGTGACAGTGCATGGATCACTTGATGATAACCTGTCTGTTCATTCCCTTTGAGGCACCTGCAACTGTCAGAGGACAGGATACTGGGCTTGATGGACCTTTGGTCTGACCTAGTATGGCTGTTCTTATGTTCTTACATTCTTATCTCATAAGACACTGGATGAAATGTACTCTGCTCTTACGTTCTTATCCTGAGGCCCTTCCCCTGGTTACTTCCCAATGCACTCACATCATGGACTTTGCAGGGCTGGTGTGGGGGCTTTTTCTACAGAACTTAGGGGATGTGCAAGCAACCTTACACAGCCTCTAAACTGGTGATTCCCTGTGCAATGGCCCTCCACATCTCAGTGCAACTTTAGCCGTTGAGAACAACAAACTAAAATACTATATCACAAATGTCTGCCAGTTTGTAGAGTAAAGATCAGCAGGTTTGGAAACAACTAAAGTTTTTAGTGTGTCTCCAAAAGAGAAATCCAGGTGATCTCAACAATAATGCATGTTCTCTCACACACACAGAAGAGCACACATAAGTGGACAATTTAGCATACCTGCTTCTGAAAATTCAGGCCACAATTTTCTACTTTAAGTTACACTACATGAAACACTAGTCAAAATAATGCAAAATGATGCCCCCTGGGTCTAAAATATATAACCAGAGTGCAGGATAAGTACTTCTGAAGTGAAATTAAACTTATATAATAATTAAAAAAAAAAACCAAAGCAGAAATTACAATTTATTCCAAATAGAAATGCTTGCACAGAGCAGCATACAGGAAGTTAACCTTGATGCAGCAGGTGATAGAGTAATACTATAAATACACATGCACTAACATTCCTGAGGCTGTTTTAAATAACAATCCAGTCTCATTAGTTAAATTAAAAATAAATGCAGGATTAACATATCAAATATCGCTAAGATATTGAGTCACTGTCCTAATGTAGTTCACATGGGATCTCTAAATAAATACTACAGTAGATTAGAATAGAGGTTAAAAGAGGAGGATTAACAATGAATTTCACTGTTTGTTGACTTGGGATAGCTGATTGCAGATATAGGAAGTTCTTTTACAAATCTCTTCAGGGGCCACAACCCTCCCTGAAAGGTGAAACATTACTGCTAATCTGTGATCGGTCCACACATAGTGCCAGATCCAAAGCCCAATAAGGTTAACAGGAGTCTTTCCGTAGATTTCAATGGCCTTTGGATAAAGTCCAGGCATCGTTACTATTGTTATTTATTATTGTAAGCAAGGTTTGAATGAATTCTCCTCCGACAGCTAGCTGGGATTGGGGAGAGACGTCAAGAGCAAACTGTATTTACATGAACACACCTACTCTGCCTAGGTATCCAGCAGGGAGAGCTGTGTTGCTCAAAGTGATCAACTTTGGCTGGTGTTGGGTTACAAATCACTTTAGTGTTGAATGCAGGGGTAGGGAAATGTTGTTATCAACGTTGTTGTCTTTACTGCATGAATAAAGAGGTGGGGGGGGGGCAGAACTGTGCTTAACGTGCCAAATGAGGCAGTCACTCTCACCTGAAAGGACCTCCTTAAGCCCGGGGCTGGAATCCCAGAGCCCTGTGAAAGCAAGAGGGATAGAGACAAGTATCCTAGCCAGGAGGTGTGGACTCTCCCTAAGGATCTGATTTAACCTGTTCCTCCCCACTGTTCAAAGATAGACCTAAATAGGTTTCTTTAGGAGCCTTTTGTTATGTTAAGTACTCACTGAGAGCTGAAATCACTTTTTCTGCCCAGCCTGCTGAGACCTAAAAATCACAGCAGAGAGGCAGTTGGCAGCACAAGGTGACTGACAGGTGGCCAGTGAAAGTGGTCAGCAGTTGGCAGGATGGCCAGGCGGTGAGGAACAGTGGCTGGCAGGGCAGCCAGGCAGTGAGGAACAGGGGCTGGCAGGGTGGCCAGGTGGTGAGGAACAGCAACTAGTGAAGCAGTCAGTGGAGAGGAACAGCAGCTGGTGGGGCGGCCAGCCAAAGCAGGTGTTCAGCTGGTAGAGCAAGCTAGGTATCTTCTTTCCCGGATGGGAGATGAACTCACCCGAATGCACTTCTGAACCCTGGGTCCTCACTGACCAAGCACAACCACTGTGAGTGGGGTACTGTGAGGGAGGGTGCAGTAAAGGGACTTTTCATTGTAGAACTCAAGAACATGAGGCAGAAGGCTCTGCCCCAAGCACTCTGAGGTAGGTGGCCTGCTCACAGTTTTATGTTTATGAGTCCTGCTTGCGGCATTTTCCCTAGTTAATGTCAGGTGACTTCCCTCTTTTCATTAAATGTTTAATTGCTACACTCAGACTCTGTGCTTGCGAGTGGGGAAGTAGTGCCTCTTAGAGGTGCCCAGGGGTGGTGTGTAATTTCCCTAGGTTACTGCGTGGGGCTCGAACTGGTTCCATGTTGTACTGTTGAAGAGTAATCCCTAGATATTGAACCCGGCCCTGGTTGCTGCTGGCTCCGCCGGGCAGAAAGGTTACATTATTATGTGTACTATGTAAAACTTAGGAGCCCCAGTCATGGATTATGGCTACATTGTACTAGGCACTGGTCAAACATAACACAAAAAGATGGTCCCTGTCCCAAAGAGTTTACAATCTAAGTAAAAGACAAGAAACAACAGATGAATAAAGAGAGACCTAAGGGGAGCATAAGGAAATAGTGAGACAGAACTGCTCAACATGATGGGCAGCAGTCAAATGCAGTGTAGAGTATGAATCTGCTCTCGCTTACATAAGTTTTACACTCGTATAACTCTTTTGACTTCTTGTGAACAAAATAATCACTCCTATAATATTTGCAGGAAAAAGAATGATAAAGGGTTGTGAATGTCATATGAGCAAATGCATAGTGGTTCAAAAAAATGATTGCAAATAGCATGGATACTGAAAAGTGCTCTAGAATGCTAAAGATCTGATCATTAGGTGGCACCAAAAATGCTGAAGTATTTCATCCATACATTTTTGTTGCTTTTCATCTGAATTTCAAAATGATGAAAAAAACAAAACAAAAAAACTTCTCTATAGCTGGTTCAAAGCTGACATTTTTCACAAAGAAAAGGCGGGAAAATGTCTGTTTCCACTGACTTAAAAAAAAAATCAACCATCTCTAATCAACATGTTTCGGGATTGGACCCTGGATCTGCAATAAACAGAGGAGGTCCTGTTCAACGGAATGCTCAATATTCATGACAGGGAGGGAAATGTGATGTTAGAATAATAGACTAAACTCTCTTAGGGCATGTCTACACTTATGTCCGGAGTGATTGATCCAGCAGGGGTTGATCTATCATGTCTAGTGAAGACCGCCAAGCGCTCTCCCGTCAACTCCGGTACTCCACCAGAGTGAGAAGCATAGGCGGAGTCGATGGGGGAGCATCAGCAGTCGATCTACCACAGTGAAGACACTGTGGAAGTAGATCTAAGTACGTTGGCTTCAGCTACATGAATAATGTAGCTGAAGTTGCGTAACTTAGAACGATTCCTCCGTACCCCCACCCCCAGTGTAGACCAGGCTTTAGTGTAATTCCAATAAAATCAAAGGAGTGACACCAACACATAATCTGGTCCGCAACTGAAATCAACTGAGTGACACCAGCAAAGAATTTCCAGGAGAATGACTTCATGAAGTTATTTGTTACACTCTTTTTTAAAACTTGCTCAACTGCCCTCCTTTCAGATTCTCATTGCTGGGAGTGCAAGTAGTGCTAATCAGACAAGTTATGTTCAGATTAAGGCCAGCAATAAAGGTTTCCAATTACCTTTTGATTCTCACTACAGCCTGACCTGCAGCTTTTCCAGTGCAAAAACTAGATCTCACCTAGTCTCAGATACGGTAAGAAGCAGCAAAGTAAACAAAGAATCATACTTTGCACTTCAATTGTGCCTTACATTTTAGGATTTCAAAGATCTTGCAAATAATAATGGATGAAGCCATTTATTAAAAAGGAGTAGAGGATGGTGCCTTTTTTGTGAAACTGGCAAAAGTAGAAATGTATCAGAGGATGAAATGATATGGCCAATTTCATTTTAATTGCTGGATGCTCCTGTTGAATATGTTGTTAATTGTGCACAAAAAAGTAATACAGTTACATGACAACAGCTATATCACATGACAGTCATGTTACACTGTTTTTATATATACACATTACATTTTTCTTTTTTGGTAACATTGTTGGAGAAACAGTTGTAATAGTCTGAGTATTATAGCCAGACTTCCAGCACAGAATGAAATTTTGGATTTCATTAATTACTTTATTACCACAAATTGTTGGAAGAAACATGTGTTCTTGGGTGTTAATTAATAGCTTGTTATTAGTATACAAATAAACTTGGCAGCACTATGTACTTATATTTGTAGAATAATGAATTACATTCAAGGGAAGCCAAGATGGCAAACACAGAAGTGCATGCACCTCTTATCTGCTCCTTAGAATACATAAACCTTTCCTAGCGCTCCAAACAGAAATCCTAATGAGAGACATGTTGAAGAGTCGAGAAAAAGGGATTTAGGAGAAAAAATAATGCCGAAATGACAGAAACGAAGTGAAGCAATCTGCATGTAACTTGGGGAAAGGAGCACATGTTTCTGAGGGGAAGAGATTAGAGGA
Organism: Eretmochelys imbricata; assembly: GCF_965152235.1. Taxonomy (NCBI): domain Eukaryota; kingdom Metazoa; phylum Chordata; order Testudines; family Cheloniidae; genus Eretmochelys; species Eretmochelys imbricata. The sequence goes on from NC_135573.1 coordinate 245,647,267, forward strand.
GGCACCCAAAAGGCAGCCTGCATGCTTGTGACTGGAATGTTACTGCAGCTGCAGGCCCTCTATAAATAGTTATCTTAATAAAAAGCCAGTTTAGTTTCAGAAACATGGAGTCCTCATGTGTTAAAACCCAGCACATGGCACAGGAAACAGAAAGCAGTTGCTATTCTACAGTCTATAACCCATAGGCCTTTGTTCTTTAAAAGATTGTCATTAAAACTAGGAAAAACTAGCAATGTGCTGGAGCTTAGTGAATTGCTAGCGAAGCGCTCAGCCCCCTTGTTCCAGACTAACTACGCAATAGCAATCCCCACTGGTCGATGAAGTAATATACAAAGTCAAGATTTCAAGAGGCAGCTGTGCAGTCCTGATTTATATTTCTCTTACACTGATACAGCTCCATTCAGAGCAGTGGAATTATTCATGATTTACACTGTTATGAATGAGATCAGGATAGGTCCCTGAATCTCCAAGGAAGGGTGGGAAGTTCTTCAGGAGGTGAAAAGAAAACTTCAATGAATGCATACAATAAATGAACTTTCTTTCACCAATTCCTGAACTTTACGTTCCTTCTCGTTGTTGTCTGTCTGAAATGGTCCCATGGTGTTGCGGTTTCCAATCTATCATTCCAATGAGTCTCAGCAGTCAACACTTTAACTGAAAAAGCTTTTATTAATTCAAAGGCTGATCAGCCCAATGGCACAACAATCAAATATCCACACTTAACCATTGTAAGTGGTCATCAATCACTCACAGCAGGGCCAGAAGGAGAACCCACTACATGTGCAGGTGTTTTTCAGCCTTGGTTGCCTGCTAACCCTGTACAGAGCACCCAGAACTAGTGAGAACTGGTTTTAACCAGATCTTAATTACTCCCTGATGGCCCCTACTTCCTGGTTAGGTCAATCAGAGGCCAAATAAATTCTGCACAGCAACTACATCACATAAGCACCATTTTATGTTACAGCAGCCATCCTACTTATGCAATGATACATTCTTTCATATGGCAGGGGCCATCAAGAATGGAAAGCACCTCAAAAATCTATTTTGTGGCCAAAAGTAGTTCAACAAAATTCAGGTATTTCCAACATGTGAGACTTCAGAAAAAGAAGGGTTAGGTCAGGCTTAGCTTCAAAGGCAAGGATACCCACCATTAGGAATCAGGACCTGCGGCAGAGCCAGTCTCTGGGCACCCTGATGAGCACAGCTGGTCTGCATGATTGGCTACACAGCCTGATCTGTGGGAAGAGTCCGCAGACCAGCTTGTAAGCCCAGCAGCAGCAGCAGCAATTCAGTGGCTGTGATGACTTCTTACTTGGGGCTGTGATAGCTCTTGCACCTGCTTGTTCCCACCCTTGAGCTCAGCCTTACTCACTCCAGGTAACCTGGACCTGACCCTCAGCTCTGATTCCTGGATTCTGACTTCAGCTCTGCTGCTTGGCTCTGGAATCTGGTCTCTGACTCCAGCTTTGACCGTTGGTGCTCATTCCTGGATACTGACTCCTGTTCTAACCACTGTGCATGACTGCCTGTGTTTGGGTCACTGAACCCCCCTTCTTAGGTGTTAATATCCATATGGCAAATTTTGGGCCTCATCTTGCTCCCACTGTTGTCAATGGGAGTTTTGCCAATGACATCAATGGACTACAAATGGGGCAGGTTAAGGAATACTTTCTGGGTATTGTCATACCTTGCAGACAGGCTTCTTTCACACAGCATTGCTAGCAGCAGTCAATTGAGTAGCCAGACTGTCCTTGGCTCTTGTGGGAGTGTATGATGCAGGATTAGAACATAAGAACATAACGTAAGAACATACAAATGGCCATACTGGGTCAAACCAAAAGTCCATATAGTCCAGTATTCTGCCTTCTGACAGTGGCCAATGCCAGGTACCCCAGAGGGAATGAACAGAACAGGTAATCACCAAGTGATCCACCCTGTTTCGCCCATTCCCAGCTTCTGGAAAACAGAGGCTAGGGACACCATCCCTGCCCATCCTAGCTAATAGCCATTGATGGACCTATCCTCCAGAAATTTATCTAGTTCTTTTTTGAACCCTGTCTTGGCCTTCACAACATCCACTATCAAAGGGTTCCACAGGTTGACTGTGCATTGTGTGAAAAAATACTTCATTTTGTTTTAAACCCAATACCTATTAATTTCAGTTGGTGACTCCGAGTTCTTGGATTTGGTGACCCCGTAGGGCCTTTCCTCTATTCCTAACCCTATGCCTAATCCGCACTGTACATGGGCTAAGAACGCCAGCAACCCCTGTTGTAGGAAGAGTACAATTTGCTCCTTCATAGACCACCTGGTGCTCTTGCATAGGAGCCCAAAGCGGGCAAGGAAGAAGCAGAGTCAAACCTGACTCCCTTCACATTGGTCAGCAGAGCTATGGAGAGGGCAAATGTATCCTCCTTCATGCCTGGGAGCTATGGAACTTATGGAGGGAGACAGCTCAGTACTTCCTCAAATGTAAATCTGTTCCTATTTGACATAATTTGTCCAGTGAGATAGGATGGGCCTTTGAACAATGAAATGAAGATAATAAACTCTATTGAAACTCTGAAAAATGTATGTATTAGTGCAACTTTCTGATTTCATTCTGTACATTGAAAAATTGAGCCCAGTTCTCCTTTCATTCAGAGTTACATTTGCATCTTGTACATTTTGGGGCTTTCTGATGGACAGTTTGGATTTTGGTGTGACTTAGAACAGCCTCAAGGAGGCTACAGAAACTAACTTGGTCTAAGTTTACTTTCATAGACTTGACAAAGTTTAGGAAATAATCACCATTTGGATCACACACCTGTATTTTTAAATGACATCCAGCTTTGTAAAGCAAAAATTAGAAGTTTTGTCTGGTTCTACGTTAATGGCTTCTTGTCCATGGGTGGCAAAACATTATCTTCAGCATACCAAGGCAATGCAGTCTACAGGGAAATCACAATCAGCAGCACATGGCCCTTCTTCAAAAATTTCCTTCTCATGGATTTAGATAGCAAAAAGTGATATGGATGAGGTGTGGAGGTAGAGTGGGATGAAAGATACAAAAAGTCAGCCTTAAAACAGCCCAAGGAATTCAGTCAAAACTGTCAAATTATCTGATAATGCCAAAGACTTGGACTAACGCAGTACTGATTTTATCAATAAAGGGGTCTGATAACAGTTTCACCTCTCAAAAGAGAAGACAGTTACTTTGATGTCACCTTAATGTGGACCTTTCATCTAAGTTTCCACTATCCTCCCAAATATATATATTTTAAATCTAGCCAGACACTGTCAGTCACTTTTGTGCTTTTGCTGTTTTTAATTAGCTGTCTGGACTGGTTATATGACCAGAAAGGCTTACATCATTATTCAATAAAGTTCAAAGGAAGAGGAGTTTAAATAAAAATATTGGGTTGGAATGAAGATAACAAACATAAAGATAACTAGAATTTTGAGAGAAAAATGCTGTGAGCCTGATTGTCATCTTACATAAACCTGTGAGATGGAAGGAAGTTGATGGAGTTATGCCAAGACAGATTGGGATCAATGTAATCAGAATCAAGCTCTGCAACTGCTAGTCATGGCAACGTCTTCTGTATCGCTAACTCCAATGCGTGACCACCAGGGATCCAGGTTTTCCATGATAACCCCCCCACCCCCCAAAAAAAATATCCAATTAAAAACATAAAAAGTGATGTTTTTCTGTGATTAAAATGAACCACTGAAATTTAATTTCCCTTGCCACACTATATATAGTGTGACAAAGTTCCTCCTCTGCCTTGGTGTGTCCTGCGCTTATTGGCGGATTTGCTCGCCTCAGAGATTCACGGCAGCCCTCAGTTTGGCCACTTTAGCTAGTGGCTCAAACCTGCCATTCACTCAGCTAACCTCATCACTGGCCAGCATGGGGAAAGGGAGAAGAACAATCCCCACAGTCTCTGCTTACCCACCTAGTGGGTTGCAGAATAGGCCAGGGACCTCCCCCATTAGTGGGACCCACACTCCAGGTCACCTCCTCTTGTCTCAAATAGAGAGTTGAAGGGGATGGGGGGAATCCGGGCCTGCCCTCTACTCCCAGTTTCAGCCCAGGGCCCAGTGGATTGCAACTGTCTACAGTGTCTCTTGTAACAGCTGTGTGACAGCTACAACTCCCTGGGCTACTTCCCCATGGCCCCCAACACCTTCTTTATCCTCACCACAGGACCTTCCTCCTGATGTTTGGTAACGCTTGTACTTCGCAGTCCTTCAGCAGTGCGCCTACTCACGCTGAGCTTCTTATGCCTCTTGCTCTCAGCTCCTCACATGCACCTCACTAACTGAAGTGAGGGCCTTTATAAAACCAGGTGCCCTGATTAGCCTGCCTGTCCTAATTGATTCTGGTAGCTTCTTAATTGGCTCCAGGTGTCCTAATTAGCCTGCCTTAATTGGTTCCAGCAACTTCCTGATTGTTCTGGAACAGCCCATTAGCTTACTCAGGGAAAAGGGACCTGCTTAATCTGGGGCTAATTTATCTACCTTCTATCACTCTCCTGTAGCCCTCTGGCCTGACCCTGTCACAATAGATATCAGTTGAACAGAATGTGTTCTTGATATATTTACAATTTTAAAGCAAGTTTGAAGCCTACCAGTGCCATCAATCATTATAAAGAAATAAAATTAACAGAAGGGCAATTGTATTTCTCTGACTTTGAATGCAATCTACAGCCTTGCTGCGTACAGAACAGCACATTACCATCAGCGTGAAATGTGTCTTTGCCAAACTTAGTGATGTGGTCTTAAGGGGTAATTTTTAAAAGTTTTTGTCATCTTTCCATAACTTAAATTACTCACATGTGGGGGCTGAAGTGAAATTTGAGATACACTAAAACATGAACCCTTTTACACAATTGAGTAACCTCTATATGTTGGAAGCAGTTTATCAGAATATGTTTAGCTATGTAAATTTAAAGTGCATTTGAATTTAAAGTTCAAAAATCAACCACAAGAAGGGAAGGTTGCCTGACCAGGCTGTAATGTTGCTTTTCAAATGTGCCACCAACTGGGCTTGGCATTTCTATAGATTGTGTCCAGTGCAGTAAGGGATATAGCATTGATTCTTGCAGGTATAGGAGAGACCTATCCTTCTTCTCCATTCAGAGGTGTGATGATCTGTTAGAAAATGCTGCTAAAAAGGCTATTATTCAATAAAGATCAGACACAAATGTTTTCTATTGCTGTAGCTGTCACGGAACTATTGGTCTTCACATGATTTTACACACATTGACCTAAATGCAAAACGATTTTTAAAAAAAATAGAAAAAAAGAGAAGAGGCCATAAAAATGTGCACCACAAAGAGAGGAGAGAAAACATGGAGAGGCAGGTATGGAACAGGAGATTGAGCAGCATGGAGAAAGAATGTGCCTGGAGCAGGAGCCTGGATTATGTAATGTAGTGCCTATCTTTTAAAAAGGGAAGAAGGAGGATCCGGGGAACTACAGGCCGGTCAGCCTCACTTCAGTCCCTGGAAATATCATGGAGGAGGTCCTCAAGGAATCAATTCTGAAGCACTTAGAGGAGAGGAAAGTGATCAGGAACAGTCAGCATGGATTCACCAAGGGCAAGTCATGCCTGACTAATCTAATTGCCTTCTATGATGAGATAACTGGCTCTGTGGATGAGGAGAAAGCAGTGGACGTATTGTTCCTTGACTTTAGCAAAGCTTTCGATGCCGTCTCCAGTATTCTTGCCAGCAAGTTAAAGATAAATAAATAAGATAAATGGACTATAAGGTGGATAGAAAGCTGGCTAGATTGTCGGGCTCAACGGGTAAGGATCAATGGCTCCATGTCTAGTCGGCAACCGGTATCAAGTGGAGTGCCCCAAGGGTCAGTACTGGAGCCGGTTTTGTTCAATATCTTCATTAATGATCTGGAGTATGGCGTGGATTGCACCATCAGCAAGTTTGCAGATGACACTAAACTGGGAGGAGAGGTAGATACGCTGGAGGGTAGGGATAGGATACAGAGGGCCCTAGACAAATTAGAGGATTGGGCCAAAAGAAATCTGATGCAGTTCAACAAGGACAAGTGCAGAGTCCTGCACTTAGGACGGAAGAATCCCATGCACCACTACAGACTAGGGACCGAATGGCTAGGCAGCAGTTCTGCAGAAAAGGACCGAGGGGTTACAGTGGATGAGAAGCTGGATATGAATCAACAGTGTGCCCTTGTTGCCAAGAAGGCTAACAGCATTTTGGGCTATATCAGTAGGGGCACTGCCAGCAGATTGAGGGACGTGATCGTTCCCCTCTATTCAACATTCGTGAGGCCTCATCTGGAGTACTGTGTCCAGTTTTGGGCCCCACACTACAAGAAGGATGTGGAAAAATTGGAAAGCGTCCAGTGGAGGGCAACAAAAATTATTAGGGGACTGGAACTCATGACTTATGAGGAGAGGCTGAGGGAACTGGGATTGTTTAGTCTGCGAAGAGAAGAATGAGGGGGGATTTGATAGCTGCTTTCAACTACCTGAAAGGGATTCCAAAGAGGATGGATCTAGACTATTCTCAGTGATAGCTGATGACAGAACAAGGAGTAATGGTCTCAAGTTGCAGTGGGGGAGATCTAGGTGCGATATTAGGAAAAACTTTTTCACTGGGAGGGTGGTAAAGCATTGGAATGCGTTACCTAGGGAGGTGGTGGAATCTCCTTCCTTTGAGGTTTTTAAGGTCAGGCTAGACACAATCTTGATAAAATGATTTATTTGGGGATTGGTCCTGCTTTGAGCAGGGGGTTGGACTAGATGACCTCCTGAGGTCCCTTCCAACCTTGATATTCTATGATTCTATGATTACAGAGGGGCTGGAGGAAGGTGATGATGGAAAGGAAATCAATGGCAGTTTATACATCCTACAGTGTCAGAGGATGATAAGTAGAGCTAGACAAATAATAGATTCTTCAGTTCTCTGGCAATTCAGGAGAAAAAAAATTAATTTCGGGACAAAGCTAAAGAGACGTCATACAAAGTGTTTTATTTGACCCGAATGGAATACTTCATTTGAATGTTGAGCATTTTTAGCTTTATTATTTTTAATAACATCAAAGGACATTTTGAAAGAAAAAGTCATTTTAAACCGAAACATTGAAATGTTTTTTACAAAAAAGTCAAAAACAAAGCATTCTTAATGTTTTTTGTCGGCTTTTGTTGTTGCTTTGACTGAACCAATTTTGCAAAATAAACAGGAATTTGTTAAATGTTTTGGTGTCACCATGTCTGCATTTTTCATTGAAAAAAAAGAGGGGGTTGTGCAAAAAATTACACCCAGGTCTAATGGTAAGGGGAGCAGAACCCAATCTAGTGGCTACAATTCAAGAAATGTCATTTATTCAAATTTTAGAGATGTGATTTTCAAGTTTTCTTATAACTCTCTGTGAGAAATCTCCTGAAATTTCATGAAAATCAAATACAATGGAAAATTTAATGCATGTTTTTAATGCAAAATGTGAGTGATTTTGACCAGCCTCTATGAAAAAGTAGCATCTAAGATCCCCAGCTATCTTGCTAATGGAAAGTAAATTTAGCAGCAAAAGAAACAGTATCTGAGGCAGCTGGTGCCACAAAAAACTCTGACAAAGTAGAATTGCTTCTTACAGTTGGTGGGTCACAAAAGCAATTGGTGTTATAATACATTCCAATGAAATGAGAAGACATTAAAAGATGAATGAGGTAATTTTACTAAAGTTTAATGTATACAGCTCACCAAAAATACTGAGAAATATGACTTCAACTATGAAACCCAAGAAGCAGAGACATCTAATATTTTGTTTACACACCATAAGCTGAAATCTTGATCATGTAACTTTGGTGGATATTCAGGGTCCAAGTTTTCATATATTGGGTCTATGTTGGCCATCAAACAGACACATAAAACCAGCATTTTTGGGCACATAAAACAAGTATTGATAGAACTTAATTGCCCGCTGAACACCCAAATGTGGAATTTTGAGGTGCCATTAAGGCACTTATGTCCAAAATTAGGCCTCACAATATTGATGATTTGGGGAAAAAAATAGTATTTGAAATTAATGTTAAACAATCAGAAAGGTTTCCTAAGAAAGTCAGCTTATTAATGATGAAGTAAAATGTGACAGGTTTCAGAGTAGCAGCCGTGTTAGGCTGTATTCGCAAAAAGAAAAGGAGTACTTGTGGCACCTTAGCGACTAACACATTTATTTGAGCTAAGCTTTCGTGAGCTACAGCTCACTTCATCGGATGCATTCAGTGGAAAATACAGTGGGGAGATTTATATACACAGAGAACATGAAACAATGGGTGTTACCATACACACTGTAATGAGAGGGATCAGGTAAGGTGAGCTATTACCAGCAGGAGAGCGGGGGGGTGGGTGGGGAACCTTTTGTAGTGATAATCAAGGGTGGGCCATTTCCAGCAGTTGTCAAGAACGTCTGAGGAGCAGTGGGGGGTGGGGGAATAAACATGGGGAAATAGTTTTACTTTGTGTAATGACCCATCCACTCCCAGTCTCTATTCAAGCCTAAGTTAATTGTATTTAGTTTTCAAATTAATTCCAATTCAGCAGTCTCTCGTTGGAGTCTGTTTATGAAGTTTTTTTGTTGAAGAATTACCACTTTTAGGTCTGTAATCGAGTGACCAGAGAGATTGAAGTGTTCTCCGACTGGCTTTTGAATGTTATAATGCTTGACGTCTGATTATCACTACCACACACTACCACTATCAGAGAAAAGTTTCCCTCACCCTCCCCCCCGCTCTCCTGCTGGTAATAGCTCACCTTACGTGATCACTCTCCTTACAGTGTGTATGGTAACACCCATTGTTTCGTGTTCTCTATGTATATAAATCTCCCCACTGTATTTTCCACTGAATGCATCCAATGAAGTCAGCTGTAGCTCATGAAAGCTTATGCTCAAATAAATTCGTTAGTCTCTAAGGTGTCACAAGTACTCCTGTTCTTTTTGTAAAATGTGACAATTCAGTGATGTAGCTACAAGAGGAGTCACAAAGAAGTTAACATTTCAGACTGTTACAGCAGATATCGTCTGCATAAGCGGGGGAATTGAAGTTACTTCTGAAACACTGTGGGTAACTGTTGGCAAAGACTGCCTTTCTTAATGGTGCACACGATACCTGCATATTTTGGAAACTATTGCAAGAAATGGAAAAGAAAATATGACCAGAATTAGAGTATATAAAACAAAGCAGAGGATCATTTGACTATAAAGTCTGCAGTTCACAACTTAAGTCAAAACAGCACTCATTTTATAGAACAATTTCTTAAATGTGTAGTGGAGAAAAATAATGTTGCTAAAATGTGCTTTATTCAAATACTATCATGATGGGACCATATAAATAAGTGGATCGATAGATCAGGCAAACCCAAGATAACCCAAATGCACATTTCCACATAGTAAGGCCCGATCAAGGAGAGCACTTAAAAGTGTGCTTAAAATTAAGTGCATGAATGGTGCTTTTGGCATCAGTCGCATACCCATGTGCTGCTAGTGAAGCACAAGGGAAGTTTTCTAAAGCATGAATTGCAGTAAGGTGCCTAACTTCCATTGACTAACTGCTATTCATATTGTAACAAGTTGATCTGCCCCTTCAAGGTCCAGGGATGGAGGGGAGGGGTGCAGGGAACAGCTGGCCCTGCTCTAGAGAAAAGGTGCTGGGAATCAGCTGATGTAGATTACTAGTACTTCTTGATTGGCCCACACTGCATCTGGACAATCTATAGCAGGGCCTAACTCCAGTGCGGAGAAGCAACCAGAGTAAAGCAGGGAGCACATTCTCCTATAACCAGAGCAGGAAGCTACAGGCCATCCAGCCAGCCCTGTCCCTGTGGATCTCCCCAGGATTGGGGAAGGCCCTGCCCAGTAGCTATTAGAGACCAAAGGACCCCAGTATGAACCCTTCACTAGAGGGTTATGTTACATTTGCACATTTTCTTTATTTCTTTGTCAAGATAATAAACAGAGCCCTGAAGAAAGGGACAGAAACTAAACTGGGTGTGGTTAACTATCCCCAGCTGGTGCCCCATCTTTGAAATTTGTCCCCCACATACTTAAGTGTGTTGCTGGATCTAGGCCAATCTGAGTCAGACTTTTTGCACCAATCCTGAAAAAAAAACAGATGTGCTTATTTTTTTCACTGTGAGTAAAGTTTAGCGCATATATCATTGTTTGCAGCATCATAATGTTTATCATAAATGTTTATTTCTACACAGGTGTAGAAAGGGTTAACCTCAGCAGGAAGTAGGGGAGTTGAGTCCTCTGAGCAGCCCAAAGAGGCTGCATGAGGCACAGCCAATCAGGAAAAAGCTGCAAGGAACAGCCTAACTGAGCCCAGCAGGCTCACATAAAAGAAGATGCAGGGAAGAGCAGAGGTAAGTCACTGCTGGGAGCCCAGGGGATGAGGACTGTGTTCCTAGCAAGATGAAGGAAAGCTAGCACCACGGACAGGTCAGTTGCTGGCAGGGACCAGGGGAGCAAGAGAGAGCTCCTGGCTGGCTGCAAGGATTGAGTGCCCGGTGGCAAGGGTGAAGAAGATGCTGGGGCCGTGGGAAAGTGTCCCAGGGGATCGTAGCAGTGGTGAGAGGAACTAGAGCTGTAGCAGGAAGTGGCATGATTATTAGACTGAGACACTAGCCCCTGGAAGAGGGGGACATGGAGGGCTGAGTCGCTAAGAGAGCACTGTGGTTCCTGATGCTGCAAGAGGTGCTGCAGGCAGATGCAGTGACAGTATTCAAGCCGTGGACGGGGGCGTCAGCCTTGAGCTAATCCCCAGAGTGCCAGTCCAGTGGCGAGTGATGTGCCCTGTGACACACCCTAATTCCAATATATGCTCTCAGTAGACAACGTACAGGACAGCATTTGAAGATTAAAGGCTGTGTATAAGTACTACAATAAATGATAGGTATTACTAAGTGTCACATGCAATGTAATACATCCAATATTTCCTGTCAATATGTTGACTTAAGTTACTCTCATCCTATATTTTTCTCTACACTGCTATTTTCTATCCAGCATTCTCCTACACAATTTCTTAGCTCCGCAGGACTAGCTCTGTAGTTTCACTCTTTTGTTCTCACACTGTTTGTGATCCCACTTAGTTTAGTATCAACAAATGTTAACTTATTTACCTCACAAATAAGGGAATGCATAAAGTTAGATGGTTTTCATCATAAAACAAACCCTTGCATCGCCCTAGTTAATACATCTCCCCAGTTTTATGTTATGCTGCTCAAGATCACTCTTGGATTGTTATGTATTAATCAGTTTTCCATCTGGCATATTTTTATTAAATGACACCTTTCCGGTATTTCATTAGTCTCATGTAGGTATGCATGGGAATTGCAGGTGCTTAGCCCTCTGAGTTTGAGATTGCTTATTTATATGGATTTAAATATCCAGAGTGAAATCCTGACCCTATTAATGTCAATGGGACTTTTGCCATTGACTTAAATGGGGCTAAGATTTTACCACTAAACTTTAGACACTCATGTTTGAAAATGTGGGCCTCTATTCAGAACTAACCCCGGTTGCTCAGTTCTGTATTAAAAGTGTAGTCTTCTAATCGGAGCAGAAGGAAATTGGTTCAAGGACACTGCAGATTGTGCTTTCCACAAACACAATATCTTCCTTCAGAGGCAGATTATAGCAAACTCTAATTTGGATCACGCAGATAAAATCAGAGCATCTCGTTAGGCTAACTCTGCTTATTATTTATAAAAGGAATGTTTGCTTAGTCCAGAAGAATATGAGACCCTTTTTCAAAAAAGACTAATACATTTCATATTGTGACCCTACTAAAAGCATATATGCTTATAGTTTCTGTATCTCTAGGTCAGCTGGCATTCATGAGTCTTCAGAAGGAATTAGAAGCTTCATCCTTAAATAGCCTCTTACAATCACTAACCCCCTCCCTCAGAAAACAAGGTAAAATCTGCCTCATGTCCTGGCTTCCTATCCCAATATGGGTATTTTTAAAATCTAGCCTAACTGTACCATCAGGATGGCTTGAATTGCATTAGCTGTTTTTCCTAGATTATACATAGAATTGTCTACCATGCCTCTTTCAGGATATCTTTAATTCTTAGTTGCTTGGTGAAGTGTTATAAGTAAAAATACTGTATGTCAGTCAGGACCCAAGAATTTCATACCATGCCAGTGGTTGCAGAATTTAACTTTTGATTGGGGCTATTCAAACATTTTCCATAAAACGTATTTTTCAACTGAGAGTTGAGTTTTTGACAGAACTCATTTTTTCACAAAAACTTCTGCTTTCTGTGGCCATTCGCCCCCCTCCCCCCAAATGAATAAGTAAAAACATATTTATATTCAGAAATGCTGCCATGGTGCCTAATGACAATTTTATCATGTCTCATTCTCCTGTATGGGATGGGATCTGCAGTCAAACTATACCTCCAATGATGCTTCTCAGCTAGGGACTCCTATGATGCACCATTTGCCCTAAGGAAAAGGGGAGACAGTGATATACATAGTCCTACCAGGGCAACTGGCCTAGAGATGGAAATGGGAACATGAGGCAACCAGACTACAACTGCAAGTGGTTTTCTATTAAAAGTTATGTTGCCAAACAAAATTATTTTTTTAAATGAAAACTCCTGACGAAAAACTGTATTTTCCCTTTCAGAAACAAAATGTGACAAGGTGCCAGGCACTAAGAATCTGAATTGGTGTGTGCAGAGCTTTTCTTTTCATTCACCCTGCCATCCAGACCAGGTGGCTCTTATGAGGAGCACTCTCTAACTGAGTACACATGGGGGTCTTTCTGGAACAACCCGAGCAGCTCACCTACACTTAAGGGTGCACTAAGGCCCAGAGGGCCTTGGTGCAAGAATAGGTTAGGGGCCCCTTCCTTATTCTGAAATCTAAAAAATTATGCTAACCTTTCCCATTTTGGAATATCAGAACTTACCCACCTTATCCATAAATACATAAACACAATAGATAGGCTACCTAAAACGGAAAAGTTCTATTACACATCGATAAACAGTATAAGTAAAATTGGTTGTTTCTAGCCTTAAGGCCGACAAGAATATCAAGTTTCTCTATCTCAAAGAGAGAATGCAACCTTAACATCACAAAGTTAAACATTAGAGAGCCAGGAAATTCAAAGTGTAAGGATTCTGAAGCAACATTAACTCAGCCATGTAGCACATCCATAGCATTTTATATTCCTTTATCACTCTTAAATGTACTCCTTTATAACACTGCTTTTGTCAACACTACCTAGTCACTGATAATCACCCTCCCAGACCCCAACAACCCCCACTCCACATCCCAGCTCATGCACCCTTCTCATTATCCCCCACTCCACACCCCCAGCCCATACACCGAGCCCAGTCCGCCCCTACTTCTTTCTGGATAAGTTCCTCGCTGTTGAAACGGTGATCACAGTGCAAGTCCTGGGGGTGGTGACCAGGGCAGGGGCTCCCTGCGGGGATTGGGCACGAGCAGCAGGTGTAGGCTGGGCACCAATATAGAGCCCCAAGCAGCAGCGCACTAGTGGTACCTGCAGGAGAATCCCTGAGCTGCTCAGTGCCGGAGGAGCTTCAGCCATGATCTTAGTTGCACCCACAGTGGAGAGCAACCGGGAAGGGGCAAAAGTGCTACATTCTCAGCTGGCAGGGGGATACTTCCTGCTCTGATGTTGGAGCCCTGTCTGCCTATAGATATACTGTGGCGTAGCTACAGTGGTGCCTTGAGTGGCCTCTGCTGATTGGGCCCCTATAACCTTGTTCACCCTCGTGCAACTGCATGACTTGTACCATTGTAGTTATGTCCCTGCCACCCATCCATGGAGGGAGACTATCTCAGGACCTATTGTGGTTTATATTTGTGGTGATTTAACTTCCAGGTGAAAAGAAACTTGGTGGTTGTGGAAGGAGTTGGGGTGGTGGATAATTTCAGAGGTTAACTTGTATGTGTGCCAACAGCGCTGCTGATTAAGATCTTTTCTTTCATGAACTAAACCCATGAGATGTTGAACTCCCTCAACTCCAAACAAAGTTAAGAGAGCTTTGCATTTTGCAAGACTGCATCCTTAATGTAGGGTTTGTATCTTTGAACCTGAGGAATTTTTTTCTAAGTTGTGCAGACTAACAAGTATATATAGATATATTTGAAAGTTAATGAATAGCTTTGATCAGATCACCTTCCAGTGCAAATGTGAAGAGCTGCATAATAACCGTGTGTTATAAAGTTTTTCAAAGGAACTCCAAAGTCTTGCTGTTTCCTTTTCTTCATGTGTTTTTAAACTGGTTTTCACTTGCTATAGAAAAAGTCGGTGGTGTAATTTATATGTGATCGTAATTTAATGTTGCATTGCACACAATGGTTTCCTAATCACTATCTAAAATAACAGAGAAAGGGACGGAATTGACTTGGAGAATTACTGGAAAAATCAAGACAATATCTGCTGTGTCTGGCTTGCACTGTTAGTCCATACAGGTCCAGTTCAGTTGTCGTTTTCCTCTCAGAGTCCTTTACAGATATCAGTCTTCAATGAATCAGACTTCTGTCAGCTAAGGTTTCAAAAGATTCTTTGTTGCCTTGACGGAACAGTTACCCAGGCCACAGATTTTATGTGACTCTCATAATGTGACTTCCTGTTCTCATGCTAGAACTCAATCGACCAAATTCGAATATTGCGCACATATACCATGTAAGTATACTGGACTTGGTACTCTAAGGCATGTTAATACCATTTTCTAGTATGGGAAAAACAGCTTCCAGACTTTAAGATAAACATACCTATAAATTGTACAGTCCTCCCAAAGGGCCCGAATTGTCATTGCCCTGCACTTTGTGTAGTGCAAAGTGAGTGTGAAAAGTTACTTGATCAGAATGATAGCATTTTATTTATACCTGCTTCCATTGGTTTAAATCAGTGGTTTTTAACCTTCCTAGGCTGTGTACCCCCTTCCAAATGATGTAGTCTACCACATATCCCCATCTGAGATAGGGTCATAATATACCTATGATTAGATTGCCAAGTCTTACTTAATAAAATGTGTTGTCTGCCATTACAGAATTTTTCTCATGTTCCCCCATGACAAGAGCTTCCATACCCCTAGGGGCATCCACACCCCAGTTTGAAAACCACTGTTTTAAATGATTGAACAAGGTTAATAGCAAAGATCTCACTTTAAACCTTATTAGAACTGGCAGGTATCCTGCTATCACTAGAAAGTGAGCAGGTCTCACAATGGGCCTGATCCAAATCCCACTAAAGTCACTGATTGCCTTCAAGGGGCGAAATGTATTTGTTAGGTGCAACATCAGCTGCTATAGATGATGGCAGCAGATATTGCAACCATATGCAGTATCTTTGGGGGAGCATATTTAATTAAGTTTATGAATGTTTTACATATTTTTGTAGGCCAGAGATTGTATGCAAGTACATGGGGGGAGGTCTACTGCAGCTCCTCCAGGAACTAAAAACAGTGTGGGGTGACTACTACAGTTCCTGAGATAGTAAACAGCTCCAGAGAAGCACCAAGCACCAGGGTGGTTTGTATATATTGCTTCAGGCTGGGTTTTCCAGAGACTGGGGAATAAAGGAGGGGCTTTGGGTATATAAAGGTTGAGTTTGGGGAGACTCAGGGTCTTGTTCAACAGAGGATTTGGGGGTCTTAGCAGGATGCCAGCTCTTGCTGAAAGGTTGGAAAGACCTTGGAATAGTAGGGCCTCATAAGACTGATGAGTGAGTCCTGGAATGTTTAGTAAGCATGTAGGAACTTTTATTGTTTTTATGTTTTCTCTGTATGCTTTTTTTGCCAGTAAAATAAATGTACCCTGCCAAGGAAGAGCTGTGTGATCACTAGTAAAACAGTCACTGTCTGGAGTGCGGGGCGAGGGGAGGAAATAATGCACACTGGCTGGCCTTAGGAAGATTGACTTCTTGGGGTTATCATAGTGGAAGGCAGGGAATGTCCAACCTTAAAAACCCCAGTCAGGAGGGAGAGAGATGGTCTCTGCTCAAGAGAGGTGACATCGGAGAGCCTGAAAACATAAGGGGGCATTCTTGAGGGACCACGGAGGGGGGAAATTGTGAGAGTGATTTTCTTCTCTCTAGAATTAAAACTATCCATTGACTGTAAGCTGTAAAAGGGCATAATAAAGATAGTAGCCAAGCTTTCTGTGTTTGTCCTTTATTCATGGATTATTTTTAGCATTAGAAAAAGGCAAATATTAAAAAACAGACTTTTTGTTAATTACTTATGTATGCCTTATGGCTTTGTAGTTCTGGATTTCTATTGCTATTTGTTATATATATGATTTTTATGGGGCTGGGGACCAGTCAAATTGATAGATACATAGATTAGGTATATGTTTGTTCTACAACACCTGAAAAAGCACAAATGGAGGCACTATATTCATTCATAAATGCTATTCAACATGTACATTATTTAGGGTAAGCAAAGACTCACCACAGGACTTATGGACCACTAAAGTCTCATTTAAACCCTATTTGGGGGCTTAAGGGCCTCATGAGCCATAAACTGGATTTTGCACAGGCATGAATGTCACCCTGGGAGTCCATCCCTGAAAGGTGTTCAGCACTTCATAGAATCGGTTGCTTAGTAAATTAATCTATATTGCTTTATGTGCAAAATGCAAGTCATGTCTGTCTCAATGATTTACTGTATTCATCTGAAGTTTTTCCAGAACTAATGCACTTGCCTCTCATTCCTTGCTGACCTTCACAGTAATATGTATATAGAGAGATTTTACAAACAAGAGCACAGTTTAAAAGGGATTAATTTGATTAAGTGTGACATGCTCCCAAAGCAGACTTTAAACAGCAAGGAAATACCAAGTCATGGGATACCTCTCTGCCCACATAACATTTGTCTACTGACAGTGATAGACTTCTTGTCATCCCAAAGGAACTTCCTTGTGCCTCCAACTGGTACAAGGATATGCACTTTACACTGTGGTGTACTGACAATGGTTAAAATGGTGATCTATCACTTTAAATTCTCATAGTGTTTCCTATGCCTGCTTGCAGGTTAGGAGGCTCTGTGGGGAAGCTTATGACAGAGTCAGTCTGCAGACAGACAGACTAAAGTAGTGAGTTGTGCCTCCCCCCATACCTTTTTTTTTAAGGGAGCAGCCTGGTCTGTCTCCCTCTGTATTTGGGTTGTTGTGTGTAATTGTTCAGAATTCAAAGAAATAAAGTAGTGTTACATTGCAACTTTCCAGCAAGAATATTTGTTTGAATCTAACTTCTCTGTGTGTATGCCATGAACATGACACACACAACACATAAATCCTTCACAGCATTCATGCAAAACCTTACTTACAGCTTCAGCAACAATAGCAAACATTCACCATTAACATATGGACACAAGTTACATGGATTTTCTAGGTGGCAAATGTAGAAGGGTTTGAGGGAAGTATGGAGAGAATCCCTGTTCCCTCCAAACTTCCCCCTATGTCATGTGTAGATATGGAGAGACTGGAGATGTCTGAGGTTGGGAGAAGGAGAGAAAGCAGTGTGGTCGTGATGAGGGTTGTGAATTCTGTGCTTGAGGAGGCCAGGTGGGTCCATCTCAGTTGTACTGGACACCACAAGACCTTATTTTCTCAGAAAACCTAGTACTGACCAGCTGAGACAAACTTCACAACATAGACATTTTCACATTCTCCTAGCTATAGACCATAGGGGACAGCAGTCTTTCCCTACATCTTCAATAACATTAGAAACAAAAGCAAAGAGGTCTTGTCTTGGGACAGTCTTGCTTTCATCTGACTACCAGATTTCTTGACTGTACCACTTTTCATCTGAATCAGGCTTCCGGTTTGGGGGAAGGGAGAGGGATTTCCATCAAAATATCCTTTAGACTAGGTGAAGGTGCAATGAGCTTGTGCTACAAAATACAGTTGTTCTACATTTTGGTCATATATTACACATTTTGATGTCTTGTAGCACATGCTATACCAATATTTCCCCACAAAGCCTTTAGTGAAATAGGGGCCTTCTTTCCTGCTGCTTGAGTCTTACTGGGAACAATGGGAAATGGCAGCTTTCTTCCTAAGGCTATAGAGTCACAACATACATGCATGCTAATAAGTAGTGGTCATCTTTGAGGGCATGAGTAGCTCCAATCCCACCGGGTTCCTTTAGTCCCGTTGTAAGTTATGTGAAATGGTGCCTATATGAGTAAGGGGGCTCGGCGGGGGTGTGAGCGGGGTGGAGGGAAATAATTGTTATGGTGTGTTTGCTTATCTGCAGCCTAATTTCTTCAAATTCATTTTTGAAATAAGCTGCAAATGAATTTTAACCATACGGAAAGTGTGAATGATAACAAATTAGCCGTTTGTTAGCAAAAAGGATTTCAAGAAAAGGTCAGAAAGTGGTGGGAAAGGTCTGTAATGTCTCACTGTAGTTCATTCTAACTCATAAACTAAGTTACAGATTGAATAGAAAATCCCCAGAGAATTCAGCCTTTACTCACAAAGTACGTGTAGTAAATCTGAAGGAAGATATGCTGCATATTTCATACAAAACAAAGAAATTGATAACATGCTTTAAATAAACAACTGAACACAAGCATAATATAAAGCCACTACCATGCCCCTATAATGTATGTATGTAATATGTGCATGTGTGTATATATGTGTACATACATGCATGTAGCCCTTCTGCTATTGGGTAATGCCAGCAGTAAGGGCCAGGCTTAGTATACATATGGCATCTCTTGACAAATATCTAAACTGACATGTACCCCTATCCAGAAAACTAGGAAAAACTAAACAAACCCTTCATGAGTCCTCTTAATGAGCAGAACTTCCCCACTCACAAGCACTCTGAGACAATGTACAAACAAGGAAAAATTTGGGAAAACAGCAATAGAATTTATATGCAAATAAAGAATAAAAAAAGAGTAACTCTGGCAGTAGTCTAACTCCCATACCACCCAACAGTGAGAATGTCCCACAGGAGACAGTCCCTTGGTTGCCCCAACTCACCTATTCACCAAATGCCTTTCACAGTTTTGGATCAGCAAGTAGCAGTCATCCTAGTGTTTTTTAGCTGGTCTGTCTCCAGTCCCAAGGATTCTGCTTTCCTGTTCCTGTCTGAAGATACCAGCACCTCACCCAGTTTAGTCATTCCAGATTATTAGACAAGGTCTCACTGGAGTCCACCCATCTCTGCTGCTGTCCACAGCATCATCTCTTGCCTTAAAGACAACAATCTATTGTCATCTCTCACCACAAAGCCCAGAAAGTTCATAGGACCTTCGAACAGGGTCTTGGCAACTTGGAAATGAGCTCTTGATACCAAGATAAGAGCTCTTTTCCCACTTTGCATGTCTCTGGGAACCCCTACTTCCCCAAATCCAAGTTCATGTATAGTTTATGATGACTTCCTAAGTCCATGGAAGAATTATGGGTGGTTAGCCTGTGCAAATGAGTATCTCTATGGCAACACTTTTCACCAATAGAGGAAGTATTTCCTCTCTGGAACTTCTATCCATATGCAATACATTATATATGTGTGTAGGTGTCTGTGTGTGTGTATACATATACACTCTCTTTGCACACACTGATAAGTTTGATGCTGTGATATAAAAGAAATGATAAGATGATGATTTTCCTAAATGTAGGTGTAAAGACATTTTTCAGATTTAAATTTTTATTCAGAGCTAAAACTATTACCTTATTTCTCAATAACGGTGGTATTTGTATTAGCTCAATAATAGCATCTAGTCATGTGGAAAATCTTTACTACTACACACTTTCAGAAATTAATTTTATTTTTGCTTTGTTATCTGGATATCTTTCCACCATATCTTTAAATGTAATTTTTCCATTCCATTATGAAAGTTCTTTTTCAGGGCTATGGCTTCATTGTTTCAGCAAGTTATTATGAGGTTTAAATTTAATAGAAAATGTATGATAGCTTATACTGCAGTCACCTGTCAAATAAATTTTACCCTCTTCCTGCTTGTCTGTGGGAAGTTACTATAAAGTAGCTGAGAAAACTCTACTTGCTTTCCATCATAAGTCAAGTTCAAATAAGTTACTTTCTGTGGGCAAAATCAGAGAAGTTCAAGGTTTGTTACAGAGCACAAAATGTGGATAACTCAGTTCATTACCCCTTCATTCAAGGGATGAGCTTTTGAAGTGCAGGGAGCCGGCCACAATAAAATAGCCTTATGAAGCTCAGGATGACAAGTCTGTTCTGTTACATCCTCCTCTGAAGCATCTGATATTAGCTAGTGCTGGAGGCAAGATATTGGACTTAGAAGGATTATTGATCTACTCTGGCATGGTAGCTTTTACATCTTATGCTTTGGCAATGCAACATCCTCACACAATTCAACACCAAGACATGATGCAGTGGCATGACATCATAGCTCACACTTAGAGCCCAGTCAAATAGTAAAATACACCTGATTCATAAGTATAGTCATCACTAGAACTGCCTAGATCATTCCACTATGATTTGTAGGTCATATTTTTTATTATTCACAAGTATTTTCTGAGTATGTATGAAAGGATTTGGAATCCTAAAGATTTTATCATATTTAACATAAATGATGATTCATCTGAAAATCCATATGAAAGTGAGAATTATTTGCTATGTTACCCACATGTTTAGCACGTTTTAGTTATCAAACCAAGGAGCAGAAACCAGGCCAGGTGGCTTATGGGGCCACCCATACAACACCAATAACAAATGCAGTTTCATAATTTAAAAAGATATCATAATTTAAAAATTATTAATCAACACCATTCTGTGAATGTTTATGAAAAATGAAAACATTCAAAGAAAATCAGGATTTTTTTGGAGGGATTACTAATCATCAATGAGCTAAGTTCATACAAAATAAAGGGTCTGATCCTACTTGCACAGATGTACTGTAAATTAGGAGTTCCCCTATTTTCAGTCAACAGAAGCACATTGGTGGAAGTGAAATAAGGAGGGGTCTGTTATTCATAAATAACAGTTCAGCCAGCAATATTCATGCTATGTGTCATGTGGGAGATAGCGGAACCAATTTTACAATGTCTTGGTTTAATTCAGTTCATTCTGCTGGGCCTGAACTAATTATTATCATCTATTATTACGGGCCCAGCAAGAACAGGACCTCAGTGTGCTAGGCGCTGTACAAAAACAGAGTTGTAGATGATCCTGGCATCAAAGAGCTAAATGGAAAAGGCAGAGAGAGATCAGGGAAAGCAGAGTGAACAATGTGATGGCAGCAAAGATCATGTTAGTTCCATGAGGGCTTTTTTTTCCTAAAACTTTCAAACAAAGAGTTGTACTGAAAGTTATAGATAAATGTAACAAAGCAAAACAAAAAACCAAACAAGTCTTATAGTGACTAATGTCAATAGCCATAAGAAAAGGAATCTTAAATTTGGGATCAATCCTGTAACCTAAGTTCATACAAGCAGTCCCATGGGCATAATGGGGTGACTAAGGATTACTCACACAAGTAAGGGCAGATCTACACTATGGCAGGGATTGATGCTCTGAGATTGATCCACCGGCGGTTGATTTAGCGGGTCTAGTAAAGACCCGCCAAATCGACTGCAGACTGCTCTCCGGTCGACCCCTGTCCTCTACCCGCAACGAGAAGAATAAGGTATGTCAATGGGAGATTTTCTCCCATCAACCCCCCGTGGTGTAGACCCTGCGGTAACTCGACCTAAGATACGTTGACTTATTCACATAGCTGGAGTTGTGTAGTGTAGGTCGACTTACTGCGGTAGTGTAGACATAGCCTATGGCTATAGAATTGGGCTGTGCTGTATATTTGAGCATTTAACCATCTTCAGTGCACCCCAACACCAACCTTAGGATGAATTCTGAAGTTCCTTTCATTAAATAATAATGACAGTTACTGGTAGGCTAAGGCTATGTGTACACCTGGAGCTGGGAGTGTGATTCCCAGCTCAATGAGACATCCTGGTGCTAGCTCTTATCAAACTGGCATGCTAAAACCAGCAGTGAAGCAGCGGTAGTACGGGCAGAGGTGAGCAACCACACGGGCTAACTGCCACAACTCCCAACTCTCTCACACCCTGTGGCTACACACTTGGGGCAACTACCCCTTGCCCACCCACTCACAACTGCCCATACTCCTGCAGCTACACTACTGTGTGTAGTGTGCTAATTCAATGAAAGCTATCGCGAGTATGTGTACGTGAACTTGGAATCACATCCTCAGCTCTGCGTGTAGACATAGCCGAAAGTATCATGATACCCTCCAGCTGTAAAGTCCTTACTGATAAAACAAAAACAATGAGAAGTATTTGTGGCACCTTAGAGACTAACATACCTCATTTCTTCCCGCTTCTAAGTCCTTTAATTTAATTTTGAAAAAGGGCATTGGAATATACTTACATATTCATAATGTATTTTGGGGGGTTACATCTTTAGCTGACTTTAGGTCATTTTTGGATGGTTCCGTGAAATAATTTTCCTTTAAATGTAACTGAATTCTGTCCTTTGCTATATGTCTATTATACACAGGGCTGGCCTGAGGGTTTTGGAAGTGTTGGTGTGATGATTCATACCAAATGTCACAGTTTCACGGCATCTGCGCCTGTATTCACGCCCTGCAGTTCACAAAGGACACCCATTTTAGGCTTCTGGTTCCCAGCCATCACCTTTATTGAGTGTCAGCCCATGTCTCACTGCCTCCTGACTGGGGATTTTTAAGGCTGCACAGCTCCCTGCCTTGCACTGTGATATCCCCAGCAAGCCAAACTGCCTAAGAGGCTAGCACTGCACTTTGCTTTCTCTCCAAGGGCTATGGTCAGTGTATTGCCTACAATTGTAAGTTACCACACAGGTTTTTTTTTTTCCTAAGTAAGCACATTTATTCCTAAGCATTGCAGAGAAAACATAGTAAAACAATAAAAGAACCTAAAAAAGTTACCAGAGATCACCCCCCACTTCACCCCAGGGGGTTGGTAGGTTTTTGTCCTTCCAGTTTCACCAAATTCTCTTTTGAACCCTTTGAAGAATTTCTATGTAGATTCATTAAAATTAAGAGTGAAACCAAGACAAAGGGTAAAAAAAGCCTTTATTTATTTATTTGCATTTAAAGTGTTAGAAAGATTGGAATAAGGCACATTGATGTGTCGCACTGAGAACTGCATAATTTAAAAAATCTACATCCAAATAAATTAGAGAAGCCTAACTATATTATTGTTGCTGGGCCATACTTTGATGACCACAAGCTGCAAGATATTAGACTTAACTCCTTAAGACTGGACAGCTCAAAGATTTCACCCTCTGCATTCTTAGGCCCCAGCCAGACATGCCAAACCCGTGGAAAAAATGCAGAAATTGGGCTTGATTTTGGCTTACTTGGCTTGTGAGTTGCTTGTTGGCTAGTTTTTGGCTTGTAGCTTGTTGCTAGTTGTAGCTTGTTTCTTCTTTTTTTTTTTCTGATTGGCTCCCGGCAAGCAGGGGCAAGGGCAGGCAAGCAGGGGCAAGGGGGGGAGAGAATCAGGGGTGCATAGCAGGCCCATCACAGTCTCAGACTGCACGCCAGGGGGATCTAGTCACATAGACTGTTGGGGTTCTTAGGGATTGGCTTGTTTTGGCCTTGTTTTGAAATGGGATTAGCTTGATTTTTGGCTTATTGTGAAAGTCAGGGTGCTTATTTATCACGTGAAAGTTGGCAACTGTGGCCCCAGCCAAGCCAGGTAATCAAATTCCACAGGTAAATTTGGATGCTTGAAGTTATGCAGAAGCTTAAGTGCCTTAGACTAATTCAGCAAAGCATTTAAGCAAATGTTTATGTCCACAAAGCACTTAAGAACATGGTAAACTTTAAGCACATGCTTAAGTCCCATTGAAGTCAATGGGACTTAAAGAAAGGCCTGAAAAGAGCTTTGCTGAATCAGGATGGACTGCTGAAGTGGGCTACACGTAGGACTCACTGCCCAATATAAAATAGTCTAAAGACTTGATCCAACTAAGTGTTGAGTGCCTCCTCTTGGGAGCTTGGCAGATCAGCCTCCAAGAGTATATTTCTCTGAAATGCAGCTATATTTGCTAGGCAGCCTTGTCTACATTCCACAGATTTCCCCAAGCTGGAGACATCACAGCACTTGAGTGGCATGGTTTCTGCACTGTAATTAGAACTGTGCAAATCATAAACAAGGAACAAAGTATTCATTCAAGCTGATATTTATTTCTATTTATTATGCAATGCTTTCTTATGAACTGAGACATGCTTCCTGCTGCAGCACTTGTTTGCACTTTAGCTCTCTATTACAAAGCTGTTTCATGTGTTTTATAACATTCAACCCTAAGAAACATAAATTCTTCTAAAATTACCACTTTGCCATTGGAACACAGTATCTTCTGGTAACCCGTGGTAACAGTGTTTCTCTTGTTTTAAGTAGCAGGTGTTGAGGACATAGCAAATGGCTGCCTATTCAGTTTAGGCCTGCTAATGGATCTTTTAGAGCTAGTCAACATTTTCATTTAAATTACACCAGGATATTCTACATTCAACTCACACAGTAAGCTTTGCTGGAAAGCTACAGGGATTCAATAAACCCTACATTACACAATCTGTCTCTGCAGACAATTTTAATGCTAACGGCCTAGTCTGTTTTTATGTTTTCGCTGTTTAGCTTGGATTTTTACATACGATAAACAAGACAGATCCATGGGCCAAATTCATCCCTGCTGAAACCCAACTGAAATCAATGAACTGGGACCAGGGATGAACTGGTTCACGATGTGGCTATATTCTGTCCTTCAGAAAAATGTATGTCTCAATCTTGGGGACATTTTTATTTAGGAAAAGGGTAAGTATAACCTGGTGAGCAACCCATTCATTTTCAAATCTCCTTTCACACTCTCAGCTTCAGCTTTTACAGCTGCATCATCTATTCCTTATATGGTGCATAAAAAAAAGGAGAGACTATCACCTTAATATTTATTTATTTGAAGCAAAACAGTGGAGCCTTGACAAATTCGATACTGGAAACTACAGTTTTGGGAAACAAAAATATTTACAGGTTGATATATAAAATGACATGAAATTGCTAACCAGAATTTCACTGATATAGAAGTATTGGTTACTTTTCAAAAGTTACTAATATTTTTTGTATAGGTCTGATTAGATTGACTTCCCGTTATTCACACTGTGTGAAATTCACCCCATCCCTTAGCCATCTCAAGGCCTGTGAACCAATTATGTCCCACATTTGTCTTATTTTGAGGACTTCACCGGATCTCTGCACCAGAAGTGAATTTCACCCTCTGTAGTTGAAGGGGGAAAAGTGATTTTTGTGGTAGGCTCAGTGGTTGCATCTTTAAAAATATTAACCTGTGAGCCCTAGCAGGTACCTAGTTAAAATTAATGATATTTTACAAATGTGTGACCAGATGCCATCTTGACTTGTCTATTTACATATAATATCCCATCCTCCCTCTCTATCTGTCCTTAGATTGTGTGTAGCCTGAGAAAGAGACCACACCTTCTTATCAGACTGGAGAGATACAAACACAAAAGATCACCTGCTCATAACTACACGAGAGTAGGCAGGAGCTGCAGGGGAGGAGGAAGTGTAAACTCATATGGAGAAATAAAAATGAAATACAAAATTACAAGATTCTGGAACCCTTTCACACTTCAGTCAGCCACAGTGTTACTACACAACATAATTAAAGCCTCATTCTGAAAGGTATGTGTTGCAGTTCAGGACAACTGTGCCTATATTCCCTCTTTATGATCCAGTAAGGGACTGGCATCTCTCTCCTTCCTGACTGAGGTTTTTTCCCAGGCTGCACTGTTCCTTGCCTAGACTGTGATATTCCCAGCAAGTCAGACTGCCTAAACAGGCCAGCGTCTGCACTTTGCTTTCTCGTCTCAAGTTTATGAACAATGTAATTGCTAGCAGTTATAAGTTACCATACAGCTCTTTATAAGAAAGCATTTATTCTAATAGTAAAAGTGTTACAGGAAAAACATATTTAAACAATAAATGATCCTATGGGACAGTGTTTCCCAAACTTGGGATGCCGCTTGTTCAGGGAAAGCCCCTGGTGGGCCGGGCCGGTTTGTTTACCTGCCGCGTCTGCAGGTTCGGCCGACCGCGGCTCCCACTGGCCGTGGTTCACTGCTGCAGGCCAATGGGGGCTGCGGGAAGTGGCGCGAGCAGAGGGACGTACTGGCCGCTGCTTCCTACAGCCCCCATTGGCCGGGCACAGCGAACTGTAGCCAATGGGAGCTGCGATAGGCCGAACCTGTGGATGCGGCAGGTAAACAAACCGGCCCGGCCTGCCAGGGGCTTTCCCTGAACAAGTGGCGTCCCAAGTTTGGGAAATACTGCTATAGGAATTCTAATAAGCTTACCAGAGGTAACTCCCAGTTACACACACACAATCCCAACTAGGGCTTTGGTAAGAGTCAGTTCTTCAAATCCACCAGAGTTTTTTCCTACAGTTACAAGCTAATAATAGCCTTAGCTCAGAACTTGCACACCCATGAATAGTTCAGTCTTTCCTGTATATAGCTTGGGCCTTTGATCTTCGGACTCTGGGAACAGGTAATCAGAAGACTAAGGTCCAATTTTAAGGGTGTCGTTTCAAAAGGCTGGGTTTTTGCTTAACCAGAAAATTTACATTCATCTCCCCCTGGAGATCCCAGGAAATACACTTCACACATATTGTCCTGGAAGATCATTTTGATCTTTCACTTTGTTCAATATGGACCTTTGATCATCCAGGCCACAATAATACATAACCTTTGCATTTAATACAATGGACTCCAAAGATACTTAACATTAATTCAATAAGGGTTTTCAGGGATGTTGCAGGAAGTTGCCATATATGCCACAACATATGTCAGTCAAATCAAAATTATTAGGCTCAGTACAGGAGTAACTGGATGAATTTCTATGGCCTGTGTTCTGCAAGAGGTCAGGCTAGAATATCCGATTGCCTTTTCTGTCCATAAAATCTATATATCTGTTAATTCTGACTGCACAGAATCATTTTGTTTTTTTAAAAACAAAATTGCATATTATTTATTTATTTATTTAACTGTTCCTTTTGGTTGGTATTTGTTCAACTGTTAATACCATAAGAGTACATTCGGTGTCCATTGTATCAGCTCTTCTCTAGCATCTGTTTCATATTATAGAGCTACCCTGAAGGTATAAAAGCTCTGCTGATTTGGTGCGGTTTTACGGAATATTAGTGCAATGAATGTAGTATACTCCGCACCACTGTTCATAGAATCATAGAATCATAGAAGATCAGGGTTGGAAGGGACCTCAGGAGGTCATCTAGTCCAACCCCCTGCTCAAAAGCAGGACCCATCCCCAATTAAATCATCCCAGCCAGGGCTTTGTCAAGCCTGACCTTAAAAACTTCTAAGGAAGGAGATTCCACCACCTCCCTAGGTAACGCGTTCCAGTGTTTCACCACCCTCCTAGTGAAAAAGTTTTTCCTAATATCCAACCTAAACCTCCCCCACTGCAACTTGAGACCATTACTCCTTGTCCTGTCCTCTTCCACCACTGAGAATAGTCTAGAACCATCCTCTCTGGAACTACCTCTCAGGTAGTTGAAAGCAGCTATCAAATCCCCCCTCATTCTTCTCTTCTGCAGACTAAACAATCCCAGTTCCCTCAGCCTCTCCTCATAAGTCATGTGTTCCAGACCCCTAATCATTTTTGTTGCCCTTCGCTGGACTCTCTCCAATTTATCCACATCCTTCTTGTAGTGTGGGGCCCAAAACTGGACACAGTACTCCAGATGAGGCCTCACCAATGTCGAATAGAGGGGGATGATCACATCCCTCGATCTGCTCACTATGCCCCTACTTATACATCCCAAAATGCCATTGGCCTTCTTGGCAACAAGGGCACACTGCTGGCTCATATCCAGCTTCTCGTCCACTGTCACCCCTAGGTCCTTTTCCGCAGAACTGCTGCCTAGCCATTCAGTCCCTAGTCTGTAGCTGTGCATTGGGTTCTTCCGTCCTAAGTGCAGGACCCTGCACTTATCCTTATTGAACCTCATCAGATTTCTTTTGGCCCAATCCTCCAATTTGTCTAGGTCCCTCTGTATCCTATCCCTGCCCTCCAGCGTATCTACCACTCCTCCCAGTTTAGTATCATCCATAAATTTGCTGAGAGTGCAATCCACACCATCCTCCAGATCATTTAGGAAGATATTGTTACCTCTAAGCTGTGCGCGTGAGTGCGCGCACACAGATCCTAAACCCCAGGCACACGGCAAAACACTGCACACACAAAAATTTGCACAGAAGCACAACAATTTGCACAGAAGAAATTTTTTGCACACACAGCCTGTCAAAAATTAGAGGGAACACTGCTACACACGCCACTGCATTCTCTTCCTAAGGCACGATGACATTATATCTTGAAACAGTTTTGAAGAATAATACAAAAGCCCATTGACTTCCTGATATTTTAATAAGCTTTAGAGAATTCAAAGCATCATAGTATTTGTGAAAGGGCAAAGGGCAGTTAGAGAATGCATTGTGTCAGTGAGTCACAGATTAACAGATACAAATAGCACTACACTTTTGACACATAGAAACCATGAGCAGGAGAATGTAAATTTGCCTGTTTCTTGGTTGATGTTAAAAGGTGATTTCAGGGATGAAATGAAAGGAGAAGTTTTTCATTTTTTCCCCAAACCTCTGATTTGATTTTTTTTTTTTTAATTTCTCAATAGTTTGGGAACTGGTTTTGAGCTTTTCTGGAAAGGATTTTGTCAAGGGAGATTACTCACAACCAGGGTCATGTCACTGATGTGCTGGCTGCTACTTTTTTAAGAAGAGGATCCCACAGAAATATCCCTCTTTAACTCTATAATAAACCCTGTGTAGCAGGGAAACATGAGCTCCCAGAAAGAAGTGAGAGAATGGGGAATCTATTCTTTTATATTTCCTTTTAAATCGAAACTTTTTCTTGTAAACATCCTCAAGGAAGAAGGCAACATTGCTTAGCAAACAAACATGTCCAAGAATTCTTGCCGGATGTGCTTGGACTTTATCTCTTACATCCACTGAATTTATTGGTAGTTTAGCACTGTGCTCAGCTTATATAATTTGACAAGGAAGATGGGAGTGGTGATTCTTCAGGAAAAACATTTTGGGGTGTGGGGTGAGACCCACCAATGGGAGAATTTGGGAAAATACTGAATCTGCCTTTTTGGTGTAACCTCGTCTATTCCAAAAACAAAAAATAGTGGCCATGTAGACAGCAGCTCCAGCCAGAAATATTGTTTCCTTTAGCAAGCAGCATTCTTTTTTTTTTAATCACACAATGGTAACACATTAGTGGTATATAGCTCAGAAGAATATATACACACACATAGTATATAATCCAAACCTTACCCCATATACCCTCAGCAGTTTGTCTTTATCAGTAACTCAGACCACAATCCCTGTACATAAACCTGAGCATAAGCATTCTTCCTAAGCTTGGATGTTCCCCAGGTTTCTTAGCTGTACCTTCCATGTCCCAGTCTCTAGTTCCCTTTGCTTCTACCAAAGAAACTCCTAGACCTCTTACATCCTCTTCGGAGTTAATCAAAAGTAGCGGATTCCGTTATATTTGCCTTGCATCTTTAGAAAAGGTTCAAGCATTCAACATCAGAATCACTTACAAGCAGAGTCTTGTATCTAAACCAAGCATTAAAATCTCCGACCATGTTATATATTCCCCCCTACACTAACACGCAGAGCCTGCTTTCTCACTTTTGTTTTTCTCCTCTATGCAGCCAGTGCAGGACCCAGTTTCCAAAGTCCTCTGTTGCAGGCTGTATCAATTCCCTTTCCAGCTGAACAAGTTCCATGATCCCTGAACACACTAAAGTCGAGAAGAACATGAAAATGATCTAGTCTCTCCTCAAGCCAAGCACCTAGGTAACAAATGGGACATCGCAACACAGAGCCATCCCATTTGTTCTCTTATTCATAGCGGGTGTTATGTTGTTATTCCTTATGTATTTCAATAGTGCTTAGGGACCACACTCATAGACTAGGGCCCCAGGTCTAGGCAGAACAAATGATACAGTCCTTGCCCCGAGACACTTACAATCTAAGTATAAGACAAGAGACAACACAAGGATACAACAAACAGACAGGGGGTACACAAAGAACCAGTGAGACAAAATACATGCCTGAGAGTCCCATGGACACAAATTTTCTGCCCTGAGGTAGCAATAAACACTCCCACACTGTTCTTACTTATGCTACATGTTCTCAGATGGAACAGCTCTCTACCACCTATAGAACCAGATTAGAGTTGAAAGGGTGATCTTGAGGAGAAAGACTCTTTAGCCTGTTACAAATCCCCTGTGGCATCTAGTACCCCTGGATGTCTGTTTAAAAATATTTCACTCAGTATATTATGTGTGTTTGTGTCTGTATATATGCATATACATATATATATATATATATATATAATTTAAATATGGACAGAAATAAGACTGTTTGTGATTAAAAATGCAACAAAAACATATTTTTAGGCTAAGGTTTAGAAATAAATCACTAGATCCCTGTTTTAAACCTTCACTTAAGAGTATTAGAAAAGGTTGTTAAAAGTTCAGGACAACTTTGATCAAACTTGTATTTGCTTCATTAACATTTATTCCACTACTGATGGGAAATAAGGTGCTCTTTTTGAATTACATTATACGTAGTGTTTTATCGAATTGTCTGCCTGAAAATGTGCTGATTTTGGGGGGAGATTTTAACTGCACTATCTATTATACCAAAGACAGAAACCATTTAGAGTCTCATCCTCCATCTGTAAAAGAATTGTCCTCTCTTACACATTTATGATTTAACTGATGTGTGGAAGAATTTTAATCCATAAAATAGGCAATATACATGACTCAGTACAAATGCTAACCTCCTCTCTAGCAAGGCAAAATAGATTTTATGCGTATCAGAATCATTTACATCTAAGAAGGAGCTATGTTCCTCCAAATGTGCTTTTCTCCCCACCCCCTTGATCACAGTTTTAGTAGTTCTTAATTCTGTTTCACCTTCCTTACAGCTATTAACACATATCTTTTATAAGACGCTTATGATACACATTTCCAAAGCTCAATTTCCATGGTGTACCTGCAAGAAATCTGAGTACTTTTCACACGGAAGTATTGTGTGTTCAAAATCCAAATCTAGGCTTAAATATCAAATCTAATTTAATATATATGGGTCTGATTCTCATTTATACTAGGGCCCCTTTACATTACTCTGGATGTGTAAAGAAGCCTGAAATGGGAGTCAATTATATTTCACTCACTTTAAGGCCTCTTTTCATGACTAGTGTACTGTAAAGTTGCCAGAGTGTAAATGAGAATTCAGGCCTACACCTATACATTGTGAGCTCCTGATCTTGCGATCAGTTTAGGTCCCTGATTTGTCAAGGGACTTAAACACATGCCTAATTTTAAGTCCCAAGGCTACTCACATACTTAAAGTGAGGTACACTCATAAGTATCTTGCTGAATCAGGCCTGAGTATAGCAGACCCTGATATGAAGATTACTTTGCTGGATTACAGCCTTCACAGGCCTACCCCTGTAGCAGCTAGGACAGTGCTTCTCAACCCGCAGCCTGTGGGCTGCTTGCGGCCCAATCAGAACACAGCTGCGGCCCATATGACATCCTCAGAGCCATACAGGTAGTATATATATTGTGTGGATGCTGCCCACATAACACAGAGAGAGCTGCATATGCGGCCCACAATGTATGTGCTGATGTAGGTGCTCTAGTTCTGGGGTGGGATTTCAGACATTGCAAGATATTGCCTTCAGACTCTGAAAACATCAGTTTTCACTTAAATCATTTAAGTTAATGAAAATATTTATAATATGAGATTTTTTTTAAAACTTCGTCTTTACCACAAAAAATACATTTGAGGCTTCAAGCATATAAGAGCATTCCAAAATATAGGATTTTTTTTTCACATCTCAACTACACACATACCATATTCTAAATCTGACCAAGTTCAAGAATGAATAATGGTCTTCTAGAGAGCTCTTGAGGGACAGTACTATATTTTGCTCATGGCACTTAGCAGTGACAGTACATTTTCAAATCTATGTACAAATATGAATTAATTATTAATTGGCCTTCTCTGAGATACTTGGAATGTCATTGTCCCCATTTTACAGGTGGGGAAATGGATTTAGAGTCAGGATAAGGCCCAAATTATCAAACATGTCCACTAATTTTTGGTACCATCCCAGATTAGAGCTGTGCGAATATTTGAGTTTCTTTCCGTTTGCTGGCCAAACTGAAAAATTGGAAAAAGAATTCATTCATTTGACCTGAAATAAATGTTTTTTTTGTTTTACAAGACTGCCACTGCTGCTAATCAGTCCCTGCTCTTTAGTATTTTTATCTGGATCAACCATTCATTTGACAGTTGTATCAATCAACACAAGCACTCAATTCTAGGCTTATGCCTTGCACTTGAGGCTTGTTAGGAATTTGTTGTCAGTTTGAGAGGCAAAGTGGTCTTGAGACCTGAGCATGGGACTGCAAGTCAAGAATTTCCAGTTTCTTATCCTGATTCTGTCACTAATTCGCTGCTCAGAACCTCTGAAATCAAGCTTTCTTAACCTGGGCTAGATCTGGACAAAATATATTTTTGACTAAAAATACAGATTCAGGTTGCCCAACACACTTGCTTATTTCATGTTGGATTGGACAAATTGTTTTGGTCAAAAAAACCCCAAACATTTTGTTTTCACATTTTTAAAATAAAAAAATTCAATTTTTCAGTATTTTATTGAACTTTATTTAAAAAAATAAAAATAAAAAAAACTTGAAAACCAAAGGAAATATTTCATTTTGGGTAAAAATAAAGCTGAATAAGCTTGTAGAGATTTAGTGTTTCCTGTTTCCTTTTGTTCAGACTGAACTGCAGTATCAGAGAGCAAAACAGAATATAGAAGTTCCTTAAGAACTTCCAGAGATGAACTCGAATCTACGTTCTTTGACCTGAACTACACTGTCAACTTCTCTTGACCAGAAAAATGGCAAGGCATTTGGGGCTTATGAGCAGCCTGTGGAATTTTAAAGATCTTTCTGGATCCTATTGAGAAGAGAGTAATACAACAAAGAGAGCCACAGCAGAAGAGATACCCTTGAGCTGCCAAGTCACCATCACTACCCTATTGCCAAAGAGAGAGATGGACAGAGATATAATATCCTGAACCAATATCCAGTTTCTCTCTATTCTTGTGGATTGCAAAAATCTTCTTCAAATAGATTCCACAAGCTGATTGTTGGATTGTATTGAGTACATAATTCTCCCATTATGTACTCAATACAATCCAACAATATCCCCAAAAGATCTGTTTCAGAAATATCTTTTTAATCAAAGAGAGAGCTGTTTCAAAATGATTAACTGAAATATACGTAGATCCCTTGGATCAGGAAAGGCTTACCAAGTTTACCTTTTAAACTTAAAAAAAAAAAACCCAAAGAGTGAAGTTTGAACTTTAATTTGGGGTGAGAGGTGGTTAATCAAACTTTTACATTGCTGGAGCAATCATAAAATCATAGAAGATTAGGGTTGGAAGAGACCACGGCAGGTCATCTAGTCCAATCCCCTGCTCAAAGCAGGACCAACACCAACTAAATCATTCCAGCCAGGGCTTTGTCAAGCTGGGCCTTAAAAACCTCTAAGGATGGAGGTTCCACCACCTCCCTAGGTAACCCATTCCTGTGCTTCACCACCCTCCTAGTGAAATAGTGTTTCCTAATATCCAACCTAGACCTCCCCCACTGCAACTTGAGACCATTGTTTCTTGTTCTGTCATCTGCCACCACTGAGAACAGCTGAGCTCAATCCTCTTTGGAAACCCTCTTCAGGTAGTTGAAGGCTGCTATCAAATACCCCCTCACTCTTCTCTTCTGCAGACTAAATAACCCCAGTTCCCTCGGCCTCTCCTCATAAGTCATGTGCCCCAGTCCCCTAATAATTTTTGTTGCCCTTCGCTGGACTCTCTCCAATTTGTCCACATCCCTTCTATAGTGGGGGGACCAAAACTGGACGCAGTACTCCAGTTGTGGCCTCACCAATGCCGAATAGAGGGGAATAATCACTTCTCTCGATCTGCTGGCAATGCTCCTACTAACAATCTGCTATTGGCCTTCTTGGCAACAACAGCACACTGCTGACTCATGTCCAGCTTTTTTTCACTGTAACCCCCAGGTCCTTTTCTGCAGAACTGCTGCTTAGCCAGTCGGTCCCCAGCCTGTAGCTGTGCATGGGATTCTTCCTTCCTCTTGTCCTTGTTGAACCTCATCAGATTTCTTTTGGCCCAATCCTCCAATTTGTCTATGTCACTCTGGACCCTAACCCTACCTTCCAGTGTATCTACCTCTCCCCCCAGCTTAGTGTCATCTGCAAACTTGCTGAGGGTGCAATTAATCCCGTCATCCAGATCATTAATAATGATGTTGAACAAAACTGGCCCCAGGATCGACCCCTGGGGTACTGCCAACTAGACATCGAGCCGTTGATCACTACCTGTTGAGCCCGACAATCTGAGTTTTCCACTTAGGGGGCCCAGTCCTGCTCCTGTTGAAACCAAAGGGAATTTGGGCAGCAGACTTCAATGGAGCATGGTCACGCTGGTGATGTGGTGGGAAGTATTATACTGGCAAAAACTGCTCTTTTTCAGAAATGCTTTATTTATAGGCCATAGAAGATTCAATAAACAGGCTAGTGTTCTCTCTGCTCTTTCATTCTCTGCTTCCATATGCATCTCTTGTTCTTATTGGATGTTAGGAGTATGAGCAAGAGCTCAAAGATTTAACAACAAAAGGCCTGACTGAAATCAATCTTTTCATGGTGAAGCATGAGGGACGGCATAGGAATTAGTCCCAAAATAATTCCTTGAGGAAGGAAATGTATGAGAACAACAATAATAGCCAAACAAGAAGAGAACCAGTAGTCCCTGGCAAAGCTGTAGACAGAGGGCCAGATCCTCATCTGGTGTAAATCAGCATAGCTCACTTGATCTGATTTACATTAGATGAAGGATCTGACTCAGTGACTAAGACCCTGATTTGGCAAGTACTTAAGCACATGACAAACTTTAAGCATGAGAGTGAGTCCCACTGATTTCAACAGGACTATTAACAGGATTAAAGATAATCATGTACTTACTGAATCAGAGCCCCAGTTCGTAAATGACCCATATGCCAAGGTATCTGCCATACCCTCCCCAAATGTTACCCCTTTCTTGAATTCCATTCCGATTCACGTATAGGGAAAAGACAGTGAACCAATTATCTTGCACTGGTAAAAAAGTGTTAATATAGTGACTCAAGGAATCCTTTGAAAAATGCTTTAAACCCACTTTCAAATAGCATCTATTTGGAAGTCGTCTGTTGCAGCTGTTTTAGACACATACTCTGTTTTATTCTTGGAATAAAGGGAAAATCATTCTTCAATGTTTAACAGGTAATTTGTAAACTATCTAATTTGCTTGTATTTTGTCTTCTTGTTTCATAACTCTTCTGTATTTGCACTCGAAGACAACTCTTCAATATCTTTCTGGAGGTAAGTTTTCCACTTAAAATATTAATAATGGGAAAAACATATATTCCACAGGAACGTGCTACTAACACTACATCATTGTTCATATAACAATATAATGAAACCATTTGTTAATAATATTAAAATGAGAGCGATCAAACCCAATGGTGACTGGAAATGGCCTGAAGCAGCACTCAAATATTGATTTAGTAGGAAGTTATATGTTCTTCATTATTAAACCCTGCACTAGTAGTTGAAAGCCCTCATTGCTTAGATAACTAGTACAGCCAAAGCAGGTTGAACATGACAAAAAAATTGCATTACTCAGTATACTAAATTATATTTTAAATAAAAGATTTGTCCTGTGGCTGAAATGCTGTTTTACCATTCTCAAGAAGGGTATTCTTCTGGTTGCAAAAGAAATGGGAAGTAAGAACTCCAATCCTTAAATGTCTCTTTCTCCTGACTTGTTGCAAACATTGATTTCTAAGACCCTATCTTTGTATAGCTGGAATCATGTATTTTCCTGCTGATGCAGAATTGTGTAACTATGTGCACTAATGGATCTGAATGCAGAACTGGGGTCTAAGAATTTATTCCTCTTTCTTTAACTTTCTGAAAGTGGTAAACATATTTTAATATGTTTAATATAGAAAAGCAAACAGAGAAATTACAAAAACTAAGTCTTTAAAGAAGGATGACCTTAAATAGTGAAGAATTCGAAAAATGTTACCAGTTGAAATGTGTTTTCTTCATTTAAATCTGATACTAGGTTTTTTTTTGTTAACTATCAGTTGATTAATATACAGTATGAGAATTAACAACCATTATGAGGGAGATCTTTTGCATTTCATTGGCATAGTTTAATAACATCCAGTAGAATAATTTTATTTTTAAATTTCAGTGAGACACAATTTAATTTCTCACAAAATAAATATTGCATCATATGTATTGTTGTAGCACAACCAAAATACAGTTCTAGCTTTTGGATTCTATCTATAACAATGGGGTAGATAAATTACTTTTTGTGGCTGATCACCAACAGTAAGCAAACTAGACCCTTTGTCAAAAATAACAGGTTTTTAATTAAAAAAAGAAACATTCAGACATCAAGGAACTTTTCAGAGTAGCAGCCATGTTAGTCTGTATCCACAAAAAGAAAAAGAGTACTTGTGGCACCTGAGAGACTAACAGATTTATTTATTCATGAAAGCTTATGCTCAAATAAATTTGTTAGTCTCTAAGGGGCCACAAGTACTTCTGTTCTTTTTAAGGAACTTTTCATAACTCCAAGTCTTTAGAAACTTAATGTGTGCATTTACAGAACAAATCCAAAAAAATAGCAGTAGATGAAACCTATATAATCTCAGGGTTATAATAAAAGAAGAGAGAA
Source organism: Eretmochelys imbricata (assembly GCF_965152235.1). Lineage (NCBI taxonomy): Eukaryota > Metazoa > Chordata > Testudines > Cheloniidae > Eretmochelys > Eretmochelys imbricata. The sequence continues at coordinate 245,684,227 of NC_135573.1, forward strand.
CACCCATCTCTAAATCCCCTATTCAGCAAACTGCTGAAATATCATCTTAACTTTAAGCAGGTGAATAGTGCCATTGATTTCAATGGGATTTCAATGGGACTACTCATGTACTTCAAGTTAAGGACATATGTCAGTGCATTGCTGAATTGGGGCTTAGTACATCATTTCCTGTTCCATAGCATGTGAAAACTGTCTATTACTGATAAAATATTAGTTTTCTGGAATTTATTTATTCTTCCAGCTGTCTTCAAGGTTTGATTCTTTGGGCTTTGTTTCAGTGGTAAAATGGTGGTCAGCTGTGAAGCAGACCACAGGGCAGGTGCAAGATCACCATGATTCACCGGCTTTCTAATGTATAAACCATATTTTATTACTGTACAGTCTGACCATAAATTCATAGGAACATGGGAATTATTATACTGGATGAAACCAGCAGTCTATCTAGTCCAGTATCCCCTCTCCAGCAATGGCCAATTACAGCCGCTTCTGAGGAAGGTGCAACAAACCCTTCAGTAAGCAGATAGCAGGCATACTGACCACAGATACAGTTTTCTCCTAACCACCAGGGTTCATGTACCTTCCTGACATATTCAAGGGTGCAATCCGGACTAGGGAGAGATTGCATCACTGCCTGACCCAGAGCCCTGGGCGCCTCACAATGCTTTGCTGTTGTAGCTCCCAACCTGGGCTACTCACAAACAGACTACCTGCATGCAGGTCATACCCTGAGAGTCTGTGTGCAGCCCTGGTGCAGCAGCACTGACCCCAGCATCCTGTCAGCAACACACCAGCCACACCAGCCTTGGTTACTACTTGCAGGTGACTCCAACCTGCTCCCAGTCCTGAATTTTCCCAAAAATATGTGTTCTGCACTGCCCAGTCCAAATATTAGAGGTCTGTTGCCCCTGTAAGTTTCCTACTACCTAAGTGGAGTTACCAAACAATTTGGTTTAAACGCAACATTGGATTAGTTCTGATTAAAGAATGAAACAAGTTTATTTAACTACAAAAAGAGAGATTTAAAATGAGTACAAATATAAAGCATTAATGTCAGAAATGGTTACAGGAAAAATAAAAATACAACACTCTGTTGTAGATAAAGCTCAACAAGGTAGACTTCGTTCAAGGTAAAATCTTGCCACATGTTCCCAGAAACCCAAATTCTCATATCAGGATCTCCCCCAGAGTCAAAGGACTGATTCCTTTACCTTCTTAGTTGAAAGAGAGGGAGGTAGAGACATAGGGAGAGATGTCTTACAGTATTTTTGACCCTCACTTTAATCATAGAATCATGGAACTGGAAGGGACCTCGAGAGGTCATCTAGTCCAGTCCCCTGCACTCGTGGTAGGACTAAGTATTAATATTCTAGTCCCCCTTTGAAGTGGATTCCTCTGACAGTTACCCCTCAAAAGAAAATTTTGTTCAAAAAGTAAAGAAGGTGACATCGAGTCTGGTGGTGAAGATGGCTCCATACTATTTCTTTTACCGGGTATATGCTGAAATGCAGGTTTGCCTTGTCTCCTGCCATATCCCCCTCTTGCTGCCTCAAAGATCCTCTTTATTACTTATTTGTAAATTGAGGTACACACATTCCTTTGTTTTGGGTAGACCTCCTTAACAACTTTTGCCTAGTCAGGGCTGTGTAGGATTGAACATGTGCTACCAATATCATACGGGGGGACTTCATAACTTCACATATAACATCGCTACAAACATTTCACCACAATATTATCGACCAGCTAGTTGTATGTTTTCAAATGATACCTCACAAGGTATATTTTGTACAATAGTGTGTAGGGTGGTGAATACAAGGGTGCTTTCGGTCACATTTCCAAAGCTCCTGTGTTGTTGTTTTTTTACTAATATAATTTTGGATATTTTCTTATTATCCATATAAATATCAAGCCTTTTTGTTGAACCCATCTAAGCTCTGGGTCTCATTAAATCTTGTGAGCTCCACTGAAAGATTGTGCATAGTGTAAAAAGTATTTCCTTTTAATAATTTCCATTTAACTGATTGTCCATTTGTTCTTGTATTACGAGAAAGAATGAATAGACATTCCAAATCTACCTTTTCCACACCATTTATCATTAGCCCTCTTATTTGTCTCTTTTCTAAAGTAAACAGTCCAATTTGTATAATTTCTTTTTATTTCAGTTTCCTTGCCCCTCATCATTCTTGTTGCCTGCCTCTGAACCTCCATCATTGCTATTATATCCTAAGGGACTTCTTTGGAGAATAATGTCATGCACACCTTTATATGAAAACAGAGATGAATTTCCATATTCCCAAACCAGTTTGTATCTGTTCTTTAATAGAAACTAAAATCTACAGTTCTTTTTGGTTTATTAAATTTGATACATATCTTAAAATTGTCCTCCAGTGCATCCAGTAAGTTATTTCTTTGAGAAACTGAATAGAGACATGAACATAGTGAATCCATTTACATACTGATGTTAAATATTGAACACATTCTTATTTACACTGTCAGTTTGATTAAACTGTAGTTGTCATTTGTCTGCTAGGCCTAAAACCCTGGTATTCTAACTAGAAAAAGATAAGCTCTTCATAAGTGGACACAATAGCAGCTTTTTTGTCCCCTAACTCATTTAAAGTCAGATTCATCCAGGGGTCAGCAGAGATTAACTGACTTTTACAGTCATTTTCAGCTGTCGGATTCTTTTTGGGGCGGGTGGGGGGGAGAGGAAGATGTGTTTTAAATGGAAGAGAAAAACCCCACAAAACATTGTATACTCTGCTGCAGAGATAAAGATGATGGGCTTTCTGGCATGCTGTATCTAAGGACTTGAAGAAATAGGGACAGCAGCAGCAACAGCCTGATTTCAGAATGTATGTTAAATACTAATTTGTGTCAGGGATATTTTATCTCCTCCTTCTCCTCCTCCCCATAATCTTTCTTTCACAGCATGCTCACACAGCAGAAGATGATAATTAAGCTTCTGAGCACTGTCTTCCCCTGGCAAGAGTTAGAAAATTATGAAATGAGACTGAAGAATAGCCAAAACCCTTTTCACAAATTCAGCTCTTGCATTGGTTTCCTGTGAATTGAGGCCATGTCAGTTGTGGCTGCTACTTCTGAGAGCTAGGAGGAGAGCCGTGATTCCATTTGGCAGATAATTTTGTGCTTTTGAAATTTGTTTTCATTCTGATTTGGAATGAAAATAAAATTCAAAATTCTCTGTCAAACAGAAATCTGAAAAAGCGTTTTGAAATAATCATTCAATTTGGATCATTTCAAAACAAAATTCCACCTGGCAGGCTAAAGGGGAGCCAGAAGTCTAGAAGCCACAGCTCAGCTAGGTGCCTGAGAGTCAGCAATCCCACCTCCCCCTTCAGCCTGGCAGGCAGGCCGGCTGCCATAGACTGTGGAAGCCCAGTGGTCCCCAAAACCACCAACCCTGGAAACCTTGCTTAAGTGCTTGCTCAGTCCCCGTTGGCCAGCTGCACAAATTCAATCAGCAAACTCTGCCTGTCTTAGGAATGTATCCCGGACCTGTTACCATAGTGGCTGAGCACCTCATGCTTTAATGCAGCAGTTCTCAAACTGGGGTCTGTGGATCCTTGGGGGTCCGCAAAGGTACTCCAGGGGGCCCACGAGTCATGTCCGGGGCTGCCGGCCTCACTGTTCAACTCCTTCCCCCGCCCTCTCAGTGTCTCCTGCACCCTGCGGAAAAGCTGTTCAGCAGCATTGAGGAGGGAGGAGAAGGAGTGGGGATGGGGCACACTTGGGGGAGGGGGCAGAAAAAGGGAGGGAAGAGGAGAGGCAGGGGTAGAGTGGGGGTGGGAAAAGGTGGTGGGGCCTTGGGGGAATGGGTGGAGTGGGGGTGGGGTCTCGGGCTGAGCAGAGGTTGAGCACCCACAGGGAAAATTAGAAGCCAGGTTGAGGGTCTGCAAAAAAATTTAAATCAAACTGGAGGTCCTCGGGTTGCTAAAATTTAGGAACTGCTGCTTTAATGTATGTATTCTCATGACATAACAGTGAGAAAGGGAAATACAATATTTCCCCATTTCACAGATGGGGAACTGAAGCAGAGAGAAATTAAGGGCCAGATCTACAAAGACATGTATGCTCCTAAAGTCTAGAGTTAAGTACCTAAATCCCAGATTTGGGAACCACTGTGATCCACAAACTTCCTGTTCAATAGCCACTTAACTCTGTAGGTGCCTGAACTTTCTTAGTGCCCAAATTTCCACAGTAAAAGGCCCCATGGCACTTAAATTTCTGACTCTGGGTATGTGCCTAGATGTCTATCTCACACCTAAGGCCCAGATCAAGCCTCAAACCAGGTACAGATAAGTATTTTCCCACCTTCCTCGCCTGCTGGGTTCACTCTGGTAGGCATGTTCTCCCCACAAAATGGCCACGAGCTCGGAAAGCACTGTTATCTCTTACACAATTTAACCCAGTGAGTTGGGTACCCACCTGCTGTGTAGGAGGCCCTGGTTCAATTCCCCTCTCTGCCTGGGGAATTGACAGGGGCTTCTCATCTCTGAGGCGAGTGCCCTAATCTAATCACTGGACTATGGGATATTTCAATCTCTCCTGCTGAAGCTGTTCCATTTTGTATAAATAATTAAATATGCATTGGGCCAGAGTGAGAATGACTCTCTAGTCCAGAGGTTAGTGCACTTACCTAAGAGGTGGAGACCTTTCTTCAAATCCCTTCACCTTATCTGGTGGGAGGAGAAATTCAACCAGTCTCCCATACCCTGAATTAGTTCCCTAATCACTGCTAAAGGTTACAAGCCTCCTACCTCCAGGCTGTTTTGTGTGGAGCTACTGCTGTCCTTGCAAGAACTGGCTTAGGCCCCTGGCTCCAGGGGAAGGTTTCTGGCTGTGGATCCCAAACAGCCAGTGGGATGTCTACATTTGAGCTGCGGGGTGTGACTCGAAGCTTTCACTAGCTGTGCTTGGGCCAGCAACTAAACTAGCACAGTGTGTCTGCTGTGACATGGACAGCGGCTTCGGCTAGCCAATCCAAGTACAATCCTACCTGATCCCTTGGGTACGTACGCAGGAGGCTAGCCCATTCTGCCACGGGCACACGGCTGTGTTTAGTCACTAGCTCATGTGTAGCTAGCGCAGGAACATGCTGGGAATCACACTTCCCAGCTCAAATGTATGTGTACCCAATAGCCCTAACTCTGTGAGAGGAATCAAAGCTTAGGATACACCCTTCTCAGCATCTGCTATTGTCTAACTTAGGCAGCTCCCCACCTAGCATGCTGGGCTTTTTGGATCCCATTCTCAGGTGCCTAACTCTCTTTGTAACCCAGCATTTGTGGATTCCATTGGTTTTCAAGGCACTTAAAAGTTTTTAGGTATTACAACACTTGAGTCTCTTTGCAGACTTGTCTAAAATCACAGAGGAAGTCTGGTAGAACATGAAATTTAACCTGGATCTCCCAGTTTACCACCCTAACCACTGAATAAGCAAGTTCTTGATTTAGGTACCTAAATAACTTTTTGCACCTTGCTGAGATTCTCTACCCCTGTGCGAGGGGATAAAGAGGCTAATATGCTTCCTTCAAGAAATTACCCACTAGACCCTGTTGCAGCTGGGCCTTGTTAAGGAAGTGTGCCTTCAAATGGAAGGATCTCAGTTATAGGAGAGATCTTTGCTCCTAGGGTTGGGTGTGCTTTGCTTGGGATGATATGCACCTTCTTACAGGGCTTGGTACTGAGCAGCATGTGGGAGGGAGATTTTGAGCTTAGATTGTTTTGTGGCTGACTATTGTTGTGGTGTTCTCTGGAGAGCCAGGGCATTTTGTAGTGGAAACTCCCTGAGGAGGCTGAAATAAAACTATTCACCCCAACAGGGAGGTTTGGCTGTTGCCCTTGTGACCCTATTAGGGCAGCCACAGTGTCCAATGTCTATAATTTTGGGAATTCAGTCTAGCTACCTTGTGAATATTACAGATAATATTAAGGCAAGATGCCAAACTGTTAGCTCAGTGCATGCTCTCACAGTCTTATAATTATATTTGAAAGCTAAATTCTCATGGCTAGTGACTGCAATACTTTGCTATTCTTACAGCAAAAATGGGCAGGGAGATTTAATATGGGGAATTAGTATGATACTACATATTACACAGATATGAAAGGTAACTTAAATAACAGACAGGTTTATAGCGGTAGTAGTTATCAGGCACACACCCATACTATTACAAATAGGTTCATATACCTTGTTCATCACTGTAATATCTGAACGCCTCCCAGTAGTGCATTAAGAGATATGACTACACATCAGTCCCATGTTTATTCTCTCATCCTCTCCCCAGGGAGAGAGAAGTGTGTAGAGCAGAGTGTTTTGCCTTGGAATTTGTAATTGCCTTGGGAAAAGAATCTGCCATATGTACAAAAATGTGCGAGTTCACCTTTCTCAGGTTGTTCCTGGAAAAGACACTATAGTTATACAATACAGGACACGCTTGGCAATTGCTACATTGTCAGTGCTTTCCCACAGACATTCTAGTGCCTGAGTCTACTAATGACCTAAACTCCATGAGCAGTGCCCTTGGCCAACTTCTGTCACTGACAAATGGTGAATCAGATAGACTCCCAAAATAAATCTGTTGAAGATTAACTTAATTAACTAAAGCTTCTAGGAGCTTGGGGATTTGCAATGAAGTACTTAGTTTGAGTTAGTTCTTATTTTTCTATTATTCTAACATATCATCACATCATTGCAGTGAACAAGTCATAGGTATTCAAATGTATGTGTAATTGCATGTGCATATAGGTTGCAAGGATATTAATGTAAAATACTTCCGAAATTGTGATCCATATATAGATTTATTTTTCCTTGGTCCCATACTGCATAAGTCTTAGCATAAAAGCCTAGCCCTATTGAAGTCAATGAGAGTTGCCATTCACTTTAATGGGCCAGGGTTTATCCCTTAGTCTCTGCATCCCTGTTCAGGTATTACCAGTTCAATAACTAAAGTCAATGAACATTGTGTAGCTGTAAAAAAATTACAGCGTGTTCCACAGACTTCAAAATATATAAATGGCCATCAACTCATTTCCTCAATTAGCCAAGTAGAATATAAAACAGTGACTTAGCTCTGTTTTTTCCCCCAATAGCCTTTTAACAGAAACAAAACCTTTCTTTCACCTACAGCAGGTGTACATAATCTGCATGAGTTCTGAAGTTGCTTTTCACTTGATACCCTGGTGTCACTAAGAATATTTTTGGAAAATGACCAATACACTTTGTGGGATAGATGCTGTTGAAAAATATTTATCTCCATTGTACAGTGTCTTCTAGCTGGCAGCACTGGAGGATAGTGCTCTGTCCTAAATACATGTAGCTAAGGAATGATCCAAGACATAATCTCTTCAGAAACACCAGTAAGGCTTAGGTGTCTGAACTATTGTTATTTTTTCTTGTCAGACATCCTGGAAAGTAATTTCTTATTGTCCATGGCTAGATCAGCATCATTAGCATAGTTTGAAACTACATCCAACTTGATAGCTGTCAAGGTTCCTTCCCCACTCTGAACTCTAGGGTACAGATGTGGGGACCTGCATGAAAGACCCCCTAAGCTTATTCTTACCAGCTTAGGTTAAAACTTCTCCAAGGCACAGATTTCTTTCTTGCCTTGGGAACCAGCTTAGGTTAAAAACCTGGTACGCTGCCACCACCAAGCGATTTAAACAAAGAACAGGGAAAGAGCCCACTGGGAGACGTCTTCCCCCAAAATATCCCCCCAAGCCTTACACCCCCTTTCCTGGGGAAGGCTTGAAAATAATATCCTCACCAATTGGTACAGGTGAACACAAACCCAAACCCTTGGATCTTAAGAACAATGAAAAATCAATCAGGTTCTTAAAAAAAAGAATTTTATTTAAAGAAAAAGTAAAAGAATCACCTCTGTAAAATCAGGATGGTAAATACTTTACCGGGTAATCAGATTCAAAACATAGAGAATCCCTCTAGGCAAAACCTTAAGTCACAAAAAGACACAAAAACAGGAATACATGTTCACTCCAGAACAGCGAATTTCACAAGCTAAAAAAACAAAAGAAAATCTAACGCATTTTCTAGCTAGATTACTTACTAACTTTACAGGAGTTGGAAGGCTTGCATCCTTGATCTGTTCCCGGTAAAGGTATCACACAGACAGACAAAACCCTTTGTCCCCCCCCTCCAGATTTGAAAGTATCTTGTCCCCTCATTGGTCATTTTGGGTCAGGTGCCAGCGAGGTTACCTTAGCTTCTGAACCCTTTACAGGTGAAAAGATTTTGCCTCTGGCCAGGAGGGATTTTATAGCACTGTATACAGAAAGGTGGTTACCCTTCCCTTTATATTTATGACAAAAGCCCACCGTGGAAGTCTCTCAAACCATTCCATCAATCTCTACAAGGTAGATTCTTGCAGCCCATCTAACTCTTTAAGAATGAGTTCCATGATTTTCTAATCCAGGAGCGCTCAATCAGTCACAGAGCTATTCACACTGAGAGGCTACCCTCCAATGTCTCTTCTCTCGATGTAAGCAACAGTGCCTTCCCACATCTTTGTAACACATTTCCCCAGCATCAGATTTAATCGAATGGACCTACCGTTAGTTCTTCCCTATGAGATGACAGGAAGAAATCCCCAATGGCTTGGGGAACTCTGTGTTTCTCCCCTCCCTCCCCGGCTCAGGTTTAGTTCCCTTTTTAGGCAGTAACATTCCACAGAAGAAACATGCATTTTCAGAATCAGCTTCTATTGTGAACTGTAGTTCTCACTATATTGCTACAACAGTTATGTTGTATCTTTGTGAATGACAAAAGCCATTAATTTAACAACCATAATAATTTATTACCATAATTAAGTAGATTATTTAATAATGTGAAAGTCTTACATTTCCTAATAGATCTAATTAACATAGTATTTTACATTCGTTCAAACTTTATGTGCTGGCTCTTTAAAACTATTACCCACTACACTAGAGACTTGGTCAGACCCAAACGAGGTTCAAAGGGGCCTCAAGACACTTAGGGCTAAATCTGGAATGGACGAAAGTGCAGGAGAAAATGAGGACATTCTGTTGGCCCACTAATATTCAAATCCTCTTCTGCTCCTAAAAGCCTCTTTACCCTTTCCTCCTTCTAGGCACACTACATTCTGTTGCAACATCATGGGCAAGTCATACATCAGTACTATATGGTGGAGAGCTGTTTCTTCTTGCCCACTAGTACCACCTAACCTTGGGCATGCTGCAGAGTAAGCCTCCTGGAACAGCACTGACTACTCTTATGATATTTGGTGTATTTCAAAAAGCTTCAGAAGTCAAGTAATTATATGAGAATTCACCTTTCATTCTTATATGAACATATATATAATTTCTATCCCTCCTGGCTATGAAGGAAAACACAAACCCAAGTGAACCTCAGAGGCTTAAAAAAAAGAAGGCAAACAAAAAGAATTCAAAATTTATGTTAAAAAAATAATTCATGATTTTTAGTCAATGTCATTATTTTGGGAAGGGCTGACTCATGATGTTTGAACATTTGGGGTAGGCAATACCAAGACATAGTGAACAATTCTATATTGGCCTCCTCTTGAAGCAAGCGAGGAGCATTCCCAAGATCCTCTGTACTCCAAAAAAGGCCCTCCTAGCCCCTGCCTCACTGCTTTGTCTATATCTTTTTCTTGACATAGTTACTATCCAAATAATACAGGACTATTTAGGAGATTAAAAAGGGATTGTTGGCTTTCAGCCTTGCTAATTCTCCAGATCCAATGATGCTGTGAAGGAGCCCTTTGGAGGGCATTTATTGACCACCACCCTTATTTAGCAATTCTTTACTATACATTCTGAGTATTTTTTTCTTCTATCTGAAACAGGTGGACATCATACCAAAAGGACTAAAGGTAAAAAGTCCATTACAATCCACATATCACACAGACTATGCTGAGAGATTGTGCAATACACTCTCAAAGAAACTGTGAAACCACTTGATAAACATCCTATACAGCAAACAGGGAAAGATTAAGAATGAGCTCTCAAAACTGAATACTCTCATAAGAAAACAACCTTCCACACAAACTTCCTCATGGATAGATTTTACGAAAACTAGACAAGCCATTTACAACACAAACTTTGCTTCTCTACAAAGGAAAAAGGACACTAAACTATCTAAACTACTACATGCCACAAGGGGCCACAACAGTGGTTCCCTTAACCCACCCAACAATATTGTTAATCTTTCCAGCTATACTCTTCACCTGGCAGAAGAATCTGTCCTATCTTGGGGCCTCTCCTTTTGTCCCTCCAGGCTCACAAACATGATACAGTTCTGTGGTGACCTAGAATCCTACTTTCGACGTCTCCGACTCAAAGAATATTTCCAACACACCTTTGAACAACATACTAACCCACAGAATCCTTCCTACCAACACTACAAAAAGAAGGATTCTGTGTGGACTCCTCCTGAAGGTCGACTGGACTTCTACATAGATTGATTCCGCCTATGTGCATGGGCTGAAATTGTGGTAAAGCAGCATCACTTGCCCCATAACCTCGGCCGTGCTGAACACAATGCCATCCACAGCCTCAGGAACAACTCTGACATCATAATCAAAAAGGCTGACAAAGGAGGTGCTGTCGTCATCATGAATAAGTTGGAGTATGAACAAGAGGCTGCTAAGCAGCTCTCTAACTCCACATTCTACAGGCCATTATCCTCTGATCCCACTGAGGATTACCAAAAGAAACTACACCATCTGCTCAAGAAACTCCCTGAAAAAGCACAGGAACAGAGCTGTGCAGACACATGCCTAGAACCCCGACCAGGGGTATTCTATCTGCTTCCCAAGATCCATAAACTTGGGAATCCTGGACTCCCCATCATCTCAGGCATTGGCACCCTGACAGCAGGATTGTCTGGTTATGCGGACTCTCTCCCCAGGCCCTACGCTGCCAGCACTCCCAGCTATCTTCGAGACACCACGGACTTCCTGAGGAAACTACAATCCATCGGTGATCTTCCTGAAAACACCCTCCTGGCCACTATGGATGTAGAAGCCCTCTACACCAACATTCCACACAAAGATGGACTACAAGCTATCAGGGACAGTATCCCCGATAATGTCACGGCAAACCTGGTGGCTGACCTTTGTGACTTTGTCCTCACCCACAACTATTCACATTTGGGGACAATATATACCTTCAAGTCAGCAGCACTGCTATGGGTACCCACATGGCCCCACAGTATGCCAACATTTTTATGGCTGACTTAGAACAACGCTTCCTCAGCTCTCGTCCCCTAACGCCCCTACTCTACTTGTGCTATATTGATGACATCTTCACCATCTGGACCCATGGAAAAGAAGCCCTTGAGGAACTCCACCATGATTTCAACAATTTCCTTCCCACCATCAACCTCAGCCTAGACAAAACCACACAAGCGGTCCATTTCCTGGACACTACTGTGCTAATAAGCGATGGTCACATAAACACCACCCTATACCGGAAACCTACTGACCGCTATACTTACCTACATGCTTCCAGCTTCCATCCAGAATACACCACATGATCCATTGTCTACAGCCAAGCTCTAAGCTACAACCGCATTTGCTCCAATCCCTCAGACAGAGACAAACACCTACAAGATCTCTATCAAGCATTCTTAAAACTACAATACCGTCCTGCTGAAGTGAAAAAACAGATTGACAGAGTCAGAAGAGTACCCAGAAGTCACCTACTAAAGGACAGGCCCAACAAAGAAAATAACAGAATGCCACTAGCCATCACCTTCAGCCCCCAACTAAAACCTCTCCTGCGCATCATCAAAGATTTACAACCTATCCTGAAAAATGATCCCTCACTCTCACAGATCTTGGGAGACGGATCAATCCTCACTTATAGACAGCCCCCCGACCTGAAGCAAATACTCACCAGCAACCACACAACAAAAACACTAACCCAGGAACCTATCCTTGCAACAAAGCCTGATGCCAACTCTGTCCACATATTTATTCAAGTGACACCATCATAGGACCTATTCACATTAGCCACGCCATCAGAGACTCGTTCACTGCACATCTACCAATGTGATATATGCCATCATGTGCCAGCAATGCCCCTCTGCCATGTACATTGGCCAAACCAGACAGTCTCTACACAAAAGAATAAATGGACACAAATCTGATATCAGGAATCATAACATTCAAAAACCGGTAGGAGAGCACTTCAACCTCCCTGGCCACACTGTGAAAGATTTAAAGGTGGCAATTTTGCAACAGAAAAGCTTCAAAAACAGACTCCAATGAGAAACCGCTGAGCTTGAATTAATATGCAAACTAGATACCATTAACTTGGGTTTGAATAGAGACTGGAAGTGGCTGGGTCATTACACATATTGAATCTATTTCCTTAAGTTAAGTATCCTCACACCTTCTTGTCAACTGTCAAAATGGGCCATCTTGATTATCACTATAAAAGCTTTTTTCTCCTGCTGATAGTAGCTCATCTTAACTAATTAGCCTCTCACAGTTTGTATGGTAACTTCCAACTTAGCTGTATGTATATATATCTATATCTATATATCTTACTATATGTTCCATTCTATACATCCGATGAAGTGGGCTTATGCTCTAATAAAAGCTTATGCTCTAATAAATTTGTTAGTCTCTAAGGTGCCACAAGTACTCCTGTTCCTTTTGCATTATTTTAAGTAGATCATGCCAGAAAAACCATATATCTTTCTTTGAGAAGATAACGGATCTTCAAGACAACATAAATGCATTACATCTAATCTACCAGGATTTTAGTAAAGCATTTGATACAGTGTCACATGGGAAATTATTCATTAAATTGGAGAAGATTAATACAAATCCAAAGTTGGGTAAGGAACTATTAAGGGGGAGACTGCCAGGGCTGGATTTAGGGGCAGGCGACCCAGGTAACCATCTGGGGTGCCAGGCTTGTGGGGCACCGGGCTTGGGATGCTGTTTTGTTTGTTAGTGACAAAAGTTTTCATAAGCTTAGAGGAAAAGATTTTTTTATTTGCTTATATATGGCTTGAATAAATACAGATTTACAGATCCTAGCATGCAAATGTATCGTCTTATATGACAGGAATAAATCAAGCATGCAAATTTTGCATCAAAAGTTGTGAAATGGGGTATGAATGCAATAAAAAAATAAGGCATTCAAAAGTTTAACAAATGAAGGGGGGGTGCTGAAGATGCTCCTCACTTGAGGTGCCATTTGGTCTGTGGCTGGCCCTGGAGACTGCAATGGATCATGCTGAAAGGTGAACTGTCAGGCTGGAGGGAGTTTCTCATGAATTGGTCCTGAGACCAATCTTATTTAATATTTTCATTAATGACCTTGACACAAAAAGTGGGAGTGTGATAATAAAATCTGTGGATGACACAAAGTTGGGAGGAGAAGGACTGGGATAACATACCAGGAGATTTTGACAACCTTGAAAACTGAAATAATAGAAATGGGGTGCAATTTAATAGTGCAAAGTGCAAGATCATGCACTTAGTGACTAACAAGAAGAGTTTTTGTTATAAGCTGGTGACTTATCAGTTGGAAGCAGCAGAGGAGGAGAAAACCTGAGTGTATTGGTCAATCACAGGATGACTCTGAGCTGTCAATGTGATGTGGCCATGAAAAAGGCTAATGCAATCCTTGGATCCATCAGGTGATACATTTCCAATATAGATAGGGAAGTGTTATTACCATTGTGCAAGGCAGCAGTGAGATCTCATCAGGAATACTGTATACAGTTCTGGTCTCCCAGTTTTATGAAAGATTAATTCAAACTAGATCAGATGCAGAGAAGGACTACTAGCATGATCAGAGGAATGGAGAAGTTAATTTATGAGAGGAGACATAAGGAGCTTGACTTGTTTAGCCTAACCAAACCAAGGATGTGAGTGTTTTCTATAAATATAACCAAGCGATAAATACCAGTGAGGAAGAATGCTTATTGAAGTTAAAGGCCAATATTGGAACAAAAGGATATAAACTGGCTATCAACAAGCTTAGGCTTGAAATTAAATGAAGGTTTCTAACCATCAGAGGAATGAAGTTCTGGACCAGCCTTCTAAACGGAGTAATGGGGGCAAAAAACTAACTTGTTTCAAGATGCAGAGGTCTTTCAGTTCTGTCAGCCTCTTACTGAGGCACTGGGTCTCAGCTTCTGGTTCCTTCCAATCCCGGTGATAGGTTTGCACTGGTTTGTATCAAGTTGAACTTTCAAGCCTATCTTGCAAGGAGAAGGGCTAGAGACTTTCTTTTCTTTGTTTTTAACGGTAGCTGAGATTCTCCAGCAGTCCCGTAGGATGGCTCTGTTAACAAGGGATTCATGCAAGGCCAGTTGTGAGTTTTGACTAAATGTTTTTCTGTTGGAAAATACTGATTCTTCAAACTGAAATGTCAGCATAATATATGGGTTTTGATGGAAATTTAATCAAGACTGTTTCTTCAATGTCACTATTAATCTATGGCCAGAACACAACTTCTCCAACCCTCCTTTTTGATTTGGTCATTCCCATGTGACCTTTATGTATTAGTTCCTATATTTTCCTTCTCATCACTCTGGGAACCACAATCTGTGTCACTTTTAAGAGCACTCCTGAAATCACTGAAAGCTCATTTGTATAGTGGGAATAGGCAGGTGGGAAGTGTTGACTTTTTCTTCCTTTACTTACTGCTTGTACTGCTGCTTGCAGCATTTCACCTTCACTGTTTCTGTCTCCAGTTCATCCCATATGCCTCAAGATGCAGCACATGACACTTCTGTCATGATCACATGTATGTTTACTGCTTGTTCCAGATCATTAGGCCATTGGCCATTGGCCCATGAAGCATATGCTTTTGAGGATGTGTCAGTCATTATTAAGTGTCACTCAGGTTGGATCTAAAGGGTCACATCATACTTCTGTATTTTCAAAAGCGGTCACTGTGGTGCTTTTCCAAGTCCCTTTTTGTGTATTGCTATCAATGGTTTGTGATAAGTTTCTGCTTTGAAGCTATCACCATACAGAAAGTCATGAAAATTTGTACATACATATGCCAGACTTAATGTCTCTTTTTCAATTTCTACCTGTATCTTTTCTGTGGTTGCCATAGCCATACGTGCATATGAGACTGATAACTAGTTAGTGCCATGATCCTGTAATAGTACTGCTCTCAGCCCTCCTTTAGAGGCATGATGTCTTTCAAAGGGTCAAAAGATTGCATCACTGAAGCTGATGTCCGAATGTGCTTTAATATTCTGGTATCTCTTTCATACTCTGGCATCCATGCCCATTCCATGACCTTGTGGAGGAGATATCTTGGGTGAATTGTAAGAGCTGTATAGTTAGGTATGAATTTGCTGACATAATTCAACATGCCTAACACAGCCTTTGAATTCCCTTTTTATCTTCAGGTCTCAGCATGTTCAGTATTGCCTGAATCTTTGATTCAGTTCAGTCTCTCTCCCACCTGTTATTTCTGTTGTTTGAAATTGACATTTGGCCTTATTCCATTTAAGTTATGAGCTCTCATAAGTACCAGTGCTCTCCTCAGTTGTTCCTGAATGGCCATGCTGTCCCAAATTATTATGTCATCAATGTACACTTTCGTGCCTGCTAGACCCTCATAGTTCAGTGAAATACTTCTGCAGCTGAACATATTCTGAAAGGTAGTATTAGGAAGCAGTATGTGCCAAATGGTATCTTGAAAGCCCTGATCCTGGAGCTCTCAATGTGTAAGTGGATATGCCAAAATCCAGCTGATACATCTAATATGCTGATTAATTTGGCTCCTTCCATCTCAGGCAATGGTTCATTTACTGTGGGCAAGTGGAAGTGTTCTCTTTCTGTATTTTTGTTCAGCTCCCTAGGGTCCTCCTTTTTTCTCTACAGTTACTATGCATTGATCCCAATCTGTTGGTTCTTATATTCTCTGAATGATACCATATGCTGTCATGTTTTGCATCTCTTCTTCTAGACTCTTTCTTAAAGCTTATGGAACTTTTTGTGTGGTATGCACCCGGGGTTTTGCATCTTCTCTTAACCATATCTTGTATGTTACTGGGAGGGACCCGTTTCCTGTGACTACAGCTTCATCTGATGCTGTTACTACTTTCATATCTGGTCCTGTATTGTCCTTCTGTCTCTCTATGGCATACAGCCTCTTAACAAAGCCTCCACATATATGTAGGCCCAAGCCTGGGCTTGCCTTGTGTACCACCCCAAATTCTTGTTTTAACATTTTCCCTCTGTATTTCAGTGTCAGTGTGCATTCTTTGTTCCTGCATTAGTCTTTTGTGGATACTTTTGACCCTTCCATTTTTACATGCTCCTTACAGCTCTCTATTTCCATGTCTGTTATTACATTTACTTGTGCCCCAGTGTCTATTTTGTATGTCACATACCTGCTATTTGTGAATATTTTAATTAGCCAATCTTTTCAGTTTTCAGCCTCCTCCATTATTGTGTTTTAAGAACAGCTCTTCCTCTTCACTTGAGGAATCCAGTTTTGCACTTAATACATGCATTTTCCTGCTTTCTCTGCAGGTTTCAGCATAATGGTTAGGCTTATTACAGTTTCTACATATTTACCCAATAGGTGGCATTTCCTATATTCATGCTAGTTGCTACATCACTGTCACTCTTTCCTGCTTTCCGTGTTTCTGTATTTAGAGAGTTTAATTTCTGTGAACTTCTCCTTTGGTGGTTTAGCTATGGTACTCACAGTCATATGCCCTGTGCCTTTCTCTACACTTTTCATTTGCATTCTCTTTGTTTTGCTGCTTGCCATATACATACTGGCCATTTTAGTGCTGGAGTCATCTCCCTTAGTAACTATTCATTGACCCTTTTATTGTTTTAACCCAGGACAATCTGGTGTTTAATGGGAGAGTCTTTTAATGGGCTATATTCACAGGCCTGACTTTTTAGTTTTAAGTCTGTGGAAATCTTTTCTATTGTTTCTCCTTCATTCTTATCCTGAACATATATCTCTCATAAGTAACATTATTCTAGGGATGCAGTGATCCTCAAATATTTTCATTATTTCTGCAAAGCTTTCCTCTCTTGTTCCACCTCTGTATGGAATGCATTACATACAACTAGGGCTTCTGTGCCTGCCACAGTTAAGAGTGGAGCACTCCTTTGCAAATCCTCCTGTTTATTTGCCCCTGTGGCTTTCATACACAGTTCAAATTGCTTTTCCCGGCATATTCAGCATTTCTTCTAATTCTCAGGGCTGGTGGGGAGTTACTTGTAGTTGCACAGGCTCACTAGGACCCTATAATATCTCACTGATGAGCAGACTGGTGTCAAGATAAACATTTTCTTAGGAACTGGAACTATGTACAGCAATGAGTCAACAAACTTCCTACTACTCCCGGTAGCTGTAGCCTGCGACTGCCCCGTCCTGGGCTTCGTTGTTTCTGCCCCAGCAGGAAGTATGTGACAGGAAACCAAAGATAGTATAAAGACGGTACAGGAATTGTGGCATGTCTATACTTCCCAGAGGTCTTACTTAATAACACACTGAAAACCCCAAAGGTTCAAAAAACAGGAGTCAAACCTCCCAGAATCATGAGATTGGTCACAAAATCATGAGGGTTTTTTTTTTTTTTGTAAAAAAAAACAGTATACTGTGCGTTGGGATCTGCCTTCTCACCCTGCCCAGCCACAAAGTATGTGACACTTAAAGGGCTGCCTGGTCTCACAAAGTGATAACAAAGTGATTTTGGCTTCTGTTGAAGGGCTCTTTTTAGGACCACAACTGAGATCATATTACACAAGTGTATAAAGTGTTTCCTGAATGGATGAATTTATTAATCAAGCCAAATGAATTACTGCTGTGCCCCACCCCTACACTTGCTTGTCCCTGCATCAGTTACTTATGCAGCCCCCACCTCCATGTCAATTCTATGCCTCCCCATCTCTACATCAATTAATTTTGTATCCCACCCAACCGTCATATTTGTCCCAGCCCCACGGACCCACATCAACTCTGCCCACCAGGCACGCAACAGTTCTATAACCCAGCCCCACTTCTGCCCCTCCTGCTGCTGTAGAAACTCTGCATCCCTCTCTCCCCGGTCTGAGCTGGACAATTCCATAGGCTCCTCACCCCCACACTGAGGTGGGGGATAGTCCCAGCAGGGGGGTCTCTTTTCCCCTTTTCCAGGCCTGGTGTTTCAGGATTAGAGAAGAGTGGAGGAAGGAGGAAGAAGCAGCAGAAAGGAGTCAACCCAGTTTTTAATTGAGGAAAGGAAGGGAGCAGAGATGTGCTGAGCTACTGGGTTTTTCTGCTCCCTCCTTCCTCCTTTGTCCTTCCAGTTTAATCAATGGACCTGCATGACTTACACCTCTTAAAACCAAGCCCAATGTGTCTCAATATTGGCACCCAAAGACCACGAATACTTACGAAATGTCAGCCTTAGCTCTCAGTCAGCTTTCTGGGATTATTTTTCATTTTTGTTGAATATCAAATTTGTCCAAAATGTATTTAAAAGTTCACTTACTCCTACATTTTCACAGCAGTACATGAAACTTTATCCAGGAAGTTCCAAGTTTGTGCAAGTTGCATGGCTTAATTCCCACGGCTTAATAATGTTGTGCAAGTTGCATGGTTTAATAATGTTGGAAGTGTGCAGTCTAAATTAAGGATATGATATCATATTAAAAGATGCAAAATGAAATTTATGTCCATTGACTTTTTTCAGTAAAACCTCATAAATATCTCAATTTCTAATAAATAGGAGTTTTGACAAACACCTGTCTCCAGCCTAACAGGCTAAGCTGCTAAAGGTCAGTGCTAAGCCATGCAAAAATAAAATAAAAAGAGCAGCCTCCATTCTTCCTGTTGAAAGTTAATTACTTGATTATTGCTGAAAGACCTTAGAACTTGCAGAGCTTAGCCTTTTCACTCCCACTTCAGAGAGAACTCCATGCACTCTTTAAGTGCTCCCCTTTTGTTCTGAGATCACTTCAGAACTGCATATGGACTCCGCAACATCACATTGTCCAATTGCAGCAAGTACTTTTTCCCAGTCTGTCTGCGCTTTCCTGTCAAGGAGACCAGCTGTTTTATTTCTTTCCCCTCTAGGGATATCATAACAGGAGAGCAAAACTCCAGGCAAAATTAGCTAGAATGATGTTGTAAATCCTCACAGGAAAATATATTTTCATCAAGAATTGCTAGCCTTCAAGTTTGGAGAATGACTACTTGGCAAGATTGCAAGAGGTAAATGGTAAATAGCATGGTATAAAATAAAAATCAGAAATCCTAAGGATCATTGTACAGAAACATGGTTTATTAGCTACAAGGCATGATCTCCTTTACAATATATCTCATGCTTCTTGTATGTATGTAGTTTTATAATTTTTCCTACACATGATTTAATTTTCTGTTGTGCAGGATAAAGTTTTAGTCCACTATATGTTTTGAGGTCTGTGCTTCACAACACTGAGCACAATGGGGTCTTGGTCCAGGACTATGGTTGCTAGTCAGTACCACAGTGCAGATAGTAAACAATAATATAACACTACGTTATTTATGCAGCCTAGCAAAACCTTTTATCATGAAATAATTTTAATAACCCCATTCACATAACTGTAGTTAATGTTATGTAGGTGTTTTCTTTATACCTGTTTCCAGTAAATCCATTGTAAATCCATTTCTGCAGTAAAACTTGCAAAAATGATCTGTATGAACATTTTCCAGGCAGCCTATGAGCACATTTTTAAAACAAACTTAAAATTAGGGCTGTCAAGCAATTAAAAAATTAATTGCAATTAATTGCACGATTAAGAAATAATTGTGATTAATTGTGTGATTAATCACAATGTTAAAAAGTAATAGAATACCATTTATTTAAATATTTTGGATGTTTTCTACATTTTCAAATATACTGATTTTATTTACAAAATAAAATACAAAATGAACAGTGCTCACTTTATATTTATTTTTATTACAAATATTTGCACTGTAAAAGAACAAAAGAAATAGTATTTTTTAGTTCCCCCATTCCAAGTACTGTAGCACAATCTCTTTATCATGAAAGTTGAACTTATAAATGTAGAATTATGTAAAAAAAAAAAACCCTGCATTCAGAAATAAAACAGTGTAAAACTTTAGAGCCTACAAGTCCGCTCAGTCCTACTTCTTGTTTAGCCAGTCGCTCAGACAAACACATTTGTTTACATTTGCAGGAGATAATGCTGCCCGCTTCTTCTTTACAATGTCACCTGAAAGTGAGAACAGGCACTCACATGGCACTGGCGTTTCAAGATATGTACCTACCAGAGGCACTAAAGATTCATATGTTCATTCGTGCTTCAACCACCATTCCAGAGAACGTGTGTCCATGCTGATGACGGGTTCTGCTCAATAACAATCCAAAGCAGTATGGACAAATGCATATTCATTTTCATCATTTGAGTCAGATGCCACCAGCAGAAGGTTGATTTTCTTTTTTGGTGGTTCGGGTTCTGTAGGTTCTGCATCAGAGTGTTGCTCTTTTAAGACCTCTGAAAGAATGCTCCACACCTCATTCCTCTCAAATTTTGGAAGGCACTTCAGATTCTTAAACCTTGGGTTGAGTGCTGTATCTACCCTTAGAAATCTCACATTGGTACCTTCTTTGCATTTTGTCAAATCTGAGACGAAAGTGTTCTTAAAATGAACAACTTGTGCTGGGTCATCATCCAAGGGCTATAACATGAAATATATGGCAGAATGTGGGTAAAACAGAGCAGGAGGCATACAGTTCTTCCTTAAGGAGTTCAGTCACAAATTTAATTAACATCTTTTTTTCTTAATGAGCATCATCAGCATGGAAGCATGTCCTCCAGAATGGTGGCCAAAATATGAAGGGGCATACAAATGTTTAGCATATCTGGCACATAAATACCTTGCAATGCTGGCTTCAAAAGTGCCTTGCAAGTGCCTGTTCTCACTTTCAGATGACATTGTAAATGAAATTTCAGCATTATCTCCCGTAAATGAGAACAAACTTGTTTGTCTTAGCGATTAGCTGAACAAGAAGTAGGACTGAGTGGACTTGTAGGCTCTAAAGGTTATACTGTTTTGGTTTTGAGTGTAGTTATGTAACAAAAATAATCTACATTTGTAAATTGCACTTTCACCATAAAGAGATGGCACTACAGTATTGTATGAGCATCTGATGAAGTGAGCTGTAGCTCATGAAAGCTTATGCTCAAATAAATTTGTTAGTCTCTAAGGTGCCACAAGTACTCCTTTTCTTTTTGAAAAATACTGTTTCTTTTGTTTATCATTTTTACAGTGCAAATATTTGTAATAAAAATAATAAAGTGGGTACTGTACACTTTGTATTTTGTGTTGTATTTGAAGTCTATATATTTGAAAATGTAGAAAAACATCCAAAAATATTCCATAAATTTCAATTGGTATTCTATTGTTTAACAGTGCTGTGATTAACCTTTTTTGAGTTAATTGCATAAGTTAACTGTGATTAATCGACAGCCCTTCTTTAAATAAAAAAGGATTCAGGTTGACTGCCTTGTAAGCTATGGCAGGTGAGAGGAAAATACAGATATTTCAGATATGTTTTAAAACCATAATACCTTTTTTAAGGCAACGTTTCATGGCACTGTTTTACAATCTCTGTAAAAGAGCTGAAAAAGAACTAGAAAATTAAAAATGTAAGTGGAAGCTAGCGAGATGATAGCAGAGAATACAGCTGTATCCTAAACAATCAGGAAAGGCACAGACATACGCTTTTTCCAGTATACTTCATATAGGTCTCCATCCTGCTCCCACCGAAGTCAATGGTAAAACTCCTATTGGCTTCAAGGGCACAGGATCATCCCCATAGCTGAAAACCTGTAAAGGGATAAGAGGGATCATAGTGGTAGACTGGCAACGAGGCACTCGTCTTCCAGTGACTCCAGTCGGAGTTGTGCTCCTAAAACCATTTGCGCTTTTGAAAATTGCCTCCATAGAAAATATAAAAGGTTGATTTCTACTTGAAAGTAGGCTACATTTATTGTCTTTGATACCTATTTTATTTACTGTGTTAATCATGCCAGCAGTTATTGGCATGAAATAGAATGTTGAATGTTCAAGATGTGTCTTGTGAACACGATTATCTATCCTGTTTGCATTTGAGAGCTATTAATCATTCCATGATTGTCATGCACTGCTTTTATCCTGCTTAACTGATTGATCCAATATTCTTTCTGGTACCAAGCTACTCCTGGGTATAAAGAGCAAGACTATGAGCCGCATGAAGAAACATTAATTTACACCAGATAAGGATCCGGACATTCAGTTTTAACTCAGAACTTTATGAATAAGATTTGAGGACATGTTCAAATCTATACATAAATTCAGCCTTTTATTTGCAGCATATTCTAATGTGGCATACAATATTTCCTGCCAGTCAGGTCTGTAACCTGGGAGCCATGTTCAACTCTTTCCTCTCTCTCATCGCACATTTAAATACAGTCTCCAAATCTGACCAACTTTTCCTCTGTAACAGTTATAAAATTGGACCTTTTCTTTTTGACCAGACTGTTAAAAATCTCAACCAGATCCTCACTTAATTTCTCCTATCTCCTCTGTTCTGGCCTTTCTGAGATCATCATTGTCCTTCCCATCCTACCCATAACTATTTTACATTTGGGGACAACGTATACCTTCAAATCAGCAGCACTACTATGGGTACCCGCATGGCCCCACAATATGCCAACATTTTTATGGCTGACTTAAAACAACGCTTCCTCAGCTCTCGTCCCCTAACGCCCCTACTCTACTTGCGCTATATTGATGACATCTTCATCATCTGGATCCATGGAAAAGAAGCACTTGAGGAATTCCACCATGATTTCAACAATTTCCATCCCACCATCAACCTCAGCCTGGCCCAGTCCACACAAGAGATCCACTTCCTGGACACTACAGTGCTAATAAAGATGGTCACATAAACACCACCCTATACCAGAAACCTACTGACCGCTATTCCTACCTACATGCCTCCAGCTTCCATCCAGGACACACCACACGATCCATTGTCTACAGCCAAGCTCTAAGCTACAGTCACATTTGCTCCAACCCCTCAGACAGAGACAAACACCTACAAGATCTCTATCAAGCATTCTTACAACTACAATACCCACCTATGGAAGTGAAGAAACAGATTGATAGAGCCAGAAGAGTTCCCAGAAGTCACCTACTACAGGACAGGCCTAACAGAAAATAACAGAATGCCACTAGCCGTCACCTTCAGCCCCCAACTAAAACCCCTCCAACGCATTATTAAGGATCTACAACCTATCCTGAAGGATGACCCAACACTCTCACAAATATTGGGAGACAGGCCAGTCCTTCTCTACAGACAACCTGAAGCAAATACTCACCAGCAACCACACACCACACAACAGAACCACTAACCCAGGAACCTATCCTTGCAACAAAGCCCGTTGCCAACTGTGCCCACATATCTATTCAGGGGACACCACCACAGGGCCTAATAACATCAGCCACACTATCAGAGGCTCGTTCACCTGCACATCCACCAATGTGATATATGCCATCATGTTCCAGCAATGCCCCTCTGCCATGTACATTGGTCAAACTGGACAGTCTCTACTTAAAAATTAAATGGACACAAATCAGATGTCAAGAATTATAACATTCATAAACCAGTCGGAGAACACTTCAATCTCTCTGGTCACGCAATTACAGACATGAAAGTTGCAATATTACAACAGAAAAACTTCAAAACCAGACTCCAGCGAGAGACTGTTGAATTGGAATTCATTTGCAAATTGGATACAATTAACTTAGGCTTGAATAGAGACTGGGAGTGGCTAAGTCATGCAAGGTAACCTATTTCCCCTTGTTTTTTTCTACCTCTCCTCCCCCCCCTCCCCCCCAGACGTTCTTGTTAAACCCTGGATTTGTGCTGGACATGGCCCACCTTGATTATCATACACATTGTAAGGAGAGTGATCACTTCAGATAAGCTATTACCAGCAGGAGAGTGGGGTGTAGGGAGAGAGAAAACCTTTTGTAGTGGTAAACACCCATTTTTTCATGCTTTGTGTGTATAAAAAGATCTTCTGTACTTTCCACAGTATGCATCTGATGAAGTGAGCTGTAGCTCACGAAAGCTTATGCTCAGATAAATTGGTTAGTCTCTAAGGTGCCACAAGTACTCCTTTTCTTTTTGTGAATACAGACTAACACAGCTGTTACTCTGAAACTTCCCATCCAGTGCACACAAAACACATTTGCCCAGCCAGTTCACCTGCCAATCCCTTCTCAAGACCCACTTCTGCCATGACACTTGCAATACATCAGTTATCATTTAAAGGCTAGGCTAAGGGGGAGTTAAGAAAAGTAAATATTTATTTACATACTTACAGAACTAAAAGAAAAAAGCAAATGTTTAGAAGTGTATAGTATACAATTGTATACTTCTTAGATTGTGAACTCTTTGGGGCTGGAAGCATGTCTACCTCTATGTTTATTCAGCAACTGTGTGGTGGTGTATGCATATCCTATCTCCTGTCGGGGTGTACTGTGTGTGTGCTGACACTGCAGTTTTAGTCTACCAGACTGTCTTGGGCCTCACCACAATGAGGTCCAATGATTAGAGTCAACGCAGCAGCCTTTGGGTTCTACGTGGCCTAATGGCCGTAGTCAATACTGCGGCCCTTGAGTGCAGAGCAGCATGGCCTAGTGGCCAGAGTCAGTATAGCAGCCCTCAGGTACAGGGCAGCATGGCCTAGTAGTCAGTCAATACAGTGGCCCTCTAGTGCAGGGCTGTGTGGCCTACTGGCCAGATCCAGGGGCCACCACTAAAGGGGGTGGCAGCTGGGCTCACCAGAGAATCCAACTGCAGCATGCTGACCTTACATGGTTGGGAGTCACCATTCACTTACTTTCCCTGGGTCACTTCCTATCGGTCTTCCTGAAGCTGCAGTCCATAGGGCATCGGGGTCTCCAGGCTCCTCGGTGCAGGTAACTCCCTGGGACACCAATGGCAACAGGTTTCCAGTCCGGTCTCGGGATCTCTGGCTCCCGCCGGCGAGGACTGTAATGGCTGCTAGGCTGGAGCCTCCACCAACCGCCCTTCCTCCTTGGTGGTCAGCCCAGACTAAGCTGGGCTGCTCTCCTTTATACTAGCACAGTATTTGGAGCATGTCCAGCCTAGTCTGAGGGATGGGACTTCCTCCACCCATAGTGTGGGATTAACCTTTTCCTGCCTAGTGTGGTGTATGTGTGGGGTATGTACATCCCATAACAAACTGTCATAGTAGGGTCTTGCTCCTGATCAGGACCTCTGGATGCTACTATAATATAAATATTACATAACAGTATTAACATATAAAGATCTATTCTGTGCATTCTCACTTAGAAGCTTGCATCAGAATTCAAACTCTATATCAGCCACTAGATCAAGGTGCATATTAGTATTTACAGTGGTAGCACCTATGGGCTCCAACCAAAATTGAGACCTCATTTTGTAGGTGCTGTACAAAACACACAGCAAGAGACCTAAAATATTGTAAATTGTTCCTTATTTTGATCTGAAAAATGCATTTAAAGACAAAACCAGAAAATACTTTAGAACAAGGACACTTTAAGGACGAAACACAATCTCATTGGGGATTTCCTCAAAGTAAGAACTTCACAGCTATAAAACCACATGCCAATGATTTGTATCTTTATTGCTTTCAGAAGCAACCAACCAAACCAGACTTTCCCCCCTTCTTTGTTGTAGGTTTAATTGTTAGTCCTTCACTTTCATGTGCACTAAAATTAACAGCAATGGCTGCAGCCCGGCATTATCCAGGTATGCAATGTATATCACAGAATCATGCATGGCCAAATTTCCCTTTCTCCCTCAAACCATACATCACCCCACTATAGTTTTATCCTGGGCTTTTTTAGAAAGAGTCCCAGATTGTCTGGTACTTGGAGAGGAGGACAAATGCATGAAGCGCTGCTATGAGACCATCCCCACTGAGCTCATTTTCTCTGATCAAAGCCAGGACATAAGGCTGATGTTTTGAGCCATCTAGCTTGCATTTTACAAAAATGTTGACAACTGGAATTGAATGACTCTCTGCATAATGGATACAGGACTGTGACTTTCATAATGGCGCCACATATTAAAATATGAATAATCCTGCAGAGGAAAACACTCTTTAGCAATTGATACTTGAATTATGTTTTTAAAACATCTGGATTGTGGTGGTGACTAGAGAAATTAAAAATGGCCCACGTCAGTGTTAATCTTCAACACAATCCTCTGTTTTTCAAATTTGCTTTTTTTTAAAACAGAGGAAATATGTGTAAATTGCTCTTTGTCACCATCACTACCAAACCCTTTGAAAGATGGATACTCACATACTCACATTCTCAGCATTAACAGTCCACCATATTCATATGATGGTGAGAACATAAGACACTAGGATACTAGTTTGGAATAACTGAAATAAGAATGTCATATATAACCCATCTCACATTTCACTAATGCAAACATCCAAGATGTTTGTACAGCACCTATCACAATGGGTTGCTGGTCCATTGTGCTAGGTGTACGATACTACTAAATAATAATAATAGTTAATAACATGAGAATAAAAGAAACCCCAAAGACTCAAAGGATTAAAAACTCTCAGTAAAACAGAGAGAAGACTGACTGTGTAATTAATAAAAAAAAAAGTGTTCTTTAATTCCCTCAGGTCAATATATACCAATCTCTAGCTTTTCTAAGCTTCTCTGAGAAGACGGAATACATGATGCAGTAGCCAGAAGAGTCTTGTTTCTGTAAAATTCCACATTATTTGTAAAGTTATTCAGTTCTATCAACTCAGACTCAATCCCCCCCCCCACACACACACACAAATCACACCACCACCACACTTTGGGCAAGCATTTTCCCCCCAATTCAGATATCCTATTCACAAACTGTTTCCATAATCTCTGAATTCTTTGGCATCAACCCCATAACAGATGACCAGTTTCCACAGAGATTTAATCTTTGCTAAAATCTTAGAATTTAAGTTCATCACAGCCTACATAACTAAGCCTTCCTGCTAACATATATTTATAAAGTTTGAGGCAGACTCAATCCTTTTTTGTATTGTCTATAGACTTGTAATCTCCTGTTTCTTCTGCTAGGGAAGATCTGTAGATCAAATGTGAGGTACTTCTTCACTGAACAGTAACCAAACTAAACTTTTGGCAGTAGCAATCTGTGAAGGAGACTTGTATGGCTTTTATCAAAGATTAGGCCCCATGGAACATTTTGATAAATAAAAATAAAGGAAGCCAAAAAAATGACAGAAGCACAGAAATCAAGCAGATTTGTATATACTTTATATAAGACAGTGAGGAAGTATGGTCTAATAGGGTACTGAACTGAAAGTTGGGAAATCTGAATCTATTTCAGATAGCTCTACCTCTTTTTCCCTTCTCACCTTGGTCTGCTTTGTATATTTAGATTGTAAACTCTTTGGGGCAGGAACTGCATCTTATTATGAGTTTGTACAATGCCTAGTATAGTGGGTCCCCCGTCTCAGTTAGGGCTTCTGGGCACTGCTGTAATACAAACAATTAACAATGATAATAAAACTTCATATCCTTTATTAGCTAGACATGTAAAGTCTCTTTTCCTGCTGATGCCTGAGTGTGAACTGTTACTGTTAATGGGAGTTATGCCTGCAAAGTGATGGCAGAATAGAACCAATAACTTACAGTCTGTATATACTTGGTGTCTTTTAGCTAATTCTACTTTTCAGTGTCCATGACAATTTCTGTGCTACTGTTAAAGGTACAACTGGAAAATCATAGTTTTGTGGCCATTTTAAACAGTGACAGCAGCTGATTGCAAAATGTCAGTAGCATTCAAGAAAAAGGAAGGACCAAGCAGGTAAGCAACGTCTCAACACTGAAAAAGAAAGATGGTTAGACTTCTCATCCTGGCACCACCTTTCGTAAGGTAAGGTAAGGATCATAAATTAGAAATGGAAAAATACCTATTTCAGCAAGTAAGCCTGGGACAGTTCCTGCTCCAGATTTTCATGAGTCTGCCACTTTGGGCAGGACCATTGTTGTTTTCTGGAGAGAAGCAAGGCTTTGAGTCCTAAAAATGGCTACTTCTATATTAGAGAAACAAGTTGGGTGAAGAAATATTTTTATTGGAGTGTGGTCAGATTCTCTCATTTTGCCTCCTCATATCAGTTACTCATCTACATAGAGTCTATCACCTCCTTGGCATCCATTTAGATCCCAGCACCACATTTCTCACTCACCACCTACAGGGTGAGGAATGGTCATTCTTCACTATTTCAATTGGAAAATGGTCCAATCTAAGTGAATTCCACCACAGTCCACTGCCATCAAGACACTCACTTTCGCAAGTTTTCAGGGCAGCCTGTTCTGAGTTCGTCTTTCTCCACAATTTCCCCATATAAATATTTCCATCTCTCACTGAGCCTCTAGCAACTCTGGGCTCAAGAATCCATATATGGGCTCTGTGGGCCAAAAGCTATTTGCAACAGGTACAAATTTATGCTGCTTGACCACCTGGCAAGTAGTAGTATGTTCTTCACTCATAGTTACCTTGGTAGACTTCCCCACCTGAACAGAGTATTGTTGGTCTACTGCCTCCATTGGTCACTCCTAATTTCACCTGGGTTTTAAATCAGGGCATTAAGTGCGCTTAGAATTTGTTACTGAGTTTTTTATCTCACTAAAATTATCAATGAGAAACCTAATGCCCTCATTGCCTGACTCCCAATCAGTCCAAAGTCCTTTGTAGTCTATGTGTAATAGTCCATGGACCATAGAAGGGACTGGAAAGACTCCCATTGATTTAAGTGGCCTTTGTATAGTTCATCTGTTCCTGCCTCTCTCACCCACTCGGCAGTTTCTCTCTATTTTTAGCTAACATTCTAGTAGCCAATTTGATCGTGTGGCTCCAGAGAGTTCTCCCATTCTTGTTTAAAATAAACTCTGCACTCTATACAATGTGTTTTTTTCCCCTCTACCAGTTTAAAACATAGTAATTCATTTATGGTAAATGGTTGGAATTTAGTCACTGTCTGTTTGGGATAATTTCTTGTGTTTATCAGTTTTACTGAGAGACAAAAAATCCAACCAGACTTCATGTCTCTTGCACCACATAATGGGAGGAAGATGGCATTTTTCTCATTATTATCTCCAAGGTTGTTTTCATTGAAGCGCTGGTTAAATCTATTTACATATGCCCACAAATGTCCATCAATCTCGTTACAATAAAATCCTGCTAAATCTTTTAATTTTCTTCTTTGCCTGGAATCATATTTTTTTTCTCTTTCAAATAGTACTTCAATATAAAAGCACCATCTTCATGAGTTCTTGCTTTAATCAATGGATTTTAACAAGTTATTTTGTTGCGTCTCTGAATATAAGGCCTCAGCCACATGACACAAACAGAGTCGGGAGAAATAGTGAACATGCTGTCAAACACTGAAAAGAGATGTTTTAATGAGACTAGTGGAATTCAGGACAATATACTCTGAACTGTGCAGCATAAGGCTTGAAGAACAGGGTTCCATGCTTATCTTGATATGCTATACATTTAATACACACGTATGACAATTGGATCAAAATAAAGTGGCCTTGAATTTGAAGCAGAACAACTAAGCTAAAGGGGAGTGACACCTATACCCAGGGGAGAGGCTGGAAGCAAACTGAGGCCTGAGGGCAAAGAAAATAGCAGTAGCAGCACAGAGAGAAAAAAGTGCTGGAAGAGGAACTTGCTTAGACAGAGAGAGAAGGAGGGTCCCCCTGAGTATTAAAGGTAATGAGGCCCTGGAAACCATTTTGTATTTTTCCGAAAACTTTATTAATGTAGACTTCAGACAGATCTAATTCTCATTCTGCCAGAAACAGGGGGCTCCCATCAATTTTAATGGGATTCTGTGAAACTAGGATGGGGCACACTGGCTTCAGCTGGTGTTGTTTGTATAAGAACATTGGAATGGCCATACTGAGTCAGACCAATTGTCCATCTAGCCCAGTATCCTGTCTTCCAGCGGTGGCCAGGACAAGATGCTTCAGGGAGAATGAAGAGAACAGGGCAATTATCAAGTGATCCATCCTCTGTCATCCAGTCCCAGCTTCTGGCAGTCAGAGGTTAAGGACACACAGAGCATAGGGTTGCACCCCTGACCACTCATTCACTTGCTCCGCACCATCAATTATTTTATGGACTTCTATTATATTCCCCCTTTAGTCATCTCTTTTCTAAACTGAATAGTCTCCGTGTTTTTAATCCTCATATGGAAACTGTTCCATATCCCTAATATTTTTGTTGCCCTTCTTTGTAAGTTTTCCAGTTCTAATATGTCTTTTTTGAGATGGGGTGACCAGAACTGCATGTAATATTGAAGGTGTGGATGTACCATGGATTTATATAGAGACATTATATTATTATCTTATTACTGTCTTATTATCTACCCCTTTCCTAATGGTTCCTGACATTCTGTTAGCTTTTATTGACTGCTGCTGCACATTGAACGAATGTTTTCAGAGAATTATCCATGTTGACTCCAAGATCTTTCGTGAGTGGTAACAACTAAATTAGACACCATAATTTTGTATGTATACTTGGGATTATGTTTTCCAATTTGCATTACTTTGCACTTATCAACATTGAGACTCCTCTGCCATTTTGTTGCCCAGTCACCCAGTTTTATGAGATCCCTTTGTAATTCTTCGCAGTCAGCTTTGGACTTAACTATCTTGAGTAATTTTTATCGTCCGCAAACTTTGAAACCTCACTGTTTACCCCTTTTTCCAGATCATTTATGAATATATTGAACTGTTCAGGTCCCAGTACAGATCCTTGGCTGACACTACTATTTACCTCTCTCCATTGTGAAAATTGACCATTTATTCCTACCCTTTATTTCCTGTCTTTTAACCAGTTACTAATCCATGAGAGGATCTTCCCTCTTATCCCTTGCCTGTTTACTTTGTTTAAGAGCCTGTGATGAGGGACCTTATCAAAGGCTTTTTGAAAGTCCAAGTACATTATATCCACTAGATTACTCTTGTCCACATGTTTTTGACTCCCTCAAAGAATTCTAATAGACTCGTGAGGCATGATTTCCCTTTACAAAAGCCATGTCAATCTTTCCCAAACAAATTGTATTCATCTATGTGTCTGATAATTCTGTACTTTATTATAATTTCAACCAGTTTGCCTGGTATTGAAGTTAGGCTTACTGGTCTGTAATTGCCAGGATCGCATCTGGAGCCTTTTAAAAAAATCTGTGTTACATTAGCTACCCTCCAGTCATCTGATACAAAGGTTGATTTAAGTGACAGGTTACATACTGCAGTTAGTAGTTCTGCAATATCATATTTGATTTCCTTCAGAATTCTTGGGTGAATACCAGCTTATTCTGTTTAATTTATCAATTTGTTCCAAAACTTTCTCTAGTGACACCTCACTTTGGGAAAGTTCCGCAGATTTGTCACCAAAAAAAGAATGTCTCAGGTATCAGAATCTCCCTGACATCATCCTCTGCAGTGAAGACAGATATGAAGAATTTATTTAGCTTTTCTACAATGGCCTTTTCTTTCTTGAATGCTCCTTTAGCATTTTGGTCATCTTTATATCTTGCAACAGGAGAATTAAGGAGATATATCCTACAGGAAGGAGCTGTCTTCTTTACAGGAACTCAGTGTTACTCAGAGGAATCCACTCTGCAGGGCGGAGAACCCTATACCATTCAGATGGGATTTGAAGTCTCCAGGGCTGTATTTGTAAGTCACTTTTAGAGAATTAGGCTCTATAATATTTGTAATTTTCATCCTGTCTGAATGCCTATTTTATTCTGACATTAACATTAAAGTACAGGCTAGAATCCCACCTATTGAAAAAAGTATAGAGCCCACAAATTAAGGTTTAATATTATACAATTAAAAGCAACGTCTAATAGTCTGAAATGCTGTTCTATTCAATGAGTCTTAGAAATGATTATAGGTTTCTTAGTCAATACATTGACCATCCCCACTGCATGACACTAACATATTAGCCAAAGAGCATTTATTATAGCTTTTTACCAACCCATGCAACTTTGATTTAAAGTCATGCATTCTAATATGTTTTGACAAGTAAATTGCTTGCCTTTTTTCCTTGATAGCCAACCATATAAATAATGCATGCATAGTAATAGCTAGAGTAATAATGTAAAAGTCAAGTAAGGAGACACACACAGCATGTTAATGATAAAGGTGAATTATCCATTTCAAGAAGGATGAAGAATTGAACAACTACACAAAAATTGAAGGGGAACTATGCAATCCTAAAAATAAAATAGTTTTTAAATGACCATGATAATATCCAATGGATAAAGTAAGCATAAATTACATTTTAAATGAAGATATTTCAGGCATTCTAAAGTTCTTTCCCTTCCACAATAAGGTCCCAATTCATCAAGCTCTTAAGCATATAAATTCATAGATTAAGGCCAGAAGGAACCTATTAGATCATCTAGTTTGACCTCTTATATAACATGAGGCATACAATTTCACCCAGCTGCTCCTGTATCGAGCCCAATAGCCAGTTAGAATGAAGCAGATCTTCTAGAAAAGCATCCAGTCTGATATGAAAACTTCAACAGATGCATAGTTAAATGGTTGGTTGAAGTGGGGCTTACAGGACTAAATAGCTACGGTCAGTGACCCAGTTTGCATCCCCTTGTATCCTCAAACTTTCACACATTTCCACAATCAAATTTGAACAAAACTGTTCGAAGAATCTGAACTTTTACATCAAATTTCTTATCCAGTATTTTTCTTTATACAGGTCCTCTGTACTTTTGGCCGGGGTCAGAAGCAGGAAGTACTGCAAATCTCTTTGGGATCTTGTATTTTCTCACATTTTTCTGTATTTGCCACTCCATACAAGACTTGTGGCATACGAGATCATTGTAACTTACATAGAGTAAGCCACTCTCATAAAAAGGCAAGAGAGAAAGAAAGAGAGACAGACATTGGGGGGAGCAGCCTCTGCATTCCTTGATTTTGAAATTAAAACTAGAGAGCTTGTGTACTGTAGTTCTGGTGTCCTATCAATATGATCTAGAGATAATCTATGAAAAGAGCTGGATAAATTATTCCCTGTGAATAATATCTATTAAATACTGAGCCATTTTTACATGCATGAATCATTTGCAAACCAGTTCTGATTTTTATGCATATATTTGCTCTCCATAGGTGTTTGCTGAATAGTTTATTCAAATAAATGATGTTATGGAGTATTTGCGAACTGATGCTTTTTAAATCAGGAGGCTAGCAAATAGTGAATAACAAACTCCTGTTGAAGTTTTTAGCTGACTAATCTTTCATGATAAAACTTGTGACACTTTAAGATTCAATAACATTTTCAACAATACATGGGTGATCATCTGAATATGTGTGAGCAATAAATAATGGAAAGTCTATCCCTATTTGGAAAAGCACTTATTTCAACAAGATTTAAGCATATGCTTAAACTCCATTCCAGCATAGGGGAGCTTTGCCAAATCAGGGCTCATGTGACCTCATGAATAACAGTGAAGTGAACACAACACATTTATTTGTCAAAAAAAAATTGTGAATCCTCTTCTGTTTGATTTTCCAAGTTCTCTTGGAAATCTAAAAATTTCTTGAGTCTGATTGTTCTTCCACTTACTGTGTATCAGGAGTAGAGCTGGTCATAAAATGGAGATTTTTTTCCGTGGAAAATCTAGATGAAAAACTTTTTAAAAATGATTTTGTGTACATTTTCCATGGATCATTTCAAATTTTCAGTAGCAATTTCCACTGAAAACCAAAAGATGTTGGTTCAAATCGGAAATATTTTTATTTTGGTGTCTTAGTGGAGCCGTAGTTCAGGTGTCTCATGCATCCATTTTTTTTTTCTATAGGCCCCGGTTGACCACATCTCTGGGAAAATTTTAGACCAGCCCTACTCAGGAGTCACTGCACTCTATATAACTGAATTACACTAGTGCAAACACCAGCATAACTAATGGGGGATATAGTCCCCATATTGCTTAGCTGTCTAAAATGCATTGAGCAAAATGATTCAGTCCTTAATTTTCTGTTTTTGCAGGTTTTTGTGTTTGACTCTTTGGGTTTTAATCAATCAGAATGTCTTAGGGCCTTGAGAAAGCAATGCACTTCAAAAAATGTGGATTTGAGGCATGACACTGGTTTAAAATACAATTATTTGTTCAATAAATGCCACAGATGCGGAGAGAGCACATTTCCTTTGTTTTGTATTTTTAGTACGATATCTAGCTGCCAGCATTCCTTTCTGATCAGTTTATCAGCATGTAATTTAAATGCTCATATCTTCCCAGAGAAATTGTATGATTAGCCTCTTAAATACCCCCATTTTGTTCCTTTAAACAATTGCTATAAAGAGCAACTCTTTGCCATATCAGCAAATGATTTGAACATGAATTATGCAGCATGTGGACTGCAGTTATAAATAATCAGACGGAACTGATAGGAATTTTTAAAATATATAATTTTATTGAAATGTTGACACACATATAGCACATTAGTAATGTCATACTATTTTAGGAAAAAGAACATGCGCATGTTGCAGGCAATTAACATTCTTCCCCGCCCCCCCCCCCCGCCATTAAATTAAAGGAATTAGAGATAGAAAAATGGCAAAAGGAAAGAGAGGGTATCATTACTTGGAACATCAATAGATGGACTGACTTTTATGGCCTTGCAGAGTTTGGGGTATAATACATTAACTGATTGTACTTGGGGGATTAAGCTTTAGAACTACAAACATTTTTTTCCATAAGCATCTGTTCACATTTTCCAGTGATTTTGTTTTGACCATGATTTGGGGGTTGGGAGGGGGATATCAAGCTCTCTTTGCATGGTTCCCCATGGAAAGTTCATTTTAAACACACATATTCAACTATTTTCCAGATAATTGAGGCTGTGTCTGCATCAGGGTTTTTTTTGTTCCTGTTGTTTTTCCTATAAATTTCCCACCATTGTTACCATTGGTTCCACTTTAACAGCAGTAGCGATGGTAAAAGAGTTAGCAGAGATTAGAGCTCTAGGTGGCCATCAACATTCTAACCACAAAGTTATCTACCCTTGCTCAGGAAAGGTTTTTTCCAGGTGTGTTCTATGGTATGACTTAGCAACTTTATTTAACAAAAATTTCTGATTTTGAATATTGGAAAATATTGAAAACAAGTTAGGTATTTGCGTCCAGATTCTTATTTAATAGGATTTTCTCTCTATGCAATGAGGCTTTCTACATCATTTTATTGATACTAATCTACCGTGCAGTGATAAAATCAATTTTCTCTGTGTAAGACAGACTTTTCACATGGCTCAGCTGACAGAATCTACAGCTATAGCCTGGACAAAGGAGAGGAGATTTCAAAAGGGAATGTCATGCTCTAGAGTCAATAGCATGTGGCTCAGCAGTTTGAGTGTATTCTCTAGGCCATGGCCTTTTGACCAGTGACAGTTACAGCTGTAAAACTGTTGGTGTTCATTTAACTGTTCCGATGATGTTGTGACTAAAATAGCAAACAGAAACGTAAGCATCCATTGCTATGGTAGATTCATTTCAGTGCTCAGGAATCAAGTAGCACTTTTACCATGCCCCTTGATCCCCCATAAACACAGTGCACATCTGTCAACAATAAGTCACATTTATCCCTAGTGCGACTTCACTGGCCTTGATGGGACATACAGGTGGCCCGCAAGCACTTGATACCTTTAGAATTGAAGACTTCAGTGGGAACTGAGTGTACTGAGCACCTCCAAAGAGGCATTCAGACCCTAGCATGATTGGGCCCTAAAGGTATGGAAGAGACTGGGAATAGGAATGCTCCCACTGACCAAAATTACTTTTTACTTACATTGAATACAAAGCTGCATTCTTGTTTGCATATATCATAGAATCATAGAATATCAGGGTTGGAAGGGACCTCAGGAGGTCATCTAGTCCAACCCGCTGCTCAAAGCAGGACCAATCCCCAATTAAATCATCCCAGCCAGGGATTTGTCAAGCCTGACCTTAAAAACT
Source organism: Eretmochelys imbricata (assembly GCF_965152235.1). Classification (NCBI taxonomy): domain Eukaryota; kingdom Metazoa; phylum Chordata; order Testudines; family Cheloniidae; genus Eretmochelys; species Eretmochelys imbricata. The sequence goes on from NC_135573.1 coordinate 245,720,324, forward strand.
TCTAAGGAAGGAGATTCCACCACCTCCCTAGGTAACGCATTCCAGTGTTTCACCACCCTCCTAGTGAAAAAGTTTTTCCTAATATCCAACCTAAACCTCCCCCACTGCAACTTTAGACCATTACTCCTTGTCCTGTCCTCTTCTACTACTGAGAATAGTCTAGAACCATCCTCTCTGGAACCACCTCTCAGGTAGTTGAAAGCAGCTATCAAATCCCCCCTCATTCTTCTCTTCTGCAGACTAAACAATCCCAGTTCCCTCAGCCTCTCCTCATAACTCATGTGTTCCAGACCCCTCATCATTTTTGTTGCCCTTCGCTGGACTCTCTCCAATTTATCCACATCCTTCTTGTAGTGTGGGGCCCAAAACTGGACACAGTACTCCAGATGAGGCCTCACCAATGTTGAATAGAGGGGAACGATCACGTCCCTTGATCTGCTCGCTATGCCCCTACTTATACATCCCAAAATGCCATTGGCCTTCTTGGCAACAAGGGCACACTGCTGGCTCATATCCAGCTTCTCGTCCACTGTCACCCCTAGGTCCTTTTCCGCAGAACTGCTGCCTAGCCATTCGGTCCCTAGTCTGTAGCGGTGCATTGGGTTCTTCCGTCCTAAGTGCAGGACCCTGCACTTATCCTTATTGAACCTCATCAGATTTCCTTTGGCCCAATCCTCCAATTTGTCTAGGTCCCTCTGTATCCTATCCCTGCCCTCCGGCATATCTACCACTCCTCCTAAATTAGTATCATCCGCAAATCTGCTGAGAGTGCAATCCACACCATCCTCCAGATCATTTATGAAGATATTGAACAAAACCGGCCCCAGGACCGACCCCTGGGGCACTCCACTTGACACCGGCTGCCAACTAGACATGGAGCTATTGATCACTACCCGTTGAGCCCGACAATCTAGCCAACTTTCTACCCACCTTATAGTGCATTCATCCAGCCCATACTTCTTTAACTTGCTGACAAGAATACTGTGGGAGACCGTGTCAAAAGCTTTGCTAAAGTCAAGAAACAATAAATCCACTGCTTTCCCTTCATCCACAGAACCAGTAATCTCATCATAGAAGGCGATTAGATTAGTCAGGCATGACCTTCCCTTGGTGAATCCATGCCGACTGTTCCTGATCACTTTCCTCTCATGTAAGTGCTTCAGGATTGATTCCTTGAGGACCTGCTCCATGATTTTTCCGGGGACTGAGGTGAGGCTGACTGGCCTGTAGTTCCCAGGATCCTCCTTCTTCCCTTTTTTAAAGATTGGCACTACATTAGCCTTTTTCCAGTCATCTGGGACTTCCCCCGTTCGCCACGAGTTTTCAAAGATAATAGCCAATGGCTCTGCAATCACAGCCGCCAATTCCTTTATCTAGGGTCAATTAAATTGTACTAAAATACCACTTCCAATAAAAGTTATTTAACATTCTAAAGGGCTAAAACTACATGTGAAACCAATTGGCCAGAAAATGAAAATTGCAACAAGGCCAATTTTTTTTATTGCAACTACAAACCAGTGAATGCAGAATGATCTTCGCAAACTGGCAAAGCCCTTAGGAGATTTTTAGGAAGCCTCCTGTTACTCAGCAAATTGGAAAAGAAAGAAAAAAAGCTTAAAAAGAACAAAATTTCCATATCAATTTGCTAGAAGAACAGAGGGAATGGAAAACCTCAGGAGATCAAACTGAGCCTACTGTACCAAGGAAAAGAAAACTGAGTGCATTTTTGCTAACATCTGTGGAGGAAGAAAAAAGAACCTAGAAAAGCATCTTTCACTAAGGAATATGAAGAGTCCACTGAAACAGAGCCACTGCTACATCTGGTAGAAGATTAAATGGGAGAGAAGTTGAAGAAAATACTAATTGACTTTGCAGAATTATTTAGAGAGGTCCAGTACAATGAATTGTATCAGCCTCTTATATTATCAGTAATGATATATCTGTCTCAGTGGCTGTTGATAGGCAGAAATTAGAACAAACATTAAATCTTAAGAACATAAGAACTGTCATACTGGGTCAGATCAAAGGTCCATCTAGCTCAGTATCCTGTCTTCCGACAGTGGCCAATGCCAGGTGCCCCAGAGGAAATGAACAGAACACGTAATCATCAAGTGATCCATCCCATTTTGCTCATTCCCAGCTTCTAGCAAATGGAGGCTTGGGACACCATTCTTCTCCATCCCATCTAATAGCCATTGATGGACCTAACCTCCATGAACTTATCTAATACTTTTTTGAACCCTGTTATAGTCTTGGCCTTCACAACATCCTCTGGCAAGGAGTTCCACAGACTGACTGTGCATTGTGTGAAAAAATACTTCCTTTTGTTTCTTTTAAACCTGCTGCCTATGAATTTCATTTCGTGACCCCTAGTTGGCATGTTATGAGAAGGAGTAAATAACACTTCCTTGTTTACTTTCTCCATATCAGTCATGATTGTATAGACCTCTATCATATTCCTCTCTTACTCGTCTCTTTTCCAAGCTGAAAAGTCCCAGTTCTATTAATCTCTCTTCTTATTGAAGCCGTTCCACATCCACACAATCATTTCTGTTGCCCTTTTCTGAACGTTTTCCAATTCCAGTATATCTTTTTGGAGATGGGGTGACCACATCTGCACAAAGTCTTCAAGATATGGGTGCACCATGGATTTATATAGAGGCTATATGATATTTTCTGTCTTACTATCTACCCCTTTCTTAATGATTCCCAACATTCTGATCACTTTTTTGACTGCCGCTGCACATTGAGTGGATGTTTTCAGGGAGCTATCCACAATGACTCCTAGATCTCTTTCCTGAGTGGTAACAGCTAATTTAGACCCCATCATTTTATATGTATAGTTGGGATTATGTTTTCCAATGTGCATTACTTTGCATTTATCAACACTGAATTTCATCTGCCATTTTGTTGCCCAGTCACCCAGTTTTGTGAAATCTTTTTGTAGCTTTTTGCAGTCTGCTTGGGACTTAATTATCTTAAGTAGTTTTGTATCATCTGCAAATTTTGCCACCTCACTGTTTACCCCTTTTTCACAGATCATTTATGAATATGTTGAAGAGGACTGGTCTCAGTACAGACCCCTGGGGGACACCACTATTTACCTCTCTCCATTCTGAAAACTGATAATTTATTCCTACTCTTTGTTTCCTATCTTTTTAATGAGTTACCAATCCATGAGAGGACCTTCCTTCGTATCCCATGACAGCTTACTTTGCTTAAGAGACTTAGTGAGAGACCTGGTCAAAGGCTTTCTGAAAATCTAAGCACACCATCTTAATGGCCCCACTCCTGTAACCCTCATGTAAAATGTCTATTAACTTCAGAAGGTGTTTCCTGTGCAAGGACTTGAGGGTCAGGGTCATTATCAAAAAATATCAAGCAGAAAGTAACATTTTTCTCTTGCATACTGAGGTAGGAATGGGCAAGCCAGTCCAAATAAAAAAAATGACCCATTCTTTCACCAAAATCATGAACAAAAGCTTAACCTTTAACAATATTCAAAAAGCTTCATTGCTTTTTGGCACACCGTGGCTTTCAGCTGACCATTGAAGAACAAAAGATCTTTGCATTATTTTTAATCTGGCCCTAATGGGTAAGTACTATGAACTCTGAAAAACTAAACAAAAAATGTGGTACTGTAAGACCAGTTTTATTTTCATTGGCTCTTAATTGCACGGTGAGACCATATATCGGCACAGTCACAGCATACAAACAGAATATAAGCGTGATTTTTTTTATTGCTAAACACATATCCAGTACACTAAATTCTAAAATCTCTATGAAAATAACAATGATGCGTAGAACATAAGAATGACCATACTTGGTCAGACCAATGGTCCAACTAGCCCAGTTTGCTGTTTTCCAACAGTAGCCAATGCCAGATGCTTCAAAGAGAATGAACAGAACACGGCAATTATCAAATGACCCATCCCACATCATACAGTCCCAGCATCTGGCACTCAGAGGCTTAGGAACACCCAGAGCATGAGGTGCATCCCTGACCATCTTGGCTAATAGCCATCAATGGACCTATCCTCCATGAATTTATCCAATTCTTTTTTGAACCCAGTTATACTTTCGAGCTTCACAACATCCCCTAGCAATGATTTCTATAGGTTGACTGTGCATTATGTGAAGAAGCACTTCCTGTTTGTTTTAAACCTGCTGTCAATTAATTTCATTGGGTGACCCCTGGTTCTTGTGTTATGTGAAGGGGTAAATAACACTGTTCACTTTCTCCACTCCATTCATGATTTTATAGACTTCTAACATATCCCCCCTTAGTCATCTCTTTTCCAAGATGAACAGGCCCAGTCTTTTTAATTTCTCCTTATATGGAAGCTGTTCCGTCTTGTGACCATCTGTATCCCTATGCACTTCCCTTTTTCAAAACTTTGAAAAATTTTGTACAAACTATGCCTTGTAAGGTATCATCTGAAAACTCATGATTTGCTGATCATTATTGTCCTGGTAAAATATGTGTGGCAACATTGTATGTAAAGTTATAAGACTCTAGTGTATGATGTTATTAAGACATATTCCAAATCTGGGGAAGCAGCCACAAACCAGTTCCTCAGACACAAAAGGCAAACTGATGCCTCAATCAGGTGTCAATGAAATCAAATGGACCATCACCTGATTAATTGGCCATTCTTTGGCAGGAAAAAGGGAGTGAGTGAGAAATTTACATCTTGGCAAAGAAACAGCTGGAGGTTCCTGTCTCCATAGACTTTGAACCTCAGCTGGAGATGTTTCTTAAAGATAAGGAAAAGGTATAATAATGTGGAACAGATGCCCCAAAATATTCTTCCCTTTCTGTCTACCAATGGCAGCCACAATACCTGAGAAACAAATAAACAGTTTTGGATTGAGGGAGGGATCCTCTCTGAAAGGAATTCAGTCTGTAAGACTGCTGAAGCATGTGGTGAGAGAGAGACCTTTTGCTTTGAATTCACTTAGCTTGTTAAATTAGATATTAGTTTGTGTTTTACTTTTTATTTCTTTGTAACCAGTTCTGACTTTTATGCCTCATACCACTTAAAATCTATCTTTCCGTAGTTAATAAACTTGTTTTATTGTTTTATCTAAATCAGTGTGCTTGGATTGAAGTATTTGGAGAACCTAATTGGAGATAACAGGATTTGTGCATAACATTTTCAATTAATAAAATGACAGACTTTAAATGAGCTTGTGTTGGGCAGTACAATACACACATTTCTGGAACAAAGTATGGACTGGAAATTTGCTGGTGTTGCTCAGCAGTGTAATTCCATAGCACTCACACTGTATAGCTGGGAGTAATTTACGTGATGGAGGCTGTGTGTGAGTAGACCAGGAGCAGTTGCTCTCATAGCAAAGCAGTGTAATAGGGACCCCAGCTTCGAAAATGGAGGGGACACAGCTGTCCATCAATCCAGAGTGTACCCTGTGTAATATCACACATAGCCTTAATCATTTTTGTTGCCCTTTTCTGTACTTTTTCAATTTATAATATAATATATTGCTTTTGAGACAAGGCAATCAGAACTGCATGCAATATTCAAGCTGTGGGTGTACCATAGATTTATGTAGCGGCATTATGATATTTACTATCTTATTATCTATCCCTTTCGGAAAGGTTCCTAACATTCTGTTAGCTTTTTAGACTGCTACTACACATTAAATGTATGTTTTCAGGCAATTCACCACAATGACTACAAGATCTTTCTTTCTTGAATGGTAACATTTCATTTAGACCCTACCACTTGTGTGTATAGTTGGGATTATGTTTTGCAATATGTGTTCCTTTGCATTTATCAACATTGAATTTCATCTGCCATTTTATTGCCCAGTTACTTGGTTTTGTGTGATTCCTGTGTAACTCGTCTCATTCTGCTTTAGACCTAACTATCTTGAATAATTCTGTATAATCTGCAAACTTTGAGAGCTCACTGTTTAACTCTTTTTCCAGATCATTTATGAATATGTTAAACAGCACAGGTCCCAGTACAGATCCTTGGGGCACCCTACTATACTTCTCTCCATTCTGAAAACTGACCATTTATTTCTACCCTTTATTTCCTGTCTTTTAACCAATTACTGATCCTGTTATCCCATGATGCTTACTTTGCTGAAGAGACTTTGGTGAGGGACCTTGTCAAAGTCATTCTGAAAGACCAAGTACACTATAGCCTTTGGATCACCTTTGGCCACATAAAAAGAAAAGGAGTACTTGTGGCACCTTAGAGACTAACAAATATAATCGAGCATAAGCTTTCCTGAGCTACAGCTCACTTCATTGGATGCATTCAGTGGAAAATACAGTGGGGAGATTTACATACATAGAGAACATGAAACAATGGGTGTTACCGTACACACTGTAATGAGAGTGATCAGGTAAGGTGAGCTATTCCCAGCAGGAGAGTGGGGGGGGACCTTTTGTAGTGATAATCAAGGTGGGCCATTTCCAGCAGTTGACAAGAATGTCTGAGGAACAGTGCGGGGTGGGGGAGAATAAACATGGGGAAATAGTTTTACTTTGCGTAATGACCCATCCACTCCCAGTCTCTATTCAAGCCTAAGTTAATTGTATCCAGTGGAAATCTATGAATAAACAGCAAGATATTCAGTTAACCTTATCTTCCTTGGAAAAATGAAGGGCTGAGTCAACTATGCCAGGATTTAAGACAGTAATTCCAAGATATTTAGGTGCTTCTGTCCAGTAAGCCACTCATCTGAAGTACACTGTAGTGCTAGTGGTCCACAAAACATTTATGCTCCATATACAGCTTATCTCAATGAAAAATACTTACCAACATGCTCAGTGATGAGTAACCTCTGACATAGAAGCTTATACAAAGTGAACACAAAACCAACTATTTTTTAAAAAGCTTTCATAGTATTTTGTGTTCACTTTCTAACATTACTATAACTTTTTATGCACTCCACTGTAAGCTGAAATACACAGAAACATAGTGGAGTATTTCAAAAATGTAGAATATTGCTTGCATAGATGTATTCAGAAGGGATATTTTTAGTGTAAGTCAAGGAGTCATTGAACTTGTACGCAATACTTTGATTGAGATCAGAACTTTTTTGTTTAATTTCTTTTGTTTATTTTTAGAGGTAATATAATCTGTATTGATGTCTGTTTCATTTTGACATCTTAATATACTCTCCATAGACTGACTTTGACAGTTCTCTGGTGTGTTTTGACAGTGTGGATGTCATCCCCCGTGACTTACACAGCCATAACTTCATTTGCATTTTGACACCGTGGTGGGCTAGGGTTTCAATAGACGTCTTTGAAAGATGCTTATTTACATTAATATTTTATTTTGCCATTGTATTGCTGTCTTAGAACCAAGTTCTCCATTAAATAGGTTATTCCCAATAGAGGAAAAGAAACTCTGAGTTTTGATGCAAAATATTTTAATTTAGCATTTCAAAAATATAAAGGTTTTGGCACAAAAAGAGAATTATTTCATGGTGTGAATCAGCATGCTTTTCAAGTAAAAGCCTGCAACATTTCAAAATGGAATATGTTGGCCTGAATCTGCTGTAATTTACATCAGTGTAAATCAGGAGTAACTCCATTGAATTAATTGGCGTCACTAAAACAACGAGTAGTCTGGTGGCACCTTAAAGACTACTAATACTCCTCGTTGTTTTTGTGAATACAGACTAACATAGCTACCCCTTTGATAATTGGAGTCACTAGAGTTTAAAACAAGTGTGAGATCATAATCAGGTCCTATAGTCCCAAACAAAGACTTTTGTAACATACAGATATGGTGAATTACACACACTGATATCCATTTCCATATTTAAACATGTGTATGTGTCTAAAAATATATCCCTATCCATACATATTTGCTACACTATATGAATTTTTCACAGAGGGGCAGAGTCAAACTTGTTTGTGATTCCTTAACTCTCTTTTCTAAGGTATGCACAAATTATATTTACAGACTATATATGCATAGTCTGTGTAGGTCTGACCCTACAAACACGTATGCATGTGTTTAATTGTAAGCATGAATAGTTCATTGACATCAGGCTCAGAGATGATAATTTCCATTCAACATTTCACCTCTTCTGGTCTCCAACCAGATGATTTGGGGGGAAAGTTTTAAGTAGATTAATAAGGTGCTTTTGAGACACAGAACATACATATGTATATACAGTAAACACTTGAGGCTCAGTTAATTAATGCAATGGACTTCAACTATTTTTACTGAAGTGGCTACAAAAGTACAAAGCATTTTTATGTAAAATATACATCTTTATTTTTATGCACTCCTCTTTTTCACAAATATTGAAACATTTAAGAGCAAAAAGAATAATAGTACTAAAATAACTTCAAAGATAATGTAAAAAATAGTGTTTTGAGACATAGAACATACATACGTGTATATATGGTAAACACATCTTAACTAATTAGCCTCTTTTAGTTGGTATGGCTACTTCCACCTTTTCATGTTCTCTGTATGTATAAATATATATATCTTCTTACTATATGTTCCATTCTATACATCCAATGAAGTGGGCTGTAGCCCACGAAAGCTTATACTCAAATAAATTTGTCAGCCCCTAAGGTGCCACAAGTACTCCTTTTTGCGGATACAGACTAACACGGCTGATACTCTGAAACATGAAGCTCAGTTCATTAATTTAAACAACTTGAGATATTTTCACTGAAGCTTCTACAGAAGTGCAAAGCATTTTTAATGTAAAATATAGATCTTTATATTTATGAATTATGCCTGTCTATAGCCCATCACTTCGTGCTAGTTACTCCTCCCTTTCACAACTAGTGAAACATTTATGAGCAATAAAATAAAATAACCTCAAAGGTAATTTAAAAAATAGTGTTTTGAGCAATATAACACACATGAACATGTATGGTGAACACATGAGGCTCAGTTCATTAATGTAAAGGACTTAAGATATTTTCACTGAAGATGCTATAAAAATGCAAAGCATTGTTATGAGCAAAAAAATGTAAAAAATAAAATAATCTCAAAATAATGTAAAAATGGCAGTGCAATTATCTGAAGAGAAAATTCAACCAGAGTTCATTATTATCCCCAATTTCTTTTAGAATCAATCAACAAAATTTGACAGCTCAAATCACTGAAGGAAGTGGTATGAATTGAGGTGCTAATTGTTCAACATTATGCATGTTGGCATTGGTTTCACCTGTCAACAATTACTTTTCAGCTTGGGAAAGGAGTCACCAGTGTAATTATATGATATATAGTTTAGTGAAGGCTATTTGATCTCCCTTCAAGTTCTATCAGATCAAAGCCCTTTCAGACAAACAAGTAATCTTTCTTGAATGTGCTATGGGTAAATCAAAAGTTACTAGACCTATGTTTGGGAGTAGTATTATAACAACTATGCCTATACTAAGTATCAAGGAAACTTAATAAACTAGCAGATATTTCTGGAGATTGAAACTAAGACAGCTCTTTATTTCCGATACTATTCTGTTGGCATATAGGAAAGACATTAACATCCCACAGCCAATAGAGCAGTGGATCTCAACCCACAGCCTTTATAAGATCCATTATTTATATTTTCCTGAAGGAAATCGAGGTGCACTGTCCAGGTGGAGGCACTGCCAACTATAAATATTCATATGAGTAAGTAAGGAGACTACTGCAGCAGGGTAACTAGAGGATTCCCACCTAATACCCCATCTCAGCTGCGACCTCCAAGATCTCCTTTATTCTTAATGATGTAAGGTTACCTGGCAACAGGTGAGAGTTGCCTGCTTCTGAGGCTATGTCTACACTGGAGACCTTACAGTGGCAGAGCTGTACTGCTGCAAATGCGCTGCTGTTAAGATCTCCTGTATAGCTGCTCTATGTAGACAGGAGAAAGCTCTCCCATCAGCATAATTAAGCCACCCAAAAAGCGATGGTAGTGACTCCCATTGTCAGAGCGCTGTCCACACCACTGCTTCTGTCGGTGAAACTTACGTCCGTCAAGGGGGTGGTTTTTTCACATCCCTGACCGACAAAAGAAGTGCTAATGTAGAGATCACCTGATTAACCCTGGAAGGAAAGGGAGGCTACATGTTATCTGGAGAAACATGAGCAAAGTTGAACGGGAAATGCAGCAATTTGGTAGTTAACAGCAGTGATTAGCCAGATTGGCCCTAGCTACTCATAAAAATGTTCAGATACATTTATAGATTAAAAAAACACTTGAATTTTAAATACCATTTTCAGAGCTGCCTGTCACTGCTGGTTTAACATTACTTGAAATACTGTAAGATCTTGCCTACCAGATACACAGTGTGTAACTACAAGGCTTGGTAAATGAGCAGTTTGAAGTGACATTGGTGAGTCAGTATGCATATTTATTAACTCCACTGAAGTCCTAACACAAATTCTTGTGCAGATTAAAAAGAGGTTTCACCCCAAGTGACTAGGCATAACAAAAAACATGTGTTGTCAACAGACTCAATTACTAGAAAAGTCACTTGAACACATTTGGGGAAAAACCCTTGGCCTTCAGCTCCAAAAACAGAGCTCTTGACTACCTGAACCAAATGGAAAAAAAGAAATGGTAGAGATAGTAGCAGTAGGGATCGTACCCTTTCTGTAGACTAACCACTAGAGGGCAATATAATTCACGCACATATACAAGTCTGTTGCATTAATTCTGCTTTGTAGACAGAGAACGCTTCAGAGAACAGCCAGAAAGAGTGGAGAAAAATGGCCCATTTTGCTGAAGACCTACTCTGTCTTTACACACCAACAGTCAGAAAGAAAACAGACAGGATTTCTCAACAGAATGGTGACTGGTGCAGGAAAACACCTTCCAGCACTCACTTGCTACCAGGGATGAGAAAGACTCCTCCCAACTTGCACTCCCAGTTAGTCATTTAAGAATTTATTGCCGCAACGTTTTTTGTTTTTGTTTTCACCTTTTTCTGAAACACCAGGTTATAGCCTGCTGGAAGCAAGAGACTGACTTGAATTACCAATGGCCTGATCAATGGGAAAAGCTTACATTCCTGTTCCTATGAGATGAAGGTGCTGTCGTAATCTGGACTGATATGACAATTTCTATGTTGTGTGAGGAGGGGAGTGAAAATATGTGGTTGTTTAGCATAAATATTATGGTGAGCTCAAAGGTCATTACCGTACAATTGCAACAAAGAGAGTTTGCCCTCTGAGAATGTCTCATGTGTATTTGCATGACAAACATCTACTACATGTAGAGCTAGTCAACGAATGATTTTAAAAATGGTGAACATTTCAAAAAAAATCAACACATTTTCATTTCAAAGTTTTTTAAAAGCAGGGATTTTGAAATGCCATGCTTTTTTTTACCAAAAGTATTTGTAAAATTTTTGGAAAAAAAAAAAAACTTTAACAATGTGATTTTTCATTTGAAAAATTTCAACCAGCTCTAGACACATCAGGTATAGCCCTCTTTGCCATGATATGAAGAGAAAAGGGTAATGTTGGAAGCCTTAAAGCAGGAGCTTTAAATGTAACTTCTTCCTTGTCCAATACATGGGCTTTGACCAATGTATTAGCATTTTTCCTTAGGAAAATACATTTGATTTCTTGAATCCTCGTCTGGTTTGACTTACAAGTTAATGTGATTTAATGGGAGGCTAGCTCCATTCTGAAAATAAAATGGAAACTTTAGCACTTCAAAGTGCATAGAATGCACTATAAAACACATACATAAATCATACAAATGGTAATTATTTTGAAAATCATGTCTATTGTCTATGCTCATTTTACTTTTTGGAAGCAAACTAATGATATAAATAAGTTAAAATTAAATGTTACCTTACTTAGCATGCAGAAGGCCTTCTTGTTATTTTAGTAATAACATGCAAATTGCACCCTTACCACTCAGGGTGCATAATCACCTGAGTGCCAGAGTAAAATTTCAACTTATTAATTACATTAAAATTTATTCAAGTAATTAAAGCCAACATATTGCAACTATGAACCTGCAAATAAAATATCTATTAAACAAATGAGGACACAAGCAGTAAGGATGATTCTGCTCTCTTGGTTTGTTTAATAAATCATTAAGAAACACACTGGCTGTTTATAAAATAAATTCCCATTGTTGTTAACCTGGCCCTGCTGTTTCAGAAATGGTTAGGTACCTCTTAACAAAGGATTTTAGAAGGATCCTGGGTAACTGTGATGTCTTTGGAACTATTCTACTCTACTGTATTCTCTATTCTATTCTACTTTGGAACTATTCTACTATTCTACTGTATTCTCAACCATCTTAATATTAAGTGGCAAATTAAAATTATTCCCACCAAACTTGTTATTACACTTATGGTGTTGTCATTGTGTACACAGCTGGAATATGAAGACACATGCTTGTATTACTCTTTTTCCATCTTTCCCCTCTCCCATCCCATTTGTTTGTTTGTTTTAGCTTGCCTTGTCATGGTTATTTTTGCTGGATTTGCTCCATTTTTTACCAACTACTCCTAATGTAAATCCAGAAGAGTTCCAGTTGAACTCACAATGTTTGAGTGTGTTTGAAACTTGACAAAAATCAGTTTTCCCACAGCAAGTAAGTACAGTTTTTTAGAGATATACTTGACATACTTCTCACCTTGAACCATGGACTTTCTCTGCTGTAACTGTAAGGGAACCATTATAGTACTACATTATCCCCTGAAGACATTCCTAGAGGGAAATGCTCAAGTCACATAGTATCCTCAAAAGTGGTAGAAATCTCGGTTTCTAAAATGCAACTTACATTTTCCTGTGGCCCGCGCCACTTCCTGCAGCCCCCATTGGCCGGGCACAGCGAACCGTGACCAGTGGGAACTGCGATCCACCAAACCTGTGGATGCAGCAGGTAAACAAACCGGCCGGGCCCGCTAGGGGCTTTCCCTGAACAAGAGGCGTCCCAAGTTTGGGAAACACTGCATTAGACTGATGGAAATAAAGGTTGCAGGACACTTTCAGGGAAGTAAATGCAATTGTAACAAACCCAGCACCTTTTATGGCTTGGGGGAGGGGGATCATGATTATTCCTGTTCTCAAACCTATCACTTACAAACCCCAGCTGATATTTTCAGAGGATCCGGATGCCTAGTTCCCATTAATTAGAATAAAAACCTAAGACATTCCCAATTTAGTGGGAATTGGGCAATTAGGCAGCTTTGGAAATTTCAGTTTCCATTCTTCAAGGGGTCAATTTACCAAACAAGCTCTAAAATAGCATAATCTTTTGTTGGAAGTGAAAATTGAGAGGGCGCTAAACTCTGGCAAGTCAAGTGTAAAAGTATAATTAGGCAGGCCAAAAAAGAATTTGAAGAACAACTAGTCAAAGATTCAAAAACTAACAGTAAAAATGTTTAACTACATCACAAGTAGGAAGCCTGCTAAACAATCATTTGGGACACTGGATGACTGATGTGCTAAAGGAGCAATCAACAAAGAAAAGATCATTGCCTTTGAATTCTTTCCTTCAGTCTTTACTGCAGAGGATGTGAGGGAGAATCCCACAACTGACCCATTCTTTCAGGCAACAAATCTGAGGAACTGTCCCAGATTGAGGTGTCAGATTTTAGAACAAGTTGATAAATTAAACAGTAATAAGTCACCAGGAGCAGAAGGTATTCAGCCAAGAGTATTGAAGGAACTCAAATATGAAATTGCAGAACTATTAAGTGTGGTATATAATCATTTAAATTAGATTCTGTACAAGATGACTGGAGGATAGCTAATGTGACACCAATTTTAAAAAAAGGCTCCAACTTCAAACCTAACTTCAGTACCAGGCAAACTGGTTGAAACTATACTAAAGAACAGAATTATCAGACACATAGATGAATATGATTTGTTGGGGAAGAGTCAGCATGGCTTTAAAGAGAAATCAGGCCTCAGCAATCTTTTAGACTTCTCTGAAGGGAGTCAACAAACATGTGGCCACAGGTGATCCAGTTGCTATGGTGTACTTGGACTTTTAGAAAGACTTTGACAAGGTCCCTTATCAAAGACTCTTAAGCAAAGTGAGCAGTCATGGGATAGCAGGGAAGGTCCTCTCATGGATTAGTAACTGGTTAAAAGACAGGAAACAAAGGGTAGAAATAAATGGTCAGTTTTCAAAATGTAAAGAAGTAAATAGAGGTGTCCTGCAAAGAGCTGTACTGGGACCAGTGCTGTTCGACATATTCATAAATGATCTGCAAAAAGGGATAAATAGTGAGGTGGAAAAATTTGCAGATGATACATAACTACTCAAGATATTTAAGTCCAAAGCAGATTGCAAAAAGTTACAAAAGGACCTAACAAAACTGGGTGACTAAGTAAACAACATGGCAGATGAAATTCAATGTTGAGAAATGCAAAGTAATGCATATTGGAAAACATAATGCCGACTAGATATACAAATGATGGGTCTAAATTAGCTGTTACCGCTCAAGAAAAAGATCTTGGAATCATTGCCGATAGTTCTGTGAAAACATTCATTCAGTGAGCAGTGGCAGTCAAAAAAGCTAAAAGAATGTTAAGAACCATTAGGAAAGGGACAGATAATAAGACAGTGCATATCATAATGCCACTCTATAAATCCATGGTAGGCCTACAGCTTGAATATTGCATGCAGTTCTGGTTGCCCCATCTCAAAAAGATATAATTGGAAAAGGTACAGAGAAGGGCAACAAAAATGGTTAAGGTTATGGAACACCTTCCATATGAGGAGAGATTAAAAAACTGGGACTCTTCACCTGAATAGGGACAAGTAAGGTGAGATATGATAGAGGTCTATAAAGTCATGAATGGAGTGGAGACAGTGAATATGGAAGTGTTATTTACTCCTTCACATAACACAAGAACTAGGGAAGAAGTACTTGTGGCACCTTAGAGACTAACCAATTTATTTGAGCATAAGCTTTCGTGAGCTACAGCTCACTTCATTGGATGAAGTGAGCGAAGTGAGCTATAGCTCACGAAAGCTTATGCTCAAATAAATTGGTTAGTCTCTAAGGTGCCACAAGTACTCCTTTTCTTTTTGCGAATACAGACTAACACGGCTATTACTCTGAAACAAGAACTAGGGGTCATCCAATGAAATTAATAGGCAGCAGGTTTTAAAAAAAATCATAAGGAAGTATTTCTTCACACAACACACCTTCAACCTGTGGAACTCTTTGCCAGGGGATGTTGTGAAGGCCAGAAAAAGGTTAAAAAAATAATTAGATAAATTTATGGAGGATAAGTCCATTGATGGCTATTAGCCAAGATAGTCAGTCATGCAACCCCACGTGCTGCATGTCTCTAGCCTCTTGACTGCCAGAAGCTGGGAGCGGATAACCGGGGATGGATCATTCTATGATTGCCTGTTCTGTTCATTGTTTCTGAAACACTTGCCATTGGCCAATGTCACAAGACAGGATACTGGGCTAGATGGACCATTGGTCTGCCCCAGTATGGCCATTCTCATGTTCTAACACCCTTTTTTTCTTCCCTTGACAAATGCAATCTTGCCCCGCTCGTATCCATTCAGAATGCTGTTGAAAATAGAATTTTCCTAGCTCATCACATTGTCTATCTCACCCCTCTCTTTGCGTACCTCCAATGGCTCCCCCTTCTCTATTGCATCATACATTCTCTGCTTCTTTTTTACTTTGAAGGCCTTCCCAGTGAATCCCCACCCTGCCTATCATCTCTCATTTGCTACTGAGCTGTTGACTCTCACCTCTGATCAGACCATAATGCCAGCTTCCATTGTTCACTTGTTACATTTTCAGACATCTTTATGCTTTCTCCCACGCTTCCCTTCACATTTGGGAGGTACTCCTCATAGACATCCACAAAGCTACCTCCTTGGGATAGTGATTGTTTCAATTATATGGAACATTAATACTTCCAAATGAAACAGTTTCCTTGCCTATATGTAGGTGGGCGAGTAGACTGCTGAGGTTTCTAGGTGAAATTTCTGATGGCATCTGAAATATCTCAAATTAAAATGCATCTGTGTGAAGCAGTCCAATAGGATTGTCCAACAATAGTTAGCCTAAATTTGTTCCCATTAATGGCAATGGTAAAAATCCCACTACTAGGAACATGACTTTATTAGTATTCTTGGTAGAGAAGCCAAGGAATGATGGAAACTGAACTACCCTGTTTCCCATAGATGGTTGTCTCTGCCGGTCAGTGTTAGGGTATATTGGTGGAACATCAGGGAAACTTGCATTTCTGCTACCCAGGCTTTACTCTTTTTACAACTAAATGGAGGAATTCAGACTTCAGAGCTACCAATCCAAAACTCTTTTAAACTAAATTGATTTGAAACTTAGAGGGGGAAAATTGAGATTGTGTTATATATTTTCAACTCGCAACACATTCTCTGGTCACAGTATGTGATCGTGTCTTTCATCAGCTCTTGAAGCTCTCAGTGTCTTGTAGGTGTTTGTCATGGGATAGTAAAGTTCTTATGAAGAATATTCTGAAGGTGTGAAGAGGAAAAATGAAAGTTCTGACCTCTCATTTGCCAGAGATGAGAAGAGGACATTCTTCCTCTAATTAAATGAATCTTCAGCAAATAAGATGTAAACCAATTAACATTTTTTCTCACTGACCAAAGCCACTGTTTTTCTTTTGCACGCTAAAGAGGCTTTGACTTCCCCGACTAATTAATTTTTCTGTTTTCCCCCCGAAGCTCATTTTTACTTCAACTTGCTGTTGACCTCCACTTCTGATCATCATGGGCCTCGTGTCTTTATTCAAAATTAGTGTTGGAAAAAGGAGGACATAGCACTAAAAAAGTGCTCATCAAAGAGATTACTTATTTAATATAGTGGCACAATATCAAAACTTATTATACAAGTGTAATGCATTAATTAAATTCTTCAGCCAAGTGATGTTAATACCCAATGTGTTTCAGGTCCATCCCTCCTGTTATAGGATCAAAGTATACAAGATAAGGAAGATGTACTTTTAAGTAGGATATATTTTATATTGGTATTAATATAGTTTTTCTAGAGATCTTGAACCTGAAATCAGATCTCATGTAAGCAGGTGTAAATTAACTCATGACAATGTAGTTGCATCCACTTGAATTCAGGCCAGAATTCTCCAACATGGATTCTTAAGTCCATAAATCCATAATTAGGCAGTGAAATAAATGGTCTGATTTGCAAAGGAGTCAAGCACCCATCATTCCAAATAATATCTAAAGAGATGATAGGTGGAGTTGTGTGCAGTATCCCATCATTATTTTCCCCCATGTATCACTAGGAAGCTGCTAGGAAGCAAGAATGTTTTTACGGTTACAGGACTAGCTACACCTGTGTTCCCTTTGTGGTCTTTCAGAGTGTACCTTGACAGGTGTGAGGCCTTCTGCTTTTGCATTTCTTGGGGTAGAATTTCACAATTATCCATTATTCGACCAGATCCTGGTCCAAGAAATTGGTCATCAAGTTTATGGGACGGTCTATTGGTACAGAGGTGCCGCACTAAGAGCATACTTTCTGGCCAATGGAGAAATTTGCACCTTTCTGTCATCCTTGCTCTGCATTCTGTTTATAATCCTGTTTTGCTAGCTCCCGGTAGGTCTTTTGCTCCACCCCTAGTTACAGTGAATCATTCATTGTGATTCATTCAATCATTGTGTCCATTCTGAAGCTGCCAGGTTGTGGATAATTCTGGGTGAAATTGGGGGGTAAAACCAGTAGTTCGCAAAACAAGAGCTTTTCCCTGTAGAGGCAAGTTCAGCATTCTCATATGCAAACTCTGCATAGGATAACAGTGAAGACCATTCATTCTGATGATGGTCGATGTAACACCAGAGATAATGCTCAAGGATTTGGCTCATGCTTTCTGTTGGGCTCTTCGTTTGGATGTGATAAGCTACAGAGAGGCAGAAACATAACCCAACAATCGGAGAAGCCTGACTCATATTTGAGAATGGGGGTGCAAAGCACGTGAACTACAACTCCCATGAGGCACCCCAGCCGTTCAGACAAATGGAGATGAATGTTGAATAGATCCAAAGCTAGATGTTTAGATTCAGTTTGACAAATCAAAACATTTCAGTTCAGGGAGATCCAACCTGACATGGATGTTTTTGTTTTGATTTTCCTAACAGAAAATAGAAAAAAAAATTAGCAGATTTTGTGGAAACTGCATTTTCCATTAAAAATACATTACAACAGAAAATTCCTGCCCAGCTTTACCTAAAACCTTACATTACCTTGGTTACGGTATCCTCCTTTTTAAAAAAATACTACAACTAAATACAAGTATAAGCAATCTAGGCAATACTTTGCATTGCTATCTCGTGTAAGGTGATGCATTAGTTAATTAAGACTTTGCAGTCAGGCAACAACAGCCAAGCTCACAAAATCCCCATTTAAATACAATTTATGTCAGTTCAGTGACTTTTTGCAGTATAATGTTGAAGCCACAGTGATTCCTACCAACTACTATACTCAAAATGTATCAATATTTGGATGCAAAACAGCTTGGAATGAAACATGGTGGCCTGCTTTTACGCACAACATCTTATTTAGCTCCTTACAACTGTTGTGTGTTCAGACAGAATCTGAGTGAATTGTTTTTCAATGACCTTTGTTAGTTTGTGCTAGCTGAAACTATGCCTTCTGGGAGTGATCAACCATGTCACTGAATGCCCCCTAGTCAGTGTGATAAAAAGCTGTTTGTTAACTGCTTAAACCATTTTCAATCCATGCCTCTGAGGTCAGAACTGGCGGGGGGAGGAGGAAACAAATCTAATGTGGAATTAGAAGCTATATATGATTCCCATCAAGATGTGGAAAGAAAGACATTGATTGAGACACGTCTGTGACTCATTAGCATTGTTTGTCTTTGAGAAAGTTCTTGTCGGACTGACAGATGAAGAGACATTGCTGAATGAAGAGAAAATGAGGATAACGGCGGTAAAAATAGAAAAAAAAATAATGAAGGGCATGCAGTTAGAATTAATTACATTAAGATTGATATCACTTAGCAGAAGAATGTTACCTCATCTCTCAGAAATGCTCAATTACATATACAGTACACCAAGAGCTCTCTCAGTTTTATAGGCATTAATAAATGTCTCACAACTGTAATATTAGAGTATTCCATGGGTTTTTTTGTGATCAAAATCTATTTCAGATTTCTGTTTCTCATAGGTAATCCCTTTATTTAAATAAATTATGTTGTACCATCTTCAAAACATCCTCTATTAGAAACCTTCCAATTGGGTTATCAGTATCCCATTTTCAAAGCATTTGGGCCTTGCCAGAACCAAGCTTTTGGCCCTTGACGGAACCAAGATGCATAGGGGTGTGTGCAAATGAAAAATGAAGAGGGTTTATCCAGATTTCTTTGAATTTGCAGTCTTCTAAGATGGAGGTACCATAATACAGTTAATAAGAATTAATAACAAAGTTTCCATTAGAGTTTTAGATAAAGTTATAGGATGGTTCAACAAGCTTTCACACCTTTACATCTAATATAAAAAAACAAAAACAGGTCAAAAAGGTTACAAATTCTCTGCTGCTTTAAATTGGCAAGCGTAATGAAGTCATTGGACCGGTCCCAATATACACCAATGGAGAATTTGGCTTAAAGTGACCCAATGTAATTACATAGCCCATCGTTTACAAAATCCCAGCACTTTAAAGCAAGTGTAGCCCATATACTGTACTCGGTAGCATTTGATTTTTTTTTTTTTTTTGGCCCAAAGAAAGGGAGAGAAGCAGTGGGGAGGAGACACGGACATTAGGTGTACTACTCTGCATCTCTGTACATGTGTAAAGAATAGTGTAAGGCAACTTAGCTAGAAGGGCCAAGAAACATCCAGAAGTAGGGCGGTAGTCATTAGACATGCTCAGTAGCTGTTTCTGAACCTGTGAAGAATGTTTTCATTATAGGCAAGCAGCCTGGAAGGTCACTCCCCTTCACCCTACAAAAGTGGAGCCAATCACAGCATGGGGAGAAGTTATAGATATAGGAGTTAAAGAGCCCTGTGGACACAGTGATTGACACAGGACCGAGAAATGTGTCTGCCCTGAGGTCTAGGGTCCCAATACCTATACCACTTTGCGATACAGGCTACAGATTTCTGTTTCACCAGCATCTGAAGACTAGTCAACTATTAACCCAAGAGGTGGAGTGCTGCTAGCTGTGAAGATCCCCACACTGTTTGCTTACTGGTTTCTCTGAAGTTTTTGGGAAATAACTGAGATGCTGACTTTCTTCTCAAGATCTGAAGAGTCCAGATGATACACACTGTATATATGATACACACTGTACACACACTACACAGCTAAGAAATCATTTCTGAAAGATTAGGGTATAATATGTTTAGGAGGTGTGTGTACTAAAGTAAAGCGTAAATGTTATGTTGAAACCTTGCATTGAATTATATGTAACAGTGACAAAAGGGGGAAGTCTGTGTAAGGAACGTCACTAGATTTACTGCCTAATAACTTTTATGTAAAAGTTATTCTTACTATTGCAAAGACTTTTTACAACATTTTATTGCATTTACAATGTCATCTGTGTGCATAAAATGTTTGTTTACTAAGAAATTGTACGGTTCTCTCTCATTGGAACTGGCAGGGGGTTTCCATAAAACTCTATGTAACATTTTCTGACAAGTCCTGAAAAAAAAAGAACCCTGGCCTATGCTGTAACAAAGAATTATGCTGAAGTGCAGGAAAAGGGGGAGTTTAATAGAGTTATACACACTATTACTTCAGAATCCCCCTACCCTTTACATAGGGACAAGGAGACTTTTCCTTACACAAAGGAAAGGCATCATAAAGCTTACACTTTACCCTCATAATAAAGCTTAATTGCCACAACCAAAATTTTCACACTTAGTGCCTAAGATCATGCATGTAAATCTGTATTTAGACATTTAAGGGATCATGCAGCTGCAACTCAAGTTGAAGGCAATGGGAACAAAGGGTGCTCAGTACCTATGAATATCAGATAAATCAGGCATAGCTCCACTGAAGTCTACGAAACCATACCACAGTAAACAGGCTATTAGTTAAGAGGAGAATCAGGCTGCTTATCACATATATTTTCTTCCCTTTTGTGACAAAAATTCTTAAATTCATTTGCCTTGTGCTTTTCTGAACAATTCCTACGGTGATCCTTCCCATGGCTTTGCCCTAGCAGAGACCAGTATATATGGCACTGCCTCAAACCAGTAGGCAACATTCTCTTCCCCAAGGAGGCACGAAGCTAACAGATGATACCCATCTGCTGAAGGGAAGAAACAGATTGACAGAGCCAGAAGAGTACCCAGAAGTTACCTACTACAGGACAGGCCCAACAAAGAAAATAACAGAACGCCACTAGTCATCACCTTCAGCCCCCAACTAAAACCTCTCCAACGCATCATCAAGGATCTACAACCTATCCTGAAGGACCACCCATCATTCTCACAGATCTTGGAAGACAGGCCAGTCCTTGCTTACAGACAGCCCCCCAACCTGAAGCAAATACTCACCAGCAACCACACACCACACAACAAAAACACTAACCCAGGAACCTATCCTTGCAACAAAGCCCGTTGCCAACTGTGTCCACATATCTATTCAGGGGACACCATCACAGGGCCTAATCACATCAGCCACACTATCAGAGGCTCGTTCACCTGCACATCTACCAATGTGATATATGCCATCATGTGCCAGCAATGCCCCTCTCCCATGTACATTGGCCAAACTGGACAGTCTCTACGTAAAAGAATAAATGGACACAAATCAGACGTCAAGAACTATAACATTCAAAAACCAGTCGGAGAACACTTCAATCTCTTTGGTCACTCGATTATAGACCTAAAAGTGGCAATTCTTCACCAAAAAACTTCAAAAACAGACTCCAGGCTCTGGGCTAAAATACCTTGTGTATCAACAGTGCTTACCCAGCAGGTCTGACTGGGTTTAACACCTGTGGTTCTCCTCAGGAATCTGTGAGCAGAGCTGGATACAGTGACCAGAGAACCACCTTAAACCGAAGCATAACTTATTTTTATCATTTAAAGAAAAATGATTTTAAAACAAAAAACCATCTGCACATGTTTGACGTACCTCTGAAACCTTCCCTTGATGGTAGCACTGGCAGGCCGGATTTCTTCAAACACCCAGTGCGTACCTCTGTCACAGCCTGGTTACTCCCCAAACAACTCCCCAGCAACTACCCACCCTGTCTTCAGAGAGTCACTTTTTAAACTGCTATAGTCCTTCTGGTCTATGGTTCCCAGGCCTTTTCTTGTAATAATCCTCATTGTCTTGTAATAATCCTCAAATATTTGCAGAGATGTGACTTATCTTGCAGTATTCTATTTCCTCCCTGCTAGTTTTCCTTACAGCCCACTTTTAAACTAAACCATTATATTCACACAGTGAACATCCCATTAACCAGGTCAACATACAATATTAATAAATTATTACAGAGCCGCTCCACATCCATCACACAGTTAGCTACTGAATGTATGGGTGATGTGTAGTGGGGGAGGGGCAGTCACAGTTTCATTTCTTTCCTGCCTCTTTTGGGGCACTATATAATTGTAGGGGAGGGGGAAGGAGCAGCCCTTGCACTCCTCTAAGCACAGGGACTGGAAATCATCTTGGTCTTTACCTGGGCTGCACAAAGGTCAAAAGGCTTCTTACACCTTCTCCTTCACTGAACATTCATGAACAGACCAGGCAGAATTTGGTCTTACAGCTGTATCATACAGATAGCCCATTTAGATAGATAAATATGTCATGAGTGCCTAACACACATATTATTATGTATAGTTATTTATTTGTATTGTAGTGGCATTTTGGGTACCCAGATCCATTGTCCTAAGCACTACACAGGCACAAAACAAAAGAACAGTCCCTGGCCTGATAAGCTTACAGGTTTTACACACACACACACACGAAAGAATGTTTATCTGTAATTATTTCATAACATCATAAAGAAATCAACATCTTAAAAAGAATAAATAATAAATAAATAACCCCCCTAGGTATGTTAGTCAAGTGCTTGTCTGCAGAACCCTACTTGCAATTCACCAGAAACAGATTAAATCTGTCAATTAGGTACAGATTTCCAAGACTATGCATAAAACTCATCATTATTCTCATGTGATCTAAGGCATAAAACCAAAGATAATCAATCTTTAAAACAAGAACACTCTACACAATATCAAGGATTTAAACAATGCAGAAAGAAAATCCGAAAAGTGTCATTCTCCAAGCATCTTGACTACTTGGTGAATTACAAATGCATACATTTCCTGCAGTCTGAAAACAATTTAATTATGAGAGCCGAACACAAAATCTCCCATTGGCACAGATAGACTTTGAAGTGTTATCACGTAAGTGAGGATTTTGAAAATACCTTTGACCAGTTTTGTTGAAAATATATCATACTTCTATTAGGTGTGAGACTTAACCATGTATCATAACTCTCTCTTTCATAGCATTACAAAACCTGATCACAGTAGCAGAGTATTAAAGTAATCATGTGGATTTTAAGCAAACATTAATGTTTAGTGCTAATCCAACAACATTAACCCAAACATACAATGAATCAGAAAGGTGGCCTATAACATACTGTAGTCACCTGCTGTAAGTATTTTCATTTCTCTGTGCCAAACTTTTTAAACCTTGGAAAGAAGTACAGACTTCTACGTAGATACCCAGTTTTGTATACTAGTCATTTTTGTAATGAACACTTGGCTGCTATTCATTTTTTCTGAGACAGATGAGTTACCTGTAAGCAAAGTAGATGAATTTTTAGAATAATTAATTCTAAAAACTTTAATACCTCATAACCATGAATTGTTAAGCTGTTTCCTTGGAGCTTTTTACATGGGCAAATTTCATGTTTAATTGAATGTTTAATCTGTCTTGTTGCAGTTCACTCTAATAAGAACAACTGTTCTTGTACAGTACCTCTCGTACTACACATCCCAAGGCACTTCACAAAAATATGCACATCTCAGATAAATTACGGAAAAGATAAATTAGGCCCATAAAATAGAAAGTAGAATTAAATCTAAAACTACTGTAAGACTGTTGTAATGTTAGAAGCCAAGGCAGACAAACTGCCCTAAATACAAATGGCATAGCACCAAGAGACCAAAACAATGTAAAGATTTTATACTATCAAAATCCAGCATTGTTTGACCTTAAGGTGCACCACAGAATAGAGACAATATTTACGATATAACCAGGTCCAAAATTGATGTGAGGTCTTCCATGTTAAAAGTATGACTTTAAACATAGGCAGGACAAAGAGCATAGGCTAGAAAAACTCTGGCTGCAGAATTCTGTCTATGAGAAATAATAACCAAACCATGAAGGGACAGATTCTCTCTGTCTAGTTACTTAAATGGCCTTCATCACTTTAGTATCTGAGTGTCCCACAGTCATTTGTGGGTTTTACCTTCACAGCACTACTGTGTGATACAGCAGAAGTATCCCCATTTTACAGATGGGGAACTAAGGAACAGGCTATATTAATTAATTTACCCTAGGTCCCAAAAAAAGTCTGAAGCTGAGCTGAATATGGAACCAGAATCCAAGTCCAGTGTCTTATCAACTAGCGCATATTTCTGCTATTTACTTTGTGAGTAGTCCAATTGAAATTAAGAGGTCTACTTGTGGAATAAGGTACTTTTCAATATGAGAAATGGCATTAAAAATCTGTCCCCAAAAGAACAAAGTGGATCAAATTAATCTGGTATAACTCCTTGGACTTCAGTAGAGTTACGTTAGAGTTGATTTTGGTGCAGTATTGTTAAAATGAGTGAGCGTCCCTCTTTACAATAGCAATCAATAGGGGGCACAATCCAAATCTCTGAGGGAAAGGTTAAGTGACTTTTCTTAGGATTTCAAAATAAATACAAAACACATCAGTCTTCTATAGTAGTAAAGGGCAACTTTAAAATGCCGGGGCTGATCAGCTATACTTCAGAGAGATAGCAGGTAACCAGTCTTCAATGTCATGGCAACCAAACAACCATTTCCCAGTAGGCAGGGTTTCTTAGAGACACACTCAAAGCAATCTTTGTAAATATTGTACCTCTAAGCAATGTACAACAACAACAATGCCACGAAATTAGGTGCTTCTTTTATATTCTGTGGTATGCCTCTTTTTCCCTCAAGTGGTGCATTAACAAGTCTCTTCAAATGTTTTATTTTCTTATCTCATTCATAATTGTCACTTTGCTTCAAAAATCCCTCTGGCAATTGATGGCTGCACACAGTTTTGAGGTTAAGAAGTCCATAGCTTTACTGAAAAGATAGAAAAATTCCCTAGGTAAATAGGAATCAATATTATGGTGATATGCAGCATATCAAATATATTAAACATTTCTTACCTATTTGCTGCCTTGACTGCACAATCTGTAAATATATACCCCCTCTCTAGGATATATACCCCCTCTCTAGGACAAATACTGAACCTCACGGTGTAAGGAAAAATATTATATAATATATAATTCTTTCCCCATTAAGTCATTGCCTATTGTAGTTGCTGTTGTTATGCCCAACAAGGCCAGCTTTGAAACTTCCAATATCTCCCACTCCCCATCATGGAAGTGCAGTGCCAATATGCAGCAGGTGCTACATGAGTAGGTGAAAGAATGTTGACCGTAGGAGCTGTGCTGAGTTCTGTGCCCACTGTGTATTCATTCTAACAGGCATAATGTACCCATCCTAATAAACTGTTTGCTGATTATCTCTCCTAAATAGAATTTTAGACCAAGGTAAGCAGGCAAGCCTCTATGATTGAAGCACTAGAATAGAAGAGGTAACAATAGAATGCATGTTACTGGACTATTGAAATATGAATGTAAATATAAAGTGTCTTGGAAAAGAAAACATTAAAGGCAAAGGGACTTCATAGTTTCTAACATCAGCTGGCTGATGTTGAACAGCCAACTTGATTATCTGAATACTCTTGGTTGGATGGAGAATCCCCGACTGGCCAACTCCAACATATATGGTTGGATCTCGTTGAGGAGTTTCTTTGTGTTCTGCAGCAAATGGATAAATGCATGCCCAGCTCCATGTGGACTAAAGAATGCTCAGGATGAAGAACCAAAGAGTTCATATAATGGGAAAGGTGAGACTTTGGGGTTTCCAGAGCAGAATTCCAAACCACGGGGAGTGAAACAGGATAGCACCTGTCAACACGGCGAATAAGTCCACTCTAGCTGGGTGTGAATTCTAGCATTCACAAGTGTGTTACGCACTAACTGGGCCATGTGGTCCCTGCTTGAATGCACTAAAAGTTCCTTAGTGTGCCATTAATGTAGTCCCATTTCAAACAATACTAATGAACACCAGCAGGATCCATATGGCCCAGTGGATCTCATCCACACCAGAGCATCCAGTGTAGAACTGCCCCCCAAGTAACAGAGCAATAGTAGTCTTATTTCAAACCATATTTATTAGTGATGTAGAAGTTAGCGTTCAATTATAATAGGAAAAGGAAGACTGCTATTCATTTTTAATATTTACCAGACATGGATTAAGGTTTAGGCACTAGAGAAACACATGGCTAGGGCCCTAGCTTCCATGAACATAATGATATTCAGTATTTTTCTTCAAGTCCTGGCTCCCAAAGACATAATTTAAGAGAATCTCATCTTTCACTTAAAACACCCTAAGGCCTAGTCTATACTACACAGTTAGGTTGATGTAAGCTGCCTTCTGTTGACCTAACTGTGGAAGTGTCTTCACTTAAATTTGGCTCCCACTGACATAAGTGCCTCTCTGCACCGATTTAGTAACATTATCTCCCTGACTGGTGTAGAGTCATGGTTGATGTAATTAGGTCAATACAGTGTCAGTGTAGACACTGCATTGCTTATGTCGACTGTTACAGGCCTCCGGGACCCATCCCACAATGCCCCACACTGACAGTACAATCAGTATAGGCACTCCTAGTGAGGACTCCCACCACCGCCACAAGAAGCCAAGTGTGCACACGCACACAAGCGATTTAATAATTATGGTGTGATGTAAATAAGGTCAACACAATTTTATAGTGTCAACATGGCCTAAGTTTCTAGCCCTTATGGTAGCAAAGAAAAGCTTGAAAACATGGAGTGGGTGTAATCAATTAACAGATATCTGACTGAGTTTGCAAATGGCCTGAAACAATAGCTCTGAGAGGTATGGACTGCCCTATGCATCTCAATAGGATGTAAACTCCAAAACCCATATCTCTTAGGGTGTCAACGCAGCAAAGAAAAATCCGTGGCTGGCCTGTGCCTGCTGACTCAGGCTTGTGGGGCTTGGCATGTGGAGATGTTTCATTGCTGGGTAGACTAACGTCGTTGTGCAAGCCCCAGAAGCCCAAGTCTGTGGACTCATGCTCTGAGACTTGCTGCTGGGGATTTTAAAATGCAGTGCAGATGTACCCATGGTTACAGAGAAACGTTCAAAAATGTGACCTCAGGGCAGCTTGAGGCCAAAAACCAGAACCAAATGATAAAGATTCTCAAAATTATGAGGTTTATGAAAATCTCATGATTTTTTTCTTGAGGTGGCCTCTTATAAGTTTTCAACATTTGTGGTTGGCAATAAGGGAAAGGAGGAAACTTTCTGGCAACTTATCTTATTTCAGACTACAGACATCACAAAAGATATGTAGCAAGGTCCTTTCATTTTAAAAAATGGAAAGAAACTAAACTCTCCTCAGTGTTCCATGCTCCAGCTCACTTCTATCATCTTAGGCCTCATTCAAAGGAGCCTAGCTGTAAAATGAAAAACGCTACAAAGTGGAAGGCAATTGCTTTTAATGCAAAAAAGGTGATGCCATGCTTTTCTTAGCTTGTAAAGGTAGGAAAAGGCAAGCTTCTTAGAATCAGTGTCTTCTTCAGGCCACAGGAAGGCAGAACAAGGCACCGAAGCAGGGTGTTGAAATCAGCCCACAGAACAAAGTGAAAAGATGTAAGAAGTCAGGTTCAGGGGTGGATTATTAATTTGAAACTCAGGCCAAATTCAGTGTCAGATTTTAAAAGTTAATGAGCCCTTCAAGCAAACCTGGCTTTCCAGTGACCTTGGATTGATTTACAGTCTTGCATTGACACCTTTAATTAGCTGTTTGGATTGGGTATGATGTGAACTCAAGTAAAAGGTCTTGGTTCTGGATGAGATTTGCTTTCGGAGCTTGAGTTTGATGGCCCCCAAAACTGAAACTAACTAAGGATCAAGGATAAGTTGTGAACACATGAAGATCAAAACTGAAGACATATATTCACATGAACCCTGTGAAGCAGAATTACTGAGTTTCTAACTTTGTGAATACTTCAAAATAGTCTCCCCAGGTAGGGGATTATCTCTTAGAGGTAGCCTCTAATGCAGATTTAACCTTAAAATTAGACTAAAGAAATTATTACATCTACACCATTACCTGTGAAATATACTAATTAATCCCAAACATCACTTAAAATAATAAATTGATAGCTGTCATGCTGTTTGGAATGACTCACCAGTGAGAATACCAAGCTCAGGACAGACTATTAAGAAGCAGGGCACAAGCCCCATGCCAGTTGTGAGTTCTATAATTAGATTTCACCTACCACCTGTAAACTCCTCAGGCTCTATACAGTCTTAACATGAAGTCACAGATAGTCCCTTTGGGCATTCTGATCTATCTTGGCACCCAGGCCAGCTTGACTCTGTGATAGATGTATGCAGTGTTGTTGTTGCCATTGTCAGTCCCAGGATATCAGAGAAATAAGGTAGGTGAGGTGATATCTTTTACTGGACCAACTTGGTCCAGTAAAATATATTACCTCACCCACCTTGTCTCTTGTGATAGATGGTCACTTTACACCAAAAATCACAAAGTAGTAGGTTACTCCTAGTCCCAAAGGACCAGTCATTTATCCCAGGTCAATTTGCACCTTAGATCTCACATCAAAGACATTTGTAGCCAATCCTATAGTAAACTAACTAAGGATTTATTAACAGTTATTTACAAGGTTAAAACAGGTAAACATACACACACACACACACAAGTTTCAGTCTCAGATTTCAGATGGCGATAGAGCTGCTGAAATAAGCCAGCTCTATCAATCCTTTAGGGCTAACCCAGGTTAATCCTGGGGATCTTTTGCTGATGTTTAAGAATCTTTGCCTCTTAGGCTTTGTCTACACTACACAGCTTTTACCGATATAGCTGTGTCACTACAGCTGTGCTGCTAAAAGTGGTGGAGCGTAGCCGCTGTTTGTCCGTCCTCCTGACGACAAAAAACCTCCACCCCCAAGGAGCAGCGTTTGCGTTGTCAGCAGGGGAGCGCTCCTGCCAACAACGTGCTGTTCACACTGGCACTTGTCGCGGCAAAGCTTATGTCTTCCAGGGGTGGGAGGAGGAGGGCTCACACCTCTGAAAGACAAAAGTTTTGTCATTCAGTTGCCAGTGTAGACAAAGCCTTTGGCTCTCCTGCTGACAACGCAATCACCGCTCTTTGCAGGTGGAAGTTTTCTGTCTGCAGGAGAGCCGACAAACAGCGGCTACGCTGCACAACTTTTCGAAGCAGGGCTGTAGCGACACAGCCATGTTGCTAAAAGCTGTGTAGTGTAGACAAAGCCTTAGAGTCCAACAGCATAAAAGAGCCTAATTCCTTCTGGTCAGGAATTTTTATCCCCATCTCCCTAGAGTCCAAGCTGATGGGGTGAGTTCTTCTGCAGGTCCCCCTTGTCATGAGTTTGCCAGGAGCAATCAACAAAGTCCTTGTTTTTAGATGGCTTACAATGGCCCATTTGGAATCAAGAGGCCTTCCTGATAGGCTGCAGATAACCGCTCCTCATGGGTGAAAACCAGTATTTCACACTTGGTGATATTTATTTCCTGACTACATTAACAGTTTCAGAGCAAACATTTTTACAGCATAGAACAAACCCTTAAGTGTTACCTTATAGCATGGATTACAGATATTACAAGTGAGATGAATGCATGCAGCACTTTACAAGCATTTCATAAAGTCTGAACACATTGTTACAAGTCTAATACCTATTTTAGCAATACTAACCCACAGGGGAGTCAGACTGGTTTCCAGCTACGCATTTGATAGTGTTCACCTGAGGCAATAAGGACCTTGGCATGAGCTGACACCTGGTCCACTGGCATCACAGTGGCCATGAGTGTTTCCGGTGAATTCATTTGTAAAGACAGTAACATAGTCAGTCTTAACGACTAGAACCCTAGCAAGATGATTGCTGACAAACGTGTTAGTTGTATTCAGTTTATGATTGTTTTGATAAGTACATTTCTGTGATATGGTATAAATTAGACCTGGCAGCTTAGCACAGTCTGGTTTCACACTGACAAGCACATAAGCTAGGATCTGTTTGATCTGCCGGACTCTATCTTCTTGAGCCATTGAAGGAGGCTCATCATAGCAATAAAATCTTCACAGTGGGGGCATGATTTAATTGGGGATTGGTCCTGCTTTTGAGCAGGGGGTTGGACTAGATGACCTCCTGAGGTCCCTTCAAACCCTGATATTCTATGATTCTATGAAGAAGACAATTATATCAGTCTGGACTTTCTTTAGAAGCTGGCTCAACAGGCTTTGCTGCAGCCTGGGATTCTCAAGCAGAAAGGGAAAAAATATTACCTTATTGACCCAAATGCAGAGAGTTCATGGCGATATGCTTAGGAGGGTCCCGGAAAAGAGATGATTAGAAAGTACAGAACTGTAAAAAATTAAACAGTTCTGCCTTATAAAACTCAAGAAGAATCATAATCAGAGCCTGTATCTTTGCAGATAGGTGGCATGGACCATGTCACCTAAAAGTCTCTGACTAATCTCCAGTTTTGCATATAAAGAAGAAAATTTCACCTGAAGGCCAACTCCTACATATGGATCTAAGGGATAGTATTTGGCCAAGGGTACCTAAAAATGAAATGATCACAGATGGGGAGCAAGCTGGTGACACTTGCGAACACTGAATGTTCTTTGTGAAACAAATCTTTTATAGAATTCATGCCATAAGAACATAGCAAATGTCCCGTGAAATTTCATATACATTTTGTCCTGTACAATTTAATAGCCCATGTATTGCTCTCATTGTGAATTTTGTGTGTGTGTGTGAAACAATAGGGTTTAGCAATAAATCAAGTACAGTTTTGAGAATTTGCATATCTCATTGCAAACACTGATCTATATCAGGGAAGCGTGTTACGTTCCAAACATCAGCATTTCAAAAATTGTGAAGATAAACATACTGGAAAATAAGAACTGCCATACTAGATCAGTCTACTGATGATCAGTTTATTGTTTGAATTGTGTCTCCTAGATCTTTTCCCTGACTGGTTACAGTTAATATAGAAATCATCATCAATGTGTGTGTGGGAAGTCCAAAAGGTTCTTTCCTTGTACTTGTCTACATCAAGCTACTGTGTTGCTCAATTTCCTAACTTTACTGTTTTTTTTCCTGAAGTTTCTACAGTTCTCTCTTTAGATGGTGGCCCATGAACATTTTCATCACCTCATCCAAATCATTGATAATTACATTAAATAACACCACTCCTACTATGTATACTAGGAGCAACCTGCTATTAACTCCCTTTCATGTTGAAAATTGAACATCTATTACTTACTCTTTGTTTTCTACATTTTCATCAGTTTCTAACCCAAGACAGACCTCTACCTCTCCAGAAAAACCTCTTGTTATCAACTATTTTTGACAGTCTAAGTTATATCTACCATCATGTGCTGAGGGTCCTTGTCATATGAGAGGAGCCACACACTTTTCAGTTTGTCTCGGTGTGTGTCAAGAAACACTCAGTGCAGTAACTCTGATGATACTGTGTGACTTATGTGTCCTGTAAAAATTAACCAAGACATTTTGCATGTTTAACAGAGAATGCTCTCCAGCTATTCGTGAATGATTTCCAGATCAAGATTTAGCTGCAGATATAACACAAGAAATAATTTTGAACAACAAATAAATGAACACAAAATCTTAAACTGCTTACAGACAATTTGTAAAAAGACAGAAAGACAAAATTTGTTACTCACCAGCTCTGATAAATTAGATCCACGTTAAGCCTTTCATTATGTCAGGAAATATCAAGACGCTTAAAAACCAAAAGGTCCCATTATGCTCCTGTGATTCGTATATGTAGGGAACTCTCAATTCAAGGACTCCTGTGTGGCAAGTAGAACCAGCCACGTCCATTGTAGTGAACTCCTCACCCCAAGATTATGTGGAGGCTGTTCCATGAGACTGGGGATCTGTGAGTGGGGGAAATTGGAGAGTGGGTGGTCTGGGGCAGAAATAGGAAGGCTGGAGTTGCTCCAGTGGGGATTCCTCCTTTTAAGGGAGATCCCCACACCTGTCACTGCATAGATAAACCCAAGTAGGTGGGGATGGGGCTGCTGGGGACATGGATCTGGCTCAGCAGCACAAGGGTTCCTCATGGGTTCCTGCTGATCCCCCAGGATTCACCCAGTTTGGAGGCTGGCCCTAGCAATTATTCCCTAGCAGGGCAAACCATGAAACCTCATCAGAATGATTCAGGAGAAAACAGCACAAAGAAAACCTCATGGGAATTTTCTGTACCTTAGCCCAATCCAGCACAGGTGATTGGGTTCTTGGAAAACATGACTTTTCTAACAGTTAAAATGTTCTCTATTAACTGCAACAGGAGACAAAAATCATAATTATATTGGTGTTTACTGTCATGGAAGGTGAATTTTCCTGTATGCTGGGAAAGGTAGTGGGGTTGAGTATTTAATGTTATATGCGGAATTAAGTAACATAGTAAAACTTAACTAAATAAAGCAGGTCTATAAATGGCATTTGGCTCTATTATAGTGATGGTGAGTTTTTTCAAGAAACACTATCATGCCTCAGTTTAACTGATTCATATATATATGAATATATATATAGACAAAGTAATGATGAACTGACTTCTACTCTTAAAATAGTTTATGGACTGACCTGAGGGTGCCAGATGCAGCTCATTGCTCTCTAAAGTGATTTAAAAAATGGTTTATGCGGAAATGGAGATACTGGCAGGACATCAGCAACAACCTCCCCAACATGCCTGACTCATCTGGTAAAACTGTACTTTGCTTCCAGTCCCTTTTCAGAAGCAAATGAAAAGACCAAGCACATTCTCCACATGAACTCATTTGACCTGTCAGACAACCTTTTTCAAGCAAGTTTAGCCATAGATTAAGGTTTCTTCTGTCAGTACCATGCACAGAAATGCTATTGTATAAAAAGCCGATTATATTAATCAAAGGAATTTTTTTTCCACTTGTGGGGGTTTTTTTTGTTTTTTGTTTTTTGTTTTTTTTTTACAAACAGTCAGAAAACAAATAATACATGAAAAGATTATTTTTATGTTATAGGGCAGAGGTGGCCAAACTGTGACTCGTAAGCTGCATGCAGAGCCCCTTCCCCCCACCCCCAATTCTTCGCCTACCAGACTGTTTGGGGGAGCTCTGGGCTTCTGCCCTGAGGTGTGGTGGTGGGACTAGGGGCTTCTGCCCAACGTGGAGAGGTGTTCAGGGCTTTAACCCCATGGGAGGTGCCTGCTGGGGCTTGGGGCTTCAGCCTTGCTCCCACTGAAGCCCCAAGACCCCCTGACCCCACAGGGATGATGTCCCAAGCTCTGGCAGGTATGCCCCAGCTCTCGAACTTCTGCAGATTGTCATATGTGACTCAGCGGTTCAATAAGTTTGGCCATCCCTGTTATAGGCACAGGTTCTCAGTTGATGTAAACTGGCATAGAAGACAATGGATTAACACCAGCTGAAGCTCTATTACTTATTTACTATTGTTGTTCAGTAATTAAATGAAAGTTACTCATCTCTCGTTAAAATGGTCTAATTCTTGAGAAAACACAGACCTGTATTAGAATACAAACCAGCCTATTTTTTTTAGCAAAAATTCCCATTTTCCTATATTTTCTACGTGAAGATATCTATTAAATCAAAACTAATAAATTTGAGGTAGGGGAGAAGAGTGCATGAAAAGGCAACAAGTTTTGTACCAAATACCATGAATTAAAAATTGTGAATTATGAAGCCTTCCATGCAAACTCCCTGTATTGTTTCTTGGACAAACTCAAATAAAACACTGCTTTTACGGCTACCTTTCTCTTCTCATATCATTTGCAATGGCCTTGCAAACAGTGAATGACAATGATATGTATTACAAACAGGTATTGCTTTTGTATCTTTGTAAAACAGACATCCATCCTCAATTTGAAATCAATGGGATTCTTGCCAGCATAACTTTGGAAACAGCTACACTTCTTGAACCATCTGCACTCTGCAGAATATTGTGTGGTGCAGAGAAACATACGTAGCAGACCAAATTCTGCTTTGCTATTTGCTGCAAATTCACTGAAGTCAACAAGAGGCTGGAGTAGCCTCTGAGGCCCCAGCATCTCAACTCAATGGGACTGGTTCAAAATCAGATTGTCCTTGATCTAGTGCCTTTTCTCTACAGGATCAGCATAGGAATAGATCTTCTCTCCTACACTGGATACATATACTGTCTGCTGGCTGTGTGCTGCCCAGGGGAGTCCTATATGCTGGAGGAATTATAAAATGGAGTGGTTTGCTGCCACACTAGAGAAAATATATATATCAGGGGTCAGGATCTGGCCCTGTGCCTCTATGGCCCACTTTTTGTTTTATAGTGACAAATACTATACAAGGATTGCAACAAACACTGTATTATCCTCCTGCTACAACTCCTTTGGAAGTAGCTAAGTCACATGCTGCAAAGGACCAGATTGTTAAAGGATAACATCCTGTTTTGCCGGCTCAGTTTACAGCTGCCAAAATCATGCATGCCTAATTTTGCAGCCACAATTAGATGTGGGCACAAATCTGATGACAGAAATGGCTAAGGACTCGACTGTGTGCCCAAATCAGGTATTTCAGGAACTCTACCAGCCATGAACTGCAGGGACAACAAATGTGGTTGCATTTTAAGGATGAAAATTACATTTGCTTGCAAAAAAGTCTGGATAAAGGTCCTTTTAAGAAACTGGCCTAACAGGGTTTTCTAACCTCACATTCCAAGTAGCATACTGTAAAGCAATATGGGCCTGATCCAAAGCACATTGAAGTCACTGATTTCAAAAGACTTTAGCTCAGGCACTGTAAGAGTAGGAAGGGAGAGCTGAACAGAAGCAGTACTGATATTACTTCTTTTTGTAAAAAAATAAATATACTAAATTAAGATTTCCATATTTGTAAGTATGGCAGACACCAATGCCACAGACAGCATAGTGTACAAGAGAAAAAATGGCTGCATCAGGTTGTACCTCTTACACACACACACATACTCCTCAATGGGGTGGGCATTAATCTCATTTTCTAAGGGAGCATGTCCCCTGACTGTAATTACGGAGACGTATTGGTTCACTTATTTTAGCAGTGACCAAAAATGATAACATCTGTCAGTCCCCATGAAAATCTCTATGTTTTGGAACCCACTAACAGTAAACAATTTTCTGAGATATGTCACTGCGGGATTCACAGCAGGGTTTGAAAGCCACTTGTCTTTCAAGAGATTGCGCACTATTGAAGTTAACTGTGTCAATGCATACAGAATACAAACATCCATTTCCCTTTCAGTGGGTCTCAAGCCATAACAGCAAATGTAATTGTGTTATGGGAAGAGCCTGTTCACTGAAACTATTGGGTTTATTTATAAGAATAAGAGTACTGTAAAATAGTACTTTGGAGCTATTGATTTCTACAGTGAGGAAACACCCAGTGCTTTTCAAATCCCATACTCATTTTGTACCATTTTGTAATCTTCAAACTATTGTTAAGTTTAAACTACAGTGTTGTTAGCGTCTCATAGTAATGACATGGTACAGTGAATTTATTATTAATTATTTTATTTTATTACAGAGGAGCCTGAACCAAAACCCTGGATCAAAATACTCTTACATTTTATAAGTGTTCAAAATGGAAATGGGGTCTTAGCATTTCCCACCACCTAGGCTAATACACAGATTTATAGATTTCAAGGCCAGGAGATCAGGCAAAGAACTTCCCAAAAAACAGCAGGAAAGTTTAGGGGAGCAGTACGGAAAAGCACTGGAGTGCAACTGGAATGGATCGGGGTACACACAGGGAGGACACAGGACAGTGAGGGAGTCTAATCCCAATGATTCCCAGACCAGCTGAAATGTCCAACCACACACACATCCACCTTAACAAGATGATACTTCATTTATGTTGTAAAAACTATATGCATAACTGGAGATTTACTACAAAAACATAGTTTGAGCATGATTTAATTCATGAAGGAAAATGAAATAATGTCCTTCTAAATGATTTATTCTGTAATTCAGCATTAAATATTTAGATTGTCCCCTTCTGTCTAAATGAACAGTCACACTGGCAAAGCAAAAGGTGAGGGCCTATTAGATCTCATCCAATTATTACAAAGGGGAACATTCATTTTATTTGAAACACTCATTACTACGTTTGACTTAAAAGGTTTCTCTCTAGTCTATATTCTGAACTAAGCCGCTTTGCAACATCCCGTCAATTCAAACTACATCTTTTGTGAGAACGCACTGAATTAGAGGATATGCTTTTTAGAATAAGGGAAATAAAAGGGCTGGCAGAGAGTCAGTGCTTTAGAGTGATTAGAAGGAGAACTTAAATTCAAATACATGGGGAAAATGGTCCCATGACCTTTAGATTAATCTTGAGGAAGAAGACTAGCTTCACATTTTGTGGAATGCAGTCCAATTGCATTCAGAGATCACTGAAAATCTGTATAAACTATAATTTAGGACAACACCCAGATGTACTTTGCCATATAGATTATAAATGGACATTTTATTGTTCATACTGCCAAAAATGATCGCTTGCCCGGATCATAATTGGTGGTCATGTCCATGTATTGTACATTTCTGGAACTGGATATAAGATCCAGCTCCAAAATTATGACATGCAATTATAATAGATAACTATTTCTTCACCTCTAGGATTCCCTCTTAGTAAGGGAAGATACTACAGGGACAAAAGAAAAAATGTTAGATCCTCATTCACTTGCTGCGATATCCTTTGTGTTCTGTTCAGGGGGATATCATATCAGTCCCTCTCCTTGCATAAACAGTGCAAGCACGTCTGGGAAATATTAGAAATGGACAAAGTAACTTATTGAAGAACAGCCAACAACATTTTTAATGTCTGTAAAAGACAAATGTGCAGATGGATCAATTCAAAGCAATAATTTATTGAGACAGTTATTATTAATTATTGTATAATTAGTCTCACAATAACTCCTAGAGACCATAAAAGAGCAGCTTTGTCTAGTTCCCTGTCATGCTAGGCACTATACTTAGACACAGTAAGAGACAGTCCCTGCCCCAATTAACTTACAATCTATATATACAAAACAGACAAAGCATAGGAGGAAAGAAGTTTCACCGGTGGGGAACAATTTTAAAGATGTGCCGTCCTGGCTGCATGTTGCGTCCCACCCCCTCCTCCAGCAAAGGGCACATTACAAGATCCTATGCATCACTTCAACTCCATTTTAGACTTCAATGTAAGGCTTTAATGGGACTTACTAAGGGCCTACTTTAACACCCATTGAAGTCTATGGAAAGACTCCAGTTGATGTCTATGAGCATTGGATCCAGCCTTTAGATAGTAAGCTATTCAGGACAGGGACTGTTCTTTTCTTATGCATCAAGCAGAATGGTGCCCCTATCTCTGACTGAAGCCTCAGGCACTACTGGATACAAATAATTGTAAGAAAAGTGATGATGATGATCATTAAAACAGTACATCAGCTACTGGAATGAGTCTTAATATGATCCATTTTGTTCTTATTTGGGAATTCCTTTGCTTAGTGTTTGTGTTGAATGTACTGGCCCCTTTTATGACTAGGGTGGAGCAATGTTTCCCTTCTAACTCATTGATGTTCTAGATTTTCCACAGGAGAAGCAGCTGTCTCATTCTGAGATACAAGAACCAGAGGCTGACAGTAAAGACAAGAGGTCGGTTCTCAAATTGTGTAAATATGTACCTACACTGAAGAGACAAGCTGGGTGAGGTAATATCTTTTATTGGACCACGTTCTGCTGGTGAAAGAAGCTTTCAAGCTTTCACAGTGCTCTTCTTCAAGTCTGGGAAACTAACTCAGTGTCACTATCATTTTCCCAGACCCGGAGGAGAGCTCTGTGTAAGTTCAAAAGCTTGTCTCTCTCACCAACAGAAGTTGGTCCAATAAAAGATATTACCTCATTGTGACAGTCTGTACTTTTATGTTCACCTAAGATTATGATAAATTTTGTACAAAGTATATCTTGTAAGGTATCATTTGAAAACTCATAATTTGTTGATCATTATTGTCCTGATAAAATATGTGTGGTGACATTGTATGTAAAGTTATAAGGTTCTA
The DNA here is from genome assembly GCF_965152235.1 of Eretmochelys imbricata. Taxonomy (NCBI): domain Eukaryota; kingdom Metazoa; phylum Chordata; order Testudines; family Cheloniidae; genus Eretmochelys; species Eretmochelys imbricata. The sequence continues at coordinate 245,758,707 of NC_135573.1, forward strand.
CTGTATAACATTACAGAGACATGTTCCAAGTTTAGAAAAATGGGCACAAACCAGTTCCTCAAAGACAAGAGGCAAATTGACACCTCAGCCAGGAGTCAACAAAATTAAATGGACTATCACCTGGTTAAGTGGCCATTCTTCAGAAGAAAAAAAGTGTGTGAGCAAGAAATCTACATTTTGGCATATAAATAGCTGGAGGTTTCCATCCCCCCAGACCTTCTGTGTCCTGAACCTCAGCTGGAGATGATTTTAAAAGAAAAAGAGAACTAAAGAATTGGGAACTGACTCCTCAAATCATGTCTCCATTCATCTCTACTCATGGTATCGACAACACTTGAGGGACAAAGGAAGCATCATCGGACTAGGGAGAGATCCTGACTGAAAGATTCAGGTAGTGAGACTGCTAGAACATGTGGTGAGAGAATTCAGTTTTGCTTTGAATTCACTCTAATTTGTTAAGTTAGGTATTAGTTGCTTTTTACCATTTATTTCCTGGCAACCAATTCTGACTTTTATGCCTCAATGCTTGTAACCACTTAAAATCTATCTTTCTGTAATTAATAAACTTGTTTTATTGTGTTATCTAAATCAGTGTGTGTCGGGATTGTAGTGTTTGGGAAACTCCATTTGCAATAACAGGATTTGTGCATATCACTTTCTATTAATAAAACAACAGACTTTAAATTAACTTGTATTGTCCAGGAGGGGGCTGGGCAGTACAAGATTCACATTTCTGGGGGGGAATCTGGGACTGGGAGTTTACTGGCGTTGCTCTGAAGTGTAATTCAAGGGTGGCTGACTGTAGTGCTCATGTAGCGTAGCTGGGAGTAACTCTGTGTGGGTAGACCAGGAATGGTTGCTCTCACAGTGAAGTAGTGTAAAAGGCACCCCAGGTTGGAGAACTGAAGGGACACAGCTGTTGGACACAGGGACACAGGTTGGAGAACTGAAGGGACACAGTTCAGATTGTACCCTGGATAATGAAAAGGAGTACTAGTGGCACCTTAGAGACTAACCAATTTATTTGAGCATAAGCTTTCGTGAGCCACAGCTGTAGCTGTATTTTTGCGAATACAGACTAACACGGCTGCTACTCTGAAACCTACCCTGGATAATGTTACACATACCCTTAATCATTTTTCTTGCCCTTCTCTGTACTTTTTCCAGCTGTAGTAATAACAAATTTCATTTGTACAAAACTTTTAAGCCCAAACTAACTTGCATTAGTTATAGATAAGGCTAATTTTGGTCACGGATATTTTTAGTAAAAGTTATGTTCAGGTCGTGGGCAATAAAGAAAAATTCACGGAAGCCCGTGACCTGTCCCTGAGTTTTACTAAAAATATGCATGACAAAATGGGGAGCTACTGGACAGCTGTGGGGCTCTAGCTGGGAGTTCCAGCTAGGAACTCCAACGGCCCCCACCACTCGTGGAGGCTCAGAGTTCCAGGGTCCCCTGCCACCCACAGGTCAGATCTGGGGGGTACCCCGCTGCCCATGGCAGCTGGGAGCTGGGGGGTATCCCCACTGCATGAGGCAGCCGGAGCTGCAGGGTACCACCACCAACAATTTGTGGCTCAGAGCTCGGGGGGCCCAGCTGCCACGGGTGGCGGTGGGAGCCTGCAGCTCCCAGCCATCATGGCCTGAAGTCACGGAGGTCTCTGGAAATCACAGATTCCATGACTTGTGCGACCTGTGTGACAAAATCATAGCCTTAGTTATAAAAAGCCTCCTAACACCGCACTGTACAGATAGAAAAACTCAAGCACAGGGAGTTTTACTGATTTGTATAAGAACATTCCATGAGTCCTTCGCAGAGTAGAAAATAAAAGTCCAGGACTGCTTTCTTCTAGGTCTCTAAGTATTCGACTACATTTTAAGTGTGTAATGAGTTAGTGAGACACAGATTGGTGAGACGTAGAGTACAAGCAATCTTCTGCAGAACACCAGGAGCTAAGATGTAGACAAGCCAAAGAACGGAATTCTGTCTTCAGTCTTGAAATTGTCATCTGCAGAATCTCCTGAGAAAAAACAGACTACAGTGTATAATGCGTTTTTGATAAAATATATGTTCTCAACAGGGAAAATATAGAAGCCTCAGAAATTTCCTTGGAAAATGTCATGCCCATTGTATTTCTGAAAAGTTTGACTTTACAATAACAGCATTGATTTGGATATTGAGCTCTTCCAGCCTTCTGTAGATGGGGTCAGGAGACCTGATAGGTGTTAACAGCTGCTAACAAAAAGCCATTTGCCATGCAGAACAACTTTATTGAACCCTCAGGTTAATGAACAATATATGGCACTCTTTATATACACTATCTATCTATCTATCATTTGGGATGTTGTTTTAATTATATAGACTTCTCATAGCATTCTCACTCTTGCCTTTGCTGGCTAAATGAAAACATTTTGAATAGAGACAAAGTTCCAATACCTTTACATAATCTATCTATCCATCGTCTATCATAGAATAGCATGTTCCCACAGTCTGCAGCTTTTCCATTTCATTTAACTCAAAGAATAAAAACATATTTGTGCATTGTTGTTTATAATTATTTTATTATAACTGGATTGTCTTCCAGCTGTGTAACATTCATTTACGTTTACTAAGTTAAAGCAATGAGCATAGGTCTGAACATCAGATGATGCAAATTGATTTTTGTTTATCTGCAAAAATGACACATAAAACTGGTTGCAACACATAACATAGATAGACTTGATATTTCAAACTTCAGAAGACTGCATCATTTGAGTCAGCAGCAAGATAAATCCTGTCTATTTTATATTAATGAGAATTTCCATTTGTGAGGAAGAAGAAAATCAGAATTGGCTACCTTAAAAAAAAAAAAGACAAAAATAGGGAGGCATAATAGGTTTCAAAAAAATCTAAAGCAAAGCAAAACTATGCATGATGATAATGTAGTCTAGCTTCATTCATACTATTTTAAATTATATGTGCATGAAAGGGTAAAATTCACCCTCATATGGAAAGACCAAAACAAAACTGGGCTTACACAGGACTTACATGGTTTAGGCCTCATGTTGGCCTCACTGCACAGGGATGAATTTTATCAGAACTCAAGTGTGAGTTACTCATTAAATCTCCATCCTTTCCCTTTACTAAATGAGATCATCTGTCAGTCTGTCTCACTTCCTCTTAAATCAAAATGTGCATCAGGATATATCAAAATCACTTCAGACTATTGACTGTATACAACAAACTTTAGAAGTCTGATCCAAAGTGCCACCACATTACAGCAGAATTAAGTTGTACATCCACTCCAGAAAAGAGCTATGCATGATGTGAGTACAACAAACAGGGGCCACACATTTGTACTTCTTGTAACAAAATGTTACAAGGCCTGCTCCTGCTGAAACGAATGGGAGTTTGCCATTGACTTACATGGGAGCAGGAATGGGCTCAGTTGCTGCCTTGCCCTTGCATGGGAGAGAACAAGGAGCTTTCTATCCCTTGCAAAACCTTTGCAAGGGCTATGTAGAATTGCAGTGTTTGAACTCAGGGAAGGGCAGGGACACTCCATAGGCAAGGGGTAGGAAGGAGGCAGGCTCACATCCCCCTCACCCTTTGCACCAAACTGTGAAGCAGGAGAGAGGTAAAGATATAAAAGGCTAAAGTAGAGGGTAGCTCTGCTCTCAGTGCCTTCTGGGTGTGTATAGGGGCAGGGCTGGCTCCAGGCACCAGCGAAGGAAGCAGGTGCCTGGGGTGGCCAATAGAAAGGGCGGCATGTCCTGGTCTTCAGCGGCAATTCGGTGGCGGGTCCTTCACTCCCTCTCTTCCTCTTCCCCGGCACTTCGGCGGCAGCTCAGTCGGGTTTTTCTTTTTTTTTTCCTTTTTTTTTTTCTTCGTCGCTTGGGGCGGCAAAAAAGCTGGAGCCAGCCCTGGTAGGGGGAGCTTAGACTCTGTGCTTCTCTTTACTCTGGGCTGTACTTACAGGCATGGTCTAGCCCTGCATTTATCAACCTTCTTAATACTAGGGACCAACTTGCTGCCTTCCTAAACTGTGTCAGGGAGCTTTCAAGGACTGGTACCAGTTAAGAAACACTTGGCTAGCCCTTTGTGATTATCAGGATCTTTATGCTAGAGCAATGGTTCTCAACCAGGGGTCTGTATCCCTGAGGGTACGCAGATGTCTTCGGGGGGGTACAAAAACTCATCTAGATATTTGCCTAGTTTTACAACAGGCTACATAAAAAGCACTAATACAGTCAGTACAAACTAAAATGTCATACAGACAATGACTTGTTTACGTTGCTCTATATACTATACGCTGAAATGTAAGTACAATATTGATATTCCAATTGACTTATTTTATAATTCTATGGTAAACATGAGAATGTAAGCAATTTTTCAGTAATAGTGTGCAGTGTCAGTTTTGTATTTTTATGTCTGATTTTGTAAGCAAGTAGTTTTTAAGTGAGGTGAAATTTGGGGGTACGCAAGACAAATCAGACTCCTGAAAGGGTTACAGTAGTCTGGAAAGGTTGAGAGCCTAGTGTGTTCTAGAGAATACACATATATTAGCTCTCCCACTGTTGAGGATGATATGTTAATTTGATGTTTCAGTTTCACACTAATCCTTACCATCTCAGACTGGAGAACGATGGTGTGAATTTCACATGAAGATGTGTCACAGGTGACTTGAAAGCTCTGCAGGGATTACACGTCACACTCATCCCACAGCTCAGGTGGGAACATGCCTCATTTTTATTAATTACCTTGTTTGTAGGGGGAGAAGGAAGATATTTGAAAACAAGCTGTGTTCTCATTCAGGGTGGGGAGCCTAATGGGTTAAAATGACTGCTGGTTTATAAGGGCACAATAACCAATCCTTTTAAAAGGAGAAGAGAAAACCATTGTCCACTTCTCGTGCTACACAAATCTGTTTCATTTTAATCTAATCCATTGAGGCTGAGATTGAAATCAGTGTGAGCTAAAATGCTTGGTGCAATTTATTTTCAGAATATGAGGCCAGATCCTGCTACCAGGGAGAAAATGACAGATGATCTCAGGGAGAAAAGCCACAATGTCTCCACTAGACAGCCACAAGGTGGAGAGCTAGCAGACAGTGTAGTTCCAGCCATATCAGTCCCACAATATGGGAGAAAACAAGGTGGCTGAGGTAATCTCTCTTATGGGACAGCTTTTGTTGGTTAAAGATACAAGCTTTGGAGCTCCACAGAGCTCCTCTTCAAGTCAGGCTTGGCTGTCATTCTGAGGAAAGAGGATACACTTTCAAAAGGAAAGAGAAGTCAAGAAGAACACTTGAACAGCGACACTCACAACTAAGTTTTCTCATACATGATTTGGGGAAAGGACCAAGACTGGGGAATATTAAATTATTTTTAAATTTCTTTTCTCACAAGAGTATAATTCTTGAAGATATATTTTTGCTCCCGTGTACAGTAGTTCTTCAGATCTTTTCTGGGGGCCAAAGTAAAAACCAATACACCCAAAAGTGTTCACCCCTCCCTTTCCTGCTCCTATAAAATGGTTTCACAGCTTTTGCAACTTTGCATGTATTTCTAAGCACATACTGTATTTTTGATTGAATTAGGTGACATTTATTCAATCCAGGTGAATGCTAAAAATTCCAAGTTGTTAAAAACCACTGCATAAATGTTGATAGCGTTTAGTTAGAATCAATGTAAGGCATATTCTGCTGTGGGAGTGACCAGCCTCAGCCTCTCTGACCTGTCACAAGCACACACACATTTCCATTGTAGTGTTGCCATACGCAGAGATAAGTAGTAATTGTTTTGGGGCACTGGGAGTTGTCAGTATGGCTATGATTGGTTTATGCCTTTGTATTTTTGTATCTACCAACAAGTACCTGGAAGTGAGACACTGAAAAGCAAACCTACTACACAGGTGACATCTCCCTCCATGTGTTTATTTATTTTATTTTTTTTTCTTTGTGAAGTGTAGTATCCTGAGTCCAACCAGTGAAGGAGGTGACCCTGGCAAATCCATCCCAGATGGTACACACAATGCAGTATATGTTCAGGCCATCCTTAGGGAGTTTATTGTTTGAGCTATATGGATAGATATGCAAGGAAAACATGATTAACAAAGCTCATAGTTATGTGACTCACCTATGGAATATCGTGTTTTAAGTTAAGGTGACCCCCGATGTCCTGGGCATGACACTATACACTGCACACCAATGTTCCGTCATGACCGATACAGGAAAAACATTGGTGATGAAGTCCCTTAGGCCTCATCTTCACTAGGAAAAACAGGTTTGTTCTTAATTACTATAGTCAGTTAATACAAGGTGATAGAGGTGATCTATCTAATACAAGGTGATCTAATAGAGACAAGGCAACTTGTAGTTTTCACAGGAGGTACCAGGCTGAGTTAAAAACTGTGGGGGAGTTTTGTCTTCATTAGGATTGTATCTTGAGTTAGTTAACTTGTGATAAGAACATGCCTTTTCCTTAGTGCAGGCAAGCCTGAGAGAATGGTGCCATTCTCCAAGCTACAGCTATGGAGAGCTCCCCAGCTCCCCTTCCTTAGGGACTACTAGCAACAAACAAGCTCTCTTCCACTCCCCCACCCTTGTAAAGGTATTTTCTAGCTAATGGAAACCAAGGTGGCCCATTCTTTAGCACATACTTATAATGTTCAGAACTCATTAACTCTGTAGTTCATGTATTATGCTGTACAAACACAGGGTATATCAAATAGGTAGGCTTTTTGAGGTCTGCTCTCCAGCATGCACAATCACTGCTATTCACAATGTTTTTCCTAATGCCTCAAGCTGTGTAATTGTGTAATAAATCCTGAGATACAGAATATTTACTCTTATTTTTCATGGCTTGTTATCTTGGCCACTTCAAAGTGCGTCTTTTAACCCTTGGTAAGTATTGGAGGACAGAAGAATCTAGCTTTAAAATTAAAAATTGCTTCAAGTCTATTCCAGGCACAATGAAAATGAAACAAGAAATAGATCCCTCCAGAAATGCCAATAAATGCCAGACTAACAGGCACACACACACACACACAAATTAAAAACTCCTGAGCCTTTATCTTTTGCATCTTTCTAAGTACCCCCCACACGGGTTGAGTGGAAAGAAAGGCATCTTGCTCAGGTTCTTCCCACGATCTTAACTTTCCCTATTTATCCTTTAATCTTATTTTTCATTTACTATTTATTTAATGTTATTTATATATTTTCTTTTAAATTAGTTACATATTTCACCCAGTGTCAAAGATCATGTAAATTGATAATACACTATTTAAATAAAACTAGTCTTATGCTGTGTTTGTTCTCTTTTTAATTTAATCCATCTGACCATTCATTACTCTTTCCCTCCCTCCCACCGCCCATTCCCTTTTTCGCATGCACACTGGCTCTTACATTATGCACTACCTCTTCCCGAAAGCATTCATCACAGACATTTATTTTGTCTCTTCCTTTTAATTGTGTATTTTCCCTCTGTTTTTGGTCCTTTCCTTTAAAATGAATTATTATTATTGCAGTAGCTCTATCTTTTAGCTCTTGCCCTTTTCAGCTTGTTTCTATCTTTTTTCTTTCTCCTCTGTCTCTTTTTCCCCCTTGATTACTCTCCTCTTCTCTGGCCGATTCCCTCAGCACTTAATACTGTAGCTGATTTCTTTGCCCCCCAGCTCATTCCCTACTTTACTTGCTTTCCAGACTTGTTTGTTCCTCCTCCTCCTCCCTAATCCCTTGTCCCCTCTTATTTACATTCACAACCCTGCTTCTCTCAGGCCCCTGCTGTCTTACCATATCTCTCTCTCCATATTAGTGGTGCAGTTTCAAGTGAAACTAACAGACTTTAATTTCTCTGTGTACTTTCCCTGCATCCAAGCTAATGGGCAGAGCAAGCAGCAGGGTTGGTGCGGGTGGAGCAGAAGAGGCAGAGTGAAATTAACAAACTTGATAGCACTTCACATTTTGTTAATTTCACTTGAACTGTTCCACTCAGCTGGGTAGCAGAGCAGCCTGAGCAGTCCAGATGTGTGTATGCAACTCTCACTGATGTCAACAAGAGTTATTCATGTGGACTGTGGTCAGTACATGATGCAAAATGTCATTATCTTTCTCAGCAGCAAAGGTGCAACGTGGCAACAGAATAGTGTTCAGTTATTTTAAGATAAAGACAAATAAATTTTAGAAGTGTAAGACCATTTATAAAGACAACAATATTGGGCCCAAACCAAAGCCCACTGTAGTCAGTGGGAGCCTTTCTATTGATCTCAGTGGGTTTTAGATCAGTCCCATTTAGAGCTAGGTGGGAAACAGTTTTCCAGTCTTGTGAAACTTTCCGAGATTTCAAAAATGGTCCAATTCACAGCAACAGAATGAAACTCTGACCTTTCAAAATTGTTTGCAAAGATCCAAAATGGGAGCCCCCCAGAATAGCCAATAGCCTTGTGGTTAATGCAGTCAGCCAGGATGTGTGAAACACATCTTCAAGTCCCTGGTCAGTGTGTCTATGTCTGTGTCTCTCTCTCTCATTTTGATCAGAAATTCCATCCTGGACCTGAGACACCTTTCCTGATGAGCTGTTCATGAAAACTACATCCCTGCAAAAAGTTTCAGATTTGACGAAATAGTATTTTCTGATGAAAAAAAGTTTCATCAAAAAATTTCCTACCATTTCTAGTCCTTTTGTGACTAAGTATGGAAGAATCAGGCCCACACAGACAGCATGACTAATATCTAAGTGATAATTGGATGAACCTTTGGCCAATTAAGATAGGCACAAAGAGTAACTGGTTTGCAGACTCACTGTTTACGGAGTTCTTTGCACCTGTGGTCTGGCTGACTTCTAGCCTTCGTAGGACAAATCATGGAATTGTATTCTTATAAGAATGGCAGAATCAGGCTCTCTGAAAATAATAAAATACAGGGCAAAAGAGAGAAGGGACATACTCGGATCTCTTTTACACCAGTGAGCAACTGAGATGAGAGTATGGCCCAAGGGGGCGGGGCATAACCCCTTTATATACACAAGTAATTATTAGGCATTACATTTGTTCAGTAAATTCCAGAGGGAAAAATTATCTACCTGTTATTTCTTTCAAAAATTTGGCCTATTGTGTTATATGTGACATAATTAACAAGCCAATATAACATGTGCAATTTTCTCAAAACTGTGATTAAATAAATGATTGGAGGGCAAATGGAATGGCTTTTACTGAGACAGCTAACAATAAGACACACATTGGGTTCTTATTATCTGCTATTAGCTTTGGCTTTCAGGGAGGAGAAAAATATATTTTGGGGATCATTCATTGTACCATTTTAATATTTTACTTTATATTTTGCTAAAAAAAAAAAATCAGGCTCACGAAAAGTTACCTCCAAAAGAATTCTTTGTATGTAGTGATTTTTTTTATTTATTTTTTAAAACTCCACCAAAGCACATGGGTGTCAGGGGACGTACAGTCTTGTGATGAAGGTATTTGACTGGGATTTAAGAGATCTGGACTCAATTCCTGGTTTAACCACAGAATTATTGTGCAGCCCTTCCAAATCACTTAATCCCTTTATGCCTCAGTTTCCAATGGGGATAATAATACTTCCTGTCTCTATTTGAGGTGTAAACTCTTCAGGCAAGGATTCTCTCATACTATATCATCAGTTTTACAGCACCTAACACAATAGGGCCCTAATGTTTGTTGTGTCTCTAGATGCTACCATAGTACAAATAAAGATAAAAATAGCTTGAACAGCTGTGTAGCACAGCTCTCCCTGGAGCGCAAAGAGCCCTTTGCTCTTGTCAATTATTCCTGAGGGTGCTGATGTCTCATCAGGCCTATTCTAGACAATTGACTCTCTACTCTAAGGATACTTCTTTACATGTATACCATCTTCAAATTCTATCTTTCTATTCTTACAGTCCACCTACTCTCTAACACAGCACTTGCCTCTTTCTGCTAAGCCCAAGCCTTTGTAACTAAGGGTTTGTCTACATGAACAATTAGCCCCCAGGAAGCTGGAGTGTGAATCTACCCTGTGCTAACCTGCCGTGGTCTAACTGGTCATGTGCACCCTGCTGACATTTGTTAGTGTGGCTTGATCTGGTCAGCTTTGAAACAGGACTAGATCAAAGCACATTAAGAGACTATCAATCCGCAGCGGCAAGGAGCACATGAACAGTTAGGCCTCAGTGGGCTAGTGTGGGTGAGATTCACACCCCAGCTTGCCACTAATTAAATGTTTGTGTACACAAGCCCTAAATCAGCAAAGAGTTATATATTAGCAATAGGCCGAGTGAATAAGGATAATTTTCCAGCGTGGAACATGGAATATTATTAGCTACATGATCATACTCAAACTGATGCTTGGGAAGTTAAAATGATTTAAAAATTGGCATGGCAAAAATGTCACGTAACAAGAGTTTAAAAAAACCACAAAAAGAGTCACTTGTTTCTAACACTGAACAAGGACCTTAATTAGAATAAGGTAAATGGAATTATGCCTAAAACCTCTCTCTCTCTCCTTCACTGCAGAGAGACCCTTCCCCAGCCCTCTTACCTGCCTCCTGCTACAGTTTTAATCACATATCCTCACAAAGATCCAGAGGTAGCAGTGGAGGAATTGGGATGCAGCAAAGGAACAGATTCCCTAAATTGGTGCAGCTCTGTTGGCTTCACTGAAGGCATGCCAATTTACACCAGCTGCAACTTTCTCTTAAAGGCCTATTCACGGTTGTTAGGATGCTGTTAGAAACACAGATGCAGTAGGATGTGCTCATCTTTCAGGCATGATCACGAAAGAAAGATTATCTGCATATGGGATAGAGGACAGGAAATGTGGTATAGTTTCACACTAGCCGACTTCACAGTGCTCTGCGGGTGTGGTCCCAATTCACATCTCCGTGGAGTGGACTGAGCAATTTTAGATCTGTTTGCATTGCCCTCACGGTGTCCAGAATAGCCACTAGTAACAGCATAACTGCAGGTGACAAAAGTCATGACCTTTTACGAAAAATGAAAATCTCCTACATTCACAAGAAACCCACAGTCCTACTCATAAGGCAGGAAGTGCCTTTAATACCCAGATGGTTCACTGCCACTTATCATACTATATTAATGCTTACTGACTGTTTTTTAAAACTGCCTGCTTTGTGTTGAAATAGCCAGCAGTGGTAGAGCCATTGGGCTTTGATTCCCTTTTTCAGCAAGTGGTTCAGGTCTCAGTTGTTATCTTTGATGTTTTCTGTACTGCTAATGACTACTGTGGAGCTCCTCTCTGTGGGAGCTATGACACAGAGATCCATTTCACTACTGCTGTGTGACACATTTTCTCAAGTTCTTTAAGTGTATATCACTAAACTGGTAGGCACAGATGAAGCAAGGCACATAATTTTATCTGAATTTCAGAAAACATTTTCCTACTAACTTTCACAAAAGATGACTCCGCTAAACCACTGGGAATGCTCCAGCAACTGTTAAAGAAGGAAAGTTGCAGGGATCGATTAAATGCAACAATCTGCGCTCAAGAGAGCTAGCAGGCACAACATAACTGCTGTGCTGGTTTTGTTAAACAAAGGCGGGCCTATACAACTGATCTGCAGTCATCTTTTAAAGAATCAGTTGTTAAAATCTTGCTCAAAAACCCCTCTCCCAATGCCGATAATCGGTACCTCTATCACCTTATTTGAAATCTCCCATTGTTGTGAACAGGCAATCTCAAGCAGTATCTGGAGTCCTCGGGTCATTTTGAGTGTGGTCAAGTTGTTTTTAAGCCTGGGCGCCACTTGTGAAGTTGCTTCAAGTTCTGCTTCTTTTGGTGGGTGAAGACAAGCTACCAAAATGTTCACATTTGGTTGCCTAAATCCTTATTTTGACACCTAAATAAATGTGGTCAATATTTAGAGGTGCTAAGCTCTTACAGGTTGATAGAAATGAGGCAACTTTTACACAGCTACTTAAATACAGATTTCTGGGCCTAAATGGAGGCACATGTGACAATTTTGGCACTACTGTATTTGTCCATTCTAATTCATTTAGGTCTATCATCTCTCTTCCATGCCTCAGACCTCATAGTGCTGCTGACATGTCCGCAGGCCCTACTAATGATAGATAGAACCTCTCCTAATTCCTTTCATCCATAACATTTAGGCGCCCTTGAGGTAACTTAAAAATATGGCGCAGCAACACAGTTTAAGGAAAAACACTTCCAGTAAGCTAGGCAATTTAAAACTGACACTCCCCTGTCCCTTTGAAAAATTCTCCTACCATATCATCTCCCACAAATATGTGAGGGGGCAAAAAGAGTGGGGGATAAGCTCTGCAATATGCCCTAAAATTATTTTAATCATGCAGCCATTCAATGATGCAATAGTATTTTTTGGAATATTGGATATACAACATCACCATGTCATCGGAAAGAAGTTGCAGAGACCACAACTTTCCGCTATGGGCAATGAATCACCAGTAGAAGGCATACTGAGTTATTGGAGAAAGTAAGGACATAGTCCATGTCACCTCTAAGTGCCACAGACCTGGGGAGTGGGAATGATTCCTCCCCCACCCTTCTTTTCCTTCAGGAATTTAATAGAACTCGAGTTAATGCCCCTTGCAGGCTGGGCATCCCCTGTAAAGACGTAGTGTTTATCAGCTCCATCAGGGATTCCCACATGGGGTTCATCAGAAATCTACCTTGTCACTCCTCTTGCTCCATATTTAGGGAGGTCAGTACCTGATCCAAAGCCACAGGAACCATTAGGAGTTAATTGACTTCAATGGGCTTTGAATCAGGCCCTTTACGGGAAGACATAGATTGCAATATACTGCCAACATGCAGCTTTATCTCTCTCTCAACTGACCCAGGCATAGCAGTTGATTTGATAATATCCTCATATACTTTGCTGAGGTATCGATGACTACACAAGGTGCAAGCAATGGAAAAATCGGGCCCTACATTTCTTCAAATTCTTTATAATGCTTCACCAAAAAGGGCAAAATTCTGCTTTCAGTTACACCACGCACATAGTGTTGCAGGGGTGAAACTGAGAGGAACATTTGGCACAAAGCCCGGAATTTGACTGAGCATTTTTATGGAGATGCTATTAACCCACATCATGAGCCAACTCTTCACTCAGACCGCTTAATAAAAATACTGCTCCTTTTGTCTTTATATTTAACCTGCTACGTTAACAATAAAGCTGGCCACATTGTTCACTGGGTACAATTTATCAGATGAATTTATTTATTTTTTTAATCCATGAACAGATTGTGATGTAATTTTATGGGTTTATCACTCACAACTGTTTGAGAAATAGTTTATACAAGAAAACTTTATTCTATAGCAGGTTTGGGAACTCATCAGTGTAAGTATTTGCTATTTATTAGTCTCACCATATAAATAAAAACTTACTCACCTGAAACATGAGAATAAAGGTGAAATTCAAATGTGTGCAGAGGGCCAGCCAAAGACCTATGCACCACTTAAGTTCCCTTTAAGCCCTCAAAATGGGACTTGTGATGCATAGCAGTAATTTTCACACTAAGGCTATGTCTACATTTGGAGTTGGGGGTGATATTCCTAACTCGTATAGACATGTGTGTGCTAGCTCTCATCAAGCTGGCATGCTAAAAATAGTAGTGTAGCCATGGTAGCATGGGCAGCAGCAGTCAGTGGCATGGGCAAGTTGTCCCAAGTATGTATCTACAGGATGTGGGCAGGTTTGTACTTGGGGTAGCTAACCCATGCCACCACTCGCCACTGCATGTGCTACCCTAGGTACATTACTATTGTTAGCATGGTAGCTTGATGAGCGCTAGCATGAGTATGCCTATGCGAGCTAGGAATCACATCCCCAGCTCCAAGTGTAGACAAAGCCTTAATGAATAAAAAGGGGTGTGAATACCCTTTTGAAGAATAATCACAATTCACTTTCTTTGCTATATTCACCCAGCTCTAATTAAGAAGTGGCTATAATAATATGAGAAGTGCCATATACATGGCATTATACACTGAATTGCTCCCCAATTTCAAATGTACTATATTCCCTGGTATCTCATCACTACAAAAGGTTACACTGTTTGCAAAAACAGTGGAACACAACAGTAACAGTGCTGGGCTGAATTAGCATCAATTCGCATCTAAATTGCATTTTTAAATTAATGCATTAATGCGTGAATGCAAATTATATCACCCCCCCACACACACACACACTTCAAGCTTTATTTAGTGATAGAAATTTATCAGACCGCCAGTATCAATCTGACTAACTTCAGACTTAGAGTGACTGCTGGCCTGCATATATTCAGCTGGCACCCACTGATTAAAAGAAAGTTCATATGTTTCCTTTAAATTAATGACACAAGTTAACATACTTTTTATAATGTCCATCCAATTTTACTGCTGCACTCTTAAGGCCAAGTCCTACCCTGATTTACAACCGCTGCCTAATGCCTTTAAATGAGGTGCTAAGTCAGGGGTAGATTTGGCCCTTATTTCACTTTCTATGCATTATGCATGCATATATGCATTGCAGTAAGTCACTGCCTATGGTGTGACACGTCTTGAGTCTTTTCCTGTGTAGCATTATATACCAAACTGCTGCTCTGGAAGGGAAGTAAGTATAAGACACAAGCAGAAGTTCACTACACTAAGCACTGGTGCAGTACTTTAACTCACAATTCTCATGCAAGAACTTTTCAGTGATGGAAATTCTAGAGGTTTCACTTATGTGGCATTTCTGATCCCTGAAATGGATTCATAACATCATTATGATATTATGAACACTTAGCTCCATTTATGGAGTTTTTATTATTATTTCATTTAATGGAAACAAAAGTTCTGTGTGAGTTTTTAAGTTAGAAGATGTTCACATATATAAGTGATGGGTGAACTAAGGAAAGATTCAGAGGTTCTCATTGAATAAGCACGTATTGGAGACTTGTCTAAACTATCAGAACCTTTTGAGCCTAGAGATTTGGGATGGAAATTTTGCAAGAGTTACAGTTACTTCTATTTCTGGTTGGGAATTTCTCTTTTTGGAAATGCCACAAAGCAAATTCAACCATGGTATAAGATGCTGTTATGTCATTGGAGTTATGCCTACAATTAGAGATTAATTGAAGCCCAATTTTCACAATTAGGTTTTCAATCTCAGCCCACATCTGAAAATGTAAAGGCAACAAAATAAAAGAAAAAAAAAGTTTTAAAATGGTAATTTTAAATTCAGTTCAGTTTGTGTTCAAGTTAGTCTGAAGTTCAGTTCCTGTTTTATCCAGACTCATTCATTCATCTTGATACTAGTGCGAGCCCTCCTAGTTTTTCCATGCTAACAAATCCAGTGCAATTTTTACACCTCAGTGCATACTGGTTCGTGGCTACTGGGAATAGGGTTTTCAAAGGTGGGGTTATTTTTCCTTTGTTGTATGTTGATTCTAACAAGTGAAATGCCATTTATCTTTAGATCAAATCACACGTTATTAGGCTAGAATACAGGAATGGCTGGGTGAAATTCTCTGGCCTGTGCCATGCAGGAGGTCAGATTAGAATTCAGTGTTTCCCAAACTGCGAGCCATGGCTTCCATTGGGAGCTATGAAGGATTCATGGAGGAACTATGAGTGATTTGGAAAAAAAAATAAAATAAATCAATATGGCCATTCTTGTTTTGTTTTTTTTTCCTAATTAAGACACTGTTAAACTAGGCTTAAATATCATCTGTGTCTTATCTATTCATCTACACCTTGTCCTGTTGCTGCCAGACCTGGGAGTCTCTCTGTGGCTCCTTTCCCCTCCCACCCCCATTCCTGCAGGCTGCAGAAGAGAGACTTCCTGCTAGGGGAAGCATTCAACCAGAAGCCTTTAGCTGAAAGCACCCTGCTGAAGTGAAGAGCAAAGAAAGGCTCCCAGTGACAGCAGCAGCACTAGCCAATAGAGGAAGGCGGCTGACGGAGAGAAAGGTGAGTCTTATCTTTATAAAGTAATGATTTTTGCCAAGTACCGAGCCTACATGTAGCACGCATTCAGCTGAAGACTATGATGATTTTAATAAAGTTAAACAGCAAAGGAAGAAAAGTAGACAATACAATGAGAGTTGCATTATGTTTGGATTTTCATGTCTCAGTGTTACTGCAGAAAGTCCACAACCACAATGTGTCATTTGTTTTCAAGTGTTAGTAAATGAAAGTAGCAACTGTTCCTTAAACTGTCTAAAGCAGTCGTTCCCAAAGTTCTTCTGCTGCTTGTGCAGGGAAAGCCCCTGGCAGGCCGGGCCAGTTTGTTTACCTGCCCGTCCGCAGTTTCGGCCAGTCGCAGCTCCCAGTGGCCACAGTTCGCTGCTCCAGGCCAATGGGAGCTGCTGAAAGCGGTGCGGGCCAAGGGACGTACTGGCCGCCGCTTCCAGGAGCTCCCATTGGCCTGGAACGGTGAACCGTGGCCACTGGGAGCTGCGACTGGCCGAAACTGCGGACGGGCTGGTAAACAAACTGGCCCGGCCCGCCAGGGGCTTTCCCTGCACAAGCGGTAGAACAAGTTTGGGAACCACTGGTCTTGTTCCTTAAAAAGCCTTAGTAGCATCTTATGTTGTGGTCATGAGAATTGAAAAATGCCAACGAGCACACCCATTGGAGAGACCCTTCTCTTCCAGTAGTAATAGACATGTGTAGAGTTATGATTGGAGAACAATCTTGTCCCTGAAAACCATTCCTATGTCAAATAATACTATCTATCTATGCACTGAGGACCTTGCAGAAAACGTCTAGGACCAGCTGATAGAACGAGTTAAGAAGAGTCAGTATTCTGCACTGCAGCTTGATGAACCGACAGACATAGCTCAGCTTTTGTATATTGTGAGATTTGTTAAAGCAGGTATGGTCACAGAAGAAATTTTATTTTGCAAAGAAATTCCAACCTGAACAACTGGTGAAGAAATATTGAAGATCCCCACAAACTTCATAGGATGAAGATCTTAACTGAGCTATGTGTGAGGGGCTGTGCACTGATGGAGCAGTAGCCATGACTGGAAAGAACAAGTAAAGAAAGTGGCACCAGCAGCAAATGGGGCACAATGCAGGATTCATCACCAATCTTTAGCATCAAAAAGTTGAAACCTGAAATACACGAGGCCCTCAACATTAGTAAAGTTGTTAATTATATAACACACATTGTTTTAGCATGCTATGCAAAGAGATGAGCTCTGACTATACTCAGGTTCTATTTCATTGTGACGTTAGGTGGTGTTCACATGGATAAGTGTTACAACTCATCTTGGAACTGCATGAAGAAATCAGAATTTTCCTGAAAACAGACCTTGCAGATTACATATGTAAAGTGGACTTCTTGACTATGTTAGCTTACCTGGTGGACGTAGTTGGCATTTTTAATGCAATGAACCTAACTCTTTAAGGCAGGAATACAAATATACTAGATATGAAAAAGAAAATTGGGGGATTCATGCAGAAGCTTTGTTTCTAGAGATGCCACATTGAAAAGAGAATAACTGACATGTTTCCGGTGTCAGACTTTTTAAAAGTACAGAGTAAAAGTGCTATTAAAGACCAAATATTAATTCATTTGTCTGGAGAGTATTCCCATTTTGCTGAATATTTTACGGGAATTGAAGAAGACACAACAGATCTTACATCTTGACAGGGGATTAGACTAGAAGTCCCTGGCAGTCCCTTTAAACCCTATGATTCTATGAATCTCCAGTTACTGAGAGGTTCTAAATGTGTTCTAGGTAACAGGTGACACCATTCCAACATAAGGATCTCATCTGAAGAAAATCTCTTCAAATTGTTAAGTGATGCTGAAAATTAAATTTTAAAGTCTAACGAACCAGAAATTCTGGATTTCTGTTAAAGGAGAGTATGAAGGACTCAGTGATAAAGCTATGAAAGTGCGGCTTCCATTTATCTCTGTGAGTCTGGGCTTTCAGCAATGATTTCTGTGAAAACTAAGCACAGAAATGGTTTAAACTTGGGAAATGATTTCATACATTGTTTTACGATGCTATGTAAAGAGATGGGCTTTGACCACATTCAGCTTCTGTTTCACAGTGAATTCAGGTGATGTTCAGAGACTCAGACAAACATTAGGCAACTATGCAGATCAAAACTGGCCATTCTTCTCACTAAAATCTTAGGCTAGGTCTGAATGCGCCAAAATTTTTTTTAAAAAAAATCCATAATTTCAAATTATAGTTTTAAAAACCTGGACTAAATCAGATTAGATTATGTAGTTAAAGTCACAAAACGATCTGAACTTCAGTGTCCCTCTTGAACCTAGTGTTCTGAATCAGTTAAAAAAATGGTATTTTGTCATGGTGAGCTACAAAGTTTTAAAATAAAGGAGCTGCAGTATTTCTAAAAATTTGGCAGCCACAGGACAAAATGATCAGAATGGTCCCTTCGGACCTTAAAAGATATGAATATATAAAAAGGAAATATCTCACTTCATGGCAACTGATTCTGCCATTCTTACTTTAAGTGAGTAGCACTTTCCTTCACAAATAATTGCATTAAAATCAGTGGGACTACTCAAGAAGCTGGGTACTACTTAACATGAGTAAGGATGGCAGTTTCATATACATACAGATTAATCCATTTGGATCCAATTCTGCATCACATTTCCTCTAAAAATTAACTTAGAAGTGTACTGTATCGGAATAAAAGCTTATGAAAGCTGCCGCAAATATTCAGCTTATTATAAAACATCATGGAAATCACCAGAAATAATTTAGAACAGATTTAGAAATAATCATCTAAATATCAATTAATCTGAAAACATCACTATTAAAATGAAATTGAAATAGAAAGAGCCTCATGAAGGATGTGCAGCAGCAGTTGCAATTGTGTGATAATTTCATTTAATTTCATTCTGCTATCAGGCTTCTGAGATGTAATGCTATTCTTTAAATATTCCATGTCCATGCACTGTCTTGCAGTTTATTATTTATACAATAGATGAAAGTTCCTGAGTTTTTTCCTCCTGAATAACATACTACTGTGGGAAACCGACTCATCAAGGTTAACCATTCTTCTTGCCTACTACCTTCAAAAATTACATCCTCAAGAGGAATTGCACAACTAAGTAGGATATTGTGGGCAAATTTAATTAACTAAATGTCAGAGTCCACAGTTGTTGCAGATGACATAAAGGAAAAAAAAAAAAGAGCTAGGGCATAACCTTGAGGTAGTTGCTGTTACTGCCAAGTGTTCTACAGGATTGTTCACCTGGACAGGAGGCTTTCAGTCCATTGGCAGAGTTAATGCCTATGCCTGTGTGTGAGCATCTCCGTAATCCCCCAAAATAGAACTTCAAGAAAATCTTTCTTACACGTGTGTAGGAAAAATATGGGGGATAAGAAAATAAAACATGAAGGGCTCTGTCCTTGCAAGTCTTGTGCCCACATATCTATAAGATGTTAATGATCTGACCCAATATCACTTTTTAATTGGAACAAATGCAGGGGCACCCAAACTTTGCCTAGCTGAGGGCCACTGTGGCAATTTGCCAGGAGACCTTGAGCTAATACTTAATTTGCATCAAATGGAGGAGTTGTTAGCGGCTTTATTTTGCAGGTGCAGCCCATGGAGGCCATAGGTCCCAGCATAAAATGCTTGCAAGAGTGCCCGTAAGCTTAGAATGTCTTTCGTTTCATGCCCTGTCCACAGTGGGTGTTTGGGTATTTTTGGGGGGGGTGTGTGTGGGGGGGGGATTAAAAATCAGTATTTGCCCAGGTTTTTGTAACTTTCAGCAAATGGATGAAAGAAACCGCCTCAGCTAAATCAGTGAAATTACTGCCAGGCTGCCTGAGCTCATATGCACTTCAAGGACCACTCCTGCTTGCCATTGCAGCACTCTGGGAAGTCAAAGAGCTTCACTGCTCTAGGGTGTGGATGGGAAGTAACTTCCCGCAGGCCTTTACAGGTGCAGCTTACGACTCACCTCACACCAATCAGATCTTCTAGCTGGGGCATTTGGGGTGGGGTTGGGGGGTGAAGCCAAGCCCCCCCAACACACACACACCGTTTTCCAGTGCCTCCCTGCCCACTTCCTGTGAAGGAGTACCAGATGTGTAGCTCCCATTCTCCCCCACAGTCTGAATCCAGTATGTGGGAGGCACTCATGTGGTTGCCTAGGAGAGGGCCAGGGTCTTATTTTCTTGGGCAGCAACATCACAATATGGCCCTAAATAAAATGGAGTACCATATATGAAGCCAAAGTGTAAACACCCAATGCATCACCAGCACACAGACCAGCTTAACGAAACTTACTTATGCATGTGAATACAGACTTTGGCAGATCACTCATAGCTATTTAAACATTGCTCCAGATACGAGCTGACAACAGAAGCAGCAGCCACAGGATTAAAGAGTTAATTAAATTATAAAGGGACTGTCAAACAAATGTGTAGCCACAGAAAGCATAGAAAATATCTAACTGCTGGAATCATTAAACAAGGCTTCTGAGAAAAACTAAATGAAAATTAACTAGTTCAAGTTAAGCAGAAGAGTGAGAGTGAAATTGAATGATTTCTCCCCTGTGAAAAACTTCTGAACGCTTATAAATGACCACTCAGTTACTATGGGCTATCATAAATACATGGGAAACAACCCCTTTAGACTATTAATTATTGGAACTGGAATATAAACTTAAAATACTTGAACAGAAACTAAGGGGACCACTGAGATATTTATAGCAGAATATAATGAACAGTAGCAGAATTATAAAAATGATGAAGGCTTGGCAGACAATACCCTATATTTGATATTCCAGGAAGATGCAATCAAGGTTTTTTATTATTGTAATTTAGTAAGAATATACAGCCCCATCTTTAAAAATTTATGGAGAATACACTTGTTATTCTTAGGCAGAAACAATCTTCAGCCTCACAATGGGAGAATGTGTCCCATAACCTGAACAGTGCTGGGAAATCACCATTACCAGACATTCTTGCTAATGTTATGTTTTGATAGGAATGAGCTAAAATAAAAACATTAGATGTGAACATGCACATAAAGCATTTGTAGTTTGAGTCACATTCTCCAGAGTGTTAATGCTTTTGGAGATATCAAATCATCATAAAGTATATGCTTGTTATAAGCACTGTGAGAAATAAGTGACTACCACTATCCCAAGTTAGAAATAACATGTTTGGCTGAATCTCTAGGCCAGATACTTGCCTGACATAAATTGGTATGATGCTGATTTACACCAGCTAATAATCTGTCTTTACCTATCTTTTTGGAACATATCTTGAGAATTAATGGTTGTGCACTATTCTACAATCAATAATATGTACTTTTAAGATTAAAATAATTTGCAATTATAAAACTCCTTTTCCTGGATGGTCTTAAAGCTCTTTAGAAATAATAAGGAGCAAAATGTGTCTCTTCCTGGAAGGAAGTCAGAGAGCTCAGGGATCCTTTCTTCCTATTGTGACAAGGTTCCTCCTCTGCCTCGGTGGGTCCTGCGCTTATTGGCAGATTTGCTTGCCTCAGAGATTCACAGTAGCCCTCAGTTTGGCTACTCTGGCTAGTGGCTCCAACCTGCCATCCACTCAGCTAATCTTATCACTGGCCAGCATTGGGGGAACAGAGAACAATCCCCGCAGTCCCTGTGTCCCACCTAGTGGGTTGGGGACAGGGCAGATCCCTTTCCAATTTAGACCTTCCCTTCTGGTGTTTCTCACAGACCAGGTTCAACTCCTCCTCTGTCTGATCAGGAGTTGGGGGGATCAGGGGGTGAACCCGGGCCCACCCTCTACACCAGGTTCCAGCCCAGGGCCCTGTGGATAGCAGCTGTCCACAATGTTCCCTGTATCAGCTGCGTGACAGCTACAACTCCCTGGACTATTTCCCCATTGCCTTCCCCCCAGCACCTTCTTTATCCTCACTGCAGGATCTTCCTCCTGAAGCCTGATCGCACTTGAACTCTTCATTCCTCCAGCAGCACACCTTCTCACTTCCAGCTCCTGGCGCGCCCCCCTACTAACTGATGGGAGGTCCTTTTTAAACCAGGTGTCCTGATTAGCCTGTCTGCCATAATTGAATCTAGAAAGTTCTTAATTGGCTCCAGGTGTCTTGATTAGCTTGCCTGTCTTAATTGGTTCTAGCAGGTTCTTGATTGCTCTAGGGCAGCCCCTGCTCTGGTCACTCAGGGAACAGAAAACTATTCATCCAGTGGCCAATATATTTGCCTTCTGCCAGACTCCTGTATCCCACGGGTCTGGGTCTGTCACACTATCCTTTCGCCTTCAACATCCTGCCCAGATTCCAAACACTGTACTGCCACTAGTCACAATGGATCATATTGCACCACTGATACTTAAGCAAAATTCCCTGTAGATTTCAATGGTGGTATATGCTTATGAACTGATGGAACAATATGCACCACCAAGTGCAAGGGGGATGACTAACACGGTGGACAAAAAAGGGTTCAGAGTTCTGCTCCCTGTGTATTCGCTAAGATCTGGCCACAAGCTCAGTGGGAGCACGTGTCATCATTTTTAACAAAAGAGGGTAGTATGTGCTGGGAACTGAACAGGTTCCAAGTGTCTGAGGGGCACGTTGCTTTCATCTGCGCTGTGCAGACATAACTCTTCAAGCCGTCTCCACTCGGCTCCTATAGCGGCTCAGCTCCTGCTTCTTGCACAGCTAATGACTTAAAGGTAGAATTGAGGCTTGAGATTGGTAATAGTTTTCTTGCCATTTTACAGACATAAACTGGGACACAGAAAAGTGAAAGGAGTCAGCGGCCAGGTGTGAACAGAAGCCAAGAATCCAGATTCTGACTTGCTTTTCCACCTACCAGATAACTCTGCATCGCAAGTACAAAAAAAATAAGGGGACTCTACTGACTGCACAACAATGACCTTCCTGAACAGATTTCGACTGAATGCACTGCAGTCAATAAAAATGCAAACTTAGCACACAAAAAGGCCAGGTATAGCTTGCCTTCATCACCTATCAAAGGATCAGGCCCAAATAGTGAAAATGTAATAAACAATGAATCTGTAATCTGTGGAGAGATCCTGACAGGTACTCACCTGCTCTTAGAACCCATATAAAGGATTGCTTCATGGCTAAAATGAGAAGAGAATCATTCAAACATAGGATGATGTAGATATTGTCTAGTAGTATAGAAAATCTCAGCTTGCATTTGGCTTGGATATAACATTTCCTAAACTGAGTCTCTCTATAAAAGTGGCATCATTCACTATCATATGGGCTGCATAGTGTATCCCACATGGAGAATATTCATAAGCAAAAGCTCTCTTTACTGTACAATGAAAAATGCCCCAAATCTTGAAAATTACATATCTTAAAATGTAGGCTGAGAAAGGAAGACAGATTATTTCCCCAGTTTAAACTTCAACAGACTCAAATGACTGGAGGCATTTTATTGATTCAGATATGACTTTCAGTAATAATATTTTAAATATGACCACAAATACATAGAAAAAAAAATTGATGGACCTTTGCTATACAAATAATTCTGAAGCCTTTGGAATTAACCCTCCAAAGAGATTCCAGGTATTTGGGGGGATTTTTTGGCATGTGTTCAGAGCCAATTGTGCCACCCATTCTTGTAGATCAGCTCCCATCAAATTGTCACAGGCAAGCAATTGCTCATTCTTGAGAGCTTATGTGGTTCTTTTGTTGTTTAGATCCTGTGAGTCTGCTAAAGAAGTGCTTGCTGGTATGAGCTATGTCAAATTATTTTGTAACAATATGAGTTCTTGTGTATCTATTATTTAACACTTCAGTGATTTAAAGAAAAAAGGAATTGTAGTGTTTATGCTACTGAACTGAGAGTGAGAGAGCGAGCAGGAGCACATGCGCATGGGAGAGAGAGAGAGAGAGAGAGAGGTCTCTGAAGAAACAATGCCGATGTGACTAGATTGCTCTGCTGCTTCTCATTGTATTTTGATCATTTCTGTTACAGTACATAGTACTGTTTGGACTATTTGTGGCTTTTGTAGATGTAGCACTTCAAGAATTTTTGACTTCTTAGTTATCTGGAACTTCTCATTTCTGCTTTCGCACGCTCACATTTCCCTTTGTCCTGTAATACTTAGCGTCCAGAGGCTTTTGTCATCTGCTGACTTTTATTTATAAGGATTTCTGAAAAGATGTGGTTGAATTCACAGACTTGTACAAGTTAGAGATAAAAAAGACCTGTTGAACTACTCGGTCCCTCTCCCAACCCTTGCCAATGCCAGAATGTTCCTTTCACTTGAAGCTAGGGATTCCCAGCTTGCATACACATACTCACACCAGGCAAGCGTGCTAAAAACGGTAGTGGTGCCATGACAGCCATGAGGGTGGCTCAACCATGCCGCCACTTGCTGCACTTGTGCTATTGTAGCTACATAGCTAGCTCGGTGAGACCTAGCACATGTGTGACTACACAAGCTGGAAATCTCACCCATAGCTCTAAGTGTAGACATAGTCTATATTATCTAGTCCAGGTTAGTGTTAGAAGTCTCAAGCGATCGGGACTTCCCCATCTAATGCAAGCTCAGCCCAGATCAGATGGAGGGGATGCTGGTAGGGAGAGGGAAACATTCTGAGGAGCTGGCCAGAACACGCACCTCCGTTTCGATTGAAGTCATCTGCCTTCTCATTGCTAAGGTTGTACACAGTGTCAGGGTCCTGTTAGATTCATCAGAGACCATAGATATGTAAATACCTTCAAGAAATGTCTTTTTATATTATTTATTAGCCAAAAGATTGTCCCTCTTCCTTTTTTGACAAAGGCTTTACCATGGCAAGCCATATGGTTCTCACTTTGAGGTTGTACTAGTCCAATACACTCTGTGTGGGGCTTGGGGTGAAGACCATGTGGAAACTCCAAACAATTCAGCATACAGAGGTTGACCTTTTGGTTGAAAAAAGCCAATAAAAGCAATCACACTGTGCTCCACTGACTCCCCATTTTGTTCCAGATCTGCATCCTGGCTTCAATCCTAGTATTTAAAGACTTTAATAGCCTGGAATCTCAATGACGTATTCCTTAAAAATGACCACTAGATTGTCAACTCACAACTGCAGTGCGAGAAGTCATGCATGAGCTGTTAGAGTATGACTCAGACTGCTAGCGTTCTGCAAATGCACATTTACCCTGTATCTGAATGTGTGCCTGGATTCACATTGACAAGACATGTCAAGACTTTTTTGTCTTAGAGACTCCTTCTAGCTTTACTGCCTTTTATGACACTCATCAAATGTAGATACACAGGACAGTAATTGCCAGGATCACTTGCTTTCTTTTGAGTCTTGCTACTCTAAATTGTATGTTTATAGAGAAGAGCAGGGACTTATTTCTTGTGAACTGAATTGCCCTTTCCCATTGACTTATTTCAATTTTTATATTTGTACTGCTTTTCTCAGGCTTTGGTAATTGTTTCTATTTTCATTCATTT
The DNA here is from genome assembly GCF_965152235.1 of Eretmochelys imbricata. Taxonomy (NCBI): domain Eukaryota; kingdom Metazoa; phylum Chordata; order Testudines; family Cheloniidae; genus Eretmochelys; species Eretmochelys imbricata. Next base: position 245,784,100 of record NC_135573.1, read on the forward strand.
TGTTGTTTGTACAATTTGCATAATAACTTTTTTTCATTCCCATCCCCAACCTGACAGTAGTGTGTGTTAAGATCTGTTGGGATTTGGAAAAAGCCTCTGTTACAGACAAAAATATTTTTTCTACCTGCCAGAACATTAATAAGCTGTCTAGAGAACAACCTATCATCAAAACAGATTTTCCTCTACATTGTGTAATTGTAGTAAGTAGGCAATATTTTGTGCTTAAACACATTTATCTGCTCTGTTACCTTCTCTATTCCAATATTTTTATTATATTGGCTAAAAACTTATGATTTTTCACAGATCATCCAGAGGTGCTGACAGAGCTAATTGCTAAATTGCCAATGATCTGTGCTCTGGGTGACTTTATTATCCACCTTGATGTCACCTCCAATCCTTTTGTCTGGAAGCTTATAACACTTTAACATTCATTGAATTTGACCAAACAAATTGACCATCCTTTTACACATAAGATCAAGATTTAGTAATTGGACTGTGTCTTTTACCTGGGAAATTTCAAGCCACTACATCAATTCACATAGGTCATTCACTTGCTTTATTTCATTCCACTTTCCTTTCCCAAATCTGTTTGCTTTTTAGTAAGTCATTGTTCTCATACCCTTTTGGTCCATTTTAGGTTGACAGAGCTCATTACGTCTGCAGAACTCCCAGGGATAATACACTGTGCACTAATGGTGTCAATGAACTGTGTAATGCAGTGGTTCAGAATCATCATTGATTCTTGCATGTGCACTCGTGGAATTATTCTGGGGCCCAGAGAAACTTGATAAACCGAAGCATTCTTGAAGACCACTTGGATTCTTTGTTGCTATTATCATGTGCACAGAAAAGGTCTCAAATATAGCTAAGAATTAAAACCTGACAGCAAAATAACTAGGTCCAAATAGCTAATATATTAGTTCATGTTGAGGGGAGAAGTTGGGAATTAATATGGCTGAGCTAACGTTTAATTGTGCTCTTTTCTAAGGTATGCTGCCTATTTATTTTCCCCCTGTTGTAAAGTTTCTTTTGTTTCTCTGCAGCCATTATTGAGGTTGTTATGTCTTTGTGTTAGTCAATGCTACAGCTGCTTTTATCAAGCTGGCAGCCTACATTAGTTCTGTGATATTTTTATGAAATGGTTGCTTTGACGGATTGCACCCGTATGACTCAGGAAAAAGCAGCAGCTAGAAGGAGCAGGTGGTATCATGAACTCTCACCCAGGCTGGCTTGATGGATGAGAAAACTCAGAAGAGCCTGTGAAAATATACAGTTCCAACTCGGTTTGCAAACCAAAATGCATACTGGATTTGCACTCACTATTATGCTATACAATTGTGCTAATTAGTGTAATACTAAACTCAGAGGTAACCAGAAAAGACAGCCAAGCCCCGGCTTCTCTCTCACACATGTAGAGAGAGAGAGAGAGAGAGAGAGAGAGAGAGAGAGGAATAGCCATAGTGGATCAGACCAGTATTCCATCTAGTCTAGTACCCTGTCCCCAACTGACAAGAGTCATTAGCAGGTGATTCAGAGGAAAGGTTGAGAATCTGCACAAGGCAGTCATGGAATAGCTTGCCCATGGGGCAAGTTTATTTCTAACCTCCATTATTTAGAGCTTGGCCTTGAAGTATGAGGGTTCATGATCCTTCCAAAATGCTAATAATTCCTCTCAATGACACCAGTGATACTCACACGTTCCTCCTCTGGTAGTGCCAGATCAAAAGCCCACTGAAATCAGTGGAAAGACTCCCTTTGACTTCTTCAGTCGGTTTTGGATTATCTCGCTAGTCAAGCAGCCAGCTAGCTGTAGCATTAGGAAGGCCATGTGAAGCAGAAAAAGAGAAACTGCAATTGAATGAGCCTGTGTGCTACTCATGGATCAAAAGAAGTGATGGTGTTGTAAACCTTCTTTCTGGTTTCAAAATGTTTGGCTCTTTCTTTTTTTGTTTTTCATCTGCCTCAGTATTCCTGGCTTTGCCCAGCACCAGAAACTCCCATGGGGTAAGGCAACTGTGCACAACCCTTACTTTAGTCTAAATGTCACAGGAGTGAAATATGGCCCTAAAGGTTCTGTGGCTCCTTGGCAAAAGTCCTCTTTATTCTTTCTCTGTCTCATTTACACACATAGGTTTTAATGTAGGTATTTGATACTTCAGAATTCAACCTGAAAGTTTTGTTTGCATGAAAATAATTCCATGCAGTACAGATAGCTAGTAACATCAATAGCAGGACATACTAGAATATATTCTTGTTTAACTGCATTTTACCGAGAGAGAATAAATGATAATTTACAGCACCTGACTTCTGAATCCACATCTTCTGTACTCACAAATCCAGATTGAATCATACAGGTAAACATTGCCTGAAAGAAATGATTCAGACACTAGCCTCTAATAGCTGTTAAAGGCAGGGTTACTAAATTTTCTCTCTCGCTGTATTGTTTTTTTCTAGACTTTATAGCAAATAACGCCTATATCTAAATATTTTATAATCTAGAATCATATATATTGTCCCATTATCAGATTTTCCTGTTGTGTCTGAGCAACTATAGTTACAACTGGTCAGTTATAGTAAAATGTCCAGTGTAAACTCTCTAAATCAGTGTGAATTTGGCCCCTTCTCTATGTGGAATTTCTCTAGTGTTGCTAAATCCATACCCAAAAATTTCAAAGATCTGTTTCCATAATTTAGTACAATACATGGCCCTTTAACACTTCCAAAGTTAGATGTATACTAAATTTGAAAATGAGTTCAAACTGTTTAGGCTTCTCTAATTGTAACCTGAAAATGTATGTGATGTTTTTTCCCCACACATGTCCATCATCACAAAATACTAGAAACAGATAAAAAAAGCAGGTTTTCTATTACTGGACTCATGGCTTTTGGACTGCAAGGTGCACCAAGAGATAAGGATTCAGAATTAAAAAAAGAGCATGATAAGACTCAGAGGCCATTTCACTTTCTGAAACTACCTGTTCTAGAAGACTTTTCTGGGTGTGCTTTTTATTTTTTATCAGAGTGCTATGGTCAGTGAAATAGTAGCAATTGGCAACTGCAACTAGACTGGAACCAGCAAATAATACAGCTGCAAAGAACTGTTCACCAGTGAGTCAAACTATGGTGAACAAACTGTTATAAATCCCCTTAAAATGTATGGATTATAAGATGTTTGCAGAGAGAGAGAGAGCTCTTAAATTACAAATGGATCAAAGCAGTTTCAGGATTTGAAATGCATTGTGAAAGTTTAGCAGTACTCAGATTCACATATTCTAAGAGGGCTATTGTCACCACAATGCACTATTGTGTAAAATATTAAAATATGGTTCAGGATCTGAACTTACAAGCTGTGTCTACAATCTAGTTTGTGTCCCACGCATTCACAGGAGCAAATAAGGAGGTGATTTGAGAGGCGAAATGACAACTTTGTGCAACCTAAAATGCATTTGCCCAAAGGTGCACTTGTGCATATGTTTTCTATTAATTTTTGTTCTCTATTGCACATTTTCCTCAATTTAATTATTCCATTGATTGTAATTAAGCTCTGTCTAAGCTTGTGAGTGTGGAATGCATTTTGAAAATAAATATGAGAGAGCTGACTAGCCTCAGAAGCTTTTCTAAACTCTCATAGCTCTATAAAAGGTCTAAAAGACACTTTATCTGAGACCACAAATGCAGTTTATTGCAGAGGCTTTCTATGCCTTTATACATTTTAAAATGGGGGAAAGAGAAACTGATGAATTTGAAGACACAGAAACTGAACTGGCCAAAAATTAGTTTACCCACTGCTGTTATTTGTATGATATTAGCACCTGGAAGCCACAATCAAGTTATGGCGTCCCTTTGTGCAAGGTGTTGTATAAATACATAGTAAGAGACAGTCCCTGCCCCCAAAGAGGTTTTTAACAAGATACAATAGATGGATAGAAAAGCCAAGTGGAAAACTAGATAATAATAATAAAAAGTCTATTTTTGCATAAAAGCAGTAGTCTCAGTTTGCCACCTGCCTTGTCATCCTGACATTACATCTGTCCTCGTACTTTGCAGAAATTCTCATGATTTCCAAACCATCGCATAACGTTCAATTGCCCAAATTAAAGTATAGCAGCTGATGGCTAGACTTCCTACCCTGCCTCCACTCCAGACTGTTCCATAAAAATGAATAGTTGTGAAGTTATTTTTAAGACAGGTAAAAGGGACATGTAACATCTTCAGGCTTGTTTTGCAAGAAGCTGCGGTGGGAGGCTTATACAAAGCCAGTCTTCAATTAACTTTATTATCAACAGGCAAGAACAATGGACAAGAACATTGTGTAACTTGCCCTCTAGAAAGAAATACTCAGTGTAGGAGTTCCAATACATGACAGAATATTTAAATCAATGGGGTTATAATGGCTAAAAGCACCAAGACCATAGTCTTGAACTGACCTCCAAGAGCCTCAGTGAGTCATGTGCTCCCCTTCCGATATAAAATAATGAGGACTGGAACACTCACCACCCTCATCCACAGTTCTGTGGCCTTTCTTGGGCCACTTTTTTGCAATATTGTCTCTTCTGAGAGACAGAGCATGTGGCAGGGCAGAATAACCGGGCAATGTGTCTGGCAGTTGACCTGAACAACAGAGATCAATTATTGCTAAACTTAGTCCAGTCATAATATCCTTTGCTGCACTAGCAGCATAGCTCTCTGCTACGCTGCCATGGGCGAGGACACTGCCTAGCCATTGCCATTTCTCTACAGCTTGGAAAAGGTTTTGTATTATACCTAAGACTGTGGTTTTGTCAGTGATCACAGAAATTGTGAATTTGAATAAAATCTATGAAATCTCATAAATGAGTGTAAAAACATATTTGATTAGACTCCCGAGCTGAGTAGTGTTGCAACCTAGCACAACACCACTCAAACTTGTCCCCTCCGCCCCTCCGTATAGATGTAGGAAGGGGCAGATGGGCCAAATCAGACTGGCACTGCAACCCTGTGCACCAGGTTGCAATTCCCAAAGCAGAGAGCCAGGCCCAGCCCCATGGGACAGAAACTGCCGCTGTGGGATTAGTGCAGGATGGGCTTGCTCCCCTTCCTGTGACTTATCATTTTTTCCTGCACCTCTGCCATGAAATTTACTAAAAAGTCCCATATCAAAATCCTAGCCTTAAGAGGGTAATGTGCTATTCAGAGCAGCTTTTTCGTAGACTCCTCCCTTTCCCTGTATCTGGATCATACACTCTGACCACAGTCAGGCTAGAGGAGCTAGATCCTCAAAAAAGTATTTAGGTGCCTAAATGCCAATGAATTTAAATCAATGGGAGTTAGGCACCTATATATTTTTTGAGGAACAGGACCAAGGTGACTGTACTGTGGGCGGATGTTTTTTTGCCTCCACATGGTTTCCTCACCCTCTTTCTGCTCACATTGCCTGCTCTCCACATCATATAGCAGAGAAGGACATAATCTTGTAAGAAACCAGTGAGAAGAATGAAAATCATTACAAGCGATATGTGTAATTAGAGAAGGTACAATACAAAACGGAAAGGGTTTACAATTAAAGCAGAAGGGATAGAGCTATAAAATGCCAAGCTCCCACAACTGAAGTCTGATTTTCAGAATAGCCCAGCTCCCCTTAAGCACCTAGATGTAGTGGTTCGATTTTTAAAGAGGCTCACATCAAAATCCCAAAATCTTTCCAGACAGGTTTATAAATCTGTCAGATATTATACTGGACACTAGTCCAGTAATTACAAGGGATCATCCATTAGAGAAACTGTCCATCCCACTCCCCAAGTAATTTCATGAAAAAACAGATTATTTTATGGGATCACCTTAGATGTTTTTTCTTTGTTTTCTGGAAAATGGACAGCAGTATCTGGCAGCCAAAATCTGCCATCTCATCATGAAAAATTCAGATACAGAATATTCTGCCAAAATAACCTAATTTAGTCTTGTGAACTGCACAACGTAGTTTAATTTTGCCCATTGTAAAATTTCAGCAAGCGTGCAGCAAAAGATCAGTGTGTGCCAGTGGAAATAATACAATTTCTCTCTGAATGAAATGCAAGAATACTGGCAGGGTTTGCATGCAAATACTCAAGTACTGAAAAGTAGCAGTTTTGCCCACTTCAACAAAGTTGTTTGTGCTAAATTTTTGGTAATGCAGTTTGCATTTATAGTTTTCTTTGCAATATAATTGTCCAGAGATCGTTGTCTCCCCCACCTTCTCCAAAGAGGCTTCAGGAAATGTGAAAATAATAGCTGATGAGGGAGGAAGGCTGGTCCAGTGGGTTAAGACACTAGCCTGAACCATTGGAGATGTGGATTTAATCCCCTGCTCTGTCACATCCTTCCTGTGTGATCTTGAGCAAGTCACTTAGCTTCCCTGTGCATAAGTTCCTTATTTCTTAATATGGATAATAACACTTCCCTATCTCACCAGAATGTTGTGAGGATAAATACATTAATAATTGTGAGCAATGCATTTGTGATATCCTGGCTTAAGTATTGCAGTTCTCTGTACCTAGATATGAAACTTTATACCTTAAAAATCAATTCAGAACCCAGCACGGTCTTGCTGTGTGTACCACTCCTGAGCTTTAGATGAAGTGTGTGCTCTATAATTATACTTGCACTGAAATTTCCACCTTAGTAAATATACACTAAGGTGGGTTTTCAAATATTCATGTCAGTTTCATTGGATTCTTATAACTCACCCCAGCCATTTTGTATATTAGTGACAAAATGCAGGTGATTGCCAAGGGATGAAATTTTTACACTCTATACCTGGATGGAGATTTTACTGTTAGTATTTGCAGAAATGTTTAACCGATAAAGCTATGATGCTATAGTTAGTAGCAGTATTTGCCTCCCCTGGGTAATTAGTAAGTGCATTGTTATATTATTAATAAAATTAATTACAATGAAATGTTCAGCATGGAGGGGTACTGAAGGCACTTCGTAATGTAATTTAATCTGACATTTGTGTTATGGTTATAAATTACTAGTGGGTTTACACAGGATTTTGGATTTACACTGAAACTTTAGGTACAATCCAATTTAACTTATGCTGTTGTCTCCCTGTACTTCTATCTTGCATAGTCTTTACAACCTGTTTTACTATAGGTAATTTTTTTCGCTATATTTAACACAAAACCCTGGTTTGGGAAGTTCTATTACTATCTATAATAGTTACTATCTATAACTCTATATCGATAGATATAACCACTCAGGGGATGCAAAGATTGGTCTATTTACACTCCACAGTGGCGACAATTTGTGGTGGAAAATGTGATGTTTCAACATTCAAAATCTCTTCCAAATTAAAATGAATTTTCATAGATAATTATTAATGTTTATTATTATTTAGTAAGTGCCAGGAATGTGATTGGTGCTGTAAAAGAGAAACAGTCTTTGCCACAAGGCGTTTACAATGTGAAAGACACATACAGATAAGGGAACATGTACTGGGAGGCTGATTGGCGTTGAAAAGACATTTGACTGTCATGGGCTAATGTGGTTGGGCCTCACAGAAGAAGTGAGTCATTAGGAGGGATTTGAATAAGAAGACAATGAGGATCTTGCATACTGGAGACTAGGAGGTCATTCTATGCATAGATTTCAAATGTTTCTGCTGTGGGAATGGACATTTAGCACACTTTTAACACAACATTTCAGGATGTACCTTTCATCATGTCCATCCTGTACAAGCAGATAGAATTTGATTAGATAGTACTTCCCCATAGCAATTTCAAATGGCAGAGAAGGCAAATTTGGCTGCTGAGGTAATTATGGTTCTCAGAGTTGAAAGTAGTTTGTTACTGTTTAACAGTTATAGTAATTTTCTTGTACTCCATCATTCTTCATCGCAAAATGTGCCTACTCTGGAATTTGTGAAGACCTTGATTCATAGCGAGTAAATTAGCTGATGAAGTTAGCCCTTTTCACTGTTTATGAACTGTCCAAAAACTGATTCTGTTTTCTTCTAATGTGGTTGTTGTACATTTGTGAATAGTTTTCAGTTCTTAGATTGTTCATGAATAGTTCACTTTGGCTAGTCACTGTTCACTATTTGTAGTTTGCGATTGGTCACCCAAGTCACATGACATAATTTCTACTCTCTGTCTGCATGACTGAAATTTTTTAATCTACAGTGAAGTCCTGGGCCCACTGAAGTCAATGCCAAACTCTCACTAACTTTAACGGAGCCAAGATTTCACCAGTGGAGTGTCTGACAGAGAATAATGAATACCAATTTTCAGGTGAATTATCATTTGTTTTAAAACATATACTGTTTTCTGGATTTGTCAACAATTTCACATATAACCTGTTGGCCTACCAAATATCTGTGAGCAATAGATAAATAATACCATAAATTATACGAAAGCCCTAAGGCCAGAAGCTCCAGAGGGGAAAGAACTGCCTACTCCCTCTATTGGTGAAAAGGGAAAAGAGCTGCCATAGAGGCTACCAACCCACAATTCCTCTAGTGACACTTGGGAAGTCGCTATAATTATATGTGAATTTGGGTTTTGGAAGTTAGTGGGTGTGATAAACGAAAGGAGGGGAGCTTCTTTTTATGGACACCCAGCCAGCCAGTTAGCTATAAAATCGCTCTTAATAGCTGTTTTCTACTTGCTTTACTTGTAAAGGGTCAAAAAGTCTCCCTGTTCCGCATAGGTAAAAGGAAGGGAGTGGGCACCAGACCAAAAGAGCCAATGGGAAGGCTAAAACTTTTTGAATTGGGAAAGCACTTCCCTTTTGTCTGTTTGTGGTTGTTCTCGGGGAGAGGCAGACAGGGAGCAACTATGCTGTAAGAAGCTTGGGGCCAGGTATGAAAAATCATCGGTATCATACCTAGAAACTACTCATTTGAAATCCCAGATATGTAAGTAGATCAGTAAATGTCTAGATTTAAAAAAAAAAAAAATTTACAGGGATTAAGCATCAAGAATAACTTTCTTGAGATCCAGCTTAATGGTTACAAGCAAAACAAAAGCATTTGGGGTTAGCACAGCAGTCCACGAGCCATAAAGAAATAAAAGTAAATGAACCTAATTGCATCTTCCTAGACATTTCCTGTCAGAACATCCCTTGGCCCACGCCGCTTCCTGCAGCCCACATTGACTTGGAATGGCAAACTGCGGCCAGTGGGAGCTGTGATCGGCCAAACCTGCAGACGCTGCAGGTAAACAAACCGTCCATGATGGATTTCCCTGACAGTCCACGTGCCAAAGGTTGCTGATCCCTGATATATGCCATTGCTGTGTTTTCCCAAGGATATAACTGCGTTCTCTTTACCCTAAAAAAAGATTTCCCTGTTTTTACACAGTCTTGCAGAGCTTGCAGGTGGGGAAGTTCTGCCTGTTAAGGGCACCCAGGAAGGGTGTGTTAATTTTTCTGAGTGATGACTCAAACCAGTTTAGTTATTTGTCAGGAGGGGCACTGGATATATTGAACCCCACCCTTGTTGCAACTGTTAACCAGCTGGCGAAGATTTACAAACCCTGCACTGATTTGTGAAAACATGAATCATTTTGTGGATTGTTTAGCCAGAGCTATCTCAGAGGTTTTGATTCAGTGCAGATAAGCTCTAAATTTTTCAGATGCTTTTTTGAAGCTTATCCCAATTGACTTCCCTGTAAAATTCAGTATTTCCTGTCTCTAGTTAGGTTAGCTACTACAGTAATGAGAGCCACCTAGTACTTTATATTAGAGAGAGAGAGAGAGAGAGGGGGGGGGGGGGGGAGAACAATTCTGGTTGTGGATGGAACCCAGAAGTATTGAGGTCCAAACTGAAAAATTATGGTGAAAAAAATGTTACATTTTTCTGAACCACAAAAATTAAATACATTAAAAATGGTTTCAGTTTAGGGAGAAGGCTTTGGTGATTATTATGGTAGTTTTCTTTGTCCAAAGTGGCTCACTTGTCCCTAACCCAGATTCCTATTTCTCTAGTGCTGAAAACATCTTTTTAATGCAATTTATTTCTGTTTGAGATGGAGTTTTTGGTCCATACTTAGTTCTCAGTTACAGCCATGGAACCCCCTAGATTGTGATTAACCTTGCCTGGGTGTGCAAATGGGAATAACAGGAAGTGGAAGCCCTTTCCTTTTTGGCACTAAACAGGAGCTAGTCACAATCACAGCCCAAGGCTAACCATGATCACACCTCTTCTGCACTAGTTGGGGAAGCTGGGCTGCCTCTCGGAGTGGGCTCAGGAGAGGCAGAGGCCAGTCTTCATTCTGCTCCTCTAAAGCTAGAATCAGTCACAATGTTCCCAGGAGCTCCTTTTTGGACAATGCACCTCACACGCCCGCTACCATGGACAGTGGTTGAAGAGTCACACTTTTGCCCTATGCGTACCTATGGTCACCTCTGTAAGAAAGAACATTCACAGTGAAAGGGAGCTAAGAACCCTTAAACTTTTATGGCTTTTTGTCTTCATTAAGTAATCACCTCTGCGCTAACACATGTACTAATGATGCAATAGCCTGGTGCATCTTAAATATGCCCTTAAACCGAACTATCTGATCTTTATGAGCACCTAAAGATTTACGATCCTAGGCTGATGTCAGCTGCTCTTAAACAAACCAAGGTGAACAAATGTGAACTATGAACAGCTAACTACATCTCATTTATGCTGAAGGGTGTAAGTGTGGATCCAGTGTATGCATCACTTGTCTGGAGCAGGATGGGAACTCTACCTGCTTACAAAACACTTTTGTAGCTCCCCAGTATATCTGATGTATCTTAGTTCTTCTGAAGCCTTATCTTGTGACAACTAATGGGTGTAGGAACCTACTTGACAGATACTCGGTGAAACTGACATTTACATTTTGGCAACACTGGTGCAGCATGTAAAGCCTGTAATGTCATGTGATTTGACATAGTCCTTTGCTGGCCTCCCTGAGAGTGCCATTCAATCTCTGTGCTATACAGTAGACCAATGAGTGTCTAGGCTACAGCAACAAACAGTCAGTATGCCACAATCTTTGAAATCATTTCAACATGTGACAGGAATGTGGGGATGACTCTGGTGCTTGGCCTCACCAGCACATGGGTGCAGCCAAGGGGTATTAAGCCACTTTATGCTCCAGGCATAAATTATAGCAACCCCAACCCAAGCATGCCACAAATGCAAAACAAACACAAAGGTGCTCCTGAGCTGGTAGAAATTTCCATAGTCAGTTTATGGCCCCTATATACAGCCGGAATTACTCCCATGATTTTTTAAAGTTACAAAGCCAGAGAGAAAGGTTCTGTCAAAGAAAATGTACAACATTTCTTGTGATCTTGCGAGGTGCTATGTAGCTCTGAAGAGCACCTTCACCTCTCTTTGTAGTCAGTGCATGTCAAGGACACCCAGCACCATGCAGAAGGTATTCAGCACCTTTCAAAGTCAGGTCCCATAAATGAAAATATTAGCTAGGTAACAGAGAAGGAGGACAGGACAGGCACCCAGGACAGGTTATTCCTATGAGCATGTTATCTAATCTCTATTTGGACAGTCACACTGACATGCTGAACAGCCTTTCTTGACAGTTGTTCTATTGTCATAATGTATTGGAGAAAGTGCTCCCTAGAAGAATGTGCATACAGGAGTTAGAGTCTCTATATGGAAATATTACAATATAAGGCCAGATTGTACTCCCCTGGAGGTCAATGAAACAATTCCTATTTACTCCAGTGATCAAGGGGTTAGGACTATGATGTGATGGGGGAATCTGTATTGAAGCCAGAGCTAAATCGTGAAGTAAATAAAAGAAATATATTACTCAACCTGTGTCTTCATAAAGTATTCTTCTAGTTCTCCCTACCCACTACAGTTTGCTCAGTAAGCTGACTTTGTTGGAGTAACCACATTCCAATTAGTAACAAACGAGTTCTTTCCTAACATCGGTTTGTGTAGAGGAAAGGGACTGGCTAACAAATGTCACAAGGGAACCAAAGTCCTCCATTGAACATGGAAACAAATGTTTATTATAATGACGCAACTTACTATAATGTCACTAATAACTTCTATTTTCAAATTTTAGGCCAGAAGGAACCATGATGACCATCTAGTCTGACCTCCTGTATAATTTCTATATCAAGCCCATAATTTAATTTAATTATTGCTGTAAGATATGAATACTGGGGCCAGCCAGAAAACAGAATCCCAGTTCCCTTGGGGGGAAAAGAATTGAGGTTTTGAAAAAAAATATCCTAAATCAGGACAAAAGCCCAAAATTTCTAATTTTTTCATGGCACTTGGGAGTCTGTTTTAACTCATTTCAGAGCCATGAAAATGAAATGTGCTCCTCAGGAATCCAGAAGCCCTGGGAACCCCAGCGCTGCAGCAGCCTACCAGGCAGGCTGCTAAAGAAGCAGATAGTTGTGAGAGGAAACCAGGCAGGTTTTGATCAGAAAACCTGCCTGGCTTCCATGCAAATGTCATTGAAATCAAAACATTCCACAAATCTGCGTTTTGCAATGGAGAAACATTCCATCCAAATTTTTCTGACCAGATTTAATGAATACCTCATCCTGCTTTTTTCTTCCCAAATACAAAAGAGAAATAGATATTGAAAACTTCTGGCTTTTCTGCATCATGATTGGTAATTTTACTATCATTGCCTAGTACCAGACCTACACGATAGCTAGGATTATTTTTGTTCAGGATATAATTAAAGAATTCTTTCTTACTGTTCCTAACCCTATGGTCATAGATTTTTCATTTATCTTTAGTTTCTCTTATCAAATGTCCGAATTTCCTAACTGCTCGGGGAAGGGGGGGTTCTTATCTCGTCAGACCTCCTGTCTAATACAAGCCATAGAACTTTCCCAAAATTTTAGAATAGCATGCAATCTTGAGTTAAAAATTGTCAGTGATGGAGAATCCACCATGCCCTTTGGTAAGTTGTTCTAATGGTTTATTACTCTCACTGTTAAAAATGTATGCCTTATTTCCAGTCTGGTGCAGCCCCTGCAGCTCCCATTGGCTGGGCTGGGGAGCCAGCACTCGGGGTACGGCAGGGGCAGCACACAGAGCCGCCTGCCACGCCTCTGCCTAGGAGCCGCCAGGACAGGTTGCCACTTGCAGGGAGCCACCCGAGGTGAGTGCCCCCCGGATCTGGCACCCTGCACCCCCTCCCATGCCCCAACCAGTTGCTCCGCACCCCTCCCACACCCAAATTCCCTCCCTCTTATTTAACTGGCATTTTTCACTTACTGGCACCCCCTGTTCCCCCCAACATGCCAGATAAAATAGCTTTTACTGTATATCTTTCTCTGCTAGATTGAAGAGCCTGTTAAATATTTGTTCCCCATGTAGGTATTTATACACTGTAATAAAGTCACCCCTTAACCTTCTCTTTGTTAAACTAAATAGACTGAGAGTATGTCTACACTGCAATTAAACATCCAAAGCTGACGTGTGTCAGCCTTGCAGCCTCCAGCCCGACCCTAATTGTCTACACCACAATTGAACAGCCCTGTAGCCTGAGCTCCACAAGCCTGAGTCAGCTGACATGGGACATCTGCCGGTGTTGAATTGCAGTGTAGGCATACCCTGAGCTCCTTGAATCTATCACTATAAGGCATGTTTTCTAACTCTTTAATCATTCTTGTGGCTCTTCTCTGAATTCTCTCCAATTTATCAACATCATTCTTGAATTGTGGACACCAGAACTGGACACACTATTCCAGTAGTGACCACACTGGTGCCAAATAAAGAGGTAAAATAATCCATCTGTTCCTATTTGATGTTCCCACTGTTATACTAGGATTATTATTTTTTAAAGAAGAATTCTTTTGTGATTACTGAACTGTAGAGAGCTTTGTGGGTTTCTAATAAAGCATTTTTAAACAATTCCCAATTGTCATTCACATTTTATCTTTAAATATTTCCTCGCGCTCAGTTTTGTTTGCGATTCTTTTCAGCTTTGGGAAAGTGGCCCTTCTAAGGTACAAAGCATATATATTATTAGAAGGGATTATATTCTGTTTTGCATGTAGCAAATGAAATTACATCATGATCACTACCACTTAGACAACGATCAATATTTAGTTCAGTGATAAATTCACTTTCTAAGGTGCCACAAGGACTCCTCGTTGTTTTCACTTTTATAGGTCTACTATAAAATTACTCCAAGTTAGTAAAAGTACCTTCATGTGTAGAAAAGACTGTAATTTATAAATTTTAGAATCTCCAAAGGTTTGTTGTGGTAGCATGAAACCTCTAGTTTATATCCACCAGATTCAAATACCACAAGAATGAGATTTTTCTTTTTTTTTTTTTATTTACATGATAGAAGGATGCTTAAGGAGCTGCTCATTCTATTCCTTCATTTGATTTGGCGGTCTATAGCAAACTCCCACTGTTAGCCTATCTTTTGATTTATCCATTAGTACATTTATCCGTAAGCATTCCAGATCCTGTCCTTTTGAATTGTCAATAAGTCTAAAGTAGGTAATGATATTGCATTAAAGAGTGCTACCTGGCCTCCCTTTCTGCCCTCATTCTTTTGTAAATAGGGTGTATCGGATTATTTTAACATTCCAGTCATGTGAATCATCCTGCCAGATTTCAGTAATACCAATTATATCAAATTTCTTTTCATAAGTGTGTATTTCTAATTCTGCTAGTTTATTATCCAGGCTTCTATCACTGGTATATAGGCCACTGAAGAATTTCTTCCTTTTACATCCCTTGATGCCTTGACTCTTTACATCAACTTATTTTATAGAGCCAAGAACAGAGAATTTTACATTATTTCACAGTTCTTTGAATGTCTCTGTAAGCTGTCTTGAAAATGAGTTCTGACTTGATGAGAGTTATATTGGATAAATCCTGCAGCATTGTCAAAAAAAAAATCAAAAAAGAAGTGAAATGACCAAATTAATTCATTTTCTGTCAACAAAAAGGCATAATGGTCATGTTACTAATAACTTAAAGACTATAATGCATCATAGTTATATCAAATTACATTATTTTCATCATTCATGAACAACGATGTACATATTGGTTCCCTAATTATTAAACCAGGGCACATTCAGAAGACTGACACATCCCTTTTCACCACAAATCATGGTAAGAAATGACACACTAACATTTATCATGAAAATACAGAATTTAACTTGGAAAGATGTAAATGTGGTGACCAGATTACTGAACCTGCTACATTCAGTACAAGTCTTGCAAGGGAGAACTTGTATACCTTTATCTAAATGTTTAGTTGTTTGTACATTTTACTCAATGGCTACACTAAAATCAAAATGATCTTGTTTTTGAATATTGGATCTCCAGCAGGTTGTAAGCTAGTACACATCCAACCTTAATAAATCAATTTCATTAAAGGCCAGTGATATAAATGCAGGGTTATCAAGAGTGTTTAGTTCTGTGTTTTAATTTCCCTAAACTGTTTGTCTCAATGAATATCTGTGGAAGCAAACTGTACAATCTGATTGTCTGCTATTTAAAAATATTTCCTTTTATTAGTTATAATCACACTGTCAGAGGAAATGAAACATTGAATTACATGCTAAAACAAAGTATATGATAAAGATTTGAAGATGAGGTGAATATCTGGGATAATTCTCACTTTATTTGAACTCATCCTTGCTGTTATGTGTCACTGTGAAAGACAGTCTGGGATTCTGTCAATAATTTGTATCTCACAGCAAGGGTAAAGGGACAAAAAGGATTTTAAAAGGAGCAAATCCATGCTTCTTTGTGATCAGCTAAAATAGAAACTAGATACACAGGCATGCAGGTCTGACCTAATACTTATAACCAAGAACAATGGACATACAAATCAAAAGTCAATCACCTCAACTGGTGAGCAGTATCTAAGGACATGCAGATCAAACTGGCCTTTGAAATGGTGGGCTTGGAGACTGGAAGCACAGAGGAACCTCTTAGAGCTTATTAGTGTATAACTGTCCTTGTGTGGGGAAAAAAGACTGTCTTTTCCTGAAGACAGTACTCCTAATCAAATGCTCCGTGGTGGCGTAATCTCACCCTGCTATGATAATGAAATCTAACACCCAGCATTTGATAAGCAGCTGAGGGATAGAGAGGCTTCCCTGTATATAGCAAGTAAGAGTGTGTTAAGGGTGATCAGAGGGAGCTGATTTCTAGAGATGTAAGTTCTTCATTTCTCTATAATGAAGATATGGGAAGCCTCCCTCACTTTACAAAGTATTCCAGTGAGGTATGGTCACGCAAACCATTGCTTTTGTTTTACTACCGTTTTCTACATTTTTAAGTAAATCTGCAGGGACAGGCACCAGCAATGCAGGGCAATGGTTGGATCCAGGCTGAGTAGGTCTCAGGCACCCCAGGTCGGAGCTGAAGTCAGAAACCAGAGCTAAGGGTTGGAGCCAGGAACTAGGGGCAAGAGCAATCACAACTACAGACAGAAATGTTGAGCAGCCAGCAACTGGTTGCACCACTGAGTTTAAAAGCAGGCCTCCTGGCTTCTTTCAGCCAATCAGGTGAGCTGGCCAATCAGGTGATCCTACTGCAACCCAGCTGAGTTTATTAATCAGCCTGGAGGCTGGCATGGTTAGTCCTGAGGCTCAGATGAAGGTACTATGTCCTGACAGTCCTGTTTTAAAGATTACTGTTGTATGGGTAACTTTTCAAAGACAGGCTCAAGGGTATGAGAATCCCTCAGCCACTAGGGAGAGAAGCTAAAGAAGTTTCTGGTACCTAATTGTCCACCCATGGCCTTGAACAGATTCCTGTGTGGACAGAGGTATCCTCTTCCATGAAAAGGAATATCACCAAAGGCTGCAGGAGGAGAACAGAGAGAAACCTAAAGATCAAGGAGAAGTGAGTTAGCAGTCATAATTATAAACTGTTCGCAATCAAATCCTGAGGCTCTCCCTCCTGCTGAGCTCCCATTGACATATGTGGGAGTTTGGCCTGAAACAATGATTCAGCCTTTAAAGAAACAGGAAAAAAATCACTTTCCCCAAAAATGTGCATTTAAGTAATAACATTTAACCTAAAAGAGAACTGCCCCTTCCCTTTTCTTTATTCCTCAGATGTTTCTTTACTCCTGTCCTTGTTCTCAGAGTTCTGGAGGCAAAATATATCCATCCAGGATACATTTTATTAGGTTTAGCAAGCATGTGCGGATGCACCCAGCCCAAGCCAGGTTCTTCCTTAAGTTATATCTTTTCAAACTAGTGTAACTCAAGTGACATCACAGCAGTTACTCCTCACTTACACAGCTGTAAATGAGATGAGGACCAGGCCCAGACTTTCTGGTCTACACTCAGGGTGGGGATCAATCAAAGTAATGCAACTTCAGCTACATGAATAACGTAGCTGAAATTGACGTACTTAGATCTACTCACTGCGGTGTCTTCACTGCGATGAGTCGACTGCTGATGCTCCCCCGTCGACTTCGCCTGCACCTCTCGTGCCAGTGAAGTACCAGAGTCGACAAGAGAGCACTCGGGGGTCGATTTATCATGTCTAGACTAGACTAGATGCGATAAATCAACCCCCAGTGGATCAATTGCTTCCTAAGGTATAGACATACCTTACCATGAAATGCTACGTTTGGGAGCAAGAGACTAAAAAGTTAGAGGAGATCAAGAGCCAGCTGCTTTTCATATTGTAAAATTAAGTCACAAGGGCAAATGTTGGCTACAGGTATATTCTGTAGCTGTTGGAGGGGCAGCTGTAATAACGTATACTCTACTGATGACTGATATAATATATTTGTGTCTGTAGTTTACACAAAGAGGAATATTATTTATTTTCTGTTTAACCTTGCACGGTTTTAACCCTGCACAATTCTTGAATCAGATCAGGTTTAATGTGATGTTTGAACATATTGTATTTACAGAAGGATAAGTACTAACATTCAGTACTTGCATCAGAATACTATTCCCTAGTATCTGTGCCATTTTTATAGGCACATTCTGGTTGTCTAGAAGACTTGTATCAGGTGAAAATGGATTCTTTAACCTTAAACATAATTTGCAATCCTGAAAGGTAAATCTTCATATATAATAAGGATGTTGTTTTTTCAAGAACAAAGTTTCATATTCTGACAAGATTCCAAAACAGAGGTCATATTATACACCCAGTATTTTGTGTATATTTTATGTATATGACTATATTACTAACATATAAAAAAATTAAGTCTTCCTCTGCATTTTTGCTTATTACAGAAACTGTTCAGACAATACCAAATTAATCAGAATGAATGATTTTGTCCAATTATGTTCTCAGTAGTTTAACCAAAAGTTAACCTTTCCAGCATGCCAGTCAACACACAGATAAGATTCCCAGTATAGGCAGCATTCTCATTCATTTAAGGGGCAATGTGGCAGGACGGGAAGTCAGGTGCCCTGGGTTCTATTACTGGCTTAGCCCCTTACCTCCTGTGTGACCTTGGACAAGTCTCTGTGCTTCAAACCCCTTTTCTGTCTTATGTATTTAGATTGTAAATTTTCCAAGTCAGCAACTATGTGTCTCTTACTACGTGTTTGTCCAGTACCTAGCACAGTGGAGCTTTGATCTCAGTTGAGGTCTCTAGGTGCTATAATTATAACAATATGCTGGTTACCAAAATACAATTCCAATGCTGCTATCTACCTTGCTACATGCTACAAACATCATTTGTCTGTGTAAATGAATCTTCAGGTTCGAAGCTTTCATAGTTAGACTTTCATGCATCCCGACAATAATTGCTTATGCAGAAGATTCAGAATGGGAAAGAATAAGGTATGGTGCAGGCTTTTTTATTATTATTTGGCTTTTATTACAGTAACAGTGACTGATAGAATTATTCCCTTATCTACAAAAACATGAGCAGATTTATGCAATTTTAATTTTCACAACTAAGTCCTGCCAGAGAAGCCTAGATTATTTAGCACAGGAATTTGAACGTACTCTTCCAGTGTTAGTGTGTTGAGGTTTAGAACGTCTCATTGGTATCACAGCCATTAAGGAAATGTATAATTTTTAAAAGTATTTGCTTATAGTCACAAAGAGTATCAACCATATTGATCAAGACCACCATATTCCACCCACTAGCATTAGATGCATAGCTGAATTCTGGCCCTTTCTCTGGCTACTTTGTGCTGTGCAAAGCAGCCGCAAAACTGGTGTAATCAGCTCAGCCCTGCCGGGTGTTTTGCAGTTTGACCAACACTCAGACCTATAGGCCACCCCATGGCACATTCCTGAGACTGAAAGTCATACATTCTGTGGGGCTGCAGGAAAGGTGTGCAATTGCACCTTTCTGTTAATAGAGACTGCTGTGGTGCTCCATTTAAAGTCCAGAAAGTCGCTCAGCCCTGTCTGTCTCCAGTTTACAGCTACCAGGCGTTGTGCACCCCCATGTCCTACCCCTGCCAATGCTTGGGACAGGTTGTATTAACATTAAGCTGAAGTTTAGCTTATATAAGATACTTGAAAAATATGCAGATGATTTAATTATCTGATTTGCTTGGTTGCAAATAATTTACACAAAATACCACACATGGAGCCGCAAAAAACTTGGCAGTTGTGCCAGCTCCTTGACGTTTTCCTTGCAGAAGGTAATCACTGGGTGGCATAGAGTCAGGTCTGTTGCTCTATATCATTGGTTTCCAGAATGAGGCGCACCCCTTATCAGAGAGGTGTGAGGAGGGGCATGGGGCCATGCCTGGTCAGATGTCTGGGCTGGGCACTGCAGAGGGTGTTCCCTGTGGTCAGGGGAGCACAGCCCTGCCCAGACTAGCCCTGCCTTACCAGGTCAGCAACCTGCTGCTCTTCACTCCCCCTCCTGACTCCCTGTCTACTGGGGGCTCTCTCCCCCTGTGCACTCTCCCCCTGCTGCCCTGCCCCTGCCCAGACACCCAGTTGCAGCTCTGCATATTTTAAACCCTCTGAAGCCTGTGGGAGTCACAGGGTCTGGGCAATGAGGACAGAGGGTAAGGAGCCCTGGTCTGTTCCACACCATGTTTGCATGAGCTTCTCCCAGGATGGAGCTAGCCAGGCCCAGCTGCAGCCCCAGGCGTGCACAACCAGCTCCTGTCAGTGAATCACTTCTGTCCCAGAATGTGTGGGAGTTGTGGAGGGGGAAGAGGAACTTGTTGTGTGATTCCCATGGAGAAGGGGGGCACACAGTAAAAAAATAAGTTTGGGAACCTCTGCTCAATATAAATTCTATCCCTCCTGGCATCCAGCATAGGGAATATGGTTAGGGTATAAGGGGGTGTTTGTGCTCCAGCTATCCCCTGGCTATGGGAACAGCCTTTAAGGGCTCTAAGCAGATGGGTATGATTTGAGCAGCCTTCAAGCATAACTCGGCCTCACCAGAGAACATGGATCTATGTTGCTAAAAGCTAAACCTGATGTTTTTGTACCAGTGATGCTTACATAAATACAGTTATTCTGGGATTTAAAAAAAAAAAATTAAGATGATTTTGAGGATGACTGATTGGGTCAGAAGAAGCCAAACACCACACCACAAACTTTAGATAGAAGGCGAGCTGTTGTGTTTGTATCAATATGGTATGTAATTAGCATGCCAAGACTTAAAATAATGCATAACTATTCCTGCCTGTCTATCTGCCTGCTGTTTTAGCTTCCTTTTTCATCGGTGGTCTTCAGGTTTTTCCTGTGCCAACCACAGTCTGAGAGCTAAACATGCCTTATGGGAAAGAACCTGTTGGCCTGTCCCAAAGCTCAGTCTGGAGACACAGTTTATTACTTCTACTCTTAGACTAGAGGATTCGTAACTTTCCTGGATGCTTCCTCAGCTCTCGTCCCCTTACGCCCCTACTCTACTTGCGCTACACTGATGACGCCTTCATCATTTGGACCCATGGGAAGGAGGCCCTTGAGAATTCCACCAAGATTTCAACAATTTCCACCCCACCATCAACCTCAGCCTGGACCTGTCCATACAAGAGGTCCACTTCCTAGACACTACAGTTATAATAAGCGATGGTCACATAAACACCACCCTGTACCGGAAACCTAATGACTGCTATATTTACCTACATACCTCCAGCTTTCATCCAGACCACATCACATGATCCATTGTCTACAGCCAAGCACTAAGATACAACCACATTTGCACTGATCCCTCAGACAGAGGCAAACACCTACAGGATCTCTATCGAGCGTCCTTAAAACTATAATACCCACCTGGTGAAGTGAAGAAACAGACTGGGCTTATGTATTGCTTGCCAAACACGTTTTAGGAACATAATTCTAGCACATATTAACTCTTTATATACACCACATACATACATCACACAAGAGTATTAATGATTAGGGAGTTATTAGTTTTCTAATGATATCTTACATGATAGCTTTTAGATACAGATTATGACAACAGTGTGTTAGGTGTAGTGAGTTTGTCAGGCTTGACAAGAGCTGCTGATACAGAGATGTGAATCACAAATTACCCTCTTTGTCACAGTCACCATCAAGGTTTTGCATCACAGAACGAGTGGGCTGAAGTTGGGGTATGTATTGGTTTTCAGCACATGTTGGAGGTGGAAGTGAATACTGTATGGGGTATTGAAATGTGTTATCAACAGCACCATAGGCATCTGAAGAGGCAAGGAGACCCTTTTCCATAACTTGTTCTTTTCATACTTTCAAAGATTTGAGTGAGTGAGGTCGGTCCTAATGCAACCTTAACTGTCACTAAATGTAGCTTTTGTTTATTAATATTTACTATAAAAGAGCCAAAGGAGAGCTAGTATTTACCTAACTGTAATGTTTGGATCGAGTAATAATCATAGTAATTTATGGTAGCTTCAGCAATGAGAGAGAAGACCTTTCTGGAATCTAGTCATACAGTATGATGGGACTTTCAGAAATGCTCAGTATCAGCATTAATTTGCTCCCACTGGAATAAATGGTAAAAAAATCATACTAGTTTTTATGGGATTAGAGTTAGGCCAATGCTGAGCTCCTTTGAAAATCCCATATTAATTTAGTGCTGAGTTAAGTATACCCAATCAGCCCCTGTTCTGATTCCCTCTCAGTCAGATCACTGAATAATGCAAGCAATGCTAGTTATTGTGAATTTCACCATTCGCTAGTTGACAAAGACATTTTTTTCTTGTCAGAGATATTTTTCTCAGCTATAAATTATCTTATTTTCCCCCATCAACATGATTCAGCTGAAAGACATTTCTAGCTGGACATGGGAGTGGGGGAGACAAGTATAATGCGTGTAAAGACAATACATTCCACCTGCCATAATTGAGGAAAAAACAGCAAATCAAGTCTTGTTTCACTCTCAACCAAGAAAGAGATCAGAAAGGATCTGAGGAAAAAGGAACTTAAGTAACTTTGAATATTGTCTGACTGATGTCTTTAAGACCATCTCAAAGAACTATAAGAGGTTCAGTGCTGGCACTAAAATCTTATTATTTTGATCTTCTTAATTTGGTGAGACATTAATATGCTCTACCGAAGTCTTTGAAACATCCATATGGCTGTCAGCAGATGCTAATTTATGTAGACTGGATAAAACAGACATGCTTTTCTGGTAGCGTGAATGCAGATTGAGATACTGTCCCCATAAATAAAGCGTACCAATGTTTAAAATTACAACAAAGGTCTGTTGGCTGTTAAGAATAAGTGTCTTGAAAAAAGGCAAGTCAACCAGCATATCACAAGACAAGCGGAGTCAGATGGACTACTGGCTTTGGCCTATGAAGAGAAAGATGGTGTTTAACCAGGATGACAGAGAATATGGGGCTTCTGACTTCTCACCTGTCTTCCTGAAAATATTATTTATTATTTACATTACCATCGTACCTGGTAGCCCCAGTCATGCACCAGAACCCCACTGTGCTAGACACTGTACAAACACAGAACAAAAAAGTGGGCCCCTGCCATAAAGAGCTTCAAGTCTAAGTATAAAATGATGCAACAGATGGATACAGGTTTCAGAGTAACAGCCGTGTTAGTCTGTATTCGCAAAAAGAAAAGGAGTACTTGTGGCACCTTAGAGACTAACCAATTTATCTGAGCATAAGCTTTCGTGAGCTACAGCTCACTTTCCACAGTATGCATCCGATGCAGTGAGCTGTAGCTCACGAAAGCTTATGCTCAAATAAATTGGTTAGTCTCTAAGGTGCCACAAGTACTCCTTTTCTTTTTTCAGATGGATACAGACTGCCAAGGAACGACAAAGAAACCGTGAAACAATATCAGTCAGCATGATGTGACAAATTTTTTTTGGCCAGTTTTTTTTTTGGTTGGCATCATGCCTATGGGGAGTTCCAAGGAAAAATTTGAAGGAGGATAATAAAGAACCTTTACAGATGTTTACTGGGAGCTTCTCCCAAGCATGAGAAGCAACAAGGGAGAAAGCACAAAGGTATTTGCTTGAAAATGTAACAAGTGGGCGATGGAGGCTGGCACCATGGGCCTATCAAAAATGGAAGTCAACACCTTGATAATCAGTGAGAGATGATGAGTAGAGTGGGGATAGCCTGTGTGTCTGGACTAGAGAGATAGTTTTATGAATCCGTGGCATAGAAGCAATAGTTAAATTTGTGTCAGTGGGTGAGATTATCCTGAGACTTCCAAAAATGATTTTGGAATGATGCTAAACATATACATGCTTATATTTGAATTCCTTCTACAGTGTTATAAAGTGAAGGTTGGGACATACATTATTTGAAAAATAACTTTCCGTAGGCTTGCAAAAGGGATTAGATTTGACCCATTATCTCAGTGTCATAACTTGGACATTCTTGATATACCTATTTCTTGCAATGGTACCTTTACGCATATTAGTAGATGACTTGACTTTAGTAGCCTAATTTGACAGATTAAGACAAAATAAGACTTACTCTGGCATATATCTGGAGCTAATTATCTTTGTAATATTGACAACTATACTCGCTCCCTGAAGGATCCTTTTGCTATGCCATCCATTTCACTCTGGTTAGCATGGCCCCCTAAGGTGCTGTTGTTTAATTAGATTGATGACTTTTGTTGTATTTATACAAGAATTCAGGAAATCAGGAGTCCTTTTTAAATGGAGAATATAAATCTTAACACATTGTACAGTAATTCTGAAATGCTGCATACTCTCAGGGAAGCCCACCAAAACATATTTATTGTATTCACACTTCAGAAATTTGAAGTAATAGAGATGACCTTTAAGAAACTGTTGTAGAAGCAAGTTTGCTATATGCCCTGTTATAAAGATGTCATTTAAACAAAGTATTTTTGGGTGTATGATTATTTCAGTTACATTCTTTAGTAAGGATGGGTATAAGCATTATCTAAGCTGTTAACATATGTTGCATTTCAACTCTCTTGTCTCAATAGTTAGATGATGTCATGAATTAGCCCCTGAAGGTTAATGAGGAAATTCTTTAGGGCCAGCACAGCTCTGTTCCAGAGTTTTCCTTTGGGGACTCCCTGTGGCACAGAGATATGGTTGCTGAGGGAAACATTGTCTTCAGATTATAGTCTGTGGTTTGGGAGAGACACCGCAGTTACTAACTTTGCTTTGTGCCTGATACCAGAGTTCCAAGAGTAGGGTGGGCTCCCCTTTCTCCTCAGGATTGAGGCATTTCTAGGAAATGTTGTTCCAGAACAGCCAGCATGCTGTCCTGCAATAGGGAAGGCATTCTGGGAGAAGGGGCTACATAAACTCTGCCTTCTGCAAATTAGAACTAGTCAAAACTTTCAAAATTCAAACTTTTCCAGTGAAAAAACGGACAGTTTTTTACCAGAATTATCACAAACACTTCATTCTGTTTGTTGACCAGCTATGGAACACATTGAAATTTTTCTAATTTCAAAATTTATTAATAAAAAAGAGGGACAAAATTTTCATGAAACTGTTTCCTATATTTCACCAGGTCAACTGCAGCTGAGGCAAAAATCTTGGCAGGAGCTTGTGGGACTGATGGCCTATTCAAGAAAAGGGACAAGGAACTAAGTTTGTCTTGGCCTGGTTGTTTTTGAACTGGAAAAGACTGAAGACGACTCCTCAAGGGATGAGGGGCACACTAACGTTACTATTTTATCAGAAAAGGGACATTAAAGTTGACCGTCTGTGGAGGGGATGCATTAATTCATGAAAGAACGTGGGAAGAAGAAAGCCCTGTTAGTAATTTTTGATTATTTTTGGGAAGAAAGCTCTATTGTCATAGCTTACTGTTAACATAATAAGAACATAAAAATAGCAATACAGGGTCAGACCAATGATCCACTTAGCCCAGTATTCTGTCTTCAGACAGTGGCCAGTGCCAGATGCTTCAGAGGGAATGACCAGAACATGGTAGTTTATCAACTCATCCATCCCCTGTTGTCCAGTTCCAGCTTCTAGCAGTCAGACATTTAGAGACATCTGGAACATGGGGTTGCATCCATGACCATCTTGGCTAATAGTCATTGATGGACCTATCCTCCATGAACTTATCTAGTTCTTATTTGGACCCAGTTATACTTTTGGTCTTCATAACATTCCCTGGCAATGAGTATTTTCTTATGTTTGTTTTAAACTTGCTGCCTATTAATTTCATTTGGTGAATCTTGGTTCATGTGTTAGCTGAAGGCTAAATAAGACTTTCTTATTCGCTTTCTCCACACCATTAATAATTTCATAGATCTCTATCATATCACTCCTCAGTCATCTCTTGTCCAAGCTGAAGAGTCCCAGTATTTTTAATTTCTCTTCATAAGAAAGATGTTCTATACTTCTAATCATCTTTGTTGCCCTGCTCTCTACCTTTTCCTATTCTAATGTGCCTTTTTTGAGCTGGAGAGACCAGAACTGCATGCAGTATTCAAAGTGTGAGCATACCATGGATTAATATAGTGGCATTATGAGATTTTCTGTCTTATTCTTTATCCCTTTCCTAGTGGGTCCTAGCATTCTGTTAGCTATTTTGACTGCCACTGTACATTCAGTAGATGTTTTCAGAGAACCATCCACTAAGACACCAAGATCTTTCTTGAGTGGTAACAACTAATTTAGACTCCATCATTTTGTATGTTGTTAGAGGGCTTATTCCTTCACCCTCCCACTTCCCTGGTCCTTCTTGCATGAACAGAGAGCAACAATACACAAAGTCCGAAGGTGCAAACAATTTGTTGTTTATTGGGGTAAACTTCCAGCAAGCTTAAATACAAGTTCCTTTTTCCTTATTTTCAAATCCCAACTTACTTCCTGTTTGCCCCTAATTTATACAGTAATATTCTCAGCTATACCATAACCAATCATTTTACTGAAATTTATCTAACCAGTCCTAACATATTGTAACATGATTAGCTAACCAATTATATCCCACCACCTTAATTAGTTTACACCCAGCAAAATTAATTATACAGCAGATAGAAACAATCACAAAACCAGACAGAGACCATGCAAACAAACAATAGCAAAGTGGGAACTATAATGACACAACAATACAGAAGTGAGGATTTCACAACTACATCTATAAAGACATAAGGGTTTCCCAACTATGTCTATTGATAAGTGAGTTCTTACCAAACAGAAAACTATCAACCTAAATTTCCTTTTACATCTTCTAGGCTCTTCCCTTTCTCTGGAGGTGATAGATCGGATCACCTTTCTAACAGCCCCAGATTGCCTTATTTCAATATGACTAGTTTGGAATGTGAGGATGTGACCGTTCGCTTCCCAGTTTATGGCTGCTCCCACTGCTTAGCCAAAGGCCTTAGCTTAAGAACAGGGCCTCAGACTGTCACAGTGAGAGAAGGCCCTTACACAGGCAGACAGTAATTTTGATGCTTTCTTTTATACCTCTATAACTAGCTAAATGATAAACATATACCTACATTCTTAAAGATAGGCCTTTAGATACAGGCCTGAAAATCTATAGCCTAACATATGTATAGCTAGAATTATGTTTTCCAGTGTGCATTACTTTACATTTATCTACACTGAATTTCATCTGCCATTTTATGGCACAGGCACCCAGTTTTGTGGAATCCCTTTGTAACTGTTCGCAGTCAGCTTTGGACTTAACTATCGTGAGTAATTTTGTATCATCTGTAAATGTTGCCACTTCACTGTTCTACACATTTTCCAGATCATTTCTGAATATGGTGACAGCACTGGTCTCAGTACAGATCCTTGGGGGACCCCATTATGTACCTCTCTCTCCACTGTGAAACTGGACCGTTTATTCCTACCCTTTTTTCCCTATCTTTTATCCAGTTACTGATCCATGAGAGGACCTTCCCTCTTATCCCATGAGTGCTTACTCTGGTGAGGGACCTTGTCAAAGGCTTTCTTAAAGTCCGGTACACTATATCACCCATGGCCTCTTGTTTGTTGAGCCCTTCAAAAATTCTAATAGATTGTTGAGGCATGATTTTTCTTTACAAAAGCCATCACAACTCTTCCCCAACATATCATGTCCATCTATGTGTCTGATCATTCTATTCTTTACTATAGTTTCAACCAATTTGTTTGGTTTGGCCTGCCACAGATGGGTAGGTGGTAAACCTTTCCTTTATCTTCACTGGCATTGTTCAATCAAACTTCATCGTAGACTATCTGCAGTTTCAATTACCTGTACAAATGATGGTTTATTCTTCTAATACAGAAGAAGAAGAGAGCTTATCTGGAATTATATGGCTAGGTATGAATATTTCACTTAGTAATAGTAATGAATTGCTATACTGTATATGTTCCCTTCTGGTTTTTATTCATATCTAATATTATTTTTGGAGATTTTTTAGGAAGAACTTCCTAGCAAAGTAGCAAAAGTGAAATAAAATTTCCCCCCATTTATTAAAGCTGGTCAAAAGTTTTTCAATGCAATCATTTTATATCAGAAAATGCTGATACAACTAAATAAAAACTTTCTGCAGCAATGTGTCAATTTTGGCTAATTTGTTTTAGCAAAAAAATTGAAATGATTCATAATAAGATTGAAATCATTCGTTTGATAAGGTTGAAAAGCTGAAACAAGTTTTTAGTTTAAACTTTGATTGACCAAAAACCAATTATGTCAGAATACTTTGTTTCCTAGGAAATTCCAAGATGTTGATAATTCATTTAGATTCAGAACTAGCCAACTTCAAAACAGTGGAATTTCCTGCTGGGTGGAAAATCCAGGTTTTGCTCAACTGTACTAGTCATATTCTCTTTTTCCTCTATCTAGTTAGGGGCCTGGTCCTCAGCTGGTGTAAACTAGCACAGCTCAGGTGAGGTCAGTGGAACGGCATCGATTGTCATTGGATGTGTATCTGGCCTTCTCTAGCTAGACAATATTAGTGCACCCATCACCATGATATGTAAGCTCCAACTGAAGAATTAATACTCTGTAAAATACCCCTGGGGCACCCTTCTCTGTTACCCCTTGATTCAGTTAGCTAATTACAAGTCATTTTTTACACTATTCTGTCCATGTGCCACTGCACGCCACTCTGGATTTGGGTAGCATCCTACCTGGTGCCCTAATATGTATTTGCACTCTCTGTTCTGTACCAGAAAAAGAGCCCCGGATGGGAAGTTAAAGCCTGGTGGCTACATCTTCCATTTCCATGGTAGGAAGGGATTTAGATCTGACTTCACTGCTCTAATAATACAGTTATGAAAATTATTCATTCTTGAGAGAGAAATTGGTAGTCTAAATGCTCTAGATATTTCACTCCTTGTAAAATAGATTCAAATCATGGTCCTGATTAGAAACACTTTCTCTGAAATGGACCTTCCCAGTTTAACAGAGCATGAGGCAAGTCCATTTCCCCCCTTTCAGCTGCTGGTACTAGATAACTGTATTTAAGATAAGAAGAGAATGGAGAGATGAGATAAAGGAAAAGAAACAAGAGAACTAGGAACAAAGAACTAGGCCCAGGCTAGTCATGTGCTAATGTAATTTGCCCATTAAGTCATTCACTGTCCTGTGATGCATTCAAAGCAACTCAGGGCCCTATCCTATGAGATTGATGAAAGCTGATGGCAGTTAGCAACTCAGGACTGATATGCTCTCCCACCAAGATACTCACTTCCTTATCCCACAAGCCTCTTTCAGAAAGCATAAATCTACCAGTGAATTAAATAGAATGAAGACATCACTAGTTTGGGTGAGCCAATTTATGTACTTCCCAGAGTAATCAAGTTAAAATACACAACTACACCTTATTTGCTTTAGCAAACTTTATTACGTGATTTAAGTGTTAGTCTGAATGGAAATGTATTAACTTTGGCTCAAATAAACGAGCTTCAGTGAACAATATAGGGTAAAATGCCCAACACTTACCGTACGTGGCATCTGTCTGAGTTCTGTGCTCCAAAGTTAAGCTTTATGCATGTGTCAGTGGTTTTAGTGACAAACTTTAACTTTAGGAAACAAGAATAAGAGAAGACTTAAAAGAAGAGAATCAAACAATAACAAATATCAAAGCAAAACCAGCAGAGGAGACTCCCCAGAGTTGTCAATTCAATGCCTTTCCCTAGAGCTAATAGAAATATAACAAGTAAAACAATATTGATAAATATTTATAAAATGGGGTAACTGAAATCTCACCCACAGACAAACTTATAGCCCCACCTGTTACGTTAGTTCCTCCCAGAAAAGGGAAATAAAAGGAAGGTGGAAAACATTCATTCATTCTATTGCATCCAGTATTGAAAAAAGAAAATAGGAAGGGATAAAAAACAAAATTGAAATTTTTATCTTTCAAAAATGGTCAAATTAAAAATTCAGATGAAAACTAATTGTTTTTTTTAAACTTTCCCCCTCGAACATAAACTAAAAATGTCTTTTTTTCTTTCAGATATCACATGAATTTTTTCCAGCTGTAGTGTTGTCTTTCTAATCTCACAAATTAAACTGGATTAGGCGAAGCTAATACTTCCACAGGAGATATCCAAGGAACGCTTCATGGAGAGTGACAAAAAGAGGTTTTCTTGATTCAATAAGTTGTCAGTAGTGAGCCTATGCCTCAGCATTACTACCAAAGTCTAGGTGCTGTAGGCATAGATAGGACTGCCATATGCCTTGATGATTGCCCCATGCTCGCTAGGAAGGGAGGGCAGTAGGAAGGAGTTGTAGCATTATTATCAATCAGAGAAGAACCTTAGGCTACCTCTCAGCTATTCTGCTTCCCCTTCTCCTACAATCTGATAATTTATGGTATCATCTGTTCTCACAGCAGGAGCAGAAGTAACATCTGCAATTGCTGATGTTGCAGGGAAGTGAAAAAATGAGAAGCCAAAAAGTAAGAAAGAGCTTTGAAGAGGGAAACACAAAGGTACATGGGAAGGGATGAGAAAAGAAGGCAAAGGGATGAAGATAATCTTCTTGTCTGTTCTGTGGGTTATTTTTACTAGCGCTGTCTTTCAGAGGAAAGACTTACATCTGACAAATTGAGCTCATTAAAGATTCTATGGCACTTGTATAAGAACCAGGGTGTGTTAGAACAGCTGAACTGTCTGAAATGTGTTCTTGGAAAATTGCATTTTACCTACTTAACTTCCCTCTGCGATTTCATTTGGATATTCTACAGTATTCTTCACTTCCTGTCTAACCTTTTATGTAGAATTTTGTTTTCACTGTAGCCAAAATGCTAAAATGCTGTGTCTAAAAGAGCTCATGTGATCTTTGGGTGTATAACCAGGGGAATATCAAGATGTTACATTACCTGTGTGATTGGCACAGGTGTGAATACTGGAATTCTGTGTCCAGATCCGGTGTCAACAATTCAAGAGGGATGTTGAAAAATTGGAGAGGGTCCAGAAGAAGCCATACGAATGATTTAAGGTTTGGAAAACATGCCTTATAGTAAGAGACCCAAGGAGCCAAGTCTATTTAGCTTATCAAAGAAAAGGTCAAAGGGTGACTTGATCAGTCTGCAAGTACCTACATGAGGGAACAAAAATTTGATAGAAGGGTCTTTAATCTAGCAGAAAAAAAACATAACAAAATCCAATGACTGGAAGTTGAAGCAGACAAATTTAAATTAGGTACAACAAGGTGCAGATTTTTAACAGTGAAAGCAATTAGGCATTGAAACAGTTTACCGAGGGCGGTGATAGAGTCTCATTCACTGGTAATTTAATTCAAGGTTAGATGTCTTTCTAGAAGATCTGATCTACTTCAAACAGGAATTATCACTGGTCATCGGCTTCCCTGAATTATGCAGGAGGTCAGCCTAGATCAGGGATTGGCAACCTTTGGCACATGGCCCATCAGGTAAAGCCACTGGCGAGCTGGGATGGTGTGTTTACCTGCAGCGTCCACAGGTTCGGCCGATCGCAGCTCCCACTGGCCGCAGTTCACTGTTCCAGCCCAATGGGGGCTGTGGGAAGTGGCGGCCAGCACATCCCTCAGCCCACGCCACTTCCCACAGCCCCCATTGGCCTGGAATGGTGAACCACAGCCAGTGGGAGCTGCAATCAGTCGAACCTGCAGACGCTGCAGGTAAACAAACTGTTCCGGCCCGCCAGTGGCTTTACGTGATGGGTGCCAAAGGTTGCCAATCACGGTCCTGGATGATCACAATGGTCTTTTCTGACTTCATAATCTGTGCATTGTGAACATCCATATCCAGTCTGAAAAGACCGTTGGAATGAACTAGGCTACATCAGTGGGCACTCAGTATAATTAGGTATAATTTTTGAGTTAGTGGGCCAAATCTGTCCTTAGTGTAACTCCAGTGAAGCCACATTTGGCGATCTACTAGGGATGAATTTGACACCTTACATTTAGTTGATTCCAACATACAAATAGAACAAGAAAAGCAAAATCTGCCAGTGCTCTCAGGGTGAGAATTATCGTCTCTAAACCCGTAGTGGCTGCTTGCAATCTTAGTTTCTTTGATTTCTTATTGGAAGTGTGGTTGCTTGGAGAGCAGATGCTTCTTTTCTTTCTTATGCTCTCTAGACTTCAAAGCAAAGAATCATCTTCTGCTGTAGATAGGAAAGCTTGAATAACCTTATCCTTTCTGCTGGATAAGGGAAGTTTGCTGATCTCTTCTTCATTTGTTCTTCTAGCTTTTTTTTTTTTTTAAAGTATCAAAATATCACAGCCTTTTAGCTGCTTCTTTAGGACCATATTAAAAGTTGCACTGGATGGAGGGAGGAGCATTTTCTGATTCTGAACACAGAGTAAAACATTGCTTTTAAGGTTAACCTAGTGAACAATGTCCGCTAAAAGGGAAACTTCTAAAACAGCCATTGTTAAAATGAATAGTACTTTCCTTTTACCCAAGAATTTTACAATGCTTTGCAAATGTAACCCTTCTGCCAGGCCAAGTTGATAGCAGCAAGGGCCGGGTTCAGTACACATGGGTTCCCTCTCATCAAAGCAAATGCAAAACTGGCTCGAGCCCCCACCCAGTGACCTGGGAAAATCTTACACACCCCCTGAGTGCCTCAAAGAGGCAATACTTCCCCTCTCACAAGCACAGAGTCTCGGTGTAGCAGAGAATCTTTAATAACATGAGGTAAACGACATCAGCATTAAATTGGGGAAACACCACAACTAGTGTTCATTAACCAAACCATGAGCAAAGACCCACCCCACCAAATTGGGCCACATCCTTTCCCTCAGGTTCTTGAGTCCCAGTACCCAAACGTCTCTGGAGTCCAGCAATCCACAAATCACCCAAAGTTCAAAAAGTCCAGCCCCAAAGTTCAAAAGTTCATCTGCAGAGTGTTGCTCCCCAGTCTGGCTAAAATGTGCCTGTGTGTGGGGGGAAAGAGGTAAGGGGCACCTTACGTGTCCTGAAGCTGACTGCCCCACAGGGCTCTGCTCTGCTCAGCTGTCTCACGAACGGCTCCGCTCCACCCCAACCGGCTCCCCTCTGCTCAGCTTGCCGTCTCACAACCACTCCGCTGTCTCATGAACAGCTCCGCTCTGCACAGCTCGCCTTGCCTCACTGTCTCACGAACACTCCGCCAGCCTATCCACAAACAGCACCACTGCACTCTAGTTCTTCTGGCTCCCCACTACTTGACACGGTGCTCAGTGATTTCAGCTCATAGTAGTGGGAGCCTTAGTGCTGGTGCACCATAAGGCCAAAGTGAATTCAGCACAGTACCTGTAGCAAGACGCTTAATAGACCCAAAATTAGCTCTGACATTCCACAGTAGAGAGAGAGACAGAGGTGCAATTGGTGTCTCAGGCCCTCACAAAGGGACCACACCACTAGGTACAAAAACCTGTCTCAAGCCTCTCTCAATTCACAGAGTTTTGGAACCTATGTCCCTTGCCTAGCGAGTGCTCCTTAGTTGATGGTGAGTCCCTCCATCATAACAAAAGGCCAAGTACAGTTCCAAGCACGGTTCCCATAATCAGGGTAATAACAATTTATTCTTCCCGCCCCAATAACAGAGACACTGGGGATCCCACAACAGCCAAAGTGACCATTTGGGCAGTTATGGCCTCATTCTAGGCGGGGTGGGTGTGCCTATGCAAATGAGATCAGCCCCTGAAGTTCTTTTCCACAACTTGCCACACCTCACCACCAGATGTCA
The DNA here is from genome assembly GCF_965152235.1 of Eretmochelys imbricata. Lineage (NCBI taxonomy): Eukaryota > Metazoa > Chordata > Testudines > Cheloniidae > Eretmochelys > Eretmochelys imbricata. The sequence continues at coordinate 245,817,528 of NC_135573.1, forward strand.
GGGTGGAGCTCATCCTGACTCTGCTTACACAAACACAAATTAATAATAATAGTTTTATAATTGTGCATTATAGCTACATGGGTAAAATAATAGACAGGAACATTAAGGTGATTTGCCCACAATCACACAGGTTAAAACTCACTATAGCAAAGAAGGATAGCACAGAGACTATGCACCACTTAAATTCTCATAGGCTTCAAAACATGTCTTGTATTGGCCTTCTACCAAGATTGAATGTTCAGCACTGTGAGTTGGTATCAGAGCTAAGGGTCAGAGTCCAAGAGTCCTTCATCCCAGATCCCTCTTTAGTAATAGAACCAACTCCCTACAAAGCAGTTTAACTGAAGAAAAATCAATTTTGTAATTAAACCCTTCCAAAGTGTGTTTGTATGAACATTTCCAATTCCAGATTAGGGAATATAATTGTTTGGAGTCAAATAATTAATTTATGAGCTGAATTCTGTTCTGAAGGAATGGAATAACAAAATGCCCATTGATTTCAATAGGGCAGGAAAGGGCCCTGAAAGAGCCAGTAAATTTGTGATAGGTAGAGGTGGTGAAAATTTGTCAATCAAATTTCTTGCTGAAAAATGGAGTTTCCACAATACACATTTTTTTCATGGCAGAATATACATTTGGGTAAATGTAAGTTTAGCTTTGGCTTTTACAAGTCAAAATGTGAAATTTTTGAATTTTCATTCTCCCCCTCCCTCCTTTTTTTCCATGTTTAGCACTGAATGCTATAAAATTTAATCATGTCCATGGGATTTCCCTGACATTTTTCTTTCCTCTCCCCACCCACTGTAACTTCACAAATCTTTGAGTGGGAAAGGGAAAAGGGAAATAAAAGGAAGGTGGAAAACATTCGTTCATTCGATTGCATCCAGTATTGAAAAAAGAAAATAGGAAGGGATAAAAAATAAAATTGAAATGTTTATCTTTCAAAAACGGTCAAATTAAAAATTCAGATCAAAACTAATTGTTTTTTTTAAACTTTCCCCCTCAAACATAAACTGAAAATGACATTTTTTCTTTCAGATATCACATGATTTTTTCTCAGCTGTAGTGCTGTCCTTCGTATCACCCATTATACCTTTGGTTGTGATTCCAATCTTACAACCTAAGGAGGGCCACTGATTTCAACTAAAGCCTTATACTTCCAACAACTGCTTTTCCCTGTTGTCCTTGCGTTTAAGATTTTTATTTCCTATATGCTGTATTTTCCTCTTATTCTTGTTGTAAAATGGACACACCATACTGCAAAACACCTGAATGGAACCAACCATAAAAATACAATTCAGGGGGTCCCAGTGATGGGATTCCTGTATCCTTTATCAATTAAAGCCTTTATCAAATAAAGCCAGTCACACCCAGCTACACCTTGAAGATTTATTCTGAAAAAGGAAAGCTCGACCACTCAAGCACATTACAGAGAAAATTCTCAGCTGTTGACAAGTGATGGGTCTTTGCAGGCTGGGGGCTAGAATTTAAGATCTTTAGGTATGTAACCATGCATATAAATCAATGGGATTTAGCACCTAGGGGGGTTTTGAAAAGCCTACTAGACACTTATCTACTTCTTGAGGCACCTAAATATCTTTAAAAATCTGGCCTGGATCTTGAGGACTGTCTCAAATTTCTGACCATTCAAAACAGATTAGTTTTGGGTCGTTTGAGGGAAGGACAAAGGTTAGGGCTTGTTCTGGCTTTATACAAATTAGTTTGGCAATGATGAATCCGAAGAAACACATTTGTTCCCATGGCTTTTTTTGTGAATTCAGTAAAACACTGCTTGTACCACTGCAAATGAAACTTTTTTAGTGAAAACATAGTGGTTGAAAGAAAACAGATATTCGGCAAACCCAAGGTCCTTCGTTGAAGATAAATAATTAATTTCACAGGAATTTTTAAGTAACTCAGACTTAAAATAGCTCAATAAAACTTGCAAAGTATTCAATTTTACAATATATAGTATTTTATAAATAATTTATTCATTAAGACTAAGAATTCGATATCTTCCCCTTCGAGCACATCTTTTGTCTTGTGTTCTCCTTCTAGAAATCATGGAGGGATCTTAAACCAAGACCCTAAGGGATGCCTGAACAATACCTATTTAATGGCCCAACATTATACATTTTCACTTAATTAAATATACAATAGATATAGTCAGTAAAACCAATACAGTTGTTAGTGAACACAATAAATTGTTGGTTAAACCAACAGACATGGCTAAAATGCCATTCCTGCCTTTTCTCTAGTTAAGGAGCCAAAATTGCCATAAATGTTAGACCGCAACATCTTAATATACCTCTACTCCTACACACTTCTTATTCGTCTTCATCTTGAATTCTTATGACTCAATGTCCTAACAGATAAACCACAAGATGGGATATTAGTTGGTGTCTCCTACAGATCACCAAATCACACTAGAATCAGGATCACTGGCTCCTTATGCACCTATCCATAGTATGCAGGAAAAAAAACCTGCATGATCATGGCGCACTTCAGCCTGAGTGACACATGCTGGAGGTCTCATGGTGCCAGTACTAAAGCACCCTTGGAATTCCTAATATTATAGGTAACAATTTCCTAACTCAAAATGTGTTGCAACATGGGGGAATTCTATATTAGACACTGTCTTAACAGATAGAGGAACTGATCACAGAACTAAAAATTAATGGTAACTTAGGTACAAGTAATCAAGTCATGATCATATTTATAATGTGAAAACAGAATACATTCCAGACCAGTGAGATTATTATATTCATATCTTTAAAAGGGCCATTTTCACAAAGCTGAAGACAATTATGAGCCAAATCACCTGGGAGGAAGAACTTAAACAGATAAATATGAATGATAATTGGGAATTTAGAATGCCACAATCAAGGAAGAGGGCTGTATTGATTAAAAAAAACAACTTGATTTACAGGGTAAGTGAAGGCAGCGATTTTATTATAAAAACTAATGGGAAAAGGGGGCTATTGATAGTAATTAATATAAATCAGAAGCTAGGAATTGTACAAAAATGATAAGGAAAACAAAGGGACACAAGGTAACCTCTATGGCCAGAAGTGTTAAGAACAATAAGAAGGAGTTTAAGTATATTAGGAACAAATCCTAGCATTTTTATTGGTCTATTACTAGATGGAAATGGTGGAAATATCAATAACGTATAAAAGGCAGAAGTGTTCAATAAATAATTCCATTCTGTACTTGAAGGGGAAAAACACAGATGATGTAGTCATATCATAATACCCTTTTCATTCCATGAGTATATCATGAGGATGTTAAACAGCAGCTAATAAAGTGAGACATTTTTAAATTAGCAGGTCACAATAACTTGCATCCAAGAGTTTTAAAAGAGTTGGCTGAAGAGCTTGCTAGACTGTTAATGTTGATTTTCAATAAGTCTCGGAACACTGGGAGAGTTTCAGAAGAATAGAAGAAAGCTAATGTTATGCCAATACTTAAAAAAGGGTAAGTGGGATGACTCAGCTAATTATAGGCCTGTCAATCTGACACCAATCCCAGGCAAGATAATAGAGTGGCTGATACGGGACTCAATTAATACATAATTAAAGGAGGGTAATATAACTAATGCCAATAAATATAGTTCGACAGAATCTGTTTTCTATAAACCTATCTTTGTTGATGAGATTACAAGTTTGATTGATAAAGGTAATAGTGTTGATGTAATATACTTAAGACTTCTGCAAGGTGTTTGACTTGTTACAGCACAACACTTTGATTTAAGAATTAGAATGATATAAAATTAATGTGGCATATATTGAATGGATTAAAAGATGGCTAACTGACAGGTCACAAAATGTAAATGAGGAATCATCATTGAATGAGTGTATTTCTAGTGGGTCCTGCATGGATTGGTTCTTGGCCCTATGCTATATAACTTTTATCAATGACCTGGGCGGGGGGGGGGGTGGAACAAAATAATACTGGTGAATAATCAAACAAATACCCAAAAAAGTTTGTTCTGCTGCTGAAAAGATTACCTGTACTGAAAATGTCCCAATAACTAATAATTTAAACTGTACCATATTGCAGTACACCCCATCCTATGCTATTGATGCTAAGGCCTCTCAAGAGTATATAAGGGTGTTCAGCCATCAAATGTGGTATAATACTTCATCAAAGAGAAATGGGTTGGAGTTTCAATGGACTGTAATTAATGCTACACTAGGGACGATAAAATTTACACTACCCTTATCTAGTTTTCAGATTACCTCTATATATCCTAATTGCTCAAAAGGAGCTGCCATTTGGTTGGCACAGCAACGGACCTGAGTTTCTGCTAGAAAGAAGAGGGACTTGGCTGGACACCTATGGGATGGTGCAAATAGTATAGCTGCAATATGGAATATCCATAAAGGCCAGCAACATGAGGAAAAAATGGGGACAGTTGGAAAAAGCCATGGGCCTTATTACTGGAGCACAGCTAGCCCAGGTTTAGGCTGGTGTTGGTGAATTATACGTTATCTCAGCCCTTAGTTCAATGACCCCAAAAGCTGTTAACAGAGATGGTACTGGGTATCACCAACGCTGGAAAGGCATTGCAGTGGGATCGGGCTCGTTCAGAGGTTCAGGATTTTCTGAATGACCCGTTCATGGCCATTCAGAGGGATCTTGAACATCAGGCGTGGCCCTCTGCCCTTACAGTCACCTCGGGAGTACCATCTGATCTGTGGCTGTGGAGACATACTTGGAGATTTTCTAAGTGGAAATGTAGACATTCTCAGTGCTCCTTCCAAGCATACGGGCCAATCAGAGGGGTATGGACTCCCACCTACCGAATCCTGCCAGGTCCGTAGGGAGGATGCATGTGGGATTGGATAATTCACCGAGACATTTGGGAACTTGAACTACCTGGTCTGCCCAATCGATTTGTAGTCAGTGCTCCCGGAATAACGCCCGACATTTGGGTATGGATTGGAAGCCAATGAACACTCTGGCCGTTAGAACCCCCTCAACTTCACTGTGTACGTAAACTAAAACCAGGAGAGGTTGTCACTGTTCATGACAACATTTGTTGGGAGGGTATGGGACACGGGACTACCCTGACAGGACACCTACTTTTCCAAGCTAATAATAGCTGTGTGCATGTTAAGACCACTACCTTGAATGATGTACACTTTAATCTCACTACAGCCGCAGGCAATCATATCATTCATTGGCCTGCGGATAAAATTCTACAATTAGCCCTTAGGTTCCAAATACCCTTTAACTGGACTAATTTAGTACCTGACAGATTCCAAAATTTGCTTTTAATTCTACCAGAGGTTAAAAATATTCTAAATTACAAGAAAAAATTCATATGCTCCAAAAATATATATCAAATTAAGAAGCATGCTTTCCATACAGACTATAAAGTGTCTACTTTATGTACTAAGTATAATGTACTGTGTTCTGTGACTAAGGCTATACAACAACCCCATCATATTGTAACAATGGGAATGTTAATGCTTTTAGTGTTGTTGTTTAGTTTAGGATTATGTTATCGTTATTGTAAAGGATGTAATACAACTAGCACCTTCCATATTCATCCTAACCATGAATTGTCGTTGCATGCAACTAAAACCGCAAAGGCTAAGCCATTTAATTTAAAATAAAAAAATACAAGGTTTGATAAAAATTAAGGTTTACAACTAATAGTTGTGCTAAAAGCACAAAACGGGAATTGTGGGGGAAGTTGCTGTTAACCTTGCTGTTGAACCTGACCCCACCCCACCCTGTGACAAGATCTATGCACTATATGCAGCATAGGCAAGAGCAGTAATGCAAGAGGCCTACAGGCCAGCATCCTGTAAGACTTCACTTAAGCTAAGAGCATTTGCATATGCTGGGCCATGGTATTTTGACCCAGATAACAAACTAGGCCAACCTCTAGCCTAGCTCAAGTCCCTAGATGTCCAGGATATGCAACCCCCGCCCCCACCAAACCTGCAAAAGCCCCTAGACAAAACGCTGCCACAAGCAAACTGCAGATCTTGACAATAACAAAGCGCGTCAGCACAGTGCTAATTTTGAAACTGTTTACTTTGGCTCCTTATAAGGCTTTATTAACAATGCTTGAGTGATAAAAAATTAAGGAAATGTATCATTTGACTTGAATGTAAAAAACTATGTAAGACAGGTATTATAGGGGCAGGACAGAGAGAGACCAGGGTGGCACCTGCATGTGGCCATCTCTGTCTCCTTCTCCCTGCATGCTTGTATTCAAATAAAAGGACCTCAGACTGTTTGAACCAAACAGATGGTGTGACTCGTTTTCCACAACAACTGTTAAAGTTTTCAGATGATACAAAAATTGGGGTAGTGGCAGATAATAGTGAAACATGAGCTCCCAGGGTGATGCTGTGGCCAAAAGGACTAATGCAGTCCTTGAATGGATAAACAGGGGAATAGTAAATAGTAGTAGAGAAATTATTTTACCTCTCTGTTTAGAACACTTCTGGAAGAGTGCGTCCAGTTCTGGTGTCCACTGTTCAAGAAAGATGTCTGATAAATTGGCAAGGGTTCAGAGAAGAGCCACGAGAATTAAAAGATTAGAAAAGATTTCTTATAGTGATAGACTCAAAGAGTTCAATCTATTTAGCTGAATAAAGAACATGCTAAGGGGTGATTTGATTACAATCTATAAATACCTACATGGGAAAGAAATATTTAATAATGGGCTCTTCAATCCTAGCAGAAAAAGGCATAACATGATGCAACAGCTGGAAAATGAAGTTGGATAAATTCAGATTGGAAATAAGGTGTATATTTTTAATGATGAGTGTAATTAACCTTTAGAACAGCTTACCAATGTTTGTGGTGGATTTTCCATCACTGACCACTTTTAAATCGTTATTAGATTTTTTTCCCTAAAATATCTGCTCTAGAAATTATTGTGAGGAAGTTCTATGGCCTATGTTATACAGGAGGTCCGAGTAGATGATCATAACAGTCCCATCTGACCTTGGAATCTATCTTGGGGGAAACTTAATAAGTTATACACTTTTGAAGAAACCTTTTAATTCCAAGACAAAATATTTTAATTAATATCATGTGTACCAGTTGATCACTGGCAAGTCACTTACTTTTCCCTCAAATAGCTTTATTTCCACTATACAGAATAATAATTTGATGGCATATTTTTTTTGTTTATTCCTAAAATAATAATAGCAGTCAAATGTATTCTTCCTCCAGTAAAAGTAGTGCAGAAAACAAAATATATACAGCACTGTGTTGACTTGTTTTATTGCACTAGATGCCATTTGAAATGGAACCCTGGCCATAGTCTGCTTTGTCTATTTACATAATACCCCAGCTTTCTGTGAATAGCACTTGCTTCATAATAGTCTTAAGAGCTAAACAATGGTAAAATCAAAATATCCATCAATTTACTACAATCATTCTATCACAATGTATATTTTTTTAGTTTCTACTTCTTGATTCTGTTTACTGCTTCATGTGCAGTAATTGCATTCTATTTAGACCCTCCAAAATGAGAGTTTTATTTTTCAGAGTCTTAAGCAGCCTCACGAAAAAGAGGTTCTACAGTTTTCAAATGCATTATCTCAAATTGTTGTCTCGGAAATTTGAGACCAGAAACACTAAGTAGAAATTGCAGACCCGTAGACTTCAGTAAACTGCTTCTCTCCATTTTTCAATTATATCTTTGGCTTTATTTATTTTCAACATATTTATTTGCACTGGAGTAGTGCTTAGGGACCACCAGTCAAGAATCAGGATCCAGTTATACTAGGCACTGTGCACACACATAATGGAAAGATGGTCCTTGTCCCAAAATTGCTTACAAAGTAAGTAATCCCAACTCTATATTGCACATAAGGTCAAATTGTGCTGTCAATTTCACATGTGAGTAGATGTGACTGACAGTAAAATTTGGTCCAGAATGACATGAATTGCTTACTACCTCCACTTTCTGTGTTGACAAGTACATGTTTAGGTTACCTGTTATGATAAAGAGGTCATGCAATATACCTCTCTATTTCTTTTTAAATAACAAGTCTATTTAACTTTATTTTGCATTAGAAACCTGATGTGCATATCAGGTAACTTCAAGTTATGTTTTCTCTCTGTGACTGGGGGCAGGATGCAACTCACTTATTGAGCCCCTCCTGTTGCCTGGCTGTTGTGTTGATCTACTTAACACACCACTGTAAATGTAGATGTACCTACTGTGACACTCTGGCACCCCAATATTCACCACTATCATGTAATTAGGATATGTTTTGTACAAAGTATGCCATGTGAGGTATCATTCTAAAAGTCTTGATCTGCTAGACATTAATATCTCATTGGATTGTATGTGCTATCATTGTATGTGAAGTTATGAAGTTTGGCTATGTATGTGTTACTGAAACATGTTCTGAGGTTGAAAACACCCACAAGCAGCCTTTCAGGTAAAAAAAAAGCCAAACAATGTTAATGGCTCATTGAGGAAAAGCACACAAGCACAAGGATTACCCCAGGAACTGTGTACAATAGAAATCTCTCAGAGATAGCACTACACAGTGAGAACTGTTTGTACCCAGATCACAGCAAAAGACTTTTCCAGCAAGTGGGAAGAAGATATAAAAAGGGGGAAATGATGTTGGTACCTCAATCGTCCTACAACACCACACCTGGAAACACCTGAGGGGCAAGGACTTAACTGTGGGAAGTGATGGTCCCAGGCTAGAGGAATTTTTAGCCTGTGTATGAAAACCTCGGAAAGCCAAGGCAGCTTGTGCCCTAAGAATCTGCCAGCCTGTTTATCACTCAGAGTGAGAATTTGCTAATTCATATCCTACCTATTTTGTATGTTAAGCTCAGTTTGCGGTTTTGTTTATTTACTAAGGTAATCTGCTTTGATCTGTTTGCTATCATTTGTAATCACTTAAAATCTATCTTTTGAAGTTAATAAAATTGTTTTTGTTTTGTCTAAAACCAGTGTGTGGAAATTATAACTTGGGGCAGAAAGCATCTCTCTCTCCACACTGAGGGAGGGGGCAAATTTCATGAGTTTATGCTTTACAGTTCCCTGTGCAGCACAAGATGTTATAATTTTGGGTTTACACTCCAGGGGGAGGGCTGTGCCTTAGCAACTGGCAGGTGCCTTAGTTGAGCCTTCCCATGCAGAGCTGATCTCAGCATCTGCGTGTATAACTGCAGCTGGATGTGTCCCTACCTGTGTGTGTGCTGGTTAAGTGCAATCTGAATCCTGGGGAAGGACTTGACAGGCTGCATAGCAGTACAATGTAAAGGGAACCCAGGTTGGTGGGCCAGGCGGGCTCACTGATACCCCAGTTCCAAGTGGCAACCCAAAGGGAACCTGTCACACCTATAGTATGATCTAAGCCTACATGATATGTCCGTCCTGCAATCTATATTAAAAAATGGTTTATTTCAGCAAGTATCTCAAACCTTTCAATAGGAAACATAGTATAAAAAAGGTTATTGCTGGCATGCAACTGGTGTATTGATTTTAAAATGAATCTATTTTAAGGATCTATTTATATTCTACTCTAACACTGCCATCTAAAACAGAACCTCACAGAAGTTGGACAGTTGATTCAGAAAGAAACTGAGTAAACTGAAGTATAAAGAAGTAATTTTCTAGCTTCAGGAGGATTTGGTGTGTCAAATCCGCCTACTTTGTTGGACTGTATGTAGTCCTAAAGTCTCCCAGAGAGAGAGAGAGAGTTAGCAACAGAAGTTTTTTAGAGAAGAAAATGTTCCCAACAGAGAAGAAAGGATGTAGCACTTGCTTGAAGAAAAGGGAAAAAAACTGCTGTCTACTGACAGGAAAATGTGCTGTGCAAGCTATTTAGTAACAGATGAACAGATTCTGAAACACATCTATTGGCTGTGGATAAGTGGTTCTAGGTCACTGCTGGAGATGATGACTGAAATAACAATCATAATTATGGCAAAGACCTTCTGGGTCATTTTGATGAGACTGTGGCGCTCCTGAATATTTTGCAGCGGCAAACACTGTATCAGTGGTTTGCCTGCATCCTCCTTCTGAGCATGATGGATGGTAAACATTCCACCCCTTTATGCTGTCTCATGCCGTCAAACAGACCAGGAACAAAAACAGATCATGCCAGAACCATTGGTATGAAACAGTGGACCTCAAAACTACAATAATGTTAATGCTCGATTAGATCAACATCATAACATACAGCTACCAATGATTACCAGAAAGTTTTGCTGAAGCACTGAAACAAGCCTTCACAAGTTAAAATATGTCTGTAAGAACCCAGTGTAGTTAACTTCTTATCAGTTTGTTGAACGGAGAGCAAGGATGGTCCAGTGGTTAGAGTACTAAATTGAAATTCAGGAGTCCCATGTGCAATTCTCTGCTCTGTTACAGACTCCCCATGTGACAATGGGCAACCTAGAGACCTAAGGTGAGGTAATATCTTTTACTGGACCAACTCCTGTTGGTGAGGGAGACAAGCTTTTGAGCCACACAGAGCTCTTCTTCAGGTCTGGGAAAACCAACATGACTACAACTACTCTACTTAGGCAAGTTATTTACTCTCTCTGTGCCTCAGTTCCCACTCTGTAAAATATGGATAATAGAACTTTCCTTCCTCACAGGGCTCAGACACTACAGTAAGGGAAGCCACGGGAGTCCCTTAAATATACAGCATCGTAGTTCGTGTCATTACAAAGGAGTTTTTAGCCTTTCTAATGACTGGATGGCAGTTATGTACCCATATTTCTTCAGCAAAGTGCTTGAAAAAAAATTGGTTACAGGCTTGTGCCAATCAGATGCTGTGTGTGGGCACCTGCATACATTACAAGTTAATATAGTTATGCCATGTAAAGGTTCCTTATACCACACAGCTTATTCCCCATCCCCTGTGGAAGTAGCTATACTGCTATAAGCTTACTAATACTAGGTATAACTGTGTTCACACTAGGGTGGATTATACTGCTGTGATTATACCAGTATAATGTGGTATAGAACTTTTGTGCTCCCAGTACCGCAGCAGCCTGCCAGGTGAGTTGCAGTAGATCCAGGAGGGCAGGAAACCAGGCAAGTTTCAAAGCATGCTCGCTTTCTGTCAGACTTTCATCAAAGTCAAACCATCTTACTGGAACATTTCAGTTTCAGCAAAGCAGCATTCACCAATAGAAAAATGTGGAGAATTTCTGAGCAACTCCACTCCTAAGTCATTTAGGGATGTCTGAAAATATTACCCAAGAGCAGTCATGCTGTATAGGGAGAAAGGCAGTTTCTTAGGTAGTATTGGAGATTACCAGCACATCTTAAAAAACAAACCAACAAAACTTCAGGTACCTCTGCACTTCCTCGTTTCAACTTACTCCTGAAGCGGAAGTAACAAAGTAGCATAAGAGAGGAACTGTTTCTGTAACGTATTGGGCTAGACTGGAGCCAGGCAGTACTGCAAATTAAAATCTGAAATTGTGAGATTTGGAGCCTGATTTCTAAATCAAAGTGATGTGGATAAAAACCAAAAAGCTTTAGATGAACATCCAAGCAATACCCTCAAGACTTTTGGAGGACCTCTGAGGATACGTCTACACTGCAATTAAAAACCTGCAGCTGGCCTGTGACAGCTGACTCAGGTTCATGGGTTTCATGCAAAAGGGCTTGGCTGGAGCCTGGTTTCTAGGATCCTCATTGGTGGGAGGGTCCCAGAGCGCAGGCTGCAGCCAGAGACTGAACTTCTACACCACAATTAAACAGCCCCCCAAGACTGAGTCAACTGGCATGGGCCAGCCATGACTGTCTAATAGCAGTGTAGACATACTTTAATTGTTATCCTGGCAGCTCAAATTTCACAGCTCCATCTATTAGAGATTTTTAAGTTGGAAAATCTTTAGCTAATGGCTGATTGCATGACCAGGGAATAGAGAGCACCACAAAAATGAGTGCCTTCAATGCTTGTTGTCACCAAGGGCTGAGTGAATCACTTTCTAAATATATAGAGAGATCTCCTGTGAAATCACTTTGTCAGCAGCTCAGCTGCACAAGGTAGAGATAATCTATATCAAAAATTCCTGACAGGGACTGTGCTTCCTTAGCAGGTCTTTGAAACCTTCCTACTCTGTGACCTGAGGCATCAGTGAGTCACTGTACACAAGTCAGCTTGCTGTGGGGAGATAATGAATGCAAAGATTCGTGATGTTGCCACTGCAGCCATGGAAAATAGAATCTTCCCGGGAATGAAAATCTACTGCAGACTATTAAATTTTAGTTGGTACTTGGTGGGAGATGGGGACAGGAGGGTGGAAGCTTAGCTAAATCTACTTATTTCATAGTATATCTTAAATGCCAATTGTTTTTAGAATGCAGCATTAGTAAAAGTTCATGTTCAGCAGTTTAGGCCTGATTCTCTTCTGTCTTAAGGCCCCTTTATGCCTATCTTCCGTGAATCTATCAGTTAATACCACAAGATGACAGATTATAACATCTTGGAGAATTCTAAATTGACCACAAGTTGCTATGGTAACTAAGTAAAAAGGAACTAATGAGATTGCCTATGAAAAACAGGTTACCCCTTAATTAGGGGGTATGGAAGTATGGATTAGGAAAAAAGGGTTGGAAACCTTATGCATATGTATGAGCCTTAGTGGGTGTAAATGGAACTCAGGATAAAAGGTGTTGTCCAGCCTGTGTGCTGGGGGAAATGCACAGGGATATGGTAGCTAGACAACTGCCAGTGGCGATGGTGAAGATAGAATCATAGAATCATAGAATATCAGGGCTGGAAGGGACGTCAGGAGGTCATCTAGTCCAACCCCCTGCTCAAAAGCAGGACTCATCCCCAATTAAATCATCCCAGCCAGGGCTTTGTCAAGCCTGACCTTAAAAACTTCTAAGGAAGGAGATTCCACCACCTCCCTAGGCAACGCATTCCAGTGTTTCACCACCCTCTTAGTGAAAAAGTTTTTCCTAATATCCAACCTAAACCTCCCCCACTGCAACTTGAGACCATTACTCCTTGTCCTGTCCTCTTCCACCAATGAGAATAGTCTAGAACCATCCTCTCTGGAACTACCTCTCAGGTAGTTGAAAGCAGCTATCAAATCCCCCCTCATTCTTCTCTTCTGCAGACTAAACAATCCCAGTTCCCTCAGCCTCTCCTCATAAGTCATGTGTTCCAGACCCCTAATCATTTTTGTTGCCCTTCGCTGGACTCTCTCCAATTTATCCACATCCTTCTTGTAGTGTGGGGCCCAAAACTGGACACAGTACTCCAGATGAGGCCTCACCAATGTCGAATAGAGGGGGACGATCACGTCCCTCGATCTGCTCGCTATGCCCCTACTTATACATCCCAAAATGCCATTGGCCTTCTTGGCAACAAGGGCACACTGCTGGCTCATATCCAGCTTCTCGTCCACTGTCACCCCTAGGTCCTTTTCCGCAGAACTGCTGCCTAGTCATTCGGTCCCTAGTCTGTAGCTGTGCATAGGGTTCTTCCGTCCTAAGTGCAGGACCCTGCACTTATCCTTATTGAACCTCATCAGATTTCTTTTGGCCCAATCCTCCAATTTGTCTAGGTCCCTCTGTATCCTATCCCTGCCCTCCAGCGTATCTACCATGATGACAATGAGGAAGATAATGATTGACATTACAGGGGTCCGCAGCAGGAAATGTGAGATCTGAGTGATGCCAGGGCTAAGCATTTTGCACTCACTTTGTATCAGCTGTTTATCTGCTTAGTGAATTAATAAAGGACCTTGTGAATAATTGCAATTGCTTTTCGTATGCTCTTTGGGTCTTTCTTTGTAATGATACTGATAATATTTCTTATGCTGTAGTCCTTAGGAAACCCTTATTGACCATTGCGATCTAAGAGATTAATCAATCAATAACAATACAATGGTATGACTAAGTTCAACTTAAATATCCTAAAATATACAGTGGTTATTTTTGACAGACATGGCTTATGGGAACTGAACAGCTAAGACAAAGACTGCTTTTGCAGTCCTGCCCAGGAATGTCCCACTTAAAACTGGACATTAAGATGGATAAATTAGATTTTGCATAATGAGCTGCACTGTGTATTCAATTAAGTTATGTCCCACCACTTACGTTTCAGTATCAGAAATTCTAACTTTCTGGTGTAGTACAGCAAAACCTCAAAGTGACCACTCAGGACAAATAACATCTCATGCTTAATGGCTGTGCGCTGATAAACTTGGGAGATAATTGCATACACTGAGTATATATGCTTATCCTGACTTACATGATGTAGTCTCTTAAGACTGGGAGCTGTCTAACAAGAATAATCGTTCACACATTTGACTGTATTTCAACCCTTTAAAAAATCTGACTAATCTTGAGATGATTTAGGCCTTCGGAACATCTCCCTGGAGTTTGGAGGGACCTATAAAGGTGCACTACCCTGAGAAGAGGCTGAGATGAAGAGATGCCACAGCAGGGCTTCTGGGTGGAGCCAGTCCCACACAGCCAGGTACTTCTGCTCCTCCTTCATCCTGCTTCTGAGTCTTGCCCTTTCACTGACTAATGCTGCAGCTGCTCAGTGCTAAATGCGCAGGAGCTCAGAGACATCAGCAAACTTTCTGTCCAGAAGTGGCAAGCCCATGTTGAGTGCAGCAAGAGTGGAAGGTGAGATGCCTGCTTGAGGAGGCAGTTTTTGGAGGAGGAGCCTATTGGAGACTTATTAAACAGCTGGGAGAGAGATGGGGAAGAAGAGACTGAAGACAGAGTTGAGAGAGAAGAGGAGTAAAATAGGAGTTGCATATACTCTGCTCCCAATCCTTACTTCATAATTCTCTGAATATTTTGATTTCTGTGGAAGTTAAGCACCTAGGTACAATTTTAAAAATCTGCCCCAAACTGTCTGAACCACAATTCATCTCCAGCAGGGACTTGCTAGGGAGTAATCATAAAAGAAGTGCCGGGAATCACCTATGATTCTATGATTCTATGAAGACAGTAGGAGGAGCCAGTTTATAGGAGGGACTGAGAGAAGTAGCCCCACCTCACAAACATGGTACCCTTCTCAGTCCTGACCTAGGAAAGGTTGGGATGTTGTGCCCTAAAAATCATGGTCAGTGTTTGACTGAATGCTGTTAGAGAGAAAGAGAGAGAATACATTCTGAATTGGCTGAGATTCATGGCTGCCAGAAGAAAATCTTGCATTGTCCTAAAGTTTAAATTGGTCTAAAAACTAGTTTAGCATCCAGACAGAAAACATGAATTTTCAGGATTTTGTTTAATTTTAAAATAGTGATGCTTTCTCTGTGTTTTCAACTCTTGAGATTTTTATCATGAGCTTTATGATAGTTGTAGTTCTCCTTAAAGCACCAACTGCTGGAATCAAGAGATTACCTGAGATTCTCAGCTTTCATTTTAAAATACAGTAGCACCTCAGAGTTACCAACACCTTGGGAATGGAGATTGTTCGTAATTCTGAAATGTTTATAAGTCTGAAAAAAACGTTATGGTTGTTCTTTCAAAAGTTTAAAACTAAATATTGACATGATGCAGCTTTGAAACTTTTCTTCTGCATAGTAAATTGCTGCTTTTAACCTTCTTAATTTAAATGAATCAAGCACAGATTCTTACCATGCCAAATCTTTTTTTTAATTTTCCCTTTATTTTTAGTCGTTTATGTTTAACACGGTACTGTACTATATAATATTTGCTTTTTTTCTTTTTGTGCCTGTGCTGCCTAATTGTATACTTCCTATTCCAATGAGGTGTGTGGTTGACTGGTTAGTTCATAACTCTGGTGTTCATAACTCTGAGTTCTACTGTATGTAAACTTCTTATCCTTATGACTGGCAAGAAATACTTGATAATGTGACCCGAGTGCAGCCTAACGGCTCAGAAACGAGTAGGCAAATAGAAAAAGAAGCTGACATTCATATATTTTAAAAATCATGATTTTTAAGCTAATGTTATGCTTTTGGCCAGGGGCTGACTTGCAATTTTTGAATGGTTGAGGCTAGTGATTTTAGCTGTGCTATATGGTACAAATAGGTAATAATAGGATCTCATACACCCACAAATTGTGGAGTTATATTTATGAAATAATTAGAGGGGCCTTTATGAATACTCTTAGCACCTTTAACAAATACAATCAAAGAAACTATTACTTACAATACTGTAAACCTAGACAGTACAAAAAACTAGACCTAGGGAATAGGACTGGAAGGATCCTATGGCAGGCAACCCCTGTCATATAATCCTTTTCATAAATGTATCCAGTTATCTCTTAAACCTACTTAGATTGTTTGCCCCCGGTACTGGTGGAAAGCTGTTCTGGAACCTCATTCTTCTGATGGTTAGAAACCTTCTAAGTTCCAGCTCTGATGTTATGCTCAGGACACCAGAACTGTGAGCCACTGTGTTACACCTCAGCCTTAGCAATAGGGAGAGATTTGTTGCTGCTAAGTTGTGTGTCAGTTCCTTGACACACCAGCCTGCCTTCCTTGCAGCAAACTCTTCTAAGGCTCTGCCAGTATAACCTTGCCTTGCAGGAAACAATCAGTGAACCCTAATTCCTAAGGTCCCCAGAGATATGTCTCTGCAGTGTCCCGTCCTGACATTCACAGAAATTAAGTTTGCTTCCTCCGAAGAAACAGCACTCACACCAGCCTGTTAGGTTAACTGAAGACTCACACTTCATTTTAATACACAGTATACAATAAATTTAATAACATAGAACAGAGACATAAGTGATACTAAGGAAGAATAAAAGACAGGTATGGTTAAAAGAAAACAAAATCAAACATGCTTTTTCGTGTCTGAAACAGAATTTTTGCAAGTTAGAATCTTTTCCTAAGCAGTTTTCTTACATCCTGTTACCAACATCTGCAGCCTCTAGGCTAGGAGATCCAACTTTAACAGGCTCAAAGAGTGCTGTATCCTTTGTTTCCTCAGTGATGGATAACTAAAATGTCTTTTTGCTACCTATATATTACCCAAAGTCCATTGTCTCTGCATCAAGAGCCAGGAAGGATTCCTGGGGTCCAGATTCTATTCCAGGGAGAGATTAAGTGGCCTTTCCCCCTGCTTGTTTAGCTTGATGGCTTTGTTTACCTTTCATATAAATGTACTTTCATTGTTCTCTGCCTGTAACCAAGCCGCTCAAACAGGTAAATACACATTCCTCTGTCTAAGACATGCTGGATTTATGCACTGCCTCCCACGCACATCTACAACTCTTTGTACACATCTCATACATGCATCACACAATGATTTTCAGGACAAGTGTGTCACCAGTTTACATCTGATACCTTACATGACATCTTTGAGATACATAGTATGATAACTCTGTGTTGGGGCAATGAGGGTGTCAGGCCCGATGTGAGTTACAGTATGGGGGGGGGGGGGTTCTGTTACCCCTCTAAGGGCCTCCTAGGGTCACACCAGCCTAAATGTATTCATGGCTGGTTTACACCCATTTGTTTTTGTGCCTTAGTTTAAGTAGCTCTTCTCCCTCACTGGTGTTTATTCCTTTGATTTATAAAGCACAATCCTGTCCTCTCTCAGCCTTCATTTTGTTAGGCTAAACAAGCCAAGCTTGTTTAGTCTCTGCATGTAGTATAGGCTTTCCATTTCCTTGATCATCTGACTAGCCCTTCTCTCTGCCTATTTCACTTCCACAGTGTGTCACCCCTAACTAAGGTGACCACCTTTGTTGGATGAAAATAAGGTAAAACCACATGAAAAATCAGGGGCAATGTTTTATTTTTAAGGAACATTTTCGGGAAACACCATTTCCCTTAACATGTCTTGTATTTTTTTCCTCAAGTGTACCTTTTTACTTCCCTCAAGTATACTGTGCAAGTATCATAAGCTTCAATTTAATGTTTAAAAATGGTATTTGTTATCAGTTTTAATACATTTCAATACATCTTATAATAAGGGATGGGTGGTCACCATAAGGGACAAGTCAATTAAAAAAGGGATGGTCCCTTGAAATAAGGATGGGTGGGCTGCAGAGTGAGCCTCTTTCTACCTGGATTCTCAGTTTGCAGACAAGAGCAACAATCAGTGATGAAAACACCTTCAACAGATGAAAAAGAGTTTTTGACATATTTCTGATCATTTCCCTCAATGCAGCTTCATCAACTCCATCTCATCTGAATTGAGCTTCAGCCAGTTCACTGTCATCCATGTTGCAGTCTCTGCCAGACACCCTGAACTGTTCTGGGCCAGAAAAGGTAGCATTATGCAACTGCATGTTATCAGCATATCTAAGACATAGCAACATTGGCTTCTCCATTAACTCTCCTAACACCCACATACACACACTGAATGAGAGAGAAGACAAAATGAAATCTTACAGAACTCCACATGACGGTGCCCTTGGGGGAGAGGAACAAGTGTCCACCACTCTCTACAATAATCCCTCCTTACCACCAGAGGATATAACTGGGCCGGGAATACCGTTCCCCTGTGGTTCTGCCCAGTGCTGCTACTCATCCAGCAGCATAGGGAAGGAGGTCTTTAAGGAAGCACACCATTTTCTAACAAACACACACAAAACCTGAAACGTTCTCAAAGGCACCTGTTGAGTTCAGAAATAATGTAGTTCCATGTTGAGTGGGTTGGAATATGACAATACTTTCACCTGGGAAACTTGGGAGGGGGGACAATTTTCCACCCAATGTTAATTGTTAAATGAAAAACAAAACTGAACATTTGTTTTTGTGGGAATTTTTCATTTCCTTTGAAAAGACATTTCTTTTAGGAAAATGTTTGATTTTGAAAAATATTTTTTAGTTCCAGGCTTCTTTTACAAAGCATTCAGTGTGGATTTTTCATGTAGGACCTATATATGAGAGGCAAGCATCTTTTCCCACTAAGGGCAACTGGCCTATTTACCATTCTGTTACTCCAGTGCGATGCTGTTACGACTGCACTAAAAGTTCTGTAAGTACACTGGTGTAAAACTGAAGTAATGCAGTGCTCAGTCAGACCCCATGAACAGCGGAGAGTTAGTTGGTGTGCAAGAGGGCTTTTATAAAATGGGGCTTTCCATAAATTATGTATCACATTAGGGGAATTGGGTTCTTAATTTTGTGTGTTTGCTTCAGTTTTACAAAGGGTAACTGGGGCTTGAAAATTACCAAAAAAAAATGTTATGTAATTTATGGACACCCCCTATCACAGGAAAGGAGGTGGGGACCTGTTCACAATGTGAGAAAAGTGGTGGTGTCAAAATGCACGGATAGGTACTAAGGAGTCCTTTTCTTTTCTCTGCCTTCATTCATGTGTGGTGTTGAATTCGCTGGCACATTTTCAGACTTCAGAAAAGTGAGGTTACCTGCAGATATTGTTATGGTTCAAAGCGGCAGTTAAGCAATTTGGGTATTTTAGCCCTGCTCTACCTCTACTTAAAACACCAGATGCTGTAACTCTGTTGTTCTACTGTACGTTGATCAATGCGATTTCATCTTGAAGCTGGCTGTACATCGTTCAGCAAAGATATCTTTGATTAATCCCTTCCTGGTTACTTTAAGTGATAGAAAGCCCCCTGTGGACTCAGGTTTACTCTCCTTCTTTGTAGAGCTCAGAGACAAATAGTTTCTTCCTGTGTTATTCTTGTCTTGTGTAAAGAGGATTTGTACAAGTCACTCCCTGGTGTAAACAGTCCTGAAAAACTGTTCTAAAGGATTAAAGCTTTTCTAATGATCTGACCCAGGGAGTGTGTCTTTGAGCAGGCTGTATTGATGTACCAGGGTTTAACGAGGCACTGCACTCGTAATAAAATTTTGAGAGCATATGAAAAACACAGTATATTTATTAATATACAGTATGAATACACAGTATATTTATTAATATAAATGAGTGACCGTCTGATCTGCAAAGATGTAATTTAGACTAATAAATGTTACACACAGGAATGCATTACTGCAACATGTATTTTTCAGTCTATATGCAGAGAGAAAAAAATTGGGTAAGGAATGAGAGACCACAGTTCTGATGAAACCCTGTCGTGCCACTGAAATCTCAAGCTGTCTCCATCCTGTCACTTTAAGGCTTAAGGCAACACATTTTTTTCTCTGTCAGAATGTTGTCCAATGTCACTTCTGATTCAGTAAACAGAAATTTCTGTATGGCCTGTCAGAATAATCGCTACGGCTCACTGAATCTTTAACAACTTAATCCAACATGAATATATTTCCTTTTT
This sequence comes from Eretmochelys imbricata, assembly GCF_965152235.1. NCBI lineage: Eukaryota > Metazoa > Chordata > Testudines > Cheloniidae > Eretmochelys > Eretmochelys imbricata. Next base: position 245,837,687 of record NC_135573.1, read on the forward strand.
AGACAGTCCTAGTAAGGAAGAATAACTTTTGCATCTTAAGTAGAACTTCAATAAAGAGTTTGCACTTATTCCAAACAAAGCCCTGAAATCTAGCAAATTCATTGCCATTCTGCTACCAACTATGCATCCATTCGGGTTCCCTCCTAGCCATAAGCCTAGGGAAAAACAAAGAACTATGCCACCTAACTAGCAGGAAATTTGCATTTTCTGAAAATGCAGGCACCAATGGAGCTGCTGGAACATAAGGTCATGCTTGCTCAGAGCAAAATCACTCATTCTGTACATGGTTCTGTCCCTGTGGGAGGGAGACTGCCAAAGAGAGTGAAAGAGATACAAACTCAACACCAAAACAACATTTTCAAGTGCTATTTTTCCCCTCCATAAAAAAAAACTCAGAAAAGAAGATGAAGGAAGAAGTATGCAGACCGATATCTCTTTGTCTAAATTGTGACTATGGCCTAAATGCCAGGGTTGCAAAGACTAGCATGCAAATATTAGGATAAATATTGTCTGTGCACCTTAATTCAGCCTTTGTGCCTATGCACATGATGTGTTTAATTACTTTATCATACTATTTCTTCCACAGGACCCCTGCCTCCTTCAATGCACAGATAAATGGTGCTCACTGAATAAGCAGCCATTCAATATTTTGTTGTATCCTCATTGTTCAATGTGGCACCCTAGGCCTTATTTATTGCACACTTTTCAAAGCCTGCTATGAGTGCAAAATTAATCATTTCCTCAAGGGCTTTTATAAGGTGCTCATCACTATAGTATCTGAGCACTTCAGAAACATTAACAAATTTATTTTCATACACCCCGTGAGATGAGATGGTATTATTATGCCCACTTTACAGATTGAGAACTAGGCTATAGAGAGGTACTTTAAAGTCAAAACTAGCCTTTAATTCTGAATGCCCAATCTGGGACATCAAGGATATGATTTTTCACAGTACTTTGCATACTATAGCTCTTTCCTCCCAACACCCAGCAAGCTCCCAGCCCCAATCTCCTTACCTAGTCATTCACAATCTCCCCATTCCAACTCCCAGTTACTCCCACATCTGTTCCTTGACACAATGTACTTCACCCATCGCTGAAATCTGTGTTTCCTGTATAAAAAAAGGAGAGTTTTGTTGTTGACCTGTATATGCTCTGCTCTTATATGATTTACACTGCTTTTAAACTGTCAGGAGCTAGGAGTGGATGGCAGCAGATGGGTCACTCAATAATTGCCTTTTTCTGTTCATTCTCTCTGAAGCATCTGGCACCAGCCACTGTTGGAAGACAGAATAAGGAGCTAGATGGACCATTGATCTGACCCAGTATGGCTACTCTTAAGGGTCTAAGTTCCAAACTCCACATTGGTGATGAGTTTACTCCACCATTGTGATTCAGAGATGATTGGCAGTTTGTTCAGTCAGAGCTGTGTAAAGATCTAATTTCTTAGCTGCAGATGTATCTGATAAGTGAAGACAGTCTAAACATCCAGACTCATTAAACAAGATCCTCATTAGATAAATCAGCATAGCTGCATTACCCTGTATGTGCAAAGCTTCTCAGACTGAGAGAAGGAAAGTTCCCAACGTTGGTCACAATTCAAAAAAGTGTTATTCAGCAAAACACTTAAGCATATACTTAACTTTAAGCAAGTGGGACTTAAGCATGTGCTTATGTGCTTTGCTTAATAGAGAAGTACTGAAGAATCTGGGCTCTGGTGAGAGAAGGAATGTAGCAAATGTAAAGAAAAGAGAAAGCAAGAGAAATACTTTTATCTCTTAGTGTGCAACAGAATAATTCCTACAGGCCCTCTTAAAATTATTGTGAATTGGACTCTGAAAATCAGGCATGGCTCTATGCTAATTTCTTTGTTTAACTGTAAGTTGCTGCACATTTATTTATCTGGTAATGTGTCTTGTTCTCCTGATATGGTCCTTTCATCCATTTTGATTACTTTCTCATATTTACGTAATGCTTTGCTTTCTCTGTACCACACTTACCCCTTTTTTTCTATGTTTTATATGTGATCAGGGAAGTAAAAGTGAAGGAGCTAGATAGAGAGCATTCAGGAAAGTAGCCACAAATTCTGCACTTACTGCTGAAATAACTCCCTGAAGATGATGTTATGCTTCTCTTCCAATTTCATTTGGCAGTACTTACAAGCATGTCAGATATCTGACCTCCCTGGTCCTTGCCTTGTCCTCAGACATTAATTAGTTTACACTTTGTGACTGACTCCTGCTGACTAGTATCTCTGAAGTTAATCATGTCACTTGGGACATTTGTGTAAGCTTAGGTTTTATGTAATAGCACTAATTATAAAATTAGTTGTAAGGTTATGTGGTTCTAGGGATGCACAGTTTCAAGTGGACACAAATCTAGCTTAAGATTTCAACTGTCACTCAAAGAGAATGTGTCAGTCAACTGTGCACTAGTATCATACTGCTCAATGATTCTTAAAAGCCTTTATTTCTGTTAGTTCACTTAAAGGAAAATCTGGTTCTCTCTTCCCCTTGCCCCCATGTTGACACACAATGGAAATAGCAAATTTCCACTTCATGAGGGAACCAAGGATTAAGACTCTTTGGAAAGTCTTGGTCTGCAACAAGCCTTCCCACTATCCACTGGAAAGAAAGGGGAATATGGGTGAGCCAGAGGGCTGGAAGAGCTGTAGATATGGTGGAAGCATTCTTCTGGTTCCCGTCTCCCTATACCCATTAGTAAAGCCATGACTCTGTTCTGGAAGTGCCCTACCTCCTACTTTGGGTTAAAAGGGATTAATACCATCCCTTACCAGTTCCTGTAGGTAAAGCTGTTTTACTTGTTTATTGCTCTGGAACTGGGATTTTGCTTTTAAAACAAATAGTCTAACTGGTTTTCTGTGTCCTCACCCTGAAAGGCACTCTGAGAACAAGCCATGGTGAAGTCTGAGCTAAAATCCTGCCAAAAATTGAAAGCTATAAAAGCAATAAAAACAAAAAACACTTCTGATGATTCATTGGTGTGATTAACCAAAGCCTGATTCCTCCACCCTTATCGTTGTTGAGCAGTTCCTTATTCCATGAGTGTATCAGTGAAGTTAGTGGGAGTATTCACAAAGAAAAGTCAGTGGAAGTAATGGTGAAAGAACCTGGCTGTCATCATTCTAGGAATAAAGCATGCTGTCTTTCCCCATTACACTACTTTAAAGATGCCCTCAACCAGGATAAGTGTACAATTTTGGATTAAAGCAAATACCAAAGCCAAATAGGATAGAACCAATCCAAAAATTTACCCTCCAGATGAACTGCATACTCTTCATTTTCTGGTTTGGTACATCCTGAAGTACCAAAAATACTTCAGGAAAGGCTGCCCAGGAATCATTGCTGACACAGCTGAAATCAGAAAGTACTTGATATCTCACCAGGTTCTAAATGATTTAAAAGTGAAAAGAATGAACTTTCAGTTCTATGTGTGTGAGAAAGGGTTAAGTAATATGTACATATTTATTGAAAGTGTAGGTTTGAGGGTCCATTTTCCCACCTATAAAATAAATAATATGCAGTTTTTAAAGAGTGTGAAAGTTGTAGCAATGTGCCTGGAACCTGAAGGGCAGAGCACAGTTGCAGGAGGGAAGAATTTGGAGGTGAGTCTGCATGCACATGGCTTCAATGGTTGTTGCTGTTGCTGCATCTCTTAATAAAGAGCCCATGTAGACTTACAAGGATGGAGGCCTTCCATGTTATTACCCAGCATGCAGTACATGAAACAAAATGTGTCTCAATGTAGTCTACTTTGGGGGGCAGGGCATGTTTCTCTGCTTCCTCTGAAGCATAAGAGATGGCCAAAGCTAAAGACAGCACACTGGATGGTGTAGGCAGGTGCTCTGAGGTGGTACAGAGCATTCTCTCTCTCTCAAGTGCTTGGCTAGCTCATTCTTCCTCACATGTTCATGGTCTAACTGATCGCCATATGTGGGGTCAGGCAGGAATTTTCCTCCAGGTCAGATTGGTCGTGACTTTGGGGTGGGGAGTAGGGTGACCAGACAGAAAGTGTGAAAAAATCAGGACTGGGGGTGAAGCCTATATAAGAAAAAGCCCTGACTATCAGGACTGTCCCTATAAAATAGGGACATCTAGTCACCCTATGTGGGGGGGGGGGCGGGCGGCGTAGCAGGTGTTGCCTTCCTCTGCAGCATGGGTTGCAGGTTGCTTGCCAGGATCATCTGGGCACATCTCACTTAATCATTTCTCTTCCAATACAGAGGTCTGGGGCAGTGGTGCACCTTGGTCCCTCCTATTTTCTGCCTGGGGCACATAAGAGTTGAGTCTCCTGAGGGCTGTAATATTTGATCTAATTTTAGTTGTTGGGTTTAGGTTGCAAGTGCTGGGTAGTGTTGGTGGCCTGTGATATATCTGAGGTCAGACTAAATGATCTGGTGGTCCCTTCTGGCCTTAAATTAGATGACTCTGAAAGTGTCAGAAGATAAACCCTGATCGTTAAACTGATTGCCAATAAAGCATCAAAAAACAGCCTAAAATAGGAGCAAGCCTGTCCCTTACAACACACCTAGTGCAGTGTGTGTGAATAGCATTCCAAAGAACATCTGTTCCAATAACTAATGCTCCTGAGGCTTGACAGAGTGAGGATTTATGCCTGTGTCAGTAATTCCACTGCTGCCAGATCTAAAGTGCACATTACAGAGATAGCACCTATTTACAATGGCCTCTAAAATACAAGAAACAAAATCTTTTCCCTTCCAAAATGATAGTGATGAAATCCAGCCTGTATTAAGAACACACAAGCAATAATGCACACCAGAGTGTGCTGATGCACTGAAATTTTTAAATGCTCTTTGAAGTTTTAATAGCCTGGGGTGTGTAATTATGTTATTTAATCAACTTGTTCTTATTGTATAAGTTTTAAAAGAACAGTTAACCCATTTAAAGTGTACAGAGTTGTACAGTACTTATTGCATAACTATACCTAAATGTTCTCTGAAAATAAATATAGCACATGGGATTTTAGGCTGGGAGACCGGGTGATCGATATGGAGTCTGAATTCAGAGCAGACTGACAATTGAAAGTTGTTGATATTCAGTGACTGCTGTTCGGCCCATATTAAATGTATCAGTGAGTCCATTTCAGAATGGACAAATGTTCATATTGTTACGCTAAGAGGCTCTGGTGATTGCATGCGTCACAAACCTATTTGAGACTGGGTCTGAATGCCCCCTTCAATTAACATAACTGTCAAGATAAGTTAATCACATGCACCTAAGACAAAAGGAGTTGTGAACCTGCCCAGGAGTTTGGGTAAAGTGCATGTTTGTACAGGAAGGGAAGAACAGACTGACAGAACAGAAGCAGTGTAATGGGGTGGCACCCCCAGGTCGACTGTGTGCACCCCTACAATTTTTCCTTAATTCTCAGCCTGTTGTGCCCCCTGTCAGCTGCTGCGCTTGTCAGGCAGGTCTTGAGTCTAAGCCCTCCGGCCGAGTCACACATAGTCCATGTGCAAACAAACAAACAAACCCTTTTGGGGGTATAAGTCCAAAATGTCCTGCAGCCCTCCCCAGGCTCAGTCCTTTAACAATTCAACTGGGCCCATCATGGTATCTCTCCATTGGCAATGTTTCTTTAGCTCTCCCTGGGTTCTCATAGACCCTGTTGGTCAGACTCTCAGTGCCCCATTGTCCAGCTTATGTGCGAAGGTTCTTGCTCTGGGATGGAGCAGCACCCGCAGTGGTTGTCCTCCCAGGAGGCTCTTTGCCTGCTTTTTAGTTCTCTCACCGCAGTTCTCCAGCTGGGTCAGTCTCAGTTCAGCCCTCTCCCGGGGGGGTAATATGTAAACATACAGTCCCTTCCCTGGGCCAGTCTAAACTTCCTTCTCTCAGAGCACAGCTACTTCTCCAATGGTTGTTGGGGACCCAGACCCACCCACTACTCCAGGTCCCAGCCTAGGGACTCTCTAAGTAGCAGCCATGTGTCATGTCCCTTTAACTAACTGTTTCCCTGGGCCTCTTCCCCATAGCCTGTCTTAATTGAGTTCTGGTAACCGCACAGAAGCTATTCCCTCACTTCCCCAGTCTCTGCCAGCAACTATATGCCTTATGCCTTACCGCCAGCCAGCCAGCCAGGAGCACCTCTTCCCCACTCCCACCTGGTCCCTACTAACAGACTGATCTATCCAGCCCTTTCAGCTCCTGCAGTCAGCGAGTAGCAACTCTTGCTCTCCAGTCCCTGCTATCAGACTGATCTATCAAGCCCTTTCAGCTCCTTTTATATGAGCTTGCTGGGCGCTGATTGGTTGCTCCCCGCAGCCCCTCTCATTGGCTGTGTCCCACATAGCAGCTCTAGGCAGCTTGGAGGACCTCTCTATTGCTCTTTTTCTGAAGTGAGGTGAGGCAGGGTCACAAGGCCTCCAGCAGGAGGCCTCCAGACCTACTCTACCCGTCACAGGCAGACTCAGAGGCAAAAAGCAAAAAAGCCAACCAGCATCCTGTGGACACAATATATGACCCTGGAAAAGCTAGAGAGAGAGAGAGTTTTTGGAAAATACTGACTGGGGGAGGTGTTGGTTAATGAGGCTCGAAGCTGCTGAGAAACTATTCTTGTGTTTCTGGTTCCTCCTGCATTGGGAGTAGCCAGACTTTGTACATTCTCGTAAATAAACAAGATTGCATCAAAGAAAATACCAGACTCTTGCCATTTTCTACCCCAAATTGGGACATCCCCAGGTACATGAACTTTGACTAGCCATTTAGGTCAAAAAAGGGCAGCAGTACTACAAAAAACATGATTAGCACTGAATGTCTACTGTGTCAGTCTCAGCAAGAGGGTTAAGGATTGAATGGTTATGGAGGCTGATCTATCAATCAGTTTTTCAGGAGAGGCCTTCAGTTGAGGGAGGATGCTCCATGGCAGGACACTGTGTGGAAGCTAGCATTGCTGTTGTCCATGCTACAGATGTTCCATAGATAAAGACTTAACCGCTGAGGATAGTCAATCTGATGTCTGCCACAGAACACTACTATTTTTATCTCTATATTTTGAAAATATTTTTCTTTAAACCAGTATTTGCAACATCTGGTGTAATCAGACACTTGACAAGGGGTCTGGTGAAATTATGGCTTTGAGACAAATACAGGGTTAAAGTAAGTGTCTTATATCTTCTACATTGCAGCCAATAGGCATCGGCTAAAGTATTATGTCTCTCCTGTCTTTTTCTCCTCCAGGGTACAGCCAAGTACAGGTCTGCTGTTACAAGTATACCATTTCATTGAGTAAATTTGCCCCAGAGACATCAACCATCTTTTCTTTGTTTTGCAAGATTTTCTTCATAGAAAGATTTGTTTGTTAGTGTTCAGGGTTTTTTTAAATATTATTAATCTTCGGAATGGGAAATTCGTCTTCTCTCTAGGGTATATATCCTTTGCTTGCCTACAGTTTCATTAACCATCCATTTGGAGGGAAAGAGACAATGGCCACGTATCACGAGGATTGTGTCCTCTTTATAATAAACACATCTCCTTAATTTTAAGGTTGCTGATGATCTGGAATAAACAGTGTTTCTCAGGGGTTATTTTTAAATACAGTTCAAGTCTGGTATAAGAATATAAACTTTTGGCCTACCTTGACGATGTGGCCATATTTTCAGATTCCTGGGCAGAACACCTGGAACATCTACACAAAGTCCTTGAGCGTATAAGGGAGGCAGGACTAACTGTTAAGGCTAAGAAGTGTCAAATAGGCCTGAACAGAGTGACTTTCCTTGGACACCAGGTGGGTCAAGGAACTATCAGCCCCCTACAGGGCAAAGTGGATGCTATCCAAAAGTGGCCTGTCCCAAAGTCAAAGAAACAGGTTCAATCCTTCTTAGGCTTGGCCGGTTATTACAGACGATTTGTACCACAATACAGCCAAATCGCCGCCCCACTGACAGACCTAACCAAAAAGAAACAGCCAAATGCCGTTCAGTGGACTGAAGAGTATCAGAAGGCCTTTAACCAGCTTAAAGCAACACTCATGTCTGACCCTGTACTAAGGGCCCCAGACTTTGACAAACCGTTCCTAATAACCACAGATGCATCTGAGCGTGGTGTGGGAGCAGTTTTAATGCAGAAAGGACCTGATCAAGAATTCCACCCTGTAGTGTTTCTCAGCAAAAAACTGTCTGAGAGGGAAAGCAACTGGTCAGTCAGTGAAAAAGAATGTTACGCCATTGTCTACGCCCTGGAAAAGCTACACCCATATGTTTGGGAACGGCGTTTCCACCTGCAAACCAACCATGCTGCGCTACAGTGGCTTCATACCGCCATGGGAAATAACAAAGAACTTATTCGGTGGAGTTTAGCTCTCCAAGATTTTTATTTCGACATCCAACACATCTCAGGAGCTTCTAACAAAGTGGCTGATGCACTCTCCCGTGAAAGTTTCCCAGAATCAACTGGTTAAAATCGTCCTTGAGATGTGGAAAATATTGTTAGTCTTTATGTACTTGGTAGTATATTTAGAGGTGCATGTGTCTTATTAACTCTGTTTTTTCCTAGAACTCCAGGAAGAAATCCCAGCCAGCGTTTCACCCTAGCTGAGATTTGGGGGGTGTGTCATAAATATAAAGGGAAGGGTAAACCCCTTTAAAATCCCTCCTGGCCAGAGGAAAAATCCTCTTACCTGTAAAGGGTTACGAAGCTAAAGGTAACCTCGCTGGCACTTGACCAAAATGACCAATGAGGAGACAAGATACTTTCAAAAGCTGGGAGGAGGGAGAAAAACAAAGGGTCTGTGTCTGTCTGTATGCTGCTTTTGCCGGGGACAGAACAGGAATGGAGTCTTAGAACTTTTAGTAAGTAATCTAGCTAGGTATGTGTTAGATTATGATTTCTTTAAATGGCTGAGAAAAGAGCTGTGCTGAATAGAATGACTATCCCTGTCTGTGTGTTTTTTTGTAACTTATGGTTTTGCCTAGAGGGATTCTCTATGTTTTGAATCTAATTACCCTATAAGGTATCTACCATCCTGATTTTACAGAGGTGATTCCTTTACTTCTATTAAAAGTCTTCTTGTAAGAAAACTGAATGCTTGTTCATTGTTCTCAGATCCAAGGGTTTGGGTCTGTGGTCACCTATGGAAATTGGTGAAGATTTTTACCAAACCTTCCCCAGGAAGTGGGGTGCAAGGGTTGGGAGGATTTTGGGGGGGAAAGATGTGTCCAAACTACGTTTTCCCAGTAAACCCAGATAAAGTTTGGTGGTGGCAGTGGAAATCCAAGAGTGAAATAATTTTGTACCTTGGGGAAGTTTTAACCTAAGCCGGTAAAAGTAAGCTTAGGAGGTTTTCATGCAGGTCCCCACATCTGTACCCTAGAGTTCAGAATGGGGAAGGAACCTTGACACATGTTTATTAACTACAAAGAGATAGATTTTAGGTGAGTACAAGCTAATGACAAACAAACGTGATGGGATCACATCACTGTCAGTGGACAAGAGCTGGAGACAATGACACAGTTCAAGTATTTGGAGGAAATCATCACTGATGAAGGATCCAAGGCAGAAATTTGGGCAAGAACTGTGCAAACAACAGCAGCAGTGGCAAAGCTAAAGCCAATTTGGAGGAATAAGAACATCTCCCTGGAATCCAAACTGAAACTGCTGCATGCATTGGTCATCTCCATTTTTCTGTAAGCGTGCGAGACATGGATCCTTACGGCAGAACTTGAATGGAAAATACAGGTTATAGAGAGGAGATGCTTTCGTAAAATCCTGGGCATCTCCTACTTTGACCACGTCACTAATGAAGAGGTCTGCAACATCATCACCCAATGTGCTGGGTCATATGAAGACCTCCCAACAACCGTGAAGAAGCGCAAGCTGAAGTGGTACGACCATGTAACAAGATCATTTGGCCTATCCAAGATCATCCTCCAAGGGACAGTACAGGTGAAGAGAAGAAAAGGTAGACAGAAGAAGAGATGGATTGACAACATAAAAGAGTGGACAGGAATGGACTTTGTGGAGACTCAAGCACTCATACACAATCATCAGGGGTGGAGACAATTGGTTGATTGCTCATAAATGATGGTGCCCCAATGACCAATGCAGCTATGGGAGTGATGATGATGATGATGATGATGACGACAAGCATTGAGGCATAAAATTCAGAAATGGTTAAAGAAAAATAAAGATTAAATGCTTTCTAGTGCCTAACTTAACAAACTATATTAGATGAAAGCAAAGTTTCTCACCACCTGCTTTCCACAGTATTACTGGCCAATCTTTAGGTCAGAGCCCTCACCCAGAGCCCAGGCGCTGCTTCATTTGTCTTCTCAGGTACAAGTGTGAGATGGACAGGGAGAGGGAAGAAGAGTCTCGTGGGGTGTTTGCCCCTCCCATTTGTAATTTCAATCCCTCTTGAGAAGCATTTCCAGCTGAGAATCAGGAGAGAAAGAGTATGTGTGGAAGGATGTTCCCTGCTAGTTTTTTTCACCTGTGTGATCTTCCTGTTTTCTTTATTCCTCCTTTCCACTTGAAGACTCTGTTTACTACTTAACTTCAAATTAAGACAAACATACAATCCTTTGTTCATGACAGGTCTGTTTGACCAGTTTGGTGCTACGGGAGTCTGAACATGTATTTTAAACATCATATGGGAGAAATGTATTACTTTTTACAATGCTGCTACAAATTTTTGCCATGATATTACTGATCGGCAAGTTATGAGTTTTCAAGTGATACCTCACAAGGCATGCCCTGTACAAAGGTTATTACAATAGTGTGTAAGGTGTAAATACAGGGTGGCAACAAACATTGTCAACAAACATTGACTCAAAAATTGACCCAGTTTCCAAGTGGTTTTTTTTAATCGTAAATATTTGAACATTCAAGCCACTGAATGTTGTTTATGTAAAAGCAGGTTTCAGAGTAACAGCCGTGTTAGTCTGTATTCGCAAAAAGAATAAAAGCAGTCAGTCCTGCAAATGGATATAAACGGGAGCTGAGTTTTAAAGGTGGCCTCTGTAGGGGGGATAAATGGAGGGTGGGATGCCTATTTTGCTTCTGTGCTGCATTTAGAAAGGTTTTTAACTTTCTAGGGGTTTTTTTACATTTGAAAGTCAGTTCTTGTAACCCTAGAAGATTCTTAACTTGCTCTCCTGCTGCCTTGCATGTTAGGTAGCCATTCAAATCTGTGCATCGTGGGTTTGAAATGTAACCATTCTGAACTGGCTGTATTCTATAGCCACTTTGCATGGATGTAAATGACTACACAGGGCACTGGAGAATCAGGGCCTGTGTGATGACTGAAGTATTAATGAGCTGATGACATCACAGGAAGCAAAGGTGTGAAAGTTGAGATGGGAAAGGAATTTTAGTCAGACTGTCTAAAATTCCTTGTTAACTTTAATTAAACATAAAATTATGGCAAAAGGAAACCTTTGTTAAAGATTTAGTACACCTGCTTCTTCAATTAGGGGGTGATAAACCAGCTGAAACGATCAAGAGGTCCTCTTTCCAAACCAGGAATAAACAGGTCTTAAATTCCTGTTATCTCCAAGAGAAAAGAAAGCAAGCAGAAAAGCCCTTTCAAACCTTCTTCATACTTTATAAAGAAGAGGAAGAAGAAAAAAGTTTACATGGCTAACTGAAAAATTATTTTGTAGGTCACTTTTACAGAAGACATGAATGGCCAAACTAAACACTACAGCTACTAAACAGATGTCATCCCCAGCCAGACAGATTCTTAGAAGCATGAATCCCTAGAGAGATCTTTCATTCCCAGGCATAACTAAATTAATATCTGCCAATAGATTAGACTAATATTTTAATATTACTGGCTATCTAAGCATCCTATCCATCTATCCAGGTACTTTCATGGTACACTCTCTGTCCACCTCCCATTACTTAAAAGATGACAGTGTTTTATCTCTCTTCCATCCTTTCCACCAAGTAGTACGCTTAGGTCACTATGGTGATGATCTTTTAATGAATGAATCTGTAAGAATGAGAGTATCTTACATGAACATTGACGATTAAATGTCCCTGTTTCTATAATGAAATAACTTCTTATACGAAAGAGCAAGTTACCTGTTGATCTCAGTTTAGAACAATGTAAGTTAAATTGGAACATTTTACCATTGTTTTATTGCCTAAATGTGCTTTTGTCATAATTACCGAATCAACATCCCATTTACTATCTTTATGTATGCATTTTACACTACTCTTATACAAATCTGAGCATTTTGATTCAAAACACTTTTTACGAAAGGTCCAAATCAAGTAGGAAAGCATTAACGTAAGGAGAAATCAAGTTAGGATATTTCTCTGATGGCTGCAAAATGTTAATGCACCTTTTACATATTGTTCTCCATTTTCGTTATTGGAAAAGTACTGTGGTATACTCATGGATAAATCAGTCCAATAAATCCTGATATAGCCAGCCAAATATAATACACTTCCAGTGTTTAGGCAAACATGGATCTGAAAGTGGTAAAAATTACTCCATGCTTAAGATTGAGAATCCTTGATATTACATCCAGCAAAATGTCCATGCAATGACAATTATGGCATAAAAGCCCCAGGCCCAGAATATTTCTCCAATCTGACCTACATTACCACAATGCCCACATATCTCTGGGAAACATCAGTTTTAAATACTTAAATGGTTGAAGACCCCCATTAGAGGTCTTATGGCAGCCATGGCTGTGGCTAAAGAGACCCACTCAAGAGAGACAATCTCTGCTGCATCTGTTACATTTAAAGGTGATGTTTCAACCCTTTGGGCTCTGCCTTCTGCGAGCTCTTTTCATCTCAGCTAAGCTGGACTGTTTCCTCTCGTAACTCCAGAGACCTTTGTTAAGCTCTTGTTTCCAAAGGCTGCAGTCCTGAGTGTGATCCTCCCAGTTGTCCACATCCATGTTCATTTCTTTGAGGTCTCGCTTGCACTCATCCTTGAAACACAATTTTGGGCATCCTTTGGGTCTTTTTGCAGATGCCAATTCACCATAGAGGATGTCCTTTGGGATGCACCCATCATTCATCCGGCACACATGCCCAAGCCAGCGGCGGTGTCTCTGTTTGAGGAGTGTTTGCATGCTGGGTATGCTGGCCCACTTGAGCTCCTCAGTACTGGTGACTCTGTCCCTCCAGGAAGTTCCAAAGATTCAATGAAGGCAACGCATATGAAAGCTGTTGAGCCTCTTTTCCTGATGAGAGTATAAGGTCCATGCCTCACTCCTGTCCAAAAGTGTGCTGATAACACATGCACAATACACACAGATCTTTGTGTATTCTGTCAGTTTATTGTTTTGTCATACCCTTTTGCCCAGTCTAGATATTATTGTGGCAGCTTTTCCCATGCGGATGTTGAGTTCCGTTTCAAGAGAGAGGTTGGCTGTGATAGTGGACCTCAGGTATGTGAATTTGTTCACCACTTCAAGTTCATAACAGTTGATCTTGATGAAGCGTGCTTCTTCAACTCCTTGGCACATTATGTTCCTCTTTTTTAGGCTTATGATAAACCCAAAGTCTTGGAAGGCTTTGGAAAAACTGTCCATTAGGTTTTCATAGATGGTACTATGAATAATATAATTAGAGATGGGCCGAAACAAAAACACTAGATGACTAACATTTAAAATTTGGGGTGTTCAAAGTTCTGAATCCAAATTTTATGGTTTGTGCCCTTCTCTACAATGGAAAGCTGTTCTTTCAGCAATGTTGTCCCAGCACCAGCTTGTTAGCATTATCAAAGGTTGCAGTGTCTTTCCTGTGAATGGAAAAAGTTCAGAGTGTACAGGGAGGTGAAGAGGTACCACAGTACCTTACCCACTACCCATAGCCTGGTAACTGAGAGTGCCCAAAGTTTATCAAATTAGTTATTAATTTTTATTTTGCCTCATCCTGCTTCCACCATTATCCACAACAGCTCCTGGAACATAGTGTGCAACGAATGACCCAAAATCAGGTTCCACTCATCAGCCTGGTACAAGCTATTTCTTGAGAACTCCCATTGGATTCCAGGGGCTACTTGCATGCTTAAATTAGTCATGTACTTAAGCATGTTTCTAAATCTGAGCCATTAATATAATCTTCCTTCATAAGTTGCATCATTGACTTCAGTGCTGTTAATGATGTGAATAAGGAGATCATACTCATCAGCCTCGTACATGATGGCATACAACATGTTCAGAGATAAGCTGCAGAAAACAAGATGCCAGCCTTACTGCTCGATCTGAAGTCTGTGATCCAATCCTGCACATTGTTCAGTAGAGTCACACTGTTGCATCCACATGGAGACCCAGTGAAGTTAGTGGGCCTCCATGAGAACACAAGGGTCCACAGGCAGGGAACTTATTTAGGGTTAAGGACTTGGCTTGCACATAATGCCACAAAACCATTTGATACCATGTGGTCCCATGGCAGTCACCTGAGATGTTTGAGCTAACAGAAGGTCATACTCAGCAATGTGTCCTCAGCTTTTGAACGACATTCTCAACTTACACTCCTCCAGGGACCAAATTTGATTACCTTGAGGACACACTCATCAGGTTATTGGGCGATGATTTGCGTGGTGGGAGGGAGAACTGATGGAGGGGCTGTGGTGTTTTGGGATCAGGGTAACATTCAGAGTTGGAGTGTCAAGCAGAACCATTGTTTTCGTCATTATAATAAGCACTGGGAGTAGGTGGAGGTGGGGGTGTAGTAGCAGGATGGTTGATCAATTCTGAAGTGTTTAATGGGATAATACTTCCTTAAATTCTCTGTACAGCACACAGAGCACTAGGTGGGTTCTTTAGAAATGTAAATAAATAATACTCCAAATACCACTCTGTCTTCAAAGGAACTCCTACTCAAACTACTATTGCCAATCAGCAGGTCTCACTTTTATCCCCCTTAAACTCATATTTTGCCAGCAGATATATAGTAGATATTCAATGGAAAACAAAACAATGTAAAAAAAAACAACCATCGAGCACCGGGGCACATAATATGCCCTCCTATATGCCCTCCTAGTCTCTGCCTGTGGCACGTAATAGCCTAGACTCCTGTGGATCGTAATACTTCAGTTTTATTTTGTTTGCTGGGTTTAGTGTTGGATGCCTCTTGGTGCTGGGTGGTGTTGGGGATCTATGATATACAGGAGGTTGGATTAGATGATCTGTGGTCCCTTCTGGCCTTAAACTCTATGCCTCATCCAGTGGCGTGAAGGGTTAAGTAGACCAACAGACTCAGCAGTAATCTAAAAGAGTACTAGGAACTAATAACATGAGTTCTCCATTTACAAGCAGGCCATTTGTATAGACATGTGTTGTAGGAGACCATTCACAATGTGATGATGACAAAGCAATTTCCACTTTAACCTGGGCAGGCAGTACTCCCTTGGGATACTAGAGCTGTTTCATCTGCATGCTTCCTGAGTCCTGAAATTGAATTTTAAAATAAACTTTTTCCTTCTCATGGTAGTAAAATAAATGCTAGTTCTCTTAAATCTCAGCAAATAAATAGGTTACTTGTGTAAATATTCAAATCATGAGGACTGACATTGTTTAGTCTGAAGACACATGCCATGAGCTACAGTTTAAATTGCTGGATACCCTCTGAGTACTTTCTAGATGTTACTTTATACTATCTTACAGGTTTTCCATAGAACTACCTAGACATCTACTGAGTGTTTTCTACAGCTCACTTTGCATTTGATCTTGCATAAATAGGTCAGAATTCTGTAAAGAACATGTTAAATGCAATATCAACAATAAACTATCTAAGCAGATGATTACATATTTGGGACAAAATTCTGATCCTCTAGTTCACATTAGTTCTGATTTAATAACGTACTTAAGCACCAACTTAATTTTAAGCTATTTCTTGAGAACTCCCACTTGAGAACTCCCATCAAGGGGCTACTTGCATGCTCAAAATTAATCATGTGTTTAAGCATGTTTCTGAATATGAGCCATTAATATAATCTTCCTCCATGAGTTGCATCATTGACTTCAGTGTTGTTAATGATGTGAATAAAGGGATCAGAATCAGGCCTTTTATATGTAAGTATTATTTAACCTAGCAGCAAAAGGATTTCAAAGTGTATGTTATTTACCATCGACTCTAGTAAAATCCTTATGGGTGTTAGCATGTCAGGTGTTACTCTAAAAGACAAACACCACAAAATGAATGGTACCATGAAGCACTTACATTATTTTAATAAATCCTACAACATGTGGCTAAAAGGAATATTAGGAACTATAATTTTAGGAAGGTGAGCCTCAGAAAAGACATTGAAAAGAAAAAACTGTGATCCTGTGGCTACTAAACATAATGCTACTGTCCAGAGACATACAACTTTGAATAGACTGCACTTAGAGCTTTTAGCATGTTGGTGAAAAGAGAGGGTATGTTAATTGTATAATTGCAGCTTTATATAATGGTATTTGCGATAGGTGAATTTATAGTTTACTATTACAGGATGTTGTAATAGATTAATAACCACTTATCAGTCTGTGAACAGCACTGTATCCATAACGCTGAAGCTCACTTAAATGTAGAGTAATCATGGTAATAGAATAAATGTACTGTTCACAGTAGCCTTTTTTATGTGAAAGAACATTTGAGACATCAGCTTGGATAAAGAGAGTCCTTGATAGGGGACATTTTGTCCAGCGTCAGCCTTCAAGATTTGTCCAGAGTGATTCTGTATTTATGGTGAAAGTCAAATTCCTTAACCTAATCCCTGATAAAGGAATAAACAGATTATAGAAGTAAGGGCCTGATCCCTTAAATTGTTGAGTGCCTCCTCCAGTGGGACAGCCTCCTTGCAGATTCAAAGACTATCTGAAAAATTATCCATGTCAATGATCAGTTAAATGAATAAGGATAATGGGGATTGGTTATTTATACCAAACCAATATATAAGGAAACCACTCTCCAATAAATGCATGTTAGAGGAATACACTGAATATACATAATTAATTTAGATGTGGCCCTGTGTGACAAAGAGGCTCATTTGTGGTTCACTAATCTGTGTCAGCAACTCATCAGGCCTGACATAGTTATTACACCTCACACTGGTGTCATATTTAGTTAAAAGGTGACATATCATTTGAAATCTAATAACACACTGATCATTAATGTCACTGTGACATGTCTGAAACAACACAGTAGGTTAAATTATGGATACTCTTATATTATGCCCTGGAGACTGTACACAGCAAAGGTGTCAAAAAACGTTTCCTCTATGTAAAGGGGAAAGCAAATATGGCAGCAGGTGCCCTGTCCGCAAAAGAGGACTCTGACCTGCTGCCTCTAGGTCAGCCAGTGGCTAACCTTCCTGCAGCTTTGTAAGAGAGGGAAGAGTGAACCTAAGAGTATCCCAGTGCCAGAGGGCAAGGGGCTACTAGTATCAGGTAATGAGGTTCAGCTGGCCTGACCACTTCAGTGTACCCCAACTCACTATTGTTATAATCTGTATCTAAAAGGTGTCATGTAAAATATCATTGAAAACTAATAACTCACTGATCATTAATATTTTTGTATGATGTGTGTTTGTGGTGGGTATTAAGAGATATGGATATATGCTAGAGTTATGACTGATGGGTATTTAAACCAGGCATTTCAGGGGGAGTTGGTAACCATGTCTGCCTTATACAAAGGAAGGTGTATTTGATTTTCTGACCAGTAAAGACAATGAAGGTCCACCAGACTCCATGTCTCCTTTCTTACAGCTTTACTTTGAGGGGTAACCCTTGGAAAATCCATTTTAAACATTTGCCAATCTATAAAGATGGGGGAGGGGGGCTAAACCTCAAGTGATCAGAAATTGAATCAACTGATTGCATACAATACTTCTATATTATAAGAGTCTATAGAGTGGGGTCTTTTTTGAATGCTAATGACACACTGGTGGTTAATATCATTGTGAAATGTCCGTATTAACACTATATGAGGAAATATGGATATTTAATGATACTATGCTTGAAAGTCTGTGGTGAACAGGTTCCCTCCCAGACAGAAGACAGCTATTTATTTGTCTGCTATGTAAATTAAGCACAGTGGAATCAAAATAATGGAAGCCCCTTTACATAGAAATCAGCAAGGGTATGGAAAGTCCACAGGAAGGAAAGAACTGCATGATGTCATCCTGCCTCTTGTAACGAGTCATTGAACTTTGGAAGATAGAAACAAAGACAGAAGCCATCTTTGGCATCTGTCACTAGACAGATACGAGGGATCAGAGCTCTTGCAAGTTGAGAAAGATGGGGCCTTCAACCAAGTGGGACGGGAAGGGGGATAGTTTAAAGTCTGTGAATAGGTGTGAGAAACCGTCTTGAACAAAGGCTGATTCTTGCTAGATTAAATTTTAGACTTTTAGATGTGGTGTTTTCACTTTTATTTGCTTGTAACCCTATCTAACTTTTTGCCTTTTACTTGGCATCACTTAACCTATGTCCTATTGTTAATAAATTTGTTTTATTTCTACTATAAATGAATTCAGTGTTGTGCTTAAAGGGATGGGTGTATTTAACACAGTTACATCAATACACTGATGTGCTTATGTATCTTTAGAGGAATAAACGAACCATAGTATTTATCTGAACTGTCCAGGAGAGGACCAGACATTACAGAGCACGTGATTTGGGGAAAATTGGGTACTGGGAATGTATTGGGGTCACCTTGCTGGCTGTAACCAAGAGTGGTGGAAGCTGCTGTGGGGGCTGTAGACAGGCTTCTGGAGTCAGAGCAACTGAACCAGGGCTGTCTAGCACACAGACCCTGAGGCTGTGACCCATACCTCTATAGGCTGTCTGTGAGCAAAGCACTGTGAGGCACCCAGGGTTACAGGGTAAGAGGTGACAAAACCCCTTAATGGTGTGGATTGCATCTTCCCCTATAACAGGCAGAAGCCCCAACTATCAGCCTCCAACTCTCCCCCCAGCAATTTTAATAAGGCAGCATCATAGTCATTACAAAACCCTGTAGTATATTGAAGCATAATATCACTATAAAATATTGACTGAATTGTAAAAATAAATAGCGCCCAGTGTACTGCACTGATTATATTATTCATCTTCATATCTAATTCAGTAAAACCTTTTATTTTTTAAAAGTTTACTTGAAGCGGCTGCAAAATTCCACACTGAAGTGCCTCACAGAAACCTGGGGACCATGGCAGAGAGGATGATCCAATGGTTAGGGTGCTAGCCTCAGCCACAGGAGATTTAGGTTTAATTGCTACAGACATCTTGGGAAAGTCACTGAGGCCTAGAACCTCAAAGGTATTTAGGTGCCTCTCTCCCATTGATTTCAATGAGAGTTGGGTCAAAGGTCTAAATACCTTTGATGATCTGGGCCTTAGTTTCTCTATGCCTCTATACAAAACATTGATCAGGAAAAGACTGGCTGATTAAGTTTCAATGGATAAAATCTCCACTGCCAGAGTTCTTAACAGCAATGTATATAAACAAATAGAATTTCTGCATACACAAATAAATGTATCAAATATAAATGTAGCACTAGAGCCAGAGATGGAATGGTGCCCTGTCTGATCACTATTTTTAAAAAATAAAAATTATACAAATGGAGACTGAGCAGAGGGCAGCAAGAATGATACAGAAATCCCAAGATCCTCTTGGCACCTCCAAAAGTTTCAAGAAATTATTAGGTATCCTTTGAAAGAAGTGGCGGCCTCACCAAGGGTGGAGAAAATTCTGCAAGGCAGGGGGAGCTAGAGTAGAAATTGTCCAATTCTTTGTGTGAGAGTCACACCATTAAAGGTGATAAAGAATTGGATACTAAAAGGACTTAGGACATAGAGTTTTAATTCTTTCCATGCCAGTCTTCTGTTCCAGCTCCTGTGCTGAGATAAGAACACCATGTCTCTAGCAAAGAGGGATGCCTGATGTGCAGACTCAGTTATGAACAGAAATAAAAGCTTTTCCTCCCCTCAAAATCAAAGTTGAAATGAAAAGTGATGGTCAACCATGTAACCTAGAGTCAGGATTAGAATGAAATGAAAATCCCATGAGAGGGCTCCATGTACACTAGCAGTGGAAGTCAGACTGTCCTTAGATTAAGTTTTTTATGTCAAGTTACACAACGTTGCAGACAGAATTGCAACCAGGAGCTTGAGTGAACTGTTAGCCTGCAAGCTGGGACTAAAGGGCTGCTTACACTGCCACATGCTTCAACTCATATGTTGGATTCAAATGTCATTTATTTTGTGATATTTTTAAATGTTCTGTTCTAAGTCAAATAATTGTTTATTAATTTAATGGGGGTCGGGCGGGAGAAGTTGAATGACCAAGTGCCATGGAAAGTTTTGCTGGCTTTTACCAAAGAAAGTTTTGCACTATTACCAAAGAAAATTGGGATGAGTGGTCTGAACGTTACCTTGGAGAGGATGGAAAGGCAGTTAAATATAATCTTGGAGCAACCTTTGCTGAGAGCAGATACAGCCCCAGACTCCTCTAATGAAGGGACTGAAAGGCAGAGTGATCTTACAGAGGCTCAGTGTACTCACATTCCCAGAGAGCTATGTATTGGCTGTGTGTGGCATCTTCAAATCTCTGGACCACCACAAAGAGAGATTCAGGGGCCCCAACGACTAGCAATGTAAAGACTAGTTCAAAAAAGAACTAGATAAATTAATGGAGGATCGGTCCATCAATGGCTATTAGCCAGGATGGGCAGGAATGGTGTTCCTAGCCTCTGTTTGCCAGCTGGGAATGGGCGACAGGGAATGGATCACTTGATGACTACCTGTTCTGTTCATTCCCTCTGGGGCCCCTGGCATTGGCCACTGTCGGAAGACAGGATAGTGGACGATCTAGACCTTTGGTCTGACCCAGTATGGCCGTTCTTATGTTCTTAATGTGGACAAATACAGGAATAACAATAAACTGTTTGAATTATAACTGTTAACTCTTTCCTTAAAGTCAACAGGTCTGGGTAGTGGGATTCTCAAAGTTAAGAGCTCTCCCTGAAGAATGCTTATCTCTCTATATATTTTAAACTAAGAAGTCTTCTGCTTGAGCAGTGCTGCTGGCTGCAACTTTGGAAGTATCATGGGTGGAAAACTGGGCTTGCAATTAGGCAGGTCCTAAGCCTGTTATGGCTTTTTAGGTCAAAACCAAATCCTTAAACGCAAGCTAATCAGCAGCCATTATGGATACATGTTTTTTAAAATCCATGCATTCTGCACCAGCTGTATTTTGCAAGGGGACTGAAGGTGTAGGGCATAATGTAGTAGTCTAGTCCAGAACGTACAATATGTAAATCCAAGCAGTATAGCACTGAATGTAGATAGCTAACCATGTCCTGAGTTAGATTCAGATTTTGTTAATGAATGAATTGGAGGTGGGTATAATAACCAACCCTTCATGTTTCCTGCTACTACCAAAAGAAGTCGTCATATTAGTTTTTAACAATAAAAGATGATGAAATGATAGCAGGCTAGTGAATACTCTGTTTGAATGGTGTGTCATTGAAGTTCTTAGTGAAATAGTAAAACAATCCCCAAACTAAATTTGTGTGTGTATCCAACAAAAGGGAGAGTAACTATTTTTAATGGAGATTTTAAAATTTGCAGTTAAAAATTGAGTTCCCAGAATAATTGTAATTGAACCCAGATATGAGAACACATTTCTCTTGGTTTACCCAGCCATTTATTATGTAGAACTCAAAATATATATATATAAGTGGAAGTAATGCTACAAACATATTGTTTCTTTCAGATAAGAAATGTTGTATGAATTCCTGTGAAGTATCAAAAAATGCATAATGAAAAGTTATGCATCAATAATGTAAAATGAAAGGAAATAAATGGAACAAGTTAGGCCTGCAGCATTTTACTTATGTAAAAGAGCTCTTCTCTAACCTTGTCCTTTTATAAAAAATTAAACAATTTTTTTTCCAAACTATTGCTGTCTCTCAAATTGGTGCAATAGAATAGATCATAATTAGTAAAAGATACTCTATCATCATCATGGATTCAGCTGTTGCATGTGTGTGACGTTTTCTCTCATGGTTTCTTAATCCAAACAAAGGCAAATGTCAATGTTATTTTCAAGCATGTCATTTATAACTTTCCTCATACTGTTTTGTCATTCCTTGCCATTGGTCCCTGTTTTTCTAAATTTACTGCCATTCTGTAATAACCACCACCTCCTAGCGGATCTCTACACTGGAAGCTGAGATCTGACTGAAGCTCAAATAGACATACCTGTGCTAGAACGGCTAAAAACAGCAGTGTAGATGTGGCGGCACAGGCTTCATAGAATCATAGAATCATAGAATATCAGGGTTGGAAGGGACCCCTCAAGGTCATCTAGTCCAACCCCCTGCTTGAAGCAGGACCAATTCCCAGTTAAATCATCCCAGCTAGGGCTTTGTCAAGCCTGACCTTAAAAACCTCTAAGGAAGGAGATTCTACCACCTCCCTAGATAACGCTTTCCAGTGTTTCACCACCCTCTTAGTGAAAAAGTTTTTCCTAATATCCAATCTAAACCTCCCCCACTGCAACTTGAGACCATTACTCCTCGTTCTGTCATCTGCTACCATTGAGAACAGTCTAGAGCCATCCTCTTTGGAACCCCCTTTCAGGTAGTTGAAAGCAGCTATCAAATCCCCCCTCATTCTTCTCTTCTGCAGGCTAAACAATCCCAGCTCCCTCAGCCTCTCCTCATAAGTCATGTGTTCTAGACCCCTAATCATTTTTGTTGCCCTTCGCTGGACTCTCTCCAATTTATCCACATCCTTCTTGTAGTGTGGGGCCCAAAACTGGACACAGTACTCCAGATGAGGCCTCACCAATGTCGAATAGAGGGGAACGATCACGTCCCTCGATCTGCTCGCTATGCCCCTACTTATACATCCCAAAATGCCATTGGCCTTCTTGGTAACAAGGGCACACTGCTGACTCATATCCAGCTTCTCGTCCACTGTCACCCCTAGGTCCTTTTCCGCAGAACTGCTGCCTAGCCATTCGGTCCCTAGTCTGTAGCGGTACATTGGATTCTTCCATCCTAAGTGCAGGACCCTGCACTTATCCTTATTGAACCTCATCAGATTTCTTTTGGCCCAATCCTCCAATTTGTCTAGGTCCCTCTGTATCCTATCCCTGCCCTCCAGCGTATCTTCCACTCCTCCCAGTTTAGTATCATCCGCAAATTTGCTGAGAGTGCAATCCACACCATCCTCCAGATCATTTATGAAGATATTGAACAAAACCAGCCCCAGGACCGACCCCTGGGGCACTCCACTTGATACCGGCTGCCAACTAGACATGGAGCCATTGATCACTACCCGTTGAGCCCGACAATCTAGCCAGCTTTCTACCCACCTTATAGTGCATTCATCCAGCCCATACTTCCTTAACTTGCTGACAAGAATACTGTGGGAGACCGTGTCAAAAGCTTTGCTAAAGTCAAGAAACAATACATCCACTGCTTTCCCTTCATCCACAGAACCAGTAATCTCATCATAAAAGGCGATTAGATTAGTCAGGCATGACCTTCCCTTGGTGAATCCATGCTGGCTGTTCCTGATCACTTTCCTCTCATGCAAGTGCATCAGGATTGATTCTTTGAGGACCTGCTCCATGATTTTTCCAGGGACTGAGGTGAGGCTGACTGGCCTGTAGTTCCCAGGATCCTCCTTCTTCCCTTTTTTAAAGATTGACACTACATTAGCCTTTTTCCAGTCATCCGGGACTTCCCCCGTTCGCCACGAGTTTTCAAAGATAGTGGCCAATGGCTCTGCAATCACAGCAGCCAATTCCTTCAGCACTCTCGGATGCAACTCGTCTGGCCCCATGGACTTGTGCACGTCCAGCTTTTCTAAATAGTCCCTAACCACCTCTATTTCCACAGAGGGCTGGCCATCTCTTCCCCATTTTGTGATGCCCAGCGCAGCAGTCTGGGAGCTGACCTTGTTAGTGAAAACAGAGGCAAAAAAAGCATGGGCTAGCAACACAAACACATACTGTTATGAACCAGGATATGGGCAGTCAGGCCTAGTGGTCAGAGCAGAGGCAGTCAGGCCGGGAACAGCACCAAAGGTCAGAGCCAGAGTCAGAAAGCAGGAGTCAGAGACTAGGGCCAGGAATCGAACAGGCAAGCAGGTCTGGAGTGGTTTGGAGAGGAGCAAGGCTAGGATTAGGGTAGGCACAGGAGATATCACAGTTGCAGGCATGTGCATTGGGCAGCTAGAGAGCAGCTTAAGAACACGTTTGCTGACTTCCTTGGTCAGGTGGAATGATCAATTAGGCAGCCCTGCTGTGGCTCAGCTGTGCCCATAGACCACTGGGGGACTGGGCAGGCGCGAATATAAGTTCTCATTCCTGACACATACGCAGGGTCCCCGGCAGACTTGTACAGCCCGGAATGCACACAAGCAGGGATTCCTTCATGCCGCGTCCCAAAAGTGTTTTTATTTACACATCTACTTTAAATGCACAATTAGATTCAGTAATGTAGGTGAATAGCTCTAGGCACAAACACTCAATTTAGTTAGCTAGTATTCACACATACTGTACTGAATCCATCTGTAAAAATGTTCCTTAAAAATGTGCATGTGGAAAAGGGTGAGCAAAAATATTTACATGACCAACTGCACTTTTCCACAGCAAATATCTATCATTTGTGTGGGTAATCTTAGCTGAAGTTTCTGGGTCTTTGAATTTTATAGGTGCTTTCTATATAACCTTTACAAGTTAATAGATTTCTTTGTAGCCATCAGAAAAAAAAAAATCTTCAAAAAGAAATTCTAATTTGTTGTGGTAAATTGGGGATTTTTGTTGAAGTGTCTGTGATTTTTGCTGATTCTCACTCGTAAGAACATAAGAACAGCCATAACGGGTCAGACCAATGGTCCATCTAGCCCAGTATCCTGTCTCCCGACAGTGGCCAGTACCAGCTGCTTTAGAGGGAGTGAACAGAACAAGGAAATTATTGAGTGATCCGTCCCCTGTTATCTAGTCCCAGTTTCTGGCCGTCAGAGGTTTAGGAATACCCATAGCATGGGGTAGCATCCCTGACCATCTTGGCTAATAGCCACTGATGGACCTATCCTCTATGAATTTACTTAATTCTTTTTTTATCCTAATTATACATTTGGTCTTCACAACATCCCCTGGCAATGAGTTCCATACAGGAATGCCTCCCATACTTTCCTCCTTTATGGTGCATCTGAAGTTGTCCAGTCCAGAAAAGCAGAGTTCAAAGTTGTTTGGGAAATCACGTCTTCTATGTGACAATAAAGGGAAGATTTCTAGAGTCAATTTAGAAATATGTTATTTTATGTCTACCAATATCTTGTCTCCTTAACGCTACCTGAATACTAATTTCTCATGTCCATGAGCACTAAAATTGAAGTAGGGAAGATATGGAATTGGGATTGTGTGGCTGGAGGAGGAAGAAAGTAAAATTTTGAAAATGTGATTGAGCAATACAAATTTCACTGAATTTGTAAACTGTACATTCAAATTTAGCTACAAAGGAAACCAAAAGACATAATTAGACAGCCTTCTTGATAAGAAATATGTCTCTTTGTGTGAGCAAGCAGCCAGCATATCATTTAGACTGTAATCCCTGACTCTGAACTCCCAGTTTGGTAAGAAGTAGGGATCCTCAGATTAGCTTAATTCACCATCTCAAGGGTGTGGATGAGGTGGGACAGTCTGCCATCAGCTTTTCTATCCTGCAAATGTGGCTGGAAGAGGAACATGTGTGCCTTATCATTTTCTCAACCCTCCTCATTGGATAATGCAGAGTAGCATTAACAGCAGCTGTGCATGGGGCTGTATGTCCTGATATATTTCAGAGTAGCAGCCGTGTTAGTCTGCATCCGCGAAAAGAACAGGAGTACTTGTGGCGCCTTAGAGACTGACAAATTTATTTGAGCATAAGCTTTTGTGGGCTACAGCCCACTTCATCAGATGCATAGAATGGAACATAAAGTAAGAAGATATATATACATATACTATATGTTCCATTCTATGCATCTGATGAAGTGGGCTGTAGCCCACGAAAGCTTATGCTCAAATAAATTTGTCAGTCTCTAAGGTGCCACAAGTACTCCTGTTCTTTTTGTCCTGATATAGCCAACATCTTAGCTGACGCTAGGATTGAACCGGGTCTTCCAGAACTAAAAAGCAGGCATCTTTACACTTTGAGCTAATGACCTAGGCCCTTAGGCTGAGAGCTATGATAGACCCATCGTCCCTTAGGCACAGAGGGAGACATATAATCCACATTGACCCATGGGTTATATGTCCCTTGCTCCAGGCTGGGGGAAAGAATTTAAAATGGATGACACCATGGCTTTGCCAAAAGCCTTGAGGCATAGTTGTACTGCCTCTGGAACAGATCAGGAAACAGTGAGTCAGGGTCACAGTTTGTTTCATAGATCCCCATTACTCCAGGGGAAAGCAATTAGTGCCAGCCCTATGCAGAATTCTTATCCTGGTATGCCAGCCAGTGTACATGTGCTGGTTTGCAGTGTGGGAGAAAGTAGCCATGGCTTGGCCCAGTTCCTGCCTGCCTACTCCCCATCTACCTATGTAAGAGAGGAGTACCTGCCTTGTGAAGTCTGCTCTTCCCCTCAGTGGGATCATTATATAGGTGGGCCACAATTTGGCCCTATGTCAGCTACATATAAGAGGTCAATGGAATAGAGCTATGCCAGTTTGCACCAGCTAAGGATCTGATAGTATAAAAACATAAGAACAGCCATACTGGGTCAGACCAATGGTCCATCCAGTCTAGTATCCTGTCTTCTGACAGTGGCCAGGTACTTCAGAGGGAATGAACAGAACAGGTAATCCTCAAGTGATCCCCTGTTGCCCATTCCCAGCTCCTGGCAAACAGAAACTAGGGACACGATCCTTGCGCATCCTGGCTAATAGCCATTGACGGATGTGTCCTCCACTGTGGGAAAATCCAAGAACATTTTTTCACCCCAGTTGTTGGTGAGCCAGAGCTGTAACGTATGCAATAAGAAGGAAGCTATGTTTAAAAATCCTGAGAACAGTTAAATAAAAAAGAAAAGAAATGTTGGTTTTCAATGTCAATATTTATAATTAATCAGCAGTTTTAAACAGACTAACTGTTACAGGAACATATTAGGGTTATTATTGATCTCAGTTATGGGACAAAGCAGCAGAGTTTGGATCTGTACTTTTCTGAAGTTAAGAGTCAAGAAAATGTCAGTAGTGCAGACCAAATATCTCTGTAGTTACTTATACCCTGCATCACTTTCTGTTGGAGGAGCTGGGGGATTGAGCCAGGCTGCACTCCAGCACGGACTCGGGAGAGAAATAGAAACTGCCCAAATGGGCGAAGAGTGAAACATTTCTTGTGCCTGTTTTTACTTCCAACAAGAGATGGGAGTGATTGTTGTGTGCTTAGAAAGATGTTTCGAGTGCTTTATCTCAGCTTTGTTCGGCTGAGTTTAGGGAGTTGTGTTGAATGTATCACCAGGTGGTAGATGGGTGGTTATTTTAAAATTAAGGAGTATCGTTTTATGAATACAGATACCATAGGTGGTGGAAGTAAGCCAGTGTAAAGGAGTGGCCTAACAAAAAGCCTGATAATGTGAACTGGGAAGATATTTATGTATTAGCTGGACTGTTATGATTTTAGTTTAAGGAAACTAATGTATCACTTGGAGGTGAGCCGGTGTTAATAGTAGTCTCTAGGGTCCAAACACCAGCTAAGCAGCTGAGAACAAGAGGAATCCATCATTTGCTGTGAGGCTACTGTTTACATGTTTGATGTGAAATTATATCTTTGTTTGAGGAAGCGTGCCTTGTTTGAGACAGAGCAGTGTGCTTTTGCTGAAAGAGTCTCACAACACAACACTTATATTATTAGGGCTTACCAGGAAGTAAGGCTAATGTGGGGTGATGGGTGTTGTTGAATTTTCTTAGACAAGCGGTTTTCAGACATTTTCCTTCTGTCAGTGCTCCCATGACTAATTCTTGTGTGAACGGTCGAAGTTGTTGTAGGGAAGGGTTGGTGTTTCTGCTCTGGTATTTGCCTAATACTGTGCTGGATGTCTAGAGAGAAGCAAGACTGTTCAGCTTCCTTGGAGACTGAGGTAAGGCTGAGTTCTTGGTAAAGATCTGGAGGTGAGTCAGATGCCCAGGGACTGGCAAGTGTGCTGGATACTTTGGGCACTGTGTTGTTTTGGTAGCTCCGCTCCTGTACCAGAAAATGGGATTTCAAGTGGGAGACAGTAAAGATGAGTGGTAATGAGAAGCGTTGTCTATGTTCTAAGGTACCACTGGTCCCCGATAGTGTGGGAAGTGTTTCATTTCATATCCTGAACCAAGGGGGAGAGGAAAAGAGGCTGTTTTCTGTGTCAGGGTTTCAAAGCCCTCAGATCCAAATGTTCAGCTGCTGAACTGGTTCCAGAAAGTGGGGGAGGGGCCCCACTCTGTCTCCAGAGGGGACTGTGGTGCTCTTCTGTTGTGTTTAATGTACTAGTCCTACTGCTGTTGCTGCTCAGGGCTCCAAAGCACCTTTGTGCTGCTGTAAAAAATGGCAAGTCTGGTAGGTGCTTTTGGCTACTGTTTGCCTCCAAATCCACAAACTCACGTTAGACAAGACTCAGAAGGAGTGATGGGGAGTGAGGTGGGAAGGGAGCAAGGGAATCACGGAGATGGAAAATACGCTGCTGTGTCTTCTTTAGGGTTATGGTGTCTCTTGCAATTGAAAGGCAAAATGATGCCGGGGAGAGACAGAGAGTGAAGTGACCTACATGTGAAGTGTCCTACCCCGCAGTGTGAATAGCCATTTACTGTTGGTGAGCCTGGGTGCTCCTAATTAACTTCCGATATTTTCGAACGGCATCAATCTTTTTTTTTTTTTTGTTTAAGGATACCTTACTACCTGTTATGTTTTTGAGCTCTTAAGCCTATGTGTTTGCAGTTGTGCCCCGTTAAAACCTGCTAGTCTTTCTGATTGTCCAGTATTTATCTACATTGCCTTTTAAAACATCGTCACTGCTGCACTGGGGAAAAGGGATCGCTTTCTGACGGGCATAGCTCAGTGTGGGTTTTCTCTGGTCGAGTACTACTATTTAAGTGTAACCCATGACAGCTCATAGCATTACCTTGTTACTACCTCTAGCTACGTGTGCTTCAGGAACTGGACTCACAAGATTAATTTATTTATTGCAAGCTATTGAACAACCACCCAAGAGTAACAATTTTTCAGGCACTACCAAAGTGGGAGGGATTTGACTCAACGAGTTAGAGATGAAAGGGTCTGCATCCCATTAACAGTGATCTCCTTAGACACCCAGTCTCCCAGAATCCATATTCATAATGGCAGAACTCCGAGGTGGGAGGAGGGTGGGAATAAACTAGGACTGCAGAGGGAAGACAAGTATGCAGAGAAAATAAATGGAAATGAAAGACGGATAAACAGAAAATGGGGGAAAGCTTGCACTTTTACTGGAAATGAGTTACAGGAAGGTCAGATTAACTTTGGGATTT
The DNA here is from genome assembly GCF_965152235.1 of Eretmochelys imbricata. NCBI lineage: Eukaryota > Metazoa > Chordata > Testudines > Cheloniidae > Eretmochelys > Eretmochelys imbricata. The sequence continues at coordinate 245,867,154 of NC_135573.1, forward strand.
ATGAGCACTAATATAAAAGAAAAAAAGATGAAAAAACAGAGGGTTATTAAAGTGCTTATATACAAACGGAAGGAGCTTAGCAGCAAAGATAAGAGAGCTGACGACGTATTCACATTTGGAATGTGTGATATTATGGGAATAGCCAGAACTTGGCTAGGAAATGACAAAAATGAGGGGATTACTGTGAAAGGAGATAGAGTTTTGAGGAGACAGACAGGAATGAGAAGGGGGAGGTGAATGCCCATTTGTGAAGTGAGAGGGTTTGGTAGTCTCTGAAAGAGCAATTCAGGAATGGTATAGAGATATTTGAGAGAGTAATGCTATCGCTGGCATATGCCATTACTCCTCAGTGCAATAAAGGACTGAATTTCAAAATCATTGCACAAATTAAAACAAAACAAAGCAAAGCAGAGAATGGTAGTAATGGGAAAACATTTTAATTCAACGTGTAAATATACTAATAAGAAGGCGGCAGAAGCCAATATGAATACAGATCTGCATGATCTGAAAATGTTTTATTCTGCCTCGTTGTTGGCTTCAAATACAGTAGTGCACCTTAAGATTGGCAGAAGCACAGTTAACATTATTTCCCTCTTAGAGTTTTACTGCTTAAGGGTTCAGTCCTGGCAGATGCTAAACTCTCACAGCACGGTGCTGAGGCTGAGCGTTCTCAACTCCCATAGACATCAATGGGAGTTGAGGGCCTTAATCACTCTGCGGCATCAGGCCCTTAGTTTGCAAATGTTGAGGCTGCTTTGCTGCTGTTCAGTCCATTGGAAAAAGATGCACATTTGTGTAGGCAGAGCGATAGGTGCAGAATTTCACTCAGTTTTTTAATCTGCCTGGGGAGAGGATACTGCAAAAAGGAGAAGAGTGAACAGAATGAAACTTCACCAGTGAGTTTTGAGAAAGTTACTGATAGGGAAGAGCAAGGAAACCTTCAAAAGGAAAAATTAGGCTTACTTTGCTTGGTAGTTTCCTTCCTCTGAGAACAGGCCTGGCAATCTTTTACTGAAACAATGTGGAATAATTCATGGCGATGAAGGACGTGAGGAGGGCCCATCCACTTATTTGCGCTTGGTTGTAGTTTACTGTGTGTTTTAAAGTTACAGAAAATCTTGGCTACTAATCTGTTGGCACTGGTAACATTTGCAAATTATTTTTTAAAGATCTGTTGTCAAGGTTATAAGAAAGATGTCAGCTCTCCTACTTTCCTTGCTGCACTATCTTCTCCCGTTTCCTAATTATGTATCCTGGATCAGTATGCAATGCTTCATGGTGGCTGAACCAGTTCAGTTGAAAAAAGAATTGACCAGAACCTTCACATACAAAAGTCAAACTATGTTTCAAGGGTGGAAAGATTTGGATAACTTTTTCCTCATTGGTTTCCATTTCAGCCACCTCTGTACTTTCTAATTCTGGCCTGGATAGAAAATGGAAGTGACTCAAGAAAAGTTGTATGCAAGATAGTTCAGGCCTGACTAGAAGAAAATACCATAAACAGCAAGGAGACAGAGCCTCATGACTTCATATCCAGCCCAGTTTTGCAGACTGAAGAAGACTGAACAACTCATATTATATAAGCATCAAGCAAGAGACTGGAATAGAAGACATCACAAGATCCCTTCCAGTTCTACACTTCTATGATTCCATGATTTGGTTGTATCTGAGCTCAACCAATACTCTCAAAAACCCAACTAAACTTTTCAAACAAAGCCTGGTCTGCCTTCTAATCTTAAGCACATTGGTATGAATCAGAAGTAGTGCCTTTGAAATCTCACGGACTTACACCAGTGGATAACTGGTGTCCATTATAAGAAAATCAGACCTCTAGTGCATGCAGGGATAGGGCTTCTGGGATCTCTATGTATTGCTGAATAGTTACCTCTTACTCCCAGTACACATGCTTAATGTAATTGATAGTTACTTTAATACAAAACTTTATGAGTTTTGTATGAGTTTGATCTTCCAGAAGGTATTTTTACAACTGTGTCCCAACACTCTTTATGGATGAGTGGGGGAGGATGAGGGTATGCAGGATCGGAGGGTAAATCTGAGTGTCAAGGCATGAAATAGAGCTGTGGAAATGTTTCAAAATAGTATCAGAAATCATGTACTTTCAGGAAAACTTCAAACAAACAAAACTAGACATAGTTTCACATTCTTTAATTTTAAACAATATACACAGTTTTCCACTTCCATTTCCATCCCAAACTCAGTTGGAAACAAAGAAGGGTCTATGCTGCAGAGTCAGAGCATTTATAATGTGACTGGGAAGAAAAAGAAAAAAGAGAGAGCAGATATAGGACATCCAAGGAGAAGGAGGCAGGCAAAAAAAGGTTAGATAGACTGGAGTGTAAAACATTTATTAAACAAGTCTGAAGGTAAATGAAATAAAAATAACAAAAGGAATTAAAGTTAGATAATAGTTTCTTTAAATACATATGAAGCAAATCACCAGATAAAGAGTCAGTGGGGGGCTATTAAGGGCTATTATTGGGAAGTTAATGACAGATCAGGTTGGTAGTCCTAAAAGGCTGAATGAATTCTTCACATCAGTACTCAAGAGAGAAGCTGAAGGACACTGTCTAGAAAGTAGGATACATTATCCTGGAGGAAAGTGAGATATTATTAACGTGTTTTGACTCCAGCTAGTGCAAACATAAAGTTAGTTCAGATAAAGTCAGGACTACAAAGCTGAAATGTGTCCAGATTTAGGACTTTCTAGAATCGGGAGACTAGTAGGAAAGGATTTTGATATTTTTTTAAATAGTTTGCTAAGGTTGGAGGAAATGACAAAAAAACAATAGAGGTGGCTAATGTAGCTCTTAAATGTGAGGGCAGGTGAGGAATTAGAACTCAATGGCTATAGGTTTTATAAGACTGAATTTCTTTATGGTGAAAGCATTGATAAGGGCCAAGATTAAGTAAATATTTCTGAATCTGAATTCTTCCTGCTCCGTCAAATATTGCTTAGAGCACAGGTAATATTTAGTGATGTGAAATACAGAATAGTTAGCATGAATTCATACAAGAGAGATTGAAGAATTTTAGAAAAGACCTATTAGATTTGTGACAGGTTGCCCCCCTTAGGATGTCACCTGATGAGCCGAGATACCACTCAGCCTGCCTGTTATGCCAGCCTGGGCACCCTTTCTACCTGTCTTGCTGAGCCAGGCTATTAAGCCTCCTCCAGAAAACTCACAGGCAGGGCCACACCCAACTGCAGAACGAAACAGACACTGAAATCAGTTGTGGGAAGGCTCAGCTTAAGGGACTTGCCCAAGCACTCAGGTGTCCACCTCCCTTAGAGTGCAGAATGAAATGAAATCTGTTTCCTCCCTCAACATGGAGGAAGGTATGCAGAGCCTCTTATTCCACCCCCACCCCCCCGCCATTATGAATGGCATAAACTGGGGTATATTATAAACAAGAAATACATTTATTTACTACAAAAGGTGGATTTTAAGTTCACATAAGAGATAACAGACAGAACAAAGCAGAGTACTAATCAAATAAAACCAAACACACAAATTAAGCTTGTTTCACTAAAGAAATTGGTTACAAATAGTAATTTCTGACCTTAGATATTGTTACAGGCAGATTACAGAAAGTCTTGAAAGGCAGCTGCACTGGTCTCCAGCTTGAGACCTCAGGTATTATTACTCACAAGCTAGATGCCTTCCAGCTTCTCCCCTCCATTCAGTTCTTGCTTCCAGATGTTTTTCAGTGTCTCTTTGGGTGGGGAGGCAGAGGAGAACCCCATGATGTCAATCCCCTGCCTTATATAGCTCTTGTATATGGCAGGAACCCTTTGTTTCCCAGTGGAAAAACACTGGCATTCCAAGGGGTGGGCCCGGTACCAGGTGTGTCAGACCCATATCTCTGCAGGGTTGCGGCAGCCATTACTTATAGGGTCTCTGCAGGGTCCACAGGAAGACTAAGCTCTTTTGCAGTCCATTGTCTCTGTAATGGCCCATTAGCCCTGTCTGGCTTTTCCATTGTTGTATTTGAAGGGCTGGTTGGGGGTGACACCCAAAGTAACACATTTGAAATACAGATACATTGTTAATATTCCTAACATCAGATACAGAAATGATACAGGCATACAAACTGGATAATCACATTCAGTACATCATAACCTTTCCAATGATATTTCACATGAGCCATCTTGCATAAAGTATATCTCAGTTATGTTAGATCCATATTATAAGCATATTTTCATAAAGAATATGGAGTGAAATGTCATATTATATAGGACTGCTTCTCATACTTTGTCCAATGGAGTCTCTTAAATGTCTGGAATACAATTAGTCAGCGATGAATACATCTGTCCAGTTGCTTGGTATCACAAGGAGCATAACACACCAATTTTCTGAAGACTGGGTTTGTTGACTCTCATATGAAAAACTGGACTGCATTGTTGGTATCTCCAAATATATCTCCCTAGTTGAGTGCCACTACTACAATGGAGGCATGTTTCCTAGTAGTATCTAAGTTTGAGCATCTGGGAGCTGTAGGTAAGGTGTGCTCAATGGAGGAGCTTCCAGTTAAAAAAGTATGGATTGGATGAATGGACTATAAGGTGGATAGAAAGCTGGCTAGATTGCCGGGCTCAAAGGGTTGTGATCAATGGCTCGATGTCTAGTTGGCAGCCGGCATCAAGTGGGGTGCCCCAGGGTTTGGTCATAGGGCTGGTTTTGTTCAACATCTTTATTAATAATCTGGATGATGGGATGAATTGCACCCTCAGCAAGTTCACACTAACCTGAGGGGAGAGGGACATATGCTGGCGGGTAGGGATAGGGTCCAGAGTGACCTAGACAAATTGGAGGATTGGGCCAAAAGAAATCTGATGAGGTTCAACAAGGACAAGTGCAGAGCCATGCACTTAGGAAGGAAGAATCTCATGCACCGCTACAAGCTGGGAACCAACTGGCTAAGCAGCAGTTCTGCAGAAAAGGACCTGGGAATTACAGTGGATGAGAAGCTGGATATGAGTCAGCAGTGTGCCCTTTTTGCCAAGAAGGGCAATGGCATATTGGGCTGTTTTAGTAGGAGCATTGCCAGCATATTGAGGGAAGTGATTATTCTCCTGTATTCAGCACTGGTGAGACCACACCTGGAGTATTGTATCCAGTTTTAGTCCCCCTACTACAGAAGGGACAAAATGAAGAGAGTCCAGCAGAGGGCAATGAAAATTATTAGGGGGCTGGGGCACATGACTTATGAGGAAAGGCCGAGGGAACTGGGGTTATTTAGTCTGCAGAAGAGAAGAGTGAGAGGGTATTTGATAGCAGCCTTCAACTAGCTGAAGGGGGTTCCAAAGAGTATGGAGCTAGGCTGTTCTCAGTGGTGGCAGATGACAGAACAAGGAGCAACGGTCTCAAGTTGTAGTGGGGGAGGTCTAGGTTGAATATTAGGAAACATGATTTCACTAGGAGAGCGGTGAAGCACTGGAATGGGTTACTTAGGGAGATGGTGGAATCTCCATCCTTAGAGGTTTTTAAGGCCCGGCTTGACAAAGCCTTGGCTGGGATGATTTAGTTGGTGTTGGTCCTGCTTTGAGCAGGGGATTGGACTAGATGACCTCCTGAGGTTTCTTCCAACCCCAATATTCTATTCTCTCATGGGCATTGATCTACCAGAGACTGACTATGTTAGCCTTCATGGGACATTGTATTTTTTGACCCAGACTTTTACCAGTAGGGAGCAATATGAGGATGATAGATAACTAACAGTAATTAGTCTTCCAAGGGTGACAATGATCAATTTAAAAGCATTAAACAATTAAAATAACCCATATAATGTGACTTCATACATGGTGAACCTGCTTAAATCCTTTGCATATGTTGCAGAATTACTAGGGAACGGCAAAGTGACAGATGAAATTTCTCTGGATTTCAGAAAACCTTTCTATCTCAGTGGATGTGCTTCAGTATCTCTGGTCAGATTAAAAATCGTATGTTCTTAGAGTCTGAGAGCCATGAAATGAGTGATTCTGTCACCCAAGGACTTACTACAGTCAGTGAGATGAGTCTTGATCTGAAAAAAGCAGAGACAGGCAGGGCCACTGGAATAGTCTCAGAACTTTATTTTTAGTCATTTAAAACACAAAGTTTTTACTTTTTACTTCAATGTTTTTCAGTCTTATATGCTTCATAGAAATAGTTGAACTGATTCAGAAGTAATAAGAAACACACACACACACACTCACACACACACACACACAGAGCCTTGGTCTGGTTTTAGAACTGAGCTTGAGCCATGCTTTTTTTAAAAAAAAGTTCTGAAATATTCTGAGTAGTAAAATATCAGAAGCAGCATTGGATCAGCACAAACTACTTTTCCAGCAGAGCCAACATCCATTCACTTTTTGCAATGCCTTTGAAAATCTGGAAGACTGCATTTGTGGACAGTTCTCAAGGATGTGCTTTGAGATGCATTGAATTAAATGTCGATTGTATTGAAGCACAAAGTTGTCTTCTGAAGGAAATAAATTGTGATAGATTAAGCTGAGGGTGAGGTGGTTCGCAATTGGATGATCCAGTAAGAGTGACTTCCTAATGGAGCGGTATTCACAAGGTACTACCAGGAGAGTGGCGCCAAGTAGGAAAAATGTGAACTATGTAATTTGCCTCTTTCAGTGTTTGTTTCAGAGACAACTGGTGAACTCACTGTAGTGTTTATATGAGCTATTTACATTGACATCTGTAAAATAAAAGGTATTGTAATATGCAAAAGATTAGTGTAGTTGCATTTCTTCTTTCTTTTTTTCTGGGTAGTAGGTGGGAATTATAGGCTTGGGGATCTGGCCGTGATAAATGGGCAATTCACTGCAATGGAGCTGCAATAATGTATACCAACTGAAGATCTGACCTTACAACTCTTCATTTAACTCGGAAACAATCAGAAAATCATTGCCAACTGAATTTGAACCAAACACATGTAACCAAAGAAGAATAGTGTATCATGTATGGGTTCCACTGCTTCAATGAGGGTTTGATCTTCTAAGGTGCTGGGAACGCTGGCCCTGATCCAGAGAAATACTTAAGCATTTGCTTAAATTTCAGCATGTGAGCAGTCCCCACTGGCATTGCCCTTGAGTAAACCATATGCTTAACTGCTTTGCTGGGTCGGGCCAGAGTGCTCAGCCCCCTGCAGGACTGATTTCTGAATGTGCAGTAAACATACATTTTTATATAAGTGTAAAGTTTTATACTCATTATGGCTGCCAATGCCAAACCAGGGCCAAGATTAGTATGAAAATGCAATTTTTATGACTGTCAGGGCATTTTTGGTGTTCTCAAATGGATAACCAAGGAGGTATTCAATGATACCAGTAACTCTTGATAAATAGCAGCACCACCTGTTGAAACATTACCTAAAGTCTCTGATCTTCCTCTTTTTGGTTTAACTTACTCTAAGGTGGTCTCTCAAATGCCATCAGCTTTCTCTTCTATTTCTTGCCTGTTTCAAGTGAAATTTCAATTCATATTAGACAAGGGCCTCCCTAACTGTATTGCATATTTCATCCTCTCAAATTGTTAAACAAATGCCTTACTGGGTCATAAGTTTTTTATTTACCCCCTGACATTTCACCCATTATATTATGTCCATCATCAGATGATTTAGATTCCAAAAGCCGTTATTGTGGCTCCAAAGCTTCAAATCAAACTTGAAAGGCCAGTTCAGCTGATCTTTTATAAATATGCAGCAATTATCAAGAAATAAGTGTCAATACAGAATCCCAGAGAGCATTGCAATAACCTGCACTCACTATATTTAACTAGGGACATGAAAGCTGTTTAGTTTCCAAGAAGTAGTTAAGTATTACAAATGATGACTTTACAAATTCATGAATTATTGATAAAATATAAACCTCACTGGAATTGGAGTAACTTTTATTTGAACATAATTCTCCATATTTGTGTACAGCCGTCTTAACTGCATTTTTCAATTTCAGTTTCATGTCTTGAATACGCAGCCACTGTTTCTCACTTTGCAAGCTTCACAAATACTCCAGACTACTCATGATTAAAAACTAAGCATCAGACAGCATCAAATATCCAGCCTCACAATCTAACAATGCACACTGCTTTCAGTGCTACCAATTTATACGAGTTCCCTTCAAAAGAGAAAATGTATCAGCAAACTGTGACGCTGTATAGAATATGTGGAACAATTTGTAATATTATTGATACCAATATTATAAAATTGCAAGGAATTGTCCCGGATAGGCTGTGTAAGGTGTCCGTAAAAATGTTATGATTTGCCAAATGTGATAATCTTATTTATATGTTTGTATCACCTTTGTATTGTGAGTTATAGATATGTAGGGTATATCTGTATTTCCAAACTTGTGCTGTGTTTCTGGGTGACACCCCCAGATAGATCGGCATCAGTACTGCCTCGCCTGTTCGATGGCCCATCAAGGGTCATCAGCTGTACAATGAATCTATTGAAAGGAGCCAGAGGGTACACCTTATGTGATTCATAAGCAAGACATGTAGGGGCATGCCTGTGGAAAGCTAACTCTAAGGCTTTTCCATGCCATGTGCTGTGAAGCTTGTATTTGGGCAAAAGACGTACAAGGCACATGGCAAAGGATATAAAAAGGCAGCTGCATTTTCTCCATTTTGTCTTCTTACCTTTGGAGCAATTTTTCTATAAAAGGAGCTCTGAACAAAGGACCGAATAACCCATCCAAGCTGTGGATGTGTTCCAGGGGGACTTTCAAGCCAGCAAACTCACTACTACCACTAAGAACCTAATACATGGTCTTTGAAGTCTCTGTATGTATCTGATTGCTTTACCATTTAAAATCTCTTTTTCTTTTTTTCTTTTATAATAAACCTTTAATTTTAGATGCTAAAGGTTTGGCTGACAGTGTGGTATTTTGGGTAAGTTCCAAACTAATATTGACCTGCTAATATGGCTGGCCCTTTGAGGTCAGAAGAACATTTTGTATCCTGAGCAGAGTTTTTAAATAACTTCTCACTTTACTGGACCTATGTGCTGATGGCCAGAGAACTGGCATGTAATAAAGGGGGCTGTGTAATTTCTTTTTTAGCTTCTTAATAACCAGTGTGGGAGATCAGGAGCACAGTTTGTGACTGGTTGGTGCATATAACTTCAGTGTTAACCACCAGTTTTAGGAAAATCTGCTCTCCTTTTTGCAGCCTGCATTTTTGCAACCTTGGCATTTTCAGCGAGAACTACTTTAGGCACCTTGGATCACACATATTTCTGCATGTTTTATAGAGACAAAGTGGTTGAGGCAATATCTTTTATTGGATCAACCTCTCTTAGTGAGAGAGACACATTTTTGAGCTCCACAGAGCTCTTCTTTCGATCTGGGAAGTGTATTCAGAGTGTCACAGCTAAACACAAGGTGGAACCAGATGGTTCAGCATAAGCGTTAACACATATTTCAAGGCACCATGCATGGTGAAGTGGCCCCTTAACTGCTCTCCAATCATAAGGGGAAAAGGGAAAAAAAAGCTGGGGAAGGGGCTTAAATGGGTTATATATTGTCGCAACAAGCCATAAATCTAGTGCCTTTGTTCAGTCCGTGATTTTTTGTACCTAGCAAAGTTATTAATTTAAGCTCATCTTTTGAAGGTATTGTGTATGTTTCCTTTGAGGATAAGGACTGTGAGGTCAGATATAGAGTGACTGCTTTGTGAAATATAGAAATAAACCCTCCTCTGACTGCACACCTTTAGTTGTCATCTACAGCCCCAAACTGGAACCCATACAGGGTATCATCAAAAAATTACAACCCATAGTCAACCCATCCTGAAAGAAATCTTTCCTGAACGCCATCCTCTGGCCATCAAACAACCCCCAAACCTCTCCAGACTCATCATCAGAAGCAAACTCGCCGCAGACCAGGACACACCAACTCAAAGCAGCACCAGACCCTGCCAGAACAGATGCGAAACCTGCAGGCATATCTCCACTGCTACAATGATCAACCCCTCCCCTCACCCCGCTCCACACATACACACACACCTTTCAAGATCATGTCTATCACAGGATGTGGTGTACCTCATCTAGTGCACTAAATGCCCCAATAACAGCTATGTGAATGAAACCAGACAATCACTATGCTCTTGAATGAACTCTTAGAGAAAATGATAAAAGACAAAAACACCCTATCACCTGTGGGTGAACACTTTTTACAAAGCAGTCACTCTATATCTGACCTCACAGTCCTCATCCTCAAAGGACACCTGCACAACACTTTCAAAAGACGAGTTTGGGGGCTTAAATTAATAACTTTTCTAGACACTAAAAATCGTGGACTGAACAGAGAGCCTGGATTTATTGCGCATTACAACAATCTATAACTCACTTAACCCACCCCACAACTTCTTATTTTTTCTTTGTCCCCTGTGACTGCAGAGGTGTTAAGAGGCCGCTTCACCACACATAATCCCTTGAAATATGTGTTAACTCTTATGCTAGGGGGCATGGATCAGCATTCACGTCGCACTCCCCATTAGTACCCGACCCAAGCTGGGGAAGCTAATGATCCAACCAGCAGACCAAATTCAGTGATGAATCCTGGTCACATGCCACCTGAGGCAGGTTGCATAAACACTAAAAAGACTCTTATGCTGTATCTTGTATTTAGCTGGGACACTCTGCCTACATTTCCCAGACCTGAAGAAGAGCTCCATGTAGCTCAAAAGCTTGTCCCTCTCAGCAACAGAAGTCGGTCCAATAAAAGATATTACCTCACCCACTTACTCTCTCTAATATCCTGCGACTAACACAGCTACAACAACCCTGCATGTTTTGTAATCAAAGAGCAAAGATAGACCTGAAATGAAGGGATCAAACCAGATCCATATTTCCCCTCCCTGTGTCTGAACTTTATGGGCATTCAGATCCAAGTTGTCAGTTCAGTCATTACAGAAATAGGGATCAGCCACAGATTCTTAGACTCAGATCAGGGAGATTTCCAAACTATGACTCCCAAATTCATGGGTGGGTTTGACCAGGGTGATCTCTACCAAACAGTCACTTCCATGAAAGGGTTATTAATAAGGGCTTCTCTTTACATATGGTGCTGCAGCCGTGCAGCTGCACTGGTACATCTGGACCGCTGTAGCACTTTAGAGAAGGCACTCCTACGCCAGCGGAAGAGCTTCTCCTGTCGCATAGTTAATCCACCTCCCCAAGAGGCGATAGCTATGTCGGTGGGAGAAGCTCTCCCACCGACATAGCACTGTCTACAAGCGGGGATTAGGTTGGTATAACCATGTCGCTCAGGGGTGTTGATTTTTCACATTCCTGAGTGACCAAGTTATATCTGTATAGGTAGGTCGTGGAGACCTGGCCTAACTACTAGCTACTGAATAAGACTTAATAGCCAGGATTTTCAAAACCTCTTAGGCACATAAATGGCCAGATAAACATCTCTGAGGTACCCAGCTGGGAGATGGGTGCATAAGGCAGGTGTAATGCATGTACAAGGATACACTGCACTTAGGGATGTGAGTCCAAATTTCTGTGTGTCCTGGACGTGGCAAAAGAAACAGGCATCCAAGTGGGATTTTCAGACTGAGGTGAAGTACCAGGGAAGGCTTAGGTGCCTGGAAGTTAGGTCAGTTCAGAGCATTGATAGACACTCATCCAAGAGTCTCTTTGGTGCCACGTTGCTTGTATAGATGCTGCTTGTGGAGGACATCTGAGTCCTTCTGTTGACAGAGAAAATGACTAAGGAAAGAAACACTGGACAAATGTGTGGGATGGAGATATCCAATTTATTTAAAAAAGTATATTGAGAAGATGTAATGGAGAAGAACATAATGCCCGGTGAGTGGGAGGTGCATTAGTTTTTCTCAGATGTTTGAAAGTTGGTCCTGAGTCTGGCAGAAACTATGTCTTCATCATTATCAATTATTAATTATTATTCATTATTATTTATTATTGATATTACTGTAGTCAAATGAGGGACAGTTGTGACATATCAGGACCTCATTATGCTAGGCAGTGTCTGACAAGGACCTCACATTCAAGATACAATAGGTGGATGACACACATAAATGGGTGGGAGGCACAAGGTAGGAAGAGGTGACAGTATCTCATGCATGTTTTATACAATAACCAGAGGCCCCAGCTCACCAGAGGTGAACTACTGACTCTATTGAAGTAACAGGAGTTTTCTCCTGGACTTCTAGAAGTCAGGATTTTGCCACAGATATCTAGCTATTGATAGAAGGCAGTGCTCTGCAGCCATCACAGAAGAGATAAACTGGGAGTTCAAGGAGTATAAGGCAGAGGCTTGGTCGATTCGGCAGCCAGGTTCTGAAACCTGCTGACTCGGCAGGGGCACAAGTCTGGGCCATATCTAAGTGATGAGGGAGGAAGGATTGTGCGTGTTGAACTGGGGGGCAGCTCCTCTCTGCAGACCCTGCAGCAATTGACAGAGGTCTCTTTCATAGATGACACCATAGAAAGAACATGCCAATCTAGGAATTAGGCAAGCAGCTGACTGTCTGACTCCACTAAGGAATCTCTTGTGTCATCAGCCATACTATTCAAGGCTTCCATTACAGGCTCAGAGGGAGTCACTGCACTTTGATTCTCTGTACCTGCCGTTTGGCCCATGCTTTGTGCTGATGCCTCCTTTCCTGATCTGAAGAAGAGTTCAGTGTAAGCATGAAAGCTTGTTTTTCTCACCAGCAGAACTTGGTCCATTAAAAGATATTACTTCACCCACCTTGTCTCTCTAATATCCTGGAACCAACATGACTACAACACAACATACAGCCTTTAAAATGTGTGTTTTAAAAGCCTGACCACAATGTGTGTGTGTTAATTAGACAGGCCGGAGACATGCTGTATGTATTTACCCAATCAGGTGCAGACATTCAAAAAATCACTGTATCAGTTGGGAATACATCATGTTTCACATGGCAGACCCTCTGCGTGTCCTCCCACACAGCATGGTTTAGCGTTAATTGCTGCACCATCCAGTGCTCTCTGAGCTTTGCAATGACCAATATGTGGGTGTCAGACAAGCAAAAATCAGCCAGATTTGCCAACTTGCTGTCTCACTTGCTCTTTAGACACTGGTACAGTCTGCTGCCTGCCATACACAAACCTTTAACTTTGACTAGAGCAGTGGGTTCTCAGTCTTTCCAGACTACTGTACCCATTTCAGGAGTCTGATTTGTCTCATGTACCCTCACTTAAAAACTACTTGCTTACAAAATCAGACATAAAAATACAAAAGTGTCACAGCACACAATTACTGAAAAATTACTTGCTTTCTCATTTTTATCATATAATTAGAAAATAAATTGACTGGAATATAAATATTGTACTTACATTTCAGTGTAATACTTGAGCCTGTTTTTCACTTGTGAGCCTTGTCTGAAGCCCAAGTCCCACCACCAAGGGCTGAAGCATGTAACTGAGATTTGCAGGGCCCCCTCTGGCATGGGGTTCTTAGCAATTGCCCAGCTTGCTGCCCCCTATTACCAGCCCTGTGCACTTGCAACGCCTCTAAACCTGTCCCATGAACCCGCGGGGGCTGCAACCCCTACATTGAGAAACAGTGACCAGATGAGTTGAGTACCCCCTGGAACACCTCTGAGTACCTCCAGGGGTACATGTACCTCTGGCTGAGAACCACTGGACTAGAGGATGCCAAGGTGGCAAATTGTTTTTAACGAAATCGTAAACATGAGAGAAAAAAAGTGAGGAGGGAAACAGCATTGTTATCAGGGCTCTAGCATGGAAGAACAGGGCCAAGCTCTTGCTTCTTTCTCTCTTTACAATGGATTCCCACTCCAGATAGCTTGCTTTCTAAACACCAGAAAACTATCTGAGTCTGCAGCAAAAAAAGAGTGTTGCTACATAGCACTGGTAAGGAGAGAGAGGAGCTAAGATAAGGAAAAGAGAGCAGTGGGCTCAAGGAGGAGTGAGGCAATAAAATGCCTGCTGTAGAATTCAATGGAAAGGGAAGTCAGGGAGTATGGGACCCCCCTGACTCCCCATGAACATTCAAAGAGCTAATAAGGTAAACCAATCAAAATAGTAGTGTGGGGCAGGTTCCTGTTCATTTCAATGGGAAGCTGTAGTGTCTCTTGCTAGCAGCAGGTGGTGCTGTGTCAGGTTATAAATAATGGCACTGATAAAATGGTGTCTACAAGCAAGTACTGCTTGCTGGCTTCTCCTGGATCCAGAGAGAAGTAAGAGACTTCTTTTGTTATCCTATAAAGGCAAGAAGAAGGAAGACATTTCTGCAGCTGATTTCTCCTTATAGTTTAAATGGGGCTTGATACTAGTTTCAGTGAAGGGTTGCTATAAATTGCATTTTATTTGGATTAAATCCTGAATAACTCTCCTGTGGGGGCTGTTTCATCCTCATTAGTGAATAGCTCAGTTAAAATTCCCCTGTGAAATTTCTCTCGACTCTGCTGTGAGCACAGCCAACCTCTGTCAGGTATCTGCTGCAGAGTACTACCATTTTGCTGGACTATGGGTTAATGAGTGGAAAGTCTAAGGAAACAGCCTAGAAAAACATCCTCACTGCATTTTCCACTTTTATGCATCCGATGAAGTGAGCTGTAGCTCACGAAAGCTTATGCTCAAATAAATTGTTTAGTCTCTAAGGTGCCACAAGTACTCCTTTTCTTTTTGCGAATACAGACTAACACGGCTGCTACTCTGAAGCCTAGACAGTAGCTCTAGTGCAATATAAGTGCAGAGAATCAGGGAATTCCCTTCATGGTGGAGGATAAAGAGAAGGAACAGGAGAGGTGAGAGGGAGAATGGGTCACTGCTCTAAGGAGGAGTACAGAAGAGCAATTTTTCTAGTTGTCATTTTCCAGTCACCCAGAGCGACTGTAATGAATTTCTCATTTGTCCCGGCCTCTAGAGCAGCCAAGAACTTCCATCCCACCCTCTAAATGACCCTTCTCCACATCTCAGTTGTCTCAGTGTGTGCTCAAGCAGCTCCATGACAGATATCTTGGGGCACTCGTTAGCTATTGTAGAGAGGTGATCATGATTGGCAAGAAATGTTGAGGAGAGTCCTGGTAGGCAATTGCAGAGCATGGATGTCTCTGGCAGATCTGTTGGCCTGAAAAGAGAGAGAACTTGAACAATGTCTAACTCTGTGCTGCCCCACCATTTTCCAAGCAGCCTTCCTCCCCTTCCCCCAGGATATCATATGGGACAGAGCAGGCAGCACAGTGAAATTTACTATAATACTGTCAGAGTCTGTTCTCCAGTTCTGGGTTACAGCTCATCCATGAGACAATTACACGTATGTGTGGGGAACTAAATCTTGAGATTTTCTGCAGAAAAGCAACATTTTGAAGCAGCAAATCCAAGCCCAGTAAAATTGTCTCCAAGAAGCTTACTAACCTTGTAACATTTCAACATCAAGAGTTAGGGTAGTGGTAGGCAATTATTTTTTGTCAAGATTCAAATTTCTTGGTCAAGGTATAATCAAGGTCTGGACTCCAGAGAAAATAATAATAATAAAAAATAATAACCATAATGATGTTAAGTAATCAAAAAGATTTCAAGGTGTGTTCAAAAGCATCTGGCAGACCAGATTTGGCCCACGATCTGCCTATTGATTACCCCTGAGTTAGAGTAATACTTCAATATTCCCCAGCAACCAGTAGCTCTCTCACTCCCATCCTAGCACCCTTTACTTTCAGGGAAGGTGTGCCCCAATAAAATTAATTGATAAACTGTTATTAGCTGATATTCAAAAAAAGCTGCTGGAAATCCCAGCTCTCCAAGCAGAAGCAAAACCCCTGAGCCACTCAACTTTTGTCACCACAATTCTCACACTACATTTTCAAAAGATATAGGTGCCCACAAAAAAAGGTCATATCTGAAAAAGCATAAACAGACAGACCTGAGCTATTAACATTAGACTTTGACTATATTTTTCAAAGCAGCCGATACGACTAATGTTTGAAGATGACTATCATTGTATCAGAAGTTAGAGTTAGATAGGATGTAATAGGTCATCTAATGTCAAAGGTGGATTAAAGCAGCATCCTTCTATCTGGGCCTGGTAAAGGAGACTTTTGCACAGCACTCAGTGACTAAGAAATAGGTGCTAGAATGAGTAGATTAAGGAGTCATTTGTGGGATGGGGGACAGGGATGAAGAATCTGCACATTGAAGCAATAATTTTGACTCCCAAGGAAACATCCTGCAGAATGTAATAGAAAATGAGAACCATTCTGGAGGTATTTTGAAACTATAGAATTGAATAGAGGATTATGTCCTTTTTAATCAATTTCTGTAGAATGATTTAAGAAACGTACACAAAGGTTTTCATTTTCTATTAGTAGTAGTATTATACTAAAAGCTGTAGGGTTTTGAATAATTTCTATCAAACCTTATTGGTTTCATCTCCATTAAATTCAATAGGGATTATTTCCAAAAGAGAAGATTTGATTTCTCTTGGGCCCATTTAACACTGTCTAGTTTATCCCTTTGTTCCCTACATTGCATTTCTAAAGCAAAGCAAAACAAAATGTAACAACAAGGTACATAATCTAGGAGACCCTAATGATAAACTAGCAGGAGTTCAGCTTTACCACTATTTTCATCAGATGCTAATTTTGCATTTATAGACTACAATTTATTGGTTAATGGTCTGTTTTCTTTCTTTTTTTTTATCATGAAAAAAGGATTTTGTAGTCACTTATGATACCAAATGCGCTCACATTTTCTAATTAAGAGCTTTGTTCAGCAAATTGTCAATGTTTGCACATGACAACCAGAGGAAGAACCATGTTGTGCACACACAGCAAAGGCTCAAAGAATTCTGCTGCAGCCTGTTGCCATCACATAGACTGTAATGTGTACAGTAAGATTTTTGGGACACTTTCTGGAACATCAGTGGGACTTCCTGTTCTTCTTTCAGCAAAACAAGTTTTGGGCATGGCTACACTTGCAGATGTAGAGCGCTGTGAGTTAAAGCCACTATCGTAGAGCACAGAAGGGAAAGTGCTGCAGTCTGTCCACACTGACAGCTTCAAGCGCACTGGCATGGCCACATTTGCGGCACTTGAAGTGGCATTGGGAGTGGTGCATTATGGGCAGCTATCCCAGCATGCAAGTGACTGCAACGTGCTTTTCAAATGGGAGTGTGTGGGGTGGAGTGTGACAGGGAATGTGTTGTGTGTATGTGGGGGGAGAGAGAGTGGGTTTTTGGGGGGCTGAGAGTGTGTCAGCATGCTGTCTTGTCAGTTCAGACCCCCCCTCCTCTCCCACCTCTCTTTCACTCACTCAAAGCAAACAATAAATGTTTGCTTTTTCTCGGAGCTGATAAGCAGCCAGCTTCTCCAAAACGGAGCTTTGAAAGGGCATTTACACATTCCTGCAGCCGATTTCACAACGAGAAGAATTACGTGACTTAAGGGGATTATGGGACATTTCCAGAGGCCGATCACAGCGCAGTAATGCAACACCTCATTCACACTGGCGCCCGGGCGTTTCAGCCACTATGCAACAAGTGTTAATCGTCTCGCTGAGGTGGAATCCCAGCAGCGCTGTAGCCGTGGAGTCAGAGCGCAATACGTGCCTTGCCAGTGTGGACAGGGAGTGAGCTAGGGCGCCCGGGGCTGCTTTATTGCACTGTAACTCGCAAGTGTAGCCAAGGCCTTTCATTCTTGCTTAATTTAACCTTCCAACCTTGTTATTCTGGGGGTTGGAATTAGCAAATTTGCATGTGTAGCAGGAGTAGTGGGTGCATCCTAGGAACTGGGTGAAAAGTTTTGCACATGAAATGAAAGTGACCTTTCTATAGAATGAAACACACACAGTGAAGTAAACAAATCACTTTTAGCCTGATACTACTTGTAACTCTTGCTTATGGCAAAAGAAGTTTTCACTAAGTAAAACCCAAAGTACGAGATTGGAGAAGGTTGGTGTCCATATATTGTGTGTTGATTATACAAATAATGCTTCTCAGAGTCCTTGAAAAGAAATGAGGGATGGGTGATGTGTTTCTGAGCTGTGCAGTTAGAGGGAGCTAATGCTCCTTATGTAACCTTTTTCGTAATTTGTGCAAGCAGAACTCATGAAGTAACCCCCCCCCGTCTTTCCCCCCACACACACACACACACATGCATACACCTACCTCCCGATATGGAGATATCTCATTGGCTTCAACTGGAGCATTATGGTAATGGAAAGCAAGGGAGAGCCACTGTAAATGAATCAGTTACAGTAAAGATTAATGCAGAGCTTCTATTAGCTTAGCTGAAACATGGAAGAAATCTGACTTAACCTGATGCACTGAAGGAGAAATATTTCTCCCAATTTGACCCTCCTGGAGTAGCATTCTTAAAGGTGCACTAAATGGTGGGTTTGACTACTCATCTATACCTACAGCTATTATATTGCTGAAGTGGTTATGTGTTTTGTGGTGAATTTGCAAAGTGCTTTGTTTCCCTTTCTGCTGTGTTTGGGTATCTACAAAAAAAAATGACACAGTGAAAATGCAAAAAGAAAAGGAGTACTTGTGGCACCCTAGAGACTAACAAACTAAGGTGCCACAAGTACTCCTTTTCTTTTTGCGAATTCAGACTAACACGGCTGCTACTCTGAAACCAGTGAAAATGCAGTGGTCCAATTTCTCTTTCCTTCCTCACCTCTGTGTGGAGACAGCACATTCTAGAAATGTAGTTTGGTCATCTCATCATTCCTTTCAGTATAGTCTCCAGTTCAGTTTTGAAATATTTCAACTGACAGAGCTTTCACTTCCCTTGGGAGACTACCTCATGGTTTAATATATCTCACCATAAGAAAAAAAAATTGGGGGGGGGGGCTGTTCAGCCTAAATTTTCCATTGCTTAATTTCCTTGCTCCTAGTTATACCGCTTTGTACCACCCTAAAAATTAATGGATCCATATATGCCAAGGCCAGAAACGATGATTGTGATCATCTAGTCTGACCTACAACACAGGCCATTGAACTTCCCCCAAATAATTCCTAGAGCATATCTATATATCTATTTATCTATATATCTCTATCTCAATAGATAGATAGATAATTAGAAAAACATCCATTCTTGATTTAAAAACTGTCAGTGATGGAGAATCCACCACGACTCTTGGTAAATTGTTCCAGCGGTTAATTACTCTCTCTGTTAAATTTATGCCTTTTTACCAGTCTGAATTTGTCTAGCTTCATAAAGTTCTCTTCCTTCAATGAGGCATTAAAATTCTGATCCCATGCTTCTTCTGACACAGAAGTTAAGTAGGAACACGAAGTGAAATAAATGACTTTCCTCTTGTAAAAATAACAGAATGAGAAAACATGGATAGAATGGGTTAAGCCCACATTATTCTAAGGAATTTACAAGGTCTCCATTACTGTAGCATCTGCGCGTCTCATTAATTTTCATGACACCCCTATGAGATATTATCCTCATTTTACAGGTGGGAAACTGAGGCACTGAAGTTACATAACTTGCCCAACGTCATACAGGAAGTGTGTGTTAGAGCAGGGAATTGAACCCAGGTGTCCCTGATCCCAGGCTAGCACCCTAAACATTAGGCCATCCTTCCTCTTGTTTAAGAATATAATTTTGTGCTTCTCTGTCATCCTGTTATTTTTTTAAACACACATATAACAACATCATTAAAAAGTACATAATCAGTTTGTAAACAACACGTTTCTATTAGACATGATGTCAAATGCCTGCCCATGATCTTGGATATTACCCATTTGCTAGTGGCACTGTTTTCTCATTGCCCTAAGGGTTACACACAAGACATTCTGACCCAAGAATCAATTCAAATCACACCTGAGAAATACAATACATAAATAAACCAGTGAGGAGTCAGGCCCCTCGTCTCACTGGAGAGGCCAAGGATAGGACTGGATTAAGCTGCTCTCTTCTATATGTGGTCTCTTCAGTCAGACTCATTGGCTGGGCAGTGGGGGGATGTACAGAAGATGCCCATTCTGTACTTCTTTGGCTGGTAAAGGGCCTTTGTCTCTAGAAAAAAACTCAGCCACTACAGAAATAAACTAGAAATCAATTCAGGCTTTGTCAGTCTACTCCAGCACTAAATGGCATCAGCAAGCATAAGCGTAAATGATTTGGGGGCGGGGGGAAATATTAGGAGAGAAAAAGGCCAGTTGAGAGAAATATGTTAATATAGCGTTTCCCATTTAGTTTATTTTTCTAATACTTAGTGTTTAGTAGTAGGCCAATATCTGACTTGGTTTAGGAGTAACAATGCTGGGGGTTTGGGGGCGAGAGAGTTGCCATTTTAAAAGTTTCTTTCCTTTTGAAATATATTGTAAATTGACCCCTCTGAAGCCCTGAGTTTCTGGGGCAAGATCTCTGTGAGAGTGTTGGAGAGTTTTAGGGTCTTCTGACCAATCCATATTCAATTTCCAACCCTGCAAAAATACTACCTTTCAAGTATTTTCAGTATATGAAAACCTATTGTCAAACTACTACTACTTTGGGATTTCATTGGTTTCAGCTTAATACTGGAACCCCTACCCACTGTTAATTCTGAACACCAGAATTGCTCAAGTGCATGGTGTTGGAAGAAGAGCACTGAAATGCTAGCTTGTGGCATGAGGCTGGCTTCTAAGTTCTGAGATACATCTGAATAAAATTAATTCACAATATAATTTGACTTGTGTTATCTTTATTTGTTTCAACCCTTGTCCATCCCTTCCTTTCCTTTTCCTTTGTCTTTTTTCTTCATTTTTATGATTTTCTAATATAGATTTATAAATTCTTCAGGACCATTTATTTCTCTCTACATACAGGAAATTGCAAAGTTCCACATACATACTGAATAATGTTAAATTCATATGATTATGATATTATTATTATACTACGGGACCATGATCTTCCCCAGCATTTTTCTTTAGATTTTCCTCAGAGATGCATGTAATACTCATTCTAGACTAGAAGGGGAATGGTTTACATCAGCAGTTCCCTTTCCAGACATTGCTGTGGAAAATGGTTATGGTTACTTAGCTGGTTATGTTGCTTTTATCTGTCGAACATCACTGTAACCTCCCTCTCTCCATTAGGGTAAACCCCCAGAACATATTAAACTGAGTTGTGTAGCAGATCCAAACTGAACTACAATTTTCATAACAATACCTGGCCCTAATCTTTGAAGGGGTCTGATTCTGCAGTAGTGTATACTGTGGAGGCTACAGGAAAAGTTATGTATGCTGTCATAGTTCTTAACTAAAGATGCTTTGCTTGTCAAGGCCAGGTTGGGGGCAGCCAGACCTAGTGGTCAGAGCCAGAGTCCACAGTCAGGAGTCAAGAATCAGCTGGCTCAGAATACCAGAAGATCAGAAGCAGGAGACAAACTGGACATCAGAACCACAAGTCAGAGGTCAAGAGACAAGTCAGGTCAGTATGCTGGGAAGTCAAGCAGGAACAGGAGGCACAAGGTACACAGTCCAGGGCAAGGTGGTTCCCCGTTGTTCAGACAGCTTCCTATTGCTGGCTTAAGTAGGGTCAGTCCAGTGGGCCAACTGGCTGCTCTGGGACTGTGTCATTAGGGCATCAGGGCAGAGCCTCAAACTGGGGCAGGACTTCCTGGGTCAGCAGTTGTTAGCAGGCTGCCACGTGGAGGACTGAAGCGTGCCTGCTCCTGTGGACGTGGGTTCAAGGCCCAAGGGTCACGACAGTACTAAAGTGAATATAAAAGGAATAAGGATGGCTATGCAGGTTTGTTTGGGGCTGGTGATTCTTAAAATAGTCTAATAACTGAGTTTTTGGCATTTGATACTGCTGGAGTAGCATTTGCAAGGCTCTCGTGGCCAAAATGGTGGATCCAGCAAAGCGTAAGATTTGTATTATACTAAAAATAATTCAGACATTACATACTCTAGTCTGAAGATTTCATTGTGTACTGTAAGTACCGAAGCGTAGGAGGCATCAAAGATGATTTCCAGAAAATATTTTCCAGTACAATTATTCTGTTATTTTACTCCCTCCCACCACTGTCATTTTCTGAAATTTGTTTCATTCTGGAAAAAACAGCTTTGTCACTTCTTTTCATTTTCCAGTGTCAGTCCTCTGTTTAATATTGTGAGCTAGTGGGTTGGGGTAATATACTATCGGGTTCAATAACTGATATAGATGTAGTCTTCTAGAACATCTAATAATTTGTCTACTTTGTGTGATAATATGGTTGTACTTCATTGAAATTTATATCTGCGTATTCAAAAAGGAAGTATAGCTGCTCTGAAAAAAGATACTGGACTTTCTACCTGGAACACCTATCCCTTTGGCCTCAGTTTCTGCAATCAGCACTTAAAATAATTGTCTTTTAAGAGTTATTTTTATCTTTGATAACCCATAAAGCATCACACTTCACCAAATTATTGTCTAATAAGCTTGTCGCAAGAACCTGCAGTATGTGCTAAGAAGTCTCATTAGTTGTTGTATAATAGTTTGGTCTTCTCTGGTGCAGAAATCACGGTTTAGAATTTTACCTTCAAGTAGCAAGGCTTCAGGTTGATGGTCTTGAAAAATAATACATTTTCCACATTTTTTAAATGAAGAGTAATTTCTCTAAAAATATAGGGTTTTTTATATTTCTTTTCTGGATAATTTCATTCTTTTCCCCATTGTGCCTTTTTTCCTCCTTTCATTGATGGATATCAAGTAGTATAACACTTTCCCGTATTTTCCTGAACTATGAATTATTTGACTACATTCTAAAGGGATTTACAGAGCCATGCTAAAACTTTGCTCATCTCAAATTATCAATCACTCAAAAGGAGGATAGGTGGTTCAGTCTTCATGATGGTACAGTAGGGTACTCCTCTTGTATTAAAGCAGGCAATAGATGTATGGTATTATTATCTAATAGAACTCCAATTCCCATGATCTTGAACATGAAAGCTTATACTTCATCCTCTGAAACTATCTATGGCTTTAGTAAATAGTTCTAGCTTAGGGCTTGTCTTCACTAACAGGGTAAGTCGACCTAAGTTACGCTACTCCAGCTACATGAATAACGTAGCTGGATTTGACGTAGCTTAGGTCAATTTACCCCAATGTCTTCACTGCACTGCGTGGATGGAAGATGCTCTCCGGTCAACTTACCTTACTCTTCCTGGGGAGCTGGAGTATCAGAGTCAACCAGAGAGCGCTCTGCCATTGATTTAGTGGGTCTTCACTAGACGCAGTAAATTGACACCTACTGAACCGATTGCAGCAGCGTCGATCTCCCCGGTAGTGAAGACAAGCCCTTAGAAGGCCAAACAGCTTACAATGGCACGCACATACTTTTTGAGCTCTTTTACCAGTACCTCTTACTGTCTGATATGTCTGACCTTCATATTTTTTTATTGTACCTGCATCATTTCCAGTGTATTTTATTTATTAACATGAATGTTACATGATACCTTGTTAAATGTTCCCAAAAAATTAGCCATAACTTTCATACTTATTACTCAAGACACCAATGCATACATTCTAAAATGCCTTCTTACTATTGGTGCAGTATGCAGAATAACTGTCTTTCCCAGAATTATTGCTTGTTGAAGGTAGTATTTTGTGGAGTGATGCAGAGATCCCATTTCTGGCATGTAGTACAGTTGGCACTCTGGAGGGCCAGAGCCAAAAGCATGGAGGAGGAGTGAAAGGGCAATTTCTCTCTGCACCCTCATACACCCTTAGTTCAAGGCAGACTTCTAATAGAAAGTCTGCTCAGGAGCTACCATTAGTGGAATCCACATTAACTTGTCCTTTTGTGCCTTCAAACCCCATGATGTTTTGGAAGCCATGCCAAACATGGCTACTGAGGTGGCTGTTCTGCCCTCAGGAAAGGGAACCCAGAGAGCAGTGATTCTTTGCTCTGTGTGTTTATAGGACTGAATCCACAAGTTGGAGTCAGGAAAACCAGTCTCCTGTGCAATAATCAGAAAATCCTGTTGAAACACCTTACACCCTGTGCTGGTTTTCTGGGATGTCTCCTCTTTTCTGTCTGTGAAAGGAACCAGCCACAACAGATAATCTTTGTGATACAGAGGCTCATTGGTGCCAACTGGCAAAGGGTTCACTACTCTGTCAGCAACTCCTGACAGACCAGACAAACTCACTACACCCAACACATGGCTTTCATAGCATTTATCCATTATAGTGTCTTGTGGGTATCAAATGGTATCACACTGGTCATTAATGTCATTGTGCAATGTATGTACTGATGATATTTGAACAGCTATATATGCATACTGGAATTATGCTTTAAAATCTAACCAGGCAAAGCTGACAAAAAGGTTTTTTCCAGAGAGGAGATCAGATGCTCTGTCAAATGTTAATGAAGTATTGTAAGGCAAATCTGCATCTGGCTTAAACAGGGGGATGGGAAGATATGGGACATTAAACCACAGGATTGTCCTGTCTTTGGGGTGCAAAAACAATGATCTTTGGGGTAAGACATTTTGTTATCCTGCTCTTGAGGGGTAACCGGCAGTGCAGTTACTGATGCCCATGAAAACAGGATCTCAACCAACTTTTGGTTGAAAGGCTGAAAGAAAGGTCTTAGGTGAGAAATTGCTTTAGACGCAGTTGACTAGTAATAGTTAAGTCTTAGGCTAGTCGAAGCGTGTGATACTTTTGGTTTATTTGCAACCTGTTGTTCTTATTACTCTTGCTCACGAGCTCTTAAAATCTTAACCTCTGTTAACAAACTTATGTTTGCTTTCGTTATAAATAGCTCACAGAGCTGTGTTTACTGGAGCTGATACTCGGTTGAATCAAACAAGCTGGTGTATAGATACTACTCTCTTGGGAGTAGCAAACCTGGTCATTACTGTGCGTGTCCAGTGACAGGGGCTGAGCACTGCAGGAGGACGCTTCTGTGATGTTTGGGGACTGGGGTGCACCAAGTGTTTACCTACAAGGCCAAGTGGGGGCTGGCAGAGCCCAAAGGAGAGTGCCTGGGTAGCTGAA
Organism: Eretmochelys imbricata; assembly: GCF_965152235.1. NCBI lineage: Eukaryota > Metazoa > Chordata > Testudines > Cheloniidae > Eretmochelys > Eretmochelys imbricata. The sequence goes on from NC_135573.1 coordinate 245,892,113, forward strand.
GTGCTGGCAGTGTCAGGGAGCTGACATCCAGCTACCACAAGAAAGAATGCCTTTCATTGGAGGCAAGAGGGTAGCACAGTAACGCATGTTGTGGGCACCCCGAAAAAGTCTCACAGCCCAAAGGCTCTATTACCAGAGAAAATTCTCCAGTTTTTATTTTGTATTTCTGATCTCCATTCTGAATAAGCAAAAATCACTCCACCCTGAGATGGACACTGCAGACCCTGAGCATGCTCAATAAGAACTTAGGATTTCTTTAAAAAAAAAAAAGTGCCCTGGCAAAGAGCCAAGTGGGTGTGGGTGGGTGTGGCTCAGCAGAATCGCAGCTCCTTGAGCATGTGCAAGATTGGCAACTATTGAGCATGTGAAAAAACATGTCAAAAGCAAAGACGAAGCATGCCCAGGCAAAGACCTGACGGCCAGTAGATAGGGCCCTAACAAATTCACGATCCATTCTAGTCAATTTTGCGGTCATCGGATTTTAAAAACCGTAAATTTAATCATTTCAGCTATTTAGAGCTGAAATTTCACAACGTTGTAATTGTAGGAGTCCTAACCCAAAAAGGAGTTGGGGGTTGCAAGGTTATTGTAGGGGGGGTTGCGGTACTGCTACCTTTACTTCTGTGCTGCTGCTGACGGCGGTGCTGCCTTCAGAGCTGGGCAGCAAGAAAGCGGTGGCTGCTGGCCGGGAGCCCAACTCTGAAGGCAGAGTCATTGCCAGCAGCAGCGCAGTAGTAAGGGCGGCATGGTACGGTATTGCTGCCCTTACTTCTGCACTGCTGCTGGCGGGGTGCTGCCTTCAGAGCTGGGCGTCCGGCCAACAGCCGCCGCTCTCCGGACACCCAGCTCTGAAAGCAGCACAGAAGTAGGGGTGGCAATACCACAGCCCCCCTAAAATAACCTTGCAACCCGCCCTGCAACTCCCTTTTGGATCAGGCCCCCAATTTGAGAAACGCTGGTCTCCCCCATGAAATCTGCATAGTATAGGATAAAAGCACACAAAAGACCACATTTCACAGGGGGACACCAGATTGCACGGTCCGTGATGCATTTTTCAAGGCTGTGAATTTGGTAGGGCCCTGCCAATAGTACAGTACTACTGATCATGTGCACTAGGGGTGACAGAGAGGTCAGGCAGTTAAGCCTCTAGCTCAGAGGTGGGCAAACTACAGTCCGTGGGCCACATCTGGCCCGCGGGACCGTCCTGCCCAGTACCTGAGCTCCTGCCCCAGGAGGCTCGCCCCCAGCCCCTCCCCCGCTGTCTCCCCTCCCCCACAGCCTCAGCTCACTGCTCTGCCAGCGCAATGCTCTGGGCGGCGGAGCTGCGAGCTCCTGGGACAGCGCAGCTGCAGAGCTGGCCTGACCCGGTGCTCTGTGCTGCATGGTGCGGCTGCCTGTCCTGGTGCAGCCACGCCACCAGCCACCGGTGCTCCAGGCAGCGTGGTAAGGGGGCAGGGAGTGGGGGAGAGGGTTGGATAGAGGGGCAGGGGAGTTCAGGGGTGGTGATCAGGGAGTGCGGGTGTGGATAGGGGTTGGGGCGGTCAGAGGGTGGGGAACCGGGTGGTTCGATGAGGCAAGGGTCCCGGGGGGGCAGTAAGGAAGGAGGGGGGTTTGGATGGGGCAGTGGGGGGCAGTCAGGGGACAGAGAGAAGGGGTGGTTGGGTGTGGCAGGCATCCCGGAGGGGCTATCAGGAAGGAGAGGAGGGGTTGGATGGGGCGGCAGGGGGCCGTTGGGGCACGGGGTCCAAGGGCAGTCAAGGAGAAGGGGTGGTTGGGTGTGGCAGGGGTCCCGGGGGGGCCGTCAGGAAGGAGAGGAGGGGTTGGATGGGGCGGTGGGGGGCAGTCGGGCAGGGGGTCCGAGAGTGGTCAAGGAGAAGGGGTGGTTGGATGGGGCGGGAGTCCCGGGGGAGGGGGTAGTCAGGAAGGAGAGAGGAGTTGGATGGGGCGGTGGGGGGCAGTCAGGGTCAGGGGTTCCGGGGGCAGTCAGGGGACAGAGAGAGGGGGTGGTTGGGTGTGGCAAGGATCCTGGAGAGGCCATCAGGGAACGGGGGGGTTGGATGGGGCAGGAGTCCCGGGGGGGCTGTCAGGGGGCGAGAAGCAGGGTGGGTTGGATAGGGGTGGGGGCCGGGCCCTCCATATAATTTCTGAAACCCGATGCAGCCCTCAGGCCAAAAAGTTTGCCCGCCCCTGCTCTAGCTGGTCAGAACCCACTTAAACGGGTCACAACTTGTTTTACAGGTCAGAGCTGTCAATCAGAATTCTGAGGTAATGGTCAAGACTGAGCACGCGTGAGTGAGGTAACTGTGGCTAAGAATAGGAAGCTATATAAAGAGAGTTATAATGTAGCCTAAAAGGCCAGCTGCCAGCAGCATTTTCGGAGTCCAGAAGCTGCATCTGAGAAGGAGAGAGCCGTGCAGGGAGAGCTGGGAAGCCAGAAAGAGAAGCCAAAGAAAAACTGCTGCAGAGAGAGAAAAGAAAGCTGAAGCAGAGCAGAGCTGACTAACCGGGAGCTGAACAGCAGAAGCAGTAGTAATTGGATTTTTTTTTTAAAGCAGCAATAGATTTATAAAGTAAGCTTAATATTCTTTCAATTATCGTTTAGTCTAAATATAGCTTAGTATAGTACATAGTATTTGCTATGTGTATGCTTGGAGTGTGCATTTTAATTATGTTTTTACTTTAAAGCAACTTAAGATCTGCTGTCAGCAGTTTGTTGCAAACTGGCCACTTGCAACAATTTGCTTCAATTAATATCATTTGACCTATATGCTATTGTAGTTTAAGTGCTCTTTAAACTTGCATAAACGATTTTTTAGGGATTTTGTTCTTTATTTAGGATTTTTAGGATATACTGTATTAAGGATTATAGGTTACTTTAAATAAAAAGAATACTTTATTTTGGAAAGATTACTGCCAGTGTCAGTTACTTTATCAGAAGGTTATATCTGTCTCCTCTTAATGTTTTCCTTAGCAACTTTTACCACTGGAAGAACAGACTATGGGGGTAATAGGCAGGTTAGTGTAGTAGAGCCCCAAAACTAATTTTTCAGGGTACCAGTTCCATCTGTAAGAAACAAGAAGGCAATAGAGGTATACAGTGCAAGGCTATCGCCCAACCACTACTCCAGTCTTTTTTGCCTCCTTCTTGGTTAGGGTTACCATACGTCCAGGTTTTCCTAGACATATCCTCATTTTTGAGCCTCCTCTCTGCATCCAGGTGGATTTTTCAGGCTATGTCTGGGATTTTTGCAGAGCAGACATTGCTGCTCAGAAAGAGCTGTCTCCATTTCCCAATTGGTCCCTTTCCTGCAGCTGCAGCTGCTGGATCCTGCCCATCAAGGCCCTGGCTCCTGTGGAGAAAGAGAGGCAGAGAGGTACAGGCTGATGGCGCTTCGTCCTGGGCCTGCTTCAGCCATCCTGCCACCATGACAGGGAACGACACTTCCACCATCTCGAGAGTGAGACCCCAGGTACTCCTCACAGTATGTACACACACTCCTCCAAGACCCTCCAAATATCCCTCCAGCATCCCCAAATGCTCCTCCCATCCCACACTCACCCATCCCACACTCCCCAAATATCCCCTCCTGAACCCCCCCAAATACACCTCCCTGTACACACACACCCTTCCTATATCCCCCAAATACCCCTCTCAATAAACACACCCGTTCAGCATGCCCGACCTCACAGTACACATACCCCTCCATCCCCTCCAAATAACCCCTCCAACAGCCCCCAACTGTACCCCATTCCAGCACCCCACAAACCCCCCTCTGGCAGTGCCCTCTTTTGGGGAGCCTGAAAGATGGTAACCCTAATCTTGGTGAAAGTGCAGAGTCTATGCTTCAATCCTTTGATTCCTCTGTTGACTCCTCAGGACTGGAGAAGGAAAATGAGAAAAGGAGGAGGAGGAGAAGAAGGAAAGAAAAAATACAGGCAGAAGAGGGAAAAGGTAGTACCAGTGAAAGCTGGTTCGAGACCAATGGATGAGTCCTCTGGTAGTATATCTCCCCAATTCCCTTAGTCTCTGGGGTGGGATCTGCCATTAGTCATTTTCCTCCCCGATCTCTGTCTCCCTTGGCCTTTTTGTACTCTGAACATTAAGGAGACGGATTCAGAAATTGGCCATTTAGATGTTGCGTTACAGATCTCTTTGACCTCAATTTAGTTGTACCTCGTTAGAAGAGCATGCTTTGTTTAAGTAGCAATGAGGTTATTCATAAGTAATTCAGTACCACTGAGAGAAAAAACAATTGTAAGAACATTAAATTTTCATTAACCATGTTAAATGTAACCTGACAGTCAAATGGTCTCCTGTTGTATGGGTTTTAGTGCAATATTACTTTAAGTAACAGATGAGAGCAGGATTAGGCAGTAAAGAATACTTACATTACTTAAGATAAAGGATAAAAATGAGGTATTTTTAAGTTAGCATGCTCTCAGCAGTGGTCCTTGAGCACTCACAAGGCCATCTACAGCTCTTGATATAATGTAGGCTTGGCATGAACACTCCATGGCAGAAAGCTAGGCAGTAGAACAGTAGTTTGGATCAAAAATAAGGCTTCCTTGTTTCTCTGTAAACTAGAGGGTCACACACTTTGTAGCTGCTGTAGGTCGAGCACTTTGCAAATATCAGAGACTCTTTGCATTCCTTAATGTCCATGATCCCCACTCCACAGGTCCCCTTGGTGCCACTGTCCCATGCCCCTTTATTTCAGGGACTCCTTGCAACTCTCCCAACCCCCTCCTTCATGCCAGGGGCTCTGTATGCCCCCATTTCCCTTCGCCCCCATGGCAGGGGCATTGTGTTCCCTGCATACCCCTCTCCCCATCTCCCTCCCTGCATTCCCCAGGTCCCCAACTGCCTTTGATATGTGTAGGCAGTAGTACGGGGAAGTAGAGAGATTTGTCTGCCTGAAGCAATTAGGCAGTCTGGAGGACTTGGTTTTCCCTATGAATCAAGCTCTTTTGATGTTCCAATTTGCACCAAAATCAATAGACTTGTGCCCATTACCTAGAACATTCCCTGAGATACTGGAATTGATTGGATGCCACAAGTTATCACATTACAACAGGCAAACAGAGAATTATTCCTGGGGGAATTCTGCGCCACTGTGCACATGCATATTTCATGTGCTGTGCATATTTAAAAAACTTTTTTTTTTGCAGAAAATAGCTTCTGCTGAAAAGTTGCTGCAGGTGGGCACTGTGGCACTAGAACACAGCAGCTGCTCCTGGCAAGCCCCAGCCAGGATAGGGAAGAGAAAGAACCTGCCTTCTTCACAGCAGCTATCAAGCCAGGTCAGGAGAAAGATAGTGTGGGGATGCTGGGGGATCACAGATAGGGGCTCATAAGGGCTAGTGAGGGAGGACAGACTGGAGCAGGGGCTGAATGGGAGTGGAGGCACAGGGCCACAAGTGGGAGGGAGGTGCAGAGCCACATGGGCAGGGGTGGGGGGTGCAGAGCTACAGGGGGAAGTGGGATGCTGAGTTTGGGCACAGAGGCACATGGGGACAGGAACAGGTATGCCTGACTGAATGGGAGAGGCTAGGGGTCAGCCAGAGACTGCGTGGGGATGGTCCCTAACAATCCCTCCCCACCCCCAAAAAAAACCTGCTTTATACTTTTCCACCCATACAGAACAACCCTTCAAGTTCATACCCAGGCTGCTTCCCAGCAATTATTTACCTCTTACTCCCCCAAACCTTTGCACTCTTTTTGAGGGCTGCGGGAAATACAGTTCTGTATTGTAGTTTAAATGAATTATTACTCAAAGTTCTTTATTAATATGCCTAGTAAGGAATCTATTTGTCAAAAAGCATTTCCTGAATCTATTTAGTTGTCTGTATTGTTCCAGACATACAGGTATTTGAAATAAATTGCCAAAATAATTGAAACTGGTGTGATTATATTTGACAAATAAAATATGCAGAATTTTACAGAATTTTAAAATATTGTGTGCAGAATTTTTAATTTTTTGGCACAGAATTCCCACAGTAGCAAGAAAATGCTGTTGAGTTTAGGGCCTTCCTTTGCTTGGCTAAGTGTCTCTTTGTTACCGTGTATTTACTCTTCCATCCAAATCCCCGAAATAACTATTTTTCAAAATGGGGAGCATATATAACAGATGTGTGTGTCCCGAGTTACTGCTGCTGAAAATTTAGCATTCACCCAGGTACAAGTACAGAAAGAACCAAAGCTTTCTTTATCACTGTTGCTGCCAGTTTTTATGGTACTGATTCGTCTCCCTAAATACAGAAAACAATGTTATAAAAGTCCAGAAAATATGACTAAATGTATTATCACTTTGACTACAGTCACAGATAACTAGGCTATGCTGCTATAACATATGAAGGTGTTCTGTTATGTACCAGTTCTGGCTTTAAAATACATCAAATAATGGCCCTTCAGAATTGGTTCATGCTGAAGTTTACACTTGAATACAAAAAAAGTCAAACAAACAAAAAAAAAGTCTTCTAACTGAATATAGTATAAAAATGCTGCTGGCTGCAAATAAGCAGAATTTGACTGCATATGGCAAAAAAACATAGCCTAGATTATTAAAATTAACTGAAAAACCTTTGTTCCTCACAAAGGGCTAAATTCAGACTCTAATGTAATCAAGGTGAACTTCATTGACTTAAATGGACCTGCACCTACAGATACCACGTCTGCATTTGGCCTACAGTCTGCTTTTCTGTTACTGAGGTAGCTTTAAACTAGGGATGGTTAAATAGGCTTGATCCAAACACAAATCAACCCAAATAAACTTTGAAATATTCTAAAGTTCAGTTAAAGGAAACTTGCAATATAACAAAAAGGGACTCTGGCCACTAGGTCTATTGACTTGCACTTCTCTGCAATTAAAGAAAATGAAAGGGCCGTGTATCAAAATGAGGCCTATAAATTTGCTTCCACAATGTTATGAATCACTTTTGGATACTCCAAAATCTATATTTGTGCATGGAAACCAGATACAATAACTAGAAATTTAATGAAATCTCCAGGAGGTCTGTGTGGCCCAGAAAGTTCTTTAATCCTGTTTGCCTGCCACTTTCCCTTGAGAAATTCAGAATCCCAGCGGTTTCTTCAAAGCTGCCACCTGGATATGAAATAGGCTCCTCCAATCAGAGAACAATAAGAAAGTTATTTGCATCATGTGTTCAATCACAATCAACAAACAACTTGAATACTGAATATCAAATATTAACAATGAACTGTCTGCATAGAGGTTACTCACAGCTGTTGGGAAGATGCGAGGAATTGATACTTTTGAACTCTTAAAATGTATGCATTAAATGAACTCTGGAAGGACAAATATTAAATGATTTTCACAGTAATTACAACTATTTTTAAACTCTGAAAAACAAGAATTAGGTTTACATATTGGTTTAAAAAGTTTTTAATTTAAAGGGATGTGGGTGGCTTGGGCTCCTCCCATTCTCTTTAGTTCTGATCCTGCCTGAGATTCTCTAATCCTCATGTCTACACTACAAAGTTAAGTCGACTTCATGTAAGTCGACATTGAGCCTCCAATTTAAGCAAGTCGATCTTGCGTGTCCACACTATACTCATTGTGTCGGCAGAGTGCATCCTTACTAGCAGGGTTTGCATCGATGCATGGAGCACTGCACTGTGGGTAGCTATCCCACAGTGCATGTAGCTGAGTGAAATTTTGGGTTGGGCTTGCAATGACTTATGGGACCAAAACATTGGTGCGGGTGGTTACGGGAACATGGCGTTAGCCTCCCATGATGCACTTACTTCCCTCCCTTCCTGAAATCAACAGCAAACAAACCAAGCCTTTTTCACGCCTTTTTCGTAAATCTGGGTTACCTGTGCAGGCACCATACCATGATAAGCATGGACCCCACTCAGCTGTACATTGTTGTGAGCATTACAAACACCTCGCACCTTATCCTGCAGTATTTACACAGCTGATACATGAGCCGCCACACAGAACAATGTGATGCCACTGCTGGAAGACATGGAGCGGAGCAATTCTCAGGTGCTGGCGACAGTCACGCATCACCTTGTTTTTGGCCCCAGAAAACAAGCACTGACTGGTGGGATTGCATCGTTATGCCGCTATGAGGTGACAAGCAGTGGCTGCAGAACTTTCAGATGCATAAGGCCACTTTCCAGGAACTGTGTGAAGAGCTTTCCCCAACCCTGAAGTGCAGCAATATTAAAATGAGAGCTGCTCTGACAGTGGAGATGTGAGTGACGATAGCACTGTGGAAGCTTGCAACGCCAGTCTGCTACTGGTCAGTGAGGCATCAATTTGGAGTGGGTAAATCTACCATGGGATCTGTTGCGATCCAAGTTTGTAGGGCTATCAACAGACTTCTGCTAAGAAGGGTAGTGACTCTGGGCAATGTGCAGGACATAGTGGATGGGTTTTGCTGCAATGGGGTTCCCTAACTGCGGTAGGGTGATAGACAGAGTGCATATCCCTACCTTGGCACGTAACCACCTTGCTAAAGAGTACATAACCTGAAAGTGGTACTTCTCAATGTTTGCAAGCGCTGGTGGATCACAGGGGCCATTTCACCGACATCAACATGGGATGGTCGGGATAGGTGCATGACGCATGCATCTTTAGGAACACAGGTCTGTTCAGAAAGCTACAAGAAGGAACTTTCTTTCCAGACTGCAAAATAATTATTGGTGACATTGCAATGCCAATCGTGAACCTGGGAGACCCAGCCTACCCCTTGCTCCCATGGCTTATGAAGCCGTACACCAGCAGTTTGGACAGCAGTAAAGACTGGTTCAACCATAGGCTAAGCAAGTGCAGAATGGTGGTGGAATGTGCCTTTGGATGTTTAAAAGGTCACTGTCATTGTTTGCTTACTAGGTTAGACCTCAGTGAAAGCAATATCCCCATTGTTATTGCTTCCTGCTATGTGCTCCATAATATCTGTGAAACAAAGGGAGACAAGTTTCTGACGGAGTGGGGGGTTGAGGCCAATTGCCTGGCAGCCAGTTTTGAGAAGCCAGACAGCAGGGGAATAATTAGAGCACATCAAGGGGGTCTGTGTCTCTGTGAGGCTTTGAAAACCAGTTTGAGCAAGGAGCCAGAGTAATATCTTATCTGTGTTGTTCCTTACCAAACTGTCCCCTCCATTGCATTTCCTCCCTTGTAAACTCCATCCCACAACCACGCACCATGTGTTGAATGAATAAAGAGCCTTTTCTCCTCAATCCGTTAGGTTTTATTATGCACACAAACATACAGACAGCGAAGAAAAGTAAGAAAAGTACTGTTTGGGGAGAAACAAGGAAAGCTGGCTTACGGATGCACTACAATAACAATCAAAGGTGTGGGAATGGGCACCTTCTGGTCCTTGTATCCTCCCCTGGTGTTGAGTGCAAGGGATACTGAACTCCTACCCCCCATAGGATGTTTGTGGGAGGAGGATGTAGAACTGGGCGATGATGGCAGCAGGTTCAGCACAGGCTGCAGAGGGACTCTAGCATCCAGCTGCCTTTCTTGAACCTCAACAAAATGCCTCAACATGTCTGATTGCTCCTTCATAATCCATAGCATCTCTTCCTGCATGGCACGCTCTTGTTCCCAATAGGCTCCCCTGTCCTCCCTGTCCATGTCCAGGTTCTTGGAGAGTGTAATCTTGTCTGAGCTACATCTTGTCACTCTCAGAGGCACCCATTAACTCGTTAACTCACTGAACATGTCCTCCCAAGTCATCTTTTTCTGCCTTCTAATCTGGGAAAGTCTCTGTCACGGTGTGGAGGATGCACCGACGGACAAGGTTTCAGCTACAAGGAATGCAAAGTACAAGGGTAGCATTGACAGTGCATATATTCTTTCTGGTACAAGGTTGCCAGTTTTGGTTGGACATATTCCTGGAGGTTTCATCACATGACATAGTCTTCAATTAAAGATTAATCTTTAATTCCTGGTGACTCTAGGATAATCCTGGAGGTTTCGCAGCCTTAATAAGGGTGTGTTCCCGAGTGAGAGGAGGTGAGCTGGAACAGAGTACACTTCAGTGACCTCCTACCAATAGAAAGACTCTTAGGGGCCACTCTAGCTGGCACAAGGCTCTCAGTTAAGATGGGGGGCACTGAGGGCCACTTTGTTCCCAGGGGGGCCAGGGATCAGGATCAGAATGGTACCTTCAGCCATTTTCACACACCCCTAACATGGGGTCTGTTCCAAGTACTACTTGGTCAGACCCAGATATCTGGCCTTTAGTCGAACACTCTATAAATCTTCTTTTTTAATATATGAGCCAAATCCTTAGGTCCATCCATTTTTCACTCTATACCTACTCAGGTGAAATCCTGTTGACATAAATAGAAGTTTTCATGGGTATCGAGTGAGTAAAATCCAAGTGAAGAGCAATGTTCCCTCTAATATTTTACATCCATGTATGGAATGAATTTTGTTATGTGCACCAATATGGAGGTGATGCGTGGCGGGGGTGGGGCCGAGGGGTTCACAGTGTGGGAGGGCTTAGGCCTGGGGCAAAGGGTTAGGGTGGAGGGGGGTGAGGGCTTTACCTGGGGGTGAGGACTCTGGTGTGGGGCCAGGGATGAGGGGTTTGGGGTATGGGATTGAGCTCAGATCTGGGGCAGAGGGTTGGGATGCAGGGGGTGAGGGCTCTGGCTGGGTGTGAGGGCTCTGGGGTGGGGCCAGGGATGAGGGGTTTGGGGTGCAGGCTGCCCCATGGCTGCGGTGGGGAGAGAGGACTCCCCCCAGCCCTCTCTTACCTCAGCAGCCTGGGGCCGGGGGAAAGGTGTCTCTCCCTGTTGCAGCAACTCTGGGGCTGGGGCCAGACTGGGGCCTGGGCCTGGGCCTGGGGAGAGGTGCCTCTTCCCAGCAGTAACTGTTCGGGGGCTGGGGCCGGGGGAGAGGCGCCTCTCCCCTCCTGCGTAGCTCCTGCACTGCCCTAGAGGGAACTTAGGTAAAGGACCTCCCATTCTGAATGACTAATTAGCTTCCAAACCAACCTGGAATTTTAATTTGTGGATTGTTAGCACTTATAATACTTTTTGTTAATCTTACGTATTAGTAGTGATGTTTTAGAGAGCACATTGTATCAGCTGAAATATCTGCATTAAATTTGAGTAATGCAGAAAACTGAATACAGATCATCATTTCAGAATACATAAAGCAAGCCACGAGTAGATGCGTTTCTATACAAATATGTCAGCTGATAAAAACTGATAATGTTCTGAATCATTTCAATATGTATACTTATCCACCAAATCATGCAACATACCTGGATGTACCAAACTGAGGTTCGTGACAATCGTTTGCTCCCAAGTGCAACTGAAATAAGATTTAATGTGTTGCTGCTTGCCGAGTTCTGAACCTTTTTCTTTTGGGAATGAGAAGGATGTTCAAAAGAATATATATCATATTATAATCTCTGTATCATCTGCAGTTTACATTCATTACATAAAAGCCCACAAAACTAAGGAAACTCATAGTTAAGGGAGTAAGGGGCCAATCCTGCAAGGTGCAGAGCACCCCCAACTTCTGCTGATTGCAAATGATTGCCATCACCCTTGTGTTGTATACAACAGGAGGTGGGGATGCTCAGCAAATTGCAAGAAGTACAAGTCACCTTGCAGGATAGAATCCTAAAACTCCCATTACTTATACACAATAGAACTGTAGCTTAATATAATCTTAAAGTCAGTCAGGCTGCCGAAAGATTTGGGTTCAGTTACTAACTGAGAATTCCTTTGCCTTTACGGGTTTGTTGCATTTTGACTGTACATTTGAAATAGGTTTCACTGTGAAAATTAAATGTTTTTTAAATCCTTTTTGCAAATTAAATCTATTATCAATTCCTGTACAAAAAACTATGTCAAGATGGAGTTTAAGGTTGAGAATACATATCAGTGATTTACGGGTGAAAACAAAACAGGGACACCAACTATCCCAAAAACAAGCCCTGGGAATTCAAAGATAAATTGAAAAGAAATCCAGATATAATGAAACATATGGAAATGCACAGCCAAGGCATCCAAAAGTCTTAACTCTGCCCTTTTAATGACATTTTGCAATAACCATTCAATTTATGATAAGTGCATTTTGGTATTTGTAGTTCCACAAACTGTAAACTCCACTGGCTTCTATTTGCTGCCCCAGTTGGAGTTCAAGGTATTGGTTTTAATTTCAAGCCCTTAACGATCTGGGATTGGATCTCCCTTTCACCCAATGCAGTACTGGTTCTCAAACTGGAACATCTTCATTATAGATGGAAGAGTGTGCTGGGAGGGCATTTTCCAAGGAGGGGTCCTCTGCTTTTCGCTTGCTTTCCCCTGGGGTCTGCTATAGCCAGGAGTTGATAACATTCCGATCATGTTTCAAAGCTCACCTTTTCTTGTGAGTATCTGGAGAGGAGTTAGGTTTATGGAATGAGACAGCAGGATTTTTTATGAGTAGTGTTGTTTATGGGGTAATATTTTGTATTGTTTGTGGCTACTTTTATTTCCTTGATTTCATTGTGTGAAATAAGAAGGTAAATTTTGTAGAGCACTCCTAGTTTAAGATGGGTGCTTAATCTAAATAAGTAGATAAATTACCTTTAAACATTCTTACTCTGGTCCTGCAAACCTGGTAGGAGCCCCATTGAATGGGAAACCAAAGGATTATTTTATAAAGAACAAAGTGACAGTAATATATCTGTTAAAAACATGTTTTTGTTCTTAGAGGACTGAAAAATATAACTGTTAGCAATTCTGCAGCTCGCCCTATTTCCATTCTTCTTTTTCATTCTATTGGACAGTGTTGTGACATAATTACAGATTGACTTCAGCACATAAAACCTTTCCAATAAATTTCAGTCTTGTTTCAGATATTGGCACAGTACTGGAACTACTCTTGTGAGGGTTTGTAATGATGAAGTGTTGCTTCAAGCTAACTGAGATATGCTTTCTTTCATCGTCTTACTTGATTTATCAGTAGCTTTTGATACAGTTGAGCATGGGGTCCTATTATGTTGCCTTTAGCACCTCATGAGTTTTTCTGGCTCGGTGCTGGCATGGCTTACTTCTTATTTAATGGAGCACCATCATTACAATTATGTATCACATCTCTCTTACCATCTTGATGCCTAAAGCTTTATTGTGCAATTGGATTTTGATGATGCAATTTGCCATGACAATACTGCAATAACTGTAAAATCTTCACTATCGTGTGTTAATTTTGTTATCTATAACATATGCACGACGTGAGCGGAGATGATAGACATGTGAGAAACTGTGGAACTATGTAGTACATTTTGTGATACTATGACCTCTAATGAAACCCAGAACTTGAATCTAGCCCTGAAAGGCTCTACAGATGCAATTTTTTTTATGTATAGAAAAGCTATTTTAGGCTATTTAAAGAGGTACTTAAAATGTATTAGTTTTATTTTTCTCTCCCCTGAGCCCTGTGTTGGGCACTTGGTAGTGAAGTACTGCTTTTCTGTAACATATATGGCACCTACTGAATACAGTGTTTATATACTCATTCATCATATATAGTATGTACATGGACGAAGCAATGTGTTTATGTGGATGAATGTATAGGGATCAGCAGGGTAAGATCTGCCACATCCCCAAATCTAGGGCTAAGATGGAATGCTATTGGGCAGTCCCCTGTGCCTGCTACTTCAGCCTACTTTCAGGAAGCATGTTGATAACCTGGAGAGTGTTCAGAGAAGAGGCACAAGACTGATTGCTGTACTTTGAACCCATTGTCTCTTGTTCTGCCCTCTCTGGCAAGAGAGAAACTTTTCTCCATCTTTTTTCTGGCAGCCTTTCACATATTTGAAGGCTACTATCATGTCCCCCCTTAATCTCCTCTTTTCCAAACTAAACTTACCCAGTTCCTTCAGCCTTTGCTAATATGGCTTGCATGCCATCCCTTTGATCATCTTTGTCCCTTGCTTCTGGATCCTTTCCAGTTTCTCTTCATCCTTTCTATACGTTGGTGACCAAAACTGGACACAGTACTCCAGCTGAGGCCTAACCAGCGCCTGAATAGGGTGTGAATAGCATCACTGACTTGAATTCATTCAAATTGGTCAGAAGATTTCTAACGTGTTCTTTATTTATCCTGATTTGCATCCCTTCTCCTTTATCGTCTATGGTAACTTTGCTAGTTGTCCAGATATGTGGTGGGGTTTTTTTTGTTTGTTTTCCATTACCAGCTCATCTTCTCCATTGAGCAGTGGACCCATACCATCCCTGTTCCTTCTTTTTTGTCTGACATATTTGTAGAACCCCATCTTGTCATCTCTAATATTTCTTGCCCGCTCTAACTTATTCTTTGCCTTGGCTTTCCTGATTTTATCCCTACACACTCGCACTATTCCCTATTCGTCCTTGGTGACTTGCCCCTCCTTCCATTTCCTGTATGTATCCCTTTTGGTTTTTAGATAGCTAAAAAGTTCCTTCTGCAGCCACATGGGCTTCCTGTGGCTCTTCTTATATTTCCTCTGTATATCCTGGGCCCAACAGGGCTACAACAATGCAGCATAAGAGCCATTATATTTTATTAATAAGGAGAGTCATAATTTCCCTTTTGAATCACATCTTAATATGTCATCTCTAGACACAAGTCCCTATTATTCATTGAGAGATCTGGGTACATATTTGATACAGCTTCTCCTGGGCAGCTCAGATGGAGTTCAGCACCCTATAAAAACTTGGATATACAGTCAGGCTGGGGAACCTATTTAACTTCCTTACTCTCACTTACTTGAGGGACTTTATATTCATTGCCACCTCCCCATCCCACAAAACATCAGTACACTGTACTACAGTATATTAGGTTTTTGGTTTTTTTTTAAACACCCACGACCATTGTATATTATAGTACCAAAAAATTAACTTGATTTTTTTTCTTAGCCTTTTCTTCTCATTATTATGGGAATCCTGCAGGAATAGTAGTCAGTTCCTACTGGTCAGTGAAGAATTCCCTAGTATTTCAGACAAATCTCTCTCACCTACAGTTATTGGAGAACTTACTTTCTTAAAAAAAAGGCTAGTTGATTAACTCAACACAAATGTATATGTAATTAACCCAAGGAACTCACTGCCTCAGGATGCTATTGAAACAGATACCACAGTAACATTCCAGAGTGGGTTAGACATTTAAATGATGAACAGCAACATTTTCACCTACACTGAATCTGAATCCTTCTTGATCTGTCAGGTGTCATTAGGTAATCAACATGCTCCTCCATCTCTCTCTGTTGAGCTACTTGCCAGGATGGCCACCTTGTTGTGTCTCTGTAATTAATATATATATTTGAGCAATAAGGTTGTTGACTTATTGCTCAAGCTCTAACCTGGAGGACCAGTGGACTGTTTTTGTCTGATCCATACTCTTTGACCTGTCCTTGGGTGACCTTACCAGGATTTAAACCTCCTGCCAGCATAGCACACAAGATCATTGGAACACACAAGCCTTCCACCATGTCAAGGTGCAGTTCCCAGGGAAGTTTCACTTACATTTATGATGTTAAATATGGCAAGGGATATCAGTCCCCATGCTTCAGAACATAAAGTGATCATGAGCTCAGGCTAGGAAAGGTACTTTCATAGATTAGTAGCTCACAACTGAGTATGTGAAGACAGTGGTTCTCAACCAGGGGCCTGGGGCCCAGTGGGGGACCCACAAGCAGGTTTCAGGGGGTCCACCAAGCAGGGCCTGCATTAGACTTTCTGGGGCTGAGGACAGAAAGCTGATGCCCCACCGCCTGGGGCTGAAGCCCGAGGCTCCCAACCGTGCCACCCAGGGCTGATGCTGAACCTGAGCAACTTGACTTTGCAGGGCCCCCTATAGTGTGGGACCCTGGGCAACTGCCCTGCTTGTTACCCCCTAACATTGGCCCTGGCTTTTATATGCAGAAAAACAGTTGTTGTGGCACAGACAGGCCATGGCATTTTTATAGCATGTTGAGGTGGGGAGGGGGGGGCAGAAAGAAAAAGGTTGAGAACCCCTGTGTTAAAGGGTTGCAGTGCCATCCTCTGAAGAGTGTGGCATTGTTTATTCTTGTAGACAGAGGATACTGAACTAGAAGGACCATTGGTCTCTTACAGTAGTAATCATAATGTATTGTAATGGCAATATTTCAAGTCTCAGGATATATTTTCAGAGGGACTCTTGCAGTTTTTCTAAGATAAGATGCAAATTTTGTCCCTGCTTTTGGCCTAGCCTACATTATACAGGCATAGCTGTGTCAGTCAGACATGCAAAAAACCACACCCCCTAGCGATATTGTCAGGGTGCCAAAACCCCCAGTAACTATGGATGCAGCCATTTCAGCAGAAGAGGACTTCGGCCAGCATAGCTAACATCACTCGCAGAGGTGATGTTCCTATACCATTAGAGCTCTTCCTTCTGTCATTGTACGCTGCAACTAAACCTTTTGTAGTGATAATCACCCATTTTTTCATGCTTTGTGTGTATAAAAACGTCTTCTGTACTTTCCCCAGTATGCATGCGATGAAGTGAGCTGTAGCTCAAGAAAGCTCATGCTCAAATAAATTGGTTAGTCTCTAAGGTGCCACAAGTACTCCTTTTCTTTTTGCAAATACAGACTAACATGGCTGTTACTCTGAATCCTGTCATTGTAAGGAGAGTGATCACTTTAGATAAGCTATTACCAGCAGAACAGTGGGGTGGGGGGAGAGAAAACCTTTTGTAGTGGTAAACACCCATTTTTTCATGAAAAGAAAAGGAGTACTTGTGGCACCTTAGAGACTAACCAATTTATTTGAGCATAAGCTTTCGTGAGCTACAGCTCACTTCATCGGATGCTGTAGCTCACGAAAGCTTATGCTCAAATAAATTGGTTAGTCTCTAAGGTGCCACAAGTACTCCTTTTCTTTTTGCGAATACAGACTAACACGGCTGCTACTCTGAAACCTGTCATTTTTTCATGCTTTGTGTGTATAAAAAGATCTTGTGTACTTTCCACAGTATGCATCCGATGAAGTGAGCTGTAGCTCATGAAAGCTTATGCTCAAATAAATTGGTTAGTCTCTAAGGTGCCACAAGTACTCCTTTTCTTTTTGCAAATACAGACTAACACAGCTGTTACTCTGAAATATGCCAATATAGGCTCTGTAGTGTAGAGGTGGCCTAAGTGGCTACAGAGGGTGGCCTAAGTGGCTACATAGGCCATGAAGGTGGAATATCTGTCCTTCATAGAATTGTTCCATGGCCTGTGGGGAACGGAAGGAGAGCGTGCTTCCTTCCGCACATCTGTGTAGCACCCAGCCTTGCTACTTGGCCTGGGTTTTAGATATCCCCCTAAATGATATTTTTGTAAAATTTATGGAACAAACATAACATTTCCTATCACCATTACTATGATCATTCTTCTTGTGCTTTGTGTCCCTTGCTTCCATCTTTTGTCCGGCATACTAAGTCTCTGCTCTCGACTGCGGGATCTAGGCTCTAATGTGATATAAATAATAACAAGTTAGATGAGGTTGTCTTGCATGATAGAATTCATGAACTCAGATTTTAAGGCCAGAAAGGGCCATTACGGTCATAAAATCTAGCCTGCAATCAGTTGTAGGATAAATCTGCTTCTCTCTGTTCTCATTAGAGATGGGCTAATGCCATAAAATTCAGCCAGATTTACAGAGTATTTGGATCCAGAATTTTGGTATAGGTTTGTCTGTGCTTCTTCATACTTCCCAGTTTGCATTAGTTTGTTGAAATAGAATTTTAAAATGTGGGAAGAAGCCCCTTTTGAAACAACTAGCTATTATCCTTGTGAGGCCCACATTTCCAAGCGTAGCAGGGCAAAGCAATGTAGAATCCATTCATTAAATGACACATTAAGCAGCAAGAGCCTTTTTTCTGTATTGCCTGCAATAAAATATATTCAAATCACTCCATATTTCATTAAAATTATCAGTGAAATGATTTTCATCTAATGTTATTTCTGCTTTTAATAAAAAAGGGCCGCACAGAATGAATGACTGAACATTTTTTCTCCCTTTCTTTCTCTTTTACAGTTATGATATTGAAAATATCCCACAAGTGAGGGAATGACACATAAATTGAGTTATGAAGGTCATATGCTATGAAGTGCAGCTATTTTCCATATTTCTGCAAAGGTATGATCAGTCCCATTGGGTATAAACTATTTTAGTTCATGGTAAGTTTAAAGACTATGTGCATTGAGCTTGATATAGAATTGTTTACAGTAGGCTATATTGACTTTGAAGTGCAGGTTTTGAAAGCTTGTATGTTCTTGGTTCCTGTTTTTTTAAAAGTATATGAAGTATATTAAGCCTTCAGCAATAGGCTTTACTGAAATTGTCAAGTTTAAAGTAGTTTTGAAAGCTTTTTTTTGGATCCCAGAGCTGTGACAATTAGATTATTTTACTGTGATGCTGCCCATTGTTTGCTGATTAGAAGAGAAGCTTTGAAACCACAAACATGATTAAATGAGAAATGGTCATTTGAAGAAAAATAATACTTGGGAGACAGATTAATTTTATTTCTTTTGATCTTAAGCTTATTGTGAACATAGATAAATGTAAGCTTTGCTGCAGGTATCCCAGATGGGTGTCAGATATCCTATAGGAACTGAAAGGAGGTGTGTAGCAAAGCAAGAAGAGATTAGGATTGTCTCCTGATTGTGTACTCAGAAATAAAGATGATTCTGAGGAATGTGTATAAAATAATAATAATTACAATTGAGGCAAAAATAGTTGTCAAAATAGTAAAGTAAGCAAAGGCTAGTGTTGTTGATGAGACAGACACCTTGAAAGCTCTTTTTACTTGTAATAAAATAATCAGTCCAGATTCTTTCTCTTTTAATTTTGATCATTAGCATAATAAAAACAGAACATATCAAGGAATGGGCATCATCATAAACTATCCCCTGCAGCAGAGCACATTAATGGGAATTAATGTAAAGCACAGGGAGGGGTCATCACATAATAATGCCCATGAGCAATTTTTTTTCTTAACAGCTTAAATATGTTCTTAATTATAAGCTTCCGTTCTGCAGAATTAGTGAAGAATACAAAGATAAAGAAAATAGAATTATTTAATTTGGGTCAAGAAGTTAAAAGGAATAAACACAAAGCACAGGTAATTTTTACATACGACTGTGATTTGAAAATTCATAATCATATTACATTTCTGTATCCGGTAAAGACATGTTGAAAGTATTTAAGTACAAAACTTAAATAGCATAGGGAGAACTCAAGCTGTGGATGAAATGCCACATTGAGAGAAATTATTTTAGTGGCAACTTTTTTTCTAATTTAAACTAAATGTTAAGCCTTTGATGATCCTCCTGAACTAAAATGTAATTCTGTCTGTGTTGCGATTAAGTGGAAGCAGAAAATAGTTCCAGATTTTCACAAGTTGTTGTTGATTTTGATGCTTTTGTTACCTAGCCTGTTCTGTTTCAATCCTGTTTATCAGAATTCTTTACAAACCACCTTAATTGCTTTCTCTTGGATCAGCCTGTTTAGTTACTGCACCTCACACGCTGCAGGTGTCCCCTTAGAGATAGCAGGGTTCTGGCCTCATCAGTACCCTGCCGAGACCTTTATCAGTTGTAGGCAGTGAGTTTTCTGATTGGATTAAAGATTGATTATATTCTAATCACACCATCTAGACAGGCAGCTTGTGGTCAATGGGATCTTGTAATCAGTGCTGGGATAATGAGATGCATACAGCTGGGCTTGTTGAACATCAGGTTTCGGCCCACAACCGCTGCTGTGTTCAGAAAGAGACCATTTACATCAGCAACATGTTTGAGAAGAAATGGGATAGTCAGTTTGCCAGTGGGAACTTTAGTTTAAAGTATTTCCCAAAGCATTCAGGCTGCTGTTAGCATGACAGTAAGTGCCTTAATTTCCAAAAGCTATCTGCAAAGGTCTCCCTGCAAAAAGTCTGCTAAAATGGCTGCAGCCTCCAAGCTGTGTACTTAAAAGAGCCTGGAAGACATCAGAAATGTGCCAAATCCCAAATATTTCAGACAAACACAAAACAGGATTTGTTATTTTGAGCCAATTCCATTTTGCCTTCCTAATGAAAGTAACCCCACTGAAGTGAATGAAGTCACAGTGGGGTGAATTTGGCACTCAGGTCTCAACTCATGAGAGAACTATGAAGATTTACAAAGAATAGAGTATATATAGAGAGAGTATATAGAGAGTAAACATAAGATATTTGGTTTTGTCTCCATTGATTATTTACGCATTGATGTGTGCTCAGTGGTATGTATACAAGGCAAAGGTTTCTCCAAAAAAGGACTCTACAACTTGGAAACTTTGTTAGCTGCATATTGTTTACATATATGTTTCTGTGACAATGAACTATGAGTGTCCAGCAAGTAGGTTCAGGACCACCTCTTGTTTGTTTACTGTATTAAAATTAATTGTCTAAATTTGTTTCACCATCATCTGCCACTTCTTCAGACAGTGATTCTGCTTTGGGTGATCTTGGTTTTCCAGTTTTGGGGAAAGCTGTCCTAGTCAGCTGGGTTTGATTCTGTTCTACGCTATGAATCCTTTAGGGCAAAAATCAACAGGATCATGGACCGGGAACCACTTTTAAAGAAGATTGCTGTATCCTTACATTCTGCTGTAAATGAACCAGTCAAGAGAGTCTGGCAAAACCTTGCACCTCTCTTCCCTTCTTCTGAGTGGCTGAGAAAAAGCACGTTTTACCTTCAGGCAGCTGTGTATCTTGTCTCACACATACAAACGCACATAAGAGCTTCAGCAGTCAATCAATAAAGCACATTGTGGTGAGCAGTACTTTTGGAGAGGAAAATTCACAACCGGGAATTCACAATTCCAGGACATCAGTACTATAAGTGAGGTTATGTACTTCTGGAAATGGCAATCCAAGCAGTCATATGGCATCATCTTCACTTGCCCCCTGAATAAAGAGGAGGGTGTGTTGAAAATATTTCTGTATGCAATATGGCCTAAGTGGTACCCTAAAGTTCAGAGGTATTTACCCAAACTTTGGAGAAACTGCACAAGAAAAAAATGTAGGAAAAGAGATTATACAGGCTCACAAAATATCCCTATATTATACTGATGTACATTGTGTCAGAGCATGAACTGTTTAAATATAGAGTTTTAAAACTATTTCAGCATTTGTTGTAAACATCAGCATTTATTGTAAACTGGTGAAGTAGTGATTATCTTGTGCGCTCAGTTCGCACACTATAATTACAGTACCTAATCCTAATCATGAAAGGAGTCTGTTACCTGCCAGAAATTTAAGTAATATTTTCTTTTTTAAAGGTGCATAACTACAAAATCTTAGCATATCAGTAAAATTCACAGCAAATGGATAATTTCCTCTAGATTTCTCACTACAGAATAAAAAGGTTCACTTTTACAAGTTTGTCATAAACTCTGCACTGTCTTAATGTAGAATGCCATTTAGTTCTGTGGATTCTGCCCTTGATGAATAACAAGCATGAAGTCAGTCGGCTAAATCCTGGAGTCCTTACTCAGACAAAATACTTATTGGCTAGGAGTGATTGCTTGAGTAAAAGCAACAACCTCAGGTTTTGGTCCCAGGATTGGGCTCAATAGATTCTTGTTTGATGTAGAAAGCTTGTTTGCAATATCATCATAACCATCATTCCATTTAAAGCCCCCTGCTTAATACGGATACTGATGGACTAATTATCCAGAGGTGGAATTTTTGGGAGAAAAACATTTTAAATATCTAAAGGTGAATGCAGAATATAACATTTCCTAATCTCTGTTCATTTTAAATTTGAATAACCTGCTACAGACTCCATGTGCTCTCTTTGCTGAGCTCACCTTTTCAAGCAGAATAATCTGAACTGTATTTTACAATAGCATCTCTTATTCAAAGGGGTGAATTTTTTTCCCTAAGTTACACGTGTGCAATCCTACTTAAGATCATGAGATTTCTTGCCTGTGACTGAAAGTAGAATTTGGTCTAGTATATTTTAAAACAGTCTAAACCAATAAACTAGATATGGCAACTCAGGTGGTTGTAGAGGCAAAGGTGGCAGCTCAGCTACTAAGCACTCATTAAAGGTAGAAAACATTTAGCCTGGGACAGTAGGAGCTCTTTCACTGAGGAGGGAATGTTGTACAGGAGAATATCACTCTTTCTCCTTTCCACCATGGGAGTTTTGGTAGCCAATTAGCAAGGCTGACCTTTACTGACTTTCAAACGTGCCTCCATTATTGAGAAGACCATAGTTCACCCAGATACCTTTATGGTATTGACATGCTATCCATGCTGATTGTGCTGCTTGCTGCCTGTGTGCTGCTACCCAGTGCGTGGTTCGACACAGCATGCGAAGGATGGGTTGAAGATTCAGTCACTTTGAAATATGCCATCTTCTATACCCAGCTGTCTCTGAGGTGGAGACAAAGGCTGCTGCTGGGAAGAGGAGAAGGAAATAGACTGTCACTCTCTCTAACCTGGAGGTGGGGGAGGGGTGGGAAAGCCACTTCCTCTCAAATGATCACACGGGAGCCCATTTCCCAGAATCTCTCCCGCACCTCTACTACTTTTGGAAGGCATCCACATAAATGGGCCTGTGTATGGGCATAGTCACATAGGGAGGGAAGATGAAGTCTTGGATCCTCCTGATGACACTTCCAAATAGCTACTAGCTGCTAGAGCAGATTCTTGAGGGGAGTGCATCAGAAATGACAGCTCCACTGGTGCTGCTCCTCTTTGGAGAGTCATAAGGAAGGGATGCTGCAAGCTGGTATTTGATAGAGGAGCTGTGGGGGCAGTGACATTCTCTACCTCTACTCTGAAGCACGCAGGGTCTGTCTCGATTCCCACTACAGGCAGGGGCGCAGCTGGCAAGGATTCTTGGAAGAGCAGAAGGTTGTGATTCTATTCTCATTTTCAGAAACTGTGACCAAACTTCCTGGCAGTCGCTTTGTATTTTGAAGGCAGTCTCCAGAAGGAAAAGGTCTAGAGACTTTGGTCTTTTAATGAAAGTTTAGGATTCTACCAGTTATCTGGCACATTAAAAAGTGTATTAGGAACCTTTGGGCTGTTCTGACCATCCTAATAACTTCCCAAATGAGGCTTTACTTTCTCAGAACTGTTCCTGTGTACTAGAGCTCACCACAACCTCATCAAATAAACCTCATTGTGAAGTTTTTAAGATAACCTGTTTTGTCCCCTTCCCCCCCAAATTAGAAGTTTTGAAACACAATTGCACTCCATTTTATTGAAGTTCTACCCAAATCAAAGTCTGTTGTCCAAATTACCACAAAACATTGTCTTGTGGCTGTGGACCACACATACAAAATTTGAAATAGAATTGACCTCTTCTAGGGACTTTTGGAAGGTTCTGGAGTGACAAAATAGGTCCAGTCTTTAATGCTGGAGATGCAACTCTATCACCTCTCCATAATATATAGCATGTACAAGATCTGACAGACTGATCCTAGCATAAGAACAGCCTGTATATTTCTGCTGTTGTATCCAATGACAGGGATTTTGACATCCTGGGAGATAGATCACAAAATTAGAAAGAAAATCCATCGGATGAATGGTCAATGGATAGTTCAAATGTCTGAAAAAAGTGATTATCATTCAATGCTATGTAGTAATCATTCAATGCTAGTAATAATCAAGACAAAGAGGAGGTAAACTTTAGCAAACTTATGACAGCCATTGGGAAAAATCTGATAGTTCGTTACTGTGCCTTTCTCACTCTCTGACAGTGAGTGCCAACCTCAGGGTAAAAGCAGCAACAGATCCAGACTAACACAGCTACCCCTCTGCTGCTTAACCTCAGGGTAGACACCTCAAAGTGGGTGTGTGTTCTATAATTAGCTTTTACCAACCCAGTAACAAGTGTGAACTCCTAAAGCACTATACCGGTCTTACCATGGAGTCACAGATAGTCCTCTTCAGCATTCCAGTCTATCTTGCCATCCAGGCAAGCTGTACTAAGAGATAGTTGGTTGCCTTACTCCAAGGATCACAAAAGATACAGGTTGCTTCCAGTCTGCAGAGACCAGTCACATACCCCAGGCCAATTTGTACCACAGAACTCACACCAAAGACAACATTTGTAGCCAATTCTATAGTAAACTAACTAAGGATTTATTAACTAGGAAAAGGAAATGAGAGAATTATTTAAAGGATAAAGCAGGCAATATATATACACAAATGTGTTACAGTCTATCATTCCAAAAGGGACAGAGCTATAGTAATTTCTCTGCACTGAATGTATTTTAGAGCTAACCCAGGTTGACCCTGGGGATCTCTGCCCCTGTTTCAGCTGCAGCCCTGTGAGATTCCAAACATCAGAGAGAGAGAGAGGGAAAAATTTTCTTGTCATCTAGTTTTAGTTTCTTCTTTCAGAATTCAAGCTGATGGGATGAGCCTTTTTGCCTCTTTCTCGGTGTGATGAGCAATTGACAAAGCCGTTGTGTTGTGATGTCCCATGATGCCCCATTTGGATTCAGCAGTCCTTCCTGATGGGCAGGAGATAATGCCTTTTATAAGCATTCAGCATTTTGCATTAGGTGAAGTGTTTTCCCTGTTTGGTTAGTTACATAGTTCAGACCAAACATTTTACAGTTATGGGGCAACTTAAGTATTACCTCATAGCATAGGATACAGACATTCTAAGTAGGATTAATACATGCAGCAACTTATAAGCATTTCATAAAGTCTAAACACACTTGTAGAAGTCCAGTACTCATCTTAACCATGCTGACAAATAAGTGAGCTTTACTGCTTTCCAGCAATGAATTTGTAAGCGTTCGACTTGCTAAAGCCTTGGCAAGAGCTGGCATCTGGTGTGCCAGCGTCACAATGCCTTTGGGGGAAGGGGGATCGTGAGAAATTGTAGCAGAAAATAAACAGTGGTCTTGCTGAACACATATTTTGTATTTAATTAAAATGTTCTCAAGGACAAAATACACATCCTTTGGATTCCAGGAACAAAAGAAGGTTGCAGTTCTGCTCCATAATAGGGTAGTTTCAAATCTCATAAAGATTGCATATACAGCACACATTTCCTTTAAAGTTCCACCTCTTGGAGTAAGAAGCGTCTCAAAATGGATATCCTCAGATAGGTCATAGCACAGGGACTGGCAACCTATAGCATGCAGCCTGCCAGGGTAAGTCCCCTGGTTGGCCGGGCCGGTTTGTTTACCTGCCTCGTCCGCAGGTTTAGCCTATCACAGCTCCCACTGGCCGCAGTTCGCCGTTCCAGGCCAATGGGGGCTACGGGAGGTGGCATGGGCCAAGGGATGTGCTGGCCGCCGCTTTCCGCAGCCCCCATTGGCCTGGAACGGCTAACTGCAGCCAGTGGGAGCTGTGATCGGCCGAACCTGCGGACACAGCAGGTTAACAAATTGGCCCGGCCCGCCAGGGGGCTTACCCTGGTGGACTGCATGCCAAAGGTTGCCGATCCCTGTCATAGCACATGAAGTTCTTTTAGAGAGGCAAACCACACACACAAACATTACTTATTTTTACTTGTCATTCCCCATAAATCAATACACATTTTGCAATGTAACTTAGGTTCAGAAGAAAAAGAATTGGAAGTTAATGCAAGATGTGAAAATGTGCCATAAAAATGATATTGGCAGTGATCTCTAACTCCTAATAGCATAGTTGAAGATTAAGCTAAAGGTTGTCAAAAAGAGAAAAGTTGCTCATCATTTAATGTTCTGCTGATGAAGTCACAAAGTAATAATATCAGTGGGGATTCTGAAATTGGTACAAAGCATTAGGCAAGGCTGAAGATGAAATGATATGGAAGAAGTTGTTGAAGATAATAAAGTAGCAGTTTCACAGCTGAAGGAGGAACAGTGGAGACTTTCAACTCAATTGATGACAGGACTGAGCTAGACTGTAATCATAAAGCATGAACAAACAACCTTCTAGAAATAAAACTCTGAGTTAACAAGGCAGTATGCTAGCAAGTACTGAGAAATCATGTGAAATGCTTCAAGGCGTAATAGGATCTGCATAGAGGAAGTGAATTAGGCAGTGAAGAGCTCTGTTAAAATTTCAGCTGAAAAGAGCCCAGGATGAACATTTTGTATTGGGAATGGAAAAAATACTAAATTATTAAAGCTAAGTAAGGTTTTGACATGAAATCACAAAACCAGTCACATTCTGAGTTAAGTTTCTCTGTACCATCTTAATTACGCCCTGCCCGACAGAACCAGTGCAGTTTGCAATATTAAACTTATCCATTGTTTCCATGTTAACATTTTAATACATTATGGCAACTGTGGTGATGGTGAAGTAACCCAAACTGATATACAGACATGTATGCGGGTATGGGTTTCCTTGCATGATTTAATTTGGACACAATCTCCCTATTCAGTTTCACGGATCAGGGCCTCTATGATTAGAAAACTAACTACTAAGCATATGCCTACAAGGAATTTGGTGTGTTTGGGTTTTGGACTTCATTTCTTGCAACTGATGGAATTTGATTCACCCTGATGGACAGTGCACCAGAAAAAGATTCACCCCGCAAGGAGGCCAGGTATAGCTGGACCAAACCCACCCACTAATCTCAAGGCCTTCTTACTACTGCTTGTTTCATGCTGCCAGTGGCTCTTTTTTCTTCTAGAAGCCTTCCACCTTCATTCCTTAGAAGACCCATCAGTTCCTTTACAACCTGTGCTCTGAGGGCATTTTTAATTTGATTCTTGTCTGGAACCTGCACTGCCTTTTTTGTTTCTCTGCTCTTTCCTTCACTCAATTTTTTCTGGCTACATGCTTTGCAGATCAGCTCCACTAGCTTGTACAGCTCAATACTGAATTTTTCTGTACTGTATTGTACTTACATAGTTTGTTTTTTTATTATCCTACTTAATCATATATAATTTCATTGGGTGGTTGCAGGTTGTTACTCTGAGAGTTGTTGTGATAAATGAGCCCACACATTTACCCTAGTTGTGAGCTCAACTAAACAGTGAGTGCAGGTTCATAAGATGTCAAAGTAACCTATAACAACAAATGTTGGTGGAAAAAGGTATGAAAGGGAAACAGACTGAATTAGTGCAAACAAAAAGGCTTGCTGATATAACTCAAGGATTGTGTAAACAAGAAAAGTTTGAAACCAGAATGCAGTGAACCAAAATTGATGTGTTAGATACTAGGACTAATTGGTGGACAATATACTGTGGGGATGGGCTATTTCCACACATCACTACCTTTTGAGGTCCTTAAAGAAAGAGACTTTGCGGAAAATTGATGGCTGGAGCGAGGTTCACTATCTTGACTGCCACCACCGCTATCTCCTGGGACCCCAGACCTTCTTTGTCCTTATCCTGGGAGATGTCCTGACCAGATGGGGCCCGGGAGAGGGATTGAGATGACATCACCTCCTCCTAAATCAGGAATACCACCTGGAATGTGAAGCCCTGCCCCTCCCCATGTGTCATTTTTCTTCTCCACCTTATTTCTTCTCTTTCCTATCCCTCTCCTTTTCCATTTTGTTTAATAAAAGTCTGACTTAGCTGGCCAAGACTGTGTATTTTGCACCACTGCTTTAAACCTGTGACCAGGAAGAGACAACTAAAAACAATGTTCTACATAGCATAGGCGCAGACTCCATGGGTGCTCTGGGGCTGGAGCACCCACAGAAAAACAATTGTAGGTGCTCAGCACCCATCAGCCACTTCTGATCAGCTGTTCAGCGGACCCTACTGATCAGCTCCTCCCCCTACTTCCCAGCGCATTCTGCCCGGCACTGATCAGCTGTTTGGCAGCAGGCCGGAGGCACTTGGGGAGAGGGGGAGGAGCAGGAGTGGGAAAAAGTGGGGCGGGGCCTTGGAGGTGGGGCAGAGTGGGAGTGGGAAGAGGTGGAGCAAGGGTGGGGCCTTGGGGGAAGGGCCAGAGTTGGGGGAGGGTCTTCAGAGCAGAGTGGGGTGGAGCACCCCCAGGGAAAGCTGAAATTCGGTGCCTGTGCTACACATCCCAATGCTGGTACATGTTTGCTAGGTCTCAGAGTGGCTGGTAAGGCCATGTGCTGTGCTGGTGTTTCTCCAGCAGTGAGGTTGCAAATGACAGTCAACATCAGAGACAGAAGCTGTATTGTCTATCTTTGCTGTCCTTTTCTCTCTCCTTCTGGGTGTATCTTGTTTTGTCTTCTAGGGTACAGAATCAGACTTTAGTAACAACAGCAATGACAGCTCCAGCCTGTCTCTATTAACTTCTTCTCTTTTCCTCAAAAGAACAGTTACCACCATCTATAATACCATATAAGAGTTTGTCAAACAAGGGGTTTGTTCCTGCTAAAAACTCTCACCAGTTAAAGACAAAGGAAACAAGGGATGTTGTTAAAATGAAAACGTCTTTAATACTTTACAATTCAAATGTTTTAACTGTTTTCCTTTTCTGTATCTTCAATAAAAGGTTAACATGGTTTTAATGGTTTGTTTGCTATGGTGCTAAGCAAGTTGAGGTCTGTGAATACCAAACCCTAAATCTTGTTTAAAACAGTTTGATGTTGGACAGCAACTGGGTTATGTTAACATCTTTGGGCCCCTGTATTCCATCTAAATTAATACATTAATGTCATCCTCGCACTTGTGTTATTTCCCAAGTTCCTGAGCATACTTTTTCCTCTTCCAACTTCCCTGTCTATTCCCTTCTTTGTAAAATTCCCTTCTGCCACTGATCCTTTACCTCTGTTTGATACCCTGATTAATGCTTTAATAGCTTCCCATTTTAGCTGTTTCCAATGGGCTGAATCCTGAAGTCCTGATGCTGTCAAAGTCACTTTGAAGTCAATAGAACTACTTGAGTGCTTTTGTGGTATTTGGGATCCTTAAAGTAGCAGAATCAGGCCCTTTGGAATTCACTCTGGCACTTTTGTAGCCCCACTGACTTGTCATTCTCTCCTCATATTCCCTCTCTCTGAGCCAATTATTTGTTTCCTAGGGGCAGAATTTCCCAGAGAGTTTGGGATGCTGAAAACATCCCTGCTTACCTCATAACTACATGGTGCCCAGTCAGGCAAAAGCATAAGCAACTTACTAGACAAGGAGAAGGCCCGAGGATGATTTCTACCAGGGAAAAGGCATGTCTGCTGTGGTCAATATAGAAAAAAATAACAGTACTGTACTTAAAAATAAATTATATTGTAAAACATGAAACTGGATTGGCATAACAGCTGTTTACTCCCAAAGATACAGCGAGGTGTGTACCAGACAGCAAGATCTGGAAGACTGAGCCTGGATTTTCTGCCACCTTAGTATTTTGACTGAATAATGTATCTCACATCACTGCACTCTTCAGAGAAAACCTTCCCTTCTGAATTGTTTTGAAAATCCCTCCTGAATTATTTTAAAGGAGATCACAAAACAGAGTGGTATAACATGGCATAGAGACTGCAGAAGGCAAAGAAATCTTCCTTCTTTAAAACCGCCAAATAG
Source organism: Eretmochelys imbricata (assembly GCF_965152235.1). Lineage (NCBI taxonomy): Eukaryota > Metazoa > Chordata > Testudines > Cheloniidae > Eretmochelys > Eretmochelys imbricata. The sequence goes on from NC_135573.1 coordinate 245,921,520, forward strand.
AATGCTTATTATTTTTCAAAATAGAATTCCACATTTTGCCATCTGCTCTTTATTACACAGTAGGCATTGAATTTAGTTTAATAATTCCAGTTGTTACTCCACATGAAAGCTATTGGAGGTACTGACTTTCCAGTTAGAATAGTTTAGGTGATATTAAGATAGTAGAGCATGAGGGATGACTTAAATGAATAATAACTTGTTCAAACAAAATCCAGTCCATTACTAGAAACAGGACTATGTGGAAAAGCCAGTTCACTTCCTGTCTTAGGGTTAAAATGGAGACAAGTTCAACCAAAATGCCACACTGAGTTCAGAATAAGAGTTTAATATTATTGTTTTCAGTTTAAAATGTGCATAGAAGCTCAGTAGGATAACATGATTTTTTGGTTAAAAGGAGTAGTTTTCTAAGGCAGTAGTCTAAATTGTTCCTCTCTGTTGTGGTTTTAACAGGATAATCCATAATAGCCATCAATAAAGATCTGGGACAACTAAATGCAATGGTAAAATTTCATTATAGAAGCCTAAGACATGACATATGTAGTGCTTATTGGTTTTGGAGCACAGTGCTTACACAGCAAACATAGCCGACAAATTAATCTAGGAATTCTTTTTTTAAAGCAGTTATGACACTTAATTATGCAGCGTTCTCTCGATTCACCATTGCCATAAATATTGCTACTTGTCCTACAGCATGGCTCGGCCATGTGTTGCTAAGCAATTCTTGACATTAATGGAGAGAAGTTAAATAAACATATAGGCTGCATGGAAAAGCATGCATATGTAATCATGCAATCAACAAGAGTCCTCCTTAGCTCACAACAACAGCTTAAAATAGTTGCTCTATATTTTCTTTGCAGTAGTTGTTTTTTTGCTAATTTGGAGCTCCATTCTCCACTTACTCATGCTGAGCAGCACATACTCCACAGATAGTCCCATTGAAGCCCAGTGGGGCTTCTCTCACATGAGTGCAGGTTGACGAATTGGGCATCTATGGAATTATTTTACCTGTTTACTGGCAAAATATTTTTCAGTATCATTCAAAAACTTATGGAAAACTGGATTTCACAGAAGAGACAAAAGTATCAGCTTGTGGGTACAGCAATGAGTACTATTAACATCCATTGGTTTGTGTAATGTATCCTAGAACCAGATTGTGCTTGGCCCTTCTATAGTGTGCAGTAGGGGTGAAGAACAAAGGAGCCTTCCTCTTCCCTAGGGTAGGCCCTGTGAGAGCCAGGCAGAATTCTCATTTCAGCAGTCTGGGGTGCACTAGATTGCTCCCTTCCTGCCTCCTGGGTGCACAGCAGGGATGAGGAGAAACCATGCTTCCAGCTCAGCTTCTCATAGGCAGGCCATTTATGGGGCAGGGAGAGGCACCCTCAAAAGGAGCCTCATTTTGGAGTTCCAGGAGGTGCTCTGCTTCCTTGAGACACAAAGCCTCCAAGCACCTCACTGGAGCAGTGTGGCACCACACGATGCCTGACGCTGGGCTTCACCTATAAGTCACAGTCCAGCCTGCCTGTATACGGACTTTGTCTTTGCATTCCGGTGGCTTGAAATTTATTTAAAGCTGCCATGCCACTTACACACAGCCTGCTTTGTGGATGGTACAGAACCACCCTACAAGTGGGAGCACTGTGTATCCATTGCTACACTCTTCAGGGATTGCAGCAATCTCTCCCAATGTACTAGGCTGTAGGGTCAGCATACTGGAGGGGAAAAGGGGTGGATCTGTGATGAGGTGTAGGTTAGGCATGTAAGAGGAAGCTCCTTATTTCTGCCTTCCCTATACATGTAAACTGGGCACAAACTGATCCTAAGTTAATTTACTGTTTTCTATTGAACTTTTAAAAAGTGTTAATGGTATAAATTGAAATTTCCTATCATAGGTAGACATACTTTTCCTACTGTGTGTGGCATATAAGGATGGAGTCGAGCAGCGGAAGAACACCCCTCTACTACCCAGTAGAATCGATGAGGTAGCCACTGTTTCAACAAGTAGTTTGCTTGTTCAAGACAAGTACTGCCAAAGTGACACATTTCTGAGGATATTCAAAGATCATTCTCTTTTATCCCAGCACAGAATCGGGCCCTAAAGATTAGCTAGTGCTATTCTAGTTCACTCCTCAGCATCTGGATCACTTAAGACCATTACACACCAAGGTTAGTATGTTTTCTAACACAGAAATTCTGATGTGCAGTAATTCCACTTCCAATTAATATTTTCTCGACTTCAGAATCTTTAAAATCACGCAAGTTCTCCAGTATTTAATGAGACACTTGAAGCTGTGCAACCCTGAATAGGAAAATAAAGTCAGGAGAAAATATATGTATATTGTCAAGGTTCCTTCCCCACTCTGAACGCTAGGGTACAGATATGGGGACCTGCATGAAAACCTCCTAAGCTTACTTTTACCAGCTTAGGTTAAAACTTCCCCAAGGTACAAACTATTTTACCTTTTGCCCTTGGACTTTCACTGCCACCACCAAACGTCTAACACCGGTTACTGAGAAAGAGTTCGTTTGGAAACGTCTTTCCCCCCAGAATCCTCCCAAATCTTACCCCCTTTTTTTCTGGGGAAGGTTTGATAAAAATCCTCACCAATTTGCATAGGTGACCACAGACCCAAACCCTTAGATCTTAAGAACAATGAAAAAGCAATCAGTTTCTTAAAAGAAGAATTTTAATAGAAGAAAAAGTAAAAAGGATCACCTCTGTAAAATCAGGATGGTAAATACCTTACAGGGTAATTAGATTCCAAACATAGAGAATCCCTCTAGGCAAAACCTTAAGTTACAAAAAGACACAAAAACAGGAATATCCATTCCATTCAGCACAGCTTATTTTCTCAGCCATTTAAAGAAAACAGAATCTAATGCATATCTAGCTAGATTACTTACTAAGTTCTAAGACTTCATTCCTGTTCTGTCCTGGCCAAAGCATCACACAGACAGATCCAGACCCTTTGTTTCTCCCCTCCTCCAGCTTTGAAAGTATCTTGTCTCCTCATTGGTCATTGTGGTCAGGTGCCAGCGAGGTTATCCTAGCTTCTTAACCCTTTACAGATGAAAGGGTTTTTCCTCTGGCCAGGAGGGATTTTAAAGGTGTTTACCCTTCCCTTTATATTTATAACATATATAAAAACTCAGACTTTCAAAAAAGCTGCTCATGACTGTTACCAAAGAAAATGGAAATTATCCCCTGGTTTATAATATTCTTTGACCAATGTGTTCAATTCATTCTTTTCGACTGAATTAATGTTCTCTTTCGTGGAAAATTGCATGGCCAGCGGGAATGAGAATGATATCAGCTCAAAATCTGGCCTACTGTATATCAGAACAAACATGAACCACTCTTGTATTTAAATGAAAGGCTGGCAAAGTGATTTAAATACAGTTTGAGTTGGTTTTAATGTCTCAGGTCATCATAAACATTTGCCACTATTTGCGAGAATTTTATAAAATGCTAAATACATTACCTCATAGTCTTATGTTGTATATCAGTACTCTATGCCACATTCTGATATCAGTTACACCAGTTACTTAGCTAAATCCTAAGTAATTTCTCTGAATTTATTCCTGCATTCACAGCAGTGTAATTGAGATCAGAGTCTGGCCCATAGTTGTACCTCAAGTGTGCCTCAAATATCAAATTCTACCTCCAACTGAATGGGGTTACACCAAAGGCCCAACAGTTCTCTGCCCATCTCCTCACTGAAGGTGTTAATGCCTCTCAATGTATTATCCCTGAAAGAAAATCCTGCCTTAGTGTTTTGTGTGCTTTCTGTGGTTATGCTGTTAAAGCATTGCATATAAAGCTCCATGTCACTCTATAGCTCAATGAATATGTCTCAGAATTGCACGTGAAAGTTTGCCATTTCATGCGCACAGATTTAGCCCAGCAAAGGATGCTCTTAACTCTAACATCTAATATATTATAGAAAATATGTATTAATTGCAACCCCCCATATATTGGATTTGAAGTCTTCAGCGCCCTAAAAATTCCAAATAATTTTGTCTCTGAAGCTATGGCACACCATACGATAGATAGATAGATAGATAGATAGATAGAAACAGAATGTTGCTTAGTGTTAGTTCTTTTGTTCTGTTTTAAAGATATAACAATGAAGTACCTGTGCCCAGGTAGCTCATAAGAAGTAAAAATTCTGTCATTACAGATTTCAGAGTAACAGCCGTGTTAGTCTGTATTCGCAAAAAGAAAAGGAGTACTTGTGGCACCTTAGAGACTAACCAATTTATTTGAGCATGAGCTTTCGTGAGCTACAGCTCACTTCATCAGATGCATACCGTGGAAACTGCAGCAGACTTTATATATACACAGAGAATATGAAACAATACCTCCTCCCACCCCACTGTCCTGCTGGTAATAGCTTATCTAAAGTAATCGTCAGGTTAGGCCATTTCCAGCACAAATCCAGGTTTTCTCACCCTCCACCCCCCCACACAAATTCACTCTCCTGCTGGTGATAGCCCATCCAAAGTGACAACTCTTTACACAATGTGCATGATAATGAAGTTAGGCCATTTCCTGCACAAATCCAGGTTCTCTCACTCCCTCACCCCCCTCCAAAAACCCACCCCCAGAGTTTGTGTGTGTATGGGGGTGGGTTTTTGGAGGAGGGTGAGGGAGTGAGAGAACCTGGATTTGTGCAGGAAATGGCCTAACTTCATTATCATGCACATTGTGTAAAGAGTTGTCACTTTGGATGGGCTATCACCAGCAGGAGAGTGAATTTGTGTGGGGGGGTGGAGGGTGAGAAAACCTGGATTTGTGCTGGAAATGGCCTAACCTGAAGATTACTTTAGATAAGCTATTACCAGCAGGACAGTGGGGTGGGAGGAGGTATTGTTTCATATTCTCTGTGTATATATAAAGTCTGCTGCAGTTTCCACGGTATGCATCTGATGAAGTGAGCTGTAGCTCACGAAAGCTCATGCTCAAATAAATTGGTTAGTCTCTAAGGTGCCACAAGTACTCCTTTTCTTTTTGTCATTACAGAGATTTTCCCAAAATTCAGAGATAGTTTGTCCTGCAATTTCTTACTGCCTCTGGGATCGAGGAAGAAGTATAGGAGGAACTGAGCATGTGTCTGACTCTGTGCCTCCTGGGGCTACCCTTGTAGTGGTACAGAATCTGATCAAGGTAGCACCCAATGTTCTAGAGACTTTCCAAGCACAGTCATCAAGACAATACATTTCTTGCTATAAAGTAGGACTTGGGTGGTGGTTTTATTGGTTGCAGTTTCTTCTTTCCTCACATTTCTTATAAGAATGGAGAAAATGGGGGCTATCAAGTCTTTCCATTTGTAAAAATGAACATGAAATGTCTTCGTCAATAGAATGTGCCTTCGGGCAAGGGTGGTGTCTTGTAGGGAGCAATCTTTAGGCTATATATAGGAAACATGGGTTACTGAAGTTCATAGGCACTCTCCAAGGAGATAAGTCTTGTAATATATTAAAGGATCTGATGTGCATATACCTGGTAACACAGTCCAGTCACTCAGTTCAAGCTTTAGTCTCCAAAGAAAACTTTACAGGGAAACTTAGAGTAACCCATTTACACTAGTGCGAGTTATCTGAGGAGTCAATAAAACACTGAAGGACAGTAAAAGCACAGGAGTGGGCAGTCCATCCTTAGGAACTAACTAACGATTTGAACTAACGAGGTGTAAGAAACTCTAAATGGAACTTTCAAAAAAAGCTGGTTAAAAATGTATGCAAATTGACTAACAATATAAAACCCACAATCTAATCTTCTCTCCTCAAAAACCCTCAAAATTCTATACAAGTTTTCCATAAACGGTGTGTGTGCTTCCTAACCTGAATCTGGAGTAGATGGATTTGCTGGTCTTGAAACCTTTTGAGTCAATTATTTTTATTTGTTTTCAATTTGCATTGCAGCAATCTCTTTCAGGTCTCCATAGACTACAGTTGCTGGAGGCTCACTCCTTTTAAGACATTGGAGCAGAAAGAAATCATGCTTTTCAGTGTGGAAATGGAATAAAACTACTGTTCTGGTTCCTAACTAAGCTCTCCCCGCCATTTTAGAAGCTTGTTGGTGCTACCAACTAGATAATCACAGCTGCTTTTTCCCAAGCCTTTATTGTTTTTCCTTTTCAGGATTTCAGTAGCTAATTCTAAAGGCAGGTTACTTACAAAATGAAGTTTCCTCAAAAAATAAAAAAGCTCACATGTTGTTTTTTGTCATGCTGTGAGGTTAGATGTACATGTACATTCATAAACGTGTTGTGAATAGAGCCTTCAGCAATGAACCAGTTTCCCAAGACTTGTCTTGTCAGCCATGTGATATACTGTCACACTTGTGACAAACACTTGTATAATTTTGTTCTGAAAAAGTTTTCAGATTTAATTCACAGATTCCAATGAGTAAAAAGTCTCTTAAACTTGTTACAGTAGCTATTCTTGTGTAGTACTTCAAATATTTTCTATACAGAGAAAATGCACTTTCCTTCAGAATTTAGGGGCAAATTCCTGTAAAAAGTTCCAATAAATGATGGAAATACATTTCTTGCTGTTACATGCAATATGTAAACTAAGGATCCTTAATTTTAAACTAATCACACTTTTTATTCGAGTGATAATTATATGTTTTTTTAAAAATTCAGAAGATGTCTATCATTTATTGAACGAGCAGCAATATACAGCAATTCAGCCTATTAAAAACCTCTAGAGATAGTGGTTTCTGTGCTTGTAATGAACCCAAGCCTTTGCCGCCACTCCACCATGCATAAACCTTGGGCAAACAAGGAACATTTAGAAATTTCATTGATCTGATATGAAATGAACTCCATGGTAACTGGAGATTCTAGGATGGGTTACAGTGCAAGTTTTTTCTTTGAAATAATTCTTGACCCCAGGGGTTTTAAACCTGTGATCCACAGATCCTTGGAGGTCTGTAGACTATGTCTAAGGGGTCCATAAAAGGTTGTCATTACCATAGAACTGTGGTTTTCAACCTGGGATCCGTGGACCCTTGGGGTCTGTGGATTATATCTAAGATTTCCAAAGGGGTCCACACCTCCATTCAAAATTTTTTAGGGGTCCACAAATGAAAAAAGTTTGAAAACCACTGGTCTATCCTAAGCTAAAATTGGTGGAAGTACTAACAATATTCAATAACCAAAGTCAAAAGTGAAAGAGAAACTTAAAGATTAAAAAAACAGGCTTATTTAATTTGCTTAAGAGTGAGAATGGTTTAGAAAAAACATATATGTTACAGCAAATGCAAGAATCCATTAACTCAGTTAATATTGTCCCCAGGGGTTCTAACTGAATGAGAATCTGAAAGGTTACCGTGTATATTGTTCAACAGATCTTCAAAAGAGCTTTTCCAGATACTTTGTATAAGCACGCATTAGTGCAAATGTGTGTGTTTTAGAATTTGTGCTAACATCTACTCCTCCTTTGTCTCCACTTAAACATTAACTCCATTCATTCATTGTGTAAATGAAGTAGCAAAGAGTTAAATGAAAGGGTTTGCTTTCTGTTGAATGTCATAAAATAAGATAGCCACGGAGTTATTCCAACAGGTTAATCCTGTGCAATTCTCTCACCGCAGGTAAAGCAGTTGAAAAATCAAATCATAAAAAGGAGATATTGTGATCACAGTCGACAGAGGAGGAAGGAGGAGATTTCTTTAAGCTTCTGCAAAAGATGCAATGTTATGCTGAGAAAGGTAAAACTTGTCTTCAGCACAGCTTTTTCTCTAACAGTCCCAACCCGTAGCCCTGGAACCAGTGCTGTGTTTTGACCTGCAAAAGCCTGCAACTGCAGAGACCCGTTCACTCAGCTATATTTCAAATATGTAGTATTTTCTTTTCCTGATTTTCTAGGCCCCACGCTCTCCTGAGAGCTGATTCCTTCTAGCCTCCCTCCTGGGATTTGGAGATGTTTAGAATAGAATTTAGGCTGCCAGTGGGAATAGACTGTAGCTAAAATAATAAAATACTGTATGTTAACGTTGATATTATTGGTGAATTTCTGATATTTCTAAATAGACCTGCTGAAAGGTAGCTTGGCCACCAAGGATGGACAAGGAGACTCAGGGGTTCTTTCCCTGTCTTCCAAATTTATTTCACAAAGATCACTAAAAGTCTTTCAGAAGGTAACAAGTTCTGTTAATAATTATCCTGAACTGGTGAGCCTGTATTACAACGTTGGGAATGCTTTGTAAACATTCTTAGAATTTTAAGAGTATAATTTGGAATTATACTTGAACGGAATGTCATTTTTATTACACTTCTCCCATCCACCACACCCCCACTATCATCACTAGAGCTATGCGAATAACTGACTTTTTTGGCGTGCTGGTAGTTCCAGGGTTTTTTTTTAATGTAAAATAAATACGTTTTTTTCTGAATTTTTGGAGTGTGACACTGACAGGTCAGCTCATAACAAAACCACAGACTAATTCACTTTTGGATGAATATCAAAGAAATGTTAATATTATTGTCTTCACTTACTTATAACCTATCGTTTAATGTCACATTACATTATTTATACCCAGTAATTAGATAACCCTAGATTAAAATGTGTTGTAGTGTTAAGATGTAAATGTACTGGATGTGTAAACTTCATGAAAACTAATGAAGGATTGTTTCCGGCTATCACACTGTGTTTAGATTATATTTACCCATCACATGAGATTGGAGCTTTGGAAATGTACAATTGCTAACTTCAATGCATGGGTCATTGTGTTCGACAGTGGAAGTTCACAGATTCGGTTTGCATTTAGTCAACAAAGGAAGAGCACATGCTGTGATGAAAACACTTTCCACATTGCTGTCCATGGAACACAGCTATAAGAATGGATCCAGGAATCAATCCTGTATCTCTGAACTGTTTGTACACTTTCAGGGAGCATTCCAGGTGCAAAACAGAGATCGCCAAAGTTATTTTGCAAAAAGAAAAGGAGTACTTGTGGCACCTTAGAGACTAACAAATTTATTTGAGCATAAGCTTTCGTGAGGTACAACTCACTTCATCCGATGAAGCTCACGAAAGCTGTAGCTCATGAAAGCTTATGCTCAAATAAATTTGTTAGTCTCTAAGGTGCTATAAGTACTCCTTTTCTTTTTGCAAATACAGACTAACATGGCTGCTACTCTGAAAGTTATTTTGGGGAACCATGAAAGATTTATGGAAAACTAGCAGATCATTACATATCTGCTATCATTTTGGACTTACAAACTTTGACTGTCCTGCTATTGCATTTTACCTGCTTTAATCTCTCAACAGGGTTGCAAACCCTCCAGGATTGTCCTGGAGTCTCCAGGAATTAAAGATTAATCTTTGATTAAAGATTATGTTATGTGATGAAATCTCCAGGAGTTTGTCCAAACAAAGTTGGCAACCCTATGTCTCAATAACTCTCATTTCTTTTCTTAGCTAATAACCCTTTAGTTAGTTTACTAAAGAAATTGGCTACCAGCATTGTTTTTGGTGTGAGATCGAGAGTATGTGATATTTGATATTAGGGACTGTTATCATAAAGTCTAGTTTGTCTGGGTTGCAAGGTAGGCTGGAGAGCCTCAGAGGGACTGTTTGTGATGACATGATGAGACAACAATATTGTTCCATGAGTGCATAATTGTTACTGACTTGGTGAAGTCTCATTATAGAATATACCTCCAGTGCGAGGTGTCTGCCCTGTTTTCTGAGTCAGACCCAAGACTGGCACTTGCAGTTTTGGGCCACTTCAGACAGCATGATGTGGAGAATCAAAAATGATTTAAAAAAATTGTTGGTCAAATTAAACATTTTGTTGCTGGGCACTTTTAACCTTTTGTAATAAAAGCAAAGGAAATGATGGGTTAGATCTGCAAAACCAGAGGGGTAGGTTCCTCCTTTATACTCAATAGCGGAGGATGTGGGAGACCCAAGATCAGGTGTCTGCTCTTAATCATGCACAATGGAGACATGAAGTTGAGTGAGTGCACTAACCACTGGGCTACTGCTTATGGGTCACCCTCAGTCTCTCCTGTTGAAGCAGTTCAGTGTTGTAAAAATACTTAAATACACATTGGGCCAGAGAAAGTAAGTGAGAATGACTCTAAAGCCTGGCAGTTAGGCCTTTGATCTGAGACAGTAGACAGCTGGGTTCAAGTTCTTGCTCCAGAGTGGGGATTTGAACCTGGGTCTCCCACAACACGGGTGAGTGCTCTAGTCACTGAGCAAGTCAGCAAAACAGCATAACACTACCTTCTCCTCTAGTTTTGTGAATGGTGCCTAAGACCCCTTTTGAATCTAACCAGATTTTTTTTTTTTTTGGCTGAAACTATTTGCCAAATTTGAGAATCGCTTTAGTCGACCCCAAACTGCATTTTTCGACAAATAAACTATGCATCCAAACAAATTCACCCAGCTCTCATCTTCAGTTTGTGTACTATCTCACAAAGGGGCTTTATCTGATTCTTTTACAGCTGAAGTTCAAACGGTTCCAAACTGTAATCTGTCTGCCAGTTGTTAAAAAGGATATCTGTATATCTCTCTCCCTCCCACCTTCACCTCCTCCCACCTTCTCATGCCAAGTTTCTGTATCTCCCTGGAGAGTAAAATGCTGTTAAGATGAAACAAACAGTACCCTGGGCTCACAGTCCAGCATCTCAGTACAGCAGCTTAAAGTTTGACCCATGCTGGGCAAGAGGCATAGAAACTATATATGGCACTTCAAACAACTCTTAAAGGAATGTATAATAAGCATCAGCAACTCCCTCAATAATGTGAGCCATTTCTGTCCAGCATCATAAGGCAAAAGTGAGCCTTTTATAATATCACCAGTTAATTATGTGGCTCCTCTCCTCAACAGAGGCATAAAAGAAACAGCGAAGAGCAAAAGGAATAGACTGCAGCAGTAACAGATTGAGACTCTTCTTGTTAAATTAAATCTGTCCGAAGATACAATGTGTTAGAGTGGACAGCAGTGATAATGGATACTGTTTCTTTAGTGTCTCTATGTATAAATTAGCTACCTTCAATTGCTATTTGGCCAATAAAGCTTCTGCAGTTTTGCTTCTAGTTCCATATATGCTGCAGTAATTACAACTGTGACTTCATTTACTTCTGGCGGCAAATATAAATAAATTATGTCACATCACTTTGGCCATGTTATGCCTGGTCTCTCATTCCATTATATGTTGTGTCATGTCCTATATCCCAATGACTCTATGCAACGTGATGCCTGTGGCAGATGTGTCTCACTGTGGCACAGTTCCCTTTCAATCAGGTCTTTAAACATTAGTCTACCTATTTTCTGAAAGAAGCTTCAAACCCCAATAGAAATAGAATATCTATAGTGTCTATACAATGTAATGGTGCTTCGTCACTGCCAAAATTACTTTTGTTTGCAGTGTTGTTAGAACAATGTTGGTCCTAGGATATTAGAAAGACAAGGTGGCTGAGGTAATATCTTTTATTGGATCAAATTCAGTTGTTGAAAGAGACAAGCTTTTGCGTTTACACAGAGCTATTTAAATTAATTTGGAGCGACTTAAAACATTGTTGGCTATTACCCCTTTGTACTTTTTATGGGGCTCCCCTTTCTTAATCATAGCACCATGCCATCAGTACTGAAACTAATTCTTCAGTGGCCCTTATACTTTGTGGCTAAATTGATTTTTCTCTTTCTAAGTCCTGTTTTTACTTCCATTACAAAGCCCACCAGAATTCCCACATGGGCAATGGATCAGTGGTTTCAGACAGCTGCGTAAAAGAACTGAGCATTCTCAGAGCTTTCAAAAAGTAGCCTAAAAGTAACACACAGATATCCAAAGACAGCACAAAAAGTAGGATACAAAGAAAACAAGAGATTGTATTTTGCCAAGTGAATGTAAAAACTGTGAAATCCTGTGGTAAGTATATTTGTATTGTACCTCCTTTTCTGGAGCTACATTTTCAGCATTAATTCTAACAAAATGTACAAAGTTATTACTTTTGACAGATAAATTTTTAAATAAAAAAATCATTTGAAATGTATGGTGGTTTCAAAAGTCATATAACATATTGTGAATCTTTACATAAAAGTATTATGTTAGCCCTTTATAGTTTTTGTTTGTTTTAAACTTCTCTTTTGAACTTTTGAGCAATTTTCAAACAGAAAGAAGGTAATTGGAAGAGCAATATGTAATCATTACAAACATCAGGCTTTTAAAAAAAAAATTGCTTTAACACATTTGTAGTAGAGACAAATGAACATATTTCAGAAACATTACACTTCTTAAGATTCTGACAGTCCAACAAAAGCATCTTCCATTTTTTAAATAATTAGCTCTCCTAGTCTGAGATGCGAACATCTGCAAATCAGAACTTTACTCAGCAAGCAACATCAACCTCCTTGTGCACCTTCAAAGCACTAGAACAGATGCTGCTTACCATTTCTACGTAATACTGTTTGGAACACATTATCAGTAAGTAATATGCTCTTTCTGGATTGAAAAATACAAGTAGGGCAAACTAATGTGAAATGACAGAGGGAAATGAAATGCCATATGAACAAAATTGTTAATGCATAAAGCTCCTCTTAACAGGATGAATATACATATGTGTTGTGTATTTTTTCTTGCAATCATTATTGGGCAACCAGGCACTGTTCTTTATTCTTTCCTGTATCATAAGAAACAGTCAATTAAATTAACAGGCAACAAAGATAAAACAAATGAGTAGCTACAAATGCAATGTATTATCTGTAGAATTCACAGCCAGATGATATTGGGGGAAATAGTTTCTTAAGATTCAAAAGACAGACTCTTCAGCTCAAGCCTGCAAACCCTCTGAGCACAGAACTCAGTGGGAGGTATGTTTGTGGAGGGCTTGTAAGACTGAGCCAAATCCTGAAGCCTATATTAATCTTTACACAGCAAGCTCCCAGTTTGCCTGCATTTTGATAATCCCACCAAATCAGTTCCTTGATCCCTGTTTTATATATTAAAACAGTAAAACAGATAATCATTTCTAGACTGAAAAAAATGCAAGATTTGATCCTAGCTCTTCTGCACATACAGATTCTTCTATCTCCAGCTTTGGTGATCCTAAAGTTACTTACATTTCAAAAGAGAGAGAGAGAGACCATTAGATATGTAGCAACATTGGAGTTTCTGCACCTGAAGTCAATGAGAGTTCTGTCCCTGAATTCAATGAGCAGAGACTCAAGCCCTCAGTGCTCACAAGATAATCATATGACAGGATGCAATTCCTTTTATATTTTGTTAATGTAGTTAAACAGATTTTAAAATGGGAATGGAGTCTTGCTGTCTTTCTTAATTAGCTGGTGAAAACAATTAATTCCAATTTAAAGTTCCAGTTCTCCAAACACTTAAGCATGTTTCAGAGTAGCAGCCGTGTTAGTCTGTATTCGCAAAAAGAAAAGGAGTACTTGTGGCACCTTAGAGACTAACCAATTTATTTGAGCATAAGCTTTCGTGAGCTACAGCTCACTTCACGGAAGCTTATGCTCAAATAAATTGGTTAGTCACTAAGGTGCCACAAGTACTCCTTTTCTTTTTGCGAATACAGACTAACACGGCTGCTACTCTGAAACCTGTCATTATGCAAGGCACTGAATTTAGCCGTATGGAGTGGAAATCTATCAACTTCATGAAAAAACTCGTACAGATACAGACAGACATCATCTTCCTTTCCAAATGCAAAGATGGACATCATACCAAAAGGACTGAAGGTAAAAAATCCATTACAATCTACATACCACACAGACTATGCTGACAACTTGTGCCACACGCTCTCAAAGAAACTGCAGAACCACCTGATCAACATCCTCTACAGCAAACAGGGAAAGATTAAGAATGAATGTATCTGATGAAGTGAGCTGTAGCTCACGAAAGCTTATGCTCAAATAAATTTGTTAGTCTCTAAGGTGCCACAAGTACTCCTTCACTTAAGCATGTGTTTATCTTTAAGCCTGCAAGTCGTTCTATTTGCATGTTTAAAACTAAGCAAGCTTGTAGGTATCTGCAGGATAAAGGCCTTAATAAATTCTAATATTTCTTTATTGGGAGTCCATGCTGGCTCTTATGTAATTATATGAAATAGCAAACTTTATATCCAAGTATATGATCTTTAAAGAAAAAAAATAGATCTCTGCCCTATTTACGTAGCAACATTTGTCTGAAGAGAATTCCATCTGTTCAAAATAGGAATATTACTGTTTTCATCCTGATTGATATGTGGGTATTTTCAATATTATTTCCTAAAACTCAATTAAAAAAAAGTTGCTGAATAAATCTCCATCTTGTACAGGCCACTCATTATGAACGGTTAGTTTCTAGGTAGGTGGGTTGTTTTTTTTTTCCTTTTTTAATATAAGCTAATTTCCAAAATCTCAAAATAAATGACTAAGGTTTCATTTAAAAGTAGGGCGGACTCAAATATAACTGTGTCTGGATCCATATAGGTTGTTCTTCAGATCTTCAATAAGAAAAACAAATTTTGAAGCTAATTTAGTGCTTATGGGTACTGTTACATTGACTGCACTGGGAACTAAGGTCTAATGCACAGAACATGGAGTAGCAATGCAAGTTACCACAGACCACTTAATACAATTTTTCCTTGACTTAGGAGAGACTACATCTCTAGTTTCTGTGCCTATTCGGTAGTATTTGTCCTCTCAGGTGAGGCTACCAACTGAGGTGCCTAATAGTAACCATTGTGATTAGGGTTGTGTTATCGATTTGGATATGTTGGAAACAGACTGATACCATCAACTCAATGTGTGGGCCTGTGTCAGCCATTAGATGTAACAACTGACCAAGGGTCAGATTCATACAAGTGATGTAGTGATAAAAAGCTGCATATCCTGTTGCAATTCCCTGAACTATTCATCCTCCAAAGCCAAGATTTCAGAGGGCCCACCCAAATACCTTTGAGGGTATGGGTCCAAGAGCCTTACATTATCCATTCTACTTGGACAAAGATTCAAGTAAAATTAAAATAGGTTTTATTGTAGCCCATAGGGCTAGCTTGCCTTCATTATATTCAGCTGTAATTTAAGGAACCTACAGCCTTTATCCTGTAAGACACTAGCTTCAGCAGTTTTAGCATAAGGATTGAGGCCTATGAATTTTGGCACAGATAAATGTCCCAATGGAAAACCCCAAATATTGGGGAGCTGAAAAAAGAGTGTTTAAGGGGAATTTCCAACCACAGGAACATGAGTCCAACCACAAGAGTGTTATGGCAACATATTGACGTACATAACAATAACAGATACATGAGCTACATCTGCAGATACGTAACCACAAGAGGGCCATGGCAATGAACTGGCGTATATGATAATAAGTTGAGATCATTGATATACTAACCTATAGGAGAAGGACGCTCTAACATGAGTAAGGGGAGAAAATACAAATAAGGAAAAGGGGCAAATCCCCTATTGAATATGCATCAAACGTAGTAGCGTCAGCCTAACAGATTATAAAAGTTGTATACCAGCCCAGGAGCAATAGGAGAGGAAGATGTAGGCCGTGGGAGGTGCCAGAATGCTGGCCACTGGTGACGGGGGGAAGATGATGGTGATGAGGAAGATGATGGCTAACATTTCAGGTTGTTCTGCAAGGGATGGTGTGAGTATATGGCTGTGCAGATGTACATTCTGTAGTACCTCTGTCCACCTTACTGAATTCAAATGTTTGTGACTGTGCTAAATATATTAATAAACTATTTATAAATATAGGAGAGTGACTATAATGTGCGTGTTGCAGCTGTTCACATCTGTGTTCCCAACTATATAATAATTTGAATAATACTGGGCCAAATCTTGTCAACTCTTGAAGTGATAACTGGGAATTCTTAAGTAATCAACATAATTAATACATAATCTATAGATCAGGCTACATTGGGAAAATTATCTTTTTACATCATTTTTTGTGTTATTAGTATAAACACTAACCTTCAAACTTAAGTTTGCCATGATCTGAGGACTGCTCCAATATGCTTCCCCCCCCATGCCCCCCCGCCCACACTGAGTTAAATGTAATGCCAGCCTTAACTTTGAATATCCAGGCTATTTTCAGTACAATTCAGAAACCTCAACATTCTTCAGTAGTTGTATATTTTTAATCTCCAGATTATCTGAAAAATCACAACAGGCACCATTTCAATGAAGTAGCACCACCCACAGGATCCATTAATGTCTTCATTTCAGGGCTCTGTTTGCACCAGAACACATATTATTTGTATGGTGCTTCCCCCCCCCCCCCACAATTATCCCTTTATTGCCCTGCAAACAAAAACAAAATAAAGCAAAGGGGAACTCCCAATCAGCACCTCAAAATCTCCACTAGAGGAACCAACAGAGGCCTTAGTTCAGCACTTGAGCACATGCTAAACTCCCATTGACTACTTTGCTGAATTAGGGCTATAATGACAAGCAGTCAATGAAAAAATAAGAGCAGCCTATGATGTTCATAAAACAAAACAAAAAAACTATAGCCATCTAGGAATATCATGCTTGTCTCTATGCTTCACAGAATGGTCATTCATAACTTTATGGTGACAGCAGGAACCTAGATCTTCCTGCTCAAAAAGTACCACTTGAGCTGAAATAAAATCTCTATTTACTGTAAACTGTATAGATCTTAAGGTGCACAGTAGGGCAGTTCTGATTCTGTCCAATAGATGGCAGTAAACACAGCATAACTGTGTTGATATAAGCAAAAACAATGAGGTGTCCTTGTGGCACCTTAGAAACTAACAAATTTATTTGGGCATAAGTTTTCATGGGCTAGAACCCACTTCATCAGATGCATGGAGTGGAAAATACAGGAGCAGGTATAAATACATGAAAGGCTGGGAGTTGCCTTACCAAGTGTGAGGTCAGTCTAATGAGACAAATCAATTAACAGCAGGATATCAAGGGAGGAAAAATAACTTTAAAGTGGTAATGAGAGTGGCCCATGTCAGACAGTTGACAAGAAGGTGTGAGTAACAGTAGGGGGAAATTAGTATTGGGGAAATTAGGTTTAGGTTTTGTAATGACCCAACTACTCCCAGTCTTTATTCAGGCCTAATGTGATGGTGTCCAGTTTGCAAATTAATTCCAGTTCTGCAGTTTCTCATTGGAGTCTGGTTTTGAAGTTTTTTGTTGAAGAATTGCCATTTTTAGGTCTGTTACTGAGTGACCAGAAAGAAAAGGAGTACTTGTGGCACCTTAGAGACTAACCAATTTATAGAGAGACTGAAGTGTTCTCCTACTAGTTTTTGAATGTTAGGATTCCGAATTTCAGATTTGTGTCCATTTATTCTTTTGCATAGAAACTGTCTGGTTTGGCCAATGTACATGGCAGAGGAGCATTGCTGGCACATGATGGCATATATCACATTGGTAGATGTGCAGGTGAACGAGCCCCTGACGGTGTGGCTGATATGGTTAGGTCCTATGATGGTGTCTCTTGAATAGATATGTGGACAGAGTTGGCACCGGGGTTTGTTGTAGGGTTTGGTTCCTGGCTTGGTGTTTTTGCTGTGTAGTGTGTAGTTGCTCGTGGAGTATTTGCTTCAGGTTGGAATAGTCTCTAAGGTGCCACAATGACTCCTCGTTGTTTTTGCTGATACAGACTAACACGGCTACCACTCTGAAACTTGTGTTGATATAGTATACTTATGCTTCTGTAAGGCATTTGACATATGACATGACATTCTGAATTCAAAAAAGAAAAAAGAGCATGATACAAAAGCAACGTAGCACAGATTAAATGGATTAAAAACTGGTTAATAGATTTAAATAAATCATTGTAAATAGCGAATCAACACCAATCATGGGAAAGAGGGGCACAGATCTAGTGGGGTCTTGAAAGGATTTACTTTGGCCAAAGCTAATCATGTATTTACCAGTGATCTGGAAGAAAACACACAATGATCGCTGGTAAAATTTGCTGATGACACTAAAAAATGGTGGAGTGATAAATAACGATAGCAGCAGGTCAGCTATTTAAAGCAAATCGTATCAGTTGGCAAGGTAGGCTCCTTTTACCAAGAGTTTCTAGTACAGCAAAATACAGAGTCATATATCTAGGAACAGAGAATGTAGGTCAGGTTACATTTAAAAGATGGGAGACTATGCCCTGGTCTACACTATGAGTTTAGGTCGAATTTAGCAGCGTTAGGTCGATTTAACCCTGCACCTGTCCACACAATGAAGCCATTTTTGTCGACTTAATGGGCTCTTAAAATCAATTTCTGTACTCTTCCCCGACGAGGGGATTAACTCTTAAATTGACATCACTGGGTTGAATTTGGGGTGGTGTGGATGCAATTCGATAGCACTGGCCTCCAGGAGCTATCCCAGAGTGCTCCGTTGTGACCGCTCTGGACAGCATTCTCAACTCGGATGCACTGGCCAGGTAGACCAGAAAACCCCGTGAACTTTTGAATTTCATTTCCTGTTTGGCCAGTGTGGCATGCTGATAAGCACAGGTGACCGTGCAGATCTCATCAGCAGATGTGACCATGGAGTCCCAAATTTGCAAAAGACCTCCAGCATGGACCGAACGGGAGGTACTGGATCTGATCGCTGTATGGGGAGAAGAATCTGTGCTATCAGAACTCTGTTCCAAAAGACAAAATGCCAAAATATTTGAAAAAATCTCCAGGGCACGAAGGACAGAAGCTATAACAGGGACCCGCAGCAGTGCCGCATGAAACTTAAGGAGCTCAGGCAAGCCTATCGAAAAACCAAAAGAGGCCAACGCCCACTCAGGGTCAGACCCTCAGACATGCCACTTCTATGATGAGCTGCATGCAATTCTAGGGGGTGCCTCTACAACTACCCCACCCCTGTTTGTGGACTTCTGCAAGGGAGTCTCACGCAACAGGGATGAGGATTTTGGGGACAAAGAAGATGAGGAGGAGGTGGTTGAAGGAAGCACACACCAGGCAAATGGAGAAACCGTTCTCCCCGACAGCCAGAAACTGTTGATCACCCTGGAGACAGTACCCTCCCAAACCAGGCTTCTGGACCTTGAAGGCAGAGAAGGCACCTCTGGTGAATCTGCCTTTGTAAATATAATAAACAGTTTAAAAGCAAGTGTGTTTAATGATTAATTTGCCCTGAAGACTTGGGATGCATTCACGGCCAGTACAGCTACTGGAAAAGTCTATTAATGTGTCTGGGCATGGAGCAGAAATCCTCCAGGGACATCTTAATGAAGCTCTCCTGGAGGTACTCCGAAAGCCTTTGCAAAAGGTTTCTGGGGAGGGCAGCCTTATTGCATCCTCCATGGTAGGACACTTTACCATGGCAGGTCAGTAGCACGTAGTCTGGAATCATTGCCTAAGAAAGCATGGCAGCGTATGGTCCCGGTGTTTGCTGACATTCAAGCAACATCTGTTCTTTATCTCTCTCTGTTATCCTCAGGAGAGTGATATCATTCATGGTCACCTGGTTGAAACAGGGGAATTTTATTAAGGGGACAGTCAGAGGTGGCCGTTCCTGCTGGGCTCTTTGCCTGTGGCTGAAAATAAATCATCCCTACTGTTAGCCATGCAGTGGGGGGAGGGGGAAGCGATCATCCCAGAAAACTGGGTGTGTGGGGGGGAGGGTTAGTAAAAATTGATATTTCAAAACAAAGCATCGAAGTAGATATCATGGGAAAAATCAGAACTTTTTTAGACTTCCTTACACTCCACTCCACACTCTTCCCCCATTTTTCTGTTCTCTTTTTATTACTTATTCCCACCTAAACCAGGGGGGCCTCCTACTAATGTAGATTGAAATAATGCGAGGAAATCAGATCCTGTCATGTATTACAATAAATTTATATTTTATTATTGATATATTCTTCTGAATTATACGTACTTGATTCATTTTTTTTTCATACATACACAATAGTGTACGTTGTATAATTTGTTGTTTTTTTTTAAAGTTCAGATAACTGAGATAAGGGGCAGGATGAAACATAACCAACTGAGTGGAGCACAGAAACGTAAACTGGCAGAAGAAACAAAAAACTAGTGAAATTTTCCAAAATCTTCCAAAGCTGACATCATTTTTCAAAGCAAATCCATCAGAAGCAACATCTTCTCTCAGTAGCACAGACATTGTTCCAAAACCTGTAGGTGTTTCAGAGATTGACCCTTCTTCTATTGATGAAACAAACACCATTCCAGAACATGTGGATGTCTCAGAGACTGTAACTGATCATCCTACTCCCGGTAGTAAAACAGACATTGTTCTAGAAGGTGTGGATGTGTCAGAGACTAAACCTGTTCATGCTGTAAATAATAGGAGAAAAGATCCTAGTATGTGGGTTGATTTCAGTACCGATGATATAGCTTACTGGATAAATTGTGGACCAAATGACTGTCAACACCACACTGGGCCATTTGAGAAATCATGTTGGACTTTTACCAATGGCAAACAAACAAGATATTGTCCACAAAAAAATATTTTTTGGCATGAAAGCCAATGGTGAGAAATACACAGGAGAATGACTACTGTATTCACCATCAACAGGTTCTGTGTACTGTTCTGTTTGCAAACTTTTTGCATATAAACATCCCGGTTTGCTGCAGATGGATTTAGTGACTGGTAGAATACTGCTTTAATTGAACAACATGAAAATAGCACTACTCCCAGAGATTCAAATGTTGAAATATATAAATCGAAGACAGGGCTTTGGATTGACAGAAAAATTGGAAGAACAAATTAAAGGGGAGCGTGAATACTGGCAACATGTCTTGCAGCATGTTATAGCTGTTATTCAAACATTAGCTGAACGTGGTCTGCCTTTCTGGGGATCAAATGACACATTTGGATCTTTGCAGAATGGAAATTTCTTGGGATTGTTGGAGCTTGTGGCTCAGTTTGACTCATTTTTAGCAGGTCATATCTCAAAATATGGGAATGCTGGCAAAGGTAACCCATCATACTTATCCAAGACAATACGTGATGAACTCATTGGTCTAATAAATGACAAAGTTTGTTCAGCTATTGTGGATGAAATAAGTACTGCTGTGTACTTCAGTTTATCTGTCGACTCTACACCTGATCTTTCACATATTGATCAATTGAGTATTGTACTAAGATATGTGTCTCCCACAGATGGAAAACCAGTTGAACGATTTATAACATTCCTCAATTTGAAAAGCCACATTGGTGAAGAAATGGCAAATCAAGTACTGCATTATCTGTGCCAAGTTTGCAAAATAGATTTCTCAAAGTGCAGAGGTCAATCTTATGACAATGCTGCCAACATGTCAGGGCGTTATCAAGGAATGCAGAAGCTTTTAGAACAGAACAAATATGCCATATTCATACCATCTGCTGCACACTCTCTCAATCTTGTTGGCCGCAGTGCTGTTGAATGTTGTCCAGTGGCAGTAAGTTTTTTCTCAACAGTCCAGTTACTTTATACATTTTTCTCTGCCTCAACACTCCGATGGGCAGTTCTTAAAATATATTTGGGCAATGATCGTGTGTTGAAATCTCTTTCTTAATACTCGCTGGGAGGCACATGCAGTGTCATCAAGTGCAATTCTGGAGTCCTACTCAAAGATTGTGGATGCATTAGAAAGTATAGCTGAAGACCAATCACAAAAGGGAGAAACTATACGTGAGGCAGAAAACACTGCAAACAAGATGCAAGAACTAGTTTGTATTCATGTTGACCAAGTGGAATGAAATTTTACAACATTTTTACCACACAAGTCAAGCTCTCCAAGAAAAAGAATTGGATTTGAAAACATGTGCAGACCTCCGTCAATCATTAGCAGACCACGTACACACTTTGAGGAATGATTCTGAAAGATTTGAAGACATATCAAAAGATATCTTGCCTAATACTGCAAAGAAGCCCAGTCCCACAAGCGAATCAGGAAAAAACAAGCAAATGATAGCAGTGCAACAGAAACAGCTTTGAATCCTAGAGACAAATTTCACGTATCTATGTACTACGCTATAATTGATAAACATGTAGCTCATATGAAGAGGAGAGGTGAAGCGTACAAAGAAGTATCAAGTAGATTTTCTTTTCTAAATGATATGGACTTATCTGATTAACAATATTCACAAGGTTCCCAAAAGCTAGTTGTCTCATACCCTGTTGACTTGAACATGAATCTCTGTGGAGAAGTATGGCAGTTCCACTGTTATATGCGTGCAAAGTTTAATGAAACAGGAAAAATGAAATTCAGTCACATTGATCTTCATGACACAATAATGAAAGACAGAATACAATGTGTATTTCCAAATGTAGAGATCGCACTATGTATTTTTCTAACATTGATGAATACTAACTGCACTGCAGAAGACTCTTTCTCAGCTGAAAAGATTAAAAAACCGTCAGAGAACAACAAAGTCAAAGACAGACTTGATTCACTTTCCCTATTGTATATGGAAGCGGACATGCTTCATCGAGTCAGCTTTGCAAAATTCTGGATAAGTTCATCAATCAGAAAATCTAGAAATAAACTATTTTAATTTCAGCATACATGTAAGTTTTGTGTCATTTCGAAAAAATAAAATTTTCTTTTATGGTATAGTATTGTTTTTATTTTGAATTACACATGGGGGGGGCCCACCATAATCTTTTCAGTGCTTAGGGCCTCTAAAGGTCTTAATCCAGCCCTGCACAGACCACCACTGCAGCCCCTGTGTAACCAACCACCCTCCTCCCAAAGTTCAATAGCCTCCTCACCCAGATGCCTAAGAACACGGGGGGGGGGGGGGGGGCTGAGGGCGGGGAAGCAAGGCTCCGGGCACCCAACCACTCCACCCCAGAGGACTGCCCAAGCAACAGAAGGCTGGCATTCAATAAAGTTGTGAAGTGCAGTGTGGCCTTGCCCTTCCCTCCTCCCCCACCCCACCCAGTGCTTCCCTCCTCCCCAACCCCTCCCAGGCTACCTTGGCAGTTATCCCCCTATTAGTGCGATGAATTAATAAAGAATGCATGAATTTGAAACAATGACTTTATTGGCTCTGCAAGCGGTGATTGAAGCGGGGAGGGGAGGGTGGTTGGTTTACAGGGAAGTAGAGTGAACCAAGGGAGCAGGTTTTCATCAAGGAAAACAAACAGAACTGTCACACTGTAGCCTGGCCAGCCATGAAACTGGTTTTCAAAGCTTCTCTGATGTGCAGCGTGCCCTGCTGTGCTCTTCTAGTCACCTTGGTGTCTGGCTGTGCATAATCAGCAGCCAGGCGATTTGCCTCAACCTCCCACCCCGCCATAAACGTCTCCCTCTTACTCTCACAGATATTGTGGAGCACACAGCAAGCAGTAATAACAATGGGAATACTGGTTTCACTGAGGTCTAACCAAGTCAGTAAACTGCGCCAGCGTGCTTTTGAACGTCCAAAGGCATATTCTACCACCATTCTGCACTTGCTCAGCCTATAGTTGAACAGCTCCTTACTACTGTCCAGGATGCCTGTGTATGTCTTCATGAGCCATGGCATTAAGGAGTAGGCTGGGTCCCCAAGGATAACTATAGGCATTTCAACATCCCCAACAGTTATTTTCTGGTCTGGAAAGTAAGTCCCTTGCTGCAACTCTTCAGATAGACCAGAGTTCCTGAAGATGTGAGTGTCTTGTACTTTTCCTGGCCATCCCATGCTGATGTTGGTGAAACGTCCTTTATGATCCACCAGTGCTTGCAGCACCATTGAAAAGTACCCCTTTTGGTTTATGTACTGGCTGCCTTGGTGCTCCGGTCCCAAGATAAGGATATGCGTTCCGTCTATCGCCCCACCACAGTTAGGGAATCCCATTGCAGCAAAGCCATCCACTAGGACCTGCATATTTCCCAGAGTCACTACCCTTGATAGCAGCAGCTCAGTGATTGCGTTGGCTACTTGGATCACAGCAGTCCCCACAGTAGATTTGCCCACTCCAAAATGGATTCCCGACTGACTGGTAGCTGTCTGGCGTTGCAAGCTTCCAGAGGGCTATCACCACTCACTTCTGAACTGTGAGGGCTGCTCTCGTCTTGGTATTCTTGTGCTTTAAAGCAGGGGAAAAGCAAGTCACAAAGTTCCATGAAAGTGTCCTTATGCATGCAAAAATTTTGCAGCCACTGGGAATCATCCCAGACCTGCAATGCTATGCAGTCCCACCAGTCTGTGCTTTTTTCCCAGGCTCAGAATCAGAGTTCCACAGCATGAACCTGCCCCATTACCACCATGATGTCCAAATTGCCAGGGTCCATGCTTTGAGAGAAGTCTGTGTCCATGTCCTCATCACTCTTGTCACCGCATTGCCGTCACGTCCTCGCCTGCTTTTGCAGGTTCTGGTTCTGCATATACTGCATGATAATGCGCGAGGTGTTTACAATGCTCATAACTGCCACGGTGATCTGAGCGGGCTCCATCCTTGCCGTGGTATGGTGTCTGCAGGAAAGCAGAGTTGCAGGGGAAGCGGTGGTTGGATGACTAGTTTTGCAGACCTACTGCACGGTCTGCAGCCAGGACACAACAGCTGAGCGGGCTGCACGCTTGCCTTGGTATCGCGAGACAGGAGCAGGAGAGCAGAGTTGCAGCGGAAGCAGTGGATGACAACAGTCATATAGACAATTTGCGAGACCACCAGGAGAGCAGAGTGGTAGCGGAAGCGGTGGTCAGAAGATCAGTTTTTCCAACCTACTGCAGTGTCTTCTCCCAGAGCAGGAGAGCAGAGTGGCAGCGAAAACAGTCATTCAATGATGACTATTAGCAGTCCTACTGCACCGTCTGCTGAAAGCATTAGGGCGCCCGCACAGAAAAAAGGTGCAAAATAATTGTCTGCAGTTGCTTCCACGGAGGGAAGGGCAACTGATGACATATACCCAAAACCACCCACGACAATGTTTTTACCCCATCAGGCATTGGGAGCTCAATCCAGAATTCCACTGGGCGACGGAGACTGCAGGACCTGTGGGATAGTTACCCACAATGCAACGCTCTGAAAGTCGATGCTTGCCTCAGTACTGTGGATGCACTTCGCTGACTTAATGCGTTTATTGGGGACACACAATCGACTGTATAAAATTGCTTTGTAAAAAATCAACTTCTATAAATTCAACCTAATTTCGTAGTGGAGACATACCCTATATCTTCACATGCAGTGACACTGAAAAGAACTTAGGGATCCTGATGGACAACCAGCTGAACATGAACTCCCAGAGCACTGCTGTAGCTAAGAGAGCAAATGGGATCCTGGGACATATAAGCAAAAGATTATGGAAACAGAAATGGCGAGGTAGTCGTACCTCTGAATACAACATTACTGGAGTACTGTATCCGCTTCTTGTGTCTACACTTTAAAAAGAATGTTTACAAATTGGAAAGGGTTCTGAAAAAGTCTGCAAGAATGATTTGATGACTGGAAAACATGAGTTAAAAATGAGAGATGGAAGACGCTCACTCTATTTAGGGTATGTCTTCACTAGGAACGTTAAATCATTGTCGCAGTAGTGCTTTAGCATGGCTGTGTAGTCGCTGCACCAGTGCTGGGAGAGAGCTTCTCCCAGCCTCTCCCAGCACTCTGAAAAACCCACCTCCATGAGGGGAGTAGCTATCAGCACTTGGAGCATAGTTCCCAGTGCTGGTGCATTGTCTACACTGGCACTTTACAGCGCTGAAACTTGCAGCGTTTGGGGGGGGGGGGGGTTCAAACCCCTGAGCGAGAAAGTTGTAGCGCTGTAAAGTGGCAGTGTAGGCAAGGCCTTAGTTTCTCCAAGAGTTAAGAGGTGATTTGCTCACAATCTACAAGTATGAAGAGATTTCTGATAGTTGTGGGCTCTTTAATGGAGCAGAAAACGGCATAATAAGATTCAGTCATTGGAAGCTGAAGGTAGACAAATTCAGACTAGAAATAAAACACATGTGTTTAACAGTGAGGGTAGTTAACCATTGGAACAACTTACCTAAGAACTTGGTGGATTCTCCATCACTTGAAATCTGTAAATCAAGACTGGATATATTTCTAAAAGGCATGTTATTTCTCAAACAGGAATGGTAATTGCTGGCTGACGTTCTATGGCCTGTGTATGCAGAAGGTCAAATTAGATGATTTTAATGGTCATAAGGTCCTTTCTGAGCTTAAAATCTATGAATCTATGCACAGTAGTCTATTACAGTAGTATATTTAAAGCCAATATTATATTCCATTGTATTCACAAGGAATAGGGGAAGAGAGAGCCTCTAGGGTTCCGTGTTAAATAGCAATGAAGTTTTAGAGTTACATTAAAAATGTAAAATTACATTTCCCAAGTGTTACAATGTGGTTGTGAAAATGGAGATGTTTCACTCCAGATAATTCTGGGTGACACTGTACTCTGGATTTTCAAACAGAACTCCCTGTTCAGTGGAGACGTGTTCTATTGAGTGGATGGGAAAGTATGGCCCTTGGGCTCATCTATCCTTACAGCGCTGCTCTGCTGTCAGCATAGGTACTCTACCTCCCGAGAGGCGGTAGCTCTGTCGACAGGAGAAGCCCTCCCGTAGATATAGCACTGTCTATACTGGAAGTTAGGTCTGTATAACTATGTTGTTTAGGGGTGTGGAAAATCCACACTCCTGAGTGATGCAATTATATCAACATAAATTTGTAGTGCAGACCAGGGCTTATTTCTTATCTCACACCAGTTTTTCACTTGTGTCATTCTGACCTCAGTTTAGTTATGGCTGATTCTCACCGGTTCGTGACAGAAGAATCAGGTCTGCAGAGCACAGCTTTAAAAGCTGAGAGTTGGCTGGCACTGTGCTTACTGGAAGTTGAATATTCAGTCTCAAAGAGGGCAGTGTTGATAACTATCAGGATTTGGGGTATTTTTCTCAGCTATTGGAGTCATTTAATTACATGAAAATTTCAGCTTTCTTGTATTTAAAAAAAAAAAAAAAAAGTGTCTAGCCCTCATGGTTGTGGACCAAAGCTTGAAAATGTGAACCCTAAAGGCTCAAACTCCAGAGGGCAAATAAAAAGACCCTATGGCTTCAAAATCATGACTTTTTTTATTTAAAAAAAAAATACAATCTCAATTTATGGGGCTTGATTGATATTTGGTTGGAAATACAGAGATGGCAACTGAAAGACTAAAGTTATGGAACTACTGTGGGGACCCCAAAAGGGATTTCATTTCTTGTTGGTATGTGCTGAACATAGTACTTTTGAAGGCCTTGTAATACTTTATTTTACAATCCAGTGTGAAATCTAAATTGTACGGGTTTCCTTAGAAAATTTTCCAGTGCTGTTCATAAGAAATAATAGCCAAGTGCAGTATTTGAAAGTTCATTTGAAAGAATTTACTGCAGTTGATTAATTTGACTTTTCCAATATTACCACCTTTGAGGTTCGTGGCTAACATTTACTAGAGGTCCCTTGTGAGCTCTTATCAGACATACATTCATTTTTTAATGGCACAAAGGCATTCTTATTGAGGACCAGAAGAAAAGCTGAGTGGTTTCCATATACATGGCAGAGATTTATACCTCTGGGAAAACTGGTGAAAAGTAAGAAAGGGGAGGAAGAGTAGTTAGGAGACAACGAAATATAGTTGTGAGTTAATACACTGGAAAAAACACTGACACATCTCCCATGTCATGCAACTGGGGAAGAATTTGCTATATATTTACAGAGTACACAGTAAGAGAGAAACAGGTACATTGGAAAAAGAAGGGTCAATATTACATACTTAAGTAGTTGAAGATATTATATCAATCACCTACCAAATTTTAGCATATACTAAGCACATAATAATTAGAAGGCCATATCCTAAACTGGAGTAAACTAGTGTGGCTCCATTGACTTCAACGGAAGGCATGGTACTAGCCAATTTAAGCCTTTCTGAAGAACGAACCTAAAGATGCTAATCACCATGATATCAAAGCAATATCTTACTGCTGACACATTCTTTAATGAGATGGTGTAAGTTTCAAACTTAAGGGTGGTGAAAAGAAAGGTGGTTCTACCAGAATGACTCTGTGATTGAGTACAGAATTAGACAAACAGTGGAAAGTTCATTCAGAAGGAAAGAAAATTAACGTCTATGTTAAGAGCAAATTTCTTAGTGCCATGATGATATTTTAGGGAAAGACCAATCTCTCTTTGTAGCTTTCCAAAGCATCCCAGAAAATGAAGTGAGTCGGGGAGAGATTGATAAAGAAGAACTGGAGGGGAAAGAAATCTGAAGATAAAGGAGGAAGGAATATTACAGATTTAAAGAGAGAGAGGGAGACAGAGACAAAGGTTTGATGCAGAACTTCACCATTTTCAGGTTGCATCAAAGTTTCCCAAAATATGAATTTTGACCATGAAACAGTGTGGTGTATATAAAGTGACCATACATCCAGGTGTTATAGAGACAGGTTTGCTTTTTCATATGATATCATAGGAACTTCCTTTGAAACACCTGAAGATTTCACTTTCTTATAACTACCAAATGTTATGATATGACATATTACATATCATATCATAGATATGACAGATAATACAATCACATGCAGTATCTTTGGGGACCATATTGTATGACATTTATACATACAATTCTGTACACATTGTGGGCCAGGCACTGTATTCAGCTCCATGGGAGGAATGCTCATCTAGGAGCTAAAGACAGGGTATGCACTGGTGATTTCTACAGTTCATGAGACAAACATTCCCAGAAAAATACCATTCCTGAGGCTGTTGGCACGTACTGGGTCAAACAGGCACCAGAAGCCCAAGGAGAATAGAAAAAAAAAATGGCTTTTGGCATAAAAAGCTGGTTTAAACAGAGTTAGGGCCTTTATTTTAATCCAGCGAATGGATAGAACCTTTTGTCTAAAGGGAAGGCGGGGGGAGGGGGGAGCTCTGCTGAAGGACTTTGGTTCCCTTATGTGAAAGATGGACTATTTCTGCTATGTTTAGCGTGTGTTTAAATTCTTGTATTAATTTTATGTGTCTGTGTTTTAGATGTAAGCAGGGTCTGAATGAGCTCTCTTCTGACAGCTTCAGGAGCACACTGTATTTACATGAACACACCTGCTCTGTTTAGGTATCCAGCAGACAGAGCAGTGTTGCCCAAAGTGATCAACTTTGGCTGGTGTTGGGTTACAAATCACTTTATTACTGAATGCAGGGATAGTGAAATGTTGTTATCAATGTGGTTATCTTTATTGTCTGAGTAAGCACAGTTCTGCTGCGCTTTAACCTTCCCTGATTGAAGGGGCCACCCTCAACTGAAAGGAGCTCGCTAAGCCAGGGACTTGAATGCCAGACCCCTGTGAAAGTAAGAGGGGTGGGGACAGGTGTCCCTGCCAAGAGGTATGGGCCCTATTGCAGAGCCCCAGGCATGGTTTAACCTGCCCCACCTCTGTTCAAAGACAGAGCTAAGTAAGGCTCCGTTAAGAGTCTTTTGTTTTGTTAAGTACTCACTAGAGCTGAAATCACTTGTGGTGGGACAGCGTTTCTGCCCAGCCTGCTTCAGCAATGAAGTTCACCCACTGGAAGCCGACAATTGCTGAGAGCTGAAAAAATCACTGAGAGTTGGGGGGAACTTCAAGCAACTGACCTGAAGAGGTCACCATACAGAAGCAGGTGGCAGCAGAAGGTGACTGTGTGCAGCGCAGCAGCCTGTAGGGTGGCCAGGGGAGTGGAACAGCAGCTGGCTGGGTGGCCAGTGGAATGGCGAGCTGCTAGCGAGGCAACCCGGCAGAGCGGAATGGAGGCCAGTGGAGTGGAACGGCGGAGCTGGGAGTGACTGGTGTGGCAGCCAGCCAGAACAAGTGCTCAGATGGTGGAGCAAGCAAGGCCCCTCTGCCCCCTGTTCCCTCCCCCAGTGATCAACCTCCCAGTGGGAGGTGAATTTACAAGATGCACCTCTGAACCCTGGGTCCTCACTGACCAAGGACAATTCCTGTGAGTGGGGTGTGGTGAGAGAGCAGAGAGGGGTATTGTAAAGGAAATCTTGGTTGTAGAACTCAAGAACATGAGGCAGAAGACACTGCTGCACACACTCTGGGATGGGTGTCCTGCTCACGGTTTTATGTTTATGAATCCTTCATGTGGCATTTTCCCTAACTAATGTCTGGTGACTTTCTTTCTTTCATTAAAAGTTTCTTTCCTACACTCAAACTCTGCATACGAGAGGGGAAGTACTGCCTCTTAGAGGTGCCCAGGCGTAGTTTGTGTAATTTTCCCAAGTCACCGATTGGGGGATCAAGCCAGTTCGGTGTTGTACTGTTGAAAAGGAACCCCTAGATGTAGAACCCAGCCCTGATTGCTGCTGACTCCACCTGGCAGAAGGGTTACATAAATATTCTCCACTTGTGAGGACTGTCTGGTCACTGATAAGAACACTGTGATTGTCCTTAGATGGAAGCCAAAGAGCACAGGCCAAAAGGTTATCAGACCAGCTTGGGGAGAATCACAATGAGATCCAAGGGGATTGCAGCCTAAAATACCCAGTGGTGGGTGCATGGGTGGGGGTGGGTGAAGAGAAATGGCAAATGAAGTAGATAATATCAAAGCTGTTCTTTTGCTCAAAATGAACAATAAGATTTGTTCTGTGGTTCATAAGAAACTTCACTTAGGGCTCTTAAGTTACTGGGGTGGGGGAAATCCTTCTTTCTGAGAAATATCCACATTTTGGTATTGATTTAGAAGCTAATGATAGAGACACCAATATACATTTTTTAAAACCACATTTGTCTTTTGTACGAGTATTTCATAACCCTAAAAACATATTGCCTCAAAAGTCCCCCTGGCTTTTTTATTCTGAAAATATTGACACCTTAGAATGATGAATGTATCTTGTATCGGTTATGATTTATTTTCTGTGTATTGCATCTTTAAATCTAGGAAAGACCTACTTCCTGTAGCAGAAGCAGCTACCATGTAGTCTGCTACCAAGGAGAGAAACACACTGTGCTCTCTCTCATTGAGACTTTTGTTCATTTGTGTTTTCCTTGGGGCTTGTCTACACTGGCACTTTACAGCGCTGCAACTTTCCTCGCTCAGGGGTCTGAAAAAACACCCCGAGTGCTGCAAGTTTCAGTGCTGCAACGTGCCAATATAGACAGTGCACCAGCACTGGGAGCTACACCCCTCATGGGGGTGGTTTTTTAGAGCGCTGGGAGACCTCTCTCCCAGCAATGTGCTGCGACTACACAAGCCATGTTAAAGCGCTGCCGTTGCCAGTGAAGACGTGCCCTTAATCAGACACACAGGATTTTACACCTTAAAGTATGTGCGTATGGAAACATAGCAAACAGCACTGCAACGTCCTAGAAACTGTGTCTCGGCCATTTTACATGTTATCGGTCTTTAATACTCGAAAACAGTACTTCTTAAAAAGAAGCTAAAAACGGTGTCAAATTCCTGTGAAATTATTTCTCTACTTAGCATGGTATAAAACCTTTTGGGGAATGCATTTTTAAGACACTGCTACATCTGATTATAAGCTTAAATTTAAGAAGATAATGTATACTTTACCAAGTGTTATACTTTAGCACTAAACAAGTGATAAAGTATAATCCTATTCTATGTAAATGGCCAGATTATGAAGTAGATCTGCTCCTGAATTGATCAAGCATATTCTTGTTCCTCTTTTAAGACTTTTGATTGGCTTTATTTATGTTGTTGTAAATATGGTGTGCTTTTCGGAGTTGCATTGTACAAACAACCCATGAAAACCTGAAATAAATGGAAAGTAGAGTAAATCTATTTAATCTGGCTAAAATCAGATGTAGTATCAGTTTAATGTCCAATACATCCTCTGTGGGATTATAGTAGTCATCATTAAAAGGTCAGTTATGCCCCATTCTATGTATAGGTGACCACATATATTTCACATACCATGGAAAGGAAATTGTTGGCAAATACTGACTTTTTAATGGCAAGCAGTATTGCCTAGTGGTGATGGATTCGCTAATCTAATAAATTCCCCAGTTTTTTCCCACAGTTAAGATTCAGGAGGAGGCATAGTGACAAATCATTACATATTTTACCACTGCAAAATCTGCTTTCCAGATTATAAAAAGTATCTTAACAAGGGAGTTTGGTGAAGTATGTAATTAAAAAGAGTCAGCAACATTCTTTTGCTTATGTCCATGTATGCATTCACACAGGCTGATATTCTCCTGAAGTTTCTATCTCCCTGACCTCTGGTTCCTTTTCATCCTTTTAGTGGATTCTGCTTCTCAAGGAAATAAATACTCTGTTACCACCGCAGTACCGTAATGCTATAAAACTATTCCCGAACAAGCCACTTTACTGATGCTGAGTGCTACTTACATCTGGAATGTTTAAAATAACAAAAGAAAACAACTTCGGAAAAAACACACTGTATACAAGAGAAAGAGGACTTGCCTGTACCCTGTGGGTCAGTTCCTTCTGCTACAAAGCTTTCCAAAATCTCTGATTTCACAGTGATGCGTTCTGGAAGCTAACATGATCATACCAGAGCTGCTCAGACCTGGGGCTCTCAAAAGAATTCTTACAAGATTAGGTTTTTGTCAAGTTCTCTGGTTGAGGGTGCATTTAATGCACATGAAGAGGACACTGTCATTTTCTTTACATTGCACCTTGAAGGCCTGGAGTTGTGAACTTCATTATTACAGCCTCCCTTCCTTACTCTGATTTGCATACACTAAATTTACTGTTTGAAATTGACAATTTAGGTCCACTAGAGAAGCAGTCATTCTGTGAAAGCAATGTCCTTAACAGGCTTCTTTATTTAAAGAGCAGGCTTCACTCTGTACCCTTCCACTGCCTATTACCTCCCACCCCTTTTCAGTTAGTTCTATAAACAAACTTTCTAAATCCAT
Source organism: Eretmochelys imbricata (assembly GCF_965152235.1). Classification (NCBI taxonomy): domain Eukaryota; kingdom Metazoa; phylum Chordata; order Testudines; family Cheloniidae; genus Eretmochelys; species Eretmochelys imbricata. The sequence goes on from NC_135573.1 coordinate 245,954,287, forward strand.
CGACATTGCAAAATGTTACCAAGTTATCTTATTCCACTACATGCAATTAGCACACTGAAATCATTGCAACTGAGGTGACTAACTTGTGGAAGATGTTTCTTTTGTTCACTTGGATGGGCCCGGGGAGAGCAGATCACCAGAAACATCAGCAACGATTAGGAACAGTCTGACAAAACCTTCTAAAATTTTAAGTACTCTGTACTATAAACAAACAGAATCAGACCTCCCATAAGGATATAGCGTGGCCACAATTTTCCATTTTTTTCCCTTGAGTCTAGAGTTTAGTTATGTGTATTAGTTCATTACTTCCTCTTCTTTTGTAATTTTGCAAACCAGAATGTGTTCCTTACTGCCATGGGACGCTTCCTTTCTCCTGCTGTCATAGTGCTACATAGGCACTAACAGGGAAATTGGAGTTGGATCTCTTTGGTATTAAAAGAGCAGAGATACCAGCAGGCAGGGCCATCCTTAGGCATACTCAGCTGCATAGACAACCATGAAATTTGGGGCACCAAACTGCCCCAAATTTCATGGTGCCCTAGGCAGCTGCATAAGCGGCCGCCACTGTTTTCCCCAGGAATTGAAATGGGGGCGGGGGGAGGGGGGGATGTCAGGGCCTATGAGCGGTGAGACCATTAGGGTGAAGGTGGTTCTATAGCACCATAGTAAAAACTGAAAAATGTTTCATGATCATTTTATGAGATTTAACTCATGTTTTAAAATCACAAAAATTAAAGTTGTCTAACCAAGCCTTCTATGAAGCACTACATCGACATCCTTCTTGTTATAATTTTGCACAACTCTGTTAATGAACTTCTTGAATGCAATGCGTTCATCCTTGGTGGCTTCTCATGTCTCTGGTACTTCCAGTCCTTCAATTGATATGCTCATTAGATAATTCACATGATCAGGCAGAAGGCGACTTCTTTCAGAAAACAAAATTCAATTCTGTCAAGGTTCCTCCCCCACTCTGAACTCTAGGGTACAGATGTGGGGACCTGCATGAAAAACCTCCTAAGCTTATCTTTACCAGCTTAGGTCAAAACTTCCCCAAGGTACAAAATATTCCACCCGTTGTCCTTGGATTGGCCGCTACCACCACCAAACTAATACTGGTTACTGGGGAAGAGCTGTTTGGACGCGTCTTTCCCCCCAAAATACTTCCCAAAATCTTGCACCCCACTTCCTGGACAAGGTTTGGTAAAAAGCCTCACCAATTTGCATAGGTGACCACAGACCCAAACCCTTGGATCTGAGAACAATGAAAAAGCATTCATTTTAATAAAAATAGAAGTAAATAGAAATAAAGAAATCCCCCCTGTAAAATCAGGATGGTAGATATCTTACAGGGTAATTAGATTCAAAAAACATAGAGAACCCCTCTAGGCAAAACCTTAAGTTACAAAAAAGATACACAGACAGAAATAGTTATTCTATTCAGCACAATTCTTTTCTCAGCCATTTAAAGAAATCATAATCTAACACATACCTAGCTAGATTACTTACTGAAAGTTCTAAGACTCCATTCCTGGTCTATCCCCGGCAGAAAAACAGCATAAGACAGACACACAGACCCTTTGTTTCTCTCCCTCCTCCCAGCTTTTGAAAGTATCTTGTCTCCTCATTGGTCATTTTGGTCAGGTGCCAGCGAGGTTACCTTTAGCTTCTTAACCCTTTACAGGTGAGAGGAGCTTTCCCCTGGCCAGGAGGGATTTCAAAGGGGTTTACCCTTCCCTTTATATTTATGACAAATTCAATGAGGCAAAAGAATGCTCAACTGTAGCTGACGTGACCGGGAGTAACAAGAGATGAATTCCTACTTCTTTCATCCCAGGAAACGTAGCACAAAGATTGGATCAAGCCACTAGTGATGATAAAAAAGAAGTTGAAGTCAAATCTTCATTCATTCGTCATATGATATTCCACTGTGAGTTCAAATTCTCTATTCTGTCCTGAGCACATGGCAGCCCCATTGCTGATAGTGCCTCACTCCACTCAACTGTCGGTGTTTTATAGGACAGGGATCTGTAAAAGCTACATAGAGGTTGAGTAGAATCTATAAGTCGTCACTGTAGATTTTTAAGAATCAAGTCTATGTACTTTTTCAGTTATCTTAAACACTTCTTGTCCTCTTCACTTAAGGATTCAATATAAATGCCTTCATTACTCAACTTCTGGACTGAAGTCTTTGCTTTTTCCAGTACTTTTTCAATGGATAGCTCTCTGATTGTCCAGCAATAGAAGCTACATTTGGATCTGTTGTAGCAGATGCCTGGAAGCCATTGTTTAATGACCCAAGTAGTTTCAACAGTAGACTTACAAGGGAGAGCATGGCAATAGTCTTCTCTGAATGTAGTAGCAAAAGTAATCCACCAGCCTCACTACTTAGATCCATCCCATCTTGGTACCTAGTTTCCAAAGCCAGTAATAACGGCTGGCTTAATTTTAAGACAACAGCCAAGAGAAAGCCAGAGGGTTTTCCCAGATTGGACTAACTTCATCTTCTATATTTTCCAAGATATTCAGTCTTTTTGGACTCTTGCTGAAAAAAGAATATAATGAAGACATTAAATGTATAGCTTTTTAAAAGTCTTCTGAAGAGTCTGCAGCTCATACTAGTGCTAGTTGGAGTAGATGGCCTCTGCAGTATGCATAGGAAAGATTAGGGTTACACTTTTCTCTGAGCAAAGCTTGTACTCCACCAGGTCTTCTAAAGAAGTTTGCAGCTCCATCAAATGCACAAGCAGCCATCTGTTTGGAGTCCAATTGACAAGCATTTAACTCTAAAGATGTGGGTTGTCACAGATACAGCCAATGTGTCTTCTATAACTTGAACATCTAGAAACACATCTACTGGCCTACCACTGACATTAAGATAACATACACAGTGACTTAATACTTGATGCCCATTTGCATCAGTGCATTCATCAGCCATGTATGCAATTTTTTTTTCTGGTGAGAGTTCTTCACTTTTTCAGCTGTTGAGTCTTTCACTGTTGCACCACATGCTTCTAGCCAGTCAGCTGAGTTTCTTGCAGAAAGATAGTGAGCATTTGCTGGTCTTGTTCAGAACCAGTGTTCAACTTCAGGATGAACAAGTGACAAGGCAGTTAACGTTGGCCTCCAGTTTGTAGCGTGTGGTATCTCTTTCTTAAATAGGAAGTATGATGCCACAGCCATGTTTGTTCACGTGAACTGTGTTGTGTCTCCAGCGTTCTTAACAGCCTCATTAACACTCACCGGTGTTGTCCTTGCTCAGTGGAGACTCAGAGTTCAGAGGTCCTTTCACATGAGTTCACCTCCCAGGTGGGGGGCAAGAAGGCACCTTGCTCGTTCCTCCAGCTGCTCACTGTTCACTCTGGCCACTGTTGTTCATTGTGCCACTGTTCACTCCATCGCTCTGTTGCCAATGACCCTGCACCGTCACCTTCTGCTGCCACCTGCCACTGTGACCTCTGCAAGTTGGTCTCCTGAGGTTCCACCCAGCTCTCAGTGATTTCAGCTGAGCTCTTAGTGCAGGAACCTCGCTGCTAGTGCGGACTGGGCCATCTCTTCCACAGAAACACTGTCCCACAGCAGGTCTAAGCACTTAGACCTGATTATCAGTGATTTCAGCTGTAGTGGTCACTTAACAGAACAAAAGACTATCTATGGAGCCTAATCAGCTCTGTCTTTAAACAGTGGAGAGGGGCAGGTCATATAGTACTTGTGACTCAGGCAGACCATCAAGCAAAACATCTCTCTCAATGCCCTCAATCAGCACAGGCTAAGTATAGTTCTACTGCCCTTACTCAGACAATAAGAACAACAACATTTCATTACCCCCCTGCCCCCAATTCAAGTGATTTGTAACCCAGCCCCAGCCTGAGTCTATCACTTGGGCAACACAGCTCTATTTGCTGGATACCTAGGTAGATTAGGTGTGAATGTAAATACAATCTGGTCCTGAATTCTTTCCCCCCAGCCTCTAGCTCATTACTAGCTGTCAGGGAGAGCTCATTTAGACTGCTTACAAATCATAATTTGAAATTATTAGGTTGGCCAGGGTCACCAAAATGAATGCACTGACATGGTCATAAAAAACAACAGCTGTATAAGGAAGCTAAACTATGTTTACACTTTTCAAATCTATGATATTTTTTCAGATACACCTATTTTATCATACACCATATATGCTTTTAAAGCGTGTATTAATGTTTCAATTCACATTGAAACAAACAGGCAATACTGCATGTAACTAGTTCACAAAACTGGGGGGTGGGTGTCGGAGAAATTCGGGGTGGGTGAGAGGGAGGGGGAGAATCCCTACCACCAGCCCCGGCAACAAGCCTTATCCCCCGACTGCCCCCTCCCCGCGGGCTGTGCCTATTGCAACGGGGCAGGGCCGTCCCTAGAGGGGTGTGGGGCCCCAGACAACTCCCTCCATCCTGCCCGTTACCCCTCTCCCCTGCTCCGCCCCCGGCCCGCCCCCATTCCACCTCTTCCCCCCCAAACCTCTTCCCCCAGCGACCCCGCACTCACCGTCAGCGGTGGGAAGCGAGGCAACGTGGCCCCAGCCCGTCCCACTCCGCCAGCTCCCAGCCGCGGCGCTCCGCTCCCCGCCGCCAGTGAGTGCGGGGAAAGGATCAGCCCCCCGCACTCACCGGCAGCGGGAAGCCGAGCGACGCGGCTCCAGCCTGCTCCTCTTCCCTTGCCCCGGCCCCAGCCGTGCCGCTTGGGGGCGGGTAAGGTACCCTGCACCGGCGCCGGGAAGCGGAGCGCTGCGGCTGGGAGCTGGCTGGGGCCGGGCTGCTCCGCTTCTGCGGCTCCCGCTGAGTGCAGGGGGGAGCCCTTCCCCCAAGCCCCGTCCCCTGAGCGATACGGCTGGGGCCGGGGCGAGGGAAGCAGAGCGGGCTGCTCACAGCCCCCTGCTAATCCCCCGGGCCACTCTGGGCCTGCGGGGACCCCAAAAGTTCCCCCCGCCACAGCTCCTGCCTCCCAAATCCTAGGGGGTGGAGACCTGGGGCCCCACACAGCTCCCCCTGCAGGGGGGCTGCATAGGGCTTTCAAAGGGCTAGAGATGGCCCTCCCAGCAGGGCATTCTCCCCGATGGCTCCAGGACTCTGGAACCTACCACCCCCCAGATCTGAAATAGCACCTAATTTCAGGGGGTGAAAGTAATTTAAAGGCCTTACCAACACTCCAGAGTCCTGAACAGGGGGCGTGACCTCAACCAGAAGAGGCGGGGCCTTTAAATACCCAGGCCTTTAAAGCAAGGTTTAAAGGTCCCAGGGCTCCGGCTGCTGCTGGGAGCTCCCGGGCCTTTAAATCACCCACAGAGCTCCGGGGAAATTTAAAAGGCCACGGGCTCCGGCCGCCGCTACCACAGCGGAGCTCCGGGCCCTTTAAATCACCGCCGGAGCCCTGCCGCCGCTATCCCCGGGGCTCCGGCAGCGGGGCTCGGGCAGCGCTTTAAAGGGCCCTGGGCTCCCCGCGGCAGCCGGAGCCCTGGGCCCTTTAAAGAGCTGCCGGAGCCCTGCCGTTGCTACCTCAGGTGCTCCGGCAGCAGGGCTCGGGTGGCGCTTTAAAGGGCCTAGGGCTCGGGCTGCTGCGGGGAGCCCAGGGACCGTTAAAGTGCCAGCCTGGGGAAGCCGGTCCGGTCCAGCACGGTGTACTGGCTCTTGCCAGTATGCCATACCGGACCATACCAGTTACTTTCACCTCTGCCTAACTTGTCAAACTTCCAATCATGCTGCAAAAGCCATTCATTTGATAGGGTTTGGGGGGTAGTGTTGAGGGTATGTATCCCTGAGAAAGTAGAAAAACATAGGTGCTGACTCCGTGGGTGCTCAGCATGCACCAGCCACCCACCGATCGGCTGTTTGGTGGGCCCCGCCAATCAGCTATTCAGCGGGAGGTACTGGGTGGAGGGGGCGGTGAGGGGGTAGGAAGAGGCAGAATGAGGGAGGAGCCTGTAGGGATGGGGGTGGAGCAGGGGCAGGAAGAGTTAGGGTGAAGCATGGGGCCTTGGTAGAGTAGGGGCCAGGACTCGGGGCGGAGTGGGGGTGGAGTATCCACACAGAAAAAGGAAGTCGGCACCCGTGTAGAAAAGGGAGTTTTCTGCTGGGTTAATTTGTTCCTGCATTTGATTATTTTTATGTTGCTAGGTGGTCACTATTTTATTAAAGTCATTTTAATTAACTGTTACGGTGCCCTTCGTTGTGTAGCCGATGGGTTAGTTGCCTCTGGTGGGTGGTGTTTATGGTGCCAGATAGTGCCAACCTGCTGAATCTGTGCAGAGCCTCAAAGAGCATGTTTTGGAAGCTGAGACAGCAGGAGAAATATGAGAGATCAAGGAGAAAGAGGACAAAAAAGAAGCCAACAAAGGCTCAACTGGTTAACTAGTCTTTTTTAGTATGATGCTGTTTAAATGGCTAGCAAGCAGCTCTGGTTCTTGCTCCTGCTGAAGCAGTGTTCTTGCACAGATTTGTTAATAATACTATCTTTGTTTTATTACTTCAATTTCTTTTACAAAGAGCTGTGGATTTCATTCTCCCTGACTTTCCCTGATAAGCCTGTGTGCTAAAAGGAGTACAATGAGACTATTGGTGCAAATTACTGAGCAGATAATGTTGTCTGACATTAAGGTCAATAGTGTTGTTTGCAATGGGGAAGGTAGTTAAATTTATATAGAAGATTGTTCAAATTAGAGAGACCCAGTGTTATTGGCTAGTCACAAAGGATAAAATTATAAATATGGTAATAAGTCCTTCTACCACAATATGTTACTTTGTTGTTAATGAAGTAGTGGAGAAATGTAATCCTGGTTAAATATAGTAAGTTGTTTTCAAATTATTGTCTTATGTTTTGACTTATTTTAATTTTTTATTCATGCAGTGTGCCACGTTAGAGAAAAATTCAAAAAAGATGTCAGTAAAATGTTTTGCTTTTTCTTAGAGTTTCTCTGAGGATTTTGAGAAGAAATTTAGAAAGTATTTTGCATTCAACTAATGAAAAACAAATTCCTGGGAGCAGGTCAAGTTCTCCTATACTTCTGCTCATTTGGCTTTGACAGTGGAATGTATGTGCAAAGCACAAAGTGGAGGAGGTAAGTCCTATTTCACTGGGTTTCTTATTAGGCAACTTGAGAGACAAGTCCATTTTGCATGAAAGTCTAGGACTGAAACAATCTTACTCTGGCCACGGTGAAGTTTTACAGGATTTAGAGGGACATTATACTAGTGCCACTATTGGCTTCCCTGGTACCACAGAGAACAAAACTGTCACATTGTCTATCCTAGGCACCCATAATTCCCTGATTATGACTTTTCTCCTTCCTTTTTGACAAATGAAACAAAAATGAGGTTTGATTAAAATTGCTTTCATATTTGTGTGTGTGTAATTTAAGTAAAGGTTTAGGAGCAAGATACACACTGTCATTTAATAAATCCTTGCGTTGCAGAAAACAGGAAAAAAGGAATACCCCAGATAAATCAGAGAAGAGCCAAAACAAAAAGTCCTTTTCTTCTAGCTCTCAAAATGCAGGTCTCTATCATTTGGCCTAACAGAGCTGTCCGTTAGCTGATGGCACTAGCAGCTAAAGGATGACCTTGCTCACACACAAAGCCTTAGGGCTTATATGTTACAAGAGGGCTGAACTTCTGCAATGCTTTGGCTGGCATAGTCCAGTGAACAGTCCATGGGATTGGGAGGTAAGAGAGCAGCATTTTAATTCTGTGTCTGCCACTGACTTGCAAAGTGATTTGGGGCATGTTACTTCCTCTCCCTGTGCCTCAAGTCCCATATGTGGAAATGGACACAATGATTTCCAAAGCTGGGCAAAGTGCTTCCAAGATCTAAAGATGAAAGGTGCTGAGCATTGTTAGAATAGGGACACTGGGGGTCCAAAGTCACAATCTGACTGGATTTGTCTGATGATATTTCATTATAGGGAAAGGAGGGGGTATAGAGCTGAAATATTGTAAATCGTTGGACTTTGTACCACACAACATTTTGATTAAAAAACTAAAATGATACAAAATCAGCATGGCACACATTAAGTGGATTAAAATCTGACTGACAGGTCTCAAAATGTCAGTGTAAACGGGGACCCATCATAGAGTAGGTGTGGTTCCTGTGGGATCCCGTAGAGATTTGTCTTTGGCCATACACTATTTGACATGTTTATTAGTGAACCTAGAAGAAAACAAAATCATTGCTAATAAAAGTTTGCAAATGACACAAAGACATTTAAATAATGTGTGGTAAATAATGAATCCGATAGGTCACTGATATAGAGCAATCTGGATTGCTTGGTAAACTGGGCTCAAGCAACCAATATGCATTTTAATACAGTTAAATGTAATATGTGTAAATGAACACATCTAGGAACAAATAATGTAGACCATACTTATGGGATAGGGGACTCTATCCTGGGAAGCAGTGACTCTGAAAAAGACTATGGTGGATAATCAGCTGAATATTAATTTACAATGTGCTGCTGTGGCCACAAGGGTTAACATAATCCTTGGATGTGTAAACAGGAAAATATCAAGTAGGAGGAAGGAAATTATATTAGCTCTTTATTTGGGAATATTGTGTCCAGTTCTGATGTCCAAAATTCAAGGAGGATGTTGAAATGGTTCAGAGAAGAGCCACAAGAATGTTTAAAGGATTGGAAAACATATGTTATAGGGAGAGGTTCAAGGAGCTTAGTCTATTTAGCTTAACAAAGAGCAGGTTAAGGGCTGACTTGATCGCAGTTTATATGTACTTACATGGGCAGAAAAACTTTGATAATGGGCTCTTCAATCTAGCAGTCAAAGGTGCAACATGAACCTATGACTGGAAGTTGAAGCTAGACAAATTCAGACTGGAAATAAGGCATATCTTTTTAACAGTGAGGGTAATTAGTCATTGGAGCAACTTTACCAAGATCTGTGACAGGTTGTCCATCGCTGTTAAATTTAAATCAAGATTGGATGTTTCCTTAAAAGTTATGCTCTAGTTCAAACAGGAATGAATTCAAGGAAGTTGTATGCCCTGTTTTTGTGCAAGTCAGACTAGATGGTCGTGGTGGTCCCTTCTAACCTTTAAATCAGTGAATCTATTAATCTCTTCAACCCCAAACTGTTCTAATTTATATTGGGTATGGAGCAGATTGAGTATCAGGGAGGCATAATGTGCTCCCTGACTGCCATCCTTCTACTGTGCCAAGAGTTTGGTCCATATTGTATGTATATAGGTTGACTAATGTACTATGTGCTTTTATATTTGAAGTTTATTCTATTAAAGCACTAAATTAGTGCTTTTATTCCCTCTGTAATACTAGGAACAGGCCAACTGTTATGTAAATGTCAGTATATGTATGGTTCATTATAAGTTTGGCAGACATTGCTTTCTTCCTACTAGCATCACCTCCATCCTGCACACGTTTAGTATTAGCCAGCCAGTTTCTTATTTCAGTGCCCTTTATCCAATAAGGTAGCTGGATGAGAGAATTTCCATGTGTGCACCTTACTCAATTGAATCTCATCTCCAAGACATGCATAATTGTGATCTGAATGTTTGAATCTCGGACCAATAGTTTTCTATATATAAATCCAATATTTGTATATTGTTCTGAAATAAACTTTTAATTCAAATACCTGTGCTTAACTTCAATATGAAAGGCTACTTATATTGATCTCACTATTTATGTCATTTGTGTATCCTGCCGGATTGATGCTTCTCAGCTCGTTTGCAATAATCCATCGGCGTCTTTCTTGGAAAGCAGGAGTTTATTTTGGAAAAATAAATTATTTTCTCATGCATAAAGAAAAGGAGTACTTGTGGCACCTTAGAGACTAACCAATTTATTTGAGCCTAAGCTTTCATGAGCTACAGCTCACTTCATCGGATGCATACTGTGGAAAGTATAGAAGATCTTTTTATACACACAAAGCATGAAAAAATGGATGTTTACCACTACAAAAGGTTTTCTCTCCCCCCACCCCACTCTCCTGCTGGTAATAGCTTATTTAAAGTGATCACTCTCCTTACAATGTGTATGATAATCAAGTTGGGCCACTTCCAGCACAAATCCAGGTCCCACCCCCCCCACCACCCCACTCTCCTGTTGGTAATTGCTATTACCAGCAGGAGAGTGGGGTGGGCGGAGAGAAAACCTTTTGTAGTGGTAAACACCCATTTTTTCCTGCTTTGTGTGTATAAAAAGATCTTCTATACTTTCCACAGTATGCATCCGATGAAGTGAGCTGTAGCTCACGAAAGCTTATGCTCAAATAAATTGGTTAGTCTCTAAGGTGCCACAAGTACTCCTTTTCTTTTTGCAAATACAGACTAACATGGCTGTTACTCTGAAATTTCTCATGCATATACTTGACTATTTAAGAGGTGCATTGTTGTTCCTGCCTCTTGATCTACATTCCAATTCTATTTCTCAAGTGTTTGAAGTTTAGTGCCTGTTAGTCATGTCAGTCAAGTAGAAGGGAGAATACACTGAACTGCTCTTAAGTATGCTCTCTGTCCCATAAGAGATACTAAAATGACTTACATACCTGGGTACTCCTAGCTAGCTTGTAGTCATTTGGAATGCACACCTTTTATTTATGTCACTTATTTAGGCTGAGTACAAAAATTGAAATAATTTCTTAAAAGTTTTCAATAGACTAAGAGCTATCTGCTTATATTATTATTATAATATATCCCGGTTTTAAATGCCATGTAGAACTAAGATATTTTTAACTTTAATTAATGTTTAGGTACAATAAAATATACACAATCATTATTTTGTGACTTTAATGAATTCTATTTTTCTAGCACAATTTGAATAGGCAGTTGAACAACCATGCACTAAAATACATTAACACCAGGTCATCTGCTTTGCATTTCTAACAATAAGCCCACATTTTCGTAAAGGGTAATCTTAAACCACACTTATTTCAGTACCACCAGAACATCTTTATCTAAAATTTCCAAATGTTACAACAATAGAAGATGGCTAAGAATTAGACAATAATTCTTCATCGCTCAGTGATTTATGACACAAAGAATGACCTTTCCTTGAGAGACTGTAAGGGTGAGGGGGAAGTGTTTTAAGAGGGCAGCTTCTCCCCTTTCTTTTTATTTACTCAGCAAGGCCATCATGTTAGAGAAGGTTGAAGTTTCGTGATTGGACATTTGGCTGTGTGTATTCAACACACACACACACACACACACACACATACATACACCTCTCTGTATATTGCACATGTTTACATAGGTATAATATAAAATAAAATGTATATTTCTGGAGTTGTTAAAATAGAGAAATAAAAGGAATGGAAGACTAGGATTTCCACAGTTCATATGAGTTGAATTATTTATCTTTAGTAGCACCCAAAATGTGCTACATACTTCCCAAAAATAGAAGAAAGCACATGCCTTGTTCCAAGAAACACACACTTTAACCATGAATAAATAAACAGCCATAGGAAGGAACAAACATACTGTTAACAAATATGTAAACAAGTGTTAACAAATACTTGAAATTATACCCATGTGAAAGGACAACTCCTTGGCCTTCAGCCTTTGAGTTTATTTGCTAAAAATTATACTGCCTTTGGCTTTGGGTTTATTTAAGGCTTTGTGTTTTTATTTAATAGCTAATACTAATTTATCAGGAAGTACCTTCAAGTTGTTGCTATTATAGTGTGTAACTTTAGCACCCTCGTGGCCAAGATGGAGTCTGCTCTGCAAGCAGCTCTGGCCAAGAAAAGGTGCATGCAGGAATGCAACACGGAACGTCTCTTCCACTCCAGGGTCACCTGTTCCAACCCCCCCTCCCCCACCCCGGATGAATACCTGCTTCCCCCCCGCCCCAAACAGTACAATGTATATAGGAAAGGGAAATATTTATTTACAGAGTGATGAAAGGAGAAAAACAACAGGGGAAATGATAGGGAGAGTGGTAAAACCTGGCCAGCAGTGACCATGAGATGGTCAAGTTCAGGATCCTGACACAAAGAAGAGAGGAGAGCAGCAGAATACGGACCCTGGACTTCAGAAAAGCAGACTTTGACTCTCTCAGGGAACTGATGGGCAGGCTTCCCTGGGAGAATAACATGAGGGGGAAAGGAGTCCAGGAGGGCTGGCTGTATTTTAAAGAAGCCTTATTGAGGGTGCAGGAACAAACCATCCCAATGTGCAGAAAGAATAGCAAATATTGCAGGTGACCAGCTTGGCTTAACAGAGAAATCTTTGGTGAGCTCAAACACAAAAAGGAAGCTTACAAGAAGTGGAAATTTGGACAGATGACTAGTGAGGAGTATAAAAATATTGCTTGAGCATGCAGGGTGTAATCAGGAAGGACAATGCACAGTTGAAGTTGCAGCTAGCAAGGGATGTGAAGGGCAACAAGAAGGGTTTCTACAAGTATGTTAGCAACTAGAAGAAGGTCAGGGAAGGTGTGGGACCATTAGTTACAGATGATGTGGAAAAAGCTGAAGTACTCAATGCTTTTTTTGTCTCGGTCTTCACAGACAAGATCATCTCCCAGATTGTTGCACTGGGCCGCACAGTAATGGGGAGGAGGTGAGCAGGCCTCAGTGATGAAAGAAAAATTGGACATGCACAAGTCCATGGATCCGGATGCAATGCATCTGAGGGTGCTGAGGGAGTTGACTGATGTGACTGCAGAGCCATTGGCCATTATCTTTGAAAACTGATGATGATCGGGGAGGTCCCAGATGATTGGAAAAAGGCAATATTGTGCCCATCTTTAAAAAAGGGAAGAAGGAGAATCCAGGGAACTACAGCCTCACCTCAGTCCCCGGAAAAATAATGAACCAGGTCCTCAAGGAATCCATTTTGCAGCACTTGGAGGAGAGGAAGGTGATCAGGAACAGTCAACATGGATTCACCAAGGACAAGTCATGCCTGACTAACCTGATTGCCTTCTATGATGAGATAACTGGCTCTGTGGATATGGGGAAAGTGGTGGATGTGATACCCCTTGACTTTAGCAAAGCTTTGAATATAGTCCCCCACAGTATTCTTGCCAGCAAGTTAAACAAGTATGGATTGGATGAATGGACTATAAGGTGGATAGAAAGCTGGCTAGATCATCAGGCTCAACAGATAGCGATCAATGGCTCGATGTCTAGTTGGCAGCCGGTATCAAGCGGGGTCAGTCCTGGGGCCGGTTTTGTTCAACATCTTCATTAATGATCTGGATAATGGGATGGATTGCACCTTCAGCAAGTCTGCGGATGACACTAAGATGGGGGAAGAGGTAGATACTCTGGAGGGTAGGGATAGGGTCCAGAGTGACCCAGACAAATTGGAGGATTGGGCCAAAAGAAATCTGATGAGGTTCAACAAGGACAAGTGCAGAGTTCTGCACTTAAGATGGAAGAATCCCATGCACTGCTACAGGCTGGGGACCCATTAGCTAAGCGGCAGTTCTGCAGGAAAGGAGCTGGGAATTACAGTGGATGAGAAGCTGGATATGAGTCAACAGTGTGCCCTTGTTGCCAAGAAGGCTAACAGCATATAAGGCTGTATTAGTAGGAGCATTGCCAGATCGAGGGAAGTGATTTTATTTCCCTCTATTTGGCACTGGTGAGGCCACATCTGGAGTATTGCGCCAATTTTGGGCCCCGCACTACAGAAAGGATGTGAACAAATTGGAAAGAGTCCAGCGGAGGGCAATGAAAATGATTAGGGGGCTGGGGTACATGACTTAGAGGAGCGTCTGAGGGAACTGGGTTTATGTAGACGGAAGAAGAGAAGAGTGAGAGGGGATTTGATAGCAGCCTTCAACTACCTGAAGGGGGGTTCCAAAGAGGATGGAGCTAGGCTGTTCTCAGTGGTGGCAGATGACAGAACAATAAGCAATGGTCTCAACTTGCAGTGGGGGAGGACTAGGTTGGATATTAGGAAAAACTATTTCACTAGGAGGGTGGTGAAGCACTGGAATGGTTTACCTAGGGAGGTGGTGGAATCTCCATCCTTAGAGGTTTTTAAGGCCCAGCTTGACAAAGCCCTGGATGGGATGATGTAGTTGGGGTTGGTCCTGCTTTGAGCAGGAAGTTGGACTAGATGACCTCCTGAGGTCTCTTCCAACCCTAATCTTCTATGATTCTATGACTCTATGAAAAAAGGGTTACATTCAACACAAGGCCCCACAAGCTTAATGGTACCACAGTCTGAAAGGGCAGACACCGAGCAATGTGTCTGCACTCAGAATTCAGGAATCCTGGGCAGAGTTCCAGTTCGATGGTGAGTCTTGGATGCTACTGGTCGTGTTCGGAGCCAATAAACTTTCCCTAGCAAACCCCCCCCCCCCCCCCCCGGTGCCCAATTCTGCCGCTCTCTGCAAAGCCACACAGAGTGACAGCCTCTCCACTTAACTAGCTACAGCCTTCCTCCTTATTCCCAATGCAAAGTCACAAGCCCCAGTACTCATGGCCCAATGTAGCTCTGGGCAGCAGTGATACTGGGTCCAGCTCCAGTGTGTCCTTCTTGGGTGATTCCTCCTTGGCACAGAGCTCCTCCTGGCTCCTGTCCTGGGGCATCCCCAGTCAGCTGCTCTGTCCCTCCCAGACTTCGGGCAGATTCTTGGCTGCTTCACTCTGTGAGGGCCTGATTGCTGCAGCCCTTCTGTCTGGAGTTTCAGACACACACCCTGTCGCTCTCCCTCTCTCCATGTCCCTCACCCCCTCTGGCAAATAGCACTTCCTCTTCCTGGAATAATCCGCACTTCCCTCCTCAGGACAAAGCTTTAAAGAGGTCATGGTCTTTAACCCCCAAAGGGGTTACAATCGTCATTTTAGTTAAACTCTAAGGATAAAATCCTGGCCCTACTAAAGTCAATGGGGATTTTACCATTGACTTAAATGGTGCCAGGATTCCACTTCAAATTGGTAAATGAAACTAGAAAAATTTACCAAAAAAACGAATTGCCTGTCAACCATCGGAGGACATAAAGTTAAAAAATCAAGTGCTAATATTTTGGGGCCTTCCTTTTCCCCACCACTATATCTCCTCCTCTTTTCTTGTTCCATGCCCTTGTTAACTAAATATTCGACTCTACTGTCTGGCCCAAAATAAGAAACTATCACCTGATGAAATCACACTGTAGCTCTGAGTAGTAGAGGTCTGTGCATAGCTGTTTTTCATCAGAGGCTTGTCCCAAGTATCTGAGGTACACTGTACTCCAAATACTCATAACACCAAGGATCATCGCTGGGGACTGAAGCTGTGACAATCAGAACCAGAAACCAATTCCATTGCCCAATGAAGTCAATAGGAGTCTTTCCACTGACTTCATTGGACCTTGGCTCAGACTGGAAGTGAAGGAATTTAACTGAAAAGTAGAGGTTCTGATGATGTAAGCCCCAAGTTCTAGCCTCAGTGATGATCTGCACTGGGTGGATCATTACACTAAGTAGTTCAGAGCTCCTCATGCTGCAGGAGTTTTCCCCCACATCTCAAAGTTGTGCCTGAGCGCCACATTTGCATGTTCTCATGCACCATAGTGAATAACTGTGCTTGTATTGTGCTGTGATTTTTTGGGAAAATCTGTGACCTAAAAGCTCTCTTGTTTTGGTTTATTCAGAATAGCCAGAAACCACCTAAAAAGGGAAATAAGATGGTCTGCTGTTCATAGTATTCTGTTGCCTTCAGTTCAGTGAGTTGAAAGAGCTAAAACCAGGATATAAATTGGGTAATGTCCTGCTTCAGCACAGGAGGATGGACTAGATGAACCCTGGTGGTCCCTTCCAGTCCTACAGTTCTATGATTCTATCTCCCAGTTCTATAGCAGTCATTCCAGATGAAAAAAAGGTATTTTCTATTGGCTGGAAATCTGCAGCCTTGTCAGACAGATTTTCAGCAAATTTTGATCTCTATACATTAAGGCTGACAGACAGGCACCCAGTTTAGATGCTAAAATAGCTTTATGTAGCCATGTATTCCCAGCTGACCTGTAATCACTTTGAGATTTATGCCTTTTATTTATAGCTTGCATCATAGATAGGCATATGAAATGCATAGAATTCTTAAATAATATTAAATGGACTAAGAGTTATCATTATTATTATTATTATTATTACTACAAAAAAGATTTTATACTTCTATTTTTAAACTCTGTGTAATGCTGTGATGCTTTGCCATTTAATTAATGTGCCAGTACAATAAAATAACACACAAAATCATTATTTCATGACATTAACGAAGTCTACTTTTCCAGCACAATTTGAATAGGCAATTGAACAACAGTGCACTAAAACACATTAAAACCAGGTCATCTGCTTTGCATTTCTAACAATAAGCCCACACTTCCATGAAGGGTAATCTTAAACCACATTTTTTTTTTTTTTTTTTTTTACAGAACAGCCAGTACATCTTTATCTTAAAATTCCAAATGTTTCAACAATAGAAGATTGTTAAGAACTAGACAATTATTTTTCAGCACCCATTGATTAATGACTTAGTCTATGACACAGAGAGAAAGTGTAGAACAAAGGAGTCCATTATAATAATGCATAGGCATTAAACCATCTTCATTAATAGGGTCTTTTTGGATTCTGCTTAGCATAAAACAAAATATGCCATAAAAAAAGTGAAGTATTAACTTTAAACATCTCTTTAAACTCAATGAAAGGGAGACCTAAATAGTATTCCTGGAGTAGTCTTAAAAATGTTTTGTTTGCTTCTGTTCACACATGTCTTCCAAGTGAGAAAAAATCGTGAGCCCAGATTTTAGCATCATCATGGGTAGGATGTGTTTTTCAAATAAATGTACAGTTGTAAAATTACTACTTTTTTCATTTTGGAATACTGTATTTTAGAATTAAAAGCAAGATACAATAATAACATATGGTCAGATAGTTCCACATCTAGTCACATTAATTAACTCATAATCCTTACTCCTTTGTGGCTATTGGATACTGCTACTCAACATTAATACAGGTATCAGAATATGGACCGTTAAAACAATTCACTTCTTGTGATTCAGTCATCTAAAATACCAAATCTGGAATAATCTGGAAATAAATCACAACAATTCAAACAATATTAAATAGATCAGACAATTCTGCTTTTATTCAGATGTACCCACATGATTCCAGGAGCTGTCTCTGGCCACCACTTGAACTATGTTGGCCGATCTAGCAAACACTTACACATAGGCTTAACTTTAGTACCATGAATACTCCGATTGACTTCTGTGGGATTTCTATTCACAGCAGTAAATTTAAGCACATGTGTAAGTGTTTGCAGGATCGAGACCTTAGACTAGTCGAATATATTAATTCTTCTTGTTCTGTTGCAGCAAAATCCATGGTTGATCTCTTCAGACATTAGGATAATTTTTATTTAAATATAATAGTTTTGTGCTCAGTTCTGTCCCGACTCTGTGCCTGTGTTTTTAGTAAATATTTTTTCTTGGAGATTTCTCTGGACCTTCCCCAGGCCAGGATCTTTGTTGTTACTTTGGCCAATGTTAACGGCAGAGTGCTGATAATCCTTTTAGAAACATCTCCGGAGGATCCCTTCTGATGTTCCCAAATTTCACAATCACTAGGAATCTCTTATGAAATGGGGCAGAATGGATATAGAGTAGGTCAACCTAATGTGAGAGCTTCCAAGGAGATTTGGAACTGCCAGGGAGCAGAGAGGGGGAAATAGTTTAATGTCATTTCCTATGGTTTTATGATAGGGGGTCAGAGAGATAATGTTCTCTCCAGCCCAAAGAGGTGAGAGCTCCTGGGGTGGATGGGAGTTATGGAAGGAAAAGGCTTTACCACGTCTGTCCTTTATGGGAGGGTTGCTGCAGGGCACTTAGCTAGTCTATCCAAAGTATGCGAGATCACCTTGGGTGATTTGGAGAGTGGTAGGTGGCAGGGAAGGCCATGGAATCTCTGGCCTTTGTAGGGTGGTGGAAAGGATATTGATCATTCTGGAGAGGTGAGGAAATGTTTTAGGAACTGATGTGTATGGGAGAGAGGAGGAAGGGACTTACAGAAGTGGGTGATTTTTTTTTTATGGTAAGGGTCGTTTCATAGATGCTACAGGAAGGAGAGGTTTGAAATCTGGATGTTGCAACTGTGTCATGTCTACATGAAATTCTGTACTACTTTGAGATTGGTGACTGCATTGTTTTTAGCAGGTCAGAATTCTGAGTTTATATTTGGCAGGTGCATGGAATAAAGGGCATTTTGGCCTATTTTGGTTTTGACTAGTTTTACTGGGAATTGTTCAGTGTTTCTCTTAGCATATCACATAGGACCCTGGTCATGCACCAGGACCCCATTGTGCTAGGCACTGTAAAATCATCGGTGACCACATTTAATATGGATTTCATACCAGCTTTTAAAGTAAGTTTCCTTCTTGATTTTTAAATTTTAAGTGCCACATTGACAAGCCTGGAAACTGTTTATCCGCAGAACATGCACTTCTGCAGCCTATGCTTTGCTGTCTCTGTTTTCTCCACACAGCTTTTCCACTACAGGACCCATCTATAAAGTGAGAGAGTAGTTGATTCTGATGCTGGGAGAAATCCTAGACATCGGTGAAACCACTGGTCCTTCAGTAGGGGGCTACAGGTACTTAGTATCATTGATTTAGATACCTAAATATGGAATTTGGTGTCTGACCTTATGCACTATAGTTATTATTTTATTATTGTGGTAACATATCGGGGTAAAACAAGAACAAGCTCCCATTATGGCAGGCACTAAGCAAGCATAAAGTAATAGGTGGTCCCTGCCCCTAAAGGGCTTACGGTCAAAGTAGACAAGACAGTCACTTAGGAGAAAAGGGGCATAACATATAAGCAGAGTAATCAGAGTGATAATTTGCCAAACAATAGTTTTGAAAAGATGTTCATCTTATATACTGGGATTTGTGCTAGGCTCTAAGGTAGAAACTAGTTCCAATTGATGAAGTTTTTATTTTGGTAAGGAACAGCCACAGAGCATTTTGATTTTCTGACACCAGTTTCATTTGGTATTATGTCATGTACAGTACAAAATATCTAATAATAGTAATTACTGTTATTTTTGTTATCTAGCCAGTTCTCACAATGCTTTGATGAACTGGCTTTTTGTTGTTGTTCCTTTTTTGCTTTGATTGCACCCATTTAAATAAGTGTATCTGATAAAATAGTTGCTGACAGCTTACCTGACAAGGACACACATGGTTCAAAAAACATGAGTCACTTTGTAATTTGCACATATTTAATAACATTAATTTGTTGGTCAGTGTTTAACAGAATAATGTTACATTATGCATTCTGTTAGCTTATTGATAAACAGTCATACTATATCTTCTAAAGGATCAATTGTAAAAAAAAAAAAAAAACCACAAAACCAAAACCCACAACCTAACAAAAACACTCCCCAACTTTATTAGCTTGCAACTGATGCAGAATAAAATTAACATTTTAAAATTATTGGTATCACAGAGCAACCCATTATTTTGGGCATGAATACAAAAGAAAATGCATTTTGCAACAAAAGTTTTATTATTTTCTTTTTATACTCCCTCAAAATGCAGCAATTAAATTGTTTTAAAAATAGCAGAGAAGCTCATTGTCATGGGGAACTCTACACTTTTTCAACAACTGTTTTGGTGGTTATTGTTATGAGCAGATGTCTTTTAGGTTTAGATTTTATTTTCTGTTCTGTTCTTTTCTTTTCTGTGGCCCCATACTCTACAAACACTGTAGCATGTGCGTAATTTTGCTCTCATTTGAATCCTCTTTGTGTTCTGGGAGTCTACTTATATGAGCAAGTTAAATATGGTCTCAAGTGTACAGAGGATTGAGACCTGTGTCTGTACATACCACACTAGTACAGGGCAAACTGGGAAAGGTTCAGTTTAGATAAGTAAACACAAATTCAGATGCTTCTCTGTACTATCCCAACTGCTGGAGGTAAAACCGGACAGGAATTGTTACAAGAATTCAGGTATTCGCCAGCTCAGGTATATCTGCGTGTGGCTCAAGAAAGGTCTCTCTTCTGGTATTTTGGCCCTTCTTTTCCACTCTAGTCTGATCAGCACTGAAAAACAATGGATCTCTTTAAACCTTAGTCTTGGTTCTATACACATTTTCTTTCAATTTTGATCGGTTCTTGTCCTTCTCAAGCTAGTCCTCCCATCCCTACTACATACTAGAAATAGACCTAAACTGGATTTAAGACACCATGAACTTTGGGGCGTTTCGGATCTGAGTCTATATCCAGGTTCAAAGTTGTGACCGGTTGATACTCTTGACCCACTCCCTGGTGCTGCTCTCGGGGGCCCAAGTCCTTCTGATGGACAGTGGACGGTGTGAGGCCGGTAGTGACCCCCGGCATACCAGGACCAGGTCTTCTTGGAGTCGGGTTACTTGGGAATGCAGCCCAAAGCGGTGGTAAACTCCATCTAAGGCTAAATCTTGGCATATTGTAACTAAAAGGCATTTCCAATAGGAACTGGATCTTAAGTATATTTTATATGGAATGTAGGCAAGTGCAAGGTCATGCTATCATGTTTTGCTTTGGTTTACTTACATTTTTGTGGTCAACAGTACAATCAAAGTGCATAGAACAGGTTAGGAACAGCCACACCTAGACAGCAGCCAGCTTCCTCACAGTGCCCCGATCCAAACCTCGAGGGACTACTTCCATATCCAATCTCTATCTCCATTCGATCCTCACTTCTTTGCTGATGCTGCCAAACAACCAACCACGTAGTGAGACTTAATTTTTAAGCTGTTGGTGAATAAGGCTGCTTTTGTGTTGAGGTGCCACCTTTGACTCTTTACAACATTCCTCTACTATCTAGAAATAGGATAATTGAACAACAGCAAGAGCCACACTCGAAAGAGCTGACCCAGGCATGTGTTCTTTAATTTCAGCACCTTCAAATCTTAGTGAAAGACAGAGTTGCCCTGAAATTTTTGTTTTTGTGTTTGTGAAGATTCCTCCTGTCTTTCACCACGTTACACAAGAAACTTTTCTTCTTAAGTTTCAAATTCATTATAGATGCCCTACTCCTGCAAGCTGTCTATGCCTCCTCTTCCAGAATGTTCTCCTCCTGACACAGTTCAGAACGGTTGTCAAGGGGATGCCCTTACCTGGTGCCCTTACTCTTCTTTTGTTTATTTTTATAGTAGGCAGAGATTTTTTTTTCTTGGTCTATCAACCTAAACCAGTTCATGTTATCTGAATTATTGAACAGATGCAGGCAGCAGGGCTTTATTATATTTTCTATCACAATAGCACCTACAGATCCCCAAAAGATTGGGACCCAACTGTGCTAGTTGTTTTATAAACATAGCAGAAGAGACAGTCTCTGATCCATGAATTTGCAATCTACATTTTAAACTTATTGATTGACTTATAAATTTTAAGACAAGACAGGACCACTATGATAATGTAACGTGGCCTCCTCCATAACACAGGCCAAAGACCTTCACACAGTAATTTCTGCATTGAGCCCATAACATCTATTTGAGTTATAGCATATCCTTTAAAAAAAGATATTTAGTCTTGACTTACGGACTTTAAATTATGGAAAATTCTATTACTCTCCTACTGTGTATTTCAAATTATCCCAGTACATAATTTCAGTATGCTTTATTTAGCATTAAAAACACCATCTACCAACAGGTAAGAACGTGCTTGGAAAACAGGATTGCTGAAAGAAACTAGAGGGGATGATGCACAAGTGACGGAAACTTGAGGTGATGGTGTAGTCATGGGCTTACAGTCTCATGTGGCAGTAAAAAAAAAAAAGGCTAGTGCTATTTCGGGTAGCATATGAAGAGGCATCACACAGTACAAGAGGAAGCTTACAGCACAGGACTGAGTGTCAAAAGTTCAGGGTTTTAGTTACAGTTCTGACACATGATTCCTGAGTGACTTTGAGCAAGTCACTCAGGGCCTTTGTGGTGGGGAGAACAATACATGTAGGTATTACTAGAAGTGAGGCCGAATGAAATATAACATGGAATATTTATACTGAATGTAAGGGAAAATGTTCTTCACAGTGGAATGTATCAGGCTATGGAATAAGGAAAATGGTGGAAAGCCAGTTATTTGGGACATTAAAACTAGACTGACAAAAATTCTGGTGTTTTACAGTAGAAAACAATCCTGCGCTAGCAGAGAGACTGAATGACTGAGCTAATAGATCGTCTTCATGCCTTGTTTCTAGGACCTGCTGGGTTCCCATCCTGCTCTTAGTGAAGGCTTGCCATAACTCCTGTTTACTTCAGGGGGATCAGGATTGGCAATTAGCAGACTATGGGAGGGCAGCCATTGGAGGGAGACGTGATCCCACATCACAAAGCCAGTGTATCGGCATGAATATTTTTATTTCCTTTATTAAAAAAAAAATCAAAACATTAGAAGGCAACAGAAACAAAGATGTCTTGTCTGTGTTTGCTCAAATCATTTCACCCTTGCTTGTGTGCGAGAGAGAACGGACAAGCAGTTTTTACCTCCTTCCAGTGGGCTAGTTATAGCTTGAATAGAATCTGAATCTCGGAGAGAAAAGGCTGATTTGTTATCCTCCAGCAAGTAGAAACAGGGCATCATAGGAAATTCAGATTAGTCCTGTTTTGTTTGGAATACATGCCCACCAAAAAACCCAAGCAAACTGTAAACCAGTTCACAAAATCCTTATAATTTTGGGCCATATCCTAACACAATAACTACATTTGACCTTAGCAGCTTTATCCAGCACAAGCAAACAAGCCTTGAATTATTGCTCTCCTGCAACATAACAATTCCACTGCTATGACCCCTGGTGTCTTGCAAAATACAGTAGAACAATAATGGTCAATCCTTCCTATACAATGTGTTACATTTGACAGAGGTTAGCATTAGCTACATGACCTTTGGCTGGTACTCAAAGAGGCAATATCTCTTCTCCAGTTCAAGTGATAAAATGTTAAATAGAATCAATGTTGGCCACGCTTTTCTGGAGATAGAAACAAAACCAATTTTTACACTAAAGCATGCTTTTAACGGACTGAAATTCGACGACAGTATTTCTCAAACTACATTGGTAAAGACATTATTTAAATGTCAGAAGTTTAATATTTTTAAAGAAAAGTGACATAATTCTTCTTCCCAATTTGTGGTATGATTAACAAAACTTTGACGTATACGGACAATAAAGGAGTTTGTTGCAGGTCTTATATGAGTAATGCATAAAGAAAAAAAGGAAGGACTCTTATAGATTCACTGTCAGCTTGTGATCAGGATAAAGCAAGCACATAATCAGACAGGGAAAGAAAATACATAAGTAGGTGGGGACTGTGGTGGGGCAACAACTCACTGCTGTGGCGCCTCCTGCTGGTTGTCCAGGGAATTAGCTCTTTTCAGCCAGGAGCACCCTCTGCCGGTCAGTATCTCACCTGCCGCTGGCCTCATGCCCCTCCCGGAACCTGGTGCACTTCTAGATTAGGGTTCTGCCTCCTGGCAGTACCCCCTCAGTCTGGGTCTCCCCTCCCAGGGGAACCCCCAACCCCCTATCCCTCCCTTGCCTCAGTGGCTACTGTCAATCATCAACTAGCCCCCGCTCCCTGGAGCGGACTGCAGTCTGTACCACTCATCAGCAGCAAGGGGGGGTCGGATCATCTGCCTCTGTCTAGATCTGGGCTGCTCCTCTACAGCCTTGGTACCCTTTTGTGTGCCTTTACCTCGGCCTGCAGCCTGGGGCTGGAGCTCCCCAGCTCCCTCTGCCCTTCCCCAGCACTGCTCTGCCTTAGGTACCCTACTCAGCTTCCCACACAGCCAGGTCCTCCTTTCTCCATATAGCTAGAGAGAGTATCCATCTCCTTCTGGCCCACTACCCTCTTATAAGGGCCAGCTGGGCCCTAATTACACAGGCTACAGCTGTGGCTGTTTTCCCACACAGCCCAGCTTTTTCCCTCTCAGCCTTCTCCCAGGGCTGTTGTCAAGGTTCCTCTCCCACTCTGAACTCTAGGGTACAGATGTGGGGACCTGCATGAAAAACCTCCTAAGCTTATCTTTACCAGCTTAGGTCAAAACTTCCCCAAGGTACAAAATACTCCACCCGTTGTCCTTGGACTGGCCGCTACCACCACCAAACTAATACTGGTTACTGGGGAAGAGCTGTTTGGATGCGTCCTTCCCCCCAAAATACTTCCCAAAACCTTGCACCTCACTTCCTGGACAAGGTTTGGTAAAAAGCCTCACCAATTTGCCTAGGTGACTACAGACCCAGACCCTTGGATCTTAAGAACAATGAACAATCCTCCCAACACTTGCACCCCCCCCTTTCCTGGGAAATGTTGGATAAAAAGCCTCACCAATTTGCATAGGTGACCACAGACCCAAACCCTTGGATCTGAGAACAATGAAAAAGCATTCAGTTTTTTACAAGAAGACTTTTAATAAAAAATAGAAGTAAATAGAAATAAAGAAATCCCCCCTGTAAAATCAGGATGGTAGATATCTTACAGGGTAATTAGATTCAAAAACATAGAGAACCCCTCTAGGCAAAACCTTAAGTTACAAAAAAGATACACAGACAGAAATAGTTATTCTATTCAGCACAATTCTTTTCTCAGCCATTTAAAGAAATCATAATCTAACACATACCTAGCTAGATTACTTACTAAAAGTTCTAAGACTCCATTCCTGGTCTATCCCCGGCAAAGACCCAGCATACAGACAGACACAGACCCTTTGTTTCTCTCCCTCCTCCCAGCTTTTGAAAGTATCTTGTCTCCTCATTGGTCATTTTGGTCAGGTGCCAGCGAGGTTACCTTTAGCTTCTTAACCCTTTACAGGTGAGAGGAGCTTTCCCCTGGCCAGGAGGGATTTCAAAGGGGTTTACCCTTCCCTTTATATTTATGACAGCTGTTTTAACCCCTTCGGGGCATGGCAGGGTGGTCACCCTGCCACACAATACCCACCCACCTCCCGGGTTTCCAATAAGACCCCGCCACAGGGATGCACACTTTTTTTTTGACTGTGCAAGGGCTATTGACAAGATCAGCATTTGCAGTTTCCATTTCAGGCTCTGAAGGGTAGTGTGTTGCAATGGACACACAGTTTTCTATCTATCCCCTCTCCTCCCAAGTTTGACCCCCCTTCTGCTCCTTCCCCTCCAACTTGACTCTGTCCCACTCCTATCTCTTCCTCAGAGAGCCCATTCTCCTTGCATACCCAGGCCCAGTCTCCACTTCTCAGGCTTCTCATCCCAGTCTCCTTGCCCCACCAGTCCTTGTCTCCCCCTCTGAGCTTGTTGTCCAAGTACCAATCACTCCAGACTTCCATTCTCTCTCTTCCCCACACCAGGTCTCAGTCTTATTGCCCAGCAAGTCCCTTTCCCCCTCACCCAGCTCCTCATCTGATCTGTCTCTCCTCTTCCCTCCACCGGCTCACAGTCTCTCTCTGCAGGCTCCTCATTCAGTTTCAGTCTCCCCCACATACACACCTTCCCAGGCCCCTTGTCCCAGTCTTTTTGCCTGCTCCATGGCTTCTTTTCAGATTTGTCTCTCCTCCTCCTCCATTCCCCCCACTTACTCCTAGTCCCAGTCTTCTTGTGCAACCAGTCCCAATCCCCCCCACCGCCCATCTCACCCAATCTCAGTGCTTCCCCAGCCACCTGACTGCAAGCCCAGTTCCCTTTTTTCTCATCTGCTCCCAGTTACAGCCTCCCTGCCCAATCAGTCCCACTCATGCCTCCCACCCTCTCGAGTTTCTAGTCCCAGTCTCACCAGACTCCTTGTTCCAATCTACTCCTCTTTCCTCTTCCCTTGTCTACCTTTTGTCCCCTTTTCATTCAGATCAGATGACTTCCTCCTCTGTGCGGCTTGGGAAATAGCAAGTGCGGGTGGTGGGGGGAAATTTTCCAAAATAATTCAGCTTGAGGCATGGAAACCTCAACCCAAATGATTACAGTTTGGCAAAGGTATACAGAAGTTTATAAAGGGAAGTGTCAGACAACCTGAATAACAGGCAGTGCTCTAGCCTCACCAACAGTAATACAGATATAAAAGTAAATTCATGGTTGTGGAGAAAAGCTGGGAAACATGATCCAGGGGTACCATAAAGGTTCAAAAATCAGTAAGTAAAAAGAATGCAAAATGTGTGGTCTTGTTTTAAATCTCATTATTTTTAAACCAATCTAACATTATAGGGACCAGGGGCTGATTCATGATTAATTTAATACTGGGGATGACAATTCTATGGATTATATACAGAACTAGCTTCTAATCGTAGGTATAAGGGCACAGAATCACATGGGAAGTGGTGCAGTACTATAGGAAGCCCTTACCAACATCTGGGTAAAGAAAAATGTAAGATGATTTTTTTGTAGGCAGTGGGAACTGTATTGGATAATAGTATTGATGGAAGGGATTCAGAGTTTTCTAAAGATCCCAGTTTTTCCTCTGCAGGTTTCAGAAGGTTGTTTCTTTTCAAGTCTCAAGGGGCTTCATAATGAGAAGTATCATCAGCCACATTACCTAAGAAAAAGAAGCACTGGTGAACATATTTTTTTTTAAATAGTGCTTGCTATCAAAAACTTTTTGCTGGAAATGAATTAGTTGAGGTAGAGTCTATTATCTTGCTTGCTTTTATTTATTAAATTTTGGGGGCGACCCCTCAAGTAAAATTTTTTTTTTTAGCTCAATCACTGAAACAAAATGCTGCTCTTAAACTATTTTTATTTCAAGTCTTCATAAACATATTTTCCATTTTAGGTTGATACCAATCTCTGACACCCACTTGTTAAACTTTCAAATGAGTGCCTTTGTGTTTTGTTCTTGCTGCCCCTTATGCTTAGGAGCTCCCTGTAAACATCCACAAAGCTACCTCATTATCCCACATAAAACTCTCCTGTACTGTGGTGCCTACAGAAAACTTCACAACAGCTTGGCACTGGTGTGCTGAGACCACTGTCTGTTGACCAGTAGTGTCTCATTGTTTCCTTGTGCTCCCCTGTCTGTTGTATCTACCTGTTATCTCTTGTCTTACATTTAGTTTGTAAGCTGTTTGGCGCACAGTCCATCTTCTTTTTCTGTGTTTTCACAGCACCAAGAACAGTGGGGTCCTTGCGCATGACTGGAGCTCTTAGGCACTATGGTAGGGCAAATAATAAATAATAATAATAAAAACAACAAGGAGTATAGTTTGGTTCCTAAATGGCGAAGGTTTCTCATATTCTAACACCCACTGAAGTCAGTGGAAAGACTCAGATTTCCATGGGGTTTTGGATCAAGTCTTCATTAAATGGTAAACATGCCTGATATAGAAATCAGCCTAAGTAGAAGAATATCTGTTATGGGAACTTTGCCTTAAAAGAGCTTTGGATCAGGCCAGATGTGAAGTAGCAGTTGTTATGGCAACTACTCAAGTTTCTTACTGAATGATTCTGGTCTTGTATTCATGTGTTTAATGCCTATTGACAACAGGCCCTTAGTAATACAATAAACTGTAATACATGATGTATGCACTGTATTTTCTTGTATATGTAGGCCCAGTCCTACCACGTGACAAGCACCCTTAGCTCATATTAAGGGTAGTGGGACTTGAGAGCAGTTAGCATCAGGCAAGAGGAACATTTTACCTTGCAGGATGGGGTGTTAAAAGTAATAACATGTCTGGGATGTTATAATTTCAGTATCATAGAAACCAACCTTTTAGTCTATTCTTTTTTGATCATATGTTTTTATTTTGTTTCTTGGATCTTGCCCTTTTGAAG
Organism: Eretmochelys imbricata; assembly: GCF_965152235.1. Lineage (NCBI taxonomy): Eukaryota > Metazoa > Chordata > Testudines > Cheloniidae > Eretmochelys > Eretmochelys imbricata. The sequence continues at coordinate 245,981,983 of NC_135573.1, forward strand.
ATCTGGGGAATGTGAACGCACAATACTGTTACACTGAAGGTTGGGTGAAATATTGTTGAAGTTGGTTGGTGTCACAGCCACCCTTCATTCAAGATAAATGGAAGAAGTGGTCAGCTCCTTTTTAGAGCAAGATAAATGAAATGATAGGAGCCACCACTCAAACATGGACCACATGCAAGGCCAGTCAGAAGCTGAGCTATGTGAACAGAGGGTTTTCCCTGGGGACTGAATGCAAACATAGGAGGCTGGATATTATTTGTTGGAAAGGTGTTTGTCTGTGAGCAGAAGCAGCTAGAGAACAAGCAGAAAGCAGGCATCAAGAAAGCCAGGAAGACATCAAGAGAAGCACCTGCAGAGTGATCATGAGAAAAAACGAAGAGAGAGGGATTTTGGGGTAGAGAGCTGGCTGGAAAGAGGTTTGGAACTGCGAGCACAGAAATGATGTCCTGTTGTTTGAATCCTGCAACATTCAGGGCAACAGGACTTTGATGTAATCCTATTTATTTACATAGAATGTACACACAGAAATTCCTGACTCAATCCTCAGTTTCTCCTCCTAATGGAAACCACCACAAGACCACAAATATTGGCTAAGCACTCGGACTGAAAAGGGGTAGCATTATTAATGAACATTTGGTGCCACTTAAGGCATGGGAGAGGGGTTAGTAGTCAACAAAAGATATAACCTGTCCTTTTTCGCAATAAGTTTCAAGAAAATTATGCAAAAACCAAAATAACTATTTTCATTTTCAATTGAATGGGCAGCTGGAAATTTTGGATAGTTATTTCATTTCTTTTATTTGTTATATGTGAACCCCCATAATTTTTCATCTTTACTGCTGTAACCCTTCTGCCCATCAGAGTTGGCAGCAACAAGGGCCAGGTTCAGTATCTAGGGGTTCCATTCCAATAACACAATGCAAAACCGGCTCGAGCCCTCACCCAGTGACCTGGGACAAATATATACCACCCCCACTGGGCGCCTCTAAGAGGCAATACTTCCCCTCTCGCAAACACAGAGTCTGAGTGTAACAAAAGCCTTTTAATAACAGAGAGAAACAATGTGGCATTATGTGGGGGAAACACCACCAACAGGATTCATAACGCAACCTATGAGCAAAAAACCCACCCCAAGCAAATTGGGGCATGTTCTTTCCATTTGGTTCTTGAGTCCAGCAACCCAAAGTCACCCAAAGTCCCAAAAGTCCAACAACCCAAAAGTCTCTGTCCCTGGTCAGGGCAGCACCAGAGTTCAAAAGTTTATCTGCAGAGTTTTACTTGCCAACCTGGGTGGAGATGGGGGGGAAGGGGATGTTAAGGGGCACCTTACATGGTCCAAAGCCAATTGCCCCACCTCTCCATGGGGCTCCGCTCTGCCAGCCTCCCCCATAAGCTGCTCCCGCAAACTGCTCTGCTCCAAGAGCCACTCTCTTCCGCTCACCTTCCCATGAGCCACTCCAGCTGTCCTGCAAACTGCTCCACAATATGTCTTCAGGCTCCCCCACTACTTAACACAACACTCAGTGATTTCAGCTTGTAGTAGGGGAGCCTCCAGTGCTGGTACACCATTGGCCCAAAGTGAATTCACTCAGCAGCCCATAACTAGCTAGCTAATAGAATCAAAATTAGCTCTGATATTCTACAGTAGAGAAAGAAGGAAGTACAATTAGCATGTAAGGCTCTCACTGGGGGGGGCCATACCACCAACTATTAATACCTATTCCCCCAACCTCTCTATATTCACTGAGTTTTGGAACCCATGTCCCTTGCCTAGCGAGTGCTACTTAGTTGATGACGAGTCCCTCCATCATAACAAAAGCCCAAGTACAGTTCCACTGTCCTTGATTCACATAATCAGGATAATAACAATTTATTCTTCCTGCCCCAATAACAGAGAAACTGGGGATCCCACAGCAGCCAAAGTGACCATTTGGGCAGCTATGGGCTCATGGCAGGCGGGGTGGGTGTGCCTATGCAAATGAGATCAGCCCCTGAAGTTCTTTTCCACAACTTGCCACAACTCACCACCAGATGTCAGGGTGGAGCTCATCCTGACTCTGCTTACACTGCATTGGTGTGTTTGGAGGCATTTATACAATTTAGGTCAGAGATCAGCAACCTTTGGTCCGCAGCCCACCAGGGTAAGCCACGGGCCAAAAGTTGCTGATCCCTGATTTAGGTACACTTATTTTGTTCTACAAATAGTTCCTATTTCTAGGAATATCTTCTCTATTTTGAGGAGGTACTATGGCTTGTATTATGCAGGAGGTCAGACTAGATGATCACAATGGTCTCTTTTGGCCTTGAAATCTATGAATCTTTGAAAGAGAAACCTTTTTTTCCATGGTCTGTGCTTGGTATCAAAAAGCAACCTCCCATTGTGTACACGAAACTTTACAAGCACAAGAATTCCTGCATGTGCGCTCTTGGTCTAACACATGTAAATTTTGCAAAAAGAAAAGGAGTACTCCTTTTCTTTTTGTGAATACAGACTAACACGGCTGCTACTCTGAAACATGTAAATTTTGATCATCCATGTGTACATAACAAATATGTGTACTAGTATTTATGCTAGAAAAGTGTGCACACAGATTTTTCACATGCAAATATGCACACGCACAAAAGGATACCCCTTTGAAAAGCCTGAAACAGAAAAGGTATTAACCAACAGAGGTAAGTATATACAGTTTAATGATAGATGAATTATAAAAAGGTTTAGAGTTTGGGTTTTATTCAGGAAAGCCCTCAGATATTCAGCCATTTATCCAGACAATCTGCACTTCTTGGGCCTGCAAAGCTGAACTGGAAATTGGACAAGACTGGCTTTTCTGAGAGATGTCTAGTCTTTCCTGTTTCTGATTTAGACAGCTAGACTATGATACCATCTTTCTTTATGCTATTTTGGCACTTCAGTTAGCAGTCCTGACTGAAATTGGGAAGTGCAACAATGCACAGAAATGATAATGGAAGCCTGGGATTAATTTTGGGGAACATTCTATTTTATTGTAACCAGAGCACTATTTTGTTTTCATAGGGCTGGATCCTATACCCATTATGTATTCCGGGTAACCAGGCTGTGCTCTAAAATCCTTTTCCCCACTCAGCTAGGGAACAATAAGAAAGCTGCTCAACAGCCTTTACTGCAGTCTTGTGGTTGTCATTCTCCCACATCGCTGCAGTCCTCTGTAGGAGGAATGACTAGTGGATTTGTGTGTTTGTTGATTCTGCAGCCCTGATCCATTTCTCCCATGCCACATCTCCAAAAAATAGATGCATGGATTTTAAGGGCAGAAGGTACCATAACGATCAACTAGTTTGACCTCCTGCATCACATAGGCCAAAGAACCTTACTCAATAATTTCTGCATGAAGCCCATCATTTCTGTTAGAGCTATAGCATATGTTTTAGAAAGAGATCCATTCCCGACTTAAACAAAAACAATCCTGTGACCTTGTCCAAAACAAGCTTTGTGGAGCTTTGTGCCATATCGCTGGGCAAGCTTCTCAAATCCTATAACCTTCTACAATGCATCTTTCCTGTTTCTGCTGAATCTGTGGGTCAACCAGGCCAAAGAAGAAAAGAGGTTATGCTTTCTACAAAAGAAAGGAATGAACAGCCTGGATTTACTTTTCTTGAATTAATTTAAATTGGTAGCTAGAACTACTTGTAAGAAAACAAATTGTATTTTGGATTTTTTTTTTTAATGAAGAGAATATAAAACTACTGTAAATGATTGAAAACTAAGTTACAAAATAAATACTGATCTACACCTACAGCTCACTAGTAAAGAAATTGAGAACATGGCCCACTTAATGTATATTTTAAATAAATGAGACAAATATACATTCTTATGGCTAAGATGCATGAAGAAAACTATAAAAGGAACACCTGACATTTTGAAGGGTGGGAAAAAATGGCAGAAAGTATTGATCACTGATAATGAAATATCAACTAAGTTCACAGAATGCTTTGAGTTACCTCCTCCACTTTGATCAGGTTCAAATGTTACATTTAATCTGTAAAGCTATAAGTGGTACTCAGAACAAAAAAGACTCAAAGACCTGAGGTTTTTGAAAATAACTGCTGACGCTTGATTCAAATGTCAGAACAAAATTACAAAAAGGTGTCTCAGACCACTGTATTTCAAAATGAAATTAAAAATCAATGGATACTTTCTCCCCATGAATTTTAAAGGGATTTTAAGGTATTAAAACTGTATGTAGCAAACAGCCACATATATTCATATTTGTTGGATAACCATATATTATAAATACTAAATAATGCTAACATATCTCCTGTGAGCTTGTGGAGAGCTTATTGTCTTTGATCCTTTTGTTTTCTGAAAGAAAAAACATGTTAAGGTTCCTACAGCCTACATATTTGGGTAGGGAGGAAACACAAAAGATTTTAACAAAACATTGAGTTTTTACTGCTACCTTTACAGGACTGGTCCAGATGTTTGGTGTTGTTTAAATGATAGCCTTCTCAATTCCTAACAAAACAGAGTGTTGGTATTTTCCTTGGTATCTTGTCCACTTGGGAGGTGGTCACTGACTCTATAGATCAGCTGTTAACAGCGAGAATTGCATTGTAATGCAGAACAAATGAGGGTTGAATACATGCCCTCCTGGTATTCAGCAAGGCACTGCTGCCACTTACAATTACAAAGGACAAGAGCAAGAGACACTTCAGCAGCGGGAAAGCATGACCTGAGAGCTGCAGCTCATTTTGCACAGCACTTATTCAATACAGCACTGCCCTATAATTTCCTATAGCATTGTTATCTGTTAGCCGTTTACACAGTCACACCTTCATTATGTCCCCAGTTGCCAACATCAGCTGCTTGTCACATCTATTGATTGCACTCAAACTGCAATTTACATGGATCACTTGGGAGTGTCTTCAGAAAAACTGATATCCCTTCAAATGAGTCTGCAGCTTTCTACCAGGTACCTTTAAGGCACAACAAAATGTCCGGTGGAAACCAATGTGACTTTAAGCAGCACCAGCAGCAAGTATGCCAACATTTGTCAAAATCCAGGCTGCTCCTTGCTCCTGCTAAATGTCAAGGTGTCATTCTCTTCTTGCTATGTGGTATATTAATTGTGAGGTTGCTTAAGGCCATGAAAGGTCAGAAAGGACAGTTATCAAGCATGTCCCATCTGCCATCAGCAATAATGTGACTAACTTATTCAAATAGTCTGGATAAAGAATTAAATGCACATTATATGGTTACAAAGAGAGAAGATGCCCAGGTATTGAACTGCTGTTATTAGTTGTTTGTATTTCAGTAGCACCTAAAGAACTCCATCAAGTCTCAGGTCCCCATTGTGCTAGGCATTGTACATGCACAGAACAAAAAGACAATTCCTGAAGTAGTGGGTGCATTCAGGCAGTTGTGATTGCCGCCAGTGTATCTCCAAGGAATTCAATATTCAAATGTGTGTGTCATTTATTTGGAGTCATATACACCACTATTGTGTGCAATAACTTAGGGGTTTCAGGAGAGACAGAGGCACAGGGAACGTAAAGAAAAAACAATCTTTGGCAAATCTCAGCCAGTATTGCATTATCTTGTGTATTTCCCTACCATAATAAAAGTGCAAGTACAACAGAACGAGGACACAAGTTTGATTTTGAATCTGAGGGTCTCTCATACTACAGCCAACTAAAGTGCTGACTATCCCTAGGTGAACACGTGATTAAGATACTATTGCATGTCTCAGGTGTGATGCTTGTTCTGAATCTGTAATACACGGCATAATGTGTGTCCACACTGGTAGAATTGCAGGTATTTCACTAGTAGCCTACAAGACAATATTTCTGCAGCTGCTCATATTAAAAACAGTGTCAAAACTCCTGTTGTCTTCAAATGGAAAGAGGATCGGGTCTATACATGGTAAGCAAATGAAGATATATGCCAAAAGCACTATTGAAAAGATTGCATTAACAAACCACTATGACACATGAATTACAAGTGTATTAGGAGGTACATAAACAGGATGAGAGCTGTTTTAAAGGCTAGCGATTCACTTGCCTTCTCCCTCTTGCACCATATATTTCAATGAGTGTTTTGTGAGATTTAGATTCCAGAAGGACTAGAAGGAATCTGATGTGTCTCACTCAGCTGGATAACAAAATCCTCACCAAACTGCCAGGCAGGCAATAGACAGGGTAGACAACTACACAAACCTTTTCAAATCATCTCTACAAGGATGGAGTGCTGATAAAAGCTTGCAGTGAAATGTTCCTGAAATTATCTGTGATGGAGTAAAATCATGCACCATTTTGCAAGGGACATTGAATCAATGCTTATTACTAACCAGTAAAATGTTTAAATCTTTCAGTGGTTCTAGTAAGAACAGAAAGCGAGGGAGAAAGATTATGGTGAGCCTGGTAAATTTTAACATATGAGATTACAATCAAATAAATTCATCCTAATAGTCTGGCTTGTTTTGAACAGCACAGATATATTCCTGACATGTCGCCATCCCTTCCTTACAATTTATTACATTGATTAACACACTGAACCATTAATTCCATCTGTGTTTTGTTTTCTGCTTTTTCTTCATGCTGTCACACAGAGCTCTGGGGATATGACATCAATGGTTGAGAACATGAGTGCTTGCAGGGAAAAAAGGCCCGATCCTGCTCAAACTGAGATCTTGCCATCATCTTTAATGGGGACAAGATCAGATACAAAGACCTAAAAATATTAACCCTTAAAACAGGATTCGTTTAATTCTCAAAAAGGGCAATGGAAACAAATATAATCCAGTGTAGCTTCAACTAATTATACTTTTTTTAAAAGTAGTATATTAAGGACTCGCGTTTCAAAAATTAGCAAAAAATAGTCTATGTTAAATGTGAATGATAGTAATAAATTATATAGTGGAGCATAGTGGATTATAGTAAGCCATTACTTTTTATTTCTGCACAAATATATTGGTAAAGTATTATGCTTCTATTCCCATTCAGAAGGTCATGAAAGTCATAAAATACTGAACCTGGACACTTGCCTTTCACTGTTCCTGCATTATACAACAGCACTGGGCTGCTTTAACAATTTACAGCTGAGGTCAAGGTCAAAGGAATCAAATAAGCCCATGCAAGTAGTAGAATATAAAGGTTTATGATGAGGGGTCAGTTATGACAGTTGTATTGTATAATGCCAGCAGGCTAAACATGGACTAGCTGGTTGCCCTGTATATTTGAGGTCCCATGTAGCTGATATTAAACATCGCTTCCTGAACTGTGGCAGGCAAAGTTTTAAAAATAAAAAAGTTCAAAAAATCCGCCTTGGTAATGAGTAACATTTGATGAATGTACATGTGCTGGGGGTGAAATCTTTGCCCCACTGGTCAATGGCAAAGCTCCTGTTGACTTCAGCGGAGCTAGAACTTCACCTTGTGTATATGAACAGAGCAACACAGGCAGATAAAAAAAATACAGGAAAAAATATTGCTAGGAACTACTGAGGGCCTGACTGGGCTTTGAATCAGGCCCTCAGAAAGAGACATATTTTCCATCCAAATTCCCTTCCAGTCTCAAGGAAGCCAAGAGATTTTCATAACCTTTCTATCACAATGTGATTAAGGATGCATCGAGTAATGTAAATACTGTCCACAGTTATGTTTTTTCAATATTTGTAGGTTTTACCTGAAAGTTTTTATGTGAATTATTTAAATCCAAGAACAAAGGTGAAGTTAAAAGAGAAGAAGAGCTTTCCTGTGCTATTTCATTGTTTGCTGAAACTAATAATTCAGTGTCATAAGTGATGGTGTAGTAAGTCAGCAAACATGAAATATTTCTAGGGAGCCCTTTGTTCTGCTATTTTTTTTCTACCCAGTGCCTCTGGTTGTCAACAGGAAAACATAAAATACATTTTCAGATTTGAAATAAGGCGCCTTTAGGTATGATCCTAATCCATCTCCTTGCTGAAAAATTGAAGAAAATTATGTCAAGCATTGATGTAGAATTTATTTTTCCTGAAAGTGTTTAGCCTGGAATCCTAGGCATTTAAGAAAGATGATACTAATGAAATTGATTCAGTACAAAGGTAAAATGACTAGAGTCATGTTGAACTGAAAGATTTTTGGTTTTAGGGGGTTGTGGGAAGCTTTTTTATTGTTTCCATTAATTTAGGTTCACACCTCTTTTTGTCTCGCTTTGAGTTGGGAGTTCTAACAACCTCAAAAAAAAAAAAAAAAAAAAAAAGAAGAGAAACTCAAAAGGACAATTTTTGGGGGGGTGATGGAAGCATTTAGTGGTACCTGATGTCAGAGCACTTTGTCTGTAATAAGACTAAATATAACTGAGTTTAAGAGACTCTGAAAAATTAGAGATATGCCTGAGAAAAAATTCAGATTCAAACCTTCCCTTTCTGCCAACCTGGGAAGAGTTCATCCCCGGAGATTTGGATCAGGCCTGTCTCTATTGAAAGTAGGCAGCATGTAAAGAAAAGTTAATTATTTTAAAATAAATGGTGTCAGCTTCACTAAGCTTCTTTCTGATACTTGTGCTTTGGTAGCTGATTGTCATTATCTCAATGTAAAACTGTGATTTATCACTGGTTTGACATGTAGACTTTGTTATAGGCTGAATGCTGATTCAGTGAACAAAGCTCAAGTAAAAAAAGTTTGGAAAAAGGTGCTGGGGAAAAGAATCCTCAGCCCAAGGTAACCTGCAGCCTCCTACTTTAGCCTAGGAGATGGACACAGGCCTCTATGTACCCAGCAAGCCATTGTAGTGCATTCACTAGCTATGTGTGGGGCCTTCCCACATTCCCCTTCTCCTCTGGAAATAGAGACCAGGATTCTCCATTGAATAATGTTATTTATGATGCTTTAAAATAAAATATAAGGCTTCAGTCCAATTACTAAGCTCTGGCTAAGGTGATTGATCAGGTTTGGGGGAAGTGTCTTCGAAGTCACCTGGAATTTTCAGGTGATTTGTTCCCTCTCACTCTGGCTTTTGGAGCAGGTATGACGTGGAGATGGATTAGTCTTGTTACTTGATTATCTGCTTTTATCCATGCACAGAAGATAAGTGTCCTGTTTTATTATTTTAGACCCATCGTCAGCCTTTGATACTGCTGGGATTTTGTTGACCTGCGTGAGGATCCTGGTTGGGGTGAATGGAATTGCTCTGGAAGGATTTAGCTCTTGAAAGCTCCCAAAGGGTGTTACTGAGCAATAGGTCATCTGCCCTGAGTATTCTCTTATGCAGGAATTCTGTTATCCCTCCTGTTCAACATGCCTCTGGGGGAGATAGCATGGTGATTTGGGATGCAACGGCATAAGTATACATATGACAAGCAGCTCTAGGTCTCTTTTTCTACAGACACAGATGGTGCAGTATATTTGGTTTCCTGATGCCTCCCTGAGATCAGAGTTGGATGAGAGCAAATTAGATAAAGTTCAGGCCAAAGAAAATTCAGGTGACACTGATGTGGTAGGGAGTAAAAGAAATATCTAAACAGTGTTGAATGACTTGTTTTTGCCCACATTTTTGAGGGGGTATGTCAGCGTGCTCTTCAAGAGCTTGACAGTTTAGGAAATCTACTTTTGATCCCCAGTTTCTCCTGCATTCTCAGTGGTGTTAGTGGCTGAAATCTGCATCTGGTGAGGTGATTGCAGTCACTTATGTCGAACGTTTGTTTATTTCTATTACAGTAGTACCTAGAAACACCAAGCAAGATTAAGGCTCCATTGTGGTAGGTGCTGTTTACATACACAGAAAGAGACAGCCATGGCCCTGAAAAGTGTATAGTCTAAATAGACAAGAGACAAAGGAAGTATTACTATCCCCAGTGTATAGATGGGGAACTGGAACACAGAGATTTAAACTACTTGCCCAAAGTCATTCAGGAAGTCTATGGCAGAACTGGGGATTGAAACCAAGTTGAGGGCCTTCCTTTAGTTATCCAAGCCTTTGTGGCCACCGGATAAGGATTTCTGCAGTCTACTTTACATGGGCCTACCACTGAAGACCACTCAGAAGCTACAGGAGTTGCAGAATGCATCTGCTTGTTGGTGTGGGAAGGAGGACCCAAAGATGGCATTGGTTCTCTATTTACTTCTAGAATCAGTGCCAGTTGTTGGCTTTGATTTATAAAGCTTGTCATGTTTTGTGCTCTTTTTGCCTGAGACATTGTCTCTCTCTTTTGAGTTACCACAGAGAGCACCTGTGCTCAGCTGGGACCCTGACAGTTTTCAAAATGAACATCTAAGAGCTTGTGGGAAGGCATTTTCATTGGTGGGATCTTGGTTCTGGAACACGATTCCTTCTCAGCTCTGTCAGAGATGTAGTCTTTGGCGTTCAGGGTACAACATGAGGCTCATGTCATTCATTATTAACTATCATTATTATGAATTTTTCCTTAGCTGGGATGATTATGTGGGTTGAATAAATTCTGTTGTCATTTTTATAAATTAAAATAAAAGAATAAATAAGGCAGATGGTGATGGTGGTATTGGTGTTTTGTTAAATAATCTGTGGGCAAATATGTGTGTCATCCAGTTTTGCCTTTAACTTTAGAACAAGCCTACAGTAGTTCATTATTAAAACACAGTAGAGATATTTATATGAAATGCTGTCAGTCAAATGAAACCAGTCCAGATTAACTCACAGTGTCTGATTCTAAACAATCCAAGTGTGAACGGAAAACAGACACAATAGTCCAGCTTGGCAATCAAGAGACAAACTTTCTTATAGGAAATTTACACCAAAATGACATAGCCATTTAAGAGTCACAGGATAACTTTCCTAGGTCATCGCATAGGGAAATATAATACACTGAAATTGTTTACTAAGTAGCACTAAATCTCCTTTAGTGTCCTTTGCTCCTGATTCTAGACTTATCCTACGGTGAGCTTGACACAGACCAACACTTACGCCTCATGGAGCCTCACTGAAAATGGATTCTGCTCATGGGGAACTCATAGCAGGATCAGGGCCTTAATCACTTTATAAAATTGCCATTGTATCATATAGATGGACAAATGGTGAATAGCACCTGCATACAGACACATCATATTATTTGCACGTATACTTTGCATATGTGTACTCTCTTGCATACACATTTCTGCTCATGATTTTGTGATGGCTCATATACGAGCTCTATCTGAATGTTTTATTATTGCAGCATGTTGCCAAAATTCTTGTTTTTAAATAATTTTTAAAATAAGTGGGCAGATCATAATGGTACATTTTTATTAAGTAATAGAACATCATTACCATAGCATGAATCTGCCAGGGAGTCTCAGATGATGTTATTGCAGTTTAATATACTTCAATCATATTCTACTTAAATATCAGTCACTAACAAAGTTAAAACAAATATGGATTGAAGAATAGTGACAGGTGCAGGATGTCTGAACAAATCATTTGTGATACTGAACATATGCCATGCTCATGTCTGCAGACTTAAACTTTGGAGAGGGATATCCTTACTATAATAAATACTGCAAACCTAAAACATCACATGACTACAATTTGGCATTACATTTCTATGATTACTATTGTACAGTACTACATTATCTCTGCAAAATAGATAATGTATTGCATGATTTTTATACAAAATATCTCTGTGGTTCAAAAGAAATGGTTTGCCATTATAATCTGTGCTAACAGCATTTGGTTTTGTAGATGGTAAAATACTTTTCTACCAACTTTGCAAGACTGGTTTTAATTCATATAGTAGAAAAACTGCTTGGGGGAGGATTATTCCTAGTCTAATGTTTATAAGATTTCCAAAGCAAAGATATTAGGAAAAATAAAATATTTTACACTTAAATGGCACTTTCATTATCATATTATCACATTATCACACTTAAATGGCACTTTCATATCCCCATGTGGTAGGCTAATATTAACATCCCTATTTCACTGATAAGGAAGCTGAAAATTAGAGAAATTAAGACTCATATTTTCAAATGTTTTCAGTAATTTTGGGTGCCCCAGTTTTCTCAAAATGAGCGTCCAAAAGTTGAGGTGGCTAACATGAGGGGACACTTCATCTTTTCCAAAATTGAGCCGAAGAGAGTTGCCCACAAATTGTCTATGGTGGAGATGGGATTACAACCCAGGACACCTGACCCCATTAGTTTTAGACGTAAACCACAAAACCATCCTTCATCTCACTGTTAACCATTTCAATGAACTGGCTAGTATTTACATTAAAGAAACAAGGTGGGTGAAGTAATGTCTTTTATTTGACGAACTTCTGCTGGTGAAAGAGACAAGCTTCCAAGCTACACAGAGCTCTGCAGGTCTCTGTGAAGCTTGAAAACAGAAGTTGGTCCAATAAAATATATTACCTCACCAAACTTGTCTCTCTAATATCCTGGGACCAGCTTGACTATAACACCACTGCAAATAGCATTTACATGTTCCACTGCCCTCTGCTGGATACAATTATAAATACCTGGCTGCATGTCATAGGCTTAACAGAGATTCATTCTACTTTAGTTCCACTGGTAGGGAGCTCTCTCTTTTTATGAAATTTCTGAATGCCCATACTGTGCAATATAGATACCTTGCACGAGGTGAACATTTCCAGCACATGATGAATTTGGAGGATTTAGAAAGATAAAAATGAATTCATTTATTTCAAGATTCTTAGCTGTTACATGCTACTTTTCATTGGTCACTCTCAAGTCCCGTTACAAATTAATATAAGTATCGCTATCCCCTTTTGCATATAGGGAAACTGAGGCACGGAGGTAAAGTGATTTGTAAGGTCACATAGCAAGTTTATGGCAGAGCTCAGAATGGATCCCATATCTCCTAGTTCAGCGTTGTACCACTGAACTCAGGCCTACTTATTAGCCAGAGTGATGATGATGACTATTAAAATAGGCCTTTACACAGCTTAAGCTTCTCAGGCTAGAGACTGGCTAAGACAGTAAAATTTGGATCCAGAACAAGATTTCAAATGTCCCAAAATGCAGGAGGGTTTGAGCACAGAGCTTTAGTTTAGCATGTTATAAAGGTAAGAAGTACTAGCAGCGTTGAAACTGATCTCTAGTAGCAACTTAGTTACCCACAGATTCAGAGCTGTTGGGGTGCTAGGCTGAGGATCTCTGTATAAATGCCTAGAAAGAGTTGGGCCCATCCCTAGCTGTGGCTGTTGTTTCGTGGCCTCTTTTACTGTTCAGATTGGCATTTGTGTAAGCCATAACTGCAGTTACTATTCATGATGATTTGTAACCTTTGGGATCTAGGTGCTTTCCCCATTAAAGAGACTATGGTCTTGAAAACTGGATCTCTCATCAGGGAGATCTGACTCATCTTGCTCCCTTGCATGCTATATACCACAGTATGCATCCGATGAAGTGAGCTGTAGCTCACGAAAGCTTATGCTCAAATAAATTGGTTAGTCTCTAAGGTGCCACAAGTACTCCTTTTCTTTTTGCGAATACAGACTAACACGGCTGTTACTCTGAAACCTGAGAGGAACCTGTTTTTGTATAAGCCATGACCCTTTAAGAAAACCCAGCAAAGAAGACATTCACAAGCCTAGGAAGGAGGGGGAAGCTTATTGTGGGAGTTAAAACTAGTCTATTCTTGCTCCCCAAGCCAGCAGCAGCTGTGGTTATACCCTGAGTTCTATTCCCTTCGGTTAGTGAAGGGTCCAAATCCTTTTTAATGCAACCTCCACCCATCCGAATCCAGCCTAGCTCAGATTTCCTAATGATATTTAAATGTGCAAATCAGCATAACATGGTGACTTGTTTGCATGGAAACAGTTACCTACAGAGTGAGGACAACCTGTAAACATTAAATGTGGATCCTCACTCCTCTTTCTTCCCACCCACTCCTTGATGTCTGGCCCCAAAGCTACAGTGGCTTTCACTGCAAATAGTCACACTGACAGGCTTTTCAGATGCTTGTAAGTAGGGCAAGAGTGGATTAGAGCAGGCATTTTGCAACAGAAGGCTCTGGAGTCTCACCTGCAGAGCCTTAGGATTGCATTTCGTCCTGTTTCAATGCCCTCGAGCGTCTTTTATCTCCCAGTTTCTAAGGTCCTGATTCTTCTTTTCACCTTCATGGGCACAAGGGAGCAAAAGCAGGCAGAAATAGGAGGGGAGGGGGAGCATGAAAGAGAGGGAGAGGAGTCCTCAGAAGCCCTTCTCTACCTCTGAAGGGGACACATTGGGAAGTTGTCACTCTCTGCAGCCTGCTGCCCTCAGAGCCACACAGAGATCCCTGTAGAAGGAAGGAAGTAGAATTCATTAACTCTCACTTTGTGTCTGTGTAACCCACACACCTTCTGGGTATGGTGTTCTGTCCCTTCTTGTGGTAGAGAGAGAGAGAGAGAGATAAAATGAGTCAGCTCTACAGGCTTAGCTAATAGGCAGATGGCTTTTTAGTTCATGCAGTAGAGGCTCATGCAATAAGCTGCGGAGTCCCAGGTTCGATCCTGCGCACCACCAACCGGGGTCTTGTTGATGTTACGTCTGCACCCCCACATCGGAGCTGGAGTTTAGACACAGGCGTCATAGTCAGTCATGAAGTGTAAGGCCAGAAAGGACCAACAGATCATCTAGTCTGCTCTCCTGTATATCACAAGCCACCAACACCCCGCACTCTAAACTCAGCAACCAAATATTGATATCCACTCCACACAGCTCGTAAGAGAGGGAGGGGAAGCTGAGGTGCACCATAGTACAGAAGTAGGACTTCATTTCTGTGCAGATTCTAGCGTCTGCAGGTTTTGGAGGTCATGCCCCTGCTTCCTCTGCCATTCATTCAGACTCTTCTTCACGGAGGGAAACACCCAGTGGAGACACTGCAGAGTTTGCCACCCTGAGTGTCCAGGAATCCCCACCATGTGAGTTTTGCCATGAGAGGAAGCCCCAGCCAGTGGAAGCACTTGCTTCATACAGTATTATAAGGGTCCATAGTAGAGGGTACAGAATTTTTCTCGGTTGTGTTCGAAAACCAAAAGCTTTTTCAAATTTCAATAACCACATAGCTTAGACAAAATCAGATTTTTTTCCTCACAAATATTTTCATATTTTCAAAAAAATCATCAAAAAAATTAACAGAAGATTTCTAACTGGCAGAGGCAATATGGGGGCGGGAGGCATGAAGGGTCAAGTGCCCTCAAGATTGGTTTGTCAAAGGCAGGGAAGGAGAGGGGCTCTGTCCTTCTCTCCCTGCGCTTCTCCCCCGCCATGTTCAGCCGCTTTCCCTGGCTGCCAGGCGGGGAACAGGACAGAGCCTCTTTTGCCTGAGAGTGCCTGGCTAGGAGACAGTGGGGGCCTGCTCCTTGCCCGGGCTTGGCTGCCGGGTACAGGGGTTGAGCATACCCGGGGGGTGCTCTGGCTCACACGGCCCCTGTCCCCAGCAGCAGGGCCTGGGTGGGGGCAGCCTGTGTAAACATGCCAGGGGGGAAGAAGGGGCTCACTTGGCCACTGTCCCCAGGATTTGTGAGGCATGGTGGTCACCCAATTCAGGTGCACACAAAGTTCTGCTAAGATGCAGCCAAAATCTGTCTCTCATATTTTAGCTATTGGTTGCTGCCTACTGGCAAATAAACTACTTGGTCTTTTCTTCCGTTCTTTTAGTTTGGGAGACCCTGTGTGAAGAGGTGAGTTGCACCACATCTAGACTGTATTGAGGCTTCGGTTTGTTGCGATCACTGTTGGTGGGTCATTCCCTGTGCTGAGGGAATGTCTTATAAGAATTTGAGGCTAAGCTCTGACAATCATGTGTTGTACTGGCTGCAGTCAGCTATAGAGATGGGTCACAAAAGCAGTGGCTGTCCTTCAGATAACATAGAGCTGACCGTGAAAGAGCATTATATATGAGGACTGGCACCTTGAAACAAATCCTTCAATCTACTTCAGCTTGTGCAGGTTGCAGTGCCTCTGTGTCATGTGTGGGTTTTGTTTTTCACAGGAGGCAGGCTGAGGTGCGGTAGACAAACTGCAGCTTCTTGAGAGCTTTGGCTTTAGCTCCAGATAATGCAGTCAGAAGGAGTCCAACCAACCGGTAATGAACAAAAGGATCACTGTAGTTGGGCCCTCATCTGAGAAGAAAAGACAAAGTCTCCTTGTTAGACAATGGAATCTGGTATTACTGGTAATTACCATTATTTGGGTGTCCAGGAACAGGAATGATTTCAACAGAACCCCAAGGCTGCATACTGCATTGACCATGCATGGGCATGAGACTGCAGTTGAGAGACATCGTATTTACTACATTCTCTTTTTTGCACTAATATTGCCTGTGTTTTTCCTGGGTCGAGCCCAAGTTACTTCACTTTCATCCAATGGGATATTGTCTGTCTGGGATGAGAGAGAGAGAGAGAGACAGAGAGAGAGAGAGAGAGAGAGAGAGCTGTGTGTAATTGCGCTGGTCCATGTGACCTCACAGTTTCACTTATAGGTTTCACATAGAAGTTAGATAGAAGTGTGGAGACAAGATTGAGTTTAGCTGGATGAGGAGCTGACACCATCCACGATAACATGAGAGGAATGAACATATGCATTTAAGGAATTCTGTCAATTCCAGCAAGTTGTGCAACACTCTATAATGATGGTGTCAAAGGCAGCTGGTTGACTGATTAATTTTCACTTCCATCCATGGCCATAAGGAGGTCATCCATCTACTAGTATAAGAGCTGTCTTTGTTCTATGATCATTCCTGGAGTTGCCTGGGAGGGAACTATGTCATTGCAGAGCTCAGATGTTGCTCAAGTTGGCTTGCTGGTGCTTTCTTGATAACTTTGCCCAGGACTGAAAGATGAGATACTGGGTAGCAGTTCACAGGTGACAGCTTTCTGAGACTGAGCCAAACTGTCACCTTTTTAGGATTGGGTTGGTAGAATGCCCTCCCTGGGGACTGGCAATACCACAAAGACAACCATTCCCATAGTCTGTCAACACTCCAGTTAGAAGTAGAATAAAATTGTGTAAAACACTTTAGAACCTTAAAAGAATTATTTGAATTAAATCTTATAAATAGATGACTGTCCAAGAGTACTCTTTTTGTTTTTAATTAGGATGTGCTTTTCTTTTAAAGCTCATAACCCATATTGCGCACGTACAGCATTTAAATATGGAAGGCAATTGACTTCTAATTTCTATTTGTCTACGCAGGGATGTGATTTCTTCAGTGCTCTAAAACAGTGGTTCTCAAAGCCAGTCCACCACTTGTTCAGGGAAAGCCCCCGGCGGGCCAGACCGGTTTGTTTACCTGCTGCATCTGCAGGTTCGGCAGATCGCAGCTCCCACTGGCCGCGGTTCGCCGCTCCAGGCCAATGGGGGCTACGGGAAGCAGCAGCAGCCAAGCATGCCCAGCCTTACAAGACCTGCTTTTGGAGGATCGGATAGAGGGATTGTCACATTGCCTAGGCACATGTGGGTCAAATTAAGACCTTTACACAGAATGTACTTGATTTTATTAAAGGTTTAAATCAAAACCTTAGTATGATTTTGTGTCCTTTTTATATATTTAATATAAAAAAAATCTATGTAGAGTTCAACCCTGTCTAACCAAAAAGTTTCAGGGGCATAAAACATTTGAATATACAGGGGTCTGAATAACAGGGAGTGTTACAGCCTAAGTGCTGCACAGCCTGGGGTGTAACCTAGATGCAGATAAGAGGGAGTTTGAGATTAAAGAGGTTCCAATAAGCAGAGCTTTACTGTACTCCTATGGCTTACTGCAAATGGAGCAGCCACTGAGGACATTAATTATTTAGCATAACTTTTTCTCTAATATTATTTTCTTCTGTGTTAGCAATCTAGGGTGCAGCTTCATATTCTTTAATCAGATGATAACTAAGAGGAGAAATGCCCTGAAGAAAAAGATCCCTGTCACTTAAATGGGCGATCGACCTGCTGTGTAACCTTTTATTTTCTTGAGAAATATGTAATGTTTTGTGGTCAAGCTTTTCTGAGGAATGCCGTTGCCATCTTCCTCCATATAAGCCCGTCTGTACCAGTTACCTTCATTGCCTGGTTTCCTAAACGGAGCGCCGCAGAGTGTAATATGTCCGTTTTGAAATCAGACTGCACCCTGGCACGCTCATTCATTTACTACACTCACAAGGAAGGGCAAAAAGAGCTATTTGCCCTTCATTATGAATTTAGCAAACAAATGTGCCTTTAAATAACTAGACATGCAATGGGAATCTTGAATAAGATTTGGGGGTAGAGTGTTTCTTCAACGGTAACCCAGATTCTTCCCCTGGAAGCAATCATCAGTGCAACAAATGAACTAGTTAAAAACTATTTTGTTAGGGTAAATAGTCCCAGGATTTCTGTGTGCCGGGAAGCATAATATTCTGTGTTCATATGGTCTACAGCAAAAAAAAAAAAAAGCCTTGCAATCCCTTTTGTAGCATCCCTTCCTGTAAGCTGCCCCTTAGGCTTTTCCCAGATAAACTGGCAGTATGTTTTTATTCCCTACAGTGCAGTTCTCCCTTCCTTTCTATCAGGTCCTAGGCATATCCGTCAGCCCAAATGGGAGCTGAGTTTGCAAGCTGACAGGGGATGGAGAGGGCTGGTGGTGCTGATGTCAGAGCCAGGAGACAGTTGTGATTGGATCTAATTAGACTTTGCAGCAGCAAATAGACAAGCTCCCTGCATGATTGGCTTCAAAGTGGCTGGTGCCAAACAACTAGCAGAGGTGCAAAAAGTAGAAGCCGTGCATTTACAGCCCTGATAAAGGAAGGCAGCCTGAGTGAGAGCTACCAGGCTCTTGAGCAGCTTCAGTCTATACCTTTCCACAGTTCTCACAACAAGCAGTTAAGCATGTCAGCTCAGAAGATCAGAGACACTTAACCCAGCTGATGCCAAGTGACAGAGAATAATTAGAATTAAACACCATGCAGTACTAAAAAGTGAACCTTATCCACAGATCTATCAAGCAGCAAGAACCAGAGGTGAAAATATACAAGAAAGAAAAGACCTCTACATTCTTGTTTACTGAACTACAGTTATGACATCAGTTCTGGGGAACAACAGAGCTTCTGGAGGTCCAAGTACTCAACTAAAATGCAAGTCCAAAAGGAGGAGGAGAAGGAGATCAAAGAGGAAAGGTAAGGTTTGCTTTTCCTCTACCTTTCTTTTCTTTCATTCTCTCTCTTCCTTGTTCTCTCTCACATACTCTCTCCGGGCTGCTGCTGCTTATGTTGTCTATTTATTTTGGATATATGCACTTTTTTGTAGCCTCCAGGATGCTGTCTACACAGAACACTGGGTACAGGGGTTGCAAAATACCCCACAATTTCATGTAGGCTGTAACAAAGAGAGCCTTGCAATTGCTGGAAGTAAGGGGATGCCTGAAAAAGGATAGGGATTGTTATTTTGTTGAAGGAAAAGGGAAGTGTTTTGTTTCCGTCTTTCTTTGTGCTGGATTGAATCAGTTTAATTATCCAGTTTCTGCCGCACAACTCAACAATCCACGGCTAGTGTGCTTCCTTTGACCCTGTCAGAGGTAATGTTATCACATGATTCCTAATGAAATAATACATCGAGCAGTCCTAGGAATTAAAAAAGGAAATAAAAGGAAGCAAGACTTTTGCCAGGTTTTTTTTTTTTCCCCAAATACAAATCACCTTCAGATTCAGAGTTGCTCATACCGCTGACACTGGCTTTGCAATAACATGGGACCAGTTCTTATTTATCTGAGTATTTCTCCTATGACAATTACGAACTGCCTAATAAGTCTCACTTGCACATGGCTTATGAAGCAGAAATTTAGTATGTAAAAACGGATAGAGGATACACCATCTTGTTGGTAATGAAACAAGCTGGAAATCAGTGTGGGGAGAAAAGCAGTTTTCTGACAGGTTGCTACTTACAGACTGTTATTTTTGCCCTGTTATTAATATTTGCCTAAGCTTGCTGCAGTAAAGTTAGTAAATGCATTAATTCTGATCCACTTCTCTAACCAAACCTGCATTATAGAAATGCTAGATTAGTAATTACTCTAATCCAAAAAAAAGTGAAGCTACTGAATGTCATTGCAGACTGTGAGTATGCCTTAGATAAAAGCTTTTCCCAAGACAATCTTGCTTTCTCACAGAGAGGGAATAAGACTTCCTGCCACATTCCTGGTGCTATGCCTGAACAGTTAAAGTTAGGGTTATTGTAAGATATTGTAAGTACTTGAAAGTAAAATAAAATTGATTTAATAAGCAGAATGTCAGAAATGCCCAGCTGCAATTTGTTAAGGCTATAAAGATGCTAATACAAAAGGGTTTACCAGAGCTGTGAATTCCACCTAGTCTGTAATTGTCATTGCTTCGGAGGCCTAAGATAAGTTTCTGTCAGCTAGCTCGTCAGCTCAAGCTGTTCTTTTAAAGCCTTTGAGTAGGTTATTTCTTCTTCAGATTCTGGAAATTAACCAGACAGTTTGGAAGCCCTAAATGTCAATTATTCATGTGTCTTTTAATTATTGCCTCACACAAAATCCATTGGGCGTGCATCCTGATAACTTTCTAGAAAGGCTTCAAAACAGGCTTTCTGTGGCGACTTGCAATAACTAGCCGAATGCTAAAAGGGGGACTCTGCAAAATTGGATTGTCACTATTATATATTTCCCAGAAACTCCATCTTTTTGTTCAAAATTTTAGTAACAAATAGTGCCCTAAAAGTAAGTAAAACAATCAAACGTGTATGTGAACGGATACTTGAAATAGAAAAGCAGCAGCCTGCGTATAACTTTGACTTATTTCAACAAATCTTTAATATTTTCTAATAGCTCATACCAAAGGGTCTTCTACAGTTGTGCTTTATGCTGTGTCACAAAAGAAATATTATCTAAAGTACTAAGCAAGGGAAAAGTCCACCCCACAATTAATGTGGATTAAATCTGTTAGTTTGTAAGGCTCTCTGTTTTTACCTAAACCTAGCTCTACTGACTTTGTAATAAGTTATATGTGCTTTAGCAAACCTAGTTATCAGGACGTTAAAATTTGGCCACAGACTGTTATCCTAAACTTGGGTACAGAAATGAATCAATAATTCATTTAACTATAGAAGAAAGATTCAAAGGCTAATTACACTTGTTAGTTTTGTTTCTAAAACAACAGAAAAAGTGAAGATCTTTAATAAGGTGCCATTTCCTATAAACTGTGTTTTGCTGAAATAATATGGAAGTTAGGCATCTTCTTCAGACAGCAAAGTTGCTAAACGGTAACTATTTGCAGAATGCACAACTGGAATTTTGTAGAATTCCTGAAAGGAATTGATACATTTGTCCAATAGTAGATAGACAACTTTCAGGAGCTAATTTCTGATTCCTTGAAATATGGACATTTGTAACCAGTTTCTGAATATTTTAACTGGTTAGCATGTGAATTGTGTTATCATTCTAATTTCCCTGCCCATAGGCTCATAGTGCACACTCACAAAAATTCATATGTTCATGAATATATGATGACAACTTAAGAAAAACCCAGTATTAAACCTGTTGGATCTGTTTTTTAGAGCACACCAGTTTCCATACTGATTGTATGTATTTTTTTTTTACTAAGAGCAGTTAGTTGCTGATACAAAGGTGTTGTTCAGTGCATCAGATATATTGAGCACTCAACAATAAAAAAGGAACGCATCTTTTACATGAATGAATATGGGTCCTACTGTTTTTCAGATACTGCGCACAATGTAATCTATTTTAATCAATTGAGAAAACCATTTTTAAAGGATTATACCAAAGGTTTATGCATTTAACTATTTTCCAGTGTGTGTTTTACTATCTACAGCAGGTACGCTTTTGTCAGGTGTTATTGAAGAAAATAAACAGGGGGGCGGGTGGCTGTGTGTGTGTGCGCATGTATATGTGTGTTATATATATATATAATGTGTGTGTGTGTGTGTGTGTGTACACAAGTGCACACAGAGACACTCACCTCAGTGTTCAATTTTAATTTAGTAGAAATCAGTGTGAGAAAATGAAATATATCTAAAGACACACAAGTGATTTTACAAACAGATCATTTATAGAAATAAATTCATTATATCAGCTATATATTACATATTTGATGTGTTTATGTATCAGGTTAGAAAGTTGTACTACTTTATAAAACACTTAGGCATGCTTTGGAGTAAAAGCAAGTATTGCTCTCTATTTGATGCCATTCTTTATCTCTTTCTGATTTTACTTTCCAGGTTTTTGTTTATTTTCTTACACTGCTCGATGTGAATTTTAATGCAATGCCTCTGTGTATCAGTGTATAATCCTTTGCTGTGTTTTTCATTGATTCTGGCACTATGCTTTAGGAGTTACGTTACCTCAGAGGCAGTTACATCTGAGGGAAACAAACTGCATTCTACAAAAGTTAAATTTCTGCATTTATTTAGGGTAAATATAGGGAAAGGGACATACTCTCACAGGGACAGGCACTATTTCTGTATATGTAAATCAGGCAGTGGGGAGTGTAATCGCCATGTACTGTATGGTTTCAATGTTCAAAGATATAGTTCAGTTATTATTATTCCCTGTATTATGTTTATAGTGAATGAGTCTCAGGGCTTAGTTAAGACCCTAGTATTAATGGTATAAACAAATGTCCATGCAGTGTGTATCACATTACAAGCATATTTACATAGAAATTTAATTTAGTTTTACACTACTTGCAGAAAGTGTATTGGAAGGCTAAAATATTCTGATATTCATAGCTATTTTGTAAGCAATTATGGTTAGGAATAGTTGCACTATTATTCAGAAAATAACAATTTTAACTCTTAATGGTAAGTAAATATCATAATTTCTCAAAGGGCAGATGTAAAATAAAGACAGATATTTGCCAGAATATCAGCATGCTAATTTTCTGTAAATTACTTAATGGCAGGTCTGTAGCAGTATTAATTTTGTTCTTTTAATCTTTGTCTATGGTGTGATCTGACTTTAGAGAAATATGCTTAATAATTTGGATAAATCCATGTTAACATTTATTCATGTTAACATTTAGTGGCTTGTGTCCCTTTGCAAAACAACAAAAAACACCTTGCAAATTCATATGTGTACGAGTTTGAAACATAATAGGTTATAAACAGATTACTGGTAAAATTCACTTCAGAGCCTTGAACAAATTCTGTGTAGAAATAGGAAGGGAAGGGCAAGAACTTTAAAAAGAAAGTTTGTTTTCAGATGAAAATGCTTAAAAAGGGACTAAAATAAAACAGAGTTGTAACATGTTAATCATGCTGTAAAAGGCCAAACTTTCATAAGCCTTCCTCATCTTGGTGGAAATCAACATTTGGAATCTTAACGTGAAGTTGGTGGGTTGGAATGTACCACTGCTTCATTATTTTCCAAAAGACGACAGCAATTAAATTTACTCATTGTTTGAGTGTGATTTCTTCAAAGCCATTAGTTAAACTTAATCGTAGGAAAATGGGGTGAATCAGATATAAACGCAAAGTGAAATACTGGAATAGAGAGAGCGAGAGAGAGCTGAGTCGCTATTGATATTGAGGGGCAAGAAATAAAAGTTGGCAAAATGAACACAGTAAGTGCAGCGGATGGTGAGAGAGACAGGATTATGATGCAATGAAATTCCAGAGAAAAATAATGAAATAACAAGATTGTACTGAGGATGGAAAGAGGAAGTCAGCTTGAGTCTTCATCACCCAGCAATGCCAAAGTAATAAATAAGCGTGTTTCATCTTGGTTCAGGGACACAACTCCTTCTCTACAACAGGATTGTGTCGTGTTTCAAGATGCGCTCTGCTTATCTCATACCCTGACAGCTCAAGAGGAAGGGCCTGGATTTGATGATAAAATTAAATTGATTAAGCCTTTATCCATCTAATTTTCAACCTTTTTTCTTTTAACTATTACCTCCAATTTCTAGTGATCCGTGTAATGACAGCAAATGGAGATTGCATCAAGGGCATTAGCTACGATGGCTGAACTTAAATTTAGAATAAAAATATGGGATTCATGCATTGATATCTAAATAGCGGAGGATTTGGTTACAGCATAATTGCCTCTTCCTAGTAACTGCATGTAAGTGAGGGGTCAATAAAATTGAGCATTTTACCTTACCAGAGAGAGCAAAATATTTTGGATTAACCTTCACATGTTTACGTAAAGGAGAAAAAAGTACTAGCATATAAATCAATAATATATTCACACTGTACCTGTGCACTCCTTGTAAATAGCTATCTTCATTTTTTCAAACAATTAGAAATTAATTCAGGTTTTTTTGCTTCCTATTATGGCCGTTCAAAATCTCTTAAAGACACCCACAAAGCATCACAATGCAGAAAATGACTGTATGTCACTTAACATCTGTCATTTCTCTTTGTGAGTTGAGCAGGTAAATTTTCCCACACGGTTCTACACACCCAGGCTCACAAACTCCAGATTATTAAACGAGATTAATGCAGTTTTTAAAACATTTACGACAGCCCTTTCTGAAGTTCTACTGATACAAATGGGAAACACTGCACTAAAAATTAAAGGTCAGTTGAAATTGCCTAATGAAATATCAAAGCCACTAAAGGTCTGTACAAACAGTTTTATTAGCTTTACTTCCATTTATGTCTGTATGTGATAGTAAAAGAAAAAGTGAAACATTAGAATATCTAATATCCACTAATTGAACTACTTGGAAACCCTCCTGGCCAATATGCTATAGGTTTTGTGGGTAGTAATGAACCTAAATTGATTCCTACATTTAAAGCCAACTATCTCGACAACCTTCCAGGCAGTTTACAGTTTTTCCTTTGTAAACTATTAGTTATCGAGACAATAAAGCTGATATGCATCAGCAGATACATCAGTCTAAAAGGGTCCATGATAGACTTGACATTTTTTTTATGTATCACAGCCTGATTTCCCTGTAAATTACATAAGCTCCAATAGTAAATAAAGTGCTTACATTTCTTCCCTATCTAATCTTCTTTCCCTATTGGCTGCATTGTTCAAAATTCAGACAACCTAGCAGAGTTTGCAAAAGCATGTTGTAATTGTGAATGTAACAAAAGAGCACTTTGTTAACTCATGGAAGCAGCTTATGACTCCTAATAGTGACTAAGCCTTGGTAATTCATAAAGTAACCAAATGTGGTACCTTTAGTGTACAAGTGATCTGGTGGCTCATTGTTAAGTTTTCTTAATATCTCTTCTTTAAAAGGTGTATTTTTTCCTTTTTAACATGCAACGAGAGAAAGCATTTACTATTTATTTGAAAGGTTTCAGAGTAGCAGCCGTGTTAGTCTGTATTTGCAAAAAGAAGAGGAGTACTTGTGGCATCTCTAAGGTGTCACAAGTACTCCTTTTCTTTTTATTTATTTGAAGTATGTAGATGTATTTCCGGGCTCTGAATTAACCATAGCCACTCAAAGCTAAGAACTGGACATCATTGTGAACAGCTTAATGAAAACTTGTCCTGACTGTGCAGCAGTGGTGAGAAAGGCAAACAGAATGTTAGGGGAAAAAACGAACAGGATGGAAAATAACAATGAAAATATTACAGCGCCATTATATATATGAATGGAACGCCCTCAGCTGGAACGCTGTGTTCAGTTCTGGTCATCTGGTCTTAAAAAGATATCACAGAAGTAGAGGGATCTAGAGATGTGTAACACAAAGAATTAGTGATGTGGAAAGTCTTTCATCTGAAGAGAGGAAACATAAGAGGGGCGATGGCAAAGGTATACAATTAATGAATGGTCGTAGGGAAGGTAAATCAGGTAGTCCTCTTTGCCTATCCTTATAATACAACACTGAAACTGAAAGACAACACATTTAAAATTGATAAAAGGAAATATATATTTTATATAACACATAATGAACCTGTGGAACTCATTGCCTCCAGATATTTTTTACTTCAATATCTTAATAAGATTTTTTAAATCCTGTATATATGGATACTGGGGTTGATCCTGCAAAATTGATATCAGTGAAAAGTTTGCCATTGACTTAAGTGAATGCAGAATCAGGCCAGAATTGATGAATTAATAGGATTTGGTTTTTAAATAGGAGCTATAAATCCTTGTTCTTCAAAGCATAATCCAGCCATTTACTAGAGCTGGATGGATTAGGAGGAAACTTGCTTTACAGGAAAGCTATTCCACAACTGCTCACTGTAGTGTTTCTTTCACCTTATTCTGGTGTCCTGGCCATTGTCAGCAATACAGTACTCCAGATTTTGCTGTTGTGGAAGATTTAAAATGCCACCAGTAAAATAGCTAGAAAAAACATATGGTTAAAATGACATGTGTGGGCAGATAATTATTTCTTTTTAAGCAAAAGAAAACCAGTGATATGAAATGACGGCCAGATATTATTATTATTTCTTTGTATTATCATAGTATCCAGATACAGTAAATCTTTTATAATCTGTATATTTACATCAGTGGATTAGTCCTGCAACCCTTAAATAGTCTTATTTATGCAAGTGGCCCCATTGAACTTGAGGATTGGGTCCCAAAGTAGTTTTAAATGCATTTGATTTTAGATATATGCCACCTGCTAATATTGTTCGGAAGTACTGATGGTAAAGGAGGTTGCTGGTTCTTTTTCTTTTCTTTTTCTTTTCTGGGGTTCAACAGTGGTTTACAACTAGATTTCAGTCTGAAATCTACAGAACAAAGTGACGTTACCATCTTTATATAATCTTTGCTCTCTGTAAGAGAAACTTTGTTCAGAATTATTAGTGGAGTCGCCACTCTCTCGCTGTTAATGAAACACCAGCATGAAGAGTCAAAGGTGTATGAGAAAAAAAAATTGAACGTGACAGACTTTGTATCTCCATCCTTGTAGAAAGAGATTTACACCAAATTAATTTAACATAATTGCCTGGTTCTTACCTCTTCTTAGAAGCTGAAAAATGGCTGTTTATTCTTTAAAAAAAGAAAAGGAGTACTTGTGGCACCTTAGAGACTAACCAATTTATTTTAGCATGAGCTTTCGTGAGCTACAGCTCACTTCATCAGATACAGTGAGCTGTAGCTCACGAAAGCTCATGCTAAAATAAATTGGTTAGTCTCTAAGGTGCCACAAGTACTCCTTTTCTTTTTGCGAATACAGACTAACACGGCTGTTACTCTGAAACCTGTTTATTCTTTAAATGGTGATGGAGGGGGGAAGGGGGAAAGGCAGTTAGAAACCAAGGGAAATATGAACCGGAAATAAATATCAAACAATGGCTATGACGCCCGCACTAATGACATATCACCCTCATACCAGGCCTTAAGCTGCCACCTCTACTTGCACTGGAATCTCATAGTAAGGTCCTGCTCAGCATGAGCCACGGTAGTAGAATTGTGCCTACTGTATATATATAAAAAATGGTCTCCAGCTGCTCTAGACGTCTAGACATGCTAAATTGATGGGTATCATAAAACCCAGGTTGTATTAGGAAATAGCTCTTAAACACAGTGGAATTCACACAGTTCTTACTTAAATGTGGGTTATTATTGGGTTTTATAATATTATGTTTAAGAATTTTATATATAGCTGTAGAAATAGACAAAAGATATAAATGCAAATACAAATATAAATATAGTGTGTACATATACACACAGACAGGCATATATATAATAGTCCCAAATATATTGTAGTTAAAACAAATATGTGAAACCATCCAAAGAAAACAGCAAATAGAAAACAAATGGAGAAATAAATAAATGGAAGAAACTCCTAATCACAGTTTCCAAATTACATCTACAGTATATGAAATGAGTACATTTGCTACAAGTTTTTTAAACTTGGTTACTAGACAGGATAGCTAATTTAAACAGGTTTTCGTCTAATGAACTCAAATATTGCAGACCCAGAAGTTAAATGAAAACATTTAACGTGTTAAAAATGAGAGGATTTGGTTTAAACCGCTTCATGTGCTGATCTTGTTTCAGCTGCATCTATGGCAAAACTCATACTTCGGAGGGAACAGGGGCAGACCCTAAGCTTGTGTTTTGTATTGCATTCATCCTATCATCATCATCATGTTTCTATCATCCCTATCATACCTGCCACAAAATACATATAGATTCCTGAGTAGTTTATAAGTAAAATAAACTTTCTTTTAGCTGATATCCAGGTTTCCTTTCCCCCTTGCCAATCGCTTCTATTCGGATGTTGAAATTTATACAAATGGTAATTTAGGGATGGGGTGGGGGGGATCACAGCTATCTTTATTGTCTCTATCCATTGTTAAGCAGCAGAAACAGTAATTAAATTGCAGCTCAGCTCTTGCTCTTTATATCTTTAAAAGTTTTAAAAGAACAGTGTGAGCAGAGAATTTTCCCTAATGTCATGGACAGAAGATTTCCTCGAGCTGCTAACTGCTATGCAGTATATTAATTGGTCTGTGGTGCAGCATTTATTTATGCTAAAACATCTGATATATTTGTCTGTAAAATCTGTTATTTTAAAAATCGCGATATTTGGCTCATCATCACCACAGATCACTTTAAAATGACCAATTTTACGGGCATCTGCCATACTCCACAAAGATTTATTTTATTGAGTGCAGTATTCACAAAAAATACCTTACATGCATTCAGCTGAAAGCCATAAACTTAGTCACTTAATGATAAAAAAGCAAAAAAATCCTCGTACTACAAATTCTCCAATATTCCAACACATGCTGAAAAGGGGAATACCTAGTATTTAAGTATAAACACTACTTCAATTCTCCTAGCACAAACCAAGAGCAAGACTCCATACATGAACTTGTGTCCTAGCAATAGTGTATAGTAAAAGCATACCTTTCCTCTGCATTCAGTTGCTAGGAGAATGGAGAATTTGTAGATCTAAGCGTGTCTGGGACAAATTGTAAACAGTGAGGATGAAATGCAGTCAGACACCAACTTGTCATGAGTATCCCGCTCCCAATGGATTACAATTTGTTCTCAAAACCAGATGCGTTTGTTAAGGTCTTATCCTACTTTGATTAGTGAGAAATGAAATAGAAATTAGGAGTCTTTGCTTTTATAAGTGTGGTTTGCAATTGTAATAGGACAAATAACGGCTTTTACAGAACACACATTTACAGATGCATTCTAGAAAGTGCACACTTTGTTAGCCAGATGTTATGTTCTGAATAAATGGCATCAGACTCCAAAAAATAATTCTAGTCAGTGATGTGCTAGAGGGCTCGTGTGAGGACTCCGCGAGTGCCTTGTTAAAATTGCGCCCTCAAATTGGAAAGAGGGTTGGTGTGTTTTCCCTGCCCAACACAGAGATTATCCTCTTTCTTCAGGTAATTCGAACTCTTCCAAACCAGAAAGGATTCTTACTGCTAGGGTTAATAAAAATGCATCTTCATCATTGTCATAATACTTGGCACCTGTGCTTTGAATATTCAAAGCACTTATGCAGAAATTGTCATATTACGTCTCAGAATTAGAGAGGCAGACTACCTAAAATTCACAAGTGAGGAAACTGAGCCAGAGTGGTTCATGGACCTCAGGGTCAGGATCAGGTTTAGAATTCAGGAGTTTATAATACCCAGTTCTGTGCAGTAAACCCTTATTCACATTTAAGGAGCAAATTTTTGCCTTTGGAATTAATCAAATTGCACCAAATTTTCTCCGTGGAACGTTTTTCTAGGAGAGGACAGCCCCTGGTATCCCTGGCCATTTCAAATTATGGAAGTTAAAAATGTGCCATACTGCAGTATCAATATTCACAGTACAGGAACAGAGTGTAAACAAGGTCAGCAAATGAACCTATTCTATTTCTTTTTGAAACAGTGTTGTCTTTGTCTTTGGTAGTGCTTACACAAGTGTTTGTTTTAAAATGGGAAAACAATGGGTAGGGCCAGATCCTCAGCTGGTGTTATATTAGTATAACTCTTTTAATTTTGATGGAGCTAAATTTGTCCCACAGTCACTAGTGCTGTACATGTGGTAGAAGGCTTACGGGAAGCTGAGTGAGAAAATATTGTTGGGAACCACTTCTTCAAACATTAGCGGCCTATCACAAGCTTTATGTAAGACTAGTATATTTGTGTAACATATGTGTTCCCTTTTCCAATGTTAAAGGGGAATTTGTATACAAGGCTGATTGAAATGGTTAGAGATTTTTCTAAAACACATTGAAATGAAATGATTAATTTAAAAGGTGTAATGACTTCCAAGTTTATCTAATTTTGTGCAATATTTATCAGAAATCTTCACAGTCCCTACATTTGTTCTTTGCCAGCAACTCACTCTGTCTACGTGTGCCCATTTCCTAAAAGACCACTAGGTTTGCTGTACTGTTAAGAGCAGTTTCCATTATAAACTGTGTATACTTCTTAGTCATAAGAAGTCATGAGATCAAGAACAAATTTTAAACAGAACTTGAAAATAATAAGCATGCTGATTTTGTAGGTTACAGGATTCAAAAATTACTAGTATCTGCTGTTATTTTTCATTCTGAAAACTAAAAAAAAAAGTCTTTTTTTAAAAGAACAGAGAAGTTGTGGTTCCTTCATTGATAATGTGTATTAGTGACTTTATTTAGGAACAAAAAAACCACAAATATAAAAGTTACCAACAAATTCCTTTCCTTCATTTATTTAGACAAATTCCCAATAATTTGTAGTACACTGACTTGAGCTGCATGTGAATTGGCAAAATAGAAACTGCCTCAGACTTTCACAGTAATGACTGAAAAAAAAATGTTGAACTGTAAAGGATCCAAAAAAAACATTACTGTCACAATATATAGTTAATTAAGCAAAGCCTATGTAACCCTCCAGATACATGAATTGCATGCTTTTTTTATCTTTCTCTTCAACCAGCCTCCACCAAAACATCTTTCTCTGTCATCCCCACCTGTTGTTTTTGTCTTACATGGGTTTACAATTCAGTGTAGACATGTATGTGGGATCAGGGCTTGTGGACTCAATATTTCCAAGGCTGTCCTCAGGAATCCACACTGCATTCTAAGCCTGGGTTTACAATTGCTGGATCCAGGTCTCAGAGCCACGTCAAAGTGTCCAGACTGCACTATGCAGACCTTCTGACTTGGGTCTGCAGCTTGAGCTGTGTCCATACTGCAAAATGACAGGGCTAGCCCCCTGTCTCTCCAAAGAGTCTGAGGAACTGGGTGCTTGCTGACCTGAGTCAGATTGAATTGTGTATGTGGGTGGAAGGGGGGCTTGGGCTCAAACTTGAATCAGAGCCCAGACTTAGTGTGCCATGTAGACATACCCAAGTCCAGTCATACAAATCCTGACTCATGGAGAAAATTTATTCAAGCAAATATTGGGAGTACTTATGAGTGACTCTTAGATTGTACAATGTCTTCAGGGCAGGGATCCTGTTATCCTTTTTTTCGAGTGCCATGCTGTTCCAAGGCATTATGGTCCCGATTCAGAAAAACACCTTAGCATTTTCTCAAAAATCCCGTCCTTATTTAGCAAAGTACTTAAGTACATCCCCAAACCCCTTTGAAGTCAATGGGACCTAGCGCAAGTTTAAAGTTAAGCATGTACTTAAAAGCATTGCTGACTCAGGGCCTGTATAGGTAACAAATCATAGTAATTGTCCTTTTGGTAAATAATTCATATTTTAAAATATCCTTAATATATTTATTTAATAGTGTATGTTTTAAAAGGCTCCTTCACACAAATTTTCCCATTCATGCACTTATACTATGTGAAGGATTCATTTCCCCCTGAAAACCCACGCTTTACAATAACAAAAGAGAGTAACCCGCAAAGTATGTTTCTGCACTACTAAGGTTGAAACAATCCCCAATAAAAGCAAATATATTGCAAGTCAAGGGGCTGACATTCCTTTCTCCCGCCTCTGTGGTTTGGTACTGCATGAGGCTGTTATATAGCCTCATATTTGTGTATATGCAGCAATAGTGAGACACAAGAGGGTGAAGGATGGTTCATCCAGTTTGACTTTAAGCCATCTCACTGGTGGTGGTGTGCATCATTACATTAATATTGCCTGTGCTGGTTTGGTATGGTTTTACATAAATATACACCTAGCCACCTGTGCAGTCAGACACAGACCTACATGCAAACAGTATGCTTTTACTCTAGTATACTGCAGTGCAGTGTGATTCAGATTACGCTGATTCACTGCATGAGGTTAAAAAAGAGGCTTTTCAATAATCTTCAGTGTATATTTTGTGTGTTCATACACATACGGGTGGACAGACCTAGTACACCATATACTGTTATGCATGCAGTCAAGCATGCACACAGTTGCCCAATCTGTACACAAAAACATTGAATGCATCCGATGAAGTGAGCTGTAGCTCACGAAAGCTTATGCTCAAATAAATTGGTTAGTCTCTAAGGTGCCACAAGTCCTCCTTTTCTTTTAACAATATTATGGTGCCCTGACTGAATATAGGAAGTGGGCTTCAATCAATTCTGAGACAGCTTCTCTGCGCTGAATATTACATAAATTTCTCCACAACAGCTTGTTTCAGAAATTTTCCCTAATAATGTAGATTAAATTAAATTGTTTCTGCTGCTTTAATGCATATTCATCAGATAAAAGCCCAGACAGTTATTATGATAGTTTCTCTAGCAGGTGGAGTATGTTTTAGGATTTGATGGACACAGGATTTGATGGAGTAATCTCAGTGACATTTTGTGGATTATTTTTATGATGGGGGTTAGCATAAAAAGTGAGAACGTAAGCAGATTTTGAGGTGATTTCATTATGTTTTTACATTTGTTTCCTTTTATCGTTTTAAACCGAGAATAAGTTCATGCTTTGAACAAATGCAAGTCTTTTAAGGCAAGTAATAAACCACACAAATAAATGCTGCATAAGAAATATATGTATAAAATGACATTAATCATATGCAATAATGTTTCTAAAGTAATTGATTTTATTGCATTTATTTTCTTAAATAGTAGGAAGAACCTGAAGAAAATGTTATTGTATACTTTTGCACAAGTTACATGTTGTGTTATGTATATGTGCTTGTGCAGTATGCATATTACAATACATGTTTTGGTTCATAAGAAGTCACTAATACAATTGATAACACACACCTCGTGGTCTCTGGGAAAATGCAAATAGAAATCAAAGCACAACTTCACGTTTTTAAAAAATTGAACAGAGAAGAAAAGAAAAAAAAAAGCTTGGTAACAAAACTGAGCCAAAGAGAGCCGAAGTCTGATCCTGTTCCCATTGAAATCATTGGGAGTTTTGCCATTGGAACAGGATCAGGCTCTATTCCTATTAGGACTCCTGTCCCATAGGTCATGCTCACATGGGTAATCACATTGTTTTCAATGCAAATAGACTTCAGTGGCAATACTTATATAATTAGTGTCAAATAAACTGGCATTATAAATAATGGGTCACTGCCAAATTAGAGTTTCCAAAAGAAAATGGAAGTTAGAATTGCACACGCAAGAAAAGCCCTCTATTCCGTCTCTGAAGTGTATGGTTAGAATTTAACATTCCAAGGGGTTTAAAAATACATTTGATAACACACAAGACTAACACGGCTGCTACTCTGACACAAGAAGTTATCACACTAGACTCCACATCTGTTAATTGCTTTATTGCTAAATATCAGTAGCTGCATGGTATTTGACTTAACAGAAATAGACATGTTAAAATGCTATTAATTTCTTTACAGTGTTTTGTTACCAGTGAAACTTCAGAGCTATGAATGCATGTTTATAATTAATTTCTACTTAAACTCTTATACAGAGACATGGTAGTAATATGCATATTAATATACACACCAGCACGTGCCCCAGCAATGTTTATGTTAACCTACATGCATATTCATTTACAGGGGCTGAACTCAATGAGAGTTTAGAGATTCGCTTCACTAGGAGCTGG
Organism: Eretmochelys imbricata; assembly: GCF_965152235.1. NCBI lineage: Eukaryota > Metazoa > Chordata > Testudines > Cheloniidae > Eretmochelys > Eretmochelys imbricata. The sequence continues at coordinate 246,015,722 of NC_135573.1, forward strand.
ATCAAGCACATACTATTTAACTTACGTGGGGCCAAATTCCAAGCTCAGACTTTGACTCATCAGGTTTTAATTATTTACCATTAAGCGCATGTGATGATCTTCCCCCTCTGGTGTTACTACTCTCACACTCTTCCATTGTATAAGCTCACCTCCAGCTGCCTTGCTGTGTCTCCTATTTTGTTTATAAAATCTTGCATTTTATTTCCTTATGCAGCTATAATCATTGATTAATTAACAAACCTTCAGTTCAGAATTTTCCTCTAATTCTCAAGCCATTTATAACCTTAGCCTACAAGCCAAGATTGAAAGTCAGCCTTGTAGTTAATCTTGTTGCATTTTTCATGAATATTGTTTGTGCTTTATTATGCTGGTTATATTCTCTTACAATGAAATTCACCCTGATGTGGAGTCCTCCGCATCATGAGGCCCTGATCCTGCAATTAACTCAGTGTAGACAGGCAGTGTAGACAGGCAGCGTACCTCCATGCAGGTACAGGAGACAACATATGCAGAGTCAATTGCAGTGTCACTGATCTCAAGTGTTCAAAACCCATGAGTGAGGCCTCAAAAAATGATGGCATTGGCTTAAAAAAGTGAGATTGTAAATAAGTAACAGATTTGGGGTTGTTTTTATGCCTTCGGGCTTTTGAGGCTTTAGGGCATACTCACAGTTTCAAGATTTTCTCTGCAAACACAAGGGCTAGACAAAGGAAAGCTGTGATTCTCACCTAATCACGTGCTTCCAGTAGATGGAGCTTTAAGGAAATCACCAAAAATTTAGTGAGACTCCCAACTCTTATCAGGAAAGTTGGCAACACTGAGTTTGGAGCCTAAATTGTCTCCCAGTGCTATGAGATGGTGGGAAAACACAGGACAGATGTAGGGCAGCAGGGGAAGGGTGTCTCTGCACCACTGCACTCTGGAACAGCGTGCTCCACCATGACCAGGTATACCAGGATGCATGGAGGGGAGTACAGCAACCACTATTCCATCCCACAGACGGCAATTGTAACTACAGAAGGACTGTCCTGCAGCTAGACGCCCTGTGCCTGCCAATAGTGGGGGGGAGGAGGCCTGCCGATGGGTAAGGGGGGGGAGTGAGGGCAGCCAGCTTCAGCAGTGTTATTAGCATGCTCAGTCCCTGTGAACATGCTCAGTACAAGCCAAGCAGCAATTTGTGGGGGGGACATGACCCTGCATGCCCCCCCACAGTGCATCCCCTTATTCACCGCTACAGAAGTCTCCTCCATTACACTTGTTGTATACCTTCTTTGAAACAATCACAATCTAAAGGCTGGGCGTTTCAAACAGCCGGTTGCCACTGTGTGTTTTCAGTTAAAAACAGTGGGACTGGAAACTCTTCCTTGTGATCTTTTCCAGCTCACCGCACAAAGGGAAGCATGCAAGGTAAATTCTGGCGAGATGCTTTACATTCCTGTACAAATGGAATAATGATCGAAAAAATATTTATTTTCCTGTCCCTTATTCTGAACTAGTCACTGTTCCTAATCTGCACCTAGTAGCACAGAAAAGATGTATTCCTCCGAAAGGGACCAACCATCATCAAACATCCCATAATTTATGTAGCAATTATTGTTTACTCACCACTGAAGCAAATACCCTCATGGACTTGCCAGTCCAAGGGACCGAGTCCTTCACTTCACCTGGGTCAAATGGGTAACAGACTTTTTCATACATGATTCTTAAGTACAAATAGAAAAGCTATTGATAGCAGTTGTGATACTGCCAGCCAGCAATCCACTGAATTATTGAGAAATGATACCTGTTTTGTTATTCATACAGTCGGAGCCTATAAAAAGCTCTTGCAATATTTTGTGCTACTGTTTGCACTAGTGTTCACAGAGGCCACCTGGTTCCCGGGCTTCAGCTGAGCTCTGCACAGCAAGGACGAGGAAAGCAGGCCCTCCATGTGCCAGGACGGCACACTGCTCTGATGAACTCTGGAGAGCATTGTGCATTTTAAAGAGGCAGGTCAGGGGGCACCTCACTGAAGGGTTACTGAGTCTTTCTACATGAAGAATGGGGTAGATGAGTGCATTGTCACCCAAAGAAGATGGTACCTGAGAAGTTTCAGGAATACTGGTTGTGGGAAAAAGGGGACCAACAAGCCATCCCCCAAAGACACTGAATGCCTAGAGGTGGGTGAGATATGTGGCTGTGTCCTGAAGATGAGTTTATGACACTCTGAGTGGAACACCCTCCTCCTCAAATGAATGATGAAGAGAATCAGGAAATTCCCTCCCTCTCCCGCCACAATCCATGTTCATCATGTACATACACATGTCCTCTTCACTTTGAGCAAAAATGACAAAAATGGCAGTATAGCCTCACGACATGTCTGTGTTCTTAATTCCAGCCAACAGAGACAGTTCTCAGTGCCTGTATTTCCTATGCACAGATGAAAGCTCTGTTTTAACATTATGCTTGCAAAAAACATGGATAATTATTGTGAATTGAGACAGAGGCATTTTAAAATCAATTAAAACAATTCCAACACCCTAGCTGAATTCTTTCCCTTCCAGTTTAGAGATACCTGTGTATTTACATAATACAAAGGTTCATAACTACCCTCTTAGAATATTAACATTGGCCTGGTCATCCCCTCCCTCCCATAACATGAAAAGGCCTGCTCTCCATGAACTACTGTGTAGAAGTTGGCTAAAGCAGCCAGGTTCCCTCTATAAAGGTTGTGGGTGCAAGAGGGGAGAGAAAAGGCTACACAGTTGTCCATGAAAAGAAAACAGATATTGTGGTAGATTCTACATCTCTCAATTTCCACCGAGAACAGCGCAAAAGCCAATAGCTGGAAACCAGTTACAGCTCCATGAATTTCTGCACAGATGATTAGAGCAGCCTGGCAGTTGCTCCAACTTGTGCCAGCTGGCAGTGGCCCCTAAAAAGTGGGACCATGGGGAGGGAGGTGTAATAGCTAGCCCCCTGTATTAAGGGGCAGTGGTTTTCAACCCTTGGGGGTCTGCAGACTGTGCCTACGGGGGTCTGCGAAAGGTTGTCATTACCATAGAACGTTGGTTTTCAACCTGTGTTCTGCAGACCCCTGGGGTTCCACAGGCTATGTCTAAGACTTCCATTTGAAATTTTTTAGGGATTCACAAATGAAAAAAAGGTTGAAAAGGATTGTAGGGATATCACCAGCTGGAGAGTTATGCAGTCAATGCACCTTTTCCGCCACCTAGTGGTGTAAAGGGAACAGAATATAGTATCAGTTCTGGTTCATTGTCCTTTTAGATTATAAACCCCTTCAGCCTGGAACATGTCTTCTTCAGTTTTCACCTAGTGCTTTGCTGATGCTCAGTAAATAACTGTAGTAGGCTAACGAAAACACATCAGCTGAAAGGAGCCAGGTGTGTCAGGAAAGGAACTTATGTAGCTAAGGAAGATTGCAGGGTACCCACACTCTGAAACTGTTGAAGTTTGGGCTTAAAGTTATATTTCCCTCCTTACAAGGGTTATCTCTAATGTTAGGACCTAATTTATCTTCCAACCGCACAATCCTATGGCTTTCCCACTGTTGTTGTTATTACCATTGGTTGTTTCCCACATAAATGCTGAACCAGGAAAATGATGGGTGGTAACTGCTATTTATGTTAATCAAACTGCATACAGGCCATGAACATAGCAAAAACCATCTCAGGAGGGAGGGAAGGAGGAGATAGTATGTTGTTGTTTTCCTGTATTTCTTTTTTGCTGATATGATGCAGGGGTTCTTTACAAAGTCGGCATTCCCCAATAAGTATCACCCACTGGAATCTGAGATGCCAGTTTCCCTCATGAGGGTAACTGTAGTATCTCAAATAGTACTGCGTGGTAGCTGTAGGAAAATGTGAAATTTTAATTGAAACCACGGACATTGTACATAAATAATTTGATCACTGTTTATAACTTTGAAGTGAGGTAGCACAGTAGAACCTCAGTTATGCATGCTACATACCAAATTTAATGAATTAGCAAATAAACATTATTAAAAATCCAACAAGGATACAGCGTCAGAAGTTTATTTTATTTACTTTAAAAAGTGTAGATCTAGTTCTTTATACGGTTGACCGCTCCATGTGGTGGAAGGCTGGATGCGTATGCCAAGTTTTGCCATAAATTGGCTGCAAGCATATGTTTATGTGTCTGTTTAGCTCCCGTGCTTTCAGATGACACCATCCTCCATTAATTATTTGTAGTGTTCATGGTATTCTTGTAAAAGTAGAGCCTGACCGTGCAACCTTTAATCCCAGTAGTAGGTTTTACACATGTAGCCAGTCCCATTGAGTGGGATAACTGGATGAGCAAGCATTGCAGCAGCTGGCCCCTTCCCATAACGTATTTTGTGAAAGTAACTGAGTCTTAGAAATATGAGATCTCTACTATTAAGCGTGGGGTGAGACCTCCACACTCTTGGTTGGAATGATCTGTTTTGAGAAGCAGTGAAATGAGACCCAGATTATAAACTCTTTGGGGAAAGGACCATTTTATGGCGATGTGTGTATACAAGACCTAAAACAATGGGGGGTTTTGGTGCTACCTCAATATAATTAATTACTACTGCTAATGAAATATTTATATTGTGCCACATAAGAGATAGACAATTACCCAGCTAATGAAACCTTCAATGATTATTTTTATTTAAAATAATAATAAAGTCCCATACTCTCTGTGCATACTCTGCAATTAAATGTGATCAGCCCAATAACTACTGAAGAAGAAAAATAGGGAATTGCAGAAAGTTGTACTTGATACCTGTACATTAGTAATGCAAAAATAAACAGAACATTTAGAACGAGGAAATCAAATCTGCTCTTTGTTTTAATTTGTTGTTGTATTTGATAGAAATAGCTAGGATTGGGAAATGATTACTAAGAAGCATTATTTGTATACTGTATATTTCAAATCACAAAGAAGTGTTTCATTTAGAATGAAATCATTAACAAAAGTCCATCAATACATGAATGAATAGGAATGAAATGTTTCTGGTGCTGCAAAAAAATATAGTGAGTCATTAGCATTGGTGCAACTAGCTTCTTTTTCTAATTCACAGCCACATATCCCGATTAACTGTAAAATATTCCCAGATTTAGGACACACTGTCCTCCACAGAACGCTTAGCTGGGAAAGGTTATTAACACTGAATGGGGACTGTTCTCTCAGGAGAGCTGCAGCTAAAATGACCAGGGAAAGAAATAGCACAACTTCTCAAATTAGCATAATTAGTAATTATCTCTTAATAGCCCCACTTGGCTTTGGAGACTTGGCACTTGAAATTCCGCTTAAAGTTCAGTGAGGAAAAACAAATTTCACGCTGAAATGTCTCAATAACACAGCTGAGCTGCTGAGGTAATCGTCTGGTTTAGGTAAAGGAGAGAAGATGAACATATGGATAGCTAAGATCTTTCCTGTAAGTACTGTGGTTGTGTTTACATATGTAAAGCACTCAAGACTTGATTGTAGAGTTGCATCCTTCTCTTTTGGGGAGGGAGTAGGGGTGAGTTAACTTTTCCATATTTCTCTTTTAAGAGGGAAAAAAGGATTAGGGTAATAACAAAGTAAAATGAAGTAGCCTCATCCCTTTGGCATTTTGCAGAGTTAACTGGAAAAGATAATAAGCTAAGACAAACAAACGAAGTGGTGGAAGGAAACAGCAGACTTTATTGTAGCCAGTGCCAGAACTAACCCCTTCCCAAATGGCAGTGTTCTTGAACATTTTACTCAGGACAAAATCAAATGAATAAATGCAAGGAGCAATAGTAACCCTAACATTTTTTTCTTTTTGTGGCAAGGAAAGAGATGTCTCTCTTAAGATGCTTTTAGCTGAAAGAAAACAAACGCTGAAAAAAAATAGTTACAATTTTTATGTAACTAAAAGCTAGTCCTCTTTATCCCCAGGGAAGGAGTAATTTATCAGCCGATCCTGATCTGAGCAATCCTTTGTTATTATTAATATGTGTTTTATTTACACGCTGCACAGCTGGTTTGAAGCCCCTAACGAGAACAACATGTAAGCAATCGATAGGGTGCCAGAAACTAGTTCTGAATAGGAAAATAAGTTTCCTCATTCTAGCCTCTTTGACAGCTGGACGATCCATGTTAGGAGCCACCCATGCTGATAATGGACCTCTCTGGTTGCTTTTTTAAAAAAAAGTGTCAGATTTTGCTGAGTTTAAATTGCCTGGATCTGAACAAGTATGGAAGGTGAATTGCACTCTCATTTCTGAGCAGCTCAGCCTCCTCCAGGTGAGGCTGGATATGCCTTTGAGAACAAGCCAGAACTCCGCAATGCCTGTAGAACAAAAGGCTCCTCCATTGCTCAGAAAAAAACTCTCCCTTACCGCCAAATCGACAGAAAACTAGAAAATATGAAGATAAACTAGTCAGAAAAGGCTGACAGCTGTTATAAAACTGATAGGCTGACACTCTTGTGACCAGAGGAGGAAAAAAGGCTTGGCTTGGAAACTCTAATGAAGCCTGGCCAAGGTCCATTAGCTCCTCTTCACTTGTAGCTTCTCAGCCTCACACCCTATTGATTGCTCTTATTATACAGGGTGCTAAGTGAGAAATGTGATTAAGCAATCTGCTAGTCTGTGTTTCAGAGGACCAGTTTCTGAAAGTGTTTCAAATTCTTTATCAGCCAATAAAATTCATTTCAAAATTCAGAAAGTGTATGAAAGGCAAGGAAAAAAAAAAAAGAAATGGAACTGGATCAAAAGAGATGAAATGACATTTTAAAAGTATGGAAATGAGGAGCGTGTTGAGTCTGAATTAACAGCATAAAGCAATAAAAAAATGCAGAAATCTGGCAAAGTCAGATGGAAATATTTTCAGTCTGAAGAAAAGCAGGAGAATATAGACAATGTCATAAGGAGACAAGCACATTCCCTTCCTCCCCCACTCACATCCATTCCCCAAATGAGCACTCGACAAATAAATTAAGCTTACGCACTAACTATGGAGAGATCGCTGACAAAAAATCTGATGGATATCTGAGATTTTGCAGAAATATCTTCTGATATACTACATGTGGGTGGCAGCTGCTAAGAAGAAAATCCTACAAAAGGAAAATGCCCACTTCTTGACAAGCCTCTTTGTTGAATGATTGATATGTTTCTGCTTTCTGTCTTCTTTATAGTATCAGGAACTGGAGGTGTTGTTTCAGGACCAGAGCTATTAAGAATTTTTTAAAAATCTGTTAACTCCAGATTTTGGTGCCCTGTTTTCAAAATAGGCCTATTTCATGGTGCCCACAACTTCACTTGAAGAACTCTCCATGCTCAAAGTGGGTAATGGTCTGCATATCTTAATTGTATGTAAATTCTCATTGGAAGGCTGATCTTGTGGTCAGGGCAGTGGGACTGGAAGCCATGAAATCTAGGTTTAATTCTTGACTCTGCTTCACACTTCTTGTTTGATCTTGAGTGAGTCACTTAATCTCTCTCTGCCTTTGTTCCCTGTCAGCAACAAGGAGATGATTAGGGCCCTACCAAATTCACGGTCCATTTTGGTCACTTTCGCAGTCATAGGATTTTTTAAATCATAAATTTCGTGATTTCAGCTATTTAAATCTGAAATTTCATGGTGTTGTGATTGTAGGGGTCCCGACCCAAAAAAGGAGTTGTGAGCAGGGGGCGGAGGTCGCGGTACTGCTACCCTGACTTCTGTGCTGCTGTTGGCGGCGGTGCTGCCTTCAGAGCTGGGCAGCTGGAGAGCGGCGGCTGCTGGCCGGGAGCCCAGCTCTGAAGGCAGAGCCACCGTCAGCAGCAGCGCAGAAGTAAGGATGGCCTGGTATGGTATTGCCACCCTTACTTCTGCGCTGCTGCCTGCAGAGCTGGGCCATCAGCAGCCACCACTCTCCAGCCACCCAGCTCTGAAGGCAGCAGCATAGAAGTAAGGGCGGCATGGTACGGTATTGCCACCCTCACTTCTGCACTGCTGCTGGCGGGGCGCTGCCTTCAGAGCTGGGTGCCCAGCCTACAGCCACCGCTCTCCTGTTACCCAGCTCTGAAGGCAGTGTAGAAATCAGGGTGGCAATACTTCAACCCCCCATAAAATAACCTTTAACCCCCCTGAAATTCCCTTTCGGGTCAGGGTCCCCAATTTGAGAAACACTGGTCTCCCCTTTGAAATCTATATAATATAAGGTAAACGCACACAAAAGACCAAATTTCACATGTGGGGGAGACCAGATTTCATGGTCTGTGACACGTTTTTCATGGCTGTGAATTTGGTAGGGCTCTAGAGATAATATTTCCTTTCTCCCACCCCTTGTCAGCTACCTGTCAAGGCCTTGTCTACGCTACAGAGTTTTGTCAATACAAGCTACACTGAAGATCAAAAACTGGTATAATTACATTGCTTGTGCATGTTCAGACAATGCTCCTTCTGTTGGCAGAGCGCATCCACAGTTGGTGCTCTAGCACTGACAGAGAGCAATGTACTGTGGGTACCTATCCCACTGTGCTACTCGCCACTTTCTGCAGTTGTGAGTTGTGGGACGGCAGAATGGATCACAGTGCATCATAGGTGTGGGCTTAGTGTTCCATGATGCTGTTCTTTCCGTCTCATCATTCCACGGGCTTCCGACTGCATTTTGCGGCAGTTTTCAATGGCCCCTGTTTACTGCGCACCTTACATCTCCGTCTGAAAGGATGGATACTGCACTGCTCTCCACTGTTTTCGTCACTGTTATGAACACATCGTGGATGGTCATGAAGTAGATCATGAGAACCAAATCTGAACATGAATCGGAGCTGCCTGCCCTGCAGTGTGCCATGGAAAGAAACAACACCAGATTACTTTTGGCATTCATAGAGTAGCTGCACATGGTGGACCATCGCTTTTGGACTTGGGAAACAAGCACTGTTTCGCATCATTATGCGGGTCTGGGATGATGAGCTGTGGCTGCAGAACTTTCAGATATGGAAAGTCACCTTCCTGGAACTGTGTGCGGACCTTGCCCCAGCACTGTGGCACAAAGACACCAAAAGGAGAGCTGCCATCTCAGTGGAGAAGCACGTGGTGATTGAAGTATGGAAGCTGGTGACTCCAGACTGCAAACCGGTTGATCATGAATCAGTTTGGAGTCAGGAACTCCACCATTGGGGCTGCGTTAATACAAGTATGCAGGGCCAGTAAGCGCATCCTACTACGAAGGACTGTGAATGTTGGCAATGTGTGTGAAATAGTGGATGGTTTTGCAGAAATGGGATTCCCTAACTACGGAGGGAGGGTTCTCCAATTTTGGCTCCAGACCATCTTGCTATGGAGTACCTCAATAGAAAGGGGTACTTCTCTATGATATTGCAGGTCCTTCTGGATCACCATGGCCGTTTCACTGACATCAATGCAGGGTGTTCCGGGAAGGTGCATGACATCTGTACAGGAAGCTTCAAGCAGGGACTTTCTTTCTAGACAAGAAGATTCCAGTGGGGGATGTTGAAGTGCCCATAATGATCCTGGGAGTAGCGTACTCCTTACTCCCATGGCTCATGAAGCCTTACAGAGGGAACCTGGACAGCAGCAAGGAGTGCTTCAACAGTAGGCTGAACAGGTGCGCAATGACCACTGAATGTGCCTTTGGCAGATTAAAAGCACACTGGCACTCCCTTTATGGCAAGTTAGACCTAAATCAGGAAAATATTTCCAGGGTCATAGCAGCCTGCTGTGCGCTCCATAATATTTGTGAAGCTAAAGGTGAAAAGTTTCCCCCAGGGTGGAACGTGGAGGTGGATCACCTGGTGGCTGATTTTGAGCAGCCAGATACCATGGCAGTTAGCCCCCCACCACTACCACTGTGCCCCTCTATTTGAATCAGGGAGGCTTTGAGGTACCATTTTGACAATGAGCTCCAGTAATGTGTCTTTCTATACAGCACTCTGTCATGCCTTGTTAACTTGTCGCCTTGCATAAAATTTTCATGATCCCTGACTATGATTTGTACTCTGCAAATGATCGAATTGCCACTGTATATTAATTCCGACAGCAACCACCATGTGTAGGAGATAAATAAAGATTGTTTATCTTTCGGAGAGTATGTTTTTATTAAATACCAGTTAACAACACACACACATACACACACACACACAAAAGGCTTGGTAGGAAGGGAGATAATGAAGGGCAGTGTAGGCTCTCATAGCTGTAAGTTCTATTATCAGTTTAGAAGCTGTACAAAGGGGTGGAGTGAATAGGGTACCGAGACGGGTCGGGAAGTTGCAAGGAATGTGTGGGGTGGAGTTTGGAAAGGGCATGGAAAGCAGTTCTGTATCGGCTGCAGAGTAGGCCAAGCATGCATGAATTCAGCCTGCAGTATGATAAGGGACTTCAACATCTCAGTTTGCTCCTCCATCAGTTTTATCATCTGCTCTTGGCCCATTAAAATTTGCTCCTGGCTCTCCTTTCTGTCCTGCCTGTCTATTTATAACTTTGTTTTAAAGTCTCTCTCCACACCCTGCGTTCTTGTTTTTCAGCGTATAATGATTGGAGCACCTCTCAAAACATATCCTCTTTTTCTTTGTTTTCTTATCTGGTGGAGGCACTTCGCCAGTGTATAGGGGGTTCCCCCTGAAGACCACATCTGCAAAAGCACAAGAAATAATAAGCAGAAGCATGATTATTAGTGCATGCACAGCATTGAATCATTGTAGTAAAATGCACCTTTTTAAAAATATGAATCAGTTTCTCAGTTTCTCATTGGCAAGCACACAGCTCGGCGAATGCCCAAAACATGGTGAGTTCAGCCTGGGGGGCAGAGAAGCCACTCAAGATGAGGCGAAAGATCTTGGTGTTTTTTCAAGGGAATCACTACAGGCAACTAAGGACAATAATGTAAATTCTGCCACCATTTTCCATAGGCAGGGGTCAATGAAGCCAATATCTCACTCCTGAGGGTAAGCAAGGATGCAAGGGTGCATCTCCCACACGTGTGCAGCTTCAGACCAGGTCCCTATGCTGCCTACCTACATGCTACTTTGGTCCCTAAGTAAGTGACTGCCAATTGGCGTGGAAAAGTTTCCTACAATGGGGGAAAGAACAAAGCAGCTCTGCCAAGGAACCTTCAGCAGAGGATTGGCAAGTACCTCCAGGAAAGTTTCCTAGAGATCTCCCTGGAGGATTCCCATGAAATCTCGCTGTGTATTAACACACTGTTCTGCCGCACTGTTCAGCTGCACTGGGGAATGTGAAGCACAGGCAAACACATCTAGTCTTGTACATTTCTATCCCTTCACCCACTTCTAGAATATACAGAAAAAAAAACACCTATACCTCATATAACCAAGCAGCATCAATTCAAAAAGAGCACTTACCAGAGCTCTCCGTTCCTGCATCATGAGCACCAGAGACTGACTGCTGGGACTGGCTAGTAGAAAACAGGTGCTGACTCATCACACCACCGGATGACCCTGCCATGTGCTCCACATCATCCTCCAACTCAACCTCCTTGTCCATGACTTCATTCTTAAGGTTGAGTCCTGTGTCTGCTGTCTCCAGCTCTGCCAAAGAATCCATGGGGTTCTTGGCAGTGGAAGTGGGGTTGCCACTAAGGGGTGGCAACCAGTTCCTTATGGAAGCAGCAGGTTTTTGGCACAGCACCAGACCAACAGTTTGATTCCCTTGCATTCTGGTATGCCTGCCTCATCTCCTTGACCTTTACATGGGACTGATATGTGTCCCATTCGTAGCCATTATCCAACATACCACCAGAAATCTGCCTGTAGGTATCGAAGTTCCTATGGCTGGAGCAGAACTGGGACTGCACAGCCTCCTCTCCGCACAGTGCCAACAGATCCAAAAACTCAGGCATGCTCCAAGCAGGACAGCATTTGCTGTGCGGAGCCGCCATGGTCAGCTGGGAAGATGTAATGTGAACTGTCCACACTGAACAAACAGGAAGTGGAATTTCAAAAATTCCCAGGACTTTAAAGGGGGAGGGTCAGAAGACATAGGCATAGTTTGCTATATCTGGGAGGGAGGGGGCAAAGCACAGGCATGCCCATGCATGCACACAGATGCATACTGAGGCCAATTCCTGTGGCTCAATGGCTCTCTCTCCCTGCCTGCAGTGGAACCTGGGCTGCTGGTGCTGGGGGTGAGGGGCGAAGGGAAAGGGGGATGGGCTGGCTTAACAGGGGAGCCCCAGCTGCTGCTAGCAACCAATCTAGCACCAGCTGTGGCAGCAATGTCACGCTCTGGTGCTGCTGCAGCCGCCTCCTTGTTGGGGCTGGGGCTGCTGCTGAGTGGACGCCACATGCCGGGCTCCTGCTTTCCCCCACCCATTCCCATCACCCTTGTGTAGGAGACAGATGGGCACTAGGACCCAGGAGACAGCATCCAGCTGCTGAGGCAGGAAGCCGCAGCGCAGGAGAACAGCTGCTCTGTCCCGCCCCTCCACTCTCCGCCAGCTGGGGTGGGGACAGGCGCAGTGTTGGAAGAACAGAGGTCCCCCCTCCCACCCAACAGGACGAGCAGAGCAAGCCATGCAGGGCAGTGCAGAGCTTGCAGAAATGGGGAGGGGAGGGAGAAAGGGGCACATGACCCCATGTAACTCCCCCCACACACCTCACCTCTGTTGGGGGGGGCAATGCCCTCCACACTCTCCCAAACTACCCCCCCAGGCAGAAGCCAGTGTACCTGGGTGCAGGGCAGCACGGTTCAGCAAGGTCATTGTGGGACACCTGCTGGAGGCCATTTACAGCAACCTAACAAAGCGCAGTGTCTACACTGACATTTTGTTGATATAACTTTGCTGCAAAAAGCTCTATGCCTCTCATCAAGGTGGTTTTATTTTGCCGGCAAAGCGGGAGGAGAGTTTTGTCGGTGGAAGGAGCATTGTAGTTTGTACACCTCCACTGTTGTGTCGACGAAAGCTGACTCGTGTTGACAAAACTCTGTAGTGTAGACAAGGCCTTAGACTGTAAGCTCTTTAGGGGGTGTCTCATTACGTGTACGTACAGCATCTAGTCCAACTGGGTCCCGGTGTCATTTAGGAGCGGTAGGTGCTGTTGTAAATAATAAAAAATTAGAATTAGCACATTACATCTGGCTCCTGAGCATTCAGGAAGATGTATGTGTTATTTTGCAAGTGTAGTTTCAGAGACTACTTCAACATTTGGCCCTGGATGGCAAGAATTAATTATATATAGCACCATTCTGCAAAGTGCTAAGCCTCTTCAAGTGAGGTGCTGAGAGCCCTCACCTCCTACTGAAATCAGTGGAACCTGAAAGCACTCAGCAGCTTGTAGAGGATTGGGCCTTTAAAATTGGTCTGTGGGATGGATTTGAGGACAGAACCAAGAAAAGGAGAAACACACAAAATTACATGAGCAGAAAAATGCTTGAGGATAATTTGTTTTGGTTTCTTTTTTAAAAATGCCATTGGGTCAGACTGGCTTTGCAGGAAGCTTTTAATTGCATGAAGATGCTGCTGCCAGTCTCCTCATTCCAGTTCCCTTCTCCCACTTCATTCTCCAACTCAGAACTATCAAGTCTGGCTTATTTTGAATTGCTAGTAATTCAGCACAAGAAGTGTCAATAAGAATATACTGTATATTACTTTTGGTCTGCTTTCAAACAGAGTACAAGCTATATTTTCTGAACACATCAAGAAAGTAAATTAGGAAATCTAACAGACCCTATAAGCCCTACTCTCCTTTGTCTAATAAAAGTAGGTCAATGTTTTATATTGTTCACATTAGTGTCATTTATTTTAGTTCTTCTAATAAAAGCTAATGGCTGGGTAAGCATTAGTGGATAGCAGAATATCAGATAAGAAATTATAATAATAAAAAAAAATGAATGGCAATTTTTTCTTGAAAAGCACTAGATCATTGGAATGTTCCTATACAATAACTTAAATTACACCTTCTAACACCCTGTCATAAATATAAAGGGAAGGGTAACCACCTTTCTGTATACAGTGCTATAAAATCCCTCCTGGCCAGAGGCAAAACTCTTTCACCTGTAAAGGTTTAAGAAGCTAAGGTAACCGAGCTGGCACCTAACCCAAATGACCAATGAAAGGACAAGATACTTTCAAATCTGGAGTGGGGGGATAAAGGGTTTTTCTGTCTGTGTGAAGATTTTGCCGGGAACAGATTAGGAAGGCAGCCTCAGAACTTCTGTTAAATTAGTAAGTAATCTAGCTAGAAATGTGTTAGATTTCCTTTTGTGTAATGGCTGGTAAAATAAGCTGTGCTGGAGGGAATGTATTTCCTTTTTTGTGTCTTTTTGTAACTTAAGGTTTTGCCTAGAGGGATTCTCTATGTTTTGAATCTGATTGCCTTGTAAGCTATTTACCATCCCGATTTTACAGAGGTGATTCTTTTACCTTTTCTTTAATTAAAATTCTTCTTTTAAGAACCTGATTGATTTTTCATTGTTCTTAAGATCCAAGGATTTGGGTTTGTGTTCACCTGTACAAATTGGTGAGGATTCTTATCAAATCTTCCCCAGGAAAGGGGGTGTAGGGCTTGGGGGATATTTTGGGGGAAAGACATCTCCAAGTGGGCTCTTTCCCTGTTCTTTGTTTAAAATGCTTGGTGGTGGCAGCATACAGTTCAAGGACAAGGCAAAGTTTGTACCTTGGGGAAGTTTTTAACCTAAGCTGGTAAGAATAAGCTTAGGGGGTCTTGCATGCAGGTCTCCACACCTAGAGTTCAGAGTGGGGAAGGAACCTTGACACACCCTGATTTAGAAATGCCCGTATATACCATAATGAGAGTGCAAATGAACTGAAACATTGTAAAAAATCTTGTATGTGTCTTCAGCTTCAGGTCAGCGGTCAAACACTCAGCAGATGCTAACCATCAGCTTTATCTTGCAGTCCTTATACATAACTTCCATTAAATTCATGCAGAGTTTGTCAGCTGTAAGACTACAGGATCTGCCCTTAATTTCTATGGTTCTGTTCTCGCCACAAAGTAGTTCCTCTTCACATTAATGATAGCTAAGTTCTTGTGTAATGCTGACAGAACCTGGTTGTCAGCAGGCAGGATCGAACCTTGGACCTCTGGAGCTTAGTGCATTAGCCTCTACTGCAGGGGTCAGTAACCTTTGGCACCCAGCTGGTCAGGGTAAAGCCACTGGTGGGCCAGGACCATTTGTATATCTGGAGCATCTGCAGGCTACGGAGCCCCTATGGAACGCCTAATCATGGCCAGTGGGAGTTGCGGGGCTCCGTGCCTGCAGATGCTCCAGATAAACAAACCGGCCCGGTCCCCCAGCAGCTTTACCCTGATGGGCCGGGTGCTAAAGTTTGCTGACCCCTGCTCTACCGCATGAGCTAAAAGCCAACTGGCTGTTCGCTAAGGCTGTAGAGCAGACTCATTTTATCTCTCTTTTTAAGTGGTCTCAGTGTCACTAGATGGGACAGAACACCACACCCAGAAGGTGTGTGGGTTACACTTGCCTCAAGGAAAGAATAGCACCATGAAAGTTTAAAAATGTTGGATGGTAATTGTGAAGTGTATAGTAAGGGTTCTGCATACCTGAAGTTGATTAACACAAAGTTGAGCATAAGAGAAAGTCAAAGGAAAATGTACTGTTTGTATGTTTTGGTTCATTGGGCTTCTTCCTGAAGTCAGACGAGTATTACACCAGTATTCCTAATTCCAAATATTTGAAAATCATGAGTCAGGCATCAGAAATCATGATATTTAAAAGAAAAAATCTTTGGGTTCCTTTTACTTGGCTTTTTAGCCTTTAGGATATGCTTGGGTCATGTTTTCAAGATTTTTTTCTGCCACCATAAGGTCTAGAAATTTACTACTTTTTTAAAAAAGAAGCAGGTGAGATCCTGCTGTCATCACAAGACTCCAGGAGCTGAGGCTTTAAACAAAGCATCAAATATTGTGGAACTTGCGATCAAATCATGAGAGCTGGCAAAATGGTTACTTCCAGTTTGTAGATTAGGAAAATGAGGTATGGAGCCAAAGACTAACAAATAGGAGCCTAAAGTTAGATTCTGTGACAGGGTCGGGCCAGATGGCTACAGGAGAATAATTTTTTTTTAAGCAAAAGATGTTTTTTTATTTGCATAACACACTTACAAAGTAAAAACAGCAGCATATGCAATGTGTAACATAGCAACCAATCACAATTGTTTTTTCATTAGCTTCAGGGGAGGGAAGTGTTCAAGCTTGCCTGGGCCCAGAGCGGGGGGCTTCCTCGACTCTCGTGGTCTTCCACCCTTCCGAGTTACCTGGTGGCCCAGAGTGAAGGGGCTTCCTCGACTCTCACGGTCTTCCACCCCTTCGAGTTACCTGGCGCCACGCCCAAGTGTCACCAACAATTCCCTCCTCTGAAAGCACCCAACAAGAGGGGCAGGCTGTGGGGTGGACAATCTGGGGGGGCACGTGCACCCACGTGGGAAAGGACCCCTCTAAGGGTGGTGGTGTCCGCAGCAACAATGGCTGGGGCTGGGGTCCCTTACTCTCTCCCCCAAACAAAGGGTCAGATAAAGGGACCCAGATGGAGACACCGAGCAGAGAACCTCAGACAGCGTCCACCGCTCCTCAAAAGCATCAAGGGAGTCAGTGGACGCCACCCAGAGGAACTCCGCCCGGATACGTGAATGGACCGAGGATCAGAAAACAGCCCCACAGTCACAGGAAACTCCAATGGCCAACCTCCTCTCTCTGGTTTTATAGATGGCCGTTTTAGCCAGGGCCAGGAGGAGGTTAAGTAGGAGATCCCGCGACTTTGTGAGGTCACGGATGGAGAGTGCATAAATAAAAAGGTGAGGGGAAAAATGCAACCAAAAACATAATAGGAGATTTGTGAGGAGCCGGAACAGGGGCTGCAGCCTGGTGCACTCCAAATATACATGCGCCAGGATTTCCCTCACACCACAAAAGGGATAAGTATCTGGGATGGGGGTGAACCACACCAAGTACGTGCCCATGCTCACAGCTCCATGAAGGAGCGGCCAACGGATGTCCCCGACGGGCCTTGGAACCAAGGTGGAATATAGGCTGGCCCACCAGGGCTGCTCACCCTCCAAAGGTGGCAGAAGGTCTCGCCACTTTGTGTCGGGGCGGGACACTAGGGTGAGGGCGTGAAGGGTGTGGGGCACAAGCCTGTATAGACGTTTCCTTGGCGCGGTTTGGAAGCGTACCGGCTGCAGTTCATGCAGCCGGCTTGCAGTGAAGGGGTGAGGGGGTCGATTGGGTCTGCGGGGTAGGGGTCCAATTAAAAGGTCCGGCGGGCCTGGGGTAGAGGGTGGGCGGGGCGTGCCCTCGAGCAGGACCCGATCAAGGTAAGCTCAAGCAGTGGGCAGCAAAGTGGCCTTCGCCTCCTGAAGTACGCGCCGGGGGGTGCGAGGTCTGGAGAACCCCATGCGCCGGGCGAGCGTCAGGGGATCCGGCCAGGAGGTCTCCGACTCTCGTGACTTCTGCCAGGATCAAGCTCTGGTGCACCAAACGGGACTCCGCTACCTGCACACAGAGCTGGGGGTTGTGTAGCAGGGGCTCCGCGAGGAGATCTACCTCCTCAGTTGCCGCCACGGACCTGGTTGTTAAAAACAGTTTCCAAGTCCGGAGGAGGTCCTGGTAGAAGACCGGTAGCCCCGAGAGGTCTCGCGGAAGACCTCCTGGATGGAGATAAAAGAGCTGCCGGTCATATCGGAGCCCTCGGATGCGGCGCAGGATGGCATGCGCCAGTGTGCTCCACGCCGAACTGCCTGCACCATAGAGGAGCCTCTGTAGGGCCTGGAGGCGGAAGACACGGACCTGACTGTGTAGACACTTCAGGCCCTGTCCTCCTTCCTTCAGGGGTAGATGAAGAACCCCTACAGGGGCCCAGTGCGTTCCTGACCAAAAAAACCCCAAAACCGATGTCCAGAGGTTGGTCAGGAAACCCAGGGCTGGGACCAGGGTGTTGAGCCAGTACCAGAGCATGGACAGGACTAGTTGATTAAGCACCAGCGCTCTCCCTCGGAGGGAGAGACATCGGAGTAGTCCCATCCATTTCCAGAGCTGCTCTATCACCCCGCCCTCTAAATTTTCCCAGTTTTCTGGCAGAGAGGGATGCGTGGCAGAAAGGTAAACACCGAAGTAGAGCATTGGACCCGCACTCCACCGGATGGTCTGAAGCGTGGGTGGGAGGGAGCTCGCCTGCTGCCAGTCTCCTATCGACAAGCCAGAGCTCTTGACCCAGTTGACCCGGGCGGAGGAGGCTGCTGAATAGATGGCCTGGCAAGCCTCCACCCGCGCCAAGTCACCGGGTTCTGGATCACGAGGAGCACGTCATCAGCGTATGCCGACAGGACCAGCTGCAGCTCCGGCTCTCGCAGCACCAACCCTGTCAACCTCCTGCGGAGGAGACAGAGGAAGGGTTTCATTGCCAGAGCATACAGTTGGCTTGAGAGGGGGCACTCCTGCCGTACTTATCGCCCAAAGCTGACCGGTTTGGTCAGGGTCCAGTTGAGCTTAACCAGACACTCTGCGGAAGTGTACAGCACCCGGAGAAAACCCACAAACTGGGGTCCGAAGCCAAACTCCTGCAGAGTGCTCAGGAGGTACCCATGGTCCACCCTATCGAACGCCTTCTCCTGATCTAGGGACAGGAGGGCGAACGACAGACCGTCTCTACGCCCGAGTTCCAAAAGCTCCCGAACCATAAATAGGTTATCAAAGATACTGCGGTCCGGGACAGTGTAGGTCTGGTCTGGGTGGATCACGTCCGCCAGCACAGACCCTAGCCGCAGCGAGATAGCTTTCGCTACGATTTTGTAGTCCGTGCTGAGGAGCGAGACGGGACGCCAATTTCGTAAATCGCGGAGGTCCCCCTTCTTTGGCAATAAGGCGAGCACAGCTCGCCTGCACGAAAGAGGGAGGACCCCGCTCTGCAGAGACTCGGCCTAGATGGTGACTAGGTCTGGGCCGAGGATGTCCCAAAACACGCAGTAGAATTCCATGGTCAGCTCGTCCATGCCTGGAGACTTATTAGTGGGCATACGACAGAGGGCTTCTGAGAACTCGGCCAGAGTGAGAGGCAATTCTAGCTGGTCTCGGTCGCTCGCGCTGACCGTGGGGAGCTCCTCCCAAAGCACTCTGCAAGCGCTAGGGTCGGTCGGATCCAGGGAGAAAAGACTTGCGTAGAAGGCTCGGGCCCTCCCGCACATCTCCGCCGGTTCCGTGAGGGGGGTGCCGTCTTCTGCCAGGAGGCAGGTGACGTGTTTCTTGGCCCCCCTCGTTTTCTTCAGGGCATAGAAGAAGTGGGAGCCGCGATCCATCTCCCGAAGGAGGCGGATGCAGGATCGAACAAAGGCGCCCCGGGCCCGATGGTCCTCGAGGGCCCGGAGCTCCTCCCGCTTCTCCCGGCACACTCCGCAGAGGAGCGGGTCTTCAGGGCTGGCGGCCAAATGCCTCTCCAGCTCTAAGACTTCCCGTTCCAACTGCTCTATCGCCACATTTCTCCGTCGGCTGGTGCCCCGGGTGTAGTCGCGGCAGAAAAGCCGGGTGTGCACCTTCCCCAGGTCCCACCATCGCTGCACCAAGGGAAAGGCATGCCGCTGCCTTCACCAGGCCAGCCAGAATTCCCGGAAGGACGTCACGAAGCCTTCATCCTCCAACAGGCTGTTGTTAAAATACCAATAGACTGACCCCGGCCTCTCCGCACAGAGGGAGGCTGTCATGGTGGCTAGGTGATGGTCAGAAAATGGGGCCAGCCGAATGCTGGAGGAGTGGGCTCATGAGAGATGGAAGCATGATAAATAAATGCGGTCCAACCGGGAGTGGCTCGACCGATGGGCTTCCACCCGGACAAAGGTGAACGTGGAAGTGTCATCCGGGTGGTGGTCACGCCAGATGTCCACTGGGGAGTGATGTTCATCTGTCTCCCAAAGGGTGTCCGCGGAGGCCGGGCTCTGCTCGGTCCCCAAGCGGTCTCACTCCTCGTGAGTGGTATTAAAATCCCCTCCCAGGACCAGGCACTCGTGACAATCTAAGGTGCTGAAGGAGCCGGATGCCTGCTGATAAAATTGCAGCCGCTCTGGGTCCGATGTCGGGTCATAGACATTAACGAGGTTAATCACAAACCCCTCTATACGGACCCGGAGATGCAGCAGGTGACCCGGTGTGGCCTCAGCGACCCCTAGCACCTCAGGCCATAGGTCAGGGGAGAACAGGGTTGCCACTCCAGCCTGCTGAATCGTGGAATGGCTAAAGTAGACCCTGTCCCCCCACTCCAGCCGGCAGCTGTCTTCAGTGGTCAGATCCGTATGGGTCTTCTGCAGGAAAATCACAGAATACCCTCCCTCCCGAAGGAAGGAGAGCACCTGGGAACTGCGGAGAGCCATCCTACAACCCCGGGTGTTCAACGTTGCGATGGTGAGAGGTGATATGGGGGGGGGGGGCGGGGAGGATCCTCACTGGCAGGGACGCTCGCATCCCCCCACGGGCCGCGCAACAGTCCTTGACCCATCCCATAGGTGAGTAACTAGTCACGGAAGACGCGGACCGTCCAGTAGGCCGCTGCATCCTGCTTCCCCATCCCTTTACCTTCCCCATGAGGGCCCTTGTGGCCTGGATTTGAAAAAAATCCCCCCATCTCTGGAGAGCAAGCTGTACCTTGTTGCGGGAGCCACGGACATCCTCTAAAAACTTCCGCAGCTCTCCTCGCAGCTCATGGGGGGGTGGGGTTACGGTTTCCCGGTTGTTCCCCAGTGGGGCCCTTGGTGCAGCCCCGTGGTCCACTAAAACGGACAAGCAGGGTGCGGACCCCCGATGGGGTGCCTGATGGGCTGGAGCTTCTAGGCCCGCCTCAAGCTTTGGGGTGATAGGGGGCGGTGGAGGGAAGATAGCAGCTCCTAATGGGTTGGGGCAGGAGAACACAAAGGCCGCTCCCTGGGGGTCATCAGTTAGGAAAGGGAAGGAGACAGCCCCAGTGGAGGCAATAACATTGCAGGAGGTAAATTGGATAGGGGTAGGGGCAGGGGGAGAAGCGAGGTTCTGGGTTTCGGGAGGCAAGCAGCTGGATGGTGGCGCCTCCCGATCGGACTCGAGGGTTAAGGGAGTGGGGAGGAAGCTCTCAGTAATACCAGGCAGGGGCTCTATGGTGGATTTAGCGGCCACAGCATCAGGAGGTGGATTATCTTCTATTGGGCCCCCGCCTGGGAAGGAAATCGATTGCTCCACACCAACGGGGGGTGCCCCTGGCGACTCGTGTCCCGGCCGCATGGCGCCGGCTGTCACCTGAGCAGGCTCGGTGGTCGTCAGCGGGGTGCCATCAGCGGCCGGGTCGATGGAGGAGTCCAGGGGCTCCTCGGAGGTGGGAGCAGAAGCAGCAGTTATGGGGAGAGAGCATGGGGAAAAGAGGGGTAGAGTGAGGTCGCCCAAATCGAGGTTTGCTGGCAAAAGGTCGTCCTCCCCCTGGGCGACCGGAATCAGATCTAGGGCCTCGATCTCCTCGAACATGGAGGAGAGGACACTTTCCGTCGCCCCGGGGTTCTCCCCGCTGGCAACCGCCACTACGGTTGCCTCGGGGTTCACGGAGGCTTTGGGTAGTGTCAGAACAGAAGGGGCTTCCTCGAGGGTCTCGGAGGGGACGGTATCCCATGGAGGGGAGACACTACCTTCCAGTGCTACCACGTCTTTCCCGGCTGACACCGGTGGATGGGACGCACTCCTGGGCAAAGCGGAAGGTTCGGCATCGGTGCCCCCCTTCCTGGTCTTCCGGGGGGCCTCCGCCTTGGGTAGATGAGGTGGAGCTCGAGCCTTCTGCTTGCCTCGCTTTCCCTGGACTAGGGCCCAGCCCTCCATGGCATCAGCTGGGGGCTGGTTAGGGGGGGTCGTGTCAGGGGGTAAAGGTGATGGCTCAGGGACTGGGGGAGGGAGGGGGGGGATGATGGGGTGGTATAAGGGAGGGAGGATTCTCCCTGGGGCCGGCTCTCTCCAATGCATGGTGGTATCTCTGCCACACCCTCCTCCATAGGCCCCGCCAGATTGTCAGCAGTGAGGGCGGGGCTCTCCCGCTCGTCTGGGCGTTGTAGGGGAGGTGCCCCTTGGGCCTGAGCAGGAGAAGTGGTGGTCCGAAGAAGGGGGGCGGGTTCGGGTATTGGGCAGCCAGGGGTGTCGGCAATGATGTTCTGCCGGGTCTCGGGGATCCCAGATGCCCCTCCTTGCCGGGCTAAGGGGCAGTCCCTCCGGACATGCCCTGACATCCGGCAGAGGTAGCACCGGGCTTCCCCTGTGGAGAAATACACCCGGTAACGGGCCCCTTGGTGGGGAACTAGGAAGGACCCCTCGAGCGCCTCTCCATCATGCGCCGCCGACGGCAGTAGAAGCTGCACTTGCCGGCGGAAGGAAGAGATGTGACGGAGGGTGGGGTCCTTGCAGCCCAAGGGGAGAGGGCTGATGACAGAAACAGGTTTCCCCAGGGTGGAAAGGGTGGGTAACAGGGCAGTATTGGGGAGAAAAGGAGGGACAGAGGTCAGGACCAGGCAGAAGCCCACGTCCTCTAGCGGCTCTAGGGGGACAAACACCCCCCCCACCGCCAGGCCCCTCTCCACCGCCTCCTGGGCGGCAACCTCCGATGCTAAGAAGAAGATGACCTTCCATACATTTTGGAGGCAGCCACAATGGCCGAGGGCCCCACCACCCTCGCCAACGCCCGCACGTAGGTCTCCACATGGGGCGAGGCGGGCACCAGGAGGCATCGGACACCGTGCTTCCTTGTCATGGTGGGGAAGGGTCCCCGGCCGCTGCTGATGGTGGTGGAGGCGGTGGGCGGGAGAGATGATGAGGTGGCAGGCGGGGGGGCTGCCGCCGCCAGGGCATACACCCTGGGGGGTGAGGGAGGGACACCCTCAGAGCTGGTGAAGGGGGCAGCGCGGAGGGACGCCTTGGTCGGTGGCAGGGCTGCAGCAGTGGGGTGGCCCCTGCCATGGAGGGCCTGGTGGTTTTATCGAGGCCCTTCCCCTTCTTCTTGCCCTGGCCTTTCCCGCCGGCTGGGGGGGGCGGTGGGCATGGCAGCAGCGGAGGTCACCCTGGTGCCCTCCATTGCCGATGCCCCAGTGGGGGCAGTGGCAGGTGGTTAACAAGAGTTGGGGTCAGGTAAAAGGGACAGGCTGTGGGATGGGGAGGGGGCACATGAACTTCCGTACGCTTGTCCAGAGAGTCCTGTTTGGTTGGCTGGTGCTTCTGGCCCACACGGTGGAATCAGGGCAAGCAGCTAAGTCCAGAGGCAGATGTTAAACAGCCAGCAATGATGGTGGAGGAGGCAGTTGTGAAGATGATAATGTGGGGGTTGGGAGGACACAGATGGATCGGGTGGCAGCTCTGTGCCACACCCCCTGTGTCCCTACAAACACAGTCACGACACAGTCAGGGCCTCCCCCCACACGAGAGCACAGTTTGAAAGTTACTCAGTCTTGGGCCCCCTCCACGGCGATTTGTAAGTTCCCTGGGAGGTGTTCCTCTGGTAGACGGCTGTTTCTCTGTTCTGGGTTTTCTTTTTTGCATTCCAGAAATGCCGGAGCAAGTGATAAGATTCCTCTCAACCGGAGACAGGTCCGCAGACAAACAGCAAGTGGCTGGGTCTGGGGGCTGGGTCCTTCCACAACCCCCCTCCGGGGAAGCAGGCCGGCAGGCCTCCCCTCTCTCGGGGGGGGGTTTCAGCTGGACTGGCAGTAGCGTCCAAGGGCGGGGCGGGGGCTAACAGCCAGCCGGCAGCCAGCCAGCACTCTAGCAACAGCGGAGAAAGAAAAAAAACAACAACAACAAAAGGAAAAGAAAGCGGGGAGAGCGTCTGGCCTGGTCGGGGCGGGGGGGGGGGGGAGCTGAAAGCAGGGGCAAAAAGCAAGGAAAGCCCAGGCCAGAGGGCAGCAGCAGGAGAGCAGGCTAAGTAAGTCCCTTTTCCCTGGGTAAGGTAACGGGGAAGGTTTTTTGAACAATCAGGAACCTTCTGGAGACAATTAAGACAGACAGGCTGATTAGAACACCTGCAGCCAATCATGAAGCTGCTAGAATCAATTAAGGCAGGCTAATCAGGGCACCTGGGTTTAAAAAGGAGCTCACTTCAGTTTGTGGTGCACGTGTAAGGAGCTGGGAGCAAGAGGCGCTAGGAGCGAGAACGTGTACTGTTGGAGGACTATAAGCATTATCAGGAGGAAGGTCCTATGGTGAGGATAAAGAAGGGGTTGGGAGGAGGCCATGGGGAAGTAGCCCAGGGAGTTGTAGCTGTTGCACAGCTGTTCCAGGAAGCACTTTAAACAGCTGCATTCCACAGGGCTGGAACCCGGAGTAGAGGGCGGGCCCGGGCTCCCCCCAAACCTCCCAACTCCTGGTAAGACACAGGAGGAGCTGACCTGGACTGTGGGTTCACGAAAACGGCCAAACTGAGGGCTACTGTGAAGCTCCAAGGCAAGCAAATCCGCCAATAAGCGCAAGACCCACCAAGGTAGAGGAGGAACTTTGTCACAATTCCTAAATCCATATTAAGACACCTAAATAAATGGCCTGGTTTTCCAAAGTGTTGAGTACCCTGCAGCTCCCCCATTGAAGCTGCTGAATACTCGGATCTTTGGAAAATCAGACCTCTTATTTCTGAGTCTAATTTTCAGCTGGTCTTTTTAATTTTGACTGGAAATATTAACTTAAATGAGCTGCTCAAAGTCACACAGGGACTGTACAGAAAAGCCAGGACTGGGACCCATATTTCCTGACACCCAGCCTTGTGTCTTAACCATAAAAAACATCTTTCTTATCACATCCATTTATGATAATTACCATTTTATAATACTATGTACATTACAAAAGCCAGCAGGTTTATTTAAAATATATATTGTTTTCTCAATAGAAAATAATAGTGCAATAAAATACATGCATCTAGTTGTCCAATTGTTAAAATGGACTTTCTTTACTAAATAGATTGCTGTGGCTCCTGGGGGGCTGTTATAATTTATTGTGCCAATATTTGACTCTTTCCTCTTGCTGGTAAGCTGGTACCTTCCCGCCGCCAGGCAAGGCAAACTGGATATGTAATATGAAATCCTTTTCAGTACTCTAGAGTGGCTATGGGTATATTTCAAGGACATAGGAGTCTTCTTGGCTGATGACAAAAAGAGACAACTGTTACTGAGACAGGGAAGAATCTTCTCTGCTAGTGGAAAGTCTTGACCTCTAAGAATGCACAGAGGTGTTCCAAGGTGTTCCCCAGATTCATTTGGTCCCTATATGAAGAGGATAATTGTATGACATGCCTAAATCTGTGCATAAATAGTTCTTAATACACCAAAGGGAAGAATTTGTCCTCAGTTCCTGATTATTCTTTCATATTCACACAAATTCTGTATTACATACTGAGCTAAGGACACCCCTTCTAAGTAATTTAATGCATTATTAGCAAGGGGAAGGGCTGAGCTTGCTTTTTCCCTTCAATGCTAAATTCAGCTATCTAGGCCATGAGATTCAGAATATACCCAAGTGGCAGGGGAGTGAATTGAACCACTCAACTCAGACTCAGCCAGGTGAAATAGACACATAGAGTCATAGGCAGAATGGCAAGAATTGTTCCAGTACAGGTATTTTTGAAACTAAACCAGAAATGGCAGTCTGCATTGGGGAAAGTGTGTGCAAATTGGTGGGATTATTAGCATATGAAATGGAGATGGTGTCTGGTGGTGGTCTAAATGGGGAAGGGATAGAATCTCTGCAGCAGGCAATGGTGCATTAGAAATGAATACACGGTGTGTTAGTTCTCAAGATTTGGAGTACACAACTCTGCATTGAGACAAATGGAGGCTTGATCAAGACCTCTGTGGAAATTTGGCCCTATTTCCTTCTCTTCCAACCCTGCCATTGCAGTGGAACAACATACCCACAGTCTAGCAGAGATTGGGGCATAGCTGGAGGGCTGGCTGGCTGAGATCCAGACAACATGGGGTTAATGTTTGTGAGTCTGAGGAAGCCACTGAAAGAAATGGTTGAGATTATTTCAGCATCTCCTTGATTAAAAGGACATGCCCATTACTAGTAGTTAGGGGTCACAAGCTGGGAGTCTTGATTAATCCCTCAGCTGTTTATGGATATCTAGGTAGCAATGACTGCCAAGAGTACATTTTACCGCCATTGCTTCCGGCAAGAAGGTTGAGGTGCTTTTTATTTCTGATGCAGACTTCACCATGGGTATTCATTCCTTTTCAACCTGAGGCTAATTTACTAATGGGTTCTACTAGGAGCTACACCATCAAACTATTCAGAAATTGTATATACAGCAGACTGTGACTGCCTCTTATTAAGAAGTGTTTCCAATGGTGAACGTGTTACTCCCGAACTCTGATTTACACAGTCTCTTTGATTTCCAAGTGATGTTTAAGGTGTTAGTTTTGTCCCCCAGTGAGGGGGGTACTGCCACTCCACCACCTGGCTTTGCCCTTAAAGGTTCAGAAGGGTGCAGTAGATACATATAGAGACCCCAGAGTCCTGAGAATGGTGATTGGGGAAGGAATTTGAAAAGTGTACTTTAAAGGGACTGAACCTTGCAAAGCAGGCATGGCAAGGTTCCCCTCACCCAACCAATTGGGAAAGAGTTGGAAAAAGGCTGCCTTTTCCCTCAACATAGACAGACACTGACAGTAGAAGGCTAGCCTGCAGAGCCTTCCAGATTGGAAGACTAATTGGGAAGGGTGTTCAGCTGAAGGGAGCTGGTAAAAGCCTTACAGCTGACTAACCTGAGGCAAGAGGCCGGAGAGACAAACCCCAGGCCCAGAGAAAGGGTGAGAACTCCTGTTCAAAGGAGAGAGATATTGACTGTCTGAAGGCAAGGGACACAGAAAACTGCTAGCAGTACAATCCCACTGCTGCAGGGTAGATCTGAGACTCCATTTGGAGAAACGGCTCTGTAGCTGGCCACAGGAAAAGCTGGGAGGAACCACCAATCTCAAGGTAGGGAAAACAAAGCCTGAAGATCTTGTGAAGGTGCCAGTGGGTAAGGTAAAGGTAGGAGCAGCACAAGGAAAATAGCAGAGGGATTGAAGGATCAGTTCTTAGCCACCTATGCAGGATCCCTGGTCTGGAATCCAGAGGAGAGGGTGGGCCTGGGGTCCCTTGCCTCTCCCCCAGACCAAAAGGGAAGCATGGCTGTCAATAATAAAAGAAGCCAAGAACAGGAAGTGCCAGATAGAGACTGGCTTGAAGGCCATTAGATGTTGTTTCCTATTTTCTGGATTTTTTCTGTTAATCCCTGGAAAGGTAATGGACTGAGAGGACCTGGCCATGTACAATGGCAGAGCATTGTGACACCAGAACAACTACAAGGGGTGCTAGACTACAAAAAGTGCCGCAACACTGCACCGGGGCAGAGAGAGGTGTTGTGGAGAGGGGGGCATGATGGGCCGCACCCTCTCCCTCACAAGCTCTAAATGATTTGGATCCCGGTAATGTGGAGAATGACTCTCTGTCCTTTTGATAGTGGGATCAGCTGTGGTGTACAAATTAGCCATCCCCCAGTTAAAGTGAAAGGGGACTCATGGCAGTGTATTCTCAGTGGGGGTCCTCAGCTTTGGAACGTATCCCCTTTCAGCCTTTGGTCTGTCAGATATGGATGCTGATAACCTTCCAACCGTTCTGGAAAAGGTGCCTGTTTCCCCAGGGCTTTTTCAGGCGGAGAGGTTTGATTGGCTGCGAATCTCCGCTTGGGACATAAGGCTATAGTGATTGAAAATAGAGGGTTAGGGTGCAATTGTTTAAATTTCTGAAGCCCAAATCCTCAAAGGTATTTAGCTGCTTAACTCCCATTGATTTCAATGTGTGCCCTGAATTCCCATCGAAACCTCATTGCTTTCCCAGGTGAGTGCCCTGCATCTCACTGCATCAGGCTTTTCAAATGATGGCACCACCCCAGTCCATGACTTTGGGGTGGAATATGGCGAACCGAATCCCTTATGCACCCCTTACACACTTTTGTTTGCTGGCTACATGCAAATTAAAAGAACACAAAGGAGGCCACATATATACTTACTGACTCATTTTTGCAAATGATAGTAAGCATTGCATAATATAAAAGTATTAAAGAGATTTGTTGCCATATTGGCTGTTTGAGACAATAAACCTCTCTAGTGAAATTACCTACTGGACACAAGACTGGACACAAGCTAGCTGCAGGAGGCATAATCCAAGCTTTTTTGCAATGCATAACGATATGGAGAAAAAGTGAGAATATAAACAGATCACTATTACTTAGGTAAACATAAGTCTGTTCAGGTATATGATGTTGGGATGTGTGAGGGGTTTTCTGTGTTTTTTATAGTGACCTGAAAATATTGGAATTTGTGGAGAAAAATCTTACCAAAATAACTGCATATTCCAGGACAGATCTTCCCCACTCTCCTGACCCAAACTGGGTGAGGAACTGAATTGGGATCCAGGAC
This sequence comes from Eretmochelys imbricata, assembly GCF_965152235.1. Lineage (NCBI taxonomy): Eukaryota > Metazoa > Chordata > Testudines > Cheloniidae > Eretmochelys > Eretmochelys imbricata. Next base: position 246,044,103 of record NC_135573.1, read on the forward strand.
AGTTGGATTCTGTTATTGGCTGGCTCTACTGCATTCCTGAATAAGCTTGGTCAAGTTGCTTTGCCTGTCTGGCTCCCTATATGTAAAATGGGAATAAATCTATTAATTCTTGTGAACTGCTCAGATGCAGGCTATTGAAAAGCCAGTCAACAACAAAGTGAGCTAAACTGCAGGTGTGTTGTGAGTTGTCTCTGTAGGGCGAAAGCAGCAGTGAGATCCAAGTATGTTTCCAATAGTGGGAGACATCCTGATTCTCCAGGGGACTCGTGTTATTAACCCCATAGAGCTCCACAATCAGCACAAAGGTGCTTACAGCACATGGCATTGTGGTACACAGTGAGTAGTAAACCATACACTATCATTCTAGCCCGTTGCTGCTGAAATGAGGAGAGGTTAAGGCCCAAAAATGGGAGGAAGGGGGGGACCATGTGCAGCTGCAGTCTCAGCAGCATTGCTGAGCCAATCGCTGCACAATGTGCATTTGGAGCACGAACACTGGCTTGCAAACAATAAAGAATAGTTAAGTGTATTTTAAACGGGCATTTTTTGCTTGTAGCTCACGAAAGCTCGTGCTCCAATAAATGTGTGCGTCTCTAAGGTGCCACAGGCCCTCCTGCTCTTTTTTCAGTCCTTTTGGAAACTTGGCACTGCCGTCGGCTTCCTTATCAAAGAAGGTGCGTGCACATGCACACCCCCACACACATAGGCTGGTTTAGTAGGGAAGGTTTGTGCTTTATGGGCCTGCTTTTCAAAGGTCTTTATCATCATTTATCATTGAGAGCTGCTTTCAGCTACCTGAAAGGGGGATCCAGAGAGGATGGATCTAGACTGTTCTCAGTGGGAGCAGATGACAGGACGAGGAGTAATGGTCTCAGGTTGCAGTGGGGGAGGTTTAGGTTGGATATTAGGAAAAACTTTTTCACCAGGAGGGTGGTGAAGCACAGGAATGGGTTCCCTAGGGAGGTGGTGGAATCTCCTTCCTCAGAGGTTTTTAAGGTCAGGCTTGACAAAGCCCTGGCTGGGATGATTTAGTTGGCGATGGGTCCTGCTTTGAGGTCCCTTCCAACCCTGATATTCAATGATCTCCAGTTCCCATTGACTTCAGCTGGATTTGTAGGTGCTCCATAGTTCTGAAAATCTGGCCTTATAAGTTCTAGCCTTCTGGATGTGATGGTATCTTTTAAAGGAAACAAACAGCATTGAATCCTTTATTTTGCAGGCGGAAAATACTCATTTGGGTTTACACTTTCAGAAGGGCACTCAGCATCCTGGGAGACTGGGCCCAAAGTATCTCAGCCCAGGAACAAATAAATTCTGCAGAAGTTTTTAAACAGCTGGTTTGCCACAATTATAACACTATAAATCATGAGTGGTAGTTCACTTTGCAGCACTATGAGTTTTCAGATCTCAGTAGAAGGACAAACTGATAAATACTTCTCTGTTCCAACATATAGTCCATGTGGTAAAGGACAATTGTGTGTGTTTGTGTATATATAGACACATAAGTTAATACATTGAAGTATGCCATTTTTAAGATTCTGTAAAAATTGGGCATCGGTTTCTCAAATACCTTAGTAAATTACAAATTTAAATATTTTAGGTCAGGGGAGTGAATAAGCCCTAAGGAAAAACTCAGGTGACGACATTTTCTACTGTTCTCAAATTATCAGCATTATGAATCTGCCTGTAACTGATTCCTGTATGAACCAAGGATCATTGATGCCTGTTATCTTGCAACAAATATTCACATCTAGACTAGGGATCCCAATATGAGAAGCAAATTGGTTGCACTTAATTTGGCATAAAAGTTTGAGTTACCGATATCAGAACTTTTTTATGTTAATCTAGTTATCAGTCAATGTTGCTCCAATTGATATATGCTCGCAGTCAGAAATCATAGTGTTAGCTGAAAAATCTCAATGAAAATTTTACTTTGCTCATTTAAGACCCAGTTCTCCTCCCCATTACTTAAATGGGAATTTTTCCACTGATCTGTATAGGAGCAGGATTATACACATAGAGCCTGATCCTGCAAAGAGGTATGCACATGCTTACTTTACATGAGTAGTCCCACTGCAAGATCTAGTTCTTTCCTATATATTACTGTAGGTAAACATTTTAGGTGAATAATAATTAGAGCATCTGTAAATGATAAAATGTAAATTACAATAACTTTAAGAGGAAATACCTTACTGATAGTGACAGCTCTTGATATATAACTATGTAAGCCTTTTTATTTCTAAATGTAGTGCACACAGTAAGAATAAAACAAGAAATTATTCATAATACAAGGCCAAATTCTGACCCTCTTTGCTTATACCCTCAAAATGGATGCAACATAATATTGTAAAAGAAACAGGAGTAATGTGAGTGGGACAAGTTGTATAGGGACACAGCTCGATCAGGGAGCTTGAGCTGACGCTTTGTCTACACACGCAACTTGCACCATTTTAACTAAAATCAGTTTGTAAATGGAGTTTGTTAAACTGTTGCAAATTCTCGTGTGAACACACTTAAATCAGTTTCTCAGCTGGCATATACAGATTTAGTTTAATTCTCTACATTGATATTAAGCCAATTGAAAAACTGATTTAAGTGTGTCTGCAACAGTTTAACTGAATCAATTGAAATGCTGATTGCTGCAAATCTGTTGCCAGTATTGAGAATAGGCCTTTAAGTGCCTGAACCTCATTCTCTAACTTCAAAGCCTCACCTTAAATGCCTCTACAAGTTGAAGCAATGGAGCACCAGAGAGCACAGTGATTCCATGGGTTTCAGGGAGAACCAGAATAAAGAGGACTGGTTCTTCCTGAGTTTCTCTTCCCAGCTGTGATTTTTCTGGTGGATGCACAAGACTAATTCACAGGTCAAAATTCCCTACTAGCCTAGGCAGTGAAATTCCACTGACTTCCTTGGAGCTGCCTCTTCTTGTGTCACCAGGAAATTTGCCAATAATCTTTAAGCTGTAAGTAAAGTGAGGTTTTACAAATCTTCACAAAGGGACTCTGCCTCTCCAGTTCTACTGTTAACTTCTATCCTTATGCCAGTGGTTCAGAGAGGCCCATTGGTGCCAACTGGTAAAGGGTTCACTGTTCTTTACAAACATCTCAGACCTGACAAACTCATTACACCAAATATACCACTTTCATGGTATTTATCTATGAATGGCAGCATGTGAGGTCACTACTGAAAGCTTGTAACTTATCAATGCTCATAATCATTGTGAGATGTGATTTAAGGAATAATTTTTTTTTTGAAAATGGTCTTAGAATAAAAGTGAATTACCAGGCAATCATATGCCTCGTTGATGGGCCCATTCAAGCAGAAGAGAGTTGTGACCCCTCATTGGCTAGCTGATCATGTCAATGAAAAGTCAATAGAAAACAATCAAAGACAAACTATAAACATTGAAACCACTTGAAAGTGAAGAGGAACGATATGACAGCGAGAGGATCGTCCTGTCTATGAATAAAGACCAAAAAACGGATTCAGTATATCGCAGGGTGTAGAAAGACACTCTGTATCCATTCCCTGAGGGGGTGCTTCCTGAAAGACTGGCTCCTTGGGGTTAGCAAGTGCTGCAAAAGACTAAACTTTGGGGTGAGAATCTATGAGAAGGTAGGAAAGATTAAGAAGTGTAGACCCTATTAGGTAACCATTTGTTTTCATCACTCTCATGTGTTTCTATTTGAATCTTTATTCGGTCTTAAATAAATTTCCTTTTTGTTTTCCTATAATAGAACTCAAGTGCTGCATGTAACACAGAGCAATGGCCTAAGTGAACTGGTAAACTGGGTTCACTGTTCCTTTTGGAATGGAGGATCTGGGATTTCTATGGATATCCAGTGCTTGGGGGCTGGATGTCACAGGGGGATACTTCAAATGGATTTGGGGGCTGGGGTGCATCTATTGTCAACCTGCAGGGCTTGTGTAGCCCAGAGGAGAGTGCTTGAGTGGCTGACAGGCTGCTTGTGTTAGGGAGTTAACACCCAGTTGACCCAGGCACGACTCCCTTGTGCTGAAGGCATGTGACAAAAAGGTGACTCACAGGCCTGGGTGCCCTGAGAAGCGACACTGCCACATATTAGGTTTGCATGAATTCATCCTGTCATGGTGGCAAAATCCTTTTTATTTGTAAATTTCCCATGGATATGGGGTAAACATAAAGAAAACTGTTTTCTTAACTTCCTTTGTTTACTGCCCCAACATTCCATGTGGGGAAAATTTACCTATTACTCATGTAGATACAAGATCTGAATTGCTACCACATTCAGCTGGGAAGGCCTTAGAAATCAGTGGCTTATGGTGCAGTTGCTGTTTTAACACAACGGATTGCAGTGTCAGGGGACCTCTTCCCATGTAAGTGGCACTGTATCCAATTATCCCAATAATCTAACTACACTGCAAGTTTCCATTACTAATTACAGGAATCTCATATTTTGAAACTTTCTTTGAAAATCTGGTAGACTAAGGATTTGTAATAAAGCACTTTATTTTCAGACAATATAGATCAGACTCTGGTTATTAAGTATGAGCAGCAAATAGCACCTGGCAACATACTTGCATCATTAGACACCATTATATGCCTCATTCCAGGACATTTATGCACATGCATAGTCCTGTTGAAGTAAATAGGACTACTCATATGTTTAAAGTTACACACATTGTTAACCAGCTGTCCTGGATCAGGACATAGTGACCACCATTGTCCAGTGTGGTGATAGCTAATGGATGTATGGGCTTGGCCAGTATTAGCTCGACATGAGCAGAGTGTAGGTCCCTGAGTTCCTCTCACTCAGAAGATTATATTGGAACACACAGACACCCTGCATTTCCTGTTTAGCCATATGGAGAGGGCGGGGTAATTGTGACCCCAGGCTGAGAGCCTTGGGGATTGAATGGAGGGTACAGCAGGGGTATAGGGTGAATATAAACACCCAAAGTTGCAAATCAGCAGGGGAATGATTGGACAAAGCTGCCCTGGCATTTTAAATGTACCCTTACACAGAACACCTGACTGCCTTTATGCTATGGGCACTCTTGTGCCATCCTCTGTAAAAATTATGTCAAAGCTTCTCCATGACTTCATCCTCTGCTGCTTTTCTTAATTTGCTCATGTGTTCCTGTGTTCTCTAAGTGGCCTTGTGGCTTTATCCAACAGGAGAGTGAGTGGACCTGAGCGGAGGGGCTGTTTCCATGTTATAAACACAATTACACTCTTGCCATGTCAAACTGCACTGACCAGCAGACTCACAGTAAGGGCATCCTGAAGGTGAGAGATCTGCTCTTGCACACTTGCCATAACTGTGCCAGCATTTTTTTTCCAGTCACACAGTGATCCACCAAATTTCTCACTGCAAGCTTTCATGATAGTTTGAGTGTAACACTGAACCAACTCAGGCACCTTGACCATCAGCTCCAGACTTCCCTTATAACCCAAACAATATTAAACTTGCTCCCAGTTTCATACAAATTAGCTGCTCATCAACTCTGTTATTAACCAAATGTGGAGCAGCTGCAGTGAAGAAACCATGATTACTATAAAACTCCTTCAACTCGAACGTTCTTACTCTCCTTCCTGTCATTTTACTCAATTGATTAACTCCATCCCGTTTATACTATTCATTTACTTTAACTGTCGTCAAAGGCCTCATACAGTTCTTCATGCCTGCATCTTTTGGACCTGGTTGTATCTAGCACTTCTTCAAATCAAATATTGAACTAACAACTCCACTTGGCCTTAATAATTTAGAATATCATCACTAGGTAACAAGTGTCCATTAAAAAGAAATATTTTAAAAGATGTACAAACCACAGAGTCTAATAGCAATGAAACACTGGATTATTTCACTGACTCCTAGTCCGATTCAGTAAAAACTGAGCCTGGCTTCAGAGCAAACCAAGAAAGCAGTGATTTTTGAAGCTTAAGCAACCTTGAATGGGTTTCTGAAGGGGTGGAAACCAGGCAGAGTTTATAATGAACCTCACTCAAGCCAAATGATGCAGTTTTCACTCGAGGAACCAAAGCTCTCAGTTCACCTTGATTTAACATGGATGTTTGACATTTGATAATTCATTCGCTTCTGTGTTATGTCCCCATCCCCTATCCTCCATTGGATTGTGCCTGTAGACTAGAAGTCCTTCAGAGCAGAGATTGCCTCTTACCTGTCATTTTAAGGCTCACATTAAAATGGGATTATGCACTGCCATAATATACATGTTGACTACCATTGATTACTTATTATTGATAATTAAATAATAAAAGTGTGGAAAGGCCACAGAAGGTCCTTCAAGGCAGAGGATGGGCTGTGGTTCAGCTATGTAAGAGCAGGAAGTGACAGGAAAGGTGTGCAACAGCTGCATGCAGCAGAGCTAGGCTTCAGGCCAGCTGTGCATAGGCCACTGTAGAAGAGGAGGTTTGAGGGGCAAGCTATAAGACCTGTGGACTTGTAGTTAGGGAGATCCAGTGGCCCTGAACAGACATGTCCGGGTGCATAAGGAATGTCGGTCATAGAAGGACTGCGGAATTGTCCTATGCGCTGTCCACAGATTGGAAAGACTGGATTTCATACACAAAGCCCATTAACTTAGTCTTTGATTGGGGGTGGAGGGAATTTTTTAACATTAGGTCAGTCTATGAGTAGCTTGTCCTCAAAAGGATCACATGGTCACTCTGCTTGTAAGTTTAAACTTGTCTCTGACTGACTGAAGCAAATAGTGTCTATTCTCTAAGCCATTCAGAAGTGGCTACTGGTAACTATGATGCTTATTGCACCTCTCCACCTACTGTGCCAACATCCATTACAAAGAATGTTGAAATCTACATCATTAAGTAGAATAGCAATTAAATCATTATAATCACTTTATTAAAGGCTCAGTCTCTTCTGCTTTGAAACAAATGTCTTGGCTTCACCTCTACATTTTTATTATAGCAGGAGACCATTTCCTTGGTCTGTTACATTGGCATTATCTCATCATGTCGAGCTTTCATAAATCATGCAAAGGACTTTATGGAAAAGAATCTTTCCTTTGAAAGGTAATTAATATCCAGATTACTTAGAAGGTGGGGAAGATGCAAGGAGTCTTCCTCTCCTGGGGTGTCATTCCGCTCTAAAGGAGTGGAAAAGAGATGGAGTCACATACCAGTCCCTTGGGGTGCATCTCCACAGCCTGTGGCCACCTGCAGCAGCAAGCCTCCTGGCCTGGGTAGACAGACTTGAGTTTGTGGGGCTCGTGCTACCGCATTAAAAAGAGCTGTGTAGACAACACTTTGAAGTTATGGCTTGGTCTGGAGCTCAGGGTCTGAAGCCTACCCTGCTCCCCAGGCTTCAGAGCCTGAGCTCCAGCCTGAGCCACAATGTCTACCAGCTAGCTTTACAGCCATAGTGCAAGCTCTGCAGGCCCCAGTCTTTCAACCTGGGCTGGGAGGCTCTCTGCTGCAGGCTGTGTAGACATACCCTTATTGAACACAGGGCAGCCATGCTGGCTACACAGACGAATGTATGTGGTACCTTCCGAATGGATAGTGCCTCAGCTGCACTCCTCAAGAGCTGTGGATGGCCAGAAGTCCCTTTGGGCAATACATCTCTGCACCACCTCTGACAGGCTCCTGTGTAAGCTCTTTTTGGCAGGGACTGTCTTTTTGTTCTGTGTAGCACAATGGGGTCCTTGTCCATGACTGGAGCTTCTACATACAACTGCAATACAAATAATAATAATTAATATAATAAATGAAGTTGACCCTCTAAATAACCCTGCAGTCAGTTCCGATACTGTTGTGCTATTTGTTTTAATTTTCCTCTGTAGATAAAACTACAGGTGTTATTTTGTTCTCATGAAAGTTGACTTGTCTATAAAACAAATAAGGTGGGATCCAGCTGTCCAAATTACAGAGGTGTCCTCTAAATGCAGTTGGAACTGTGAATGGTGGTGTTTCCAGAAGAAAATCTCTTTGTAGTTCTTGAAATGGCAGTAGAAGTTCACTAGTACAGTAAATTCTGCCCTAGCCAAAAAAAAAGTAGGTTTTTGCTCAAGTTAGAGACCATTTCTTTCAGTTGTTTGTTCTCCAACACCATCAACTATTCCTCCTGTAAGCTCTGCTCTTGCATGTTTGCTCATCAGCTTCACCTGCCCTATAAGTACCTATAAAGCAGTGGTCATTGAGACCACATGCCTGCCCTGTAGTGGATCTTAATGTTTGTTATAAGCCCCAAGGCTCGCTCTTCCTTTCCTGCCACAATAGCAATGGTTCTTGAAGTCATTGTTCACTGGAAGAAGAATGCCATGCCCAAGGGCAAGTGTGTATTTTCAGCATGGGAGCGGAATGGGTAACACAATGTGGGGACTTTTGTGGGGAATGAACTCTCAATTGAGTAATTTACTCACTCTTGCTGTAGGGCCTGTCATGCTCCCCTTGATTTCAATGGTAACTTTGCCATTGATGTCAGTGAGTAAGCCGTACAGTCAGTATCCGGTCAATGTTGTTGGCAGCTATCAGGCCATGCTAATGGAGAGTGGTGGAGGTACTATCTGGGTTTTTTTTTAAAAAAAAAACATTTCTCTTTCGTATTCAACAACTGAATGAACTCCTCCACCTGTTCCAAATTGAACTAATCTAAACCAGCTGAAATGGTGACTTTATATCCATTGCACAGGATAATATCCCCTGTAGGACGTTGCAAATCTTCATTTTAATCTGTCTTTGAAATACAATAGAATTATTAGTCAGTACCATCAATGGATTCCCTGTTGCCCCAGATGCCCTGCTCTGACGGCTCTATTTTGTCACTATCTGTGCCCCTTTGCAGTATGGACATTGACCTTCAGTGACCTCCCCATGAGAAGTAAAAGTTCCACCATGCTGATCCCATGAGCTGCCTTCAGCTCTCACTTACACCACTTATATGCTGACTTCATTGGAGCCAGTCCTGATTGATGCTGCAGTATGAGAGATCTCATCCCCTTTGGGTAGCATTAACTCGTTCTACAACTGAGATGCAGCCAAATTTTTTTAAATATTTTTCTGAACCAAGCCCAAATGTTGACCCTTACAATGAGCACCTACTGTTTGTGCTTGTCTGTCATGCTGGTTGCTTACTGCATAGGATGCTGCACTTCCCCTGGGCCAACCCCTTGGGTTAAGTAGGAACACTTGGCTGCAAGGTACTGTCGCTCTGGGTCTCATAGGTACAGAGGCAATGGGGGGGACATACAGAGAGGTCTCCTCCATCTCTAGATTTGCTGCTTGGCTTGTAATGAGCATGCTCACATTGACTGGGCAATATGTCCTGCAGCACCTACTCTCCACAGTGCTCCCTGGTTGCATTTCTGCAGGGCCTTCTAGTGGCACTGTGGGAACACCAGCCACTCTAGGCTCTGCAGAGCCAGGTTCTAGTCCCCAGCATCTTATGCAATGTAAATGTGAGCAGGATTGGTCTTTTTAATAATCAGTTAAGTAATTTTATTACATGTTACTGTCCATATGGTACCAGTAGAAAGCAATGTAAAAGGTTTTTTCCAGTTCTACCAATAATAAGGAAAGGATTAGCATAGAAATGTAGGACGCAATGGTACTTGTAATGCACTGGGTTTAAGAAAATTGCAGATGGTGAGGAGTTGCACAGTGAGGCTGTGGAAAGGGGAAACAATGCCTCTCAGACACTTAGGTCCGTGCCCCAAAAGGTACAGCCCAAACGGTGATATACTATGTAGTTCCCTCCATCACCAGCCGGCTCCAGTGGTGGATGAAAGGGACAGGGCTGGAGAGGTTGTGGGGCTAGAGTCCCACTTCTTCCTCACCTCTCCCTGCCCTTGAAACAGTCCTTTGTGCAGCTCAGAGGGCTGCAATTCTGTCCTGCAGATGGGGAGCAAATTAGAGGGGGTTCCTTCGACCCGTGGCCACCATCTGTCTGCCACAATAATTAGCAAGGTCACATATAATTAATCTCGAAGAGGTCAAGAGTTCCACTGTTCACCTCGATTTTAACCAGCCATGCAATTCAGAGCGCAGATCAAGCAACAATAAGAGGAAATGGGGGAGGGGAGAAAATCAATAATTTAAGTTAGGAGAAATCGTAATCAGTTTTGTATAAAGCAGCGCCACAAAAATGTAGCCCCACAGACATCTGAGTATATGACAGAACTCTGAAACTCTAGGCTCCTTATCTTTATGGGATCCAGATAATGTCTCATGCATTATGTGAATGAGATGTGCAAGTAATTCTCTTCCTCCCTAGGGTATCGACGGGCTGAGTTTTCATTGAAATGATAGAGTAGCATTCCCCCACCACATTTGTTGTTTAAAGATTGGTTTTGGTCTCTTATTCCCAGGTATGGTAATAAAATGTATGCAAGAGCAAGGCTTTCATACCTGTGGAAGAGCACGAGAGAGAGCAAGACAAAGGACACCTTTAGTTACTTACTTCCCCAAATCTTTATAGCTGCTCTCCTAACACATTATGCCTGAGCATGTGTTTGTTTCTGTATTGGATGCAATGATACAATATTTTGGTGCTCAGAGTATTGTGTTGTGGATTCTCACTCATTAACATCCATTCCTGCTGGACTATAAAAATAATTTCTTACAAAGTCGCTTACTCTGGCTTCTAACTCTATTGTAATAGACACTGACCTTTTAAACTGCTACACCTATGAGGGGGCTAAATTATAACGTTTAGTTCCCTAGATGCTCCTTAGCTGTCATAATGAAGGAAGTTTACAGTGGGAAAGTGAATGAAGCAAGCATGTTTTTAACCATATGGTAATTATCTGCTATCTGTGCAAAAGACATAAAGTGTTGTTTACCGGATATGAAAAGAGCATCTGAGAAGGGATTCCCTGGGGAGGGAATAAGGGAGATTTGGCACAGTGGCTGCTCTTCAGATGGCTTGTAATAGACCCTATAAATTTGGAATAAGCTGTTGTTAATCAGTGAAGATTGGAGACGGTTGGCACATAATGTTTCAGCGTTAAGGGGCAGGTGACCGTCTTGCCAAGCAGGCATTATTTTAAAACTGTAATTGAATTATGCAGTTGAGCTTTTAAAGTAAAAATGAACAAAAATGTGTAAAATGAGGTTCTAACTCTTTGAAGTCAATCGTGCATTTAATGAGTAGGAAGAAAAATCCTTAGTGGTGGATTTTTAGGTGTCATAGCACGACAGTCAGGAGAGCTCCCTAAATTATGGAATCTGTTTTTTACTTTTTTCTTTCTTCCGAATTAGCTTAATTCAGCTTGACGTCTCTCCATTTGCCCATGATACTTACTTATGCAATATGTTTCTGACAACTTTACTTCTTAAAAAGGGAGGGGGAAATGAGTCACGCTTATAACTGTAACTGCAACGGCACAAAATTCAGAATCATTTAACTTCAGTACATTAAATTATTCAGAAAATTGCCAAGCCTCATTTGAACAAATCTTAACTCAGTTTAGCATTTTAATACCAAGAAAATTGGTTGTGAAATTGCAGCAGTGCCATTTGCTATTGAATGTAGTACTTGCTACTGTGAGTTGTCCCACTGAAGCAATGGGAATACACACTGTAGTAAGCACTACATTTGGAAACAATCAGGTCCGAAAACACTTTCATCTGTGGGTAACTACAATTTATTTATTGTTGTTAATGATATTTATTGTATAGATGATGATCGCATCCATAATGCATATGTCTGAGCTTGTTAAGATTAAGTTTATTGAGAGACCTACAGGTGGAGATGTCAGAGAGGCACAAGTTATGTCTGCATAGCATTTTGGAGAGAGCCTCCCATCTCAGGTTGACAGACTTGGGTGAGTGGGGCTCGTGCTAACACTCTAAAATTAGCTGTATAGACAACGCTTTGAAGTTGAGGCTTGGACTGGAGTATGGCTCTCAAGCCCACCCCTCTCCTTAGGCTTCAGAGTTTGAGTTCCAGCTACAGCCGCAATTTCAAAGCACTGTTTATATAGCTATTTTAGACCACTAGCATGGGCCACATTCAGGACCAGATTAACCTTTTGTGAGCGGCCCCACCCACCCCTGTTCTGCCCCAAGGCCCCGCTCCCTGCTTCACCTACGCTCTGCCCCAAGGCCCCGTCCCCACTCGCACGGGGAGGAGGGGCCAGAGAAGAGTGAGCGCAGGTTGGGACGGAGAGGAGTGATGGTGGGTGGGGTCTCGGGGTAGAGGGGTGGGAAAGAATCCATTGTAAACCCAGCACAGGTCCCATTAGTCTCCTAGGCTGGGAGGCTCGCTCCAAAATACTGTGCAGCATGGGATACTGGAATGGGTCAAAGGAGGCAGGCTAGGAAAGGAGATGTAGCGCTAGTTTAAACCATGTATCTGAGCAGATGAGATAATGGTGTATAGAGGAAAAAGAAGAGGCGGGAACCCAGGACAGAGCCCTGTGCAGGGTCACCCGGGGGGGGGGGTCAAGTGGGGCAATTTGCGCCGGGCCCCACAGGGGCCCCTATGAGAGTTTTTGGCGGCACTTTGGCGGCGGGTCCTTCAGTGCCGCCGAACACACCTGGAGTGAAGGGCCCGCCACTGCTTCTTCCGCTCCGGGTCTTCGGCGGCAGGGGGTCCTTCCGAAGACCCCAGGCCCCCTGAATCCTCTGGGCAGCCCTGGCCCTGTGGGATGCCCATGGAAAGTAAGAGAAGGGAGGAAGATGACTCACTGAAAGAGAGACTAAAGAAAAACTTGAGAGGTGGAAGTAGAAGAAGAAAAAGTTACAGAAGTTAAAGAAGGGCAAGATGTTGAACACGAGAGTGTGATTGACAGTGTCGAAGGCAGCGGAGAGATCAAGGAGCTTACAGATGGAGCAGGGGCTGAGAGATTTGGACAGAAACAGGCCATTCCCTCAATATATGTTACCATCCCTCATTATGTCACATCTCTCTGTAGAGTCAGATCCTCAAAACTCTTATTCATACAATTTGTCCCATTGACGTCAGTGGGGGATGTTTACTTAGTTGAGGATTACTCAGAGGAGTAAGTGTTGTCAGGACCAGGCTTTAAAGATGTAAGCTTTTCATGGCAGGGATAAGATGATAAGAATGGCCATACTGCATCAGACCAGTGGTCCATCAAGCCCAGTATGCTGTCTTCTGACAGTAGTTAATGCCAGCTGCTTCAATGGGAATTAAAAGAACAGGGCACTTATCAAGTGATCCAACCCCTGTCATCCAGTCTCAGCACCTGGCAGTCAGAAGCTTAGGGACTCCCAGAGCATGGATTGCATACCTGACCATCTTAACTAATAGCCATTGGTGGACCTATCCTCCATCTTTTTAAAGATGAGGCAACCAGAACTGCATGCAGTATTCAAGTATACAGTGTATTTCTACAGCCGCACTATGATATACTGTCTTATCTATCCCTTTCCAAATAGTTCCCAGTGTTCTGTTAGCTTTTTTGACTGCCACTGCACATTGAGCAGAAGTTTTCAGAGAACTATCCACAATGACTCTCAGATAACCGCTAATTTAAACCCCACCATATTGTAAGTATACTTAGGATTTGTTTGTCAGTGTGCATTGCTTTGCATTTATCAACAACGAATTTCATTTGCCATTTTGGAGCCCAGTCACCCAGTTTTGTGAGAGTCCTTTGTAACTCTTTGTAGTCTGCTTTGGACTTAACTACCTTAAGTAATTTTGTATGATCTGAAAACTTTGTCACCTCACTGTTTAGTTCTTTTTCCAGCTCATTTATGATTATGTTGGACAGCACTGGTTCCACTACAGATCCATGGGGGACCCCACTATTTCCCTCTCTTCATTTTGAAAACTGACCATTTATTCCTACCTTTTGTTTCCTGTCTTTTAACCAATTACTGATCCATGAGAGGACTTTCCCTCTTATCTCATGACTGTTTAGTTTGCTTAAGAGCCTTTGGTGAGAGACCAGAAAGCCTTTGATAAGAAAGTCCAAGTACACTATATCCACTGGATCATCTTTGTTCAATGTTTGTTGAATTCTTATAGATTGGTGAGGCATGATATCCCATTACAAAAAACACGTTGACTTTTCTCCAACAAATCATGTCCATTTGTGTGTCTGACAATTCTGTTCTTTACTATAGTTTCAACCAGTTTGCCCGATCCTGTAATGCCAGAATCACCTCTGGAGCCTTTTTTAAAAATTGGCATCAAGTTAGCTATCCTCCAGTAATCTGGTGCAGAAGCTGATCTAAACAATAGATTAGATATCACAGTTAGTAGTTCTGCAATTTCATATTTGAGTTCCTTCAGAACTCTTATTAGTGTTTAATTTATCAATTTGTTCCAAAATCTCCTCTATTGACACCTCAGTCTGGGATATTTCCTCAGATTTGTCATCTAAACAGAATGGCTCAGGTGTGGGAATCTCCCTCTCATCCTCTGCTATGAAGAATTAATTTAGCTTCTCTGCAATGGCCTTGGTTCCATGAGTGTTTCTTTATCACCTTGATCATCCAGTGGCCCACTGATTGTTTTGCAGGCTTTCTGCTTCTGATACACTTAAAACATTTTTTTGCTGATAGTTTAAGTCTTTTGCTAGTTGCTCTTCAAAGTCTTTTTAGCCTGCTTAATTATATGTTTGCACTTGACTTGACAGAGTTTATGCTCCTTTCTATTTTCTTCAGTAGGTTTTGACTTCCAATTTTTAAAGGATGCCTTTTTGCCTCTAGCAATCTCTTTTACTCTGTTGTTTTAGCCCTAGTGGCATTTTTTGGACTTCTTGCTTTTTTTTAATTTGGGGTATACATTTAATTTGAGCCTCTATTATTGTGGTTTTTAAAAGTTTCCATGGACCTTGCAGGCATTTCACTTGTGTGACTGTTCCTTTTAATTTCTGTTTAATGTTTGTGTAGTTCCATTGTCTGTAGTTAAATGCTACTGTGGTGGGCTTCTTTGGTATCCTGATTTTTTTTCCAAACACCTCAGTATAAAAAAAGTCAATGACTTGCAGACTAGAACTCAACTAAGGAAACCCTGATCTCATGGGTAATAACAGCCGTACAGCCTAGTGGGTCAATGCTCTGCTCACTCTGAAGGCTCTCTATATGCATCAGCAAAAAAAAAAAAACACCCAAACCCCCATAACCATGAGGGCAGTTTCAGGCTAGAACTTGTATTTTAATAACTCTGTAGTTATATAATTTATGCAATCCAGGGAATATGATGTCTTTTATAAACTTCCTAATTACATTTTTACTCAATGGCCTGTACAATGTCTAATCATTTATCCACTAACTCAAAAAAAGGCCACCTTCTTGGTCTTGATAAAGCAGATTGCAACAAATCGCACAGAGCTGTTGCTGTTTCACCAAGTACATCTGTTAAGAACCATGTGTCTTTATCTAATTTGGGGAATAATATTATTTCATTGATGACATGTCATCTTACACATTATGTAAGGTGTAACAGTATTCATAATTTTCTGTTTTCCACATACACATAGCAAACAATTTCAGTTCTCCACAGCTGCCATTCAATGTATTTTCAGTCAAATGCATGAGGGTTGAGCTCTTCTGACACTTATCTTCATTTTGAGGAGAGATGAGATGTGTCTCTGCTGTTTTTGAATTATCCCCTTTCACTCCCCTCACATCTGAGTTTTTTCTTTTATTGGGATTCAGTGTCTGAGCCCAGTAGTGTCATCTAGTGGCGAGAATCTGTGGGGCTGGCAACAGGAGAACCTGGACCCTCCCTTCTCCACCAGGTTCCAACCCAGGGCCCTGTAACTGTCAGGTTGGGTATGTGGCCTGGGGGAAGACACCACCAAGCCTGCTCCCTGGGTCACTTCCTGCCATGCCCTCTCCCCTCCAAAGTCACAACATCATCTGTTTATGCACTTACAAAGGGGCAGGGTTTGCCCAGGCAGTGATCCGGAGGCTTTTCTACTTCTGTCTCAGCCAGCTGTCTCCGGTCTCGACAGGGCCTTCAGGAGTGGTGCCTGGTTCCGGCTGCATGAAACTCCTGCAGCCATCCTGCAGGAGCTAACAGTGGAGGACTGCTCCTTTCCTCCAACTAACTTGGGCTACTCCCTTTTGAGCTCTGCTTCCGATTGTGAGCACACCCAGCAGGTGCAGCTGGGCAGGGCTTCTTGACCCAGATTTGCTTATTAACCCTTGGTTCCCTGGTCTGGAGCCTATACCCCCCATCTCACCTTGATAAAGGCCAAAATGCGAGAACCTGTTCTGATTTCCTATGGACAGGTTGCAAGTTTTTATTTTCCCCCCCATTCTAGGTATTCTATTGCTTGTATCTTTTGGATTTTGTAGCTTAGTATAATGAACCAAGCAGTGTTTTAATGTAGGTGAATATTTTTGTGTACAACACTGTCAAGGTTCCTCCCCCACTCTGAACTCTAGGGTACAGATGTGGGGACCTGCATGAAAAACCTCCTAAGCTTATCTTTACCAGCGTAGGTCAAAACTTCCCCAAGGTACAAAATATTCCACCCGTTGTCCTTGGACTGGCCGCTACCACCATCAAACTAATACTGGTTACTGGGGAAGAGCTGTTTGGACGCGTCCTTCCCCCCAAAATACTTCCCAAAACCTTGCACCCCACTTCCTGGACAAGGTTTGGCAAAAAGCCTCACCAATTTGCCTAGGTGACTACAGACCCAGACCCTTGGATCTTAAGAACAATGAACAATCCTCCCAACACTTGCACCCCCCCTTTCCTGGGAAATGTTGGATAAAAAGCCTCACCAATTTGCATAGGTGACCACAGACCCAAACCCTTGGATCTGAGAACAATGAAAAAGCATTCAGTTTCTTACAAGAAGACTTTTAATAAAAATAGAAGTAAATAGAAATAAAGAAATCCCCCCTGTAAAATCAGGATGGTAGATATCTTACAGGGTAATTAGATTAAAAAACATAGAGAACCCCTCTAGGCAAAACCTTAAGTTACAAAAAAGATACACAGACAGAAATAGTTATTCTATTCAGCACAATCCTTTTCTCAGCCATTTAAAGAAATCATAATCTAACACATACCTAGCTAGATTACTTACTAAAAGTTCTAAGACTCCATTCCTGGTCTATCCCCGGCAGAAACCAGCATATAGACAGACTATAGACAGACACACAGACCCTTTGTTTCTCTCCCTCCTCCCAGCTTTTGAAAGTATCTTGTCTCCTCATTGGTCATTTTGGTCAGGTGCCAGCGAGGTTACCTTTAGCTTCTTAACCCCTTACAGGTGAGAGGAGCTTTCCCCTGGCCAGGAGGGATTTCAAAGGGGTTTACCCTTCCCTTTATATTTATGACAAACACGTACATAGCAATCCAGTGCTCTCTGGTGCAGTTCCTCAGCTGGTGCAATTTGATGTCTTTGGAGCTATTTATACAAACTAGTTCTGTTTTTCGTAATACTGAGAGGCAGCTCCTCAGCTAATGTAAATTGGGATACCTCCACTGACATCAATTTACACCACCTGAGGAACTCACTCTTAGTTTTTAAGACAGAGTTTAACAGTAAATGAAAATGCACTTTTGAGACCATTCACCTATAAGTTCTTTAGGTTATTGGATTGTTCTGAAGTGCTGTGAGACGCTCGGGGTGAGTTCTTCTGACAGGCCAGGCCTTGGTGAGAGAGAACATCTTGTGTTGTTAAGCAGTGGCCTGTCTCTCAACAGCTCTGGCTGTCTTATGAATGATGTGAATAGACACCAAAGAGAGTCCCCTTCTGTCCTGGGGTGGAAGCAAGTGCCATCAATGATGGGGAAAATTGTGTGCATATGTGATGGCTGGCCTGTTAGCCAACACATTAGGAATTGAACTGGGAACCTCCAGAGCTAAAAGCACAAGCTGCTACAGCTTGAGCTAAAGAGACAAGGGTCTGTAACTGGGTGCTGTAACAATTCAAATCTGCAGATCAGCAGAGGGCCTGTAACATACACTTGCCAATGGGTTACACTTCCTGGTTGCAAAGAGCTCCCAAACTTGGGTGAGGGTGAGAATCTCTTAACAAGTAAAAGTTACTTTCTCTTGTGCTAAAAATCCATGTTTTTCTTCATAACAAAGAAGTTGTGAGCTTCATCAAATAGATAGAGAGGTATTGCACCATTCAGAAACTGCACACTAGTAAAAATGTCTGGGGCCTGGATTCAGCACTGCACTAACCCTTTGATTTATGCTGGCATGAAGCTGGAAAAACGCAGCAATAGTCTTTCATACTAATCCTAATTTTTAATTGCAAATACTAAAACGTTTGACTAAATAGAGATAGTCTCTAGTCTGGATCTGTATGTGACTCAGCTGGTTCTATAAAACCTCGTGTTGTGATCTAGAACAGGTCATATTGGTTACAGTTCCTTCTCACACCAAATGTGCACAAGCTAAGATTCATTAATTGTATGAGCTTTCCTGAGCTACAGCTCACTTCATCGGATGCAGCTCACGAAAGCTCATGCTCAAATAAATTGGTTAGTCTCTAAGGTGCCACAAGTACTCCTTTTCTTTTTGCGAATACAGACTAACACGGCTGTTACTCTGAAACCTGTCATTAATTGTATGTCCTCTGTGACTTAGGGACCTCTTGATGCAAATTGGCAGAGGGCAGGGGGTGGATATGGCGTACGGGGATCTCCTGGGACTGGTATCTACAAACCATTTTGCCAAAAAGTGTCATGTAGGGGCTCTGCTGATGCCTGTATCACACAGGTCCTCATAATCATTGTGAAATGTATGTACAGATCATATGTAAGGAGATATGTATCTATACTGAAAATTGTGTTCTTAAGGTCTGTGACTTGGGGCTGGTCACCAGAAGGTGATATAACAAGTTTATTTCAGGCAGGGGGTGCTTATGTACTTATCCCTCTATGTGTAAATTGAGTATTGTATATTTCACAATGAATGTGTATTCAGAGTCTGAGCAAAAGGCCAACAAGTAATTGCAAAGCCTCCAGGGGAGATTCTCACAGGGAAAGCAAGCAGCGGGTGTTGCCCTTTTACAACTGAAGACAATGGAGTGTTGGGATTCTATCCGAGGGTACAGAGGTACAACCAGTTACCCTTCATTGAGGGGACAAGCTCCTCGCTGGCTTGTCTTAGGAATGGAGAATCACAGCTGGACTGGCTGTTTGATGCTGGGAGAGAAACTTTGGGTGAGCTAACTTTTATGAGACAGGAGAATGTCTTGTTTAGTTATGCTTAAACTCTAGAAAGCATGTTATGATTTTATTTTATATGTAACCATTTGTTTTCCTTAATTCTACTTGCTTCTTCTCAAATCTCTGTTCATTGTTAAATAAACGTCTGGGAGGCAGTGCTTATGTTGCAGAGGCTGGTGGAGTTGGGGAACAGACCCACAGCAGGCACAGACAATACTTCCTCACACTAAGGGCAGGCAGTTTTGAGGTGCCTCCCAATCCTGGGTACCCCTAGGAAGCATCACATCCTCTCTGTTTCACTTTCCCGATCTTTTACCATTTTTTTCTCTGTGCATTTTCTCTGTCTGTTGTGCTCCAATTGCCTCATCCAAAACCCACTAAGCCAGTGGGAATCATGCCACTAATTTTGGATCAGGCCCTAGATTCTTACAATAAGTCCAGTATTCAGAGTAAGCTCTAGGCATTGAGATGGTAAATGGATGCACTCATTGCTTAACTTTATACACATCGGTAGTCTCTTTGAGTTCAGTGGAGCTACTCATGTGCAGACAGTTAAGATTCAGAAAAATGGTAAAAATCATTGTGTGAGGGTTTGTTTTTATCCTTAGGGTGTTTGTTACCAAATGTTGGAATGTTCATACTCTGTCATTCCTGTAAAAACAAGTGTTTGAGTATACAGGATGGAAAGCATGTGATTTTGTTTTGCAGTAAGAAGAAAAGGAGTACTTGTGGCACCTTAGAGACTAACAAATTTATTTGAGTATAAGCTTTCGTGAGCTACACTTCACGCTGCTACTGTGAAACCTGTTTTGCAGTAGTATGTGTTAAATATGGTGGGGGGGGTTAAGGCGAATGCCATCTCTTTGCCAAGATTTGCATGCAGATGTGGGGCATTAACATAGTGGATAATTGGATATTGCAAATAAATTATCCAAATGCAGTGACTAATGAGATAATGTCCCTAGTTGATACATTCTCTAGTCTTCTATCTCTAAGCAGAAAAAGGGAAGGGAAAAAGTGGTTTTAAGAAAAGTGTTCCCTTGAATTGTGATTTGCATTATCAATAGCTGACTAAATTCTTAAGTCCGTCACTAAATATGTACATATATGTATATGCACACACACAGACTATACCTACATGCTTACAATGGATGCATGATATAGAATAGAATAGCAAAATGTACCAATGGAACATTAACAAAGGGGCTACTGTCCCAATTACAGAATAAAATTGATTTTTTCTGGGAAGAGTTTTGCTAGTACTGAGATAAGATTTTTAAAAAATCAGATTAATGAAAATCCAATTCAGCACTCTGAAATGAGATCCTTAGCCAGTGTAAATTGACCTACCTCTTCTGCAGTTGGGGGAAGCCTTATCAATCTCCACGAACCGAGGAGCTAGACAAAATTGACACAATATCTTCCCTTCACTTGTGCTATCCTCTTTTGGTGTCTTTCTGCACACCCTTGGTTTGGGCTTCCCTTTCTCCATCCCATTTATCCCTTGTTTCATGTACATATGCATTATGGTAAAGAGACCTTCTCACAGGTATTTTGATCAATAAAACCTTATTATCTACTATAGTTAGTACAGAAGATGTTTCTGTAATTTCTTCTGTGTTAATGCCAGATTTATAACAAAGGGTAGGATTTTCAATAGCTCCTCACTGAGTTTAGATGCTTAGCTTCCATTGCTTTCTTCACCTTGAGTGGCAAGATATACTTTTTTTTTCCCCAAATTAGCAGCAGTTGCCAAAAATATGACTGCAAACATAGCCAAAAGAAAGAGTAGTATTGACTTCATATGGTGTGACCAATAATCCTGTTTTTTATTTGTCTATAATGCGTATTAACAAATAATTCTGGCTATATTTTGTCAAAGATTCTACAATTGCTGTAACCATTTCTTTAAATCTTCAGCTGTGAAAACTAGTTGCTTTTTGTCATCAGAGATATACAAACTGCTTAGTTTGCACTTCACTGCTTCTAAATATAGAATATCTTTTCCAGTCACCATTATTATCAGCAGACTTAAGATGTTTCCACTGGTAAAGATGTTTCTTAAGTGCTTGACTTGTGATCATGTGAGCTGTTTTACTTACAGTCAGTAGGAAGCCTGGATTAAACTTCAGATATATTTTCCCTAAATGAAAAGATTTTTATAGTAGTTATAAAGCAGGTGCATATACTTGGCTTATCTAAGCCACAAAAAAAAAAGGCAGCCAGGGGGAAGAGGGAGTTAGGTCTGAGCTACCTGTACTTCAGTAATTATGTGGCATTTAATTTAATGTTTGACTCATCAATATGGATCTTAAAATCAGATGCTTCATGTAATCTGTGGTATCAAATTAAATTCTCCTTTATGGGAATTTATGCAAATACTTTCTCTGTAAAATTTGCTTGTCCCAGAACATGTTTAAAAACTCCTGGAAGTACCAAAGAAAAGTTTACCGCATTTCTGACATCTTGAAAATGATATATATCAGTGGGTATAAAAGTCCTAGCAGTGTTAACTATTTAAGTTCACAGGACAAACAAATCACAGTAAAGCTATCAAAGGACTCTCCTGGCTGACTTGTGTATGCCAGATGGATGTACATGCTGTTGCATTAATTTTAATGGGTTTGCCTTAAAAGACGAGTGCCTAGGTGTGCCAAAGGCATAGTGTTAATATGCCCTAGAAAAACATTTGCGCTTTATTTGAAGGATTCAGGGGGAAGGAGGGTAATGGTGACAGAAAGCTGTTAGACGCAAAAGGATGTTTAGAAGGGTGATGGGGCCGTAAAAAAAAATCAATCATTTATTAGTAAGACTATTGTATCTTTAAACACATTGTACACACAATCTTCCAAAACTACAATTCCATAGAGATTTGTAAACTGAGCCAGTAACTGGGTAATAGTTGGAAATGTACCTAGTAATTCTTTCTTAGGGTTCTTAGGTAAGAAACTAGCTGCCTTCTCCTGAGTGTTTACAAAAAAAAGTGATTTTAAGTTTCTGGTACATTCACTGAGCTGAAAAGTAAATGTAAAAACATGACAAGAAAGAATGTTCATGCCAGAGTTGATTTCTTTATGTCTCTGAGCATTAAAGTTGTCACCTATGCACTATTGCAAATCACTAATCCCAATCCCATTAAAATCAAGTTTTGCCTTTATCTTCAATGTGAGAAGGTTTGGATCCATAAAATAAATAGATCATACTCTATAAGGCTGGTGCCATAAGATTACTGTCATGTCCCACAATTAATTTCTGAAAGAGGTAACGTGGTCTCGTGTACAGGTTACTGGCTTGGGAGTCTAGACACTTTGGTTTAATTCCTAACTCTTCCACTGAATTTGGTCACTTTGCTCTCTTTTAGTTTGTCTTCTCTAGTCAGATGGTAAACTCTTTGGGGTAGCAACCGGCTCTTATTGTGTGTCAGCCCAGTGCCTAGCAGGATGAAGCCCTGATTTTGGATGAGGGCTACTGTAATACAAATGATAACTTTGCTGGAAATGACACTCAGTAATTTAATTATGTTGAATCATGTTGAGAAAAAGCCCAAACCCAAGATCCAAATGACAAATTCTACCTAAATTTTACTTTCCTCACATCCTAAAGCTTGTAAAACAAAATATTAAATGTGCAACGTACCCATGACTCAGTAATAGGCTCTGAAACCTTTGCAGTCTCAAAAACAATGTATAAGAGAACAACTGATGAATTTTATCATTTTACACAGAAGTTACCCAATCTCTCAAAATATGCTTAAAATGGAAAGAGGAAGCAGTGTTGCATGCGGGAAATGTCACATCGAAATGAGTTCCATTAAGAGAATGTCGGGAGACACATCTTGGAGAGATGTAGTGACTGCTACTGCGTTCCTGCTATAGCATCAAGGACATCATTATGAAGGATAATGTTGCAATTCAAGAGATATGCACATGTTTAAAAAAATTGCACATGAAAATGAACAGCAGATACTTTGGTGTTGGCTTGACAAGAACCAGTCACAGGATTGCTTGGGATTATGAAGAAATGTCATCCTCCTCTAAATAATATTGATTACCCCATTCGTACTGAAAAGTATCAAAATATATTAAAGGGGCTGGTCAACGTAAATTATTTGAGGAAACCCTTACAAAAATCCAATTTCTTTTTCAACATGACTGGTATTCAAGGCACAACAGTTCTCTATTTCTGGAGGGGTAAGTAACATATCTGCCAGTTATGATTTGGTTTTTTGTTTTGTTTTTTGTTTTTTAGTATTTCAGCACACTTATTTCTATATAAAATAATGGGACCCCAGTGTCATGGGAGGATAAGAAGAGCCATATCAGAAAACTGGCAAAAAAATCAGGAGAAGGAAAAGAAGTCCCCCCAAAAAGTAGGGACTAAAAGAGCTATTTAGAACATAGATAAAGTAGGAGGGTCCGAACAGAATTTGGGAAAAGGATATATCTAAGCTGATTTCTCCCTATAAAGGGAATATTATGAACCTGATTCTCTTCTCACATTGTTTTTTTACTAAACTGACTTATATCAGTGTAATTACAGAGACAAGGTGGGTGAGGTAATATCTTGTATTGGACCAACTTCTGTTGGTGAGAGAGAAAAGCTTTCGACCATACAGAGAAATCTTGTTCAGGTCACTTCTGTGTAAGCTCAAAAACAGAAGCTGGTCCAATAAAAGATGTTACCGTACCCACCTTGTCTCTCAAATACCCTGGGACCAACATGGCTAAAACAAAACGGCAAACAGCTTATATTAGTGTGAGAGAAGAATGATGTTTTGTGTTCCATAGTAAATGCTGTGCGGATATACTGAACCAGCTTTGTGTGGAGGAATGCATTATCATTAGTCATTTTCACCAATCGCTCATAATGGTTCTAAGAGCAATTAGTAAAATTAACCAGCAGTACTCCGTGCAAAGCCATCACAGTTGAGATACAACTTGACATCATTGGGGTGATGATGAACAGAAGAAAGAAGTAGGAAGGAAAACTCAAGGTGATAAAAGAAATGTAAAGGTGTTTGGAAATGGGAGAGAAGCGACATGTAGGCTCTTGTTTCAGCTAATTACAGAACTGCTTGTTTCAGCTAATTACAGAATTACAACTCCGCTTCTTACTCCAAAAAGAATTTTGGAGTTTTGATTACACAATAAGTGCTGGGTGTCCCTTACAACATTTGATTACTTAAGAGTGTGTGCGTGGGAGGGAGAGCTTTAGAAGACCAGTCCAAATAGTATATCATTTTGAGACAAACGTAGAAGTTTGTCACTTGTCCTTAGCAATAATCTTAGAAACATGAACATACTTGGCACTTAAGAAAGGAGATGGCATTTGGCACTTACATATTATTTCTTTCAGAAAGATAATGAGGCTTTTTTATATAATAGCCTGTAGAATACTTACACTTCTTGGATATTACTATTAGTTTCTTATTCTTTACCTCATTTATTGTATTTTAGTACACACAAAACAAGTGATGTAGATTAAATCCCCTATAGACTTCAAATGTGTCAGAATAAAATGAACTATGCATTTAAAAATGGTTGCCCATTGGGGTGGTATGTAAGTTTTGTTTTCCATTGGCATGATCACATCATTGAGTTATAACATTATGGGGGAAACAATCACCCTAATTACTAAATGCATTTTTATCACCCTAAAAGAAGAGGGGGATGTTATATGTATACACAAAGCAAGTTGTGGTCTTCTGTTGATAAAGACAGGATTTAAGTCTGATTGGCAAAGGAAACCCTGGGGCTAGCCACTGAAGATGGCCATTATCATTTATTAAGCAGGTGTTGAGATGAATTGGTCTTTTATCGTAATGCAGATTTATAGTACATTAGGCAATCCATTTTTCAATTTAGTGTACTGCCTCTGATAAATTAACAGATGTCGATTGATTTTTTCCCTTCAGTCCCCCTGTTTACACCTGACAGCCAGTTCTTTATAGCTGAGCAGTTATTTGAAGTTATAAACATTATAATTAGCAATTTTTTAATTAGGCTGACAATTAACAGGAGATTTGCAAAGCTGCTAATTTGACATGTCATACTCTCCACAGTGTTTATGTTAACCACTACTTGAGTGAATTCAATTGAACAGAACCATAGTGTCTGAAAAAATCAATCTCAGAAGAACCCTTTTTCCCACTTGGCTAGCATTATGGCACTTCAGGCAGAGAAGTGGGACTCAATGAAATTTTATAAGATGACAGTCCCAACTATTGAAGTTTAAACAATGTGACCCTGTTAACTCAAAGCTGCTATTGAGCGCCATGCACCAATCACAGGAGCATGCTCATTTGTTTCAATACCAGTGTGCTGCAAAACATTTTAAAAAAACAAAACAAAGAAACAAACAAAAAAAAGTTAAGATAAACCTGGTCTCTATGTGATTAAAACAGAGGAAAACAAACAAAAACAGAAAAAGAAGAAATCATGCATAGCATGTTATGAGTTTCTATGGTCATTACTAATGTCTGTTGTAGTTTTGCATTATGTTATTGAAACAATAACAGTATTTCCATAGGGCAACACCTTCAGGCACACCCCCTTATGGCATGGTGTGGCTTTTCAGGCTGATTGCCCTCTCCCTCCACCCCCCTGTAAGTTTAAAATGATTTACTAAGATCTGGGACTGAGATAGGGTTGCCAATCCCCCAGTATTGTCCTGGAGTCTCCAAGAATTAAAGATGTATCTTTAATAAAATATTATTTCATGTGATGAAGCCTCCAGGAATATATCCAACCAAAATTGGCAACCTTAACCTGAGAACAAGATGCCCCCTTTCCAGAGTGTCATTTATTAGCTCCTTTTCCAGAGTACAAGGAAACCCCCTCCTCGCTGGCCCCTCAAGTCCAGCCCCTCTTTTGGGCTAATGATGACAAGCGTCCTCTCCCGTCAACGGCAGGTATAATAGGCCAGGAGAGGCTAAGCCTCCCCTAACCTAGGCCCTGGCCCTGGCCCACTCCACAATGAGGCCCTGCCCTCACTCCCACTCCCCCCTGAAGCCAGCAGGGGCTTAGTTAGGGCTGGTGGCCCAGGCTGGTCCGGAATCAGAGCAACTCCTCCAGCTATGGTGGGAGGCTTGGGGGCTCTGGCGGGCAAGGGGCAACAGAAGGGGCTTGGTGGGGGATCTTCAGGTGGAAGGGGCAGGGCCAGGGGGCTAGCCTCCCCAAAGGGATTGGGGTTCATGCGCTGCCCATGTCCTCTGCCAAAGTCAAGAGTTCCCCAGCCTTCCTCTTGGAGCTGTGTTATCATTCAAAATGTCTTGCTCTCCTCCCAGAGTAGGGTTAGTCAGAGAGTACCCTAGCTCGTCTCCTGGAATAGGGTTATTCTTCAGGTCAGCTGTAGCCCTCTGTCAGCTTTTCCCTAGCAAGGCCCTTTTTACTCATTCCTTTCACCTGCCAACCTGGAGAGGCTCAAAGGCCTCGTCTTTCTCCTGCTAGGGTGTCAGGGGGCTCCTCTGTCTAGGAGCACCTCCCTTCATTTGAGTCCTGGGGGCCTATTATCAGGCCCACCTGCTCATTATTCAATTAATTGCCTAGATAAGCTTGTTCCCTTTAAATTAATTTCTCACAATTAGTCTGGGCCTGGACTCCCCTTAAAGGGGCCAGCAGCCTCCTGACATACCTAATGCAAACTGCTAGAGTATGAAGAGTACATATTGTCCCACTTAGCAGGAAAATTCCTAGCTCTTTTTTGGCATCTGACTTCTCTCCTATGATGTAAAATTTCTTTTAATTGCAGTATATTTTTCTCCAAGAGACCTTTGTCTACTGTACTCCATTTTCAATCCTGATGAACAGACTCTTTGTCCATCAGAGATATTCACTTAAGGAGTAATTCTTCTCTAGGTTCTCAACTCTTACAAAAGTTTCCATCCTGCCACCATCTATAGCATGAATTCTGCTGAAATCTAGCATAATGTTATGCAAATTATTTCAGTTTTCCAACCTTTGGAATGGTGGGAAAGCAATGCCATTGATGTGAATCATTTCTTCAAGGGAGAGGTATCAAGTGGTCTGTGAGACAGCGTTTTCACCAAGACATAGGCCGAAGAAAACTGGAATGAATGTGCCCATGTGTCCATTTCTGTGAAATAAGTCACTTGGATGCACATTTTTAAATGAAACAGGCTCACTTTCAGTGTAAATGGGTCTGTTTTGGCTGAGATGGCTCTTTATCTCTAGGAGCTATCTGCTTGCCTGTTACACAAATATGTATACACACTCTCTCTCTAAACCAGTGGTTCTCAACCTGCAGCCTGTGGGCCACTTGCGACCCAATCAGCACAGAGCTGTGGCCCATGTGACATCCTCAGGGCCATAAAGGTAGGATTGGACGCGGCTCACATAACACACTGTGGGCCACATATGCGGCCCACAGTGGTAAATAGGTTGAGAAACCACTGCTCTAAACTGTTTTTTGCTTCAAGTCCTGCAAATCCAGATGGTTACTGCTTCATTTGCCAGCTGGAAGTATTCACCCACTTCCTATATTAGCTACTACTCCTGCTCCCCTGGTCCTTGCTCCTAGCAAAAAGTATGCTGAGTTGGACTCCCACACCTACTTTGGGTGGAGGTGAAAAGAGGGCTCCAGCAGGAATTGAATGCACAGCCTGGCACTATTCCCTTTAACCACTAAGTGCCATGGAAGTCATTGAATCCAGACATCCATAGGATCTCAAAAGAAGGGACTGGAAGGGACACACTTATTCACACTATATGGACTATCGTGCTGGTGGAAGGGAGATCTTCTACCCTGGTATGCCTGTGATTTTAGTCACTTTCTAATACTTATCTTCCTCCTAGAGGGGCTTGTGAGGCCTAGCAATTGAGGGACAAATCCTGAGATCCTTACTCATTTTATTTATTTATTTATTTATTTTTCTCAGTCCATCCCTCATCATACTCAATGAGAAAAGGCTGAATAAAAGGCTAAGTAAAAAAATCTCAGGATTTGACCCAGAATTTCCAAAGCACTTTGTGTGAAATTCACTCTCTACGCAGAGGGCTACTGCAAGACCTGTGCCCCACTTAAATTCTGCTTAAGGCCTGTGTTGAGGCCACTGCACAGGGGAGGATTTCACCCTTTCAGACTCTTGCATGAAAAGTACTGAGGAGCTGGTGTCAATTGTCATTGCTGCACAGGACAAGCTCCAAAAGAGCTATGACCAGCTGAGGATCTGGCTCTAGAATAATTATCATATTTTCTCACCTGCTGATAATGACTTTCTTAACCACTTATATTTCTGGTCAGTAACTAAACAGATAGAGTTTTGAGTTCGTAGCCCAGTGCATTTTATAACACAGAAAATGTCAATGCTGCTTTCTCTCTGGAGTAATTAAACTAATAGTATGTCTTATGGTTCTATTGGAGTAAATGGAGAATCAATAGCAAATGAGTTGTAATTAAGTATGTGCAGTGATAGTATTAGCATCTTGCTGCTTACCATTTTTCAACTCAAGTGGGCTTAATTAGCAATGTGGAGAATCCTGTGTTTGACATGCTGTAAACTGAAGAATTCATTTTATGTGAAATATTTCTTGTTCACTTGACACAGTGAGTCAAGCATTGGGGCCAAGGAGGGCCCTTACTGTATCAAATACTTGAGTTTCTTCTCTCTGGACAAATAAGATATCAAGAACCACAATTAAATACCCTTTTAATGAACAAGACAAATGATCTCCCTAGAGACAGTGACTCAGGAAAAAAATATCTAGGGCTAGGCAAATACGAAGAACCTATTTGTGAGAAAACATGTCCTCTTTCTTTTCAAAAGTTCTCCTGGCTAGCAAGCTTCATTTAAAGTTAATGAAAAATAGAATTAAAGCAATTTTCATTGGGAGCTCAAAAGAATGTAATATGCTCAAATATGGGATATATTCAGTTATTTGATGCCACGTTTCCTTTTTGTTTTTTGAGTTATTTTTATATAATTCAAGGGCCATCTTTTGTCCCTGTTGCTGTGTATTTTCTGAGCCAAATTCTGATCTTCTTTACAGTGAAGTCAATCTAATCCCATTGAGATCAGTGGAGTTACTTTGGATTAGCAGTGTGAGAGAGCAGAATTTGACTTTTCCCTCTATACTTTTTGTTTAAATCATTCTTTGTTGAAATCAATAGAATGTTGTTTGGGGATTTAATATATGGTTCCTCCTCTCTTTTCCTTTCTCTTTATTCCCTTAACGGTTTTGTTTTGTACAGTATTTTGGTTCTGAGTTCACCCTCCTCTTATTCACATCTGTCTGACTTCAGAACTCTCTTAAGACACTAAAGAAAGCAGAGACTGAGACTAACTCAAACTGCTCCAGTGACTTCCATACTTAGAACACCTTGGATTCCTGGTCATTTATGGAGCACTTTTTTTACTGTCTCTTCTATGAAATCCTAGTGGGTGAGTATGGCTCACATTACACAGGAAATCCAGCCCCAAGATGAGTCAAGGAGTCTTCTGATCTCAGTTTCAGTTGGTGTGCCTTTTCCTTCCTCTCACCTACGGTACTCCTCCTCTAATTGTTCCAAAACACAACTGTGAAAATCCTTTCCCTTCCCTACCGTTCTGACCATGTTTCCATCTCTACTTAAGTCTCTTCACCAGCTCCCACCCGTCTTCCATATCAAACTGAATCATCTTCTCCGTATCTTTGAGTATCTCGACAAGTCCATTCCTTCCTGCATCTCTGCTGCTACATCTGCCTGGAGTAGCCTCCTTATCAATATCCACCACGCTTCTTCCATTTTCTTCAAGAAACTTTTAATAATCCAACTCTTCCATGAAACATTCAAACTGAAATGACTAGACACTTTGAGTCTAATCTGGCTTGTCTTTGTAGACAGGATGGAAATGAAGTTCTAACTTTTGGAGATGTTGAAGAGAAACTGATGGCAGGATTTGGAAAGTTCCAGATGTGAGGTGAGAAGGAAGCAGAGGAGATAAAGATAAGTCCAAGGATGCAAGGTTTCATGATTGGAAGGATAGTGGCAGGAAATAAGGGAAGGGAAGAAGTCTTACAAGGGAAAAATCAAGGGGTTATTTTTGTGCCTGGTTGAATTTCAAATGATGTCTCTTCATCTAGAAAGCATTATCAGAAACACAAATGGACACTGTTGGGGTGGACAAACAGAAATAGGAGCTTAGAGCATAGCTGAGTCTGTGGGAATAAAAGTCACCCAGGGAGAGAATAGAGAGTGACAAAGGAGCGCTGAGGATGGAGTCTGAAAGCACTGACTGAGGGAGGGGGAGGCAGGCCTTGGAGGTAGATGAAAGAAGAGAATCAAAAGAGTATGTTGCGTTGATGGCCCAACAAGGAGAGATGGATCAATAGTGCTAAAGGCAGCAGCTAGGTCAAGGAGCTAAGGAAAGAGGATACAGTAATATTACAGCTATCCCTAGAAGAGCTTAACCCCTAGTGGGAAGAAACCCTACAGCCTGAATGCAACTGTACACAGTGAGAGAGAAAAAAATATTTTCCCTATAAGTGCCAACAAATATGGGAGATATGGATGTGGAGTGGGAATGTTTGGACCTATTGCACAGAACAAACTGATTAATGTCATCACATCCTTCTCAAGTTCCTGAGTAATGTCAGAGAGGGTCCTGTCCCACTGGTAAAGAGGAGATGGAGTAGACACTGTCTGCTAATGAATATACCAAAAAAAGGACGTGAACAACACTCTAATTGAGAAAACTATTTATTTGAGCTGTTTATTTAAGCACAGGAGGATTCCTAATGGAGCCATCAGACCTCACTCATTGGCTAATAGTTTAATTAGGCCCATCTGGTGGAGGCTGTGGAGAGAACTGTCCCAGCTCTGATATTGGCAGAGAGGTAATTACTCATTCTGTGGCCCAGTGACTGGCACGCTAACATCTCTAAAGCCAAACAGAAGCTCAGCAATCTGTCTCACATGAGAATAGCTGAGAGCTATTGGAGGCATTTGAGTGGTTCACCTTGGCACACCAAGGAGAAATGACACTGTTCCACAATATCCTTGAGATAACCTCAACAAAGAAATTGGGGGGAGAGTTTCTGAAAGTCAAGTAAATCTTGCCTTCATCAGCCAAACTTAATATAATGACAATCTCTCTCCCCGCTCCCCCACCTCCCAAAAATGCATGTAAAGGGTAACAATGTTCTTTCTTAGTGTTCGGTAGGGAGCATCCTTACTTCTGAAAACTTACTTGCTATTTATAAAAAAAATCCTATTTCTAGGTAGACAGCCAGTAGGGTTGCAAATAGAGTATTGTGATACAAAGGCTTCACACCAGTGTAACCGCTGTCTTTAGCTGAATTGGTGGGGAAATGTGTGGGTTAATTAAATTAAAAGTGGAAAGCACTTCAGAGTAGTAACAGCTATCATTTTAAAGACTGAAATCAGCGTTTCCTTTTTAGCCTGGTGTTACGGTAAACATTACTGTCTGAGGAGGTAAGGTGGTGTTATGACCACCATTTTCTATTCAGTGGGTATACTTGAGAAAACATGGTTTAGTGCATAAAAAAAGTTGTATTTCATGTCTGTTTATCCAACATTATTTACGAGAAACCATTCCTTAATCTTCAGTTCACTCTAATATGACCCTCTCCCTTTACTGAAACCTCTAAAAAGCAGTTAATTTGTCAAATATTTTATCAACTTTTTTTACAGTCTCATAATGTGGATGCTGACTAAACTAAAATCAAGCACAAAGCCTGCTGAGTGCAAACTTAGCAATTTCCACTATAAATGACACTTAGAGAAGCTGAGTAGCCTCAGAGGAGACATCATAAGTTTTTTTTAAAAAATTGCAGCGAGTCAGTAAATCACCCCCTTTAAGAGAGATCAGTTCTCTAAGCTTTATAAAAGAAAAGAAGGTGAGTACTCAAAGAGGAACAGAAACTCCTGCTTACGAGCTTTAAATGTGTCCTGCTGATGCGGTGTCTCCTCTTCTGGATCAGACAATACATTGTGATTTCTTTTCAGAAGATGGTTTAAGTCATAACCTCGTATTATTTTTGCTAAACACCCTAGAATTCATAGTGGAATATTTTGTTCTTATTAAAATTTATTCTGTGTTCCTCCTTTACAATTACAGCCTTTTGATTATATAGACTCATGAACTTGATGGTCCAGAAACAACTGTTATAATTAATGTTATCAGTTGGGCTCTACTCTGTCTTGGCTTGGACATGCATGGAATTGTTGGTAGACATTGCACACTTCACAGGTGCAAACGCCTATGTGTTTATTTTAGAAATCACCTGTCATCTGTATGTGCAAGCAGGGCCATCTGTAGGGGGTTGAAGGGCCCAGGACATAAGCACTGAGTTTCTAATCTGCCAGGGGGTGCTCCCCCCGGCTCCGCCCAGTCCCTGCCCCCACTCCACTCCTTCATCCGAGGCCCCACCCCCGCCCCACCTCTTCCCTGCCCAGTTCTGCCCCCTCCTACGAGCACACTGTGGCCTCGCTCCGCTCCCCTCCCCCCAGTGCCTCCTTACTCTGCGAAATAGCTGATCCGTGGGGGGCGGTAGGCGCTGATCAGCAGGGCCCACCAGCAGGCAGGAGGCACTGTGGGGAGGAGGAGATTCTAGTAGGGGGGCTCCTCCTCGCCCCCCTGCCTGCTTGCCGCTGGCCATTCGCCTCCTCACCCCGCCCACCTCACCTCCCTGCCTGCTTTCTCACTATTCTGTAGAATTGTGGGGCCCCCCAGAGTGCGGGGCCCTGGGCGGTTGCCTCGATTCACCATACCCAATGGATGGCTCTGTGTGCAAGCATAAGAATTGGCGCCCATGTACCCAATGATTCCCAGTGGGTTTGCATGTGCAGTTTCAAACAACTGTGCACATTATGTGTAAATATACAATCAACACCGTTTTGCAAAAATCCATTCGCCCAATTGCCTGGGCAAGCAATATTTTGATGGGCAAGTAAACATCAATCATTTTTTAGCATTCTTATTAACAACATCCTGATAAGAATCAGCAAGTAAATTTTGTGGCACCTTAGAGACTAAGAAATTTATTTGAGCATAAGCTTTCGTGAGCTACAACTCACTTCATCGGATGCATGTAGTGGAAAATACAGTGGGGGGATTTATATACACAGAGAACATGAAACAATGGGTGTTACCATACACACTGTAACGAGAGTGATCAGGTAAGGTGAGCTATTACCAGCAGGAGAGCAGGGGTGGGGAAGCTTGTAATAGCTTACCTTACCTGATCACTCTCCTTACAGTGTGTATGGTAACACCCATTGTTTCATGTTCTCTGTGTATTTCAAATCTCCCCACTGTGTTTTCCACTACATGCATCTGATGAAGTGAGCTGTAGCTCACAAAAGCTTATGCTCAAATAAGTTTCTTAGTCTCTAAGATGCCACAAGTACTCCTGTTTTTTGTTGTTGTTTTTTTGTGGATACAGACTAACACGGCTGCTACTCTGAAACAAGTAAATTTTGTGCTTGGTCTGATAAATTGTTAGGACAATTTTGCAGTGCTGAACAAACTCACCCAGTGCAAATATTTACGAAAAGATTATCTAGTCTTAAAACAAATCTGACTAATCTATTCTGAATGTGCATGTTGAGTAAGCTAAAAGCATAGTAACAAAAATGCTTTGAAATGCAGGAGCTATACAATTCACTGCAACCTCTAACCAATCTTCTCTTGGAAGTTCACTCTTCTGTGTCCTGCTGCATCAGGAAAACAGCATTGCTTACAAAAACATTCTCAGCTGATTTACAGGATGTCTGATAGAAGCATTCTGACTACTAATTTATGCAAATTCTTTTGTCTTTACTGTTATCTTCTCCTCCTCCCATTCATTTGTCTGTTTATTTACTCTTTGCATATTGTCAAAATCCTAGATTGTGAGCCCTCTGGGATAGGGATTGTCTTTCTGCTACTTGTCTGATTTTTGATTTGGGGTCTCAAGTGTGAGTGAAATAGAAATTCTCATTAATAATAATTGTAAATGAATACAACCAAACTTTCCCAGTTTGCTACTTGTAAAGATACTCCTAGGGAATTCTGCGCCACTGCGTGTGTGTGGAATTCATGTCCCCTGCAGATTTCTTTGCTTCCCCACAGAAAAATGATTTTCTGATAGTGAAGCAAAAAGAGTGGTCACACCCCCACTCCCTAGCAGCACAAGTGCATCATTTTGGGCACCCGCAGCAGCCGACAGAGAGGTAAATCATCACAGGGCTGGGGTCACCCCAGCTGGTGGCTACTACTTGCACCAGGATCAGCTACTAGTCCCGGCTGAGCTGGAGGCAGGGAAGGACGAAACTTCCTCTTCCCCTGCAAGGATTGGATGGGGCTGGGTCAGACCCACCACAGAAACCTCCCCCATCTGCAGAAAGCTCAGCATCCTACTCTCTGTACCCTGACCCTCCACCAAGATTCACCCTGTATACCCAGAAGCCCCACCCCTCCCTACCTAAACTCCACCCCCCTAAACGTCAACCCCAGCATCTGGTGCTCCCCTGCACCCAGACACCAGGCCTCCAGATGCCTGCTTCTGCACCCAGACCACCCCCACTGAGCCCCCTGCACTCAACCCCCACCCTGATTAGCCCCACCCCTCTGTACCTGGACCACCCTGATGAGCCCCCCACATTCCCATCCCACTAAGCCCAAATAGCTGTACCTGGACCCCCACCCCATCAAGCCCCACTCCCCCAGCACCCATACCCCTTCACTGAGCGCCACACACCCAGACGCTCCTGCTGAGCCCCAACCACCTTCACCACAAACCCCCTGCAGAGTCCCATTGACCCTGCACCTGGAAATCCCCTCAATGAGCCTCTGTACATCCAGATCCCCACACACACCTGGACGCCCCACTGAGCTGCCCACACCCACATTGTCCCACACAGAACCCTCTGAAGCCCCACACCTGGATTCCCCCACACACAAACGGAGCCCCTCCACAGCTAGATCCTGGGTGGTTTAGCCTGTCTGTCCCACACCTGGCATGGAGGGGCAGGGCCCCAGGGTGTTTCTGGGGCAGGCCCAGCCCTTGCACTGTGTTAGGGTCAGGTAGAGCCTCATTGCCAAGTCCCTATTTTGGAGGGGAGGAGGACTGCAGGGTGATCTCCCACCTCTGTCCAGCCAATGGCCTGTGCTCTACACAGCCATGCTGAAGCCTCCACATTTATTTATTGACAAATAAAACTTGCAGAATTTTAAAATGTTGTGCACAGAATTTTTAATTTTTTGGTGCAGAATTCCCTTAGGAGTATAAAGAGCACGAGCACCACATCTGACTTGCAAAAATTGGAGCAGATTCCATCTGTCATCATCTTTACTACAAACATGGTGACTCGGAGATAACAGATCCCAGCATCGTAACTAAAGGTAATGAGGGTAGCCTGAAGCTACATTGTAGAAATATGGGTATGTCTGCACTGCAGTTAAAAACCCAAGGCTGGCTTGCACCAGCTGACTCAGGCTCTCAAAGCTTGAGCTAAGGGGCTATTTCACTATGGTGTAGACATGCAGGCTCGAGCTCTGGGACCCTCCAACCTCACAGGTTCTCAGAGTGCCCAAATCCAAATGTCTAAACCAGGGGTTCTCAACCTTTTTCTTTTGGACACCCCCCTCACCCTCCCCAACATGCTATAAAAACTCCAGGGCCCAGCAGGGGAGAGGGGGTCTCAGGGCTCTGGGCCGGGGGGTTACCTCAGGCATAGGTGTAGTTTGGCTTCTATTTTGGAGGTCCAGGGACCAGTGTGGCTCGAGCCAGCTCTGCACAGTGGGGTCTGGGGAGGGAATGCCACCTCCACCCCCTGACTCACATCAGCCGGTCCCCCAGCCTGTCTGGGTTGTGCGTTGTGGGGGGGACCAAAAATTATAACTCAAAGGTGGGGAGCTCAGCTCAAAAAGCTTAGGGTACAGGCAGGGGGGAGCTAGGAGCTGTGGGCAGGCAGGAAAGTAGCTCAGGATGCAGGGAGGGGGGAGCTAGGGGCTGTGGACAGGCACGGGGGTAGATCAGGGTGCAGATTGGGGGAGCTAGGGGCTGTGGGCAGACATGGGGGTAGATCAGGGTACAGGCAGGGGAGAGCTAGGGGCTGTGGGCAGGCACGGGGGTAGCTCATGGTGCAGGGAAAGAGTAGCTAGGGCCTGGAGGGCTTCCCTATGGTCCCTGTTCCCACAGGGCTCTCCCAGCCATGGAGCTGGATTCCCCCCTCCCGGGTGACTCTTACTGGCCGTGTGAGCAAAGGAGGCTGGGAGCTGAGGAGCAGCTTCAACCCCGGGTACCAGCTGCAGGAGCTGAAGGAACGCCATGACTGCCTGCTCTATGGCACCAGAAAGAGCAGCAACTGCCTCGCACTGCCTATCTCCAGCTTCCTGTCTCCGACCTGGCCAGGGGGTGGAGAGAGAAGGGGGTAGGGTGGGAGTGGAGCTTCCCTCGAAACTGCCCTGTGCTTGTACTTCAGTTTGGGGGGGGGGGCAGTACCCCCCCATACCACCCAACTCTGCCCATGGGCTTAGGGCTTTTGCCCCACGGGGAGCACCGTGGCTCAGGGCTCCAGAATTCAGCCCCACCGCTCCTGGTTTCAGCCCCTCATGGGGTGCTGGGGCTTCAGCCCCATGAGGGGTGCCAGGGATCAGGGCTTCAACCCCAAGGCTCCCAGCTTCAGCTATGCAAGGGGCACAGAGGATCGGGGTTTCAGCCCTATGGTGGGAGCTGGGGCTCAGGCTCTTTGTTTCCGCTGCAGGGCCCTGTGCCCTCCTGAAAGGGCTTGTGGACCCCCAGGGGGCTGCAGACCCCTGGTTGAGAACTGCTGGTCTACACTACAATTAAAAGCCTTAACCCAAACCTAAGTCAGCTCACATGGGCTAGCCACTGCTATTTAATTGCACACACCAGCCCGCTTCTCATGGCACAGGAGTTAGGCTGCATGGGAGTATTTTCTATACCTGCAACACGAGATGCATATAAGCAGGCCCCCTGAAGTCACTGGGGTTTCACGTAGGTCCACCTGCACGTATCTCTTTGCAGAGTCGTCTGGAGCAGCTAGTTAAGACTTTGCAGCTCAATATAAGAGTTGCAGATGGATAATGGATTACAGTCTGTCCCGTAGGATCAACTGCTCCAAAGTAGGGAGGGAAACCCTAAGTAATCTAACTTGGAGTGTTTTTCTTCGTAAGAATATTAGAAAGGAAGACCTAAAATGTTTTGTTCATTTAAAAAAAAAATGTAATACAAAAGGAAAAAAGCCTCATACTATCGATTTATCTTTGTGACGGACTATATGGTTATTTATCTTTTTTAATTATGCCTCCAAAGGATCATGAAGTGGCAATAAATAACATTAGGCAACGACAAAGGGAACAGCCTGGAGAGCTGACTGTAACTTGCTCACCCCACCCTTTTTATGTTAACCTCCATAAAAGTGCGTTGTGAGGGGGGGGAGGACGTTGCTGGTACCATCTGACATATTCAAGATGCTATATTTCTGGAATCAAGTGAAACACAGCTGCTTGCTGGTAAAGGGTATGCACGATATGGCAGGATTACTTTAGTATGATACATGTGTTGTTACTCAGGGACCAGCTAGTTCTCAAATTTAGTGCCAGATACCCACATATGGTCACACCTGAGCACATCTAAATACGTAGCACCTCCACCAGAGCCTGCCATGAGTTTATTAGCATTTGTGAATTTTTTTTTTTTTTAGTTTTGTGGAGTTGATGCTGCTTAAAAATAAATAAATAAATCCCTATAACTTTACATTTTAGAGGCTGCCAAGCACGAAGAACATTTCAAGCTGTAGTATCTTTGCTTTAGCGTGTGGCAGAGTGCAGAAAATCTTACCGAGCTTTCCAAAAGGAGTGCGTCATTTTGTGTGCTCCAATTTTTGGGTGCTCGTTTTGAGGGGCTACCTTACAGTAGCTGATTTTCAGATGGTTGAGTGCCTAACACTTTCTGAAAGTCCAGGTATCACAAACTGAGCACTTCAAATCACTAGTCACTCTTGAAAATCTTGCTTCAGTGTTTGGGAGTGCAGAGGCAAAATTATACCATCAGATATGCTCATGAAAATACAGCCCAATTCCACTGATTTAAACAGAGTTAGTTAATATATGCAGTGAAGTAACCAAAAGCAGAATTTGGCCTTCATGTTGACAGTAATATGACAATTTATCATGCAGACAAGTCTCACAACTATATCATAATTTCAAAAGCTTAGCAGTCTTTCATATTTTGTTCAGCAGTGAAGAATTGTTGGGATTTTCATGTGTGTTTTGCCTTTGCAGAAATAGAAGTAGGAATATGGAACATAGATCATCCTCCACATTCATTAGCATTTTAATGGCCTCTCAATCGTTAACAGATTTGATGGAGCTACTGGAAAGATAAGGCTGAACTTTGATTTACTTCCACACTTTCCAGTCCCTGTAGTAGTCGTCATGTTTTGTTTTACTAAGTGTAACATCAGGCCTCTGAAATAAATTCTCAATTCTTTGAGAAAAAATAATAAAGACAATTTGAGGTCAAAAAAGCCAATTTTCACTCTCTCCAGTTTTCACAGCAGAATGAAAATTCGAATCTCAATTGATATTTTTGTAGCATTCATTGAAAGTCCCCTGGAAAAAAAAAGTAGCAAAGCAATCTGAAAATTAAAGTTGAGGAACTTTTGCAAAATATAGCTACATAGCATAAAGTAGCAGTTGCTATAATGATTTGTATAATGACCCAAAACAAAGACTAATGTAATAAAATTGTAAAAAAAAAAAAGAAAAATCACATCATTGTTTTTAATTTGTGCCTGAGGTCTTATTTTATTAGGAACTGAGATTATTTGAGTGGGTTTAGTGCATAACAAACACCTTTGAACACAGACATGACCAGCTACGATATAGCTATTTATTATTTGTATCATTGCAGCACCTGGGAGCCCCAGCCACGGACCAGAATGCCATTGTGTTAGGCACTGTACAAACAGAGGCTATTGGGATTTTGCTTTCCAAAAGTATTGGCTCCAAAAAGTGATGCAGAATCAGAAAACACCAGAGCATCATACTTGGAAATGCATTTGGCATCAGAAATGAGGGAAACTACTTGAAGTGACCTACAGTCCCCGGACTCATGAAAATGGCATATGTTTTGGAGTTAAATACTGGCAATAGATATTTGCCTACCATCCCTAGTTTTGTTGCCTTGACAATCCAACATCCTCTCCCAGATTATTATTATTATCTTTACTGCAGTAGCAACCACAAGCCAGAAAAAAAAATCACCTTCTCAAGGACTAATGGTACCATCAAAACAGTCAATGGGAGTTTTACCGTCCACTTAAGAGGACACAGGTTCAGGACCAAGACCTGTACGAATTCTTTAAAAAAGAGGAAAAACAAATAATAGCATTACACTGTCAGAACAAACAAAATTAATTTCAGATTAATCTGAAACTTTTCTTCCTGTTTCCCACCTCCTTTCAGGCAATTGCCCAAGGACAACAGGAATTAAACGGCCCAGGAGTTTTGTAATGGGATAGGAATATGCTATCATCTATTAGCGGTTTTGTTATCTGGTCCACCTTCAGTGGGAGTTGGATTAGGCTCCTATCTAGCTGGTGATATCTCCACCCATTTCTCTCTGGATTGGTATCACCAAAGGACCGCTGCTCATGGTTGGGTAGAGTGCCCTTGTAGCCATCTTTGGAGAGGGATATAAGATTGACTGCTCAGAGAGAGAAACTAACCCACAAAAGGTCCCTCTATGTTGAGGCACCAAGTAGCAAGTCAGGCTGCAGAAGCTTCAAGCGTCATTACCAGTGCTGTGCCTGTTCTGTGGTTAAAGAGAGGATTTCAGTTTCCAGAAGTATTGATGCAGCAGTATCATGACAAGATCCTGTCAAAGCTGTGGAGGGGAGGGGATGTATGGATGGGGTGTGGAATACGCACGTTTTTTCTTTAAAAAACAAAACAATAAAACCCAGCAGCCTGAAAAGTCACCTTCCATGGCCTGTGTTGTACAGGAGGTCAAACTAGATGATCTAAGGATCCCTTCTGGCCTTCAAATCTGTGAATCTTCTTCATAACTCAGCAGGTGACTAACACTGGGCATCTGAGTCTAGACAACAGTCCTCTGATGTCAAAGGCTCTTCACCTTTACATCTGATATATTCAACCCCTGAACTGGGACGTAATAACTTTCTAAATCAGCAGTATTACGTTCCCACTGTATGATTGCTTTCCCTGTAGCATAAAGGGGAAAATTACGCTGGCTAACATATTTTACAAAATACTTATCTTAAGATGGTATCAATGAAGCACTGTTAGGGAGTACCTGGAGTTCACCTTTCATCATTCGGAGAGTGAGATCTCCGGTCACAAATCTAGATCTTAAAAATGTAAAATACCCATGGTGGAGATTTCCACTGGACTACAAAAGCCTCACTTTCATTAGGAAAACAATTTAAAATGCTTCAGTCATTGTGAAAAATATGGGCCAGGAGTGTGTCTCAAAACTCCATTGAGCTGAGCAACTGAAGACAAGAAAAATTGTGTTTGTATTATTATGACCATTATCTGTCCATTCAGCAGTAGTACTCTGCAGGAAAAGGCAAAGCTACACTGACAGCTCTGGGAGAAGCCTACACGTTTCTGTGTCACCGCTTGTGATAACCCATAGCACCACAAGCATGTTGTGGGTGCTTTTTAAGGAAAGACTTGTGTGTTTCTTCCCTCTGTCCCTCTCCCTCCTTCCCCTCCTCCACTGACCCCCAAAGCTTTGATAGAAACTTGCCATGATAGATGCAGGTGGCTAAAAATAGTGTGTTTTGTGTGTAACATACAAGCAAGTGACTAATTTTCTTCCGTAAGCAAGATGCCAAGGGACAGCAAAAACCTGATGGCAGTGGCAGCTAAGGTACAGTGATGGAGTGCTGCTCCCAACACACTAAATCATTGGCAGAGCAACTTGGCACACTTGCAAATGCTGCTGCAGCATCAGAAAAACCCTAGAGAAATACTCCCTGCATTTAAAAATTATTCTTTGGAGATATGTGTTTCATACAGGGAATTTGATCATTTATCCCTGCAGTGTGAAAACAGTGCAGTAATAAATGATGGCCTTGTTATATTAGCTGCCTCTGTTTCTGTCTCCTGGATTTGTCAGATTTGTTCGCTCTAGCCAGGATTATACCATATATCATCACACTTCTGCACTCTGCTTGGGGTGTGGGCAGTTAAACAATTAAAGAACCAGTGATTAAGTGCAGAACTAGAAAGCATCTCATCCAGTTCAGGTTTTACTAGTGACGGCATTAATGTAACAGCCATTCCTCTTTGGAAAGAGTTGGTAAGAGCGTGGCAAATAAGGCAGCTCTCTCCAAGATAGAGCTTTGACTTCTGTGGAAGTAGTCAAGCCATTGGACAGTTTTCTGTTTTACTTCTAGAGTGATGTAAGCTTTGTTATTTTTATTGTCCTTATGACACAGTGACTGTTACCAGCAGCTATTTCAATAATCTGGAATGAAATCCTGGCCCCATTTAAGTCAATTGGAAAATTCAGATTACAGCCCTGGATCTTTGCAAGATCATAAATCATTAGCTAGCCAAGTCCCTTGACTTTGTGCCTTGCTCTCCAAGTGACCCAGTTTACATGCTGACCGCAGAAGTGCTGCTCTTGGGATCAGAGGACAGTAGGTGGAATTGGAAAGAAGGAAGGTGCAGTACTTGTTGGGTGGAGTTTCACAATAGGAAACTAGTGCTAGAAATAGAATCCCTTCCCTGGAAGGCATGAAATCTTGTTTGATTGCGGGCAGCAGCCACTCATAGGGGAAAAACTGAGACTCAAGTAACTAATGTGTGGTCTAGTGGATGAAGCCCCACACTGCAAGCGAGGAGAGTGCTTGAAATCCTGGCCCCACTGACGTCAGTGGGAGTTTTGCCATTTGCTTTGCTGCCAGGCTTTCACCCCTGAACTCTACCATTTCTCTGTTATGGAATCACTTTGTCTTGTTGCGCACGGTTGTATTGTGACTGGGGTTATGTCTACACTACAGCCGGGATTAACGCTCTGAGATCGATCCACCGGCGGTTGATTTAGCAGATCTAGTGAACACGCGCCAAATCGACAGCAGATCGTTCTCCTGTCAACCCCTGTACACTACCCCCAACGAGAAGAGTAAGGTAAGTCGATGGGAGAGTTTCTCCTGTCGACCCCCCACCATATAGACCCCACGGTTGACTCCAGCTATGTTATTCATGTAGCTGGAGTTGCGTAGCGTAGGTCAACTTACCGCGGTAGTGAAGACATAGCCTTAGGGAG
This sequence comes from Eretmochelys imbricata, assembly GCF_965152235.1. Taxonomy (NCBI): domain Eukaryota; kingdom Metazoa; phylum Chordata; order Testudines; family Cheloniidae; genus Eretmochelys; species Eretmochelys imbricata. The sequence goes on from NC_135573.1 coordinate 246,086,464, forward strand.
CAAGGCTGCTGTGCAAAGGACTCAAAGCAATCTCTACTGTTGGTGTGATGCTACTCATGCAGCGCAAAGAGAGGGGAGCAATCAAGGGAGACTGGACTCAGATGCAAAATGATATTCACAATACAATCAATGAAGTTTAAATTCTGAAGTTAAGTTCATCCATTGACTGTTAATTGGATGTCCTAAGAGGATACAGTTATACCCCAGTAGATTTGTTTCCCTCACACCAGTGAGAAAAATCAGATATGGGGGTTGCTGAAATCTTTTCCTCTGCATGATGATCTGCAGTCTGTAGCCACACACTCCTTCATTATGTAAATAGGTAGGATAAATGTTCCCTCTTTCCCACCCCCACCCCTATTTAAATGCACTGTTGTGAAGACCCAGTGCTGTTGCAGGACTGGTATTAGATTGTTCACATCATTAGTTTAAATGAGATTACGATTATACCATCTGCATTCAATTGCATTCCATTCAAACCTTGTCATTGCCTTTGCCAAACTTAACATCTTTTTTTAAGGCTATTTGTTTGCATTTCCAGACAATTTAAAGACACCTTGCTGCCTGTAAAGGCTGAATTTAGATTTAATTAATAAAACATTACTCTTTGCTGAGAGTTTAGGTCAGATTCCCTATTCCATGTTATTAGTGCTTAAACCTGCACCTTTGAAATAGGATGCCAAATTTTGGGTTGTTCTTTTGATAAGCATTCATCACTTGGCACGATACCCTTGCAATTAGCTAATCTTAGTGTTTCTTTCTATTATGTCTGACAAGTGGTGACCAGACGCTAAAGCAGAGATCTCCAATTAGCAGAGTCCCTCATACAGTTGCTGGATTTACTATGTACATTTATGACTCAAACCAAGAACCCTGTAATCCCTTGGCAACAGTTCCACCAGTTGATCCAAACTGGAGCCGTGTCCCACCCTGGCTAGCATGAGATGTGCTTTGCTTGAGTGAACTAGAAGCTGCTTTTTCCATAGCTTGCACTCTCCACTTTAAAATTTAAGCTTTGTCCGCCATTATTCCCAGTATAAATTCACATCTCGTATCCCTCGCAGCACCTGCTATCTTGTGTGATTCTTTTTTCTGAAAATCCAGGCTATAAATAGTGTTGTCCTGTCAGTTTGATTAATATCATTATAAAGGTCTGGCCCATCCCTTTCATAACAGAGCACTGTGATGGGGTTTGTACCCCTCACTATCATGAAAGGGGTTAAGTAGAACTAGAGAGCTCAATTAAGATGCCTGACTGCACATGGAAGGTAGGCCAGCCCCAATTACTGATGAATCCCAGGAGAGTTAGTAGAAAGGAAGGAAGTTGGTAAAAGAAAAGAGCTAGGAATTGTGCAGTTGCTCTCTGATCAGAGAATGGAAAGAGCCTGAGCAGAAGGGAGTTTAAGTCCTAGTTTAAGTTTGGGATTTTGGTTAGTGGGATTCCAGGGAAGAGCCTTGAGGGTCCTGGCCCTGAAAAAAGGGTGAACCTAGAGAGGTTGTGGGGGAGAAGGCCAGTGAATGCTGGGTAGGAAGAAGTCCATGGAGGCAGGAGCGAGGAGATGGAGCAGTCCTTAACTGCTTTTTTTAGGATCCCTGGGCTGGAACTCTGTGTAGGGGAGCCAAGGCCCTCCCACTATCAGCCACTAGTGAGCAGGACCAGCTCTAGGCACCAGCAAAGCAAGCATGTGCTTGGCGCAGCACATTTCCAGGGGTGGCCTTGCCCAGCCATGTGCCGCTTTGCCCAGCCCCCACGCGCCTCTGCCCGCGGTCCAGCCCCAGGTGGGTAGTGCCAACCCGGCACCCCCGGGCCGGGGGAGGCGATAAGGGCGGCCGCGCTGCGGCTCTAACAGGTGGGATCCTGTGGAGAGGAGGGGAGCGTAGGAGGCAGGGACGGGTCCGGGTGGGATCCTGTGGAGAGAGAGGGGGACGAGCCGGAGCTGCCTGTGATCCTGTGACAGGAGCAGCTGCTGCTGGCGCCGCCAGTGCCTCCCTCTGCCCGGCTTGCTGGGTCGCCGTCTGGCTGCTGCGCTTCCTCCATGCCTGCCCCGCAGCGGCCCCTCCCGGGGACTCGCCCCTGCCGCCTCTCCAGACTCCATCCCTGCTGGCCGGGCAGGGCGCAGCGCAGGGGCCGGCCGGGCTCGCTGCCGTCTCCAGCCCGGGACAGGGGGTTGGGTGCTGCCTCTGGCCAGGATGCCAAAGCCCCTGCTGCTGCGGGGGAGCCGCCCCGGGGACAGCGAGCTGGGGTGGCAGTTCGGGGACTGGTGCCTCCGCACCTACGGGGACTCGGCCAAAACCAAGACGGTGACCCGGAGCAAGTACCAGCGCACCGCCGAGGTGCTGTAGGGGGGCGCCGGCTCGGACATCAGCTCCAGTGGGGGAAGAAAGGCAAGTTCCAGTTCTGGGTCCAGTCCAAGGGCTTCCGGCTGGGAAGCAGCACCCGGGAGGCAGCGAAGATGGGTCAAGTGGTGTACGTGCCGGTGAAAACAGGAATGGTTAGTGCGCTCCATGCCCCGGGGACTCAGTGTTTGTGTCTGGTGTCTGTGTGTCCTTCCCTCCCACAGCTGGCACCCCAGGGGCCGGGGCCCAGTGCAGGGGGGAGACCTGATGTGGGGCAGCCCCCCACTCCAGCATCACACACCCCACCCAGCCATCCATCCCGGCCCCTGTCCCATCAGCACTAGCTGGCACATCCCATGTGTAAAAGCCAAAAAAGGCGGGGCTGGGGGAGGCCAAAAATTTTTTTGCTTGGGGTGGCAAAAAACCTAGAGCCAGCCCCGCTAGTGAGGTGGTGATGAGTTGGATGAGAAGGACAGAGAGCCCTGAGAAAAAGGAGTAGTGACCCCGGCACCCAAAATCAGGACTGAAGAGCTCATAGACGTTCTTGGACTCTGGTTTGTTGGACTCTTTCCAACCCCAGAACAGGTGGAGTTAAAGTGTGACCTGTTCAAAGAACTGAGTCACAGAAAGAGGCAGATCACTGAGAACTGAAACAACCATCAGCAGGAGATGCTGTAATGAGGGTCAGAGCAGCTATGCCATGTCCCGGCCATGAAGAGGCACTCTAGTGGTGAAGCCAACTCTACGTGCATTCAATTTTTAGTTATATAGAGTGGAGTTCAACTCAGTGACAGAAGCCATAATCCATGCCCTGTCTGCGTACAGCAGGAATGAAAACTTAGCATGCGTTATGCTGTGATTCACTGAGCAGCCGCCACCAGCACTTTGCTTTTTTTCAAATCCTCCTAAAGACTCTTCCAACAGTAGTGCCAAATGTCATGTGTTTGGCAGCCTTGCTATGTGTTCTCACATCTCAGCTTGATTTTCATGCAACCAGCTGAGCTGTTGAAAGGCTGTAGGCATTTGCCTTTTGGCTGCTACAGACATCTGTAATGGTTGATGATTAGGCAGCCAGGCAACTCCTCTCCCTGCTCCCCTGCTAGATGAGAGTCCAGAATAAGCAGCTGGGAGGCAGAGGTGGTGGCTTAGGCTGGGAGAATGTAGTAGGTGCAGTTGCACCAGGTGAGGGTCTAATACCATTCCCACGCTCTCTCCTTCCCCACTTCAGCTAGCTATGCCAGGATCTCCCCCTCCAGGAGTCCCTGTTCTCACCATGAGTCTGAGCACCTTATACCTGCTTCCCCCTCTGCTCTAGAAATCCTAGTAGCTGGTTGGGACTCAGGATTTGTTAGTCTCTAAGGTGCCACAAGTACTCCTTTTCTTTTTAGTTCCATTTGTGGCTCTGAAAACTTTCCCATTTCACCTTTTGCCAAGTCCTGCACCTCACTGACCTCCTTTTCCTAGGCCTAAAACAGGGGCAATACCAATTCCTTTCTCCCATCCTTTGTATGTCTCTTCTACTAAGATCGTAAGCTTTGTGGGCAGAGACTGAATTAACCGTATGTATATACAGTGCCTAGCACAATGGGCCAATGATCTCATATAGGGCTGCTAGATACTACTAAAATACGAGTAAATAATACAAATTCAGTAACTCAGTATTTTCTGTGTAGGTAGCTAAAGAGAAACTTAATATGGTTTGTATGTTTGTCAGTTGCTTAGACAAGGTTTTGCATTTCTGCTTAGAATGGGACACAAATGTTAGTGTGTCACTTCTGCAGACACAGAGTGTCTCATAAAATGGGTTTTACAGAGAAAAAAAGGGAGCCTGGGAAATAGATGGCATCTGTCCAAATTCAGGTCTCAAGTGCAGAGGCTGATTTGAGGATGAATACAGGACCTTCAGCTACACTTGCTATAGCTGTTGTACTATTTGAGTTAACTCAATGTCAAATATATGAGCACGCATTGTTTTGGGAGGAGGGAGGTTTTTTGCTTCTAAATTAGTTTTCTGCCCTCACAGCCTACCTAGGAAACTGGTCATCTTTTTCAAACAATCAAGTCTCAATAACAATTAATAAAAAAACAAAAACTACTATATGTTTGAAGTTATATTCCTATGTTTCAGTGTACTTTCTGCACCCATCTTACCTTTATGAATGATTAGAAATCTGTTCTTTTTTAAAAAATTAGTTTCAAGTTTAATATAGTGCTTTCAGAATTGTAATGGCAACTAATGAGACTTGGGAAGAAAGTCTTTTACTGTTGCAAAGTGCAGGTAAAGCAAGGAGTGGAAAGCTGAGATTCCTTTATCCTGTTTATTACCTGATTCCAAATGATACACTCTGCTCGAGAAATGGTAGTTTAATGGCCATTATTATCAAACAAGCCCAAGCCTCCTTTGAAGCTGTCAGCTTCAAAATCAACTCCAGTCGTGTATCTTCATTTGAAACCTTTGCTGAGCTTTTTTATCAAAGCATGACCCAGACCTGCTTTCCAAACACCTTCCTTCTCTTGCACTAAGCAAACTACTTTTTTCCCTCCTCATCTAGCATGCACAAAAAATGCTTTCAGACCCAGATAGAGACAGTGGATGTAAAAAATCATGGTGCAGGGAGAAGAAATATGCTAATTAAATTACTTAGGCACTTTAAAGGGATTTGCTTCCCTTGTAGAGTGTGCATCTCTGTTGGCATGTTAATTCAGTTGTAAAGTAAATTATTTACACTAATTATTAATAAATCATTAACAGCACATTTTTGAAGTATCCAGTTAAGATGCTAAAACCTAAATCTCTGATCTGTATAGAAACAAAATACTGCTGATCTATTTTGTGAAATAGCAGGACTTGGCTATTTCTGTCCCTCAATCAGAAGTATAAATTCTGTGCCCTGGGGTTGATGACATGATCTACAAGTGTCCTCCAACCCCAGTCTTTCCGCTGCTAATGTTGGAACCTGATTCACAGGCATGCCCAGCATCCCTCTCTCCATACTTCACTACAGAGGACTGAAATGCTCGTAAGGGTTTTGCAGGCTCTGAGAATTTGGTATTTGAAATAACTTCTTTGTGCAAGAGGGTTAGGGAACTTTTTATGAATCCCTTACTTTTTAACCCTCTGAGTTTTTCTGTGAGTTAGATCAGTCCTCCCTGCTTCTAAGCTACCACAATGGATATGTTTTTCTCTGTCTGCACTTTGTTGTCTAGCCCAGCTGATGGCCAGATATTTGTGTTCACTTACCACCTGATTCTGCAAGGTGTTGCCCATCCTCCTCTCCTAGTGGGCCTGCTCCCATTTGTTTGTTGTTTATCATGCTCCTCTCCCCTACATAAACTTTGGTAGGTGCCTCCTAAAACATTATTCCTGTGTGCAGAGCTTGCAGTAGGGAGGAAGTTGGGGGAGATAGGACACAGATAACATCAGAAATATGGGGAAAGGTGGTGACTTATGGGCCCATAGAGGAAATTAAAGTGCCTCTTAAATTCCATGTGTGAACTCCCCACACTGCCAGGCTGTGTACAGGGGGAGCTGTCTATGAAGTTTCTACTCCCTGCTCACGCATGTTGGTGGAGAGTGGGTGCAAAGGGGCAAGGAATGGATGGAGCCTTGACCACACACATGCTGTACCCCAACATGCTGGTCAGCAGAGAGAAGCTGGTGCAAATAATCAGCTGGTGGCATGGGCCAGAGCACTTGACTGTCTATTTCTAACTCCCCGTGAACATTACCCCCTGTGAGATGCACACACAACACTGCTCTAGTCTGTAGGCAGCAGCTCCACCAGGTTAGCTGAAAAGGAATCTTATTTTGGCTGAGCTCAGAGGAGCTCTCTCTCAACTGGAAGTCACTCCTTGCAGATCTTACAACCACAGGTAGGTCTAACATTAATATGAGTTACGCTTACACTACAAGGGGAGGATGTTTCCTCATATCAGATCCCAGATCTGACTTCCTAATTACTGGGGCTAGTGGAAAAGGAGGAGGTTATCTATTATACATGATAAAAAATGCTAATCTGTCCCCAAAGGTACAGGCAGTAAAAGATTATAATTGATCCTAGGCAATGAAAACAAGGCAAACTCCAGATTCCTTCATAAACTATTTCAAGCTCTGGGCAGCAGGTATCATTTATACAGAAATTTCTGATTTGCAGAAAGACAGGGAGACAAGTTTCTGGAGAAACTTTATGGAAGTGGGGTATTTGGGAGCAGGGGGGAAATCGATAGGCAAATCACCAATAGATCAATGTTAAAAAGCCACTAGAGATGCCAACCTAAAACCACAGTACACAGTACTGAATTCTTAAAGAGCACATACTTAGACTCCTTGCTGAACCAACAAGAGGGGATGCCATTTTAGATTTGGTTTTGGTGAGTAGTGAGGACCTCATAGAAGAAATGGTTGTAGGGGACAACCTTGGTTTGAGTGATCATGAGCTAATTCAGTTCAAACTAAATGGAAGAATAAACAAAAATAGATCTGTGACTAGGATTTTTTATTTCAAAAGGGCTAGCTTTAAAAAAAATTAAAGGAAATTAGTTAGGGAAGTGGATTGGACTGCAGAACTTGTGGATGTAAAGGCGGAGGAGGCCTGGAATTACTTCAAGCCAAAGTTGCAGAAACTATCAGAAGCCTGCATCCCAAGAAAGGGGAAAAAATTCATAGGCAGGAGTTGTAGACCAAGCTGGATGAGCAAGCATCTCAGAGAGGTGATTAAGAAAAAGCAGAAAGCCTACAAGGAGTGGAAGATGGGAGGCGTTAGCAAGGAAAGCTACCTTATTGAGGTCAGAACGTGTAGGGATAAAGTGAGAGAGGACAAAAATCATGCAGAGTTGGATCTTGCAAAGGGAATTAAAACCAAAAGTTTCTATAGCCATATAAAGAAGAAGAAAAAGAAGAAAGAAGAAGTGGACCCACTAAACACTGAGGATGAAGTGGAGGTTAAGAATAATCTAGGCATGGCCCAATATCTAAACAAATACTTTGCCTCAGTATTTAATGAGGCTAATGAGGAGCTTAGGGATAATGGTAGGAGAACAAATGGGAATGAGGATTTGGAGGTAGATATTACCACATCTGAGGTAGAAGCCAAACTGGAACAGCTTAATGGGACTAAATCGGGGGGCCCAGATAATCTTCATTCAAGAATATTAAAGGAACTGGCACACGAAATTGCAAGCCCATTAGCAAGGATTTTTAAATGAATCTATAAACTCAGGGGTTGTACCGTATGGCTGGAGAATTGCTAACATAGTTCCTATTTTTAAGAAAGGGAAAAAATGTAATCTGGGTAACTACAGGCCTGTTAGTTTTGACATCTGCAGTATGCAAGGTCTTGGAAAAAATTTTGAAGGAAAAAGTAGTTAAAGACATTGAGGTCAATGGTAATTGGGACAAAATACAACATGGTTTTACAACAAGTAGATTGTGCCAAACCAACCTGATCTCCTTCTTTGAGAAGGTATCAGAATTTTTTAGACAAAGGAAATGCAGTGGATCTAATTTACCTTGATTTCAGTAAGGCATTTGATATGGTTCCACACGGGGAATTATTAGCTAAATTGGAAAAGACGGGGATCAATATGAAAATTGAAAGGTGGATAAGGAACTGGTTAAAGGGGAGACTACAACGGGTCATACTGAAAGGTGAACTGTCAGGCTGGAAGGAGGTTACTAGTGGAGTTCCTCAGGGATCAGTTTTGGGACCAATCTTATTTAATTTTTTTTATTAGTGACCTCGGCACAAAAAGTGGGAATGTGCTAATAAAGTTTGCAGATGATACAAAGCTGGGAGGTATTGCCAGGAGCGGGATATCATACAGGAAAATCTGGATGACCTTGTAAACTGAAGTAATAGAAATAGGATGAAATTTAATAGTGAAAAGTGCAAGGTCATCCATTTAGGGATTAACAACAAGAATTTTTGTTAAACTGGGGACACATCACTTGGAAGTAACAGAGGAGGAGGAGGAGGTCGGAATATTGGCTGATCACAGGATGACTATGAGCTGCCAATATGACATGGCTGTGAAAAAAGCTAATGTGGTCTTGGGATGCAACAGGTGAGGTATTTCCAGTAGAGATAAGGAGATGTTAGCACTGTTATACAAGGTACTGGTGAGACCTCATCTGGAATATTGTGTGCAATTCTGGTCTCCCATGTTTAAGAAGGATGAATTCAAACTGGAACAGGTACAGAGAAGGGCTACTAGGATGATCTGAGGAATGGAAAACTTGTCTTATGAAAGGAGACTCAAAGAGCTTGGCTTGTTTAGCCTAACCAAAAGAAGGCTGAGAGGCGATAGGATTGCTCTCTATAAATATATCACAGGGATAAATATGAGGGAGAGGAATTATTTAAGCTCAGTACCAATGTGGACAAGATCAAATGGTTATAAACTGGCCATCAGGAAGTTTAGACTTGAAATTAGATGAAGGTTTCTAACCATCAGAGAAATGAAGTTCTGGAACAACCTTCCAAGGAGAACAGTGGGGGCAAAAGACATAAGACTAAGCTTGATAAATTTATGGAGGGAATGATATTATGGGATAGCTTAATTTTGGCAATTAATTGATCTTTGACTATTAGCAGTAAATATGCCCTCTGGCCCGTGATGGGATGTTAGATGGGGTGGGATCTGAGTTACTACAGAGAATTCTTTCCTGGGTGTCTGGCTGGTGAGTCTTGCCCACATGCTCAGGATTTAGCTGATTGCCATATTTGGGGTCGGGAAGGAATTTTCCTCCAGGGCAGATTGGCAGAGGCCCTGTTGGTTTTTCGCCTTTGTCATAAATATAAAGGGAAGGGTAAACACCTTTAAATTGCTCCTGGCCAGAGGAAAAACCCTTTTACCTGTAAAGGGTTAAGAAGCTAAGACAACCTCGCCGGCACCTGACCAAAATGACCAATGAGGAGACAAGATACTTTCAAAGCTGGAGGGGGGGGAAACAAAGGGTTCTCTCTGTCTGTGTGTTGTATTTGCCGGGACCAGAGCAGGAATGCAGGTCAGAACTCCTGTAAAAAGTCAGTAAGCAATCTAGTTAGATATGCATTAGATGAAGTGAGCTGTAGCTCACGAAAGCTTATGCTCTAATAAACTGGTTAGTCTCTAAGGTGCCACAAGTACTCCTTTTGTTTTGTTTAAATGGCTGATAAAATAAGTTGTGCTGAATGGAATGTATATTCCTGTTTGTGTGACTTTTTGTAACTTAAGGTTTTGCCTAGAGGGATTCTCTATGTTTTGAATCTGATTACCCTGTAAGGTATTTACCATCCTGATTTTACAGAGGTGATTCTTTTACTTTTTCTTTAAAATTCTTCTTTTAAGAACCTGATTGCTTTTTCATTGTTCTTAAGATCCAAGGGTTTGGGTCTGTGTTCACCTATGCAAATTGGTGAGGATTTTTATCAAGCCTTCTCCAGGAAAGGGGGTGTAGGGCTTGGGGGGATTTTGGGGGGAAAGACGTTTCCAAGTGGGCTCTTTCCCTGTTATATTTGTTAGACACTTGGTGGTGGCAGCAAAAAAGTCCAGGGACAAAAGGTAAAATAGTTTGTACCTTGGGGAAGTTTTAACCTAAGCTGGTAAAAATAAGCTTAGGGGGTTTTTCATGCAGGTCCCCATATCTGTACCCTAGAGTTCAGAGTGGGGAAGGAACCTTGACAGCCTTCCTGGGCAGCATGGGGCAGGGGTCACTTGCTGGAGGATTCTCTGCACCTTGAAGTCTTTAAACCACGATTTGAGGACTTCAATAGCTCAGACATAGGTTAGGGGTTTGTTACAGGAGTAGGTGGGTGAGATTCTGTGGCCTGCGTTGTGCAGGAGGTCAGACTAGACTATCATAATGGTCCCTTCTGACCTTAAAGTCTATGGTTCTATGATTTCTTAGAAACCAAGTACGATGTAGGCTCACCAGCAGACAAGATCTGAGAAAAGAAGGATAGAAGTATTTGTTCTTGCCTGATTAGACATCAGACTTTTCTGAGCTGTCCCTATTTTTCTAGTAATCAAGACTACATTGGGAAGTCTCAATATACCCAGCCCTAGGACTGTAGTGCAATAGTCCAGGGCTTCCAAATTTCAACAGCCCATTTAAAAAAAAAAAAAGGTTCGCATGCGTGCTAGGGTTCAGGCCAAAACCAATTATCTGCAAGTAGTGGGAAGATGACAACTCTGATCCAAATGGAATCGAAAAAGGCATGAATGGAAAACCTGCCTATGAGAGGGACGTACCCAGAGGACAAATACAAGGAATGTGGCAACCATTCTTGGACATTATTGAAAAATAGAAATTAGAGGAAAGAGAACACCTCTTACTTCCCTGCATACCCATGAAGAACCAATTATTGGGTCTGAGCCTGTGAGTTGCTGAGTGCCTCCAGCAATTAATAGGTGGCCAGGATGCTCAACGTTTCACAAGAGCTGTTTAAAATCTTGAAAGATCAGGCTCATTATTAATATAAAGCAGAATATTCCTTCTGCTAGAACTACACTATTGAGGTCAGTAGGGAGTCTTCGATAACTTCAGTGGAAGCAGGATCAGGCCTGTGTACACATTGGGTTTCACTGTCACTGGCCTTACACAAGTGTTTGTAGTCTCCTCCTTATGTGCTCTGTAAGGGTCAGCCACAACTGCAGACCGTGTGCCATGGGCAGCACAGTGACTCAGAGGCAGATTAAGATTTATCAGGACCCTGGGCACAAAGAACATTTGGGCCTCCCACACCCTGAGGGCCCAGGGGCACCAGACCTAAGGGAGCTTTTTTTGGGGGGGGAGACCTGCCCCCTCCCACTTTTAACTGTGGGATGGCTATGCCCACTCATTTTTTTTAACATGGGCATAGTAGCCTCAGACAGCTGCAGAGTGGCAGTGGCATAGGTGTATTTGGGGGGAGGGGAGCATGTTGCCCCCCACACACACCCCAAACTGCAAGCCTCAGGCCAGAGGTGACAGGAGTAGCAGTGCTGCATGTGGCTACTGCCTCGGGCATAAAGCCCAGGCATCAGAGGGGGGCAGCCCATCACCAGGAGCAGGAGGCACCTGGTGGGGGCAGCCTGGCAGCAGGCACTGAGTGAGCCCACATGGAGCGTTGCAGCCACTGAGGCTGGGCAAGTAGCAGTGGGAGCTGTGCCGGAGGAGCCCTCCCTGTCTGGCTCCTTGCTGCCTGTGACCTTCCCAGGGCTCCTAGCCACCTCCCAGGCTGGGGCAGAGCCTCCTCTCCCCACAGAGTGAGTCTGCAAGCTCCCAGGGTGGGGGCAGAAGGCTGGACTGGAGCCCCCACCACTGATTCCACCAGCAGTGGTGTGCCCTGGGGGCAGGGACACGGGTTGGGGGCTGCTCTCAGGCACCCTGGCCCCCAACCCAGAGCAGGTGGAGGGTCCAGGGTTCCCCACAGCATCCTGGGTGGCTCTTACCATGCCCTGGGTCCAGCTTCTGGCCTGGCCAGGGCCCTGGGGGCAGGGGAAAAGGAGCAGCAGGGCCACAGTTCCAGTGATGGTGGCCCTCCCACTTCTACCTAGGTTCTGGATCTCCTGTGGGGGCCCCCAAATTGGGTCTGTCAGGGTTCCTTCCCCACTCTGAACTCTAGGTTACAGATGTGAGGACCTGCATGAAAGACCCCCCCTAAGCTTATTCTTACCAGTTTAGGTTAAAAACTTCCCCAAGGTACAAACTTTGCCTTGTCTTTGACCAGTATGCTGCCACCACCAAGCGTTTTAAACAAAGAACAGGGAAAGAGATCACTTGGAGACATCTTCCCCCACAAAATATCCCCCCCAAGCCCTACACACCTCCTTTCCTGGGGACGCTTAAGAATAATATCATAACCAATTGGTTACAAAATCAAAGACCCAAATCCCTAGATCTTGGAACAATGGAAAAATCAGTCAGGTTAGCTGAGCTTCTTAACCCTTTACAGGTAACAGGATGTTTGTTGCCTCTGGCCAGGAGGGATTTTATAGCACTGTATATAGAAAGACGGTTATGCTTCCCTATATATTTATGACAGGGCCCATGCATTAATCCCCCACTGCAGTGACTACTCCATGCCTTTTGCCTGGGGAGAACAGAGACGGAGAGCATGAGGGGCCATGACCTAGTTCTACTTCACCATCCTGGAATGGGATTGGGCAAGCAGGCTGAACCTTCCAGAGCCACCAGGAGAAAACAGTCTCTCTGCAAGTTCTTCATGGGACAAGATGGCTCCATCCCACCCTGAGTGCAGAGCTGGGTTTTAAAGTCATAGTCTAGGCCAGTATATATATAAAAAAACACATTAATTTGCAAAACACAGATCAGTATTATGTATGAGAGCAAGGCACTGGTCAAAATCAAAACCTCAGAGCCAAACACCCACAAATGCTGGGGTTTTCAGAAGCCGCACCCAGTTCTCATACATAAACGCTGTTCTGTATTTCTGTAGAACCCTGATCAGGATGTACATACAGTTACAAAGTACACTGATATTTCCCTTGCTAAAATGGAGCTGGGGTGGGGGTGGGGGTGGGAAAGGACACTCATAAAATATTTTACATTTTAAACAAAACCAAAACCACAAGCACCCCTGCCAACTCCAGCTTCCATCAGATACACTCACTACATTCTGCTTGTCCTTGAATGCTTGGCTCCCAAGCCCTGGGTTTCAACTCACATAATCCTTTGCTGAAAAATTCCATCACATTTTCACCCACATGTAGGTTTTAGTAAAAAACAAAAAAAAAACCCAAAATATAGTGTTTACAGGTAATATGTATCGATCTGCCTAAATATATTGGGATTGCGTATGCAAAAAATGCCATAAAACTGGCACTGTTCTGCACTGGTTTCAGTAACAAACCCGTTTCAGTTAATATGTATTGGATCCTAGAGAAATGTTTAAACTATCCTTCAAGGCTTTAAATGAAATTGGCTTCTATAAATACTATTTGGTTTACTTAAATGCATCCAGCTGTGACAAAGAACTGGTGGGAGCACAAATAAAATCAGAAGGAATTAAATAAAATGCATTTGTTTTGAGAAGTGACTACTGGCTTCAGTGAAAAGCTTTATTGGGGTTAGTGAAAACAGTATTTTAATGAATCTTTGCTCATTTATTTAAACTATATTGTTTCCATGTATCAGTATTGGTTCCACTGGTTAATGAAATGAATTCAATTAAAAGGATTCAGCAAAATCATCTCCATTAGAAAAATTAAACTGACATCAGTTGTGTAACACCTCAGGTCCGTGATGCAAAAAGAATAATCCTATTGAAAATGATAAAATAAACACACTATAAATCCAAAGTATTGGATGAAATATCAATTAATTGAAGGGATATGCTTTGTGAACACAGTGTGTGTTTATACTGGATGGTATCTAATCCTAGGTATTGTTTCAGTCTGTGGTACTTAAGCATGTGCATAACTTAAGGATGCAAGTACATACGTGCTTAAGTGCATTGTTGAATCACGGTGGGAGACGCAGCCAACCTTCTGCACTGGAGTTTGGGTTCAGAGAAGCATTAAGGAGAGGAGGAAGATAAAACAAGAGGGAAACAAATGGTAGTTGGCAAAGGACAGTTATGCAGTGAGATGTGTTCATGTGATGATCTATTTTTTTAAGGTAGGTTTAAAATCTACAAAGAACTTGTTTTGTTTGGGTCAAATCCTGAGTTCTCATCTCAGTTTTTATTCACTTGCCCTAGCTCTTATCCCAAGTAACCCACTCTCTGCTTGGAGAGAGATGCTAGTGTGTTCCTTTGGAATGAATTGATAGGCATGTAGCAAAAGTCTATTTGTGTATATACCTTGATATATACACAAATAATCTTGATACTCTTTTAGGGTGTGACCCCTCCATCCTTACTGTTTGCCCTCCTCTAGATCTGTAAAACTAAAGACAGTTCTTCTGGACAGACATGATACAAGGTCTGAGAGTATTAAACCGTATAACCATAATCCTGTTGCTACCTCAACATGGAGCTGCTTTGGCTTTTCCTTTCTGACACAAGAAGGGACAAGGGGTGGAATCTTGGCCCTCCTGAAATCAATAGGGTCTTTGCCATTGACTTGAATAAAGCCAGAATTTTACCTACAGAATGTCAGAAGCTTAAATCTGAGGGCTGAGATTTTCATAGCACCTCAGCTGTGGTGAAAAGGTAAACCGGTTTAGGCAATTAGGTTAGCATTGAACACGTTTAGCTCAGTAGCTCTATAGCTCACTCCCCTCACACCTTGAAGTCTCCAACCCCAAGCCCAGTTATGTGATGGTTGTCTGAAGGGGCTTCTTATGTCTCTGGAGAGCAGCAGGGCAGGGGAAGCCTACTGCAAAGATGCCTCTTCCTCTCACTTTGGGGCTTTCCTGCCCCACCTTTCCTCCCTATGCACCATGTAATTGAAAGGGTGCCAGTGGTCTAGAGCCATCAGAATAGGAGCACTTTTATTTCAGACTGAGGGGGGTCTCTACAGCTCTCCAAAGAATTCAGTGCTGCATTTTATACATTTGAGATCTTTTCAAAAAATACCTGATTTGGCTCTGTGCCCGTTTTCCTATTTTTAACCATTGGCTACACTGTTGCTAAACCATTAGATATCTTAATACAGAAGATAATGTCCTTAGAATTATCATCATTATCATGCATTTTTCCTATATACAAGAGTGCATTAACTTCTCATTCTGACTAATACTTTATTCTAAAAATCAGCAATCGTTCAATGCAGTTATTTTTCATACACTTGCACTGTATATAGATTAATGCCTAAAACCCTGAGTTGAGTTACTTTCTCCACTGCTGCTTTCATATGGCTTGGGCAGTTAACAATGATTACAAATTTATATCCAGATTTGATAGCCAGCATGTTGCCGCATCAGTGAGCTGGTGAATGTCCTTCAGGCCCCCGGAAAAAGAATGAAGGGGGACTCACATATGATGCGCTCCATCATTTGTGCCTGGTGAATGCAGTTGCATACAGGTGTTTGCCTCATTTTCCATTTAAAGAGGGTTTGTCCACATTTCCCATGAGATGTCCTGATGCGATTCAATCTGCACCAGTCTTTCAGACATAGATCAAAACCCCGTGGTTCCTCAGCAGAGTCAACGACGAGCTGTTTGTTTTGAGCGGTTGAAATGCTCCATGTTGCTGTCCTTTGAGCTTCAGTGTCGAAGTTGAGTGTAAGGGTCTTGATGCAGTTCCATAAAGGGTTGCAGGATTTTAATCTTGTCTTTGGTGGGTTCTGCGGGTCATCATGCAATGGGATCCATGTGTTTACATTGACATGGTTGAGAAATTGAGATGTCTGGACAGCTCTTCTAATCTGTGGAGGCTGGATATGCGATATGCTGAGTGGACATCACAGATACCACAGCACTTCCTATAAAGCAGGAATTTATCCTAGCATCCCTAGCAAAAAGTTTTCCTCCTTCTCCCTCTTGTATAGTGTGCTGTGGACAGATTGGTTGTTCGTCCCATTCGCCAAGTCAGTATTTCAGTGGTGGTGTATGTATATAAAGGGTTCTATATCAAGAGTGCCTACGTCACCATTTTAGCTGTAAATTATTCAAATAAAAAAATAAACTGAATAGTGCCACCTGATCAGAAGGTAACTAGAGGAAGCCCAAAGAGTCATACTTGCATTAATCAATTTCAGATAAGCTTACTTAGACTCTGAGACCCCAAGAGAGGAAGAAGGTAGGTTTGTTTGGAAGCTAGGTCTATAAGCTCCAGAAACACAAGAGTTGCCATGTTTGTTTTGTGGTCTCTTGTTTGCTTTTGGTGTCTTTTAAAGACTGTTCACCTGTTTAAAGAGAAAATGGCCAAAGACTCTTCTAGTTTATTTTGATTTGGTTGCTCCAAACAAATTTGAAATTCCAAACTATTCAAGACAGGACTCTTGTTGAATTTTATTCAGTTGCATGATTGGTAACCCTGGTTTGCCTTAAGTATTTCACAATACTTCATATTTTTAATACTTTTCAGTAGACTGACTTACCTTGTATAGTCCCTGTCATAAATATAAAGGGAAGGGTAACCAGCTTTCTGTATACAGTGCTGTAAAATCCCTCCTGGAAAGAGGTACCCTACAGTTCAGAGTAGGGAAGGAACCTTGACAGTCCCATAGGTGGATTGGTCCATAAAAGCTGATTATTCTTAGTAATATTACATCAGTCATAGAAAGACTAAGTACAGATAGTAAAACTGTAGCAGCATAGAATCTCATTTCATATTACTCGGTTTTATTCTATATCCACTAAAATATTTATCAGGTGTCTAAAACTAGACATCCACACATAGGGTGAAATTCAGGCCCTATTAAAATCAAATGGCAAAACTCCTATTGACATCAATAGAGACATGATTTCACCCCTGAAATACATACCAAGGAGGAGGCCTATGTTAACGTTTTATTCTTGTTCATGGATGAGAGCTTGGTTTGAAGATAAATCTACCAGCCAATATTATACATCTGGAACTATTAAACTCAGAGGATGGTACTCCCTTCTTCCTAGAGAAGTTAGCATAATCCTTGCATGATCAGGTTCCTGGACTGGGCCTCACTGAGAATGCCACAGTCAGGGCAGACTGCAAAAAAATAGGGCAGAAAATCCCAAATGGTTTACTCTATAATCCATAATCAGATTCACCAAGCCAACAACAGAATAGCTTCTGCAGTACCACACTTGTTAACTGGAAGCCAAACACAGTCTCACTTAGGCATTCCAGCCCTTGGCTCCCATCCAGCTACATGGGCTTAATATGGTGAGGGGTTATTGAAAACCTATTTCACCATATGTGAGGTTCTTACTGATCCCAGAGGATTAGACACACATCCCTAGGTCAATATGAATCTCAGATCTTTTCCAGTGATCACGCTGATGCCAATCCTTTAAAGCTAAAAACTAAAGGCTTAATAATAAAAGAAAAGAAGAGAGTTATAAATCACTAATAGATCATACAGATACAAGTGATTTTCAGTGTTCATAGATCAGGATCATAGCAGTGATGGAATAAACTGCTAGCTTGCAAAAGTCTCTCTGGAATTACCCAAACAGATTGAGGATCATCAGTCCTTGGTCAGAGCTTACTTGTTAGAAATCCAGTCCAGAGAAATGAAAACAAAATAAGGAAAACAAAAGGTGCCTTTTTATATCCTCTGCCATGTGTATGGAAATTTGCTGTCCCAAACAAAGTCCACAGTCCCTGTTTGTGGAAACTGCTGGCCCAAGATGGAGTCTAGGGTCACACGAGCATATCACATGTCCTTACATAATTTAATGAATCGCAGGGGGTGGACATTGGTCCCCTGAGGCATCTGCAGAAAGACCTACTGGGCAGGATGAGTTTCTTCAGTGGCCCATTGTTAGAGTGAAGTGTTCTTAATGGGCCATCAACACATAGCAGTCTAGCCTTGTGTGATGATGTGGGGAGACCCATTCCAGTGGAATGAGTTCACCCCATCCTTAAAGCTGCCCTCGGTCTCCAGACCATAAGACCTAAGGGCAAGGGTCCACAAAGATGCCCTGATCCACAGGATTTTAAGACCCAACGGCCGGAGTCTATGGAATCGCCTTGATCCACAGGACAATAGGGTCACATGACCCATGTCCGGGGATAGCCCTTCTCTGCTAGCAGCCAGAGTCCACAGGGGTAACCTGGGGTTTGCAAGACAGTAAGGTCCAATGGCCAAAGTCAATAGAGATACCCTGGGTCTACAAGGCAGTAAGGCCTAGCGGCCAGACTCACCAGCAGCCAGGTCTAGTTGCTAGAGTCCATAAAGTCACTCTCTGGCCAGGGCTGTATGGCCTTGTAGCTGGAGCCAATAAGGTCACCTTCTGGGCACAGCTGTACGGCCTAGTGGCCAGAATCAATGGAGATATCCCTCCATTCACAGCTTGATTCTGGCCGCTAGGCTGTACATGGAAATATCCCTCCAGGTGGGATACAGCCTAGCGGCCAGAATCAATACGGTAGCCCTCCAGGCAGGGCTGTATGGTCAAGCAGATGCTTGGGAGCGGAGGTGGCAGCCAGGTAGGGGGCCCAGACCCTCCCTGTTCCACTGGGTCCCAGCCCGGGGCCCTTGCAGTCATGAGTATGTCCATCACTGGCTCACCAGGGATCCATCCACAACACGCTGACCAGCCTCGGGACAATGGCTTTTCCCCGCCATCGGCTACTTCCTACCTTGTCACTCCTGTCAGCAATCTGTGCATCTTCAGGGTCTCTGGGTTCTTTGGCCAGTGCAACCCCGTGTAGCTTCGACCTCCCTGGGGTGTCCACAGTAGTTGGGTGTCTATGACTCCTTTTCTTTTTGCGAATACAGACTAACACGGCTGTTACTCTGAAATATGTGAGTCTCAGTGTCTCTGGCTTCCACAATCTGGGGCACCAGTGGTTCCTGGGCAGGAGCTGACAAGGAGCATCCTTCCTCTCTGGCAGTCAGCCCAATCTGAGCCAGGCTGCTCCCTCTTATATGGCTGCTACACCTGGAGCATGCCCAGTAGGGATGTGGCGGAGGGGCTTCCTCTGCCCACGGTGAAGAGTCAACCAACCCTTCCCTATCCAGTACGGGGTGAGTTCACCCCGTCACACTTTGATGTAAATCTATTTGGGGGGTGTAACCCAGGAATACAACCGATGTGTAAGATACAAATATATAGCCAATATTCATAACTTTGGATATAAAGATGATACATGCATATGAACGGGATAATCATACTTAGCAAATTGTAACTTTTCCATTGACACCATATATGACATACTTTACACGAGATTTGTTACATTTGTATAACAGTGGTAGCAACAATGATACAAATGGTCATCTTTCTTATACACAGCTTCACACCCTGGTGTTCACAGATTCATAAAGTTTAAGCCAGAAAGGACCTGATCTCCTGTATATTGCAGGCCACTAAATTTCATCCAGTTACCCCTGTAGTGAGCCCAATACCTTCTTTGACTAGCAAATAACTTGTTTGGCTAAAGCATATCTCCACTAAAACATCCAGTGTTGATTGACTTAAAGAAAACAAGAGATGAAAAAATCTACCATTTCCTTTGGTAGTTTGTTCCACAAGTTTATTACCCTCACTGTTAAAAATGTCACTTACTTCTAATTTGAATTTATCTGGCTTAATTTTCCAGCTACTGGTGTTGTGGACTCAGGGGCAAATGCCTTCTAGGTCTTGCAATCCATCTGTGATATAACTGATTTTCATGAACAGAGTAAAGTAATAATGTTGTAAATTAGCCCAGCTAAGAATTGGAGAAACATGCAGGAGCAGGAAGCGCTCCTGAAGATAAGCGAGTAATTTTTTATCCTTCTGTTTATTCTATTATTTCTTACTGATCTCTGCATCAGGCTAGTGGATACAGTTTACTGTGACTTTTCTCTGAGGCAGCAGACTGGTGATGCTAAGAGTGAGAAAATGTATTAATCATTTGGCCTGGGGCACAGTCAGCACTCATTCTCTCTAGCACGCTTTCCTTTTTCTCAACAGGGTGGTAATAGACATGTAATCTTAGTATCTCTGTGAGGTTTAACACATAATCTCAATGTCTCTGCATCATAAAGACGTACCTGATGTCTCTGTTGCAGTAGGCATGGCGTACGTGCAGCTACAGCTGCCATGTTCATGTAATTTCATTGTATTGGTATACGTATGTATATGCAAATTCCCTCTGGCTATATATCTTCATTTGCAGACTTTACTTCTCTTTAAATATTTTCTGTATTTTTCTCTGGTAGCTCTTCCCATTTGGAACTGACTAGAATTTGTTGGACCAAAAAGAAGGAATGAAAACCAACCACTTCCAGATTCTTTCTCCTTCAGTGTTACTTAACAAAGCAGCAGCACACTTTGACTTGAGGCCTGATGTGAAAACACACATCTTTTCCCTCCCCAAAATATTCAAACTGGCTTTTAAAATTGAGGAGTTAGTAAAATGTATTAAGTACCAATGATGTGTTCAGTGCTGTGTACAGCCTCCACTTTAGAATTTTTCCATGCTGTTGCTTAGAGCCAAAGACAAGAAGTAACCGCCCAAAATGTATATTTTTTACTGAAATGAAGATACTGTAACTCAACAATCTCTATTAAAAACTAAATGGACTTTCCCACAAAGAACATGATGGGAGATGTTTAACTTGTTGGGTACATAGGAAATAAATCACTCAAGCCAGGCCAATCAGTCTGGATAGGATAAGTACTGACCCAAACTTTTGTTCAGAATGATAACGCAATGTGACCCTCTTTAGAGATTTGAATAAATATGGATGCCGGGTTTTTTCCTCCACACACACTTCTTAGTTCTGAGACTGGAACTGCTGACTGAGAAGAGAGGTCTGTCACGATATTTCTAGCTTGACTGGAAGCAGCAAGTAATGAAAATATTACTCCAAAAAGCTTTTCTCACCACATTTCCAGCCCAGTTTGCTGACTGTTGAAGTTCACACAAGGCTTGGTCAAAAGCCCACTGTAGTTGATGCAAAGACTCCCATTGACTTCAATAGGCTTTTGATCAGGCCCACGGTTGCATATGTGTGAGATTAGCACTGGAATTTTGGGGTGCTTATTCAGCTCAAGTGAATCTCTGAGTTTCACTCAACCCTCAGTGTTTCAGTATTCCCAATACTTTACTTCACTACGATACTTATTAAGAAGATAGTTTGAGGACTGTTATTTAGGAAAAGATTGTCACTCATCTTGCATGGGCTACCCACACTGCACATGACAGCATGTGGTTAGGGGAGGGAGAAAAGCTTCCTGCATGTGGACGGGAAGTAGGTTGGGGGAGAGAGGAGGATTGATTCCACTTCCTAATACGCCTGACTACCTCTCCTGCAGCATTGACTCAGCTGTGCTAATCTGCTGTTGGCATAGACTGTCTATACTAGTAGCAGATTACTTCTGCCATGTCCCCAGGAGCAACGGGTAAATGGAGGACTATATCTTAGCTCCTCTGATTTACTATATGGCCCCTTGGCTGATTCGGGGCAGCACAACTGTGTTCTACCCTACCTGGGGCAACTTGTTAAGGGCTAAATTGTCAGTTAATTATTGAAGGGAATTGAAAAGCTCATTAAGGATGACCACTGTAAATAAAGCTGCATTGGCACAAAAGTTATCTGTGTCATGGTAGAATTAGTGTTTGAAGTACTTAGCCAGTTACAAAATAGAATGACTGGCGGACCTCACTAGCAAATTGGCCCTTTTTTCCCTAGTTTTGGTAACCCAATGTTTTCTGTTTTATGGAAGACATCCTAGTTTCTTAACTTCTGTTAAAAAGTACTGATATATAATAATAACAATAATAATTAATAATAAAAACTCATGAGGGATGCTCTAACAAATTTTGAGTAAGGGTTTCATAGCAAAAACCTTGGAGTATGAATGCAGCCCCTTTCATCTTGCTCCCTTGCCTTGTGCACTCCAGGATTCTGCTCTGGGTTTAGGCGAATTAAAACATTACTTTTGGTGAAGGCTGGATAGGATGTTGAAATCTTGGAAGCACTTTTATTGTCCGCGCTGGCTTGTCAAATCTTGAATAAAACTAACTTATTCTAAACATCTTAATAAAAGTATCTGATTGTCTTTCCTGTGTGGAGCAGTAGCTTATTAAGTTCTTCTCTATGCCATTACAGGAGCAGAATTTGAAAATGTTTTGAAAACATCCCTTAGAGCCACACAACAATAATTAACAGCATAGCAAGTGCTGAGCAGCAAGTAGCTGATAATGACAGAGTTTAATGTCGACTGAACGCAATTAATCATGGATACTACCCATAGAGCTTAGGATTTATACTCACTTATTATGAAGCACTGATGAGGTCCCTTCTCGATC
Organism: Eretmochelys imbricata; assembly: GCF_965152235.1. Taxonomy (NCBI): domain Eukaryota; kingdom Metazoa; phylum Chordata; order Testudines; family Cheloniidae; genus Eretmochelys; species Eretmochelys imbricata. Next base: position 246,108,619 of record NC_135573.1, read on the forward strand.
CTTCACAATGTATGTATTAAGAGTATCTTTTCTGCATAAGCAGAAGAAAGCAGAAGGAATGCTTTGAGACTTGTATTTCTTAATGTTTACTATCTCTCCATTATGCAGTTAGTCACTGGTATTCTCATAGGATGGTGATATCATGGAGAGGCAGCAGCAACTCATCCTTCTAATCTTTCCAGCAGACATGACAACAGGCAACATATAGCGCAATCCCAATGTGACTAATAAGCACCAGCATTTTGATTTGGATGCTTTACCCAACCTAGAAACCGAGGCAAAACAGCTTACCCCCAGTACATGTTCATCTTTGCCGAGGTTAAGAAGCCGTGATCAAATATTCTACTATGCGTGTATGCGTGGCTTCGTAATTTGTATAAAAGCTGCATGATTTCTCTTCCTCTGTTGCAATCATCGTATTCCACTTGTGCAGTGCAGCGTCATAGCTAGAGCTCTACCAAATTCCTGGCCGTGAAAAATATGTCATGGACCGTGAAATCTGGTTTCCCCCCATGAAATCTGATCTTTTGTGTACTTTTACCCTATTCTGTACATATTCCAGGGAGGAGACAAGCGTTTCCCAAATGGAGGATCTTAACCCAAAAACGGGAAGCAGGGCAGGCGCCAGGTTATTGTAGGGGTATGACAGTTCTGCGCTGCCTTCAGAACTGGACAGCTGAAGAGGGGTGGTGGCTGGCTGAGAGTCCGGCTCTGAAGGCAGAGCCGCTGACAGCAGCAGCACAGAATTATGGATTGCATGGCATGGTATTGCCACCCTTACTTCTGCGCTGCTGCCTTCAGAGCTGCGTGGTCGGAGATTGGCAGTTGCTGGCCAAAGGCCCAACTCTGAAGGCAGCAGTGTAGAAATAAGGGTGGCAGTACCCTACCATGCCACCCGTACTTCTGCGCTGCTGCTGCCATTGGCTCTGCCTTCAGAGCTGGGCTCTTGGCCAGCAGCCGCCGCTCCCTGGCTGCCCAGCTCTGAAGGCAGCGCTGCTACAAACAGTAAGGGTGGCAATAGTGCGATCCTCTTACAATAACCTTGGGACTCCCCCACAACCCCGCTTTGAGTCAGGACCCCTACAGTTACAACACCATGAAATTTCAGATTTAAATATCTGAAATCATGAAATTTATGATTTTTAAAACCCTATGACCGTGAAATTGACTGAAATGGACCATGAACTTGGGAGAGCCCTAATCATAGCTATTTGGCATTTGGCAATTGACTAGAATCTTAACTCCAAAGTGAGTTCACAGTAAGTAGAAGGAGACTGGAGCCATCGTGTTTCAGAGCATTCTCAGTAAGACTCAGAATACTGTATGGCTGAGTAAAGAAGATTCTCCACAATTTTAAAACTGTGTCCAAACCGGATTCATAGCTAGTTTCTGATTTATTGCCCAACCTAATCTCAGATTGTTTGTTTGCAAATTACTTTTGCATTCAAAAAAGAAAATAGCATAGAGCAGTGGCTCCCAAACTGGGGTATGTTTTCCCACCAGTCCTCATACTGCAAGGTTTTTGTAATGGAAATGGTATCCAAATCCTCTCCTATTTTCCACTTAATTATAAGGCTGGGATTTGGAGCAGCCCAGACTTCCTTACTAGTTGGAGAGTGCAGAGAGCAGAATTGAATGGGCTTTGGTACAGCAAAGATTTTAGGGGCTGTTGATGTAAACTATTTAACCATTTGACTGCTGTATTCTGCATATGTCCAATAAAACTCACCAAAAATTCCACTGCTTGAAACACATCAGTTATAGCAGTGGTTCTCACACAGGGGTATGCTTACCCTTGGGGGCACGCAGAAATCTTCCAGCGGGCACGTCAACTCATCTAGCTATTTGCCTCATTTTTAAAAAGCACTAGCGAAGTCAGTCCAAACTAAAATTTCATCCGTACAATGATGAATGTATATAATATACACTGAAATGTAAGTACAATATTTATATTCCAGTTGATTTATTTTATAATTATATGGTAAAAATGTAAGGAAGCCATTTTTCAGTAATAGTGTGCTGTGACACTTTTGTATTTTTATGTCTGATTTCGTAAGCAAGTAGTTTTTAAGTGAGGTGAAACTTGGGGTACGCAAGACAAATCAGATTCCTGAAAGGGATACAGTAATCTGGAAAGGCTGAGAACCACTGAGCTATGGTATAGGTGTCATTCATTCCACCAGACTGCAAAAGAATTCAGTAGCGAAGCTCCTGTGATGAAAGCAATAACCTACAAGTCCAGTGAAGAGAGGATTAGTAGAAGATAATGGGGCTAGAAATTTCGATAGTTGTTGATGGATTCTCTAGGGCTGATTCTGAAGGCATGGGAATGTTGAAACTCCATCGACATTAATGGGAGTTCCACACATGGCTGTAGAATCAGGCACTCTGAACACATTACCAAACTACCAACTGAAAAAAGGATTTTTTTTTTCACCATGCACAATTGGCCTGTGGAACTCATTGCCTCAACAATGGTTGCGATTTTTTTAATTGAAAGGAATATACACACTTGTTCTTGTAGGAATAAGTCAACCTCTAGGTCAGTTCCAATATGGTCAGTTATTCATAATTGTACACCTGAGTTTTCTTGCACTACCTTTGACGTATCTAACACTATCCATAGGCAAGGTACTATGTTAGATAGACCACTCGTCTGATCTGGTATAGTATCTCCTCTGTTCCAAATGTATTTCCTAAGTAAATCAACCCCCTAAAAGAACAAAGGTGGCTGACAAAATTCCTACAGTAGCTCTAAAATGTACAATACTTATTCACTGTAACGTTATCTTAGGGTTCTTCATCACTCTTTAGAGAGTGATAGATGGATATTGCTATACTAATGCAGTGCTTTTAGAGGTGTGATTCCCTAGTGACTGATTTCCACAGCTAAATAGAAAAATGCAACCCACAGTAAATCCAGTCTTCAGATGAGATGTAAAACTGAGCTTCTGAGAGCTTGTAACAATTAAAAAGTCCATAGAAGTTTTTAGAAGAGTAGAAGGTGCTTGTTCCATTGTCCTGGTCAGCTTTCATGCTTGAATATTACATTCTGGCTACCTAATTCCCCCAGCATTTTAAATTGGATTAGCTATGTTATTACTGTTGCAGAATGTGGCTATATGTTGTGAAAATGCCAGAGGTGGCTGTATTTCACTGGTGGATGGTATGAGTTTTCGGATGTGAAGCGAATTCATCTCAAAGCACTATTTAAATACCTTATTTTTTGGCCATTTGTGGTAGCAGCCAATTAAACTGCTCGTTATTTGGAGCGGAACCATTGTTAAAATAAAAAGTCATTTTTAAGGGCAGTCAAAGGATCCACATGCCAAGCTGTGAAAGTTGGGTTTGGTGGGGTGAGGGTGGGGGTGTTTAAATCTGTCTCCTTGCTGGGCTCAACACACTACTACACTAGCAACTTTGACGTCGTGCTTTCTTGTGTTGTATGGTCAGATCATCATTGGGCTTTCATCATTGAAAACAGCTGCCTTTTTTTCAGATCTAGAGATGAAAAGTGCTATACTGTATGACAGAATCAGGTGGATAGACTTGGAGATCTCGTAAGTCCTAAAGTCTCTAAATTCATAATTCTGAGTAACATAAATGTACACTCTTACTGCTCGGTGCATAACATGAATCCAAAAGCAGAGGGCCTCCACCGCACTTAAACCCCTCCACACAGTGGGTCTTATGGGTGCAGTATTTGTTCTTGGGGCTCTCTGAACCTACTGGGTGCTGTTCATTGCTTCTTTTTATTCGGTTTGAATAGACTGGTACATCCAGGACCAGCAGAGCTGGGCTAGTGGCTGGGGTACTGTATCCATGTTGATGTAGATCCCCATGCTCCAGGAAGAAAGATCTGACCTGACTTTTCTATTTTGGACTAGGTCTGAAGGAAGCTCTTATGGGTCTTGTAGAGGTGGATGTTGCTCCTATCTTTGTGTCTGCCTTTAATAAAGCTAGAAATCATTCCGGGGGTCATAGTACAATTTGTCTCTAAGGCAAGACAATCTGGAGCTTAAGTTATCACTATCCCTTCTCTTTCTGTCAATCATTTGATGTTCCCCTCCTTTACTTTTACCCTGTGCTTTGGCCCATTGATTAATACATCACTGCAAATAAGGATTCAGCAGAAGAAAAAAATAACAGTAATTTTAAAATGAAACTCACCTCAAAGCTCTGTACAAGATTAATTTTTGTACATTTCAAGCAACCTGCTCCATAGTAAAGCTACAAATAAATAGCAATAAGAAACTAAACACAGACCTCCACACTACTTACCTCTGAAAATGCTATGCTTAGCCTTTTATTCACTGAAAACTATGAATCAGTGTTTTCACAGTTCTAAAATAACTAAAACCTGCTAGTTCATAGTACTAAATGTATCTAATTTTAGATAACTGACATCCATACACATAATAAACACTTGTAAGCCACGAAAATGAGCTTACACGGTAGTACAACTGCAGATTTCCAACAGCCATTTTTAACAGTGCAGCTATGTTACACATATCTGTGGTGTATAGGTTTTATGCCTGTTGCTAAGCTTGGTAATTTGGGGCCCAGTCATACCAGAATTCAGGACCCTGTGAGTTTTGCCACAGGCTTTAATGGGAGAAAGATCAGGCCCATAAATGATCTCTGTTTAGACTTATGCCACTTACTCAATTTGCATTCCACATATCCTTTCCAAACTGTGGCTTTCCTGGGTTGTTCCTGAGTCTTTACACAAGACAATATTTAACCATTCTGCCATCAATGCCACTCTTCTCCCACTAAAAAATGGACAATTCCCCACACACATTCTGTGAGAAATGAACTTTTTAATTTTGAAGACCTGTGAAAATTTCAAAGAAAAGTCAAACTTTCATTTCTTACAAAAGAGTTAAAAATATCCATTTTTTTTAAATCTACTGCAGATTTTTTACACCTGTTTTGTTTTTATTTTAAATTAACCTAAAAATTAATATATGCATCTAATCAAATGTAAGATAGTGTCATATTCTTGTTTGCATAGTGTATTATCAGAAAGGAAACTTTGTTCCTTCAGAACCTGAAGGTTCTGGAGAAGTATCAGTGGTATACTGTAGTCATGTAATTTAATCATTGTGTGCTTTGCTATGTCTTATGACATTATTTGTCACCTCTACCACAGTAGATTGAATGACGAGAACAACAGAATTGTACATCATTTTCTGAAATACATAGAAATGTTGCCCCTTAACTTCTGCCGTGATAGCTGCTGCAGGTCTGAATAAATCACTTGGTATGTGTTACATGCATGATGGACATTTAGTCTTCCAGGTATAATTTTCAGTAAAGAAAAGTCATTTTATTTCCAGCTGAATAAGCACTCTATCATACTAACCAAGTCAAACAAAGTTATTATTTGGCTTTTTGCCAAGATGTACAGTATAGAAAGGTCACATTTTTAATGGCTTTGTACTCCATCGTAATCAAATTTGTAAGCCTGGAGAAATAACTACCGGTACTTCAATAAATCATTGTTCCCTGTGCATGTTTAACCACTTCCGTGCTGTTCTCAAAGTACCTTTTTCCAGTGTTGCAGTAGGAGTGGCTAGCTATGTTTTACTATGTTTTACTCTTATCTCAGTTATTAGCTTTGTACATGAAGGCATAAAGTGCTCATCATAAATCAGCAGCTAATAGGTCGTGTTTTCTGATTGCTTTGAAAGACTAAACCAAAAGATAGTTTTCCCAATCAAACATCTGCTTCTGGCCAAACAAGATTACAGTACTGTAAACCTAATGCACATACATGTTAACGTTTTACTAGAATCAAAATAATTAGAAGGAACACCTGCTTTTAAAAAGTTATTGTTCTGGATCACTGGGCATTGTATTCCCCCCAAATCTATGAAGATTACTCCTGAGTGAAAGCTGTAAGGGGTTCTTGTCTCAAAGTGAAACATATTGATAAAAATTCCCCAATGTCCCCTGCGTGACGTGACGGTCCAGCACTGTTGCTGTTGAGCAAGGTGTGATGTCAAAAATCAGCACAATCTTGGAAAGTCCCAGTGAAGAAGAAAGGTTAATCCGTATTAGTCTTTACTTGAGAAAAGAAAATCTTGTCTGCATTTTTAAATTTAAGATTAGCTTCTATTTTTTCATTTTTATTATAGCACTTATAGATTGGCTAGAATATAAGTTATCAAACAATAACATAATGGTCGGGAGTTGAAAATGCAAGAAGACCAGATAGTGTTAATTGTACTGAGGGCTGCTAGGTTGTGAACACTTGTCTACTACACAATGGACTCAGACAGCAACTATAGGTACCTAGTCTGGAAGCAAAACCTCTTTGGTCATAGGTCACTGGTTGCCTAGGTCAAATGAGACCCAAAGGTGAAAGTCCTTTCAATTTGTTTTGCTTGCACTTTCCACACATACAACCTCTGAGCCAAATCCTTGCTCAGTCCCTGCTAGGGCAAAACTCTCATTCTAACGTCAGGATCTGGCCCTGTAACACTTACCCACTGTTCCTGACTTCTCCAATACTAAGGCACAACAGAAAGAGATCCTTACCTCCACTCTAAACACAACTCTGCTACTTATTTCATCTTATCAGAAAGGTCGAGGATTTAATGGTTATGAAGACTGAAATACCTGCTCACCTGTTAAAGAAGTTCCTCCAGGTTAAAGTTGTGGGACTGCAGCTTACACTGCTAGTCTCCATCTTGCATCATTCTGTGGATAAAGGACTTTGATCTCTTGGAGTGTCAAACTGGTACATTTCACACTAACTAGAAAAGGAACACTTTTTACTTATGGTGAGCAGCACCATTGAAACAAACAGGACTAATTCTGGAGTAATACAGTACTCAGCATGACCCAAAGTATAAAAACATCTTTAAAATATCCATATTGACCTCTGTTTCTTGGTGGAAACATCTAGTACAACAAACAGAGCTTGCACTGAGCCCTATCTAAGTCAGGATCTGCATGCTCCAGTAGCCCACCAGCTTGCAAGAAGCCGCATGATTAGAGCCCTGGGCATTTTGCTAAATAAGAGGCCAAGTCATGTATTGTTTATTTGCCCAACATAATAACTTCAAAATGTATGGGGGGAAAAAAATCTTTAAAATGGCCATACCTCTTTGACTGTACACAAAGAAATAAAAACAATTTGAATATTAAATCCATTTATTTTTTAAATCCCAAACTTGTAAACTTTCCATTTTTCATAGGCTCTTTCCTTTTACCTGCACCTTCTTAAAAACAAGCAAACCAAGTATTGCTTTTGTTTTAAGCAAAGGCAGTTGTTCCAATGCCAACTTGTTGTAGGTTAAATGTCAGCCTGGAGCAAATAGTAACAGCCAACTTGTGTCATCCCTTGAAGAAAATGATTTAACTGAGCAACAAACATTGACAGACCTTTAACTGTTGTAGTCATGCAGCACAAAATTGGTACACATTTTAAAAGAAGGGTGTCATCATGAGCATAATTATACATAAAGTGGCATGACTTCAAATTCATATATCTGTGGTAATGTCACAACCATGTCAATGGCGCATGAGTGCTGAAAAGTGGAAAAACATCCCATTAAGAACCAAATGTCCATGTTTACCAGATAAGCTCTTTTCTTGTTTAAAGGCTTATTGTGATGAGATTGACCTGCAAAGTGGTAGGAAGAATTTAATGGTAGACTGAAAACAAGTTTGTGAAGGAGGCAGTCCTTCCTCCTGTAAACAATGGGAAAAGTGACTTTCTAGGTCTTTTTTGAAAGAAATCCCTCTGTTTTTGAGCTAAACTGTGGAGCAACCAAAATAAAGCCTGTCTCCAAATAATCTATCCCACCTTACACAAATAATCTATCACAGGTTCTGGGTGGTGGGAAGGGGACTGTGGAAGTCTTGGTTAACTCTCTGTAGACCTTGAGCCAAACCAGATGTGACTGATTAACGGCCTACACTGGATTGCTCAATGTACTATCATGACTGCTAATTGCACTCTGAGTGGTGCAAGATTCTGTATATCTGCTTGTGTGCAATAGTATGGATCAGTTTAACAATGGTTGCAACAGAAACATTGGGGTGGGATAGGGAATAATAAAAGTGAGGCTTCTCTGCCCAGTTTAGTCTGTTGGGCTGCTTAGGCTCCTATTCCTCATTCACAGCTAGAATCTTTCACTCAATAAATTACTGAGATTGTGTGGTATTCTGGCCTTCGGTAACAAAGCATCTTTATAATGGTGACAAACGTTCAAATACCTTCCCATTATGGATGTTCTTGTGTTCATCACTACTGCAGTTACCCATGAATTCTTTTCTGGTTATCCCACACATTGTCATAGCTGGAACACCATGTGACATCCCTCACCCTTTAGCTTGTACCTCTTCTATTTCTTTTGCATGCCCAGTACTGTGAAGCAGACACTTAGTGCAGTGGGGCCATAGTCCACCTAAGGAGGGTCCTTGATTAAGTGGATTGTAACTATACCCTGGTGGCAAATCATGGCATTCTGCTAGGGCCTTCCTGCAAAGAGAATGTTAGGATCTTGGCCCCCTCAAAGGTAAGATACATTCTACCCCATATATCTTGCTGTCTTCACTTTTGATCTCATTGCTCAGTGGTCATGAGCAGCAGAACTATTGCAGCCTGCTGTTACAGTCATAATTTGTGATTCTTCCAAAAGGATCAAACTATTTGCTGCTACATTGCATGAGCCTCTTTTTGTAAGAATCTCCAAGAAGCTCTTGTACTATTCACACAGTCCCCATGTAGCAGTGGAGAAGAGCTGGAATCCCATGCTTTAGTTCTGCTGTCTGGAAAGGTCTCCTAGCTGAGAACTTGGCAAAACTTCTAAGGTGCCACAAGTACTCCTGTTCTTATTGATGAATGAGCCATAACTCCTACAGTGTATTCTCAATACTTCAACTTAGGGAAAGTTTGTCTGGAAGTCCCTAAGGGGAACAGTAGAATAACCCACTCAAGATAGTGAATCACAAAGTAAGACCATGTAGATCCTAAAGTATATTGAGACTCAACAGATCAATTTTTAAAAATATACTCTTCTTATAGTTTAACAAGGGCTATGTCATTAGAAAGGCAGGTTGATTGTCTGTGTCAACATCAGTTAAACTTGAAAGAACATACACAATGACCATGAAATTCACAAGTGCATAAATCTATAACTCTATGTAAAGTAGAAACTGTTGATTATCCCTACTCTTACTAGCCCTGGATCTTGTGCAAAGGAAAGATCTGTGAATAGTCCTGGGAAAAACTAAAAACCAGGTGCTTGGAGTATAACAGCTGGAACGTTCTTGGAAAAGTAATCACAGGGATCATGGGGCAGGCAAGCCTATGAATGCTTCTCCAAGATGGAGAAATCAGGAGACTTTTCCTCATTCCAAATATCCACACCAAAATCTGAAAATTCAGAAAGCAGCATGAGATGCCAAAATAAAATGGAAGAACCCGGGAATGTGAAATTTCCAGAGTCACTAGAGGAAATGAAAATCTTCAGGATGTTTCTCACATTGCAACACAACCTTTTATCCTGTCAGCTTGACTCTCCCCTCTTGTTCCTGGGGGTGTAGTAACTTACCTTAAACTACCACCCTGGCATGCTCACTGAGCTGTGCTGGCCAGCATGGTGAAGGTCCTGAGCCAAGACTCTGCCCATTCCTCACCCTTCCCTGTCCACCTATTTGCAGTGGCTGGGAGTGAAAGTAAGCAGGCATACAGCACCTGTTAGCCCTTCCTGACAGCACCCAAGGTCCAGCTAGCATGAGGGGGTGGGAATGTCAGGTATCCCTTTTGCTGCATGAGCATGCAGCCCACCTCAGTCATATATTCAGAACTTACACTTGTTTTAAATATCCTGCACATAGCATTAAATCTCTTCCTATGTGACTCCCTAGCTTTTGACACATGATTTGTGTAGCTCTTTGTATCCATCTTGCTGCATGTATTAAAAGGAGTGGTCTTTAAGCCTGTGCTATTACAGGGGGGCCTGCACCTGGACACCCAATTAGAGGGTAGTGTGGAGCCAGGATGGTCACAGGGTGTAGAAACATAGGGCCCCATATGTCTGACTTCACATGAAGCCAAAGCCTCAGCTCTGTCTATAAAAGACTGAAGTCAAGTCCACTTTGCAATGTTTCTCACAACAGCATTACCCAGCTCGAAGATGAACAGCCAATACTGTTAGCATGAAATGGAACAACTCCCCTACAAAGTAAGGAGAAGGGCAGTGCTCACACCATCAAATGGCTCTGTTGCTAATTGCTTGCCTTTAAAAAGACTGATGGACGGAAGGAATAAAGCGAGTGATGTGTATTTAAACCAGACAAGAAATCACCTGGTTATTCCTTAATTACATTCATTCATATGACTGAAAAAGTTGTTCTCAAGATTGCAGACAGCACTGTATAAAATTCAGCAGCCAATTTACCCCTTTCAGAAGGGCACAGGCTCCTGCCACAGCAAAGAGTGAACATTAAAATAACCATTGTGTAGGCCTAGGAAGAAAGTGTCACACGCTGAGGTAAAACATTTCATTGAAGGAATGAAAAGACAAATTCCCGCTCATCCAGAAACTAACTCAAATATCATATTGTATGTGCTTCTAATCCTTGGGATCATGCAGGTATTACTGGTATAAAGACAATCTGGGAAGCACATATCCCAGCTTACATGCCTCTGAGAAAGACACAGATTCACAAAATGGAGAGGCTAAAACAAATATTGGGGAAGAAGGTGGGGGAATAGCAAGGGGGATGAGTCCTGGCCTCCCATGCTTGGATTTTCTTTTTCCTGTTCCAGTTGTATATTTATATTGCAACAGAGGGACCACAAATGGTTAACAGTCAAAGACAAAACCCACTGTGACCGGCAGGTCTCTGTGCAATCATCAGTAGAACTAGCTATTCTAGCCAATTTAATAGCTTGAAAATGAACTCATTAGTGGTCTTTTATCAGTGGAAAAAAGTCTATTAAATCTGGATGTGTGAAGAAGCAGTACAGAGGCTCATTTCCATCCCACTTGTGACCTGAACAAATCAGAGAAATGCTTTTCAAGGAACAGGGTCAGGCTTGACTGCAATAAGATATTTTCTACACACAGCACCAAACTTGTCTCTTTCCTTCAGGTTTCTGATGCAGTTAATTTTAATATACAGTCTGTTGCTTCCCTCTCCCCCCATCCGACTCTACCACCATCCCCATCGTACATAATTATGCAGGCTGTTTACACTTAGTGAGGAGAAAATGCAGTTTGGTCTGTTGGATTTCTGATATACCTGCATAAAACATGCCTCTAATAAATCTGCACTGCACATTACTTTTCAGTGACCAGGGCTTAACATAAAAGGCCAAATCCTCAGCTAGGATAAATGGGTGTAGCTCCATGGGAGTCAATAGAGTGGTGCTGGTCAAGGTATTTTTTGGTATGTTTAAGGAAGGAAGTTCAGTGATCAGAACCAACCACATTGAGATTTGGCGGCATGTGATGCACACTCACGTATATTGCATTCTTCCTGCCTCCAAACCTTTCAAGCTACTAATACCCAATTGTGGAACACTCTGACAAAGACCCACAATGAGAGACACAAGTTATTTGGGAAGCTTAATGTGCTCTGGGATTCATTTCTTTAGCGTAAACAATTCTTTCTAAAAAGCATCAGTTTTGTGATTCTTTATTTCTGATTTAAGCAATTTTCAAACATAAAAGTGGTGGGCACCCCTTATTTGTGTGGGACACAGGGAGCTTTGGGTCTGAAATGAGTGACAACCCCTGGAATATGGTACAGCTGACAGGAATTGCTGTCTCACATCTTTCATTTAGGAGTTGTCCACACCGAGTTTTGAGACATTAGTACTTCCCACAGAGAAGGGTTTAAACACAGGTCTTAATAGAAAGGTGCTAAGTTTACATAAAATAGTTGTGAATATGTATCTCCACTTAAAATATTTCTTACATGTAGTACCTCCACAACTGTGTTCTAGTTTATATGTATCTATATAGTATCACTTCATCCATAGTCTTGGAGACAGCATTATTTAACTGTGCCTGGAATAGACTCTTTCCCTTTTTCCTTACAATTGTTTGGTCAAAAGTTAAACTCATAATGGAATTGAATTATTTTTAAAATGTAATTCCAGACACTTTATTCACATGTATTTAAATTTATAGGACTTAATAAACTCGGATTACTTAATGGCCTCTCAGTCCTGCCCTGCAACATAACCCTATTATTCCAGTCTTTTGCTCTCCCATGCATTGAAAATCCCAGCCATGGTGAATTCCTTCCAGAGTATGTTCCGGTTTTGCAATGAATCTGTGCACTATTTTGAGACCACCAAACTCATTTACTCCAGGCCTGAATTGCAGCTCTCCGGGGGTGAAAAGTTACTTTCTCAACCCTCCATATCACCTAGCAACTAAGACAATAGTTTTGCTATAATGAGTAAACTATATATCTAAACCACAAGCAAGGTGTAATCTGATTCCCTTGATTAGTATAGTGATAGGTGGACTCAGAATGTGTTTGAATGTATCCACTAAAAATCTGTATGTTCAATTCTTAGATGAACTGTATGGGGAATACTTTCCTTATCTGTTCTAATTTCTCCCCATTTTCTTCTTCCTGCAATTCCATTGAAAAACTCCCCAGCCCCTCCCTCCACTGTCAGCTTGCTCTGGACCCAGAGACACATATAAATGATTCTCTTCCATTGTCTTGCCTGCCACTCACCTTGGAGATATCCAAGAATCCGTGAGCTCTGGTGACATTATTAGCTAGCATGGTAGTCAGTGTAGAGTTGCTAAAGGCCTGTTGTAGATTTTATGGTATATTGGCAAAGGGGACTTGGAGTCATTTACTTGTCCAAGCTGTGTAAGAGTTTGGGTTTAGGATTTTTCTTAACTAAACTGGTGTCACCTGTGCCTGGAATAGAGAAGCCATCTTCTTAGCTCTAGAAAGGTCCTTCTGCATTCACATGTGTCCACTAAGGGTGAGCCCTAAAGTGATAAAAATATAGCCATTGATTAAAATGAGATTTTTCCCATAGTATACATAAGGCACTGCCTAATTTAAGATGCTAAACTCTGTATCTCGTTGCACCAGCATCTGCACTGCAGGCTATTGTGAAGCATTGTTACCTGTATACAATGACAATAGAGCATCATTCAATCTACTTAAAAAAGCGTTTTACGCACTGTAAATGTGTATGTAAAATTCCACTGTGCTTTGTATAGCGCATTTACAGACCAGTAACTGCACTGAATGTATTTGTTGCTGTGAAGTAATTTTATGTTATCTGAAGTCCTATTTTTATATTTCAAAGTCTTTCTCCACACATCACTGGGAATGTTAAACTTTCACAAAGCAAAGGGGAAAGAGGCATTAAAATAGCATGCATACTGATAACATGCTGCCTTTTGTTCCGTTGTTCTCACACAGTATGTACTGTACAAGGAAAGAACATGGTCACCTATCCCCTCGCTAGAGAAACTGTCATTCCTAATTCATTTCTACAGGGTACTTAAGATGCCTTAAGCAAACTAAAACAGCTTTAAAGCAAAATTAATCTAGTTTGACTGTAGCAAACTAGCTTTTTCTAGAAATGTAAAACATCTCTTTATTAAGAGAAGGAGGAGGTCATGCTGCTTCTCGAGGCCCATTCAGGGGGTCTACTGGTAAAATCTTCACAGACCCCTCAGTCTCACTTGTGGTGAGGGGAAAGCAGCTTAGACAGCTATTGCACATGTGCATGAATAAAAATGACTACTTGAGCCCTCTCAGCTGCTATTCGCAGTCTGATTGGGTCTCAGTCCGAGTTAACATAAATCTTACAAAAAGTATTGTATATTCCTCCAGCTGCAAATAGGAGTCTGCAATTTCCTCCTGGCTTGCAAAGGGGAGAGACAGGAGCCAGTCAGCCAATCAAGGGCTGGGCAGCCATGCCAGACCTGGGTGCCTCCCTTACAAGCAAGGGAGATGACAGGAGCCATTGAGTCCCAGCATGGGAAGGCTGCACATGCCAAAATAGTGGCTATGCAGAGCCTCTACCTCAACCGTCTCCAAGTTGCAGGACGGATTTAATTTTCCTCATGTCCACAGTTCCAGCTGTGACTCTACAGATCTTCACCCGTTAGCCCTGTTTAAACTAGAAAATGAGGGATGCTTAGCACATATGTAAATTGAGGTGAACCGTGTAGCCAAATGCTCGAGATGAAGAATATTTTTAGTTACAGATTAAAGAGAGATTTCACCAATGAAACAGTGCACAGGTGAAGAAAGTAATCTTCTAAATCTTCTATGTATTCCATAAAAATGATTACAAAAGAACTATTGCTCAAATCATATACTTCTCTATAACCTTAGATACCCATGTATAGCATCTTGTAATACTTCTACTGATTTTATTGTCATAGGGGCCTGCATATCTTTTGACTTGGACTTTTATATCAGATCTCTTCTATCTAACATAATTATTTGAACAATTATGTACGCAACCCTAAACTAGATATTTTCAATCCGCACCACATCCTCCCTTAGGTGCAATGCAGGAAGACATCTATCTCTGAAGTTAGTTAACTATATATGCCACCAAATGTTCACGTATTAAGTTTGCAAAACATGCAGTATGTCATGTAAGAATCATTTACTGTGTATTTTTGATGTGAATGTCTTGCAAAGACAGAGTGCTACAAGATGCTACACTTGTCTAGAGGTTGGAGAATGAAAAGTACGATACTGTATTTAGAAACAATATGTGATCATATCATTAAAGATTCTTTTATAATGCATACACATGAGGGGGCAGGTTTAGGGTTCAGCCTTCAAGTGTTTATTTAGTTAACCTAATGTCAGCTTTGCATCTTTTTAAATTGTTTTATTTTTAGTAATTCCAGATAATAACAGGCTGGACTTCAAATACATTTCTCAAATATTGACTAACTAGTGGGTGCCAGTGAGCAGTCCAAGTATGTAACATACTGTCCATATTTAGGAAAAGTATTACTCTTCCACATTGGGCTGGATTCACGAGGAAATTAGGTGTGCCAATGCTCAGCATTACAATGTCTATGGGATTCACAAAGCCCGACTTAGGTGCTCAGGCTTCCAGTATAATGAACGAAGGGAGCTAGGCACCTCAGAATGGGATTCACAAAACATACCACACTGAGTGGGGAGCCACCGAAGCTAGCCAGTAGGAGAGATGTGTCCTAAGCCCTAACCTTTCCAGGTAGTTCAGTGCCTGAGTCCCAGCTGCAGGGAGGCTCCCAGTAGCTAGGGTATTCACCTGGGATGTCAGAGTGGATCCTGGGTGTTCTGCATCCCTGGTAAATACTCTGACTACCAGGCTATAGAGACATTCTCATGCTTGTGCGCTCACACTCTCTCTCTCTTTCTCGGCCAATAACTCTTCCATTAGTTATCCACAGTGGAACAGCTTCAACAGGAGAGACTGAAGAAGCCCAACATCAGAATATCCCATAGCTCAGGGGTTAGAGCACTCACATGAGAAGTGGCAGATCCCTGTTCAAATAGCTTCTGCCCCTCAGGCAGAGGGGAACTTAAACCAGGGAATCTCCCACACCAAGCTAAAAGTCATGAAAGAGCTCCTCCTCCTCATTCTGTGTGAGTTCACATGCAGGGTCCAATCTATTAAGTTTGCTTAGGGCCCCACATGTGAGTAAGTCAGAGCAATGCCTGGTTCTTGCATCACACTGGGGCTTGGGCAGCTGGGCACCTAGATTGGAGCAGCAGGTGGACATGTCCAGAGGCAGAAATGTAGGTGAATCTAGGACATTGTGCATGAGTTTATTTTGCCTTAACAGACAATTTTATGCTATTTTAACCGGCAGGTTAAGTGTTACAGTGCCAAGCTAGAAGTTCACAAATGGTGGTAAAATTCACATAGTACTATGAAATGTCTCATTAGGCCACATCCGTGTCCCTTCCTGCCAGCTTGGCAGTCTCTTACTATTTTAGATTGGAGGTGGGGCAGGGTGTGTGTGTTTAAGTGTTTAAGTACATTCTCCTTAAATGCCAGTGTAGTTGTTCTTTAAAAAGGGGTCAAATGATCCTAGAAATCTGAAAGGAAAACACTAGCGTTCCTCACCAAATTAGAAGCTTAGAGAGGGGAAAGGAAAAAATGTTCTGTCTCTCCCTCCCTGCTTGACGAACACACTGCCTTTTAGGTGAGACCTGTCAGTGATATACTGTCCCCTGGTTGTTATCACTTGTACTATGGAGAAGGAGCTAGGAGAAGCTGAAGGCAATGTTATTCTACCATTCTGCAAATTACTCACTGTAAGTATTAATATGGCCATGTATGGAATCCTAAATATCTTGCTATGATACTAACCAGATGACAGCAGCATCTGGTAATGACTTACATTTCTTAGCCCTCCTAGTGTCACAATTTCCCTCTTCAGATAGATTAATTTCATAAAACTACCATAGATAGGCACAGTAATTATAGTAGCTGTGAATCTTGAGCTGCTACTATCTAATGAAATGGAACTTTGTAGAAGTCAGTGCATGATTATTTTGATTTACAAAAAGAGGGAGAGTATAGTTTTCCTATGAAGACTTTTGTCCAATGAAGGATATATTTCGATGTTGTTTGCTGCACCTAAGGATCAGGACAGTCTTAAGGTTGTATTGCTTCTATCTGTTCAGTGTGTTCCCTGTTAGTCTTTTATTAATTGGATCGGTCACTGTTACTGAATCTTCTCCTAGTTCCTGCAAATGATTTTGGCATAATTGGTTCACTCTGATTTCGTCCCTATGTTTCTTTTTATAGCATCTTGTATATCTTGGATAACAGTCTGAAAGGCAAGATGTTAACTTCACAAACATTTATTGCAGCACGCAAAGAACATGGACAAACACAAAAGCAAACTTTAAAGCTTGTATGTATCTGACAGTAAATTACCCAGGCTTTACCTGAGCCAGATCTCTGCAACCTTTTTTTGTATCACAGTCCTATGGATAAAAATCAGCAGAGCACCTTTCTCTCAGACTTCCTTCTGATTGGCTGGCTGCAGGCAAGATGATCCTGCTTCAGGGCTATAAGAGAGCTACTCGCTGATTGCCTACCTGCAAGTCAGTCGACCCTTTCATGGGGCCTTAAAATTGAGACTGGGGGCGGGGGAAAGGTGTCGGAGGTCCTAGGCCTCATTTAAAGTAAACACCTAATTAAGTGCCATCCTGAACTGGACTCTAATGCTGAACTGTTTATGGCAAAGTGAGACTGTGATGCTAATGAGTAACTGACAGCTGGCCTAAATGAGCTTTGTAACTCCTCTCCACTCCCTCCCACTCCATTTTAAGCTGTAAATACAATGTTTTTTTGTTTTTGTTTTTTTTTTGCATTTATCTATGTCCTGTTGCCCTCCACAATGAAGATGAGGGGAACAATATTCCACACTGTGGAATTGTATGTAGGTTGCGAGGATTACCTCTGAGTTGCAGCATCAGCTATAATATATGTAAAAATGTATCTCCTGTGAGGATGCTTATTAGCAATTTTTATAATGTGAGACTCATTACAGTGTGATTCCTTTTGTACTGGAATTTTGCTCCATTTTTTTTTCTTTTTTGTCTTTTCAGTTAACATTTAACCGAGATTTGAAATCTGTTAAAGAATTCCCTCTTTGCTCCTGCCATTTAGTAACTGCATTTAGCCTATGAAGTTTGCTGTGAATAACAAGACTGAAAATAATGTGTGATGTGTCATTAACCAGGCGCAGGAAAGAAATGGAGTGTATAGGATGTGGCCTAATAATTGATATTTTTGGTTTTCTGGTGGTTTCCCAGGGATGTATTAATCAGCTTGAATAGAATATGAACTAACCTCAACCATTCCCCAAAATTCAAACTGAATTAGAACTGGAAGCAGAAGTATTTAGCAGTTCCATAAACACATAATATTGACAGGTGTCAGCTGTGCCTCACATGAAGTGGCTCCAAACTTCAAGGGTTGGCAGCAGCATTAGTGCTTGACTTTCAGCTCTTAAAACATCATCCGCTACCACGTGCACCAAAGGAAAATCCTCATTTGCTGTAGTAGAAATAGGATTTATTGTTGCGTGCCATCCCCTAGAGAGTCACAGTCAAATCATCTGAGGCAAGTATGACATTCCATACAGTAGAGTACTGATACACAAATACACTACAGCAACATCACTGTGTCGTGTGGCCTGTGGTTTAGAAGTCCTAAAATACCATGGTGAGAGTCTGTTACTTGGCATGCTCCCATCTAAAAAAAGAGCCAAAAGAGGAAGCAAATTAAAGTGAAGGAAAATCCATGTGGTGTATTTGTGAAGAAAAGAAGATTCAAAACTGTGGCATGGTCAGAGTATTGGATCACAATAGGAATGAAATGGTATTGCATAAAGTTCTTGATTAATGGGTAATAAAATACCAAACATGGTTACAACGGCTTGATTGTCAGAGATGGCAAGTACCGACAGCCCCTACTGAATTCAAAGCTCTTCTGAATTTGTTTTTTATGGACTGTTCTTACCAGAGTTCCCTTGGTGCATTTTTTTCAGAACTTCTGGGCCCATTCTTATATGTTGTTAAATAACCTCCACGCTTATTTTGCGTTGAAGACATACAGCACATTTCTGGAGTCCCTTACCACCTTGTTGGATCGGGCCCCACTTTTCTTGCTAATTCCAATTTCCATCACTTTTTTGTTTCATCACTGAGTCATTCTGTCACCTGTGTAATAGTTACAAGTAGTATCTGCTGAGTACTCTGAAAGTGCTTCCTAATTCTTGGATGGCACTTAGCATCAGTCTTCCAGAATCTCATCTACTCTCCTTAGCACATATTCTCAGAGTAGTGAACAGAGCAGCAGATCTGGCAGTGCCTAGAAAACTGTTCCTATTTAAAAATATGTTTGGATACTGTTTTCAGTCCCTTTACCATACATAACTTTATGGGGACTTTTAGTAGTGATTGACTTGACTATTTTATTTTAATTGAACATATGCATGTTTGTGTCCTGATGTCTTTTTTATTGTAGGTTACTATCTAATGAGCTCTAACAGGCTTAGGAGCTGTGGTAGGTAGATACTACCTCCTACATTTACTATAATGTGTTGCTATGGAGATAAATTCTTCTGTATCTGACAAGCGACAAAGAAGCCAAAGAAGGCATTGGCAAAATAGTTCAAAGCCTGGAAATGTAACATTTAAAAATCCTTTTGTCACTGCACTAAATTATTTATTTTGCCCCCATCTTGCTGTATTGTTTTATCTCAGTTTCTGCTCTTTGCTGGAACTACTATTTTTACATCTTTACTCCAGCTGCAAGAGCTGGCAGGCAGATCCCACTGGAACCTACCCCAGTTCTGCTCCATGAACTGGATTATACGTTGCTCGCTGATGTAGCTGGTGTTTGGCTCCCTTCTCTCCCGCAGTGCTCCCTAGTCAGCAGAGACTGAAACGTTTTTTCCTTCATCATCGTCCTAGCCACCAGTCACTTAGGCTTTCCTGATCCCCCATCTCCCAGCCCAGTGCACAGGGCTCTGGGAATTGTATCTCTTGGGCTCCTGTAGTTTAGAAGCTTGTCTTCCTATGGGAGTTGGAGTCTCACTGTTTCAGCATGTCCTTGATGCTTCTCTGAATCTCTCAGTCCATTGCTCATGTAACAGGATCAGTTTAGCAATTTAGGGGCTTTTTGTTGTTGTTGTTTGCATTCAGTCTGATTAACCAGCTAAGCCATTTTAAATGCTCTCTTCCCTTTATTGTAAAGGGTCAGACTGTGACCAGTTCTGCAAAAGTGTTTGAGAAAGAACACAAGAAGCCTTTCCTGATCACCAAACCAGCCCACTGGCTCTCGCCTTGAATGGGCAGGGCACACTGTACCCTTGAAAGATTGTTGCTGAAAGATCTGTTCTTGCTTTGCAAGAGCTCCTGCTAGTATGTGTCCCAGCAACTGCTGTGGGCTGTGTCTTAAAACTACAGTTTATCCCTAAGCCTAACCTTCTTTCCAAATAGTGACTGGCTTAATTTTACTACAATTGTATTTGATATTTCTCTTCCCAAATATAGCTTCTTTATTGCCTACTAACATTAGTTTAAGATGCATGATAAAAAGGGGAAAAATGCTAGGATTGCCTCTAAGTGTGACGTACGTAGAATGTAATCTTTCAACGTGTACAAAATTTCAGCCCTTGGGTTGCTCACAAAGCAGTCACTATGAGCTTTGAAAGAGAATTGTGCACAGTTTCAGGGTTTCTTGCAAGCATTTTGCATAGGGAAACTGAAATATGAAAAAGGTGTTGTGGAACAAAAGTTCTAAAAAATTCAGTTTGGAAATATCAACACTTCAGATTAAAACAGTGTTTTGACAATCCTTAATCAAAATGGTATTTTGGGTGGGTTTTTTTTTTTTTGGTTGTGGGTGGGGTTGGTTTATTGAACTAAATTGAAACATTTTGGTTTGAACTCATTCAGCATTACACTGCATCTGCCTTCGGTGCTCAATGCCTCAAGGAAGTTTTAGTTTGCGGGCAAGAGGCACCTGTATCCTGCATAGGACTAGGTGTCACAGTGGTCAGACTACATTTCCCATGTTTCAACTGCAGTCCTGTGAGTCCATGATGCACACACAGCTTCATTTCAATTTTGCAGAAACTGCATTTTCTGTCAAATCATTTCAATGGTAAATTCCTGACCAACTCTAACACTGGGACATAGTCACACATGATATAACTCTTTTGGATTTTGGAATGCTTTTGCCCCATTACCTGCATGAGCAGATAATCTATTCATTTACAGGCTGACAATAATAAATCATCGGCAGGAAGGTTTCACTTCTTGCACTGAAAGGTTAGAACTTGATGACAAGCAAATGTATTTTTATAAGCTCTGCTAACCAATCTAAGTTATCACTTCTTATTCATTTAAAAAGATTCTTCCCCTTGCAGTAGACTTTCTGATTACTAAATTGCCAGCATAACTTAGTTATAAGAAAGCACCTATGTGTTTTTTTAAAAAAGCAACACAACAGAAATGAGTGCTCATGATGTCCATATTTCAATATACTTACTCCTAAAGGGACACATGGAAACCTGGCAGGAGCTGATGCAAATCCCACTAGAGTCAGTGGGAATCACATCTGCTTTCACCTGTGTTTATATCATGTGTTCAGTAGCTTTCAGCAGTTGTCAGCATCATTTAATTTAGCAGCTGGACTTGACTTCAATGGGGTCAGGATTTCACCCATCAAAGGGAGTTTTACAATTGACTTCAATGGGACCAGGTGTTCATCCAATATTTTTGGTGGCAGAAGCTCACAGAGAACAAATGCAGTTAAAGTAAGCCAGGGGGAATGTTTTCTTCCACATGTGAATGAAGCACACCCGGAATCCTTGACACAAAAGACAGGGCAAAATTCCTCAGGTATGCACATGTCACTCCCATTCACCTCAGTTTGGTTTGTGTGTGGCAATCTGGGAGCCAAATTATCCCTAAAATGGAATGTGGCTATTTTCAAAAGTGTCCAACATTCTTCACTAGAAGAACTTTGGAGTGGGTGGGTGAGATTCTGTGGCCTGCGTTGTGCAGGAGGTCGGACTGGATGATCATAATGGTCCCTTCTGACCTTAATATCTATGAGTCTATGAGAACTTATTCTCAGAAACAGCAAGGAAGGCCAACTTCTGAGTGGGAATAATTGCGTTTGTAATATCCCTCCTTTCCACCCACGGGAGGATGCTAATGGCTAACAAGTGTGCTCTAGAAAGTGAACGTTGTTGTTTTCTTCACACTTTTCTCTCTTTATTTCTCTTCTCCCTTTCTAGCAGCAGCCACATCTTTGGTATTTTACCATTAGCCAAGAGGGCAAGAAACACCTTCCACTAAAACTATACGTAGATAAGTATTAGACATACAAGTAGCTTCATCCAACTTGCATGTTTTCTTCTAAGACTTTTGGGACGGTGGTGATAATGGAGTTGTAATCTACAAGGGCTGAGAAGTTATATACAATTTCCACTTTGAGTTCTTATTGCTTGCTAATTACAGCAGAGGAATAGATTGACTGAATGCTTTACATGATCCTGCAGACCATTAATCAGTTTTGGTTCTAGTTTATTGAATCTTCTGGCAGCTTTCACATGCATTGGATTGCCTTGGAGATTGCAGCAGGTGGGCTAATCCATTGTTTAAAATTGGCTCAAATCCTACTATTGCCAGGTTATCATCTTGGGTAACTTTGTATACAGAGAGCTGGGGAGTTAGTCCATGGTGCGATTTCCCAGGGTTCTATTCTGGTCCCTTTGCTATTTTATGTCCACCTGCTTCCTCTTGGAACTGTGATTAGATGGTACAATTTGATCTTTTGTTGCTCTGCCAGTGATAAACAACCAGTGAGCTAGTCATTTTCTTCTGATTATGCCATGGCTGCTTCTGTGCTCTCCTTATCAGATGTTTCTTGATGGGATTAGGATTCAGTCCAAATAGAGATTCTTTGGGTTTCAACAAACTTGAGTAGAAATCATGGTATATCTCCACCCACCCACCCAATTAGAATAGCCTTTTAAGTGTCAAATCTCCAAGATATACTACCTTAATGTTTTGATAATTTGGGGCTGGATTGTGGACTTCTTATGTCCATGTGCACTTAGATGAGCAGTCCCATCTCGGTCAATACTCAGCCTAAGGACTGCACAGTCCTGTGCTGGGATGGCTTACCCACTCCACATGCCTATGGATGGAGGTGCATGTGGAGAGTTGCAGAATGTGAAGAAATTAGCCTGGTGCTCTTTATTGAGGTAATTCTGCAAGGTGTTTATAGTAATTATGGAATGTAAAGTTGGCTGCTGCCAGGTATTCAACTGAGGGCTTGATCCAGTGAGATGGTGAACACCTCAAATCCCACTGACTCCATGGGGACATGGGTACTCATGATGCCATACGGCAAGGGCTGTCTTAGCATTAAAGCTTATCTATCGGATCACTAGTTCAGAATTCTACTATGTCACAGTGGTGTTGTTTCTTTTCTTATAGTACTTGCTAATAACGGTAAAATGGTTTCTAAAATGGAAAAGAAGGTTGGGGAAGAGGGTGCACCTCTGATGAGGTTGAGCACTACTAAAGGAAAAGAGTACCATAATGTTGATATATGTTTTGTATCTTACATGTAGGTCCTTCCTACTTTCATAAACTACCTTCTCCAAATACCTCATCTCTAACCACTGTCTGCTGATTAAGTAGGAGCACTTTGTGTGGTCTTCATTCACCATCTCTTTGAAACAGTTTTCCTCATAAGCATCAGAGTATCCTGTTCATGCATTTAGATCAAAATAGAGGACTCATGGGCCTGCTTCTCCTTCCATTTATGTAGGTTTTATGCTGGCATAAGTGCAGTGAGATCACAAGTCACTTCTAACTTATGCCAGAGTAATCAAAAGTAGAATACAATGCCTATTTTTTGTTACTGCTCTTTTATTAGCAATTTTCTCATTTTTCCCTTTTAAAGAACAATTCATTGACATTTTGCTCTGCATTTTCTGGGGCAGCATGTTTAAAAAGTGCATTGCAAATACTTTCGTTATTGGCTTCTTCATTTTCACACAGCTGTCACCCTCCTGATGGAGCATGGCAAAGTAATTGCAGTTCTTCCGATGGAAATGCTCTGAGAATCATATTTGTTTATTAAACTTCTTAAAAGAAATGAGTGAATATTAGAGCTAATGAAAGGTGCCATGTTCAGTCCTGGAGAATTAAGTCTTTTATCCACAAACAGGTATGCTATAGACCACTGAAGTGTCTCCATTCTGATCTAAGGAACTACCTCTGTGAGTGAGCGAGTGTGGTCTAGTATCTATATCCATTTTTTTTTTAATTTTGGTTTCTAATTGCACTGTCAATTAGTGCTGGTTTTGGTGGTGGTTTGTTGATGTTGGGTTGGACTTTCAAAAACAGCTAGGTGAGTTAAGAACACAAGTCTCTTGAACTTTCAATGAGACTTGGGCTCTTAGACCACTTAGGTGTTTTTGAAAATCCCAGTAGTGGACCTCTCTCCTCTCCTAGGAACCATGCTGAGATCATCAGCAACTCATTTAAGTTTAGTTAGAACAAATATTTTCTTGATATGAAAAACTACCATGGGGGATAGAACAAAAATTATGGGTCTGATGTGCTCTTGCTTATTCCAACTTCATGGAAACTGACTTCAAATATGTTACTCTGGCTCAACATTAGCATGAAAGGAGAATCTGATTATATAGCTGATTATGGGGTCAGATTTTATACATCTGACATCCTGGAAGGTCAATATTTTTAATGCATGAATTAGGAAGATATGAAGTAGACTAGAGCAGCTATAAGTAAAACCTGAACATTTAGTAGAAAAATGAGGTTTAGGATGCATAAAACATCTCTGTTTAGGCAAGTTCAAACTAATTTTATGAACCGTTCACCCAGATCTACTTTCCGTTTCTATCTCATTTTGTTTACCAGCTAAAAACAAATATAGCAAATATCAGTAGACCTTGAAAAATACATTAAAATTGTGCCCATGGTTCCTCCTTCTTTCAATATATCTCAGCTAAATTGAAACACGGCTATATTTTTTGAGCTGACAGCTTTAAAGAAAAGATGACATGAAGTTGAAACTTTAAGAAACAATGTGTTTGGGTTCTTTTTGAGAAGTTTTAGCAATAATGTACTCAAGCTACAGTCCAAAGCACTGATAACAAAAGCTACCTTCAGACTCAAGAACCTATTTATGCCTAATCCCTTAACGCTGTGTGTTGCCTGTTTCCAGTAGATACTAATTAAAGTCATAAAACTCAGAGCACATATGGTCAAGAACATTCATAATGATTCAGATTGAAACGTGTTGTGATGGGGTGTTCACCCCACACCATCCTGGAAGGAGTTAAAGTGGCTCAGAAGGGGCTAATTAACCGTATACATGGGGGAAAGTCATGCTTGATTGATAAACCCTAATTGCAGATAAAGCCAAGCTGGGAGAAGGATTATAAAGAAAGGAAGTTGCGAGCAGAAGGGAGTTCTGGGGGTGGGAAAATGTGTGCGCACATTCAGTTGCTCTCTGGCCACAGAGGAGAGAGTAGAAGGAAACCCAGTGAGGAGCAAAAGCCTTGGGATCCTGTTCTTGATGGAAGGGGTTTATAGGGAAGAAAACCTGTAAAGGGCAGAGTAGGAAGAAGCCCAGGCAAAGAGGTTTGAGACTGTGTAGGTATTGGCTGCTGATTATAGGATCCCTGAGCTGGAACCGGGAGAAGAGGGTGAGCCTGGGTTCATCTACCTGTCACTAGGAAGTGGCACAGGACAGGTGAAAGTAGCATCTGGACAGTTGGCCTGGTGGGATCTAGAAGGTGAAACTTACCTAGTGACTTGGCTGGAGGGCTGAGTCCTGAAGAGAGCATCCTAGGTCCTGGTGAGTGAGGGGGAGAGTGAGCAATGAAAGGGAAGGAGAGGTAGGCTAGATCAGAGGAATGCTAATTCCCCAGACCAGCCATAAGGTGCCCCCTTTCTGCAATGAGTGAACTAGGTTGCAGGTGTATTGTATTTTTATGAACTCTTGTTTCTTGTCATTCCCCCTCTCTGGTTATGAATGGTACTTTAGTCCTCCACAAGATGGACAGTATCAAATTGTACTTTGGATATACTGGACTAAATTCTGCTCTGCGGATAGCAATGCAAGGGTGGCAAATCCAGGGATTACAATGGATTTAATCATTATTTCTACTGGTATATCTGACAATGAAATTAATCCCAGTGATTTTTTATCTAGATGGGCCCATGCTAGAAAGTAGGGCTTTGTGTTTGGCACTCACCAAAACTTGATGGTATGTAGATCCAGCATTTTGATCAGACCCATCCATAATCTAAAGGCCTTTCAAAATGTACAACTGCACACCAGCTTGAGAGAGAGGGGCCTTGGCTGATGGTGTTTTTAAATGTGGATTTCCAACCTACAACAGGAAAAGTAATTGCCTCCCTTAACCAAGTCAGCAAGCAGCAGCTGTCCTAACAAAGAGCAATGCACAGGAACTATTTGAAATCATTAGAAACAGTTGGTAGAACTGTCTCACAGCAGTTTGTTTATGGTGTCAATTTTATGGCATTGTTGTTGGTGTCAAGATAGCTTCTTGTTCAGATCCTCTGTGGCTGGTGCCAATGTCTGTTTTTAAGGAAAACGTGCAAGGACACACTTTAGATTTCCTGGGTCACCACCTTATCTTAAACGGAGCTACTGTAGGAAAAACAAGCCATCAACTGTATCTGTTGCTCTATGAGAAATGCCAATTAATGCGGTGTGAGCTTTCCTGCACACAGCAGCTAGTGTGGAAGCTCTGGCTCTATTGAAGTGTGTTGCCATTGCCTTCAATAGAGCCAGGATTTCACACTGTTTTGGACCTGGGTGACCAAGAGAGTGTGACCCAATGAGCATCGAAGCGAGGGGCAGATCCTCAGCTGGTGTAGACACATTGAAGTCAGTGGAACAGTGCTGATACCAGCTGATGATCTGGACCTGAAACTCATTATCCCTTTTCCATTTAGGGATGGCAGTGCCTGCTGAGCCCTTTCATAGCTGTTGCTCTTGTGTGTGGGAATGAGTACAAACTTCCCTCCTTTTTAAAATAAATAAATAAATTAAAATTAAAATATGTAAATGATCCTGGAAATCGACATTTAAATGCCTGGCCCCTCCTCTCAAAATCTGCCCTGCTTTTGTTGAAATGCGAGCAATTTAACCTCCTGCACACAACACACACAATCTGCTCATCTTCTTTCTCCTGCCTTGATGTGACAGGTTTGTGGTAAAAATGAAGCGAGAAAAACAGGTTGGATATCTCTCAGATTGACTTTTATGCAGGATTTCTAGCACTTCCTGACTTTTGGCATGAATCTTCGTGCCCTTCCCCCCCCCCCCCCCCCCGAAAGAAAGAAAGAAACAGCTACCCAAACGGATTTAAAATCCTCACCAAAAAAACGCTGAGGTTTAGCCCAGCTGGGTGTACGGGTGAAGGTCCAGGCTGTTTCTTATTCTCACTGAGAGCAGTTCCCTCACTGTTATGTGTACTGGTAACTGGCCAACTCTTCTAAAGAGCTGCTGCATGCATGTGCCAGGAAGATTTTGCTGCCATTCCTGGGACACTGGAAACTCCTCTCTCAAAAGCTGTTCACAGGGGAAATGTCAGTATCATAAATGCTAAGAAGTGGGGATCAGATAATTCAGGATACAAATTCTTTCCACCTTAGTTCGGTGGTTTGCATACAACCCTGCTTGATATTCTGTCTTAAACTATCATGGCTGATGGCTTTTTGGTCATCTATATGAAATGAGGGCACCTCAGACTTAGTTCCTTAGGGACAGAGATATCTGCATTAAAATCACAGCAGAGACCCTGACCCCTGAATAGTGCTCTGTCCAGTCAGAGTTAAGGCACTTTGCTAGGGCCAGAATGGGGAAAGCATATCCTAGTGCTGCCCCCGTTGTGCCTGCTGAGTAGTGAAATAGAGAAATTCAGCTTCCTGTTCTGCCAAATACTTTTGCAAACATGAGTGTTCGTTTTAGAATTTAAGTGTAACTAGAGAATGAAATGTTGAATTGGCTGAATTTGTAAGTCCCCCAAAGCACTGATGTCTGCAGACAATTAGTGGAGTTCAGTTTGGAAGGTGCACTGTATATTTGAGTTGCTAATTATAGAACTATTTCCTGGTTTTGGAGTTAGTGTGAGTTCAGCAACAGTTGGGGACTGAAGAGAAGGGAAATAAATTCTTTACTCTGGATCTAGACTGACTGAGTTGTTCTGTAATCAGCGTATCAGTTCTTTTAAGAGTAAGATTATGATGAAATATCACTGATAGTCCACTAGGGACTTCACTATCACTATTGATTTTCA
This sequence comes from Eretmochelys imbricata, assembly GCF_965152235.1. Classification (NCBI taxonomy): domain Eukaryota; kingdom Metazoa; phylum Chordata; order Testudines; family Cheloniidae; genus Eretmochelys; species Eretmochelys imbricata. The sequence goes on from NC_135573.1 coordinate 246,136,500, forward strand.
TTGAATCATAGAATATCAAGGTTGGAAGGGACCTCAGGAAGTCATCTAGTCCAACCACCTGCTCAAAGCAGGACCAATCCCCAACTAAATCATCCCAGCCAGGGCTTTGTCAAGCCTGATCTTAAAAACCTCAAAGGAAGGAGATTCCACCACCTCCCTAGGTAACGCATTCCAGTTCTTTACCACCCTCCTAGTGAAAAACTTTTTCCTAATATCCCACCTAAACCTCTCCCATTGCAACTTGAGACCATTACTCCTCGTTCTGTCATCTGCTACCACTGAGAATAGTTTAGATCCATCCTCTTTGGAACCCCCTTTCAGGTAGTTGAAAGCAGCTATCAAATCCCCTCTCATTCTTCTCTTCCACAGACTAAACAATCCCAGTTCCCTCAGCCTCTCCTCATAAGTCATGAGTTCCAGTCCCCTAATCATTTTTGTTGCCCTCCTCTGGACGTTTTACAATTTTTTCACATCCTTCTTGTAGTGTGGGGCCCAAAACTGGACACAGCACTCCAGACTATTTTAAGACTATGGTAATGCGCAGCAACATAAAACCCTAAGATAGATAGGGAAGGTAATGTGGTATGTTTTGCAAAACCATAAATATGATAATGAAAATATACTATTACTCTTAAGTACAGTTGATGTACCTTTCTTACACAAGACTTTAATGGATTCCATTTATCTTATCAGCACAGTAGTAGCACTGTGCAATACAAGATGTGTTGTAAGTGTATCAGAGGCCATTAGGAAAAAAAGTAGATTATATCATATTAATTAGATATGTGTGATGATACAACTGAATTGTAATAATCACACAAGACCAGAGTTAAGGCTGTGCATTCAGCCTTAATGCTGGTATTTCCTGACTTGAGTGCTTAATCAAACATCATTAATGTCATTATTATTATTATTATTTTATTATTTTTGCATGTAATTGTCTAGTAAGTCTGGATGCCAGCTGGCAGAAAGTATGTTAATTTCACTCCTTTCTCCAACATTGCTGAGCTAGCGGCTGTCAATGAGTGCACTTTTATATACTGTACATAAGAAAAAAATGTTGCTCCTATATATTGTTTAGAAAGCATTTTATATCTAATAGAGATATTATTTTGCATAATTCCATTTCTAGTTTATGCAGTGGTTTATATACTGATTCTTTTCACCAGTGCTTCACTGCAGTTATATAAATCATTAAAATGGCAATAACAATAGAAGAGTCATTCAATTTATGCCTCTATTTTACCCATTGAACAAAAAACAAACACTTGACATGGCAGTCACATCTACTGGAACCTTTTCTTTTCCTGCTAAAATCATTTAGGCACATTCCTAACTTTAGCCAAATAGTTGGGATGTGCATGGAATGCAAGGCCTGCTTCTGTCTAGAAGTAGCATCTGGTGGGTGATAAGAGCAGCTACCCACTCTAGGAGTGGGAAAGAGAATTCTTGAACCACAATGAGGAATGCCTCATAGAAAACGCAGCCCTCTGTGGCCAGTTGATCCTGTCACCACTGAAACGTTGTCACTGCATTTTTCACATTCTCACTTGATAACTTACTGGATTTCTAAAAGCTGTATTGGACAATTCCAAATACATACTAATTTATATTACAGGATCCCAACTGAGATCAGGGTTGCATTTAAATTCCAAACATGCACATAGTAAGAGCCAGGCCCTGCCCTGAAGCATCTACAGACTAAACAGACAATGGGTGGTAGAAAGAGAAGGATATTATTCCCATTTTGTAGATGGGAAACAGAGGCACAAAGATTAATAGACTTGCGCAAGGTCACAGAGATACAGTCCAATGCATTAAGTGCAGCTGACAGGCAGAGGCATGATCACAGACTACTCTTCACTCACACATCCACTCCCTGTGGCTTCCCTCCTGACCCACAACTGTAGTGTCAAAAATGAGGTTATCACTTACATTGAAGACTTGTAACAAGCTTCATGAGTACATCCACATGACGAATTACAAAACAATTCATGGCCCACAATCCCTTGCAGAGGACACTTCAACTATCTGGAAATCCAGGTGCTTGAAGTTGCTGTCTATTTTCTGTATCTTTGAGAGATTACTTATCATCTATTCACAATCAATAATTAAATTAAAGTACAGTGGAGTTATTTTGCATCATGTCTTTCATACATACTTTTCTCCAAATGCTTTACACATTGTAGATTCAATTACAGAGTAGAGTTGGTACAATAATTATATACAAATGTTTTTCTCTGTGAATTTGGGCAATATTTTATGGAATAGTTGCTCATGGATAATGATTTTTTTCATTGCTTGGTCACCTGTGTAAATACTTGATGTATATTCTTAGAATAACACTTGCTGTGAATATTGATATTTTTTAAAATTGTAAAATATTTTTTTCATAACTTGGCCATCTCTGACAGATATTGAACCGTGAAATTGTAGCAGGAGAGAGAAAATGAGAGGGATAGTCATGGGGATTTTCAGCTGAGGTGTGAGTTGAGGAAGAGTCAGTGAGACAGATGAATAAAGCAGAGATCTTTTCTGACAGCAGCAGCTGCAGTGGAGAAACTATCACCAGCAATGGTTAGATTTGGCAGAAGGACAGAAGAATCTATATTGCAAGATGACTCGAACGACTAGGAAGGGGAGTAGAGAGATACAAATTCCATGACATAGACTGGAGGAGGATGTAATTTTTAATTGGATCCTGAAATGAAAAGAGCTAGTAGAATTTCCCAAGATGAGGAGTGATGTGGTTCTACACTTTTTTGAACACATGGAAAGGCAGAGAGCAGCAGTCTACACATGCACAATGGCTAGTAATTAGGCAAGTCATAAAGAAAGAAATTATATTAGTCAAAGTAGAAAGAGATTAAGGCATGTATGAGAAATTCAGCCAAGGTAGAGTCAAGGCGGTTGCATTGGTGATGCAAAGAGAATTGTTCTATAATAACATGCAGGAAGTAGAGCATAGTGCTTTGTTTTGCTTGCACTTCTTGAATAATCCTAGAACATTCTGCTCTTAGTGATGGGAAGGTAAGTGTTGAGAAACTGGTTCATTTGGAGAGAGTTCGGAGTCCCATCCTGGTGCAATGCTTCAGTGGAGTTGAAGGCAATCAGGTGAAACAAAAGCTTGCTTAATATTAGTGAAGGAAAAAGCTTACCTATTTTAACATCACAGAAACAAAATCTGAATGGCTGACTCCAATAAATAGTTGCATCTTTCTCTTTCTAGAATATAATCCTGCATGGGCCACACATTTAATTCCAATAATAATAATTTATACAATGTATTAGATGTTGAAACACTGTACAAACATTGGGTCCATTGTCCCTGGTGTAACTCCAGTGTCTTCCACAGAGTTACAGAAGGTATGAATTTGATCCAAGAAGTAATTTTACAGGTTATTGCTGGAGTTTGGGTTTTTGTGGTAGTTAGGCACTGAGACAGCAGAGAAGGTTCAAAATATGTTTTGTCCTTTGGGATGAATTGGTTTGTACAAACTATTCCTCAAAGCTCTTAAAAATGAGATTAAGGAGTGGAGGATAGAAGTTTTTATCCATAATGGAAGACATGTTCAACAACACAGCTGCGAGTTAGACACCCAACTCACATTGAATTTCAATGACAGTTATTCACCTAATTGCCTTTTATGCCTTTGGCAACCTCCCCTATCGTGTTTATCTTGAGTACAGCTGGATGTACCTGGGAAAACAGGAAATGTGGTCTCTTTTTGGGAGCCTAAGCTGATCGGATTTCAAGGTTGGGCTGAGCATAGTTAAAGCTAGAGAATCGCTCAGTGGAAATGGGCTGTACTGCTTTGTTATGTCTTGGGAAAACTTCTATTCTTCCATGATGAAACTAAGTAAGGGCCCAAACCTGAAAGGTGCTAAGCCTGACTTACCCGGGAATTGAAGGATGCTCAGAACCTCAAAGGAGATGCTCAACACCTTGTAGAATCAGGGCTTAAAGCTAGAAAGACCTTTTATGTGATTCCCTATGCCACTTCTGTTTCTCTGCCACAGTTGCTAGTCTGGCCTCAGGCTTCTCTTACACACCAGAGGAAGAGAGAAATGACTTTTTGAACAGGCAATGATGCAGTGATCTTGCTCTGAATGTCACCTAATGCATCAACCACTTTGTTGCTTTTCACGCATGGAGCAGTTTACACTGCCCACAGGCTTAGTGGCAGAATTTTTTGCCATTTCTTAGGGGACTCATTCTTCATGGCAAGCCTAATGAGTACTTTCAGGCTAGTGATGATGAAGTGGGAGCCTAAGGAGCCAGCCTGCAGAGCTTGGCTTACAAGCATTCAGCTCTCTGTGACCAGGTCACTCCAGCTCTCACACTGACGGAATATTCACAATGCTCTCCCCCCAACATGAAAATACAAAAATACTTACCAGCCATGGTATCACACTGGTGATTTTTACATAACAGAATAGTAAGCCACTAACATAAAGTAACATATCTGCTCCATCAATTAATGTACCATCTTCTGATATACCATGTTCTAGTGGGATTCTGGCATTCTGCAGCCAGGGAGCACACTGTGGAGGCACCCAGGCGTGTCACAGAACATGGAAGAGAGAACGACCAAACAAAGGCTCCTGCCCTCCAAAGAAACTTCAGCACTTCAAAGAAATGCCTGTGTTCTGCTACAGAACAGAGGCTGGAACAGAACCCAATAACAAAAGGGTTAAAGAATGACTAATTTTATTCAAACCAATGGATGAAGGAGCAGTTGTATTTGCACTATACATTTAGGTGTGTGTTGCACTAGCGAGTAAGGGAATACTGTGCAGATCTGTATGCTGTGGCTAGAAGAATATGCATGTGAAAGAGAACCTGTGAGATGAAGGAGCCTTACTATGACCAACCAGGCTTGTTCATTAATGAAAGTGGTGTGAGCTTCCAAGGAGGTGTGCTGTATACATGCATATGGAGGAGGGCAGGAGCCTTTGTTTGCCCCTCTGCCATGTACACTGGTCAAACTGGACAGTCTCTACGTAAAAGAATAATGGACACAAATCAGACGTCAAGAATTATAACATTCAAAAACCAGTCGGAGAACACTTCAATCTCTCTGGTCACTCGATTAGAGATCTAAAAGTGACAATTCTTCAACAACAAAAATTCAAAAACAGACTCCAACGAGAGACTGCTGAATTGGAATTAATTTGCAAACTGGATACAATTAATTTAGGCTTGGATAGAGACTGGGAGTGGATGGTTCATTACACAAAGTAAAACTATTTCCCCATGTTTATTTCCCCCCCCCCACACACACACACACACACTGTTCCTCAGATGTTCTTGTCAACTACTGGAAATGGCCCACCTTGATCATCACTACAAAAAGGTTTCTCCCTCCCACCCCCTGCTCTCCTGCTGGTATTAGCTCACCTTACCTGATCACTCTCGTTACAATGTGTATGGTAACACCCATTATTTCATGTTCTCTGTGTATGTAAATCTCCCCACTGTATTTTCCATTGAATGCATCCGATGAAGTGAGCTGTAGCTCACAAAAGCTTATGCTCAAATAAATTTGTTAGTCTCTAAGGTGCCACAAGTACTCCTTTTCTGTTTATTGAGCAATATGGAGATTGTAACTTACTTAAGGGTCTCCCATAGACTTTAGATTTAGATTCAGTAGTTCTTTCAGTCTTCTCTGCACAGTTAAATTTATCAGTATAATTGTAGTGCTCTAGTGATTAATTCAGCTAACTAGCTAAATACATTTTTGCTAGCAAGCAAGCAAATATATTTGAGCTTGCCACAGACTTGTATTAAAACAAGGTCTATTCTTTGGTGCAGTGCGGCTTCTTGGTACTTTCGATATATGCACTCCATGCGACTCTCACAATGGAGCTAAAAGCACAACAGAATTGTAGGGAAGAGTGATGAGTGAATGGAATTAATATAGAAGAGAATACAATTAACTTAATAAAATAATATCCAGGTTCAGTACATTGTGAAATAAAGCTAGAACTAGAAATGGCATTTTCTAAAAACGTAGAGAATGTCATTTTCCTAAACAGAATTAAGTAACTAAAGTAACTGAATGTAGCAAAACGTGAGGTGGCAATTTTCTTTCTGGGAGGCATTTACTCTCATTCCAACATATTAACTACTAAGTTCCTACTGTGTGGTGTGCACATGTCCAGTTTGTGGAGGTTTTTAAACTAGTTCTGGGTATGTTTGCAAGACAGTAATATGCTTTTTCTGCTTGTCTATACATTGTTTCTGTGCAAATTGACAGATGCCACACGCTGGTACACATTCCGATATTCAATGTCTCAATTAATTATGCATAAGGAGAAAAAGTATGCAGACTTTTGGCTATGTGTTGAAAATCGCTGTAAGCAGTTTTTATGATATTGAGCAAGCATGCAACTGCCAAAAGTAGTTCTGTAATATATAGGAATATTTAGTGCATTTTATATTACTTGATTATACTGGTACTGGGTCTCTCCTCTCCCCACCCCCAATGCTCTTTTCGGAAGGCATCTTTAAGACCAATTATTCTCTATCATTATTACCTGCAGGAAATCGGTCTTACATTTCCCCACCGTAGAAATAATCAGCAGTAACTATGAAATATCAAGCTGCTACCTTTTTAATGAGCTAAGCAGCATAACCACTAATTTATGGTAACTTCTCATGTGACAATAAAAATACATTAACTTTTATTTTTAATAAAGGCAATACAAAAACACCAGAATTACTGTACAGATAGAGAATAATCATAAGCATATGTGTGAATGAATTAACATTGGCTGTTAATTTTAATACTGTTGATTAGCATTCATAAAGTCACAATTTTTTTTTAACTTGAGCCTTTAATTGGAGCATTGCCTGCCAATGGTTTTATAGGCGGGGTAGGGCCACTGGATAAAATGTTTAAAAGTGGCTAAGTCCCATTTTCAAAAGTAATATGTAGACTAAGGAACCTCAGGGCCAGACTTGCAAAAGTATTTAGGCACCTGATTGATGCAGGTAGGTGCCTAGGAGCTTTTGAAAATCCCCCTAATTCTTTTTTAAATCAATAGGAGTTACAAGCTTTTTGGAAAGCTGAGTAGACACCTAGCTGCCTCATTAGGCACCTAAATACCTTTGAGAAACTGGCCCATAGATGCTTTTTTTTAAATGGCCTTTGTAACCTTTTATGTTGAAATTTTCCCAATTAATATTAAATTGTTAACAATAATAGTGCAATAAAACCCAACTTAGTTTTCAGGTTTGAGCCTCTAGGTTGGTTACAGAAAATTTAGTTAGTAGGGGACCACTAGGTGACACTTTGAATGATAAAACCAAACATTTTTTAATAAAGAAAATGATTAGTTAAGCAAACAGGCATGCAATTACCATGTACACAACACTACAATTATACTTACACTCAAAGATGAAATAGTGTATCAATGGGTCATCAGTCCCCTGCCAACAGAGTGAAGTTCAGTTTCATAATCCTGGAACTTAATGGCTCCCTTTTCATGTTAATTGGAGCTCCCCTGTAATTTAGGAAAACTGTTTCTTTTATAGATCATTATAATACTAATTAACATTATACTGCCCTTACCATAAATATATTTCCACCTCCTCATTGGCTCTATTCATTACACATTATTTAAATAAACACGTAAACCAATATCCTTCCCATACTATCAATATAGATAGGATTTTAATAACATTCACAATTCTTAAAAACACTCATTAAAAACCTGGAACAACCAGTTAGGGCCATAACCTAACCCTGGGTCACATCCTTACTTACTTCAACTTTCTTACTCTATCCTTACTCTGACATCTTACTCTATCCAACTTATCAGTTTCTCACACTCGCAAGCTCAGTTTCCGATACTCCTCTACACTGAGGCACAACTCCTAATTTCTATTTAACATAGGCTACAGATTTAGACTTCTAAGTTACTTAGTGGGGGAAATTTTAAGATTACCTATGTCCACTCTATAACTTATACCTTAAGGGCAGGATTTTTTTAAAAAAATGGGTGCCTAAAGTTAGCCTTCTAAATTTAGGCTTTAAAATAAGTTGACCTGATTTTCAAATGTTCTAAGTCAGTAGTTCCCAGACCTTTTACTAAGGCAATCCACCAACTGCTTTTTGTCTCTGTGACCCAGCACCCTCCCCCCGGCACTGGCACTGCAATCCCAGCCCAGTGCCAAGGGGTGTTCCCCCGAGGCTGGGACTGGAGAGAGAGCCTGCCCCACACTCACCCCGCAGTTGTGGCTGCTGTCCTCAAGTGCTGAGCCCAGCTCCCCTTCCCAGGTGTTGCAACCTGCCACACAGGGTTGCAGCACCTCTTAGTTTTAGTCCAGCTCCCCTTACTGGGCCAAACCTGAGTGTCTCTGTGATCCTGTGTGCCAGGTCACAACACCTGGAGTGGGCAGCTAGGCTCAGTCCCATGGAACAGGAGCTACTGCTGTGGGGCAAGTGCAGGTTGGGCTTACTCTCCAGCCTCCCACATCCAGGCCCTCCCCTCACAGTGGACCTGTAAAAATGTATGTTTGCCTAGGCCAGGACCCAGTGGTGGGTTAATGTGGCCCTGGATGTGGCGACCCACTCTCTGGTTGGGACCACCATTTGGGAAATAATGTTCTAAGTAGTTGGTAGCTCCCACTGAAGTCAGCACTTTTGAAAATCAGGTCACCTTTCTTGAAGTCTAAATAAAATAATTTAGGAGCTCAACTCCCCCGCCCCCCCCCCTTTTTTTTTAGATCATCATACCCTAATAACTTTCCAACACTAGCTTCTGTCTGAACAACTATAAGCTTTCACGCAAGAGCAGACTGTCCCTCCACCCTCCTCCCCACTGTAAAGTTGGATGTTTGCTGTGTTGGGAGGTCATGACGCTTCCCAGTGATCAAAATACAAATACAGCTGAAAGTCTTTAGTGAATTTTACATTATCTTAAATAACCATCCTAAACAATAATTCAGTTTACAGGTCTCTTCATGCAGACCTACAGTAGAATACTCAGTTCAAACACTTTATCATTCCATAGTAGGTAAGTATAGCTATAGCATATTGGCTCCTTGAACATAACCTAGTGAGAAAAATCTTTAGACCCTGAAAAAATGGAAACAAAATTCTCAACCCTTTTTTTGTCAATTTGTGTACTTAGGAAATTCCATTAAGGCTTTCACACAAATCTGTTCTGTTTAGTCCTGCCAATACACACTTTAAAATGCCTCCGACTACACAATAAGCTGTGATAATACACAACAAACTGTCTATATGATAGACTGCAGTAATTCCAATCATGATATCCACTATCTCACACTCCCATGAGATTTCATTTTCATCTTTGCTAATGCTACTAGAAATAATGGGCATAAATCCTGAAGTCTCAAAGTAAGCACAAATTTAGGTGAATTCTGGTAGTTTTGACTGCATTAGGACTCGTCTTCTCATTATATTCCTACAACAGATGAACAATAAACCTCATCATTTGACTTCCAGTCATGTGGTGTTGTCAATTACATAGCCCTGGTCTACACTGGAAGGGGGGAGGGAAATCGATCAAAGTTACGTAACTTCAGCTACGTGAATAACGTAGCTGAAGTCGACGTACTTAGATCAACTTACCGTGGTGTCTCCACCGCGGTGAGTCGACTGCTGCTGCTCCCCCGTCGACTCTGCCTGCACCTCTCACAGCACTGGAGTACAGGAGTAGACGGGAGAGTGCTCAGGGGCTGATTTATCGTGTCTAGACTAGACGCGATAAATCGATCCCCGCTGGATCTATCGCTGCCCGCCAATCCGGCGGGTAGTGAAGACATACCCTAAGACTCTTGAGGGAAAGGGATATCTCTGTTTTAACAAATGATGAACTGATATATGGAGAGCTGAAAGGGTCACATTAACTTAAAATTTTCATCTTTTTAACGGTTCCTTTAAGAAGTGTAAAGAAGTTACTTTTAGGGACCCCTTGGTGGCCCTAACAAATTTTGTAGTTTTAACAATTGCATTGAGACTGTACATAAACTGCTGTCAAATACCCTACTGAACAAATTGAAAAGATTTCATAGATTCTCAAACTTCATTGCACTGCGACCCCCTTCTGACAACAAAAATTACTACACGACCCCCGCAGGGGGGACCAAAGCGTGAGCCCAGCTGAGCCCTGCTGCCCTGTGCTTGGGGACCAAAGCCAAAGCCCAATAACTTCAGCCCCTAGGCAGGGGGCTTTATCCTGAGCCCTGGGCAGTGGGGCCCGGGCTTGGGCTTTGCCTTTGGCCCCGCGCTCCAGCAAGTCTAATGTCTGCCCTAGTGACTCCATTAAAACAAGGTCATGACCTGTGTTCCCTCTAAGCTGTGCGGTCACGCAGCTGCCCAGGAGTGAATCAAGTGCTGTGCACTTGATTAGCAAAGTGGCGTATGTGGCGTATGGTGATGTATATTCAGGTGCTCCTCCCGCCGCTGCTCTGCAGCTGGATTGCTCCTGCCCTCTGCCTTGGAACCCCTGGCCAGCTGCTCCCGGGACCCTCCTGCTTGCTGTGCAGAGCGGAGGGGAGGGGCTGATGTGAGGGTGTCCCCCGCAGCCTCTCCCCTGCCCATGTGCCCCATCTCCACAGAGCGGGGAGTGGGGGAGGGACAGGGCTCAGGAGCAAGAGAGCTCAGCTGCGGCAGTCTGAGCCTTCTGATGTGAGTGCCTTGAAGAGACAGTGCTCGCCCTCTCCGAGACTTCCCCAGCAGCCAGCACATGCATGCGTGCTCACACACACACATACACACACACACACAGTCTCTGTGTGTCACACACACACTGTCTCTGACATGCTCACCTTCCAACACATACTTTTGTTGTTGTTGCTCTTGTTACTTCTCGTTTCTAAAATGCTTAACCTGTCCCGGTTGGAGTAATTATCCCTACGGTAACTTTTAAAAAATATGTCTAGGTTTTTTGTTTTTACTGGTGGCGCCATCCGCACATTACCTCGGTATTGGCGCACATAATAAAATTTATTCCACACATGGCTGGAAAAAATTAGAGGGACCATTGGTCATGACCAACTTTGGGGTCCCAACCCACAGCTTGAGAACCGCTGGATTAGAGAAAACACTATAATTGAACGATTAGAGAAAAATTGCATCAGGAGCATCCGATGAAGTGAGCTGTAGCTCACGAAAGCTCATGCTCAAATACATTGGTTAGTCTCTAAGGTGCCACAAGTCCTCCTTTTTTTTGTAACAATAGTAGATAACGTTTTCAGTCAGAACAGTACGATTTGTATTTTTCAGTTGATGAGGGCTTTGTAAGCGACGTAATAAAAGTTCCGCATGAAGTCGAGAACAAAACCTAAATCTCCTGATGCCGCGGCCCTGGCTAATCGGCATGAGACCACCCTTTCCATCTGAGGGGAATGATGGGGTAGATTAAGGCCAGCATTTCCAGCTTCTCCCCTGAAATGCTACGCTTATCTCCCTCTAAGTCCAACCCTTAGCATTATTTGAACCTCGTATTTTGCAGTTTAAATGGTACTGCACTGTAGTGTGCCAGCACGGTGTCCTTTAATGGATACAACACTGAAAGAAATTGACTCCATTAGACCGAAGTACAGCCTTTTAATTCCCTTTGGTTGTGAGTGTTCACTTATCACTATCTCACAGCATCCTACATCCAAATCAAAGCTGCCCGTTGCTTAGAGCACTAGTTGTATTTAATTTAGTTAGTAAAAAAAAAAAAGCACCTCGACTTTTCCCTCCCAGCTGCAGACAGGTTCCTTTCAAGCTGTGCTGAGTAGGCGTGTTTCCTTCTGACATGAAAGGGCAGCCAATTTGTAAGGGGGAACATTAAATTTAGGACACTTAGTTTGTATGACTGAAAGCAAAATGAGGGTGGAGAGGCAAGGATCTGACATAGAAATGTCAGTACAGATAGCAAAAAGAACAGGAGGACTTGTGGCACCTTAGAGACTAACACATTTATTAGAGTATAAGCTTTCGTGAGCTACAGCTCACTTCATCGGATGCATAGAATGGAACATATAGTAAGATATATATATATATATACACATACAGATAAGTTGGAAGTTACCATACAAACTGTGAGAGGCTAATTAGTTAAGATGAGCAGGAGAAAAAAAAACTTTTGTAGTGTAACCAAGTTGGCCCATTTACACAGTTGACAAGAAGGTGTGAGGATACTTCGCTTAAGGAAATAGATTCAATATGTGTAATGACCCCGCCACTCCCAGTCTCTATTCAAACCCAAGTTAATGGTATCTAGTTTGCATATTAATTCAAGCTCAGCAGTTTCTCGTTGGAGTCTGTTTCTGAAGCTTTTCTGTTGCAAAATTGCCACCCTTAAATCTTTTACTGAGTGGCCAGAGAGGTTGAAGTGTTCTCCTACCGGTTTTTGAATGTTATGATTCCTGATGTCAGATTTGTGTCCATTTATTCTTTTACGCAGAGACTGTCCGGTTTGGCCAATGTACATGGCAGAGGGGCATTGCTGGCACATGATGGCATATATCACATTGGTAGATGTACAGGTGAACAAGCCCCCGATGGCGTGGCTAATGTGATTAGGCCCTGTGATGGTGTCCCCTGAATAGATATGTGGAGAGAGTTGGCATCGGACTTTGTTGCAAGGATAGGTTCCTGGGTTAGTGTTTTTGTTGTGTGGTGTGTGGTTGCTGGTGAGTATTTGCTTCAGGTTGGGTAGCTGTCTGTAAGCGAGAACTGGTCTGTCTCCCAAGATCTGTGAGAGTGAGGGATCATTTTTCAGAATAGGCTGTAAATCTTTGATGATGCGCTGGAGAGGTTTTAGTTGGGGGCTGAAGGTGATAGCTAGTGGCGTTCTGTTATTTTCTTTGTTGGGCCTGTCCTGTAGTAGGTGACTTCTGAGTACTCTTCTGGCTCTGTCAATCTATTTTTTCACTTCAGCATGTGGGCATTGTAATTTTAAGAATGCTTGATAGAGATCTTGTAGGTGTTTGTCTCTGTCTGAGGAATTGGAGCAAATGTGGTTGTATCTTAGAGCTTGGCTGTAGACAATGGATCGTGTGATGTGTCCTGGATGGAAGCTGGAGGCATGTAGGTAAGTATAGCGGTCAGTAGGTTTCCGGTATAGGGTGGTGTTTATGTGACCATCGCTTATTAGCATCATAGTGTCCAGGAAGTGGATCTCTTGTGTGGACTGGTCCAAGCTGAGGTGGATGGCGGGATGGAAATTGTTGAAATCATGGTGGAATTACTCAAGGGCTTCTTTTCCATGGGTCCAGATGATGAAGATGTCATCAATGTAGCACAAGTAGAGTAGGAGTGTTAGGAGATGAGAGCTAAGGAAGCGTTGTTCTAAGTCAGCCATAATAAAAATGTGAGCATACTGTGGGGCCATGCGTGTACCTATAGCAGTGATGCTGACTTGAAGGTATATATTGTCCCCAAATGTGAAATAGTTGTGGGTGAGGATGAAGTTCAGCCACCAGGTTTGCCATGATATTATTGGTGATATTGTTCCTGATAGCTTGTAGTCCATCTTTGTGTGGAATGTTGGTGTAGAGGGCTTCTACATCCATAGTGGCCAGGATGGTGTTTTCAGGAAGATCACTGATGGATTGTAGTTTCCTCAGGAAGTCAGTGGTGTCTCGAAGGTAGCTGGGAGTGCTGGTAGCGTAGGGCCTGAGGAAAGAGTCCACATAGCCAGACAATCCTGCTGTCAGGGTGCCAATGCCTGAGATGATGGGGCATCCAGGATTCCCAGCGTAAAGCAGTTTGTAATTCACCTTCATAATTCACTGCGTACTCTAGCAGAAGCAATACAGAGGTTGTCAATTAAAAGCAATTAATATATTTTCCAACACTCGATAACACTGAGTTTACCATTAAGGTTTACTGGGTTTTAGCACTTTCTTTTTCTGGAAAAATTCAGGTTTTCTCTTCTTTCCTTCTTTGGGCAAAGTTTTAAATCTGAAAACGCAAAATAAGAATTTTCAGACTGGAACACGGGGGATCTTGGTTTGATTCCTGGCTTTGCCTCAGAGTTTCTTGACCTAGAGCAAATCATTTAATTCGTGTCCCAGCTTTCCTTCTGTAAAACAGAATTGGGGAAAAGGAGGCATTATTTATCCCTTTCTCGGTCTTCTCTATTGCGATAGTAAGCTCTTTGGAGTAAGGACCTGTAAGTGCAATGCCTAGCATCTTGGAATCTCCACACGCTGCTGAAATTCAAATAACTCAACTGTGAGGTCTATTTTCCCCTTAGTCTGCTTGCACGATCACCATTAACACTGAGTAAATTAGGCACATATACAGGGGAGGGAGGAATAGGTCCTTCAGACCTCAGACACCCCAGGAGAGGATTGCATTAGGCATTTAACAGAGGAAAAAGAAGGCTATGTGTTTAAATAAGGGAAGATCGAAAATGCAGCAGGGAAGCAGTTGTGGCTTGTCACCTTTAGATAACCAGATAAGTGGTGGTGGTCTTGTGTAGGAAGGATACGGAAGGGTCTTGAGGAAGTTCTGCCTTCCAAGATCTGTACTCCACTCTACCATGCCTTTGGGAGTAGTGGATCTGAGCACTTGTATAGGAGACCATCTCCATGGTGGAATTCAGCACCAGTGCAGAGGTCTATGCATTATTTAACTCCTCTTAAGCCCTCAAGGGAAACAGTGCATATGGGACTTAAGTGCATAAGCTTTGTGCTGGGTCTTGGCCTGGGTGAAAGTTTCACCTTGTGAATTTAGTACAAGTGCAAAATGCTGGACTGGTAGCTCTTCATACTGGAGTCCTGTCTTCATCCGACAACAGAGAGAACGCAGCCAGCAGCAGTTGAAGGATCCCCTGCCTCTCCCCAGTCAACTGGCTTAGTTCTCTCATGCGGAGATCACCTCCAACAATAAAAATCTAGGTGTCAGTCTTCCTGACCACTCTCTCCTCACCCTAGCTGCCGAGACTGCCAACAAGGAAGGAAGTTAATACCAGTATAGTGATTTTCCCCCACCTACATGTGGACTGTGAAGCATGCTCCTGTTCTAGCAAAACTTACAAATCCTTAAAAATAACAATTTTGGTAGTACCTAGAGGCCCCAGTTGAGACCAAGGCCCTATTCTGCTAGGTGCTGTACATACACCTAGTAGGAGACAGTCCCAGCCCCAATTTACTGTCTAAATAGACGAAGCAGACAAAGACTGGGAGAAAGGAAGTATTGTCCCTATTTTACACATGGGGACCTGAGTGTGCCTTGTCCAGGGAGTGTGCCTTGTCCAGGGTCACACAGAAAGTTTGTGGTAGAACCATGGAACTGAACTCCGGTCTTCTTAGTGCCAGCCCAGTGCAATATCAGAGCTCCTTTGTAGCTTGAGAGCTAGCTAGTGAAAAGGGCAGGAAAGATGGCAACAGCTTTTGAAGTATGTGCTGAGCACAGGCATCATCTTTCTGAGTTGCCAGGGGTGTTTGACCCCCCACTCCACCCCTTCCCCCCAGCCCCCACCCCTGCCCGCCTCTTCCCACCCCGTTTCGCCCCCTCCCCAAAGCACGTCCTGCCCTCACTCCTCCCCCTTTTCCCTAGTGCCTCCTGCATGCCGCTGAACAGCTCATCACCGGAGGGCAGGAGGCGCTGAGGAGGAGCTGATTGGCAGGGTTCACTGGCAAGTGGGAGATGCTGGGGGAGGAGCTGATCAAGGGGCTGCCGGTGTGTGCTGAGCACCCACTATTTTTTTCCCATGGGTGCTCCAGCTCCAGAGCACCCCCAGAGTTGGCACCTATGATGTTGAGAGTTAGAAACCTGTTCTACCTATTACATGAGATGGCTCCCCAAATTATCTGCTTAGGTTTCAGGTGCCTCACAAGCCCTTGGTATAATCAGCATTCTACTGAATAAGGGTGGAAGAATTCAGGCTGCAGTTTTGATGTATGAGGACAGAAAACATTAAAGAAATTATATACACCAACACTCTGTTTGGCATGGACTGTTTCTTTCGCCACGATTGATTTGCAATGGTGTCTTGTAATTTATTCATGCAAGGAAACTATGATGGATGATGTAAATTATTCTGTTTTTCCCTTTTGACTTAAATAATAATTGCCAATATCTCAGGGCAGTATGGAACTATAGGGATAAGACAATATGCTGCATAGTGTTGCAAATTGTGGGGGGGAGGGTTAAGGAGATGTCAGTTGAGAAAGAAAAGCTCACGATTGAGCAAGGATCTCTTCCTGAAGGAGTGAAAATGTTAGTTTAAGAAAATTATTTGCCCCCAATATGTTAAATCTGTATGTTATGGGGAGGGGGGGATGATATCAACTGCACATTAAAATAAAAAATGATCAAATTTAGACTCCAGTGGTCCTATTTTAACTTTTAGTTCATTGTAAGAAATTCAGAATCCATGGGTTGATTTTGAAAATACAAGTTTTGGAATAAAACCATGTTTCCTAAGGCTATCTTTTCTGCAGCTCACCAGGGAGGGAGGTTTAGAAATAAAATTAAGAACTGGAAAATAGAATATAAAACAACCCAGAGACAACCATTCTGTATCTTACTGCAGCCCCATTCATCCTGGGTATAAACCAGCTATCTGCAGCAGTTACACCAATGATGAATTTGTCCCATGACATACTACAAATGACATGCATTTATCTTATTTCTAAGGAACCATTTCCAAGCACCATGTTGTATGATATACAAATAATAACAGTAGCACCTCAAGGTTCCAGCAGTGATCCCATTATGCCAGTCACTATACGCACATACAATACGAGTCCCTGCTCCAAAGAGTTTACAATCTAAATAGACAAGACAGACAAAAGACGAGAGGAAAGAAGTATTGCTAATCCCCATTTTATAGATAGGAGAATGAGGCACTGAGGGATTAAGTGATGTACCCAGGTTCACATAGGAAGTCTATGGTAGAGCTAGGATTTGAACCCATATCTCCTGAGTCCCCTTCCAGGACCTTAACCCACGACTAGCCTTGGTCTCTGTACTCTGACATCATATGTTCCCAAGGGGAGCCATGGAAGATGATGCTCTAGGTTCATAGTGCTTCCTCAAGCTAAAGCTTCTTCTGAAAGCTACATAAACACTCATTCTCTGTGAACATCCACTCCTAGGATACTTGTCCAACTTCAGGTTTTAATATAGCAGGTTATATCTGTATGTTTCATAGGACAGTGTTTTGGGCTGCAAACCTTTCATCCAAACTCCAAGCAAAATGTTGTCTCTGGACGACACGTGTACAAGACTAGCTCGGGTTCATTCATTTTGGTTTGTCATGAAACTTGTCATTTGGTATGCCAAGCAAGTCAACGGGCATAACCCAGTTCACAAAGTTTAAGTCTCCACTTTCCCATTGCCATACTAGGTTCAAATGAACTGGGACCTGAAACTGAGGAAGTTCATCCAAACCCATACATGTCTGAGATGGCTGTATTACTTCCCACTGCTCTCTTCGTCAGATAGGTGATGAGGTGATGATCCTCTCTATCACCCGTATCTCTATTACTCAAAGCATCAGTGGCGCTAAGAGTCTTATTTTCCCTCCTTATTGCCCACCACCCTTCCAAGTGACCTAAAGATTCCATCGCTATTGCCACTGAGCACAGGTCCAGTAAGCTTAGAAATTTCCTCTCACTTCAGCAATCTACCAAAGGCACCACCGTGTCAGCCTGACTTGCTCAATCAAGGCACTTCTTAATTTACCACCTCGTCCTCTGCGGGGGTTGCCCAGTCATTATCAGAGGTGGGGGTTGTCAGGGAAGTAATGGCTTTTCAACCCAGTGCCGCTGCTGTTGAAATGGGCTGCATGCTGAGTCACAAGAGCAAATGACCTTACCTACAAGACTCAGGTAGAGAACTGAAGTGCTGTGAGGGATATAGAATAAGGAAGGAGATAAAATTAAAATACCTTTTAATGGTTTTGGCTGAAGCAGTGCCTCAGGTGCCCAAAAGACAGAACTGCAGCTGTCTTAGAAGAAGCTGTCTGTCAGCTATGAAATGAATATTGTTACTGCTGCTACTTGTGGAACAAAGAACGCCATCAGAGAATCATAGTATGTGTTTGGGGGTTGGCGGGAGGACACAGGAATTAACGGGACGAGGCAAAATTCTTCATATACTCCCTGACTACCTACAATATCCAGAATCACTGTCTGTGATGTGAAGCTGGTTGGAAGCATCATTGGCCCAATTCTAAGGGCCAATTTACCAGGCTCCAACATGTAAAGGAAAAATCCATGTTCCAGTGCTAATCTGTTTTTGCCATGAAAACAGAGTGCCTACTAACAAAAATACACCAAAATTGTCTATAATAACAACATAGAAATGGACTGTAAAACCACTAATGATTTATGGGGAACATATTCTTATGCTAGTGCAGAAAACATGCATATACTTTTACAGTAATCAGCACACACCGTGGGTTTCCCATAGTACCTGCAAACTGCTTGAGCTGATTAGCACAAAATTTAATTTGTGCTAATCAGCTCAAGGCGATGGGAACGCAAAATTAGCTTGACATGTTAATTTTGTATTTTTGCAGCAATGCCCAGTTTGCCTAACCCTGCTAGACAAATTTTATACGTGTGTGTGTGTGTGTGTGAGTTGTCTCAAATAGAAGTATCATGCTATGAGATGTTTCCACTTTTCCTTTGTATTAGAGGCAATCCTTCCTCGTGTCTCACATTTAAAGTATCATGCTTTCTTTTAGCTACAGTCTGCTGATGGTACTAATGTTTAGTGACAGTTACTCAGTACTAATGATCACCTTTGGGGATTTTTGGAGTGCTTGCTTTTTGCTGGTCATTGGTGAAATGTAATCAATAAATCTGCCAGCCATGCTTTTCGTGTTGCCTTTCCTGTTGGAATTGAATGAGCACCACTATTAATGATTTGTGATGGAGGTCCCTTCCCACCAAAAGTGATCCCGTATGGGAATAATGCCAGTTAAATTGATCTATGAAATGTGTTGTAAAATGGTAAATAAATGAAGGGGAAACAAATGAGTATTACTTACTTTGGGGTTGTGCCTGGGTGTAATTCTTGCCTTAAAGGAGGAAGGAAGAAAACTGGTTTTAAAAAGGGCTGTTCCAGCTTTTTTTCCTTTACTTTTTTCTTTTCTGTTGAGTTGTTCCAATTTGCGTCTCTCTCTTTCTAACTCGTCAATACACAGATGAGATATTTTCAGGTTTTGTATTCAGCAGCTATGCATACACATTTTTTCATTTCAAAAAGAAAGAAGCTTCCATGTGTTTTCTCTGTAAGTGACCTCTGTCAGGATGTCTTCTGTCCCTATTGTAACATGAGTGTTAGCAATTAAGAGTTAAAAGTAAACCGTGTGTGATTTTTTTCATCTGTCAGTTCATTATATAAATCACTGTACCTAGTAAACGGACATTTATTTTTAATTATTGATTAGAACAGTAATTTTCCAACCTTCTGACATCAAGTAATAAACAACATTTAGTCAGACGCCAAATGGCTTTCTCAAAATGAGTGTACTGTGCCTGTGATTAAAGCATTATTTACTTTGGGTCAGATCCTGCAAAGAGACATGTACTCGCTACTCCCATGAGAAGTTAATTTTGTCTTCAAATGTCAGTAGGCGTTAAGGGAGCTCAACACTCAGAAGAACGGGTCTTTATTTGTGTGTTAATAGGCCATCTAATTCCAGTTTTGCTTCTACTTGTGTTTCAGTGCTGAGGGGTAAAGGCTAGATGCATCTTCAGCTATCCTCTTGCTGCAAGAGGAGGAGACTGCCTGCATATATGTACTTGTACCACCCAGGCAAACAGGCTCCAATAATTTTAACAACACATATGGTTTCAGCCCCTTGATTTGTTTAGTCTACTGCTTCTTTGGTTCATAAAAGGGAGAGAGGAAAAGCCATGCCCTTGTGTAATTAATTAGACTCTTTAAGGGTTAAACCTGTTAAAAGTCTGATTTCTGCAACTAAATCCAAATGTCAAAAGTAGTTAAACTTGAAGAAATCATGATTTTAAAAAATTTCCCCATGTGGCTAGCCACCATCTTACCTTGACTGATTGCTGCTGATGTTATACCCTGGACAATCAGAAGACAATTGACTCATATATTCAATGATGCTTTCAACCAGCTTCCTAATAAAAAGCTTTCAAAAGGCCTTTTAGCATCTCTCTCCCTCCCCCATAATAGCAAATAATCCATTTGGAGCTTCTGACTCTTGTAGGTTATTGCAGATCCTGCATGAAGCAACATGCATTGGAGATGTCTGCTGATTTGAATTAGAAATATATATCTAGGCCCTGATCTGGCAAAGATTGACATGTAACTTTACACACTGTTATTAGTACCATCGACTTAATGGAACTATTCTCAGTGCATTAATTTAGAAATGTGCATAAGTCTTTGAAGGATCCACTCTTTAGCTATTTTCGTTTTTTACTTTTACCACCAACATAGGAAGCGGGAAAGGTGACTTTGTGCTGCCTTTATGATACCCTTATCCTGGTGCCAGGCCAAGACCCTCAAGGTAAATTAGAACAGCTTTAAAAATTAGATTTATTAACATAATCCTCCCATAAAAAGATCTTTTTAATTCTACAAATGAAAATATTTTAACCCAAACTTCTGTGAAATCATTTTAAAATAATCCGTTGAGGTAATGCAACCCCAAATTTAACCAAAAATTCAACCTGAAAAGCAGATGGCCCTATGTATGAGGAAATCTTCACTTAAACTTAACTATAGTGATCAATAATAAGCTACCTTATGAAATATATAACATATCTGTGTGTTCTAAAGCCCTCATCACTGCAGTATATAGGTGTGTTTGAGTTTATGTTTATAGCATATTCACGTAAATAATGTATTTGGTGGTTTTTAACAACAATTTATATGGATATTTAATGTTAGTTGGGAAATGAGGATTTTTCCCCTGTGAAAAACTTCAACTTTTTTTTTCCCCAGCTTTTCCTCAAAAACCAAAAACCTCTTTAATTTTTCACTGAAAACTCCAACATTGTCAACAAACCCAGAACATTTTCACAAAAAAATATCCATTTAGTTGAAAAGCCATTTTCCATTGGGGGCTGGGGGAGAGGAAGAAAGATGGCGGGGGGGAGAATTGTCTAGTGGTTAGGACAATAGCCTACGACTTGGGCAACCTGGATTCAAGTCTCTACTTCTCCACAAACTTCCTGTGTGACCTTGGGAAAGTCTCTCTGCCTCAGATATCTCCCCTGTGAAATGTGGTTAATAGAACTTCCCTATCTCACAACAACATTGTGAGGACAGAGATGTTTAAAAGATTGTGAGGTGCTCAGATAGAAAATTTTAAACCAACTGCCACATGCTACCTCTCTAACTGAACCCGGTAAGGAACAGAGGATATCCTTAATCAGCAGTTTTAACAGCAAAAACAGTTATAAATAAACCGTGTTTGACTTTCAGCAGTGAATTATGCTACAAAGCACTGAATCTAACAATCTGACATGATGGCATCTAACTTAACACAGTAGTATCTGGGTGTTGACAGAACACTTAGATCCACTGGAAGATTTGCTATTAATTATCTGAAGAGCAAATTATTTGAAAACAAATCTTCCAGGTGGCTCTAAATACCCTGTTCAGATACGATGGTGCTATAAAAAAGCTTTAGATAGAGAGCATATAATTTTTCTGAGACTTCCCTTTCCTCACCTGACACAGAGGTCCTTTTGAAAACATATGGTAGATTTCTAGGCCTCCAGGTAGAAATGTCCTTGTGTTTCTCCTGAGGATAATTGATATGAAAGCAAACATGCTCTGCTATGCATGGAGTGTTTCTGAGCAGCAGAGAACTGCACAAGACCTCTATGGCAGGTATGTGATTGGCAGGTCTATTAGGGGTACTCTTTTCTGTTTTGT
The DNA here is from genome assembly GCF_965152235.1 of Eretmochelys imbricata. Taxonomy (NCBI): domain Eukaryota; kingdom Metazoa; phylum Chordata; order Testudines; family Cheloniidae; genus Eretmochelys; species Eretmochelys imbricata. Next base: position 246,158,351 of record NC_135573.1, read on the forward strand.
CACATTTCCTTTTTCTATGCAGGGATCAGCGTTGCCAACACTTACGACTGGGCATAGCAATACTGAAATCAATGGTAGTAACCTCTATGCTCAGTAGAAAGTGTTGACAGAATCAGGCCCGGGACAGCAATTTATCATTTAAAACTCTTTTGTTTTGTTTTTTTTAATCATTCACATTTCAGTCATGGCCACTTACTCATGTAACTAGTGCAGTTAACTTCAGTTGCTCTACTCCCATGAGTAAGGGTTACTCATATGGATAAAGGTTGCTGGATCAGGCCTCTGCATTGGGTTTATTCGAAAGCGCTTTACTTTGGTTTGCTTCATTTAAGGAGACTTTGTGCAGACCAATAACATTTGCAATACTGCAAATCCCAAATTTAATATTTGCTTTAGTGTTATTCCAGTTTTCAGAAATTGCACACATGCCAGTGCATTTTGAATAGAATCCAACAACTTTTGTACCATGCAACTCTAGGAAATTTAGCAATTACAATGCATTAAAGCTGAACAACTTATACCTTACACTCCCAAATTGACAGAAATCACTGCATGTATTTTATTATCAAACTGACACTTATTGTGTAATTAATAATTAGAACAGTAATTCCTCCAAGCTGTCTGCCACTACAAAGGGCTAAATAGTGTACTTCACGTCTCTGGAAGACTGTTCTTCTCATTGTTCTACATGAACAAACTGACTAGTTAGTTAATGGACACTGGTGGTTGATTCTGTAGAAGACCTTACAAGCAGGGAAGGATGGTGGCCATGACACAGAGTCTTAAAGATGAGGTGTAAAGTAGGAGGGAATATTTCAAACTAATTGTTCCCATCTGTACCTTGATATATTGTGTGTTTTTTTTCTTTTACTCCTATTAAAAGTTGAACTGAACTTTTCTTTAAGAATATAGCCTATTAACTGGATTAAGATGAAAAATAAAAAAATGTGAATAATTTTAAAATATGTGGCCAGTCATCATTAATTCATTTGGTGCTCATTATAGTACCAGTAATCATGAGTAATGTATTCGATAATAATACAGACTTCCACTGAAAATCTGGTTTGCTTCTAATTTTATTTCAAGAAAAATAATTGGCTGCTTAAGACTTGACCTATTCTCCCTTGTTCCTCAGTCTTTTAGAAGTGATGGCCAAGGGAAAATGGATCACTCAGGTGGTCGGCAATGGGACATGGAGCTTTTTATTCCCTAGGTTACACATTGAATGTAGGCCACGGCAAAAGTGGTAACAGTCTAATGACTCTGTGAAATAATTTAGTGGTCTCAGTCCAGCTGCTCACAAGCAGGTGTTCGTGTCACAAAACTTCCTTAACAATACTTGGCATCCTTGCTGGCAGCTGCAGCAGAGAGTTGAAGAATAAAATGCATCATGGTAATGGAACTTACTTCCGGCCTGTTGAGATAAGCACTGCGTGTCAGGGTTGATACATTCTGAGTGGAGGGCACAAGATTGAGAAGCTTGCATTGTTACTACCAAGAACGTGTCTTTTATGTGAGTAAACGATTTCAGTTTCCATTGCTGTCAATCTAGTCCCTTTCATGAGCAGTATTATTTCCCTAAGTGATGGCTAAGTTTGTTGCAATATATAGTGCCGCATGTATTTGCAGCAAAGAAGTTTTAAAATAAAGGCTGACTCTTTTGGCTTGGTGTGATTTTGAAGTTTTATTCAGTGCTATCTTCCATCATAATGGAAACCATACATTTTAACATTGCTTTGCCGTTTGAGCCAGCAAGTTAAACTGGCACCTCCTCCCTAAGTGTGCTGATAATGAATGCAAGTTCTCAGTTGCCAGAAGCTGGGAATGGGTGACAGGGGATGGATTACTTTATGATTACCTGTTCTGTTCATTCCCTCTGGGCCACCTGTCATTGTCCATTGTTGGAAGACAGGATACTGGGCCAGATGGACCATTGGTCTGATGCAGTATGGCCATTCTTATGTCCTTATGTTCAGTTACTCTGCAAAGTATAAGTATGAAAGTTTATGTCTCCTGATAAACTTTAAGTTGGATCTATGACTTTTTGGTTGCATTCCATATTTCAAATGTTTGTCTTTATTTGTTAGAGAATAAGTTTTGTGTTGAAATGTATCTTTCTCCTAATAAGTTAATGTTCCCCCCCACAAACACACTTCCATATGAAACGTGTACATGGTTTGGGAGATTAAATATATTTAACAAGGAATAATATCATCTGTGGAATACTGCAGTGCTCAATTGTCCCTCAGTTAAGATGGAGAATGTTACAGAAGCTTTACCTGATCTCAGTTTTAGATACAGTGTATTACTAAAAGCTGAAAGCAAAACCAGAGTTCTGCTTGTGGACACTACTTAAAAATAGAAAAAAATTGAAAGGAAGTGGGCTGCTTAAATCTTAGTCCAACCAACCCAGTAGGGAAGTGGTGTGGTTTTGTAGCATTGGTTCATTTCTGTGCCAGTTGTATTTAAATGTTCTATCAATAGGACTTTGATCCTGAAAAATTAACACAGGTGCTCACGTGGGGGATTGAATCACCCCTATGAGTGAAAAATGCATTTTTCATGTACCCCTCCTGGGGCCAGCTGTTCCTGAGCCACCCCCCAAAAAATACCCATGTAGGAATGATGGTTCTGCCACCTTCCCCAGACCAGGGCAGCTTACACTCCGCCCATGGTTTGATTCAGTAGGAGCCCCACTAATGGAAGATGCTTGGGAAGGTTCTGAATCAGACATACCCTGTACCAATGGGAACCATAGGCAATGGCCTGAGGAGCCTAACTAATGTCACTCCCCACCAATACTCCTGTCCTATTACATTGAAAAAGCAGCATGCTGCTTCCTCTCCACTCAGAGTGCCCTGCGTCCTGCTCACTGCTTCTCCAGTACAAGTTGAGCTGGTTCAGGTTAAATGTGGTATATGTAGACCCAGCGTAGGGAGAGTAAGATGGTTCCTTACCTCCCGCTCACACATATGCACATCTCCAGTGCCAGACTGGTCCTCTTGTGACACTGGGTTGTGAGTGAGGGGCGAGAGCCCAGGATAACAAATAACATATTTCTTCATTGTTATTGAAAGTGAGTGTGGGGGGTGGGGGGAGACTTGTATTTGGTCCCTACACAACAACAACAACAAGCCACTGCTCAGATTAAATCCAAACTGTCTGTTAAACATCTAATTATCAGCTTGCCTCTTGGGTAAAATGGTACTGTTCAATGATTGGTTTTTGTTTGCTTGTCAGCTGCAAAAAACATATTATCACGGCTTTTCAAACCAGCCAAAAGAACAGAAATTCTGCAAATTGCTTTCTAAACGTAGTTACTTTAGACCTAATACCTCTCTGCAGAGTGTCAGAAATTGTATAATGCTATGTTGCCTGCAAATTGTTGTTAATGTAGGTATTCCAATTATTTGTTTTACATTATGTAATTTTATTGAAACGATTTCCTTTGTCACTACTTTATATGTGGCCCAGTTTGACACATCCAACTTATCATGTAAAAAATGCATTTTATCAAGGCACTGTAAATAAAAGCAAAAGTTGTCAAATGGTGGTTAGTGCTCTGATACCATTGTGAGATGAGAAATAGAAACCTCTTTCCAAGGAGGGTAATTTCAAGACTGACTATATTTGACAAACTTTTTTTTATTTAATCTCTGTGGATAAAGGTTCAGGAGATCCTTTGTCCTTGTTGTGTCTGTTACTGATAACATGCTGCCAGACGGTATCGGAGCCCACACCCTGGAGTGCTAGTGCAGATATTATTATGGTTATAACTGTGTGAAAGCTAGAATGACTGAAGCACCATTCCTCCCATGCTAAAACTGGGGAATACATTTAATACTGAACACATTTACTCAGACACAACTGATTTTTGAGGTTACACTTCCTTTGCTTTCCATTTTGGAAGTGATAGCATCAGAGCACCATGTGAAACCTAGTCTACCAAAGCAATGGGAGCATAGGGGAGAGATTTCCTCTGGTGGCTATTAAATATCTTATTTTTCTCTCTCTGTTCCCCTCTGACTTCTTCCTGCATGCAAGAATGCCATGATCCTTGAAATAAACAGTCTTTTGCAGGCCAGTTGGTCAGTACAAGCTACAGCAAATATATGTGGTTATTTTTGAACTAATTCACATGCCATGTCATTTTCATCCCATGGCAGCTTACCTAGACATACCACTGTTTTGCTATTTCCTCTAGGTCTTCTTTTGAGGATGCCCTTATTGCTATGTCATCTGCATATAGCATCTACTAACGTTTTCCCACTGGGATCGTCCTGCTGACAAAGTCCATCATATGATAAACAATAAGGGCTGACCTCTCATGCAAAAGTAAAATTACACACATGCTTAATTGTGCAGGATCGGGACTAGCTGTTCTTTGTAACAATTATATAATGATTTTAAATATATTTGACCTAATCTGGAATTCTCCTTTAACCCAAACTTGGAAAATTGCCATGAAAATTTACCAGCTCATGGAACTAAATGTTTGCACGTGCAAGAAAGACCTTGATGCTTTATTTGCCCACCAGAAAATATATTTGCCCTAGGTAAGTGTATGAGTAGGATTTTACAAAGCTGCTTTAACCTGACTGTAGACTTCAATTAAGCTCTCCTTATGATGGCGTGTGTCATTCATTCTTTTCCTCCTCAACAAAAGCCCACAATAGCAAGGCACTCACCTTGCGAGTTTCCCAAAGTTCTCCCAGCTCTAATCATCACCTGTCTTTACTCAGTGACAAATTATGGCTTGGCTTCTATTGACTGAGAAGGGACCACAAAGGGTCAGAAGCAAAGAGATTCAGTGAGGCCAGCCATCCAAGAGAGGCAAGTCACACCTCATTAGTAGGCATGCAGCTAGTGGAGCTTTAGATTTGTTTCAGGCCCCTTGCAAAGGTGCCTTGGCAGCTTGAGTTATGTTGACAGCCTCCCCTCAAAGGGGAAGAGAGTGTCAGGCAGAAGAGATGAAACATGTTTCACTGTCACCCTCCACACAGAATAAATGGATGGCCTAGAATCTTGCCATCAGCGACATTCCCATCTGGGGAAAAATGGAAGAGTTGAGTTTGATGTTATAAATCACCATAATTTGTTACAATTTCCAAAGACAAATATGACAGGGTGGAATTACTTTGCGGTGCTGAGACAGTCATTTGCAGAAGCTATAAAGTGCCAGTATAAATCTAAGGATGAGATATATTTAATCTGAGGAAACAGAGCACAATATCACCTCAGTATATTGTGTTTACCAAGAGCTTAGTTGCACTGATGCTATGGTATTGCAGGTTGTTCATTTCATTTTACCCTTCAAAACAAGCTGACTCTTGTATAAACATTCCAATGACTATAAAGGATTTCTCCATATATTTTTAAATTTGCTCTGTTGGGAGGGGGAAAAATTATGTTTTTTTATGTCACCTGAGAAAAATGTATGATGATCAGTTTTGACAAAACAAATAGTTTCACAGGTTTATAAGCAGGATCCAGAGAAGGCAGGTGTTCATATTTTCATAAAATGAGGAATGTCTTCTCACAACTATCCCAATTTAGTGGCTCTTACAAAAATAGACCTTCAGTTATATGTTCTTGTGTTTAAAAGTACCTCTGACCATCCTCCCCACAGCCATAGTTTGAAACTGGCATTATTTACACCATTGTTAACGAACCCCAAGAAATACTATAAATAGTCCTTCCAAATTTTGGTCCTTCAAAATTTGGGGGATTGTGGGAGAGGGGTCTTTGGGATTGTTTTCAAATTGAAACCTATTTAAGAAATTTTGAGGTGTTATTCACCATGCGTTTAGACTTCAAAACCTGCAGCCAAAAACTTCTATTCCCAACTTTGGGCCTTACTGCTGGTGAAGTTGTTTAACTTCCTGTGCCTCACCTGTAAAATGAAGATGTCTACCTTTTCCATGGGGGTATTTTGAAGATTAAGAAATGAATTCCTGTAAAGCACTTTGATTACCTTAAACGGAAGGTGCTCTAAAAAGTACAATGTCCTATTTAAATGAAATTTCTTTTTAGGATCAATGTTTCCTTGTGTTTCCCACATGAGAGAGCTATGGCCCATGTTATCAAATGAATTTTTTTTTTAAAAAAAGGAGGCAGAAAGAGAAGGATTCTCAAATGCTGATTTGGCACTTTCAGCTAAGCCCTATCTGAGCCCCTGATTTTTACTTCTATAAATTCTGATGTTGGTATGTCAGTGAATAGCTGATGATGTGTTCCTTTATTCCACATTTGGGTGTTACCGAGAGAGGCAAAACATGTTTCACAGTTGCATTTTATGCAGCATAAATAAAATACCAGTAATGAAATGTAATATTATGAAAATCCCATTATGTATAAAATAAGTGAAAAGTGAACTCACCCACCTTCAAATATTCTCTTAGCTGGAGCTCTCATATGTTAGTCTCTTGCTCCAGAGGAAACTATTAGGTATTTTAAGCATGCTGAAATGACAGTAACTTTAGTAAATGCTAACAAGAAAGGGTTTAGTGCCTTTTGCCCTGCACCCTACAGAGCATGCAGTGTTCTACGTGGCCTCAGTGTTTGAAAGCTGAAACCAAGAATGAGCAAAGGATTGAGAGAGAACACAAAAAGAAAGGATGGAAAAGTTTAAGGTAAAATGTTACCAGAGTGTGTTGACATTTGTTTATAACTCTCCTTTAAATCCCCTCATTTTCCTCCCCAATGCTGAACTATAAGTCATGTCACCTCTCCTAAAGGGTTTTCAATCCCTTTTGCTCTGACACACCGTCTTCTCTCTGAGAGTGCTCCAGAGAATTCAGAGGGCCATTCCTACACACAAGAGGAGGGAGAAGTAATCACCCTGAGGTGCAGCAGAGGTTTTAATGGAAGGAGATAAGGGCACAAGTGGCTTTTTCCAACACAAATGGAACTCTATAAGTGTCACCTGGCCCGTACACTGCTGTGCAAACCACTCTCCTGCCAAGCCCACCTCTCTACCCCCTCAAGACTCAAACAACCTTTAACTCAATGTTTGTTTGGGTTATTTTGTTAAGTCTTCAGTATTTCAACAGAAAGAGAGAGAGAGGGAGAGAGAGAAAAGTCCTTGCAGTTCTATCACCCTTCACAGGCTATTGCCACGCAGTGTAAAGCGGCTTTCAGTGTGGAAATGGTTTGGGGGCAATGTCAGCAAGAGGGAGCTGTGAGAGAAACCTGGGAAAAGTACAGGAGCTGCTGCAAGCTCTTTCCACTCCAGTCAGTCAGGATGAGAAATGTGTGTGATGTGTTGCTGGTAGGCGAGCGTGTGTTTCCAAAAGTGGGCTAGATCCACTGGCGGCTAAATCAGTTTGCCTGCTTGGTATCCAACCTAGAAATCTATAGAATTCTTACTTCTAAATTTGTGCAATATGTTTAGTCACACAGCTCTTAATTATCTGCTCTACTCGGTCTTGATTTCCCCCTCTCCCCCCAAGCTTGAAAACATCCCAGGGTTAATGAGACCAAGAGAATAGTCCCTGTATAATTTCTTTAAAATTAGTAACTTGTAATACTGAAGCCTGTCACATTGTAATTCTTTTTTGAGTGGGTGTAGTCAAGTCGATTGAGCAAAGGGCTGGGATTCAAGAGACCAGGGTCATTGTATGACCTTGGGTAGCTACTTAACCATTCTGTGCCTAAAATGGAGATAGTAATGCTTACCAACATATGCAAAACACTTTGAGTTCGATGGGTGAAAAGTAAGGCTAAGATTTTGTCATGGTTATTTTTAGTAAAAGTCACGGACAGGTCACTGGCAATAAACAGAACTTCACAGAAGCCGTGATCTGTCTGTGACTTTTGCTGCTGCAGCTCCATGGTTTCCCCTGCCACTGTGGTGGCTGGGAGCTGTGTGGTTCCCTCTCTGCCCCTGGCAGCTGGAAGCTGCAGTGGGGAAGGGGGGGCCTTCACCCACGGTGGCTGGGAGCTGCAGGGTGACCATATTTCCCAACGAGAAAACAGGACCCCCCCTAGCAACTCACCCGAGGCCCCCCGCCCTACCACCCTGTCCCCCCACCCGAGGCTGTTGCCAGTCAATGGAACTCTGAGGAGGGCCCCCTCCGGAGTCTGTCACCTGTCACTGGACCCTTGCAGGGGGCCCCATGAAGAGGCTGTCGCCTGTCGCTGGAACCCTGCCGAGGCCCTGCTGATTGCCAGCTCCAGTCCCTGGGCCCCTGGGGTTGAAGCAGAGAATGTCATGGAGGTCTCTGGAAGTCACAGATTCCGTGACTTCCATGACCTCCGTGAAATAAACGTGGAGTACTATAGAGAGGGAACCCACCATGTGCCTGAACTCTCTTTTTGTCTGGATGGTGATAGAAGAGCTAGTGACCTCAGCAGCAGTATTCCACTTGTCCTTTGGCACTCTGCTGCTGGTGGTGATGGGGAAATGGAACCCAATGGAGAAACACCTTATCCCAACTCAAGGAATATCCACTCAGGGCAGAGTTGATACAACCTAAGCTGCTCTGTACCTGAGTCCTTAGAGATGGCCATGCACCCTGAAGAAAGCCAAAATGTGTGCAGTTTATGTGGATTCAGTAGTATGATTGTTGATGCCTCTCTTCTAAATAGTACACATTGGGTTGGGTTCCCAACCCCACCCAAGCTCTGGTCGGATACAGAGGCTTTCCAGGAGCTAGTTAGAGATCTCTTATCCAGAGCAACTGGAGCCAGTAAAAGTTAGAGTAGCTGAGGACCTGCTGTAACTTAAACCAGTGATGCAAGATCCTAGTGGAGAATGGTGTAGCCTCCGCCCACCCACAGTACAGCCCCTTTGTCCCCTGACATGCCTCCTACACTGAGGGTGAAAGAGGCTGCTCCATCCTGTCCTCCAGCCTAGGACAACATTCTCTGGAAATTCTCCACTGACCTTTTTGAGCCAGAATCTGTCCTTGGTGTGCAAAATGGATGGTGCAGACCAAAGAGCCTGGCCCTTTGGCTGCCTTTTGTAGGTTCAGAGACAAAGATGTTTAACTTTGTGATTCTCTCTAAACGGATTGCACCCTTATCAATAACAAAGCACCCCAAAGTGTTCGTGCTGCATAGCCTTTAAAACAGTGGGGACAGCAGGAGCAGGGACGAAAACAATGAGAACAGGGTAGGAAAGACTTAGTCTGGAAAAGCTGGTAAGTGGGGAGTAAGAGCAGGTAATCTAGTGTAGTGCTTGTAATTGGCAATCAAACTCCAGATACTTACTTGAGCACAAGGATTTCCATCATGTTAGGCTGCTGTGAAGGGCAAGTAAGTGGCGAAAAGTCCTCCTTGCAGCCCTTTCCCTCAGTGACTCAATCTGTCTGTATACTGTTAATTCGAGACCTAGCAGTTGTGTAGCCATTCGAATGTCGGCCAGCTCACACTAATCAACTCAGTCCTAAAAGATGTAGTCTGCTGTACAATGTGAGCTAAGTCAGTGTTCATTTTCTTTGGGAAATAGCACCTTCCTCTCCCCCCCCCCCCCCCGTTTAGCAGTTCGTCGAAAGAACAGTTTATTAGAACAGAGTAGGCAGGAGCCAGACTACAGACGGCAGATCATATCACAGTAGGTGTTTTAAGCATGCTGAAATTACAGTAACTTAGTTTTAGAATTAAAACAATAGTTTTAGAATTTCAGAAGGGGACAGTTTAATTGTATCCTTGGTCAGCATGAAAGACAGCTCACAAGTGGCCAAACTGTTGTCACACTTTTGAAGGCATAATAGCAAAGGTGAGTATACGTTGAATATATAAACACCATAGTTTTAGAATTTCAGAAAGGGACAGTTTAATTGTATACTTGGCTATTCAGTTATTTTCATTTGTGTAGCATGTATCTCATAGAATCAGATAGCTTATATACAGAAAAAACCTCTTAGGTCAGCATGTCCATTCCAACCTCCTCCTCCACCACTGTAGGGCTGTTTCTTACAAATTCTTCTCCAGTTTTCAGTGTCTCAAAAGGTGAAGCTTCCACCATTTCCCTTGGGAGATCATTCCACAGTCCAAGAGATCTCCCCATTAGCAAGTGTTCATTATTCTCAGCCTGCAGTACCATGGATCATTACTCCTTCACTTTCAATTTGTTTGCCAGGACTCTCTTAGTAACAAAATATTGCATCTCAGAATAATTCATTTATTCCTTCTTCACGCACTTTATATGTTTTTAACAATAAATCTAAATTGCAAAGAATCTTAAGCAACAGAGTTGTTTGCATTGCAATATTTAAAACTCATAACAGCACTGCATGAAGGGGAAAAATAGATCCATGTTATACTTAATATAGTACCATCCTTGAGAACTGGGCATTGCAGAGACATTGATATATAACATGGGTAATAAAAATTGGGCTTTTATGTATTTGGGAGATGAGGCAGAGGCATATATCATCAACAGTGGCAGAGCCCTCTAATAAATAAGGGTGGTATGTATTCAAGAGGAACATTTAAGGGAAAGGAACATAATCTACTGTCTGTATTTTTTAAGTGAATGTAGTGCTCTTGAAAGGTGCCAGATTGAAAGTCCTCTATCTGTCCACAGAACAGGCAATGCATGGGCAGCTGCAATGCAAATTCCATATTTTGTGTTGGGGTATATAAACTACCCTCTGGCTATGTCAGGATTAAGGGGCACCAGAGAGCCGAATTAGCCCATTATGTGACATCTGAAGAGAAGACAGGCAATTAAGGATTGGACCCAGTTGGGGTCTAAAGGAAGGCTTGCAGGGCAAGAGGGAGAGGAGAACCAGGAAAGAGGTAATTGGGAGTTTCTGCTCTCTGGGAAAGGAACCACAGAGGGGCCTGCAGGAAGCAGTTTGTAGCCTAGGACTGTCCTTAATGGGAGAGGGCAGCTGGGGAAATGTAGATTTCTAAAGCAGGCCTATGAGAAGAGAGACTCCAGGGAAGAATCCCTGAGGATTGAGTAGCCTGAGCGGAGCTGGGCCTCCAGGGGGAAAGCCCTGGGAGACAGTGCTCTGTAATAGAGTGGGGAAGAACTCTGTGGAGTCCAGGAGATGGATAAAGAGTCTGTGGAGGTTTGAGTCCAGAAAGGGAGGAAGAACATAAGAGCGGCCATACTGGCTCAGACCAATGGTCCATCTAGCCTAGTATCCTGTCTTCCGACAATGGCCAATGCCAGGTGCTTCAGAGGGAATGAACAGAACAAATAATCATCAGGTAATCCATCCCCTGTCGCCCATTCCCTGCTTCTGGCAAACAGAAGCTAGGGACGCTTCTGAGCATGGTAATATTCCTTTGAGTTTTGAGTTGGGACATTGTTCCCAGAAGGGGTGGGACTGTCAATGTGCCAGCACTGAAGGGCCAAATCAGTGCACACATATCCGAGCAGGAGGGCAAGGCAGAGGGCTATGATGCCAGGTCTTACCATGGAGAAGCATTCTGAGATGGTGAATCTGTGAGACACACACTGTAAAGAGATGGACTGAATGATGTCATACGTCTTCCTCTTCTCTAACTTCTATGTGTCTACGGATGTCTGACATGCATCTAAGTATGTGCTAGGTGCTTTACAAACACAGAACAAAAAGATAGTAACTTTTGTGGGGCAGGGACCATCTATGAATAAGACAAGAGATAGCCAATGGAAAAAGCCAGACAGATCAACAGGGAAGTACAAGGAAACAGTGAAATAATATTGGTCAGCATGAAAGACAGTGCACCAGTGGCCAAACTGTTGTCACGTTTTTTGTAGGCATAATAGCAAAGGTGAGTTTTCACCTTGCTTGTATTCACTCTTGAGCATGAACAGATATAGTAACTAGCTGATGTGGTGTAAAATGTTTGGGGAGGATGGACCTAGGAATTCCTATGACTAGCAGTAGAAAAGACTGCTTCCTTTACTTCCATATCTGCTGAGGCAAAGGTATTTTGTAAAGCACATAAAACCCAGGTAGGACTATTTTAACCTTATTAATTCATGTTGTATTTGGGAGTCCTGCATAACACCGTCAACAATGATTACTCCTGGTGTAGAAGTATTGGTTCTGCCCTGCCCCACTTGAACTTTTTTCTCGCATTGTACCTATCTAATTCTAGGAGACCAGATGGTCCGTAAAAAGTAAGAGAGGCCCAAATCCTCCACGTTATTTAGGCTCCTATTGTAGCAGAATTTAGGAGCCTAAATAAATTTGAGGATCTGGGCCTAAATGTCTCTTTCACCCTGGGGCAGTAGAACAGGTTTTAAGCACACCTGTAGGGACTTCACTATTGCTATCAGTTTTACATGGAAGGCACTTGGGTATAATGGTGATGGATATTACAAAACCCTAGGACAGGTAGAATTTCAGAACTTGCACTGCTCAGTCGCTATCCTGTTTGGCCAAAAAGACTTACTGCATATATTTCATCCTGCCTTCTGTGCAGAAATGGATGCATTGCTGAGGTTATGTATGGATTAAATTTACAATTCCAGTATAAGGGGGGGGGAAAAGCCAAAGAGAGAAGCAATTTTTCTCAAGGGGAATAATGGAGAAGGATAAATAATTACAGCTCACATTTCTGAGCTTTAGAAGATTAAGGCTGCTGTACATATGACTGTACTGAGAACAAATGATTTTGGAACAATTAATTACAAGAGCCAACATCTCAAGAACAATGATGAAAGCAGAAAATACTTTGGAAAGGATACAGGGCTCACAGTTGCAGCTGAGCAAGCCCAAGAAGTCGGTAAATACGATTCCTCCCAAGACGGGTACATGAATGGGAAAAGACACACAGAACAAGGCTGTGTGTGATATAACAGGCTTTTCTTTGTCAAAAATAGCAAGCAATGTCTAAGTTTCATAGAGCTTAAGGCCAGAAGGGACAATGTCATTTCACAACATTCCCTAGTGGTAGTACATAGACATTGCATGGGAGTGGTGACCAGTCTGAGCCCAGTGGGAGTCTGTATATGGGAGATTTTGAGGAGCGCTTTTCATTCTTTCGGTTGGATTATAAATCAGTATAAATAGCCCAATGGGTGTATCATATAACACACTGTCTGTTACAGGCAAAGATCAACTTAACAATCAAAACAGTGCAGACAATGACACTTTACCCACAAATAATGTAAACACGTCAGCTACCTTGTTCTTCAGCGTAACAGAGGATGAGGTACAATACACTGGAGACCATTCAGAAGTTTCTCATTTCCTCGCAGCTACCTGACAGCTAAACAATATAATCTACTTTGCAATATATTGCCTTATCGTGGGAATTGTATCTCAGTATGTTGCAGTAAAAAGGAAATATTTGAATGGTCTACATCCCCATTGCACATATCTGTCATATTTTAGATGGTCATTTAGATGATGTTATTGCAGTGGATGAGTTAACATAAGACACTGCTACAGATTACTCTTTCAGTCCAGCCCTGAAACTGACAGCAGCTGAAGACTGGCAAATGGTATCTTAGGACTGCAGAATAAGATCCCACTATTATGACAGAGGTGAAGGTTTTTCTGAGGATGGGCCCCAACCGGCAAAGCTGACTGAAGAAAGATTTCACTCTAGTAATGTAAAACTGCGGTAGGACAGATGCATTTTATACCATGTGATTTCCTGCTTAATCCATTCTGGCTAAACTCTAAGGATATAAGAGGCTGATCAAGAATAATTTCTCCATTTCTGACGGAGGGGGAACTGTTTGGAGAATCTGAATCCCTTGTGGTTTAATCATAAAGCAACATCCTCAGGTAATCCAGAGCATAAAAAATGAGTGGACCCAACTGCAGAAAAAGAATTGCTGATTTGACAAGGACTACAGAAGGGAAAAAATAGATTGTGAGTCATGAGACAGTCATGAGTAGATTTAAAAGAAAACTTCAAAAAATGGTATTTTGGTTTAAAATGCACAGATTCAGATTGGCAGAAGAACAGGCCAGAAATTCTGTTCAAGAGGAAGGGTGGTCCAGTGGCTAGGGTGCTATTCAAGAGACTTTAGTCCCTGCTCCACTGCAGACTTCCTGTGTAACTTTGGGGTAAGTCTCTCTGTGCTTCAGTTTCCCCAGCTGTAAAATATGAACAATTGCACTTCCCTACTGCACGGGGGTATTGTGAGGAAAAATACATTAAAGACTGAGAGGTGCTCAGATATTATGGAGAAAGAGGCCATAGATAGGCACGGGAAGAGATATCTGATCTCACTCTTTGGTGGATTTCAGAACCTGTTAAGGCTTAGGAATCTAACCTTTTGCCCATTGACTTGGATGGCAACACTTCTGTGGGTGCAAGATTGAGCCCTTGACCTGATCACTAGATAGTTAAAAACTAGATAGTTAAAAACTTATGCAAAGAGGTTACAAGTTAGTGAGGCATTTTGAGTAGATTTTGCATGTTTGTGTGTGATTCTTTAGTGAGAGGAATTCTTAAACAATTAGAAATATGGGTATAGTTTACATATGTATCTACAGTAACTGCTTGTGACTGGCTGAAAAAGTGTTCGAGAATAAGTAAAGTTTTAGGTTTGGATTTTCAAAAGCACCAAAGTGACTTAGGAGCACATTTGAAAATCCCTCCCTTTAACCTTATTTCTGTGTGTAGATCACTTCTGTTCATGCTGTCTCATAATACATATGGGTACTCAAGGCAGCAAGTTCAAAATGGATTAAGGGAAATACCACTTCCATACAATGCAATGTTAGCCCATGAAGCTCATTGTCTCAAGATATAATTGAGGCCAATATATAGGATTTGATATTTCTGTGGATACTCAGAGTAACCAGAGTTATGCTAGCTATGTTTTTTTTCAAAAAAAAGGGGAAAAAAAGAAGAAGAGTTTTTCAAGTAATACAAACCCTCATGCTTTACAGCATAATTCAACCTCTATTAGAGGTTAGGAAGAAATCTTCCCTAGTCAGAAATATGCCATAACTTTCTACTTTCCGGGCTTCCAGCACCTTGCTCTGAAGCATCTGTTGCTGAGATAGGATCCTGGACTAGATGGGTCAGTGATCTGATTCCATGTAGGATTTGCTATGTTTGTATGTTCTTGTATGCTCTTTTATATCTTCTAATCCACTGACTTTCATCACATCACAATTAAGTCCCTCACAGACTAGTTCTGTTTTGCTGTAATTCTGTGGTGATACAACACATATTAATGTTGATCAAACAGTACTGTCTTTCAGGAATGTCAATGTGATCTTGAGTCTTGCTAATTACACAACCCAGATGTCTTTATTATGACTATGATCAATAAATACTGAAAAATGTAATTGTAGTAGATGGAAACTGCTTTGAAAAAGTTGCCAAGTGAGATGGTTTCTAGACTAGGTTTTAAAAAAAGAACCTGGATTTAAGACATTTCTAAATATTGATGTTGATTTCATTCTTTTTGTAATCCAAAAAAGAATTTGCAGCTACAACGAGCTGTGTTTTCAACTCGTGCACACAGCTGTCTTTCACATTCATAAAACCTAACCATCACTCTGCACAGAAGATAAAACTCCTGCTGCCTCCCCTCCCCCTGATCCCAAGTAAATATTTTTGTGTAAGGTAACTACATAGAAGTTTCAGGGAGGTGGGATTGTGAATCCATTCCCCAAATCCCAGGCAAGAGGACAGGCACCTCCTTGGCTGGCATAAGACCCCAAACCTCTGTGCACCACTGTGGGGGCAGGATTGTGGAATCTGGGTCTGCATAAATTTGGATGTAGTGACTACTTCACCTCCCTGACCCTGACCCCCATCTCCTTCTGCACTGGTGTATGCAGAGCTGGAGTTAAGCCCATCGCTTAAAGTTAAGCCCATGTTTAAGAGTTTTCCTGAATAGGAGCTTGAGTCAGTTATGCCATCTCAAATTTAAGCAGTCACCCTTGCACTGAAAGCACTTTGCCAGCTCTAGTAAGAACTTCGTTTATACAGGATCCACCAAGATGCAATTTCTTTTAGCATCAGTGGTGCAATCAGAAATGGGCTGAGTCTAGCTTTCAGAAAATGTGTGTATATATGTACCATGGATATATGTTACATGGTGGCCTATCTGTATAGAAAGAAGGGAGAAGAGAAGTGAGGTACTGGCGCGGGAGAGAGGCCTTTTTTCCCCTTTGTGTGTTAGGGATATGTATTAACTTTGTGGAATCACTGAAGCACATTGTAACTGATGTATGAAATGAGAAATCCTTGCCCACTGCACAGAGAGGGAGAACATGACAGGCTGTGCATTTTCTACTGGGTTATTTACCATGCTAATCAACTTGGATATAGCCACAGAACCCCACCAAACTCAAAGTTTCAGCCAACAGACACTAACAAGGCAAAACTCAAGTATTTGATTCTATGGGATGACTTGGTGGTTTAAGCATCTGATCTGACATACCGAGAATCCCTGGGACTACATGTTTAAATCCCAGCTGGGGTCAGTGCAAAGGCATTTATTTTGAAGGAAATAAATTGAGTACTGGGCAGTTTAGTGTGAGGAGCTCTTACAGATGGGACCTTGAAAATAATCCTGGCTGCTCCATGTAGACACTTACGCCCATGGTATTTTAAAACAAAAAACCCAGCAACCCTGGTTTGCTCTTGTTGCCAAAAAATGTCTCCGCATGACCTAAGCTTTCCCTGTTCTTGTGTGTGGTTTGGTTTTACTTGTGTACTTACTGACCCTGGAAGGTGCCTCTGCCTTATTAGCCATTGCTTTGATTGTGTGCTGCAAGGTAGGTATCATTTTCTGTCTAGCCATCTCACTAAGGACCAAACTCTGATAACCTGCTGAATAGCACCCTAATCCACAGGCAGCCCCACTGATTCCACTGAACTGCTCTAAAAATGATGAGCTATTCCAACTCAGTAGGAAGATAAGCATCAGAATGTTGTGTTCTCTTGCAGAAAACACAGCAGTGACTTTCTACTATCTAATGCAGGGATGGGCAAACTTTTTGGCCCAAGGGCCACATTTGGGTGGGGAAATTGCATACTGTGCCACTATGTTTAAACTCTAACACTTTGGTTTTAAATGCTCCAACTAGTTACAACTGTTGGAATAAAAGAGGGGAAGAATGGCAGCCTCTGACCGGATTGTATTTTGCAGCCTCCCTATGTAATGGGCACCATCTCCGGGGCACCCCAGGGAAGGAATCAGAGCATGATTCCTTCTCTGTTTCCCACCCTTCTTCCTGGGTATAGTAGTCTGTAATTAGCCCATACTGGTAGGAAATTGTTATCCCCCTGCAATAGCTCAGCTGCAAGAGCTGGCACATTGATAGGGGAGGAGAACTAAGGTTCCCTCTGTTCCTCACCCCTCCCTGTAGGAGTATCAGGTGCCTCGCTCCTATTTAATGCCTCAACACATGCAGTAGACTTGGAAAAGAGGCCACACAGAGGCATGGAGGGCTCTTACTCTCCTGTACATAGTCACGGAGGCTGGGGTATGATCTGGCCCTAAGCAGGACCCAACCTAGATATGACTTAATAGATTTAAAAAAAAACAACCTCTCACAGAATTGCAACTTGACATGAACTGGAAACCAACATGGACAGGGGCACAGGAGTGATGTGCCCCATGAAACACAATAAGTCATCACATTCTGTGGTCTTTTAGGTCTAGACCACATTCAAGTGGTCTTTTAGGTCTAGCCCCAGTCAATAATAATAATAATAATTCAGCGGCCCTAAGATGTGCAGAAATGGAGCTCCAGACTTTAGTCCTTCAAATCTTAGTGTCAGTTCTATGGGATGTAGGAACACCACAGAACTGAAATTCCAGATTATCTGAACCCAACATTTTATAATGTTTTGGGACAGCTGCTAAAGCTTCATGAAATCAGACTACACCTCCGCTGTAATTCAGTGGGACTACTGAATTGCACCTACTCGTACAAAGGCCTGAGCCAACTGTCATTGGAATCAATGGGAGTGTTTCCACTGACTGACTGCAATGACAGCAGGCTCAAGGCTTGAAGAAGACTTTTCAAGTCTGACCAGAAATAGTAACCAAGTAGCCAAACAAATATGTTTAAATTGTTGCTGACTTTGGCATAACTAAAATTTAGTTGTTTAGAGACTATCATGCGATTCTGTATTACATTTGTCCTTTAAATGTGAAAGTTTTGATGCTCTCCATAGGGCTTCAAGAAGATTTTGCTTAAATAAAACCTGTAGAAGAAACAATGTAGTTTTTTGTCATGAAAATAAGGAGCTATCTAAGTAGCAGAAAAGTGGCACAATTTTATCCTTCTGAAACAGATCAATTTTTAAGTGAAATTATTTAATTTCTGAAGTGATTCTTTTTCTATTTTTAAAGTTAGCCTGTTGCTTCTTATCTCACAAATTTTTTCAGGCCAGAGCTGTGAGTGACAGGCTCTCTCGTGCACTCTGTGTGGATGATTCAAACTTTGAATTTAAAATTTGGAGATAGAAAATCTTCCTCGGGTGAGATAGGGAGCTGACAGCTTGAATCATCAGATTCAACTTTTCACTCTTGCACAGAGTGGGCAAAAGGGAGAGAAGCATAAACCTTCAAGTGATCGTTTTACTTACCATTGTAAATTAATGTTGACTGTCCAAAAACTCAGCCAATATAAACTGGACAGCTGAATAAATGTTTTACAAAAGCATTCTCAGATGCAGTATTTAGGTACCATACAATGAGATTTTAATACAAACTCCTACGAATTTGAATTTAATACAAGTTCTTCTATAATCTCTTTTATTAAAATTCATACCATTTAACATGTATTTCGTATTTCACAGTTGAGAAAGTGGAATGTCTATGGAAGGAATTTTTTTGCTGCTGAACACCAGAAGATGTTAATGTTACTGGAGATGGTTTCAAACTATAATAATTGATTCCAACCCTCCCGACTTTGAAGGTCAGATCTCTGTAGAGCAGGCTGCTTTAGCTGTGAATTTTATAAGCTGTACAACATGCATTGTGCTTGTGTTGAACAGCAATTTTCAACAGGTTGAAAATCTGTCAAATGCAAACCAGCATTTGCTACATACTTAATAGTGCTTCATCACAACGAAGGCTATTTTCCAGGCCAAGTTTGAACCCTCAAATGTTTTGACTGTTCACACTACAAAAGGCTGTGAGAATATTTTTATTATAAGGAAAATATTTTTCATGCTCTGCTTGGGGAAGATGTCAGACACACAGGGCAAAACTCCTTTTGACTTCAATATGAGAGTTATCAGACCCAGATTCTTCCCCAACCGCTTTCAGCTGTGTGTTTGTCTGCCTTTTTACAGCTCTGTCTACTCTATAGTGATG
Source organism: Eretmochelys imbricata (assembly GCF_965152235.1). Lineage (NCBI taxonomy): Eukaryota > Metazoa > Chordata > Testudines > Cheloniidae > Eretmochelys > Eretmochelys imbricata. The sequence goes on from NC_135573.1 coordinate 246,177,552, forward strand.
ACTGAAAGAGATCCCAGTTACAGTGCTGCCATTTTGTAGCAAAGACGAAACCTCATTTTTCAAACATTCTTGTGGTTGCCATCTTATTTGTTAGGGGCCTGATCCAAAGCCCATTTAAGTCAATGGAAAAAAATTCCTCTTGGTTTAAACACATGTGGGATCAGAATCAACATATGGGTGAAAGAAAGCTGACTGGCAAACTTTTGATGAACTAGTTTATGTCAAGGTGCATACTTTCTGGATTTGATAGACTCATAGACTTTAAGGCCAGAAGGGACCATCATCATCTTCTAAAATGACTTCCGGCACATTTGCAGGCCACAGAATCTCCCCCATATTCATTTATCATCTCTTCTGATTTCCCTTCATTACTTCCTCCCCTATCTTCATTTATACTGTTCTACAGCTGAATCACAGCCAGTCTTATTCCCGCTCATGGTTCCTTTCAGCATGAAAGCTGATTTTCAATATGCTTTCAATATCCCCATTGCTCTTGAGTAGTTAATGGCACCATGAACATGGCACATTGATTTTCTGTGGCACCACCATAGCTCGGCTTGCATCATCAAAGAGCTGTGCTCACAGCATGAAATGTGCCAAGAGACAGAAGAAATTCCAAACCCATGAATTTCTAAGTTCTAGGTGATCATTATTACCCATTACGGTCTCTGCTGGCAAGAGGTGATCCACCGAAGCTGGTACTTAGGTTAAAAGATTTTTCAGTTAATAGACGTAAGGGAATAATAGATACAGTGTCACATTGTCAGTGAAAAATTTATTAGACTTTTGTTTAAGATCTATAGTAAGAATAAGGGGAATTGATGATTGGATGCTGATATGTTCAGATCATAGATCTCAGAGGTGGAAAAGACCCAGTAGGCTATTTAGTCCACCTTCCTGCAGTCACAGATTTCTCCTTACTGAATGTTCATGAATGTCATAGCTATTCATTTGCTGAATATTTCCACTAACTTGAGCATTCACCAGTGATGGGTGAAATAAACAAAAGGAAGTATTTCTTCACACAATTCACAGTCAGCCTGTGGAACTCTTTGCCAGAGGATGCCGTGAAGGCCAAGAACAGGGTTTAAAAAACAACTAGATAAGTTCATGGAGGATAGGTCCATCAATGGCTATTAGCCAAGATGGACAGTGATGCAAATCCATGCTCCAAAGTGTCCCTAGCCTCTGTTTGCCACAAGCTGGGAATAGGCGACATGGGATGGATCACTTGATGATTACTTGTTCTGTTCATTCCCTGTGGAGCACCTGGCGTTGACCACTGTCAGAAGACAGGATAGTGGGTTAGATGGACCATTGGTCTGAGCCAGTATGGCCATTCTTATGTTCTTCTGTACCTCAACTGAGACACGAAAGGAACCTCATAAGAGTTACTGTAACTGCATTTGCTGTGGATGAAATTTAACCTTATGTAGAAGGCCAACACAAGTTCTGTGCTCCCCTTACTTTCCATTAGCCTAGTGTTGGTACTCTTGGCACATATATGAAGTCTTTGTGAGCTTGGGCATTTTACTTAGTCCCTTCATTCCATAAGGATTTATGCACATGCTTAACTCTACATACTATCCTTTTAAAATCAATGGGGCTGTCCACAATGTGTCAAGTTAAACAGGTACATAACTCTCTGTAGGATCAAGGACTGTGATCTCTCTGAGCAATCAGTTTGCCTCTTTTTTGAAAAGGGTAAATATTAATACCTACCTCATAGGACTATTATGAGGCTTAACTGCAATTCATGAAACGTTTTGATCTCCTTCGGGGTGAGGGAGAGGGAAGGAGTTATAGAATTGCAAAAGGGTTGTCTTTCCACAATGATGCTTAACTTCATTTGGTCACAGCCAGCCTCCTTAAAATAACACCTCAGGAAATTCACCCTATTTTTAATTTACTTGCCAAGATCTTACATTTGACTTTAATTCCAGAGGCCTGGAACCGCAGTTCTGGTGCAAACTGACATAGCTCCACTGAAGCTGAGCTGATTTACAACACAGCTGAGGATCTGTTTCTAAAACCAAGCCAGTCGTACATTTAAGATGAAAAGAAACACTACAAATTAAATTTAGTCTGTGGCCTCTAAACTCAGTTTTAAAAAGTTCAACATATTACAGGTTTCAGTGTGTGGGGGTGGGGAGGGGGGGCGGGGAATCATTTAAACTGGGAGAGGAAAAAAACCACAAATTCCTGAAGTCCAGACCTTAACAAAAGTAGTTCATAAACCATGTGGCATCCATTTGTTTCCATGGTTTCACATAATGTGCATGAATTTTTAGGGTGCCATATCATATGTGAAAGCAGCCCAGAAAAAAACCCCTCCACCTAAAGACCTTTATTTCACTTCTCTTTTCCCTTTTTCAGCTGCTACAGCTGAAAACCTCTTGAGTTTAATTTGGATTTGAGCACTTCAAAGACTGCAGAGATCTAGAGCCTGATCCTGCCCCCACAGACATCAACAGAGAAACTTTCATTGCCTTCAGTGGGAAAAGGAGCAGGCCCCTGATATGAGACTGAGTAACAATAGCTTGGTATGATTCACTTTTCCCCAAACTCCCCAGAAATAATCTAACATTTCCACCATGATGCAATAAATTTATTAAAGGCAAATAGTCATCTAGTGCTAGAAATCCTTCAGAGTACAGTGTTTTGACTAAATGACATTTAGCAGTGTTGTAGCTCTAATGGCAAAGAAAACAGTAGCAGCTCAGTACTTAAACCTCTGTCCCAGGGTGAATATCACTTCAATATCCTGTTAAAATTCTTTGAAGTGTTTGTACCCAGGAAGCCTCAGTGGATTTACTCAGAATTAGTTAATAGTGAGAAAGCATTGAACTAAATTTATCGGTTACGGTCTCTCATGATCACATAAAAAATAAAATTAAAAGGAATCCTCTATAGAATACTTTATCAGGCTTGGTAATGGCATCATCTCTGACAGTGAGGCAATAAAAGCATATTAGTGACCCCCTGATGAAACATGTTTACCGGTGAAGTCAAAGAGATTGATCATTCTATCTGTGCAGTGGCATTTTAGTTCTATGTATTGTTACTGTTAGTCACAAAAGCACATTGGTCTGCTAATGAATGGTGAAAAATAAATGTGTGAAACAGGATAGAATTATTGAGTCCCACTCACTCCTTTCAGGAGACTTGAACACATTCTGCTTGCAGACTGGTCTTCTAGATCACACAGTCACCTGTATTTCTCATATTTATTAATAGTATTTGTATTACAGTATGGCTGAAAGTCCACAACCAAGATCTAGGGCTCCATTGTGCCAGGCACCATCCAGACACAGTCTTTCTCCCAAAGAGCTTCCACTCTAAAGAGTCAAGACACACACAGGGTGGGAAGGGAAACAGAGTCACAAAGAGGAGAAGTGACCTGTCCAACGTCATATAATAGAGCAGAGGCAAAGCCAAGAGCAGAACCAAGGTCTCCTGATGCTCAGTCTTGCACTGTATCCATGAGACCATGTTGAATTGTGCCTTGTTTTCTTCAGGATTGATGCAGTCAAAACAAAATCTTGGGATGTTTTTGAGTTCATCCTCTCATGCCACTGATACCCCACCTGAAGTCACAATCCACAGTGGCATAAACAGAGAGACAAAAGTCCCTTTCTTCTTGCTCTCTGCTTGGAAGCCTCTTGCCTCCAGCAGGTCCTCCTGAGATCCAAACGCAACTCAGGATGGATTGTTTAGAACATGGAACTCCCATCCTCATTGTCAGTGGTATGTAAATGGCACTTAGCTCTACATCATGCTCATCTCAAAATCATTGTCCAGCAATCTCAGCGCCAGACTATAAAAAGCTCCTGGAAGAAATTAAACCCAAACCAGACAGTGGTGATGCTGATGGGGGGAAAAAATGCTCTGAACAAACCGTCAAGACCAAAACATCTCCCTCAAGGTGAGGCATCTGCTGTCTGAACATTAAGATGGTTTGGGATTCAAAGGGTTCCTGGATGCTTTGCTGCTCCTGGACACCAAAATGGTGTCAGTAGCCAAAAATGCCTGTTGCCATCTTTGGCTGACCAACCAGGAGGCGATACTTCTTCCTGTCATCTGAGGGTCAGCAAGACATACATTTGTTACTTCTAGGCTCAATTATGGCACAACACCATACCTGGATATTAGAAAAAACATGATGAAAAAAGCTCCCAATGCTCTACTACATGGTGGGTCATCACCTCAGGCACACAGAATAATAAGACCATATCAACCTAGTGCATCACATGCCATCCGTAGCTCCCTGTTTGCAACTACGTCTAGGTTTACATCCTCTGGGTTAACATCCTGATCTCTAGGACTCTCAGTAGACTGGGCCTTGGTTATTGCAGAGACTCCCAGCTAACACTGTTATCAGTTGCAAGACCAAGATTCAAGTAGATGGAGACAGGGCCTTATCAATGGCTGGCCCAAGTATGGGTGCTTTGGATTGACCAAAGAGTTTGCAGTGTCCCACATGAAACACTGCAAAAAGCCATGTTTTTCAACCACCTTTCCTGTAATAACACTTCCAAGAATAACTCTGTGTGGGGAGGAGGAAAGAAGAAGACATGAGTAAAGGAGGGTAGAGGAAAACAAACAAAATTCAAGTAGCCATCAAAAGGATCTTTAGGAGGAGAAAGCACTACCTCTGGCTGCTTAAATGTTTTGATACACTGGTTAGTGATCAGTTACCCCTATAATGGGTGCATAATAAATATACAGAGAGATTCTGTGGGAGCGAGGCACAAACTCAATCCATGCTGGGAAAAATTAAAGGAAACTCCACCTTAATAACAATATCTGGAGTAGGGGAGAGTTTGGCTCAGACATCCTACTAAAGAGCAAGGGTAGAGAAAGAGATGTGTTTCTAAATATAAATTTCCCCCAAGCTTCCATGAGGCTTCTGCTTTAACACTTCCACTGCTATAGAAAAGTGTGACACTGTGTAAAAGCATTTCACCCTTTACAAGGAGAGGTTTGCTAGCTCAGACAAGTGTCACAATCAGAGACAACTTTTCACAATGAATGCAAAAGCTTCATTTAGTGTCTGCCTGACAATAATATTGGTTCTACTTTTTTCAGGTGCTGGAATTCAGATCCTTACATGTCTGTGGTTTTAGGTTTCTACTGCAAAGATCCCTTTTTAACCACCCTACCTATTTATAGACTTCTTATTGTTTTGCAGAGAAAGGTCAATGTGACTTAGACATTAGATTTAGAACTGATCTAGGTTGCAGAAAGCACTGGCTTTCCCAATACTGAACGATTTTCAGATTATTTTTTAAGCAGTATTGGAACCAGAAAATAAATGAATCATTTAGCTGGAACTTGTTCAGCCCAAAGAAAGCATCAAGATATGGATAAAGGCAAATCAGGAATTCTATTTAAGTCTCCAAGTCAACAAATCAGGCATTAAATTCCTCACTCCTCCCATTTCCCAGAAGAAGGTGACCAGAAATTAGAGAGAGAGCTCAGTAAACTTCTACAGTTCTCTCTTTAATCCAAAGTGACGCTCAGATGTAGTAGCTGACACAATGGAAAGCTAGAAAATGTCTAAACTGGGGTTTTCAAAAGAACCTAAAGGAATTAGATGCCCAACTCCAAAATAATCAGTGGATATGGATGACCGGGCACCTTCAGGACTCTCTGAAAATCCCAGTCCTGGTTGTAATTCAGGATGAGCCGCTATGTATGTTTTGTGTTTGGCTTTGGAAAAGTCACTTAACATCCTTATGTCTCTGACAGTCCAAGCAGAAACAGGTTCCTTGGAAAATGTGTGGACCTGACTTTTCAGTGAGTGAAAAAACAAGGGTGAGTCCTCTATGGACAAGAAAGGGGAGATAACGAAAACCAATGAGAATCAGGGGATAGAGATGAAGACTCTGACGGGAGAGGAACTGGGATGGAGAGTTAATTTTGAACATCTGAGGAGGAAGGTCAAGAGGGAAGCATGATTGTCTTTTAGAAGCCTGACATTTTGTTGGATCAGGCCTTATTTAGATTACAGCAGTGGTGGGCAACCTGCAGGCTGCATGCAGCCCATCAGGGTAAGACGATTGTGAGGTACAAGTCACTTTGCTGATTTTGACCATCCGCAGGCACGGCCCCCGGCAGCTCCCAGTGGACGCATTTCACCATTCCTGGCCAATGGGAGCTGTGGGAAGCGGCAGGCTGCAGGGACATACTGGCCGCCACTTCCCGCAGCTCCCATTGGCTGTAAACAGTGAACTGCGGCCACTGGGAGCTACAGGGGGCCGTGCCTGTGGATGGTCAACATTGGCAAAATGTCTCATGGCCCACAATCAGCTTACCCTGATGGGCCACAGGTTGCCCATCACTGCATTCATAGAATCATAGAATATAAGGGTTGGAAGGGACCTCAGGAGGTCATCTAGTCCAACCCCCTGCTCAAAGCAGGACCAATCCCCAACTACATTACAGTCTAAAAGGACCTACATGGAGAAAAAAATATGTGATAATGGACTTCAGTCTATCACAGAAAGGTATAACATGATTTAATGGCTGGAAGTTGAATATAGACAAATTCAGATTGGAAATGAGGCATACATTTTTAACAGTGAGAACAATTAACCATTGGAACAACTTACCAAGAATCATGGTGGATTCTCCATCAGTGACCATTTTTAATAAAGGGTGGATGTTTTTCTAAAAGAGAGATTATTTTGGGGGTGTTCCATAACCTGTGTTATACAGGAGGTCAGAGTAGATGATCACAATGGTCCCTTCTGTCTTTGGAATCTATGAATCTATTGAACTCTTTATTCTACACCTAAGGATAAGATCACATAATAGACTGTTGCATATTTTAGCTCATTTCAGAATGCAAAGGCCTGGGATTCTGTCCCCATGAAGCTTATTTTTTTTCCTCTCGATCAAAGGACTTTTCTTGCCCCTTTACAGTTCTGGGTTGTATATTTGGTGAAATGGAATTTCAAAAAAAACTTGGAGAATTTAAACAAAAAAGGTAGTCGTATCTGATTTTTCAATCTTTCTCTCACCATCTGACATTGTGTAGTAATAATAATAATACTGTGCATATCTTTAGTGCCTCTTATTCAAGGATCATAAGTGTTTTTTAAAAGATGGATAAGTATTACTATTTCCATTATAAATGGAGGAACTGCAATTTCGAGGGCTTTGGTATCTGATTGTTAGAGCTCCTGAGCACCTGGAGTGCCTACTTAAGTCAATAGTACCTTCTGAAAATCAAGCCTTAAGTAACTTACCAAATGAGTCTTTGGGAGAATCAGAGCTAAAACGTGCTAGTCATAGGTGTTAGTCATGAGACCATGTGCCTCACATCAAAAACCATGGGCTAGATCCTCATCAGGGGTTATCTGGCATAACTGCTTTGATTTCAGTTAAGCTACATCATTGTATTTCAGAAAATATAATAGTTGGGATCCACCTGTAATCTGCTTCAGTGAAAATAAAGACATCAGTGTGTTTAAGGGAAATTATTGCAGCACCATATGGTGTTGATGCTACACAAAGAAGCCTAGATGCTGGCAGCAATGTTCACTGACAGATCGTCCTTCCTCTTGTGTGTTTTTGAATCAGCATTTCCCCCCTCATTATTCAAGATCCATTATAAACAATCTTGCATTGTCTTTGATTTTGTTGTTTGTTGTTACGTTTTGCCTGTAACGGTTGCAATGCAAAGGGGAATGGGAATGGCAGCAGCAAAGTTGATGACACAGTGGAAAACTGCCATAGCTGATGTGGCAGTGCTAATCCACTGAAATGACACCAATTTATTTCTCTGTTTTTCTGAGAGTATTACAAGACTAGCTTTTGCTACAGTACGTTAATAAAACAACCCCTCACTAAAAGTCCCCAGGACAGTATGTTTGTGGCCTTTACAAATCATAAGCCTAGTTTTGTTTTCCTCAGCTCAGAAATAAACTTACCATAGCTTTTGTCAGCTAAAGGTCATCTGTCAGCTAGAGGTGCTGGGCCTTTACTTTCCCATCATGGGGAGAGAAATTAGCATCCACAAGGTAGATCATTGCAAGGACGCACAATATTAGGGACTATTTTCCTCAAAGGCTGGCTGAGAGGTTGCAGAATTTTCTTTCAAGATGTGGGTGTTCCCAGAGTTAGGATAGCTTTTGTCACCTCTAAGCTAGATTACAGCAATGCATTCTGTCAAGCATTTGCCCTTGATGGCCACTTGGAAGCTTTAGATAAATGCACAATGCAGGTTGTCTTTTAGGTAGAGATGGCCAACACAAGCACATTACACCAGTGCACTAGCTATGAAGCACAGAACAGCTGTTGCATGGCCAATGCCCAGTGCAACATTTGCAGTTTGCTGAGGACTCCTTCTGTCATTCTCCAAGATTGAATAATAGTTGCTAGAGGCTAGTTGTTCTATTTGAAGTGTTCACCTTTGTAGTTAGAACTGCTCAGCTGTGTGTCATAGACCTTCTACCGTTAGAGGCTTGCCTTAGCTCATGTAGTAAGGTCCTAGGCTTTTAGAGGAGGAGGATCTGAGTTCTATCCCAGTACTGCCATGGCCTACAATGCTGTGATAACTTTGAAGCCTCTAAGTGGTCATAGATTTCTAACAACAAATGACTTTTTTAGCATCTGTAGATTGGGTCTAATATTAAGGCTAAATTAGTGTTGCTCAGTTTGTTTTCAGCTTATGGGGGCTCATGGAAAAACAAAGTTTTATAAAAGCTCCCCTTCCAGTTCAGCATTTTATTTCCTTTGTTGTTCGACATAGATCAAGTTTCCTTCTAAAAATGTTGATGTCCAGAAGTACATCAATATTCATAAAAATATACACACTGTTTATTGTATGGAGAGTTCCCTTGAAACAAAGTGTCCCCTGTAAAGAGAGAAAGTATCAAAGGTATGGATTCTAAGGTACCCATCACTGGAGTATCAAAGTGCTGGGTTCAGGATAACCAGCTTGCATCAACCCAACATATGCTGCTGTAACAATGGTTACAGTACGGAGAGATCTGCTCTGAGGCAACTTACATTGTCAACATTATAGTGTTCCCATCTGTCTCATAAACATGAAAATCTTGGCTTTTCACAGGAATTGAAGTTGTGAACTTGTCGCTATTGGGATTTTCTATTAAATGTCTGTTCTTTGGGTAACCCATCCATTAAGCCAATTTCTAAACATCTGACAAACGGTTGATACCTTCAGGGGAGTACCTTACCTCCACCATCTTTTCTGTGTGGTTTGATCATGTGATCTAGCTGACTGGTGAGGGCACTCAACTGAAGAAGGGGGTCCCTTTGTTGACTCCAGATGGCTTTGATCAGGTCTTTTGACCTTTAACGGAAGCTTAAAATTACTGTCATCCTGTTTCCATTCTAATGACAATCTACATTGATGCTACCATACTTATGCTTTTCACAAATGTTAAGAACCAGGACAATTTTCTGACAATGATTTCAAAATGCATAGGAAATGTAGTTTTGAGAAGTGCTTATAAAACAGGAGTGCTTTTCCTTCTCATAGAACTCACTGAGCTGCTTTTCTTAGATAATTTTTATTGTATTTTATTCCTCTATTATACTTGTCTGTTTGTTTGCATGGGTTGCAGTGCAGTCATATTTTTCAGGCTATAGCTTTCTTTCTCTTTTGAAGAGCAATAAATGGCCACAAGGAATAAATGCAGGTTTTTCTGTGCTAATTTTCTAACTATTTAAATGTAAACGCATGCTACGTAAAATAATTCAGTCTTATTCCTGCCAATGTGTTTACATTAAAAGAATAAATATATTTTCCAGATGACAAATTTAGGGAAAAGATGATTATTCTTTTAATGTAAATACACTGGCACTACTAATCCATTTTGCCCAAAGTTTGTTTTGGGGGAGATGAGGTACATTCAGTTACTTGGATGGATGGATTCATAGGTAGATTCTGGTAGCTGGTTAAAACTCATTCATTCATTTTGCTGGTGCAGACCAAATCCTTCATTTGTATTGGCAAGAAACACTAATTTTGAGGGGTGGCCCCTCAAAAATAAGTTCGACCAACATCGCTTATTGTGGGATGGCAAACAAAACCAGAAAAAACATGGCTCCAAAGCAGGCCTAAAGCACCTTCCCCATAGAATCGACTCCAAGTCCTCCCTCCAGTGGTGAATGAAGAAGGCTGATGAGTGTTACAAACAAAAATCACTTTCCTCCTTTCAGATACCAGGACTTAGTTGCTTATGATAAAACTTTTTGCATTTGTATACTGCCTTCTAACTGAAGTTCGCGGTTACAATCATCAGTTAATTTAGCTTCACATAACTGATGTGGTTAGTTTCACATCTACTCCCATCCAGTAGAGGGCTGGGGCGTGGATGTGGAACTCTCTCTCCTTCCTTCTCAATTTCTTTTACATTTTAAAGGTGGCTTGAAGTAGCAGTATAGCTAATATACAGACTTTAAAGCCCTATGTTTATTTCTTTAGTGCATCATGTTAAGAGTTAACTCTGGAAAAGTGTAGCAGAGAATCTTCAACATACATGATAAAAATCATATCACATACTTTGTTGAATATAAATGTGGAGATAAAGGGAGAGGAGAACAAAGAGTGTGTGTGCGGGAAGAGTATCACAGCTCAGTGGGAAGCCAGGAGGAATACAAAGTTGAGTTTTTTTGATCTTTTAAAACTATTTTGTTAAATAGCATAACCCCAAATTTTCTAAAATAAGTCTAGAATTCTAATAGAAGAGTTCAACTATCATGGTCAAAGCACTTGAAGAAGGTGCCTGGGACTAAGGGGCCGAGGCTGGTGGGGAAGAAAAGACTGATACTGATGGGGAGAGAGTTCCTTTAAGCCCCTTGGGTTTATATAATCCTCCCATTCATTATTCTTTTCAGTGACACTGGGGTTCTGTCTGTCTGCTACTAGAATTCCTAGTTCCTCAAAGTTTGTAGGAGTTTGGAATAAGCTAGCAAAAAGGTAGGAGTTTCCACCACACACAGCCTTCTAACATGCGGGGAGGAAGGGACATTATTTCTTACAGTGTGTTTTGTTGGGCCCCAACTATCCTTTCTGCTACCATGAGTGGATGGGCAATGGGCCTTACCTGTGCAAAGCAGGGAGAGTGCAGATTCTAAGGGGACTGTTCCTCCAAACTAGAACTGGTTGCAATTTTCCACTTCTGTTTTTTCTGTGAAATTTGTATTTTCAACAAGAAAAGTCTTGAAAATAAATTGGCTTCTTTTTGTATTGTCAATCAGTTCTAAAGCTGGTCTGCATTTTTTCGGTTTGTCCGAAAATGTGGACCAATTGTTTTTCTAGTTCAAAACATACATAAATAAAAATATGAATTTTTGTATGTTTTTTTTTCAGAACCCTCCACTATACCCTGACCGAATCTGGATTTATGAAATCTGGGAGCGAGGCTGGTGGTTGCTGGATGTGGAGCAGGGGACCAGCTGCTGTGCATAGCACTGTCCCCTGCTGCTCCCCATATTTCCATTTGGAAACCACATTGGGATTTAACAGAATGTCAGGCACCATTAATTCCTTCTGGGTTACACAGGCAACTGCTGCTATCATAACTTTGGGAGGACACAACCATTGGTATTGTATCTCCCTCTGGGGCCAGTTGGGAGTGGAGCCAGCAGAGCAGCATGGAGAGTCCCCCACCACTCTGCCCCTCCTTCCTACCCCCTGAATTACTGCCTCTGTCTCCGTGGAACTAGGGCTTCCTTTTCTCATACTTTCCTAGGCTTTGTGGAGTTGAGAAGCTGTGTTCTATCCCTTCTTTCTATCCCATTCTCCCAACAAAAGCCCCCATCCTGAAATCACAATTGTTGGGAAACTCCTGTAGGTCAAGTTTGCTGACTCCTCTGCCCCCTCTGGGTTTTTCTGTTCAGGGGTATGAGTTGGCCCTTGGTCATGTCACATCAGAGAATGACAGGTTAGTGTATTAAGGCTTGACCACAGGCTTCATCCTTCAAATGGTCACTGTCCGGCTGGTAATCATGTTTCAAACATACATTGCAGCTCATAACTTTGCAAATGCAATTTCACAATGCAGTCCTGAAGACAGGATCCACTGAATTCAGATTGTCCATTTCTAACACTTGTGCAGAAGAGCAATTGTCCAGACCAACCATAAGATGTAAGATGGCAAAAATGAAACAATTATTTTACTGCTAATCAGAATCCACTGATGATAAAATGATGGATGAACACAGCTACCCATGCAGAAAAATGGTAGCACATGTTTTGTTTAAGGTCTATATTGGCAAAAAAGGGACAATCTCTGTAAACTAGACCCATACCTTTTGGCATATTCGATAGTGCGCAATATTTCTCACCTAGGAGAGAACACAGATAAGTTTATAAAGCTAATAACAAAGTGTTTGTATCATTATTTAATCACTCTAAAATTGCACATTACTGTTGTCACATGGCTACAGTAAATTTGCCATATTTAAAAGGAAATAGAGCTTAAGGGTAAGCTAGGGTTTGGTGATCTGTCAAACTGAAAAGAGCATTTAACAGGCTTTTAATCTATTTCATAGGTTATTGTCCCCTTGAGTGCTGTTAGAGTCTGCCGATAAGAAAAATGAGAACAAAGGGTTATTTTCACTTACAATTCAGCAGCTCATAATATTATTACTGTGTCATTGGTAAACAAACAAAGGTGCACTAATAATTGTATCCTTTAAACATGCAGTGTGCAGTAAATATTTGTTCATTTCAAAGTAAACAGGCTGTAGGAATTAGAATGCTATTTCCATCAAAGGTACCAGATTAAATACTCAAAACGCTCAGCACCACCAAGAGACACATGCTTGCCATTTTTATATGGTTTTCTTGACGTCAGGTCTGCTTGTACTGGGGGAAAAATAGACATTTGAAGTAAAACTATAATTAAAATCCAAATTAAATCTCATCCTGTTTCCCTTTTGAAGCCTAATCTGAAGATGGTCTATAATAATAAATATACTGTTTCATACCGTAGAGATAGGCAGCTACAAAAAATAACCTGCTACTCACCTCCCCTCATCTTGCTCTAATTAATGGAGTGCACAATGGCATCCAGAAGACAGAAATTTTATTTTTCTGCTCACTAGCTCCATGCAGGATAGACGGATGGATGAGCAATTCCTTTCACACTGTGAAAGACAGATAGATGGTCCAATAGGACACTTGAAGTTTTGACTCCAGAACAATGTGCTCTGGTGTTAGCCAGGGGGAGCCTCCAGCATCTCTATTCAGCTTCACAGGCACAAGACATGGAGAGAAAAACTTCTAAAATTAGACTGTCCCCAGGAGTCATTCCTGCTTTCAATCGTGAGGTGAGCTCTGCTCCTGAGGTGATGCAGGTAATGCTGGTTAGCTGTCCTCATTCTCACTTGTATCTGAAAGCACCTTGAGGCCCTGGGATTGGGGCCCCATTGTGCTAGGCACTGTACAAACATATAGTAAGTGACTGTCCCTGGCCATAGAGTTTACAATCTAAATAGATACAAGACAGACAAAGGTTGGAAGAAAGGCAGTAGTACTATTATCCCCCTTTTACACATGGGGAACTGAGGCTCAGAGCAATAAGGGGTAACAATTTCAAGATGCCTAGACTCATTTTCAGAACTGTCATAGGCAATTATGAGCCTCTGTTTCACTGAAAATCATTAGGTCCTAGGCTCCAGAATGACTTCGGCACTTCTGAAAATGAGATTGATGCTTTTTAAATCACTTTGGCATTTTTGAAAATGTTACCCTAAGGTCCTTGGGGAGTTTGCAGCAGAGCCAGAACTCACTTCTGAATCTCAGTCCACTGGTTTAACCACAAGACCATCCTTCCTTTTTAAGGAGCCTTTGAATCCCCAAGTTTCTTATCACTGAGAGAGAAGGGTTAGGTGGGGTTTTTAAATATTGCGAGCCTTTGAGATTGGTTCTTAGTGGACGAGCCATCCAAATATTTTTTTTCTCAACAATAAAATTCAATGCCAGCCTTCAGCCTTGTGGCCCAAGCTGATTTCTGTGGCTGAGGAACTCAGGTACCATAACCTGTTGTTTGTGCAACGAGAGACATCCAAGCACTAATAAAGAAATCAAATCCGAACTACAAATCCTTGAAAAGCTAATGGTTGGTGCAGGGACATCTCTGTCAGACTCTGAATTGTAGCAGCTCCTGCTGGTGCCACTATATTAACAGGGTCATAGCTCTGGAGAGAGAACCACTGAGTGAAGCTGAGTAGTTCTGATGCCAGCATGGCAAATGATTCAATACAGATCATTACATATACTGGATGATGCTCACAACAGATAAGTGTAAGGCTATGTGTGAGCTCCCCTGTTTGTGGTTGCTGTTGTTGTTTTTCCCCAGAGGATTTAAGTGATCGAATGCTAGAGATAGGGAGGCTCAGAAGTAGTTCTGGGTCAGGTGAGAGTGGCTGATTTGGTAACGTGACGGGGTCATACTGGTGTTCTCCCCTTAACATGAAAACAGCAGCTTTGCAAAGAGGGAAGAATGGGTGCAGGGGTAAGACCCAGTTGTGAACTGGTATGCCTGGAGCTTGGTTTTCCCCTCATGCCATTTACTGGACTATAGGTCATGGTCTGATGACTCAGAAAGAAAGCGTGCTAATATCAGTGCTTTGCAATTCTATAGCACCTTCCATCTGAGCATCTTAAAGCTCTTGGCAACCCTTTCGACCCAAGCCTCGCACCACCACTTTGAGAGAAGCAATATTAACCCTGTTTTATAGATTGGGAAACTGGGCTGCAGAGAGACAAGGTAACTTCCCTAAGGTCGCACAGTCGGTCACTGAAAAAGCTGGGAATAGAAACCAGGTATCATCTTGTTTCCCTGCTCTAACCACTAACCAGCTGCCTCCATGACTGAGTTAAATTGCATGCCATGTGATGTTAACACAGAGATAGACCAAACCACTTCAGACACCTGAACGCTGAGGATTAGGGAAGTATACTCCAACAAGCAATTTCTATACTAAGCAGTACTATAATTAGAGCTATGGACAGAGAGGCATTCAAAATACTATGTACAAAACACCCATTGAGTTTAATGGGCCCAATACCATATGTGCACTTACATGCTTAAAGTTAGTGTTTAAGTACCCTGCTGACTTGATGCCATATTGCTCTACAGCTTCAGGTCAGATCCTTAGCTGATGTAAATGGGCTGCATGCCCTTGACTTCAGTAAAACCATGCCACTTTAGTCCAACTGAGGCTCTGATTTGTAGCTCTCACAGTAGGGTTCAGCTTTTTAAAAGCCCAGGCTTTTCTGCTTGTCAGAAAAGCAGAGAAAAGTGCTGTCTATAAGCAGCGCTCTCTCTGGGCTCTGGCAGCTATTTCAGTTCATCTCTGCCCATGAAGAAAAACAATAGTGTGGAGTTAGGTGGGGAGAACTCATGTCTAAACCTTTTAAAAAGTTATTTTAAAAGTATTTTTAATCTTCACAATGGAAGTGGCTTATCTAATAGTGGTAACTGAAATGGTCTTTCCTTATCTTGGTATGTAAGTGGTACTAAAGAGTGCTCAGCTGAGGATGATGAGCTAGGAGTTTTAGAGCATTCGAAGCATCAACCTCATCAGACAGCTCTGAGGCCTATGTTGGAATTGTGCTGTGAAGCACCATCCAGGAGCCACTTTAGGACGAGGCAGTGCAGTGACTCAGTGCCCTTTTCTGCTTTCTGTAGACATCACTGCAGATCACCAAGGAAAAATGAGATTTTTTGGCCTCCCTGTGCACTCACATCACAGATCCATCAAACATACTGGCAGTTTCTGGTAGGGGAGAAAAAAGGCCCAAATCTGACTTCATGGGGTGTTGCAGTTGAGGAGTGAGGTGTATTGGCAAAGCTGAATGGAGATGCTTGAATACCATCTGCCAACACTATGCCTGGCCCTAGCCAGGGCTATTAGCCCTTTACTTTCATTATTTTTAAATTCACTCACAAATTCCTTTTTTGCCTGGCCAAACACGCCCAGATGCCACTGTGTTCTGTGTATGAGGATTATTGATGAATGCGGGGCAGACACCACATGTGGCTAGATAATTAGAGAGAGCCCAAAACAATGAAGACACGTGGGCATGGATAAAACTGATGAATAGAGCAGCAGGGAGTATATTTTCAACGCTTCAAATTGGACGCGCATCTTCTATTAAAATTTTAATGGGAGCTGTGTGTCTAAGTCCTGTCCATTGTGCTAAAAATCTACCTTTGTATGTTTTAAAACTAATTGATTTCTGAAGGTACCCCGCAACTCACTGGATATTAGCAGCAAATAATAATCTTTGGGAGAAAACATATATTTCACACTGTTCCCCAGCTCTAACTAATGCTGTTAGGGCATTTGTCTATTTTTACACCAATTCTGTAATGCAATCCCTGAAGGTCACTCTTTAGGAAAGGCCTTAATTAAGATTTCTGCCTGCAGCAAATTATGAGAACTATAATATATCACGCTGTAGCAACCCAGATACAGATCATTGGCTACCCTGATCCAGTCATGTGCTATGAACAAATATTACCATTTTCATATCGTTGAGGATCGTTTTACAATGCAATTAAAAATGCAGTGTCTTAGTTTTTTTAAAACATCTATGACAAGACAGAAGAATCTTTCTTTCAGGCCAAATGCACTGCTCAGTTTATGCAGTGAAGGTCAAATGTAGACATGGATACATAGCTGGCTGAGGACTGCAAGGCTTTTTTGCATCATAAATATTAAAAAGAATACTGTTTAAAAGGTCCAATCTATTTTTATTTAATTAATTTCCTTCCATCTGTTTTACTCTTCCTTCCCTCTGGACTGCCAAGGTCTGCTCTTCCTAGTCCAAGGACAGATCCTCTTTACCTGCCAGCCCTGGGCATTCATGATTGATGTGATTCCAAATCAAGACTTACAAATTTGGGCCCTGATTTTCAGAGGTGCTGAGCACCCATAACTCCTACTGATGTCAGAGGGCTCTGCACTTCTGAAAATCAGACCATTAGCTTCCAGGTGTTTGTCTCTGCCTGCTTTAGGCCCTGGTCCCGCAAGTGCCCGTGTGCGGGCAGACCCCTGTGCCCACGCAGTCCCTGGGGATCCACATTGGTGCAGGGATCCATCCACACAGAAATTATTGCAGGATCAGAGCCATATTTAGTGACTGCTCTGACCCTTTTTCTTTTTAACAAAAAAATATCTCAGCTTTGATATTTCTAGCTGTGGATCTTCTATGAAATGAGAGGTTTTTACTTTTCATTGTAGCAATGGCAAGATAACTTACTTGGGATATTTCAGTCTCTAGTGGATAAGGGATTTACTACTCAGATAACATACCTGGGAAGATAAGTTTGAAAATATCAGTGCACTCATCAGTAGCCAGGGATCATGCTTAGGGGCATAGGGGACAAAAGGGTGCTTTCCTTCTCCTTTTTCTGTCCCCCCTCGCCTTCCTCTTCCTCCCTCCCCCTGTCCTCCGGCTACATTGACACTGGCCCACGTATGGCTACATCTGCTCTTGGAGCTAGGGGCGTGAATCCCAGCTCACACAGTCATACGTACCCATGGAGTTCAGGCAGATGTGTACTCTGGGCAGCCACCCTATGTCGCTGTTTATCGATGCCCATGCTTCTGTAGCGATACTTCTGTGTTTAGCATGGTAGGTCAATGAACACTAGTACAAGTGTGTCGGAATTGCACCCTGAGCTCCAAGTGCAGATGTAGCCATTTGTGGGCCAGGAACAATCCGTCTCAGAGTCAAGACCCCGTCCCCACCCCTCCCACACACAGCCTGGGGGCACAAAGAAGGGAGCATGGTGGTATCCTCCTGAGTGTGCCTACTGAGTAGCTCCAGTATTGTGACTCCCCACACTGCACCCAGCCTGGGCCTGTGTATGAATGATCTCCCGTCTGGCCCAGTGAAAAGAAACCAAACCTTCTTGTAGGCATGAAGAGTTCAGTTATCTATTCCGCTCTCTCCATCTCTTATTTCATTGGCCACCTCAACACAGCTGGGGCCTAAAGCAGGCATGCTGAAGGACTGCGGGAGAGAGCCTCTTCTTGCTGCATTTCCTCCCTAACTGGAAGCAGAACCCATCCCCAAGAGTCTGTTCATTCATAAGACTCCCATCCTAATATTTTCAGCCTCTTGCCCCCTTTTTCCTGTCACCATCCCGCTGCAATGTTTTTTTTCTCTGCCTTTCCACCACAATATCCATAAATATAGAGAGGCGGCTGCTACGAGACAAATCATGTTGCACTTCCTCAGAATATCCCTAGAAATCTATACAAGATATATCCATTTGGTGCATGGCTGTACAGCTGAATCTTACTGCTTCCCTCACTCCTGTGAAAATCATGGATCTCACCCTAATCGCTGTGGCCTTGGGCATGCCAGGAACATTGCACTCCAGAGGAGAAAAAAAAAGAGAAAATTGTTTTGCTCCTGGCCAAGGCACCTAAAACATTTCATATGCTGCAAGGCAGTGGTGGTGCTGAGAGTGGACAGGGAAGGAAGGTCCATATTTCTATCCAAATGAAGTCTGCTGTCCACAGTCAGATCACTGTCCATTGCCTTAATCTCAAAGGTCAGCGCTTTCCCAGCTGCCTAACATATACCATTGACAGGGATACTGCCTGCCACCAAAAAAAAAATCCGCCTCATTTTTACGTTAATTAGTTCTTTTTTCAAAAAAAATCTACCGCCGATTGTGAAGAGGTTTTATTTTTGTATTTTATTTGAAACCAACGCATTTTTCATTACAAGCTGACAGTACGCGAAGAACAAGTTAGTGTTTTAGCCTCGTGGCTCATCGGAGGTCAGTAATCAACTGCCACTAATAAGAGACTCGGTATCATTTAATACCATGCTTTTATATAGCGTGACAGCATATATGGCCTTGCAAGTCCATGAGTGAAAAATGGCAGTAGGCCTTTAAAATATACATGCCTTCTGGTCTGTGTTTAGAGGTATCCTTCCACTCCCTATAAGGAAGGTATCCTTCCCCTTCCCTGTGTTACATGACAGTAACAGACGACAGTGGCATTTCAATGCAATCAGGAGTGCACCAGGCTAACTTGCCTGCTTTCCTTTCTTTATTTTTATTCCACTGTGATGTGTTCAGGATATTTTTTAACTATAATGATGTATTGTGAAATAGAGAAAAATATAAAGTCTTCACATGAGGAGGAGGCAGTTTACCTATGACTTTCTTGTGTCACTTTTCAAACAAATTTTCTAGGGTTTTATTTTCCCCCCTCCCTTTCCAGCCAAATGAGAGAAATATAGCCTGCACATGAGAGATAATATTGTCCTGGGAAATATCCAGTGGATTAATGTATTTCTACTGAAGCTAGCAGGAAATTGTGTTTCAGTTTGTGCTTATGGGCTTATTGTGAATACGTCATATTGAGAACAATTTGTTAAACAAGAAATATAGGGTGTTAAAAAATAGGAAGGCAAAATAAACTGAGAAAGTCAGATTCTATAATAGGCTTGATGTGTATCTGCATTGTTAATAGTCCAGATGCCACATTGCTGACTCCCTTCATTCTGATGAATAGCCCCCTATTCCATAACGAAACAAAAACCAATTGTCATCTCCAAGTTATTTATGTTCTGTATCTCATGCTGCCTATATACATTATTCCAGTGGTGTTAATTTGTAAACACCCTTTTGATGACATAATTATAGGTAAATAGCTGTACAGTGTGGTTAAGTGGTAATGCCTATATGATACGATGCAACTAAACTTAAAACAATGTCCACCTTTAGAAACAGGAAACCTCGGTGAAAGGAAGAGAGAGAGAGAGTACAGATAGGTCTGTCTCTGCGACATCATTGCACAATAAATGGATGATAGCAGTGAAGCAGAGCCAAAAGTGAGCTGTGAAGGGTCATCAATAACTAGTGGGAGTAAATGATGTATCAGAGCCAGCCACTTGTATGTGCCATTTATACAGCAGCGGCTTGGATTTTGATGGGCAACTAGGTCATTTTTTGTCAATTTTGATGGAGCCACGTTAGTGTTCACTCGCTGGGTGTGATACACACTATTGATAGGGCATTAAACTTAGTCATTACTGCCATAGCGCAGTGAGAGACTTCCACATCCACCTCCTATGTCACGTACCCTATGAGCAGGAGCAATCCAGGGATTTTGTCAGCCTGTCCAGAGCAGAGTGGGCTATGTGGCTCCTAATTAAAGTCAAATTGCTACGTGTAGAAACGAAGCTTTGCTCACACACAGCAGTTTGCAGGACTGGAACCTAAACTATATTGTGGTATAGAATTAGGCCAAGGTTCTCAAAAGTGACTAGTGCTTTTGGGGGCCTGCATATTTGAGTGTCCAGCATGTACCACCTTAAAGGAGCCTGATTTACAGAAAGTAGTGAACACTTTTCCTCTGAGAACCAGGCCCCTAATCCCAAGACACTTTTGAAAGGTGAGGCCTCTTTGTATTGTCTGTTCTAAACCAGTATTAGTTATTTCAGCTGCGCCGTGCATTAAGAATGTTCTGTCCCCTTAGTTCAGGGGTGGCCAACCTGTGGCTCCGGAGCCACGTGCGGCTCTTCAGAAGTTAACGTGCGGCTCCTTGGACAGGCGCCGACTCCACGGCTGGAGCTACAGGCGCCAACTTTCCAGTGTGCCGGGGGGTGCTCACTGCTCAACCCCTGGCTCTGTCACAGGCCCTGCCCCCACTCCACCCCTTCCCGCCCCCTCCCCTGAGCCTGCCATTCCTTCGCTCTTCCCCCTCTCCCCCAGAGCCTCCTGCATCCATGAAACAGGTGATCGGCAGGTGGGGGAGGAAGGGGAAAGCACTGATTGGTGGGGCTGCCAGTGGGTAGGAGGCACTGGGAGCTGAGGGAGGGGAGCTGATGTGGGGCTGCTGACGTATTACTGTGGCTCTTTGGCAAGGTACATTGGTAAATTCTGGCTCCTTCTCAGGCTCAGGTTGGCCACCCCTGCCTTAGTTTGAGACCATGTACTACATAATATAAAATGGTACTTAAAGCCTCTTGGGATGTATGGACTGGGAAGGGGCTAAAGTTATCACTGCTTCACTCTATAGGTGAAACCCTGAGTGAAATTTCGAACTGTTGGAGGCTTTTCTGATCCTTATTCCTTCGAAACAGAGGTCAGATAACAGGAGAGAAAGTCAGAGAAAGTTATTACAAACAAAGTGTTTTTAAAAATCTTTATCTCCACTGATATGATGCTAAAGACTTAACAGACTTGTAGGCAGGAAAATGCCAAAGAATCCCACCAAGGTAGCAATTAACTTCAAAAAATGTAGTGATACAAAAATGAGGAAGCTAGTTAAATGGAAATTAAAAGAAACACTCCCAAGAGTGAAATGCCTGCAAGCTGCATGAAAAATTTTAATAACACGATAATAGAGGCTCAAACTAAATGTATGCCCCAAATAAAAACAAAACAGTAAGCGGACCAAAAATTTCCACCATGGCTAAACAACAGAGTAAATGATGCTGTTAGAGACAAGAAGACATCCTTCAAAATTTGAAGTCAAATCCTACTGAGGAAAATAGAAAGGATCATCAATTCTGCAAGTCAATTATAAAAGGATAATTAAGCAGGCCAAAAAAGAATTTGAATAGCACCCAGCAAGAGACACAAATTTTTTGCTGTTAGTTTTTGTAAGTGCATAAGAAGCAGGAAGCCTACCAAAAAATCACTGGGGCAACTGGCTGATCGAGGTACTAAAGGGGCACTCAAGGAAGAAAAGGCCATTGCAGAGAAGCTAAATGAATTCTTTGCATCGGTCTTCACTGCACAGAATGTGAGGCACCTGAGGCATTCTTTTTCTGAAAGCCAGCAACAGTTGATGTAAGAAATGCAGTGTCTACACTGACACTGCGTCAACCCAACTGTGTTGAAGTAAGCTCTACGCCTCTCACAGAGGTGGAGTTAAGTCAGCATAGCGCACAAGTTACATCAGTGGAGCAACATTTTAGTGTAAACTCTTACAGAGCTAGGTCAACATAAGCTGCCTTGCGTTGAGTGTCTCTGTTAATAAAAGTTGGAACAGATTGTTTAGCGTAGAATCATAGAACTGGAAGGGACCTCAAGAGGTCATCTAGTCCAGCCCCCTGCACTCATGGCAGGACTAATTATCTAGACCATTCCTGACAGGTGTTTGTCTAACCTGCTCTTAAAAATCTCCAATGATGGAGATTCCACAACCTCCCTAGGCAATTTATCCCAGTGCTTAACCACCCTGACGGGTGTTTTTTAAGTTTTTCCTAATCTCCAACCTAAATCTCCCTTGCTGCAATTTAAGCCTAAAGCTTCCTGTCCTATCCTCAGAGTTTAAGAAAAACAATTTTTCTTCCTTCTCCTTATAAAAACCTTTTACGTACTTGAAAACGGTTATCAAGTCCCCTCTCAGTCTTCTCTTTTCCAGACCAAACAAACCCAGTTTTTTCAATCTTCCCTCATAGGTCATGTAAATATGAGTCAACAGTGTAACGCTGTTGCAAAATAAGCGAACATCATTCTGGGATATATTAGCAGGAGTGTTGTAAGCAAGATATGAGAAGTAATTCTTCTGCTCTACTCTGCTTGATTAGGCCTCAACTGGAGTACTGTGTCCAGTTCTGGATGCCACATTTCAGGAAGGATGTGGACAAATTGGAGAGACTCCAGAGAAGAGCAACAAAAATGATTAAGGATGGTGGTCTGAGCGAGGTTATTAATGTTGTGGAGTTTTTGGGAGAAAGTAATTTGTGTCCTGGAAGAATCTGACCCTTTTTGTGTTGAGTGGTTTGAGGATGGTTTCTGTGAGTTCCGATACTCCTTCAGTAAGAGTGTCTGGCCACATCTGATGGGTCTGCCTGGGTTCCCTTGTTAGTGTATCTTGGGAAGCATGTAGAAGGTCCCTGTGGGGTGTGGGTTTGTGGGGGATGAGTTTGCAGAGTTTCTCTTGGAGTTGTATCAGGAAGGATTTCATGAAAGCCTTAAATTCCTGGGTAAATTGTGATGTAGGGTCTTCTTTGAGTTCTTTATAGTAGGTGGTGTCGGAGAGTTGTTGGTTGGCCTCATTAACATAGTAATCATGGTTGAGGTGTAAATTAGCTGTTACCACTCAAGAAAGAGATCTTGCAATCATTGTGGATAGTTCACTGAAAACATCTGCTTTGTGTGCAGCAGCAGTCAAAAAGCGAACAAAATGTTAGGAACCATTAGAAAAGGGATAGAGAATAAAACAGAAAATATCATAATACCACTACGTCAATCTCCGGTATGCCCAGACCTTGAATACTGAATGCAGTTCTGGTCGTCTGCTCTCTCCCTCCTTCCTCCCGAAGAAAAAGATATATTCAAAATGAGAAAAGTGCAGAGAAACGTAACAAAAATTATTACGGGTATGGAAAAGCTTCCATATGAGGAGAGATTAATATAACTGAGACTGTTCAGCTTGGAAAAGAGATGACTAAGGGGGGATATGATAGAGGTCTATAAAATCATGAATGGTGTGGAAAAAGTGAATAAGGAAGTGTTATTTACCCCTTCACATAACACAAGAACCAGGGGCCACCAGATGAAATAATTAGGCAATAGGTTTAAAAAAATATAAGGGGGTACTTCATCACACACAGCAGAGTGTACCGGTGGAATTCATTGCCAGGGCATGTTGTAAAGGCCAAAAGTATAACTGGGTTCAACAAAGAATTAGCTACATTCATGGAGGATAGGTCCATCAATGGCTATTAGCCAAGATGGTTAGGAATGCAATCCCATGCTCTGGGTGTCCCTAAGCCTCTAACTGCCAGAAGCTGTGACTGGATGACAGGGGATGGATCACTTGATAACTTCCATGTTCTGTTCATTCTCTCCGAAGCAGTTGGCACCGGCCATTTTTGGAAGACAGGATACTGGGTTATATGGACCATTAGTCGGAACCCATGTGACCTATACTACAGTTAGTATATGAGAAACCAATTAAGTTGACCTAGAGTGTCAAAAAGTAGCCAGGCTGTTG
The DNA here is from genome assembly GCF_965152235.1 of Eretmochelys imbricata. Lineage (NCBI taxonomy): Eukaryota > Metazoa > Chordata > Testudines > Cheloniidae > Eretmochelys > Eretmochelys imbricata. The sequence continues at coordinate 246,201,525 of NC_135573.1, forward strand.
GCACTCAATGTGGAGACAATTCCATGGCAGTCAATAGCAGCAGAGCTCAGAATGAGCAAACAGGGCAAAAAGAATGAATATAACAGTGCTCAAGACTCAGCCCTATAATTTCCTTAACTTTGCAACCAGCCTAGGGAACAGTGGAGCATAACAACAATCAGCCAAAACAGGCTGGTACCATCTATCTGTGTGTTCCTGATTGTAAATTCTTTAGGATAGGGACCATGCTCGTGTTTACCATACAGCACCAAATGCATAGTCAGTGCTAAACAATGAAGCATTGTTCATTGGCATGTCTATTCTGACAGGGAAATCAGTCCAGTTACGCTAAATGGAAGGGATGAGACTTTCTTTGTGCCTTGTCCAAGCTCAGTACACTAACAAGGGCAGGAATATATGGACACACAGTCACAGACAACAACCATGGCTCAGTCTATAAATGTCTGTTGGCAGACTGTGGACAAGTAGCAACTGTATGTGTTTCCCTTTAAGAATGATGGACTGTGAGGATATGTTGTCAGTCTGCCCGAGAGAACCGTCTCTTTGTGTTGGTGTTCTCTCTGAAAATCCTCCGCTGAGTCAATCTTCGATACAAGGGAACGAGTTAAAGGGGTGCCATCGGATCATTGAACCAGAGCACAGCAGTTAAACCTTTTGTCTGTTGAATTAGGGTTGGGCTCAGTCGGAGCCAGACCATGGAAGCATTGCAGAGAGCTTGTGGCAAAAGCTGTATCAACTGAATTTTGATCTAGTGTGTTCATTAACAGGATTTCTCAAAGTCAGACACTCCAGCTTCTCAAGGGGTTAATTGTGGGGATTTTAAAGCTGTTTTCCATTGTTATTACTCTTTATTTGTATTATGGAAGCAACTAAAAGCCCCGAATGACAGCAAGGCCCCCATTGTGCTAGGCATGATACAAATACATAGTAAGAGACACTGCATGCCCCACAAAGCTTGCAGTCTATGTAGAATGGGGTGAAAGGAAGTAGTATTTTCAGGAGTGATTCAGTAACCAGCAAAGGACCTAACTGCAAAACAAGTATGTGCAATGAATAGCTATAGAATGGACTAATCTGGTTGGCGCTAGCAGAAGGCCAAATGGTGGAATAAACCCAGCTATATGGGTCAAGATTAGTAATTCAATGATTATTGTAAAACTAACAAAATCATTTTATTAGAGAAACAGCACGTCAAACAGTGGCTCTGAATTAGGTAGCTGTGCTGCTTGAGTGATCTGAAGAGCTTCTCCTTTGGCATACCATCTTCAGTGGGCCCACAGTACACTAAGAAAACCTGATACTTAGCCTTACCACACTACACGATTGTCCATTACTGCTGATGCACGTTGCCTATCCTGATGTTGCCCCTTACCTTTACAATAAAAAAGGGACAACGCTAATGCTTAGTGAGCAGTTAGTACATTTCACAGCATCTTTTTTTCCCTGTAAACTCTAAGCTTTAAAAAATATTTTCATTTTCCAGTCACATACCATTATAGGGAGACTGTGGGGGCGGCGGTGGGGGGAATTGTTTCTGACAGCCATATTATGCTGACATATTAAAAACATATTGGCTGAGAAGTGACTATTATAAATAGCTGGCATTGTAGCGCAATACATTAGTGTGCTAGTCTTTTGATTCCTCTATAATTATAGAACGAAAGCTTCAATCCCTGCAGTGGGTGAGCATTTAAAATTACAGCTGAGATAGTAAATTACTGGTCCTCAATGTCCCAGTCAGACAGATTGCTTTCAGTTCATGAAAAGGAACTCAGCGCTGTGTCAGAGCCAGATTCCTCCAGTGAGCTTAATGTGTTCTTTTTAAAAGTATCAGATGAAGTAAAGGAAGTAGTAGAAAATCTTACAGTTCACCAGCGTAAACACTTATTTTTATTTTCATAAACATGCGGTGCTGGTGTTGCCTCAACAATGCTTACACTATTTATATTGCCTTTTGCTTCACACATCCTTACGAACAAAGCCGATCAGCTAATAGCCTGGTTTTATTAGTTTCACTGGATGCTGTTTCAGTAATGGGTTTAAGTCTCACACGAAGGTAAGGTGATGATGCCTTTTGTACCTGTCGATAGAGACTAGTCTCAAAAGCGCCTCCTACCAGTGGTTATGCTGATGGGGACTACCAAACAGAAAATTGCAACAACAGTTTCTAATTCTTTCTAGCTGTAATCTGAGCAATGGAGCAAGAATGGATGTCAGTTTTCATCTGCCAACCAATGATTGTCCCTTAAAGGTTGAAAACACCAAATAAACAGACATAGGTCTTATGTGTCAGAATCACACTTTCAAAGCAATAGAAGATTTCTGAATAAAATACTGATTTATTTTTTGTTGCAGGGCCAAACTTAACAACTATATAAGCGAGTGCAACTGGAGTGACTTCAAAGGAATTGCACCCATTTTTACCATGACAGAATTTGGCCAACATTTTCAAACCTGGATGCCTCAAGTTGTGCTAAATCCATAGATAAGCATCTAAATAAGGCCCTGATCCAAAGCCCAGTGAAGTCAATGGGAATCTTTCAAGTGGGTGCTGGAGGCCATAAAAGTGGTCTGATTTTAAGAAATGCTGAACAGCCAGAAAGCCCACTGGGAGCTGCAGGTCCTCAGCACTTTTAAAATCCAGCCGGAAAAACGTAGGTGCCTAAATTTGGATATAGGAACTTGACTAGGTTTGAAAATTCTTTTGGAGTGTGTTTATGTAAGCGGGGGAATAGTCCCACTATTGTGGGGAACCTTCCTGGCTTCTGCACTACCCCGTTGAAGTGGGCTAGCGAAAGGATCTGAGTCCTCGCTCCCACTTCCTTTACCCAGTGGCCTCCCTGCCCCTGAGGACTCTCCTGTCTGGCAGAGTCCTCGTAACCCCAACAAGGCTGGGCCCAGGATTCCTGGGGAGCTCAACCCCCAACCCTGCTGTGGTCACCTAGGACAGGGGCTAGGGTGTCCCCACTCCAGGGTACTCTCTCTGCACTGGGCACTTCTCTGACCCACTGACCATTACATACAAGTTAAAGCAAATGCAAGTTATTTAATCAACAATTAATTTTAAAAAGAATAAGGAAAAATGGGAAAGGTTAAAGGAAACACATCACCCTGCTCTGTGGCAGGGAACATCACAAACAGTGTCTCTGGAACGTCAGGGCAGTTCACAATCTGTTCCTTGTAAGTCCCAGGCCTCCTTCTCAGGCCCTGGCTCTGCTGCAGGGATGCTGTGCGTTGGACACTTGCTCTGCTGGTGGCCACACGCTCTCAGGCTCTAAGTGGTAGGACCCTACTTCCCAGTGTTGCCCCCACCCTGTCGGGGGTACGATCCAAGCCTGGCCTGCAGAGCCTCTCGGCTGAGGCGTCCCCCTGTGCTGGGCCCGCTGCCCAGGGTCCCCCTCGGTCTTCCCAGCTCCAGACTGCTTCAGCTCCAGCTCCACCGCTCTATCTCTGCACTGCTGCTGCTGCTCTGCCTCCAGCTCCCTGGGCTGCTTCTTTGGCCCCTCTGGCTCTGGTTGCTACAGCTCTGCTGCCAGCACTGACCTGCTTCCTGGGCTGCTTTTCTGGACACTCTGGCTCTGGTTGCTGCAGCTTTCTTCCCAGGGCAAGTCTGCTCTCTCTGGGCTGTGCCTCTGGCTTTGGGACTGCAGCTCTGCTCCCAGGAGAGGGTCTGCTCTCTCTGGATCTGGCCCAGCTCTGCTCCCCAGCTCAGCTCAGGCCCCTGCTTTCTCATTAGCTCCGCTCCACTCTGACTGACCCAGGCAAATCCAGCTCACAAGGAGGACGGGACCTCCCTGGCTTCCTGACTCCCTGATTAGCCTGCCCACGCTGTCATTCAGGCTGACCTGGAGCATTGGCCTCTCCCCGTTGTTCCTGGGGGCTGTCAGTCTCAGGGTCCTGATTCACCATTGACCCTTCCCCCGTTTTAGTACTGGGAGCTAGCAACTAAAACACCCCCACTGAATGTTAGTAAGGGGGCAACAGTCCCCTTACATTTAGATAGGTGATCAACTGCACTTGTGTTAGCCTGGAATAAATCTATTATTGGACCCTTCGAGAACAAGCAGTTTTGAAATGACTGTGGAAGGCAACAACAACACTCAGGGTATGTTTGTGAAAAAGTTAGTCACACCTCCTCACTATTGTTGTTCAGTTTCAGCAGAGAGGCCAAGGATTAAATGAAAATGGAGACCATATTACTTTCTCAAACATCTAGGTCAAGGCTCTGACACAGTGGCACAGCTCCCTGGGGAAAATTCCACTGTCCCTGCCCTATGTTGTATTTCTCATGTGTATAAAGAGCTTTTTATTACGTTTGCTTCAAATGTATAAAAGAAAAAAACAGTGACTCCTTTCTAGCCCTTCAGATTATGGGAAGCATTTTCAAAAGTGCCTAAGGCCCAGATTTTTATAGGTGTTTAGGCACTCTTCCACTCTGTGTTGCAAGGTCTAATTGAATTAGGAGCCTGCATAATATTTTCAAAAGTGACTTAGGAGCCATAGTTCTATTGATTTTTCAATAAACTAAGGTCCAGATTTTCAAAGGCATTTGTATATCTAATTCCCACTGATTTCAATGGAAGTTAGGCACCTAAATACATGTTTGAAATCTGACCCAAAAATCACATTCAGAAATAGGACTTTGGCTTCTGTGTAATTTAGGCACATTTGAAAATGTTACCTTGTCAGCCCAATAGTCAGACTTCTACTTTGTGAATGAGCAGCACTTAATTAGATTAAACAAAAGCTTGGCTGAGAACACCCACTTTCCAGGATGTCTTTAAGATTTTCCCAAAAATCTGTGTTAATATGAATTTTATGTAGACTATCTAAGAGTCACATTGCCAAATTACTTATTATCCTGGATCTGGATCAGTGTGTTTTGGGTTTTTTTAAAAATATACATGCACACAAAAATGATGCAGGACACAAATATGGAGAGTGGGGGAAAACCCCTTACTTTTGAAATCTTCTAGATTTTGAAGGTAACACCATAAATAGCTGGATGCATCCTTTCTCCATAGGGAAATGCCCTCTTTTGCACAGAAGTTTATAGGATTGTGATGGCCAAATTGTCACCAAATCGTCTGAGACACAAAGATCCCATGCATGGATTCTGATCCTATAGAAGTATAACTCCTATATGGAATAACTTGGCATACATTCCTCATGACCCACTACAACTAGCCACACCCACATTTGAGACCTGATTTTCAGCAGTATCCTAGGGCATCCATTTAGATATGCACAAATGCATGCCTGCGTTACTTTACATGTGCACTACCTGATGTGTGTGTAAGGTATAAGGCCCAAAACACATCAGGCTGACCTAAAAAGAAGCAATGCCTTCTTCTGTAAACATTTTACTTTGGTTATTTAATGTGGGCAGCATTTTTCTCTTTTGCTATAAAAATGTGTGCTACCAGGAGAGCCAGATTAAAAAGACAAAGGGAAGCACACACTGCATATATGAGCCCAATCTAACAACAAGAGATAAGCCCCAAAGCCTGTATTAATATATTGAAAAGCAGCTGGTACATATTTAAAAAGCACCTGAGGGGCTTTTTTATTTACATTTAACATTTTATATTTTAAAATGCTAGGAGTTTTAAAATGTAAACTAATCCCCTCCTCCAAGGGTAACATTTTAATGGCCCTTCACATTTTCCAAGATCATCTCAGCTGAAAATCTGTTTTCTAAAAGAAGGTGTCTAAATGTTCAGTCACTCAGCAACCTGGGCATTTAAGAATTCAGAAAAAAACTTTATAGAATTTCCAGAAAACCAAAGGTACCTTTAGCTAAGGGCAAAATTAGTCTTGAATTATGCCTTCAGCTCTTGTTGTGTTGATGCTTCCTTTCTGGATCATAAAATCTGCTTTTATGAAACCAAGTGCTAGAAATCACAGAACCCTGATATTCACCAGTCCGATGTGTATGCAAATGTGCATTTGCTTTGCAGGTGCGTCTCTATTTGCCCACACGTCAGTACACATCCATTTCACTGGTTTTGTGCCTAAATCAGGCATTTGTATATACACATCTTGTAGTGCACATGTAAATTGAAACAGGCATGCATTTGTGTCCACTTAAATGAGCACTTAGGATACTGCTGAGCAATTTGTAGTGATTTCATGAAACTTCGAAACCACAAGTGGAATTTGCTTAAGCTTCATATTGCCACTTTTCTTTTCACTGATATTTTGAAGTAAATCTGTGAGAACATCACACATACATAGATATAGATACACACACACACACACACACACGAAAACAATTGAGTAATCAAATTTTGGAAGGTCAAAACTTTTTCCCACCCCACCTTTTGGTTTCCAGTTTATTTTTTTGTTGTCTTTTGTTTCTCTCTCTCTCTCTCTCTCTTTTTTTTTTTTTAATTGCAGGCAGAAAATCCATTTTTCTGCCATTTTTGTGGGGTTAGGATGAACAGGACAAAATCTGCTAGTGAAATTAATGGCTTTTCACCTGGTGAAAAAGTTGCCAGTTTTGCTGCTAAGAAGCAAAAATTAACAGTTTCACACAGCTCTAAGGTTGGATTCTTGTTTAAAAATAGTAGAGCTCCCAAATGCATGAAAGGTCTTTATCTTTATGGAATCCCTTCTGACTTTTGCATCTCCTGCTTATTAAGGAATTCTCAAACACAAATTCCTGTAACCAAGATAAGCCCAAGTCACAAAATGTGAACAAACCAAAACTTGAAGATGTTCAGATCTGGGTTGCCACATTTAAAAAATTTGTGTCCAGATCTGGTTTCATATTTTGACTCTCCCCACAGGTCTGGATATTTGGATCAAGCGTGTTGCTTAGGATCCATCTCTGCTATGCACTATGTTTGGTAAACGGGATTTCTAGATTCCTTTTACAGCCCACCACTGGTTTCATATGTCAGGAACCACTTCATAGGTTTCAGTCTCCCTGACAGTGAATGGGAAGCTTTGCCTGGTGAGTGAAAGGACCTATTTTAGATAGCCTTCCAAACATGTATGGGGGAATAGGGGCGGGTGGCGGCGGGGGGGAGGAGAGGGAGTGGTGATGCCTTCCTGAGTTTGCAGATAAGCAGTGCCTGTATCTGCTGCTACTGAATAGCTTTTACAGGCAATAATAGACACTGGTAAGTTTCACTACTGATATTCAAAACCCTGTGGGCAGCATGAAAGTGGGCAGTGTGATTGGCCTAGGCACTGAAGCTGCTGCCCATAAGGTTTACCAGTGGTCCACCCATTATTTTGGATTGACCTCTAGCTAAGCAGGTGTCTAGTCATTTTTTAATTTTTATGATGTAATAATCAAAATGTTGGAAAAATAGCACTCCTCTTAATCTGACTCCTCTCATTTTAGAGAAAGTAACTTGATCTCTTATTATCATTGTTCAGATTTGACTTTCATTTTATCTAATTGGATATCTATGTTTAAAAGTCACAAAAAATGAGCATCAGTAAATATTAAGATAGAATTAATTTCAACGTTCTGAAAACATCACAAACCACACAAAAATGTCTTGTAGTTTGTGATGTGTCTAAAAAGTTTAATGAACTAACTTCCTGATATTAGCTTAATGTATTGTCCATCCCATCTATTATTCCCTATAATGATTAGATCCTTCTCCCACTAAGGTCAATGGGAATTTTGTAAGCGACTTCAATAAGAGACGGATTGACCCCATAGGAGTATTTTGCACCTAAGAGATGGTGATTATAATATATATATAAAAGATACATGTTTCTAAATCTTAACACAAACAGAATTTTGTCAGACTGTCAAACTTCAAGAAGAAAATGTTAATTATTCTCTCGCTAATCATGTCTGCTTACATGTTTCAAATCTATTTTTCTCCCAGTTTAGAGAAAACACCCACAAACACAACAAAGCTTGGTTATCTGTGAAACTGTAAAACAGGAGCTAGGTAAAACTATGTGAACTTGTATAAATTTAGCAGTTCTGTGGGACTTTCACTTTTTGCTTATAGTTCATTGTTGCTAGCAGATTTATATTGAGCAGGAGGTTAGCAAAAAGTTCTTGTTTTGTACATTGGATTTATCTGGGAGAAATCTGAGCGTAGGCACATTCTGTTCTTGCTGTGGAGACTTGCAAAGATTCATATGTATCTATCAGGTGCATAACAGGGAATCTCGCAAGGCAGTTATATGTTTTTGTGTATGTAGGTTAATGAAGTGTGCCTTCTATCCTGCAGCCAAGTTGAGGTTTCTTATAGTGGCAGCATTAAAAAAAAAAAAAAAGACCTAAAAATGAGCCCGAAGCTATGTCTGCTCTTCATAGCTAACTCAGAAACACTGTAGGATCAGCTTTATGAGCACTTCAGCATTTGCAACTTTAGATTTTTACATCCTCACCTTTCATCAGTGGATGATGCCCCTGTTAGTGTTCTCAGGCTCCTGCTAAGACTTTTTTACTTTTCTGTGATCCTATGAAGAAAGTAGCTTCCAATCAGTCATGTCCAGAGGTGCAATTCCAGGAAAACCCTTAGGGATAATCGTTTCCATGAAAAGTATCCAGTCTAGACACCAAGCAAAACATGTGTCCTTTACTGAGTCCCAGAATCCTGGGACTTGGAAGAGACACGGCCCTATCTTCTTCAGTGTGGAGCAGCAATTTCTCTTTTGCATTTAGCAAAGCTCAATATAGAAAAGCTGAGCCCAGAAATAAAACCATGGCAGACCTTTTTTCTTTTTCCTTTTCCTCCATCCTCTCTCTGATTTTACATCCTGAAGGTCTGAGTGTCCCCGTAGCACAGTGCAAGGGCACTTCCAAAGCTACATCTCTTAAGCAATAAACAGGAGGTGTTATTTCGGAAGCGGCAGTCATCTGGAAGGGCCAAGGCAAAGAGGAAAGAGAGAGGACTTTTACAGTTAAATTTGTTGTGAGTTGGGAGCCTGGGGTCACCCAAGCTGCCATCCCTGCTACCATGTCTTGTTAAAGAAGTGAAAATAAAAATAAAAAAAAGCTGTGTGACTTTAAACACTTCCACAGGGCACATATGACATAGCTAGATAATAAATGGCCATGACAATGTCTACAGAGTGTCAATTAGACAATGAGAGAGAGGCTCAAAAACAAAAAGCTCTCTCTCTTTATTAGAATGAACTTTCCGTTCATAAAGTACTAGGTCAATAAATTAGAATGAAACTCTTTGGTCTACTTGTAATTATATATTTGAGGTTATCCCGTCTATTAATTATCCAGGAAGAGGCACATTAATATAATAATCAGAACTGAATTATGCTCTCTGGGAACTGAGTCTCCGTACTATAAATGTATTCAGTTCCTGGACATTCTAGTGTTTTACTGTTACAATACATGGATTCACATCACTCTTATAGGAAGATGTGACTATTATATTTTTTAAGAGGACAAGAAAATATCCACCATAAGTAAAGTGCAATATTTTATTGCAATTCAAATGCCTTAATAAAAAGAGCAGATTTAATTGCCTTCAGTACTAAAATGGGCATCCTTTCTTTTACATACACAGAATATTCCATTTAAAATCAAATGTTCTATGTTGTATAATTCTCCAAGATGGGTTGTATGGTTTGGAATTGTGCTATGCCTAGAGATTTGCAAATTCCCTATCACAATAACCTTCTTCTGTAGTTATAATAAACTGGGGAAAGGACAAATAGCCTCATTAAAAAGAGTACCCAGTAAGGTAAAATGCAGGCATTATGAATAATTCCCATCAGAGATGTTTAAAATGTCACATTATGGTGAGATAAAATTTTAGCACAAAGAATCCCAGTGCTTTCTGAAGCTATTAACCAGAGCTTATCTTTCCATAAAGAGCCAAAATTCAGCTCCATCTCTGTTACTTAGAATCAACCATGTATATTATTTACCAGCAAATATGAACTGGGTTTGTTTTGATCATCTCAGGATGACAGTAGCTGTTTACTTTACAAATGTATAAAACTAGTCAAATATTGTAGCCGCTGGCAATACCAGCCACAGTAAATTGGCCATTGTATTTTCTAATCTATTACCTGCTCTTTAAAACATTATAAATTAACATTTTAAATACAAAGCATTACTATTTTTAAAGGAATCTCTAATGATTAAATTCCTTGCAGGTGGTGCTTGATACGCATCTGGCAAAAGAGTATGAAAGCATCTGCTCCTTAACAAGTAGCCTTCTTTTCACCTGCATGTCCTTACTAACAAGCATCTGTTGGCTGGCTGCGTGTGTAACCAGGACTTGGATTTTGCTTATAAATAAATTGTACCTGTGAAAATCGACAGTGTAGAAAATCCACAGAGAGCCAGGGAGGAAAAAACCCTTACGGAATTTCTTTAAGTCTCTCTTTTAAAAGCAGCAAATGACAGTCCTCATTTAAAACTTCTACTACCACTTCTGGGTTAAACTAACAACACCTTTTGTTTCGAAAACATTTTGGCAGTAGTGAGCATCAGAAAATGCATGCAAAGCATGGCTGCAAGTGGGGGAAACAACGGGAGCAGGGGCGTTGTTTTCAAGCATAATTAAAGTTCACAAGCATATATGTGTGTATAATATATATACATAATGTGTTCACAAGCATAATTAAAGTTATACACAAACGGGTGAAATTCAGCCTTTCATAGAGATCCAGCACAAAGTCTGTGCCTAGGTTTGTTTGGCACATTGAGCCTTCCGTTGGCCCTCAGCATGGGGCTGAAGCTCAGTCAAGAGGGATTCAGTGAAATGTCCATGTTTAAACCCTGGGGTCTGTCACATTGTCACCAAATACCTGGGCTTGTGCATACGGCTAGAAGTCAGAAATGTTCCATTAGAGTAAAGTCCCCGTTCTCTGACTCCTGAGGCTCAACTCACACTTGTGAAATTTGCAAATTCCCAAATTTAACCCTGCAGGATAAAGTCTGCATGTGGAGGAGCCAGAAACCCCACATGCAAGAGGCAATGGGGAGGAAATGTAATGAAGTAATATCAATCCTTCCCTCTTCTTTCCCCCGCTTGAAATCCGTGGATGCTTCCACGGCACACTTACAGATCCTTGAGTTCAGTAAGAGCATGAGGTGAGAGGCAGGACCAGCGGGAGGTCATCCGTCTGCGGTTCCCCTCTCTTTGCCCCAGTTATTTATACTAAACCCTCTACCATGGTACCTGAGTGCCTAGTCTGACGCTGTCAGCACTATCTCCCCTGGCTGGAAGGTACTAGAAGCAGAGGGTCTGGCTATGGCTGCAGGCCAAGTTCCCAGGACAGCACACCTCCCAAAGGGAGTCATTTAATCAAGGAGTTTGGGGAGTACCCCTTTGCTTCCTCCATTCCCTTGAAGGGTTTGCAGCTGGAAACTAAGGAGTGAGGTGCTCCCCCGTCTATCCGATGGCCTTTGAAAGCCATCCTTTGACTGTTATGCAATCCCTCCTCCACCAGAATGATGACTTGGGAACACCAGGATGATATCCTAACCTTACAGAAGTCAGTTGAAGTTTTTCCCTGGACCATAATGGGGCCATGTTTTCACCATAAAGACTGAAAGTTGCCAGTTGCCCCATGTTTTATTCTCCTTGCAGAGGGAATGAATTGGGTCCTAGTCAACTTTGTGACATGGGTGCGGAGGAGCTAGGTACTCAGCTACTACCCTGAATAGAATAGAAGAGGCTTGACAGAATGCTTAGAACACACCACATACCCCCAAGGAACAAGGGAGTGAAGAAAATGCCCTTTCCTATCCCTTACACCAGTGCATGTGACACCAGTGTCCCAGAGCTGACCATTTATCTCATTCAACCCACTTCCCCTGAACACTCCTCACCGCTGCATTTTGATTCTAGAAGCCCTGAAAATAGAACAGTGCTTAGAAACTAGGGCATCAGGCTTTGGGCTGTATTTTAAAGAATCCTTATTGAGGTTACAGGAACAAACCATCCCGATGTGTAGAAAGAATAGTAAATATGGCAGGTGACCAGCTGGGCTTAACAGTGAAATCCTTGCTGATCTTAAACACAAAAAAGAATCTTACAAGGAGTGGAAGATTGAACAAATGACCAGGGAGGAGTATAAAAATATTGCTCGGGCATGCAGGAGTGAAATCAGGATGGCCAAATCACACCTGGAGTTGCAGCTAGCAAGAGATGTTAAGAGTAACAAGAAGGGTTTCTTCAAGGATGTTAGCAATAAGAAGAAAGTCAAGGAAAGTGTGGGCCCCTTACTGAATGAGGGAGGCAACCTAGTGACAGAGGATGTGGAAAAAGCTAATGTACTCAGTGCTTTTTTTGCCTCTGTCTTCACAAACCAGGTCAGCTCCCAGACTACTGCACTGGGCAGCACAGCATGGGGAGGAGGCAACTAGCCCTCTGTGGAGAAAGAAGCGGTTTGGGACTATTTAGAAAAGCTGGATGAGCACAAGTCCATGGGGCTGGATGTGCTGCATCCTAGAGTGCTAAAGGAGTTGGCGGATGTGATTGCAGAGCCATTAGCCATTATCTTTGAAAACTCACGGTGATCGGGGGAGGTCCCGGATGACTGTGAAAAGGCTAATGTAGTGTCTATCTTTAAAAAAGGGAAGAAGGAGGATCCGGGGAACTACAGGCCAGTCAGCCTCATCTTAATCCCTGGAAAAATCATGGAGAAGGTCCTCAAGGAATCAATTCTGAAGCACTTAGAGGAGAGGAAAGTGATCAGGAACAGTCAGCATGGATTCACCAAGGGCAAGTCATGCCTGACTAATCTAATTGCCTTCTATGATGAGATAACTGACTCTGTGGATGAGGGGAAAGCAGTGGACGTGTTGTTCCTTGACCTTAGCAAAGCTTTTGATACGGTCTCCCACAGTATTCTTGACAGCAAGTTAAAGAAGTATGGGCTGGATGAATGGACTATAAGGTGGACAGAAAGCTGGCTAGACCGTTGGGTTCAACGGGTAGTGATCAGTGGCTCCATGTCTAGTTGGCAGCCAGTATCAAGCGGGGTGCCCCAAGGGTCGGTCCTGGGACCGGTTTTGTTCAATATCTTCATTAATGATCTGGAGGATGGTGTGGATTGCACCCTCAGCAAGTTTGCAGATGACACTAAACTGGGAGGAGAGGTAGATATGCTGGAGGGTAGGAATAGGATAGAGAGGGACCTAGACAAATTGGAGGATTGGGCCAAAAGAAATCTGATGAGGTTCAACAAGGACAAGTGCAGAGTCCTGCACTTAGGACAGAAGAATCCCATGCACTGCTACAGAACAGGGACCGAATGGCTAGGCAGCAGTTCTGCAGAAAAGGACCTAGGGAAGCTGGATATGAGTCAACAGTGTGCCCTTGTTACCAAGAAGGCTCACGTCATTTTGGGCTGTATAAGTAGGGGCATTGCCAGCAGATCGAGAGACGTGATCATTCCCCTCTATTTGACATTGGTGAGACCTCATCTGGAGTACTGTGTCCAGTTTGGGGCCCCACACTACAAGAAGAATGTGGAAAAATTGGAAAGCGTCCAGCAGAGGGCTACAAAAATAATTAGGGGACTGGAACACATGACTTATGAGGAGAGGCTGAGGGAACTGGGATTGTTCAGTCTGCAGAAGAGAAGAATGAGAGGGGATATGATAGCTGCTTTCAACTACCTGAAAGGGGGTTCCAAAGAGGATGGATCTAGACTGTTCTCAGTGGTAGCAGATGACAGAACAAGGAGTAATGGTCTCAAGTTGCAATGGGGGAGGTTTAGGTGGGATATTAGGGAAAAGTTTTTCACTAGGGAGTGGTGAAGCACTGGTCAGCTTTACGTAGGGAGGTGGTGGAATCTCCTTCCTTTGAGGTTTTTAAGGTCAGGCTTGACAAAGCCCTGGCCGGTATGATTTAGTTGGGGATTAGTCCTGCTTTGAGCAGGGGTTTGAACTAGATGACCTCCTGATATTCTATGATTCTAATATGAGGCCATGTGCTGCTCCAGTGGGAGCTTTCATCTTCAGTGCATGACACTTCCATTTGTAATTAAGTAAATACAAACCCAGCAAAAATAACCAGAACAGTCCATGTAACACAGCATCATCATTAATGTCTAGCATCAGATTAAGCTGCTTATAGTCAGCTGAATGGGAAACCGTCATTGTTTTATTAAAGCAGTTTGTTGGGGGGTAGATTTGTGTTATCAGTTCAGCTCAGCACAGATAAACTCTGTCAATGAAATAGACAAAAGATATATTTGGGTTCAGAAATCCGGTATATCCTTTCCTCTCTTTTTCCTTGATAATATAGCCGGCATGCTCTTGTCTTCATGGCATGCAAAAGTTGAACTCAGGCTGCTGATCTAAAAAACATACAATAATACAAATATTTACACTAATAAATAGAAATAAAACAGATAAAAATCTAACCATTCTCATTACCCACATAACTTTCTTTCCCATGCTAAATTATATTAAAGCAAAAGTACATACTAAGCCTTCAAGGTTACTTTAAATAAATAGGTTATTTAAATGCAAAAGTAACTTCTTTTTTGTTTAAGAACATAATAACGTAAGAATGGCCATACTGGATCAGACCAATGGTCCATCTAGCCCAGTATAATGTCTTCCAACAGTGGCCAATGCCAGGTGCCCCAGAGGGAATGAAGAGAACAGGTAATCATCGAGTGATCCATCCCCTGTCGCCCACTTCCAGCTTCTTGCAAACAGAGACTAGGGACACCATCCCTGCCCATCCTGATTAATAGTCATTGACAGACCTATCCTCCATTAATTTATCTAGTTCTTTTTTGAACCTTGTTATAGTCTTGGCCTTCACAACATCCTATGGCAAGGAGTTCCACAGGTTTACTGTGCTTTGTGTGAAAAAATATTTCCTTTTGTTTGTTTTAAACCTGCTGCCTATTAATTTCATTTTGTGACCCCTGGTTCTTGTGTTATGAGAAGGAGTAAATAACACTTTCTTATTTACTTTCTCCACACCCGTCATGATTTTATAGACCTCTGTCATATCCCCCCTTAGTCATCTTTTTTCCAAGCTGAAAAGTCCCAGTCTTATTAATCTCTCCTCGTATGGTAGCTGTTCCATACCCTGAATCATTTCTGTTGCCCTTTTCTGAATCTTTTCCAATTCCAATATATCTTTTTGAGATGGGGCGACCACATCTGCACGCAGTATTCAAGCTGTGGGCGTACCATGGATTTATATAGAGGCAATATGATATTTTCTGTCTTATTGTCTATCTCTTTCTTAATGATTCCCAACATTCTGTTCTCTTTTTTAACTGCCGCTGCATATTGAGTAGATGTTTTCAGAGAACTATCCACAATGACTCCAAGATCTCATTCTTGAGTGGTAACAGCTATTTCAGACCCTATTGTTTTATATGTATAGTTGGTATTATGTTTTCTAATGTGCATTACTTTTCATTTATCAACATTGAATTTAATCTGCCATTCTGTTGCCCAGTCACCCAGTTTTGAGATATCCTTTTGTAGCTCTTAATTAAGTCCCAGGCAGACTGCAATCTTGAGTAGTTTTGTATCATATACGAATTTTGCCACCTCACTGTTTACCCTTTTTTCCAGATCATTTATGAATATGTTGAATAGGACTAGTCCCAATACAGACCCCGGGGGACATCACTGTTTACCTCTCCCTATTGTGAAAGCTGACCATTTATTCCTATTCTTTGTTTCCTATCTTTTAACTAGTAACTAATTCATGAGAGGACCCTCCCTCTTATCCCACGACTGCTTACTTTGCTTAAAAGCCTTTGGTGAGGGACCTTGTCAAACGCTTTCTGAAAATCTAAATACACTATATCCATTGGATCCCCCTTGTCCACATGCTTGTTGACCCCTTCAAAGAATTCTAGTAGATTGGTGAGGCATGATTTCCCTTTACTAAAACCATGTTGACTATTCCCCAACAAATTTTGTTCATCATCTATGTGTCTGACAAATTTGTCCTTTACTATAGTTTCAACCAGTTTGCCCGGTACTGAAGTCAGGCTTACTGGCCTGTAATTGCCGGGGTCACCTCTGGAGCCCTTTTTAAAAATTGTCATCATATTAGCTATCCTAAAGTCATTTGGTACAGAAGCTGATTTAAATGATAGGTTATAGACTACAGTTAGTAGTCCTGCAATTTCACGTTTCAGTTCCTTCAGAACTCTTGAGTGAATACCATCTGATCCTGGTGACTTATTTCTGTTTATTTTATCAATTTGTTCCAAAACCTCCTCTAATGACACCTCAATCTGGGACAGTTCCTCAGATTTGTCACCTAAAAAGAATGGCTCAGGTTTGGAAATCTCCCTCACATCCTCAACCACGATGCAAAGAATTCATTTAGTTTCTCCGCAATGGCCTTATCATCTTTGAGTGCTCCTTTAGCCTCTTGATCATCCAGTGGCCACACTGGTTGTTTAGCAGGCTTATTGCTTCTGATGTATTTAAAAAAATTTGATATTACTTTTTGAGTCTTTGGCTAGCTGTTCTTCAAATTCTTTTTTGGCCTTCCTAATTATATTTTTGCACTTCATTTGCCAGAGTTTATGCTCTTTTCTAGGATTTATCTTCCACTTTTTAAAGGATGCCTTTTTGCTTCTCACTGCTTCTCTTATTTTGTTGTTTGGGGTATACATTTAAGTTGAGCCTCTCTTATGGTGTCTTTAAAAAATTTCCATGCAGTTTGCAGAGATTTTACTTTTGGTGCTGTACCTTTTAATTTCTGTTTTACTAACCTCCTCCTTTTTGTGTAGTTCCCCTTTCTGAAATTAAATGCTACAGTGTTGGACTGCTGTGGTGTTTTCCTCACCACTGGGATGTTAAATTTAATTATATTATGGTCACTATTACCAAGCAGTCCAGCTATATTCACTTCTTGGATCTGATCCTGTGCTCCACTTAGGACTAAATCAAGAATTGCCTCTCCTCTTGTGGGTTCCAGGAATAGCTTCTCCAAGAAGCAGTCATTTAAGGTGTCAAGAAACTTTATCTCTGCATCCTGTCCTGAGGTGACGTACCCAGTCAATATGGGGATAGTTGAAATCCCCCATTATTATTGAGTGTTTTATTTTAATAGCCTCTCTAATCTCCCTGAGCATTTCACAGTCATTATCACCATCTTGGTCAGGTGGTTGGTAATATATCCCTGTTGCTATATTCTTTATCTCTATTGCTATATTCTTATTATCGAGTATGGAATTACTATCCATAGAGATTCTATGGTGCAGTATGGTTCATTTAAGATTCTACTAGAATCATTTGATTCTATGCTTTCTTTCACATATAGTGCCACTCCCCCACCAGCACGACCTGTTCTGTCCTTCCAATATATTTTGTACCCTGGTATTACTGTTTCCCATTGATTATCCTCATTCCACCAAGTTTCTGTGATGCCTATTATATCAATATCCTCATTTAATATGAGGCACTCTAGTTATCCATCTTATTATTTAGACTTCTAACATTGGTATATAAGCACTTTAAAAACCTGTCATTTTTTATCTGTCTCCCATTACATGCTGTATTTGAATGAGACTTTTTTCATTTGACAGTTTCTCATCAGATCCTACCTGTATTTTATCATCTTCCATACGCTGCTCGTTACTAGGACATAGAGAATCTCCATGAGTAGATGCTCCCCTAAGGGATGTCTCTGTTTGAACTAAGTGTTCCTCCGCACCTGTCAGCTTTCCTCCAGCCCTTAGTTTAAAAACTGCTCTACGACCTTTTTAATTTTAAGTGCCAGCAATCTGGTTAAGTTTTGATTTAGGTGGAGCCTATCTTTCCTGTATAGGCTCCCTCTTTCCCAAAAGTTTCCCCAGTTCCTAATAAATCTAAACGCTTCCTCCTTACACCGTCATCTCATCCACGCATTGAGACCCTGCAGTTCTGTCAGTCCAACTGGCCCTGCATGTGAAACTGGAAGCATTTCAGAAAATGCTATCATGGAGGTCCAGAACTTCAATCTCTTACCTAGCAGCCTAACTTTGGCCTCCAGGACCTCTCTCCTGTCCCTCCCTATGTCATTGGTACCTACATTTACTACGACCACCGGCTCCTCCCCAGCACTACACATAAGTCTATCTAGATGTCTCAAGAGATCTGCATCCTTCTCACCAGGCAGGCAAGTCACCATGCAGTTCTCCTGATCATTGGAAACCCAGCTATCTATGGGTACGTCTTCACTACCCGCCAGATCAGAGGGTAGTGATCGATCTATTGGGGATCGATTTATTGTGTTTCGTCTAGACGCGATAAATCGATCCCCGAATCGATGCCTGTACTCCACCTCTGCAGGAGGAGTAAGCGGAGTTGACGGGGGAGCCGCCGCGGTCGACTTGCCACCGTGAGGACGGCCAGGTAAATCGAACTAAGATACTTCGATTTCAGCTACGCAAATAGCGTAGCTAAAGTTGCGTATCTTAGTTCGAACCCTCCTCCCACCCACCCCCCAATGTCGCCCAAGCCTAAGTTTCTAATAATCGAATCGCCCATTTCTAATACCTGTCTCTTCCTAATAACTTGAGTTCCCTCCCCGGGAGAGGTATCCTCAGTGAGAGAGGATACCACGACATCATCTGGAAGGAGAGTCCCAACTTTGGGATCATTTCCCTCTGCTCAAGTTGGATATTCTCCTTCCCTGAGACTTTCATCCTCCTCAACAGCACAGAGGTTGTCAGACTGGGTGTGGGACTGTTCTACGGTGTCCCAGAAAGTCACATCTACGTACCTCTCTGTCTCCCTTAGCTCCTCCAGTTCAGCCACCCTAGTCTCCAAAGCCCATAAATGGTCTTGAGGGTCAGGAGCTCCTTGCACCAAATGCACACATATGCCACCTGCACATAGGGCAGGTAATCATATATGCTGCATTGGGTGCAATAAACTGGGTAGCCCCCACTCTGTTGCTGGACTTCTGCCTGCATTCTCTTTTTACTCCTGCAGCTCGTTCCTTTGTTGTTGTTTTGTTTTTATCATGGGGTGTTTTTTGGCTTAAGTTTAAAGAAGTTGAAGGAATTTTAAGTGTATGTAGACCTCGCTCACACTTTCCAAGTAAACTCCCTCGCAAAACTCCCTTGTTAGCCACTCCTGTTTGTTAGCGTTTGCTTTTTGTTTTGTTGAAAAGAGCACATATCCTCAACACCGTCTCAAGACACATACCAAGGTCACCAACATTTCAATATGTGATTCAGGGTCTATTTAGGCTGCTTTAAATCTCATATATTTGAGCCATCTGAAATTGAACCAATGACCGCCTAAAAACTAATTGAGCTTGCACATCAGTGATGAAATAATTTGAGTTAGAGTTGCTGGGAAGGGTATTTTTAGTTTGCAAAATATGCTCTCAACCTGTGTGGTGGAATGCACAATGCATACTAAAAGGTGTGGGTGAGAACTGGTTGAGGATTTGGGAATGTTGTTACCTTGACTGGGTGAATGTGTCTGTGAGTTACAACAGAGAACTAGGAGTGAGGGCTCCTCGGATCCAATTCTTATCTCTGCCACGGATTCAGTGTGTGACCTTTGATAAGTCACTTAACCTCTCTGGGAATTGGTTTCCTCATCAGTAATATGGGTATGCTATGACCTACTTCACAGGGGCATTCTAAGACATTGAAGTCAAAGGGAGTTTTGCCATTAACTTCAGTGGGGCCACGATTTCACACATCATACTTTTGACACCTTTGGATTAAAGGTATTATGGAAGCATAAAGTAGTAGTAATAGTCTATCTGTAGATGTTAATTATCTCTTTCTTCTGGTGCACTGTTTTGTGCTAAATCTCTAGGCTGTAATCAGTCTGGGCACGCATGCTTTCTTTCAGACAACTTTGATTTTATCTTTTGTTAGAAGGAGTGCTTCGCTGATCTAGGGCAATGAAATTTCCACTCTCATCATTCTTAACCACTTATTGACTCAAAGGTCTTTCCAGGCTTCTGTGTGAAACATAAGTACATGCTTATACATTTAGAGCCTTTACAGGCTTTTTAACTCTCTGGGAGGTTTTTTAACTCTCTGGGAGTAATTTTCAACCTGTGTTCCGCAGACCCCCTGGGGGTCTGCACACTACATCTAAGATTTCCAAAGGGGTCCATACCTCCACTTGAAATTTTTAGTGGTCTGCAAATGAAAAAAGGTTGAAAACCACTGACTTAGAGTAACCAGGTCATTCCATGTGTGAAAGAAAATACAAATATGAGAGTCTTTGTTACTCATCAGCTTGAACTGGTATAGATAAAATTTGCCAGCTCAGTTTGACACTTTGCAATGGCTGGTCTCCAGAGACAGGTAGTAACTTCAGCTCAAAGTAGCATGGGGTAAATGTGGCATTACAAGTTTTGGTCTTCTGTTGCTGTGGTCTTCCCTTTGAGATTTAAAAGAGTGAGTGAGAAAATTGCTGGATCTCATCTCTTATCAGTAGGAGTCCTCAGAGGCCAGGTGACAGCTCTAGTTCTCATTTTCTTGTACCAGTGCTTTCAGTTTGTGGGAAGCAAATTGCTGAAGCCATCTTAGGCTTTCCGTTCAGATTTAGAGTTTTACATCTCATTCAGAAACATGATCTCACTTTCCACAGAGCCAGTCTGAGGAGATAACATTTCTACCTCATCTGGATTATATCCATTTTTTCATGGTAACTTAGATGGTCATAAAAAGAAAAGGAGTACTTGTGGTACCTTAGAGACTAACCAATTTATTTGAGCATAAGCTTTCATGAGCTACAGCTCACTTCATCGGATGCATACTGTGGAAACTGCAGAAGACATTATATACACAGAGACCATGAAACAATACCTCCTCCCACCCCACTCTCCTGCTGGTAATAGCTTATCTAAAGTGATTACTCTCCTTACAATGTGTATGATAATCAAGTTGGGCCATTTCCAGCACAAATCCATGTTTTCTCACCCTCTGCCCCCCCTCCAAAAAACACACACACAAACTCACTCTCCTGCTGGTAATAGCTTATCCAAAGTGACCACTCTCCTTACAATGTGTATGAAAATCAAGGTGGGCCATTTCCAGGAAGTTTTTGGAAAATGTAGGGGACAATTTCCTGGTGCAAGTGCTGGAGGAACCAACTAGGGGCAGAGCTCTTCTTGACCTGCTGCTCACAAACCGGGAAGAATTAGTAGGGGAAGCTAAAGTGGATGGGAACCTGGGAGGCAGTGTCCATGAGATGGTCGAGTTCAGGATCCTGACACAAGGAAGAAAGGAAAGCAGCAGAATACGGATCCTGGACTTCAGAAAAGCAGATTTTGACAACCTGAGGGAACTGATGGGCAGGATCCCCTGGGAGAATAACATGGGGGGGAAAGGAGTCCAGGAGAGCTGGCTGTGTTTTAAAGAATCCTTATTGAGGTTACAGGGACAAACCATCCCGATGTGTAGAAAGAATAGTAAATATGGCAGGCAACCAGCTTGGCTTAACAGTGAAATCCTTGCTGATCTTAAATACAAAAAAGAAGCTTACAAGAAGTGGAAGATTGGACAAATGACCAGGGATGAGTATAAAAATATTGCTCGGGCATGCAGGAGTGAAATCAGGAAGGCCAAATCACACCTGGAGTTGCAGCTAGCAAGAGATGTTAAGAGTAACAAGAAGCGTTTCTTCAGGTATGTTAGCAACAAGAAGAAAGTCAAGGAAAGTGAATGAAGGAGGCAACCTAGCGACAGAGGATGTGGAAAAAGCTAATGTACTCAATGCTTTTTTTTGCCTCTGTCTTCACGAACAAGGTCAGCTCCCAGACTACTGCACTGGGCAGCACAGCATGGGGAGGAGGCGACCAGCCCTCTGTGGAGAAAGAAGTGGTTCGGGACTATTTAGAAAAGCTGGACGTGCACAAGTCCACGAGGCCGGATGCATTAAGTGCTAAAGGAGTTGGCGGATGTGATTGCAGAGCCATTAGCCATTATCTTTGAAAACTCATGGTGATCGGGGGAAGTCCCGGATGACTGGAAAAAGGCTAATGTAGTGCCCATCTTTAAAAAAGGGAAGAAGGAGGATCCGGGGAACTACAGGCCAGTCAGCCTCATCTTAATCCCTGGAAAAATCATGGAGAAGGTCCTCAAGGAATCAATTCTGAAGCACTTAGAGGAGAGGAAAGTGATCAGGAACAGTCAGCATGGATTCACCAAGGGCAAGTCATGCCTGACTAATCTAATTGCCTTCTATGACGAGGTAACTGGTTCTGTGGATGAAGGGAAAGCAGTGGACATGTTGCTCCTTGACCTTAGCAAAGCTTTTGACACTGTCTCCCACAGTATTCTTGCCAGCAAGTTAAAGGAGTATGGGCTGGATGAATGGACTATAAGGTGGATAGAAAGTTGGCTAGATTGTCGGGCTCAATGGGTAGTGATCAATGGCTCCATGTCTAGTTGGCAGCCGGCATCAAATGGAGTGCCCCAGGGGTCGGTCCTGGGACCGGTTTTGTTCAATATCTTCATAAATGATCTGGAGGATGGTGTGGATTGCACCCTCAGCAAGTTTGCAGATGACACTAAACTGGGAGGAGAGGTAGATACGCTGGAGGGTAGGGATAGGATAGAGAGGGACCTAGACAAATTGGAGGATTGGGCCAAAAGAAATCTGATGAGGTTCAACAAGGACAAGTGCAGAGTCCTGCACTTAGGACAGAAAAATCCAATGCACCGTTACAGACTAGGGACCGAATGGCTCGGCAGCAGTTCTGCAGAAAAGGACCTAGGGGTTACAATGGACAAGAAGCTGGATATGAGTCAACAGTGTGCTCTTGTTGCCAAGAAAGCCAATGGCATTTTGGGATGTATAAGTAGGGGCATCGCCAGCAGATCGAGGGACATGATCGTTCCCCTCTATTCGACACTGGTAAGGCCTCATCTGGAGTACTGTGTCCAGTTTGGGGCCCCACACTACAAGAAGGATGTGGAAAAATTGGAAAACGTCCAGCGGAGGGCAACAAAAATGATAAGGGAACTGGAACACATGAGTTCTGAGGAGAGGCTGAGGGAACTGGGGAGGTTTAGTCTGCGGAAGAGAAGAATGAGGGGGGATTTGATAGCTGCTTTCAACTACCTGAAAGGGGTTCCAAAGAGGATGGCTCTAGACTGTTCTCAGTGGTAGCAGATGACAGAACAAGGAGTAATTGTCTCAAGTTGCAGTGGGGGAGATTTAGGTTGGATATTAGGAAAAACTTTTTCACTAGGAGGGTGGTGAAACACTGGAATGCAGTTACCTAGAGAGGTGGTGGAATCTCCTTCCTTAGAAGTTTTTAAGGTCAGGCTTGAGAAAGCTCTGGCTGGGATGATTTAATTGGGGATCGGTCCTGCTTTGAGCAGGGGGTTGGACTAGATGACCTCCTGAGGTCCCTTCCAACCCTGATATTCTATGATTCTATGACTGTGAAATGCTTAAGGAGATTAGAGAGGCTACAAAAATAGAAAACTCAATAATAATGGGGGTTTCAACGATCCCTATATTGACTTGGAATATATCACTTTAGGATGGGATGCAGAGATAAAATTTCATTAATAACTGTTTCTTGGAGCAGCTAGTCCTGGAAACCACACGGGGAGAGGCAATTCTTGATTTAATCCCAAGTGGTGCACAGGATCTGGTACTAGAGGTAAGTAGAGCAGAATATAGCTCAGTAATAGTGACTATAATGTAATTAAATTTAACGTTGTAAGGGATAAAATACCAAAGAAACCTACCACAGTCGCATTTAACTTCAAAAAACAGAACAATACAAAAATGAGGAAGATAGTCAAATGGAAATTAAAAGGAACAGTCACAAGAATCAGGTTTCAGAGTAGCAGCCGTGTTAGTCTATTCACAAAAAGAAAAGGACTACTTGTGGAACCTTAGAGACTAACAAATTTATTTGAACATAAGCTTTCCTGAGCTATAGCTCACTTCATTGGATGCAGTCACAAGAATGTAATGCCTGCATGCTGCATGGAAACTTTTTTAAAACCACCATAACAGATGCTCAAACTAAATGTTTACCCCAAATTAAAAAAAAAACAGTAAGAGGGCCAAAAAAAAATGCCACCATGGCTAAACAATAGAGTAAAAGAGGTGGTCAGAGATGAAAAGACATCTTTGAATAATCAGAAGTCAAATTCTACTGAGGAAAATAGAAAGAAGCATAAATTCTGGCAAGTCAAATGTAAAAGTATAATTAGGCAGGCCAAAAAAAAATTGAAGATCAACTAGCAAAAGGCATAAAAACTAATAGCAAAAAAATATGTTAGTACATCAGAAGCAGGAAGTCTGCCAAACAGTCATTGATCAAGGTGATCAAGGTGCTAAAGGAGCACTCAAGGAAGATAAGGCCATTATGGAGAAGGTAAATTAATTCTTTGAATCAGTCTTCACTGCACAGGATGTGAGGGAGTTTAGGTGACAAATCTGAGGAATTGTCCCAGGTTGAGGTGTAAATAGGGGAGGTTTTGGAACAAATTTGTAAATTAAATAGTAATAAATCAACAGGACTAGCTGGTATTCACCCAAGAGTTCTGAAGGAACATGAAATTGCAGAACTACTAACTGTGATATGTAACCTATCACTTAAATCAGTCCCTGTACTTGATGTCTGGAGGATAGCTAATGTGAAGCTGATATTTTAAAAAGGCTCCAAAGGCGAACCTGGCAATTACTGGCCAGTAAGTCTAACTTCAGTTGAAATTGGTTGAAATTTTAGTAAAAAGCAGAATAATCAGACACTTCGCTCTACACAATATGTTGGGGAAGAGTCAATGCAGCTTTTGTAAAGGGAAATCATCCCTCACCAATTTATTATAATTTTTTGAGGGGTCAACAAACATGTGGACAAGGGTGATCCTGTGGCTATAGTGTACTTGGACTTTCAGAAATCCTTTGACAAGGTCCCTCACCAAAGGCTGTGAACCAAAATAAGCAGTCATGGGATAAAAGAGGAATTCCTTTCATGGATCAGTACCTAGTTAAAGGAAGGAAACAAAACAGGAATAAATGGTCATTTTTCACAGTGGAGAGAGGAACATAGCGGAGTGCCCGCAGGATCTGTACTGGGACTAGTGCTGTTCAACATATTCATGAATGATCTGGAAAAAGGGGTAAATAGTGAGGTGGCAAAGTTTGCAGATGATACAAAATTACTCAAACTAGTTAAGTCCAAAGCTGACTGCAAAGAGTTACAAAGGGATCTCACAAAACTGGGTGAGTGGGCAACAAAATGGCAGATGAAATTCAGTGTTGATAAATGCAAAGTATTGAACATTGAAAAACATAATCCCAAAGACACATACAAAATGATGGACACATAACTAAATTAGCTGTTACCACTCAGCAAAGAGCTAGTTCTCTGAAAACATATGCTTACTGTGCAACAGCAGTCAAAAAAAAGCTAAGAGAATGTTAGGAACCATTAGGAAAGGGATGGATAATAAGATAGAAAATACCATAATATCACCATGTAAATCCATGGTATGCCCACACCTTGAATACTGCATGCAGTTCTGGTCACCCTATGTCAAAAATATATGTTAGAATTTGAAAAAGTACAGAGAAGGGCAGCAAAAATTATCAGGGGTTTAGAACAGCTTTTGTATGAGGAGAGCTTAAAAAGACTGGGACTGTTCAGCTTGGAAAGGAGACAGCTATGGGGGGATGTGACAGAGGTCTATAAAATCTTGACTGATGCACAGAAAGTGAATAAGGACGTGTTATTTACCCCTTCACAAATCACAAGAAACAGAGCTCGGCTGACGAAATTAACAGGCAGTCAGTTTAAAATAAACATAAGGAAGTGCTTCTTCACACAAAGCACAGACACCTATGGAAGTCATTGCCGAGGGATGTTATGAAGCCCAAAAGTATAACTGGGTCCAAAAAAGAATTAGATAAGATCATGGAGGCTATTAGCCAAGATGGTCAGGGATGTAACCCTCTGCTCTGGACATCCTTAAACCTCTGACTGCTAGAAGCTGGGACTGGATGAGAGGGGTTGGATCACGTGGTACATTTCTCTGTTCTGTTCACTCCCTCTGGCACCAGCCACTGTCAGAAAGCACCATACAGGGCTAGATGGACCATTGGTCAGACCCATTCTTCTATTCTTAACTTGCCTCAGATAATATGTCAACATCTTCGACAGTTATCCTAGCACTATTTTCTTATACAGTATCATGGTCTTGATGTTATTTTACCTTTAAAATATAATATCAATCTGTTCTTTGATTAGCCTGATAAATATTCTTTGTTTTAAGACTGTCCACTTTAGAAAGCATGGAAATAGAGATGAAGAGATGAACAAAATATTTCACAACTCTTTATGACTAGCAGGCATTTACCTCAAGGGAAGACTGTGGAACTTATTTTAAGCAGGATTGTCCTATTTATGATTTATAGGTCTGGTATCCCTGTAGTCTTATTTTTATGCCTCCGGTGTTCACGCAGATAATGGGATCAGTGCATGTAATTTCAACTCTTTCAAAAGAATTCATAACCCTTTTCAAGCTCTTGTTCACTACAAGTCACTTGTATGCCAATTTTGGTAATAATCAGCCACCTAACTTGACAATATGCTAATATAATTGTTGCTTGTAGTTTAGTAGCTGATATTATATCCTTTCACCTTGAGGTCTGATTCTAGATTCAATTGAGGCTATTAAGGACTAGCCCTACTTAGTACACACAATCTTTTTGTGGGTCTACCAGTGAGCAGTGCTGTAGGAAAGGGTGTTTGAGAGCTTTCATGATAAAAACCTGTTTACAGAGGTCTATAAATTGTTGGTGTCAATGTGTTGCAGCTTGATTGTTGTAAAAACACAAGTGAATGGGAGGTTGCACGTTGTGGTATATCTTTTAAATGAAGTTTTACAAAATCTGTTAGTGTTTCTTTTTAAATGGCAGCAGACTCTCATTGACCTTCACTTTTTTATATTTTGCAACCCAAAATCGTCCACAACTAAGGCTGTATAGCAAATGCTAGAGTGACATCCCATGCTAATAAAACATAATTAGTTTTACAAAATGGACCACAATGTGCCTCCTACCGTATCATGAATTCTGAGGTAGTAACACGAGGGAAACAGCAGCTGAGTGCACACAGGTTTTCTGACTTTTTTTTTATATGCATATTTGTATACAAATGCTGAAAGTTTGAGGGCTAGTGTAAATTAGCATAACTCCATGGATATCAGCCAAGCTGCTTCTCTTTACACCAAACTAAAGTTCTGGGCCTCCGTTTCCAAAGAATTTAGAATGACAGAAAATATGTTATGATTTATTGAGCCAAGTTTTTATCTGGTCTTAAGAAAGTTTTATTTGTATCCTGTATTTGTACGGTACCTGTGTGCAAATAATTGCAGGTGGAAGGTAGATGCCCACTTATCTAACTGTGCACCTTTAATCAGGTATGTAGCTATTGAGACAGGTGAAATTATGCCCACAAATAACTGCAAAAATTTCTAGGGCCACGTAGGATCATAGTCACACGGAAAGTGGCATGCAAAGTCATCGGGTCCATCTCTGTGATCCAAACACAATCCCCAGTAATAGTGAGTTATGAACGGGAGTGACTCATATGGATCATGAGGATATGACTGAAATTTGCTCCAAAGGACAAGTATGGGGAACAGTTTCGTATGTATAAATAACTGGTGTTAGCATATTTAAGTCAGGCTCTTACGTCATTAGAATTTTGTTTTTGAAGAACAGGACTAAGAAAAATCAAATGGGCCTGCACAATCTCCGTATGTAGAAGTCCCATGGAAGTCAGTGAGGGATCTGCATGATGAGGCCTTGTTGACTCTGGCCAATTATAAGTACCCAGTTCATTAATAACCAATCCAGCTTCCAAACCACACAAGTCAACAGAAACTCTCTTTGTCTGACCAGGAAGTCAAATGAATTCTTTACTGAATCTGGCCCTCTGTGTCTAAGATATCACATAATTTCTAACATACATTTCTAGATTTAATCATAATGACTTGTTTTTATATACAATGCGCAAACATCAGAAATTCAGTGCATTTTGAAGCCTATTTCTGGTTATGTAGGTGTGCAGGAGTGCATCAAGCAGTACTCCTTTTCTTTTTGCGGATACAGACTAACACGGCTGCTACTCTGAAACCTGTCATTATGCAAGGCACTGAATTTAGCCGTATGGAGTGGAAATCTATCGACTTCATGAAAAAACTCATACAGATACAGACAGACATCATCTTCCTTTCCCCACTGTATTTTCCACTGAATGCATCCGATGAAGTGAGCTGTAGCTCACGAAAGCTTATGCTCAAATAAATTTGTTAGTCTCTAGGGTGCCACAAGTACTCCTTTTCTTCAAGCAGTCCTATTAGTGACATAGCTGACCCCTGACATCTAACACAATGAATGTCTCCTGCCACTCAACCTATTTAGTAATGGGAGAGATCATGTCAAAGCACTTCTCTCACCTACAGCACAATTAGAATCAGCAGACTTGAGGAGGAGAGGGGACAACTTAGAATTCCAGGGTGCACACTAGTCATCAGCTAAACTACTACTGAGATTGAGAGGCTTCTTCAAAACAGGACATGAATTTAAATGAGGATTTACTATCTGAGAAGTCTTCTAAAAATAAGAATTGTATAATAGCAATAATTTACAAAAAGCAGCCTCTAAAATCACCCATCCAATGGCACAAAAGCTCTAACTATTGTCGCAGACACCCTTTTAGGTAACTGGAAATAATACATTAATTAGTTCATTGTAAGAAAAACAAAATGATCCATTTTTGGTAGAGGAAATAAAATAAGCTGCGGGGGGGGGGGGGGGATGTATGTGGT
Organism: Eretmochelys imbricata; assembly: GCF_965152235.1. Taxonomy (NCBI): domain Eukaryota; kingdom Metazoa; phylum Chordata; order Testudines; family Cheloniidae; genus Eretmochelys; species Eretmochelys imbricata. The sequence continues at coordinate 246,230,244 of NC_135573.1, forward strand.
TTTTCACTCCTCTTTGGAATTTCCACAAATATATGGATTCCCTTCCCTGGAAAAAGGAATATACGGGGCTGAGATTACTAACTAGTCTATAACAAATGAAACCAGGTAACAACTGCACAGATTCAAATGATTGTCTGATAGACTTGACAGTTTCTACTTAGCAGAGTGCTTCCACTGACACTGCCAAGTGAGCTTAGAAACTAGGCTGTCACACAATGTAGGAAGAAGTTTTAATCATTAAAGATCTGTACAGAAGGAGCATTTGTAACTAGTCTGCCCTCTTCAGTATTGCCTGACTGACAGCATCTGGCTTGTGTTCACAGTAGTAAAATACCTTTTTATAGTATTGCATCATTTTTTATTAACACAATATTACAAAATTTTGCATTTATCCTTAAACTCTGTGATTCAATATATGCTGTGTAGGACACATTATATTATGGCGGTGCTAGATGAGATACACATTTCTATGGTAATAACTCAAATTTTATAAAAATAAGAAGAAATGGAAATTGGTGCAATGACTTTAATCCATTGATACAACAGTGCTTTGCCTCAAAATGGTTTGTGTTTAAATTACATGCATTCTCAGGGAAAACTTTTCTTATATATTTAGATGCTAGCCTTTGCGTGTAAACACCAAAAATGTTTCATTACAATTCAGTGATAATGTTATTTTTAAATGGTTCCTGCAATTTATCATTTAAGGAACTGGCTGTAATTTAAAGGTATGCTTCCTTAGAGGTTTTGTTGTTTGTTTGTTTTGATTTGATTTGATTTTAGTTTGTAAAAAATCAAGCCTTTATAGGGCAAAAGAAAAAAACACCCTACGTGTTAATATAAACAGGAAATATTTTTGAAAGCTTGAGTTCTGATCCTGCAATAATAAACAGTAAATCCCTGACCACTATAATTTGTACAGATCCATGCAAAATTGGGGCCTAGCTACTCATTAGCATAAAAAACCCTTGTTATCTATTTGTGTTATGGTTGCTCCCAAAGGCACCAGTCTTGACTGGACCCTGTTGTGCTAGGTGCTGTACAAACCTGTAGGGGGCAGAGATGAGTCTCTGCAGGTGCAAGAGTAAGCCCATTGTCCAGTTAGGGAGCATACGGTTTGATATCCTTGTGCTCTGAAGCTGCGAAGGTACGTTTGGGCTTGCTGGTTGCCTAGCCCTGTTACACTCACAATTAGCTTTGGTGGAACTTGAAAATGTGCTTGTCAAGGTTCCATGAGCCCTTCTGTTTAACAGTTTGAATTTTCCCTCACACGGAGGGTCTATATAAGGCCCTCACCAGCACCCAAGTCCTACTTGCTCTGTGGGAGAGACCTCTGGCAGTTCATTCAGGGTCCATTTCTCTGCATTCCTTGTGCACAGAGTGGGATGGGCTCTGCTTCCACCCCAAAGAGACTGGTACAGAGGGTGCTTTTTGAAAAGGGGCTAATGGATCAGCAGTCTGGGCAGATCCGATGTCCCTAATATTAGGTGTAAGTGGTGCAGGGAGTCTTACAGCCATTATTCCAATCTCTAAGATGTAGTAGTAGGCTCAGAGGGACAGTGTTGCAGCCCCTAGGCCCTGGGTGGCAATCGTTACAATAGAGCCATTTCAGAACCAGACCCCCATTCCTGGGCATTGTGCAAACACAGAGGAGGATGTGATCCCCATTCTGGAGGTCTCTACCCATGTGCTTTGTGCACGTCACTTGCACGAGCCTGACTGTTCTGTAAATTTCACCTTATCTATGCTCTTTGCGGCTGCTGCTATGTACCAATTCCAAGCCAGTTTTGTTGAGTAATATCACAAAGCCTGACATTTATTTTTTGTCCCAGATATCCAAATCTCCCGGTGCAAGCAAACTAAGGGTCAGTGTGTTATTCCTGGACACCTGTTGTACACTGGAGGTGGCTGGCTGGCGTTCCCCAACTGCCCCTTTTTGAAATTTTACTACTGAGCTGAAGGGAGGGCTGAAGTGATTTTCTTGCTCATAACAAGGTTCACCCTACCTTTAAAATATAAACATTTCCAACGAAGCGCCCTAATAGAATCTAACTCATGCTTACACAGTGTGGTTGTCTGTCTACCTTTAGTGGCTGGCCCACATGGAGGTTTATGAGTCTGTACAGCCTTTTTGACAGATCTCGATCTTTTAGCTGAGGCACTGGGTACTCATGGTCTTAAATCCAGAGGTCCCAGACTCCATCCCTAACGACAACTCACCCAGAAGCATGAGATTACATACATTTGTTTTCCAAGTGGATCTGCTGCTCTTCCTCTAGCCCACCCACCTATGTAGCCTTCCTATAAAGGTTGGAACAGAAACCAATTGCCAGGCACACTCTGTGACCACTAAACCAGCTGACATTCTTGCACAGTCCCTAGCAAGCCCCTTAACTAGTGTGGTGAGCTTCGTGTCAGCAGGCCACAATGAGAGTGAATTTCATCCTTAGCACATAGGTCAGTGCAGAAATGCTTTGGCTGTACATTAACAATAGAGTAGTTGACGTCTGCATGTTTAAAATGAGACACAACCATGGCGACCATGCTTGCGTTGATACAAAGATGGACTTGCCCATGCATGCGAATGCTGTATGAATTTATGATGTGCAAGTCAGACGTGAACCGAACTGACGTTACATTTGGCAAAATGCTGTGCAAAGCAATATTGGGAGGGTTCATCCAGCTTTACTGCACAGTAATCTTTTAAAACCACATTCATAAGAGGGCATCGAATATTATAGTACTCATTTTTAAATCTAATATAAAAACTGTGGATAGAAAGCTTTTACTTTCCTAAGAAGCAAATGTCAAGGCCTTTAGCAAAAGAGACTATTTTATTTTCTTGTTTCTGAAGACTGGTGCCTTTTTTTAAAAAGGCGCCTTCTAAACTTAGCTGCATTGGCAGTGAGTTATAGCTTAGGAAAAGAATAAAATGAATCTTGAAAATTCCTTCATTTCTCAATTTATGGGAAGTGAAAGGCTCTTTTGATAACTTTTCCCTTCACATCTCTAATAGCAGACAACAGAGTCGCTTATTCAAATGAACCAAAACCAATCAATCCTGCTGATGTATTTATCCAAATATGTAATGACCACATTTTCCAAACTGCACCAAAACAGATATGGTGAGATTACTACAAAGTGTCACTCAGAACGAAATATAAGGCTTGGTGTAGAACATCTTCTAAGAGAGCCTTCTCCAGTATACAGTCAATAATAAATCAATGTGCTGCAGGGTTACATGAAGCAGCTGCATTTTCATCACAGAAAATAAGGTCTTTTCACCTAGATGAAATTGATGATTTAAAGGAAGAATGTAAAACTTGAAATGACAGTTCAGGTACGTCCCATTCCTTGGGGAAATTTAGATGTACCTAGGTGCATGAAGAGTACTACTACTGATTTACCCTGTTCCAATTTAAGATATTCTTTGGGAAGCCAAAATTAAGCGTTAGGTCCTATTACCGTATTTATCCTAAAGAGTTGGGTGAAATCCTGGTTCCACTGATGTCAATGGCAAAACTCCCATTGACTTCAATGAGGCCAGCATCTCGCTCAATAGCAGCCTTGGGCCTATGCTACTTATGCACTTTCATAATGTCTCTGGCACTTAATGGCCCTACGGCCATCCTCCTGACCCAAAAGAGTGGACATGTCCTGGGCATGCCAAAGCGGAAGGATAGTCACAAGTGGAGAAGGAGCTGAATAGGTACCCACATGTTTTATTTCACTTAGGGCTTTACAAAATCTGAGGCCAGCCCTGAGTGTTAACAGAACCAACTTGTCAGTCAGTAAATACCAAATGCTCTTAGCACAAGATTGGCATCAATGTTAGGCTGCTGATTAAAACCAGCCAAATCTTAGAATAGCAACCAGCTGAATGTTATCCTTACTTAATGACAACTGCCATTTCAGCAACCAGTTTTACCCACCTCTTGTGTGACTTTTGAAGCAGAAATAAATATCTTCATCTACAATCAGTAGTAAAGTTCCTTCAGAAAAATGGTTTTAGACTAATCTAAAAAAATAATGAAAAGTGCTACTGGAAAATTGCAGGTTGCTTACTATTGTTCCCTAGTGTTCAAAATATTCAGTCAATTTATAGACAGTTCATAAATGTAAGTGGCTTCTGAAGAGCTGCTTGTATTTGCATAAAAGTATTCATTCTGTTCATAAAAGAGGCTGACAATTTTTAAAGATTTATTTCCATCATAAAAAGATGTTACATTACAAAGGCTTATGATTGGTGCAATGAACCTAAAATATCTTCCTGCCTTTTCCTAGTTGATAAATCATTCTAGCCAATTCAGCTAACATTTACTTGGTTAATAGGACATACATAACCAGGCAAAAAAGTGAACTCAGCAATCAAAATTTAACAAAATAACGTACATAGGGAGCATTTTTAAGCTACTGTGAAAGTTACCCATTGTATCAGGCAGAGCAAACACCTCTGTGTGTGTGTACATACATTGAAATTTTGCTTCAGAGTGCAGCTGAAAATGACACTGAAAATATAACCCCTTCATAGGTCAGATTAAAAAGTCACAGACTGATTCTCTTAATTGTGTGCTTTCCATTTGTCCTTCAGATTTTGGCTAGATTTTAAAGAATTAAGATGGCACAGAAGAAGAAATCTGCAGAAACTCAAAAAACAAAAAACCCAACAACAACAACAAAAACACCCCACACATAACTCAGTTCTCCCATCATGCACCAACTTCAGCCTGCAGTACTTTTATCTTTCTTTCTTTTTTCATGGAGATCTACTGGCAACTACAGAAGCAAACTAGATCATTTCCATACCTGCTGTGGTCCTATATTTTGCAGCAAGCAGAGATTTATAAAAAACCTTAACATACTGATTCCCACCAGAAGTAATCCCTGAAGAAATAAAAGGTTTGCAAAAAAAAAAAAAATCTGCCACACCAATTTTGCACTAATGCAAACACCAGTAAACAAGTAAGGAATTTTCAGATGAAGTTTTATTTGGTTGACCCTGATGGAATTTCTGTATGACATTAAAAAAAAAGTGTCCAGGGTTGTGATGGCCTATAAAGTTTAAATCAAATGATGCTACACTTGATTGGCTTCTCAGATACCTTGATCAAACTTTCTAAGTTTGGAAGCAAAACTGATAAAATTCTGCCCAATTGATTCTGATTCCCTGTCTGTCTGACAGGAAATCTCATGGCAAAGTCTATTCTCATGAGGTTCCAGACAAGTTTTGTTTTTGCAATAGTTATCTATTATTCAAGATGACAGGCAGGGTGAGGATTTAGAGAGGACGGTCCAGTCTCTTTGCCAACAGAATCCCCAGATTCTGTCCAGATTGTCATTCTGCCCAGATTGTCACTAAGGGTAACAATTGATGCCTTGATTTCTGTTGTATGAATATTTGTCCCCTGGAAGTTGATGAAGTACCAGCTCGCTGCATGTGGGACACTTTTAAACCGTCAGACAGTAATGACAATCTGCCAATCCTGACCTGGATTGTGCCCCAAAACTATGGAGATGGACTCCTTTTACACACTTATAATAATTTTCAAACCAAGGTCAATAAGTCAAAGATTCAGTGTTAATCTTTTGGAGGGCGGGGGAAAGATGTCTTTTTATAAAAATTGGAATAGTAACATTTTTGTAGTAAACCAGTGTCCTGTACAACGCTTCTGTTCCCTGCAGCAGCTCTGAGCATCCACTGAAACTATTTTCTGGAACATGATATCATTTAGCACGCACCAAGGCTATGTGTTTAGCAGCAGTCTGAAAAGTCTAAATTGTGTGAGAACAGCTCATTATCAGATTAGACCTTCTGTGAAATGAGCCACATTATGGCCTGTCTAATCCCCAAACCATTCAGCACAAAATGTGCTTTGCAGTCATAGAAGGGTATCCTCATTCTTAAGGCGTCTTTCAGCATACCTGCAGTCGGCTTATTATGCAGCTTGATTTTTTTTTTTTGTAAACATAAGAAAAGATTTGTCTACAATATGCAACGTCAATGTAGATGGTAGACAAGAAATGGGTATAGGAATGGACGGCACATTGGTAACATGCAAGTATGTTCTAATTAATGTATTGGCAGTACTGAAGAAAATGTTTTTCCATAGCTACCTTTTGTTTGCAAATTATTGGCTTGATTCTGCAACCCTTATTCACAGAAAACAGCACTGATTCTTGCAAGTAGTGTCATCTGATGTCATGCCACTGCCTAGAGCTCTGTTGGCTGTTGCTCAATATCTTGCTGACAAAACTGTGTGACAGTGGGTCTTGGGAATCGGTTCAAACTAGATTTTGCTCTTTTCCTCACCCGCTTCCTTGTGTAGTTTCAATTAAGTTGAGCTTAATTTAATTCTTAATAAAAATCAGTTGTTACTTTTCTAACTTGCCTCTGGATTCTTTAAACTGAGGTTTTCAAAGCCACTATGGTAACTGGGTGACTCCACATTGATGAGGTAGCTTTGAAAATCTCAACCTTAAATAACTGTTATTTCAAATACTATCGTTTGCTGTCATCTATTGGATAGCACAGAGGATTGAGGATGGGGAAATTCCCAGAGGAACTCAGAGGGCCAAATCCCTACTTGGTGTAAATCAACATACATTGATTTACACTAGCTGAGAATCTGGCCCAGAATTTCAATCAGTTTTATTTCCAGAGACCCAAAAACCTGGTTGCCTTTTTCAAAGTCTTTTTTCAGTTATTAAGGTGATAAGCTAGAGTGAATATACAGGGCTTGTCTAAACTGTCCCACAGTTCAGAATATGGGGATGTGAATAGCAGTGCGCACCAAAGTGATGTGCTGTAACTTCCCCGCGTGGATGCTGCAGACATGAACGAAAAGGTTCCTAGTTCACATTAATGTAATCTTCTTTAACAGGATTAAACTACTGCAAACTAGGAACTGTTCAGTTTGCACCTGCTTATTTAGAATAGCTTAAACTCAGCTTCCCCACTGTATTGGGTTATTTCAGAAGATCAAGTCATGATGACCCAGCTCAACTCTTTAAAAAGCTTTTCTGAACTGTCTGCTTTATTGCCTTTTGAACACACATTTGCTATAGTAACTAGTTCAATAAATCATATTAGAGGTATTCAACTGTAGTAGATTAAAGTCTTTAAAATACCCCAAACAGAATATGTTTGAGAAGTCTGTCCCATTTTTTTAAGAGATAAAGAAAAAACGATTACTCCAATCAAGATCTGATTCAGAATGCAAAATAACATTAAAAGTAGTCAGAAAAAAGAGAGATAGGATAGAATGCAGAGAGAAAGCTGCAAAACTGAGAACTAACACAGTCAATCTTGTATGATAAAAAATAAATAAAATCAGAGTGGGAAAACATGACATCAAACATTTTGATTCATTGAAAAGGGAGTCAAGGTAAAATTAACATAATAAAGCATAAGGCACAAATTTGTCTTTTAAACAGAAAACTAGCACAAGGAACTACAGAAAAACACATCTAGCAGTTTAACATTTTAAATGTATTGATCAAACACTATTAAACTTTGTGCTTCCTTTAAGCTTATTACTTCTCTCTGACAAACTCATCCAGTTATGTTATGGCTCCTGTTATCACAGACCAAATATACATATGTCAATTTTAAAATTCAAAGAAGCAGAGCAACAAGTTCATTTCCTATCCTTTGACTCCTAGCTCTGTGGTCTACCATTTCAAAGAATACTCACCTGAATGTAACGACAGTTGGGTACACATGCATGCAGAGTGAAGATAAACAGAGTGCCTCCTACTCAGGTGATTTGTTTTTTTCTTGCAAACACAAAATGTCTGAGGGAGATTACACTGAAATTTCAATTTATAAAAAAAAAAAAAAAAAATCAATCAATCCACTGTTGATGATACTTGAGAACAGCTGGTGGTTTCCACCAGTTACTCCCAAGTGGCCAGCAGTCGCAATTTGTGACTAGCCCTGTCTTCAAACATCTCAGGCCAACCAAAATGTGACAGGATGACAGATAGTCCTCTCAATAGATACTGACAAACAAATTAGTGCAAAGATGCTTTTCATAGCATACCAGATGTGTTGAATTCTATCATATGGAACAAGCAGTGAAAAACTGTCTATGTCCCATCTGTGCTTTTTTTAGTAATCACCGATGCACTAGTTGTGGAATATAAGGCACCGTAAACAGTTCATCTTGTGTTTTACATGTGAAATAAATGGACAAATCCAGGCCTTGGCCTCATCATCAATGTTTAAAACTTTTCTATTTGCAAGACTACCTTACATGCCCAGAAGTTCTATTCAGTAGTTAGGGAACTGTCCATTGGCTGCAATTAGTTGAAAAATTATGCCAATACCAAACAAAGGTTTATGTAAATCAGTTAAAGACTACAAAATTGTGCTTTGTATCTGAACAAAATGCTTAAAAAGCTCTAACTTAAAGAACTGCTATTTGGATTTACATCATTTAGTCTCCCAGGCTTATCTCTCCTCAGACTGTTAACCTACACTTAATTCAGAAAGGCTACAACTGAAGCTGTATTAACAGCATTATAATAGACATGATGGGAGTGAGGGGTCTTGGTGTTTAAAGGACACTGGGCACAATAACATATACATTGCTAGCTCTACTGTAAATGAAACCAATATCCTCTTGTAAAAATGCACTTTCTGTTGGGCATCATGCCATAAAGGGTCACATTCATTGGGATTGGAGAAGTATAATATAGGGCAGGATTGGCTCCAAATATCCACAATAAAACAGCACATAAGTATGATGGAGGTGCCTAAGTCTTGTGTTCTGCACGGGGTGAATTTCACCCACTATTTATGCTGATATGAAAATATTACATATCCTCACCCCACTCCCAAAATAGTTTCTTATTTTTAAAATATTTAAAATTAAGAAGACACATTGTAATTGTTGGAAGAGCCTTCCCAGCATCTGGACATCATCATTCACTCAGCTCTGACACTTGGACTCTTAGGTCCTGGTTCATCTCTGTGCCGGAGCTGAGCCTAGCACAGGGAGCATGAGAGGAAGCAATGTGCCTGCCTGATTCCTTGGATTGCACTATCTTTTTCCTTGATTGCAATATCTCTTTTGGGCATTGTGACAGCTGGGAAATAGCTGGGACACAGGAATGCCCTGGCTTGCCCTCCCTACCGCAATGTGCCTCAGCACTGGGGACTCTTTGGGGGAGAAAGGGGAAGACTTTTGGATGAGTTGCAACTTCTTTGCACCAACCACAGAGCACTGAAGAATTTAGCCCTAAATATCATTTATCATTGGCTGTATTGCCATTGGCTGCTGGTCTCACTTCATTCCACCCATCGCCACTTGCAGTCCCTCAGCCCTAAGAGGGACCTCTTTCCCATCATGGTTCTTAGCCTTCTTTTTGTTCTCACTGCTCTTCTCCATCTCCCTTCCATTTCCACTGATCTTCTGAGAGGCAATATCCCATTTGTCTAAACGAAGCTTTCTTTTTTCTTATCCCTTTTTGAAGGATATTGGTTAAACAATTGTGAATCCACCTCCAGTTTATGAAATAACCACAATATAGTAAAGTCAAAATATGATTCTCCTATAATATAATCACTCCCTTTTCTTTATCCCTTGAAGATGGTGCACCTCTTAGCACAGACAGTGCTGATTCCAAGTGCATAAAATATGTAGACATCTTTGCATTCTCTCTCTTTATACATGAGTGTGAGTTTGGGCGTGTGTGTGAGTGTAATATTATCCTTGCCATTTAATTTTCCCTGCTTTTCATTTTGATTCCTTTTTTAGAACAGGGACTTGTCATAATCCATCTGGGATTTTATTCTTCATCATGTAAAAATGTTGCTTGAAGGCCAGTTTCTACTTGGCATTAAGAGACTGAAGATCAGCCTAAATAGAATTTTATAAACCTCTTATATTGAAATCCCCTCAGTTGTAAGTGTACTGTCTCAGTAATTAGATCAATACACCAGACCACTTGTGTTACCAGAATAACATAGGAACTAATTTATATTTTCCATTTGGTATGAACATCCCTCATCAAATAACATGCCTCAGTATCTATGTCATTCGCCCATTGTTGTAGATAACTGTAGATGTAAAATTATTTATAACAACAGCTCCATTAGAAATAAAAACTACTTAAAAAAGAAAATCTAGAATGATGCTGTATGGACTAAGGGATAAATTAAAAGTATTTTTCAGTGGTAGGTAAGGGGTTTTTTAATTCTCATTTGATCATTGACAAAAAGCTTCTGACTTGATTGTGAAATGTTTTCTCTTGTGCGTAAATTTCATGCCAGAGATTATTAAAAATTGACTTTGCAGTATTTATTTTACTTATCTACCCCAGCCAGACTGCGCTTAACCTGTAGATTTTGTGAATTATTAAATTTTAAAAGCAATTTGTGTTGGATTTTACACTTCAGCTATGTCTGCAGGGACGTGCTCTTCCAGTCCTAAACCTGGAGCTGAAGCACTTTGATTCATCTTTAATCTAAAGACTTTTTAAAGTGTGTGTTCCAAAGATGTAAGACATAATGATAATCTCCAGTGTAATGCTTAACTAACTGCTTGTTAGTTTTAACATTTAGAAGCATATAATAAAAAATAAAAAGACTAGTTTAAATAGGTTAACCGAGCCATAATGATGCAAAACATAATTCATTAAGGCAGATAACAAGAACTATTCTGGAACATAATGAGAAGCTAATAAAGGTCACTGTGCCTACAAACACATATAGATCACTATTAATTTAACAGTACCAATGCCAAATACATATGCATTTCAAATATGGACTGGAGTCTTCTTAACTGAAACCTGTTGGAGTTGCATATATTTTAAAATGTACAGTCAGTTAAACAAATCTCACATGTTTAAATTAAAGATGGGCCCAAGCTACAAATTTTGAATCCAGATCAAGATTCATACTTTGAGGATCGTCATATCTGGAGTGCTTGGATTGGCCATTATATGGCTAGGACCATTCAGTGTCATGAATGGGGCCAAAATTTTGATCACTTCACTAGAATTTGGGGTGTTTGGATCCAGATTTAAGTTTTTAAAAATATATAGCCAAAATTTTCCCAAGTAACATTCGAGTGCCTCTATTTTGGGGTATCCAATTTGCTGCACCAGGAGGTAGCCTGATTTTCAGAAAGCTGTGAACTGCCATCTTAAAAATCTAACGTGTATCAAGTTTGGAACCCCAAAATTCCAGCAACCAATATCAACAGTCAGTTTTGAAAATCTTGGTCTATAGATGTTCATGGAACAACAACAAATCTTGCCCTTTGTTTACATTGAAAATAAACACTAATTTTGTTTTTGCTTAAACCATTGGATTTCTAAAATATGTTTGCTTGTCTCAGTAATTTTGCCAAGAATCATGCAATTGAGATGAATCATCACATTTCCCAAGGCATGCAGGTGCAGGAACAGAAAGAGGCATCGGATAATAACACAATGAATGTATTGCATATAAATGACAAACATTCAGTTAAATGACAACATGACTGGAAAAAAAACCCACACCAAACCACTGTATATAGCTACTTCCATAAATGCATGTTAAAATGCTGAGACCTGTGAGTGTTCTATCTTGTCAGACACCCCAAATTTGAGGTGAAGTTGCTTTATTCTTAAAGGGGCGCCAGCAAGGTGGATAGATTCAATGTTTGACCTACCTTTTTTTGCTGCTGATTGCAAGATCCATGTAATTATTTATGTGAGGTACTTTTATTGTATCACTGCTTTTTCTTTCCTTCTCTTCTTTGCTAAAAAACAGAACAATAAATTCCAGCAGCCCTCATGAGCACCCTAAAATAACTAGTCTGTGTGTAAGCACAATAAAAGGAAAACAAGTGTAAATAAATAGTTCAATGAGAAAGCAGTAAGATTGTTACTTGACCTTGAGAGCAACCGAGAAAAGAAGATGTACTAAATCCATTTTAGTCAGTGGACTGCCACTGACTAAATCCTCCTGATGGTGGAGGCGCCATCATTTTGAGTTTTTACAATCAAAATGGGTTGTCTTTCTGAAAGATGTTCTAAGTCATCCATAAGTTATTGAGGTGGATGAAGGAATTATTGGGTAAAATTCTGTGGCCTTTGTTATACAGGAGGTCGGATGAGAGGATCATATTGGTATCTCCTTGCGTTAAAAATCTGTGAATTCCCCCTACTCATGTACCATTTATGCCTCCTGCCCTTCAAGGCACAACTCTATACCTATCATCCTTCTGGATGAGGAGGACTGACTGATACACTGTCAGTGGCTTTTACTACTTAGCCATTCAAGGGTGACACAAAGCACTTCTGCATCCTATACTCTAGGGGGTGAACATATTCCTTCACAGCAGACCCAGCACTGGCTAATGTAGAGTACAGGACAATGAAACCAATAATATTTAGGTTGTTTGTTCACAGTACTGTTACTGCTAGCTAATTTGGCAGGAGTGAGATCCTGATTTTAACCTAAGGAGTGTTCTCAGTTTATTGTAAGATCGAAAGCTAAGATAAAATGCTTTTCCTCTAACATTTTACTTATTGAAAACAATTGTGAAGGGCCTGTGTCATGCATGGGGGACCTGTTACTGATATTTGGGTTCATAAGGGCCATCTCAGAAACCAGATGCATGATTTGGGTGCTAGTGTAAGCGGGGGAATAGTCCCGCTATTGTGGGGATCTTTCCTGGCTTCTGCACTACCCCGGTGAAGTGGCCTAGCGAAAGGATCTGAGTCCTCGCTCCCACTTCCTTTACCCAGTGGCCTCCCTGCCCCTGACGACTCCCCCCTTCCACTTTCCTGTCTGGCAGAGTCCTTGTAACCCCAACAAGGCTGGGCCCAGGATTCCTGGGGAGCTGGACCCTGCTGTGGTCACCTAGGACAGGGGCTAGGGTGTCCCCACTCCAGGGTACTCTCTCTGCACTGGGCACTTCTCTGACCCACTGACCATTACATACAAGTTAAAGCAAATGCAAGTTATTTAATCAACAGTTAATTTTAAAAAGAATAAGGGGAAATGGGAAAGGTTAAAGGAAACACATCACCCTGCTCTGTGGCAGGGAACATCACAAACAGTGTCTCTGGAATGTCAGGGCAGTTCACAATCTGTTCCTTGTAAGTCCCAGGCCTCCTTCTCAGGCTCTGGCTCTGCTGCAGGGATGCTGTGTGTTGGACACTTGCTCTGCTGGTGGCCACACGCTCTCAGGCTCTAAGTGGTAGAACCCATCTTCCCAGTGTTGCCCCCGCCCTGTCGGGGGTACGATCCAAGCCTGGCCTGCAGAGCATCTTGGCTGAGGCGTCTCCCTGTGCTGGGCCCGCTGCCCAGGGTCACCCTGGGTCTCCCCAGCTGCTCACCGCACCCAGCTCCAGGCTGCTCCAGCCCCAGCTCCACCACTCTGTCTCAGCACTGCTGCTGCTGCTCTGCCTTCAGCTCCCTGGCCTGCTTCTTTGGCCCCTCTGCCTCTGGTTGCTACAGCTCTGCTCCCAGGACAGGTCTGCTCCGCAGGCTGCTGCTGTGACTCCGCTCCCAGCACTGACCTTCTTCGTGGGCTGCTTTTCTGGCCCCTCTGGCTCTGGTTGCTGCAGCTCTGCTCCCAGGACAGGGTCTGCTCTCTCTGGGCTGTGCCTCTGGCTTTGGGGCTGCAGCTCTGCTCCCAGGACAGGGTCTGCTCTCTCTGGGCTGCTTTTCTGGTTCCTCTGGATCTGGCTCAGCTCCCTAGCTGTTTTCTCATTAGCTTGGCCCCACTCTGTCTGACTCAGGCAAATCCAGCTCACACGGAGGACGGGACCTCCCTGACCTCCTGACTCCCTGATTAGCCTGCCCGCCCTGTCATTCAGGCTGATCTGGAGCATTGGCCTCTCCCCATTGTTCCTGGGGGCTGTCAGTCTCAGGGTCCTGATTCCCCATAGACCCTTCCCCCTTTTTAGTACTGGGAGCTAGCAACTAAAACACCCCCACTGAATGTTAGTAAAGGGGCAACAGTCCCCTTACACTAGTGTTTGAAATCTGTACCTACAGCTGTAAAAATATGAGTTATGCAAAATACACATACCTCTGTCATAGTCCTCATTTGAATCAGAACTGTGAACATATCCACTAAGGTCAGCAGATAGCAGCCCTTTCATGTGACAGAGGAATAACTTTTGGTAACCTTGTTTATTCTTGTGGGGTGACTGGAGTCAGATTATGGTTGAGATGTTTTAAAACAGTGCAGGGGATTTCAGACATATTTATTCCACTAAAACGAATAGAAGATATGTGGCTAAATCCCTTGGTCTGTTTTGAAAACCTAGCTCTTCTGTGAGTCACACTTTTATTAGAGGAACCAGCCTATGGCATCGTGCTGGTGACAATGGTGTACATTGAAAGGACACATTTACACAAAGGGTTATAGATAGTATGATTCATATTAAAATGTTACAGAAAAGCTGCTGTCAGCTTAGTCCTCAATGGAAAAGTTGCAAAATGACCTCCCTCTGCACTTAAAAAGGGGTGCTGCTTCATATAAGCATATAAAAACTTTCTTATTTATTATAATCTATCTAATAATGATGGTGATTTTATTACAGATACTATATCATAACAGAATATTTTCGGGCATATGCTCTTTGAGTTAAAATTGCCATTTACTGTATGTTCATACAGTGCTGAGGACAGTGTGATTCCACTACCACAATATAGATCTTTAATAATAAATAACACACTCTATAGCATATGTTGCTTACAAGGTTGTAAGCATTACAAATGTGTCAAACCATGTTAGTTCAGGAACAGTGGCGGTGTCCTCAATCTGAAGGTACTGGAAAGCCACTGACTGAAAGGGGCAGACAGCAGAGGAATGAGGCTGTGGGGGGGGACAGAAGGGGTTTAAGGGCAAAGCGTGGGGGCTGCCTAGGGCTCAGGCTAGCAGTGTCCAGTGCAGAGGGTGATGGAGGGTGTAAGGGCCAGGGGAGTACAACTATTGTCCAGGTCACATTTCCCCAGAGAGTTAACCCAGCAGGACCTGGAGTCCCAGGAATGTTTCTCCCATTTGCTCATTTGCTCCCAGAAAGTGATGCCTTCAGCTCCTGGCTTAAATTTCAGAGACACCTCACCTACCCTCTCTTTACCTGTCCCTGAGGGGATGTGGCTCAGTGGGGTGCTCACTCACCAATCCAACAGCTTGGGTTGGATCTGCCACCACTCAGATGCATACTGTAGACGCCACATGTCTAGGGTCCCTGCCCTGGCCAGGAGGGGTAAGAACCATGGACCTGGAACTGGAGTTTGAGGTAAGTGCTGCTTCATCTTCGCCACCAGGAGCCCATGCAGGGGGACCACAAAGGAGAACTAAGAAACTAAGCCCTGCAGGAAGACCGGGCCTAAGTGGTCTGAGCAACAGCGCTCTGTGATTCTTTGAGTACCTGGCACTCCCCATATAAACCAGGAAGCCATTTCTGAGAGTAGTCCAAACAACACAGACCTCCCATGTACTTCTGCCTTAGATCCCACTCACTGCTTCTTGCTGTGACTCACTTTGATCTGATTTCCAGCTCTTGACTTAGGCTCAGCTTCCAAACCTGTCTCCAGTTTAAGACCATTGCTGACCCTGGTTAAAGACCTTGGCCTAGCCCAACCCTGGTTCTCACTTCACACTCTCAATTTGGTAACAGACTCTGACCTTGTGGTTTTGAACTGACCTGGCCATGGACAGATTCCTGATCTCTGGCCCCAACACAGCTCACTCTGTGCCCACAGGCCACCTACAGTCTAGTCATGACAAATCGCTTGGACCACCTCCAGACTCTCCCCTTCTGCCAATCCCAGATGATGGAAGAGGCAGGTCCATATCCCACCTGATTTTCCCGGGGCCA
The DNA here is from genome assembly GCF_965152235.1 of Eretmochelys imbricata. Lineage (NCBI taxonomy): Eukaryota > Metazoa > Chordata > Testudines > Cheloniidae > Eretmochelys > Eretmochelys imbricata. Next base: position 246,246,078 of record NC_135573.1, read on the forward strand.
CCGGGGACAAATCCCCAGAAATGAGCTGCCTACTTGCAGATGGAAAACCTTGCACTGCATGCCCAGTTAGGACAAGCCATGGCCAAAGCGCTGGTCCTGTGTGGGCAGCTGGCTCCTTCACAGACTCATGATATGTAAGTCATGTCAAAAGTACAGACCATTTCTGAGAGCAACCCACACATTCACAAAGAGAGGCATCTGAACTGCAAGGTCAGGTGGAGCACCCCCCTCTTGAGCAAGGCCCTACGGTGCTTCTACCGGAACAATTTGATGGGGGCTGCTGGAAATATCAGGGTTTTCTAAACCAATTTTGGCTGCTTTTTCTACACCCCACAGACCAAGAAAAGGCAGGGCTAGTGATTGGCCTGCCCAACCATAGTGGAGGCCAATGTAGTACTAGGATTTTTGTATAATCTACCTCCTATGTCACCTCCCCCAACCTGGTAAGAGAATTTCATTAGGCTTATCCTGACAAGCCTAGCCCAATTCTACTCCAGAGAAAATGGCCCTGAAGGGAGGGATGTAAGGACCCATCGGCCAAGAACCCATGGGTTTGTGTGTTTCCTTATTGCCAGCAGGGGCCTAGGCAAGGTTGCCACCAGGAAGAACTGAGAAGCTAAGCCCTGCAGGAAGTCCCACACTAAGGAGCATGAGCGACAGCCCTCCGTGATTCCCTGATTGGCTGGCACTCTCCATATAAACCAGGAAGCCATTTCTGAGAGTTGTCTGAGCAATGCAGATCTCTGGAGTGCTTCTGCCTTAAACCCTGCTTGCCGCTTCTTGCTGTGACTTGTCTTGATCCCAGACTCCATGCCCTCAACCTAGGCTTGACTCCTGACCCTGATCCTGGTCTACTCTCTCTGGCTTAAGACTTTTGCTGACTCCAGTGAAAGACACCAGCCCAACCCTGAGCCTCACCTCACATTCTCAATTTGATAATGGACTCTAACTTTGCAGTTTTGACCTGCCCTGGTCCTGCATTGATCTCTGATGTTTGACTCCAAAACTAGGTTGCTCATTCTGTGCCCACAGGCCATCCATGACCCAGTCCTGAAACAGGGAGATCCCTGGATGTCAACAGTGGCTTCAGGGCCAAGAGCAGCCCAGTCAGCATGGTGACTCCTCCATTTCCATCTTCGCAGCTGGAGGCAGGAAGAGCAGCTAGGAGATGGGGCTGCCACCAAACTTCCTGGTGATAGGCTTGAAGAAGCACCAGGCCCAGGGACTCTGCTGCCTAGGGCTTCCATGCACAGCAGTCTCCCAGCCCGGGAGTGTCCAAGCTGCTACTAGGCAGCAGAAACACTGAGAGGAGCAGCATCAGGGAGCACAGCCGGGTGGGGAGCGAGGGACTGAGAAGGGCTGCTGCAATAGTACTGGAACAGCATTCTGGCTCGACTGCATGACTGTTCAGGAACACTATTTCTTCAAAGGCTATTGTGGTTTTGGTCAATTAATTAATTGGCACTGTGACATTACTCCTGGAAGTTCATTCTTAGATGCTAGGCTGACAAATACATCCCCATATTTCATGATGTAGCCACAGATAATTGTGACAGTATCTTTATGCTACTGGATAAATACTGGTAGCCCTGGGTGAGTAGTGTGAAGCAGGGCAGATCCCAGCTATACAAACAGGTTCTATGATTCTATGAACTTCCTGTTCCTCCTTCTGGCTTGCATGGGGGAAGAGGCCAATTAGGAGCTCCAGTGTTCCACCAATCAGGGACCAGGGGTAGAGCTGCCTATCTGAGCTGGGCTTCAAGGAGTCCCAATTCTAACTAAAGCCAACAAGCTGTTGAGTGGAGGATTAGAACATCATGACCCCCTGAAGACCCCAGTTTGAGACCTGTGGGTCATGACACATTGTTCCTCAGAGGTGCCTCAGACTTGATCTGGAGGGAACACTTTTCAGGATCAGAGGATAGTTCTGTTTCAGTGCTCATTTGCTCCTTAAACTCTCTGGCCTTGTCTTCACTAAGGAAACAAGGGTGTGTTCTTGGCTTGTGTTAGCTAACACAAGCGCATATTCACATAATTGTAAAACTTACTTTCCAAGAATAGTCTTGCAAACAACAACAAAAAATCCCTGTAAGTATGTATTCACATGAGCTTTTTATTTTTTGTTTGGTTGTTTTTGTTTGCAAGAATGTTCAATGATGTGAATGTGTGGGATTTTGTGAAGAATATCATGGAAGCTTTCCTCGTCCTGTTTATTTCAACGGATCAGTCATCTAGCCGGGGATGAAAAAAGATACTGTGTGACTTAGGTGACCAATTACTCAGTATGGGTCGTGAAGCGTTAAAGCAATTAGCCTGCATATGGTAAAATACGTCTGCCTAGCGCATTTGAACAGTTTCATATGACAAATACGTTTGGAAAAACGAAAGTCTGTTTGCAGAAAATTTGCAAACAGAAAAAAAATTAATGCCACTGAACAAATCTTTAGCAACAAGTAATTCGCCCAGTTAGAGCCACAGGACATGCAGTTCTATAGCTCTAGACATTTTAATAATGTACACAAGTTGATCCAGCCATATGTATCAGTTTACAGGATTGGGGCCACAGAGAGCAGGGCTTTGAGTTCATTGCTTCTACAAGACAGGTTGAGGAGGTTTTTATTCAAGAAATACATTCTTGCCAATAAGTCACTTAGAGATGTTGCTGAAGTCACACTGCAGCTTGTAAATTTTGTCACCTACTGTATTAGGAACAAGCAATGAGACTGTTTGCATATAAATCATCAGTGCTAGACACAACTGCAGATAGCTTGTAAACCATTTATAGAGCTTGAAAACACACTAGAGCCTGAAAGAGATCCCTGAAAGAACCCTTCCCCTCAACCTTTGCTCACTTGAGATTTACTGTACATCTGCTTCTGGAGACAAATTGCCATCTTTTAGGTTTTATTTATTTATATTAATAAATATAAAGCAAATCTGTCCATTAAGTGTCAGCCAAGGCCAAAGGGTTTCAGTTTCTTTGCAGTTTTGACTGTCCTGAAGTATCAAATGCCTTGGAAAGGTCAATAAACGTAGTGGTTCTCATGGGACTATAGCTATGACCCCATAACTCTAAGTTGGTTGCAGTGCTTGAGATTCTAAATTCAAACTCGCATGCTATAAAACAAACCAGTACGTAGCTCTTATTCCATGTTCTAAGTAATAAAAATGCTAGTAATCATTGGTTCTTTCACATTTACATTGTGGCAGTGGCCAGAGGCATCAATCAGACTGGGGCCTCATTGGGCTAAGTACTGTTCAAACATATAGTAAATAACAGTCCCTGCCCCTGAAAGCTCATGCCTATGAACTGGGTGAAATTTTCCAGATAAATATTTTATTCGACAAAAAATGCAGTTTTGATCAACCAAAAACTGTTCATGAATTTTACACAACTCGTTGTGGCCCTTCATCAGACAGCTAGTGGAGGAGGAGTTGGCAGCAGTGGTGGTGTTGTTACCTCTCTACACACACCTCTAAGCTTGAGCCTGGTGATTTAGGGCCCAGTGACCCAGGTTCAAATCCCCATTCTAGAACAGAACCAAAATGGACTTTTTTTTTTCATTTTGCCAAAAATTTTAAAAAATTTCAGCTTTGGTTCAGCCCCAACTGAATGTATTTATTTATTTATTGTGATTTTACAGAACTGCCACTGAATCAAAAAATCACCTCTATGTACAGCTTATGGCCCCTTTAGACCATTCTAACAGTGTGAAGCATTTGGGACCATCTCAGCTTATCGACTGTATGCGCTAGATATTCAGCACCTGGTGTAAATCAGTCTACGCTACTGACTTTCATGGACCTATATGGATGTACAGCTGGTGAGGAGCTAGCCCTGTGACTGAGATACAACTCTGCACGAGCTAAAATGTACTCATTGGCACTAGTAGGGCGTTTGCTGTGAAGACTGACATTCTTTCTTTAATCAGGAGAGATGGTTCAGGAAAGATGTTTAGTTTAGTGTCAGTTTACAATATCTTTACCAAGTATAAGAATCTGGCATATTTGAATCAATACACCTGGAGGCCAAACTATGCCTTTGTGAATACAATGACTAGATATATAGTACAGTATAGTACAAAATATAAAGTAATGATTGGCACTTTAAGTGGATTAGTACAGGCTTTTATTTGTAGCAGCCTGGAGGACCAGGGATACTGTTGTTTGTTACTGTTTCACTTACACTGATGTTTCACTGTTATAATTTAGAGGCTAGAATTTAGATAGAAAAGCAACTGGATCTTCAAGTGGCTAAATGGCATCACAAGTATTACAAAATCAGCTGTGTTGCCATTGGCCTGTGGATATTAAATGCATAGAAGGTTCCACCTTTTGAAGTCAATGTAAAGCTGCAGTTCTGACCACTGGTAATCATTTTAAAAGTCCATGGTATATTTAGCAAGAGTAGGGTTGCTAACCTTCATGTCTCGGAGAAATTCCAACCTGGCTAATTACAGTCCGCCTCCCTGTATTTCCCCTTGTGTTTAAGACAGATTCAATATTCTCACTTACTATTCTAAACCACTTGTATTGTTACAGTGAACTGCTTTCCGTGCCAGAAGTGGCTGCATTTCAGTGGTAGAGGAAGTGATTCCTATACCCTTATAGCTCCATATATAGGAGGGCTAAGCACTTTGATTCTATGGTGACAAGTACTGTGGAAAACCCTAAAACAGACAGACATGAAGAAGGAAGGGGTAGTGGCCTTGCAGATTAATTCAGGGAGGGTATTTCCTGGAAGAAAGTATGGAGAGGCATGTGGGAGGGCAGACAAATGGGTATGAAAGATTGCCACCATTGGCAAAGCAAAAGGGATATGACAGTAGGGAGGGGGCACAGCTGTGAAAGGTCTTGAAGGTGAGAGTATTAGAAGCTTGAATTTGATGGAGCTGCATCAAGTCCCTTTTTCACAAGGAGGTGTTTGTGTGATGTGAAACATGTTTATTCTGGATCAGGAGAGCTGTCATACAGTACGTCCAGTCCACATGTCAGATGTAGCCTCCTCACTGACTAGGGATGCATTAGCTACTAATAATCCAGTTTTGAGTCTGTGCAGTTCATAGTGAAGTAACTCCTGCCATGACAACAAAGAAAATCTTCTTTTCCATTGAGGCAGAAGAGAAGTTGGCTAGTAAGAGAAGACATATATATTCAGTATATGATTCATACAACTAAATACATTTGGAGACTATAAATTATACATTTTTCCTACTCAGAGGTATTTTCTGTGCCAGAGGGAAAGATGCTTGAGATACTTTTGGTGCTTTCAAATGAAAGAACAGAATTTGGGAGCTGTCTTTCAATCTCTAGCTAAATTCAAAAGAGAAGTGATAAATGTGTACTGGTGCACCACAGCTATTAGTTGAACTAATGGAGCCTCTAATGAAGCAAAGTCTGGGTTGAGGTTCTTCATCTCTGTTATGTATGAGGAGTCCAAAAGACTCATATAATTAGCAGTGGATGAAATGGTTTTGGGGAGGGTGGAGGTGGGCAGAAAATAATTATCCTCCTCCACCTTTCCAGAAATGGCTCTGATCTGTATTTCTGAGCTTCTTCTTCCTTCATCTACCCCCAATTTGTTTTCACTTCTTGTTTCTAGGTGGAAATGGGATTGGAAATGTCAAAATCCCATTAAAAGGTTTGTTCTTATGGAATTCTTGACCAGTTCTCATCATAATCTTGCGGAACTAAGAAGTGTGAATAGTCTGTTTAAGTTTATAGGATCATAGCCCTAACTCATGTAAATCAATATAGTGCCACTGACCTCAGATAGTGTGAATCTACATGGGTCCATTGACTTCAGTTGATCTACAGAGTTTCACACCAGCTGAGGGCCTGGCCCATGAAATTCTAGAGGCTTGTCCAAACCAAACTGAACTCCAAATAATTTTAAGTTCTCCTACTGTGAACCAGACTTCTAGGAAAAATAATTAATAATTCAATAGCTCCCACTGCTTTTACTCCAGATACTAGCAACGCTGTGCTCCAATTAATCATTGGTTTAACTGCTGAATCAAGAGTTTCCAAGCAATCTCTGTACACAGAACATTCGAGGTGCAGGAGAAATTTATTCAATACACTGTATGGCAAGCGCTCCATAACTGTAGGCTTGCCATGAGTCAATGCATGAAGCAGCAGTGACATGCTCTGGAGGGAGCTTTCGGGCTAGCCATGAGGTCCGAGTTTCCTAACAGCTGCTACTGTAAATGGTGGGAAAAAAATCTATTTTAGTTGGGATTCTCATCACATGCTCTTAGTCCTCTAAAATGCAGAAGCTGGATTTGAACAAAGGAGGCAACCCAATCCGGAGGTCACAGTTATGCTGTTCTTGTAGGGAGATGAGCAGAAAAGAAAACAATACAAAGTAAGTGGTGCTTTCCAGCTAATCTAATCAGTTCTTTTCAAGAAGGGAGGGCTGTGCCAGCTGCAAATCAATGCACTAAATCAACTTGGTGCTTGTGTGAGTACTGTTACAGTGACAGCTGCTAACGAGGGAATAAAGAAAACTGTTATTGGATATTTAGTAGACTTTTAAGTGCTTGTGTAAAATAACATTTAATTTAATGTGAAGTTATAAATATAATGGAGCTTTATGGACATTGCAGCAGGGAAGCCAAGAATGGGCTATCCCCTTCCTCAACTCAAATTGCTATTTAACTCTTGTCGAATCTTAGAATGTCCTTATCAAACTGCAACAATAAAGAAAATTTGGGGGGGATTTTCCTTTTGTAATTCATTTGTTTTGGCCACTTTTCCCTGAACTGTACCACAGCCTGTTTGAGAAGGAGCAAACATGCTCATTTATAAGAATAATAATTAAATACATGGCATGTTATTTAGTTTTGAACATGTTCAGATCATGATACCATACTAATTCACATTCTGTTGTGAGTTAAATAATTAGTTAGTACTCTCCCTATTTTGCATCTGGGGAAACTGAGCCACAGAAGCAAAGTGACTTGCTCAAGGCCTGTCATAAATATAAAGGGAAGGGTAACCACCTTTCTGTATACAGTGCTATAAAATCCCTCCTTTCACCTGTAAAGGGTTAAGAAGCTAAGGTAACCTCTCTGGCACCTGACCCAAAACGACCAATGAGGGGACAAGATACTTTCAAAACTGGAGGGGAGGAATAAAGGGTTTGGTCTGTCTGTGTGATTTTTTTGCCGGGAACAGATCAGAAATGCAAGCCTTCCAACTCCTGTTAAGTTAGTAAGGAATCTAGCTAGAAAATGCGTTTAGATTTTCTTTTGTTTAATGGCTGGTAAAATAAGCTGTGGTGGAGGGAATGTATATTCCTGTTTTTGTGTCTTTTTGTAACTTAAGGTTTTGCTTAGAGGGATTCTCCAGGTTTTTAATCTGATTACCGGGTAAGGTATTTACCATCCTGATTTTACAGAGGTGATTCTTTTACCTTTTCTTTAATTAAAATTCTTCTTTTAAGAAGCTGATTGATTTTTCATTGTTCTTAAGATCCAAGGGTTTGGGTCTGTGTTCACCTGTACCAACTGATGAGGATTATTATCAAGCCTTCCCCAGGAAAGGGGGTAGAGGGCTGGGGGGGGAGGATATTTTGGGGGAAGACATCTCCAAGTGGGCTCTTTCCCTGTTCTTTGTTTAAAACGCTTGGTGGTGGCACCATATGGTTCAAAGACAAGGCAAAGCTTATACCTTGGGGAAGTTTTTAACCTAAGCTGGTAAGAATAAACTTAGGGGGGTCTTTCATGCAGGTCCCCAAACTGTACCCTAGAGTTTAGAGTGGGGAGCTTAGCTGCTTAGCTACTTCATTTCACAGTCTATTTCTCATCTCTCTAACTATCCCCTATGGATCCTCCTGAAAGGTGCTGTAATTTCTTTGCTTTACGTTAATATGCATGGAAAGTATGATGACACTTCTAACATTTTAAAGAAATTCCCTGAAAAGATTCCATTTTAAATTGAAAAGCAGAAGGTTGCCAACCTCTAATGAGTAAGCATCTTTAATGGAAAACTCCAAAGTAATACAAAAGATCTTCTAATTATTACACTGATGTCTTGCATAAAACAATAATAAAAACTAACAAATAGATATTTTGGTGGCCCTATAGGGAATCAGTGGCAGAGCCATTATTAGAACTAGGGACTTCCCTCTGTTTTACATTCCTCCTCTTAACATGCACTGTGCAGCAAAACCAGCACAATCATGAAAAACTGAACTCAGCCCAAAAATAATGAAATTCTCCTGCTGTGGCCCAGGCTCATATTTTCCCACTGGGTGATGTCAGAAAATTACTCTTTTAAAGGAGACAAACTCAAAAAGTGGCTGTTCAGGGGTTAACGTGGGATTTTGGTCGTCTCTGGTACTATCAAACATGATATGTTCCTAGCACCATTGCCTTCCATTTGTGGCTACTCCTTCTGAAGGAGTGTCCTTCTCGAATGCACTAATCTGGGAAACAAGGGACGGGACTTTGGGCTCCATGAAATCAGATAGCACCTGCCCTATGAAATTTCCCACTCCTTGAAGGCAGTAATTATCTACATATACTATGTCTGAAGTGTATGAACATCGAAGGAGAGGAATTGTTCAGAGTTGCTCAAAGGAGAGTTACTAGCACTGAAAAGATACAACTGAGCCTCTTCCCTAGTAACTTTCTCCATCTTCTGCAATAAACAAGTTGTCTCCAGTGCCTTCCAAGAGCTTTCTGGATAATCTGTGCTCTGCCTTATTATTTCCCAGCAGGTGTCTGGGTAGTTGAAGTCCCCCATTACTGTGCTTTGGATGATTTCTTTAGTTGTTTATAAAATGCCTCATCCCCCTCATCTGCCTGGTTAGGAGGTCTGTAATAGACCCCGACCATGACATCACCCATGGTTTTTTACCTCTTTTATCCTTATCTAGAAACTTTCAACAGGTCTGCCTCCCACTTCTGTCTCAACTCCAGTGCAAGTGTATACCTCTTTGATATACCAGGCAATGCCATCTTCCTTTTTCCATGCTTGTTCTTCCTGAACAAGTTGTACCCTTCCATACCAATATTCCAGCCAATTATGTCATAATTGTGATTATGCACTAATATTTCTAGTTCTTCTTGTTTATTCCCCACACTTCTTGCATTGGTATATACATATCTAAGATGTTCATTAGATTTCCCCTCTATATTCTCTCTAGTATATTTATGAGCACGATTAGTCTTATTGCTCAAGAATATACTAGAGAGCACATGTAACCCACACACCTCCTGGGTGTGGTGTTCTGTCTCATCTACTGGCACCAAGACCACTTAGACAGAGAGAGAGAGTAATGAGTCTGCTCTACTGCATTAGCTGACAGGCGTATGGCTTTTAATTCATGCAGTAGAGGCTCATGCCTTTAGTTCCAGAGGTCCCAGGTTTGATCCCGCTCACAAACGACTGGGGTCTGTCAGTGTTACAAGTGGGGGCTCGTCTGTGATTTCAACTAGGAAGTCTCTGAAGCTCGGGATGCACTTCCTCAGCTAGGGGAAGTATGTAAGCCACACACGTCCTGGGTGTGGTGTTCTGTCCCATCTAGTGGTGCCGAGAGAGAGTGTCTGCTCTACAGTCTTAGCTAACAGGCATGTGGCTTTCAGCTCATGCATTTAGCTCCAAAGGTCACAGGTTCGATCCTGCCCACCAACGACCGGGGTCTGTCGGTGTTGCACACAATCCTACATACACAAGGGGTTGGGAGTCTCTCCTATCCCTAAATTTTCTGTTATCCATCATTATGACAATCCTGCAGGAAGGAGAACTCCTCCAAGGAGCTCACCAGTGATGTTTTCAGATTACATATTAGGTGGTTGCTATTAGTCACACCACTTTTTCACTGCACACCTCACTTTTTCAGCCTTCTCAGCCCTCTGCCAGCTTAGGAAGTAAGAACCTGGAATCCCTGCAATTCACACTCAGGAGCATTGTCCTCATGCACATGACACTGTCAACTAACTGTAGCTATCAGACCAGCCCAATGTTGTCATTTCAACTATAGCCTTGCACTGAAATGCTTTATATAAAATACATATGGGCAAGCAGTGGCATTCCTCCTCTTTATTTCCATCAATCTCAAATCACTCCAAAGCACTGCCATCCTTGACTGTGCTAACTCTGACTTCCAGTAGTTCTGGGAACACCATAAAAATGCCAGCACAGCAGCAGTGACACAGAAATTCAGCTACTTGATCTTTGGAGAATTATTAGACGGTGCTAACATTCAAGGGTATGTTGTCAGCACTGTGCAGAAGGAGTCAGATGTACAGCCCCCATTATTATTGTTAATGGGAGTCATGTGTCAAACTTCCTATGCATTGCTCTGAAAATTTAACTCTCTTTGTAAAGCTTTGCTAACTTTTCTCTTGTTGCTTCTGTTAATTAAGTAACAGATTTGCAGACATCTGATGAGATGATGAGTAAAGATAGAAGTGGTGTGATTTGCAAAAAAATCCAACCAGTTAGTAGACTCTCATAATCAAGAGGTAAAGAACCTAAAACCTCCAAAGAGTATGCAACCTGGGACAAAAGCATTGATAAATATTAAGAACCTGATCTTCAGCTGGAATAAATCAGAACAGCTCCTTTGAAGTCAGGTTTACACTATCTGAGGATCTGGCCAGTCATCTAGCCTAGAATAGTTCAACAAAGTTATAGCTTCTTGTTCTTCCAACACCTTTAAAGTAATTGTTTGCTCTTAACAATTTTACACTCCATGTTAAAAATATATCTAGAAATTAACAGTAAAACCATTAACAGTCTGTCCTTTAAAAGAAGCCACAAACAGAATGAGCAGCAGAAGATTCTTTCATGGTAAAGAAAAAGTCGTCACAAGACAGGGTTAGGGTTAAATATGCATTATTGCAAAAATACAAGAGAGAGAGGTCATACCTTCCTGGTTTGTAGTAGATTGGGGATTAAACTGAGAGCCTTTAATCCCTAATCACTTACTGTTCCTTTCTGGAGCAATACATTCATTACACAGCACGCAAATAGAAACAAACAATTTCTTGCATGAAAACTATATGCAAATGCAATGGCAAGGAGTCATCTGCCCACAACTGGGTCTATTGGCAAGTAGTGGAAAGGTGCCATTTCTCACAGATAGCTTAATCATTTAGCAGTATGAATTGGACATCCAATCCTTTAGGTAGCTTGGAAAATACAACGCTAAAAGTCTATTTTACTAGTTAGTAAATAATACCTTTGGGAAACTAGACAAGCAAGGTGACTTTTATCCAACTGATACCCTCCAGTCTCTGACAGCATAATGTCTGTGTCAGTCAAGTTACATTCTAAACAATGAGAATGGTGGCCTTTTAAAGAGTGAAACAAATACTTGCCCACTCATTAGGAGTATAGTGGGGTTCACTTAGGGGCCGGCAGGCCATGGTTCAACAGTCTCCAAAGTCCTGGGGGGCCTTGTTGACAATCTGAGGCCCCAGTGGCCAGTCAGTTCTTCTCCAGATTCTCCCCCTTCCCCCAGTTTGACTAGGGAGATAGGGAAGGGTAGGGGAACCTGAGCCCTCCCTCACCACCAGGTCCTGGCCCAGGGCCCAAGAGATTAGGGGGTGTTTCTGTCCCCTCTAGTTGATACCCCAGACCAGCTTCCCCATGACCACTTCCTACCCTCCCCTCTCATCCATTATTGCTCTCTTGGGCTGTCACCATTCTCCAAATTTCCATTTCCCTCCTCACAGAGGTTTGTTCAAGAAGTCTCAGTGATTCAGATAGTTAATTGGGTTTCCCAGCTCCTTTCGGGGTGTTCAATGATTTCCCCCTTGTCAGGGAGAAGGGGAGAGGAAAAAAAAAGGGTCAGACCCCTGGATGCCTGGTTGGACCTTACCCACAGTCCAGGTCCTTCCTCTGTGAATTCTCCGTCCCAGAAGGTACTAACTGGCTCTCTTCCTGTAGACGATCTCTCCTTCACTCTCTCCTGCTTGATTGCCAGAGGTACATTTTAAGCAGGTCCTCCATTTGGAGCATGCTGTACAGGCGAGGCCTTCTTAGCCCTGTGCTGCTGCATAATTCCTTTAGTTTTAGTGAGGGGTCCGTAAACCCCATCACATGGAGTAATTGGTGCGTCTTCTCCCTCCAAATGCATCCTGTTTGCTCCCTCACCATTTATCTGAGGAGTGTTTTCTTGTTTCCCCATTTATTATTACTCTTTACGTGTGTCATTATTTGAGTGCTATCAGTGTAGGCTTTATACATATAAAGAGAGAAGTGGTCCCTACTTCAAAAAGTTTACAGTGAGACACAGTCAATGTCATTCTCAGAGACTGACAGGAAGTCTAGAATTGAACTAGTGTGGCTATCCTGAGAGAACGACTGAGTGGTGGTGGCCCTTGCTGATTGGAGCAATGCCTTCTGAATGTAGGAACCCACCTTTGGGAACAGAGTCATTACAACATAGGGTTGGTCTGCAGTGAGCTCTGTGTGGGCAGATCCCCCCTGTGTTTGTACAGACCTCATTCTGGCATCAGGGCCTTAGAATTTGTCCTGGTCTACACTTAAAACTTAGGCTGACATAGCTACAGTACTCAGGGATGTGAAAAATTCACATCCCTGAGCACCGGAGCTATGCCAACCTAACCCCTAGCCTAGACATAGCTATATAGGCAGAAGAATGTTTCCACCGACCTAGCTACCATCACGAGGAGAGGTGGTGTTCCTACAGCAATGGAAAAACCCCTGTAGGCTGCGTCTACACTACAGGGTTTTGCCAGCATAGCGACAGCACAATAGCTCTGATGATCTAGTCCTCGTAGTGTAGACATGGCCTTTGTCTAAACACAGAGTTTCATTGGTTGAGCTTAAGATGTGTTTTTAAACCAATTTAGGTAAACTGATATTAAAAGCTTGTGTAGACACTCTTATTTCAGTTTAAGGCAGCCTTATTTCACATTAGTGTAATTTGATTAGGAACAGATTTAAACTATCGTGAAATAAGCCACTCTTAAACCAAATTAAGATTGTCCACACAGGAGGTTGAACCAATTTAACTAAAGCAGTTTAAAGCAGACAATGCAAATTTCGTATGAAGACACAGCCATGTGAATAAGAGATTCCAAGATTAGCCTGGTCAACCCGAACATTGATCAAAGTAGTTACTGCAGGCAGGGTAATTATGTAGTGATTTGCCTGCTCTCTGTATACAGATGCCCTGCCCTAAAACTGATTGATATTCAACTGGCTCGCAATCAAATGATATTAAGTAGTATTAATTATGCCCCTTTGTTATGTGCTTAATAAGGCTACTGTCCCTTTTTTACTGTTTACGGCACAGCTCTTACTTGCAGAGTTTTGAGCAGCGATGGCTTTTTAACAATTGTTTGCTCATATGCTCTGTCTGCTTTAAAAAGGGTCTGCCCTCCAAAAAGAAAAGAAACAAAATGCTCACTTGTCATATATTATTCCCAAACTGCACAGAATGCAAAATGAAAATATTTTTAAAAGAATGCTCAAATAGAATCATAGAATCATAGAATATCAGGGTTGGAAGGGACCTCAGGAGGTCATCTAGTCCAACCCCCTGCTCAAAGCAGGACCAATCCCCAATTAAATCATCCCAGCCAGGGCTTTGTCAAGCCTGACCTTAAAAACTTCTAAGGAAGCAGATACTACCACCTCCCTAGGTAACGCATTCCAGTGTTTCACCACCCTCCTAGTGAAAAAGTTTTTCCTAATATCCAACCTAAACCTTCCCCACTGCAACTTGAGACCATTACTCCTTGTCCTGTCCTCTTCTACCACTGAGAATAGTCTAGAACCATCCTCTCTGGAACCACCTCTCAGGTAGTTGAAAGCAGCTATCAAATCCCCCCTCATTCTTCTCTTCTGCAGACTAAACAATGCCAATTCCCTCAGCCTCTCCTCATAAGTCATGTGTTCCAGACCCCTAATCATTTTTGTTGCCCTTCGCTGGACTTTCTCCAATTTCTCCACATCCTTCTTGTAGTGTGGGGCCCAAAACTGGACACACTACTCCAGATGAGGCCTCACCAGTGTCGAATAGAGGGGAACGATCACGTCCCTCGATCTGCTCGCTATGCCCCTACTTATACATCCCAAAATGCCATTGGCCTTCTTGGCAACAAGGGCACACTGCTGACTCATATCCAGCTTCTCGTCCACTGTCACGCCTAGGTCCTTTTCCGCAGAACTGCTGCCTAGCCATTCGGTCCCTAGTCTGTAGCTGTGCATTGGGTTCTTCTGTCCTAAGTGCAGGACACTGCACTTATCCTTATTGAACCTCATCAGATTTCTTTTGGCCCAATCCTCCAATTTGTCTAGGTCCCTCTGTATCCTATCCCTGCCCTCCAGCGTATCTACCACTCTTCCCAGTTTAGTACCATCCGCAAATTTGCTGAGAGTGCAATCCACACCATCCTCCAGATCATTTATGAAGATATTGAACAAAACCGGCCCCAGGACCGACCCCTGGGGCACTCCACTTGACACCGGCTGCCAACTAGACATGGAGCCATTGATCACTACCTGTTGAACCCGGCAATCTAGCCAACTTTCTACCCACCTTATAGTGCATTCATCCAGCCCATACTTCTTTAACTTGCTGACAAGAATACTGTGGGAGACCGTGTCAAAAGCTTTGCTAAAGTCAAGAAACAATACATCCACTGCTTTCCCTTCATTCACAGAACCAGTAATCTCATCACAGAAGGCGATTAGATTAGTCAGGCATGACCTTCCCTTGGTGAATCCATGCTTACTGTTCCTGATCACTTTCCTCTCATGTAAGTGCTTCAGGATTGATTCTTTGAGGACCTGCTCCATGATTTTTCCAGGGACTGAGGTGAGGCTGACTGGCCTGTAGTTCCCAGGATCCTCCTTCTTCCCTTTTTTAAAGATTGGCACTGCATTAGCCTTTTTCCAGTCATCTGGGACTTCCCCCGTTCGCCACGAGTTTTCAAAGATAATGGCCAATGGCTCTGCAATCACAGCCACCAATTCCTTTAGCACTCTCGGATGCAACTCCTCCGGCCCCATGGACTTGTGCACATCCAGCTTTTCTAAATAGTCCCTAACCACTTCTTTCTCTACAGAGGGCTGGCCATCTACTCCCCATGTTGTGATGCCCAGCACAGCAGCCTGGGAGCTGTCCTTGTTAGTGAAGACAGAGGCAAAAAAAGCATTGAGTACATTAGCTTCTTCCACATCCTCTGTCACCAGGTTGCCTCCCTTATTCATTAAGGGGCCCACACTTTCCTTGGCTTTCTTCTTGTTGCCAACATACCTGAAGAAACCCTTCTTGTTACTCTTGACATGTCTCGCTAGCTGCAGCTCCAGGTGTGATTTGGCCCTCCTGATTTCATTCCTACATGCCCGAGCAATATTTTTATACTCTTCCCTGGTCATATGTCCAACCTTCCACTTCTTGTAAGCTTCTTTTTTATGTTTAAGATCCGCTAGGATTTCACCGTTAAGCCAAGCTGGTCGCCTGCCATATTTACTATTCTTTCGACTTATCGGGATGGTTTGTCCCTGTAACCTCAACAGGGATTCCTTGAAATACAGCCAGCTCTCCTGGACTCCTTTCCCCTTCATGTTAGTCCCCCAGGGGATCCTACCCATCCGTTCCCTGAGGGATTCGAAGTCTGCTTTCCTGAAGTCCAGGGTCCGTATCCTGCTGCTTACCTTTCTTTCCTGTGTCAGGATCCTGAACTCAACTAACTCATGGTCACTGCCTCCCAGATTCCCATCCACTTTTGCTTCCCCCACTAATTCTTCCCTGTTTGTGAGCAGCAGGTCAAGAAAAGCTCCCCCCTAGTTGGCTCGTCTAGCACTTGCACCAGGAAATTGTCCCTTACGCTTTCCAAAAACTTCCTGGATTGTCTATGCAAATAAGATCAGACACTTACAAAAACATGCTATTTGTAAACTGCCACTTTCTAGCCAGAGTCACATCACTTAGAAAATATCTAATACTGTGTAATCCTCATGCAGACGGAGGTGCACATACACTGACAGTAATGCAAGGTATTTTATCTCTGTGTGTCCCCAGGCTAGGCATCAGAAGAGAAAAACACTCCGGAAACAAAATGAAATAGTTTTAGATCTAATTTTACTAGGCTGAACTAGATTTCAGATTGATTTCTGTAGAATTTAATAGAGAACAGCACACTCTGATACAAAATCCATCTACCACATTGTGCTTTTTACTTACTTTGCTGTTTACTGGAATTATAAGAAACTAATATTTCACAATGTAAGGTGTTTCATTCTGTAAATGGCTTTTCATTTTAAAGGAGTTTGGAATGGCTGTTATGGAGGGCTGAAGTATAGCCACTGAGATTTGTCTACTCAAGTGCCTATTAATATTCATATGGTGAAACTGCTGCTAAAATCTACCTTAGTCATTCTGTGAAATAAGAACTGCAGGACAGGCCATCATAAAAAGAAATAATATTCCAAATGCTGCATACTTAATAGCTTTCTTATTGTGGTCGGTATTCGGTTTGGCTAGTCGTCTCAAATCACTGGCGAGGGGCCCATTATGTGAAGGGGTTTAATCAGTAAATCATATCCCAGTTGAAGGTATTCTACACTTTGAGTCACATTTGTACATTCCATTGTCCAGATCCTCACAGATTGTTTGCAGGGTTTGGTTGTGGTGCGTCTCCACTTCCTGAGTATCTAACTCCTAATTACAAGTTGTTATCCTGAACACACAGTGAATGAGCACTGGTCCATGGCCCGAAGCTGAGGCCAGGGTGCCAGTCATAGTTTCCTGTCATGCAGACATGGGGGGGATCAGAGCCTCAATTGCAGATGAGTAGAAGTCAGTGAAAGAAAGTCGGGGGGATGCAAAGGTTGCCTTTTGTACCCCTCACTCCTGAGACTGTCTGGCAGCTAGTCTAGTCGCCGCTGGCTGTTCTGATACCTGGACGTGCAGCAACACTCCAGCCGCTCTCTTGTTCTCCAGGCACACTCCCTGCCTCAGAAGGGTTTGGCATGTCTCTGCCACCTGAGGATTCCTCTAAGTGAAGAGGAATCCTCCAATGACCTTCTGAGCCAGCTGAAGACCAGCCAGATTACAGGGCAGGAGCCGCTCTTGTCTACTAGGAGCTGGATTTTCCCATAGATTACCCAACAGTTTATTTAGATGGTAACCACTTTTGGCCTTGTAGGGCCAGATTATTAAAGATGTTTAGGTGCCTAAAGATGTAGATAGGCACCTAATGGGATTTTCAAAAGTTCCCATGGCCTTTAGGTGCCTAGGTGCTTTTGAAAATCCCACTAGGTGCTTAACTGCTTCTTTGGGTGCCTAAATACTTTTAAAAATCTGGCCCTCTCTCTGCGTATGCACAGTGTGCCCAGCCATTTGATAGCATCATTATCAGCCAGGTGAAGAGCCAGTAGCCTGCCATTAAAGTAGCTCAGCAGGCTCTCATCAAGGATATGCGACATAGTCTGAAGTTCACCACATCTACATTGTGGGTCATTAGAGAAACCCCATTTGAAGAGATTGGCCACATAATTGTCAGCAGCCAAGCGCAGCATCATCAATTGGGCCCTTAATAGACAAGACTGGAAGCCCAGAGGTAAAAAAGCTTTGTTCCTTTACCTGTTCCCTGAGCCATCTGAAGTTACACATTTAATGCTCTTAACAGTATTGTAATACAACAAACTGTTATTTATCTGTATTGTGCTAGCTCCTACCTGCCCCAGTCATGGGCCAGGACCCCACGATACTAAGCACTGTACCTTAGTAGATAGGCCCTTCCCCAAAGAACCAAATACATCAATAAAAAAGCAACCGTTACTTTTATTTACACCAAACTGCTGTATGCAATCGACCAAAGTGGAATTCCAGTTGAGGCAGAGGGATAGACCCTTTTATGCACTGTGATGCATATTGAACAGCTTCTAGATGTACTTCAGAGGAAACCTTCATGGCTTTGGCATTCGCTCCTCTAACTTCTGACTTGAAAGGGAGCCCTCCTAGTGCAGTCAAAAACCTTCCCGTGAAATGCTGAATATTAAAATGTGCCACAGGTTTGTCTTCCCTTTGATTACCAGATGAGACAAAATGTGTTCTGCTGTTTTATGTCTTAATTTCATATCCCTGCTGAGACAGAGGGGGAAACATATCATAGCTGATGAATTTCCTCTCTTATAAAGTTCCGTTCCTAATTCACAAAATTCCTTGGTTTCCTTCCAGAGAAAAATGTCCCAGGCAAAGGGTAGCAGAATATATGTCACTGAGGGTTTGTCTACACTGGACCTGGAGGTGTAATTTCCAGCTCGGGTAGACATAGCCACTCCCGTTCTGATCAAGCTGGCGTGCTAAAAATAGCGGTGTTGCTACTGGATAGGTGGCAAGACAGAACAGTCCAAGCTGAAACCCTGGGTACATACTCAGGGTGATGAACCCATTCCACTGCTCACACCGCCATGGCTAGATGGCTCTTTTTAGTGCAAAAAGAAAAGGAGTACTTGTGGCACCTTAGAGACTAACCAATTTATTTGAGCATGAGCTTTCGTGAGCTACTGAAGTGAGCTGTAGCTCACGAAAGCTCATGCTCAAATAAATTGGTTAGTCTCTAAGGTGCCACAAGTACTCCTTTTCTTTTTGCGAATACAGACTAACACGGCTGCTACTCTGAAACCTTTTTAGTGCACTGGCTCAAACGGAGCTTGCGTGGGTATATCTACTTGAGCTGGAAATTTGCCTTCCAGACCCAGTGTAAACATACTTTGTATTCCTTTACCACCTCCTGGAAAAGATTTCCCTCCACTTCTCACATCTCTCCAGCAGATGTGAGAAATCAATGCAAATGCACTAGATTTAAAAACTAATGATTAAAAGCAGATCTTGAGCAAATTTATGCACAGAGGGCCAACTTCTCAGCTGTTGCCAAGCAGCTTTCAGTGTATCTGAGGGCAGGGATAGCAAACTGGCTTCTAGCCACCTTTGTACCCATCCAGTCCAGTGGCTACTCTGCATTGGGTTGGTCCCCATCAGCACACCTTAGAGCAGAATAAGCGCTGGCTGCCACTATCCCCAAGGCATCGTGTCAGTCAGGGATTACCAGGGAAGCATGGATGTCCTAGACATGCCATCTTTCCCCAGTCATAGCCTGTGTACTGGCTGTGAAGGAGCTGTGAAAAAGATCCAAACTCAATATCTAATCAGAGATTTTCTGCAGCAGTGAATTCCACAGGTTATCTATATATTATGGGCCAACCCTCACTTTTGTATCCAAAAACTGTGTATAACTGAATACTGGCAGAATCCCCTGAAATTATTCAGTTGCTCCTATATTAATGTGCTCTGATTTCAGCTCATAAGTGACAGAAAACAGAAGTCAGTCACAGGGCAGGATTATCCACAAACCATATTTGCCAGTTTTAGAGGTGTGTACATGCTTCAGAGGCAGAGGGTCTAGCAGCTGTATGAGCCCCTGTAAAATCCAGTTGTGTATCTTTGCCCCCCCCACACACACTCCTTTGCTGTTGGTCTTAGATCATGACTGGCCAAATGATGGTGGACCTCTTGTGTTTCCCATCTTCACTGGCTGGTATATTGGGGCAGCAGAGACACAGACAATCTTCATATGGTGAAGGGTGCATTATTTCAGCTTGTAGCCCAAATGTTATCTGGCTGCATCACATATACACACGGTCTCTGGGCAGAACACTCCTGATGTTGCCCTGGCTTTGTCCCACAATCCCTTGTGAGGCCAGAGCCATGCAACATACAAAAAACTGGCCTGTGGCTCTTACTGTTGGCACATGCTGTGACCGATCTCCCCCAGTGTTCCAGGTACAGTGTGCATATTCTGTCCTTGCACAGTGGTATGAGGCATCTCAGAATCTGTCTCTGTGAGGGGAAGTTTTTCCTTCTATTTGTTCTGAATGCGATGGCCATTAATTTCATCAGTATCGCTAAAGTTTGTGAAATTTTTGCACGGAACCAAATGTTTGTGTCCCCACTCCCTGTGCATGTGCCAGATGTAGCTCTCGAAGGGTTAATCCCTTTAAGCATTTCTTTTTCAGCTGCTGCTAAATTCCACTATCTCTCTCTGCCCACTTGGTGTATGGGACAGCAGAGTAAACTACTTGTCTCTCTGTCAGCCTCTATGAGCTTCACTGTGAACCTGTTGGCAATATTATTATGGTCATTAATGATGTGTATTACACTAGCACTTAGGGACTGCAAAGAAGGATCTAGGGACTCACTGTGCTAGGAACTGTACAAACAAATAACACAGTCCTTGTCTCAGAGAGATCCCAATCTAGTATTTAGACAATGTGCAACTGGTGAATAAGCAGACGAGCAGAGGGAAGGACCAGGCAACAGTGAAGAGAGGTGTGGGTGCATACAGTAATGGTCTCAGTGGTAACAGAAAGTCAGCAGTCTAACCCAGGGGTGCCAACCTGTGGCTCTGGAGCCACATGTGGCTCCTCAGAAATTAATATGCAGCTCCTTGTATAGGCACCGACTCTGGGGCTGGAGCTAAAGGTGCCAATTTTCAAATGTGCCGGGGGTGCTCACTGCTCAATCCCCAGCTCTGCCACAGGCTCTGCCCACACTCTACCCCTTCTGCTCCCTCCCCTGAGTATGCAGTGCCCTCGCTCCTCCCCCCTCCCTCCCAGAGCCTCCTGCATGCCACGAAACAGCTGATCGGGACGTGCGGGGAGGGAGGGGGGAGGCGCTGATCGGCTGGGCTGCCGGTGGGTGGCAGGAGCTGGGAGCGGGGTCGGGGAGCTGATAGGGGGCTGCTGACATATTACTGTGGCTCTTTGGCAAGGTACATTGGTAAATTCTGGCTCCTTCTCAGGCTCAAGTTTGCCACCCCTGGTCTAACCGGTACTAGATGGCAGTGATTTGTGGGCACTGCAGTAAAGGTGAGTTTCTAAAGATGTATTTAAAAGAGGATAACGTGGTGGGTTCCTACATGCAGTGTCTGTGAGAGAACGGCACCTGGGCGATTTTACTGCAGCAATCTGGGGGCACAGTCTAGCAGTGCATACAGAAAAACTTGCAACTCAACAGTGGGATTCTGAATTCAAATTTAAAGGTTGAGATCGACGCCAAGTGATGCCAATCCCTACCTAGAAAACAGAGTGAAGTTCCTGTTGCAATAAGAGATGCATTCTGGTGGTTGTGCACTTTGCAATTTTAGAAATCTGTGAGCCTCCTGTAATAAGCAGTGTAAGTTTAAAGGAATTGCTATTTCTCCTGCAGTTTCCTCTTGTTTTTTTCCTTTTGTGTAAGGACTCACTTCTTTCTATCAATCACTGTGAGCTCATCCAAGTCTGAACTGACTGAACACATCAGGGAAGAGGAACAAAATCATCTCCTGGTGTGTGGGTTTATTTTATTTTATTTTATTTTATTTTATTTTCAGAAATAAATCGAGGTTATCATGAATGTAGCAATGTGAATATTTGATTTGCTGCATGCGTAAGTTAAGAGCAAAAAGTAGCAGCTGTCTTCAGGGAGTTTTACAGCTGAGTTCACTTTATTGTATCAAAGTTGACCCATCCTCACTAATCTCATACTCAGTGTGAATCGAATGCATTAAGGCTTGGTTTATAATGTCCAAATTGTGTTTTTTAAAAGAATCCCATTTAAGAAATCTCCAACATTCAAAGTAGCTTATGGTAATCAATTAGAATATGAAAATGGAACTAATTCTGTAAAACACACGGAACTGGCAAACTACTGGTAGCCATCTGTTTAATCCTTGTTGTGTAGTCAAAAGTCGCATTTTAAAACACAATTATTAATAGTTGTCATTAACTGCCAAGCAAAAGAGCACACCACCAATTTCCACAGGAAATACTTAGGGAGATTTGGAGTAGAACTTGCAGCGTGTTTCCAGCCCTGCCTTATTTCCTCAAGCCAAGAGCAGGTCTCTCTCTGCTTAGGTGAATAAGACCTGATTTTTTTAGAAGTGCTGAGTCCCACAAGCTCCCATTACCTTCATTCTACCCCTGAGGGGGCAGAGGTGAAAGTAACTTTAAGCACTTACCGGTATGGTGGCCCGGCTCCGGGCCCCCGGAAGGGGTGAGGCCTTGGGCAGAAGGGGTGGGGCTGGGGGTCAGCCTCCCCCAGCCAGCCCATCTGCGCTGCCTGGCCTGTGCCTCTCAGGGCTCCACTGGTGATTTAAAGGGCCTGGGGCTCTGACCGCTGCCGCAGTAGCAGCCGTGGCAGCTGGAAGCCCCAGGTGCTTTTAAACTGCCGGCCCTGGGGCAGCTGCCCCTTCCCCCCCCGCCACCATCAGCAGCCCTGCCGGTAGGGTCCATAATGGCAGGGTCACCAACAGGGGCAGCAAAAGGGGCAGTGACATTAAAGTATGCATACGGGCTGGTACCGGTGGCCACTTCTTACTGGTACGCCGTACCGGCCCATACTGGCTTACTTTCACCCCTGTGAGGTGGGCACCGTAGTTCTGAAGATCACACTGTCTTGGCATGGTTCAAGCTTTCTTCCAGCAACTAACAGAAGTTACTAGATCGCAGGCCCTGGTTCTCATGGGAGACTTCAATCACCCTGATATCTGCTGGGAGAGCAATACAGCGGTGCACAGACAATCCAGGAAGTTTCTGGAAAATGTAGGGGACAATTTCCTGGTGCAAATGCTGGAGGAACCAACTAGGGGCAGAGCTCTTCTTGACCTGCTGCTCACAAACCGGGAAGAATTAGTAGGGGAAGCAAAAGAGGATGGCAACCTGGGAGGCAGTGACCATGAGATGGTCAACTTCAGGATCCTGACACAGGGTAGAAAGGAGAGCAGCAGAATACGGGACCCTGGACTTCAGAAAAGCAGATTTTGACAACCTGAGGGAACTGATGGGCAGGATCCCCTGGGAGAATAACATGAGGGGGAAAGGAGTCCAGGAGAGCTGGCTGTGTTTTAAAGAATCCTTAGTGAGGTTATAGGGACAAACCATCCCGATGTGTAGAAAGAATAGTAAATATGGCAGGCAACCAGCTTGGCTTAACAGTGAAATCCTTGCTGATCTTGAACACAAAAAAGAAGCTTACAAGAAGTGGAAGATTGGACAAATGACCAGGGATGAGTATAAAAATATTGCTCGGGCATGCAGGAGTGCAATCAGGAAGGCCAAATCACACCTGGAGTTGCAGCTAGCAAGAGATGCTAAGAGTAACAAGAAGGGTTTCTTCAGATACGTTAGAAACAAGAAGAAAGTCAAGGAAAGTGTGGGTCCCTTACTGAATGAGGGAGGCAACCTAGTGACAGAGGATGTGGAAAAAGCTAATGTACTCAATGCTTTTTTTGCCTCTGTCTTCACGAACAAGGTCAGCTCCCAGACTGCTGCACTGGGCGAGGTGACCAGCCCTCTGTGAAGAAAGAAGTGGTTCGGGACTATTTAGAAAAGCTGGAAGAGCGGAAGTCCATGGAGCAGGATGCGCTGCATCCGAGAGTGCTAAAGGAGTTGGCGGATATGATTGCAGAGCCATTGGCCATTATCTTTGAAAACTCATGGTGACTGGAGGAGGTCCTGGACGACTGGAAAAAGGCTAATGTAGTCCCCATCTTTAAAAAAGGGAAGAAGGAGGATCCTGGGAACTACAGGCCAGTCAGCCTCACCTCAGTCCCTGGAAAAATCATGGAGCAGGTCCTCAAGGAATCAATTCTGAAGCACTTAGAGGAGAGGAAAGTGATCAGGAACAGTCAGCATGGATTCACCAAGGGAAAGTCATGCCTGACTAATCTAATTGCCTTCTATGACGAGATAACTGGCTCTGTGGATGAGGGGAAAGCAGTGGACGTGTTGTTCCTTGACTTTAGTAAAGCTTTTGACAGGGTCTCCCACAGTATCCTTGCCAGTAAGTTAAAGAAGTATGGGCTGGATGGGCTGGACTATAAGGTGGACAGAAAGCTGGCTAGATTGTTGGGCTCAACGGGTAGTGATCAATGGCTCCATGTCTAGTTGGCAGCCGGTATCAAGTGGAGTGCCCCAAGGGTCGGTCCTCGGGCCGGTTTTGTTCAATATCTTCATAAATGATCTGGAGGATGGTGTGGATTGCACCCTCAGCAAGTTTGCAGATGACACTAAACTGGGAGGAGAGGTAGATATGCTGGAGGGTAGGGATAGGATACAGAGGGCCCTAGACAAATTAGAGGATTGGGCCAAAAGAAATCTGATGAGGTTCAACAAGAACAAGTGCAGAGTCCTGCACGTAAGATGGAAGAATCCCATGCACCGCTACTAGGGGCCGAATGGCTAGGCAGCAGTTCTGCAGAAAAGGACCTAGGGGTTACAGTGGATGAGAAGCTGGATATGAGTCAATAGTGTGCTGTTGTTGCCAAGAAGGCCAATGGCATTTTGGACTGTATAAGTAGGGGCATTGCCAGCACATCGAGGGACGTGATCGTTCCCCTCTATTCAACACTGGTGAGGCCTCATCTGGAGTACTGTGTCCTGTTTCAAGCCCCACACTACAAGAAGGATGTGGAAAAATTGGAAAACGTCCAGCGGAGGGCAACAAAAATGATTAGGGGACTGGAACATATGACTTATGAGGAGAGGCTGAGGGAACTGGGATTATTTAGTCTGCGGAAGAGAAGAATGAGGGGGCATTTGATAGCTGCTTTCAACTACCTGAAAGGGCGTTCCAAAGAGGATGGATCTAGACCGTTCTCAGTGGTAGCAGATGACAGAACAAGGAGTAATGGTCTCAAGTTGCAGTGGGGGAGGTTTAGGTTGGATATTAGGAAAAACTTTTTCACTAGGAGGGCGGTGAAATACTGGAATGCCGTTATCTAGGGAGGTGGTGGAATCTCCTTCCTTAGAAGTTTTTAAGGTCAGGCTTGACAAAGCCCTGGCTGGGATGATTTAGTTGGGGATTGGTCCTGCTTTGAGCAGGAGGTTGGACTAGATGACCTCCTGAGGTTCCTTCCAACCCTGATATTCTATGATTCTATGGCTATCAGTGCCACCCTCAGGACAGACTGTCAAAAAAAGAGAGCAGACACTCCAAACTAGTGATATGTTCTATCATTAGATTTCACCAACTGAAACTGAAGAGATAGAGACAGGCATGTGCACAGAGGAAAGGAAGGAACGGTCTATAAGGACTGATGTGTTGGGGGCATGTTTGATGTGTTCAATCCTAGGCCCACCATCAAGATGCTTCTAAAGATTTTCAGGGAAACACCAAAACGCTTATAAAAATTTTTAAAGATATGACTTTAAAAAATATCAGATCATGCTGTTTAAAGGCTGAGCTGTCAACAAATTGAATTATTTTAAATTAGCTAATTGTGAAACCTTTCAGGTTCACAATGTCCAGTAAAATGATAACGTTCTTTGCAGCTGTATATAACTCTAACCCCCATCTTTCTGGCTCAGCACTAAGCCTGTATTTATGAAGTAAAAAGAAAACCTGTATTTATGAAGTGTGGATCAACAAACCACAGGGCAAAAGCCACATTGCAAAAGCGCAGAATTTAGCAGAAGTTTGGCAGCCCTTAGTGATACATTAGATCTGATGAAATGTTTGGATTAAATGCTGTTCTTTTTCAAACACGGGAAAGAAATTTGGCTCATAGTTTTTGGTTTGTTTTTGTAATTTAAAAGGATATTGTCAAAACAGTTCGTGTGATTTTTTTTTTAAAATTAATTGCTGCTGTTGGGAAATACCTCTTAAGAAATCTGCTTCCTTTCCCAAATAGTTTTTTTGGTTTGGTTTGTTAGTTTTTTGTTTTTTCTTCCATCTTGCATGCACATGGGATTTATACTGAGAGGACAGATGGTTGTGTGGTTAAGGTACTGGACAAGAGCTTAAGTCATTTGGCTTTGTGTGGAAGGATGGTTTCTGGGTCGGGCAGCAGACTGGGTCTTGGCAGATGCAGTATTGTTCCTGGCTCTGCCACAGACTTCCTGTGTGACATATTACCTCTTTGTGCTTGCATTTCCCCTCTCACCCGTTGTCTCTCGTCTATTTCCATTGTAAACGCTTTTGGTCAGGGACTGTATCTTACTGTGTCTGTCCAGTCCCTATCACAATGGGATCCTGATTTCATTTCTGGGGTTGCCCCTGTTTGACCAGAGTAGCCAGTCAAAGTTTGGGGCCATAGAGATATTCCATTTGGAAGTAAAAATTGATGGAGTCTAGTAATTTCTTTGATGGAACCTTGTTTATTTATAAGGCATGTGCAGAGTCCTGCTTTTTCAAATGCAGGAGGAACCAAGAACAAAAGCTTAAACCTCCAAGCCTCTTTAGCCAACAGACTCACAAGTTCTCTCCCTAGCTTTCCCAAGGATCAATGGCTCCATGTCTAGTTGGCAGCCGGTATCAAGTGGAGTGCCCCAAGGGTCGGTCCTGGGGCCGGTTTTGTTCAATATCTTCATAAATGATCTGGAGGATGGTGTGATTGCACTCTCAGCAAATTTGCGGATGATACTAAACTGGGAGGAGTGGTAGATACACCGGAGGGCAGGGATAGGATACAGAAGGACCTAGACAAATTGGAGGATTGGGCCAAAAGAAATCTGATGAGGTTCAATAAGGATAAGTGCAGGGTCCTGCACTTAGGATGGAAGAATCCAATGCACCGCTACAGACTAGGGACCGAATGGCTAGGCAGCAGTTCTGCGGAAAAGGACCTAGGCGTAACAGTGGACGAGAAGCTGGATATGAGTCAGCAGTGTGCCCTTGTTGCCAAGAAGGCCAATGGCATTTTGGGATGTATAAGTAGGGGCATAGCGAGCAGATCGAGGGACGTGATCGTTCCCCTCTATTCGACATTGGTGAGGCCTCATCTGGAGTACTGTGTCCAGTTTTGGGCCCCACACTACAAGAAGGATGTGGATAAATTGGAGAGAGTCCAGCAAAGGGCAACAAAAATGACTAGGGGTCTAGAACACATGACTTATGAGGAGAGGCTGAGGGAGCTGGGATTGTTTAGCCTGCAGAAGAGAAGAATGAGGGGGGATTTGATAGCTGCTTTCAACTACCTGAAAGGGGGTTCCAAAGAGGATGGCTCTAGACTGTTCTCAATGGTAGCAGAAGACAGAACGAGGAGTAATAGTCTCAAGTTGCAGTGGGGGAGGTTTAGATTGGATATTAGGAAAAACCTTTTCACTAAGAGGGTGGTGAAACACTGGAATGCGTTGCCTAGGGAGGTGGTAGAATCTCCTTCCTTAGAGGTTTTTAAGGTCAGGCTTGACAAAGCCCTGGCTGGGATGATTTAACTGGGAATTGGTCCTGCTTCGAGCAGGGGGTTGGACTAGATGACCTTCAGGGGTCCCTTCCAACCCTGATATTCTATGATTCTATGATTCTATGATTCTAAGGTCACATGGGATATGTCTACATGTTTATTTATTCTTAAAGTTATGTTAATTGAAGGGTGAGGTCACACCTATCAATCTCAATAAGGTTTTGACTCAACCCATAAGAAGGTTTCACTCAACTGATGACAAGGGTCTTCTAGGCCTTATTCTAATGCAAGTAAATAATAGCTTATTTACAGAAAAACTTAAAGTAAAATAGTAGCTCAAATTTTGTGCTTGCAGATCTTGAGTCTCCCTTTGAAAGGACGTGTAAGAGCAGAAGAAAGTGGGAAAAGATAGGATGCTTTAATGGTATTTCTCTGGGGAGCCACGATACTTTTTCAGATCCAGCAGCCTCCTTTATTCTTATTCATGAGATTTCTTCAAACTGCCAGAGATAAGACTAATTGTGATGGACATTAAAATATATGAGGACTTAAAAGTGTGAATGTCCAATTCCCCTAATCTTGTTAGAAACAGTAAACAAGAATAATACTGAATGTTGCCATTGACGATAAACCTAAATTAGTGTTACATGGCACATATATGGTAATAGACAATAACTTACGAGAGATGGAAGTGCATGATCATACCTTTAGATATATCTCCAAACAGATTATTTCCCTGTAAGCACCTCAATTTAATTATTCTGCCATCCGTCTTCTCCTCCTCCACAGACCGAGTAATTTGTCTGCATTAGGTGCACATAGCAACCCTCCCCTTCTTACATCTTTCATTCAAGAAACCTCCCCTTCTGCTTTTTCAGACACATAGTAAATCTTCCATTCCTCAGCCAATAGGTTTAAATCCTACATTCTAATCTTTATCATCTTTATTGATTGAGCCATATTCTTGTGTAAATTGGGGCCAAGTTGTATCTGTGATATAATTAATCCTTCCATTCTGATCTGCAGTTCTAAGATTGGTGGCATTGTCACAAACCACTGCAGTAAGTCTCTGTTCTCTGCCATGCAAAAGTGAAGAAACAAGGAAGATCTTTGGGGAAAAAATATTAGAAACCCGAGATGGCTAAGGGGTCCATTAAAATAAAATGTGAAATTTCAAGTCATATTACAAATCAGGCCCATCAGCCAAACAAATGCTTGTGCAAAAGAGGCGTCACAGAACGCTGTCTCATGTAATAATAATGCATTAGAAAACTATACTTAACCCTTATATAAATGCAATGAATTAATTAGTCAGTGCAATTGGATGGGGCCTAGGAAAGTGGGGTCCTGCTCTGTGACTGGAGCCCCTAAGTGCTATTGCAACACAAATAATAATGAAGTAGAGATTCAAAGTTACAGGCTAAAGGGGCTGCAGCTTCAGGAATGCAGCATCACAGAAAGATAGCATTCTAGAATAGACATGGGGCATATAATTTGGCATGATGTCATCAGAAAGTATAAAAACTAGAATCTTCAGCATCACTGTCACATGCCCTTACTACCTGAGCTAAAGGAATAACTCCATTAGCTGTGAGTAAGAAGCAGCCTTTATTCTCAGTGGGGGCACTTTCATTTAGTGTATGCCATCCTTTCTATTAGGCAAGCTGGTTCTGAATGTCTGAGGTCCATCAGAATTAAGTCCCAGCAGGGATGCATTTTATAATGAACCATATCTTCATATATACAGCACCACACTCATTGCTGGAGATCAAATCAGAGAATTCAGCACAAATGGGCTTTGGATCAGCTGTAGAAAGCACAAACGATTACCTCTTGAGCTAAACAAGTTACTCACTTGATTTAGGTGTGAATGTCAGCAGGTTTTAGCTTCACCAGGGCCAGGCACCAGAAAGAGGGACATGATCACACACAGTAAGCAAGTGTGTTACATAAGCATCACATTTCTCCCTGATATCACAAAGCAGAGTAACACCTCAGCACACATTATTTCATTTGGGAAAGTTTCTTGGCTAAAGCATGTGAACTTTACTCTCTCACTTCATCACATCACTGCAATCCCTTAATAAAATTGCAATTCAAGCTGGATGTTTCACTATAAATTATAAATTAACATAGGCTAAAAGGTTCATGGACTAAAAATTCTTATGTGGAGATACCATTTAGTGCACTTACGCAAGAAAGAACACTCATCTTGTACTTGTAGCTGAGTTGAGTTGTGCTGCTACCAAGCTTTGCTGGTTACAAATGTCTATATGCAGTTTATTTTGGAGTCTGATTACACCCTTTAATATGAGACAAAACTGTTTGCAAACCCAGGCAAAACAAGGCTGACAAGCCAACAGATATACTATTGAAACAGAACGAGTTTAAACAGACTTCTATGTCAGAATACACTGTGGAATGGTAGCTAAACAAGGAATCATATCTAAAATTATTAGCCATATGTTTCAAGGAAAGTTGTACTAAGAAAAATAAAAGTTTAGGAAATGTTTCCTCCCAAAAGAGAAGTTCACATTCAAAATTATTTTCCAGGCCTAATTAGACGAAGTTATTCATTATTCAGTTTTTGGTGAATTTCAAAATAATATGGTACAAGATATAAGTAAAACAGCCCAATATGGTGTATAGCAGCATTGATTATAATACTGTAGATGCTTCCATGAATAATGAGCTTTGATACATGTTTGACTAACTAGCATACACATCTGCAATGTAATCAGGTTTAATGTGTCTCTATTAGTAAAAGTTCTTTCCCAATATACAGATATAGAGAGAGATTCTCAGCATAGCAATGCTGTTTTTATTGAAAGTGCCTGGTAGTCATAGTTTTAAGATGGAATTTGATACATTTATGAATGGGATTATATGACGAGGTTGCCAGCGATAGTAATCAGTATAAATGAGACTATGGGGATTAGCAGGATTCAGACAAGGACTGGATGTTTGTTTGGATAATAAGAACATCCAGAATCACAACAGGAAGGATTAAAACAAATAAAAAAACATGATTTGGGGAAGAAATATAAAACCCCCATGCATTGAGGCATGAGTCAACCTCTCAGTAAGAAAATTTCCCTGTAGGTAGGTCATTCGATAACTTCCTTTAGCAGGCTCTTGAAATCTACCTCGTCTGAAGCAGCTGCTATTAGCCAGGGTCAGAAATAGGAAACTAGACTAGATGAACTAATGGTCTGATCCAATTATGGCAATTCCTATAATCCTATTCCTGCAATTGACTCCCATTAACTGTTTTGTTTTCTCCAGGGAGCAATAATAGCAGCCCTCTGTCCCAACTACCAATCTCCTTTAATCAGCATAGAATGGTGAAAGTCACAATGAAAACTGTTTCACGATACTCTCTAGCAGCATTATATCATGAGGCAAGCGCTACCTCAGCCAATCCTGTCTGGAGAGTTACATTGCTGACAAATTTGAATAAAGATCCTATTACAAGTAGAACCTCAATCAAATACTCCCAGAGGAAGAGCAAACTCACTGACTCTGCTCACAAAACAACACTGACTTTACTGAGCTTCTGAGGATAGGACAAGAAGCAATGAGTTTAAACTGCAGCAAGGGTGGTTTAGGTTGGACATTAGGAAAAACTTTCTAACTGTAAGTGTGTAAGGGTGGTTAAGCACTGGAATAAATCTCCTAAGGAAGTTGTGGAATCTCCACCATTGGAGATTTTTAAGAGCAGGTTAAACAAACACCTGTCAGGGATGATCTATAGCAGGGGTTCTCAAAGCCAGTCTGCTGCTTGTTCAGGGAAAGCCCCTGGCATGCCAGACCAGTTTCTTTACCTGCCACGTCTGCAGGTTTGGCAGATCGCGGCTCCCACTGGCCGCGGTTTGCCGCTCCAAGCCAATGGGGGCTGCAGGAAGGACGGCCAGCACATCCCTTGGCCCGCACCGCTTCCGGCAGCCCCATTGGCCTGGAGCGGTGAACCGTGGCCAGTGGGAGCTGCGATCGGCAGAACCTGTGGACGCGGCAGGTAAACAAACCAGTCCAGTGCGCCAGGGGCTTTCCCTGAACAAGCAGCGGACTGGCTTTGAGAACCACTGATCTAGATAATACGTAGTCCTGCCTTGAGTGCAGGGGATTGGACTAGAAAATCTCTCAAGGTCCCTTCCAGTCCTACAGCTCTATAATCCTATGAAAATAGACTTGCCAACATTCCTAATGGGCGGAAAAGAGTACGGTAAAAATCTGAATGTTTTGGGCTTTGGTGAAACCCTGATTTTATAAGTGTACATACTTTTTTTTCCCTTTTGTTCCAGAAAAAGTAAGCATATTGTCAACCTTCATCGCGCCCTTCAAGTATTTAAGTCCTGGTGCGGCCAATATGGAAGATGAAGACAATTTAAGTAAGCAGCCTCTCTTCTTCATATAGAGATGAATGATAAAGTGAATTGAAAGAACTGTAGAGTGCGGGTAATTCTGGGAGCCAGGTGATTTAGCAAATATGCAACCGCTGAGACCAATCATCAGTTCAATGCAAACTTCCCTGGTGCCTGGGGCATGACCTGGTCCCCAATGAAGATGGGGTTAACCTCAGCTCAGCTTCCCACCTCTTGCACAGATGCTAAGGGAAGGGCTATATATTGGGTGTGTAGAGATGGGAGAAAATTCTTATGAGAAGGCAGTGCTAGGGTCACAGGACTGGGGAGTTTCTTTGCTTTTTCTGTTTATATTAATTTATTTTGCTTTATTCTTATATGCATTATCCCTAAAGGAAAAAACTTCCTTGACTGACTCTGTTTCCCCTCACTGTCTTGCATTCTCAGGGATTTCAATGGGAGTTGCGCCTGAGTAAGGTCTTCAGGATCAGGGCCTTTGTTTGAAACATTGCCCTCTCCTTTTCTCTTTGTTAATATTACCTGAAAAAGAAAACAATCCAAGTCTAATGGAATGGGGATCATTCACTAGATTTGGGTTAGCTAGATTCAGCTGAAGGGCTGGTTACATGGCTCTCCAACAGCTACTCTTGCTCCTGAGTGGTGGTGCTGAAATATGCTGTACCAATGACTGTTTAGATATAAGCATGTCAGCAGCCACTATGTACTGAAGGAGAAGTGAAGTAATTAAAATGTGAATGAGGCTGGGGGGAATGTCTGTGGTTAGAACTGAATAACCTTAACCCGCTCTTTGTGTTTAACACCTCGCAGGGATTACTGCACATCCTCCAGCCTTCTCGTTGTAACATATTTCAAGGCACATAAAACAGAGAGGGAAGCTTTTCAAACCAAATGAACACCTCTTTGCCTTTTAGAATCCCCTACCAGATGGGTACCTCTTCCAGCCAGAAACAATGAAGAGTTGCCCTATTATAACCAGTGGGTGGAGAAAATGGATGATTCTCCATATTGTAGCTAATCTGCCTTGCTTTGGACATGAGGCGGCATGAACTGGAATATTTACTGAAGGAATATGACCCTTTATTGCACACTGCTGAGTAACACGTGTACATCGTATTGTGCTTTCTGACTGTTGTTAGCACCTTGACTGGCACGTAGAACATAAATTAGCAAAGGCCAAAAAGTCTAGAAAAGCCTTTAAATCCTGGTCCTAAGGAGCCTATGTTTCTGCAATGCTGTATGAGAAGTGCACACAGAAAACTTATTATGCACACGATGAGCTGCTGCAGGAATCTCCTGTAGAACGTTTCCTAAATGTGCTACTCAGTTATTTTTGAATAACATAATAAATTTGTACAAGCCAAAAACTGAAAACCCCATTTTCTTATTCCTGCAGCAGTATCCAGGCTTGCTTGCAGTTGCATTGGCTTTAAAGCTGATATTATGGACAACATAAGCTTTGCTTCCTCTCAGAGAAATAGCAAATTTCATCTTGTTAGTGAGCATCACACACTAGTCCTCTCCTGGTTCCAATATCCTATAATGAAATTGGCAATGACAACAATTTTGTGTATTCGTATGAATTACACACCATTTACTGCTAGGAAAGAAAAGGTCACCTACCCCAATCAAAGAGCTACCAAATGAACTTAGTGACTTGTTCTGAATAGGAGGTTTTATATTATGCCAGTACTTTCACTAAATGGCTGGAGGGGGAGATGCTTTAAGAAGAAATAAATCTATCTTGCAGTGATGTTCGGTGGTGATCTGGCTTGTCTATTATGGCTCTTTCAACCCTAATATCCATGGGCTGTATCAAACTGCTCAATCCAATCCAGCTACTGTTGCAGTCAGTGGAAAGATTCCCATTGGCTTCAATAGGAATTGCATCAAAGCCAAAAAGAATATTCCACATCCATTTGGGCCTTGTTTACACACAAACTTGCACCAGTTTAACTAAAGATGTCTTTACTAAAGGTTCAAGTCTTAACTGCAAGTCTGTGTATAGATACTCATATTTTGGTTCAAGGGGTGAAATAACCTGATAGACAGAAAAACATATTCAGGCCACTTGGCTCCTTTAAAATGCCATCTCTGCTGGACTCAACATCAGCCACAAAGGAAGAATTCATCTGAAACCTTATGGCAAAACTCTATCCTACAACATCATTCCCATAAGCCAGGTGCCAATGTCATCTATGGTAGCCAGGCTCCACACAGTGTGATCCTGCCTCTGGGAAAGGGGAAGTCTTCAATGGCTGTACCAACATAATGCCATTACCCTGGATCAAGGAGCTAGCTTTTTGGTTTTAGTCATAGAGATGCACAGACCTTCTCTGTGCAAGCAGCAATGGATACGTTTCCTGTTGGATCAGGCCCTATAAGACCATGATACACATATATTTTTGGTGACTGTGCAGACACTAGACCCTGAAAGACACTGAAGTACATATTTAACTATGAGCATATTGGCCAAGATTCTCAAAAGTGTCTAGTGATTTGGGGTCTCTCCATTTTTTGGATGCCCAATTTGAGACACCTTAAGGGAATCTGATCTCCAGAAAATGCTGAGCACCACCCTTTGAAAATCAGGCACCTTTAAAGCATCTCAAGCAGCCCAACATGGAGGAACCGAAATCACTCGTCACTTCTGAAAATTTTAGCCATTGACTTCAGTAGCCTTTCTCATGAGCTTAAAGCTGAGTATGTATTTAGGCCCTGATTCATGAAAGCACTTAAGCAGGGACCTATGCCAAGCTCTATTCAGAACAGCGCTTAAGTACACATTTAACTTTATGCATGTGCTTAAGTGCTATTCTGAACAGGGATGCTTTCCTGAGTCAGAGCCTAAATGCTGCACTGGATCAGGGCCAAAAGTTATGTAAATAAATTCCCTAATTGGTAAGAACTGTACTAGTGCTTAGGCATGTTGTAGTTATTACAGACAATAGATGACTCAGTGGTCGGAAAATTTTCAGTATGGAGGTGCTAAAGGAAACAACATTCACCTTTCACAAGGTCCTCCATAAATTCTCAGCTTTAATTTTAAGCAAAAAACTGGCACAGTTGTCGGGGAAACAATAGGAGACCTTTTAAAAGGATTTTTTTTAAACTGTAAATGCAGCCATTCTACAGCGTATTGTTATAATATTCTTTGGGGTGAATTATAATATGGTTTTAAACCACCTACACCTTGCAAGTTAGGAAGGATTGGATCATCAATAAAGACAATATGAAATGTTTTTTTTCCTCTTAAGCATAATTCATATATATACCTCTAACTGGTAGTTAAAAGTGTGTGTAGTTTTTATTTCTACTGTTAGCTACAAGTTTATTACACCAACTTCAAGAATATGGATCTGAATATAATTGATTTCTGCAAATCTCCAGCAAAAGAATTTTTGTTTCTTTTTTTGAGATTTGGTAGTTTATGAAAAGGTTGTTTGGTTGGCTGGGGAGATTGCCCTACAGTGCTGTTGATATACTAGTTGACTGGAACACAGGTCTCCTGAGTTTGACCTCCAGATCGTACCTATAGTTTTTGCTGTGAAATGCCTCATTTTCAAGTATGTCAGAAATGATGGAGGTGAATCCCTTTAACCTCCGTGGTCAATACAATGGAGATGGACAGCAAATAACATGCTTTGTGTGAAGAGGTCAAATGGGGGCCAGATATTAAAATGCAGACCACAAAAAATTAAAAATAAACCTAACCTTCACTGTTCAAAATGCAACAGTAGCAATCTTGGGATTCCTAAACATTTCTAAAGATAATATTGCCTTGTGACCCTCTTGTATCTAGGCAATCATTCCTTATTCCTTAGATCTTCATATAATAGATACCTTGCAATTATCTCAGATGTTTATTTGTTGTGATTTGTTTTTAAAAGATGTTTGCCATAGTGAAGCTGCCACATTTCCCACCCCCCCCTCAAAAAAAAATTTTTGGCAGCAGAATAACCTTCAACAGGAACAATATTATCTCTTCAAATGTAGCGTGGAGTATCGGATGGCTAGTTCTTCAGAGCCCTTATGACCCAGAGACATAGGCAGTGTCATTATTAGTGATGCATTATAGGTCTGAAAAGCTCTTGATGATGCAGACTCTCCAGGTTAACTCTACTGTGCATAATGACCAGAAAGGAGAGAGAAATTAAATGAGATACAGAAGAGTGAGGGGGAAAATGCACAAATAAATACATTTGATAAGTGTTCTCTTTTCTCCCATTCAATTGTTGTAGCAAAAATAAGTTTGCAATATAAAGGATAAAGGCCTTCACTTGCTTGTTCAGTCTGAAAAAGAATGACAAGTAAAGTTATCTGAGGGGATCTTACAAGGCAAAATCAGATTTTTTTTTAATCTTTCAGAATAAAATTAAAATTCTTACTATAAATCTGTATTTTTTTGTTTCTTCTTTTCCAAAAACATAATTTCATTACGCTGCAAACCTTTCAACTTAGGAGCACTACATTTGATTATAATTTTTTAATCAAATATACATAACGTATTTTGGAGACTCAAGAGCCAAGTCATTCTGAGAGATAACAAGGATGAAAATGATCCACCGTTTTGCATTTTTCCCCATGTGCAACCTCTGACTTGCCCCTTTCCTTTTAGTGTTTTTCATTTCTAAAATTGCTTGTGATTCTTCTATTATGGCTGCTTACAGTATTTATCTAATGTAATTTGGTGTCATTTACCTGCTTTGTCTGATTTTCATGAGAGAAGTACATGTGCCACCATTAGAGATGTAATCTTGTGTCTGCTGCACAGAGGTCTCATGAAAGCCACATTTCAAAGATCTCCTATTTCAAAGGTACCTGAAAGTATAAAGTAATTTAGCTTTATCCAACTATTGTTGGATGTCATGCAAGTCCATCAGGCATATGGTCTTTCTTAGAAGCTTCACTCCTTTGTGAGAAATAAAGGAACTTTCTGATTGAATTTAGGTGGCCACTAATTTATATGACATGAATGACAACTGGCCTGATTCTGCTCTCTTTGAAAGTAATGGGGAATTTAGCTATTAACTGGAATTTCAGGATCAGGCCCTATGTATGATTTAAGGTTTGTCTGGCCTAAGGTAATTTGCATCACCATCTACCTGAGTGTTAGCCCATAAGGTAGACATACTGCACCAGTGCTAAACAAGGTCTGTGGACGGTGCTAATATAAATCAGTCCAATAATTTTTGGTCCCAGCACCATCTCACACTGCTGTCGCACAACTACACTGAGGGTTTGCACTGGCATCACTGTATTTGTCTAGTTGCATTGGTGAAAAACAAATCATAGCCCACTACTCCACAACCAACCCACAACCCAGGATAGATAGTGCCAGAGACAAAACTTTTAGGGCCAGCAGGGAATGTTTATTTTTGGTTCATTGTGTTTGTGAAGGTGAAGGACAAACTGTCTCCGTTCACAAACCCATGGAGCAAGGATTATAAAATAAAATAAAAAAACAGATGGAAAAAGACAATATGAATTATAAATACAAATAACCCTCTGAGTTTTCCTATTCAGTGGTGCATAATC
This sequence comes from Eretmochelys imbricata, assembly GCF_965152235.1. NCBI lineage: Eukaryota > Metazoa > Chordata > Testudines > Cheloniidae > Eretmochelys > Eretmochelys imbricata. The sequence continues at coordinate 246,283,153 of NC_135573.1, forward strand.
AATACAAATTCTTTTCAAATCTGTATATAGTGTGAAACAAAAGCTATCTTTCTTTTCATGCCTCCTGGCTTCAATATTATTAAGTACAATAATTGGGTCCGTAAAAACCCTATTAGGAAAAGAGAGAGAAGAGGTGTTAAATACAGAACCAATCCTACTTCCCTTAGAAAAGCGTATCTGAGGCAAAATGTTTCACAGCTTTTAAACAAGAAGGGATCTTCAAAGAAGGATAGTTCAGCCTTAGGAAGGTGGTGCTACCTATGGAAAACCAGCCCTGGTGGAAAATGGTTAGCTATTTCAATGGCTCAGGAAAATAAGACACAGTTTAGGCTGACTTGTTCCCCCTCCTCAATTCAGAGCTTCCATAAATGGGTTTGAACCCTAGGAGAAGAGACCGAGTTATCTCTGATCATGTCTTATGAACATGACCTTTTCAGTGGCTCGTTTCCAGTGAGGCTGTTTTAATAGCTATCATATTTTATATGGCTGAACTTTATATGGCAAGATTTTTCTTTTTCTAATTTGACTTTTTTTTTTCACTTTAGAATGTAAAAAATGAGCTAATCACTAAGGCTGTGATTTAGCAGCCCATGCCCATCCCTACCAAGCAATGCACTTAAGCACCCTGTGACTTTAATGAAACTCAAACAGAGGCTTGAAGTTTAGCATGTGCTGAAGTGCTTTGCTGAGTTGCAGTCTCGGTGTTGCAAGATGTTGTGCACATAGGGACCCCTGCACGCACAGTAAGTCCCATTGGCCTCAGTGGGTATGTCTATACTGCACTTAAAAACCCACGGCTGGCCCATGTCAGCTGACTCAGGCTTGCAGGGCTTGGCCTAAGGAGCTGTTTAACTGTGGTGTAGACATATGGGCTCAGGGGCCCCACAAGGGGGAAGGGTCCCAGAGCCCAGGCTCCTGTCTGAGCCCAAATACCTATAATGCAAATAAACAGCCCGATGAGCCCAAGCCCCACAAGCCTGAGTCAGCTGAAACAGGACTGTCGTGGGTGTGTCGTGGGTGCGTTGTAGGCCTACCCGGTGGGGCTCCACACAGGCATCCACCCTCACAGAACAACCTGCAGGATTGGGACCTTATTGTATTGATGGAAGAAGTTGTTCAGAGTTTAATCAAATACCAGGATTTGACCCATTGCTGTTTGGAATACAAAGCAGACACTTCATACACCCTTGGGGAATTTGCAGGTGTTAAATAACTGCAGTCAGGTTCCCCTATAATTCTCTGAGGACTCATATGTGTCCGTAAGGCACAGCTGGAGCTAGGAGCGGTGCAAAGTTGCAATGCTTCAGCAGAAGCTCCTCCTGCCCTTAGCAAACAGCTAGCTTCCCACGCCCCTGCACAGCCTCACAGCTTTGTCATCCAGAGGTTAGGAGAGACAGCATCATGGCCACACTCCTTTGGGGTTGTCGTGCACCTAGGGGAATCAGGAGGGAGTGGTCTCTGCACTCCCCTGAACACAGGGACTGTAACTTAGCCTGGTCCTTATGCAGATTTCCCATGAGTCACAGCTGATGAAATATAGGCAGCCAGGCATAGAGATGCTCTGCTTTGTGTCAGGGATCAGACTGGCAGCTGGTCAGCCCCTTGATCTGGTCCAGCACCAAGCAAACTTCGATTGGACCAGAGAATATGGCCCACTACATTTTGACTTCTAGAGGAATAAGAAGGGTATACATTTAAATGTACTAGTCAGAGATGGCAGCAGTACAGTGAATCACTTTGTGACCGAGCAATATGGTTTTCATTGTTGCTCGTTTTTTCAGTTTGCTACCAACCAAGCGCCAAGGATGCTTAAACTTGGTTGGCTCAGACTTGGTTCTCAGTTATACTGTGCTACTGCACTGAGGTCAGCGGCGATGCAGGAGCGTAGCTGAGAGCGGAATGTGGTTCATTAGCTCTGCGGTTAGAAAATGCTCCCTCTATCTTCCCCCTGCCCCACCACCAACAGTCCCTTGCTGTAGGTGCTCTTTCCTATTGCTTTTCTTTGACATAGCTCATCCTTTACATCAGTAATTACTGCCATCGTGCAGCTCTGGTTTCTCCAAGCCTGATTTGCACTGATCTAATATTTTTGCATTATTAGTTATTGCTGTTGCAGTCGCAAAGAGCACCTGCGATTGAACTTGACAGGAAAAATCTTACTTATTAAAACAAGGATCTTAGCCCCGGAGAATAGACTAGAACAAATTAGAGCCTCAAATACTGGAAAAGGATGTTTGATCATCTCTTCAGCTGGGTTTGTGATGTAAGTAATACAAAGGTCTGTGTTGTGGCTACAGCTGGTCAATTTACTCACTGAAAATAAATTATTCAGTGAATTTGCCCATTTTTTTGTTTGTGAATCATTTGTGAATCAATTCTGATTCGTAGCAACATTTGCTGTTTGTAAGCATTGGCCTATGTGGCTAATGTGAACAGATTTCAGCACAGGGGCACTTTAGAAACTATTCACTTTTACTATTAATTATCCATTTTGAGTGTTCATTTAAGTAACATGGCAGCATTTGTGCTCCCTCATCGGATAACAGAAACTCTTTAAAAAGTGGCTATGATTAATACACATCAGGAAGGAGTTCCTGGACCAATAATCATTCATGACATTCTAGGAAGTCATCAATATTGTAATAGATAAACCAGTCACCATCCAAATACTCATGAAGAACTATTAATATGACCCTACAATATCAGCCCAGTGAACCCAGTGAACGGACCAGGCTTATTCATGAAAATATCTGTGAATCTCTTTTCATGCGATTCTCCAGCTCTAGCTTGACGTTAGATTTCTTGATGGCAAGAGTAATGTGGAGTTTTCTGTTTGTTTACTGACAGGTACCAGCAGTGCAGAAGTAAAGGAAAACCGAAATGTTGGCAACCTGGAGGACCATCCGATATCCTCTAGTGACAGGTCAAAAGTGGGCACACCTAGCATTAAAAGGAAAAGACCTTTAGAGGAAGGCAACAGTGGCCATTTCTGCAAACTCCAACTCATCTGGAAGAAAGTCTCGTGGTCAGTGACACCAAAGAATGCCCTGGTCCAGCTACATGAACTTAAACCAGGTTTACAATACAAAATGGTTTCCCAGACAGGCCCAGTGCATGCTCCAGTCTTTGCAGTTGCCGTAGAAGTAAATGGGCTTACATTTGAAGGTACAGGACCCACGAAAAAGAAGGCCAAAATGCGAGCCGCAGAACTAGCACTGAAGTCTTTTGTTCAGTTCCCAAATGCATGTCAAGCTCACTTTGCCATGGGGAACTGTTTTAACCCATCCACTGACTTTACATCTGACCAGGCAGACTTTCCAGACACTCTGTTCAAGGAGTTTGAACCATCTGCACACAGCGAGGACTTTTCGGTCTATAACCCAGTTAATAATGAATTGCTTTCTACTGCTTATCGGCATGGCAGGTTACTCTGCCACACATTGGATTTAATGGGCCACGCCAAGCAAAACAAGCACAAGATGGCATCCACAGCTGAGAGCGAAAAAAACCCAGTGGTGTTGCTAAATGAGCTGCGATCGGGACTGAGGTACGTCTGCCTTTCGGAGACTGTGGAGAAGCAGCATATCAAGAGTTTTGTGATGGCAGTGAGAGTGGATGGGAGAACATTTGAAGGCTCAGGACGTAGCAAGAAGCTGGCAAAAGGCCAAGCAGCACAAGCTGCACTGCAGGCCCTCTTTAACATTCGGCTGCCCAGTCACATTCCCAGCAGGAGTAAATGTAACCATTTGCCACAGGTGAGAGTTCTCAGGTAGCTGCTACCAAAGGGGAGGAATTCTTAAGATTAATGTGATTGTTAATGTTCTTGCTGTGGTTCATGAATGATCGTACGTACCATTCTTCCCACTTACAGAAAGTACCATATTACAGCAAACCCCTTTCTTCACAGAAACAGCCTTAGGCCACACACAAAGGCCTGTATATGTGCTTACCTGAAAATCATTAGGAGCAATTTACAGGCTTTTCCATAAGATGGATGGATGAACATGGGAATGTCAACATTTCAACTTACCAGAAATAATTATTGTATTGACACACGTAATGAAGGTACTTTTTGTAATGATACAACATTCTTGTAAGAAAGGAAACCGTAAGTCAAAGCTAATGGGATATCTTGTTTCTTTTCTATAAAGTTACACTTTCCCGAGGGGAATACCATTCTGCAGAGTTGCTAGTGACAAGGAATGTGCCTTTTCTCAAGCCTGATCTTTAGACAATTCTGCCACTAGCAAAACTGATAGATAGATATGTGTATATACCTATAATAGATATACATATGTAGTGTGACAAAGCTCCTCCTCTATGTTGGTGGGTCTTGCGTTTATTAGCGGATTTGCTCACCTTGGAGCTTCACGGCAGCCCTCAGTTTGGCCGTTTTCGTGAACCCACAGTCCAGGTCAACGCCTCCTGTGTCTGATCAGGAGTTGGGAGGTTTGGGGGGAACCAAGGCCCGCCCTCTACTCTGGGTTCCAGCCCAGGGCCCTGTGGAATGCAGCTGTCTAGAGTGCCTCCTGGAGCAGCTGTGTGACAGCTACAACTCCCTGGGCTACTTCCCCATGGCCTCCTCCCAACACCTTCTTTATCCTCACCATAGGACCTTCCTCCTAGTGTCTGATAATGCTTGTACTCCTCAGTCCTCCAACAGTCCGCATTCTCACTCTCAGCTCCTAGTGTCTCTTGCTCCCAGCTCCTCAGACGTGCACCACAAACTGAAGTGAGCTCCTTTTTAAACCCAGGTGCCCTGATTAGCCTGCCTTAATTGATTCTAGCAGCTTCTTGATTGGCTGCAGGTGTTCTAATCAGCCTATCTGTCTTAATTGTCTCCAGAAGGTTTCTGATTGTTCTGGAACCTTCCCTGTTACCTTACCCAGGGAAAAGGGACCTACTTAACCTGGGGCTAATATATCTGCCTTCTATCACTCTCCTGTAGCCATCTGGCCTGACCCTGTCACGGTAGATAGATACATATAGATATGTGTGTGTATATATATAGATAGATATCTATATAAATAGCAGCTGTGTTTGTCAAGCTTCTAACAGAGAGAGGATTGCAAAGATTCATACATTTCTTGGAGGTAGTGGTGATATAGAGATAAATGATGAATATATAGATCAGAGGCCTATGTCTTGTGAATCAAACTGTGATGGGTTGTCACGTGCCAAAGACCATCATGGTGCTATATTCTCATACTTGTATGATTTTGCTGGGTTCAAAGAAACTGATGTTTTCTGGATGTGGAGGAGTCCTACAGAGGTCCGATTGCACAGAATTGTACCAATAGCTTTACTGTACTAGTGCTGAATTCCACTGCCTGCATTCACTAATGCTATGGAGCATGCTATGCTGTGCTACATGAAACTGTCTGCATTACAAAGGGAAACCAGGGGCGCCGCTTGTTCAGGGAAAGCCCCTGGTGGGCCAGGCCGGTTTGTTTACCTGCTGTGTCCGCAGGTTTGGTCGATCGCAGCTCCCACTGGCTGCAGTTTGCTGTTCCAGGCCAATGGGGGCTGCGGGAAGCAGCGCGGGCCAAGGGACGTGCTGGCTGCCCTTCCCGCAGCCCCCATTGGCCTGGAGCGGTGAACCACGGCCAGTGGGAGACATGATCGGCCAAACCTGCGCATGCAGCAGGTAGACAAACTGGCCCAGCCCGCCAGGGGCTTTCCCAGAACAAGTGGCACCCCTAATTTGAGAACCACTGACCTAGAGGTTAAAACAGAAGCTTGGGAATCAGGAGACCTGAGTTTCGTTCCCCAATCTGCTGCTAGTTTACTACTTAACGCCAATTCCCCCTCTATCCAATGGGGATGTTACTTTGCAAATTTCTTTAAGAATCTCAAGAGCTACGTAAATGAAAATTAGTAGTAGTTGTTATCATTAGCATTGGTAAATGAGACAGGCTTTCCAAAATAGACCCTGATTTCCATGCCAGTATCCCTTCTAATTTATACCAGCACACTGCATTCCTTGTGAAAGAATCACTTTATTTCAGCAATACAAATATAGAAGAAAACACCACCACCACAAGCATCATAAATAATAGGGCTTACACAGTGCTTCATGTCCTTTTCAAAATGCTTGGCAAACATTTGCTATTGGATCTTCCTCACAGCACTCTTCTTAATAGGAAGAGTCTATACTTTGGTGCTGCTCAGATTCCAGTGCTCAGGCTAGTGGCATGGGGCTCTTTTGCATTCAGTTGCAGCCAGTGATAAGACTAGCATCAGCATGGACTCCTAGGGTATGTTTTGCAGAATCACTCAGTGTTGGTCTAACTCTGCGTCCATTTGAAGTCACTAGGAAGGTTACCATTCTTCACATGCATAGCAAATCTCCCCTACACAGTTTCCTACACTAACCACCTTTGATCATGTGTATAGTAATGTTTACTTTTCTGAGGCATCAACCCAGGGCCCATCCATACTTTTTCAAGGATGTTTCCTTCTTGTCAATAGAATGTGCAGAATAATCCCGGATGCCTTTGTGCTTATGGTTATAGATTACTTTGCTACCCACAGAGAATATTGCTGGAGTATCAGCAGATGTCTGCTGTGTATTAACAACTCCATTGGAGGTAGAAGCTGATTTGTCATATTCTGAAATGACACCAGCCTGCATCATTACCTGTCTATACGACAGGGTGTACCATTACCTAAGTAGCTGGTCCCGTGATCATCTTCCAACCATGGGCGCCGGAATGGGTGTGGGCCAAGGGGCCAGGGCCCTCCCATTTTTGAAAGTGGACTTTTTGCCATGGGACTGACCCCTTGCCCCTCCTCTTTCCCCCAAGGCCCCACCCCCTGCCAAGGCCGGAAGCTGGAGCCTGGCACAGGTAGGAGCAGCCTGAGGAGCCCATGGCCTAGCTGCAGCTCTTCGGCCTCTGAGGCCCTACCCCCTGGCCAGGCCGGAAGTCAGAGCCAGGTCGCTGTAAGAGCCATGTGGGCAGCTGTGCGGAGCCACGGACCCTGCACCTGCTCTGGGTGGAGAGTTTCGGGGGGCAGAGGGGGCAGGAACACTGGCCAGTAGCTGCTCTCTGGCCCTCCCCCCACCCCGGGTAGGTGGAGGGGCCCGGGATAGCCAGCCCAGCTCCAACCTCTGGCTTGGCCGGGGGGTGGGACGTCGAGGGGAAGAGGAGGGGCAAGGTGGGACCACAAAGGGGGCAGGGCCTCATGCCCCCCCCCTTTTAGGACGAATACATCGCCCCTGCTTCCACCTGGATTGTACACCTTGCATGGCTCAGGAATTGTATATCTTCCTCTTCTGTCTTTTCTTCTTTCCTTAGACCCACTCCACCCCCCAGCTTAATCTTCCTATGCTTCTGGAAGTGAACATGGTAATGAAAAGATGTCAGTGAACTCTCTCTGTCAAACTTTCTTTTGGGTTGTTATATATTGTGCCACCAATAGACTAGTCAGGCACTTTTAATGCCAGCATTCAACATGTCAGCTCAAGGTACCATTAGTACATTGTGATTTTTTTTTCTGACATCCCACTAATCATGTCTACCAGCAGTGACTCATACTGTTCACTAAGGGTCTGAACCAAATCGCACTGAAGTCAACAGGAATCTTTCCACTGATTTCACTGAGTTTTGGATCAAGCCCTAAATCCACTGGTACCTTCGTCTGTCCAGGAGGATCATGTTAGCTCTTCCAGCACCCTTCTCTTCCTTGCTGTGCACAGCTGGCTATTGTGTTAACAGAAGTGGTGGCAATTGACAGTAAGAATGTACTCAGGAGCCGCTGTCCCATGAGCTGCTTAAAAAGGTACATTCTTTCTCTCCATCCTGTTCTATCTTGCCTATTGCTCAGCCATCTCTTCAAGCAGTTTGAACCCATTTCCCTTACTAAAGTAACATCTACACTTCGAGCGGTGCTCTGGTTGAGCTAGCACATTAAAAAGTGTAGCCACGGCAGCAGGAGCAGCAGGAGGGGCTAGTCGCCCTGAGTGCATACCTATCTAAAACGTCACTCATTCTGCATCCATGTCCGCTGAGGAGCAGGAGGGAATCCTGAAACCTCAATCGCTTTGAGACAATACCTGAATTTTCAGCTCCTTTTCTTTTCAGAAGAAGCACCAGCTATTCCCCTAACTCACCAATCATTCTTTTTCTGTGCTTTCTCTTTTTTTGTATGGAGATCAGAACACTGACTCATTGATCCTTGGGATGGGCAAACCAAATCAGATATAATCAGGATCAGCTACAGGAGTCACCAAAAAAATCATATATTTTGTGAAATTCAAATATAAATGGCCCCCCCACTGCATTCCATTTTTGCATATCTTTGCACTACAAGCAAAATTCTGTCATTGACTTCTCTGGGACCTTGATTTTTGAGCCATTCGTGTCTGCAGCCTGACTGGAAGCAGGAAGTGCCAGATGTCATGTGAGTCTGTACTTGTGCTATTTCTAGCCCAGTTCTGCTGCCCCTAGTGCAGTGGTCCCCAAACTGTGGGGTGCACCCCACTAAAGGGTTGCAGAGGAAGGTTTACAGGGGTGCACAGCAGGTTCTAGGCCAGCCCCCACTGGGGGTGGGGGGGGAGCGCCACTCGGCTCCACCCCCAGCCCAGCTCCGGCCCCAGCGGCAGCTCTGCCCTCATTCCCTCTCTGCGCCCAGGTCAGCTCTGTCTCTAGCCCCAGCTCCTCCTCCATCCCCAGTTCTGCCCTCAGCTGTGCCTTCAGCCCAAGCTCCTCTGCTGAGCCAACTGTGCAGTAATTGAGGGGGAGCACGGACAGAATCCATTACTGGTAAGGGTGCGGTGGGGGGCGTGCAACAGGAAAAGTTTGGGCACCACTGCCCTAGTGGTTTGCAGTATTTTATCAGTGTTTGGAGACAAGCATCAGAGCTTTCCAGGCGCTTAGTTGAATGGAATCTCAGAATCTTTTGAAGTTTGTGCCATTCTCTGACCACTCACTGAACAAATGAGCAAAGGTGCTTTGATGTAAAAGGGGTCTCTTAGGGGAAAGCTCCTGGAGCCACATTCTTCAATCTGTACTATCCTCCTTCCTCAAGGCCTGATCCTGATAGGTGCTGCAAGTACAGGAAGCCTAGTGAAGCCTCCAGAGTTGTGAGGGTTTATCCTCTGTCAGGATCAAATTCCCTAGTCACAGCACTGAAGTCTAGTCCTTGATCAGCTGTTCTCAATAAGCCCTTTCTCAGGCAAAACAATTAAGTGCCAGAATAAAGAAATTAGGGCAGCTGAAATCCTCAGGAGCAGCCATGACCTAACTTGCCTCGGCAGCTGCCTGCCCAAGTATCTACAGAGACTGAAATGTGCCTCTGTTCTCAGCAATGTCTTAAACCTTATCTGTTAACCTGGGCCAAAGCTAAATATGTTGCCACTCTACCTGAGGGCAGGACATAAATGCAATCAATGGTCTGAATCAACATGGAATATGTTGGTCATGGTGTCCAAGCAACCAGAGAGGATCCACTGAATCACCCAGCAGAGTCCAAGTGGAATGAGAATGGAAACATTTCATGAAAAAATCATCTCCTTTCTCTCAATCACTGAACGTTGCCCCTTGTTTACCATTGCACTTGGTCTTGACTCATATGACCCAGAAATGAAGATCACTCCTTGGCCTATCAACTTTTATGGGAGCCTGAGGGTTGGTTGTTGTTGTTTTTTCTTAAAAACTGTGATTCCTACTCCAAAATAGGAGTTAATAGTGAAAAATGCTGACACGACCTTACCAAGTCCGCACTAGTGAGAACCCAGTATATTCCCTGTCGAGAAACTGTGGGATACTTGTAGGCTTTTCTAGTGCAGTGTGCTCTTTTCAGAAACATCAAGGTGACCCCCAACTGCACCTGACCAGTTTCCAGATTGTTTTTCTAATCTTATACTCCTCCTAATCTATCTCACTCAGTGTAAACAGCGTTCAACTGCTGAGAAGCAAAACCATTAATTAATATTGCCATAACAAATTAGTAATAGAGGGTGCTCGGATTTCAAATGGACATACATTAAAAATGAATAGGTGTGAAAATCACATTCACCCTCTTTGACATTGTTTAACGCTGCTCATGCTGGTTTATATCAAGTGGAATCCAAAGGATGAGCTGCTAGTTTATGTGTTTAAACATAACCTCATGTGATTGTGCATTGTCTGTGTGTCACTACAAAGAAGCCGAGAAGACTGGTTTTTATTCTGCAAATGAGGCTAACAGTTTGAATCCAGTTAAATCCCATGTTTGCCTAAAGCCTCATTTACAGTCCAGAGCAATCTGAGTATCCCCTTTGTACTGATCCTTTACACTGTGCAGGTCAGGGATTCCTATTAGTCAACTTAAGTAACATCTTAGCACACAGGGTCATGTGGAGAATAATCACTATGTATGGAAAAGACCAATTGCTCATTCCCTCTGAACCATTTCCCGACGAAGCCCTGTTTCTCTCTAAGCTGCAAAATGGACTTCATTTTCACGTTGGATCAGTTGTTCCCATTCCTCTCCTTTATTTCTCTAACCATCCTTGCTGCCAGCTTTCTTGCAGTCATGCCCTCACACCAGTGATGCAATTAAACCAGGGCTCAGGTTGTCAGTGATAGATATGATTCTGGTGCGAAGTGAGATGGCATGTAGCTGCCAATGTGTTCTCCGAAGCTGTTCCAATGTGCCTTATGTGAACAGCTTTGTCCAGTCAAATGACCAGGCAGAGTGTTTTAACCTTCTCCACCCCCCATTCTATACAAAGGCAGCAGATAAGGACTTGTGATGCGCCTAACAGAGAGGCAAAGTGGGTAGGGAGGACTGGACGAATGCTGCTTGAGTTTAAAGCACCTGTCATCAGCACACACACTCTATGTGGGGAAAGTTGCTTTTCATATAACCACAACCGTGGCCAGTTGCGACATTTATAGGATTACCGTTTCTTAATGTAGAGCAACTGAAATGGAGCCAACTTGGTGACACAGCAGTAGTGGACTAGGTATTAGTAGTAGTATATTTGTATTGCAGTAATACCTCAGAGGCCCCCTTATAGACCAGGACTCCATTGGGCTAGGTGCTATACAAACACAGAGCAAAAAGATGGCCCCTGCCCCAAACAGTTTACCATCTAAGTGAGAGACAAGGTGGGTTAGGTAATCTCAACTTCTTTGGTCCAATAAAAGATATCACATCACCCACCTTGCCTTTCTAATATTCTGGGACCAGCACGGCTACAACAACACTGCAAACACTTTAAGTAAAAGACAAGAGACAACAGGTGAATACAGGCAGACAGATGGGGGGAAACAATGAGAACAATGTAGGAAAATTAGATAAAAGAAAAGTGAATGCTGAAGGGTATCTAGGGAAGCAGGACATCTCTGGGCACATTATCTTGGCAGTGTCAATTTGAGGCGGGAGGGCATGTATTTTGTATTGTAAGTGTCAAAAAGGTAACCACCAGCTGTTGAATGAATTAAAGAAGCCTGGGGCACAAAGCGCCCAGGCCAAGAATGTCCAGCCAAAGCAGCATGTCAAAACTCTACATAAACAGAGCTAAATATGGCCGTGGAGGTCTGGTTGTCAAAGGAACCTGTCCATGCCGTTTGTGACATTTAAAATAGCATTCCATAGGTATTACCCAGACAAAGTGGTTTGATGGATCCAGCTGGGTGACCAGATGTCCTGATTTTATAGGGACAGTCCCGATTTTTGGGTCTTTTTGTTATATAGGCTCCTATGACCCCCCACCCCGTCCCGATTTTTCACACTTGCTGTCTGGTCATCCTAGATCCAGGAATCTGTTTGCTGCACCTCCTGATGGATGACTACCCTCAGTGCCCATTCTGTTCATGCTTTGGGATGCTCTGTCATCTCTCATTTTCCTTCCCACTGGGTGTACGGTTTCCTTCCGACCACCTATCTCCCCAGTCTCCTTTCCCAGATGTTCTGTGCCACGGTTCTATCCCCCAGCCCTCTGCTGCCAGTATCTGCACAGAGAGGGAAGAACTGCGGCAGTAACCTGTAGCAGAGATGCTTTAAACTCTCCCCTGCTCATAGCGCCCTCTATAGGAGAAGATTCTAATTGGGCTGCTCTTGTGCTTAAAGTTAAGCATCTGTGTCAATCGTAGCATCATCTCGGTGTCAGACCGAATGCCACAAGGTGCTTAAACTGACAAACTGGGATAGAGGAGTTTGGGAGGGTGAGATCGCAAAACCAAACAACTTAGCAGAGAAGCATAAGGCTTAGTGTACCACTTACCTAACAAATGCCAGATGGTTAGTGCTTTGTAATAATAATTAATAATTAATGGTTCATGGGCATTTGTGGCTCTTTATAAATTATATTTATATCTTCCAGGGGAAAATGTACATAAACTAAAGCAATATTTTTCTCAGCTATAAAGACCTTATCTTCCTCACTAGCAGAAAAGATCCATAGCTTTCTAAAAGACACTAGTAAAATGATGGATGCTCAGTTTTTCTTTGATAATTAAACTGAAGAGCTCTTTGTGATGGAAGCATATGTAGAATTATTGTCAAATGACTTGTCTGCCAGTGAATGCTGGGTGCTGGCTGCTCTGGTAGTGTAATTTTTAAATCATTATTCCATCCATCCATCCCAGCAGCCAGCATTTTGCTTTCTTCTCCTCAGAATGTATATTATTTATTAAGTGAGGATAGTAAGACACAGTATGGACCCTGCTAACTTTCCCTATTTACTAGTCTGAACCAAACTCTCCTATCCGGGGAGCTGATGATGGGGATTACCTGATTTGTGGAGAACTATTATTTGTATGAAGCATTATGGTGAGAGAGTTTGTTGAGAATGATTAGGTCTCGGGCAATGAGCTGGGCTAGTTATTACATGAAAGCTTGAATCCCAGTCCGGTGTCATCATCACATAAAACTTCCTTTAAAAGCGAAAAGAAAAGGAGTACTTGTGGCACCTTAGAGACTAACCAATTTATTTGAGCATAAGCTTTCGTGAGCTACAGCTCACTTCATCGGATGCATTCAGTGGAAAATACAGTGAGGAGATTTATATATACAAAGAACATGAAAAAATGGGTGTTATCATACACACTGTAAGGAGAGTGATCACTTAAGATGAGCTATTACCAGCAGGAGAGCGGGGGAGGGGGGAGAAAACCTTTTGTAGTGATAATCAAGGTGGGCCATTTCCAGCAGTTAACACAAACGTCTGAGGAACAGCGGTGGGGTGGGGGGAATAAACATGGGGAAATAGTTTTACTTTGTGTAATGACCCATCCATTCCCAGTCTCTATTCAAGCCTAAGTTAACTGTATCCAGTTTGCAAATTAATTCCAATTCAGCAGTCTCTCATTGGAGTCTGTTTTTGAAGTCTTTTTGTTCTAATATTGTGACTTTTAGGTCTGTAAAAGCGGCCACTCTTACAGCTGTCAGAGTCTAAGTTGTTACTTTTCTGGCTCTGTAAGTGAGCTAGGGACACGTCAAAAAGCTCCTGGCAAGTTGGACCTCATTAAAGCTCCAGCTTCCTCTTGGACTTGTGTCCTTTACATTGTTTATGATCCTTCATTATTATCTACTTAGCACAAGCTATGATCGTTCTGTTCCACTAAATGGGAGATGTAATACCAGCGCCTGTTGTGAGCTTTTCTCTGGCTTGGTTCTATACAGACCCTTCTCTGTTTGAGATGGACTGTTAGTCATTTCAAAATTACATTCTTTATCTGTTTATCACTGATAGTCACATCTCGGAAGCCTTAATTGTTCAAACAGCTTCTTCCTTCCCGAATGCAGAGTAGCAATTTGAATTAGGCTACCTCTTGTTTTATGATGACTGACTCCCTCTTGTGGTACTCCTGCCAACTGTATGCGATGCATTCTGCAGCTATGTAATGAGACTGATAAAACAAAATTACAAAGCACCTAGGAATGTTCACCCACTAACATCATTCCGTTACCTGAATATTCAAGTAACTCTCTTTTTAAGATGACATGTTGTCATACACAACAGCAATCATGGATCAGTTCATTGTTACAGCCTGGTAGGGAGCTTTCTTAATTGTTTTCCTTTAAAGTCTTTTAAAATAGAGTTCAGATGTTAGGGTGTCATTCTATCATCACTTTCGACAAGACTAGCTCCCTGACCCTTTGGCCTCAACCAAACTGCTCACGCAACTTTACAGTATAAAAAGGTCTATAATTAAGAATGTATACTGTAGATATATCAAGAGATAGACCATTTGGGTTTATACAACCCATAAATTATACATTCTATAGCATATATTTAGGTCCTTATTTTTAGGGGGACTGATCGCCAACAAACCCAATTAACTTGGAGGTGAGTGTGCTCAGCCCTCTGAAAGTGAACCTTGGGTGTATAAATATATTGTATCCATGTGATCAGTGCATGTACATATGCACAGCTGTAGATACATTTGTTCCAGCTAACCAAAAGTTCAGAACGTATTGTCAGACAGCGAAGGCTATTGTTGTTCAGTAAATGCTTTCTTTATTTGGATAACCTAGGAGTGGGCACACAGTTTCAAGAGACACAAAATTAGATATAACTAGTTATTTTTCTTTCTCATTTTATGAGATGGATTATGAGAACATTCTTTAAAATAAAATATTTTTCAAAACTATTGAAAAACATAGATGGGAAATAATTTTGTATAATCATTGTTAATTTTCAGGTGTAGCAAAAATTCTGTTACCAGGATTGGAATTTAGTTGGATTATATGTATGCTTTTTGCACGCTACACCATTCAGTTAAAAGAATGAATATTCTCAGTGTTACCCCCCAGTATCACATGATACAAATCAACTTCTTTGAACTCTGTCAAAGAAAGACATTTTAATGTATACATAAACCTTTGTCCCTTCTACAATGTTATCTCCCTCACCTTAAACTCCTTCTCATTATTCTGAGCCAAATTAGTGTGTTTTTTCCTTTTGTTCTTCTTATTGAAAAGTTATGTTTTTGCTTAAAGCAAAAAAGTGCTGAGCTAGACAACTCTCTCCTCATTCAGTGTAGAGGGTCTTGTAAGAATGCAGCCCATGGTGATTAATCTTATCCCATCAGATCCCCTGCAGCCTCTAGCCAAGTAATCAGTTCTGCTGAAGGCAAAAGAATCCATTGTCATTATTTGTTATGTGGGGATTCTGCCTTAAAGTCAAGTAGGAACCAAAGATGCCATCCACAACTGCAGTTCTTCCATGGGGAAGCAGAATCCATCCTTGGTATAAATTCACCATATCCTTTTTTTTTTTTTCTCATTTTGAAACGAAGGATTGTCTTCACCTACCTGACTTATAAAAGAGAGATAAGAGTGGAAGGAGTGTATAGCTGGAATATATGTGTTTAAGTCAAATGAAGCGTGGGATGTTGTTTCTCACCTGTTCCTGTTTGTTCACAAGATCGGTCAAAGAATTACTGGAATTTCTAGTTTTTGTGCATGTGGTTCTTCATTGTTCAGCTGCTATTATTAGATACTCTCTTATGAACTGTGCAGCATTACTCATGAAAACAATTATGATCAACTCCTTCCCTTCCTACGCTGGTCACTGCTTTATTAGATTAAATCCGATTAATAATGTGCATCTCAAAGGCCTTGTGGGGAGACTAGAGCCTGCAACATTGGCCTCATTTCATGTTTGATAGTTTTTATCTGAATCAACTGCACTATACTTTTAAGGAATAATCCTCATAGGGAGGCTAAGAAATTAACGCTTATTGAATCAACTTTGGTTGGTGAGAGAGAGACATGCTTTTGAACCACACAGGCCTCTTCTTCAGGTCTGGGAAAGCATCACAGGTGGAATAGATTGTTTAGCATAAGTAGTTAGCACATATTCTAAGGGACCATTCAAGATAGATACCTCAGCTGCTAGAAGAGGGCCTCATCCTCCCTGATTGAACTGACTTCATTATCCCTAGCCTGATTCTTGCTTGCATATTTATACCTGCCTTTGGAAATTTCCACTACATGCATCTAACGAAGTGGGTATTCACCCACGGAAGCTTATGCTCCAATACATCTGTTAGTCTATAAGGTGCCACAGGACTTTTTGCCACTTATTCAAGATAGAGTGGCCCACTAACACTTCTACAGTCATGGGACAGAAAGAGGGGGTTAGTTGGTTACAGATTGTTGTAATAATGCAGGGGTGCCCAACTTACTGCCTGTGGGCTGTGCATGGCCCACCACAGCATTTCATAAGGCCTGCTGCCTGCTTTAACACAATATCCTAATCGTCAATTCATTAGCATTTTGTGTTCTTTACTTTTTTTCCTGTTGTCTATCATTCTAATACATGTTTTATGCACTGATTTCTTTATATGTTTTAAAATAGATGATACTGTATATGGAAACTACCTATCTAAATACATACAAAACAAGCTGCACTTAAGATTTAAAGTCACCTCTACTGGTTTATATCTTATGAAAATATGTAGAATATGTTTGGCCCATACAAGGTTGTGCTTAGGTTTATGTGGCCCTTCTATGTAATAAGGTTGGGCACCACTATAATAAGTCATAAATCCAGTGTCTCTGTTCAGTCCATGATTTTTGTCTAGCAGACTTATGAATTTAAGCTCCCAGACAGGCTTAAATTCCCAGACAAAAGTCATCTACATCCATTGTAAATGTCATCAAACCCATGCAAAATTGACAGATGAAGCATGCACTCCCCAAACAGCAAGATAATGCTCATGGTATCTTCTAACAAAGGATAGTTATATTAAAAATGGTGGTGATAATATTATAGCAAGGTGAACTATGTATGACTCATGCCTGAGTGGTCACCATCCTGATACCTAGCCAAACTTATGTCCTGGGCCATTATCACCCAAGACAAAGCTATGCATCTGGTACATGCAGGTAGTGACTTGTGTATCATATGTCAGTAGCTTCAGAGCCCAAACCCAAGTTTTTGTTATCCTCAGCCAGGGTTGGAAGCACATAAAAACACAGCTGTATTTTGCGGCCATTTGGAGCAAAGGTTGTTCTACTTGCTGTGTAAACCATCCTTTCCCTACTCATACAATGGGCACTAATGTTGTCTTATTACTATAGGCTGGTATGAGAGAATTGCTGTAGCTTTCTGATAACAGTCCAGTATCCCACTGTCTTGGAGAAAGTCTCCCCTGTACCTTTGCTAGTTTGCCTTCACTCTGAAATACTGTTTAGCTGCATTTGTTGATGAGGTTGGGTTTTGTCTGTAGAGTTCGTCATTGTCAAGCTACCAGCAACATGACATGAATTGCTAAAAGAGTTTTTTGCCCAGACTGTGCCTGTCTTTTCCAAAAATGTGTTGTTCTTTACGGCTATACTCTCTGAACTTCATTTACATCCTATTATCCACGCATCTCTGTGCTCGGGGTGCCAAATCCAGCAATACTTAGGCAACCCTCTCACTGATTTTTATAGGAGCTTTGCAGGGCAAGCATCCTAGCACTCTGCGCTACTATTCTCTGTGCTGGTGACAAGTTGCCCTTGTTCCCCCATGTGAAGGTTTTTTAAATGCAGAGGACAACTTAGAGCCCTTAGAAAATGAATATTTGTCTAAATTAACACACTCAGTTCAATTGCAAATTTACCAAAGTTCTGAAAACCAAAGCCAACAAGCCTCCAGGTTGCCATAGAAACATCAGACAGAAAGGACATGGGCTTTTTACTTTTGGAATACGGTGGTTTTGGTCATAATGATAGAAATTGTTGTGATAGGAGGTTCCTGCTGCTTTTAGAGGGTAAAACCTTCAGCTCTGTGTTTTACATCTTGACGTTGAGGGAAATTAAAACAGGGCAGGGATGTGGACGTTGCTGTCGCCATAGAACACCAACAGGGAATAAATGAATTGCATCCCCCCCAAAAACTGACAAGCTAGTTACCTGGAGTTTCCCTTGGATATTTCTGTGCATTTACAAGGAACAGAGACCCAAAAAACAAATTCTAAGTCCAACATCTAGCTTTTATGTATCAAAAATCAAGAAAACAAGCTATTTTAAAGTGGAAAGTTGAAGTTATTAAAGAGAGGGTCATATAACTACTGGACAGCCTCATTATTAAAATGAGCATAAATTGAGCACAAATCTAGGCACAGATGCCACACTGCCTATCAGGAGTGACCTGCACAAATGAAAGGGATCAATTAGTCAAGCATGCAGTAACAACAGGTCACAAGATAAACACCAATGAAGTCAGATTGATCAGCAGGAAGAAAAGGAGCATTGCAAAGACAAGACAGAAGAGGCATCCAGTCTGCCTTTGACAGAAATTGATCTGAGTAAATTAAACACTTGTACCACAGTGGTTAGCAGCATTAAAAAAAAACGTAAGATGGTGGTGGTGTGGCGAGATCAGTGCTGCTGCTTTATCTGTTACTGAAAGGCTGAAGTTCATATGGGAAAGTGCAGCCTTCTCAGCTGCAAATACAAATGCAAACCTGTGTGTTCTGGTGAAAAATTACAATTCATTGAAAGAGATGGAAGCACTTTGGAAGGGGAGGGATAATCAGACACCTTAGCTGAAAATCCAGCACCTTCTGCATCTACAGAAAACCTTGAGTCTCACTGGGGAAAATGTGGGAGTTGTTCAGTAGAGTACTGAAGCACAGGGACAAAATCTAAGCTCTGTTTGAAAGGATTCTGCCGGGTATACGGCGGAGGGCGTGTTATGATGGTAACTCAGCTGTATTTTATCTCCCATGCTGAGTACCCTAACCTGTGCTTTTATTTCTTTAGAAGTATAGACATTGTCTTTGCATTGGTTTAAAAGATCTGTGGTTTTTTTCTTATCATGAAACTAAGAATATTAACTGGGCAAATTTAAAACAATTCTACATTCCATGGCCAAATCCACTGTCAGCTCCACTGATATAAATCCACAAAATCCCACTGAAGTTAATACCGTTACTCCAGATTCACCTGGGTGCAAATGAGAGCAGAATTTGGCTCAGTGGATTTATAGTGAATAAAAGACAAAACTTACCCTGAAATGTGTTGCAGCCATTTCTCATTCCGTCATGCAGCTGATAAATACCTAATCTCCAGGTCAGCCCTCTATATTTAAATGTGCACAGCAAGAAGTTTAGCTATCTCCAGCTGAACTATTTCAGTTGAATATCCCTAGTTCATTGCTTCTGGTTCCTATTAAATATAGTTCAGATAAGGTCCGTTTGTATTCTACTAGTTCTTCACACACCTTGCTTCTGCTCATGTTAAAAGGTTCTGTTTTGGACTAGAATAAAAGTCTGTTGGAAAAACGTATATGCTTTAGTGATGAAATTCTAAACAACATTAAGACTGGAAGGACAGTGGATTACTTCTTCTCTTAATGCACGTGTGACTCTCATTAACTCTACTGAGAATCCTGAGTTTTTCCATTGAATTTAGTTGAGTGCAGGATCAAGGCCAAGATGAGGAGGCTACATGACTCACCAGTGGTAGCGCAGTCAGGAGTGGGTGATAGGGCACCCACTCTCGATTGTAGATCTCTTCAAGTTACTACATGCTCTGTTTACATAACTGCCCGCTCTTTAAAAGCTGTCTTCTTTTTTGGCTCTAAATGTGTTGCAGTTTCAGAGTAATTCTGTGCTGGAGTAATTCTGAGCCTCCCTGTTATATGCAGTGACAGCCTTAGGCCTACACAACTTCCACACAGATCCAAGCAGGGTGTCACCCTCCAGGGGCCCCCCAGCACAAGCTCAGCTTCATGCTGCAAAGAGCTCCATCCTTGATTCCTTTTCTCTGGCCCTATTTGACGCCAATCCATTTCCACTACTCTATTCCTCTGCTCCCTGCTTAGAAAGTTGAAACAGGAATTGGTGCCATCTCCTGGTCTCTCCAGTCCCTGTGCATGTTGGCTTCACTGGAGTTCCAGAAACTCACACAGGGGAGAGAAACATGCAAGGACGCATGTATCACAGGTAAAATTATAGATGGAGAGGGATTTTGATGGAATGCTTTGCCATGAAACTTTATACAACATACAACATAAGCCTGACCATAGTTTTAGATTGCTGGTTCCTTTCCCAGCCAATAGCTAGACAGCAAATAGGTGCTGCTAAAAACTACCGAGCAGCTGAGAACATTTGTGCAAAACTATTTTAGATCTCACAATCCTGTCTCATCCATTCGGCATCCTTGTAATAAAAATACAGAAAGTAGTGTGTTAACACAATAGTGTACATGCAGCGTATAGTTACATTTATATGTCTATGGATACAAAAATGCATATAGAAATAAATACATGGAAGTATGCAGTACATCCCGGTTCACTGTACATTCCATATTAGCGATTAAAAATAAAATAAAATAATTTTTAAAAGCCTAGCTCAGGAGTGTTTGGGGTCATACTCATCCCTAGCAGTGTTGATGGGATAAATCTGGCACCTGACATATTTTACAACAAGATATATAAATACAAACAATTGCCTTCTGTGTCTTGGGATTAGTTCTAAGACGTTTCAGTTGATTACTTCAAGGTTTTATCTGTATTTTTCTAGTTGTCAGATCAGTTGCTATTTTACAGCTTTCTATCTAGTACTATATAACTCTCACTCTGTTTACATGAATAGCAGGTGGCCGCAGAAGCAGAATCAATAGTATTGAGATATACTGTGCCTGTATTACAGAGGTTACTGCCGTTGGAAAATAGCTGATGAAGACTGGAGGTAATGAGCTGAAACATCCGGAAAGTAATTCCTTGCAGCACTAAAGACAATAATATAACTTCACCTGACATGGGTAATCCTCAATAGACTGAGGAAGTATAATTTTTTCTGGAAGGGAGTTTTGTGGTCCACTGAGAGTTTGAGTGAGATACGGGCTATATCTTACAAGTGAAGAATGGCTCATAACTCAGGAGAGGTAGAACCTAAACGGAGTCACAAAGGTCATTCTTATTTTATCACAGGCGGAATTACGCCCTATATATCACATACCTTTCACGCATTTGGTTATAGAGATAACTCTTATTGTAACAAATTGTTGCCCTTTTTATTAGGAGGCTTTTATTTTCTGGTTTTCTTTTGGTGAGTGTTTTTGAAACAAACATGTACAGAACATTTGCCTTTTGATACCAAAGCACAGCTCCTTTTTACAGAGGCACACACATTGTATAAAATGGGAGGGGGGGGATTTTTGTTATTGAGTATTGAGCATTCGGCTGTTCTTTTTTTTTTAGCATTTTTGTCCTCTTTGGGAAGGCTTTTTTCAGCCGCAGTGCAGAGACTGGAAGGGCCACAACAGTAATGAGAAGAGTTTGCCAATCTGTCTGTCTTCTCTCAAGCGTCCAGTCTGCCGTGCAGTCTCAATATTCCTGCAAGAGAGATTTTTGTGTCTATTTTCTCACATTAATTCTCCAATCCTAAATCTAAGAACCCACCATTTCCTACCCCACACCCATTCAGAGCTGTATGTATCACAGTGTAGTGGAAACATTGCTTTCCCCAGCAATTGTTTTTATTTGTAGTGGGCCACATCCGGAAGTCTCTGCTCAGTTTTCACTCAGTCCTTAGTTGTCATCAGTGGGAGTTTTTCCTAAGTAAGGGCTGAGAATAAACTGTATGGGCCTCCAAGCTTGTTTTGCTTTTGTGTAGAGTGGGCCTGATTTCCCCCTCACATAAAGCTATTATAAAGCCTTTGCAATCACACTAGTGTAAGACTGGTGCAAGTAGGAGGAGAATCAGGCCCAGTTAGTTTGTATCTAACTCAGCGCAAAGTAAGCAGTGCTTTCATTTGTGTCTTTACCTTTGAGATTTTTTTAATATAGCAACAACTTATGAAAATAGTTCTTATTTAAAAGTCTGTGTAATTGGCCTAATTCTGTGTAATCCTCATTGAAATGCATGGTTTAAACTGGCATAGGTTTTAGTTTGATTTGTCTGAAGCAATGCAAATACAATGAGATAGCTCTTGGTGTAAGAGGCAGCTTTGTCTCTGTTTTTCACTTAAAATGAGATTCTTTACTAGGTAATAACATGGATATATAGGGAACTCCTAGGGCCTGACTCTGATCTCACATCAGTGTCAATCAGGAATAACTTCATTGAAGTCAACAGAGTTATACCAAATTCTGAAAGTGGTGGGAGTGATACTAGAATCAGTCCCTAGGCATTCATGTTGGCTAAACTGGGTAATTTTGACATTTCACAATTTGCCCAGTGTTGTGTTTGTTGCATCAGAAGGGCGCTTTACTATACCAGGTAAACAGGCATTATGGAACCAGTGTGCCATGAATAAAGGAATTAGCAGGGTGAGGAGGGGAATAGCTTTCTTCTCCTATCTGGCACGTATGTGGATTTCACTGTACTGATTATAAATATTGAAATGTTTCCCTTTTATTGAGATTGCCACTAGTAGTCCCTTGTCTTGTGCAGCATGATAGCGAGCAGACTATGTGGCTAAAAAATGGCATTAAAATAGTAGGACACCGCATGATTGAATTACAGGAAGTGCATTCTAAAAATATCCCTGTGTATGCAGAGTGCACCTCTTGGCCAATCTGTATAAAGACTGGAAGCTGGAAATCTAAGGGAAGTAATATGAGCAGTTGATTGGTGGTGTCAAGGGGGCAGGCCGGGAAGGGACATCATTTATCCTATTTATATCTATAGTGGTAACCAAAAATGTGTTAATCTGAGTTTAAATTCATTCTGGTAACAGATATATGTGATTTCAGTGCTTTTTAATGCAACATTTTAATGCAACGATTAATAAACTAAAAATCCAATTATTTCTTGACTCAAAAATAAAGAGGGTAACGTGAGAATTTGAATTGTTACATTCACATTTTTTCTGCGTAACTCTCTCCTGCCTCTGATTTTTCTATAGCGTTTAAATTTGGGGATTTTAATTGGCAAAGGGTAGAAAGGTGAGAGATGGTTCATGAGAGGTTCTGTCATAAACTGGAAATGTACAGTAATCTAACGATAGTGTTGATGAGTTTACTGTTGTACAGTTGCTATAACTGTAATCTGTTGGATTGTGATGGGGCAAATCCTGAAGTTCTTGCTCAGTCAGAACTCCCACTGACACCAATCAATGTAGTTGCTGAATTAAATGGTGACATTTGTACTGAGCTGCTGAGAACAGTGTTTCAATGTGTTAGAGAGTGAGGTCAGTTTGCAATATGTCTGGGGGCATGTGTGTAATATATCTGTCGGTGTCCTTGAGGCAGTGTGATGAGGGAATTGAATAAGAAGATGACATTCAAAACAAGGCTATAGGAAGAGGACAAAAACACAGTACCCAAGAAGACCTCGGGTGAAATCTTGGCCCCCTGATATCTAAAGTCAATGGCAAAACTCTCATCGATTTCAATGGAGCCATTATCTCCCCTGATGGTTTTAGGAGAGTGCATTTAGTGAACACTTGAAAACTAAAAGATTGAGTTACTGCAATTTAAAAACAACATCAATGGTTATTCATCATTAGCTGCCTGGTTTCCATTCATGGCTTGCAGGTCTAATCAATAAAACATAATCATCTCCTCCATTTATAAGGTGATATTTGTTCTGTGAATAGCACTATTGAAAGTCCATATGAAGCGGACATAGACATATGTGTCAGGATCAATTCAGGGTTTAAATTGTTTATAATGGTTTTTTAATCTCAATGCAGATATCTCTGAGTGGCCAAAAGAGATGATGGCAAAAATGTAACTGACTGTGTAGCAGGCTACAATTTTGCTTGTGTATTTTAGAGGGACATTGTCAACTTGAAATCTAGTCAATGAGTTTTAAAGTAGTGTCAGGCACTGCACCTGCCCCAAATCTCCCTGCCAAATTTTGTGATTTCATAACGACATTGTCCTATTTTTTAAAAATGTTTCTCTCTCCCTTGTTGCTGTGTAAAAGACCCAGAACAACAAAAAGGAAAGCTGAATAACTAATGAGGGGAAAGCATGAAACTGACCATACACAAATTGATGTCAAATGCAGAAAGCGTGTAAACAGAATTTTTTTCTCTGTTCTGTGTTGGTTATAGCACAAGTTAGTGGGCTAGATGCAGGAATTACTGGGTGAAATTCTATGGGCCTGTGTTATGCAGAAGGTCATATGGGATTATCGAAATGGTATCTTCTGACCTTAAAATCTTTGTCTTGTGAGTTGCTTTTCTCAGTATCAGGTAAAACAAATTTTTGGACAGAAACATGGTTTTTAACTTGATGGTGTCCCTTTAGTTGTGATGTTTAACAATTGGAAATGTTCAAATTAGTAATGAAACAATCTTGATAGTGCAAGTGTTGATGGAATGCTTCATAGTTACAAGTCCTCATTGGTTAGTATATACAATATCACACTCTGATTGCAGATCCACATTCTGCTAGCTATATCATCTGTATTTCACTTCAAACATGTTTTATTATGGTACTTTTAAAAGGGGAATGGAACATTTTATCATATTTTCCTGCCAACCCTCTTTCATCCTCACCCCTCTCCTCCCCGCTTCAAGAATAGTTATCATCCATCTTTTACTTTGTATCACTGCATTTTCTTCACCTGTTGGTGGGAAAATGAATGGACTTACAGTATACAACAGACTGACAGCAAATCATAGCATGGATGTTCCCTTAAGAATGACAGTTATACCCTATAAGGCATAGTGACTAAATAACTCATTGTGAAAAACTCCTTTTCACAGACAGTTGTTAAATTGGAGGTATCACAAAAGTGGAATAGAAGAATTATCTTCTACTCCATGGTCATTTTTCTTTGGTTAAGGATATCCGCCTTTCCTTTGCCTTCTGAAAGTAGCAAATGTAAAAGGGGAGCAGACCAGATTTAGATATCACAACGAAGCCTGCTAGTGTCATTATCATTTATGGTCACTCAGCGTTTGTATTACAAGCCCTGTTTTCCAGGTGGGCCATGAAAATTCCTCAAGGTCAGGGTTCAGCATACAGTTCACTCTTATTCTGGGGAGACATGATCTTTTTGTGCAATTTTGAGATCAAGCATGTTCATTTTAAAGTTTACAGTAGTGTGAGCTAAAAAATTAGCAATTTCAGGTGATTTTTGTTGCTGCTGTGCTATAACTCAGAATCCAGGTCTGAGTTTGAAGCTGGGTTTTTGCAGATGTCTAATATGAAATATATTGGATATATTGGATATGGATATATTGGAAACAATATGTTAAAATGACAGGTTTGTTTTATTTAGAAAAGCACCCACTGCGTATGGCCAGCAAATGTAATAATTTGACTGCACAGACTTAGTGCCAAAGCCCAGTGGTCTGCTGAGCCCCATAGACTTTAATGAATATGTTGGAGCCTTTGCACTCTTCTCACGTCAATAATCCATCCCTAAAAGAGTCTCAGGATATGTCTGACGTACAGAATGGTTATGTATTATTAACTGCTTTTTCTTTAACTGCTTATAAGTGAGATCCATGCAGTAATAGTTACTGATGGTCAAGAAAACAATGACCATTTTAAAAAAATCACTGTAGTACAGATATGACTAGCTCTGGACCAGTGTAAAGACAGCCTTGTTAGAACAAGGGTTCAGTGATTGCTTTTTTAATCTACATATATCAGTTTATACACCTATGTCTATCCAGTTTTGCATCAGTAATTTACATTTACAAGAAATACATACAATAAAACTAGCTAACTTGTAGTCTATGCTAACACCCTTTCTTCTCTAAAAAGAAATAAAGAATCTCACCACACAGGCCACATCCCGCAACTGGAAAAGGGCCAGCCAAGCTAAACAGATCAGCTTTGCTGCGTTCCCTGAATTCTGAAAGACAATAAACTGTGTCCAAAGCAATCTGAAGAGTCCTTCATGGATAGCTCTCTGACCACACGCCCTGTGCAAACACCACTAGGGATTGTGAGCCATGAGTGTCCTGGCGCTTCTCAGCTGTTGGGGTGTGAAGAGAGATGAAGCAATCTCTAAGGAGGTGTGTACACTGTGGCTGGGAGCATGGTTCTGCTCAAGCTGTCGCACTAAAAATGGCAGTGGAGTTGTGGCACCAGGGGAAGCTTGGACTAGCCGCCCAAATAAAAACCTGCCTGACCCTTGGTATCTGTATTTGGGTGGCTAGCTTGCACTCCCAGCTGCAATGCAGACATATCCTAAGAGAACTGAGGCCCAGGTCCTGACTTACAGTTAAGGAATACTCTGTGCAACAAAGGGGAGTGCCATACAATTGAATAACCAGGTGCTTAGGCATATTTGGAGTTTCTAACAGATTTACATGTCCTGGTTGCAGAATGGAGGGAATTCAGTAGTTTTACCCCTCTGGTGATTTTGCAGCAGTTTGTCCATTTTTTCGTGCCCTGTGTGTCGGCTGAGCAGTGTTCTTCAGAGCTATCATCAGAAGCAGCACCCACAGAAGAGGGCAATAGTATTTTTTCCTGCCACTGTGAGTCATGCAGTCACATGTTCCCCTCCCCTGCTCTGCCCCAAACACATAACCACTTTTTTAAAAAACAGTTATTACAATTTGCTTAAATATGTGGGGTGATATTTTGCCTAAGTGACTTGCAGCCCTAAGAGGTGTGCTGTGGTGTGGCATAAATATTTTATTGGGGAACATTTTGGATGTAACTTATTCATTGCTTCACAACTAATTGATACAATATGTCCATCCTGAATGCATGCCAATCAAACCTTTATACCACACCACACTGTTATGTATTTTCTGTTTTCCCTAAGGATCCCAAAGCACTTCCCAAACTATGGGCCTGATTCAGTATGGACTGAAGTCAATGGGAGTTCCATGCATAGAACAGTTGCAGGATCAGATACTACAGCACCACTGAGATGCAGCCACTTCTGGGGTGGGAATGTGGAAGGTAACAAAATAACTAGGTTCCAGCACTGTAGAAAGAAAAGAAGTACTGCCAGAATACTGGAATCAAAAATACAAACATGTAAAAATAGCCATACAATCATTAATATCCACACAATGACAGAGGTTTGGTTGTTAAGGTCCCATCTGAAAAATCTGCTCATAGATTTACCAGGCTGTTAGAGGAAGGAAATAAGGTAAGCAGAGCCAAAGTATGCTGCAAAACAAAAGTACATGAAGAGCAGCAGAAAGTAATAAACAGGTATTTCGTGAAGGCAAAAAGTCAGAAAAATAAGAAACAGTGCCCAGTTCTAAATGGAGAACCATTTTATTTCCCTGTGGTAGCTATACTCATAAGAATGATTTTCTTTTCGGTTTCAGTACTGACAGAATAGGAGAAAATGGTATAAATGTTAACCGGGAGAAAAATATCTTTGCTGTATTTTTACACCCACACGCACACACACTGCCCTTTGTAATGGCAGGAGGAACAGGCAAGGCATTCCTTTTGGCAACTGTTATAGTGGTAAAAACAGAAGTGGGTAAATTAACCCTTCAAAGTCTTCCATCTCACCCATCCTTTTTGTAGGCTTTAGTTTGAATTAAGAGTCATAGGATCATAGAATCTCAGGATTGGAAGGGACCTCAGGAGGTCATCTAGTCCAACCCCTTGCTCAAAGCAAGACCAATCCCCAATTTTTGCCCCAGATCCCTAAATGGCCCCCTCAGGGATTGAACTCACAACCTTGGGTTTAGCAGGCCAATGCTCAAACCACTGAGCTATCCGAAGCTAAGCTCCATGTTCTCCAAATGAAAAGTAGGTAAACTTGGTTTACCCAGGGTTACCCTCAGCCACCCTACTGCTTTTGGACAACCCATCTTTTAAAATAATTATTTTGCTGAGTCTGTCTAGTGAAAACTCAATCAGGATGAAGCCCGGTGTCATTTTACTGAGTTCAGACCTAAGAAGGAAAATGGAAAGAGAAGAATTCAAAAGATTTCTTTGACAATAATGTTGCAGTTGGAGAAAACTTTTATATCACTAACTTATTGCTGATTGTTTTAATTAGAATAAAAAATGCCCTTATGAAATATTATCAAATGGTCTATAGGTCTGACCCAAAACCCATTGATGGGAGTTTTTCCATTGACTTCAGTGGATTTTGGATCAGGCCTTATATGTATCATATTCTAAGGCAGGTTATACTATGGCAAGTTTATACTATAAAGAGTTTTCACCATTCATAATTGTGCTCAATATCTTGGCTTTACAAATAATTTATGGAGGAGGAATTTTTGCTTCCAAAAAATTTGTTGTTGGGTTTTTTATTTTTGGAGGGGGTGTGGGTTGTCTTTGGTGATTTTTTTTTTTAAATGAAGCTTGAAGGCTGAAAATTGAAGGCAATAAAGTAAAGTTCATATACAGTAAAACCTTTAGCATTAATTGCTCCTGAATGTTTGTGAGTACCCAAAATCCTGACATAAAAGCTTTAATTTCTATGCAAAGTAGATAGGATGATTGAGTTATAATTAAAATGGTAATTATACCTTAATGCTCTCTGTATTTGACTTTTCAAAAAATGTTCTGCTCCAAGAAAAGCTATTTAAAGATCAGAGGGAAAATGAGTGAAAATGAATATATTCAAGACATTCTAAATCTTTTAAAATCCTGTTATTGATTTTTACATGCTTTCATATGTAGTCTGAAATGTTTTCTTCATTTATTTTGGTCGATGAAAATAATAAAAAAATAATTGAAATGTGAAACGCTTAAACAAATGCAGTATTATCCAAGTGGACATTTAACATGAAAAATATTTGAAATGTTTTTTTGGGGTAGGGGTGGAAATATTCACAATATGATGACTAAAAATCTGACCTCTTCAACCTCAACCAGCCAAGGCCAGGGAAGAACGAATTGGAATCCAGCAACCTGTGGTTCCTCCCTCGCTGGCTCAGGATGTGTCACTCTCCATTCTGCGTGCTGCAAACATGACATTTCCTTTGATCCTTTATTGACTGTTTAGAATTAAAAAGAGAACCTAAAGCTATAAATCAAATGTCAGATGTGGCAGCCTAGTGGAACCATATCAATATTTCATATTATATGGCTTGCTGGGAGGCTTTACAAGCATTGACCATGCCAAAAATGACGCCCAATATGCTTTGCACTCACTCAGCCATGATGTCTGCCCAGAGCTGCAGTCAGTGAATCATGAATATTTGGTGAGACTTACACTATTATATATAATGTAAGGTGGGGTCTGAATGAGGTCTCCCCTGCCCTCTATTGATGAACTGGGGGGGAAAAACCTCAGGAGCAGACCATAGTATTTGCATAGACACACCTACTTTGCATAGGTGATCAGATAGCAGACCTGTTTTGCCAAAGTGATCAATTTTGGCTGTTTTGGGTTAAAATTCACTTTTAGTCTTGAATGCAGGGGTGATGAAATGTTATTATACTTTACTGTATAACTGAAAGGCAGCAGAACTGTACTTAGCATACCCTCATTGAGAGAGGTCATCCTAACGTGAACCTCACTTGTTAAGCAGCGGGTAGTGATTTCAAATCTAAGTGAAAGTCAGAGTTGGTGATGTTGTAGATGCTCTTTAAAGAGGACTAGATATCAGTTGATGCTCCTCTTCCAGTGTTTAAAGACAGAGCTGATCTAAATTGAGTCTGTGTTTCTGCTCAGTGATTACAAGAGCTGGAATCACTTATGAGCAGGTCTTGGGGGCTAAACCTTAGACCTAGTATGACTCTGAAACCTATGGGGACAGTGTTGCAGTGAATGACAATGCAGAGGATACAGCAGCAGTGAGGTTCCCCACTACCCAATGAAATCACTCAGAGCTGAAATCAGTAAGAACTGGACTCAGTGATGGAACCTCAGAACACGACATTGCAGTTAGAGGCAAAGGCAGCAGCGTGTCATGGCAGTGATAGTGGTGAGCAGCTGCAAAGATGGTAGGCATCGGTCAGCAGAGAAAGCAGCAGCAACAGCATTGCTCACCACCCCCTTCAGGGGTAGGAGGTGAGCCGACGTGAATGCACAACTGAATTCTGGGATTTCACTGACTTTGGAAAACTGACTGTGAGGGGAGTGCAGTGGAGGAAAAGGGGAGTGGTGTGTTAAGGGGGCATTCATCTGTCAGACTTTCACCCCACAAAGTGGGAAACTGAGGTAAAGGACACTGCCCAGTATACTGTGGCATAGGTGTTTACTTATACTTTGCGTACCTTTGAATCATTGTGGTGCTTTCCCAAATTAATGCTGGGTTCCCTTTCTCTTTTATCAAAAGTTTTCTTTTGTTCTACACAGACTTAGTGCTTGTGAGTGGGGAAGTATTTTCTATTAGAAGCATCACAGGGTGGTGTTTAGTTTTCCCAGATGTCTGGGTGGGAGTTCCAAGTCCGTTCTGTTTTGTAATGTTAAAATATTGAACTTGGCCCTTGTTGCTGGCAACACCACCTGGCAGAATGGTTACATATACACAGAGCTTACATTCTCATAGAATATTCCAAGAGCCCCCCACACCTCCCCTCCCTTCCAACATGCTATAAAAACTTCAGAGGGGCTTCACTCTGGACAGCTCCGGCTGAATTTAAGCTCTGGACGCATACAGAGAGAGAGAGAGAGAGAATCTGTAGCACAATCAAGTGACAATCATGTTCTATTCTTTGCATGCACACACTGTTGCCCGTGCCATTAATATGTTGAAAAGTGGATTAGGCGTGCCTTTATTCACACTGAAGTTCATACCGCGATCGTTCCTATTGTTCAAGTTAGCACTTTTCTGAGCAAGATGGAGACAGGGCATAGCAAGTTGTAGACATTTACTGTGCAATCAGTAATGTTGTGCGAGTATCTAAGATCTTGTGTGCCTGCTTCTTCTGCAGCATTCATAGCGAAAAATGTCTGCTGTCTGTCCCTCTATCCAGTACCCGTCTAGTTTAATCTGTACTTCATCACTCCCCACCCTTTATAGTCTGCACAGAAGATCAAAAATCTCTTCTCACTTCACAGCTGTCATGTCAGAAAAACTATTGTGTGTGGGGGAGAGGATGTGAAGTTGTTTCAGCATATACAATATTGAATGTGATTATATTATATCCTGTAAAGTGATGGGGGAGAAAAGGTGGAGCATATAGACCTATCCTTCCTTTTTAATTCTCCATTCAGGCCTGATCCTCTGTCCATTGACATCAATGAAAAAATGGGCGTTGGGTCAAGGCCTCGTTTACTATTTTGCAAAATTCAGCTATTTGAAACAAATCTCCTGGCCATTATTGTGAATTAGCCAAATGCTACAGAATATTTTGTGAATATCTGAATGAGATGGGTCCTAGGACCCCTGCCCTACAACCCGCATTCACTCTGCTCATAGGTCCAGCACTGCCACACAGGGGAACAGAAAACAAAGTCATGGAAGAATCACTCCCCACCACTGTGTGTCCTGGTATACGTACCCCTCAGGTTGCTGTCTCCCTCTGCTAACAGAGGGGACACTTTGGCCCTGAAGTAGGAGCCTGGAACCACAATGAAAGGATGAAAAGAGGCCTGAATGGCACAAGGGGAAATGAATAAGTAAAAAATAACAAGATGGAGAAGTAAACCTTGGGACAGAGAGTGGACTAGGGATGGAGATTAAGAATGGGAACCTAATCAAGGAAAAATAAGGGTGAGAGCAAGGAGAGAGAGACTAGGTAACAAAGGAGTAGAGCACTAGAGGGAGACAGAGAGAGAGAAAGAATGGGAAATGTTCTGGAAGGAGAGAGAGGAGGACTATTCCCTGACTTTATTTTCTTCCTTTCTCATGCAAGATTGTGCAGAAATATTTGTAAAGCGTTCACGTCTTTTGAATTGAATCTATTTAAATTTATCCCATTCTTTGTTTAATGTGGTTTTTCACAGTCTGGCTTCCTTCCTTAATCGAGAGATGATGTTTGCATTCGCCCTGCAGTATGTTCTGAATGACTGATTTTTAGTCATTGAGATTTTTAGAAACGGTCCTAGTTAGCAAAAGATGTGTTATGGATGGACATCAATGCCAGTTGGCCAGAAGAAAGAAGTGTTGGTAGGCATCGCTGACAGCCATTAGCTATTCTGAATATCTAGAGACGCATATTGAAATTAAATGCAGAAGCACATTTATATAAAAGCTTTGCATTAAAAGTTTCACTCGTGAAATAAAGGAAGTTTCACATTTAAAGTGCACTAGGGGATACAAAGCCCACTGAATTCAAGAGGAGTCTGTCCACTGACTTCAATAGGCTTTTGATCAGATACTAGGGTTTTTTTTTTTTTATATGTCACATTACTACAGTCTGGCAGAAAGGAGGAGATAAAAAACAGAGGAAGAAAATTTCTCCCCAATTGTTATTCTTGCTGGAATTAAAAATTAATTTCTCCAAAGTGTTTTGGAATGTTTTTTTTAAAAACTCATACAGTAAGCTAGATCCTCAGCTCAGGTAAACGTATCTTAGTTAATGGAACTTAGCCAGTTTATGTCACCTGCAGCTGTAGCCCACTATATATATTACAGCTTTGCAAAATTATCGTGAGATTTACCAGTCCAGGAATGAATGGAATGTTCTTTCCTTAAAACATGTAGTATGAATGTTATTATTATCAATTATCTCATGCCAATTCATTGTTTGACATAACATTGAAAAACATTGCAGTTTTTAAGTGATTATTTTATTTTGGGGGTTTTTTTTTTTAAACTAATCTCCTAATAGCATGTTGCGGTGTCTTTCCCCAAAGGTTTTGTAATGGTTGCTAATCTCTGAAGAGGTTCTTAGGATATTTTATTTTTGTATATATGTTACTGTATCTTTCTAGAAAGAGAAAATAATGTCAATCGGTTGTGCTGTGTGGGCCTCAGTCTCCATTAATTTGTACCTTGGGGGAGAATTCTATATCAGTGTAAATTTAGGAAGTATTCTATTCCTTCTTTGCACTGACTGATATTAAATGATGACTCAGGCCCTAGGTCTCCTCAGTGTTCCACTGGAATAACAAGTCATTGATGCTATATGATCAAAGGTTGTGAGTAGACACATTGCTCATCACATCTACGAGCTGCCCTTTGGCAGCTGACGTACAAATGTGTGTCCATCATGGTGTTCTGCTGGGAAAAATATGTACCTTCACTTGGCTTTCTCAAGCTGCTGTTTTGTTTCTGGGGAGTAAGAGAATATAGACACCTGCTGTCTGAACAGCACTGTTAAAAGCTGCTTTCATCTCCGCTGTGACAAAGGACAAGACACACACAGCACTTCTTTCCAGACTGTTAGGGCCATCTAGGAAGCTGAGATTAGTGCATCAGCCTGCTCATTTTGAATCCAGGAGCAAACAAACAGGGATATTGTTTTGAGATCTCATCTTCCCTCATTGTTAAATGATTGTTGTTATCTCTACCAGCATTTATCCTACAAAAGAAATATGTTTTCATTTTGTTTCCTTGGCAAAGGCTATGGGAAGGATGCTCGGTGCTAAAGCTGTCCCTGTATTATTGATATGCTAACATGCTAATAGTAACACTTTGCATTGAGGCAGTGATTTTTGTGTTGAGGGCATAGTATGAACATTAACTAGCTGATCCTCACAACATTCCTGTGAGGTGGGTAGGTAAGTATTATCATATATATTTTATAATTAGGGAACATGAGACAGAGAGCAATATTCCCTCTAATTTTTGACAGGACGTGTGTGCAAAAAATTTCTTCTGTGCAAATTGTGCTTCTGTGCAAATTTTTGTATGCACTGTGTTTCGCCATGTTCGCGGGGTTTAGGATCTGTGTGTGCGCTCACATGCGCACAGTTTAGAGGGAACAGTGGCAGAGAGATTAAATGATTTCACCAAGCAAGTGATTAGCACTCATGACTTCAAATTTCATGTATCAGAGGGGTAGCCGTGTTAGTCTGTATCCACAAAAACAACAAGGAGTCCAGTGGCACCTTAAAGACTAACAAATTTATATGGGCATAAACTTTTGTGGGTAAAAATCCCACTTCTTCAAATTCTTCAAATTTCATGTGTGTTTCTCTAAATCCCAGTGCCACAAACCTAATGTCAAATGCCACTGGTTTGTGTGTGTGTGTGTGTGTTGGGGGGGGTCATCAGCATCCATTTTTAAAGTATTAAAAAGTCCCTGTTTATTAATAACAACACAAAAAATAATAAGAAAAGAAATCAGGTACAAATCATACATCCATATCTGGGACCTTTGACTCAGCCCTGTGTCCCTTTATTGTACTTCACATAGTACTCTCCTCAAGGAAGGCCTCCAGCAATCTGAACTCCTTTCTGATATCTCCTTTTTTAATACCCTGGAGAGGGTTCCCATCTGAGTTCAATCCTTGAGGGGGGCCATTTAGGGATCTGGGGCAAAAATTGGGGATTGGTCCTGCTTTGAACAGGGGGTTAGACTAAATGACCTCCTGAGGTCCCTTTCAACCCTGATATTCTATGATTCTATGCTCTGCCCTTAAAGAAGTCCTTACACTTTCTCAGTGAGAGCTTTACTCTGCTTTCGTTGCTCTCTCCGCTGAAGTACTTTAAAGGCAAAGTAGAACAGAATAGAACAGAAATCCTTTGGCCAACATTTGGATACACAAAGGAAAGAAGAGCCTTTAGGCTCAGCACCATATTGCACTACTGCGTGTTAAATGTTGGTAAAAGTTGAGGTTGTAATAGCCAGCCCTGTGTGTCTTATAGAGACAATTATGCATCAGAAAACTCATATTCATTGGAAGAAGACACAGTTTGATTATGAGGACAGAAAGGAGGTGAAAGCTCAGAAGAAAAATTTGAGAGGAAGTTTTTTTGCTTGCTTGGTTAGGACAAATGAAGCACCATGAAAAGACCGGGGGGGGCTGTATGACCTTAGTAAGCTGCCGGTGGACAGGAAAACACTTTTGAACAATTGTACAGCCCTTCACCAGATGCTTCCATGTGTCAGCATCTGGTGAAGGGCTGTACAATTGTTCAAGAGTGTTTTCCTGTCCACCGGCAGCTTACTAAGGTCATAATAAAGACCTCTATGTCATACTCGACAACATATATCACATTTTGCACTCTCCACTCCAAGTTCTCTAATTCATTTATTATGCAGAGCTGAAGGTCACTTTTCCTAATGTGTGGATAGGTTTGAGGATTCTGCTCATGCTGCCGGTCACAGTTGCGTGTGGTGAGTGCAACTTTTCAAAGCTCAGGCTCATTAAAACACATCTTCAATCGACGATGACCGATGAGAGACTGACATCACTTGCTATTTTCTTGCTTGAAAATGCCATTGGCCAGTCTTTGGATCTCGCTGATGCTGTGCTTCAGTTTGAGAGGGCGAAGGCAAGAAAAGTGACATTTTGAACTAAAGGACTAGGGTTGACATTCCAAGGCTGTCACCTAGTATCACACTCTTTAATACTGGTCCACCCAATGTTGATGCACAATTTAATTTCTTGATGTTAATACATTTCAGTAATTCTTAAAATTAAAAATTTTCTATAAGCTTAGAGGAACCAAATATTTGTATTTGCTTATATATGACATGAATAAATATAGATTTACAGATCCTAGTGTGCAAATTTATCATTTCATGTGACAGGGATAAATCATGCATGAAAATCATGCATTGAAGTTATGAAATGGGCTACAAATGCAATAAAAATAAGGTATTTAAAAGTTTAAAAACTGTGGGAGGGAGGCACCGAAGACGCTCCTTACCTGGGGTGCCATTTCTAGGGCCAGCTCTGGTTGTGAGGCTCAACTGGAAAGCACTTTGAGACCATCTAATGGAAAGTGCAGCTGTGGGTGGCTGAGAAAGCTAAAATGAGCACAGCTTTTTTGAAAGGCCTTTCTGTCCTTACACACGAAGACCCTAGATTCACGTATTCCAGCTCTGTGACCTTTCAGAATGCTGCCTGCATTGCAAAACACCAAATGTGCTCATTTTAGTTGTCACTGCTGTGTGGGCACAGTATTATTATTATTATTTATTAATTATTATTATTATTATTTATTTATTAAATGCAAATAATATATATGCATTTATATATATATTATATATATATATATAATAATATTTATTAAATGTAGATTACCCAGCATTTCTCTGTCAGAGGTTATAATAGTTTTTCATTTCTGAATAGACACAAAAGTAATTGTGTAAGTCAGGCCAGCAATGCTCAACCTTGGCAAGGGAACTCAGTAGGTTTAATGTTTTGTCAGCTGTAATCTATGAGAGTAAGTCTGATGGTTTTAGATGCTTGTCTGAGCTTTCCTTATATTTACTAGCCCCTCTACAGAACTGAACAGCCTTCATTTGAAGCAGGTAACTACTACTATAATTCTATTGCAGTAAGGAGACAAACAAATTGCTCGTGAGGAAGCTAAACAGAACATTTTATACACACGTCTTCCCAAGCTGTTCTAACAGCATAAAACACCAAACCAAACTACAGCCCACTGCTGGTGGACGCTTCGCCAACCTGCTACTCACCTGTGAAAATGGACTACCCAGATTAATTACCTGACAAAGACTAGACCTGAGGTGTCAGCACGAAACCGAGGAGTGCTGTGTGGATGAGAAGCAACGCAGAAAATATTCTAAAAGGGATTTGCTCAAGAACCTTGCCTTCACCAGGCTTTTTTCTGAAAAAAAAAATCATCCCTCTTGCCATTGTTTATTATTTGTATTGCCATAGCACCTGGGAGCCCCGGTCATGGACGGGGACCCTCTTGTGTTCGGCACCACACAAGCCACAGAACAACATGGCTGCCAAGAATGGAGCTCCACCAATAATAGCAGTGTCGGGAGGGCAAGCATAGTTGCCAGTGTTTTAACCACTGTGTCGTTCAGACCTACTCTATACACTTTACCTAAGATGATGGTTAAAATGCCAGTAGCTGTGTGAGCCTCATCATGACTCGGGCTTCTACCATTCTTATCACTTGTGTGCTAAGAATTAACACTCATCAG
The DNA here is from genome assembly GCF_965152235.1 of Eretmochelys imbricata. Taxonomy (NCBI): domain Eukaryota; kingdom Metazoa; phylum Chordata; order Testudines; family Cheloniidae; genus Eretmochelys; species Eretmochelys imbricata. The sequence goes on from NC_135573.1 coordinate 246,319,895, forward strand.
TGTTAGCAACAGCGGGCCATTTTCCCAACAAGTGTAGACACGGCCAGACTGGCCTAATACTCCTCTGTGCTTCTAGTTAGCATTCCTGTTATTTAATCAGTTGGGCTAATGGTCTCTGGAAACTTAGGAAGTGAACAGCTGAGAACAAGAAAGAATTGGACTGGGTTATGTGTGCTCTATTGGAGAGTCTATATGGTTTTGGCATTTATGTTCCTGCAGTGAATTCAAATGATAATGCTGATGGTGATATTTAGTTATGAAACAGAAGAAATAACGTAAACAATAGCAACTCCCTAATAAGTATAGAAGTGCTAAACAGCCAAAAATAAAAACACTGCAGCAACAAGGCCAAATTCTGCACCGGGTTACATCTATATAAATCCGGTTAAGCCTCATTGGGTTCATTGGGGTTACACAGAGGAGTTAAAGTAAGAACCGGTGTAGCACAATTCCCACTCCCATCCCTGGTTTGGGGGGATGAGCCCTCCCTCACAGCTCCTCTTCCTCATTGGTTTGTCTTAATGAGAACTCCTCTTCCTGCCTCAATCTTGTTATTGGGTGTAACTGAGAGCAGAATTTGCTCTGTGCATGGCATCCGAAATTCGAGTCTTATGCCCAGTTCTTCCATTAGCTATTCAAGGAAATTTAAATATAGTATATTGCAAAGCAAACAAAAAATACTGGTCAGTTTCGCAATACAATGCACGTTTATTTTTTAACAGAGTTTTCATTTTTTCCCCCAAATAACTTTATGGAGATAAATACAACAGAGCAGACAGTATAAGTATAGTATAGTATAAGTACACAAGTTCATAATTTTGGGATGCAGTCATATACCATTGTGAGGGGTATTACATAAGAACCAAGAATGATGGACAGATAGTATTTTCATAAAAAGATTTTCTGTGGCATGGATCTCCAGAGTATTTGAGCCCCTCATATATATTAATAAATTTGAATGCATCTCATTATTATAATCCCCATTTTACAGATGGAGAACTGAGGTACAGAATTATGAGACTTTCCCAAGGTCACAAAGGGCATCTTTGGTAGAGCCCAGGAACTGAATCCAGAAGTCCCAAGTGTTCTCTCCACTGCTGTAAGATTAGATTGAAAGATTTTTTTTCTGCTCATTCAGTTCCAGTGAAAAATATCACTGGAAATTGTATACAAATACACAAAATCAGTTTGGTGGTCTCAATCCATGACTGTCCAAAACACACAAACCAGTTCCACAATTGACAGAAATTATTTCACATGTTGGCAACCTCATTGGAGAAGCTAAAAATTGAAGGGAATGGAAACAGATCTAACTTTCTCAACCCTAAAGGTGGTCTCACCCAGTTTGGGCAGGGTAGCATATGGGAGTATGCAGTGTCACTCACGTATTGAAACTTTTCTGTCAATAATAGAGGACATTACCCACCAGGGCTGTCGATCCATCATCTTGCAGAAATACTAAATGCACAAGATTTTAAAAACTCAAATAAATAAATAGGACCTGCACATGCACCTAGAGACACATTGGGGTTTGCAGGCCTTTTGGGGGCTTGTCTGCATTAGAAACTCTTATCATATCAGGACACATGTTAATTGACATTATGTTGAACATGGAGTGGAGACAAGGCTATGTCATGTTTAACATCATGCTTGCTAGCCATGGTTAACTATTGTTACTCCATAGATTTCCTGTGTGTCCACCCTATGTTTAGCTATGACCAGCTGACATGATATTCAACATGACTTGTCCTTGTCGTCACTGTATGTATTGCATCATATTGGTTCATAAACATGTGTCCTAACAAGGTGTGATTCCCCAAGGTAGATAAGGCCTTGGAGAGACGTAGACAGCACCTCAAGAAATGAGAATGAGTTTCAAGGCCTAGGATAAGAAGGAGCCATGTAGAACTCTACAAAATTTACCATTTCTCCATAGAATTCAGCACAAGAAGTTTCATCCTGTTGTTTGATGTCATTTTGCATCTTCTCTGCCAAATTTGGCTTTATTCACAATTTAGATTAAATGGTTATTCTTGAATAAAAAATCTGCAGAAATACAAATGTTGGCATGTTTTGACTGGTATGACCATAGCTGATAAAGGATAGGCCTATTTGCACCCATTTCTGCTCAAGAAAGCACCCCTTATTACCAAAAACTGACACTGAAAAATTAGCCTACGTTTGCTTTAAAAAAAAAAAAAAAGTCTGACATATTTTTGAGTTCGTAATGAAAAGAGAAAACTGATTAATTTCACATTCCATTCCAAGCATTTCACACATTTCTCTAGCCATTCACAGTAAGTGCTGCCTGTTCTGTCTCTATCTGTCATCCTAACTTCAAATCAGCCCTGGTCTACACTGCGGGTGGGAAGGTCGATCTAAGTTATGCAACTTCAGCTACGTGAATAACTTAGATCGACTTACCATGGCGTCTTCACTGCGGTGAGTCGACTGCTGCCGCTCCCCCGTCGACTCTGCCTGGGCCTCTCACAGCACTGGAGTACAGGAGTCGAGGGGAGAGCGCTCGGAGGTCGATTTATCGCATCTAGGCTAGATGCGATAAATCGATCCCCGCTGGATCAATCACTGCCCACCGACACGATAGGTAGTGAAGACATACCCGCAGTCAGGAGTCAGTTTGCTCATCAGATGAGTTGGTGTCCCATATAAAGCACAGAGAGTTAAAAGCTAGTTAGGACAGGAGAAGGAAAAGGCTGGGTGGGGGAAATATAGGCCATACTTCTAGTCTGGAGGAAATGTCTTCCTAAAAGTATAGAAATGATCAGCCTATAATGGAAAGTTACCTGGAAAACTGTACTTAGACTCACAGATTTTAAGGTCAGAAGAGACCATAATGATCATCTAGTCTGACTCCTGCACAACGCAGGCCACAGAATCTCACCCACCCACTCCTGTAACAAACCCCTAACCTATGTCTGAGCTATTGAAGCCCTCAAATGGTGGTTTAAAGACTTTGAGGTGCAGAGAATCCTCCAGCAAGTGACCCATGCCCCATGCTGCAGAGGAAGGCGAAAAAGCCCGAAGGCCTCTGCCAATCTGCCCTGGAGGAAAATTCATTCCCGACCCCAAATACCGTGATCAGCAAGTGCCAACCCTCCCACCTTACATCCTCTTTACACTTACATGTTCTGTGTCTTCTCTCACATGCTCCTTTTCATAAACTTTCTAGGGCCTGATCTTGCAAAAGTCACTGATGGGACTCCTTTCACTAGTAAGGATGACTCGCATAAGTAAGGAATGCAGGTCTGAATCCTGGACCCATAGATATTCTAACTCTTTCATGCATCTGATCTCATATTGTTTATTATTTTTATGACTACTGCAGACTAGCCTAAGCCTTGTGTATGCTCAGAAATAGGCCTGATACCGCAGTCTGTGCAACAAGAGTGTAGACAAGGGCAACCCAGGGTTGATTTGACAGGGTTTGGCTCCCAGATCAAACTGATCAAACGGCTGCACTGATAGCTGAAATGATACTATTCACAGATGTAGAAAATGCTTTAGTTCTTGACTATGAAACCTTTTCAGTGCCAACCGTGCTTAATGTGAGGGGTTGGTTAGGAGGCTCACGAGGGGCTGTATATGTGGTCAAAAAAAAATTAATTTAATTTAAAATCAAGCTGAGTCTCTGAGGGGTGCACTTTAGGCACTGTTTTACCACAGCCGCTGCTCCCAGATCTGATAGACCCCCCCACACACACACACATACTTTTTTCAGTCCATTTTAAGGCCTCAGACCCACCCTCTGCCCACAAAATGCTGAAAAGCCATGTTCATTGGGTTCCTATAGCAACTGTTACTCTACCCATTACACCTCCACAATTGTAAAATTTCTCTTCACCCAGTAGGATTTATTTTCCTTCAGTCAGTGGTTCGCAGACAGCTTCAAATGAACTTTGTTTTGGGTGTGGAGCGGGGGGGTTGATCTGTATTTTTTTCTTCCCCTCCAAGTCTTTTGTTGGGCATTTACTTGTGCTGGAAGACAACGTCCTGCTGACACTTAGAGAAGCATCAGTGAGTAAAGTCTGCTGTACAGGCTGCAAAGCCATCTGGACTTTCTGCTGAAAAGGTTGGACATGGATTTAGGCAAGATTTTATCACATCTGAAAAAAAAATCTGCAGACCGTACATCTTCCAAGGTTGCTGTCAGATTTTTTTTTTTTTGTCAGTTGCAAAACAAACCAAAAAAAATGACAAACAGTGGGAAGGCAGTAAGGATGGAGATATAAATCTCTAGAGGAAGCTTTGTCAAAGGTAGTGGAGTATAAACAAAAAATAAATTAGTTTTGATTTTATCAGAAACTGGACAGACTTCTATTCGTACAATAGTTTTTTCTGAGATTCTCGAAGCTGCCTCGATAGCACTTCCAAAAAGCTAAACACAGATTCACTCAACACAAGCAGAGAGTTTTTTCCTTCTAAAAGCTACAAAGGGTTAAAAAAATATACTCTCCGGAAGGAAAATGGGGGCTGGGGAGACAAGGAGACACATGCAATGAAAGAAAACTACAGGAGCTTTGAAATTCTGTGCCTTCTTTTTCCCCGGTTGATCAGCATGACACGTTACCTCCTTTTTCCAGAGAGTTCAGCTCTTGAGTCCAAAAGTGTTACGTAGCTTAGCAACATCTGCTACAAAAAAAAAAAAAAGAAAGAAAAAAGCTTTCTTGTAGTTTGAAGAAAAGGTAGAGCAAGTCTGTATGTCAGAAGTAATCCCTTAACTCGATGTCTTGTGAGCAGAACAGGAGATGGCAAGTTACTGGATGTAAATTATTGGCATGCCCTTTAGGTTATATGCAAGTTGGCAAGTGTGCTAACACCCAGCAATTGCCCTAAAAACACATACCGATGACACAACTTATGTATTCCAAATGCCAGATGTTAAACATTGCATCTGCTGGTAATTCAATTCCCTCCGTGCTATTGTCATTTGAAATCTTGCGAGACTGTTATGTTGATGGGACAATGGCTGCACATTGCAACCGAGAAGTGTGACATTAGAGATCCTCAGATGAAAGGTGCCAAGTTTATGTATTAATATCTAAAGAAAAAAAATCTTCCTCCAATTTTTTTTTGTTTAACTCCTAGGAGCTAGTGATCAGAGCACAAAACTAGGAGTCAGGACTCCTGGGTTCTATTTTCAGCTCTGCCACTGACTTACTGCACCTTGGGCAAGTTACTAACCACTCTGTGCCTCAGTTTACCCATTGGTAATGTGGGAATACTGTAATTGTATTTACCCACCTCACATGGATCTTCTGAGGCATAATTAATTTACTTAGAGAGGCTTAGTTAAAAGGTGCATTATAAATACAAAGCATTATGGTTTACTATTGCTTTATTTATTTATTCATTTATTATTTGTCTTGGTCTTCCCAAGAAGTTATATTCCTAAATTTTGTACTACAAAAATGTGTCTACGGTGAGTAAGGTCCATATCTCATAACCTACTTAGGTGCTTAAGTCCCAATTTTAGACTCCAATGTGATCCACAAAACTCCTTCTCAGCTGTATGTGCCTAAACTCACCCAGTGCTTACATTTTTGCAGTAAAAGTTCCCTAGCTGCCTAGGTTTTTGCCTCTGGGCATCTGCACTGCTGCCTCACTCTGGGCATCTGGGTGCCTAAGCTCCAAAGCAATCCACAAACCAAAGGAAGAAAGTTGTTCGTCCACCTGCCTCACGTGCAGGGCCTGATTTGGTAGATGAGCTCATAAGTCACTGCCCGGATTGGGTCCACTCAAAATCTGACCACCTGCAGAATTAGGGGTGGTAGTGGCTCCCTTGTAACTTTTAGTCCATGGGGAGAGCACTCACCTGGTCACAACACCTACATTCCTTTTGGGAATCCAGACCTAAATTACGCAGTAGCTAGAGTGACAATCTTCTACTCTTAATGTAGATCCAACTGGTCCTACTTTCATTAGGGATACTGTGATAGATATAATGTAGATATTGCCCTATTTATGGCAAAATTCAGTCCACCACTTACACATACATGTATGTATATGAGAAAAGGTTATCAAGTGGGGTATAGCTGTTATGCCCCATTCTGAGTTATCCCAGGATTAACAGAATTCATACTCAATCATCTCCCAGAGCTGGTGCTCAGAAGCAGTTTTCTGAGGCAGAGGTTAGTGCCAGGGGAAGTCATCATCAAGTTTTAGTGCAGGTACTCCCACATTTGGCCTTATCTTCCATGCAAGAGATTATGACTCCTTCTGACAGGAATTATCTGAGCAGAAAGCTCCATGTGGGGGTGCAGGCAGATTGGAATATGGACTCATATTAATGCTGCCTTTTCAGCTTTAGGGCCAGATCTTCCACAGGGGTGAATAGGCTTAGCTCCATCAACTTCAGTAGAGCTATGTTGATTTATACTAGCTGAGGATATGTACCTTGATGTGCCCCAAAATCAATGAAGGCCTGGATTTAGCCCTTGGTGACTTAAACAAATACCTTTCACACCCCATGAGTTGCCATAGGATTGTGGTATCAGGTGTTTGGGAATTTCTCCTCTGCCAAACAAGTATAGACCCAGTTGAAATAATGGACCTGACTCTAATGGTATAATTTTAGCATAACCCACAACACAAAACCACCTGAAATAATCTTGTTAGTGAGGAGAAAAGCCTGCAACTGAGGTAACTTGAAATGTAAATTGCCTTAATACCCCTCCAGATCAAGCAAGAGGTCATTAAGAAGACTAAAGCAGGATTTCTAGGTTCATTACGCAAAATGAGAGCATGCACCTTAATAACAAGAAAACGTAGAAATCCACTGTCTTTATAATGACTGCCTTTCAGTAGACTGTGTGTCTCACTATGTAGCAGTTATGAAGGGTTCATTGTTTGATCCCTTGCTGGGTACAGCAGTTCAGAATAGATGAGATTTGTTTTAGACACTGACTGCCACCCCTCCGTGTGTAACAAAGCATATGTGTGATGTGGAATCCTGTTAATAGTACAGCTCTTTAATGAGAACCATAAACACATGGGGGTTGATTTTCGAAGTAATGCTCATGGGATTTAAGAATACACAGTTCTCGCACTGCTTCGAAATTTACCCAAGAGCCATCCCTCTTCTGACTTTAGTGTTAAAGCAGACCTTGAACAGTCAACAGTATTGTTTGTGACAAGGATATAATGCTACTGTTAATTTCCAAAGGGTGTTCATCTTAGTGTATGTGAGAAAGACAAAGCAAGGAAATGGAAAACTGAAAGGACATTTCTCGGATGAAGCATTGATTTTATTAAAGAGATAGGGCTTGTAATATGAATTTAAAATCCAATTTTTATAGAGTATAAAAGGCTTTTTACAGAGTTAAACATTCCCAAATGCTGGTAGCTTTATAAAGCTTTTATCTAGTTAAAGGAAACTCATTCGAGCTAATTTAATGTCTGTAGTGGTACAACAGCTTGACACCTGAGGCTTGTCCTAAGCAGTCACAATGTTGCGAAGTGAACACAGCTTCATTGTTTTGAATTATTCAGCATTTACAGCCAATCTTATGTATGTCCCTGCAGAAAAAGGCTTTGGGGTTAAGGATCAGTTAAAAAAAAAAAAGCCCACAAACCTTCCTTTCTGGCATTTGTTAGCAGGTGCAGTATTGACTTTAAGAATGATTCTGCAAACTTGGCATGGACATTCTTCATTACCTAAGCAATAAGTGCAAAACTGTACTCAGAACTAGCAGAAGCTGGAAAATGAAACATGGCCTCCTTTAGGGAACATCTGCTTATTTCAGTGGAGAAGCTTGTTTCTCTACATTTATTGAAATGGTACTTGTTTTGAAAGCAAGCCGAATACAAACAGTAATGAATCAATCTCAAATGGAGGGGCTCATCCATTAGCATGCTAGCACTCTAATGTGAATTTAAAGATTCTAATTAAACCTAGATGCAAAATGTTTTACAAGTAAATAGCAAACTGTAGTTTTTGGAAGAGGTGGGAACTTTGGATTTGACAATATTTTTTGTTAATATACTCATTTGTATGGGTTCCATTTTTTTTTCAGCCAGTCCAGAGGTATATGAAACAAATAAAAGACAAATATTAAGTTTCATTGATCTAGTGTAGTCAGGGGAATTTTTTTTGGAAACAAGATAGTTTATTTACTGAACCCTTAAACTAAATTCCTGTTCGATCTTTGTACTTCCCATTCTTGCTGTATATGTCTCCTTTTAGATGTTCATCAACAGCATGTCTGGATAATCACATTCACTGAAGTACATCTATACACACCTGATATGTGTGTGTTTATATAAAATTAAAAGACTAATGCATTACAACAGCAATCTCATCATAGTTATAGTTGAATCTCAGTCTCCAAATTTCCCCTCCTACTCTAGAAACCCCAATTCAAATTATTCCTACTTCAAATCTGACATGAGTGATCTCTGCCAAGCAGATAATTTTCCCTATAGTTTGAAGTTCATGAAAACCATTTTTAAGACAGGGTCTGCAAACATTCTCCTATTTCTTTTTTGTCACATTCTACCAGTTGCAAACAAAAGGTTTGTAGATGAGATTTTAAAGGATTTTAGTAAGCTGTGGTGCACAGAACCAAGCTTGAGATGGACAAACTAGTAACACCAGAATGGCTTGTCAGAAACCAGCAAATCCTTAAGGTTCACTGTGGCCGCTAATGACCTTTAGGAAGCACACTGTGGATATGAACAAATTCTGGAAGTAAGATGGATTGCTTTTCAGGTACAGTTTCCTGCCATATGCCCATTCAAAGGGCCTCATCCAAGAGTCAGTGAATTCAGTGAAAAGCCTCCCATTGACTTCAGGGGATTTTGGACCAGGTGAAGAGTAAGGTTCCAAAGGTCCACAGGAAAAGGGTCCTCAACACCCCTCTCATTTCCTTCTCCCACTCCCGTCTTTGTATCTTTTCCATCCATCTCTTCCTGTGTGGAATGACCTCCCAGCCTCAGAGAGTCAGCTTTCCATCTTCTTCCCCCATAAAGCCCTATTTTTTCTGTGAAGCCCCCAAATTAAAATAATCAGAGTAGGAATTTACTGAAGTGACTCCTTCCTCTGGGTCTTCCAATGTTTGTCAGTCTTGTATTTAACTGTAAACTCTACAGTGCAGGGACTGTCTTGATCCTACAGTTTCATCCAGCACCAAGCACATTGTTGATGCTTAACAAATAATCACTAATGATATAAAATAAATAGACTGGACTAGCTAATGTGAAAATATGTCTGCCCTGGAAAGGACTGAGGAACAAGCAGGGTAATAACTCCCTAGCAGGGGGGGAAAGAGTGTCCAAATAAGAACTGCTTTGTGAGCAAGAATTTTTCGCCTCGTCCCAGCACAGTTAGCTGAGACATCAGAGATGCCATAGATTGACGCCCCCACATGTGCAGAACAAATTCAGTTTGTTTGATGATTACAGAAATATGGAATTTACCATGAGAGCTGCGCCACATATATAGTTAAAACACTCATAACAGATCTACTGAACAGGTTTTCTTGCTGTAGGGATTCTTCTGGCCAAATCAATGAGAGCATCTCATCTTTTTTATCAATTTTGGTCTGAGAAACTTGAGGGTGCTCAATTTAAAAATACATTATTTTTTATTAAAGCTTTGGTGAGAAGCACAATGCAGGGATGTGTAACAGGTTACATATGTGCACAGCTCACTCTAATAAATGTGATTAAGTAGACTCTCCTGAGTTGGGGTGTACGAGGAATATACTGATGTGTTCAGCGGAAATGAAAACATATAGTCAGACAAAATAAAATAATGTCTATGTGAGCTAAAACAAAGTCCCTCTCCTCTGGTCCCTGAGGGATAAACCAAAGCCAGACATAATGATTGATACCGTGCAGCAGTTATGATCAGACAGAAATCGTCATTGCACATCTCCAGGAAAGAATCACAACGAGCTCCCTGGCAGTGTCCTGTTCCTTCAGCAGTACTGTATAAATGCCTCTGCTGAGTTATGAAGGCAAACTAGGGAAATATCCCTATTTTACATAGGGGGAACTGAGGCACACAGTAAATTAAATCAGTGTCACAAAGGAAATGTGTGATTGGGCACAGTATTGAACGCCAGTATCTTGAGTCCTCAGTCTACTGCCCTACCACTCAAACCACCTTCCTAATAGTCTGGCTGTCTTTTTATCTGTCTGTTTCTTTGGTCCCTATCACCAAAGTCTCTGAGTGCCTTCCACCTGCACACAGAACTTCCACTCTTTCCAGAAGACAAGGATCGAAATCAGCCTATGACCCTTTACCATCTTTTCTTCTCAGACCTGTATCTTCCAGATGACATAGTCCATGGAAAGAAGCTGATTACTTAATTGGCTCAAGGATACAGGTGTTGGGAGATAAATTTCCAGCCACCTATGGAAAAGTTATTTCCAAGCTCAGACCAAAGTATGCTGGGTAGCTATTTGCTACATACCCTGACCACTTTGTCTGCCATTTACCCCTATTCCACAAAAAGCTGATGAGACGTATGATTTAATGTCAGCGACTTTGGAAAGGTATCTCTTTATAATTCAAATCCTCTGTGCCAGTTTTTTCTTCTGTTTGGATTAACGAAGAAAAATACTGATTCCTACCTTCAAAGAGGGTACGTTTTCTGCATATTGTGTAAGAAATTACGTGTACAGCTTCTGTTATCAGTGAAGGAGGTTGTGAACCTAATCCCCCATGCTCAACATTTACCCCCAAATGTCAGTAATTTACTGCAAAATAGAGTACTTGGGAGACAGGAGTAACAGAGCCCTGTGTGATATCTGTTTAGTAGACTATTTCATCCCACCCATATGCAAATCTAACCTTTCTGATATTTCAACCCTATAAACCCAAAGACAGGATTTCAATAGAAAATATTTACGAAAGGCTTTCTACTTTATAATCTATTGATTTTAATATCCTTACCACTCCTGTTGAATGTCAGTTTTACCCTGAAGACTGCCCCTGCAAACTTGAACACATTTAATTATTTATAACATTTGGAATATTAGTGCTGAGAAATGAATAAAAGTTTTCGGTTTTGTAATGTTATGATCTAAAGTTTGATTTTCCTCTGCGAATAATGCTGGTAATTTGATATTGCAATCAGGAGTTACAGAAGGGTACAGATGACACAGTGCAGCTTGAAAGAGAGTGACATTTATTTTCCACCTTATTTATGTACAGTAACAAAGAGCTCTTTAAATCCAGTGTTCCATTTTAGAGTATACTTTTGCAACTACAGATTCAGAATTATCTGTATTCTTTTTTTTAACTAGACACCTAACTGAAGGCCTATTTCTGCCATCAATTACACATATGCAACCTCCATTGATTTCAGTGGGGGTGGGTAAGTGTATCTGACAGCAGAGTTTGGCAGATCTAGTTGGCCTTACACACATCACTCACCTCATTGACTAATGCAAGCAAGGTTTTGATGCTGAAGAGCTTGTTTCTGGCTTACATTTTCTGTTCATGTAGAAAAATCAAACTATGGAACATATGGAAGCTGTGATTTAAAAAGCAGACAGACAAAAAAAACTTGTTCAGAAACTTAGTTTGGGAGTTTAAAGAACTTGGCGAATTAAAGGTTCATTCTGCTAGAGAGCCAGATTCTGCCACCCTTAGTCAGTGGGTACCTTACTCTGTTGATTTCAGTGGGACTACTCAATGAGTAAGGTATTACTCAGCATACATGTGGCAGAATCTGAGTCCTGATTTAGCAAAGCATGGGCTTAAATCCCACTGACTTCAAAGGTTGAAAGTTGAGCACATGCTTAAGTACTTGGCTAAATCTGTATCCTAGCATACAGGACCTAAAGTAAAGCCCTCTGAAGTGTGTTATCTCCATTGACTTCAGTGGATTTTGGATCAAGCCCAAAGTCTGTAGGAAAGCTCACCTCCTACATAGTGCCCTTCAGGAATCAGACCCTGTATCAGAAACTGTGCATTCTTGTGGATTTTCAAAGCACTGAATGTCAATAGTCCCCTCTTCCCCCCAAGATTTGCAGTCTGTTTATGCCATTACACTTTTAGTTCAACTACATGCTGTCCTGCTGGCTGCATAGTTCACAATGAATATTTCTATTTTCTTAAGTTTCTGCATCTTCCTTATGGCCTGCCTTTTTCACCAGCTGTGAGACTGTCATATTGAGATTGCCAAGATCTATTCTGCTCTTTCATTTAAGCAAGATGGGGACTCTTGTCTTCAGTCCTGATATCTGGCAACTGTAACCATGGGTGTCACCAAATATAGAGATTCTCACAGATGAGTTTCATAAAGCAGAAATGGCAAAGACTCCCCCTCTCTCCTCCACCCCCACTCCCACCCCCAAGGTGTGCATGATTTTAAAACTCTTTTGATGGCAGCCAACTTTTCCTTGCCAATATTCCTAAGAATCCCGGTGATGGAATTGTCGCCAGGCTCATGTTATCCTTTGATACTAAGAATTTCCTGGCTTTTACCCCATTGGCAAGTTACCTAGCTATGTACCTTTTAGTAATTTAGGACTGTTGTTTAATTGTAAAGCCATGACCAAGAAAATCTATTGGCCCGAATACCAGGGATGCCTGTGAGCTGGATGGGATAAGTCTGTACAGCACTTACTTCCACAATGTTCGGCCACTGTTTATTAAATCCACAATTTGGTTTGGGTTTGGTTTTTTTGTTTGTTTTGTGTTAACGGAAAGATTCAAACCTGATGTGGGGCCTGATCTACTGCCTCTGAAGTCAATGTAAAGGCTCCTGTTGACTTGATAGATCAGGCCAATGATGCTGTTATGGTAGTTTATGTTTCAGTATTGTGTAAGAACAGGAGACCACACATTCCAGTAGTTACAACACAGGACTGGGAATCAGGACTGTACTCTATTCCCAGCTCTGCTACTGAGTCATTGTGTGGATCTGGGTTCAGTCCTGCAAAGTACTGAATACTCTTGTAATGTACTACTCACACTCAGTTCTCATTGGAGTAAATAGGAATAGGAGGGCATTCAGCACCTCACAGGACTGAACCCTTAATCTCTGTATACCTCATTTTCCCAATCTGCACAAATAGAGATCATGTTGCTTATCCACCCATGTGAAGTATTTTGAGATTTGCAGATGAAAATTTCTATATAAGTGACAAGTATTAGCATTATATTGTAGCTCTTCGATTGCCTTCTAGATTAGGTCTTGCACTACTGGTTGATGCTTCTGAATCCTACTGTATTTTACAATGACCAGCATATGTCACTCCATCACTTCTACATTGCATTAATTTTACTGGCATCCTGTTCAGCAATTTATTCCAAACTAAAATACTCTCCTGTCGTATTTTAGCTAAGAGGCTTCACATTTAATGGATTTCCTATTCTTCAAAGTCCCTGGTCACTCTTTGAGATCAGTGAATGCTAAATTCCTTATTGTCCCTAAATGTTATATGAAGTCATGTCATTCTTTTGCCTTTACTGAGTCTCATTGCCCTCTGGCTTTAGAATCCACTGCCAAATGAGGTAAAGAACGCTCCGAGTTCTGGGATTTCTAAATCCAAAGTTAAAAGTTATTTGTTCTTTTTAGAATTTTTAAAATGAGTCTTTTAGGAATTGCATGTGCCTCTAAGCTAATTAACTCTTAATGAGCACAAAATGCCTTGGGATGCTTATATGGAGGGCACTGTGAAAATGCAGGCAAGGATTGGTCTGTAATACTATGGGAGATTAAATGGATGATTTGAGTCTTTTTAAGATGATGGTGCAGATTGTTTCACTGAGACATTCCCTTTTTAAAAAATTCTAAATAAGCTGATCAGATTTGCAGTTCACACTGTGTGAACCCAACCATATCAATCCTAGGTGCATATTTTTATTTTCCTGTTCGCCTTATTATGTTTTTAAATATGGAAAACAAGATTAGAAACAGAGTTTTATATCATGAAAGCCAGGCACTGTTATAGTGGTCACCATAGAGAACTGGAGTTCAGGGCAACTGGGTGCTCTTTCAAGCTCTGCTGCTGATCCTCTTGGGCCCATCATTTACCCTTTCTGTGCTTTAGTTCACCCATCTGTAAAATGGGTATAATTGTATTTATATTACAGGTTTGCAGTGAGGCTTAATACATTTATGGATGTTTAGTGTTTGGGGATACCTTGATAAAGGTATTATTCATAAGTGCCAAGTATTATTATAATTCATAGATAATTCATAGATTTATAGTGTTTATGGCCAGAAGAGATCATTAGATCATCTATTCTGACCTTCTGTATATCACAAGCCATTACATTACACCCAGTTACTCCAGTATTGATCCCAATAACTCAGGTTTGACTAAAGCACATCTTCCAGAAAGGCGTCCAATCTTGATTTCAATACATAATGAGATGGAGAATCCACCAGCTTCCCTGGAAGTTTGTTCAGTGGTTAATCACCCTCACTGTTAAAAATTCATACCTAATTTCTCATTTGAATTTGTCTACTTTCAGCTTCCAGCCATTGGTTCTTGTTATGCTTTTCTCTGTTCCATTAAAGAGCCCTTTGCTAGTCCCTATTTTCTCCTTGTGAAGGTACTTATACACTGTAATCAAGCTAGCTCTCAATCTTCTTTTTTAAGCTAGACGGGCCGAGCTTCTTCAGTCTCTCACTGTAAGGCATTTTCTCCAGCTCGTGAATTATTTTCATTGCTCTTTTCTGCACCCTCTCCAATTTTTCAGCAACCTTTTAAAATGTGGACACCAGAACTGGACCCAGTGTTCCAGTATCAGTCTCACCAGTGCCACATGACGTGGCTAAATCCTTACTTTTACTCACTTCTCCCCTGTTTACACATCCAAGGGATGGCATTAGCCTGTTTTGCTACAGCATCACACTGGGAGATCAGGTTCTGTTGCTTGACCACTCTGACCCCGAAATCCTTTTCAGAGTCATTGCTTTCCAGGATACATTCCACCATTCTGTAGGTATGGCCCGAATTCCCTGTTCCCAGACATATGACTTTGCATTGGCTGTATTAAAATATATGTTGTTTGATGGGCCCACCTGGCCAAGCAATCCAGATCTCTCTCTAAGACTGTCAATTCTGCCAATCTTTGTGTCATCTCCTGATTTTATCAGCAGGGATTTTATATTTACTTCCAGATCATTGATGAAAATGTTGAATAGCATTGGGCCTATTGCGGGGAGGGATAGCTCAGTGGTTTGAGCATTGGCCTGCTAAACCCAGGGTTGTGAGTTCAATCCTTGAGGGGGCCATTTAGGGATTTGTGGCATAAATTGGGGATTAGTCCTGCTTTGAGCAGGGGGTTGGACTAGATGACCTCCTGAGGTCCCTTCCAATCCTGATATTCTATGATTCTATGTGATGGAGTGTCCACCCTACACAGGACTGGATGGGGTTAAGATGGCCAGGCGGCCCAATTAACACAACAGGCTGCATGTGGAGGAGGAGCCAAGGAGCAGGGAATTGACTGGAAGCAGGCTCAGCTGGGGGGGTCTATATAAGCCAGGAAGCTGGCAACAGTTACTCCCTGAGAGGAGGGAGGCTGGCGAACCCAGTGAGGGGGGAAGCCAGGAAGGTAGGAGAAGACTCAGGAAATAGTAGCAAGGTAGGACATTGCAGGCCGGGGCTGTTGATTGGAGGGCCCCTGAGCTGAAATCTGGCGTAAAGGGAGGGCCTGGGTTCTCCTACCAGCCACTGAGGACATGGCATAGACCAGGCAAAGGGCAGTGGATTGCCTGGGATATTTTGTTCTGGAAAGACTTTGTTACTTTCCCTGGAAAGGGAGGACATTTGTGACCTGACCAATGAGCCAAGCCACAATGCAGATCCGTGAGTGAGCAGGGCCACAGAGCAAGACAGGATGGGGGAAGACACCACCAGAGAGGGAGCACAAGCCTCTCCTGGGAAAGCTAATTCCCAGGACAGCCGGCAGGAGGCTCACTGGCGGTCAGTGCACCCCATGACAATTGATGGAGAATGTGGGCACCTGGTCACCCCGATACAAGGGGTGTTTAAAAGAATGCTGTGGACCGTAAAGGACTGCAAAAGACAGTCACCCCTGATGCAAAGGGAGCGTGGAGAGCTATAACAGAAAAAGAGATAAAGTGACAGTGAGTGCATCCGGTGACAGTCTAGTACCGGTTTCTGTGGAACCCCACTGGAAACACGCCCATTCAATGATGATTCCCCATTGACAACAACTTTTTGAGATATGTCCACTATCCAGTTCTTAATCCATTTAACATGTGCTTTATTAATATAGTATAGTGCCAATATTTTAATGAGAATATTGTATGGTACTAAGTCAAAGACCTTACAAAAGTCTAAGTATATCACATCTGTGTAGTTGCCTTTATCAACCAAACTTGTAATCCCATAAACAAATGAAATCAGGCTTTTTTGACAAGACCTATTTTCCATGAAACCATGTTGATTGGCATTTATTATATCCCTATCCTTTACTTTTTATTAGTAAGAACCCTGTATCAGCTTTTCCATTATTTTGCCCAGGACTGATATCAAGCTAACCAGTCTATAATTACCTGAGTCATCTCTCTTGCTTTTTTTTTTAATATTGATACAATATTAGCAATCTTCAAATATTACGGAATTTCCCCAGTATTCCAAGTTTTCTTAAAAATTAACATTAGCAGTACAGAGCTTTCCTGAGGCAACACTTTTAGGATTCTTGGATGTAAGTTCTACAGGCCTACTGACTTAAAAGTGTTTTCCTAATACATGATATTTACCATCCTCCTTAGCTGCTAATAGACTGGAACATACCTTATCCTTTTAATGTGTTACAAGTACATCATCTTTCCAAATAAACAACAGAAGTATTTATTGAACTCTTTTGCCTTTTCTGCATCATTACCAGCTTTACCATCTCCATCTAGTAATGGGCCTACACCATTGTTCGGGTTTCTTTTGTTCCTAATATACTTTAAAAACTCTTTATTATTGTTTTTAGCTCTGCTAGCCATAATTATGGTTATTATGGTAGAGATTTTCCAAAACACAAAAGGGAGTTAGGCTCACTGCTCCCATTGACTTTCAATGGAAGTCAAATGTCTAACCACCTTTTAGCTTTTGCTCAAGGGACACTGGGTTCCATCCCAAAGAGTTTACTCAGCAAATGCTACTGAGATTTGCAGACTTTAAGGTTGTTCGTGTGCACCAGAGTTATTACTAGCAATATGAGTTATTTTATTATTAACACGCATTCACACAGCACTGCTAAATGGATAGAGCACTTCTTCACACAACTAAAATAACACAGGCTTCAGATTTCCTGTCACTAGTTTGAAGTGTTAGGTGATTAAATATATGTGTGTTTATATGTATGGATAACATAAAGCTGAGGTTGTGTCAAGACCCTGTCTATTACTCATGCCATGGCATGTTTGCAGACAATTCTTAGCACTTAGCGCTTATATCACCTTATATCACAATTCTTAGCACTTATATCACCTTCAAAATACTTCACAAACATTACCCATTTAATGCTCGCAACAGTCATGTGAGGTAATTAAGCATTATTATCAGCCATTTTATAGACAGGGATATTAAGAGACTGACAAGAGAAGAAACCAGATGAGAGTTACACAGCAAGTAGGATGAAGAACTCAGGAACACCTGCAATCAGGAGTGGTGTAAGGTCCCAAAAAGTGAGGGGGCCACCGGCTCCCAAACGGTGTCCCCCCATGGCCCTTCTCCCTGAGGTCCTACCCCTGCCCCTCAAACACATGTCCCCACTCTGCCCCTTCACACTGAGTCCACACCCTAGCACTGCCCATTCCCCCAAGACCCCTCCCTGGCATCACCCCTTCTCCCCGAGCCCCCACCCTCACCACCCCATCTCCCTGAGGCCCTGCCCCCATGCCACCCTTTTTCCCCAGGGCCTCTCCCTTGCACCATCCCTTCCCCCAAGGCCCTGCTCCCACGCCACCTCTTCCCCACAAGACCCCACCACCTCCACCCAGTCGCTCACCCTTAGGGCTGATAAAGTGTGGTGGGGGGCATGGCCCCCCGTTCCAGTGCCCCTGTTTGCAATCCCATGCCCCACTAGCCCAATGGCCATTGAGGATATCCCTACACTGCAGTCCCACAGTGCGATTGCAGTTTGTGCAGACATTCCCAAACTAGCTTTGAACTTGTTAGCTCGGATACCAGAGCAGTGAAGCTGCAGCAGCAAGGGCTTCAGTGTAAGCCCCACCCGTGGAGAATTACAAGGTTCCAGGTGGGCTTGGACAGGCTGCACTGAAGCCTGTGTTGCTGCAGCTTCATTGCTCCAGTACCCAAGCTAGCGCAAATAAACCTAGTTCCGGGAGGTCTACCCACACTGCAACCACACCATGTCATTGCAGGTAGAATGTTAACCCTGACATGCTGACCGCATTCCAAGTGAATTAGGCACATAGGTCCCCAGTTAGTTACCTAAAGTACATGGGTACATGACTAGGTATTTGAATGTGCTGATTTTTGATGCACTGAGCACCCACAGTTGCATTCATGATATCTATAGTTTTATTACTGTTTAACATGTATATTTTGGTAGCGCCTAGAGGTCAACCACATCAGGGACTAGGGTTGCCAGATGCCCGTTTTTTGGCCAGAAAGTCTGTTTTATTTGGGCTTTTCCCAGAGATCCAGTTTAGCCCAGTAACAGTGAAAGGCAATAACTGCTGCTTAATCAGGACCATGTTAATGAAGACTCTTCTAAATGGACCAGATTGCTCAGAGATTGCATGATGCAAGTGAAACCCCAAGAGATCTGAACCCAGGACGCAATTCTAAGCTTGAGTCTTGTAACACAGAAGTTTTCAGTTGAAAGAGTTTTTGTTGTTGTTTGTTGCTGAGACAAACTGAGGCACTTAATCAGAGCAGTCAATTAATAGGGCTGTCCTGTACGGTGCTTCAAATAAGATCAGGGTAATCCGCTGGCAGGCCATGAGGCAGTTTGTATACATTGACTGTCCACAGGCACGGCCGCCAGCAGCTCCCAGTGGCTGCGGTTCACCATTCCCAGCTGCAGGTTGCCCACCACTGGTTCTGATCTATTTTGAATAGCCCCCTCTCTGTGGTTGTGGGTGAAACGCTCTCAGATTATTCAGACTGGAACTCTTAATGTGGCTCAGAGCACTGACCAGAGTAGGGCCCAATCCTGAGAAACGCTGAGCACCCTCCTCTCACTGCCTTTTGATTTCAATGTGGCTGTGGTGCTTCGCACATCTCGGGGACAAGCCCCGCTGCTGCCTAGTGTAGCCCATACCAACACAGTGCTGCAGGGCAGGGGTTACTGCTCTTTTGCAGGTACCACCCTTTATGTGAAACATAAGAAGAGGTCTCTCCAGCTGTGTTTGATGGCTGTCTATGTGGAAATTAAAAATCTTATGATATGTTTCTAAAAGAGTTGGCGATAACCCTGGAGTCCATCATTTCTGCTCTCTTAGCTTCACTGGGCCATTAAAGGCTCTTCTTAAATGTGGAATAAGGAGCTTCTTGTGGCACCTCAGCTGCAACACAGAACTCAAAGGGCATCTCAGACTTTGCTTGGCTAGGACCCAGCCAAGGGACAAAGTAACTTTTCTTTAAGTTTCATGAAGTGATTGAAAGCTTTGCTAAATTAACATTCATGAACAACAAAAATACTGAAAAAAATCACTGAGAAAATTAGGTGACTCCCCCACTGTTCAGCCCAGTAAATGACTTGCTGGGGCAAAGAAACACTTTTTCAGACAAGTAAAATGCTTTCAAGACTGGTAAATTTTTCTATGAACTAGCCCTGGACCAATGACCAGAAACAAAATTTGTCAAATTCTAGGACTTTTTCTTGAGCACTAAGAATTTGATTCAAAGCCTAGTCAAAGTGAGCCTTCCTATTGATTCACTGGGTTTTGGGTCAGCTCCTAACATCAACCTTCTCAGGATATGTCAACAATGCAATAAAAAAAGACGGTGGCATCAAGACTCTGAGCTCAGGTCAATTGACTTCAGCTCATAGGGCTCAGGCTGCTGGGCTAAAAATAGCAGTGTAGAGATCCCCAAGCCCAGGTTCTAAGGCCAACTCCCCTCATGGGGTTTCAGAGTCCAGGCTCCAGCTTGAGCCCAAACATGTGCGGTGGAATTTTTAACCCCTTAGCCAGACCCCTGGGCCAGCCTCTGCCATGCCGTGTGTCTTTTGTTGCAGTGCAGATGTACCCTTAGAGGCAGCGAGTAGCCATTTATGATATTGATCCTAGGGCAGGTTTCAGATTGGTAGCCGTGTTAGTCTGTATCAGCAAAATCAACGAGGAGTCCCTGTGGCACCTTAGAGAATAACAGATTTATTTGGGCATTAGCTTTCGTGGGCTAAAACTCACTTCATCAGATGCAGGGAGTGGGTTCTATCCCACGAAAGCTTATGCCCAAATAAATTTGTTAGTCTCTAAGGTGCCACAAGGACACCTCGTTGTTTCTCCTAGGGCAGGGGGTCTCAAACTTTTTCTTTCTGAGGCTCCCCAACATGCTATAAAAATTCCACAGCCCACCTGTGCCACAACAACTGGTTTTCTGCATAGAAAAGCCAGAGCCAGCATTAGAAGATAGCAAACAGGGCAGTTGCCTGGGGCCCCAGGCCACAGGGGGCCCCCAGGAAGCTACATTGCTCAGGCTTTGGCTTCAACCCCGAGTTATGAGGTTCAGGGCCCTGGGATTCAGCCCCAGGCAGCGGGGCTCGGGGCGGCAGGCCTTCAGCTTTCTGCCCTGGGCCCCAGTGAATCTAATGCTGGCCCTATTTGGCAGACACCCTGAAGCCTGCTCGCAGCCCCCCCAAGAAGGCCCCGGACTCCTGGTTGGTTTCAGAGTAACAGCCGTGTTAGTCTGTATTCGCAAAAAGAAAAGGAGTACTTGTGGCACCTTAGAGACTAACCAATTTATTTGAGCATAAGCTTTCGTGAGCTACAGCTCACTTCATCGGATATGCATCCGATGAAGTGAGCTGTAGCTCACGAAAGTTTATGCTCAAATAAATTGGTTAGTCTCTAAGGTGCCACAAGTACTCCTTTTCTTTTTGGACTCCTGGTTGAGAACCACTGTCCTAGGGAACCGTTCCTTTTATTTTTTTGCTGAGGTAGGTGGAGCTTATTTCTAAAAGTGAGATCTCAAAGGCAGAAGGCTGGTTATTAATCTCCAGACACACCCAAGTGCTTCAATCAAAGAAAGTGAAAAATTCCTTCTGATTGTGTCTTTCAGGAGTTTGCTGATTCCATATATCAAATGGTTACACAGAAGTTTCAAGAGTTGACAGACAATTTCACCTCCATGCACGCACGCCACAAAACCCTTGCAGGAATTGTGATGACCAGAGGTAAGATGCCCTTTAATTTCATTATTTTATTTTATTTTCCTGAAGTATTCTTCATGAATAAGGAATGTATTATTTACCCAGTCCACAGTACTAAAGAATCCCTTTACTCCAACACAGAAAAATATACAGTAATGAGAGAAAACAAGCATTAAATATTTAAACTTCGAGCAGGTGCACAAAAAATGTATTGAAAGTAGAAATATAGCTAAATTTATAAATACATATAAATATACCGTTTTCTCTTTATTCATGGGAGGAAATGCAAATCTAGCTAATTTTATTTCTCCTAATAGGGGTTCCTTTTTAATTATCAGTAAGAAAAATATTAGCTCTTTTATTTATCTATTTGTTTGTTTGTTTATTATTTTTAGAGCTGGAGCCATTTAGTCTTAGGTCTAATTTAAGACTGGCAGGTGAAAACAAATCTCAGCCCATTTGTCTTCCACTCTAAGTAAGCCCGGAAACCTAAAGCTTTCTATTCTGCTTGCATCTAAACACAGGAAATATTCAGTGAGGAGATGCTTGGATGTTCAGTTCTGTTAGCCTCTAAACAGGGGATGTACTAAACCTGAGAGCATATACTACAAAGACACGTTCAGCAGGTGGATAAAAGCATTGCATACATGGCCTTACTTTGTTTGTTTGCACAGGAGTGATTACCTCGTTTCTGGGCACCTTATGATATTTATGAGAATGTCACCATCCCAGATACTGCATTAAACATCATTCTCACTCAGAAGTGTGGAGCAGTAGATAGACTTTAGATATAAGAGGGAAAACTTGGAGGTGAGAGAAATGTATAATTAATCCAGGCTTTTCTGTCTTGTTCCTTTCAGCAATTACATTAGCCAGATTCAACAGGGACAATTGTGCGTATTGCAGAACAGCAGGCTGGAGATAGGATTTCCCACCAGGTCCTTTCAAACTACAAATTCGACATCCTATAGACTAACACATAATTCCACGTACTTGTTGCCTCCTATTGAAAGGGACAGAATGAGAAATCAGCATTAGAATCACAGAAATTAGAGACAGAGTTGGCCTAAAATTCTTTTCCACCTTTTGTCAATGCAGTATCGTTTCCCACCTATATTTCCTACTACTTTGACCAACCTACTATTATTGTTGTTGTTTGTATTGTGATAGCAACTAAGAGCTCCAGTCATGGACCAGGACCCCCATGGTGGTAGGCGCTGTACAAACATAGAACAAAAAGATGGTCCCTGCCTTGAAGAGCTTACAGATGAAGTAAAAGAGATGAGAAGGAGATACAACAGTCAGATGGGGGATCACTAGGAAACAATGACATAATACTGGATAGCCCATTAGGCAATGGTCTCAGTGCACCAACTGTCTAACCAATATCAGGTTTTTTTGTAGGAATCATTGCGAGGAGAATTTTAAGGGCCTTGACGCAGGACAATGAGGGAGCTTTGCAGGTGTTTAGGGGAGCTCTTCCTGAGCATGCGAGGCCTCAAAGGAGAAAACATGAAGTTGTTTCTTTGAAAAAGTCTAGTTATTGGTGTCCTGAGTAATGTGGCTTCAATCACTTCCTTTGGGAGACTGCCCCACAAGTGAAACAATCTCATCATCAAGAAGCTTTTCCTAATATTCAGCATACATTTTCCCATTTATAACTTCATCTCATTCATACCCATAGTGCCACCCTGAATAACCCTTCTGCTTCCTTGGGACCCAATCCTGGCTCCACTTAAACAGGCACAGTAGAGCCAAAAGTACCATAAACAAAGCCATTAGGTCCATGCATAGCCAAAATAAACATAAGAGTAGGAGAGGTGTAGTGGAACATGTCCACTGCCCCCTCCAGCCCAACAGTTTTTGGACATGCTCAAGTTGTATTGGTGACTTTGCTCCCTTGTATGGGGAGGGTGGGAATTTGAGGAGTCCTTCCTCCAGATCCTTTTGAATTTCATATGAATAAAATCCTTTAACTGGGATTTTATTCTTTTGCACTTCACATTTCTCCATAGTCAGCACAAATCCAAGAAATAAATGTGTTTAATTTATCCTCCTAGGTCCATTCCTCCAGACTCATTATTTTAATTTTTTTTTCTCTGAATTCTCCCAGTTTAAATTATCTCCAATTTGTCATTAGATTTTACTGGTCCCCAGACTGAACTCACTGCTATAGGTGTGCTCAAGAGAAGCTACTAAGCCAAAAGCAGCCTTATCTGGACACGTTCTCCCTGAAGATTTGAGTCCCTTCTTGCATGAGCATATCTGCAAACCCATGGATAGGGAGGATTATTTGCCATTTGTGAAACTACATTTTGTTCTGTACTTACAAGGTTGTGCTCTTTTCCCAGTCATTTCCCAGAGGTAGCAAGGATCATGAAGTATAAGGTTTCAAAGGTGGTAGGGGTAGGTTTCACTCTAGCAGCAGACCTATGAATAAGTGCAAATCTCTTGGTTATTAACATGGAATCTGGCTGCTACTGTGGAGAATTGTAAAAGCTAAGCAAATAATAAATAACAATACCAGCAATAAAAATAACTCTAGTAATGTCTTATTGAATTTGGTGAGATACATAGCTCCGTGCATCCAAAACTCATTCTGTTTTTCCCTTCATTTCAATGTAAAGTCATATGGCTTATAAATAGAATTTTCCATGCTTGTGCTGTTTTCAGGCAAAACTTGTAAAAAAACACAATATGATTGTGGGATAACTGCCATTGAGATAATACAGCAGCTCTACAAACAAAACAAAAGGTGCAGCAAATTGGTTCTCTTTTCCTGAATTCTGGCATTTTTTTTCTGCTTTTTCAGATTACAGGGGAAACCAAAGAGAATTGCAGTTGAGTGCTGTGTCTGAGTTATGTTTCAGCACCAAGGGCAAATTCCTAGCTAGAAGGAAGAAGAAAGAGGAAAAAATGTAGAAAATGATGTTACTGAGTGCCTGTGAGTTTTCAGTAGTGATAAATTGCTTGTAGGAAAACAGAATTTCCATCCATTTCCATAGGAAATTCTGACATTTCAAAATTTGTTTGCATCCCGAATCTTGATGAAAAGTTGAAATCTTGAAATATTTAGCAAAATGGAAATTCCAAAATATTTTGATTCAAAAACATCAAAATGACTTTGTGAAAGGTTTCATTTCCATAATGCTGAAATATTGTAATGTAATGTGCATGAAACAATAAACTCAAAGCAAAATGTTTCAACACTATTAGAACAAAATGTTTTGACATTATCAGAGTAAAATATGGCAACATTATTGGTATGAAACAAGAAAATTGAAAGAAATCATTTTGAAACTGTCAAATTTGTTGAAATCAGCACATTCCCATGAAATATTTTGATTTTGACAAAATGATATTTTCAAATGGAAAACTGTTTTGTGGAGAAAAAAAAATCAACCATCTCTAGTGATAATAAAATCCACAGAGAATTGCAGAAAATAAAGATAGAAAAGACCTGAAGTCAGTTAATCTACCCTTTTTCCCTCCAGGATCTTCTGAAATAAATTGTTATGTTTATTCATTAGTAAAAAAGAAAAGGAGTCCTTGTGGCACCTTAGAGACTAACAAATTTATTTGAGCATAAGCTTTCATGAGCTACAGCTCACTTCATCGGATGCTTATGCTCAAATGAATTTGCGAGTCTCTAAGGTGCCACAATACTCCTTTTCTTTTTGCGAATACAGACTAACACGGCTGCTACTCTGAAACTTATTCATTAGTGTAGCACAGTATTAATGTGATGGCCTTATTCTCACCAGTTTTACACTGGTTTAACAAAATGGTTTGTCCAACTCACTTTTACTTCAACTCAGAAAACTAGAAAGACAACCACGACAGAACTGTATCAAATACAGACTGTCAACTCAGAATATATAAGTTTAGTACTTGATGAGCA
Organism: Eretmochelys imbricata; assembly: GCF_965152235.1. Classification (NCBI taxonomy): domain Eukaryota; kingdom Metazoa; phylum Chordata; order Testudines; family Cheloniidae; genus Eretmochelys; species Eretmochelys imbricata. The sequence continues at coordinate 246,345,088 of NC_135573.1, forward strand.
GTTTTTCAGGAGGAGGCAGATGGTATCAAATGCATATTCAAGACAGGGTGGCTAAATTATCTGGAACAAATTCACATTATGCTGTAGACTAGCATTGTGCAAAACATTATCTAGAGATGGCCAGGTTCACTAATCTTTCTGTGACCCTGGGATTCATCGTTTGACAAATTACATGCACATGCTGTCTGGCCCAACGTCCCGCAGCCTTGTTGAGTTCTTCTGGAGTGGGTATGGGCTAATCATAGAATCACAGAATATCAGGGTTGGAAGGGACCTTAAGAGGTCATCTAGTCCAACTCTCTGCTCAAAGCAGGACCTAATTCCCAACTAAATCATCCCAGCCAGGGCTTTGTCAAGCCTGACCTTAAAAACCTTAAAAACCTCTAAGGAAGGAGATTCCACCACCTCCCTAGCTTCACCACCCTCCTCATGAAAAAGTTTTTCCTAATATCCAACCTAAACCTCCTCCACTGCATCTTGAGACCATTACTCCTCGTTCTATCATCTGGTACCACTGAGAACAGTCTAGATCCATCCTCTTTGGAACCCCTTTCAAATAGTTGAAAGCAGCTATCAAATGCCCCCTTATTCTTCTCTTCCGCAGACTAAATAATCCCAGTTCCCTCAGCCTCTCCTCATAAATCATGTGCTCCAGTCCCCTAATCATTTTTGTTGCCCTCCGCTGGACTCTTTCCAATTTTTCCACATCCTTCTTGTAGTGTGGGGCCCCAAACTGGACACAGTACTCCAAATGAGGCCTCACCAATGTCAAATAGAGGGGAATAAACTTCCCTCGATCTGCTGGCAATGCCCCTACTTATACAGCTCAAAATGCCGTTAGCCTTCTTGGCACCTGTCACTTTCATCCTTACTGTCCAACCCTTACTACATATCTGGGCCACACAAAAATTGCTGTGATGGCAATAAAATGTCATCCTTATCCCTTGAGTATTTTGACATTTTTTTGGTCTTGTCCTATATCTTTGTGCTAGAGCTGTGCAATCCACCACCTGCACATTGCTCTGTGCTGGGAGGGAAGGGCAAAGGGGAATGTAGATGGCACCTTTGCCAAAGAGCAACAGGGCTTGTTCCTCTCCGCCCTTCTCCCTGTACCTCCACAGTCATCATGCTTTCACAATTATAGGGCAGAGGAAGAATGAGGCTACATTTTCAACACTAGTGTTAGTTTATTTGGAGTGTAAAATGATATTCGTATTCTAGAGGCAAGTGTAAAACAATGCTAAATTGAATGTTTCATTCAAGACGTAAAATGGGAGGGTAATGCCAAACTGGCCCAATGGGGGAACTGTTCATTGGGTCTCCCCTCTGCCAAGCCAGCAGCACCGCTCTGGGAAGTATGAGAGCAAGGGAGGCAGGAAAGCAACCCAGGAAGAAGAAAAGAGAGAAGGCGACTCAAGACCATCTGCAGCCCTAAGCAATACTTCAGCGTGCCACGCCCCCTAGAACAGGGGGACTCGCCCTCCGGGTATGTGTGTGTGCACCTCACCAACCTGGGGCATCGGGCTGCAGCACCACTGAGGTTTGGCTCAGCCACCCCTGCTGCCCTAGGCAGAACCTATACAGCTGCCTAGTTTGCCTATAGATAGAGCATCCCCTGCAGGAGATGAATGAGCACTCCAACATGAGGAACTTTTCCAAACATCAGTCCAAAGGGGGTTCATGGCAAATCAAGGTTTGGAAGAAAGAAGATCCATTTCTTTTCAGAAGGTGATAGTTTAATTAAGGGGGAAAGGGAAGTCACTGTTAAGTGATGCTTTCTGGTTTATTGCAATCAAGTTATCGTAGAATATCAGGGTTGGAAGGGACCTCAGGAGGTCATCTAGTCCAACAACCCCCTGCTCAAAGCAGGACCAATCCCCAATTTTTGCCCCAGATCCCTAAAAGGCCCCCTCAAGGATTGAACTCACAACCCTGGGTTTAGCAGGCCAATGCTCAAACCACTGAGCTATCCCTCCCTCCCAATGATTGGTTTCTCATGGGAGTGCTTCTATGCATTTATATTCCTCCTTTCTATTTAGGGCATACCTGTGGTATGCCGTAAATAGAATGCCTCCTGTTTGCACCATAAGGGTGGTGTGCCTCTTTCCGTGCGGTCTGTACATTTCTGCTTCTTAGGCATAATTTGCCGATTATGAAGAGCAAACAATTGTTATATTTTTGTGTCCTGCAGAAGGGACAAGAGAAGAGAGCCTTGTGGTTTTGTAACATTTGCTATAAGACAACATCAGAGAACATTCACACTGTTATTCAACCATAGATAGTTTTCTTTTGTGGACATTAACAAATACATGTGCGGGTGATGGCCACCCACTTAGCTTATAGACCAGGGAGTGAACCAGGAACATTCAGAGCTAAAAGCATAGGCTGCTACAGCTTGAGTTAAAGAGACACGGCTTTGTAGTTGTGAGCTGCTACAACTCGTATCCTCTGTGGATTAGCACAGAGCAGAATCTGAACCACACACTCTCCGGGGGTTACACATACACTTGCTCAGTACCTAAAAGTACTGGACATGATAAAGAGTACCTGTCACTTGCTCCATGGATGATCTGTTATTGCTAAATTTTTTCTAATTATTGCTAATTTTTTCTTTCATGAAAAAAAAATCTTAGGCCTTGTCTACACTACAGTGAAAAGTCAACCTAAGCTACACAATTTGAGTTACGTGAATAGCGTTAACTAAAGTTGACGTAGCTTAGATCTACTTACCGCGGGGTCCACACTATGCGATGTCAACGGGAGACACTCTCTCATTGACCCCCCTTACTCTTCTCGATCCGGTGGAGTACAGGAGTCGACAGGAAAGTGAGCTGTGGTCGATTTAGCAGGTCTTCATTAGACCTGCTAAATCAACTGCTGATGCATTGATCACTGCTCGTTGATCCCCTGGTAAATGTAGACAAGCCCTCAGAATCGATACAAACAAAATGAAACTGGTATTTAAACACTATTTTCCCATTGTGTTTGATAAACCTTAACAGTTTAAATACATGTAGAAACTTTTTTGTCATCTTTCCTGCTAAAAATGAAGCATTAAGAAAGTTCAGTGCTCTTCACAGTGGGGGACATTCATGGAAAAATGTTATAAGTTGATTTCTCAATTCAATTTTGTGTGTGTGTGAGAAAGAGAAAGCGAGAGAGAGAGGCTGACAATCACTTTGATCTTAAAAGCAAACTAGGAGGTCTTTTCAGTTATCTATATGAAATAAAGATGAACTGGCCAAAAGAGCCCTAAACAGCAATTTCATGCTTCGATGAAAGATGGGACATTATCATCTGTTATCTCATGGAATTGATCTTAATAATTGCTAAGGAGAATAACAGAAAAAAAGGGGAAGTCTGCAATATGTCTCCATGGATCTTTCCAGTCATATTAAGATAAAAAAAAACCTGACCTCTAACTACAATCAAGAATATTGATGGGCAATTAATTTCTAATCCATACTTTAAACAGGGAAGACGGAAACTAGTAAAATACAGCAGCAGATTTGTAACATTTACATTATAAATATGCAGGATACCAAAGCTGATTCGTGTCAAATACTGGCATCATCAAAACCGGGTAGGCCATCTACAAACCTGTCCCATGAACAATATCCCAGAAGAGTATTAGATACTGGGTAAATTTTTCAAAAGCCCTAAGTTACTTAGGCTTCTCCATCCCATTTTCAAGAACTGATTTAGGCACTTAAGAACCTGCATACCATTGATTTTCAATGAGAATGGGGAGTTAGGCATCAAACCTGTTTAGGTGCTTTGAAAATCCCACTAGGCTCCTATCTACATCTTTGGGCACCTAAATATCTTTTAAAAAATCTGTCCCTATGTCAGTTAGGTGCTTTTGAAAATTTTACCAACTCTTTAGAAATGCTTAAACTCTGTGGTGTTGGGGCTCTCTAGATATACTTAGACAGCTAGGAATAGATTAGATTAGAAGTCATGTACCTAGCCTTGTTTTTTAAAAATCTGTTTTTCTTTGTATATGAGCCTTATCCTGTTCATCTGCAGCTTAATGGTAAGTACTCCAAACTCTGTAACTGAGTGATTGAATCCCACAGATCTGAATTTCACAATTCCAGTTTATAGTGGGCTGAACAGGAACCCCAGACCCAAACACTAGATTGGGTTTTGAAATCTGGGCTCAAATGAGATCAGAATTGGCAGTTGATACAGTCAATAACAGTGTGAAAGAGAAGATGTATATCAAGTAACATTTTAGCTTTATGGTCTTGCTTAGGAAATGTGAAATGTAGCATACCCCAGAGCTTTATTTTCAGAAGTGTAAGAAAAGGCTTCAGCTAGGCAGAAGGATCAGCACCTAAGCTGAAGAAACCTTTGTGATGAAACTCCAGCTCATGCGAAACTTACTTGAATTCAGATTTTCTTAACTCCAGAACTCGTTGAAAAATTGATTCAGGTTTGTTAACCTGGGCCCTATTTTCAGCAACCATAGCCCAGGGTTTCAATGTGAAAGAAGGGGAAACTTGGCAGTCTTGACCAAGTTGCATTTTGAATTTATTCGAACCTGAAGCCACACGAACTCAAGATTTAAAAAGCTAGGGGGAAAAAAAAGACCTTGTCTACACGTAAAAGTCCCCAGTGCATATGCAGTTATATCAGTATAATGGTGCTAATGTCAGTACAGTTTATTCCCATACATAAAGGGAAATAAACTGTACTGGTAAAAGGCACTTTTACTTCAATAAAACTGTGTCCATACTAGGGGGTGTACTGGTATAACTATATAATTAAAAAAATCATACCCCTTACCAAAATAATTATATAACTACAAAAACTGTGTGTAGATCCGGCCACAGTTTTGCATCACTCTAGTTAGCTAATATTGTTGATCATTTGTCAGAACAGGCATAGTAAAAAAAAATTACAAATAAACCCTCTGGTGCTGGGACTAAATGTGTAAACCCATGACCAGATCTAAACTTCAAACTGTAATCAAAGTGGTCACATTTGGGAAAGTTTAGGTCCCCATCCAAACACTGCACCTCAGGCCCATCTCTGAAAACAGTGACATTCAGGTGCAAATAGAAACAAATAAAGGACAAAGGTTGCTTTTAATATTCAAAAACTTAAGAAAATGATAAATATATTTGAAAACAAAATATTTGAAAATCCGTTCCGCTTTTGCTGAACAGCGAACTTGAGTTAAGGATTCTGTTTTCCCTACTGCAGTTAAGAATGATGATCTTACCACACATAAAGAAGTGTAAGAATGTAGCTTTGTTTACTGCTTAGGTGTCAGTGATGCTACCTTCTGTAGGAGAAACACAGATTTCTGAACTCAGGTATAGGCAGGGAAAAATGCTTCATTTCACCTTTAAAGTAAAATGGGGACTTCGCTGTAAGTCCCTGCATGGTTTTATCCCTGAGGAGGAAAATTGTGTTCAGAGTCTCAAAAGTGTAGGAGGGCACAAGAACAGGAGGACTTGTGGCACCTTAGAGACTAACAAATTTATCAGAGCATAAGCTTTCATGGGCTACTTCATCGGATGCATAGAATGGAACATATAGTAAGAATAAATATATATACATACAGATAAGTTGGAAGTTGCCATACAAGCTGTGAGAGGCTATGCCTATGTTAATATTGACTCCGTCAGTATTAACTTAGGCAAAGAATCCTATGAATTTGGTGAGGGGATCAAGTGTGCAGACCACCTATTTCTGCTCTAGTCTGCCTGATCCCCTGTAGATTTTCAACACCATAGAGGGGCAGGAAAAGGGAGAATGGTGCTACAGAGGTAGTATTGTCTCTTTCCATGCTCCCCAGGAGCAAATCCACTTGGATTTCATCCTTTCCATCCACAGAAGGGAGGAATTAAATGGACCATAGAAATTAGAACGGAAAAGACTGCTAAGTCATCCAGTCTATTCCCCTGCAAGAGCAAGATTGTTTCCTATAGTACATTCCTGAATACTTTTTCCAGTCTAGATTGAAATGACTCAATTAGCAGTGCGGCTCTCAATACTATCCCTGGGAGACCATTCCCATGTAATAGAGCTCATTGTTAATAATTCTCTCCCATTATTCAGCCTGCCATTTACTTTCCATGATTTGATCCCATTGCTCTTAGTTATAACTCTTTGTGTCACCCTAAAAATATCCCCCATTCAGTTTGCACCCTTCAAATACATGCAGACGTGTATCCTATTCCCTTAGTTGTCAATTAGCAATGCTATACATATTTAATTATTTTAACCTCTTCTGAGTTAGTCTCCTCCACAGCCTCTTAATCAGTTTTGTTCCTGTTTTCTGATCTACCTCAAGTTTGTCAACATCCCTGTCTGGCCAATTCTCTGTCTTATAGTGCTGTATGACCCAAGACCTAGCTTCTTCTTGTTAAGAATGACACTTGCTGAAATGAAATGCATAGAGTCAGGTAGAAAATGTACCTGAAGGTCTGTTCTTTTTCAGACATCCATGGATCTGAGCCAGCAGGTCAGAATGGGCTTAGTTCATAAAAGGATTTTGCTTTAAAATGAATTGGATTTGAAGAGCTCATTTCACAAAGAAATGTCTTGGTAGCAAGGGCTGTTCAACATGTCTTAGCAATATCAGTTCTCATACACTGAGAAGCCGGCTGTTGTTACTGCCACGATGGGATCCGAGTTCAGGACAGAGAAGAGTGAATCCTTGTTCCATCTCTGACAGGGGTTGAGCATGTCTTTGAGATGGCCCCCTCCAGCAAGCTGATAAAGTCCAGCTCTGCACAGCAAAGGAGGAGTTACCTGGGCACATGACCTGAGCATGGAAAGAAGGGAGAATAAGCCAGGGAGAACATGTGAGGATCCCATATTTCTACTGTTCCCACCCGCAGTAGAAATATGATGTAATATTCACTTTCAGATAACTCACACCAGGAAGAGATCAGGAGAAGAAATCACTACGCAACCACAGCATTTCAAATATCACTGATGTTCACTAGCCATTGTGGGGCCACATCTACTTTACTTTGTGCACCCAAAAATGCCATTGAACTCATTGTTGACCATTTTTTCCCTGACGTTCAGCCACCCTTTGTTCAGATTCATCCAGTAACTCCTTGAGGCACTCTTAACATTCCTGTTCCTCCTTTGGCCTCGTCCGCACTAGGGATTAGTTCTAAAACATCCCATCATTGCTGCCACTGGTTCAGCTCCACCAATGGCAGCAATCTCAGGAGCGTTAACTTAGACCCCCCCATGGGGTCACTAGGATTAGATCACATGATCATTAGAACCACAGCAGCTGGTGTCACTGTTACTACCACTGGTGGAGTTGAAATAGTGATAGCAAAGGTGGGGATAAAGAGAAAAAGGGTAGCATAGACACAGTCTTTGGGTGTACCCCTTCCAGATAGCTGCAGACAGTTATGCTTTCCTATCTGACTGATTGTATCTACCCGTTGTCCCTTGTCTTACACATAGATTGTAAGCTCTTTGGGGGGCTGTTTTTTTTTGTTCTCTGTAGCTCCTAGATGCTACCACAATACAAATAAAATAATAATAAATAAACAATTAATATGCAATAAGAGTATGGGGTTTGCAAAGTGTGGTCTACCTAGCTTATGTCTGTTACGATTGTTTTTCTCTATAGACAGAGAAAAGTTCCCCTTCTCTGCTGCAGAAGCAGCTGCCATTTTGTGTTCAGATCCCACCTGCTACATAGGAGATACACGGACAGACCCCAGCCTTTCAATCTGCTTTCTGTGGGTAGAGCCCTCTGTCTGTGCAGAGCCTCCATGACTTCAGTGGGACTCTGAGAAGGCACACGTCTTGCCGATGTGGTTCAGATTGCAGGATCAGGGTCCTGGTGTGCTGTCCCATGGAGGACATACAGCACTTTTGTCCTTTCTTGTCTTGATGTTCTCTTATTATAAAGTTAAGGTCATTCGACTGATAATATATGGTTGCTATGGAACAACATAATGCAAAGGGATGCAGGATTTGTCGGATGCTACATCAGTAGCTTCAAAAAAATTTCATTTCCTATAAACAAGACAGAAATGGAACCCTCATCCTCTTCTACAGTGGATAGAGAATGAAAAATAAATCAGTGTGTGATCACAGCTCTATTAAGCTGTTTCAGAAATGATTCCAAATACATTTAACAAAAGAGAATCCTTTTGATTGATTTGTTAAAAAAAGCAAAGAAAGAACACAAAATTATTGCTTATCAGCAAGAGAAGCAGCACCATTTAAAATAACATGAAATTGTACCCAATGAATTATTCACGAGGGCTGACTTTACACTATCATTATTCCTGGCTTTGCTTTTTCGTGAATAGTAGTTTGTGTCAGTTGTCTCCAACCTAATAAAAGAGGTGGATTTTTTTCTTAATTAATCAAGCCTGATTTATCTGATTTTTTTTAAAATTCACGACGAACAAGTTCCTAATACGATCTTTACAGTGTCATATTGAAAAGGAAGATAGATTTCTTTCTTGCTAGTAAGTCCTAAAATGTGCAGTGAAGTGCATGCTTACGCAGTAACCTTTCTTATGGGTGCAAAATATTAGGCATCCAGATAGTGAGCTCAATTCAGAATTGGTATTATAGATGCAACTCAGTTGACCTCAGTCTGAATTTAGTCAATTGAATATTACACAGATCACTGACAAGCAGGCACTGCCTTTCTCTAATACATACAGTGGCTCTAACTCAGATTTCGAATAGTGCAGATTTGATAGGCTGCAACTACCTTGATTGCAAGATCTGTTGACTGTTGCACCCAATTACACCTTGTGATTTTGAGTTTTCTTTTTAAGTTTTGTTTTCTGGGCCCCAAATGTAGATATCCCATATGTGACAACAGTGCACCAGACCTTCAGCAGACATAAATCAGGATAGCACGACTGAAGTCATCCGAGCTATGCTGATTTAGACTAGCCGAGGACCTGGCTCATTGCTTTTACTGGTGGGGTTGTCCCTGGCAGCTGTGTATAGACATACCTGACATTTCTTGTAGTAATTTTTTTAAAGCATAACTCATAAACTATGCTACCTGTAGACTCTTGAGTTGTCAATCAGTTTCCCACATCTGGCTCATACTCTGACCAAACCTTTGCATCTCTCCTTCTTTACTGTCTCCACCTACTCTGTTGACATCTTACTGTAACATTTCTATTGCTGTAACTACGGTGTGTTGTGAGATATGTGTAAGGAAGCAGTGTGGCCAACTCTCACGATTTTATCACAAGTCTCATAGTATTTGATGTTTTACACATTGGCCCAGTTCCTGAAGTCCTAGGATCTCAGCCTTCATTTTTTTTAAAGTAAATTTCTAGCCCTGATGGTTTCTGGGAAAGGCTGGAAATCATGAAGCCTAGAGGCTCAAACACCAGAAGGTCAAATAAAAAGATCCCAGATTTATTATTATTTTAAAAATCTCATGATTTTTAAGCCAGTCTCACGATGTTTGGATTCTGGCTCATGATTTTTGAACACTTGGGATTGACAATACAGAGCACAGCACACTATAAAACCTGCAGACATTCTCCTTTATAATGAGATACCATCCCTTCTCCCAAGCTGAACAGAAGACAGCCAGGTCAGTATTTGGGTGAGAGAGCTCTAAAGAACACCAAGGTGCTGAAAGAAGTTATGTTAGTAATTCAGGGAGTGGCATTCTGTACTGTCCTAAATCCCCTAGATATTGATGTTGGATTAATGGTAGTACTGCACTGTCATGGAATCATAGAAATGTAGAGCTGGAAGGGACCTCGAGAAGTCGTCAAGTCCAGCCCCCTGCACTGTGGCAGAACCAAGTAAACCTAGATCATTCCTAACAGGTGTTTGTCCAACTTGTTTTTAAAAGCTTCCAATGATGGGGACTCTACAACCTCCCCTAAACGTCTTTTCCAGATCTTATAATTCAAAAGTTTTTCCTAATATCTAACCTAAATCTCCCTTGCTGCAGATTAAGCCTGTTATTTTTTGTCCTACCTTCAGTGGACATGGAGAACATTTGATACAGTCCTCTTTATAACAGCCCTTAACATATTGGAAGACTTATCAGGTCTCCACCTCAGTCTTTTTTCTCAAGACTAAACAATGCCCAGTTTTTTTAACCTTTCCTCATAGGTCAGGTTTGCTAAAGCTTGATCATTTTTGTTGGTCTCCTCTGGACTTTTTCCAGTTTGTCCACATCTTTCCGAAATTGTGGTGCCCAGAATTGGACACAGCTCTCCAGTTGGGGCCTTGACACTGCCAAGTAGAGCAGATCAATTACCTCCCATGTCTTACATCCAACACTCCTGTTAATACTTCCCAGAATCATATTAGCCTTTATTGCAGCTGCATCACACAGTTTACTCATGTTCAGTTTGTGGTCAACTATAACTAGAGCCCTACCAAATTAGCGGACATGAAAAACGTGTCACAGACCATGAAATCTGGACTCCCCTGTGAAATAACATAAGAAAATAAGAATGGCCATACTGGGTCAACCAAAGGTCTATCTAGCCCAGTATCCTGAGGGACTGAACAGAACAGGTAATCAAGTGATCCATCCCCTGTCGCTCATTCCCTGCTTCTGGCAAACAGAGGCTAGGGACACCATCCCTGCCCATCCTGGCTAATAGCCATTGATGGATCTATCCTCCATGAATTTATCTAATTCTTTTTTAACCCTGTTATAGTCTTGGCCTTCACAACATCCTCTGGCAAGGAGTTCCACAGGTTTACTGTGCTTTGTGTGAAAAAATACTTCCTTTTGTTTGTTTTAAACATGCTGCCTATTAATTTCATTTGGTGGCCCCTAGTTCTTGTATTATGAGAAGGAGTAAATAACACTTCCTTATTTACTTTCTCCACACCAGTCATGATTTTATAGACTTCTCTCATATCCCCTCTTATCATCTCTTTTCCAAACTCAAAAATCCCGGTTTTATTAATCTCACCTCAGACGGCAGCCGTTCCATACCCCTAATAATTTTTGTTGCCCTTTTCTGAACCTTTTCCAATTCCACTATATCTTTTTTTGAGAGGGGACGACCACATCTCTACGCAGTATTCAAGATGTGGGTGTACCATGGATGTATATAGAGGGCAATATGATATTTTCTGTCTTATTATCTATCCCTTTCTTAATGATTCCCAACATTCTGTTCGCTTTTTTGACTGCCAATGCACATTGAGTGAATGTTTTCAGAGAACTATCCACAATGATGCCAAGATTTCTTTCTTGAGTGGTAACAGCTAAATTAGACCCCATCATTTTATATTTATAGTTGGGATTATTCACTATAATCTGGTCTTTTGTGTACTTTTACCATATCCTACACAGCGTTTCTCAGACTGGGGCTCCTGACCCAAAAAGGCATGGTAAGCCTATTGTAGGGGAGTTGTGGTATTGCTACCCTTACTTATGCACGGCCTTCAGCGCGGGGCGGCCAGACAGCAGTGGCTACTAGCCAGGCACCCAGCTCTGAAGGCAGCGCCCTTGCTGGCGGTGGCGCTGCCTTCAAATACGGGTGTCTGACCAGCAGCCGCCACTCTCCATTCTGCATTCAGAGTTAGGTGGCTGGAGAGTAACATCTGCTGGCTGGGAGCCCAGCTCTGAAGGCAGCACTGCCAGCAGCAGCAGCAGCGCAGAAGTAAGGGTTGCATGGTATGAACACATCCACGAAATTTTCTATTTATGCTGTGAGTAACCCGTGAAACATGTATGATTTCTCTGTGATTTAAGTAAACCCCTAATTATAACCTCCGGATCCTTTTCAGCAGTACTACCACCTAGAGAAGTTATTGCCCATTTTGTAGTTGTACATTTGATTTTTCTTTCCTAAGTGAAGAACTTTGCACTTGTCTTTATTGAATTTCATCTTGTTGAATTCAGATCAACTATACAATTTGTCAAGGTTTTGAATTTTAAGCCTGTCCTCCAAAGTGCTTGCAACCCCTCCCAGCTTTATGTCATCTGCAAATTTTATGGGCATCCTCTCTATTCTATTATCCAAGTCTTTAATGAAAATATTGAATAATACTGGACTCTGCGGGACCCCACGAGATATTCCTTCCAATTTGACAATAAACCATTCATAACTACTCTTTGAGTATGGTCTTTAAATCTATTGTGCACCCACTTTATCATAATTTAATCTAGACCGTATTTTCTGAGTCTGTTTATGAGAATATCATGTGGAACTGTGTCGAAAACCTTACTAAAATTAAGGTATATCACATTTACTGCCTCCCTCATCCACTGGGTCAGTAACCCTATCAAAGAAGGAAAAGAAGTTGGTTTGGTTTGGCATGATTTGTTCTTGACAAATCCATGCCAAGTATTCCTTATAACCCTATTATCCTCCGGGTGTTTATAAACTGATTGTTTAATAATTTTCTCCAGTATCTTTCCAGGTACTGAAGTTAGGCTGACTGGTCTATAATTCCTTGGGTCCTTCTTGTTCCTCTTTTCAAAAATAGGTACTATGTTTGCTCTTCTCCAGTCTTCTGTCCTCCAAGAGTTCTCAAAGATAATTGCTAAGGGCTCTGAGATTGCTTCAGCTAGTTTCTTAAGTACCCTATGATGAATTTCATCAGGCCCTGTCAACTTCAGTACATCTAACTTATCTAAATATTCTTTAACTTGTCCTTTCCCTATTTTGGCTTGCATTCCTTCCCTCTGGTTGTTAATATTAATTGTGTCAAGTATCTGGTTATCACTAACCTTTTTAGTGAAAACTGAAGCAATATAGGCATTAAGCACCTCAGCTTTTTTGATGTTATCAATTATTAGCACTCCTTCCCCTCTAAGTAGAGGACCCATACTTTCCTTTGGCTTTCTCTTGCTCCTAATGTATTTAAAGAATCTCTTCTTATTGACTTTTGTGTCCCTTACCAAGTGTAACTCATTTTGGGCCTTAGCCTTTTTGATTTTGTTCCTACATACTTGTCCTGTTCTTTTGTACTCCACCTTATCAATTTGACCATGTTTCCTTTTTCTAGTAGGATTCCTTTTTGATTTTCAAGTCATTAAGGAGTTCCTGATGGAGCCATATTGACCTCTTGCTATTCTTCCTATCTTACCTTTGCACCGGAATAGTTTGCAGTTGTGCCTTTAATATTGTCTCCTTGAGGAACTGCCAGCTCTCCTGAACTCCTTTTTCCCTTAGATTTTTCTTACCATGGAACCTTACCTGCCAGTTCTCTGAGTTTGTTAAAGTCTACTTTTTTGAAATCCATTATCCTTATTCTGCTGCTGTCATTGCTTTCTTTCCTTAGAATCATGAAATCTAACATTTCATGGTCACTGTCACCCAGATTGCCTTTCACCTTCAGATTCGCTACCAATTCCTCCCTGTTGGTCAGAATCAAGTGCAAAATGGCTGTCCCCCTGGTTACTTCCTCCACTTTCTACTTTCAACTTTCCAAAAATTTATCACCAATACATTCCAAGAACTTACTGGAAATTTTGTGTTTTGACATATTACTTTCCCAACAGATGCCTGGGTCTCGAAAGTTCCCCATTACTCCCAGGTCCTGTGTTTTGGATATTTCTGTTGTTTGTTTTAGAAATGCCTCATCCACCTCCTCTTCCTGATTTGGTGGTCTGTAGTAGACCTCCCACCATGGCATAACACAGAGACTTTACAGAGAGACTCTCAACAGGTCTGCCTCACACCTCCTTCTGGATCTCAGAACAAGTGTATATATCCTTCATGTATAATGCAACCCTTTTTCCCTTCCTGTCCTTTCTGAACAAGCTATAGACCTCTATACCACTGTTCCAGTCATGAGACTTATCCCACCAAGTCTCTGTGATGCCAATTAAATCACAATTTAGCTTATGTGCTAATACTTCCAATTCTCCTTGCATTTATGTATAGACATTTAAAATGTTGATCATATTTCTCCCCCCCCCCCCCGATTACCTTCTTGTTGCTCCTTTGACCCTATTGTCATTTTCCACATCTCCCCCAGCCCCATAACATCTAACCCGATATTAAAATCACTATTTTTATACTTACCTGTGGGTTTTTGTCATCTGCCCCCTGTGAACCTAGTTTAAAGCCCTCCTCACTAAGTTGGCAAGTTGGTGCATGAAGATGCTTTCCCCCTTCTTGGTCAGGTGGACCACATTTCTTCCTAGAGGACCTTCTTCCCAGTACAGCATCCAATGGTTGAAGAAGCCAAACGTCCTCCTCTTGCTGCCCTCTGTCTATTGAAGGACACAGAAAACTGAGGTCCAACACCCTTTGACTTAAGAATAGGTTTATTAACTGCAGTGTAATTACCCTATTCCACCTGGGGTAATTATTTTCTGGTTTCTAAACCCCCTCTGCAGTTTCAATAGGATACAATTATTATTCTTCACTTCCTAAACTTTTGTACAGTATAAAGAACACTGTTAAAGGATTGCTGAGCTCAACTTCAAAGAGGTAGCTGCATTTCAGTGGTGGTTAAAGAGACCCTGGTATATCCCTCACCAATCTCACAGGGGTGCTATGGGGCTTAATTTATTTTTATAAAAGCCACTGAGATCTTCAGATGGAAGGCACTATATAAGCAGAAAGTTGTATTACTTAATGGAGTATTTTTGTGTGAGAAAATTCACCCATTACAATTATAGTATATATATTTTGCATATGTATACACAATAAAGATCCTGTGGGGAAATCCATTTTTCTCTCCATGGATACAACCTGGTTTATTATAACTTCTAAGATTTCATCGATTCATATCAGGCTTTGGTAAAAAGCCCATGCCCTCGCTCAGTGTTTTTCTCTGAGGTGCTTGTTTCTGATTTTCTCATACACAGTAATACTTCCAGCATGGAACCTGTTTATCAAAGTGGGAAGAAAAGGGTGGAGAAACTTTTGTAATGCTGCCGTGCAGGCCCAAGCTGGTGGGCAGAGCACAGGAGAAAGGTGGGAAAATAAGAACAGGTTGAATAAAATCCTCAAATTAATATAATTTATCGATAAATTGGAGAGAATTCAGAGAAGGAAAAGACATGATTTTGGGGCTGGGGGAATTGATTTACAGCATGAGGGAAGATTAAAAGAACAGAGCCTGCATTTAGTGTATGTATCAATGATATAACACACACACTCTCTGCTTCAGAGAAATTCCCTTCATATCCTTGTAATGTAAGGTCTCACTTGAGAAGATATAAATTAGTCAATAGACTCCTGACCTCTTAGCATACAATATAACATAAAAATACCTAGTCTTTTATACTGTACTTGATACACAAAATAGCAAAATGCTTTACAGAGAAAATTAGTCATAAACCAGCCAGAAAAGAATTTTTTTAAGGTAGAATTGAAAAGGAAAACTCCCCTGACTAACCCAAGTAATTCAGGCAATTGATCCTGCCATCCTGGTACAGCATACAAGTATAACCCACTGGTGAGTATCGGTTATAGATCCCCTTCTGTGCCTGATCTGCTGACATGTGAGTCTGTTGCAGCCACAGCTGGAGAGAATTGGTCCTTTAGCGCAACCTATTGTAGCTCATGTTTGTAGCTCTGGAGATCCTCGCTTTCAGTCCCTGCTGTGTTGGCCAAAATAGCAGCCATCACATAAAGAATCTGCAAATCAGGACGTAATCCAGCTCTACTGGAATCAAGGGGAGTTTTCCCATCGACTTCAATGCGGGCTGTATCAAGTCCAAAGAGCTGGTGTCAGAACCCAGAGCCCTGCTACCCGAGTTGAACCTGACGGGACCCAACTAGAAATGTTGAGTCCAGGTCAGGTCGGGTGGGAAAACAAACAGACCCTCTCAGGCTTGGGTCAGGGGGCCGTCTCTCCGCCTGCCTGTGGATCAGCATATGCGCACACTGTCCGAAGTGTGCGTACCTGTCGAGGAGTAGCCGAGCCCCTCACTCCACAGTACATGCAGTGCATCATGGAGAGCTGGCCGGCAGGAGCAGGACCCGCAGCCACTGGCTCATGCAACTGCCACTGCACAAATCCCCAGCAGGAGGAGAGAGACGACCCCCAGGGCAGGAGACAGCGGCTCCTGTTCAGGGGTAAGAGTTGGGGTCATGTCATACTCAAACCCCCTGGGCTTGGGGTTGGTTGGCTGGCCTTCTGTCTGGGTTGGGCCTTTCAGGGAAACTGGGCCCGATCCCACGCCTAGGGATTCAACAGGAATTTTCACAGTGACTGCAAAGGATGGGAGCCCTTTCTGGTTAGAAATTCATTGAACCCACATAAGAGGTGGAATCCTGGCCTCACTAGAGTCAAAGGCAAAATTCCCATTGACACCATCAGGGCCAGGATCATGGCCTGAGCCTCCGAAGTTCTGACCACAGCATCCATTGAGGTTGTGGGTTTCCAGCACCACTCTTCGCCTTACTAGGCTGGGCCTGTGCTCGAGCTGGGAGAGTCATTTGCAAATATATTTGTCCAATAATTTACCCACTAATTTTTGCATATAATATTTTGAATAAAACATTTGGCAAATTCTTTCCCCCTTCACCCAGCTGCCACTGTGAAAAGTGTTGAATCCATTTTTCAGCCCACATGCTGACACAGCTCCCCTATTTCCTTTCCCCTGCTCCATTTCCTTTTTAAATTGAAAACTATTAGGAGCATTTAGGCAAATAATAGAAACCTGAGTGTCGGCACCTCTTATAAATTGCTCACTAGTTACTTTTGCCCTAATGTCTTCTCAAATGTTATTTCATGCCAGGCTGTGAAGGGAAGAAATGCTTGAAGAACTCTGACAGTTGATGGGTCAGGAGTCAAGGTCATAATATAGAAGTTCGTTTCTTCTTATTTTTCAGATGATCTGACTGTAGGGTTAGCAATGGTTGGCAGCTTTAATCTGGACCTGGTTTAGGTGTACAACAGCCAAAAGTGTACATGTTTGATTTTCAGTGAAGGATGTTCTCTTAGCTTGGTTCCAGTCAGCAACGATGTGGATTCTTTTCAAGAGCTATATCTTCCTGTCCAGAGAGCTCTGTGTGTACATCTCTCACAAAGCAGAGCTGTAGAAATAATGCTAATGAAAATGTTTGTGGAACATTCATCTGAATAAATATCACAGATTCATGATGAAAATATTTGAGATGCCTTTTGGTTGGTTTTCCACAACCATTCATAAGAGTTAATGGGGAGGGGCGTAGTAGAGCCTGAGACTACCCTCTAAGGCAGCAGTTATCAAACTGTGGGTCGGGACCCCAAAGTGAGTCACGACTCCATTTTAATAGGGTCACCAGGGCTGGCTTAGACTTGCTGGGGTTCAGGGCCAAAGCCCGAGTCCCACCACCCAGGGCCGAAGCCAAAGCCCAAAGCCAAAGCCCCAGGGCTTCAGCCCTGGGTGATGGGGCTCAGGTTACAGGTCCCCTGCCTGGGGCTGAAGCCCTTGGGTTTCAGCTTTGGCCCCCCTGCCCAGGGTGATGGGGCTCAGGCGGATTCAGGCTTCAGTCCCCCCTGCTGGGATCGTGTAGCAATTGTTGTTGTCCGAAAGGGGTCCTGGTGCAATGAAGTTTGAGAACGCCTGCTCTAAGGGAACCCTAAAGAGCTATTACACCAGTATGGGATCATCAGATTGTGCCACACATCAGCTCCGCCTCTTTGCAATCCTCGCCCATTCTCTGTACTGCTGCCATCAGGGGGTGGTGGCAAATAGCCAGTGATGCCAGATCTGTGCTAGCCAAGGATTCCACCACAGTCAGTGCTTCCTTTTTCCTATCTGTAAAATGGGGATAATAACATCCCTTTGTTCTGCTGCATGTTTGGAGGTTAGATTAATGAACATTTAGAAAGTACCTTGAGATTATCAGGTAGAAGTTGCTATAGAAATGCCAAGTATTATTTAAACGAGAACAAATACAGAGGTGGTAAATAACAATTAATAATTAATGTTGATTGTTTACTAACAATTTGAGGTAGAAGGCTCAAGCTAACTGTACTGCAAAATCAACAAATATTGGTTAAACTATACAGAAGGATCTGTCCAGTCTCAATCATTGGCCCCAAAAATTTAGGTTCAGCAGCTGAAAATACTACACAGAATAACAATGTGACAAGTCTTTCCTCCATTAGAATATAAGTGTGACTTCACCGAGGGGCTGGGTTGCAAATAAATTCATCTTGTGTTCATGGAAAGTTATATCAAGGGAATGACTTTCTGATTCTATACATATACATAATAAAGCATACAAGAGAAGGATTCATTTGCATACATGCTCCTGAATGCATCAGACACCTGTCATATTGTCAGAAGTATTTTTCATTATGCCGAGTTCCCTCACACGTGGTGTTCAGCAGCAGTACATTGGTCACAGAGCGCTATACCCTTTTGGCTCCTCACTGACATGTGGCTATTAGAGTGCTAATGCATAACTCATGTACATCTGTGTTTCTGGGTGTCTTAGTGCTGCAACATACATGAGGAGCATGGGTACTATTTCCACTAATTGGGAATAAGACATGTTGGAAGATCACTACATCTCTAACAATGCACAAGGCCAATTTTGTGGGAACTTGGAAGCCAACTCCTCTAAGAAGGGTCCACAGTCATCTTGATGTCCTTGATACTTGTGATACTTAATATTTGTTTACTTTGTGACAGCAACACTGGCATATATGTGGCTCTATGAAGGCATATCACCACACCAAGTGGACAAGTGTGTCCATATCTGTGGAGACTGGGGAGCAGTATCTAATTCACCCAAGGGGGAAAAGGTTCCTTAATATCAATAGTGGCCCTGATATTGTTATGTGGGAGGGTGTTGGTGGTGGCCAGCAAGCGTGTCTCTGATCTATGTTCATCAGAGACCACATAGAAGATGATGGACACACCAGTCACCTTTCATTCAGATTAAATGGAAGAAGCAGTTGAACTCCTTTATGGAGTAAGGTAGCTAAAAGAACAGAAGCCCCTGCCCAAGGCACTGGATTGCATGGGAAGGCCTGAGCAAGAAGAAGGAAGAATATAAAGGTTCCCTGAGACGGATTGCAAACACAGGGACTGGGGCATTGATTGGTGGAGCTGTGTGTGTCAGAAGGTGAAAGGAAGCGGAAAGCCAGGAGAAAGCAAGAAAAGCAGCTGATAGCATTGCCCTAAAAGGGAGCAGAGATAGAGCTCCATGGGCACAAGAGTGGTTAGGAGCAGACATGAATTTCAAGGAAACTGCCTGGATACAGTCAGAGATAGAACAATGGGCTAGATGGACCATGGGTCTGAAACAATACAGCAATTCCTATCTTCCTTAACTGTGACATTAGTGTCCCGATTTGGAGATTTGAGGTCAAAGAAGTTGTAATGCACAGACTGCAAATATCCCTTTTTGTAGCATGGAAGACACATCTCCATATAATTTTTTTTCCATAATAACAATAAAAACAAACACAAATATTTGTTCATTCTTTCTCTTCACTGCATTTTCCATCATCTCCCTTGTGTGTCTCTCTTTTAGCTTGTGAAAAAATTGTCTCTTATATTTCCAAACACATTGTCATTAGGCTCGAAACTACAATAATAATATTAATTGATAATCACAACACAGATAAATCAACTTCCACAATGATGTGCACTTTGCAGTTACTGCCTATAGCACCTTCCATCTGAGGATCACAAAGTGCTTTAGAAACCACAGTGAGTTAAGCTTCACAACACCCTTTGGAGCTTGGGAAGTAGTTTTGCCATTTTACGAACTGGGAAACTGAGCAACAGAGAAGTCAAGTTTACACAGGAAGTCTGTGGCAGAGCCAAAACTACAACCCAGGTCATCTCCTGAGTCCCAGTCCCCTGCTTTAACCACAGAACAATCCTTCCCCTTTTATCTTATCTGCAATTTACTGCTGCTTATCTCATATCCAACCCAGGGATCTTATGGGAGAACATGTCCCTAAGCAGCATGCTTCTAATCCAGAAAATCATTGCAATTTCTTGTTTGTTTCACTGCTCAATAGATTTCAGCATACAACTAAGTAGCTGACTATATAAGATGAATCTCAAAGCTTATCACACCTAAAGAAGGTCACAAAAAGGAGAACAAAGCAAATGTGCATACAGAACAGTATGCATTCTCCAGCAAAGTGTTTCAAAGACAGAAGCACTTGGCCTGCGGTAAGACTGTTTCCATTCACAGCATGGATATATCTGACCCGAGGCTCCCTGTCTTAATCCCAACTCTGTTAAATCTTAACGTTTTGGATTGCTGTGCCCTGTGTGTGTATATAATAACTGTTTACAGCTGCAAAACATGGATTAAAGTTCTTGGGATACTTGATCAAGCCTTGACGGTATCTCATTTGACCAGAACACATTCGTTAGGGGTAGATTTGTTTGTTGGTTTGTTTTCTCTGTCAATCAAAAATGGGCATGTTCTGTAAAGTGCTCTGCAATCACTTAAATGGGTTTTATTTCAATGCATTTTTAAACTGTTCTCCCAGGGCTGTACTGAAGAACAACACTCCTGTCCTGGAGAACAAAACTCCTGTTGACTTCAGTGGAGTCAGGTTTCACCCCTAAAATGTTGTTCATTCAGCTGAATGAACATTTTAGGAGTGAAATCTGGCTCCATTGAAGTCAACAAGAGTTTTGCCATCAACTTCAATTGGGCCAGGATTTCACCCCATAGATCTACAGGTTGTGGCTATTTTGAATAAAAAAGGAGCAACCACAGCTGCCCTTCCCTTTAATATTGAGAGGAGACTGTAGGTCCGAACCAGTAACGTTCCATCTAAGTCTGAGCAGAGACTACATTTCAGAACCCTGTGGGCCTCAATATAGGAAGCACTGATGTAGAGGTACATGTGAGGGTGGGGAGGAAACCAGACAGAAAGTAGGATCTCTTTGTTCTCTGAGATTTTTAAAGAAGAGAAGCTCCAGAAGTGTTACTTGCATTTTATTTAGCACTTCCAGTACACTAGTGATGAAAGCTAACATTATAGGGAGTGTGTGTTCCCATCAGAAAATGTCTTCAGCAACTCATAAAACCTGGCCATTTATCAGCACTGTGGGAGATCTTTATTACCTACTTACAGCATGTGCTTTTCTATGATGTAGTTATTGATTTAACAAGTAAACTTTGTGGCAAGCTTTTATCCAGGAATTAGCAGTGCAGACTGAAATAGAGCCTGTATTATTCTAATAGCGCTGAGATGTGAGGGTACTGCATATTCCAAAAGCCATATAATCATTTTCATCAGCATCCCATTAGGGCTGTCTCAGCTGCCACATCAAAATGGGGGCTGCAAGAACTTTAACAATTACGATGTCTCGCTAACCCTGAGGCAAGTTACAACTCTTTTGTTTTCCTTTCTGCAGGCTTGGACACCAGGCAGGCTCAGGTTATTGTGCTGTCATCGGGTACCAAATGTATAAATGGAGAATACATTAACGATCAAGGGCGTGTGGTCAACGACTGCCATGCAGAAATTCTGGCAAGGAGAGCATTTGTTCATTTCCTTTTCTCTCAGCTGGAGCTACACCTAAGGTAAACTGAATTTTGTTGATGCCTGGGAAATATTATATAGGCTTCTGTGGAACAGATCTGTCCTCTAGATGCCTGTCGATACATCATTGTTTATGAGTCTTTGGCTGATGAGTGGCCAATATACTCTGCCAAGGAAAGCAGAGTTAGATAGTCTATTGTTTTGGGTTATGAGCTCTTTCATTCCAGCTGATTTTCCTTCAGCAGCTATTAGATATGAATCATAAAGTCAAGTTTTATGAAGTCTGATGATTTTCTGCAAATTCTTTAACCACAGACCTAATAATAACCCTCGCTGGTCAGAGATTCTTATTACAGGCATTTTCCTTCCTTGCTGAACCTGAGTTACCTCAGGAAAGTGATTTACATCTCTCTCTCTCACACACACACACATACACACACACACTTGAACTACACTGATCATTAACACATTCGTTGGCTTGCTAGAGAACCACTGCCTGTTAACAATATAGCAGACCTGCTATGAAAGAACTAGATATTATTGCTCCTTCTTTGTTTTGTTAAAAATGTCATAGCAGGCATAGTTACTGGAAATTATTCTGATGTGGGTGCCTCTTTGTTGCTAGTGTCTTCAGCCTTGCCCTTGTCATTGTTTCTTAGATTATTCATTTTTATAGTCATTAATTATCCATTTCTGCTCTTAACAAGTTCCCCTTCTGCTACCACAACAATACCAGCCTCAGCCTTGATGGCATCCTTGTCTATCTCTTCTACACTGCCCTGGGTGCATGAATCACCCTTTCTGAGCTGATCCTTAAGACCGGGGTGGGCAAACTACGGCCTGCGGGCCGGATGTGGCCCACTAGCCGTTTTAAGCCAGCCCTCGAGCTCCTGCTGGGGAGCAGGGTCGGGAGCCGCTCCACGCAGCTCTTGGAAGCAGCAGCATGGCCCCCCTCTGGCTCCTACGTGCTCCAATGGCCACTCTCCAATGGCCCCCTCCGGCACACCAATGGGAGCTGCCAGGGCAGTGCCTGCAGATGGGGCAGTGTGCAGAGCCACCTGGCCGTGTCTCCGCGTAGGAGCCGGAGAAGGGACATGCCGCTGCTTCCAGGAGCCTCTTGAGGTAAGCGCCACTCGGAGCCTGCACCCCTGAGCCTTTCCCCACATCCCAACCCCTTGCCCTGATCCCCCTCCTGCCCTCCGAACCCCTCGATCCCAGCCTGGAGCATCCTCCTGCATCCCAAACCCCTCAGCCCCACCCCAGAGCCCACACCCCCAGCTGGAGCCTGCACCCCTTCCCGCATCCCAACCCCCTGCCCCAGCCCTGATCCCCCTCCTGTCCTCCAAACCCCTTGGTCCCAGTCCAGAGCAACCTCCTAGACCCCAAACTCCTCATCCCCAGACCCACCCCAGACCCTGCACCCCCAGCCAGAGCCTGAACTCCTTTTTTCTGGCCCCACCCCGGAGCCTGCACCCCATCCCCAATTTTGTGAGCATTCATGGCCTGCCATATATTTCTATTTCCAGATGTGGCCCTTGGGCCAAAAAGTTTGCCCACCCCTGCTTAAGACTTTACTTTCTCCAAATCTTTTTTCTGGACAGATTCTTTCGCATTTTGGTAGTTCCTAGAATCCTCAATCTGGGCTCATGGCCCCATTGTGCTAAGTGTTATCCACGAGTGTATCTAGCAAGATGCCTACAAGAAACTAACAAATAAGGAGCTGAAGCTGTGGGTGTGTAGCATATATTTTTAATCAAAGATCCAAAGAACCAACAACAACAAAACCCTCAGTTGTAAGTTGTACTCTCCATTTTTTGTTTTCACAGGGCCTTATCCAAAGCCCATTAAAGTAAATGGAAAAACTCCCATTGACTTCAAAGGGCTTTGGATTAGGCCCCGAAGATGCAAGCATCTCTGAGATGGGACTGTGTCTTCCTGAACATGTGGGAGAGCACCTGACACATTGCGAGGTCAACCATAATAGTCATAACAACATTAGTAAATTTGCACTTCAGACTACAAGGAGAAGATGTTAAATAGATGAGGATGGTCTAACGAGGTTGGGGAGACAGACAAGACACTTGAGGGGTTTAATCACAACTAGCATTCGCTCTCCTTCACTCTTTATTGTTTTCATTTCAAGTTTACATTAAATTATTATGTTTTCAGCAGTTAGCGACCCCACTACTTGCTTTATATTGAAAGCTGTACCCGTCTCTCTTGGCTTATAAGTGCTACCACCATATTTTAAGCTATTGTATTGATCCAGCTTCATAATACATTCAGTTATATTATGTTATTTTGATTGATGTAACATTTTTTTTGTAAAGCGAATTCTCAGTGCAATACAAATTCTGCTTATGGCAACTTCTGCAAATGTTTCTGTTCAGGAAAGAACCAAAACCACTGCTCCCCTGACCTGTACGCACACAAAAAATCCCAACAAAAATGGTGAAACCCCAACACCCTCTGAAACACAGAGCTGAAAATATTGTAGAGTCAGGTTCTGCTCCCTTGCTATCCATATATAAATCAAATAATCCTTTTATATGTAAGAATAATGTGAATATATATAACCTTGTTACATACTCTTCATGCCAAATGTTCACTGCTATACTATGGAAATGCCAAGCCATCATCAGGAGCTTTGTCACAAGTCAAGAAACTGTGGATGTTCAAGTGAAATGCTAAGCGGGTTTTTGTAACAACTTCTACACTTTGGACTAAATTTTGCTCCATCTTCTACTGGCGTGGAGGCTATCCTGGCAGACAAACCCAATGTGATTCCATTGCACAGCTTAGGGCAGAGGTTTGGGGGGGACGTACAGAGGGTCTATATGCCATGTGCAGAGCTCAGTCCCAGAATGATTCCCTGCACCCCAATGCATGGGCAGACTAGGGAAAAGACAGATGATTCTCTACTGCATAAATGCTCCCGTCCTTCCCTATGGAAAGGACACATTAGTGCTTTGGTGGCTACTTTAAAGTCTTCATCATCTGTCTGTCCCCCACGCAGCCCAGCTACTCAATTTGGTCTGTGAGGGCTGGATTTCACCTCGGTGAATTTATTTTATGAGTTTTTAACAATACTCTGTTTTCTTAATAATGGGATCTGATCCTTAGGAGAAGTAAATTGACATAATTCCACTGACTTCAATGGGACTTAAACACATGCTTAAGTTCTTTGCAGACTCAGACTTTTGTCTAATAGTCTGTAGACGGGCTTCAAAAAAGCAGGAACAGGGATGCATGAAGAAGCAACAATAGGGATGGAGGAGGACTAGATAAGTGAACAAGGACATTCTGCTATCTTCTATATTTGATACAACTACAAAATTATAAAAATGATTTAAATTACAAATGCATATTTTTAATTCTTCTTGTTTTTGACATTAGAAATGCCAATTCCCTGTTTGTTGTTTTTTGTTGGTGGTGAGGTTTTTGATGATTAGAGGCCTGGACTGGGAGCTTTCTCATTTCTCAAGTGAAGAGATAGGCATGTTGAATGTTTCACAAGCAGAACTTTTCTCTCAAAGTTTGTCAGAAGTTTGAATTAAATAGATGTTACAAAAATTTTTGGCTGCTCAGATTTATTTTATTTTATTTGTGACAGTCACAATCCCACTAATTCTCTAGATGTCTATGAAAAGACCAGACTTTTCCAATGTAAAAATAAAAAGCAACAACAACAAAAACTTTTTGGGGGCCTTCTTTATACATCATAAAGAATGAAGAAAGGCTACCAAAACTGTTTTATACCAGTGAACTGCATTGACTTCAGTGGAGTTACTTCTGCTTTACATTGGTGTGAGAAGGAGAATCAGGCTCTCTATTTTCATTCTTTACAGGTCACCCTTAATAAAACTATTATCTGCCTATTGAACATATTGGTATGGCATAGTGATCTTGCTAGTAAAGAGGCTTTGCAGTTCCAAGGGAGATAAGCTGCACTGGGAGTTTATGCATTTCCAACCAGTCAGATTGCAACCTCTATCCAAACCACACTTTAGCTTATACATGATGAAGCATGTAGTAATTTTCATCCAATCAAATGAAATTAGCTGCAATAAAACCAGCCACTTCGCCATAAATTTAACTCATACCTTGTTTTCATCCCAGTGGTCTCTTAATGGACTTGACTGCTTTTCTGTTAAGCTTGCTATTAAGGTACCTGTGGGAGACCATACACATTTATAGTATTGTAATTGGTCTACAGACTTCCCTTACCTGCATTTTACAAGCATTGTTTGCCCAAAATAACTCCTGTAATTTTTTCAGAGAGTAAGAACCTGATTCAGCAAAGCACTTAACATGTGCTTAACCTTAAGCACATGCTTAAATCCCTTTGAAGTCAGCTTTAAGCATATGCTTGTGTCCTGCTGAATAAGGAAAGGCTTAAGCACGTGTTTAGGGTTAAGCACATTCTTTTGAATCAGGGCCTATACACTGAAAATAGGAAGCCCTACCTGTGTCTCAAAATTCCCAACTTCTGCTATTTTGCTGTTACCAATTCTGCTCACCTGCAGGCCTTCCTTCACATCCCAAATACCAGATATGAAAGAAAGAGAGTGCATAATAGCCAAATGCATAGGAATAGATTCTGCCTTTTAGCCACTGCCTGCATTGGAACGGGTATACTGATAGCAGATCCTGAAGTCATGATGCTTGTGCCAATACAATAGACTTCATTCTTCACTGTGTAGTTATCTGCGCCTGTGCAAAGTAGGTGTAAACCACATTCTGACTTAGTAATATTTTAAACCCTCTGTACATTCACACTACGCAGGGGCTAGGTAATGGGGAATCTGGCCCAATGGCTCTGGGAGAAGAAGTGCATTTGACACGGTATACCATTCTCTCACTGTCCCGTTCTTATGAGCATCACTTTTGGCTCTGGAATCCCCTCGTCCTAGCACTCTGAGAGCACAAGGATAACCCTGCACCTGGATCCAGCACAGGTATACATGGTGCCCAGGGAATCCACCCAAGTCATGCTGCCCCCAGTTCTCATTAAAAAGAGAATCGTGGCTGTCTCAGTATCAGAGATGCTCAACTGCTATGCAGGGAGGGATCTGATTTCAAAATCAGCCCTAGAAATACCCCCCCACAGGCTGGTTAGGAGCCTGGAGATAATAATGCTTTCAGAATCCTGGAACAAGACCAAGGCTGCACTGCCCTCTAGCTCTGCTGACTATTTTTAAAGAAGCTATTTATCTCCCATTAGCCATAGATATTCCTTGATACTTAGGGAGTGGAAGAGGAATAGGGTTAATCAGTGAAAAATAATAGAACAGGGTGGGTGATGATTACTATGAACTCCCTTAATCCAGCCCAGTAAAGGACTATTCCAACATACCTACCACCCTACCTAGCAACTGTTTCTAAGTCACACAAGCTTTCTCCCCCTCCCATCCCCCCACAGAGTTTTACATAATAATAGCAGGTTTCAGCAGCATTAAGACTGCCCTGCTCTGCAGTCTCCCAGCTGATTTTGTAGTGAATTATTTAAAGGCAACAGTGATTTCTCTGAAGTCCAAGCAGCAGGTCTTAAAGGTATTTTATTATTTCAGAGGTTTCTATCAGGGCGATAATATAATTAGTGTGATTGGGAAAATTCCGTCAAAGCAGGAAGAAAAACAAGAGAGCTACATGTGGCAGTCTCTTCTCAGGAAACCTTGTGGCTTGCTTTTCCTACAGGCAGGGTAATGTGCCTGTAAATTTTGCCTGACAGAAAACGCATCATAGCCTCAAAAACCGACAAAACAACCAATCCATGGAAGAGTGACAGCCAAATACCTCTAATGGTGCACAGATTGCACTGGGAAAAAACAAGCAGGCCCCGCAAGGAACAAGCCTGTTCCCATCTTGGAAAAAAAGCATCCCAGTTACACCAAGCGTAGGCAGAGCAGCAGAATTACCCTGCGCAAAAGGATTGCTCACATTTCAGATTAGATGGGCAGAAATCCTGTTCCAAGTAGGAGAACCTTCCACATACAGACCCAGTTCTGGTCTCAGATATGCATACATACTACTCATTGACTTCACTGGGTGTATCTGAGGGCAGAGGTGCGATCACAGTGTGAGCGGCTTGTCATTTCTCAGCTACACTAATCACATTAGAGACTAACCAATTTATTTGAGCATGAGCTTTCGTGAGCTATAGCTCACTTCATCGGATGTGTGCATCCGATGAAGTGAGCTATAGCTCACGAAAGCTCATGCTCAAATAAATTGGTTAGTCTCTAAGGTGCCACAAGTACTCCTTTTCTTTTTGCAAATACAGACTAACACGACTGTTACTCTGAAACTAATCACATTATCACCTTAAAAATTATAATCCTCATCACTAAAAGGTGTGTGATCCTACTGTCTGTCAAAAAAATCATCACTGCCTTCAAACAATCCAAAGGGAAATCACCTGGGATGCTGCACAAGAGAGCAGCCATGAAACCTGCTCTTGTTTTAAACAACATTAGTGAAAGGAATTTGCCTTCTCTAGCAACCTTTGCTAGGGTGACAGGTTGGCTAAGTGCAATGTGTCCCCTTCTAGCTGCAGAGCCACTTAGGCAGTAGCAGTAGTAAGCTCTTATCTTCTAACTGAATTAGTTTTGTAAGAGAGACAAGGTAGGTGAGGTGATATCTCTTATTGGACCACCTTCTGCTGCTGGAAGGTATAAGCTTTCAAGCTACACAGAGCTCTTAGGTCTGGGAAAGGAAGCAGTGTCTGAAGTGCTCTGTGTAGCTCAAAAAGCTTGTACCTTCTACCAACTGAAGTTTGTCCAATAAAAGGTATCACCTCACCTACTTTGTCCCTCTCATATCCTGGGACCAACACAGCTACAACAGCACTTCGGACAAGAATTAGTATTTTAGCTAAAGTAGTAGAGGTCTGTGTTTTTGGTGCACAGGGCCCAGGTTCTATCTTCATTTCACCAGGTAACTTGTGATTCCCAAAGATTTCAAAACAGACAAGAGAGCCACTGTCAGTCAAGAATCAGAGGTCAGTTATGGGGGGGGAAAAGGGGGCGGCAGTCCTTTAGCATTCACACTTGGCTATGGATGAATAGGGAGGAAAACAGAAGCCCGTTTTTGGATGTCTGAAATCTGTTAGGTTTCAGAATAGCTGCTGTGTTAGTCTGTATTTGCAAAAAGAAAAGGAGTACTTGTGGCACCTTGGAGACTAACCAATTTATTTGAGCATAAGCTTCATCCAATGAAGTGAGCTGTAGCTCACAAAAGCTTATGCTCAGATAAATTGGTTAGTCTCTAAGGTGCCACAAGTACTCCTTTTCTTTTTGAAATCTGTTATTTTCTTTTCAGGATTTCTGTTCATAAATTCAGGGCACTGCGATATCACCTCAATTCTGCAAATCATTTAAGCATGTGCTTAAGTTACCTTGAATTTCAATGGGATCTGAGCACATGCTTAGGGGCTGTGATGAATAGGGATAATTTGTTAAACCTAAGGGAGCTGTTCTCCTTTGATATGTGCACATAAGTCCCATCAATACCAATGAGATTTATGTACTGTATTTGCACATCCAGATCCCCTCTATCATTCGAATAAATTCCAGCTAAGCAAGCCAAGAAACACATCGACAGTTCCTGGACCTTTTGAGCACCTCATTTACTTAGAGTAGCTTATTATTTTTCTACCATTGACACTAGCCAAAATATGATGAAAGGTGCTAATAAAACGAACAAACAAAACCCCCAAAGGATACAAAGAGAAACAAAACCACCACTGAGAAAGCAGAAATGTTTCTGATTTGGAATGTAACAAATGACCCGGAACTTCTTTTGTGATCATAGCAAACGGCGAGAGGACTGGGAGCGATCAGTCTTCGTGCGATTAAAAGAGGGAGGCTACAGGCTGAAAGAAAACATTCTGTTCCATCTGTATGTGAGCACTTCACCCTGCGGAGATGCACGCCTCAACTCCCCCTACGAAATCACAACTGACTGTAAGAGCAATTACTTCTCCAACCCTACCCCTCCCCTTTTTTTTAAGGCAGATCTTTGTTCCTTTGTTTGTGGATAACATATTTCACTAGCAAGCACAGATGATAGGGGTGTGTGTCTGTCTGGATCTCTGTATGTATGTGTTGGGATGGAAACGGTATGGGTGGAAATGAAAGCTGGTCAAGTGTCATGGGACTTCCGTGCCTGCCTGCAGCTCAGTGGCTGTGCTGTAAGAAAACCCCACAGGCCCTAGTAAATAAACACCTTTCATGTAAAGACCTGGGAGATCATCCAAGCCATGGTCCTCTGGTGGAGCAGAGCATCACAACTGTGACTGGATTTGGCCGTTTCCTTCTCAGGGTTTAGGTTGTACAATCATAATAGTTCCTTGTGATTATCAAAAATAGTCTGTCATCCGATGATCCCAAAGCACTTTGCAAACAGCTTGTTGTCGTTATTATTAATTTTATTATTATTATTACCCAGTTCTTATATGATGATTTTCATCCACAGGTCTCAAAAGCACAGTAGTTTCTAGAGGCCCCAAATGAGACCAGGATCCCACTGTGCTAAATGCTGCACATATACGTAGTGACAAACAGTCCCTGCCTGAAAGAGCTTACAGAACAAACAAGACAGAAATGAATGGAAGGGGAAACAGAGACACAGAAAGGTGATGTGACCTGCCTTAGGTCACACAACACCCTTGTTGCAAGTATCTTGATCTTCATGTTGCAGGCAAAGAAACTGAGGCACATAGTGGAGAGATTTGATCAACCTCATGCAGCCAATGAGTGGTATAGCTGGAGAGTGGTACTTCTCCCAAACCCCACTTTACAAACATATTTGTTCATTTTTAAATATTATTTTCCTGGGAATGGAAAGTTTCACACCTGTAATGATATGTGGAACATCAAGCCTGCCAAGCTGAAATTAAAAAAAACCATTCCTATTGGTAGTAATATTGGTCCCAGTTTGTAGAAGGTGAAAAGATGTCCTGGACTGGGACTCAGAAGACCAGAGTTCTATTCCTGGCTCTGCTCTGGCCTGCTGGGGGACCTTAGACAAGATACTTCAACTCCCTGTTTCTCAGCTTCCCTGTCTGTAAAATGGGGATAATGATACTGACCTCCTTTGTAGAGCACTTTCAGAACTACTGATGAAAAGCGCTATACAAGGGCTAGGTATTAATTATTAATTTATTATTATTTATTTCTATATTCTGTAATGGTGTCATGGAAAATATAAAGAAGAGAAAGAAAATGTCAAAAAGTCAAACAAAAAACTAGTCTAATTTCAAGGCTAATTTCAATAAAGAGCTAGCACAAGCCATCAAACACCAGTGATTACTCTCTAAAGATGCATTAATGTTTAAAAACAGCATCTCGCCTTGTGGTTTCTGGTTTTGAGTAGGAATATGGTAAGCCTTTATCAATATGTGGAGTGAGTGAAATCCATTCCTCAAATCTCCCAAAAATTTCCTGCGTTATCCACCGTTACTTCCACAGCATCCCCAAATCTCCTTCTTATGTGCCTTGTTATGGTAAAAGAAGAGATAAGTTTGCATGCACTCAAAACCACATTCTTAAAATAGATGGCACTGGGTAACAATCAATGACAGATGTAAAAGTTTGACACTGGGGCTATGTCTACACTACCATTTACGTCAGCAAAACTCATGTCGCTCGGGGATGTGAATATTCCATCCCCTGCGCAACGTAAGTTACACCAGCATAAGTGTAGAGTGCACAGCACTATTACCGCCAACATAGCTACTGCTGCCCATGGGGGATGGATTAATTATGTCAACGGGAGAGCTCTCTCCCGACAGCATAGAGCAGCTACACAAGAGATCTTACAGTGGTGCAGCTGCATTGGTACAGCTCCGCGGCTGTAAGCTCTCTAGTGTAGACCTAGCCCAGGTGTTTGTAATGGCTGTAATGCAGTCTGTAGCTGAAGGAGGAAAGATCAAGCAAATCCCTCTTGAGCATGACTGAAATGAGCCAATGAGTGACCAGAGCAGAAGAGAGTAAATCTGTAGAATGGCATCAGTGTTTTTCCTAGATCAGGCTTGAGTTGTTCTGATGGTTGATGTATCTTCTGCCAACAAGGGACAATCACTTACTTGTAATTCTGAAAATATAACTCCATCAAGATTCTGACTTCTGATTCCTTAGTGTGAGACCAGCCGAACTCTCTCAGTTCTTACAGAACTTTGATCCTTTGAGGGCAGCAGTAGTGGGATAAAGTGAGGGCCATTCTCTCCTCAGCCAGCATGTCCCACCACCTGCCATGTGTTAATGCTGGCTCCCAGACATTCCTGTCAGTTCTGGAGGTGAAGCTCCCAAATGATAAACCAGTTTAATCATGGCCCAAAAATGGGCCTCAACAAAAATAAGATACAAGGTGTAAATGCTGATTCTCTGTACATAAAGATAAACCCCAAAGTCTGAGAGTGAATGATAATCCTGTCAGGATAATATCTTCAGAGAAGCAGGTAATTTAGTCACCAGTTACAGATAAAGTAACTTTCCTTTCCCTCAAGATACCCACAATCTGCCAGGATTGACACTTGTGGAGAATAAGCAGCTCTGGAGAGAACAAATGAAAAAGCAGGTAAAACTGCTATAAGCAGCAACACTAAGGGCTATAGGAAAAGAAGGTAGGAGCGTAATAAAAGTTAACCTATCTGTCACAGTGCCTGGTATGTGGCTCACAACTGAGGGGCCAATCTTAGGTCAGACTGTCAGAAAACAGGGCAGACACCCCAAACTGGTATATTCTATAATTAGAGATCGCCAAGCCAGTAACAAATGTGCGCTACTGGAATACTGTCTCACCATAGAGCCAGAGGCAGTCCCCTTAGGCACTCCAGATGATTTACCAAGAGACAAGCTGGACTTAATGATGAAAGGTTATTAAAAACAATACTCATCACACATTATTTTCTTCCAGCCCCAAAGGGCCAATCATGTACCCAAGGTTAGGGTGTACTTCAGCTCTCATCAAAGACAACGCTGACAGCCAATTTCTTAAGTAAACTAAAGATTTATTAGGTAAGAAAAGGAAATGAGTGTCATTGAGAGGTTCAAGCAGATAAAATACAGTACAGGTGAATTAGAGTTTGTAGTCCAAATGATGCAGAGATGTAATGTCTGCTAGTTTTCAATAAGTTCCTCAGGGTTTCCCAAAATGGCTTTTGGGGACCTCTGTCTTGCATCTGGAACCCCCCTGTCAGTGTTCAGATGGCTCAAAGGTGTGGAATCACTCCCAGTGTGCCTTTTTATAGCTGAAAACAGTCTAGCAAGCATTTTCATCACCACATGGACCTTGCTTTGTTGACTAAAAGTGGACAAAGTCTATGGATCTTCCACTCTTCTTCATATAATGACCAATGCTTAGAAATCAACAACCTTCTCATTCAAAGTTTTAAGGCTTCAGTTCCGGCTGATGGGCCATTTAGAGATAATGTAAGCATAATGTGATAGCCAGGAACAATACTTCATTAGATTTTATACATCAAGTAACTTCACATCTAAACATTTAAATACAGGCCTTTTGACCTAATGTTAATTAAGTAGAGTTGCATACATAATGTAAAAGTAATTACAGAGTTACAGGACATGAAAAAGGATATAACAACAACAGGTTAATTGAGTTACACTAATATACGTTAAACAGGATGTAGGTAGATGAAGACAAATGCAATTAACATCTGTTCTAACAAGTGAAGTGCCTAGTGCCTTTTAACATTCCTTTGAAGTTCACCCACCAGTGAAGTGGTACACTTAACACTTCTCTGAAATCTTGACCTGAGCTAGCCAGCTGTCAGGACCACACTACCTTTAAACAAAAGGACTAGAGTGATTCAGGTATTTAAAGACCAGTCATACTTACTTCAGTGCCAGATAAATTTGCTGAAACAATTTAAAAAATATTATAAAAATCTGTTATGAAAAAATGTTTTGATAGGAACAAACCAACATGTCTTCTGTCAAGAAAAATCTTGGTGTGCACACAAAATGGTCATTAATAGCCTAATCTAAAGCCTGTGGTAGTCAAAGGAGAGATGACCATTGACTTCAGTGTGTGTGGCGGGGCGGGTGGGGACTGGCCCCAAAGGAGAATTAGTTGACTTAATTTATTTGGACTTTCCAAAAGTCTTTGGCACAGTCCATCCCCAGAGGTTATTACTAAGTAGTCATGTGATCAGAAGTAAAGAACTGTCATGAATTAGAAATTGGTTAAGAGAGAAAACAAAGCATAAGTAGTCAATTTTCAACGTGACAAATAGTTAGCAGCAGTTGGTGCCCCTAGGTTCCATATTGAAATCGGTGTTGTTTGCAATATTTGTCAGTGATCCAAAAAAGGGGAGTGTCTGTTTTTGTGTATGTCTTTGACATAATTTGCAAGTGACACAAAATTATTTAGGTTACTGAGGACTAGAGAAGACTGGGAGGGACTCCAGAAAGCCCCAACAAAGTTAATGGCACATGAAATTCAGTGTTGACCAATTAATGATAACCACCCAGGAAAAAGTCCTGGATAGCATTGTGGACCATTCAATGAAATCCAAATGCTGCACAACAAACGAATGCTACGCGTCCCCATGATGGACTCAGAATTTGCAGTAGGAAAGGTTTTGACATTGTGAAAAACCAGTGGGGCAATCTGACAGTAGCTGACCAGGTATACTGTCTAGCTAAGTACCCAAACACAAACAGTTTGAAACAAGTACTTCATATTTTGGATACCAGGCTCCAACCTTCATCTCACTCCACTATAAAGAAGAGACAACGAGGTCTATAGTGAGAACTGACCCAATACAGATAGGCACAAAACATCTCTCTGTTTAAAGGACACATATGGGTTGATGAAAAGCAGTGCAGTGCAGCTTGCAGTAGCTAAGGCTTCCTATATAATGTACCCTTGCTGTGTGATTGTAAAGCTGCTTATTTATGTAACCCCTCATTATCATTGTATCCGAGTGCCTCACTGCCTTTAATGTGCTTATCTTGTGACACCCCTGTGAGGTAGGCAGCCCCACTGACTGTTTGGCAGGCTTCCTGCTTCTGATGTACTTCCAAAAAAATTGCTCTTGGTTTTTGAATCTTTGGCTAGTTGCTTTTCAATTCTTTTTCGGCCTGCCTAATTATACTTTTACGCCTGGCTTGCCAGAGTTTATGCTCCTTTCTATTGTCCTCAGTAGGATTTAACTTCCAATTTTTTAAAGGATGCCTCTTTGCCTCTCACTGCTTCTTTTACTTTGTTGTTCAGCCACAGTGGCAATTTTTTGGTTCTCTTACTATGTTCTTTTGTTTTTGTTTTTGTTTTTTTAATTTTGTTTTTTACATTTAATTTGAGCCTCTATTATGGTGTTTTTTAAAAGTTTCCATACAGCTTGCAGGCGCTTCACTTTTGTGACTGTGCCTTTTAATTTCTGTTTAACCAGCTTCCTTTTGGGGCCTACAAGAGCAAGCACTTGAACGTAGGTCTCCAAATCCTATGCTTGTGCCATAACCAGTGGACAGTCTTTCCTCCCTCCTCCAACTACTGGTTTCAGAGTAACAGCCGTGTTAGTCTGTATTCGCAAAAAGAAAAGGAGTACTTGTGGCACCTTAGAGACTAACCAATTTATTTGAGCATGAGCTTTCGTGAGCTACAGCTCACTTCATCAGATGCATACCGTGGAAACTGCAGCAGACTTTATATATACACAGAGAATATGAAACAATACCTCCTCCCACCCCACTGTCCTGCTGGTAATAGCTTATCTAAAGTAATCTTCAGGTTAGGCCATTTCCAGCACAAATCCAGGTTTTCTCACCCTCCACCCCCCCACACAAATTCACTCTCCTGCTGGTGATAGCCCATCCAAAGTGACAACTCTTTACACAATGTGCATGATAATGAAGTTAGGCCATTTCCTGCACAAATCCAGGTTCTCTCACTCCCTCACCCCCCTCCAAAAACCCACCCCCATACACACACAAACTCACTCTCCTGCTGGTAATAGCTCATCCAAACTGACCACTCTCCAAGTTTAAATCCAAGTTAAACCAGAACATCTGGGGGGGGGGGGTGTAGGAAAAAACAAGAGGAAATAGGCTACCTTGCATAATGACTTAGCCACTCCCAGTCTCTATTTAAGCCTAAATTAATAGTATCCAATTTGCAAATGAATTCCAATTCAGCAGTTTCTCGCTGGAGTCTGGATTTGAAGTTTTTTTGTTTTAAGATAGCGACCTTCATGTCTGTGATTGCGTGACCAGAGAGATTGAAGTGTTCTCCGACTGGTTTATGAATGTTATAATTCTTGACATCTGATTTGTGTCCATTTATTCTTTTACGTAGAGACTGTCCAGTTTGACCAATGTACATGGCAGAGGGGCATTGCTGGCACATGATGGCATAAATCACATTGGTGGATGTGCAGGTGAACGAGCCTCTGATAGTGTGGCTGATGTTATTAGGCCCTGTGATGGTGTCCCCTGAATAGATATGTGGGCACAATTGGCAACGGGCTTTGTTGCAAGGATAAGTTCCTGGGTTAGTGGTTCTGTTGTGTGGTATGTGGTTGTTGGTGAGTATTTGCTTCAGGTTGCAGGGCTGTCTGTAGGCAAGGACTGGCCTGTCTCCCAAGATTTGTGAGAGTGTTGGGTCATCCTTTAGGATAGGTTGTAGATCCTTAATAATGCGTTGGAGGGGTTTTAGTTGGGGGCTGAAGGTGACGGCTAGTGGCGTTCTGTTATTTTCTTTGTTAGGCCTGTCCTGTAGTAGGTAACTTCTGGGAACTCTTCTGGCTCTATCAATCTGTTTCTTTACTTCCGCAGGTGGGTATTGTAGTTGTAAGAAAGCTTGACAGAGATCTTGTAGGTGTTTGTCTCTGTCTGAGGGGTTGGAGCAAATGCGGTTGTATCGCAGAGCTTGGCTGTAGACGATGGATCGTGTGGTGTGGTCAGGGTGAAAGCTGGAGGCATGCAGGTAGGAATAGCGGTCAGTAGGTTTCCGGTATAGGGTGGTGTTTATGTGACCATTGTTTATTAGCACTGTAGTGTCCAGGAAGTGGATCTCTTGTGTGGACTGGACCAGGCTGAGGTTGGTGGTGGGATGGAAATTGTTGAAATCATGGTGGAATTCCTCAAGGGCTTCTTTTCCATGGGTCCAGATGATGAAGATGTCATCAATATAGCGCAAGTAGAGTAGGGGCTTTAGGGGACGAGAGCTGAGGAAGCATTGTTCTAAATCAGCCATAAAAATGTTGGCATACTGTGGGGCCATGCGGGTACCCATAGCAGTGCCGCTGATCTGAAGGTATACATTGTCCCCAAATGTGAAATAGTTATGGGTAAGGACAAAGTCAAAGTTCAGCCACCAGGTTAGCCGTGACATTATCGGGGATAGTGTTCCTGACGGCTTGTAGTCCATCTTTGTGTGGAATGTTGGTGTAGAGGGCTTCTACATCCATAGTGGCCAGGATGGTGTTATCAGGAAGATCACCGATGGATTGAAGTTTCCTCAGGAAGTCAGTGGTGTCTCGAAGGTAGCTGGGAGTGCTGGTAGCGTAGGGCCTGAGGAGGGAGTCTACATAGCCAGACAATCCTGCTGTCAGGGTGCCAATGCCTGAAATGATGGGGCACCCAGGAGTTCCAGGTTTATGGATCTTGGGTAGTAGATAGAATATCCCAGGTCGGGGTTCCAGGGGTGTGTCTGTGCGGATTTGATCTTGTGCTTTTTCAGGAAGTTTCTTGAGCAAATGCTGTAGTTGCTTTTGGTAACTCTCAGTGGGATCATAGGGTAATGGCTTGTAGAAAGTGGTGTTGGAGAGCTGCCGAGCAGCCTCTTGTTCATATTCCGACCTATTCATGATGACAACAGCACCTCCTTTGTCAGCCTTTTTGATTATGATGTCAGAGTTGTTTCTGAGGCTGTGGATGGCATTGCGTTCCGCATGGCTGAGGTTATGGGGCAAGTGATGCTGCTTTTCCACAATTTCAGCCCGTGCACGTCGGCGGAAGCACTCTATGTAGAAGTCTGCTGCAGTTTCCACGGTATGCATCTGATGAAGTGAGCTGTAGCTCACGAAAGCTCATGCTCAAATAAATTGGTTAGTCTCTAAGGTGCCACAAGTACTCCTTTTCTTTTTCCTCCAACTACTGTTTCACACACTCTCATGTTGACACTTCTGCATACACATTGCTGCGGATCAGAGGACCCTGTGACCACCTCTCCTTTTCCAGTGCCCCCTCCCACTTTGTTTTAGTTGTACAGACAGCTGCTATTGGCCCCGGACCTAGTGACTATGCTTAGGGGCAGTATCCTAGCTCTATTGTTTGCAACATACTCCACTGGTTTATACAGAATACAGTGCATACATTACACCTTTCACCACCTGGGAAACTACAGAATAATCGAATTGGGCCATTGATGTGTCTTGCGGCTTCTTTGATTTGTTAATTATTTTCATGAGCCTCCTTTGAAGTAAAAGGAATCACACACACAAAAAAAAAACCTGAGTCAGTGAATCCTTAACTTCCCAAACTCTCTTCCTCCAGCAAGTTTTTGCTTCTCTGGACATGTTTCTTCCAAAGTGTGCACTCTCTCTCTACATGGATTGACACAGATAGATAAAATCTGCCGTAGGGCTGTCTCCACTCTCCTCCCCTGGGCTGTTTTTCTATCTCTTGCTAACATGCCTTGTGCCATTGACTCCTTGATAGCCCAGCTCCTGTTTTATCCCCACTCCCTTTAGGTCTGAAACACACCATTGCATCTGCTCCATGGGGTCTTCCTCCTGCTTGTCTATTAACCTACAGCTGTGCTGGAACTCTGATGCACACAGATTCAACAGAGCTCCAATCTGAACTGGATCCACATGCAACCATATGAGCTGGGTCATTGAATTTGTGGGTAATTTAGAGGTGTGATGTGAATTTTTCAGTGGGAATGGGGAAGGCGAAGAGAAGAGCACATGGAAAGACACACCACATGAAACCTTGAATTCATATACTCCATAGATGGCATTGTGATTTTAACAACTCAAGGCTTCAGCTGCTGATCTTTTTACCCCATCTGCAATGAAAATGCAAGCTCAAAGCTCTGTTTCCTCCCGTTGACTGAGCTGTTCTAGAGGAAGCAGCCTGGCCAAACCAGCCCTGTTAGAGTTAGTAGAACTAACCCAAACTTTTGTGGGTTCAGGTTTGGTCACCTGGGGGACAGACATTGCATCACAGTATGATCCCCAGGTCAGGAACCCAACCTCAGCACAAAAGCAGCAGAAAAGGACCAGCCTTACCAGGAGGCCATATAAGCCAATCCATCTTCCAGAGAACTGGACTCAAAAGGCAGTGATATCCATGGCCCATCACTTCTCCATGGAAAAGTTCCCCAAACACAGACTGTTCTAAGCTGACATCAGGATGCAAATATCATCAGCTCGCGATGCTTCGTGAGCCACAACCTGTGTCCAAACTTTTTGGAGTTTGGTCAGTGTTTTCAGAAATGCATGAGAAAATTGTCAGCTTCTCCTCTACTGATCCCAGCTGCTGTTTGAATGGTCTGTTCCGGAATAGGCACCTTTTACTTTTGTAGTGCTATTTTCTGCTAGGAAATGTTTGTTTCTTGGAGAGGAGGGGAGGAAAAGGTTCCCATTTCAAGACAGAACATCTAAGTAGCAGCTCACCTCTCTGATTACTGATTAGGTACTGTTCAGTGGTAAAAAAAAAAAAAATGAGGTTCTTTATGGATTGGAATATACTACCCTCAGGGCAATCAATGTATAGGTGGGACACAGTCATTTTAGGTGGGGAACTATTTAGTTTTAGCTGTACACCTGCTCAATAATGACAGGTACTTTTCACTTCTCAGTGCTTTGCTGTGATTGCTGGGCTGTTCAGTTAATTGGTGCTGCTGCTTTGGAGGCCCCCCCGCTTCACTTCAAGTGTAGGTAACTTGAGTTAACTCTGCAGTGAAGATGTAGCCAGCACAGTATTCCCTATAGTTAGCTCTCCCCGTCATTTGTGCCTGTTGTTCTCAGCTGGGAGCAGAAAATGACTTTAGTTTCTGGCTCAGAACAGCTGACATGGCAGCACTGCAGAGCGTGGCAGCAGGTTAACAGCTTTGTACAGGCCTGCCCTCAGTCCTAATGTAGCATAACAGCTCTGTACTCCTTGGGCCTACCTGCGGGAAAGTAAGAACAGGGAAGCAATACTGTAAAATACCTGTCGGCTTTATTATTGGCATTATCATAACCCAGCTAGCTCTGAAAGAGGAAGACTGCTGTCACTGCATATTGTGAGCTAGCAAGGAGTCATGGGCAGACAGCTCTAATGGTCAGAGTCCGAGTCTGCAGGAGCAGGATGGATCTCAGTTGCACAGGGAACTTCCTGTTCCTGCGCTGGGTATATATAGAAGGACCCCCAGCTGTGGCAGCGTCCCCCGGGTGCAACCTGGACTGTGGGACCCCTGAGCCCTCCGAACCTACCAATCTGGGATGGCTCTCACACTGTGATGCTGATGTCAAACTACAAACCTCTGGCAGACACTGCACTTACACAGCCATCCACAGGCAGGGACACACCCAACCGAGTTATATCAATGATTTCTCAATCACTCATGAACCAATAATAGTAAGGCTCCAGCCAGTTCATCCCAGCTCCCCAGCCTTGCATCCCAGAATTGTACCATCTTGCACTGATCAGAAATGTGACTGGTATAAGCTCATTACCTAGTTCGCCACTCTGTCAAAAGGGCAGTGGACGTGCAACAACCCTTTTTAACATGAGCTGATATGTCCCAGCACTGTTTTAGGCAAAATATAAAACAGATTTATCAGCTACAGAAAGATAGATTTTAAGTGATTATAAGTGGTAGGTGTAAAGGTCAGAAATAGTTACATTAAGAAAATGAAAAGTAAACACAGATTCTAAATTTTAAACTTGTCATATAAGCAAGAGTTAAATAAAACAATGTCTCACCCTGACAGGTGGTACAAACAGGTTACAGTTCCTCAATACACCAGCTAGGACTACCTTCCTGCCTGGGACCATCCTTCTCCAGTTCAAAGTCTTTCCCCAGTTCAGACATTCTTCCAGGTGTTGAGATGGGGCATAGGCTCTGACTCCATGAGTGCTCTGGGGCTGGAGCACCCATGGGGAAAAATGGTGGGTGCTGAGCACCCACCGGCAGCCCTCCTCTCTCTCCATCCCCCCAGCACCTCCTGCCCGCTGCCAGGCCCTGCAGATCAGCGCCTCCCCCTCCCTCCTTGCACCCCCCACCCACCTCACTCAGCTGTTTGACGGCATGCAGGAGGCCGGGAGGAAGGGGGGAGGAGCAAGGACGCGGCTTGCTCAGGGAAGTGGGTAGAACTGGAGACGAAGAGGAAGGGTGGGCGTGGAGCAGGGGCGGGAAGCGGCAGGGTGGGCTGGGGCCTTGGGTGGAGTGGGGGCAGGGCCTGGGGAAGAGCCGGAGGTTGACCATGCCCCAGGATTTTGGAAAGTTGGTGCCTCTGAGATGGGGGAGTAGGGGGGAGAGGCCAAGTCACTTCCCCTCTTTTATACTTTCTTCCAGCTTGCTGGAAAGATCTTTGCTGTTAAGTAGGGATCAGGCAGTTCCTATTGGTCAAGCAGTCTCCATTGCCTCTCTGTCTTCTCTAAAGAGTCTCTGGGATAATGGATTCTTTTCTTGATGGGTGTTGATGAGCCATCAACACTGTCTGGCTATTGATGGATACTCCTTTGTTATAAGTGAAAGGCTCACTGTGGGTGTTCCCAACATATTTCAGTAACGCATATGGCAATGCCTCATAACTTCACATACAATGATAGTACATACAATCCAACAGGAAATTAACGTTCAACTGATCAAGACTTTTAAAATGATACCTCACAAGGTATACTTTGTACAGAAGATATCATAATCGTATCACCATGGTGAATATAGAGGTTCCAGGGTGTGACTTTGAGGTACAGGGTCAAACCAGCACTCTGCCAGTCAGGGTCCAGGACTGGTGTCCTCTGTCAGGGTTCAGCGTCTGCCTAGCAACTGTTAGCAGTTCTCTGGGTGACAGGTTAGAGTTTACTTGCCCCTAAGAGTTCTGTGGGACCAGGGTTTAAGACTTGTGGTTCCTGACACAAGGCACTAATGGGTATAAAGCATTCAGTATCAGATAGCCAGTGTAGGCAACTGTTATTATTACCTCATCTTTGCTTAGCCCAGTCACTGTAGCTAGTATTTTAATTTTTATTGGCTTGTGACTTTCTTGGGTACTGTTTGGTTTGCAGATTTTTTAGCAATATTATAAACAACATCATAAAGGAAGATTTCTTTTAGGAGAGAAAAAGAGAGTGTCTGTGTGTGTATGGAGGAGGATATGGAAGGGAGGGGATTCCACCAACTATCCTGGGTAGCCCCAGACTTTAGTTAAAGACAGTAAACTAGCATTCTGTGGACATGCAGAACCGATGTAATTAAAGTGGCTTATGATCATCAACATAACTTACATCGACTTAAGTCTGTAGTGTAGACATGATTTGGCCAGAGCCTTAGAAAGCTTTCATGCAAAGCAAAATCTATTTGTCTGGGTCCAGGCAAGTTAATTTCCACAGCTATAATCAGATCCTAAGTTTAATAGAATGCTTGAATCACCAAAGGGAATTGCACTGTGTTTATTGATTCTGTTTTGTTTCTAGGTATTGCTGGTTTGTAAAACATTACATTCAGAAGCAATGTTCAGATGCAATATAATGGCTACATTAATCAGAAAAAGGCCACAGCTGAGAAGTCTGCAGAATAGTGGGAGGAATTTTCACACAGGCAAGCTATTTGTCCAAGTATTTGGCTGGCCCTGAAACAGTTATTTGTGAACTCATCTGGGGCTTCCTGCAGAGTGGATCAACAATATGCAAAACAGCTCATGACAAAGAATGCTCAGTCCCATCCCCCCAGGATCTGGGAATACTACTAGAGTCACAAAAGTGGAATGCAGGCCCTTTGCTAGATCCACAAAGGGATTTAGGTACCTATCTCACCCCATGTATTGTGTAGGGAGCCTGGGTGCCTAACTCAGGGCTGTGGATTCCACTAGGTGGCAGGGAGCCTAAACATTAGTTGTTGCAATGCTGCATTGAAGTCCCCTTTGTGGAGCTAGCTCCTCATGGACAAAAGGTCCCTTGACAAACATTATTCTTTTTGCTTTGATTCTAATGCATCTAGTCTGCACCATGCCATCAGGGTGTCTGCTACTGTCCAATCCAGGACATCCTGAACTCAATAATCCCTTTCTGTTTTTATCTTTAAAAATATATATAGGGGGGTTAGTTTCTTCTTTCAGGATTTGCCAGTCATTTGCCACAGTGCATAAGCAGTAAGAGGGTTGTTGTCAATCATCCAGTACAACACATTTCGTCCAGTTTAGAAAGACATTTCTAGCATACTGGTTAAAACCCAGTGTAGTCTTAATGATGTGATCACACAAATAGCCACATTCCATAGATGAACAAAGGCAGTCCTAGGCCTGAGTCCATGGCAGTCACAGTAGGAGTCACACCTAAAGCTCAGCAGCTGAGGCCAGAGGCAGATTGGTGTCTGGTGGGATTTTCAAAAGTGCTTAGGCGCACCTAAGGGAGACCTAAGTCCTATAAAAAAAAGACAGACCTGATCTGACTGTTAATGCTTTTGAGTGGGAGTAAGAAACTGATGGGGTCTAACCCCAGCTCTGACACTGACTCCCTCTGTGGTCTCACTTAGGCTCTGGTTACGTCAGTTTCCACATCTGTAAAATGGTGATGAAAGTTACCTACCTTACACAACTGTGTGAAGATCAATTAATGCTTACAATAGATCTTTGAAGATGAAAAAATCTAGAGCTATGTATTATTATTAATAATAATAATAATCATAATAATAATTCATAGATTTTAAGGCCAAAGGGGACCATTGTGATGAGCTAGTCTGATCTTCAGCATAACACTGAACTTCACGCCTAGAGGCCATAGAACTTCACCCAGTGATTCCTTCACTAAGCCTCATAACTTATAGTTTAACTGGAACATATCATGAGAGAAAGCCTTGGCCATGAAACCTGTAGACTCTAGGAATGCCAAGACACATAAGACTAGAGTTGGTTGTAAAATAGGAAAATTATTTTGTGAAAAAAATTCATTTTCTGTTTCTCATGAAATTTCGCAGGATATTTTTATTAACATGTTTACTAAACTTGCTATAGAACATTTTCAGTTATTGAAAAAATCATGTTTTCTTGGTAAAAACTAGGGTTTTGGTAAATGAAAAATGTCTCTCATGATGTTAGTAAAAATATTGATGAAAAATAGCTTGGAAATTTTCACAAAAAAATTCCATGATGTTAACGGTTTTACCAGAAAAGTTTCATTTGTTTATAAAAAGAAGAGTCTTAGATGGAAAAATCTTTTAGATAGCATCCTGCTCCTGTGGTACTGTGATTAGGAGTCTTATGGGCCTCTAGCTCCCATTGACTT
Organism: Eretmochelys imbricata; assembly: GCF_965152235.1. Classification (NCBI taxonomy): domain Eukaryota; kingdom Metazoa; phylum Chordata; order Testudines; family Cheloniidae; genus Eretmochelys; species Eretmochelys imbricata. The sequence goes on from NC_135573.1 coordinate 246,388,923, forward strand.
CTGCCTTGTTGGCACCACAAAATCCCTACATTCTGGATGTGCTCCGTCTGAGAACTGAGTACCAGCAATTACGTTCAAAGCTGCAAAAGGATTAGTTGATCATCGGTGGCAACCATCTAATGAGTCTTTGTGACTAGCAACTAATCTCACAAAAAGTTCGCTCCTTCTGAGGCACAAATCCTAAACGGCAGCTAGAATTTTGCAGCTCCCAGAAGGCCTTTTGACAGATCTCCACACTTTGCCCCACGGGGGCTGCTGCGCTTTCGAAGCGATGGTGCAGCACGTCTAATTTTAGATGAGAAGTGCAATTAGTAATTAAAAATAATAATCTTGAAGCATTCAAGTTGCACTTTCCTTGATTGGTATCTCCAAGCCACATGCACAGAATCTTAATTCCTCTGACAAATCTTGTGATTTCTGCTTAGATGTGCTAACACAATTCTCATCCAGAGCCGGGCTGGGTTCTCAGCATGGAAAATAATAATTATAGGTGAGACGAACCCCACCCTGACCACAATAATTTTCATTCCTCTGGGCCCTCAGAAATAATTTACAAGCACAATAGCCAACTGTTTGTGGCTTTGATGGCAATAATTTGTTTTAAGGGACCATTAAGTAGTAGTATGTATTTACCAGCTAACAGGCCCCTGAGGGAGAGTATGTGACATGACACACATTTCATAGGATAGATATTTCCCACAATATCATGTTTGGTCTCATAAGGATAAAGCCCCATGTGAGACGGCAGCTTGTTTAGAAGTTGTTCCAAAGACACAAAAGGCCCCAATAGTTAGTATAAAGTGTTCTTTCTTTAGCAGTTAGCTTCACTCTAACATAACTCCAGCTAGGATGAGCATTTCACATACGTTTCTAGCTTTTACTAATGTAAGGAAAAGAAAAGACATTGGAACGGAACTGAGGTCCCACCCTTCTAATACTTATGTGTGAAGGCATTGTCTGATGTAACTAAATTCAGCCCTTTCAACAGATCACAGTCCCTGGTAATACTTTCCCATTCCTGGCTATTAGTCCTAAATATTGCTGACAGACCATACATGTCAAGACAAGACAAAAACCACAGTTCAATAGCAACTAATTTAAAACAGATGAGGAGAAATAAAGCAGTAGTTTCCTGTTCTATACTTTTGGATGTTTATTCATGCTGATCATCTCCCGTGAACATTCCCATCAATGTTTTTCTATATATGTGATAGATTGAATTCCATTTGTCCAGGGTTCACAGATAAGCAAACTCCCAGGAACTTCAATGGAACCAGAATTTCACACCTGAAACCAGGAGCAGTGGAAGCTCCCTAAAAGTGTGGGGCCACCGGTGCCTAAACTGTGGCCCTGCCTCCCAGGCCTTGCCACCCTGAGGTCTCCCCCGCCCCCCAGCCCTGCACCACCTCTTCCCCTGAGGCCCTGCTCCTACACTGCCTCTTCCCCCCAAGACCCTCGCTGCTCCTCTCTACTCCCTCCTCACCGTCGCTCACCCTTACAGTGATGGAGCCAGGACCCCCTGCTCCCCCCCTTGTTCCAATGCCCCTGCCTGATAGATTAGAAATTATGGATCAAGTAGAAGGATTCAAGAATGCTCTCTTTAAAATTAGTGCAGAGCAAGAGAAAGATAAAATACCTCAGGTAACACCCTGAATAAAGTCAAGGGATGCCTAATTATCATCCAAAAACAGGATTTCGGCCAGGAAAGACAGAGAGGTGAGAAGAGAGTAAAGGGTTTTATCTTTAGCTGATAAAGTCATGGGCCTCTTTTTCCTAGTAAATATTGGACTGATTTTGGGGATGATCCCCAAGAATCTCCATGAGCTGTAATAATGTTGTGATAAAGCTCTCGGCCTACATTTCAGACTTGACTAATGATATTGGGTGCCACAATTTCTGGGTGCCCAACTTGAGACATCAGAAAGGGGCCTGATTTTTAGAAAATGCTGAGCACTCACCATCTACAAATCAGGCCCCTTAATATTCTCTCAAGTGGGCAGCCAAAAATTGGGACACCCAAAATCACTCTTTGGTTTTGAAACTGTAGGCCTTTTTCCTCCTTATGTGCCTGTCTCTAAAGCAAGGCAAGACCAAGAACACCTGACCACATCTGACATTCTAGCCAGCGAAGAGCCAGAGGTACTCATCCATAGCAATCAGTATGTGTTATGACTCCAACCCCAATACAAGTGCACATAATACTATTGTACATTTATATAATAATACCTATATTCAGCTGTCAAGGTTCCTCCCCCACTCTGAACGCTAGGGTACAGATGTGGGGACCTGCATGAAAACCTCCTAAGCTTATCTTTACCAGCTTAGGTCAAAAAGTTCCCCAAGGTACAAAATATTCCACCCTTTGTCCTTGGATTGGCCGCTACCACCACCAAACACTGGTTACTGGGGAAGAGCTATTTGGACACGTCTTTTCCCCCAAATACTTCCCAAAACCTTGCACCCCACTTCCTGGACAAGGTTTGGTAAAAAGCCTCACCAATTTGCCTAGGTGACTACAGACCCAGACCCTTGGATCTTAAGAACAATGAACAATCCTCCCAACACTTGCACCCCACCCTTTCCTGGGAAATGTTGGATAAAAAGCCTCACCAATTTGCATAGGTGACCACAGACCCAAACCCTTGGATCTGAGAACAATGAAAAAGCATTCAGTTTTCTTACAAGAAGACTTTTAATAGAAATAGGAGTAAATAGAAGTAAAGAAATCCCCTCTGTAAAATCAGGATAGTAGATACCTTACAGGGTAATTAGATTCAAAACATAGAGAATCCCTCTAGGCAAAAACTTAAGTTACAAAAAAGATACACAGACAGAAATAGTTATTCTATTCAGCACAATTCTTTTCTCAGCCATTTAAAGAAATCATAATCTAACACATACCTAGCTAGATTACTTACTAAAAGTTCTAAGATTCCATTCCTGGTCTATTCCTGGCAAAGGCAGCATAAAGACAGACTCACAGACCCTTTGTTTCTCTTCCTCCTCCCAGCTTTTGAAAGTATCTTGTCTCCTCATTGGTCATTTTGGTCAGGTGCCAGCGAGGTTACCTTTAGCTTCTTAACCCTTTACAGGTGAGAGGAGTTTTCCTCTGGCCAGGAGGGATTTTAAAGGGGTTTGCCCTTCCCTTTATATTTATGACATCAGCATTATCTTTAATCTGAAGAGCTCAAAGTACTTTTCAAACATGAATTAGTGTTAATTAGAGGTGACGTTACCGCCATGCGCGAAAAGTCATATTCTGCCATCTTTACATTGAAATCCTGAGCTCTGGTTGCATAGAAAAATGCTACCCAAGATGAGAAGGGGTGGCAGAACTTGTATGCATTTCTAATTACAATTGAACTACAAAGTCATTCATATGCTAGTACTGCTTTTTCCATCGCTTTGTTCCTAACTGCCTTTATGAAGCTGTATAAACCACATTGATGAATTGAGAGTCCAGCCTCCAAAAATGCAAGATAGGCTTCCCCCCCCCCCCGACCCTTCTGGAGGAAAGAACAGCCTCCAGTGAAGCACGGAAACAGAAAATGAACCTCAGAGGCAGCCACATGTGAATTTCAGACAGAGCCTTACTTGTGTGATTCTGTTTCATCACCATCCATTTCCTTTGAACGCATCATCTATACATAAACATGGATTTTTTGTTTTGTATACAACTCATTTTTTCACATGCCCATGGAAAACAACACCGGAGCAAGGCGTGCACCCCAAATTAAATGGATGTTAGGGCACTATTTTAAATATGGGTTATCTGTTTCAATTTATAGGACTGTAAGTAATACCCCTGCACCTTTTTATTTCCAACATTCTCAGGAGCTTTTTTTTATGTCTAATTTTACGTCTAGCGTACCTCATAAATCCACCCCAAATTATTTTAAAATTTGTACTCTCTAATTCTGGTTTGAATTGACATTTTGTTCTGGTTGAAGTGACATCCTCAGCTTCCTTCTCCCTCTGCAATTAGTTGAGATTAAGCAGTTGGAAAACCAGCATGGCAAAGCTCAGAAATGTTCAGAGTCACTGATGCTTTGATCACACTGAACAGGAGAGCAGCAATAGACTGTCGTTTGTAACTTCAAGGTACATAAATAAATAAATCTCTGAGATATTTTTTAAGTGATCTGTGGCAAAGGGTATTCCACAAGTGGCGTCACATTAATGTCTAGCAAGCAGTGTGCACTCCAAAATCAGTCCAAAACTTTAATGTAAAATAAAGGGATTCTTTGTTCAATATTTATATTTGCATACATTGCTTAATGATACAGTAAGAACTAAAACTGGGCTCATGTTCCAAAGATCAGATCCGTATCCAACCTTTAACAAAGATCAGGGTGTGGCTTTTAATAAAACATTGTTTTCTTAATACATGTTAAAGAGCAACATATTGGAACATGTGTTTTGTTTATTCTGATGAGGCAAACAACTTGGGACATGCAGCAGTGCACAAGGGTTTAGTCACACAGCATCCACTGAATTTAATAGCCGTTGAGCAGCTAAAATCCCTTATCAATTCTTTGGAAATGTATCCCAGGGTGAGTGTGCACAGGCAATGGTTGCCTGAATCCTATCAGCTAATTCTGTCTGCTCTCCCTCTCCCTAGGTAGAATTTGTATTAGAAAGTAACAAAGTTTGAAGATTGGGCCAGTCCATGTAAGCATTTGAAGGGTGAGATGTTTTGTGTGATCTCTTACATTTACTAAACTATGGAGATCTGTGAAAATGTGTTGCTAAATTACTGGTACTTCCAATCCAGGGCAGAAATGCCATAAAAACAGCCATTCTCATAGTCTTTTGGCCCTTCCAGCTCCAGTCCTGAAGCGCACTAGAAGGGATAAGCATGCACAAACATCAAGTTTAATGGGAAAAAGAACATTTTCCAAAGGTTTGGAACCCACAGAACAGTTGGTTTTGATTTCAATTCAAAAAAATGACCAGCAATTATTGGAGGGGCTGGTTCTTATTTTCCCTGAACTAGATTGCTCCTCCTTAATTCTCTCTGTCTGCTGATTCAGCGATGCTTTGCCCCTGGCTAGGTAACATTTACTTAGCATAATCAAAATTATATAAATGATGGGATATTCCCCTTGTCGTGTAGTCACTAAAATCTTTAGGCCGCTGCATCCTGCCCCCCTCCATCCACCTTGCTAATGTTGCAGGCTTTGACATACAAGAGTGAGTAAAAAGGGGGGTAGCAATTTGGTGTCTGTTTTCAACTGCTTGACTATCAGAGTGAGAATGGAGAACTATGGCTGCAAGGGAGAGGGGCTGTGGCATGGGAATTGGTGAGGGTAAGAGGAACCGGAGCAAAGTGGGGATGATGGGGAGGGAAAGGCTGGGAAGAAAGAGAACACTTTTAAAAGGAAGCGAGGACCAGTAAACATGGAACCTATATGCAGGCGTTAATATAGATTTTTATATAAATAGACCATACCAGACACAACTCTACTCTTCTTGCTGTTCTGGGTGTGCAGTCCCCCATACAGTGTTGTGTCTAAATTTTCTGTGATCATTTGGTCCTACTTCTGGTTGTGTTTGCTGTGGAGCAATGGTGCTGATTGTTTGTCCTGACTGGCCCAAATCCCATCATATCTGCCCCATGTTCCAGTTGTTTAATGACAAAAATGCGGATGCTCACCTTTTTTGGAGATATGTGAGAAAAGACAGTTCACCTCACAGTCTCAAGAGACAAGTGGACCAGTTCTCAGACCACTCTCCCTATAACAGGAACACCAACTGGGCCCTATCGGAGGAGGCAACTTGAACAAAGAGAAGTGGTGGGATCAGAAGACAGGGTCAATGAATATTTTTGAGGTGCTCAGTTAGTGCTGTGATGAGCACCATAGATACGAATCAGAAAAAAACCCACAATTGCATCCCATGACAATAAAGACAAAATGTTAGCTGTATTGGGGGGGAGGGGGGAATCATGCTGCTACTGGCATAGCATTTCCTGTGGAAATAGCGTAGGCAGACCCCTTAAAGAGCTGGGATGTATCAGAGCCTGTCCTTGAATTAATATTTTTAAAACACAAGAAAACGAAGAGCAAATGATCACAGGAGGATCGGCCGACGTAGCTGCTGGCAGGTCACAGCTGACACTGCTGTTCTACATGTGTTTGCTGCACTTGCTAATCCCAGTGTTCTGAAGCAATTTATTTTTCCATTGCTTTTTTGTAAACAATCCATTGGCACCAGCCAAAGTCAATCAATTGCTTCAACTCGCACTAGCAGCACAGGATACACTGTAACAAAGCAAACACGTTGAAAAATGACAGGAGGGAACCGGGCGCAGCGAGGGAACGCGCACAAAGCCAGCTGCTTTCTGCCAGTGGCATGATCAGCCCAGTGACTTGTCACACCTTGATTTTATTTTGTGTGATGAACAAGGTCCATACAGACCTGAAACCTGCTATATACGTGCATATAACCAGGATAATCTTACTTAGCAAATCCTACCTTTTCCATTGACGCCTTACATGACATACTTGGTACAAGATTTGCTGCAATTCTATAACGGTGGTAACATCAGTGATATAAATGGTCATATTCAATCATACAGCATCACACCCCAGTGCAAAACTGATGCAGGAAGGGGTGTCTAGAGTGCATCCTAGAAACTTCCCATTCTTAGTCTTGTATTATTACAGCTTCTAACCCAATATTAAAGGTATCAGTGTATAACAGAAATGGTTCATCAAAATCATCTCTGACTAAAGAGGCTTTCTCTTTGTAAGGTCCATTATGGAAGTAACAATGTTACAGAATCCCTTTACAAACCCCCGGTAATATTTGGTCAGATCTTTAGTGGATTGGACATGCTCTTGCAGGAGTTGCAGTATAATCCCTGCATGTTTCATGTGAACTCACCAGGAGCTAATGAAAATAGCTAATTTATCCATCTAAATCTGGCAAATGTTTGGGACCCATTTAACATCAACTCAGTGTAGCTATTAATGTTCTTCACCATGTAGGTATCTGGCATTTAGCTCTGAAAGCAATGCGGGGTATGCCTCAGTTTCCCTGTTCATACAGCAAATCAGGTTTGCAATGGCTTTTCTGCTGTGCAAAGTTTTAAGTTTGTTTACAGGTGCTAGGTGAAATATCAGTCTCCTCAGGCTTTCTAACATGAAATGTGTTCTCATGTAATACAACAGCATAACCATAAGGGTTTCTAGCACAGAGTGTGTTCTCATGTACCACTCCTAACTTGTTCAAGGATTTTTCCAAAAGACCATGCTCACTGTACATTTGTGTTGCCTCTGGCTCCTCCATCTGACATTTGATGTACCAGGAACCACCCCGTTCCTTTGAGGGAAGCTCCCAGTGTGAAATGGACACCACACAAAAGTTAACACAGTCATAAGATGCACGAACATTTGGGCAGATTTACCTCTGGTTGCTGGGGAGATGTTAGTCCACACCCACCACTCCCATCCCCCGCCACCTGGCCTGCCTCATTTTGATCCATCTATGTACAGAGCCCCCGTTATAGACATAGGGGTGGCCAGAGCAGCACTGTGGAGATGAGCAGCATGTGAACCGTCTTTCACACAGGTGGGAATGTTAGATCTACAGGCCAAGGGGCTCCTCCATGCATTAAGTTTGATTTCCTTCCTCCTGACTTATGGATAAACCAGCCATCTCTGTATGATAATGGTAATGTTGCTAATGAATTTGCACGCGTACAGTAGCCTTATATCCAAATTGATCCAAAGTGCTTTACAAATTTGACTCTCTTTCGTACAAACTACACAACTACAGGTTTCATTTTGCACATTACTGAAATGCAGCTAGCGCTGGGGTGGAGTGTGACAACTGTTTAACAGAACCTATCAACACCACACAGGAGTGTAGTATACCTTATCCAAGGGAAATTATAGGGGGAATCTTAGGCAAACAGAATATAACTACCCACGCTTTACTTTGTCAAGACACCAGGTTGGAAATTTGTAGGGACATCAATCCTGGACTTTAGTTTTACATCTCCTTCCAGGATGTTTCTTCCATTAGCATGGTACCTAACATTATGCTTTGACATTGCTTCAGTACTGAGTCAGAGAGGAAAAGCACCACCCACACTGGGTCCTCAAAGCACCTGAGTTTGTCCAGCCAGTATCAAACTGGTCTGACCATGCTTAGCTTACAAGAGCTGAGACGGGCACTGCACAACATACTGGAGGGAATAAGAAATCAGAGGGTTGCTTAAAAAGCCTCTGATTTTTTCAATACGGTGGTGACTGTGAAAATTATCTCAATGCATGTTGTGTTAAAACCACAGATTTATGTGAAAAGCTGACAGTGCAAATCACTGAAAATATCCATTATGCTTCTCTCATGGGCTGCAACCTTATCCAATTTCCTCTTTGATTTAAAGGGCTCCATGTGTGGTTCCATGATGCAAGCTGAGGTGTCACAGACATTTTCATTCATCTTGGGAGACAATTGTACAAACATTTAATTACTGTCTTTCTATCATCACTTTTTTCTGACCCAGTGAACAGTACCAAGCACATAGTAAGAAAGTACCGGGGGCATCTACGAACGAAGATTGAGTCTGGGGAAGGAACCATCCCCGTCCGATGCCATAATGCAGTTCAAACATGGGACGGTGTATTGCTGGGAGAGCAGCTAGTCACAATGTCTTGCACAGACAAAATTGCCAGGTAATGTGAGCACCTAATTTATACATTATAAAACTGGTTGCTGTGTGGAAATGAGGTTGATGTCACAGAGGACTGTGACTACTGGTGGGGAATAAATAGCAGGTGCTGATAAACCCTAAGGAAACAATGACCCGCTTTGCATGTAAATGTAAGGCACATAAATAGGATGGAATGTAAATAGAATGTTTTTTTCCAAATTCTCCGTGGATCATTAGCTGCTCTTTAAAGTGTGACAAAAATATAAAACGTCTCTTGCAGCATTTTCACCAATCATATTTCTATATGCAAATTAAACAAAATCACCTCTGTGCTTATTGGATGATTTACCTCTGAAGTGGCAAACCAATCATGATTCAGATAAACTTATTTCATTTGCATCCTATTGCATAAAGTGCTCTAAATGATAAGAATGTTTATAGTTTCTAAAATGCAATTTCAAAACTCTGATGTCACCAGTGCTATATGAAGCCTTCTGATGAAGAATTAATCGTGAAATATGATTTTTCTTCGCTCAGGTGACTGTGATGGGTTTTTTGTTTGTTTGCTAGCTCTACTCAGTAAATAGAATGTATATTTACTAAGGCCCCCACTTAACTTGTGATATTGCGGAAATTGCGGATTCCACAATATTAGACTTCCAATGCAGTTTTGACAGGAACCCTGCCATGCGCGGGGCTGACAGTGGGAACCCCAGGCAGCCGACAGCATAAGGGCCCGCTCTCAACGCTGGGTGGTCAACAGTGTAAAATCACAGAAAAGAAATAATGGACTTAATTACTACAAACAATAATGTCCATTATTACTTTTCTGAAATTTTCCATGGCTTGTCACAACTCAGCTGCAATTTTTTGACAATCATCCCACAATTCAAGTATGGCCTTATATAGATGTATATTAATACAGAATAGTTGCCATTAAAAAGTCAACATTTGCCAACAATTATTCCACAGGGGCATGCAAAATACCACAGCTATTTCCCATTCTAAAGTTAGGGTACTAAGTATTAGCAAATGTTGATTATTTTAAATGGCAACCACTCTGTGTGCGTATATATTTAATACACATATGTAATTATATATAATTATATGTGTGTGTGTGTGTGTTATGTATATTAAATGTACATGCATCTCTACTTGTAAAATACATTCCATCGCAGCTATAAGAAATGTAAATATTATGGGTCAAATTCTCTGCTGCCATTTTATGTATATGACTTCAATGGAGTTACATCAGAAGAGAATATGGTCATAAATATCAAAGGCCAATGTGAGCACAATGCTAGAAAAATACTACTGTTTAATGCACTTGCCCAAATTCTGCTCTGAGCTTTTCCTATACAACCCATCTGAAGTCAATAGGGTTGTACAGGCAAAACTGAGAACGGAATTTGGCCAAGAATGTGTGTGTTTCATCCAATCATAAAATAGGAGTGCTAACAGAACAAATTACAATGCATCAAAATACTCGCTCTGCAATAGGTAGATTAGTCACAAAATTACTTCTGTTTGGATGACAAAGAAAAGGAATCCTCTTCTGTAATATTTTCATGTATTCATATAGAGATAAGAGAAAACTTAAAACTGAGAGTTTCAGCAGAACTCTCCCTCTACTTTCAGATACAACTGGGCTTTCTAAATCCAAACCCACACAGACTACAAAAACTAAACAAGTTAAAGTTTCTGAATTGAAATTTTGCAGTCTCTGTGGTTTTGAATGTCAATAGACAGTAAATTAAATATCAACTCTGCAAGCAGTATTATATTTGTTATTGATGGGAATGTCAGTTTTAATATAGACTCTCGGAAGCTGTTTTCTCCAGATACTTGTTCTTTAATCCAGTATTATATCTGCTTAGGGCTTTCACTGAATCTTTGTATACCTTCATGAAACTGATTGTTACCCTGTAACTAAATGGCATTAACCTGTAAAGGAATATTACAGATTGCCATGCAATATTCTTACATTATCAAAAGAAAACTTAGAGCCTCCCCCTTTGCTATGCTCTAATTGTTGCTGTTATTATTATTTATTTGTACAGTACCATAAATGTGCATGGCACTTAGACAAAATACAGTATTCCCTACTCTGACAAGCTAAACAAAGCTATAACTTGATGAATGACAATTTCAAACACTGTAGATAGGGGTAAGGGAAAACAAAAGTAACATCAATAATACTTGTTGTTATCTGTACATCAAGTGTTTTGGAAGTTGTGAGACTTACATGTGATACCATATCTCTGAAGGACAGGCTTCATGGAACATGTGTGTTTTAAGGAGGCACTTGACGAAGGAAAGGGTGGAGGCATGGCAGATGGGGTGAGGAAGGGAATTCCAGTGCATACGGGGCTGCTTGGAAGAAAGTCCTGGAGCAAGAGTGGGAGAAGGAAACATCGGGAGGAGTCAGTCATGAGACTTGGGTGAAGCAAAGGGAATAAGGGAGGAGTGAAAAGAGGGTACGGCACACAGGTAGGTTAGTGCTCTGTTGTGAAGGATCTTGAAGATGAGGACATGAAAACTGAATTTGATGTGGAAGGTAAGGAGAAGCCAGCAAAAGGAAAGAGTGGTGACAAAGGATATGAAGAGAAGCTGGGTCTGATTTTTCCAGAATTTGGATGGCTCATAAAGCCAGGGATGCGGGGGGGAAGGAGGGGGCAAAGTAAGAAGAAAGGAGGATTGAGAGGAGCAATGTGGTAGTAATAGAGAGAGAACAAGAGAGCAACTGAAAGTCAGAGCCTCTAAAGGAGGATGTGATCAACCATAGCAAAGAAAGAGGACAGGCCAAGAAGGATGGGGATGGAAAAGAGGCTTTGAAGCTTTACACTGATGGCTTTGGAGAGGGTAATGTCAGTGTGGTAGAGAGCGTGGGAGCCAGACTAGAGGGGTTCAAAGGGAGACATGGTGGAGGGAATATTGAGGTTAATGAAGTAGAGAGCACAGAGATGAATGGAAGGAGGGGAAAGAGATGCTAGTAAGAAAGGCAAGAGGAGTCAAAATAATGTTCTGGGACATTACAGTGGCACATTTGAAGGAAGAGGGGATGGTGGTAAAGGAAAGAACAAAGCACCAAGTACCAGGAAAAGTCTCATCAGCTCAGAAAAGCTCTTTTTCATTTTAGACAGTGTACTATTCCCTCATCAGTACCCCAGCAAAATGGATTTTTCTTCAACAACCCCATACTGAACAAGTTACAATTGAGTATTGGGTGCTCCTTGGGACAGTTTTATCTAGAGTTGGGCAGAGAGCAGTGAGGGGTGGGCAGGGGATGTGAACCCTTCGTGAACTAAATACCAACTTTCAGTTCACAGTGTATACAAACCCATGATCAGTTTTGTTCACCTTGTGCAGGACCTGAAATAGGGCAGGGCAAATATAGCTTTATCCTACCTTTGCATTCCTCCAGTCCCCAGGGCTGCTTACTACATTCTTCACATAAGGATACAAGAACCACAGCTGGGAAAGGAATCCAGTGAATGAGAAGAACATTGGTTTAATGCCTTCTTTATACTCCCCCTCCTGGAGGGAAACTTCAGTAGAAAGTTATTATTCAATACTTTTGAACTCCAAATATTCACCATAAAATGTAAACAGCTCAATCCCCCAATGACTGCAGGGGCTGTGGTGACACAGGAACCTATTCACACATTATCTGGACTTGCCCTACAGTAAAAAAAACTTCCAAAAATGAACCCATTTGTATAAATAAGATTTTTGACAAAAATCTTCCTTATACTCCTTTGATTATGTTGCTTGGAAAAGGCCCTCAGGAGCATTAGGCTATTAGAGAATGTTCCCCATTGAGAACCTTACTAGTAGCTGCTAAAATATGTGTCATTTTGCACTGGCAGCAAAGGAACTTACTACCAGAATATCAAAGATCCCAGCAATGGAAAGCATTACTGAGCAACAAATTATGTTCTTTCCTGCTCACAGGATATCCACAAGCAGAACGTGGTTGAATCAGATTTATTTATTTATCAAAAACATTTAGCAAATTTTTTTACCATTTAAAAAAATTCTATTGTTCAAGCACAAAATTTTCTGCCAGCGCTCGATACCTAATATTTGCTATTTGATGCAGGGGTCAGCAACCTTTGGCATACAGCCCATCGCTGGTGGGCCGCAAAACATTTTGTTTACGTTTACCGTCCACAGCCATGACCCCCCGCAGCTCCCAGTGGCCGTGGTTCACCGTTCCTGGCCAATGGGAGCTGCGGGAAGCAGCGGGCCACGGGCACTTGTTGGCTGGGAATGTGCTTCTGGGAACAGCAAACTGCGGCCAGTGGGAGCTGTGGGGGGACGTGCCTGTTGTTGGTCAACATAAACAAAATGTCTCACAGCCCGCAGCGGATTACCTGATGGGCTGCGTGCCGAAGGTTGCCGACCCTTGTCCTAGAGCATATCATTTAGAAAAACATACGATCTTGATTTAAAAATTGTCAATGGTAAAGAATCCTCCACAACCATTGGAAAGTTGTTCCAATGCTTAATTTCTCTCACTGTTAAAAAATATATACCTTCCTTCCGTCTGAATTTGTCTAGCTTCAACTTCGAGCTGTGTTATACCTTCCTCTGCTAGACTGAAAAGCCCATTATTAAATATTTGTCCCTCAAGTAAGTACTTCAAGTCACCCAAGTAGCACAACCTATTTAGCATATCACTATAAGGCATGTTTTCTAATCCTTTAATCATTCTCGTGGCTCTTCTCTGAACCCTCTCCAATTTATCAGCATCTTTCTTGAATTGCGGGCACCAGAACTGGTCATAGTATTCCAGCAGCAGTCACACCAGTGCCAATGCAGAGGTAAAATGACCTCTCTACTCCTACACAAGATTCCTCAGTTTATTCATACAACGATTGCATTAGCCCTTTTGGCTACAGTGTCACACAGGAACTGTGTGATTATTCATGTTCAGCTAATAATCCACCACAACCCCCAAATCTTTTTCAGAGTCACTGCTTCTCAGGATAGACACCCCCACCCCATCATGTAAGCATAGCCTACATTATTTTTCTTAAATGTATACATTTACATTTAGCCATATTAAAATGTATATTGTTTGCTTGAGCCCAGCCTACCAAGTGATCCAAGCAACCTGTCTTCCTCATAATACCACTCCCCCAATGTTTCTGTCATCTGCAAACTTTCTGAGGATGATTTTATGTTTTCTTCCAGGTCATTAATAAAAATAGCATAGAGCCAAGAACCGATCTCTGCAGGACCCCACTAGAAACACACTCATTCAATGAAGGTCCCCCATTTACAATTACATTTTGTGACCTATAAATTAGCTAGCTTTTAATCCATTTTAATGCATGCCATGTTAAATTTGGATCATTCTATTTATTTTTTTTTTAATCAAAATGTCATTCGGTACCAAGTCAAATACCTCAGTAAAGTCTAAGTATATTACATTGACACTATTGTGTTTATCAACCAAACTTGTAATCTCCTAAAAAAGATATCAGGTTATTTTGACAGGGTCTATTTTCCATAAACCCATCTTGCTTGGCATTAATTATACTACCTTCCTTTAATTCTTTATTCATCAAGTCCCATATCAGCCACTCCTTTATCTTGCCCATACCTGAGGTGAGACTGACAGGCCTCTATTTACCTGGGTCATCCTGTTTACTCTTTCAAGTATTGGCACAACATGAGTTTTCTTCCAGTCTTGTGGAACTTCCCTGGAGTTCCAACACTTACTGAAAATCAATATTAACTGTCCAGCAAGTGCCTCAGCCCGTTCTTTTAAAACATTTGGATGCAAGTTATCCAAACCTTTTATTTTAAAATGTCTGACTTTAATAGCTGCAATTGAATGGTCCCTTCTGGATTTAAAATCTATGAATTTATATGTGTAAATTTAAAATTTGGTTTCTGTGACTCCTCACATAACCCACACTAATATAGTGTTGGCCTTGGTCATCCTCAGACGGCCAGTCCACCTAAAAGTTTTATGAGCCTCATAATGCATGCTGAAGTAGTAGCGGTTCAAGATTTTTGAAGCTGCAGGCTGTAGAATCAAACACCCTGTTGACTCAAGTACCCTTGCTTACCCTCATACATAAGACTCTGAAATTCATTCTCCACGAGCACTGATGTCACTAAGACACACACACACATTTGTGAAAATATGAATATGAAAGGGGCATATGCATTGCAGAAGCAAGTTCATTTAAAAACTCAGCCAGTTGTTTAAGGAAAATGTTTTTGCAGTCTTCACCCAATTCTACTTGGTGCTAATCTCAACCTCCAAAACAAGACCTTTGGCTCGGTATAGACACATTGGGACAGCACTGCAGTCCTGGGAGAACTGTAATTTCTCGGGCTCATCATCAAAACAGAAAACTCCAAACTTGCTTAATATTATGGGCCAGATTAAGCCTCTCCTTACCTTGCTGCTCCCATGCAGAGGCCAAGTACAGAGGAAATCTAATGCAAGGTGACTATGGGGTTAATGCTGCTGCAGATGTTAGGGGACCAGGGAGAAAGTTTGGTGTGGTAACACCCTTCTTCCATTCTGGCCCTGCTGTGCAAAGGAGAGCAGATGATGACCTGAGTTTCCTGGGAGCTTCAGGGAAAATTGTGCCTGCTTCAGGCACAGCCCTTGCCAGAGCAGCCTTAAGAGTGCACTTTGGCACTATCCCCACTGCAGGTCTGTAGCTGAATCCCACAGTCCTGCCCTTTCTGCATAACAGCAATTTAGAGAGATCAGTTCAATTTTTTTGTCTGGCTTGGATACATTGTCAGACATTTTTTGCACATATTTTTCTGCCTCTTTAGGTGTCTAAATACTTCTAAAAATCTGGCCCCCAGTAGGATTTTCAAAAGCACCTAGGCACTTAACTCCCATTCATCTCAATGGGTGTTCGGCACCTAGGTGCCTTTGAAAATCTCATCAAGCATCTACATGCCTTTAAAAATCTGGCTCTAAATGCTTAATGCTAAGATCTTGTGACCATCTGGCCCCAACTGTGGGTGCTGAGATCTTCTGAAAATCTGACTATACACATACAAGACCAAATTCTGCAACATATTGTGTTGCACTCCGAACAGCTCCACCATCATATTTCAGAGCAGGCAGCACTAATTGTGCATCCCTCTTCTAGCTGCCCAAAGTCCATCCCCACAGTTCCCAGTGCAGATTAGATTGTCTCTATTCCTGGCAGAGATAACCTGGTTGAGGGCATGTTGAGCAATGGCCAAGCCAGGACATAATCATGTTTAAATGCATGGCCCCTGGCTCCTAGGCCCCATTCAGAACCATCCTTTTGAGATTCCCCTGGAAGAGCACTTGTGGAAGGTCTGCAAAGTATACTCACCACACACTTTGTTCGGACATTCCCCATTGAGCCACAGTTTCTGACACATGCTTAGGAGTAAACACCAGTCAGAGTTCAGCCCACATTGCACTCACTCTTGACTTTAGAGCATAAACCATTTTTTAAATTGTTTTCTTTAAAAAAGCTTCCTCAAAAGGTCAGCTTTAAAAGGCTGCATTTTTGTGCTACCACGTTATGCACTGAGCAGTTACCTACTATTTCAAAAAGACACTGAAGTTAAACCCAGAGGCTAAATGAGATTTACAACATCTGAATTACACCCCACGCGTACAATGACATGAATAGCAGCAGAGTGCCTCCAAACTTCATGTTTGCCATTGTCAAACAGTCTATTCTTGTTCCCTGGCTAAGATTCAAGGGTCCTTCTGGCCCATCGCTAGTGAATAGATCTGAATATCTATTGAGGGAAGAATTCATAACAGGGTAGGATAAGAGTGGTGTTAAAGAACGGCGTAAGGATTTAGCAATAGGGATCCAAAATAGAACTTTACAAAGTGATTTGGACAAATTAAGCTGTGTTTAAATGTAGCATAGAAAAATGCTAAACTGCAAGTCAGGATAGGTATTCACTTTTTTAGATCTATTTTAGGGTTAGCCTGTTGACCAGAGAAATTTATTAACAGAAGTCTGAGCCTGGCAAGTTAACTCTTAAAAAAAGCCACTTCAAAAGCTGCATATTAATGTAAATGAAAATCAATGAACACAGCTAGCTCTTCAGTTAGAGACAATTTGTGCACACAATAAAGTCAATTTGTAATTCCCTCTCTTAACCCCTTTCTGTGTGACTGAGAATTCAACTTCAGTCTTTCATGACAGGGGTATTCCAGAAAATATATATATGTATATATATATACACACACTGCTAAGAAACTCATCAAAAATGAATGCTCTAGTTTCAGTTTCTAAACCCATAGTAGCTTAATAATCATATAAATAGGAATATGATAGGTATTCTGCTGAATATAGACCACCATGAGTAACAATTTATATGGTGCAAAAGCATAACGGGAAACTTCGGTAGTAATGTCTGTGGTACGGTAGTTAATGGCACACTAAGCAGACAAGACTTATAGATAGATTCATAGATTTTAAGGTCAGAAGGGACCATTATGATCATCTAGTCTGACCTCCTGCACAATGCAGACCACAGAATCTCACCCACCCACTCCTGTAATAAACCCCTAACCTATGTCTGAGCTATTGAACTCCTCGAATCATGGTTTAAAGACTTCGAGGTGCAGAGAATCCTCCAGCAAGTGACCCACGCCGCACTCTGCAGAGGAAGGCGAAAAGCCCTCAAGGCCTCTGCCAATCTGCCCTGGGGGAAAATTCCTTCCCATCCCCAAATATGGTGATCAGCTAAACCCTGAGCATGTGAGCAAGACTCACCAGCCAGACACCCAGGAAAGAATTCTCTGTAGTAACTCAGATCCCACCCCATCTAACATCCCATCACAGGCCATTGGGCATATTTACCGCTAATAGTCTTAAAAGAGTTGATAAGGACAAGAAAAATGCATCTCCTGTAAAAGCAATAAACAAAGAAAGCTTTCAAATTCACAAGCAATATTATTTATAATTGGGGTTTTTCAAAGGTGCCTAAGGGAATTAGGTGCTTAGTTCCCATTGACTTTCAATGGGAGTTGGGCACTTAATTCCCTTACCTGTCTTTGAAAATTTCAATCTACATTTCTCTTAATATTTCACTGGGGGAGGTGGTGTGGACAGTGGAGAGTTAGCTGTTTCCTTTAACAATAATAACAATAATATTGTTAGGAAAAATTTAGGATTTGAGTCTGCCCTCGTGCTGTGAATCAGGAGTAGCTCCACTGAAGTCATTGGAGTAACATCAGTGTGAGATAAGAATCAGCCCTAGGTCTTCACAGCGCATCAGAGGTAAGTAAATATTGACTTCAGGAGAACTATACCCATTTACACCACTGAGGATTTGGCTTATCACCCCTTCTTCATCAGCGTGCTCCATTTTTATAACCTATGTTGAGAACCAGAGCATGCATGGCCTTTGAATGAATGCAGAAATAGGAAGTAGGACACAAAGAGCCTTATCTCTCTGTCTGCCTTCCCCTCCTACACGCACCTTCACACAAAGACCAGGCACAACAGCAACCCTTGCACTGAGATGCAATCCAGCCGAGCTCACTCTGGGGCTACTCCACCACCCAGTGCAGACCAGTGCCTTCAAATCCCCTTAGGTTTTGGTTAGTTTACACAGGCTCAATCAATTTCAGAACACAACAATTGTTTGTAGTGTTGTTGTAGCTGTGTTGGTCCCATGTTATTAGAGAGACAAGGTGGGTGAGGTTATATCTTTCTTTGGACTAACTTCTGTTGGTGAAAGAGACAAGCTTTTAAGAACATAAGAATGATCATACTGGCTCAGACCAAAGGTCCATCTACACAGACCTCTCCTTTAGATCTGGGAAAGATACTTAGCCGTGACACTCTGAGTACCTTTCCAAGACTTGAAAAAGAACTCTGTGTAAGTTTGAAATCTTGCCCTGGTCTACACTAGGAGGGGGGATCGATCTAAGTTACACAACTTCAGCTACGTGAATGACGTAGCTGAAGTCGACGTGCTTAAACCTGCTCACCGCGGTGTCTTCACTACAGTGAGTCGACTGCTGCCACGCCCCCGTCAACTCCACCTGCACTTCTCGCGGTGGTGGAGTACAGGAGTTGACGGGAGAGCACCCGGGGGTCGATTTATTGCGTCTGGACTAGATGCGATAGATCGACCCCCGCTGGATCGATTGCTGCCTGCCGATCTGTCGGGTAGTGTAAATATACCCCTTGTCTCTCTTGCCAACAGAAGTTAGAATATGGCAACACATTTTTCTCAGCTGAAATGTGCCCCTTACTGTTCTGCTCCCCCAGTTGAACAGAGACGGTCTATGAAAGTAGCAAAGTCTTCAGCATGCTCTTACTTCGTAGCTTCAGATCCACCCAATCACACCTTCTTGGCTTCTCTTCTCCATCACGATTTGCTTGAAGCAGTGGAGGGGGAGAGGAGGAAGGAAGGTAAGTTAGCAAACTGAAGCAACATTGACAGGTTTCAGAGTAACCAGCCGTGTTAGTCTGTATTCGCAAAAAGAAAAGGAGTGCTTGTGGCACCTTAGAGACTAACCAATTTATTTGAGCATAAGCTTTCGTGAGCTACAGCTCACTTCAAGTGAGCTGTAGCTCACGAAAGCTTATGCTCAAATAAATTGGTTAGTCTCTAAGGTGCCACAAGTACTCCTTTTCTTGAAGCAACATTAGTTCCATGCTTAGAATGTGTTTCTTTTAATTTCACCAGCAAGAGAAAGGGACAGAGTTGTGGAGGGAGGAGGAGTGCAGATGGTGAGGGTAGGCCAAGAGAACAGAGCATCACAGAGATTGAAATAAAAACCACTTAGGTAGGGGAAGCAATCAGTGGATAAGGAGAGTGGGAACAGGAGCGTTTCCTCGACCAATTACTGTCACCCTCCTGGTGTGCAACATATCCTGGTTGTCTGCCCAACACCCCAAGTTGGCCATATTTCATTGACAAAGCTGTATGCCTAGTGTACCCGAAGCGCACTGGGATCCTTTGGGAGGAAAGGTGCCATATAAATGTAAAACACTGTCATTATGTACACTGAAAGATAATGGATGTGAAGCTACACGTACTGCCGTTGTGTCAGCTTCACATATACAGCAGCATGCTCCCAATGAAGGTGCTGCAGCCAACTCCTGCCCCAGGCTGTCAGTTATGTCACAACGGTGATAAGGATTCTGATGTAATTACTATTTGTAAGTCTATTTTCAAGAATCTCTCTGTTAGTGACTAACTGGCATAAACACATGCAAACAGTTCCATTGCGATTGTAGTCGGAGTCGCCATGCAGTTTTGATTTGTTCTGAGAAAGAAGAGTATGTCACCTAATTAAAGAAAAGCTGCCTGCTCCAAGATCCCTTCCAATTCATCTTTGGCATTTCAATGACTGACAAACAGGCAAAACTATATTTGTTTAAGGATTATTGAAAACTGGGCATGGAATTTTGTCTCCGCGAATACTGCAGTAATATCTGCGGCTTGAACAAAAGGGCTTGCGCAAAAGCCCTAAACGCAGAAAAACTCCCCAGTTTAAGCTCGGGGGGGGGACATTTGGTTTTATTGAACTGAAGATTGCTGAAGATTTTTTTAAAAATCTGTGACTATGTGAGCAGTGGGTTGATTTACTTATTGGAAAGGTTATTAAGAAGCACACAGAGTATAAATCATCTGAGAGGTGTGCCCTTGAAAACAGCCTTTAAAAGTCTTGCATAATTAGAAATACTCAGAATGATCCACTATATTTCTTCTTAGTGAGGAAAGTCACTTTGATATTTTGAGGGTCTGAAATGTAACACTGCGTTTCCGCTGAATAATAATTTTATTTGGAAAAGCTGTATTTGAAGCAAGCACTTTGTTACAGTTCGGAACACAGCTACTTTCATGCACCTATAGTAGATTATGTAGAAAAAGCTCCTTCAGAAATGAACATTGCTATTGATATTTTTACTGCCACTCAGACCAGAATCACTTCCTGCAATTTTCCTATAAGTAATCCTGTAGATGTTTAATTACCAGAGAACTGAGCTGGTTACTAAAACCAAGTGTACTATAAATATGTGATAGTCAAAACAGGGATTATACAAGCAAGAGGCTTCTCCCAAATATTTGTCATTTGAATATAGTCCTCATGAAAGTTAATGGACTGACTGCCCTCAAGCATGAGCTCCTCTTCTTAGCCACAGAAAATAGTGCAGCACAAGTTATAGCAATGCAAACTTCCAACCAGTATGCCTCTTCTATGATCTGAGACAGAGATGGGAGTGCTCAGGGACCCTAGTGCAGAAGTCCATCCCTAATCAGGACAACACGCAACTTTAGGCACCTATTGACTTCAGTGGGACTTAAGCAGGTGCTTATAGTAATGGTGCTCTGCTGAATAGGAATAGACTTAAGCTTTGCTGAACTGGGGCCTTACTTGAGAGCATAGTTCAATCTGTGCTTTTTCCATCTGTGGGATCTGTGCGGAGACTGCCAGTCAGGGTGCAAATTAGTGCTGATTTTTGTAATGTGGACTTGGGAGTAGGTCAGCAGCATCAGTCACTGAACAGCCATCAGATGGTAATTTGGTTGCTGCTATCAAGGCATTGATCTGAATCCATGACCAATAGCGGAAAAGTTCTTTCCCTCATTATGCTTCCATTGCAACCCCATGACGATCCAGTTCCCATTCCCAAGCATTTTGAAAAGGAAACGCCAAGCTTTCCATTCTTTTGTTAGCAAGGAGAACCGTTACCTCAAGGACATGAAAATAGTGAAGCATCTTTTTTCATGGACAGGCAAGTGTCTACCGGGAGGTGTCCGACCAATTTAAGGACATAATCCAGTCCTTATAAAATGTAATGGAAAGCTAATGGAAGCTAAATCGGGCCACAAGTTAGACTGGCATAGAGACACTAAGCCTGCAAAACATGAGATCGTCTGAGAGCCATTTTTAAGACTGAATAGACTAACTAGCTTGATAGTTCTCATAGGGGGCTGGCACAGTCAAGAGCTGCCTTCCCCATTGAAACTTGCCTGCTAGGTGAGTAGGTCCATTATCTGGTCTCTCTCTCCTCCATGGCACAGGATATAGGTGATATTCTGAAAGCACCTTAGTTCTGGGATAATAAACTTACACTCTGTCTTCACATTTCAGGCACCGGTGCTGCTCTGAATTTTTTCCCTCATTCTTTTAGTTGCTTTCTCCCTTCTTTCTGTGTATTTAGATATTTAAGATATAAATATCTTAAAGTCAAGATCTGCCTTGGGTGATCCACAAATCTTATTGCCTTTTTAATGCTATTGCTGGATTGTCCTTGGGTGAGTGGGAATCTTGTCAGGCAGAATGAGCACAACAATGGGACTTGGGAAACCCTGAGTTCTAATCCCAGCTCTTCCTTTAAGTAACTCTGTGGTCTTCGGCAAGTAACTTCACTTTTCTGCCTCAGTCTCCCAGTGTAGATAATTATATTGAGCTACCTCTCAGAATCATTGTGAGAAATAGTGAATGTTTATACAATGCTTTGAACACAAAGGGCTGATCTGATCACGCTTATACCATGTTTTCCATTGATGTAATTCCACTCACTTCATAGACTTAGTCATCCCTAACAAGGGTGTCAGCGAGATCAGAATTAGCCATATACATCTTTGTAAAGATGCTACAGGTTGGTATTTAATGCAAATAATAATCATGACTATCTCATTATTTATTATGGGAACTCGCTCGCCTGTTTTTGTAAATAAGACCCATGTAATCCACCTATGATATGCATACTGGTGATATTTCAGTCTTGCGGAGCATATGTTGTTTTTCTGTTTTCTCTTTCCTTTTCAAACAAACATATAGGGTGGGAGGTCTGGAGGGAGAGTATAAAAGAAAATGTCATATATTGAGAACGACACTGAGATCTTGCAAGTGTTTCAGTCTGGAAGGAAGAGTTGCTGTCTAATATTTTTTACTCTGCTGGGAAGCCAATTCTGAATTCAGTACTGTTAACTGAATTCTCTATTTCCTAAGCTTGCATTATTAATTTTGCATTGCAATAAGATATGCATTCAGAGAGTCAGATAGTCCCTTCCTTTAAAAGTCACATTATTTGCAGAAATGACCACACTTTTTTTTCCCCCAATGAAGCTATGCAAATCTGATAGACTAAAGTAAATGTTTCATAAAACCAATGACTGTTTAAATTGTGGGACTAAATTGTTTGTATATAAATATTACCTTTTATATTCCATTTGAGTTTTATGTAGATGAACACATTACTTTAATGACCTGCATTTATAGAGGGAGAGAGGGAAAGTCTCACTCTGAAATCCTCAGCAGCCAGATGGCTGCCTTTTCTTGCATGAGATTAAAAGATGTTTCTCATTCACAGCCCTGCTTCTGAAGCAAATTAATATAGCCAGCTAAATTGCTTGTGTTTTTGGAATAAAATTTAAAGAGAACTTTTTAAAGCAATTGGTGTCACAGGTTTCTTGAGCAGATTGCTCTCCAGGTACAGCATGCTGGTTTTAAACATTCCGTAATTAATGGAAAGTATTCCGTGTTAATTGACTGCTTCAGGAAAGGGAAATATAATGACTCCTTATTAATCATGAAAAGAGACATACAGCACAGAGGCACCGCAATAATTGCACTAACGGTTGAGAAATGTTAATTAATGAAAAGAACAATGATGTAAGAAATTAGCTACATAATGCTTGCTGCTGATGGAGATTGTGCTTTAAACACATTATTTAGCATGGTAACCACTGGATGTTGCCTCAAATAGCAGACACCTCTAAACTTTTTTTCATTCGGCCCTGGATCTCCAAATGTTGTCAGTGTTTTAGCTTTTTTAGCCAAAATGCACTCCCTAAAAGTACATTTTTTAAAAGAGTTTCTAATTTGAGCTCAGTACTGCCCAGAACGGGGTGAAAAGCTTTGAACTACATTATAAGTGTCACTTAAGTTCAGGAAAACATGTTTGTGTTAATTTAGGAACGGAAAATATTTCTTATTAAACTGGCACTGAGCGAGACAGAATCTGAGGTTTGCAAGTGAAGATAACCATATCTTGAAATCTCTTTTTTCCCCTTTTTCTCCTTTCTGCTTTTTATCTAATTATATACCCTATAGAGAATTTAGAATTTGGATTCAGTCTTATTTGTAACTAGCTTTATATAAAAGAATTGTACATATTAAAATGCAGAGCAGCTCTTTCAACTAATCTAATAGCCGTTATAAGGAGCTTAAAATCATTAGCACTGACAAGGCCCTAAGGTTTTCATCGTCATTCTTTATATCTGTATTGAGAGCATCAAGGCAAGGCACACTCAGTCTGAATATATCAGAGCTCATCGAATTATTTGTTATGAATAAATTACCTAACAAATGTAGCCCTTTTTTCGGTTCAGGAATACACTTTAATATTTTTTAAGGTATTTGCTATTCATAATTGCATGGCAAAGTCTGTGCCAGCAAATGTTAGGCTCTGTGGTGTTTGCAGCAAACG
This sequence comes from Eretmochelys imbricata, assembly GCF_965152235.1. Classification (NCBI taxonomy): domain Eukaryota; kingdom Metazoa; phylum Chordata; order Testudines; family Cheloniidae; genus Eretmochelys; species Eretmochelys imbricata. Next base: position 246,413,031 of record NC_135573.1, read on the forward strand.
GGTCATAACAACCATGTGGTGTGGCAGTTGGTCATCTGTGAAACATGGCATCATGTCTGCCCCATGATTGGACGACCAAAACTTTCTGAAAGAAAAGAATAGCAAACAACATATGACCAATAGCAAATAACGAATAAGGAACATAAATGCTTTCATTTCCACTCTGAGCTCATTTCTAATGTAAGAACATGGATGTTTTTATCCAGGACAATTTTAAAAATCCACACAAATGTGTGTTAAGAGTAAATACAAAAGAGGCTTCAAATAACATAGCCATTCCAAGGATTGTGCCCAACATGAGCCCTGTAACTCAGACATAACTCCACTAAATCAGCAGAGTTACACCAGACTAATACCAGTGTGAGAGGAGAATCAGTCCTAGTGTTTTCCACTAGTTGACCAGTGTGAGAAAAACTATGGGCCTGATTCACTCCTAACTAGTTCAGCTTTATCCAGGAACAACTCCACTGAAATCAGTGAGGCTGTACTAACATAAAGCTGAAGTAATACAGTGCTAGCTCAGGCCTAATGAGCTAAATCCTCAGTCTTACTATGCTTGGCACAACTGAGCCGGGGTGCGAGGGATAATTCTAAACCACCTTTCTGCTTCCAATCCAGGGGCCACCGGCTCCACCCCTTTCTGCCCCGACATGTTTCTGACATGCCACGGCACACTCTGATGCTAGAGCAGGAGGACCTTTATGTCAGCCAAAGATCTCTCCACACCGACAGAATCCTCAGCTGTCTATTTAGGGCAGTTTAAGGGGACTTAGCCAAGTAGAGCATCTGACCCTAAATGTTTATCTCTGGAATCAAAATACCAAAGAAGGGAAAAGTCCCCCTCACCCATGTGTTGACATTTTTTTCCTCACAGTCTCTCACAGGTTTGTTTCTGTACCAGTATGTTTGATCACTGCTGTATTTCTTTTCCAGATGGAACGTTCTGGGGTTACAAGGTGCTCTCCTCAGTTACTTCATCGAACCCACATACTTGCACAGCATTATTGTGGGAAGCCTCTGTCACACTGGTCACCTTTCCAGGGTAATGAGCCATAGAATAGAAGACATTGGTCAGCTGCCAGCTTCATACCGGCATAATCAGTTGCTCCTCAGTGGTAAGCAAACACCTGCTTGAAAGACAAATGATCACCTTTCCCAACACTAATTGTGCTGGACGTCAAGAGGAAAGTTAACTTCTTAGCATTTGTTTACACCGTGTGTCCTCCCTGCATCCAAGCTGCATGTTTCCCTCTCATTCTCCTTTGAGCAATAGCAATACCCTGCTCCAGACTACACTGGCTACAGAGGAATGATCCAACTAATGCAGCAGGCTCCCAGAGAAGCAATTTATTCCCAATGATAATCAGTAGGAAGGACTGCTGGTCAATAGGGACTGCCATTATGCATAGCTGGGGTGACCATGTGGGTTACCTGAATATATGCATAAGGGGTCTGATTGGGCACCCACTGAAACCAATAGTAAAGTTCCAATTGACTGCAATAGGCCCAATCCAGCAGGGTGCAGCGTGCCCACAGTTCCCACTGAAATCAAATGGGGTTGAGTACACTTAGCACCTCACAGGAGTTGCTCAGCGCCTTGAAGGATCAGGCCCTAAACTCTTACAGTGGCCTATTGGTGGCCATGAATGCTACACAGCTTTAAATGCTTAAAGTGGAATCAGTACTTTAGCTCTTATAGCCCAATGGACTTCATTCCCCTTGTACTCAACCCTGCCCGCCCAGCCCAGCCCAGTCCACTCCTGACCCAGGGCCTCCTCAAGCTCCCTCCAGCCCAACTCCCACCTGCTCAAAAACATCTTCCCCCAGACTGAAAATCCTTCCACTTCCTACCTGACATCTCCACAGCTTAGAACCAGCCCCCGCAGCTCAGAGCCCTTTCTCATTTGACACTCCCCGCAGTACATCATCCACACTACACAGTAGTAATATTATTGGTAGGATGTAGCCCCATCAGCCCCCCCATAGCCTAATAAATCCTTATTAGCCAGGGCCTGATCCAAATCCAGTGACATCAATGGAAAAAGTCTCATTGGCCTCAGACAACAGCCAGGATTCCCAACTATTCTGAAGTTACCTTAGGGCCTGATCCTGAGAAGTGTGGACAACATCCTGCAGATTGCTGAGTGCCTTCCATCCATTTGAGGTAACTGAGAGTCGAAGGTCCTCAGCACCTCACAGGATCAGGCCCGTCAATCAGGCTCCTGGAACACTGGAGAACTGTGATTGTTGGCGAGGATGCACTGAGATACCAAGGCAATGACTGTGGCATGTTTAAATGACTTGCCAGGAGTCTCTGCTGACATTGCAACACTGATCTCAATGGAGTGACTTAAAGCTCCTAAGTCACTTCAGTGCTGTTGGATAGTTTATCCTTTATCTATTTCTTATTCCTCTTGCTGAGTTTGCGTCTTTGAGATAAAATTAGCTTTGCTAAGCCTGAAGAAGTGGTAGTTTAGCTGAGGGGGAAATTGGCTGTTTCACTGTGGCTTAGCACATTAGATTGGTACTGCTTGCATGTGTGTTGTCAGGGTGAGTATGTCAGAGGTAGCTGCTTAGCCTGTTTTCAAACATTTGCTTTATAAATCTTCAGTATAGTTAGACAAATATAGAAGATTGTCTAATACGAATGTATAAGGAATCCCCATACATATTTCATCATTTTGTTTGAGATTACATTAATGGCCCACCTTGAGTATCATACACATTGTAAGGAGAGTGGTCACTTTAGATAAGCTATTACCAGCAGGAGAGTGGGTTTGTGTGTGTGTGTGTGGCTGGGGGGGGGGGGTGAGAAAACCTGGATTTGTGCTGAAAATGGCCCAACTTGATTATCATACACATTGTAAGGAGAGTGATCACTTTAGATAAGCTATCACCAGCAGGAGAGTGGCGTGGGAGGAGGTATTTTTTCATGCTTTGTGTGTATATAAAAAGATCTTCTACACTTTCCACAGTATGCATCCGATGAAGTGAGCTGTAGCTCACGAAAGCTCATGCTCAAATAAATTGGTTAGTCTCTAAGGTGCCACAAGTACTCCTTTTCTTTTTGCGAATACAGACTAACACAGCTGTTACTCTGAAACCTACCATTAATAACTATATAAATCCTGTTTATCAATTACTACACTAGAATGAGAATTGGCCTCTAAAGTGATTTCCATATAGAGTATCAGTGCATTCTCCCTTTAGTGGGGAAAATTTATCCCTGTGCAGAAGGCCATCACACACTTAAGCCAACTAAATCCTCAAAATAGGGTTTAAGTGGGACTTACATAGTTCATAGGTCTTGTGCTGAACCTCTGCACAGGGGTGAATTTCATCCATTGTGACCATAATGAACTTATTTCATATGTTATTACATCAGTTTTACATAATCATAACTCCACTGATTGCATCAGTGTACATGAGATAAGAATCAAGCCCATTTTCTAATAAGTCTCACTGGAAGTTTCCTGTGTAGAAAGAAACCCCACACAGGTTGAAAAGTGATTAAAAATGATAAGATGCTAACAAGGGTGACAAGCACAGCCAGCCCAGATGATATTCACAAGGGTTTGGCTTTATACTATAAACACAGTGGGCCAGAGCCTCAGCAGGTGTAAAGCAGCATAACTGGCCCAGTGTACATTTATGTTTGTGAGCGAATCTCACATTTCCAGGATGGTAAAGCTGCATCTGTCACTTGTAAAAACTGTGTTTGTCTCACAGGACTTGGTTTCTTCTTTCACTGAGAGTTGTCTTTGTTTGGGAAAGCTTTCTCTTTGCCTTCATGCTGTCTGTGAATTTCCTGTAGACTGGGAGCAGTAGTGGGTGGAATCTGCCTCTCCGTTAAGAAAAACTTTTGATACTGTGGAGCCAAGTGTCAGAAATACTACAGAGCCAGTGTCAATCCAGATTAAATGTAGATTGTTGTGATTTATGTTATGCGCTTCACAGCTCTAAAACTGTGACTTCCTCAGATGAGAGGTTTCGAGGACAAAGTATTCAGTGAAACTAATGGCTAATGAAATGAGTAACTAGAAAAAGGCACATGGAATGCATTGAAACCCATAACAATCTCAAACCGGGCAGCTTCTAACTTCAGGATTCCAATTAGAGATCAAACTAATTAGGGATTAAAAATTATTGGTCCCCTTTGTTTATGAGGATACCAAGCATTTTTGTTATCTCTTTTATGCTTTAAGATAGACCATTTTAGTGAAGAAAAGAGTTAAGGTCCTGGTAGCTGAGGATAACTGAGATCATTCCTTGCTATCACAATAGAAAACGTCTGTTTGATTTTTATTGCACATCAATTCCACACAAGTGAAATTCCATTGACTTCAGTGGCATTACTCTTGATTTATACCATGTGACTGAAAGCAGAATAAGGCCTAGCATTAGGGTTTTTTTGTTTCTATTTCTTTCTAAGATCTAACCTGTTATAAAGGGTTTTCTTACTGTTGTTTGATTGAGGGGGAGGGGCTGAGGGGGAATCCTAACTCATGATATTTAAATGCTTGGGGTTGGCAATGCTGTATATCCCATTAAAACAATGTAGGACCACACTGTGCCATCAGCTACACTTTTGCAACTCCTATGACTCTAATGGGGTGGAACCAGATGTGATTCAGGGCACAATTTGGCCTACTTTGTTTCAAAGACTTTAATATTAATGAGCTGGAGGGGATGCCCTTGATCCACAGGAGCCCCTTGTTAAAATTCTCTGACCCTATCCCTTCCCCCAAACTTGGGCCCGGCTGCAGGGGGGAAAGAACAGAAGCCTGCTGTGTGCTTGGTATTCTTCTCATCCCCTGAGCAGGTGGGTCAGGAGGAATAGGGAGTAGGGAGAGTCTTGGCTTCACCCACACTAGCTGGTTCGAAGGGAGGAATATTCTACACCCAGTAAATGGCTGTAGCAAATGACCCTCTCCCAGTCAAGTGAGGAGCAGGAAAGAGATTGTGATTCTCTGAGTCACAATTCCTTCTTGGGGCTCTTCCATATCCGAGCACTGAGCAATGGCTCAATATAACCCTAAAGAAAGGATTGGAATGATTTCCACGTCTCTGGTCAAGTTCACCCTCTCTCTGGATATGGCTGAATTATCCTGCCAGAAAAGACTTCTGTCTGGAGCGCAGAAAAATACCTCTGGAGATCATTTTTTCCTCTCTCTACAAATAAGATCCCCAACTTTTTCCACTCCCCCATAATGTATACCACAGGCAGAGAGGAAACATTTATGTGGGATTAAATTATCCACTGTGCAAAACTTTGAGTTATTAGCTAAATAACACTCTGGCCTATGCGTCCCTCAGTCACTGTAGATGTTCTCAGGTATGCAGGTGGGGCAAATCAAGCCATTTATTCCTTTCTGCATGGATCTGGAAATCACCAGATCACCACCCTTGTTACCCACCTGATACTGTTAACTGACACTGTAACAGGACTAGGTGAAGAGGTGATGTCTAGATCTGGGCACGGGGGCTAAATTTTATCCATATGATTGGCAGACATACATTGACATGTGCTATTGCCTTCATACAGCCTTTAGGTTTATGGGCTGTTCATCAGTAATATCAGGTTTTTTCCCCTAGTTTCTGTTTTCAATTGTGCTGTTTTATGCACTGGTTATTGCAGAGCTTCAACTATTGTTTAATGTCAGCTTGGTTTTGGCTTCTGTGGGTTTCTATGATCCATTCCCCTATTGTAGACCACTCTCTATTGGCACTGATTGCCTGGGGTTGATTTGTATTCTTTTTTATTGTTTAAGGGATTTATTGTAATGTATGTATGCAAAGCTCCTGTTAATTCAAATCACATTTTTGTTTTCCTCTGGTCATTGATTTTGCTGCATCTGTGTTTATTCTATGACCTGTGGCTTTTTGCTAGGCAGGAGCTGGCTGAGCATTTGCTGCCATATTTTTGGCACTCAGTCCATTAAGCTTTTTGGTAATATCTTGTCAGAGACTGGTGCGTAAGTGTCAAATACCAGATTCTGATCAGTTTGCATTTTGTTCTGTATGGAGGTAAATGAATAGCACCATGGAGTTCTCTGATATTCAGGACTTTAGCAAAAAGACGTTTTTATTCTACTGCTTAGGTGAATTGGATTTTGAGATGCAGACTCATCAGTTAGCTCAGAAAAAAACTGCAATTGGTATTAATGTGACATGAAAGTGATTGCGAACCCAGTGTGTGATTATGACTCAATTTTAGTCTTTCTTAAGCCGCCTTTGCGCTGTAACTAGGATCGTTCAGTCATCTTGGTCATTCCTCTAATGCTGTCCATGCCAAGAAGCCACAAATACTGAATAGCTGTATCTAGTGTGACCACTTTCATTGTATTATTTTGTTTTTTAATGGCCTCATTTCTTTCCCTCTGCATGCTCAGTCTCCCTTTTCTGTAGCAGACACTTTCTTTCCATGTAGAGAGAACCATGCTGGACAATATTTGGAGCAGAGAGTGAGCAGCTCTCTATGACATTAATTCATGTCCTGCTGAGAGGCACATAGCTGGGGGGTGGGAACTGTTTTAAGTGGCAGAACTGGCGCTGCTTCCAATGTTACAAGTGCTGGAAGCATTTTCACGCAGGAGGACACCAACACTATTATTGTACTGGCAATGTGGTCCAGTGAGTAGGATCCCAGTGTGGATTTTGTTCCCCACTGGGCTTGCTGAATGACCTTTGGCGCTAAGGCCTTTCCAAAGTGGCCGCTGATCTGTGTGCCCCCATTTTTGGAGGCCCAACTTGAGACACCTTGGGATTGATTGTTTAGAAGTACTGCCCACCCACAAGCTGAGCTGCAGTTAGTGGGAGCTCCTGGAGTGCAGCATATCTGAAAAGCAGGCTCTCAGTGTCTCAAGCTCAGAACCCAGAAATTAGTGGACAGTTTTGAAAGTATTGGCTTTAATAGTTATGTGCCTCAGTTTCCCCATCTGTAAAATGAGGATAGTGATTCCTTTCCTCCCTTGTAAAATACTCTGATAGTAATGGCTGAAAAGTGCTAAGATATAAATTTAAAGTGACTGTGACCAGGGTCCCAGTGGAGACCAGCTGTGGTCACTCAATTAGGGTGAACTGCAAAAATGGGGCAGACAATCCCCAAAAAGCTGGTGGATATTCCAATACCTAGATTTACCCAGCCAGCATAAAAGAGCTTCTTTATTACCTTACTGGTTACTCAGAAGTCCAAACAATACAGTTCCCTCAAAGTGATCCAGCCTCAGGCCTCCATCCAGTACCTAAGTCAAATGTGATGAAGATTCCTGAAAATCTTATTTCATCATATAAAAGAAAAGGTACTACTAATCCCAAAGGATCGGACACATTACCTCCCAGGTTACTGAATATTTCGGTTCTTACCCAAATACATGATATAGTCAATTCTTATTAACTAAACTAATATTTATTAAAAAACAAAAAAGAGAGAGTAGGGTTAAAAGATCATTATACATACAGACATGTGTTCAGTTCATTGAGGTTCAGATTCATAGCAGAGATGGTGAGCTTTGTAACTGCAAAGAGTTCTTTCAGAAATAGTTCATAGATTATAGTCCAATGTCCAAATGTCATATTCAGGGCGTACCAGCATAGCTGGGACCTCAGTCTTGTGACTCAAACTTCCCCCGATGAAGCTTAAGCAGATCTGAGATGACAGAATCAGGACCCGAGGACCTTTTATACAATTTCATGTCCTCGTTGACAAGTTGGGAGTTCCTCGGGGAACAAAAGGTAATTAGGATGACTTTGAAGGAGGTCCATCACTGGCACTTAGCTATAGAATTAATATAAGGCAATTTGCTTGTTCCTCCATCATTCACAGATTATTTGCTATACATTTCAAAGAAAGATGAATACAGAGATATCTCCTGTTTACAATTCATTTAAATGCTAAGATGTTCTTTTGATCGCTGAATTATCGGAATACAGCAAAGACAGGGACTGTTGATTACATTGTCGACCGGACTCATACATATGTAAATACACAAAAACACAAACATTATCTCCCCACTTGTCTTTTGAGGGTTATTTATTTTGCAGGATGATTTCTGGCTATGCATCACAGTGACATTCATTGTTGTAATCTATCAAAAATAATAAATGGAGTTTTCCAAAAAGCTGTAAAAACAATGCATCATTGTTTGTACTCACTATTGTAGCCTGACACGCATGTGGGAAGGGCACATTGTCTGTTAGCCAGGCTTCAGTTTGGAAACAGAGAGTCATTCCTGGACTCCAATCCATGCCTATTGCCAAGGTAACCCCTGCCCAGTAGGACAATCCACTTCAGCCCAACCACCAGGCTGGCCTCCTCTAGCCAGGTTTGTGGGGTTAGTTTTATCTATGGCAGATCAATGAAAAAGAGAACAAGTGAATCCAAACATATTGCCAAGTCCCTGCATTTCCAAATATCCTTCAGGCCACCATCTCTTTTCCAGGTGGGGTATCACTATCAGACCCAGAAGTTGGAGTGCTGCACCTAAAAGTCACTATTGAGCATCCTGGTCCTAAGCTCTCTTCATGCCATTTATATTGTGCTGGAAAATAAACCCAGCACCTTCCTTACTCCTCTTATCTCCTTGGGCTGACTCTGCTGCTGATCTATTCCTGGCTCCTTGTGCCTCAAGGCACAAGAGAACAAGATGCAGAAGTTGCCATGAGGAGGGAGCTAAGCTACTTTGTCACCTCTAATGTTGTCTGGTCACAAAGATCTCCAGTATAAAGCAAACAAACACCCAGACACAGTGTGGCCACAAGAGTCTGTGCACTGATGCTAGTAGGAAACCTGTAGTCATACATGGTGGGACAAGGATGAGTTGTCTAGGACAGAAGCAGTAGCTTCTAGACAAGTACAATGGTAACCCATATGACTTGCACACTCACCACAGGATAGCCATGTGCCATCCACCGAGAACTTGGAATGCCTGAGATACATTCAAGGATAGGGCAAAATCTTGTGTCTGCAGTAGTGACCATCCCCCATGCCAGGGGTATAACAGTAGTCAGTGGAGTGACAGGAGTGTTGACCTTTGTTACCCTGCCCACATTATGTGTTTGGGGCAAAGGCCTGTGAATTCAAAGTTAGTGCTGTGAGCCTGGGAAAGGGTTGTGATGACTGTCCCTTAGGCGGCTTCTTATTAAGGTGTTTGTACATATTATGTATCTGTATGACCGATGGTATTTAGAAGGCCCCTATCAACTTGGGGTCTAAGTGCCAAAGGAAAGATCTCTTCCTTTCCATGGTAAATGCCAACTTGAGAGACACGCATTTTGTTAACACAGCAAGAAGTCCTTGTGGCACCTTAGAGACTAAAAAACTTATTTGGGTATAAGCTATTGTGGGCTAAAACCCCATATTTTGTTGTTATGTCACATTTTTATTGCCCTGCCAACCAGAGGCCCCAGTTGGGATCTCAATGTGCTACTTACTGGACAAACTCAGTCCCCACCCGGAGGAGCTCTTAAGAAGAGATGTGTTTATTGGGGCTGCCTGTTAGTTCTTTTTAAAAATTGTGTTTTACATTGAAGCCAGTTAAAGGAAGCCTCGTTCACTCAGCTGTTATAACGCTGCTCACTGCCATGCATTACTATGTAATTGCATTCCCCATCCTAAACATAAGGTCTGTCTGCCAAGAAAAAGAATCTACAGGAATGGCTGAATTATTCCATCCTCGTATGCCCTAAAGAGGTGGCGGTTAAGAGACAATAATAACAATATCAGAGTGCACAGTAGGTATATGTTTGCACAGAGATATTTCAGCAAACAAAGGCCCACGTTTGCTGGCTGTGAAAGTTTGGGGCCATTGATATTAATGCTCTTCTGCCCTTCTGTTTGTCCCTTGACAGGAGTGAGTAATGCTGAGGGACGGCAACCAGGAAAATCTCCCAGTTTCAGTGTGAACTGGATAGTGGGTAACACGGACCCCGAGGTTATTAATGCCACAACGGGAAAGAGGACCTGCGGGGGCTCTTCACGGCTCTGCAAGCACACGTTTTATGTTCGCTGGGCAAAGCTTTATGGAAAGGTAGGCCTTGTAAACTACTGGGGTACAGCCTCAGAGTCAGCCATGTGACTGCTGGAAGCTTCCCAACCATGGATCTGACGTGGTATAGCATTTCAGCCTTGCTGTGAGGGAGAACTCAGAGCTCTGCTTTCTTGCTCCTCAGGGCTGGAGCATCTGTGAACAGAGACTGTGCCTTTGTCCCTAGGACAGGTTGATCCCTTGATCCCTACTCTATAGCTACCCTCTTTGACAGTCTAAGTGTAATGATGACAGCCTCCAAGGAGCCCCAGTATTCCTCGTTAGTGGAGACTGAAAGCTGAGGGAAATCTTCGGGAGTCATGTACACTTGAGATGGCATTAGCTGGAGTGGACAGGAGCACAGAGAGACCTAGCAGCTGAAATAGCACCCCAAGTTGTACTGCAATAATCCAGGCAGTTTTCAAACGGAAGTGCCCACCTTGGTCATTCTGGATAGTGGAACGCTCCATTTTCAAATTTGTAATACAAAAATAGGACACTGTGTTCCTGATTTGGGTGCACATAAATTGGCTGTTTGGTTTCCTGTGTTCCATCCTGAGTACCCACATTTGAAAACTGGGCTCTGATTGTGACTGTTGTTTAATATTGGTAAATACCTCTTATGCCATTTCAAATTCTTACAAGTGACATACCCGATCCTGCAAGATTCGGAGTGCCCAGAACTCCCACTAAACTCCACAGCAGTTATATTTAATGGAATTAAAGCCACAGGTTTCCCTCAGTTAAAATGGCCACTATTCCTCCATACCCTGGTTGCCCCTAGCAAAGCTGGCCACCCTTTCCCATTGTTTTGTCAATACAGCAATTGGTAAAGGATCCCCTGAATGACTCCCTCTGATTTCTCTCTTCCCCTGGAGGATGCTCTCCAAGAATCCTTTTGTACCTGGGAAACTGCACAATCTGTGTAGGATCACCAGATAGGCACTAAGCTATTGTGGCTATTTCTGCTTGCTCCTTCCTCATCTTGTCCCTCTTCTTTGAGTCAACCTTGCTCTTCTCTTCGAAGGAGTTGCTAGAGGAAGAGCAAGAGCTGGGTTGAAAGAGCTGAGAGCTAAGGTCCACACTTCCAGGCGAGAAGACAAAGGAAACTGAAAGGCTTAAGGGGGATGCTGCCTTTATATATCCTTTGCCTCCTTGCTTCCTGGTCGTTATAGCACTGATTGCCAAGAATCATCCTGCCGTTCTCTGCAGGATGGGAGAAGATGGGGACAATCAGCAGCCACAACCACTTGGAAGACATGTGGTGAAGGGGAAGTGGTGTTCCTTTTTCTTATAGCCTCTTCTTAGTTGCTTTTCCTTTATATCCCTTTGGTTTGTAAATTACACTCATTTTGCATGCAATCCCCACAACCACCCCACTATATGAAGGTGTAAAGCCTCACTGTGTGGGTGTGAATTCCCACTCCACAAAACAGCAGAAGTACTGTGAATGCTGTAGGTCTCTGGAGCCCTGATTGCAAACAGAAGCTGGGTAGGGAGAAGGAAGGAAATCCTGGACCAAGTTCCTATGGCAAGGTCTCTTGGGAAGATGAAGGGATAGCTGGGGCATCAGCTGGGCAGGAACAGTGGCTGTCACAGCTGCTGCTACAGGAACACGGCAGGCTGAGAGCTAGCTCTGGGCTGGAGCACAGGTCCAGAGAGCAGTCTGGGTATGTGGCCCTGGTGAATCTGCACTGCGATACACATGAGAATCAGCCAGAGCCCAAAGGGAAGGAGGCCCTGGATCAGTGACTGAGGGACGGTGTGGGGTGGATGCATGGTGTCCTTTGTGTCCCCATGGGCGAGCAGCCTAGGCTGTATGTTGCTGTGGCCAATAGAGAGGGAGAGCAGGGAGCAGTACTGCCAGAACCCATGGGTGAGGGGTTCACCGGTGAATCTGATCTAGGGGCAGCTGAGACCCAGCAGAGAAGTCCAGGCCAACACTGGGACTATAGCAGCTGGTGCCATAGGTGGCAGGGGCCCAGACTCAGCACTCTGAGCTTTCACTATAGAGAGACGGGGGGGGTATGGGGGCAGTTTGCACTTTGAATTGGTTTATTGATGAGCAAGATGCCTGTTGCTGATAAAGTTCTGTGTTTGTGCTGATAATGGCACTGCAGTGTCCCCTAGGCAAATCCCTGCCTCCCCAAAGGCAGCAGGAGGAGCCCCTTAAACTAATGCAAGGAGCAGGCGTCTGGAACACACTACTAGCAACGGGAGCCGTAACTTGGCACACTACTTTGCCACTTCCACCTGTTTTCTGGTCAATGCACACCTGGCTTGTAACTTGCACCAGTATTTAGATCCTTTGCTGAATTTGGCTGAATATACCAATAAAACCATTAACCTCCCACTAAATTGAATGAGTAACATTGGCCCAGAGATTTCCATCTCTGGAAATTTCAACCTGCTCACTTCAGCCTGCATTTTAGTCTCTCTCTCCGGGATGTATGCTCCTGGAGGTTGTGCTTTGATGGGGAGTTTTTCTTACAGGATGTAATTTCGCTGGTTGTAAGCACTAGACGTTCACCTGTATGCCTGCTCTAAGGCATTTTCTAGACCTTGATTATTTTCATATAATGTCAAAGACTCACTGTTGGCTTGACTGTGTTAAGACTTCGGCAGATCGGAGAAGGTCATAGATTTAGTCCTTCTGAAACACAAAAGTGCTTTCTTCTTGTTTGTGTGCTCAGGGTGATTGTTGGACTGCAGACATGTGTCTTTGTCTCTTAAGACAGTTTCTGTCAGATGCTTCAGGTTTTACTTCAGAACGTTCACTTGTGTTGAACTAGCCATGTTCCGTCTCAACAAGATAGCTTCTCAGCTATACATTCTGGCATAAATCCCCGAAGCTTGATTACTGTCCTATCCTATGCAAGTTTCGCAGCATCTTTTATTATAACAGATTTAAAGGAAGGGGGGAGGAGGATCCTCCTCGTACTGTCTCTTGGTATTAGTTTGACTGGCTCAAGCTCTGAACTGCTCCGTTTCCTTTATTGAAACCAACCACGTCCTCTTCTTTTCTTAAAGGGTGGGGGTTTTTTTCCTCCTCTAAGCACCCTAACTGACAAGCAGATTTTTCTTTGCAAAAACACCAAGTGATTTGCAGGTTTATATTTGCTGCTGGTTTTACCCACTTCAGGAAGGCAAAAACTGTTTTCCTTTTTTTGCATTTGCTCCACATTTTCAAGATAGGAACAATGTCTTGTGCCTTATACCTTCAGTGTTTTGTTGTTGCAAATCAAAGGCAAACAGAGAAAGCCCAGAGATAGTTTGTTGCTTAGGAAATGTAGAGGGGAAGATTATATGGCTGTTGAAGTCTCCTGTTTCTGCTAGCTTGTTGATTTGCTTTTTTATTTTTTTCCCTCTCCTCTGATTTTGTTCTGCAGCTGAGCACACGAATGCCAAGCCATGGAGACATGCCATCAATGTACAGTGAGGCTAAACTGGTGGCTCAGACGTACCAGGCTGTCAAGCAGCAGCTGTTTAAAGCATTTCAGAAAGCAGGTCTGGGCACCTGGGTGAAGAAACCCCCAGAGCAAGATCAGTTTTTACTAACTGTATAAATCATTCGACACCTTTACTACATGACCGGATCACATCAACTGGAGATAAGGATAGGCAGGATGTGTGGGCTGATAGAATGGATGCAGTTCAATATTTAATAACAACCTCCATGAGAATATTTTCTTTTAATTCTGTATTGGAAATACATAAACATAAGCTGTTTTCGATTAATGCACTGAACTTGACTTTAGGAAACTGCTTTTTCGTACTGATCCCCTTACACAGATCTACATTCCCAGATTATAAAAAGTTTCTCACAAAGACACTGCTGTTCATTGTTTGTAGTACACAGGATTATTATTATTTATTCAGGAAGCAGCTGCATTTCAGACTTCAGCAGGCCATGCATCTGACTTAAAATACAGTTTGATCCAATGCTCAGTTTGTAATGAAAGAGGTGCCGGGGCTCAAGCAATTAGGTGCCAGGGCTTAAGCCATTTTTTTTACTTTCATAACTGACCCGGCAAGTCCTGAGATGCTCGGGCAATTAGCTGCCAAGCCTAGAGATGCCGGGGCTCAGCCCTGGCACAAATTAAGCACTGAGTTTATCTTCCCCCAACACCATCAGAGCAATAATGTTGCTGAATGATGGAAGATACTTTAGTAAGTGAATAAATGAAAATACCTTCATATCCACAGCATGACAGGGAGTCACAGGACAAGCATATTTATCCACAAAAAGGAGTTGCGTATCCTCTATGCAAAAATCGTTCAGTCAGCTGCTTAATTTTGACTACAGGGATTCTTTTAAACCGTGTTTCCTGGTTTCAGATCTGAGCATAGTGCTAGGAGTCAGGATTTCCTGAGTTCTAAACCTGGCTCTGACACTGACTCCTTTTGTGTCCTTGGGCAAATCACTTAGGACCAAACTTTCACCCACGGTCCGAAGTTTTTGGTGCCTCATCTTTTGGAAGCTGCAAACTACACAGAGTTAGGGCCTGATTTTTCAGAGGTGCTGAAGCCCACAATTCCAGGTGTAGTCAATGGGAGCTGAGGGTCCTCTGCACCTCTGAAAAATCGACTATTGAGTGTCTGATGTTGGATACCCACAAAAATCTCAGATACCGAAAATTAGAGACCACTTTTGAAATTTGGTCCTTTGCTGCCTCAATTATTCCATCTGTCAAATGGGGATAATAATATTTATCTGCCCCATGTGGAGCTTGTGATGATAAATTATTTAATTAATGGTTGGTTGTAAAGTACTGTCACACTTATATTGAGTAGTACTTTAGGCTGTAGATAGTCCCACTGAAACCATACAATGGACATGACTACCCCCAGAGTAAGGATTTACTCAACATGCGAAAGGTAGGCTTGCCAGTTTTGGTCTGATATATGCCTGGAGGTTTCATCATATGACGTAATCTTTAATTAAAGATTAATCTTTAATTCCTGGAGACTCCTAAAGGGTTTTCAGATTCTGGTCTTATGTAAGTACTAAATAATCTTATTAAATTGACCACACATTCATTTGCAGTCTGAAATGCAGATTGTTTTGTATTACAAGAAGAATAGCTTTTATCTGCTAAATCATATCTTCAAAAGGAAGGACTGAGTCTGTTATTATTGATCTATGAATCATTTCATGTCATCAGAATGTAAGGAAAACAAAGGCATGGGAGATCTAAACTTCCATAGTCCAACTACAGAACTAACTGTCAGACACACTGTATTTCTTTTTTGGTTTTTTTGTTTGTTTGTTTTTTAAATGACAGGATTTGCAGGTATATAACAACATTTCTTTTTATTCCAGTGATTCTCTTTAAATCTGTATATAACATCCTGCCATTGATTTGTGATAATTGTCTAGGTATTTCCTCAGAACAGTCAAGATGAGTTACTTTTCAAACAAACACATAGCTCATATTTTTCTATGTAATTTCCTTTACACAGGAAACTGTTCCTATCAATAAAGGTAGATGCTCTTTGTATAGCGTTTATCATGTTTGGAGAGCCATATGCCGTAAATACATTGTTATTGATGCCCACAATAGACTAGCTACAGTATTTTGATGAGATCTGATTTTTAGATTATAAACTACAAGATGTAGCTATCGTGTCTTGTATAAAAATTATTGTGATAAATTAGACTTTTTAAATTAGATAAAGCAGAGCTCTCCCCTTATGGAAACCTTTCCAATAAAATAATACATTCCATATTAACTACCAAAAAAGTCCTTAGAGTAGCTATATTTAATAACCTGAAGTTGTTTCAATAAGTTAGGGGCAAGAAGATATTTTGTGGTAACCACTTTGTTAATATGACCCATTCCAGGGTTACCTTTAACGTTTCAAAATAACGTTAAACTCCTGCTGGAGATTCCATCTGCACTTCTGAATGTCGAACATTCCCCTGTGTTACCTTCCCATCTGGCTTTGGCCCTAGCTCCTGCTGGTGTTGATAGAAGATGTCCCCACTGACATCAAGGAGAGCAGTATCAGGCCCAGAGCCTGCCAGCTTTGTGTCAGTGCAGAGGGGGCCACTTTGTGAAGGTAGCAGGGTACAGGTCTGTGTAGTGAGTTACACACAGAGCTTGTGGCTGCTCCGTAAGCAGGTATGAATGAGGGAAGGGTGGGCAAAGGGAGTCCCCTCACCCCCATGTATCGGCTCCTCCAGGGCCAGGCCCCAACTACACAGTCGCTGCACTTGACAAAGCATAGGATCTGCTCCCTCCTTTAGTCCCAAGGGCTCAATCCACCACAATGGGGGGTTGGGCCATGGCCCTGCCCCAGCTTGACATGGGGCTGGTGTGTAGATGGGCTCATGCAGCACACCTTGAAGGTATATAGCCCCCAGTGTCCCAGGTAGCTCAGGGAAGAATTCTAGCACCCTGAGACAGAATTTCCCTCCACCCCTTACTCTGAGCTGAGCACTTTTGCACGATGGGGTCAGTGCATTAGCAAGGTTAAAATCCGGCCGCCAGCATTTGAAAGGGCCCAGTTCTGTTGAGTCTGACTTCCCCAGCATGAAGAATACTGGGGCTCTGTCATTTAAATTGACCCCCTCCTCATGAAGGGTACTGGGGACTCCTTCTTGAACTACTGGGTCTCTCTACGTTAATTAACCCAGCCTAGCCACACGAGAGACATCAAGGCTTCTTCTTAAACCACCTGGGTTCAGCCCCAGCATGTTTCCAACCTTATGGATGCGTAAGAGCTGCAGGGGCTGGCGTCAGAGCTAACATGATAACAAACTGAAGGATCTGGTTATTTTAAGGCTGACAAGACAGGTGGGGTGGACTGATCTAGCCTTTGCTGCAGCAAATAAATTTTAAAAATCCTGGCTTCAATTGCCAGACCTAATCTAGGCAGTGAGGACTGAACTTGAACCCCATTATAAGTAGGCATATGATAGGTCCATTGAAGGCAGTGGAGTCACACCTGCTTACACCATGGTTGAATCTGGCCCAAGCTGTCTACCGTTCCTCATTATATGCATCAATACAGTGTGCACTGCATCCCAGCAGCACAAATTACCAACCTGCAGTATTTCCTGAAGCAAAGGAAAACTTTCTCAATAGTAATTCTTAAATGACGATTATGTACATAACACGCATGAGTGAATGGCAATACTGTACTAATGGATGTAAATTTGTAATATTTGTAAAAAAAGACAACAAAAGAAAATAAATCTGAATTTACATATGTGAATTTGCTGCTCAGTTCTGTAAATTGCACTTCAGTGATACCTGATAAGTGAATGTTTCTGTTAAGTGAATAAAACACCGAGTAAAATTGTTTCTTTATTGTTTGGTTGTTATTTTTCACTGTGGCCTAGAAATCATATTCTCTTTATTTATTCAATAGTCAATATATTCCCTATATGCCCAATTACAGTGCTTCATGGGAGCTAAATGGTTGTACTGAGAGATTATCCATCCTGGATGTATTTGGATTCTGTTCTGAAAGTGATGGGAACAATCTTGCACTGGGAGAAGGATGAACTGAATCAATCTCTAATGTTAACCATTCTAGGTTACAACTGGGGCTACTGTTTTAATCACAGCTGTGTCACCATATCACGGCAAGACTGTCAGTGTCTGCATTATAAAACTTTTATTTTGTCCACAGACTTAACTATCTTGTTCACCAATAAACATGTCTAAAGTGTCCTTTGCCAGAGTAGCTAGGTGCTGAATGGGATTGTAAGAAACAGTGAAAATTGTCCAGAGAGACATTCTTTATCCTGCTGTTCAGTACAAGTGTGAAATCTAACATATACAGAAGTGCAAGGAGTGATTTCCCCTCCTGCAAAACTTGGAGGGGGCAGAGCGTCATTTTTGATTCACAGGAATGCAAAATTCCCCAGAGGCTAGTGATTTCAGACACTTTTGCATAGCTAGTCCTTTGCCACAAAGGCATCTTTCTTTTTAAGCCAGGATTTTGCTGGTGGTATAACTGTGTTTTGGGGCATGTAGGTAGGAATGATGGCTATAGTGGAACACTTTCAGAGTCAAGTTTTTGCCACAGTACCAAGTCGCTGAGGGTCAAGTCTAAACTCCTAACTCAGGCAAAACTCCTACTGGAGTCAGAGTTTTGCCTGTGTAACGAAAAAGTCCAGACTCTCGGTAGTTATAAGTCTTAGGTCTTGTCTACATAGAAAATTTGCACTGTTGTAACTGGTATCGGTATAGTTAAAGAAATACCACTCCCCTAGCGTGGATGCAATTATATCGGTATCAAAGTGCTTGTACCAATACAGCTTATTCCCATATAGGAAGTGGAATAAGCTATGCTGGTAAAAGGACCTTTCACACAGTTATAACTGCATCCACACTAGGTGTTGTGTTGGTTGTGACACTTTCTCAGGGTGTCCAGAACCATAGGTCACTGTAACCTCCCCTGCCTCAGCAAGAGAGAGATTTCCTGGGACTAACTGGCTAACAGCTCCCTGTCACACCAGTCTGTTACCCACCCCCAACAAACTGCTCAGTAATCTGCCAGTCCTTACTTTGCCTTGAATGTAACACTTGGTGCACCCCAGTTCTGGTGAACCCTGGAAGGGCATTTGCCTGGAACAGCCAGCCCCTGCCACCAGTCGCTCACAGAAATTGTCAAGTTTGCTATCTCCAAAAAGAGACTGCACACACCAGCTTGTTTGATTTAACTAAGAATTCACACTTGGCTCAATATTACAGGATTGAGCTCTACTTATGATAAAAGAAAGCGGCATTTATTCACAAAGATAACGATTTAAATGATATTAAACTAGACACTGGAAACAAAACAAAAAAATAAAATGTTTCTAAGAGACTAAACATAACTTAAGCAGGCTAAAATCTTTGTCTTTCCTACAGCAACCTCTCAGTGTCACCAGCTCCCAAGGCCAGGATCCAGCTTTCATTGATGCAAAGTGCTGTCCTTTCTGCTCCCTCATGGATGGACCACCAAAGTTCTTTTTTTCCCCCCTCCTTACGGTCCAGTAAACCTTTGAAATGTATCCTTTTGAATACTGCATGCAGATCTGGTCACTCTGGTCTCAAAAAAGATATACTGGAATTGGAAAAGGTACAGAAAAGGGCAATAAAAATTATGATGGGTAGGGAACAGCTTCTATATGAGGAGAGATTAATAAGACTGGGGCTTTTGAGCTTGGAAAAGAGACAGCTAAGGGGGGATAGGACCGAGGTCTATAAAATCATGACTGGTGTGGAGGAAGTAAATAAGGAAGTGTCATTTACTCCTCAGAACACATGAACTAGGGGTCACCAAATGAAATTAATAGGTAGCAGGTTTAAAACAAACAAAAGGAAGTATTTTTTTCACACAACGCTACGTCAACCTGTGGAACTCTTTGCCAGAGGATGCTGTGAAGGCTGAGACTATAACAGAGTTCTAAAAAGAACTAAATAGGTTCATGGGGGATAGGTCCATCAATGGCTATTAGCCAGGATGGGCAGGGATGCAAAACCATGCTCTGAAGTGTCCCTATCCTCTGTTTGACAGAAGCTGCGAGTGGATGACAAGGGATGGATCACCTGATGGTTACCTGTTCTCTTCATTCCCTCTGGAGCACCTGGCACTGGCCACTGTTGGAAGACAGAATACTGGGCTAGATGGACCACTAGTCTGACCCAGTGTGGCCGTTCTTATGTACTCCCAGATAAAGATCTTCTCCCCTGCTGCTTGTCCTCCCATAAGCTGCTTTCTTATCTTCCTGTTAACTTGTTTGTCCTGCTTACCTCAGATGCCACTGTAATTCCCATCACAGACTTTCTAAAGCGCCGGAGGGTGCTTGACCCCCGGCTCTGCGTCAGGCCCTGCCCCCCACAACACCCCTTCCCTCAAGGCCCACCCCGCCTTTTTCCCACCCAGTTCGGCCCCCCTCCCCTGATTGCGCCACATCACCGCTCCTTCCCGCTGCCTCCCAGCCTCCTGCACACTGCAAAACAGCTGTTCGCAGCGGCCAGGAGGCGCTGGGAGGGAGGGGGAGGCACTGATCTGTGGGACCCACAGGCAGGCGGGAGGCACTGGGGAGGAGTGGGGGGGGGGAGCTGATAGCAGGGCTGCCGGAGGTGTTCAGCACCCACCATGTTTTTCCCCATTATCCCACTCTAAGCCGTTTTGCTCCAACCATGTTCATTGTAGGCAGGTTCCAACCTATTTTCCATAGTAATGTAGCTATTTGTACCCATCCATGGCAGCTGCAGTGACATGACTTGGCTGCTGAAAACAACTGCAAAGCAATCCCTGAGTCTGGGGTTAATCTCATTAAGTTGAAAGGAGAAATACTAGCATGACAGGCATGCACCACAGTGTTCTCAAGCACAGCTGAAGTTTTTTCCAACTGTAACTTGGGGGAAAATAACAACATAAAACTGGAGTAATTTGATATATTGTCTTAATAGAGGGCTTCAGTGAAGTGCCTGTTTCTCAAATAAAATAAATAAGTCCTTCTGCTCCGGTTAAGTCTTGATAGGCATGCTCGTGTGTTGAAGAATGAATGGCAGTGTAAGAGCTTTTTAAACCTTTTGATTCATTACTTCTGTGTCTACTTTGAAGCCCTTAACCCTGATTACTTTGGTTGGTTTCAACTTGAGCATGGATACACTAGTTCAGATGGAAAGCCAGATGAAAAGTCAGCTCTCTTAAAGGGCCAACAGCGTTTCTGCTGAAACCCCACAAAACACCTGCAATCCACACATGCACACACAACTCCAAGGGTTATGAGCTAAATAACGTGGCCTTGGAGAAAGAGGATTAATAATCACTGGCTTTTCGTCAGTGAAATTGTTCTGCTCAAATACTCTGTCCAGTCTGGCTTTCCGGGTAATTTCATCCCTCGCTGGTGTAGTTTGTTCTATTTTATCAGCTCAAGACTGAATTACTTCCATTAGGCCATTTAAAACCTGGTCTGTTCCCTACAAGAAAATGGTCACATTCTTGAGAGTTTAGCCTTTTCACCAGAACAAATGTCCTTTGAATCTGTAATAATCTAGCACCCTTCCCCGCCCCGTCCCCTGGCCCAAAGAGGGTGCTTGGATGTTATGGTGAGGAGCCCCATGTAAATAGATACATTTATTATACCCAGAGTGGCCAAAACAGCCAGAGACACAAGCTTATAAATAATGTGAATAGTGGTCAAAACTGAAGGGCTGGAGCCACAAGTGCCGACTTTCATTTTTCTGGGTGGGTGATCTGCCTTGAGGCCCCGCCCCCTCACTCCGCCCCTCACTCCGCCCCTTCCTTCCCCTGTTCTGCCCTTTCCTGCCCCTGCTCCGCCCCCTTCACCAGTGCCCAACGCTCGCTCTGCCTCTACCTGCCCCCGCTCCACCCCTTTCCCCAGTGCCTCCCACCCTCTGCTGACCAGCTGATGGGCACATGGCTGGGCTTTTTCCATAGGTGCTTCAGCCCCAGAGCACCCACGGAGTTGGCAGCTCTGGCTGGAGCTGAGGCTCAGCCAGTGCTGCTTGCTGTAACGGGGGCCAGGTGTACACTACAAACTTACACCAGTATAACTACATCGCTCAGGCATGCGAAGAATCCGTACCCCTGCGTGACGCAGTTGTACCTACCTAACCCCCGGTGCAGACAAAACTACGTCGACAGGAGGGCTTCAAGTGCTGATGGCTGCAAGGATTTCTTTTTTCCTTACAATAACAGAAGCCTTAGTGATTCTACACTGCACAGCTGATCTGCTTTCAGCTGATGCACTTTCACCTTTATAACTGAGAGACATCATTTCACTTGAACCCGTAGCTCTTGCACGACAAGCCATTCTTGGCCCTGATGCAGCTGCACTGATTCAGGGAAATAGAGGTGGAGTCCGTATTGCCAGAGGCAAAACAACTATCTACCACATTAGCCTTGGCATTTGAATTTTATTACTGTGGGTCAGCACTCTTTTTTCCTTAGCTGAACCAACAACTCTAGCTCTCCATTAACAGTGAATCTATTTGAAGAGCCCTTTACTATTACTTGAGGTATATGCTGCAACACTTCAGACACTTTTTAGTAAGGTATTTATTTAATTATTTTTGGGTTTCTAAATAGTCTACTTATTGCTGACACTGAAATTTTCACCCCCTACTTTACTCTGGGATAGTAACTGGTCTCTACATATTCCAGTATGGCAGGAAAATAGAAAAATTCCAGCGCACTGCTCTGGAGGGGGCGAACCACATAGTCAAACTCCGTTCTGTGCAACCACAGAGGTAACAGAGCAGAGTTTGACCTTATGTGGATAGTCCCCTCTATTGCAGTCACCCCAACTGGAACAGAGCAGAATCCAACTCATGACATTTGTTTAGGCTACATGAAAAAGATTGTTTACTTTGTCATACTTGCATTTTCACAGAATGTCTCACGATTTCAAACCATACCGCTAAGCATCAGAGCAGCCTAATATCATCTCTAGGGTAAAGATTAATCTGTGAAATAACATTAGGATGGTGACGCTTTCTGGTGCTTATGGGATTTGGCCGGGGTGCCAGAGTTTACACATGCTTCAAACTTCAAGTCACTTTTTGTTGTCTTAGCGTCTGGCTATTTTAAATTAGTGCAATAAGAGTTGTTCAGTTACTAATGCAAGAGATTCATACACGTCAGGGCCCAAAGGGACCACGATGATAATCTATTCTGACTCCAAAGAACTTCACCCCATAATTCCTGCAACAGACCCGTCACTTCTGTTTGAGCTACACCCTCTCATTTTAAAAGATCTCTACTGTATCCAAACATTCATCCCAACAGCAGCCCTTACAATAAATTGTCCCAAATTTCCCTAGCAGAGAGCTGTAAGATTAAGGCCGACAGCAAGAGCTCTTCAGTGTCACAATGAGAAGTGCTCACGTAGTGCTTGATCACGCACTCTGGAGCATTAGATTCTTTTTTAGGAGCCTCTGCTGGAATTGCCATATAGCTGCTGCTTAACACAGACAAATGTAAAACAATTGGTTGAGGAATAATAACCAAAACAGAAAACACAGCTAAAATGCAGCAGTTCCCCTCACCTCCTACCAAGGAGATTTACAATAGCTCCTGAACTCCTGCAACACTGTTTCATTGGGTATTAGTGATTTTTTTTTCTCAATACTCAGAGCTGCCATTTCCCAGAGGGAGACTTATCAGCTCCAGCCACGGAAGAGGGGACACCAGGGCTGCTTATAAAAAACTCCAGGCTCCCTTGTCCTGGTGGCTCCCTGGTCTTGCAAAGCTTAGTAGCTCTGCAGCAGTCCTGGTTCCTACAGCTTTCCCTGTTTCTTCTTTCAATGAAGCATCTAAACCCTGCCAGGGAGCTGTTCCAGTTTAGACACACTGCCAGGCTCCTAAGGTTGTACAGCCTTAACTGCACTATCACTTCAGGTTCAAAGGTGTAACATGAAAATACTACAGTGAAACATCTTTGCAGTGACAGGTTTCAGAGTAACAGCCGTGTTAGTCTGTATTCACAAAAAGAAAAGGAGTACTTGTGGCACCTTAGAGACTAACCAATTTATTTGAGCATAAGCTTTCGTGAGCTACAGCTCACTTCATTGGATGCATACCGTGGAAAATGTAGAAGATCTTTTTATACACATGTGTATAAAAAGATCTTCTACACTTTCCACAGGATGCATCCGATGAAGTGAGCTGTAGCTCACGAAAGCTTATGCTCAAATAAATTGGTTAGTCTCTAAGGTGCCACAAGTACTCCTTTTCTTTGCAGTGAAAATCTCCAGTTCTTGTTCTGCTCCAAAACAGACCCATTCCCCACGACTGGACTCCAGGCACAACGTATTTCCTCACTAGTTTGTGAAGCAGACAGTGCCCTCATAAAAGCCTATCACATCAAGCTGCCTTTCAACCCCTACTGAGTATGAGGTCTTATGGGAATCTGTAAACTAGACATGCCTGGAACTGGCTAACATAGGTTCTAGTCTATGCAACTGTCAGTCACAGAGGTAGTGCTGGCTTGTAGCAAGAGCGGGGGAGCAGGCCTCAGAAATCCTTGGGTTCAATCCACCATGGTCCTGTGTGTTGCATAGTCATTTGCACAAGTGCAAAGTCACTGGGTGTAAAATGCTACCAAATCAGAATGGCAGCTCTTTGCACACACATTGCCAGGAGCCAGTGAGTGCACAAGGTCCAGGACAATGATCAATCAGACCCTCGGATACTATGACTGTTATTTGCTCACTATTGACTAGTGGCAAATCATGTCCCCAAAGCCAGAGTAAGACAATATGGGGCCCTAGGAATGCAATGACATGCCCCCTGATCCCTACCCTCGTATTCCTGGCCCCACCGGGACATGTGACGGAGGAGGTCCCATTCCGTCCCAGAAAGGCCAGCTGGCACAGTGGCACCCTCTCCCTGCCAAGAGGGGCAGCAGCAAGGGGTACATACAATACAACAGGATACTCATGTTCAACAGATCAAGACTTTTAAAATGATACCTCACAAGGCATGCACTGTACAAACACATATCATAACCATAGCACCGGGGTGAATATGGGGGTCCCAGAGTGCTATTCTGAGGTACAGAGTGTCACAGTGATTCATTCCAGAAGCTCCTAATCAGTTAGGGCACAAGTAACACCTCACTGGGATGATTGGGACAGTTCTTCTCCCTCAGGCTTATTGCTTCAGGATCTCTCCAGATTCAGGCAGACATCACTGCACAGGCTACACTCCAGTTGCTTTTTCAAGCTTTTCTTCATGATCATGAGAACTAGAAATGTTGTTTGTTTTTTAACGAAAAATATTTTGATGTATTCACATGACTCTAGGAACTAGGGCCCTAAGCATGGGCCTATATAGCTGCAGCCTTAAGCTGGCCCTTCATGCATAATTGTACCCATCTGTAAAATGGCCATAATAAATATCCTACAGAGATGAGGTGAGTCTTCGGTTAACATATGTAGAGCTCTTAGAGAGCCTCAGATGAAAGGTACTATGTCAGGGCAATGAATGGCTATTATTCCTACAAGGGTTAAAGCAGGTCAGACCTATTGGTCTTTAAAATCTGCATGCCTTAGCCACCTCAGACCTTTAACATCTTCCCTAAAATTGGAAGCATCAGCCTGAGCCAGTAAAACGGCCATGGCTGTAGCTGAAGCTGCCCTGAAAGAAAGAAATTATAGGCTTACGGTTGTGGTGTTTTAAAATCCAATACAGCTGACAAGCAACACTCCTGATCTGTGACTAGAATACAAATGGATGGTTGCAAATTGCTGCCTCTTTCTCTTTGGGCTGTTCAATCTGAGCTGTGGCTACTTCAAAAGGCTCTGCACTCAGGAGACAATGAGTGGCTGGGGCTATGATGAAGCTGCAGATTTCAGGGCAAATTTCTGCCTGGAGATCTACAGGGCAGAGCACAACTCTGATTTCCTGCTCTCCCTACACGCCCATGGGGTCCTTTGCACCTGAAAGGGAAGCGAACTAGCAGAGTCAAACTCTGCGTGCAGCTCTGAGAACAGAATTTTACCCTGGAGCAGTAAAGACATCAAAGGCCACGCAACCATAGCTAGCCAATGTTTTGTTTATTTTAAATTGATTTAAATGAACAAATATTTTAAATGGGAGTTGTTTTACACTATAGATTGATAGGTATCTTTAGGCAGTGAGCAGCCCATCCCTCTTCAGCAAAGTACTTAAGAACATGCTTAACTGAATCTGGGACTTAGCATTTTACCAACATTAACTAATTAACAACCATGTGCTTCACTGCCCCCATTTTACAGCAGCTCAGTGATGTGTCCAAGGCCACCATTGTCAGGGATGGGATAAGAACCTAAGACTTCCTGAGACCGACGTCTGTGTTCAGACCATGCTGCTCTCTCAACCCTCCGAATTAGTAAGAAAAGAAACTACCTATAAAACTAGGGAAATACATGATAGGGTCTGCAATTGTGAGATTTTCTTATTTCTCACACCTCACTACTTGGCTGAGGCATACAGATAGCTCCCAATAACTTCACTATTCCCTGTTGCATGATCTTCCTTACTTGAAAAAGCTTCTTCATAAGTCTAAATACCTCCTGTGATGAGAGCGAGGACCATTTGCAGAATGAAAGATGCTAACACCTCAGGAGGAGCTGGAAATAGACACGTCACAGCCCATCAGCAGCCTGTAAAGTATTCATCTCAGGCACATTAACAGAGATAGAAATTGTTTCCTTTATTCATGTATCAGAATGGGATTTCAATCTGGCTATTTTAGCAGAATTATTGCTCAGTGATGTCTTCTGATATGTGCTGAGGTATAAACAGTTGCATCTAATACGTTCCTGTCAATAGGAGAATTGGGTTTATTTGTGAATATGGTTGTTTGAAATATTTCTGCTCGGTACGAGGTTTTGATCTCTTGGCATAGTTTGCTGCCTACTTCCTATATGCTGTTTTTCATTATGCTGAACTAAATATAAATTGAGAGGAAGGATGGATAGTCATGTAACTAAAGAAAGGGAGTCAGGAGTCCTGTGTTCTAATCTGATACTTCCACACACTTCTTATATGACCGCAGGCAATTTGTATGAGCCTCTTTTTTCTCCAGCTAAAGTCTACCACCTTTGACATCAATGCATACACACACTGTGTACTGTAAATGCCAGATTAATTAGAGATAGAAAACTTTTTGGCACTTAAAATGTATTAAGTATTATCTGTTAATGGACACCATTAACTGTTAATAAACATCATTAATGACTGCTTCTTGGAGCAGCTAGTCATGGAACCCACAAGAAAAGAGACAATTCTTGATTTAGGCCTAAGTGGAGCATAAGATCTGATCCAATAGGTGAATAGAACATCCTTGTGGGAGGGAAAATACCAAAGAAGCCCACCACAGTAGTGTTTAACTTCAGGAAGAGGAATTACACAAAAATGAGGAAGCTATTTAAAAGGAAATTAAAAGGTACAGTTGAAAGAGTGAAATGCCTTCATGCTACCTGGAAACTTTTTAAAAACCATCATAATAGAGACTCAAATTAAAGGTATATCCCAAATTTAAAAACATAGTAAGAGGACCAAGAAAGTGCCCCCATGGCTAAACAGAGTAAAAGAAGCGGTTGGAGGCAAAAAGGCATCCTTTAAAACTTGGAAGTCAAATCCTACTGAGGAAAATAGAAAGGATCATAAACTCTAACAAGTCAAGTGTAAAAGTATAATTAGGCAGCGCAAAAAAGACTTTGAAGAGCAACTAGCAAAAGACACAAAAACTAACAGCAGAAAAAAATGTTAAGTACATCAGAAGCAGGAAGCTTGCCAATCAGTAGGGTCTCTGAACAATCAAGGTGTTAAAGGAGCACTCAAGGAAGATAAGGCCATTATGGAGAAGCTAAATGAATTCTTTGATTGGTCTTCACTGCAGAGGATGTGGGGGAGATTCCCAAACCTGAGCCATTTGTTTTAGGTGACAAAACTGAGGAACCGTCCCAGATTGTGGTTTCAATAGAGTGGTGTTGGAACAAATTGATAAATTAAACAGTAATAAGTCACCAGGCCCAGCTAGTATTCACCCAAGAGTTCTCAAATATGAAATTGCAGAATGACTAGTTGTGGTATGTAACCTATCGCTTAAATCAGCTTCTGTGTAAGATGACTGGAGGATAACTAATGTGACACCAATTTTTTAAAAAGGTTCCAGAAGCCATCCTGGCAATTACAAGACAGTGAGCCTAACTTGAGTACCAGGCAAATTGGTTGAAACTATAGAAAAGTACAGAATTATCAGACACATAGATGAATATGATTTGTTGGGGAAGAGTCAACATGGCTTTTGTAAAGGCTTTTGCCTCAACAATCTATTAGAATTCTTTGAGGGGAGTCAACAAATATGTGGACAAGGGTGATCTAGGGGCTATTGCGTACTTGGATTTTCAGAAAGCCTTTGATGAGGTCCCTCACCAAAGACTTTGAAGCAAAGTAAGCAGTCATGGGATAAGAGGGAAGGTCCCCTTTTGGATCAATAACTAGTAAAAAGACAGAAAACAAAGGGTAGGAATAAATGGTCAGTTTTCAGAATGAAAAGAGGTAAATAGTAGTGATCCTCCTCCCAGGTCTGTGAACTGGGACCAGTGCTGTTCAGCATATTCATAAATGATACAGAAAAAGGGGTAAACAGTGAGGTGGCAAAATTTGCAGAAGATATAAAACTACTCAAGATAGTTAAGTCAAAAGCTGACTGCAAAGAGTTACAAAGAGATCTCACAAAATTGGGTGAGTGGGCAAGAAAATGGCAGATGAAATTCAGTGTTGGTAAGTGAAAAGTAATGCACACTGGAAAACATAATCCCAACTATGCATACAAAATGATGGGGTTTAAATTAGCTGTTACCACTCAAGAAAGAGATCTTGGAGTCATTGTGAATAGTTCTCTGAAAACATCCGCTCAATGTGCAGCAGCAGTCAAAAAAGCGAACAGAATCATAACGCCACTATATATAAATCCATAGTCTGCCCACACTTTGAATACTGCATGGAGGTCTGGTCACCCCTTTAGAAAAAAGATATATCAGAATTGTAAAAGGTATAGAGAAGTTCAACAAGTATGATTAGAAGATGGATCAGCTTCCATATGAGGAGACTGGGACTGCGAACCTTGGAAAAGAGCCGACTAAGGAGGGATATGACAGAGGTCTATAAAATCATGAATAGTGTGGATAAAGTGAATACGGAAATGTTATTTACCCCTTCACATAACACAAAAACCAGGGGTCACCCAATGATATTAATAAGCAGCAGGTTTAAAAAAAAACAAAAGGAAGTACTTTTTCACACAATCAAGCTGTGGAACTTGTTGCCAAGGAATGTTGTGAAGGCCAAAAGTATAACTGGGTTCAAACAAGAATCAGATAAATTTATGGAAGATAGGTCCATCAATGGCTATTAGCCAAGCTGGTCAAGGATGCAACCCCATGCTCTGGGTGTCCTAAGGCTCTAACTGCCAGAAGCTGGGTATGGACGACCAAGGACAGATCACTCGATAATTGCCCTGTTCTTTTCATTCCCTCTGGAGTATCTGGCATTGGTCATTGTCTGAAGAGAGGATACTGGACCAGTTGGACCGTTGGTCCGACCCAGTGAGACTGGCCTTATGTTCTAGAAAAATCTAGCAGGTCTTTTCCAGCTCTATTTGCATGATTCTCTGAATTTATTTTACATCACTGAAGTTCACTCTGAAATTGCTAGCTTATCTGCTTCTATCTTCTAGGACTACACACTTCTTTCCCAAGACCATCCTTCTGTATTAGTCTCTGAATAATCATTTTTCACAGAAGAGCATGGAATACTTTAGCATTTTAAGAAAACCATAATTTGTTATAAATGCTTGAGCTGCAAACAGTTACACTGCCCTTTTTTTTATATTATTTTTAAAGCACCACATCATCATGTCCCAAAGTAAGGGAAAATGTCAGATGGAATTTAACACACTTTAAAACATCAATGCTGGGAATTCCAATCAGTGTGCAGAGACAAGACCAGACTTCAAGATGATGTGATCTGTGTATACATGCCAGTGTGTGAAAATCACAATTGCTGAAATTAATTGCCAGCTGTTCCTGGAATCTGATCATCACCTCCTTCACCTTCACGGTCCTCACCTTTTGCTCACTACAGTGCTATGTCTTGTGCGCTGTAAAAATTTTCCTGGACAGTGTCAAAAAAGTAACTCTCTGAACAAGTGGATTTTTACACTGGCAAGAAGCTTACCATACACCTTTGACTTCAAGCAGCTGATCCAGCTTCTGCTTTGTCTTTCTTTCTGACACTAAGAGTTCTCTAAATATCCGTATTCCTTTAGGGAAGCATGCATAAGGGCCCTGCTCCTTCAGTAAGTTATGCTTATGCAGTTCCCCACTGGTTGCATGCACAATGACTGGCAATTTGGGAGCCATAGTGTGTGTCAGCTTCCGCAGATATTCTGTCTATATTTGTACTGGGGAGGGATTAACATGTTAGAGGTGGGGCATACATTTCTCAGTCTTCCTCTCCTTCTATAAAATAAAATAAAAGTATTGGACCTTCAGTCATTAGGTGGTGCTATCACAAATAATGTGGAGTACTGTTTATCTCAATGTATAAGGAGTTAGCGCTTGAAAAATGCCTACTGTCAGCTGTGATGCAATTTTTTTAGATGCTGGTCATAACTCCAGTAATACTGACTCCCTGTCTTAATCTCAAAAGTAAATATATCACCCCATTACTATCATATCTGAGCACTTCACAATATCTAATGTATTTATCATCATAACATCCCCCCTGATGGAACTGAACAGAGGCACTGAAAGACTAAGCCCAGTTCCTCGCCCAGTTCCTCAAAGGCATTTAGGCACCTAGATTTTATGAAATCCATGGGAGTTAGGCACTTAAATATCTTTAAGAATTTGTACTTTAGTGTTGTAGACCAGGAATTAGGTGGTTAGACCAAGTGGTCAGAGCAGTGGTGATCAGGAGATAGGAACCAGAGTTCGAAGTCAGAGTCAGAGTCAAAGCCAGGAATCAAACAAAGGGGTTGGAGTCAGAGTCAGTAGCCAGGGGTGGGGCATGGCAGCAGGGACCTAGAGTAGGACAGGAAAGTAGGAATCATGGGGGCGGGTGGACCCCCACTTCGGGGAGGTTAGCCCCGGCTCTGCCCTTCTGCCTGTGTCCTTCCACCACCATGGTCAGATTCCCAAGACCCCCTGCCCCCCCACAGCCAGAGCCCCATGACCCCCTGTCCTCCCCATGGCCAGAGCCCTGAGACACACACCCCTGCCTAGAGGAGCCTGAAACACCCACACACACCTGCCCAGAGGAGTCCTGGGCCAGCTGCAGCCACTCCATGCCTACCCTTCCCAGACCCCAAGCTGCCTGGGGAAAAGCATCTCTCTGATCCAAAAGAAACTTTTGCTATGCCCCATGCAGGTTCCGGGGTGGCTGAGGAGACAGTGTTTGCTACACAGCTTCCTGGGTTCATCAGTAATCTCCCTGGTGTCCAGGGAGATTATTGATGAATCCAGGAAGCTGAATAGCATATATTGCCTCCCCAGCCATGCCGGAACCTTCATGGGCATAATAAATCAAAAACTTCCCCCCAAAACCCCACAACTGGGGGTCCAGCCTCCCCAGGCCTATTATACCCACTGCCCATGGTAGGAATCAGGAACAAGGCAGAGCTCAGGAGTCAGGTGAGAAGGCAGGGTCTGATATAGCAACCAGCCATGAATTCACCCAGTTGCTCAGACAATGTCCTATTCCTTCTTCTGGCTTAAATAGTGAGTCTGAGCCAACTGAAGAGGCAAGATGTCTCTGTGAGGGTGCCCCCCATAAGGCTTTATGGAAATATGCTTCTGAATGTATATATGACATAACTAAAATGTTTTATGCTACATATGCCATGTAACATTTCTCTGTAAAGGTTATGATCTACTGAATCTATTTATCCTAATTGTATGCATGTATCATTTTTCTAGTCAAAGTTATGAATATTGGCTGTGTACTGGCTTGATTTTTAAGTAACCTTTGTAAAGCATTTGGTCAGCTTCTTGAGAAAGGAATGCGCAAATCAAGAAGCACTTAGAGGACAATAGATCTTGGAATGCTCCAATTCACAAAGGAACTCTACTTGAGGACGTTCAAGGTAGCATGTGACCCATGGCTGCTACCTGTAAAAAACTGAGCCATGCATGGACATGTGACTTGCCCATGTGACTCCAAAACTCCATCTTGGAACTGGACTTTGCATAGGGGAAAGGAGGGGGTCTTCACCCACAAGAGAAAGTCTAGTTAAACCCGTGGGAGACCCCTCCATTTTGTCTTCAGCTGGCTAAAGAGAGAGCCTCTCCATTCCCAAGGATACCTGAAAGAAACTGGAACAAAGAACAGTAACTACAGGGGGTGTGAGTGATTGCTGGACCCAGACTAGAAGGAGACTAATCTGTAAAAGGAAGCTTACTGGAACTGGTGAGGTTTTTATCTGTATTCAGTTTTATTACAGTACTAGACTTAGACTTGCATGTTTTATTTTATTTTGCTTGGTAATTTACTTTGTTCTGTCTGTTACTACTTGGAACCACTTAAATCCTACTTTCTGTATTTAATAAAATCACTTTTTACTTATTAATTAACCCAGAGTATGTATTAATACCTGGGTGGGGCAAACAGCTGGACATATCTCTCTATCAGTGTTATAGAGGGCGAACAATTTATGAGTTTATCCTGTATAAGCTTTATACAGGGTAAAACTGATTTATCTGGGTTTAGACCCCATTGGGAGTTGGGCATCTGAGTGTTAAAGACAGGAACTTTTCTTAAGCTGCTTTCAGTTAAGTCTGCAGCTTTGGGGCATGTGGTTCAGATCCTGGGTCTGTGTTGGAGCAGACTGGCATATCTGGCCCAGCAAGACAGCGTGCTGGAGTCCCAAACTGGCAGGGAAAGCAGTGTAGGGGCAGAAGTAGTCTTGGCACATCAGTTGGTGGATTTATTTGGGGTATGGACCCAATTGGGAGTTGGGCATCTGAGTGTTAAAGACAGATGCCCTGAGCGCCTCCTTCCCCCTCAATCCCCATGGCCAGAGGAGCCCCGGCCAAACCACCCCGGGCCACCAGCTGCCCTCAGCACCAGCCCCAGCACCAGGCTGCCAGCCACCCCAAGCGCTGGCCTCAGCACTGGGCCACCAGACTCCACATCAGCCCCAGTGCTGGGCCGCTGGCCTCTGACTGGAACTGAGCTCCCATTGGCTTGGGGGAGAGGGCAGAGCATGGGAGGAGTCAGGGCTTGGCTTAATTGGGGTTGGTCCTGCTTTGAGCAGGGGGATTGGACTAGATGAGCTCCTGAGGTCTCTTCCAACCCTGAACTTCTATGAGTAGGGGAGAATTAGCCTCCCCTAGCCCATTATACCCACCTCCCATGCTGACCGAGGTTTGAGACCTGTGCTCCCTCGCACTTAGTGACTTATCAAAGGTCACACACGAGGTATGTGTCAGAGCAGTTCATTGATCCCAAGTCTTCCTTCTCTGTGTGTGCCAACAACTGGACCAACCTTCCTCTCTCTGACTCGTTTATGTCTTAGGTGAAGAGATGACACGGAAGCAAGCAAGAACATTACAAGTAACAGCAACCAACAACTGTGATGGGCAAAAAAAATTGAAGAACATTCATTTGATATTCACCTAGGCCGTCTTTCTTCCCTACAGAGTGTAATCATTATGTAGAATTCTTCCTCCCTGGAGGTACAGGCTGAAATGTATCAATCATATTATGGTTTTTAAAGAGGCATGATTACTTGGACATCACCAGCATTGCAGGTAATAAATAGAGATAGATGGCAATGATGGGACATTGTACGGAGGAATATTTCAACAGTAGCCATTTGTAATGCTGGTCATTATAGGCCTGATTTTTATGTGTTTCCACCTGTACCCAGGCAGCTTTGCATGCACAAACTCCTCCAGGCCCATTTTTTCCGCACAGTCATCTGAAATCCTTCTCAGTATAAGCTTTGTTACTTCCCATCACATTTTGACACAACTCACTGAACAGACTGTTGGTGCCCTTGCGAAATCATGGCCATCTGACAGGACAGGGTTAAACCAAAGGAATCATGCAGTCAGACTCGCTGTGCATCATATGCATGGCATGAACCAGGACCCCCCGCCCATAAGCTACAGCTCTCCTAGGTGAGCCAAAGGGAAATGACCAAGCTGATAGAGCTTCTGGACTTGACTCACCTGGATGCTGCAAATCTTACATGGCCAGTGTGCAGTCAAAATAAAGCCTCTAAATATATGTCCTCTCCCTGAATTCCAAGGACTATCGTGATTTCACAGGATTGCAGGCCGTTGTCTCTAGTTGCAACCTGTTTTTTTGTCATCCACTATCCATCACCTATAATGTATAGATGAAGTGTTTGGCTACAGTACATTTGCACTGTAATCAAATCATTAGCCTGGGGGAGGCATAAAACATTAATGACTTTAGGAATGTTGGTTAAACTCCAGTCCTGATCAAAGAGACCAAAATTTATTGTCATTCCACTAATAGCTGTGCAGTAACCAAAATGAAATCAATTTGATGAAGATAATTAGGTTCCCATCTCCAAATCACCAGGCATTTAGCACAATTAGGTGGAATTAGCTTCCTCCGCTAGCAATATGATAGAATGAACACAGGCAAAATTATCTTCTCAAATGGTTTCTCCTCCAGGTCTGAACTGTGGATGTCCAGACCTTCTCTTCATCTACTCTATGAATAAGCAGCAAATATCAGCAATAGAGCTAATCAAATCATGAGAAAACAGATTTGCTACCGTATTCATCAGTAAATGGGCAAATTTTGCTCCTGTGGTATTTATGGTATTCTTATAGTCCTCCTACATTACATTTGGGAATGCTCAGATGATGGGGTGGTTTTGTGGGGGAGGGAAGGGATTTTTTTATGTTTGTAAACCCCAGTAGTTTCCTGAATTTTAGCCCAAGTGACCTGTACATTTTCAAAGCAGGAATTCAGCACTTGGAAGCAAAGGCTAACATTTTCAAGTCTCTAAGTGAGTTAGGCTCCTAAGTCCCATTAAAAGCCAAAGCTTTCGAAAATTTTTCCCTAAAGCTCATTATGACTCTTAAAAATCAAGGGTGAGTGGCCAAAGGACAGCGTGTTCATCCTGTCCCTCAAACATAGCACTGGTCAAATTTTGAAATTTCAACATTCAAAATAAAATATTAAGAAAACTTTTGGCACATTTGTTCACCTTTCCTCCCTGTTTTTGATCATCAACCTCCTCGCATTTTCAAAAAGCCTTTTTAAATTTGTGCAAATTTCCTTTTTTTTTTTCTTGTTCTTTTTTTTGCCACCCTCCCCCCATATCTCCCCTCTACCTGTTCTACTCAAACAGTGGTACTCAGAAGATATACACACATTCCTGCAAAATAGCGGGATACTAATGATGCCTAGTTTGCATAGTTTTCATCCACAGATTTCAAGGGCAAAGGAAGTCAGTATCATTACCCCCATTTTAAAAGTGGGGACAAATGAGGCACAAAGACATGAAGTGAGTTACCCAAAATCTTCCAGATCAGTGCCAGAGGTGAGGATATACCCCAGATCTCCTGCATTGTTCACCAGTCCTTCTGCCACTTGGTCTCACTGACTAACAGGCTTCTTAGACCTCAACCCTGCGGCCCACTGTGCAAAGGCAGACTGCTGCACCTATCTGCAGCCCTGTGCCTACTCTACCCACGCACTACACAATGCAGGATCAGGGTGACTGTAGCATATAGTCTGTTGAGCCTACTATAGATTGTCCTGTGGCTTTTATAACACAGTGTTACCCACCTAGATCATTAATGCTATTGCACTGATCATTCTGATTTGGGCTTGTTTGTGCAGCCAGCAGGGAATAACCGCCATGAGACGTCAATGAGCAGGCATTCACATGCAAAGGGCTGTGCATATTTGCCACAAGTACAACAGAAAGGGAGTGTCAAAAACAATTAGACCCCCCCCCCCAAAAAAAGGTGATGAAAACATCAATAGAAAAACTACATGAATTACTCCCATATTTAATCATAGCTTCTGGTATTCTCAGAGGAAATATTATGATGAATAAGCAGAGAAAACTATTGAAATTCTTGTGTAATGAGCCCTATGTTAATTGCCCCACTGGCCATTTAAATACAAAAGACAGTAATGAAGCACACAATCTCATTGTCCTCAGGCAGACTTTTGTTAAGCCTCTGTCTCTAAATGCTATGCATCCAAGGCAACTACATGATACGGTGAACTCCAACAAAGGGCCTCATCTTGTCTCAAAATGAAGAATCCCTCAGTGTGGCCTGGCTTAGTCTGAACATATCAACAGAACTACTGGCATGTTGTTAAAGCTAATGGTGGAAACTGAGGTATCATATAGTCCTGGACCTTAATTCTTTACTGTGTAAAAGTGCACTGTATACTGTCACCAGTCCATGATCACCCTAGAACTTAATTCAGAGGGGTAGCCGTGTTAGTCTGTATCAGCAAAAACAATGAGGAGTCCTTAGATACTAAAAAAATTTATTTGGGCATAAGCTTTCGTGGGCTAAAATCCACTTCATCAGATGCATGGAGTGAAAAATACAGTAGACAGGTTCAGAAACAGACTTCAACAAGAAACTGCAGAACTGGAATTAATTTGCAAATTTGACACCATCAAATTAGGCCTGAATAAAGACTGGGAGTGGCTGGGTCACTACAAAAAGTATTTTTCCTTCTGTTGATACTCACACCTTGTCAACCATTGGGAATAGGCTACATCTACCCTGTTTGAATTGGCCTCATTAGCACTGATCCCCCACTTGGTAAGGTAACTCCCATCTTTTCATGTAATATATATACCTGCCTACTGTATTTTTCACTTCATGCATCTGATGAAGTGGGTTTTAGCCCACAAAAGCTTATGCCCAAATAAATTTGTTAGTCTCTAAAGTGCCACAAGGACTCCTCGTTGTTTTTGTTGGAACTTAATTGTTACTATACTACACACCACAGCCACTCAGCACTTCACAGCAACAGCTGAGATAACCCAGGTCCTCCTGTTTCAATAGCACAGGCCACTATTACTTTAGCTAAAGGAGAATCTCTGCTAGTTGTTAGTAGTATAAGGCTTATGAGACACACATGGGCGGTTCTGGTCATACCAAGTAGAGGGGCTGTGGTACACATATACATAGTATTATGGCACCCACAAAAGGGTTAATCTGAGCTAAATTACAGCGTCTCATTCTCAGGATCAGTGATTAGGCCATAAGAGTTGTTCTGGTGATGTTACATTTGTTAACTGTTTTGATATTGAATGTGCTGTGGGGGAAGAATTGGCGTTTCTCAGGGCCAGTGTGAAATACAGCCTCAGGCTACTCATGTAGTTTGAGTTGAAACTCAGTTAAAATTAAGCATCTTAATAAAGCAGATATTTTCCTAGCTTACCTGTGGCTTTTTGTTGCCTTTACTCCAAACACATAGAAAAACATGGACACTAAGGACCTGGTACTGCAGCTTTTACTAAGGGCATGTCTCCACGAGAAGCGCTATATCATCTGGTGAAGACGCTCTATGCTGACAGGAGAGCACACTCCCATCAGCATAATTACTCCACCTCTGTGAGAGGCGGAAGCTGTGTCAGCAGGAGAGCATCTCCCACCAACATAGCGTGGCGTGGATAGCATTTAGGTCACTGTAACATGCGTAGCTCTTTTTCACACCCCAAGCCACATAAATTAGATCAATTTAAGCAGTGGTGTAGACTTGCCCTAGGTTAGTAGGAGTGGGAGTTTTGCCTGATTAACAACATCAGACAGGGTCTCAGCAATATATAGGAGACAGGCAGTGTGGTCTGATGGAATAATCACCAGGCTGAGAACCAAGAGTCCTGGATTCACTACCTGCCTCTACCACCAACTTGCTGTATGACCTTGGGCAAGTCTTTAACTTTCTTTGTCCCTTAATTTCCCCATCTATAAATGGAGAGAATAATTTTGTTATTACAGCTGTCACCAGGCAGCGCAGCTACACATAGTCATTTAGGTTCCTTTTCTTAGCATACAACAAAATGTTCAGCTTTGGGGACATTTGCTGTGGGGTGTCATTAGCAGCTTTTATTTGGGCACAAGCTTTATCTGAAGAAGTGTTTTTTTACCCATGGAAGCTTATGCCCAAATAAATCTGTTAGTCTTTAAGGTGCCACCGGACTCCTCATTGTTTTTGTGGATACAGACTAACACGGCTACCCCTCTGATACAGAAAAGCACAGATTGCCTTCATTCAGTTTGACCACGGCTGTTGCAGAACTGGTGTATACAGGTGAATAAAACAAGTTACGTCTAGACTATATGCAGACTCCACATCACTGATATCTTCTCCACTGGGAAGCTGACCTGCAAGCCTCCGACATCTACTACCATTCAGCAGAAGGGCAACAATATTTACCTTTCCTGTTATCCTCAAAGTGCTTTCAGATCCCAGATTGAAATAGCACTTTAAGTGCAAAGTAGCATAGTTTATGAAGACCTAAGGCACATCAGCATCACAGAACATAATTCATTTCCAATCAAGATGAACTGGAAGCTCTCCAATCTTTCAAAATACTTTTTATAAACTATTTTCTCTTCAATTCAGCTTTTCAGTTCTTAAACTTAGTCTTATGTCATGGTCTGATTATTCTCAGAAAGAATAAAACCAGAAGAAATAAAGATATTCCCTAGAAATCTCATTATGTTATTAAAGCCTCCTTTAGTGCTTGTGTTGTGTTTCTCCAAACCACTTGTCAAGATATCATCACCTCAATTTAAAACACCAGCACGATTGCTACATGTGGTTATGGCTGGAAGATCTTCTACATTTTCCACAGAGATTGTAACTCTTGTTGCTTCTTCAGGCTGAGCCTGCAGAGAGTAGGCTACTGCTAAACATACACAATCATCTATGAAGCAGTGGTGATGCACAAAAGGGATGAATGACTGCCCCAAATCATTAGCAATTCAGGCCCATGTTACCCCTTGTCAAGGTTCCTTCCCCACTGTGAACTCTACAGTACCAATATGAGGACCTGCATGAAAGACCCTCTAAACTTATTCTTACCAGCTTAGGTTAAAAACTTCCCCAAGGTACAAACTTTGCCTTGTCCTTGAACCGTATGCTGCCACCACCAAGCATTTAAAACAAAGAACAGGGAAAGAGACAACTTGGAGACATCTTCCCCCAAAATATCCCCCCCCCCCCACCAGCACTACACCCCCTTTCCTGGGGAAGGCTTGAAAATAATATCCTCACCAATTGGTACAGGTGAACACAGACCCAAACCCTTGGATCTTAAGAATAATGAAAAATCAATCAGGTTCTTAAAAGAAGAATTTTATTTAAAGAAAAGGTAAAAGAATCACCTCTGTAAAATCAGGATGGTAAATACTTTACAGGGCAATCAGATTCAAAACATAGAGAAACCCTCTAGGCAAAACCTTAAGTTATAAAAAGACACAAAAACAGGAATATACATTCTCTCCAGCAGAGCTTATTTTACAAGCCATTAAACAAAAGAAAATCTAACACATTTTCTAGCTAGATTACTTACTAACTTTACAGGAGTTGGAAGGCTTGCATTCCTGATCTGTTCCCAGCAAAAGTATCACACAGACAGACCAAACCCTTTGTTCCCCCCACACACTCCCCGCTCCAGATCTGAAAGAATCTTGTCCCCTCATTGGCCATTTTGGGTCAGGTGCCAGCGAGGTTACCTTAGCTTCTTAACCCTTTACAGGTGAAAGAATTTTGTCTCTGGCCAGGAGGGATTTTATAGCACTGTATACAGAAAGTGGTTACCCTTTCCTTTATATTTATGACACACCCCCCAAATCACAGATAGGGTGAAACGCTGGCTGCGATTTCTTCCTGGAGCTCTAGGAGAAAACAGAGTTAATAAGACACATGCACCTCTAAATATACTACTAACTGTATAAAGACTAACAATATTTTCCACACCTTAGGGACAATTTTACCCAGTTGATTCTGGGAAACTTTCACGGGAGAGTGCATCAGCCACTTTGTTAGATGCTCCTGAAATGTGTTATATGTCGAAATCAAAATCTTGGAGAGCTAAACTCCACTGAATACGGTTTTTGTTATTTCCCTTGGCGGTATGAAGCCACTGTAGCGCAGCATGGTCAGTTTGCAGGTGGAAACGCTGTCCCCAAACGTATGGGCGTAGCTTTTCCAGAGTGTAGACAATGGCGTAAATTCACTTTCACTGACTGACTAGTGGCTTTCCCTCTCAGAGAGCTTCTTGCTGAGAAACACGACAGGATGGAACTCTTGATTCGGTCCTTCCTGCATTAAGACTGTTCCCACACCACACTCAGATGCATCTGTGGTTACTAGGAACGGTTTGTCAAAGTCCGGGGCCCTTAGTACAGGGTCAGACATGAGTGTCACTTTAAGCTGGTTAAAGGCCTTCTGACACTCCTCAGTCCACTGAACTGTCAGTGGGGCAGCAATTTGGCTGTATTGCAGTACAAATCGCCTGTAATATCGGGCCAAGCCTAAGAAGGATTGGACCTGTTTCTTTGACTTTGGGACAGGCCACTTTTGGATAGCATCCACTTTGGCCTGTAGGGGGTTGATAGTTCCTTGACGCACCTGGTGTCCAAGGTAAGTCACTCTGTTTAGGCCTATTTGACACTTCTTAGCCTTAACTGTTAGTCCTGCCTCCCCTATGCACTCAAAGACTTTTTGTAGATGTTCCAGGAGTTCTGCCCAAGAATCCGAAAATATGGCCACATCGTCAAGGTAGGCGACTGCATATTCTCCCAGTCCCGCTAGTAGACCATCTACAAGTTTTTGGAAGGTGGAGGGTACATTCCGCAGCCCGAAAGGGAGCACATTAAATTCATACAGCCCGATGTGTGATGAAGGCTGACCTTTCCTTGGCGGATTCATCTAGAGGTACCTGCCAGTACCCCTTGGTTAAGTCCAAGGTAGAGATGAACTGGACCCATCCCAGTTTCTCGAATAGTTCACCTGTGCGTGGCATTGGATAGTTGTCTGGGCGAGTTTCAGCATTTAGCTTATGGTAGTCCATGCAAAAACATATTTCCCCATCTGGTTTGGGAACTAGAACCACTGGAGATGCCCATGCACTGCCAGAGGGGCAGATTACACCCATCTGTAGCATATCCTGGATTTCACGTTCTATAGCAGTTTTAGCTTGAGGAGACACCCAGTAAGGTTGGGCTCTAATTGGGTGAGCATTACCTGTATCAATGGCATGGTATGCCCATTCAATCAGTCCTGGAGTGGCTGAGAACGTTGGCGCGTAGCTAGTGCACAGCTCCTTGATCTGCTGTCGTTGCATACGCCCAAGGGTCATGGAGAGGTTCACCTCTTCCACACCACCAGCACTTTTCCCTTCGTAGACACCTTCAGGCCACTCAGTGTCATCTCCTCCCTGGGCTGTAAACTGACAAACCTTTAATTCTCTGGAATAAAAGGGCTTTAGAAAATTAATATGGTACACCTTAGGCTTTCAGTTGGAGGTGAAGAATGCTATGAGATAATTAACAGCTCCCAGGCGCTCTTGGACAGTGAATGGCCCTTCCCGCGATGCTTCCATTTTATGGGCCTGGAGTGCCTTTAAGACATGACCTGGTCCCCTACTTTGAAGGAACGCTCTCTGGCATGTTTATCATACTAGGCTTTTTGCTCTTTTAGATTTTCTTTAGCAAGCGCTAAAGAGGTTCAGAGGGTGTTTTGTAGGTTGGTTACAAAGTCCAGAATGTTAGTTCCTGGAGAAGGTGTAAACCCCTCGCATTACTGCTTCACCAACTGTAATGGCCCCTTAACCTCGCGGCCATATACAAGTTCAAATAGGGAAAACCCTAAACTGGGATGTGGTACAGCTCTGTAGGCAAAGAGCAACTGCTGCAACACTAGGTCCCAATCATTGGAGTGCTCATTTACGAATTTACGTATCATGGCCCCCAAAGTTCCATTAAACTTCTCCACCAGGCCATTTGTTTTATGGTGGTAAGGGGTGGCAACCAAGTGATTTACCCCATGAGCTTCCCAAAGGCTTTCCATAGTTCCTGCCAGAAAATTAGTTCCTCCATCTGTAAGGATGTCGGAGGGCCAACCTACCCTGGCAAAAATGTCTGCTAGTGCCTGGCACACACTTTTAGCCCTGGTGTTGCTTAGAGCTACTGCTTCCTGCCATCGGGTGGCAAAATCCATGAAAGTCAGTATGTACTGCTTTCCTCTGGGTGTCTTTTTCAGAAAAGGACCCAGAATATCCACAGCTACTTGCTGAAATCGAACCCCAATGATGGGGAGTGGCTGTAGAGGGGCTTTGACCTGGTCTTGGGGTTTTCCCACTCTTTGGCATACCTCACAAGACCGGACATAGGTAGAACATCCTTGCCCATTCTCTCCCAGTGGAATGACCTCCCCAAACGGTCTTTGGTCCTGTTCACTCCAGCATGACCACTAGGATGATCCTGGGCTAAGCTTAAGAGCATTACCCAGTACTTAGTTGGAACTACCAACTGTCTCTGAAGATGCCAGTCTTCCTGGTGTCCACCAGAAAGAGTTTCCTTGTATAGAAGTCCTCTTTCTACAACAAACTTGGATTGATTAGAAGAGCTGAGAGGCGGTGGGTTGCCCCGTGCCACCATCCAAGCTCTCTGGAGGCTTTCATCTGCTTCCTGTTTGGTCTGGAACTGTTCCCTTGATGCTGGAGACATCAGTTCCTCATTGGATTGTGGACCTGGGTTTGGTCCCTCTGGAAGCAATGCAGGTGATGGGGCTGGTTCTGTTGACTGTGAACCGCTCTCTGCTGGTGCACTATGTTGGGTTTCAGGCTCCGGCTGAGTCTCTTGTGTAGGGTTATCTGCTGCTGCCAGTGCAGGTTCGGTGGGGCCCTCTGGTGTTGGGGTTGCAAGTACTGGATTCAGTGCTGGCAATGGTTCTGGTGCTGGTTGTTCTGCCAGTTCTGGTTCTGGGACTGGCTCTGTCTGGGTCTCTGTGACTGGATCCACTACTGTTGTTGCAGACGTTGGCATGGGGTCCGGTTCCATCACCTCTGACTGGATCCTGGTAGAAGTTTCCAGAACAGAGCTAGGTGTGACAGCTCCATAACAAAGGATAACAGAGAC
The DNA here is from genome assembly GCF_965152235.1 of Eretmochelys imbricata. NCBI lineage: Eukaryota > Metazoa > Chordata > Testudines > Cheloniidae > Eretmochelys > Eretmochelys imbricata. The sequence goes on from NC_135573.1 coordinate 246,455,698, forward strand.
ACAAAATCTGCAGCTGCAATCACCTTTTACAAAACCTTTTAAAATCCTGCTGTGCTTCTGGTTCAAAATAATCACTGGTTCAAAATGATCCCACCTCTCCCACCATGTCAAGGTTCCTTCCCCACGCTGAACTCTAGGGTACTGATGTGGGGACCTGCATTAAAGACCTCCTAAGCTTATTCTTACCAGCTTAGGTTAAAAAATTCCCCAAGGTACAAACTTTGCCTTGTCCTTGAACTGTATGCTGCCACCACCAAGCATTTAATACAAAGAACAGGGAAAGAGATCACTTGGAGGCTTCTTCCTTCCAAATACCCCCCCCACAAGCACTAAACACCCCCTTTCCTGGGAGAGGGTGAGAGAACAAATGTGACAGATATTAGTGAAGTTGCTTAAGGCACTATTGGAAGGTGCTCAGATACTTCAGCAATGAGCCAAATATAAGAACCTATATAGAATAGAAAAGAATAGAATATGCCCCTCCCCTTCCCAGTGCTTACTCCTGCAGCTATGGTGTATCTGGATGGCTGGATGAGAAATCCCCCTCTTATTGGCTCCCTTCTCCACTTTCCCACCTCAGGAGGAAAAGCAGCCAACCAGGGCTTCTGCAGGAGGCAGGCAGAACTCTTCCCCTCCCCTCAGGAGCCAGAGGAATTTTTGGGTACAGGGGAGAGAAAGGGATTAGCTAAAAACATTTTCACCTAAGGAAGCAGAAAGAGCCCAGAAATCAGGGTGGCTCTGCTACCCTTCCCCCACCTCCCTGCATGTGAAAAGTGAGTCCAGTCTGCTCCTAACTCCTCCATTCCCACAGCAGGAGTCCTGGAATGAGGGAGAGATGAAGAGCCTGCAGGAGGAGCAGAAGAGCATTGAGGGAAAGGGCAGATGTGGAGCTGGGAGAGCAGAATTGATGGAGGGCAATAATTAATTCCTGGGCTGGGGGATGGGCAGTTGTGGAGCTAGGAGATGGGAGACATAAAATTAATTAATTGGCATGTTGGGGTTTGGAAAGAAGCTGGAAGCTCCACACCATGAGGGCAGCATTTTATTCAGATCTTTCAGAGTAACAGCCGTGTTAGTCTGTATCTGCAAAAAGAAAAGGAGTACTTGCGGCACCTTAGAGACTAACCAATTTATTTGAGCATAAGCTTTCGTGAGCTACAGCTCACTTCATCGGATGCATACTGTGGAAACTGCAGAAGACATTATGTACACAGAGGCCATGAAACAATACCTCCTCCCACCCCACTCTCCTGCTGGTAATAGCTTATCTAAAGTGATCACTCTCCTTACAATGTGTATGATAATCAAGTTGGGCCATTTCCAGCATAAATCCAGATTTTCTCACCCTCCGCCCCCCTCCCCCCCCCCCCCACACAAACTCACTCTCCTGCTGGTAATAGCCCATCTAAAGTGACCACTCTCCTTACAATGTGCATGATAATCAAGGTGGGCCATTTCCAGCACAAATCCAGGTTTTCTCACACACCCCCCCCACACACACAAACTCACTCTCCTGCTGGTAATAGCTCATCCAAACTGACCACTCTCCTTACAATGTGTATGATTATCAAGGTGGGCCATTTCCAGCATAAATCCAAGTGTAACCAGAACGTCTGGGGGGGGGGGGGAGGGGTAGGAAAAAACAAGGGGAAATAGGCTACCTTGCATAATGACAGCCACTCCCAGTCTCTATTTAAGCCTAAATTAATAGTATCCAATTTGCAAATGAATTCCAATTCAGCAGTTTCTCGCTGGAGTCTGGATTTGAAGTTTTTTTGTTGTAAGATAGCGACCTTCATGTCTGTAATTGCGTGACCAGAGAGATTGAAGTGTTCTCCGACTGGTTTATGAATGTTATAATTCTTGACATCTGATTTGTGTCCATTTATTCTTTTACGTAGAGACTGTCCAGTTTGACCAATGTACATGGCAGAGGGGCATTGCTGGCACATGATGGCATATATCACATTGGTGGATGTGCAGGTGAACGAACCTCTGATAGTGTGGCTGATGTTATTAGGCTCTGTGATGGTTTCCCCTGAATAGATATGTGGGCACAGTTGGCAACGGGCTTTGTTGCAAGGATAGGTTCCTGGGTTAGTGGTTCTGTTGTGTGGTATGTGGTTGTTGGTGAGTATTTTCTTCAGGTTGGGGGCTGTCTGTAGGCAAGGACTGGCCTGTCTCCCAAGATTTGTGAGAGTGTTGGGTCATCCTTCAGGATAGGTTGTAGATCCTGAATAAATGGACACAAATCAGATGTCAAGAATTATAACATTCATAAACCAGTCGGAGAGAAACTGCTGAATTGGAATTCATTTGCAAATTGGATACTATTAATTCAGGCTTAAATAGAGACTGGGAGTGGCTAAGTCATTATGCAAGCCTATTTCCCCTTGTTTTTTCCTACCCCCCCCCCCCAGACGTTCTGGTTACACTTGGATTTATGCTGGAAATGGCCCACCTTGATAATCATACACATTGTAAGGAGAGTGGTCAGTTTGGATGAGCTATTACCAGCAGGAGAGTGAGTTTGTGTGTGTGTGGGGGGGGGGGGGGGGGGGGGGGGATGAGGAAACCTGGATTTGTGCTGGAAATGGCCCAACTTGATTATCATACACATTGTAAGGAGAGTGATCACTTTAGATAAGCTATTACCAGCAGGAGAGTGAGTTTGTGTGTGGGGGGGGGGGGGAGGGGGATGAGGAAACCTGGATTTGTGCTGGAAATGGCCCAACTTGATTATCATACACATTGTAAGGAGAGTGATCACTTTAGATAAGCTATTACCAGCAGGAGAGTGGGATGGGAGGAGGTATTGTTTCATGGTCTCTGTGTATATAATGTCTTCTGCAGTTTCCACAATATGCATCCGATGAAGTGAGCTGTAGCTCACGAAAGCTTATGCTCAAATAAATTGGTTAGTCTCTAAGGTGCCACAAGTACTCCTTTTCTTTATTCAGATCTTTGTAATTTGACTTAAACTGGGACCTCCATTGAGAGCTAAATCACCTTAATGCTACAAATTTGGGAGAGTTGGCAGTACTGTAATTGCCTCACAAACATACCTTGTGGAGAGAGGCAGAGGGAGCGTAAATAAGAAAAAAATAAGTGTGTATATACACATATATCCCATGATTTTGGGGGCAATCTTCTGATTTTTTGGCGGGCTGATTGGGACTTTTGTGGTTGGCAATGCTGTTTCAGTTAAGACAAGAAGACGAAGGAGGAAACGACAGCTCAGGAAGGGGGAGAAGTGGAAGCAAGGAGCTACAATTGTTTGGGTGCGTGATACATGTGTTTTGAGGGTTAAGCTGGGTCAGGTGGGTAGAGAGTGAGAGTGTTTCTCTCTTTTGGGCAGGGCTTTGTTTAATACATGGAGTGACACTTAGGCCCCTTAGCTAACAGTCCCCTGTTCTTTACAAACAACTTTCATCTGACAAACTCACTACCTCAAATCCGTTGCTTAGCGGTATTTGTCCATAAAGGGTAACATGGAAGGTCACTATTGAAAACTTGCAACTTATCAATGTTCATAATTATGACGTGATTCGTGTATGGGTGATATTTAAGGAATAATGTAATTATATTGAAGTTTATGCTCTTAGGGTCTTAAGATTTAAAGGAGTCACAAGAGAGTAAGGCTCTGTCTACACTACAGCTTATGTCGATGTAACTTATGTCGTTCACCGGTGTGAATAAACCACGGCCCTGAGCGACATAAGTTACACTGACATAAGCGGCGGTGTAGACAGTGTTATGTTGGGGAGAGAGCTTCACCTACCAACATAGCTTATGCCGCTCATGGAGGTGGTTTTATTGTCCTGATGGGAGAGTTCTCTTCCCTCAGTATAGAGTGTCTTCACCAGACGTGCTGGAGTGGCGCAGCTGCATCGGTTCAGCTGTGCCGCTGCAGTGCTGTAGGTGTAGACAAGCCTTTATATTACTTGGTGACAACCTGTTCATGCAGGAGGGAGTTGCCACTTCTCCCTGGTCAGCTGGTGATGTAGTCCAAGGCTCAACTGGCTACCATTGCCCCTCACAAAGCAGTCAAAGGAAAATCGTCACAGACACACACAATCAAAACCCCACTTGGAGGTATAAAAGACCATTGTAACAGACAGGGGATCGCGCCCAGTCTATGAATAAAGACAAAAGACCGATTCGATGTAACACAGAGTCACTGAGAAGAAAAACACCCCCACGCAAAAAGATGTCATGTAACAGTAGTTCCTGTGAAGCCAGCCAACTCTGCAGCACTGAACTTAGGGAGGGAAACCTACTTTACTAGCTAGAAAAGATAACATTAATAAGTATAGGCCCGATTGGGCCTTTTATGATTTTGTATTGTAGGTTGCGTCCATCGTGCTCTCTTGTCTCTAGTGGAATCCCCATTCTTTCTTAAATAAATCTTCTTTTGCTTCATTAGAAGTTCTGCATGTTATGTAAAAGTGGTGGTTCAAGGTAAAATGGGGGCACACTGCTTCATTGGGGGCAGAGGATGTGGGATTTCTGAGAGTAGAGAGTGTCAGGTGCTGGGTGTTACGGGGGAATGCTTCAAGAGGACTCGGGGACTGGGGAGCACCTCTTGTTAATCTGTAAGGCAAAGACAGGGCTGGCATAGCCTGGAGGAGAGTGCTTGGGTGGCTGAAAGGACAAGCAAGACTCCCTCATGCTGGAGGCAGTGGGTAACAAGGTGACCCACAGACCTGAGAACCATCACACATGGCCATAGATTATAAGCCTCCTTGAAGTACTGAGTTTCCAGAGGGACTTAATTATGACAGATGGGGCTAGGAAGGGACTTCCCGGGTCTAGGACACTGAGTAGAAGAAGATGAAGAGGCAAGCGTGGGAAAGGCAACGCCTCTGGATCAAGGGTGAAGCCCACACTGTCACTGCCTGTACTGTATGCAAAGAGAGGACTTGACTCGCCAGGGCTTTCAGCCAGCTCCTTTCAGCAGCCCTATATGTGCAGAAAAGCTGTATTTAATAAAAGAAAAGAGTCTCTAGAGACGCTTACACAGCTCACTATTAAATGTCTTGGATTTCCAGCCTGATTAAAACCAGCAGTAATGAGCGCAAGATCACTCCAGACAGACAAGCAAGGGGATAAGTGGTGAAATTACAGCTGTACCCCAGCCAGCTGGTTTTGAGACTCTGAAGCCGAGTAATGATGCTAAAAGCTATGGCAGTGTTACAGTCCATAAGAAGATGACTAGAGAGATTCCTTGGGATGAGAGAGAAGCATGGATTTCATCAGAGCAGTCTCAAAAGCTGGGCTTGGTTCTAATTTCCCTCTCCCCCATCCTCAAAAACTCTCAAATACAGAAAAGCCAGCAGATGCAAGAAAATGGCAATAGTCTTTTGGAATCCGCCATCATCATACAAGTGACCTGAAGGATTCATAGTGGAAAAGACGATTGCAACAAGGGGAAATGAGTTTAGGAGAAAGTAGAAGCACAGAATATAACTAGCCCCAATGAGCCACAGTAAAATGCTATTCCCTGAAACTGTTTAAGTCTTATTTTGTTTTTTGCTTGCTTAAGCAATTCAGCGCCTGAAAGCAAAGCTAATGAGCTCACAAAAGGATTTTAAAACATTCAAATACTGATGACTGAAACAAACAAAAGGCCTAGAAAGCCAAAAAGCACAAAACCCCTGAAAAACCAGGAGAACAGCCGCAAACTGGAATATTGTTTGTCCAATATTTTGGCATAGAGTACAGGAGGCGACAGCAGTCATGCCTGCAGCAGGGAGATCTTACCAAAGTTCTATCACTGCATTCTTGAGCCCTTAGGTTATTTTAATGAAGTGTCAATAAGAGCTTGCACTATTTGCTTGCCCTCCTCAAGCCCATGGGGCCTAGAAGGGCTGAAGATGCAGGAATGGATGTTCAGTTCCTGGAGAGAAAAGGAACAGCAGCCAGTCTCTGGACTACTTAGGAGCAGAATGTGATAGGGTGCATATGGATCTATGCCCAGCCCTCCTTGACTGGAAACCAGGGCAGCTTGTCACCTGGAGCTGTTGGGTAGTGTTCAGCCTCTGGACCAACGCTCTTTAACAGCAGGCTACAATACTGTTTGTTGCCACCAGGAAGTCATCTAGATACTAGCATAATAAAATGTTAAATAATAATAATAATAATAATGTGAATTGCTTATTGCAATGTGTATATTTTCAACTGTCTGGTCATGCTGGCTGCCAAGTAGAATTGACCAAGCAGTTACCGTAGAACTTCAGAGTTACGAACACCTTGGGAATGGAGGTTGTTCGCAACTCTGAAATGTTCGTAACTCTGAACAAAACATTATGGTTGTTCTTTCAAAAGTTTACAACTGAACATTGACTTAATACAGCTTTGAAACTTTACTATGCAGAAGAAAAAACCTGCTATTAACCAGGTTAATTTAAATTAAACAAGCACAGAAACAGTTTCCTTACCTTGTCAAATCTTTTTTTTAAAACTGTCCCTTTATTTTTAGTAGTTTATGTTTAACACAGTATTATAGTGTATTTGCCTTTTTTTTTTTGGTCTCTGCTGTTGCCTGATTGCATACTTCCAGTTCCATATGACATGTGCTGTTGACCAGTCAGTTCATAACTCTGGTGTTCGCAACTCTGAGGTTCTATTGTAAAAGAAAATATTTGCAAGGGGGCTGGAAGGTGGGGGGCGTGGGGCCAGGAGCGGAGCCTCATCCGGGCTGCAGTCAGGGCTGCAGCCAGGTGCAGAGCCGCAGCTGGACTGGGAGCCGGGGCCGCAGCTGGAGCAGAGCTGGGGGCAGAATGCAGCTGTGTGGCTCTCCCTCACCGCCCTCCCATGAGGACTGGCCCAGGCCCCACTACAGCCCTCCTCCTCCCTGCAATGTTCCTTCGCATCCCTGTAGGGGGGCACGCCCAACAGTTTCAGGACCCCCGCTCTACAGATTACCATTATACCTATCATGTCTCTCCCTGGGACATCATACCAGAGACAGAGCTATATGGTTGAGACCTAAATGGTGAAAAAAGAATGTTTTCAGATAGTTGTACTGGCAAGTCCCATTAGTTTAGCTGTTTTGCAACAATTCAGTTTGAAATAAATAAAATATATCGAAAAAAATACTGGAAATTCACACGAGACCTTTACAGGTCATCTTTAATATTTTTATCATGTATATCAGGACTTTGCATTGAACTTAATCTGATCTGTCACCAAAAAAATAGAAAGCTTAAAGTACTACCTGGAACACTGCATATTTCAATATTATTACTCATCTGCAATAACCGCGTGTTCTTGCTATCAATCAAAAGTAAAAATCATCAATATAAACGTACTATGCGTATACATTTCTTCAAGTTTTACTGCTACTCCCCATAATTACTGAGTCTTATCATTGTTACTTTTTAGAAACATCTAATCTGTATTAACCAGTTACTAGAATTATACGTGTAATTATTCCAATTATTTAAAATATATCAAAAATATGCACCAGTACAAGTGTAACTATTGTGAAATACTGATAAATATATAATACTGAAACAGGCAGACATTTCATACACATCTAGTAATTCATATGAAGTTGTATGCATATTTAGAAAGGAACTGATCTTGCACCATTGAATCAGTGGGAGTTTGGCGTTGACTTGAATGGGAGCAGCATCAAACCCATAATTATCTGTGTTTGTCCTACTCATCTTAATAGTTGAATCAAAGGATCATTTTGTTCCCAGTTCAGGGAGGCATCCATATTCAAGAACCCTGAGCACATGTTTAACTGTAAGCATGTGCTTAAGTCCCATTGAAGCCAACGAGACTTAATCGTGTGCTTAAGCACTTTCGTCAACAGGAATGGATTTAAGAATGTACATGCTTTTATAGATTATAAAGCCAGAAGGGGCCATTGTCATAATCTAGTCTGACTTCCATTATAACACAGGACATAGGACTTCTGCGAATTAATTCCTGTTTGAATTACAGCATCTCTGTTAGAAACACATCCAATCTTGATTTTAAAATTGCCAGTGATGGAGAATCTGCCACAATCTGTAGAGATATGAGGCATGTATGCAATAATGAAATTTATCACACCCACATGACCACAGCCCCTTGACTCATTCTAACATATTGCAAAACCTGGGCAGCTGGAAACCGTTCTTTAAAATCAGCCTGATAGAGAAATGTTTCCTCTTCCCCCTCAATGAGGAATTTGTCTTTATCATACCATGGCTGGCCCTTTATAGGGAGATGGGGCTCAGCCACACCTGTGGCACCGACAGCTCCCCACCTGAGGTTGGGGAAAATGAGGAAAGTTATATGCCTGATGGGTCATGTGACCTAGTCAGGCCTCTGGAGTAGATAAGGAAGAGACCTGGGGAGAAACAGGTGGTGATGGCAGATGTCCAGGGAGACTCTTGCAGAGGAAGGATGTTTGCCTGCTGCCTCATGATGTGATGTGGCCTCCAAGCTCTGGAGGAAAGATTAGTAAGAAAAAGTTGTTATAAATTTGTTTTGAAAGACTGTGTTGCCAACCCAGGTGGAACTAGATGAGGGCAATTGGGGAGCTATTGGGACTAGTATAAGGATGATATAAATTGGGTCCCAGAAGGGGAATCTTGTTTTTGAATACTTTGGACTGCGTGGGGTTTTTCATGAGCCCTGAGGCAGAAAAGTAACAGGGCCACCCCATCAGAGCACCCCCTCATGGCCTGGGATGGCTCTGCAGCCTCAAAGGGGTGGCTCTGTCACAGATGGGGCCGGCCCTCATCTCCCTTTAAAGGGCCACCCACCTTGTGACAGCTCTCGCCCTTCCCCTCACATATTATCCTTGCTTGAGACCCAGAAAGCGCAAGATTCAGTCCTGTTCCAGTAACAGCTTTTCTGTACATAAACATGTCATGTCACAGCTTAAAATCCATCATCTTGGCACCCAGCAGAGCCAGAAACAGAAGCTTCAACCCAGTGGGCAAGGAAGATTCACAGCCTCCCAGTGGGGACCAGCAAGGGCCCAAGCAATCAGACATTAAAGTTGTGACATTTTTAGGTACAGAAAGGCAATTTACAATAATTTGTTTCTCACTTACTAGTTTTAATTTTTCTCGCCCTTGGAGCTTCGCACAGTTGGACCCTGGCTTGCCAGGGATGGGATACAAAACATAGTCCCAATTAACGTACTTAAAACTTTCTCAAACAGTCCTAAAATAGTGGTCTGTCATGTAAAAGGCACACCTAGACTACATGCTAGCAAGGGGTAGGACACTGTTAATGAATATTTTTTGCTGGTAGTGTACAGAGGCTGCCATCTAGACTGGGGCTCAGCTGTGGTAAATGCTGCATAAACACAGAGAGATGTAATCCCTGTCTCCAAAGAGCTCACGGTCTAAAACAAACAGCAGGTTCGAAAGGGTGGGGACAGGGAAATAACATATATACAGAGCTTGATTCCATACTCCCTTATGTACCAGGAACATCAATGTTACTTTATTGGTTTCCATGCCACCATTTTTATACCTGTGTATATTTTAATATATATATGGGGTGCATATGCCCCACTCACACACACATTCATTCATACACATAGCGGGGGTATCTCTATATTTAGCATTGTAATTTCATAAATATCAGCTTTTCCAGTTACCCCTCACCCACTTGAGTTAACTTGCATAAGCCACTCAGAACTTTGTACATACGTACAGTGTGTATTGTAGCCCCCTTGGGGTTCAGAGAGCATGGCCAATTAAATCTTTTTCCTTGGGGAGAAGGGCAGATTGTTCCAAAAGGAGGAAGTGCTGGTGGGGGGATAGGGAGCAAAGAGAGAGAGGAGAGGGACAGGGTGTGTTTCTGGAGCTCCAGACAGGGCTGCAACAAGCAGGCCCTCCCAGAGTGAAGCAGCCAAGAACCTGCCTGGAGCCTGAGAAGGACAGAGCGGCCAATTGGGGACACCCCAGGACAGGAGCCAGGAGGAGAACTCTGCCAGGGAGGAATAGCCCAAGAAGGACAAACTGGAGCTGAACCCAGTATCACTGCTGCATGGGACCATGAGTACTGGGGCTTGTGACTTTGCACTGGGAATAAGGAGGGAGACTGTAGCTAGTTAAGTGGGGAGGTGGTTGCTCTGTGTGGTTTGCAGAGAACAGCAGAAGAGGGCACAGGAGGGGTTTGTTGGGGAAAGTTTACTGGTGCCAAAGATGACCAGGAGCACCCAAGACCATAGGCGCTGACTTCCCCTCTGCCCGGGAGTGCTCAACCTACCCCTCCGCCCAGGTCGTGCCCCCACTCCACCCCTTCCCCCAAGCCCCCGGCCCTGCTCTGCCACTGAGAACGCTGCATCCCCGTTCCTCCCCCTCCCTCCTGGAGCCGACCTGCATGCCACAAAACAGCTGTTCGTGATGGGCAGGAGGGGAAGGAGTGCTCAATGGGGCCGCTGGCAGGGGAGAGGCGCTGGGGGGCAGAGGGGAGAGCTTGGCTGGCAGAGGGTGCTAAGCACCCATTAATTTTTCTCCATGAGTGCTCCAGCCCTGGAGCACCCACGGAGTCAGCGTCTATGCCCAAGACTCGCCACTGGGCTGGAACTTTGCCCAGGACTCTTGAACTCTGTGTGCAGCCATATTGCTGATTGCCTGCCCTTTCACACTGTGGTACCACTGGGCCTGTGAGGCCTTGTGTTGAACGCAACCCTGCTTTACCGTTCCTCCTGGATTTCCCCCTGTTGTTTTTCCCCTCTCATCCTTCTGTGAATAAATATTTCCCTTTTCTATGTTCATTGTACTCTTCCGGTGTGTGTGTGTTCACCCCAGGGTGTTTGGAACAGGTGCCCCTGGGGTGGAAGGGACTTTCCCTGCTGCATTCCTGCGCGCGCCTTCTCTTGGCCAGAGCTGCCTGCAGAGCAGACTCCATCTTGGCCATGGGGGCGCTAAAGTTACACTTGGTGTTCCCTACGGGGACTTGCAGTACACACACACACACACACACACACACACCCTGCGAGCTCCTTCACAGAGCAAAGAAACACCTGCGTGACTTTCTTCTCAGTAAAAAAAAAAAAAAAAATCGAGAGGGGATTAGTAGAAGGCCGGTGCCAAGGGGCAAGAAACTCAATAACCAAAGCTGTGCTGGTGGCAGGATACCTGGAAGAGAGGGAACGAAATGAAATTGAGGAGAGCCTAGATGGAGTGGAAATAGTAGGGAGAGCGAAGGTCCACACCTGTATTTACAGCCACGAAGTGAAGGGCACGGTAGCACTATGTACTCACTCCAAGAAAGCAGATCTTGATCAAAAGTGTCCAAAGAGGTGCAAGTAGGAGGTACCCCCTGGACAATTCTGGGGCCAGAGCAGTCCCCTACTAGTGTGCCCATGTCATTTGAGGTGGATTCATTAGCACAGAAACTGCAAGCTCTGATGGTGGATGAGAAGAGGACACGAGAGGAATTAATTTTGGCATTAGGGGGGCTCCAACACTTGCAGCACCCAGCCTGGTGGAGAGGGCCATCATGCCCTCAAAGATGCATTGAAGCCAGCATATGAAAGTCCACCCTACAAGCAGTTGTGTTCTTTCTTGGCGGTGTCACCCATACCCTCAGGGGAGGATGATTATGAGACCTGGAGAGATTTTGCAGTGCCCCTTGTCCAAGAGTAGGAATGCTCCTATGCTGAGAAGCAGAAATGTGTGCTCGAGAGTCTGAGGGGACGAATTGTCTGAGCCCCGAAAAACTCCCAACAAACTGCAATGGTGCAAGACTATTTAGCCACTTTTGAGAGCGTTTACAGTGCTATTGATAGTGGTAAAGATCTGTAATATCGTTTCCACCATACCTATCAGGAGCCCCATCAGTGGTTGTCAGATTTCATCAGGAGACTAGAGGATTTGCAACAGCAGGTAGTGCAGAAGGAAGCAATCCCCACCAAGCCTATTGATTCTCCTAGGTTGGACCAGATCCTTTGGGGCACCCAACAAGATGGGTTGATGTTGTGGCAACTGCAGCTCAGGGAGTGGGCCCAGAACTGACCCATTCGAGAGATAGATGAAGAGGAGGAGCGACTGTTGCAAGTTGACACAGTGGTACAGCCGAAGAAGGCAGGGAGTCACACCACCATAGTGCTTGGAGAGATGGAAGAGGCCTCATCAGTAGCAGCAGTGCTGAGAGACTGGACCTGAAAAGTAGCCCTGATGTGGGCTCAGGGACATACTGTGCCATCCCTAAGAGGGGAGAGTAACAGGAAGGATGATAGCCTGTGAGGAGGTTTCTTTTACAACTGTGGGAGAGATGGGCACTATGCCTTGGACTGCCAAAACAAGACAGACCATGCAAGGGTATCTCGGAGATTGCAGCAAACCATTAGGGAGCTTAAGGAAAATGCCAGTGGGGCTTGGGGAAGGAGCAACCCAAGACCCTGAAGTTCCAAGGTTCCCCAGCAAAAACCACAAACAGGGGTTACCCAGTTGGGCTGGTAGGACCCAGGATGTAGTACCTGTTTGTATAGAACAGGGATCGGCAACCTTTCAGAAGTGCTGTGCCAAGTCTTCATTTATTCACTCTCATTTGAGGTTTTGCATGCCAGTAATACATTTTAACATTTTAGAAGGTCTTTCTATAAGTCTATATAACTAAACTATTGTTGTATGTAAAGTAAATAAGGTTTTTAAAATGTTTAAGAAGTTTCATTTAAAATTAAATTAAAATGCAGAGCCCACTGGACTGGTGGCCAGAACCCGGGGAGTGTGCGTGACACTGAAAATCGGCATGTGTGCCATAGGTTGCCTACCCCTGGTGTAAAAGGTTGATTGTGTGAGGCATTGCTGGACAGCAGATCACAGGTCACCATACTTTATGAATCTTACTACCAAGAACACTTGCAGCATTTACCCTTGTGTCCCCTGTCCGGCCTGACAGGCTGGGGAACTGGCTGTGACTGCTGCCCTTATTGGGGATATATCCTGTTGAATGTCCAATTTCCAAAGGACATTTCAGGGGTAACCCAGGAAATAGAAACATTGGTGCTGGTCTGCCCAGATCCAAAGGGTAGAGAGTATACACCTTTAATCCTAGGGACAAATGCAAACCTGTTCCAGAGATTGACCCAGAAGTGCTGAGAGACGGCAGGGAACAACTATCTGCAGAAGCTGCCAATGCCCACTTTATGTAAAGCTGCATACCATCCCAAGTGGAGACCAAGGCTACACCTTTTGGGAGGGATAGTTTCCCCCCATTCCTGCAGAGTGGAAGGACCACCTGTGTGAGAAGTTAGTCAAGAGAAAGGCTGTTTTCTCTATGCATGAGTGGGATGTTGGGTGTGCTCACGATGTGAAGAACCATATCCGAATGCAGGATGGTCGACCTCTTCGAGAGAGGTCAAGACAATTAGCCCTCACTGATATCAAAGATGTCAGGCGGCACCTACAGGAACTGGCTCAAGCAGGTATCGTTGAGGAATCCAGGAGCCCCTACACGTCGCCAGTCATTGTAGAACGAAAAATAAGTGGAAAGGTGTGCATGTGCATCAACTGTTGCACTCAGAACCGGCGGACGATCCCTGACCAATACACAATACCCCTGATGCATGATGCCTTGGATAGCCTGAACGGCAGCTGCTGGTTCTCTGTCCTTGATCTCTGCAGTGAGTACTATCAAGTATTCATGGCACCAGAGGACCGGGAGAAGACAGCATTCATCTTCCCCTTGGGGTTTTACCAATTTAATCGCGTGCCCCAGGGAGTGTCTGGGGCTCTGGCCATGTTTCAGCGACTCACGGCGCGGGGGATAGGGGACATGCACCTGCTAGAGTGCCTGGTGTACCTGGATGACATCATGGTGTTCGGGCGCACTTTAGAAGTGCAAAAGTACAAAGTCCTGGATCATTTAGAAGAGCGTGGCCTCAAGTTATCCTTAGACAAGTGCATCTTCTGTCAGACATGCATGCAGAATGTGGGGACCCCTCAATTGAGAACTTTATGCTAACAGGTATCCATTGTAGAGGAAAAATCCATAGCCAATGGAGAACGAGCAATTGACGGTCTGGGGGCACCACCAGAAGCCATACCCATATGTGCCCGCGAGGGCGGGGGGGAGATACCAGCAAAAGGAGGACACTCAGGCCTAAGAATAGTAAACTACACTTTATTGAAGGAAGGAAGGAAGGAAGAACTTATGCTCCAATCTGCACGGGGAGCCCTTAGGACGCATGGAGGGGCTGCAGGGAACTCTGTCAGTTCGGGACAGCTGACCAGGCAGGACTCCACGGGAGGGGGAGGGGTGGGGGGGGAGAGTCCTCTGCGGCACTATTCTCTGCGCTCATCTCGGGGTTACCTGGGGTCAACAGCTGGTTATATTCTTACATGTATGATTTATGCTTGTTATACAAACTAACTTGTTTACAAGCAAACATAGGCTGAGCTATGCTAAGATATCTTTTGGCAGGGTCTGTCAGACAAAGTTCATTGAAACTGCCTGCATCCTCCGCTTACATCCAGTCACGTACTCAGTCCACCACTTAGCTCCTTGCCAATCTTCCGCAACCTTGCCCCGACACCATAGTCTACTCAAATGTTACTAGAGTACAGGACCCTCGGCTGCCCAGACTAAAGGACTGAAAGGTGGAGCATGCCCAGTGAGCTGATCCATGGATGAAGCACATCCTTTATGTATCAGAAAGGGGAAAGGACCTCAAGACTATCTGACCAAGTCACCCAGAGAAGGCCCTTTTGCTAAAGGAATGGGACTGCCTATTGGTTCAGGATGGATGACTTTATTGAAGTCAGAAGCATCCCCAGAGGCCTCACCCAAAGCAATTGGTATTACCACAGAAGTACCGGTGTTAGAGACCTGCCACGATCGAATGGGGCATCTGGGAGTAGAGCGATTGGAAGCCCTAGTTAAGGCAAGATTCTATTGGCCCCAAATGGGGGGGGGTGACATCGCTCACCATGTTCACATCTGCACCAGATGTATCAGACAAAAGACTCTGCCTAAGCAGGCAGCTCCTCTTGTCAACATCACAAGTTCGGCACCCTTGGAGCTTGTTTTTATGGACTTTCTGTCATTAAAGCCTGACCTCTGGGCCACTGCAAATATCTTGGTGGTCACTAATCATACTCGTTACACCCAAGCTTGTCCCACCAAAGATCAGAAAGCTTCCGCGGTTGCCAAGATCCTGTTGGAAAAGTTCTTCTTTCACTATGGGTTGCCCGTGAGACTACACTGAGAGCAGGGATGGGATTTTGAAAGTCAGTTAATAAAAGAACTTTGAAAGATCATGGGGATCAAAAAATCACACACCACCACACAAGGCGATCCACTGCCATAAGCTCCTCAACATGCTAGGAACTCTGGAGCCTCAGCAGAAGAAATACTGGAGCCAGCACGTGGAGCATTTGGTACATGCCTCTCACTGCACTCGACACGATGCAACTGGGTTCACACCATACATGTTAATGTTCAGTCAAGAAGCCCAGTTGCCGGTCGATCTCTGTTTTGGAGTTTCTTCAGATGGGGCACTCTCAGAAACATATTTGGGGTATGTGACTCACCTAAGGGATCAACTGAAGGGGGCATATTGGATACTGATGCAAGCAGCTGGTCACCAGAATAAAAAGAATAAATCCCTATATGATCGGTGAGCGAGGCAACAGGAGCTTCAGATTTTTGATCAAGTTTTGGCTTGAAATCTCGCATTACAGGGAAAACACAAAATTGCAGATCGGTGGGAGTCATACCCATATATTACAGAAGAGAAAGTGGGGGAATCTATCAATATATAACATACGTCCAGAAGGCAGTCACAGCCCCACCAAAGCTCTCCACCGGAATCATGTGTTACCTGTGGGACAAGTATTGTTTCCCCATGAGGATGTTTCCACAGATTCTGAGACTCCCGGCCCCGTGAGTCGGACACGGTCCCAATGATGGAGATATACCCGGTGTCTGCAAATGCCCAGCTCCTCAAACAGTGAGGATGAAGTGGGGTTTGGCAAACATCCTGTTTGGGAGACCCCGACCATAATGGATCCTCTTGTCATTGCACAAAGAGATGGTGAAGGGGAAGGACCCACACTGAGCATTCTAGAGGCCCCATTATCCAAAGCTGTGGGGACCCCCCAAGAGCCTGATGAGGAAGGTACAGAGCAAGCAGAGAACCCTGTACTGCAAATATCCACTTTAAAGCCAGATGCCCTCGATTTCGTGCCTCAAGGACCCATCATCTTGCCTCCATGTTCCATGGTGTCACCTCAGTCGAAGCCTGACAGTCAGCCTAGATGTTCCTCCAGGGAAGAGAAGCCCAAGTGCATGCTGATGTATGATCATTTGGGAGAACCCAGAGACCTACAGATCTCTGGAGTGCCACCAGGGGGTGAGATGCCTCATTGGAAACCTGATCCACCCCACGGGGTCCTGTGGGATGGATGATGGGGATGCTCCTGACCAGTGGGGGCCCTGGTCTCCTGCTGGGGATCCATGGCCTACCTACCTGAAGCCTGGGAAGGATAGAGCGGCTAATCCGGGACACCCCAAGACAGCAGCCAGGAAGAGCACTTGTGCCAGGAAGGAATCGCCCGAGAAGGACAAACCGGACCTGGACCCAGTATCACTACTACCCAGTGCTGTGTGGGGTCATGAGTTCTGGGGCTCGTGACTCTGCATTGGGAATAAGGAGGGAGGTTCTAGCTAGTTAAGTGGGGAGGTTATCGCTCTGTGGGGGTTTGCAGAGAGCGGCAGAAGAGGGCACTGGAGAGGTGTGTTGCGGAAAGTTTACTGGCACCGAAGACGACCAGGAGCACCCAAGACTCACCACTGGACTGGAACTCTGCCCAGGACTCCTGAACTCTGAGTGCAGACACATGTTGAATGTAACTCTGTTTTATCACTCCCCCTATATTTCCCTCTGTTATTTTTCCCCTCTCATCCTTCTGTGAATAAATATTTCCCTTTCCTATATTCATTGTACTCTGCCGGTGTGTGTGTGTTCACTCCGGGGGGGTTTGGAACAGGTGTCCCTGGGGTGGAAGGGACTTTCTCCGCTGCATTCCTGCGCGCGCCTTCTCTTGGCCTGAGCTGCCTGCAGAGCAGATTCCACCTTGGCCACGAGGGCACTAAAGTTACAGTATGTTTATGTAAAACCACATCTTTGCCTATGCATATGTGGGTGTTTATGCATATAGAGTTATCACTGATAAGTATAGATCAGAATACAGGGTTTCATGCACAGACAGTGCTGAACTATAAAGATGAAACTCTAGTCAAGCAATGAGCCTGTTAAAACCAACCCACTAACCTGAGGGTATGTTAATGCTTAACCTCTGGAATGCCTTAAGGCATAGAGGCAATGTCCAGTGAAAAGGCACTTGTAGGGACACTCGCCATCCATCATGCTGCTGCATTGATTATAATGGATCAGTTTTAAAAATCAGGGTTTGGAGTATGCTAGGGGCACGGCCATGAGTTAAGTAGTGGAAACTGTTGATTATGCTCAGCTGCTGCTACTGTTGCTGGCTGAATGTTTAGGAACTTATCCTGTTTGGGGAATTATAGAGTAAAAACTTGGCAGAGTAGACAGCATGAGACAAAATTGGGCCATAGGTTTACAGGGCAAGGTTTAATGAACTCTTAGAGTCAGCTGAGGATATCTGTGCCTAAGGTATCAAACATGTTTGTGTATTGTTCCAGCAGCTTCCTTTTAGTTAGGGTGTGTAGTCTTTAGCTAACCTAAACAAGTTTTTGAGGTGCCATTCTTTTCTCCTAATTCAGAAGGAAGTGCCTTATTGAGACACTGATCAGCTAAGAAACGTAATATTGTCTGTTAAAAGATATGCTCTCATCATAAAGTGTGTAATGTTTCCCCACCTAACCCTGGCTTTTACAAGTGCAGTTTTAGAAATCAGGATCTGACAATCACTTTTGTGAGTATCTCCATGTTCCAAAAGGAAAGAACCCTGTGAAAGGTCCATGATGGTTCAAAGGGCCTTCTGCTGCACTGAAGTGAATCTCACCATAGATGAACAGAACAAGCATCTCCAAAGAACAGGAGAGCTGCCAAAATAGGTGTAAGAAATAAAACTGAAACTCTGAGTTTTGCTGCACAGGGCAAAATTGAACTCATACAAGGGCGAGGCAGAAAGGGAAGGGGCATAGCCTTGGAACTGCTCTGACCTAGGGTATCCTGGCAGTTCTAGCCATAGCCCGGTGGATTGTGTGCATCATCTACACAGAGGGCCTACACTTCCCCAGAGCTCAAGGGTGTTTATTCTGACATTTTGGTTCAAGCCCATGTCTCTGATTAAACAGACTGCAGTCATGGGCTTGCTAACAGTATACTATCTAGATCTGAGATAGCTGGGCCAGTGTTTTCCTCAAGGCAGCTGACTGGTGAGTCCTTGCTGTGCATCTGAATGGGACCAGGACTAGGGCCTTCTTGGTCCAGGGAACTCATCTATGGAACTTTATGCTGAACCTGTCCAGACAGTCGTTTTGTGCAAGGCCCTTCTATGCAGGTCAGGACATTTTTGTCCAGCTGGTTTTCATCAGGTACCCCGAAGACAGGATGCACTGGAAAATACAGGGGTAGTGGACACACTATTGTGTTTTTATTTAATAAAAAATCATCACTTCTTCCAGGAGGCTCCAGAATAGTTATTTAAAACGGCTTTGAATTAGGAGAGCCCCATCTTCGGTCTAGACAGAAAAATCAAGCTTAGGAGTGCTAAACGTGACCCAGTTGGCAAATCCCGCACAGGTTTTTGGAGATTAATTACTCCTCCAGCAGAAAGGTGACAGATCCAGCTTATCAAATACGGTTTGGAATGGGAGAGTCCCATTGACCACCAGCTGCATATTTCAGCCCTAAATGTACTTCATTGTAGCTGGTTATCAAAGATTCACCTCACAGAACAGGAGGCAGAATTTAGCCTAAATTAGCTGTATTCATGGAATGACACTGCCTACTTTTCAGCCGCTCAGACTGCATTTACACACATTTCATAGTTACATTTTCACTGGAATGAAACTATATTGGAAAATAAAGTAACAGCTCCTTAAAGTACAGTACTTTATATTTAACTGGGTGAAAATCTAATAAATTGACAAAGCCTTCTGTGACTAAGCATGAGATTGAGTCAGGAGTTCTGAGTCAGGCTTTTCCTTTGTCTTGTTGTGCGACCTTGAGCAAGTCACTGACCTTTGTCTGGGCCCAAGTCGTCGTCTTTGTACAATGGGGACAAAGTACTGTGGAACTAGCTCCCAGAAAACAAAATTCAAACAGTCCTGAGGAAAGAATGATCGCTAACTCATCTGTGGCCAAATAAGGTGTGGAATTTTGATTAAACAACAAATCTGGCTGGGTAAAAATATGGTATTGACTTACAGTAATTTAAAATATTGTTTGCAGGGTTGGTATTGCAAAATATTGGTTGCAGGATTGTATCCATGCTGGTCCCAGCATATGACCCACTCACCCTCCTTTGTCCTATGACTGCAGACAGGGCTGGCTCCAGGCACCAGCTTTCCCAGCAGGTGCCTGGGGCGGCATTCAGAATGGGGCGGCAATCCGTGTCCCGCAGTGGCAATTCGGCTGCAGCTCTGCTGCTCTTCCCGCTGCGGCGGCTTTTGGGCAGCAGCTCTCCCTCTCTTCTGGGCGTGGCGACAATTCAGTGGCGACTGCTTGGGGTGGTAAAATTGCTAGAGCCACCCCTGACTGCAGAGGTGTTAATTGCCCATGTTATCTTGACTGGTCTCTTGCAACATGTGTTAACTCCTTCTGCTTAACAACCTGTTCCATCTTGACTTTAGCCGTGACACTCTGATTACCTTTCCCAGACCTGAAGATGACCTATGTGGAGGAACTTGAAAGCTTGTCTTTCTCCCCCACAGAAGCTGATACAAGGAAAGATATTACCTGACCCACCTTCTCTCAATCATTTAAAATAATTTTAAAATTGTTTGCCGTGTTGTTCCAGCCCCACAACACACTTTTCAAGATCCATGGGTCCTACCCATGCCGATCACAATATCTCATCTGGTGCATCAAATGTCCCCACAACAGACAATCACTACACTCTTGAATGAACTCATACAAAAAAATGATAAAAGACAAACACCTTATCACCTGTGGGCAAACACTTTTCATAAAGCAATCACTCCATATCTGACCTCTTAATCCTTGTTGTCAAAGGAAACCTTCACAACACCTTCAAAAGACGAGCCTGAGAACTTAAATTCATAACTCTGCTGGACACTAAAATACATGGATTTAACAGAGACACTAGCCCACTGCAACAACTTGTAACACCCTGCTGCTTAGACATCAACTCCATGGGTGCTCTGGGGCTCAAGCACCCACGGGAAAAAAATAGTGGCTGCTCAGCACCCACCACCCACAGTTGTTCGGCAGCTGGGGAGGTGCTTGGGGGAGGGCAGGGGCCTCCGCAGAGAGGTTGGAGTCAGGGCAGGAAGAGGCAGAGCGAGGCCAGGGCCTTGGGAAGGGGCAAAGCGGGGACAGGAAGAGGTGGAGTGAGGGAGGGGCCTGAGGGTGGAGCATGGGTGGAGCACCCCCCAGGGAAAAATAAAAGTCAGTGCCTATGCCCTGCTGCCTACCATTGTCCTACAACTGTGGAGGTATTAACTGCCCGCTTCGTGTTAAGTTGTCTCCTACAGCCCCTTATGCTTGACAATCTGTCCCACCTTGTTTAGCTTGGACACTCTAGTTTCCTTCTCTAGACCTGAAGGAGAGCCCTGTGAAGCTTGAAAGCTTGTCCCTTCCACCCACAGAAGTTGGTCCAATAAAAGATATTACCTCACCCACCTTGTCTCTCTAATAATTTATATAATTTTAAAAGGAATTTTAGATCTTGTGTCTAGTCACAAGGACCCACATTAATACTCAGAGGAAGCGATGAGAAACAATGACCCTATAAACACTCCTCTATGGGGCCTGATCCAAAGCTCATTGAGGTCACTAGGAGTCTATTGACTTAAATGGACTTTGGATCAGGTTCTATTTATGTCTGGGTTTCCAATATTCATTGTAGCAACTTAAAACCACTGCTTATTATAAATGCACTAATTTATTGTTGCTGTTCACTTAACTGCATATATTGACTGCTGAAAGGATATCTAGGAGACATTTTAATTCTCCAGAAGGATTCACATATGGACATTCATTCAGGAACACATTTGCTGTGTACAATCCTGACTAAACAAGCATGCTAAAAAAGAAAACAGCTCACAGCAGAAACCTATAGATTTTGACTAACAGAAATGATATCTAATGTTTTGTCTTCCAATGTTGAGGCACTTTCTTAAAGGGCAGTAATTCTGTGAGACCGTTTTGCAAAGTGAAAAGTTCTTACCAGGTCTTTAAAACAAGAAGTGACTGCTATTTTTAGATTTTGTTATTTTCTAACTATTGCATGGAAAAGGTTAATGGAAGAGGATCAGGTGAGCCCAATGGATTATTTTAAAAAAGGAAAAAATCAGTGCATCAAAAAATATGGCACATTCATTCTTATTTTAAGATAGTTTGTGGGTAGGCATATTTCAAAGCAAACACCACCACTGCCTTGGCAGACCAATTATATTACCTTACAATGCCTTCCAGGCACATAAATTATAGATCAACATATTTTAGATTGCGCTTCAAATAAACCAGATGTACATAGTTTTATAAAAACACTTTTCCATGCATCTTGGCCTGCCCTCTAGTGGTATTTATAACTAACACCACATTGCTGTGTACTAAAATTCCCCACAAAATGCACTATCCCTCGACACAAGAGGTTTGTTGGAGACCAGAAAAAAACCAAATGAACTCCGACGTCCGAGGAAGCATACCACAAAACAGCAGAGACCAACAAGTCTGTCTATATCAGAACTAAGGAGATTGTCATGTTGATCAATGTGACAGCTATTTTCAAACACCTTCCAGAGACAGAAGGAGGCATAAATATAAACAGAAAAGCCAAGCGGTGAAATGCAGTTATTATGACACATCTGTGGGACAGAGACATGTATCCCCCACAGCTGATAAAAGTGCTCCTGTTACAATTTTCTAGACATAAAGTAAGAGTCCATCTATGGAGTAAGGGTGTTCTGAACTGGAGTTACAATTTGGGCCAACTCTGGTATTTTCTAATGATTCTGTAATCTAACTCTTTAGGGAGCTGGGGCGAATTGGATCAAGAGAAGCACACCCAGATGTGAGGGCCTGATGGTTCACTGGCTCTACAGACAAGCACAGCACGGGCAGCAGATGTTGTGTAAACTTCACAGTACGGGCCTGCCAACCATCTTGCTATTCCAGAGAGGAGACTATTAGCTGTGCCAAATCCTCCATTGGTGTCATGAGATTAGCACCCAGTAACAGCAGACTGAGACCACCACATTCTGATACAAGTCACACTTAAACCTGGGTCCCACAAAGTCAAAATGCTTAATTCACTCTTCCTTAAGGCTCCCTGATGTAGAGATTTACATGCAATTCCAAATGTGGTCCTGCTTCCTGGCACACTCCCAGTCAGAGCCCTCACCACTTCGCACACCCCAACTTCCTGCCCCACCCCGGAGCCTCCTCCTGTACCCCAAACCCCACATCCCTGGTCCCACCCCAGAGCCCTGCACCCCCAGCTGGATCCCTCACCCCAACCCCCTGCCCCAGCCCAGTGAAAATGAGCAAGCGTGGGGGAGAGTGAATGACAGATGAAGCAGGGGATGGAGTGAGCAGGGGTATGGTCTTGGAGAAGGGGTGGGGCGTCAGGGAAAGGGTGGGGAAAAGGGTGTTCAGTTTTCTGCAATCAGAAAGTTGGCAATTCTACCCCTGACATCAATGGGGTCTCCCTGTGCAGAATTTATTGTAGGATCAGGATCCTATTTTGTTAAAAGAGGAGATAAAGTGGATACCTTTTTTCAGGTAACAGCATGAGAACATAAAAGCCACTATTAACTTGAAATCTAGTCAATTTAAAAAATGACTTTACCGTAGTTTCATCTATTACATGAGCCCGTAAGAACACAAACACACACCTGCCAAATTTTTGTGGTTTTACCATCACATTTCCCTGTTTTATAAAATATTCTCTCTTTTCTGTTGCTGAGTGGCAGGCCTCACATGCACAAAGTATTGTGAAACAATAACCCACACAAACACAAACTACAGTGGAACTACATACATTCCCAATGTAAACCAAAAAAACCCCTAACAGAACATTTTCCCCATTCTAATCTCTTTCAAAAGAATCTTGGGTGTTATTTGTAACAATCACAGGTTAAAAAAAAAATCGAAGAGAAAGGAGATTTTTAAGATGACATCCCTTTAACCTCTCTTCTTATGGCATCACAAATTATTAGCATGGTTTCCTTCCACCATCACCTTTTTACTAACGTTCGCTATATTGCATTTGTTTAAAATACATGATATAATCTCAAGCCCCAAATCTGTAATTTACCCAAGACCGAGAGAACATATTAGTGAACATTATGCATTAAAAGATCACACATTCTAATTGTTTACACTGAAGTCTCAATCGGGTATCAGGGCTTTTTTGTGCTATGTTCTATTTATTTAAACAGTGCAAAGGCAGTCTGTGCTCCAGAGTGAGCATAATCTAGAATGACGACAAGATACAACCGTTAAATCTAGTGACAAATGGAAGGGGATGGGGACTGAGCAATAGCAGGTGTGTTTGCATGTATTGCTAGCCTCAGTGATCATAGTGAGAATGTTGTAAGATGTGAAAGATTTCTAGGAAGCTTTTATATATGTATATAAATAACTGCTATTGAGTGAGTTAATACCATTTCCTAGCTCCAAATTACTGAACAGCAAGCAAGTGAATCAAAGTGCTCTAAAGGCTGAGATTCAGTTCCAGGCACTGCTGGTCAAGCCGAGATTAAGTAAGTGATAGTAGCAAGTGCTCTGGGCGTCAATAATTCACTGAGAGAACCAGCTATCCTCCACTGCGCTGGTCGCGCTGCCCTGCCTCTGGCAGCAAAATGTCATGTCGTTTGGGTTTAGAGTTCATATAAAACAGGGCCTCTCAATTAGAAGGATATAAATAGCTAGATCTGAAAAGAGAAAATCCTGTGTGACTGAGAAATTAAGGCCTGATCTTGCATGATTTTGGGACTGCAGCTTTCATTGAATTAGGGAGCTGTTGTCTTAATTGAGATGGAATAAATGGGTAGAAGGTGTTAACATAACCCAGACACTGTCAAGCATTAAATGGCGTTAAACAAGGACGAGGGCTTGGAATACAGAGACCTTTGCCTGCATAACACCACGGCAAACACACCATTAAAGATCCTTTTAACCTTCTGTTAAAGACACAGAAAAGAAGGGGAAAGAGTTAAAGCATTTGAAATGCAATGTATTACATTGGGTTTGTATTTTAACATCTCTTGTTCCTGCTTCCCCTTTAGCTGGAGCAAGTTTGTGGAAAGAAAATCCCCCGTTGTTTGACAGTCTCTGGGTGGTATCTATCATCCCAGGTGGGTAATAACTGTCATCCCAGGTGGTATTTGGGACTCAGCGGGAGCCTGTAGGGTTGACAATGTCATCGGAGCCCCTTTCTTCCTGGCCCATTCTAGTCGGGATCAGGATCTGGATGGTGAAGGCCCAGGGTCCCAGGAAGCAGGGGGAGTGGCAGTCATGATGGTGAAGCTCGCTCCGGGAGCCTATGGCTGTTCTTTCCATCTGTTGTCCTTTTTGTTCTTTCTTTTAAGGACCCACAAAGGGAGCGATGGGTGGAACAGCCCAGCCTCTCATTAGTTTGTCCTCCAATTAGGCCTAATATCCACCATACCAATTTTGGCTCATTAACTTCCAGCTCCACATTTCCTGTTCTTAACAAGCATAATTTCAAAACTTCAACACAATCCTTGACTCGTATCAGCTTGGCCTTTTTCTTTAGACTAATTCAGTTATTCTGTCTCCATTACATACCTTTTCCCATCAGCCTCTGTTGTTATAGGTTATTGTAACGTCTTATGAACTTTTACATAACTTTTACAGCTGAGCTCACAGTTCGGGTAAATTTGTAGGCCCAATTGTCACAACAGAGCTCAAGCGCTCTCAGAATCAGGCCCACTAATTATTAATTGCAATGATTGATGCATCATTTGTCTAGTAAGAAGCATCAAGTCGTTCTGTTCACAGGCACCAATTAAGAAATAGTCCGATTAAAATACTGCACCTTTGAGTCACAATAATCTGATTATGCGGCAATCTCTTTTCCCTGCCTTAAGAAGAATAATCATATTCTATGGACATTTTAGATGAATCTCCCTTCTCCCAGCCCCCGGAGCTCCACTAACTAGGTGGGTGGCCTTTCATTCTCGTGTGCGGCCACCCAGGCAAGCACCTTAGAGGGAACTATCTGCAGACCACCTGAATGGAACTCGTGGACCACAGTTTGAGAACCTCTGTCAGACTGAGGCCTGAAGAGATCATTAAGATCATCTACTTTGACCTCCTACATAGCATAGGCCACAGAATTTCCCCAAGTAATTCCTGCATCAGGTCCAATAATTGAATTAGAGCATACCTATTAGAAAGGCATCCCATCTTGATTTAAAGGCTCCAAGTATTTACCAGCTCCCTTGGTCAGCTGCTACCATGGTTGATTACCACACAGTTAACAATGTGTGCCTGTTAGCAGGTTTTTGCTAATTTCAGCTCTCAGCCATTAGATCTTGTTATGCCGTCTGTCTGTCTGTCACAGGGATAACCGCACAAAAAGGCTCAACCCACGAATCAGAATGTGGACAATCAGATCCAATTTCCCAAAGCAGCTTTGGAAACTGTGCTTCCAAATCGGCCATATTTTTCCAGAAGTACCAAAGCAGAGCGATAATGAAACAAGTTTTCCATTATAACTACGTGAACAACCTCTGTCACATTCACTCCCCAAGAACATTCCAGCACTCATCAGATGGGTTGTTTATGATGTGTGGCTTAGTTAAACAACACATCCAATCATGAAGGAAAGCAATACATAACTTTTGTAGCTATCCAAACCGTACCATTTTTGACCTGTGGATATTTGCAATAAGCGCTGATCGAACAATATTCAGATTTTGTTTCACAAACCTTTGGCAATTTAAAAGATAAATATATTATAGACTCATTGTACTAGGTACTGTCTAGAGACACAGTAAAGACTCTCCCTGCCCCCAAACAGCTTACACTATAAAGAGACAGAACAAAAGATAAGGGGAACCATGCATCAAGAGGGGAAGTGAAATAACCAAGGACACACAGCAAATCAATGGCAGAGTCAGGACTAGAATTAAAATATCCTTAGGGACAGTCACTGCCCTAACCACTAGACCATGCTGCTTCTACACCAGCTATAGAATTTAGAGGATAACCTGCTAAATGTGCTCATGGAAAAAGTATTCAATGGCTTTTACTAAATAGTTTGAATGTGAACATTACCCAATATGTTTTGTCAACTGAAAACTGACCATTTGATTGATCCTGCAAGCTGAACCACAGGACTGGACACTTCTTCCTACAGAGAGCTCCATTTAAAGTCACTTGGATTTGCATCTTGCAGGATGGGAGCCTGTGTTTGCACTTTGCCCTTTGCCCTAAAAGACATTTGTCAGCAGGACTGGTTATTTTAGAAGGTCATTTGTTCTCCAGAGCCTGCTGGGGAAGAGAGAACTTTAAATACTTGGTATCAGCTTAATAAAAAAAATGGATCAAAAGCTAGACACCATTTCTCCTAAGATTCGAAGTTGTAAACTTCAGGAGAACAGGTGGGCAAAAAAACCAAAAGCATATTAATTGAGGATCAAGATCAAATTAAGCTGGATTTAAATAGCTCTAAATGTTATTGAGTATATCAGTACAACACGGTGCTTCAATGTGAGGCAGTCTGGAGGCTCTGGAAAATAAGTCCCTGGTCTCCAATATTTCAATAATAAGATTGAGGGAGGTGCTGACAGAGATAATCCTTATATTATATCACCACAATTCTCTAAGGAATAGCTGGGGGGAAGTTTGATCCTAGCTTGTTTATGCAAATGGCTTTTCATTTGTCTCCCTCTCATGCTATTTTGAGGCAGGCGGATGTCGCTGGGAGGACAATCTCTTCTATGGGGTTCTCATAGTAGTTATGATTTTTCTTTTTAAATGACTAAGCAGAAAAAAAGTTACATAGCAAGGACATTGCATCTCTGTATTTGTAGCTATGGCTTAAGACCCAAAATCAAAAACCATATTTCAGAATCCTGCAAACACTTACATGATGAACTTTACACGCATGAGCAGTCCTGTAGCAGGCAGTAGGACTACATACACTGGAAGAGTTTGTAGGTTTGGGGCCACATATTCAGATTTAAGACCCCAATTCAGTAAAATACTTAAGCACATGCATTACTTTAAGCACGGGGGTACCATTCGTGTGCTCAGTTATACATGTACTCATTGTTTAGTTGTGCTTCCCTGCCTGTCTGTATCCACCTATCGACTCTTGTCTTACACTTAACTTGTAATTTCTCTGGGGCAGAAACAATCTTTTTTGTGTGTGTTTGTACAGCACACAGCACAATGGGGTCCTGGTCCGTGGCTGGGGCTCCTACATGCTACTGTGGTACAAAGAGATAATTATAACAAAAGCACACTTAAGTAACTTGATGCATCAGGGTCTAACTCTCTTAAAGAGATTATTGGAAGAGGTACTCAATAAGTTACATCCTATCCCGCAAAACTTCTTATGAAGACACAATAAAATATATTCTCTAAACATCCTTCTCAAATTGTAATTGTACAACAAACTCTTAAAAAAATCAGTAATTTTTGAAATTGCTCTAATTTATCTTCCTGGTATCTCACCCTATAAAGCGTAGATTCAGAATCTACTAGGCTTTTAAATATTACAGTTATTTTTACGTTTCTGCTGTAGAATGAGGCACATATTTTTTCTTTCAAGCAGAGCAATGCATGGGGGTTTGATTAGCCTCACGTAGTGATATTTATTTTGTTTTCTTTTTCTCTTGCGCACTGGTCACAGATCTGCATGTAAGTACAGCGGGCCAAGCTCTGCATGATTCTCAGTGTTGGATGAAGGCTTTGGTGCTTTTAGCGTTGTATTCGTCTAACGTACGTCTGGCCACGCTGGAGGGAAGATGGGGCAGTGGATGTGGTTTCATTAGGTCTCAACAGAATGAAGGACAGTGCACTGACTTTCTCCTGATCTGACCCCAACTGCTTCCTGCCCTTCCTGTCCATCCCTGTAAATTCTCCCCTTCTGCTCTCTGTTACAAGGGAGCCCTTAAAAGGGCAATACCCCTTTTCCTGTAGCTAGCCAAGACTCCCTTGCATGAAGTTTATGCTGGGTACACTACAGATAGGGCTGGTTGGGGAATTTTTCAACAAACTGGTTTTTCACCAAAAAATGCCAGTTCGTTGAAACCAAAACTGTTCACTACACACAGTCAGGTTTGATGAATCTCCCAACTTGAAATTTTTTTAAAAATGGTTTTGAAAATGTCAAAAGTGTTTCAACATTTGGAGCCAGAAAAAAATCAGTTTTTCCATGTTGAAACAACATTGATTCAAAATATTAATAAATTTAGATCTAAAAAAGGTTACATAACAGATGTGCCTCAAAACAAAATATTTTTAAAAAATCAATTAAAACCAATTTCTCCTCACATTTTCCAATGACTTTTTTGGGGGGGAGGGGAGATTTAAATTTTTTGTCCTGATTTGGTATAGGAAAAGTTTTTGATCTCTCAAAAATGTCCATTGGATGGGAAAAAACATCCCGCCGCAAACTCTATTTATAGCAAAATACTCTGACATCTATTTATAGCCTAATCTGTAAAACTCTGTAGTCTACATCTTTCAGCATAACAAAGGTTTTGTTTTTGTTTTTGTTTTTTAATAGTTTGCCCAGATATTTTTCAATACCAAATTTGGTTCGACAGAATAAATCAATGTTAAAAATAAACCCTTACACACACTACACACTTATATTCAAACAGAGATATGCACGTGCACACACAGGTACACACACACACACACACACACACACACACCCACCCCCTATATTTAGGGGATAAGGAACTCTGAAAATCTATAGTGCTTGGAAGAGAACAAAGGTGATCCTAGATCTAAAAGTGGTAATATGTGAAATAATTCACATGGTTAGAACAAGATGGAACTGAAATGCTGTGCACAGAGATAAGTAGTTTTAAATGGGGATAAATACCATGCAGGTATTATGGTTGTAAAGGAGACTAGGTCTGATAAGAATATCTGCCCATTAACTCTCATATCGAACTATCCTCAAGTGTTCCCTCTCTCCGAAAAGAGAAAAATGCTCAGTCAATAGAAGTACTAGGATGAGCATGCATCATCAGCTCCAAAGATGACTTCTCAGAGACTGTTTCTTTCCGCGGTCTGCCATAAACAGAACCTCCTAGGGAGTTCAATCTCTTTCCTCTTGATTTCTTCCATCTGGCTTCTATTTGACCTGAGCAGCTGTCCAAGGTATATTCTTCCACATTATCCCTATCTATGTGGCTCCATCTCTCTCTTGTGTACATATTATGATTGAGTTTCAATTATAGCCATTGGCATTCATGGTCGAGACCCTCTGTCTGCTCCATCGAAAACTAAGACTGCTCAGCTGCTCTCTGTGTTTCCAGGAAGGTATTTTCTGGACAAGACATGAACAGCTTGGAGAGATGCCTGTAGTTCTTCACTATAGGTGTCTATTTTTATACATACTTTCAGCAAGGAAGATGTTCCTTGGCAACTGCATGCAAATTTCATCTATTCCTTGTTCCTGCAGAGCATATAGTACCAAACTCTTTCCCACCCCATCAAAGCAGTTACCTCAAAGGCAGTTAATTCCTTAGAACAGGGGTTCTTGAACTTTTTCTGGACCCTCCTTTGAAAATATTTCAGGCTGTGATGATACCCCCTCACTCCCCCCAAAAAGTGATAACAAATTACTGTACATACTCATAGGAGCACACTCAAGGTATCGCCACCCTTACTTCTGTGCTGCTCCAGCTTCCCCTCCTGTCATAAATATAAAGGGAAGGGTAAACCCCTTTGAAATCCCTCCTGGCCAGGGGAAAGCTCCTCTCCCCTGTAAAGGGTTAAGAAGCTAAAGGTAACCTCGCTGGCACCTGACCAAAATGACCAATGAGGAGACAAGATACTTTCAAAAGCTGGGAGGAGGGAGAGAAACAAAGGGTCTCAGTCTCTCTATATTCTGTCTTTGCCGGGGATAGACCAGGAATGGAGTCTTAGAACTTTTAGTAAGTAATCTAGCTAGGTACGTGTTAGATTATGATTTCTTTAAATGGCTGAGAAAAGAACTGTGCTGAATAGAATAACTATTTCTATCTGTGTATCTTTTTTGTAACTTAAGGTTTTGCCTAGAGGGGTTCTCTATGTTTTGAATCGAATTACCCTGTAAGGTATCTACCATCCTGATTTTACAGGGGGGGATTTCTTTATTTCTATTTACTTCTATTTTTATTAAAAGTCTTCTTGTAAGAAAACTGAATGCTTTTTCATTGTTCTCAGATCCAAGGGTTTGGGTCTGTGGTCACCTATGCAAATTGGTGAGGCTTTTTTATCCAACATTTCCCAGGAAAGGGGGGGTGCAAGTGTTGGGAGGATTGTTCATTGTTCTTAAGATCCAAGGGTCTGGGTCTGTAGTCATCTAGGCAAATTGGTGAGGCTTTTTACCAAACCTTGTCCAGGAAGTGGGGTGCAAGGTTTTGGGAAGTATTTTGGGGGGAAAGACGTGTCCAAACAGCTCTTCCCCAGTAACCAGTATTAGTTTGGTGGTGGTAGCGGCCAATCCAAGGACAAAGGGTGGAATATTTTGTACCTTGGGGAAGTTTTGACCTAAGCTGGTAAAGATAAGCTTAGGAGGTTTTTCATGCAGGTCTCCACATCTGTACCCTAGAGTTCAGAGTGGGGGAGGAACCTTGACACCTCCCTTGGGCAATATTTTTTGTGATTTTGCGACCCTCGCCACACGCACAATAACCTTGCAACCCCCCTTTTGGGTTGGGAACCGCAGTTTGGAGAAACGCTGCCTTAGAACGTCACACCACACAACTTACCTTTCAGCTATCCAGCAGCTGATATATAGAAACAGCCTATTGTTATGTCCTACTCAAATGCACATCCACTTGCTCACCTGCTTGGTTAAAATCCGTTATTGCAACAAGCACATTACATTCTGGAAAACATGGAAAATTGTAAAGGTGGCTGAAACCATTTCTGAACTCACCGTTTTCCATGAAGCATAACAATGTTATTTCAGGCATCCTGGACAATCTTGTGTGTCTGTAGTAAAATCTGAGAACAGTTCTGTTGTTAACTTTCTATCTTTCATGGTATCATTGGGAATGCCATCTTCAGCATTCTCCTTAGTCATTCACATTTTATGTCACATAAGATAAATGATTTTAAGTTTTCAAGCTGCAATTTTGTAGACATGCTCACTCAATAATACTGTCCTTCCAGCCACAGAATACGGTCTGTCCAAAACAATACATTTCCCTGCTAGGTTTTAGGTAACAGGGAGCTCCTTAAATCAAGCCTGGAGACTCACACAACACATAATTATGAGTATTTCTGACCATACTTGTACTAGCCCAGAAATCTGTTATAAAAGGGGTTGGGGCCTTGTATTACAGGAGTCAAAAATATCATTTAGATTTGGGTTATACCGTTTCACCTGCAGGAAGGAGAGGATACCTGTGCTGTAACTGTAGTACTTTGAGATGTGTATCCCTATGCTCCACTTCACATGCACCTTCAGTGAAATTCACTAGTAGTGTCCATTTGGTCAGCACAAGAGCCCTACATATCCTCATGTCCTGAACCAAGGCTATCTAGAGCTGGGTGGGTAAACCACCCTCATTTCCTTCTTTACTTCAAAATCCCATAGAGGAATCTCTGAAGTGGAGGAGATGTGGGGCAAGTAGAGGAGCACCCATAGGGACATACATATCAAAGAACTACAGTTACTACACACGACAAGTAACCTTTTCTCCTTCTTCGAGTGATATCCCTATTGCTACTCCACTTCAGATGACTTCCGAACAGTATCCCTGGAAAGAATAGGCAGCTCTGGAATAGAGTCCAGTACTGAAGACAGGACTGCACTGTGAACTGCCACACCAGCTCTAGAGGCATGGACCGAGGCATAGTGTTTGGAGAAAGTATGTACTGAAGACCACATAGCAGCTCTGCAAATCTCAGTTACTGTAATGTCCCTAAGTAGGGCCATAGACATTGAATATGATCTTGTAGAGTAGGCCAATACTCCAACAGAAGGCTGGGCATTGACAGTATCATAGCAAGCGATAATCCACCTCAAAATCCACCTTGATAGTCTCTGGATAGAAATAGTGGATCCCTTAGATTTGTCTACAATAGAAGTAAATAGTCTAGGAGACTTTATCTAGATAGGACCAAACCATTTCAAAAGGCCAATGCTCTTCTGATGTGTAAGGCTTGGAAAGAAGCTTCCTGATGGTTTCAGGGGAAAAAATGGTAAGCGGATAGCCTGATTCATATGAAACTCAGATGACTCCTTAGGTAGGAATTTAGGGTGTGGATGTAGGGAAACCTAGCCCTTGAAGAATACTGTAAAGGGAGTATCCACCATCAAGGACCCAATTTCACCAATTCTTCGAGCTGATGTAATGGCTACTAAAAAGGCCATCTTCACAGACAAGTTTGGTAAGGAACAGGAACCCACTGGTTGAAATGGGGGTCTTGTGACATCTCTGAGAACTAGATTAAGATCCCAAACCAGAGTGGGGACTTTTACTTGAAGAAAGAGTCCCCAGTTGTTTAATGAACCTAACTGTTGTAGGGTGAGAAAATAATAAGATTTCTTGCACTGGAGAATGAAAGACAGTTATCACAGCCAAATGTACTTTGATTGAGCCATTTTCTTCAGTTATAGCAAGTAATCCAGAATAAGCGAAAGTGAGGAAGATTCTGGTCTAAACTGCTGGCATTCAGATCAAATAGCTAAATATTTTCCATATCTGAAGGTGGATTCTTTCCTGGTGTTTAACTACAGCTGCTATACCTCTACAGAACAGGTAGGCTCTATCCCAGAGAACTATCAAGGAGCCACACCTTGAGGCAGAGAACTTCTAGGTTGGGATGAAGCACTCGGCCAACATCTTGGGATGAGGGGTACGTGGAAGATTGATCACTGGACAAGGAAACAATCAAAAGAGGTAAGGGTACCATGCTTGTCTCGGTCACACTGGGACTATTAGGATAACCCCAACTTTGTCCTTCCTCATCTTGTTCAATACTCTTAGAATTAGAGACTTTGGGAGAAATGCATAATATAGGCCCTTCATCCAAGATAGAAGGAAGGCGTCCTCTAGGGAATGGAGGCCCAGACCCCTTCTTGAATGAAACAGATGACATTTCTTGTTTGTGGCAGTGGTGAAGAGGTCCACTTCCAGATGTCCTCATGTTCAAAATATGTCATCTAGTATTCATAGGTCCAATTCCCATTTGTAGTCCTGGAAGAAGTGCCTGCAGAGGACATTGACCATGGTGTTTTGCACATTGGGAAGGTACGTTGCTGGAAATTGACGTGATAGACTATGGACCAATTCCATAACTTTATGGCTTCAGCACACACAGAGGGGATCTCACTTCAACTTGCTGGTTAATATAATACAATCAGGATAGTCTATCATGATCTTGATAGTCTTTCCCCTAAGGAGAGGTAGAAAAAATGGAGGTAGGCATTCCTGACAGCCCTTCGTGCCCATTCTTGACTGCCATTCCTGACGGTCATCCACCAGGGATGGTGGTGTTACCTGGTGTTCTTTCAACCCAAAGCTCTTGGTAACTTTACTCTGTGTGAGATGGTATCAGGAAATAAATCAATGGAGACACGGCTGTCTGACCAATAGATGGCTGGCACAAACAGGATAACACAAGAATGCTCTCCCTTAAAGCTATACTTTAGTCTCAAGCATTTGCATGTGTCCGCAACAACTTACCGAAACATCCCCAATCCTAAATAATTAATGAAGTTTGGTGTGGCTCTTGAGTATTACAACAGCAGCTGCCCACCCAATTGACCATCTTTCAGTTGCCATTGGAGCACCCCAAACTGTGTGCATTGAAGAGATCCCGGAGAGTCCAAACCTTTCCCCCCTTACTTATCTTTGTTAGTAGACATAGCTTGTTCATAAAAAAAAACTACTGAGCAGAAGCTAAGTTAAAGATGGAGATTTCCAGCCTGCCAGGTGGGCAATTTTCTATCAGTTAGTGAGGAGAACTTTCCACCAGTTAACCAGCTGTGTAGCAATAGTTAACTATTTCCAGACTTTCCATCTTGCAGAACCTCATGCTTCAGAGAAACAACTCAAGTCAGGAAGGCAAGGGGCCATGTTTACTCCTTGAGGTCACTCATTTCACCCTCCCCTCCTGGTCTGCTAGCTGTGCCATGGTTTCAGAAAGGCATCCTTTAAGCTGCTTTTAGCTACAACCATAACAATGGGTATCCCAGATGCTAACAGCGGTTTAAATACGTTACAGGTCTCTGGACTATCAAAAATCTGCTCCTACAGTGGGGGGCGGCATGACAGCCTTGTCTGGAGAGGAGGAGGAGATAGTTTTTGGGATCGCCTCCTCCTTGACATCACCCTCATACTCCTCCAAAATTCCTTCTGGGAGCCCTGAAGCCCTGGATGCTGTGGCCAAGGATGTGTGTCTCAGGGGCTCACGGGTGGGACTAGAAGCCCAAGATGCAAGGGGGCGGTATGCACCCCAGTGGTCCCGGTATGTACACTGGGATGGCGGTGGCCTGGAGCCCAGTGGTGGTGCCCGCGGATGGCCATATCAGGACAGCAGTGGTGGGACTATCTGAGGTTATGCCCAGGGGCCCTGCTGGTATTGGGCACCGTAAGGGGCTTGGGAGGAGTATTGAGATATACCCTCCTACGGTTCACTGTGCGAGGAGAGCTGAGAGCGTGGCAAGGCAGTGGAGTGGACTCCCGTGTGGGGCGGAGACTCAATGTGGAGGTCCCAGCGCTGAGGAGAGTCTGGTATGTCAGTTATACAGAGGTCCCTTGAGTGCCGACCAACTTGGTGCCACATGCAGTCTCGGAGTTGGGGAACACGGAGATCTTGTCTGCATCAGCCGTTCATGTACCAGGTGTGGTGTCGATACTGATGGGACATCATGTACCGGTGATGCCTTAGAGTGTTTTGCTCCTGTTCTTCTCCTTAGGTGCCATGGGTCAATGCTCTTGCCCACTGGGTCTGTGGGCATGTCAACCTGCACGTACCTGCTGCCGTAGTCTTCCTTGAGCCATGTGTCCCGGGCTTGGCCTCTCTCAGCAGCAAAGATACTGAGCATACTGGGGATCATTTGCAGCTAGCCTGCAGCTGGCTATGGGGTCTTCCTGCTCCTTTTCAACTTGTGAGAGGGCGCAGTGGCTGATTTCTTCACCCCTTGGATGTTGAGGGCTGTGGGGAAGACTCATGGCTGTGGAAGACTCTTGGCATGAGTCCAGAGAAGGTCTGAGAGCTGCCTCCATGAATATAATCTTCTGCCTTAGCTTTCTGTCCTTGAGACACCAAGGTCTAAGCTGCTGGCCAAGCGTGCACTTTTGAGGAATGTGTTCTTCCCTGTGGCACTGAACGTGAGTGTGTGTCTGCAATGGGTACAGCCTCGCTGCAGGAGAGGCACTTCTTGAAGCCCAGAGAACTGGTCGTGCCCCACTGGGGGTGAAGGAGCTCCAACGAGAAGGGCAGGCGGAAGCGGTGGGGAGGGGCCCCTACTTGCTCTGGCCCTTGGCCCCACAAAACTGTAATCTGCCTCATCTGATCTTTGCCTTGCAGGATTACTGTCGCTATCTATATACTCAGCAACTAAGGCCCCAGAGGAGATATTTGTTCCATTAAAGTGCTTTGTAGGGCTGTTAAACGATTAACAAAATTAATCATGATTAATCACACAATTAATCATACTGTTAAATAATAGAATACCATTTAAATAGTTTTGTATACTTTCATTTTCAAATATATTGATTTCAATTACAAAACAGAATACAAAGTGTACAGTGCTCACTTTATATTTATTATTATAAATATTTCCACCATAAAAACAAAACAGTATTTTTCAATTCACTTAATACAAGTACTGTAGCACAATCTCTTTATCATGGAAGTTGAACTTACAAATGTAGAATTACATACAAAAAATAACTGCATTCAAAAATCAAAATGTAAAATTGTAGAGCCTACAAGTCCACTCAGTCCTACTTCTTGGTCAGCCAATCGTTCAGACAAAAACATTTGTTTACATTTGCAGGAGATAATGCTGCCCGCTTCTTGTTTACAATGACAACTGAAAGTGAGAACAGGTGTTTGAATGGCACTGTTGTAGTCGGCATCACAAGATATTTACGTGCCAAATGCGCTAAAGATTCATATGTCCCTTTATGCTTCAACCACCATTCCAAAGGACATGCTTCCATGCTGATGGTGATCATTAAAAAAATTATGCGTTAATTAAATTTGTGACTCAACTCCTTGGGGGAGAATTGTATGTCTCCTGTACTGTTTTACCCACATTCTGCCATATATTTCATGTTATGGCAGTCTCGGATGGCATGTTATGGCAGTTCATTTTAAGAACACTTTCACAGCAGATTTGACAAAACACAAAGAAGGTACCAATGTGAGATTTCTAAGGATAGATACAGCACTTGACCCAAGGTTTAAGAATCTGAAGGGCCTTGTAAAATCTGAGGACAAGGTGTAGAGCACGCTTTCCGAAGTCTTAAAAGAGCAACACGCCGCTGCAGAAACTACAGAATCCGAACCACCAAAAAAGAAAATCAACCTTCTGCTGGTGGCATCTGACTCAGATGATGAAAATGAACATGGGTCGGTCTGCTCTGCTTTGGATTGTTATCGAGCAGAACCCGTTATCAGCATGGACGCATGTCCTCTGGAATGGTGGTTGAAGCATGAAGGGA
Organism: Eretmochelys imbricata; assembly: GCF_965152235.1. Classification (NCBI taxonomy): domain Eukaryota; kingdom Metazoa; phylum Chordata; order Testudines; family Cheloniidae; genus Eretmochelys; species Eretmochelys imbricata. Next base: position 246,492,673 of record NC_135573.1, read on the forward strand.
CATATGAATCTTTAGAGCATTTGGCACATAAATATCTTGTGAAGCCGGCTACAACAGTACCATGCGAACGTCTGTTCTCACTCTCAGGTGACATTGTAAACAAGAAGCAGTCAGCATTATCTCCTGAAAATTGTAACCAAACTTGTTTGTCTGAGCAATTGGCTGAAGCAGGACTGAGTGGATTTGTAGGCTCTAAAGTTTTACATTGCATTCAAAAATAAAACACTTATTTTTTGTACATAATTCCACATTTGTAAGTTCATCTTTCATGATAAAGAGATTGCACTACAGTACTTGTATGCGGTGAATTGAAATATACTATTTCTTTAGTTTTTTACAGTGCAAATATTTGTAATAAAAAATAAAGTGAGCACTGTACACTTTGTATTCTGTTTTGTAATTGAAATCAATATATTTGAAAATGTAGAAAACATCCAAATATATTTAAAGAAATGATATTCTATTATTGTTTAACAGCATGATTAATTTTTTTAATTGTGCAATTAATCGCAATTAATTTTTTAATCACTTGACAGTCCTACTATCTGTACATATGTATTCTAATCTGTAAAGAGACTTGTTAGGGTGTTATCAAAAGCCAGAAGTCAATGGGAGTCTTTTCATTGACTTCAGAGGGCTTTTGAAGAGGGTGCTAAAATCTGCCAAGTGAAGAGTTGTAGCAAGGACATTTTGTGAGATCTGCACCAATTTAGCTTAAACGTGTGGACACTCTCAGAGCTGCTCTACACTAGAGTTAGGTAATTTAGCTACATCACACCCTGTGCAATGTATAACCAACCTAAGCCCTGGTGCAAACGCTGCTAGGTGGATGGAAGAGCTCTTCCATCCACCTAACTACCATCTCTCAGAGAGGTGGATTTACTACACCAGTGGAAGGATCACTTCCGTCACTCTAGTCAGTGTCAACACCAGCAGGAGAGTGAACTTGTGTGGGGGGGTGGAGGGTGAGAAAACCTGGATTTGTGCTGGAAATGGCCTAACCTGATGATTACTTTAGATAAGCTATTACCAGCAGGACAGTGGGGTGGGAGGAGGTATTGTTTCATATTCTCTGTGTATATATAAAGTCTGCTGCAGTTTCCACGGTATGCATCTGATGAAGTGAGCTGTAGCTCACGAAAGCTCATGCTCAAATAAATTGGTTAGTCTCTAAGGTGCCACAAGTACTCCTTTTCTTTTTGCGAATACAGACTAACACGGCTGTTACTCTGAAACACTAGAGCGGTGCATCTGCAGCTGGCCATTGTAGTGTTTCTAGTGTAGACATATCCTTACTTCGGTTTAGTTTAAAGACTTCCTGATTAGTAAAATAAACTGCAGTAAGCATAATTTAAACCAAAGTAAGAGAGTGGTTGCAGATTTAATTAAACTGGCTTAAAATCTCACTTATTTAAACTGCATAACTTTCTTGTGCTGACCAGCCCTATGCTTTTGTGTTGTGGAAAGGAGTAGGTGAAATGGCATCTCCTTTAACTAATTTAATTTGCTCCTGTCAGGTAAGTAAGAAGCAAAGATACCTAGTCTAAAAACTGCTAGTGTGTGCACCCTAACTGAAGACATTTCACTGTAACCATTGCTTAACCAGTAGGAAGGATACTGTTCCAAAAGAATTGCTGATTTTCACAGGATCTTTTATATCCAGAATCCTTACCTACTACTGCCATGCTGTCACTTCTGGTGGTGAATACACGAAATTGTTTGACGATGCTTAGCAGCACTACACAACACCTGAAGATCGAAATTGAATATACCCAAATGAAATTGTAGGGGATTTTTTTTAAAACAAAAACCAGTCAAACCTGGAATTAAGGACACTGAATTTAAACAAGTGTCAGAGGGGTAGCCGTGTTAGTCTGGATCTGTAAACACGGCAAAGAGTCCTGTGACACCGTGTAGACTAACAGACGTATTGGAGCATAAGCTTTATGCTCCAATTTAAACAGAATTAAACCGTCTACTCTGGCTCTAAGTGTAAATGAGGCCATTACTGACCACGGAGGTCTGCACAGCCATCTGAAGACCTAAGTAATACTACACATACAACAAAAAACTATATTAAAAAAACCTCAAAGTTGCAGACACGAGGAAATGGCAGATCTGGATGCCCGTGGAATTAAAAAAACATTTTGGTGCAACTGAAATGTGTTGTTTGGATTTAGACTCTTGACAATGTTTTTATATATTCATTTTTTTTTTAGAAAATATAGAAAATATAAATAGGTTTCAATAATCAAATAAGTTTGAATAATCAAAATGTTCCAACCTGATCAGGAACATTCTGTTCGGACCTTATCAAAATGCTTCATTTTGATTTTTTTTCTAAACAAAATTATATGAAACCAGCAAGTTCTCATGGAATGTTTGGAGGGACTGGCATTTTCCAGTAGACAAATATTCCATCAGAAATTTTTTGACAACCTCTACTCTAAATGCACACAAACAAGAGGGCCAAATTAAGGGTTCACATGCAGTCTTAATTCTGGCACTTCCCAACTGTTAAGTTCTTGACTCTGCAACCTTTATGTTCTTTCAGCTTAGCTTTGTGTGCATAACTGCCTAGGTTTTTAAAAAAGCAAACTGAAAACAGAAATCCCATCATGTGACATCACAGGCACCCACATGATTCATCAGCATGATTAAAAAGTTTAGATTTCAAGGAAATTGGGTTCTATTCCAGGCTTGATGAGCGTGCTGTAGCAGGTACCGACTTCCACTCCTTTTCTTCAAGCAAGACCCATTCTGCTGTCTTGCCTCCACCTTGTCTGTCTTGTCTCCACCTTTCCCACCCTGGACTCCTCACCTAAGTCCCATTCTCCTCACCTAGCCACCCATGTTTCCTTCCACTTCTCAGGCTTCTCACCCCAGTCCTCATCTTCTTGCCCAGCAAGTCCTTGTCTCATCCCTCCATACACCTCTTACCAGTCTCCCTGCCACTCCCTTGCCCAGTCATTCCATTTTCCCACCAGTCCTAAGCTCCACATCCCTAGTCTCCTCACCCAGGCAGAGATCCCTCCCTTCCCCAGTTCCTCTAGCAATCTGGTCTCTCCAGTCTCCTTCCACAATGACCACATTTCTCCACACCCAATTGGTTCCCAGTCCAAATTTTTCTCCCAGTGCTCCTCATCTGAATTCAGTGCCATCCCCCCCCCCCCCCCCCAATACTCCTTGTCCCAGTCATCTCACCACATCCTGGCTCTCCCCTACCCCCATCTCCTCCTCCCTCCTCACTGGTTCAGTCCACTTTTCTTGACCAGCCAGATCCAGTCTCACTTCACCCCCCCCCCCCAACTCCATCAGTTTCCTTCCCCACTCTGCCCCAGGCTCCTTGTCACAGTAACTCCCCTTCCCATAGGGTCTGTCTCCCAATCCACTCCCTCCCCCTGCTTGGGTCTGGCTCTTGCCCACGCTGCATTCAAATCAGGCAATATTCTCCCCTCCCAGGGCCCAGCAAGGGGTATATCCAGCAACTCCAATTAACAACACTAGTTCAGAGAGTTGGAATAGTGCCATCTACTGTATCCTGAGCTCCAAACCCATACGTATTCTAGGTTTTTCTCCCTGAAGGTTTTGCATCCTATTGTTTGCTAGACATGATCCTGCTTAGCTTGTGGGACCAGCCAAGAACAATGTGGAATGGTTACATGATACTGACAACTCTACATGAACATTTTAGGATGGATTTGAATTCTGCAAGGTGTTTCCATAGCAATTGTCATTCATTTTTACATGGATGTTTGAATCTACAAGATCACTTAATCTTCATCTCAGTTTATTGTGATATCAGTGGTAAATTAAAATTGTACTGTATTCATTTTAACTAGTTTCTTTAAGCACAAAAATCAATTTCATACAACGTTTTTTAAAAAAGGGCGTTTATAACCTGTGCAACAAGATGCAAATAAAGATTTGCTTATACGGAATTTGAAAAAAATGGAAATAAAAGACATTTGAGCCCTTTTTAAATCTATATTGAACTGTCAGCATAGCAAATTACAACACAGAAGTCATATTTTCAGGGACAGCTTTAGCCCTTTTCCAACAGCAATCTGCCTGCCATTGCCTTGGAAACCGAACTAGAGTAGAAGAAAGAGATCAGGGTTGAAAATTATGATGGTGGCGGGGAATCATTTGATTGCTTTCCCATTGGCTGCAATACTGAGGTAACAGCAACACTAAGGTAATAAGGACAGAGTTTATGAACAGCAAGTTACAAAACTCTGTTGAATGATTTAATGCATTTTCAACCTGTAATGAAGAAAACACTAAACATCTAAAAACAATCAGCAGAATACAAGTAAATAAAAACAAGTCGTTTCACATATTTATAAATTCAGGATTTTTCCCCCCCAAAAAATTGGCTTTCACAGACTTAGACAACAAATAAGATGTTTCACAGCAAATTATTCTGACTCTAAAGTATGTACAGAATTTGAGTCTGTGAAAACCAATATTCACTGCTTATGTGGAAACACCCTCCCCCCCCACAAAAGATCTTAGAGTTTGTCCAGTGATGCATCCAAGTGAAGTTCTGCATCAATAATGAAAATACGTAACAGCAACTTTCCTCCATTTTATGAAATGTTGGATATAATTAGTTCAGCACTGATTAGCTCTCTTTTGAACACTCTCGATTCCATGCATGACCAAAACTGAAATGCTTACACATGTTCAGTCAGCGTAACATTGTCCACCACCAATCTTTGCCTCACTGGAAAGGGAAATGTATGGCCTCAATATTTCATCCAAGTAGTAGAATATATAAAAGTTAAAAGATGGTACAGTCATTCAACTGATTAAGTATTAGTCTGCTCCTGAGAACCTGTCTCTAGCACCTTGGTTGGTTCCTCCATTCCATCCCCAGAGGAAATAAGTATATACTTCTTTCTGATGTCAGAGCTTGATCACTCTGGTGATATAAAGGTCAGCAGCCACTGGAAACAATGACAATTAAACTGCATAGATTCTAATGGCTGTGTTACATATGTATATGTTAAATACAGTTTAGGATAGTAGAATCACACTATTAACCTTTCCTCCAACCTAAGTTTGTCAAGTCCAAGCAAATTAAATGGTTAATCATTGCTCGGGATACTGGATATGGACCAACCTGAAGCTGCTTTGATTCTATTAGCAGGAGGTGCACATGGCAAAATGTGAATTTTTTTTTTTTTTTTTAAGTATCCAGACTGCATCTGTGCTTATATTTCTTTTCCTTCCACTCTAACAAAAATATGTTTTAGTCTTGTTTGTAAAAAACATGTCTGTAGCCCAACACCAACCCAGTGTGTACACCCCAGAGAGCAAAAAAAAAAATCTGATGAGAGTTTAAATTCTATCTTCCAAATTGTTAGAAACAAAAAACCACTTGACAATTACCGTAGATACTGTGACAGGGTCCTCCAAATAAAAGTCTTCAGATACCAGCAATTAAAGCCTACAGCTGATCATCTGAACTCTTCACTATCAGGTATGAAAGTGTAGCAATTCTGAAAGACTCACAGTCTACATATATACTGTTACTCAGAAAAACAAGTGTTTTGAAAGATCAAGCTACTGTAAGATGTTCTGCTCTATGAAGTCGCCACATATATGCTCTTTTAGTCTCTCCATTAACCACCTCACCCCTTATTATCCTTTCATAGTTTTATGCTTCAGCTTACTGCTAGGACCCCAATTTTTTCATAATTACTTAATGGTGCACTTATTCTCCCCTCCTACTCCACCTCTTTGCCTTCATATACTAATGAATGAAAGATCCGGTTAACAAATCAGCCTCTCAACTTCACTCTAAGCAGTGCTGTAGAGGACTCAAGCTCAGCTTTTGTTTCATATAATCATAAGAATGTGATTAGAAGATCATAATACTTAATATCTTATGGCAATCCACTTAAAATATCCTACTATATAAGAAGCCACTATCTAATTACTTTGATCTTTCATCTTATGCTGTGATATGTCACACACTTAGGGTCAGAGCTAAAAGGTCAGTCTAAAGCAGCCTTCCTCTTCCTTCTGAAAATGTCAGCTGCCATATGCATTTGCTTATTTGAACAACAGCTGGGAATAACTCAACACAATGCCAGTACAAGGCTAAACACAATGAAGAGGAAAGCCAGTGTAAGATCACTTGGGAGTAAGGAGGGAAAAGCTACAGAATTATTCCCTCTGGAATGGAGAAGGGACTGCAGCAGCCCTAGTTAGAGCTGAAAGAACAAAGATGACACATGATGTTTATCTGTGGTATTGCCCCATTAGCCTTAAATGTTAATTATCTTAAAAATCACACTTGGCATGATTGTCTTTCTTCATCTTAAAGACAGTATTTCAGACACAGACCAAAAGCACTTTCTCGAGGTTATGGAAAGACTCAATTTATCCTGACCGAAATTCATTTTTTGAGGTAGTACTCATTTACTTCATATTGCTGGCTCAAAATAAAACTAGGGAAATGAACCCATTTAAAAACATGTTCACTGAAGGTGTAAAAACAAACAAAACTTCCTTTCGGGGTAGGTAACCAAAAAGTGTCAAATCCTTCCTATATAAGTCAACTCACATTCAGTGGAACATCTGAAACTTTCATAAATGGTTTATAACAATAGCTATAAACTAAAGTGCTTTAAAATTTGCTTGAATAGATTTCAGTGATTAGAACCATAATATTCTGGATTTTTGCGAGTGTGAGATGATATAAGATTGGAATGAGCTTTATGCATGAAGGGCAGAATGAACATTTTCTTGTTCTTTTTCAAGAGAAAATGTGCAAAAACATCCTGAATGTTTTAACGCAGCATTCTATGCACACTACAAGAGGCTGCTTGTTTTTTCCTTTCTCAACTCCATGTTATTTCTCCAGTAACTAGAAATAAAATTGGAGTTGAAGTTACACTACACTGCAGCACTAAAAATCATACTTCAGACAGATGCAAACAAGAAAATGTTTAACATGATACTATTACTGAAATTCACACTTCTTGAAGTTCAGCCCTGCAGATTCCTTTTAACTCAAGGCAGATATGTAAAATTATGGAAAATGCAATAGACTACTATATATTCTTCACAATAAGTATATAAATTTCACATTTAAGTCACAAATGTAATGCCCTACTGTTCATCTAGCAAATGCTGAATAACTTACAAACACTTATGTGCTCTATATAACAGTGAACTCCTTTCTACTGACTAGTGGATGCCAAGATATAAAAGTTCATACACAAGACAAACTAATTTTTAAAAAAGTCACATTTTCTGTACATTACATGCAAATGGTGCACAATGTGGTAACAACAAAGCACTCCTTTTAAGGGAGAACTTTTACAATGAAGGCAGACTAATATTCAGGAGAGTCTGCAACAACAAAAAAGTTTACAAGTCCATGGCAACAAAAGCAAAAATTCTTCCAGCATCTCATTTTTCCTGTAACAAGGCAGGGATGTTGATGTTCCAGCCAATAGCTTGACGATCAAACCCACAGGTAAATAGGTTACATATTGGATGGTCTTCACTCCAAGCTGAACAGCAAACCATTCTCCTATGGCCCTATTACAATTTAAATAAATAAATTAGTATTACATTAAACAAAGGTGTTTTAAAATTAGCAACCTATTCACTATACTAATTCATGATTAACTGATACAAGTATATGTTTGCATTTACCAAATAAGCCTATTCAAATAGATTTTTTTTATATTATCTAAAAGGTCACACCAGGATGAACCTTCCAATATCTTAAGCGCCAGTGTTTAACAGAACACTGGATGTTATTAATTTTTATTAAAAATTCCCAGTCTCTCTCTTGCCATGCATACTTCTATCAGAAAAAAATAGCTCAAACATAATGAAGTACATTTGGCAAGTTTCAGAGCACAAAAAAAATGTAAGAACAAGTTAGTTTGTAAAATAAAAGTTTATATGCCATGAATAAGGCTATGTTTTAGTCATGGGTATTTTTAGTAAACGTCATGGACGGGTCACGGACAGTAAACAAATATTCACAGTCCACGGCCTGTCCATGACTTTTACTATATACCTTTGACCAAAACAGGGGAGAGGGGGCAGCCCTGGGGGCACCACGGGTGCTGGAGGTGGTGTTCCAGGTGGTACGCCATGGGTCCTGGGGACCACAGCCGGAGGGGCAGAGGGGTGTGGGTGCTGGGGCAGGTTCCCTACCCGGCTCCTGGGAAGCAGTGACCTCCAACTCCTAGCTCCATGTGCTGCCTCTGCTCCACCCCAAGCCCCAGTTCTGCAGCTCCCATTGGCTGGGAACCCCGGCCAATGGGAGCTGCAGGGGCAGCACCTGGAGGCAGAGGCAGCATATGGAGCTAGGAGCTAAGGGAGAGGAGTTCTTGTCGCCCTACCAGGGAGCCCCCACAATACATAAGCACTGCCCCACACCCCAATCTCCAGCGCTGAGCCCCCCCCATACCCAAACTTCTGCTGCTGGGGGTCTGGGGGCCCGAGACTTCCCCAGCAGTGGTCAGTGCACCTGGCCCAGGGACTACCTGAGCTTCTCAGGCGGCTCCCAAGCCAGCCACACAGGCTGCTGAAGAAGTGACGGAATCCATGACTTCTGTGACAAACACGTAACCTTAGCTACGAAGTCTGATGTGGATCTCTTGGAATATCGTGAAAGAAAATAGCTTTGTTTAGAAAAGCAGGCATTGGACTTTCTATAGAAAGTTTCACACTCATTTTAGTATGACTGTACAGATCTGTGCTGCTGATATTAAAGTACTACAAACCTAAAGGAGCATTTACAGTCTAGAAAAATCTACATCCTACAGAAAAATAATGTCAGAGATTTGTAAACATGGTTTCTCCAGAACAGCAAGAGTTCTGAAGGACTTTGTTCCTTTTACTTATTTCCTGTAAAAATGTATCTACAAATTTAACAGAAAAGAGCATGAAACTATGATCCCTCTCCCCATTTCTATAATCTTCAATATCTTAAAGATCTATCAAGTAACACGAAAATCCTCAATTTAAGTATTACATCCTCTGTTGAACTGCTTTGCTGAGATCTACTTGAATTGCTTTCCTGATGCTTTTTAGAATTAAAAACAGGATTAATGCCATATCGCAAAATGTTTTTTAGTTATACCAAATAAAAGACAGAAACCACTTCTCTCTCAAACACTGCCCCCTAAGGATGTGTCTACCCAACAACAACAACAAAACCATGTGGCAGAGAGTCTCGCAGCCCAGGTCAACTGATTCCGGCTTGCTCTACAGTGCTAAAAATAGCAGTGGAGATGTTTGAACTCAGGCTGGAGACCGTCCCACTCTCACTGGGTATCACAGCCTGAATGTCTACGCTTCTAAATTTAGTCCTGTAGAATGTGCCCAAGTCAACTGACCCAGGCTGAGACATACTGCCACAGTTTTTGTTTTTTGTTTTTTTGCTGTGTAGATGTACCCTATTCCCTAAAGATCATTTGTTGGTCTCACCTGAAAGGTAAGTTCTTCATCACACAGTATCCCTTAAAACCATGCTGGGGCACTGGTAATATTGGCCTATATAAAAGAGTATCACCAACTGAATCACCAGCACCCTGGGTCCTGCCTAATTACTGATCTTGCCCGGAAGTCTTAATCTACTTTTGTTTTGTTTTTTTTAAAAAGTATTAACAAAAGTTACTTTCTGTAAGAAAAATAATAGCAGCCTGTTCAGTGACATTCCAATGGCTCTGCACTCACAAGAGATTTGGTTTTGGTTTCTGATCATTCATTCTCTTAACAAAGAACGGCTAATACTACTGTGGAGTCATGACATGAGTCGCACTGTGGGAGAAAAATAATGTCTCACAACAGCTACCCCTCAAGTCAATTAACAAGCAGTCCCAAACAGAATCCTTGCCATCCCTCAAATCAAAAGGATCATTACTGCAGGCTGAAGCATCAAAACACCAAACTGAAATACTGACACTTCAATACTCCCCTCCCTGTTCCTTATGGTTAAGCTATTCTTAAAACCCTTCTTTTAAACTGTGTAGCAGTGTTTTACAGCTGTTGCATTCCACCCCCAGAGTGGGCTGCGTTTCAGTGGCATGCAATGTGATTTCTATACATCTACCTTCCAGGAATGTTGTGCGATGCAGAGTTTGTAACATGCTTTCAGGTCCTATGGAATGCTTGAAACTTGCTATAGAACTGCAATATTAAGTAAGTTTATTCTAATTTTAAATGGTAGTTATTGTTAGAACAAGTGACTATATAAAGTGGCACCTTATTACTCAGATCTATTTTGTGTCTATTGTGAGTCACACTAGACTAGCTAAATTTTTCAGGACTGTTTTGACTACATTATTCCAGTTAACTCTACAGCCCCTACACAAAAGGAGAGAAAAATGTTGCGGGGTTTTTTGTTGTTTTTTTTTAAACCTACACATCAGCTCTATTACTAAGTCCCAAGTCCAAAATGGATACTAGCACAAGCATGGGAAAAAAGCATCACTATCAAAAACTTCAGTTTGCAGGATGGACTGCAACATTTTTTTTACTTGTAAAGTAAACAAATTTAACAGGCAACCACTGAGAGACCTGGAACTTCAAGATGTTATGTAGTCAGTCATTTTTCAGAGCAGATCCATGTTCTAAGATACACTCTACATTTAGACTTCAAGTGGTTTTTAAGCATTCTTCACTTCATTTATAAAATTTTAAAAAGTCAGAAACACCTCAGCACAGAGAAGTCAAGGTGAAACCAGCTAAATTGAAAATATACATCATACATATTTTGAGGACTCAGTAAAAAAAATTAAAAATATTATATTAATTTATCTGTTCCAAAGTTTGCAAGATTTACCCAAATTTAGAAAACTCAAAATGGTTTTGTATTGAACACTAATTTTCAGTAACTGACAACATTTGCACTCCAGAAATTCAGCTACCTGTCTGTTACTGCGAGGGAGCCGTGCTAATCGCACTCCTGACATGTCGAATAATCTAACCTGACGGTTGTCATGTGGAAGGGCAATGATTCTTTGGCCAACACATACATTAATCCTGCACAGAAAAGATAAAAGTAGGTTATGTACAAAACTGAGCCTGACAAATAGGACTTGACAGTACAAGTCTCAGTTCATTGACAGTGATGTGGTTGAATATTTACTATTAAATTTATCAGTATTAATGAGTATATTACAGCAAAGATTTTTTCTTATTGGAATAAGCTTGATCATCTGTGGCACACACACACGGATGCACAACTACCACCAGAAATTCCAGGAAAGCAAAATTATCTGCTTTATAAGAAGGCTTTTTACAAATCCAACCAAGCTTTGTTTTCACTCTTGATCATTGAATTTTAGTTCAGGTTCAATACATTTTAGGAAATGAAACTTTTTAGGGTTAACTCAATTGACTATTTGTTTACCTGTTCACTGCAGAGTCTGTACGGATAGTAGCAATAGGAGATCGCATATTTTTCAAGTCCCAGACTTTTACAGTACGGTCATCGCTACCCGAAACAACATTGTCACCCACTGTGAAAACAGCTGATGTCACGGTGCTAAACAATTGGAAGTAAAAAAGAATAATAATCAAAGCTTCAGGAAGAGTTAAGGAACCTTGATTTCAAATTCTTCTGTTAACTATTCTTAGGTTCTTTTAAATGTGTCATTTACAATAGATAATTTTAAACCAAAGTGACTAAAAATTAAGGCAATCTTCAAGTGACATATATTAGACTTTGAATAAACTCTCAGTGGAAATGAGGGAAGCCAGGTCATATGGCACATAAAGCTAGATTGGACAAAGCCCTAGGGGAAAAAACAACACTGTAGAGAAAAGTGCTCCACTGGTACAGACAGTCTAGAGAAACTAAGTAGTCATAAGAACTGCCATACCAGTCACATCAATGGTCCATCTAGTCCACTATTCTGTCTCGAACAGTGGCCAGTACCAGAGCTTCAGGAGGAACACACAGAACAAGGCAATTTTGGAGTGATCTACGCCATCCTCCCCTTGCAGTTTCTGGCAATTAGAGATTTGGGATTGCCCAGCCACAGGGTTGCATCCCTGACCCTCTTGGCTAATATCCATTGATGGACCTACCCTCCATGAACTTATCTAGTTCTTTTTTGAAACCAGTTATGCTTTTGGCCATCACAACATCCCATGGCAATGAGTTCCACAGGTTGATTATATGTTGTGTAGAAAAAAAATTTCCTCATTTGTATTAAACCTGCTGCCGACTAGTTTCATCAGGTGACTCCTGGTTTTTGTATTGTGAGACAGGGTAAAAACACTTCTCTATTCATTTTTTCCACACTATTCATGATTCTATAGACCTTTAACATATGTCCTGTCCACCCTTGTGTCTTTTCATAGAATCATAGAATATCAGGGTTGGAAGGGACCCCTGAAGGTCATCTAGTCCAACCCCCTGCTCGAAGCAGGACCAATTCCCAGTTAAATCATCCCAGCCAGGGCTTTGTCAAGCCTGACCTTAAAAACCTCTAAGGAAGGAGATTCTACCACCTCCCTAGGTAACGCATTCCAGTGTTTCACCACCCTCTTAGTGAAAAAGTTTTTCCTAATATCCAATCTAAACCTCCCCCACTGCAACTTAAGACCAGTACTCCTCGTTCTGTCATCTGCTACCATGAGAACAGTCTAGAGCCATCCTCTTTGGAACCCCCTTTCAGGTAGTTGAAAGCAGCTATCAAATCCCCCCTCATTCTTCTCTTCTGCAGGCTAAACAATCCCAGCTCCCTCAGCCTCTCCTCATAAGTCATGTGTTCTAGACCCCTAATCATTTTTGTTGCCCTTCGCTGGACTCTCTCCAATTTATCCACATCCTTCTTGTAGTGTGGGGCCCAAAACTGGACACAGTACTCCAGATGAGGCCTCACCAATGTCGAATAGAGGGGGACGATCACGTCCCTCGATCTGCTCGCTGTGCCCCTACTTATACATCCCAAAATGCCATTGGCCTTCTTGGCAACAAGGGCACACTGTTGACTCATATCCAGCTTCTTGTCCACTGTCACCCCTAGGTCCTTTTCCGCAGAACTGCTGCCTAGCCATTCGGTCCCTAGTCTGTAGCGGTGCATTGGATTCTTCCATCCTAAGTGCAGGACCCTGCACTTATCCTTATTGAACCTCATCAGATTTCTTTTGGCCCCATCCTCCAATTTGTCTAGGTCCTTCTGTATCCTATCCCTCCCCTCCAGCGTATCTACCACTCCTCCCAGTTTAGTATCATCCACAAAATTGCTGAGAGTGCAATCCACACCATCCTCCAGATCATTTATGAAGATATTGAACAAAACCGGCCCCAGGACCGACCCTTGGGGCACTCCACTTGATACCGGCTGCCAACTAGACATGAAGCCATTGATCACTACCCGTTGAGCCCGACAATCTAGCCAGCTTTCTACCCACCTTATAGTGCATTCATCCAGCCCATACTTCCTTAACTTGCTGACAAGAATACTGTGGGAGACTGTGTCAAAAGCTTTGCTAAAGTCAAGAAACAATACATCCACTGCTTTCCCTTCATCCACAGAACCAGTAATCTCATCATAAAAGGCGATTAGATTAGTCAGGCATGACCTTTCCTTGGTGAATCCATGCTGGCTGTTCCTGATCACTTTCCTCTCATGCAAGTGCTTCAGGATTGATTCTTTGAGGACCTGCTCCATGATTTTTCCAGGGACTGAGGTGAGGCTGACTGGCCTGTAGTTCCCAGGATCCTCCTTCTTCCCTTTTTTAAAGATTGGCACTACATTAGCCTTTTTCCAGTCATCCGGGACTTCCCCCGTTCGCCACGAGTTTTCAAAGATAATGGCCAATGGCTCTGCAATCACAGCCGCCAATTCCTTCAGCACTCTCGGATGCAACTCGTCCGGCCCCATGGACTTGTGCACGTCCAGCTTTTCTAAATAGTCCCTAACCACCTCTATCTCCACAGAGGGCTGGCCATCTCTTCCCCATTTTGTGATGTCTGGGAGCTGACCTTGTTAGTGAAAACAGAGGCAAAAAAAGCATTGAGTACATTAGCTTTTTCCACATCCTCTGTCACTAGGTTGCCTCCCTCATTCAGTAAGGGGCCCACACTTTCCTTGGCTTTCTTCTTGTTGCCAACATACCTGAAAAAACCCTTCTTGTTACTCTTGACATCTCTCGCTAGCCGCAGCTCCAGGTGCGATTTGGCCCTCCTGATTTCATTCCTACATGCCCGAGCAATATTTTTATACTCTTCCCTGGTCATATGTCCAACCTTCCACTTCTTGTAAGCTTCTTTTTTATGTTTAAGATCCGCTAGGATTTCACCATTAAGCCAAGCTGGTCGCCTGCCATATTTATTATTCTTTCGACTCATTGGGATGGTTTGTCCCTGTAACCTCAACAGGGATTCCTTGAAATACAGGCAGCTCTCCTGGACTCCTTTCCCCTTCAAGTTAGTCCCCCAGGGGATCCTGGCCATCCGTTCCCTGAGGGAGTCGAAGTCTGCTTTCCTGAAGTCCAGGGTCCGTATCCTGCTGCTTACCTTTCTTCCCTGCGTCAGGATCCTGAACTCAACCAACTCATGGTCACTGCCTCCCAGATTCCCATCCACTTTTGCTTCCCCCACTAATTCTACCCGGTTTGTGAGCAGCAGGTCAAGAAAAGCGCCCCCCCTAGTTGGCTCCTCTAACACTTTTCTAAATCCTTTCCTAATGGTTCCTAACACTGTTAGCTTTTTTGACTGGTGCTGCGAACTGAGCTGAAGTTTTCAGAGAACTGTCCATAGTGACTCCAAGATCTCTTTCTTCAGTGGTAACGGCTAATTTAGAGCCTATATGTACATGTGTGTAGTTGAGATTATTTTCTCCAATGTGCATTACTTTGCACTTATCATTGTTTAATTTCATCTGACATTTTGTTGCCCAGTCACCCAGTTTTGTAAGATACCCCTGTAATTCTTCAATCAGCTTTGGACTTCACTATCGTGAATAATTTTTATCATTTGCAAACTTTGCTAGTTCACTATTTACTCCCCTTTCCAAATCATTTATGAATACACTGAACAGGACAGGTCCCAGTACAGAGGACCCCACTGTTCACCTCTTTCCATCTTGAAAGCTACCTTTTGTTTCTTATCTTTTTTTAACTAGTTCCTGATCCATAAGCGTACCTTCTGTCTTATACCATGAGTGCCTGCTTTCCTTAAGAGCCTTTGGTGGGGATCCTGTCGAAGGGTGGTTGAAAATCCAAGTATAGTACATTGACTGGATCACCCTTATTCACTTGCTTGTTGACACCTCAAAGAATTTTAATAGACTGGTAAGGAATGACTTCCCTTTTACAAAAACAGTGTTGACTTTTCCCCAATAAATCTGTTTATCTATGTCTGATAATTCTGTTCTTTACTATAGTTTCCACTAACTTGCCCAATCTTCCACCTCTAATTTTAGTTATCAAATCATAACATCCCTAATGAAGACCTCTTCGTTCACTCTGGTCACCCTGGCAGAAGATAAAGTACTAAACTATTCATTAAAATGGAATGAATGCTACATTTAAAGGTAAAATTAAACTATTTTAATCTCCCAACACCCAAGCTTCTATATTTTTCCTGCCAAACTGAATTTCTGTACTGCTTTAGTCATTTGTATTGTCCACATCAGGAAGACAATTAAGCTCCTTTAGAGACTTCAGATGAAGTTAGAAAATGTTTTGGTTTAAAATATTTAGATTTTATGGTACACACACACACACGTAATGGTATATAGACACAATTCATGGGTACATTTCAGATACTGCTAGAAGATTTGACAGATCATCAGCTGATACTTAGGATCTGACCCATTATACCTAAATCTGTGATATGATAACATAAAAAAAAAAATGTATCAGAACCCGTAAGGAAGAAAAATGGTGCCAAGAAATGTAAATACAGAATGTCAGATATACTGCTGAACTCTAATGAAGGATGAAGATGTTATGAAAAGTGACCATAAAGGAATACTCATTTAGTTTTTAAACTTGAAATGATAGATCTCAGGGGTTTTGGCCTATTTCTTCAATTTTATTTCATTAATACATACACAAATTTTCAGCTAAAAATTTGTTGGCTAGTTTCCACCTATCCAATGTGCTCAAGGCATTTTCTTCCCTCTCCTAAACCATTAAAGTATGCTTCTCAGCTCAGTTTCTATGGATGTGATTTAATGACCTATCCTGTAGTTGAGGTCAGGCACATCAATTTCTTGGAATTTAGTAATTTTAATTTAAGATGTCAGTTGTTCCTGTCATTTCTGTTGTACTGTGAGAATTTGATTTCATGTCTATTCAGACTACTGATTGAGATTAGCACTATCCAGGTCACAACGGACCAGTTTACGCAAGCCCTCTTAATTTAAATTGACATCAAATTAAACTCTAATTAGGACTCAACTCCACTGTATTAATGATACAAAGTTTCTTAATGCACTATTAGAGTGCAACTAAGCTATCCAGGGAAATTCACACAGCATGAATCAAAGGTGTTCACAACCCAATCTTCAGAACTCCATGCTCCCCAGCACAAAAATAGAGACATCTGTGCACCTAAATAGTACTTTGGGGCCACAAATACCGAAGGCACAATCTGGCTCTCACCAACAATTGCAGGATGGAGCCCTTGGACAGCAAAGTAATAGATGCCCTAGACGACTGGAATGAATACCCTTTCATGGTAAAATTACTTCATTCTTGGGCTGGAGAATTTTATATGGTACATGTATTTTCCATACCATGCAACAGAGTTAAACAAGTAGTAAATCTTTCCTCCAAAGTATAACCTACAAATACATGGTTTCTGTATGATGCTACGCTAGCTCTTTATGCAACTAAGAGACTTCTCAGTAGTAAGTTTGTCATAGGGTTTCCCCAGAAGCCATCAAATGAGATTTTTCCCCCTCCACCACATTGACTATTCCCCTCCTGGATCTCTTCAATAGAGAGGCAAAGAGGGTATGTCTACATTGCAATTAGACACATGTAGTGGGCCCATACCAGCTGACTTGGGCTTGTGAGGCTCAGGGTAAGGGGCTGTTTAACTGAGGGTCCCAGAGTCCAGGCTCCAGTCCAAACCTGAACATCTACACTGCAATTAAAGAGCATAGGCCAGCCATAGGTTTTTAATTGCAATGTAGACGTACGCAGAGAAGGTGCAGTTGCCACCACCTCCCTGCAGACAGACAAGCAGTAAATTATCGGTGCTTAAACTACTGTTAGATAAACAAGTTTACTAAGCACCAAGTCTAAGTTTCTTGAAGGTGGAACGCATTCAATGACACATTCAAACTGCTTGTAAATTAAATTCAGAAATGGGTGCAAATAATACCATTGGCCTAAGAGCGTGGGCCGGTGCTGCACTATTCTCATGCAATTCAAATCATAGCTCACTTGAAACTCCCTACTATTCCAATTTGGGGCTTTTCTTGATATGAGACTGGTAAAAATCACAAAAAAACTGTAAGGTTCTTTAATTTAGACAAAATAGGAACAACAAAAACCAACATTTTTCAGTTACAAACTAAAACAGAACTTGAACTCAGTTCCACGCACCAAACATTTGGAGACCTAGAAATTAAAAATAAATATATAAATAAAATTTTTTTAAAAATCAAGATTTAGCTGTACTGAATACAAACCATTAATGTAAGAAAAAAGGAAGAGATTAAATAACTTCTCACTTCTTCTGTATTTACTGGCCTTTAAGTGGTTCTAACCAAGTTAAAACTGTAGTTAACATCCCCTTGGTTAAATTAATAAAATGCATCAACAAAAGATCATTAGACCCTGTGTTAATGGAATGCTAAAAGACATTAGGTTTTTAATAACTCAAAAGGATGACAGGCATTGTAGGACAAAAAATTGGCAAAGAGGCAGTCGTCTTATGACACCTTAAACCGTGGGTCCCACAGGGAGTTTGGTGTGCTACTACTGTTCTCCAGGAAAGCTTCAGACTCTGCCAAACCCCAGCAAAACTCATTTATCTTGTCGTAGCGAGCAGCCGAGCATATACTTCCAGCTGACAGCGTGGCACTTTCTCACCACACACCACTGCCTGATCTGGAACATTCTGCTCCCTCCGTGGGTCTCAATCAACGGAAATACTGTAATGCTAGCACTCCTCATTAGGACTAACAGCTGTCTCCCCAGTCACACAGAGACACAAAACTATTTTGCATAACAAACTGCTGAAATTTCACACACAGGAAAAAAAATGATGTTGAAAATGTTGGACCATGAAATGCTGATGCAGTATGCTTTTTGGCACCATATCAAAAAAATTAACGCTATAGTTTCCTTTATTTGCAGTACACACTATTTTAGGAACTGTTAAACATGTAACAATAATGCAGTGCTTTTTGTATTGAGGAAGATGCCTGGATGGTCTTTAACACTAAATATTTTGTGAGAAGTTATGACCAGGTACTAGGGTTTCGTTCAGGCCAGCTAGTTGAGCTTCCTTCTGAAACTGGACTTACAAAGACAGACATCGTGATTAACTGATTTTTTGCTATTCAATAAATTACTACTCAAAAGTGTTATTTTTATACAAATGCAGTGTAGTTATAGTCGGGTCGGTCCCAGGATATTAGGGAGACAAGGTGGGTGAGGTAATATCTTTTATTAGACAACTTTGTGCTGGTGAGAGACAAGCTTTTGAGCTTGCACACAGCTCTTTCTTCAGGCCTGATTACCTTTCCCAGACCTGAATAAGAGCTCCGAGTGGCTTGAAAGCTTGTCTCTCTCACTAAACAGAAGTTTGTCCAATAAAATATATTACCATGTTTATATAAAGTACAAGTTATAAAACTTAGAAACGTGACAGTTGAAAGAAAAAACCCCCTACATTTTCTCTTAGTAGAGCAATAAGACACAGAATAGTTATTTAGAACATAAGGGAGATTTCCTATAACAATTCCTCCATATACCTGATTTTAATGCAATTATAACAAATGCTGTACACCACTATTATAGAAAATGACTATTAAAGCACTTTGAGATTATTAATTTGATTATGCTCTCTGGACAGACATAACAATGTAAGAAAATGTCTAGTTAAAAATTCAGTGTAATGCTCCCAATAAAAACCAACATTACATATTTCATTATTTAAAAGTAGAGAAAGTACAGTTAGACAAATTTAAATTCTAATTATGTATCTGTATATCTCAAATTATAAATTTGAAATAATTTGCTCAGTTTACATTTTAATATTTTCCCCATTAGTTTAATAGTATTTTCCCACTGTAAGCATTATTAATTTCAAATTAGTTTAGTTTATAAACCAAAATGTGTTGTATTATTACAGCAAAAGTGATAATTTTTTATTTTCCTTCATTGGAGTTATTCCAAGTCAGTTGAAATGAAATGAAAAGAGAAGTGTGTCCATTTACTGACAGGGGGAGGAAATGTATGATCTTTTCCATTCATCTGTATCTCAAATATCCTAAATCAATTTAAAATCTTATCAAATGCCAAAATGTTGGTCCACTTAAAAATATTGTCAAAACTGGTACAAATAGAGTCTTTAGCCCACCTGCTGGTGAGGCGTAATGGCCAGTAACTGCCTCAACTGTCAGTTTCTTTTTATTGCAGTTGCAATGAAAAACTAAAGAAACTGTTATGCCCAACTCTACAGAGAAAAGGTGGGGAAGCGTGAGCACATAGGGAATATGTCAAATACTTGTAGTAATTCTTGTCAGAAAGCAGTAGGAAAACGATATTCCAGAGCATATACTGTATTAGATCCCAATATAAAGACTCAACATCTCCACAGATGACTCTAAAAAGGCCATAAAAATAGGTAAACAAGCTTGGAAATTATTTATACACAAGAGTGTGGAAAGAGTGTGCAAGAACAAGTAAGATACCACAACTCACAACACTGCACTAGAGACATTCAAGACACGTTGGCCATACTATGCAGAAATGTCAGGAAGCTATTGGGGAGACACCCTAAATTTGGCAAGAGTAAAAACCATACTGCTTAATATACAGGTGTATAGACAACTTGATACTGCTGTTTTGCAATTCTCGTGGAACAGTTGTCTTAAGTTAGCATCACTGCACGTTGATTACATGCACATGCATATGTCTGATCTGTGAATGAACATCTAGTATTTAGATGTACAAGTTCAGGACACCACAAGTATACATGGAAAATCTGACTTTAGAAGATTCAAGGTATAGGGCTAAGAACTTATTTTCAGTGCTCAAAAGTGTGCCAGACACTTTACAGTACAGACAAAAATACATGGTCCCTGTCCAGAACAATTAATCCATTTACAGATGAATTGCAAAGCAGGGTAACAAAAACAAACAAAATGAAGGAGGAAAGACGAAGGGTTACAATTATAGGATCATACAGGTATTAATTAGCGTTTGAACAGATCATGAAGTATGTGAACACTTGACCAATTTCTTATCGATATTGCATTAACAGAGAGGGTCTTAATGAGGTTATATGAGAAAGTAGTCTGGAAAAACCAGTCCTAGAGGGCATTCCATGCACAGGGACAGTAAGTAACTACGCAGTCATAGACTAAGGAGAAACTGAGAACAAAGCCTCAATGCTAGCATCACTAGCAGAGTGAAGGAGGGGGAATACCCTTGAGAAGTAGACACGCTTTAACCAGTTGTATTGGTGTCAACTTAAATCCGACTTTACAATATTTCATTTGTGTGTAGGCCTTGTCCAGGTCCTCTGCACAGAGGTGAACTTTATTCCAAAGCACATAACCAGCAGATATTTCCAGCAAGGTTAGAATTACATCTTAGACACTTTCATTTGGAAATTTTCATTGATCAAATACTGGCTGAAGTCCCCAATACCCGGGATGGGTGATATTGGACTTTTGGTATCAGAAAGTAGCTGGAAAAATACAAAACACTTGGTAGGTAGCATGGATTAGACATTTTTTGCAAGAAGGGAATGGATTTTTCAATCTTTGATATTCCAGATAGAACTATACTCACATGAGCTTGGCGGGAGAAAATTGGTGGGCTTTCCCAGATGCTGATTCAGTAGCCCTCAAAAATACTTAGAACCCACAGGTGTCCAAAGATTAGGGCCAATGATGGTAGAAGGCTGCTTATCCTCCAGGTCAGAAACTGATTGCTTACCTGTTCTACAGCCTTTCATAAACAAAAGGTTGGTACTGCTTGGGAGCATGGGGCTGGAACCAACAAGGGTTATTTGCAAGGTGTTCTGGACACCCCTGAATTCCTACTCCTGCACTTTTAAAGGCAAGGGCTGGATGATTGCACCAAGTTGACAAAGGGTGGCTTTATTAACACGTGTTCCACTCTTTCAAACCCCAGAAGCACATCCTCTACAAGAAAGAGGAGATTCTCTAGTTTCTGCTGAAATTTGAGACATCCCCAAAACCTGTAGCCAACACACGCCTAAAAGCATAACTCCAAGACAGCCACTCTCACTTTTGTAATATAAGCATCAGAAGCTGCCCTCATTTGATATTTGTCTCCAGTCCCCTCATTAATAAGGGTTTTTCAGGAAATGAGGAAATAAAATTTCAAGGCTCTCTTTCACAGAAAGAGAGACTCCCAGAGTTCACAATTTCTCTTTCCCAATGAAGCTTGGTATTTTTTGCCTAGAATCACCACAGAGAATTAGTATACTGTCAATCAGGAGGGAGGGTCACAATTTTCTGACAGTTCCAAACTTTCACAATTCTCTTCCTCACGAATGTTCCTCAGTTCCAATGTGATTTTATTAGCTAATCTCTCCTGAAGAGCTAAAGATCCTGTAATGATACTTTGGGAATTGGAGATAGGAACAGAGTATAGACAGCTACATAATATTGCAGCTGGAGTGTGAAAATAGGTAAGCTGGTAATGGGAATTACATGATTTCAAAGGTCTGACCTCTGACTGTAAAACAACCGAAGAGGACAGATAGCATTTGTCTGCATGCACGGTTTTTGAGGTAGCTATACTGAATGATGGAATAATTGGTAGGAGCAGGTTGAAAACTGTCAGATATGAGGAGTTCACATGTACTTTGAAGGATCAAGTATGCCTCATTTCTGTGAGTTCTGCAGTTTGCATCAGCAGCTGCACATGGAGGCAGTCTTGTTATGGGGACTTTCAGCAGTCTGGTGGCACACACGACTTTTGTCTCTGGTACTTAGTGAGGGGTAAGCGGAGGCAATGTTTCTGCAGGAATCCTCAGGTCAAGGGTAAAGGCATGGTTTGTGTGGAGTAGGCAGGCTTGGTGTGAGTCTGACAGCTCATGTTGACTATGCGTAACCTAACCCCAATTTTGCCTTAGAACTACGGTGTTAGACTTTGTCCAAGTGCTCATGTATTCCATTCCCTGAGCAGTCCATAGCATGTGTGTTATTGGAATGTTGGGGCATCACTCGAAGAGGGCAGAGTAAGGTTGTGTTGTAGAGTAGCATGTGCCTTAACTCTATTTCCTGGTTTTCAGAGGTGCGAGCATATCTGAATGAGACCTGTGAGGGCTTGACATACTACTGAGCAACTTTAACTCTGTGTTAAAGTTCTTTGGCATTTAATTCCCTTTGTTTAAAAAAAGAATTATTTTTTTTTCCCCTCAACAGACCCATGGATCACAGCCCAGCTCTCCTTCTCCACCACTTCTGGCTCCGTAGCAATGATTATCCAGGTAACTCAATGCCACTGGCTGTATGTTATTCCCTTCACTGTTCCTGCATTGTTTCCTGTCTCTCCACTTGTCCCAAACAGCTAGTCCTCCCTTCTCAACCCTCCTCATCATGCAGAGACTGGTGCTGGCATGAAACTTGCAGGCTGAAGTGCTAGAGTGAGGAGGCAGGTACAGTGCAGGGACAAGCACAGAGTCAGCGGGGATATGTTTTGAAAGAGGACAGACCTTTCATGGCATGAGTGCAGTGGGGAGTTATGAAGGGTAGTGCTGAAGCTGCCAACATCCCCCACTGAACAGTTCTATTCCCTCCTTTCCACTCCACTCTTCCCTGCACAGTTCCAGCACCTCCAACATTCTCCTTCTCTCCATTTCCCCTTCCAAATGCTCAGGCAGCGCTCCAATTCCAATACTACCTCCCTCATACCTCCACAATTTGAGTAACCATGTGGATTTTAGAGCACTCCGCAGCTCTCATTCAAAGCTTCTGAGTTGATACCAAACTGTATTTTAATTAAGAAAAAGACAGTTACCTTTTCCGTAACTGGTGTTCTTCAAGATGTGATGCTCAGGTCCATTCCATATTAGGTGTGTGTGCTCGCCACATGCACTGGTGCCAGAAGTTTTCCCCTCGGCAGTGTCTGTAGGGGACTGGCTCTGGTGCCCTCTGGAGTGGCGCCCGCACGGTGAGGTATAAGGGGCGCTGCTGGCTCCCCGCACCCCCAGTTCCTTCTTGCCGGAAACTCCAACAGTGGGGAAGGAGAGCAGTCATGGAACGGACATGAGCAACACATCTTGAAGAACACCAGTTACGGGAAAAGGTAACTGTCTTTCCTTCTTCGAGTGCTTAATCATGTCCATTCCATATTAGGTGACTCCCACGCAGTACCCCTGGAGGTGGGTAGGAGGTCACAGATGAGAAGATTGCAACACAGCTCTGCCGAACCCAGAGTCATCCCTGGCCTGCTAAGTGATGGCATAATGAGCAGTAAACGTGTGGACAGAGGATTACGTTGCGACTCTACAGATGTCCTGGATAGGAATGTGTACCAGGAAGGCCACCGAAGACACCTGCGCTCTCGCAGAGTAGGCTCTGACAATTGGCAGTGGCAGAACCCGCACCAGGTCATAACAGGTCCTTATGCACGAGGTAATCCAATTGGAAATCCTCTGTGAGGACACCAGGTGACCCTTCATTCTATCTGATGTAGCAATGAAGAGTTGAGTCAATTTACAGAAAGGTGTACGTTCTAAGTAGAGAGCGTTGGTACGTTCTAAGTAGAGAGCGTCAGGATCTCCTGAGCTGCTTGAAGGGCTTCGGGCGTCGCTATCTGGAGTCACAAGCAAAGCATGGGATGGGCTGCACCGCTTGACTTGAGCTGGGGCCCAACTGCCCGAGGGGGATGTTGAGCTGCCCGACACAGGCCTTGGCTCTCCCCATGCCCTTTCCGTTCCCTTGCAGGAGGTAGGGGATCTTCTCCTCAGTGTCTTCTTGGGCGGAGCCATGGAGGAAGACTGGTGCTGGCTCGTGGACGGCACCAGGGGAGCACTGTGCACAGCTTCTGCACCACTGTGCTCGGTGCAGAGTTGGACCACTGCTCCGGTGCCATTAGGAGTGCTCTTAGATGGATATCGCACTTCTTCGTCCTAGGTTTGAAGGTCTTGCAGATACGGCACTTGTCACTTATGTACACTTCGTCTAAGCACCTTAGGCGGCTGGTATGTGGATCGCTGACTGGAAGAGGCAGTTTGCAGCGAGCACAGGGCTTAAAGCCTGGGGACCGGGGCATGCCGCAACCCCTGGCTGGGTCCCGTCCCAGACTAATGAAGAGTTCAAGAACTAACTCCTAATGGTAACTAAAACTACGAACTATCTATAACTATTTTACAGGATTTCAAAGTTCACAAGAACAGAGAACGAAACAACGCTAGCCGAAGCAGTGGACGTACTAGCACCGTCACTCACGGCAAGAAGGAACTGAGGGTGGGGGGAGCTGACTGCACCCCTTATACTGCGCCATGCAGGTGCCACTCCAGAGGGCGCCAGAGCCGGTCCCCTATGGATACTGCAGAGGGAAAAACTTCCAGCACAGTGTATGTGGTGAGCACACACACCTAATATGGAATGGACATGAGCAAGCACTTGAAGAAGAACTAGAACATACAAAATCAACATGGCACATATTAAATGGATTAAAAACTGTTTAACTGCAAATAGGGAATAATCAAGGGGTTTCTTTCTAACAAGGTCCTCAATGATTGGTTCTTGGCCCTATGCTATTTAATATTTTTATCAATGACCTGGAAGAAAACAGTATCACTAATAAATTACACAGATGATAAAAATACTGGGGACATGCGAACTAAAGAACAGGACAGGTCACTCATACAGAGCAACCTGGATCACCTAGTAAGCTGGCTGCAAGCAAACAATACGCATTTCGAAGCATTCAAATGTAAAGTATGTAGGCCATACTTACAGGATGGGACTCCTATCCTGGGAAGCAGGGACTCTGAAAAGGACTTGTGGGATGATAGTGAATAATCAGCTGAACATAAGATCCTAGGAGTATAAACTGGGGAAGAAAGAGGAGGAGTAGCAGAGAGGTTATTTTACCTCTGTGTTTGGCACTGATGCGACCACTGTTGAAATACTGTGTTCAGTACTGTTGTCCACAATTCGAGAAGGAAATTGAAGAATTGGAGGAGAGGGTTTAGAAAAGAGCCATGAGACAGATTTAAGGACTGGAAAAAATGCCTTACAGTGAAAGACTCAAGAAGCTCAATCTGTTTAGTTTAATAAAGAGAAAGTTAAGAGATGACTTGATCAGTCTGTAACTAACTACATAGAGAACAGAAATTTGATAGTAGATATTCAATCTAGCAGACAAAATACAATGGCTGGAAGCTGAAGCTAGACAAATTCAGACTCAGAAATAAAGTGCAAACTTTTTAACTGTGAAGGTAATTAACCATTGGAACAACTCACCAAAAACATGCATTCTTTGAAAGTAAGACAAGAATTTTATCATTTGCCTAGGACTGGTAGTCTGATTTAGTTACCTTTGAGAATCGCCCCTACTGATTTCTCTTAATTACATCTGGTATACATGGATCAAACATGAATGGTAGTCTAATTTTTCATTATGTTACCTTTTTAAGACACACAGCAAAAATTCAAGAAGTATTTTTAATGTAGAGTGCTTTTATAAAAATGTAACATGTTCTAGAATTAGCTTAGAACATGTGCAGCATTATAATAATTCAATGTTCAACTTGAAAGACTTAAAGGATAGCTCTCAGGAAACATACTATCTGCAATTTATGGTTTTAAAGATGCTCGAACAAAAATCATGTGACATTACACTTTGAACACAGATTTTAAAGACTGTTTTCCTTCAATGTGGACAGAGACACTGTACTTTTAAGCCATTTTACATTTTGAGTTTTAATATAGTGCTGAGAAAAAGCTTAGTTTATCATAACATCTAGTTCAGATTCCCTCCTTCATGCATCTTTCCAATTTTTTTAAACAAGAAGCTGCTTGATGCACAAACCTATCTAAAACAGAGAAACTGTAGTGTCAGCCCTAAGTGGCTAAAGCAATGGATGCTTGAGGAGAATTTCATTCTGGTTTGTTTTCTCTTTTCCTAAATTTGGGACTCTTCTGGAGGCTGAGTGCCCAAGTGTTGTCATGGAACATTTTCAGCATTTAATAAAGGGTTATGGTGCCATCTGTTGGAAGATGATCTGAAAGCAGTTTGAACAAAATATTGCAAATATTTAACTGTAGGGCTCTGTGATGAATACTCTACATGGCACAGGTAAGAAGAGTATTCAGAATTCCTCTGAATTATAATTCTACTGAAATTCACATTTAGTCTCACATTACTTACTATCTCCTACTGATTAAGATGACAAAGCAGATGCTAGGCCCCACTTGAACAGGAAGTGCAAAGTTTTACTCCCACTTTAGAGATAAAAGTGACTGAAAAATCATTTCTTCTGATGGGGGAAGAAAAATGTACTTCTGATCCATGTACCAACAGGATCCAACCGTGGTTTTGAATCTCAACCAGAACAAGTGGGAATAACAATCTGTGACTTCAGGGGGAAAAACACAAAAGTGGCAAGTTAAATCACGTACGTGAATACTATCCATCCCTCGCAATCTACATCACCCACACTACTTTTATATATTTATACACATACACAGTCAATTTTTAAAAAGTACTTGTAGGTTCCCTTGGATCTTTTAGAGAGAAATAGGTTACATATTCCCAAGTTGATCAACCTATAAATAGCATGACAGTTCTTGAAGATGTCGTGTGAATAGTATCTTAGAAAAAAAATTTCTGGAATACACGCAGGAAAAAGGAGATTGCTCCAGTCACCCACCCATAAACTGACACTTAAATTGTTAAGTAACAATGCCAGAACTGTAAGCTTTTATGATTCTACTTCTGTCTTCAACCAGCTTACAAAACCGATGCTACTCGGAACCACCAAGGACCAGGTCAAAAAACAAAAAACTACCCACTCCCAGAATTTAAAGTGACACTCTCTCAAGAGAGCCTGTAGTTGTTCAGTGGAACAAGTTACACACAGTAAACTGTTGGGGATGAAGAAATAGTTTGGTCTACTCTAGGTTACCATCAAGGAGTACTAAGACTTTAGGTAAGATAGACATGCAAGCAGACTGTTTGAAAACCCTTTTTCTCTAAAAGATTTGTTCCTACTGCTTAACAAACAGTACTTCTGATGTAAGAAAGCTTATGGTCACTATATACCACTGGTCCAGACTCCCAAACTCCTAACTCAGACCTCTGGCTGATAACAATGAATACACAAGTACTTTAAGCCATGACATAGGCTACGAGTGGGAGAACTGCAAAATTCCAATCCTGGATAGGTAAAGACACAAGAGGCCCAACACCTGATGGGCTGCACTCAGAGATCCCAAGGGGGAGAGGCAGCTAGCCTTGTCACCATGACAAATGCACTACACCTTTTAATGTGTGAGCCTAATAAAATTCTCAGTGCTACAATGGGGTAATTTACACCTCCATAAAGTCCTTCTGTTATACCTTATTCCAGTAGGCAAAAGAGCTGCTCTCACACTACATAATGGGAGCAGAGCATACCCAGCTATGCTAACACATTGTGGGACTTATGCGCAGCACATAAAAACAGACAAACGGACCAGAAGTATGTCATCTATGAACTACGCGCTTTCCTCTTACAAGCGAGCTTAGGATCTCTCTCAGGTATAATATCCTGCTTAGAGCAAAGCATCATCTCTTCCACAAAGTAAGAATTCTAAGCATCTCTAGGATCTAAGGCTGTAAAAGCATTCTTCTGACATAAAAGGTACCAAAAATAAAGTAGATAAACAAAACTGATATACAGTAAAGTAAGTTTTCTAAATTAACTATTGGCAGGAGAGAAAGTGCTATATCAAATCAGTCAGATAATGCTGACCAAACTCCGATTCAGGACTCTAAAGGTGACAAACATACAAAAGAATGACACAAAAAGGGAAGACAAATGGAGACAGGAGTGGTGGTTGAAAGCTGAAGAAAGTGTGACCAAAAAATGGTCAAAATTTATTTCTACTGTTAAAAACATAGCCCCCACCACAATCTGCAATAGTTCAGATGGTAATTTTTTATCTTCAGTCTTCTATCCTTTTCAGCTTTTCCAGCCTCTCAAGATTCATGCCATTTGACATCACTGAGCATATAGTGAGGAATCTCGTACACCAGTAAAACATTAATTTTCAAATCACATTTCTTCCCTCTGTGCTCAGTGTATATAATCTGTGAGTATTAAAGCACAGGGGAAAGGAGTATGAGCAGCACAAAACCTAATTCCTCCTATGTATAGGCCACAATTAACAGGTCCACAAACTAATTCAAGCCCTTAGGCCATGGTTCAGTCTACTCTACTGTAAGGAAAAAACAGATCAGTAAATGGCTAATTGTGATACACTGGCACCCATCATAGTTTGGAAGTATCTGAGTTTGGAACAAGGAGGTTGACACTTACAAAAACTATTGATACAGCAAATTTCAAATTATCATTAAGCAACAATGAAATATCTAATTGAGAATAAAAGGAAACTCCTATTTAAGTCAGTGCTCACCTTTTGGGAACCCCTGCCCCCCCCACACATCCTCTCGTAGTCAAGCTTTGCTTTCAAACTTCACAAGCAACAAGGGCTTTTAAATCTATACCACTTTCTAATTTGGGTAAGATATTTAGGATGTTTGCCTTCTGCTTTCCTCACCTCCCTCATTTCTGTTTTACTTCAAAAAAGGGTATGCTTTGCTACCATATTCAGAGACTCATACAGCGACCTCCGCTTATCTTCAGTAGAAGCCAGCAGATCAGCATCAAATCCCAAAACTCATCACAAAAGTTTTAAACACATCAGTCATTCTGTATAATGAAACAGTGTCTGAAATATTTGCATGCGTCTACTTTGTAAGTATAAGTTGTGAAGTTAAAAATTACTGCAAAATGAAAAAGAGTATAGAAACTTAAAATGTTGCCTTGAATTTGTTTTCTTGGCTCTGTATAGGTCACCTTTATTTCACAATTAAGACTACAACAAATAAGGGAGGGGAAATTTCTCTTAATCAATATTTTACAGCAGTGTTCCTAAACTACACACAACACTGCTTAAACAAGCATCTACAGTAAATTTAAATGTAAAGAGTATGAACTACTTATTAAAGATGCCTACTTAAAAAGAGACCTATTGTGTAAGCAACAACAAGCAAGTGCAATTATTGCTTTTTTAGCATTTAATGCCAGTATTACATTTACAGGAGAGTATTAAAGGGTTTCTGTGAAAGGCAAAGTTTACTAAACTAACGCAGAGATGGTCTTAATATCATAAAAAGTACAGGAATCTTTTGGTACAGTTTATCAACTCAATACATTCATCCATTCTAAATATGTAAAAAACCTGTGAAGCAACTGTCACTTACTCTGTGTGGCCCTGAAAGACATTCACAGAATGGATAGAAGGATCTCTGAAATCCCACAGACGGAAGGTTGTATCACGTGATGATGTCACCACAAGACGTTGAGTGGGATGTGTACAACAATGGGTTAGCTCTTGGTCATGCCCTACAACCACAGATGAGAACATTTAAGGTAACGAAAACGCAAGACTTTTCATTTCCACAAACATTTGGAATGAAATGCTGATCAGACACAATTTTTGTAAAAAAATAGTAATTGGTCTGGTAACAGTAATTAGTAATGTTACTGCTGTTGCAGACATTTAGAGCTGTATTTGAAAGTTACAATTTAATGACTAGTCATTTAATCTGACCATTAAGTAGCCATATATTACTGCTACCTGAAGTAGCACAACAATGAAAAACAAAACTTAAGTACTAAGAAAAACTGCAGCACTAAGTTTCAAAAACAATTGCTCAGTTTTATAGGTTATACCAGATGCTCAAAGAAGAAGAATTACATGTTCATGGCATTCAAGGAATTAATATAATACATATATGTAATATTTATGCTTATGTTTTTTAAGTCCCTGCCTGCCCCAAAAAGACACATTACTCACCCAGAAGATTGTGATGTCTGGAAGGAGTGATCATTACCAAGAAACAAACCAGCAACCTTAAAAAGCTTTCATATAAGCAAAGAGATACCTGTCAGTGAATGGACAAGTTCAGATGTCTCCACATCATACAGATTTGCTGTCCTATCCCAGGAAGCTGTTACAGCTTGCTTCCCTCCAACCAACCAGTCAGCTGCTATGACTACTCCTTGATGGCTTTTCAGGGAGGTTAAGGGAGCTCGGATAGTGGGACAGTCACTGGAACCATCTGCATCTCCATCAGGTTCATCTTTATCTGAAAACTCAATTTCATCTTCCCCAGACATTTGCTGTTAATCACAAAAGTATAAATACGAACATTTTTTCCATTTATCAATGGAAACTTGTACTCCAAAAAAACACTCCCTTGACACAGCAATACCAGCAAAAACAAAACAAAAACAAAAAACAACAAAAACTATACACAGACAGCTATACATGGGGGAGATGGTTTAACCGTAGAGTATTCCTTTTGCTGGCATAAGCTGCATCTCCACTAAGGGGCTCTGCTGGTATAACTATACCAGTACAGCTGTTCCAAAAAAGCCTTTGTAGTGTAAGCTACTCCTTGGTAATGCACTATATTTCACTAGAACTTATGTATCTCTCAGATGACACTGAGCTATATATTATGATTAAGCACTAAATAATTAGGGTAAATAGCATTTACAGTATTACTGAGGGATGTAGGGGGAAGCAGAGGAGTTGAAGGCAAATATATGTAGAGTCACAGAGACGTGTAAGGGGCAAAATCAAGAGAGGGGAGGATGTGGAGGCAGAGAGGGGTCTAGGAGGAGGCATCAGATCACAGTCACCATAGACCTTGCCCCTCCCCATTTCTTACTCCACATGGCCTATCTGCAGCTGGTGTTTAGGATCCCGGTGCCTCCCCGACATGAGCAACTGCTCCACTTCCCATCCCACAGCAGCTCCTGTGCCTTGTCCCAGCTACAAATCAGAGCCTCACTGTATCCACCAGCACCAGGCACTGCTGAGCCTCCTTTCCTGGGGGTCTGTGGTTGAAGGAGGAAAGCAAGGGCCAAGCACTTCCTCCAGGGCTGGCTGCGCTCCTGATAGGTCCAGTGGCTACATCCCCAGTGCCACTTTGACTTGCACATGATAGTGGTGCCTCCTCCTCAACTGAAATTTCTCCCCAGAGGGCTGAGCTTTAGGGGTTACCTCGCTCCCCACCTTCCCTATGAGTCTCTGCATCCCCTTGACTCCAAAGCACCCCAAGCAGCTTCCTGGGGACCAAGTCCAAGCCTCTCTCATTTTACTTTCACTTTTGCTGACATATCCCACTGCATAACGGAACAGGACTCGATAGCATCCAGGGCCAAAGCATATTCCCAGGCAGCCCCCCCAATAGAGACACCCCAGCATCTTCCTGCCAAATTTCCAACACCCCCAAGATCTGGGAAATCAAAGATTCAGAATCCTGAGCCTTATAATGAGCTGAGATCAAACACCAGATCCAGACACACTCTTCCCCTTACACCCCACTCCTCCTCCACATGCTGGGTGAGTCAAATATGAATTTTGGAACTTCCCCTGTTCTCAACCCCAATCATATCGGGATTTGGTCCCCCATGCAGAAAAGGCTGGCGATGCAGGGAAGACAGGTGGGAGTAAGCGAAATCATCCAAGTTTACTGTCAACCCATGACATACACACCAAGAGATTAATTTAATGTGCGCGCGCACACAGTATGCAACAAGGCATGAGACTGATGCTTTACAGAGAGCCACAAGACATGGGATCAATGCATGGATGGTGCACACATACCAGTTAGATGTAAATAATGTGTATACCTTTTAAGTGAGAGTAATGAACTATTGAAACAATTTACGAAGGTGCAGGTGGATTCTCCTTCACTGACCATTTTTAAATCAAGATTGGATGTTTTGGAGATCTACTCTAGGGACTGTTTTGGGGAAGTTTTATGGCCTTTGTTATACAGGACATCAGAGTAGATGATCACAGTGGTCCCTTCCAGCCTTGGAATCTATGAATCTATTACCCCTTTAACTCTTCAACAGGGTTATACCAGCATAGCTATGGCACTGTAGCTATTCCAGTATAGCCTTCACAGTGTAGACATCCCCTTCATTTTTTCATTTGCAAAATGAAAACGCTACTTTCCTACCAGATTTGGATGCTAGGAGGAGCATTTGTATAGATCTTTGATAATGGAAAGTGCCAAAACAAGTAAACCACCAAATATCATTAAAATTTTCACCTTGAGTTTGGTAAAAATTTCCACTCAACCTTTGCCACTAGCTAAACTGACTGGGGAAACGGGCTCTCCCTCTGAAAATCTAAAATATATCCTTGCTAACTTGAAAGGGAATTTATATTTGCCATGACAGATCAGTGAGAAACTATCTGAAATGGCTGGCATTCAGACAGCTAAAAATGGAAGGTTACAATAGAAATACTGACAGTATTAACTGCATATCCACTCATTGCTTGACTAAGTCACATATTAGCTCACTATTCTGTTTTGTCCGTAATTTATGGAACTAGGATATAGGATTCTTTGCACAGAAATCCACTAGCAAAATATCCAGTTTAAACAGCTTTATTTTTTTAAGTAGGAGTATTTGGTTTGATAACAAGTTAGAGGGATTGATAAAAGGTTATGTGGTTAACAAAAATCAACAGAACACTAGCAATTTAGGTCCCAAATTTCAGTTATTAAAAAAGGTTTTAAACACCTCTAGAAGTGTTTCCACTGAAATTTTAAACATGTCAAAGACACCACTGGAATGAAACATTCCTTTACAGTGTTTGTAATCAAAACACTACAGCATAAGTGCATGAGAATCAAAGTTAAAACAGACTAGTCTCTCACATCTGAAATCCTACTGTGCCATTATCACACTAACAATTCCTACATACCCTAGCCTCCAAGGACAGACTGGACATTAACCTGTACACCATCTAACTTACCCTATGCATAGGTCACAGATGTCAGAGTGGGCGTGAAATCCAGACACACTAGTACCATAGACCAGAAAGGGGGGTGAAGATACCTCATACAATGGAAGACCATACCTTTAAGTTATACATGCAACAAAAAACTAGGGTTTCTTGTGTGGTAACTGGCACATTTCAGCCTCAAAGGAAATGCCCACACAGCAAAGAAAAAGCCCGAGTCAGCTGGCATGGGCCAGCCCCAGGTTTTCCTCTGCTGTGTAGACATACCCAAAATGTACAGCACATACAAATACCCTGATGGAGCTCAGTCTCATTAGATTTTGTCTGTTTGGCAGATCAAAGAAAACACTGCACCAGAATCTGTACCATAGAACACAGCAGCTTTGTGGATTAGCAAAATTAAGTTAGCAGGTGTCTGTGATAACTGACAGTTTCTCCCTAGTTCTTGGCAAAGATTTAATAGCAAAAGACTGAAGTGAGACCATAACTAATATTACACTACTTTTAGAAAATGTACTACAGTACATCTGTATAATGTTTTAAAATCAAAAAATGTAGACTGAAACTGATCTATACTTACTGAAATAATGAAATACATAGAGGCGTTATCCTTATTATATTTGTTCACTTAGGCCCCAATTCAGAAAAGAACTTAAGCACATGCTTAATTTTAAAACATATATTTAAATCTCTTTGAGGCCCATACATAAGTGCTTTGCTGAATTTGCGACTTATGTAAGCCCAGATACTGTAAGACTCACTAAATGTGAGTAATTTTACATTTGTGAATAGTCCCATATTTAAGCATTTTCAGGATCAGGGACTAATTCAGAAAGTTTGGTAATCCATAATAGGTCTCGCTGTTATTAGTACAAATTAGTGAACTGCTACTGAATTCAATCTAAGTATTGATGAATGGATACAAGCTAAAGCTAAATCCTGAATACCAGTTCATTATTCATGCTAGTTAAAACTGATACATATGGACCCATAAACAACCTACTAATGTGCCTCAACAATTTTTTTTGAACATGGTTAGAGGTCCACTCAACTTTAATCTCATTTTATACAAACTTTATTAACAACTATATTTTGGATTACAATGCAAAATTTTACTTGTCACTGTTCTGTTTAATTATGCAATTCTCTTTATTTGGAAATTAAAAATCAATGAAGTCAGTTGCACTTTCAGATTCAGTGCTGCAATATATGTTTTGGAAACACGAAAGGAAGACCACAGAAATTAATCTATTGACTACAGAGTTTTGTAATTGTCTTTTCACAAAAATGTAACATTTGGGCCAAATTTGAGTTGAAAATATCCCTTGAAATAAGAGTGTCTATTACACTTCTACATGTAATTATGTCACCTAAATTGGATGAAGTTGACCTAGGATCATTTTTTAGTCTGTGTAAGTTTATTGCTTACATTGCAGTCTGCTGTTGGCTGAGGCATGGGCAACTGTACCATATATCTCCAAATGTGAGCCGTCTGGTCTCCAGATGCTGCACAGAAATAAACTGAGTAAGTATATTTCCATAAACACAATACAGAAAATGTTTTGTTTTCACATTTTGGCTACGCTGCATGAACAACACTTTTTTCCTCACAAATTTTGGTAAGACTCAGCATAAATGGTTGTTTCCAAGGCTTGACAGTTTGCTGAGAACATGATTCATTACGCAAAAGGGGAGAAGTCATCCAACTTAATTACTCTTAAAATGAAAACATTCACTTCCTTTTCGGGAAAACATACTGTTGAAAACAGCGTATACGTGAACATTTTATTAGTCTTCTGTTCCAAAACACTAAGATGTTACTAGCAAATTTTAATATGGATTTTATTTATCAGTAAAACAACTGATGTGTCCTCAATGTTTTAGGAAATAAAAAGGAATTTTCTCCCCATCTTCTTTCCCATTGTCATCCAAGGATTTTTATCATCAGACACAAAAATTAAGTATGATTATAAGAAGAATCCAAACCAACAAATAGGTATCTACCTTAAGTAGCTCAATGTAGCATCAAATTTTGTAAGGTTACAGACCTACCAGTTGCTGCAACAAGGAAAACTAAATCTTGATAGCATATGTGAATTAGAAACAAGGTAACTCTCAGGCACCCGTGGCCTATACAAGGTACATTCCATGAGGATTTCAAGTTCTTATGAAAGTACACAGGATATTGTGGGATCTGCTGCCCAACTGTGTAATAAGAAAAGGGTACAAGCTGATCTCTGTTACTGCCCCTATGAGAAAGTATGAAGCGAGATGGCTTCTGGCTCATAGTGGACTCTCCAGCACATGTGGTTGGTAGATCTAAATGAGGAGTATTCTTTGGCATGTTTTTTCATGAGGATTTGAGGCCCTACAGTGATGCTAGAAGGAGGAGGATTGGTAGAAACAAGGGTACACTCAAGGTTGGTGTTAAAACTTTATCTGATAATTTCCTACCTTCAGCATTCTGGGTTTATTTCTTTCCATTATAAATTCACTTCATACTAGAGGACAGTGTAGAAACAGCTAGAGGTTAAGAACTTTGCCATTTTTCAGCATCCCATATCTCAAAAGTGGCTTGTTTGAGCAACTTCAAATTAAACAGAGAAAACTCAGCTTTGGCTTTTGGAGGAAGGAAAATGAGGTTTATAATTGCTACAGTATTTCAACCTTACTGCTATTAGGGCTCTACCAAACTCATGGCCATGAAGAACACGTCACAGACCATGAAATCTTGTCTCCCCTATGAAATCTGGTCTTTTGTCTACTTTTACCCTGTACTATACAGGTTTCCATGGGGGAGACCTGAAGGGGGTCCCACCCCAAAAAGGGGCTACTGGGTGGTGATGAGGGGGGGTTTTAGGGAGAGGAATCACAAGGTTATTGCAGGGGCGCCACCACCAGCAGCAGCGCAGAAGTAAGGGTGGCAATACCATACCATGTCACCTTTATTTCTGCGCTGCTGCTGGCAGCGGCGCTGCCTTCAGAGTTGGGCTCCCTGCCAGCAGCCGCAGCTCTCCAGCCGCCCAACTCTGAAGGTAGCGCCGCCGCCAGCAGCAGCACAGAAGTAAGAATGGCAATACTGCGACCCCCCTACAATACCCTTGCAAATCCCCCCCACAGAACCCCGTTTTGGGTCTGGACTGCTACAGCTACACCACTGAAATTCATGATTTCAGATGTTTAAATCTGAAAATTTACAATTTTTAAAATTCTATGCCCATGAAATTGACCAAAATGGACCTGTGATTTTGGTAGGGCTCTAGCTATTATATAACTCTAAGCTTGAGCAGATTCAACTATAAATGCTAGAGAAAATCCACCACAAAAGATTGTCTGGGAAGAAATATTTACTTTCATAGGTATGTATATGGTCCCCATAACCCTTGTATGCCTCCCAATCTTGAACATGTTTTTCCTCATCACCCCTGTTTAGCAGGGAAGTTCCATTATGTCCATTTACCTATAGGGAACTAAGGCACAGAGATATTAAGTAACTTGTCCCAGAGGTCACACAGGCAGCCTGTAGCAAAACAGGCAACTGAATCCCCGTCTCTTGAATCCTAAAGCTAGCACCTTAACTCTGAATCATATGAACCATAGGATTAACCACATCCTACAGATTTGAACACGATGCTGTATTGACGATGTTATGGCCAATGAAAAAGTTGTCACACTCATAACATATATCAGCCACTATACAGAGAATATCGTTCCATTATTGCCTTTTGAAGTCGATACTTTTTAATATTAATGAAGAAACTATCATTAGGTTTTTCTTTATTTGAAGAAAATTAGAATAGAAAATAAAAATGTAAAATGGCAATGAGATATTTATTATTCCCATCTGCATACTAAGGACTACTAGATATTTCCCAAATCAGAAGAGACATGATCTCTGCACCAAAAGCTTGTTAAATTAGAATGAGTTAATAAATAGTAGGGAATTGGAGAGGGAAAGATGGGGATAACATCAAAAATATCTGCTACTCAGCAAGAGCTAACACACAGTGTTACAGTAAAGAGTGGTTTGTTTTTACTTTCTTATGACTAGCACAATTCATGAAACAAAAATTCTACATACCTGTAAGGGCTACTTGCTCCGTTGGATGGAACTTTATAGAATTTACTGTGTAAAACAAACCAAATTTTAGGTGAAAGTTACAGGAAAAAATCTTTTAGAAAAGAAGTCAGCTTAAATGGTAAAAACATTTGAACAGTCAAATTTTATCCTGAAGGCTTGTGATAAGACAGTATGGTATAAGTACTAGTCAGCATGGATTTGTGAAGAACAAATCATATCAAACCAACCGAGCAGCTTTCTTTGAACGGTGACAAGCCTTGTGAACAAGGGAGAAATGATGGATGTGTATATCTTGACTTTCAAAAGATTTTTAATAAGGTCTTGCATGACCTTCTTATATAAAAATTAGGGAAATACAACCTAGATGGAACTACTATAAGGTGGGTGCATAACTGTTTGGAAAACTGTTCCCTCAGAGTATTTATCACTGGCTCAGAGTAAAGCTGGAAGGGCATATCGAGTGGGGTCCAGTTCTGTTCTATATCATCATCAGTGATTTAGATTATGGCATAGAGGGTATGCTTACAAAGTTTGTGAATGTTACCAAGTTGGATGGGTTGCAAGAGCTTTGAAAGATAGGATTAAAATTCAAAATGATCTCGACAAACTGGAGAAATGGTCTGAAGTAAACAGGATGAAATTCAATAAGGACAAATGCAAAGTATTCCACTTAGGAGGTAACAATCAGTTGCACACATACAAAATAGGAAATGACTGACTAGGAAGGAATACTGTGGAAAGGGATCTTGGGGGCATAGAGAATCAAGCTAAATATGAGTCAACAGTGTAACACTTGCAAAAAAAAAAAGGGGGGGGGGGCAAAACATTCTGGGATGTATTAGCAGAAGTGTTATAAGCAAGACATGAGAAGTAGTTCTTCTGCTCTACTCTGCGCTGATTAGGCCTCATATAAAAGAGTATTGTGTCCGTTCTGGGTGACACATCTCAGGAAAGATGTGGAAAAATTCAAGAAAGTCCAGAGAAGAGGAACAAAAATGATTGAATGTTGAGAACTATGAGGGAAAGGGTTTGTTTAGTCTGGAGAAGACTGAGGGGAGCACATAAAAGTTTTCTAGTACATAAAAGGTTGTTACAAGGAGGAAGGAGAAAAATTGTTCTCTTTAACCTCTGAGGATAGGACAAGGAACAACAGGCTTAAATTGCAGTAACACCAGTTTAGACTGGACATTCGGAAACAATTCTTAATTGTCAGGGTGGAATAAATTGCCTAGGGAGGTTGTGGAATCTTTGTCACTGGAGATTTTTAAGGACAAGTTAGACACCTGTCAGGGATTATCTAGATCAGGGGTTGGCAACTTATGGCACACATGCCAGTTTTTAAATGGCATGCTGCTGTCTGCCAGACCCCGGCAGACAGCAGCATGCCATTAAAATTCCTGCCCGGCCTGCTCTTTTCCGCCCCCCACCCACCACTCTCTCCTTGCAGGGCAGGCAAGCTCCCCCCACACCCCTTTTCCCAGCGTGCTGGATTCCTGCACCTCCTTCTCTCCCTCCCTGCGGCCCATCAGCTGATGGCCCTTGCTACCTAGGGGGAGAGGGAAAAGCGGAACCGAAGCACACACTCTGCTCCGGGGACCTTGTGGAGGGGGGTGGAATCGGGGATATTCCCTCCAGCCCCCTGCCACGAGCCGCTCGGGGCAGGGGGCTGAGAGCACCCCCACGACCCCAGCCCACACCCCAGCCCTCTGTCCTGATTCCTGCATCCCCTCACAGACACCCCAGCCCCCTGCCCTGAACCTCCACACCCCCCAGCCCTGACCTCTGCACCCCCCTCACACACCCCCAGCCCTCTGCCCTGACTTTTGAACCCTCCTCTCACACGCCCAGCCCTCCGCCCTCACCCCTGCACCCCCATACACCCCAGCTCCATGCCCTGACCCCTGCACCCCCCCACAGCCCCAGCCCTGACTTCGGCACCCCCCACACATACCCAGCCCCCTGTCCTAAGCACCAAACGGGAGCTCCTGCACCCACACACCCCACATTCCTACCTGCACCCCTCACACCAAATGGGAGCTGCCCAGGTAAGCGCTCCACACCCAAACCTCCTGCCCCAACCCTGAGCCCCCTCCCTCATTCTAGCTCCTGGCCAGACTGGCACCCCAACCTGCTCCTTCACCCCCAGCCCTGGTCTCAGCACACTCCCACCCTCATCTCAGTGCAGAGAGAGGAACAAAATGGCTAGAACCAGGGAGAAGGTAGGTACCTACTCTATGTGGACAGGGCCAGGACCCCCGACCGGCAGCGGATCCAGCGGGGCCGGCAGCCGGGACTCTGGCTGACAGGAGCCGGCAGACGGAACCCCAGACCGGCAGGGGATTGAGCGGCAGCGGGCTGAGCCACTCAGCCCACTGCTGGTCTAGGGTCCCAGCCGCTGGCCCCGCTCAGCCTCCTGCCGGTCTGGGGTTCTGGCTGCCAGCCCCCTGCTAGCCGGGGTCCCTGCCGCAGGCCCCGCTCAGCCTGCTGCCGGCCTAGGTGAACAGAACCCCAGGCCAGCAACGGGCTGAGCGGTCGGCGGTGTAAGATCAGCATTTTAATTTAATTTTAAATGAAGCTTCTTAAACATTTTGAAAACCTTGTTTACATACGACAATAGTTTAGTTATACAATATAAAGACTTATAGAGCGAGACCTTCTAAAAAACATTAAAATGTATTATTGGCACGTGAAACCTTAAATTAAAGAGAATAAATGAAGACTCGACACACCACTTCTAAAAGGTTGCCGACCCCTGATCTAGAGAATACTTAGTCCTGCCTTGAGTGCAGGGGATTGGACTAGACCTCTCGAGGTCCCTTCCAGTCCTACAATTCTATGATTCTAAAATTATTAGCCACATAAACCTAAGTAGACTAGTTTATACATAAAGATAAAAGTTTCTCACTGTGACTACAATTAAATAAGCCACCTAGTGGATACAGCAGAAATATTTAATGTTTAATGACATGAGCAAGTAATACAAGTAACCTCGGGATTCCTTATGACTGGCAGATGGACCTTTTCCTACTTTAGTGAAAATTTCTTAAGATACACATACATTTGCAGGACCATAGAAGTCTTCACACTCAGTGTTGAATAATGTAAGGTAATGAAGAACTCTTTATACTAGAGTTATTGTATTAAATTCATTTTTACGTTTGAACAAGGAATGTACACTAGATTTCATGCTAGCTTTTTCATCTTCCTCTTTGGCCTCAGTAAAGAATTAGTTGTTTGCTGAAGGACTTCAAACAAACAACTTCCTACAAAGTTACTAATAAGTGCTGGTGAAACATTATGTTAAATAGAACATAATCTTGCAATAGCAGAGGCCAATATTAGGCCTACCAAAGTAGAATGCCAATAAATCCTTTAGACTATATTCCAACAGCTGAGGGTCAAACATATTTGTTCACTACACATTTCTAATAATTTTTTTTGTATCTGTATATTGCCCTTCTGAAATGCTTCACAAAAAAAACCTGTCACTTAGAGTAACTACTCTATTTAGTAAAAAGTTGTTTAATTTTTTAGAATGCCTGTAATTTAAAAATATTATGGAAATTTTTTGAACCAGTTCTTGGGGTTTTTGTAATACATTTACAAAGCTAGCCCTGAAATTGTTTATAATTATTAATTCACAGAATCAATTCCACATTGCAATGATTATTGCTGTTCTACTTTACATCTGATGTATTCCATTTTAATTGCTCACAGAGTATGAATTAAGAGAGTCATAC
Source organism: Eretmochelys imbricata (assembly GCF_965152235.1). NCBI lineage: Eukaryota > Metazoa > Chordata > Testudines > Cheloniidae > Eretmochelys > Eretmochelys imbricata. The sequence continues at coordinate 246,533,712 of NC_135573.1, forward strand.
ATGTCAATGAGAATTGTATTAACATGATAATTTAGGACCTTCATCGTGTTTAAGTGCTCTGCATATAAACTAAATAAATTTTAATTTTTTGTTTTAATAAAATTGACTAGAACCTTTATAACTTTCACATTTAATTACTTAGTAACTCAAAAATGAACATCTGTAAAAAAATGAAGTGGTTGAAACTTTCAACATGATTTTTATAAAAGCTACCATATCCCTGGCAGCTTGAGATATCCAAAAGCCCAGGTAGTAACAAAGCATGTTTTAATTACAATATTATTCATTTTTATATGTTTTCAAAAGAATCAAATACATTTAAGGGTATACGCAGGACAGGCATCACCTCCCATTATCAGGTTTGCCAGATGCTTCCCATCATATGACTCTGTTTTTGACTGCTTATAACTTTGAAAAACTAACTGTTCAGACTAAAATTTTCATGCCAGGTGTCTGCCTCCAAGTGAGTATTATTAGATAATTTCAGCCAAAACAATTCTGCAATTTCCAAGAATAAGGCTAGGAAAAAAAGATACATTTTGCCCACATTAAAAAAATCTGTCAACTTCCTTTGAGAAAAGCTAGCACTCTCCACTTTGGTGCAAGGACTTGAAATTTGAAAACAGGGATGCTGTTATGCCAAGGATGTGCCGTTTGCTATTCCAGTGAAAATCCACCTGTGCAACCTTTATTTGTCTGCCTTGTGCATGTGCATTATGATAAGATGTGATTATGTAATTAAAGACTTCTTTTTTCCCATACGATCTCTTTCATTCGGTGCACAGGACAGACCTTTTTTGGTAATGAATCAGCATTGTGCAGCACTGTACGCTATTTTCTGTTGGACCTGTAAAATGGAGATAATATCTCCTCATCTCAATGGGGGATTGTAAAACTAAGTTCATGCTTGCGGAACACTCAGATATTATAAATTAAAGGTTGCACAGGCCATCTTGATTCTAGCATATTCTACATTTGGAGTGCATGACTTGGCAATCTTAATAGTGTTCTTTTAACAGTTTTTGTCTGTATAATGTATTTTATTCTCAACATTGATAGAAGTATTTTACAGGTTAGCTTTAAAGAGGAGCATTGTCAGAAAACATTTTTGTAAGACAAAGATTAGGGAAGCTTTACAATGGAATTTTCTAATAGAGTTGGGAACATTTATAATGGAAGGCATTATAGAAAGATTAACATGTATATATGTATACACACATACTCATACATACATATGTGCACCCAAACCCCACTCCAAGCACCTTGTATGCTCTTACCTGATCCAACATGCCCTACATATTTGACAAGGCACTTTCCTGTTTCTATACTCCACAGCAAGGCAGTATGGTCTACAAAGGTTAAAGCAGAAGCATTTGTAAGCATTTCAAGTATATGCAAAATTTTATTTTTCAACTACTATTATACAAGCCTTACAGTGAAAAGCATAATTGCTAGCAGGACAAATGAAATAAGCTTCAATTGACTAAGTACTTAAAGGAAAGCTGCATTGTATTTTCAAAGTTTCCATTCACTGCAACTTGAAAAAAATGGTTAGTGTCAATTATAAAATTTAACAGGAAGCTGCTACTTTAAATCAAGTTAGTCTTAGATGAGTTTTGACAGGCATGTTCTACTTCTAGAAGTTGTATTCTATTACTTAGAAAAAGATGAATGGAACTATGTACCCATCAATTTTAGGCTGTTTTTATGCCTAAAACATTAAAAACAACTGAAATGACGGGGGGGAAAAAAGTCAACTTAAACGGAACCCACAAGAGAGTATTTGCTTCATTCACTCAAGAAGGCCTTTCAACAGATAGGAGTCCTCAGATTGCAAGTAAAGAGCATCCAACATGATCTGTTGCAGAGATGCAACAAAAGGAGAAAAGATGTTTCTAAGTTCAATCAGGACCTAAAACATACAGGGCTTTGTAAATTGAAACAACTCATTTGTACCGAGAAGCAATAGCCAGTTCAGTCTGTGGTGCACATATGGTAAGTGCTCCATACACTGACCACCACTAAGCATCTCCACATGCTGATCTACTCTCCAAGGTAACGCCAATTAGAATATATCCAACCTAGAGGTAACAAAGCTTTACTTTCTCAGTGTCCGTCCAAGATAGGGGCTGATATAGAGGTGATGCTGCTGTTGCCAAAAAATATTTAAGTGTGAACTGACGGCTGTAGTATCTGCCTCGCAACTGAGGGACAATATACATTAATGAGGTCCTCAATCTGTGATCCTTACAGATCTTCAGCTGCTTCTAGATGCTTAGGTAGCATCAAAAACCTGGATTACTTTCAACTGTATGCCTCAGACACCATACAGTTAAATGTATGGAAGCAATCACTACTGCACCTCTGGATCCCACAGAAACAAAGAAGAGAAGTGTCATTAATGATATTAATGATACTGCTTCCCAAAGGGCTCATTAAACACACACAGAACCAGACACGACCTATTGTTAACTGTGTACATATAGCCTATCTCCCCCAATTGTAGTATCCCATATGAGTACCCTCCAAGTTAACACCACCCAAAATTACCTTATGGGACTTTTGAGAAAAGAAGGGAAAAAAGGAGCTCCCTAAATGATACTACATCCATTCCTTTTAGCACACTGAATTGCCATTAAATTGTAAGTGGATCACCGCTAACTCAGGACTGAAGGCTAACACGCAACTAGGATACTTGAACTTTCCCACATATATCCAGGCTAAACAGAATTTCAGACATTCACTTCATTTTGTTTAGAGAGTTTAAGCTCCTTAATATAAATCTATCATCAGGATAACTATATAAACTATTTGAAAGGACAGTTAGCCAAACAAATGCAATTAAATCAAGATCTAAAATAAAAGACCCATGAAGACATTCTCATATATAGAATGCAACTAAGCTTTCACTTATGCTTTAAATCTAAACACAAACATGTGAGAGATACTGGAGTTAAAACAAAACATTACCAGCAGATGCCGTCCCCAACACCACGGGCTGAGTTTTCGTGACACTGACATCCCAAATACCATCCCTGTGGCCAACATACTCCTTCACCAGTTGACAGATTGCCCTCGATGTTGTAGTTTTGAAACTGGATACAATCTATAATAGCAGAAAGAACAATTTATTTTTTCTATCAATCGGCAGATAATTGTTAATCACCCCCAAAAAGGCACTATGCACAGCCTTTGTTAACATAAATAGATAACATTTTTCTCATAGTTCATTATTTATCAAGAGTTTCTTGACCTTTAACTTCAGGAAAATAAGTCTTTTGATGCATATGCTCTCAATGTTTTCTTATGAAGACAATGGGACACATTTTGTCCTGGGTTAGAATAATGCAATACAAATGAGATGGCACAGATACCACAGAACAGAATTTGGCCCAATGTCTACATTTTCCATTCAGTTTGGTAGGAGGTCCTTGGTTATAAGAATTTCCCTTCCCCTCCCCACAAATGGGTATGTGCCTGAGGGTAGCTCGTATTTTGCTGTCTGATGTGAACTGTATTGTATTATATAAGTCTGGGAAAATTTGTTTTCCATACAACATGTAGAGCTGCCAAAAATGCGTAAAAAAAAATTCCAAAAATGTTAAGCCACTTTTCTTCAAAATTGCAAAACAATTCAATTAGTTTCAAGTCTTTAACATTTTGCAGTATATAAGAATTAACCAGGAAGCATATGCAGGCAGTTCAATTTGCATGATAATGAAGCATTTTTCACAAAAGTGCCAAAAAATCAGAGGCTAACAAAGTTATATCTGAGCCACTTGCTGGTCACATTCCCTTAGATTCAGTGCTGTTAAGAAGAACATTTTATTAAATCAAAATTAGTATTTAGATAAGTATTAACAGAACAAGAAAGCAGATAACAGAACCAAGAGAAAAAATACCCATCTTACAGGAAAATAAATGATTACATTAGTGCAGGAACGCTGAACACAGTGGTGACCCATCCATATTAGGGTATCTGAATCGGATAAATTCCAGATCAAAGGGAAGTGGAAGCAAGATAAAAATAAAATTTGCCTTGCCGGAGCATGACAGAGACTTGCTGAAACTAAGCATGTACAAACAGAAAATCCCCCAACATAAAGTGGATAAAAAACAAGCTTCGCTCATTTATGATGTAGGCACTACTCCTTCATTTTCACAAACTTTGGAGCTCATTTAACAAGTATACTATGAGGAAGATGGCACCCCAAAGTTGGGTACAAATTCTGTAAATAATATATCCTGAAAAAATTCTTAAAATTATAATTATGAACAGATATTTTAAGTTATGTAGTCAGACACTGGTTAATTGAAACCCTAAAATGTCTGGAATTAAAAGCAAATAGGATCTTAAATAATCCTACATTTCAGCTACAAAGAATTTCCTCTATCAGAGGTTTTACTCTGGAAAAATATTATTACTAAGAATGAAGTCCTATTAATCTGTAATGACTGAACTAGACAAAGACATGGAATTCAAATATCATGTGATAAAACAAAGTGAAATTGTTCCAGGAAAGAGACTTCATAAAAACAGAAGAAGCCTGGAAGAATATTGAGAATTAAAATATTCCCAAGGTTTTTTTGCATGTTGTCTTCTAATGATGAAATCCTCTATAAAGTCAAAATTTAATAGTTAATAAACAGAACAGCTTCAAATCAACAGAAGCAACAATCACTTAAGGATGCATTTAAAAGGAAACAGGTTAATCCTCACAAAACAAGGTAGAGATTAGTAGTTTAACCATACTGCAGAATTAATCAAAAAACCTTCAAGACAATCTTAAAATGCAGCTTTCAGATTTAATATACTCCTTAAAACAAAATGGAGCCATGTATGCAAAGCAGAATAGTAGAAGGAAGTTACAGAAAAAGGACTAACATACCTCTCAACTGTTTATTATTTCAAAGTTACATATATACACACACCTTTCGGCTCTTGAGCCCACACTGCCCCCTTGAAGATGCCATTACAAAGTAACCTAGGCAAAGTTATTTTATCTTCAGTTTTTGAAAATGATTCTGTCAGTTTAAGTTCTTATGCATTTTCTTCCCATTGTCATTAAAGTCTCTCTGGAAAAGAGCTTCAACAAGGCAGGCTTGTCAAGCCATGTACTTAGACACATCATAGTTTGAGCATCTGGCATTTGCCTTCATTTTTAAAGCCCTTTTTAGTAGTCAATGCTATATTCTTCTGTTAGAAAAAGCCTTAAATTACTCACTCTTCAAGAGTAAGAATTATGTAAAAAATGGTGCCCATAGAGAAGAGCTAATTATTTACCTTGTAATACTGCTTCTCTGAAAACCATTTGGCAGAAATTCACCGATCCACTTCCCACAGATTTGATGGGTTTGTTTCAGGTGGTGTTTATGTTTGAATTCTAAGTTTGTGATTCTGAGCCACGATTTTTTCTATGCAGGAGTTCTTTGGGGATTGTCTTAGTTTTCTGGAAGGAGCCTTCCCAGCACCGCACCACCACCAATTAAGAATTGACTGTAATTTTCAAACACAGTAGCTGACTCTCCTCAGTTGGGTGTGTGGCCAACACTGATAGTTGACTTGCACCCAAGACCACTATTACTGACTTAGTGATAAACTTCTAAAGCCTGGGCAGTTTTTACTGTGCCACATTTGGGAGCTAAAACTCAGGAATAAGAATTCTGAAACAAATATCTTTACAGGAGAGATAACAAATGAAATCTGTTTTCCTTTGCTTTCTCCCACTTCAAACACAGGTGATTTTATTTACTGGAATATTTTACTACTACTTCCACCTCCATGAACTACGGTGCAAAGAGGAAGCAAAAAAGTTATTCAAATACCACTGAATCGATTAAAAACCCCTTTCACGAGAGAAAACTTTCAAATATACCTTACATGGATATTAATTTAAGATTTACCTATTAAAAATATGCCCTGTCACTTGCTATTTAAGATACTTTAGATAAAGTCTTCTTTCATAGAACTGCTCACTTTCACCTTCTTGATCTTGTATTGACGTCTTAATATCAAGCCAGTTACAAGTTATTTCCATTTCGAAAGGCGGATGTCAAAATGGCACTTAACTACACTACAGCATCAGTAGAAAGAAGAATGAAGAACCTGATCAGTCAAGCCCAATACAGCAGTCTGACACTTAAAGTGGAAAATTGAGGTTCCATTCCCTCTGACTTAGCCATGCAGTTGCTATCCTACAGCTCTTTGGCAGATTCCCCTAAGGAGTTTGAGTGCAAGAGAATTTTATTTAACTTTAATTTTTTTTATTTTTTACAGATATTATTCTGTATATCTTTCCTGAACTTCTGTCTCTAAGAGCATTGTAGTTTCTTTGTTTTACAGAAGCCAAAGAGTGATTACATTCCCACTCAGAAAAGTGACTGTTCAAAATGAGCACACTCCCACAAACTGCAGAGGTTAAACTCAGCAGAACACAGTGGGAAGAGATGCTACCTCCAGTGCAGCCTTTTTTACTCTTCTGATTCATTGTTTTGTATATACAAGCAAGAGCATTAAATGAGTAACAATGAAGAGTGCGAAGTCTTCTGCCATGGCACAGTTGACAGATATGATACCCATGAAAAATTATGAGATTCTGCATGTTCCACCATTCGCCACTACTTAGCTGTACATGCATATTGGCACACTGGGAAGCAAAGCAGTTACCCATGAGTCTCCACCCCATATTTCCCAGCTTCCCACGTAGAAGTTGCGAGGTCCACCTGCTTTGCCTGGGAAAGAATTTGAGTGCTACATTGCAAGCAATTAAGAGAAGATAAGTATTCAACACCTGCTTTACAAACAGTAATTTCTGCATATTCATCGAAATGAAAAGTACTATTCTGTGACTACAAAATAGCTGTACAATTAATCCTATGTTGCCCATATTTTAACTAGCCTCGTTAATGAATTTGTAACTTATGCATTACAAAAAATGGGGGTATATGCTCATCACATTAGTACATGCAGACTGGTCCACAACAATAGGAACTTTATAAAAGTCTTCAGGGAGTAAGGGAATAAACTTGTTAGACTGGAATAAATAATAAAAAAAAATACCTCATTCTTATCCTTTTGTTTCCCCATATATGAATTTTGTCTAAAGAAATCCATGCACATTAAATACAGACTTTAAAGCCAGCCCAGTGCATCTCCTTACTTTTTATTTATCTAGATTATATACAAAATATTAACTTTGAATCACCCAAAAAATTAGCACTGTGTTAATTTTTAGCATTTACTTTCTTATACTCATGTTTTCCCAGATTGTTGGCAGGCCTTTGAGATTGTCAGACTAATTCTAAGGCATAAAAGGGATCAGAGAAGAGAGTGGGGCCTGAAAAAGGTGCATAAGGTTAGGTCTGCTTCACCATACTGTATCCATGTTCCACACTTCCAAGTAGAGCAGTAAATGGCTCCTGTAAAAATCTCCCACAATGCCTCTATACTCCCACAGCAGCACATAATGGAGCTAACCATGGGAACAGTTCAAGTATTTAATCTACAAGGTCGGGCACCATTTTTCATTGCAAACACCTCTACTGCCCTTCCCCATGAAGCGACCAATGAATGACCCTCACGCCAAGCAAAAAAGAGCAGTGTGTAGACATCTAGTGGTTTGGGAATGGGAGGGAGAAAAAGACGGGTAGATAAAAAAAAGTACAGGAATACAGAAAAATAAGACCAAAAATGGAGAGAAATGTCAACGTGGGGACATAAATGGTAAGACTGTGGCAACTGTGAAGAGACACAGTGCAAGAAGGGGTTCCTATCTGCCTATTGGAAAGGAGCATGATAGAGAGGTTGGGAACTTGAAGATCAAGAATAGACAACCTGTGATAGGACAAAGCTCAAAACCACACTACATAGACAATCAACCAGTTTAAATCAATTCAGCTGCAAGGCCTTCTAAGGATAGTTTTAGAGGTCATTCTCAAAGAAGTCCTTAGTCAAAACTTAACAGTTAATTTTGTATTTTCAACATGAAAATAACTCTTTTGTAGTTTACACTACCATAAAATCCCATACTCCAATTTCTATTAGCTTTCTTAATCATATTTTCCAGAAGCTTAGTATATCACTTCTGAAGTGAGGGATAATTGCTGAATCCAAGATAGATACTATTTACTAGGCATGTTTATTTACAAATGAAATTATACCACTTAACATACAATACATTATCACGTAGAAACAGCCACGTTAGTCTCATGAACGTTAAGGAGAGGTTTAGTTTGTCTCATACCTTGCTGGTAGATGCCTTGTAAGTGGTCTTCAATTTCTGTGAAAGCTGACTGGTACTATGACTGGCTGTTGAGACAAATAAGTTCAAAGGAAAATATTTCGGGTAATAAGTTTGTTAACTTATTTGTGCAATGGTATCAATTCCCTTTAACTAAATTGTAAATTTTGTTAAGCTAAGTAGGAAAAGCAAGCTACAGAAAACCTAATATTTGTTAATATTTATCTTACCTTTTGTTTTCAGTTGTCCTTTGCTCAGTTCAGCTCCGTCAATTGTCTGTCCTTCAACTGCTAAGCGCTCATTAAGTGTATCGATCTCTCGACGTACTAACAGTAGCAAAAAAAGTTAATATAAATAAGCAATTAAAAGCACATCATTAAAATACTGTACTCTAAGGAATTTCGTGGTATTAAGTCACCTATTTTATGTTATGAGTCACAAGAATAGTTTATTATATTCTTATAAAAGCAGTCTGCATGTTCTAAACAAAGAAAAAATGTCATGCTGAATTTCCCAACCAAAGATAAACCTTGACCCAGGTTCCAAGGAAACTTTGCCAAATAGTCTTATCACTTCTCACTACAGTTTGCTAGCTGATGTGACCGAACATTAACAGGACAATACCTGTAATGTGTGTAGAACTCATGCATCAAAAACTCCACTCAAAAAATGGAAATTTGGGAAGTGAATGTAAGTCTGTGGCCTCATAGCAGTTATTTCATCCACAATTAGCAAGTCATTTCCAGGTTCTATTAAGTTATAAAGCAGAGTTTTTCCTTCTGTATGCTATTGATTTGAAGCTAGTGCATTGCTGAAAATCAAAAAGATACTGTAGGACAACAGCATATTGAAGCTACTAAGATTAAACAAGAACACTCATTACTCCTGGGGGAACTATGTGCTACTGTGCATTCGCATAATTAATGAGCCACGCATATTTTAAATTTTTTGCGCAAAAAAAGCTTCTGCCAAAAAGTTACTGCAGTTCCACCTTTTGCCCACCATAGGGCGCTGTAGAACTAGAACACAGCAGCTCCCAGTCTGCCAAGAAAGAGAAAGAGCCTGCAGAGACTTCTTCACAGGTCAGGAGACAGGGGCTAAGGAGAGACAGACAGCGTGGGGGTGCTGGTGGGGGGGGGGGGTCAGAGAGGGGCTCATAAGGGCTAGTGCGGGATGACAGACTGGGGCAGGGGCTGAATGGGAGTGGAGGTGCAGGTCCACATAGGGACGGGGGAGGTGGTTCAGGGATACATAGGGACGGGGGGAGTGCCTGGGTGGGGGCACAGAGCCACATGGAGATGGGGTGTCTGACTGGGGGTGGAGAGACATGTGGACAGGGGGTGCAAGGACACATGGGAGAGGCTGGGGCCAGCCAGAAGCTCCCTAACAATCCCTCTCAGCCCCCACAAAAAACCTGTTCCATACTTTTCCCACCCATACCAAACACTCCAAGTTCACACCCAGGCTCCTTCCCAGCAATTTACTTCTCTCTCCCTCAGCACTTCTGTTACCCCTGACTCCCCCCAGCCTTTGCTCTGTTTCTGTGGAGTGCAGGAAAAACTGTTCTGTATAACAGTTTAAAATGAATTATTACTCAAGAGTTCTGTGTTAATATGCCTAGTAAGTAATCTATTTGTCAAAAAACATTCCCTGACCCTTTGTTGGCTCTTTAGTTACAGACATACTCGCTGACAGGTATTTTGAAATAAATGACCAAAAATAATTGAAACTGGTGTGATTGTATTGTGTTATTTTGACAAATAAAATATGCAGAATTTTAAAATATTGTGCACAGAATTTTTAATTTTTTGGCACCGAGTTCTCCCAGGAGTAACTGATTTTATTCCTAGAAGTATCTTAATTAAGATTAACTTATTTTTAAAAGAAGAATTCGATGTTTGTACTATACATTTAATGTGTTTCATTCAAGTGTTCCATAAACATTTACTGTAATACAGAAGTAGTTTTTGCATGTAAGCATAAAAAACTATGTTCACAACATGAATGAGAATCTCAACAGCACCTCCGATACTGCGTACATACAGTATTGCACAATTTACTTTTACCATTACTTCTCTAAACCACCCATACTAACCATTTGTACTATACAATTTTTTATAAGCAGGGCTGATAGCACCACTAAGGTTACCCAATACTTCCTATGATAAAACACACAGTTTTCAATGTTTTATACCTTTGCCAAACTTAATTGCTTGGCTGAAGTTTTCCATGCCTGGTGTCTGCCTCAGGCTAAAGTTTATTAGAAAATTTCAGCCAAAATGGTTCAGCCACTTCAGAGAACAAGGCCAGGGAAAAATATGTTTTGCACAAGATCAATTATGAGAACTTTTTCTTCTAAAAGCTCTTACCCCTGTATTTTAGAGCAGAGACTTGAAATTTGGCAGAGTGGCCTTTGTGCCAGGGATGTACAGTTTGCTGTTTCTGTGAAAATCCATCAACATCTGGCCAAATTACAGGCATTTGAAAAAAAATAGCAAGTTTGCACATACTCAATAGAAACCTAGATTTGAGCAGCTAAATTCCCTGAAGATTCCATCCACAATGGGCAGTCTCCAGCCAAGAACTGAGCAGGACTTTCCCTGAAACCACAGCTCTGGGTTGCTGGAGGCTGTGCCAGGTCTGCGCACCTAAATTGAGATCAGGGACACTCTCTCCCCTGTGCTCTCAATGACCACTCTGCTGGGCTCAGGCAGCATGGAGGAGGAAGCTGGTTGATTTGAATGTAGAGGGAGACAAAGCAGACCTGTTGGTTTAGTAGAACTGGCACAAGGAGCCCAAGGGGAAAGGGAGGAGGGACTGGCTGGACAAGGAGAGTAGGACTGGGAGCCAGTAGGTGGAAGAGGAGACAAATCAAATGAGTAACTGGGGAGAGAGCCTGGGCAAGGAGACTGTGACAATGGGTGCAGGAGCATGTGTATGTGGAGGGGGCGGGATGGACACTGAAATTAGACACGGAGCTTTGGCATGGGAAGCCAGAGGGGATGGGGAACATGCATGGGATGTAATGGTAGGCCAGGGCGGGGACAGAGATCAGATGAAGAGCTGGGAGGGGAAACTGCGACTGGCTGGGCACTGGGGCTGGAGACAAAGAGCTAGGAATGACTGGGCAAAGAGACGGACTGGGATTAGAAGCCTGAGTGGAGAGTGGGACTAGCTAGATGAGTAGAATGGAACTGAGACACAGAGCCAGGGTGGGAAAGAGAGAACTGGAACAGGGACAGATGGGGTCATTCTGTGGGGGAAAAGATGGAAGAGCACAGTCCCCTCCAGAGTCTGGAATGGAACCCAAGACAGCCTGGTCCCATCATTCCCCTGTCGTCAGCAAATACCTGCAAAATCCACTGGCAAAATGTCCCATATTCCCCTCTAGTGCTAATTCGCACAGAGGATGGCAATCTACTATTGCTACCAGTTACTCCTAATTACAAAGCTGTGTGTGGTGGCTCTGAAGGTTCCAACACTGCTGATGAATGATGTGGGTGTCTACTAGATGCCAGATTTTTTTTTCTGTTTGCTTTTTAAAAATACCAAGAAATTACACACACAGTGTTCAAAGAACTTTAAGGCTGCAGAGTTGAACACTCAAAAGTTAGGAAATATCAGAATTAAGGTTTGCTGTCCAAGCTTAATTTGAGCCCTTGTGTATATGCATTATGATACAGTCTTAAATTACATGATCACATACTTTTTTCAACCAGACCCTAGGCATTTCCCAACTTTTGAGTGCTTGACTTTGCAACAATGGTCTTTTAATTTTTGTGTGTGTATAATATATACTAACTAATCAGAAAACCCCAGGTATTGAATAATGCTAATATATGTATTGTGAATCCTCTTTACTAAAGTAGCCCACACTAACAAAAAATAATGATCTGTAGACATACTAGAACTATAATCCCATCTGATCTCACAACCTAATCAGGGTTACATCCAATTAATACCCTGATTGGAGACCTCTAATAACACCTGTGTCATGCAGGAAGCTGTAGCGCTGATAATGGGAGACAGCAGGCTTCCCTTTGAGTCAATACTGAAACAATTCCCCAGTATGGTGCTTAGGAGCACAATGCTGTCAGAGTTCTATCTTTCAGGTAAGACACCACAGGAGTCCTAATTCCTTGTGGAAAAGATCCCAAGGCACTTTTTCAGAAAAGGGGCAGACTCCAATTTAGGGATATGATTTTAGGCGGTTTGTAAATCCTTCACAATGAAAAGTCCTAAATAAGGGTACATTACTTTCTAGCATACAGAGTATTTTATGACAACAATGAATTCTACTATAATCTAATTCCTTATAGTTGTTTTCAAATTATAAGAAAACCATACTCACATTCCAAATTTTCAATATAAAGGTTTTCAAACTCTCGCTCTATTTGCCCAAAAAGCTCCAGAAGTGTATTCCGAACAGATGAAGGAAGTTTAGTATCCTAGAGGGGAAAAAATGTTAACACTGATACCAAGTTTTAAGTTTACTTCTTAAACTATCGGCAGTTAATTCTGTAAATATTGCAGTTATGATATAATATGAATGTTGGGGTGCTGAGCACCAAAGACATTTGTTTTAATAAAAAAAAATCATTTCTGAACATTAGTTTGTTAGCAGAGCATTTAAATTATTTTTCTACTGTAGCATGCTTATATTTTCACTTAGTCTGATGCTGAAGAGTAAGACAAAATATGGGACTTTACTGTGGTGACCTGAATTTTTTAACTGGTATTTTGTTTAAATAAAGCTATTCAATACCTAGCAAGTTATAAAACTTACAACATCATACATTTTAATTTCTTATTACATTTTTAATAGAGCAAGTCAGCAGATACATGGGCAAAAGTAAAAACATTAATTCTTCAAGTAATTTTAGCTGTAATAATTAAAAGCCTGAAACCCCAAGACTTCTTGGAATCTCAAGTTCAACTGCTGTCAACTCACACCCTCCCGGCTGCATGAGATTTTTTTTTTTTATTTAAATTCCAAAGGAAAGTTTGCTTTTAACAAAACATTCTCCAGCAGTGTTGGCACTCCAAATAATGCAACATTATGATAACTGGAAATTAAATTGAAGAGAAAGGAGTTTATTTTCTTTGTCCAAGATAAACTTTCAAGTTGAACTGAAAGAAAGAACAGAAGTGGAGCCAACATCCCTGCATGTAATGTTTCTGCACCAGCCCAAACATAGTGTAGCTGAAAACCAGACTCCATTTTCCTCTCATCTACAGCCTTTGATATCACCATCCTCCTAATTACCCAAGTTTTCAACTTGTGATTCTATTCCGGTCTCTCCCTATATATATATAGGCTGTAAGCAAGTCACATCTGATTTCCTGACATCTCAAAATCTCAGTCATTCACACCTCCATGGCTAAAATTCTTGCTTCCTACTGACCAGTACAGCCCCTTCTTGCTCTGCTCAAGTTCATGAAAAATGCCATAGCTAAAATCTTCTTTTCCACAACTAACACCTCTCCCTCTCAAGTCTTTCACTGGTCTTCTTTCAGCGTCTACATCAAAGTTTCCTCATTCTCAGCTTCAAGATTTTGCACAGCTATCCACTGCCTACCTCTCTGTTCATTTCTTCCTACTCCTCCGCATTACCTTCACTCTGTTCAAGTCTCCTGTCCCACTGTTCCTGTTGTATCATTTTATGCTACCTTAATGCTGTCTAAATTCTCTTCATTCAAATACCTATTTAAAAAAAGGGGAAAAACTCACCAACTTTCCCCAAAACCTACCCAGGTTAATCACCATAAGAAAATTATTCTCCCAACTTTCAGCAAAAACACACGTGTGAGTGGCACTGAAACCTAAGTGTAGCTTCCCAGACCTAACTTAAAGGAGAGGAGATGTTTACTCTTTCAGAAAGTTTTTTCACCTAGTAATCTGGCATCTTCAATTAAACAGGTTTCAACAAACAACTCAAAGGTATAAACAATTTGACTAAACCTCCCCTTGTAAAAGGGAAACGACAGCACCAATTTCAATCTCTTAACTCAATCTCAACAGTTCTCCCATTCTCCAGTACAGAGGAAAACTGGTATTTGTAATGTGAAACACAAGCAAGAAAACTCTTGGGCTGTATTTTACACATAATAAAGGCTTCATTTTCACACTGTTTTCTCTGTAAAGGAGAAATATCAAACCTGCTGGGTTAAATGAATTTCTTATTTTCTGCTAGAGAGCAATTTATACCAAGATGCTGCTTGTTTTTTCCTATGTAAATGGTTTTATAAATTAAAAGTGTGTGTATTATGTTATAGCTTAAGGTGTTTCCAGTTTATGAAGCAGTCATACCTTGGAAGTACAAAAAATGAATAAAAAAAGTTGAAGAGTTTATTTGCTTGAGATGTGGTTATTACCTAAAACAGGAAGCACTCTCCAATTGTAATAAACAAAGTATCAAATTAAATACATACAAAACAAAACGGGTTGCCAAACTTCAAAAAACATTCACTTTGAACAGTTAGCTATCCTGGCCACCCATCATCCATCTCCTCTCTCCTTTCATCTCATTATTTCTAATACATCTCCTTTCCTCCCTCCTCATCAAGACACTTCTCTCCATAGTAAATGCAACACATTTCTTTACGCAGTATTCAGAACTGAATTCAAACAGATGACCTGGGATACTTCTCTGTATACACAAATGTGACAGTTATTCAAGAGAGGAAGGGTGTTCTTGTGGTAAAAGCACTGGACAAGGACTTAAATGATCTAGGTTCAATTCTAAGCTCTGCCACAGAATTCCTGTATTGACCTTAGACAAATCTCTTGTTGTTTCATCGGCCCATTTGCAATATGGGGATATCTAGTACTTTTCTCCCACTCTATGTCTTATGTATTTAGATAGTAATGTCTTTGGGACAAGCAATTTTCTCACACTCTGAGCAGTGGGATTTCTCTGTGCTGTTCATAATACAAATAGTTCTGCTACCAAGGCCTTTAGCTGCTTTGCTGAAAGAAGGTGAGTAAACCAGAAGAAAGTAGGTAATGAATCAAAACGATTTAGCTTCTTTAAAAGATATCATTTCACTTTCATCAGTTTTACAGGACATTTTTTGCTTCATCAGCTTTACAGGACATTCTCTCATACATGCTGGAATCTCTTTAGATAGACTGAAGCTGAAACAACTGTCTGTTGAAGACAAACTACTTAGAATTGCTAAATACAAAAGTGTACTAGAGAAGGAGGATTATAAATAGCCAGAACAGAGCGAAAAACAGCTATACACAGTGATTATGCAAATCACTATGAGTTACCTAGACTCAATGAATTGCCTATTTGGGGCAAAATTGTGTATTTATGTCTCTGTTAAAATATCCTTGCAATACGGATGAGACATTTCTCTTTCCTTTCTTCTGTTGTTGATATTAGACAATAACTGAAGGTGAGCTATTAATTGTGTGTGTTATATTTTCAGTTTGCCAGTTGTAGGTTTTATTTTAGAGTAGTTTTCACTAAAGTGAGAATTATTACACTCACAAGATATAAAGCAGCAAATTTAGTAATACCTCTGAGTGCTTTAAGCATATGAGAAATAATTTCCATAGCTCAAAACTCTGAGCCCTTAAACCACAATCATCTGCCTGACCAGGTGTTCCAATAGCCAGTAAAAGGTAAGTAAACTTAAGTTTCTCCTAAGATACATTTATCAGACACTCCAAATGGTGACGTCTCTGGAAAATGGGAACTAGCAAGACATGTTATAAATAGGATAAAGACCACCAAGTGACAGCATCTCTTAAATCCACATAAACCTATGTTAATGCAATATTAAGGCTGAAAACTGAAAATAATCTAACATGAACTCACCTACAGGAGTTATCCTGTGCATACCTGAATAAGTTTAGGTTAAAGTATGCAATACATGCAATGTAGCCACAATTACATTGAAAACATTAACTAACTTCCAGACTCATGCTTCAATTTGCAAACCTCAGAACGGGATTCATCACAAAACATTTTATAAAAAGAAAAGTGAAGAGGCAAAATCCAAATTTGTAATCATTTAAATTTCAAACCTCTGCCCCTATTTCCTATTTTAAGAAGCTACAAAGAGCACACTGTGCAGTCTGGTTTCAAAGTGGTAGCCATGTTACTCTGTATTAGCAAAAACGACGAGGTGTCCTTGTGGCACCTTAGAGACTAACAAAATTATTTGAGCATAAGCTTTCGTGAGCTAAAACCCACTTCATCAGATGCATGGAGTGCAAAATACAGTAGGCAGGTATAAACACACAGCACATGAAAAGACCCCTCCCCACCAGTTAGTAAGGCAACTCCCATCTTTTCACATGCTGCGTATTTATACCTGCCTACTGTATTTTCACTCCATGCATCTGATGAAGTGGGTTTTAGCCCATGAAAACTTTTGCCTAAATAAATTTGTTAGCCTCTAAGGTGCCACAAGGACTCCTCGTTGTTTTTGATTGTGCAGACTGTATCAGGTAAAAGGAAAACAGAGCCAGGCAACAAAAGCAAGTAGGTGTAGTCCCAGCTTCTGTTGTGAAGATGACAATAAAATAATGCTACCTACTAGCAGGGAAAAGGGAACTACCAACAGGCTGCACTGTCAGCTGCTTCAAAGGCTGTTTCGGAGAAAGCCTAAGCACTCAGATGAAAGGCTGAGGATAAAAGGCTCCCCAAGAGGCAACAACAGCTTACTTCACTTGGTGGGGAAGTGTACGCAACCAGGAAGTGAAGTACCTAGAGTCAGCAGTCACTGAGGACAGAGCAAGTAATACTGGAGAAATCACTATAGAACGGAAAAATCTAGGGGGGGGTGGGGGTGGGGGTGGGACGATGACTAAATTTCAGCAATGGAACAAATTACCATATATTTTCATAAAATAATAAAATTTCATCTAATCGGGATACCAAGGGGATTGACTTGATGACCCAATATACGTGCCAACTTTAATCAACCTCTAGTCTCAAAAACTACTTCGTTTTTTGTACAAACAAAAAACATCAGAATTTAATGTCCCAGCACAGTCCATGACAAGACAGGACTGCGGATGGACAAGAACAACTGTTAAAGAAGGGAGACAAATTAATCAAGTGTGATCTACAAACAAACTTATACTGAAACAAAAGATGTGAATTTAAATCAATTTAGTTACCTTTAGTGCAAGTTAGCTAAAAATAACTTGAATCACTTTTACTGTGAAATAAAAAAGTGTCCACACACAGACTTGATCTGAAATAATCTGTTTTATAAAACAGATTTAATTAAAAGTTTGTATGTAGACCAGCCATTAGACAGTCTCATACAAATGTGCTTGTCAGCAGAATTTAGCAAATTTACCAGGAGCCTACAACTAAAGAAAGAGCCCTAGTCAAGGTCCTTAACCTAGGGTTAAAATGTAATGTAGACACTCAAGCCCAGGGTTCCCTGACACAGGTCAGCTAACTCAAGTCCCACTAACCCTAGGCTTACATTGTTGGGCAGGTATACCCTTAGCTTAACAGCCTGCTAACTGTATTCTTTGATATTAAACAAAACTTCCCATCTTTAATTTAATATTTACCATATAAAAATACAAAATGTCAGCAGCTCTTAACCTCTCAAGCTTTGCCCTTGTTGTCCTGGTTGCTTTTAGACCAATGTCTGTAGTAATCCAAAATAACCTTTCTGCTCGGCCAGTATCTCAGCTGTCCCTTACCACTGCTTGTTTAAGTCAGGAAGGAAGGTAAGAAGATAGTCTCAGAAAGGACATTACCTACTCAGTACTTCTGAAAATATGAGACAAAAATGGATGTTTTATATAATGAGCTGAAAAAATACAGACTAACTGTAAGGTTTAACTTTAAACACAGTGAAGGTTTCTTTAGAAGTAAGTTACCAACTAATCCAAAACTTAGAAAAAGCTAGTTACCAACTCTAAATGAGTATCATTATGGGCTTGATTACAAGGATTTTTGCTTCTGTCTAGCAAAATGAAGCAATATACCTTTGTCTCCACAGAAAGGGTAACTTTTCAGAGAGCCTTGCACAGTTAGACCTATTTTTCCTTTGAAGATTTGTGACTACAAAGAAGTTCATGACTTCTTTTTCTGATATTTTGTTCTTAATATTTCAAAGTCATCTCTCCTGGACAATCCAGTTAGAAATCTGATATTCTTTGCCAAGTCCATATTGCCCAATATATGAAGTTAATGGCCGTTTGGAACTTAATTGCATTATGTTCTTCCCACCCCATTTCCTTACAAATTCTACATTTGTATTGGAAGAGTTCCTAAAGCATTCAAAATCACTTCAGGTTAAAATGGAGTCAAGTTTGTATCTGTTACCAGAGCTCTGGGCAGGTAAACGAAAGTTACACAAGATTCTTGGATTTGTCATTCTCTGCCCTAAAGGACGTGCACAATGATCTCATTTATACTTGAGCTGATTTGTACAGACTGTTTTTAACACGGCTTGATTGTTAAAACCAGCTACCCAATAAATGTGGCTAGGCTATGTTCTTAGGGGCATTTATTTTATGGAAGGGTATTACAGCATAATTTGTAAAGTTTTCCCATTAACATTTGTCCACTTAAAGTTCCAGTTTAACTAGATATTCTTCATGACTTAAGTCTGTATTTATTTTTCTGTACACAAAGAAATAAGACAGTTCCATTATTTATTTGTAAAGAGTTTTAAGAAATTAGTTCTTGAATATCAATCTGTTCGTTTACCTGCCCTTCCAACATCTCTCTTTGCAATCCCGTCCTTTCTTGCTCAGAACTGTTGGTTCTTCGTATAGAAAGACTGTGCGATTTGCGCTTCTGCTTTGCTTGCCGAGCAGTTGCACAACTTCCACTTTCTGTGGGCATTACTTCAAGGAAATAACTTCACTGAGGCGCCTATGATAAACTAAGGACAAGTATTAAGCATTACAATTTGCTCTAAGTAACAGGCCACGGTAAGAAGTATTTCTTGGAATGGAAACATTTAGGTCTATTGAATTCTAGTTTTGTTTTAGATTTCATTAAGCCCTTCCAGGAGGGACTGATTTCTATTAAAATTACAGCTGTAATTTAAGTAACTAATTTTTAAGAGTTTAAATATATGCATCTGAATAATCAGAAGTAGAGAATGGAATCACATTACACTGCACTTTTTCATTGGTTACTAACCCTCAACAAAATGAAAAAAATAATTTCACTATCTTGTGATAACTAACCACTTTCCAAATTAAAATCTAGAGATAGCTCCAAAATGCTTCCAGGAAACAACCAATATTCATATTGTATTTCACTGAAACACATGCAAAGTTAAAACCCAGCTGGAAAATGGAAGTACAGGGACTTGATAATTGAGGGACACTGTCAGGTTGCAAAATATATAATACCACATTTGTTCGTCTACACAATTCCATAAGTGTGCTTGCTTTTTACCTCTAATGATGGTAATTTAAAGTAAGGTTGAAAAATTTGAAATCTAGTTTTTCAACATTCACTCAGCTTGTAGAGAGAGACTAGCCTTGTCAGTTTCACGTTTGTTTATAGTCAATTTCATTTAATTTTTAATTAGTCAAAACATTTCTATAAATATTAAGTTTCATAAGGCTGTTTAAACAAAAGCCAAGTTATATACCTGACAGTATCTCTTCAACTAAATTTACTATGCATGACCCACTGTGTTTCTCAATTTAAGAAAATCAAATTATTTATTGCATAAACTATTGGAATATATACTTTGTCAAAAATTTAGTTTAATTTTGAAAAAAATCCAGGAATTATAACAGTTGTTTTAAAACTGGTTTCAGTATCAGTTTCAAAACATTTAATTTTGTGCAATCTCAGTTTTACTATAAAGCAATTCAAATAACTTAAGTTCTCACTGATTTAAAACTTTGAATATTTTTTCCCGTTATCTCAATGTTACATTATCAACATTCTCCAGCCTTAATGATTTCTGAAAAAGTAATCACAACCCAAAGAATAGCTGCAGTAGTCTGCAGAGCAAAAGGAGAGCAGAGTTGGCACAGCTATTAAGGTTGAGTTATTAACTAAGTTTCCTAAAGAAGTTAATCAGAAGAAAAATTACATCAGATCCATGGCCATCTCCAGTTTAAGATCTGCCAAAATACTGAAGCTTGAGCAAGCTAGGAATGAGCACCATCACACTCTTTACAAGATTACATGTTAACTCATTTGGTTTTCAGCATTTTTAAATCCTGCATTATCAAATATTCAGCCAATGACAAAAGTAACTTACTGAAAAGTATTATGGACTAAGTAGACAATGTCCTTCAAATTGCTTTGATTTTTATTTATATTTATATATATAAAAATCAGTGTAAAAAAACAGTCTGCAGTTAAAAAAAATCTGATGGACTCCAACCGTTAGTTAAGGCTGGAATGCTTGCTCTCGCTCTCTCTCACACACACACACACATACTCTCTCTCTCTCTCTCTTTACTTAAAATACAAGATTATTTTTAAAAGGTTTTGGGCCCCTTGATGTATCATCTGTTCTAGGAGTCCCACTAAACTTCCAGTACCAAACCCACAATGAATCTAAAATAAAACCCAGGCTACAACAGTATCTTGGCTTCACTAAAATGCTTCCACTAAGTCTCACTGGGTACTTCGCATTGCCCCCTTACTCTCTTTTATCTGTGGTTTATTAGAAGGAACTAGTCACAACCAGGTTCACAAAATCATTGGGATGCAAGGACGAGGGAGAGAACTGTACTTTTGTGTAGGATGTTTCTCATTTCACCCAAAGTTTTTTTTATTTATCACATAAAAGAAAACTTAGTTACATATAAAAATAGGATTGATGTAGCAAACAACTCTAAGATAGACCCAACAATTTATTTTCATCAGTTTGAAATGTTTCACTTCGAGTCATTGTCCTTGATCAACAAGGATGTCTAGATAGTTGCATTGAGGTTACACTACTCCCTTCAATGTGCACTGCCTTGGCTTATTAAAGGTATTTCATTTTGGTAGGTCTTTACAGACTTTACAACAGTCCTTTCTAGACTTCTTTCCCCCACTAGTTCTGGCAACTGCATACCCATACATTTTACATTGGAAAAAAAACAGACTAATAACTTGATACAGTCAACTGGGAGAAAAAAATCATTTCTCTCTGAAAAATGTGTACCTACTGTTACACCTAATATTACAATAACTGAAAGATTAGAGGAAAACATCATTTCTCTATTATTTCAGCTTATTTTGTCCACATGATAGCATTCTAACACTTTTACTGATGATCAGCTGCACACTCTCTTTCTCATGCATCAGCACAACCACAAGACTCATGCACTACTCTGGAGACAGTTCACATGCACACTCTTCCCCAGCACTTGCATGGAAGTGTTTACTAGTACAGCAGCAGCAAAGCTGACATTGAATAGGCAGCAGGCAAGCATGTGCATAGAGAGGGAGGGAAGGAGGGAGGGGAAATAGAAGGGACCAGCTTAAGTACATTCAGAGTTGTTGCTCTTGTGCCCACCATAAAAACCTTTAGTAAAGGAGCAAAAAAACAACAAAACCCCCGATAATTAAAGATTTTTTTTTTAATTTAAATAGTATATGTTGGTTTTAGATTTGTTTAAACAATTAGCTAATTCAAACTGTCAAGTTGACAATATCCCTTTAAATATCCATATGAAAACATTTTCAAAATTGTAAAAATGATTTTTTAGTCAAAAAGGTAAACATGTGATCACAATATAAGCTACATTTTCTATGATGTAGGCTTTACAAAAAATGTCTTTGGCAATATGATCCTACAGCATAAAACAATAAAGGTGCTCATTACTGGCAGTTACCTGGATGCCCCTTATTAGATAATGCTTTCAAACAGTTAAAGTTACCTGTCCAGAGTATCAGTGTCATGTTACATATCCTATGAAAACCATATTAAATATTGATTAGTAAACAGCACATAAACCGAAGTCTTTCACATCTTTAGCAACTAAAACATGCCAGACTTAAAAAAATAACCGCACGTCAATACTAAGCACCATATTTGACCCAAACAAGGAGAAAGACTTAAAATTGTCATGTTATATAGTTAGTCTGATTAGTCAAGTATATTGGCTTTTCTTCCTGCTGATTCAGGAAGTGGTATCAATGGTTTCTGAAAAGAGCCATACCCATCTCTCCTCTGCTGATAGAGCTACCTGGTTGAAGAGCCAGCATGGGTCAATGATCCACTTGCCTCCTGAACCCTGGTTCCAAACCAAACAGAACTTCTCAAAGCTAATTCTTAGTGTAAAAGGGGGACAGCTGATCAGGAATAAACAAACAATCTGTACAGCAGCAGGATCTAATACTGCAATATTGTTAAACAGCATTCTAGCTGCATTTTAGAATGCTGATACAGATGTACAATAGAATCAGCACAATGAGTATCTATACTCATTCTGCCAAGAAGCTTCGGACAGCTCAAGTGTTACAATAAATGCCCTGATAGTATTTTGTCCCACAGTGATTTCTCAAAGCCTTGACTTAATAAAGATGTGTGTCCAACTCATTTGCTACCAATCAGCACAAGCAGGGACAAATGATGTACTCTGGAGAATAGCCTAGTTGTGAATAATCACCTATTCTTACAATGCCATATTATTCATATATTTCAATTATCCTTTTTTGATACAACTAATAAACATTTTAAAATGTGAGAAAGTAAAGCCCTATCACCTACCGTTCTGTGATAAAAGTTACCATATATTGACTCAATTATAGTATTTTGTTAGAGTTGGAATAGATTTGTGTAACAAATTATTGTTGTGCTTTATTGGACTATGATGATGAAGCAGCAGTCACTAATTCAAATTAAGGTGCAAACTAGTATTAGACTTCCATTCTTTTCAGAAAGGCACTTACTGCAACAATCAACCTCCTCTGCTTGCATGTTTCTTCCCTGTTGTTCAGGAGTTGAACAAGTTGTGTAATGCAAGGAAAGAATGCAAGGGGCAAGCTTGTTGCTGCAAGCCAGAGAGGAAATCCGTTTTAGGCAGTGTCAGAGTGCCGATGGAATGACTAAAGCACTGCAGCTCCTTTTTTGTTCTTTCAAAAAAACAAAAAAGAAGAGTTGGGAAAAAACATGGAGGTGCTCAGGGAGAATGAAGAGTTTGCAGCAAGATCTCTTTTACCTAAGAACGAAGTTCATTTTCCTCATTCCCTGCTCAATTTTGTTAAATTCTATCTATATTGATATTGAATACTTTAGAGGGAGATTTTCAAAAGCAAATAAGGAATGTAGTAGTCCCATTACCTTTTGCTCCTAAATCCCTTACGTACTTTTGAATATCTCCCTATCAAACATTAAGTTTCAGAACAACAACTACCTATTTTAGTGTGCAGTACATAATGAAGTAGATCTGAAAGTTTCTTATTGTTGAACAGGAGGATAATCGCGAAAATGAAGTCCGATTAAACAGGTTGATTTCAAACACTTTTAAGTCATTGTTTTCCCACAGGTCATGTTTGAAAATAAGAGTGATTAATTATTTTTTGGCAAGCCTTTCATTGTATGTGACTGATTTTGAAATTAACAAAAAAATTTAATTGAATTTCTAGCTTATGCAGTTATGTTCTCAGTGTCCATATAGCTCCAGAAATTAGTGGAAACACAACGGTTCCATTTTGAGGTACTCTGTGAACACTTTATTTTCGGGTACATTGACAACTCGCAACTCCCTCATGAATTCAGTGGGAGTTCCAAGCGTTCAGCAGATTTGAAAGTCAGGCCAACTGGCTTTTTAGGATAAAAGAATAGTTGTTTCTTCTAAATCAATACACATTTAAACATTATACCATATTAGATATCATAGTAGCAATGCTAAAGCGAAGGATAATCATTGTAAGGATGTTCAAATATTTAATCTACTTGACGCTTATTACAAGACTAATTTAGTTTCAACATACATTGTAGCATATTATCATTTAGAAAACAAAATTATAGACTGCAACACAGGCACTATCAATTTCAACATTACATACACAATACATTCATTTAATTATGGCATAACTAACATTGCAGTTTTCTTTAAAAACCAGACAGTGAAAGTGTAAGCCCTCAGTAGCTATTGTGACAACATATTTACTTGCTATATCAAACTACTACATTTTTTCAGTATTCTGTTACTTTTAGAAGGGTCAGAAAGGAGAAAGGAACCTCTCCAGGGATGGTAACTGAACTTCCCATTTGGCCAGCTGACACATTACTCTGTTAAATGCCATGACTTGAAATGCCATGGCTGGAAAAGTTAACTAGGCAGCTACTAGCCAGAGGACTCAGCCAACTAGACAAGGGCCAATGTGAAAGACAGTAAGAGAACCCACTAGTGAAGTTCAAGAGCAATGTACTGGTGAAAAGCCCAGCCCTCATTCCCATGTTCTGAAGAGGCAGTAAATACTGCCCCAGATCCATCTCAGGGCTCCATCTTTCATTAGCCTATCTGAAATCTGTTATCCAACAACAATTATGTGGATCCCATCTTCATAGTATCCAAGTGCTAGATAATTATATGGAAGGTAGGGAATTATTATCTCTATTTCATAGATGGAGAACTGACACAAATGGTAGATGAAATTATTTGCCCAAGGTCACACACAGCAAGTCTATGACTGCGCTAGGAACTGAAAGCAGGTCTCTTGAGACTCCATCTAATGCTCTACCTCACATGATATCGACTCAGTGCCTCCCACTGTAAAGCAAAGTGACACCATCCTTTTAAATGTATGAATTTATTCTCTCTCAAGGGATTATTTTTCACCTGGAATAGTAATACGGAAGTGTTGAAGACTTTTTTAAAAAATATGGTCTCACAGTGCAGTGTCTAGCCTCTGACAACAGCTAGACCTAGAAAATGTAAAATTTTGATATATTGAAGGTGGACAAGTCTCTAAATCTACCCAGTAGACAAATTCATAGCACATCTTTATTGCTTCAATTTAACACACAGAAATAAAGCTCATCTCTCTAGGTACAACACTGGCTATCCAACAGCACACTAGTTCATATTAATGATATTTTCACAGTGACCTGATAACTTTATGCAAGACTTTTGAAGGAACAACTTTTCTTCAGTGAACCGCTGCCTGATATTACGGTAAGGTATGTAAGTGGCCTCCATGTTATTTCAACAGATTTTAATTCCTTAGAAAGATACAAACTACCTCCCTCCAAACAATTCTGGATGTCTCAAATTCATGCATCACAATGCAAATCTAACAGTAGGGTACAGTCTTCTTGTAAATCAAATGGAAAAGGGCTTTTTTTTTTTTTATGGCTACAGCTATCTGATCATCAAGAAGCAATGAGGAATCCAGGTGAACACAAAGACTATGAGTATTTGAGGAACTATTATTCTTATCGGGTAGAACTTAGGCATCTCATTCATGGGCCAGGACCTCACTGTGTTAGTGTAGCGGGGTGGTCACCCCTCTCCGGCCCTGAAGGGGTTAAAGCAGCCCTGGAGAGGGCTGTGGCTGGGAACAGCTAGGCTGATTGGGGGAAGTAGCCATAGCTGGGGCCACACCCCAATCAGGCCACAGCTGGCCCTATAAGAGGGCTGAGGTCCGGGAACTGTAAAGAGTCTCACCCTAGCCCTGTAGTGGGAAGGGCTAGCTGCCTGGGAACAAGGTACCTAGAGCCAGAGCACTGCTGGGGAAGGGCAACGGGAGCTGGGGAGCTCCAGCCTGGTAAACCTGCAGGCCTTGGTAAAGGCCCAGAAAGGTACTGGGGCTGCAGAGGGGGAGCCTGGGAATAGGCAGAGGCAGCTGGTCCTAACCCCTTGCCAACCATGAGTAGCCATTACACTGCAGTCTGCCACAGTGAGCAGGGGTTAGATGATGACTGGCAGTAGCCACTGAGGCAAGGTGGGTTTAGAGGGTTGGGAGATCCCCTGGGAGGGGAGACCCAGAGTGTGGGGATACTGCTGGGGCAGAACCCTGAGGAAAAGGGCACCAGGGTCCAGTGGCAGGTGAGACACTGGCCAGGAGGAGGCGCCGCACCAGTGAGTCATCGCCCCACTACAGTTAGGTACTGGATAAACAGTATCTGGGTGTTGAAAACACTCAGTAGCTAAATTGCTATTATGCTCTTAAAATTTAATTTTTAAAAATAGACTAATCCCTAACAGCAATAAACCTCTTGTGTGTACCTTACTTAGCTATTGGATAACTGTTTAACCAATAAAAAACAGTTAACAAAAAACACATAACAAGGACTCTCTAAGGGTAATACTTCTCAGTAAGATCACTCAAGTACTAGCAAGAATAATCCAACATTTGTACACCACCTTGTCTCAAAGCATTTGTAAGTGCACTAACTTATCCACTATACACAACAAAAACTCAAACGCTATTCAAATGGCACACACAAACACTGCAATGTCCAATCCTCCCAACTTCAAACATTAAGTGAAACTCTAAAACTGGTCAAACGTAACCCAGAGAACATCCAAACTGAGCACTGCTCTTTAAATTACAAAAAGATTGTCGACTCAACACCACATTATGTAGCATCTGTCAATGAATCAGGAATAGACAACAATGACCAGTGGTTACTGGAAGAACCCCTAGCATACTGTGAGTCTCTCCTGACAAATGCTTGATAAGGTGGCCTAGTGGATAGAGCACTAGAGTGGGACTTAGAACACCAGGGTTCTACTCCCAACTCTGCCATTGACTTGCTGGGAGACCTTGGACAAGTCAATATACCTCTCTGTGCCTCAGTTTTCCCATCTGACACTTACCTCCTTTACAAAGGATGAAAAGACTATTTCTGTATTATTACAATGATCCAAGGATTCTGTCATTTTTACACTTTGGCAAGTTATGCAAGTATTACCATGTGAATAAAGGTTTTAGAGTGGTAGCCGTCTTAGTCTGCATCAGCAAAAAAAACAAGGAGTACTTGTGGCACACTAGAGACTAACATTTATTTGGGCATAAGCTTTCATGGGCTAAAACCCACTTTATAGGATGCATGCAGTGGAAAATACAGTAGGAAGATATATATATATACACACACACAGAACATGAAAACATACCAACTGCAACGAGACTAATCAATTAAGGTAGGCTATTATCAGCAGGAGGAAAAAAACGTTTGTAGCGATAATCAGGATGGCCCATTTAAAACAGTTGACGAGAAGGTGTGAGTAACAGGAGGGGGAAAATTAATACAGGGAAATAGTTTTTACTTTTTGTAATGACCCATCCACTCCCAGTCTTTATTCGAGACTAATTTAATGGTGTCCAGTTTGCAAATTAATTCCAGTTCTGCAGTTTCTCGTTGGAGTCTGTTTTTGAAGTTTTTTTGTTGAAGATCTACCACTTTTAGGTCTGTGGTTGAGTGACTGGGGAGGTTGAAGTGTTCTCCGACCGGTTTTTGAATGTTATAATTCTTGACATCTGGTTTGTGTCCATTTATTCTTTCGCGTAGAGATTGTCTGGTTTGGCCAATGTACATGGCAGAGGGGCATTGCTAGAACATGATGGCATATCACATTGGTTGATGTGCAGGTGAACGAGCCTCTTATGGTGTGGCTGATGTGATGAGGTCCTATGATGGTGTCCCTTGAATAGATATGTGGACAGAGTTGGCAACGGGCTTTGTTGCAAGGATAGGTTCCTGGGTTAGTGTTTTTGTTGGGTGGTTGCTGGTGAGTATTTGCTTCAGGTTGGGGGGCTGTCTGTAAGCAAGGACTGGCCTGTCTCCCAAGCTCTGAGAGAGTGAGGGATCATCCTTCAGGATAGGTTACTACGGTTACTCACACCTTCTTGTCAACTGTTTGAAAAGGCCCATCCTGATTATCACTACAAACTTTTTTTCCTCCTGCTGATAATAGCCTACCTTAATTGATTAGTCTCGTTGCAGTTGGTATAGCAACACCCATTTTTTCATGTTCTCTGTGTGTGTGTGTGTATGTGTGTGTGAGTGAGATATATAATCTTCCTACTGTATTTTTCACTGCATGCATCCGATGAAGTGGGTTTTAGCCCACAAAAGCTTATGCCCAAATAAATGTTAGTCTCTAAGGTGCCACAAGTACTCCTTGTTTTTCATGTGAATAAAGTATTCTGTTCCAAACCAACCACTTCATCTCATGTTCAAGAAAACAGTTTCAGTATACACAATCTATTTAAGCAAACTAAGTTTTAAAATGAAGTGCATTAGATCACTTCTCCACTGGGAAAGTATATTATAGTAGACAGCACTAATGTTTTACTTAACACGATAAATAATTCAGTAACTAGTCGGGGAGAAAGTAAAGGGGTACAGGCCGGTATGGCGTACGGGTAAAAGGTAGCCGCCAGTACCACCCGTATCTCTGACTTTAAAGCGCTGCCATAGCAGCGCTTTAAGAACTCTGCTTAAAACGCTGCCGCGGCAGCACTTTAACATGGCTGCCCTTTTTGCGCCCCCCCCTCCCCGCCACTGGCTGCCCTGCCAGATCCCTACCATAAGGGCTGCCAATGGGGAGGCGCAAAAGGGGCAGCGAAGTTAAAGCACTGCCCCTTTTGCCCCCCTGCTGCCGACAGTGTGGGAGTGGGGGAAGTAGTAGCTGCCCCAGGGCTGCGATTTAAAAGGACCTGGGGCTCCTGTGGGCCAGTGAGCACAGATGGACTGGCTGGGGAATGCTGACCCCCCACCACCACCCTCGCCCCTTCCGGGGGGAGAGGGCAGCACAACCCCATACCGGTAAGAGCTGCATTTTACTTTCACCCCTGTAACTCGTATAGACATGGACAAGTGATCTTTAAGAACATATTAGCTGGCATGCTTAACACTAATCTCTAGGGTTAACTACAACCAGCTAACATGTTTTTAAACAACTGTCCTCGTCCACATAAAGGACAAAGTTACATTTAATGTTTAAGACACAAAGGGCTGGTCTATACTCAAACTGGAACCAGAGTAACTTAATCAGTTTTAACTCACAGTTTTAGTGCAAATCTACATATGGATAATTATTTCAGATTAAGAGTTTCCTATTTCAGTTTAATTTAAATTGGTTAAAAAAAATTTAAATTAGAACGGAATAGGACATTATTTGAAATAAGACTTCACACAGACTTTTACTGAAAAAACTTTAAATTTGTGAATTAAAAGTGATTTAATTTGGTTCTAGTTTGTACACAAGCCTCTCATTAAAAGAGTTCCTAGTGTGATGCATTTACCTAAACAAGCTGTAGAAAAGCACACAAAACAACAGAAGAGTGAGTGCAGTTTGGAAGCTGCCTAAAACTAAGTATGTTACTGATGAAACCAAGTTTCTATCATGCAAACGTCATAAAAGATACTAATTTTTTCTAAACCCACTTGATATATATAAATGAAGTGAGATTTTGCTGCGATGAAGGAATATTTTTAACACCACACATTTATGTTTCCCTGAAAGGTTTACTCAGTGGAGTTGAAATAAATTCAAAGGAGCTATGCCAGTTCATTAGCTAAACCTTCCATGAAACAGGGTTACTGACAAGAACGTATTAAAATGATGACTACAATTAAGTGTCAACTTTCGAATTTCATAGCATTTCCAATTTATCAAAGCTAAGACAGGTAAAAGTTTTTGCTCCAAACACAACACTAGGGATACAATAACTGCATTAATTCCTGAGATACAATAACTGCATTAATTCCTGAGACACAACACTTACTCTAGTCTTTATATAAAGACTTTCTATCTCCTAATTTTAGGAAGGAAATGAAACCCCACCTTTCCTTTCACTTAACAGTGTAAACGTGCTGATAACTCCTGGAAATTCATTGTGAAGCTTTCAAAGCTTAATTTATAAACACAGTTAAAAGATCTTTGTCACTTGTGAAAGAGCAATGATTTGCCTGGCTCCATAAAGTTTCTCCTCATGCCACTGCTGTACTGTATGCTAACTGAGCAGGGGCAGCACTTGACGCGATCTGTGTATGTGGAGTCTGTTAACGGTCATTTAACTCACAGAGGAAAATATAATAACGGAACTTCTTCAACGCAACTCGCCCCTCGCGGACTGGGAGTGTGACCAGCGCTCAGCCCTGAGCAAGGGGAAAGGGGGAGGTTATTTCTGCCGCGGCTCAGGGCAACAATTGTAAAATCAAATAGTCGCGGACAGTGAGGAGCTGACAGGGCACGGCCAGGGTCCATCGGCAGCACGCGGGAAAGCCCTCTCGTCGCAGCATTTGGGGACCCTGGCAACGTCCCTCACCCGCGGCTCAGAGCACCTGTGCCGCCCTAGCTGTGCCCCCCAGCAACATTCCCCCCCCCCCGCTACGGCGCGCTCTCGCGCCGCCCCTCACCCACAGCCGGGGCCCGCTCAGACCCCTCCCCACCGTCACCCCGACCCCCGAGGGGGGAAAAGGAAGCAGCCCCCCCACCCTCCACCGCCGCAGAGGAATGGCGAGGGCCCCACCCCACCGGGAGAGAAGGGACGGTGTCCCGGGGAAAGGAACCCGGCCCGGCGGGGAGGGGAAGGGAGGAACTGCTCTAAGATCCTCCCCCACCGGCCGCCTCACCCGTCCCGACTCCGGGGGCAGCCTCCTCGGGCGCGAAAATGGCGGAGGGTCTGGGACCGGGCCGGGAGACGAGGCCCCGGCACTCACCTGTCACCAACGGCCAGGGCCGAGTCCCAAGTGAGCGCCGCGGAGGACCCGGGACAGGAGGGCGGCCGGGGCCTAGCGCGGAGTGGGGACGGGACACGCAGAAACAGGCGACAGCTGGTCCGAAGCGTCTCTGCCCTAAGCTGCACCAAGAACCCGCTCGCAGGAGAAACCCGCCAACATCCGGCTCCCAGCGGAAGCGCCGCCTGCACCATAGAGAAGGGGGCGGCTGCGCAGAGCGTAGCTTGCGGGCAGCGCGGGGGCGGAGCAAAGGCCATGGGCGGGGCGGGCCATGGGCGGGGCGGGCCATGGGCCATGGGCGGGGCGGGCCGAGGGCCGCCCAGCATAGATCACTGGGCAGGAACCTGACATCAGGAATCACGCCTTTCAAAAACCGGTGGGAGAACACTTCAACCTGCCTGGCCGCTCAGTAACAGATTTAAGGGGGGCAATTTTGCAATAGAAAAGCTTCAAAAACAGACTCCAATGAGAAACTGCTGAGCTTGAATTAATATGCAAACTAGATACCATTAACTTGGGTTTGAATGGAGACTGGGAGTGGCTGGGTCATTACACATATTGAATCTATTTCCCCACGTTAAGTATCCTCACACCTTCTTGTCAAGTGTCTAAATCCGTGGTCTTGATTATCACTACAAAATTTTTTTTTCTCCTGCTAAAAATAGCTCATCTTAATTAATTAGCCTCTCACAGTTTGTATGGCAACTTGCACCTTGTCTGTATGTATGTATATATATACATATATCTTCTTCTTCTATGTTCAATTCTATGCAACCAATAAAGAGGGCTGTAGCCCACAAAAGCTTATGATGTAATACATTTGTTAGAGTACGTCTATACTACGAAATTAGGTCAAATTTATAGAAGTCGGTTTTGTAGAAAGCGGTTTGTAAAGTTGATTGTGTGTGTCCCCACACAAGTGCTCTAAGTGTATGTAGTCGGCGGAGTGTGTCCACAGTACCGAGGCAAACGACTTCCGGAGCATTGCACTGTGGGTGGCTAGCCCACAGTTCCTGCAGTCTCCGCCACCCATTTGAATTCTGGGTAGAAATCCCAGTGCCTGATGGGGCTAAAACATTGTCGCGGGTGGTTCTGGGTACATATAGTCAGGCCCCTGTTCCCTGCCTCCCTCCGTGAAAGCAAGGGCAGACGATCGTTTTGTGCGTTTTTTCTTGAGTCACCTGTGCAGATGCCATACCACGGTAAGCATGGAGCCCGCTCAGCTAACCATCACCGTATATATCCTGGGTGCTGGCAGACGTGGTACTGCATTGCTACACAGCAGCAAATTGCCTTTTGGCAGCAGACAGTGCAGTATGACTGGTAGCCGTCATCGATGTAGTCCTGGGTGCTCTTTTAATCGGGCGCCTGGGCAAACATGGGAGTGACTCAGCCAAGTCATTTCCCTTGTTCTGTCTCGTGGCTATTAGTCCGACCAGCAGTGCGTTGTCTTTTAACCTCCAGCCAGCAGAAGGTGATGGCTAGTCATCATACTGCACCGTCTGTTAGGATATAGATATTCAGGCCTATCTGTAAAGGCCTATACTCTAAGAATGTAGGTATATTCTTATCACTTGGCTAGTGATAGAGGTACAAAAGAAAGAATCAAAATCACTGTCTGCTGGTGTAAGGGCCTTCTCTTACTGTGACAGTCTGAGGCCCTATTCTTAGGCTAAGGCCTTTGGCTAAGCAACAGAGGCAGCCATAAGCTAGGAAGCGAACGGTCACATCCTCACATTCCAAACTAGTCACACTGAAATAAGGTGCTATTCGGCTGTTAGGAATACAATCCTGTCCTGATAGTTCCTATCACCTCCAGAGAAAGGGAAGTGCCTAGAAAATGTAAAAGGAAACTTAGTTTGATAGCATCCTGTCTGGCAAGAACTCACTTATCAATAGCTGGGATGTGAAATACTCACTTCTGTATTGTCTTGTCATTATAGTTCCCACTTTGCTATTGTTTGTCTGTATAATCTCTGTCTGGTTCTGTGATTGTTCCTGTCTGCTGTATAATTAATTTTGCTGGGTGTAAACTAATTAAGGTGGTGGGATATAATTGGTTACATAATCATGTTACAATATGTTAGGATTGGTTAGTTAAATTTCAGGAAAATTATTCGTTAAGGTATAGCTAAGCAGAACTCAAGTTTTACTATATAATCTGTAGTCAATGAGGAAGTGAGTGGGTGTGGGTGGAAGGGTGGGTGGGGGAGGGAGATGGGAACAGGGAAGGGGGGTAAGAAAATTGGAATCATGTTTTGCTAAAGGAGGGAAATGGGAACAGGGAATGGGAGTAAGGAAGTTGGAATCATGTTTGGCTAAGGGTAGGAATGGGAACAGGGACACAGTTGTAAGGCTCTGTGGTGTCAGAGCTGGGAAGGAGGATACTAAGGAAAGAAACTGGAATCATGCTTGCTGGAAGTTCACCCCAATAAACATCAAATTGTTTGCACCTTTGGACTTCGGGTATTGTTGCTCTCTGTTCATATGAGAAGGACCAGGGAAGTAAGTGGGTGAAGGAATAAGCCCCCTAACACCGTCTTCTGCCGAGCACCCAGGAGATGATGATGGCTAGCGGTTGTACTGCACAGTCTGCTGCCAGCAAGATGTATAAAGATAGATGAAGTGGCTCAAAACAAGAAATAGACCAGATTTGTTTTGTATTCATTTTCTCCTCCTTCCCTCTGTGAAATCAACAGCCTGCTAAACCCAGTTTTGAGTTCTATCCTTGAGGTTTTGAGTTCTATCCTTGAGGGGGCCATTCAGTTTCTCACAAAGCCACCCCCTTTCTTGACTTTAATTTGGGGGGAGGGATAGCTCAGTGGTTTGAGCATTGGCCTGCTAAACCCAGGGTTGTGAGTTCAATCCTTGAGGGGGCCATTTAGGGAACTGGGGCAAAAATTGGGGATTGGTCCTGCTTTGAGCAGGGGGTTGGACTAGATGACCTCCTGAGGTCCCTTCCAACCCTGATATTCTATGATTCCCTGTAAGCTAACCCTGTAAGCCATGTTGTCAGTCGCCCCTCCCTCCGTCAGGGCAACGGCAGACCTTTTTTCTGTGCAGGCGCCATACCACGGCAAGCATGGAGCCCGCTCAGATCACTTTGGCAATTAGGAGCACATTAAACACCACGCGCATTATCCAGCAGCATATGCAGCACCAGAACCTGGCAAAGCGATACTGGGCGAGTAGGCGACATCAGCGCGGTGACGTGAGTGATGAGGACATGGACACAGACATCTATCAAAGTAGGGGCCCTGGCAATGTGGGCATCATGGTGCTAATGGGGCAGGTTCATGCGGTGGAACGCCGATTCTGGGCTCAGGAAACAAGCACAGACTGGTGGGACTGCATAGTGTTGCAGGTCTCGGACGATTCCTAGTGGTTGCGAAACTTTCGCATGCGTAAGGGCACTTTCATGGAACTCCTGAGGCGCAAGAATACCAAGATGAGAGCAGCCCTCACAGTTGAGAAGCGAGTGGCAATAGCCCTGTGGAAGCTTGCAACGCCAGACAGCTACCGGTCAGTCGGGAATCAATTTGGAGTGGGCAAATCTACTGTGGGGGCTGCTGTGATGCAAGTAGCCAATGCAATCAATGATCTGCTGATATCAAGGGTAGTGACCCTGGGAAATGTGCAGGTCATAGTGGATGGCTTTGCTGCAATGAGATTCCCTAACTGTAGTGGGGCCATAGATGGAACCCATATCCCTATCTTGGCACCGGAGCACCAAGCCGGCAAGTACATAAACCGCAAGGGGTACTTTTCAATAGTGCTGCAAGCACCGGTGGATCACAAGGGACATTTCACCAACATCAGCATGGGATGGCCGGGAGGATTATATGACGCTCGCATCTTCAGGAACTCTGGTCTGTTTCAAAAGCTGCAAGAAGGGACTTTATTCCCAGACCAGAAAATAACCATTGGGGACGTTGAAATGCTTATATGTATCCTTGGGGACCCAGCCTACCCCTTAATGCCATGGCTCATGAAGCCATACACAAGCAGCCTGGACAGTAGTCAGGAGCTGTTCAACTACAGGCTGAGCAAGTGCAGAATGGTGGTAGAATGTGCATTTGGATGTTTAAAAGCATGCTGGCGCAGTTTACTAACTCGGTTAGACCTCAGCGAAACCAATATTTCCACTGTTATTACTGCTTGCCGTGCGCTCCACAATATCTGTGAGAGTAAGGAGGAGACATTTGTGGCGGGGTGGGAGGTTGAGGCAAATCGCCTGGCTGCTGGTTTCACACAGCCAGACACCAGGGCGGATAGAAGAGCACAGGAGGGCACGGTGCGCATCAGAGAAGCTTTGAAAACCAGTTTCATGACTGGACAGGCTACGGTGTGAAAGTTCTGTTTGTTTCTCTGTGATGAAAACCCCCGCCCCTTGGTTCACTCTACTTCCCTGTAAGCTAACCACCCTCCCCTCCTCACCGCTTGCAGAGGCAATAAAGTCATTGTTGCTTCACATTCATGCATTCTGTATTCATTCATCACACAATTGGGGGATAACTACCAAGGTAGCCCAGGAGGGGTGGTGGAGGAGGGAAGGACAAGGCCACACAGCACTTTAAAAGTTTAAAGCTTTAAAACTTATTGAATACCAGCCTTCTGTTGCTTGAGCAATCCTCTGGGGTGGAGTGGCCGAAGGCCCCCCACCGCGTTCTTGGGCCTCTGGGTGAGGAGGCTATGGAACTTGGGGAGAAGGGCGGTTGGTTACACAGGAGCTGTAGCAGCGGTCTGTGCTCCTGCTGCCTTTCCTGCAGCTCAACCGTACGCTGGAGCATATTGGTTTGATCCTCCAGCAGCCTCAGCATTGAATCCTGCCTCCTCTCATCACACTGCCGCCACCTTTCAGCTTCAGCCCTCTCTTCAGCCCGCCACTTACTCTCTTCAGCCCGCCAGCTCTCCTCCTGGTCATATTGTGTTTTCCTGCACTCTGACATTGCCTCCACGCATTCATCTGTGCTACGTCAGTGTGGAAGGACAGCATGAGCTCAGAGAACATTTCATCACGAATGTGTTTTTTTCGCCTTCTAATCTTCACTAGCCTCTGGGAAGGAAAAGATCCTGTGATCATTGAAACACATGCAGCTGGTGGAGAAAAAAAAAAAGAGAGGCAGTGGTATTTAAAAAGACACATTTTCTAGAACAATGGCTACACTCTTTCACGGTAAACCTTGCTGTTAACATTACATACACAGCACATGTGCTTTCGTTCCAAGGTCGCATTTTGCCTCCCCCCACCACGTGGCTAGCCCCTCATCCCCCGCCCCATGACTAACAGTGGGGAACATTTCTGTTCAGCCACAGGCAAACAGCCCAGCAGGAACGGGCACCTCTGAATGTCCCCTTAAGAAAAGCACCCTATTTCAACCTGGTGACCATGAATGATATCACTCTCCTGAGGATAACACAGAGAGATAAAGAATGGATGATGTTTGAATGCCAGCAAACATACACTGCAATGCTTTGTTCTACAATGATTCCCAAGTACGTGCTACTGGCCTGGTGTGGTAAAGTGTCCTACCATGGTGGGTGGAATAAGGCTGCCCTCCCCAGAAACCTTTTGCAAAGGCTTTGGGTGTACATTCAGGAGAGCCGCAAATGCCAGGGAAATTAATCATTTACATGATTTAAAAGCAAGCATGTTTTAGTATTTTAAAAGGTACACTCACCAGAGGTCCCGTCTCTGCCTGGCGGGTCCGGGAGGCAGCCTTGGGTGGGTTTGGGGGGGACTGCCTCCAGGTCCAGGGTGAGAAACAGTTCCTGGCTGTCGGAAAAACTGGTTTCTCCGCTTGCTTGCTGTGAGCTATCTTCCTCATCCCCAAAACCTGCTTCTGTGTTGCCTCCATCTCCATTGAAGGAGTCAAACAACACGGCTGGGGTAGTGGTGGCTGAACCCCCTAAAATGGCATGCAGCTCATCATAGAAGCGGCATGTTTGGGGCTCTGACCCGGAGCGGCCGTTCGCCTCTCTGGTTTTCTAGTAGGCTTGCCTCAGCTCCTTAAGTTTCACGCGGCATTGCTTCGGGTCCCTGTTATGGCCTCTGTCCTTCATGCCCTGGGAGATTTTGACAAATGTTTTGGCATTTCGAAAACTGGAACATAGTTCTGATAGCACGGATTCCTCTCCCTATACAGCGATCAGATCCCGTACCTCCGTTCGGTCCATGCTGGAGCTCTTTTGCGATTCTGGGACTCCATCATGGTCACCTCTGCTAATGAGCTCTGGCCAGCGTAGCAAGCTGCAGGTGACCATGCAAACAGGAAATTGACATTCAAAAGTTCGCGGGCCTTTTCCTGTCTACCTGGCCAGTGCATCTGAGTTGAGAGTGCTGTCCAGAGTGGTCACAATAGAGCACTCTGGGATAGCTCCCGGAGGCCAATACCGTCTAATTGCATCCACAGTACCCCAAATTCGACCCAGCAAGGCCGATTTAAGCGCTAATCCACTTGTCAGAGGTGGATTAAGGAAATCGATTTTAAGAGCCCTTTAAGTTGAAAAAAAAGGGCTTCATCGTGTGGACGGGTGCAGGTTTACATTGATTTAACGCTGCTAAATTCGACCTAAACTCCTAGTGTAGACCAGGGCTAAGTCTCTAAGGTGCCACAAGTACGCCTGTTCTTTTTGCGGATACAGACTAACATGGCTGCTGCTCTGAAACAGTAAAGATCACGTAACCAGGAAGCTGACCTCTACAGTGGTCAGGCCCCAGGTAGCCACAGACGCATCGAGAAGACAGGGCAGCCCGCTGGCTGATAGGAGCCAGTGGCTCCATCCCAGCTGGGCAACGTGTGCACACGCCAAGCCAGAGGCTAGACGTACAATGGGCACCTCAGAGAGTTGTTATCAATTAATAACTGTTTATCACAGTGTAGTCCCCAACCCAACCCAGGTGATACCGGCAGCCTGGGTAGACCCTGCCTAAACTGAGAGTAGGGATCAGGCTAATGCAGTATAGACTTATTGTCATTATCCCCAAACATTAACAACATAGGGCGTTGAGCAGGAAGGGTAGCTTGGAGCAGCTCAGCAAGCTGGGACATGGTGTGTAGGGGCTGGCAGGATGTGCTGCAGAGTCAAGGCTTTAATCACACACAACCTACATCTGCCCCAGACTGAGGATATTCACTACCTCTACTGCCATGGGTTGCATCAGAAGCCCATTAATAAAGGGCAATGTTAACTATTTAATTGCTGATTAAAGCATCTAAGAAAGGAGGCAGATTATTACGGAGGTGCTACTCATAGCTCGATAGTTAAGGAGTTTGGCATTAAAAGCAGGAATGCCATCTCTTTCAGTTTGTCATCCCCAGACTTACAGGACTTACTCTGAGCACACAGTGAATTTTCTGAGAATTTACAAATTCATTAATTAGTTAGTTTAATTTTAAAATGTGGCCTTTAAGAAATATAGCACCCTGGATCAGACTTTCCCCCCAAATTATGGTTAATAATGGAATAATAAAAACTCTTCAAGTCTGCCCTATTGTTAAAACTCATTGAAATCTTGTACATAGGCTCTATTTGAATAAATATTTAAGGATTAATGGTCATTATGGTTATTATGTTTTGTAACAAAGTTGATCATTGTAGTTCAGCTTCTGCTGAAGGATCTACTTCAGAGGAGTCCATGAAGAAATACCATCTTTCAAAATGACTATGGTCTCCTATTGATCTCAATGGAACTGTGGACACAGGCAACTGTCCCTTAAGCTGCCTTTTTGAAAACATGCTAAGAAGTAGAAATGCATAGTTAGGACCCCCAGACAACCTTAACTGTGCCTTCTAATGACACTTGAAGGGAAATAAGATCTAGTGTGTCTTTAAATATAAAAGTTTAAATTTATGTGGGAATACAGACACTATAATGCCTTAAAATAGTGGATGATGTTATTATGTCATAAAGTTAATTTTGTCGAGGTGCCCTAATTGCACATTTCCATACCTGAATGGATTTTGATTCGTTTTAAATTTAATCTCAACTCTGATTTTCTTCAGTTCATAATATTTAGGAATAATCCTAGTAATATATTTTATCTAAAATACAGATCTATAATTCCAACCCTGTTAACTCCATTTTAATTAAAAAGAAAAGGAGTATTGTGGCACCTTAGAGACTAACCAATTTATCTGAGCATAAGCTTTCGTGAGCTACAGCTCACTTCATCGGATGCATACTGTGGAAACTGCAGAAGACATTATATACACAGAGACCATGAAACAATACCTCCTCCCACCCCACTCTCCTGCTGGTAATAGCTTATCTAAAGTGACCACTCTCCTTGCAATGTGTATGAAAATCAAGGTGGGCCATTTCCAGCACAAATCCAAGTTTAACCAGAACGTCTGGGGGTGGGGGGGGGGGGGTTGTAGGAAAAAACAAGGGGAAATAGGCTACCTTGCATAATGACTTAGCCACTCCCAGTCTCTATTTAAGCCTAAATTAATAGTATCCAATTTGCAAATGAATTCCAATTCAGCAGTTTCTCGCTGGAGTCTGGATTTGAAGTTTTTTTGTTGTAAGATAGCGACCTTCATGTCTGTGATTGCGTGACCAGAGAGATTGAAGTGTTCTCCGACTGGTTTATGAATGTTATAATTCTTGACATCTGATTTGTGTGTGATTTACGTAAAAGAATAAATGGACACAAATCAGATGTCAAGAATTATAACATTCATAAACCAGTCGGAGAACACTTCAATCTCTCTGGTCACGCAATCACAGACATGAAGGTCGCTATCTTAAAACAAAAAAACTTCAAATCCAGACTCCAGCGAGAAACTGCTGAATTGGAATTCATTTGCAAATTGGATACTATTAATTTAGGCTTAAATAGAGACTGGGAGTGGCTAAGTCATTATGCAAGGTAGCCTATTTCCCCTTGTTTTTTCCTACCCCGCCCCCCCCCCCCCGATGTTCTGATTTAACTTGGATTTAAACTTGGAGAGTGGTCAGTTTGGATGAGCTATTACCAGCAGGAGAATGAGTTTGTGTGTGTATGGAGGTGGGGGGGGTGAGAAAACCTGGATTTGTGCTGGAAATGGCCCACCTTGATTATCATGCACATTGTAGGGAGAGTGGTCACTTTGGATGAGCTATTACCAGCAGGATAGTGAGTTTGTGTGTGTGGTTTTTGGGAGGGGGGTGAGGGGGTGAGAGAACCTGGATTTGTGCAGGAAATGGCCCAACTTGATTATCATGCACATTGTGTAGAGAGTTGTCACTTTGGATGGGCTATCACCAGCAGGAGAGTGAATTTGTGTGGGGGGGTGGAGGGTGAGAAAACCTGGATTTGTGCTGGAAATGGCCCAACTTGATGATCACTTTAGATAAGCTATTACCAGCAGGACAGTGGGGTGGGAGGAGGTATTGTTTCATATTCTCTGTGTGTATATAAAGTCTGCTGCAGTTTCCACGGTATGCATCCGATGAAGTGAGCTGTAGCTCACGAAAGCTCATGCTCAAATAAATTGGTTAGTCTCTAAGGTGCCACAAGTACTCCTTTTCTTTTATTAGAAACAGTGCGAGTCTTTCTTGTGATGACAAGAGACTGCCTTGCAGTTGGTTCTTTGGGTGGTGTGGTGTTTTGAGAGTCTGTCAGTCTCTTGTTAGCCTGTATTCCTTCCGTGTCCTGCTGATCAAGCGTCAGTAGAGTGCATATTTCACCATCCTCCAAGGACATGTTTTTGTCTTGTGTTTATAGTGGGTAAACGTATTAGTTTGTGACTTCGGTGCAATACATGCCAATGCATAGCTACATTATATGAATGGGATTTATCTGTTCAACAAGCATAGCTTGCTTCCAAAGGGCATGATTTGTTCTGAGGCAATAACATGATCCTAAGAAGGTCTCCCAGCTGTAATTCTGGGATGTCTTGTCTTAGCTTTGTAGGCTTTGGCCTTTGCATGTCTCTCTTCCTTTTTGTCTGTTGCTCCTTCCACCACTACCGGTTGTAGTAATGGAAAGATTATAGGAACCAGGATACACATGCGGCTTGAAATCAAGCTGTGTACCAGATTGTTATTAAATCCTTCTGTGGGCATGTTACTGCATTCAAGAATGGGCTGCCATAACATTTCTTTGCTTTTTTCAGCTTTCTTTAGTAGAGTCTTAGTAATTTTAACTGCCAATTCAGCTTTGCCACTTTACAGGCTGTATTATGGTGATGGTGTGATATGAACAAATTTCCATTCCTGGGTAAACTGCACAAACATAGTTTAGGATGCCAAGTGTTATAGTTCAAGCAAGGGGAAGCTAAAAACAAATGTGTTTCCTTTAAGAAGATCTCAGGGAAGGAACAGTCTTAAAGTTCATAAGGTCCTTCCCTCAAGACTCTGGTTCACAGCTCCCAACTTTAGAGTCATCAAACAAAGCCCCCAGGGCCCAGTCAGATGAGTCCCCTGGAACCTAAGACCATGACCTGCAAAGCTTCTAGTCACCTCTCTCTTGCCCAGATTCCCTTTCTTGTTTAAATAACTGTGATGCTTCAAAAGGGAACTCAGAGTTACGAAGTACCTGACCATTACCTGTCTTTAGTGTGAAACAATATTGTCTGTGCCTACTGTGGTTTAGCTCCCTGAAACTAACAATCTTTGGTGCCACAACTACTCACTTCCTCACCCTCTCTGTAAGTACACATGAGCACCAGAGCACTCCCTGCAGTATCCAGCCCCTGTCACTGGACACTAACAGTGATTACCAGGTAAGCTGTCCCCAAAGAGATAGTGTATATACAGCTTGATTAGTACAAATCAGGATCAGGTCCTTCACAATAGCACAACTCTGTAAACTAATTACAGTGAAAACAAATGTAAGTTTAACAACAGAGATTAAGATTTAAGAGATCGCGAGCGAGAAGAACAGGTTACATGTAAAACAAAAAGGTGTAACATGCTTCAAGTCTAAACTTAATTTTTAACAGGCTAAAATCCTTGTTGAAAGCAATTTCTCACCTAACACCTCCCAGCGTCCTGGCCAAGATCAGACTTTCATAAATGCCGAAAGCATTTTTTGCCTTTTTGCTTCCTGAGTGAAGGATGATAAAAGTGTTTTTCCTTCACCTTATATTTCTTAAAATTCATTGTTTTTCCCCCAAAGACAGGCTGATGCCTTTTGTTTCCTTCTAGGGGTGCTGGCTTCAAGATGTCTTTCCATAGCCCTGTTTTTTCACATCTCCCGGTAGACCTG
Organism: Eretmochelys imbricata; assembly: GCF_965152235.1. Taxonomy (NCBI): domain Eukaryota; kingdom Metazoa; phylum Chordata; order Testudines; family Cheloniidae; genus Eretmochelys; species Eretmochelys imbricata. The sequence continues at coordinate 246,575,749 of NC_135573.1, forward strand.
TTTTTCCTGTTGACTTTCACATGTAAATGGGACTTCCATTATATTGGCTTTACAATGCCAATTTACATCAGAGATAGACATGCTTTGTCTGGCAGAAAAAGCATTTGTCAACTATATATTTGCAGTGTGTCTGCATAACTTTAATATAATCAGTATATACAGTTTCACAATGATATTAATGACCAGCGTGATCCTAGCTTTCAATTAAGATCACTCTGTAATGATGCTGCCTTTGGTGGGATACTTCTGAGACTATCAGTTCAGGACAAATTGCTTAGAGGCAGGGCAGTTACAGGCCAGGCTGGGGTTTCTCCACTTCTAAAGCACACCAAACCAGCCAGCCAGAGAGGACTTTGGTTTTACCCCACTGGCTAACCATAAGTCACACAAGCAATTCCCTTAAACACTCCAGTTTCCTAGTATCACCACCAGTGCCACTCATTATGAGGACGAATGAGTATGAAAACCAATGCCCCAGGAAAAGAAAAAAGGTTCTCCTGATCCCAAAGGGCCAAGCCCCAGACCCAGGTCAATATACGAAGTAGATCTTACCTACAATCACACTGTTGCCAATCCTTTAGAATATATCTTATTCATAAAAGGAAGAAGATATAGATAAGAGTTAGATTTGGTTAAATGGAATCAATTACATACAGTAATGGCAAAGTTCTTGGTTCAGGCTTGTAGTGATGATGGAATAAACTGCAAGTTCAAATCAAGTCTCTGGAGTACATCCACAGCTGGGATGGGTCATCCAGTCCTTTGTTCAGAGCTTTAGTTTTCAGCAAAAACAACAAGGAGTCTGGTGGCACCTTAAAGACTAAGATTTATTTGAGCATAAGCTTTTGTGGGTAAAAACCTCACTGCTTCAGATGCAGTGAGGTTTTTACCCACAAAAGCTTATGCTCAAATAAATCTGTTAGTCTTTAAGGTGCCACCAGACTCCTTGTTGTTTGTGGATACAGACTAACACGGCTACCCCCTGATAGTTTTCAGCAAGGTTCCTTCAGAAGTAAGAAGCAGGATTGAAGATAAGATGGAGGGGTTTTCATGGCCTTTTATACTCTTTGCCCGTGGAAGGACACTCCTTTGTTCTGACTATGGAAAAAAAAATCACAGCAAGATGGAGTTTGGAGTCACATGGGCAAGTCATATGTCCATGCAGGACTCAGTTCTTTATAGGCCAATGCCCTTGTTTACATGTTAGTTTGAGCGTTCCCAGGAAATCTCAGATGTGGATTGGTGTCTCCCAAAGTTCATTGTCAGTTAACTGTTTCTTGACTGGGCACTTACTGAGAATAATCCTCTCTCAAGAAGATGACCAAATGCTTCATTGAGGCTACTTGGAATCAAATACATTTTGAGATACAAGTACATAACCCATATTCATAACTTCAAATACAAAAATGATACACATGTAAAGCCAGCATAATTATAACCAGCAAATCATAACCTTTTCATAGACACCTCACACGACAACCTTTGTACAATATTTGCTGCAAATATATAACAGTGGTTGAAACAATTATCTATACATTTACAGTTCATGTCAATAACTTCACACACACACACAACTTTATAAATAAATACTATTACAGCAAAGTGTTAGATGCAGTGAGTTTGTCAAGCCTGATAGGAGTTGCTGTTACAGAACAGTGAACCCTTTGCCAGTTGGCATCATGGGGTTCTTAGGGTCACAGCAGCCCCAGGGCAGAACAGGGGGCCTCCTTGATTACATCTAAGTTGTTCTGGTTGTAGGCTCCAGCCTGTTCCTTAAAAGGCTGGTACACTCCTTCACACCATGTCTGCTGAAATGTTTCATTGCTTTGTCTATGACAGTTGCTGTGGTAGTGTTTGACAGTTTGTCTACTTTGTCCCAGAAGTCTGAATAGTAATCTACAATAATGAAATAGTTTGTGCGGTGTTGGTGAAAAGGTCCATTCCTACTTTGCTCCAAGTCTGCCGGGGGTGCTTCATATTTTTTCCACACACACACACACACACACATTTTTGTTTTGTTTTGCTGCTTGGCCTGCATTTCCCACATGTATCACATCTTCTCATCTTTAGTCATGTTTGCCCAGTATATGGCATCCCTAGCTTTCCAGATACAGGCTGCTATTCCGGAATGGTTCAGATGTATTCTGGAGAGAATTTCTGTTCTCAGTGGTCTGGATATTATGATTTGTCTGCCTTTATATAGGATGCTATACTATATATTCAGCTCATCTTGACAGCTCCAGTATTCTTGAAAGGCAGGTGACAAGGTTTCCCCATTGGTGTCTGGCCAGCCTGACAGAATGACTGACATAAACACTAGTAAATCACTGTCTTGTATAGTTTGTTCATTGATTCTTTTCAGCCTTGAAAATGGCACATAAATTGGCTGATACCTTAGTGATAGTGACCTTGATACAAACGCTACCATCTTTCCCTTTTGTGGGAGTAATGTCCCAAGCCCTGGTTGCCTCTTCATTCACATAATAGTATTTCAGGATGGGGTATTTGGTCACCAGCTCCTTGATACGTGAGAGGACTGCATCATGTTGAGGTAACCATGTCCACACTGAATCATACCTCAGGGGTTCACACACATCTGAAAGACTTGATGAAACTTTGTCAGCTAGTTTACAAATCCTAATAGTCTCTGAGCTGATTTGATATTCTTAGGTGTGGGCATCTGTTTTACTACATTTATCTTTTGGGGGTTAAGTTGTAGCCCATGGGTAGTCAGTGAGTGTCTAATGTATGCTACTGCAATCAATTTCATGTTGTTTCACTTTGGTTCTCTTTCTAGCAAGCAGATAAGGTTGCGGCCAAGATCTGCCACAGCTTCCACCACACTATCTCCACATCCAGACACCAGAATGTCATCAGCCATGATGCTGATCCTTGTGAGCCCTCTTAGTATGTCTTGCTGGGGGTACTGATATTCTTCCATTTCAGGTTTCATTCCAAACATCACTCTCAATCTGTATCTACCTATTGGTGTCCAAAACGTGGTGAGTTAGCTGCTTACCTTATCCAGTAGCACTTTCCAATGTCTGGCATCAAGTACTGTACTGAGAATATTTTTGTTTTTGCCAAGTCAGATATTTCTTCAATAGTAAACATTTGCTAGTAAGCTCTTTTTAGTACTTCGTTTAAATTGCTCAGGTTTGTGTAAATGTACAGCTTGCCTGGCCAGGGCACCGGAACAAGGTGGGGGGGGGGCAGAGCCCCACCATTTTAAAAGTGGAAAGGCTGTACCCTCTCATATTTTACTGGCCCTAAGGGCAAGGACAAAGGGGAAGGGGTGTAGAGGAATGAGTGGAAGGCTGGTCTTGGGGGAAGAAGCGTTATGGGAGCAGGACCTCAGGGGAAAGGGAAGTGCAAGGGTGGGACCTCAGGAAGATGGGGTGGCATGAGAACAGGGCCTCAGGGGAATGGATGGCATAAGAGTGGGGACTCAGGGAGAAGGGGCGGTGCGGGGGGATGGGGCCATGGTTCAGGTGCCAGTTGCCCTCCTACTTGTGGGCCCTGACACCAGCAATGATGCCTTCTTCTTCCATTTGCTTTATTAGTCCTCTTATGTTTTTCTTAGATTACAACGTGTACTCTGCAAGGTAGGCACTGTTCTGGTTGAATCATTTGATCGGTTTCCAGGTGTTACATGCCTGGAGGACATCCCAGTCCTTCAAATTATTTTGGTAATCTTTCAGCAGCTTTGCTGATGCCACAGTGCATTGTCTGCCAGATATGGGGTATTTTTTTTATTTTGCTTGTGTGTCTATTATATTAATTGTTTGTCTCAGGTTTAGTGTCACAGGGTTCAAGCATTCACATGTTTTAGCTCAGAGCTGTGTTGTTTGTACTACGAGAAATTTCATCCTGTACAAGCAGAATACCAAGGAACAGTAATTTTCTTTGTCCTAGTGGTGTTATGATCATGCCATCAGATAATTTTAATATGACTTTCCTGTCGATGTCCTGTTCGTTTGTGTGCCGGTGCCTTGTAGTTGCATCTGGTGTTAGTCTGAGCTTTACAAATCTTGAGTTTTCTGTTTTGCACTTCATTAATGTCATATATGCAAAATCCCATCCTCAGCATCATTGCTTGCTTCCTTGATATTGTGCATTTCTTGTCTGTAAGCTTGGGCTTATTGATTTATCTTGCCACAGCTACTGCACGTGACCCCCATATTCAGGGCATTTTCCAATATGATATTTTTCTCCAAAATATTCACAAGTCTTTTTTTCCATTTTGTTTATTTCCTGTGCTTTGTATTTATGCAGTTATCTTTGCATAAATTTAGATGTATTCTTTTTTAATTTCATGGTTGTCCTTTGCCACTCAGTGAATTATCTCTGCGTCTGCGCCACTTATTCTGTGCATTTGGATGTGAGCTTGTTCACCAGCTTTGCATGTGTCTATAGCTCTTGGCAGAGCTCATGTGGTTAGTCGAAGCATTCTGCTTCAAGTTCTTGCATCTTTTGTGCCTATTGCTAATCTAGAATGAATTAGTTGATCTTTTAAGATTCGATAACCTTGTGAGTCATCCATTTTGTGCAGTTTTGCAGTTTACTGATCTGTTATTTCTCCAGATTCCTGATTCCACTTGTTGTAAAAACACCTTTCATATATTAGGGAGACAAGGTGGGTGAGGTAATAGCTTTTATTGGACCAATTTCTGTTGGTGAGAGATACAAGTTTTTGAGCCACACAGAGCTTGAATATGATATTTTTTGTGGGTTGAAAATGCTTTTGCATTCTAGGATTTTACATGGGTCCTCTCAGTCTGCTGCTGTTGCCATATCCACATGCTTTTGGACCACATGGTAACTGTTGGCCATTACTTCCAGTAAAACGGTTGTTCTTTTGTTTTTCCCTTTTTATGTAGCCCCATCACAATGTTGTGGTTTTCCTATTATCTAAATAATGTTAGTTGCTAAGCACATCTGCTTTCACGTCCATCTGTTCAGCGACAAGAATCTAGTATGCTGCCATGAATATTGTTTTCTCTGATTTTGTTTTTTGCAATATTCTTAGTTTTTGATTTCACATACCTGCAGGAGCCAACTCACTTCTCACACCATGTTTGGTGTTCAAGTATAAAGAGAGCCAATGCAGTCCAGCATTCAGGCTTTTCCCATTCTTTCACATATACTGGCCTCTCTCATCAAGCATTTCCTGCATGTGGTGTTCTCTAAATTTCTAGAGGTTGCCCTATACATAAGCATACTTATGCATAAGCTCTGTTATACCACAGAGCACCATATGGGGAAGCTATCTACCATAACACTCTCCCTTCCAAAGTTTAGGGGACATAAGAGACCATCAGCACAACTAATAGTTGTCAGAGGCTGTGGACAAGTTGGAAGTATGAGTTTGTGAAGGTCAGGAAAGAAAGAGGGGGCTCAAAAAAGGCAGAAGTGGAAGCCTGAGTTTGGGGGATAGTAGGAGAGGTTGTAGAAGGGGCATGAGGGGTTGAGAATAGGGATTGAGAGAGGTGTGAGCAGAAAGCCCAAAGAAGATGAACTTGGGCTAGGGGCTGTGGGAATAGTGGAGGTGGTCTGGGAACCTGGCTAAGAGTCAGGAGTAACCCAGCTGAGGGGAAAGGAACTAGAAGTATGGGGCTGACACTCTTTTGAGGAGGAGCATCATAGGGCAGCAGGTGTGCTGGGAACAGGTGACAAGAGAAGTAAGGGGTGACACTAAGAGCCCCTCACTGCCAACTGGCAGTGGACCCACTATACCACCATGGCCAAACTTACTGACCCTCTGAGCCGCATAAGATAATCTTCAGAAGTTCGAGAGCTGCAAGACATGCACAACCTTTACATTTAAAATGAACATCCTACTTACTGCATCACAGCTAATTATTGCTAGAGCTAGAGGCCTTGAGAGTCTCCATCCTGATCATAAGTCTTGGAAATCTGGTTGATACAGTATCAAGGCTCAGTCAGATGTTGATTTGTAAGGACTGCACGATGTTTCGATTTTACTAACTTCGTCACGGAGTACACCAATACACAGCAGTATGTTGTGTCAAATGGAAATGAGTCACACACTAGTCTTCTTGATTTGAGAATACTTCGTTCCTGGCACTTGCTTCCAGGACTCAATTGTAGACTGAGTATGCATCATCTTTAAAGCCTGGTCTTCCTGGATTTTCAATAGTTCCATTTCTACAGTAGATGGTTCTGTAACCATGGTTTTGGGAATTGGACAGCCATCATTGATCACATCAACCATGAATGAGTTTGCAAGAAAAGGCGAAGCAGGATCTCAGCTTCTACAAGTCTTCAAACCTGGCCTGAAAGTCATCAAGCAGTCCTTGTACTTTAGCTCTGTATTCCTCAAGTTTGTGATCTTCTACTTTGATTTCAGGGAATGTGTTTACCCTACTCTTGAGATGGGGAAAGTGGTTGCAGTCTCTTGATGCTATATCTCCTTGCAGAAGCTTTAACTTGTTCTGAAAGCTGAAGACTGTCTGAGTAAGGTCAGAAATAATCTTATCCTTCCCTTGGAATGCCAAATTGAGAGTTTGCAGATGCTGCATAATATCAGTGAAAAATATCAGATCCTGCATCCATTGCTCATCTTTTAGTTGTGGATCGGATTTTTTCATTTTCTTCAAGGAAAGCACCTATATGCTCCAACAATTCCACAAACCTATTTAAGATATTGCTGGTTAATAACCACCTCAAAATACAATACAAAGAGAGGTCATTAGGTTTGTCTTCAAGATCCAACTCTTAAATAAAATTTTTGAACTGTCAATGATTCTTCCCATTCGAGTGGATGAAATTTCTAGGACTATTTTCATACTTGAAGTATCTGCCTGTGAGATGTTCATAATGGGTGATGCAATGACCAGAGAAATTCCTGAAATTTGGGATCGCTTTTCAAGAGTCCGATAAGGCCTACTTTTTTCCCCCACCACTGCAGGTGCTCCATCTGTTGCAACACTGACAAGTTTATCCACTGGTACATGAGCATTTGTCAATGTTTTGCCAAGTGCGTTCTTTATTCAACATCACAAGTTGTTTCTTTTAGCACCACTAAGTCCAACATTTCTTCTTTCATAATTACATCTGCGGAAACATAGTGAACAAATGTCACTGGTTGTGGTTTATCTTGAATATTTGTGGATTCATCAACAGCTAGGCTGAATGCTAGAGAATTCTTTAGATCGTTTTGCATGTTCCTTGCAACACCACTACTAATCTGGGAGATCCGCCTCTTTGTAATGTGACACGAAATTGGAATTTGCCATATTAGTTGAAGTTTTGTGTAACTTGGATCTAAAATTGCAACCACTTCTGCAATATTCTTCTTAACAAATTCTCCATCACAATATGGACATTTAGCACGAATGATATTCAGTGCCATAACAAAACTAGCTCCAGTCATTGTGTCAGCTTCCTTACTGAATGCAGAAAGTAGTGTCTGTTGATTGTTGAGGCATATTTTAATGTGGTTAGCTTATTTTTCCTTAATTCTGATCCAGGACGGTACTTAGACGAAAAGTTATTGTGAGTTGTTTCGTAGTGACATTTCAAGTTGCTTGCTTTGTCGTGAGAGAGTGATGCATTGCAGATTAGGCACAGGGGTTTGCCACCTTTACTAGTGAATGCAAAATCTTCCTCCCATTCTGGCTGAAAACTCAGTTTTCTTCTTCATACTTGCGTTTCTTACAGTTTGAAGATGTCATTGTCATCCACAAAATTAACGTAGTGTCCCTAAACCTCAGCGCCCCCCCGCAGGGCTGAAGCCGTGAGCGCTGGCTCGCCTTACTGCGGAGAAAGCACCAAATCTTGGCACCCCCTTCCCACTGCGGGGCTGGAACCACGAATGCTGGCTCATCCCTCTCTCTCAGGGGGAACCCCCAAGGCTTGGCACCCCTTCCCACTGCTAGGCTGAAGCTGTGAACGCTGGCTCATCCCACCCACAGGGTGAAGCCCCAAGCTCCACGAGCCTCAGCTCACCTGTCAAAGAGCCGCATGCAGCTCGTGAGCCATGGTTTGTTACTCGTATCAGGCCTGACACACTCACTACCCCACCGTCGTTGTCAGATGTACATAAAAGGAATTTTGTAAAGTATTATATGTAAACTGGTGATACACTGGTTCTGAAAATTATTGCATGATGTATGTACAGACTGTGTACAGTTGTGTGTGTGTACTGGAAATACATTCTTAAATGTGTTTGGGAGGCAGTGCATACAGCTAGCCTGCCCTAGACAGAAGAAAGTGTATGTACCTGTCTGACTACCTCTGCATGTAATCAAGCCAAACAAAGCCATAAAGCTAACAAGCGGCCAAGATGACATGCTGGCCACTTCCGGGAGTGGCGTGGGGCCAGGGCAGGTAGGGAATCTGCCTTAGCCCAGCTGCACACCACTGCCACCCCAGAGCCGCTCGAGGTAAGCAGCGCTGGGCTGGAGCCCACACCCCAAACCACTCTGTACCCCAAACCCCTGCCACACCCCACACCCCTGCCCTGAGTCCCTTCCTGCACCCCCTCCCACACCACAACCCCCCACCCCAGCCCTACATTCATGGCCCTGCATACAATTTCCCCACTCAGATGGGGCCCTTGGGCCAAAAAGTTTGCCCACCCCTGGCTTAAGAGTTAGGGGTTTTGATAGTGGAGCCCAGCTCTGGCCCAGGGCCTTGTGAGATTTGAAAGGACTGAAACCCAGGAACACGTTAAGGATGCCCTCCCTAGGCACTTCCTACTACCCCTCTATTGTCCAAAGTTTAGTCTGCAGCAAGGAGGTGTGAAGCGGGTCTGTTCACTGCTGGGTGCAGCCTCATGGCCAGGCTTGGCATGGGAGCACTCCTTCTCAGGGTTGCAGCTTCCTCCTCCTGTGACTTGGCCCTCTGGCCCAGTCAGTTCCAAGTCTCTCCCCGTCAAGGTAGTCCCTAAACAACACAAGGGGAATTAACACAAACAGAGTTCATACTACAGAGAAGAGGAAGTGCCTCCCTCTCAGGGTGTACCTGAAACAGATCCTCTGTTCTCTCAGGGAGGGACCTTTGAGCAGCTACTGATGGGCAAGAGCCTGCCTTCTCATAACAGTTACAGGTCTACTCTCTGCCATGGTCTATCATAAGTGAGCTGTTCTGCTCCCTTTTAACTCCTCCCCCAGTCTGGGCATCTCTTGCAGGTTGGGCGGGGCTGGCTGAGTCCAGAGCAGTTTCTTAACCCCTTGTTGCCTGTGTGGGATTTGTAAACCCCATCACACTGTCATGTTAATGGCATTCAGCTACTGGCAACAGGCATGCTGCTTATTGACAACTTTGTGGAAAAAAGGCCCTGGCCACAGACAGGTTTGCGGGGCTGCAGCTAGGGAAGAAAGTGCTGGGATGTGCACAGTACCTCTCCCTGTGCTCTTAAGCTGCATCCTGCTGTCAGGCTCAGCACGTTCCACAGCTACCTTCCCTGCTGCAGTCCCACTAACCTGCCTGCTTCTGGGACTCACCACCCTCACAGGAGATAATGTGCTGAGACACCCGCATCCCTACCCAGCGCGGGAACCCTGCTGGAGTCCAGGTGCTAAGGGCTAGGAAGGGAAGCTGTGAGGTAAGGCTACAGGCAGGACAGGGGGGCGCAGCGGCATGGGTGCGGAGGCTTTCCATGGAGAACAGGGCAATGGGCGCCTGAAGAGCTGTGTGGTACTTTTTGTTACCCTCTCTGACCTGCACTTTGCCCTGGTACCACGGGCCATGCCTTAACACATCCCAGTGCTTCCTTCCTGGGCTGCAGCCCTGCAGACCTCCCTTTTGCTTACTGGCAATTTTCAGATAATAGTAATTTTTTGCTGGGAACTGAGAGGTGCTAAGAAGGGATATCCACTCCATTTGTAGCACTTTGCAACTGAGGAATGTGGCCAGACTTTCAAAATGAAAAAACTAGGACTCTTCTTGTACAACAGAGATGTGTGTTGGGGTCTCAAGCACCTTAAGGTATTAGGGCTCATGCAGTGCAGGGGTCCATCTCTGCAGAGTTTATGGGAGGATCAAAGCATTAGCTGTGAGACACTCCAACCTGCAGGATTTGGGGAGAGGCCCATAGGTGGTGGTGAACTCTGTCCACGCTGAGCTCTTTGGAATGTCCACAGCTATGTGAATTTGTTGGTGAAGTGTGCACTGAATGAGACAAGGGTCCCCAGGAGCCATTAGAGGTTTGTGCATCACCTTTAATTTACTTTGGTGAACAGCTCATTTAATTCATTTAAATGTTACTAAATACATTTTATTTAATAAACCCACTGGAAAAGCCACCCAAAAAACCCCTCTTAGTTTCCAAATAATTTAACATCACTAAGCAACAGTAAACTTAGTTAACATGTCATTTACAAATTCAAGCACTTAAAAGCAAGGACATGAGCAAGTAAGAACATTATATTTCACACTATTCACATAACTAAACATGTTAAACACTAATTCTTATAAGAAAAGGCCCATATGTGCTTTAATTTCATGACTTTATAATACTCCATGATTGTATTGCTTCGTCTAAGCAAGTACTCACATATGCTGCTGCAAAATCAAACTAAATTCTGCAGAAAGCCCCACTGTTTCACTATTTCCTTATGCACCCCCTTCTCTCTGTATCTCTTTGGTGTCTCTTGTCTTAGACTGTAAATTCTCTGGGGGTAGGGATAATCTTTTTATTCTGTGTTTGTACAATACTTAACACAATCTGGTCCTAGTCCATAACAGGGGTGCCTACATGCTAATGCAATGCAAATAATAACCTCCCCAGCACTTTTTTAGGGGGGCACCTAAAACGTGACACAGACCAGGATTATGGGGAATCAATACATTAGCTGGATGCTTTTGCTAAAATGGCCATTAGTGACATGATGGTTCCCAGTGCTGAGGTCTGAGTTACCCTCTGTAGGTTTCAGAGTTAATGCTCCATTGTGAAGAAAGGCTCAGGCCACACAGTCCAGGCCATGCCAGGCCAGCACCGCACTGGTCATAGTGCAGTCTCATTCCAGCTCACGTGCACCGCCAGGATGATTAACCCCCTAGATTCCGGGGGTCCTTCCTGCAGCAAAGACACAGGGTCAAACTTCTCCACGGCCATACGCTCAGCCTCATCCTCGCTTCCCCATTGGCCAGTCACTGCCTAACCCTCGCTCGCCATTGGCTGTTCCCGTTTCCTCTACTCTCACTCTCTATTCGGTCAGTACCAGCTGTGATTGGCTAGGCTGGATGGGACTCCGCCCAGCCCGGACGCGGGCCCTGTGCCGAGGCGCGGTGGCGCGATCGGGCGATGCGGTGACGTGCGGCTTTCCGGGCGCTGCTATTGGCGGGAGCGGGGTGACGGGCGATGTGGCGCGCGCTGTGCGGGTTTGTGGCGGCTGTGGGTGGCAGGGGCGCCGCGCGCTCTCACGCCTCGCGACTGCCCGCCGGGAGCCTGCTAGGACAGGAGGCCCGGGCCGACAGCCCCGCGGGGTGAGTGCAGCGGCGGCGCCTGCCGCAGCGTCTCTGGCCGGGGGGGCGATGGGGGAGGGAGTAATGGAAACGGAGTGGCGGGGCGGGGCGCTAACGGGAGCAGACCTTGGGCATGGTCTGGACAGGGGTTGGTGATGTAGAGTATGCGGGGGAGGCGGGGGGTAGGAGGAGGATGTGGGGACGGGAGTGGGAGTGTCAGGGGACAGGAGGGTGGGGGTGTCGGGGTAGGAGGCTACGGGGTGGGATGTGGCGGGGGACGGGAGTGGGGGTGTCAGGGGGTAGGAGGATACGGGGTGGGGATGTCGCGGGGGACGGGAGTGGGGGTGTCAGGGGGTAGGAGGATACGGGGAGGGGGAGTGGGGGGTTAGGAGGATGAGGGGAGGTTGTGGGGACGGGAGTGGGGTGTCGGGGTAGGAGGATACGGGGAGGGGATGTCGTGGGGGACGGGAGTGGGGGTGTCAGGGGATACGAAGATGGAGTGGGGGGGTTAGGAGGATGAGGGGATGTTGCGGGGACAGAAGTGGGGGTGTTGGGGGGGTTAGGAGGATGGGGTGGGGATGTCAGGGGGACAGGAGGATGTTGGGGGACAGGAGGATGGGGGTATCGGGGATAGCAGGATGGTGGTGGGGATGCCGGGGGACAGGAACGGAGGGGTGTCAGGAATTAGGAGGATGGGGGGTGTCAGGGTTGGGGAGGGTCTCCCACCAAGGTCTCCCAATCTCTTTATCTGACTTCCTATAGGGTCTGCTACTGAGCTCTCTGGGATTGGGGATGGGGTGTCTGGGAGGGAGGATGGGTGATATTGGGGACTGGGGTGGGGTTGGGAGTGTCAGGGGAACAGGGGCTTAAGGGGATGGAGGTGGGGTTGAGGGGATTTTGCGTGGAAGGGCCTTTTACACCCCTGGCTCTTTCTAGTGCGGGTGAATCTTCTCCTTAGCTGTAACTCCTCATCCACTTCATCTGGTCCCAGCCTGAGGCCCCAGGAGTATCTTTCTGTGCTGGGTGTTTTCTTGCGATTGCGTAGGTTGGTGTGTGAGGCTGGCACTGTTGCAGTGGGACCAACCTTCTCTTAGAGAATTTGGATCATCTCTCTGAAGGGTTGTTGTCACCATCATCTTAAATCATACCTCAGTCGGAGACCTGCTTCTCAGTGTTGCTGGCAATACTGAAGAGTCCCTGTAACTGAGGGAGATTAAAGGAAAATATTTCCTTGATACATTTGATGGTATTCGTTGTCTAGTCGTCATCACTGTTTCCACTCGGTAGTGTGGGTTTGTCACAAAGCAAAAATGAAACAATTTTTTAAAATTGCAAAAGGTGACTGTAAAACCCTCAGTCATTTGTAGGAGCCTTAGGGGCAGACAAATCACCTATAACTAACTTTAATTCCTTTTTTAAAAAGTATAAATTGATTTGTAGCACTAGTAAAGTCTCTATACAAACTTATCACATCTTGGGCAGATCGTGCAGCACTTTGGGCGCAGGAAAAAAACAGGATGAAAAAGGTATTTAATTAGAAAATTGTTTAGAATCCACTGCCTCATGTTAGTTTCTGGGCATATTGCACCTCAGACTCCTGCTCTCTGCTCTGTCTCATTATTACTACACTGCGATAAGACATCTCATAGTGGTCTCAGAACCCTGGCTCCAGTCCAAGCCTGATCATCTACACTGGAATTTTTAGCCCCACAGCTCAAGTTCTGTTAGACTAACTCAGCTGACCCTGGCTCAAAGACCCAGTTCTGTGAGTTATTTTTATCACAGTGTAGATGTACACTCTGAGCACGCACCCTCTTGGTTTCGGGCCTGTAGTTGTCATGTGTCTCTCAGGGTGGAATCATGCAATTCTCCCAGTCTGACAGGGCCCTAAGTTGCATTTTTCTGTGTATGAACTGTGATTATCTCACCAGATCTGATTTATGTCCAGACGGCGATTCTGTTCCCTCTGTGGGGCAATGACAATGGTAAATCAGTGACCAAACAACCTCCTTAAAGCAAGCATTTCATAAAAAAAAATCTTAAAAATCTTAAAACAGATTGTACATGTTTACCTTATCAGATTTTTAACCATCTTTCACATGGAGACCCTGGTAGATATGACTTCTTATAGTGTCTTCCATTGAGCTTCTCTCTGTCTCAGCTCGTCTCCCTACTCAGAGCTTACTGACAACTCCCAAAGCCAGGGGTGGCCAACCTGAGCCAGAATTTACCAGTGTACATTGCCAAAGAGCCACAGTAATAGGTCAGTAACTCGCCATCAGCTCCTCCCTCCCAGCACCTCCCGGGGAGGAGTGAGGACATGGCAGGCTCTGGGGAGGGGGCAGAGTGGAGGCAGGGCCTGTGGCAGGGCCACGGGTTGAGCAGTGAGCACCCCCGGCACATTGGAAAGTTGGCGCGTGTAGCTCCAGACCCGGAGTCGGTGCCTATACAAGGAGCCGCATCTTAACTTCTTAAGAGCTTCATGTAGCTCCAGAGCCACAGATTGGCCACCCCGCCCTAGGCAGTTTGGCAACTCCACCCTCCTTTGCAGGAGTCATGTCACTTTATAGCCATTTGTAGTCCTTTGACCTGGTAATCTCTAGCTTTGGCAAAACAATCTTTGTAACTTGTTGGAGACTGAGTCCTTGAATCTACCAGATTGCCTCATTGTCTTTCATGTCCTTGGGAGTTCCTATCTGGGAAGCAACTGTGCCCCCTTCACACACATATATGTACATGTGGTCCAGGCCATATGATTAGTTTACAGAATCTGGTTTGGGCAAGCTGATCTGTACCATATGATGCAGGATTTCCTATATCAGATCAGAGATCCAGCGTCCTTCTAGGGCTAATACCTGCTCTTTCAGAGAAGAGAGACAAAAATCCATAAAGCATCTAGCTAATATTGCAGTACAGTACATATTGTGGGGTAGCCAATACCTTCATCTCTGAGCCAATCCATTTACATTTATCAGAATAAAGTTTGCTTATCCTTCTCTAAACAAAATAATAACTATAACTTATTGTAAAACTATCCACAGTATTAGAGTCTACCACCTATGGCAGCAAATTCTGAAGGCTGAACATGTGATGTGTGAAATATTCTAACTTCTAAATTTGCTGGCCCGCAGTCTCATCAAGTGATTGTCTCTTTTGATCACTGTTTTCACTAGAAAGAGAAGTACCACAGCTATGCCTGAAGTAAACACAGATAATCTTGATGAGCAGCAGGTGCAGCTTTTGGCAGAGATGTGTATCCTTATTGATGAAAATGACAAGAAGATTGGTGCAGATACCAAGAAAAACTGCCATCTGAATGAAAACATTGATAAAGGTACAGTTTAAATTGATAGGAAATCATGTTAATAATTGTATGATATATATAAATAAACATAAACCTGGCCTTGAAGAGTTTACAATCTAATTTCAAAGCAAGATGCTACAGTGGGAACAACAAACAATTGGAGGCAATAAGGAAGGGAGAATAAAGATAATAGTACTAGGAACATATGGCTGTGAACATTTAGCAAGGTGCTTTTGACTCACTTAGATTTTTTTTAACTTACAAAATATAAGCAAATAGATATAACAAAATAAGTCTTAGAAGACAGTAATTAACTTTTATTTTAGTAGGTTTATTTTTTCAAACGGCAAAATATAACCACTTCACAGAGGGGAGTTAAAAGGGAATTTGTCTCAATTTTATATGCTGGTTTGTGTCTACTAGAAACAGAGTCTGTATACTTCTTGAATGCTTATCCTTTTTATTTTTGGTGGCCCAATAAATGGTATTTCTTGTAAGGTTTGCAGATTGCTTTTGTGTACTCACAGTAACAAGGAGCTTGTCCTGGAGAAGGACAGAGAGCTAACACTTTTGGGAAAGTTCTGGTTTTACATTCTACTACTTATTCTATGCACATTATTGAGAGCTGGATGCCTTCCAAAGTAAAGTTTGGGATTTTAACAGCCTGTTCTACATTATTTCTCTCTGATATAAAATCTCACATAAGGACTAAGCCCCAGTAGTGACTTGCCCAAACATGCCTTAGATAAACTTCCTTCAGAAACATTGAGCTTAATTGTAATAAGATATTGGAAGCAGATACTTAGAAATTTGTGCATGTATAGGAATAGGAAAAGCTAACATTTAACACAGGTCAAAATACAAAATCGAAAGTGTTTCTTTTTTTCCACTTCTTAAGAAAAGTTTCTAGTACGTAAGATTGAGGAAAAAAACCTTTCAAAGATGAACCTATTCTGGTTCCGTGATCTTTGCTATTGTACTTGCAGTTCTTTTTTAATCAGAGAATAATACTCATGTTTTTATGTCTGTTTTAGGATTATTGCACCGAGCTTTCAGTGTTTTTTTATTCAATACAGAAGATAAGTTGCTATTGCAGCAGAGATCAGATGCTAAAATTACTTTTCCAGGTTCGTATGTAAACATTTCTTGCTAAGGTAAAAAGCTGTGTTTGTGCCCCTCTTTCATTTCCCACCATAACTTCCTCTACAGACTTTAAGATCAGTTTCCTTGGGGAGAGGAGAGAAAGTTAATTAGTTTTGGGCTTTTCCAGAGGATGAAGCCAATGTATAGGCACATCAGTTTCTTGCATTAGAGAATAATTATAGCATGGATTAGAGACCTGTTGGGAGAGATTGTCCAAGGACATGTGCAGACATGTTTATGCAGGTCCAGGGAGTGCTTGTAACTAACTTTTTCAATAGAGAAGAGCTAGAAAGCAAAGTGGGAAAGTCATGCAACTACCTGTGCAAATGGAATTTGATCCTTTAGATTCTACTTGGAAAGAAGTGCAACTGAAGTTTCTCAGGAAAAAAATATTTAGCTGTTGGAAGACGATCCTGAGTTGAATCTGAAAACTGACTCCTTTTACTTGACGTTGCTGTTTTAGTGGTTCTCTTTCCACCCCCCTCATAAGGTAGCAAAAATACTGCTTTTGATCAAAAGGTACCGTGCCCCTATCGCACGGTCTAGAGAGGCTCCGAACTGAGTGTGCGTATCTCAGGGCAGATTGTCAAAAACAGAACGGACACCCCAGACTGTTGGTATGTACTATAATTAGATTTCACCAAGCCAGTAACAAAAGTGAACTCCTAGATCACTGTATCTAACAGTGTTTCCATGGAGTCACAGTCCCCCTAGACTCTCCAGTCTATCTTGCTGTCCAGGCAAGCTGGACTTAGTGATAAATGGTCACTTACACCAAAATATTCAGGTTGCTCCCAGTTCCAAGAAGCCAGTCACTTACCCCAGATCAACTGGTACTTTAGATCTCATGTCAAAGACAATAGAATATAGAATCATAGAATATCAGGGTTGGAAGGGACCTCAGGAGGTCATCTAGTCCAACCCCCTGCTCACCAATCCCCAACTACATCATCCCAGCCAGGGCTTTGTCAAGCCTGACCTTAAAAATATCTAAGGAAGGAGATTCCACCACCTCCCTAGGTAACGCATTGCAGTGTTTCACCACCCTCCTAGTGAAAAAGCTTTTCCTAATATCCAGCCTAAACCTACCCCATTGCAACTTGAGACCATTACTCCTTGTTCTGTCATCAGCTACCACTGAGAACAGTCTAGATCCATTTTCTTTGGAACCCCCTTTCAAGTAGTTGAAAGCAGCTATCAAATCCCCCCTCATTCTTCTCTTCCGCAGACTAAACAATCCCAGTTCCCTCAGCCTCTCCTCATAAGTCATGTGTTCCAGTCCCCTAATCATTTTTGTTGCCCTCCACTCGACGCTTCCCAATTTTTCCACATCCTTCTTGTAGTGTGGGGCCCAAAACTGGACACAGTACTCCAGATGAGGCCTCACCAGTGTCGAATAGAGGGGAACGATCACGTCTCTCGATCTGCTGGCAGTGCCCCTACTTATACATCCCAAAATGCCATTGGCCTTCTTGGCAACAAGGGCACACTGTTGACTCATATCCAGCTTCTCGTCCACTGTAACCCCTAGGTCCTTTTCTGCAGAACTGCTGCCAAGCCATTCGGTCCCTAGTCTGTAGTGGTGCATGGGATTCTTCCGTCCTAAGTGCAGGACTCTGCACTTGTCCTTGTTGAACCTCATCAGATTTCTTACCTGAAGGCAGTTCTGTAACAAATTAACTAAAGGTTTATGAACTGGGAAAAAGAAATAAGCGTTATTGGCAGGTTAAAGCAAGCCAACATATATATGCAAATGAGTTGCAATCTAAGTCCTAAGAGTGACAGAGCTGTAGTGATCTATCAATTTAACGTATCTTTCAGGGTGGATCCAGGTGTAACTCCTGGGGGTCTCTGGCCCTGTGAGAGTTCAAACAGCAAAGGGATGGAAAATTTTGTTAAGTCTTCGTTTTATTTCCTTCATTCAGCCTCCAGTTCCATAGGATGAGTGTCCTTGCATGTAGCATTTCCAAGGTGTGATAGGGCCCTTCACCAATCCTTTGTATTGCACTGTTCCTTGATGTCCCATCTGATTTTGATGATTATTCTGAGTGGGCAGGAGACACTCTTCCCATCGGAGTTCAAATTTAAAGCAAATATTTTCAAAGTTATAAAGCAAAACTTATGTATTTCCTTACAGCATGAAATACAGACATTACAAATAAAATGAATGCATGCAGCAACTAACAAACATACTATAGAGTCTAAGCCTAGGGTAATCAATAGGCGGACTGTGGGCCAAATCCAGACTATCAGACACTTTTGAATGGACCACAAAATTTGTTTATTTACTACTTATAATTATTGTTACTGTGGTGTGAAAAATGTTTCTTTGTAGTCTGAACCTTGACCGTGAAATTTGGACCTTGGAAAAAAAATAGACTAACCTTGGTGCAAGCACTAAATACAGTCTTAGAAAACTAATACTGATTTTAAGCAACGCTAACACATAAGTGAGATGGTCCAGTCTGTATAGCTATGAGTTTGTCAGTTTTTAGCTAATGCCTGGAGCTTTGGCAAGACCTGGCACCTGGCCTGCCAGGTTCACAGCCATCTGCAACCTCCCTCTTTTTATCCTTTCATGCTTTGGTCTTTTTTCTCACCCTCTAGTTCTTTATTAATGTCAAAACAATAGGCAAGACAACTTACAGAGAAACCTAAATATGCTTGTTTCCATTTAGAACTGTGAAACTCATCTTAGACTTGAAAATGTCTAAATCTTGTCTGCTCCAGAAAAATCTCATTGTATTATGAGATTGCTGCTTCAGTCAAAGCAGTCAGGCATGTGCTTTGCACCTGGGTTTTAATGATTATTTAGACTGGTTTGGTCACCAAGCAGCATTTACCATGCTACAATATCTGTAATTAATGTGAAAACATTCAGTGCAGTGGGTGGGTGCTCTTTTCTACCAATCTAAGGGCTTGTCTATGCAACTGCTAAGTTTGCAGCAAGCTAGGGTTTGAATCTACTCCTGCCATGGGTTAGTATGTATATGGACCCTGGTGCACCTTGATCTACCTCATTTTGAAACTGGAGTAGATTAAAACGCTCCGGGGCAGTGTGTGGCAGCAGGGTCCACATGAATACTTAGTGTGCAGCAGCCTAGCATGTTGTTAATCAAACTTTTAGACACTCCAGGTAAAGTCTACAGGATAAACAATGCAGAGGGTTTTGCCAGCTGATCTTGCAACACTAGATGAGATCCTCTGGGGGGGACAGCATTTGTTATCCAAGGTGATAATGCAGCACAAATAAGGCACTAACATGCAAAGTTAGGTTAATTTTAACTTCTGTTAGAAATATTTGATTAGGGGAAATCTGTTTCTGTTTTTTCTCAAACACAAACAAAGGGAGTAGGAAAGAATGCTCAAGCTTTAAAGTGGAGGGTGTTTAGACATCTTTTTAAAAAAACAAACAGACTGGTGATGCAGCTGTTCTATACTAGATTTCTGCAAGGTATTTTGCTGTTCTGAATATTGACTGTACACAAACTTTTTACAGATTGTTTTACCAACACTTGCTGCAGCCATCCACTAAGCACCCCACTAGAACTGGAAGAAAATAATGCCCATGGTGTTCGGCGAGCAGCACAGAGGCGATTAAGAGCAGAGTTAGGAATTCCTCTGGAACAGGTAACAGAGTGTGTCACTACAGATTAATAATTTACCTGAAGAAAAATTGTTGAACAGTAAACTTTTGAATTTGGCACAAAGTAACTACCTGCTAGGATTTGTAATCAAAAGCTTACACTGAAGAGAAATTAAACTGTTGAATCTTGTAGGTCCAGTTGCTTAGGGAATAGATGTAAATATTGGTGAGTCAATTGGCACAAGTGTCTTCCAGATTCTAAAAGTCTTGTCCAGCTGCCTACTAAAGGATCCTGGAAGGCAGCGCATAAAGTAGAGACATAGGATTCCAAATACAGTGTTTAAAATCAAAATTATTTACAAGAATCTGAAATAAATATTGCCATCTGTTGTAAGTTACCGTAAATTAACAGTCATTGCCAAGAAACCCAACTGACTGTTAGCTGCCTTTGGTGTGTTTTATATTCTACAATGAACACAAGTTTGTGAGATACTTGTTGAAAAATATCCTGTTCTCTCTCTCTCCCATAACTGGACCCAAATACTTTAATCCTTGATACAGTACCAGAGCAATAAAATAAATTGTTTGCAAGAAAAAAGGATCCTTCAAGAGTACTTCTTCCTTCAACCTAAATATAAGGCAAAGAGTAAATAACATTGTGCAAAGTAAGACTTCATTTCAGTTTAAATCCTCTGTTTACTAACATGGGAAAGGACATTTAATCACCAACCTTAAAAAGTTGGACAACAATATTACAATGATTTTAAAAATACAAATTGGCAATGAGGGGTAGGGCTGCTGTACCTAGTCAATTATGAAAGTTGAAAGGGGTAACAAGTAGGATACCTGCCCGAGTCCCCTGGCAGTGTTGGGGTTTTTTTTATAATTACTTCACTATTTAAAAAATGTTTCTTCTGTTTCCATGTAGAAAAACCCACACAAAACCAGAAAGCATACTGGTGTATAGGGAAACAATGAAGCCAACTCAACAGGAGTGCTGTCAAATGCACCAAGTTGGACAAAAAAAAGTGTTTTTTTGCCTCTGTGTATTAAAAATAAGCTTCAAACTTTTTTCCAGACCAAAAATGTATGTTGGAGTGTTTTTTAAACTGACAGTGTCCCTTCAGAAAGGTGATGCATAACGGTCTTGTTTTTTCCACTTCCAAAATATATTAATTAAAATATCTTGCTGTATCTCCCTATCTCTTACTGCTGATTAGTTAATTAAGGATTTTGGTTTTAGGTAACTCCAGAAGAAATCTCCTATCTAACACGAATTCACTACAAGGCCCGCTCTGATGGGATCTGGGGAGAACATGAAATTGATTACATCTTGTTTGTGCGGAAGAACGTAACACTAAATCCTGATCCGAATGAGATCAAAAGCTACTGTTATGTGACACAGGAAGAATTAAAACAGCTCTTGGAAAAAGCATCAAAAAATGAAATCAAGATTACTCCATGGTTCAAATTAATTGCAGAGACTTTTCTTTTTAAATGGTGGGATAACCTGCATAACTTAAATAGATTTGTGGATCATGAAAAAATACACAGAATGTAAAAAACTCTAAGTGAATGTAGTGGTGAGGGATAACAGTGGGATGCTATCTTAATAGCAGTAAGGTGACTTTTAATTCTTAAGGTTTTGAATACTGACAAAAATGGTACATCAGCAGTACCTATTGTAGGAATTTCTGTTCCTATGCATAGTGATGTTGTTTCAGTTGGGCTGGGTTTTTTGTGTTTTTTTGACGGGGTGGGCAGGGCTGTTGGGTTGTGGGTTTTTGTGTTAATTTACAGCTGAACAACAGTGCTGGCCTGACAGCATGGTAATTTAAGTCATCTTTTCAGAGCAGGCAAGCTGTGGTGTTACCCAAGTACTGAGAAAAGTTTTGAGTGTAAAGCCAGCCTTGATGACTATAAGTAACAGTAGGTATAGTATGAACTTGTTTGGGGCTTAATGAATACTAAGATAGAAAGCCTGTGTAGAAAATAAATTGTAAACCTTTATTTTGAGGGGCACTGAAATACATTTAATAAGGCTTATCAGATAAACACAAATAGGCAACAGCAAAGTAAACTTCCCTGCATTGCCTTTCCATGCAGTACCTATAACCTGACTGGGAGTGATGCTCTCTAATGCATGGAGGATAATCCAGTCTCTAACTACATTTAGTTCAAAGAAAAGGAGTACTTGTAGCACCTTGGAGGCTAACAAATTTATTTGAGCATAAGCTTTCGTGAGCTACAGCTCACTTCATCGGATGCACGTAGCTCACGAAAGCTTATGCTTAAATAAATTTGTTAGTCTCTAAGGTGCCACAAGTACTCCTTTTCTTTTTGCGTATACAGACTAACATGGCTGCTACTCTGAAACCTCCATTTAGTTCAGTCTCCACTGTGACGGTAGATATGTGCCACTTCTGATATAGACACCCAGCCACTTACAATTAATCTGACACATCTTCCAAACTCAGTTTATGGAGGGAGATAGGTTAAAGGAATTTTGTCAATGTGTATTTATACTAGTTCAAGGACACTGTTTAACTAGCATCTCTTCATCTTTTATAAAAACCTGTGGCTTGTTGATTCCTCTGTTGCTTTTAAGATTTTTCATCAAGGAAAAAACTGATTTACTAGGGAAATGCCATCAAATGCACAAAGTAAACAAATCAAACTTCACAACTATGTCAGTTTCAGTAATACTTTAAATTTTCATTACAACTTCTGAAAATGTAAGTTACACAAACACAGGGGTATGTTACATGAAAATCACCTGGAGTGACTGGTGCCTCTGCTCTTTTGTATAAGTGTGAAGTAGAATACTAATATCACTGAAGACTTTCACTAAGTTTAATATTTTAACATTTTATTGGTATTCTAAAGCAGAAAATGGAATTTCAACTTAGATGTTTTCATATAGGGCAACTACAATGGAAATCTGTTTGTTCTTGCCTAAAAAAAGTGAATGACAAGGCTGTTAACTGCAGTCCTTAAAAGGACATTTAGGATCACAGAAAGAAGTGTGACTTAACCATTGTTAGAATGCAAATATAAGAACCTTGGTAATTCACTAAGTTCTTTGAACTTAAATGCACTTAAAATTACTATTGGTGGTGTGATGGGAGTCTTGTACAGTGGAAGACAGTAAAACTAGGTTGTGGGTTCTCCATTAGAATCAGAAAGCAAAGAAAACAGTACTACCTTTAACTAAACCTTTCAAGAAAAAGGGAACACCTTGTGACCCTATGACATCTTCCCCCTTATCTTTAGTCGAGCAGCCTTGAAGTGTTGTAGAGGATTAGGTAGCATCATTTCTAAAATTCCTCTGATGACAAAAATAAACATTGTCTTCTACATGAGCTTTTGAGAGTGGTTGTGTTTTGGGTCAAGCCACCATTGGCACTGTTCTTCACTTCTGATTTTAGTCAACTGTTTTCCTGGTTCTTTAGTTTCCTCCCCTTCAATTTACATTGTGGGCACCAAAATGGAACTGCAACCCCCCTGAAACTGAGCCTACGGTTCATACAAGCAGATCATGGTGGAATATCAAAACACTTATGATTTGAATTATTGAGAGGTTGAAAGGAGAGCTGTTTTGGCTGATCAGATTGTTACCTAACTTAGCAGACAGTGAAATTAAGCCAAACATTTATCCTGAAGGCCTGCCTTTAAATACAAAGTACATGTTACTGTAAAGATGTATATATTAAAAGCATATGAACTAAAATATTGTTTATTCACGTAGTAGTTTTTTCAGACCAAAACTAGAAGATAAGCTTTTTCGCTCAGCGGGATTTGAATTGAGACAACTTAAGTGTAAGAGCTCTAATAGCATTGAGAACTGAACATTAAATTCTGCCTTCTGTAAAATCCACTCTGCTTCAGTGAAGTCAGTGTAATTGTAGGAGCATAAGAAAATAAAATTTCACAAGTTATCCCTATGTCTTCTCTCTATCGGACCCTGACAGTCACATTGGGTAAAACTGCTGGCAACCATTCCAGGAGAAAAGTGACAGTATGCAATTGCCAGTTACATTACCCAATCTGAAGTTTTGCCAAAGCATTGCCAAGACGACAAATTCCCAAGACAAGCACTAATCTTAATACAGGTCAGTGCTTTTGTTACAAAAACATCTTAAACGCTTTTTTATATAAACAAAACTAAACTCAATTTACAATAACCTGCACTTCTAGGGAAGTACTAGATTAACACAGCCGCCAAAAAATCTGTTGCTTTTCAGAAATTGAAGGGAATATGTTTAACGCGCAAATGTTGTTTCACTAACATTAAAAAATGGGGAAGAAATACAACAGTACAAACCATCACAACTAGTGCTTCACTACTGTATTGTCAGTGAAAGCTAATCATGTTCTTTAACATTAAAACAGGAACTGAAGTATCAGTGGAGAGGACAGCTGCTGAAATTGCATTTGTGTACATCTAGAGACATTTCACTGAATACCCCCTTAAACTAAAGAAATATTTCCCTAAAACTGTCCTATTAACTGCTTTTGAAGATATTACACAAAGTCTGATTATCAGAGTGAAACCAAAGATGGGGAAGACCATTCTACTCCATAGTAGAGGGATGTTACAATAAACTAACTATAAAAACAGTTCAATAATGGAAAGTGCATGCTGCTTATTCGATTCATTAAACAAATAGATTAAAAAAATACATCCCACTCATGCAACAGAGTTCCCATCCCAATTCAAATGAAGGGATGAAAGGCACTGCCAACTACTTAAAGACAAGATTATCTCTTTGGTATAAAAAATAGCAGATTCAGCAATTGGGAGAGTACATCTTGTCTGGAACAAATACTGAAGCCAAAGACCAAAGTTTCAACATGTCAGAACAAAAGTACTATAGCTAAATTTGCCCTGATTTGGCCAAGGTGTAAAAGGCAAAGTTCTAGTCTCCCCTTTCTAAACATTATACTCTTGCAAGTTTTAAATTATTATACACATTTTAATCAAATTCTTATGCCAAAATATGTCCTTATACTAGTGCTGGAGGTTTTAACATCTACATTTTTCTTTATACTATACATAATGAGGCTACCATGTGTTAGGGGACGTGGCAGGGAAGACGGGCTTGGTTGTCAGACAGAGATAGCCAGTATCACTCAGCCCTTCTGACCATCAACAGTTTTCCCAGTGCCAGAAGAAATTATACTTGCTATTTTATTTTAGGGTTGTAGAGAATTAGCGCTGTGCTCCTCTATAGTTTGGAAAGTCTAAGCACACACTCCCCAACACAAAGTCTTTTATGGTTTGTTTTACCTCTATTACTGCAAAAAGTACCTCATTTTAAAAAAATACTTCTACATTGCAGTGTAAATTAAATTAAATGCCCTAACACAATGGATGAAACAAGCTCCTTCTGAGCTGAGAACAAAGATAACACAGCCTATTGATTTACTAAAGAACATATATTCTTGCCTATTTTTCATTTATAACAGGTCATATGCAAATTAGGTTCAGAAACAAGCAAATGTTTCAATCATGATCATTAAAAAAAATGTAAGTGCTCTAAAGCACAGGATTTTTTTAAAATTTAAGATACTATTAAAGTCTCCAGCTTTGCATGTGCTGAATAAGTATGTAATCTTATATAACAAGCTATTTGTAATACTGTGCATGTGGCATAATGCTAAATATTACTGTTGTTTTATTATTGGCAATGTATTTTTTGGAACCACTGGGATGTAAAATATCCTTAAGGCCGTTCTAACTGGCCATGCTAATGTAAAGTTTCTCATTACAGTTACAGTTCTTATGACAACAACCCAAGTCCATTTGGGTTTAATACCCTCAACTTCTGTAGTCATTCAGACGGTTCATCTGGACTGATGCCAATCTGATGTCCATTCAAAACTCTGGTTCTAGTGGTGATAGTCAGATCAGTTTCCATGGCCTTACTAACCCACTTTGGCCTATGGAACCAAAATGTCAAACTTTCCCTCTGTACATTTAAATCTAAACAGTTACCAAGGAAAGATTTCTGAATTTCTTTATGATTATTTTGTTTCCAGATTATACAATCTACATTTTATTAGGAAAAAAACAAACAGGACAGCAAAGTAGTTTTAATTCAGAAAAATGTTTTTATCTTCTCTGTGTTGTACCAGATTTCCTTTTGCCAGACAGTAAATGTTTGGGTTTAAGGTCAAACACATGCCTATCTGCCTCTCCTTTCTTGCCCAAGCGATTCATTTTCTTTTGAGAATTCTTCATGATAGTCTTAACCTTCTTCACCATCTATATGAAACAGAAACACATTTAAGAGAGATTCATTCTTTCTTTCTTCTCCTCAGCAAGAAACTTGAACAAAATTCTATGTAAAAGTCTAGCAAACCCAAATCGCAGAATGTCGGGAAGGAGATATCAAAACCAAGGCCAAGCACAAACCATCATCTCCGCAGTTAGAGACAAAGAGAGGGTTTTCAAGGCCACAGGTAAGAAAAAGTGACAAAGGGGAAACAAATCTCCTTTCCAAACAAAGTTAGTTCAGTTAGAAATTCCTTCAATGAGACGATCTCAGACTAGCATCCTATTTCCAAATATATTAAGAGTGACTTAATGAGATCTTTGGGCATCTAAACATTTAGACACAGGATTTAAGTGTCAGATTATGAGATGTGTGACGTTAATGATGAATTCCATTTCAATTTAGATTACCTTTCCTTCTCAGGTGCCTAAAAATAAATTTATTAAATTCTGAGTGTTACCAAGTGTGTTTTGTGAAAGACATTTTTAAACATTTTGTATTACTACATTTTACTTTATATGTTGTCTGTCATTTTTCAGTTTGCATAAGGAATCCGATCAATATCTGATTTTAAATCATGAAGAGCAGACATATCCCCTCCACAAAATATATACTGAAAAGAGATCAGAGCAAAGTTTCATTGAAGATCATTGGAAACTTTGTACAAATACTAAACCTCATCTATATTCTATTAAAAATATCTGTAAATGTGACCATGTACTATAGCAGTTACTGTAAAGTTTAGATAACGTTAATGAACTGAAACAAACCTTTGCATCTCGCAGACCAGAAGTGTCACGTGGTGTGCGAGAGGAACTGCGACTGCGTGCTGCAGACTTAGGGGGTTCAGATTCTTCACGTTTACGTTTCCTAGTAACACTCCTGGATCTTCTTGCTTGGACCACATAATGTGCCTGAAATTCACAAAGTAATCATTAGAGTTGCTATTGTCTATTTCAAATAGAATAATTTAAAAATCCCTGTAAAAAGACATCCTGTGGCTTCCTGATTCCTACAGCACTCTTGGCTCTTCCTCGTTAAGCTAAAGACCGTTGGATAAAGTCCTTAAGTCCACTGTTGATCAAAGCTCTCTGCTGTATTTCCAACAATTCTCATGCAAAACATCACCAAAATGCACTTAGTATCACTCATTCAACATTCTCATACTGACTCCCCTAAAATACCACAGTGTCTATCTTTCTGCGCCAGACTTTTGAGGTAGATGACTTCAAAAATATAATTCAGAAAAGTGAACAGATAATAAAGATTGCAGCAGCTCAGCAAAAACAAACAAAAATAAACAAAAACAAACTTTACACCGTGGGGAAACCCAGACTAAGGTAACTACCAGTAGCTTTATATGATAAAGCATGAAAAGGCTTCAAAGTCACGACAACCAGCATCGCTCCACACCAGTCTTAGGCTCCTTCCTCTATAGAGTCTGGCTGAGATAGCAGGCCTTTGGGAAGTATGACTCCTAAATAAACCTGGATTCCAAGATCTACAGACCATGAGTATTTACTTCAAATGTATAATGGCACCACTTATTATTCCTAACATCTCAACCCCTCATTATCTGAAGACTTTGGGTCTCACCTGAGACCTCTGTATATGGTTGTGCTATATTAGGAGTATAAAAAGGAGTGCTGGGATCTTGTGATACAATAAGGTGGCCCCCAAAATCCAGGGATGGACAAGTTACTCCATGACTGCATTACCTGCTAAGTGCTAGTCAGGCACTTAAAGTCATGCCTGAAGAAGAGCTCTGTGTATGCCTGAAAGCATGTCTTCTTTCCCCAACACACAGTGATCCAATGAAAGATATTACCTCACCCACCTTGTCTCACTTAAAAAACAGTAATTTATGGTGCTGATGTATGATTAGCCTGCTCAATCTGTCACGGTCTTTAAGCCACATTTTTAATGGGCATTTATCCTAATAAATATTTTATCCTCAAAAATTAAAAATACTAAAAATTGTTGCTCTTTAATTCCGTATTCCCAAAGTAGACTCTTGTACGTTAAGCTTATTCTGGAGAGCTGGAATCCCACCCGAATCAACCTGAGGTGTTCTAATATAAGACAGCGGTGCCGATACAAACATAGCATTCTGAACAAAGATGGCAAAGAAATCTTTTCTAGTTAACTAGCCTGGCCTAACAGTAGAGATCAATCAAGCCAGATAAAGCAACAACAGAAGTTCTGCATGTCCACACATGAATGAATGGTCCGGTTCACTCAGTTTATCAACTGCAGAGGTAACTGACATTTTAGGGGGATTTTCAAAGGCATCCAAAAGGAGTTCAGCACACAACTCCAATGGGATTTTCAAACCCTCACTCTTCAAACATACATTTGTAATACTTAATTAGCAAAAGTCTTACTTCATCTTTACCAGCCATGTCAAGACCAAGACTGCTCATCTCCTTCTCTAGTATCTTACGTTGGACCTAAAAAGAAAAGATAATAAAGAAAATGTTTCTTTTAAAAAGGTGGTTCCATATGTTTTCTTAATCAAACAAAATGTCTATGTATTATACATACACCCACCATGATATGGACATATACGTTCAACAAACTGCAGAGCCACATGATAAATGAATTTATCATGCGCTTTTGATCACTTTACTGGCTCTCTGCCCTCTAATCCATCTTCGTGGAATTATTTTAATAGTCCAAACTCTACAGCGACTTCAAATAGCTGCCAGGTTTTGCTGTTTGTTTTTTAAATCTACTTGTTACATAAATATTTCCTTTTCTTCCCAAAATGTGCAAAATTCCCCTCTTTTACCCAAATTACATATTCACTATTAGCAAAATTCTAACCTAGGATAGTAAGAGTTTTCTAAAAATGTCACAGCTTTACAATATGACTTCTTGCTACCCTGCTGGGCTAGACACAGCTGCTTTATATAATTGGAAAGAGAGTTTCCCGAACTTTCCAAAGGGAACCAGCAATCACTTCCAGCCCAGGAATGGTCTAAAATAATAGACTTTATGTTAGTGACATTTTTATGTATACACTGCTATTTTATATCATTGCAAGAGGTTTTCATGGCTCTCTCCAAGCCACATACAGTTAGACTCATGACAACTAAAGAACACCGGGTTTGCAGGTGAAGAGGGAAAACCAAACCCACTACAAAAATTTTAAATAAATTCCTATGAGTTTTTCTATATCATATATATCATAGTGTGACATAATGTGATGGTACTACTGGCATTTGTTTGGCATGTCCTACATAACTCACTAAAGTAGAGTTTTGGACACAGCAAGCCCAGAGGTAATATAGAGGAGAGAAGGTAGGGAGTGAGCAGCAGGAAAGAAGCGAGAGGGGGCAGAACAACAGGGAAGAAGCCATGCGGAAGATCAGTTCTACTTGTTATAGAACAGCCAAATTTAGGATTATGCTGCCATAATTCTGTTTTAGGTTTTCAGTGTTTTTATGACATCACCAGATCCCCTTAATGGAATTACAGCTCTATTATATAGTTTACCAATTTTTATTTAATAAGCTAAAAGGTCCAAAATGCCAGATCCATTTCTTATCGAGGCTCCCACCCTTTCCCTTGTCCAACATGTCTCAGACTGTTCCTTCTACTGCTTCCCCCATATTTCCACATCTCTTTACCTACCACCACAGTAGCTATTCCTAGAACTCCAGTGGTATTCGTTGAACCTGTTTTTGGCAAGGAATGGAGGAGTAGGGGAGAAAGTGCTACATTGATTGATAGAATCTTGTAACTGAAATCACACCTAATAATGAATCATTTGCCATTTGCATATTATCCATGAACAAGACTATACTACTGAAAGTATTTTATACTTACCCTTCTAGCTGTCCTAGGCATTTTTGGACCCTGAGTATCTTTTTCCTTGGATTCCAAAATTTTTAGTTTCTTTTTTTCTCGAATCTGTTGTGCCAGTTTTCTGATTTCCAACATTTCCTCATCTTCACTTTCTGGTTCACTGTCATATTCCCCAGCAGCTTGCCTCAGCTCTTCCTCTTTCTCTAACTCTTCCAGTTTCTTAAAATGTAAAGAGATCAAATGGAAAACAAGTTATTTGTATCACAGTTCAAAGCAACTGCACCTGTATTTGCCCACAGTGACTCATGAAGGGAACCCACTCTCAGGCTTCCAGCTCCCCAGCCATTCCCCAGAGGCCTGTGTTTCACTCCTGTCTGATCAGAGTATTTCCAGGCTGCATAGTCTGACTATATCGGGTTATCTCAGCAGAGACAAGCTGTCCAAGCAGACCTGCTTGCTTTCTCTTCAGAGATGGCTAAAAGTGGGACTGCCACAGTTAGTTACAGTTACCACACAGCTCTTTTAATGTAAGTCTATTTTATTCTTAAAGTAACAAGCACTATAGAGAAAACATTGCATACACGCTAATAAGCTTATCGGAGATCACCGCAACCTAATACTGGCTCCAGCAGAAGCAGCCCTTCTCCAAACCCCACCCAAGAGGTTTCCTTGTAATTTCAAGTTCATCACCATTTCAGCTCAGAACAAGCACACCGTCTTATGTGGCCTCAGAAGGTGCAGTCCTTCCAATCCTTCCCTAAGGATTGGGACCTTCTGTGGGCAGGGGTCTTGTCCGTTTGCTGGGTCAGAAAGAAGGCCATGAATCTATTTAAAACTAGGCTATTTATCCAAAAATCCATCCTCTGTTGTTCCCTGGAGAATCCAGTTTGAATTAATATATGTGGACCAGTGGGGTGGTTTCAAAGGGCTGATATACAGGAGTTGCATACAATTCCACAACACACACACTTTCATTTTTAATATAATGGACTTGAAAGATATTAAACCTAATTCAGCAAGGTTTAACTTAATTCATTAAAGTTTATCTTAATTCCATAAGGCTTGTCTAGGATACTGCAGGATATCCTCAGTCTGTCACAGTCCATATTTAGGATCAGAAACATCTTGTTTATAGTGTTTACCTTTAAAAGGTACACTATCACAACCTTGTGGTCAGACTGTTTCCATGTAAAGAACCTTGATTCAATTTCCAAATGTCAGTCTCACCCTCTGGGCCAGAAGGCACTAGAAAGGCAGCACACTCAGCCCTTGAAGAAGGGAGCAGCTCATGTTACTCTATGATGATCCTTTTAACCACCTTAAGCTCCAGAATGAGTTCCCTGTTATTTCTCCTTGGCTAAACAAGATCATCATGAAACAGAAATGAAAACAGCAAGAGTTCTCCACTGCTTCGTCAAATTAAAAGGATGCTGTCAAACAGTTTAGGATTAACACTCAAACTACTTTAACAGTTTATTCTGGCAGTGAAGGCATAATAACAACAGCAATAATAATTCACTAAAAAAATTATGATCATTCTGTTTCCTCTGTCACTGCAGAGTCAGACAGTGGAAGGAATGCAAGTTCTCTAACAAACCTTATTTTTTAAGATGTTATAATGAAAAAAGATCAACATTGATTTTGATGGCAAAGCAAACTATTTGCTGAGTCACTATAGACAAAACTGCCACTCAGTATGAAAATATCTTTACCTATGATAAATGTTGTGTTCCTTCCAAGAATACACTAAGAAAAGTTACAAAACTATAGTTTAAAGTATCGGGGGTAGCTGTGTTAGTCTGTATCCACAAAAACAACAAGGAGTCCGGTGGCACCTTAAAGACTAACAGATTTATTTGGGCATAAGCTTCCGTGGGTAAAAAGCCACTTCTTCATACTATAAACCACTATATTTTGTTATTTATGAATTTAAGAAACTTCATCAGTTTATGCATGCATATCAGGAGAGAAATAAACTAAAGTTTTACTAACTTTATACATCTGTGGATTCATACTGCTTGAAGACAGAAACACTTAATTCAATGAGAACAGGAGAGAATATCCTCAACAGTGTAAAACAAATAGCATAAAACTCACCCTCATGATATCTGGATCAATATAATCAGCTATGTTATGTCCTTCCCAGATCTCAGGTATCTTATCATATTTTTCAGATGAATTCATTAGATCCCAGTATTCTAAAAAAAGAAATTACGCAAAATTAACCAATACTTTAACTTGTTGAAACATTTTATAGAAAAATCAAGGATGGGAGAAAATATTTACATCATAATATAAAATACAAGTCTCTCTCTAAAATGTAAGGATTTGATAACATACAGAATCAGTGCCACACAGAACTTTACACTGGAAGTCTTGTCAAACAGTGATGATTCATGTAACACACAAATAATGAGCAATAATAATATAAAGTGAAAAAGAACACACTAAATTATTCTCTCCACAAATCAACTATTTCCCTTAAGACAAGGATCATGCTAGAATATGTATCAGGTATGTTCAAGCAGGACAAAAGAAACAGAAGAGCTGAGTCATCAAGCCATTCATTCTGTTTCCGTAATTCTACAAACTGAAAGACACTCCAAATTACATCACAACACAAGTGAGAGCAGAAAGCCAATTCTTACTAATTTGGAATTAGAGAAGAAGTCTGCTAGTGTTCACTAAAATAACAGCAGGGACATTTAAGATTGAAATAGTTTCAAGGAGGAAAATCTTATCCTAACTTTCTCCTATAAACACAAAAAGACAACCTCAGCCCAATTTCACTTCTTAAAATAATTATACTGAGACTTGAATAACACTTACTCTGAAGATCCAAAATATAATCATCTCCCATTTCCACTTCAAGATCTCTCTCCTAAAAAGACATACGTAGCATAAATATTGTACTTTTCAATGATCACTCTTTTGTTTTGATTTTTTAAATTTCACTACTAATTCCTCAATTCAAGGGTGTCAAATCTGTTCTGTAAGCCACTTACCCTCCTCTTTTTAGGCGCATCTACTTCCATGCGTTTCTTACGTGTTACTGCTCCCTCAGGAATGAAAGGTGGCCTTTCCTGAAATTAATGCAATAAACATGATCACAAGAGCATGTGATTCTTTTCTTTTTTAATATAGTGTGGGAATCCCAAATTTTCTGTAATGCAAATAAAACATTGTCACTATATGTTTCTCTGTAAGAAAAAGTTTCAATAATCTTAACCGATTGTGACAGTCTGTATCCCTATGTTCAAGCTTTTTACAAAAACTATAATGCATTTTGTACAAAATATGCCTTGTCAGGTATCATTTGAAAACTCAGTGTGCTGATCATTTTGTCCTGGTAAAATGTGTGTGGCAATATTGTATGTAAAGTTATAAGATTCTGCTGTATAACATTATTGAGACATATTCCAAGTTTAGAAAAGCAGGCACAAACTGCTTCCCCAAAGTCAAAAGGCAAACCGATACCTCAGCCAGGTTTCAACAAAATTCAATAGACTTTCTTTGGTTAAGCGGCCACTTTTTGGCAGGAAAAGGGTGTGAGTTAGAAAGTTATATCTTGGCAAAAAAAAAAAACAAACAGCTGGAAGTTCCCATCCCACAGACTGTCTCTCTTGAATCCCAACTGGAGAGGATTCTCAAAAAGGATGAAAAGATATAAAAATGGGGAACAGATGCCCCAAATTTATCTCTCCCTTCATCTCTACTCACAGCATCAACACCACCTGAAGGACAAGGAAATTAACACTGAACTGGGGGAGGGATCCTGCCTGAAAGGATTCCAGACTGTAAGACTTAGAAAGCATGTGGTAAAGCAAAGGTTTCTCTTGAATTCATTTAGCTTAAGTTAGAAGTTAATTATGTTCTACCTTTTATTTCTTTGTAACCAATACTGACTTTTATGTCTCATTACTTGTAATCACTTAAAATCTGTCTTTCTGTAGTTAAGAAATGGGTTTTTTTATTGTTTTATCTGAACCAGTACGTCTTTGGATTGAAGTGTTTGGGAAACTTTATTTGAGATAAGACTTGTGCATATCATTTTCTATTAACCAAATGGACTTTCTATGAATTTGTATTGTCCAGGAGGGTGCTGGGCAGTATGAGACACACATTTCTGGGGCGGGGGAGGGAGGAGAGTCTGGCACTTGGAGTTTGCTGATGTTGCCCTGGTGTAATTCATGGCTGGCTGGCTATAGCACTCATACAGTATAGCTGGGAGTGATTTACATGCTGGAGGCTGTGTGTGGGAAGACCAGGAATGGCTGCTCTTACAGCAAAGCAGCATAAAAGACACTCCCGGTCAGAGAATTGAGGGGACACAGCTATCCATCAGTCCAGTTTGTACCCTGGGTAATGTCAAACTGATTCACTATGCCAATACATTAACTGAGATCCTGAAATTCACAGGATTCCAACAAAATGAATCCCCACATTAAGTCAGCAAAGAAGGATGTTCAAAGACTACTGAAAAATATATACAAATTTTAATAACCTACCTTATTGTCTCTTTTGCTTGGTACAGCTAAATGTAGTCGGTTCAGCACTTCATTCACCTTATTTCCTTTCATTTTGGTATCAACACGATGGGACAACAGTCTGTCACAGGCCTAAAAAGGTATAAGGTGTCATTAATTATTGTCGGGGACAGAGAGAAGGCTGCATGATACAGTGATTTTAATGCACTGGCTTTTTACCTATGGAGACCTAGTTCAAATCCCATTTTAAGTCACTGTTCCCCCTGCCACAAAAACACACTTTATTTTAAAACTCAATACAAGAGCAGTTATGTAACAATATTCGTATTTCAGTTATAACTAAATGGGAACGGAATCTCGTACAGTGAGAATCTACAAGCAATACAGAAAGAAAAATCAAAGCAAAAAAGGCTTATAGAGGAAAAAAATCTCAGTCAAGTTTTTTTTTTTTTTTTTTTAAAGAAATCTGGAAAATCATGCCAAGGAAATGTGATGAATTATAGTTAAGGATCTGATTGTCATATTGGTTCAATCTTGGATATGGAGTTTGAAAATAAGTTTCCAATGTAAGGCACAAGTAATGTCCAGAAAATAGTTCCCAAAAAACAAACGGTCTTCAGATTTATTTCTAGAGATACACAGAACCTTTTCAAAACTGAGCTTTTGCTATTATGTAATATCTAGTGGGCGTGTTTTATTTTTAGCTAAGAACAATTCTCTGCTGGCCCAGACCAAAAGCAGGCCCAAATTAATGATTATCTTTTTTTATCCCCGCTAACAAAAGGTCTGATGGGACAAGAGTTCAAAGTAGGTGGAATTTCCTCATGTGTTATTTCTGTCTAGCAAGAGAGACACTGGTCTAAAATAGGGTGGCAAACCCGAGCCTAGGAAGGAGCCAGAATTTACCAATGTACACTGCCAAAGAGCCACAGTAATACGTCAGCAGCCCCCCATCAGTTCCCACCCCACCCTGTGCTTCCCACCCACCGGCAGCCCCACCGATCAGCACCTCCCCTTTCCTCCCCGCACCCCCCAATCAGCTGTTTTGTGCCATGCAGGGGGCTGGGGGAAGGGGAAGGAGCGAGGGCACAGCAGGCTCAGGGGAGGGGTCCAGAAGAGGTGGAGTGAGGGCGGGGCTCGTGGCAGAGCCAGAGGTTGAGCACTGAGAACCCCCCAGCACACTGAAAAGTTTGCGAATGTAGATCCAGCCCCGGAGTCAGTGCCTACACAAGGAGCCACATATTCACTTCTGAAGAGCCACATGTGGCTCCGGAGCCACAGGTTGGCCACCCCGGTCTAAGAAATGACCAAACAGCATCCGCAAAAGTAGTCAATTTAAGATTAATATCTGAAAGACAGTGGAGAAGCTCCCAGTACATAGCCATTCCACCAGGATTAAAGACGCTGCATAGAATTTATATAAATCTAATCAGTGATTCGCAGGGGTTCTCAAACTTCATTGCACCATGACCCCCTACTGACAACAAAATTACTCCATGACCCCAGAGACGGAGGGAAGGAGCCCGAGCCCCACCGCCCCCGGTTGGGGTGGAGCTCAGGATTCAGCTTCAGCCCTGAGTCCCAGCAAGTCTAATGCTGGCCCTGATGACCCCATTAAAATGGGGCCATGGCACTCTTTGGGGTCCCGACCCACAGTTTGAGAACTGCTGGATTAGAGTTATTAATTTTAAAACAGTAACTCTTCAGTGCAAATCAAGATCCAGGGTTTTCATTTTAATGTGCATAATTTTTTCTGCCATTTTAGATTTTGTGACCTACAATCTATTTTACATCTACTGCATTGTTATATGCTGGAATAAGAGCGGGTGGCTATCATCCCCCCGGGAACTTCAATAAAAAAAAAAAAAAAAAGCAATAATTTTCACAAAGCCGCTTCAGTAAGAAAAACTGTACAATAAATATGTCCGAAGTAAAAATCATGCTTGTTTGTCTCAATCTAATCTCCATTTATTCACATCATAGAAAGCAACAAACAATTTTGCTCATCTGGCAGTATCTGCCCAAGGGGAGACCCAAAACTTGAACATTCGAGTGTCATAGTTCCTCAGATACACAGGAAAACTTGTTATATCTGTCTCAAACCAGAGCACCAGTCCACTACTTTAATAAAGACTAAATTCACAAACAGTAAAACAAAACTTAGATATCTATTTGGAACAAAATTTGTGTAAGTTAAAGAAGAAACTCACCTCTGTTTTAACTTTAATCACACCTTCTTCTGTTAGAGTACTTGTCTCTATGACAGGAAATCCTTTCGCTTCTAAATTTTCAAACATTTTCTGAAAAACAAACAGAACACACAAAAATAAAGTAAGTTCTGATTATTTCTTAAAGATCACTGTTTCCAACTCATTAAACAAAGTCAAACTTCTTATCTCGTCTCAAATAAAAATTTCTTCTGACATTATTGAGCAACTGTATTAATAGATGTTTTCCTAAAGAGGAACTACAGAAATTTTGCATATACTAACTTTTACACATAAATACAGGGATCAGATGTAAATAGTAAGTTAAGTAGCAAATAGAATAAAATATATACATTAGCTACATGCTCAGAACGTGTAAAAATCAAGGTAACCTGTGTGCATATGAAAAATCAGGCCTGTGTGTGCAGATACTGCTTCATCCATAACTTCCATTTCGACAGCTCAAGACACCGTGCCTCACACTAGTACTCAGTTGTCTCTACCCAGAAACTGTTAAGTGAGGTTCATTGGCCTGTGTTATGCAAGACTTCAGATCAGATGACCCTTTCTGGCCTTACTATCCATGAAACCAAACAGCAGCTATGGGTGCTTTGCACTTATGAAACATCAGGCTAATCTCTCTCACACATACCCCCACCCCATACATGGAAATACACAAACACACATCTTAGTAGGTATTCACAATTTTTATTTTATTTTTTTAAAAAAACAAAAATGAAGACCTACTCACTCTTCATCAGGATATTAAACTGTCCAATTAAGACATTATACAACGAAGTTCACCCATGCACATTATAACTCGTATTATTCCACGACAGATGCATAGAATGCATTTGTAAATTACGAAAAGAAGAAAAGGCCTTCTAACCTGATTTTCTTCAGGAAGTTCAGAAATCCTTTTCACGTCACACTTGTTTGCTACAAGTATAAGAGGCTAATAGAAAGAAAGTAAACAATATTATTCCGCTTACTGTTTCACATTGTGAAAAATTAGATTTGACTCATGTAAATCAGATCTACCTTATTAGCAAATAGTGGTTTAATATTTTTGAAGAGTTCTAGCTGCTCCTCCAGACTATGCCCGCACTGCTCAGACACATCCATTACAAAAAGCACAGCAGCACGAAGATGTGCAAGCGCTGTTATAGCCTGCATCTCAATGGTATTCCTTTCTTCCAAAGGATGATCCAAAATACCAGGGGTATCTACCACCTAAAATTTAGATTAACATAATTAGCTCACACTTTAATATAACTTATATTAGCCACAGAAGTAATAAGATCGTGGGGGTTAGAGATGAGGGGAGAAAAGTGATATGGACCAATCAATCTTTCACAGTATGTTTGTGATTACTGGTTAGGAAAGAAGCAAAGCAGGAACATATCAAACCTGTCCTCTGCTCCCTACACTGGCTTCCCACAGAATATCAAATCAAGTGCAAGGTCCCTATCTTCATAGCCCCCCATGACCAGGTCCCAGGATATCTAAACAATCATCTAAAGCTTCAGGACAAAGACCATGATCAACAACTCTTACTCCTGAGGGAATTCTGCGCCAAAAAATACAAATCCTGCACATGGTATGTTCAAATTCTGCATATTTTATTTGTCAATAAATAAATGTGGAGGCTCCAAGCATGGCAGTGGGGAGCACAGGCCACTGGCTGAACAAAGGTGGAAGATCACCCCCGTAGCCCCCACTTCCCTCCGGGACATGGCGGTGAGGCTGCACTCAACCCTGACACAGCACAAGGGCTGGGCCTGCCCTAAAAACACTCGGGGGCCCTGCCCCTCTACTCTAGCTGCCCCAAGATAGTAAGCGAGAGGGCTTTGAGTGTGCAGGGGGAGGGGCTGCGTGCAGGGGTGGGGCTCTGGATATAGGGGGTCCAGCGGATGGGAAAGCAGCTCCCTGCATAGTGGCCCCTTCCCCCAAGGCTGGCGAGTGATGGGGTCACGAAAGTGGCGGGGGGGAGGGAGAGGGAGGAATATGGAGCTTTCTGCAGGGGAACCCCACAGGCGCTCCCTTGCAGGGGAAGAGACAGCCCCATCCTCCTCCATCCCCATCTCAGCTGGGACTAGCAGGTGAGTCTAGCGCAGGGCAGGAGTCACCGGCCGGGGCGTCCCAGCCCCACAGTGATTTACCTCTCTGCCTGCTGCTCCAGGCACCCAAAATGACATGACCGCTCTTACGGCTTACCTATGCTTCCCGATCATTTTCTGCAGGGAAGCAAAGAAATCTGCAGGGGACAGGAATTCTACGCGTGAGTAGTGGCACAGAATTCCCCCAGGAGTAAACTATGCTCTTCTGGCATAATGGAACTCTCAACAATAAGAGTAAAGCTTGTATGTGCATGAGAGCGCATCTTCTCTGGGGGCAGACTGAGACTGTGGAATGAACACCGCCAGGAACTTAGGAACCTCGCAACTTTCTGCTTCAAGTGCAAAGCACATTTCTTTGACCTGCCTTCTCTAACAGAAACACATAGCAACAAGTACATTTATATTAAAGAGAGAGAGACCACCAAAACAAGACATTCTACTGCACATGCTTCTTTCTCTGGGGAAAGAATGAGAGAACAAACAACATATGACAGGTGTGTAGTTATGTGGCTTAATATACTACTGGAAAGTGCTCAGATACTATAGTGATAAGCATGGTATAAAAACCTAAAAGAATAGACGCTGACAATAGCAACTATATATATTGTTTCCTTTCAACCACAAGTTTGTAAATTCATTCAAAGTAAGAACATGAAAAATGAATAAGAAGACAATAGTATTCGTGTTAAAATAAGATGAGACTGAGTACTTCAAATTATAGTCAGAGAAAAGAGTATCATAGTAATACAAGGAAAGACTACCTGGAGTTTCCGTGCATTTTCACTTGGACTGAATCAGAGGGAGGGAGACCTGCCCTGACCTGATCCAGTCTGGAGATGAATCACTTTCCGTTACTACTCAGGAGTTATGCAAGTGCCCTTTCCCTCCCAGCAACTGAAAAACCCCAGGATCTACATTTTTAGAATAGCTTCTGATAGCTGACCTTACTCAGTACATTATGTAAAGAGAGATCTTACACAGCAGTTCTCTAGGTACAGTACTTTAGAAACAGCCATCAGCAAACAAAATGGTATTCTCAACAGCAACAGGATCCTAACCAATTCATTCCTGTGGAAAAAGAGCAGTAAGTTAGCAATAGCTCTTACCTGCCAACGCAGATACCTATAATCCATGTGTCCCACAAAGAGGGATTTTGTGGTAAAGGCATAAGGCTGCACCTCCACATCTGCTCTTGTCACCTTAAAACAAGAAAAATCCCCAAATAAAGATTTTTTTCATTTACTGAGACAATTATTTTCCTGACAGCAGCATATCAATTATAATGCACTTCCTTTACTACATCAAAGTGGTTAGTCTCAATGATTTTCTATAGAAGGTTAATTCACTTTTTGCTCTCTCTGGGAGAAAAATTTCACGACGCTGGGGAAGCTTATGATACAATAAATTGATTTAAAAATAAATCTGTTTTTCATTTCCTTCTACAGCCCTGAGATTCATACTAAATCCCAAACCTTGTACAGAGACCTGCTAGCTAAGATCCTTGGGTAGAGTCCCAATATTTCAAATTATTTAAACTTTGAAGTAATATTTTTTACAACAAACTCACATACCTTATTTATAAAGCTCGATTTTCCAACATTTGGGTAGCCACACAACAGAAGAGTTCGTGTATTGGGATCAATAGTTGGCAAACGGGACAAATGTTGTCGCACTGAAAAGTTTAAAAAGCTTGATTGAATTACATGGGTGATAAAATAAAGTTTAAATGTACTAAACAGAAGGAAGACATCTTTCTTTGTAGATGGGAAAGTTTCTGATTTTATTCAGAAACATTATTCATAAACCACATTTAATTTAGACATATTTTTGCATTAAGTTTCCATTTGTAAGTGGTTCATAAAGTGTTGTTAAATTATTAAGAAAGCACGTTACAAGAATGAGTTGAATATGTTATAGTTATAAGTACACCAGTAGAAGGTGTTCTAGATGGTTATGAACAACCTATTGGCCTTTTAACAATTAACCATTTATGAAAACATTTATTAACCTGGATAATCTATTTACAAATAGAACCTTAATATAAAGTGTGACTTTCTTGTAAATATTATATTTTAATTAACACATCATCCCCCTCAATTAGATATAATGTGAACAAGAGGCAAAGAGGGCTACAGAGCAGAATGTATAAAAAATATTTGGCCTCTATTAAATCAGACACAACGAACTGATAGATAAATAATGACAGCCTATATCATTTAGTCAAAGTAAATCAAATACTAGGAAAAATGCATTGTACAAACATAATTAACTGTGAATGCAATGCATCTGCCAACAAGATGGGCGAGATAATTTCTTTTATTGGACCATCATTTGTTGCAGACAGACAAACTTTTGAGCTTACACAGAGCTCTCTTTCAGGTTTGGGAAACGTACTCAGAGTGTCTCAGCTAAATAACAGGTACAACAGACTGTTTAGCAAATGTAGTTAACACATTTCAGGGGATCATTATGCTAAATAATCTGTTCCACCCTGCATTTAGCTTATGACACTCCGAGTACCTTTCCTAGACCTGAAGAGCTCTAAGTAAGCTCAAAAGCTTGTCTCTCTTACCAACAAAAGATGGCCAAATAAAAGTTATTACCTCACCTCCCCTTGTCTCTCTAATATTCTGGGACCAACAGGGCTACAACACCACTGCAAACAACAAGAAATCTAATCAGTTTTAGAAACAAGTTAAGAATTCTTCAAGGTACTCAATCTTTCCAAGGCTCCTGCGCCAATTATACTTTCCTGTTTTTTTAAAAACGTTTTTCCCTCTCCTCTTGCCATGCAAAAAAAATCTCAGAAAAAGCAGGTGTATTTGACTGACTACTCAGGAAAAACAGTGAAACTAACTAGCCACAACATGTTGATAATTTCCCAAAGTAAATAAACTGAAAAAAGAAAAAATATTTTTCCTCAAACCTCTTTCAGTTAAAGTAAGTTTAGATGCTATTTATAAAAACAATTGGTAAAAAGTCTTCAGGCATAAGACTGTATTTTAAATTCTCTCTTCAAAATGCTTCATTTTACCATATTTGCAATACATACCTTGTTCCAAATATTCTAAACTTTGCTTCTGCCTTTTGATAATTGTACACATACGTCCCAGAGCTGCCCGTTTCAACTGTTTGCATCGATAAAGAGAATCGCCATACTTCATCAGGCGCACATAATCTTTAGAAACACTATTGCGGGAGGAAAGAAAACATTAATCTGCTGTTATGACAAAAACAAGCCACAGAAAAATAAATTAAGGTATCTTACCTGTCAATCAGATTCTTGGCAATATTAATCTGTCCTAAGGCCAACTTGTAATGATCTTTGTCATAGAGAACATTCATCAAATCTGCATAAAAAGGATGGATATCCTAAAAAAGCATAAAATAAATTAATCAAAACCTTTTCTGAATGTTTTTTCATGAATGTAAAGACTTCTTACTGCTGATTTCAACTTTTTCATAGATACAAGAAACCAGTGGTACAGCTGACAAATACAAACTGAAGACCATTCTCCATATCTAAAAATCTTTAAAGAAAACAATCTGCTTATCCATGAATTTGAATGTTTTTTCCATAACTTTGATTTCCTGCTTACATTGGACTTAGGCTAAATTTCTGCTTGTGCCTTTTTCTTTGTAAGAATATTTTTTGTTAAAAAGGAAAAAATGCAAGATTATATTGTATAGAGGGAAACTGCAAGCATACTGTGTAGTGCCAGCCTTTTTTCTAACATACTTCTGCTATTGTGGGAACACAGCAAAGTAATTCCTCTCTTTCACTGAACCCTAAATTCTGTAAGATTCATCTCTAGTTAGGCAGACAATTTTTCATGCCTGAATAAACTTGTCAGCATATGAAGAGTGTACCTTCTTCACATCAATTCTTTTTGAAGAGCGTTTACAACACATCCGTTCATCTCTTTGTAAAAGAATTAGAAAGAATATTTTACCCATCTACGTGATTTATTTTTAGAAATTTAACATTATATAGATACCAAACTAGTTAAGCAAATACAGAAGCTGTACTTCAGAACTTTATAATAGAGATCAGGCATTAGAAATAGAAGTCAGAAAAAATCCCACGCAAACTAAGGTCTCAATTCTGCATTGGATTAAGTACTGGCATACACAAAGCCCCACTGAAGTCACTGAAAACTGCACATCTCCAACTGCACGATCAGTGCATTAGACTGTAAACACACTGATCAGACCTATATTTGGACGCTCATTCTTTCCTACAAAACATTTGGATGGCAATAACTGTGAAAATAATAATACCTTATGCTTCTTTAGCACCTTTCACTAGAAATAGGAGGTCACAAAGTCCTTTAAACAGGCTATATTTCTTTACCCATCATTCAACTGAAGTTTCTATCAAATTTAAATTTATCTAGAAGTTAGTGCTAAAATTCCTACTCCTGGAAAAAGTGCTGTGGGACCTTTAATCACCACTAGTGGTTAGACTTTGATTTTACCTCTTGTCTACAAGATGTGAGCTCCAGGAAAAGTTGCCCCAAAACCCTGTTCGAGCCCTGATTCAGAACTTTACTCAAAAGAAATAGAGCCATCTGAGTTATCAATACCTCTTCCTGCAGATATAAATTTTTCTTCCAAAGTCTCCTATCCAAGTAATAAGTACGCTTGATTTTGCTTAGCCAACGAAACCTCACAAGACCACAATTTACAGTCACAGCATTAGATTTGATGAATTCAAGGTACATTTTCTTTCACTTATCAATTGCCAAAGTCACTTACATCTAATTTTGGGAAATCTGTTAAGATTTGGGTGAGTCTGTCATGGTAATTTTGCTGCGTGTATTTAACTTTTCTCATGTAAAACTGTCGAATGCGGTGGATTTGATAATGCTTATGAATGACTGTCGGAGTCTTTCG
The DNA here is from genome assembly GCF_965152235.1 of Eretmochelys imbricata. Classification (NCBI taxonomy): domain Eukaryota; kingdom Metazoa; phylum Chordata; order Testudines; family Cheloniidae; genus Eretmochelys; species Eretmochelys imbricata. The sequence continues at coordinate 246,619,013 of NC_135573.1, forward strand.
CTGAGTCTTCGACAATGTCAGATCTATAAAGTCCTGCAGTTAAAGAAAAGTACAATTATCAGCAAAGACTGTATTACTTATTACTAAGAACCCATATTCTAATATGAAAGTTATTTAGAAAAGGAAAACAGAGCAGTTAAGTGTTTTTAAAAGACACCTAAGCAGTTATTGAAAGAATCAGTACACACATCACACTTTTACCTGCAATTAGGTTGATAGAATACAATGCATCCACTTTCTATCATTGTTGTGGAAGTTACGAATTTTGCACATTGTGTAGGATAACCAAGTTTTTTAACACAAAAAAGCTGTTGTGTGGCTTCAAAGGTATCAATAAAAAACATGGATCGCATGTCACTCCAATTTTAAGATATCTAAACAAGTCCTTCCATTTAAATTAAGTTCAAACCTCCAGTCCCATGCACCACCCACAAATTTGTAAGCAGAACCTTTCGTTCTTTTATCCAGTGTTCATTTCAGCTATTTAAGAAACAGCCTCCTTTTCCTACATTCCTTAACAGTTCAGGGAACTTCCACGTATCCACTATCAGTGCTAGATCTCAAATGATCGGGGTGGGCAGTAAGGTGTTCAGCCGAAGACCCAAACCTCTACAACTCCCTCCCTCTCTGCTGTTGTGTCAGAGTCCAAGTTTGGTGGGGCACAGATCATAATGAAAGAATTCATTCCCCCCCCTCCCCTTTTGACTGAATGTTAGATAGGAGGGGAGAAGTTGTTTGGTTTTTGTCCAGGTAAGTATTTTATTGACCCACCTCGGAGTTGTGTACTGAGTTATGCATGTGCAGCACCTGCATACTCTCACAATAGATACAATATGAAACAATAAGTTATTGTTAATAAAAACATTTCTCTGTATTTTCCTGTTGAGGCAATTCCTTATAATATGCACATTACTGTCCTTTCTCCAACCACCTGACCACCCTACTCAGGCTTCTAACCCTGATGAAACTCCAAAGCCAATTTCACACCATTTTCACAGATTTTAAGCAGTTGTCTCCGAAGAGGGGTAATGAAGGGCTGGGCGAAGAAGAGTCAGCAGAAGCCTGAAGGAGGCAGGCACCCATCAGCACTGTCATCGGTATTAACATATGTCTCTGACAATGGCACAGAACTTCTGAAGCTCAAAACAAGGATTGAAAGCAGGCCAGTTCTGCATTTAGAAAGAGATGGCCAGAAAGAAAAACAAAAGGTGACTGTCCCGGGAAAACCAAAATGTATAAGCTCTCTTGGATGTAGCCACTTTATATTGATATCCCCCAGAGAACCTTTAGAGAGAGACTTACTATGTTCAGTCCCAAGAATTTACCTCTTTTAATCTTAAATTTGTTGAAGTCTTTTTTAACTAGGACAATTTTATTCACATTTCAGACATGAGTAATAGGTCATTTTGACGGAGTTCTCCCGCATACATAGGGTTACGCACATAACAGTGATGATACCTCAGATTATCACAGGACAGTGAATTCCTTATAATAATCACTACTTGTGATAGTACCTTATGTTCAGTACCCTTTGTGTTGCAGATTTCTATTGTTTAATTTCTCCCTGTAAGAGTTAATACTGAGCACTTACATAGTAAAATCAGTATATAATTATTAAAGAGAGTAATTAATCTTTGCCAGGTAACTAAATAGATTACAAAAAGGAAACTGAGGTACAGACAAAGATTTAAGGCCAGACACCAAATCAGTAACAGCCTGGATTACAATTACAGGATTACGCACACCTGCTACATGATACAATTTAGAAAACTCCTGCCTGTCAAACCCTAGTTTGGCTTAAAGACTAACAAGCTCCAAGTTTCTGCACTGTAGGAAGGACTGTAACAGAAAATGTGTGCTTATGTTTAAATTTGACTGAGACTTTGCTGGCCTCCTGGAAAAGCACAAGACAGTGATCTTTGATAACCATCACCTTTCCCCAGCACGCTTCACGTGTTCACGGCAAACACGGCTGCAGCGAAACCGGCCTGAAGCCACCACGCCAAGGACTAGATCGGCTGTCGGGCTGACGTGGTTTTCTATCGCAGCCGGAGCAGAACCGCACCCAGGGTTCGGGGGGGCTGGATCTGCCCGCACCAGAGAGGCGCCCCGCTCTCCTCTTAGCTTCACAGGGCAGCGGTGCCTCTGACATGCGCGTAGCCCAATGCCCCACTCCTCCCCCGCCCCCCGCAACTCCTCTGCTGGGCCCCTGCCCCCAACTCCCACTCCCTGCCCCGCGCCGGGCCCCTCAGCTCCCCGTGCCCACCACCCCGTGTACACGGCCGGAGGCTGCACGGGGCAGCGAAGGTCCCACGCGCTGGGGACGGGGCGGCGCTCCTGACACACACATGGCTCCAGCTCAGCACCAGCGGCCGCGAGGAGAGAGGGGGCGCGCGCCCCCGCCGCTACCACGGCGAGGGCGCTGACGGGGGACGGAAGAAGAGCTTCACTCACCTTAGCGGAAGGAACCACCATAATCTTCTTAAAGTTGTAGAGCGCCATGGCTGCAACCCCCCGGCGCGTGTCTGTCTGTCTGTCTGCCTGCCTGGCGGGCCTGGACCGGAACAGCCGCGTACAGTCTCGCGAGACTTCCAACGAGCTACGAGCCACTCCGCCCGGGACAAGAGTTAAAATATCGGCCCTTTGCCAGCCGCGCGCCGTGGGCACAGCGCCCCCTGCCGTGGCGGTCTGAACTGCAGCGCCGCCCTGAGGCCCGACGCACGCGGCCGGGAACGGAGACCGAGCAAAAGGGGCCCGGGGGCGGCGAACTCGGGAGCGGTGGAGCAGAAAGAAGCTGCAGAAGCTTCTAGTCTGACCTGCTGCCTAGAGCTGGCCCCAGCCGCCTCCTCTTAGCCCCTGGCTGGACTAGGGTGACCAGATGTCCCGATTTTATAGGGACAGTCCCGATTTTGGGGTCTTTTCCTTATATAGCAGGGGTTCTCAGACTGGGGGTCGGGACCCCTTAGGGGGGTCATACAGGTCTTACACGGGGGGAGGGGGGTCGTGAGCTGTCAGCATCCACTGCAAACCCCACTTGGACTCCAGCATTTTTAATAGTGTTAAATATATTAAAAGTGTTTTTAATTTATAAGGAGGGGTTGCACTCAGAGGCTTGCTATGTCAAAGGGGTCACCAGTACAGAAGTTTGAGAACCACGGGCATTTGGGCTCCAATTACTCCCCACCCCCGTCCCGATTTTTCACACTTGCTGTCTGGTCACCCTAGGCTCAACTGAGCCAGTTCAGCTGGATCAAATCCTTGGGAATGATGGAGCCCCCCTTCCCCATGTAAAATAAGCCCCCTGGCCCAGCACCTCACTGTTAACTGTGCGCTTGGGTGCCATGCTGCATAGGTCCGGCTTCAGCTGCCAGCCCCGACACGTGTCTCACCGTTCTCTGCCAGGCTGGAGAGCCCCTTGGCCTGCGCGGGTCCAGTCTCACGCCTGAACATCGAGCTCCTACCATGAGATGTTTTGTAATCCTTTAGTCACATCCTGCTGGTTCTTCTCTGCTTCCTCGCCACTGGATCACCCTCCTTCTGCAGCTTCTGATCCTAGCACTGGACACAGCATTCCAGCAGTGGGCACACCAGGTGAAATAACCTCTCTACTCCTACCTGAGATCTGGCTGTTTATACAGCTAAGGATCACATTATCTGCACTTTTGGTCACAGCCATGGTCAGCTGATTATCTACTATGACAGCTTCCCAAGATCAAGTCCCCTATCCTGTATGGAGGGCTTACATTCTTTGTTCCCTAGACGAATGACTCTACTTACTGCTAACCACATAAAAATGCATATTTTGGTTGCTTTGTGCCTGGTTTATCAGGCAATCCAGATTGCCCTGTATCAGTGTCCTATCTTCATTACTTATCCTTCTCCCAGTGTTTGGGTCCTCCGCAAACTTGATCAGAGATGATTTCATGTTTACTTCCCGGTCATTGATAACATTGTTAATTAGTGTAGGGCCAAGAGCCAAGACCTATGGGACCTCACTAAACGCACAGCTGCTCCATGATAATTCCCCATTTACAGTTACATTCAGAGACCAGTTAGTCATTTTTTAATTTAATGTGTGCCATGTAAATTTTGGCTCATTCTAGGTTTTTGCTAAAAATGTCACATGGCACTAAGTCAAATGCCTTACAGAAAACTACATATAATTACATCAGCACTAATATCTTTATCAATCAAACCTGTAATCTCATCAAAAATAAAGTTAGCCTGACAAGATCTATTTTCCATAAACTCAGGTTGATTGGCATTATATTGCTCTCCTTTCATATCAGCTGTTCCATTATTTTTCCCTGGATCAGTGTCAGGCTTATAAATATGCAGGTCATCCTGTTTACCCTTTTTCAATACTGGCTCAACATTAGCTTTCTTCCAGTCTTCTGGAACTTCTGCAGTAGTCCGAGATTTATTGAAAAATTAACATTAATTGTCCAGCAAGCTCCTGTTCTTTTAAAACTCTTCGATGTAAGTTAGTGGGATGTGCTGATTTAACAAGGTGCTCCTTTAGCAGCTGCAGTTTAAAAATCCTCCTGAGTTATGATGAGAAACGGGAATGGAAAGTGTATCAACAGTCCATGATATGACATCAGTTGCTTTCCCAAACACAGAACAGAAATATCTATGGTACACTTCTGCTTTTTCTGCATTAATAATACTGTTTCTATATAGTAATAGATAATACTGTTAGGATTCTTTTTGTTCTTATTATAAATAACTCGCTGTCCTTAACAATGCTGGTCATAGGTTTCTTCTTGTCGTTGTTTCCATTATCGATTTTCTACAGTTCCCAGCTTCTGTTCCATATTCATTACCTTCAGCTTCCCCTTTCTTCCATTTGCTATATACTGTTTTTATAGCCACCTTCACTTCCCCTCTAAACCAGATTGGTTTTTTTAACCAATGTGGCCTTCCCTCAGTTGTGGGATTATGGCTTTTTTGGCATTTCGTAAAGTGTTCTTAAACACTGCCCAATTGTCATTCACATTTTTCTGTTTAAGTTCGTCCTTCCAGCTGATTTGGCTCCTAGTTGTTTTCAGTTTTGTGAACCAACCATAGATTGCTGTGATGCTTTCTCGGGGTGTCCAGAACTGAGAGAGTCATCTTGTAACCAGGGCCGTCCCTACCTATTTTGGGGCCCTATGTAGCCCCCCCGCGGGGAGGGTTTGTGGGGCCCCAGGCCTCCATGCGGGGGGGAGGGTGGAGACTGGCCCCAGGCCTCCGCGGGGCGGGGGAGCAGGGCTGGCTTGGGGGACAGCGGGAAACGCCCCCCAGCACTCACCAGCGGCACAGCTGGGACTAGGTCGCTGCACTTCCCACCGCCAGTGAGTGCAGGCCAGCCCTGCTGCAGTCCTCGGCAGGGAGGCAGGGCTGGGGTGGAGCAAGGGGGGGGCCCTGAGGAAGAGGCGGGGCAGAGGCTGGAGAAGCACGCAGCTGCGCAGGGCACCAGGGAATTTGGTGACCCAAATTTCCTGGTGCTCTACGCAGCTGTGTACTTTGCATATGGGTAAGGACGGCCCTACTTGTAACACCTGTGCCTCCACGAGAGAGAGATTTGTTGCTGCTAAACTGTGTGTCAGCTCCCTGAGACTGCAGTCTGTTAGCCAGCTGACCAAACTCCTCATGATTCTGCCAGTCCTTTTCTTGCAGGTTACGCTTGAAGCCTCCAGTTACTGAACGCCATGGAAGAACATTCTTCTGCAGTATCCAGCCCATCATTGGACACTTACAGAAATTACCAAGTCTGCTGCCTCTAAAGAGACAGCATACACACCAGCCTGTTGGCTCAGCTGAGGACTGAACTGAATTTATAATATAATAAGTTTATTAATAAAGAACAGAGATTGTAGTGATTCTAAGTAGAGATAATAGAAACAGAAAATGGTTACAGATAAAACAAAAATGCAACAGAACCTTGTTTATCCAATCTAATTGGGACCAGGGCCAGATTGGATAATCAAAAATTCAGCTAATCCAGAGAATGGGAAAGCGTGAGGCTGTGTGCCATCTAGCAGCCATGGAGAGATCACCCGCTTCTGGACCTGTGCGCACTGGTTGTTCAGTTAATACGGAGAGCCAGATAATGGAGGGTCAGATAAACGGGGTTCTACTGTATAATCATGCTTTCTAGTGATTAAAAAGTAACTCAACAAGCCACAATCTTTGTCTAAGATAAGCTTCTTACCTAAAGCATCCTTTCAGTGTCACCTTCCTACATGGAAGGGAATCCACTCTTTCAAAGTTAGAGAGCTGGCCTCTGTGTCTCCCAAGGGCATCGGTGATCTTCCTGATAACACCATCCTGGCCACTATGGATGTAGAAGCCCTCTACGCCAACATTCCACACAAAGATGGACTACAAGCCGTCAAGAACACTATCCCCGACAATGTCACGGCTAACCTGGTGGCTGAACTTTGTGACTTTGTCCTTACCCATAACTATTTTACATTTGGGGACAATGTATACCTTCAGATCAGCGGCACTGCTATGGGTACCCGCATGGCCCCACAGTATGCCAACATTTTTATGGCTGATTTAGAACAACGCTTCCTCAGCTCTCGTCCCCTAACGCCCCTACTCTACTTGCGCTATATTGATGACATCTTTATCATCTGGACCCATGGAAAAGAAGCCCTTGAGGAATTCCACCATGATTTCAACTATTTCCATCCCACCATCAACCTCAGCCTGGTCCAGTCCACACAAGAGATCCACTTCCTGGACACTACAGTGCTAATAAACAATGGTCACATAAACACCACCCTATACCGGAAACCTACTGACCGCTATTCCTACCTACATGCCTCCAGCTTTCACCCTGACCACACCACACGATCCATCGTCTACAGCCAAGCTCTGCAATACAGCCGCACTTGCTCCAACCCCTTAGACAGAGACAAACACCTACAAGATCTCTATCAAGCATTCTTACAACTACAATACCCACCTGCGGAAGTGAAGAAACAGATTGATAGAGCCAGAAGAGTTCCCAGAAGTCACCTACTACAGGACAGGCCTAACAAAGAAAATAACAGAACGCCACTAGCCGTCACCTTCAGCCCCCAACTAAAACCCCTCCAATGCATTATTAAGGATCTACAACCTATTCTGAAGGATGACTCAACACTCTCACAAATCTTGGGAGACAGGCCAGTCCTTGCCTACAGACAGCCCCCCAACCTGAAGCAAATACTCACCAACAACCACATACCACACAACAGAACCACTAACCCAGGAACCTATCCTTGCAACAAAGCCCATTGCCAACTGTGCCCACATATCTATTCAGGGGACACCATCACAGGGCCTAATAACATCAGCCACACTATCAGAGGCTCGTTCACCTGCACATCCACCAATGTGATATATGCCATCATGTGCCAGCAATGCCCCTCTGCCATGTACATTGGTCAAACTGGACAGTCTCTACGTAAAAGAATAAATGGACACAAATCAGATGTCAAGAATTATAACATTCATAAACCAGTCGGAGAACACTTCAATCTCTCTGGTCACGCAATTACAGACATGAAGGTCGCTATCTTACAATAAAAAAACTTCAAATCCAGACTCCAGCGAGAAACTGCTGAATTGGAATTCATTTGCAAATTGGATACTATTAATTTAGGCTTAAATAGAGACTGGGAGTGGCTAAGTCATTATGCAAGGTAGCCTATTTCCCCTTGTTTTTTCTTACCCCACCCCCCCGAGACGTTCTGGTTAAACTTGGATTTATGCTGGAAATGGCCCACCTTGATTATCATACACATTGTAAGGAGAGTGGTCAGTTTGGATGGGCTATTACCAGCTGGAGAGTGAGTTTGTGTGTGTGGTTTTTGGAAGGGGAGGGGGGGTGAGAAAACTTGGATTTGTGCTGGAAATGGCCCAACTTGATTATCATACACATTGTAAAGAGAGTGGTCACTTTGGATGGGCTATTACCAGCAGGAGAGCGAGTTTGTGTGTGTGTGGGGGGGGGGGGGCAGAGGGTGAGAAAACCTGGATTTGTGCTGGAAATGGCCCAACTTGATCATCATACACATTGTAAGGAGAGTGATCACTTTAGATAAGCTATTACGAGCAGGAGAGTAGGGTGGGAGGAGGTATTGTTTCATGATCTCTGTGTATATAATGTCTTCTGCAGTTTCCACAGTATGCATCCGATGAAGTGAGCTGTAGCTCACTAAAGCTTATGCTCAGATAAATTGGTTAGTCTCTAAGGTGCCACAAGTACTCCTTTTCTTTTTGCGAATACAGACTAACACGGCTGTTACTCTGAAAGATGTCCTTTTGCTTTCCCCAAAGCTCATTATCCTTGTCTCAAGAATCAGAATGACCCCTGGCTGGTTCACGCTGCAGGGTGTCCTCCAGTGTGCTGACACCATGCAGTTTCCTCCTCCTCCTGATAACTGGTGTTTACCTCAGATGCAAATTAACTGCCCGTTGTCTCTGGCATCACCTTGCTCAATTTACATTAGAGACACAGGCAAACAGGCAAAACATTCTACTGTTTAAGACAAACTTGTATGCCACCAAAACATATTTTAAAAACATGTTTCCAGCACACATACATCACTCTTTACACACCATCTGTATATAACTTCCTACAATATTAGTGACTGGTGTGTCACTGGCTTTCAATACTTCACACAACATGCTTTGTAGATAAATAGTATGTCAGCAATGTGTTAGGAGTTTACAGAAGAGTGTGCCCTCTGCCAGCTGGCACTGAGGCGCTCTTAGGATCACAATGATTGGTTTGGACTTTATGCTATTCTACATAACAAATGTGATCAGGTCATGATTACTTGCACCTAAGCTACCACTAATTTTTAGTTCTGTGATCGGTTTCTCTTTATCTATCAAGACAAGGTCAAACATAGAACTCCTGTACATGGGATGCAACACTTTGAGTTAGGAAACTGTCATCTATAATATTTAGAAATTCCAAGGATGTTTTAGTACTGGCTGCATGAGACCTCCAGCAGGTGTCACTCAGACTGAAGCCCCCATGATTATGCAGCTTTTTTTTTTTTGCCCTACACATGAGAGAGAAATGCTTAAGGAGCTTGTTATCCTGTTCCGCAGTGAAATTTGGTGGGCTGTAGCAGACACCAGCTAATACCCTCATCTTGTGCTTTTCTGTTACAACACTGATCCATAAGTATTCAAGATCATTATCTTCCGAATTATCAGTGACTCAGAAACAGGTTATGCCATGTTTGACATAGAGCGCCACTCCTTCTCCCCTCTTGCCCACTTGATCCTTCATAAATAGGCTATAACTAAGGCTAAGTTTATGTTACGGAGGTCATGGAAGTCGCAGAATCCGTGACATCCAGAGACCTCCCAGACATTCTCTGCTTCAGTTCCCAGGGCTGCAGGACTCTGGAGCTGACAGCCAGTTGGCCCTGGCAGGGTTCCAGCGACAGGAGGCCCCTGCAAAGTTCCAGCAACAGGTGACAGACTTCTGAGGGGACCCTCCTCAGGGTTCCAGCGATAGACGACAACCTTGCGCGGACGGCCCTGGGCGAGTGGCTGGGGGTGTCCCTTTTTGTCTTTGTGAAATATGGTTACCCTGCAGCTTCCAGCTGCCATGGGCGAAGGGAGAAACCCATAGCTCCAAGCCACCATGGTGGTGCGGGGAAACCATGGAGCTGCAACAGCAAAAGTCACAGACAAGTCACAGCTTCTGTGAATTTTTGTTTATTGCCCATGACATGTCCATGACTTTTACTAAAAATATCCATGACAAAGCCTTAGCCTTAGCTATAACCATTGATTTTTCACATTCCAATCATGTGAATCATCCCAAGAGGTTTCAGTCATTCCAACTAGATCCAATTTATGCTTAAGTGAGCAACTCCAATTCTTGTCTGTCACTCAGGCTCCTAGCACTGGTTTATAGGCAATTAAATAATTTCTTCTCTTTACGTCCTTTGGTTTCTTGATTATTTTTGTTCTCACCACCTGAGTTTTGCGTTAAATAAGTGCTCATTTCTTCCCTCTTTTTACTCTCTCCTTTTGTTGTTAGTTTGAGGCCTTTCAAAACCTTTCTACCTTACACCATTTACCTAGCCAGCTTTTCACTTCCAGAACTTTCTGCCTCCTTTCTTCCTTTGCTCATGGGACAGGAATGATCTCCAAGAAAATCACTTGAATATTTTTCTATCTCAGCACCCTTCTGAATTCCCTGAAGTAGTCCATAATCTGAGAGATATTCCGTGATGAAGTGTCATTAGTACTGATATGCACCATCACCCATGGATCCCAGTCCATCGACATCAGAAGCCTATCCAGTCTTCGGGAGATGTCTCTTGTCTTGGCTCTGGTAAGACAGCACACCATCCTGTTTCCCCCAGGTTCTGAATAATGGAGGGGGGCTTTGGGTGGGAAGCAGTGAGTTGGGGCACTGATCTGGGAGAATGAGGACTCTGGATGGGGAGCAGTGAGCTGATTTAAATATCACTCAACACTGGGTGTTAATGAAACGTTTTGCTAAACAGTGCTCATTTTTTTAATATAGGCAGGCCTCAGAGTGGAAAATCAAGAAAAGCAAAGAGAAAATGACAGACATAGAATCATAGACTTTAAAGTCAGAAGGGACCATTATGATAGTCTAGTCTGACCTCCTGCACAACGCGGGCCACAGAATCTCACCTACCCACTCCTGTAACAAACCCCTAACCTATGTCTGAGCTATTGAAGTCCTCAAAACGTGGTTTAAAGACTTCAAGGTGCAGAGAATCCTCCAGCAAATGGCCCGTGCCCCACACTGCAGAGGAAGGGAAAAAAAACCCAGGGCCTCTGGCAATCTGCCCCAGAGGAAAATTCCTTCCCGACCCCAAATATGGCGATCAGCTAAACCCTGAGCATGGGGACAAGACTCACCAGCCAGACACCCAGGAAAGAATTCTCTGTAGTAACTCAGATCCTACCCCATCTAACATCTCATCACAGGCCATTGGGCATATTTACTGCTAATAGTCAAAGATCAATTAATTGCCAGAATTAGGCTATCCCATCATACCATCCCCTCCATAAATGTATCAAGCTTACTCTTGAAACCAGATACGTCTTTTTCCCCCACTGCTCCCCTTGGAAGGCTGTTCCAGAACTTCACTCCTCTGATGGTTAGAAACCTTCGTCTAATTTCAAGTCTAAACTTCCTGGTGACCAGTTTATATCCATTTGATCTAAATAATTCCTCTCCCTTCCTGGTATTTATCCCTCTGATATATTTATAGAGAGCAATCATATCTCCCCTCAGCCTTCTGTTGGTTAGGCTAAACAAGCCAAGCTCTTTGAGTCTCCTTTCATAAGGCGAGTTTTCCATTCCTCAGATCATCCTAGTAACCCTTCTCTGTACAGTTCCAGTTTGTTCCAGTTTGGATTCATCTTTCTTAAACATGGGACACCGGAACTGCACACAATATTCCAGATGAGGTCTCAGCAGTGCCTTGTATAACTGTACTAACATCTCCTTATCTCTACTGGAAATACCTCGCCTGATGCATCCCAAGACTGCATTAGCTTTTTTCATGGCCATATCACATTGGCTCATAGTCATCCTATGATCAACCAATATTCCAACGTCCTTCTCCTCCTCTGTTACTTCCAAGTGATGCGTCCCCAGCTTACAACAAAAATTTTTGCTATTAATCCCTAAATGCATGACCTTGCACTTTTCACTATTAAATTTCATCCTATTAGTATTACTCCAGTTTACAAGGTCATCCAGATTTTCCTGTATGATATCCCGGTCCTGGCAATACCTCCCAGCTTTGTGTCATCCGGAAACTTGATTAGCACATTCCCACTTTTTGTGCCAAGGTCAGTAATAAAAAGATTAAATAAGATTGGTCCAAAACCGATCCTTGAGGAACTCCACTGGTAACCTCCCTCCAGCCTGACAGTTCACCTTTCAGTGTGACTCCTTATAGTCTCCCCTTTAACCAGTTCCTTATCCACCTTTCAATTTTCATATTGATCCCCATCTTTTCCAATTTAGCTAATAATTCCCCATGTGGAACCGTATCAAATGCTTTACTGAAATCAAGGTAAATTAGATCCACTGCGTTTCCTTTGTCTAAAAAATCTGTTACCTTCTCAAATGAGGAGATCGGGTTGGTTTGGCATGATCTACTTTTTGTAAAACCATGTTGTATTTTGTCCCAATTACCACTGACCTCAATGTCCTTAACTACTTTCTCCTTCAAAATTTTTTCCAAGACCTTGCATACTGCAGATGTCAAACTAACAGGCCTGTAGTTACCCGGATCACTTTTTTTTTCTCTTTCTTAAAAATAGGAACTATGTTAGCAATTCTCCAGTCATACAGTACAACCCCTGAGTTTATAGATTCATTTAAAAATTCTTGCTAATGGGCTTGCAATTTCATGTGCCAGTTCCTTTAATATTCTTGAATGAAGATTATCTGGGCCCCACGATTTAGTCCCATTAAACTGTTCGAGTTTGGCTTCTACCTCAGATGTGGTAATATCTACCTCCATATCCTCATTCCCATTTGTCATCCTACCATTATCCCTAACCTCCTCATCAATCTCATTAAAGACAGAGGCAAAGTATTTATTTAGATATTGGGCCATGCCTAGATTATCCTTAACCTCCACTCCATCCTCAGTGTTTAATGGTCCCACTTCTTTCTTTGGTTTCTTCTTATTTATATGACTATAGAACCTTTTACTATTGGTTTTAATTCCCTTTGCAAGGTCCAACTCTACGTGGCTTTTGGCCTTTCTCACTTTATCCCTACATGTTCTAACCTCAATAAGGTAGCTTTCCTTGCTAACCCCTCCTATCTTTCACTTCTTGTAGGCTTTCTGCTTTTTCTTAATCACCTCTCTGAGGTGCTTGCTCATCCAACTTGGTCTACAACTCCTGCCTATGAATTTTTTCCCCTTCCTCGGGATGCAGGCTTCTGATAGTTTCTGCAACTTTGATTTGAAGTAATTCCAGGCCTCCTCTGCCTTTAGATCCACAAGTTCTTCAGTCCAATCTACTTCCCTAACTAATTTTCTTAATTTTTTTAAAGTTAGCCCTTTTAAAATCAAAAACACTAGTCACAGATCTATTTTTGTTTATCCTTCCATTTAGTTTGAACTGAATTAGCTCATGATCGCTTGAACCAACGTTGTCCCCTACAACCATTTCTTCTATGAGGTCCTCACTACTCACCAAAACCAAATCTAAAATGGCATCCCCTCTTGTCGGTTCAGCAATTACTTTGGTGAAGGAATCCATCAGCTATCGTATCCAGAAAAATCTGAGCCCTATGATTATTACTAGCACTTGTCCTCTAGTCTATATCTAGGAAGTTAAAGTCTCCCATGATCACACAATTCCCATTAGTATTTACTTCATTAAAAACATTAAAGAGGTCTCTATCCATATCCAAATTGGATCCCAGCAGTCTATAGCACACCCCAAGCACTATCCCGGGGAGGCTGTAGTAGGTTTCTTCCCCAATGTGATTTTTTCCCAAACAGACTCTGTCTTATCCATTCCATCGCTTCTTATTTCTTTACATTCTACCTCATCATTGATATACAATGCTATTCCACCACCTTTGCCTTTAATTTTGTCTTTCCTAAACAGCACATACCCTTGAATACCTGTACTCCAGTCATGACTACTATTCCACCATGTTTCTGTTATCCCTATAATATCTGGTTTCACTTCCTGCACCAGTAGCTGTAGTTCCTCCATTTTGTTACCTAGGCTGCTTGCATTAGTGTACAAACATCTTAATTTTTGCTGTTTGGCTTCGCTCACGTTCTTTACCCAATTGGGCGTAGACATTCTACCACCAGTATCACCTATTAGACTGGCATGTACACTACCCTTCCTCCTTATGTCCATTCTCCTACCCACGGCTGTATCCTTTCTTACTTCGTTTTCTTCCCTCTCAATGTTAAAATCCGGTGTGGAGATTACCTGGATATCTCCCAACCATCTCCCCCAAATTCCTAGTTTAAAACTCTCTTAATCATTTGTGCCAGCCTCCATCCTCAAAGTCTATTTCCCTCCCTACTCAGGTGAAGTCCATCCTGAGAGAACTGTCCTCTGTCCATGAATGCTTCCCAGTGGCCATACATCCCAAAGCCCTCCTTATAGCACTGCTGCCTGAGCCATTTGTTGATTATCATAATCTTGTCACACCTTTGTTGCCCTTTTCTAAGAACAGGCAGAATCCCACTGAAGATCACCTGAGCCTCGATTTCCTTTAGCATCTTCCCCAGCCCAGCACAGTCTCCCTTGATACATTCCAGAGAGAATCTAGCCATATCATTTGTTCCCACATGAGGGACAATCAGTGGATTCTTTCCCACTCCCGTTAGGATCCTCTTCAGCCTCAGGTCCACATCCCATATCTTCGCACCTGGCAGACAGCACACCCTTCTGTTCTCTGGATCAGCTCTGGTTACAGGCCTGTCTATTCTTCTTAGTAAGGAGTCCCCAATCCCTTAGAGCTGCCTTTTTCTGGTGATGGTGCGATTCTCCAGTGTATCTCCTGTTCCCTCTGGCTGCAAGTCCTCTCGATTCCTATTATCCCTTGCAATCCTCTGCAACCCATCCCGTATCCTCCTGGGGCTCATATTTGGTGTTGTTATCTCCATTGACTCTTCCCCTCTTCCTGTAGAACTAGCTGCTCTTCTCTTCTTCCTTGCCCTCTCACCTTCAGTGACCAGCTGCTGTGCCCCTTCTTCATCTTCCAACTCTGCAAACCTGTTCCTGATCTCTATTTCTCCTTCACTAGCCCGCCTTTTCCTCTGCTAGTCACATGCTTCCACGGTCCACTTTCCTCTCCCAGCAGTCTCCCCTCAGAGTTCTTTGGTCCTACTTCCATCTGCAAGTCTGAGCTTTTCCCTTCAGCCTCCTCATGTCTTTGCTCCATCATCCACTTGAACCCCCTTCTAAACTCAACCAGAGTTTCCACCTGCATCTCCAATCCTCAGATCTTTTCTTCCAGCAGCTCTATCAGACGGCACTTCATGTAGACGAAACTCTTTTCAGGTACTCTTTTCAGGTACCTCCCTCCAGGATCATATACATGCTACAGCTTCTACATCTCATCATCTTCACTGTGTCCTCCACTACTTGGGTCACTACAACTGCTGCCTCTGTATCTGTCATAGCCTTCTCACGTAAGTTCTGTTAGTCCAGGAAACACAAACCAAACGAAACCACCACCACCCACAGCAAAACAAACCCCGAACGAGCACCAAAACACTGCCAGACCACGACACAATCCCTTCACTAGCTTGTCTGTTTCTCTGCCTGGCTCTCTTAGTCTTCCCCGCAAACTCCCCTTGCAAACTCCCACTCAAACAAGCCTACAAAGAGCAAACATCAAGCCTGGCAGACGCTCGCCACTCATCCTGAGGCTATTATATGGCCACTAGCTCCTTGGGTGGAAGCTGAAAGCCTCTGCTTCCGCCAGGAGCCCCAGGCAGCAATGCGGACAGGCAGGGTACCCTTATATCAGAGCTTGCACTTCATATCAGCACCTTTGATGCATCCTAGTGCAGCTAAAGGACATGTTGTAGACATTTAATGGTCCGTATTTCTTGCCACTATTCCTCATCTCCCCTCATCTTCGTTTTCCCTTCCCCATCACAGTCCAGGAAAAATATAAATCAATTGATATTTGAAAAAAATATATACCTAGAATGGATGGATGTGTGAAAGAACATTAAGCAGAAGTCTCGCAAGATTCTGTGAAAGTTGGATCCTCAAGCCTGGACAGCTGGAGATTCCAGTTGATGTAACTGAGAAAACTGCTTAAACAAAGATTGTAACTTGCTAAAATTAAGTTTTTGTCACTAGAAAGCATGTTTTGTTTTGTAACCCAACTGTCTTTTTCTCTTGCTTAGTATCACTTAGATCGCTGTTCTTTGTTGATAAACTGATTCTTAGTTTTACTATAGACCAGCTCAGTGCTGTTATATTGAAGTAAAGTAAATATTGAGTCCTCAGTTAACCTAACAAGCTGGTGTATGCATGGTCTCTTTGGAGACAGCAAACTTAATTTCCGTGTGCATCGCTTGAGAGGGACTGGATGCTATAGAGAGAAATCTCTGGGGAAAACTCAGGAACTAATTCACTAATTGTTACCTGCAAAGCAAAGGTAAGACTGATAGAGTCTTGCTGGTGTGATGGACAGACTGGTGTGGCAAGGAGCTGACACATAGTTTAAAACCCAGCATAGCTGTCTCTCTCACACATGGTTCTATATTCCCAGAGGAGACCATCACACATGCCACTAAAATAAATTTGTTTTAAATAAATTACAATTTTTCTGGGATATTTGGACAATGAAAACTAGACTAAAGATGAAAAAAATATTGTTTGTTTTTGTTCCTTGTATCATACAGACAGTGAAACCTTCCACCTGGGTGTATAGCCATGGTGTGTAATATTCTGTCAGAATGCACATTTTTCTACAACACTAGGGACTTGTTTTTAAATAAATTATTCATTCTGCCTTTTCTTCACCTTGTTTACCTTACAGTTTTGCTAGGATGCTCCAAGCAGATGTCAATGGTATTTCAGCAATAATAATCCATCGAATCACTTGAGTCACCAGTTAATCTTTTCCACAAATTAACTTCAGTAATAAATATATGAATACCACTTATTGCAAAAATGTTAATAAAACCACTCAAGATTATTTTACAGCTGCCCTATCAGCTTGAGGCATCATCATCATCACTCCCATAGCCGCATTGATCATTGGGACTCCATCACTGATGAGCAATCAACCAATTGTCTCCACCCCTGAGGATTGTGTGTCAGTGCTTGAGTCTCCATGAAGTCCATTCCTGTCCACTCTTTTATGTTGTCAATCCATCTCTTTTTCTCTCTACACCTCTTCTTCTCTTCCCCTGTACTGTCCCTTGGAGGATGATCTTGTTACATGGCTGTACCACTTCAACTTGCGCTTCTTCACAGTCGTCAGGAGGTCTTCATATGACCCAGCACTTTGGGTGATGATGTTGTGGACCTCTTCATTAGTGACATGTCTGAAGTAGGAGATGCCCAGGATTTTACAGAAGCATCTCATCTCTACTACCTAAGGACATAAGAATGGCCATACTGGGTCAGACCAAAGGTCCATCCAGCCCAGTATCCTGTCTCCTGACAGCGGCCAATGCCAGATGTCCCAGGGGGAGTAAACCTAACAGGTAATGATCAAGTGATCTCTGCCATCCGGCTCCACCCTCTGACAAACAGAGGCACCATTCCTTACCCATCCTGGCTAATAGCCATTAATGGACTTAACCTCCATTACTTTATCCAGTTCTCTTTTAAACCCTGTTATAGTCCATAGCCCTAGCCTTCACAACCTCCTCAGGCAAGGAATTCCACAGGTTGACTATGCGCTGTGTGAGGAAGAACTTCCTTTTATTTGTTTCAAACCTGCTGCCCACCAATTTCATTTACTGGCCCCTAGTTCTTATGGGAACAAGTAAACAACTTTTCCTTATTCACTTTCTCCACACCACTCATGATTTTATATACCTCCATCATATCCCACCTTAGTCTTCTTTTTCCAAGCTGAAAAGTCCCAGCCTCTTTAATCTCTCCTCCTTCGGGACCTGTTACAAACCCCGAGACATTTTAGTTGCCCTTCTCTGAACCTTTTCCAATGCCAGTATATCTTTTTTTGATGCAGTATTCAAGATGTGGGCGTACCATGGATTTATATAAGGGCAATAAAATATTCTCCATCTCATTCTCTATCCCTTTTTTAATGATTCCCAATATCCTGTTTGCTTTTTTGACTGCACTGCACGGACGTCTTCAGAGAACTATCATGATGACTCCAAGATCTCTTTCCTGATTCGTTGTAGCTAAATTAGCTCCCATCATATTGTATGTATAGTTGGGGTTATTTTTTCCAATGTGCATTACTTTACATTTATCCACATTAAATTTCATTTGCCCAACTTGAATGTATACCCCAAATTTAAAAACACAGTAAAAGAACTAAAACAGAGCCACCGTGGCTTAACAACCATGTAAAAGAAGCAGTGAGAGATAAAAAGGCATCTTTTAAAAAGTGGAAGTCAAATCCTAGTGAGGTAAATAGAAAGGAGAATAAACACTGCCAAATTAAGTGTAAAAATGTAAAACGAAAAGCCAAAAAGGAGTTTGAAGAACAGCTAGCCAAAAACTCAAAAGGTAATAACAAAATGTTTTTTAAGTACATCAGAAGCAGGAAGCCTGCTAAACAACCAGTGGGGCCTCTGGACAGTCAAGATACAAAAGGAGCACTTAAAGACGATAAAGTAATTGCAGAGAAACTAAATTAATTCTTTGCTTCAGTCTTCATGGCTGAGGATGTTAGGAAGATTCCCCAACCTGAGCCATCCTTTGTAGGTGACAAATGTGAGGAATTTTGTAGATTGAAGTGTCATTAGAGGAGATTTTGGAATTAATTGATCAACTTAACAGTAAGAAGTCACGGAGCAAATGGCATTCACCCAAGAGTTCTGAAAGAACTCAAATGTGAAATTGTGGAACTATTAACTCTGATTTGTAACCTGTCCTCTAAATCAGCTTCTGTACCCAATGACTGTGTTAGCTTTGGTCCATCTTTCCTTCATCAGATCTTTTACAACCTGGATGGCTCGTTTGCTATTTTTATTATTGTTACAACTCTTCAATTTTAGAGCATTGTTTTTCAATCCATATCTCCTTGGCTACCTTCATTCCTTTCTTGATCTTTCTGCCAATTGCTCTGTATTTATCAGCTCCCTCCGTGCTGTTCTTGTCTCTCTTAAGTTCTCTTCTAATGTCACAAATTTGTAGTATTTCATTTGTGACCCATGGTTTGTTTTCTTACGATGTTTCCCAAGGATGTCCATTGCTGCCTCATTCATTACCGCGTTGAAATTGTTGGTCATTGTTACTCCTTCTTCCTCTAGAGCAGTGGTTCCCAAACGGGGGTTACAGGGGGTTCTCGGGAAAAAATTCCCTAATGGCAGACAAAGCTGTCCATAGGGACCCCAGGCAGCTCGGGGCCAGCAGCCCGGAGCCTTGGGGACTTCCAAGAGCTAAGCAGATCAAAGCAAGCATATCTATCACACTGAGGAGATTTAAACTTCAAGACTCCTTATACGAAATAGAAAGGGAGGTGGATATTTTTTGCTGTTTTTAAAATTAAATAGGCTGCTAGTATTGTTTTTAAATTATTATAAAGAACAAGTTTGAGCTTTGTTGTAACGTACGTTGTTTGCCCGGACTGCTCAAGACCTGAATGCTTGTGTAGGAGGAACTCTTGAGTTCTCCTTAAGGTACTCCTTAAGTACCTTCCAGCTGTTTCATGTCTGATACTCCTTGATGAAACATAGGAGCCAGAGACACCAGTACAGGGGGGCGACGAGGGTCACGTGTCGCCCCCACATTGGCACACCCCCCCACGGATCCCTCCCCTTTTTTTCAAGCAGTCCCCATGGGCCCCCCACTTTTCCAGCGGTGCCCCGCCAGGCACCGGAATGCACAGGGGCTTTGCCCCTGGATCCTTTTTTCCTACTTGCACCTCTGATAGGAGCCTTGTTTTATAACAGGCTTAATCAAAAGTGATACAAACTGCAAAAGTGAGATCTTGGAAGAGTGTTGCTGTTTTCATAATGTAATAAAAATACTGTAATGATAAATAGTAATTAATAAATAGTGTGTAATAAGCATCTCATAAAAACAAATTTTATATTTCCAAGATCACTGCTTTTATAATTTATGCTGAGGTAAGGGAGAAAATCCCTGGAAATATTCATTTTTAGGAAGGGGTTCATGAGACTTGACATTTCAGTGAAAGGGGTTCGTGGGTTGTTAAAGTTTAGGAACCACTGCTCTAGAGCAAGCAGCGAGGCATATTTTCCACTGATCATTGCTTGGAATGATTCTGCAACGTTTCGGTCTCTGAATCTTTCTAAGTCAAACTTGGTTCTGGTGAACTTTGGCCTGACAATTTTCCTTAGCTGCAGCCAAAAATTTAGCATCACAAGGTCATGATCACTTCCAATATCAGTACCAGGGAAGCTCCTTGTTTTAGCTCTGTTAATCCCAGAAGGAAATCGGTTTTGCACCATGATGTAATCAATCTGGCTGTGATGTAGACCATTAGGTGCACACCATGTTGATCGTGTGGATGCTTTATGTGCTCCTAATGCATTTGCAAGAACCAGATTGTTATAGCTGGCAAACTCGAAAAGTCGCAATCCTCTCTCATTAGTTACCACATTACAGAAAGGGCCACAATAATCTCGCCAATCTGCCTGTGCGTCAGTAGCCACTTTAGCATTCCAATCTCCTTGTAAAATCAGAATATATTTCTATCTATTTTTGAGGCATGCTGCTTCATAAACATTTTAATGCAAGTACTTCATGTGTTCTTGAAGTGGAGAGAAGGTTCAGGTGGCCATTTTTATTTATATGTTGTTCTGGTTGCAAGAACATTTTTAATTATCTTGATGAAATGCATATAAATTGTTCTCTATATCATGCATACAAAGTGAACAAGATGGTGGGTAGATAGGTAAATAAAGATAAGTCCCAAGATCTGTCACTTACAGGGGTGTAATGCCACAGAACGTTAGTGGATTTATGTACAGGTTACATCATTGTGAGGTGAAGCAGCTCCACTGTCCTGAACAAATTGCATCACCTTTCACGAGAAAGAAGGCATATTTGCCTGAAAACAGAGAAGACAATGGTAGCAGGGTGTTCTCACTGGAGACCTTTAGCTCTGGAATTCACTTTCTGACAAAGCCTGTGTTTGTAGAATTTCTATCTTGGTTTATCAAGATCTTTTCTCAGAATCCTAGAGGTTGGCAGCCGGAAAGAGTCTTTTCTGCTTTTAATAATTAAAAGCAGAGTTACATATACATGCACTTTAAGATTAATCAGTTACATTTTATAAATGAAGATAAATTTGCAGATGACCACTAAATAGCAAAGTTTAAACAGAATAGAAATGTTTGTGTATGAAGAGAGAGAGTCATCTTCTCCCATCCACAGCAGCCATCCAAAGAAGAGGTTTTAGTTTTTTTAGTGGATACAGTCCTTATAATTTTTTTATGTTACAGATTCCTCTCTGATGCCATGATATCCCAGTTGTTCAGTGCTTCCCTCATAAGGAGCCATTACATTAGGGGACCTCCAAGGTGGTCTCAGGTATGATTTTACTGTCTGTCTTAGAATGACTGAATGATTGCCCTAAATTCTGGGAACTGTGGTTACATACATTTTCCTATCTGCCCAACTAATAGACCCAGAATAGCTCTATTATTATGCATCACACATAATAATAGTGGAAAGAAGTCTTGCACAATATTTTAAAGCAGTGGAGTGACTTGTGTGTGCTTGGCAGAATTCAATACCCCCTTACCCTCCCCCCCGCAATTAACAGATAGTATTAAAATTTTTAAATGCTTAAAAATAATCAGTTTAAATGTTCACAGCTGCAGCAAGTTATGGAGGGGATCAGACAATTGTTTAACAGTAGATATTGAGATTCAAAAAGTTAAAACTATAACCATTAAATCACAAGTTGTCAACATAAGCCATCTAAGCTAGGTGATGGGCTAGACCAACGATATGTATGTACCTCCTCCCTCTCATGGAGCCAGGCACCTAAGTTTGGGCTGCAGGGAGGTGCCTATTTCTGCTTGTGATCCATAAACTCAGGGGAGATAGGCACATCACTACTTCATGTGGATGTGGGGCCTGATCCAGTAAGCATGCTTAGAGACCACCTAACTCCACACAAGACAGCAGGGGGAAGGAAAAGAGGCTGAGCTCCCTTATAACCTTTAGCTCAGTCGTTCAGGTATTTACCTGGGATGTGAGAGATGATCAGTTCAAGTTTTCCCTCTGCCTGATGAGAAGAGATGGGTATAGGACTCAGCCACCTCGCAGCTGAGTGCTCTAACCACTAGGCAAGAGAATAGCCTGATGTGGGGCTCCATCAAATATCCCCTAGTCAAGTTGTTCCACTTTAATTGAATAATTAAATATTGAGCCAAAACAATGTAAGATTCCCTCTATAACCTAGTGGTTAGAGCGCACACCTGAGACTTACAGATCCCCGTGGAAATCCCTTCTGTTCATCAGGCAGAAGGGGAACTTGAACCAGGACCTGGGACTTGGCAGACTACCCTCTCCACTAGCTTAAAGGTTATACAGGAGAGCTGCCTCCTCCTCCCTCCCACGTGGCTGTTCTGAATTAAGTAGCCTCTGAACATGCGTACCGGATACAAGCCCAACACCTGTCTTTCCACTCCAACTTGTGGATTGCTCTGGCACTTAGGCAGGAGATAGGCATTTGGGCACCTACAGTGAGGCAGCAGTGCACATGACTAGAGGCAGTAACATGGGCACCTAGGGAACTTTTTACTGCAAAAACATAGGCAGTCAGTGACTTTAGGCACCTACATGGTTAGGCGGCAGCCAACTGGGAGTTTTGTGGATCATGGAAGTGCCCAAAAATGGGATTTAGGCCCTTAAGTATCTTTTTGGATCCATGCCCCTGAGTCTGATTGTCTGAGGTGCTTAGCACCTGTCTGGCCCATTGATGGGAATGGAAATTTTAGGTGTTCAACAAGTATGAAGGAAGATGCCCAAAGTGTCTCAGTAGGATATCCAAAATCATCACCACGTCAGAAAATGTTGGCCATCCTGCCCCAGCAGACGGAAAAGACTTAATGGTCTTGTAGGTCTCTTCTATTTGATTCTAGAAGGCCTGATCTAAATTCAGATACCTCAGTCTAATCAGGAGTGGCTCCAGCTTCAACAGAATAAAAAATAGTTTAGCAAGTGTCAGGATCAGCCCCTGTGCATGTAACCAAGACATTGGTTTCATTTCATTAGGCTGTGTCAGACTATTTAAGCTAACCTATAGACACTGACTGCAATGAACTTTGCCTACATGAAAGTCCTATCCTGCATTTCTTTATCAGTAAAGGGCACTTGAACCCCGTTCAATTGATAAAATAATGCGACTCAGAAGACTGGCAATGTCTAGGGAGCCTTTCACACTTAGGTGTCACCAGTCTGACTCACACCCAGAATTAATGATCAGAAGAGACAAAAAGAGATTTATGGTGCTGGTCAGATTATTAATGATCAGATCACAGAAGCCATCACACAAGTTGGCAGTGTTGTTTCCGTTTTAGTCCTGAGGCCCCTGCAGTACAGGGCAAAGGAACAGTAGTGTCAGAGACCAGAACTTGAGTGGTGAAGCCCTGTGGTTAGACAGAGAGTAGGTTGCCAAGAATAGGAACCCAGGTTTAGAGCCTGAGTCAGAGCCAAAGTCAGGAATAGGAAACAAGGGTCAGAGCTGGTTACCTGTTGCAAGGCAGGGCTAGGTCCCAGGCAGAGGGCAAACAGGAACTATCACAGCCCTGGGCAAATACTCTGAGCAGCTGAGGGGCTTAAGAGCCCATCTGCTGGTTCTTCCCACCAGTCAGTAGGGTGGCCCGGTGTCCAGTTTTCAACCGGAAAGTCTGGTCGAAAACAGCACCTGACAGTGTCCAGTCAGAAACACTGACCAGACGCCAAAAGTCCAGTTGCCGCCTGCAGGAGCAGGGGTAACACGTAGGGGGGACATGTGGGGGCAAGTGCCCTCCCAGATTGGCCTGCCGGGGCAGGGACAGGGGCTCTGTCTTTCTCCCACTGCTGCCCCTACCACCCGCAGCCAGGGTCTCCCTCTTGCAGGCAGCCACCGCGCTGGCTGGGCGGCAGGGCTCTCACAATGACCCAGAGCAGAGTGTCCGGAGGGAGAAGTAGGTGGTCCCGCCCCTTCCACTCCCCACCTGCACCCAGCTGCCAGAGTCAGAGGCTGAGTGAGCCAGAAACATGCTGGGGAACAAAACGGGGGAACACACATTTCTCCCACCAGCCGTTTTGGGTTGACGTGAGAGCCCAGCCACCCAGTGTGGCAGCTGCGCTGCCTGAGAGAGAGCCTGGCTGAGGGAGGTGGCGGCAGGCCACCCCCACCTGGGCCCAGCTGCTGGGGCAGGTGCAGCGGGGAGGGGAGAGCCTCCCCCGACCCTCCTGTAGGTAACTGGTGGGATTGGGAGAGTGCAGCAGTCCCCAGGTTGGGTGCAGGGGTAGGGTTGCCAGGCATCCGATTTTCGACCAGAACACCCAGTCAAAAAGGGACCCTGGTGACTCTGGTCAGCACTGCTCCCTGCCTGCCGTGGTTCCGTGCAGCTCCTGGAAGCAGCCAGAATGTCTCTGCGGCCCCTAGGTACAGGGGTGATCAGGGAAGCTCCGCACGCTGCCCCAGCCCACCGGCTCCACAGCTCCCATTGGCTGGCAAATGCAGTCAATGGGAGCTGCGGGGGTGGCAACTGTGGCATGCACAGCACAGAGCTGCCTGGCCACCCCAGCATCTAGGAGTTGAGGAACATGTCTCCACTTCCAGGGAGCCCCTTGAAGTAAGCAGCACCCAGAGCCTGCTCCCCACATCTCCTCCCACATCCCAACCCCCTTTCCCAGCACTGAGCCCCTCCTGTACTCAAATTCCCTCCTGGAGCCAACATCCACTCCTGGAGCCCAATGCCAGTCCTGAGCCCCATCCCACACCCAAACTCCCTCCCAGAGCCTGCACCCTGCACCCCTTCCTGCACCCCAACCCCAAAGCCCCCTCCTGCACCCCAAACCTCTCATCCCTGGCCTGACCCCAGAGCCCATACCCTCAGCTGGAGCCCTCATCCCCTTCCACACCCCAACCCCCTACACCAACCTGGAGCCCCCTCCCAAAGCCTGAACCTCTCATTTCTGGTCCCAGCCTGGAGCCTGCACCCTCGGCCGGAGCCCTCACCCTCTTCCACACCTCAATTCCCTGGCTCAAGCGCAGTGAAAGTGAGTGACGGTGGGGGAGAGCGACTGATGGAGGGAGGGGGGAATGGAGTGAGGTGGGGTGGGGCCTCGGATAAGGGGTGGGGCAGGACCTCAGGGAAGGGGCAGGGGGCTGGGCAAGGGTGTTTGGTTTTGTGCGATTAAAAAGTTGGTAACCCTATGCAGAGGGTGGGGGGAAGAGCAGTGAGCAAGACCTTGTGGGGCGGGGTGGAGCAGGGTTGTCCAGTTTCCAGAAATTGGAAAGTTGGCAACCCTACCAGTCATGCAGTGTAGCCTGACAGCCTATTACAGGCCAGCTATGCTCGCTAACTTGCCAGGAGACTGACTCTGCTGCAGGCCCTGGGTCCTGACAGCACAAGCTTCCCAAACTGCCTATTGCTTCCTCTATTGTTATCTAGTTAACCACAGAACAGTTACATCAGTCTAAGGGCTGCCAGTCCAGCACTGGTTCATTAATTCCTTAAGTAAAATAAAGCCATAGCCTGGCATTTGTACATGAGTTGCGTCCATGTGATATCTGAAATGTTTTTGTGCTCATGATTTTATTTCAAAGTAGTGTCAAATACCAGTTCACATCAGTACACACAGGGGGTAGGTGTCAAGACAGTTTGATTCTCAATATCTTACTTATTAAATCACTACAAAGGGCAGGCACCATCATGGATCATAAAGCTATGAAGATTAACAAGAATGCCAGTAAATAGGTAATGCATTCTAATCTCTTTGATGGTAACATGTCTGAGATACCTTTAGGATCACTCTCACTAATGCAATAAAACATGTTAACATGAGTTTATTGCAGTTACAGCCTAGTCCTGGGAAAACTTTTCAGTTTGTTCAAGCAATATAATAAAGATACAGTGAAATAACTAATGGGAAGATAGCACAGGGCACAATGTAAGAGCACTGGAGAAAACAAATGGGCTGAACAAAAGAGGTGAAAGGCTGGATTCTCCAGTCTGCTACACGTTCTCCTATGCAGCATGAAGTGTTCTTATCCCAGTCAGAAATGTATTAGAGGTCAGGTCAGGACAGAGAGGAGATGAAGCATGGCAGAGTCAAGCTTTCCTATACCCCGTCCTTTGCTGGCATAAGGCCTTTGAGGGACATTACACTGGTGTAAGTCATTGACACCCCTGTACAACACTAAGTTGAGCAAGGGCTGGGCCAGCTTCCAGCCGCCCTCTCCTTCCTCCAACCCACACTCAGTCCAAGTGGAGCATGGACAGAATTTTAAATAAACAAACAAATAAATAAAATGAAAGATCAAGCCTAAAACAAACTCTGGAAGATTGGCTATTAAGTCCTAACATTTACTTGCTTCTTTGCTCCCCACATAAAAACACCACTGGGGCTGGTCGAGTAGCCCTGTAGTAATTATTGTTTAAGGGGAAGAAAGGGATACATGGTTCCCATGTCCACAGATAGCTGCTCACTCCCAGGGCTGGCAGGGATTCAGAATGTTGTGGGGCAACAGCTAATCCCTTAATAACAGTGCCTTATGGCACTCTACAACAACCTCTCCAGCCAATGAGAATGGCATCAAAGGACTCCAGTTCCAAAGGGAGTCCCATACACCCTTCCCTAGACAAATGAAGAGGACAGTGCACACTGCAACATACTCTACCTCAGACAACAAGCACAGCCACAGAGGTTCGCTAACTATACAACTAGCAGCAGTCCATCTGTGACAGGGCACTCTATTCACTGCTAGGACAATGCCACCTCCTAGTGGTTCTGGGGCTTAGCTCTGACAGGCCAATACCCCTTCCTGCAGCTGCAATCCATCTCTCTCTCTCTCTCTCTCTCTCTGTCCACAGCCCCTCTCTCAAACCAGGAGCTCCTGCTTCCTCTTTGTGACTCAGCCCTCCAGACAGGTCACTCATATTTTCCCCCTCCAGGGTAAAAACATCTTTCAGGGAAAACTGTCTCAGAGTGTCCCCTCTCCACTGCCTGGCCTGTGGCACTTCCCCAGTGGCTGGTAGGAAAACCCAGTCCCACCCTCTGCTCCAGGTTCCCACTCAGCAGCAACCAAGCTCTGCCTTGCCCCATACCTTGCTACTTTGCCTGCAAGCCTTACCTACCTTTCTAGTTCTCTCCCTCCTTCCCTCGTCAACCCAAACTCCCTTTTCCCAGGGAGTAACTGTAGTCCCAAACAGCTCTCCCAGAAAGTAACTGCAGACTACTTCCCTACAGCCCCTATTCTGCACTCAGTTCCTATAGGCCCCTCCTATTCTTGTCCACCTGAGCTTCATTTAATTAATCCCTGCTCTCTGGCTCCTCCAGGTGAAGCCTGGGGAGTTAACTGGCCCACTGCCACCTCAACCCCTTCAAGTCTTGTGTGGGATGGACACCTGTGATGGGGCACCTGCCCCATACTGGGCTCTAAGGGATTAATAGAGCTCTATGGAAACTGTACAGGAGGCAGCCAATCAGAAAAGGGCTGAAGCGAGCAGCCAAGCAGGGCCAAGCAGGCCCATATAAAAACAGGAGCTGCAGGGCAGAGAAATGCAGTTCTCTACTAGGAGGAAGGACTGTGTCTCTGGAGGGCTGAGAGAACTACTAGCACCCTGGACAGAGCAATGCTCCTTGCAGGGAACAAGAGACAGTTCCTGGCTGTCTGCTGGGGTTTGTACACTGAGGTCCTAAAGCAAAGAAGATGCTGAGGCCATGAGGAAGTGACCAGAAAATTTGCTGCAGTAGCTACTGAGGAAAGTGGCTGAACAGTGGACTCCAGGTCCCCCAGAAGGGGGAGCACAGTGTGTGGCAGAGCCAGAGGGCTGTGTCACTGAAAGGATGTGGCAATCTTTGGAGAGATGAGGGTCCTAGAGCAGGACTGATGGGGGTGAGGCACCACCTGAAGAGGGTGCACTAACATGCGGAGCTAATTCCCATGACAGCCAGCAGGGGTGCCAGAGTGGTGAGCGAACCCCATTACAACACTCCATCACACATAGGAAACTCCAACCAGAGCACCTCACCTTGGTGCTCTGTGTGCTCCAATAGCTTACTCTTCAGTCCAGACCTGCTTTAGAGTTGTTGGCCTCACTTTGCAGGCTAGGACACTTATGACCTCTGTAACACAGCAAGGCAACTTTGCTCCCTCGGAAAACTATGTGTTGACAGAGGCCCATGAACAGGGGTATAATATTCTTGGCAGAGCCCCTGTACCCCCACCCAGATGTGGAATTCCTTATCAGAGATTAGAATAACCCAAGACTAAGACATTTTTAGTCTGAGACAAAACCTGGTTTGTCTGCAAGCCTTTCCTGAATGATGATGGTAGATATCAGCCAGGTAATGTTTTTTTAGTGGGAGAAGGGGAAACAGCGAAAAGAAGAAGAACAAAGGAACAAACTCTCAGTAAGTAACAATACAGTTAGCAGGTGATATCTAGGAGAGCTACCTTGTCTTGCATAAGATCAAATAATTAAACCAACTGAATACCACAGTGATGGGTGCGTTAAGGTACATAGACCGGACTGTGCCTTTAAGAGATGTGGGTGTAAACAATGGGGAAGTATGGAGAATCCTGCATTGAGGGCCCTTGGAATATAAAAAGAGTTATTTATACATAGTAAGGATAAGGTTGTACCTCTTATCTCATACTTAACACACTTAGGACCTGATGTGAAGTTTCCTCAGATTTCCCACTTGGGGAAATGTGCATGTGTAATTTTGCTGGCAAAAATAATTGCAGGCATATTTTATAGGATATTTTAGTTTGTTCAGAAGCCAAGCAGTTTGACATCAAAATGCATCTTTAATTAGCTGTGCCACAATCCCACCTTGATTATCATGCACATTGTGAAGAGAGTTGTCACTTTGGATGGGCTACTACCAGCAGGAGAGTGAGTTTGTGTGGGGGGGGGGTGGAGGGTGAGAAAACCTGGATTTGTGCTGGAAATGGCCCAACTTGATGATCACTTTAGATAAGCTATTACCAGCAGGACAGTGGGGTGGGAGGAGGTATTGTTTCATGATCTCTGTGTGTATATAATGTCTGCTGCAGTTTCCATGGTATGCATCCGATGAAGTGAGCTGTAGCTCACGGAAGCTCATGCTCAAATAAATTGGTTAGTCTCTAAGGTGCCACAAGTACTCCTTTTCTTTTTGCAACTACAGACTAACACGGCTGTTACTCTGAAACCAGTTATATTCTAGACACAACATTGAAAAATGAGGAATTGTCCTTTTCAAAAAAGGAATCAGTGTCTTGATCTTCAAGTTTCTAGGTGGTAGGTTTGAGGTTTTATTAATGTTGTTTAAATCCTTATCAGGCTATATGTAAGAGGTAGTAGTAATGATATTCATTAAAGGAAGTATGCTATTGATATTATTATTTGCATTGTTCTTGTAGCTGTGTTGGTCTGAGATTATTTGAAGAATGAGGTGAATGAGGTATTATCTCTATTGGACCCCCATATGTTGGTGAAAGACAAGCTTTCAAGCTGCACAGAGCTCTTCCTCAGGTCTTGAAGTTGGTCCAATAAAAGATATCACGTCACCCACCTTGTCTCATTGCTATTATTAGACACAGAGTTACAACTATAGCAATCCGCATCTAAGAAGAAAGATGGAGTTTAGAAAGTTATGTTAAGAATCAGCAGGTGGTGCTTTTGAGTCATCGGCTTAAGTTTCCTATTGCCAAATACAGCAACATCAAACCTTTAGTAATATATCAGAAGCTTTGTGACATTCTACAGTATCTTTCAATAAAGGCACAATAGTAACACTCTTGCTTGCTACTTTGTGAGCTGTTACTATTGTCACAATCTGGTCCAGTCCCCTTCTCTGGATGGATACCAGTCTGTGGCGAGTAGCACCAACTGCTGGCTTCCAAGCCTCACTGGGTCTGGGTAGTGACTGGTCACTCTTCCTAGCTCTCAGTCTCTCAGGTGCACTCCCCAGTGCAGACCCCTTGTCTGGCACCCTTCTAGGGCAATGGAACCCTGCAGTCTGGCCACTTAGACCCTGGAACCATTCCCACAGCCCTCCCAGTTGCTTAGACATATTCCCACAGAGCTCACCTAGCTGTGGGAGCTCTGGTTTCTCAAGTAACTCTTTCAGGGATGATGTGGCAGGAAAGCAAAGAACAGAGCTTTAGCAAAGGAATTTCTTAACCATTCAGGTTTGGCCCAACTGCCTCTCCATCGTGATGGGGAGGCAGTTGGCCCAAATTTGAGTGAGTGGCATTGTGACATTTGCACAGGCTCACAGCACCATGTGACCCTGTGCACCATGTCACAATGCCCAGAAGGGAACCAAGCCCAGGCTCGCAAGACAGGAGCCACTGCTGCCAGCTGAGTGTGCAGCAACCTCACTCTCCAGTCCTGTGTGAAAGTTTCTGTCATACACCTCCTTTTGTAAACTGCATAATATACTTGAAGAGTGACCACACACACTGCAAGGGTGAAGTTGGGCTTAAAAAAAGTCAACTAAAAGGTCACAAAATGAAGGGGTGGGGGCGTGGAGCAAAAAATGGTTTCTTCACTTTTTGTCTCAGACATTTGCAACCATAAAGCGGTAAAAGCTTACGACAATGTCTGTCCTAATGTAAAGAGTGTAAAGTTGATCCCAAGGTTGAAAAACACTTCGACTGGTAATTCCCTGGTCCCCAAACCACCACAAAAGTACTATAAACTCCAATTGCACCATAAAAATCTATAAAGCACCATCTAAAACTAAACAAAACCAATCTACTTTTCTAAAATATTTGTGGTGTTTAAACACTGGGATAGTAGAGGTGGTAGTTAAAAAAAACTACAAGGTTGAATTTAAATGGTATCTGTGGGTCAAAATGAACTAAAAAAGAAACTGCATGGTTTAAAAGTTCATGGGTCTATAATATATTCCCAAAAAACATCTTTAAAAGGTACTAAATGTTGTGGCACATAAACAAGTCCAAAGTTTTTCTAAGGCAAAATAATTGTATTTTAGTAGGCCCAAAATAATTGATAAATGTGTATGTAAATAAACCCCAGGTATTTTGATGGCAGATAATAAATAACATGCAACTCCCACGCTAGTCCAAAGTAAGCACCTCTACCATAAAATCTTTTTTTAAAAGGTGCTCTACAAAAACTGTAAAGCCAATAAAAACACTGGCAACCATACTGGGTGGCACAAAAGTTGGGGTCTCCCTATAAAATTCAGCAAACATTACAATATTTACTGAATCTGTCTCTATGTGGCTCTGCACCACCTTCCTCCCTCACCATGTGGCCCTGTGCCTCCACTCCATTCAGACATGCTTGCGGACAGGTATTTTGAAATAAATGACCAAAAAAAAGTAAAATTAACTCACTGTTATTTAATATATCTATAAATATTGTAATGAATTAATGTTTCTCAGGCAAATGTGTGTGGCATACATGGTACCAAACTTGTTATGCATTGAATAAAAAAAATAAAGAAGGGGGAATGGTCCAGGTTGTTAAACAGCACACTTATCTCGACCACACTAGTCGAAGAAGGAATTCATAATATTGGGAAAGAAAATTTGCAAGGCTAGAAAATCCTGGACCTTGGGCACCGCATGAAATTAATAATTCAACTGTGACAATTATGATTGCTATTCCTAGATGGATAGGAAATCCTAAAACAGGGTATATGTTAACAGTGTGGGTCCAACAGAGAATGGACTTATAAACAGCACTATCCCATTGCAGCAACAAAAAAATAAAATAAACAGAACCTGCTGTAAACAAATCAAACACAGATGGTTCTGAGAGTGCTCAGCCCAAATAAACTAGACCACAAGCAAGGGAGGCTGGGTTATTAAAGAGAGGGAGGAGGTGGTACTGATACCGGAGAGATTCCCAGACTCCATGTCTGCATTCCTAACATCCATTTTGTGTCCCTAGATTCCCTCTTGAATCATAGAATACCAGGGTTGAAAGGGACCGCAGGAGACCATCTAGTCCAACCCCCTGCTCAAAGCAGGACCAATCCCCAATTAAATCATCCCAGCCAGGGCTTTGTCAAGCCTGACCTTTAAAAACTTCAAAGGAAAGAGATTCTGTCACCTCCCTAGGTAACACATTCCAGTGCTTCACCACCCTCCTCGTGAAAAGTTTTTCCTAATATCCAACCTAAACCTCCCCCACTGCAACTTGAGACCATTACTCCTTGTTCTGTCATCTGCTCCCACTGAGAACAGTCTAGAGCCATCCTCTTTGGAACCCCCTTTCAGGTAGTTGAAAGCAGCTATCAAATCCCTCCTCATTCTTCTCTTCCGCAGACTAAACAATCCCAGTTCCCTCAGCCTCTCCTCATAAGTCATGTGTTCCGGTCCCCTAAAATAATTTTTGTTGCCCTCCGCTGGACTCTTTCCAATTTTTCCACATCTTCGTTGTAGTGTGGGGCCCAAAACTGGACACAGTACTCCAGATGAGGCCTCACCAATGTCGAATAGAGGGGAACGATCACGTCCTTCGATCTGCTGGCAATACCCTTACTTATACATCCCAAAATGCCATTGGGCTTCTTGGCAACAACAGCACACTGTTGACTCATATCCAGCTTCTCGTCCACTATAACCCCTAGGTCCTTTTCTGCAGAACTGCTGCCTAGCCATTCGGTCCCTAGTCTGTAGCGGTGCATGGGATTCTTCTGTCCTAAGTGCAGGACTCTGCACTTGTCCTTGTTGAACCTCATCAGATTTCTTTTGGCCCAATCCTCTGATTTGTCTAGGGCCCTCTGTATCCTATCCCTACCCTCCAGCCTATCTACTTCTCCTCCCAGTTTAGTGTCATCTGCAAACTTGCTGAGGGTGCAATCCACGCCATCCTCCAGATCATTAATGAAAATATTGAACAAAACCGGCCCCAGGACCAACCCTTGGGGCACTCCACTTGATACCGGCTGCTAACTAAACATGGAGCCATTGATCACTACCCGTTGAGCCCAATGATGTAGCCAGCTTTCTATCCACCTTATAGTCCATTCATTCAGCCCATACTTCTTTAACTTGCTGGCAAGAATACTGTGGGAGACCATGTCAAAAGCTTTGCGAAAGTCAAGGAATAACACATCCACTGCTTTTCCCTCATCCACAGAGCCAGTTATCTCATCATAGAAGGCAATTAGATTAGTCAGGCATGACTTGCCCTTGGTGAATCCATGCTGATTGTTCCTAATCACTTTCCTCTCCTCTAAGTGCTTCAGAATTGATTCCTTGAGGACCTGTTCCATGATTTTTCCAGGGACTGAGGTGAGGCTGACTGGCCTGTAGTTCCCCGGATCCTCCTTCTTCCCTTTTTTAAAGATTGGCGGTACATTAGCCTTTTTCCAGTCATCCAGGACCTCCCCTGATCGCCATGAGTTTTCAAAGACAATGGCCAATGGCTCTGCAATCACATCCACCAACTCCTTTAGCACTCTCGAATGCAGCACATCCGGCCCCATGGATTTGTGCTCGTCCAGCTTTTCTAAATAGTCCCAAACCACTTCTTTCTCCACAGAGAACTGGTCACCTCCTCCCCACGCTTGAATAAGTAGAAGTTGCTCCCCCACTGGAAGCTGCAGATCACATGCTGAGCATGTGCAGTAAAGGTAGGCTAAAGGTAACAAGGCTAAAAGGTCACAAACTGCTGAGCATGTGAGGTATAAAAGTAGGGAAAAGATCATTGGCAGAGAGCCAAGTGGGTAAGGACAGATGAGGTAATCCTGGCTCTGAGGTAAACAATGGCAGTGAGCATGTGCAGAATGTTTGAATGTTGGCCTGTGTTCATGAACGAGGTAATGTTTGACACTGAGTATGTGCAGAGAATGTCTGATAGCTGACGGCACAGTATAAAAGGCAGTGGGAAGTAGTCAGCTGGAGAGGAGTGGGAGAAGAGATCAGGAGCTGCTGAGAAGGAGAGATTGAGAGCAGAGCTAAGGGAAAAAGCAAATGGAAAGCTGACCAGAGCTGACCACGCAGCAGCAAACAAATCAATTGACAGAATAAGTCTGCTAGTTTTAATTATGGTACAAGTATAGTGTAGTGTAGCATGTGTGCAGGCTAATAAAAATGCATAAGATTTTGCTAATTGTAATTTACATATTTAAAATTTAAAGTACAATTTAAGAACTGATGTCAGTGATCTGTTGCAGACTGGCCAACTGTAACAGAATATTTTGAATTGTATGCAATTGTGGTTTGAATGCTCTTTAACTTGCAATAAGAGATTTGTATCTAATAGTTATTTCTAGATTATTACTGTATTAGGGATTATTATTTACCTTAAATAGTATTTGTTTTGGAAAGAATACTGCCTGTGTCAATCATTTTATCAGAAAATTATATCTGTGTCCTTCAAATGTTTCCTTAACTACCCTGGAGACCCAGACCTTAGGAAGGACAGATTAAGGGGACAATAGGTTATTCTAGGGGCACCCCAAATTCTGTTTTTGGGGTAACAGTATGGCTTTGGGACATAGCATGTGCTCTGAGATACCACAACTTCACAGTGAGGACAAAACACCATGCCAGGGGAGCCTGCATGAATTTTGTCTGAACCTCACTTCTCTGACTCAGAGTGGGACCCATGCCCTATGGCCAAGCGTGAAGATGAAAGAGAATGTAACAGAAAACACCAAATGGGAATCACTGGTGACCAATCTTTGTACCTGTACCTCCCTTGTCCATTAACACTGCTGATTTGGTACAAAGAAAAATAGAGCAATTGGTGCCTGTAGTGGGGTGTTTACCCTGCTCTGGCCCTGAAGGAGTTAAAGCAGCCCTGGAGAGGGCTGCAGCGAGGAAGAGGAGTGAGAACAGCTGGGGGAAGCTGAGTGAATAGCTGACCACAGCTGTGGCCACCTTAATTAAGGCCCAGCTGGCCCTTTTTAGAGGGCAGTGGGCTAGAAGCCAGAGACCAGTCTCCCTCTAGCTGTTGAGGGAGAAGGGCCTGACTGCTCAGAAGCTAAGCAGGGTACCTAGACTGGAGCAGGGCTGGGGGAAGGCCAGAGGAGCTGGGGAGCTCTGGCCTGGAAACCCCCCCAGGCTGCAGGCCTTGTTAAAGGCCAAGAAGGGTACTGGGGTTGCAGAGGGCAGCCCAGGGGTAGGCAAAGATAGCAGGTCCAAACCCCCCTTGCCGGTGATGAGTGGCATTTACACTGCAGTCTGCCCCAGGGAATGTGGGCTAGTTGATGACTGGCAGTGGTCATAGACTGAGGCGAGGTGGGGATAGAGGGTTGGGGATTCCCTGGGGAGGGGAGATGCAGATCTGTGGGGTACTGCTAGGGGGCAGCACCCTGGCCCAAAAAGGCACCAGGGTCCAGGAGGGACTCGGGCCCAACGGCAAGCAGGACACCAGCCTGCAAAGGGTGCTCTGGAGCTGGACACAGAGCTAATTCCCAGGAACCAGCAAGAGGCACCGCAAGGGTGAGTCCCACCCCGTTACAGTGCCCTTTGCCAAACTAACAGCTGAGCAACAAGCAATTGGGGATAATATTGTTCAGGCAGTGGAGACACCCTGTTAGTCTGTACAAGAGGAGATGATCTTGAACCCCAGTTCATACTTTAAGCCTGGTTAAAATGATTATCACAACTGTGGTCTTGGAAATGTGCTGCTGGGTAATAAACTTTAAAAAAAGCACAAAGACAGGAATATGATGCAAATGAAACGACTACTCGTATAAAAAAGACAGAAGCAGGGGAATGTAGCTGAGGCCTGGCCCAACATGAGTAATTAACACACGGAGGGAGGCTTTTGTTTTTTCCTTGGAAGATAAGAGTTAGGGACACTTGAATTATCAGGTTGAAAACAGAAGATAAGTAAATAGACCAGTAGGCTAAGATGACAAAATTTCTGAGCCAACTAAGATAAGAGGGAGAACGCCTAGGGAACTATTTACTATGAACTAGATGATAAGGGACAAAATAAGTTAGAAATGAGCTAAAGAGGAAGTTGAACCAGGGACAGTGTATGTTGTACAGGGATTGGTTCCTGCAAATAACCAAGCCAAGCATGTATGATGCAATGTACAGTAAATGCAATAAGATGTGTAATGTATATAAAAAGGGGGGTCGGGTGTCTGTAACTTTGGAGCTGTGATGTACCCTGCATCCATGCCCCCCCGGCATTTGAGTCTAATCAATTCTACATAGCTCTGCTGTATGCCAAATAAAAATACCTAAGTAACAAAGACTGAAGTTGAACTGAGTTCTTGAGAAGCTGAGTGAAAACAGGTCTCAGAGGAAAC
Organism: Eretmochelys imbricata; assembly: GCF_965152235.1. Lineage (NCBI taxonomy): Eukaryota > Metazoa > Chordata > Testudines > Cheloniidae > Eretmochelys > Eretmochelys imbricata. Next base: position 246,655,109 of record NC_135573.1, read on the forward strand.
AATCCCAACAATCATTAGGCTGAGGACAAAATTTAAACCACCAAAATCAGGAACACAAAATGAAGAGGGGCAGGAGTAAAGAGGACTGTTGTTCAAGGGGCCACTAGATGTCCCTGGCAGCTCCCCACTCTTCAAGCCACATAGGCTGGAGGAAGAGCAATACACGTCTCCTGGCTGACCCATACCCTCAAACGCTTTCCAAGGCAGCAGCAGCTGCTGCCCAGCTTCCTTTTCCTTGACCACAGTGACCACAACAGAGCCTGTATTCCATGCCTTGAACTTTGCATGTTTTTTATCTAACTCTTCTGCCAGGTGGAGTCAGTAGCAACAAGGGCTGGGTTCAATATCTAGGGGTTCCTTTCTAACAGTACACCACAGAACCAGCTCAAGCCCCCACCCCGTAATCTGGGAAAACAACACACCACCCCTTGGTCCCTCTAAGAGGCAACACTTCTCATGCAAGTATGGAGTCTGTGTGTAGAAAAGAAACCCTTGATAAACAGGCGAAAGTAACCTGGCATTAATTTGGGAAAATGCCACAAGCATGATTCAAAAGCATATGAACAGAACACCCATCTCAGACTACACTGGGCAGTATTCTTTGCCGCAGGTTTTCACCTTGAGATGAGAAACTCCAACAAACAAATTCCTTCAACGTGCCCCTCCCCTCTCCCTTCACTGCACTCCTCTCACAGTTGTTGTCCTTGGTCAGTGAAGACCCAGAGGTGCATTTGCATAAGGTCACCTCATACCCTGGTGGAGGTGGGGGGAATGAAGCACCTAGCTCACTCCACTGGTCAGCCACTCACCTTGCTGCCTGCTCCACTGCTGGCTGCTCACTCTGCCAGCCAATTGCCCTGCCATTCGCTCCACTGGCCACTCACTCTGACGTCAGCCACTCACCTTCCCACTGGCTACACCATTTGGCCATTCCGCTGCAACCTCTGGGATGTCTTGAGGTCCCACCACTTAATACAGCTTTCCGTTCTCAGTAATTTCAGCCGTTAGTGGGGAAGCTTCACTGCTAGTGCAGGCTGGGCAGCCCTTCACCAAAAACACTGTCCCATAGCAGAGCTAATGCTTAGACCTATCAATCTGCAACAAACACCTCTCAGTTGAGCTTAACTCTGTCACTACACAGTAGACAGGATCAAATGGTGTCTAGAACCCTGGGGTAGAACTCACTCAGGTACAAACACCTGTCCCTGCCCTTTCCTATCTCCACTGGGCATCTCCTCCTGCTTAGCGAGTGCAGTTCAGTTGGGGGTGAACCCCTTTAATTAGGGCATGCCAAGCACAGTTCTGCTTCCCTTGATCCACACAAGGATAACAACGCTTTACTACCCCTGCACCCAATAACAAAGTGACTTGCAATCCAACATCCACCAAAAGTGGTCATTCAGGGAAAGCAGCTCCATCATGCTGCGCACCTAGGCAGAGTGGGTGTGTCTAAACAAACAAGGTCAGTTCCTGAAGTCATCTTCCCCAGCTCATCACTAGATGTCAGAGGAGAGCTCATTCAGACTCTGTTTACACCTACGTTCTGCTGATTAGTTGTTTGCTCTGACCTCCTCCTGCCACTGTCCCACGATTGCCCGCTCACCACAATCCTCTGCATCCTTTCCTTTCACGTGCCTTCTTCCCAAACATGCACAGCCATATACAATACAAATTTCATTCTAGAGCAATAATGTTGTCCTTGACAATAACATGAATGTGGCTTGGCATTATTTCTGCAGAAGAAAAAAAATCTGTCCACTAATTCTATAGCTCCGGAACGAACCTCCTGATTTTAAAGTGTCAGATCAGTTTTATGCAGCACCAGTAGCACATTTTCCCCATCCTTTCGCTGCTTCATGGCCAAATCCTCAGGTCCTTACTCTGTTTTTATTTAATTCAGGCAAAATTCCCAGAGACATCAATGGCAGTTTACCAGAATAGGAAGTGAAACAAAGTGAGTAAGCAGAAGGACTCTGCATCTGACTCTTAGTAGATGAAACATCACTTTGTATTCACCATTTTTAGCTGCCCTTTGTGGTATACTTTTACCCCCTCCTTTGTGCCTATGCTGTACAAGTGCACACCAATGTGAAAAGGTGAGATGTATTTCATGGGAGGATGGGGAAGGGAAGCAACCCCCCTTCCACCCCATTTTCTATCTAGCTAGTCATTTATAAGGTCCCCTGTCACTGTAGTATCGGAGATCTTTTTAGAGGCACCTGAAAGCCTTCACACCCCCATTGAGTCATAGTTGGCTAAATCCAGTAGGCTGCTTGGTAGATAAATAGGATTGCCAATGATTCCGTGGTTACATATGTTTTTTTGACTGTGAATTGTTGCTGCCAAAGATTCATCAGAAATTCAGGAGCTATGAACTTAAAGTTACCAGCATGTTTTTCCCTCTGGAAATGTATTACCAATGAGGAGGAATTCTTGAAGAATGACAAACTTCCCTGCATTACACTGATCCACTATATATTTTTATAACATTGTGATAGGCAGCACTTACCAGGGGTGCTGCATAGTGATTTGGTACCTGAATCTTCATTCTCTCATCTCTAGCATTCCCTGCCCAAGGTCACTCCAGTACAGTGGTGATCTCCTTTCCAGTAGATAGCAACTCTACCCTCCAGCCAGGTCACCAAATGAATTCATCCCCTTCCAGAGGAAGTTAACAGAGTCCAAGAAGATATAAAAGTCCAATGTCCACCACAAAAGAAGGAGTCACGCTTTAAAAAGAATGTTGGCAAATTAAGAAGTGTTCAGAAAAGAGCAACAAGAATGATTTGACATCTGGAAAACCTGACTTACAGTGAGAGACTAACGAAGCTCAATCCTATTCAATTTAACAAAGAGATGGTTAAGGGGTGACTTGATCATGGTCAATGAGAATCTACAATGGGAGAAGATTTCTGATAATAGAGAACTCTTTAATCTAGCATAAAAAGGCCTGAGATTCTCCGTTGAAAGCAGAAACTAGTCAAATTCAGACAAGAAATAAGGTGCACATTTTTTAGAGTGAGAGTAGATTGGAACAATTTACCTAGAGATGGTGGTGGATTCTGCATCACTTCAAGTCTTAGAATCAAGACTGGATATCTTTCTAGAAGCCATCCTGTATCTCAACCAGAAGTTTTAGGTTGATGAAGAAACTACTTGGTGAAATTGTATGGCCTGTGTTTCACAAGGCATTCTGGCCTCAAAATCAATTAACTTATTCTAATAACATTTAATGTAATAGAAAAAACAGCAGATGTTTCAGAATACAGATTTGCATGACTGAGAAGGGGCAGGTTTTTTTACACCATCATTTTTGTGACTAACGGCACTTTAAATAACTTTAAGAATCCAAAGTTAACTAAAACTCTAACGAGAAGTACCAGCAGCTTCAGCAGGTGGGTTATTTAGTGTAATGTAAGGAAGCTGCTAGTTCATTACCAGGATCCTCATTTTCTGTCATAAAAAAGCCAAAAATCTCTGATTTTAAAAAAAATCTACGATAGTCAACAATGAAGATGAAATGCTGAACTTTAGTCTCCCTAGCCACAATACATATAAGTATTGAACACAATATTTTATTGATATATTTACAATTTTTAAGAAAGTTCAAAGCCTTTTGTTTTTGTCATAAATATAAAGGGAAGGGTAACCACCTTTTTGTATACAGTGCTATAAAATCCCTCCTGCCCAGAGGCAAGACCTTTTCACCTGTAAAGTGTTAAAAAGCGAAGATAACCTCACTGGAACCTGACCCAAAATGACCAATGAGGGAACAAGATACTTTCAAATCTGGAGGGGGCGGAACAAAGGGTTCGTCTATCTGTGTGATGCTTTTGCCGGGAACAGATCAGAAATGCAAGCCTTCCAACTCCTGTTAAATTAGTAAGTAATCTAGCTAGAAAATGAGTTAGATTTTCTTTTGTTTAATGGCTGGTAAAATAAGCTGTGGTGGAGGGAATTATATTCCTGTTTTTGTGCCTTTTTGTAACTTAAGGTTTTGCCTAGAGGGATTCTCTATGTTTTGAATCTGATTACCCTGTAAGCTATTTACCATCCTGATTTTACAGAGGTGATTCTTTTACCTTTTCTTTAATTAAAATTCTTCTTTTAAGAACCTGATTGATTTTTCATTGTTCTTAAGATCCAAGGGTTTGGGTCTGTGTTCACTTGTACCAATTGGTAAGGATTATTATCAAGCCTTCCCCAGGAAAGTGGGTGAAGGGCATGGGGGGGGGGATATTTTGGGGGAAGACGTTTCCAAGTGATCTCTTTCCCTGTTCTTTGTTTAAAAGGCTTGGTGGTGGCAGCATACTGTTCAAGGACAAGGCAAAGTTTGTACCTTGGGGAAGTTTTTAACCTAAGCTGGTAAGAATAAGCTTAGGGGGTCTTTCATGAAGGTCCCCACATCTGTACCCTAAAGTTCAGAGTAGGGAAGGAACCTTAACAATTTTTGTTTCTTTTTATTCAGTTTATGTTTAGCACTTTCCATGTGTTATACAATTGTCTGCCTTTGAAAGTAATCTACAGCCTCACTGAATACAGAACTGCACAACACATTACTGTCAATGTGAAATATGTCCTTGCCAAAATCAGTGACATGGGATTTGGGGTGATTTTTAAAGTTTTCAGCATCTTTTCATAACTTTAATTACTCACATCTAGAGGCTGAAGTGAAATTTGAGATGCATTAAAACATGAAGCTTTATTCACCACTGAGTAACCTCTATACACTGGAAACAGTTTATTGGAGTATGTTTAGCTAGTAAATTTAAAGTGCATTCAAAAATCAACCACAAGAGGCAGAGGTTGCACACATTGAATAAGTGACACTAGTACTTTCAGTTAATTTAGTAAATATATGTTTTTATCTTTTCACAAAATGTAAAAACTAAAGATTCTCTATAAAAATAAAAGTTATGCATGTTTCCATGGCAAATGGAGTTCTAGGAACCTGGGCCTTGTGTTAATCCTTGGTGCGGCATCCACCCAGCAGAGGGTTCCATAATCCCTCCAGTACAGGAAAGGGATGTAGGGGACCCAACTGTCTGACAAGAGTGAGGCAGAGGTTGCACGTGAATAGGAACAGCAGGCAGGAGCCTGCAATCTGGGACCTGGCTGTGGAGGAAAGGGCTCTCTCTGTGCCCCCCCCCCCCCCAGAGCTGGAGGGTGGGGGACGCGGATGAGGTAAGGGGGCTGAGGCTGGTGCCACAGCTGTGGGAGGGGGTGGAGCCTTGGCTGGGGGCCAAGACTGGCAGCTGGGGCACCAGGAGGGGGGCCAAGAGCAGAGCCCCAGGCAGTGATGAGCTGGAGCTGGTTTGCACGAACTGGTTGTTAAATTTTAAAGCCAGTTTAGAACCAGTTGTTAAAGGGGTGGGCAAACTCCGGCCCGCGGGCCACATCTGGCCCGTGGGACCATCCTGTCCAACCCACCTGAGCTCTCAGCTGGGGAGGCTCCCCTGAGAATCCCTTTTTAATTTTTACTCACCCAGCGGCGCTCCAGGTCTTTGGCAGCATTTTGGCGGCGGGTCCTTCACTCACTCCGGGTCTTTGCCGGCACTTTGCCGGCGGGTCCTTCAGTGCCACTGAAGACCCGGAGCGACTGAAGGAGCTGGTTCTTCAGATTTTGGCAGCTCATCACTGGCCCTAGGTGTGGGACTGGCCCCAGGTGTGGCCCCAGTAGCCGGAGCTGGGACTAAGGTCAGGAGCGGAGCTGAATGGCTCTCTCTCCACGGCCCCTGTGGGGGCTGGTCCGGATCCTAGTTACGCCTCTCCTAACATTCCTTGACACTCCTGCAAGGGGGTTTGCCCCACAGTTTGGGGACCTCTGATCTAAACCTTATGCTGGATGCAGGCAGAAACCAGATATTTCATTTAGCAGGAAATTCCACTATTTTGATTTTTTTCCATTCCAAAACAAAACCAAAACAATTAAAATTTTCTGACTAAGTGAAATGTCCCCCCCCCCCAAATTGTTATGGATCAATTAAAATATTTTATTCCAATCTGCACTTTAAAAAAACAATTATATTATATTGTCGTAGGGTGCCGCTACTGTTTTCACATTTGAAAAGGAATAAAACTGTTTGTCATATACATTTCCAATTATAGTACAGAGTATTCAAGAGTTTTAAACCAGCGGTTCTTGACCTGTTCTGTACATTGATCCATGATAAAACAGAAAAAGCTTTCAGGACCCACTTCTTTCTAGCAGTAAAGAAAGAGATGGGGGTTGTGATGCGGTTCGCTCCCCATAGGCTGAGAACCAATGTTTGTTAAAACACGAGTTTAAACAAAAGATGGATGTGTTGTCGTCAGGCCATTCTGTTACCGTGAAATCTAGGCCAAGACGCAGGGAGACAGGCTGTGGTAGTCTGTCTGAGAGGTAAAGAGCCCAGGAAAGCTGCAGGGTCAGCAGCCTCTTAAAAAATCCCCTCTGTATTCAGTACTGAGGAGTTCTGTCTCTTCTCTCCAGAGCTGACACAGTTAAAAACACAACACAGTGTGAAGCCTGAGATAGAAATGTAACTGGAAAGTCCTAAGTAAAAGCAGTTACTTAACTGAACTTATCATGGTACTGTGATAGACTGTATTTCAGCTATATTCCTTATTCCATGATATAAACCTGGAGAAGAAGAATGAACGCAACTGCATGGACCTTGACATTTTGATTAGACCTGTCAGTGAGTATACAAATAACAATCAGGAATCCTTGCATTAATGTATGTTTTATTAGACTGATTTTGATGTGCCAAAAAAAGATATTGGACAATAACAAGTTAAAAAATAATTTTCACTGTTAACTAGACTGTCCTAATTGTAAATACTGTAATTCTAGACTTCTTCATGAGAGACAAAGTTGCAGAGATTAATGTTAATTATTGACATTGTTGTAGGAACAGAGTTATGGATTTGGTGAGGATTTTGCCTTTGGCTAACGAAAAAGCAGCAGCTGCTGACACAGATCCAAAGAAGGTGCATGGCTCTACAAGCTCACCTGTTTGTTGGAGCTGACATGACATTTTCCTTCCACTTGTGATAGCTGTTGCTGGACTCATAGTCATAAGAGTAATAGAAGATGCTTTTTAATTGTAATCAGAGAATTTAGGATGTTATTGGTGCATTTAACTGGCATTAGGTGAACAACTGTTGATGGTGAACAATTAACAATGTCCTAGAACTCTTTCCACACATATGTAAAGATCTTTGTCAAGGTTTGATATTGTGCAAAAGCTTCAATCAGTCTTGCATTATCATCCAAGTACAGATGTCTGAATGAAACATACAGAAAAATGGAACAGCTGGACTAACAACACTTTTCTCAAATCTATAGACAACATGCATGTGGAGGAACTCATGCTGCACCAGGAACCCAGGTCTCCTTGAAGTTAATGGCAAAACTCCTATTGACTTCAACTGAGGCAGGATTCCACCCCATATTTTTAGCTTCTGTATCTCCTAACATATAGTGAAATTTGCACCAAAATGTCAAGGCAACTTTTCTAGGAGTTGCCTTGACAAAAAACAATTTGGATAATGCAGCTGGACCCCATCCAAGGAGTCCACTCTCAAGGCAAGGAAGGAAGTGAAGAACAGTTTTAAAATCAGATGTTAGAGATGTATTTGGTTAACTAGTCCAGCTCCTTCAAATGCAAGATTATTCCCCATTGCACAAGTATTGGTGCTTTGTCCTGGCTAGGAGTCCCAAGCAATAGGTCTTCCATCACTTCACCAGGGATACCATACCCCAGCCATATTGATCTCACTATTAGGACACTTTTCCTGATATTCCACTGTGACACTCTGTACCTTGTGGGAACACCCTGCACCCCCATGTTCATCCTTATAATATGATTGTGTGGCATCCAATGCAAAGTTTGTTGGGGGAGGGATAGCTCAGCGGTTTGAGCATTGGCCTGCTTAAACCCAGGGTTGTGAGTTCAATCCTTGAGGGGGCCATTTAGGGATCTGGGGCAAAAATTGGGGATTGGTCCTCCTTTGAGCAGGGGGTTGGACTAGTTGACCTCCTGAGGTCCCTTCCAACCCTGGTATTCTATGATTCTATGTCAGGAGGCTCATGATGCACTGAGCATTGTTGTTATAGTAATGTTATAGGTTGTAATTTTATGTATATAGTTATGAGGCTGAAAATGTGTCCTCATGGCTTAAAACAAGCCCAGGCAAAAACTCCTCAGGAGCAGAGGCCCAGGCAAAACTCTCCAGGAGCAGAGGGGCAGTTCACACCTCATCAGAGCATGTATGGAACAAACCCAGCCCAGCGTCACAGGAACAAAGGACACTAGCCTAGGCAGCAACAAAGGATCTGTTGGACTCTGGAGTGAGTCACCCCCCTTCCCTTGGTCAGTTTGGGACTACAATGAGGTAATGCTCACCTGACTCTGAAGGGGGCGGGGGTGCAAAGCCAAGAGGGAAGAAAGAACATGATAAAAGGGAGAGACCTTTACTATGCTCTCTCTCGTCCACCTCCATCTACAGACACCATCACCAAGCGACTGAAGCACTGATCAAAGGGGAGAGCCTGGCAGAAGGGCAACCAGCCAGCCTGTGGTAAGAAGCATGTAGGTTTGTAAGGGCATGGAAAATGTTAAGATCAGCTTAGAATGTGTTTTGCTTTTATTTCATTTGACCAAATCTGACTTCTTGTGCTTTGACTTATAATCATTTAAAATCTATCTTTTGTAGTTAATAAATTTGTTTGTTCTACCTGAAGCAGTACCTTTGGTTTGAAGCATGTCAGAGACTCCCCTTGGGATAACAAGCGTGGAACATATCAATTTCTTTGTTAAATTGATGAACTCATATAAGCTTGCAGCATCCAGCGGGCATAACTGGACACTGCAAGACGGAGGTTCCTAGAGTTGTCTCTGGGACTGCAGATTTTGGTGTCATTAGTGTCATTTGGTTGCACAATCCAAGCAGCGGCTGGCCAAAAGTGCTCACTCATGTAGCTGGGAGCAGCTTACATGCCAGAGGCTGTGCGTGAACAGCCCAGGAGTGGGGGGTTCTCACAGCAGAGCAGGGTAAGGCTGGCTCCCAGAGCTGAGGATTGGAGTGACCTAGCAGATCACTGGTCCAGATAACACCAGGGGAACGTCACATCCACTTCTGAATTTCCTCTAATTAGTCCTAGTTTCTACATAACTTACTGTAGTAGCCTAATAATTCCTCCCTCTGATAACACTGATTGAGTGTTAGATCATCAAAGATTCATCTGTACCAAACAAGGGGCCAGATGAACTGCACCTTCAGTAGTCCTCCATGCACAGAACTGAAGAATGGGAGCTTAGGTGACGCTGTGGCACCATCTTCTCAGGTCCCTCTGTGAGGTCCAGGGTCTGCTTTAGGGAGGAAATGGAGAGGAGCCAGGTAGGCTGGGGGAGATACGACTGGGCCTTATGTGTGCAACTTGTAAAAAAGAAGTAAACACACAGAGAGCTGTATGAGTTTTTTCTGCAGAGCCCTGTATCTGAGGGGCATGTCCCTGATTGTTTGTTTAGGGGTAGAAGTATCAAGGGGAGACCAGAGGTTCTGGCCACGGTCACATTTCTTTTCAAGATTGTTACTTTTTATCACTGTTTTTCCCCAATGGTACCTCCTCTGTTTCCATAACTTTCAAACATCACAGCTAGTTGGTACAGTTTTAAAGCTCTGCTAGAGACTCCCTTCAGGTTTTAGTATATATTACGACACGACAAACATGGTATTAAGTGTAAGTTCTTATCTGTGATAAACATGGTTGTTGCTAGCACAGCTGAAAATCCTACCATCTGCTGTGGAAATGCTAGATGGGGAAGTGAGGGTAGCAATATTGCCAAACACATGTTCAGAAATCATGAGTCAGGTTCACCAAAAACCATGAGATTGGCTTTAAAATCACAAGATTATGTACAAATAATAGATTTGGTGTTCTTTTTCTTTGCCTTTTGAGCCTTTAGGGTGCACTGGGGTCACATTTTGAAGTTTTCTTCACAGCCACGAGGGCTAGAAACTTGTTTTTTCTTTAAGAATGAAGGATGAAATCATCACATATCTACTTTACTCTGGGAGCTGGGGCTTTAAGGAAAACAATAATTATCATGAGTCTCATGACAAAATCATGAGCAACACTGGGATAGGGAACCTCTTCATCCCCAACCCCCACACATCAGCAGAACAGGAAGGCCCATCCTCCAACCTAGCACTAACATGCCAAGCCAAGGTGGTCAGGATCTCACCTGCTGTAGCTATACTGCCATTCCCTGAGTTCATCCATAACTACTCCAAGGAGTGTATGCTGTTCTTTTTGGAGCAAAAGTCACGAGTGTCTTCCCAGACACAATGAACCATCCTTCTGTGCACTGACAGACGGACTCTGGGATCAGAAGCTGGCAGTCTCCACTCCCCAAACCTGTGTGGCTCACCAGAATTAAGGGCAGGACTATGCCAGAGTGTGTATGTAAACATGCTCTGTAAAACTCAGCAGAAGCAACACATGCGGAGTGGCTCTGTATGTTTGTCTGTTTTGTTTTTTTTAAACTGCCAGACAAGGCAGCAAAGAGAGAGCCTTTTCTTTACAACTTAATGTGACTGCTGGGCCTGGAGCAGGTGTTGGAATTCAGCTGGCAATACTAAGGGCTGACTTGAATTTATACCAGCCTCACCTCAGGAGAGATACCGGCAATACTTTTTGAACTGCTGGAGCTCTCTAATTTAGTTTGACCTGCCCTCATGACAGGTGGCCGGTCTTCCCTTTGACTTGAGCTACCAAAGCTTGGCCATGGCAAGACTCCAACATTGGTCTTTCAGCTAGTGCGAAAGTGAACCTTTGCAACATGATGATGTACTGGGTATGACCTATTCATCACACAAGATGGAGGTGCAGACTACTGGAAAATAATATGCGCACTCAACACTCAATCCTTTTCATTGCTCTTTTTCTGCTGTTCCCAGCCACCACCTCAGTTAATGGGCCAGGTCAGATGCTTAGTTCTGTGGGCTAGAAATCTGCCTCCAGATTTTCATCTTAAAAAAACCCCAACCATTTAGTTTAATGCTGCAATTAGTAGCAATGCTAGTAACTTGTAAAGTGCCACTTCTCCAGTCCTTGTCTTATTAACGGGAAACCTATCTAACATCTAGTGTACACCATCCAGCAGCAGGCCTAATTATTCATTGGAAAGACAGATCTGATTCTCTAATATTTAGAAAAGATTTGCAAAGGAATAAAGATAACTAGTGCGTGAGAAGGTGCCCAAACTCCACAATGAGTTGGGGGCTGTTTTCAGGGCTCTCTGTTGCACAGCACCAGCAACACTACCAAGCCTGGAGAAAGGAGTCAGGAGGGGAACAAGAAATGGAAGCAGCCTTCAGACTGCAGCTATCCCTGGTAAAGAATTTCTGTCTCCTGTAAGCCTGGAATGAACTAGTGCTGAGTTGCTACCCATGTGGAGGAGAGAGAAGGGGCAATGGTGCTGCTCTGCCAGGGAAAAATCTCTTTTGAGGATCAGAGGAATCTGGCTGGGTTCATGAGATCTGCAGATAGCTAGTGAGACAAGGGGTTACCTTGGGAAAGGGACCCCAATTCTATAGACTGTTTTCCCCTTTAGGGAGTGACAAAGACTGTCCATGTTTCCCTGAGCTGAGGGGAAGCCTTAGAACCAGCACAAAATAGGGGTTTCTTCCCTTTGAGTTAAAAATTGTTTGAACTCCCAGTGAGTGGGAAAGCCTAACCTGGTCCCCTGAGAGGTCAATAAGGCCTCTGAATGGACTAGAGGAGCAGGGGTTTTGTTTGTTCCTCTGTGGTGCCCAGCTTAGAGCATAGACCTTTTGTTGACTACTTGCATGGTCATTCTGATGGAAGAGGTTGTTTCCCTTAACCTTGCTCTGCAACCTGTCTTTCTTCTGCTTCCAGCTTCCTGCGTGAAGGAAACTTTGCTGTAAGCAGCATAAGCTTGCCCAAACAGATCAAAATAATAAGGAATATAAGTCATTACACTCAAAAGAGACATTACATTAATTTCATAGCCTCAATGGCAAAGTACATATGTAATTTGTGTGGATCAAGATCAAGGGAGGCCCCATTTCCTATGCACCCCATTTGACCTCCACTATAAGGCAGGGATCCTGGAGTAAAGCAGCACTGTCTACTGAAAGATCTCCACCCTAAGTCAAGTCCAGTACAATCACTACAGTATTGCATGTTTATTTAATTTGATACAAAATTTAACTTATTTTACTCTGACTCCCAATTTATCTTGTACACAAACCATTATGGCTCTTCTTTCAGAAGTTTACAACTGAACATTGACTTAATACAGCTTTGAAACTTTACTATGCAGAAGAAAAAAACAGCCTTTCCTTTTTTCTTTTAATAGTTTACGTTTAACAAAGTACTGTGCTGTATTTGGGGTTTTTTTTTTTTTTTTTTTTTTGTCTCTGCTGCTGCCTGATTACATACTTCTGGTTTCGAATGAGGTGTGTGTGGTTGACTGGTCAGTTTGTAACTCTGGTGTTCATGACTCCATTGTATTTTGTGTCACAGAGTTCCATGTTATAGACTACATATATGCACTACTGTAACAGCATCATGGTCCAAGTTCAGACCTGGTGCAAGTAGGTGCAACTCCATTGACTTAGCCCTGGTCTACACTAGGACGTTGGGTCGAATTTAGCAGCTTTAAATTGATGTAAACCTGCACCTGTCCACACGATGAAGCCCTGTTTTTCGACTTAAAGGGCTCTTAAAATCGATTTCCTTACTCCACCCCTGACAAGTGGATTAGCACTTAAATCGGCCTTGCCGGGTCAAATTTGGGGTACTGTGGACACAATTTGACGGTACTGGGCTCCGGGAGCTATCCCAGAGTGTTCCATTGTGACCGCTCTGGACAGCACTCTCAACTCAGATGCACTGGCCAGGTAGACAGGAAAAGGCCCACGAACTTTTGAATCTCATTTCCTGTTTGGCCAGCGTGTCAAGCTGCAGGTGACCATGCAGAGCTCATCAGCAGAGGTGACCATGTTGGAGTCCCAGAATTGCAGAAGAGCTCCAGCATGGACCGAACGGGAGGTATGGGATCTGATCGCTGTAAGGGGAGAGGAATCCGTGCTATCAGAACTCCGTTCCAGTTTTTGAAATGCCAAAACCTTTGTCAAAATCTCCCAGGGCATGAAGGACAGAGGCCATAACAGGGACCCGAAGCAATGCCGCATGAAACTTAAGAAGCTGAGGCAAGCCTACCAGAAAACCAGAGAGGCGAACGGCTGCTCCTGGTCAGAGCCCCAAACATGCCGCTTCTATTATGAGCTGCATGCCATTTTTAGGGGGTTCAGCCACCACTACCCCAGCCGTGTTGTTTGACTCCTTCAGTGGAGATGGAGGCAACATGGAAGCAGGTTTTGGGGACGAAGAAGATGATAGCTCACAGCAAGCAAGCGGAGAAACCAGTTTTCCCGACAGCCAGGAACTGTTTCTCACCCTGGACCTGGAGCCAGTACCCCCCGAACCAAGGCTGCCTCCCGGACCTGGCAGGCGGAGAAGGGACCTCTGGTGAGTGTACCTTTTAAAATACTATACGTGGTTTAAAAGCAAGCATGTGAAAGGATTAATTTGCCCTGGCATTCGCGGCTCTCCTGGATGTACTCCCGAAGCCTTTGCAAAAGGTTTCTGGGGAGGGCAGCCTTACTGCGTCCTCCATGATAGGACACTTTACCACTCCAGGCCAGTAGCACGTACTCGGGAATCATTGTACAACAAAGCATTGCAGTGTATGTTTGCTGGCATTCAAACAACATCCGTTCTTTATCTCTCTGTGTTATCCTCAGGAGAGTGATATCATTCATGGTCACCTGGTTGAAATAGGGTGCTTTTCTTCAGGGGACACTCAGAGGTGCCTGTTCCTGCTGGGCTGTTTGCCTGTGGCTGAACAGAAATGTTCCCCGGGGTTAGACACGGGGCGGGGGGAGGGTTAAGGGGGTAGCCACGCGGTGGGGGGAGGCAAAATGCAACCTTGTAACGAAAGCACATGTGCCGTGTATGTAATGTTAACAGCAAGGTTTACCCTGAAAGGGTGTAGCCATTGTTTTATAAAATGTGTCTTTAAATACCGCTGTCCCTTTTTTTCTCCACCAGCTGCATGCGTTTCAATGATCACAGGATCTTCTCCTTCCCAGAGGCTAGTGAAGATTAGAAAGAAAAAAAAACGCACTCGTGATGAAATGTTCTCTGATCTCATGCTGTCCTCCCACACTGACAGAGCACAGATGAATGCGTGGAGGCAAATAATGTCAGAGTGCAGGAAAGCACAAAATGACCGGGAGGAGAGGTGGCAGGCTGAAGAGAGTAAGTGGCAGGCTGAAGACAGGGCTGAAGCTCAAATGTGGTGGCAGCATGATGAGAGGAGGCAGGATTCAATGCTGAGGCTGCTGGAGGATCAAACCAATATATGTATTGGTGTATGGTTGAGCTGCAGCAAAGGCAGCTGGATCACAGACTGCCGCTACAGCCCCTGTGTAACCAACCACCCTCCTCCCCAAGTTCCATAGCCTCCTCACCCAGATGCCCAAGAATACGGTGGGGGGCCTCCGGCCACCCAGCCACTCCACCACAGAGGATTGCCCAAAAAACAGAAGGCTGGTATTCAATAAATTTTAAAGTTGTAAACTTTTAAAGTGCTGTGTGGCCTTGTCCTTCCCTCCTCTACCGCCCCTCCTGGGTTACCTTGGTAGTCATCCCCCTATTTGTGTGATGAATGAATAAAGAATGCATGAATGTAAAGCAACAATGACTTTATTGCCTCTGCAAGCAGTGATCGAAGGGAGGAGAGGAGGGTGGTTAGCTTACAAGGAAGTAGAGTGAACCAAGGGGCAGGGGGTTTCATCAAGGAGAAACAAACAGAACTTTCACTCCGTAGCCTGTCCAGTCAGGAAACTGGTTTTCAAAGCTTCTCTGATGCGTACCACGACCTCCTGTGCTCTTCTAACCGCCCTGGTGTCTGGCTGCGCGTAACCAGCAGCCAGGCGATTTGCCTCAACCTCCCACCCCACCATAAACGTCTCCCCCTTACTCTCACAGATATTGTGGAGCGCACAGCAAGCAGTAATAACAGTGGGAATATTGGTTTCACTAAGGTCTAAGTGAGGTCTAAGCGAGTCAGTAAACTGCGCCAGCGCACCTTTAAACGTCCAAATGCACATTCTACCACCATTCTGCACTTGCTCAGCCTGTAGTTGAACAGCTCCTGACTACTGTCCAGGCTGCCTGTGTACGGCTTCATGAGCCATGGCATTAAGGGGTAGGCTGCGTCCCCAAGGATAACTATAGACATTTCAACATCCCCAACAATTATTTTCTGGTCTGGGAATAAAGTCCATTCTTGCAGCTTTTGAAACAGACCAGAGTTCCTGAAGATGCGAGCGTCATGTACCTTTCCCGGCCATCCCACATTGATGTTGGTGAAACGTCCCTTGTGATCCACCAGAGCTTGCAGCACTATTGAAAAGTACCCCTTGCGGTTTATGTACTCGCCGGCTTAGTGCTCCGGTGCCAAGTTAGGGATATGGGTTCCGTCTATGGCCCCACCACAGTTAGGGAATCCCATTGCAGCAAAGCCATCCACTATGACCTGCACATTTCCCAGGGTCACTACCCTTGATATCAGGAGATCTTTGATTGCATTGGCTACTTGCATCACAGCAGCCTCCACAGTAGATTTGCCCACTCCAAATTGATTCCCGACTGACCGGTAGCTGTCTGGTGTTGCAAGCTTCCACAGGGCTATCGCCACTCGCTTCTCAACTGTGAGGGCTGCTCTCATCTTGGTATTCATGCGCTTCAGGGCAGGGGAAAGCAAGTCACAAAGTTCCATGGAAGTGCCCTTACGCATGTGAAAGTTTCGCAGCCACTGGGAGTTATCCCAGACTTGCAACACTATGCGGTCCCACCAGTCTGTGCTTGTTTCCCAAGCCCAGAATCGGTGTTCCACCACATGAACCTGCCCCATTAGCACCATGATGCATGCATTGGCAGGGCCCATGCTTTCAGAGAAATCTGTGTCCATGTCCTCATCACTCACGTGACCGCGCTGACGTCGCCTCCTCGCCTGGTATCGCTCTGCCAGGTTCTGGTGCTGCATGTACTGCTGGATAATGCGTGTGGTGTTTAATGTGCTCCTAATTGCCAAAGTGAGCTGAGCGGCCTCCATGCTTGCCTTGGTATGGTGTCCGCACAGAAAAAAGGCGCGGAACGATTGTCTGCTGTTGCTCTGACGGAGGGAGGGGCGACTGACGACATGGCTTACAGGGTTGGCTTACAGGGAATTAAAATCAAGAAAGGGGGTGGCTTTACATCAAGGAGTATTTCAGGCAGGACTTCACGGAGGGTTCCAATAAGAAATGGTGCACCTAAGTAATTGTTCTTATTGGAACAAGCGGGTTGGTCTGGCCTCTGATTGATACATGGCTAGATTTACCTCGCTGCACCTTCTCTGTGAGTGACTGCAGTGTGACCTAGAGGAATGAGTCCCCTAGACGGGGTGGAAGCAAATCTGGTCTATTTCTTGTTTTGATCCCCTCCATCTATCTTTTACATCTTTGGCTGGCAGCAGACGGTGCAGAAGGACTGCAAGCCATCCACATTTCATGGCTGCTCGGCAGAAGATGGTACAATAGGACTGCTAGCCATCCTCATCTCTTGCCTGCCCAGCAGAAGATGGTACAATAGGACTGCTAGCAATCCGTATCGCCTGCCTGCTCACCATAAGATGGTTCAATAGGACTGACTGCAGGACTAAAGAGAATGACCTGGTCAAGTCACTTCTAATGTTGTCTCTGCACCCATGTCTGCCCCATGTCTACCTCGGACATGACGATGACGGCTACCAGTCCTACTGTACCGTCTGCTGCCACAAAGAAAGGGGTTGCTGCTGCTGTGTAGCAATGCAGTACCACGTCTGCCAGCACCCAGGAGACATACGGTGACGGTTACCTGAGCGGGCTCCATGCTTGCCGTGGTATGGCGTCTGCACAGGTAACTCAAGAAAAAAGGTGCGAAAAGATTGTCTGCTGCTGCTTTCACAGAGGGAGGGAGGGAACGGGGGCCTGACGATATGTACCCAGAACCACCCGCGACAATGTTTTAGCCCCATCAGGCATTGGGATCTCAACCCAGAATTCCAATGGGCAGCGGAGACTGCGGGAACTGTGGGATAGCTGCCCACAGTGCAACACTCCAGAAGTCGACGCTTGCCTCGGTACTGTGGAAGCACTCCGCCGAGTTAATGCACTTAATGCACTTAGAGCATTTTCTGTGGGGACACACACACTCGAATATATTAAAACGATTTCTAAAAAACCGACTTCTATAAAGTCAACCTAATTTCGTAGTGTAGACATACCCTTACTGTCATGTAACAATTACAATGCAAATCATATCCGTGTTTGTGCCTCTCCACACTATTCTAGAATGTCACCTTGCACATTCACAGGGTATTTTTCTTCACTCTTCTCTGAAGGATGAGATGACAGACTAGAAGGAGCTATTGATGTTGATCAGTCTGGGCAACAGGGAGGATTGAAGAGTGATGCTGTCAGCATCAGTGACTACTAAGTGACATGCCTAGCTTTCACTGTGCTGAGGAGCTGAATTCCCATCATAGCTTTCAAAGCCACTCCTTCTGTATAATGCGGCAGACAACCAATACTGTAGTGCATCCCCTCTGTCTTATTTTACTCTCCTTTTTCCTCACTCATTGTGTAGCTACTGCTGGGTCACACAGGTGTCTGTCAGGTAGTCCTCAGTATAAGAATCAAATGTTAGGACTGCAGTGCAATGAATGTCCTCTCAGCAGCCCTTGGCCTGGGAGCCAGACCCACTCTAAAATCCTACCTGCCACATGGGGCCACAACAGTGGTACCCCTAACTCACCCAGCAATATCATCAATCTATCCAGCGACACACTCAGCCCGGCAGAAGAGTCTGTCCTATCTCGGGGACTCTCTTTCTGCCCCGCCACCCCCACAAGCATGATACAGTTCTGCGGTGATCTGGAAGTCTACTTCCGCCATCTCCGACTCAAAGAATACTTTCAAGATAACACTGAACAGCACACTGATACACAAATACACTCCCACCAACAGCACAAGAAGAAGAACTCCATATGGACCTCTCCTGAGGGTCGAAATGACAGTCTGGACCTATACATAGAATGCTTCCGCCGACATGCACAGGCAGAAATTGTGGAAAAACAACATTGCTTGCCTCATAACCTAAGTCGTGCAGAACGCAATGCCATCCACAGCCTCAGAAACAACCCTGACATTATAATCAAAGTGGCTGATAAAGGAGGTGCTGTTGTCATCATGAACAGGTCTGACTACCCAAAGGAGGCTGCCAGACAACTCTCCAATACCAAATTCTACAGGCCACTTTCCTCAGATCCCACTGAGGAATACACTAAGAAACTGCACCATCCACTCAGGACACTCCCTACACTAACACTGGAACAAATCAACATACCCTTAGAGCCCTGACCGGGGTTATTCTATCTACTACCCAAGATCCACAAACCCAGAAACCCTGGATGCCCCATCATCTCGGGCATTGGTACTCTCACTGAAGAACTATCCGGATATTTGGACTCTCTACTCAGACCCTACGCCACCAGCACTCCCAGCTATCTCCATGACACCACTGATTTCCTGAGAAAACTACAATGCATTGGTGATCTTCCAGAAAACACCAGCCTAGCCACCATGGATGTAGAGGCTCTCTACATAAACATCCCACACACAGATGGAATACAGTATCCCTGATGATGCCACAGCACAACTGGTTGCTGAGTTCTGTAACTTTATCCTCACGCACAATTATTTCAAATTTGGTGACAATATATACCTCCAGACCAGTGGCACCGCTATGGGCACCCTCATGGCCCCACAATATGCCAACATTTTTATGGCTGATCTGGAACAACGCTTCCTCAGCTCTCGTCCACTCACGCCCCTTCTCTACCTATGTTACATTGATGACATCTTCATCATCTGGACTCATGGGAAGGAAACCCTGGAAGAATTCCACCACGATTTCAACAGCTTCCACCCCACCATCAACCTCAGCCTGGACCAATCTACACGGGAGGTCCACTTCCTAGACACCACGGTGCAAATAAGTGACGGTCACAATAACACCACCCTATACCGAAAACCCACCAACCGCGCCTCCAGCTTCCACCCCGGACACACCACACGATCCATTGTCTACAGCCAAGCGCTGAGATACAACCGCATTTTCTCCAACCTCTAAGACAGAGGCCAACATAGAATCTTCACCAAGCATTCTACAAGATCTTCACCAAGCATTCTCAAAACTATGATACCCACATGAGGAAATAAGGAAACAGATCAACAGAGCCAGACATGTACCCAGAAACCTCCTGCTGCAAGACAAGCCCAAGAAAGAAACCAACAGAACTCCACTGGCCATCACATACAGTCCTCAGCTAAAACCTCTCCAATGCATCATCAGTGATCTACAACCCATCCTGGACAACAATCCCTCACTTTCACAGGCCTTGGGAGGCACAGGCCAGTCCTCGCCCACAGACAACCTGAAGCATATTCTCACCAGCAACTACACACCACACCATAGTAACTCTAACTCAGGAACCAATCCATGCAACAAACCTCAATGCCAACTCTGCCCACATATCTACATCAGCGACACCATCACAGGACCTAACCAGATCAGCCACACCATCACCGGTTCATTCACCTGCACGTCCATCAATGTAATCTACGCCGTCATGTGCCAGCAGTGCCCCTCTGCTACGTACATAGGCCAAACTGGACAGTCCCTACGTAAAAGGATAAATGGACACAAATCAGATATTAGGAACGGCAATATACAAAAACCTGTAGGAGAACACTTCAACCTCCCTGGACACACAATAGCAGATTTAAAGGTGGCCATCCTGCAGCAAAAGAACTTCAGGACCAGACTTCAAAGAGAAACTGCTGAGCTTCAGTTCATTTGCAAATTTGACACCATCAGCTCAGGATTAAACAAAGACTGTGAATGGCTCGCCAACTACAAAAGCAGTTTCTCCTCCCTTGGTGTTCACACCTCAACTGCTAGAAGAGGGCCTCTTCCTCCCTGATTGAACTAACCTCGTTATCCCTAGCCTGATTCTTGCTTGCATATTTATACCTGGCTCTGGAAATTTTCACTACATGTATCCGACGAAGTGGGTATTCACCGACGAAAGCTCATGCTCCAATACGTCTGTTAGTGTATAAGGTGCAACAGGACTCTTTGCCACTGTTACTCTAAAACTAATTTCTCTCCCTTGACAGTGTAATTTACTGCCTCTGTTCTTCTCGGCTAACTCTACATTTTACTGCACCAAGGGATACGGCTGAAACTTCATCGTGTGTGAAATGGTCCCTCTTTGAAGAGTTTTATATTTAAAACTTGTTTCTTCTGTCTCAGTCTGACACCTTAGAGATGATAAATTAAGAGACATTTCTGGGAATGCAGCCAATACTGTTGGAGCCCAAGAAAATCAATCTTCAACAAAAAAATAATTTTGATGCCGTCACTATCTACCAACATTTGTCTCTGACTTCAGATAGCAAGTCTGAGAAAATGGACTGCTCCCATTAAATAAAGGGGAAGTTGGGAACTGTACTTAGATGTGTGTTGGGAAAGGGCATCTAGTGCAAAAGAGAGCTAATCATAAAGTCCTATAGAATACCACAGTGATGGGCACTGTAGAAACATGGAATAAGTCCTACAGAAACACAGTATATTCATCACAAGATATAAATAAATTTCTCCGCTTTACAGAGCTACAATTGGTAGACACCGTGTATTCCACTTAATAGTACCAATTCTTCTAAAAGTACAGGATACTCCACTTAATTGGGGTGGCTGTTTTACAGAGAGATCTCCTAGGGAATTGATGTAGCCAACTTTTACTGATTAGCAATGACTGCTTCTTGATCAGAACAGTATTAGCAAAGTTTCCACTTCATGACAACATGTTTAAGCCTATGATTTCTTGTTGCAGCCATCTTCTCCCCCTGACCCCATGAGATGGATTGGCAGATAGGTCCTTCCATGTCCCTGGTACAACAGTTTTGCCCAGATGCAACCATCCCTGTTCTTTTTTTCTGTTCACTTTCTCTTGTTTCTCCTTTTTCTCATTCTTATCTTTCTTTTTTCCTTTTTGCTCTCTTACATATTTTTGCTTATCCTTCTCTCTAATCCTTTCCGATCTTCTCCCCCAGCTCCCTACTCACCAGAAGATGACATGCTGCTCGGGGTTTGGTGGAGGTGTCCTGTGTGGTGTACCACAGCTACGCAGGGAAGAGAATCTTGGGCCCAGGACCTGCTGCCTGAGCCTACAGGCCTGTGCATGTGAGCTGCTTCCATAGCAGCTCCATGGAGGCTACAAGGAGAGAACACAAATGTTAAAGGGGAAGAGATATTATTAGAATACAGCACTAACATGGTCGTATCGCCAAAACAAACCCGCCACCCACCATTCTCTGTCACACCTCTCTGCCCCTTATAGAGTTCATTTGCCAACTCTACAGCGGCCAGCCTGATGGAGTTCTGTAGGGGGAATTGATGGAAGTCAAGTATCTCACTCCTGACAGACATTCTGGCTTCGGTGGCTGACTCCTTTTCTTTCAGGTCGTCTCTTCTTCCTGCGCCTTGTCATAGAACCCCCTCCCAAGACATAGTAGTAGGAGAGTCCTCTTTCCCTTGCTGTCAGTCCGAGAGTTTTCTATGGTGTCATTCATCATAGTAGGGAAGCATTGCTTCTCCTCCTCATGTTACATACTATCAGACACAGTGCAGAGCCAATTCTCTTGTTTCTGTTCCTCCTTATCAGACCCAGTCCTCAGTTCGCTTTATTGTCATTGTGAATTGGGAAATGTACAGCTGTCCAAAAATAGGACACAAAAACTATGGGAAGGGGATTAGAGGGATCCCACACCATTAAAAAGAGACCCAGTCTTAAAGCATTGACTAAAACTGATGAAGCTTTAAAGTCATGTGGCTGCAATTCTTGATGCAACCAATAGTGACAGTAATTATATTCACAGTCCTTTTAGCGCAGTCAAATCTCCAGGCTAGCCTGCGAGCTTGTTCCATCACAATGCCTGGTTTAGTGCAGGATATTTATTTAAATGTTGTTGCCAATGAAAATTCATATTATCCTTTGACTTTTTTTTTCTTGAATTCAGCCTTCTCCAGAGGAAACAATGTGGAAACTTGGTGCTGCATCAAGATTGCAAAATGGAGTAATTCCATAAAAAGAATGAAACCCAGAAGGATTTAGAAGATACCAGTTGGCTCTGATAGTAATCCAACTGCTCTACTTTACTTTTTACTCTGTTGGTTACTTCCCACCACAATAAAGGTTGTTCAGCTGTGTTATTACAATTGTACCTGTGATACATCAGCAGTTGAATTTACACAGCAGACCTCCACACTGGATTTTAATATTATAAAATATTACTACTGTATTCTACAGTCATCACCTCCAGTTCTGCAGTGATATTACTATTACAGCGGCAAAGAGCCCTGTGGCACCTTATAGACTAACAGACGTATTGGAGCATGAGCTTTCGTGGGTGAATACCCACTTCGTTGGATATTGTGGATATCCGAATACGAATACGAAGTGGGTATTCACCCACGAAAGCTCATGCTCCAGTACGTCTGTTAGTCTATAAGGTGCCACAGGACTCTTTGCCGCTTTTACAGAGCCAGACTAACACGGCAACCCCTCTGAAGCTTGCTACTATTACAGTCATCTTTTGGACCATTGTGGTCAAATGCTGTCGGTTTCTGTTGTTGTTTTTTCAAATAAGGGCTAGCCTGGAAGCAGAGCTCTCAGGATTTGTAGAATGCACAGTATGGATGGTTGGGGCCCATAGATGCTACTGCAATAGAAATAATAATAAAACTAGAATGAGCATTAACCACTGAAGACTCCATAGTCTAGAGTAAACGTACTGTAATGATCCACTAGGGAAAGCCAGAGTGTAATTTGTTTCCAGGCTGATTACCGTGTAAGATTTCAGGGTACATATGATAAATGAAGTGTGGGGGGAGAGGGGGAAACTCCCTTTTATGGACACCCACCCAGCCAGTTAGCTATAAAATCCCTGTTAGTAGCTGTTCTTTACTTGCTTTACCTGTAAAGGGTTAAAAAAGCCCATAGGTAAAAGGAAGGGAGTGGGTACCTAACCAAAAGAGCCAATGGGAGGGCTAGAACTTTTTAAAATTGGGAAAAAACTTTCCCTTTGTCTGTCTGTCTGTTGTTCTCCAGAGAGAGGAGACACAGAGCTGCATTGCTGTAAGATGCTAAACCAGGTATGAAAAATCATCAAATCATTCTTAGGAATTGCTTATCTAAAACACCAGATATGTAAGTAAATCAGGAAATGTCTAGGAAGATGTGATTAGGGTTATTTCTTTTATTTCTTATTGGCTTGTGGTCTCCTCTGTGCTAACCCCCAAATGGTTTTGTTTTGCTGGCAACCATTAAGCTGGACTTCAAGAAAACCATTCTTGTTGCTTAATTTTGATATTTGCTCTTTTTAAATCTAGCAATAGCCTAAGTTCCAGATGTATTTTCTTTGTTTTTAATAAAATTTACCTTTTTTTTTTTTAAGAACAGGATTGGGTTTTTTGTGTCCTAAGAGGTGTGTGCCTGTTGTTTAATTAGCTGGTGGCAACAGCTGATTTCCTTTGTTTTCTTTCTCAGCTCTACTCTGGAGCGGGGGTGAAAGGGCTTGAGGGTACCCCACAGGGAGGAATTCCCAAGTGCACCTTCCTGGGCCCCAAGCGGTTTTTTGCACTTGAGTGGTGGCAGCATCTACCCATCCAAGGTCAGAGAAAAGTTGTAACCTTGAGCATTTAATACAAGCCGGAAGTGGCCAGTATTAATTTTTTAGAATCCTTGCGGGCCCCCACCTTCTGCACTCAAAGTGCCAGAGTGGGGAATCAGTCTTGACAGTGCATAATTAGCTATGAGGAGGTAGTGGCTGAGAGCTGTACTGGGAGGCCTACCTCATGGAGCTGAGTGTGCTGGAACTTTCTCTTATAAGCTTCTCACTGCACGCCTTGGGACTCAGCAAGGTATGCAGGAACATGCCTATGGACAGAACTCTCAGGTTTTTCCAGGCCATGTGATGGACAGCTTGTCTTTGGAACAAAGAAAGAAAGACCACATGGCAAGAGAATATAAAAAGCTGCTGCAGCTCCTCCATCTTGTCTTCAGTCCTGCTTCTTACCTCTGGAGGGACTTGGCTACACTGAAGCTTTGAACCAAGGACTGAAAGACCCATCTCAGCTGTGGATGTTCTCCAGAGACTTGATTTGAACCTGCAGTTTATTCTATCCCTGCTGCAAGCCTGAACCAAGAACTTTGCCATTACTGTATGTAATTGATTCCATTTAACCAAGTCTAACTCTCATCTGTATTTCTTTCCTTTTATGAATAAACCTTTAGATTTTAGATTCTAAAGGATTGGCAACAGCGTGATTTGTGGGTAAGATCTGATTTGTACATTGACCTGGGTCTGGGGCTTGGTCCTTTGGGATCGAGAGAACCTTTTTTCTTTTACTGGGGTATTGGTTTTCATAACCATTTGTCCCCATAACAAGTGGCACTGGTGGTGATACTGGGAAACCGGAGTGTCTAAGGGAATTGGTTTTGTGACTTGTGGTTAGCCAGTGGGGTAAAACCAAAGTCTTCTCTGTTTGGCTGGTTTGGTTTGCCTTGATGTGCACAGAAACCCCAGCCTTGGGCTGTAACTGCCCTGCTTTAAGCAATTTGTCCTGAATTGGCACTCTCAGTTGGGTCCTGCCAGAACCAGCCTCGTTACAGTGATAAAGGGCTGTGAATTGACAAAAGCAGGAGGCATCATGCCTACGGCAGGAATGTCACCTCCAGGAGTGCCAGGGAGCCCACACAACAGTGGCATCTGCTACCCCTTTATTAGGGTGCCATATCTGCAGCCATTCACAATCACTGTTTGTTTTGGATGGCAGGATGATGGTTCCACTCTAATTCACCTCACCTCTGTGGAACTTCTGGCATCACTGCTGGTGCTAGAATCACTTCATCATTATGAATACAAGGATCAAGCCTGTGTCTGACTCTTGGCACAATCGGGGTTGTGGAGTGGGCAGGGAAGCTCCTTGCACTCATTCCCTTATGCACTCACGCAAGACTAGGGATGACATAGCCCTAAATGGACAAGAGATACCTTGCTTTTAATGTTTCTGCCATTTTAATTTGCTAAGATATTGCAAATTTCTGTTAAAGTTGCTACCTATCTGGATTCTTAAATGATAACTATCAAATGTAGGACAGTGGGAAAGAAAGCTCAGTACTGTTTGATGGAAAATAGTTAAGTTAAGAAGGAAGGATTCCCTCTGCAAGCACCGCTGGTATATACAGCTACTTCTTGCTTCCCATAGTTTGGTCAGAAAGACACACGGCTTTGAGAATTATGGTAGAGAAACTTCAGACATTCTTAAAAATAGAATGACAAGGATATAATTAATACTATCACTTTAAATTGTCATTTTCAACAAATGAGCATTCTTTTGTGGCTGGAAGATCGTCATTTTAAGTAATTATCCTGTTATGCTAGTGACAGATTGACGGTGACCTTTAATCTGCAAGTGAATTATGCAAATCAGTATTTTCATTAAACATTAAATAATTCCCTTGGGAGGAAAAAACAACATTACTTACTCTTAGTTGCTGTTAATGTCTAACAATATGATTTACCACAAATTTCTGTTCTGCATTTTAGAGCCCTGGAGGAAAGAGAATTAAAGCTTTGTTTGGAAATTGAGGTTTAGGCAGGTCACCATCAAGAGAATTTTAAAAAATCCACACTACACCCCCCACACCAGTCACTTTATCTCCTCTACAAAAATGTATGTTCTTTCTGGTAGTACATGAGGCATGCCAACAAAATGCCCAGATTGCTCCATGACATGTTTGTTCACTTGAGTACCCAGAGCTAGTACCCAGACATAGCCACTCCATAATTAAGGTAGAATCTGGCTTCCCATTAAAATTAGCCCTATTTTCACCCCTCACCTTAACCTTACCCCAAACTAGTAAGTATGTGCTTAACTTAAGCATATGCATAGTCTTATTGACTAACTCCAAGTTAAGCATATGCTTAAGTATCTGCTTGAATTGGGACAACAGCAACAAGATGCTCATGAACAGAGCCTGGGGTGAAATCAAATTTATTCGATACAGATCTCATGGAAACAGAGCATAACTGCTATACAGTAAAAGTGAAGTAGGTATTCTGAATCATGGACTACTCAATACCTAAAGTCTCATCTAAGCATTAAGAATTTCTGTGTATTTTTAATAATTCCCAGTACACAAAATAGTTGTGTCACACTACAAGCTGTATAGAATGAGTAGTGGAATTTCTTGTCCCTTAAGGTAAGATACCCAGATATGGTCCTAAAGACATTCAAGTATCACCTGTGAAAGATCTGAAATGCTGCAACTTCTCTCAAGAGTTCTCCCATAGAGCCAGAATGGATTGCACTAAGCATTCACTTCAATAAAGATATCTCCCAATCTGTACAGAGGAAAGCAAGAGTCTCAATGCCTCCAATGAGCACTGAGACAAAGGTGTAGTGACAGAGCTAGGTGAAACAAGCTCACCTCTGAAGAGGTGTTTGTGATCACATACTCAGACAATGAGGCAGCAGATTGGAATTCCTGGTGCGTATATGACCACATTTATAGTGAGGGACATCTGAGCATAGATTATCTGTATCAAATTATTGGGTATTTTAGTTCAACAGTAAACCCAGAACTGGATTTCTCTGGAATGGGTTTCCATGAACACATTCACAGTTGCATCCAGTGAGTATGTGTCTCTCTCACTACCAGAGCATGAATGTAATTTATGCTGCTAGATATTGAATAACTGATCATCCTACTTGAGCAATGGATACAAATACTGTACAATAGTTTCATAGATTATGTCCAGCTGTTAATCCTTTTTTATTTTGATATTGAAAAGTTTCTTGGCACATTAAACAATGATTATTAGTTAATATCTAGCTAGCAGACTGTAAGAAAATTGTGCTTTTTAAAGTTTTGCAAAGTTTTCCCACTACCCAACAAATATTCTTTTAGTTCACATAAATCAATTTATAAACACAGAATTGATTCAGAGTTACCTCTGCTTTTACATGTAATTCATGCTTTGATTTAGGGAAGCAGGCCAAGTACATTAGGGCTTGATCCTGCTCCACTGAAGTCAATGGGAGTTTTACCATTGACTTCAATGGGAGCAGGATCAAGCCCTTTAGTGAGTATAAACAGGCCAGTCCCCTCCCAAGCACCCCATCATGGCCTGAGGTCACACTGCAGGCACCTTGCCTTAGTTTCCCTCTTCAACTCAGGGCCTCTTGAATCAAACAACTCTTCTTTGGTTCAGCAACATCCCTCCTTGGAGCTGTATTTATTCAAATAACAATATTAACCCCAAAACAAAGTTCTCAAATCTTCCACAACTCCACACTCCCAGTTATTCCTGTTGGAGTCCTTGAAGACTCCAGCTGGAGCCTGCTCTCCCATAGCAGTCTCTGTAATCTTTCCCACTTCCCACTAATACCTCAGGGCTCCCTGCTAGACTTCTCACTCCCAGCAGTCATGCCCTGGCTGGGAGTGAGAAGCCCCTACTGAAGTCTCTCAATCCAGCTCCATTTTTGTTGTTTGCATCTCCCAGAGCATGTTCTCCTCTCCGCAGCTTCCTGCTGCTTGTATAGGGGAATCAGTTCCTTCATACCTAGCAAATTCTACAAATTAAGCCCCACACCTCATCCCAGGTTTTGCAGACAGAGCTAATTATACAGGGCTGGCCAGCTCCAGGCCTCCAGCCCTTAAAAGAACAATTACAGTGAGCAAAAATCCATTTAATATATTCATACATTTTAAGGCTATAAGGGTCCATTATTCTGACCTCCTTCTAACCAAGGCCATAGAAATTAATCTAGATACTCTTCTATTGAGCCCACAACTTGTGTTTGAATAAAGCATCTTCCAGAAAGGCATCCAGTCCTGATTTCAAATGATGGAGACCTTATCACTTCCCTGGGGACTTGGTTCCAATGCTTAATCACTCTGTTAAAAATGTGTGCCTTATTTCAAATATAAATTTGTCTGGCTTTAACGTCCAGCTTTTGGCTCTTGTTATGCCTGTCTCTGTTAGGTTAAAGTGTTGTACCAGTAAAATAAAAACCAGCAGGATCTTATTAAAGGGAAAAAGGCAAAATACCACATTTATTGTGAATACAGAAAGAATCATAGTAAGCAGTTAGTTATAGTTATAACATTCCATTCAATCTCATATTTATTCACACATTCATTCATACAAACACACACACACAGGTCCTGCAAGGTTGTTATCATAGTTACCAGCCTTAGAGTTGCTCATGCCAAGCCACTGGCCAGGTGGCCTGGACATGAGGAGGGAGCAGGGCCTTGTCAGATGCTCATCTGATGTTCCTGGAAGTTGGTTTGCAGAATCAGAGTTCTCACTTTTTAGAGTCTATTTTTATAGGAATTTCTTCCTATGCCAGTCTATGGGAATTGCTTCATCATGCTGTTGCTGAATCAGTCAGCAGATAGCACATTCCTGACGGCTCCGTGCTGCTAGATGTTATCTTGTTCTTTGGTTATCCCATTCTTGGGGCTGTTGGGTGGATTCCAGTCTGCCCTCCGGGGGTGGGGGGGGGGAAGTGGGTGTCCTCTGGTTATTTCCACTTGACGCCTCCTTCAGCCGATGGACACTGGATTCTTAGGCTGGTACCTCCCTGATCATTCAGTTATTATCCACACCAAGCATCCATTCACATACATCCTCTATCTCTATTTTAATCACAATTTAATCACAATTGTTAATAAAGCAACATGAAAGGGCGGGGAGTCTCCGGGTGCTGTTTCTATTGTTACAAAGTATTGCTTTGAGTCTCTCTCTGTGTGAGTAGTTGTTGTTACAAAGAATTGCTTTGAGAACAGACTCTGTCTTAGAATGTACTAACACAATTAGCAGTTTGCAAGTTTCACACAGAGGGAGAGAAACAGTACCAAAAACCAAGAGACCTCTTAATTAGTAATACCCTGGAATTTAAACTATGGGGAATCAAACTCATTTGTGATTTTAATACAGAACTTCTTTAATACGATCCAACAAAAGAAGCTTTTGGTATTCAGTATGTTCTCCCTGTGTAGGTACTTTTACAACACAATCAAGTCACCTCTCAATCACCTTTTTGATAACCTAACCAGATTGAACTCCTTACATCTCAATACAGCCTGATATAATTTGATTTGTAAAACAAAAAATATATGGATAATAATTCAAATGATTTTCTGTATCACAAGACAAAAAAAAATAAAAATCTCTCTCCTACTGTTGTTTGCCAAACAAAAATGACAGAACATGAAGATGATTTGTCCCCACATTTTTTAAGAGTGCAGTGTGGAGTAAAGAAAGTTTCTAAGTGACTACTTAGTCTACTGTAGCTATGGATTTATTATGACTATTTCCTTTTTGGAACAATCACCAGAGACTACAAAAGATTATTTTTAGCATGAATTCATTCAATAAAATACCATTGATAAGGTTAAAAAAAACATGCACTCATATTAGAAATTAACATTTTTTAAAAATTGAACTGTATTTTGACTTCATGGCTTGGGGCGGCAAAAAACCTAGAGCCAGCCCTGTTCATGGTGTTAGGTTGTACTTAAAAACAATTGAACTCCCCTGACTACTAGTTCTAAGCAAAGCTTTCTTAACCCTTTATTGTTATTAAATGCCAAAAAACTAACTTAACACAGAATTAGAGTTGCACAATGGTGCCTGGTGCCCTTAGAATATAGGATAATAGCACTTCCCTACTTCACAGGGATGTTGTGAGGATAGACACATTAAAGATTGTGAGGCTACATTAGCGGGGGCGACATAACTACCTATGATTAATAGATGGATGTGGGACTTTTGGGAAGACAAAGCTGAAGCCTCCCACCAAAACCCCTGGCTGCACAGTTCTGACTCCTTCCTTTCCTTCCCTGCTCTACTCCAACACTCACCCGCACTGCTCCAACAGCCCATACTCTCCCCAGCTACTGAGACTGCCCTAGCACTGGTCCAATTTCAAGACAATCCAAGTCAGCATGTCATTGCAGAGCGCTGAGAATAGTCCACCTTTAAACAGAATGTAATGATCAACCTTAACTACAGCAGCGGTGGCACTCTGCTATAATACAAAATCATTCGATCTAAAATGATTTGATTACTGCATTTGGAAAATACTGCGGTATTTTAGTGGCTGATATCATCTGAGGTCACCTAGCAACATAATGTTCATGACAATGGCCTTGTAAATTGCAGAATGACATTTTAAACTATTTATTTGTTTTACTTTTTAGGTTTCTGCTGTTTTTAATCAAATTGAGTATTTGATTGTATGTAGGGAGGAGAAAAGGCATAAAAGTGTATATAAGTCATAGCAGTGAATATTATTATAATGGCTATTATATTATAATTATTATTATTATTATAGTGACTCCAAGAAAGTAATGCCAAGAGATTCTTCTTGCCTTTCTTCTCTCTCATTCACAGACAGAAATAAGCATAACCACAGTCCTGCATTCAACTCAATGCTGCATGCAACTTTCATTGCTTTGATGGCTTACGCGATATAAAATATATTGATCACCTGATTTTTCTAGCTGGGAAGTCCATAGTATATATATTAAACCTGGGGTTCCCAAACTTTTTTCCCCTGAGGCCCACCTGTGCAGCTGCAATAGGCACTGCGGCCCACTATTAACACTTCTTGAGGAAAATTAGTTTTAGTTACATACATATAAACTATAACACTGTAAATAAACAATGTACATGTTTCCTTTTCATTTTAATGTAAACCATTGTAAGGATAGAAATCTTTAGCAATATGCATTTACAGAAATGCTTCAAGATTTTTGAAACCAGTTTTAGTCATAGGTGCTGGAACTAGAGGTGCTGGGGGTGTTGCTATACCCTCTGAAGTGGTTTCCATCATATAGAGGGTTTACAGTTTGGTTCAACGGCTCTGAGCACCCCCACTATACAAATTGTTCTAGCACCCCTGGTTTTAGCACATGTTCAGAAAAAAAGTCAAGAGTAAAATGTGGCATTCAAACAGGGAAAACACAATTTTGTATCAAACTGAACAAGATTATAGGAGTCACTCATGGAGTTAAAGATTTACTAAGGGCTTGTCTAGACTTACCAGGGGATCGACAAGTGGCGATCAATGCATCGGCAGTCGATTTAGCAGGTCTAGTGAAGTCCTGCTAAATCGGCCGCAGATTGCTCTCCGTTGACTCCTATACTCCACTGGATAGAGAAGAGTAGAGGGAGTCGATGGGAGAGTGTGTCCCATTGACATCACGTCGTGTGGACCACGTGGTAAGTAGATTTAAGCTATGTTGATTTGAGTTATGTTATTCACATAACTCAAATTGCGTAGCTTAGGTCGAATTTCCCCTGTAGTGTAGAGAAGGCCTAAGAGCTTAACTGGAGAATGTGCAGGCAGACCATCTGGGATTGTGTCATGGCCAACAGTTTGGGAACCTCTGTATTAAAACATGGAGTTTCTGATTTTGCATAAATATTTTTCTGTGGTTTATAGAAATATTTTTGCTCCTTTATGTTGCAAACACTTTAGCTGAATAATATTTATGCAAATCAAAAATATTGTCAACACAGTTCTATGGATCTTTTTGCAAAGCTTTTCTCGTGTCAGCTTTAACATGCATATTAAATATTGAATCATTTAACTGAGGTACTCATCTCAGGAACAGATGTATTAAAATTTCACAAAGAATTATGACATGAAAAGCATAGTTATAAAAAATCTGAGAAGTTTATCTTAAAGCTAGGGGAAATGACCTTTCAGTAATATATATATTTAACATAAGCCTCAACTCTTGATTGTCTAGGAGTTTGCATCTAAGTTTTCTTACTATAATAAATCCAGCACCAGCAGGGATAAAGCTCATCTTCTCACTCCAAAAGCACAGAATTTTCTTCAACTGCTTACAGTATACAGCATATGACAAACAGTTGACCAGGAACAACACAAGATTTGTACATATGTCAACTAACTGGAGTTACACAAAGTTTCTTTCCTTATTTTCTCCCATACCACTCACCTTCTATGCATGGGAAGAGCTGCTTGTATGAATCAGCAAATCTCTCTTTAAATCAGCAAATCTCTCCTTAAAACCCACCTGGGTCTTGATGTGTACAAAACACTTGACAGTGACTAGATAGACTCCTGTAACCACAGCTTGGTACATTAATTATAAGTGTCTCACTACAACCTGTGCTCCTCCCCATCTGTTTGTTGTATCTACCTGTATCTCTTGTCTTGTATTTAGATTGTAAGCTATTTGGGGCAGGGATCCGCTTTCGGTAAAATACATGTACAATGCTTAGCACAATTGAGCTCTGATTCTTCAGAGAAGCATTCTAGACACTCAGCAATACAATAAATAATAATACACAGGGTGAGTGAGACCTGGATCAGGCCCAAAGTTACCACAGAAAGCATAAAAAAGTTCCTCAAATGTTTATGAAGTGACACATGGCAAGAATGAACCATAAAGAATCAAAACAAACAAAACTTGCACTGTACAGATCCACATAGAAACTTTCAGCTGAAGTTATCAAAGCACAGGAAATCATTAGCTGTGAAGGTTTTAAAAAAAATCACCTAGAGGAGAGCTTTATTGCTACTTTCCAAAATAAAGAAATTAATTACCGATGTTAAGGAAATTCTGGTCAGATCTTTTTAAACTACCACTTCATTTCAATACTTGGCTGAATACTTTGATCTTCTTATTGTGCTATTAGCTTTTGATCTGCCAAACCTCCCACTTCTGCATTCTACCCTTCATCCAACATTCCCTATATACACTATATATAATATATAGTGCTCACAGAGTACCCAGCTATTAGTCCTAGGGATGCTCCTATTTACAAACAAAGCAATGTTAAGGCATTTAATATTCCCCTTTCCATAGCAGTTTTTGAGCGTACCATTTTTAAATTTTTTTTAATTTTTTTTTCATTTAATATCTGTGTACCATTGCTAATATGATGTATTGTTCTGTTGTCATCATCAGAAAGAAACTAGTTCTATTCTATTTAGATACTTATACATCAACATAGAAAGACAGCTAAAAAACCTGGATCTGAACATTCCCAAGCTTTGAGAAGTTTGGATGAACTTTGTGCCTGGCCCAAATTCCAGGATCCAAACTTTGGTGAAACTTGGATCTCGATTTGAAGTCAGAGTTGAGCTTGGTGGCTCGGCCCCATCGCTGATATATAGAGAAAAAAAGATACATCAGTCAGCCCTTGCAGCAATTCTTGCTGCCTTGCACAATTGCCTTTCTGATTTCAGTGTTTCAATGATGACTAAAGACAGGGTTGTTACTGACTGACCTCTCCCAGCAGAGGAATCTTCTCTCCTAGTTGTTTCTTTAGAAGGCAATTCTCTTCTTCCTGTTTCTGAAGTTTGCAATTTTGGAATCTGTGCTTTCTCTAAAGCTCCCACAGCCCTCTTAGGAACCTCTCCAGGTAAGAGCATATGTTATCTCAAAGGGGTACTGAGGCTTTTATTACATCCTGACTTCACTTCTGTAATTCATTTTTTGCAGATCTGTCTGCTACTTCCCTGAGGCATATGCAGCTTGTGCTGAACTTCACTATTAAAACTTGGATTTTTAAGAATATTGCTTCTGTCCTGAGAGAACTTCTCTGGCTTCATTCTGGTGAAGTGGCAGTTTCATTCTGAAATTAGTTTTCTTAACACAGAAGCCTTCACTATCTCATCTCATCATCTATTCTGTTTCTTTTTGTTCCTTTCTTCTTCTTCCCCTTTCTCTGTGCTCCCTTTTCTGCTCTCTTTAACAGCCATCTCATTCTGAGGTAGTTTTTCACCTCCTCCCTCTTTTAGGCACCTTTCCATCCACCTTCTCTGCTTTTCTCTTTCTGCCTTTATTTGTTCCTATTGAAGGAATTTCATACCTGTGCAGAGGCCCAGCACAAGGCCTATTTGCCACTTGAGCCCTATTCTAAGGATTTAGGTGATTCACAGTGAAATTCACCCCTGTAAAGAAAGTCAAAACAAAAGCTGTGCCAGACAATAACACTACCATCACCACACTGGCTCCTTAAGGACTGGGGAATTCCAGAAGCTCCATTTTGGAAAACACTATTAAATTAGGCTTGAATAAAGACTGGGAGTGGATGTGTCATTACACAAAGTAAAACTATTTCCCCATGTTTATTTTTCCCCCCTACTGTTCCTCACACTGTTCTTGTCAACTGCTGGAAATGACCCATCTTGATTATCACTATAAAAGGTTTTTTGTTTCCCCCCCACCCTCCTGCTGGTAATAGCTCACCTTACCTGATCACTCTCATTACAGTGTGTATGGTAACACCCATTGTTTCATGTTCCCCACTGTATTTTGCACTGCATGCATCTGATGAAGTGAGCTGTAGCTCACGAAAGCTTATGCTCAAATAAATTTGTTAGTCTCTAACGTGCCACAAGTATTCCTGTTCTTTTAAACTGGATTAAGAATATTTTTTCTATTATATACTAAGCACTGCTAGAAGATGAATGACTAATGCTGCAGGTTTCTCTGTAGAACAGTTACACAGGGCAAGATCCTGGCCCCAGCTCCATTCTCTTTGAGAGGCTGTTGTGGTGCAAAGGAAATGGAGAACTGACAAATATCTAGCTGGTGATGTCCCTTGCCTAGGGCAAGCCCCAGGTGGCATAAACAGTTCTAGCCACATGCCCTGGCCCCAGGGATAGGGGCAGGAGAGAGTGCGACTAGGGTTCAAGGCATGCAGGTTATCCTGGGCCAGAAGAACTAGTCATCACAAGTTAGAGGCTGCTCTAGGTTGCACTGTACCAACTCCTGGCTACCACCAGGATCTGGAGTTGGAAAGATGGTGGAAAGCCATCCATGCCCATGCCTTGGGCATGCCAAACAGGAGATTTGGCCACACAGGCCTGAGGACTAGTCAGGGTTTGTCTCTGGCTGCACAGGCATAGCTGGGTCTGCAGGGAGAGAAGGACCTGAGAATTCTATCCCTGAGCCGAGGGTAAAGATAAAGGACCCAGGATGGAAGAGGCCTATGGAAGAAGCAGCAATGAACTCAACTGAGCAGTACTCGGATACTGTTTACAAAGTCCCTGGGTTGGAACCCAGAATAGTGGTCAGGCCTGGGTTCCCCCACTGACCACCAGCAAAGTGTGCAAACCCTAAAAAGCAGAGAAAAGCCTAACCTAAGCTCAAGAAAGGGACAGGTTTCATTAGGAAGCATGAGTAAAGGGCTAAATCTAAAGAGCCTAGAGCTGGGGTTGAAGACCGTGGAGAGGCCAGACAGACAATTTGTTGGACTCTTTGCTGCCCTGGAAGGTATTCATTTTGGCTGTGTGACCCTGCCAGAGGGCTGAGCCAGAGAAGATCGGCAGGGACAGGCAGACAGCCTGTAGGGGGTTCCAGGAGCAGGAAAAGGATTGCAATATTATATGTAGCTGCAAAGAGGCACTCAAGTGAATGCCCCCCTACGCATCACCATAAATAGTTTTAATAATAAGTATAAGGAAAGGAAACTATCAAAACCCCTCCCAATGCAAAACTCATAAAAAGAAATGAATCAGTCGGTTGGCTTATTACTCTATGTTCTTTAAATCCTGGCTGATGATGGTAGCTGCTGAAATTATATGTCTGTGGAAGCAAGACACTTAATTAAATAATGCAGAATCCAGTGCAGCTTACCTGTCACTTAACTGATGAGTTAAACCAGATGTAATGAGTTGGACCCCTTAGGAAGCCACCTGGTGTGCTGAGATACCACTGAGTCTACCTGTTCTGCCAGCATGGGCCCCCTTTAACCTGTCTTGCTGATCCAGGCTATTAAAGCCTCCTCTAATACACACAAAGGGCCACACCCAGCTGCTGACCACTTCTGGAAAGATTCAGTTTAAGAGACTTGCCCCAGCACTCAGATGTCCACCTCCCTTGGATTGCAGACCCAAAGATATATTATGAAATTCACCCCCTCCCTCAATGTGGAGAGCGGTGTGCGCACTTCTTACCCCGCAGTTAGAAATTACGAATACTGGGTTTAATAAACAAAACAAATTTTATTAACTATAAAAAGCAGATTTTAAGTGGTAAAAGGGGGAACAAACAGAACAAAGCAGATTACTAAGCAAATGAAATCAAACACACAAACTAAGCTAGTTTCACTAAAGACATTGGTTACAAATAGTATTTCTCACCCTAGATATTGTTGCAGGCAGTTTGCAAAGTTTCTGTGGTTCAGAGTTCCAGTTATATTCCTTTTCAGACTGGACCCCTGTCTCAGTCTGGACTCCCCCCTTGCCTTCCCTTTTGCAGTCTTTCCTCTTGGGCAGACAGGCCAGGGAGAGGAGGAGTCCTGTTTGCCTTCCTCCCCACCCTTAAATAAAATTTACATAAGGTGGGAATCCTTTGTTTCCCAAACTTGAAACCCCTTCCCTTACAATGGAAAGCTACATGAAGCCCCAGGTAACGTTTTAGTATCAGCTGACAAGACCCCCTTACTCTGTAGGATCACAGCGTCCATGAGTCAGTGGCAGTATGGAGCGTCCACAGGAAGGCCAAGCTTTTCACAGTCCATTGTCCTCGCTGATGGGCCATCCTCCCTGTCTGGCTTTTCCTTTGGTGGACCTGAAGTGTTAGCCGTGGGCATCACCCAAAGTAGCATAGCTGAAATACAGATACATAGTCAATATTCCTAACTTCAGATACAGAAATGATACAGGCATACAAAATGGATAAGCATTCAATAAATCATAACCTTTCCAATGATATCTCACTTGAGTCATCTGGCATAAAGTATATCAGTTATATTCACATCATAAGCATATTTTCATAAGGAATATGGAATTCAATGTCACACCAGACATCAATCCCTGGCCTGAAATAGGCAAATCAATCACTTCATCTTCAATTAATAAATGAAAAAAGTTCACCTTGAGGTAAAATCATTACATCACAATCTTTCTTGCCTTTGTGGATGCAAAAGTATTGATCATTTCCAACTTGACTTCCAAAAAACAATAAGGCTAAAACACTTACACTCTCCTGTGATATTTGAGACCATAAATATCTTTAATTTGGAGAATGTGGCTTCAGCTGCAGCCACAATAATAGGAATAGTTAAATGCATGTGCTATGCTATGTAAACAGTGGGAAATGTGTTCTTAATGAAAAAGTTCAGAATCTCATGCTGAATTTTTATTTTGTCTGTGTTCACAATACAATTTAATGTCACAAATTCATCCAATAGGTCAGCTGATAAGTCCACTTTAGATGCAACCAATTCTTTACATGCCTCTTCCACAGAGTCACCATCTAGTTTGGGGAATACATGTATGAAGCCATACATAGCTAAAAATTCCTTCAAACCTGCTGTAAGGTTCTGCAACAACAATGTTCAGGAGTGAATATCAGAAATCAATCCTGAATTTGTCTTTATATCCATTTCACTGTCAGCTGCTCCATCCTCATATAACCTTTTCTGTCATCTTCTCTAGTGACTAACTGGAAATATTGGTTCTACATCCAACCCATGAGCAGTTTCTTTGGCTTTCTCAAGAGCTATATCAAAACCTGTCTCACAATAATCCTGGATGGTTGCAGCTGCTGTTTCTATTAATCAGCGTGCCATACTAAACTCCATATAATTTCCCTGAGACTGCTTGCTGAGTATGCTGATTTGAGTACCTTGTACCACATAGTGAGGTGTAAAAGGATTATGCCTATTTTATAGCATCCTCCTCCTAGCAGACCAACCTTTGTTCTTGCTGGGTCAGCTCACTCCCTGGGATTAATTCTGTCTGGGCTTTCTTAAGGAATCCAAAGAAGTTGTTTTCAGCAGGTAATAGTTGATTTAAGCCTTTTTGTAACAGAGTCCTATATGGGTAGGTGGCCTAGTGGTTATCACACCTAGTGCCACCTTCCAGTGAGTAGGTCTTGCATCCCAGGCCCTCTTTTAATCAGAGGTGTAGTGGTAGGGGAGCTTGGGCTCACCCACTCTACTGTGTTCCAACCCAGGGCCCTAGGAGGGTCAAGAGTGTCTGGCCCCCAAAGGGTGCCTTCCAAGGTACCCTCCCTAGATCACTTCCTGCCATCTGCTGTTCTCCCACAGCTTCTAGTCTAAAAATCAGGTGAAAAGCAAAAGAAAAGGCAATCAAACCATCAGCCCCAACTGGAATCCACATACGGAGTTAGTCCCTCCAGGAAGGCTTCTCCAACACCCTTATCGGGAGCCTCCAGGGTAGGTCTGTCCTCCTCCCCTTTTCAACCCTGTCTCCAGTTAGAGCATGGTCTGCAGGGCTGGAGGGGCAGGGCTACCTGGGCCCAGTACTGTCCTTTAACCCCTTCCAGCTCAGTGTGCGGTTTGTACACCCCATTACTTCTCAACAAAACAATCAGAACCCTTGCAGATTCTTCCCTCTTGCACCAGTTAGAAGATTTTCTGTCTCTTACTTCAGAGCCTGGGCAATAAAGGGCTCCGAATAGACTCCCTCCTGTCCACTTGGTTTTTCTAGAGCAGTTCTTTTCTGCGGTAACTCCAGTAGCCAACCTTTGGGATCACCAGCACTCAGCTTTCTAGAAGGTACTGCAGTTTTGGGTCTCCATTTCCTCTTTTATGAGGGACAGCTAATGAAGTTCATGCTCTTTCTCAGCTGGGCGGAACTAATCAGGCAGACAGACAGCTCCAGGCATCTGATTGTCATAGCTTTATAGGAGGGCTACCATGAAAGGATAAGTAGACAATTTCTTTTGCAATGATTTTGCTCTGAGCAAGGCAGATACTGTCAGAAGTACAGTCATGTAGCTCCCGCAGTGTGTCACAGATCTGAGGGATTTGTTATTCGACAGCTTTTACAGCATCTATGCATGCCTTCCATCTTGTTTCAGACAAGGGGTTCAGGGAAATATCCACACGCTTTTAGAAAGTATCTCACCTTTTAAGAGAGCTACCAGATAATGTAGACACTCTTTTCAGTATACCAAATAAAATTTTGGTCTCAAGGGAGGAGGCAGCAGCATCAGAAATCAGCAAGTTCCAGTTGCAACTACATGTACATGACAAAGGAGTTAACTTTCCTCCTTTGTGCCTGTAAACCCTTGTGCTCGCCCCTCATATTGGAGCCATGATTGTAACATTGGGCTCTGCAGTCTGTTATTTTAAGTCCCGTGTCTTCTAGTTGCTTCCAAGCAGTTTCAGGAAGTTCTGCTCCAGTAACGCCTTTGATATTCAGAAAGGTAAGAAAAAGTGTTAGATGATTCTTGTTCATCCACTTTTCCATACCAAAGAATAATGACATTGGTTCTATATGAGAACAAGCCAGTGTACAATCAAGCAAGAATAGTTTGCAGTTTTCACTCCCATTAGAATGTGTTATTTAATTTTTTGGCTCAGTTAAACAAACTCATTTGGCGTGTATTGGACCCTAAGAATCCTTCAGTGCGAACTAGCACAGTGTTCACTGTTCTGTAAGTCATTCCTGCCAGGTGGGACAACTCACTACACTCACCACATTGCTTTCAAAGTATTTATCCAGAAAGGGTCAAGTGAGGTATCTGATAAAAGC
Source organism: Eretmochelys imbricata (assembly GCF_965152235.1). Classification (NCBI taxonomy): domain Eukaryota; kingdom Metazoa; phylum Chordata; order Testudines; family Cheloniidae; genus Eretmochelys; species Eretmochelys imbricata. Next base: position 246,694,911 of record NC_135573.1, read on the forward strand.
TTATGTATTACTGATCTTCAGAATTGTTGTGAGATGTACGTATTGATGATATTTAGGGAGTTGTGTATAAATACTGGAAAATATGTTTTGAAGTCTGAATCAAATCAGAGTTGACAAGCAGGTTCTGACCCGACAAAGGATGTATATGCACCTGTCTGCCTTGATTCACATGTAAAATAAGCTTTGTATGTTAACACAATGGAGGCCCGTTTGCAAACGACATCAACATGAGAATGTGAAGACAACATGGAGCCAGCACGCCAGGGAATAAACCACTGGGGTTGTCCTGACTCTGGGGACAAAACAATGACTTTAGAGAATATATGGGCAAGGCAAAAGAGATACCCCTCCATCTTTCACTGAGGAAGCACAAAGGCAGCACTTTTTGTGTTCATGAAAGAGGGATCCCAGCCATGTTGGTTGGAGATGCTGGGAGATTGCTTTAACTGAGAAACTTCTTTAGACAAGGGTTTGAGCCTGTTAACATTAAGTTTAGACTCCAGGAAGCGTGTTATACTTTGTTTTAAATGTAACCATTTCTGTTTCCATCATTATCCTTAGTCACTATCTCTTCATTCTTAGACTTTCAAAATAAACTTATGATTGTTTTCACTATAAATATATCTCAGTGCTATGATGTTATGTTGGAGCTGATCCTCAGTTGAACCAAACAAGTTGATGTGTGCACTGCTCCTTTGGGGACAACTTACCTGGTAATTTATGTGTGTCCAGTGAAGTGCTAGATACTGCAAGGGAACGCTTCAAGAGAGCTCAGGGGTTGGGGTGCACCTATTGTTAAGGCAAAGTAAGGGCTGGAAGACCCCTGAGAAGATTTTTTGGGTGGATAACAGACTGATGCTGTCAGGGAGCTGACAGCCAGTTAAGCACCAGCAAGTCTTCCTCTTGCTGGAGGCAGGGGGTTATCAAGGTAAGTCACAGTCATGAGCATCCTGAGAAAGCATCACAGTGTCTTGACTAAAATAATGCATATTTGCTGCTCTATGGATACACATGTATCCAGCAGCTCTAAAGATGCCACCATGCAATCCCTCTGCCAGAGCAGTGCATCACCAAACTCTGCCCAATAGGCACAGTCCAAGAGCAGATTCAGAGCAGGAACACTCTGCTCCAGTTGCTGCCAACCCTGCATGGCATGAACAGTATGCTGACATTGCTATGTTCCTGCACAGGGGCTGCTTAGCAAAGGTCCCCCACCCCATACAGACTCCCCAGAATGCCCCTCTTCCCCTACTCCACACACAGACCTCTTCCAACCTTACCCATACATACCCCATGCCATGTACAGACCCCTCCCACTCCACATATACTCCAACAACCCTCCACCAGCCCACATACACATCCAGCAGCCCTCCCTGACACACACATCCCAATCACCACAACTTCCAACCTTTTGACACCTCAGCCCCAGTCACAACCCCCTCCCCAACATCCTGGTCACCAACCCTACTGCCCCCAGAATCCCCCATTCACCCCACAGCCCCCCATCAATATATCCCATCATTTGAAAACCCCTCACCACACCACTCCAACATCCTGCAGAGCCCCTCCACAACTTGCCTTGTTCACCCCCAACATTCTTCCCCGCCCTTCACACACACACTCACTCAACGGCCCACCAATCTCCCCACAATTCTCTTCACCACCCTCCAACATTCCCCACAGCCCACCAACAGCTTGCCCTCAACCACCAACCCTTGGACTTTCCAGCCCTGGCCACTCACCTGACTTTCCTGGTGAAACATGTGGTCAGCCGGTAGGCCTGGCACACACAACGTGGTCAGTCAACTCATTGCACATCACAGCAACTTGCAGACTGCAGTGCACACGTGGATGGAGTCATACTTGCGATGTAAAAGCCAGGCTGCAATGTACATTTGTGTGTGTGCACCCTGGACTGGGCAATGCTACCATGTGACGCCACCTGCCATTGCTGCTGTGAGTCCAACCCCATCACCCCACCCCTGCCCGCCTGTGCATATGCCACCTGGCCACATTGCTGTGACTTGTGACCACATGCAAAATGCATACATGCACCAGTATGTCAGGAATTTGAAAATGATATGTCGGTGACAGGGAGAACAAACCTTGTTTGGGCTTCTGTTCCAAACGGGTGCTGTGAGAAGCCCCAAAACAAGTGGCCATTTTAAAAAGAAGCCCCAAAACCTGCAACTCATAATTTATGGGGGAAAACACCTGGTTGGAGAAAACAAAAAATCCCAAATTTTCTTATAAGTTGGGGCCCCTTAAAGATCTTGGGGGGTGAGGGGAGATGGCAAATGTCCTTTTTGCCCATCCCCCGCCCACTCAGTAGTGCCAGCCTTGGTTTCTAGAGACTTATATATGGATTTTTTTTTTTTTTTAAAATAAAGGTATATGGGGCAGATCTTAGTCCCATTGTATTCAAACAGGAGTTTTGCTATTGACTTCACGAAGACCAGGGTTTGGCTCAGAATTGTTAACTTTGCTAATGTTATGACTGGATTTCCCTTCTAGGATTTTGTCTGGAAATATATGATCCAAGTTCAGCAAATAAGACAGAACTCAAATATCAGGCAGACTGCAGAGCGTATCAGGTTTTGCCAACTCTCGTGACTTTATCACAAGTCTCATGATATTTAGGGGTTTTCTTAAAGCCCCAGCTTCTGGATTCAGGTTATTACCTGAGAACTCAGCTTTCATTTTAAAAATAAATGTCTAGCCCTCGTATTTGTAGAGAAAAGCTTGAAAATATGAACCCCATTTGCCCCAACAGTAGAAGATAAATAAAAAGAACCTCAGATGTTATTTTTCAGATCTCATGACGTTTCGGGACCTGACTCAAGATTTTTGAAATCTGGGGTTGGCAATACTGCTGATAGATATCCTTTGGCATGAACACTTAAAGGCCCCAAGATACACACTATTCCATTACTAATTCTGTCAGGCTCCCCCCATCTGGTTCTTGTCTTTATTTCCCTACTGCCATATATCCAGTGCAGCCAACACTCACAGTATTATTGTGAGTCCTGGGATTTCAGGTCAATCATGTGGAGCTCATGTGTTCTCACAAGAAAACAGCCACCTGAGGAAGTTTGCCTGAGCTGCCTGCAGTTTCCCCCTTCAGGCATTAGGGGCCACTTGTGCTGCAGGTATCCATAGCTACTGCCTTTAGTCCTGAGATGCCCCTTTGCCCTCTGAGCAGAGCAGAGCCCTGGAGCAGCTGCAGACTAGAAGCCAGCAGCAAATCGCTATCCTCTGCCCTGCCAAAGCCAGGGGAAAGCAAGCAAGGCATTATGCCAGGGGTGGTGCAATTTATGTGCCAGCCCTTGCACAGGGCTGTGCCGAAAGCCACAATCTAGCTCTTAATTTGAATGGTGTTGGAAAAGCACGATGAATAGAAATACACTAATAGAGCCAGGGGCATAGCCTTCTGCAGTATGATGTAATGAAACTTCTATATCTTACTTCATTATTTAATTGTAACTGGCATTTTTCAGCCTCTCTTCCCTGCTATATCTACAGTAAAAACTGCCACACAGTTCTGAAGCCATCTAACAAAAACGACGTGGATCTCACCATGGATACCCATTTAAACAGAGAGGTCACAGGACAGCTGCTATTTGTGTTGCTGAATGGTACTCTATTGTATTATTATTTTGCTCCAGTGAAGCAGAACAAACCCTTCTTTTTCTTTGTTTATCTGAGGTGAAAAAACATACTGGTGCTAACTTTCAGATAAAAACACATGTTGGTATTCAGTTTCTGCTCACTTTGAGCACAGCTGGGAGTAGACTGAGAAGGGCAGTATGACTTTTTCTCTTACATATGGGCAACACATCTATGCTGATAATATTTTTGCTTGTATGTTGTATGGGCAATGTACCAGTACAGTTTATATTTTGCTTATTTGTGATATCCCCTTTCCTTACCCTTTGCCCCCACCCCTCATCTTTAGACTGTCTGCTCTTCAGAACAGAGACTGTCTCTTTTCTTTGTTTGCATAGTACCCTCCTAATTGGGACCTTTGGGCATTACCATAATATAAATATAAAATAAATAAGATATTATCACACACTAAGAGAGTAAGGGTGGCCTTGTGGTGAAGGTACTAGACTGGCAGATCTGGTTTCAATTTCTGGCTTCACCACAGAATTCTCATGTGCTGGAGCACCCACGGGGAAAAATTCGTGGGTGCTCTGCACACCACTCCCCACTCCTCCGCCTACCTACAGCCGCCAAACAGCTGTAGCAAGCTCTGGGAGGGAGAGAGGAGGAGCAGGAACTTGGCGCACTCTGGGGAAGAGGCGGGGCTGGGACAGGGATTTGGGGGAAGGGGTTGGAAAGGGGGCGGGGCCGGGGCAGAGGCGTTTCGAACACCCACCAGCGCCACGAGAAGTCAGCGCCTATGGTAAGTCAGTTAATCTCTCTGTACTTCAGTTCCCTATCTGTAAAATGGGGATACTACTACTGTCTTGTCTATTTAGTTTTAAGCTCTTTGTTGCAGGAACTGTTTCTATGTGCTTTTATACTGCCTAGGACAATGGAGACTGGATCGGAGTTGGGGCATTTAGATGCTACCAAAACTAAACAACAACATATGATCATGTCACCTGTCCACTAATCTATCACCCCTAAGCCTTATTTTAATATTTCAACCCCCCTGAGGAGCTTCAGATAATCACCATATTTTTAAAGTCTACCAGAGAAATGCTTACTCCTCCCTCAAATATAGAATGTCTCTCACAAAATACTGTCTTTGCCTGAAGGCCGGGATGGTGCAAGATTCAGTCCTAGGCCAGTAACAGGTTGTCTATATATAAAAACCTCAGTTTCTAAATCTGATCTCTCAGGACACTACAGGACTAGAAATGGCAGCTTTATCTCACTGAGATGGGGAGATTCTCCGCTTTCCAACGGGGCCCAGCACTCACTAGTAGATATGCCCAAAATAACATACTTGAATGTCATGAGATTTTTAAGTATTAAAAAGGCTATTTTTAATTAGATAAGCCAGGCACAGTTGGTTTTGTAGACATTCATTTTTACGTCTGGCCAAGCTGCAATCAACACAGGACCAGAGCGAAGTCTGGGGCAAAGGTGTTTTTATGCCTGCTTCAGTTTGGCCCCGGTGTAAATTAAAGCAGCCTCAGAGCTGCTGCTCTAACTTAAAGACTGTTGTCTGTGGCTCTAAGGGCTGTGCTGGTGATTGGAAATAGCTGGAAAACTGCTGCACGCCAGCCACATCGCCTTATCTTCACCATGCACTCTGCTTTCAGGGGTTCTGTGCACAGGAGAGAAAGAAAGAAACAGACTTTGTGAGGCAAGGGAGGGAGATGAAGTCAATGCAGACTGCTTTTCAAAGCCATTTCAGGTCTCGCTATTTCTATGTTAGAGGGAGAATGAGGAGTTGGGCCCACATGCTCAAAAGGTATTTAGGTACCTAACTTCCATTGATTTCACCTACCTAAATACCTTTGAGGATGTGGGTCTTGTTGCCTAGACTAGTGATTGACACCTTGAAAATGCACAGAGACAAAGAGTGACTTGGTGGGATAGAACCAAGCAAAGGGTAACTAGATTGGTGGGGAAGTAGGAGGAAAAGACAGGGTGGATGTTTTAGAAAAGAGCTATTTAGGTGGAATGACAGTTTAATGAGTTTTTGGAAGGCGAGAGAGACTGCACGAGGGAGAGAATGCGGGACTGGAAGGAGCAATTGAAAATGAGGGAGGAGAGAAAGAACACAACAAAGGGGAATGAAGAAGTAGAAGTGAAAGGGAAGTAAAAAGGTAAATATACCCAAGAGAAACAAAAGAGAAAAAAGGTTGACTATGGCCTTGTGTTGACCTAGCCGTGGAAGTGTTTTAACTTAAATTTGGTTCCCACCGACATAAATGCCTGTGCCGATTTAGTACCACCACCTCCAGAGGTGATGACTTTCTAATGTGCCAGGGGGGTGCTCCCCCCAGCTCTGCCACAGGCCCCGCCCCACTCCACCCCTGACAACATCCCACCTCCGCCCTGCCTCTTCCCATTCTGCCCCCTCCCACAAGTGCACCCTGTCCTCGCCTCCTGCATGCTGTGGAACAGCTGATTGGGGGAGCCACCTGTGGGTGCTCAGCACCCACTTTTTTTTCTTCTATGGGTGCTCCAGCCCTGGAGCACCCATGTAGTCAGCACCTATGACCACGTCCCCGAGTGGCGTAGAGTCACAGTTGATGTAATTAGGTTGACTCAATGTCAGTGTAACACTGCTTACGTCGACTGTTACTGGCTTTCAGGAGCTGTCCCACAATGCCCCAAACTGACAATACAATTGATATAAGTGCTCCTGGTGAGGGCTCATACCACTGACACAAGAAACCAAATGTGCACACATACAAGCGATTTTATAACTGCAGTGGCTGTATGCCATTGTAATTAGGTTGACATAATTTTGTAGTGTAGACATGGCTTTAAGGATAGGGAAAAGAGAGAACAAGGGAGACTTAAGGTAAAATTTTCAAGAGCCACCTACATGATTTACAAGCCTTAATCCCATTTTGAAATTTGATTTAAGCTTTTATAAACCTAAATCCTCTCCATGAGGCTTAGGGTCCTAAGAGCCTGGATCGCTTTTGAAAATGGAGCTTAAGTTCTTTAGAAAATTTTATTCACAACAAATTATATTTTAAAAGATTACTGCACTTACCAGAATGCTGAATGTCACATGCCATAAAAGCGGGTTTGTGTGTTAGCCTTCTGGATTGCTCCTACGGATGGGAATTAAAACCACTTCCTACACGATCCTGAATAGTCCCAGCTCTCCTATGGGGTTCCCTCAACCTTGCCCTTACTTGTATCTTGCTTAATATTTTCTGGGCTGCCTGGGCCTTATACTCTGACTCTGATATAGCTGATAGTATTGTAAACCCATGAGAGTTAATAGTGTTCAGGAGGGGCTTAGCACCTCTCAAGATTATTGTCTATTATTTGCATTGCATCTGTACTGTCATAGAATCATAGAATATCAGGGTTGGAAGGGACCTCAGGAGGTCATCTAGTCCAACCCCCTGCTCAAAGCAGGACCAATCCCCAATTATATCATCCCAGCCAGGGCTTTGTCAAGCCTGACCTTAAAAACTTCTAAGGAAGGAGATTCTACCACCTCCCTAGGTAACACATTCCAGTGCTTCACCACCCTCCTAGTGAAAAAGTTTTTCCTAATATCCAACCTAAACCTCCCACACTGCAACTTGAGACCATTACTCTTTGTCCTGTCCTCTTCTACCACTTAGAATAGTCTAGAACCATCCTCTCTGGAACCACCTCTCAGGTAGTTGAAAGCAGCTATCAAATCCCCCCTCATTCTTCTCTTCTGCAGACTAAACAATCCCAGTTCCCTCAGCCTCTCCTCATAAGTCATGTGTTCCAGACCGCTAATCATTTTTGTTGCCCTTCGCTGGACTCTCTCCAATTTATCCACATCCTTCTTGTAGTGTGGGGCCCGAAACTGGACACAGTACTCCAGATGAGGCCTCACCAATGTCAAATAGAGGGGGACGATCACGTCCCTCAATCTGCTCGCTATGCCCCTACTTATACATCCCAAAATGCCATTGGCCTTCTTGGCAACAAGGGCACACTGCTGACTCATATCCAGCTTCTCGTCCACTGTCACCCCTAGGTCCTTTTCTGCAGAACTGCTGCCTAGCCATTCGGTCCCTAGTCTGTAGCTGTGCATTGGGTTCTTCCGTCCTAAGTGCAGGACCTTGCACTTATCCTTATTGAACCTCATCAGATTTCTTTTGGCCCAATCCTCCAATTTGTCTAGGTCCCTCTGTATCCTATCCCTGCCCTCCAGCGTATCTACCACTCCTCCCAGTTTAGTATCATCCGCAAATTTGCTGAGAGTGCAATCCACACCATCCTCCAGATCATTTATGAAGATATTGAACAAAACCGGCCCCAGGACCGACCCCTGGGGCACTCCACTTGACACTGGCTGCCAACTAGACATGGAGCCATTGATCACTACCCGTTGAGCCCAACAATCTAGCCAACTTTCTACCCACCTTATAGTGCATTCATCCAGCCCATACTTCTTTAACTTGCTGACAAGAATACTGTGGGAGACCGTGTCAAAAGCTTTGCTAAAGTCAAGAAACAATACATCCATTGCTTTCCCTTCATCCACAGAACCAGTAATCTCATCATAGAAGGTGATTAGATTAGTCAGGCATGACCTTCCCTTGGTGAATCCATGCTGACTGTTCCTGATCACTTTCCTCTCATGTAAGTGCTTCAGGATTGATTCTTTGAGGACCTGCTCCATAATTTTTCTGGGGACTGAGGTGAGGCTGACTGGCCTGTAGTTCCCTGGATCCTCCTTCTTCCCTTTTTTAAAGATTGGCACTACATTAGCCTTTTTCCAGTCATCCGGGACTTCCACCGTTCGCCACAAGTTTTCAAAGATAATGGCCAATGGCTCTGCAATCACAGCCGCCAATTCCTTTAGCACTCTCGGATGCAACTCGTCCAGCCCCATGGACTTGTGCACGTCCAGCTTTTCTAAATAGTCCCTAACCACCTCTTTCTCCACAGAGGGCTGGCCATCTCTTCCCCATGTTGTGATGCCCAGCGCAGCAGTCTGGGAGCTGACCTTGTTAGTGAAGACAGAGGCAAAAAAAGCATTGAGCACATTAGCTTTTTCCACATCCTCTGTCACTAGGTTGCCTCCCTCATTCATTAAGGGACCCACACTTTCCTTGGCTTTCTTCTTGTTGCCAACATACCTGAAGAAACTCTTCTTGTTACTCTTGACATCTCTCGCTAGCTGCAGCTCCAGGTGTGATTTGGCCCTCCTGATTTCATTCCTACATGCCCGAGCAATATTTTTATACTCTTCCCTGGTCATATGTCGAACCTTCCACTTCTTGTAAGCTTCTTTTTTATGTGCAGAGGACCTAGCCCGGATCAGGCCTCCATTGTGCTAAACTCTGACTATAAACCAAGATGCTACAAGCTTACCCAAGAAACAGCAGGGAGGCAGGGTTGAGTAAGGACACATATACTAGCTAGGGCACAAGTTGCTGACTCTGACAGAACAAGATTTTTTCCATCCTCTGCCTTTTGCTTATTTTTCAAAGCTCTATTTCCATTTATTAACCTCTGGCTTTTTCAACGTTTTAAAAACTTAATGTCCTCCCATTTTCTTCTCCTCCCCCTCTCCAGCTTTCTGGCTATCAATAGGATTTTTATATTCTCGTACTAAATGATTATATTTTTAGTCTCATTAAAAAGTTCCAGTTTTATTATATGTAAAAAAACCATTTCAATGTTTATAACATAGTCTTACATACTACTGGAAATAAATGAGAGAGGTAGCTTTCTGTTCGTGGGTCAAGTCTATCATGTGTGGTCACGGGCTCTCTTTGTGGCCATATAGAGGATTTCTTTACATGGCATTCTGAGCAGATGGGAGTTTCACATTTTCTCTTTCTGCCTTGGTTCCTCTTGGTTTGGCTGCCTGCCAGTCATAAGTACCACGTGCTGTGGCCAATAGGTATCTACTAGCCTCTGTGCAAGCTCAGCCTCAGAAGGTTGCACAACTTTCAGTCCCATTGTTCCACCCCACCAATGTATTTGGAACTTAACCGCTCTTATTTTTCATGTTCCACACCCCTGGATCCCATCTTGGATTAAACCCTTGAAAATGTCTAACTCACATGTTAGACTGACAAACACTGGTTTTGCATCTCTAGTGCCACATTTGCACAATGCACTCAGATATGCTCTAGGAATAATTTTGGGGAAGTTCTAGGGCCTGTGTTATACAGGAGGTCAGACTACATGATTACAATGGTCCCTTCTGCTCTTGAAATCTATTAATCCATTTACTAGATCAGTCAACACTACAATTACCTTCCTGATCAGTTTATGACACTTGGAAAGAAAATTTAATGTATTTATGCAAGACACTTCTCAAATATCGCTCTGATTTTGCATCAGAACTTCTTATTCTGTAAATATTATTTATATTACAATAGAGCCCAAAAAGTTTTAGGCACTGTACAAGCATATAAAAAAAGTGTTGGAAATATAAAAATGCAGGGTTTAAAGCAACAGTTTAGATTTTAATAATTGTTCTGTATTGAAAATCAATGTAAATATGCACAGTGCATTTTATCTGTTAAGTGAATTTTTACTGTTCCTGTACAGTCTCAGAGTGTCAGCCCTGATGACAGAATCATAGGCCTGGAAGGGACCTTGAGGTGTCTTCTAGTCTAGATAATATTTAGTCCTGCTATGAGTGCAGGGGACTTGACTAGATGACTTCCCGAGATCCCTTTCAGTCCTATGATTCTAGTCTAGTCCCTAGCACTCATGGCAGGACTAAGTATTACACCATCCCTGACAGGTGTTTGTCTAACCTGCTTTTAAAAATCTCCAGTGATGGACAGTCCATAACTTCCCTAGGCAATTTAATCCAGTGCTTAACAACCCTGAAAGTTAGGAAGTTTTTCCTAATGTCCAACCTAAACTGCCCTTGCTGCAGTTTAAGCCCTTGGCTTCTTGTCCTATGCTCAGAGTTTAACGAGAACAATTTTTCTCCCTCCTCCTTGTAACAACCTTTTTATGTACTTGAAAACCGATGATCATTGTTGTTGCTCTTTTCTGGACTTTCTCCAATTTGTCCACATCTTTCCTGAAATGTGGCACTTAGAACCGGACACAATACTCCAGTTGAGGCCTTACCAGCACAGAGTAGAGCAGAAGACTTATTTCTCATGTCTTGCTTACAACACTCCTGCTAATACATCTGTGGCAGGGCAGAGGTAAACACGGTGAATGCCCTGCTAAAAAGGGTTGGCCGCACCCTGCTTCCTAGCAGGGTGGCCAGGTATGGAGGCCCAGGCACTCAGCAGGGGGCCCAGCTGCAGGCCCTAAAGAGGGCTGGCCCAGAGGAATAGACTGAGCCAAGTGGAGACAGCTGTGCTGAGTACTGGGACGATTATATAAGCCCTGAGAAAAGCTCAGTCAGGGCTAGTCTGGTAAGGGACAGGAGGGCTGCATTTCTGCCTCTGTACCAACTGAAGGAGGCTCAAGGGCCAGAAGACCATGGGAAGGGTCTGTAGGAGGATAGCGGTTGGGGGCTAACGGGAGCACTGTAAATAAAGACACGAAAGTGAATCAGCACAGGAGGGCATTGAGACTCTTTATTTGACAAGCCTAAGCGCAGGGTGCAGCTGCGAGGGAGGGGAAGCCTGAGCTGATCCTGCAACAACATCCCAGAATGATGTTTGCTTTTTTTGCAACAGTGTTATACTGTTGACTCATATTTAGCTTGTGATCCACTAAGAACCCCAGATCCCTTTCCACAGTACTCCTTCCTAAGCAGTCACTTTCCATTTTGTATGTGTGCGACTGACTGTTCCTTCTTAAGTGGAGTACTTTGGATTTGTCCTTATTGAATTTCATCCGATTTCAGACCATTTCTCCAGTTTGTCTAGATCATTTTAAATTTTAATCCTATACTCAAAGCACTTGCAACCCTCCCAGCTTGGTATCATCCACAAACTTTATAAATGTACTCTCTATGCCATTATCTAAATCATTGATGAAGATTTTGAACAGAACCGGACCCAAAACTGATCCCTGTGGGACCCAACTTGATATGCCCTTCCAGCTTGAATGTGAACCACTGATAACTACACTCTAGGAACAATTTTCCAACCAGTTATGCACCCACCTTATAGTAGTTCCATCTAGGTTGTATTTCCCTAGTTTGTTTATGAGAAGGTCATGCAAGACAGTATCAAAAGCCTTACTAAACTCAAGATATACCACATCTACCACTTCCCCTCTATCCACAAGACTTGTTACCCTGTCAAAGAAAGCAATTAGGTTGGTCTGACATAATTTGTTCTTGACAAATCCATGCTGTTACTTATCACCTTATCTTCTAATTGTTTGCAAATTGATTGCTTAATTAAGTGCTCCATTATCTTTCCATGTACTGAAGTTAAGCTGACTGGTCTCTAATTCCTCAGGTTGTCCTTATTGCCCTATTTATAGATGGGCATTATATTTACCCTTTTCCAATCCTCTGGAATCTCTCTGGTCTTCCATGACTTTTTGAAGATAATCACTAATGACTCAGATATTGCCTGTCAGCTTCTTGAGTATTCTAGGATATATTTCATCAGGCCCTGGTGACTTGAAGACATCTAACTTGTCTAAGTAACTTAACTTATTCTTTCCCTATTTTAACAGTCAGGGTGGTTAAGCACTGGAATAAATTGCCCAGGGAGGCAATCTCATTGGAGATTTTTAAGAGCAGATTGGACAAACACCTGTCAGGGATGGTCTAGATCACTACTTCTCAAGCTATCTGATGTGGGGGAGGGAACCAGCATTTTTTCCCCCCAGGGTGCATGCAGACCGGCAGCCGATGGCTCACGGACCGGCACCGGTCCACAGACCACCACTTTGTGTAGCACTGGTCTAGATAATACTTAGTCCTGCCATGAATGCAGGGGACTGGACTAGATGACCTCTCAATGTCCCTTCCAGTCCTAGAGTTCTACGCTTTTCTCTGCCCCCCCCCCCAGGTCTGTCCTTCCTGAGCAAGCTGTACCCTTCTATACTAATATTCCAGTCCTGTGTATTATCCTCCACGCAGCCAGGCATTTACCTCCAGGATGCATCTATGTCTGCCTGGGCCCCTACCTGGGCTGGAAGGATTGAAGATAATACCACCTGCACCCCTAGCTCCTTCACCTTCACTCTCAGAGCTGTGTAGTCACTTCTGATCTGCTCAGGGTCATACCTTGCAGTATCATTAGAATCCACATGAATGAGTAGTATGGGGTAGTGGTCAGAGGGCTAGATGATCCTCCACAATCCCTCCATAACATCTTGGATATGGGCCTCTGGCAGGCAGCACCACCTCCTGGGATGCCATGTCAGGTTGACAGATGGCTGCCTCCATCCCCCTCAGAAGAGCATCACCAACCACCACTACTCTGCACTTCCTCCTGGGAGTAGTGGCTGTGATCCTCCCAACCTTGGGGATACAGAACTTCTCCTCCACCACCTCTGGAAGACTTCTCTTTATCCAAACGATTGGTAAGGCACAGGCAGTGTAAGTGAAAACTTCAGTAAAACACACCCTGTGTGTGTGAATTTCAATGTGCCAAAATTCTCATGTAGAGAGACCATCTCTAGGATGGAGAGGATTGTTCAACCTACCTGTCATCAAGTTACAATTCCATCCTGGACTCATTTTCAGCATAAAATATTCGTTCATCCTGGCTTCTTTAGACTGAAGTCCTCAGCCTTTGCCACCAAGCTTACCAAGTAGACAGAGTGCTTTTTCTGAGATGGACATCTGTCCACTAAGTGTTGGACTGTAACCACCAACTCGTTTCACATAGGCTAAAAAACAGATTTCAGTTACGCTCACCTAAGCCAGATGTGAACTAGTAATACAGAGTTCAATGCCTCAGAATCCCAGTATAAATAAATGCCTTTCACTAAAGTACATTTGTCATGGTGTTTTTCCTCTAATCTTTTGGTATTAAATACTCAAGTTATCAAAAATAATACAGTAGAATCTCAGAGTTACAAACACCCAGAGTTACGTACCGACCGATTAACCACACACCTCATTTGGAACTGGAAGTATGCAATCAGGCAGCAGCAGAGACCAAAAACATTTTAAAAAAGGCAAATACAGTACTGTGTTAAACATAAACTACTAAAAAATAAAGGGAAAGTTTAAAAAAAAAGATTTGACAAGAAAACTGTTTGTGCTTGTTTCATTTAAAGAGATGGTTAAAAGCAGAATTTATTCTGCATAGTAAAATTTCAAAGCTGTATTAAGTCAATGTTCAGTTGTAAACTTTTGAAAGAACAACCATAACGTTTTGTTCAGAGTTTCGAACATTTCAGTTACAAACAACCTCCATTCCCAAGGTGTTTGTAGCTCTGAGGTTCTACTGTTATACTATGTTTAAACAGCCTCTGAATGAGCTCTCCATTGGCATCTAGTGATGAACTGGGGGGAAAGACTTCAGGAGCAGAGATTATTTACATAGACACACCTAGGGCTTGTCTTTACATACAAATGCTACAGCAGCACAGCTGCACCGCCAATGGGAGTGCTTCTCTTGTCGGCATAGTTAATCCATCTCCATAAGAGGTGGTAGCTATGTTGATGGGAGAAGCTCTCAACGTAGCTAAGGATGCTGCCCAATGTACTGTGGGGTGGGTGTTTGCTTATGGTCACATGCTTTTAATGTTATTGTGGTGTTTTTCCAATCATTCCTCGATTCCTTTTTATTAAAAGGTTTCAGAGTAGCAGCCGTGTTAGTCTGTATTCGCAAAAAGAAAAGGAGTACTAGTGGCATCTTAGAGACTAACCAATTTATTTGAGCATAAGCTTTCATGAGCTACAGCTCACTTCATCGGATGCATTCGAATGAAGTGAGCTGTAGCTCATGAAAGCTTATGCTAAATAAATTGGTTAGTCTCTAAGGTGCCACTAGTACTCCTTTTCTTTTATTAAAAGTTTTCTTTTGCTATACACAGACTCAGTGCTTGTGAGTGAGGAAGTATTGCCTCTTAGAGGGGTCCAGAGGTGATGGATAGTTTTCCCAGATTCCTGGGGGGAGGGCTCAAGCTAGTTCTGTTTTGTATTGTTAAGAGGAATCCCTAGATATTGAACCCAACCCTTGTTGCTGCCGACTCCACCTGGCGGAAGGGTTACATATGCCTGGATCTAAAGACAGTGATCTTGATCCCTGATCATGGCATTGTTGGGATTCCCCCTGAGACCTTTTCCAGCTTATCCAGAACACCTTGTCCAATTCTGGGGCAACACTTCTTCTAGTGCTCTGGGATCCAAAAACTCAGTTCAACTCCAGCTTGTCTCTGATGTTACTTTTTTAGGCAGCTTTATGGCCACGCTGGCCAGGCCCAGACACAGTGAGTTTAGATACAGGGTGATACCTTAATTGCAAGCTATGTCCCACACTACATTTTCCCTAGTTAAATCTTGAATCTAATTGGTTTGGACATCATAGCGATCATGTAAGGATCAATCACTTTGTAGGTCCTGGAAGGACCAATCGCTTATATCCTTACCTTATCTACGTTTCAAGTTTATCAGGTTAGGGTGTTCCCACTATCAACTAGCCTGAACACACCATCTCTAGCACACAGCTGTTACACCCGTAGTTACAGTTTAACCTAGTACTCAAATGAAACTATATGCAAGCTTACTCACACCCAGCAAGATCTATGCCCACAGGCATAACTCCCATTGTCAGTCACTAATTTGGTTTGTTTTCTGGGATGAAGAGCTGTCCTTTTTTCACTGAAACATTGAAGTTTCTATGTTTGCTCTTAGTTAATGACCATCTTTGTTTAGGGAATGCAGCCATACAAATGCATTGGGGCTTGATATCTATGTAGCGATGTGATGACTCAGCAGTGCGGTACCTCCTGCTGGTCATTGTGGGAATTAGCTCTCCAGCATACAGAGTGTCTCCTCCTGGCTAGTGTCTTGCCTGCCGCTGGCCCCTTGCTCCTCCTGGACCCCTGTGCCCTTTACCTTGGGGTGCTGCCCCCAGCAGTAACCCCCAGACAGGGTCTCCCCTCCCTAGGGAACCCCCAACCCTCTATCTCCACCTTACCTCAGTAGCTACCGCCAGTCACCATCTAGCGCCCCCCCCCCCCATTCACTGGGGTGGACTACAGTCTGTAAACCACTCATCACTGGCAAAAGGGGTTTGGACCTTTCCCCGCTGGCCAGTACCTCTCTTTACGCCTTACACAAGGCCTGCAGCCTGGGGAGTTGCCAGGCTGGAGTACCCCAGCTCCTCTTGCCTTTCCCTAGTACTTCTCAACCTCTAGTACCCTACTCCCAGACAGCTAGATCCTTCTCTCTCACCACTAGAGAGAGACTGACTCAGCACCTGGCTCACAGCCCTTTTATAGGGGCAACTGTGGCCTGATTGGGGCGTGGCCCCAGCTGTGGCTGCTTCTCCAATCAGCCTAGCCTTTCACAGGAGCTGGGTAACTGCCCCGCTACAGCCTATACTTACTCTAGTGAGACATGGAACTGGTGTTTATAAGATTGCAACTCTTCTATTACTCTAAAGGGGAAGCAAGACTCATGTTAACTAAAAGACACTGAACCTCTGCATAAAAGTACTAGACTTATGAGCATGTCTTGAGATTCACAGGATTTACCCCCAGATCTTAGGACAAACACAAGTTAGAAGGTCATACCCCGCCCAACCTGTGGATGATTTATAGGAAACTCCGAGAATCAACACCACAAACAGAACGGTTACTTACACTGCACCATGTTTCAAGAGGTGTTGTCCAGACATAGTCCACTCTTGATGTGCATGCTCCTGAGATCAAAATCATTTGGCCAGCCAAGCTTGTTGGGGCTGTACCTGTGCTCTCCAAGGGGCATAAAGGGCAAAGTGTCGCCAACTGTCCACCAGTTTCTTCACCAACGGAGAATCCCCAAGACTCCACACTAGTGGGGAAGGAGGACAGGGCATGAAATACACCTGGAGAACATAATAACTGTGGTTCCTTAAGATATAAGGTAAGTAGCCATTCTTTCTTCTTCAAGTGATTGTGAATCACCAAAAGTGGAATACGTATGGAAAAACAGTAATGTGATGTACAAGCAGTGCATGCCTGGAGTCTACCTAAATAATGACTGTAAGACAGCTCTGCCAAGAGAGATCTGATTTAATTGCCTCTGTGAGAAACCAGTGTCTTGTAAATGTATGTATTGATCACAGTTAGCTGCCTTATACATTTCAGTGATGGGAACTCATCTCAAAGAAGTCACAGATGCTGAATGTGCTCCGATTGAATGAGCCCTTATTTTTGCTTTAGTGAGGTGGGTGGAGGGGACTCTAAATTAGCTAACTAATAACTTAGCTTAATGCAATCAGAGACCCATTTCAAAATTCTTTGGGATGATATAGCTTGGCTTTCAGCCCTCTCCACAAAAGCAATGAATAGTCTAGATGAGACCCTAAAAGTTTTGGGTCTATCAAGGTAAAAGGAGAGAGCCCTAAGTGTTGCAAAAGTATGGTGATTAGCTTCCCCTTGGTTGTCATCAGACTAGGGCAAGAAAACAGGTAGGTAGATCATCTGGTTCAGATGCAAGTCACAGATCACTTGAGATAAAAACTGGTCAAGGTCCCAGAAATTTTTTTTTCTTTCCTGAAGACTGTGCAATGGATTGCCATGAATGCCTGCAATTCCCTGGCCCTTTGAACTAATGTGATTGCCACTAAAAAGGCAGTTTTCACTGAAAGTTAGTGTAGAAAGCATGATGCCAAGGGCTCAAAGGAGAGATCTATCAATCTAGTTAAAACCCCATTAAGATCCTAGGAAGAAGGGGGGCTCCCAGACAGAAGGAAACATGAACTAGGCCTTTAAGGAGGTATGAGAATAGCATGTAACCCTGAATCAGAGGATGATGGGCTGATATTCCTGCCAGGTGCACTCTGATAGAACTAACAGATAGTCCATAGTTCTTCAGAGATAACAAACAATCCAAAATAAAGGGAATTAGTGTCTCCAAGGAAGAAAGATGATGCTGTTCTGCCCAAATCATGAATCTTTTATACTGAGCTGCATATGGAGATTCTTGTGGAGTCTTTTCTGTTCCAAGTTAGAATGTGGAGAATATCAGAGGAATAGTCTCTTTCCAACTCACTTAGCCAGCCAGAATCCATGCTGTGAGACGCAGTGGGGTTGGGTCCAGAAGAAGAATCTGTCCATTGTTTTGGGGAAATTATATCTTAGGCAGGTGGATGGATAGTTTCTTTAGATTTGGATACCAAAACTATCTGGACCAGGCAGATGCTATCAGGATCATTACCTCCATGTCCTGCACTGAGTATTCTCAAGACCCTCAGTATTAGACGATACACATACATTATCCCCTGAGTTATATACAAGGAATGCATCTGACTGGAAGCCAGGGCTTGCAGGCCACCTGGAGCCAAAATTCTGACATGTTGTGTTAATTTCTGTGGCAAACAAGTCCTTGACTGGTTGACCCCATTTGTGACAAATATTTTTGATGACAGAATCTTTGATGGACCATTTGTGGCTGCAAAGAAACTGCCTGCTCAATTTGTCTGCTAGTGTGTTTTTTAACTGTGACAGAGTGCTGGGCTACAACAGCTAATCCAGCATCACCGCAACCTCAGTTGGTTGCCCCATGTGCACTTGAATATGGGAACAGTGTCAAACTGATAAGACTGAGAATAGGCTGAAGAGAGTTAACAGCTAATTGCCTCCTAAGGGTATAAAGGCACAGGAAGGAAATGTGAGAGAGAAAGTGAAAGAGCAGTAGGCTGGCAGAAGCCAAGGCAGTCTCTCCCCTGCTAGGCTCAGAAGCCTTAGAGCCCCAGGATACTGTTAAAGGTGCTGCACAATCTGTAAAGGTGGTGGGAATGAACTTTTTAAATAAATCCACTGGGTGTTTTACCTAAATAAGGTCTCTGAATAGTTTGTTTGTTTGGAAAGAGGCAAGAGCAGACCACACACCCTGCCACAGTAACTCTGGAAGATATAGAGCTACTAGGGTAATCTGATGACTGATGCACCAATTCCACAGGCAAATTGCTCCTTTGCCCAGGGTGAAAGATCAGGCTTCTTGTCTGTTCACCCCATGATGTTGGCTGTCATAACCTGAATAGGTATTCCTTGGATCATAGGTAGAAATTTAAACAGACTAACAGGGTTACATTTAGCTCCACGACACTTATGTGTAGGTTCTTGTTTTCTTGAGATCAAAGTCCTTGGGTTTGACGGCGATCCAAGTGTGCTCCCAAGTCAAGGATGGAAACATCTGTAACAAGTGTTTTTGTGGGCAGAGGAGGTGAAAATAGTACTCCCTTGCATACCAAGAAGGGGCCTTCCATCAATTTAATGACAGAAGGATATCTTGAAGAATTTGAATTGTCATATCGATGTGATGTCTGCCTGGAAGGTAGACAGACTTCAACCATCCTTGCATGCCACCAAGATGAAATCTGGCCTGCTGAATTATGTTTGTGCAAGAGGCCATGTGTTTGAGTGATCTATGTTGTTACTGACATTTGAGAATGGTTCTGTAGATAATTTGAGGTCCACCATGATTTCAAATCTGCTTTGAGGGAGGTAAGCTCTTGCTGTTGCTCAGCCTAAGATTGCTCCTATAAATTCTAGCCTCTGGGATGGCATCAGGGAAGATTTTTTGTTGTTGTTCTTCAGTGATCAATCCTGTGACCATTTGGCTCCAAATATCCAGATCCTTCTGGGTATACTCAGTGTCTCTATTAAAGCCATACATCAACAACTCTTTTGTGCATTGAACACAACTGCCTCCTCCTGCAGTGCAGGTCCAGGGTCATGACAGATATGAGGTCCACAAAATATTGGATTTAAAAATGAAACATGGCTCCCGCTGGTATCTCATTGACTGATACTAGCTCTGACTCTGGCTTCTGTTCTGGAATCCCAAGCTTCTGCCATGAGTCCTGCCCAACATTGCCCAGGATCCTGACACAGTACTGGAGTGGATGGTGTCAAAGACATTGGTACCTAAAGGATTGGTACTGGGAACCTCAGAGTCAGTGCCAAAGCAAAGAGCATTGTTGATGGCCACCACAGCTCTGGAAATGGATGCAGATTGAAATTGCTCCTTGCCGTTACCGGAGACTAAGGTCTGTCAGGGTGCCAAAGGGCCCCATCTCAGGCCATTTGCTATCCTTTGAGGAGGTTGAGCGAGGGGATTTTTAACCCCGTTTTTTTACGGGTCCCTCAGAAAGTGATCAATGCCTGTGTTGTTGAGCAGTGCAATACTCTGTCCTACCCCTCTCAGAAGCCAATGGTGCTGACTTGAGGGCAGGAACAGAAGAGGTCTTTTTCAAATAATGTGTTTGACAGCTAACAGCAGACTCAGAGCTCACTGGAGCACTTTAGAGGAAGACTGCTCTGGAGCAAGAGGGTCTTGTCTGCTGGATTCAAAGCAGGTCTCAATCTGTCTAACAAGAAAAACTTCAGGCGAGCTTCCTTTGTCTTCTGCCTTTGTTTGGAAAATGATCAGCAGATCAAACATATCTTGGTGGTATGCCCATCTCCTAGACAAAATAAACCTGTGGTATGCCTATCATTGAGGGCCATGGCCACCTCACAGGAGGGGCAATATTTAGAACCAGGAGATTTGTTTCAGACATTATGGCTGAAGCCCCATTACCAACAGAAGCCTATCAACTAACTAACACACTAAATAACTATTATGTATCCTATGACAAAACTGTTTACAAACAAAGCTAACCAAGTGGAAGAGATAAGGACACCATCTGCAGTTTTTTCTGTCAGTCGTGGACCACCACTGCCCTTTATGCCCTCAGGTGCAGGTGTTGCAAAGGCTCTCAGGGTGCAGGTGTGGCCAGCAGGTACATGTGGAATTCCAAGAGTGGAATTCATCTGGACAATCACTGAAAGAAAAACCTACAGATTTTTCTATGGGAGGACCTGATTTGTTCTTTATCCTATAGTGTCTCCACTTACTTTGGATCAAGCTCCATCTGAGTTTTTCACTTGTGATTCAGAAGCTGGCACACTCCAAGGCAATGTTTCCCAAACTTGGGACGTTGCTTGTCCAGGGAAAGCCCCTGGTGAGCCGGGCTGGTTTGCTCCCACTGGCTGCGATCGGCCGAACCTGCAGACGTGGCAGGTAAACAAACCAGCTTGGCCCGCCAGGAGCTTTCCCTGAGCAAGACACATCCCAAGTTTGGGAAACACTGCTCTAAGGCTTTGTATAGCAGAGTGGGTGATCTACTGTAAGATTAGCTTTTATACATTATTTCTGCTTGAGAATGATACCCCTTTTTAACTTATGTAATAATCACCTTGAGCAGCTACAGGAGTATTTAATCTAGAATTCATTAATATATATGAAAACAAATAAATCCCACCATGACTGATAGCTGCTATATCACTAAGTTTTTTTTCTGGCACACTTGCTGCTCACCTCCCTAATCACCTCCTTTAGCAAATATACCTTTCTTATCACTAGGAAAATTGTAACCTTTTAATAAAGCCCCAAGGTGTAAAACTCTCTGCAGTCGTCCCCTTTGTGGGATACATTTAGCTGTCAATTGTACACTTACTGAAGCTCTGAAAACTGGCCAGACCAAGTGTTGTTAACTTGGGAGATTTAATGAAGGACCAGGCACTGTATGTAATTCTAGTGTTTTGAAAACAGATATGTGGCCAGATCCTAAGACTGACAAGTGTTTGGTGCAGCTGGAGAAGCGGGTACTATGGTTGCTCTGAACCAACTTTGTAATCCCCCTATCCTGGTCCCACTTCCACTAACTGTCAAGGGGCAACTACTGCAGCTGGAGATCACCAGTACCATAGACCATATCACTTTCTCCCCCAAATCACATCCCCTGCAGTGACCACAGGGAGGATGGTGCGCAGAAGCTATTATGGTGATTTTATGTTACCTGAGTATTCCCCTACATAAGGGGAATACTCCAGTGGCTGCACATGATGCTGGCATCAGGGGGCAGCTTTGAGTGTACAGAACTGGCCCATAGTATTTCAAGGAACTTTCATTCTCACTAATTAATGCCCAGTATTTTATGGCATTTGGAGAATTAAATCTTCACCAAATAAATAAATTACAGCTGTCAAGCGATTAAAGAAATTAACTGTGATTAATCGCACAATTACAGAAATTAATCGCGATAAATTGTGCCATTAATCATGCTGTTAATAATAGAATAATATTTATATAAATATTTTTGGATGTTTTCCACATTTGCAAATATATTGATTTCAATTACAACACAGAATACAGAAGTGTACAGTGCTCACTTTATATTTATTTTTATTATAAATATTTGCACCATAAAAATAAAAGAAATAGTATTTTTCAATTCACTTAATACAAGTACTGTAGTGCAATCTCTTTATCATGAAAGTTGAACTTACAAATGGAGAATTACATAGAAAAAATAACTGCATTCAAAAATCTAACAGTGTAAAACTTTAGAGCCTATAAGTCCACTCAGTCCTACTTCTTGTTCAGCTAATCATTCAGACAAACAAGTTTATTTACATTTGCAGGAGATAGTGCTGCCCACTTCTTGTTTACAATGTCACCTGAAAGTGAGAACAGATGTTTGCATGGCACTGTTGTAGCCGGTGTTGCAAGACATTTATGTGCCAGATGCACTAAAGATTCATATGTCCCTTCATGCTTCAACCACCATTCCAGAGGACATGCATCCATGGGTTCTGCCCAATAATGTTCCAAAGCAGTGCAGACCAACGCATGTTCATTTTCATCATCTGAGTCAGATGCCACCAGCGGAAGGTTGGTTTTCTTTTTGGTGGTTCGGATTCTGTAGTTTCTGCATCAAAGTGTTGTGCTTTTAAGACTTCTGAAAGCATGCTCCACATCTCTTCTCTCTCAGATTTTGGAAGGCACTTCAGATTCTTAAATCTTGGGTCAAGTGCTGTAGCTATCTTTAGAAATCTCACATTGGTACCTTTTTTGCGTTTTGCCAAATCTTCAGTGAAAGTGTTCTTAAAATGAACAACATCGGTCATCATCTGAGACTGCTATAACATGAAATATATGGCAGAATGTGAGTACAACACCGAGCAGGAGACATACAATTTTCCCCCAAGACTTAAATCACAAATTTAATTAACGCATTATTTTTTTAACGAGCATCATCAGCATGGAAGCATGTCATCTGGAATGGTGGCTGAAGCATGAAGGGGCATACAAATGTTTAGCATATCTGGCATGTAAGTACCTTGCAATGCCGGCTACAAAAGTGCTATGCGAACAGCTGTTCTCACTTTCAGGTGACATTGTAAATAAGAAGTGGGCAGCATTATCTCCCATAAATGTAAACAAACTTGTTTCTCTTAGTAACTGGCTGAACAAGAAATAAGACTTAGTGGACTTGTAGGCTCTAAAGTTTTACATTGTTTTGTTTTTGAGTGCGGTTATGTAACAAAAAAAAATCTGCATTTGTAAGTTGCTCTTTCACAATAAAGAAATTGCACTATGGTACTTGTATGAGGTGAATTGAAAAATACTTTTTCTTTTATCATTTTTACTCTGCAAATATTTGTAATAAAAATAATATAAAATGAGTATTGTACACTTTGTATTCTGTGTTCTACTTGAAATCCATATAGCTGGAAATGTAGAAAAACATCCAAAATATTTAATAAATTTCAATTGGTATTCTATTGTTTACCGGTGCAATTAAAACTGCAGTTAATTTTTTTGAGTTAATTGCATGAGTTAACGGCGATTAATTGACAGCCCTAATATACATAAGATATTTATTATATGTTACATCAAGGTTTTTTTTTTATAATATGTATAAATATGAATTTTTTTGCCACCCCAATACAGTATGATCTGCTCTGGGGCCTGAACAGATTGGGGCCAGAACCACAAGGGTGCTGGAACTATTTGTATAGCGAGGGTGCTGAGATGCCATTGAACTAAACTGTAAACCCCGTGTATGGTGGAAATCACTTTAAAACAGGGGGTGCTGCCACAGCCCCAGTTTCAGCACCTATGCAGAACAATGATAAAACCAGTTGTTACTTTGCTCGTAGAGTTCTTGTACTCTCCTGAGCGGCGCTAGGGAACATCTATACAACTGCATTTTCCTAGTCAGGTGACTGTGTATTGAAATGATACTAATCCAGTCATGTTACAACATGGTTAGGTCTTGCCTGTGTAGATGGGACCAGACCATGTTATAACATGGAGCATTATCATGTTACGGACTTGATCTTCCCAACATAGCCAATTTTTACCCTTAGAACTGTGTTATAAAACCACACTATAGGCCTCCTCGGGGAGATAATCTCTGGCATACTCTTGGAAAAAATCTCTCTTTCCCTGCTGTGCTAGATCAGAAACCTGATACCAACAGCCTATGTTTAAACAGCTGTTTGTATCTACAATGATTCTGCTCCCAATATGAACAAGGCATAACTATTCACCAACCAAAATCCTGGATTTACAAATCTCTAATTCCTATACGAAAAAAATCCAGAGAGGACCCAATTCTCCACTACCTTACATTTAGTGTAGTCATTTACACCGAGGCAATATGAATGGTAGCATTTTACACGCAACTTGCGTTTCCTATGCAAGGTGTAAATGACCACACAATGTGCAAGGCAGTTGAAAATCTGCTAACTCTTCATTCTTCAGATGTGCTATTTTGGTGGTGAGGGGCACGTGTAGATAAATAAGAAAAATAAAGACAATTCATTATCTCTATCATTGAATGGATAGTCTTTTCATGCATTGGTTGGTGTCTGAAAATTCTTCAGCTTTTCTGGCACAGAGGGGCATTCAATAGAAAGTTAGAACAACGAAGCACACATTTCTATGATTAGATTGCAAAGGTTAAAATGGTCTGCAATTTCTCTGTGAATAACATGTAGGCCATGATATACAGGGATTATGTAATTAGCGCTGGAGGCAGATAAAAGTGTTGGTGTGTTTCTGACATTTTAGAACCATATTGTTCTCATTAAAAATTTGTTACTCAGGCCAACTGAACTTTGACAGAGAAACATGTTCTGGGTTTGCTCCTCATATGGACAATATTGTTCTTGCACTCTGTCTTACTAGGCTAGGCACATTAAAAATTATATCTGCTATTAACTGAAGACGAGCAAAGAGTAGTGAAAAACCAAAATATTATTTTAGGCTCATGGTCACATTTTTGCTGCATAATTGTCAACAAACCTATTACAAATTATACATCTCTTTTTGAAAAGTGATTTTCTTAAGTTCTCTACATTTGATTGAGCCAGACCTTTTTGTTGAGGCATTAGAGTAGATTTCTGGCATGGCTAAACCATTTTACTCTATACCCTGTTTTATGCCAGTGTAACTTCATTATAAGGTGTGAAGGGAGAATTGAACTCACTGCCTACCCCAAAGATGAATTTTTTTCTGTGTGTTTTTTTATTTTTTAAATGCAAAATGATTCCAGCTGTTTTGTAGTTATGGGCAAGTAGGTCAAAATAGCCAATGCTAAAAACTTGTCATGGATATAGTCCTCACTGAGCACTAGTGTCTATGCCTTGGTGTGAGGACATGGAAATACAAAATTATAATCACTTTTCAGGAAAACATCCCTGTTCAGGACACGACAATTGATTTAAACAGGGCTCCATTAGGTGCAAGAGCTTTCTTGCATAGAATCAGTTGCAAGATTGGGCCTTAATGTCTCTGAGCCTCAGTTCTCCATCTGTAACATGGGGATAAAGTACTCAGCAAGGTTGTCCAGATGATAAATTCATGAATTTTGTGAAAAGCTCAGCTACCGCAAAGATGGGGACCATGAAAGCAAGTACGAAGTTAAGGAGGTGTTAAAATGCAAGCCCAGCACTGAGAAGAATTAAAATACATTTCAGATTGTTTAGGAAAATTCTGAGTCACTTACAAAATATGAAAAAGTGTGACTCCTTATTAAAGTTTAATTAACATTTTCAGAGAATAATTAAGTGGCTAAAATTTATAAAAAAAAGCTCCCAGAAACAGATTATTATTGCACTGAGGAATTTGAATGTATTACAACTGACATACATAAGACCTGGAAGCTAGTTGGTCTGATGAGCTGCCAGGATGATAATTTTCAGACCTGTGTTTATGTGGGATATATTTAAACACTAATTACAAACTTACATGAGAGCGGTTAATAGTAATACCAAGCTGCTCCCAGCAGTGATTGTAGCTTTACTAATCAGTGCTCTAAAACTGCATTACAGAAAGCTACACTTCAGCAGAGATGAAAATGGCTGACATACACATTGTAACTTTAAAAAACAGTTTTACTACTGTATTAAAGAAATGCGATTGAACCACAATGGAGAGCTAGTATCTGTTTAAAATAGTTTTGTTTAACCTAGTTCAACAAAATGCATAGAGCTTCTGGCCTGTCTCCCCTGAGCCTACAGAAGACTAACATTACACTCCATAATGACAGGTTTCAGAGTAACAGCCGTGTTAGTCTGTATTTGTAAAAAGAAAAGGAGTACTTGTGGCACCTTAGAGACTAACCAATTTATTTGAGCATAAGCTTTTGTGAGCTACAGCTCACTTCATCGATGCATACTGTGGAAAGTGTAGAAGATCTTTTTATACACACAAAGCATGAAAAAATACCTCCCCCACCCCACTCTCCTGCTGGTAATAGCTTATTTAAAGTGATCACTGGTGATCACTTTAGATAAGCTCAGGTATTTTTTCATGCTTTGTGTGTATAAAAAGATCTTCTACACTTTCCACAGTATGCATCCGATGAAGTGAGCTGTAGCTCACGAAAGCTTATGCTCAAATAAATTGGTTAGTCTCTAAGGTGCCACAAGTACTCCTTTTCTTATTACACTCCATGTCTCTTTCAAGCCCTTTCCTCAGGATATGGTTTATTCATTCAAACAAAAACTGAGCAAAGAAACACAAAATAAAGCTATTCCTGACCTACATAGGCCCAGAAGCCTTTCACTACTCCCTGACCACTCAGAGGAACCAAACTCCCCTGACAGCAGCCTCCAGCTGAGCTCTCTGATTTCATTATAGAAAACACCTGATCCAGTACCCCCAGGCTCTGATAATGAAATAGGGCTTCCTAGCCCTTACAGGGGTGTTAAGCAGTGGTTTGCTACCAAATCATGTTAGTTAATCCTGCCAGGAAAATCCCACACTACACAACATGTTATCAGTTACTTTTCTGGGTTCTTAGAGCTACAGTGTGTATATGGGGATTGAACATGCTCCTCTAGAGTCGAACTGAATTTTGCCTTTGGAAGCAAAATTAGTCCCTGATTTCAGGTTTCAGAGTAGCAGCCGTGTTAGTCTGTACCCTCAAAAAGAAAAGGAGTACTTGTGGCACCTTAGAGACTAACCAATTTATTTGAGCAAAAGCTTTTGTGAGCTACAGCTCACTTCATCGTGTGCATGCAATGGGAAATACAGTGGGGAGATTTTATATACACAGAGAACATGGAACAATGGGTGTTACCATACCTACTGTAACAAGAGTGATCAGGTAAGGTGAGCTATTACCAGCAGGAGAGCGGGGGGTGGGGGGGGAACCTTTTGTAGTGATAATCAAGGTGGGCCATTTCCAGCAGTTGACAAGAACGTCTGAGGAACAGGAGGGGGGAAAATAAACATGGGGAAATAGTTTTACTTTGTGTAATGACCCATCCACTCCCAGTCTTTATTCAAGCCTAAGTTAATTGTGTCCAGTTTGCAAATTAATTCCAATTCAGCAGTCTCTCGCTGGAGTCTGTTTTTGAAGTGTTTTTTTGTTGAAGAATTGCAACTTTTAGGTCTGTAATCGAGTGACGAAAGAGATTGAAGTGCTCTTCGACTGGTTTTTGAATGTTATAATTCTTGACGTCTGATTTTTGTCCATTTATTCTTTTACGTAGAGACTGTCCAGTTTGGCCAATATACATGGCAAAGGGGCATTCCTGGCACATGATGGCATATATCACATGGGTAGATGTGCAGGTGAACGAGTCTCTGATAGTGTGGCTGATGTGATTAGGCCTTATGATGGTGTCCCCTGAATAGATAGGTGGACACAGTTGGCAACGGGCTTTGTTGCAAGGATAGGTTCCTGGGTTAGTGGTTGTGTTGTGTGGTTGCTGGTGAGTATTTGCTTCAGGTTGGGAGGCTGTCTGTAAGCAAGGACTGGCCTGTCTCCCAAGATCTGTGAGAGTGATGGGTCGTCCTTCAGGATAGGTTGTAGATCCTTGATGATGCGTTGGAGAAGTTTTAGTTGGGGGCTGAAGGTGACGGCTAGTGGCATTCTGTTATTTTCTTTGTTGGGCCTGTCCTGTAGTAGGTAACTTCTGGGTACTCTTCTGGCTCTGTCAATCTGTTTCTTCACTTCAGCAGGTGGGTATTGTAGTTGTAAGAACACTTGATAGAGATCTTGTAGGTGTTTCTCTGTCTGAAGGGTTGGAGCAAATGCCGTTGTATCATAGAGCTTGGCTGTAGACAATGGATCATGTGGTGTGGTCTGGATGAAAGCTGGAGGCATGTAGGTAAGCATAGCGGTCAGTAGGTTTCCGGTATAGGGTGGTGTTTATGAGACCATCGCTTATTAGCACGTAGTGTCCAGGAAGTGGATCTCTTGTGTGGACTGGTCCAGGCGGAGGTTGATGGTGGGATGGAAATTGTTGAAGTCATGGTGGAATTCATCAAGGGCTTCTTTTCCATAGGTCCAGATGATGAAGATGTCATTAATGTAGCGCAAGTAGAGTAGGGGCATTAGGGGACGAGAGCTGAGGAAGCGTTGCTCTAACTCAACCATAAAAATGTTGGCATACTGTGGGGCCATAGCAGTGCCACTGATTTGAAGGTATACATTGTCCTCACCCATAACTATTTCACATTTGGGGACAAAGTCACAAAGTTCAGCCAACAGGTTAGTCGTGACATTATCGGGGATACTGTTCCTGACGGCTTGTAGTCCATCTTTGTGTGGAATGTTGGTGTAGAGGGCTTCTACATCCATAGTGGCCAGGATGGTGTTTTCAGGAAGATCATCGATGGATTGTAGTTTCCTCAGGAAGTCAGTGGTGTCTCGAAGATAGCTGGGAGTGCTTGTAGCGTAGGGCCTGAGGAGGGAGTCTACATAGCCAGACAATCCTGCTGTCAGGGTGCCAATGCCAGAGATGATGGGGCGTCCAGGATTTCCAGGTTTATGGATCTTAGGTAGCAGATAAAATACCCCGGTCTGGGTTCTAGGGGTGTGTCTGTGCGAATGTGTCATTACACAAAGTAAAACTATTTCCCCATGTTTATTTCCCCCCCCACTACTGTTCCTCACACGTTCTTGTCAACTGCTGGAAATGGCCCACCTTGATTATCATTACAAAAGTCGTCGTCCCACCCCCCACCCCCCGCTGGTAATAGCTCACCTTACCTGATCACTCTCGTTACAGTGTGTATGGTAACACCTATTGTTTCATGTTCTCTGTGTATATAAAATCTCCCCACTGCATTTTCTACTGCATGCACCCGATGAAGTGACCTGTAGGTCATGAAAGCTTATGCTCAAATAAATTTGTTAGTCTCTAAGATACCACAAATACTCCTTTTCTTTTTGTGAATACAGGCTAACACCGCTGCTACTCTAAAATTTGTATCTGCATCCGATCTGCAAAAATGATCTGTGGGTATAAAGCTGATATCCAGGGATTTGATGTGAAGAGGTGGAGGGGCTCTAGGTTGAGTGGGAGTGTCCCTCCATTAAAGGGGAGGTGGTGGTGGGGCTCTAGGTTGAGTGGGAGTGTCCCTCCATTAAAGGGGAGGAGGTGGTGGTGGGGCTCTAGGTTGAATGGGAGCATCCCTCCATTAAAGGGGAAGTGGTGGTGGGGCTCTAGGTTGAGTGGGAGTGTCCCTCCATTAAAGGGGAGGAGGTGGTGGTGGGGCTCTAGGTTGAGTGGGAGTGTCCCTCCATTAAAGGGGAGGAGGTGGTGGTGGGGCTCTAGGTTGAGTGGGAGTGTCCCTCCATTAAAGGGGAGGTGGTGGTGGGGCTCTAGGTTGAGTGGGAGTGTCCCTCCATTAAAGGGGAGGTGGTGGTGGGGCTCTAGGTTGAGTGGGAGTGTCCCTCCATTAAAGGGGAGGTGGTGGTGGGGGCTCTAGGTTAAGTGGGGGTGCCCCCCGTTAAAGGGGAAGTGGGGGGTCTCTAGGTTAAATGGGGGGTGGCCCCCATTAAGGGAACCTGGAGGCGTGATTTAGAGCTCCCCTTTCCCACGGTGGCCATGCTAGTGAAGGAAAGCTTACGCGTGCCCGGCCTTTGCGAAGGAGGTGGGGCTGGCAGCCGTTATCGGCGCTCTCCCCAATTAAAGGGAGGTAGCACGCCCCAGTGGGGGACACTGTGACTAGTTCTCTGTCCGTACCGGTCCCTTTAATTTTTCCGGCTGCACGAGCGGCGAGGGAGAAGTCACATTCCTCCGGTGGGCGTGCTCAGTGCGAGGGGGAGGGGGGAGAAGGGGAACTGCCCTCCCCACTCCGCGCGCTCATTCAGGGATGGTGACGGCACCTGGTCACGTGCCGAAACACGTCACACCGCGCGCGGAGTCCACTCCGCCAATCATCGGCGGCTGCTGCGGGCTGGGGAAATTTTAGCGACGACCAATATCTTCCGCTGGCGAAGGCGGGACTTCCGCCAGGAGCCGGAAGCGGGGCTGTGGGTCTCTCATGCGAGCGGGGTGTTGCTGCTTCTGGGATCAGAGACGTTTTGGGCCCCAAGTTCCGCCGCTGCCTCCTCCTTGTCCACGCCCCCCCCCTTCCCGCCGCCGCCGCCGCCGCTGCTGCCGCCGCCGCTTCCTTCCCCCGGGTCCCGCTCTCCATCCTCTTCCTCCTGGGATCCGGCAGCAGCGAGGCCCTGGTGGTGGTGGCGGCGGCGGCGAGAGGCCCCGGCCCCCGCGGAGACCCCGGCAGGAGTGAGAGGCCCCAGCCCCCGCGGAGACCCCGGCCGCGGCCCCGGCATCGACCTCAGCGGAGACGTGAGCGGCCTGGGTGGCAGTGGCTGTTGGTGACAGGTAGGTTGAAGGGGCCTCCCCGGGCCCACTCCCTCCCCTTGGCCGGCCTCGCTCCGGCTCCTCCCTGTGTTGCGACCCGCCACCTCCTCTCACCGGGGAGGCGGCCAGGGCCGCCATCTTCCTACCCGCAGATCCTGCTGCTGCGGGAGTTGGATCCCGGCACCGGGTGCTGCTGGTCGTGGCGAGTGCGAGTTCCTCGGTGTGGGGCCGGGCCGGGGCCCCGAGCTGTGTCGGCTGCTCAGAGCCCCGCACGGCAGCTGCCCGGCCTTGCTGGGGAGCGCCCTGCGCACTTCCCTACCCGGGGGCTGGATCTCCCGGCCTGGAGCCGCAGCCAGTCGCTGCCTAAAGCGGCTCTGCCTCCCCGCCCTGGTCTGGCCTCCCTGACAGGGAGTCTCAGCGGAGATCCGGCCCCGCGGCAGCGTTGCTCCCCTCGAGGCCGGAATGGGGGCGGGGGTGTCGTGTAAAGATACGTTAGCGGGCGGAGACGTGGGGTCCTTGCACTGCCCCATTCAGCCAGGCGCTGCTGCCTGGATTCCTGTAGGCAAATCTTCCCCTGGACACAAATGAGTTAATATGCCTAGGAGCTTCAAAGGCACGTGTAGGAACCCGCCAAAAGAAGCACCAGCAAAAAGTATTGGGTCCTCAGATATTGCTTTTTATCAGGTGTGGTTGCTGTTGGTTCCTCCATTTGCTGCTTCAGCCAAGTTTTCCCCTCTTGATTTTAGTTTGTACAGATACTCAAAATTACTACTTTATATGTTCAGTGTTTTCAATCACCATGTTGCACGTAAGTCCTGTGAGGCAGAAGAATATCACCATTTCTACTTTGCAGGTGTGGATATTGAGGCAAAGTGAAGTTGAGATTTGCCTGTGGTCACAGGGAGAGGTGGTTTCAGAGCCAGTTTGAGTCACAGGTGAGGTTAAAAATCAGGAATTCTGACTTCCAGTCTATTACTTGCTCTCCTAGATTGTGTCTGTGGTCTAGTTTTTCTGGCTTTCATCTGAAAGTTCAACAACATTTGGTTGAGAATCTAACTTAACTGAAGTAAGAGAAGGGGGTTGCGCGTTGGAGCCCTTCATGCAACTTTTTCCAAACTTCACTTTGTGCTGTGAATCTGATTGGGCTATTTAGAACTACCGTTATTTCCCAAATGATATTTTTTCCCCCAAAATTTACCTGAGGAGTACTCATCTCTAGGGCTGTATATCTGACATGTCAGTTACTGTACACCTTATCAAATCAACTTTCTAAGAAAATGTGTTCTGAAATGTAAAGTTAATCAACATACATTTATCAGTAGTTTCACATCTTCGCTATTAGGATAAGACTTCAGCTTTCTAAATGTTGAAAGAACTGGGATGATACCTGAGAGGCGTATAATGTAAATAGTGCTTTATTTTTCTATATAGTATATAGAAGTGGATATTTTTCTGCCCCAGAATGCTGAAACTTGTATTGTGGTCTAGCTTTCAATAATACAGTAACATTTTAAACATTTTAATTAGTTTAATATATCTGGAATAAATGATTACTCATATAGAAACTCAAGTGAAAAAAAAACTAGGTTGGTTTGTTTTTTTAAAATCCATATTCGAACAAGAAAGTGTTTTTTCCCACTTGTGGTAAAGCATAAAGTGTTTCCTTAACTAGTAGTGGTATATTTTCAAGATATGTCATAAGTGCATTACCACCTTAAAACTTATAGTATCTTTCTCCTGGTTATTCTTGTCTTCAAATTCCCACACTTTTATATATTGGAAAAAGAAGGCCTGCATAGGAATATTCTGTAACTCATATCACTTGCTTTTAACTTCATATTGCATGCCTTTATACAAGAATACCATGTAAAAAGGTATGGTTCAGTCTAAATATCGGGTTCATGCATCAGTTGAAATAAATTTGCTTCCATGGTTTTACAGCTGAGAACTTATTTTTAACACTGTTACAGAACAACGTGGAGGTGTTAGACCAGGACCCTTTCTTCCTTTGAGACACTGATAATGATTTAGGTCATTCTCAGAAGTTGTCTTTAAACTGATGAGAATAGAGTTAAATATTAACTACTTGCTTATTTTAGAGAAATGAAAAGTAAGAATTTTTGTCTAAGCTAAATGTTTTGTGAAGAACTGCAGTTCTTTGTCGTCATTTTAAATCTCATAACTGGCGATAGGGTTTAGCTTTAAATCAGTTAATGAGCTTAATGGGCATGGTAATTTAATGATAAACTTTTATAACTGTTTATATTAAATATTGAATATTTAGCTGGTAGTAACTCTGAAAATGCGATATGTTGAAAACATGGAGGGAAGGCATATTCATTAATCCGCATAAAGTGTATTCAATCCAAGCCAATGATAACGAAAGGTGACTGGGAAAGGGGTATAAAGTACAAGCAAGGTGATCAGAGTTTTGATGATGCATGTCTTATCAGTTAAAAATAACCAAGGAACCTTTAAACTGAACAGTTTTGTCTCTTGTTATCCCTGCACCATTCATCACCTTTGTCTCCCCAATTTTGATTCCAGTGTCCTTGTACCACATTCCCTACCTTAGACCCTTTCACTTTTCATAAACAGCAGTCAGTTTACAAGAAAGAAGTCAATCACATGATCAACTTGTTGCTTGTGTTTGTCCTGGAAGAAATGGGTCTTGAGGAAGGATTTAAATGGAGAGGGTAGTGGCCTTGCTAACCAGCTCAGGTAAAATATTTTGTGCTGTCAGGGAGGACTCCACAAATCAAAGCAGAAAGACGGTTGTAAGAAAAGCTAACAAATGGAGTATCAATGTTTGGAATCACTGGCAGAAAGAAGATGGTATAAGAGACAAGGTTGGATAAGCAAAGGAAACCTATTTTCAAGCTTGGGAAATATAAAGCCATATTTTTCAGGCATGACATGATGACTCATTATATCAGGGAGATGTGCTGTCAAAAATGATAGGCTCCAAATGGGAAGTTGTAGCATTTTGTTCTTTAAAATATATATATATATATATATATATATATATATATATATATATATATATATAATTTATTTAGGTGTTCGCTGGTAGAATAGCTGGTACTAGTCAAATGTGAACAGATACAAACTGTATGTCCTTGTTGATTAAGATATTGCCAAGCACTTTGTATTAAGATGTTGCTATTCTAGTAATAAGTCTTGAGAAACAAGATATTAACTAAATAGTTATTTGTGGTTCGTGACTTTTTTTTAAACTAATTGCTTCATCAGACACTCCTGTTACAAAGCTTAATCTAAAAATTGTCTCGGGAAACCTTATGCTGAAGTTCTGGTAAGACTAAAATCTTTTATCTTTGTTTAGTGTTGGTACTCATAATGGTACTTTTACAGGTTATGGTGCTGTCTCAGGTTGCCCCACAACGAAGCTTTGCTAGTGCTGACCATTGTTCAAACAAGGAACGGATGAATCAACCGGCCAATGTCCAAAAGCAGTTTGCTTACTCATACCCAGTGGCTGGAGGGTTTTATGCTTAAATGAGTCAATACTGCCTTATTTCAAAATGTCTCACTCTAAGAAACCAAAAGAAGAATAGAGCAAAATTAAACGGACAGTTAAAATAAGTGTCTTAAACTTCCTGAAACAAATTAATTATGGCTGTTAAACTGAGTTATGATGTATATTGTGTTTTGCCATCCTCAGGTGCTTTTGAGAACTACATGCTCTATGCCTATGCCTACACTGTGGCAATCTTTTCTCCATTATCACCAACAAAACTCAGACATTAATTGATAGTCCTACACAGCAGTTCAGAGATAGGAAGTGAACAGTAACTTTTCCAGGTTACTGGAACAAAAGTGGGCAGAACATAATTATCCACAATGGAATTTGACTAGGTCACTGGGGTTGGCGTCCTTAATCCTGCCTATGTTGCCACCCAGTCTCTGATAAGTAGTTCTGTTATGCCTGAAGGATGGCACAGTGAATTGCACGGTTCTCCCTACTCTTCTAGGTAGCTGAGAATAGCACTTCTTATTTTTCTGTTTCTCATCTAAGTATTCACCTGATGCACTTTGGCTTGTGACATTTAACAAGATTCTCCAAAGTGTTATGATTAGAGCAGGGTGAATAATTGGTGGGTTTTCTTTTCAGTTCAGTGACTGAACTGGTTTTTCTCACTGAAACAAGAAACAAAAATTTCAGTTAGGGTTTTTTCAGTTTTTTATGTTTTGTGGGGTGTATATTTTTTTAAACAAATCCATCTACATTTCAAAATGACATCATTTTGAAACAAATACATGTTTCATTTAAAAAATTGAAATGAACAGTTAAAAGTTTTTTTTTCAATTTTTTTTCCATTTGTTTATTGGGTTGAAAATTATTTGTAAATTCGACAAAGTTTTGGCCAAATAAAAAAAAGCAGTGAGGAATTTTGGGGGGAGAATGGGAAGAAATTGAAAACATTGAAGTGGTTCACTTCAGTTGCCCCAGAACCACATTTGTGCGTGAAAACTATTTGACCAAAAAATTCCGAGGGTTCTGTTGCAAGTTGACATTTTATCTTGCTCCATGGTATCAAGATATTGACACGGTTTCAGAGCAATATGGTAGTGTGCGTTGTGCCAAAGTATTTTGACTTGTGGGGAAAGTTTAAGGATGGAGTATTAGATTTGAATCCAGGCTGAAATTTTGGAACAAGTCCATCCTTTAACAATGAGCCAAAAAACCTGAATTACCAGTAGCTCTGATTACAAACGTGACTGTCAGACTAGCTATCAATAAAAGTGAACTACATTAGGTGTCTTTTGTGTACCAGTTTGCTTATTTTTAAAAGATTGTGCATTAGTGTTATGTTGTGGGCTGGAGCATGGATTAGTTGCAAAAAATAATGTTGAAGTGATCAACCTCCATTGAGCTATTTAATTCACTTTTTGTCAAATATAAAATCTTACCTAATCATGGTCAATAATTCAAGGTAGAATGTCCTAAAAGTGAGGAAAATGGCAAGTTTAATGAACATACATTTGTGACCACTTGAAATTAATATAGTTTATAAAGACTTGGATCTTACCTTTAGGACATTCACAAGCATAAGCTAAAAGATTCTTAAGTTACATTGGAAAAGTTTTTTTTGGAGTGACCTCCAGAGAAACTGAGAAGGAAACTGACTTTAGATTGTCCTGTAAAAGAAATTTAACCATTTTTTATTAAAAGAATCTTCATGAATTGAGCCAACATTTTCATTGAAAGAAAGCTAGTTCTTAAGAGCTTTTTCTTTCATTGCCTGTACTATCAATTATATTTGATCTCATAGTATAACTCCCACTTGGGCTTTGAATGTGTCAGCACTTTTGTTTTGCTGTCATGCTCCAAAGATCTGCTGTGATTGAAGAAAACATGTTGTACCAGTACTGCCATAGCTTCCCCATTATATGCTCTGGTCAGTCCTAACTCTAGCAAATGTCCCAGTGACTTTTTAAATCCTTTTGATTGCCCATTTTTAAAAAAACATTAAATATATAATGGGTCTTAAACTAAGCAGTTTTGCAAATTGGTTGGATAACATCACTTTCTTAGAAAACCTGATGAATCATGCAAACTGCATGTGAAGGTTAGAGACTATTTCTCAAAGCACTAAAAAATCAAATGATCTAATGTCTCAAACTTCAGTGAAATGCTCTTTTACTTAAATAAGGAAAAGGTTTGTTGTGGACTCAAAATATGCAGTTTTAGAATATATATTTTAATTGTTTAGAATATAAGCCCATTAAGATCTGTTGAATTAGACCAGACTCTTGACCTAAACCTTGGTAGTGCCCATTAAATTAACTTTATAGCTTCAAGGTGAAACTTTCAGTCTTGTCTCTGGTTGCTAGAGCAAGAGGCAGTGTTCCAGTCAATACCTTGGTATCAAGTATCGGGGGTAGCCATGTTAGTCTGTATCTACAAAAACAACAAGGAGTCCGATGGCACCTTAAAGACTAACAGATTTATTTGGGCATAAGCTTTCATGGGTAAAAAACCCACTACTTCAGATGCATGGAAAATTTCAGATGCAGGCATTATTATACTGACACATGAAGAGAAGCAATGTGAAGAAGAAATACCTTGGTAGTATCTGGTTTATCAAGGGAAGGTACTTAAGGCAAAATGTCAGCCCAGAGTTAGACTTCTCTCTCTTTTCTTGTTGGGTTAAATCATGCCTTTGTTTTAGAGGTGTATAGTTGTACTGAAATATGAAACTACAGTATCATAGACCAGAGGTTTTCAAACTGGAGGGGCAGACCACTCTGGGGGGTGTGGAGTATACTCCGGGAAGGGAGGGCATGAGAAGCTTTTGCGGGGGCGGTGGTGGGGGATGAGATTTGTTGTGCACATTTTACCTACACCAGTGAATAACCTGAAAAGCTGATTCCTCCAGACCTATCCAGTCCTCAGATGGTGCTGTGCATTTTGACAGTGTTCTGTTTAGCTTGCATAGCGTTGTACAAAGTCATTGCTATCTGTTGTTAATCCGTTCGCTATGAGGCGGTGTGCCCATTTAATTGTAAGCATGGACCACAATTGCAGATTTGCTTTTGCTCGTTTTACAGTGGATTGTTGGCTCATTTGTGCAACAGTGCGGGGGGGATGGGAGGGGAGGGAAACAGATTTGAGAGGAGCGCTGCCGCCGCTACACATATTAGTATATGTATTTATGTGGCGGGGAGGGTGCTGTAAACTTCTACAGACATGAAGACGGGGGGCATGATCAAATAAGTTGACCCTGTCATAGACTCAACTAGAAGACTTGCATTCTGAGAAGCTAAAAAAGTAAACCTTCCAGTATACTCTCATTTCCATTTTAACTTAAAGCAAATTAGGGGGTTTTGTGCTAATCACAGCTCTCAAGTGGCTTTACCTTCTAAAAAACTAAAATTACAAAAAGTAACTAATTCCTGTATCTGTGACCTTCATGGTATTTCTAAGCTCTGGAGCTTTAGAAAGTTAATGGTGTACTCCGGGGCTAATGTGCTTCTGTTGGGTTCTTCTGGATAGTTCTGATTCTGCTGCAATCTCTGATGTTCCCTTGAGGCTCTGGGACACCCTCAGCGGTGGTGCTGGTGTTCTTGTCTCTAGGGCCCATGTCTGGGTGGAGAGAGTGCCAGGGGGTTGTCTTGCATCAAACTAGCATATGTTAATTTGAGGGGGCAATGTGTACCTTAAACTTCAAGTTGAAAACTGTTTTTCCTAGAGTATCTAGCAGAGCTCTCAGTATTGCAAGAGTATATTACCCAGTCTTCTTGGTGACAGGAGAGGGGAATGGTGAGGAAAACGTAAATGTCATCTTTGTAAATAAGGAAAAGGAAGTAAGATACAGTGGTGACAGAACAGGGAATTAATTGAGTTTACTGTTCTAGTCCCAGCTCTGATAAATTGGATGTGGCTCTGGGGAAGACACTCCATTATATATAAAATGGATAAACCTTCTTGTCTCCTTCAAGGGTGTTGTAGTGAATCACTGCATCTGTTAAAGGCTTGAGTCCCTTCCAAGGAGCTCTAGAAGTGTAAATGAAATATTGGGTGATATGTCTTGGCACTGGCCTTGAATGATTTAAGGAGTTACTTTGCAGCTCTACCATTTATTTTGAGGACCTAAGTGTAATTTCTGAAGTGACCCTATGTCAAAACTCTGTTTCCAATGATGTTGGTAAATTAAGATGTGCTGTGTTCCTTACCCCACAAAACATTCAAATTTCAGTTTCAAGAAACATTGTGTGTTACTCAGAAATAGGAATAAAGCCTTGCATTACAAGTCAGCAAAAGTTTCAGCATTAACATGAAAGCTGACTCCCATGATTGAGTTGGTAAGAGCCAATGCAAGCAGCTTATGTTTATCTTTACTACCATAAAGTGAAAGAGGTTTTCCTGTAGTCTTGTTGATGCGGCAGCAGTATAGATGAGCTCCTTTCAGCAATAGTTGGGTTCTAGATGGGGTTATAGATAATTGCTTCTTAAGACAGTGGAAATATTAGAGGAACATTAATTTTCTGGACTTCATCTGCATCCTCGAAAGAGATAAGTACTCAAAGAGTTGCAGAGGTGAGGTGGAAGACAAACTCTGAAATCACAGTCCAATGGGGAAAAAAAGCAGCCCCCCCCCTTTTTTAATCTGTGTCCTCAGTAAACCCCTTCCAGTGTCAGTTATAGTTAAGTTTTCCACTACAGTCGGGGGAAAAAGGGACTCGTCTCTAATGCCCAAATTTGCAGACTATGGACACTTACTGCTGAAGGCAAATTTCAATCTAAGATTCAATAGCTTTCTAGAAACAAACTACAACTTTTATCATACCCTATAAAAATCTTTGTCCTGTGTGCACTTAGATGAATTTCCCGTTCATGAGGCTTTTCTTAGTCATGTGAATCTCTCATCACCTTCACCTGACCACTAGGACTAATAGCCATGTGAAATAAATGTAGAGAAACTTGTCAGTTCTCCTCTTCCCCCTGTCCCTCTCCTTCACTCTTAGATTTAGATTTATTTAGAATGCATTTTGGCTCAGTATCTGGCACCTGGAATTTTTTACAGTTTTGCTTATGTAGTGACTGAGAAATAGAAGAACAAAACTACTAATCTTGCTGCAAGTGTAGAATCTTTGAAATGTCCAAGTGTGGTTTTTGCCTTAAGTGGTGAACCTTTTTAAGCCGCCTCTTGAACCTTTTGTTAAGTCACAAGGTCATGTGTGACCATGACTGTTACTTAAAACTGCTGACTAGCTTGGAGGGAAATACTGCAAAGCTGTGAGATTACTTAACCATGTTTTCTTAAACTGTATTGTTTGGAGCACCATGTGCATATGTGTATAAATAAATCAGCTCATACTTTCACTAAAATCATTAGTAAACCTGTAAAATCTTTTGATGTGACTAGGAGGCTCTTGTTAGCTGTCTTCTGAACCACTTCTGCCTAGAAGTTTAAATCTTGTGATTTGGCCAGCTGAGGAGCCAGTGTAGACAACATCTACATGGATGTAACACAACCATAGCCCTCCATCAAGTCCAAGACCAGCTTTATTTTTTCTGTTGTTAGAACACATTTATTTGTTTCAGTCAGTGTGTGTTGATCATTCTGCCTTTCTGTGTGCATACTTAAAAGGGTGGGGATGGAAATGTTATGCAGCTTTCAAGGCCATTTGGATTAATGGAGACTATGAAGGCCAGAACGTTGTAGCAATTTGGTGTTGGTGAATTAACTGATTCTCTTTAATGTGGTCTTGAACTTGAGCTGTAAAACAGTTTTCTTTCTCCTGTATAAATGTGCTTTCTTTAGCTCTGCTTTAAAAGCAGGACTTGTTCGTTGGTGTAAGAAGAGCTAGCATAGCCATTTATGACAGTTGTAGGCTAGTGCTGGAGACTATGATCTCCCAGCCTGTTCTTTCTAGGCATATGGTTGTCTAAAGATTGTTGAGGAGCTTCGTTTTAGATTTGAAATTTACAAAATGGCATCCTGGCAGAGCATATTGAAACACGTAAATACTACAGTGAAACTAGACAGCTTTTCAGGGCTCTTATCGAAGTGTTTACAGTTTTCTTCTTCAAAGTAGGTGAAACAATAATAAAACCGATCAAAAAAGTTAATACTTTATATAGAGAATTTTAATAAGTGCAGAAAAATCAATTGATTCCTCTCACCTGGTTCTGGTTTTCTGGTCCTTGATCACTGAATGTGTAGGCATTAATAAACTATGGTTTCATCTTCAGCAAGAGACACCTGTTTACCACCCATCTCCAAGCTTGTAGTCAATAGGTACTGAAGTATGTGATATATAATTGCTAAATATTATAGAGCTCTAATTTTTCAAAATGCTGTACAAACACTAACTACCCCCCTTAGCCTGTGAAGTGGGAATGGGAAGTAGTATCCCTGTTGTACAAAATGAAAACTGAGGCAAAGATTAACTGAGTTTAATTAAGCAGATCTGGGGTTAGAACTCTGAAGCTCCTAGCTCCCAACCATAGGTCGGCACCACCATATTGCTTGAAGGACAATTAAGAAAATTACCGTACTTAGTGATGGACATTGGGTGGGTTATGTCATTCAATCATTCAACGTTTCTTAAAAATTACCACGGGCCTCAACATTTTTACCACAGATGCTTGTGTCCATGTACGGATATGTTGCTGACCCCTGCTCCCAACTCTGTGGTTGTTCCTAGACTATGTTGCCTTTTTTAGTCAGACAGCTGTTCTTCTGTTTCTGATTCAAAAGGTAAGTGATCACTGACCAACCAGCTCACTTTCTTGGTTTCAATGCAGGAGTTCACTTGAGACTGTTGTGGGAATTCTGCATCTTGCTACAAATGCAACCACCTGACATGACTTAGATATCTGACAGTGGGGCTTGGCATCTGCCCTGCTGCAGGTAGCCCTTCAGAGCAGTAGCAGAGTGAAATCAGCTTGACTTGTGTCAGTTTCACTCTAGAAGCTCCAGCACCCAAAGCAACATTTACAGTGCTCTACTTGCAGTACTCTGCTGCTGCTGAGGATGCTCCCTTGGGGAGGAGGAAGGAAGAAACAAACCCATGTCTCTTCCTCCCATCTTCTTCTTTTTTTTCCCTCCCCACACCCTCACAAATGATATTAATTTTGTTTGGTTTCCTCATTGTGCCCCCTAATAACAGAAGATAACGTTTATTTGCCTGCAACTCCTGCACAGTTGCCCAGCTGATAGAGAGGAATTGCCTCAATTAACTCCACTGCTGTTCTCATTGGTGAAATACTATTGGTAGGGGCAGCAGTAAAATTAGGGAAGGAGACCATATGGGAGGTTAAATAGTTACAAACTGAGTTCAGAGGAAAGTGATGGAGTAGTATTGTTGTAGTGACTACTCATTTGGGATGCTCTCCCCTTTTGTCTGAGGTAGCAGAGGCTGTGAACGCCTCCTCTTGAGAGTGAGGGAATTCCTGGCCTAGTGTTAGCTGCTCGTTGACCTAAAACTAAGACACTTGCCTAGGGTATGAGAAATCTAGATGTGAAACTTGAGCAACCCTCTGTCCTCAATTAGACGCTATTTAAAAAAAAAAGTGTCAGCCCTCACATGAAAGGATATTCACTGTTATGGAAGGGCTCTGGGTGTGAGGGGTGTGTAGGGGACACTGACAGACACTCGCTTAGGGTATATCTACACTACAAAATTAGGTCAAATTTATAAAGTCAGCTTTTAGAAATCGTTTTTATATAATCGATAGTGTGTCCCCACACAAAATGCTCTTAGCGCATTAACTCAGTGGAGTGCTTCCACAGTACCGAGGCTAGCGTCGACTTCCGGAGCATTGCACTGTGGGTAGCTATCCCACAGTTCCCGCAGTCTCCGCCGCCCATTGGAATTCTGGGTTGAGATCCCAATGCCTAATGGGGCAAAAACATTGTTACAAGTGGTTTTGGGTACATGTCGTCAGGCCCTCCCTCCGTCAGAGCAACGGCAGACAATCGTTCTGTGCCTTTTTTCTGTGCAGACGCCATACCACGGCAAGCATGAAGCCTGCTCAGATCACTTTGGCAATTAGGAGCACATTAAACGCCACGTGCATTATCCAGCAGTATATGCAGCACCGGAACCTGGCAAAGCGAAACCAGGCGAGTAGGTGACGTCAGCACGGTGACGAGAGAGATGAGGACCTGGACACAGAGCACGGGCCCTGGCAATGTGGGCATCATGGTGCTAATGGGGCAGGTTCATGCGGTGGGACACCAATTCTGGGCCCGGGAAACAAGCACAGACTGGTGGGACCGCATAGTGTTGCAGGTCTCGGACGATTCCCAGTGGCTGCAAAACTTTTGCATGCGTAAGGGCACTTTCATGGAACTTTGTGACTTGCTTTCCCCTGCCCTGAAGTGCCAGAATACCAAGATGAGAGCAGCCCTCACAGTTGAGAAGCGAGTGGCAATAGCCCTATGGAAGCTTGCAACGCCAGACAGCTACCGGTCAGTCGGGAATCGATTTGGAGTGGGCAAATCTACTGTGGAGGCTGCTGTGGTGCAAGTAGCCAATGCAATCAAAGATCTCCTGATATCAAGGGTAGTGACCCTGGGAAATATGCAGGTCATAGTGGATGGCTTTGCTGCAATGGGATTCCCTAACTGTGGTGAGGCCATAGACGGAACCCATATTCCTATCTTGGCACCGGAGCACCAAGCCGGTGAGTACATAAACCGCAAGGGGTTCTTCTCAATAGTGCTGCAAGCACTGGTGGATCACAAGGGACGTTTCACCAACATCAACGTGGGATGGCCGGGAAAGGTACATGA
Source organism: Eretmochelys imbricata (assembly GCF_965152235.1). NCBI lineage: Eukaryota > Metazoa > Chordata > Testudines > Cheloniidae > Eretmochelys > Eretmochelys imbricata. The sequence continues at coordinate 246,737,810 of NC_135573.1, forward strand.
CGCTCACATCTTCAGGAACTCTGGTCTGTTTCAACAGCTGCAGGAAGGGACTTTCTTCCCAGACCAGAAAATAACCACTGGGGACGTTGAAATGCTTATATGTATCCTTGGGGACCCAGCCTACCCCTTAATGCCATGGCTCATGAAGCCGTACACAGGCAGCCTGGACAGTAGTCAGGAGCTGTTCAACTACAGGCTGAGCAAGTGCAGAATGGTGGTAGAATGTGCATTTGGACGTTTAAAAGCGCGCGGGTGCAGTTTACTGACTCGCTTAGACCTCAGTGAAACAATATTCCCACTGTTATTACTGCTTGCTGTGCGCTCCACAATATCTGTGAGAGTAAGGGGGAGACGTTTATGGCAGGGTGGGAGGTTGAGGCAAATCGCCTGGCCGCTGGTTACATGGGGCGGTTAGAAGAGCACAGGCGGGTGCGGTACGCATCAGAGAAGCTTTGAAAACCAGTTTCATGACTGGCCAGGCTATGGTGTGAAAGTTCTGTTTGTTTCTCCTTGATGATCTCCCCTCCCCCGCCACCCGCTTGATTCACTCTATTTCCCTGTAAGCCAACCACCGTACCCTTGCCCCTTCGATCATCGCTTGCAGAGGCAAAGAAGTCATTGTTGATTCATAGATTCATAGATATTTAGGTCAGAAGGGACCATTATGATCATCTAGTCTGACCTCCTGCACAACGCAGGCCACAGAATTTCACCCACCACTCCTACAAAAAAAAACCTCACACCTATATCTGTGCTATTGAAGTCCTCAAATTGTAGTTTAAAGACCTCAAGGAGCAGAGAATCCTCCAGCAAGTGACCCGTGCCCCATGCTACAGAGGAAGGCGAAAAACCTCCAGGGCCTCTTCCAATCTGCCCTGGAGGAAAATTCCTTCCCGACCCCAAATATGGCGATCAGCTAAACCCTGAGCATATGGGCAAGATTCATCAGCCAGATACTACAGAAAATTCTTTCCCAGGTAACTTGGATCTTACCCCATCTAAAACCCATCACAGGCCATTGGGCCTATTTACCATGAATATTTAATTACCAAAACCATGTTATCCCATCATACCATCTCCTCCATAAACTTATCGAGTTTAATCTTAAAGCAAGATAGATCTTTTGCCCCCACTACTTCCCTCGGAAGGCTATTCCAAAACTTCACTCCTCTGATGGTTAGAAACCTTCGTCTAATTTCTAATCTAAATTTCCTAGTGGCCAGTTTATATCCATTTGTTCTTGTGTCCACATTGGTACTGAGTTTAAATAATTCCTCTCCCTCTCTGGTATTTATCCCTCTGATATATTTATAGAGAGCAATCATATCTCCCCTCAGCCTTCTTTTAGTTAGGCTAAACAAGCCAAGCTCCCTGAGTCTCCTTTCATAAGACAAGTTTTCCATTCCTCGGATCATCCTAGTAGCCCTTCTCTGTACCTGTTCCAGTTTGAATTCATCCTTCTTAAACATGGGAGACCAGAACTGCACACAGTACTCCAGGTGAGGTCTCACCAGTGCCTTATATAACGGTACTAAAACCTCCTTATCCCTACTGGAAATACCTCTCCTGATGCATCCCAAGACGACATTAGCTTTTTTCACAGCCATATCACATTGGCAGCTCATAGTCATCCTATGATCAACCAATACTCCAAGGTCCTTTTCCTCCTCCGTTACTTCTAGTTGATGCGTCCCTAGCTTATAACTAAAATTCTTGTTATTAATCCCTAAATGCATGACCTTACACTTCTCACTATTAAATTTCATCCTATTCCTATTACTCCAGTTTACAAGGTCATCCAGATCCTCCTGTAGGGTATCCCTGTCCTTCTCTAAATTAGCAATACCTCCCAGCTTTGTATCATCTGCAAACTTTATTAGCACACTCCCACTTTTTGTGCCCAGGTCAGTAATAAAAAGATTAAATAAGATTGGTCCCAAAACCGATCCCTGAGGAACTCCACTGGTAACCTCCCTCCAACTTGACAGTTCACCTTTCAGTAGGACCCGTTGTAGTCTCCCCTTTAACCAATTCCCTATCCACCTTTCAATATTCCTATTGATGCCCATCTTATCCAATTTAACTAATAATACCCCATGTGGCACCGTATCAAACGCCTTACTAAAATCTAAGTAAATTAGATCCACTGCGTTTCCTTTATCTAAAAAATCTGTTACTTTCTCAAAGAAGGAGATCAGGTTGGTTTGGCACGATCTACCTTTTGTAAAACCATGTTGTATTTTGTCCCAATTACCATTGACTTCAATGTCCTTAACTACCTTCTCCTTCAAAATTTTTTCCAAGACCTTGCATACTACAGATGTCAAACTAACAGGCCTATAATTACTTGGATCACTTTTTTTCCCTTTCTTAAAAATAGGAACTATGTTAGCAATCCTCCAATCATACGGTACAACCCCTGAGTTTACAGATTCATTAAAAATTCTTGCTAATGGGCTTGCAATTTCATGTGCCAATTCCTTTAATATTCTTGGATGAAGATTATCTGGGCCCCCCGATTTAGTCCCATTAAGCTGTTTGAGTTTCGCTTCTACCTCAGATATGGTGATGTCTACCTCCATATCCTCATTCCCATTTATCATGCTACCATTATCCCTAAGATCCTCTTTAGTCTTATTAAAGACTGAGGCAAAGTATTTGTTTAGATATTGGGCCATGCCTAGATTATCCTTGACCTCCACTCCATCCTCAGTTTTTAGCGGTCCCACTTCTTCTTTCTTTGTTTTCTTCCTATTTATATGACTATAGAACCTTTTACTATCGGTTTTAATTCCCTTTGCAAGGTCCAACTCTGCTTGACTTTTAGCCTGTCTCACTTTATCCCTACATATTCTGACCTCAATAAGGTAGCTTGCCTTACTGATCCCTCCCTTCTTCCACTCCCTATATGCTTTCTGCTTTTTCTTAATTACCTCTCTAAGATGCTTGCTCATCCTGCTTGGTCTACAACTCCTGCCTATGAATTTTTTCCCCTTTCTTGGGATGCAGGCTTCCGATAGCTTCTGCAGCTTTAATTTAAAATAATCCCAGGCCTCCTCTACCTTTAAACCCATAAATTCTTCAGTCCAATCCACTTCCCTAACTAATTTCCTTAATTTTTGAAAGTCAGCCCTTTTGAAATCAAAAACCTTAGTTGCAGATTTATTTTTGTTAATCCTTCCATTCAGTTTGAACTGAATTAGCTCATGATCACTTGAGCCAAGATTATCCCCTACAACCATTTCCTCTATGAGGTCCTCATTACTCACCAAGACCAAATCTAAAATAGCATCCCCTCTAGTCGGTTCAGCAACTACTTGCTGAAGGAATCCATCAGCTATCGCATCTAGGAAAATCTGAGCCCTATTATTATTACTAGCACTCGTCCTCCAGTCTATATCTGGGAAGTTAAAGTCTCCCATGATCACACAGTTTCCATTAGTATTTACTTAATTAAAAACATTAATGCATTCTTTATTAATTCATCATACAAATAGGGGGATAACTGCCAAGGTAGCCCAGGAGGGGTAGTGGAGGAGGGAAGCACTGGGATGGGTAGTGGAGGCAGGAAGGACAAGGTCACACAGTACTTTAAAACTTATTGAATGCCCACCTTCCATTGCTTGGGCAATCCTCTGTGGTGGAGTGGCTGGGTGGCCAGAGGCCCCCCCCACCGCATTCTTGGGCATCTGGGTGAGGAGGCTATGGAACTTGGGGAGGAGGGCAACTGGTTACACAGGGGCTGTAGCGGGGGTCTGTGCTCCTGCTGCCTTTCCTTCAGCTCAACCATACGCTGGAGCATATTAGTTTGATCCTCCAGTAGCCTCAGCATTGAATCCTGCCTCCTCTCATCATGCTGCTGCCACCTATCAGCTTCAGCCCTCTCTTCAGCCCACCCCCTCTCCTTCCGGTCATCTTGTACTTTCCTCAACTCTGATATTGTCTGCCTCGACGCATTTGTCTGTGCTCTGTCAGTGTGGGAGGCCAGCATGAGCTCGGACAACATTTCATCGCGAGTGCGTTTTTTTTTTTTTTCGCCTTCTGATCTTCGTTAGCCTCTGGGAAGGAGAAGATCCTGTGATCCTTGAAACACATGCAGCTGGTGGAGGGAAAAAAAAGGACAGTGGTATTTAAAAAGACACATTTTATAGAACAATGGGTATACTCTTTCAGGGTAAACCTTGCTGTTAACATTACGTACACAGCACGTGCTTTCGTTACAAAGTCACATTTTGCCTCCTCCCACCGCGTGGCTAACAGTGGGGAACATTTCTGTTCAGCCACAGGCAAACAGCCCAGCATGAACGGTCACCTCTGAATGTCTCCTTAAGAAAATCACCATATTTCAACCAGGTGACCATGAATGATATCACTCTCCTGATATAACAGAGAGATAAAGAACAGATGTTGTTTGAATGCCGGCAAACATACACTGCAATGCTCTGTTCTGCAATGATTCCCAAGTACATGCTACTGGCCTGGTGTGGTAAAGTGTCCTACCATGGTGGATGGAATAAGGCTGCCCTCCACAGAAACCTTTTGCAAAGGCTTTGGGAGTACATCCAGGAGAGATTTATGGAGATGTCCCTGGAGGATTTCCGCTCCATCCCCAGGCACGTTAACAGACCTTTCCAGTAGCTGTACTGACAGCGAATGCCAGGGCAAACTAATCATTAAACACACCTGCTTTTAAACCATGTATACTGTTTAAAAAGATACTCATTGGAGGTCCCTTCTCCGCCTGCTGGGTCCAGGAAGCAGCCTTGGGTGGGTTCGGGGGGTACTGGCTCCAGGTCCAGGGTGAGAAACAGTTCCTGGCTGTCGGGAAAACCGGTTTCTCCGCTTGCTTACTGTGAGCTATCTACAACCTCATCATCATCATCTTCCTCATTCCCCAAACCTGCTTCCGTGTTGCCTCCCTCTCCATTGCAGGAGTCAAAGCATAGGGTTGGGGTAGTGGTGGCTGAACCCCCTAAAATAGCATGCAGCTCATCATAGAAGCAGCATGTTTGGGGCTCTGACCCGGAGCAGCCGTTCGCCTCTCTGGTTTTCTGGTAGGCTTGCCTCAGCTCCTTAAGTTTCACGTGGCACTGCTTTGGGTCTCTGTTATGGCCTCTGTCCTTCATGCCCTGGGAAATATTTGACAAATGTTTTGGCATTTCAAAAACTGGAACGGAGATCTGATAGCACAGATTCCTTTCCCCATACAGCGATCAGATACTGTTCAGTCCATGCTGGAGCTATTTTGCGATTCTGTGACTCCATGGTCCCCTCTGCTGATGAGCTCTGCACTCACCTGCTGCTTGCCACGCTGGCCAAACAGGAAATGAGATTCAAAAGTTTGTGGGCCTTTTCCTGTCTACCTGGCCAGTGCATCTGAGTTGAGAGTGCTGTCCAGAACAGTCACAATGGAGCACTCTGGGATAGCTCCCAGAGGCCAATACGGTCTAATTGCATCCACAGAACCCCAAATTCCACCCGGCAAGGCCAACTTCAGCACTCATCCCCATGTCAGGGGTGGAGTAAAGAAATCTATTTTAAGAGCCCTTTAAGTCAAAAAAAAAAAAAAGGGGGGGGGGGGAGGCCTTTGTCGTTTGGATGGGTGCAGAGTTAAATCGATTTAACACTGCTAAATTCGACCTCAACTCCTAGTGTAGACCAGGGCTTAATGTAGTATTTTGGATTCTAATACTTAAACTGTATTCTTAAATTTATTCACCTAAATTTAGGTTATTGCTGATTATGTACTCTGTATCCTGTGACTTTTAAAAACAAGCTTTGTATTTGTGGATAATCTAAGCACTATACCCAGATGTACAGACACTCTTTTCTCAACCTGTGTATTATATAACTTTAACATCAGCATTAATAAAAATTTTAAATCTGTTCTCTCAAGCAAAAAGGCAGGAAAGGGACAGGTTCATACAAACCACAGACCACAATCCACTCTCCAACTTCTGGGATGGCAAGACAATGTGCAGAAGGGAAGGCTAACTGTTTATTTAAATTTACAGTTGCGTGTATTTGGAATCAGTAATCGGGTAAAGGCATGCTGTCTGGTGTGATGTCTGGTCGTAGTAAGGTGTGTACCCGGGGCTGGCAAGGGTGAGGGCGCATGTGCTGTTAAATTGACTTAAACTTACGTTGCCTTTGTCTCGCGGTTTTATGTCAGGTATATTATGTATAGTCAACTTAATTGTTTAGCAGTTTTTTTGTGTATCATTATGTACATTGTCTTCAAGCTTGACAAAAGCACTGAAAATAAATTTAGCTGAAATAGCATTGGAAGCAAACCTAAAATTGCTTATTGCACGTATATGTTTTCCTTATTGACTTCCAGGCACAGAGTGCTCTTATCAGACACCTTACACAAGTACAGGAGTACTTGTAGCACCTTAGAGACTAACAAATTTATTTGAGCATAAGCTTTCGTTAGCTACAGCTCACTTAATCGGATGCATTCAGTGGAAAATACAGTGGGGAGATTTATATACACACAACATGAAATAATGGGTGTTACCATACACACTGTGATGAGAGTGATCACTTAAGGTGAGCTATTACCAGCAGGAGAGCGGGGGCGGGGGGACCTTTTGACCTGCTGAAGTGAAGAAACAGATTGACAAAGCCAGAAGAGTACCCAGAAGTCACCTACTACAGGACAGGCCCAACAAAGATAATAACAGAACGCCACTAGCCATCACCTTCAGCCCCCAACTAAAACCTCTCCAATGCATCATCAAGGATCTAAAACCTATGCTGAAGGATGATCCCTCACTCTCACAGAGCTTGGGAGACAGGCCAGTCCTTGCTTACGGACAGCCCCCCAACCTGAAGTAAATACTCACCAGCAACCACACAACAGAACCACTAAACCAGGAACCTATCCTTGCAACAAAGCCCGTTGCCAACTGTGTCCACATATCTATTCAGGGGACACCATCATAGGGCCTAATCACATCAGCCACACTATCAGAGACTCGTTCACCTGCACATCTACCAATGTGATATATGCCATCATGTGCCAGCAATGCCCCTCTGCCATGTACATTGGCCAAACTGGACAGTCTCTACGTAAAAGAATAAATGGACACAAATCAGACATCAATAATTATACATTCATAAACCAGTCAGAGAACACTTCAATCTCTCTGGTCACTCGATTACAGACCTAAAGGTTGCAATATTACAACAAAAAAACTTCAGAAACAGACTCCAACAAGAGACTGCTGTATTGGAATTAATTTGCAAACTGGATACAATTAACTTAAGCTTGAATAGGGATTGGGAGTGGATGGGTCATTACACAAAGTAAAACTACTTCCCCATGTTTATTCCCCTCCCTGCCCCGTTCCTCAGACGTTCCTGTTAACTGCTGGCAATGGCCCACCTTGATTATTGCTACAAAATTTCTCAATATTTCATGCAAGAGGATTGCCATTGAAAGTCCAAATTTGATGAAAACCCTTTTGGCACATATGTTAATGCCCGGGATTTCTGATTTACCCTCAATTAATTTTGTGTCCTGACCTGTGTCCAAACGTATTAATAATGATTAGGAATAGCAGTATCAGGCTTAGAGACAAATACAGGATCGTCACCCACGTAGAGCATAAACTTGTTCTCTCTTCGTATCCCATCCTGGTATGATGGGTATGTTGATTTGCCCGGATGGAAATGGCTTAACGCTGTAAAGCTAAACAAACAGAAGAGGAGAAAGGGGACAGTCATGCCTCAGACCTCTCTGTAATGGAACAAAAGGCAGAAATAATACCATTGGTATTACCCTGTAAATCAGGCTAAAGCAGAAAAGCTCCATCCAAGCAATGAATTGGTTATCAAATCAAAATTTTGATATTACATGGAAAAAAATAGTCCTAGGTTATACAGTCAAAGGCCTTATCAGCATCTGAAGAAATGACAGCTAAGGATTCTTTAGAATCTCTCAAAGTGGCAATAATATCAATTGACACACATTATCTGATCCATGTCTATTATAAAGGAAGCCTACCTGATTTGTGTGTCATATTAGAGACCTTTGTCCAACTGCATAACAAGCTTTTGCTTAAAATTTTAGTATCACAATTGATTAAAGAAATTGGCCTGTAATTACTACATAGTCTAAGGTCTTTTCCAGGTCTAGAAATAACTGAAATTACAGCTTCTCTTAGAGTGGTGGGAAAGTTTGCTGATTCCTGGCCTCCTTGACAATATTCATTAATCTAGGAGGTGAACTTTTGATAAAATTCAGTAGGAAACCAGTCTGTGCCAGTAGTCTTTCCAACCTTTTATTTCTTTTATTGCCTGAGTCAGTTCTGTGATTTCTAGCGGGGTGTCTCTAAGTTCCTTCTGAGACTTAGAGATGAATATCCTAGACAATCCATTAGAATAGTTACTAGGGCATCTTTACCAATACCCTCTTCAGCTAAACATAGTTTTAAATCTGTTTTAATTGTTGTATATAATTTGTTACTGTCGAGAATAGCAACAATCTCATTTCTGTTAGCCTTTTGTGCCAATAGCTTGCCAGCTTTCTTGCCAGATTCCCAGTAATCTTGCATCAAACAAAATAACGTAAACTCTGCCTTTTGGGGCAGAAGTTTATTGATTTCATACCTTTCGATGAGGGTTCTGAGTTTCTTTAGGCAGAGGGCAGAAGTATAGTCTTCATCCCAGGTCTTAATTTCCTTTGCAATGGTATCAATTCTCTGTTCTCTCCACTCCTTTTATAAAGGTCGCATAATAGTTGATAGGGTCTCTGAGGAAGTCTTTCATGGCTTCCCAAAATGTGGCAGCTGGTGAAGAAATGGCAGCATTTGTTTTAAAGAAAGAAAAAGAAAAAAGTTCTTACATCATTTGGTAACTCCAGTGAGTATCAAATTTCAGAGGTATTCAATCTCACATTTTAGTTGGCGGGTACATACCCTGTAGGCCTAAAAGACATGCATAGGAGCATTGTCAGCTATAACAATATAACAGTACCACAATAAATGATGGGATTTATCAAGTGATAATAGTAAGAAATAGTCCAATCTTGAATGTGTTGAATGACCTGCTGGGGAAAAAACAAAACAAAACTGGGCAATCCTAAGGACAGAGGCTATAATTGCCACATACCTTGTAAGCCTGAATTAGGCAGGTATATATGAAGTACCTGACGGGTATTAGCGGTGTTATATGGAGATGGAGAAATTTATCAAAGACTGGATCTAGAGTTTCGTTAAAGTCTCTAGCTATAATAATTGGATCTGACCTTGTCATTTATATTCATAAAGTATGAAAAAAATTAGGATCATCTCTGTTTGGCCCATAGAGATTGGCAAAGATGATTACAGAATTGCCAGTTTCAGCCTTAAGGACAATGCATCTGCCCTCATTCAGGCCTCTTTTGATCATTCACCTTTTTATGTATTAATATAGCATTGTCTCTCGTTTTAGAATTAAAGCAACTAGAAAATGAGGCCTACCCAATCTCTGTTCAGTTTACGATCGTCAAGTTCTGTCACATATCTCTTGGAGCATGGTGATGTCATCATTAGTAATGAGTGTATTTGGTAATAGGGTTATTAAAACCCTTTATATTCCAGGAGACATGTTTAATTATGGGTGCCTTCGTTGTTAAAATGTACCAGATGAAGTATAAAGTCAGTTTGTGAATAAATGAAAAATTGCAAATTTTCTTGAACAGGGTATGGTTCTTGCATAGCTAAACAGCAAAAGTTTTATATAATCCAGGGGAGGCTGTTGCTTCCCACTATATATTCAGCAGGCGTGGGAAGGAAATTTCCAGCATGGGAGGATAATGGGAAGGGTGGGGAGAGAGAGGAATTAAATAAGTGAAAAAACAAAATGGGGAAAAGATATTGGAGAGAGAAATAGACATTAGTACCATATAGTCAAAAAGAAGTGTCTTGTTTAAACATCCAAAATTCCCACTTGCCACTTGTGGGATGGGGAGGGTGGCTGCATGAGGTGAAACAGCTCCTGGGACCCAAATGTTACAGCTCTAGTAATCCCCTTTACCAACAGAACCTTGATACATTAGTCTATAAGGAAACACCATCTAATAAAGCAATGGTATTTCTAAACCTCTGATTGCCTGAAGCTGGCCTTGCATGATGCGGGATGGAACACTTGAAATTGCCCTGTTCTGTTCATTCGCTCCCTTCTGGCCACTGTCAGAGATGGGAGACTGGGCTAATGGACCATTGATCTAACTCAGTATGACTGTTATGTTCTTAACAGCTTCTTTTTTCCCCTCTGGATTTCTGCAGTATAAGTTCCTTAGTGATGAACTTCAGTCAGTGCTCTAGGCTGATCTTCTGAAACTGGTTTGAGGGCAAGGAACTGGTGTACCTGAGGTATATCAAAACAAAAATCTTGGTTAGGGCATGTTAGGAGTTTAGAGACAAATTCAGAAGATTTATCTTTCTGTATTCCCACAATCCTGATGTTACATCGCCATGAATGGCTTTCTAGATTAGTTAGCTTGGTCTTAACAATCTTGATATCATTCCAGTTCTTCATAACCTGTAGTTGGTTGTCTTTGAAAACATCATCCGCTTCAGAAATTGTGTTCTGCTTCACTCATCCATCTGAATAGAGCTTGTAGTGCACTGTGAATCTTAGTCATGGTGGTCTGTAGGGTAGATGCAGTTTCAACAGTATCTGTGGCCATGGCTTGCTGAACGGCCATCCGCTTGCATTCCAACAGTCTCAGGCAACCATTTGTAGAAGGTGAGGAGGCAGATCTCCATGGGGGTAGCGGAGGCAGTGTGCTTCCAGATATTGGAGAGAAAAATGCTGAGCTAAAGGGCATCTTGGGGGTTTCAGTAGTTGAATGGTGGGTTTTAGGAGACAATGTTTGGGGATTTTCTGTGGACTGCTTAGGAAGTCAAGCAACCTGCATCCACTTTGGTCACAGTGCCCTCCGGTGTCTAATTTGTTAGAAAAATTAAAACTTCCATATGCAAAATCTGTGGCCCCAATGGCTATCTTAACGTATTAGTAATTTTTTTTTTGTTCTTCCTGGAAAAGATGCAGTCCACAGTGAGTCTGGAACTGGCCAGCAGTTCTGAAAGATCTAAAACTAAAAAAATTAGTCTAAAATTATTTGTGTGCTGAATCCTGAGTCTGGTTAGTTCCAGGGTGTAAATGAGCCTAAATGCAGACCCCATTTTAAGAAGAACATTAAAGGCACACTGTCAACTTAATTCATAGATTCCAAGGCCGGAAGGGACCATAGTGATTATCTAGTCTGACCTATAACACAGGCCATAGAATAATTCCTCAAAATAATTCCTAGAGAATATCTTCAACTTTATGGTGATCCACCATAACCCTTGGTAAGCTGTTCCAATGGTTAATTTATTATACCAATAAAATAAAAACCATCTGGATCTTATTAAAGGGGAAAAGGCAAAATACCACATCTGTTGTGAATACAAAAAGAATCCTAGTAAGCAGTTAGTTATAGCTATAACATTCCATTCAATTTCATATTTATTCACACATTCATGCGCACGCACATGTTCTGCAAGGTTGTTATCATAGTTACCAGCCTTGGAGTTGCTCATGCCAAGCCACTGGCCAGGTGGCCTGGACATGAGGAGGGAGCAGGGCCTTGTCAGATGCACATCTGATACTCCTGGAAGTTGGTTTGCAGAATCAGACCCCAAAGTTCTCACTTTCTAGCGTTCATTTTTATAGAAATTTCTTCCTATGTCAGTCTTTGGGAATTGCTTCATCATGCTGTTGCTGAATCAATCAGCAGATGGAGCTGTCAGGAATGTGCCATGCTGCCAGATGTTATCTTGTTCTTTGGTTCTCCCATTCTTGAGGCTGTTGGGTGGGGGGGTCTGCCCTCCGGGGGTCCTCTGGTTATTTCCACTTGACACCGCCTTCAGCCGATGGACACTGGATTCTTAGGCTGGCACCTCCCTGATCATTTAGTTATTATCCACACCAAGCATCCATCCACATACATCCTCTAGGTCTATTTTAATCACAGTTGTTAACAAATCAAGATGAATACAACAAAAGGGCAGGGAGTCTCTGGGTGCTGTTTCTGTTGTTACAGAGTATTGCTTCGAGTCTCTCTCTATGTGAGTAGTTGTTGTTACAAAGAATTGCTTTGAGAACAGACTCTGTCTTAGAATGTAGTAACACAATTAGCAGCTTGCAAGTTTCACACATAGAGGGAGAGAAACAGTACCAAAAACCAAGAGACCTCTTAGTTTAAATTCCAGGGTATTACTAATTATGGGGAATCAAACTCATTTGTGATTTTAATACAGAACTTCTTTAATATGATCCAACAAATTACCCTCACTGTTAATTTTTTTTAACAACACCTTCGTCTGAATTTGTCTTGCTTCAACTTCCAGATGTTGGATCATGTTATACCTTTCTCTGCTAGGTTGAAGAGCCCTTTATTAAATTTTTAAGACTGTAAACAACTCCCTCCCTTAACCTTCTCTTTTTGTTCCGCTAAATACTCAGAGCTCAGTCACAATAAGGCATGTTTCCTAATCGCTTAATCATTCTCATGGTTCTTCTCCAAACTCTCTCCAGTTTATCAACATCCTTCTTGAATTGCACACACCAGAACTGGACACAGTATTCCAGCAGTGGTCACATCAGTGCCAAAAACAGAGGTAAAATAACCCCACTACTCCTACTCAAGATTCGCCTGTACAGGCATCCAAGAATCGTTTTAGCTCTGTTGGGTACAGTGTTGATTTGGGAGCACATGTTCAGTTGGTTATGCACTAGAACCCACATATCTTTCTGAAAGTCACTGCTTCCTAGTGTAGAGTCCCCAATCTTGTAAGTATGGCTGGCATTCTTTCTTCCTAGATATATACATTTATATTAAAACAGTATTATTTACTTGCACCCAGCTTTACCAAGCAAATCAGTTTGCTCTGTATCAGTGACCAGTCCTTATTGACTACTCCCCCAATTTGTGCAAACCTGATCAGTGATGATCTTATGTTTTCTTCCAGGTCGCTGATAAAAATGTCAAATAGTAAAAGGGCCATGAACTGTTGCCTCTGGGTCCTCACTAGAAACACAGTTGCTCAGTGATGATTCAGTGGTCACAATTACATTATGAGACCTATCACTTAGCTGGTATAGTCTGTTTAAAGCATGCTATTTTAAATTAATTTAAATTAAGTTAATTTTAAATTCTAGTTTTTTAAATCAAAATATTGTGCGGTACCAAGTTAAACACTCCCTCCTTTAATGTTTATTAATAGAGTCCTGTGTCAGCTCCTCCATTATCTTGCCCAGGATCAATGTCAGACTGACAGGTATATGATTACTCAGGTCATCCCATTCACCCTTTTAAAATATTGACATACCCGTAGCTTTCTCCTAATCTTCTGGAACTGCCCCACTGTTCCAAAACTTAGTGAAGGCCAATATTAATGATTCAACGAGCTCCTCAGCCAATTCTTTTAAAACTTTTGGAGGCATGTTATCTGGACCTGCTGATTTTAAAATGTTTAACTTTAGTAGTAGTTTAAATCCTACTTCACTTTATCTGCAAATAGCATGCAAAGACTATTATGGATGAAAATGGGGAGAATTTATCTTCCAGTTATTTTGTGCACTAAGGCTTGCATATAGCATCCCTGTGTTTCCCTATGTAGTTGGTTTTACTTTGTGGATCTTTTTTAATGTTTTAAAGTATAGAAAAGAAACCCTTTAAATCAAATCGGTAAAAAGTGATTGTAAAACCACAAAATGACATGGGCTCAGGAGGAGGTATCGTACCTGAACCACTTAAAAACAAAAAACATAGAGTACACTTGAGCTGATGGCATCCCTTTAAATTCATCTCTGGCTAATATGGTAAATGTACAAGTCACTACTATTGATTCCTTCAGTAACTAAGCTTTCGTATATTAGATGAAGTGTGCAAGTCAGTTTAACCTGAAATCAGAAACTTTAACCTGAATTCATTCCTTTATTTTTTAAAAACACAACACTATTAAAAACTTCAGTGTGCACATGTGTATATTTAAAAATTAATCTGCTTAAAATAACATTAAGGTTGCTCCAAAGTTAGAATTGAGGTTGCCTGTGTAACCTTAATTTGTCCCCTTTGTGTATGTGCATTATGATGAATTCTTGAATTATGTGATCAGACTATTTTTTCCATGAGCCCTGTTTTCATCAATGCACAGGACAGCTGGTGCTTACTTATTAAGTAGGTGTTCAATATTTTTTTTTCCTCCTTATTCAGGATGCAGCCCCATGCCTTATCTATTGCATACTCTTCAAGCTCTGTTCTTAAGAATTATTTTTCTCATGGGCTCTTCTATAGTGCTTATTATAGGATCTGCCTACTTCACACACCTTAACAAACAGTAGGTTGTCATCCTCTGAACCAGCTCTAAAGAGGATGTGACACAAATTTTGCCAGCGTGTTTCAAGGATATTTGTTGACAGCAGAAGAATAGCGAAACTTGGAGATCTTGGGTTCCATTCCAGGCTGCTGGGGGGATGTGTACTCTAGTGGGCACAGTCTTCTGCCTGTTTTCCTTAAGCATGACTCCTTTTGCCCTTTGTCTTACAACCTGTAGCTGTCCCAGTTCTTTTTCCCCCACCCCTAGCTCTTTGTCCATGTCCCATTCTCACTTAACCAGTCCCAGTCTCCGCTCTTTTGGCTTGTCATCCCAATCTCCTCCAGCCAGCCAGCTCCATTTTCCAGCACTCCTAGCTTCCATCTTGCCTCCCACCCAGGTCTGGCTTTTGTCCCTGTTGTGTCAGGCAGCATCCTGCTTCATGTTGCCTGAGGGAGAGGAGTGAGTGATGGAGGTAGATTCTGCCTGTTTCCCCTGTATGGTGCATAGCTCTGGCACAGTCTGCGACACTCCAGAGCTGCAGGGGAAGTTCTTTTTAGACCCAGCCTGAATCATGCCCAGTGTTCACAGAATGTTTGGGAGAAATTTAGCTGCTGAAACTTGTCTCCACTCAGCACATGCAAACTATCTCCCTCCTCCTCCCCTCAAAACTTGTATTTTGGCACATTTTCACAGGGATGGTGTAAACATCCCTGATAGGTCCTTGAAAGATTAAGTCCCTGCTCCAAAGCATGGGAACTCTAGATGCTTTCAAGGAAAAGGTCCCAATCACTAGCATAGGAGAGAAAATGCATTGTTTTGCTTAGCTTTGTTCTTCGAAGTAGTTGAACAGTTTTGGCTGGAATTTTCTAAAATTCTTTAGCCTAATGTTGTCTGCACTACCACTTATGTGTGCAAATCTTTTGTCACTCATTGGTGTCCTACTGTGGTGGAAGAAATAAGGCAGCCCTCCCCAGAAACTTTCTGCAACAGATTTCAGAGTACCTCCACAAAAGTTTCCTGGAGATTTCTATAGTGGATTCCTGGTGTCTGTCTGTCTGTCTTTTTCATTGGGCACCATCTGCCTAATTGGTGTGGCCACTGGGAAGCAGATAGACACTGTACCTCACCTTGTTAATTTTAATAAAAAAGGAAATATAAGACAAAAGACTGTCACCTCAGTGTTGCCCATGCTGGCCTGGGTCTCCAGCTCCTCAGAGGTATCCAGGCTGCTCTCGGGGGTCATGGTGGGGTCGCTGCTGAGAGTCGCATGCGGCTCCTTGTAGAAGCAGCATGTCTGCAGTGCTGCACAAGAACAACTGTTCACCTCCCTTGCCTTCTGGTACGCCCGCCGCAGTTCTTTGAAGGTTTGTTTTGTTTTGTTTTGTTTTTTGTTCCCCCTTCACATGGCACTGCTGTGTGTCCCTGGTGTAGCCCTTCTCCCCCATGTCCTGCACAATCTGCTCATAGATGTCTACATTTCTGTGGCTGAATCAGCTGTGCCTGCACAGCCTCTTCTCATAGACTAATAAGATCCGTCGCCTCCTGTGTACTCCAGTTTTGGAGAGTGGAGCTGCCATGATCAGCTGTGCAGGTGAGCTCTCCACATCGAAAAAACAGGAAATGGAAATTCAAAAGTTCCTGGTCCTTTAACTGGGAGGGACTTTTTCCTGCGTACCTGGCTACTGTGCAGCAGAGTTGAACATATTTACCAGAGAAGTCACAGTGGAGCATTGTGGGACACCTTCTGAAGGCCAGTTAAGTCAACATAAGCAACGCTGTGTCTACACTGCCTCTGCGTTGACCTAACAACATTGAATTAAGTTCTTCGTCTCTCACAGAGGTGGAGTAATTAAGGCTATGTCTACACTAGCACTTTTGTCAGTCATGGGTGTGGAGGGGGGGAAAACAAAACATCCCCCTGACCAACAAAAGCACCACAGTGAATAGCACTATGTCTGTGGGAGATGCTGTCCTGCTGACATAGCTACCGTCGGTCGTTAGGGATGGTTTAGTTATGCTGGCAGCAGAGCTCTCTTCTGCTGGCATAGAGCAGCTATACAGGAGACTTTACATCGGCACAGCTGCAGTGGTACAACTGTGCTGCTGTAAGGTCCATAGCATAGGCATAGCCGAGGTCGACATGGCAGGCGAGTTACGTTGGCACAAGGGACCTGGTAGTGTAGACACATTCATTATTCGGTTGACATAAGGTAGATTGTCTACCTAACTATGTAGTGTAGACTGGGCTTCTGTTTACTAAAAATAGAAGCTTAGTACACTGAGGTGCTTGCTGGCTCACCTTTGTACTCATGACAAAGGCCCCTATTCCATTGAATTTTGAATATTGCCTTAGACCAGTAGTTCCCAAACTTGTTGCGCCGCTTGTGCAGGGGAAAGCCCCAGCTGGGTCAGGCCAGTTTGTTTACCTGCCATGTCCGCAGGTTCGGCCAATCATGGCTCCCACTTCCTTGGCCCATGCTGTTTCCCGCAGCTACCACTGGCATGGAGCAGTGAACTGTGGCCAATGGGAGCCATGATCGGCCAAACCTGCGGACGTGGCAGGTAAACAAATCAGCCTGTCCTGGCTGGGGCTTTCCCTGCACAAGCTGGGGAACAAGTTTGGGAACCACTGCCTTAAACAATTTTACTCATCACACTTATATCTGGCCTATACTGGGTAGCTAAGTTAAATACAGAACTATAGTGCATCCAGCTCACTTACCGTTACTAGTCCATAAGCATAGGTGGCCAATGGTTGGAGGGTAGTGCCCATCAATAATACCTCAGCTGACAAGTACACTGTTGACCAGTGGTTGCCAACCTTCTCTGTTGCAGCAGACCTTAATACCTTTAATTATTTTCAGGCATAGCACCATATTGTCTCCAAGTAAACTCCTGAATATTCATGAGCCAATCCAGAATGAGGCTAGTACAGTTAAAATCAAAACAACCATGCCAGCTGATGTTAGATCAGTCTGTCTTTTTTTGTGCCAGAATTAACATTTTCAACAGTGGAAACTAACATTAAAGCTAGATACAAGAATTCTGGACAAAAGCATGCTTAGTGGAGAGAGTGACATGCACTTGAAAATAATATTTTGAGATGACGAGCAATTAATAATTTCTTCTCATTCCCAAAATAGTCTTCCCAAGCATGTGTAACTCTGTTTTTAAAGGCAATATACTTAAGCCCCACTCAGAGTATTGCCAACCTGAAGAGACACCAAAAAAAAAACCCCACCAGACCCCAACAAATCAGGAGATTGGCCCCCAAAACATGGTTGGTTAGTTTACAAAACATTTTTCAGTCTGATTGGTTAACTTCCCCAGTTTATCCTCAGTGTGTTAGCGATCCCTATGCTCTCAAACGTATTGGGTATGAGGAGTTTGACCCCTGTTGCAGGAGTTCTCACCCCCTCATCTGCCCACCGCTTGCCTTGCAATAAATTCTGCCCCTCAGTCTCCAAATCCAGTTCTGCACTCTAGCTCCTATCAGTTCTTTCCCCACCCGGATGGGTTCTGCCTTCCAGCTAACCTCTGCGTCTCCTGGGGGGCTTCAGTGGGATCCCTGCTCCCCTTCCAGGTTGGGGTCCTGGGTCTCTTCCCATGGCCAGTGGCTGAAGGAAGGGGGGGGCAGGGCAGAGGACGGGACCTGTTGATCACAGAACGGGAGGGGAAAAAGATTGAGCTCTGATTGGTTGCTCTGCTTGTGGAGGAGGTGGGGCAGTGAGGCAGATGGCCAATCAGAAGACAGCTTCCCCTTCACCTCCACAGGACTCAGATTTGCATCTTACAGTCCATTCCCCAAAGCGAGTTTGACTCACGCATAATAATGAAAGGGGTCTTGTCCTAGAGAGCAAAAGTACAGAATGTGATCCAGCTCCAACACGAATTAAAATAAAAGGCAAAGTTTTTTGGTGTTCTCATGTAGTTTTTTCAAAAAATTCCATGGCGCACCTGTTTGGTTCTGGCAGCACACTGGCTGGGAAATGCTGCTGTAGACACTGAACTATGACTAACTTCCTAGAATGCGGTACAGAGTGCTCTCGCAGGAGATGGAGAAGCTCCTGCAGCCATGGGTCCCCAAACTTTTCATGCTGTGCTTCTCGCCTCAGCCCCCCCCCCCCCCCCCCGGAGCTGGTTCCAGGAGTTGGTCTGCAGCTCCTGGGTAGGGGGGGCCTGAGGTTGAGGGGTGGAGCCACACCTAGGCCAGGGGTTGCGGCCACAGGTGGGGGTAGGTCTGGGGTGACAAGTGGAGTAGGGGCTGGGGGTGGGTGGCACTCCCTTCCCATTGTGGGGGCTGGCCCAGGAGCAGAGCTGCAGCTGGGAGTAGAGTGGGGCTGGGTGGCACTCCCCACCTGTTATGGGGGCTGGCCTGGGCCACGCCCTGCCCCCCAAACATTTCTCCATGCCCATCTGAGGTGCACACCCCACAATTTGGGGACCACTGACCTAGCTGCTAATGCAGTGCTCTAGTGCAGAAAGAAAGGCATGTGAGAGTGAATATAGTGTCTGATACATATTGTAGTGAAAAAGTAGTAAGGGCTTTCTGACTTCCAGGTGGGAAGGTAGGTGGAAATCTGGGGACAGAGTTTTCTGGTGTTAAAAAATGAACGCATGTACCTCTTGGAAGGTCTCAACTAGAGCATTCTTATGTTAAGGTAACTAATGGAAGTGTGCTTCTATGCTGAAGGCTTCTTTTGAAAAACTTCCCTTAACCTGGGTTCAGACTAGTTTGTGAAGGAAGGGATTTATGCATCGAGCTAAATTCAAATATATTTTTGTTTACATTTGCTGGAAGGGCAATGAAAAGATTTTTTGTTCTAGTGAGGTTTTTTGTTTTATGGTGTTGTTGTTTGCTATGTTAAAGTTAGTTGTCAGTATTTGCATTATAAATTCTTTTTAAGGACTGATTACTCTGGTCTGAAAACTGGCATGCAAGATTTCAGCCCTGGAGCATTGTTTTGCGGTTTGTATGTTTTAAAATAACAAATCTGACTGACCTGATCGTGCGTATGTTAAACCCTTACACATCTGTGCTCATGTTTACTCCAGATAGCAAAACTGACTACATACCAGTAAAATTACTTTTTCCTCTAATCTTGGTTGTAAGTTTCAAGTTTTCAGGTTAAGGGTAGTTCAATATTAAGGGTCATATTCTGAAATCTGTAAGTCGTTCATTCAGTATTATTCAGTCTTTGCCTTCCTGCAAAGATTGCTAATAATGCAGCTGACTTTTTGCATGTGTTACATTGACTTACAGTTCTTGGGTAGTAAAAACTATAGATGTTTGTAACTCAAGTTTTATTATAACCCATGTTTCTTCTTTGAGTGATTGCTCATGTGCATTCCAATAGGTGTGCACGTGCGCTGCATGCATGATCGCCGGAAAGCTTTTCCCCAAGCGGTACCCGTCAGGTCGGCTGTGGAAACGCCTGGAGTGGCACCTTCATGGCAGTGTGTATATATGTCCCTGCCAACCCACCGCTTGCTCAGCTCCTTCTTACCTCCCGTGACGGTGGTTGGAACAGCTCAGTCTCTTGCATCTGCAAGTGCCTTACCTAGTGGTTCCCTTGTTTTGTTGAAATAGTCAGTCAGTTAGTTAATAGTTGTAGATTAGTTTAGCTTACTTCAGGGGACTCCCCCCCACCCCCACTCTCTCTCCGGTGCTGGGGCATACCTCAGTTGCGGGGGTTTAAGGCGTGGGAGAGGTGTGCGAAGCCTATGCCCATAAGTTATCCATATGCTGCCTGTCTCGAGTGTCTCGGGAAGGGCCATCAGACAGATAAGTACCCTATTTGCAGGCGCTTCAGACCCAGGACTAAGAGAGTGGGACTATCATTTGAAGCTCTTCCTAATGGAGTCGGTCCTTCAGCCTCAGCCAGAGCTAGCCCCAGTATCCTCAGTGTGCAGCACACCTGCCTCGGTACGGGATGTCCCAGCACCAAGAAAGGACTCTGCTAGGGAGCACAGGCACCGCTTCCTGGCCCACAAGGCTAACGCCTTCAGGCAGCACCATTCGCAATCCCTGGTGCTATATAAGAAAAAGAAGCCAGACATTTCCCCATCAAGAAGCCACGGAGGGATTCCAGTGGGGTGCATTCTCCGGCGGGACACCTTCGGTCTGGTCCTCAAGAACTGGTGCCATTGATTCTGACCCCAGTGGCGGAGCCGTTGAGTCCGGCAAGAACAGACTCCTCAACCTGGGATGACTTGGAGGATGAGCTTGATCTCCCCTCCACTCCGGATACCTATGAGGCAGCCCAAGATCTCATTGCCATGATGACGCAGTTCCCGGCCCCGCAGGTGCGGGTCCCGGTTTTGCAAACTCTGCTACCGCCAATAGCACCGGCGACAGCACTGACTGCAGTGTCAAGCCCGGCACTGACTGCAGTGTCAAGCCCGGCACTGACTGCAGTGTCAAGCCCGGCACTGACTGCAGTGTCAAGCCCGGCACTGACTGCAGTGTCAAGCCCGGCACTGACTGCAGTGTCAAGCCCGGCACTGACTGCAGTGTCAAGCCCGGCACTGACTGCAGTGTCAAGCCCGGCACTGCAGGTGGCTCCAACATCCGTCACGGCACCGATGGTGGCACCACCGTTAATTCATTATCGAGGGAAGCCCACAATGTTGCGGCGCTGATAACCATCCTTCCGATAGCACTTGCCGGCACCATCTGTCTCCACACCCCCATGGTCGGGTACAGAGTACTTGTCAGAGGCAGTCTTCTGTCTCCTGACACAGCCACCACCGGTCCTGGTCCCGGCACCTTAGGCTAGCGGAGCAACTGGCGTCAGCCATCTCCTGGCCACATCTGTGGCAGGCCCTGAACAATGGCCCTTTTTTACCCTTTGGGCCTACCACCAGGGTCAGGGATCCTACTGGTATTGGTAGCGTTGGCACCCCGTGCCCCCCATCAGCAATGTCGCTGGCACGCTACACCCCTAGGGCCCCTGAGGACCCCATATGAGACAGGGCTGCTGAGCAAGCACAGCCCCTCCTGCACTGACATCAGTGACACTTGAGCCGCCTCTGGTCGCCAGGAACTCAGAGGTACCTGACCCAACCTCCAGAGAACCAGAAGGGCAGGAAGACCCTGTCCCAGGAACCTCTTCCTCCTCTTTGCCGGACAAGGCGGTGGCAGGCACCTCCACCACTCTACCACCAATGGGCACTAAAGGCCACCAGGACCTGCTTAGGAGGGTGGCCGTAAACCTTAACCTCCAGGCAGAGGAGGTTATGGAGGACTCGGATCCAGTGGTGGACGTCCTCACTCCCGAAGGTCCTTCTAGAGTGGCCCTGCCCCTCATAAGGATAACTTAGAACACCACAAAGGTGCTCTGATAGACCCCGGTCTCTATACCACCAATGGCTAAAGGGGTTGAGAGAAGCTATTTTGTGCCACAGAAGGGCTATGAGCACCTTTTTATCCACCCTCAACCGGGGCCTCCGGTGGTTGATGCAGCAAATCACAAAGATCACTAGGAACAGCCAGGCCCCACACCTAAGTCACAGGACATAAAGAAGCTGGATCTCTTTGGCCGTGAAGTCTATTCAACTGACTGGAGGGCTCCAGCAGGCAGTGCTGAGTCGCTACACCTTTAATTCCTAGAACTTGTTGGCTAAATTCCGGGAGTTAGTCCTGTCTGACCCTTGCAAGGAGTTCAGTGTGCTCCTTGAGGAGGGTAGAATAGTCTCTAGGACAGCCCTCCAGGCCGCCCTGGACATGGACTCTGCGGCTCAAACCATGGCCACCGCATCGCATTGATGCACAGTGCGTGGCTCCAGGTTTCAGGTATTCCACCTGAGGTCCAGAACACAATACAGGACCTCCCCTTTGACTGTGTGGGCCTGTTTGTCCAAAATACAGACACATGGCTGCACAGCCTGAAGGACTCGCAGGCAACTCTGAAGTCTCTGGGGCTGCACACCTCAGCACTTCAGAGAAAGCCCTTTAGGCTTCAGCCCCCTTCCCGCTTCTACCCTGGACCTCCTAGGTGAGCTCCACCAAGAAGGGGCAGGAATAATAGGAGGCACCCTCTGCAATCCTCCTCAGGCCAAGGCTAGGGTTCAGCCAAACAGCCCCCTGGCCCCAAGCCAAACTTTTGAAGATGAGCCCGAAGATGGCACACCAGTTGCCATCTCGGATCCTTTCCCCGCCCACCTCCCCACTTGTGAACAGACTCTCCCGCTTCTACCATGCTTGGTCTCAGATCACATCAGACTGCTGGGTCCTCAGCATGGTAGGGGCGGGATACTCTATCCAATTCTGTTCCCTTCTGCCCTCCCACCTCCTCTTCCCTGTCCCTCTTCAGGCATCCCTCTCACGAGCAACTCCTTTTGCAGGAGGTGCATTCGCTCCTAGCTCTAGGGGCAATAGAGGAGGTTCCTCAGGAGTTCAGGGCCAAGGGGTTCTACTCTGGCTATTTCCTTATCCCCAAGGCCAAGGGCGGGTTTGGCCTATGCTGGACCTATGAGACCTCAACACATTCATAAAGAAGGTAAAGTTTCGCATGGTCTCTCTGGTCACCATCATTCCCTCCCTGGATCCGGAAGACTGGTATGCCGCCCTCAACTTGAAGGACGCGTACTTCCATATTTTCATTATCCCAGCCCACAGGCTCTTCCTCAGATTTGTAGTCAGTGGCCAGCACTACTAGTTCAGGGTGCTCCCTTTTGGCCTCTCTGCAGCCCCCCTCTCGGTTGACCAGGAGTATGGCAGTTGTGGCAGCCTTCCTTCGCAAGCGCCAGGTGCAGGTATTCCTGTATCTGCACGACTGACAAAGCCAATTCCCAGGAACAGGTGGCAGAACACTTGTCCCTGACCAGGGTGAGATTTTGCAGGCTGGACTTATATTGAACAAGTCCACACTGACCCCCACACAAAGAATAGAGTTCATAGGAGTGCTCTTGGACTCCACACAGGCGAGGGCATTTCTTCTGGAACTGCATTTCAGAGTGCTCACAGACATTATCGAGACCCTGCACCGCTTTCCCACAACCACAGCCAGAAATTGCATGAGGCTATTGGGGCACATGGCAGCGTTACAGCATGCCAGGCAGCCCTTCCAGGCATGGTTAGCGCAAGTGCATAGACCGGGCAGGTACCCATTGGACTCAATAGTGACCCTCCCGCCTTGGGTTCTCGACTCTCTCCTCTGGTGGCTACAACAGCTGGTTTGTGCTGGAGTACCCTTCGCCAAACCCCAAACTACACTCTCCCTGGTCACGGCTGGGGAGCACATCTGGGCAATATCAGAACCCAGGGCCTCTGGTCCTATACAGAGCTATTGCTGCACATTAACATAAGGGAGCTGAGGGCGGTTTGCTGAGCATGCCAAGCATTCCAGACCCACCTCCAGAGCATGTGTGTATCAGTGCTCACAGACAATACTGCAGTGATGGTCTATATAAACAAACAGGGTGGTGCTCGCTTTCTGTGCTGGGAAGCCCTCAAGTTGTGGGACTTTTGCATCGCCCACTGTATGCACCTACAGGCGTCACGCCTTCCAGGGATGCAAAACTAGCTAGCCGATCGACTCGGTCGCTCGTTTCACGGTCACTAATGACCCTCAGACCGGACATCGCTCACTCGATTTTCCAGAGGTGGGGCTCTCCCCACATGGACCTATTCGCGGTGTGGAACAACAGGAAGTGCCAGAGGTTCTGCTCCTTCGTGAACCACAGCCCAGGCTCCACCGCAGACGCTTTTCACTTGTCATGGATGAGTCATCTGCTGTATGTGTTTCCCGCATTCCTTTTCATACACAGAGTGCTCCTCGAGACTCGTCAGGACAGGGCTTCTTTGATCCTCATAGCACCAGCATGGCCTCACTAGCACTGGTTCACCATGCTATTGAACCTCTCAGTGGACAGACCAGTAGTGCTCCCCCTCTGTCAGACCCTAATCAAACAGGAAAAGGGCCATCTGCAACACCCCAATCTAGAGTCCCTCCACCTCACGACGTGGAAGCTCCATGGCTGAACCCTCTTGAGCTTCAGTGCTTGGACTCAGTGAGGGAGGTCCTGTTGGGAAGTAGGAAACCCTCCACTCAAGCCACGTACCTGGCTAAGTGGAAGCGTTTCTCCATTTGGTATTGACAAAGGGGAACTGAGCCACAATCAGCCCCAATTCCCCTTATTTTGGACTAGCTTTTGTATCTTAAGCACCAAGGGTTAGCAGTATCATCCCTGAGGGTACACCTTGCAGCCATTTCGGCCTTTCACTCAGGAATGGCGGGTGGGTCAGTGTTCCATGACCCCATGGTGGGAGGTTTTCTTAAGGGCTTGGACAGACTTTATCCCCCTATACGTCAGCCTGTTCCCCAATGGGACCTCAACTTAGTCCTGTCCTCACTCATGGGGCCGCCTTTTTGAGCCATGGCTACCTGTCTTCTGTCCTATCTCTCCTAGAAGGTGGCCTTTCTGGTGGCTGTAACCTCCGCTAGAAGGGTTTCTAAACTCAGAGCGCTGATCTCCAAACCTCCTTATACGGTATTCTATAAGGACAAGGTGCAGCTACACCCTCACCCTGTGTTTCTCCCTAAGGTTGTATCCCAGTTTCATGTGAACCAAGATATATTTTTACCTGTGTTTTTTCCTAAACCGCATCCCACTAACAAGGAGCGCACGTTCCATTCCCTGGATGTTAGACGTGTCTTGGCATTTTATATTGAACGCATGAAGCCGTAATTTCGTAGATCACCAGAGCTCTTTATTGCCATCGCAGAAAGAATGAGGGGGCTTCCGATCTCATCACAGCGCATTTAGTCATGTATCTCATCCTGTATCAGGACTTGCTATGACCTTGCTAAGTTCCAGCCCCTCCGCTTACAGCGCACTCTACCAGAGCGCAGGCAGCGTCCATGGCATTCCTGGCGCAGGTCCCTATCCAGGATAACTGCAAGGCGGTGACGTGGTCTTCCGTCCACACCTTCACTTCACACTACGCTGTTACCCAGCAGGCAAGGGATGCTGCTGCCTTTGGTAGGGCAGTCCTGCATTCAGTGGTCTGGTGAACTCCGACCCCTCCCCTTGGGCAACTGCTGGGAAGTCTCCTATTGGAATGCACATGAGCAATCACTCAAAGAAGAAAAAAGTTACTTACCTCTCATAACTGTTGTTCTTCAAGATGTTGCTCATGTCCATTCCAAATCCCACCCGCTTCCCCACTGTCTGAGTATTCCAGCAAGAAGGAACTGAGCAGGCAGCCGGTCGGCAGGAACATATATATACACCGCCATGAAGGCACCCCTCCAGGGGTCTCCACAGCCAACCTGACTAGTAGCACTAGGGGAATAGCTTTCCGGTGATCGTGCACACAGCTATTGGAATGGACATGAGCAACACATCTCAAAGAACAACAGAGAGGTAAGTAACCGTTTTTTCACTTTGTACTTTGGTTCTCTTTTTCAGCTGAAATGCCCTGCTTGGGTTCATCCCAAGGGTGAATTGTTGTTAAACTTGAGCAAAATCCGTTTAGCTGTTCTTGGGTTAGGATAGTGGAGATTAATTTTGTGTCTTCAAAATAAGCCCGCTCTTTACATATTAATGTCTCAATTTAATTTTAGCATTTAACTAATGCCTAGCTTTTGCTAAAATAGTCCCTTGATAAATCTGAAGAAAAAGTTAGACAACTATATAAGCAGTTACAAGATTGATAATTTTAATAATTTAAGGTCGAATTAGAAAGGTAAGGCACAAAACCAAATTAAATTAGTTAGGAACATCAAGAGTAACAAAAAACATTTTACAAATACATTAGAAGCAAGAGGAATACTGAGGACAAGGTAGGCCCATTACTCAAATGAGGAGGGATAGCCAATATCCGAAGATACAGCAATGGCCAAAGTGTTAAATGGTTGGGGGTGTTTTGGTTTTCGTTGAAAAGTTTAAGAGTGATCAGATGACTAACACTGAAAAATATCAGCATAAATAGGGTAGGCTCTGAGACTGAAATAGGGAAAGAACAAGCTGAGAATTACTTAGGGCTTGTCTAAACTTGAAATGTTGCAAGAGTGCTGCTGTTGCGCTTCAGTGTAGACACCAACTGGAGAGGCTCTCTCATAGGTGTAAGTAATCCACCTCCCAGGGAGGTGGAAGCTAGGTCGGTAGAAGAAGAATTTTTCTATTGACCTAGCACTGCCTACATGGGGACTTAGGGCAGTTTATCTGTATCATTCAAGAGGTGTGAATTTTTCATGCTCTTGAGAGATGTAGCTGGGTTGATCTAACTTTCTAGATTCTAACTTTCAGCCCTTAGTAGACAGACACCTTCCAGTCAGCAGGGCCTGACTACATACCTCCTAGAATACTGAAGGAACTGGCTGAGATCTGAGCCATTAGCAACTGTCTTTGAGAATTTGAGGAGGGTGGGAGAGATTCCAGAGGACTTGCAAAAGGAAAATACAGTAGCCATCTACTAAAAGGGGAATAAGTTCAACCCAGGGACTTACAGCCCAGTCAACTTAACTTGCGTACCTGGAAAGATAATGGAGCAAATAATCAAGCAATCAGTTTGTAACCACCAAGACGATAATAATGTGATACATAAGTCAGCGTGGATTTATCAAGAACAAATCATATTAAACCAACCTAATATCCTTCTTTGATAGGATAACAAGCCTTGTGGATGGGGGAGAGGCAGGAGATGTAATCTATCTTTACTTCAGTAGTGCTTTTGGTACTATCTCCTATGACCTTCTCAAACTAGGGAAATATAGCTTAGATGTACCCGTTGTAAGGTGGATGCACATCTTGTTATCAATGGTTCTTAGTCAAAGTGGAAGGGCATATCGAGTCGGGTGCCACAGGTATTGGTCCTGCAACCATTTCTGCTCCATATCCTCATAAGTGATTTGGATAATAATATAGAGAATATACTTACAAAGTTTCAGAGTAATAGCTGTGTTAGTCTGTATTCACAAAAAGAAAAGGAGTACTTGTGGCACCTTAGAGACTAACCAATTTATTTGAGCATGAGCTTTCGTGAGCTACAGCTCACTTCATCGGATGCATACCGTGGAAACTGCAGAAGACATTATATACACACAGAGACCATGAAACAATACCTCCTCCCACCCCACTGTCCTGCTGGTAATAGCTTATCTAAAGTGATCATCAAGTTGGGCCATTTCCAGCACAAATCCAGGTTTTCTCACCCTCCGCCCCCTTCCCCCCCCCCACACACAAACTCACTCTCCTGCTGTTAATAGCCCATCCAAAGTGACCACTCTCTTCACAATGTGTATGATAATCAAGGTGGGCCATTTCCAGCACAAATCCTGGTTTTCTCACCCCCCACCCCCATACACACACAAACTCACTCTCCTGCTGGTAATAGCTCAGCCAAAGTGACCACTCTCCCTATAATGTGCATGGTAATCAAGGTGGGCCATTTCCAGCACAAATCCAGGCTTTCTCATCTCCCCCCGGAAACACACACACACAAACTCACTCTCCTGCTGGCAATAGCTCATCCAAACTGACCACTCTTACAAAGTTTGTGAACAATACCAAGCTGGGAGGTGTTGCAAGCGCTTTGGAGGACAGGATTAGAATTTGAAATGGCCTGAAATAAATAGGATGAATTTCAGTAAGGACAAATGCGAAGTACTGCACTTAAGAAGGAATAGTCAATTGCACAAACATAAAATGGGAAATTACTGCCTAGGGAGGAGTACTGCAGAAAAGGATCTGGGCATTATAGTGGACCACAAACTCAATAAGTCAGCGATGTAATACTGATGCAAAAACGGTGAACATCACTTTGGGATGTATTAGCAGGAGTGTTGTAAGTAAGACATGAAGTAATTCTTCTACTCTACTCAGCACTGATAAGGCCTCAACTCAAGTACATTACTGTGTCCGTTCTAGGCAACACACTTCAGGAAAGATGTGGACAAATTGGAGAAAGTGCAAAGGAGAACAACAAAAGTGATTAAAGGTCTAGAAAACATGACTTACAAGGGGAAATTAAAAAAAAAATGGGTTTGTTTAGTCTGGAGAAGGGAAGACTGAGGGGGGAATGTAAGTCTTCAAGTATGTAAATTGTTAAAAAGAGGTAAGTGATAAATTGTTAACCACTAACCACTGAGGACAGGACAAGAAGTAATGGGCTTAAATTGCAGCAAGGGAGATTTAGGTTTGACATTAGGAAAAACTTCCTAACTGTAAGGGTAGTTAAGCACTAGAACAGATTACTTTGGTCTACATTAGGAACTTAACATCAGTATAATGACATTGCTCAGGAGTGTGAAAAATCCACACCGCAGAGCGACACAGTATACAGACCTAACCCCCATTGTAAACAGCACTATTTTGATGGAAGGGCTGACCTCTCAACACAGCTACTTCTTCTCAGGGAGATGAAGCGCCTATGCCAACCTGAGAAGCTTTCCTGGCAACATAGTGTCTTTGCTAAGCACTACAGAGGCACAGCACCTCCAGTGCAGCTGTGCTGTTGCAGCATTGTAAGTGTAGACAAGCCCTGGTCAGGAATGATCTTGATAATACTTACTCCTGCCTGAGTGCAGGGGACTGGACTAGATGACCTCTCAAGGTACCTTACAGGTCTACGGTTCTGTGATTCTGTTATCTTTTCCTAGAGTGCAAAACTGCCTGGTGCATTAGATAAGTGTTTGCTACTGAGTAGGATGTTTGTGGAGTTGTGGAAAAATCATTCAGCTTTATAGTTTGTGGGAGGGTATGGTTTTTGTATATTGGATTCCTGCAGTCTATGGAATTGTGTGACACCCTTATGCTGTGGCTAGGCTTTCCTCTGTTTTAAATGCAAAAAATTACATTACAATATTAACCGTAAATTTAAAGAACAAAGGTCCAAATGCTGATGTGCCTTCAGAGCTTCTATTGACTTGAGTAGAGCCCATAGGGACACTTGTATATAGCAACAACTTGGCCGCACTCTGTATGTATGCCAGTGTTAGGATGACTAGTCAGTTTGTTTTTAAGATACACAATTAACAATGGATATGCCAACATTGCTATGAGAATCTTAAATATTTAATTTAAATTTGTTAATGCTACATGGACTTAGAAATATACATTTAATATATTGAGCATTAACTATTTTACCTATTACCTTGATACTAGAAGGTGATTAACTTGCTTCCAATAGGTCCCATTGAGTAGTCACATTGTCATCTAGAGCAGTGCTACTCAAAGTGGTGGTATGCGGACCAGTACCTGTCCGTGAGCCATCAGCTGCCAATCTGTGCACACATTGGGGGGAAAAAAATTGCTGGTCCCCCACATCAGATAGCTTGAGAAGCACTGCTCTAGAGCATTGTATGTAGTGGGGTTGCCGCTCTGTTGGTCCCAGGATATTAGAGAGGGTGAGATAATATCTTTTATTGGAACAACTTCTGCTGGTGACAGACAAGCTTTCAAGTTTACACAGACCTGAAGAAGAGCTCTGTGTAAGGTCGAAACCTTGTCTGTATCACCAACAAAAGTTGGTCCAATAAAGATGATATCTCACCCACCATGTCTATCTACAATATTGTCATTCTTAGCAAGGTTGTTGATACCAGCACACAGCATAGTTAATAAGAAATTTTTAAATCTACAAACTTAGCAAATTTCACTGTATAGTCTTCCACAAAAGTATGAAGGGGGCATTTGACACTTAACTCACTTATAATTGTCATTTAGCCATTTAGCTTGTCTTGAAGTACCTGTGTTCTACTAGGCTGTATGCAAATGCCCTGTTCTGTGACATGGCTAATATAGAACCCTCCCAGAATAGAGTTGGACTACAAGGTACTGGTAAGTGGTGACTTTATTATAATGGTGTGGTTTTGAAAAGTTCATTATAAAGTAATTAACTTTCCAAAACGGTGCTTTATAATAATAAAGCCACTTAACCCTGTAGGTCAGCTGTGTAGTCAGGTTCAGTAGTATCTGTGATGTCACCACACAATCTGGGATGTTGCAGCAGAGCTCTCAGGAAACATGAAATGATGATCTAATTTTCATTCGTGGCAAGTTGCTGTGGCATTCCACACATGCGAACATGGTTTACTTAATTGTAAAATTCTTACCCAATTGGGTGGCCAATATGATTAACTCCTACTACGTATTAATGCAACAAATAATGCAAATGGTAAGAATATTTATATGGCTGAGTATTCCAAATGAAATTGCCACAGGTTAGTTGTTGACAAAAGTTTTACATGAGATCCAACGTGACACATCAACTAAGGGCATATTTAAATTACTGCCACTACAGTGGCACAGCTGTGGTGCTATATTTGTGCTGCTGTAGCATCATCGTGTAGGTGCTTCCTGCCATTGACAGAAGGGGTTTTTCCTTTGGTGTATTTAATTCATCTTTTTGAGAGGCAGTAGCTAGGTCAACAGAAGAATTCTTCTGGAAACCTAGTTATGATCCAGGGGTGAGGTCCAGCTAACTATGGCACTCAGCATGCAAAATATTTCGCATCCCTGAGCGACCTAGCTAGGTCGCTCTAACATCTTCATGTAGACCAGGCCTTAGTGTTAGAGGTTGAACACTGATTAGTTGTTATGCTATTTTTAATTGTAACTTTTTTTAAATGCTTGTATGGCCATCACATTTCATTATATTGTTCATGATATTGTTAGCCATCTAAGAAGTTTACTACTAACTTATCTAATGTCAACCTAGAATAATCATTTAGCTGACTACTGTGTGACTGATAACAGGTAGTCAGGAAGTGCCAAAAGGGAACCTCAGTGCAGTGGAGTTTTACTCATGGTTGTTAAAATCATGTCATCCTACTTGTTTTTCCTCTACAGCTTTACATGTATGAAGTACGAGTGCTGACCCTTCATGATCTAGAAAGAACAAGCTGGGGGAGGGGGTATGATTGTGAGATTAGAGGGGAGGTGTAAAAGCTCCACGGTGGAAGGAAAATAGACAAGAAGATGCATAGGCTGAATGGGGAGGTTTTAAAACTAGCAGTGTCTGTTTTGGCTGAGCATGTGCCCTCATGCGAGTGCTTAAAGGGCAGGGCATCTGCAACTGTCCCCAAGTTCCTGCTGGCTGGAATCTAGCTGGTCCACCCTGCTAGATTTTTACCTCAAGCTAAATGTCTCCAAATTCTTCTCAGAATCTTGAGAACAAAGTTTTTTATTTTGGCACCTTAGTCTGTACTAGTGCTTGTCAGATTGAAAGCTGCTGATCCAGACCCCTTTGTCCTATCCTAGACCACAGGAGACTTAACACACATATGGTGTCTCAGGTTTAGAATGGCATCGCTTTAGGCTCATGACTGGTTCATGGCTCTCAACTTGCATGGTGTCTACAGTACTTCCATGTCTCCATCCGCCTGGCCCACAAGAAGTACCTCAGGTTCACAATAGGACCCAATGACTGTCAACGCTGGGTTCCACCCTTCGCAGTCTCTGTGGCGCAGTCTCTTCATGAATCTGGTTTTGGAATCTGTGGGGGAGGGGGAAGTACCTGGCTATAGCAGTGGCACATCTAAGAGGGAATCTACTTCTACTGTATCTAGATGACTGGCAAATCAGAGGCAGGTACTCCTCATCCAAACATCATATTAATAAACAAGTCATGGTCCTGACCAGAATCCTGCAGGAACTTGACTGGTGGCCACACCCACTGGATGTGAGAAAAGAGGTACTTTTTTTGGTCTCTCCCTGACAATGACACAGGTCACAGATGTCTCAGGGACAGTCTGGTCCACTCACCTTAATCACTTTCAGATGCAAGACTCATGGTCTCAAGATCTTAAGCTCTACATATATATCTTGAAATTGAGAGCCACTAGGTTAGCTTATATGGCTTTCCTACCTGTCCTGTCTGAAACCCTGCAGTGCAGATTCTGACGGACAACACATTGGCATTGCACAATTTAAATAAGAAACAGAGGCAATTGATCATCATCTTTTTTTCTTTGTCTGGAAGCAATTGAGTTTTGGGAATGGTGCCATCATCATGGAGTGACATTATGCTAGCTCTACATCTTCCAGCTCCAAGTCTGTCAGGCCATTGCTGATTCCTGGAACAGCTGTGAGTATTCACTACAGAAATCTATCCTAGACCTGATATTCCACCATAGATCTGTTTGCCATGACCATGCCAAGTATAAAGACTTCTGCTTCAGTGAACGTGTGAACACTAACTTTTGTTCAGATGCCTTTCTGTTTGGTGATCTCAAGGACTGCTGCATGCCTTCCCCAGGATAATATCCAAGGTCAAAATTGCTTCAGCCAGTATGATGTGCTGTCAGATCTCCACAGATGTTCAGCCAGCCCTTCTGTTCATCTTTCTATCTGTTTGAAAATGCTGTTGCAAAACTAGGGTCAAATATTGCCCATACGCCCACAGTGGTTGCACCTAATGGCATGGATGTCAGCTGGATGAGTAGAACTGACAGGGATTGCCCCCTAGAGCAGGGTGGGCAAACTTTTTGGCCCGTAGGCCACATCTGGATATGGAAATTGTGTGGCGGGGCCATGAATGCTCATGAAATTTGGATTGGGGTGCAGGATGGGGTGAGGGCTCTGGCCGGGGGTGCGGGCTCTGTGGCGGGGCTGGGGATGAGGGATTTGGGGTGTAGGCGAGTACTCCAAGCCGGGACAGAGGGGTTTGGAATATGGGAGACGGCTGGGACAGGGTGTTGGGGTGCAGGAGGGGAAGCTCCTGGATGAGCATATCCCCTCTCCATCTCCTACACAGAGGCATGACCAGGCAACTCTGCATGCTGCCCTGTCCACAGGTGCTGCCCTGAAGCTCCCATTGGCTGCAGTTCCTGGTCAATGGGAGCTGCAGGGGTAGCGCTTGGGGTGGGGGTAGAGGGTGGAGCGTGGATCCCCCTGGCTGTCCCTATACATAAGAGCTGGAACGGGGACATCCTGCTGCTTCTGGGAGCCATGGCACACGGAGCAGCCCCTGACCTTGCTCCAGCTGGAGCGTGGGAGCAGGGCAATCCCCAGATCCCACTCCCCAGCAGGAGTTCAAGGGCCCGGTTAAATCTGCTGGCAGGCCAGATGTGGCCCGCAGGCCATAGTTTGCCTACCTCCACCCTAGATGCTCAGGAGATTTGTTTTTGCAAAGTTGGACCAGAAGGACTTAAAGTAGAAAAGATTGTTTTGGGCTGCCCATGGGAAGGTGGGGGGATTTGAACCTGGTAGAGGCCCCAGTACCAAAGATTCTGGACTACATATGGCTGCTGAAGCAAGCAGGACTAGCCTGTAGCTCTTAAATCCACCTGCCAATAATATCAGCATGCCACACTCCCAGTATAGTTGCATTCAGCTTTTTTGCAACCAACAGTATTGAGATTCCTCATGGTTCTCCTTCATACCTGCTCTCTGGTTAGAGATCAGGCACCTGTGGGACTTCAGCATCATCCTGTAGCTCATAGAGCTGCCATCAAATCATCATTAGAATGCCCGTTATGCCACCTCACCATCAAGATGGTCTTCCTTCTGGCCATCACATCGGTAAGCTGTAGGTCTCCTATGGTTCAACCACCATAAATACCTTTTCATGTAGACATGGTGGTGATGAAACCGCACCAAGTTGGTTCTTAAAGTGGTCTCTGAATTGCAGCTGAAACCAGTCTGTTGCCTTATCAGTCTTCTTCCTGAAGCTACACTTCTCGCCAGGAGAAAAACATCCTTCTCTGGATGTGTCCAGGGCCCTGCTTTACCTCATCAGAACAAAGTCTTTCAAAGTCTCCTTTCCTCTTCATGGCCTTATCTGGCATATTGAAAAGGTCATGCCTTTTTTTCCTCAGAGAATCTTGAAGTGGATCACAGAGTAATGACTGTTGGAAATACATGGCTGGCATGTCTCTCCCTTCAAAGGTCAAGGGACACTCCACCAGGGCAGAGGCAACCTCTTCGGCCTCCTTCAGAAATGTGCTGATCTCTGAGATCTGTATGGCAGCCATGGGGAGCAACCCACTGGCCTTTTGTTATGGATTATTCATAAGGCCGTGAGTTTGTCACAGAAGTCACCCCTGACCTCTGCAACGGCTGGTGCAGCTGGCCTGGGGGCTGCCTCTGTCTACAGGCACTGCCCACTCAGGGCGCAGGCAGCGCGCAGAGCTGCATGGCCGTGCCTCTGTCTAGGAGCTGGGGTGGGGGATGTCACCGCTTCCAGGCAGCCCATCAAGGTAAGCGCAGCCCAGAGCCCTCACCCCCTCTAGCACTCCAACCCGCAGCCCAGAACCCCCTCCAAAACCCAAACTTGTGCTGCTGCTGGGAGGGGGGTGCTGTTGCCCAAGACTCTCAGCTTGCCAGCACTGCCATTCCTCCAGCACCGGGGGGGCCCAGGCCGCACGCTGCTGCCCATCCCAAACACCAGTGGGGATTCTGGGCCACCCTCCCAATACCTGCGCACCCCTGGGCCGCTGCCTCTCCCCCAAGCACCCGAGATTTAGTCAGGGGTACATAGTACAAGTCATGGACAGGTCACAGGCCATGCATTCACTTGGTTATGCCTGGGCAGATGCCAATTTCAGAAGAATGGTACTCCAACCTAGTTGATATAGCCAAGACTCCTTGTGCCCACAGTCCAAGGCAGATTCTGCTTTGCAGTCACCTAGTGTGGGATCCACACTGACAAGTAATTGGAGAGGAGAGTTTCTTATCTATATTAACTATGGGTCTTCAAGATAATGATGTAGCCAGTGTGGATCCCATGTTCTGCCCTCCATGCCTGTTTTTCTAAGGCCTCGGTTACCTGAGCTTTGAATTGCAAATGAACTGAGGGACGGTTGTGGCCTCCCAGTCCTTACTGCTCTCATACAGGATTACAAGGAACCACAAGATGCATGTGTGGCCCCACTGGACTCTGCTAATAAAATAAAAAAGCACTGTGCTTGAGTCATTTGCATACTTAATGGGATCTACCCTGACTACAGCATCTCAAAGAACCCCATTAACTCTATAGCATAAGTAACCATTCATTGTTAGTTTCCTGTCATGTTCTGTGGCAAATCAAAATATATATTACCAGAATGTACTTTAGTAGCCTACACGCTACGTTATTTAAAAAAAAAATTTCACGGTTAATAACTAGTGAAAGTGGGTGTTAAAGAATACTTTCAGGAATATTTCCCAGGTACCTAGATACCTGGGCTCTGTTAGTGTTTGGACAAATTCTTCCCACCCTTGAATTTCTGGGGGGAAGAAATGTAGAGATTCAATAGTTAGAAATATCTAATGTTCTCAAACATAGTTTCATCTTGAAGTAACTAGTAGTGAAACTGTTTAATTAGACTTCATGAAATATTAATATACAAATAACAATGTTTTCTGACACCTCACATGCCAACACTTTATTTGGCTCTTACGGTTCCTTAGTCCTTCACCACAAAGAAATTTATTTTTCTTTACCCTACTGCTTCCTCACGTGCTTCATTTAAGGGGCTACTCCTCAAGAACTGGTTGGGTAGAAGTGGTACACTGGTTTTCCAAAAGAATATGCCCAAAATATTTTTCATGCTGTCTGGTCAAACCACCACTGTTGCATATTTAGCATGATATGATAAGCAAGGGTTCGTTTAAACTAGATGCTTAGTCTTGACAGCGACTTAAATTTCAGTTCCTTGAGCAATGCCAGTAAAATGATGGATCTGTTGACTGAGCAATGAGTCAGATAATGGAACCTAGATCTTGTAATTTTGAGTTCTTTGGTTACTTGTAGATTTGCAAGGATTAGTCTTTTGTTGGTAAACATCAGTTTCACCATATGTACACAAACTGATGAAAAAATAGTTCCATTGATAGAAATGTACATGTAGGTAAAGTAAGAAAAATGCTGCTTGAGAACTTAGAGAATTTAAGGATGTTTAATTTTGTGTATTTTGATATTTAATGTTGACAACTTGTGTGTTAACGGTTTATAATGCTTTAATTTTATGAGTCTCAACATTTATCATTGTCTGATCCTCATAAATTTGCAAAATTGTGAATGTAAATAGATAATAAATTAGGAAAAAAGCTTTAAAAATAAACACTGAAATTTATCAAAATTATTTTAAAAAAAATTATTCTCCATAGCCTATTTACTTGGATCTGCCATAGCGCTATATGAATATCTGGGATATACAGAGTCATTCCACGTGTAGAACACCTTCTCAATGTAGGCTCCAAAATTTACTTTCTGTATTTGCCATACATTACTCTAGTAATGTTTTAAAGTTTCACTTTCAGTTCTAACTGTAGTTTCTCTAGCTACCTGCAAAACCTCTTGAGTGAGATCTTGAATACTTTACTTGTGTGCTCCCTTTATGCTGAGTAAAAGGGCTAATGTGGCATAAATGTGCATTAAAACCCCTAGTCCTGCCTGGGGAAAATCTTCCTCACAGCAGGTACTGAGGTTAATGGCAGTAAGGGTGCCGCTTGCGAAGCCCTAGTTCAGTGGTGCATGTGCCTGGGCAGGTCTGCAGTGCTGTGGAGATTGCAGGCATTCCTGGGACTCTGCTGTAACTTACAAAGGCCACAGGGCTCTCTGAGTTAGGCTGGAGATTGCTCCATCCTCCAGAGTAGCCCAGGGTTTGGAGAGTGCGAAGATTACTTAAAACTACCCTAGCATATACCCCAACCTCTTCATTTCCCTGGGGTGTGCATTCTGTGCCTCCTCTTACAGGCACAACACT
Organism: Eretmochelys imbricata; assembly: GCF_965152235.1. Taxonomy (NCBI): domain Eukaryota; kingdom Metazoa; phylum Chordata; order Testudines; family Cheloniidae; genus Eretmochelys; species Eretmochelys imbricata. The sequence continues at coordinate 246,774,804 of NC_135573.1, forward strand.
ACATCTCACCCCTTGGCTTTAGCGCTAAATCTAACGTGTTCAAGGTGGTACCTCCCACAAATTGCACAATTTCGTGTGTGTGTGGTACTCTAGGGCTAACAATGGGATTTAAAAAACTAACAAAAAACCTCCGTTTGTACTCAGGGACTTTAAGGCCAGAAGGCACCATCATGATCATCTAGTCCAGGGATGGGCAAACTTTTTTCACCTGAGGGCTACATCGGGGTTGCAAAACTATATGGAGGGCTAGGTAGGGAAGGCTGTGCCTCCCCAAACAGCCGGGCCCCCTGCCCCCTATCTGTCCTCTCCCACTTCCCGACCCATCCTCCGCCCCATCCAACTGCTTCCAATCCCCTTTGCTCCTTGTCCCCTGACTGCCCCAACCCCTATCCACAAACCCGTCCCTTGACAGGCCCCATGGGACTCCCATGTCCTATCCAGCCCCTCCCCTGCCTCTGACCACCGCCGCCACCACCCCCCCGAGCCTCCCCCTCTCCATCCAACTGCCCATGGGACTCCCTGCCCCCTTACCATGCGAGAGCCAGCTGTGCTGCATGGCAGAAGCGGCGGCCCAGAGCACTGGCTGCGCGTTGCGATGAGGCTCGGGGGGAGGGGCCGGGGACTAGCCTCCCTGGCCAGGAGCTCAGGCCAGGCAGAATGGTCCCGTGGGCCATAGTTTGCCCACGTCTGATCTAGTCTGACCACCTGCACGTTGCAGTCCCTAGAACCTCACCCACCTACTCCTGTAGTAGACCCATAACCTCTTGCTGAGTTTCTGAAGTCCTCAAATCATGATGTAAAGACTCCAAGTTGCAGAAAATCCACCATTTGCACTACTTTAAACCTGCAAGTGACCTGTGCCCCATGCTGCAAAAGAGAGTTGAAAAATCCCAGTCTGTGCCCCTCTGACCTGGGGGGAAATTCCTTCCCAACTCAAATAGGTCTCTCAGTTAGACCCAGAACATGTGCACAAGGCCCAGCCAGCCAGACACATGTGAAAGAATTCTCTGTAGTATCTGGGAGCCCTCCCCAGCTAGAGTCCCATTTCTGGCCGTTGAGAATATTTGCTACTAGCAGGCGCAGATCAGCTACATGTCATTGTAGGCAGTCTCATCATCCCATCCCCTCCATAAACTTACCAAGCTCTGTTTTGAAGCCAATTAGATTTTTTGCCCCCACTGCTCCCATTAGAAGGCTGGTCCAGAATGTCACTTCTCTGATGGTTGAAACCTTTTGTCTAATTTCAAGCCTAAACTTGTTGATGGCCAGTTTATGTCCATTGTTCTTGTGCCAACGTTGGTGCTTCACTTAACTCCTTTCCCTCCCTGGTATTTATCTCTTTGGTGTATTTGTAGAGAACAATCCTATCTCCTCTCAGCCTTCCTTGGTTAGGCTACACTAGCCAAGCTCTTTGAGCCTTCTCTCCAGAAGGAAGGTTTTCCATTCTTCTGATCATCCTAAGTAGCCCTTCTCTCCACCTGTTCCAGTTTGAGTTCATCTTTCTTACACACGGGAGACCAGAATTGTACATAGTATTTCAGATGAGGTTCTGCCCCTCCCACAAAAATATTCTCATTTACATTCCAGTCCTTTTTTAAAAATGAAGGATGTGATGTATACAATGACTTTCTCATTATTATTTTTTTTATGAAACACCGGTTTACTAAGACAGAGGTATTTAATAATAGCTGTAAAATTTGAAGCCATCCCTGTCCTGCAGATTTTCACCCCTCATCAGCTTTCTACCCATCCGGCTGGATAAAGGAACTTTCAAGCATGATGGAATAAAGTGACTTACGTCCTGCTAACATAGAAAAGCAATTGTGATGTGACCTCCTTTTTTAAAAAATTGCTAAGATGAAATGTTATAACAGATGGGAATCTGAAAATCCATTTGTACTGGAATTGGGAATCTTTTTAATCAAATGGAAAAAATAAATTAGCTGCAGCAGTGGCAAAAAGAGGTGGTGCATTGTTGGAAACCAACCTGAATGCATCTCGAGGTGGATCAATGTAAATTGTGCTTACAGCTGTTTTCTACTGGAAAATCTACAGTAGAAACAGTTGTAGCTGTTCTTCCTTCCATTGTTCTACAAAATGAAGTTGCTTATGAATTCTTGAACTATTTTAACAGTCACTTTTATAGCATCTGTATCTTTTTGTTTTCTCTGCAGCTTACCAAGGTGACCAGTAAAGTTCTCTCTGAGGAGCCAAAAAGCAGACAGCTCATGACTTCTGATCAGGACACTAAAGTTGTGGCTGAACCGCAGGTGCAGCAAGTACAAGAAGTTAAAGACGGTTCTCATCTAGTAAGTATTATAGTAAAAAAATAATTTCACTTAGTTACCTAGTGTAGTCTTTGTTTTGTATATTAAACAAATATGCACTTTTGTTTGGCAGTCTTTAATACAAATTGTAGCCCAAAACGTTCTAATACAGGATGTGGGCGGTACATGGCACCACCACCAAAAATCCTGAGAAATAGCTGTCTAGGTGGCCGTGTTTCCACAACTCCTGGAAATTCACCTTCATGGTACAAAGTTGTTGCTCAGTCTTGGAGTAGTATGCTTCTTTAGTTAACATGTTATGCACTTACTAGTATGCTAAAGCCAGTTGGAGAGGAGGGTTTTTAAAAAAAAAAAAAAAAAAAAAATTAAAATTAAGTTGCCAACCCTGAAGTCAGTCAAAAGAAAGTGCTAGACTCTCACATGAGGAGAAATTTTACCAGAATAAATCCTGGCATGGATATTTTTAGCTTGAAAGTGTGTTAACTTGTGTAAAATGGTATTTTGCATAGTCAAAGCACTCTGGCAGACTGCACAAAATACATGTTGCAGTGCAGGATCTAATAAATTGCATTATGGGGTTCATGTGGCTTTTGGCAAAATGCATGGTAAATGCAACTTGTGTACAGATTTATAGTGATAGTAGCAAATGTTCCAAAAAACTTAAACATTTGGGTTCGAAATTTTTTTATTAACCAAATGCAAAATTTGACTTCTTGCACAAATAGTACTTAAATGATTTAAGAGACTAAAATGTAATAGTGCTTTGCCTTTAAGGAAAATGTTGCCTTTGGGACTGGGTAGGGGGTAAGTGGGGTAGGGAGGGGGAGCTGCACTTGGAGCAGGGGTAGGAGCAGGGAGTTGTCAATACCTCTAGACTGAGTGGTCTCAGAGTGCTCCTCCAGGCTCCACCAGCAGCTGCTACCCACCACCCCTGGGGCTGGTAACAGAGCAGGGATGGGAAGCGCTCCCTTCCCACCCTCTGGTGGGGTTGGCCTAGGCCTGCCGCACCCTTCCCCACGTTTGGGGACCACTGCACTAGGGGCTTGAGGTGTACTTATATTCAGCACAATGTGTTATCTGATTGATCTTCTCTTAACACTTAAAACATGCTTTGCTAGAGCATATAACAAACAGATCACTAGACCGCTTTAAACTAGTGCACTCTGCTTTTCTCACTTCCACTAATTAAACACATGTATTCTCCAGGTTGTCCTAAAACATGGGCATAAGTAGAGATTGAGGACCTTATTTCTTTTTGGTTGAGTCACTTTCTTGCCTCAATTCTGTTCTGCCTCAAACTCAAAGGTAGATGTTTCTCTTCTCTTTAAAATCACAGACCGGAATATACTGAGCCAAATTTAGAGTGACATTATTTCAGATGTGCAGAGTTTTTGTTCTATGCTAAAGTTGCCTCTCCTCAGAATATCTGACTCTAGGGAACAGTCAAAATACCAGTAACTTTCAGTGCTACATCTGGATCTAATAGGTACATCAGGTGTTGCTCTAAAGAAAAGGGTGTCCGCTTATTTGCATTAGTCTCCCACTCTGAGAAGCCACTCACTATACTTTTTGTCTAATGCTAGTTCTTCTAAAATAGTTAAGTGTCCTTAATTAAAACACGTAATGCTAGATGCAAATTTAGAGCCAAATCTCAAATTTCTGCTCTTCCGTATCTGTTTAGAAATGGGATTAACCATCTTCAATAACTTTAGAGAAAACAGATTTCATTTAATGTCTAAACTCTAGTAAAGGAGCTTCTGAAGGCAAACAGTTAACATGAGGTTTGGAAGACTTGAAATGCTATTCATAGCATGAGACCTGAAGATTAAGCATATTCTGTAGTTTTCAGGAGTGGTAAGCTTTTCTTCCTATGAAGTGTCATTATTTTTCAAGCTTTTCATGAACTATACCAGTATCGTGGTTCTTAGGGTACTGCTCGTGTAGAGCACCTTTGTCAGTGACATAGTATATTGAACTGTGCTTCTGAAGGGCTTTCTTTAAAAGCCATATATTCCCTCTCATACAAAATGTCTGAATGTTTTATTAGTAATTACTTGGTGCTTCCTGTACAGAATCTGGGAATGGTGTCTGTAGATTCATGAGCAAAGCTTGTTACTTCAGTAGAATTCAAGAAACATATAAAGAAATAGGTCATCTAATTTGTAAAACTTTTTATGTAGATGCTTCAAAGAATAATTCCAGCTGAGGTCCTGGCTAAAACATTAACAAGAAAGCACTTTAGATTTTTTTATGAAAATCACTCTTTTTTTCCAGTTTATTTGAATTGAATTACTTTTTAAAGGTTATAAGGCTATATTTCTGTAAACTGGTGCAGAAAGGTGTAGATTACTTCTCTGGACCTCTGTGCACTGGGGGTATTCATCACAACGTGTTGCTGCTTGTGGAGGCCCTACCAGAAACCCTGAGAGCACAAGAGCCCAGTTCCCAGGAGCTTATTGGGAATGCGCTGAAACGTATTCTCTAGCCATCCTGGCTGTGCCCCTCAAATGAAGGTTAGGCGTCTGCTTTCTGCCAGTTCATTCTCCCCTTCACAGAATGTCTGTTGGGAGGCTTTTGGAATAGCTGTAGACCTTGGAAAACGTAACTCCTTAGGTACTGGTCTGGAGCCTGGAATGAACCAATGAACCCACAGAAGCGTGTGTTTTGGGTTTTTTTGTTTGTTTTTTTTTTTAATTTCTGTAAAGGATTAGTGTCTCTCAGTAAAATGTAGTGACAGTCTTCCTCTGCAAACCTAGATCAAAACTTACAATACACTTTTAACTGCTCCATAGTTTGAGCAGCTAGTGGTCTGCCTCATAGTAAGCAAATAAAGGCACAGTTTGTTTTTTTTTTTTGGTAGGACCCCTTTGCCCCTACTGTCCCAGTGCCCCTACCTAAAAATCTGGCTCTGTGTAGACAAAGTGAACATGTTCACTGGGAATTTCCAAAATTTACTTTAGTCTGGTAATGGCTAAGGATATGTCTACATAAGGGGTTTAATGCAACTTTTTAGATGCACATCTGATAACTCACAGTATACAAGTGCCGCCAATAGCATGCACCTAATATGCTTGTTCTGTTAGAAATTTCAACATGGTCTGAACACGCACTAGTAGTTTGCTGCAAACTGGTGGAGTATCATTCTCGGGGGGGGGGGAATATCCCAAAGTCCTTTGCTGTGTGGCTGAGCAGTGTATATTATGGGATAGTTTTCGCTGTGAATTGTGGGATGCGAAGTGGAAGTTAGGAGGATTCAGATTTTAAACCCCCATGTTCTGGTGTTTCATGTCATGCTTCCTTTTTGGATGAGCATTTTTGCCGTTTTTGAATTGCTTCCTGCCAGCATGGACCCTGAAATGCACTATGCTGCTATGGTGGCAAGTGAGAGTATGCAGGGACTGCCTGGGCTGTATTACAGTGCACACAGCCACACGTTCGGCTTTGGTCTTCACCCACCTTACCACCAAGCAGAAGGAAGGAACATTTTAACTGTCTGAGTAGTTGCCGGAAGGTGATCGTGTGCATTTGGCTATTTTGAAAGACAGATGCTGCTGCTTATGGAATCATTTTGGATGCAGCAGAAAGAGTCCCAATTATCATAGCTGTGTTCTGCACAATATTTGAGACCAAGGGGGGAAAGCCTTATCAATGCGTGGAGCCGAGGTGCAGAGACTTACTTGGCAGTTCGAGCAGCCATCAGGGCATCCTGTAGAGAATACTAGCACACAGGAGAATACTTTTAGGGATACCTATTGCTCATATTTTGAATCTCCTGGTTGGATATGTGTCTGTGTATCCAGCTGCTACTCCGTGGTGGGGCAAACTGGGATAGATTTTGATCAGTTCAGTACATTTAAGGCTGGTGGAGGTGGGATATTGGCTATATACTTCTGTAAAACTTTGAATTATTTTAGCTTTATTTAAAGAATTTTGTGTTCCATTAGTGATGAGTGAGAATGGACCAACATGGATTTTAAATCATTTTTATTATGGAACAGTAACAAAGCCAAAAACTTTGCAAATAAAAAAGGTATTTATTATTTAAATACATTTTCCAAAACATTCTGACCAACAAAAAGCAAACCTTTTAAATAAAACAATGTGAACCAAACTAAAAGTGCAACAATGTAAACAGAGCAAAAATAACAAGTTTGCAGGGGGAAGAGGCTTAAAGTTAGTGTGTATAGGTCTTACCACTTGTACACAGTCGTTCTGGTGCCAAGGTTCAAAAGTTCTGGGCTTCTGGAACCAGTGTTCCTGGTGAGGGGATGTTGGACCTGAGAGGGGAGCGGCCTCTCCAACAAGTGCTGCGTGGATATGGCATTGATGCATTGCTGCTGGTGTCCATAACCAGTGTTGCGGCCTAGCAGGATCATGTTTTGTAGGAGAGCATTCTGGTTCAGGATTGCATTCATGAGTTGCTTCTGTGTATTCCTGTCTTTTTTGTCAATGCTTTCCTTAGCCACTGTGATACTTTCCTTGATCACTGCCACAGTCTCCTGGGAGAGCTGAATTTCTTTCTTCCTCTGAGTCCTCATGTACAGCCTCCACCTATCAGCCAGTGTGGTCTTCGTTTAGGGCTCTGCCATGAATTCGTTGAACATTTTGTCCTGAATCTCTTCCTTTTTTTGCCCCTTCCTTCTGGTTGGCCAGCCCCTCAACAGTAGCTAGAGGCCCTGTCCTTGATGGTTTGGTTGTTGTAGGTGCTGTGGTTGTGGGAGTATTGAAAGTGGGGAGGGGACACCCAGTTGCTTATTGTTTATAATTCAGACTGGCCATGGTAGCATTTTCATTTATTATGCCTATATGACTTTATCTCCTTAAGACACTTGCCATCTTGGGGAAGCTCAGAGATGGTAAGTGGCCTGCATGTGAGGAGGTGCTGCGTGCACTAGGATTTCTGTATGCTATATGTTTCCTGCTGTGCTTCAGTAGGTTGTGGGAGTGGGATGGGATGAGTTGAGTTGGAATTACGTTCCAATTTTGGTTTTGCAGTTTTGTTTTAGGCCCTCTGGTGTTGGAGGGATTGGAGATGCATTCAAGGCTGAGCAGAGAGTAATCCCCTGTGGATCCCCATTAGGCTGTCCACACTCTTGATGATGCACTGAGGCAGGTGACCAGGAAGCAGAGAACAGTATTGCTTAAAAAAGGAAAGGGCAGACCAGTGAGGTATTCTGTGAAGTTATTCACCAGAGTGGGCCACCTCAGAAGTACTGCAGGAGAGGAAAGGACTTGCAAGCTAAACTGGGAGGGGAAGGAAGCATGGGTATGCTATACTAGGGACAGATGGGTGTGCAGCTATTCCCTATGGTGTGCAAACTAAAATTGAACAATTCCTCCATCTTAAATTCTGTTATCTCCCCTGCAAACATGGAGAGAGTGCAGATGGGGTCTTGCTGTGATTGTTAGTGGACTATGTATGTTGCAGGGCATTGAAACCTCATCAGGGAACAGTACTGTTTGTACCTTTTTCTGGGCATGGAATGTCCATTTATACCTTACGTAAACTCGGAACACTAACCACATTTATCATCCTGTAACCACCGTCTCAAAAAACAGTTGCATTTTGCAATAATAAATTGTTTTCATTAATCAAATGTGCTGGGGGGTGGGGTAGAGGCCGTGGCTGCACCATGCAGCCAGCCGCCATTTTGGGCTGGTGAATGGGTGGCATTTTCTAGGTAGGACAGATGAGGAAAGGAGAAATGAAGATGGACAAGTGACCTCTGTGGCACGGTCCTGAAGACTGTTGATAGCTGTGGCTTGCATGAGGACTGTCACCTGGGCAGAGCAGCTGCCAATTTGGTTACATGTATGGGGAGGCCAACAGGTCAGCATGGACAGAGGGAGGCAGGGGCTAGCTTCTGGCTCACATCTGTCTAAAATGGCTGTGGCCGTGGGGCACCCAGAATAGAAGGCAGAAGGCGTTGTATAGCATGACAATAAATTGTAAAGATAGGTACTTGTTGAAATTCCCTCCAGGGAATCGGACTCTTTGTTTGCAACTTGGCTTTCTAACTGGGACTGAGCCTCTGCTGATGCAGAGCAGGAATCAGTATATGTTGCAGCAGGGTATGACTGCAGCTGACTTTCCAGCTGGCTAGCATTAGGTTGGGGGTCCCAAAAAGATCCTGACTCTCTCAGGAATCGGCACTTCTCCAGCATCCTCCAGTGGGTCTTGCTGGTCATCTCTGGTGGTGGGGAGAGCAGGTTCCACATGGTGTCTTGGATGAGTTGTGCTATAATTGTGTAGGATCCTGTCCAGTTCGTCATAAAATGGGCAGGTCACATGTCCTCTACCAGATTGTCATTGTCCCTCATTTCAGTGTACATTCTCTTTCTTTTTCCTGCATTGGTCATTGTCCCAGTGTTGAGTCCAAAAGGTCTTTATTCTAGTGGCCAGCCACAAGAGTGTCCTGCACCAATACTTTTCTCCAGATGGCGATGGAAATCCAGGGTCTCAGTATGGCTCCAAGAATAATGATACAGTGGGATCCAGGAGAAAATGAGAATATTTTATCTCTGCTCCAACTGTAGAGGGGGAAGGGATTGTCCTGGGAACTTGACACCAGAGCAGGAGGATGACACACAAGTGAACAGACAAGTCAGTAATGGGCAACCTGCAGAGCACTGTGGGATAGCCTTTGGAAGCATGGAGGCAGATGCATGCACGTGAACAATAGACTGCACTAATTAAGTTGTAGGAATCCTAGTCCACTTGGCAAGAGGACTCCAGAGTTCCTCAAATGAGGAGTTTGTGTGCAGTGATGGAATGAATCATGTATACAGCCATTTTCAAACAGGATTAACTTGGTTTGATCCACTTTAAAACTCCTATGTAAACAAGCGCTAAGTGAGGCAGAGGGATTTCTTCAATCTTGTATCTAGGAAACCTCAGTGAATGACCAATCAAACTACTTACTGTGTTAGGCTCTTTGAAATAGCTTGGAAACGGTGGAAACCCCATTGTTGGATACTATTAAAATTAGACAAAGCACCTGCAAACTGGCTGTAAGAAACAATCCTACTTTGGCAGAAAACTGAATAAAACTGAACTTTTGCCATCTTTAATGTCAGCAGCTTGGAGAAACTCCCATATCTAAATAATTTGTTTTTAAAACCTCAGTATACTTTTTAATGAGGATAATAAAATGGCAGTGGTGGAGTCAAGTGATTCTTAGTTTTAGTAGATCTGGGATCCTTATTGTCTAGCCCTGAAGTTTTCTTTAAGTTCCTCTTGTACTAAATTACTATCAGTTCTCGGTATGTCTTTTTTTGGTTTTGTAGTATTTCTATCTGTCATAGTAAGTGGGCCATATTATCCCCATTTTACGGATGAGGAACTGAGGCACAGTAAGAGTAGGTGACATGCCCAAGGTCATAAGCTGAGACAACTGTGAATTGAATTCTCATCTCCTAAGTCATAATTTCATTCTTCAGCCGCAAAAGAGGCTGCCTTTGATAGTGGGGTTTTTTTCCCCCAGGTGTTCTAATAGCAGCCCTATGTCAATGCATTTTACCATTCCTAATTTGATTATTCTGTTGCTCACTGTAGAGAAGATCCTTAACTTGGGCACAGTTTGTCTGGTTCATATATTGCTCACGTAATCAGAGTGGTAGCCATGTTAGTCTGTATCAGCAAAAACAATGAGGAGTACTTGTGGCACCTTACACACTAGCAAAGTTATTTGGGCATAAGCTTTCGTGGGCTAAAACCCACTTCATCAGATGCATGGAGTGGAAAATACAGTAGGAAGAGATATATAAATTGTACATGAAAAGATGGGAGTTGCCTTACCAATTCTAATGAGAATTGAATTGTCTCTTCAGTGTAGATGAGCATTTTGAGTGAGGATTTCTTAGCAGGGGAAAAAAATCTCTGTAAAATCTGAAATTTTATTAAGTAGAAAATTAAAGAAACAAAGTACAATACGTTCTCTTTAGCAACTTAAGACTAAACATGGGAAAGAACTAAACTAGCAACTTGTCAATAAAGTTTATTTTTCATATTTTTTTTCTCCATCCTGCCTTAGAATCACCAGAACATACATAAAGAAAATGGTATGGTAAAGCCATAGTAAGTGTTGTCTTGGCCACAGAATTTCCCATTTTGTTTTCCTGTTAATGTAAATAGTAGAATTGCTTGCCTGTGAGAGCACTAAATGAAAACTTTCAGATCCAGTAGGCATGCTCTAGTTTTAATGGCACTTTGTTACTCTGTTGTAGCAAGCTTTCTCTTCAAGTTTTGTTAACATGTCTGTGACGTGTCATTCCATATTCTTTATGAAAATATGCTTATGATATGAATGACATCACTGAGATATGCAAGGTGGCTCATGTGAGAGATCCTTGGAAAGGTTATGACTTACTGAATGTGATTATCCTATTTTTATGCCTGTATCATTTCTGTATCTGAAATTGGGAATATTGATTATGTATCTGTACATCAACTATGCTACTTTGGGTGACGCCCACGGCTAATACTTCAGGTACAACAATGGAAAAGCCAGACAGGACGGGTGGCCCATCCGTGAAGACAATGAACTGTGAAAAGCTTGGCCTTCCTGTGGACTCTCTCTACTGCCACTGACTGGTGGACACTGTGATGCTACAGAGTCAGGTGGTCTTGTCATCTGATACTAAACATTACCTGGGACTTGATGTAACTTTCCACTGTAAGGGAAGGGCGGGGCGGGGTGGTCAAGTTTGGGAAAAAAGGATTCCCACCTTATGTAAATCCTATTTAAGGGTGTGGAGGAAGGCAAACAGGACTCCTCCTCTCCCTGGCCTGTCTGCCCAAGAGGAGAAAGTGCAAAAGGGAAGGCAAGGGGGGAGTCCAGGCTGAGATGGGGGTCCAGTCTGTAAAGGAATATACCTGGAACTCTGAACCACACAAACTTTGCAAACTGCCTGCAACAATATCTAGGGTGAGAAATACTATTTGTAACCAATGTCTTTAGTGAAACTAGCTTAGTTTGCATGTTTTGATTTCATTTGCTTAGTAATCTGCTTTATTCTGCTTGTTCCCCCTTTACCACTTAAAATCTGCCTTTTATAGTTAATAAAATTTGTTTTGTTTATTATTAAACCCAATTTCTGTAAATTTCTAACCCGGGGACGGTGTAAGAAATGTCTCTCCACATTGAGGGCGGGGGCAAATTTCATAATATATGTTTGGGTCTGCACTCCAAGGGAGGTGGACATCTGAGTGCTAGGGCAAGTCGCTTAAGATCAGTCTTCCCAGAGCTGATCTGCAGCTTGGTGTGGCCCTGCCTGTGTGTCAGAGAAGGTTTTTAAGAGCCTGGCTCAGCAAGACAGGCTAAAGGGGGCCCATGCTGGCAGAACAGGTAGACTCAGTGGTATCTCAGCACATCAGGTGGCTTCCCAATGGGTCCAACCTGTCACAGGGTCTGTTTAGTAAAAGACTTAAACTATTTTGTATGGGTCTTGGGTATATCTGATAACCATCTTTATGAACTGTTACAAAACGAAACAGTGGTAGGGTTTAGCATGTGGGTGCTGGATAGTGTTTGCTTGTGACGTACAGGAGGTCAGACTAGATGATCTGGTGGTCTCTTCTGGTCTTAAACTCTGACTCTATTAACTGCTCTGACATGCTGATCTTACAAATGTTTGGATCATTCACACATGTCATATATTCAATGAAATGTATTCTAAATGGGGAGGAGAGACCACCAGTTCTCTTTTCCAGGAAATGTAGGGGAAAAATGACTCATAATTAAATCTGAGTCAAGTTAGACACAAGCATGTTGAACTCTGTCCCAGGAGAGAATTTGGGGGGGGAGCGGGTAAAAGGGTGAGGGGCAGCAGATGGTAGCAATGATGCATCAGACTTACTATGCTTAAGAACAGTTCAGCTATAGGGACTTGTGACATTGTTCACAGATTTGGTAACTTGGGCCAAAATAGTGTGTCTTTGTTTCTGTGGCGTCTCAAGGCAAATTTCTTAGAGATTATGCATTCTTTCTAATGGTGAGAGGCTTAGTGTTGAACAGAGTTTCTTCTGAAAATTGACCAGTTTAACTCTTTAGCAAGTGCCTGTCTGAAGTTAGAGAGTTGGCTGTCCGTGTGACTTAATGTATTTTAGTCTTTGGTCTCATTTGAGGTATTTCCCAAATTCAGTTTCTTTTGTTCTGTGGGCAGAACAAATCTTAAGACTAATACAGTGACATACAAAAAATCAGTTGCAAATTTTTCTCTGTAGCAACTATCTTCAAACAAATACACATTGTGTACAAAATAGGGATGGGGGACATCAGATATGAAATCACTTAAAACAAAATATCACACACTTTGCAGAAAGAGAAGGAAACTTAGGACTTTGGACAGCTGATGAACATTGATTTTGGCCTATAAGTCCTTGCTGCAACCACCTCGCAGTGCTGCTCCCCGAGGTAAAAAGAAATCAAACTGGACAAAGATGTGATGTTGCTCGATCCAGACTGGCATCTTCAGAGTTGGTCTTTATTCCAACTGTATCTCTGTAGGGGAAGATTCTTGCCCAGGGATTGCAAATTGATGCCTATCCAATTTCTGTGCTTACACACTAGTTAATGCAAGGACCAGCTCACTTGATACTTAGGTCACGAAAGCTTATGCTCAAATAAATTTGTTAGTCTCTAAGGTGCCACAAGTACTCCTTTTCTTTTTGCGAATACAGACTAACCCGGCTGCTACTCTGAAACATGTCATTATTCTTCTAGGATTACTTTCTCTTACAATGGCTCACCTGCAAATTCTTGAAATATTTTTTTAAAAGGCCATCTGCATGCTCAATTCTTATAGTAAGATATCTCTCCCCCAGTACTAACATAAGCTCCTGATGAACTTTGGAATAATTAAGACTTGTTATGATATCCTTTTGTACCTTTCCTACCTTGTCTCTTCTATAGGATGTCTTCAGATAGTGTGGTTAAATCTTACCAGTTCCATAACAGTAAAGGAGCAGGGGTATGTTCTCATGTTTCCTACATTGGAAACCTGCATGTTGCAGTTTTTCCTTGTAAATTTGTTACTAATAAATAGCATATTACAAAGGGATCGAAATGTTTAGTTTTTGGAGATAGGACTGTTTTTACTTTCTTGTATTGTCTTTTTCTTGAAAGCAGTCCATGTCTCCAGGTGTTTGTAGGTCTTATACATTTTTTCGGCAGTGGCCAGCATCTCACTGGTGAGTCATCTTCTCTTTAGAGCTCTGAAGATTAGAGCTTTCATGTTAGTCGGAGTCTGGGAGTGCAAGCTCAGTAGTGGGAATCTGGTAGAAAACATTTTACCAAAGTAAAAGGATTATAGGTAATTCTCCACACTGACAGTCTTTCCAAAAGTTTACTCCTTGTTTGGCACGCATTAAATTTAATGGAAAATAGAGGAGAAATTAATAGCAAGGTATTTGCACAAAGATCTAGTGCAACACCTGGAAGACTGTTGTACAACTTTGTACCCCATAGTACACTAAGTAGACTGGAAAAACTTAGAATCTTCTCTACCTTTGCCACAAAGATAGTGAAATATCTCAGGCAATAGTAAGGTGGGGAAGTTATAAAGAAGAATTAAAAAAAAAAAGTAGTAATCTGAACTGTATAAAATTGGGAATAGACAAAGTAGAGATAGCTGAGCAATCAGAGAAAAATGTGATGGTGGGTTTGTTTAAACTGAAGCATTGTGTGTTTAATACAATTTTGGAAACTTCTTTCAGAACTTGAAAACTGTTTGCCCGACCAAGCAAACAAGTAAGAATCTTTCCTAGACGAGTGTCAACTTAAGCAGCATGTGTTCTTTAAATAATCTTTTCTTTTTTTTTTAAGCACTCAGGTTCCAGTTTCTATGGTTGCACAGAGAATCTTCTAAACCTGAACTAAGTGTGAAACAATACAGGGTCATCTTCCTGAGTCTGCAGGCATGGGACCATCACCTGTGCTGCTGTTCAGAACTTGTTAGGCAGCAGCAGAGTAAAAGTTAATTGCAGCATTTTAACTGACAAGACTTGACTTACAGTCTCCTAGGTGGCCATGAAACTTCTGAGTAGGTCGGTTTCATGCTGATGGTTCTTGGGAAAGCTGTGAGCAACAGCAGAATAAGACTGTCTGTCTGTTTTCCAAGTAAAACTGAAAAGATGCTGGGAGATGGGTAACTTGGTTAGACTCTCACTACCACTTATGGAGAATCTTGGAATTTATGAAACGGATGACAGGAATAGACACTGTTCCTTCCAGTATCAGAGGAATTTTTGTGGTAACAGTGGACGAACATTTCACATTAGTCTTGCATACTAGCCACAGGCTATAAAAGACTGGCGTTCCCTAGGCTGTGCCAAGAGTATTTTGGTTGTAAGCCAAACCCAGATGATGGGAGGTTGGTTCTGTTTATCATCCCTGGAAAACGGGACCTGGAACACTTAGTCCTGGTAAATGTGTCAAGCCTTGTGGAAAGGATGAATGGGAGAGTGGGCGGATGGAAGAACACCTAGCTGTGGATGGGAAGTAGGGGAATTACTGTTGGGGTAAAATAGAAAAGAGAAGTAGAATAGGTGAGCAAGTGAGGTGAGTTGTTTGGTTTGTTTGTGGTTTTTTTTGTTTTTGTCGGCAAAAATGGCGTGGACAAATGGAGGAGGAGGTAGAACTACCATGTAAGTAAAGAGCTGGAGAGAGAAGAGGAAATACACACTGAAAACAGTGCAGGAAAGATATTCTCTTGTAGGAAAGAAGAGTAAAGTGAAGCCCAAGAAAGGAAAGCAAGAGACCATTTAAAATAAGTAAACCTACTCCTTTAAATTACAGGGGTGCGGGTGACCTCGGCATTTTTTGCTTTATGATGAGGACAACTAAGCTTGGTCAGAATTTGAAAGCCCTGAAAAAAGGAAGTAAAAATTATGTAGATAAAACCACAACAGATACTTAGATATGTTGCAGGGCTTTCTGTTTTAGAAAGTTAATGCATTTAATAGAGCACTTAGAGTGAACTAAAATAACAATGAAGTACCTAAGCATGCTGCGGTATTGGTTCATTAAAGCTGTTTCCCTTTAAACCTGCAAGCGCGTCAGATGTACTGGAGCTGTAAAAGGGGGAATAACAAGTTGCCTGAATAATTTTGCTATATTTACAGCTACTTTTGGACAAGCGATTGTTTTGTATTGATATATTAATTTAAAAAAAAATTGTTTGGAGGAGAGGGATTTGGATAGCTTATGACTCTTGACTACAAGAGTTGTGACCTAAATTCACTTTTTCTAAAAAGTAGTATCTTAGTCTATATTCACTTTTATAGAACCACTGTTGGAGTATAGTCATGTGCACAACCGCTTCAGTAATACTTTTTCCTGTGTTCTTTAAATCTGAATCAAACTTGCGTGTAGCTCTGCTTTAGCTATTGATGGTCATATCTGCAACTTCAAGGAAACTAGGTTTAGGGCATGCTTGCACTTTGGTAAAGTCATAGTTAAACTAAAAAGAAAAGGAGTACTTGTGGCACCTTAGAGACTAACAAATTTATTTGAGCATAGGCTTTCGTGAGCTACTTCAAAGTGAGCTGTAGCTCACAAAAGCTTATGCTCAAATAAATGAGCTGTAGCTCACGAAAGCTTATGCTCAAATAAATTGGTTAGTCTCTGAGGTGCCACAAGTACTCCTTTTCTTTCTGCGGATACAGACTAACGTGGTTGCTACTCTAAAAACCTGTCATAGTTAAAGTAGTTTGGTTTAAGACAACTTTTCTCAGGAAATGTAGCAATTAAATGCTTACAGATCTTAAAATATTAGCGAAGTTTGCTATGTTTTGGTTCGGAAAACTTTGACTTAGCTACTACAGGACATATAATGAAACATTAAAATATTGCTCTGTAATTGGGATTTGGACTTTGAGTGGCAATGGCATATGAGCTCCCTGCGCGGTTTTAAATGTACTATTTTTGGCATCTGGGTGTTGGCTTGTCTTTTCAGAAGCAGTAGAAAGTTAGTTAGATGTGCAAGAAGGCGATTTGCAATGTGAGCTCTCCGGTAGTACAGCTGCTTAAACATGGGTTGCTGCTTCAGTAAAGAACTAACTACCAGCAAAAATAATGAAAAAACTGGCCTGTTACAAAAATCTGTGGAAGAGGACGCATCAGAAAACAGGATAAGTAAAACTTTACCTTCAATTTTAGAAACTGTGGAAAGTAAGGAGCTGCACGCAGTAGAAAAGACAGCTAATGGGACAGCTGCTTTAGTCAGCATTGAGTGCATTCATACCGATAATTGCATGGAGTCAAATCCTAAACGTGGGTTCTGGGGTAGAAAAACAAAGTATCCTTCATACAAAAGTGTGGACAACACTGACCATGAGCAAGTCACTAAAAGGAAGTATAACAGACCTTTTAACTTTTTTCTTTCATTTAGTCATATCCTAAAGGTCTTTAACAGATATGAACATTTGGAAAAGAGTAAAGAAAAGGAAGACTGGGATGGCAGTGAAAGAATAATTGAAAATACCAATAGGAATACTCAGTGTACAAATAATACAGAAGTCTCTCAATGTAATAGTCCTAACGGAAACAAATATATTACAGCCAGAGAGCCATGTTGCTCATTGGACTGTATTTCTCCTTCATGGGAACCAGTGGCTCTAGGTCAAAGCTCACAGGAAGAAACTTTGTTAAATATGAGTTATCTGGAATATTACCCAGTTAAATGTGAATATTCACGAACACAGAATGAAACAGTGGAGAATGTTCAAGACAACAGTCGTGACAGCTATAGAAAGTTTTCAGATACATTACACAGACAAACAGCAGTTCCAGCTTTTACCTATATTGATATAGACCATAGGCAACGTAGAAGAGATAAGGAGTTTTATAGTATTTGTATTGTAGATGCTGAAGATCTGAAAGTGGATGAAGAGATGCCAGCTACCGAGCATGGAGCGATGGCAGCAGACATAGATAATTCAGCTGTCACAGTTGAAGGAATGTGCAATGTGATATGCCCTCGAGACACTAGGAAAGAATTTCCAATCCTGCGGTCAGTACAAGTAGAAGCAGAGTTTAATACACAAAAAGAATCCTCTGTAGGTGAAGAGGAGCATAGGTCAAACCTGCAAAAAAATGAAACAAAGGAGTATTATCATATGGACGTCCAGTCATCTTATACAGGCTTACTGGATAGCAGCTGTCAGACATATAGGCTAAATATGGACTCTATAGCAACAGATGGTTTAAGAGCACTAGTATATGATGAAGAGTTTTGTGAAAATAGAATTCAAAGATTGGATATACTAGATAGTAGTGTCAGTTTGAATGAATCAATTAATAAAAACAATGAGTCTGTAAAATTTGTGAATGCTCTTAAAGAACAATATTGTCCTTATTCAAAAGGTGTGAAACATGTTGACAGCTCCACTTCTGACATCTTATTGGCTTTAAATCCTAAAGAATATAATTTAGGAAAGACTGAGAGAAATTGTAATACTGAGACCACACCATTTCATTTAAGTGAACGTTTACTGAAAATTGAAAAGGAAGCAAAGACTAAACAAAAATTAGATACTACAAGTAACTTACATTTTCACTTAAAATTTCAGAAAACAGACAGTGATTCCTTTTCAGTGACTCAAGATCTGGAAAACCTTAGCCAAGAGGATTCCCTATTAAAGCCAGAAAGTAAACTAAATTCTAATGAGAAGACAAACGCATTTCAGACAATGTACTGTGAATTTAGAAAAGAGGCCCCTTTTACTTCTTGTGAATGTGACAGCAAATTGGAACAGCTCCTGGAAGATAAAGAGAAATACACAGATGAAATTTTGTGTAGTTTGGAAAATGTTTTGGGTGCAAACGTGATTCAAGTGCCCTCAACATTAAAGAGTGTTTTAGATTTTCAAACTGATATGAAAGGCAGCACTGAAACAAAAATACTGTCAAATGTTTTAAGTCCTAATACCATAAAAGATGACAATCATGTGAGCATCATTGGGCAAACTCCCTCATATCAAGCAGATAACATTCCTGTGGAAACTGGTTGTCTGAGAAGGACTTCATTAAGGGTAAGAAATCATACTTTAGCATCTTGCAAACCACATAACATAAGTACACATGAAATAATCCAAAAGGAAAACAGTCTAGAATGTCAGCTTTCACCAGCACTGCCAGAAAATAAGGGTAAATTATATGACTATTCCAGTTCATTTAACAAAAACAGTATTTCCTCTGTATCTTTGCTGGCATATTCAAATGTGAATAAAATGGACTTGAATTATAAACAAGATGAACTATGGGATAAATGTTCATTTCATGCAGTGGAAAATGAATTGAGTGCTGGAACTGACCCTGCCAGATTAACAAGTGGTGGTGTAGAAATGGTGAAACAACCAAAACTAGAAATGCTTCAACGGGGGACCATTAATAATGAAACAGGAAATAGTGAGCCAGATTCTGAAGTTACCATTTTTGATCATGACAGTAATACAGTAAGTCTCAATGGAGACTTAATACATAATCAGAATGTTTTCTCAGTTATGCATGATAGACCTCTAACTTTGGAAGACTGTACAGATGATAGATTAAAAATGGGGAACAGTTTCAGAAATCATCAAAGAGCTAGTAATCCTATATTTGGATCTCCTAGCTATCTGTCTCCATCAAGCCAAAGATCCTATTCAGATGTTCTTCAGAAACAAGTGGGAAAGTGTGATGTGACAGATAACTGTGACTATACAGAATTAGACCCAGTTTACATTAAAAGGTCTACTGAACCTTTGGCTGAAAAACTTCCAGAAACTTATGAAAAATGTGTTTCAGATCTACAGGAACCAGAATTTCAAAGGGGTGAAGAAAACCTGTGTCACAATCTGTCAAAGGAAGAAAATGTTGATGTTTCTAATACATCAGCTGACTATCCAGAAGCACAAACAAGTGAGAATATAAAGTGGTTGGGAACAAAGAACACTGAATCTGAAAACAGCAGTTACATTCTAGATGCTAAGATGAAAAGTTTGAGAAAACTTTCCACCACAAATCATGAACATACTGAAACTTGTGGTCTGAACACATCTGATAAATCTTTTTGTGGGGTTTATACTGACCCAGGGCAGGTAGATAGATATGCTGCTACTCCTTCATATGCATTACCTGGTGTCCCAGTTGGTGCTAGAGAACTTTGGCAAGGCAATGAGAACTGTGATCTAGATCTGATGGGAGATACTTTGAATGAATCAGAAAATATCTGTAAGCTGGATACACAAAATTCCCAAGATGAAATGGGTTCACAGTTCTTAACTCTGCAGGCTGATAATGCTGATTTTACAAGTCAGATATTTTCTGACACCATCTTTAGTGGTGGTAATGAATATCTGATGGACTATTCATGGAATACTGATACTTCTAACACAGTTATGGAGAATGACCGACAACATGTAACTGAGAATTTCCAGAACCAACCTCAAGATTTGACAGTTTCTTCATTTGCTGTAGAAAGAGATCCTTATCAGTTGCTAGTAGCAAAAAATGGTGGTATTTGGGGATGGCAAGATGCAAAATTTGTAAGTATTTTTATAAGCATGATTTGATCATTTACAGTATATTAAACTTTAAAATGTGGCTCTTGAAATTGGGAGTTGGAGTAAATCTTAAGTCCAACTTATGATTTGATTAAACAGCACAAGTTTCATATACTCTTTCAAAAAGTGTATTGATCAGTTGTGGCTCAATAAAATGAAGTTATGTCATGCTGATATAGTCAAAAAATGTTACTGACCACTGTCAAATCTAAATCAATGCTGTTTAGAAGTTTAATCCTTGCCAAAGTATGTGAATTTCCAGAATTGAAAATTGCTGTGTAAATGAGATTGTGCTACAACTGTTCATCACAAGTGAAGAAAGCTATCTGAAGATTGTCAGTAGTCCCCTTCACTGTGGTATCTAAGAGCTATATTTATAATCACAAAATAAAATGACATTTTCTATTCTAATGTATTCTACATCACATATATTAAAAACTGCTGAGAGCCTGCATCACTTAAAGGGAGTTTTAAATCTTAAATCAAACTTTTTCAGAGTAGTTCAGATCAGCCCTGCAGCGTGTTCATTTATTTCAGTGGGAATGCCTCATGTCATGTCAAGATTAATTACATTTTTAGAACCAAGTAAACCTTGTGCCTGCACACTTGACACCAAGTACTTCTCCTCGTGAGGAAGGATGGTACGGTGGTTAGGGCACTAGGGTAGGACATGGGAAATTAGAGTTCAGTTTCTTGCTCTGCCACAGACTTGCTATATGAACTTGGGGAGGTCACTTAGACCCATACTTGAAAAGGTAGTTAGGCATTGCAGTGCTGAGTGGAGCAACACCTAAATACATGTAAAAATTCTGTGCTTCAGTCTCTGTCTCCGTTTCCCATCTGCAAAATGTGGTACTAGCACTTCCCTTCCAGAGGTGTTGCAAATAAATACATGGAGAATTTGACAGAGGTACAATAGTGATGGGGATGCATCCATGCATGCATGCATGCATACACACATACATCTTGCTAATTTACCCCACCCTCCCCACCTCAGTCTCTTGTAGCACAGATCATTCCCACCGTTCTGTCACTCACTTCAGCTCATCAGTTCTCTACGCCCCTCATTTAATCACTTTTCTCTTCCCACCCCAACGCTAAAATTCATCACTTTTGTCTCCTACCAAATCTGTTGCATTATAATGAGTTCCTTGGTGGCAATGGCAACAACACCACACCCAGCCTGGGTAGGCCTCAAGGCCTTCGTGATGGCAAATGCTTCTCCCTTTCCTTGCTGCTCCACTTTTGCTGTTCCTGGGGCAGGGGGGTTCTGCTTTGCCCCCTCCTTTATTTAGGGAGGAGGCTTGTGGAGCTCCTGAAATCTTTAGTTCCTTTCTGGAAAGGGATTAGGAGCTTGGGTATCTTCTGCACACCTTTTGAGGAGGGCATTGTAGAAGTGAGGGAGAAGGAAGAGCTGCACGGCAGCTAAACAGGAATGTACTGGGTTAGGTCTTGGCCAACCGGGGGAGAGAAAAGAACAAACTTGACTTGCAGCTGCTTCTCCAGCTCTGCCTTGGTTCGCTGGCAAAGCAAGTGGAGTTCCACCGACAGGCCCAGTGTATCAGTAGCAGCTGCTCTAACCTTGCCCAGCAATTTCACCACCAGCACCTGATTCACATTTTTAAGGCCCTTTGCAGTCAGAAGGGCTGGGAATTTCCTTCTTTTTAAAAATGGAAGTTGATGGCATTGGTCATAATCATTGGGGAAAGCTTCCTGGAAAAGCTGGGAAATAAATAAATAACACCGCATGTCTGAATTCAGCAGCATTTAAAAGTGTATTACCTGCCACACACTCATCACCCTTTTAAACTATTATTGATCTCCTGGTTGTAAAAATGGATGAATTGGTAGTGTAAATGGAACACAATGGTCTTCAGCACCATTGCCATTTTAGTGATTTCTATAATGGTGCTGGAAACAGTGTTCTCCTATCCTATTTATACTACAAATTGTTTCCAGTGCTGGTTAAGGGGGGGCATGTAGTGTCAGCAGCAACAATTCAGTTTGCATGTATAGGTGGTGCTAAAGGAACATGCTGAATTGTCTTTTTTTTTTTTTTTTTTTTTTTTTGCTACCAATCTTTTGGCCGCCTTCTTGCCAAATGGTATTAGCCAAGTTTTGTCATACATACTTCATATGGTGCTATTTTTCTTCTCTGTTCTCTTTCACAGGAACAGGCAGGGAACAAATCTCCGCTTGAAGTAGAGATGTAACATAAACATTTGTTAGTAAGCAACGTAAAAGATGTATTAACAAACTTATGAGTGACAGATCCGTGAAAGCTACAAACATTAGTCCTTGTAGCCTGCAGAAATATTAAGTTCTACACAATGGTATCATCCTTGCACCAGTAGTTCTGTTACTGTTCCTCCTTTTTTCCCGTCAATCAGTCGTGTGGTGAAGGAACTTGGGATGCCCTCTAGCATTATATGTCAGGTTTCTTTTATGTCACATATATAAATGTGACTCATCTACGAAGTACATAATCCAAAATTTCTTTTCTAGGAGTCAACCAAGGTTTCTGAGTTAAATCCTAATGCAAAGGTATGGGGGAATCATATGTTACATTTGGAAGCTAGTGGTGCCACTGATGGTAGTGTGAACAAAACCTGGGAAGAAATACCTGACCATCCTCCAGATTCCTGCAAAGAAGGTATGACTAATAGTTTAAAAAGCTTCCATTCTGGTTGAAGTAAACCCAGTCCAGAACTTCCGACTAATGTCACAAATTTTCTAGTGTAAGACGTAAACACGAAAATGATTAAGAAAACAAGGGTATTCTCAGTGTTCTTCTAGAATACAATTCTTTACTGAGGTTTATTTATATAATTCAGTTATTGCAAATGAAAGTTTAGACCTTAATGAAAAATCCACTTCAGACATTTTCTTGTAATCCTTGCTGCAGGACTGGATGCCAATGGTGATGGTGACAAAAAGCAGCAAAATGCAGTGTTAACAGAACTGCAGGAGCCATCGCTAACCGTTCCAGTGTCAGACCAAAGAGATATGAACCCTTTGGCTCTAGATAATTCAGAGTATGAATCGATACATGAAACCACCCAGACAGGTAAGAAAAGAAACTTTCTTTATGCTTCGATAGAAATTAATTGTAAACTGTTTGGCTTGTAGCTGAATAATGAACATGTATACTGCAGAACCTCCGAGTTACAAAAACCTCGGGAATGGACGTTTGAAGGAACTACCATAACGTTTTGTTCAGAGTTACAAAAGTTCACATCTAAACATTGACTTAATACAACTTTGAAACTTTACTATGCAGAAGAAGAATGCTGCTTTTAACCATCTTAATTTAAATGAAACAAGCACAGAAACAATTGCCTTGTTACCTTTTTTTAACTTTCCCGTTATTTGTTTAGTAGTTCACATTTAACACAGTACTGTACTGTAGTTGCTTTTTTGTCTCCACTGCTGCCTGATTGCATACTTCCGGTTCCAAATGAGGTGTGTGTGTGTGTGTGGTTAACTGGTCAGTTCATAACTCTGGTGTTCATAAATCTGAGATTCTACTGTACTAGATACAAACATCACAGGAAATAATCACTCTTGCTCGTCAGCCTAAACGTCTTACAGAATGTGTTCAAAATCTGAATTCTGTCAAAGTACAGTACAGTTTTCCCTTAAAAATTAGCATGCTAATATAAACCTAATCGGTTCTTGTATGATACTGCATTTTGTGGGTATTAAATCTCTACAATAAGTGTAAGGAGGTGAGCTAATAAGTGTCTAATACTTGTGTGAAGCAAAAGGCAATGTTAGTTGCTATAAAGACTTTTTTTAAAAAATTAACCATTTGTTTAAATGTGAATTTTTCACTTATCCTAATGTGTTGCTTATACTCTTTTGTTTGTCTTATGAAACTGTTTCACACACATTCTTCTGAGTCCCCCTTGTTATAAGCTTCTTAATGAAGCTGTAAATGACCAAACTTTGTCGTGGTGTGTTTCAGTAAAGTTTTCAGACTACTGCAGAAGGGTCTTGCTATACTTACTCTTAACTAGCTCTTTTTTTCAGTATATATTATAATGATTATGTAGCATAGTGTCAGGAATAGATTCCAGTTCTGACTGTTTAGTGGCATAACTAACAGCTTCAGGGATGGGGGGGAAGGAAACTGAAGATAAATGGGTAAAGGTGAATTAAGAAGGAAGGAAAACAAAAGACCGTAATAGTGGTGGTGGGTTCTAGAGATAAGCATATTTTTTCCGCTGAATGGAAAAGATCGTTAAACAGGCAGTAAATGATATAAACTAATGTTCAGTTACTATGTTTGGTCTTTGTACATACCTCCCATTGACCTCATTGGGAGTCTTCACTCTAGAGTGACTTTTAGTATGTAGTCCTAAACTTGTACACTAGCCCAAGGGCAATAATTAGAAATGAAATTTGACCTTCTTGACACAGAGTTTGACATCCCTGCTCTAGGAGACACAAACGTAACATTTACAATGGGGGGGAAATGTGTCTGTAACCATTTGTACATCAATTACGTTTACGAAAATGGTACCGTAGAACTGGTTTGAGTTACAGCAGCTACCTCTTTTCTTCAGAGTTGTAGTGTTTGTGAATTTGGAACACGGTGGTGCGGGCATTGGTGAAAATGGATCGGTTCTCAAACTTCATTGGACCTCAGCCCCCTTCCGACAACAAAAATTACTACACAATCTCAGGAGAGGGTACCTGAGCCGGCCTGAGACCTGCCACCCCATGGGGGAGGGAGGGGCAAAGCCGAAGCCCAAGAGTGTCACCCCTGGGCAGGGGGCCTGTAACTTGAGCCCCTCTGCCCAGGGCTGAGAGCCTCAGACTTTGGCTTCACCATGGGGCTTGGGCTTCAGCTCTGGGTGGCTGGGTTCAGGTTATAGGACCCCCGCCCAGGGCTGAAGTCTCAGGGGTGGCAGGGCTCAGGCTTTAGCTTCAGGCCTGGGCCCCAGCAAGTCTAACGGCCTCCCTGGTGATCACATTGAAACAATGTTGCAACGCACTTTGGGGTCCCGACCCACAGTTTGAGAACTGCTGATAGTTCACTGCACTGCTTCCTTGATATTTGCAAGGGGTTATTCAACCTTGAATTTACTTAAGTTTCTTTTCAGTCTTGTAAAGCTCTTCCAACTGCTTGTGGGCACAGAGACATCCAGATATGTTGCTTTATTAATCTTTTATATTCCTGATGTAGGGATTATTTATTCCTTACTTTTCTGATTGGTAGTCATTTTTTTAGTATCTAGCGTTCAAGTCTTATTAATGTTGAAAGTTTAGGCTACAGCTGACTCTGGGTATGACTTTTGAAGAAGTTACTTTTTCGAACTTTCTGGCAAAATTCACTTTTAGATTTCACTGTTTCTATTCAATTTAATCATACAACCGTACATCTTCCATACTTAGGAGGAAATGACCAATTGCAGCCAGAAGGTCAGGAAGACCTACGAGAAGTGCTTAAAAAAACCCTGGAGTTCTGCTTATCTAGGTATGTATAATAATACATAAATATGGGACATCATAGGATAGTTAGGTTCCTGTTATATATTACCTTCTATCCCTAAGATGTGATGGGATCTGTATCTTCCAAAAGTAAAAACTTAATGGAAAGGAATAGCAATATGAGAGGAAATGATCCATAGAAAAATTCCAGCATGTAGTGCTACTGAGATATTCTGTAGCTTAAACAGAAATAATGGATTCAATGGAGAAATTACTGGATCAGGTGCTGTGGCTTGTGTTTTATGCAGGAGGTCAACAGTGGTCACTTCTGGCCTTCAAATTAATGAATCTACTGTTCTGAAATTCATAACCCAGTTTTATTCATCACATCTCTGTACTACTTCACTACCTTTTTTGTGAATTTAGATTAAGAGGATAGTGAGACTACTATGAAATAAATCAAATACAATTCATAAGGTTGTTTCTATACCGGAGGGCTTTGATATGCTTGTGCATTCTGCCTATGCATCTGTATTTGACATGAAGTAAATAATTCCTTTTATCCTACATGGTTATAAAACTAATACAAGATGTTAACCTTTGAACTCCTGTGTTACCACTTAAAGTTAACATCCACTTACAATTGACAGTCCATTGAAACAGTGGAATTTTCAGGACCTAGCATATTCAGGAAGATGGATCACTTGCCTCTTCCAAGTATGCGAGCACAATTTGTGGCAGTGAAATGGCTAATGGGTGGTGCTCATTCTAACAATTAGTTTGAAGTGGAACAGCAAAATAATGGTGTTGAGTGGTTCTGATGGAAAATGAGTGAAAATATTTTCTCAAGACAAAGGGTGCTGTAAGAATCTGGTACTTGCTACTTTATGGAGATGGATATAACATTCCACTGTGGGAATTTTTTCTTTGCAAATAATCCTTTTTTGCACATGATGAATTTAATGGGAAACCAGGATTAACCACTTATTTTTCCTTCCAACAGAGAGAATCTTGCCAGTGACATGTACCTTATATCACAGATGGACAGTGATCAGTATGTGCCAATAATGACAGTAGCAAACCTTGATCATGTCAAGAAACTCAGTACTGATATGGATTTGATTGTGGAAGTGCTGAGATGTAAGTAAATCGTGTATTTTGACAGCATTTTTGTTGTACATACTAAATGCTTTAGAACATACTAAATATTTGCAACTTAAATAAGGCCACTTAAAACTATCGAAAATTAGCGAATGTTCAGCCTTTCATCTAGTGCTAGCACATTCATATTTCACTGCCTTAGACAGAATTTCATAGTTTTAATTAGATTAAAAGTCTGTCTATACAGTAACAATGAGCATGTTTAAGATGGCTGGAAAGTAACCACATTTTATACTATGACCGTTTACACGAACAGGATCAAAATTGTTTAAAAACAGGTTTATGTAAACCGTGCAGGCAGACCTTAAGTGACCTTAAGTCTTTTAGGGTGTAAAACTGCTTCACTTTCTGTTTTCTAAAACCAGATTTTTTTTTCCCCTTTCCTCTTAGCATTGCCTTTAGTCCAAGTGGATGAGAAGGGAGAGAAAGTCAGGCCAAATCAGAATCGTTGCATTGTGATTTTACGTGAAGTACCTGAATCTACACCCATTGAAGTAAGGATTTTGTAGTTCCATGAAACAAATAATGGTTCATCCTCTTGACTCGGGAATTAGCATTCTCCCGTTGACAACAAGAATATACAGAGGGGATGTAACCTACTTTTTAACATTTCTAATGAGATTGCTAGACTTTGGTTTATAAAGTCCATTAGAATGATCTGTGGTGTTTCTCTGTAGAAATGCATGATTTCAAGAATATTACAGTAAGATGTGTGTTTCACATGAACTTCTGTAAAGGTCTGAAGCACTTAAACTGCTATTGAGACCATACAGAAATTCTTATAAATAGGTTTAACTGCTGGTCTTCCTCTATAGAACCATGGTTGTAGGTCTTTTGCACTACAGACCTATTCAGGGATTTAGGCAGGTGACCATGCCTCCACAATAGGTTAGCAGAGTACTTCTCTATGGCTTCCTCAGCTTAGAATCTCCCTCCCTTAAAATACTCCCTGCTGGCCTTCTTCACAATATGTTCCGGCCTGTTTGCTCTGGAGCATAACTAGTAAATGGATGAAATTGTGAAAAGGAAAAACTTCTAATGCAAAAAGTCACTGCTGAAGCTGGAAGCCTGTCCCGGCGAGTGACTGCAAGCTTCAGAAGCTTTCCTGTAGCGCTGAGACAATCAGCTTGATGTACACTAGTTTTGTTGGAAGGAGTGTTAGTAGTCCAGTGGACCACTAACTATGGAACGTGAAGAAAAAATCGGGGGTGGAATGTGAAGTCATTCAGTGCGTATCTTTGAAGCAGATTGGACTTGATAGTAGAAAGAAGATGGAGCAGCAGAGGGATCTGTAACTACTTCATTTTGGGGAGCAAGAAGGAGGCAGAGACACTTAACACAGGATGGGAAAGCATATGAATGAAAACGTACAAGAAAAATTCATATTGAAAGGAATTAAATGTATTCTATTACTGGCGGAAAAAGTCATAGGAAGTAACAATGGACTTTAAAATAAACAGAAGCATAACATTCTTAAAGAACAAAAAAAGGGAAAATTAAAATTGAAGATATGGCAAGTCTTCCTTTCAACAGTCCAGCTATTTTAACTTTCAAGGAAGTTTGCGAAGAGAGGCATTTCATGTGTGTACGAAGTTGTTACATGGATGTTTTCCCCCTGTCACCCATTTGCTGATTATGACAAGATGTATTGGTGCTGGAACTGTGTAGCTGATCTGCCTTGAACACTTGCAAAATAGTTGTGTGAATCACTGGCTTTAAAAATGGCTAAGACCTGTCAGAAGAGAAGTGGATGGTGTAGCTAAACACTGTAGAAACTACAGTAGATGTAAATTGTGTACATTTTCTAATGTAACGGAAAATTGTAGAAAGTCTGACCAGAATGTTCAAAGCTTCTGTCAAGTCTTCAGAGTCACATGATGGTTCTGGATATTACTTGGCTTTTGGTTCTATGAATAAAACAGAATGGAATATTCTGTACTATAGGCAGAACTATTGTAAATTAACATTGAAAAGTATTTTTGCTTCTGTGCTGCCAAAGTCCGCTATTTTGAGGCAACTGAAATCCTGCATTTATTCTCAAATGAAAGCCCTCTAAATAGCTTTGTGCTCCTGTTTTTAAACAGTACTGAGAAGAACAATCCCAGTATGGCCTTCATAATGCAACATTTCATATCCCTGTATATGAAAAGTAAATTTTAAGGTTCAGCATTACTGTGGGTATTATAATCTCTCTCAATTGAAAAGCATTTTTATTCTGGACTCTTACCCGTCGTTCACGTTCAGAGTTCTACACTTCACAATAACCTTTCTTTTTTTTTCCCCCGTCAATTCTTCCCCACCCTTTCCTTAGGAGGTTGAAGCACTCTTCAGGGGCGATAATTTGCCTAAATTTATCAACTGTGAGTTTGCCTATAATGACAATTGGTTCATTACCTTTGAGTCCGAAGCTGATGCCCAGCAGGTAACAACTTTTTTTTTCGTATTGCCCAATAGTTATGCAGCCTTTCGAATGCTCCAGGGCACCAGCCGATCAGGGTGGGCAAAAATCCACTCGTAAATAAACTTTCTGTGACTATTTCTCGTCCAAGAAATACTGTTAAACCTCCAGTTAGTCATATCAGAAGCCTGATTTAGCAAAACATAACCCGTAAGAACTTTATCCTGTGTGCATATGTTCTTGTTTCCTGTGAAATACTTGAACCTTATTTACTACAAATGGCGATATTCTGTAGCATATCTTGAAGCATCACCTTATCTTAAGAAATAAAGTACTGATTTAGACTTTCTAAAGGTCTTTTTAAAAAACTGTGTAATTCTATATCAAATTTAACTTCAGTGACTAAAGAAATGTTCTAACTTGGATTGACTGTTTATACAATTACTTACCTCCATTTAGTACTGGTGATACTTCAAATGTGGCAATAGTTCTTGGTCTACCAAAACTCCTTTAACACTAGTTGTTGTGTTAAATTAATATTCATAATGTATATTTGACAACTTTTTAAAAAAATGTCCATTTTATAAGGCTTACAGATACCTTAGAGAAGAAGTGAAAACTTTCCAAGGAAAACCAATTAAGGTAAATAAAGCTGTTTGTACTATTTTATTTACTATTAACATAATAAGTTGGTGTACTTAAGTAATCTAAATCTCTCTTGCAGGCAAGGATAAAAGCAAAGGCAATAGCTATAAATACATTTTTGCCAAAGAATGGATATAGACCTCTGGACATGAACCTCTACACACAACAGCGTTATACAGCATCCTTTTATTTACCTCCAGTATACAGTCCCCAACAGCAGTTTCCTCTGTACAGCTTAATTGCCCCACAAACCTGGTCTACTACGCACAGCTATCTTGATCCAACATTGGTAAGTGTTCAGGAGTATGAAACAGCTGCTGCATGTTTAACTGTTTCAAGAAGAGTGTTTAGCGTTCAGTTTGAAGGACTGCATGTGGGAGGTCAAAATCTAAGTTCCACTCTTCTGATTGTATGTGGTGTGGGCTTTTCTTGAAAGTGGACATTGGCAGTCCATATTTTGGAGTATGAGACCCTCTTTGAAAGAGGAATCTGGTTTCTTTTTTTTTTCTTTTTTTAAAGAAAGGGAGGCTTCAGAAGTTATTTTCCTCATGCTTTAAATTCAGATCATAAGGTTTTTGTTCTGAAGGTTAAACACTTAAGCATCCCCCTCTGAGTAATGGTATTAAATAGTTTTTAAAAGGTAATCTTCATAGCATATGTGTATGAGTGTATTTATAAATCCAATTCAATGTTTTATGTACGGAAAGCACCAAACAGGACTAGTTGAGAGGGTATAATCTAGCATATTAGTTTAAAATTTTAAGATTTTTCTCTTGCAAGGTTAATGTGCAGGATTGCCCTATTCGACATATCCTGACAGTTTTACAACTAACATCTTTATTATTAGGTTTAAGAATTATTGATAATCTCTAAGGAAGTACTGATTTAAAGAAATCTTACATTTTCTATATTCAGAGCTAGCGGCAGCCTTAGGTCTACATTGCTAGTGCAGTCACATGAGTTACTTGACAGACCCCACACTCTCTGTATTCTACAGCCTTTCCTCCTCACCACTTACTCTTGCATCAGCATTCATGTCACGCTCCGTCAGTACCCAGCCCAAGTTGGGGAAGCTAATGGTCCAACCAGCAGACCAAATTCAGTGATGAATCCTGGTCATGTGCCACCTGAGGCATGTTGTACATGCATGGAGAAGAAGGTGTGACTTAGTGCCACATCAGAATTACTTGGGCCAGCTCCACTCTCCACTTGTGCTTCTTGTTTGGTCAGTTCTATTCATGCATGCAGCTTTTTGTGCATTCAGTGGCTGTGGAGTGTCATTGATTGGTGAGGGCCAGGGTTGTCACAAGTGGAACCATCCTCCCACCCCCACATCTGTCTTTAATTGGGGTTAAAATAAACTAGGGTAGCAGTGCTCAAAATTAGAAAGAGACTATTTAGAAATCTTGGCAAATGATTAAAGTCTCTTTGAACTAACTTGATAATTAGAAAGTTGTGGTGAACACATTGACACACAGGGAAAGCAGCCAGAACCCTTTGCAGTTAGTGTTTAAAGGGAGCTATAGAATGGGGAGGAGACTTGATGGAGTGCACGTTCATCTCTGGACACCCATGTCCTGATTTAAGTAACACCTAAAAACTTGTTTGATTTTTGAGATGGACAAATGAAGACTCAGTAACAGCAGTAATTGTGCCATTTTCAAACATGGTCACATTCTTGTTGTCCAACAGTATCGCTGGTTATATTAAAGTCAATAAAAGCATGTTGAGGGTTCCATTAGAATTGGAAGGAAAAGTCATTTTCTGAATGGAAAATGATCAAAATGAAATGTTTTCAAACTAAGGGCTCTTCTGAGGAAAGGGTACTGATCATTTAAAAGACTTTCACTTAAAGAATAATTTGAATAACCTGAATTACATTTATTTACCACGTGCATTTCACTCAGTTTGGACAATAAAAAATACTTTGACTTTCTTGGTTCTTCACAATTAGTGCAGTGTTGCAGCATTTGGGTTACAAATGCTGTAACTTCAGAGCAAGCCTTTTTCACTGAATCTTCACTTGCATTAATAGGCTTTGTAAAATCTTTATCTAAATTTGAAGCCTAAAATATTGAACAATGTCACTTTTAATCCCTTGATGGTGGCCTGTTTGCTGGCATGTTGTTTTATGCTGCCAGTAAGTTGTGGTGTGACAACTGCACTGTTAAATTTCAATTGTCAGTGATTTGTGATGCTCTTCGCACTTCTAGACAGTGTGGGTGTTTTCCTATATATATAGTTTTCAGTAGACATAATGTAACCTCCAGTTCTTTGAGATGGACTTGACACTGTTAAGCATTTATGTAGTACTCTTTTCATACATGTTTGAAAGTTTAATTCTCAGCTCATCTTGCTGATGCAAGTATTAACTGAGACTGTTGTCTTACTGTTAACACACTCAGTTGTGGGTTGTTGGTTTTTTTGAGCAGCAAACTTTCCTTTGAACTAGTTAGGCAGGAAAGACAATTTTCTTGGTGCTTGTGCCATTGTAAGAAGTAACTGTAAACTTGGGTTTAATTTTTTAACTAAAATGATTGCTTAGTATGCTCAATGATAGGGGGAACATTAGTAGAAGGTGGATAGGAATAGTAAAAAGTAAGTCTAAAATTTAAGAGCTTCACTTTGACTTTGGTAGCTCCCTTTCAATAAGCATTCTGTTACGTCCTCTTTTCCCTATTGGGAGCAAGACAAACAGTAATACACATGTAGAGTGGTGCCGAACAACATGAAAAATTAGAGGTCCCTGTAACAGACATTTACCAATTTTGGTAAGACTTTGTCAGCAAGCTCTTAGGAAGATGATGAAGAGATCTAGCATAAGGAGAAACTGTAAGTGAAAGGTTGCTAGCCTTGACAGTCAACATGTTTTGTATACATTGGTAATACTGTACTTGACTAAATGTACTTTAAGAGATCGTGACTGAGGTATTTATATGTTATAACTATTGCTGAATGCTTGTATTATTAAATAGGTCAATATAAACTGATTAAGTAGCAGTTTTCTTGGCATACTGAATAAATTTAACTTACCTGTTTTACTGTCTTTTTCACATGCAGTGAAGATTTGTGCAAGTTGTAGTAACTAGATAACTGGCCATTCCAATAGTTACTGTGAACTCTGAACAGAGATTGTTTTTTACGCAGTCCATAATTTTCAAATCTGGACGTCAACGCTGTTTAAAATGATTTGTGCTTCAACATAGCAATCACACCTATTTTTACCTTCAGACAGCTAAAACATGAGATGTGATTGTATCCTCCTCTTTGGCACACTTGAAAATGAGTATTGGAAAGTGAAGTTATCTTAAAGTGTAACACGAATCTATAATGTATTGTGCAGAGGGATGGAGTAACAAGGTACTAGAAATGCCAAACTGGGATGTTGGGGCATAATACCCGTTTTTTGCTTTCTACTACCTTTTACACTGCTACCTACTACCATTACTCTTCCAAAGCTGAATGGCTTCATGTCCTCCTTCCACACATTTCATTCTTCTGTGCAGCTCTTCACTCCTGGAACCTGCTTCCTGACCCTGTCTGCCATGCATCCAGCCTTGCCTTAAATATCTTTCTCAAAATGCACTTATTCCATGAGGCTAACACTTTAACCTTCGAGTTATCTTTGAATCCAAACCAGTAAGGGGGAAACTCCTTATCTTCGTGAAGCATGAATTAGTTACTTAAATAGCCATGTAAGCCTATTGTTGTAGTCCTTTTCCTACCCCAGCTGAATGGTGTCATCTCACTATGTTGTCTCTGCTGACGTCATAAACTCTTTGAGACAGGGACACTGTTTTACTAGTTTTTAAAGCTCCATGCATGTTCTGATGCTGTATAATATAGGAAACATATCTTAGACTACATAAGGGAGAAAATTAGATCAATATTAATAGTAAAAAAAAAAAAATTTTATCTCCAGTTATCTTTAGAGCATGTGTAATGGCTGTTTATAAACTTCCTCTTGAATGAGTTTGTCATGCATGCACTGGCCTAAAAATGTTCTTATCACATAATCTTAAACTAAAAATGAAAAAATAAAAACCTTTTTGAAATACTGTTCTGCGTAGAATGCCATGGGATATCGTTTCAAAAATAACTTCAGGCATTCAGAACAAGCGAAGAGGACTAGATCTCAGAAATGAAGGGAATTAACCTCCAAATTTAACTTACTTAAAGAATACCATAGTCGCTATTTTGACAAACCCGTGGAGGTTCAAGACCTTTAGTATAAATAAGTATTCAATTTTCCACTCTGAAGATAAACATTCAGTTTGGTTATATAGTATGTAATCTACAAACGTATGTCCACACAATGTTTTTATTCTTTAGGTAACGCCATTTCCCAATGCTGGATTTATCAATGGGTTTACATCACCAACCTTCAAGCCCCCTGCTTCTCCATTGACTTCACTCAGACAGTATCCTCCCAGAAGCAGGCAAGTTCAACCAAATAAAAATGTATATTATCATTTTTTAAAATATCTGTATTCCAGGAGTTGTGCAAGTTACTTTATTCTTCATAGCTAAAAAAACCTTTAGCTTGCAAGTTGCACGCTAAATTAAACTTGCTGTAAGATTAAATATGGCCAGATGATACTGATATCAACATAAAAACACCGCAATATTAAAAGTGATTGATTGCACTGCTCCCTTGTAGCTCTGAACTGGTCTGCTATGTGCATGATCAGAGTTTGGCTTTGTAACTTTCTGTTCAAAGTTCCCACTGAAAATGTATCTTTCTGTAATGCAGATTACTAAAATTTGTTTTTCTGGACTGGTTGCAGTATTCAGCTCTGAGAATACTGTATTTGGAATGTCTTTCCTGAAGTCCTTGGCTGCAATTATACTATTAGAAATATACTTATCAGCAGATTTATTCATATTGTATATTTAAGTTTAGAATAGTTTTAGTCAAGCACTAAGTTAAAATAGAAGTTCCAAGGTTTAATTTTGCTAAAAATACTTCACTTGTATCCATATAATAATCCATCTCTTTTTAAGAGGATGATCAATTTATAAGGATTATATAAATATACAACAAAGTGCCGAGCAGTTCACATAACCATTTTCGAATACAATGTATTCCTGATTTGTAGGAATCCTAGCAAATCACATCTACGGCACACCATACCCAATGTAGAAAGGGGACCTGGGCTTCTAGACAGTCCTACAATATTCAACTTTTCTGCTGATCGTTTGATTAATGGTGTCAGGAGTCCACAGACAAGGCAATTGGGGCAAAACAGGACACGGATGCAAAATACTACTACAAGTTATACAAAGAGGGATATAGGAACTGGACGAATGGAACAGACTAATATTGACTCTTCCCCTGGCTTAGGAAGAGGAAGGTGAGTGTTTTTAACAGTGGTTCGTATAAATACCTGTGGTGTGGTCTGCTTCTGAGTATTTATTTGTATACACAGTAGTAAACACTTTCAGAAACAGGAGTAACATTAAAACATTAACTATGGCCATGTCTTTTCAATATAATTAAGGCTCTGATTGAAACGTTTTCTCTGAACATGTTCAGTTGATTAAACAATACATTAATGTTAAACAAGGGAGGTAACCTGTTGTGGCTGTAAAATGTTGAAGTTCTAACCTCTTTTTAGAGAACTTTCATGTTCATTTTTGACTTGTGCTAAAATCATCTGTTGTCTAAAACTGTATAAAGAGTTATATGTTAAATGAGGGCCCAGTTTAAGTGAATTGGTTTTCTTAAGTGACTATTTAAAAATGGCACTTTCAGTTGGTCCTGCTTACTGTGTGTTCAGTCATAACTGCTAGATTGAGTGAAACAGTTAACATTTTGCACTCAGTCTAATACTGTAGATAATTCACCTAGGAGTATGTGAGCAGGATTGTATCGTGGCTAACACATAATATAGTTAACTAATTTTCAGTGGCAGGGCCAAATCGTGGTTTCACTTATACCTATGTGATGCAAAGAAAATGGAGTTGCATAAGAGTAACCAAGGGCACATTTTGGATTGTGGGATCTATTGTGCTGTAAGGAAGAAATCCAGTTTACACTTCAGTTCCCAGGTGAAGTTGGCAGGGCTGGGAGTTAGAGAAGCAATTTTTAATTTGCAAATTGAGCAGATTTGATATGGAAGCCATTGAGATACAAACATAAAACCACACTGCCATTTTTTAGTCACACTTTTAGGATTGTATGTTAAAGTAATTCTGGGGAAAAAGGAAGTTATCACTCTTCCTTATCAATAACCATTTGAATTATGAATAGGGCTCAGTGTCCCTCACAGAGGTTGCGGAAGTCATGGAATCTGTGATCTCCATGACTTGTGCAGGGACCAGTGTGGCTGACCCCAGGGCCACCCAAGCAGTTGGCTCTGGGGACAACCACTCAGGTGGCCCCCCGGGGACAACCACACCAGCTGCTGCTCCAGCCGTGGTCCCTGGCTGGCTGGCTGGAGCAGCTGCAGTCTGCTGGCCCCAGGCTGCCCCTGGTACCTCTTCCTCACCACACCACACACCAGGTTTAATCACAGGTATTTTTAGTAAAAGTCATGGGCTGTGAATTTTTGTTTATTGCCTGTGACCGGTCCATGACTTTTAGTAAAAGTACCCATGAATAAATCGTTGCCTTAATTATGAAATGTCAGTTTTTTCAGAAAGCTGAAGTCAGAAGTCAAATTTTACCTTGCCTTTTCACTAAATAAAAATGAGTACTTTAAATGTAAAAGTAAGAACTCCTGGAGTTAAATCCTTTAGTGTTGTATGCAAAAGAACTATATCGGGACATGGTTTTCTTTTTCTAAAACAGGTTTAAGTTGTGAACGGTATGTTAACATATATAATCATGTAGATGGAAGACTTAAGTGGTGTTAGAATTTACATTCTGATGCTTTTGGCACTGGATAAAACTCTAGGATATTTCCTAGTGAGTTTCTATTTTTTTCTTAATACATAGATGTTATATTAACGAAGCATCACAAATGCTGTTACCTTTGTCTTTTTGGAAAGGCATAATGAAAAGCTAAAGATAAAATACGTGGTCGTCTTCAAGTGCTAGCTCATGTCAATTCCAATTAGGGGTGTGTGCACCTTGTGCACAATAGCCGGAAGGTTTTCCCCCTAGCAGTACCCATCGGGTCGGCTCGGACACCTCCGTGGTGCTGTATATAGGGCCCTGCCAACCCGCTGCCACTTCAGTTCCTTCTTGCCCGCTTTGTGCCAACAGCAGGGTGGGCTGCTGGGTCTTGGAATGGACATGAGCAACACCTCTTGAAGAACAACAGTTACGAAAGGCAGGTAGCTGGGTTTTTTTCTGCAAATAAGCTATGTTTTCAAGTTTCAGCCAGTACTAAATCACTTCCTAAATATAGGGTAAAAATTATTCAGCCCTTGTTTATTTAATGGTTTTGGGTGTCCCTGAGGCTTCCTGATAATTTTAGATAGTTGTATTTTGAACAGGGGGATTTTCATTTTAAAAAACAGTAGTTTTGCCTTGTGTAAACTTCGTGGCTTTTTTCTTGTATGAGCTTTTCTTCAATCATATTTCCTCCTTAATCCTTACTAGTCACGGTCTCTAAAATAATGACTTGTATAATAAGCCTCTAGGATGAGGGTGACTGTAATAAGGTAACTCAGAAATAGATTATTTTTATATCCCATCTAGACAAAGTTCTGATGTTAATTGTATGTTCTGTCTTCTAGGAAAAATTCATATGGCTATCGAAAGAAAAGGGAGGACAAGTTTACAGTGAGTGTTGGATCATAATTTAATCTATAAGTGAAATATGGATAACAAACAAGAACTTGATTACCATGAAGAGTAACTGACCAGGCTTAAATAAGATGTTACACAAGAAAACGTGCATTCTAATAGTAAACTAAAGATAACTGACTGTTTTGTTAAGGAAAATAGATCTAAATCTACGTTAGAATACACCACATAATGAACACTAAATATCGGGGGGGGGGTCTGATTATTAATGCAGAAGATTGGAGAGAAAATTTGAAATGCTAGTTTTTTTTAATGATACGTTACCCCCATTCTTACTACTTGTGATACTTCAGCTGAATGCCTGTGTATTTATTTAAACTTCCAGTGAGAGTTGACAAGGTAAGTACAAGGATTCCTCGAGGTTCAGACATGCCTCATTTGGAACTTGAAAATCACTAATGCACCATAGTAGAATTAAGAGTTAAAGAATTAGATATCTTACAGTGATTAATTCATTTGCAGTATCAATGATATAACTGGAACACCTATTAAAATGAGGCAGAACGCTGATTGTAGTATGATGTTTCAGCTCTAAAAACATCTTTGTAGAGAAAAAGCCACTAAGGTGCTTCTAAAGTTAACAAGGGGTGAAATGAGATGGATTTCAGAGGGAACACCACACAACACCTGATTTCAGAAATAAAGTGAGTTCATTTTATGATGGGTGGTGTATGAGCACAGTTGCCATCTACATAAAACTCAAGAAATAGATCATGAATGTAGTGTGCACTAACAGTATTGCAAGTTACCAAAAAATGCTGTTAATCTGTAACTTAATACAACTTAAATTTTAGGCATAAATAAAACATCAGACTTGAAATTTGAAAAGCTTGGGCTTACATCAAAAAAAAAAAACTTTAGTCAGTATCTGTAGCTCTGTTGTGGGACCTGAGATTTGATTTAACTTTATACCCACAGCCTTTCACTCAATTCACTTGTTTAAAACTTCATTGTCATAGCCCATTTGACCACTGTTGCAACAGTTTCTTGGTAAATGATGGTGAAACTTCATGAAATCATTTTTTCCTTCATTACATTATTACTGCAGATCTTCACTGAAGGAGGTGGCCTCTGCATAGTCCCACTTGTGGGATTGGTGCCTCATGGCATTGAGCTGTGGAATCTTCTAGACAGCAGGGTCTGTTTCTGTTAGAGCCCCTTCTAGAGATTCAGATGGTATAAAAGGGAGAATGGGCCCACCTGCCCTTCAGTTGGTTTTTAGCAGTCAAATGTGCAACGGTCTTGGATTGCAGATGGTATCCTTGGTGCTTCCCTTTCTCTTTCTTCTGTCCTTTCAGTTTTTACTTATATTTTAGATTGACAGGTTGGTACAGATTTGTTTAGTTAGAAGAAATGGTACACATCAGGCACAGGTACTGTCTGGACGACCTCAGGAGCAGGAGAGCCACCTCATTCACCCCTGCTCATGGCAGTGACTTCAGGCCCAGTTGACCAATTCTGCCGTCAGATGTCCAGCATCAGCTTTACTAGCTAATCTGGCGTTTGTGACACCAATAGGACCTGGGCCACCTTCTGCTCGGAAACTGTTCAGCTGAGTTCCCTGATGTCTGGATGATACCACTGAAACCTTGTAAGCTGTTTCTAGGCCCAGATTTGAGGTGATCTTGTACCTATTAAGTCTCATTCAGTCCTGCACCATGTAATGGCTCTGAAAATGTCTGATTTCTAATAATGTGCTGGTGCTGTGACTTTGAAATGGTCCAAGACCATTATTGCTTGGAGGCATCTAGTTTACCAAGACCATGGCCTGTCTCGGAAACAAAGCAGCAACACTTCCGATCATTGTAGCTGTACGTTTGTCCTGCTTATATGCAGTCAGCCGCACGCTGACAATCCTGCAAGCTTCTAGAAGAAAGCAAATTAAATATATATTTAAAAAAAAAAAAGTTGGCATCTACTCTTCAGACCCCACTGCTTTGGCATCAAAAGTCTTGATTCTGACTGGACTGGACTCTTGGGTGCTGCATTGCCAGTGCTTTAGTCCGGAATCTCTGCTGCTGAAGGTCCTAGAAAACCTTGGGCTTCCTTCATCCGTTAAGTACAGCAGGCAATCTATTTCAAGGACAGATGCAGTATCAATGGTATAAGGGGAACCCCTATTAAAATGAGTCAGAACTCTGATTGTAATGTTTCAGTTCTAAAAACGTCATTGAAGAGAGAGAGCCTTTCTTTTTTTTTTTTTTTTTTTTTTTCTTCTGTTCTTTACTGAAACCACCTGGACAAATAGTGAAGAGTTCTGCTATGTAACTTTTACTACTTTTTGTATTAAGTCCTATAATTACTAAAATGGTGACTCAGTGGGGAGAAATAAGCTTCTGTTTCTACAGTGCATTGTGACAGACCATGCGTAAGTAAGCTACCAAATATCGTTCAGCAAACGGCCTGGTCTACCAGTAGACTTTGTACCACTATTTTGGATAGGGATGTGATTTTTATTTATCAAAATAGTTGCACCAATATAACCGCTAGTGTAGACAGTTCTCTGTATAAAGGTGGTCTATACTGATACAGCTTATTTCCCTTCCTCTACAGTCATAAGTTTTACTGGAATAACTATATCCACACTCGTAACTCATTAACTATTCAAGTATAGTTAAAGCAGTACAACTTGTGTGTGTAAATAGGGCTTATGTTCCTCACTTCCCATTGTACATTTTAGTCAGAATTAAATTTTGTCAGGGATCCGATGGTGAGTAACATTGAGGCCCTGGTCTTTCCTATTTTTGGTGCTTAATTGTTTTGTATCAGAGTCCCATAATCTTCCTTAACTGTAGTCTGATGTAATAATATGTCACACTTCTGTTGTTACAGAGAGGTCAAACGCAGTCTCCACCACCTCCAAAGCCTCCATCTCCTAGCTTTGAATTGGGATTGTCCAGCTTCCCTCCATTACCTGGGGCTGCAGGCAATTTGAAGACTGAAGACTTGTTTGAAAACAGACTGTCCAGTGTCATAATGGGAACATCAAAGGAAAGAGTGAGTATTTTGAGTTTACTGCTTTACATACCTCCTTGTTTCGAATTCAGTGGTTTATGCAGTAAAAACATAATTCAAGTAGAATTTAACCATGCTTTTATCTAGGTCACGGAAAACTGTAGTTGTTGTTGTGTGTCTAACTCCTTTGTCATCTCCATTCTCATCCGAGCAGTTGGTTGGCAAGAGTGCACCCTCCGTGCTGAAGGATAACTGAGGTGGTGTGGCGTATGGTGCCCCAGAGTAACTATTTCTAATTAGTTGTTAGTGACGAAAACAGAGAGCACTTTTTTCCATGTTCCCAGCTGTGTCAGGTTACTACTTGTTACATTTTTGATAGCATTAAGTGAAAAATAATCTTAGCCCTGGTCTACACTACAAGTTTTAAGTCGAATTTAGCAGCATTAGATCGATTTAATCCTGCACCCGTCCACATGACGAAGCCATTTTTGTCGACTTAAAGGGCTCTTAAAATCGATTTCTGTACTCCTCCCCAACAAGGGGATTAGTGCTGAAATCGACATCGCCGGGTCAAATTTGGGGTAGTGTGGACGCAATTTGACAGCGTTGGCCTCCGGGAGCTATCCCAGAGTGCTCCATTGTGACTGCTCTGGACAGCACTTCGAACTCAGATGCACTAGCCAGGTACACAGGAAAAGCCCCAAGAACTTTTGAATTTCGTTTCCTGATTTGGCCAGCGTGGCGAACTCAGCAGCACAGGTGACCATGCAGTCCCCCCAGAATGTTTCTACGCTCTCCCTATCATCTTCGTCCCTGAGGTTATCGCACATTAGAAGGTGGAAAAAACGCACTCACGATGACATGTTTTCCGAGCTCATGCAGTCCTCCCGCACTGATAGGACACAGCTTAATGCATGGAGGCATTCAGTGGTTGAGGCCAGGAAAGAATTGCTGTGTTTGCTTAACAGCAAAAGTATCATGCCTCACTAGTGATCCTGCCCGAGCCAGGTCACTATGTCACATGCACTCCGCGTTGTGTCAGCCTTGGGCAGGGGCATGACCGCTTTGTAAGCAGGAAGGCCATAGATATAGACATTGCATTAGGTAGCTTCTGTAGCTAGAGAAAACATTCCGGTGCATTCGGCAAAGTCTGTGGCAAAAAAAGAGAAGCCCCTTGACACAAACTATTAATATACAACCTCACGTTACACAAAGTATAATAGGGACCACGCGAGGGATACACTCAAATTTGGTTTCCCTAGTTTAGTGGTTATCCCATTCACCTAACACGTGAAAGGTTGCTGGTTTGAAACTGGGCGGAAACAGGTTCCTGTTCCTTTTTCTGACTCGCCTCCTGCGTTTTTAGTCTTAGAACAGACCGCGCTGTGAAATTTTACTTTGAATTATATCAGTTCTGAGTTAAATAATATGGAAGC
Organism: Eretmochelys imbricata; assembly: GCF_965152235.1. Classification (NCBI taxonomy): domain Eukaryota; kingdom Metazoa; phylum Chordata; order Testudines; family Cheloniidae; genus Eretmochelys; species Eretmochelys imbricata. The sequence continues at coordinate 246,816,424 of NC_135573.1, forward strand.
TTTCTCTAAGTTATAGTCCCAGGTTCCTTACCCTTTCAGCTGCTCTGATAAATTAACATTTTTGTTAGGGGCGGGGGGAAATTTTTATGAAGCCTTTTATAGGATCTAAATGCTATCTAGGACTCTGAAATAATCTTAATGTGGCCTATAGAGTGCAATCCTTCGTTCTGGATTTGTCATTTCACAAGTTGAAGTGGTCCTTACTACTCTCCAGGCTTCATGAGCCATGGGAGCAAGGGGTAGGCTGGGGTAGGTGCAACGGTGCGGTGCTGCCAGCTGGGAGAGCAGCCTGAGGCAGAAGCCTCCAGCTCACATGATATTCCATGCAGAACTGAATCTCCATGAGACGAAACTTAAAGAAGAGAATGATCTGGAGTCACTCCCATTCAGTGCTCTAAGAGGAGGATAGCCATGTCTGTCCAGGCACACCTGATTGACCTCACCGAGGTCTTCCAGGAGCACCCAGGAGATGTACGACGGCTATCAGTCCTATTGCATCGTCTGCTGTGAAGGCAAGGAGCTGCTGCTGTGTAGCAATGCAGTACTGTATCTGCCAGCAGCACCCAGGAGACATACGTGAGCTGAGCGGGCTCCATGCTTGCTGTAGTATGGCAAGCATAGCAGCAGGCTGAGAGGAGCCAGCGGCCAGGACCCTGGCTGGCAGGAACCAGCGGACAGAGCCCCAGCCGGCTGCTGGTCTGGGGCTCTGTCCGCCGGCCCTGCTCAGCCCACTGCCTGCCTGGGGTTTCGATCATCCAGGCAGGCAGCGGGCTGAGCAGGGTCGGCGGCCGGGACCCTGGAAAGAAGGTGTGAAACGATTGTCTGCTCTTGCTTTCACAGAGGGAGGGAGGGGGGCCCGATGACATGTACCCAAAACCACCTGTGACAAAGTTTTTGCCCCATCAGGCATTGGGATCTTAACCCAGAATTCCAATGGGCAGTGGAGACTGCAGGAACTGTGGGATAGCTGCTCACAGTGCATTGCTCTGTAAGTCAATGCTAGCCACGGTAGTGAGGACATAGTCTGCTGACTTAATGCACTTAGTGTGGACATACGCAATTGACTGTATAAAATCAAATTCTAAAAATCGACTTCTATAAAATCAACCTTATTTCGTAGTGTAGACGTGCCCTTACACTGCAATTTGCTCATAGTTTGATTTGTTGTTGATTTTTTTTTTCTTTCCTCCCCTTAAACACTTAGAGAACTGTTGCAGGTGGGGAAAACACATTTTCAACCTCTGAAATAAAAGGAAAGAGCCTGGAAACTCTCTCTCTAAACACTGGGCTTGTCAGTTGAAATAATAAGTATTGCTAAACCAATTGAATCCAAGAGCGGATGTGTGATATCAGTTGGAGAATGTAAAAATACACCAAAATGACCTGGCAGACTCTGCTTTAGGATGCAGCTAGAGATGTAATTCAGAGTTGATGCGCTCTCTAGCTGCTCATAGATGGTGCAGAGGAGAGAGTCCTAAAGAATGCAGTCTGTGGGCCCAGGGTGCTCTCCAAGACAGATTTAATTCCCTAGTGACTATCAAACAGTCTGGTTTGTTGAAGTCTGTTCCACCATCCCTTCAGTTTAATTTTGGTTGCTTTAGTTTTAGTTTAGTTGCAATTTTATCGATATTGTGTATGTTGATTCTCAGTTATAAAATAACAAGATCCTCCGGTGCAGAAGGGTTGCTGTGGACTATTTACAAAACTGGTTTAACTGGCTCGGGGTGTAAGGATGACCCACTAGTGGTAAAGAGTCACATCATAAAGGGGCTTACACAACATTCCCTCTCTTCCCCAACCTCTTTCCCACCCACCCTGATATGGTGGTAGTAAAGACGATATCGTGGAAGTGTCCTATGTCATAGCAATCCCTGGTTACATTTTTCTGCCCACTGATGCTGGTAATGGTCTCAGTTAAAGAAAGCCCTAAGGTTCTAACAAGGGGCATAGCCGTTTACAGAACAGTGCCAGGGCAGTGCAAAAGTGATTTCTAAGCCACCTTCACCCATTTTCCTTATCCTTCTCCCCCTCCCCACCGCCACACACACACACTTTTCCACCAATTTGTAGTCTCTGCATTTTGGCCATATTTAAGGATCTGGCCCACAGTCTCTTGGAAATTTTACCTGTTTTAACTCTTAAAGATTCATATCTTCTTTACTCAAATATAACAAGTCTCCACTCTTCTACAAGGGCAGCTCTAATTTGGTTAGGCCAGGGTGGTCTCGTGACAGCACAGTCTATTGCTACACTGGGTGAGGAGTTTGCCTTGGACTCTGAACTCCTGTTTCTGGTTTCTGCTACATTGTGCATGTGCTCATATTTGGAAAAGAGGGTTTGACCCTGAGCATTGCCACTTGAGAATGACTGGGGTCTCATTGATTTGGCTTCCAAGGGAGTTTGATTCCACCCTGTAGGGTATTGTGGGCGTCCTCAACAGAGTTTAAAGTGGGGATTCCTAGATGATACTTTCTGCTTTTCATCTCAGGATTTCATAGCATTTTTTCCTCCAAGCTTCACAATAGCCCTCTGAAGTAGGCAAGTATTACTATCCTTATTTTACAGATGGGCGACCATATGCAGAGGTTTATTCAAACCAGGTTACACAAATCAGTTGGAGAGGTAAATAGTGGTGTCCCCCAGGGATCTGTACTAGGACTGGTCCTATTCAACATATTGATAAGTTTCAGAGTAACAGCAATGTTAGTCTGTATTCGCAAAAAGAACAGAAGTACTTGTGGCACCTTAGAGACTAACCAATTTGTTTGAGCATAAGCATCCGATGAAGTGAGCTGTAGCTCATGAAAGCTTATGCTCAAATAAATTGGTTAGTCTCTAAGGTGCCACAAGTACTCATACTGATAAGTGATCTGAAAAAAGGGGTGAACAGGGAGGTGGTGAAATTTGCAGATGATGCAAAATTGCTCAAGATAGTTAAGTCCTAGGCAGACTGCGAAGAGCTACCAGAGGATCTCTCAAAACTGGGTGACTTGGCAACAAAATTTATCAATTTAATGTTGATAAATGTAAAGTAATGCACATTGGAAAACATAATCCCAACTATACGTATAAAATGTTGGACTAAATTAGCTGTTACCACTCAAGAAAGAGATCTTGGAGTCATGGTGGATCATTCTCTGAAAACATCCACTCAGTGTGCCAAAGTGAACAGAATATTGGGAATCATTAAGAAAGGGATAGATAATAAGACCGAAAATATCATATTGCCTCTATAAATTCATGGTATGCCCATATCTTGAATACTACATGCAGAAGTGGTTGCCCCATCTCAAAAAAGATATATTGGAATTGGAAAAGGTTCAGAAAAGGGCAATAAAAATTATTAGAGGTAGAGAATGGCTTCCATATGAGGAGAGATTAATAAGACTGGAACTTTTCAGCTTGGAAAAAACATGACAAAGGGGGGATATGATAGAGGTCTAAAATCATGACTGGTGTGGAGAAAGTAAATAAGGAAGTGTTGTTTACTCCTTCTCAAAACACAAGAACTAGGAGTCACCAAATGAAATTAATAGGCAGCAAATTTAAAACAAAAGGAAGTATTTTTTCACACAACGCACAGTCTGTCTTTGAAACTCTTTGCCAGAGGATGTTTTGAAGGCCAAGACTATAACAGGGTTCACAAAAGAACTAGGTAAGTTCGTGGAGGATAGGTCCATCAATGGCTGTTAGCTAGGATGGACAGGGATGGTGTCCCTAGCCTCTGTTTGCCAGAAGCTGGGAATGGGCAAGAGAGGATGCATCACTTGATTATTACCTGTTCTGTTCATTCCCTCTGGGGCACCTGGCATTGGCCACTGTCAGAAGGCAGGATACTGGGCTAGATGGACCTTTGGTCTGACCCAGTATGGCCGCTCTTATGTTCTTATGTAAAAGACAGGAACGGAACCTAGATATTCGGTCCTTCGCTGATCATGTACCATACTCCCCCTCTAAATATAGTTTGGGAAACTGTTTCAGAAGAGCTCTGCGTACGCTTGTCTCTTGCACCACCAGAAGTTGGTCCAATAAAAGATATTACATCATCCGCATTCTCTCTCTGATCTATAAACATGAAATTTTAGGGCTCAGTCATGCAAGGAGTTGAGCACTCAGGCCCAAATCCATCATATGCTTCTATCGAGACTACTCCTATAATTATAGTTAAGTATGTGCATAAGTGGTGTGCTGGATTTGGGCCAGGATGTTCAGTACCTTGCAGGATCAAGCCTTTACACACTTAACTGTGGGTGCAGAGTGGTACTCTCTTCTAGTTAATTTCTAAACACCAACTACGTACGTGCTGCATGCAGCTGCTCATGATTTTGTTTTCACCAAAGTGTAAGTCTCTGATTTTGTTAGGAGAAACTGAACATAGTTAGTATGTGGTCTGAATCATAACTGCCTCATGGATTACTGTTCACCATGGAATTGCCTATCCACAGACCCCACTGTAGGGATCTCATGCCTAGCCACATCAACATGGAACCAATTTTGAGTGGTAGTTGGAGGACAAAATAATTCCCCTGTTCACACTCACACACTGCTCCCCTTACTTCACTTCTCTGCTTGCAAAAATGGTCACAGAGCCAACCTCTCCCTTCTGTCTTACTTGATGGACAAATCCAATACTTTTAATTGGTTTTGTTGTTAGAGCTGGTTTTAGCATGGGTAAAGTTTCTCTTTTAATTTTGCAACTATTTGGATTTTAGTATGTCTAGATCCTCTTAGGCCTTGACCAGGAGGAAGGATCAGTCTTTCGGGCAGTGGAAAATTTTAAGGTGTTTTTCGTATTCAGTGGTCAGTCCCACTTCAGATGGGTGTGAAAAGGGCCCTTTAGGTCTTGGATAAGAGCACTCCTGTAAAGGCTGTGATGCCAACACGCTCTTCTCAAAAAGGTACTGAAGCCCATGAGACACTTCAAGAGAACTCACCTTTGCAAAATACCAAGTTGAAAGAAGTGATCCTGTTGTCAAGGTGCCCTGTTAAAAGGCATTGAAACAAGCTTCACCAGCTAAAAAATTAGGCTTTTGGGACAGAGCCCAAGAACAGCACCTTTTCACGGTGTCATTGGTTCCAAATGGCTACACAAGAAGGTACTTCAGTAAGGATCCTACTGTTGGATCCCAAGTATTGATGTGCCCATTGGATCGGTCTGACCAAAGCCCCAGGAGTAAACACGTTTTTGAAGGTGAGAAGGCTGTTGGGAGACTCTCTGAACCGTCTTTGTTGTCAAACCGTGGCTGCTCTTTTCTCCCTCCCCCGCCCGGGAACTTAGCTTCCTTTATTTTCAGCATTAGCCTGTTGATCGGTGGCTGTTCACTATAAATTAATATGTAAATCATGTAGTTTTCTTATTCCTTTGCAAGAACAAGGGCAGTCCTAACACCTCTGCTTAAACATACGGTTTTGTTTTTTTAGAACCTAAATGTGGATGCAAGTACAAACACTATTCCTTCAGGAATTCCTCGAGAGCCATTGTTGCCAGCATCTCCTGCTCTGTCTGGGACATTTGAAAGGTCTCCTTCCCCATCCCAGTCTCCTGAGTAAGGATTTAATTACATGCCTATAATTATTCTTTTCTGAATCAAGAGTTTGCATTTTCAAAAGGTTAGGTACACTGTGTGTAACTAGCTATTGAATCCTTAATCAAGGAATGGAGTAACAATATTTCCTGTTGTGAACTATACATAAAGCAGAAGGCATTAGCTTGTTGTTTATTGTGTTATAAATGTGCACACTTTATAGTTGCTAACAAATTGCATAGTCTTGATTCTTAATATCTGTAAATGTTTAATAAAATGGCAAAAAATACTTTAAGCTAGGGGTGGGGAACCTACAGCCTATGGGTCGAATCCTGCCTGCTGCTTCATTTCATCTGACCTGCAGCAAGTTTCCACACCATGGGCCAGAAGCCGTGAGCCTTGGCGCCCTTCTCCTCCCTTGTCCCCCTCCCACCCTGTGGGGCTGGAGCCGCGAACTCTAGCTCGCCCTACTGCGGGGGGAAGCTAGGGTTGCCAGGTTGTTAAAAGTACAGTCAGCTCCCAGAAGCGACTGGCCCGTAGGCGTGGGGTGATCAAGGAAATGCCTCACACTGCCCCCACCCTTAGCGCCAGCTCTGCAGCTCCCATTGGCCAGGAATCGCAGCCAATGGGAGCTGTGGGGACGGCACTGTGCAGAGCCAGGGGCAGTACTGGAATCCGTAAGGGATGCTGGTGATGCTGGTCCAGTACTCCCAGCCCTCCCTGGCCACATGGGACAAGCCAGCTGAGATGCCACCTGTGCCACAATTGGAGCATGGCATTGAGGCGGAACCCACGCCCCGTACTCTGGTGCCCAGAGAACCCTCCCCTGACAAAGAAGGGGGTGACACCATCCCTCAGGCCACTCAGTTGTCATCATCGTCCCCAGAGAAGGTGGTGGCCGGACCCTCCCACAACAGCAGTCCCCCCCCCGACAATTTTAAGGAGCACCAGGCCCTTCTTAAATGGGTGGCAGAGAATCTGGGCTTTCAAATCAAAGAGAGAGTTTAAGAGGCAGAAGACCTCTTCAATGTCATCTCTGCCCCACACTGGCAAAAATGGCATTGCCTGTCCACCCAGGAGTGATCAAAATAGCCAGGTTGGTGTGGCAAACATCCTCATCTATTCCGCCAACATCCAAGGAAGCAGAAACGAAATACTATGGCCTTGGCTACACTTGCAAGTTAGAGCGCATTAAATCAGCCCTGGGCGCCATAACTCCTGAGGTGTCCACACTGGCAAGGCACGTATCGCGCCTGGACTCTGCAGCTGGAGCGCTCCTAGTAATCTACCTCCACAAGAAGCATAAAGCTTTTGCTGCGCCCTGGCTGAAACGCCCGGGTGCCGGTATGGACAACATGTTGTATTATGGCACTGTGATTGGTCTCCGGAAACATCCCATAATCCCTTGAAGTCAAGTGGCCACTCTTCTCATTGTTTTGAACTCTGCTGCAGGCATGCGTCTCCCCTTTCAAAGCTTCGTTTCTGACAGCCGGCATACTTATCTGCTCCAGGACAAAGCAAACCCATTACTGTGGAATGCCCCTGCTGCAGAGGCAGGCGAGTGTGTGTGAAAGAGGTGTGGGGGCTGATGTTGGGGTTTTCCCTTTCCTTCTGCTGCTGTCTGAACTTACAAGATAGCATGCTGACACACTCTGCCCCCCAAGACAGTCTCTTCCCCAACATACACACAACACACTCCCTGTCACACTCCACCACCCCCCTTCCCTAATTTGAAAAGCATGCTGCAGCCACTTGCACACTGGGCTAGCTCCCACAATGCACTGCTCTCTGTGGCGTTGCAAGAGCTGCTAATGTGGCCACGCCACTGCACTGGCAGCTGACCGTGTGAACACACAGCAGTGCTTTCCCTGCTGTGGTCTCCAAGGGCTGGTTTAACTCCCGGCACTCTACATCTGCAAGTGTAGCCATGCCCTATGTCCCTGCAAAGAGCTTTGAGTATCTGTATATTCATTCCCCGGTGGTGAATGAAAGGGACGGACTTGGCCACCCCAGTGGAAGGCCCAAAACTAAGGAGGCCAAGAGATTGGACTTTTTCGGGAGAGAAATTTATTAGACAACCAGCTTACAGTTTAGGGCAGTGGTGGGCAACCCGTGGGTTGCACGCGGCCCATCAGGGTAATCAGCTGGCAGGCCATAAGACCGTTTGTTGACATTTACTGTCCCCAGGCAAACCATGGCCACTGGGAGCTGCAGGCGTTCAGTAAGTTCACAGAGGCCCTCCCACAGGATCATGCCCAAGAGTTCACTGAATTGGTGAGCAAAAGCATGGTGGTGGCCCAGGGATTCCTCCAGATGGCCTGGAATGTGATGGACTCGGCTGCCGTGGTGGTTGTGACGTAGCTCCTGTTTGCAGGCTTCTGGGCTGTCCCAGGAGATGCCTACCATGATACAGGATCCCATTTGGCAGTTCAGGGCTCTTTTCTAAGCTAACTGACTCTAGGCTCCATGGGCTCAAGGACTCCTGAGCCACCCTCCATTCCCTGGGTTTGCACACCCCTCAGCAGTCCACGAAGCCATTCAACCTTCCGCCACTTCCTCCTCCAACGCAATCTAGGCCCTGGAGGGCTCCCAAGTCTGGCTCCTACAGGAGCAAGGGCAAGGACAAAGGGCTTAAGAGACGTTACCTGTTCTCTTCCCGCCCGGCTGCTCAACCTGACCCTCTCAGAAGTCAGGGAGGCCAGCAGTCATTTTGAGGGTGTGCTCGAGGACAGCGCCCCAGCCAGTGTACAGGATCCAACCCTCCTTTTCCTCAACTGCCTCCGCACTTTCTGGTCAGCCTCGCCCCGTGTCACCTCGGACTGCTGGGTGCTAGATACGGTTTCTTCGGGCTACACCCTGAAGTTTACAGCTGACCACGCCCTTCCCCGTCCCTCTTTGGGGACCCTTCTCATGAGCAACTCCTCGTTCAGGAGGTCGAAAACCTCCTGTGCCTGGGGGCCATGGAAAAGATTCCTTAGAACCTGGAAGGCAGAGGATTCTACTCCCGCTACTTCCTGATTCCAAAGAGGGCCTCAGACCCAGCCTAGACCTGTGTTGCTTCAACACATAACTCCAGAAGCTGAAGTTTCGCACGATCTCCCTGCCCTCCTTAATCCCCTTCCTGGATCTGGGAGACTGGTTCACCACCCTCCATTTAAAGGACGCATGCTTCCATCTTTCCAGGGCACCGGCGCTTCCTCTGCTTCATGTTGGGACAGCACCATTTCCGTTTACGGCGATGCCCTTTGGTCTTTTGTTGGCTCAGAGGGTATGCACAAAATGTATAGCTCCAGTGGCTACTTACCTGAGACGTCAGGGAGTCCAAATATACCTGTATCTTGACGACTGGTTGATAAAGGATCGGTCTGCGGATCAGGTGCGGAGGCATCTCAACCTGGTCTGTTCCACCTGTTGAGACCTGGGTTTGAGAAAAAATCAGCCTTAACCCTGGTACAATGCATGGAGTTCATCGGAGCCGTCCTCAACTCCACTCGGGCCAGGGCCTTCCTCCCCAAGTCTCGATTCCAGGCCATGGCAGACCGCATTACAGGCCTGTGAGCCCACCTGCTCACCACCACCTACCAGTGCCTGAGGTTGCTGGGCCACATTGCAGCGTGTACTTACATGATCTGGCACGCACGACTCCCTCTCAGACCTCTCCAGGTGTGGCTGGCGTCAGTCTGTGTCCCCAACCGGCACAGCAGGGACCAGGTGGTCAGGATTCCAGACAGTGTACTAGCGTCCCTCATCGGTGTTGGAAAGTGTTCCCTTCACGGCCCCGTCCTTGTTGGTGACCCTTGTCTCCGATACCTCAGACCTGGGCTGGGGAACCCACCTGGGCGCTCTCAACATTCAAGGCCATTGGTCCAGTCTCAGTCGTTCCCTTCATATCAATGTCAGGGAACTCAGGATCTTTCTACCTTTGTATACAAGACAGGGTGGTCCAGGTCCTGACAGACAACACGGCTACGGTTTTCTGTATCAACAGGCAGGGCAGAGCCAGGTCATCGGCCCTTTGCCAGGAAGCCATCTGCCTCTGGGACTTCTGTTCCTGCAGTACAATATCCATCTCGCAACTGGTCACCTTTCAGGGTCCAAGAACGCGTTGGCAGATCGCCTCCGCAGGACGTTCTCATCTCTCCACAAGTAGTCCCTTCATCCAGAGGTGGTCAGCTCCATCTTCCGCAGGCGGGGAACTCCCCAGGTGGACTTGTTCGCGTCCAGGCAGAACAGGAAGTGCCCCGTCTTCAGCTCGATTGGAGGAGGAGCCCTGTCTTATGCCTTTCTGCTCCCATGGTCGGGGGATCTGATGTATGCCTTCCCTCCTGTACTGTTGCTGCCCAGGGTCCTCATGTAGATCAAACAGGACAGGGAGAGGATCATCCTCATAGCATCAGCGTGGCCATACCAACACTGGTTCTGCATCCTGCTGGGCCTCTGGGTAGCAACCCCGTTCCAGCTACCATTCAGGTTGGACCTGTTGTCCCAGAACCATGGCAGTCTTCTGCACCTCAACCTGACAACACTATATTTGATGGCTTGGCGACTGCTTTGTTAAACACACAGGAGCAGCAGTGCTTGGCAGAGATTCAGTGCGTTCTGTTTGGGAAGCAGGAAGTCCTCCACCAGCGCAACCTACATGGCCAAATAGAGAGACTTCACCTGTTGAATTGTGGACAAAGATGTTCATCCTGAGTGGGCTTCGCTGCAGCTTATTCTGGACTACCCCCTGCGTCTTCAGCTCCAGGGCTTGTCCCTCTCAACGATCAAGGTCCATCTAGCAACTGTCTCAGCCTTTCACCTGCCGTTGCAGGGTAAGTCTGTTTTTGCTTAGGATATCATGGCCAGATTCCTTAAGGGCCTGGAGTGGCCTCTACCCGCAAGTCAGAGATCCCGTCCCTCAGTGGGACTTATATCTGGTGCTGTCTCAGCTCACAGATCCTCCCTTTGAGCCCCTGGCTTCCTGTTTTCTCCTGAAAGGTCTCATTCCTGGTTGCGGTGACGTCAGCCCTCCCGGTATCTGAGGTTCAGGTGCTCACCTCGGAGCCACCGTACATGACCTTCTAAAAGGACAGGGTCCAGCTAAGGCCACACCTGGCTTTTCTTCCTAAAGTAGTCTGTTTCATTCGAGCCAGGACGTTTACTTACCGGTCTTATTTCCAAGCCGCGTAAGTCAGAAGAGGAGCACAGACTACACACCCTGGATGTCAGGAAGGCTCTGGCCTTCTATGTGGATAGGACCAAGTCATTCTTTAAGTCGACACAGTTGTTCATCGCTGTGGCAGATAGGATGAAATGTTACCCAATATCCACTCAAAGAATTTCTTCTTGGATCACTGCCTGCATTTCCTTCTGCTACAACCAAGCAAAAGTGCCGCACCCGGTGATTGTCACCACCAACTCTACCAGGGCGCAGGCCTCCTTGGCTGCCTATCCAGGGCATCTGTAGGGCAGCCACCTGGTCATCCATCCACACTTTTACGTCCCACTGTGCTCTTTCCCAGCAGGCCTGGGACGATGCTGGCTTCAGTAGGGAAGTACTGCAAGCCACTAAGCTGTGAACTCCAAGCCCACCTCCGTGGGTACTGCTTGTGAGTCACCTAACATGGAATCGACATGAGCAAGCACTTGAAGAAAAAATGGTCCTTTGAGATGTGTTACTTGTGTTCATTCCATTACTTGCTCTCCTACTCTTCTGTCGGAGTTGCCAGCAAGAAGGAACTGAGAGGGTGCAAGCCGGCGGTGCCTGATATACCTCCGCATGGGAGCACCACTTCAGGGGGTGCCACAGCCAGCCCTATGGATACCGCTAAGGCAGAAATCTCAGACAACTGTGCACATGGGCGCACGCACGCCTAAAATGGAATGGACGTGAGCAACACATCTCAAAGAACAAGTTACGGAAGATAGGTAACCGTTTTTCATCAAGCTTGACTATACAGAGGACAAAGAAAGTCAGCCCATGGGATTGTAGGCTGCTTTTGGCAGACTCCCAGAGCCAGGAGTCCAGTGGGGCTGTGTCTACATTGCAAAGCAATAGGGTTTGAACCGTGAGTCCTGGCTTGACTCAGGCTTGAACCTTGCACTCCCATGGGGTCTTGAGACCCTGGGTCTGAGCCCTATGTTAGTGTAATTTGTGTGTAGACCGAAGGGGATTAAGTTTGAGTCTGAGTTCAAACTCTGGGCTCACATTACATTGTAGACACCCCCACTTACAGAACAAAGGAGTTCATAGACTAACTCCCACAGCAATATTTAATATCACTTTGTGCATACAATAATAGAATTGTTTCCAAGTACTGTATGCCACAACCTGTTTTACTTGAGACTTCAGAATCAGAAAATAAGATTGTGGCAAGATAAAATGTGAGCTTTGATGTCCTGGTCCATCTCTAGTTTCAAACAAATATTAACTTAATTAGAATTTGTAACATGTTCCTTATTTTAAGTCATGTATTAAAGGGTAATGTACTTTTTAAAAAGGTAGGGTTTAAAATATATCGCGAATTAATGTTTAAAAGGTTGTTGTAGATGTCAGTTCACATATAGCTGTAACTTTCTTGCAGTCTAAATTAGTCTGATTTAAAAATACTCTTAGATGCGTAATCTGCTTGCATGTTGACTTTTCAAGTTCCAAACGTGAAGATAGCTTTTTGAGACTCACTTTCTGATATGTGCTTGCAGTGACTCCAAGGTTGTCGATAAGCAGCAGAGAGAGACACAAAGTATGGAAAGACTTTCTTCCACGCTCAGTACTGCATGTAAATCAGTACAAGTCAATGGGGCTGCCATAGTAAGTGATCATATTAGCTGTCTTTTGTAAGTGTTATCACTTGATGATGTATTAACAGTACAGCATTTCCATTGTTTGTCCATTGGTACTTACAGCTGTGAGCCCAGCATCTTTACCCTTGCCTCAAGTCTCTTCTGATTACTTGCAATAATATAGCTGTATAACATCTTGCAGAAAAAATGGCAAGAGTATTTTTGCATTTCCATGATTAAAATTCAGCTCACTGAAGAATTAGAAGGAACAGTTAGTCATAGGTAGAGTGACTTTTTTTTTCCCTGAGCACCAGTAAGTGCAATTTTGGAGTTGGGAAGGAGGGAAAACATTGGTTTATGCAATTATCATCAGTTTATGTTCATAGTGGAGAGTTTTGATCTGGGAGCACCATTTAACTAACACATTTCCTCTTCTCGTGATTTGCTAACCCACTTCCCCATAGTTTGGTTTCACTCCATCCCCTCCCTCCTGCCTCTCCTTCCTCTCTGTTACTTCCCCAGATCTCCCAACATTACCTCTATCCGTTATCCCACCAAACCTTTGTGGAGTTTTTGGAGGTCGCTCAGACCTTAGTATGTTTATCAGGGAGACTGAAACCTGCACTGCACTGCCTATGTACTCCAGGCACAGCAAGGTGTGTAATGGTGAACTTTATTGATCACAAAAGGGGACGCTTGTCTGTGTTGGCAGAGTCTGTGTACTAAAACCCTTAAGCACATGTGTAAATAATGTCTACATTGCAATGAAAGCCCAGGGTTCGTAGAACTCAAGTTAGCAGACCCTGGGTTTGTTAACCTAGGGCTAGAGCATCTCCACTCATTTGTAACCTCCGGTTACTAATTATTGAAACCTGGACCCCAATCTGAGGCTCTAGCATCTACATTGCATTATGCAGGCCTGAGTCCAACCACCCATATCTGATGTCCTAGCATTCTCCCAAAAGGTACCCGCTCTGGTCCTTTGTTCGTGTTGCAGTGTGTGTAAACTTGACCGTCCACCGAACTTGACAGTCCAGAGGACAAAAAGTCAGCCCGTGGGATACTTTTACGTCTCCCAGAGCATAAAGCTGGTGGGGCTGCATCTGCATTGCAAAGCATTAGGGCTTGAACCCTGGGTCCTGGCTTGACTCAGGCTTGAACCCTCTATTCCCAGGGGGTCCTGGGAACCTGGATCTAAGCACTGGATCAGCAGGATTTATGTGTAGATGGAAGTAGGGGTTAAGTTTGAGCCTGAGTTTAAACCCTGGGCTTACATTGCAGTGTAGACATACCCTTAGAGGCAACATTGCGTGGGGCACTGTTCCAGTCCCAAACTTACTTACTTTTTATCCAGAACTCCCAACCATCATCTGATGACTTTTGAGCCTTGTCAACAATTGGATGGCATGTCAATGACTCAAACAGTATGGTTAGCTTCAAATATTTCACTGCTTTTTTGCTATGTCTGTGGTGCTGTATGCAAGTATCCATGTTTTCTTTTGATTCATCGATTTGTCCTTTCTGCTTTGGGCAATATGCTAAGTTGACCTCACTGTTGTGACCTTCTCCTCCTCCATATTTAGATATCTGATTTGGCAATTTTTTTTGTCTTTTAATGAATAACATTTTTCCAAACTCCCTTCTTTCTTGGTTCTGCTGCCCTTTTCCATCATAATCTGAGAAGAAGGGAGAGAACCGGTTAAGTGGGAAGTTCTCAGAGTGCTTGCCCGTGTCAGTTCCCTGTTAGGCGCATGCGCATGCGTGGTGGTTGGAAATTTTTCCATTAGCAGTACCCAGAGGAACAGTTTTGGCGCCTCCTGGAGTCTCATGCTCCTGCACCAGTATATTGGACGCTGCCAGCCCCACACCCTCTTAGTTCATTCTGACTGCCTATGACAGTTGTTGGAAAGCTCCTTGCTCTTGCAAGTTCCCTAGTGATATTTGTTCTTGGATTCTTCAAGTTTTTTCCTTGTATGTAGTTTAAAACTTGTCAAAGCACTGTGGCAAGTGCCAGCCACTTTGCCCCCAACATTTAAAAGGGCAGAGGGGAAAAAAAAAATGTCCCTGCCCAAGGCTTTGAATACAGGTACTCCCACCCACACACCCCCATGGTCACTGGTGGTCTCATCTGCGAACAAACAGGACAGATGGGCAATCTAGTGCAACCCCTAAAAACAAAGACCCTAAGAAACTTGACTTTTTTGGTAGAAAAGTGTTTTCTACTGCAAGTCTGCAGCTACGTATCACCAATCAGCAAGCATTGCTGGGGTGATACAATTAGAACACTTGGCATTCAATGGCCAAGTTAAGGGACTCTGCCCAGGTGTCAAGACAAGAGTTCTTGGCCATCTTGGAAGAGGGCAAGGCAGTGGCCAAGGCCCCTCTTCAAGCAGCGTTAGATGCAGCCGATCTGGCAGCGCCATTGATGGATCAGCTGTCTCCATGTGACACAGTTCATGGCTGCAGTCCTCAGGGCTCCTGAACAAGGTTTAACTGTCCATCCAGGACCTCCCATTGAGGAGCAATGCCCTGTTTTCACAGCAGACGGACACCAGGCTGCATGGGCTGAAGGACTCGAGGGCCACCCTGCGCTCCTTTGGGCTCTAAGAACTTCCGATATCAGGGAGGCACTTCCGGCTGCCACCCAGATACTCAGGTCCACCTTGACAAAGGTCCTATAGAAGGAAAGACTGAGACTTTTAATGCCGCCTATTTTCCCCATTCTCCTTGACCCCGTAGTTGGACTCTGCCTGCTGCTCAGGTGGCCCATTGCAAACATTTTGAGGGTTTGCCCCAGGGCAACACACCAGACTAACCCCGATCCAGTCCCCCTTTTATTTTTGCACTGGTTGTCCCTGTTCGTTTCTGCATGGTCCCAAATTATCTCAGACCATTGGGTGCTCAACACCATAACATCTGATTACACCCTGCAGTTCTCCTCCACCTCTCCCTCCATCCCCTAGCCTTCTTCAGGGACCCTTCTCACAAGAGACTTCTCATCCAGGAGGTGGAAACCCTCCTATGGGTAGGGGCTGTAGAAGAAATTCCTCAAGATATGAGGGGAAAGGGGTTTTATTCCTGCTATTTTCTAATCCCAAAGGCCAAGCGGGGCCTCAGACCCATCCTAGACCTGCGTCGCCTCAACAAATACCTCAAGAAGTTGAAGTTCCGCATGGTCTACCTGACCTCCATCATCCCCTCTCTGGATCCAGGATACTGGTATCCCTAGACTTAAAGGACACCTATTTCCATATTTTTGTTTTTCATGGTCACATGAGATTCCTCCGATTCGTAGTGGGCCAGTGCCATTACCAGTTCACAGCACTGGCTTTCGGCCTTTCGTCTGCTCTGAGGGCCTTCACAAAGTGTATGGCAGTAGTGGCCGCTTACCTGGGGCATTGAGGGGTGCGGATCTACCAGTACTTTGACGACTGACTTGTCAGAGGCAGGTCATGAGCCCAGGTTTAGCACAGCCTTAATCTGGTGTGGGCCACCTGTCAGGAGCTAGGTCTACTTATGAATGAGCAGTAATCAGTCCTGGTCCCGGTTCAGTGAACAGAATTCATAGGAGCCAGTACTTGATTCTACCCAGGCCAGGGCCTTTCTGCTGGAGTCCCAGTTCTGAGCCATGTTGGACTTCATCACATGTTTAAGAGCCCCACCCGTTCGCAAGCGCCCGTGTATGCCTCAAGCAGCTGGGCCACATGGCAGCATGTACTTACTTGGTCCGATATGCGCGTCTACGCCTTAGACCCCTGCAGATGTGGCTGGCATCAGTCTAAGCTCCCAGCAAACATGATTTGGACCTACTGGTCACAGTTCCATCGCACATCCCATCATCCCTGGCTTGATGGACAGACCCTTGATTTGTGTTGGAAAGGATTCCCTTCACTGCCCCATCTCTATCAGTGATGTTGGTCTCTGACGCGTCAGATCTGGGGTGGGGAGCCCACCACGATGGTCTCCACGCACAAGGTCTCTGGTCATAGGAGTATTGTTCCCTCTATATAAATGTCAGGGAACTCAGGGTGATACGCTTGGCCTGCCAGGCATTTTTTCCCTACCTGATGGGCAGAGTTGTTCAAATCCTGACAGACAATGCCGCCGCAATGTTCTACATCAACAAACAAGGTGGAGCTCACTCATCAGTCCTGTGTAAAGAGGCTCTCCAGTTATGGGACTTTTGTGCAGCACGCCATTCATCTTGTGGCTTTGTACTTCCCGGGGACCAGGAATTCGCTGGCAGATCTCCTCAGCAGGTGGTTCTTGTCTTGCCTCACGTGGTCACTCTACCCACAGGCGGTCAGTGCGATCTTCAGAGTTTGGGGACTCCCCAGGTGGATCTGTTTGCATCCAGACTGAACAGGAAATGTCAGCAGTTTTGTTAAATTGACAGGCTCGACAGAGACTCCCTGTCAGACACCTTTCTGCTCCCATAGACAGACACTTCTATACACTTTCCTGTCAATACCCCTGCTGTACAAGGTCCTCTTGAAGATCGAGAGACAAAAATCATGATGGCTCTACCCTGGCCTCAACAGCATTGGTTCGGCGTGCGTGTGAATCTCTCATTAGCAACCCTTGCTTGAACTCCCGCTCCGAACGGATCTACTCTCGCGGAACCAGGACCATCTGCACCTCCCAAACCTAGTGTCCCTTTGTCTGACAATGTGGCTTCTGCCTGGCTGTATGCTGAGAAATGGGCCTGCTCAGTTCAAGTGCAGAACATCCTGCTGGGTAGCAGGAAGCACTCCACCAGGACAATCTACCTGGTCAAGTGGAAATGCTTTACCTGTTGTCTTCCCCCTCCAAGTCCTCACTTCAATCCAGCCTGGACTACCTGCTTCACTTCAAACTCCAGGGCTGGTCCTTTCATCAATCAGGGTGCATTTGGCAGCTCTCTCAGTTTTTCATCCTCCGATCCAGGGCAGATCGTTCTTCTCTCACGAAATGATGCTCAGGTTCTTGAAAGGCTTGGAGAGGCTCTACCCTCAGGTCTGCTATCCAGTCCTTCCGTGGGACTTGAATCTGGTTCTCTCTCGGCTCCTGGGTCCCCCCTTCGAGCCATTGCCATCCTGCTGTCTGCTGCTTCTCTTGTGGAAGGTCACCTTCCTGGTAGCGATCACTTTGGCCTGACAGTTATACAGAATGATGTTTCACGTCAGAACACCCCTTCAGTTTTCTATAAGGATAAAGTCCAGCTACACCCCCATCCAGCATTCTTACTAAAGGTGGTGTCGCAATTCCGCTGTAACAAGGACATCTTCCTACTGGTTTTCTTTCCAAAGTCTCACCAGTCTAATGGTTATTCTGTTTGGATGTTAGACAGGCTTTAGCCTTCTACATCAAGAGAACTAAACCCTTCTGTAAGTTGATGCAGCTTTTCATCATCAAGGTAGACAGAATGAAGGGCCTCCCCTTTTCCTCTCAGAGGATCTCCTTGTGGATAACCGCCTACATCAGGTTCTGCTATGAACAAGTGGGGGTGTCACCACCGACTATCATGACTGCCCATTCCACTAGAGCACAAGTTTCTTCAGCAACTTCCTTTGTGCAGGTACCGATTCGAGATATCTGCACAGCCGTTACCTGGTCTTAGGGCCCATACCTTCGCATCCAACCACGCCATCACCCAGCAAGCCTGGGACGGCGCCAGCTTTGGCAAAGCAGTGTTGCAAGCCGCACGACCATGAACTGCGAGCCCACCTCCATGGATACTGCTTGTGAGGCACTTAACATGGGATTAACGTGAGCAAGCACTTGAAGAAAAAACAGTTACCTACCTTTTGTAACTGTTCTTTGAGATGTGTTGCTCATGTCCATTCCATGACCCGCCCTCCTTCCCCGCGGTCTGCATTGACAGCAAGAAGGAACTGAGAGGGTGCGGAGCGGGCGGCACCCAATATATTGGCACATGAGCGTGGGACTAGAGGGGGCGCCAGAGGCGGCCTTATGGATACCGCTAAGGGGAAAATTTCCGACAACCATGCATGTGGGCACACGCGCACGTAACGTGGAATGGACATGAGCAACACATCTTAAAGAATAAGTTATGAAAGGTAGGTAACTGTTTTTCCAAAGTAGGCAGTCTTAGTATTAGCAAACATATCTGTTAAACTTTAAAAGGAGATAATTCTTTACCCCGTTCCCACCATCTTGTTCAGGTCCAGATGGGAGGTTATACGCTGCTATTCAGCGATAAACCTATTACTCGAAGTTTTGTCTCTTGCTTCCAGCCAGTCTTGGCTGTAATGCTACTTGCATGAACTTCACATGCTAAATTGTGCTAAATCTTCCCTGTAGTTGCATATATTATCATGCATAATTTCTGTGCTACATAGTCACAATGAAGACTAATACTGTTTTAACTTCGGTGTCTTTTGTTTATCTTCCATTTCACAGGAACTACGAAAACCTAGTTATGCAGAGATTTGCCAGAGAACAACTAAGGATCCACCTACGTTGCAGCCCCAGAAAGAACAGAAGCCAAACACTGTAGCTTGTGGGAAAGATGAAAGAAAGCCCACAGAAACAATAGAGAAAAACAGAGAACCCCCTCCCACAAAGTCAAATCCAGGACAGCCCAAAGACCAGAGGAGACAGTCAGGGCGCAGATCGCCCCCTCCAGCCATTGGGAAACGTTTAAATAAAGAACAGAACACCCCCCCAAAATCTCCTCAGTGAAACTAATGCTTGGGAGGGGGTTGAAAAGAGTTCTACTTCCTACAAATTAAAACCCATGTTCCCACTCAGAGTACAGAGAATGAGTTGCTGGTTAGGGAGCTTGCAGTGCTGCTAGGCATATAAAATGCCTGCAAGTTTTTCCTTCTGTGAAATAATTTTTTACCCTCTTGAGCAAGCGTTCTATTTTTCCAGGATTTAATTGATCTAAACCTTATATTTAGGCTGGTGCTTAACTGGAGGTGATGCTTAGTCTGATTATTTTCAAGATGGAAAATGTGTTCTCTTAAAAAATCAATTTTTTTATGAAGTCTCCTTGTGGCATTGTGAATCCAAGCTCAATACAGTGAGTATTCCTGAACTGTGCTGCTGCAATTTTTTTAATAAACTGGTCTGCAAGTAACTATCTCTCTAAAATGTCCAAAAGACTGATAATAGCAGCTAGCGTAGAGTGTGGGGGGGAAAAAAAGTATATCGTACAAAAGTAGTATGAATATGACCTTGAGGATTTTTTTATTGAGCTGCTGTTCCAAATATCAGTTAATAAACTTGCACTTTTAGGTTAAACTAATACTTGATTATAGCATTTTTTTAAAACTAATCTTTTTTGATGACTTTTGCAAAAAAGAAAAAAAAAATTAAGTCCTCCAGACAGCACCAATAGAGATGTTCTAAAATATTTGTGTTCTGAGGTACTGCAAGCAAGTAACCAGCTTCTCACTCCAGAATAAAATGAATACTATCATTTCGAAATACAAAGCACATTGTGAATAGAAAAAAATTGTGAGGTTGTGGGCTTGTATAGTGGTGAAGCCTGCTAACGGCTGTTATCACAAGAAAGCACAATAGTGTTCTTGTGATGATCTAAACTTCCCCCTCACCAGGATGGAGTTAACTAGAGTCATTACTGTACTTTCTAGTTTATCCCTGTGCTCAGTGTAGACTTTTTTTAACTTGGCCCCAAGTGCTCTTTGAAAGAGTTCATATCTTAGTCAGCCTAGTGTTGACGTCTTCCTGTAACTACAAGCATTGGCATGTGGATTTAAATTTTTCAAACATTGAGATAATGGTATTTGTTTTTTGTGGTGGAGGAAGAGATCCCTGCTATTTACCTCTGGGATGAGGTTTCTCACACGTATATTTACTTTAGAAGTGATGCGCTTTCTGAAGGACAAGGATGCACTAAATTAGCAAGCTTCTAATAAAGTTGAATATAAATTATTTTTGTTTTAAAATGCCTAAAAATTTTCTTTAAGTGTTTAAATAGCAGGCAGTTCAGATAAACCTCTTTCCTGCTGAATATAACAGTACAGTTTATTCCACAAAAATGTTTGTTTAAACAACTGATTTTTTAAAAATTCTTTCCATCCAATATTTAAAGACTTGAATTTTATTTAAACTTGAAAATGACTTTGCCTTAACTTTTGTATAAGACAGCTTAGAGTTAATGAAGTCTGACCCCCTTAAGGGTTAGCATGAGTTAATTACAGGATTACTCAGTTACAGTATGTATCTATTGTCACTGGTCTTACTGGGTAAACATACTGTAGTACAGGAACTAGCAGCAGGTTTTGTAATATACCTTAAAGATCGTAAACAGTTGATCTTTTTCAGATTGTTGAAAAATCTGTAAATGCAAATAGTCAATACTGTATTAAATATGTGCACTTGGAAGTGTGTGCTTTGCTTGTACAGTTGTAAATAATCAGAACATATAAAAAGGTACCCTAAAGAAAAAAAAATCTGATAAAAATTATTGATATATTATAAATGTTGCTGTTGAGCTGGATGTAGATAAACTAAATGTTGTGGTTTGAATCTTACTTTAATTGGTTGTTTTTTGTTTGTTTTTTTATTTTATTCTGGTGTGCTGAACTGACTCTGCCTCTTCACTGCAAAAGGGAAATGGAAAGAAAGTCTTATTTCAAAGCCCTCAAATGTTTTCATAAGTGTCTCTACAAGTGTGCATTTTAACCAATAGGTGTTCCAGAACAGAACATAAATAGTCAATTCTGGCAGTCTAGCAGTTCAGCCAAAATTTTAAAAATCCCAGTCATAAAATCAAATAATTCATTGGGATAATAGTTCAAATAGCCAAGAAAAAAAAACCCTGAAGCTTATTTGACCACCTCTTCCAGAGAGAGAGTGTCCATGCTTACATAGATGGATAATCAACTTGAATATGGCTGTCTTTAAAAAAAAAAAAAAAAAAAAAAAAAAAGGGGGGGGGGTAGCAGTTAATTTCTTGGCAATTTTTATACTGCGGATATCTGATGGTAATGACTCGACCTTTTAAACCCAGCCTGCTGTGTACCGCAGAGTTGATTAAAATGGGCAAGATGAGATTTGTTGGTTCCTTTGTTTAAAAAGCACACTTTGAATTCTTTTGGAGGAGATAGGACTCTGACAACAGCGAACATCACCAAAATTTAGAAACCAGTTCTGTCATTGGATTTTAATATTCTTATCCTTTCCCCAGTGGGCAGTGAAAATGGCAGCTAGACTTGTATATGGTTTAGGCCAGCTGTGAGATTTGTTGTTTGCCTGTTGAAAGTGTGAACCTCAACAGCTGCAAACAATACAGAATGGTCACTTACAGCAACAGTGTACAGCTATTCATAATAGCCAACTGGGACTTAAGGTAATATATTGAGACCAGCGGATTGTGTTGTGCTGTTATAATGTATTCTGCTGCCATTTGTACTAGGTCAATACACTGTAATTACTGCTTACCCAGCAACAGTCTGTTGCAACAGGAGTTTAAACCTTGCTCTGATGTGGTTTTATAGCTTTTTAAAAATAAGCAAAAGTGACCTGCCAAGTAGCTGTATATAATATACAAAAACTTATCTTTGCTGCATTTACTTTGAGATTTTTCCACTTGGTGACAAAATGGACTTTCAGAGTAGAAAGTTGTGATGTTGCATGCAGACTGTTGCTATGGTTCCTATAGCTGTTAACATGTGGCTTTTAAAAAGTTAAAAGGAAAAATCCTCCCAGAAAGCAGTATCCGAGTTACAGGTTCAGAGATAAAGTAATTAAAATTGGCATTTAACTTGTAGGATTGTGTGGTGATGCTTTTCATTTGGAAGTATAAAACAAGTTAACACAGGATCTGAGACTCTTGTTCCAGGAATGTATTTGAAACAAAGGTTGCTTTTGAGACTTAATGTGAATTTCATTTCAGATCAGTCCCCACCATGACTTCATAATTTGCCACTTAGAAATCAGTGGAAAGTGGCAAACTTTTATGTTGCTGCATTATCTTCTGAAGATTCAGCAGTTAATATGGAAAGGCCCTTTGTGGGTGCGATGCAGTGTATCACAAGCAACAGCTGACTGTAATGGTGCATACCTATCTCTATATCTCCTTCAGCTAGCAACTTTAGGGATTTTTATGTGCTTTGTAACCTATTACACTAATAGCAGCAGACAATCGAAGACTTTCAAGGAGAGCTAACAGCTGCCAATTCATGACATAGAAGTGTAATATGGAAGCTTTTTTGAGGGTTTTTGTTTTTGTTCTACTTCTTCCATTAAGACTGGAATCAAGCTTACATGTAAACTATTGGTAATTTAAGTTTCCTTTTGTGTCATAAAATGTAAAACTGTCTAATTTGAAAAATATGTAGGTTATGAAAAATAAAGATTTAGGCACTGTTGAATTCTTGATTTTTTTTTTAAATTAAACGGTTCACCGGTATCGGTCACTACCTTTGTTTTTGCTCACATTTGTGGAGAGTATGTTGCTTCAAGATTGCT
The DNA here is from genome assembly GCF_965152235.1 of Eretmochelys imbricata. NCBI lineage: Eukaryota > Metazoa > Chordata > Testudines > Cheloniidae > Eretmochelys > Eretmochelys imbricata. Next base: position 246,839,157 of record NC_135573.1, read on the forward strand.
TTATATTATGGATGTTTCTCTGCTGTGAATAGATTTGAAATGAGAGTTTATAAACCATAGTGTAAAGATTAAGCCTCGTGAAAATGTCTTCACAATTTAAAGAGATGAGCAAACAATTGCACGCCTTCATTAGGAAACAGTTAATGTAGGAGTGATGCTTGTCCCAATGTACGTTGATCTTTTTATGAATGCTTCCATTGCAACCCCCTTTTGGGGATTTATGACTGTCCCATAATATTTTGGGCTTCAAATTTGGATTGAAACTTAGTGTCCTGGTACATGACTTTCTCAGTCTAGAAAACTGTTTGTAAGGCACTACCTCAATTACATTGTTTGGCTATTCTGTTCAATGGGGAAAAAATGTTTTGGATACTCTGCCCTCCAGATTTAAAAAAACAAAAAACCTTCAAAAATAATTGAAGTCCTTTTTATTTCTTTTAGTCCAGCATATGAATCGGCTGCATTTAGTATTTACCAGTTGCAAGAACCAAGTTTAATGTTAACAAAATAGATACTGGCTTACCCAGCAAGTCTTAGTGTTTTAGCATATGTTGTATATTAAAGAGCCTTTAGAGCACTGAACTCCCAATGACTTCTCTTAAATGGTAGAATAGCACTTTCTAACTGCCATTGGATGCTGTTTGCTAGGCTGACACCTGAATGTCTGTTTTTCTTTTCTTTCCCTTTCCCCTATTGCCACCACTAATGGCAGCTCTCACAGAGGGAGAAACATTTGGGGTGCCATTGTAGACCAGCTTCTGGTATTTTAAACAGCATAGGCTTCTTTACACTAGGAAAGCTTATTGTGTTAGCTAAATCATTATTGGCATGGTAAATACTGAAGAGGACAGGTCACTGCTTCAGAGCAATCTAGAGCTCTTGGTAAGCTGCGCACAAGTAAACTATGTATTTTAATATAGCTAAATGTATTCATCAGGGATTGAAGAATGTAGGCCATACTTACCCAGTGGGGGACTCTATCCTCGGAACCAGTGATTCTCAAAAAGATTTGGAGGCCATGGTAGATAATCCGCTGAACATGAACTTGCAGTGTGACACTGTGGCCAAAAAGCTAGGGATGCATAAATGGGAATCTTGAGTAGTAGAGAGGTTTTTACCTCTGGATTGGCACTGGTCTGACCACTGCTGGAATATTGTGTCCAGTTCTGGTGCCCACAGTTCAGGAAGGCTGTTAACAAATTAAGAAGGTTCAGAGAAAAGCCACAAGAATGATTAAAAGTTAAGAAAACATGCCTCATAATGATAAACTCCGGGAGCTCAATCTATTTAGTTTAACGAAGAGAAGATTATGGAGTGACCTGATTAATAGTACTTATATAGGGAACAAATGTTTAATAATGGGCTCTGCAGTCTAGCAGAAAAAGGTAGAACATGATCCAATGGCTGGAAGTTGAAGCTAGACAAATTCAGAGTGGAAATAAGGCATACGTTTGACCAGTGAGAGTAATTAATCTTTGGAGCAGTTCGCCAACAGTCATGGTGGATTCTCCATCGCTGACAATATTTAAACGTCCAATATTTTTTCTACAAGATCTGCTCTAGATGTTATTTTGGGGGAAGTTTTTTAGCCTGTGCTGTGCAGCAGGTCAGAGTAGATGATGACAATGGCCCATTCTGGCATTAGTATCTATGAATTTGCACTCTGTGCTGACAAGGACTGTTTTATGCTTAACTGCGGCTGGCTGACAGTGTTAAACATGGCACATCCTTGTCTCTACGTTTGTGTGCTTAGTATCCTGTTAGAAGGATTGTCTGCACAGGACGTTACTGCACAGCAAAGCAGGGTATGCATTTGCAACGAGCTAGTTTGCTCCCTAGTAACATCCCACGTGGACACTGCTACGGTGCTCTGAAAGTACCCGTGTGCTCTTGGACTTACTGTACTTTACGAGTAGTAAGAGCCAGAGTGCACTCTGGTACTTTGAGTGCATGGTGCTAGTGTTCACATGGGATGGTACTGCACAGCAACCTAGTGTGCTATAGATTCACACCATGGCTTGCTGTTCACTAATGTCTCATGTAGACACGTCCTTAGTTAATGTGTTCAAACACAGTGTAACTTTGCAGCGTGAACAAGACCTTCATCTAACCTAGGGGGTTCTCAGACATTTTTTTGCTGGGCCCCCCTTGAAAATATTTCAGACTGTGACAACCTCCCCACCCCCCAAAAAAAGATAGCAAATTACTGTACATCCTCATAGAAGCACTAAATTAAGCATGTAGTCATTATCCCTGCAGCCAAAGGCGCTGAAGCCTTTCAAAAAGGGAGGAAATGTGTCAAGTTCCCAAAGAGAGGACACTGCCCAGGGGAAGGCGGTGGGGAGGGTACAGCAGTACCGTACTAGGCCACCCTTACTTCTGCGCTGCTGCTGGGGCAGTCGGGAGCGGGGCGGTCGGCCTGTAGTCGCCACTGTCCGGCTGCCCAGCTCTGAAGGCAGTGCCACCGCAAGCAGCAGTGCAGGAGTAAGGGTGGCCATACCGTGCCATCTGGCGAGCCCCCCGCAATAGCCTTCCAACCCCCTTTTGGGTCGGGACCCCCAGTTTGAGAAATGCTGATCTAACCTGCTGAGAACACGTTTAGAAAACACGTTTCAGAGCAGTAGCCGTGTTAATCTGTATCAGCAAATACAACAAGGAGTCCTTGTGGCACCTTAGAGACGAACAAATTTGTTAAGTCTCTAAAGTGCCACAAGGACACCTCTTTTTTTTTTTTTTTTTTTAGAAAACACTAAAAGTACATGTACCCAGCAAAAAAAAAACCCCACAGCAGTGTGTCTGAGAGCCTGGGTTAACTGACTCGGGCTTGACCTACAGGGCTAAAAATAGTGTCAACATTCTGGCTCGGGCTGGAGCCTAGCCTCCAAAACCGGGCCGGGGGAAGGTCCCAGAGCCTGGGCTGCAGCCTGAGGCCAAACGTCATATCTACTAAGTTTTAGCTCCATAGCATGAGCCTAAACTGGTCGCCCCAAGCTGTGAGACTTGCTGCTATGGAGGATTTTTTTTTCCTGGGTAGACCTACTGTGAAACACCAGAAGGTGGCTTACACTAGAGCAATTGGTGAAGTAGCACTGGGGGGTGGGATTTGGATTCTACAATGACCTAGGCTTAAGTAGCGTGAGTTTAGCCAAAATGAGTAAGTGCCTCCTTCACTGAGGCAGCAGCAGTTTGACAAATACTTCTGCCTGTGGTGCCCTGACATTGGTATTGAACAAACCCAAACTATTGAGTTTTATGCCACTAGAAATAGAGGAAAAAGCAAAGATGGGCAGGATCATCATCAAGTGAGTATTCTGCAAGTTTTTGGCACCAAACGTGCTAGCTGACTCATTCTCAGACTCTAATCCTAAATTCCATTTAAGGGTATGTCTACACTGCAAATAAAAACCCGCGGCTGGCCTGTGCCAGCCGACGGGCTCATGGGGCCTGGGCTGTGGGGCTGTCTCATTACTGTGTAGAATTCCAGGCACAGGCTGGAGCCCGTGCTCCAAGACCCTGCAAGGTGGGAGGGTCCCAGAGCTTGGGCTGCAGCCCAAACCTGAGAGTCTACACTGCAATGAAACAGTCCTGTAGCCCAAGCCCTGGGAGCCCGAGTCAGCTGGCACAGGTCAGCCGCAGGTTTTTAGTTGCAGTGTAAATATACCCTAAAAGTCTTATGGCAAATCTTGTATAGGTTTTGTCTTTTTTAATGTATAATAGCTGTAGAATCTTTAAAATTAAACTTCTTACCCCATTGACTATCATAAGGTTTGGTCGATGCTGAAAAGCTTTACCAGTTCCTTTAGGGGTGTGATTTTTTTTATATTAAAATAGCTATACTGGTACAAGCCCTAGTGTGGATACTTGTTTTCCTTTTGTATGTGAATAGGCTGTACCAATATAGCTGCGTCCACACTAGAGGGATTGGACCGCTATACTAGCATAGTTCAAAGCAGCACAACTTTCAGAGGCTTCCTACAGTGCCGCATTTTGAAAATGTTTTTGTGATAAAACGGAAAGCAATGGGGCTCCAGGTTACTTACTTTTGGTCGTAATTTTATCAGTACTGTGTGGGGAGAAGCTTGTTAACATCTTTTTCCCCTCCAAAATGTTGTAAGACCACAGTTTATGGAAAAACTTCAATTTGAGGAAGTGTGTGCTTGGGTGCCCTTATTTGATTCATTTGAATACTAACATTTTCCAACATTTCAGTAGCTTTATGTTCACATTTACTGTGGGTAGACAGTTGTCTGTCGAGCAGTAAATCTATTATGGTGAAGAGCACTCTGAGGGAAGAAAGGGTAGATGGATAAATTTGGAGTCGTAAAACATAGCGAGGCTCAATAGATGTATGTAATTATCAAAACAGATGGAATTATAGGTGCCTAATAAAAATGCCTCTTAAATTTTATGCCATTATGGCTCCAGTTCTGGACATGTGCCATGCACAAACTCCCACTCCTTCCTTGCTCTTCAGATCCCAGGAGGATTTCTGCCCTACCTACACCCACATCTGCCTCTCCACTCTAACAGCTCTTACAAGCTTATCATTACTTCTAGAAGTCTCTGCCCTTCTCCCCTAGTACTAATATCCTTCCCTCAAGCTCCACCACTTTCCCCACCTGCTCTGCGCGTTTAATCTTGTAATTCTTTGCTATAAAGTCTCTCATGACATAATATGATTTTGATGTTTGCTGATCCTCACACGTGAATAGCAAGGTGTTTTTCATAGATCAATGTGCTCTGTGTATTGTAACACTTTTAATGTACGTTGAACTTAATTTTTCTCTTGCCCCCCCCTACTCACACTCACATTAACATTGTTGATGTAGTATGTTTGAAAGTCCATGGATTAAAATCAGTTTTAGATTAAATGTGTCAGATTTGATATTTTAGATTTTGGGATCCCAGACTAGTTTTCAGCACAAATTAAACAAGTGTGGTCTGCCTCTGAATATTTATAGTTATTGCTGGCTTTCCAGTGAGTAAATGATAAATAGTTGTTCAGTTCTATCATGCTAAAATCTAAGTATGCTTCCTATGTTCCATGTTGTGTGGAACAAGTCCTGGCTGCGCTGAGGGAAAGTTCCTTTATGAACACTATGGCAAGGGAAAAGTGCAGGTTAGAGATGCTGCTCCAAGTGATAGACATCATATTGACTCTGTTCTTTTTTTTTTGTTTTTTTTCTGTGAAGAGTGTGTTCTTCTGCATTGAACTGGCTGCTTTCCTGGTAGTGAATCTTGAGAAAATGCAAAGGCTTTCTCTAGTTTTGTTAGGCAGCTCTCACTGAGATTGATGTTCTGGGTGTGCTGGGGATCCTGGCCAGCATCCTGCATATAGTGGACATGTCCCTTCCTCTAACTAGTAAAATTTAGTGGGGGAAGGTATTGAAACCTTTGGAGGATGGTGACATCTTATATGTAAGTGTTTTGAGACTGGAAGCCAAGCCAAAAGGGAACAGTCAAGGCTTGCTTATGTGAACCTGGAAACAGTGATTCCTTTCCTGTTAAAACTCTGGCATTGGGACGGGGGGGAGGCTATTTTGCATATCAACAGTGAGAAGTGAAAGGTACACAACTCAAATTTAGCAGTGTGCACATTTAGCATGTTACTTAGCTTGACTACGCTACTGTGCATACCATTATTTCAGTGCTTTCTGACATAACTGGAAGGTTGAGCAGCACTCATCAAACTTTTTCTGTTGGAATTTTTTTTCCATATTTCAGCATCTGCAGGTTGCTTGATTCAAGCATGGTGGGAGAAGTGGGTTTTGTTGCCATCTTTCCACCAATGGAAAAGATGAGTGACTAGTAAAACCAGAGGAGCATGCTAATGTTCAAGAGCTGGTCCCTATATGCCTGAGATGAGAGATTTCTAACAAGTAGTGTCTATTATCTGCGCAGTTCCCCTCGTGCTTCAAACCAAGGGTATAAAGGTCAGTATGGACAGATGCCTCTCTAGTTCCCTGTGACCACCAAATGGCCTGAGTTGGAATCCTCTGTGTCCATAGATACCTCCATGTTTCCTCTTCAGAAGCTGTAAATATATTGTACATGGTTTTTAGTATTTTAGTGTTTATACTGTAAGACTAAAACACTAATTAGTATAGCTTAGCTTTTCCCCTCCTTGCGGAGTCTCTCCCTGTGGACAAAGCCAAGGCCCAGAGTCCCAGGCTTAAGAACTGACTCTCCTGCCCCAGCTCTTTCTCCATGGCTGACTAACACAGGCACTGCCTCTAGAGCCTGGGAGAGGTTTCATATCTCGGCTAAGTGCAGCATTTGCCATGCCTTCCCTCCCCTAACCCATGAGGGGTGAAAGTTCTATCTAAGGAAACGTTTTGTGGCGATGGTCAGGAGCCCTCCCTTGCATACATCAGCCTCAATCCATGAGCAGCACCCCTCGGCACACAAGTTCAGGAATGAAAGCCAGAGCTAAGCAAGCCTAAGGAATCATCAACTCGGGCTTCTCATGAGAGTAAGAGCCACTCTTACAAACACAAGGCTAGATCTCTTTCCAGGTCTGCTTCCAAAAGAAGGGATCCTTCTCCAATGGTCAGTCAGGTGAGTCCTTGATTGTGGGTCCGAAGGATTTCAGCCTGTTTAAACGCTCTGAACATGAGGATAAATCACAGAGCAGAAAGGATCCACCAGTACCGGTGACAGCTCTGACTCAAGCCTAAGAATCAGCACCACAACCACCATCTAAGAGTTCCCAGTTAGATGCTTTGACAGTACTCACCCATACCTGGAAGGACCAGCCATCCCCTGTGACCAGGGTTGTGCTGTATCTGTCAGTCCTAATTACTGGAACACCCCTATGCTCTGGGACTAACTGAAACCTACAGTTCCCTGAAGGATATCTTCACTCTTCTCTATCTTCAATCTCTTCATTCAGGACCAGTCCTCCTGAGACACATTTTGACACCAGAAAAGGAAAAGATAAAATGGGGATGCTTCCCTCTCCCACCCATAGGCAGGAGCTTTCAACCACCGGTATTGACAGCTCCACCAGTCCAACAGGAACCAGCTTTGTCTCTGGACAAATCAGAAGCTCTAGCACCTTGGGCCTAGAGTTCAATTGAGGAGTTCAGTCCGTAGAGCTATCTTTTCTTAACAGATTTCAGGGCGGTATCCATGTTAGTCTGTATCGGCAAAAACAACAAGGAGTACTCGTGGCACCTTATAGACTAACAAATTTATTTGGTCATAAGGTTTCATGGTCTAAAACCCACTTTATCAGATGCATGGAGTGGAAAATACAGTAGGAAGATAGATAGATAGATAGATATATCTATATATATATATCTATATATATGTATAGATATATATATATATATATATCTATAGCGCAGTACATGAAAAGATGGGAGTTGCCTTATTCAGTGGGGGGTCGAGACAAATCAATTAAAGTGGGCTATTATCATCGGGATGAAAAATCACTTTTGTAGTGGTAATCAGGGTGGCACATTTCAAACCGTTAACAACGTGTGAGTAGGGGGAAATTAGCATGGGGAAATTAGTGTTTTGTTGGGGTTTTTTTAGTTCTTGTAGTGACTCATCCACTCCCATCTTTTCATGTACTGCTATATATATATCTTCCTACTGTATTTTCCACTCCATACATCTGAAGTCGGTTTTAGCCCACGAAAGCTTTTGCCCAAATAAATTTTAGTCTATAAGGTGCCACTAGTACTCCTCGTTGTTTTATCTTTCCTTAACTAGATCTGTTGCATCTTTCTCTGCAAAAGTTTTCAGTGTTTACTCTGGTATCTTGGGTTTCCTAGCATCTTTCTGAGACTCAATGTCTAGCAGGCTGAACTCTTGTATGTAATGCTAAAATATTTAACAGAAAACCATTGCACCATGTGTATGGTTTGAACCTTTTAGGCCTGGAATCAGGAATTGGCCTTGCAAGGTGAGGAAGTGCTGTTGTTGGAGAAGAAAGTATTGTACTACGTTGCTTTGAATTTTTAGAGATTCTTCATTTTCCTGGGTACCTGAAAAGCCAGGTCTGGTTGAAAATGTTCTACTAAAACTGGCTTTTTGAATGGAAAATTGTTTGACTAAATGAAATTTTTCAGAGTAACAGCCGTGTTAGTCTGTATTCGCAAAAAGAAAAGGAGGACTTGTGGCACCTTAGAGACTAACCAATTTATTTGAGTATAAGCTTTCGTGAGCTACAGCTCACTTCATTCGAATGCATCCGATGAAGTGAGCTGTAGCTCACCAAAGCTCATGCTCAAATAAATTGGTTAGTCTCTAAGGTGCCACAAGTACTCCTGTTCTTTTTTTAAATGAAATTTATTTGCCAAAAATGTTTGGCTCCTGCAGAAAACCAAAATGTTTCAGCTGTAGTGCCTTATGTTCCCATTCTCATCTCTAGGACAGGTTTCCCAGACATGCTTAGTCTTCCATGATAAATCACAGCAGCATTTGAGACAAAATATTCCAGTTTTCAGCCCAAAGCTCAATTTTCTGGGGGAATAATCTTTTCCCCACTAGTCCTAGTATTGTCTGCCTTTTATAAGGATTTGGTAGCAGGATGGATTTAAATCATCACGTGGAAAACTTTCACCAATCATTGATTTTAATCAACTTTTCCATTTTTAATGGTTTTCTAAAGAAAGGCGCATTCTCATTAGTTGGTATAGCCATTAAAACATGTTGATTTACAACTAGAGAGCCTTCACAGTAGCTCTGGTACATCTCTGCTGCCTAGGAGAGTACACCCACCATAATAAAATACATTAAGCTTAATATTTTCCGATTCTTATTGATTAATTGCACATTTTAGGATGTTAGAAAATGGTGAATAATATATTGCTTATTTAGGAGATAATTAATTTTTTGCTTAGGATTTGTCAAGCTGCATTAGGATTGTATTAGAATGTAAGCACACAAAACAGCATATAACATTTATCGACCAAAACAAGCCTTAGTACAGTACATGACCTACGGTGCCATATTTGTAAAGCTTGACTTCAAAAGTTAGATGTTCCCCCTGATTCTTTCTTTATATAGAAAAGCAGTCCTGGACTCAATGTTTTTGATAGAGGCTCATGGATTCATCATATTTTTTTATTTTAATATATTTAGGGATTATAAGTAGTTTAGGCCTTAAAACACTTTGTATTAAATTCAGAATTATTTTAAATGATTTAAAAAGAAACTGATTACAATTTAAATAATCAAATACTGATTTTTCTCCATCTGGTTTGGTAGAGCTATATGTCTACTTTTAGGGACTTGTGTGGATTCCATTATCATAATATTTGAATGCCTCATAGTCTTCTTGGTATTTATACTCTCAACCCCCATGTAAGGGAGAGATTACTAGTAGCCTGATTTTACAGGTAGGGAATAGAGGCGCAGAGAGGTTAAGCCTCACACTGGAAGAATATTGTGGACCTGGATCTCCTGGGTAGTACCCTGATTACTGGACCATATTACTGCTCTTACTCAACTGAAGTAAAGAAACTAAATGGAGGATGCAGGGTACCAATTGTGCCCCTTAGATTGCTAGCATCTCTTTACTTAAATCTCTAATTAAAGAGGGGCTGACTCAATGAAAAGACTTTGGCTTGCATGGGCTATAAATTGCTCTTCCTAAGTGCTGAGGAACACCCATTTTTGAGGATATACATTTACAGGGATTGGGGATGTGAATGGAGGTGCACAGTGGCCCTCCACCTTTTTTTAGGGAGCTCAATTAAAAAAAATTCCTTCCTTAAGGATAACACCCAGGAAGGCATTCATGACCTGCTTTATTTGTGACGGCTAGAGATTTAAGAAGTGGGACATAGGTTCTCGCCAGGGTAAAATGCCACCTATGTTCTCATAAGTACCAGCCAGTTTAACACTGTCGTGGAATTGTGGAGCCTGAAGAGAGTTGTGACATCCCTGGCTGAGAAAAATGGAAGTAAACTGAAATATAACCAAGGGAGCTGACAAGATGCGCACAGGTTTATTTTTATGTCTCTTTTTAGCGGTCTCCGTCCTTCCTCTGGTCTTTAACTTGTAAGCTTTTCAGAGCAGGGACCATACATTGACACAGTGTGTAGCCTGTTGTAGATTCTACCTCAATATTGTGAATTTCCCAGGCGGTTCAGATGGCAACAGCAGTCTGGAATGGCTGATTAACTGAAGCTTTTATTTCAAGTAATTTAACTGCTGCCTTTAGCACTTAGTGGGGCCCATTGACTTCCTCATGAATGTGACGGAGGTGGGGTCTGAGGTATTCATTATATTGCTGACTTGGGCGTGTAGAACACACAAATTTTATCTTCCTAGTTGGCAGTGACCTGGCCTAACTGCCGTCTGGAAGGGAGGCTGACCTGGTTTGGCTGCTCTAGTTGCTAGGTGGAATTTAGGAGTTGAATAACTGCTGTGTGAACCAAATAGTCAAATCCCCCCTCAGGACAGGGCTGATTCAAGCTGAACTCCTCAGAGATGCTGCTTTTTGAGCACTGAAAATCAGCCCTTTAAGTACCTTCTTCCTGCATGAGGTGCTCTGCTGAAGTGTTGCAGAAAACGGCTAATTATATCACACTCCTGTGAGCCAGTTTAAAAACTTAAGAGCAAAACTGGCAATTCTTGGGCAAAACTGCAGTTGATTGACTCTATAATATAAGAAGCCCAGAGCTGTCTTTGTGCTGCTGATAGAGACAGAATCAGCTCGGGCTCCTGAAAGCAACCAGCACATCTCTGGCAGCAGCTCCTAGGTGGTGGGTCTCTGTACACTGTCCCTGCCCACAGTTCCCAGCCAATGGGAGCTGCGGAGTCTTCGCTCAGGTCAGGGGCAGCGCGCAGAGACCTCCTGCCCACCCAGGGGCTGCAGGGAAGTGCTGGCCGCTTCCAGAGGCGGGACGGAGCCAGGGCAGGTAGGGAGCCTGCCTTAGCCCTGTTACTCTTCTGGAGGGGGAGGAGTTGATCAGAGGCGTGCATTCCCCCAGGAGTACACTTGGGGACCCCAGGGGTCCACAGACCTCAGTTTGAGAAATGCTGCTGTGGATAATAGGTGACTTGGTGTGTCTGTGACGGTTGCTGGATCGGTGAAGATAAGTGTGATCCATGGGTTTTCTTGTCTATAGACTTGTAGGGCTCCATTGCTGACGCTTATTGTAGTGTCCAGCAAATTGATGCTGGTGTGGGAGTCTTCTAGAGAGTCTGATGCGTGGGTGGTGGTTCTTGAAGTTGTCATGCAAATCTGCAAGAGAGTTTAGGTTACCTGTCCAAAGGATGAAAATATCATTGGTGTATCAAAACACATGATATGGTTAGCTAGCTGGTGAGTTATGACTGTTGCATATTACACTGATTAGTGTTGTTCCACTGTTGCCTTTTGCTCCCCAATCTTCTTGTATCCACTTGTCTTCTGACATTTAGATTTATGATCCTTTTATGGGCAAGAACTGTCATCTTACGTACAGTGCCAAGCATAATGGGAGTCTTTGATCCATGGTCCCTAGGCATTACCTCTACAGTACTAGGTTTTAAAGGCAAGTATTTATGTAAGGTGCATGATGCTTCAGACATAGAAGTAAGAGGAGATCCCTTCTATGTGGAATTTAAAATCCACTTTATAAAAATAATATAGATAAAACATAGGCTTATGCTGCAGTTTAATAATTATTCTTCTGGTCTATTGGGTTCAGTAAGAGAGCTTGTAAAATATGGCTAGTAAGGCCTCTGGAGTTTTGGCAATTAAATATTGCAGGGGTGGGGGGGGGTGTGGGTGTTAGAGAAACCCAAAAGTGTATTTTTAAAAACTTAGTAGTGTTTTTAAGAGCTACAATGCCACCTCATACAAAGATGTATGATAATAAACTGGATACTTTGACCCAATGTCTATTTGTCGCAGATTTACCATGCCCCTTGGAAATGGCATTATTTTGCATAGGTGCTCTTCTAAAAGCTGAGCTGGCTAAAGCACAATCCTAGTAAAACAGAGGAAATGCTTTTTGACAGCGGGAAATCCCCTTACGAATTGGCTGCCCAAGTCATTCTTCTTTTTCCTTCCATAGAAGACCTCTGTGCTTGGCTTGGTAAAATGGTGCACAGTCTCGGCTCATTCCTGCTCTTTCACACAACTAGTACCAGTAGCCTGAAATTCTGCCTTCCATTTTCAGAAAGCAAGTAGAGTTTGTTCTCAGGTGGAGATCTAGCTACAGTGATGCAAAATCTTTCACTTCTGGTCCATGCACTATCCCTGGGGCTGCTGGAGTCCATGTGAAGTTTTATCTGGCACCTTCTAGGTAGGACAGACCGAGAGCACATTGGTCTGTGGGCAACAGGGGCACCTGAAGAGGGAGTGCCCGACCCATAACTGTAGGGCCCAGGCGAGCCCAGAGTATGGGGCTGAGCCAGAGGACGACTATAGGAGTGCCATGGCCATTGGGAGGCAAAGGACATGCGTCCAGTGCCATAGAGGGCCATATAAAAAGGCATTGCCCCCGGAAAAGAAGTAGGAGGATGCCTGAGAGCTGGGCTTGGTCGGTGACTGCCCAGAGCGAGGGCGCAGTGAGGACTGAGGACCTGGCAGAAAGCCATCTCCCACACTCAGCAGGGGGAGGTAGGGAGGTGATGGATAGGATGTCTGGGGCAGAAAAGACCCAGACAAACAGGGGAACCCACACATGCTGTACATTGATCCTATCAGATTCCAGCCCTGTTCCTAATATCCAAAGCCCTCAACAGGCTAGGCTCTGTAATCCTGCCAGAAACCAGTGAAATTGGTCAGCAAAATGCCAGCAGCATCCCTTGGAGACAAGCAGCCACCAGTAACCCTCCTCCTATCAGTGTAGGGCAGATGCCCCATCACACACCTCCCTCTTAAGCCCACACACCCAGGTGTGAGAGGGGTGTGTCTCTACTTTCCCATCTTTCCTCGCAGCTGGGCCCGCAGGCTGTCCCTCTCTTGCCTCAAGCTCTCTATCAAGAGGAGCAACCTGCTTCCCTCTTCCAGGGTCTGGGTCTCCACTATAGCCTGTCCTGCTCCTGTGTGGGTTCCCCTGTTTGTCTGGGTCTCTTCTCCTCTTCTTGTAAGACTAGCCACTTTTCTCTTTTTTTTTCTTGCCCTCCCACCTTCTGTTACCACCTGCTGTGCCTTCTTTTTCCAACTCAGCAAACCTGTTCCTGAGCTCTTTCTCCTTCACTAGCCAGTCTTCTCCTCTGCCTGGTTCTAGTAGTTGCGTGTCTCTACTGGCTGCTTTCCTCACCCAGCAGTCTACACTCAGTTCTCCAGTCCAGCTTGCATTTTTCCTTTCAGCCTCCTTGCCTTCCCTCCATCGTCTGCTCATATCCCCTTCCAAGTTCAACCGTAGCTTCCACCTGCATCTCCAAACCTAGGATCTTCTCTTCCACCAGCTCTATCAGGCGGTACTTCATACAAAGCTTTTTTTGGGTACTTGTTCCAGGATAATGTACGTGCCACAGCTTCCACATCTGATCATTTTCATTGTCTTTTCCATGCCATAGGCCACTGCCACTGCTGCCTATGTATCTGTCATAGCCTTGGTGCCTATGGTCCTGTCAAGGAAAAACAAAAACAAAACACCACACAGTCCGTCCCCCAAGCTCCCCTAACAAACTCCACTGCTTTACGCTCTTTGCTGGCTCCTGGGCCACTGCTCCTATGCCACTGGCTGGTTGCTTCACTGCCTTTATGGGCCGCCTAATCAGGGAAGCCCCATCCCCTGGTCAGGGCTGTGCTCTGATCAAAGGCTCTGCTTCTCTCACAGCTCACTGCCCCCTACCAGCTTCTGCAAACTGAAAGGGAAGTGGTGGAACCCAAGAACTCACTGCCCCTAAGGACCACGGGCTTGCCTCCTCCCACAGAACTCCCACTAAAACTCCTTTGTTGTCAGCTCCGTTTGCTAGCTCCCGTGCCACCACTCTCTTGCGGATCATGTCTAGATTCACAGTAAGAAAAGGAACTAGAGAGGCATCAGTCCACACTGCACTTTTTGACCTTTGTGTGGAGCAAAAGGAGATCTACTGCACGTGTGGCCCAATGACTCTTGCTTACAAAAATTTCTGGACTCAGGTGCATGGTGTGCATTTGTACCCCACATGTAGAATTCAGACTACACATCTCAAAGAACCACCAGTTACAGGTAAGTAACCTCCATTTCTTATTCCAGAATAAGAGCATCCACACACAAAGTTAATCAGGAATAATAGTTCACCCATTTTAAATATACACCCTACTTTATTCTGGATTAACTTTCATGTGTAGATAAATGCTGCTGTGCCAGCATTAAATGTTTATCACCCAGAACAGCAGGTAATGGAATTGTTTGAGCGGGTTTTCGGTTCCAAACACGGAGTAAGGGCTGTTACAGCATTTGCATGGTAGCAAACACTGTAATTAAGTTTTTTGCTTTATAACTCTACCTTTCTCCAAACTTCAGTTTTAAAACTCTTCTTTAGTGCTCAAAGTTCGCTTGGTTAGAAAAGTGTCTTAAAGTGGCTTATCTTAGGAGGTATATGGTGCAGCTGACAGGAAGAAGTCCTGCATGCTAGGAAAAAACTATTCCCATAGCAGTTGGAAGAGGAAAGTATGTGTTTTGTGCACATATAAGGTCATGAACGTTCACCTTCAATATAAGCCTGTTTTATGCCTCATCTGCTCCCCTGATGGCCAGTGAGCTAGACCCTTGCATAGATGAACCTTTCCTTGTTTTCTTGTAATTAAAGTTCACTATCTTCAACTCTCCTTCTACCTTAGAGTTTAAATATTAATATAGCATGGAAATATCTGCATTAACACAATGCAGAATAAAAAGCAAGATGGTTGGAGCTGCTTTGTTGGGGGGGGGGGGTCATGCAATGAGAGGAAGGGCTTGATGCAGAAATCGCTGCATGAAATTCTATGGCCTTTATTATGCAGGAGGGCCAACCGGGTGATCAGTGGTCCCTTCTGGCTTTAAATCTACCAATATCTGAAGAAACACTCCTTGCCCCAACATGGTAGGCAGACCATACAACTGATGAAGAAGCTGAGTAGAGAGATGCCAGAAGTTGGTTTGGAAGAAGATTGTAGTTGTTGTTGCGTGCAACAGCGTGGGAAGTAAACTCTGGTAAGATGTGTGGAGGAAGGCCTGAATGTTCGACAAAGCAAGGGGGAATTAAGATGAGAAGGAGCTAGGAGTAAATGATGTTGGTGATATAGGTAGGGGCAGTGCTGCAGCCTTGACTTTGAGAATAACAGGAAGAGAGGGAGTATGGTCTTCTGGTTAAGGTTGTGCCCAGGGACTCTGGAGATTTGATTTTAATTCCCCCTCTGCCATCTTGGGCATGTCCCTTATTTTGTCTGTGCCTCAATTCTCAATCTGCAAAATGAGGGTAATAGGGGGCTAAGTTAATTGTGAGGCACTCATACTATGGCGATGAGGACTATTTATGAGTAGGCTAGAGAAGATTCAGTGTTGGTTGATTCAGGAGATGGCAGTGAAGGCCTTTGAAAAGGGAAGTGATGGTGATCAGGAGTCAAGAACAGTGAATGATTTTGACCTGTTTGACAGGCAGCAATGACACTGAAAGGAAACATGATGTACAATGACCAAGGTCATGGCCTGGGTTTGGTTAGCTGGGGTTGAGAAGAAAGGACTATAGAAAAGAGGCAACAGGGTTTGACCGGGACCTAGATGTGAAGCTAAGCTAATTCCAAGACTGTGACTGAGTAGCAGGGCAGGATCATACCATTCTTCAAAAAGATGTACTCACAAACTTGTATCCTTCTTGAGCAGTTTAAATCCAGCCCCAGTAATGACCACTGCAGCACTGACTTCATACCAGTAAACAGCATAATAAAGAGAGATGATCTTTTATCTGTTCCCCTTCTCACTCAGTCTAATGCAATAAGCTATGTAGAATGAAGAGTGGGTGGTTCATGATATCAGAATGATGAGATTAAAAGGTTACTCATTCCATATCCTAAAAGATACACCACCCCAAAAGAACAAATGCTGTCTCATGCTGAGAGGCTTTTATTGGGCCAGAGGTCAGTTCTTCACTACCTCTCTTCTTCCAAGCTTGCATGTCACTACTTAGAACATCTGATCCACTGTGCTACCTCTGAAACATCTGACTCACTGTAAATGGGATGAGGGGGCATCTGATATGATGTAGGGGACTGGATGACTCATGGAATGAGTAATAGAGTACTGGAACTGGTTATCTGTTCAAATCCATCTCAAGTCAGCAGTGACTAGGGGTATATCTCACTGCAGAGTGCCCCTGGTTTAGCCTCGCTCAGGTGAGAGTAGCCATGCTGCACAGCTATACTCAGTTATTTCTCAGGGCATATCCCATGGTTCTTAGTGCTGCTCTGAACTGTGCTATTCTGAGTTGTTTCACAGGGTATTGTGGGAGAACTTGACTGTTCTCCTGGGCCCTCTTGTGAAAGAGTTCTTAGCCCACTAGCTCAGGCGTGCTCTAGACTTCTGTCTGTGGCTTCTGTACCCCCCAGGAGCCAACACATGGATCCAGCTCAGGACAATGACTGTTTCAGCTGTTGCCATTAATGCAACTCTGATTTTGGCAACAGGAGGCAGATATACAGATCATGAGATGTGGTGAAAGGCATTTTGACAGCATCTTCTTACCCTGAGAAGGTGATGGCATGCGTTGCTAAGGAGATAACACAGACTGCATGCAGACGCAGCAGGGTGGAGACAGCTGAAGCAGGTGCACACAAATATGTAAACCAGAAAGGATACTACCTGCTCATTACCCAGGCCTTGCTTGACTACAGAAGAAGGTTTATGAACATGAAAGTGGGCTGCACCGGCAGGGTGAAAGATGCCAGTAGTGCTCACGGCCTCGTGTGTACCATTAACAGTGGTGTGGCAGAGAAGCACTGGCCGTTCCACTGCCCATGTAGGACTGGGCCTGCGGCCTCTCTGCTATGATGGGGAGGAGCTGTGGGGCTAAAACTGAATGACTGGGGTTGCAACCCCATGTGCCAGGTCGCAGCTGCCCTGAGTACTCGGTTTTGCCCCTGCAGCTTCTTGTCGTGATGGACTTAGGCTGAGCCTGAGTGGGCAGTGGGGGGGCCAGTGCTTCTGCTGCTCTAGGGCCAGCTCCTGCACCAGAGCTCCCTGTGTCACCTCTCAGGGCAGGGGTGTGACTCTGCACCTGGATAGTACAGGCTGGAAGGTGGGGGCAGAGCATAGCGCTAAATTGGCAGATGAGTCACTGGGCCAGCAACAGCAGCGGGGGTGGCTCCACAGGGATTAACCGTGTGTGCCATGGAAACAAATTTCCGGGGCTGCCCTGCATGATGCCAAGGTGTCCCAGAGATCTGGGGTTTTCAAATATTGACAAGATGGGGCTTCATTCCTGACCAATAATATGGATATCAACAGGGTGTCTATGCCCAATGATAGGCTGGGTCTCTCAAGATATCCTCTCTGTCCCTGGCTTATGAAGCCCTGCCCTGATGTGAGAGTACCTGGCAGAAGGAGGTTTAATTCACCCTGACCAGGTGAAGGATGGTGATGGAATGTGCATTTTGCCCACTGAAGGCAAGATCATGCCGCCTATAAAACCATCTGGATGCCCGTGTGTACAAGGCCATTCGTGTTGTTAGGGCCTCTGGGCCCCACACAACAGATATGAGGAGAAGGCAGAGTTCTTTGGCCAGGAGTGGATCAATGCCTGTGCTGGTACAAGCAGCCAGTAAATGTGCCTCTGATCTCTGGGGCTGGGTCTAGGAGAGCTAGGGAAGTACTGGATACCTTGGGTACCCAGCTCCTTGGTTTGGAGGGGGAAATGAGGGTGAGCACGTTTATGATAATGTGAGCACAACACTAGTGTGCTGTGTCCATCTACCTGTATTATCCTTATCAATGTACATATATGGTTAATCTGAGACTTCAGGAAAAGCTTTGCTTTGAACTTCCTCTCTTTCTCTGAGCGCTCACGCACTGAGAGATTGAACAGCAAAATAATTGATTAAGTCAACACAGGTGGATCAGGTGTCACTAACTAAAGAAAGGGCAAACAAAATGAAGTGCAAAGAAAACAAAACATAAAACGCAGGAGTGCAATGTCCCATAAAATAGAATTTCACATCATCAGTGCACCTGTTCTCCTTCCCCCATGGATGCAAGGAGTGGAAAGCTTTGGGTACATCTGCCCATGTGCACGTCCATTCATGGACTGCATTGACTGGCTCATGCCACGCCCAGATTTGTCCAGTGGCTGCAGCACGTGGTAGCATAGAGGGAATGAGATTGGAGCAAGCTGGACTCAGGCTGGAGCAAGATGTGGGGTCTGGGCTGGCACATTCTGCTGCCTGCTGGCCATCATGTTAAGCAGCCACTCAGACAGTTCCCTCTGCTGCTGGCAGTCCTGTTCCCTCATCGACCAGTCACGCTTGAGGTAGTGAGCTGCCATCTTTTTCTCTCGCTCTCCAACATGGCCAGGGCTGCAGCGTCTCCTTCTGCATTTCCAGGAGCTGCTCTGACCTGTTGGCAAAGTCTTTCTGTATCTCCCCTGCAGCAGGTCATTCCTGGCCTTCGCTCTTTTCTCCTGGAGGGTCTGGACCCTTTCTCTGACAGTCAGTGCCATCATAGGTACCTCACCTCCACTGAATGAGACAGCTCGTTACTTTTCTGTTCAGATGGGAAAAAAGTTTCTCCTCTTTAACTTTCTGCATCACAGCAAGGGAAAATTTTCAATTTTTCTCTCTTTGGGATTCAGTTTCCTCTGTTTCTATGCTCTGATGCTGCTGTGTCCTAGGTTTTCTCCCCTCCGTCCCACTCACACTCAACCCTTCGACAATGGCAAGTAATTATTTATTTTTTTTAAATAAAAATTATAGGCTTTTGTGGACAGGGACTGACCAATGTTTTTTTAAACTAGTAATGGAATTAAGAT
The DNA here is from genome assembly GCF_965152235.1 of Eretmochelys imbricata. Taxonomy (NCBI): domain Eukaryota; kingdom Metazoa; phylum Chordata; order Testudines; family Cheloniidae; genus Eretmochelys; species Eretmochelys imbricata. The sequence goes on from NC_135573.1 coordinate 246,858,039, forward strand.
TATTACAGGCTGCAGTGACATTGGAAGATGTCAGCTTGCTGGAGATCCCTCAGTGGAAAAGGAGATTCAGGTCTCTGATAGAAAGCCATCCATCTGTGCCATGGAGCCTGTGGTCACCTGGTGACTGATCGGCAGATGAATGTCTGGAGAGGACTAATGAGCTACAAGGGCAAGTGTGGAAAGTTGGCTCTTCCTAGAAATCAGACAGACAATCTGGAGTTCCTGCTGTACAATAAGTTCTCCTGCATCATTACACAAAGTGGACTAAAATTCAGGCAGCACTAACGGGATGTTGAACTAGGATAGAGTAGCACAGAAGCACCACAGATGTGCCTTTGCAACCTCCCTCACTTCCACCTGTGGCAGCCAGACACCAGACCTGCAGTACTGAAAGTCTTTGCAGGGACTCTTGACTTAATACCAGCACAGCTCATGCAATGAGACTCAATACCTTGGCTGCCTCTGAAAATGCTTCAATGCTAGTGTCAGCAAGAGAAAACAGCACGAATATGTTTATGCTGTAGCTCACGGAAGCTCATGCTCAAATAAATGTGTTAGTCTCTAAGGTGCCACAGATACTCCTTTTCTTTTATGCCACCTGTGTCCCTGCATTTGCAGGCATTGGTCAGCTTGTACTAATCCATCCCTGCTCTGCATGCACATAGCACTGCATGCCACAGTAAATCACTGGCTGCATGACTGGATTTCCCCCCCTCCCCTGACTTGGAATCCAACTTGAATCTTAAGTGGCCACAAAGGGAGTGGGGGGAGGAAAAGGGGGAGCAGGATTAAAGACCTGATGCTGAGATGGCCTCAACCATCCACAATTTACATTGACTTCACTAGGGATTATAGGTCCTCTCAAGATCATACTCGTTTCATTATTTTTTCCAGGTCAATCTTGAATCCCATTTGCAGGAGGATTTGGAGAAGCTGCCCATGCTGTAACTGTGGCTTTAAACTTGCACCTTTGGCAAGCATGAGATCTCAAATGTCAAAATCAACCAGAAACCAAAGCCCATTAGGCTGTTTGATTAACAGCACTTGGCACCTTCCATTCAAAGACCTAAATTCTTTTTTGCAAACATTAATATAACCTCTTCATGTGAAGGTACACATTACACCAATGAGGAAGAGAGAGATCAAGAGCCTGAAATGTGACTTCCGTGCTTTACCAAATTGGGGCATAATTGTCTCGTCCCTAAGCAGGATCTGCATAGAACTGTTATTTTATAGGGAGTCAAAGGCATCTTTCTTTTGTTGCACCTGAACTTGCTGGAAAAATATTTACATAATTTAGATCAAGCTTCAACTGTCCCCCTGTAGACCAGCTGAACTTTCCTGTTGCATTGCTGGAAAGAGTGTTCTTATCTAGCTAACAGATCTGACATGGAGGGATGAGATATTGCTCAGGGACAGAGTTTAAGAACAAGTACAAATTAAATGAGGTGCAAAGTGTTAAACAGAGAACTCTTCCCTACTGTAAAGATTGTGTCAAAGAACTTTGTTGTAATATGACTAAGGCAGTGAGAGTGGAATGGTTTCATCCTCATGAGGTTACAAGCTAATCTACTTATCACAGCTTGCAAGAGAGAATTGCTGATGTGAAATGGTAGAAAGCCTATGTTGCTCAGTGTGTTTACCATGCCTGCTACTTTGACTGGTAGACAAGAACTAAATTCATTCTCCAAGGACCAACAAATCACAGCCCCATGCCCCAGCAAGCCAAAGAGCCCCCTGTAAAAGTGCTCATAGCCCTCTAGTTCTCTGCCCTGCCTGTGCGATCTCATAGACTGACTCAGAGACGAAGGCTAGAAGGGACCATCATGATCATCTAGTCTGTCCTCACAGGCCATTGAACCTTGCCCACCTACTCCTGTAATAGAGCCATAACCTTTGGCTGTGTTACTGAAGTCCTCAAATCATGCCTGTACCCAGCCACCATGCAAGGCACCAGCAATGTCTAGCCATAGCCCCACCTCCCATAGATTGTTGAATCCAGATTTTCTGGGAACATTGGGCCCATCCTAATGCAGAACCTGGATCTATAGATCCATGAATTGTCTGAATCCATTCCGGCCACATCTGTTACTTACCTTAATGAACTAAGCCCTATGGTGCTAAACTGTTTAAACTACATCTGAATGTAAGAATTTATGTGTCTGCAGTGTTTTCTCTCCCTACCACCAACACTTATTAGTGCTTCTAGTGTAATTGGTGTTACTGCGACACAAAAAATGATATTCCTTTTTTTAATGTAGCCTTCTAGCTAGCATCAGAGAGCAGAAGAAAGGAAGGTGGTGCACTGTAATCTAGAACTTGTCGCTCTTTAAGCAGTAATCTGTAGAAATAAATCTAGCCCAAAGGGCAACTGCTTGTGTCCATTGCAGACACACAGCAAGGTCTCCAGATCCAGCCATTTCAGCATTATTTAAATATTTAAAATGTTATATTTCAGCTGCAGTACAATACAGAGCAGCTTTCCAATTCTTTAGGAACTGTGTGCAAGACTGAAAAAACCTGCACCTCTCTTTGTGGTAACTATGATGTGTGTATGTGCATCCTTGTAGTATGGAAGTTTCTGGAGTGAATATAAGCAATGAGAAATTAGTTTTCATTGTGTCAAATTTATGTTATCAAACCAACATCCTTTTTAGTTTTTTAAACATTTTTGTTCTCAGAACACAGACTACTTAAGAGATCGAGAAATACAGCACCTTGGGAAGTAGATATGTTTTTGAAAACTACATTATACAGACTAGGTAGATAGAGACACAAAGATTGTAATTTGCCCAAGTCAGTGACTAAGCCATGATTAGAACAGAAAAATCCTGACTTATGATTCTTTGCTTTAGCCACCTGTTATGGGGTGTCTGCACCACACTGGCCTGTAAGGGGTTAATGGAGCCCTAGGGAGGCTGTGCAGAAAGCAGCTAGTAGGAGAGGGGCTACAAAGAGCGGCCAGTCATGGCCTGGCAGGCCCATAAAAGAAGAGCTGCAGGGCAGAGCAGGTTCAGTTGCTCCTTGGAGCGCAAGGCGGGAGGGCTGGCTGGCTGCCTTGCAGGTTGAAGAAAGCCAGGACCCTGGACAGAGCAGTGCTACTAGCAGGGACCAGGAGAGCTAGGGAAGAGTTCCTGGCTGGTGCTGGGAGTTTCAGGCTGAGGTCCTGAGGCAAGGGAGAAGAAGGTACTGGGGCTGTGGGGACGTGGCCTATGCAAATAGACTGAGAGGTTAGAGGGGACGCAGCAAGTGGCTGCCATCTACAGGGTCACTGGGCCAGGACCGAGAGTAGTGAACAGGTCCAGGTCCCCCTCCTACTTGCCATTGAGTAAATGGCTGGACCGTTGGACTGCGGACCGTCCCCCAGAAGTGGGGAGAACAGAGTGAGGCACAGCCGGAGAGCTGTGTCCTGAAGAGGACACTGAGGTCCTTGGAGTGACATGGGTCCAGGAGCAGAAGTGACAGTGGCAGACACTACTGAGAGTCAGACTACTGACCTGTGAAGCTGATCTGCAAGATGACCAGCAGGAGGCACTAGTATGGTGAGTCCCACCCCGTCACACCACCGCATATTGCCACCTAGCCTTCATCTTAGCAGGGGATTCTTGCATCCTGTAATAGTGAGCCCTGTCAGCAGTGCAGGAGTTTGCCTTTTGCAGAGTGTTTTTTAGAGCAATAGTTTGTACTTGACAGAAACAAGGACAATTTGTCTGAGAATGCAGTATGATGGTCTCTGAGACAGCCTTTCTCCTGGGCCCAGCTGCAACCCCACTTCTGGCCTCAGGCCCACTGCAGCCCCAGCCTCATCCCCTGGTACCAGCTGCAGCTCTACTCCCAGCCATAGCTTGGCTCCAGCTGCAGCTCTAGCCCTGGCCTCCGTTCCTGGCCTTGGCTCCTGGCCCCAACCGCAGCTCTGCTCCTGGCCATGGCCTCGCCCTGGCTCCCAACCATAGCTCCTAGGGGGTGCAGACAGATTCCATTAGGGCAAGGGGGCCGGGGGGGGGATGATAGAAACATTGTTTGGAGACCACTGATTTTAAAGACTTGAAGTCAGAATCTGTCATTTACACTAGTTTAAACCTGCAAGTGACCCATGCCCCATGCTGCAGAAGAAGGCTAAAGAAACCCAGAGTCTCTTCCAATCTGACCTGGGGGGAAATTCCTTCCTGACACCAAATATGGTGATCAGTTAGACCCTGAACATTTTGGCATGACCCAGCAGCCGGATGCGTGGGAGAGAATTCTCTGTAGTATCTCAAAGCCCTCCCCATGTAGTGTCCCATCACCAGCCATTGGAGATATTTGCTGCTAGCAGTTGCAGATCAGCTACATGCCATTGTAGGCAATCTCATCATACCAACTCCTCCATAAACTTAGTCTTGAAGCCAGTTAAGTTTTTTGTCCCCACTGCTCCCCTTGGAAGGCTGTTCCAGAACTTCACTCCACCTTATATCTAGGGAAGCTTACATGGGTGAAGTGGAAAAAGAACCTGCTCTAAATTTTCTATTAGTCTCTTACCTGGGTGATGGTCTAAGTAGCTGCTTGAACTAATTGGGATAGTTGTCTTTCTAAATCATAGCTGTAATTTTATCAAGTTTGCTTAACTCTGGGGGTATTTACTGGACTCTCCTATGCCCATGCCCTTTTTTAGCTAGTTAAGACTTCCTCTGATTTTGCAATGTTTTTATGGGATTAGCATGTATAGCCAGAAAACTGTAGTGATTTGTCTGCCAAATAAAACTGAAAATACAGTCTTCAATAATTTTGACATTTAAACTGTTCAGTGTCACCTCCAGCAGCTGCCACTTGCAACTCACTGTGATGGAATTCTCTTCCTGTCATTTTAGAGGGTTATTTTAAGTGTCTCTTAGTAAGGGTGTATGATACAACAACAGGATATAGTAGAGATGGGCCTGACTGAAAACCAATCCCTAGATCAAACCACTGCAGAACACTGGAAAAGGTTGGATCTAGAAATGAATTCTGTACCTGATCCTTCTCCCTAATGGAACAAACCACTTATTATAGTGCCTACGAGCTCCAGTCAGGGACCAAGAACCTCCCTCCACTGCGCTGGGCACTGAACAAAAAGATGGTCCTTGCGCCAAGGAGCATACAGTCAAATGTTTTTGAATGTTGAAGTGTGGATCCAGAATCTAACTGGGTAGCTCAGCCTTGTATCTAGTATGTGGTTCACTCACTCTCACCCCTTGGGTATAAGAAGTTCTAGTTATTGATCTTCAGGGCACAATGCACAGTCCAGCTCTTGATAGAGGGGGTTAGTAGCCAGGGAAGGGGGGTTGCGTTTGCCTGGTTCACTCTTGTTCTACAATAAGGCCTGGCTGCTGGATTTGACTTTTCTAGCAAGTTGGTTGACCCTGTTTGTCTAGGTATTTACCACCGGTGATATGTGATTGGTCACTTAAGTCGCATGATATTGCTCTTTCCAAAGGGATGACAAAAGCTTTTTTTAAATAGGATAGCAAATAATGAATAAGACACATTTTCATGTGTGAATTTTCTGGTAAACAACCCACCCATAGGCTGAAACTGATTTGTGTGGACTATGCAGCAGATAAATTACTACTGGTAGAAATTGGAATCCATTCTCAGAAAATGCACAAAAAGAAAAAAATTGGGAAAGATTTGTCATAAATTGTGCATAATGAGTAATTAAACCACATGTGTGCAATATGTATCCACCCTTCAGGACTCCGTGTAACCTTCATCACTGAGCAGAAAGCATTTAAGCAGTAGTGTAAATTACTCTGTTGTATTGCTCTGGGAGGTACTTTGACATCCAAGTGATGGTGGGAGCATAAGAACCCAAATAAAATAGGCATAGAACTATTATAGCCTAACCTTGCTCATATATCCTAATGTGGGAGGAGGTTAGGGCATCAGATTCATCTTGATATTCCCCCTGCAGTGAGAATAGCCCACTCCAGACAGCAGGTGCTGGTTTGGTCCCAGCTTTTGTTTAATGCAAACTATTGTGCATTAAAAGTTTGCTTTTTTCTTTACCGACATAGTAGCATGAAAAACCATGCAGTCCCAACGTACGTTACATCTGTCTTAGGGTTTTATACTGCTGTTTATACTATGTTTATACCATAGTATCTGAGCACTTTTCATGTATAATCAACAGCAGTAGTGAAGTCCCTACTGCACTAACAGAGCCTGTGGTTTCCCTTTCTTTTCATGAACTAAAAGTTTTGCTTGGGATCTTGGGATATTCTTCTCTTCATTCTTTGGGCTTTTTCATTGGCTGGTTTGTTTACATAGGAGACTTATTTTTACATATTAAAAAAACCCACATTTTGAGGATGGGTTGTTTATAGATAGGCTGAAAGTTGAGGTTTCAAATGGTGGCGTGTTTTTTAAACGCACACTGACATACAGGATAACAGCAAATAATGAGTGACTTGTTCCTGGTACCATATTTTGGAGCAAACGCTCACAGGAAAATTCACTACCTCCTTTCTGGATAAAGGGTGGATCACAGCAAAGAGGGCTTGCCACATTTTTTTTCATAAAAATATTTGCAAATCTTTGTAGTATTCAACTGGCTCCCTTCCCTTGCATTAGGAGCTCTTCAGGGCCGAGGCCTCTACTATTTTAGTGACTTCTTTATCCTCAAGATCACTGGCACTTCAGAAAGTAACAATCGACAGGGAGACCTGTTTTTGGAATCAGTCCTGGAAAGTCCAGCTCAGTCAGTAGAGACTGAGTTGTTGAGGCACATGCATTCATTCATAGGCTGCATTTATATGATGGTTGCTTTTGTTACCACATAGAGGAAGCTTTCCTCCTGCATCCCCAACTGAGCCAAGCAGGACCTAGTAACTGCTAACTGACAGCTGATAAAATGAAAGAGGGTGGCTCAGACTGAAAAGATGGATCTTTTATCTGGAAATAAGAACCTTTGTTCCTGGTGTAGCTCAAGTATTTCAGTGGAATCACCCTAGGGATGAATTTAGCCTTGGCTCTTTGAGCTTGACCTAACCTAACCCTGTGTGTGCCTTACCATCTGTGGAACATGAAACTCATCACCATAGGATATTCTGCGGCAGCATGCATGAGACAGCTGTAAAAGTGCAACCTGGGTAGATATTACATGCTTGTCTGGGAAAGGTAAAATGACATGGTAACAGTGGATTTGTCCTATGTTTTTCTGTAAATGGTACAAGCACTGTACATGTGTTGTTCCAATGCTTTTCCACTGGGGGCAGGGGGGGGAGATGTTTTTTCCTCTTACTTGCAATGGCAAATTAAACTCAATCATGATGTTATGCCTGTAGAAGCAGTGAGAAAAATCTCCAATTTTTATCACCTTTCCCCTTTTCAGAGACAGTCTCACTGTAGCTTCTTGGCTAGCTGGATTCTGGAGGGCTGCTTTGTAAAATGTAATATGTTGCTGTTGTGCTGCAGGGGAGGAGGGGGACTGTGTTGTGCAAAACTGCAGGGGATGAGGGGGTAAGAACCCGTTTCTCAGGGCAACCATCATAGTTTATTTTTAAAGAGGCTAAAGATAGAGTACTACATGTAGGGTGCAGTGCAATCTGACCACCCACGACATGGATCTTTTGTCTGCTCCTTTCTTTCAGGAAGTGATAGAAGTGCCGTGATGGATATTTCAGTAGTATACTCCCACCCTGAGCCATCTTTGCAGTGTGAACATCAAATGGCAATTTAGTGAGATCAAGGCAATAATCATTCCCTTTATTGTACTGACTACCTTGCAAATGTGACCAGCTCCAGAAAGTCCCTGGCACTACGCCTGTGGTCACAGCAAAATCTAGGAAGGGAAAGTGGGAATATGATCTTGTTTACTTCAGCACCTGTAATAAACAGTGCAGCAGCAGGAGTAGGATGTCTGCCTTTAGTCCTGTTGCCTGGCAGCAGCCCTGTGCAGTGGGAGACCCTGGCTCACTCAGGAACAGCCTCTAGTCTCTTGCTTACCAAGCCAGTTGGAGTGCAGATGCAGTACGTCACAAAGGTAATATGCTTGGGCTTTGCACAGGGGAGGGTGACAGGCAACTGCTGCCAGCTGGTCTGAAGGTGAAAGCACCTTAGCTTGGTGGAGCTCTCCTACTCAGGAGACCAGTGCTGTGTTCAGGGCTCTCCAAAGCACAGAAGAAAGTTGGGAATGAAGGGTGGGGGAGGGAATAAATAAGAGGTGGAGTTCCCTGGTCTTGATTTGCTTCTAGCAATAGGAAAACGATCAGTAATAACACCTTCCCACCCAGCCCCCTGTCTTTAGCACAGTTATCTAAGGGCTTGTTTATAGTGGAAAACTTTGCCACTTTAATGGTACCAGTGTAATTAAAGCAGTACACATGCCCCCCCATGCCCCCGGATGGACATAGTTACATCAGTGTAAAGGTGCTTATACCAGCACAGTTTATTCCTGGTTGGGAATAAATTATACCAGTGTGAGGCACCTTTATAGCAGTATAACTGCATCCATGCCAGAGGTCTCACTGGTAAAACACTCATCCCACCCACATAGCTATACCACTGTAGCTTTTCTAGACCAGCCCTAAGTTTCTCTGTAACAGTAGGACATTTTGAATACAGTTTATCATCTTCAGTCTCTACCCCAATCACCACTTCAGCTCTGCAGGAGACCCAGTGGGTAGGATACCAGTCGGGGAGTAAGAAGACTGTGCTGAGAACAAAAGATCTGCCTATGACTTGGTATGACCCTTGGCAAGTCCACTAACCTTTCTGTACCTCAATTTCCCTATCTGTAAAATGGGATGATAATGCTTATCAACTAGTGTAGCATGCACTAAGATCTAAGGGGAAAAACCTGGTATAGAAGTGCTTAGTTACATAATAATGGAGGCACAAAACTTTCTAAAGCCTTGTCACAAGTTCTGGCTGCAGAAGAGGACTCTTGAGTCAACGTATGGTTCTGAATTGTTAGACCTGTCACTATTGAAGGAAAAACTCCAAAGTTTGGACCAAGATTAAATTAAATAAATTGAGATCAAATCTGAGGAGAGCACTTTAATTATATAGATGATAGAATCTGGTCTGGTCTTTCTATAGCACCTTTCCTCGACAGGATTCTCCAAGTGCTGTATAAACTGTGTCTCATGTCTTCCAGAATCACCTTCCACACTGCTGAAGTTCAGCCAGCTCAGATGCAATGTGCCATCTGTTTGCTATGCCATGTGACAGATTTGGTCAGGAAGAGAAGAAAAACACTGGATCCAGTTGCAATCACCACAAGGATTTAAGAGGCAGCAATTATTTGTGCGCATTGGAATTGGGCCAGGATGGCAAGGCCTCCACCTCTGATCTTGCATAAAGTTCCATGGGATTTTTTTTTCAGGCTTCCAGAATGCTCCGAGATCGGATGGTGCAGGATATACCTTCACTTTGCCTGTGCCTGGTATCCATCTCTTTTTTTGGATCTGAGTTTCTTTCATCGGAAATGGTTTTAAAATGTGGTTTCTCTCCCAGTGCGTGAGATGCAGGTAGAATATTATACATCACCTTCCTCCGCTCAGTCCCCTTTCATATGCTCACGCTCAGGTGCGTTTCCTGGGGACGGCCACCTGAATACGATCATTTTCTAGTCCTAGTTATCTTTTTTCCCCTTGTTCTCGGGCTATGAATTCCCTTGTGTTGTAGAATTACTCTCTCTCAGGTGCTTGTTAAAATTAATCAGCTGAGTAAATACTAGAGGAAATAGGAGGCTGGAAATGAAGACAATGCTAGTAACACTTCACCAAAAATCCCTGCAATGCACCGGTTTGTTAAACTGAGGTTTCATTCTGTTCCAAACCAACATACAAACAGATTCCACCAGGAAGAAAAGCAGTTCAATAAGGAAAAAAACTTTAAAGTAGTAAGGATTGAATTCCACATGCTACAAAAGGAACCCATCCTATAAAATACTCTACACAGAGCAAAACTAGCAACAACAGTAATGGATATAAGTGCAAGTCAATTTCACCCCCTCCTGGAACACAGCCCTAATTGAATGAAAACTCTCTGCCTAGCCATGCTCCAAATGGTACATTTGTGATACAGGAAGCTTAGAGGAACACTCTGGCTTTCAGTAAATTGATACACATTGCAAAGAGGCAATGTGTATCAATCAGAAAATAGCTATCAGAAAATAGCCTACATTAATATACAACTACACCAACAACATAGGGCCAAAATCTGCCTTCGGTTACATCAGTGTAAATGTGGAGCAACTTGCTTGGATTCAATGGACTTTCAGTGCTGTAACTGAGATGGGATTTGGCCCTTCCAAGGACTGGAGTTGGGGTGGGGGTGGAATAGAGAGTGAATCCCATTAACTTGCATTGCTGGAGAATTAACAATGGATCCTGAGTAAGCACACAGATCTCCATGGTGCGTTGTTAGCACCAGGATGCTGGAAACAGTGGCCACAAGTAACAGCCTGCAATGCAGAAGGCCTTAGACAAGATTTGAAAACATGGCATCAAAAGGAGGGAAGGTGAAAACTTTTCTTTTCTTTTTTTTTTTTGGCTGACGTCATTGTTTTCTAGTATTTCCAGTTGAAGACCAAAACAGGGAGTAGGCATTTTTGCAGCACGTTGCAAAATAAAACTTACCTGGTATTTTTCAGCCAGGGAGATAGAGCCATGCTTCAGTTTGCTCTATGTTTTTGCAATCAAAGCTCCCTATTTCTGCAGCAGCCGCCAGCAGCTCATTCTTCCCATGCAACAAACACAATTCATGCTTCTAACACCACTCTAGACTAATGTCCCATCATTTAACTGTATTAAAGAAAAATGTAAAAGTTTAAGTTCTTGGTTAGTATGGGTGGGTTTTCAAGAAGTTTGTTTATATTTTGGTCAATGCTAGAGCTGGTTGGAAAATAGTAAGTATTTTCTGTGGGGAAACTTTTGAAAGAAACGAAAACGTTCAACAAAAATTTTGAAAATTTTGGATAAAATGAAAGTTTCCAAACAATTCTAGTCATTGCTTTCCTCTTCCCCCCTTTTGGCCGCATGCTGTGTGTTCCTGAAAGTTTAATTTTTTTAATTCTTTATTCTTACTAACGTAGCATCTTTCAAGCCAAAGGATCCCAAATGATTCACAGCTTATGTACCAGAGCACCAGTGAAATGCAGCTACTGCTGGAGTGGGAGGAAGCCAGCCCAGTTTGCTACACAACAGCAGAGAGGGTGAGGCTGTTTCTAGGGCAAATAAGAGCCTGCCTCTTTCTGTACTTTAGAAGTGAGGCCAAAGTGGAACATCAATTCTGAGTGCCTTCCTGCTTTGAGAAAGTTCATTCAGATACCAGGTATGTGACTTGTCTCCTTTATAAATAATGGGCTTGAAGTTCAAGCCTGGGTAGGAATTTTGGGTTCTGGAGGTAAACTTCATAATGCAGGGCCCATCTCTACTCTGTATCAGTGTGTCTAAAAGCAGACTCTCTTCTTGTTACATTGCTGACTGGAATCACTTTAGTCCTCCAGTTATCCAGAGAACCTGAGGCAATGGCAAAAAAGGCTCTAGAATGCCAGTTCCTGAGTTCTGTTGTCTTTCCTCTACTTCTCATTTTCCTCTCCACATATTCTTCTGTTTATCTCCTTTCAGTTTTTTGTCTCCTTCCCGCTGGGCTGGCTCTAGGGTTTTGCAACTGCCGAAGCCAAAAAAAAAAAGGGGGGGGGGGTGGCCAGAATGTTGTTCACTCCATTTCCCCCGCATTCCCCATCGCTCACTGTCCCCCGCCCTCACTCACTTTCACTAAGCTGTAGCAGGGGTTTGAGGTGAGAGGGAGGGTGGGCTCTGGGCTGAAAGGTTGGGGCAGAGGGGTTCAGAGTGTGGGAGGGATCCTGGGCGAGCCTGGGGCAGGGGGTTGGGGTGCAGTAGGGGGTTTGGGGTGCAGGTTCTGGGTGGGAGTTTGGGTGCAGGAGGGGGCTCAGGGCTGGGGTAGGGGCAGGGGGTTGGGGTGCAGGCCAGGGTGTGGGTTCTGGGATGGAGTTTGGGTGTGGAAGGGGGTTCAGTGCTGGGGCAGGGGGTTGATGCCTGGAAGGGGGTTCTGGGTTGGGCCTGGGGCAGGCTCCAGCCAGGCAGTGCTTACCTCAGGCCGCTCCCGGAAGCAACCAGCATGTCCCTCCAGCTTCTATCATCAGGGGTGGCCAGACAGCTCCGTGCACTGTCCCCCACCTCCATGCACTGTCCCCACAGCTCCCATTGGCCGCAGTTCCTGGCCAATGGGAGCTGCGGAGTCGGTGCTTAGGGTAGGGGCAGCACAGAGAGACCCCCACCCCTGACTGCCCCTACACCTAGGAGCCAGCCATGCCGGCAGCTTCCAGGAGTCGTATGGAGCCAGGGCAGGGAGGGAGCCTACCTTAGCCCCACTGCACTGCCAACTGGACTTTTGGACTGTTAAAATCTCCCAGATTGCTTTCAATAGCAACTGGGAGATTGAGGCTGATTCCAGGAGACTCCTGGCCAATTTGGGAGGATTGGCAACCCTAAGCCCCGAGCTCCAGCCGCATGGCTTTAGGCTCCATCCCTGTCCCCCAGCCATGGGGCTTTGGGCTCTGGTGATCGGGCTTCAGACTCTAGCCTCCCACTGTCTCCCCAGACCCCCCCTCCCCACAACTCCATCACTCCTGGTACCTACTGCGTACCCCAACCAACCCTCCAGTCTTAATTTGCCCTCAGACTTGCAGGGCTGAGTAAGTCTTCTGTGAACAGTGATACTTGTTTGTTACTATGACATTTAACAACAGACTTACTTGCTAACAATAACTAAATTACAATGATTTGGGTGTGTATATGTCCATATTCATTTGGCTTTCCTAAAGCTAGTTAAATATTTTAGGAAAAGGTGCAAGAGCAGCCACCAGTGAGAGTTGGTGGCTGCACTCTGAGGCCACCAAAAAATTTGTCCTGAAAACCCCTGGCTCTAGCAAACCATTAAAATGTATTCTTTTGAAGGGTCACCACAGACAAAGTTCCTTTCCCTTGTTGGGTGTAAATGCCATGCTGTCTGATGTAGACTCCGTGCTGATCCCTACGCTGCTGGTGATTTTTATGCCAGATGATCTCTTCCTGCAACCTCCAGTACAAATTAATAGCACATTGATTTTGACAGCACCTGGGTTGAAGTGTTGGTCTCTTTCTTTTGTCCAGAAAAAAACCCTGTTTACCAACTCCCACTGACATGCCTAGTTTAAACACAGTTTAGTCACATTTTCAGCACACTTGTAAAGTTTTTTGTTGGTTAACTGTACACACAGCACACCAGGGGTGCCAGAATGGGGGGATCAAGGGGCCATGGCACCCAAACTTTTCAAAGTGGGAGGGCTGTGACGTCTTAATTTTTACTGGCCATAAAGGCAAGCGACTGGGGGGAGGGAGCAGAGAGGAGCGGAAAGGAGCGGGGTGGGGGCAGGGTCTTGGGGGTAAGAGGTGGAGCAGGGCCTGGGGGGAAGGGACAGCCCAAGAGTGGGGGCTCAGGGCAAAGAGGTGGCAGGGGAGCAGGGGGTTGGGGCCCTAATTAGGGTGCCTGTGGCTCCCCCTTCTGCCACTTCTGCAGCACACCAGAATATTAATATTCGTGAGTTATTAGCTTTCCCATGATGCCACCTTTTGGGTAAATATCATGGCAATAGTGTGCCATCTGGCATTGGGGTGCTCTAAGCTCACAATACATGCTGCTGCTCTCATTGGTGTTTGGCAGGGGGCTTCTAAAACACAGACATGGTGAGCACCATCAAAGGACTCCAACTATTTAAAGGGACACTACCCTATTCCTGTACATCGCACACCTCATGGACTGATTCTTTCCCCCTCCTCAAAATTCATAGTACCAGCCTGATCTTTCCCTTCCCTTTCTTCATCTCTCCTTATCCCCTCCCTTTTGAACTTCTTTGTCTAGTCATTTTTCCTGTCTCCATTATTATATCACACTTTTTCTCTCCCCCCACTTTTTTCCTTCCCTGCTTCTTTTCCCTTCCTCCTTCTATCCTTTTCTGTTCATCTCTTCCCCACTCCATCTCTCCTATTTCTCTGCCACTTTTTTCTGCATTGCTATCTCTTCCCTTTTCTCCATTTATAATGCTATCAATAACTCCAATCCCGGGGGCGGGGGACGCGGGGCGCGGCAAGTCATGTAAAAACAACAAAATCCCAGATTCTTCATTCTCTAGATCAAAGATGACTGAGCAATGACAGGAGAATCCTGGACAGCATTTCAAGTACAGTTTTGATGTTAGCTAACCTATCATAACATTAAAATCTCCCTATACTGTATCTAGATCAGATACATAGGTCATTATAGTTCACCTGATACATACTAACACCATCTGAAGAAAGGTCCTTTCAGGCCTGAAAAAGTTAATTAAAATGTTAGATGTTATGCTGGTAGGAAGTATGAGATTAGCTACTCAGTCCAGTTTTATTTCTTAGGACCCACCTAGCTGAATACACTGGTATTGTGTTAACTCTATGCTTTTGTACCATGCTCCTTGCTGTGGTAGCTCATTGCCTACATTCTTGTGCTTTGAGATATGTACTGTTGTGCTGAGCCTCTAGTGGAGATGCTTTTGCATCTTTGGTTAATCTGAAGAGTAAAGCCTCCAAGTCTTCTGTGACCAAGTTTGCCTTGCTGCAGCCCTCTTAGCAATGATAAAAACGGTCTTGTTTCACCTTGACTCTTTTATTGTTAAGATTAGAGAAATGTCCAAGTTTCTGTCAAGACAGAAAACCTAAGATATCATGCAACACATTTGAAACCTTAAACTCCGTAGATGTCAAATGGCATAATTCCTTTGACTCTGCTATGCTTGCTTACTCCAGCTGAGGTTCTGACCCATGGCACTTAAAGTGAAAACCCTCAATGTTTACTGTAGCTATAAATACAGTTGTTCTTGTAAGTTACGACAGGCTTTATTTCTAATGTGCTGTATAATAAATTTCAATAGAACCTCAGTTACGAATACCTCTGGAATGGAGGTGGTTCAGAACTCTGAATAAAACGTTACGGTGGTTCTTTCAAATTTACTACTGAACATTGACTTAATGCAGCTTTGAAACTTTACTATGCAGAAGAAAAATACTGTTTTTAACTATCGTAATTTAAATGAAACAAGCACAGAAACAGTTTCCTTACCTTGTCAAATCTTTTTTAAACGCTCCCTTTATTTTTCTAGTAATTTACATTGAACAGAGTTCTCAGCCTTTCCAGACTACTGTACTTGGTTCATGAGTCTGATTAGTTCTGAATACCACAGGTTTCACTTCACTTAAAAACTACTTGCTTACAAAATCAGACCTAAAAATACAAAAGTACCGCAGCACACTATTACTGAAATTGCTTACTTTCTCGTTTTGTCTGTATGAAATTTTAGTTTGTATTGACTTTGCCAATGCTTTTTATGTAGCCTGTTATAAAACTAGGCAAATATCTCCTGGAAGACCTCTGCCTACCCAGAGAGGTACACGTACCCCTGGCTGAGAACTGCAGTACTGTATTATATGGTATTGGTGGTTATGTTTTTTTCGTCTCTGCTGACTGATTGCATACTCCTGGTTCCAAATGAGGTGTGTGGTTGACCGGTCAGTTCATAACTCTGGTGTTCAGAACTCTTGAGGTTCTACTGTAGCACTAATCCTGGCATTCCCGGCATTATATGTTAGTTAAGTGATAACACCTGCTGATTCAAAAAAAGAAATGGCATGCTATCCCTCCAATCTCTCACTTCAGAGAGGATAGTAAACATGTCTGAGCACTGCCAACAGCAAAAAAAGCTATTTAGAAAATACATAAAGGCAGATGATTTGCTGTAAATTCTCAAGCAAGTAACCCCTTACCTGTGTCTTCCTTTTGGGAGCATTTGAGATGAGGACTATCCTCTGACATTAGTAAATCTACATGGACCTCCTTTTCTTTCTTCTATCATTCATTCTGATATTTTTAAGTATGTGTTTTAATAGCTGTGTTGCAGGCCTGCTATCTGGTCATACCCAGCTACCACAAGCCAGCACTACCTCTTGGTAGATGCAAGGCCGGAAATAAAACCATCTATATGGAACTCAGTTTCTCAATCCTGTGCTGTGCTCAGTTGATTGATTGGTGGTGCACAGGCAGCCTTACCCCGGCTGGTTTGCAGGATTGTATTCATTACTCCTGAAACACCACCTTCGAGAAACATGCACACACTTCATGAACCAATAACTTCTGACTGGATCACATCAAGAACACAGTTTGAACTCCAGCCCTGGTCTGTAGTGAGCATGACCCAAACTCATTACCCTCTGATGGCTGTTTGGCACTTTGTGAAATGACTTGGTTGTCCAGTTCCAAGTTCTTCCTTGGGGGGGAAAAACCTCTCAAAATTGGCAGTGATTTACACCCTTGTTAGCACGCTCAGCATAGAACTTGAGGAGTAACTAGACTTGTAGACCAAACTACCTTCTAAACGGTAGAGTTGGTCCCTCTATGGCAGAATAATTTACAATGAATACATAAATCACGTATACAGTGTTCTAGAACCAAGGGAACTGGGGATGTAATTGGCTGTACTGTACCTATTTTGTGAACAAAAAGAGGACTTCAGGGCTGTCAAGATGTACCCTTTCTGGATCCAGAGTGTCTTCACCAGTCGCATTGCCAGCTCCTCCAAGAGAGAGATTACAGCTCCCACTTCTTCCATGCCTTGGAAAAGAGGAGGGGTGCCAAAAAAAACACTTGATGGCACTTCTCTGATGGATCTGGATATGACGTGAGAGATGGTGAGGGATTTTTTTACACTGATCTTTTTGCTCCAACTCTGACCAACACTGATGCTTAGTGAGATTCTGTGGGATGGACTCCTGACAGTTGGCATGGGTGACCAGGAGAGGCTGGAGGGTCCTCTCACTCTGGCCAAGTCTTGGAAGCCCTTGACATCAATGGGCTGACCATGGAGCTCTACTGTATGTTCTGGGACATCCTTGGGCCAGACCTCGCCATCAGCTGGGCTGAGTCCCTCAGGAGTGAGCTGCTACCCTGTTGTGCAAGTAGGTCATGCTTGCCCGTCTGCCAAAAAAAAGAGTAGGACTGCTGCAACCTGATGAATTGAGGCCCAGTTTTGCTCCTCAGCATAGACTACAAGGTCATCTTGTTGTAGCAAGAGTCTATGCTGGTGGACCTGATACATCCTGAACAGACATACTGTCCCAATCTGGACCACCTTGAACAACTTCTACCTGTTCCGCAACTTTTTCCATGTAGGGCACGGCTGTTACTTGCCCACCTGTCCCTCGAGCAGCAGAAGGCATGCTTTCCAAGCTACCAGGTCAGCTGGCCTGGTGGTTGAGACTGGGTGGCAGGTCGGCTCCTTTCTATCCAGTGAGGCACAGGTCCACTGATCTATCTTGGTGTCTACCTCTCCTTTACTGGTCCCTTTCTGCTAGTTTATTGGACTGAATTGAAAGCCAGGGTATCTGGCCAGGTGCAGGCACGGATAGGGTTTGTCTGGCACCTCTTTCTTTAGGGGTAAGGGTGTTGGTCATCAACCAGCTGGTTCTGTCCATGGTGTGGCACCAGTTAATCATCCTGAGCCCACCCCAGAAACCCAGGGAAGGTCCTGGAGTTCAGGCTAGGGAAGCATTGGGTCTCTGAGGGGGTGCTGAGAGGCCTCTTGGGAGAGGGAGGACAGGGCCTGATCTGTGTCAAGAGTCAGGTCAATATGTTCTCCTTCAGGCTCTGCAAAGACTTTTCAATGCTTTTAGACTAGTATGAAGCCAGCTGGTGCATGCCTTCCTCTGCTGCCTCTGAGAGTTCTGATATGATCAGCTGCAGATACATAAAAGGTTCCCCTGAGAACTCCCTGAGCTGCTGGCTTCTAGCAGGACCTCCTCAGGACCTGGAAGCTTGTCTCTGACCAGGTCCACCACAGTCCGTGGGGAAGCCTCCATTATATCAATCCCCATCTATCTGCATATATGGTGGAGGCCCCCGTATTGTGCTGGAGGTTGGTCCTGGCTGATGTCACCAGAATTAATGACTTCCCAGGCTGTGGCTAGCGAGAGTGGTGCACCCCCTGTGACGGTCACCCACAGCATGGGGCTGGACACCCCTTGCATCTCCTTCTGTGTGCCCTAGGAGGTGATGGCCACAATGCCTCTCTGATGTACTTAGAACAGGTGCTGCAGCTGGTGGCTACCCACATATCCCTATTCCCTGAATCTCCAGAGGTCAACACAAGACCCCTACCCCATGAGCTCTCAACTGCCCACAGCATACCACCCAAACAGGCTGCTTACTACCCAGCTGGTCCACTCCGGAGCCAGGCCCAGGGAACATATCTACATCATCTTATGCACCCCTCTGTACACTCCTCACCTGACACTAAATTGAGAGACATCCTACCACCCTGTGAAGGCAAGGACCTCTGGCAGTCCAGCCTTTACTCCAAACATCTTCCATGGCCCTGCTCAGTGCTCTCAACCAGTGCCCTGGTTGTAAACCTTCGACTTGTGCTCCTGTTCCTGGTTTTTCTTTCCCTTTTTTGTCCCATGTAATGAGTTGTCTTCTGGGCTGTGTGGCCCCCTCCCTCAACTGAGGTAGGCCTTTTGACCTATGGGGGCTTAGGCCCACCCTCCTCAATCTCAAATAGACTGATGCTCTTTGCCCCCCACTAAACTCTCGTGTGTGTGTATATGGAGAAGTGGGGGGGAATAGATGGTGAGAGGGATCCAGCCATTTCAACTTGCTTATTTCATGTTGGCTTTTGTTTATACAGATCAAACTAGACAAAACGGTACTGTGATTGATCTTCCCACTCATCAGGAGCCAGAGTCTAATGCTGCCATTCTGCCCCGCTTGGTGTGTCTATCACAAGTAGCCAGAGGTGCAAGTAAGCCGGTACGCCCCGGTACGGCGTATCGGCAAGAGCTGGTGCGCCATACCAGGTGGATGGGCTTCCCCAGGTGGCAATTTAAAGGGCCTGGGGCTCCCAGGAGTGGCTGGAGCCCCAGGCCCTTTACATTTCCACCAGAGCCCCGCTGCTGGAGCCCTGGGGTAGCAGCGGTGGGGCTCCAGCGGCTATTTAAAGGGCCCACACTCAGAAGGGGCCCTGGCTGCTGTTCTCTGCCCCCCACTCTCTCCTATGGGGGCAGAAGCTTGGTGCTGCCTTCTCCTGGGGCTCTGTCCTGCTGCTACAGGGCAGCCTCCGCTGGCAGCCCAGCTCCCCCTCCCCAGCCTCTTACCCCAGTGTGCTGTGTTCCCCCTCCCGCTCTCTATCCGTGCTGCCGATCAGCTGTTTGCTGGCATGAGGAAGAAGAGAAGAGGTGGGGGCGGGGCCTTGGGGAAGGGCATGGAATCAGGGCATACCCCCTCCAGCCCCCTGCCATGAGCCGCTCAGGGCAGGGAGCTGGGAGCAACCCCAGCCCACATCCCCAGCCCTCTGCCCTGACTCCTGCACCCTCCCACACCCCATGCCCTGACTTCTGCACCCTCCCACATCCCCACCCCAACCCTGAGCACCAAATGGGAGCTCCTGCACCGTCCCCCACCCCACATACCCATCTGCACCCCTTGCACTGAATAGGAGCTGCCCCAGGTAAGTGCTTCACACCCCAACCTCCTGCCCCAACCCTGAGCCCTCTCCCTCTTTCTAGCTCCTGGACAGACCCTGCACCCCAACCCCCAGCCTGCTCCTGCACCTCAACTCCCTCCCAGACCCTGCATCCCCAGCCCTGTTCTCAGTGCACCCACACCCTCCGCTTGGTGCAGAGAGAGACAAAGAGAATGGGCTAGAACCAGGGAGAAGGTAGGTACCCGCTCTATGTGGGCAATGGTGTGTGTGGGGGGGGATACCGTTTACCCCCTCCCCAGCCCTGCTCCCCTTGCAGTTTACCCCCAGCCCCTCCCATGCTCCAAGGACCAACCCTAGCTCCCGCCCCACTGTGTTTTTGCCCCCATCCCCTGCCTTGCTCTAGTCAGCAGGGACTAATTCTCCCCCAGTGCCTCACTGTGCTCATCTTCCCCTGGCTCCTGCCTTGCTCCAGCTGGGGACCGATCCTTCTCTCCCCCCCCCACCCCGCCACCACCACCATGCCCCGCTGTGCTCTTGCCCCTAGCCTCTTCTTTCCCTCGGGGGCCCTCAAATATCTTTGGCGCCAGGCCCACAAAAAGTTAATCCAGCCTGGGCCCTTTAAATTGTTCCTGGAGCCTTGTTGCCAGAGCCCTGGGGTAGCCGCAGCGGGGCTCTGGTGGCAAGTTAAAGGGCTGGGGTGCTGGCCCCAGGCCCTTTAAATAGCCGCCTTTAAATCACCCCTGAACCCTAGGGCTCTCAGTTGCCTCTGCAGCTGGGAGCTCAGGGGGTGATTTAAAGGGCCAGGGGCTCCCAGCTGCTGCTCCCACAGCCCTAGCCCCAGGCCCTTTAAATCCTGATTTAAAGAGCCTGGGGATTTAAAGGCCCCGCCCCTTCAGGACTCCGGAGTACCGGTAAATCCTTTGTTACTTTCACCCCTACAAGTAGCACTGCTTACCACCTTTGTAAACTGTTGGAGCAGAGACCAAGGGCTGAGTCAGCAAGGTGACTAAGCAAATCTGTCATCCTCAAGGGTAACATTTCCAGATCAGGGTTCAGGCCTCAGCAGAGCCATGTAACAAGGATGCCCGTTAACTTTTGCCACTTCTCATTCTGTGGCAGTGCTGCAGATGAAGAGAGGACATCAGGTACCTTTTCATCCAGCACCTTTCATGAGCACTAAATAATTCAGAAAAGAAACCTTTTATATGTGTTAGTGCTCTGCATTCCCACTCCCCATCTGAAGTGGCTCATCCCCACCCACCCTAGAAATACCATCTGAGAACTGTGCTTTATCAAAGCTGTCCTAGCTTTGAATCCATGATGCCCCTTTGATAAGCTTCTCTTGATCCTCTGCTGCTGCTCTTTGGTGATGCTACAATCTTCATTGTTTTTTTAAATTACATCAGTGGTTTTTTGTTTTTTTTTAAAAAAAAGAGCATTTTTTGTTAATTGTGTTGAATTTTAAATTGCTTGTGAAGCAACTTGAGTGCCTCAGCAGGTGGGGAAAAGGTGCTTTGCTTTGTAAATAAAATAATCTTTATAAATTATTATTGCTTATAAATTGGCAGTTTTCTCAGGCAGTATGTTAATTGGCATTTTATGCAAAATAGCTTTCATTTTTTTCATAATGTTTTCTTTATGCAAAGAAGGAACAAGATGTTTTGAGACTTTAGGTCACAGAATTCAAAGCAACTGGAGATTCTGGATGCTTAACTTAAGATGCCTTAAAAGGGCTTGATTTTCTGAGGGTGGTTACTCACCACTTTCTGAAAAATGAGGTTCCTTTTAAGGTGTGCCAAGTACGGCATGCGAAATCCTTAGTCACTTCTAAAGACTTAGGCCAGTTGTTCTCACCCTTGCCACCATATGCAGCTGATGTGTAATGCAGCAAATTATGATTACTTCTAATCTATTTGTAATACAGATGTGACATTAGTATCTGGACCACAGGATCCAATGACTGAGTGTCAGACTTTAGAAACCTGTAAGGAGGTATAAAACTTTTTCTGAGTCACCCTGGAAGCTAGGTCAGGAGGGTCTCTTCAGTTCTGACCCAAGAATGCAAAGGCTTGAGAGGGTCTCAGGTGAAGAAAGAGCAAGAGGAAGGTACAGGAAGACCTGCTGAGAAAAGCCTTTCTGTGATTATGTACTGTTCTGCCATGGGCTTTATTTCAGATTTTTTAAAAAGAGGCAAACCCCAGGAGAGGGGAGAATATTCAGTATTGAGTTTATGTTGTTGAGGGGGGAATGGAGTACAGGCTGCAGCTGTTCACAGCCCTCCAGTAAATTCCAGTTTATAATAGGCTACAAAGAGTATTTCAACCAGAAAAATACATGTTTTACTTCCCTGCCCATGTTTAATTTGTGAACACATAGTCGTACACTCTATTCGAGACAGAATTCAGTATGTGCTTATCCCACTGAAATCAGTGCTCAAGTGCTGTGCTGAATCAAGGCCATAAGCTTTGATTTTGATTTGTTTTACTGTATTCTGTGCAAACTGTTCTCTGCAGTTAGAGAAGCAACACCCACAAACTCTACACAAGTTCATAAGCTCTCAAGAGAGAGCCTTAGATCTTAAAACCCTGTTTATGTAAGACTTGTGTCCTGTGCAGACTCAAATGTCATGAAAGTGGCAGGGAAATATTACACAATGCACTTTGCCTGCATGATGTGCACAAAAAGACTCTCCTTCGAGAGTTTTGTGGTATGTTAACTAACCAAACACTCATTCAATATGAGTTTGGGAAAGGTCACAGGCTGAGGGAGAAACAGAAAGAATAAGGGTGGAAAGGGCTCCAGAAAGTTGAACAGAGCACCTATTGGGATATGTGGAAAATGTTTTGAAAAGCCAAGTGCTTAGTTAGTCCAACCCCTGGTCAAGTCTGATGTGAGCAGCCACCTCTTATTTGAGAAATAACCCCATGCAAAGGCTGATCTTTGGGTGAACAGAGGGAGGCTAACGGCGGAGAGGCTAGCAGAGTGAGTTTGCCTGGGATCTGTCAGAGAGGAGGTAAGCTAAGTGCTGCACTGGGGGGCTGTGTTGGTGAGTATCTGAGTGTCTGTTGCGGGAACAGTTTCAGTTTGACCATGTGCTTGATTGTTTGAAAAGTGTGAATTGGGAATGCTTTGTCCAGGTGAGCCTGGAGTGGGCCTGACTGTTATAAAAAGCCAGTCAGCTGAGAGGCTAACAGAGGGAGTTTGCCTGGGAAGAGCCCCCTGTAGCTTTCATCTTGCAGGCTTCTCTTAGTAGTTACCACAACACCTGAGGAAGCTCTTAGAAGGAAGGTAATATGGATGAGGTGAACGTTCAGCTGTTACCTGCACAGGATGTGCCATGTTTGTCTTTTTTCCACAGGACCAAAGCAACTTTGTCTGTACAAAGTGCAAGCTGGTCTCCATCTTGGAAGAGAAGGTTCAAGGTCTGAAGAAACAAGTATCAACCTTGCCTTTGCATAAGAGAAACTGAAGATTTCCTGGACAGACGTCAGGATATGCTTCTACGGACACAATATTCTGAAGATTCAGAGCTGGCTGCGTATCAGGGACAGAAGGATGGTGAAGAAATTTGGCAGCATGTGACCTCTAGAAGAAGAAAGGGGAGCATCCATGTACCAGCAATGCAGATACAGGTAAGCAACCGTTTTCATGTTCTCTCCACAGGTACGAATGCGGAGAGTGGACTAGATGATACATCTGAGGGAAGGGAGCAGAAGGAGACTCCACCGATTGGAAGGCATGAGATGCACTCTCCTAGGGATGGGGGTTCCACGACCACCGCTCCCAAGAGAAGAAGGCGGGTGGTGGTAGTCAGGGACTCCCTCCTCAGGGGGACTGAGTCATCTGTCTGCCGCCCCTACCGGGAAAACCGAGAAGTCTGCTGCTTGCCAGGAGCTAGGATTCACAATGTGACCGAGAGACTGCCGAGACTCATCAAGCCCTCGGATCGCTACCCCTTCCTGCTTCTCCACTTGGGCACCAATGACACTGCCAAGAATGCCCTTGAGCGGATCACTGCAGACTACGTGGCTCTGGGAAGAAGGATAAAGGAGTTTGAGGTGCAAGTAGTGTTCTCGTTCATCCTCCCTGTGGAAGGAAAAGGCCTGGGTAGAGACTGTCGAATCGTGGAAGTCAACGAATGGCTACGCACATGGTGTCAGAGGGGTGGCTTTGGATTCTTTGACCATGGGATGGTGTTCCAAGAAGGAGGAGTGCTAGGCGGAGGTGGGCTTCACCTAACGAAGAGGGGGAAGAGCATCTTCGCAAGCAGGCTGGCTAACCTAATGAGGAGGGCTTTAAACTAGGTTCACCAGGGGAAGGAGACCAAAGCCCTGAGGAAGTGGGAAAGTAAGATACCAGGAGGAAGCAAGAGCAGGAGAGCACAAGAGGGGAGGGCTCCTGCCTCAAACTGAGAAAGCGGGATGATCAGCGAGTTATCTTAAGTGCCTATACACAAATGCAAGAAGCCTGGGAAACAAGCAGGGAGAACTGGAAGTCTGGCACAGTCAAGGAATTATGATGTGATTGGAATAACAGAGATTTGGTGCGATAACTCAAAAGACTGGAGTACTGTCATGGATGGATATAAACTGTTCAGGAAGGACAGCCAGGGCAGAAAAGGTGGGAGAGTTACATTGTATGTAAGAGAGCAGTATGGTTGCTCAGAGCTCCTGTATGAAACTGCAGGAAAAACTCGAGAGTCTCTGGATTAAGTTTAGAAGTGTAAACAACAAGGGTGATGTCGTGGTGGGAGTCTGCTATAGACCAGGATGATGAGGCTTTCTTCCGGCAACTAACAGAAATTGCTAGATCGCAGGCCCTGGTTCCCATGGGAGACTTCAATCATCCTGAGATCTGTTGGGAGAGCAATCCAGGAACTTTTTGGAAAGTGTAGGGGACAATTTCCTGGTGCAAGTGCTGGAGGAACCAAGTAGGGGCAGAGCTCTTCTTGACTTGCTGCTCGCAAACTGGGAAGAATTAGTAGGGGAAGCAAAAGTCGGGGGGGAACCTGAGAGGCAGTGACCATGAGATGGTCGAGTTCAGGATCCTGACACAAGGAAGAAAGGAGAGCAGCAGAATACAGACCCTGGATTTCAGAAAAACAGACTTTGACTCCCCCAGGAAACTGATGGGCAGGGTCCCCTGGGAGAATAACATGAGGGGGAAAGACAGCCAGCTCTCCTGGACTCATTTTAAAGAATCCTTATTGAGGTTACAGGAACAAACCATCCCGATGTGTAGCAAGAATAGTAAATATGGCTGGCAACCAGCTTGGCTTAACAGTGAAATCCTTGCTGATCTTAAACACAAAAAAGATTACAAGACGTGGAAGGTTGGACAAATGACCAGGGAGTTTAAAAATATTGCTCAGGCATGCAGGAGTGAAATCAGGAAGGCCAAATCGCACTTTAAGTTGCAGCTAGCAAGAGATGTTAAGAGTAACAAGAAGGGTTTCTTCAGGTATGTTAGCAACAAGAAGAAAGTCAAGGAAAGTGTGGGCCCCTTACTGAATGAGGGAGGCAACCTAGTGACAGAGGATGTGGAAAAAGCTAATGTACTCAATGCTTTTTTTGCCTCTGTCTTCACGAACAAGGTCAGTGAATCATGGAGCAGGTCCTCAAGGAATTAATTCTGAAGCACTTCTGGAGAGGAAAGTGATCAGGAACAGTCAGCATGGATTCACCAAGGGTAAGTCATCTAATTGACTAATCTAATTGCCTTCTATGACGAGATAACTGGCTCTGTGGATGAAGGGAAAGCAGTGGACATGTTGTTCCTTGACTTTACCGATCTCCCACAGTATTTTTGCCAGCAAGTTAAAGAAATATGGGCTGAATAAATGGACTATAAGGTGGATAGAAAGCTGGCTAGATCATCAGGCTCAACGGGTAGTGATCAATGGCTCCATGTCTAGTTGGTAGCCGGTATCAAGCAGAGTGCCCCAAGGGTCAGTCCTCTGGCCGGTTTTGTTCAATATCTTCATTAATGATCTGGAGGATGGTGTGGATTGCACCCTCAGCAAGTTTGCAGATGACACTAAACTGGGAGGAGTGGTACATATGCTGGAGGGTAGGGATAGGATACAGAGGGACCTAGACAAATTGGAGGGCCAAAAGAAATCTGATGAGGTTCAACAAGGACAAGTGCAGAGTCCTGCACTTAGGATGGAAGAACCCCATTCACTGCTACAGACTAGGGACCGAATGGCTCAGCAGCAGTTCTGCAGACAAGGACCAAGGGGTTACAGTGGACGAGAAGCTGGATGAGAGTCAACAGTGTGCCCTTGTTGCCAGGAACGCTAATGGCATTTTGGGCTGTATAAGTAGGGGCCTTGCCAGCAGATCGAGGGGACCGATCACGTCCCTCGATTTGACATTGGTGAGGCCTCATCTGGAGCACTGTGTCTAGTTTTGGGCCCCACACTACAAGAAGGATGTGGAAAAATTGGGAAGCGTCCAGCGGAGGGCAACAAAAATGATTAGGGGACTGGAACACATGACTTATGAGGAGAGGCTGAGGGAACTGGGATTGTTTAATCTGCGGAAGAGAAGACTATGATGCCAGCTCAGGTGCTGCCTCTTCCAAACTCATCCTGTTGGGGTTTAGAGGAAACCAGAGAGGCACTTATTCTCTGCCATGGTGCCAGTAAAACAGAGCAGCTGGTGGTAGTCTCCTTCTGCATCACCAGATCTTTCAGAGCATTCCCATTCACTTGCCTTCTCTTCACATGTATACATGTAACACGGCAACCCTTAGTGGGCCAGGTTTCCTAAAAAGCTTAGTTCCCATTTAGGCCCCTAAAGGAAATGGCCAGATTTACAGACAACAGCTTCCATTGTTCTCAAAGTGTGGGTGAGAGATTCTCTATTGTTCTCTGTGGCTGTTGAAATCCTGGTCACATGAGTTAGGTTCCTAAAGGGGAGCTGACGGGTGCTGGGCCCTTTAGAAAATCTTGTCCATTCTCTTCTGGAATTCACCATGTACCATGAATTTAGTTGTTGGATCTAAAACTCTGAGTAAAGCATTCCTTTCACAGTGGCCCCTGCATTTACTATTCTTTTAGGGCTTTGAGATGTTTTTATAATACATGACTTTAGCACATTGAAAGAAATAGAGCAGGACATGATTTTGAATGAACGTACCCTGTCAACTAGTGACTGCTGTTGATCACTTTTCTAAATGTTCAGTATTTTAAATGACAGGATTGCAGTTATCTGAAGTGTTCAAGCCCCTTCATTAATTTTGATACCTAAGGCCCCAATCCTGCAGTGAGTGCTGTAGCATTGGACATTAAAAAAGTTACAATTTGGAAATTCATTTAAAATTCAGCATAAAATTATTACTTATATTATAATCTGTTAAGGCAGCGACTTTCTCTTTGTTTTGCATTTGTACAGCATCTAGCACAATAGAGTCCTGGTCCATGACTGAGGCTCACAGGCACTACTACGATATAAATATTTATTTGCATGCATATGAAGATAAACACACACAACCCACAACGTTTTAAAAATAAGGCTTCTAATTTTCATTTTGTTGACAGCTGCAAAGAGGCATGTGTATAAATCCTTTAATTCAATGTAAAATGTCTGTTACTTCAGAGAGAATACCAGGAATAGTTTCACTATATGAATAAACAAGCAGATGAATGAATGGAAATATTGTGCATCAAGAGTTTCCCATTGACAAAATACCTGTCATATACCTTTTGCCTTAATGCACAAGGAGTCACTTGTGTAACAAAATGGCAAGTAGCCCACTGATCGTATTCAAAGCAAGTCCTAAAAAGGAAAATCTCTCCAGTGTTCAAACCTGTAGAGGAGTGGATGGATGGATGGTAAATCCAAGTGCTTTACTGGCTGCCTGCCTGCCATCCTCTGAAGAACAGCTAATAATAATATCACTTAAAAGAGCTGCTGAAGAGTGAGATTGGTTTTACTGCAGGTAATTTGCAGCTAATCCAATATCGACTTTTACTATGTCCTTTGCTAAAACCATAGTCAACAAATCCCGAAGCACGGTATGTTTATGCACTGACTGACTTTATTTTCCCTTCGTGGGGAATAGAATCAATGAGTGAAATACTGACCCTACTCCAAACCATGGTAAAACTCCCATTGACGGAAGTGGGCCTAGGATTTTTTAAATATCAAAGCCCCTTCATCCAGGGATGAGAACCCACCAACACCCCTGCCAGTTGACAGCTGCTACTCCAACCTTTGGAGTTGTCTTATCTGAGGGTTAGGCACTGCTGGACTTGCACAAATATGAAAGCGCCAGTTTCACCCGAAACCGACTTCCAATCTTCCTCCATCCTGGCTTATATGGAGCTGGTGCAGAGCCCTTCTCTGCCATGCACAGGAGTTGAGGTCACCCTGCATGCCTGCTTTGCAACCTTCATCCTCCCATGCAGCTAGCACGGAAAGTCACTTCTGCAGTTAGCGTAACATTTAGAAGAACCTCACCAACTCCAGTGGAGCAGCCCCCGGGTGCATGTGGCTCACTGCTTCTCATAATTTGATTTTTAACTAGGTTTCCTCTGTCTGCACCTTCCCTCCAAAACAGCTCAGGCACAAGTGCCCCTAATGCAATGGCCTTCTTTTATCAAGGGGTAGCTCTTTTGTCAGCAGTAGCCCTGGTGATCCTGATTCTCCTCTCACTTTACACCAGTATCAATCAGGAGTGACCCCTGGTGTAAAGTGAGGGGAAGGCCCAATATGTGGATTCCAAACCCCAAAAGAATATTGGAATAAAACTTCATTCTCAGGTCTGGTTCCTCTCTGCTTCTCCCCCCGCCTCCCGCCCCCCCCCCCCCCAGCCTGCTTTTTAATACACTACATGTACATGTGGGAAATCTCCCCACCAAAAACCATGAAGCCCCCTGTGACGGGGCAGCAGCTTTGTATAATTTTTAATGGTGCCCAGAACATGTCCAAGTCCCACTCTTTCCCCCCGCGCCCCCCCTCCCCACCACCACACCTGCCTAAGGCTCTGGGAGGGAGTTTGGGTGTGGGAGGGGGTTTGGGGTGCAGGCTCTGGGAGGAAGTTTGAGTGCAGGAGGGGTGCGGGCTCTGGAAGGGAGGCTGGGTGTGGGCTCTGGGCTGGGACAGAGGGCTGGGGTCAGGGGGATGCGGGTATGGGGCTGGGCTGGGAATGAGGAGTTTGGGGTACAGCAGGCAGGCTGGGCTGGGGCACGGGAGCCAGAGAGGAGGACTTCCCCTTTCCCCCCTCCGGCAGAAGTGAGCTCCAGGGGAGGGGGATGCCTGTCCCTAGCCCCCCTGGCAGGACACTCACCCAAGCCCCCCCACACTGCTGCTCCAGAGGTCCAGCCAGGATAAGCTCCCTGCCCCACGGAGTTGCCTGACTGCAAGGGAGTGCAGCGCATAGCTGCAGGGGTCAGCCACCCACTGCCCAGGGTAGGCAGCAATGCTCAGGGAGGGGGCATGTGGGGGTGGCAGGCAGGGCCAAGGGAGAGACCTGGCCCCGAACATTGGTAGAGCTGGGCCCTGAATTTGCTGGAGCCTGGGCACCACTGGCATATACAACTCGCCACCCTTGCCCTGTGACAATCCCAAGGTGTACCCGGGTTGTGAGGCACCTGACTACTTTCTGCTCTTAGCATGAAGGAGTTTTGTCTGTGCTTATTGTATATCAGCTCCCTGAAACCCACAGCCTCTGTCAGCACAATCTCTACCTTGCAGGCCTCACTCCCTCTGTGCAGGTTAGCGAATGGCATACACCAACCCCCGCACCTTCTCCAAGCATTCCCTACGGTGTCCAGCCCCTTACCTGCTGAACACTCACAGAACTACCAGGCCTCTTACTTCCAAGAGGCTGGCACCCGCCAGCTTGTAAGAGTCAACTCAGGACCAGCACTTTGCTTAATATCACAGCACTTAGACATATTTATAGTGACAACAAGCATAAGTTTATCATCAAAGAACAGAGGTTCAGAAGAAAGTGAGTGAAAATATTGGAAACAAATTATTACATGTTAAAAAATGTTTTCTAGAGACTAAACTTAACTAATAGGTTAACCTCCTGTCTAAAGAAGTTTCTCACCCAAAGTCCTCTTCAGCATTTTCAACCAAGGTTCGCTGAGATTCCATTTTCATGAACATAAATGGACAGTGCATTTATTTCCTAGGTGCAGGATGCTAGGATTCCTTCTTTCATTTCTAGAAGTACCCTGAGAATTCCTTGTCTTTAATCATAGACAGGATAACCTCCTGTGGCTTATTTTTTCCTGTGTGCTCCCTTCCTGCTGATTTCACATCTCTTCATTAATATCCAACTTTGTATGGAAATAGGCATCTATTGTATTAGCTTACAATGCTTAATTTACATCCCAACAGAGAGAGAGGTGAATAAGCATCTCTTGTTTGAGAGAACATCTGTTTTTCACCTCTGCTGGTGACTAATACCTCAATACAGACTCTAAGAACATATTTTCAGTGTATGTACGTAGCTGCTTACATAGTACATTTACTAATACAGTTCACAATTATATGAATAACCACTGTGACATTGGCTTTCAGTTGGCAGTTCACATGACATTCTTTGGTGATCCAGAATGCACATACCAGAATCAGGCTATTCCTGTTATCCTCTTGCCAGATGACACTAAGCCCTGGTCTACACTATGAGTTTATGTCGAATTTATAAGTGTTAGATCAATTTAACCCTGCACCCGTTCAAATGATGAAGCTATTTACTTTGATTTAAAGGGCTCTTAAAATCAATTTCTGTACTCCTCCCCTGACGAGGAGATTAGCGCTGAAATCAGCTTTCCTGGGTTGAATTCGGGATAGTGTGGTTGCAATTTGGTACCGGCCTCCGGGAGCTATCCCGAAGTGCTCCATTGTGACCTCTCTGGACAGTGCTCCCAACTCAGATGCACTGGCCAGGTAGATAGGAAAAGGCCTGCGAACTTTTGAATCTCATTTCCTGTTTGGCCAGCGTGGCAAGCTGCAGGTGAGTGCAGATCTCATCGGCAGAGGTGACCATGATGGAGCCTCAGAATCCCAAAAGAGCTCCAGCATGGACCGAACGGGATCTGATCGCTGTATGGGGAGATGAATCCATGCTATCAGAACTCTGTTCCAAAAGACGAAATGCCCAAACATTTGAAAAAATCTCCAAGGGCATGAAGGACAGAAGCTGTAACAGGGACCCGCAGCTGTGCCGCATGAAACTTACGGAGCTCAGGCAAGCCTACCAAAAAACTAGAGGCAAATGGCCGCTCGGGGCAGAGCCCCAGACATGCCACTTCTATGATGAGCTGCATGCCATTCTAGGAGGTGAAGCCACCACTACCCCACCCCTGTACTTTGACTCCGTCAATGGATTATCATGCAACAGGGATGTGCATTTTGGGGATGAGGAAGATGATAGCGCACAGCAAGCAAGCAGAGAAATCGTTTTCCCCGAGAGCCAGGAACTGTTTCTCACCCTGGACCTGGAGCCACTACCCCCCGAACCCACCCAAGGCGGGCTCCTGGACCCGCCAGGCAGAGAAGGGACCTCTGGTGAGTGTACCTTTGTGAATATAATACATGGTCCTGTCCTAATCCATACGTAAAGAGGGCTACAGTTAAATATGACTCTCCTAGTTTTAGGCAGCTCAAACATAATGCTGGAATTAATGTAGGATTTTTTTATTTAGGCATTCATTTTCCTTTTTGGATGGGGGAGAAGAAAATACTGGCTTTGGGATTTTTTATTTTATTTTTTTAAAAGGTTCCAGAGCAAGCTGACATTTCTTCTGAAAAGCATTTGTGGCCTACTGGGACCTTCATGATTCAAAAGGCTACAGTAGAACCTGAGTTATGAACACCAGAGTTACAAACTGATCAGTCAACCACACTCCTCATTTGGAACCAGAAGTATGTAATCAGGCAGTAGCAGAGACTAAAAAAAAAAAAAAAAAAAAAAAGCAAGAACAGTACTGCTTTTACTGCGTTAAAAGTAAACTATTAAAAAAGGGAAAGCAGCATTTTTCTTCTGGCATAGTAAAGTTTCAAAGCTCTATTATGTCAATGTTTAGTTGTAAACTTTTGAAAGAACCATCATAACATTTTGTAGAATTACAAACAACCTCCATTCCCAAGGTATTCATAACTGAGGTTTCTACTGTATATCAATTTTATTCTATCAGATTTCCGTTAAGCGATGGTCACCACCCTTTCCCAGCAATTCCCTTTGAGCCTTTTCATCTGAAAATCTGTTCACGCACATGGATAATCCTACCAAGAATAAACCAGTCACAGCAAGGAGCATCTATTTATAAATTCTAAGGCCAGCAGGGAGCACTGTGATCTCCTAGACGTATCTCCCAAACAGCACAGGCCAAAAAATCCCCTAAAAAACTCCTCTTTGAATTTGAGCAGGTCTTTTAGAAAAACATCCTATCTTAATTTAATAATTCACAGTAATGGAATTACCACATCTCTTGGTAAATTAATCCAATGGTGAATTACACGCACTATTAAAAATACGCAACTTATTTCCAGTCTGAATATGTCTAACTTGAACTTTGGCCATTAGATCTTGTTATACCTTTCTTGGCTAGAAAAGCCCATTATCAAATATTTGTTCCCCAGGAAGGTACTTACAGAGTGTGATTTGTCACCCCTTTCCCTTCTCTGTGTTAAGCTAAATACATTTAGTTCCTGGAGTCTATCACTATAAGGCATGGTTTCTAATCCTTCAATCATTCTAATGGCTCTCCTCAGAACCCTCTCACATTTATCAACATCCTTCTTGAATGGTGGACACCAGAAATGTTGCAATCTTCTAGCAGAAATCACACCACACCAAATAAAAATACAGTGGCCCCACTCCTTTTTGAAATTCTCCTGTTTATACATCCAAGGATATCATTAATCCTTTTTGGCCATAGCGTCAACAGTAACTTCATGTTGAGCTGATTATTCACCAAGATCCACAAGTCTTTCTTTGAGTCACAGCTTACCAGGATAGAGCCCTTGATTCTGTAAGTATGGCCTATATTCTTTGCTCATGGAAGTAAAAATGTACAGTCAGCCCTATTAAAACATTTATTTTTTGTTTGTGACCAAATATACCAACGAATCCAGATATTTACCACTCCCCTAATCTTTGTAATAGCTGCAAAGACTTTATCAGTGACACTTTTATATTTTCTTCCAACACCATAGATAAAAATGCTAAATAAGGTGTTGCATTTCCAAATTAGGAAGGAAGCTAAGGGCCTTGTGCATACACCTGTAGGAAAGTAGAAGGATGCACCTTAACGTTCCTGAATCCAAACTCACTCAGAGCAATGCAATGGGGAGGGGAGGACAGGCCAGTGAAACAAGCAGGTTTTGTGAACTATGTGAAGTCTGCACAACAGCCTACCAGTTCTCACAGAAGGCCATTTTTTCTCTGCAGGTCTCTGAGTCTCCATTTAACCTTTCCAGTAATATGAGTCCCTGTGAAACCATGTTGCCAAGGGAAAGGTCCCTGGGCCTGCTGTGACAGGTTGCCCCTCCCCCCTGGGGTGCCACCTGATGTACTCAATGTGGAGGAAGATATACACAGCTTTCTCCCCCTCCCCCCAGTTATGAATTCCACAAACTGGTTTTAGAAAAACAAAAAAGTTTATTAGCTACAAAAGACATTTTTAAGTGGTTATAAGGGAAAGCAAACAGATCAAAGCAGATTATCTAGCAAATGCAACAAACATACAAGCTAAGCTTAATATACTAAAGAAACTGGTTAAAACTAGTAATTTCTCACCCTAAATGTTTTAAGCAGATTGCAGAGGTTCTTGTAGGCAAGATTCTCTTGCTTGCAGTTTAAAACTCCAGGTATTTCTTTCACAGGCCAGACACTTTTCCAGCCTGGTCTCAGTCCTTCTCTCCCACTTTGTCTTTGTTTGTTAGAAGTTTCCAGCAGTCATCCTGGGCAGGGATTCACTGACGAATGAACCCTCATTACGTCACTTCCTTGTATTAAATAGATTTTACGTGTGGTGGGAATCTTTTGTTTTCCAGTGTCGTTCCTCCCCACCTCAGTAGAAAAATACTGGTATTCTATCATGGAGTCTGGTACCAGGTGACATGAGCGCATGACCCTGCAGTGTCAAAACAGCCATGAGTCAAAGGCCATTTGTAGCATCCCAGGAAGGTCGGAGATTAGCACCTTCGAAGACCTATTGTTCTCCCTAATGGTTCATTGACTTGTCTCCAGCTAGCCAGCCAGACTGATTGCATTCTGTCTGGTGGGCATTCCCCTGGTGCAAACACTTTTGTAGTACACATGTATAGTCAATATGCCTAACTTTAGATACAAAAATGATACATGCATACAAATAGGATAATCTGATTCAGTAAATCATAACCTTTCCAACGACATCTCACAAGACCCATTTTGCACAAAATACATCTTTGTTGTGCAATAATCACATTATAACAATATTTCTACTAAAAATATGGAGCGTAGTGTCACACCTGCATCCTTTGCCCTATTTGAAAGGGGTTCCAAGTAGAGTTTCCAGCAGTTGCTGCTATTTCTACTCCTGTGGGGATTTCCATGGGGGGAAAAACATTCCCCTCTGGCACCAACTTCTCCTCATTCTCAGAATGACCCCCCTTTAGACCAGTAGTGAACCTATCTTGCACACAGAGATTCCTGCAATCTGGAGGTAGGAAGTAAGGGCTAGGGATGGTGAGGACAAGAATTCCCTAGGGATGTGGCTTCACACATCTGCAGATCTGCGGGCTTTTCTGCACATGTGAAAATTCTAGAGGGGGTGGGGAAATAAGGGGAAACATAACTCCCCCCTCACCCCCAACTTTGTACCTTCCTGTTGATAGTCCCCTCACTGTGGGAAAAGAGCTCCTTTTCACTCCATCCCTATGAGTCTGGCTTCTTTGCCAGCTGCCAAGTTGAACTCTTTTTATAAAAACTAACTTTAGTATATTGAACAGAGTTTACTATGCAGAAGAAAATGCTGCTTTCCTTTTTTTTTTAGTAGTTTGCATTTAACACAGTACTGTACTGTATTTGCTTTTATTTTATTTTATTTTTGGTCTCTGCTGCTGCCTGATTGCATACTTCCGGTTCCAAATGAGATGTGTGATTGACTGGTCAGTTTGTAACGCTAGTGTTCATAACTCTAAGGTTCTAATCTGAATTCCTCCAACAAGGTAATGAATTTATCCTCTCAGAACCCTGAGAAAGAGCTGGGAACTGATTGATTATTAGCCTCATGTTTTAGCAACTAAACTGTCCTTCCCTTATACAATTTTTATGGAGCTGTTTTTCATGGTTGGAAAACTTCAGTTCACTTTTTAATTTTGCATGCCTCAGCTCCAGCCAGCACTTAATCAGAACACCTGACATACCACAATAGCTTTTTTTAAAAACTGTATAGTATTTATAACTCAACCAGGAGTGACTGTGTCTTGTATGTTAAGATCATTTCATTTTTTACAGCTCCCTCCCCACCACCAACACACTGGAACCCACCAGCCATTCTGTGGCCCCACTCCGCAGGAATAATACTGCCTTCTCCATTCCATTCTCTGATCGACACATTGCCATGTTCACCTTCCTCTGCCTCCTTTGAGGACAGAGCTACATTTCCTTTGATTGCACTAGTCAGTCATTTGCAGAGATAAGTAACCTTGTTCAGTGTTGCTGTGCAGATGTGCTGTAAGACAAACAAAATAATTTTTTCAGGCAATCAAGGTCCCTTCAGTGGTTTCATCTCTGTGGGTGTTTTCTTAGAGTGGGATCCAAAGCCCATCAAAATCAATGAGTCTTTCTGATAGCTTAAGTGGGCCCTTAATTAACAGTGTGGTCCTGGAGCTGCGAAGTGTTTGATCCTGAGAGGTGCTGCTGAGCACCCGCTACCTCCTTTGAAAGACCGTGAGGGGCTGTGCACAATATAGCACAAAACATGACCAAAACAGAACTACAAATCATAAGTGTTAATATCTGTCATGCTTAGGTTTTTTTTAAACTGCAACCTATCACCATAGTATCTGAGTACCTGCCCTAGAAAATCAATAGCAATAACAAAGTCTCTAGAGGGTTTCATGGAGTGTCTGGCACGTCTCCCTTTTCAGAGTGAGAAGAAATTAAAGTCAGGCAGGCTGCTCATAGTTGTCACAGGAATTACAGGAAATCTCATGACAAATCTAGATTCTCTCTGTTTTCTTGGTTCCTACAATTTAAGGGGCCAGGTTAAAACAGAATTAATATACGAGTCAGCCTTGCAAGACTAAACTGTGTTTTAACTGTACTCCCAGACTATACTGCAACCCTGGCAGTATTCCATGGTGGGAGACCTGCTCTTTGTCTGTGGAGACGTGGTTACCATATGGTAGTATACCAATACAGGTAAAACATGGTTCTGCGTTAGGTGCAGACAGGACTAGAAGTGTGTGGAAAAAACAGGCTTCGTATCGTATATTTTTGAGATAAAGAATTTTTTACCCATCTCAGATAGGAATGAAATATTTAAATCATGAAAATATCCATAAACTGAAAAAATTGATTCTCCCAGCACCTTCTATGTGTCAGAGTGTTTCCATTTGATTCTGACATTTTTCTTTTTAACCTTTTAGGCTAATTAGATAACATTTTGAAACTAAAAGTTGTTCCAAACCTGAAAATTTAATATTTTTCATTCAAAAATGTTAGAATGAAATATTTCAACACGTTCAAAAAATCAAACCTGACCCTGTTTACTGAACTATTTTGGCTTCAATGAATCAGCACTTTTGATGGAAAAATGATGAGTTGACAGATTCCCAACCAGCTCTCGATAGGATGGTTTTAACCATGTGTCTGAGCCGTGCTAGAGTCTTAGGCTTTTTCAGAGCTTTAGCCCAGTTTGTGACACAACACAGTTCAGTCCTACCTAACAAGAAGACTGAAATGCAGACAGGAAGCTTTCATTCTGTAAGTGTTCCCTCACGTCCTCCCAGAGTAGGAATAGCAATATAAGTGGGACGCGTCTGAGACTTCAAGGCCAGTTTTTTGTCACATCCAAGATGTTCAGGTAGCTTTGATAATCCTCAAACTCTGAATGAACCCAAACCTCAGAGTGAGTGGGAGCTGGGTGGTCACTTAAGAGCTGAATCTGGACCTTGGGCTAGGACATACTGACATTTATAACATGTTGCTTTTATTACAGCCTTGATAATTCTTCAGTTGTCAAACAGCTGTCTGGCACCCAAAGTAGCCTGACTGAGTTGTCAAGACTCCCTCTACTGGCTATTTTTTTCCAAACTAAACTTCCCCTCAAAAAGTCCTAAAAGCAGCACCCTGCTGTAGTCATGTGTATGAACCATATGGGCAAGAAGGTGAGTTCTAAGATCTTTTCATGGACTTGTTATGAAAAACAACCAGAGTAGTTGTAGACTACAGAGCAGAGTAGACAGTCTTCTTCGGTCTTTGAAGCTGGCTTGGCAAAAGGACCATACATGGTGCCATTTATTGGTGATTTCATTTAGGTCCAACCCTGTGTTTCCTAGAAATTGCTGAGTAATGTTTACTCCTGTTAATGTCAGGAGAATTGAAGGCAGTCATCAGCACCTCTCAGGAGGCACTGCACCTGCACTTTTGGGGCCCAATATAGCAGTCTTTATTCAGGCAATACTCTGATTAGGAGGTTTGCTTGAGTAAGGACTGCAGGCTTGTGCCCTAGTGTGTTTTAGCCCTTCGTATGTAAAATTTAGTGCAGTGACTTTATTTCTAATAGAGGAAGCAAAGGACTAAACAATCTCTTCCCTGGCATTAAATATTCAATAATTTCACGTTGAAGGAATATAGCTTTTTCTTCTCCTGCAGTGTATACCTGCTAGTGGCTTTTATTAAAATGTGCTAAGTATATCATAGCACATTCTGTCCTCAGCTCTAAGGCTCTTATGTGGTTTCTCTTCCAGCTATTTCACAGTTAAATCCCTAATTTAATAAACCATAAAATGAGGCATAGGACAAGACTGTGCAGCTCTTGCTCACAGTGGTGAGTGCTTACTCCCAAGAGTAATCCACTTGAAGTCATGGGACTGCTTGTGTCAGTAATTGCTCACCATTGTGAGAGTAAAAGAAGTCACAAATCAAATTATTCCCAGAAGACAAATAACAAAAATGACTCCTAGTAATGCCTCAGCTTCAACTTGATCCATTACTTAGGCTCTAGAGTTTTCCAAATAACTGTGTTTATATCGGAGTCTTCCTTGGAGATCTTGTGTTCACGTAAGAGGGACAAATACAGGGAAGGAAGCTCAGCACTGAGCTATAATCCTCTTGTAATCATGCTACCACACTAATTAGCAAAAAAAAAAAGAATATGATAGGTCATAGGGCCAAATTCGTCCTTGGAATAAGCCTATAAATTTCAGGAGAGTTATATCAGGGATGGATTTGGCTTGGTCTATTTATCTGCTTCTGAATGTCATGCATAGTAGACTTTATGCTGTTTGCTTCAATTTTGAAAAGAGGACACACTATTTTCCTAGAATTTTATGAGTGAGGAAATAAGTTCTCTCTATTTTGTAAGGTTAAACATAGGGGCAAATTAATTCTTACTAAACTGCAGCCTCAAAACTCTGTAGGAGATCAAAGTAAGCTATGCATGGGAGGCAAGGCTAATTCCCAGTGTAATGCTTCCTATCTGTGAGTATGCTTCTCCAACTTTGATTTAAATTAGATTTTTATATAGGAATTATTCCTCCAGACTCTTATTGTTCATATACTTTTCCATCTCCCAGATACTGTTTCTACTTCGTTCCAGCTGTTTCTATCCCATCTCTCCTTTTATTCTTCATATACTGTTGCCGGACAGCACCAGCAGCAACACAAATTCTGCAGTCTACATAGGCAGCTGTGTCATGCAATTATTAAGCTCAGAGTTGATGTTTTCATTCAGCTGCACAGAGCTTCCTCCCCCCCCCCCCATTCATCTTCAAGGGACACTAGCCACTATAAAGCAACAATGTTATAAGTCTAGCATATTTAATATGGTATCTGGGAATTTATCTTCTCTAAGGTGAAGGATCTTAGATGAAGAAATAATTCACTACTCTTAATGATAATGAGCTCTGTCACAGTTGTGAAGATCTGGTCTTCTTGTCCCAGGTATGTATCTTACAGAACTGTGTACAATACATGGGTTTCTTGGACAGTCTTGGTAGAGAGGCCAGTCTTTTTGGCCCTATGATATATTTTCACTTCATCGATCCCTCATCTGTCACAGAGAAATACTTCCTTGGTCCTGTCTCGCAAACAAATGCATCAGTCTGGAAGTTCCTGGATGAGAACAAGTGATAGATCTCTACATGATAGGAGTGGTGCAGATGCATCAATGCTCTTGATGAATAAGGTGGAGTGTGCAACTTTTCTGAGAACCCCCTTGGCCCAGAACTACTCTTCTCCAATTTCTACACTAGGTCTAGTCACGTAAATATCTCTGCAGTGGGTTAGTGTGGTGTTTAGATGTTGCTTGTAATTATTAGAATTGGGAGCACTGGCTGTTGGGAGTCTGAAAGGACAGGAATTGAAAAGGCTGAGGGAGAGCTACTGAGGGTGCAGCAGCAGCTTGGAAAAGAGGTTTCCATTTTATAAAATAAAGTCCTGTTTAAGTTTGTTAGTACCTTGCCTGGCTACTACAACATTTTGGCAACGAGGATGGGATCTTCTGCCTCTGAACCCACCTGCACCCTTTCTACAAAGCCCAGGTGAGCCTCCAATTGCTTTTACTGCCTGGATCCATATGTTTGACTTATCTGCTTGCAAACAGTGATACAGAGATTTCTGAAGTAAGAAAGCCCGCTCTGCTAATCCACTGCCTTGAAGCAGAAGGGCAGCATATATTTTACACTT
Source organism: Eretmochelys imbricata (assembly GCF_965152235.1). Classification (NCBI taxonomy): domain Eukaryota; kingdom Metazoa; phylum Chordata; order Testudines; family Cheloniidae; genus Eretmochelys; species Eretmochelys imbricata. The sequence continues at coordinate 246,897,430 of NC_135573.1, forward strand.
TTCCCTTTGCAGACTGTAAATATGAGACTGCATTCACTGCATTAAAGAACTTTTTTGTACCAAAAGTGAATGTAGTAGCTAATCGCTACAGATTTAACCAGCGTAAGCAGAAACCAGGGGAGACTATAATACAAAATATTGCTTCCCTGAGGAGTCTGATTGTAACTTGTGACTTTGGGAATATGGCAGATGAGAGATTAGAGACAGCTCATTGAGAAAACCATGCTTTGTGTAAGAGAACGTTTACTTCTAGAACCACAACTTACACTAGAAAAAGCAATAACTATTGCTACCCAGATTGAGTCAGCTACAGCTGAAGCCAAAACAATGAGCATGGATTCAGGAGGCACAGTCCAGGCTGTAACTCCTTTGCAGAAAAGTTCACTATCACTGCAGACAAACAATTTCAAGAGGAAAACTAATGAAAAACCACCAAATCAGCAAATTCAAAATACATTAAAAGCATACTTTCTCTGTGGATCCCCACAACACCTTGCAAGCTACACAGGATGTCCGGCAAGAGTAGCAAAAAAAGATTGGACATTTTGCTAAAGTATGTTGCAACAGCTAGTTCAATCAATAGGTGCATGCTGTTACAATACCAGATGTTACTGTGCTGAGCATGGACAAAATCACTACTGCACATATTCCAGAACAAATAAAGTGCACAGTAAATGTTTCTGCCATACCCTCAGGCAAATCACACTCTATTCAGCTAACGTTGGACACTGGCTCAGCAGTATCTATACTACCTGATTCCATCTGTCTGCATTACTTTAAAGATGTGCCTTTTACTGAACCCAAGCTTCACTTGGTGTGCTATTTGAAAAACCATATTCCAGTATGTGGCTGCCTGCCAGCAATAGTTACTTTTGATGATTGCGGTGTAACTGCAGAGTTCTACATTGTCCACAAAGGCACTCCGATCCTTGGCAGAGATCTATTGGCTGCTTTAAATCTCAGGGTAGTTAATGGACGAATTGATCTTCCTCAGCAAAGCACTCTTGTGGTACACACACCAGTTTCAGCTGGGAACCAACACCAGGTTGAGGAGAAACTCGGCTGTGCTTATGGGTTTCTGCATAAAGTTAAAATGCAGAATAATGTGATGCCTGTACGACAGAAATTACGGCACTTACCATTTTCAGGGAAGCGGTTTCAGAGGAACTTAGAAAACTTGTTCAAGAGGACATTATTGAAGAGTGTTTCACCTATAGTAGTGATGCAGAAGAAGGGTGGAGGCATTCGCCTTTGTGTGGATTTAAGGGAGCCAAATAAAGCTATTGTGGTTGACAGCCGTCCTCTTTCTCACATAGAAGAAGTATTTGCAGAAGTCCGTGGAGCAAAGATGTTTTCTACTCTTGATTTGCAGAGCACATACCACTAGGTTATGTTGCATGAAGATAGCAGAGTCCTCACAGCATTTATTACACATGAGGGACTATTCCATTTTCAATGTGTTCCATACGGTCTCGCATCAGCCTTCCAAAGTGCTTTCCAAAAAATGTCATTGATTCTGAATAATCAACATGGAGTTCAGTGCAATTTGGATGATATTATCGTGTTTGGAAATACTTCAGAGGAGCATGACAACAACCTGCAGTCTGTACTAAACTGCATCAGCAAAGCAGGCCACAAGCTCAAGAGGTCCAAATGCAAATTTAGATTAACTGAACTCTCCTTTCTGAGGCATACAATTTCACGGACTGGACTAAAAACTGATCCAGCTCATATCCTGGCAATTTCAAATGCTGCTCCTCCAACAGATTTGCAAACCTTATGTTCCTTCTTGGGTCTTACCTCCTGGTTTGCAAAATTAATTCCCAATTATGCTTCTGTCATTGAACCGTTATGAGAATTACTACGGGGAAGTTCAACCTTAGTGTGAACAACGGATGCACAAGCTAGTTTCAAAATGGTGAAAGACTTGATTGTACATAGTCCAGTACTTGCACTATTCAGTCCTGCATTGCCCACAATTGTACCTACTGGTGCTTCTAGTTATGGACTTGGGGCTGTCCTCACACAACTTCATGAGGTCAACACAGAGGGGACTGTTGCATTTGCTTCAAGGACACTAAGTAATGGGCTACTGAAAAATGGAGAACTTACCTGTGGGGCTGCACATTCAAGTTGCGCACAGACAACAGCCCTTTGATGACGTTGCTCACCATGAAAGGACTGGGAAGTGCAGGATATCTTATTGCTAGATGGTCTGCAAGACTACTCTTTCAATTATGAACTGGAATATAAGCCTGGAAACCAAAATGTGGTAGCTGATTGCCTTTCTCACCTGCCTTTGCCTTCACCAGATGGTCCACCGGAGGATGGGGATGTAGTAGTTGTGCTTATTACAAGCACTCTTACTGTAGTTACAAGAGAACAATTTCAAGCTGCTTGTTCAGCATGTCCAATTCAACAAAACTACGGGAATTTCTGACAGAGATGGCCCAGTAACCCTAAAAACCTTGACCCAGTTGTGCTGCCTTATTTTAGAGTTTGGGATGAACTTTCTTTGCTTGATGGCTGTGTGCTACAAGGTACACAGCAGCTACTTGTACCAGAAGAATTACAGTCAAAACTCATACACCTGGCACACAATACTCATCAAGAAACTGTCAGAACCAAGCAATGACTGACTACGGGATCTGTATTGGTAGCCAGGGATGGACTCTCAAACTAAAGCACTCATAAAATCCTGTGTCACTTGCCAAATGCATAATAATACAGCAGTGACATGTACCCCTCCATTACAGCCTGTTCCTCTTCCTGAATCTGCATGGGAAAAAGTGGTGATTGACATTGTAGGACCCTTTGATACTGCTCCAATTGACTGTTATGCCATCACCTTAATAGACTATTTCAGTAAATGGCCTGAGGTAGAGGTTACATTGCAAATCTCTTCTGCTACAGTAATTAAGTTCCTCTCTTCAGTTTTTAGCAGGGAAGGTAACCCCCAAAGAACTGGTTTCAATTAATGGAAGTCAATTTACTTCCCTGGAATTTAAAACTTTTCTAGCAGAGAGGAACATTTTACACAGAAGGTCATCCCTATACTACCCTCAAGCCAATGGGGAAATCGAACGGTTTAACAGAAGTTTGAAAGAGTTTGCAAATGGCTAAACTGGAAGGGCAATTTTGGATAACCTTCACTGCTGATTTCTTTCAAGAGTACCGGGCTACACAACATGCCACAATGCAAAGATCACCCACCGAGCTACTGCATGGGAAACAGACAAATGCTAAACTGAATATTGCTGGATTGTTAAAGGCACGACCTGAGGCCCCAACCGAGGATGATGTGAGAAAAACAGTTGAACAGAACCAAGCAAAGTATAAGGCTTTCACAGACAAGTGGCGGGGTGCTAAGGAACCAGAGTTTCAGGTTTCAGACTAGCAGCCGTGTTAGTCTGTATTTGCAAATAAATTTGTTCGTCTCTAAGGTGCCACAAGTACTCCTTTTCTTTTTGCAAAGTTTCAGTGTGGTTCCTTCGTTAGAATCTGAAAACCTGGAATTTTACGCAAAGGGGATCATAAATTCACAGCTCCTCTTAAAATCATAGAGAAGAAGGGACCTTTCACCTATCGACTTCCTGATGGGCGGGTAGGGAATGTTTCTTATCTTGCACCTGCCTATGCACCATGAGGAGATTATGCCAACACCCAGTCTGCATTGGATGACTTCACCATAGTAACAACACAACAAGACATTGCACTGGAACCAGGGCTTGAGAGATGGACTGTCAGACCCAGACGACCACCTGTCTGGACTAGAGACTGTTATGTAGCATCTATAGTGTATCTATAGTTTTTAGTGTAATAATTCTGTCAACAGTACAATGCCTTGTTTCCTATTTGTTCCTGTGGTTAGAACAACAAAGTTTATTGTAATTGGGAGAGTTTCTTGAGAGATGGGAATGTGGTGTTTAGATGTTGCTTGTAATTATTAGAATTGGGAGCACTGGCTGTTGGGAGTCTGAAAGGACAGGAAACAGGAAGGAGGGGGGAGGAGTTGAAGAGGCTGAGGGAGAGCTACTGAGGGTGCAGCAGCAGCTTGGAAAAGAGGTTTCCACTTTAAAAAATACAGTCCTGTTGAAGTTTGTTAGCCAAGCAAACCAATGGCCATGGCCCGGGAAGCCAGATATTACTGTTTCCGGGGAATCTGAAGGATTTATAATCATCCAGATCATGATCCAGGTGGCTCTTATCAGAGTGGGACCTTTGAAGCTTCTTCTCACACATTTATTTGGAGATGAGGGAAGGCTCTCTAGGGACTACACAGATCTGTCCACTTAGAGCAGTGGTCCCCAACCTTTCTGCGGGAATAGCGTATTGCTATTCCTAGAAGACCGTGGCGGGCGCCGGAGACCCCACCACTGAAATGCCACTGCCGAGCACAGCCGCGGCAAGAACCGTCGCTGCTGAAATGCCGCGGAGAAACGGCAACGCTTCTCGGTGGCATTTTGGCGGGCGGTTCACCGGCGGCCACAGGCAGCGGCAGCATTTTGACAGCACGGTGTCCTGCAGGCGCACAAAACTGCCCCAGCGGGCACCATGGCACCCCCGGGCACCGCGTTGGGAACCCCTGACCTAGAGTAAGGAAGATGGATGGTGGGCCCATAGAGCAGGTGAGCAAATCTATATCACTCTGGGTTGAATTTTGATCTGGTTTGTGAACTAGGTGAAGGAGAGTATAACTCATGATTATGGACTCTGAATGTTTTGATTTTTGAGTCACTAGAAACTAAAACAAAACTCTGCCAAGGGCTTTTCCAATCATTGCAGAGAGAGAATTCCTGAATAAAGACTGGGAGTGGCTGGGTCACTACAAAAAGTAATTTTCTCTCTGTTGATACTCTTCTTGTCAACTATTGGGAATAGGCTCATTCAGAGGTGGGCAAACTATGGCCCGCGGGACCGTCCTGCCCGGCCCATGGGACCATCCTGCCCGGCAGCCTCAGCATGTCATGCTGTCCACAGCGTGTCCGGCCGGGCAGAGTGGGTGCAGACATGCCGCTCTGAGCGGCATGGTAAGGGGGCTGGGGCAATGGATATGGGGCAGGGGCCCCCGGGGGGCAGTCAGGGGACAGGGAGCAGGGGGCGGTTGGATGGGGCGGAGGTTTGTGGGGGGGGTCAGGGCATGGGGAACAGGGGGCGGTTGGATAGGCAGAGGCTTGGGGCAGGGGACAGGGAAGGTTGGATCGGGGGTGGGGTCCCGGGGGTGGTTAGGGGCGGGGATCCCGGGAGGGGGCAGAGTTGGATGGGTGGGGGGTTCTGAGGGGGGCAATCAGGGAGCGGGAAGTGAGAGGGGTCAGAGGGGGTGGGGGCCAGGCTGTTTGGGGAGGCACAGCCTTCCCTATCCGGCCCTCCATACAGTTTTGCACCCCAGTGTGGCCCTCAGACCAAAAAGTTTGCCCACCCCTGAGCTATATCCACCCTGTTTGAATTGGCCTCATTAGCCCTGACTCCCCACTTGGTAAGGTAACTCCCATCTTTTCATGTGCTGTAATATATGTACCTGCCTACTGTTAGAGGGCTTATTCCTTCACCCACTTACTTCCCTGGTCCTTCTCGCATGAACAGAGAGCAACAATACCCGAAGTCCAAAGGTGCAAACAATTCGATGTTTATTGGGGTGAACTTCCAGCAAGCATGATTCCAGTTTCCTTCCTTAGTATCCTCCTTCCCAGCTCTGACACCACAGAGCCTTACACCTGTGTCCCTGTTCCCATTCCTACCCTTAGCTAAACATGATTCCAACTTCCTTACTCCCATTCCCTGTTCCCATTTCCCCCTTTAGCAAAACATGATTCCAATTTTCTTACCCCCATTCCCTGTTCCCATCTCACACACCCACATGCCCACCCCCACCCACACCCACACCCAGTCACTTCCTCATTGACTACAGATTATATAGTAAAACTTGACTTCTGCTTAGCTATACCTTAACCAATCATTTTCCTGAAATTTAACTAACCAATCCTAACATATTGTAACATGATTATGTAACCAATTATATCCCACCACCTCAATTAGTTTACACCCAGCAAAATTAATTATACAGCAGACAGGAACAATCACAGAACCAGACAGAGATTATACAGACAAACAACAGCAAAGTGGGAACTATAATGACAAAACAATACAGAAGTGAGGATTTCACATCCCAGCTATTGATAAGTGAGTTCTTGCCAGACAGGATGCTATCAAACTAAGTTTCCTTTTACATTGTCTAGGCACTTCCCTTTCTCTGGAGGTGATAGGAACTATCCTGTCCTGATAGTGCCTAACAGCCCAATAGCACCTTATTTCAGTGTGACTAGTTTGGAATGTGAGGATGTGACCGTTCGCTTCCCAGCTTATGGCTGCCTCTGCTGCTTAGCCAAAGGCCTGAGCCTAAGCACAGGGCCACAAACTGTCACAGTAAGAGAAGGCCCTTACACTGGCAGACAGTGGTTTTGATTCTTTCTTTTATACCTCTATCACTAGCCAAGTGATAAGAATACACCTAAATTCTTAGAGTATAGGCCTTTATAGACAGGCCTGAATATCTATATCCTAACACTCCACCCCTTTTTTTTTTTCTTTTTCTTTTGGGATCCTCCTGCCCAGGTATCCCTGGAAAAGCATAGGACATATGGCGACACATTTCCTGATAGGGCCAGGCATCAAGGTGGAAGGTGTCGATATTCCATTTGTCCCACTGCCCCTTGTGTAGTATTGTGCCCTGCACCTTCTCTCATACGGGCATACCACACTTATTCCAATTAGTGTTCCAGACTTCCCATTAGAGTGGGCCTGAGAAGGTTGGGTCCGGGTTGTCTAGTACACTGCAGGGTTTGGAGGGCTTATTACATTCCTAATAGGTTATCTCCCTATGCAACGTAACACAAGTATAGTTAACAATACAAAATCCACAGCAACACCGAGTCCTGACCACTGCAGTATGGTCCAACAGCCGAGACACCCCCAAAATACTGCCTCTCCTCCTTCGATGGGGTCACGATCTTGTGTCCAGTTGCTGGCAGTTGCAACAAGCTGCTCCTGCAAGTTTTGTATGCTTTTGTCCGTATCACAAATCCATTCAATGTTCACAGAGAAATGGGATATTGTCCAAACCAGCTTGACCACTTGGTATGGAATCAGGCAGTAAGCCCTGGCTTATTCACAACAATAAGATTCACAGATCCATTTGTGCACCAAAGTCCATATAGCAGCATGTAGATGGGTGTAGTTTGGTTATGGGCTGGTGTAATTGTGCCCCCAGTAATATGTGCATTCCCAGCAAAACACCTTATACACAGTACACCCAATTGTCCACCCCTTGCATAGGCCATTGATCCTGCTCCTCTATAGTCATAGGAGAGGGGCACATCCAAACATCTTCTATTGATTTACACTATTTTACACACCCCTCCATTAATTCCCAGTGAGCTCCTCCCCTTTTCATTATTTCCATAGGGCTTGTGGGGGCCACCTTAGTTGCCATTCCATTTCCAGGTACCACGGTAGCTATTACACAGGTCCTGGCCTCCTAGTTGAGAATTTGCATTCCCATACACATCTTCCCCCCCCAAGGCCAGCCTTTTGAAGCCACCCCCCACCCATATCATGAGGTTTTCTGTTCATTAAAACACAACAATGCTAGCAACAAGACAAACACCACAGACAAACAACACAAAACATAGATCCATGGTATTCTGGGTTATTTTTCCCGCTGGCGCCAGCTTGCTTGTAGAGTGTCTGAAAAACAAAAGAAACAATTTCCTTCCCCATGGTGGGGACAGATTATTGCTTAATAATAATACCACTTTCTTTTACAAATGTCCTTGCTACTTGCAGGAAAAACAGAAGAATTACCTCCAGACTGTCCTTATTTTGTTCTATAGTCAGGCTAGTGAATTACCTCACTCACTGGTCATTTATGAAATTCATGAGATGGTGTACCTCAGTTTCCCCTCTTGTACAACAGACCGAGTTTGCAATAGTTTCTCTGCTGTACCAAGCTTTAAGTTTATTCTCAGGTAATAGCTGAGACACAGCTTCAGATTTTAGCACTGTACACACACACACACACACACACACACCCCTTAAGGTTAACCTGTCCCCCTTATTTTCAGGCTTGACTTGTTTTTTTTTTTTTCACCTCCCTTTCCTGAAGGGCCATAATCTGAGTCTTCTAGTAGCTTGTTTGCTGACCAGATGTATTCAGTTATTTGCAGCTCCTTTGTGCCCATCAGCTAGGTAATTTGCATTTGCACACAGAGGCTTACTAGCTTGCTTCTGGATCCAAAGCTGTTAGCAGCTCAGACACTGTCTTAAAAGGGAAGCATTTTACTTCCACCAGAGTTCTGATTACTTTCCACTTTCATCTCCTGCTCCAAAACACAACGATCTGAAAAAGAAAGCACAACCTATTGTGGCTCCTTTTGGAGCCCTATTAGGATTTTAATGAAGTACCATGTTTTATTTGCATTTCTTTTACTCCTTTTTCAATATACACTGCACATGTCCTGGGAAAATGCAAATTCCTTCCATATAGTTTAACCTCCATAACATCATATTAGCCAAATTAATTTTACACAAGGTATAACTGCCTCCCCCATGCCTACAGAGTTTTCATGCACACCCACCAAAGCAACAATCTAATCCCCCAGAGCCATCCCAAGGCTCAGTGTTCCCATCATTCCTCCCCTTTTCCTTTTCTTTTACCTGTGCACACACACACAAAATTCTGTTTTGCCTAACATCCCTTGCACTGTAATTACTCTTTTTACACAACTGTACCCCGATTACACTTCCATCTTGTACAACTAGACACAACTAGGGGCAGCCAAGTTAAGTTCCAAAAGAAACCTCTTCCATCCTTTAGTGATTTTGATTACATTACCCAATAGTCAAATAATTTTGCTCAGATTCTCTCTCTGCCTGCAGCAGTCCCTTATAGACCATTTCTGTGGGAAAAGGGCCCATTTTCCCTCAGAATAGCTATAAAGGCTTCTGGGGACAGAAGCGTAGTGGTGGTAGTAGCCACTCTACCTGACCCCCTTGGAAAATTTAATGACCAAGCTTCCATCCAATGCGACTGCACAGAGTTGCACATACAGTTACATTTATATAACTGGGTTTTATCATTAAACAAAAACTTCTTTCTTGACATCTCACATAAGTGTCCAAAGTACCCTCCGTTAAAACTTCAGAAAAACAAAAGAGTGTGGAAAGGCAGGTTGCACTTTGAAACTTTTATTTTTTTTTTTCTCCACTCCCCCAGGACCAAGTCTCAGATCCAGTCTCTAAAGGTGGTCTGTTAACTCTGCTTTTGACCTTAAACCCTTTTGTGCCAAATCATCTTTCACTACCCCTAACTAATTTACAACCCTTCAGCAGCCCTTGCTGAAGCAGCACCAAACTTGAAAGATTACTGGCAGCTTCCCATAATGCTGCCCTTACTTCAAACCTCTCAAGCAGACTGAAGTGCCTCTTTTCCCTGGGAGGCATTCAGTCCCCATGGGCAGGGACCTTCTTCCCTTACCCATATACCAAGGAGGGTGGGCTCCTCAGCCACCCCCCATACCTCTGGGTCCCCTAACACTTCCTCCATTTCCTTTTTAATCTTATCCCAGGTTGACCCCTGTACCTGGTATGGGCCCTGGTCCTCCCTTATCCATTCATCCAAAAAATCCTTTACCCTGGCTTGCCAGAACCCGCAACTACCATCACGAGAGTTCGCGATACCCCCTCCAAGCAGCTGCGCGGACTGTTGGGGAGGGGGACTTACAGGCTGCCACTCACCTATCCAATGCGATGCATCCGAGTCACTGGCACCAAGATGTTAGAGGGCTTATTCCTTCACCCACTTACTTCCCTGGTCCTTCTCGCATGAACAGAGAGCAACAATACCCGAAGTCCAAAGGTGCAAACAATTCGATGTTTATTGGGGTGAACTTCCAGCAAGCATGATTCCAGTTTCCTTCCTTAGTATCCTCCTTCCCAGCTCTGACACCACAGAGCCTTACACCTGTGTCCCTGTTCCCATTCCTACCCTTAGCTAAACATGATTCCAACTTCCTTACTCCCATTCCCTGTTCCCATTTCCCCCTTTAGCAAAACATGATTCCAATTTTCTTACCCCCATTCCCTGTTCCCATCTCACACACCCACATGCCCACCCCCACCCACACCCACACCCAGTCACTTCCTCATTGACTACAGATTATATAGTAAAACTTGACTTCTGCTTAGCTATACCTTAACCAATCATTTTCCTGAAATTTAACTAACCAATCCTAACATATTGTAACATGATTATGTAACCAATTATATCCCACCACCTCAATTAGTTTACACCCAGCAAAATTAATTATACAGCAGACAGGAACAATCACAGGACCAGACAGAGATTATACAGACAAACAACAGCAAAGTGGGAACTATAATGACAAAACAATACAGAAGTGAGGATTTCACATCCCAGCTATTGATAAGTGAGTTCTTGCCAGACAGGATGCTATCAAACTAAGTTTCCTTTTACATTGTCTAGGCACTTCCCTTTCTCTGGAGGTGATAGGAACTATCCTGTCCTGATAGTGCCTAACAGCCCAATAGCACCTTATTTCAGTGTGACTAGTTTGGAATGTGAGGATGTGACCGTTCGCTTCCCAGCTTATGGCTGCCTCTGCTGCTTAGCCAAAGGCCTGAGCCTAAGCACAGGGCCACAAACTGTCACAGTAAGAGAAGGCCCTTACACTGGCAGACAGTGGTTTTGATTCTTTCTTTTATACCTCTATCACTAGCCAAGTGATAAGAATACACCTAAATTCTTAGAGTATAGGCCTTTATAGACAGGCCTGAATATCTATATCCTAACACCTACTGTATTTTCCTCTCCATGTATCTGATGAAGTGGGTTTTAGCCCATGAAAGTCCAAATAAATTTGTTAGTCTCTAAAGTGCCACAAGGACTCCTCATTGTTTTTGCTGATACAGACTAACATGACTACCCCTCTGAAACCTGTTTCCAACCATGATGATTGCTGGGTGTGGGCTTCTGGAAGAGAGAAACTGGGCAACTCCTGCTATGATGAATAAACCCTCTGCACCTTGATTAATGCAGGATGCTAATTAAATTTATATATAATGCTGACCAGTGAGGACAGATACATAATACTATGGGACGTGTGGGCCAGATTCAGTCCTGAAGTAAGTGGTTGCAATGCCACTGACTTCAATAGAATGGCACTGTGGTGGGGTGTGAACCCCACATTCTTCCTGAAGGAGTTAACATAGGCCAGATGGGCCAATTAATCTATTAGGCTGCAAACTGGGAGACATTTAGACTAAGAGGAAAGGTCTAATCAAGGGACGCTTACCTGTGCAGGAAAAGGCAGGGCTTCTATAAAGCCAGGGAGCTGGTAGCACTAAGGGGGTGACAGGGAAGAGGGCTGCAGTCACAGGGATTGGGGAGAGAAAGGGATTTGGACCCAAAAGGAGGGGTTTGTCTAGAGACCCAGAGGAAAGGGGTTTGGCTGGAAGGGTTGAGAATGTGATCCTGGGGTAAGCACAGTAGGACATAGTCTAGGGGAGTGACAGGAAGGTTTGTGGTAGTACATAGCTTCCCTGGATTGGAACCCAGAGTAAGGGGAACCCAGGCCCTCCCTCCCCACCCACTGAGTGGCACAGTCTGGGCAGTGAATTTAGACGCTGTCCCGAACCTTGCGGTCTAGCCACTGAGGGAGTGGCCCAGCCAGGGCAGTAGACATAAGGACTGCCCGGGATGATGAGGAGCACGTTGAGAGTACCCTGGAAGGGGAGGATGATGGTGACTTGGCCAAAGGGCTAAGCCCCAAAGGAGAGGCACTGCAGCTCCTGACCAGTGAGAGAGGGGCCGCAGAGTGAGTGACTGAGGCAACGAGCTGAGCAATTGCAGACAGTGATGAGCTAATTTCCCAGATGAGCCACGAAGAGGCAGTTAGAAAAGGTCCCTGTTACATACATCCACTTACACCAGGGTTGAATTTACTCTTTCGGAGCTAGAACCATGGTTAGAAAATAACACAATAAGGTTCAGCTTGGCAAACGGCAAGATAATACTGTCGCAGGGCAGGGGCACCTGTATCCCTCTCCGTGGTCCCTTCTCTAGGAACTTGATTCCTCAACCCTCACCTCTTTTGGGCAGAGACCTGCATCTCTCTCACTCCTGACTTGGAGCTCCCTGTGATAGTCCTAGCAAGTCAGACTGAATAAACAGACCAGCATCTGCACTTCGCTTTCTCTTCTCAGGCTTCAGAGTAACAGCCGTGTTAGTCTGTATTCGCAAAAAGAAAAGGAGTACTTGTGGCACCTTAGAGACTAACCAATTTATTTGAGCATGAGCTTTCATGAGCTACAGCTCACTTCATCGGATGCATACTGTGGAAAGTGAAGAAGATCTTTTTATATACACACAAAGCATGAAAAAATACCTCCTCCCACCCCACTCTCCTGCTGGTAATAGCTTATTTAAAGTGATCACTCTCCTTACAATGTGTATGATAATCAAGTTGGGCCATTTCCAGCACAAATCCAGGTTTTCTCACCCCACCCCCTCCCCACACACACACAGAAACCCACTCTCCTGCTGGTAATAGCTTATCTAAAGTGACCACTCTCCTTACAATGTGTATGATAATCAAGGTGGGCCATTTCCAGCACAAATCTTTAACAAGAACGTCTGGGGGGGGGGGTAAAGGAAAAAACAAGGGGAAATAGGTTACCTTGCATGATGACTTAGCCACTCCCAGTCTCTATTCAAGCCTAAGTTAATTGTATCCAATTTGCAAATGAATTCCAATTCAACAGTTTCTCGCTGGAGTCTGGATTTGAAGTTTTTTTGTTGTAATATAGCAACTTTCATGTCTGTAATCGCGTGACGAGAGAGATTGAAGTGTTCCCCAACTGGTTTATGAATGTTATAATTCTTGACATCTGATTTGTGTCCATTTATTCTTTTACGTAGAGACTGTCCAGTTTGACCAATGTACATGGGAGAGGGGCATTGCTGGCATATGATGGCATATATCACATTGGTGGATGTGCAGGTGAACGAGCCTCTGATAGTGTGGCTGATGTTATTAGGCCCTGTGATGGTGTCCCCTGAATAGATATGTGGGCACAGTTGGCAATGGGCTTTGTTGCAAGGATAGGTTCCTGGGTTAGTGGTTCTGTTGTGTGGTATGTGGTTGCTTCTCAGGCTGTGCCCAGTGTATTGCCCGGAGTTATCAGTTACCACATAGCTCTTTATGAATAAACGTGCTTCCTTGATAAGGTGACAGTATTACAAAGACAACATATTAAAAACACTAAAAGAACCTACATGTGTGCTAAAAAGCTTACCAGAGTTCCCCCCAACTCCAGTCTCAGGCTTTGGTGGTGGCAGTCTTTCCAAACTCACAACGGGGTGTTTCCTGTGGCTTCAAGGGCATAACTGTCTCCGAGTCAGACCACAGACTGGGCAGATCAGCCTGATTTGATTTTTTTCAATGCAGCTCAAGCCTTTGATGTTGGTCTCATGTAACAGGTGATCATCAAATCATGGCCTGCTCCTCAGGGCATAGCTTCAAAAGGCTGTGCTTTTGCATCACCAGAGGTGGGGAATTTGCATTCATCTCCCTTCCCCCACATATTGCCCAGAAAAACCACTTTACGCATTTTTGTTCCAAAAGTCCATTCTTGTCTGGCCGCTGTTCAGTATAGTCTTTTGGACCCTTGGGTCTCTCATCTGCCATAAATACGTCTGAGTGAAAGTTATACTATGCACTGCAGATAGCGAATAGGAGAGAGAAACCTGGGAGAAACGTAAGAGATCTAGAGGCTTCACTAGAGCCGGGGCAAAGACTGTTGCTTTGCCTAAAGCTGACTGAGCTCGGCCTGCAGCGAAGGCAGTGAGAGTAACCACACCCCTTGTCTGGAAAAGTACTTGCAAGAGAAGGGGCATAGCAAAGAGATTTTAATGGGTTGTTTGAGTCTGAGAAGAGGCAGAGCAATCTTCTCATCAGACCAGAAACCATGGCTGGTGACATTTGGTTAAGACAACTCCAATCTTCTGAGGGTGTGTAGCTTGTTGCTTTGGCTGGATTGATTCACTGGACCAACAGAATGCTTTCTCCAGCTTCGAGATCTCCAAGCACACCCATGCATATCCAGAGGAGTGCACACTCAGGGGTGGGGTAAATGGTGGCAGTGTAAATGCCAGTTAAATACGTTTCATTTAGTATTGTAAAGTGTATTTGTTAATTTATTGAACTGTCCCACCGCTGATTTAAATTAGTGATGACATTTAATCTTAGTTTGTTTTATCATATTTTCTTAAATTGTTAAGTAAAGGTGCGTGCTCATTCTCATCTAAGTGCATATTGGGTATATATTGTTTATAATTGGTATTTTTGAGTTAGACCAATTGACACCAAGACTGGTTTAGATTTACTCCTGGAGGCTTCCAAGGCACACCCATTGTGTATGTGTGTACAGGGCCCACCCACGTGGAGGCATCACTTATTTTAATTTCCTCTACAAGTAAAATGACGGCAGCAGAAGGGTGGATAGAGAATTCCCACCTACCTAACATCACCATTGGGGTACTCAGGATCTTCTTTACTGTCAACAACATCAGACACCCAGGCACCCAGGTGAATGTTCCCTGCTCCCAAATAACCAGGGATGAAAGAGGGGTTACATCTGAATAATATTTTTAATCTATTTTTATGTGGATGGTTAAGTTCTGGCATAGAGGTCGTACAATGAATCAGGTTTCTGAATCCAAGTGTCCTGGCTCAGATTCTAAAAACTAGCTACCTACATCTGTGTCCCTGACTGAGTGACTTGAAGGAAAAGAGTGGCGAATTAATCCTAATAACAGGAAGTAATTACTGTACAGATCCAATCAAGTCCACAGAAGAAAAAAATCATGCTTTCTTCACTGAAAAACAACAAGTGTTTTGAGCACAGACTCCTGGACAACTTATTCATTGTCAATTTGTGACAGTAGTGGAGATCAGTACCGCCACATCTCCTGTAAGTTTAATGTCATGAAATTGGGCATAATTACTTGTAGTAAAGTCTATTAAAGAACTGCTTCCCTAACACTAGATGAAAGCCAGTCTTGGACCTGTACTCTAAATGTGTATAGAATGCCCAATGGGAGCTTTGTACACACAACTGGTGCAACCCATTTGTACAGTGTGTCTTTGACCCCCTTTAGTGAGTAGTCCATTTTTAGGATAACAACCTACTACTCCTACTAATGGTGCTAATAATACTCCTTTAGCTCAAGTAGTTGCTATAAGGTTTTAGGTTTAGAGATTCATGACCTGCTGATGACCCATGCAAACGGTTGTTACACTAGCAGACTCAGGGCTTGTAGGTGCAAATTAGTAAGGGGCACTGGCTTTTTAAAAAGGGATAAAATATAGACTGTCATCTTATGATAATTTAAACAGCTGTACTGACCCTATCTTTAATGATGTCTTGCTGCAGATTATTCAAAATGTCAGCACAAGATGACCGAGTGACATCCCCTGTACTTCAGACACAATCTTAAAAGGTTACTTGAAGAAGCAAAATCAATATCTTGAACTTAAAGCACTAGTTTTATTATGAGTTGGCTTTATAGCTTTTAATCACTTTATATGCTGCTGTTGTTTACTCATTTGATATGGTGGTACCTAGCACATTGTGAGTGTTACTTCCAATGTAGACAAGACCATTCTCTCCAAACCCAAGAGGTTGAATTGCAAAAAAGTCAGTCTGGAGGGAGATGAGCTGTACTGACAGCCTAGGTATGTATTCTTATAAAATAATTGTAATGTGTCTGGACTAGAGAAGTTAAAACATACAGGGGAAACTTCAACCGAGAGCTGATTTCCTGGAGCGGTGAAAGTGCAGTAAACTTTACTGCTGCTTTTGCTGTCTAATTCTTTCCTAGCTCACAGCAATAACTGGAACTGTATGTATATTGTAAATAATAACAAATGAAGAGTATGTATTGTGGCAGAGCTCCGACCTTGTCCCCGTGGGTCCCATGCCTCCAGGCGGTTTATGCTAGCGTCAGAGGCTCACTGCAACCCTCCACGTAGCTCTTCTCTCTCTAGGGCCAGGGATACAGTCATAAGCCAGCAAGGAGGTTGGTGAGAGAATTCCCACAGTCTCTGTTGCTCCTACAGCCTCATACCAAAACAATTTAGCCTCCTGTCCTGATGGGCCTGTTTTCCCCTCCCAGGAGGTGTTTCTGTAGTGGTGGGTTGGGGGGAACCCAGGCCTGTCCTCTACTCCAGGTTCCACCTCAGGGATCTTAATGGTAGCAGCTGTTGGCAGCCGACCTTTCACTGCTAGAGTTGCTACATTTCTCTGGGCCCCTTCCCCACAGCTCTTCTGCTTCTCCCTTACCCTAGGGCTCCCTTACCAATGACTTGAGGGTGTCTTCATTAACCAGCTCACCACTGCTCCCGCTCGGGCCCAAGGGGTACTTCCCCTACTGTGCCCAGATGAGCAGGAGAGCCCCGCCTCTGCTGCCTGCAATCCGATGGGGCCCATAGAAGAGGGTGCAGCAGGGACACTGCCAGGCATGGGAGAGGGCCTGCCCCAGGGGGAATCTTCCCTCCCTAATGCTGCCCAACTGTTAACCCCCCCCACCCGAGGCCCTGAGCCATTGCCCCTGCCCCCGCTCCCCAACCTGACCTCTGTTAGCCAGCCCCCAGATGGTGCCATGGAAGGCTGGGCCATAGTACAGGGGAAGCAGGGCAAGCGGAAGGCTCGAGCTCCGCTCCTCCGCACCTATGCGGAAGCCCCCCAGAAGACCAGGAAGGGGGCACTGATGCTGGGCCTTCTGCTTTGCCCCCGGGTGGAATTTGTCCACCAGTGCTGGCTGGGGAAGGCATGGCAGCACCGGAGGGCAGTACCGCCCCCTCCACTGGAGTCCCTTCCCTCAGAAGCCCCCAATGGAGCCCTTCCTGCCCCATTAACATCCAAAGCCCCTGTGAGCCCAGAGGTGACCGTCGCTTCGGGTGCCAGCGGGGAAAACCCCAGGGTGGTGGAAGGCGATCTCCCCTCCATTTATGAGGAGATCGGGGCCCTAGATCTGACCCTGGTCACCCAGCGGGAGGATGACCCTCTGCCAGCGGGCCTCAATCTGAGTGACCTCACCCAGGCCCCCTTTTCCCCATGCTCCCTTCCCCTACCTGCTGCTCCCGCTTCCGCCGGTCCCCTGGGCTTCTCCATCTGCCTGGCCACAGGTGGCACCCCACTGAAGGCCACCGAGCCTATTGAGGCAACTGCCGGTGCCACATGGCCAGGACCTGAGTCCCATGAGGTATCCCTCGTAGGTGTGGGGCAACCGACCTCCTTCCCAGGCGGAGACCCCACTGCAGAGTGTCCACCTCCCGATGCTGTGGCTTCTACACCGGCCATAGAGCCTGAGCCCGGCATCATTGGGGGTCCCCTTCTCACCCCCCCAGATCCCCGAGCCTGACCGAGAGGGACCACCAACTGGGGCCCAGGATCATAGAATCATAGAATATCAGGGTTGGAAGGGACCCCTGAAGGTCATCTAGTCCAACCCCCTGCTCGAAGCAGGACCAATTCCCAGTTAAATCATCCCAGCCAGGGCTTTGTCAAGCCTGACCTTAAAAACTTCCAAGGAAGGAGATTCCACCACCTCCCTAGGCAACGCATTCCAGTGTTTCACCACCCTCTTAGTGAAAAAGTTTTTCCTAATATCCAATCTAAACCTCCCCCACTGCAACTTGAGGCCATTACTCCTCGTTCTGTCATCTGCTACCATTGAGAACAGTCTAGAGCCATCCTCTTTGGAACCCCCTTTCAGGTAGTTGAAAGCAGCTATCAAATCCCCCCTCATTCTTCTCTTCTGCAGGCTAAACAATCCCAGCTCCCTCAGCCTCTCCTCATAAGTCATGTGTTCTAGACCCCTAATCATTTTTGTTGCCCTTCGCTGGACTCTCTCCAATTTATCCACATCCTTCTTGTAGTGTGGGGCCCAAAACTGGACACAGTACTCCAGATGAGGCCTCACCAATGTCGAATAGAGGGGGACGATCACGTCCCTCGATCTGCTCGCTATGCCCCTACTTATACATCCCAAAATGCCATTGGCCTTCTTGGCAACAAGGGCACGCTGCTGACTCATATCCAGCTTCTCGTCCACTGTCACCCCTAGGTCCTTTTCCGCAGAACTGCTGCCTAGCCATTCGGTCCCTAGTCTGTAGCGGTGCATTGGATTCTTCCGTCCTAAGTGCAGGACCCTGCACTTATCTTTATTGAACCTCATCAGATTTCTTTTGGCCCAATCCTCCAATTTGTCTAGGTCCTTCTGTATCCTATCCCTCCCCTCCAGCGTATCTACCACTCCTCCCAGTTTAGTATCGTCCGCAAATTTGCTGAGAGTGCAATCCACACCATCCTCCAGATCATTTATGAAGATATTGAACAAAACCGGCCCCAGGACCGACCCCTGGGGCACTCCACTTGACACCGGCTGCCAACTAGACATGGAGCCATTGATCACTACCCCTTGAGCCCGACAATCTAGCCAGCTTTCTACCCACCCTATAGTGCATTCATCCAGCCCATACTTCTTTAACTTGCTGACAAGAATACTGTGGGAGACCGTGTCAAAAGCTTTGCTAAAGTCAAGAAACAATACATCCACTGCTTTCCCTTCATCCACAGAACCAGTAATCTCATCATAAAAGGCGATTAGATTAGTCAGGCATGACCTTCCCTTGGTGAATCCATGCTGGCTGTTCCTGATCACTTTCCTCTCATGCAAGTACTTCAAGATTGATTCTTTGAGGACCTGCTCCATGATTTTTCCAGGGACTGAGGTGAGGCTGACTGGCCTGTAGTTCCCAGGATCCTCCTTCTTCCCTTTTTTAAAGATTGGCACTACATTAGCCTTTTTCCAGTCATCCGGGACTTCCCCGGTTCGCCACGAGTTTTCAAAGATAATGGCCAATGGCTCTGCAATCACAGCCACCAATTCCTTCAGCACTCTCGGATGCAACTCGTCCGGCCCCATGGACTTGTGCACGTCCAGCTTTTCTAAATAGTCCCTAACCACCTCTATCTCCACAGAGGGCTGGCCATCTCTTCCCCATTTTGTGATGCCCAGCGTAGCAGTCTGGGAGCTGACCTTGTTCATGAAGACAGAGGCAAAAAAAGCATTGAGTACATCACCTTTTTCCACATCCTCTTTCACTAGGTTGCCTCCCTCATTCAGTAAGGGGCCCACACTTTCCTTGGCTTTCTTCTTGTTGCCAACATACCTGAAGAAACCCTTCTTGTTACTCTTGACATCTCTCGCTAGCTGCAGCTCCAGGTGCGATTTGGCCCTCCTGATTTCATTCCTACATGCCCGAGCAATATTTTTATACTTTTCCCTGGTCATATGTCCAACCTTCCACTTCTTGTAAGCTTCTTTTTTATGTTTAAGATCCGCTAGGATTTCACCGTTAAGCCAAGCTGGTCGCCTGCCATATTTACTATTCTTTCGACTCATTGGGATGGTTTGTCCCTGTAACCTCAACAGGGATTCCTTGAAATACAGCCAGCTCTCCTGGACTCCTTTCCCCTTCAAGTTAGTCCCCCAGGGGATCCTGGCCATCCGTTCCCTGAGGGAGTCGAAGTCTGCTTTCCCGAAGTCCAGGGTCCGTATCCTGCTGCTTACCTTTCTTCCCTGCGTCAGGATCCTGAACTCAACCAACTCATGGTCACTGCCTCCCAGATTCCCATCCACTTTTGCTTCCCCCACTAATTCTTCCCGGTTTGTGAGCAGCAGGTCAAGAAAAGCGCCCCCCCTAGTTGGCTCCTCTAGCACTTGCACCAGGAAATTGTCCCCTACGCTTTCCAAAAACTTCCTGGATTGTCTATGCACCGCAGTATTGCTCTCCCAGCAGATATCAGGAAAATTAAAGTCACCCATGAGAATCAGGGCATGCGATCTAGTAGCTTCCGTGAGCTGCCGGAAGAAAGCCTCATCTACCTCATCCCCCTGGTCCGGTGGTCTATAGCAGACTCCCACCACTACAGCACTCTTGTTGCATACACTTCTAAACTTAATCCAGAGACACTCAGGTTTTTCTACAGTTTCGTACCGGAGCTCTGAGCAGTCATACTGCTCCCTTACATACAGTGCTACTCCCCCACCTTTTCTGCCCTGCCTGTCCTTCCTGAACAGTTTATAACCATCCATGACAGTACTCCAGTCATGTGAGTTATCCCACCAAGTCTCTGTGATTCCAATCACATCATAGTTCCTTGACATCACCAGGACCTCCAGTTCTCCCTGCTTGTTTCCAAGGCTTTGTGCATTCGTATATAAGCACTTGAGATAACCTGTTGATCGCCCCTCATTCTGAGTATGAGGCAGGAGCCCTCCCCTCACAGACATTTCTGCCTGTGCTTCCTCCCGGTATCCCTCTTTCCCACTTACCTCAGGGCTTTGGTCTCCTTCCCCCGGTGAACCTAGTTTAAAGCCCTCCTCACTAGGTTAGCCAGCCTACTGGCAAAGATGCTCTTCCCTCTCTTCGTAAGATGGAGCCCGTCTCTGCCCAGCACTCCTCCTTCATGGAACACCGTCCCATGGTCAAAGAATCCAAAGCCTTCTCTCCGACACCACCTGCGTAGCCATTCATTCAAGAAGATCCTACCTCTGTCCCTCTCCCCGACTTTGCCCCATGACCCCTGCTCTGCCCCTACTCTTGATCCCTGCCCTGCCCCTGATGCCAACCCCGTCCTTATCCCCTCCACCTCCCGTGATGCCACTGCCGCCCCTTGGGCCATCACCTCCTCGTTCCTAGAGGATAGTCCCCAGGGAGCAACCTCTGTATTTCCCTGTCCCGACTCACCAGGGGCTGCTATTTTCCCTGCACTGCCCCCAACTGAGCTAAAGTTTGAAGCGGGCCGTGTGGCGCCAGCCCATCGCGGGTCCGCCCCTTGCCTGCCCATCTCGGTAGGCCACGGGGCTGTGTCAGATGCTCCTCCGGAGGATAGCCGCGGGCCCGTGACCCTGGCCCCCTATACGCTGCGAGAAGAGCTGCAGGAGTTCCTTGAAGACATCCGTGGCTCCTGTAATAAGGTGCAGCTCACTCTCCAGCGATGGGGAGACTTCCATCAAATCCTCCAGGCCACGAGGACCCTCATGGGGGAGGGTAAAAGGACCGGGAAGCAGGCCACCGCAGCCTACCAGCGGGTCCGCCTCTTCCGTGACTCCTTACTTACCTATCGGGTAGGTCACGGTTTGTTGCGCGGCCCGACGGGGGCTGCAAGCGACCCTGCTGCCGAGGATCCCCCCCCAGCCCTCCTCATGGCACCTACCGTCTTCGCAACATTGAAAACCCGGGGCTGTAGGATGAGTCTCCGCAAGTGCCAGGTGCTCTCCTTCCTTTGGGAGGGGGGGTACTCTGTGGTTTTCCTGCAGGAGACCCATATGGATCCGGTCACCGAAGACAGCTGGTGGCTGGAATGGGGGGACAGGGTCTACTTTAGCCATCTCACAGTTCGTACAGCTGAAGTGGCGACCCTGTTCTCCCCCAACCTATGGCCTGAGATGCTGAGGGTCACTGAGGCTGTGCCGGGTTGCCTGCTGCACCTCCGGGCCCTCATGGACGGGCTCGTGGTCAATCTCATCAACGTCTGTCCTGACATCGGGCCCAGAGCAGCTGCATTTCTATCAGCAGGCGTCCGCCTTCCTTGGCACCTTGGATCCTCACGAGTGCCTGGTCCTGGGAGGGGACTTTAACACCACCCTCTAGGAGCAGGACCGAGCAGTACCCCGCCCCCACAGACGTCCTCCGGGAGATAGTCGAACATCACTCCCTGGTGGACATGTGACACGACCACCACCCAGACAACATCTCGACGTTCACCTTTGTCCGGGTGGTGCCCATTGGTCACGCCATGCCCGGTTGGACCGCATCTATTTATCATGCTTCCATCTTTCACAGGCCCATTCCTCCAACATCCAGCTGGCCCCATTCTCTGATCATCACTGAGCCACCATGACAGCCTCTCTCTGTGCAGAGAGGCCGGGGATGGCCTATTGGCATTTCAACAACAGCTTGTTGGAGGATGTGGGCTTCGTGGCGTCCTTCCGGGAGTTCTGGCTGGCCTGGCGAGGGCAGTAGCATGCCTTTCCCTCTGTGTGGCGGTGGTGGGACATGGGGAAGGTGCACGCCCTGCTCTTCTGCCGTGACTACACCCCGGGATGCCAGCTGATGGAGGGATGTGGCGATAGAGCAGTTGGAATAGGAGGTCTTAGAGCTGGCGAGGCGTCTGGCCACCAGCCCCGAGGATCCATCCCTCTGCGAAGCATGCCAGGAGAAGCGGGAGGAGCTCCAAGCCCTCGAAGACCATCGGGCTTGGGGCGCCTTTGTTCGATCCCGCATCAGTTTCCTTGGGGAGATGGATTGCGGCTCCCGCTTCTTCTATGCTCTAGAGAAAAGGAGGGGGGCCAAGAAGCACGTCGCCTGCCTTCTGGCAGAGGATGGCACCTCCCTCACAGATCCAGCGTAGATGTCCAGGAGGGCCAGGGCCTTCTACGCAAGCCTTTTCTCCCCAGACCCGACTGATCCTAACGCTTGCAGAGTGCTCTGGGATGAACTCCCTGCAGTCAGCATGGGTGACCGAGACTGGCTAGAGCTGCCTCTCACTCTGGCTGAGTTCTTGGAAGCCCTCTGCTCCATGCCTACCAATAAATTTCCGGGCATGGACGGGCCGAGCGTGGAGTTCTACTGCGTGTTCTGGGACGTCCTTGGCCCAGACCTAGTTACCGTCTGAGCTGAGTTCTTGCAGAGTGGGGTCCTCCCTCCTTCGTGCAGACGAGCTGTGCTCGCCTTATTGCCAAAGAAGGGGGACCTCTACAATTTACAGAATTGGCGTCCCGTCTCGCTCCTCAGCACGGACTACAAAGTCATAGCAAAAGCCATCTTGCTGAGGCTAGGGTCCCTGCTGGCGGACATGGTCCACCCAGACCAGACCTACACCATCCCGGGCCACACCATCTTTGACAACCTGTATCTGGTCTGGGACCTCTTAGAACTTGGGTGTAGGGATGGTCTGTTGTTCGCCCTCCTGTCCATGGATCAGGAGACTGTTTTCAACAGGGTGGACCCAGAGGTATCTCCTGAGTACTCTGCAAGTGTTTGGCTTCAGACCCCAGTTTGTGGGTTTTCTCCAGGTGCTGTATGCCTCCATAGAGTGTCTGGTCAGGCTCAACTGGACCCTGACCGAACCGGTCAGCTTCGGGCGAGGAGTACAGCAGGGGTGCCCCCTCTCGGGCCAGCTGTATGCTCTGGCGATTGAGCCCTTCCTTTGTCTCCTCCTCAGGAGGTTGATGTGGTTGGTGCTACGAGAGCCAGAGCTGCGGCTGGTCCTGTCAGCGTATGCCAATGATGTCGTCCAGGACCCAGGCAACTTGGCACGGGTGGAGTCTTGCCAGGCTATCTATTCGGCAGCTTCTTCCGCGCGGGTCAGCTGGGTCAACAGCTCGGGCCTGGTGGTCGGGGACAGGTGGCAGGCAAGCTCCCTCCCACCCGCGCTTCAGGCCATCAGGTGCAGCACGGGTCTGCTGCTCCATCTCGGTGTTTACCTTTCTGCCACACATCCGTCTCCGCCAGAGAACTGGCACAGTATAGAGGGCAGTGTGATAGAATGGCTCCGGAAATGGACAGGACTACTCCAGTGCCTCTCCCTTTGAGGGAGAGCACTGGTGCTTAATCAACTAGTCCTGTCCATGCTCTGGTACCAGCTCAGCACCCTGGTCCTGGCCCCGGGTTTCCTGGCCCATCTCTGGACATCGATTCTGGAGTTCTTTCGGTCAGGACTGCACTGGGTCTCTGCAGGGGTTCTCCATCTACCCCTGGAGGGAGGGCAGGGCTTGAAGTGTCTACACACTCAGATCCATGTCTTCTGTCTCCAGGCCCTGCAGAGGCTCCTTTATGGTGCAGGTAGTCTGGCGTGGAGCTTACTGGCGCAAGCCTTCCTGCGCTGCTTCTGAGGGCTCCGATATGACCAGCAGCTCCTTTATCTCCATCCAAGAGGTCTTCTGCGAAACCTCTCCAAGCTGCCAGTCTTCTACCAGGACCTCCTCCAGACCTGGAAACTGTTCTCAGCAACCAGGTCCATGGCGGCCACCTTGGGGGCAGATCTCCCTGTGGACCCCCTGCTACACAATCCCCAGCTCCGTGTGCAGGTGGCGGAGTCCCCCCTCAGTGCGCCAGAGCTTGGTCCTGGCAGAAGTTACCAGAGTTGAAGACCTCCTGGACTACGACCAGGGAGACTGGCTGGATCCCCTGATGCTGGCTCAGCGCATGGGGCTCTCCAGGCCTCGTACTCCCCGGCACGTACTTCAGGAGGTGAGGGCTGCTTTGCCGTCCGTTGCTCGGGTTTACCTCGACCGGGTCCTAAGAGAGGGCATGCCCCACCCACCCTCCACCCCAGGCCCTCCAGACCTTTTCATCAGGCTCCTGCCCCGTGGACCTGACCGACCCCCCGGCCCCTTCACCTTCACTCCTGTCCCTGTTATTTCATTAGTTGTCCCCCATAATTATTTGGTTTCCAGGTCCTGTGGACCCCCCTCTTAGGCTTGGGGGGATCCTTTAGCAGCAGCACTTCCTGGATCCCATTAAGGCTACTCTGCTGTACCCAACTGGCCTGGGTCTATCACAGTATATAATATCCTGTGTCCACATGCTTTTCTGTTAAAAATAATAACAATAATAATAATAATAATAATAATGCTTAGACTTCATTTTTGTCCTGCCCACTTGGAAAGAGGGCCAATCTATTTCCTTATTACATACAAAACAAATACATGAAAAGAAGCTTAATGTTGTAAAGTCATGCACTGAAAAGATAGGAAATGTCAGAATTAAGGTTGCCCCTGTTCTCAGTTCCTATGCCCAAAGCCACAGCAACTAGGAGGAGCAATAGCAGGGAAAGTCTTGCTCAGCTCCCGCATCTCCAGGATAGAGCATGCTCAGTGCAAATAGACTCTTCAAAGAATTTAGCTGTGAAACTCTATCTCATCTCTACTGAGGATGTGGAAACTAACATTTTCAGAGGGTCATAACTTGACCAAATTCAGGCAAATATTTATGGGGATAGCAAAAGGCACATCCCTGACACCAAGGTGACCCCCTGCCAAATTTCCAGTTGCTGCACCAAAGCACTGAAAGACTAGACTTCTCAACAAAACAGTAGTAAGAATTTTATAACATTGTCAAAACAACATCTTTCCCCCTAACCTTGCTCTGAGGTATGGGCCGATTATTTTTGCTGAAATTTTGCAAAAGAATTTCATGTGGGGACACGTACCTGCTAGGGATAACTCCAGCCCAAACAGTTTGTTTGGCTAAGTTATAAGCAACTGAAAACGGGGTCTTATAATGGAAAGTAGCAGGTAACTTTTAACTATCGGAGTCGCTACCTGCACCCACTATAATACCAAAACCAAAAATCTTCAGAAGAGATAGATCATTAATTCCAGTGCATTAGTTAAAATCCTATTTCAAATTTAAAAACAAGGGGTGAGGGAAGTACGTCAAAACAATCCTTCCACAGTATATCATAATATTACACACACACACAAAACTAGTTAAAAGAACATTAAGGTTGTAACATCAAGTTCGTAAATACCTGAATTAAGGTTGACCTTAAGCTCTCTCTGCCTCAGCTCTCTGTCTGAAAAATGGGAATAATATCGCTTTACCCTCACCGGGGTGTTCTGCAAATAAGTTAAGGTTTATGACGCACTCAGATGCTACAGTGATGAACACCATAGCAAAGCCTCTAAGGAAATTAATATTTCTGTCTTCCGAGCAAGAGTTTGAATAGGGTGCAGAAAATAAGGCGTGAGGCCACACATTGAACAATAAAGAAAAAAACCAGCATCATCTATTTTGTGCTCTATCTGACAGAGGCTCCTGTAGGAATAAATAGGATGTGCTCATTTAATTAAAGATTGTTTCCTAGTGCACTGGGGGCAGCTCCGATCTTCGTTCCTAATTTTTGTTGACTTTGCAACCTTCATGTTTTTAACATAGGTTTTGTGTGTTTACACAAACACACACACACACACCCCTCTCACTCCCTTCCTTCTAGGGCATTCTATTGGCTCCTTTCAGATCTTGACTTCATCTTTTTTTTTTCTTGAAGATTTTACATAGTACATTTATGGTCTCTTCCCCATATGATATTCCCATTATAGCTACTATCTCTGAAAGTATAACCCCTGTCTTTGACATTGGTCTGATCCTGGGCACTGCCTACAAACCCAAACATATATCCACATTTTTCCTCTCATTCAATTATTCTTTCTCTAGCTCATATAATTTGTTCACCTATTATTTATATAGACTGTGGGGCTTTTTTGTTTTGTTAAACGAATATTTACACCAGTGACCTTCCACATCTGGCTGTTCCACCATATGAAATTCTATGTGAATATACATGTAGCTGTCATGAAGACAATGCACCTGGTTGGTGTGCCACAGGCTATACTTGGATTTTAGGCACAAGTGTGCCCTTCAACTCCTTGGTATGTATGTGCTGGGCATGCTGAGGCCGGGCACTGTGGGAACCACTGGAATCTGTTTCCCAAGCTCTTTTCCCCTTGCAGGTAAGAGTAGAACCTCCACTGAATGGAATTAGAGAAGCTGGGAGGGGTGAAGCTCCATTCAGCAGCCATGAAAAAGAAAGCAAGACTTGAAGATGATAAAATGTGCATTGAAACCACACAGCTTCGTTTTGTATTGAGGCAATGTCACAACTTAAATATCCTAACACACCATCTGGATGCTATTTTTTGCGGCTGTCTGCGTTGTCATCAGATGACTTAGTGGTTCTTCATCTGTTAAACAATGGGTACTCTTCGTCTAATCTAAGGGGATTTGTTAATGGTGCACAAACTTAGCCAGGCTCACTGGCTAAAATTAGCTAACCATAGAGAAGGTAAATTTGTTATAACAATAATGTGTAGCACTTTTTACACTGAGTGCTTTTCAATGGTTCTCATCTATTACACCAGTAGAAATGCAGAGTAACTGCAGTAGAGGGCACAGTATAATTCCAACTTAGTACTGCTGTAGCTGCTGCTGGGAATACATAGGCATAGACGTTAAGGACATGAATCGCCACTACTTTGCACATTGTGTAGTCATTTCCATCTGTGCAAAGCATTGCATACTCATTTTGCACAGGTGGAAATGACTACACAATATGCAAAGCAGTGGAGAATAAGGATGTGTCTAGACCACAGTTTTTGGTTGTATTGGAATTTGTTTATTGATTGCCAACCATTATAAATGGTATTCTAGGTGCCAGATTGAATTGTAATCAGGAACAAATGTTTGTGCTCTGCCTAGCCCTGGACCATCACCTATAGTTGTTAGTTAACTGATTACCGGTTAACTCAAATTAACTTGTTACAACACAAAATGGCTTCCTCAAGCACATAAAGGAAATTGTTAGCCAGAAGTTCCTGTCTCTGAGTTCTACACTGAAGCTAGTTGAACTCACCCATCCTTTATATACTGTTGACCCGCTTTCATATGAAAAGATGACAAATTATTTCCCACTACAGATGAAAGAAGAAATAATTTCCATTGGGTGAAACAATCCAAAGGTTGAATTCAGTTCAATAGTTTCCTACACTAGCATGCATGAGATGCAATACCTTCATGTTAAATGAAAGTGTTTGTCAAGGTTCCTCCCCCACTCTGAACTCTAGGGTACAGATGTGGGGACCTGCATGAAAAACCTCCTAAGCTTATCTTTACCAGCTTAGGTCAAAACTTCCCCAAGGTACAAAATATTCCACCCGTTGTCCTTGGACTGGCCGCTACCACCACCAAACTAATACTGGTTACTGGGGAAGAGCTGTTTGGACGCGTTCTTCCCCCCAAAATACTTCCCAAAACCTTGCACCCCACTTCCTGGACAAGGTTTGGTAAAAAGTCTCACCAATTTGCCTGGGTGACTACAGACCCAGACCCTTGGATCTTAAGAACAATGAACAATCCTCCCAACACTTGCACCCCCCGTTTCCTGGGAAATGTTGGATAAAAAGCCTCACCAATTTGCATAGGTGACCACAGACCCAAATCCTTGGATCTGAGAACAATGAAAAAGCATTCAGTTTTCTTACAAGAAGACTTTTAATAAAAATAGAAGTAAATAGAAATAAAGAAATCCCCCCTGTAAAATCAGGATGGTAGATATCTTGCAGGGTAATTTAGATTCAAAAACATAGAGAACCCCTCTAGGCAAAACCTTAAGTTACAAAAAAGATACACAGACAGAAATAGTTATTCTATTCAGCACAATTCTTTTCTCAGCCGTTTAAAGAAATCATAATCTAACACATACCTAGCTAGATTACTTACTAAAAGTTCTAAGACTCCATTCCTGGTCTATCCCCGGTAAAGACGAGCATATAGACAGACACACAGACCCTTTGTTTCTCTCCCTCCTCCCAGCTTTTGAAAGTATCTTGTCTCCTCATTGGTCATTTTGGTCAGGTGCCAGCGAGGTTACCTTTAGCTTCTTAACCCTTTACAGGTGAGAGGAGCTTTCCCCTGGCCAGGAGGGATTTCAAAGGGGTTTACCCTTCCCTTTATATTTATGACAGTGTTCATTACATTCCACAGTCAGTGTATGATCTACACCTACTGACAGATGGGATTATGTAAAGGCAGGGCTACTGGAATTTTGAACAATGATTTTGTCAGGGTGGTTCCCGTAGCAAAGTTTCATCAAATATGATCAGCATTACTGAGGTACCACAAGCATGAGCCTTGCTCATAGATTTTTCTTTAAATGGTCAATGAGTATGCTGCCTTAAAATAACATGAAATGCCCAAATAAATTTGTTAGTCTCTAAGGTGCAACAAGGACTCCTCGTTATTCTCCTACACTGATTCTTAAAACAATCAACGCTTTTGGGGAAAGGGGTTGAAGGGAAGAGGAGAAATTTGGCTGCCAGAAACCGGTTCTTTTCAATTTCCTAACTAGAATTTGTGGAGCATGATACACAATAATCTCTGAGACCGGCTCTGTAAAATTTTGAATCTGATTCTCATCAAAGTGGGTCAGATACTTTAGTCTTTACACAAAATTGGTACTGCTATTTGACAATCTTCGATCTCAATGGGACACATCATTGCTTTCTGAGCACTGTGAAATGAAGAAAAAAGCTACTACTAATGCTCCCGCTTCTTCTATTATCTTTAATAATGAAAGAATGCTGTCCAAATGTTTCATTTCATTCAGTGGTGGATCAGGGGCCTCTCCTCTCCCCCATCCAAGATTTTTTAGCAGCTGCAGAATCTAAGTTTTGATTTAAAAAATAAATGGTTTCTGGCACTTACACTTGCAGAGAAAATTGACCAAGTGTGAACTGAATGCCAACTGACGCTATGCTCTGCTACACAGAGATATCAGATCAATATCTGCAAGAGAAATCTGAACCACATACTCCCCACATCTTCCACCTTTCATCTCAACGGGCTGTGGACTCCGAAGGGCTATCCGAATGCCAATGTTGTTACCCATTAATTTTTCAGTTGGGGTGGAGTGGACATGAACCTCTCATCTCAGATCCCAGAAGGCATAAGAACAGGAAGCCCATGGAAGAGAGTAGAGAAGCTATTAAAGTTGGTTGGATCTACCCTTGGCCTTAGGGCTGGTCTATCCTGCCAAGCTTTTTCACAACTGCAAAGCCACTTTTTGCAACAAAGCTCTTCAGTGGCAGCGCTTTAATAAAACCATCTTGACGATAGTGATAAGGCTTTTCGCACAAAGGTTTTATCTCCAAAGTGCCCGGGTAAATGCCTTGCTTACTTTTATCGCTGTGATTGGCCTCTGGAGGTGTCCCACAGCTGACCATGGTGGCTCCACACAGCAAACAGTCTCCCGCTTGGAGCACGCGCACGTTTTTGGAGCTGTTGGCACTGTGGAGAAAGGAGGCTGTACAGTCCTAGCTCCACTCCAGCCATAGGAAATTGGATACCTATGGGCAGATTTCTCATGGCTTGTTGGATGAGGGCTATGAATGG
The DNA here is from genome assembly GCF_965152235.1 of Eretmochelys imbricata. NCBI lineage: Eukaryota > Metazoa > Chordata > Testudines > Cheloniidae > Eretmochelys > Eretmochelys imbricata. The sequence continues at coordinate 246,927,531 of NC_135573.1, forward strand.
GACACTCATCAGTGCCAGATGAAAATAAAGGAAAATAAAATAAAGGTGTACCAGAAGGCAAGGAACACAAACTGTCACTCCGGTACTGCACAGAAGACTTGCCATTTCTGTAAGGAGCTGGACGCTATCCACCTCCACCCCCAAGAGCTCTGTGGATACTCTGGCAAGGCTGGAGGCAGCAGACAGCAGACTCAACCCTGAGGACAAAGTCGTGCACAAGGAGATTGAGTTCAAGGAAAATATGGAGCACACAGCAGGGTTGTTCGGTGGCACAGCAAGTCAGGAACTCTTTTCCACTCCGGAGGGGTCCAGCCAGTCCCAGGACCCCATCTCTGGCATGCATGCTGCAAGAGAGGAGAGCTCTGGTAAGTGGCCTTTTTGAGCTGATGCTGCTTGCTTATATGAGGTAGAGCTGTCTTTTTGCTGGGTATATTCTAGAAGTGGTTGAAGGGATAGAAATGCACAAGATTAGCTGTGTTTATCTGTGCTTCACATTCCCCTGTGCAGCTAAGCAATGTGGTGGAACGGTGTGTTAATCCACACCGAGATTTCATGGGAATCCTCCAGAGAGTTCTCTAGGAAACCTTCCTGGAGGTACTTGCCAATCCTCTGCCGAAGGTTGCTTGGCAGACCTGCTTTGTTCCTTCCCACATTGTAGGAAGCTTTCCCATCCCAATTGGCACTCACTTGTACAGGAACCAAAGTGGCACACAGGCAAGCAGCATAGGGACTGGGTCTGAAGCCCCATGCGTGCAGATGCACCCTTGCATCCTTGTTTACCCTCAGGAGTGAGAGACCAGCTTCAGTGACCCCCACCAGTAGAAAATTGTGGCAGAATTTACAATATGTCCCTAGTCGTCTGCAGTGTTATCCTTAAAAAACCATCTAGACCCTTTGCCCCATCTTGAACGTCCAACCCCTCCCTCCCCAGGCCGAACTCACCACGTTTAGGGTGTTCGCCAAGATGGGTCCTTGCCAAAGGACAGAGAGAAAGTTATTTGTATGTTAAAAGATGTATATTTTACTATAATAATTCAAGGCTCTGTGTGAACTCACAATCATGCTTCTGTGTATTGTTTCTTGTGCTTCGGCAGATGTAGCCTTCCAGGGAAGCCCCTACACACCGACAGAGTGCTTCTGCCAGACAAAGAAGTCACCAAGGCGGAGCAAGAAGGACATGTTCTGAGAGGTGCTCCAATCCTCAGAGGCCAAAAAAAGAGAACGCAGGGAGTGGGGAAAGACTCTGAAGGAAAAAATTAAAATAGAAAGGCAGGACAGAAAGGAGAGTGAGGAGTGCATTGTAAAGGCCAGAAGCAGATGATAAAAGCGATGGAGGAGCAAACAGATGTTGAAGTCCCCAATCATTCTCCAATCAGAACACATGCATACACAACTCCCCTTCCGCTCCCCAACAGCCAATACAAAACTGCTTTCCATGCCCTCCCCAAACTCCTCTCCCATATTCCTTGCAACTTCCTGGAAGTCTCAATACCCCATTCACTCCACCACCTCTTCAGACAGCTTCCTAAATAAGAAGCTGGACTTACACACAATTATGAGAACCTACACTGCCCATACTCTTATCTCCCTTCCCACCAAGCCTTTTGTGTGTGTGTGTGTTGTTAATTGGTATTTAATAAAAACAAACACTCTGAAAGATAACCATTCTTTATATAAAGAGAAAAGGAGTACTTGTGGCACCTTAGAGACTAACAAATTTATTTGAGCATAAGCTTTCGAGTGACCAAAGAGATTGAAGTGTTCTCCGACTGGTTTTTGAATATTATAATCCTTAACCCACCCAGCAATAACATAAAGCGGTGGGACACCACCCTATACTGGAAACCTACTGACCACTATGCCTACCTACATGCCTCCAGCTTTCATCCAGATCACACCACACGATCCATTGTCTACAGCCAAGATCTACGATACAACCGCATTTGCTCCAGCCTCTCAGAGAGACAAACACTTACAAGATCTCTATCAAGCATTCTTACAACTACAGTACCCACCTGCGGAGGTGAAGAAACAGACTGACAGAGCCAGAAGAGTATCCAGAAGTTACCTACTACAGGACAGTCCCAACAAAGAAAATAACAGAACGCTACTAGCCGTCACCTTCAGCCCCCAACTAAAACCTCTCCAACGCATCATCAAGAATCTACCTATCCTGAAGGACGACCCATCACTCTCACAAATCTTGGGAGACAGGCCAGTCCTTGCTTACAGACAGCCCCCCAACCTGAAGCAAATACTCACCAGCAACCACACAACAGAACCACTAACCCAGGAACCTATCCTTGCAACAAAGCCCGTTGCCAACTGTGTCCACATATCTATTCAGGGGACACCATCATAATTACATCAGCCACACTATCAGAGGCTAGTTCACCTGCACATCTACCAGTGTGATATATGCCATCATGTGCCAGCAATGCCCCTCTGCCATGTACATTGGCCAAACTGGACAGTCTCTATGTAAAAGAATAAATGGACACAAATCAGACGTCAAGAATTGTAACATTCAAAAACCAGTCGGAGAACACTTCAATCTCTTTGGTCACTCGATTACAGACCTAAAAGTTGCAATTCTTCAACAAAAAAACTTCAAAAACAGACTCCAACGAGAGACTGCTGAATTGGAATTAATTTGCAAACTGGATACAATTAACTTAGGCTTGAATAAAGATTGGGAGTGGATGTGTCATTACACAAAGTAAAACTATTTCCCCATGTTTATTGCCCCCTACCCCCCCCCCACCACTGGTCCTCAGACATTCTTGTCAACTGCTGGAAATGGCCCACCTTGATTATCACTACAAAAGGTTTTTTCCCCCCTACTCTTCTGCTGGTAATAGCTCACCTTACCTGATCCCTTTTGTTACAGTGTGTATGGTAACACCCATTGTTTCATGTTCTCTATGTATATAAATCTCCCCACTGTATTTTCCACTGCATGCATCCAATGAAGTGAGCTGTAGCTCAGGAAACCTTATGCTCAAATAAATTTGTTAGTCTCTAAGGTGCCACAAGTACTCCTTTTCTTTTTGCGGATTCTGACTAACATGGCTGCTAATCTGAAACCAATCTTTATATGACTCCTACACGTGGTGGTTGCTGTTGGTAGTAATACATAGTGTCAGTCTGATCATTTGCTGGCTGTGTATCCCAGTCAGGAATTATCACAGAAAGGAAAGCAGCAGAATACGGACCCTGTACTTCAGAAAAGCAGACTTCGACTTCCTCAGGGAACTGATGGGCAGGATCCTCTGGGAGGCTACTATGAGGGGAAAGGAGTCCAGGAGAGCTGGCTGTATTTTAAAGAAGCCTTATCAAGGGTGCAGGAACAAACTATCCCGATGTTCAGAAAGAATAGCAAATATGGCAGGCAACCAGCTTGGCTTAACAGAGAAATCTTCTGTGAGCTTAAACACAAAAACAAAGCTTACAAGAAGTGGAAACTTGGACAGATGACTGAGGAGTATAAAAATATTGCTCGAGCATGCAGAGGTGTAAACAGGAAGGCCAAAGCACAATTGGAGTTGTAGCTAGCAAGGGATGTGAAGGGTAACAAGAAGGGTTTCTATAGGTATATTAGCAACAAGAAGAAGGTCAGGGAAAGTGTGGGACCCTTACTAAATTGGGAGGCAATCTAGTGACAGATTATGTGGAAAAAGCCGAAGTCCTCAATGCTTTTTTGCCTCAGTCTTCACAAGGTCAGCTCCCAGACTGCTGCACTGGCCAGCCCAGTATGGTGAGGGAGGTGAGCAGCCCTCAGTGATGAAAGAACAGGTTAAGGACTATTTAGAAAAGCGGGACATACATAATTTCATTGGGCTGGATCTGATGCATCTGAGGGTGCTGATGTGATTGCAAAGCCATTGGCCATTATCTTTGAAAATTCGTGGTGATCAGGGGAGGTCCAGGACGACTGGAAAAAGGCAAATATAGTGCCCATCTTTAGAAAAAGGAAGAAGGAGAATCCGGGGAACTACAAGCTGGTCAGCCTAACCTCAGTCCCTGGAAAAATCATAGAGCAGGTCCTCAAGGAATCCATTTTGAAGCACTTGGAGAAGATGAAGGTGATTAGGAACAGTCAGCATGGATTCACCAAGGATAAGTCATACCTGACCAACCTGATTGCCTTCTGTGATGAGATAACTGGCTCTGTGGATATGGGGTAAGTGGTGGACAGGATATATCTTGACTTTAGCAAAGCTTTTGATATGGTCTGACACAGTATTCTTGCCAGCAAGTTAAAAAAGTGTGGATTGGATGAATAGACTACAAGGTGGATAGAAAGCTGGCTAGATGGTCAGGCTCAATGGGTAGTGATCAATAGCTCGATGTCTAGCTGGCAGCCAGTATCAAGCAGAGTTCCTCAGGGGTCTGTCCTGGGGCTAGTTTTGTTCAACATCTTCATTAATGGTCTGGATAATGGGATGGATTAAACTCAGCAAATTCGTGGATGACACTAAGCTGGGGGGAGAAGTAGATACACTGGAGGGTAGGGATAGGGTCCAGAGTGACTTAGAAAAATTGGAGGATTGGGCGAAAAGAAAGCTGATGAGGTTCAACAAGGACAAGTGCAGAGTCCTGCACTTAGGATAGAAGAATTCCATGCACTGCTACAGGCTGGGAACTGACTGTTCTGCAGAAAAGGACCTGGGGATTACAGTGGATGAGAAGCTGGATATGAGTCAACAGTGTGGCCTTGTTGCCAAGAAGGCTAACGACATATTGGGCTACATCAGTAGAAGCATTGCCAGCAGATCAGGGGAAGTGATTATTCCCCTCTATTTGACACTGGTGAGGCCACATCTGGAGTATTGTGTTCAGTTTTGGGCCCACCACTACAGAAAGGATGTGGACAAATTGGAGAGAGTCCAGTGGAGGGCAGTGAAAATGATTAGGGGGCTGGGGCACATGACTTATGAGGAGAGGCTGAGGGAACTGGGCTTCTTTAGTCTTCAGAAGAGAAGAATGAGGGGGGATTTGATAGCAGCCTTCAACTACCCGAAGAGGGGCTCCAAAGAGGATGGAGCTAGGCTGTTCAAAGTGGTGGCAGATGACAAAACAAGGAGCAATGGTCTCAAGTTGCAGTGGGGGCGGTCTAGGTTGGATATTTGGAAACACTATTTCACTAGGAGGGTGGTGAAGCACTGGAATGGGTTTGTTAGGGAGGTGGTGGAATCTCCATCCTTAGAGGTTTTTAAGGCCCAACTTGACAAATGATGGGATGATTTAGTTGGAGTTGGTCCTGCTTTAAGGAGGGGGTTGGACTAGATGACCTCCTGAGGTCTCTTCCAACCCTAATCTTCTATGATTCATGCAAAGTGGCAAGTTAACAAAGCATAGCAGAGTGCTGTACAGAAAGACACATTACTGGAGCTCATTGTCAGAAGGACAGGTTTCAGAGTAACAGCCGTGTTAATCTGTATTCACAAAAGGAAAAGGAGTACTTGTGGCACCTTAGAGACGAACCAATTTATGCATCCGATGAAGTGAGCTGTAGCTCACGAAAGCTTATGCTCAAATAAATTGGTTTGTCTCTAAGGTGCCACAAGTACTCCTTTTCTTATTGTCAAAGTGTCATCTCAAAGTCTCCCTGGTTTGAATAGCCCCTTGTTGTGTCCTCCCCCAATAGCCCTGGTATCCGGCTGCTCAAAATCAGCTGCCAGGCAATCCACCTCCATGCTCCACCCTGGGAGAAACTTTTTACCCTTAGCCTCACAAATATTATGGAGTGCACAGCAGGCTGGTATTACCGAGGGAATATTTTCTTCATTTAGGTCTAACCTGCCATAAAGGCAGTGCCAGCATGCTTTTAATCTGCCAAAGGAACATTCTATGATCATTGTGTATCTGTTCAGCATATTGTTGAAGCGCTCCTTGCTGCTGTACAGGTTTCCTGTGTAAGACTTCATGAGCTGTGGGAGCAAGGGGTAGGCTAGGTCTCCAAGGATCACTATGGGCATTTCAGCATCCCCCACTGAAATCTTCTGGTCTGGAAAGAAAGTCCCTGCTTGGAGCTTTCTGTACAGGCCAGTGTTCCTGAAGATGTATGCATCATGCACCTTCCCGGACCACACTGTGTTGATGTCAGTGAAACGGCCATGGTGATCCACAAGGGCCTGCAATAGCATAAAGAAGTAGCCCTTTCTATTGAGCACTTTATATTGAGGTACTCTGAAGCAAGATGGTCTGGGGCCAAAATTGGGATATGCGTGCCTTCTATCGCCCCACCACAGTTAGCAAGTTGGGTGGACTTCTGGAGGACAGAACTGATGTGGAGCAGGCAAGAAAGAGAAATGCAGACCAATAGAACCTGAGAGGGAAATGCTATGGAAGGTCATCCATGGATGAATAAAGCTAGAGGACAGAGGCAGAGCAAAAGGAGAGAAGGAGGAAAGAAAATATAAAAGGAAATGGTAATATAACTCACTGGGTAAAAATTTTGATCATATCTTCCTCTAGTAACTGGTCCACCTACTGCTACGAGCTTTAGCAGTGGAAGAGGATTGTGCATTTTGGGGAGGCTGTTACAGTAGATGACAAAAAAGAACCAAAAGAACTGTCACGTGGTATTATGCAAAAATCAGTATATCAAAATTGTTTATATCAAGCTCAACGTATCAGAGTAGCAGCCGTGTTAGTCTGTATTTGCAAAAAGAAAAGGAGTACTTGTGGCACCTTAGAGACTAACACATTTATTTGAGCATAAGCTTTCGTGAGCTACAGCTCACTAATGCATCCAATAAAGTGAACTGTAGCTCACGAAAGCTTATGGTCAAATAAATTTTTTAGTCTCTAAGGTGCCACAAGTACTCCTGTTCTTTAAGCTCAACGTATAACTCCATGGCAGTACAGGACCTCACTATTGTTAGCTATATAACACCCTGTGACCATGCAGACTTTGGAGTCATTGGTAGAGATAACACTTCAAGACTTTCTGCTCTAAAAACATATGACCCTGCTTCAGGGGCTAATGAAGAATCTCTGTAAGGTGTCAGGACTTGTAGCCTCTGTAAACCTGCTCCACTAAAGAGCAGCCCACCTGAGCAGATCTAACTTTCCACCCATGGAAGGGAATGATGCATACACAGTGTTTCCTTTGTGCCAGGGCACAGCCCCGGCACCTCTGGGCTTTGCAGTTCATAGCCCCGGCGCCTCTGGGCTTTCTGCGTCCGTTATGAATGTAAAAAATTTGCTTGAGCCCCGGCACCTCTTTCATTGCAAATTAAGCACTGAGTATACACTACCTAACACACTTCAGTGCCACTAGACCAGTATAAAAATGTATTTGTCCATTTAAACAGTTTTGCTATATGAAGAACACAAACTATAATACAGCTTTCACAAAGATTATATTTTCCAGAAAGGGAGAACCCTCCAGGGGCAGTGTATTTTTGTCCTGATTTTCAAAGGTACCTTCATCTCCCTATGAGATTTGTGAATTTTCAGCACTACTGGAAATCAGGCTACTTGAATCTACTGGCTTCTATCAGTTTGTTGTCACAACCTTAATTTTATTTGTTTGTTTTTTGGGGGGGAGGGGGAAGGTGTATTTAATCACATTAGGTGGCATTGGCACTAACAGAGAATCTTTCCACAACAGCTCTACTTCTGTTTACACTGAAGAAGTCACATTTTTATATGATATGATTAGGACCTTTAAATGGCTGTGCTGAGAATTAGATTAATTCTTCATAAACCCTATCTATAAGGATAATCGCATTCTGTGTATGCTGATATCAGTGTTGCTAATGCATACATACAGTACAGGAACAGATATCCCTCAAGCTGTCTTTACCTTTCCCTGAACAATATAATGGTTTTTCATCTACCAGAGAGAGATCATTAAACTACTACTTTAATAAAAGGAGGACTTGTGGCACCTTAGAGACTAACCAATTTATTTGAGCATAAGTTTTCGTGAACTACAGCTCACTTCATCGGATGCGGATACAGACTAACACGGCTGCTACTCTGAAACCCACTACTTTAATGCAACTGAAGAATTAGAATTGCCTTGCAGGGACATTACTGGCAACTCCAATTTATGATGGGTGCTCAACTTCCAAAAAATATTTCCTCATTTTTTACAGATACTATGCATGTTGATTTTTGTGTGATATATGCCTTGTGTGGGAAAAATCATACTTTTCATTGTATTCTACCTCTTCGCTATGTAAGAAGCATGGCTGTGTGACGGCATCAAGGGGAATTATATGTTACGGTAACGTCTTCCTTTGGGATGGGAGAGTTTTGGCTTCTTTTATGCAGATTTGAAGTTTTCACTTTCTCCTTGCTCCCATTTCTTAACTCTCAGTCTCCATTCTCAAGGTCCTGCAGCTCAATCATTGTCTCTCCAGAGGAGGACTGGATGGGATTTCATTTGCACTTGTTAGTGATCAGGACTTATTCTGTTATATACACATGCACAAACAGTGAAGGAGCACCTACCAATTTAAACAAGTCTTGATTAACATAAATATACATCTGACACGAGAGCAAAATACTTCCCCAAGTATTATCCCAGGAAACAACACCGCCCATGGCCTTTCACAGAATGATTTGGCTACATACATCATCAAATAATAATCATTCTTCTTGAACATCAGCTCCAACAACATGCATAATACAGTCACAAAAACAATATATTCACACAAAATGACATCAACATCAGCAATCACATGGATGACAGAGATTATCTGAATATTAAGTGTGAAGTATAATATACAGTGTGACACTCTATATATCAAAGTAGCACCCTGGACCCCATATTCACTACTGTCATGTGATTATGGTATGTTTTGTACAGAGTATGCCTTGTGAGGTATCATTTAAGAAGTCTTGATTTGGTGAACATTAATATCCTGTTGGAGTGTATGTTCTGTCACCGTATGTGAAATTACGAAGTATTGCTATCTCTGTTACTGAAATACGTTGTGAGGTTGGGAACCCCGCCAGCTAGCCTTTCAGTTGCAACAAAGGAGCAGCCATCACTGGCTAGACAGGTGTTGATGGTTCATCAAGAAAAATCCACTATCGCAGAGGCTTCTCAGGCTATGTCTATACTGGGGCAAAACACACCCCTGACTGACATGAGTTATACCAGCAGAAGCGCCCGTGTGGACAGCTTGTTGGAGGTGATTTAATGATGCCGACGGGAGAGCCCTTTCCTGTCAGCATAGAGCGAAACCTTACAATGGCGCAGCTGTAGCAGTACAGCTGTGCCACTGTAAGGTCTCTAGTGTAGACGCACCCTCAGAGAAGGCACATTTGCAATGGGGCAGCCTAACCCACGTCCCTGCAAGGATCTTTCTAGCAGCTGGAAAATGTATAAAAGAGGGACAGTGACATCATCACTTGGCCTCTCCCCCCACAGCTCAACACCTGGAAGATTGTCTGTAAGTCAAAGACTTTGAACGAGGGAGATTGGTCCAAGGCTGGAAGGGAGTCTACCTGTGAGCCACCTGTAACATCTATTATGGTGAGAGACTGCTTGATTCCAATCTTGCTTAGTTTGATAAAGTTAGAATTTAGATTGCATTTTTATTTTTATGTAACCATCTTTGATCTCTATGCCTACCACTTATAATCACTTCAAATCTATCTTTCTGTAATTAATAAATCTGTTTTATATTTTACCTAAAACAGTGGGGGAGGGGGTGGTTTAAGTGCTCGGGGAATTTTAGCTCAGGTTAACAATGGCTGTTGCACGTCCACTACCCTTTTGTCGGTGTGGTGAACTAATTAATGAGCTTGCACTGTCCAACAGAGTGTTGAGCAGCATAAGATGGTACGTTTCTGAGCGCAAGGCTAGAGGCTGAGGTGATTGGCTGGTACCTCTCTCTGTATGAATCATGAGTGGCTCAGGGAGCATTCATGCAATTTAGCTGGGTGTGGGGCTCCACATGCTGATAGCTTTGTGAGAGACAACCCAGCCTGGAGAGTTAAGGGAGCACAGCGGTTCCCACAGTTCCAGGTTGTACTCCGGGGAACCCATCACATATAGTTATTAGAATTTTATAATATAGTGACTGATGTGACAAAACCTTTACTCAATGAGAAGCCTTTACTCACATGTTAAGGACCCCTTGCATAGGTAAGGGCTTACAGCAGGGGGACTTTAAATGACCTGGAAAGGGTGGGGGTGGAGGGGAAATGGCTTTGTGTCCTTTTTTAATTCTGCACAATGTATAAAGGAAACCAGAAAGATTTTTGTCCTTTAAAAAATGGTTTAATATTAGAAATTCAGGTCTCGGCTGCCCTGAAGAACTCTGTCAACTGTAGAACTAGAAATATTATGAGATAAAGAACTGGACACTGAGCAACTGAGGCTATGTCCTGCTGTTGTAAGGTAAACGGTGTAGCTGCTTTGTCTCTCCCGGTGACAAAATTAAACCACCCCCAACGAGGGTCGGTAGCTTCATCGCGGGGAGAGTGGCTCCCGCCAACAAAGCACTGTCTACACCTGCGCTTTTCTTCATTAAAACTTTTGTCATTCAGGGTGGTGTTTTTTCACACCGCTGAGCAACAAAAGTTTTAAGGAGGAAAGTGCCAGTGCAGACAAAGCCTGAGGCTACACAGCTTTTAGCGACATGGCTGTCTCTCTTCGGCTGTGCCCTTAAACGTCACGCAGCGTAGCTGCTCTTTGTCAGCCCTCCTGCTGACAAAAAACTTCCACTCCCAACTAACAGCGTTTGCACTGTCAGCAGGAGAGCGCTCCTGCTGACAAAGCGCTGTTCACAGTGGTGCTTGTCGCGGCAAAACTTTTGTCTTTTTGTTGTTCAGTTGCCAGCGTAGACCTAGTCTGAGGGCAGGTCTTCACTTGCAACGTTAAAGCGCTGTAGTTGTGGCAGCTGTGCTGGGAGCGAGCTCTCTCAGCGCTAAAACCCCCCCAGCTCCACGGGGGGGCATCGCTCCCAGCGCTGGTGCACTGTCTACACTGGCATTCTACAGCGCTGAGACTTGCAGCACTCGGGGGGTGTTTTTTCACACCCCTGAGGGAGAAAGTTGCAGCAATGTAAAGTGCCAGTGTAGACAAGCCCTGAGAGTCAGCCTATTTAAAGCATTTCTAATGTTTGTTTTTGCTAACACCCAATTAACTGATAAATGCTTAAGAGAAATGAAATCTTTAATAAAGATTCAACCCCTCTCCATCCCTTCAATTAAGATGGGAGAGCATACACATCTCTGATACTACCAAGAAGCCCTCTAGCAAAACCAGTGAAGACCAAATGTGACATTCCTAAAACAGGTTTCAGCGTAGCAGTCGTGTTAGTCTGTATCTGCAAAAAGAAAAGGAGGACTTGTGGCACTTTAGAGACTAACAAATTTATTTGAGCATAAGCTTTCGTAAGCTACAGCTCACTTCATCGGATGCATTACCTCACAAGATTTGGGGAGGGGGGGACGGGACGGGACGACTTTAGTGTTGTGAAAACCCTAAACATTATGATGAAGTAAAAAACCCAACTGAAAAAATGCTTTGCAGGTCACCTAGTTCTTCCCACAGATTATACAACCACCACTGAAACCAATAGGAGATTATTGTATCCTGCTGAGGGAAGATCAGGCCTTTTACTGTTAATTATATTTGGGATTATGTATTTCTTTGAATCTGAATTTGTGGCTTAGTCACATGTTTATGGAACTTATGTCTGCCATGTTTTTATTGCTGTCACTTAAATCTGAAATGAATGAAAACATTAAAGGAGTTGACTCCTAATACAGTATATAAAAAGGAAGGGTGGAATTCAGTTTACATGCCATTCACATGACATTTTCATCTAATATGGCTCAGTCCTATAAAACACATGACTTGTGCCAACAAACGTATAGTAGATTAGAACCCTAAACATTACTGAAGAGCTTTTAATGTCAAGGTCCACCATGAGAGACACGATGGGTGAGGTAATATCTTTTATTGGACCAACTTCCGTTGGTGAGAGAGACAAACTTTCAAGCCACACAAGGCTCTTCTTCAGGTCTGGGAAAGGTACTCCAAGCAAAATGCAAGGTGGAACAGATTTTTTTATCATAAGTAGTTAGCACATATTGTAAGGACCATTCAAGGCAGAGAGGTCCATTAACACCTCTGCGGTCATCAGACAAAAAGAGGCGGCTTATTCGGTTACAGCCAGGTTGTTGTAACAAGGCATAAAGCTAGGGTCTCTGTTCAATCCATGATTTTTTGTGTCTAGCGGAGTAATGAATTTAAGCTCCCAAGCCATCTTTTGAAAGCGTTGTGCAGTATTCAAGGTGTCTCCTTTAGTAAACACACATGTCTTATCAACTAATTAATCCTCACAACACTTCTGTGACAGGTTTCAGAGTAGCAGCCGTGTTAGTCTGTATTTGCAAAAAGAAAAGGAGTACTTGTGGCACCTTAGAGACTAACAAATTTATTAGTAAAATTTGTTAATATTTATTAATAAATTTTGTTAGTCTCTAAGGTGCCACAAGTACTCCTTTTCTTTTTGCGAACACTTCTATGGAGTAAGTAGGGGCTTGTCTACACGGTGAGGTCATGCACTTGATGGGATTTCTAAAGCCCCCTAACATGTTGTGTGTTAATTGGTACATGTAGCCCCTGCTGGTGTGCACTAATGTCCCCTAGTGGGTTTTAACATAGTACTGTTCCAAACAACCTTATTTTAAAGCACACTAGGGAGCTTTAGTTCGCAGCAGCAGGGTCTACACATGGACCAGCTAATGCACAACATGTTAGTGCACTTTAGAAGTCACACTCTTGCCATTTGCATTACCCCACACGTAGGCAAGCCCTAAGTGGTATTATCCCCATTGTACAAATGGCAAATTGTGACACAGAGAATTTAAGTGACTGTGAATCCAGCTCCAATATCCACTGAAGTGAATGGGAACCGGATGAGTGCCCATGCTTTCGCAGTATACAGCAAAACAGGGCTAGAGCTGGGATTAGAGCTCTGAGGTTCCTAGCTATAAATCTTGCCCGAGTCCACTTGACCATACTACCTTCCTTTAAAAAAAAAAAAAAAAAAAAAAAAGCCAATTCACTGAAAATTAAACAACATAACTAGAAGGTCACAGTCTGTAGCTTCTGCGGTCTCAGCTCATTACACACCTGGAGGTTCCTTGAATCCCTCATTACACACCTGGAGGTTCCTTGAATCCCTCCATAAGCCCCCTGTGCCCACCCTCCTATCCCACTCTATTCAGGCACTCTCTCCAACACCTTCCCTCACAACTTGGGATCTGTGCGTCCCCCATTCCCCTCTCTTCCACACACCAGTGGTGCTGTGAGTCCACCATGTCCTCCTCCCTCCATACAATTGTTCCCCATTCTTCCTCCCATGCCAGGAACTCTGCCTGTCCCCCATTCCCACTTCCATCCATACCAGGCTCCCTCATCCTATCCCACACACACTAGGAGTTCTCTATATACTCCCATTCCCTCATGTCCTCCATGCCAGGGGCTCTGTGTTCCCCCATTACCTCCGTTCCACCTATGCCCCCTCTTCCCACTTCTCCCCCACCATTCTTATTTCTTTTCTTTCTGACTGGGAAATAAATCATTCAGGGTGTCAACATATTATGCTCTGTTGGGAAGATGGGCAGGGCTGATATGGGGGGGTCTTGTTATGCTTGAAGGTGTTAATGACTGCCATAATTAATCACCAGGTCCTTAGGCTATGTCTACACTACAGAACGTACAGTGGCACAGTTGTACTGATGCACCACTGTAAGATCTCTCATGTAGCCGCTCTATGCCGATGGGAAAGAGCTCTCCCCGCAACATAATTAATCCACCCCCAACAAGCAGCGGGAGTACGCTGCCACTTATGCCAGTGTAACTTATGTCACTCAGGGCAGTGGAATATCAACACCCCTGAGTGACTTAACTTTTGCTGACAGAAGTGGTAGTGTAGACATAGCCTTAGTCTATACACAGTTGCAGACCTGGGTCAGCTAAGCAAATGCCAGGGGCTCTGTGTGTCTCCCGCTTCCTCCCACCAGGTTTCTGATTTTCACCAGAATACATAGGGTTCTTCCCACTGATGTCTAGAGCATTCCCTTGGATCAAGTAGTGACAAATCAGAGGAATTCAAAGGAAAGCAACACAAATAATTATGTACCTGGAGGGACTGATTTATAAAGGAACATTAAAAGAGCAACATTTTCACAGCTTGCTAAGTAACAACACACTTTGGAATTGATTGGATGTGGTATTCAAAAGTTATTGCATTACATCCATATACACAACCAGAGAAATACCATCAAGCTGAGAGCAGTACCTCACTTCACTCTGCCAATAGAGATTAATCTGAAGCAGTGAGATGGGGTTGCTGTCCAGTGGTTTTGTGTTTGGAGAGGTGCAACCTATTTGGTTCAGCTGATGCTCCAAGCCATGGAGAGAACACTAAGCAGTAGCCAGAGGTAAACAAAGCAGTTTAGCAGAAAATAAACCACAACTCACCCCTTGTGTAACAAGTGCCAGACAAGAGTGTTTAACCAATAGCAGTGTAAGATTATTTCCTAAACCTACAACATATTCTTGAGTACTTTGTTTTAATTTTTCAAATTTGGGGGACTCCACCCCTTCCCTTAGGAGACTGTTCTACAGTTTAATAGTGGTCTCCTTTGTAAGCTTTTTTCTGATATTCATCTTCAAATCTCCCATTCTTAATTTTATCCCTTTATTCCTAGTTATATACCCTTCTACCAATCTAATTTATTGTTACCTTAATGCACATACCTTTTAAATAATTGTGGATCGTTATCTGGGCCAGCCTTAGTTGTTGCTTAGCAAGCTAAAAAACTTCTCTTTTTTAAATCTTTCCTTATAAATCAGTCCCTCCAGGCCTCTAATTATTTTTGGTGCTTTTCTATGAACAATCTCTGATTGTCACTATTTGTGACAGGATTGCCAAATCCTGCCTGCCTTACACAAATCTCCCATCTGCTTCACTGGAGCATTTTATAAATTGATCAATCCATTAGTAAATTTGGCCCTCTTCCTATTGCTAAGGTGCCTAGAAGAAAGGCATAGTTTTAGGAACTCAGGTACCATAGGTGTACAAAGGTATATCTAGATCAATGGTTACCAACCAGCCGATCGTGATCAACTGGTCAACCATAGAGGATCTCCCAATCAATCGTGATCTCCGGTGGCACAGGGGGGCTGCCGCTAAGACAGTCTCCCTGCCTGCCCCAGTCCCACTCCACTCCCGGAAGCGGCCAGTATGGCCCTGGGGGTGGGAGGGTAGGGGACTCCCTCTGTGCACTGCGCCTGCCTGCAATCGCTGCCCCCGCAGCTCCTATTGGCCAGGAATGGGGAGCTGTGGCCAATGGGAACTGCAGGGGCAGTGCTTGCAGAGAGGGGCAGCGCATGGAACCACATGCCGGCCGCGCCCCCACCAGGGGCCACAGGGGCGTGTTGGCCTCTTCCGGGAGCGGTGTGGGGCTGGGGTAGGCAGGGAGCCTGCCTTAACAGCAGCCACACTTCACCACCAACCGGAAGCTGCCAGAGGTAAGTGCTGCCCGGCGGGAAGCTGCACCCTAGCCCTGAGCCCCCTTCCGGAGCCTGAACCACCTCCTCCACCCGCAGTCCTGAGCCCCGTCCCAGAACCAACACCCCAAACCAGCCCTGAGCCCCCTCCCAGAGCCAGCATCCCATACCTCCTCCTTTACCCTGAACCTACTCCTGCACCCCAAGTCCCAGCCCTGACTCCCCCCCCAGAGCCAGCACCCTGTACCCCCTCCTGCACCCCAACACTCTGCCCCAGCCCAGAGCCCCCTCCTGCACCCAAACTCCCTCCCAGAGCTTGCAGCCCTCACTCCCTCCTGCACCCCCAATCCCCTGCCCCAGGCTCAGCCTGGAGCCTGGGAACACACTGCAAACCCCTTGACCCCAGCCCAGAATCTGCACCCTCTCCCAAATCCCGACCCCAGCCCAGTGAAAGTGAGTGAGGGTGGGGGAGAATGAGTGAAAGAGAGAGAGGGGATGGAGTGAGTGGGGCCTCAGGAAAGAGGCAGGGTAGATTCTGGGTTGCCCTTAAATTCAAAAAGTGATCTTGGGCATAAAAAGGTTGGAGACCACTGATCTAGATTATATTAAATTCATTTTCTCTCCCTTACTTCTTTATTCATATGCATTGTAAGGGCTCCCGGGGATAAATATAAGCTTCCATTGTATTGCATGCATTTTACAAAAGTTATCTCCAGACAGTCCTCTTTCCCTGCATTCTCCTAGTTCTAAGCCAATTTCTTCCCCTCACTGATAAAACTTTTAGGTGCCAATCCTTCACACACTTGAGTAGGTTTGCTGTTATAACTATACTGACAACTCCCTCTGGTGTAGACACAACTTCTACCGGCAAAAGTGTGCTTTTGCCAGTATTGTTTATACCAGATCCCTGAACAAATAAGACACCAACAAAAGCAATTTTTTGCCAGTATAACTTCATCTCAGCTAGGGCTTTTTCTTTTATAGAAATATCATTTAAAATCACACCCTAAGTGACATTATATCTGCAAAAGTTTTTAGTGTAAATCTGGCCTTAGAATATGTCTTGTCTGTGAAGAGAGATGGGTTTTTACACTGAGGCTTTGTCTACACTACACAATTTGTCACGACATGGCCATGTCACTAAAAGTCAGGCAGTGTAAATGTTGTTTGTTAGCACTTTTGCAGACAAAATACTTTCACCCCCTACGAGCGGGGTTCGCGTTGTCAACAGGAGAGCACTCCTGCTGACAACAAGCCGTTTACACTGCCACTTGCCATGGCAAAACTTTTGTCTTTCAGGGCTGGGAACTTCTTTAAGCACCTGTGCATGACAAAACTTTAGTCATTCAATTGGCAGTGTAGGCAAAGCCTAAGATAGCTAACTCAAGTTACACATAAATATCTAACCCAACTTAGCTATCTTGATATAAAATTGTAGCAGAGACAAGGCATAGGTAGTTTTTATCTCAGTGTACATCTTCACTACAGAGACTATATTGGCAAAGCTATGTCAGCATGACTCTGTAGGGTAGACACAGCATACACCGATGGAGGGAATTTTTCCGCCAGTGTAGAAACACCACCTCCCCCAAATGAAGTTAGCTATGTCAATGGAAGCATTCTTCAGCTGACATAGTTGTGCTTACACTGAGGGTTAGATTGGCATAACTATGTTGGTCACGGGGATGATTTTTTTCACACTCCTGACCCACATAGCTATCTCAACATGCCCTTAGTTTACCCTAAAAAGGTATGTCTACACTGCAAACTTTTGCCAATGCAAGTTACACTGGCATAAAGCTGCCGCAGTTAGGATAGCACTTGTGTGCATGCATGCTTGCCTCCTTGTGTCAGCACTCTGTATACTCACCAGGAGTTCTTGTTTTGATGCACGGTGTGGTGCACCATGAGTAGGTATCCCAGTGTGCAACTCACCACCATCCAGCATACTATTTTTTGGGAAGTTTTGGCACTGCATGGTGGGGCAGAAATGAGTTGTGTTGGGGTGATTGGCACTGCACGGTCAAGTTTCCATCATGCAACTTTCTCCACCCCATAATGCCTTCTCTATCCCATCATTTTTGTACCTATTTCAAAAATCCCATGACCCCATGTGGGACTTGTTGCTGTCTGCCATTTCCAACAGAAGCACGGAGCCTGCCCAGCTCTGCACTATTGTCATGAACGTTGTGAGCACAGGAATCGGAATCCTCTGGTATTTGCAGAGCCACAGGGAACATGACCATTTCCTGGAGGGCAGATGGCAGTGGGACATAGTGAGAACCAATTCAAGATTGTTGGTGGAGTTCATGGAGCAGCTGCAAACAGTGGAATGCCACTTCTGGGCCCAAGAAATGAGCATTGCCTGGTCGGATAGCCTCATCATGCAGACTTGGGATGACGAGCAGTGGCTGCATAATTTTTGGATACGCCAGGTCACATTCGTGGATCTGTGTGATGAGCTCTCCCCAGCCCTCCAGTGCAGCGACACCAGAATGAGAGCTGCACTGAGCTATCAGTGGAAAACCATTTTGGAGTTGGAAAATCTACTCAGGGAGCCATTGTCATACAAGTGTGCAGGTCCATTAGTCCCTTCTTGCTATTCAGGACAGTGACTCTCAGCAATGTGCAGGACATAATGGATGGCTTTTCAGCTATGGGGTCCCTGCACTGCAGTGGAGCTACAGATGCCATGCATCTCTCTATTTTGGCAACAGACTACCTTGGCACAGAGTACATCAACAGAAAGGGCTGTTTTTCTCTGATAGATCACCAGAGATGCTTCACTGACCTCAAAGTCGGCTGGTCACAGAAGGTGCATGATGCTCACATCTTTAAGAACACAGAACTGTTCAGAAAGCTACAGGCCGGGACTTTCTTTCCCAATTGGAGGTATACCAGTGGCGATGTTGAAATGCCAATAGTGGTGCTGGGAGAGTCACCCTATCCCTTACTCCCCTGGCTCTGAAGCTGTACACTGGCCACCTTGCCAACACCAAGGAAAGATTCAACTATTAGCTCAGCAGGTGCAGAATGACAGTTGAACGTGCTTTTGGTAGGCTGAAAGGGCGCTGGCGTGTTTACTTACAAGTTTGGATCTCATTGAGAAAAATATCCTAATGGTTATAGCAGCCTGCCACAGGCTGCATAATATTTGTGAAAAAAAGGGGGAAAGTTTCCTGCCAGGATGGAGGTTGAACAGCCAGACACAAGGGCTATCAGAAGAGTTCAGTGCAGAGCCCTGCAACTCAGCGAGGCTGTGAAAGAGCACAGAGTAATACCTTGTGGTGTACTGTGCTCTACCTGGCCCTGCTGTTTGGGGGCCTCTTACAAATTGTGTGGTGCTTAGTACACATCTATGAATATGACACTGTCAATGCACCTATTAGTTTTGTGGTACTTGCTGTACATTTATGATGATTACATTGTGTTTGTCACTGGTCCCATGAGTTTTGTCACAGTGTACAATAACTGCTAAGTGGGTGCTTTCATTACCACCAGGTAATGCATCTGATGAAGTGAGCTGTAGCTCACGAAAGCTTATGCTCAAATAAATTGGTTAGTCTCTAAGGTGCCAGAAGTACTCCTTTTCTTTTTGCGAATACAGACTAACACGGCTGTTATTCTGAAACCAAACAAGACATGCTTATTGACATTTCTGCTTGAGAGTGCTTTGCACAGCGCCACTCCAGCCACGGTAAGTATGGCCCACCAGAGTTGAGGGAAACGATGAGGGAATTGCTTGGTTGCATGAAGCTGTGGGTGGAGACCAATGGCACTAGATACTGGCACTGTTTTCCCCAGGCGTTGGTGATTTTATCTATCTCACTCTTGAGAGTAACAAAGGTTGAGAGCACAGCTGCTGCTGGTGTCACAAAGCTGCCTGGGCCTATATGCCGCTAACCCGGTTACTGCATGGTGCCTGCTGAAGTTATTGCTGATTGGCGTGGGAAAGTGTCCTACCATTGTGGAAGAAATAAGGATCCCTAGAAACCTTCAGGACAGGATTGCAATGTACCTCCATGGAAGTTTCCTGAGATCTCTCAGCAGGATTCAAATGACATCACTCTGTATATAAACAAACTGCTTTTCATGCCCCCCCCCCAAGTCACATGTCTCCCATCCTCCTTCTCTTGTTCCTACACCTACACCTCACTGTTTACACCAGGTGCCTGTGACTCGGGTTCCTTGGGGATAACTATGGTGTTGTGCGGGGCAAGGGGTCTCCCCCAAGTATGGCCTGCAGCTCTTTGTAAAAGCAGCAGGTCTATGGCTTGGCACTGGATCAACTGTTGGCCTCTCTGGCCTTCTGAGATGCCTCCCGCAGTTCCTTCACTTTCGCGCAGCACTGCTGCTGATCCCTGTCATACCCCCTTCTCCTGCATCCCCTGTGCAAGCTGCTCAGAGATGGCCACATTTCTACGGCTGGTCCGTAGCTGTGCTTGCTCAGCCTCTTCTCATCCCAGGACCAGAAGATCCAATATCTCCTGTCTACTCCAGGCCAGAGCGCACCTGGAGTGTGTAGGTGGTGGGCAAGGGAGGCTGGGCCTCTCCAAACAGCCGGGGTGTCCCTGCCCACACTCTGTCCGCAGGGCCCTGCTTTGGCAGTGCTGCTGGGCTCCAGGGGCCGGAGCCACGCTGCCCGCCTTCCTGGAGCTGTGCCAGTCCCTCCCGGTCCGCTCTGTCCCTCCCGGCACTCCGGGGTTGGGGAGGCTGCAGTGGTACTGTGCACTCTCCCTCCCAGTGCTCCGGGGCTGGGGGGGGCTGTGAGCATTCGCCAGCCTGGGGGGGGGCAGGGGACCATGGTGGGGGGCTCTGGGTTCCCGTTGTGTGTGTAAGGGGTGGGGCCTCGGGTGGAAGGGACGGGGCTGTGGGCTAGGCTTCCACATCCAGCAGTTCACGCGCCGCCCATGGTAGGCGGCATGATCGTTTGGGCAGCTGCACCCAACAATGGTGAGCTGCTAGGGTGCTTGCCAAGCTGGGCAATAAGGGAAAATCATTTCAAAAATTCATGGGGTTTTAAAAGGCAAGGGGGCTTCTGGTCTCTGTGACCTCTGGGCAGTGGAGTTCACAATTGTCAGTGTCGGGCAATGTGGTACAACTGCTGGAGGACTGGTGGGGTCTACATTCATGCTGTGTCAACCTCACTACATTGACCATGGCTCAATGCCACTTCGGGGGGTGATGTTATTATATCAGTGTAATGGAGAGCTTACATGGAGCAGAGATAAATTTAAGTGTAGACACACACAACTACGTTGACACCAGGGAGGCTTAAATGGACTTAACTTTGTACTGTAGACCAGGCCCAAGACTCAGTGGGGCTAGTTGAAGTCATCACTGTACCCTACCGCACCCCCACCTGGGTTATACCTCAATTACCTACACTGAGGTTAAAAACTACCTATGCCTTTCTCCACTAGGATTTTACATTGGGATAGCTAATTCAGGTTAGATAACTCTAAAAATACCGGATCAGAGCCTTGTCAGTGAGAGAAAAGGACAAATTCATCTCTTCTCTTGAACAGATAAGGTACTGTATGGCATGCAAATCCTGTCAAAAGAGCTTTTAAAGACACATGTATTTGACAAAAAGGGTTATACTAATCTGACCGTATTAATTAATCTTAATATTTTGTATTTAGTACCTTCCTCTTTTCCCACTGAAATCAATGGGAGTTTTACCTCTAACTTCAGTGAAAGATCAGGAGTGGTGCCTTTCATCTAAAAATCTTAAAGCATTAATTGAGTAGACCACAATGGGTCAAATCCTGTGATTTCTTTCTTCTTGTTTTAAATTTAAATACGTTGAAAACATCCAAACTGATATCCTTGGTATCTGGTACCCTGGGCCTAGGACATGATCCTGAAAATCCTTACTTATGTAAGTAGTCTCTTCTCCTGCGAGCAGTCCCACTCAAACAAATTGAATTATTCAGGTGAGTTATTCAGATCCTTCAATTTGAATAGGATAAATTTAATCTTAGAGTGATTATTTTTCCTTTTAAAGTGACTGATTTATGGCATTTGTAATGAAAATGCCAGGAGAACTTTAGCTGTAAATGTTGCAAATGTTCAAATGTTTCCCATTAGGCCCCTTTGTGCAATGTCATAAAAGGCAAAAATTTGGAAAACAGGAGAACGCAACTAACATATATTCTGCAACAATCAGATAACAAGTAAAATAATCACCATTTATCAGCTGAAAGCTTTAAGAAGTAAAGGTGCAACTCCGAGATACACTTTAGTAAGGGAAACTGGATTACTACAACGCTTTGTATTTCCTCCTTTTTGACTGCCTCATTAATACATGAAAAAGCGGCTTCTGCAGTGCTCTGATGCTTTCAGCATACTGTGTCCCACACAAAACAATAAATAAACAGAACGTGGATTTTCAGATAGGAACCCTAGAGCATATAGTTTTAGTTGGTTTTCATTGGCTAGATCCTAACCTGACTGAAACAAGAAAGATCAGAGATAGGATGCTGTCTGTCTCTGCTGGTATCACTCAGGAATCATTCCACAGAAGACAAAAACATTACCCTATATACCTTGTATGCTCTTGTATCATCCTAAATGGCATGTGTGTTGTTATGCTGTAAAAAGTAATGGGCCTGGTAAAAAGGACCTGAATAATTGGTTCTGGTCTTGCACTGCACTAAGGAGCAGCATGGGAATGGTTAATAGAAATTAGAGTATATAATGACTAAACGAATAGAAGCAAATGAAATTAAGGGATTCATCTACTAAGATCATGTCTACAGCACATATTTCTACTTGCATAGCTATCTCTGACAGTATTATGAAGAGGAGTGATTCCTGATTGACATAGCAGAGTCAGCAAAAGCCTCTAGTGTAGATAGTTATATTGGCACAACGATGCGTTTGCCAGTATAGCTTGCTTTGCTCAGGCTGGCTCCATTTTGCCTGTATAAGATAAGCTGCAAATAGGAGTGTTATGCTGCTAAAGTACCTATGCTGACAAAGTGCTCCTAGTATAGACATGGCCTAAAGCCTTGTCAACATTACTGAATTTTACAAAAATATTCCCCCTGGTTCCACTACTACTTTAATTGAACTAGTGTTAGCACCAGTTGGGGCTGCCAACTCTGACTGAAGTTATTCCAGGAAATTTTTCCCCCTAGCATGACGTAATGTCATTTTCTGAAAATATCCTATTGAAATCTCCCGGATTGCTTTCAATAGTCACCGGGAGATCGATGCTGATTCTGGGAGACTACAGGCCAATCCTGGAGGTTTGGCAACCCTAGCACCAGTGGAGGCCTAGGCTCCCAGAGCCCAGGATTGCTTTTACCACCATGTCAACTAAAGATGACAGTGGGAAGACACCAGAAGCCAGTTCATCTGAACTAGTGGTAATATGGTGGGAATCTTTGTAAAATTCCCTACTACAGACACATTCTAAAGCTTACTCTGCTCTTTCAAAGGAGCTCCTACATTCTTTGATTTTGCTGCTACTGACTTAAATGGGAGCAGGATTGGATCCAATGTGCTTCTTGTAAATCAAGGCTTTGAACTGAGAATGATCACTTCTTGGCCTTCTGATTAAGATCAAGTGCAGCATCTATTATTATCTTTATGCATCTCTGTCTGGGGATTATGTATTAAATGGATTTTTTGAACTAGAAGATGGTCTAGCAGCTTGCTTCCTTTCCACAAAGTGTCTCCAGGAACTCCTTGGAGGAAGAAGGAGAGAGAAAGAACTGCGGATGTTCAGTATGCTTGTTATAATACAGCAACTGGTTTAATGCAGGGATTCCCAAACTACAGTCCCGAGCAGTCCGTTGGTAGATGCAACTGCATTCTCCAGTCAAGCTCTCAGTAAATCTTTAACTCCATGTGACTCGTGTTGTAATCTTGTTCAGTGTTATACAAAACCGTGTTTTCCCTATTTGAATACCACAGTTTGCTCTCAACATTTTTTTAAAGTGTAATTTTACTAAAATTGGTTTCAAAGAGATCTTGAAGCACTTCTTTGAGTGCATATTGCTAGTGATTTATATCATCGCAATTGTTTACATTAAAATGAAAAGGAAATATGGACATTGTTTATTTAGTGTTATAGTTTATATGTATGTAATCATTAAAATGAATAATTTTCCTCAAGAAGTGTTAATAGTGGGCCACGATGCCTATTGCAGCTGCATAAGTGGACCTCAGGGGAAAAAGTTTTGTAACCCCCAGTTTAATGAATATGGAGCGATGAAGGAAGGCACTGCCTTGTATTATATCTTTATGTTTTTCATTAACTGTCATCCTTATAATAAGAGAACTGATTTCCTAACCGTTTTTAACAGTGTCTACACATAGTATCCCTCCTTTCAGCTTTCCCGAGACTCATTAAATGAAAGTCATGATTTGTGAGGCATAAGCATGGACACACTATAATCTAAATGAAACAAGAACGAACAGAATTGTGGTGAGGTCCCTCCCCAGCCAACGGAATATACACACACATATGCTTTCATTAAAGTGTACTCGCTGTTTGTTTCTTGGTGTGCAGAATGTAGTTCAAAATGAACATATCAGAATATGCTGAAAGTTGCCTGGTTTGTTAGAGAAAAAAAATGGAATTCAGGACATCTGAGTATTATTATTTCTATCTCTGATGTTGAATTTGGGTAAATTGCTTGGCACCTGTGTGCAGCGTTGCCACCTGCTAGGTCCTTACACATCTGTCATTCCAAGCAGCCAAGAGCCCCGCTGGCATCAACATTCTGTCCCTGCTACCCAGGTTCTAAAGCACATGACCTTCTCACAGGTAACATGGGGAACATGGAAAAGAGATCTTACTGCAACACATTGATTCCCTCTGTGGACATGGGACTTAGTGTTCCTCACTCCCTTAAAATGGGATGACAATACTTAGATTTTGTAAAGCACTTTGAAGTTAAAGAGCATTATAAAAGAGGTAAGTATTAGGACTTGTCCACACTTGAAAATGAATTTGGATGAAGGTACCACCACTCTTACTCTGGAATAAGAATGTCCAAAAATAGTTATTCAGGGATATTCCAGAATAGCTATTCTGGAACAACTCCATGTAGAAAAGCCTTTATTATACCGCCTTCCGCTTCCAGAAATGATGTAAAATAATTTGTTTTGCTTGTTTAATTCATATTGTAGTCATTTTTAGAGGTAAAAACCTCAGAGCAGAGAGAAAGAGAGAGAGAGTTGTGAATGACATACACGAACGTGACCCGATACCCTAACCTTGAGCGGCAAATTTCGACAGAAGAGCGGGCTGGCGAGGGCACTGTGTTTGTACAGCGCCAAGCACACACCGTTAGCACATAACCACCATCAGATGCAATACACTGAAAATAACTGTCACGCAGACAAACGTGGAGCAACAAATGTCGATGGCACAAAATGCTGCGCAAAAACCGAACCCCAAACCGGCGGGACTTTTAGAGCAAGCCCCCAAAGGCTGCCTAGCGTGGCATGTTACCTAAGGGCACGCGGGGCAAGACAGCGTTGCTGGCGACCCGCCACCCGTGAACGGTCCCCGAAATGCCCGGGGGAGCAGTCACGAGGCGGCGGAGCGGCGCCCTCCAGCGCACGGCGTCGCCCGGCTCGCAGCGGCGGGGCAGAGCCCAGCCACCTGGCTCGCCGCAAACTTCGCCGCCGGTGCCCGCGCGCGCCAGCGGAGCTCCCGGGAGCGTTCCATTCCGCCCTGCCGCGGGCCGGCCCGCCGCCCGGGCAGATGGGGGGGTGGGCTCGAGCGCCCCCCCTAGGGGCGCGCGGGGGCCGCCGCACCCGGCGGGTCACGTGCGTGTGACAGCCGCTCTCGCTGGCCGCGGCAGCCGCGCCGCAGTTCCCCCCGCAGCAGCCGTCTCGAGCGCTCGCCGGAGCCGGATCGCGCGGAGCCCGGGCGCGCTGTGCAGGAGTCACCCCGCGGGTTGCACCGGGCGGGGGCCGGGCTAGACCGAGCCGCGGTGCCGAGGAGCTGCAAGCGGCAGGCGGCGGCGGCGGCCATGGCGGGGCTCCCCTGAAGGAAGCGGCGAGGGAGGAGGAGGAGAGGAGAAATCTCTGCATTCCCTCCACCCCATCCCTGCGCGCGGACTCCTCGTCCGCCTCCCTCCTGCATGCACTGCTGAGACCGCGCGAGGACTCTGGCATCCACCGCAAGCCCCCCACGTTCCCCCCTTTTCTGTTGCAAACAAAGAGAAGAGAGAGAGAGAGGAGGGGAGAGAAAATCTCCTTGGCTCGAGTATGGCGGACCGCAGCCTTGAGAGCATGTCCCTGCCTCTGGAGGTGAGAGCCAGGCTGGCTGAGCTGGAGCTGGAATTATCGGAAGGTAAATGATTTGTGATCGTCCCTCTCATTTCCACCCCAGCCTCGCCCGCCGGGAGACCCGAGGGGACCCCGCTCCGGGGCTGTCTGCAGCTCCAGGGTGGTGGGAGCAGTAGGCTAGGAGGAGAACCGGGGGGCCGAGGGGGAGTGACACTTCGATGTGGGGGGGGGTCCCTGGAAGGTTGATTGTCTCTGCTGCAGTGTGTAACCTCTCGTCCCCAGCTTTGTGTCCTCATCTCCTGTGTGTATTTTGCATGGTACAATTGTTTCCTGTGAGTGTCAGTTTCTCCTGGTATGTTACACAGCCTAAGGAATGGAAGGGGGGGGGGGGGGAGAATCCCACAGAACATGGGGTTGATTTTTTTCCTCTTTCTCCTTGTGATTCTCCATGAGGAATTCGCTGCATTTTCAGTTTCTCTGGAAACTGGTTTATTGAATATTTTTTTCCGTGGTTGCTTTTGTTTTCTCCCTAATTCCTGATGGCGCCTGTTGTCTCTCTTTTTTCTGCCCCTTCCCCCCACTACCTTTTTCTGAGGCTGTGTAATTTTTTTTCTGACTGTAAATTCCTCCTCTTTCTCGCTGCCTCTCCTGCCACAGTGCTGGTGGAGATGGAAGAGGGGGCTTTGGCAGCAGGATTTGCTGCTCCAGTGTTGCATGTTTTATTACGGAAGATGGAAAAATCTTAAGGGCTGGGCTTGCAGGGATTCCTGTCCTGCCAAGAAAATGCAGTATTACAGAAACCTGCTATATACTTTGTAACAAAACCTATTTGAATATATCCAGGGACTTGCGTTGAAGTCCATGCAGTGGAGTCAACATTTAAATCAGTTGCAACAAAATAATAATATCTAGGAAGGTTTATTTTAAAAAAAAAAGCCAGTTAATTATTTCTTTAGGAGAAACAAGGATTTTAGATTAAACAGAAAAGTCGTTTAACATTTTTAATTGCGAGCTTGGGATCATTCTCCGGTTTGGTCTGTTTGGATGCTCCACGGATTCCCTGGTTGGAAAAGATGTCAGTGTAATTCTCATATTATTGTTCCTCTGATTTGGAGGATAAGCTGAAGAGACTAAACCCTCCACCCAGCGTGTGTCTCGCTTCACATTTTGATGTGTGTCAGATTGGGTTAAGTAAGGAGATGTGCCAAATGATTATTTTGTATGAGGATTACTTATTGGTTGGCTAGTAACGAGTTCATGTGCTCAAATGTCACACTAAATCTATAATTTGTATCTAATATATTCCTCTCTGGGGAAGAGAGTGAGAGTATTTCTGTATCGTAACGCTAGAGTTTGCTGTGTCCAGGAGTAAAATTCTGCTAACGGTTGGTTGGTCCCTCTCTCTTATCAAAGACAATTAACGTTCATCCACCTCGGAAAGGCTGTTAGAATGACGCTTAACAGAAGGGGGAAAAATAACCCAGCATGTCCCAAATTAGTCGTTGGAATAGCTCAACATATCGAACTTCATTTTTTTGTAACGGTTTTAGAAGGGCTTGTTGCCAGGAAGTAAAATGTACTCATGCCAATTTCCACAGCAGGGAGGAGCTGATGTTGACATTGTATTTTCGTTTTAACGCTTTCAGGGTGAAGAGCAGAATGAGCTTGTGGCTCTGTGCATTGCTCTCAGTCCTGTAGCTTTTTTCAGTACCCTGAAATCTTGAAATAAAGGAGATTAAAAAGGGAGATTGCCTTATTGTAGCCTACAGTGCATTGATTGGCCCTTATCTGTGCTAATAGCGACAGGAAAAGCTGACTGTTTATACTAGAGTATGCTGGATACCCAGCATTCTGGCTGCATGTAGAGATGTTGAGTTTATATAGAGTATGATCTATATATCAACAGTATAGTAATGAAAACAAATTTAATATATACTATATTTTCAGGATGCTGTAATCAATCTGAATATAGCTTCCCTCTGAATGATATATTTCTGTGATTAAGAACACAGAGTGTTGGTGTGCTGAGCATAATCCAGTAATATATTGAGGAAGTAGGATATGTTTAGCAATTAGACATTTGTACACACAGTCCAGCGTCATCCTTGGTGTAATTATTTACTTCATTGGAGTTCCAGCTGGACTGAACTTAGCCCACGAACAGTATCTCTTTCTTTGTGGCACTGAACCCAACTCCTAGTGGGCAGTATGGCCAATGACTTCAAAACATGGCACCCATATTTTTTAACTCTAAATACATGAATGGTTTAATAGGAGAGGGGTAGAAGGGAGGAGGGAAGGGGAGACCAAGCACCATTGAAGTGACTTCACTTAAATGAGTGGTCTAAATGAAGTGAATCTAATGGTGATTGCAGGTGCTCAGCAGCTCTGAAAATCATGCCACTCATTTGTTAACTTTAAGCACCCACACTGGAAATTTTGGCCTATGCCCATAATTTCCCAAGGTAGATATATCTCTACATACACTATGATCACTATTAGAAGGTGTAGTTGTAGGTAATTAATATGCTTATCATGCTAGCACAGTACTTTAAATAGTTTTCAGAGCAATTTTGCATTGCTAGGCCCTGATCCCACAAACATTTGTGTGTACTTAACTTTGCTATTTTGAACAGTTCAGTTGAAATCAATGGGACTGCTCACAATAGTAAAGTTAAGCACATTATTCATACGCTTGCAGGATCAGGGTCTTAGTGTGTGTTGCACTTATGTTGTGATAGTTTGTCTGTATATTAAGGCCCAGTTTCAGGAAACTTGGGAGAGCAAACATATTCAGGACAGCACTTAAGCAGTTGCAGAAAGTTATGCATGTTCTTAAGTCCTATGAAAGTTAATGGGACTTAAAGGTAAGCTTAACTTAAAGCATTTGCTTAAGGGCTTTCCTGAAAGAGGGCTTACGGAAGAAAACTGTTGTAGAGAGAAAAGGAGGACTTGTGGCACCTTAGAGACTAACCAATTTATTTGAGCATAAGCTTTCGTGAGCTACAGCTCACTTTGTTGACTGTGTGAAATGATTGATTGCATTGCTTATGCTTATGTATGTTTTAGTGTATCTATCCAGCAACTCGGTGTTGACACATCCGTGAGCTATGTCTCATAACTGTAAGTTGTACCAGTACATTCTAGGACTCCTGGTGCACCTGTCCCATAGTGCAAAACACACTTGTGAGCACCAGAGGCTTTTGGGCAACTTCCAGATGAAAGTTGCTGCATTTTGGCAAGGAGTGACTGATTGTTTGTGGTTTCTTATTCTAGAGCCAATACTTCTCAGGTGTTGTAACCAGCTTGTACAAATGATGGGCTCAATCTTGCAAGTATTTATGAATGTGCTGAACTTCATACGTATTAGTAGTCTCATTGGGACTGGGAGAGCAGTGCTGTGTCACAAGCACACAAGACACTGTTTGGCTCTTACAACCTCAGTGTCTTTCAGCTTGGTTTTTTTTTTTTTTTTTTTTTGAGTGGGGCAGCAGTATTTTTTCACTTACAAATAGATTCTGATCTACTTGCTCAAGCTGGGTAGTGCCTGACTTCGTGCAAAGTCTCATTGAATTCAGTGGTCAAGGTAACCACACGACCTGCCCGGTAACCACACGACCTGCCCCATAACCAGTTTGGATATGATGTGAAGTGTATGGGACAAGGTAAGGGAGGGTGCTATGATTTTTGTCCAAATGTTGAAGCTGACCTGCATTGCTCTGCAAGGAGGAGATGTACCTTCTGAAAGTGTTGAATTTGTAGGGGTTGTGCTATGATGGTTAGGGAAGGCTGTCCAAACTTCTGCAGCAATCCTTGCCTACATTTCCACTGGTGACAGGCTTAGCTCTGGTGAAGTCTGAAAATGATTATTTTAAAAAAAAAACAAACAGTTTTTAAAGGGTTTTAAAATGTAGTATGGATGTAAATTCAGTTAACCACTTTCAGATCATGTTACTTTTCTTAATATGATTTAAAAGTTGGTGTGGCCAGAGTCGCAAAAACCTTATAGTGTATGTCTGCAGTCTAAATCCATGTGAGAAGGTGAAATATGTATATGTGTACTGTAAATTCATCACCTCAGGAGTAAAGTCCACTTTCATGTTAAGTGTTGAGGTGTAATTTTATGTTCAGTTTAAGGCATTAGTGTATACATTACCATGATGTTCTCCCTTAATGTTGGAGCAGGGAAAAATGTTACAATGTGTCTCTGAATATATAGAAATGCAAAACAATGGTTTGTGAAAGTGTTTTAGGTAAGTAGTGGGTCTTCTATCATCCAGTTCAATATTCTTTAAGATGTTTGTATGAGTGTGTATGCATGTACACTGGGAGATTACGGGTTTGCTCTGAAGCTCGGTAGTAGTTTCTACTGTCTGTACTGGTGCTTGCATAGCTGATGAACTGTAGCTCTTCTGGGCTGATGCAATCAGCATCTCACTTCATAGTGTAGTTCTTTAAGGCTGTTTGCAATTTTATGAGCCTTTAGTTTTCTAACCCTGTATAATTTTTTTACTGGATGGAATTAGATGAATCATCTTATTTTCTACTAACTGAAGATCTGATGTAATAGTAATAAAAGTGTTTTGTAAATGTCTGTGCATTATAAAATATCAAAATTAAAAGACCCATCCATTTCTTAAAAGTGCCTACCAATTAGAAAGAATTGCTCTAGAAATACTTCTCTTTTTCTTTGGATTAATTTAAGGGTATACAAGATTACATTGCCCTTTAAATTACTTTCTGATCCTAAATTAATTGAAAAAAGATGCTTTAAATTTCTTCCATTATTTTATCCAAGTGTCAGATAACCTTGTAGAAACACGTAAGGAACCACAGATGCCATATGGAAAATGTGAAAAACATCCTGTTCAGAAATTATTCTCACTATATGCTGTATATGTTAGTTTCTTTCCTCCTCCATTTTATGAATATGTGGCATAGTTTTTTGTTTATGAACCTTTACAAAAAGAATATTTTTCATAAAATGTCAGCAGATCTTTTTTATGAATATTTATTGATTCTCAGAGGGTCTGGATGCATGTTCAGCTAATTAATGTGGCCCTCAGTTTTAGTTATGTCCATTGGCCCCATTATGTGCATTAGTGTTTGGATTTATTGGGTTGTTGTTTGGCCCAGGTTGCAAATTAATTTGTTGGTTGTAGGGCTATGTGCTCCCCATACCCATCTCCTCTTTTTGTGTCTGTTACTATGCAGTGTTTCCTTCAGGATAGGAAAGCAAGGGCCTCATACACTACTAGAATAATACAGTCAGCAAAAATACAAGTGCTTTCAGAAGGGAGATGTAGTTGGCAGGGTCTACCATGGAAACTAAAAGCAGCAAACCTGTATGTCTGGATATACTCATTGGGTTGGCACCAGGGAACCTTAGTTCCTATAGTTAGGTTTCAGAGTAGCAGCCGTGTTAGTCTGTATTCGCAAAAAGAAAAGGAGTACTTGCGGCACCTTAGAGACTAACCAATTTGTTTGAGCATAAGCTTTCGTGAGCTACAGCTCACTTCATTGAATGCATACCGTGGAAAATACAAACACCCATTTTTTCATGGTCATGTGTATAAAAACATCTGTATTTTCCACGGTATGCATCCGATGAAGTGAGCTGTAGCTCACGAAAGCTTATGCTCAAATAAATTGGTT
Source organism: Eretmochelys imbricata (assembly GCF_965152235.1). Classification (NCBI taxonomy): domain Eukaryota; kingdom Metazoa; phylum Chordata; order Testudines; family Cheloniidae; genus Eretmochelys; species Eretmochelys imbricata. The sequence goes on from NC_135573.1 coordinate 246,958,945, forward strand.
AGTCTCTAAGGTGCCACAAGTACTCCTTTTCTTTTTCCTATAGTTAGTACTTAAGAATATTAGCCAGCTGACCCTGTACCAGCATAGCAGGTTAAGACTGTGGAAACCTGAATAACTACCATACCTGTATGAATTTGGGGACACAGTAATTCTTTTGCTTTAATTCATTCTTCAACAGATGGTACTCTAGCAAATGGGTACAACCAACCTGTCCAGTGGGATCGAAAGAAACTTTAAGGTGAAGCTCTTGTCATCAGTTATGCTGGACAGTGTACTGGTTTGAGAGGAGAGCAAGAGAGCTGATAGTTTTATAAATGCAGCCAGAGTCGCTCATGAGTTAATGCTCTCATTTAAAGCAAGGGAATCAGAGCTTTAATATTTGTTACATTTGTAGTTATTTGGCTTCGCTCTGATATCTGAACTCAAGACCTTTAGTGGATGTTGATGCATCACAAGGATTTCCTTAATGGCACTGGTGTGCCTTGGCTACTCATTCATTTGAAACATATTTTAGTGTCTTGTAAAACATACAATGCATATTCTGAGGATTTCCCCAAAGCAGCTCTCCTGAAAGTATGCTGTGAATATATCATTATTTGAGGCTGCTATTGAGCAATGGTTTATGGTGAAGTGTTACACTTGATAGATCATTCAGATTATCAGTACTGGGTTACACAACAGAGACACCATCGCTTCTCTTCTCAAGGATGTGTGAAAATTGCCTCAGGGGCATCAGTTTTGTTGGTAAAGCAGCCAGCAAGCAGTTTATTTATAACAAGAATAAATGGAGTGAGGGCCTGGCCTTTCTGACACTACATGTTGCCTATCTCTGGTTCTACTGTACGGTCCAGCAGGTAAAAGCCTAATATTGCTTTCCCTTGCCAAACTATACCACTTCATGTATATTGTTATTCAATATGATACCTTTAGATAGCCTAGCCCATATCTAAAAATATTCTTCCATATTTTGGAGTACGCTGTCACATTTAGATTCAAACAGGCTTTACCCTCGTAACTCCGTTAATCTGTGGTCCAGAGTAAAACTTCCCTTTAATTTTCTTCGGAAAAATGATTATTAAAAAAATCTCATTCTATATAAAACTCAGGTATAATGAGACTGGAGAGCAGCAGAAAGATAAATTTCAGAGTAACAGCCGTGTTAGTCTGTCTTTGCAAAAAGAAAAGGAGTACTTGTGGCACCTTAGAGACTAACCAATTTATTTGAGCATGAGCTTTCGTGAGCTACAGCTCACTTCATCGGATGCATACCGTGGAAACTGCAGTAGACATTATATACACACAGAGACCATGAAACAATACCCCCTCCCACCCTACTGTCCTGCTGGTAATAGCTTATCTAAAGTGATCGGGACATCAATAGGTATCTTTAGGTTTTTATAGCTCAAAGTGTGTGGGAGGAGGAGGGAGGCAGGCCTGGTCTACGCATACAAATTAGATTGTTAGCTACATTGCTCAGGGCTATGAAGTTTCGCATCCTGAGCGCTGTAGTTAGGTTGACCGAACCCCAATGTAGAGCACAGCTGGGTTGATGGAAGAATTCTGCCGCTGACCTGCTACCACCTCTGGGAGAAGTGGATTATCTACGTCAATGGAAAAAGCCCTTCTGTAGATATAGGAAGTGTCCGCACTACAGCGGCACATTTGTAGTGTAGACATAGCCAGAAAATCCTAAATGTAATGTATCGCTTCTGTACTTAAAATTCACTGACTTAATTTTAAGTTTTATAAGAGGATATTTATATAAAGCATCAAGCAGGACTTTTTAAATAACTGCATTAATTCTTCAACAACTGTCAGACAAGATGACTCACCGCTGTATAAGAATGCACCACAGTACATAGCAGATTTGACATAAACCCTTAATCCTTGTGAAATTTTGCATGTATATTCCCCACCTCCCCTGTGGGTGAGCTCTTGTCTATGCTGAAGTCCTGATGATCCCACTCTGCCCCCCTTCCTAAGGACCAGTTTTGCTGTCCCCAGTCATCTAGCTGAGGATGGGATGTGGCCCACTGTCCAGAGCTCATTAACGGTGTTCTGTCATTGTCTAAAAAGGTCACTGTTGTAACGTTTCCTTTCTTTCTTCAACTCATGAGGCTGAGATTGGTGCATTTCCAGACCCCTGCTGTCCTGTGCAGTGTTTATTTCCGTCTCCTTCTTATGTTATTAAAGTAAGTATATGCTAAAAATCTAAGTCTTGGTTTCACATAATGCCGCTTGACTTAGTGATGCAAATCAGAGAATTGCTCATTTTAGGGTTGTGTAACTCAGTCAAATGAGTTTTACAGTAATGTTAACTAGGGCTTCTAATTGCTTGATCAAGTTTTCAGTACCACTACTAAGTACATCCTTAAAAACTGTGAAATAGATTGGGGGCACATTATCCTCTGCTGCAATAAAGCACAGAGGGGCAACTCATCTTGAGGAATTCCCTGCAAATTGTTCCCTGAGGCAGGAGGTGCTTGGAAGGCCACAACATTAAGAAGATCTATGTTTCTTTTGAACTGGAGTCTCCTGAGGCTTCTCAGTAGCAGCTGTGGAGGAGACCCAGAAGGAGTTAATGCAGTTCTAAGTACAAATGGGAGAATTATAGGCGGGGAGGTTTGCAGGGAATGGTGCTGAAGCATGGCCAGTTCCTGATTCCTAATCTTCTTTCTCTTCCCCTAAGCCTGGTGGAGTGCTAGCAGAGCAACTTCTGCAGGATGCAAGGGGGGATGGGAGGAGTGTACCATGGAGATGGCACTCCTGCACTCCCTTTTGCAAGGGCAGTAGGAGAACTAGGCCATCTGAGAAGCAATACTTGAGTTGACTTGGTCAACACTTAGATCACTTATATACGTATATACAGTAATATAGTTACCATAATTTTCATACATGGTGTCCAAATCTGGATACACTGATCAGTACAAAGCATCCAGGTGTGGAACTGGGCACCCAAATTTACAGTTAAAGTTAAAAATTAGGCCCTATGTGTTAACTGCTCCCAGGGACCTCTTTTTAAAAAAAAATAAAATAAAATCATACCTTGGGTAGTTTGAGTAAAGCGAGCAAGAAAGCTGACAACCTGAGAGATTCTACTATGAAAAGAAAGCCATTGTGAAGAGTTGTATGTTACTAGTGCTAATAATCATGGGTGAGCTGAAAAGTGCAGAAAGCATTCCCAGGGATGATAGACTTACTACATGAGGTTTCATTTCTAGAAAGCAGTATCAAGTATGGTCTACTCTTGGGGCTTGCAGATATTTGAATGACTGAATAGGTAGGGCAGTAGCTAAGGAGGGAAAGAAGGAAAAATTAAAATATTGGTTGTTCTGAAACAATTGTAATATGAGGATCTCTGTCAGGTCCTGTTGCAGTATATAGATCTTGTGACTTGCTATCTGGAGTCAGACAACCTATTACACCTGATCTAAGTTAATGATGACATCAGACATTCCTTTTTTTCAAACATATTTTGACTATGTGTGTAAATCAAAACTAAAAATATTAACAGCTCCATCCAGTTTCTTATATTAAAAGGAAATTTTTTTGTTAAAAATGTGTCCCCTTTCTTTGGCTGAAAGAATTTGAATTCAGAAAGTTTTCAGCCAGCTCCACTGGAAATGTCAAAGTATTGGTAATGGAACACTGTGTTTTTACTTCTAGATCACTGGCTCAAAGGCTGCCTAGACTGGCAGAGGTTGAAAGTTTTTGGTTGGCTTTATGACCCGTGTGAAGTAAATTGACAGTCTTGTTCTTAGTGCACAGATGTCCTCATCACAGAAAACAATTTTGTTGCTAGGATCTTTTTATTTAGCAATCCTTGCAGAAAGCCTGAGACTGAATGCACATAGCAGCTGAACTATCCTTTCATTGCCAGAAGTGGCCCTTTTAGGTTAAAGGTGCAGTACATTGGCAGGATGATGTGAGGAAGTTTTCACATCTCTTGTCTATTTTGTACCTGTTTAGTGACCAAAAGGAGGAAACTGGTCTTGAAGAATATAAATCTGTTAGCACAAATTCACTTAATGTTTTTGGAAAGATTAAAAAATCATATAATCGTCACAGCTTTTTCATAACTCAGTCTACTTTCTAACTACATTTACATAAGTAATTTTTCAGTTTGTAGTTTTAGACCTTGAAATTACAGGAAATAATTAATAGTTTAACACCCTTTTTCTAGCCATGAGTTTGTGAAACACGTTGATTCACAATTCAGATTTCACTTAAAAATATTGTGCATGGATCAACAATTTTCATGGCTGTTGCTCATTATTTTCTTGATACGCTGATGTTTCATTCTCCCACTACTGTCTTCAAGCTAGACTGCCGCACTGTCGTCATTGCAAGCAAATCCGAGGAAAATTGGGATCTTATACGCTCTCTTTTCCCCTTGCTGAGTGGAATGTGATTCAGATAAATAGCTAATATTTTGATGAAGAGTCTGCACAAATAAAACCAGACTGCTGCACTGTGGTGACATGTAAGCAGTTCCATTTTGCTAAAGAATCTTAAAATGAAAATTGCAATTCAAATGCTGTTATAGCTGTCTTTTAACAGATGCCTGAGGATGAACAAATAGCACTTATCTAGTGAAATGGCAAAATGCAGAGACTTATCTATCTATCTTGCTACCATTGACATCAATGGCAAAACTTCCATTGACTTCTAAGGGGCAGGAGTAGCTCCTTATTCTGTACAACATGATTAAATAGACTGAAGATGTAAACCAACCATTGCAAAATGCACACAACTTTTTTTGAGTGTAAAAATCTAGGGGTTAGCTTTATTTCCTTGGAGGCAGAAAAATATATTACATTGCTGGGCTGTTGGAGTGAACCTTAGTGCTAAGTGATAAAATAACAGATTGGCAACATTTTTAATTGGCTCAGTGTTATAATAGAGTAGGTTGGTTTGTTGTGAGGAGCAGCAACAAAAGTGCTTAGCAGGAATTTTATTGTGGTATAAAATTGTATTGGAACTTACGTTTCTACTGATGATATGTTTGACTTCTCTAATCATATGAAGTTCTCTCTGTGTGTCAGTTACAAGCCTCAAAAGTTGGCTGTGTGTGTAATATCTATCTAATATCTAATATCTATCTAATATCTAATATCTGCACCATGAAATTCTCTCTGGTTTTGCATAAAAGTGGTGCAGTAGTTTGAGAGTAAGACCCTTACTATGGTTGTCAGAAGTCCTAGGTTCAAATATTGTATGTCTGCTTTAATTGGATGCTGGACTGTATTTTGGAAGATTTCAGAGTAACAGCCGTGTTAGTCTGTATTCGCAAAAAGAAAAGGAGTACTTGTGGCACCTTAGAGACTAACCAATTTATTTGAGCATAAGCTTTCATGAGCTACAGCTCCCTTCATCGGATGCATACTGTGGAAAATACAGAAGATGTTTGTTTTTATACACACAAATCATGAAAAAATGGGTGTTTATCACTACAAAAGGTTTTCTCTCCCGCCACCCCACTCTCCTTCTGGTGATAGCTTATGTAAAGTGATCACTCTCCTTACGATGTATATGATAATCAAGGTGGGCCATTTCCAGCACAAATCCAGGTTTTCTCCCTCCCCCCCACAACCAAACCCACTCTCCTGTTGGTAATAGCTTCTCTAAAGTGATCACTCTCCTTACAATGTGTATGATAATCAAGAAAAGAAATTTGGGGTCACAGTGGATAACTAGCTTAACACAGACTACCTGTGTTATGTGCCCAAGAGATCAAATGCAATCTTTGGATGTATAATCAAGGGAATACTGAGAAGAAATAGGGAGGTGTTATGATCACTTTATACAACCTTAGTGAGAATGTTACTGGTTCTGTGTCCGATTCTGATGTCCACACTTTAAAAAGGATTTTGGCAAATTGAAAATGGTTCAGAAAAGAGCTACAAGAATAAACAAAGGCCTGGAAAACCTGCCTTGCAGGGTATGTCCATGCTGAAATAAAAGATGGAGGTGCCAAAGTTCCAAAACTGCTCCACAGCCGTTTTACAGCCCCACAGCCTATGCCCCAGGAGCCCGAGTCAGCTGACCTGGGCCAGCTGTGGGGGTTTAATGGCTGTATAGACATACCCACAATGAGAAACCAAAGAAGCTCAATCTATTTAGCTTAACAAAGGAAAGGTTAAGAGGTGACTTTATGTACTAAGAGTACCTACACGGTGGGGGGGAAGATTTCTGATCAGAGAGGGCTCATTAATCTAGTAGACAAAGGCATAACAAGAGCTAGTAGCTGGAAGCTGAAGCTAGACATACTCAGATTAGAAAGAAAAGGAGGACTTGTGGCACCTTAGAGACTAACCAATGTATTTGAGCATAAGCTTTCGTGAGCTACAGCTCACTTCATCGGATGCAGATTAGAAATAAATCAGACATTTTTAATAGCATAATTAACCATTGAAGCAACATACCTTGGGACGTGATGGATTCTCCATCACTTGAAATCTGTAAATCGAGACTGGATGTCTTTTTCTAAAAGATACACTGTAGCTCAACCAGAAGTAATGGGCTTAATCGCTTGGTGAAATTCTATGGCCTGTTTTATCCAGAAGGTCAGATCACATGGTCATAATGGGTTCTTCTGGCCTTAAAATCTATGAATATATGAATAAAAGTCTCAGCACAAAAGTAACTTGAGATGTCTCCCTTCCCCTCCCATCTTGTGCAGTGGTGGAGTCTTTTATTAAAATTTGAAAAGACACACACACCTTCATACATTTTTTAAATTATCAAAGTATCTTTTTAAAAGCAACCTGCTGCCCCTCAAATTTGCAGGTTTGGGGTTAGTTAGGTGACTTTACATTTTTTTTATCGTGTTATGAGTGGTGTAGTTCATATTCATGTCCTCTTGGTAATTTTAAAAACTGGTATTACAGCTGAGTGCTTAAGGTTTTACTGGTTCTTGAGAGTGTACAAATGATCAATTAATGTCTATATGCAATAACTTTTTTTAAAAAAAATCTGTATCCGCACCATAAATATCTGTAATTGCTCTACAGGTGGACAGGATATTAAATTCAGTTGGGTCAATAATATGGATTTCAAAAACACCCTTAGTGTACTTACCCTATAGATTGTAATGACTAGTTCAAAAAAAAAAAAAAGAACTAGATAAGTTCATGGAGGATAGGTCCATCAATGGCTATTAGCCAGGATGGGCAGGGATGGTGTCCCTAGCCTCTGTTTGCCAGAAGCTGGGAATGGGCGACCAGGAATGGATCACTTGATTACCTGTTCTGTTCATTCCCTCTGGCGCACCTGGCATTGGCCAGTGTTGGAAGACAGGATACTGGGCTAGATGGACCTTTGGTCTGACCCAGTATGACCATTCTTGTGTTCTTATGACTACTATATAGCCTTTAAGTATCAGGTCAATAATATGGATTTTAAAAGCTCCCTATGTATGGGTCAATAACCCACTTTTTAAATGGGGAATTATTCTTTTAAATAACCTGGTGAAAGAACTCAATTCTGAGATTGAAAATCTATCCTTCATGTGCTCCATTTGTGCCTTGATATAGCTGGGAGGTAAGGTCAGAGTGTGTGTTATAGTGTGCTGAAATATCTTGGCACAAGAGGGCAAGTACACACTTTGGTGTGCTTGCTTTGGTCCCATTTAAATCACAATGTTTGTTTTTTCTGGTTAACTGAATATATGTATTGATTTTGCCTTTTTTCCCTTCCCCTGGGTGTTTTGAGTTTTTTTTTAACTGTGTCAGCGTAAGTGGCTACAATGCATCCTGTGTTTCTACATTCTCAATATACTAATTTGGAAGTGGTGAGTAGCTCTTTCCTACTTCATGCTGAAAGCAGCAGCATAACCAGTTCTCATCAAAAGACTTTTGGCACTGCTCAGAACTGCTTTTCCTTGCTCTGATGTCTTTTTCCTTTTGCCTCACTAGACAGTCTCAACAGCTCTTATTTGTTCCTCTGCTTTCTGACAACGAGTGAAGAGTAGGAAAGATACTGGTAGCATATTTCTAACCCTTCAGCTGCCATCATGGGTTCCGTGAGTGCTATTTATTTGCTCTGATGCAGCTGCTGACCTTGAGTAAGAGACAACTTGTCTCATGGGCCTACCCCACACATGGGCCTCCCAGGTGACCTGAGACAACCAGTTGGGGAGGAGAGAGTACAAGTGCAGAACAGTCCATTCCTTCTAAGCAGCATAGAAGTCCATACACACAGACAGAAAACACAATCTTTCACTAACAGCCAGAGACGTAAGAAATGTCAACTTGCTTAATATGGAGTCTCCCTTTTCTACTCAACCCCGTTGTAGTTTTAGCTAGCAGTGCTTGTCAGTCATGCCTACTAGGAGGGCCATGGTTATGCTTTGGTGGGTTTGCTACACCCCCTCCAACTTTGGTTAGACATGCAGTAGTACTGGGCTCCAGTCCACAGGGGATGAAGTGAGCTTGAGCAAGTTGGTTGGACTCTGGTGAGTAAAAGGGACGGGGAGCGGGGAGGGAGAAAGAAATCTCTTAACCAAAAAGAGAGCAGAACACTGTCAAAGGAAAACTTCCCCAGATTCGAGGTGCCGGATCCTAAAGAGGTAGCTAGAAATTGTAGAGCAAAGAAACATCCTCTGTTCACTAACTTGCTCTCTAACAGCTTTCTCCTGAAAGTATACCCCACAGTGCTCAGTTTGTTCCTCCTTTTATAACAGAAGCTAGCAGAGAAGTGGCCTTTTTTCTGTCCAGTGCCAGTCTCATCATCTGCCTCACTGTAAGGTAGATACTGTCCCCTTCGTGTCTGATATGGAATGTAGTTTCTGGAAAGGATAAGGAATATTCAGTATGGTCTGCTTTTTAGAGGAGGAGTATGGGGAGCAGAACTTATGAATTCTGTTCCTAGCTCTGTAACTGAATAGCCTTGACTTTAAGTCTCAGTTGCCCAAATGGGTATAATGATACCTACCTCACAGGGCAGCTGTGAACATTAATATTTGAAATACTGGTTTGGGATCCTTCGCTGATATATGTTGTATAAATAGCTGCTTTTAAACTCCATCACCAGAAATGCTCATAGTTCTTCTTGGGAGCACAATACGTTATTGCAGAGTTCTGCAGAGCTATAGGAATCAAATGCAAAAGTTTCCAAACACTTGCATAGCCCTTAGTTCACCTTGGCAAGAATTTCAGTACTGCCCTCCCCTCTGCTTCCCTCCCCCAAAGGAATAATTTGAAGCATGAAGTCCAGTGATTAGAAAACAAAGGATGAAATAAGAAGCTTCTCAGTGGCTTAAGTACATGTCTGGAGGGAAGCCATAAAATGGTGAGGTTTACTAGTGTTTTGCAAAGAGGTGTTCTTTCCCCTGGCTATTCCTCTGCTCCCAGGATGAGATTCTGGTTGCACAGAAATAAATGGCAAAACTCCCATTGACTTCAGTAATGCCCAGGATTTTAATCCTAGTGTTTGATGCACTTCCTCTTAAAGCAAAGACAAAGTATGACGAGAAACATTAATACAGGAACTAGTCTCCTCTTTTTCCGATGTGTGTCAGTAATTTTTGATGCTAATGTAACATCTTACATTTTTCCAATCTCTGCTGAGGTGGAACAAGGGCTAAAATCTACTTGGAGTGGAGAAAATAATTAGAAAAAACAAATAGGGTTCAGACTCATGACTGGGGTTCCGAAGTGCAAACACAATGCAAATAATAAATCCTGTTTTGTAAGAATGGAATTGCTTTTGGAACCTTAAATGTAACAGGGAAACTCATAGGGAATGCTTAATAAAAATAATTTGATAGCTGTCTGCTCAAGATGAATAGGTTTCAGAGTAGCAGCCGTGTTAGTCTGTATCTGCAAAAAGAAAAGGAGTACTCCTTTTCTTTTTTTCAAGATGAATAGAGTTCAGAAAAGCCCTATGGCTCTCCTGTCATTCTCTAAAAGGAAATACATGGACGGAGATTTGCCTGACTGCCTTCGAGGTCTGCCATTTGGCAAAGAGAAAGTAGCCTCTGTGGAAAACCTAGGCAGAGATGAACAAGTGGTTCTCTTGCTTTTATTGCTTCACCTAGTTGTTTTCAGTATGGTCTCTGATCAGTGGGGATCCATTCTAAAGGATTACTGGTTAATTATAGGATGACAGATCATTACTGTTTGTAATAACATGTACCTGGAGCAAGAGAGGCATCAAACACTGGGAGTTGTAGTAGTAAAACACTGGGGGATTCCTGTGTTGTCTGCCTTCCCATCAGTCCTCTTAATCAACAAACGGGGGTGCAAGACAAAGGTGGAGATTATTCGGGTTTATTTCCCTTTTGCCATACTGTAGCTGTCATTGTGGTCTTCTTTTTTCATGCACAGAGTGCTTGGAAAGGTGCCAGACTGATACCTTGGAGGCTGAAGCTTTCAAAGCTCATGCTTCTGAGCAACCAACTACATGAAATCGGAGTATTATATAAACCTGCTGAAGTGCAGATGTTCTGATAATCGTACTTGCTGCCTGTCTTTTGTTACTCTTGCCACTTATCTTCAGGCTAAAGATGTATCAGGCATATTAAGGGCCAAATTCTGGTATATTGACTCATATTAAATAGTACCTTACCCCTATACTTTATGTCAATGAACTGTGGAGTACCCTGCCCCCCCCAGCTTTGAAAGTATCTTGTCTCCTCATTGGTCATTTTGGTCAGGTGCCAGCGAGGTTATCGTAGCTTCTTAACCCTTTACAGGTGAAAGGGTTTTTCCTCTGGCCAGGAGGGATTTTAAAGGTGTTTACCCTTCCCTTTATATTTATGACAAATATGTGTACAGGATGCAGAATCTGGCCCTTGGAAAATAAAGAGCTTAATGTACTTTATTTAAAAATATAGCTTTTTGGATCAGGGTTCCATCCAGCATATTTTTTTTTATTGATCTGAAGACCACCCCAAAAATGTCATTTGTAGCATATAATTAAAAAAAGGAACATCTTGCAAAGAGCAGTTAATGCTTTCTACATGATGAAAGCTATTTGAATTGTTCAAGCATAAAGCACGGATTATAAACCATATCTTCAGATCATCTTTGCATATTTATGAATGCACCTGTTATATAAGCAGTGAAAAATGCTCAAATTCATCCTGTCGTAGGCCACAGTTATCAGAGTGAAGAAAAACTAGATCATTTGTCAGTTGAAGTATTCTGAATCCAAAGCTGTGCCTTATCTGCCTAATAATCTAATGCTAGAGAAAGATACCATTTGCTTTTAGTAGGACTATATTCATGTGATTGTCTGTGGCTGAATTGCTGCACTGAGTTCTGTGTAAAGATTTCCCCCTCATTTTGCATAATATTGGAGTAATATAAACCTGCTCCAGAATATTGAGTTGTTTCTTATATTCGTAAAAAAATCTAAGGACCAGATATTCATCTGGCATAAACATCATCGTTCCAATGGCTTCAATGGATCAATGACAGCTGAGGAACTGGCCTTAACTATAGCTTCTTTACTTATTCGTGTACATACTTTTAGATACTTGGATCCAGATTCAGAGGTGAGGCTAGATGACGTGTAATTGATGGTTTGCCTCTTCCGTATGTGTATATATTGTCACCTTAGACTTACTGATCCTGAAAGTAGATACACAGTGGGACTCCATGCAGGTTCAGGGGTCTGCACTAGCCTTTCAGTTTGCAGTATGGGGCTGTCAAGGTTCCTTCCCCACTCTGAACTCTAGGGTACAGATGTGGGGACCTGCATGAAAGACCCCCTAAGCTTATTCTTACCAGCTTAGGTTAAAAACGTCCCCAAGGTACAAACTTCGCCTTGTCCTTGAACAATATGCTGCCACCACCAAGCATGTTAAACAAAGAACAGGGAAAGAGACCACTTGGAGAAGTCTTCCCCCAAAATATCCCCTCAAGCCCTACACCCCCTTTCTTGAGGAAGGCTTGATAAGAATCCTCACCAATTGGTACAGGTGGACACAGATCCAAACCCTTGGATCTTAAGAACAATGACGAATCAACCAGGTTCTTAAAAGAAGAATTTTAATTAAAGAAAAGGTAAAAGAATCACCTCTGTAAAATCAGGATGGTAAATACTTTACCGGGTAATCCGATTCAAAACATAGAGAATCCCTCTAGGCAAAACCTTAAGTTACAAAAGGACACAAAAACAGGAATATACATTCCATCCAGCACAGCTTATTTTACCAGCCATTAAACAAAGGGAAATCTAACACATTTTCCAGCTAGATTACTTACTAACTTAACAGGAGTTGTAAGGCTGCATTCCTGATCTGTTCCTGGCAAAAGCATCACACAGACAAACAAACCCTTTGTTCCCTCCCCCAAATTTGAAAGTATTTTGTCCCCTCATTGGTCATTTTGGGTCAGGTGCCAGCGAGGTTATCCTAGCTTCTTAACCCTTTACAGGTGAAAGGGTTTTGCCTCTGGTCAAGAGGGATTTTATAGCACTGTATGCAGAAAGGTGGTTACCCTTCCCTTTATATTTATGAAAGGGGGTAAGACTCATACCCACTTACTGACATGTAACTCGCACCCTGAACTCTTTACACATCACTTTTGGATTGAGTCCTATGTGTGTAATACAAGATTATATTCTTTTTCATTCGAAGTGGTATTCTTGGCCATGTTTCCCTAAGATTTCCCTTCCTTCCTAAATGACAAACTACAATTTAGCTTGGAGGATTCTTGGTGGGGGTGATGCACTAAAAACAAGGCATCACTTCAGATCTTTAGAAGGAATAGTGACAGGTAAAAATTCACTTATATGGCATGTCTAGTGTCTTATCATAGATATCACACTGCAGTCATTTGGTCCCTATCTCAGATCTCTTGCAGTACTGGGACTTACAATTTGGCTTTAAATTATGCCACGTACAGTAATAACTAGCGCGCGCATGCTCTCTCTATATCTAAAATAGAATAAAATGCATACAATATATGCATTCAAGCAGATGTTGGAATTTTAAAACTGTTTTAGTTAAAATAATAGCTATTGATTTTGTATATAAAACTTGGTAATTATTGCAAATTTACCTCTTGCATGAATAATTTGAACTGAGGTGGTGGGTGATTTGAATGCTATGGGCCTGATACTCCTGTCACTTATAGTAGTTCAACTTCATTGACTTCAGATGAGTTATTTTTGAATTACACTGGTGTCAGAGAAGTATTGGGCCTCTTTATATTTTAGGAAGAATATTTCCAGCCATTCTAACTGCAGCAAGTGGATAAGTAGTACTGAATGTTGTTTAAAATCAATTTATTTGATTGATTAGCCATAAAAGCTAATTCCGGTATGCAAATGTCTTGTATTTTGATGAGATCTTCTGTTACTTTTGTTCAAATCCATCTTGAGATTTGTGCCCACCTATAATCATGCACTTCAGTATCCCATATCTTTTCACTGTTTCGGGCAATTAAAGCAATAATGAATCATTCTGAATAAACTGGAAGCAGTCATCAAACACTTTTGGTGTAGTTGAACCACCCACAATAGGATCCCCTGTCCTGAGAACTGTTATGTCACTTTGGTCCTCTGTTGAATGTTTAGCTCCCGCTACTTGTTTCTCAGCTCTCCAGGCCTTGGATTGCTTCTATAAGGAGGGAAGTCCAGAGTAGCTGGATTGTATTTTAGGGTACAGCTAAGGCCTTTCAGTATGGTCACAGAGCTTCCATATCCAGATACTCTCCTGACTATTCAAACAGTGAGCAACTGGGCACAGCTTTAGCAAATGAAGGGTATGTAGACTATGGCCCTGATTCAGCAAAGCATTTAAGCATGTGCTTAAATCCCACTGATTTCGCTAGTTAACATGAAGTCTGATTATTACAGATAGTGGAAACAAATTAGTCTCCTAATATATATTTGTCTGTATGTTCTATGGAGATTGAAAAGTCCTCTCAACTGAGGGCCTTACTATAATATATGAGATGTTGTCTGTATGTTGTCTCTCTCTCTCTCTCTCTCTCTATCTGTATCTATATGTGAGAGAATACAACTTTGTATCCGATGAAGTGAGCTGTAGCTCATGAAAGCTTATGCTCAAATAAATTGGTTAGTCTCTAAGGTGCCACAAGTACTCCTTTTCTTTTTGCGAATACAGACTAACACGGCTGTTACTCTGAAACCTTTGTTTTTGTTGGTCACAGAAAAATCTCCTCCTCAGGAACATTCTGTCTTCAGTAGCAGGAAAAGTCACCTTGTTACAAGATGGCCTAAGACGCACATCAGTCCACAGAGGTTGTGCTCATGAAACCAAGATGCATTTGGTCTGCTAATAAGGAAACAGGGTTGACCAGTAATCACTCTGCATCAAAATAAAAGATACTGACTATTACGAAGACCTGGCAGCCACTTGTGTTGATGCCCTTTTTAGTCTATGAACATAATTTAACTTCTTTTTCCCTTTTGCTATATTAAAATATAGCAGGACCCAATGGGAATAAAGAAAAAGATGCCCAAGACCAAATTAAAGTTCCAGTTGGAATATTGGTAGACCAAAGAGAGCAATTGCCCTTGCAGAGGATGAGGGAGATTGGGAAATGAGAACTAAAACTGGAGCATTTCTTATCTCTGATGTGGCCTTAACAAACCTGATTCCTGGATCTGCTGTAATCCTCAACCCACCGACAAAAATATTTGTCTCCTCAGCTCCAGGGCCAAGTATGTGGGCCAGATTTGGAAATTCTGGATCTATTGGTATAATTCTTAAGACTCAATTTAAGGACTCTGTGTGAAGGAGGGAGAGGCAGAGGGAGGTGGATGGTGGGAATTTTCTAGAGTTCAAGAAAGTCAGCGTACGGCGGTGGATGCTAAGGATGAAGTATCTCCTTCATCTCCTCAGGAACTGTATGGCAAAGATGATGGCTACACAAGAGATCTTATAGCTGTGCCGCTGTAAGATCTCTACTGTAGGTGTTCTAATCCAATGGGAGAGCTCTTAATTAATTAATCCATCCCCAATAAGTGGCAGTAACTATGTTGGTGGGAGAAGCTCTCCCGCTGACATAGCGCTGTCCACACTGGCGCTTAGGTCGGTGTAATTTATGTTGCTCAGGGGGGTGGCTTAGTCACACCCCTGAGTGACATAATTTACACTGACATAAGTGGTAGCGTAGACATAGCCAAAGACGCCTTTTAAGAGTTCATGGACTGCTCTAATTATTTATGGAGTGGTGCTAGAATGAGCTGCAGAGTCCTACCACATGATTAGGGCCCTACCAAATTCACAGTCCATTCTGATCAATTTCACAGTCCTAGGATTTTTAAAAATCATAAATTTCGTGATTTCATCTATTTAAATCTGAAATTTCATGGTGTTGTAATTGTAGAGGTCCTGACCCCAAAAGGACGTGTGTGGGGGGGAGGGGGATGAAAGTTTATTGTGGGGGAGGGGTCGCGGTACTGCTACCCTTACTTCTGCGCTGCTGCTGGCGGTGGCGCTGCCTTCAGAGCTGGGCAGCTGGAGGGCGGCAGCTGCTGGCTGGGAGCACCGCTCCGGAGGCAGCAGCGCAGTAGTAAGGGCGGCATGGTACGGTATTGCTGCCCTTACTTCTGCGCTGCTGCTGGCGGGGTGCTGCCTTCAGAGCTGGACGTCCGGCCAACAGCCGCCGCTCTCTGGCCACCCGGCTCTGAGGGCAGCACAGAAGTAAGGGTGGTAATACCACGACCCCCTAAAATAACCTTGTGACCCCCCCGCAACTCCCTTTTGGGTCAGGACCCCCAATTTGAGAAATGCTGGTCTCCCCCATGAAATTGTATAGCATAGGGTAAAAGCACACAAAAGGCCAGATTTCACAGGGGGAGACCAGATTTCACGGTCCATGACGTGTTTTTCATGGTCGTGAATTTGGTAGGGCCCTACATATCATTGTGGTGTGCTCTGCATATTTTTTGTACCTTCCTCTTGCTGTCCAGCTCGTTGACCTACGAGGGCCGTTGCTCTCTTCAATCCACTAATATTCTACCCAGAACTTTAATTTTATCTGGAGACATCTTTTCTTTATTCCCGTTGAGTCTATTGGATCTTTTGGCTTCATTGTCAGAGTGGTCTTTGTGATAACATAATGATGGCTAGGAAGTTGATAGCTCTGTGGTGTCCTGCTACCCTTCGTTTATTGTGTTCCATAAGAGCTGAGAGCCGAAATTCACAAATGCAAACTTTGGACTAGTGGTGCAATAATAGGAATGATCTGCAAAAATGAATACAACGTTAGTGTTTGAATCCACAGGGCTGGTGAAAGTAATGTATAAAGTTCGCTTACATACCATATGTTTTGTGTCACTTCATTGAACTGATTAAACTTGAGGCATAAAACCATAAAAAAAATTAATTGAACAAAGTGCACATTCCTTATAGCAGTGGTTCTCAACTAGGGGTACACATACCCCTGGGGGTTCACAGAAGTCTTCCAGGGAGTACATCAGCTCATCTAGATATTTGCCTAGTTTTGCACTAGCAAAGCCAGTACAAACTAAAATTTCATACAAACAATGATTTGTTTATACTGCTCTATATTAGGGCTGTCAATTAATCACAGTTAACTCACGTGATTAACTTAAAATTAATCGCGATTAATCACACTTAAAACAATAGAATATCAATTGAAATTTATTAAATATTTTTGCATGTTTTTCTACATTTTCAATATTGATTTCAATTACAATGCAGAATGCAAAGTGCACGATGCTCACTTTATATTATTTTTTATTACAAATATATCACTGTAAAATAAACAAAAGAAATAGTATTTTTCAATTCACCTCATACAAATACTGAAGTGCAATCTCTTTATCGTGAAAGTGTAACTTACAAATGCAGATTTTTTTTTTTGGTTGCATAACTGCACTCAAAAACAAAACAATGTAAAACTTTAGAGCCTACAAGTCCACTAAGTCCTATTTCTTATTATGCCAATTGCTAAGACAAACAAGTTTGTTTACACTGATGGGAGATACTGCTGCCTGCTTCTTATGTACAATGTCACCTGAAAGTCAGAACCGGCGTTTGCATGGCACTTTTGTAGCTGACATTGCAAGGTATTTACATGCCAGATATGATAAACATTCTTATGCCCCTTCCATGCTTCAGCCACCATTCCGGAAGACATGCTTCCATGCTGATGATGCTTGTTTAAAAAAAATAACGCATTAATTAAATTGTGACTGTACTCCTTGGGGGGAGAATTGTATGTCTCCTGCTCTGTTTTACCTGCATTCTTCATATATTTTATGTTATAGCAGTCTCTTATGATGACCCAGGACATGTTCGTTTTAAGAACACTTTCACAGCAGATTTGACAAAACACAAAGAAGGTACCGGTGTCAGATTTCTAAAAATAGCTACAGCACTTGACCCAAGGTTTAAGAATCTGAAGTGCCATCCAAAATCTGAGAGGGACGAGGTATGGAGCATGTTTTTAGAAGTCTTAAAAGAGCAACATTCTGATGCAGAAGCTACAGAACTCAAACCACCAAAAAAGAAAATCAACCTTCTTCTGGTGGCATCTGACTCAAATGATGAAAATGAATATGCATCGCTCCGCTCTGTTTTGGATTGTAATCGAGCAGAACCCGTCATCAGCATGGAAGCATGTCTTCTGGAATGGTGGTTGAAGCATGAAGGGACATATGAATCTTTAGCGCATCTGGAATGTAAATATCTTGCAACGTGATCTACAACAGTGCCATACGAATGCCTGTTCTCACTGTCAGGTGACATTGTAAACAGGAAGCAGGCAGCATTATCTCCTGCAAATTGTAAGCAAACTTGTTTGTCTGAGCGATTGGCTGACCAAGAAGTAGGACTGAGTGGACTTGTAGGCTCTAACATTTTACATTGTTTTATGTTGAATGCAGTTATTTTGGAAAAATTCTACATTTGTAAGTTTAACTTTCATGATAAAGAAATTGCACTACAGTACTTGTATGAGGTGAATTGAAAAATATTTTTTTTGTTTTTTACAGTGCAAATATTTGTAATAAATATAAAGTGAGTACTATACACTTTGTATTCTGTATTGTAATTGAAATTAACATATTTGAAAACGTAATAAACATCCAAAAATATGTAAAATAAATGGTATTCTATTGTTTAACAGCGTGATTAATCATGATTAATTTTTTTTAATCGCTTGACAGTCCTACTCTATATACTATACACTGAAATGTAAGAACTATATTTAAATTCAAATATATTTATTTTATAATTATATGGTAAAGATGAGAAAGTAAGCAATTTTTCAGTAATAATGTGTTGTGACACTTTTTTGTATTTTTATGTCTGATTTTGTAAGCAGGTAGTTTAAGTGAGGTTAAACTTGGGGGTACACAAGACAAATCCGACTCCTGAAAGGGGTACAGTAGTCTGGGAAGGTTGAGAGCCACTGCCATCTAGAAACTAATAGCTTAGTTAAGCATGACACATTTGAGAAGTTGAGTTAACTTGTGCAAATTTCTGTTGAAACAACAATTTATTTTCCTTACTCGTAAAGGAAATACTCTTATTTTTAAAAAAAAGAAAAGGAGTACTTGTGGCACCTTAGAGACTAACCAATTTATTTGAGCATGAGCTTTCGTGAGCTACAGCTCACTTCATCAGTTCTGATGAAGTGAGCTGTAGCTCACGAAAGCTCATGCTCAAATAAATTGGTTAGTCTCTAAGGTGCCACAAGTACTCCTTTTCTTTTTGCGAATACAGACTAACACGGCTGTTACTCTGAAACTCTTATTTTTAAATCATGTGGCCCCAAACCCCCAGAATATGTGTGTGTGGGGGGAGGGTGGAGAGGGGGGTATTTGGGAATTAAAAGGGCTGTGCATCCAGAATACCTCCCAACCTCTCCCCCCAAAACCCAATCCCACCTCCCTCAACTCTTTGAATGAGCAAGTCTTCCCACTTATGGGAATGTTATCTGAAGAAGCAGCTCTTTCAGAGATAGGCATCCCTGTGTCCCCACATTCTGTGACTCACAGATTCCTTCTGAGCTTTGTGGATTAGATATATGCCTTCCCTCCCCACCATGCTTCCCATTCCTAAAATAACGGCTCAGGTCAAGTGGAACAAGGGACAGATCATTATCATTGTTTTGGTTTAAAAGGCCTACCACAGTAATCAGATTTCTTGATCGTCATCCTCTGCTTCAGCAGAAATATATGGCTCTATCATTGAAACCAATTTTATTTATTTCTGCTTTGTTGCATTCTAGCTCTCTTACTGACTCGCCCTTTGTTGTAATGACTCACCAGTACCTTTGTCGACAAAATGGTTGTGGTTTTTTTTGTTTTTTTTTACAAATACTTTTTAGTCTTATGATGTATGTGTTTTTGTGAAGTCATAACAATTTAATTAAATTTGGTAACAGCAGCATATATTTTATGACATTCTTTACAGCAATGTCTTGCAGCACTGTACAATTAACATGATAAAATGATCTGCGTGTCGGAGCAGTCTTTGTCTGAGATTAAAATATGTATCTTTAGCCTTGCTCTGTGTGGTGACACAGAACAGGCCTTTCCAGTTGCAGGAGCAGTGGCATATAGTTACAGAATGCTCTGGCTCCTCTTGAACCATTTTAAAAACTGGAGCAAGTTCAGATCCCAGTAATTGGTTGGGAACATAATGAGAGAGATCAGTTTGGCAGACAGGGACATAGCTTTGAAGTCAATGCATGATTTGACAGGGAACCAATGTAAAGACTTTAAAATAGGAGTAATGTGCTTGGGTGGGCATGTGCTTGTAAAGCTGTGTCCTGTCTATAATTTAAGCTGGAGCTCTTGGATATAAAGAATTGCAATCATTGCTAAAACATACATATTCATCAGTCGTTTCAGATTTGTCCTGGTTAACAACAGTCTCAGCGTGATGATATTTCAGGAATTCATAGATTTTTTAAAGCCAGCGGGGATCATTATGATCATCTATTCTATTCTGACCTCCTGGATAACTCAGACCATAGAACTCCTTCTTGTAATTCCTGCATCAAGTGGAATAACTTGTGGAGGAAATAGAGCTCATCTTTTAGAAAAAAGGAGTACTTGTAGCACCTTGAGACTAACAAATTTATTTGCTGTAGCTCACGAAAGCTTATGCTCAAATAAATTTTAGTCTCTAAGGTGCCACAAGTACTCCTGTTCTTTTTGTGGATACAGATTAATATGGCTGCTACTCTGAAACCTATCTTTTAGAAAGACATCCAGTCTTAACCTAGAGACTTCAAGTGAGGGAGAATCTAAAATTTGCTCTTTATCCAGTTGCAATTTTTCCTAGCTTCAACTTCCAACCATTGGGTCTTATGTCTTGCTTTTCTAAATGTAAGAGCCCTCTAATATTATAGGTGCTTAATAAATCAGTTTTAGGGATGGACAAGCTGAGATTAACATCACACCCAGGCTTTTTGTACTTGAATATGGACTTAGTGGTACTTTATTGAATGTAGTTGCTAAGGCGGAAACATTTCTCCACAACTGCTTAGAGCCAGTAATCAGTGCTTATGTCTTTCTTTGGATTCAGCTTCATAAAATTGTGAGACATCTATTATTGTATGCCCTGTAAAATACTGGTCAGAGTGAAAATTGCAGTGTGACATTCAGAATGAAGAGAAAAATATATCTGAGTATTGTATTGTCTGCATAGTTATGGAAGCATAGATTATACTTGCTAATAAAGGCATTTAGGTGCATTCTTAAATCAATCCCTGTTCATCAAATCATTTTGAGCATGTTCTCAACTTAAGCATGCGCTTAAATCCCATTGAGGTCAATTGGAATGTAAGTATGTACTTAATTTTAGGTACATTTTAAAGTGTTTTGAATAGGAATGGACTGCTGAATCTGGGCCAAAAAGACGAGAACAAGAGGCATAGTTTGAAAATATAAGAAGGGAAGTGAGAACTGAAAAATGCTGACCCAGTTAGACTGTCCTCATGTGGTATGAGAGGCACAATTTGAAACATGCCAAGGCTATATCAGATAGCTTATCAGTGGACCTTAAGTCGTGGCAGCATGCTGGAAAAATACATGATTCACTGTATCAAATGCCTCAGAAGTCCAGTGATGATGAAGTTGACACAAAACCTGCATCTGTAGCCATTAGTAAATATAATGTAATGTCATAGCTGTGCTATAGTAAATTCTCAAACTTGGCAGACATTTTTGTTAATGAAGTGAACAGTACAGGATCAGTATATTTAAAAAAATGTTTGCTGAAAAAATCCCAAAAACTTTTGATATAAAATATCACTCTGAAATTAGACCAAATCAGTAAAATCATCTACTATCAAAGAAGGTATATTCTGAGGAAAACTGGAGATACTTTAAACCTTTTTTTCTTTTGTTTTGGGTTGTCGAAATGATTGAATGTCCCTACTTTTAAAGCCTGACTTCTTGTGTTCTGAATCACTGGAGGCATAACAGTTAAATTACCAGGTAGGAGTATGATCTAGGAAACATTTTGCTCTCCTTAGTCCCTGTTTCAGTACTCTGATATCTGGCACAGACTAGGAAAGAAAAACAGTTATGGTCTCCACTGGACAACAGGAAGACTCTAAAGTTGGAACAACTGCATCTAGTTATTGAGTAAACAAGCAATCAGCTGTTGAGACCAACTGCTTATTTGTAGAGATGTTACAGAGTTGAAGACATCCAGTGTAGGTACCAAAATATGTATTCATTTGATTTTTCCTGGATTTAAAGCCTAGCTAGTATTTTAAAAAGGATTACAGGGATCCTGTGGCAATAATATTAGAAAAATACGTTGCCTGTGTCTTTCACTCTTATCTAGACTCTTAAATAGTTGACTATTCTGTGTTTTTTTTATTTGGATGTCAAATCAATCATGTAAGAAACGTTAACTTCCAGAAATAATATAGGGCAACAATTTACCAAAACAGAACTTGTTTCCTGTCAGATTTTGCATTTGTATGTGACCTGATGTGGGTTGGACTCGTGAGTATTTTTAGTGAAGTTGAGTATAATAAATAAAAAATGTGAATAAATTAATCTTTAGAATCATCTACATGACCATAATTTAGATTTGGACAGGTAAAGAAGTTAGTAACAATATTCAATCAGTATGATACATTTCTTGAGCAGACTATTTGATTTTATTATACATTTTCAAAAGCTCCAGCTGCCTTTGTCACAAATTAAAAATGGGATTGTGTAACAAAAACTCCCCAATCCAGCAGCTTTCCTTCATCTCAAACCATAAATGAATGAACTGATGATGAAAACAAATCCAAACAATTTCCCATGTCATTCATAGAGGGCAGCTGTTGTTGCTTTCCTCCTTCCACAATGGATAAGTAACTGGGCTTCCCAAATTTCCCAGAATCTGGGTATTTAAGTCTAATGGAACAATAAAATGACATGGAGGAAGTCAGAACTGATATGGGGAGTTGGAACTTCAGGTTGTGGGCTGTACATTGTTATCCAGATGTGGCACTTCTTCTTGTCTTGAAGAATAGGGGTATAAATCTACAGTCTTCTAACAGTACCTTGTGGTGTTTGTTAGTTCATGTACAAGGATATATGGTGGCTTGGCATAAATATCCTCACTTGGCTTCTTCCTTGGAGGTACAGTAGAGACAAGAAAAGAAACTACAGACAATACAAAAATAGAGTTTCCATACTTAGAATTTGCTTTCAACAAAAGCTTCCAATAATGCAGCCTTTCACATTCCTGACAGATTTATCAGGTCTAGCCACTTGAAGCCCAAACTATAGCTTAGTTTGAATCTGATTTTTCCATGAGCTGATGTCATGACTGGACCCATAGAGCAGTTTCAAAACTATTGCTTTAGATTGCATCATTACTTTAAAACCTCTGTTTTTTGACCCAAAGTGCCTTTCTTAGAACAGTGAATAAATGTCAGTATTCAGTCAAAACATGCTCATTTTAAACCATGTGAACTTCAATCATCACAATCCAACCTGTTTTTGCAGTTAAAAAAAAAAATACTCATTGGTATTTAAAAACGATCATTTCCAAAGTGTTGAGAATATGGAGGGGAAGGTTGGGTTGGAGAAAAGAGTAGAATAAAAAAATGCTGTGATTTTTTTGCCCCATTTTTATAGAACCTGACATGCTTCTGAAAAAAGGTTGGATCACTTAAATATTCAGACTCTTACATGTTCCTAATGCATTTTTATCACATTAAGATTTGTAACCTGTATCAACACACAATGGCACATAGTAAAAAATTAACAGCCAGCCAGCTCCCTGTGGATAGTTGAGAAGGGTGATTTACGAAAAAAAAAAAAAATCCTTTACAGAAGATTTTCTAAGGCAGTTAAATCACTGTGATGCTATTTGTAGAATACAAAACAAACGCAAGTTATTATGGTATAAGTTAAAAGAAAAGGAGTACTTGTGGCACCTTAGAGACTAACAAATTTATTTGAGCATAAGCTTTCGTGAGCTACAGCTCACTTCATCGGATGCATGTAGTGGAAAATACAGTGGGGAGATTTTATATACACCGAGAACATGAAACAATGGGTGTTACCATACACACTGTAACGAGAGTGATCAGGTAAGGTGACATCAGATTTGTGTCCATTTATTCTTTTACGTAGAGACTGTTCAGTTTGGCCAATGTACATGGCAGAGGGGCATTGCTTACCTACATGCCTCCAGCTTTCATCCAGACCACACCACATGATCCGTTGTCTACAGCCAAGCTCTACGATACAGCTGCATTTGCTCCAACCCCTCAGACAGAGAGACAAACACCTACAAGATCTCTATCAAGCGTTCTTACAACGACAGTACCCACCTGCTGAAGTGAAGAAACAGATTGACAGAGCCAGAAGAGTACCCAGTAGTTACCTACTACAGGACAGCCCAACAAAGAAAATAACAGAACACCACTAGCCATCACCTTCACCCCCAACTAAAACCTCTCCAACGCATCATCAAGGATCTACAACCTATCCTGAAGGATGACCCATCACTCTCACAGATCTTGGGAGACAGGCCAGTCCTTGCTTACAGACAGCTCCCCCAACCTGAAGCAAATACTCACCAGCAACCACACACCACACAACAAAACCACTAACCCAGGAACCTATCCTTGCAACAAAGCCCGTTGCCAACTGTGCCTACATATCTATTCAGGGGACACCATCACAGGGCCTAATCACATCAGCCACACTATCAGAGGCTCATTCACCTGCACATCCACCAATGTGATATATGCCATCATGTGCCAGCAATGCCCCTCTGCCATGTACATTGGCCAAACTGGACAGTCTCTACATAAAAGAATAAATGGACACAAATCAGATGTCAAGAATTATAACATTCAAAAGCCAGTCAGAGAACACTTCAATCTCTTTGGTCACTCGATTACAGACCTAAAAGTTGCAATTCTTCAACAAAAAAACTTCAAAAACAGACTCCAACGAGAGACTACTGAATTGGAATTCATTTACAAACCTGGATACAATTAACTTAGGCTTGAATAAAGACTGGGAGTGGATGTGTCATTACACAAAGTAAAACTGTTTCTTGCATCCGATGAAGTGAGCTGTAGCTCACGAAAGCTTATGCTCAAATAAATTGGTTAGTCTCTAAGGTGCCACAAGTACTCCTTTTCTTTTTATGGTATAAGTTGTAAGTAAGGAATAGATACAGTACATAAAACAAGCTTGGAGTTCAAAAATTAATAGCAAATGCAATTGCAAACCTGTAGGCTTAAAACATAATTTTTTTTAATTTTTATTTTTGTAAAAGCAAACCAGCTGAAGGAAAGATCCTAGTCTTCATTTTCTATTGCACTTGTTGTTCTTACTCTTTTAACAGTCATTTTAATCAAATTGCCATGCTTGTTTCAAATAGTGGGAATCAAAGATCCAATCCCATTATTTCAGTGCCTTGCAGAATTGTGAACTTTAATTTTACCCCTTTAGGTGGGGATGGGGTGAATCCAGGCTTAAATGGTCTTGGTGCATAATACTTTTCACATAGATAGGCCTCAATTCAGAAAAGTTCTTACACATGCTTAACTTTAAGTACTGGCTTATGTCTATATGAGGTAAACAGAACTTAAGCATGTGCTTAACTTTAATCATGTGCTAACGTGCCATTCTAGATAGGATGATTTCTTGAATTTGCAAAAAGAAAAGGAGTACTTGTGGCACCTTAGAGACTAGTGCCACAAGTACTCCTTTTCTTTTTGCGGATACAGACTAACACGGCTGCTACTCTGAGACCTTTCTTGAATTTGAGACCTAATGCTTTCACCAGAGACTATCCAACTGTTTTATAGACAGTTAAAGAAGCCTTACAACACTCTTGTAAAATAAGGTTTTACAGACACTTCCATTACAGTTGTGCTTGGATGAGACACTGCTTCAGGTATTGAAGGATACACTACACTACCCTGCGGGTGGTGAGTGGCCGGAAGATGTGACTGTCAATGTAGATGTGCCCCCAGGGAGATATGTAGGTTATCTGTTAGTTAGTTAGTTTTTTATATATTTTATTAAATGAAGAGGTGTAACCATAGCCAGAGTTATTAATAAATAACAGAAACGGCTTCTTATTTAGTTACGCTAATGGATAGTAATTCTACAGATTTAGACAAACAAACTGATTTTTTGTGTGTTTTTAAATTGAAGCAGTCTCCTAGAATGTACAATGAAAATGTGGCATCAATGTAAGATTTCTGGGCATCTAAAATATTTTACTTGTCTCACAATAACTCTGGTTCAGCCTTAGGACTTTTGAGCAAGATGAATTCCCCTCTTTTAACTTAACTGTCTCATTTTAAATTAAAAGGATGCGTTTTTTAGGCTCCCCTGCTTCAGAACAATTAGATCTCAGCTACTTGGACTAGAGGTTGGGTTCATACAGATGACAATCCTGCAATGAGCTCCATGTGTGAGGAACGCTGAGTTTCCATTACTGATTATCCTAATTCTGCTGTATTGCCTGTGAGGAGGAGGAGCGGGGTGGTAAATAAATAACTTTTTAATGGAACCATCAGTATATCTGCATGCTCTACTAAATGATTTTGTCACCTCATACTTTCTCGTTCCTTCCCTTCATTGTGCCCTGATTCAGAAAAGGATTTAAGCATGTGTTTAAGTCCATCCCTATTTATGACAGCACTTAAGCACATGGGATAAGAGGGAAGGTCCTCTTATTGATCAGTAACTGGTTAAGAGAGAGGATTCAAAGGAAAGGAATAAATGGTCAATTTTTCAGAATGGAGAGAGGTAAATAGCAGTTTCCCTCAGGGAACTGTACTGGGACCAGTGCTGTTCAACATATTCACAAATGATCTGAAAAAAGGATAAACTGTGAGGTGGCAAAATTTTCAGATGATACAAAATTATTCAAGATAGTTAAGTCCAAAGCAGATTGTGAAGAGTTGCAGAAGGATTTCACAAAACTGGGTGACTGGGCAACAGAATGGCAGAGGAAATTCAATGCTGACAAATGCAAAGAATGCACATTGGAAAACATCATCCCAACTATACATACAAAACGATAGATCTCAATTAGCTCTTAACACTCAGTGAGGAGATCTTGGAGTCATTGTGGATAGTTCTTGGAAAACATCAGCTCAACCGTGCCAGTAAAAAAAGCTAACAGAATGTTAGAAACCGTTAGGAAATAGAGAGATAGTAAGACAGAAAATATCATAATGGCACTATATAAATCCATGGTATGCCCACATCTTGAATACTCCATGCAGTTTTAGTCGCCTCATCTCAAAAAAGATGTATTGGAATTGAAACAGGGTCAGAAAATGGCAACAAAAACGGTTAGAGGTATGGAACAGCTTCCATATGAGGAGAGATTAAAGACGGGACTTTTCAGCTGGGAAAAGAGTTGACTAAGAGGGGGATATAATAGAGGTGTGGAGAAATTGAATAAGGAAGTGTTATTTACTCCTTCGCATAACACAAGAACCAGGGTCACTCAATGAAATTAATAAGCAGCAGGTTTAAAACAAACAAAAAGGAAGTACTACTTCACACAACACACAGTCCACTTATGGAACTCATTACCAGGGATGCTGTGAAGGCCAAAGCTATAACAGGGTTCAGAAAGAATTGGATAAGTTTGGGAAAGATAGATCCATCTGTGGCTACTAGCTAAGATGGTTAGAAATGCAACCCCATGCTCTGGGTGTCCCTAGTCTCTGACTTCCAGAAGCTGGGAGTGGACAACAGGGGATGGATCACTCGGTAACTTCCCGTTCTGTTCATTCCCTGTGAAGCATCAGGCATTGGCCACTGTCAGAAGACAGGTTTCAGAGTAACAGCCATGTTAGTCTGTATTCGCAAAAAGAAAAGGAGTACTTGTGGCACCTTAGAGACTAACCAGAAGACAGGACACTGGGCTAGATGGACCATTAGTCTGACCCAGTGTGGCCGTTCTTATGTTGTTCTGAATAGTGATGCTTTTTGAAGCAGGGCATTACTGAGCCATGTCAAATACAGTTTGTAAGCTATTCAGGGCAATGTCAATGTTTTATTTTGTGAGATGACTTGCACGTTTTTGAGAGCTTGATTAATAATAAGTAGTTGTTCTGTTTTCTCATAGAAATATTTTTGTTTAGATTCATGTTTTCTCATAGAAATATTTTTGTTTAGATTCATCGGTAAAAAGTGTAAATCAGAAAAAATTAACTGGTTTGTTACTTGTCAGTTGTCAGTTTGCTTTATTTTTCTATCTCTATTTTGCTAATGTTGAGCTTCTGTAGGACAGACTATATTCTTCTTTTCAATGCACTCCTCTTATTACAAAAGTGCATTGAGTGCATCTTAATTCTGTGGTCTATACTCATTTGCTTTTCTTGTTTTCATTCTAGCATTTCTGAAACCAAAGAACCATAATATCTCATACAAATAATATTTTTATGAGATGCTATAGTTTGATTAGTAAACTGAAAAATAAACCAATATGTTCTTTAAAGTATATTGTACAAAAGATCCATGTGACTTTATATTTGTTTGTCACAAACTAAGCAGCACATCAGTTTTTCTCAATTTTTCTTTTGAAGCGTCCAAACTCTTGAAGGTTTTGTTTGCCTCTGACATGTGTATCACATGCCACATCCGTGGACATTACTGTGCCACATATATATGCAGGAACTGGATAGCTTTTATTCTAAATTCACAGAAACCATGCCCAGTGTACAGCAGCAGAAGCTAGGCCATGTTTTTTAAGGCCTTGGCACCTCTCAGAACAGTGTTTACTTTGATTTTTTTGTTTTGTGTTATGACTAATGCTTAGCAATGTCCTTCAGTAAAGTATACAAATCAACCCCAAGCAAAACTTCCAGTCCCAGCTGTGACTCTGGAAATGAAAGCCCGTTCATCAGCGCATGGAAACAAGATGGTCAGATTATATAATTCCAAATGTTAAATCATTTATGTCTTGCAGAAGAATGTTCCTTCTACATGTTAATTTGCAATGGACATGAATCTTTTTATATTACGTATGAAGTAGCACGTTGTATTTCTGAAACCAGCTGTACACACTGTCGAGCCAGAAACATACAATGACAAATAAATGTGTGAATTCCAATTGTATTCATGTTTTCTAAATTTGTTCAGTGCAACATTACCTTCCAGCTGCCTAAAAATCTGGGGTAAGACCATTTTTTTTCTTTACTAGTATTGTGATTTAGCTTACAATGTTCAGAAAGTCTGTCCGTCCTTCCTTCCTCCTTTCCCATGTCTAACTCTTGCAGGCCTTACAGTATTACAGTAACTTTTAAGCTAATTCTTTTCCTACATAAGTTATTGCTTAGGGCATGTCCACATGACAAGTATAACTGAGAACTAGTGTGAATTGACCGCCACAGTTATGGATGTCCATGTTCTAACATGTTGTTTTATTGCTAGTATGGCACAACAGTGGTTCTTTAACAATGTTAGGCAAACGGTATTGTGGCCTAGGACTTGAACACATGCAGATATGCTGGATCAGACGCAGAGTCTATCTAGTTCAGTATCCTGACTCTAACAGTGGCCAGCACCAGATGCCTTAGAGGAAGTTGCAAGAAATCCTACATGGGCACATGTGGGATAATCTGCCCACCATGAAGGTCTCCACTAATAGTTAAAGATTGGTTTAAGCCCTGAATCATGACATTTTATATTCCCTTTTTAACTTCGTTACCAGTTAACTATTATAACTTTAGATATTCTTGCTATCTCTTTAAATGTCCAGTCTCTTTGAATCTTGCTAAATTCTTTGCCTCAGTGACATATATAAGAATGCTTTTGCTTTTACAGTAGAGCAGATATTTGTAATATAATTTTATTATCATGTATAATATATTTTTATTACATTATTTATATATATGTATAATATACTTTGATTACATTATATATTTTAGGGAGTTGGTGAGTGTATGGAATAACCTCTACTATATGTCCTTAGGGTTATCTAAGTAGTGAATTCCTTTGGTGAAGTCTTTATATTTCATGGTATTCAGACAGTATGAAATTACAACATAACATGATATATGAGTAAACACTATACTAGAGAGCTATTTGGTTTCTTTGCAACTTTGTGATTTCTTTAAAAAAAAAAAAATGAAATGCTTTGAGTTTTCTTTCCTTCATCCTGAGTACCTACTGTTCCATACTTGCTGGGGGCTTTCTTTCCAGCCGTGTATGGCAGTTGGCCATCAACAGTGAGAGCTTTCACAAGGTTTTGGTATCATATGGCTGAAATCCAGTCAGTGCCACTCTCTGTGATGTTCTGTGAGGACTAGAATCTGGGTCAGTGGGGTGGCTGTTGCATCCATGCTGCTATCTGGCAGTTATGATAAGGCTGCATACGTTATCACAAAGACCCTGTGGAGGTAAACACAACAGGAAGTGTCACCTCTGAAGGCCAGACTGACAGCTTCTCTTGTGGGCTCTTTTTATTGGTCCAGAGGCCCTCTTAAGCCAAGGAGGAGTTCCAAGAAGTGTCCATGTAACAAGATGGACTCCTTTGTCAGATCTCATGACAGGCCTACTCTTCTGCTCACTCTTGGCCCCTGCTCTGACTCCTGGTTTCTGGCATTGACCTTCTCACAGTTTCTCGTCTCTGATTGCTATTGCTCTGACCACTAGGCCTGGCTGCCCAATCCCTGGGCATGACGCTCTCCCCTTCTTTCCAAACCTCTTTTCTACTTTGTGGTGGAGTTGCTCCATTTAAGTTTTCTCTTTCAGTTACCTAATGGGAAAGCTTGCAGAAAGGGATGATTTTAACGTTAAAGTGCAGGACTTGACATGAGACCTGGGTGCTACTTCCAGCTCTGCTACTGACTTGTATGACACTTGTGCCTCAGTTTTCCCAGCTGTAAAATGGGGATGATGGTAATACTTACCTGCCATCCAGGGATGTTCTGAGATTAATTAATATTTGTAAATTGCTTTGTATTCTCATGGCACCTTACATTATGTTATTTAAAAAGTGAAGGAGGCAAGGAAAGAGGGCATGCTGTATGTGTGGCTACAGCTCTGAAAATGAAGAGAAATCACAAAGGTTAGAGATGTCTCAAACATCACAGTTCACTCCAGACCACCTTCCATGGACTCCATTTGACTTGCCTGTCTCTCTACCTTATAGCTATTGCCCTGAAGCATCCCAGTGCGAAGCTGCAACAGACACACTCAGTATCTGCTAATCTGGACTGGAGTGTTAAAGGGTCTTCAGAAGCTGTTTACTGGGGAGCAAGAATTTAAGACCAAATACTTTGCAGCCAGGTTGTGCCAAAAATGTTTGGAGAATGCTTACGAGTTGCCATGCTGTTGGCCTCGGTTGGAAAGGAATGAACCACTTTTGCTTCTGTTTTAATGGATTCTGAGATGCAGAATACAATTTGCAGATAAGCTATTCAACATACAGCTGAATGCAAGGGAAATATAAAGGTCAAGTTAAGAACCAGAAATGTGCGCTGTTGTCCTGTTCTGCAGAGAATGGTTTTTTCAGCTTGACTTCTGGCATCGATCTTCACCAGCAGTGTGATCCATTACTGACCACATGTGCTGTGAATCTGGGTTCCACTAGGCCTCACGTGAACTCTTTTTGTTGCAGAGCTGCAAATGGTTTCATCCCATCTCCATGCACAAGGTTAGGTGGACCCATTATTGACAGTTATTAGCAGCAATGAGTCATTTTCCTTGGTCTGGCACCATGATCTGTAGAAGTTGGAGGGTCACGTGCATTCTGTATGGTATGGGCTGGATGAATGGACTATATGGTGGATAGAAAGTTGGCTAGATTGTCAGGCTCAACCGGTAGTGATCAATGGCTCCATGTCTAGTTGGCAGCCAGAATCAAGCGGAGTGCCCTAAGGGTCGGTCCTCGGGCCAGTTTTGTTCAATATCTTCATAAATGATCTGGAGGATGGTGTGGATTGCACCCTCAGCAAGTTTGCAGATGACACTAAACTGGGAGGAGAGGTACATACGCTGGAGGGTAGGGATAGGATACAGAGGGACCTAGATAAATTGGAGGATTGGGCCAAAAGAAATCTGATGAGGTTCAACAAGGACAAGTGCAGAGTCCTGCACTTAGGATGGAAGAATCTTATGCACTGCTACAGACTAGGGACCAAATGGCTCGGCAGCAGTTCTGCAGAAAAGGACCTAGGGGTTAAGGTGGACGAGAAGCTGGATATGAGGCAACAGTGTGCCCTTGTTGCCAAGAAGGCCAATGGCATTTTGGGATGTATATGTAGGGGCATTGCCAGCAGATCGAGGGACGTGATCGTTCCCCTCTATTCAACATTGGTGAGGTCTCATCTGGAGTACTGTGTCCAGTTTTGGGCCCCACACTACAAGACAGATGTGGAAAAATTGGAAAGAGTCCAGCGGAGGGCAACAAAAATGATTAGGGGACTGGAACACATGACTTATGAGGAGAGGCTGAGGGAACTGGGATTGTTTAGTCTGCGGAAGAGAAGAATGAGGGGGGATTTGATAGCTGCTTTCAACTACTACTTTGAAAGGGGGTTCCAAAGAGGATGGATCTAGACTGTTCTCATTGGTAGTAGATGACAGAACAAGGAGTAATGGTCTCAAGTTGCAGTGGGGGAGGTTTAGGTTGGATATTAGGAAAAACTTTTTCACTAGAAGGGTGGTGAAACCCTGGAATGCGTTACCTAGGGAGGTGGTAGAATCTCCTTCCTTAGAAGTTTTTAAGGTCAGGCTTGACAAAGCCCTGACTGGGATGATTTAGTTGGGGATTGGTACTGCTTCTGAGCAGGGGGTTGGACTAGATGACCTCCTGAGGTCCCTTCCAACCCTGATATTCTATGATTCTAAATAAACATTGTGATAACTTGTCTTGAGAAGCCTGAGTCCTGTGATAGTGCAAGAGGGAACTGACCTATATTGCAAGGAAACTGCCTACAGTGTGAAATGCTATATTTGTGTGCAGCCTCTTTTGTCATCCAGAGAAATGATTTGAAGCTTTTTATAAGGTTACAGCCAGCCTCATATTGATTTTGTTCACTCTGTATGTGTTTAACTTAAAACATTTTGCAAAAAATCTATTTGTTGAGCGTCAGCTGTTTTATCTAGTTTTGATATGTAAGATTATGCTGGAAGGGTTAAATATAGGGAATCTTTGATTTAAAA
This sequence comes from Eretmochelys imbricata, assembly GCF_965152235.1. Lineage (NCBI taxonomy): Eukaryota > Metazoa > Chordata > Testudines > Cheloniidae > Eretmochelys > Eretmochelys imbricata. Next base: position 246,991,525 of record NC_135573.1, read on the forward strand.
AAAATATTTTAATTCTCTGGTGGTGGTCATCTTTTTGATCATTAAGACATATTTTTGGAGCATTAACATTACAGAAAATACTGATGTTTTCACATATGCTGTAGTGATAATACACCTTTTTTTTTTTTTTTTGGCAAAGTAGTTGAGAATTGTTAATCCAGTATTTTTTCTGTTCCTTGCAAACTAGACTGTTGGCTGTTTTCTTCTCTTTAGGTAAGAAAAGACTTACGATAATCTTGTCCAACAATGAAAGTAGCTTGTAGCAAATACAAACTTGGGACATAGGTCTTATATAGCAGGAAGGAAAGTGAAAATTATCCTTTGATCTAATGCACAATACAGCATTAAAAGTTAGTACTGTACCATTCTCAGGGTATGAGCCATTACTTAATTTTCTTGACCGAGATTCTTCCTCACATGTATGTTTTAATTGGAGATTGATCCAGTACAGAGCATCTTGCATTTTTGAAAATGATCCAGGTGGGAATGTATAAATGTTTTAGCATGAAGAAAAGGAGTACTTGTGGCACCTTAGAGACTAACCAATTTATTTGAGCATGAGCTTTCGTGAGCTACAGCTCACTTCATCAGATGCATACCGTGGAAACTGCAGCAGACTTTATATATACACAGAGAATATGAAACAATACCTCCTCCCACCCCACTGTCCTGCTGGTAATAGCTTATCTAAAGTAATCATCAGGTTAGGCCATTTCCAGCACAAATCCAGGTTTTCTCACCCTCCACCCCCCCACACAAATTCACTCTCCTGGTTAGTCTCTAAGGTGCCACAAGTACTCCTTTTCTTTTTGCGAATACAGACTAACACGGCTGTTACTCTGAAACCTGTTTTAGCATGAGAATTTGAAATTAGATGTTTACCATTAGTTGTACAGGAAAGCACTTGCGCTGAGAGAGCACAAAGAGAACACACTTAACTTATGGCTTGAAAATGTGTTGAATACCTACTAGCCGGAAGCTGATATGAAAATAAAAGTGGATGACTCACCGGTGATATCCAGGGGCAGCGATCTGAAAGGAGGCCATTCCCAGCTGCTGAGAGGAGGAGGGACACTGGGATTCCTGCTATAATGCTGTCTCTAGACTCTGTCAGGGGTTGTGGGGGTGTCTTCTTTTTATACCTTCCCTTGGCTGGTAGGTAAATTTGAAGCTATCACAACTGTTGGAAGGGAGAATTTATTTTTCTTTCCTTGTTCCTGTCTGATCCTCACAACTTGATTGTTGTTGTGTGGAGTCCAAGGTTCACTCACTCAAAAGGGTGAGATGGTGGGAATCTACCTAATCCTGCTCCTAATGCAGGCAATGGTAAGATTTACATGAACTTCAGTGGGGCCAAGATTTTTACCACCAGTGCCAGCCTCTGCTGCAGCTGCTCAGAACTTTTCTGAGCAAGGACTCAGTGAAACTGATGTGAATCTGGTGACTTTCACAGCTGCTTACACACAAACTTGTGTAAAAAGCAAGTTCCAAAGCAGTGTGGAAATAATACAACACATGTATGGGGATGTACAAAGCTGAAGCATAACTCAAATTGAAACACAAATGATTTTTGTTTCACAAGCTAGAAAAGTGAATGTAGTTGATTTTAATACTATAATTTTTTGTAACTAAGTTTTTTGTATGCACTGTGGGGAAATGTGGGAATTTGAAAAATCTGATTGTTAGACTTCTCAAAGGAAAATTAAACATAAACACCTATGTATTTATTTTTTAAAAAAATCAACAAAACTTCTAGTTAAAACCACCAAAGCAAATCCATCTAAGAATATTGCTGAATGGAGTATAATCTGTGACCTTTTGTTTGTAACTTGGTACGATGATAATGCGTTCATCTTTGTTAAAAGATGAATATATTAACACCACTGGTATGTCTTTGTCCACTTTCTGTTTATGTACATCTACTTCAGTGCTCTGACTTTAGAGGAGACATGGTGCACCATGGTTATGAATATTTTCAAAGTTATGATTTTGCTATCTTGTGTCAATGTAAATAAGTGCAACTTGCTTTAAAGAAGTATTTCCCGGTTAATAGTATCAGACATACTGTTCAGTAAGGAATTACTTACTTCTTCCTGTATGTTAAAGTGGAAGAGAGATTCAATCCAAATCTGTTGTTGTTGACCAAAGCTGGCGGAACAGCTAAGAGTTGGAAATCTATGTCTGTCTTTACCTAAAGTTACTAGATCTACAGAAGACTGTCTGGAATGTCAGCCAGGTGACTTTCAAGGAGAATGTTGCTGGTGACATTCAGCTGGTATGGCTGACCTTGATAGGCAGGGGCTAGGGAATAATGTCTGCAGATAATTTGGCCCTTTTTCTGTAACTATAAATTCTGTTAATAAATAGATTAATTGTTTTGGATAACTCAGATAAACTTTGTAGGCAATCTGAGTAAAAATATGGTTGAAATATACAAGGGAAGTAATTAAGCAGAATGTACATTAGCGGAAGAATTGATTATTCAGATTCAAAGTCCTTGTCAGAGATGTTTGAAAAGTACTGTGTGATATGTATATACAGATGGAAAAAATAAGAAAAAATAGAACTGCATGCTGTTGTATTTGTTGTGACGTGCTTTTTGGTCAGATGAAGGTTTGTTATTTTGTTGCTTGTTTAGGCTTTTCTGTCTGACTTTGTGTCTTTAGTAGTAACACTTTGAAGAGGTGTTGATATTATGGTATACATTATCTAAATGCATATGGCCACTTAATTATGAGTCCAGAATCTTTTGTAATCTGCTTAGCGAGAAGAGATAAGTGCTAAGTAAAATTACAACAATGAAAGTGTTTGTAGCTATTTAATTTGTCATACATTCTTTATTGGTGACAATACATTCTACCATCATAGGAGGTTGAGCTGGATAATATTTTTCCATGTTTAGCTACCATGACCCTATTTGCCCCCTGTTAAATCACATGAAAACGGAGGAATATTTTCTATAACGTGCAGTACTTACAATATAAAATGCCTCTTGTTCAGCTAATAGGAGCAGAGACCTAATGTGTAAAGTGTAAAACTCGTAAAATATACTGCACTTGGCGTTAAACCTTTATCCATAGCCAAAGTATTTAAAAAGGGGGAATGGAAGGAATATAGTACATTATTGTGCAGCGCTTCATTTGTTGCTGGAGTTATAATAGGAAGCTAAAGATATGTCTATAGGGAAGTGTATAATTTGTACTCCTTTAAAAATGGCAGGGGAAAGAAGAGTTAACGTCTTGCGCACTTAGTTGTGATTAAGGCTAAGATTTTGTCACGGATATTTTTAGTAAAAGTCACGGACAGGTCACGGGCAAAAAGACAAAAAATTCACGGATGCCATGACCTGTCTGTGACTTTTTTAATAAAAATATCCCAGACAAAATGGAGATCTGCGGGTCCCCACACCGCCTGAAGTGGGGCAGCTGCACAGGGGCTAGGAGCCGCTGCAGGGGCTGCAGGGTACCACTGCCGCTTGCAGCTCTGGGGGTCCCCCTGCTGTCCGTGGGGGCTGGGAGCTGTGGGGTGCCCCCACCTCCCATGGCTCCGGGGGCCCACAGGAGCTGGGAACTCGGTGGTTCCCTCGCAGCCGCAGTAGCTGGATGCCCACCACGCGGGGGCTGGAGCTCAGGGGTTCCTGCGGCAGTCGAGAGCTGTGAGGTTGCCCGCCGCCCACAGTGGCTGGGAGCTCGGGTTCCCCTGCCACTGGCAGCTCCAAGGGCCCCCACTGCCTGCAGTGGCCAGGAGCTCTGGGGGTTCCCCCACCACTCGCAGTGGCTGGGAGCTGCGGGGTACCCTGCCACCTGCCGCAGCTTAGAGCTCAAGGCGCTGCCAGAAGCGGCAGGGGGTACCCCGCAGCCCCCTACCTCTGCGAACGGTGGGACCCTGCAGCTCTCGACCACTGTAGGCTGAAGTCATAGAGGTCTCTGGAAGTTACGGATTCCAGTGACTTCCGCGACCTCCGTGACTAAATCGTAGCCTTAGTTATTAGTTTGTCTGTTTTCTCACATCCACGAAACAATGATTTTAGAAAAGAAAAGCACTTTAAGAAGCCCTCCGTGTGCTCTGGACATCCAGATCATTGCTACCTATTGCTAGCAACTTGCCTCTTGCTGTTGCTGCTTCACCAGTTCTCTCGTTTCCCATATGACATTTTAATTTTTTTTTAATGTTTAATTAGGGCCCTCCGGCAGAGCAAACTATAAACTGGATTTACTATTATTGCAGCCCTTGTTGTGCTAACCATTGCATGGTGGTAGTCCTTGCCTTGAAGAGAGTTTACAGTCTAAATAGACAAGAGAGACAATGGGTGGGGGCAGTGGGAATTAGAGGCACAGAGATTGATTTTATTATTCAGCCCTGCTATAGCAGGAGTCCATAGCTGCTGCCAGAGTTTCCCAGCTGCTGTACCGCGTAGCAGCCCAGAACAACCCTGTTCCAATAGCCACTGGCATTTAGAATACAGGGCCAACCTGACTGCATTGTAATAATTTTTTTAATATAACCCACTCGGCTCTGAGATTGAGCAAACAATTCTTTCCTCCCCCCCCCCCCCCCCGCCCCACCCATCTTATTTTCAGCTGGAAATCTTCACAGAGACACTATGGGTTAGTTGTTAGGAAGGCTCCTATCAGCACAGGGGTGGGCAAACTGCCGGCCGGATCCGGCCCCTCAGGGCTTTGGATCCGGCCTGTGGGATTGTCACCCCTGTGGTGCCACAGGCCCCATGCTGCTCCCGGAAGCGGCCGGCACCGCGGCACCCGGGGAATGGGGCGGGGGGGCAGAGGGGTCCGCGCGCTGCCCTCACCTGTGGGTTCCACACCCAAAGCTCCCATTGGCTGGGTTTCCTGGCCAATGGGAGCTTTGGGTGTGGAACCCACAGGTGAGGGCAGCGTGCGGAACCTCTGCCCCCCCGCCCCCCAGGGGTCACAGGGACGTGGTGCTGGCCGCTTCTGGGAGCGGCGCGGGGCCAGGGCAGGCAGGGAGCCTGCCTTAGTGGTGCGGCACCTCTGCCACCCCGGAGCTGCTTCCGGTGAGCGGCACCAGCTGGAGCCTGCACCCCTCCTGCACCCCACATCCCAACCCCTTGCCCTGGTTCCCCCTCCTGAGCCCCATCCTGCACATTGCACCCCCTCCCATACCCCGCAGTCCCTCCCACACCCCAACCCCCTGCCCCAGCCCTACATTCATGGCCCTGCATGCAATTCCCCCACCCAGATGTGGCCCTCGGGCCAAAAAGTTTGCCCACCCCTGTATTAGCATTAGCTCCAGAATGCGGTTGTGAAGAATGAAAGAACTGCTAGGAAATCTCATTGGATAAGGAGGCAAATTCTGTTTCATGTTCACTGTTAAGGTTTATGCTGTAGGATTCTCCTTCCCACCACAGTGCTTAGTAAGGTTACTTTTATGCCGCCGTTTGTCACTGACCCTTGTCTATTGAAGCTCTATCCCTGTACTTATTTTCATAGAAGATTCTTTTCTTTTATTTGACATTAGGCTTGGACCTTCTCCTGGAGAGCTGCTGGTCTTATCTACAGGGACAATAGATTCAAAGAAAGGACAAATTACTGTAGGTAATCTCACTTTCAGAAGAAGGATATTGAGATATCTACTAACCTAGATGAAATAAAAACAAAGAGGTATTCTCTTCACTCCCCCCCCCCCCCCAGTTTAAAGAACTGGAATACAATTTTGCTGAGTTAATTCTTGGTTTCTTTCTCAAATAGTTTTTATGGATGCAGGTATTACCTTCAAAAGAAAATATTCCCCCCCCCTCCCTTTTATGCTCATGAAACGGTTCAAAGATTGCCCTTTTGACTTCACATATGCCTCAGAAGCACTTGGTGCTGTTGATAGATGACCTAAACAGCAGTAACCTTTCCATTTAAACAGATTATGATTTTATCTGAAGATTATTCCTGAGAAAAATCTCTCAGGCTGTTTTCACATATTGATTTAGTTTTAGAGCAGTTCTGGTTCTTGTGACTGTCCTTCAAAATGTACTTTTACTCTTGTTTATTCACCCTAATCACTTTCTGACAGTTTCTAGGGTGGCCAGAAGTGGGAATATTTAGGAGGGGTTATGAAAGTGCTGGAGTCTAGCTTTTCTTTTTAATAACAGATTAAACACATACTAAAATATTGGGGAAACTTGCTGATGTTTCAGAGAAATCACAGTCTCAGCAGGCAGTAGAAGAAATATGACCAAGTGGGGCGACCATGTTTCCTAAAGGGCAAATGGGACACCACATGGGGCTAGCCTGAGCCCCCCGTCCCTACATGGGGTTGGCCTGAGCCACTTGCCTGAAATGCCCCCACCCCATGGGCTGTCTGCCCTGCCACCCCTCTCCCCCCACACGAGGCTGGGGCTGGCGTTGCTGCTCGCTGGAGCTCTGCCTACCCCTCTGAGTGGGCTAGTATTGCCACTTGCTCTTCTGCACGTTCCTCCACTCCCCAACTTGATCAGTCGGCAAGAGCAAATGGGCAAACGCCCACTTTTGCCAAAAAAGTCGGGACGGCCAGGACAGGGCTTAAAAAAGGGACTGTCCTGGCCAAAACAGGACTATGGTCACCCTATGTTTGAGTAATTTGTAGTTTTAAAAGTTAGGTCGCTATGGCCTCTCTGTCTCAATGGCAAAACTTCCTTCGAAGTCCCAGCAAAATGCCAGGTGGAACAGATTGTCTACCTTGAGTGGTCCCTTTCAATATGTGTTAACTACTTGTGCTAAACAATCTGTTCCACCTTGCATTTAGCTGTGACACTAGGAATACCTTTCCCAGATCTGAAGAAGAGTTCTGTGTAGCTCGAAAGCTTGTCTCTCTCTCTCTCACCAGCAAAAGCTGGTCCAATAAAAAACATTACCTCACCCACCTTGTCTTTGTGCCTCATCCAAATTAGGATAGGTGAAGGAGCAGGGACCTTCAACTTTATAAATGTTCATATGCCATTCAACCCCCCCAGATAGATGGATCATCATCACATAAATTATATTTTTTTTATTGAAGTAATGGGGAGAACACTGGACTAGTCCTAATATTCAATGTAATGACATTGTTTGTTTGAAAACGCAGTGCAGAAGAAGTGTCTGTTTTGTTGCATGTTGTCAGTGGAGAAGTATGTTTATTTTAGTTGTGGCATCATATATAAGTATAGTCCACTAGCTGGGAAAGGAGACTGTGACATTTGGAACCTGTGCCCAGGTGTGCTGGGATTATATATTCTTTCTTTGTGGGTCATGAACTATTTTGAACTTGGACAGACATGCTGTGGAAATACTGAACAATGGATATCTGACTCAAAAAAGGGATATGCTCTTACCAAAGTGACAATATGTCTTCTCCTTTTCTCAGAATAATACTGATGCAGTTAGTGTACAGTATTTTACCGGTTAGAAACATATAATATTGGTGATTTCTACTCTGCAAAGAGAATTTAGCCCCTGAAAGACTAAGTTTTCTCCATCCTAAATGGATTTTTATTACTGCAAAGAAAAATCTGTCAGTTGTGTCTGAGATGCATTATTGAAGAATTATTTCCTGAGAACTTTTGGTGTCAATTAAATATCTAGGATGCCAGATTAGCTCACCACATTCCAGAGCCATCAGTGGAGGACCCCCCGAGACTCTGCACAGCAGACCTATTTTAATTTCAAATCGTTCTCCTTCAGAATGTCCTTGATCCCTCAGAAATATGCAGGATGAGGAATGATGGGCGAGCCTGGCAGAAGACCATTAGCCATGTGTCATTTAGAAAACAAATTTGGATTTTGCAAGACCCTACCAGTCAAATTATGCCTTGATTAGACCCCATCTACTTCATTTGGGTTGTAATCTAAGGCAGAATTTGGCCTAAACTTTTAAATTTAAACCAGATGAGCTATTTTAAAACAACTTTGTGGGTTGCACTCCACTCCACTCCACAGAAAGGAAGGAATTCAGATTAGAAGCAGACCGGTAACGCTATAAGGCCACCTACACAAAGGTCTGGATCCATTGGATAGACCCTATTTGGCCTGAGCTATGGTTGGTCCCATGCAGCAAAAGTGTGTTTGTTTTGTTGTTTTCCTTTCCCTCTTTATCTTTTGTTGTGGAGAGGAGGGACTCCCCATTTTGGCTGTGGTCTCTGGGTGCTATTGAAGTTTTGAATGGCATTTTCAGTTCAAACTTGTTTTGTAAAATGTCAGTGTATATTAATATTACCAAAAAATCGCCCATGTATCAAGGGCATTTGGGGTTGGTTTCCCCTTTCTCCCTTGAAATTCCAAAGAAAGCAGACTACATTCCAATGGAGACTACATTCCAGTACCGTAGATGGAAATCTGGAACAGGTCTCCTCCTGGTCCGATGTAGCCTGGGACCATTGGCTTTCAGGGCATGCTGTGAGGTGCATCTGTTTTCACATGGTGCTGTGAAGATGGGCTCTCAAGGAGAATCAGATTTATTGGAAGGAAAGGGGGGTTTTCGTGTTCTGCTGGCTGTGTAATGGTATATGATTTTGTACTTTACGGAGGTTTTGGATGGACATGCCTTTTATTTTTGTATAAATCTAGAGAATACCTAAAATAAATATGCTTTCGAAACAAAAAGAAAAATGATTTAAATAATTGATATTGCAACATGGTATTCCAGAGCGCTACCACAGGAATAATTTTGATAGCCAGATGGAGTTAAATTCAGTGCTACATTATTTGACTCATGCTCTCTCTCTCTTCTCCTGTAGTTACTAATTATTAAAGTACAGTGGGTTGCGTTAAAATGGTCAAATTGTAAATTCCATGGGCTTGATCTGAAGACTTTAACAGCCAATGGAAGGCTTTCCTGGCTTAGACCAGGGCCTATAATATCTTAAATTTGAAGACAGGCCTCTGTCTTGAGGGCCAAACTGAATTTAAACTAATTATTTAGATACCTTGTGGGACAGGAATCCTCAGAGTTCACATGTTGAGTCAACATGTCTCACATTTCATAGATGATAAACTGTCACCACATTACGATTCATGGTACATAGTACTGCAATTTTTTTTCAGGAAATAGACTAACAAAAATTGGAGAAGATACAGAAAAGTTGTAGTATTGATGGTAGAACGTCTCCAAATTTCATTGTTTTCAGTTCCTCTTTTGTGACAAAACCTTTGCCAGAATCAAAGCATGTTTCAATTAAAGCTGATGGTTTGATTAAAAGGGCTAAACTGTAACAACTGTTTAGTCCTCTTGCAAATTTTTGAAATCCACTCGGGCCTGTCAAGTTTTTGAGATTAGGATTGCTTCATCTGGCACTTGGTTTCTGTTCATTGCATAGAACAGGAAGATTAGCTTTTCTCTGGTTTGAATCAGTTTCTCCTATTTGAGTGAACTAATCCAACTAAAGGGAATAGCTACGCCTTCAGAAAAGGCTGCTCATTTATACCTTGAACAAATTCTGATTGTAAGTGGCTGGTCTTCAACTCCCAGCAGTTCTTTAGTTTAACTCTTTTTTTACAATTTTAAGCAGGGAAACATACTCTTGTAATTGTTCAGTCCAACAGTGGCATTTATTCTATTTGATACTCTATAGTATCTGGGCAGCCACCCTAGTAAATTTGGGTATTTTTAATGAGATTTAAAACTCAAGTGTGGGCCATTTGTGCTCATTAAGGAACCTGTGAGTCTTATTTGCAAGAGCTGGAGTTTTAACCCCAGGACCTGATCCGAATTTGAGCATGTTTGAACAATATTTTCCTAATTTAAAATTCCTCCAGTAATTTCATTTGGGAAGCTTATTTCTTATCTATTTACCTAAAAATAAACATAGTGGTGTGGTGTTGATCATGGAATAATAGAAGATGAGGGTTGGAAGAGACCTCAGGAGCCATCTAGTCCAACCTCCTGCTCAAAGCAGGACCAATCCCAACTAAATCATCCCAGCCAGGGCTTTGTCAAGCTGGTAGCAGATGGGTGGTAGAGGGAAAAACACAGAAAGGAGTAGAATAGAAGAAGCAAACTAACAAAGCCACAAAACAGAAGACTGGTGGAATAGGAAAGGTACAAGTGAGGATAGGAGGGAGAGGCAAATGAAATGGAAGCTGTCCTGATCCCTCAGGGACAGCAGAATCTGGGAGAGCCATGAAGATGGGAAATGGTACAGCTGGTCAGCTGACATACTGGTATGGATCAGGAAGTGTGATGGGAGGAGAGATGCGTTAGGATATTGAGTATGTCTACATTGCAGCCGAGAGCATGCTTCCCAGCATGGATAGACAGACATGCTAGCTTTGCTTGAGCTACTGTGCTAGATATAGCAATGTAGCCAAGGGAAGATGGGTGGTGGCTGAGGCTAGCTGCCTGAATCTGTACCCAGCACGTCCGTACTCAGGCCCACGCTTCCGCCCGTACTACCCCCGGCTACCCTGCTGCTTTAAGCATACTTACTTGAGCAGAGCTATCCTGTGTCTGTCTACGAGCATTGAGAAGCACTCTCGCAGCTGGTCTGTTGCACTCTGGATGGAATGGAGGTTTGTGGGGGAATATACAGACATTTACCACATACCTTATAAGGCTTTGGGGACAATGTTATTCTGAATGTGTATTCAGTTATTGATGTACGATCTTTTAAAGGTTTCTAAAACTCTAGTAAGTTAAAGGGATGGAGGTGGGGAGGGAAAGGAGTGAAAACTTTTCAGTTCACCTTTAAGGTGGACTTTTTTATTCACACAATTGAGAACTAAAAAGTCTAAAGAGTACACCTGCAAATAGTACTCTGTTCAATACAATGTCAGGCTACATTAGATTTGGCTTGAATATAGTATAAATCCATTGTTCTCTAGTATGTCTTGTCTGTAAGTTCCCTCATGCAAGAATCTTCTACGGCAAATATAACTTGAACGCTCTCTTAGTAGAGTATGTGTAGCTTCACTTATCCTTTTCTCTTTAAGGGAACATCTCCTCCTAAACTACATCTTGTCTGGCTAGGGTAAACTTGTTGTTGGTCAACAGTGTCATTTTATAATTTAATATGCTGAGGTTATCAAACAGTACATGAAATCCATTTGGAATGTTTTTTAATATTTTCTTTCTGGAAATATTTTGTTTTATCAGAAAAAGTCTCAGTACAGTAGTGCAAAATAAGTTTAATTGTTTAGATGCTGTATATCGCTCTTGTATGCAATCTCCAGCTAAACCTTTTCTTTTTTGAACGTTTTAAGTACAATATTGGTCTCCCATAAAAGAGTGCTATGTCTTTTAGAGACTATACTATTTACTTAATATTTCAGTTTACTTATCCATCAAAGATGTGTGAGGGCTCTGAGGGCAGGCTAGTTCTCTCATGAAACATATATAACAGTTGGCTTATAAAATTAGTATCACATAATGTAAGTGTTGATTTCTCCATACACTTCTGTCCTGTCCTCTCCTCTTGTTTCTCTAGAGATGCATATCAGTGGGAAGAGTTGGATTCATATACATGCATTTTGTATAGCATTCCTTTCTTAAATTAGAAGCTGTTGGAGACCAGCTGCAGTCTTACTTTTTTTTTTTTTTTTAAAATGAGGGGTGGTTAGCTATGTAGCTATGAAAGTATCCTACAGTTCTACAACTGCAAGTCACAATCAAGAATAGAGATGTTTATATCTTATTGTCTTGAAACTGTGGGATATATTATTTTGAAAGTTCTAACAGTATTTTATGTCCTTGATTTTGGATAACTTAAAGCTACCATTTCAGCAAAATTATGCTAAAAATAAGATGAAAATGTAGAGATCAGTATGCCAGTTAGTAGGTTCATGAGAATTATAGAAATATGCTACTGAATTAAATAGTATGTTCAGCTGAAGTAGAAAGACTTATTTTATAATTAAAGTGCAGATGTTAAGTATAATATTTGGACATTTGTTCCAATAGATGTGCCTTGCCAATATTTACAGATATGTGAAGAAAACATGTCTGCTGTATTTCCTCCATGAAACGGCAAAGAGTTATGCGTACCTCACTGTGGTGGGTTCTTTCGCATAAAATGGGTGGAATAGGATTAAATGAATTGTTGGTAGATTGTACTATATAATGGGTCTAATTGCCTACTACCAATGGCTAATGCTGGTTGAACTCTGTTTTTGTCTGCACATTCCTCTTCAAGTTAAAAGAAACAAGAGATTTATCTTGTTTTAAGTGCTGAACACCAAAGTTAAACCAGGTTAATATATTTGCAAATGTACACTTGTGAATAAACCAGCTTTTAAACCTTAAATAAGAAATTATGGATATGGAGTCTATAGCCTGTCTTTCCCACCTGCTCCCAAGTACATGGAAGGCCCAAACTGCAGTAGAAACAACTGTTTGCGGTTGGTGGTGGGGAATAGGGTATAGAGATTCAGCTTGGGTTTCACAATTCCTGTGCACTTGCTGGTGGGTCTCCATATAGCATGGGATTGTTTGTGGGCAAGACAAGGGAGTGGCAGCGGCAGCTCCATAAACTATACCTCCATTAGCAATAAACTACAGTTGGGGTTGGGGGGTGGAGATGGGTTCTTTAGCCTGTGGCTCCTATTTTGTGTAGGAATTCCATCCGCTGATGCATGACTGGTTATGTTAATTCCTCTCCTATCTAGTATATGATACCCACTCAGAGTTAATTTAGTCAGGCTTTGCCTGGATAATGCAAATTTTTCCCATAATTGCAACAGGCCTCTATCTAACACTGATTTGCTGAAAGAAACACCTTGAGTATGTGTAAGTATTCCAGAAACAACAATGTAATTTAGAATAGTGCTTTAAAGATTATTTTGGGAGGTGGATCTGGGTATTGTTACAATGGTTTGTGGGGCACTGAATGGGAACACTATGAGAGGAGGGAGAGAAGCAAAGGATTGAATTCATACTGGACAAGGAATAAACCACCTGGGATGATTGCTGTTTTTATATTTGTCTCTTCGCCTTAAATTAGCTGTGCAAATTCCTTTGGCTTTGCTGAGGCCACTCCTGTTTAGTGTAAGTCTTAATCAGCAGAAATAACTGCGTATGCTATATGTAACGTATGCTATATTTTGGGTATGCTATCTGTAAGTTTAAGTTTTATGCAGTCACTCACCTCCCCATAAGTTTTCATTTTTATTCCAGAAATTACTGGGAACACATCTGATGTATTTAAAAGCTTTCTTGCTTATTATTATTTGTATCTATTTTACTTATTTTTTTCCTCACGGATGTTGTTTTCTGATGTGTGACTAACCCACTCAAGAGAAATATACCCCAAATTCTGCCCTAAGAGCCAAAGCCAAATCATTTTCCCAATTAAAAGTGCAGAATTTGGGGTATGTTTCCATTAAGCTGGAAGGGGAAAAGATTTGATTTTTAGGGAGTACATCCTCAGAGGGTGTAAATTGTCATCGGCCCATGGATGTCAATTTACACTAGCTCAGGATATTCCCCAATAAACCAGATTTGTGTCCCTACACACAGCTTGCTTTCTCAGGCTGTTGTCTGTCTTGGTGGTTAACTGAACCCCTCTCTCTGCCTCAAACAATTTTCAGTGAGGCAATGCTAATGCCAATATTTTACCATTCATCAGAAGTCTAATCCAGTCTGATTCCAATAAAAGCTGCTACACGGCCATACAAATTTTCAGTCTGGTGTACTTGTATGTACTTGTAATTCTGATATAGACCTATCTATTTCTGCAGCTAATGACTGAGTGTAATTAGGAGTGAGTTGGGTTTTTTTGTTTTTTTTAAGCAGTGATCTTACTTTGCATCTGTCACAATCCTCAAAATTGTGGTTTGGCAAAAGGTCGCATTTCTTGGTTTTGAGGAATACGAGTCTGGGTATTCAGACCCACTTCAGAAGAAATAGACAATTAGAATTCATTTTTGATGTTGATGTGCTATAATGAGTTAGTTAAAATGAAAGGATTTTATATCAACTGTGTAGTTCCACACTGTGCTTTGGATGTAAGGGGGTTATATTGGGGAAGTTCTATGGCCTGTTATACAGGAGGTCAGACTAGGTAATCCTAATGGTCCCTTTGGCCTTGGAATCTATGAAAAACAGTAGAACTGTCTAGCCTCCAATATAAAATACTTAAGGAAGAACATTCACAAACAGGGCTGTGGTGTTCCTAGCTGTTATAGCTGAGCCCAATGCTTCAGAATTGGTATTCTATAAGCAAGAAGTAGTTTGAGAACCATTTAATGTATGGGAAGTTAGAAGATGCCAAGGACTATTTTGGAGGCTGCCAGATCCCATTAGAATCAGTTGGATTTTTCCCACTGATTTCAGTGGCAGTAGAGTTAGACTTAGGGCCAGATTGTTGCTGTTGTGAAGGAGGAGATGCAAACACAGTTCCTCTTGCATGCCTCACACAAGAGACTGTCACAATCAGAGTCTAGTTGTCCCTCCTCTCCTGTTGAATCTGGGGAAGGTCCTGGCTCCATTGAAGTCAATGATAAAATTCCCATTAATGCCAATGGGCCAGGATTTTACACCCGGTGTCTTCCATGTTCTTCACTCTTCCACAAGAGCAGCTCAGCATTAACTACCACAGGAAAGCTTTGTTTTATTTTAAACGACTGGTGACCAGATACTGACCCTGTTGCTAGTCACTGAACAAGGTGCTGGTGTTCGCCATGTTTCTCTCTAGCCAATACTACAGTAATATTTAGAATAATGTACATTTGTGTAACAGTTTTTATTCCAACTCCAAGCTATATACATGGTCCTTCACTGAAATGCAGTTATCTCTGGGAAGGGGTGTGGCTGCCAAGGAAAATAGGGCAGGAATCTGTTCTTTGGAAAAGTCTCAAGATAACTTCATTGTCCAAGCAGGGCATACATAACATGGATATTTAAGGTCTCTTCCAAAAGGTTCACATAGGTAAACTGCATGGTACTCAATGTACAGTATTGTAATATGTTTCAGAGTAGCAGCCGTGTTAGTCTGTATTCGCAAAAAGAAAAGGAGTACTTGTGGCACCTTAGAGGCTAACCAATTTATTTGAGCATAAGCTTTCGTGAGCTGCTGTAGTTCACGAAAGCTTATGCTCAAATAAATTGGTTAGTCTCTAAGGTGCCACAAATACTCCTTTTCAGTATTGTAATAGCAAGGAGTTAAGATGTTTCAAACCAGGTACATAGACCACTAAATTCATCCCATTCTTATTGTATTGCAGATATTGTTGAATTCAAGAGACATTTTCAAAGGGACATCAAATTGGCTTCCATTTGTGCGTGTGCAGTTTACATGCACTATCACTTGTGCACACAAATGGTATCGTGTGCGTGTGCATAATCAACCCATGTTTCATTTGCATGCACAAAAGAGATGTTACTGGAATGCACAAATGATAGTGTGAAATGATTACATGTACAATCTGTCGCACAATCAAAGGTGTGCCTGGACCAAAGGAGACCACGTTTTGAAAATTTGATCTTTTGCTCAAATCATGAAACACAGAGTCTGAAGACTGTTTGTTTGACCCCTTGGAATTTTCGCCTGGACCCAAAGAGGAGAGACACTTTCTAAAATCACCATGTCAAATTGTCCCCTCTGTTACATCAGTGCAATTGATTATTTCCCTTGAAACAGAGTAAACTGCAACCGATTATTCTTAACATAAAATAAGCAACACACGCTCCAGTCCACGCCTTCTCCTCAGGAGTGGGTGTTCTGAGGGTTCCTCCACTAGCAGGGCTCAGGCACAGATCCTAGATTTCTCTGCGTGGATGGCTCCCTCCACCTCCGTTACATGCAAGGTGAAATTAACTAGCCACACTTAACATTTCCCAGCCTGGTCAGTGCCTGCTAACATGATGGATCCATAGAGAGGAGCCCTATTATACATCTGGAGCTCATAGCATTGACTAAAATTGAAACTGACGTACAGTCCACCCTCGCTATAACCAACCCCTGGGGATCAAAGCCATTTGTTCAGTAGAGCCAGGGGTTCGTTATAGCAAAAGAGAACCACTGGAAGGGCGGGGAGTGGAGTGGCTGGGGAAAACTCCTCTGGCCCTGGGGCTGCAGCGGGAGGCTGACAGCTGGCCAGAGGAGCTCTCTGCCCTCGCCGCATTGGTGGGGCTTGAGGTGGAATCAAGGGACTGGGTTTGCTATGGCCCAAATACAGTATTGTGAGGGGCATTATAGCGAACGTGTACTGTAGTTCAAATGCGTGCGATAAAAGGCTATTTATAATTACCTATCATGTGGTCTTTTGTGCTCTGTGTCTGTAGTGCTTCGTATAATGGAGGACTTACAGGTAAAGAAGCTGGACCCTGTAGTTCACTGTCTCGGAGGTATTAACCCAAAGGCAACAGTTGTGGAAATAATTGATTCCACTGTTAATGGCTTGGCTGGTGTCAGTATTACCTTAGTGAAATTCCTCTTGTCAGTGGGTGGAAAATGAAGGTAAAGTGAAGTAGAATACTATGCATTCTAACTTCTGAATAGTGAGAAGATAATGCGAGAGCCACACACAAAGCTTTCCTTGGGGAAATGTAATGAATAACTTGCAGCAAATCAGTTTATATCGTCAAATCCAAATAATAAAAGACAGTAGATCTGTTCTCTGTGAACATCTTGTTTTTGCTTGCTTTGGGATTCCAGAGGCCTCTTTCTCAATTGCTCATTATATTTTCAGATCACTTGTCCTAAAAAATATATTTCTGGGCAACAGGTGGCATTGGTGTTGTCAAATCTTATCACTTTCCATTAATCTCAGTGGGTGCTCTGCCAAAATGGTCTTTGCTTAAGTAATCGTCGTAATCTGTCCATCTTAATCATTCATGTCTTGCCTGATGTTTTGGCTCCTTTCCTTCCAAGAAGCTGTCACGCTGTGATGTATCCTAGGTTTTGGCCTTGCAAGATTTTAGCCAAGAAGAAATATTTTGGGAAAATTGGATTAATTCTATGTAATTGGCTTAGTTGCTGTATGCATGGAAATAAATCTTTCTTGACAGAGGGGATGAAATGCTAATTGAAGTGAACTAGATTACTGTGATCTCAGTCCTTGAAGTAATATTAATGTGGAGTGAGAATCTTAAAGTAGAAGACATTTATATGTGCAAGTGTAATTCAGATCCCTTTAATGAAGAATCGAAGTAGTTGAAACTTGATTGTCTGCTTACTGACTCAGCAGAGAATTCTCATCTTTATTATTTTTGTTTGCAACCTAATTTTCATACTAATTAGGATTCATATTTGTTATGATTTAGGTGCACAGGCATCTCAAAAGCACTTTACAGAGGCTGCGGCCATAGTGATTCAACGGAAATCCATTTCCTGTCTTCAGTGACAGAGGTTCAAAATGGTTTAAATCTTTTCAACATCATCCTGGTCAGATCCAGTGTACACTGCAAGTTTGTCTTCGTAAGAAAAATGGATTAAATCTTGATATTTATTTCTCAAATGGCACTGTATTTTTCAGCCTAGGGACCATATCCGCAATGGAGTAAATTGATATAATTCTATTGAAGTCCGGGATACGTCACCAGTTTACACCACCTGGAGATCTGGCCTTAAATCTTTTAAGAAATCACTATTCTATTTCGCAGACCCAGGGCTTTACTGTCACTTTATTCTGTAGGTGTAATAATATAAATCATTACTCTCTGTGCCGTCCCTTCCCTGATCTGTGGACTGAACCAGATTTAGGCTTCCAGTTTACTCCCTAGCTGCTCCCGTGGTAGTGGTTGGCGAATGTTTCTTTGTTCTTTTACTATCTATGAGTGAGAGGTCTGAGAGCATTATTTTAAAAATGTTTCACAACCAGAAAAGACTTGAAAGTATTATCGCTGGGGAAAACCTGCTTTTGATTTGTGCTCCATGTTCTTACACTGGAAACTTGTAAGTAGTATTCCCCTATTACTGTAGAGTATATCAAATGGTTTATGTTCCTAGGAGATGAATGGAACCAGCACCATTCTTTTTAGTTGATCTTAAACTTGCCTAAAGAAATTCTCTGCCTTACTTATGAATTGAGGGTATTTCACAACTTCTTATCACCTCATGTTTGTGGCTTTGGGGTAAGCAAGTAAAATGTATATTGTGTATAGTCTTATTGTGGATTATTAATGAACCTAATTTCAGCAAGACACTCAACTGTAGTTGAGGTGAAATTATAGAGACTAGTGTCAGACATACTGTACTATAGTCCAGTTTGGTGATGACTGCAAAGGCACATTCAGCTTGTTAACTGTGATTTATTCAGGTAAGGTGCTTAGTTTCCATGCTGAGCTGAACCTTTGTTTGTAATAATTACATCCTGGATTTTTTGCAGTTTGAATATTGGACCATTACTCCCTTATGTTGTCAGTTGTTCTGTAGCTTCTTAGTTTAGTTTAACAACATGAAACACTTCTAGTTCCTATTGTTGTAACTAGACAAACATACTTCTTAGTGTGTGGATTTATTCTTTTTACTGGTGATACAACAGTTATTTCAGTTTGAATAACTAAAATCCAGCAACCCAAAAAGCAAATATGCTTTGCAGTGGGAAAGGTGTGTTTAATTAAAAACACAGTATTGTTTAATCTGTATTAGGTACTTATATGCATGCATTTCCATAGCACCTGAGTGCTTTATAGTCTTCATATATGTATCCTCACAACACCTCTGTGAGATAAAGTGCTGTTATCCCCATTTCACAGATGGGGAACTGAGGCACAGAAAGACTAAATGACTTCCCAAGGTCAGACAAGAAGTCTGGGTTGAGAAGGAACTGAACCCTGCTCTCTTGAACCTTAGATTAGTGCTCTAACCCATGGGCTATTCTTCCTTTTCTTTATACACATAAAATAATGACCATTCAAAATAGAGACAACTGTTGTCACTGTTTATCTAAACACCATACCATAAGTGTGTGCTGTTTAATGATACATGGGAAGACCAGGTCTGGGCCCTGATGTGTAAACTTACTTAGATAGTAAGCTCAGGTGTAAGACCTCATGATATGGCATGGAGATGGGATATAGGGAATGAATAGGGATTCCAAAACAAAGAGAAAGGGAGAATTTAATTTGGAATAGCATTGTTTTCCTTTTTCTGCATGTTACACGTTATTGAATTATCTTGCTGTGTCACTTTATTTGTGCTTTTCTCTATATAAATATATTTTATCTTGACCTTGATAAGGTTAGACTTAGAACTCAGTTGTTTCATGATAGATGATTTTTAACTTTAAAAAATTGTTTTGAAGTTCTATGGCTGGTTTATTTCTTTATGGAAGAGAAGAGAGAAGTTTGACACAGTCTGTTTCTAGGTCTATATGATGAATAGAATATAATAGTGCACTGATGTATTTATCATTTTTTCCTTCTGCAACTCAATTGTACTGTAATGTTGCTGACATCCTACTGGTAAATATTCCTTTAATCTGAATATTTCTGTCAATAAAATAAAGCCCCTGAAACAGAAAAATGTGAAATGGAATAGTGTCCACTGGAAAATATTCTTTCCGGAACTGGTACGCTCTCTGTTATACCCAGCCACACTAATAAATTCAAACTTGTGATAATGTTGGTCCCATATCACCCAGTGTTGGCCAGACTGACTGTTAGTAGAGGAACATGGAAAAACTCAAAACAAAATCTGTGAATGTACTGGACAGGGCATTGAATGTAAACTTGGTTGAACTATTACATGCCTTAATTTCTTTCAACATTTTTAGGGCAAGCAGTACCTGTCAATGTACCTTTTGCACTACAGTACATTGTTTACCAGATTCAGGCATTAACTTATTCTCTTGAAATTAGGAAATGTAAATGAGTGAGGTTTGTTCTCCATTGTCAATAAATGCAGACATTTAACATTGCTTTCCTCATATCATCCCTCTCACAACTTACCTAATTTTTTTATTGTTTAGATTTATACGGGTGTTGGAGGAGGGGGCCTATCTGTGGTTTTGTGTCCCTGCCAAAAATATAAAAATGCAAAATAAAATTAAACACAAAGTATCAGTAATTAACAATTGGTAAAAAGTGTATTTTAAATAAAATGACACTACAACATTTATTACTACATGTACATTTACAATTATAGACCACTTAAGATGGGTGTTATTAATATGTAATGGCTCCAAAGGAAACTCTTATTGTTTTAAGGCCTGATTACAGAAGTTGTTAGTTCATGGACCATTGATTGGCCCAATAGAGTATAAAAATTCCATCAATCTGTTGGATGTACAGGCACAGAAAATACATCATCGAATTCTTTATGGATTTTTTATTTTTGTACTTTTTTTGGAATGAATGCCTCTATTTAAAATAATTTCAGAGTAACAAAATACCCTACAGTCTAGAATATTCAGGTACCCAATGTGGGCTGATATGGATGAAGTCTTAGGTTTCCTTTACTATGCCCTCCTGGAGCCACCATTTTAATCCTGTTTTGTCTCCATCTTTTTCACCATTATTTCCATAGTGAGTGTAGGACATTTACAGCGGTAACCTACCAAGTAAGAAGGATGATCTATTGGATAGAGCACTGGACTAGGACTTATTAAACCTGGATTTAATTCCTGTCGCAGCCACTTTCTTCTTATGTTATGTTGGGTTTAATCTATCCAGTTAATCTCAGTTCCCCATCTGTAAAATGGAGATTGTGCTTCCCTCCCTCACAGGGGCATTGCACAGATAAAATCCATGGATGACTGTGAGTTGCTCTGATACTATGATAATGAGGGCACAAAAGTAGATAGAGTAAGCTATTTATGATGCTTTGTGGATTTGCTGGCAGAGGGCTCTGAGAGAGAGATTGTTCTTGCATCTTTCTTTCATCCAACCCCAGAGTGCTTTGCACCCTTTGGAACCTGAAACTTGTGTCTCCTCTTAGATACTTTCAAGGGGATTTAAATTTAATTTTAGCCACAGTGCAGAAGAAATCCTTGTCCACACATACATGTATGTTGATATATGCACATGCAGATGCTCTTTCCAGGTGGTGGCAAATCACTATACTGGATGTGTGTAGGGCCAATGTGAAGTGAGTTGGTGCTCTCAGTGTGGTCTCTAGTGTCCATATATAGAATCCCCTTGGAGTAATTGGCACCCTTATTGATGTTATCAACAGAAAGTCAAAGGACTGAATGGGCATGAAAGGTAAATTCCCTAATCAAGCGATCCTTCCAGATCATGACTGAGACACACTGGATGGGATAGAAGAGCATTTCAGTCATTAAAAAGAACAAGGAGTACTTGTGGCACCTTGCAGACTAACAAATTTATTTGAGCATAAGCTTTTATGGGCTAAAGCCCACTTCATCAGATGCATGCAGTGGAAAATACAGTAGGAAGATAGATATATAGATGTATATACAGAGAACATGAAAAAAATGAGGGTTGCCATACGAGACTAGTCGATTAAGGTGGGCTATTATCAGCAGGAGAAAAAAAACTTTTGTAGTGATAATCAGGATGGCCCATTTCAAACAGTTGACAAGAAGGTGTGAGTAACAGTAGGGGAAAAAGAAAAGGAGTACTTGTGGCACCTTAGAGTTTTATTTATGCTCAAATAAATTTGTTAGTCTCTAAAGTGCCTCAAGTACTCCTTTTCTTTTTGCGAATACAGGCTAACACAGCTGCTACTCTGAAACCTGTCAGTAGGGGGAAAATTAGCATGGGGAAATAGTTTTTAGTTTGTGTAATGACTCATCCACTCCCAGTCTTTATTCAAGGCTGACTTAATGGTGTCCAGTTTGCAAATGAATTCCAGTTCTGCAGTTTCTCGTTGGAGTCTTTTTCTGAAGTTTTTTTTGTTGAATAATTGCGACTTTTAGGTCTGTAATTGAGTGTCCAGGGACGTGGAAGTGTTCTCCGACTGGTTTCTGAATGTTATAATTCTTGATGTCTGATTTGTGTCCATTTATTCTTTTGCATAGAGACTATCTGGTTTGGCCAATTAAAATAGATTCCAGTGGTCTTTAACTGATACAATTCACAAATACTTAAACCCCCCAAAGAAAACAGGCTTTACCAGGCCAAAAGAACATTATAATATTATTAATAACAATTGTTGTCTACTCCGTAGCCTCAAAAGCTATGCCTTTTTCAAACATTGAAATGTTTGAAAAAGGCATATTGATGTCTTTGGATTATAGTAATCTTTGAAGTTTGAAGAGTAGTCTATATCCAAGATCTCATGCATGGTATCTAAGTCTTCTGCATGGTATCTAAGACACTCAAACTGGATCGATAGAAGATCTTTGTGTTTCTTGAGGAGAGAGAGTTTTTGGACAATTTAGTGCCTAATATTCTGTAAGAGGCAGTAAAAAATCTTAACCATTTTTTCCATAAGATTAGATGGCAAAATCACGGCCCGTCTTCATTTAATTAATGTTAGGAGTAATATCTTGTAGCAGATCTGGAGATAAATGGGTACAGTAAGTGTTCTTTACAATCCCATCCCAATTTTTTTAGGAAATTCCTTTTATTGTATTTCATTAGTCTCCCTTTATGAACCTCTTTATTTGTGCTCCTCAGTTAAATCATTACACTTTATTCCTTGTTTCATCCTGCCTCATCTCCATGAGTAAAGTAATTATGCCCCTCTCTTTTTTCACTCATACTTCCAAAAATACCATTCTCAAGTCAGTTCAGAGCGGAAAGATGGATTTAAAATGTTCACTGGGGTTTTCTGAACGGAGTGGTTGGTTAATGATAGTGCAGTAGCTGCAGATTTCCTTGAGGAATGTGTTAGATGATTCCTTTTGGAGGTCTATTAAAGGAACAGCGTTAGCTGAAACATCACACTCCAGTTTGAATTGTTTTTACCTACAGCACAACTGTTACAAGTAGCAGAGATTATTATAACTGCAGGAAATCTGAGAAAATAATACTTATTCTCTTTCCCCCACGTTGTTTACTTCGAGTACTTGACACCATCTTGAGTGAGATTTTTCAAAAGCGCTATGTGATAGTGGAGTACAAGCCCCCTTATCTTTCAGTGTTGTTGTGTGTGCTCCTATGTTACATAGACTCTTTTGAGAATACTAACTAGCCTTTGTGTACAGTCAGTTTCACTGTACGGTTGGTCAGTGCTGTATCATGGGCTCACTCCTAAACTTCTCTGAAGCAGCACTTGCTGCTGCAGTTGGATGCATAACTGGAGTGCATCTTGGTGGCAAAACACCTCTGCCTCATTTTGTCCTGGGACTGGGTGAAGACCAACCAGCTTCTGGACAAGTTAGAGCAGGCTAAAGGCCATTGTATCTTAGTGTGACTTATGGTCTCCTAAAGGCTATTAGGATTTTGTCTTCGGGGTATGGTGGGCTGCACCACTCTTTAGGATTCTGCAACTTTTCTTCCGTGCACCCAGGCTACTTCAGGGGCCAGTGTAAAAAGGATGGGGTTCTTGCCTGCCCTCTTCCCCTCTCCTCCCATTTTGGGGTGCTGTGCATATCCTGTGGTTTCCTGAATGCAACGGACTGTAATTGCAGAAGGTCCCTTTACACAGGCCATGTAAAGCAGGGGAAGGCTCCTTACTCCCTTAGCCCACACCAGAGCAAGGACCAGCCATGATGTGGCCCCAAATGAGTTTCCTGTTTGTGTGGGTCTTTTGTACAGCAGTAGGGGATGAAGTAAAACCTCACTGAAAACCAGGAAAACGTGGCTGTAAAATCCTAAGAATTTTGAGGTGGAGATAGGAGCTGGTGTAACTCCTGAAACTACTTTTTATTTTAAATGTACTAGATACCAAGTTAATCTCTAAGTGTTGACTATTATTTGTTTCCAGTACCATTGTGCTAATGTACTAGATGGGTGTTCCTGCTTCCAGAGCCATGCAGAATAGCTACAAGGTTAAACTGTACACTTCCATAAAATCTGGGAAATGTAATGTCATCCTGTGATGCACTGGACCTCAAAGTAACACCCGGTATCCCCCGTATTCATCATTTGTATAAAGCATGCCATGTAAGAGACCATATGAAAGTTCGTGCTCTGTTGAAACTCATTGTTCTGTGAAAACATGTTTATCATTAGTGTTTATGAGATTTTGCTATATGGTGGTGGTTGAAATATGTTATGTGTCCGGGAGAAGCCCACTGCTCACTCTTCAGTGATGGCAAAGGTGGTGTCCCATGCCCAGATGGGCGTTAAGTGACCGTCACTGACCAGCAGGGGAATTTTTAAACAAGAGTTTTACAGTTCTGTAAGAGACAGTTGTGCAGGCACCCCACCATGAGGTTTGCTCAACTTTATGACCCAGTTGCGTATGCGCCACACAGTGGGGATTGCTCAACTCTGTGGCTCAGCAAAGCCCACCAGGACACGTCTGGGCCTGTATCATCCCTGAGATATGAACGAGAGTATAAAACAGGGGAGGGCAAACTTTTTGACCAAAGAGCCACATCTGGGTATGAAAATTGTATGGCGGGCCATGAATGCTCATGAAACTGCGGGTTGGGGTGCAAGAGGGGGCAAAGGCTCCAGCTGGGGGTGCAGGCTCTGGGGTGGAGCTGGGGATGAGGGGTTGGGGATGCAGGAGAGTGCTCCAGGCTGGGACCAAGAGATTCAGAGGGTGAGAGGGGGATCAGGGCTGGGGCAGGGAGTTGGGGCACGGAAGGGGTCATGGGTGCAAGCTCCGGGCAGTGCTTACCTCAAGCAGCTCCCGGAAGCAACAGCATGTCCCCCCTCCAGCTCCTATGTGGAGGTGTGGCCAGGCAGCTCTGCACACTGCCCCGTCCACAGATGTCGCCCCTGCAGCACCCTTTGGCTGCGGTTCCCAGCCAATGGGGCGGCGCTTGGGGCTCTGCACGCTGCCTCCGCCCCCTGGCGGCCCCTACATGTAGGAGCCAGAGAGGGGACATGCCACTGCTTCCAGAAGCCTCACGGAGCGGGGCAAGCCCCCAACCCCGCTCCCTGGCTGGAGTGCCGGAGTGTGGCAAGCCCCAGGCCACGCTCCTTGGCGGGAGTTCAGTGGCCATTTAAAAACATCTGGAGGGTGCATGCGGCCTCTGGGCAGTAGTTTGCCCACGCCTAGTGTAAAATAAGGGACAGTGGCATTATGAGGCCACCTCTTTCCTCCCCCACCTACTCTGAAGGCAACAAGAACGTTGGGAAGACAAAGACTTTGAACTGAGGAGACTGGTCCCAGGCTGAGAAGGAAATTCAGCCTGTGTATTAAGAACTGTAAACTACCTGCAACATCCAGGTAGATGGGGTGAAAAAAGACATTTAATTCAAATCTTGCTTAGTCTGGAAATTTACCATTAGAATGCATATTTACTTTTTATTTTCTTAGGTAACTATCTGTGATCTTTATGCCTACCACTTTTAATCACTTAACATCTATCTTTCTGTATTTAATAAACTTATTTTAATGTTTGATCTTAACCAGTCACTTTGTCTAAAGTGCTTGGGGAATCTGCTAGGTTACAAAGGCTGATGCATGTCCACTATCCTTTGACGAAGTGGCGAACTAATGAATGAGCTTGCATTGTTCAAGAGAAGATCTTGAGCAGTGTAAGATGGCACATTTCTGGGGTGTAAAGCTGGGGGCTGAGGATATTTGCTGGTGTCTTCCTCTGTGTAGTTCATGAATGCCTAGGAGCACATTTGTTCACATGCCATAGCTAATGTTCACACTTCATTCCTCAGAGTGAGCACCGGGTTTCTGAGTATCAATTATGATTGTGTTCAGTGTATGGGAAGTAGTGAAAATTAGCTTGATTGGTGGCATTTGCCTGAAGAGTTGCCGATGCCTCCAAAAAAAGAGTATTCCATTTGGAGAAAACTCTTGTCATGCATTTCTGTATTTTTCTGACCTAGTTAGCTATTTCCAGTGGCACCTACATGAATACAAGATTTTAAAAATTTCATCTGCCCCAGTTTATTACACCCTTTGAAGAAGCTTCTCATAATATCATAATTAGTTGCTTTGCAAATAATTTTATGACATACTGAGGATCATGATTCCTGGTAGGAGGTAAGCAGGGGAATTAATTAACATCTTTTGTCCATGCAAATATCCATAATAGCGGGTGGGGGGAGGGGAGGTAG
This sequence comes from Eretmochelys imbricata, assembly GCF_965152235.1. Taxonomy (NCBI): domain Eukaryota; kingdom Metazoa; phylum Chordata; order Testudines; family Cheloniidae; genus Eretmochelys; species Eretmochelys imbricata. Next base: position 247,017,484 of record NC_135573.1, read on the forward strand.
GCATGAGCAAAGCATCTGAAGTAACGGACACGTGACCCAAAAAGATACCCCACCCTATGTTAGGCTTTAATAAAGTTAAGGCTGTGTCTATGTACAAGTTGTACCAACTTTAACTAAATTGCTTTAGGAACAGATGTTAAATTAGTGCAAACTCCATGTATGGTTGATTTAAGAGTGCAATTTAAGATGTTTCCCTACCAAATTAAGATAAATTGATAAAAAGCACTCTTAAACTGACAAGAGGATTGCACCAAGTGAAATCAGATCCCAAAGTGAACTTTTTTCTTTTCCAGCACATAGTTAGATGTTGCAGCCTCAGTGCTATGAAAATCTTGAATTAGTGGTTTGCAGAAATGAAAGCTCCTTGTCCATTTTTTAAAAAAAAAACAGTGTTAAACCTTGTGACTTGACCAAGCCTCCTCCTTCCTACTGCACCCTTCAACATTAATTTATTTTTTACACGGAAGTCAGACAAGTCCCCATTTTAGAGAGGAATTTTATTGTCAACACATTACCCTACATTAATTTCCGTAGTAAATCTTTACAGCTTTGCCTACTGCATAATGTTATGGGAATGATTTCTAGAAAGATTTAATAGACTTTTATGTTTTCAGAAGTGCTTTTTTTTGTGTGTGAAAAGTTAAAGGGACTGCAGTTAAATTAATTATCTACAGGAAAAATGTGCAGTAGTAGGGTTGTAACTGCAGTGCATATGTCTATACCTTTTGCTTCATCAATGACCTTCATCAGTGGCCTGGATAGCAAGCCCATTTGGGATCAGAAATGGTTTACTCTGTGTTGGGTCTGGGCTTTTTAAAAAGAATTATTCTTTTTGCCAGCATGCAAACCCTTCCCACTAAAAATTGGTGATGAATCATATCTACTCAGCTTATGATGTCCCAGGGGGACAGCTGAGACCGTAGGCCAAGTTCAGATGAAGCACGGCCCCATAGATGAAAAGTGTTGAAATTAGCCACTGTAATCATTCTTCAAACTGTAGTTACAGGCTTTAGTCTACCATAACAGTGAAGAAAAAGAAAGAAAGGTGCCTAATTTGACAACTAACTCCTATAAGTTACCCACAGTCCTTTTTTAAAAAAAACACGATCATTTCTGTGTTCATGCCAGTTTCCATGTTTAATCTCCGTCTCTGTCATGAGGCTCTGTGTTAATTTGACTGGAACTGGCAGATGTAGGGTATGCTGGTTAATGGGCTAGCCAAAAAAATTAGGCGAGGTTAGTTTGCAGAGGAATAACGAAGTATTTGTTTTCAAAAAGCAGACTTGAGTTTGAGATATTTTCCAGTCTTAGGGTTCAAACAGTCATCGGTTGCAAAATTCTCTGTAGTTTAAAGCTGTACTTTCTTTTCTGTTCAGATCTCTGAATCTGTACCTGAATACAAAAGATGTCTGTTAGGTTTGCTATCCAAGACAAAGCCATGTTTTCAAAATGTGTCAAATGGCAGACGTGTCCTTGTTTTATACAATGCGTCCTCTCTGTAACTTGTGTGTGTGTTAGGAACGGTTGTGTCTCTAAAGTGTGCCTGTCTAGTGGACTTGAACAGAGTTCAGAGCCAAAGCGTGTTACCATTTGAACAGGGTTAGCTTTAGAACAAAGCCTTGTAATACGGATTCACTGTGCAAGAGGGAAGTGAAGGAATGGTTTGGGGTTTTTCCCTTCATTTTCATACATAGCTGTATAATGGTTTCATTTGCAGTCTCTGGAGTAAATCCAGGGTCGCTCAACCTCCCATTTGGCTTCTAACCTTTAATTTTCAGAACAGATGTTTGTGAAGGAAAAGGGGGGGAGGGTGGAGGGGAAGGAAAGAAAAAGTAAAGCTAGCACGGATACTGAAAGTTGCAGTGAAGAGTACATTACATCAGGGAAACATGAGAAGGTCCAGTTGTGGAAAAGAAAACTAGATTTCTATGACCCTTAGGAAAAAATATAAACTAAACTCAGCTCTAGAAAGTAGAGTGTAGGAGTTTCCAGAGGCATGACTGAACCCGATAGCGGTAGGAAAACAGCTCAATGAGGTCAACAGGAAGGCCAGCTGTCAGCAGAGGTCAAAGGGTACAAAAATTTGACAGTAGCAATTCCCTGCCAGAAAGAATAGGACTTAAGCCCAGCAGACTGGATCACAGAATGCAACTTCTGTTTCTGGATCACAGAATACAATTAACAGATAGTATTTGGTATGTATGATGGGTGTCTATAAAGTGTGCTTTAAGGGTAAGTCTTCCTTGCCTTACTTAGGGGAATTCTGACTGTGTAATATATGAGTAAGGGCTACAGGATTCAGCTTTAATAGAGCAAATAATTGCTAAAGGAAACTTGTCCTCTATCATTCAGTGTAAGAACTGGGAGGTCTGAACTTGGCAAAGTGGGCTGCTGCGTGCAGAGTTGATCCCTGTTGGAAGATCAAGGAGTGACATTACCATTGGATAGTAAAGGCTGCTGCCTTTCTGTGTATCTGATGACTTTTTGGTCTTCCAGACTGTGGAAGTAATGGGATAATATCAAATACTACAAAAAGCACAAGTCATCCAAAAAATATCATTGTCAAAATTTATTCCAAATGGATATGTCCCAAGACGAAGCTTGGGAGTGTTTTTTTTTTTTTTTCCGGGTAGACTCATTTCAAGTCTTCTGTAAACTTCAATCAAAATAAGTGGATTTTTCCTCCCATATTTCAATGGTAACACTGAAGAGAGATAATCAGATCAGTAATGGCTGTATGAATTAATTGGGCTTTTATTTTTTAAATCCTTGCAAACCTCTGTTGAGCCAGCTGATAAAGAACTTGTGGTTTTGTTTCCCCCCCGCCCCCCCCCCCTTTTTTTTTTTTTTTAGCAGTAGAGCAAAAGCAGCGAGGAGTGGAAGGAATACCAGAATATGCATGCTTGGTCAAGGCGTATACTCTGGGGTCCAGAACAGGCTTTGACAAGCAGCAGCTGCATTTGCCTTTCATAGCAGGTGTCAGAGAGAGACTTTGCTAATAGTAATAAAATAAATTAGATGTAAAATTGAAAAACTTCGTATTAGCTGGGGAGCAGTAAGAATATGAGGCAGGACACATAACAGGACAGAAATCACAAAGGTGTTGCCTTGGGTTGCTGTCCTGAAGAATGATCAACATTAATGTTTCAGTGACTAATTTCATGTCCTCTGACTTTTTATACAATGCATCTTGTTTTGTTCTTACAATCTTGGGCCTTGTTTACATAACAATTTAGCTGTGATTTAACAGTCATATTTTCAGATTGTTTTTATTAAACTAGTACAAACTCCTAGAGTGAATACTTTTAAAATCAGTTTATACCTGGTTTATATCAGTTTAAGATAGATTAGTAACTCTGCACCCCATATACTCAGTGCCCTTTCCCTCCAAAACCTAATCAAGCAAACACACAAATCCCCAACCGCCTGAGAATCTTCTTTACTCTTGTAATAAATGGAGGAACAAATCCCTCCTCCCTCCCCTCACCGTGCCCCATGTTAACAACAGTAGAATTCAAAGAAATAAAATCAGTTTAGTTAAGTTATGGAGTTGCCAGGCTTTTTTGCTGATCATGTATAACCAGCTGATAGAGATTCCACTGTTTTCCAAACAGGAAGAAGGGAGGAGGAATGGAACATGGCAGTAGGCTGAATCATTGAAGATTAGACTCTACGATAGCTGTGATTGAATATGGCATTATTGTTTCATTGCTGAATCTTTTTTATGTGTGGAACTCTCATTGATTTCTTACCTGTATGTTTTGTGGACCCAAAGAAATAAAGCAAAACAAAACCCTGTACATTTAAAGCACATTTTTATGACTGTGACTAGAACTGGTTAATTCGATTAGGGTACATTTTCAATTATGTGAGAATCTGAAAGCTGCTTTAGCACCAAATTCTTCCCTCAGATGTGTATGCACAACTCATGTTGCCATTATTTTATTTATTAAACACCGCCAAGAACTTAGCTCACAAGTTTTTAAGGTTTAAATCTTGTTTTGGCTTGTGGTATTTCCTCAACTTGCTTGAGTTTTGGAGACTGAGCCCCCATGAGAGCAGAGTGCAGTCAGACATTGTAGATGCTACTGTAACACCTCCTTTATATAATGCAGAGCAGCTTCCCTGTGTTTGGTTCTTACACTCATAAGCTTGTGTGCAAACATCTTGTTCAGTGCACTGCTTATGTCAGGAGCGTGTTATGAAATGTGCATTACATTTTGGAGGTTTGGATAGTTAGGCTTTTGTGTCTGCTTGGAGGAAGAGTTAAAAAAAATAGCCATTAAAGCATTACATTCAATATTGCTCATTCATATGACTTAGATGTCATCAATTGCTTTGCAGCCTCAAGGCCATGTTACACATGGTTGGACAGTTGAACATTTAGAACGATTTTGGGGAGGGCCAAGGGCTAGGAATCATTGAATTTCTCACTGTTGTATTTGAAATGTTTTGAACAGCAGTTGTGCTCAGTGAAATTGAGGCTTTGTCTACACTATGCAGCTTTTAGCAACACGGCTGTGCCGCTACAATGTAGCTGCTGTTTGTCGGCGAGCTCTTCCACCAACAAAAAATTCCCTCCCTCTCCCCTCCCGCCCCAAATGAGTGGTGGTAGTTTTGTTGGCAGGAGAGTGCTCTTACCGACAAAGCACTGTTCACACTGGTGCTTTTCCTTGACAAAACTTTTGTCTTTTGAGGGGAGAGGGTGGTTTTTTAACACATCTGAACGACAAAAGTTTTGTCATTCGCTTGCCAGTATAGACAAAGCCGAAGAAATGTGGGCACGCCAGCTAATCTAGCCACAGTCTGATGGGCAGTTACGTAGCAGATCTGTGACAAGGCCTTGTTAGTATCATATAGTTCAGACTGTCTAAGCCTAGTGCCAAATATGCCATCTACTTGCATAAAACCTTTGATTCTATCAGGCCTCCATTCAAAGCTGCATTTAGATTAATTTGGGCATCTAACTCCTGAGGACAGTCACTTGTGGAGTCACAGAAGGTGTGCATATCCTAAAATGAAAAAGGAAGTAAGATTACAAAAATACCTAAACAAACTAAAAAAAAATTCCACCAATATTAAATATTCATGAGGCTAATGGAAGTATTCTTCAGAAAATGGAAATAAAACCCAGTGAAGTCAGTAGAAAGGTGCATAAACTATTGTAGGTAAAATATAAGATTAGGGGTATAAATGCTAATGTCTGAGCTTCTGATTCTTCTCTCTCTTTCCTCTCACCCCCACATCATAACGGCGAGGAGTCCTAGCCATATTGTGCTAACTGTTGTACAAACACAGAGCCAGAACTTGGGGCAGTTGGTAGTGGAAGGTGTTAGGAAGAAAATTCCACATAAGCGGGTTATTCTGTATTTACCCACTGAATATTTGTTATTGGTCACTGTCAGAGACAGGATTCGGATCTAAATGGCCCATCGGTGTGATCTGGTACTACAGATCCTGTGCTAATAAAGAGGCTGAGCAGAAAGCAAATAATGAATGATGCAATGTAAACTGCAATAGTAAACTTTGTTATGGAAATATTTGTAGGACTCATGCAACAAAAACACAGCAAGAGAAAGAGGAGGCATTTTTATTCTAGGTAAACTGCGTAAAGCAAAAAAAAATGGTTAACTGTGTGGAAGAATTAAGCTGAGCAATTTGAGAATTTAATGAGTCAGGAATTTAGAGTGGAAATACTTTGCTGTTTAAACTCACAAATATTTTGCAACATCCCTTGTTCGTTGCTGAGACGTCATGGTGCATGTGAGTCTAAAAATATTGCTCTTTAGTCCTCTTGTCAAAATAGAATTTATGTGCTTTTTGTTTTCCTTTCTAAATCTGTATAGGGCATGATAATATTGTCAGTATCTAAAACACTGTTCACATGCAGGATTAGGCACACCATTATATTTAGGTAATAAAATACACAAAAAATATATGAATATATACCACAGTCACTGGCTTTACCAGCTGGTAAATGCTTACTTCCTTTGTATCGCTTTTTGTGTAAAATGCCAGTTATTTTTACATGGAAAATTTTGAAAAATTAGTTTCCAAGATTTTTTTTCTGAACATCCCAACCAAAAATTGGGAGTGGGGGGTGGGGGCAGGATTGTGTTTTGTGTTTTTAAAAAAAAATTAAGGTTTCGTTTGTTTAAAATTGCTGCTCTGAGGATGTCTTTGCATGCTGTAAGGAACAGGATCAGGATACTTTGTGGGTAATAGGGGAAGACGGGAATACTTGAGAGTTATAAGAGAAGATGACTCTCAATGCTTGTGGACCCTCATCCAGTCAAAGGCTCCCATTAACTTGAGTGGCCATTGGATCGGGTGTTTAACCAGCAGCTGGAAGAGGAATGAAGAGTCATCCATGAGAGACATTGTGTCATCTCTGGTGTGGATGTTATGTTTGAGGCTATCATGGAGCCCTTTATATCAAGCCAATATGATTCAGAAGTGAGGGTCATAACTGAATGTAGTGGTCATCTCTCTAGAGAATGAGTAGTCGCTCAGCACTGCTTAAATACCCAATGTGTACTGGGCTCAGTATTCTGGGCCTCTCACATCTTGACTGAACCTACGTAATTGTGTATACTCTGTTACATTTAATTTGAATTTTAAACTGAATTTGATTCCCCCCCAAGAAGTTTATATCCATGGAGAAACATAGGGTTTGCTCTTGGGTGTTTGTCAGTAAATTTTACTTCTTGCTTTAACAATATATAAGAGAAAATCATTTCTGTGGCCATATTTCACAGTGGTAAACCATTGTTCAAGTCAATGAATCATGGAAGAGTCTGCAGAACTGAACTTTTAAGCACTCCCTTTTCATTCCAGTTATTCCCTACTCTGCCTCCCTAATGCAGGAGTGTGCTTTTTGTCGTTCTTAATTCTTTACAACAATAGGGTCTTCTTTTTTAACCACATTCAAAAGGATAATGTACCCATTTTGACACAATGTCTTGACAGCTCTTTTGTACATTTCCACAAGCTCCGAGTGTGTGTAAGATCTTGCACTGTTTTGAATTTGTGTGTTTTTAAATGTTTTAGCTGCTTTTCTTCTCTGTAAATATAAATAATGACATTTGACTAAAGAGAGGAAGTAGTTGATTGGTACTGTCTATTGAAAAGAAAAGGGGTGTGTGTGAGAGAGAGAGAGAGAGATGGGTTCAATCACAGAAACCCCCTTGGGACTGTCACGTGATGTGCTGAGACTACCTCTGAGTTCGTTTTCTCTGCCAGTTTGGGCCTCCAGAACCCTGCCTTGTTGAGCCAGACATGCCAGTCTGCTCCAGCACAGACCCAGGGGTCTCAACCACGCACCCCAAAGCTGCAGACTTAACTGAAAACAGCTTAAGAAGTGCTCCTGTTGCCAGCACCCAGACACCCAGCTCCCAATGGGATCCAAACCCCAAATGAATCTGTTTTACTCTGTATAATGCTTATACAGGGTAAACTCATAAACTGTCCACCCTCTCTAACCCTGATAGAGAGATATGCACAGATGTTTGCTCCCCGAGGTATTAATTACTTACTCTGGGTTAATTATTAAGCAAAAGTGATTTTATTAAGTATAAAAGTAGGATTTAAGTGGTTCCAAGTAATAAGACAGAACAAATTTCAGAGTAACAGCCGTGTTAGTCTGTATTCGCAAAAAGAAAAGGAGTACTTGTGGCACCTTAGAGACTAACCAGTTTATTTGAGCATAAGATTTCGTGAGCTCACGCTATAGCTCACGAAAGCTCATGCTCAAATAAATTGGTTAGTCTCTAAGGTGCCACAAGTACTCCTTTTCTTTTTGCGAAGACAGAACAAAGTAAGTTACCAAGCAAAATAAAACAAAGCACGCAAGTCTAAGCCTAATACATTAAGAAACTGTTTACAGATAAAATCTCACCCTCAGATGTTCCAATAAGCTTCTTTCACAGACTGGACTCCTTCCTAGTCTGGGCCCAATCCTTTCCCCCGGTACAGTTCTTGTTAGTACCAGCTCAGATGGTAACTACGGGATTTCTCATGACTGGAACCTCCTTTGTTCTGTTCCACCCTCTTATATAGCTTTGGCACAAGGTGGGAATCTTTTGTCTCTCTGAGTCCCCACCCCTCCTTCTAAATGGAAAAGCACCAGGTTTAAGATGGATTCCAGTACCAGGTGACTTGGTCACATGTCCTGTGAGACCCCAAGCCTTCATTTTTCCTGGCCTGACTCACAGGAAGGCTTGCAAATAAACAGAGCCAATTACAACCAATTGTCCTAGCTGATGGGAGCCATCAAGATTCCAAACCACCATTAATGGCCCACACTTTGCATAATTACAATAGGACCGCAGAGTTATATTTCATATTTCTACATTTATACAAATAGGATGACCACATGCAGTCGATTATAAGCTTTGTAATGATACCTTACAAGAGACCTTTTGCATGAAGCATATTCCAGTTACATTATATTCACACTCATTAGCATATTTTCATTAAATTATATGGAGTGCAACATCACAGAGTGTTTAGGAAAGTCATATGTCAATAAAGTAGAATTACAGGTGGCTTTTTATTTATTGAAAATCCAAATTGCCTAATCGCCAAAACAGAACTGAATTACTTAGAAGCATCCTGCCAACAAATCAGAAATGGGCCATAATCCGTTAACACTGAGGAGAAAACATTTCTGGGAAGCCATATCCTGGGCAAACACTTGGGGTGAAATCCTGGCTCCGTTGAAGTGAATGGAAGTTTTACCACTGATTTAATAGAGTCAGGATTTTATCTATGATGTATTGAGCTATTGCATGAGAGATACTCAGTGTTTAATGTCTTGTTATGCCAGTCAAGATTGAAGGATTAAATACAAATTTAATCAACAATCGGACACATCCCAAGGTTAGTAGTTCTGAAGATCTTCAAGAAATATAAGAAGCTAAAACAAGGTTTAGGATTTTTTTTAACCAAGACAAGTTTTTTCTTTTTCTTTTTGTTTGTTTCATTGAAGGGGGGGGGAGTCCTTACACTGCATGAATGAGATTACTATTGACAAAAATTACTGTTTTAAAAATCAGTTTGTTTACCAACTGTTAGCTATTGTCTAGCACTGTGCCTGACAGTCATAATTAGTCTCTCAAACAATATTCACGAATTAATTGAAGTTCCTATCTAGCACTCATCTGTGATGTAAATACAGACTGATTGTAGTTTAAATTAGCTTGAAATTTAGCATCTCATTATAATCAAGATATCTGAAGACGCTGGCTTATTTAATTGACATAATTGTCATAAAGTCTCTAGTTTCATGTTGAAGTCTGAGGTAATTATTGAATCACCTCCGCCTTGGGGAACACTTAAAATAAAAAAGGGAAAGGCGTAAATTCGGGTAAAAATCTTGTTAAAGAGCAGGATTTATTTTGCTTCCTTTCCCGTCTTGGTAGCTAGTTTAGGCAGAGTAAATTAAATGTAGATGAACACAGCAATGTACCATCTTTATCATTCACAAGTGCAGATCATCATGAAAAAGTGAAGGCTTTGTTTGGTGAACTGAATCATTGTTACTTATTTACAGCACCAAAACAATTTGCTTCATAATAAAATATTTCAATAACTTCTTCTGAGATGGAATGTCTCATTTATGAAGTTTCTCTGGGAAAATATAGGGTGATTCACTGTTTCTGCTGCTTGCTGAATAGTTAACTAAAGTGACTCATGGCAAATAATAGAATTAAAGCTGTTGAAGTACTGGGTAACTCATAATAGTGAGCCAGAGACTTAGCACTGCATAGAGTTTTAGTCAACTAGTCAAATTCTGCCTGACTTAGCTAAGTTAGGGTTACCAGGACTCCATATAATAGTCTGCATTTCTGTGGCTATGCTACTTAAAATGGGTAGAATATGTGGTGTCTGGAAACGTAGACACTGAAATTCCCAGTTCTTCAGCCTTCACTATAGAAGCTTAACAGTCTCTGCAGCTCTGTTGGAAAGGAGCTGAGCATTGGTTTATGAGCTAAAACTGTCTATTACTTGTCTGTGGAGTTCAGTCTCCTGACTTTGGCTCCCCTCTGCCCCCCCCGACTCCAGCTGAAGACAAATGCATGATTGTGTATGAAATATGAGACACAAGACTACTGAATTCAGCTTGTGCTGAGAGAACAATTATGTTCATAATTTGGGGGAGGATGAAGGATAAAGAAATCAGAGAAGTAATGGAAAAATGGATCGTATGCTCTCATAGACTTTCAGCAGCACTGAAGCTGATTGCCCGGCAAGAGAAGCATGAACTGCAGGCTTTCTCATAATGACAGTTGAGGTGCATTGACAAATGCAGCATTTGGAAGTTTGGACTCTGACTGATTCAAGCCAGTACTATTCCCCTAAGTTTTTTGACTGTTAAATAACTTTCCAAATTAACAATGGAAGGATTCAGCACTGGCCCAGCAATTGCCAAGATTCGTTTTATCTTTTGTTCCATTTGAAATTAAGTCCAATATTAATGTCTGGGTTGTCTGTCTCTAGACATTTGCCTGCTTCTTAAGGCAAATACCCAGTCTGTGTTTAGAACTTACTTGACATTTTCTACCCTAGGCATTGCTTTCAGAGTCTCTGCCAACTTTACAATTACCTAACAAACTATATAGTTTGCCACTCTTGTATTTGTCATTCAGCTCCTAAGTGCCTGCAGAAATGCAATCTCTTCTCTCTCTCTTTTATTTTTTAGCAACCGGAAACTGTTTTCCTTTTCTTCGTTATTCAGGTATTTACATTTAGCATGTAAATGTCAACAGATGTTGCCAAGTGTGTGAAGAGGCATATAGCTCTGTTGTCAAAGATGAATGGTTTCTTGCAAATAAGAGGATGTTTGCAGCATTGCTCAGGCTGTCCTCCTGAGAGGCATTTTAGATTACCTACTTGCTAGTGCGATGGAAATACCACATTGGGGGTAGTGAATCATTCTGTGGACATAGGTTTTTGTTTTCATATAAAAGATGGGCGGGATGCCATATACTGTTTTACCACCAAGTGTGTTTTAGTGAGTTGTATGAATCAGGATTAATACTCTTCCAATGGAAAGGTTTCTAATGGTGTCTCCATCTGCTTTTCTCTCCCTGGGACTGACGGAGTACTTGGTACTGAAAGAGGCCTAATTTCTAGTAGCTTGGTAAAAATGCTGAAGCAACCTGATAGCATTTCTAAGCAACATTTCCAAAGAAGTATCCATCATTGCTATGACATCAAGTGCCTAAGAATAACTCAATAGCAATTCATGCACTTGCTCTGCTTACCCACTGTTAGTCATTATACCAATTCCTATGGGCTACAAATAGTAGGATACTTATTAAAAGCATTAACTAGCGAAAGAGTGTTTTCTTATTCATGTTCTTCCTGCCAAGAATGTAAAATCAGTGATACCAATTTTAGGTGTCTTGAATTCTCTCCAAGTTAGATTACGAGACAACTCATATTTCCTCAGCCGCTTCTGCTCCTGCAATTCACACTGCAGTCATTAAGTTTTTAAGTTGACCTATCACTATTATTAATAATAAAAATGATATTTTTGTAAAATGATTGGAGTGGGGAAGCCAGAAATGTGGCCATTGTCTACTGTGCCTCACCTGAACCTAGCCTGTATGATATAGGATCCTCATTTTCTCTGACGCAGAGGATGAACTAATTTAAGGCTCTCTTAAGAATAAGCCAGCTGTTTCTCTGTCTTTCCTCCACATGTTGTCCACAGAGTCATACCTGTAAATTTTAATTTTTGAGACCATGCTGAAACTCTGCTGATGTTAATAAGTAAACATTTTTGAATTTCCACTTATTTTCCCCTGTCCCTATCAGCTGAGAACTCAAGTAGCTTTGCTCACATCTCGTTTTGGCCCTGCTTGTCATTTTCAGTTTCTTGCCTGATCGTGACATCTTTAAAACGTTTCTCTCCAGAACTGATTACTGATCCACCAGCACTTACAGTGTGGGCACTACTCTGATAGGAATGGAACAGCATAGCCAAGCACTGACTTCCCTCCTTTACAGATGGGCTTTATTTAGCAGGCAATGATGTTTAGTGAGAGCATGGCAGAGAGAGACTTGACAATGGGAAAGGCTTTGAGAATGATCTTTGTCAATGAAATGCAGAAGTTTGATCTTGGCCAAACATGCCTTTCTGAGCTTGTTTGTAAAGGGAGGGAGCTTGAGGTGTAATGAATCAATGGACTGCTGACATCAGAAGCAATAACTATATAAACTAACTCCTCACCTCTCTGGTCCATCACCACCAGAAATAAGAATCCATGAGGTAAAGATGATCTCTCTCTTTCTTTTTTTTTTTCTTCTGGTTTCAGTCCCCGACCTTCTTGGTGAATTAGCCATTATAGGGCAATGTAATCATAGACACACACAACTGGCTTGTAAAGGAAGCAGTGTCTCATGGATTATGTCATTATGTATTTCAGAGCGAAAGATTCGTAGTTCAGAAATAGATACTTACGTTAGCTGAGAGCTCACTGTTCAAGAGGTCTGACATCTTCCATAGCAAAAAGTCAGAAGGTTTGCTAAGTTATCTAACTCTCTGCAAAGAAGAAACCCTGAATCTTCCCATTGTCACCTTGCAGCAGATAGGCTAAATGAGCTTCTCGAGAATGCTAATTTATGGAATAGCGTATTCTCATGAATCTCACAGTCCTCTTTTTAAATCTCCTTCATGTTTTTATGGCACGTATTTCTTCTGGCATGATACAAAGTTTAAGTCCAAGGGTACATCTCCATTCTTTGATGTATTTTACTCTGTATCAGTCTGGGCCATATTATTATTCCCCTGTGTTAAAAATTAGAGAGTAATTACCCGTCTCACATTGAGAATGGTTTTTCTGATGGTAGATAATATATTTAGAAAGAGTTATGCAATTATATTTGGTGTGTTTCTGGTGGTGATCTCTTTTGGGTCGAGAGACTTTTTGTATCTCAATGACCATTTGTTTTCCATCCTTTTCTTTCCTCTTTTTTCACCCCCCTCCACCATTTTTTCCCCTTTTCATCACAAATGGCTGGATAATTGCTCGCAATTGATTAAAGGTAGGAAGGGGTTCACCTTGTCAAACACAGATCAAACTTCTGAGTTTCCAAGTTTCAGAGTAGCAGCCGTGTTTGTCTGTATCTGCAAAAAGAAAAGGAGTACTTGTGGCACCTTAGAGACTAACAAATATACTTGAACATAAGCTTTCGTGAACTACAGCTCACTTCATCAGATGCATTCAGTGGAAAATACAGTGGGGAGATTTATATACACAGAGAACATGAAAGAATGGGTGTTACCATACACACTGTAACGAGAGTGATCAGGTAAGGTGAGCTATTACCAGCAGGAGAGTGGGGGGCGGGAACCTTTTGTAGTGATAATCAAGGTGGGCCATTTCCAGCAGTTGACAAGAACGTCTGAGGAATGGTGGGGAGTGGGGGAAATAAACGTGGGGAAATAGTTTTACTTTTGTGTAATGGCACATCCACTCCCAGTCTTTATTCAAGCCTAAGTTAATTGTATCCAGTTTGCAAATTAATTCCAATTCAGCAGTCTCTCGTTGGAGTCTGTTTTTGAAGTTTTTTTGTTGAAGAATTGCCACTTTTAGGTCTGTAATCGAGTGACCAAAGAGATTGAAGTGTTCTCCGACTGGTTTTTAAATGTTATAATTCTTGATGTCTGATTTGTGTCCATTTATTCTTTTACATAGAGACTGTCCAGTTTGGCCAATGTACATGGCAGAGGGGCATTGCTGGCACATGATGGCATATATCACATTGGTGGATGTGCAGGTGAACGAGCCTCTGATAGTGGGGCTGATGTGATTAGGCCCTATGATAGTATTATCGCTACAAAAGGGGTGTCCCGTCCCCCCCCGCTCTCCTGCTGGTAATAGCTCACCTTACCTGATCACTCTCGTTACAGTGTGTATGGTAACACCCATTGTTTCATGTTCTCTATGTATATAAATCTCCCCACTGTATTTTCCACTGAATGCATCTGATGAAGTGAGCTGTAGCTCACGAAAGCTTATGCTCAAATAAATTTGTTAGTCTCGAAGGTGCCACAAGTACTCCTTTTCTTTCTGAGTTTCCAAGTGATCTTGCTTACATCTGCTGGAAGTACATGGCATGCAGCTAAGGCTGGGTTAGGGGAGGTCTGGATGGATACAATTCCATGCCTTGGAATGTTTGTAGTGCCCACTGTGACCCCCCTCTAGCTAAATTTCATGCTTTGAAATCTGAAACTGACTTTTGTTTCAAAATCTCTGTCTTTACTGAGGTTGTTCTTGAAGAGCTAGTTCTTTAAAATTGTATGCACTGAAACTTCTTTCCAATTACAGCTTCAAGAGAACGGAGAATCATAGTTCCATTTGTCAATATTGATATTTAACTACTAGTTAACTTGTGTTGGTGTTAGAAAGTAAAGGGTGGGGGGAGGACGGGACAGAACCCAAGCTAGTTCAGTTAAGTAGCAATGTGGGAAACAGATGGCTCTTTGAACTAGCACTTCCAGAGATTCTAAAGATGTATATCAATCAGATGGTCTGTGATGTCTTCAGTGCAGCGGTGGGCAGCCTGTGCACGAGTGTGTGCACACATGCCTGCACATTTTTATTCATTTGATTTTTGTGACCTAGCAAGTGTGTTTCACATTACATATGGTATTGTAGGAGTGTGTTCTAATAAAGTAACTGTAAAGGCAAAGCACTATTTCCCAGTAATTGTAATGTGTTAAACGGAATAGTTTGGCTGTTGGGGGACATTAAATACTGTTGGTAATGATATTGGTGTTTGGTATTTTACCTTAGCAGGTCACCTAAGGTTTCAAATGTCTTGTGGGATCCTGCAATATAAATTCTGCTTTAATTTTAAGATGCCTGCAAGGGAGTTATACCACTACCCCTTTCCTTTTTGTGGTTTTACTGCTTTGCAGCTGTTCAGCTTCAACAGCACTTGATGGTGAGTGAAATGGTCATATAGGAACTGGATTGATAGGACATGTAAGGCAGATGCTACAAATCACAATCTTTGGACTATGATATGGAGCGTAAGCTATAGTTTTACCTTCTATTGTCTCCTACGCTCCAAATTCCGCTTATAGAAAGCAGGGGGTGGGGAGGGGAGAAGGGGGAAAGAAACATCCAACTGATCTGAAGGTTATTAGAGGTAACTGCTAGTCACTCTTACACATACTCAGCACAATCTAAATACCACCAATATTGAACACCTCAACATAGAAACATACGCTCCAGTATATCTTAATCAGATTACCCTCCCTTTCTGCATTATAGGGGGGAAAAAAATCAATGTGCAAACATATTTTGAGGAATGCTTTTTGTTGCCATTGTTGAGAAATGTTGCCTTTTTTTCTTTACCTATATACAATTAAATCTATATAAAATTCTTTTCTATTTGATTTAATTAAAGTCTTTATACCAAAGTGAACACTGTTTTGTTTTATATGTATCCTATCTGGTTTGTGCACTCTCAATGAACAGTAGGACTTTTCCTTTGCTGTAACATATGGAGTATAATCTTTAACTCTTAATAATCTAGGAGCTAATATCACAATATTTATTTCCCTAAGATCTCTGATTTGACCATGAGGTGTTGTGGTACTAACGATCTGCATGTAGGTAATACGTAGGCAAAAAATTTGATAGCTGCTTTCAACTACCTGAAAGGGGGTTCCAAAGAGGATGGATCTAGACTGTTCTCAGTAGTAGCAGATGACAGAACAAGGAGTAATGGTCTCAAGTTGCAGTGGGGGAGGTTTAGGTTGGATATTAGGAAAATCTTTTTCACTAGGAGGGTGGTGAAACAATGGAATGTGTTACCTAGGGAGGTGGTGGAATCTCCTTCCTTAGAAGTTTTTAAGTTCAGGCTTGACAAAGCCCTGGCTGGGATGATTTAGTTGGGGATTGGTCCTGCTTTGAGCAGGGGATTGGACTAGATGACTTCCTGAGGTCCCTTCCAATCCTGATATTCTATGATTCTATGAAATGGTGTTGGATTTTTTTGTACAGCTGCTAGAATTTTATTTATTTAAAAAGTAATTTTAAGAATTATATTTTTAGATTATACTTTTACTGAGTCAATATTCAATATATTGATAGCGGTATTGTCTTATAATACAAGAAGACGACGACACCAAAAAGGTAAAAGGCAACATGTTTAAATCTGGTCAAAGCAAATAATGTTTTACATAGCAGTCTGTGAAATGTAATGCTCTATT
The DNA here is from genome assembly GCF_965152235.1 of Eretmochelys imbricata. Taxonomy (NCBI): domain Eukaryota; kingdom Metazoa; phylum Chordata; order Testudines; family Cheloniidae; genus Eretmochelys; species Eretmochelys imbricata. Next base: position 247,033,718 of record NC_135573.1, read on the forward strand.
ATTGTGGCAAAGAGCTTAGTCAGATTCAGAAAAGGATTAGACATTTATATGACTAATACCTGCAGATACCCTGTTTTAGGCCTTGTCTACACAACAGTTACACCAATTTTGACTAAATCAACTTGGAAAATGATGTAGTTAAATCAGTGGAATCCCCTGGTGTGAGCACTTGTAAATCAGTTTGACTGCCATTTCTTACTTTAGCTTACATCAATTCCTTAACAACTTAAGTTGATATAAGGGAAATCAGTTCTTCTGTTTCAGGATATAAACCAGCCATTAGCTGCCTAACTTTAGGAAGAAACTTCCCCTTTATGCATATTAGTGAATAAGTTAACCATCATAGCGTTTTACACTTGCCTTTAAATCTTCTGGTGTGGGATGTTGTTAGAGAAAGTATACTTAACTAGGAGGGTCTGTGGTCTCATTTGATATGATCATTCCTGTGATTCTTATAAAAAAGCTTAGTGAAACTCTTATGAAACCCCAAAATCCAGCATTTCTTCTCCTTCCCAAAAAAAGGTACTAAGGGAGGCATGACTTTAATGGAGCTGACTTCTTATTGTCTTGAGAATGCATTCATATTCATCTGTATTCCATTATTACTAGTCTTCAACACTCAAATGAGGTAGATTGTTGACTACTGAGAAGCAGTGAACAGTAACTAGCTAAATGGAAAAAATAATTTGAGATTTTTTTTAACATGAACGAGAGTTATCATTTCTAACATGTCCTTCCTACTGCCCCATGAGCTTGTGCTTCATTTTAACACTTTGTGAAATATTATGGTGAATGAATCCATTTTCATTTTTTTTATATGCTTATCCCTTCTTTCATATTTTACAATTGCTTTGACATGCAGGAAGGTGGTGGGTGGAGTGGACAGTGTATCACATTGCAGAATATTAAAGTAAAAGTATAGACTCACAGACTTTAAGGCCAGAAGGGACCATCATGATCATTTAGTCTGACCTCCTGCACATAACCCACCCACTCCTGTAATAGACCATAATCTCTGGTGAGTTACTGAAGTCCTCAAATCATGATTTAAAGGCTCCAAGTTACAGAGAATCCACCATTTATACTAGTTTAAACCTGCAAGTGACCAATGCCCCATGCTGCAGAGGGAGTGAAAAAAACCTCCAAGGTCTCTGCCAATTTGACTTCGTGGAAAATTCCTTCCCAACCCCAAATATGGTTAGACCCTGAGCATGTGGGCAGGGCAAGACCCATCCTCCAGACACCTGGGAGAGAATTTTCTATAATAACTCAGAGCCCTTCCCATCTAGTGTCCCATCACCAGCCATTATGGATATTTCCTACTAGCAGCTGCAGATGGGCTGCATGCCATTATAGGCAATCTCTCTTCATACCATCCCCTCCATAAACTTTTCAAGCTCTGTCTTGAAGCTAGTTAGTTTTTTTTCCTCCCCTTGGAAGGCTGGTCCAGAACTTAACTCCTCTGATGGTTAGAAACCTTTGACTAATTTCAAACCTAAACTTGTTGATGGCCAGTTTATATCCATTTGTTCTTGTGCCAACATTGGCTCTTAACTTAAATAACTCCTCTCCCTCCCTGGTATTTGTCCTTTTGATGTATTTATAGAAAGCAATCATATCTCCCCTCAGTCTTCGTTTGGTTAGGCTAAACAAGCCAAGTTCCTTGAGTCTCCTTTCGTAAGGTAGGTTTTCCATTCCTCTGATCATCCTAATAACCCTTCTTTGCACCTGTTCCAGTTTGAATTCATCTTTCTTACACATGGGAGACCAGAATTGCACAGAGTATTCTACATGAGGTTTCATCACTGCCTTGTGTAATGGTAATAGTACTTCCCCATCTCTTTTGGAAATACCTCGCCTGATGGATCCTAGGATCACATTAGCTTTTTTTCACGGCCACATCACAATGGCGTCTCATAATCATCCTGTGATCAACCAGTACACCCAGGTCTTTCCATTCCTCTGTTGCTTTCAATTGATATGTCCCCAGCTTATAGCAAAATTTCTTGTTGTTAGTTCCTAAGTGCATGACCTTGCATTATTCACTATTAAATTTCATACCATTTCTATTACTCCAGTTTTCAAGGTTGTGCAGATCTTCTCTGATGATATTCTGGTCCTCCACCGTATTGGTAATACCTCTCAATTTTGTGTCGCCACAGATTTTATTAGCACGCTCCCCCTTTTTTGTGCTGTGGTCATTAATGAAAATGTTAAATAAGATGGGTCACAAGGCCAATTCCTGAGGAACTCCTCTAGTAACCTCCCTCCAGCCTGACAGTTCACCTTTCAGTATAACCCATTGTAGTCTTCCTTTTAACCAGTTCCTTATCCACCTTTCAATTCTCATATTAATCCCCATCTTCTCCAATTTAATAATATCCCATGTGGAACTGTATCAAATGGTTTACTGCAATCCAGGTAGATTAGATCCATTGCATTTCCTTTGGCTATAAAATCAGCTGTCGTCTTAAAGAAAGAGATCTTGCATGATCTACCTTTTGTAAAACCATGTTGCATTTTATCCCAATTACCATTTTCCTTTGTCCTTAACTATTTTCTCTTTCAAAAATTGTTCCAAGACCTTGCATACAACTGAGCCCAAACTAATGAGCCTGTCATTTCCTGGATCACTTTTTTCCCCTTTTTTAAAAATAGGTATTCGATTAGCAATTCTCCAGCCATAGGGTAGAACCCGAAGTTTACAGATACATTAAATATCCTTGCTATTGGGCTTGCAATTTCATGTGCCAGTTCCTTTAATATTCTTGGATGGAGACTATCCAGGCTCCCTGATTTGATCCAATTAGGCTGTTTGAGTTGACATCCACCTCTGATGTGGTAATTTCTAATTTCATATCCTCGTTTCCATTTGCCACCCTGCCCCTGGCCCTAAAATCCTCATTAAAAACTGAGACAAGTATTCATTTAGGTACTGCCTAGATTATTTTTAATCTCCACCCCATCTTCAGTGTGTAGTGGTCCCCCTTCTTTCCTTTTCTTTTTTATTTATATGGCTATAGAACCGTTGACTATTTCAAGGTTGTTGTTACTTTTGCAAAGTTCAACTCTGCTTGGCTTTTGTCAGTTCTCACTTTTTCTCTACACTTTTTGACCTCCAACAAGTCTTTTTCCCTTGCAGATTTGTCCCATCTTCCAATCCTTGTAGTCTTTCTGCTTTCTCTTAATAACCTATTTGAGAGGCTTGCTCATCCAGTTTGGTATTGAACCCTTGCCTACAAATTTTTCCTCTTGCTTGGGATGTAGGCTTCAGATAGCTTCTGCTACTTTGACTGAAAGTAATTTGAAGCCTCCTCCACATTCAGATTCTTGAGTTCTTCACGCCAATATATTTCTGTCTATCACTTAAAGCACTACAATGCTGATCCTACAATGATTGACTGAGATAAGAACAGGAAGTTAGTCCAGCATGTATCCATTCTTGAGGCACAGAGAGAGGATGAGAATGATACATATATAGCACATTATATTTTACAGAGAGATTTTTCAAAGGCACAGCGGGTCATTGAATGTGAATGTGATTTGGGAGTTGAGTCATTGTAAGTATTGAATGGGAGTTGAAAATCTCCCTCCTATATACCAATTTTGTTTTTTTCCTCTACAACAGTATGTTGTGTTTTGGGAAAGAATTGTAACAGTGTGGAGTATGTGATTTAAAAAAAAAAATTAATTAAAAAAGGTCAGGGCAATTCCGTCATCACTAAACTTTGATAGCAATTTGGTAGCAAGTCACACAAATTTGATGAAAGCCTTGGCAGGTGGAAAGCAATCAGTTCTTCAAAGAAAGTATCAAATTTAAAAGTGTTTTAGAAGCCATTGACCGTCAGGTGTATGGGAGAGCCGAATTTGGCTCTGTTTAGATACTGTTGCTGGTTGTTTTCAGGCAGGTGACTTTTATTCCTCAATGAGAATTACACAATTTCATTTCAGAAATGATGCTTTCATGCTAAGTATCAGAGTGGTAGCCATGTTAGGTCTGTATCCACAAAAACAACGAGGAGTCCAGTGGTACCTTCAAGACTAACAGATTTATTTGGGCATAAGCTTTCATTGGTAAAAAACCCACTTCTTCAGATGCATGGAGACTTCCAATCCATGCATCTGAAGAAGTGGGTTTTTTACCTTCGAAAGCTTATGCCCAAATAAATGTGTTAGTCTTTAAGGTGCCACCAGACTCCTCGTTGCGTTCATGCTAAAAGCTTGAATGCTCCCATACGTTTGGAAAACTGTTTTTGATCTTGATAAAATATAAAAAGCATTATGTTTGATGGAATATCTCGGATACCAAAAAGCTGTTCTGTTTCTTGTTATCTAAGTGTAAGTGAATATAACAGGTCAAATTATAGTAGTGTGGTGTTTTTTTTACAGTAGAATGAAAAAGTTCATGAAAGTTGGGATAGTACTGATTTATTTTCAGTGATGTAATCAGGAGTAGCAGATTATTTGCTTTATAGATAGCTTCCATGTAACTTCTGCTAGAAAAGAATGAGGATGGTAGAAAAAAGTGGTGCATTGTGTTTGAACTATATGCCGGTTCCTTTTGGAAATATGATTATACTTTGCAGTTTAATTCTGCTATTGTCAGAAATACATGTGTTTTTTATGAAAAGTATATGTGAACCAGCCTACCGCTCTGATACAGCATTGCTATGGTGCAGAAGAATGTTTAAAATAGCATTCTGCTGTGTCTAAAGATTTTGCATTGGTGTAAAGGTTATGATGTCCCAGTTGTTTTCAAAAGATCATTAAAAAACGTGTGTGTTAATAGTAACACCATCTCTACAGTAACTTGGGTTTATTAAGCTATTTTTAGTAAAACTTCGTGCATGTGAGTGCTTCTGTGCTTTAGTAAAGCACAATCTGTTTTATTTAATAACTTGCCGCTGCATAATTTATTATAGATTTTTTTTTTTCAGATTGACTCCAGAGAGTTTACACAGCACCACAAGAGGCTAAAAAGAAAAATGCACTTCATAAGTAGGCTATAGAAGATAAAAGTATTTTGTGTTTCTTCAGGGAAAAAATATTGTAGAAATGTGATACTTTCCCATTTGTTCAAATATATCTAATAAAAATGTGATAACGTCTATGAATGGTTACGGCTTGGACATATGTTGTGGAGAATTTGGTTCATTTGTTTACAAAAATGCACTTTTTGTTTTTGACATCTGTTTGAAGCCTGGGATTAATTTAAATAGATAGTCTCTAACCTTGTGAACTGGACCCGGTATAACATGAAAGAACCAGGAGGGTCTTCTAGCTAACAACAATCAATTTAACATGGCATACCGTTTTGAATTTATATATGGTCCACTTCTCTTACATTTGTGTTATATCTTCTAATTATGTCCTCCTCCCCAACTCAAATAAGAATGAAAAACCTTTTCTAAGAATTTAGAGAAATGCATATGTGTCTTCTCCATCCCAAAACTGAATTCTCAGTGATTAAATGTAAATGTTTTTATGATTGGGGTTTGAGGGATATTGGAATATCTATTCTGTCTTCCTTCCATCTACTCTGCTACCTCTTCAGGCTCTGTACTATGAGTCACAAGTGATGTAATTCACTGGATTTGCAAAACAAAACTATGTAGAGCTAACAAATTCTATCCATTAGTGGCCCTGGTTTTCAAATGTAGTGTGAGATTTACAGATTTTAGTTTTGGTAGTGCTATCAGCATCTGAATGTAGGATTAAAAGGTATCAGAAACAACTTCTTCCCTTAGCCCATTCTCCGGTATTTGTTGTATAAGTACAGTAATGTGTAGATAACACTACTGATTTCTCAAAGTTTTCTGTTTCTCTTTGAACACTTCAGCTTGAGACGTGTGAACTTTAATAACTAAGTACTCATTGAGAGATTGTCAGGAGCTTGCGAGTTGCTCAATGTTGACATAAATGGAGCCAACTGCAGCTATCTTAGGACTTCATTACACACAAACATGCACCAGTTTAAATGAACCAAATTAGTTAAACCAGTGCAAGGACACATTTATATTGGATTTAAATAACTATGATTATAAACCAAGTTTAAATAATTTTCAGCATCCACACACAAAGTTGACATGTTGAATTAAATTAGTTTAGAATTACACCTTTACTTAAATTGTGGCAACTTTGTGTGTGGAGCAGGCCTTATTCCTCAACGAGCACATAGATCTTGCAGAAACAGTGCATGCCAGCATGCAGTTATCCCTCTTCTTCTGATTGGGGTCTCTGGAGGCTGAAAAGATCAAGATGGAAAATTGCATTCTGGACTAATAACTAGAGCCCTGCCCGGATACAAAAATGTGGATCCACATCTGCCAGGATCAACCCACGATCCGCTAGCCATCTTTTACCTGTATTCGCATCTGCACCTGCAGCAGCAAGCCGTCTCACAAGGGCTAGCGATGGGGATCGGGGGGTGGAAAAGGGAGCGAGTGGGGGGATGGGGTCTTGCAGGGAAGAGACAGTGTGAGGGTGGGGACTGGGTAAGGGGCAGTGCAGGGGCGGGGTCTTGAGAAGAAGGGGTGGCACAGAGGGAGGGGCTGGGGGGAAGGGGCATCGTATTCGGTGCTGCTCCCGGGGACTCACTATCAACTGCACACGACAGCAGAAGTGCGTGTTGCATCACAGTGAGGTGGAGGGGAAGGGCGCCGGGGCCCCACCTGCTCCAATCTCTAGGGCCGAGAGAGAGACAAGCTTTTGAGCCACACAGAGCTCTTCTTCAAATCTGGGAAAGGTACTAAGAGTGTCACAGCTAAATACAGGATTGAACGGATAGTCGTAAGAATTTAGTACATATTCTAAGGGACCATTCAAGGTGAAGAAGCCCGTTAACACACCTGTAGTCATAGGACAAAAAGGGGAGTGAGACGAGGGACAGACACCTCTCATGAACGCCTCCTGTTGGTTGGGTGCAAACCTGCATCATCTTTCTCTGCGTCTGCAGCCCCCTGTTGGCTGTTAACATCATCAGGTGGGTCTTCAGTGGCTCAGCCCTCTGGCCAGGTTAGACACAGTCAATATGCACGAACACACCCCTTCCAGGATAAAAGGTTCAACCGATCCTGTCCCTGTGCCCTTGTTAAAGTCTTTAGCCCTGACTCTATGCTCAGTCCTCAACCCCTTCTGGGATAGCTTTAAGTCTGTGCCTGTCCTGGTATAGAGCAGTGCCCAGAAGGCTTTCTCCCTGGAGACTCTTTGTCTTACCAGCTCTTATTGCCCCAGTTGTCCAGCCAGGCCACTCCTTCTCTTCAGACCTCTTCCGGTGTGGGGACCCGGGCCTGCCAGCTACTCTGGATCCTAATCCAGGAACCCTACAATTAGCAGCCACATGCTGCTTCCTTTTAATAGTTGCTGCTGCTATTCCCTGGTCCCCTTCCCATGTAGCCCCTTCCGCTTCACCCTTACCTCAGGGCTGAAGTTCTCCACTCCTCTTCTCCTTCACCGAATACCAGTGCCACCAGAGCTCATCTTCTGGTTCTCCCTGGAGCACCTGCAAGAAGCACCCTTCCTTACTGCTCTGGTCCCAGCCAGGAGCTGACCTCATCACCTACAACTCCTTTTAGCTGAGCTCGCTGTGCTCTGATAGGCTGCAGGGAAGCAGCCATTCTAGGCAGGCTTGGAGGACCCACCTTCACTGCTCCTTTTATGGAGCAGGTTGTGATAAGACTGGGAGGCCTCCAGTAGGGGACCTCAAAGGGCGTGGTACACCCCGTCACAGGGAGTTAGTGGGTTACAGATTGTTGTAATAAGCCGTAAATCCAGCGTCTTTGTTAAGACCATGAGTTTTTGTTTCTAGCAAATCTATGGATTTAAGCTCCTGGGCTCATCTTTTGAAGGTGTTGTGCAGGTTTCTTTTGAGGATGAAGACTGATAGGTCAGTTATAGAGTGATCACTTTTCACTAAGGGTTCACTCACAGGTCACAGTGATTATTTTTTTTTATCATTTTCTGGTGTGGCAGTGTAGTGATTGTCTGGTTTCACCCACTAGTTGCTATTGGGGCATTAGTGCACTGGATGAGGTATACCCCATCTTGTGATAGGCAAGTGTAGGACCCATAGATCTTGAAAGCAAATCACTCTATATCTAACCTATCAGTCCTCATCCTCAAAGGAAACCTGCATAGCGCTTTCAAAAGACAAGCCTGGGAGCTTAAATCCATAGCTTTGCTAGACACTTAAAAATGGTCTTAATAAAGACACTGGATTTATGGCTTATTACAATAATCTGTTACCCACTGGCCCCCCCTTTCCTCCTTTGGTCTATGACTACAGGTTTGGTAATGGGCCACTTCACCTTGAATGGTCGCTTAGAATATATGCTAACGACTTATGCTAAACTGTCTGTTTGATCTTGTATTTAGCTATGACATTCTTAGTACCTTTCCCAGACCAGAGGAAGAGTTCTGTGTAGCTTAAAAACTTGTCTCTCACCAGCAGAAGGTGGTCCAATAAAAGATATTGTGTCACCCACCTTGTCTCTCTAATGTCCTGGGACCGACATGGCTACAACAATACTGACTTAATAAGGCATACCCAGTTTCAATTCTGTCCACACTAAAGAATCCTTTCCCCTCTATCCTTAAGGAAGCTCTCCAAGTGGCCCCTTGCTCTCCTCAGTTCCTTCTTACATCTTCGAAAATATCTTGCATTTAGCCAGTGTAGAAATACACTGCTCTGGCCATTTTTTTAACTCCTGGGCATTCTGCTAACTTTCACCACTTGGAGGCAACATATCATTTTCCTGTTGATTTCTCTTTCTCTTCTTGCAGCCCGCTCGCCCTGCTGGCCTGCTGAAGATTTGCTCAGGTTTTTGCCCCAGGTGTTACTGCCTCAGCTGAGAAACAACAACTCAAAGACACAAGTTAATATACACACATATATCTCCAAGCAGGCAGGCTTGCAAGAACAAAGGGAAAACCCACAACCCAGATGTATTCATTAGTATAATTGATCTGGCCTGTCTGTTTAACATCTTGCAAGTGGAATTGAAGCTGAATCAAAACTGCTTGACTTTAGTGGGGCCAGGATTTCACCCTAGGCTTTATTCTTAAAGCAGCTTTGTGGCCATGCCATGAAAAAGCAGATATTTCCTGCCCCTCAATTTTATATAACAACTGTGCAAAAACCCCTCTCTTGGCACTCCAGTGAATGAGTCCACTTGGGCAAAGTAACCATTTCAGCAAGTCATTTGTAGGCTAGCCCTTAATTTCAGCTTGGAAAGTGGTCAGCTGGAAGTCAGCTGGTGGGAGGAGCAGAGGCGGAAAAGACTGGGTACAAAATTTCCTCATCCAGACTATCTCATGGCTGTGTGACAGGTCAAACACCACATGCCCAGTATGTACTAGCATTGCCAGGCCACAGAAAATAGCTCAGATAAAAAAGTAAAAAACAAAACACACAAACATATTTGCAAGTAGTTCACTATATTTAACAATGGAAGATGGATCAATGGAGTACAGTACCCATGATTAAAAATCTTGCATTGGGAGTAAACTTTTCTTTTCTGCAGGGTGTAAACATGAATTATTTGGAAAAATGCAAGCACTACTCTCTATAACTGGTGCTTTAAACAAACATACACATTATATAATGTTTAATGAAAGGCAATTTGTATTTAACACAATAAAGATTTTTTTAGATAAGTTGTGAAGTAAATCTTTCAAGGCAGTTCCCTGATGATGTCACATCTTTCTGTATCAATCAAGTGTTGTAGGCCTCTTACTTAGGAATCTTGTAATAGAACATTAGACAGACACTTTGACACACAAAGTAGAATTTTCTGTATTAAGCTAAAACCCAAGACAATTGTACGTGAATATTTTCTATTTAAAGGTATTAATTTATCTAGGCATAAATTTTTTCAATTTCATTAACATTTGATGTACCATGGGTTCATCAGAACATGAAAAAAATTCACTGTACATAACTTAGCACAAATGTCCAAAATGCGTGGAACACGCAATTAAATACATAGTTAAAAGGAATTGGTTGGAACCTGGTGTTCTATAAGATGCAGGAAAGGGTGGAGGATTTGGACTACATGTAACCTACTCCTACTTAACTACTAGGGGTTTTTTAATTTATTTTTTTAACTTCCAATTTTCTGAAAAAATATATGATGTGGCTTATTAATTTTTTAAAGCGAAGGCAATATTAAATATGGAAAAGCTTATTGAAGTAAGTTTTTAAGCAATACAGCTGTTGGATACTTAAATCCATTAAAAAAACTCAGTCAGTTAATACGTATTTCCACTGTGCACAGCCTCTTGGAAATGTGAGGAAAGGGGGAGAGATGAAAAGGAGTGGTAATAACTTGCATATTGAAAATGCTCTCTGATTCCCCCTTTCTTTTCATGAGTTGCATTTTAAAAGTTAGTTTCTTTGTTTATTGTGGCCACTCTGACTGATGGCAGCAAGCCAAGGAAGGATTTATAGTGCAGTAGCACCAGCTTATAAATATAAAACTTACAATGCTGATCAGGACATAACTGCATTCAACTTGTTGATTTACTGAATTTGATCTTTATGCACCAGATTCTGCTCTCCGTTACACCAGTGCAAGTCTGGAATAACTCCGCTGAACTCAGGGCAGTTATTCCAGACTTCTGTTGATGTAACAGAGAACAGAATTGGACTCTTCTGTTTAGTTACCTAAATATTACTATTACTGTATTTGTATTAAATAATACATGGCATGGCACATCACAGACAAATAAAAGACAAAGTCCCTGCCCTGAGAAGCTTGCAGTCCAAGGGCTGAAGCTTAGTGTTAAGGCACAGCCCTGCCTGGTGGTTAGTGCAGAGGTGCAGCTGATGCTCCAGGAGGCATCAAATTTCTTTAAGGTGCAATGACTCCTGGAGCTTCCAAAAAGCACAACTATTTCATTACTCTCCCTTCTGCGTGAAACTGGCCGGTATGGAGAGGTGGGTTCACAGCTTTTCTTCATGCTGCCTTAACCTTAATGCTGCTAGCCGCATTAGCCTGGAGGAGCCCTTGCCATTCGCTTTTGCTTGGGTCAGTCATAAGGGAGAAGCCCCTTGTAATCTCTTCTTCCTTTCTGTAACCACACGGGATGGGAATAACCTGATCCTAAATTGAAAAACAAAACATTATATATGTGGACAAGCACTGGGGATGCATTGGGGTGGGAGGGAGACAGGAAGAGAAGGGCTTCAGGGAGTATGTAATGAGATTGTGCAAGTTGTGAATGCAAGTCTCATGGGGATCATATTTTTGGTGGTCATGATACTACTTTATACCTTCCTTTACAGCAGGGGTTGGTAAACTTTTTGGCCCAAGGGCCACATCTAGGTATGGAAATTTTATGGCGGGCCATGAATGCTCACAAAATTGGGGTTGGGGTATGGGAGGGGGTATGGTCTCTGGCTGGGGGTGCAGGCTCTGGAGTGGGGCCAGAAATGAGGAGTTCAGGGTGTGAGAGGGGGGTGCAGATCAGGGGCGGTGAGGGCTCTGGCTGTGGGTGTAGGCTCTGGGGTGGGGCTGGGGATGAGGGGTTTGGGTTGCAGGAGGGCTCTGGGCTGGGACTGAGGGGTTTGGAGGCCGGGAGGGGGATCAGGGCTGGGGCAGGGGGTTGGGGCGTTGGGGGGTGGTGGCTCAGGGGTGCAGGCACTTACCTCAAGTGGCTCCTGGAAGCAGCGGTATATCCCTCCTACATGGAGGCGCGGCCAGGTGGCTCTGCTGCATGCTTCCCCATCTGCAGGCACTGCCCCTGCAGCTTCCATTGGCCACAGTTCCCAGCCATTGGGAGCTGCGGGGGTGGCACTTGGGGCAGGGGCAGTGTGCAGAGCGGAGTGCCGTGGCTGCCCCTACACGTAGGAGCCAGAGGGGGGATATGTCGCTGGTTCCGGGAGCCGTAGTTTGCCAACCCCAATCAGTTCCTTTCCTAATGGTTCCCAATATCCTGTTAACTTTTCTGGCTGCCACTGTACATTGAGCCGTTGTTTTCAGAGAACTATCCACAATTACTCCAAGATCTCTTTGTTGAGTGGTAACCACTAATTTGAACCCCATAATTGTGTATGTATAGTTGGGATTATGTTTTCCAGTGTGCATTACTTTGCATATTGAATAGCAGGGAGGATGGTGGAAAGGCCAACATTGATGGAGAGAAGAGAGATTTAGGGGGAAGGCAATCAGTGCAATGAATATAGAGGAAGACAAGGAGAATATCAAGAATGGGGCCCTGAAGGATATAAAGAGGAGGAACGAAGAAGAATTACTGACGAAAGAGTGGCGAGAGAGGTAGGAAGAGAAGAATATGGTCTCTATCAACTAAGGAGAGTTCAAAGACAGTTGGATGGTCAACTGTACAGAAGGTAGCAGAATGGTGAAGGAGGATGGGAACGCAGAAGAGAAGTCAATGACCACTTTAGTGTTGGAGTATGAAAGCTGAGGTTAGAGGATCCAGGAAAGAATTAGTAGAGAACTTTAGTGTAGCATCTGCTCCTGCTTAAGTTTGGGGGCAAAGAGAGGAGTTTTTGTGAACAGGGGGGTGAGGTGAGACAACGTTCTGAGGGTGGAAGGAAAGGTACTGGATATTACTTTGCTGTGGGCTGCATGAGCAAACAGATATGTTCGAGGGGCAGGATGAAGACTAGAATGAGGGAAGTAGTAAACCACAGTGTTTTGAGTCACATTTAAGGGAAAAACTCTGCAGTGATTTGTATCCAGCTCAATCCCCATGTCAGTGCAGATTTTGGCCCTGTTTCCAAAATTGAGCATATAGAAACTGGAAGATTGTGGCCTATATTCGGTCTTCATTTACTACTGTGCAATATAATAACTTTGTTGGGATTGCACATGTCTGTGGGTTGGACTGGGCCCTCTGTGTTTTGTATGGCAGAATATTTAGTGCAGTGAGAGAGGGAATAGTGTGAAAAATCTTATTATTATCCGAAGTGAATGAAGTGGATTGTCTTGTTAAGAATTTAAATGTCAGCATTGGAACTAAAATATTTACTGTGCGATTAACATGTTCCTTTACAGAACTTTTGTTCTCCCTTTCTTATAAGAACTTAAGAGTAGATTTAGAAGATGAAAACTAAGACTTTGGAAAATGGTTTTAATACCAAAATAATTGTTTAAATACAGTCTTAATAAAGATTAGCATGGTGATTATTGGGAGATAATGTACTCTGACTCAAAATCATGTCTGGGTATTAAGTATTACTGTTTAAGCATGCAATAAGAAAAGAGGTATTTGTTTTAAAACGGTTTATGGTAAAAAGGAAAAGACTGGTTTCTGGGGTAAATGTGTCTAATGTTCTTTGCTCATGTAAGAGAGTTTGTTGAGCACAGAAAACCTCAGATATGAACTTTTGGAGACTTTTTCTCCAATGGTCCAGAAGTGACGGAAAATTTTAGCTTTTTCACCTGTTCCACATTCAAAGGATCTCACTCTTAGCTAGTTTTTGCCTGTGTATATTGCATGTGTATCAAATCGCCATCTTTCTGTAATAAATACAGCAAAACCCATCCTAGAGAGCAGACATATTAGCACTCCTGTGTTAAAAGTGCACCTCAAAGTGTACCCAGTTCTGCTTGATCTTTATTAAAACACCACAGTTAAACAGTCTTTTTTGTAAATCTCTTGAGTGGTCAGTCACTGAAGACAGTATTCATTGTCTCTTATTTTCCAATTTTCCATATTCTGGTGTATCATTTATATTACTTAGTTCCTATATTGAAGGTCAAATTTTGCCTTAATTCACATGTGAAATCAACAGGAGCTCCGTGTGTATCTGAAGGCAGAATTTGACCCTGAATGCAGTTGTATCTGGTACAGACTTGATTAGATTTACAGGCCAACGGCCAGTTATCTGTAACAAATATGCCACTATGGGAGAGGTCAAACATTTAATAGGAAGTTCTTAATGTGCTCTGTTTTGTATTCTAAATATTGGATGTGAACATTTAGACCTCAGTGCTGCTTAACTTTATACATGAGTAGCACATTGACTTTAATAGGACTAGACCCGTGATAAAGTTAAACACATGTATAAGTGTTTGCAGGATTGGGGGAATAAAAATACCGTGCTGGTTTCTAGTGTTTGTGGTGTTTTTTTGCTAAAAGTAGTGTCTCAGCTAGTGTCCTGCTTCCCGCCCCTCAGGAAGAATAAATAAAAAAATAAAAAATTAACCAGGGCAAAAATGATTGCAGTATATTTTGTTTTAGAATAAATGTAAACCTTGTCTGTTGAATAAAGCTATATTTTGACAAAGTTATTTGCAACAATTTATAAAGTAATTTAGCAGAGACTAGATTTAAATGTTATATTTTTACAGCTGGACATTGGATAATTGTTTAGATCCTTTTGAACAATAGCAAATGGTCTGGAAGAAGCTTCTATTTATTGAAATATAATGTTGACTTGACTTGTTTCTGATGTCTTTTCTTTTTCCTTACGCTTTATTCTGGGCACACAATGAGTGTGTAACTTCCAAGCCTCTATGAATCAGGAAGGAGGCTTGTCTGCTTTGAGTTTCACACCATCCAGAGATACAGAAGGGATTTATCATACTGTGTCTTACTTTAAGAAGAATTTATGGTAGAGTAGTAAAAGATTGGATCCATTTTAGGCTTAAGTGGTTTCAACTGAGAGCTTGGAAATTTTGATTAAAAAAGGACTACATCTGAAATAGAAATGGAAAATGTGGAAAATAATGATAGATGTGTGTGATGCTTTCCTAAGAATACTGAGGATTTGAAAGTTTTGAAAAATCTGATTGATGACCTGGAAAACAGAATCTGATTAAGAAATGTCCGGTTGGAGGGAGTTCCTGAAAGCATGGAAAGAAAAGACACAGATTTTGTTTTTCTAAGGGATTTTTACTGCTGTGGAGCAGTATATTGTGTAGAATCATACCCCATTCTGATTAATGTGTAAAGGAAATAGTTGAGGCAGTGCAGTTCCAAAATAGACATGCAAATTTATCTCTAATTTCCATAGTTTGGGAAAGACTTTATTTTAGCTAAATTCAAGTTGGAGAGTGCTGAAGTTAAAAAGAAGACTGAAACATATGTGACTGGGAGAGGAGTTACTTTTTCCTGCTAGATAAGGTTTGCCAGTGGAATCCAGATAGATCTCTCTCTCTTTTCTCATGGGCGTTACACTGTTTCGGGATAAGGAGGCAAATAGAACCATAAATGGTGGTAGAATCTCTCCAGAGAATCTTTTACTCTCTCCAGTATAAAATTACTAGCAGTTTTGTTTTATTTAAATACCCAAGAGATGTCTTTATGTTCTTTATGTGTTTCCTATTAAAAGCTTTTTGCCAAGTACTGTGTTTGAGGAGTCTGGGTAATTTCATTTTATTGTAAGACATATGGCAGATTAAGTCCCTAGTATTTTTAAAGAGGACCCCTACTGCAAAAACAAACAAATAAATAATTAAAAAAACCTGTGATGTTATATGTTTAATGTCTCAAACAGCATAGGGTATAAAATTAGCTTACAGTGATTAAAAAACACCTCTTAACAGAGTGCTTCTGGGCTGCTTTCCGCTGCTGCAGCTCGGTTGTGGATAGTACTGTCACTATTGATGATTAGCAATGTATTACTGTACCAACTGTGTGATAGTCAGTTTGAAGACTGGTGTGAAGACAAGACCTTTGCATAGCAGACTTTACAGTTCAGCAGCTAGACTGGTGTATGTGACATTACAGATTGATGCATTCTGGGCCATCAGAAATTTAGGAGTTGTCTGCAGCAGAATCTGGAGGGTTCCTGAAACAAATGTTTTACCTAGTTTAGTTCAGTTATTTGCTGAATGCCACTTTTCCCTTTGTTCTTTGGGATGATCAGTTCTTAAGTTTACAGTTCTCAATTCTACTTTTGGAAAAAGGCTTCATCCTCTATATAATGAGGCTTAACGCCCCTTGAGTCCCAAAAACACTTTGAGTGTGTTAACTTTAAGCATGTGCTTAAATGCTTCTGCTGAAGAGGGATGGACTGAAGCACATACTTAAGTACATTACTAAATTATGGTCTCGGAAAGGACACTTGCACCTATACAAGCTATGACAATACACCTTATGTAAGTCACCTAAGGAAATACACCTCATATTTCAGGCCATGTCACCTGCCCTGTCTTCTCATGGGATAGCGTTAACGAGGTGTCCAGAGGAGTGAGGCTAGAATTACTACCTTTGAATCTCTGACCTGTACTGACCCGGCAAGCCCCAATCTTTACATCCCCTGTGAAGCTGCTGAATCCAGGCAGTTGATAAGAGTAACCGAGGGAGATTGCCACACTACATCTCAAGGTGTTTAATAACTACGTTTTTTTCTGCTGTAAGGTTTTCTGCAGAAGATGATGATTTGGTTCATTGTTTATAAACATTTGATCAACTCCAGCTGTGTGTGCTTCTTAGCTTGCTAATAATATTTAAAGATTTAAACAGTCCCAAGAAGCCTCTGAATTGACTTCTTTGTTGACGTGGGTAGTACATCTCATAAACTTGCCATCTCTCTTCAGATGGCGACAGTTTCCTGGCAGTCTAGATCACAGTGCTTTTCTGGGTTTACACTGCTAAAGCTACCTGTATAATGAAAAAAGCCAAGTACCCATATCTTTTAACAAAGGAGGCGTAGTTTCTGCAAACATCAACAACATTTGTAGAACATTATCAAAATTACAGATTTTTGCAATTTTCTCATGCCTCTGACTTTCCAGTGTCCCAGATCATAACTCCTAGAGTTGTACTGCCACACAGAGTACTGTGGAGGCATTCCTAAATTGAACTGGACTTTAGTTTGGAGGAGAAATGAGAAATGCCAGATAGCAGCATTGCTGCTATCTGGGTTCAGGTCCACATACAAACTTTGTAGCTCAAAACCATCTTCATTTTGGAGGAAGAAATAGTTGCATTGTGTTAGAAAGAACTCATAATTGCTTTGTCCAGTCATCTGAGATGTTTTTACTCAGGATAAGATTTTATTCTGGTGCAGTGCTCATAAGCTATATGACCTGCAATTTAATTTTTAATTTACATTATGTATCAAACTCTTACGTGTTACTGCTGTGTTTTTTTTTCTTGGTGTCGAAGTCATTTTGTTTATAAAGGTTTACTAAACACTTTAAACTTATTTAGTATAGTATAGTATATTTAAACTTACTTAGTATAGTATACACACATTCTTTCTTTTCCTTAGGTTGCACTAAATAGATAAATATTTTGCAGGGGGCTATGACACTTCATTATTTAAGTGGCAGTGTGTGAACTCTTAATTGTGTTATATACTCGAGCCAATTCAACATTTATTATTTTAACGATATAAAATCATGCCGCTTGTTGGCAGATATGATCTTGGCTGTTAGAAAAGTTGCATCCTCCTGGTTTTATGCATAGTTTGGGAATTTAAATTTTAAAATAGGTTGGCTCGTACTTGATCTCTCTAGAGGTTTTCAGAGTATAGTGACAATGTATTACTCATCATCAGTATCCACAATATCATTCATCCTATTTCCTATTGGACTAAAGATTGCATTCTTCCCCCCTCTCTGTCTTTGTCATTTCTAATGTGCTCCTCCCCATAATATTGAGGTGATTTTTTCCCTCTGCTTGTACTGTATGTAGTAGTAGACTTGAGGGGTTGCATTGTGGACATGGATGATAGCATCAGCATGCCAGTTTCGCTATTTTTCAGGTTTGGAGGTAGCGAAATTGAGAGTGATGCAGTTTCTAATATTATTTTATATGTACTGCCGTAACACTTCACGGTCCCAACCGAGATCAGGGCCTCCTGATGCTAGATGCAATGCAAACACATAGGAGACAGTCCTGCCCTGAAGTGCTTGTGATCTAATTAGACAAGACAGACAAAGACGGGAAAAGGAGGCATTAATTATTCCTCCCCACCCCTTTTTTTTTACAGGTGGGGAAATAAAGCATGGATAAGTTGATTTGCCAGAGATTAACTACTCTGGATAAGATGGGAGGTGAAGGCAGCAATACCAAAAATAAATATGAAAAAATTGGAATATGGGGAATCTGAAAGCAATGAATACAACAAGCCAGCAGTTAGGAAATGCAGACAGTTGATAAGGGAAGCTTAAAGTATCTATGAAAAATATGTGGCCAGTAAGGTTAAGGACAGTAAGAAGGAATTCTTCAACTGTATCTGGAATGTGTAAAATCCTAATAATGGTATGGGTTAGATCAGGGGTGGGCAAGCTATGGCCCAGGGGCTGCATCTGGCATGCCAGCTGTTTTAATCTGGCCCTCGAGTTCCCTCTGGGGAGTGGGGTCTGGGACTTGCCCTGCTCCGGTGTTCCAGCTGGGGAACAGGGTTGGGGACTGCTCTGTGCGGCTCTTGGAAGCAGCGGCATGTCCCCCCTCTGGCTCCCTCGCATAGGGGCAGCCAGAGAGTTCCGCTCCGCATGCTGCCCCTTCCTCAAGCACCGCCCCCGCAGCTCCCATTGGCCGAGAATCTGCGGACGGGGCAGCGCGCAGCAGAGATGCCTGGCCACGCCTCCACGTAGGAGCTGAAGGCGGGGACATGCTGCTGCTTCCAGGAGCTGCTTGAGATAAATGCTGCCTGGAGTCTGCAACTCTGAGCCACCGCTTGTGCCCCAGCCCTGATCCTCCTCCTGCCATCCCAACCCCTCGGTCCCAGCCTGGACCACCCTTCTGCACCCCAAGCCTCTCATCCCCAGCCCCACCCCAGAGCTTGCACCCCCAGCTGGAGCCCTCACCTCTCCTCCTGCCTGAGCCCAGAGCCCCCTTCCGCACCCTGAACTCCTAATTTTTGGCCCCACCCCAGAGCCTGCACCCCCAGACAGAGCCCTCACTCCCTCCTCCCACACCCGAATCCCAGTTTTGTGAGCATACATGGTCCGCCATACAATTTCTATAGCCAGATGTGGCCCTTGGGCCAAAAAGTTTTCCCATCCCTGGGTTAGATACTAGACAAGAATGGTAAAACTGTCAATCATGATGTAGAAAAAGCAGAAGTATTCAATACATATTCTGCAGTGAAAATGAAATACTTTCTAGGAGAAAAAGGCATAGCAAGGCCCATCAGTTAGAAATTAAAGCTAGAAATAAGGTGCACATTTTTAAGTGAGGCTAATTAACCATTGGAACAATAGAGGTAGAGTCTCCATCACTTGAAGTCTTTAAATGAAAACTGGATATCTTCCTAAAATGTATGTGACAACACAATCAGAAGTTATGGGCTTGATACAGGAATTAGTCGGTGAGGTTCTTTGGCCTGTGTGATGCAGAAGGTCAGATATGATGATCATGATTGTCCCTTCTAGCTGAAAAAAAAATCTATGAATAAGATCCCATAGGAAACTTGTATAATATCTGGGTATTGAACCTTTATCATGCAGGGCCTCAGTCCAGTGACTTTTCTTAACCATAAAGCCATCCTTCCTCTTAGATTTCAATGTCTGAGTGTTTTTCACAAGACGTAAATGCTGAGGTTCTGTGTGGTCAGTATGTGTATTCAGATCCCGCACTTTATAAAAGAGTAAGAGTTTGTTCTGGTGTCCTTGTTCAAGATGTTCTCTCTCACTATTGTGCTGCATGCTGCAAACCAGTTGGCAGCTGCCCTCCACTTCAGAGATTGCCGCATGTCAGCAGTGCTGTAAATACATTTCACAAAACATTTATGGATCCTTTGTGATGAAAAGTGCCCTGCCTGTGTCATCATATATATATATAGATTCTGGGGACTGATGGCACAGCCTGCATTGTGGTGACTCTGTTAGTTAGAGACGGGAGGGGGCGGAGCGGAGCGGGTGTAGAGCTGAGTGTTGTGGATCTTTTTTAAAGTTCCGTTTTAATAGTTTGCATTAACAGATTGTCCGTCTGCTTTCTATGAATGGAGGATGGATTACTGAGTTAAATTAACCTACTGAGTGCACAAGAAAATTATTTGTGATTCACTTTCTGGAGCAGGAGCTGCTCATGGTAGTAGGCACTATGCCTTGGATTTGCATTATTGGGCTCTTGTTTCTACTTAATATGATATATTGCCAGATTAAGGCACCTAATGCTTTTCTTTTAATTAATCCCCAAATTGAAAATAACTGAAAAAATCAGTTGTGTAGTTTTAAAAATTAATAACAATAACAAAACTCAAATCCCTGCCCCCCTTGCACCTGACTGTAGTTGACGAGATACAAGTGAAATATGCATAGTATATATTCTTCTTCTCTCTGTGGGGTTTGATTCCCAGCTTGTGTACACATGCTCAATGAGAGCCAGAGAGAGTATAAACCAGGGGTGGACAAACTACGGCCTGGGGGCTGCATCCAGCCCTTCAGACATTTTAATTTGGCTCTCGAGCTCCCCCCAGGGAGTGGGGTCCGGGTCTTGCCCTGCTCTGGTGCTCCAGCCAGGGAGCAGGGTTGGGGACTTGCCCTGCTCTGCATGGCTCCTAGAAGCAGCGGAATGTCCCCCCACTGGCTCCTACACGTAGGGGCAGCCAGGGTGCTCTGCATGCTGCCCCCACCCCAAGCGCTGCCCCCACAGCTCCCATTGGCCAGGAACCACAGCCAATGGGAGCTGCTGGGGGGGGACCTGCGGACAGGGCAGCACGCAGAGCTGCCTGGCTGCACCTCCATGTAGGAGATGGAGGGGGGGACATGCCGTTGCTTCTGTAAGCTGCTTGAGGAAAGTGCCGCCCAGAGCCTGCGCCCTGACCCCCTCCTGCCCCCCAGCCCTGATCCCCCTCCTGCCCTCCGAACCTCTCGGTCTCAGCCTGGACCCCTCTCCTGCTACCCCCAACCCCTCATCTCCAGCCCCACCCCAGAGCTCGCACCCCCAGCCAGAATGCACACACTCCCGCCCCCACACCCTTGCATCCCAACCACCTGCCCCAGCCCGGAGCCCCTTCCCACACCCTGAGCGCTTCATTTCTGGCCCCACCCCAGAGCCCACACCCCCAGCTGGAGCCCTCACCCCTTCCCGCACCCCAACCCCCAGTTTCATGAGCATTCATGGTCCCCCATACAATTTCCATACCCAGATGTGGCCCTTGGGCCAAAAAGTTTGCCCACCTCTGGTATAAACAATAGTATTGGTAGCACAGACAGTGGCAATAGCGGCATGGCTACATACCCACAAGGCGCAGGTGGGGTTACACTCAACATGGATCTGCTACTGTCCGTGCTACCGCAGCTACCCTGCTCTTTATACTCCTACTCGCTCTCATCGAGCCAGCGTATGCATTTGCAAGCTGGAAGTTGCACCCCTAGCTCATAATGTAGATGTCCAAGAGCAGTCTTCCCTTCCCGTCAGGGCTTTGGAGCTGTGCTCCAGCTCCAGGCAAAAACCTGCAGCTCCACTGCGCTGGAGCTGCTCTGTGCTCCAGCTCCAGGCTCCGCTCCAAAGCCCTGCTTCCCATTGTCATGCTTCTGAACCTTCCCACCATAGCCAGTTAGTTTTTTGTTTCCTTGAAATATTTGGATTAGAAGCGCCTTCAGGTATAGACTATGAGCCAGAATCCCCACTGCCTTGCAAGTTGCGCAGTCGTTTCTGTGTGTGCACAATGGGTGTTAAGTGCGACTAAATCAGAATGTAAATGACTACACAAGGTGCAGAGCAGTGGAGAATCTAGCCCAGTGTGGTTTTGATTTTCCTGCAGTCATGCACACCTACAGTGCTAACATTTATTTGTAGTTCAGTAGCCCTCCGACCTCAGTTGGCATCTGGACCCCACTGTGTTAGACACAGAGAAAGATACAGCCCATGCTCTGAAGAGCTTACATTATAACTTAAGAAAAGATACTAACAAATGAGAGCAGCAAAAGGGAAGAGCGAACAGTGGGGGGAAGATGAGGATGGCAGTGCTGAGAGCTCTCTCTTGGTTACATGCAGTAGCTGTCAAACCATGGGAAGCACATGGCATCAAGCAGGACTTGACCCTAAATCTCCAGATCTGCATGTAAAGATAACGGTTCTGATTCCTCAAGATGACAAGCGTCTCATGAGAGCCCTCATCCTCCATTGTTGTCAGTGAGAGAAGGGAGGCTCAGCAATTTTCAGACCTAACTCAGTAAATATAACTCAGAGAAATATTTTCTGTAATTTTTGTTTTGTTTTATCTAATTGCTCTCCATCCAGGCATATGTCCTTTAAAGGATATGTTAAATGCTTGACTGTAGATAGATGCTAGCTACTGTGACATTAACACTTTAAATTGTTGTACTTCTTTGGGGAATATGTGTGGCTATTTTTCTTGCTGATATGGCCAGAAACACTAGCTGACTGATAAGGAGAGTTAGCACTCTGATAAGGAATTATCAGCATGAAAGCAAGCTGCATCAATCATGTTATCAGTCTATGTTTAGAATTTAATGGAAACTCACTGCAATATTTTACAAACAACTGATAAGAGTGTCAAAATAGGTATAATATATTCAATACAAAAAAAAAGAAGGGGGAAATAAAACCTCTTAACGTAAGCGTCTGTTGGCTTAGGCTGGTTCCTTAAATCAAAATGTAAGAAAGGGATTCAGATATAAGGTCATCATTGTGTCCTTAATTCACTGCACTGTCTGCAAGAAGGCTTGTGCAACAGTATGGGTTTTTGTGTGCTGGGATCCTGCCACACAGTAAGAGGGTTAAACTTGCATGATGCTGCTGAATGCCAGTGCCTTCCGTTTACTTCAATAGGAGCTCAGAGTATTCAGCATCCTGTATCACGGGTCCAAGGTCTGTCTTTGCTTTATTTTTCTTTAAATTTTTATATGTAATGAATTTGTAGTGAGTAGGAAAGTCCTGAACTGACAGCCCTGGCGACTTGACTCCTCCCATATGCAAGAGAAAAAGGACAAGATGGGCACAACAGCGAGACTTCCCTGAACTGTCCCAGCAATACCCCTCAGTCCTGACTTAGGAGTAATGTTGAAAGTGTCCATTTAATTCTTGGCCTCTCTTCTGGGATGGCCAGAAAAGGTGTCAGTCAATGTCAGTTCTGACAGTATTTGCTGGGAATTGGACTTAAACCACTAACCTTTTTCAGTTAGGTGGCTACAACCTAGGGCCTGAACCAAAGCCTATTGCAGTTGGTGGGAATCTTTTCATTCTATTAGGCCTTATAACACATTTGTCTCAATATATTTTTACTGTGCTTATCAAGATGGGACCTGGATCTTGATTGAGACAATGGTCACTTCAGCAATACGAATAATAATAATGGCTGCAGGTCACAACCATTCTGGGTTGGATTAGAACCAGCAACCTAGAGAAGAAAGGTTCTTCTTCTAGTATGCACCTCATGCACCTTGTGTAGGAGATTGGATTTTTTTTGAATAACCGTGTTCATCGGGGCTGCACACGCACCCTGTTCCCCCTCATGCTCCTGTGCAAGGGCATAAAGGGCAGCATAGCCATGATCCTTCCTCAGTTCCCGCTTACCGTCTTTGGCAACAAGAGTGTCTGACTGCTACTTCTGCTGAGCTTCAAACTTGTCCTTTTCTCGATTAGTTTGAGAAAATAATAATTTTTCACCTTTTATTCCCTAATTTCTTTAATTTGAAGCTTCAAAAAAAAAACCCCCAACAAGACACCAGACAAACCGACAACCGTGACCACCACCCTGTACAGAAGGGCAAGGTGCGTCTTGCTGACCCCCTGTGGTGACTCCAAACCCTTAGGATTTTAAGCAATGCTTGGCCTGCAGTTGACTCATCCCCTTGTCAATGGGCATAGTCAATGCTTATTCTGTCTAGGGGAGAGCCAGAGATGATTGTTCAGTGTGCATGCCTTTCGCCTTGCACGGCTGAAGTTGCATCTGCTTGAGCAATCAAAGCATGTCACTTCAGACCCAGAGGAGTTGCTGGTTATCTCAGTATTGACTACCTCAGCACCAGTCACCACTACACTGACCCTGGTGCTGACAACCCCCGCATCGGCACGGGCACTGACAGACTTGGCACTAGCCTTGGCACTGATGCCTCTGGCACGTTATGATCAGAGCAGCACCAGAGTCCCAACAGAAGTGCATGACCAAAAGGCAGAGCTGAATGGAACCCCAACATCGCTCCAAGCACCAAGAGACGCTGTCCCATTAGGAGGAGAAGCATCACTTCTCCAAGGACAGTGTGCCTAAGTCTTGCACTAAGGCAGGAATGACACATGCATTGACACCAGTGCCAGTGAAGAATCCGGGTGCTGAACACTGAGCCGATTGCAGGCTGAGACATGCTCTCATGGAATGGTCATGATTTCCTCCAGGGATATAATTGATATTGGGGGATGCTTGATGCTGGAGCCAGGTCTGCAGCATTACCCCATAACACTGTCATTTGAAGAATGTTACTCATCTTCACCACCACCAGATTTTTTTTTCCCCTGGCATCGCGTTGGAGAGCCTCTCCTCTACCTTGCAAGCAATCATAGAGACAGGACCTGAGATCCCCGTAACAGGACACTGCTGCAAAGGGGATGCAAGTAGAATTGGGCTGACCAGCCGCAACCAGTCTAGTGACTATATAACATGCTGCTCTGACCATACTCAGGGCCCTCATCTCAGGTGTCTTGCAGCAGATACCCCAAGCATTGTTTGCCAATTATAACTTCCTGACGTGGGAAAGGATGACTCCCTTCCTATTGAAAGTACCACAGGACGCTAGGGAGGAATTGAGAGAGATCATGAAAGAAAGCCAATTGGTTGCCAGAATAGTCCTACAGGCAGCCATGGATGTCTCTGACGTGGCAATGAGGTTGACCCTGAGGCAACCCTGAGGTGACCCTGAGGCAGGCCTCTTGACTTGCAGGATGCGTACTTCCATGTAGTCATCCACCTGGCCCACAGGAAGTACTTGAGCTTTACTGGGGGACCACAACATTACCAGTACAATGGTACTACCATTTGGACTCTACTCTTCACCAAATACCTAGTGGTGTAGCAGCCCACCTGAAAAGGCAACATATTTGCATTTAGCCCTGACTGACTGACTGGCTGATCAGAGTCAGATCCCAGTGGTAAGCCTGGAATGCACACGATCTCTCGTCACTCCACTCTGGCTCAGGTCAGTCTATTCCCTGACGAGAGAGCAGATGGACGGGAAGTGTTAGTGCCAGATGGTGACATTGAGAATTCGCTTGGTGACTGGAACCCAGAAACATATGGAAAGGGGTACTGTTTTCAGTCTCATTCCCAACAAAGACACTGATAGAGCTGGTCACAGAATTCATGTGCACTGCCTACAAATTCAAGGAATTTGGTCCACAGCCAACATGGGACATGTAAAGGTCCTGGACCTCGGAGCCATCAGGCTGGCCTGTGTGGTGTTCCTGTCTCTCCTTCAAAGCTTCATAATACAAGTCAATACAGGCAATACCACAATCATGCACGACATAAACAAGGGAGGCCTGTCTGCTCCTTTCCTCTCTTCCTGGGGGCCATTGAATTCGGGGAATCCTGTTGTCCCTTCATCACCCAAGAATCAGCAATAGCCTAGCAGACTTCCTGAGCAGGTTATCCTTCTCTGATCTTAAATAGTCCTTCCACAGCTCCATCATAAAATGATATCACATCATTGGGGATCCCCAATAATAGGCTTAGATTCCACCAGGGACAACACCAAATGTCACAACTGTTGCCCCAGAAGAGGCCTGAGTCCAAGATTGCTGCCAGACACCTTCCCCTTGCAATGGAACAGAGTTTGGCTCTGTGCCTTTCCAGTTCCCCTGATTCCCAAGATCAAGCGAGAGAGATCCACAGTTATTCCTGTAGCTTTATACTGGCTGAAGCAGTTCTGGCTGACAGACCTCTCGCAGATGGACCATTTAGCCTCCAATCCAGCTCCCAGACCGCCCAGAGATGGTCTCACAGCACCACATCCAGATGCTCCATCCAGACCAGAAGTCACTATGCACAAAGGTGTAGCTGTTGGGTGGTGAGTACCATGGACAGGGACTGCTTCCTCTATGTTCCAGGAAATCCTGATACAGAGGAGGAAAACATCTACCAGGGAAACACGTTATTTAACATGGAAGAGGATATGAGCTGTCTATCATGGTCTGGAGCCTAACCAGGCCCCAGTACCAAAGATTCTGAATTACTTATTGCCCTTAAAGCAGGCTGGCCTTACATTCAGCTTGATTAAGGTCTGTTTTGCGGGGGGAGGCGGGGTGTGGCCCGGGGTGCTGGGAGGGTGACCCAGGGCACTGGGGCTGCTCTGGGATCATTGCTCTGGGCAGCAGCTTGGACTGCTGCTGCTCTGGGGTCCCCCAGGACAAGCTGCATGGGGCTGCCTGAGCAGCGGCCGATGTGGCTGGACCCAGGGCTACCCCAGCTTCTTGGGCAGACCTGGGGTCAGCTGCATTGCTGCTGCAGAAGTCCCGGTGGTCCCGGAAAGTCACAGTATCTGTGATCTCCGTGACAGACTTGCAGCCTTACTTACGGCCAAACCTCCCTGTGCAACATTCCATAGGGACAAGGTGGTGCTGAGACCTCACCTGAAGTTCATTGCTAAGGTGGTCTCAGAATGTCATCTAAACCAATTAACCTGCCTGTCGTCTTTCTGAAGCTACACTCAGTACCAGGAGAAAAGAAGTTACAGGTGCTAGAGGTAGACTTTTGCTTTATTTATTTATTTATCTATTTTATTAGGATGATTTAGTTGGGGTTGGTCATGCTTTGAGCAGGAGGTTGATGACCTCCTGAGGTCTTTTCCAACCCGAATCTTCTGTGATTATACTGACAGGGCTAAACTATTCAGACTGTCTCTCAGTTTCTAGTCATCACCAGACATTCTGTAGGTCAAGCCATCTTGATACCCAGATTATCTGAGTGCATAACACAATGTATCTTAATGTGTTTAGCTGGCTGGTGTACGTCTCCCACTGAATATCAAGGCTCACTTCACCAGAGTGCAAACAGTATCCTCTGGTCGGTTCAGGAATATGCCAACATCAGAAATTTATAATGCAGTGACGTGGACCCATTGACCTTTCTCAAACATTGTTGTTTGGACTTAGCTGCTGGTCAGGTGCGGAGTTTAAGAGAGCAGTACTACAGTCAGTTTTTGACTGACACAGCTGGGGCAGTACAGCTTGCCAGTCACCTACAGTGGGGTCCATTCTGGCACATACTTGAAGAAGGAAGAATGGTTACTTACCCAACCTGAATTGTGGCGCTTCGAGATATTGTAGTAAGTGTGAATCCCACAACCCGTCCTCCATCCCTGCTTTCCAGAGTCCTCAGTTACCATAAATTTTGAATTGTGATCCAAAAGACTCCGATCTCATCCCTGTGAGGCATATGCGCACCTAGAGTAGGATCCACACTGACTATAACATCGTGAAGAATGACAGTTATTGTAGGGTAAATAACCATTCTTTCAGTATTGTGTTACTAATCCTCAAAGCTATTCAGTCCATGCAAATGATCAGATGCCGTGTGATGCTCTGGACTTTCAGCTGAGTCTCAGTCTGTCTTGTTTTTCTTGATTTAAACTAGGCCTTTAATATTAATGTGTGTCTTAATTATTCCTTTAAAAAAATCCCTGCCCTCTGCTAACTGCTCTCCCTCCAGGGAGAAATAATCTGTTTAATACAGAGCCAAATCCTATTTATTTTCTTATACACATAGCCCTATTGACTTCAACAGCACTGATTGTATGAGAAAAGCGAGCAGGGTTTGTCTTGTAATGAGCTGTTATTACATATTGATGTAACTGTAATAGAAAAACCAGTCCTCCAATCTCCCATGGATGCTTGTTAGATACATTGGTCCTTTGAGCTCTGTAATATGTCAATTTCACCGATACTGTCATTTACTGAATAATATGCGTGTATATTTTAATGCATTGTGCATCTTTACAGTATCAGCTTTTGAGAGTTTAAGTACATTTTTCTTACATCAAATGGAGTCATTTTATAACAAATTAAAATTTTTGAGAGAGGTTTTTTAAGAGATGAAAAACAGAGCCTTTGACTGATGAGCTCTTCACTGATGAGACTTGCTTTTTGAGTTGGGTTGGCATCTGCTGTATTATTTGTGTCTGAAGTGCATTGTGTGTGCCTAAATAAGATTGTATACTCCTTGAAGCAAGGACTTTTTGTCATGTTATGTTTACATAGCCCCAACCACGCTGTCAGCACTCAGTAAATACTAATAAAGATAAGCGTACTGGAAACATCTTTAATTTGTTCTCAGTTGACATTTGTTTACATTACAGAATCACCATTAAGTGTGTCATAATGTGATCTGCCCTGGTCTTAGGATAGGGACAGTGTTGGAAAAAGTAGGTCTGTTGGGACCAGAGAACTCATGGTAGGGCTTGTCTGAGTTAAGAGTTCAGGATTGAACCTACTGGTGTGGACTGCAGAAATTCTCTTGGCCCCATTGATCCTACCTAGAAGTCTGATAGCTCTTCCAAGCTGGCAGCCACTGATACTTTGTGTTTCCTACCATGCATGAGTTTAGCCAAATATTGTGCTAAGAGGCAGTAAATTCAATGGTTACATTGAAAGGGAGGTGTATAGTAGTGGAGAACAGAGGAATGGGAGCAAGGAACTCCTGAGTTTTAATACCAGCTCTGACACTATCTCCGAAGTCATTTACCCTGCTTTTCTGTGTCCCCATGCATTCAATGTGAGATAAATTCATAGACTTTATGGTTGGAAGGGACCATTAGATTGTCTTGTCTCACCTGCATAAAAATGTATCCAGTTACTCCTGTAATGAGCCCAAAAACTTGACTCTTGTCTACTTTGTCCCCCATGGTGTTTGAGGTTTAATTAATGTTCTTACAATGCTTTGAAGATGAAAGGTGGTGTACAAATATTTTTTGGTATTCCGTTTTCTCTGTATCCAAATATTGTGGAGCCTTCCAATTGGTGCTGGTGTCTCACATCTTGCAATTGCTCTTTCTGAAGGTCAGCGTTTGTGATCTGTACATGTTTGTTGTATCCTAAAAAAAGGCAAAACTCAGGTATTGTTGAATCTCCTTCACTGGAGGTTTTCAAAAGGAGACTGGATAGCCATCTGTCTTGGATGGTTTAGACACAACAAATCCTGCATCTTGGCAGGGAGGTTAAACTAGATGACCCTTGCAGTCCTTTCTAGCCCTACGATTCTATTATTCTCTTTTTGAAAGAAAAGCCTTTGTATCTAGACTGATAATTTCTATGGTAAATTTCATCTTAGTATGAATTAAATCAGACTAGTAAGAAATCCTGAAAATGGGTTATAAAGGAACTAGCAGTAGATCTTAATAATAAAATCTGAATAGCCATGGGTCCTGCACAGTTGCTTGTGGGTGCTACTGCACTTGAATAGTTCAGAAATAAAAGGCCTTATGTCACTTGAGATGAATGCAGCTTTAACGGATGCTGTCTAACCATTACAGAGCTCCTAAACCAACAGCAAACTCATATTTTCTGCACCTGTGTTTGTGGATAGGTGCCCAGAACGCCTACTGTAATTAATGTGAGCCCTTGTATATCTAATCTGCCTTGAAAAATTAGACTTTCATCCCAGACTGCACTTGGTGCAGCATTAAGAAGATAACTTGCCAGCTATAGCACTTCACAAGATTTGATAGGGCACCTTGCAAACTCTATTCCTATGTGTCTAGTTCTATTAGGTGCCTTCAGGTGCACTTCAACTATTGTATGTCTAGGTGTGATTGGTACATCCTGTAAATTCTGGTTAGCACATCTACAGTGATGTCACGCAGCCCTACAGTAGCTGTCATTGTAAAGTGTAGAACCTACTCCTGCAGGTGACTTTGGCCCACAGGGAACGTCTATTAAAGTTCATTGGCCTGCTGAGATGGAATCTTGCGGATGCAGAAAGGACCTGTAGCTGCTGAAGGAGCAGAATGACATTTTTCAGTGATAGCTGTCGTAGTTGTTGGCTACATTGTAGAACTAATGTGAATTTATGAATGTTTGTGAATTTATTATTTCTAAACAAAAACTGTGGGGACACATTAAAAATAGGAGGAAATACTCTGGACTGCGGGGTTTTTTGTTTTTTTTTTAAAATACCAAATTCTAACCTGAAATTTACTTTTTACTTACAAACACCTAAAATATTACAGCGGAAGCAGCCATAGCAATGTAGCATCTTGAAGAGCAGCATTGTTTCTGCATAGTAAACACTCAGTGCCAATTGAACCTCCATGACTGGAATATTATGCTCTATGTAAAGTGATAAACTGTGATCCTGCCAACTCTTAAACGTTGTGCTAGTCTAGTTGCTTTCCACTGTTGATTTCTAGAAACAGTCTGAAAAACAGGGTAAAGTTATACACATGTATTACAATTGTGTAATAAAGTTACTTGTTTAGATATGTTTTGGCTAGACTGTATGGATGAGTCAAAAGCATGATTTAAAGACCATACATAAAGACTGTAGGTGAAATCCTGGTCCCACCAAAGGAAGTGGGAGTTTTGTTGTTTAGCTTCATTTTGGCCAGGATTTCTCCCCATGATTTAAAGACCATGTTTGGCTAGGGCCAAAATGAGTCCATGGCGCAAACAAACTCTAATTCCGTTGAAGTAATTGGAATTATATTTATTTACACCTAGGCTGAATTTAGCCACTCATACTTGGTGTGATTTCTAAGCCAGTTTAAACGCCATCCATAATGGCCGACCAAACTGTGTTTATTAAATGAGTTAATTGAAAGCGTACTGCAATAAAGGTAAAAAAAAAATCAGCTAACTTTGTTTCTGGCATAGAATGGACAGAGACCTTTGTTGCTGACATATAGTTGAACTATGTCTGTATGTCTCCATAGTATAATATTGGCTTAAAAAAAAACAGCACTGGAAGGCATGAATTTGGGCTTTCCACATATCACTGTGATCTGCAAAATGGAGTTTATGCAACAGACAATGAAAAGCAGAATAACGGAAAATGCAATATAGCTGCTGGGATACACAGTGCTTGGTGTCATTTGTGATAAATATAACTAATTAGTTTACTTTTAGTGATGAAATTAATATAAGTTCTGTCTACAATGTTGATCTTGACAAACACTATTGTAGGGCTGACATTTTGTCCAACTTGAAGCATACCATTAGCAGACATTTCTGTATACTGTTTGAGGAAAAAGTACTGATTCCATGGCTGAAGATATAATTCATGCACACTGTGAGGAAACAGTGCAAGTTCACATTGCTCATTGATTCTGTCCCAGGAAAAGAGAGACATTTAGACTGCTAAATAACCCATATTCATCTTCCTTTTTCACACACACACACATGCAGGCAGAACTATAGATTGGCCTGGTATTGTCTCTATTTTACTTTAAAGTTACCTGAGCGTTAATATTGTTGGCATAGTTTTAATTTTGTAATTTGGCCTGACACATGAGCATGCACACAAAACAAGGAGGCATGACACACTCAGATGTGTTTGCACTTTTGTACTTCAGAAGAGTGTTCAAGCATTGATTCATAGTGTGAATGGGGAGCTGGGAGCCAGTAAATCAGATACGGTAAATACAACATTGTGTGTGTTCCCTCTCTTAAATAAGGCCATATTTTTCCTTCCATATAATGCTGATCACATGCCACTACGGCATGTTTTTTACTTAACCAGTGGCAGCTATCGTCTACCTTCTCCTGCCTCCCATCGAAACTGAAAAGGTGTTGACGGCTTGAAGGACAGTCAGATTGATTATGATTAAATGTGTTAAAATTTTACCACTGTATGAGCTGGTTGGAAAGGAAGCATTGCAGATTTGCAGCCTACATTAAACTATTACAGAAGTTCTGTGCTAATTACTGTCTTTCAGTCTGATTGAAATAATTCCTACAATGCTTTTTGAGTCAGTCACCATTGCAGTCATAGTAGGGATAATGGAAACAAATCTCAGTGAATGCCAAGGAAAAGTAGGAATGTATAACTTTCAAGGGTCAATTCTGCTCCTATTGAAATTAATCAGAACTCCCTCTGGCTCAGAAGGAGGAGGAGCAGACTTGCAGTTTGTCTGTGGTGAGAGGTCATTGGCATATGTATGTACAGTACACTTTCGTAGAAGTTTCAGTTGCCAAAAAAAAAAAGTACAAATCAGAACAAATTGAATTCATTCAGTGTATATATATATTTTATAAATGTAAGGAGTTCAGATATCAAGTTCGATGTCATTTCTTTATTCGGAAAATAACAGTCCTGCTATTATTCTTTGAAATAGGGTCTATCTTTTTGTTCTGTTTGTCCAGCAGCTAGCACACTAGGGTCCTGGTGCATGGCTGGGGTCTTAGGTGCCCTGGTAATGCTTCCTTTTTTTCTGTTCTGGCAATGAATCTAGCTTTCTCCCCCATTCTTCCCATAGCCACTTAACTGATTTCCATCGTACTAACAGTCGGCTTTGTTATTACAGTATAATTGTAACAAAGCACTAAAAGCACCAGATTTTTAAAGCTGCTTAGGTGTCTAACTTCCATTGATTTCAATGAGAGCTAGGTGCTTAAATACCTGTAAAAATTTGGGCCTAAATATTTAAGCCTTCAGACCAGAATATCAATACTTTTGGCAGAAGGCTCAGAGTTACTAAAATACTATCCAGTTGAGACAAGTTTTACTGCTGCATGTTTTGTGGGATGGCAGGTTTTCTGTGTTGGTTCCATTGCAAAATGCAACAGCAGAAAGATGCAACTGTATGCTCTGACTAATTATGAGAACACTAGTGTTTGTAAGTAATTATTATACCCATATCTTAGATGGGTAAAATAAGGCAGAAGAGTTAAGTGACTGTAGCTACTGAAATTTATATTCTTTTAAACAAGAGGGCCTATCCCAATCTCTGGGCACACTTGACAAACTGTTAAAATATATTTAATAAAATAAAGAGATTCCAGCCCATAACCCCAGATCACACTATTCCAGAGCAACAAATATCTAAATAAAATCACTATCAGAATCCCCTTCCATCACTCCTCAGCCTCATTGCCATCTTCCTAATACATTTGGGCAATGGAGAAATAGCAGGCTTTGCCTCATGCTCTAAAGGTTAACAAAGTTGCATAACAAGTCTGACTACCCAGGAATAGAAGCTAGGAGTCACCTGCACTTACCACTAGGCTTTTTTTCAATTCTTACTGACTTGGGACTGTACTGTTAACTATTGTTATAAAACAAACTTTTTTCAAAACCAAAATACTACATATAGATAAAGATAAGATGTGTTCAAAAACAAGTTCTGTATAATACTTTATGTTCTAAGGTTAGTCTTTTTGGCTGTTTAATCATTATATGAAACAAAGGAAGATGTTTGCTTTTATTTAATACTCTATCAGTTATCCACATTATTGCTACTACTACATGACAAAGGAAAAAAGCAACATAACAAATTCTCTTGGTCCATTAAGTACTCATGTTTAGAATCCTGAATACCATTCTTTGTTTTTGTGGGTTTTTTAGAAGCATGCTCAGATCTAGAGAGATTCATTTCTTTGTATTTTTATTTGCTCCAATCTCTAAGCCAAAATTCCTTCTACAAACTTTCTAGCAATCTCTTTATACAGATTAAGAAGTACTATGTTAGTTTTGCTGTAAGTGCAGAAGTCTGCTTAATAAAGCATCATATTTGAAATACCTAGAGTTCTGTAACCACAGGTTCAAATCCCAGTAGTGCTGACTCAATCCTCCTTCTTTCCAAAATAGAAAGAGGTTCCAAACAGTACTCTGTTGGGGATTTTTTGGGTAAGACCTTAACATATGAAGTACTGTTTGGCCTAATTGGATGATAAAGATCCCATGACACATTACTGAAAAAGAAAGCTGTCCTTGGACAAAATTCCTTACCACTGTGTGCTGTCTTTCCCATAGGTGTCTGTGTTTCATTGGTAAAATAAATCTTGCTTGCATAAAGAGAATTAGGATCCTTTGGGATGAACAGATATAAATAAATGGAATCTATAGTTTCACTGAATAAATAGCTATCATTTATCTATACAGAAAAAAACAAACCGTCATAAAAATTGTCAAGTTACAGCAGCAGAAAGGCCTAATCCAGCAGAGCACTTGAGGACATGTTTAACTTTAAGCGTATGAGTAGTCTCAGTGAATTACAGTTTTGCTGGAATGGGGCCCTAAAAGGGTGCTGATTCTTTGGGTCAGTGACAGTGGTACATTTAATTGAGATTATATTGTATATACTGAATATTAATTACTTGGGGAAAAAACAGAGCCAACTCTTCTCTAACTTATACCAGTAACTCCATTGAGGTTCACACAGTTACAGTAGCATAAAACTGGTGTGAGAGAAGAATCAGGCTCAGGATTTCTTGCAGCATCATTGTTGCTAAGACTTGTGTATTGCAGGATTTCTTTCTTTTTTTGATGTCAGTGCTTACCTTGAAATGGAAAAGTTGGAAATTGACCCTAATGTGGATTTGCTTCAGGGACGTATGTAGTAAAGCCAGAATTCTATTGCTTATAGAATTATTGAAACCTCCTAAATAAATAGCTATTAAAAATTCAACTTTAACTAAATACATGGAAATATCTATTTGTTGCTGCTGTTGATGATGTGGGGAATGAGGGAAGGAGAGTGAGAGAATTACTCTCTCTGGTGGATTCCTCTCATTTTTTCCCCTTCTCTTCATTCAAAGTTGTATTCATTTGAAACAACATGTTGCCCTTGCGACTGGAAGAGCAACTGAAGATAACCTAGTTAGAGAATTTGGTGTGCGTGGAGGGAGAAGTAGGGGACTGGGAACTTCTGAAACATTTTATGTTTTGCAAATGTGTTTTTCCTCCCCCTCTCTCCACCTCTTCCCCATGCTCCAACACACAGAAAAAAGGCACAAGCTTATTAAGCAACTGTGGTTCTAAACAAAATCAGTTTCTTTCTCAGCAAAGTACTTTAGTAATTTAGTATCATTCCCTGTAATTTGAGTGAAAGTACCATATAAATTATAGTGTGCTCCCCCGTCTAAAAAGCCCCCCAAAACTTCGGTCGAAGGCAGTCAGTTGATGAGTCACATATGGTAGAAACTGCAGCATATGAATTGTTAATGATCTTTAGTGAGAAAATAACCTTCTTCCTGTTGATATGGAGCCCAACTAGAGTGTGGAAAAATCCATTAAATGTATGTAGATTACACTGAGTCAAACTTCATATCCTTTTTGACTGAAAGTGGTATGTGAAATGGTGGTTTAGAATTGCTTTTTGTTTTTATTACGTCCCCTGGTATCATCCCACCCGTTACTAGAGCTAGATGATGTACTGTACAAAACATCAGCTCCATATCTGTTTTAAAAAACAAAGTTTGGACTGGCTCAGGGTTTGAAATGGGCATTTCCACTTCAGCCATGCAGGCTCTATCCTGTGAGGTGCTGAGCAAAGAATTCCCATTGATTTAAATGGGAACAAAGGGTGCTCAGTTTTTCTTAGGAGGCACTGACAGCATCAGTGCATTAAAGATAGATAAAAGTCTGGTGCTTTTTATCTGCTCTAAAAATGTGTGTGGTGATAGCCTGTTAAAGCATCAGTTATGTTTTGGGGTGTCTGGGAGTCTGCACCTGAGATGTGCTATCAGCTTTGTAGAAACCTTGGCCACATATTCCTTTTCAGGGGTGAATCCTGTCCATGTCTTCAGGTGCGGGGAAGTACTAACCACCACCCCCAGAACTGAGAATTAGAGCCTCTTGTTGCCCATCCGAGGAGAAGTTAATGGCCTCATATAGGGGATGCTGGATGTGTGGCCTGCAAACCAGGTGGGTCCACATGAAGATTTGAATCCTGCATCATGGATCCTGTGACTCATTGGGCTGTTCCCCCCCTCAGCTGCTTATAACCCATATTGTCGTTGCCTCCTGCTGCTTGCACTCTACTTCCATCTGCAATGGGTATAGAAGGAGCAGAGGGGAGAGTTAATGGCGATGCATCTGCTTCAACTATCATGGATTTCTGCATGGCAATCTGGCAGTAGATGAGAAGAGCAGAGTGCGCCGAGTGGCTGCTCTCCAGCCACTTTATGCCACTACACACCCCTTCTGCACCCATGGAACACGCAGAATGGACATGGAGAAGCTTCTGCAGACTCCCAGGGAAATAGGTTATACCATGAAATTACTATTCTTTCCCCCCTTTCTCTTTACATTGGAGATTTTCTGCCACTTCTTCACCACATAGCTCCAGGGTGAAGGCAGCATGGAACCCTCCAGTTGCAATTTGGCTGATAAAGGCTGAAAAGGTGAAGATCTCTCTCTTTAGCTCTGTTCAATTAAAAAACAAAAAAAAACAACCCCCCCCACCCCCCAAATCCCAAAACAAAACCCTCACAGCAACATGGGGTCCATCTATGAACCATAGGAATCAGAATTCTGTAACATGATGTTTAGATCTTAAATATCACAGACCTCACAACTGTCAACATCCAGGATAAATTCTGTAGTTTTTAGAAGTTTCAAAATGTTTGAGAGTCACTGATCAGTGTGGCAGGTAGGCAGGGGATGGGGGAGTATGCAGCTGTGATAAAAGCATAACCTAGATTTTTCCATAGCAAGTCTTTACCTGTGCTTTTAATAAATATGAGAATATTTGCAGTAGGCTGCTAATGTATAACAACACTCCCCCCACCCTCCAAGAAACTGACTCCTTTGATTTCAAACTTAGTTTTAAAGCAAAAATCCAGCCTCTAAATAATTACTGAAATTTTACAAGCTTCTTCCTTTTACGTATGCTTTGACTGCTACCCCGTCAAAACATTAACTATTCAGCATATCACCTGCACAAATGACCAGGAGCAATTAAGTCAGAGAAGTGGGTAGTGTCCGTCTCTAAAGTTTTATGTGTGAGACACTGGTAAAGGCACAACATTGGGCTAATGAACTAAAGGTTTGATCTGGCACGAGAAGCATTATCGTCTTTACATGTTTACCTCTTATAGATGTGTGCTGGTTTGTTACATGTCCAGAAGCTGTCAGGAGTTAAGAAAGCTAGTTTTACTACCACCATTGTTGCTAAGACTTGTGTATACACTGTACAAGTGTTACTTAATTTGAAGCATTATTGCACTTGATTTCACCATTGTTTAAGTGGAGGCTGAGGTGCAGGATATGGACATTCATTTTTGATACCATATGATTCTCTGACAGTGTTTTAAGATAGTAGTTTGAATCATTTTCATAGCATGATACCTCTTCTGTGTTATTTTCCATTGTGATGAAACTACCTTATACTTAATAATGTTTAAGGGTATGTCTATACTCAAAAAAAAAGTCATAAAATTTCCCTGAAATAATTCCTTCAACATTTCTTTAGAAATACATCCAGTCTTGATTCAAGATTACTATTATTAAGTATTTGTTCCCCATGTAGGTAATTATAGACTTGACCGGTCACCCTATAACCTTCTCTTTAAGTTACATAGATTGAGCTCCATCAGTTTATCACGATAAGGATTTTCTAATCCTTCAATCATTGTTATGGCTCTTCTCTGAACCCTTTCCAAGTTTTCAGTATCCTTCTGGAACTGTGGAACCAGGCCTGGACACAGTACTCCGGCAGCAGTTGTGCGTGCGCACACACAGACTGGCTCTCACACCCACATATACTCTGCCTCTCACAAGTCACAGTCCCCCAACAGATTGTCACGCACACACAGTCTCACACTCCAACACTCACTGTCACACAGTCCTCCAACACAGTCAGTCTCTCTCTCTCTCACACACACACTTCTTGTTGTTGTTATTACTGCTTGGTACTTCCTGTCAAAGTGCTTGTGGTGAGCCAGGAGTGGCGAGGGGCTGCAGGAGGGCCATGAGCTCTGGCAAGATGCAGCCCCATGTGACAGTATGAAGCCTGCCTTGAGCCACTGCTGCAGCGTCTGCTGCGTAGGAAGCTTGGTGTGTGTCAGCAATGGGGGGGAAGGAGTTCTGGGAGTCCGTGGGTGGGAGTGGTGGCTGTGCCCTTCGACACACCGGGGTCAGTGGTGCTGGCTGGGGACCACCTTCAGTGGAGCATAGGGGCACCAATTTAATAATGCTGCGTAGGGCCCCATAAATCCTAAGGGTGGCCCTGGTGGGAGGTAGGGGTTAGTGTTGTAGAGGCAGTTGACTGCCTTCCATGGGAGGGGTAAAATGGATCTCGGGGGGAACAAAATGGCCCCTATGTTTATGCATATTGGGTGAAATTTACTCCTGTGCAGAGGGTATATACAAAAACTGTATCCCATTTCTGTCCTGTTTAGACCCTTATGTGATGCATAGGCCTTGTATGGAACATCTGCTCAGGGGTAAATGTCACGGATAGAGTTTTGCAGTGTGCTTTATAGGAATAAATTGAAGGGGGGTTTTATACTGGTTTTAAATTCGATCCATTTTAAACGATAGTCTTAGTAAAATAGCAATGTGCACTGTAGAAATGTCCTATAAATAAGTATGAAAATGAATGTGCGTGTGCAATAACTGTTATTCAGACTAATAGTTGAACTAAACAGGATAAATTCTAATCTGTTACACTGGCGTAAATCTGGGGTAAGTGCTGACATCAATGGTGGATTTACACTGGGATAACTATGAGAGCAGAATTCTTCCTTGCAGCTATACCAGTTTTAAAAGATAAGGGATTTTGAGTAGGGACTGCATTATTTGGCTCACAGTGAATATTTTAAAGTATGTTTATAGTAAGGAAAGTGAGTACATTAAATTGGTAACTTCTTTTCCAACAAAGTTGCCCCCTTATGCATTCTAAATATAATCTGCTTACTTGAGTGACTAAATACGTTTTTATTGCTATTTTAACTCTTAAGATTGCAGAGCCAACATCGCTCTTGGAGAGGGAGATGGATTCTATTCTGGCTTGTCATCAACAAAGTTGTTAGCTTTTCCAGTTGCAGAATATTTATTGCTAATGATGATATGTAAACAAGGACGATCACAGGCTGTCTTTCAGATCCCTGGCTGACGTTTCAGGACTGTCAGACAAATAAATTATGTTCTTATTTGTAAACCTAACAAATCTGGTCTGGAGTCATTGAGACTGAACAAACATGGAACCCCCACATGTTGTTTTTTGGTACATTTCAGATGAAAACTGCAGTCTTAAGATTTTTGTATTTTTAAGTTAAAATTCCCATTGAAACATACAGCTCTCTGAACTATAGTAATTTTCCATGCATAGCTTTTTGGGGGAAGATCTAAGGACTACCTATAATAAAATGACCTCTGATTTTGCACCCTCATTTATTTAGCCAGCTGAGGGATATAATATGCCTTTAGGCATAGCCCTGTATAATGGATGATGTGTGCTGTGTTGGACCAGGAGGAGCCTTGGGGAGAAATTATTACTCAGTCACATTTCCTCCTTCACCTTGCTTCCAGGGTGGAGCGAACAACTGGTTATAGCCTCTCACCAAGTCTGCCAAGTGTCACACATCTCATGGAACACTCAGGCATCTGGCAATCCTGTCTCATATTGCCACAATCTAGCTGGAATCTCATGTATCTATCTGGGCCAGGGGCAGCAGCAGCAGTTAATCTCTGGCCACGGGGGAATGCTGTCAGGTAGCCAAGTGGTGCCTTTCTGACTCTGCTCTCTCTTCTCCCCCCTTTGGCATTGGTCCACGAGGGAAGTTCCTGCAGAGGAGAAGACATTGGTGGCAACAGCTGGTAGGGAAGGCAAGGCTGGCAGATCAAAGGTCGGGGGGCTGAGAAGTGGGGAGAGAATAAGGCAGGCTGAGGAAAGAGATGGGGCAGAGTGGGGGAGGTTGATAGGGGACGGGTAGTAATTTGCAAACATGCCAATTGTCTTATTAAAAAATTTGCATAAAATGTCATACATGGAGATGCATGAAACATGACAG
This sequence comes from Eretmochelys imbricata, assembly GCF_965152235.1. NCBI lineage: Eukaryota > Metazoa > Chordata > Testudines > Cheloniidae > Eretmochelys > Eretmochelys imbricata. The sequence goes on from NC_135573.1 coordinate 247,073,492, forward strand.
CCATGCCTTACCAGGTATAGCATATTTCTGGCCCACATATGGAGTCAAGGCTGTATCCATTCCTTCTCTTCCCACTTGCTTGCAGCAGGGAGTTGTGGTTGTGTTGAGCTTGCTCCACCTCTTCCCCCATGCCTGGAGTCCAGATGTGGGGAAGTTACGGAGGGCGGGCGGTGCGTACATGCACACTGGAAGGTTCTTATTCCCCTTTGGGGGCATATTAGGGCTAGTGAAAATCCAGACTGGGACTGTATATTTTAGTATGTGTGCTTGATGCTGAACAACAATGGGATCCTGATCCTTACTTGGGTCTCTGGGCATTATGGCAATGTAAATATTTAATAGGAATATGTAACATTTAATTTTTATGTCTAGGTATTTACTGTATTTTTATCCTAGCTTTTTTGCCTTTCATTTGTCAATATAGAGGTTTGTGAATGTGCTTTATGCATTAAAACTTGGTAACTGGTTGGTTGATTTTGAGGATTATTTCATAGCTGAGAAATTACCTGGTCTTATTTTTATATCCATCATCCGAGTTTTAGCTATCATGATTACTCTGGAATAGTTTGCTTCCAAATCTGTGTTCTAAGACACTTGCCATTTTTCATGTACCTTAGCTGTCTACACAATGCAAACAAATGAACTTTTTATCGCAGACAGATGCAAACATCTCAGAAGTTCAGATTAAATTCAGATCAAAACTTTGCATCTTTGGCACATCTCTACTTTTTTGGTTTATGCTTTTTAGTAATATAGATATTTAGAAGAGTCTCTGCTTTTTCCTACACTTTCAAGTTGTATAACTAAAGTCCTGATCTTGCAAAGACTTATGGCTTCAGGGGGACTTTCACATGGGACTGTAAATCTTTGCGGGGTTAGAGCCTAACGTTGTAAATGCTTGTAACAGAAGTTCTGAAACGTTTTTTTAAAATGTCATTAGCTAATTTATTTTTCCTATTCTACATTATTTACCAAGTAACCTGAAGAATATATTCACAATGCTCATATTATATTTTTCTGCATTTTAAATTTTTTATGCTTATCATGTTGTTGTTTTTTTTATGCTTATATATATAAAAAGAGAAGATTGTTAAATTTGTGCTTAAGAACTAGACTGTAGAGAAACTCTCCATTGAACAAAATGGGAACTGGAAAATGAAATAAATTGTATATTAAGCAGTGCACATAAAAATGCTGATTACTCTGAATACCGTGCCTGAATGTGTTCATATTGGTCAAAGGACTCTTGGTTGGGAGGAAGAGCAGGCTCTTGGGTTGTTACTTCAGCACAGAAATGATGAGATTTTGTACTGTGCTAAACTGTAAGCTGAGTTGTTACAAAAATCATATTTTATGTAAATAACAGTAATTAGCAAGGACACATTTTGTTCCTTCTTTGGGATGATAGTGGCGAATGGTTTTCTTTACTTACCAGTGAGCACTTTGAGTTGTGACTCTGTGGGAAGCTTTTGCCTGTTTGATGCTTTGACAAATTCTGCTTTCAATATTCCAATGAAATTTAGAGCAGTGCTGACATTCGGGACTTGAAGTGACATATTCGTTGGAGTAATAAAACTTTTATAAGAATACTTCTAATAGGTGCTTTCCTTGCAGTTGGAAATGCTGTGCTGCAGTACTGGCATCATTCGCTGCTATAAAGTATTGTAGGCTATAAGGGAGAAGGTTTTTGGTGGCATTGGAGTTACCATCAGAGCTCATTCTTGGCCCGGTTATAAGTGACCAGGATTTATATGTGCTGTGATGAAGTCAGACCTGACAGCTATAAGAGAGCTTTTTTTTTTTTCTTTTTTTTTATATCCACTCTTGGAGTTTTCCTGTATGATGCAATCTTATCCTTGCTCTTTCTTCCAGTTGGTTTCTCCACCATGGTGCTATCACTGTCAGAATTTAGAGACACCTCAGCCCAATTAAGGGCTGTGGGTGACCTTTAAAAAACCCCTCTTTTGGTGAGAAAAAGGCAGGAGGGGTGAGAAATCAGTGGAAGCAGAGTTAGGGGCAGCAGGGAGAAAAGTTTTCTCCCAGGTGGAAGGCTATTCTGCTCCCTATAGGGGAACCAATCAAATTTACTTCTGTTTGGGGAAAGGCTGGAAACTAGAAGCCAGCATATGTCAATGTCTGGCGGACGGGTCAAGGAAATGTATTTCTTTTGTGTTGCTGTTTTTGCATAAGAAAAGTACTTGGGCCTATGCTGAGGTCACCGTGTAAATATTGGAAGCAAATAAATAAAAACAGAGCAAAGAATTAAAAACTGTTGGAGATTTACTCCAGGCCCCACTGCCAGAGGGAGAAACGCCGAGGTTGACGCATGCTCATGTGGTCTCCTCCCGGGTACCCCCAGGGCAAGCCTCTCAACCTCCACACAGTTGGATTTGGGTGTCAGAATGCCTCCTAAGCAAAGTGATTTCTTTCAAGAATGTGACTGTGTAAATCATGTTAGCGGAGGATTGTTTTTTTAAAGGGACATGGTCATCTTGAAATTGTGTCAAGAAGAGGAGGCTGCACCCCCAGCGGGACCATAACAGTGGGCATGCTCCCCTGTGTGCTGGGGAGCTCTAGGAGGAATTCTTTGGCTTTGAGACAAAATCTCTCCTTGCCCCCCAAACACAAGTCGACCCACTGTGAACATCAAAAAGTTTTCAGTTATCCACAAATATTTGTAAATATCTACCTAACTAAAGCCCAGTTTATTCAAGCAGCTCTATGCATGCAGCCCCCTGCACCGGCACAGATCCTCATTAAAATCAGCAGGGCCCCATGTAGGTGCAGGGATCTGCTCTCATGGAACAGTTTCCCGGATCGGGTTTTAAGGTTTGCACAAGCTTTACTTTGTTTCAAATGTAAATTTAAAAATGTTTGCAGGCATTCAAATCAACTTGAATAACAAATGAAGAGATATGGGGACCCTGGCTCTTAAATATTTGTTTGATAACGATTTAAAGGTTGTGTGTTGTTGTTTTTTTTTGTTTTTTTTTAAGAACTTCAGAAGTCATTAGGATTTACCTGGTGGCCAAATGTGGAAATACCTGTGCAGAATTTTCATGTGTTTAGAATGTATTGCAGAAGTTAGGAGCATTCCTCTGAATTATCCAGTAGGTCATACTGTATTCTGGTTTCTCTGGCAAAACCAAGACTCGCTATTTCATGTTTTTATGATCTTTTAGTTAATCAAAGGGTTAAACATGTTTTGGAGATTTGATGTGAAATGCAAAGTATTGTCATCGGATCTAATTGGAATGTCATTTTAAGCAGGAATAGAAAAGATTCTGAGTCTCTAAAGGCCGAAATAATGTTTTGTTTTTATTATTATTATTTATTATTTTGGAGCAGAATTGGGCCATAGAATTATTACATCAGCTAATAATGTTTAAATATATTCGTGTAACATCTCTGAATGTTTGCAGTGTTGATCTGATTTCTTAAATGAATAAAGAACTTAAAAATGGAATTACTGTAGCTTTGACTTGAAAAATATAGAATGCTGCAGCAATTTTAATAATGCTGCTGTTTCTTCTTTGTGTGCCATTTGAAAGGCTACTGCTGTTCTGAATTGGGCATTTATTTGAATAGTCCTGCTGCTCAGGTTACAAAAAACAGATCTTCTGCTGGAGTTAATGTGATGTTTGCTAGTGTGCCGGAAAGGAATCAGCCATGTCCTAGCCCTGCTGAGTAACAGTAAAAAAACCCAACACTTTAATCCTGGTAGATTACAGATTCAAAAATGTCACCGTTAACAAGTGCTAAAGATCTATATGCTGGGTAGTACTTTTTATGTCGTCTTACTTAATCCCAAAATGTTCCCATTCCAGACGCCTCAAATGTTACATTTGTGATTGTTAAAACTGACATAGTGCCTGAATCTCTGAATTCTGCTTGGTGGCTATGGTTTTGTTTTTTGGCTGTAACATAGCCATTTTACGCTCAGATTATGTCTTTGAGTGAAATTAAAAAAAAAGATTTAATTAAAATGATCTATTTTTAAGCGTGCACAGCATCTTGAACTAATGGGTGGCATATGAGCATCTATTCTGGTGCTAGAAATCCAGAGCATGCGAACTTTACCGCTAACTAGGGATGTTGTGGGAAGTGAGGTGAAGTAATGCAAAGGACTGGGAGAAGTCATTGTAAGTCTTTCTGTGTGTGTGTGTAGATCTATATAACGTAATGGATCCAAATTAACAGTCATTATCTTAGTTCATGAAATTGAAAAAGTATTTTTCCCCTTAAGTCCTCTGCTCATATGAACATCTAGAAAAGCATCGATCACTGAACAAAAGCTGGCTGCCCTAATTTTTTGTAGAAATTAAGCAGAGCGAGTAATTGCCGTTTTCATTCATGTCCGTTTAGCATACTAAGATTAAGTGGGGGTGGATAGCCTGGCGAGAGACTTCAGATTCTGGATTGGGAGTTGCTGGGTGACCCACATATGTTGTGCCCCTGACATGACGTGATTTTTTTCAGCTCTTCTCTGTGAACTGACAGTGCACAAAGCCCTCTTTGAGATGTGGGCAGATGAAAGCAGAGAAAACAGCTGGTTCGGTTTTATCTCATTCAGGTCAGATGTTTGAGTCAGTGTGTAGCATTGATTCAAAAAAAAAAAGGCATCATTATATACCAGAAAACTTGACATAAAAAAGGGTCTAATTATGAAGGCTGGTACTGTAACTTAACCTATACTCACTTCAAAGTAGAGATCTTAGTTTTAGTATCAAGAATATTAGGTGGCTTTTTTATGGCTGTTGTTTATTTTAGTGATTTTTCCCCGCCCCCCAACCCCCATTCCCTCTGTTCCCTATAAAGGGAGATGGCAGACAAGAGCCTTGATCTGGGCAATGTAAAGTGAAGTCTGAAAGCTAACCATGTAGGGCAGTAAAATATTATCCTTGCTGTTTTATAGTGTGGTTGAGTAAATTAACATTCGAGGCACAATTAAATGGATTGTAGCATAGTAGCTGAATAGGGATTGTTCTAGAGCAAGAACTTACATGTACTTATTTAATACTTTTATATTTTATTTTAAAGAAATGCGTCCATCACAGGATCTTTGAGTTAAAAACTAATGCAAAAGTATTTTGAGAGAGTATTTTGAGAGAGTAAAGAACAAAACCCAAATGTCATAGATTGCTGTTAATTAACTTTTTAATCACTTGGCTTCACTAGGAAAAAATGGAAACATTATTCTGTCAAGTGGGCAAAATGTGGGGCCTTGTTAGATGCAAATATAGAGTAAAGTTGCAAACTTAAAAAGCCTGTTAAATATGGGACTTTCTGGATGTTACCATTTGTCTTAAGGTCTTATGGGTTATTTTTTAATAAAAAATTTGAAATGAAAAATGATTTTTTCTTTAGACTCTTTTGGGTAGTTGCTTTCTCTCTAGTTATCATCTTTGTTCCATTATTAGTGTAAACTTACTTGGAGGAGTAACATATCACTCGTACCAGGTCTGAATTTGTCACTTAAATCTGACTACTAGGCGCAATCAAGGCCGCCCCAAGCAAAAAATTTGCCACCCCAAGTGCCGAGAGCGCAAAAAAAAAGAAAAAGAGAAAGAAAAGGTGTCCGGAATGCTGCCCCTGGAATTGTGCCACCCCATACACGTGCTTGCTTTGCTGGTGCCTAGAGCCGGTCCTGGGGGCCATTTAACTGCAGCGCTACGTAGGAAAGCATAGGGTTCTATTGACTCATGTGAGCCATCCGGATGAAATTAATGACACTTCCTGGATGAGTAAGTGTTGCAGAGATGAGATCTGTGTGAAATTCTGGATGGGGCTGTTGATTAAGTCATACAGTATTTTCTGTTAAACATATTTAGCCCAAATTTGGACCCGGTTTACATTTTGTGCAAGCCCATTGAAGTCTGCAGATTTTTTTGGGGTGTAATAAGGGCAGAATTTAACCTTTTCCTGGTTTTTTAGTAGGCTTTTTTGCATAAGTTTTTTAAACCTAATCAGGAAATCTTGATTAAATAGTGAAGCCATTCACTTTCCTTATTTAATGCCTTACTGAGTTAATATAAAATCTTCATAACCACTAAATTGTTTTTAATATATTTTTTAATTCCCTGATTTCCACTTAGTTTCTCCTTATAAATTGCTTGCTTCCTCATTAGTAACTACAAATTGAGAAAGAGATGACAAAGGCACATGTTTGAGCTTGCTCACAGAATTTGATACTGATGTCACCTGTTTTGTGGTTTTGGCTAGATGTATACAGTATGATAGAGTATAAGTAAAGTTTAGTGCTTCCTTGTTTCTTTCTGATGCTTTGGTGTAAAAGGGGGAAAGAGGAACAATTTTGGGGAAACAAAATAAATGTTATGCATTCGGGGTAATTATTAGGTTCAGATTATATTTTTTATCAGAGGGGTAGCTGTGTTAGTCTGTATCCACAAAAGCAACAAGGTAAATATATATTTATGCCTCTATCTGTAATTTTCACTCCATGCATCTGAAGAAGTGGGTTTTTTACCGATGAAAGCTTGTGCCCAAATAAATCTGTTAGTCTTGAAGGTGCCACTGGACTCCTCGTTGTTTTTGTACTATACTTTTTGTGAGTGAAGATTTTAATAAGGTTATTAATCTTTCTGTGTTCTCTAGTCCCTAATTCTTTCTATTAATTGTATATTTAGTGGTAAATGGTAAAGAATGGAAACTGAGGGCCCAATGCTGCAGCCCTTCTGAAAATTTACACCTGAAGTGTGCCAAGTACAAGGTATGAAGAGTACATACTTCCTTATAAAAAGAGTAAATAGTTTAAACTAAAGTCATTGGGTTTTTGCCTAAGAAAACACTGCAGGATTGAGCCTCAAGCTGGCATGTTACTACACTGAATTAGTTTTTTTGATATGTGATTTAAATGTGTACCTTTATTTATTTGATTTTTTAGGTGTATCTATTACAATGTAGTAATATGTATGTTAATAATTACATTAACTGTAATAGTAGTAATCTGTTCATTTGAACAATGTCTCTTATGTAGAAGGCTCCCAAATGGGAACTTTTTATTTTTTTCTTCTTTCTCCTTCTTTGTTTGGGGACAGTTGTCTTGGCCCTGTTAAAGACACAAACTTTATAAGCTATATAGTAGACACAGAGAAAAACATGACCCCTTGGGGGCCCCAAAGGAAGGTGTTAACTTAGAGTTTAAATTTTCTTTTTTCCTTCTGTTATCCCCATATACAATACTGTGGTGACAACACCACGTGTCTGACCCAGGATAGTGTTTGTGGGCTTCGTTGAAGAAATAAGTCTTTAGGAGTAGTTTGAGTGGAAAGATCTTGGGGGGGTTCCGCACTCTGGATTCGAAAGTTATTCTGTGCATAGTGGGCAGCATGGAAGAAGGCTTATGAAGTGGAGATTGAGAAAAAGAAAAGCAAGGGATGGGGAGGTTGGTGTCCTTGGCGTGAAGAGAGTTGTGGGGAGATGAGAAATGCGGTCTGAGGTGTAAACCAGATGAGAATTGCGTAGGATGTATGCAACTGCCTCTGGGATGAAATGTGGACTCTGCTTAACAGCCACACTGTAAACAGCCCTATAAATTGTAGTGTGTGGAAAGTGTATAAAAATTATTTGTTGTAATCTTTATCTTTCATTAATTAATACATCTGGTGATTAGTATAAGCACAAATTGCATTTTATCATAATAACTTTTGTCAACTGTATCTGTCTATATTTTGTAGCAAGTGTAAATCATATTTGTCTCTCCTATGGCAATGCTAACAAAACCCACAGCTTTTCACCCCATAGTAATTCTAGTGTGTATATTTTATTGGTAAAGAGTCCTCTGAAATAATGCTGTAAATAATTTGCTGAAGTGCATGACGACAGGAACAGCTGCAGAATCTCCTTTGGAACAAGTTTTGAGGCTTGCTTTCTTCTCCAGCTTTTTTTTTTTTTTTTTAAACTGTAAAACTAAGAGAGCAAGAAGCAATTACTTTCCAAATGTGGGAAGCATCAGTTACTTAATGAAGAAGGAAACACAGGATTGTTAATGAACTGTAATGTTTGTGAGTATGGATATTACTTGGAGGTGTGACTGTCACTTTCTAAGTAGTCCTTGCCAAGTGGTGACATCAGCTGATTTACATTTCATGTTGTTGGTTTCTTACATCTCCTCATAGATGTTGCAAGTTATAACACAGGTAATGCAACATGCTATTATTACATATATAATACATTAATGTAAACATTAATATTAGGAGTCTTACCTCAGCCTAGGGGTAGAACAATGAGAGAGAAAAGTTCACCAGATGCTCAATACTACAAAATTAATTATCCTTTTTAGATCTGGTTTTACTGCAGGGGATTTGCTTTAATACAGATTGACACCAAATTGGCAAAAGCTGCTAACTGCATTCCTTCAAATACAAAACCCAAGTAGAAGCCATACAGGTTAGCAACTGTTTTGCCAGAGGTCCCTCCCTAGGTCTCTGGTTTGTGCACCCCCTGTCTTCTCAGAGAGTAACGCTTTAGGGGTTTGTAAGGTGTTGAGCTGAAATATGTTCAGCTGCACTTAGGCCGCAGTTTTACAAAGAGCTTAAGCACATAGGTAGTCCTCATTGACTTCAGTGTTCAACACATGCTTTAGTGCAGTGGTGGGCAACATGCAGGCTGCAAGTCCCTGTGGCCTGCTGCTTCCCGCAGCTCCCATTGGCCGGGAACTGCGACCCGCAGCCACTGGGAACTGTGGGGGCGGGGCCTGCAGACGGTGAACGTCTGGAAAATGTATCGCAGCCCACACTCAGATTACCCTGATGGGCCACGCAGGTTGCCCACCACTGTTTTAGTGCTTTGCAAGAGTGGGGTCTTATTTTGCTCCTAGCTAGTAGTTCCAGGTGAGTCCAAGGTGAAGCCTAAGTCTCACTTTCCAAAGACACTTAAGAGCCTATGTTCAGTGGAACATAGGCTCATAAGGATATATCTGCACTACAATTAAATACCCGTGGCTGGCCTGTGCTGGCTTACTTAGGCTCACAGGCATCAGGCTAAGGGGCTATTTAATTGCAGTGTAAATGTTCAGGCTTGGGCTACAGCCCAGGCTCTGGGACCCTGCAAAGTTGGAGGGTCCCAGAGCTCGGGCTGCAGCCTGATTCTTAACATCTGCACCGCAATTAAACAGCCTCTTGGCCAGAGCCTCGCAAGCCCGAGTCAGCTGGCCTGGGCCAGCCATAGGTTTTTAATTGCCGTGTAGATGTACCCTACATAGACATACCCTAAACCAGTGTTTCTCAACCTTTTTGATACCAGGGACTGGCTTGCTGCCTTCCTAAACTCTGTCAGGGAGATCTCAGGGACCAGTGCCGGTCCATGGACCGGTCGTTGAGAAACACTAAGCCACCTAGGTGCTTTTGGAAATTTTCCCTTTGATCCTTATTTGAAGAGTCCTTTGAAAGGTCTCCTCAAAAGTGAGGGAACTAATTGCATCCTTTCTAATTGCATCTAATTTAACTTACTTAGATCTGGATCAGATAGGGAAACTTTGCAGAAAGGACAGTATTCAGTTAGTTGTGAGATTCTCTTTACCAATCTTTGAGCCCACTCATAAGTGTGCTGATTCCACAGTGGTATAAAAACTTGGCTAGATAGGCTCTTAGTTGCTGTGATTCTGTTAGGTATATTTCACTGTTGTTTGTAGCCAGCCCGATATATTTTCAGGTAGAAGTACATGATACTCTGTTCATTCATCACCTGCTAGCACTGAAGGGCATCAAGAAGCACTGTACTTGTTCAAATGAAATCTAGGTAGGGAGAGAAATGTACCTTTTCAACAGCAGAATATTTGCTAAAAGAAACTGATCAATGAAAAGAAAAATTTTGCACTTCTGTACAAATCATATTCAGAAAACTTTATCTGTACTGATTTAATATTGGAGAGCAATCAGACTAGTAAATCAGCATATCAAAGAAAGTATAACACGTCAACGGAAGAAAGAGGACAAGAGAAGAATTTCAGGGAGAGAACATTGCAAACGGAGCTCCTTACCAAACATGGTCTCAGATCACAATTACTGACAATGGATAGGAATAGGATAGCAAATTGTAAAACAAATCAAATCCAAGGTTTTAGTGCCTTGAAAATTATGACTGACCCTTTCTGCATTTTCTGTAGGCTTTCCTTCATTTGTTACATATTCTTTTCCCTCTCACCAGCTATTTATTAATCTTTGTTGGTTGTAAGTTGTCATCTTAGATTGGATATGGAAAAAATAGCTTTGCCAGGGAGGATTTCTTGATTTTTTTCAAAAAGAAAAGGAGTACTTGTTGCACCGATGAAGTGAGCTGTAGCTCACGAAAGCTTATGCTCAAATAAATTTGTTAGCCTCTAAGGTGCCACAGGTACTCTTTTTCTTTTTGCAAATACAGACTAACACGGTTGCTACTCTGAAACTTGATTTTTTCAGTTTTTCTGAATTATCAGTAAAGGTATCCATAAGATACTTCACCATTTTACAGAATACCATCAACTCCATTGTCTTAAAGATCTGACCTAATTATTAATCCAGCTAGACATTTATAAGGTATTGATCACTGTGCAACAATTGGTATAATCCACATTGTTGATATAGTCCATTTGAATATATACTTCAGACTTCAATATAAATTTTTCTTTAAAAATGCATTTGCTTACTGCTACCAAAAATTAAAGATAAAAAGTCATGGCAGAAGGTATATACAGCAGGGAATATCAGAAAATACAAGATGCTATTTAAAGTTATTTCAGTGTTCAGAATCTGTTTAACTCCTCTGTATAGCTCTGCATTTTTTCTGAAGGACTTCTCTCCTAATGTCTAATGAGTAGAGCTCTTTACACGGTGTTTTATGTGTTTTTGTCATGTGTGTATTCAGTTAATCATAGAAGGAAACTAGTTAATAGGGATACTTCAAAAATTGTGCCTTTTGATCCTATTCATGCTCTTGACTTCTGTATATTTATTTAATGGGGTCACTGTGAAGACATATAAACAAAATGTGTTCACCTGGTTTTCTTAACAGCCAAGTCTTTGCATTGTTATGTTGTTGGATATCTGAACTCTCCTAGGTCTGAATCTGAGCCAAAGTCTGAAGGCTATTGTTCTGATGGAAAAGGCGATTTACTTATCTAGGGGTCAAGTTTCAGACATGGTTTCTGTTTGGAATCCATTCATTAACTTCCTAAAAGAATACACGCACTGTGAAGATGGTCCTGCTAAAGCGAAATACCACATGGACGTTCCAGTGAGGAACAATGAAAATAACAGAAATTGCTAGACATACTCTTACATGGGTTATAACATATTGACATACATTTGCTAGACTTGGAGCAGATTAACAAAAGAACATGTTTGTAAATTCTCAGTGTGTATTGTTGCTGTTCGGGGATTCTATGCATAGTAAAGTTACAATGCTATATAAGACACAAATTTATACCTTTAATATGGTGTATACTCAATAACAATATTTTATTATCTTTGTTTTGTTGCAGTCATAAACTACAATAAGCCAGGCTGAGCTGCCATTGCCACCATGCCTTAGCATACCATATAGCTTAGCAACAGTTGCCGATCTCACTTTGTGCCTTAATTATACAAAGGGGAAGCAGTGAGTGGATTGTATATTTAGATACCCAATGTGTACTGCACATTCCTGCTGACGTCTTCGTTGTCTGGGGTGATTGTGCAACCCTGACAACTAGGACTGTTCCTGTTTTCAGGGCCTTTCCCTGCATCTCTTGGTTTTACAAATATCAGTATCTTTCTTGATTTTACAAAAAATTTGTTCCAGATTTTTTTGTAAAACCTGCAGTCTGGCCACCTGAAAGAACTAGCTGGTGAGATTGATGACAGGCTGCCTCAGTGCATGTACATCTGAAGGACTTCACCCACCACTGTCAGACACTGACACTTTTCCTTTGTTTCACTCTTTCCAGTATTCCTTCTCCCTATGATGGCTCTTTGAAAAAGGTATTCTCATACATTCAGATCCACAGAATCAAAGGGACCCAACCAATCCCATCTCCTGCAGCCTCCATCCTTCCTGGATAAGTGTCCCATTTTTCACTTTGAAAATCCTAACAAAGCCATGGTATAAACAGTGGCTCTCAACCTTTCCAGACTACTGTACCCCTTTCAGGAGTCTGATTTGTCTTGCGTACCCCCAAGTTTCACCTCACTTAAAAACTACTTGCTTACAAAATCAGACATAAAAATACAAAAGTGTCATGCCACACTGTTACTGAAAAATTACTTCCTTTCTCATTTTTACCATATAATTCTAAAATAAATCAATTTGAATGTAAATATTGTACTTACATTTCAGTATATAGTATATAAGCAGTCTACACAAGTCACTGTCTGTATGAAATTTTAATTTGTACTGTCTTTACTAGTGCTTTTTATGTAGCCTGTTGTAAAGCTAGGCAAATATCTAGACGAGTTGATGTACTCCTTGGAAGACCTCTGCGTACCCACAGGGGTATGCTTACCCCTGGTTGTGAACCACTAGTGTAGAAAAGCAAGTAAACGTCATCCATTTTCACTGCTGCAGCACTACAAAAATAGTGGGAAAATAGCTCTATGGACACCAAAAACAGTTGGGGAAACAGTTTCATATTTCAAGAAGGGATATTTTGATAATTTGTAAGATTAATAAGTAAGTAGACAGTACAGAAATCTAGAACTGTCTGCATAGCTATGCTCTCAATTTCTTATCCTAACAGAATTAAGATGTTACTTTAAAAACATTACAAGCTGTATAGCATTTAGTGTGCCCTCTGGGTAGTTGTCTAGAAACACCACTAGGCATAAGAACATTGTAAACAAATGTTTCCGGGGGAAACTCGGTGAATTAAGAGAACCCTTTATTTATTTTTAAATTGTGGTTATAATCTGAAAAGTGGTTCTGTGATAATGACATTGTGGGGTTCAATGTTTGAGTTCATTCAATGACTTCCAGATCAAACATGCTCCATTTATGAATATTTTTTCCCCAACTGCCAACCCTGAAAACAGAATGACATCCTGTGTACTTCATGGCTCATACGTTACCACCATTGCAATTGGAACTTAGAGTTAGAAAACAATCTAGCTCACTCTTTCATAGCTGTGTTGGGTTTTGCACTGCTAAAAGACATAAAGTAGAGAAATAGAATGTACATACTTTTGTCACTAAAGAAACTAGACCTGATAAGGAATACACACGGGAAGCAAATCTGTTAAGGAGCAATTTTTGCATAGTCATTTTTATGACTCAAACTGTACTTTAAGTCTTGTGTAACTCAAGTTTTGCTGTTTACCAAAGAAATCCCAGGTACTTCACAAACAAAACATGAGACTTTGCTAACGATAAGTTACAGTTTTAGACGTTGCTCTTCTCTCGACCATGTCATAGAAAGGCCATTCCTCCTAGGAGAAAAGAACAGGCAACAATTTAAAATGTGGTTAACTGTTCGTGATGACTTCACTGCTTTTTCTAACATTTTATTTCCGTACAAGTAATAAATATTCAGCTTTGTAATTCTATAATTTTCTCTCTTTTAAGTAAGATGTTGATTTCTCCTGTCAGCAGTCAAGGTTTTAGCAGCTCCTTTGTATTCAGCTCTACTACTGAGATCAGTTAGAAGATGTAATACAACAAACATTGAATTCACCATTATCGTGATTGAATTTGCTTTTCATGTGTAACTGCTGAGTTGGCAACTCAAGCAATGTATAGGTCAAAACTCAAGTTTAAACTCCAAGCAATGTATAGGTCAAAAACTTTTCACTTATGATTGCAGAAAGAAAACATAGTTTTAAATTTATTGTTGGACCCACTTAGAAAAAATGAGTCAATCCAAGAATAGATCCAGTTCCAGCAAAGCGTAGGAAACAACCAACCCCACGTGTACACTTATCTTTTTGATCAGTGAAGATATGTTAATGTATTTCTCCTTCTAAATCAGCTTTTGCCAGTCGAAATGCCAGATCCTGCAAAACCTAAGTTCTTACCTAGGTTTAGTAATATCTATTCTTTTTAACTTACCTGTAACCAAAAAAGACTTGACCGTAATTCAAAATTTGTTCTTAGTTTTGTGAATTTTACTAAACTTTTCTGCTTTCTTGATTCAGTGATTTGTTTTTCTTTATATGCAAAACCATGGATTTTAGGTGTAGAATTCACTTAGTGTACTGAAAGAGAATTAATTTTTCCTCCCTTGATGCATGCACTTAGGGCCTGATCCAAGGACATCTATGGGTTTTGGATCAGTCCCTTAATGCCTGCTAACATTAATGGGAAATGTATGTGTGTATCTTGAGAGATTAGGTTCCCATTATCTTTGAGAACAGCCCTCCATCATATTTTATTCATCATAAATAAATGAATAATTCTACGATTATTATTCAGTTGTACTCTGCCATAGCTGAGGCACTTAAGAACATGGGAGGAATGTTTACTATAGTCTTCAATATTATTCCTTTTCTAACAAAGATTGGAAGTATTTTTTAAAATTACCTATTACTCAGCCAGAGATGCTGCTATTTATTCTATTGGTTTTCTGTGGTAGAAGTTAAATATGGACCAAAACTGGAACTTTGAATATGAACCCATTTAAATTTTGGGATAGTGGAGTGAGGAGTCAGTTTCCCAGATCCAAGCCTGGCTCTGGTAGTTTTAGTCCCAGATACAGAAACAAAATAAACTGGCCTATATTTTCTAATTTCTGATGTGGATGCATCCAAAGTCTCAAGATTTCAGTCCAAGATTTAGAAATATCCTGAGAAGAAAATGATATTGCCAAATCCGGTCATCCTATGTGTTCTCTGTTTGGGGCTAAAATTGCAGAGGCCACTTTGCTAGACTTTGGTGCAAACCTGAACCCTAGGTTCAAACAAGTTACTGCTTTTATAGTCTAACACTAATTCGGATGCACACCCCCTTTCTCTTTGGCCTATCTATAGATTAAATCCATTGATACAAGGGCTAAACTATGAGAAGATTTATGCATTGGATCATTAATCCCTGGGTTCAGTGGATACTGACTCCTGACATATATCAGGGATTTTTTAACCTTTTATAGCTCTGATCACAGTCACATGACTGAGGCCAGGATATAAAGAGCAGGCTCTTACCAGAATTCCTGTGCACTGAGAAGGGAAGAAAAAGGAGGATTATAATCTGCTGTGGTGCAAGATATTCAGTCGGACTCCCCATTTGTAAATACAAGTCTTTGTCCTAAAGGTCAGGAAATGAACCAGGTTTTTTCCCCCAGTCTTTTGAAAGAACATTTATTTCATTGCTAATTGACTCTATATACAATTCTGTGTACGGAAACAATTGAGGCATTATTGACCAGGCAGGCACTGAAATGCAAATGCTGTTGTTTGTTTTCCCATGACTGCATTTACCAATTATGTTCTGGCTTCTGTATGGATTTGTGTGTGGTCTGACTTGTAATGAAAGCTATGGCTACTGGTTTTATGGTACTTTAAAAAAAAATTCATATATATTGTGAATTACGTTGAAGAACTCCTGAGAGATTGGCTTAATATAGAAAGTTCAAACTTCGATCTGTAAGATTACAACCCTCCTTTCTCTTCCCTTCTCACAACAGCCCCAACAATCACCATTCCAAATCAGTTCCTAAACAATCAAAAGAAAAGCAGCAACTTCTGCATCATAGATGTAACTTTTCTGGCATTGAGAGAAATGTATCAATACGACCCTTAGAGCCTTGTTTTACTAATATGTGCATTCCAATAAAGGTCAAACATACAGGAATTCTGGTAAAGAGCCTGATCTTTATATCCTGGTCTCAGTCATGTGACTGTGATCAGAGCTACAAAAGGTTAAAAAAATCCCTGATATATGTCAGGAGTCAGTATCCACTGAACCTAGGGATTAATGATCCAGTGCATAAGGGGCATGTAAAAATAGAGATGTGACGAGAGTGCAATATCCGCAGTTGCTGGATAGACCCTTGAGGTCCATGTCCATCTGGCGTAGGCTGGGAAGCTAGTAACCCCACAGTTTCTCAAACTGTTTAAAAAGGACATTTTATGCACACTGCTTTACCTAAGGCAGATTGAAGGGCAAATCTGAAAGTGGAAGACCTGGGCCCTCATCTTCTGCAAGAAAGGACAGGTGAGTATCCGAGCCTGTCATGAAACTGGTGGAGGAACATCTTACATTCCCTTCCAGCTCCCGTGTAGACTAGGAGAGTGTGCAATGTTTTAAAATGCATTTATTAGCCAATTTTAACTAATGAGATGATTTTGTACCTAATACAGACAGGGTCAGTTGTATTTAATACTGTGTTGGCTGGTCATGGTTAATCCTAGGTTCTGCCCTATGTTAAATGTCAACTGTTTACCCTCTTATTTTTAAACCATGACCCTGCTTTGCAAGTCAAGGTATGGCCCTAGCAACCATAGATAAGAGCATGCTCAGAAGTTCTAAACTGGACTCTATAGTGAAGCTTAAAAGCTCAGCTTTTGTTATGTGTGTCCTATGAGACTTTCCACCACCCTCCAATTAGCTTTTGGGGGGCTGAAAGAAGTCATGATTCAAGTGTGTTTTTCATTTGTATTGCAGAGAGCCTCCCTCAGGAATCCTGTTGCATCTAAAGTCTGTTCGTTAGGCTAGGCCATGGAACTCCAATCAGCACTATACAGAGCAGATCAGAAGGGCTAGGATTTGCCCCATATTAAATAGATCAGTGGATCACTAGGAGGTGGTAAAAGTAGGCTAGAGCTCTCCCTTTTTTAAGAAAGAGTTGCAGATGCCCACTTAGAAGAGATGAAGATATGGGTTCCCCAGGCCACTTTGCAGCTATGTGGTGCAAAATGTTATGACATTATCAAGTCAGTGTTACTGCGTAACCACCATGTGACAGATTGTCAAATGAAAAAGATGGTTCTAAGGTGTTAACGTTAATCTGTTCCTTTAGTATTTGGGGAAACCATCTTGTGGTCAAGTGCAGTTCAAACAATATACAAGAAATATAGGCTGTTATAACATTTTTGGCATTAAATTCTCTGCCTAAAATAGTAAATTATGAATAATTGAATCTCCCTGGCTTCCACTTCACCCGTTTTCCTTTTCTGTTTGTAGATTCATTTTAGACCAGAAGGGACCCTTAAATCATCTAGTCTGACCTCCTGTATAACAGAGTCATAGAATTTCATCCAGTTATTCCTGTATTGATTCCAATAACTTGTTTGATTAAAGCTTATCTTCCTGTCTTGATCTGAAGGTTTCAGTAGAATGTTCCTGCATTCCCCTTTCTTGCTTTCTTAATGTTCCTTTTTTTCTTCTTTTAGTAGGTTTTCTTTTGGTTTAATTTTTGTTTTGTCACTTTTATGTCACTTCTTATTTTTTCTCATTGGGTGTCTCTCTCCTTGTCTTTTCTATTATTATTTTGGTTTTATGTTTTTGTGTTGGTTCCCTTTATGGTTAAAATTAGGGATGGTGGTGGTTGAAGTCAGTGGGATTTTTTTCAAGTCCCACCCACAAAATGAACACCCACTTGAGATGCTAGATTGTATATATATTTAAAAAGTGATATGCACGCTTTGCTGGATTTAATTAATTGAGCTTCTGGTAGATGGTACTCAGATGCCCAGCTGGCTCCCTGAGCTTATAATACTTAATGGTGAGGTTTAAAGTGTCATCACCGGGATCTCAACTAACACCCTATTGTGGGGTAGATAAACCCTGTCAAGGGGTGTCCAGTCATGTACAGTCAGCAGGGAGCTTATGCCCCAACTGCTAGAATCTCTCCAATGGCCTAACCCACAAAATGGGAGTGTGTGACCTAGTGGTCAGAGTCCTTCGAGCTACCCTTGCTCCCAGGGCAATGTGACCTAGTGGTCAAGATAGATTAGGCCACCACCCAGGGTCTCAGGCCCTCAGGCAGGGTAGAACAACAAATCAACAGTCTTGAGTGCTCAAGCCCTCAGCCAGGGCAAAGTGGCAAGCAAACAGAGGGTGCTCAGGCCCTGAGCCAAGGTGGAGTGGCAAACAAACACAGTGGGCAGTTCTGCTTAAAAAATGATGGCACGATTTGGTTTAGTGTACAGAGATTCCAACCCTTTATAGCGGATTTACAAATCAGTAATAACTTCAGCTTCAGAAGAAGATAGCTATTTCTCAAGCCTGGGATGTAAAGGGAGAACTACATACCTGGAAAAGGGAAATGAAGGTATTATCATATTAGCTGAACATTATATCATTGGGAGATGGATGCGATAAAAGCTAAAAAAAAAACTCTTATGGCGTCCCCTTGATTGAGATTAGAACAAACAATCCAATGCCTGCATTCATGAGACCATTCCCGTTGGAAAAATTCATGAAACAGATGTCAAGAAAATATAGCAACTGTTAAAAATAACTGAGTTAATTTCTTCTATTTCATACCTGTAATCATCTGCTACATTAAAAGGGATACTTTCATGGGTGAGTGGATGGCTCCAGGGAGTAGGTAATGGGATATGGAGATTTTCACCTCTTGGGCACTGGCTCAACTCCAGTCCCAAATTGGTAGCAACCAAAATGTATTACTTTCTGACAGCTGTTCAGTGTTATGTGAAATGAGCCTGTATTCCCAGATAGAACCAACTGTCTATACAATTTCTCAAATAAATGTAACATTAAAATAAAAACTTAATAAAGACCAAATTTACAAACATGAGATCCAATCTGTACTACTCAGCTGCATAGTTACTCATGGGTATAAGTGTTTGCACAGGCCACAGTCTGTGCTCCCGCCTCTGAATATTGACTTGTTTTTTTTGCCACACTTTTTCACAGATCAGAAAGATGCTGAATTTAAGTGACATTCAGACAATAGCTCCAGGTTGCCTCCGTATCATGTTTTGCATTATGTTGCAAAGAGTCTACTGCATATAAATGACAGTGTCCTTCTATCAGAGTAATATGCTGTGGCCTCACACGATATCCTTAAAATAAAGGTTCTCATAAAAATAACTTAATAATAAACTCATCTTCTGAGTACTCTCCCACTAACAGGCTAAATGTTCATCTAAAGTATACCCTGGGATCGAGTCCTGCAGACTCCGTCAGCCGAAACCCAAGGAAGCTAATAACGAGTCTGTAATACTGCTATTGGGTGGACAGGGATAGATTGAGGGAGAAAGAGGACAAAGTCAGACAAAATAAAAACAGAAATTGTATTTTCAGTCACTTGGTTTGAGTACTAATGGGGTGTGTGTGTGTATAACTACATGTACAATGGTATATACCATAAAAATTATACCAGTAATGTTATTTATAAAAGAAAAATGTCTTAGACAAGACGTCCATTGTCAAAAGGAGGTACAGTATATTGACTGTAACATATATTGAAAGAGTAAACATCAGCCAGAAAACTAAAGAAAAAATTAGGTAGCAAATCTAAGAAATATCTGGTAAATCATTAGTTCACATTGTATTAATGCAGTAATTAACAGTATAATGCAAATTCAAATAACTTCAGAAACTATGGTGTAGTGCATCTGTCCTACAATACAC
Organism: Eretmochelys imbricata; assembly: GCF_965152235.1. Taxonomy (NCBI): domain Eukaryota; kingdom Metazoa; phylum Chordata; order Testudines; family Cheloniidae; genus Eretmochelys; species Eretmochelys imbricata. The sequence continues at coordinate 247,092,995 of NC_135573.1, forward strand.
AAAGAGAGAGATAAATAGGGTATGAGAAGAATCAGGGCTGCAACTGGGCTGCTATGAAACAGTACAGTATAATTTCCATAGCACTCAGTCTTGATCCTCAGGTTCAAGTTTGAAAGGAACACCCGGGTCTCGTATTTTTTTGGTGCTGTTATAAGTGAATGGTCGCTTTTAGTCTGCAGCAGGAATTAGCTCTGTGATAGTGTGAGAATCTGTGGCCAAAGCTAAAACTCAGGTGAAGATAATTGTATTCAGCCCACATATGTATCAAAATTCCTTCACAAGAATTGGACTGAATAAATAGTTCTAGGAAAAAAAGGGCTATTACTGGTCAATGAAATTTCCAAACTGTACACATAGCCCATACTGTGATGCCAAGTCTTGAGATTTTTATCCCAAGTCTCAAAATATTTCGTGATTTTGTTAATGCTTTGGCTCCCTGAGTCCTGTGATTACATGAGAATCTCAGCTTTCATTTAAATAAAAATATGAGTTTTTTTAGCTTGTGGTTGTGAAGAAAAGTGTGACTGCAACCTGAGCCTAACCCAATGGCTCAAAACCAAAATGTGAATAAAATTTATTATTTTTTAAAATATCTCATGATTTTTGGGGCCTGACTTACAATTTCTGAACGCTGGAGATTAGCAGTATAGCCTTTATGTCCACAAGGATGGGACTCTATTATCCGTATTACCTCTATTTTATTATTATGATCATCGCAATAATACTTCCAGTGAAGTCATTCAAGAATATGCACACTTCTAGGATAGGCTGAAAGTTCCCTGGCCTTGGGCCTCATGCCTAAGCACGCATATCCGACAATACATTCCTTATTGTGTGTTGTGCACCTGCAGAAGGAAGTTTTCTCTATGAAGGATAAAGAAAAGGCTAGGTTTCAGAGTAGCAGCTGTGTTAGTCTGTGTTCGCAAAAAGATACTCCTTTTATTTTTTTTAAAAGAAAAGGATGTGTCTGTGAAATGCAGTAATTAATCTTTTGCGGAATTTTCATAATGCTATCATCCCCAGCTCCACCCCAATCACTGAACATTTCAGTTACATTTTTGGATAGCACCTTGTGTAGTCAGTCATGCCACACAGTAGTTGTGTGCCCAATAAAAAGGTATCTTAGCTATCGATTTCTCTCTCACCTCAAAAGCATTTGCAAAAAAATGTCACACCACTCCCTTGCCAGCAGCGATGCTGGAACGATTTGCATAGTGGGGTTACTGAGAGCCATTGAACCAAACTGTAAACCCTGTATGCAGTGGAAACCACTTCAAGCTAAGGGGTGCTGCTGCACCCCCAGCACCTTAGTTTCAGCACCTATGCTTGCCAGGTACAATAGCTGTAGTTAAGAAAAAAACGCAGCCTTGGAAAGAGTTATGAAAGATATTTATTACCCTTGGAAAAGAACTTTAAACATTTCAAAGAGTTACTGACAGGGATGTGTGTGTTTCTTAGATAGATATGCTGCCATAGATAGAAACACATGGCAGATTCTCAGAATCCTTCTACATTTACAGTGTCACGTGCCATAGTCTTGGATTACTTCTAGTAATGGTGGAAATCCTGGTGACCATTTAACCCCCTCCATTGTTTGTTCCTGCATGACCTTTGTGTGTTGATTACAACAACATTCTCTGAAGTGCCAGCTTTCCGCTGATGTACCAGCTACATGGAGCAGCAACAGAAGTGCATCTTGCTCTGTGTATCTAGTATGTTCAGCTGCACCAAAGTGGGATATAAACATGTTTAAACTTAAATTTTGGTTCAGTAATAGTATATAGCTTATACTGTGCTTCCCATCCAAAGTTTTCCAATACTTACGGTACAAAGGTAGCTTTTATTATTCCCATTTTCCAAATGGGACTCTAGAGCAAAGGAGGATTAAGTGACTTCCTTATGTTCACACATGTGAACTGATAGTGATGGGAACAGAACTCAGATCTTCTGAGTCCCAGCCTTGTGCTCTAATACTCTACCTCTTTTAGTAAGAGGATTTGCCAGACAGCATTAAACCCGATGTTTTTTTTTCACTGACAAATATTTGATAGTTCAGTAGGACTGTTCCCTCCTCCTCATTTATGCAGTGTTTTACTTTGGGGTGTTGGATGGGAATGTTCCCACATACCTGTATCCCTCAGTTCATAACTTTCAGCATGAGGTTAATGGAATCAACTGTGTTGTATATACATTACATTTATTGGTGGTCATAAAACTCTCCATCCTTGATAAAACTGTGCCCCAGCATTAGTCCTTATGATCTCCTAGAGTAATGCATTTCACAATTGTGCTGTATTCTGGCATCACAGACACTGGTGGGATAATTCTCATTCCTGGAACACTGGTGTAGAGGGGTATAGTTTGTTCAGGAAGGACAGGCAGGGTAAAAAAAGAGGAGGGGTTGCATTATAAATTGAGACTATATACGCTTGTTCTGAGGTCTAGAAGGAGGTGGGAAGCAGACCAGTTGAGATTTTCTGGGTAAAGATAAAAGCGGTAACAAATGGGGTAATGTCATGGTAGAAGTCTGCTGTAGACCATCAAATCAGGAAGAGGAGGTGAATGAGAAATATGTAGAACAAATAATAAAAATATCCAAAACACAAGACCTGGTAGTAATGGAGGACTTTAACTACCCGGACATCTGTTAGAAAAGTAATACGGTAAAACACAAATTTTCTAGTAAGCTCTTGGAATGTATCAGGGACAACTTTTTGTCCCAGAAAGTGGAGGAAATAGCCTAAATTCAATACCTGGAAAGATACTGGAGCAAATTATTCAAAAATCTGTTTATAAGCACCTAGAGGACAATAAGGTTATAAGGAATAGCCAGCATGGATTTGTCGAGAACAAATCATGCCAAACCAACCTAATTTCCTTCTTTGACAGGGTTACTGCCAAGTGGAGTAGGTATGAACTATCTTGATTTTAGTAAGGCTTTTGACACAGTCCCACAAAACATTATCATAGAATCATAGAATATCAGGGTTGGAAGGGACCTCAGGAGGTCATCTAGTCCAACCCCCTGCTCCAAGGCAGGACCAATACCCAACTAAATCGTCCCAGCCAGGACTTTGACCTTAAAAACCTCTAAAGAAGGAGATTCCACCACCTCCCTAGGTAACCCATTCCAGTGTTTCACCACCCTCCTAGTGAAAAAGTTTTTCCTAACATCCAACCTAAACCTCCCCCACTGCAACTTGAGATCATTACTCATTATTCTGTCATCTGCTACCACTGAGAACAGTCTAGATCCATCCTCTTTGGAACCCCCTTTCAGGTAGTTGAAAGCAGCTATCAAATCCCCCCTCATTCTTCTCTTCTGCAAACTAAACAATCCCAGGCCCCTCAGCCTCTCCTCATAATTCATGTGCTCTAGCCCCCTAATCATTTTTGTTGCCCTCCGCTGGATGCTTTTCAATTTTTCCACATCCTTCTTGTAGTGTGGGGCCCAAAACTGGACACACTACTCCAGATGAGGCCTCACCAATGTTGTATAGAGGGGAACGATCACATCCCTCGATCTGCTGGCAATGCCCCTACCTATACAGCCCATAATGCCATTGGCCTTCTTGGCAACAAAGGCCCACTGTTGACTCATATCCAGCTTCTCGTCCACTGTAACCCCTAGGTCCTTTTCTGCAGAACTGCTGCCTAGCCACTTGGTCCCTAGTCTGAAGCGGTGCATGGGATTCTTCCGTCCTAAGTGCAGGACTCTGCACTTGTTCTTATTGAACCTCGTCAGATTTCTTTTGGCCCAATCCTCTAATTTGTCTAGGTCCCTCTGTATCCTATCTCTACCCTCCAGCATATCTACCTCTCCTCCCAGTTTAGTGTCATCTGCAAACTTGCTGAGGGTGCAGTCCACGCCATCCTCCAGATCATTAATTAAGATATTGAACAAAACTGGCCCCTAGACCGATCCTTGGGGCACTCCGCTTGATACCGGCTGCCAACTAGACATGGAGCCATTGATCATTACCCATTGAGCCCAACGATCTAGCCAGGTTTCGATCCACCTTATAGTCCATTCATCCAGCCCATACTTCTTTAACTTGCTGGCAAGAATACTGTGGGAGACCGTATCAAAAACTTTGCTAAAGTCAAGGAATAACACATCCACTCCTTTCCCCTCATCCATAGAGCCAGTTATCTCATTATAGAAGGCAATTTGGTTAGTCAGGCATGACTTGCCCTTGGTGAATCCGTACTGACTGTTCCTGATCACTTTCTTCTCCTCTAAGTGCTTCAGAAAGAAACAAATGAACAAAACTAGGGAAATGTGGTCTAGATGAAATTACTGTCAGGTGAGTGCACAACTGGTTGAAAGACTACTTAAAGAGTAGTGATCAATGTTCACTGTAAAACTGGGAGAGAGTATCTAGTGGGATCCTGCAAGAGCCAATTTGGGTACTGATACTGTTCAATATTTTCATTATTGATTTGGATGATGGAGTGAAGAGTATGCTTATAGAATTTGCAGATGACACCAAACTGGGAGGGGTTGCAAACATTTTGGAGGAGGGGATTAGAATTCAAAACAACCTAGACAAATTGGAGAATTGGTTTGAATTCAACAAGAGGGACTTCAATAAAGACGAATGCAAAGTACTTCAGTTAGGAAGAAAACCTCAAATGCACAGCTACAAAATAGGGAATAACTGGTTATGTGGTAATACTGCTGAAAAGGATCTGGGAGTTATAGTGGATCAGAAATTGAATGAGAGTCCACAGCGGGATGCAGCTGTAAAAAAGGCTAATATTCTGGGGTGTATTAACAGGAGTGCTGTATATAAGAGATTGGAGGTATTTGTCCCGCTCTACTCAATGCTGGTGAGACATTAGCTGGAGTACTGTGTCCAATTCTGCGTGCCACATTTTAGGAAAGATGTGGATAAATTGGAGAAAGTCCAGAGGAATGATGCATGGTTTAGAAAATCTGACCTATGAGGAAAGGTTGAAAAAATTGGGCTTGTTTGGTCTTGAGAAAAAAAGAATGAGGGAAGACCTAATAAATCTTCAAATATGTTAAGGCCTGTTAGAAAGAGGACTGTATTCAATTGTTCTCTATATCCTGTGCAGGTAGGATAAGAGGTAATGGACTTAGTTTGCAGCAAGGAAGGTTTCAGTTAGATATGGGGGAAAACTTTCTAACTCTAAGGATAGTTAAGCTCTGGAATAGGCTTCTAAGGGGGGTTGTGGAATCCCCATCATTGGATATGTTTAAAAACAGGTTGGACAAACACCCAATAGGTGTGGTCTTGGTTTGCTTGGTTCTGCCATAGCACAGGGGGGCTGGACTCTCAAAGTCCTTTCCAGCCTATATTTCTATGATTCGGTGTTTTATTTAACTGATTTTAAACTAACACACCATTAATTTAATCAAGACTTTATTTGGAGTCAGTTCCAATAGGAAAGATTGACCAATTTTCACTATAATCTCAGTTACCTCAACCAACTTCTTTCTAATTTTCTGTTCCATGTTAAATAGGCTTTATTCTGGCAGCATGTTATCAAGCCCAAGTGTCACCATACCTCTGGCCATCTTCTTTGCCTTCTGTGGACCTTTATGGTGTCAGCTATATCTTAAACAAGGGCAACCGAAAAGAGAGACAAATGAATGCATGTCATTGTTCAGCATATTGTATGATGCATTGTGTGGTGCCAATTTATACAACATTCTATATTTTCTGTTCCCCTCTTACACTCCCCAAATATTTCTTTTTTATTCTTAACTGGTAGAGCATATTATGCAGATATCTTCATTGAGCTATCCATAAATTACTCCATTTTCATTGAGGATCCCACAAGTTCAGAGGGCACAAGAGAATTTTAGGTGTCTAGGCCAATGTGCATTACTGTTCATATATTCAGATTAACTTTTATCTGCCGTCATGATTGCTGCTCAATAGCCCAATGCACTTAAGCCTTTGTAAAGTGTCTAACACATAGGAAGCTGTGCCTGATTGTATTTCCTGTTCTCAAACCCTGTGTCTACACTGCAATTAAACACCTGCAATTAAAAACTCACAGCTGGCCTGTGTCAGCTGACTTGGGGTCATGGGGCTCAGGCTAAAGGGCTGTTTAATTGCGGTGTAGACGCTCAGGCTCTAGGCCCATCTCTGGGTCCCAGAGTCCAGGCTCCATTCTGAGTCTGAACATCTGCACTGCAATTAAACAGCCTGTGAACCCAAGTCAGCTGACACTGGCCAGCTGTGGGTTTTTAACTGCAGTGTAGACATACCCAAAGAAGCTGGATGATACAAAAGTGAAGTTTTAAAACTTTTAGCATAGAAAATTAATACTGTCAAATGAGCCATCAAGTTTTGCATGTAGCTAACCTGTACAACCATGTGATCTGATCAGTATTATCTTATTTTCACTGCACCTTCCTTTCAATTGTTGATTACACTTACTTGTTTCAAATTAAATTGTAAAATCTTGAAGTATGGCGCTGTGTCTTCCGATGTTTTTCTACAATAGCCACAACAATAAGTCCCAATCCTGATTAAGGCCTTTGAGAGCAACTGCAACCTTCTGTTCTATGCGTTAGGAGTTTCACCGTGAGAGAGTGCCAGGTTGCTTGTGTTTCTCCAGTGGGAATTATCAAAGGGCCTGCAGGTTCTTCAATCTTTTAAAGTCATTGAACCATGTTAGATTTATACAAATGGTGAAGAACTGCAGGGTGAGGTTTTCTGGAAGATGGGGAAGGGTTTATTTCCCCCCTTAACACAGGGCTATAACTAGGGCAGGAAGAGGGGGGTAGCTGCCCAGGGCGCAGAGCCAGTGGGGATGCAAAAGTGGGGCAGGGAGGGATTGGATCCAGCAGCATCAGACCCTCCCCCTGCAGGATTGGGCCCAGCAGCATTAGTTGGAGCCCAGGGTGCTCAGTGCCCACCCCCATCCTGCATCATCATGGGTCCAGTGACCCCAGCTGGAACAGGCTTTCCCCCGGCACTAGGGCTGCAGTGGCAGGCAGGCAGGGCTCTTGAGTGCCAGCTGGTGGGAAGGGCAGGAGGAGGGTGGGCTGCACGGCTGGTTCCAGGCAAGCTATGTGCAGCTCTGTAGGTAGGAGACTGGCTGCACCAAGTACCTGTGGGGGCAGGAGTGTAGAGGCTAGGGCCAGGAGGGCTTGCAGGGTTGGGAATGCAGGGAACTCAGGCGGGAAGTGCAGGGTTAGGGGAGAAGGAGATAAAAGAGCATCAGCATAGGCGCTAGGAGGATAAGGTATGCACAAGTCGGGCCATGTGATGGAGCGTACATGAAATGTGCTAGGTGCTGTACGGATCTGTGCCAGAAGGGACTGTGTGGGTGGTTAGCTCAGGATGGAATGGTTGCCTTCCCCAGACCCGCTATCTGGCCATTTGCCACTGGCTCTGCTCCTGTTCCCTAACCTCTGTGCAGGGCTGAGCCCCGATGGAGCAGTGTCACAGCCTGGGGCCTGGCCCTTCCCAGTGCTGGGGGAGAGAGGACATCTGCAATTAAGGCTTTCATTAAAGTTGCTCATCACAGGTTGTACACACTAAAGGGTGTTTGCAGTTTAAACAGACTCATCCCTGGCCCAGGTTTCTGACACACCCACAGGGAATTCCTCAGGGCACTCACAGGGTTGGTGCCATCTTGGGGCCTTTGCCGCACAGAGGGATGGCCTGTGCCCCCTGGCTGTTGACAAGCCTTTGACCCTGACACAACTGCATGGCAGTGGCAAGGAGGAAAGGCATCCTAGGGCCCCACGTGGCAGTGAGTACCCCCTGGCACACATGTGCGCTCAGCTCCATGGAACTGGGGAGTCTAAGGCTGCAGTTCCAGCTGAGGGGTCTGGAGACTACAGTTTTCACAACTGCTGATGAAATGATGGCTGTTGTCACTTGCACATAATTTCCAGTTACAGTGGCCAGCTTTTATTTGACCCTGTTCTATTCTGTAACAACCTTTTCACTGCACTGAACAGCTCACTGAGCACTGGGATGGAGGAGTAACAACTCAGGGAAGTACTGCTCTGTTGTGACAGTTACAGCCTGTTGGAAGGACCGTGTGCCGCTGTGCTGCCCACAATAGCCTTGGAGCGCTTCACAGTTGTGGCAGAACACCTGTTGCCTGCACCAAAGCACAGGGCCCTGATGCCTGAGCTAAAGGCAAATCTCTGCTATCTGTGAGCAGTGTAGGGCCCATGACAGCCAGAGGAACCATGGGAGCTGCATGGTACGCATACACACCAGCCTGTTCATTACCCACTTGCTTAGATAGACAGAGCTTGCCATCAGAACAGTTCAGATCTTTCTTCTGACAGCAGAAATAAATATCTGCACCAATTACTTCTGCAGTTTGTGCTCGGCCTTGCCTGAGATGGGATCTTGGGACCTGTCATTCCCAAATCCAGAATTCTCCCACAAGAGCAGCAGGCCCTTCAGTGACGGTGGCACCCCCTCCTCATAAATATGGCACTTTATCATGGCCACGGGGATTGAAGTGGAACTGCTCCCATTCCCAAATCAGAGGCTCTTTCCCACCACCAACTGAGCTGAAAGATGGTTTTAATGGTTTAATGGCAGGACACTGCCAGACAGTTCTGACTCCACCAAAAGATTTGAGATTGGGAATATTTTGCTGTATTATCTCCTGATTGTGCTAAGCTTACATAACTTAAAATATGGCATCAATTGGTGTTCGTACATATTTCTTTTTATAAGAGTTAGATAACAGTGCTCCTGTCAGCTAATTTCTAAGTTATCTGCAAAACATTAGTTTTCAGGTGCCTAAGAAGCCCCTGGAATCACAGTTAAAGTCCCGCCCGCCCTGCCCCCCACGCAAAATCTGAAATGGTGCCCCTGTCCAGCCCTGGGGAGGGAGAGAGGCCAAAGGGAGGTGCTGATTGATGGCTGATGCTGTGTCCTTGGTCTGCGCCAGCCACCCCGCCACTGTGACAGGGAGTGATACTGCCCCCCATCTCCAGTGGGTACCCCTGCAGTAGGTACTCCCTCCAGTGTCGCCAAACTGTGCCCTCCCTCCTCTGTTTGGGAACTTGAAATATGGTATCCCTTTGTTTCCAGAGATGGTGGGAGCGAGTCAGGCCTGCCAGCAGCAGCCGCATGCCACCAGCGTCTGGTCTGGGCACCAGGCTTGTGTGGCTGAGCTCAGAGATTGGGCTGTGCAACCGCAAGTCCAGGATCCACAAGGGTGGGGATGGGGCAGGGCAGCCAAGGGGAGGAAGGAGCAGTTCCACTGCATGCAGGGAGCAAAAGGAGAGTGACCTGACTGCAATGGCAGGTCCCCAGGCTGAGTGTGACCGGGCTGCTGAGAGGCAGGTGCCCAAGAGGGAGGAGTGCTCCAAGGAGCACCTTAGGGAGCCAGGCTCCATAGGTAGGTGCCGGCTCCAGGCTTCTTCAGGGCTGAGGCAGGAGCGTGTCAGGGGTACAGGTGGGAACTGTGCCACTCACCCTACCTGAGGAGTGCCTGGCCATACAGAGGTGGCCTGTCTTGGGGAGGGGACAGGGAGGGCTGCTGGATAGCCAGCCAGTGCCCAAGAGTCCCACAGCAAAGAGAGCCAGAGGCTTGAGCGGGCTGGGTGACTCCCATCTGCTTCTGATCTGCTGGTTCCTGGTAGAAGGCCTCAGTTTTCAAACTGTCCCCCAGGAGGACGCGCCCCACAGTTTGAAAACAGCTGTTCTAAATGAAAGGCAGAAGTCGGGGGGGAGGGCGAGCCCCTGCATGCCCCCCGTGTGTTGTCTCTATGGGGCAGAAATATGCATGCTCATTCAGGGCACTAAAATGCTCACTTACTGCTCTGTCTTAACCAGTATGTTTTTTAAAGAAAAATTACATTTCCATGTCACACACAAAAAAGTAATGTATATACAAACGCTAGCCATTATTTCAGAAATGGCTGAAATTCAAAAATTCTGGCTGGAAACCATTAGGAAAGAAATGTTCTGCAGTATCAATTAATGCATTGTTTTTCTTTTCCTTTCATGTTGCTAAGCAGGACAAGAGATAAGAAGCCAGCTGTATTCCATCTTGTCAGATGAGTTAAGTCACTTTGTGGTACACTGGTTATCTGGAAGATGAAAACTGCATTTCCCTCTGAGTTTGAATTTTTGCTCACATTTTCCAGGTCACCTTTGTCTGCACTAAATGTTCTTGCCTGTCACACATATTCAGTGTTCCTATCTGTAAAGAAATAATACAGCATTCCTTTTTAGAATATAAAATGGAGAATGTTGTACACCGTTAGTAAGATAATTAAGAAAGACACGGAAGCAAGTGGTAATTAATTGTCTGTGGAGGATGTATCTTAGTCATTGTAGCCATCTCACCCAGTGCTAGTGCTTTCCGGTACACTGAGAAGGGAGCATGCTGAGAATTTCAGGGTTCTGTGGGCTGAGCTTTGTAATTATGATTGCTCTCTTTTGATTTATTGGTCCAGCTCAGGGTTGAGAAGTAAGTTGGTCACACTGTCTCTCACCCTCAGCTGGCAGGATTTGTATGAGGAGGAAGGCCCTGAAATACACAAGCAGGGGGCAAACATTCAGCCCAGTCATCACATCACTTTGTATTTGAAGCAGCTGAGGAAAACTTGTAGGCTGACTTCACTGTTGGAAGGAGAGGGGTTTGGGCCCAGGTGGTATTATGCACCCACTTCTTTTAGAAGCATGTTTGTTGCTCTTCTGGTGGAAGTGATGATGTGGTGTAGACAGGGAATGACGGTTTGCCACAACATCTCCCCAATCCAAATGTGTGGGAAAATAACTGCAGCAATTAATGTTGACCCTGTCAGAGTTAGCACTTTGCATATGCAAACTCCTTTGGGGGAAGTTCACCCAGCCAGCCCCCATCATGGGGACCAGAGGAATGCCTCGGACCAATGAAAAACATAGTAATTGAACTGTTCTGTGAATAGCAGAACTTGAGAGTTCCATAGGTTAGGAGGGTAACCCACTCCGTCCAATTCCATTCTTTTCTGTTCAGGTTCTGATACTGCCCTCACCACTGTAAGGTGAGCACCTTCTAGTAGTGAATTAAGTGAAATGGCTAAGCTCTGTCATGTGTGGCAAAGTGTTCTGGGGGAAACAGAACTTGCTTCTAATGAGCTGATTCCAAAGAACCTTGTGAGTTCTAGTTCTTCTCTTGTAGCACAGGATTTATCCCATGGATGTAATTGTAGCATGATAGCACACTCAGATTCTGTGCACTGCATGCTAACTACTAAATCACTGATCTGTAAGGCTAACTGTTCTCATGTGTCCTTTTAAATAAATGGGTACCTTACTATTATTGCTGTTTACATTATGGTCTAATGGGCAACAACAGAAACCAAACCACATTTCTCAAAAATGAACTTACTAAGGGCAGGTCTACACTACCGCTTACATCAATCTAACTTGCGTCCCTCAGAAGGATGTATTTTTCACACCCATGAATGACATAAGTTAGAGTGCCCTAAGCTCTCCTGCTGGCGTAGCTTCCACCTCTGGAGGAGATGAAGCAATTATGCCGATGGGAGAGCGCTCCCCCTTTTGCATAGAGCGACTTCACCAGATGCGCTACAGTGGTGCAGCTGTGCTGATGTAGTTCTTCTACTGTCCTAAAGCCTCTTATGCTACCCAACTTGGTTATAAATATTTTTTTCATGAAGTACAGCAGATCGTATGTCAGTGTGACTATACATCCTCTTTATGGAAAGTGTTGCCAGCTATTAATATTCACAATCAGTGGAACTACTAACTTACAGGACCCACACAAAATTTAATAACATTGGAAGTGATTCAGCTCTCAAATAGGTGTAAATCCTACGGATGGGTAGGATCCCCTGGGGGACTAACATGAAGGGGAAAGGAGTCCAGGAGAGCTGGCTGTATTTTAAGGAATCCCTGTTGAGGTTACAGGGACAAACCATCCCGATGTGTTGAAAGAATAGTAAATATGGCAGGCGACCAGCTTGGCTTAATGGTGAAATCCTAGCAGATCTTAAACATAAAAAAGAAGCTTACAAGAAGTGGAAGGTTGGACATATGACCAGGGAAGAATATATAAAAATATATTCTTATAAAAATATTGCTCGGGCATGTAGGAATGAAATCAGGAGGGCCAAATTGCACCTGGGGCTGCAGCTAGCGAGAGATGTCAAGAGTAACAAGAAGGGTTTCTTCAGGTATGTTGGCAACAAGAAGAAAGCCAAGGAAAGTGTGGGCCCCTTACTGAATGAGGGAGGCAACCTAGTGACAGAGGATGTGGAAAAAGCTAATGTACTCAATGCTTTTTTTGCCTCTGTCTTCATGAACAAGGTCAGCTCCCAGACTGCTGCGCTGGGCAACACAGCATGGGGAGTAGGTGGCCAGCCCTCTGTGGAGAAAGAGGTGGTTAGGGACTATTTAGAAAAGCTGGACGTGCACAAGTCCATGGGGCCGGACGAGTTGCATCCGAGAGTGCTAAAGGAATTGGCGGCTGTGATTGCAGAGCCATTGGCCATTATCTTTGAAAACTCGTGGCGAACGGGGGAAGTCCCGGATGACTGGAAAAAGGCTAATGTAGTGCCAATCTTTAAAAAAGGGAAGAAGGAGGATCCTGGGAACTACAGGCCAGTCAGCCTCACCTCAGTCCCTGGAAAAATTATGGAGCAGGTCCTCAAAGAATCAATCCTGAAGCACTTAGAGGAGAGGAAAGTGATCAGGAACAGTCAGCATGGATTCACCAAGGGAAGGTCATGCCTGACTAATCAATCGCCTTCTCTGATGAGATTACTGGTTCTGTGGATGAAGGGAAAGCAGTGGATGTATTGTTTCTTGACTTTAGCAAAGCTTTTGACACGGTCTCCCACAGTATTCTTGTCAGCAAGTTAAAGAAGTATGGGCTGGATGAATGCACTATAAGGTGGGTAGAAAGTTGGCTAGATTGTCGGGCTCAACAGGTAGTGATCAATGGCTCCATGTCTAGTTGGCAGCTGGTGTTAAGTGGAGTGCCCCAAGGGTCGGTCCTGGGGCCGGTTTTGTTCAATATCTTCATAAATGATCTGGAGGATGGTGTGGATTGCACTGTCAGCAAATTTGCGGATGATACTAAACTGGGAGGAGTGGTAGACACGCTGGAGGGCAGGGATAGGATACAGAGGGACCTAGACAAATTGGAGGATTGGGGCAAAAGAAATCTGATGAAGTTCAATAAGGATAAGTGCAGGGTCCTGCACTTAGGACGGAAGAACCCAATGCACAGCTACAGACTAGGGACCGAAATGGCTAGTCAGCAGTTCTGTGGAAAAGGACCTACAGTGGACGAGAAGCTGGATATGAGTCAGCAGTGTGCCCTTGTTGCCAAGAAGGCCAATGGCATTTTGGGATGTATAAGTAGGGGCATAGCGAGCAGATCAAGGGATGTGATCGTCCCCCTCTATTCGACATTGGTGAGGCCTCATCTGGAGTACTGTGTCCAGTTTTGGGCCCCACACTACAAGAAGGATGTGGATAAATTGGAGAGAGTCCAGCGAAGGGCAACAAAAATGATTAGGGGTCTGGAACACATGAGTTATGAGGAGAGGCTGAGGGAACTGGGATTGTTTAGTCTGCAGAAGAGAAGAATGAGGGGGGATTTGATAGCTGCTTTCAACTACCTGAGAGGTGGTTCCAGAGAGGATGGTTCTAGACTATTCTCAGTGGTAGAAGAGGACAGGACAAGGAGTAATGGTCTCAAGTTGCAGTGGGGGAGGTTTAGGTTGGATATTAGGAAAAACTTTTTCACTAGGAGGGTGGTGAAACACTGGAATGCGTTACCTAGGGAGGTGGTAGAATCTCCTTCCTTAGAATTTTTTAAGGTCAGGCTTGACAAAGCCCTGGCTGGGATGATTTAATTGGGGATTGGTCCTGCTTTGAGCAGGGGGTTGGACTAGATGACCTCCTGAGGTCCCTTCCAACCCTGATATTCTATGATTCTATGAAATCGGGCAAAACTCTGTAAAAGTCATTTGTGTCACACCGGTGTGAAATAATGTAAATGAAATTAGAATCAAGCACTTGGAGTACAAAGTGAATAGATGGCTATTGTGATTTGTTTGTGTACTAGGAAACTGGATGAGTAAATTAATTAAAAATGAATCTGCTGTAGAAAGACAACTTTTGTTTACATCATCAGTTTTAACCCTTGTGTATGGGAGGTTGGGAGAAGGATAGATGTTAATCCTTGATTGCTGGCATGGTTTGATTATTCAGAATATAGGTTACATAATTTATTGCATCCTAATTAATGTTAGTTGAAAGTTTGGCTCGAGCATTCATCTATAGTTATTTTTCTTCTATATATGTATCAGACATCTATAACTGAGGTACTTCTTTACCCTTGTTTGTTTTTCTTGGAAGAAAAATACTTTGTCTAAGCCATATTCTTTTTACTGCAAATTCAATTGCTAGTTTAACGATTTCCACATTTTCATACCAGGTTCTGATTATTATTATTATTTCCTCTTGGATAACCCCGTGGGTTAGGAACAGTCCGAGGGACTCCTGACATACATTGGTACTTTAACAAAAAAGTGCCTCTGTGTCTTAAAAGCAGTGGAGCACTGACTAGGTATGAACAACAAATCCCAAAGCTGCAAATCCCAAGCATTCAAAAATCGTGAGTCTGGCCTGCAAAGATCATGACATTGGCTTAAAACCCAGGAGATCTGAAAATAATAAATCTGGATTATTTGTATTTGCTTTCTGGAGTCTGGGCCAATTAGGGTTCATATTTCCAAGCTTTTCTCTGCATCCATGAGCACTATATAAACTTCCTTTTTTGCCTTTTTTTTTTTAAATGAAAGCTTTGATTCTCTCATTATCACATGACACCAGGAGACTGGCCAGAAAATTATAAGAAAAACTTCATATATTGTGAGACTCATAAAATCATGAATGTTGGCAGTACTACAATGGTATACAGCAGCTTATACTTGATTTATTATTAATTTTTGTTTTCAAACATTTATTTAGAATATTGTCATTTTCCAGGCTGCTGGCTAATGCCTGCTGAAGTGGGATATATTAGACTCAGAGACTGTGACTCTATTTGCAGTCATCAAAGGTTAAGGAGAAGAGACTGAAAAATGCTGTAAGTATAGTGAGCTACAGCGTACAGAGCTACATGGTTACTCTGGACCATGCTACTAAACTTTTTAATAGTCATCAATGCAAATATTATTTCAGAATTGCATTGCTTCAGACTTTTGCAACATTTCATATTTACTGATACTGTACTGTAGAGCTCCACGTGTTACCATTTGATGTATTTGTAAAAAAACCAGAATTCCCAGAAACCAGGTTATGAAAGTGTAATGCAGAAAATGGATTTCTATAATGACATTCCAGGGTGCAATCCAGACCCATGATGGATTGTCACCACCTGCCCTGCAACTTGGGGTGCCTCACAATATTTTGCTACTGTAGCTCCCAACCAGGACCCCTCACAAACAGCCAAACAGCATCCAGGTCACACTCTGAGTGTCTGTGTTCAGCTGCAGCCTCCAGCAACACTCCAATCACACTCTGGCTTCCACCAGTCTTGGTTACCACATTCAGGGTGATTCCAACAGACTGCCAGTCCCAAATTTCCCCCACACTGTCCTGCCCGTTCCTGGAAAGTTCAGATATTTTAGGTCCGGTGCACCTGTAAGCGAAAATATCCAACACTTTTTGTTACTTTTAGATGGACTTACCCAAACAGTTCAGTTTGTATGCAACACTGGATTAGTTTTGATTAAAGAATAAAACAAGTTTGTTTAACTGCAAAGAGATAAATTTTAAGTGCATATAAGTATAAGGCATTGAAGTCAGGGCTTGTCTACACTACAGGGTTATGTCAGTATAACTTATGTCGCTCAGGGATGTAAATAGGCCACCCTCTGAGTGATGCAAGTTACACTGACCTACGTGCCGGTGTGGAGAAGCACAAGCCCATTTCTCCCTCCGACATAGAATCATAGGACTGGAAGGGACCTCGAGAGTTCATCTAGTCCAGTCCCCTGCACTCGTGGCGGGACTAATTATCTAGACCATTCCTGACAGGTGTTTGTCTAACCTGCTCTTAAAAATCTCCAATGATGGAGATTCCACAGCCTCCCTAGTCAATTTATTCCAGTGCTTAACCACTCTGACAGGAAGTTAGGAACTTCCCTTGCTGCAATTTAAGCCCCTTGCTTCTTGTCCTATCCTCAGAGGTTAAGAAAAACAATTTTTCTTCCTCCTCCTCCTTGTGACAACTTTTTACATATTTAAAAACTGTTGAAAACATGTTCCCTCTCAGTCTTCTTTTCCAGACTAAACAAACCCAGATTTTTCCATCTTCCCTCATAGGTCATGTTTTCTAGATCTTTAATAATTTTTGTTGCTCTTCCGTGGACTCTCTCCAATTTGTCCACATCCTTCCTGAAATGTGGTGCCCAGAACTGGACACAATACTCCAGTTGAGCCTAATCAGCGCAGAGTAGAGTGGAAGAATTACTTCTCGTGTCTTGCTTCCAACACTCCTGCTAATACATCCCAGAATGATATTCGCTTTTTTTGCAAAAGTGTTACACTGTTGACTCATAGTTAGCTTGTGGTTGACTCTGACCCCAGATCCCTTTCTGCAGTACTCCTTCCTAGGCAGTCATTTTCCATTTTGTGTATGTGTAACTGATTGTTCCTTCCTGAGTGGAGTACTTTGCATTTCTCTTTATTGAATTTCATCCTATTTACTTCAGACCATTTCTCCAGTTTGTCCAGATCATTTTGAATTTTAATCCTATCCTCCAAAGCACTTGCAACCCCTCCCAGCTTGGTATCATCCGCAAACTTTATAAGGTTTATGACAGGTTTCAGAGTAGCAGCCGTGTTAGTCTGTATCCACAAAAAGAAAAGGAGTACTTTTGGCACCTTAGTGACTAACAAATTTATTTGAGCATAAGCTTTCATGAGCTACAGCTCACTTCATCGGTACTCTCTATGCCATTATCTAAATCATTGATGAAGATATTGAACAGAACTGGACCCAGAACTGATTCCTGCGGGACCCCATTCATTATGCTCTTCCAGCATGAATGTGAGCCATTAATAACTACTCTCTGGGAACGGTTTTCCAACCAGTTTTGCACACACCTTATAGTAGCTCCATGTAGGTTGCATTTCCCTGTTTTATTTATGAGAAGGTCATGCAGGAAAGTATCAAAAGCTTTACTAAAATCAAGATATACCAGTCTACTCCCCCCCCCCCCCAATCCACAAGGCTTATTACCCTGTCAAAGAAAGCTATCAGGTTGGTTTGACACAATTTGTTTTTGACAAATCAATGCTGACTGTTACTTATCACCCTATTATCTTCTAGATGGTTGCAAATTGATTGCTTAATTATTGGCTCCATTAGCTTTCTGGGTATGGAAGTTAAGTTGTAATTCCCTGTTGTACGTCTGTAATTCCCTGGGTTGTCCTTATTTCCCTTTTTATAGATGGGCACTATCTTTGCCCTTTTCTGGTCTTCTGGAATCTCTCCCATCTTCCATGACTTCTGAAAGACATAACCACTGCCTCTCACTGAGGTGGTTTTATTATGCTGACGGGAGAGCTCTCTCCCATCAACATAGAGCATCTTCACCACACGCAGTCCAGCTGTGCCGTTGTAGGGCTTGTAGTGTAAACTAGCCTTCAGAAATGGTTACAAGAAAAATAAAGATAAAATGCTTTCCAGTAGCTAAAATCTAACAAATTAGACTTGGTTCAAGGTGAAATTTTTAACATGTGCCCCCAGCAACAGGAATGACCAAATTTCAGGTCAGGATCTGCCCCAAAGACCAAATGGCTGGTTTCTTTTGTTTTCTGTGAAAGAGAGATGGAGAGATTGACAGGGAGAGAGATCTTGGTGTGTTTTATAGTCCATTCACCCTTTCAAATGCATTTTCGTGAGGTTTCAGAGTAGCAGCCGTGTTAATCTGTATCCGCAAAAAGAAAAGGAGGACTTGTGGCACCTTAGAGACTAACACATTTATTGGAGCATAAGCTTTCGTGAGCTACATCGGATGAAGTGAGCTGTAGCTCACGAAAGCTTATGCTCAAATAAATTTGTTAGTCTCTAAGGTGCCACAAGTACTCCTTTTCTATTTTCTTGAGGGTCACCCCTAGATAAAGTTCATTTCTGCTGAGAGGTTGGAGTCAGAGTCTCAAGGCAAAAGAGGTTCCATGCTGTTTGGTAAAATGTAGATCGATCTGTTACTACCCCCCTTATTTGCCAGAGAATGGCCACTTGACAGGTGATTGCCCATCAACTTTGATGACACTGGCTAGAGGCGTCTGGTGGTCCTTTTGTCTTTGAGAGAGAGGTTTATCCACTCCCTAGACTTATCTACAAAAAGAAAAGGAGTACTTGTGGCACCTTAGAGACTAACAAATTTATTTGAGCATAAGCTTTCGTGAGCTACAGCAACCGATGAAGTGAGCTGTAGCTCACGAAAGCTTATGCTCAAATAAATTTGTTAGTCTCTAAGGTGCCACAAGTACTCCTTTTCTTCTTGCGAATACAGACTAACACGGCTGCTACTCTGAAACTAGACTTATCTGATAACCCACATTTCAGTCATAATATTACATTATATTCATGACTTCACATATAATGTTGCTTCACACATTTCATCATGGTATTATTGACCAGCCAGGAATTAGTTTTCAAATTATACCTCACAGAGCATATTTTGTACAAAGATTATTATAATAGTGTTTAGGGTGTGAATACAGGGGTACATTTGGTCACATCTATCCTTTGTGTTCTATGTGTGTTTATGTAAATAATATCAAAAAAAGAATAGTCTGAACAAGGGAAGATGCTCCATCTGCTAACTTATAGATGTGATCAATTTGGTTTTTAGCAGTATAGCATGTTCATTGCAACAGTATTGCCACCCTTGAAAGTTCAGAAATCATGAATCAAGCTCACAAAACATCATGAGATGTGCTTTCAAATGATGAGATTATGTAGAAATAATAGATTTGGTGTTCTTTTTATTTGCCTTCTACTTTTTGAGCCTTTAGGATCACTGGAGTCCCATTTTGAAGCTTTCTCCACAGCTACGAGGGCTAGAAACTTACTTTTTCTTTAAGAATGAAGGCTGAAATCATCATGTATCCACTTGACTCCATGAGCTGTGGCTTTAAGGAAAATAATAATTATCACGAGACTCATGGCAATATCATGAGAGTCATGACAAAATCACGAGTTGGCAACACTGACACTAACAATTTCAGCAGTTGCTGTGTTTCATTCCAGTTTCAACAACTATCCAGTTTAATTAACATTTCTGGATTTAATTGCAGTCCCAGAGTTATAATATAATGGGAGTAAATTGTTTATTGTTGGCTTTTGAAGTGGTGAAACTTTTGTCATAAGTAACTTATTGAATGCCTTCATTCTTCTTTTCCTAACCCTCTTCATGGTGCACATAAATGGTACCTAACTTCCTCTCTTATGGATTCCCATTTTTTGTACACTTTTTAGCCTTTATTTCCTTTTGTTGTCTGACATGAAAGAGCAGAATTGATGTATGATTCTATTACAATGGCTGGATGGACAGGATGCTGGCAATAAAAGATCTTCCTTAACAGAAATTCATTCCTTCTCTGCAGATGCTAGTTAATTTCTTAGCAGATGCAGTTAATGATGCTATTTATTTTAATGTTCTTTCAATAGAAATAAAGTATGGGTTTTGCTCCTTGTTGGCAGATTTTTTTCTAAATTGTACCTTCTGGGGCTACCCTCATGAGACTTTTTTTTTCTTCTTTTTTTTTTCCCCGTTTGGCTTAAGTCTGGAATAAAATCTCCATCAAATGGATAATACCTTCTGCACCAGTTTCCCTGTGCTAAGTCAGTTGGCAATAGAAAGATAGAAAGTATTGCAGAGCTAAGAGCTTATGAGAATTCAAACTACACATCCAGACCAGGCCTAATTGTTCAATTTCCTGTTTTAGATGTTTCCTTTCCCCCACTCTAAAATACTTAGTAGGCTTTTGCTGTGGTTGCCATAAAAACATCCTGTGTGAGGAGGGGAGGTGGGAGTTTTGGGAAGGGGAGTCAGAAACACAGTCAAGCTGAAGGTTATAAATCAGTAATTTAAGGGTGGACTCATTGTCTCTTCATTTAGCGGAAAAGGCTCCCCAAGGTCTTGTTGAATGTAGAGAGAGCATTACATGCTCAGGAAAGGTACTGCAGTTCACTCTCTCACTGTGTGAATTGAGGGTAGAGAGTGCCAGATGAATTTAGGAAATCTTATATCATTCAAAAGCTCATCTCAAATCCTGCAATAGTATCTTTCTGTACTCTAAGTGTCTAAGAAAACTGGAAAAAATACTGCAATCTAATTAAGCAACTTCTCCATTTTTGTGCTGTCATTCTTGTTGCTGTAGATTAAAGAGCGTAAGAAATCAAGTGTTACCAACTCCTGCCATCATCATGATATAATGTGAGAATCTCAGGTGGGGTGGGAGGGGGGACGGGGGGGGGGGAAAGAGAAGTAGAAGTTTCTAGCCCTTATGGTTGCAGAAAAAAATCTTGAAAATGTGAATGCTACAGACTCAAAAACCCGAGGACAAATAAAAACAACCCCAAATTTGTTGTTTTTTAAAAAGCCTTATGGTTTTTAAGCCAAACTTATGATTTTGGAGGGAGCTAATATCCTGATTTCTGAAAGCTTGGGGTTAGCAATACAACACGTTTATTCAACATGCAATTCTTACAGTATTGCCAACACCAAATGTTCAGTATATCATGAGTCAGGCCTCAAAATCATGAGCTTGGTGTCTTGCTTGATGTCTTGTTGCGATAAAATCATGAATTGATAGCACTCTTCTTAGTTAATAAGTTGACTTCAGATATCATAAAAGGGCCTTCTGTTTTGAGGCATTTACTGTATTTGCTGAATATTTTAGGTGATTTTCCCCTTCCATCAGTAAATACCAATTTTTATGTGCCTTTTCAGTAACTTTTTCACAATATGCTCCAGACAGCAAAGTGTGCCTTGCTTCAGATTATGAGACTGTTTGAGAGTGCAGCTGGAGTAGTGTTTAGTAACCTAGTGGAAATGGGAACTTAAAAGGTGAAAAATACGAACACCAAGCCTTGTTCTTTCCATCCACCATTTTGGCTTACATTGGCATGTCACAACCTTAATTTTAAGAGTGCTATTTTACTAGTAAATATTGGTTATGCCAAATACTGAAACCTTAATTATGTAATGGTTTGTTCAATAAAATATTCAAAAATTAAACTAAATTAATTTTAATCCTGTTTTTTAAAAGCACTAAAGAGCCATATTAGAGCTGAAAACAGAACCCGTGTACCTTCAGACAACTGCACTCATTTTGCTCAGCCCATCAGTATGAATATTCACAGGGTAAGAAACAATCCTTGTTCTGAAAAATCTAATTAATTAAAATTGGCATTTCGGAGCCAAGTTGTGGAAGCTAAGCAGTAATGTCACGTATGATGCTATCAGAGTGATTGTGCAATATGAGAGATCAACAAGCAATCTGCTCTAATGTTTTTGTAGATTGTTATTGTACTCCGAAGATCTCAATTAATATTTTTCAACTTTAGGAATTGATGTAAACCCTCATCTTGCAATGTAGAGCCAAGTGTGCAGACTCTACTGAGCTTCGTCAAAATGAGTGGGGCTCCAGATATGCAGTGAGTCCTGTCGAGCATTGTGAATAGCAGGATTGTGGCCTTCATTAGTAGAGTGACTTTTTTGTGATTGAATAGCCATTTTTAAAGTACATTGGTAAACGGGCTTGCAGTCTTTTCATTTCCAGAGTAGAAAATGACATGATAGTTCAGCAAGACCATCCCCACCCCTAGTCAGAGACTCAGACATGTCAAGCTGGTAGTTTCATAGAGTTCAAAGCCAGAGATGACTATTAGATCATTAAGTCTGACCTCCTGTATATCACAAGCCATTATATTTTCACCCGATATCCCTATATTAAGCCCAAAGACTGGCTAGAGTGAAGCATTTCAATCCTCAGGAGACTAAATGGTGTGCTACAGGCAGAGAGCAGGAGTGACCAGGTGCCACCAATGCTCGAGGCCTCTGCAATGGCGAGGAACGGGTTAGGTGAGATATGTGTCGATGATCCCAGCAGGCTAATCACACTTCATGCCTCAGAAAAACGTGACCTCCTTCAGTCCCCCAAAGATTTCTGCCAGTTTATTCTGGGGGAATACTCCTTCTCCATCCGTAGTTGGTGATTAGTATGAGTCTGAGTATGTGAGCAAGACACACCATCCAGACATCTAGAAAGAGGATTTTCTGCATCACCTCAGAGCACTGGTCAATCCAGTCTGGTGTCCCATCTTCACCAGTGCCTAATCTCTGATTCATCAGAGGAAGGCAGAAAAAAACCCATAATATATCTAGTCATTTGTGCATCTGGAGAAAAAATTCCTTCTTGAGCTTTGCAGGTGACCAGGTGAGGCCCTGATGTATGAGATTTTAGTCATTATCCACCATGATGGCAACCTAAGGGTTAGGCCAGGGTTCTCAACCCTTTTCTTTCCTAGGCCCCCCCAAAAATGCTACAAAACCTCCAACGCCCACCTGTGCCACAACAATGTTTTTTCTGCACATCCAAGAGCTTAAAAGCTGTATTAAATGGGTTCTTATATACACACACACACACACAGAAAATTATATAAAACAGGACAATATAGGCACAAAAATAAACTGAATATTATTTTTTCATTTACTCAGTGTGAAACTTGTTGGTGCTGATCAACAATTCTGCCAAGGCATGGGGGTATCTTTGACAAGCACACGCGCATGGCATGGTCAATGTTCATCCTGGTTCGGGACTTTGTTTTCATTGATGTCATGGCTGAAACTCCAGCTTTGCCTAAGTAGGTGGTACTAAAGGGGATCAAAACTTTCAGCGCTGCAGGAGAAGCTGTGATGTATTCATTGGAACCCGGACACCAAAATGTCTCCAGTGGCATTTCTTTGAACCTGGTTCTGAGGGAGCTGTCTGGTGAAATGTCAGTGAGCTCGTCTAATAATTTTGATGGAACATCGGATGGAAGTTTAGCTTCAATGTTCTCACTAAAGGGGTTTGTAGTTCACATACGTGAGACAACTTGTTCTGTTGTGACTTCGGGAAAATAAGCATTAAATTTGTTAAGCCGACCAGACAGATGCGCTGCTAACTGAGGTTAAATTACGTCAAAGTCAATGTTTTGCTCCCGAATGAAAGAATGTAAGAGCCCAAACATATCAATAGTGCCCCCGCAGATACAAACTTTCCAGAGTTGTAGTTTTCTGTTGAATGCCTCAATTCTTTCATGCTGGGCAATAAAATTAGTGTTCCCACCTTGCATAGTTTTATTCATGTTGTTCATTCACTGAATATGTCTGCGAGGTATCCAGTTTTGCCAGCCACATGTCATCTTTCAGCACTTCAGCAAATTCAGTTTTCTTATCAAGTAAGAAAGTACATAACGCTTCCTTGAGATTAAAATACGGGCAAGCATTCTGCCTCGAGATAGCTATCTCACTTCTGTATGCATGAGCAAGGAATGGTACTCAGTACCCTCCTCCTCACATAGTGCAGCAAAACACCTGGAGTTTGTTGCTCTGGATTTAATAAAATGAACAAGGGTCACCGCTGTATTCAGAACACTGTGAATACCTGGTTTAATATCTTCGGCAGCAAGTGGTTCTCAGTGTAAAAAGCAGCGTGTCCCAATAGCGCGAGGTGCAACAGCTTTTATTTTTTGCACAACGTCCGAATGCTTTCTGGTCATTGCTGTGGTTCCATCAGTGCAATTAGTCCAGGTGTTTTCTGCTGAAATCATAAAATCATCTAACAGTTTGAAAATGTTGCCTGATGTTGTTGTTATCTCGAGGTCTTCGCAGAACAAAAAGTCTTCCTTTATTTCCTTATTCCACACATACCGAACATAGGCAAGTAAATGGGACATTTTTGAAATGTCTGTAGATTCATCTAGTTGTATAGCAAAATCATTGTCATGCAACTGACCAATACACTGAGATACTTTTGATATAGAAATGTTCCGTTGTTTGACAGTGTCATTTGACGTCGGTATTTTTGTCAGTACTTTGGCCCTCTTCTCTCCGAACACTGCCTTTGTTATTTCAGTAACACGTGGCCTTATCAAAATCTCAGCAATCGTATGTGATTTTTTTGTTTTAGCAATTTTCTACACCACTATGCAGGATGACCTTAAAAACTTTTTATCTGCAGTAGTTGTGGATTTCATTACTGCTTTAGTACCAAGCAGTTCCTTGGCCTTTCGCTCAAAAAATGAATGGTGCTAATCTTTATAGATGTCATGTCTTGTAATTAAATGCCTCTGGAGGGTTTCAAACATTCATTGGACAGTATTTGTGCGCAAATTACATACTGCAGTTCTCTACTTCTTGAACAAATCAAACTGAAATTCAAATAGGTGTCTTTGTATTTCCTAAATTTTGCGAGGTTAATAGCAGCTTTGTTTCTTACTCACATCACCTCCTTGGTGTTCTTCAGCCATTATGGCTGTTTAACTTGTTGAAGGAAGTTCGGTGTCATCGCTCTGTGGGCTTCGTTGTTTTGAAGCTGATGGTTGAATTAAAAATTTATTCATATCTGATATTCGTTGTTTACATTTACAAAAATTTCCCCTGTGCTGTGTAACTTGTCCTGCTCTGATTGAAATAGCTACTTTACAACCAGTAAAGGGAGCTAGCTAACTTGCAAGGCTGGCATCAGACTCACTGGCAGAAACCAAGGAGTGAGCCCTGACATGCAAAGTCTCTGGGGACAGAGTCAGAGCTGGGCCAAAAGGCATTGAGGCTGATATACAGGCTAGGTGACCCCCGACCCCCAGGGCTGACTCGGAAGTCTGTTCTTCTGGGCAGGAAGCCAGGACTTGAGCTTCTGCCCATGTGGCACAGGGCTTCAGCCCATGACTAGCTTCAGCACTGCTGCTCCCTGCTTTAGCCCAATGGTGTCACTGGGTGTCATGGCTCCCAGACTCAGCTCTGGCTCCCAGCTTTAGCCCTGCGGGGCACACAGGCTTTGGGTTTCAGCCTCATAGCTTCAGCTCCGCTGCGGCATCGGGGCTCGGTGCATCAGTCCCGCAGCCCCAGGGCTGCACTGGAGCTTGGGGCTTTAGTCTAGGCCTCCTGGATGCAGCCCTGCAGCAGCACTGAGGTTTCAGCCTGCAACTCCCGGCTTCAACCCAGCGGCAACACCTAGGCTTGGAGCTTCATCCCCGCAGCTCCCAGCTGTTGCCCCACTGCGGGAGTGGGGCTCGGGGATTCAGCCCCATGGCTGCTGTCGGGAGGGGGATGTTGGGGCTCCAGGCTTCAGCTGTAGGGCCAGTGGACTCCCTGAAAAGGCTCACAGACCCCCATTGAGAACCTCTGGTTTAGGCCATTACGAGCTGACTGCAGACACTACTTGGTCAGCTAAACTGCACAAACATGAGGCATGGGAATAGAACTCAGGGTTTTTTTTCCAAAAGCATCAGCCCTGAACACAAGGAAGAGCTCTGTTAGCATTATTAAAGCTTTTGAATCCAGATGCAAACATTAGAACGGGTCAAACATTCCATCTGCCAGAGGGCAATGATACACACATGCATAAGCCATTATATTACAAGCTCATCTTTGTGGCCCCTCTTTCTTTAATAAAATTGGAATAAACAGGCAGCAGAAACCAGCTGGTCCAGCAACCAACCAAATAAATAAATCGTTCGTCCAAAAGCTTTTCTCCTCAGCATTTATTCATGAGGTCCCAGAAAAACATCGGATAACAAAAGAAATAAAAAGTTTCTCTTTAAACGGTAATAGAAATTGCTCAGCTCTGGCTACAAACACAGATCAATAAAAACTGGATATGGAGTTCTGCCTCCACAGGGATCTCCATCTCCTCTCTGACTGCCATGCAACATCTATGGGGTTTCCTGGCTTCCCTCTGGGTATCTAATTAGACCTTCAGTTTCCAGCTCTGCTTCACTGTATGCTGTACACCTGTGGAAGTTCCAAGCAAAGTTCCTGCCTGGTGAATATCAAATTGAGCCTCTGGAAATGTAATTGTTGTGTTTAAAGTAATATGGCGGTTTGGTAATGCCTCTGTCTCAGTTTGTTTCATTTTTTGCCCTTCCAGATTGGGCCTTTCCTTGTTACCCTCTCTGAATTAATTGGAAAGGGTCACCGATTTGTTCCCTGAAGAGAACACCAGGAAAAATGGCGCAAACCACCATTAGCATCTTAATCCAGTGCAGTAGTTAACTAACCATGTTCGGGTACACTTCAAGATGTTGGTTATGATCTAAATCAGTGTTTTCAACATGGGGGGTCATAGGACATGTTTAGGGGGGTCACAAGCAGGTGTTAGGGAATAGGAAGTAGGGCAATTGCCTGGGGCCCCACACCACAGGAGGTCCAGCGAAACTAATTTGTGTTTCAGCCCCATGCCCTTTGGGGCTTCAGATCTGCAACCCATAGGGTTGGAGCCGTAAGCTGCGTCCTTAAGGTAGGAGAGTCTCCATTTTTTCTAGTGGGGGGTGTGTGTGTCCACAATTAAGTCCAGCGTAAAAAGGGTGACAAACACTGATCTAAATAGCCCATAACCCTGTTTTTTGAAAAACTTTCTCTCCCTCTGTGTCTCATTGCCCAAATTAAGGCCTGTTGGGTCACTTTGCTGTTGATCTTGTTATGAGAGAGTTCTATATCTGTATATATGTAAATAATTAATAGTTAAGGTAGTAGTAGGTAGCACCAAGAAGATAGCACTCAACATAGTTCCTGGGTTTTGGAGGACTGGTCAAACTTGTGGTGCTCTACAAACAGCTTCCTTTGTGCATTTCTTTACATCAGGTCTAAACAGACCTTGAGTTTTAGCTCTTCACACTGCATTCTCACAGCAATACCCATGCCTCTGAAACCCGCTCCCTTCAGTGTTCCATCAAAGCCTAAATTTGGTGAGCTTCAGACACACTGAATGGCCTTATTGTTTGATCAGAGGTTTCACTAACCTCTTCAGCAATAGAGAATGTTTTGTTTTGTTTTGTTAACAAGCTTGAGGTTTTTATTCTATTCTTCAGATCTATAATTGTTGTTGTTTATTAATGTAACGTGTCTTAGCTTAATATAAGCATCTAAATTGTACTGTTAAAAAAATCCAAACAATAATTCCAAGTTCAATGATCATGAAAAACTGGAGTTTTTCGAAAGGGCTGAAGGTTTGTTTGCTTTTCTGGGATGAGTAGATTGGTTGGGGGTCCGATGCCAGTGGCCAGATTTCTAAATGGTTCGGCACCCAGCAGCCACCATTGAAACCATTATCGTTAACAGTATGGCAGTAGTGCCTAAAAGCCCAGGTCAAGTGCTGGGTTCTGTACAAACAGAGAACAAAAATATGGTCTTTGGGACAGGGACCTTACAATCTAAACAGAAGACAAGAGACAGCCCATGGATACAGATGTATGTGGGGAGCACAAAGACAAATATTGCTGAGGCCTTTTGAAAATCTGGTCAATTAAGTTCATTTTCATTGGTCAGTAGGTAGGGTTAGGGCAGAGGTAGTTAATAGGTGGACTGCAGACCAAATCCGGACTGCCAGATGGTTTTGAATGGATCTAAAAATCTTTTTATTTACTTTATTGTTATTTTTAAAATTATTTTCTCTGGAGTCTGGACCTTGACTATACCTTGACCAAGAAATTTTGACCTTGACACAAAATAACTGTTTACCTCTGGGTTAGGGACACAGGTGCCGACTTTCCAAAGTGCCAGGAGGTGCTCAACACCCAGCTGTGCCCCAGGCCTTGCCCCCATTCCACCCCTTTCCCCAAGTTCCATCCCCACCCTGCCTCTTCCCACCACTGCTCCATCCCCACTCCGCCTCTTCCAGCCCAGTTCTGCCCCCTCCCCTAAGCGCACTGAATTCTCGCTCCTCCCCTCTTTCTGCAGAGCCCCCTGCCTGCATGCTGCAAAACAGCTGATCGCAGCGGGCGGAAGGCGCTGTGGGAGGGGGAGATGTTGATCCATGGGGCCTGCTGGTGGGCGGGAGATGCTGGGGGAGCTGATAGAGGGGCTGCAGGTGGGTGCTCAGCACCCACCATTTTTTCCCCAGGGGTGCTCCAGCCCTTGAGCACCCATGGAGTCGGTGCCTATGGTTAGGGAGCAGAATGATGTAGCATTCTGGATAAATGTATCATGTCCCTCTCTAGTGACCAGTCCACATACAAGATGGGACACTATTGGTGTTGCCAGCTAAGCAGTTATTCCTTTAGCTGAAGTGATAGTGATTTTGGGGATGTTACAATGGCTGCGGTCATTAATAAAATGTTTCAAATACTGGTCTGTGGTTTACAGAATAACTGAATGGCACAGGAATTACCTTGTCACAAATATTATAAATATACAAGCCCATTTTTCTAATTCTACATGCCAAATATTAAAAACTTTGAACAATGTTTTTGTAGGATGAAAACAACAACAAAAAATGTTCAGGCAAGTTATGTTCTAGCGTTTGCATTTAATCATTTGTTTCAATTGGAAAAGTTGGTTGTGTTCATTACTGCAGAAAGATGGGATTATTCTTTAGTATGTTCATACTAGGACATGACAAAACAACATTATTTATCAAAATGTAGTACAGGGACCAAACTCATATTCTAGGGTTTCACAACAATTTTAGCACTTTACTTGTGTCCAGATTATTATTTATCTTCACTTGAAGGTTGACTAGCTCCATTTTGGTGAAGGAGATTCTTTATAGTGCAGTCTAAGTCAGGGTGCCATCTAAGTACAAGAACCTCATTGACAGCTGCTAATGGCTGGAAACTGCTGACAGTAAAAAGAACAGGAGTACTTGTGGCACCTTAGAGACAAACAGATTTATTAGAGCATAAGCTTGCGTGGGCTACAGCCCATTTCATCAGATGCATAGGATGGCACATATAGTAAGATATATAGTTAAAATTGGAGTGAGGTGTCGCCTGTCTTCCTGTGATAACCATTTAGAAACAAACAGTTGTTTTCAGTCTCTCAGCAGTTCACTAAGTAGACTAAATTGTGTTTATGAAATAGATTCATAGATATTTAGGTCAGAAGGGACCATTATGATCATCTAGTCTGACCTCCTGCACAACGCAGGCCACAGAATTTCACCCACCACTCCTACCAAAAAAAAAAACCTCACACCTATATCTGTGCTACTGAAGTCCTCAAATTGTAGTTTAAAGACCTCAAGGAGCAGAGAATCCTCCAGCAAGTGACCCGTGCCCCATGCTACAGAGGAAGGCGAAAAACCTCCAGGGCCTCTTCCAATCTGCCCTGGAGGAAAATTCCTTCCCGACCCCAAATATGGCGATCAGCTAAACCCTGAGCATATGGGCAAGATTCATCAGCCAGATACTACAGAAAATTCTTTCCCAGGTAACTTGGATCTTACCCCATCTAAAACCCATCACAGGCCATTGGGCCTATTTACCATGAATATTTAATTACCAAAACCATGTTATCCCATCATACCATCTCCTCCATAAACTTATCGAGTTTAATCTTAAAGCAAGATAGATCTTTTGCCCCCACTACTTCCCTCGGAAGGCTATTCCAAAACTTCACTCCTCTGATGGTTAGAAACCTTCGTCTAATTTCTAATCTAAATTTCCTAGTGGCCAGTTTATATCCATTTGTTCTTGTGTCCACATTGGTACTGAGTTTAAATAATTCCTCTCCCTCTCTGGTATTTATCCCTCTGATATATTTATAGAGAGCAATCATATCTCCCCTCAGCCTTCTTTTAGTTAGGCTAAACAAGCCAAGCTCCCTGAGTCTCCTTTCATAAGACAAGTTTTCCATTCCTCGGATCATCCTAGTAGCCCTTCTCTGTACCTGTTCCAGTTTGAATTCATCCTTCTTAAACATGGGAGACCAGAACTGCACACAGTACTCCAGGTGAGGTCTCACCAGTGCCTTATATAACGGTACTAAAACCTCCTTATCCCTACTGGAAATACCTCTCCTGATGCATCCCAAGACGACATTAGCTTTTTTCACAGCCATATCACATTGGCAGCTCATAGTCATCCTATGATCAACCAATACTCCAAGGTCCTTTTCCTCCTCTGTTACTTCTAGTTGGTGCGTCCCTAGCTTATAACTAAAATTCTTGTTATTAATCCCTAAATGCATGACCTTACACTTCTCACTATTAAATTTCATCCTATTCCTATTACTCCAGTTTACAAGGTCATCCAGATCCTCCTGTAGGGTATCCCTGTCCTTCTCTAAATTAGCAATACCTCCCAGCTTTGTATCATCTGCAAACTTTAGTAGCACACTCCCACTTTTTGTGCCCAGGTCAGTAATAAAAAGATTAAATAAGATTGGTCCCAAAACCGATCCCTGAGGAACTCCACTGGTAACCTCCCTCCAACTTGACAGTTCACCTTTCAGTAGGACCCGTTGTAGTCTCCCCTTTAACCAATTCCCTATCCACCTTTCAATATTCCTATTGATGCCCATCTTATTCAATTTAACTAATAATTCCCCATGTGGCACCGTATCAAACGCCTTACTAAAATCTAAGTAAATTAGATCCACTGCGTTTCCTTTATCTAAAAAATCTGTTACTTTCTCAAAGAAGGAGATCAGGTTGGTTTGGCACGATCTACCTTTTGTAAAACCATGTTGTATTTTGTCCCATTTACCATTGACTTCAATGTCCTTAACTACCTTCTCCTTCAAAATTTTTTCCAAGACCTTGCATACTACAGATGTCAAACTAACAGGCCTATAATTACTTGGATCACTTTTTTTCCCTTTCTTAAAAATAGGAACTATGTTAGCAATCCTCCAATCATACGGTACAACCCCTGAGTTTACAGATTCATTAAAAATTCTTGCTAATGGGCTTGCAATTTCTTGTGCCAATTCTTTTAATATTCTTGGATGAAGATTATCTGGGCCCCCCGATTTAGTCCCATTAAGCTGTTTGAGTTTCGCTTCTACCTCAGATATGGTGATGTCTACCTCCATATCCTCATTCCCATTTATCATGCTACCATTATCCCTAAGATCCTCTTTAGTCTTATTAAAGACTGAGGCAAAGTATTTGTTTAGATATTGGGCCATGCCTAGATTATCCTTGACCTCCACTCCATCCTCAGTTTTTAGCGGTCCCACTTCTTCTTTCTTTGTTTTCTTCCTATTTATATGACTATAGAACCTTTTACTATTGGTTTTAATTCCCTTTGCAAGGTCCAACTCTACTTGACTTTTAGCCTGTCTCACTTTATCCCTACATATTCTGACCTCAATAAGGTAGCTTGCCTTACTGATCCCTCCCTTCTTCCACTCCCTATATGCTTTCTGCATAGGTATGTATGCATAGGTCATCCCAAACTGTGTTGTGTTATAAAATAAATGCTTAGAAATGTATTTGTAACAACTGTTCAGTCTAATGATTTGAAATCTTTAAATGGTGTTTGTTGTCAAATTGTAATAAGATGCCCGAGGCTTCATTTCAATTAAAGAAAAAAAAATTACAAATACATACTTTTATAAGCTCCATAGACATTGGAGAAAATTTGGAGGCTTTACAATATTTTGCATATGGTTAATAGGGGGGAAGTGTCATTCACAATTAGAGATAGTAAAGCTAACAGGAATGCTGATTGGAATTATAGGCAGGGCTGGTACCATCTACTGTAAAAGTTGTCCAATATTTCCCATTGTAACACCTGGTTTTCACTTTCTTATAACTGTGCCAAAATTTAACTGGTTGGGCTTAAATTTTCAATGCTGTGTTTCTGCCTTAGGCTGAATTGTTTTGAAATATTTCAGACAAAATGGTTCAGCAGTTTCCGAAAATGAGGTTGTATATGCAACCTTAATTCTGACATTTCCTAACTTTTGGGTGTTCAACTGTGCAACCTTAATAACCTTCTTTTAATGTAGTTTTTTGTGTGTACTATATTTCTATATTAGGAAAGCACTCCTGAGACAGATGCAAATTGGTTAGGAGAATCCCAAGAGGCATCAGCAGCATTTTAAGGTCATACAAATCACCATTCATAAACAAATGTGGAGTTGTATTCATGCATTATTAATCACTAAATATCCTCTTATTAGCTGTCAGCTGAACTCCTTCTTGCTAATCCTTCTCTGTTGTTGAAAGCACTGTTGAACCTAAACTAATATATTGGCTAGAATTATCTGTTATATATTTCTCATGGACTAGTTTGCCTCAGATGAAATCTTTCCTGGGATAAAGTGACACAGCAGGTTTACAACAGTGTACACCAGATCTGACCTTGCATATCTGCTGCATATCAATTCCCTGACATTTCAGAACCTGGGGCATTGGTGGGCCTTGGTTCCTTCTGTTCTGTCTGTGGCACATAATTGTTTAGTCTCCTACTCTGTGATACTTTGGTCTAATTTTGATGGTTGGGTTTACTGTGCGAGTGTTGGGTAGTGTTGATGTTCTGCGATATACAGGAGGTCAGACTAGATGATCTGGGGGGTCCCTTCTGCCTTTACACTCTATGACTATTTTTAGCATTCTAGCTCAAGCCCCCCTAGCATGAGTCTGTCTACCTAGACTGCGAGCCTCTCAGTGTAGGCGTACGCTTAAGGGCCTGATCCTGACATCTTTGCATACATGAAGTTTCAACCAGCTTTAGTAGAACTTTTGCACACAAAGGAACTGCCACATTAAAAACAGGACATCTAAATACCATTTTAATGTAATAATCTTGTATATAAGTAACATTCTTCGCTCTACCATGTGAGTACTGGTGAACTTTGTGCCACTGTCACTATGGCTCTTCCAAGAGCATTTGTGTGGGATGCCTTTCCCCTGCTCTTTGCTGCAATATGGTTGCTGTGGCCTGACTGGTGTACGTGAAGGGTTGAGTTTGCCTTTGCTGGAGATCTAGTGTTCTTTCCTGTGGAAGCAGTCCTTGCCCAAGTAGAGGATGAACGTGAGGGAAGGGGCTTATCACTGGTCTTGGACACCCCCAGTTCCTGCCTTAAAGGAGGAGATAAAAGGTAGAGGCAGCAAAATGGGAACTACACAGCCATATTCTGTTCATTTACACCAGTATAAATGTGGAGTTACCCCACTGAACAGAAGGCTGGATTGCACCCTCCTGTGTAAATCTTTGGTGGGTGAGTGCAGCAGGGGTGGGAGGGCATCTCCATGAGTTATGGAAAATTCCTGCTTGTTTTTCCAACAGTGGGGAGAAGGGCTTTTCTCCCCTGTACAACGAGCTACAGGACCTGCCCCCAAACCCTATGGAACCACCAGAATTCCCAGGAGGCCACAGGTGGTGTTTGCATGGAGGTTCTGTCTCTCTCTGTGGGCTTGGGAGCCTCCCTGGCAGCATGGATCTTCGCTATGGCTGACTGTGGGTCTCCCTCTTAACGATGGAGTCCCATCACACAGGGGTGTTCTGGCAAATGTAATAGGAGCTTAAAGTTATATTACCGCTCCCTGGTAACTCTTCAGAGACCCATGGGAGACAACGTGCATCCCCTTGACTCTGACCCCTTCCAGTGCAGGGCTGCCCAGTCCTCATCCTTTCTCCCCTGCATGGGTGGCAGCCTCATGGAGTTATCTCCTTGTGATGTCTATAGGGAGTTGGAGGAGGATGGAATAGTGGTACAGAGGCATCTGATCCTTCTCCTTCGCAGCAAAGGGAAGATCTTTGGGCAGGGGGTCACATTTATGCTCCCATCTTGGAGATTCATTCTAAGTACAGTTGTTACAGGGAGGAAATGTCAGTCAAAGTTAGGGATAGTAAAGCTAGAATGTACATACCAGAAAAGCATTCTGGAGACAGATACAAATTTGTAAGGGGAATCCATTGCAGCAGCAGCACAATTTCTAATGGAAAACACTAATTTTTAGGGTTTTTTTTTGAAAGTTGCCTTGACCAGGGTCTTAGCACAGGGAAGTTTTTCATAACTGAAAAGAGTGAGCAGCTGGGTGAGATAATATTCTTCCTGAGTGCTTGCTCACGTCCATTCCATGCTAGACATGAGACCGTGTGTGCGCAGCATGCTCTGTGGCTGGAGATTTTTCTCTTGGTGGTATCTGTAGGGCTGACTCCAGCGCTCTCTGGAGTTGCATGCATATGTGCCAGTGTAAGGGGCACAGCCAGTGCCACACCCTCTCAGTTCCTTCTCACCGCCCAAGACGGTTGCTGGAATGAATCTTCTTGGTGTGGCAAGGGCTATGTTCCAGTGGTTTGCACTCTTCTCCATTTGTTCAAAGTGTAGTTATTGTCGTTAGTGTATATAGTTCTTAGTTAGAGTTAGTATATAGAGTAGTGTGAATAGTCCCCTGTGATTGAGGGACTTTTTGCCCCGGTCATGTCGGCAGCAAATGAGTGCGATGGGCAGGGGCAGTCGAGCACTATCCCTAAGAATAAAGAGGCTGAAAGACTAGACATTTTTGGGCAGAAAGTTTATTCAGTGGGCAGCCTTGAGTTACGTATCTCCAACCAGCAGGCTTTGCTGGAGAGGTACGATTTTAATCTGTGGGACTCATTGTCCAAATTTAAGGACACCCTCGCGCATGAGTCAAGGAAAGAGTTCATGGCCATTTTGGAGATGGGCAAGAGTGTGGCCAGGACCTCTCTCCAAGTGACTCTGGATGCAGTGGACTTGGCTGCCAGGACTATGGCATCGGCAGTTGCCATGAGACAGCGTTCATGGCTCCAGTCCTTGGGCTTCCCTCACAAAATTAAACAGTGCATCCAGGATCTCCTTCCTGTTTTCAGAGCAGAAGGACTCAAAACTGCATAGACACAAGGGCCACACTGCGGTCCTTTGGACTTTATAGGCCTCCAGCATCGAGAAAGCACTTTAGACCCCAGCAGGCTTCCAGATTCACAGTTCTTCCCAGACAGGAGCCTTACAAAAGAAAGGGGAAAGATTACAAGTGTTGCTAACTCCTCCTGTCCACTTCAGCCTTCCAGTCGGGCTCTCTCAGATATCCCAGCAGGACCAAGCAAGCCTTTTGAAGGTGCACCAGTCTCAGCTCTGGATCCAGCCCCTCTTTTGTTTTTGGACAATCTGTGGTCCATCAGCCCAGCGTGGTAATATATAACTTTGGACCATTGGGTCCTCAATACAGTAATAGTCAGTTATACCCTTCAGTTTGTATCTACCCCTCAAGGCTGTCCCTCTTCAGGGACCCTTATCACAAGGAACTTCTTGATCAGGAAGTTCAATCCCTCCTACGTGTGGGGATCGTAGAGCAGGTTCCCTGGGACTTGAGAGGGAAGGGGTTTTACTCCCGATATTTCCTAATCCCGAAGGCCAGAGGGAGCCTACAGACCATCTTGGACCTGTGTCACCTCAACAGATATCTCAAGAAACTGAGGTTCCACATGTCTCCCTGCCCTTCATCATTCCCTCTCTGGTTGCAGGGGACTGATACGCCACTCTCGACTTAAAGAACACTTACTTTGACATCTCTATCTTTCATGGCCACAGAAGATTTTTCAGGTTTGTAGTGGATCAATGCCACTACCAATCACAGCTGTCCCCTTTGGTCTATCAGCAGCCCCACAGGTCTTCATGAAGTGTTTGACAGTAGTAGCAGCCTTCCTCAGACACCAAGGCATGCAAATCTACCCATACCTTGATGACTGGCTGATCAAAAGTTAGTCCCAGGCTCAGGTACGGCACAGCATCAATACAGTCCAGGCCGCTTTCCAGGCACTGGGCTTACTGATAAATGAGCACAAGTCAATTCTGGTCCCGGTTCAGAGAATAGAGTTAATTGGAGCAGTGCTTGACTTGACCCAAGCCAGAGACTTCATGCTGGAGGCTCGATTCTGGATTATGTTGTACCTGATATTCAAGGTCACGGTACACCCAATTATGACTGCTTGAGTCTGCCTCACACTATTGTGACCCATGGTGGCATTTACTTATATGGTACAGTACCCAGAGCTGCATCTCAGGCTCCTCCAGGTGTGGCTGGCGTCAGTCTACTTCCTGAGCAGAGACCACTTAGACTCAGTACTCACAACCAGTCCTCGCTTCCCTGACCAGGTGGAAAGACCCAGGATTGGTAATGAAGCAGATATGCTTTTCTGCCCCTCGACTGTCAGTAACCTTAGTCTCAGATGCGTCAGACCTAGGGTGGGAAGCCCACCGTGGCAACCTCAGGATCCAGGACCCCTGGTTCCAAGAAGAACAACTCGCTACATATAAACATCAGAGAAGTACAAGTACACTTAGCTTGCCAAGTACTTCTTCCCCAGATTTCAGGCAAAGTACTGCAGGTCCTGACAGACAACACCACTTCCATGTTTTACATCAACAAGCAGGGAGGGGCTCGATCTTCGGCCTTGTGCCAGGAGGCCCTCCGGCTGTGGGACTTCTGTGTGAAACATGCCATTCACCTCACGGCAACACATCTCCCAGGACCCTGAAACGTACTGGCGGATCACTTCAGCAGAGCCTTTTCCACTCACTATGAGTGGTCTCTTCACCGAGAGATCATCAGTGTCATCTTCCAGAGATGGGGGCCTCTCCAGGTGGACCTATTCACCACCAGGCAGAACAGGAAATGCCATTAGTTCTGTTCACAGCACAGGCTCCTTCTCTGATGCTTTCCTCCTCTCATGGGCAGACCATCTACTGTACACCTTTCCTCCGATTCCCTTGATTCACAAGGTTCTCCTAAATATCAAATGGGACAAGGCAAGGATTATCCTGATAGCACCGGTGTGGCCACATCAGCAGTGGTTTGGCACGCTTCTGGACCTCTTGGTGGTAGCACCACTCATAATCCCACTTCTCCTGGACTTGATCTCACAAGACCATGGCAGATTGCACCTGACATGCATGGATGCTGGGTGGCTGAACCCCGAGGAACAAGCCTGCTTGGACCAGGTTCAACAGGTCTTGCTAAGTAATAGAAAGCTTTCCACCAGGGCTACCTACTTGGCCAAGTGGAAACTTTCTCTTGTTGGGCCTCTGAATGGAATCTCTCTCCATTCTGAGCTTCTTTGCTTCACCTAAAGCACCCAGGTCTGGTGCTTTTGTCTATTAAGGTTAATTTAGAACCTATCTCAGCCTTCTGCACTCCAGTGAATGTCAGATTGTTGTTCTCCTACGGTTTCTCAGGGGGCTGGAAATACTCTATCCTCAGGTTCGCGAGCAGACCCGCCCCCCCCATGGGACTTAAACCTGGCCCTGTCGAGGCTCATGGGGGCCCCCCTTTAAGCTGTTAGCATTGTGCTCCCTACTGCTTCTCTTATGGAAGGTCACCTTCCTGGTGGTTATCACCTCAGCCAGAAGGGTCTCTGAGATCAAAACCCTTACCTCAGAACCTCCTTACATGGTGTACTTTAAGGACAAGGTCCAACTATGCCCCCATCCAACCTTTCTACCAAAGGTGGTGGGACAATTCCACAACAACCAGATCATTTTTCTACCTGTCTTCTTCCCAAAACCTCATAAGTTCACCAAGGAACATTGGCTTCATAAGCTGGATGTTAGGCAGGCTCTCACCTTTCATACTGAAAGGACTAAGCCCTTCCGCAAATCCACACAACTCTTTGTAGCAATAGTGGAAAGGACGAGAGGGCTACCTGTGTCATCCCAAAGAATCTTGTCCTGGATAACCACCTGTATTCGGGCTTGTTACGAGCAGGCAAATGTCCCGCCTCCAGCCATCATGACTGCTTATTCCACAAGGTCCCAGATTTCGTCAGCAGTGTTCCTCGCGCAGGTACCAATCCAGGACATATGCAGAGCTGCAACCTGGTTGTTGGTTCATACCTTTGCGTCCCACTAAGCCATTACCCAACAGGCCCAAGATGATGCCAGTTTTAGGAGAGCAGTGTTACAGTCAGCATGTCCATGAACTCTGAGCCCACTTCCTGGGGTACAGCTTTTGAGTCACCTAGCATGGAATGGACATGAGCAAGCACTGGAAGAAGAAAAAACAGTTACTAACCTTTCGTAACTGTTGTTTTTTCAGATGCGTTGCTCATGTTTCCATGACCCACCCTCCTACCCCTCTGTCAGCGTTATGAGCAAGAAGGATCTGAGAAGGTGCAGGCCTGGCAGCGCCCCTTATATATATGCATACGCACGTGACTCCAGAGGACATTAGAGTTGGCCTTACCACTAAGGGCAAAATCTCTGGCAACAGTACACATGGCTCACCCACACCTAGCATGGAATGGACATGAACTAACATCTCAAAGAACAGCAGTTATGAAAGGTTAGTAACCATTTTTCATATATCCTATGATATTTCATGTGGATGCTTTTTATAAATATCTCTTTTGATATGACTGAACTTTTGATTATTCTAACTTGACTATTTTTTTGACATGTGAAGAGTTTCGTATCCATTAAAAAAAAAAAATCTCCTGGGGAAATCACCAGTAATCTTTGATTACTATATCTGGAGCTTCTGTTTTGTAGGGTTTATTAATTTCATTTTTCACTATTTATTTTGAGCAATTTTTGAGTTTTATTTAGATGCCCAAAATCAGGGGGGGGTTGAGCTTTCTTTTAGTATACACTGTAATAAGTAATGTATAACAATACAATATACAAGATATATATTATACAACATACATGTATATTACATGCATATGTATTACGTACATTGCTCATCGCAGTAGTATGTACTGTGTTGAGTAATCTCTTTATAATGTTCCCAAACAGCACTATGTTAAAGTGCACTACGGAACCTTGAGTGCGCACCATCAGGATCTACACAGACCAGTTACATGTGCAACGTGTTAGGGCAGTTTAGAAATCACACTGCCATAGTCTGCATTACTGCTCCAAGTAGACACAAGATGCATCTCTGGTGTTTTTCTCGTGTTTATTGGATAACCACTATTGTGTTTATTGGTTAAAACCGAGAATCAGAAGCCCTAACTATATATTACAGTTACAGCATGTCAGAACTGCAAGGTTGTAGGGTCATCTATTTGGCTAGGATTTAGTGATCACTATTTAACCTTGATCTTCACTTTGCAATGTTCTTGTAAACACGTGACTTTGATTAAATAACTTAGCATTCTGAATCAGTCGTCACAACTGCACCTGGCAGAGAGGTGACATGGTTATTTATAAAGCGTTATAAAGGCCATCCTGCAGTTTAATAGACATTTGTTTCCACTCAGATGCTGAAATATTAATCTGAGCTGCACTGTAATCTGATTTTGGGTATTAACAACAGGAAAAGCTACCTTTTTAAAAAAATACTCCTTAATAATTAAAGAATTCTATTTCTGTTTCTGCTTAGGTGCAAAATCTAGCCAGCTTCCTGTAGTGAGTTTATTTTTTATCAAATGATACAGGCTCTAGCCCTAGCTGTGTAGTCAGACGCTGGAAGGGGAAAATATCATGGGCTGATTTTGAACATATTTTTCTAAGATATGTTTTATGTACATGATATTGAAACATATCCACATAAGGCATCTGCTGTGCCATTGATCTTTTAGTGTCCGCAGCATTAGGCTCAGATTATTGTGGTGAGCTACTATTCAGATTAGAGTCATAACACAAGGAGTTGCTGTTTTTGTGGGAATTCTTAATCCCTGATCTGTAATTGTATTTAAACAGGAGTAAGTTTTGTTTACTTTTAACTTTCTAGAGGCTGGGCTCGTTAGGGAATCTAGAGCTCAGGTGAGGTTAGTTTATGTACTTCTTGTTTTTACCCCCTCAGTGGTATGATGATTGCAGGTAAAATAAATGTGCTTGTGGCATGGCAATTGTTTTATTTCCCTGCACTGTAGCCGAGTCTTTTTGAACATAGGGGCAGTGAACTGTATCACAGTCTCTGCTGGAAGTCTGAACAACAAATTACATTTAGAACAGACACAGCTTAGCAATCCGCTGAGCGTCAGAGTTGTCTCAGAAATCAGTAGCCATATTCCTGCATGCCTTTTCAGCCAACAGCAAAGAACCATATTGATAGTTGTCAGGGGGAAAAAGGGAGGGGCAGAGATTTAGCACCACTTGTCCATTTTCCCAACTAGCAGGAAGAGATGGCAGTGACAGTGTGCCAGTAGAATAATAGTATAGATCACCACAGACAGGGTATTTTCTAACTTCAGCTTATTATGTGTTCTCGCGTATCAGTGATATAGGGCCTAATTTTCATAGGTGCTGAGCATTTGCAGCTCTCAATGACTTCAGCTGGAGTTGTGCACTGAAAATCAAGCCAGTAGTGTATAAATAAGAGGTGAACAGACTGTGAGTTTGGGTATTGCTTATCCTTGTAGCTAACAAGTTCAGTTAAAAAAAATCAATTGTTTGGAATACATTGAAGATTTAGACTTATGGGTCATAAAGAAAACATGTCTCCACTAGATTTACACTCTCATTTTAAACTAGTTTGTTTTTCAAGCACTCTTTTGAAGATGGAGAAAAGCCAAAGATCCTTGGGCATAACAGGTAAAATATAACTTTTCCTAGAGTCTTCCTCAAGCCAGTTCTGATGACTGAAAGTTCAATTGGTTATGAAGGCAGTAATTCACTGTGACCGCCAATGACTTTTTCAGAAATGACAGCCACCATCCTTATGGTGGAAACATTTAAAAAATAAAAATAAAAAAATGACCGGCTTGGTAGAGTAAAAAGAAATGCTCCAACTCTCAGATGCAGAGCAGTGTCTTGGCAGAGCATGACAGAAGTAGGACGTTGTACAGATTCCTTTGGCTTTCCAAGAGACTGTTAATGTTACTCACAATCACAGCAGTGCCTTACCTTGTATTCTCCATCCTGCTGGGCTTCCCCCTCCTACTCCTCTCTCTCGAGGAGTCTCTTCTAAATGAAACCCATGGAACAGCCTGAAGCTGAACAGTGTATCTCACAGCTCAGTTCCTGGATCCATTGTCATTTTTTTTGTCAGCAGATCTAAAGTAAAATTAACGTGAAATGAATTAATCAATCCAGGGGACCACCAGCATGGAAAGATAAAAAACATATTTTTATTGAGAAGCTCTATTGAGCCTATTATCAGATTAACAAAAAATATTTTTTCGTTTTATGTGGTATTTTCCAGTCACATCAAACGAGTGTGTGGCTTTCTGTGTGTGCCTAATATAAAACAATTAGGTCCTGGTAGAATTCCTGAGAGCTGCATGGATGCTATGTTGGCTGTCCTTTGTTGAAAAAACTATGCAGTTATCAGATGTGCCTCCATAATGACTGAAACCACAATTCTGTAGAGGAATACAGTTTGCTGAAAGCTGCTATAATATACATAATCTGTTCTGCTGCAGCTGGGGAAACTTTTCAGTTCTAGAGAGGATACTGGTGCCAGTACTTGGCCTGTATTTATAGTGCCGTTAGTAACAGTAGGTTAACAAATATAAACAGATAGAAATGGTTTACTGGAAGGTCAACTTCCCCTTACAGTCTGCATCTACCTAGTGTCATGTGTTTTCTTTCCTTTTTAAACTTCCTTTGACCTCACTTGTTTATAAAGTTTCCGTAGAATTCGTTCAATTTTCGCTATCTAGCTATATCTTTGTGATGATTTTTAAGGTCAGTGCCAGCTCTGTAATTTCACCACTATCCCTTCAGGGGAGGCAATTAGCTCTCAGCAGAGAATGCCGCTACAGCAAGTAGAGAAGCTGGCAGAAATTCTAAATGCCTGATGCTGGAAATACTTACTACTGGGTGTAGTGCTTACTGCCGTCAGTGGGGCACCTCAAAGGCGTAAGCACTGTGCTAGTAGTAAGCACTGGCAGAATCTAACCCTTAGGGCCAGCTGCTGCAAACATTTGTGCACATGCTTGCTTGAGTCTTCCTATAGTAGCATATGCATGTTCACAGGACTGGGGTGCTACTACATAGATAAGAGTTTTAGACCTGCTTCAGGGGTCGGCAGCCTTCGGC
Source organism: Eretmochelys imbricata (assembly GCF_965152235.1). Taxonomy (NCBI): domain Eukaryota; kingdom Metazoa; phylum Chordata; order Testudines; family Cheloniidae; genus Eretmochelys; species Eretmochelys imbricata. The sequence continues at coordinate 247,134,885 of NC_135573.1, forward strand.
ACGCGGCCCGTCAGGGTAATCCAGTGGCAGACCGTGAGGCATTTTGTTTACATTGACTGTCCGTAGGCATGGCCCCCCACAGCTCCCAGTGGCCACGGTTCGCTGTTCCCGGCCAATGGGAGCTGCGGGAAGCAGCAAACCGCGGCCACTAGGGACTGGGCCTGTGGATGGTCAACGTAAACAACATGTCTCAAGGCTCGCCAGCGGATTACCCTGATGGGCCGCGTGCTGAAGGTTGCTGACCCCGATCTGCTTTGACCTGAAAATCATGATGATAATGCTCCTATAAAAACATGGTGTATTTTAGAGAAGTATAGCCAGCTGTCCTATTTAAATTAAATATTTATATAGAATTATATTTATGTGAAATATTATGAGGGGGTTATCACAAGCATACATTCAAGAACAACAAATATAATAAATAATATGTATAAAGCTACCAATTAAAATTCAAAAAAGCTGAGAAACTCTATATAAAGTTTCTTTCATTAACTTCTATTTTGTTTCAAATGTACCATAGAAAGAAAAATATATACATCATTTAATGCAGGGGTTTTCAAACTTCATTGCACCGTGACTGCCTTCTGACAACCAAAATCACTGCATGACCCCAAGGGGTGGGGGTGGGAGGGATGAAGCCTGAGCCTGCTTGGCAGGGGCGGAAGCCTAAGCCTGAGCTCTGCTGAAGCCAAAGCTTGAGTCCCACCATGCAGGGCTTTGGCCCAGAACCCCTGCAAGTTAACACCAGCACTGGCAACCCCATTAAAACACTTTGGGGTCCCGACCCACAGTTTGAAAACTGCTGATTTAATGTAATAAAAGTCTATATTTCAGCAAATTTTACAAGTATAATTCAAATAGATGGATTTTTACTAGTGCCGTGGCATGTTACAGTATTTACATATTGAGATATTGCGGACTGTTTCACAGCAAAGCTTGTTTGAAAATTCCAATCTTGGTAAATGGAAAGTTGGAGAATCTGCAGGAACTCAGCATGTCTTGATTTTGTAGTTAGTGGGACAGGAAAAATTACAAGAGAGTCCCACTCCCCCTAAAATTTTAGAGTAAGGATGTAATTAAATTATTGACCACACCTTGTTGGGAGAAGTTTTATTAGAGCTGCAACTTCTCTAGCAGTGGTGGGTGTGACTTTGAACTTTGGTGCTGTAAGAAATGCAGATAACTTATATCAAATTGAAGAAACTATGAAGGTTTGAAAGCACACCTAGCAGGTAGGTATATTTTCGTTTCCATTTAAATAATGGTCAGAAGCGCCATTTAACAAAATACAGATTACAGCCTTTTCAGGGGGCTTGCAATATATCTAACTGAGAAAAACTTCTGTTTACAAACTGTTCTATAATTGTTTTGTTAAATAGACACTATCTAGTTATGTGTCTGTTAATATGTTTAATCCCCAAAATACTTTCTACTCTCCTGAAAATAAGGTAAATTGCATCTGGCATACTTGAAATAGACATTTTCTGACTTTTTCATATAAAATGTACAGTAATGGTTTAAAAGAAAAATCAGTCCATGTTTATTTTGTGAAACCAAACAAAATACTGTAGAAGAAATGGATATTGTGTGAAATTTACTTTGTTTTAAAGAGAGTACATGTTAGGTTCTAAAATTAGAGTGTCACTGCATCCCTTTTATTATGTGATCTTTACTTGTTTCACGTGACATGAGTTGACAAGAAGATATAATTTCCTTACTCTACAGAAGCCTTGAAACATTCTGCTCTGCACTTGCTGAGGGCGAATTTCTTTCTTTCTCCTTGGATTATTAATTCTTCAGGGAAAGGATTTTGTCTTCACTGCCTGTGGGAACCGTGCCTACCTGATTGTGGATACTGCTGTAATACTTTATTGCACCCTGAATAAATCATAAATAAATTATCTTCCCCCCCCCCCCAGCTTCTTTCTTTCTCCTCGTCATCATGTTAAGGGTGGATGAGTGGACACTGTGCCTATGCTGGCCTCGGCAACCTTAATTCAACCCCTATCTGTGTATGTATTATCATACAGTCTTTAATTATATGATCACATACTATTTTCTCCTGCCTTCTCCCCTGCACCTGCACCCTTCATGTGCTTCTGTCCGTTTTCATCCTTCTGCTCCTATCTGATCTCCCTCTTCCACTCACATTACTATCCCCCTTCTTCAACTTCTTTCCCCTCTACTCCTACCACTGTTTCTCCCTCCCGGGCTCCTGACCCTAGTGTTGCCCCCATCCTATGCCTCTTCTCTCCCCCCGCCAGCCCCCGCATTCCATTCAGGCTGTTTCCTCCTTGTCCTCCACTCTGCCTGGGCATCAGCTGGGATGGGGTGGGAGGAAAGCATTGAGAGCATAAAGAGAGACAGTCTCCCTGCTCTCAGTTCCAGTGCTGGGTGCCATAGTGTCTGTGGCTGCTAGAAAGAGCAACTCCAAGGAAAGTTCTGCTCACTTACTGCTGCCTAGGGTTGGAACATGCTCTGTGGGGATGGAGCCATGTGCAGGCCGGTTGACATGTAGGAGCTACAAGGAAATGGAATAGACAGAATTTCCAAAGAGCTTAGCTTCCAAGCTCTGATAAATCTAGCTTGAGCATATGCAAACTCGGATTTATTTTTTTAGAGGCTCATAATTTGGCCGAATTTGGGGACATTTTCATGGGGACATCAAAAGGCACATCCACATCCACGATATTGGGGCAGGCCCCCCTCCTCTGCCAAATTGTAAGTCCCTGCTCCAAAGCAGGGAACGCTAGGGCTTCTCCACAAAGCAGTTGTAAGAATTTTTTTGTTGAGCAAAACAAAGCTTTTTATTAAGCTCATTCTTGAAAATGGCCAAACCATTTTAGCTGAAACTTTCCCCAAAAGTTAAGGTTGAGGCAGACACCGGACAAGGAATATTTCACTCTGAATGATTAAAGTTTGGCAAAGTGATACAGAACTGAAGAGTGTCTGATAAAGGAAAGTGTTAGGCTGCCTTATCTAAGAACATCCCTGGCTGTGAGACCTATAATAAAATATATGCTTGTGTGGTAGAAAGATTTTATTGGCATGAACTTGGAACGGTCACATTAATTACAAATGGCGAAGCCACAAGTGCATTATTCAGGTCATCTCAAATGAGTACCAGTTAAAGCCTTTATACCACTGAACTGCATCAAGTATATTGCGTGTGCCACATATAGAAAAATAACTTTAGGAATCCTTTAGAGACTGTGTAAGCATATTGTTGGGGTTGTTATTCCTATCCATTTACCCGTAAAGCCAGGTCCCTTAGCTACCATGAGTCCAAAGGCAGAGGAGCTACAACAACTTGTAAAAATGAACGGAAATAGCTTTTCTGTGTATATATGTCTATATACACACACACGCACGTGCAATCATTAATTAATTAAATTAATTAATTAATTTTGGGTCCAATATTTCAGGTCATTGCATATCTAGAAGCAAGTGCTGAGAGTCTCATCTATTGAATGAGGTAAAACTATTTCAGGGCTGCAAAATAATACATCTTAAATGAGTTTGATATTTTTATTTGGGAACAGTCACTGGCACAGGGGCTAGATCTTGCCCATCCTGAGCCTGGGGCAGGTGTCATTTTGTTGGGAAGCTCCACGTTTGGAAGAAGAAAGAGGAAGCATTTCTCTGGCACATTTTTAAAAAACAGTGGTTGTGTGAAGCTGCTTAGGTGGTTGGAACGTGAGACCAAGTCATAGGAAGCTGGCTTAGTGGGCAGAGGTCAGCTGAAGGAGTCAAAGATGCATGATATCACATAGATTTTGTATTTCTCAAATGATGCTGCAGTTTCTCCTGCTGACTCTACCTGCCCCAAAGTGGTGCTTTATATATTGGGCAAACTGTTTATATACAAAAGTTTTCCTTTTTCCTTGCTGATGAGTCACCTTGAAGATAGCTCATTGTTGAATGTGAATGCCTCATTTGTTCAGGTTACATTAGCATGAAAGTTGCTGAGCCATGTAATACATTTCTTTATCAGGTGCTTTTGACTGCCTCATCTACCCACTAGTCCATCTCCTCGTGTCTTATTCTAACCAGCTTCAACCAGACAGCTGCCATTAAAAATAATAGCCAGTTTTCATAGGACTGAAGTCAGTGGGAGCTGTGTATCCTTAGCACCATGGACCATTTTTATTTAGGGCTTAAAGTGCCTTACATTAGGCACCCGGCATTTGAAAATGTTGGCAATATTTTTAAATTTATGTGAGATACATGACTGCTTTCAGCCTGATTAAAATATTTAAAGTATGCTAAAGCTACTCTCTATGCCTTAGGGTCCTGATCCAAAGTCCATTGTAAGTTATTACTTTATTATTAGCAATATGGCAACGTATGGAGGCCCCAGACAAGACAGGGCCCCATTGCGCTAGATGCCATACAAACACAGAGTATGAGACAGTCTCAGTTCTGAAGAGCAAAGGGACCTGTTGGCTTGAGTGAACTTCAGATCAGACTTCAGCTAGAACGTCTGGGACTTCCTTTGTTTTGTAAGGAGATAATGATATGAATTTCAAACGTATTCCAAAACCTTTGAAGAATTCAGCTTGTTAAATCAACATACAGGTATTGCTGGTAACGATGTATTTAAACTAGAACAAGAAAATAATTATTTCTGCTTGGAAGCCCTAGCCCAGTCAGAATCTGCTTTTGTCATCAGCCAGCATGCTGTTCCGTTGTCGAGACCACAAAATATAATGATAGCTTGTACATGTTTAGATGGAACAGAGGAATATCGGGAAAGTTCTGCTGGAAGCTGTTACTGTCTGTTCCCTTTGTCCCTACCATAAATGTTGTGTTCTAGTCCAACCACAAGGTTGGACTCGATGCAGGAATCACTGGGTGAAATCTGTGGCCTGTGTTTTATAGCAGGTCAGACTAGACAATCAGAATGGTCTCTTCTGGTGTTAAAATCTATGAATCACTCTGAGATTTCTTAATTGAAAATTTAAAAAATAAAAGTAAAAACAACTGGTCCTAACGAAGGGATGTCCAGAATCTGTAAAATAGTAACAGGCATCCTCATGTTATGGTGTAAATGACATTCACTGCCTCCCATGTTTCACTTATTCCCAATTCTGTATTTGGGTTAGGTATCAATTATGAGGCCAACCAATGTATCAAAAACTCTAGTGGATTTCTGTCAACCTCAACATTGCTCTAAAATCAACCAATAATTTCTCCAAACATGCAACAAAACAATGTATTCACGTGTAGACCTAGCCATAAATATAGAAATGCCTTGACACAATATTATATCTACTCAACACCAACTGGAGGCAACAGAGGAAGAAGAAAAGCTCTCCAAAATAGGACTAATCACATGCAGAGGGAAATTCCTTCCTAGATCCCAAAGGTAAGGTGTTAGAAGGTGCCCCTGAGCATACTAGTGAGTAATAATTGCAAAATCCCTGGCACAGTTGTACTTCTGTCTCTGTTAACATTTTCCTAGAAGACTGGTGTCCTTTCCTGAGTTCCTGATCGTACCTCCCATTGTCAAGAGAGAAAGGACAGGACAAGTTGTTTGAGGTGCTGAACAGGGAGTGGGTATGTACTCTGGCTCCTAGTTGTGGTCCTAAATCATTCTCTGCAAAGCAAGAGGAGGAGATCAGCTGGTCAAAGTTTGGGAGGGTTACAGATGTGTCAATCATAAAAGTTTTCTTTTTATTTGCCTGCTAGAGCCAATCAACAACTTAGTTTGAGAGATAATCTTGTCCATCTCACCCTACCTCTTGGAATCCACCCATTCAAAAGGAGACCTATATTCTTGGAATTTTCCCTCAAACTTTATACTGATTCACCTGTGTTCTTCAAGTGCCTTCCGTGCTGCGCCACAAAGATCTGATTTAATAAGTAACCAGAATTTCAAGCAGATTATGCAGACAGTTCAAACCTGGGGGTGGTGGTGTGGAACTAATCCAATCCTCCACCAAAATAGCTATTTTCAATTCCAGTGCCCGAATTAACTTTCAACAGGATTTGACCTTTGTTCTTTGATTGTGGTACAAAAGAATAGGTAGATGCCAAATGAAGAGGCTGAAGTAATGATTATATGCAAAAATGCTGCTAAGCATGTAATTAAAAACTGCCCTGAGAGACACCCCCAAATCTTACATCCTAATTTTATTTTATACTGCCATTTAGGGGAGGGATAAATTCGCTTCTCCCACACACTCTCTTTGCACCTGTTTTACAGTTTAACAGGAGACTTAGGATCCATCCTTTGTAGTAAGACTGCTCTTTATTGTTCAGATAATATTATGCAGCATTTGTTAACCTAAATTCTGACCCCTCAGATACTCCAGTCTAGACTAATTGGCTTCAGCTCTTCGTATTTAAATTAGCCGGCTGTAGTGTCAGTGAAGATTGAGCACCAAACATTTGGTAGCAAATTCTTGTCTTCTGCTTTCTCTGTCTCAGAGTGAGAATATTGCAGCAAAATGTGCTTCAACTCATCAAGGTTTGAGGAAGGTAAATGAATGTTTTTGGCCATTTTAGCTTTAGAAGTGAGCTTCATTTCCTGGGAATAATGATATTCTATGTCAGGTTTTTTATTTGCTGTATTTCCACTCAGGGCTCCTTTCAATATTGCCAGCGATCCTAGTATTTTCTGAATTGTTCTTGTGTTTTACTGGATAAGCATTTACTTCCAAGGTATTCATGGATCAAACCGTTACCTTAAAAGTCCACAAAATACCACTTTGCATCATGTGTCACAAAATACTAATCTTCTGATGAAATGTGGTAGTATTTTCATGTAATTTGGTAATGGCAAACTAACGTGCTCTTAGCAAATCTGTATAACCATATTTTCTTCACTGCTATCCATGTCCTCCTTTGTACATCTCCTCTGTTTGCTTGTTACACCCATTTACATCATGTCTTAGTATGATATTGGTATTCACTTCAGTGGGGCTCCTCAACAGTGTAGAGTCTGCTTTAGTGCATCATATTGCAGGATCGGGATCTTAACTGCAAGCTCTACAGGGCAGAGGCTGCCTTTTACTGTCTGTTTGAGCAATGTCCAGCAGAGTGGGGCCCCAACTATGATTGGAGCGTGTGGGGTCTACTATAATGCATAATAACAGAATGTTAAGGCATTGTGTCACAAGAAGCTGGCATAATCTTACAAGGACATGTGACAGCAGAATAGGAAGCTGACCTTCTTATGTGCTTCTCTGTCTGCTAATCTGGACATTGTCCTCTTCCCCGAAAGATCTTTCTACAGGAAAGGGCATCTCCTTTCTACAAACATCAGACAGGCAGATGGCAATTACCTTCTGGGACGGAGTTACATTTACTGTGTCACTGATGATGCAGACCCTACCAGGGAGGAAGGAGCTCACACTCGCAGAGTGGATAGCAAAGTCTTTCGTCATGCCATGGGACACTACATATGGAGGCAGTACTGATTCCAACATCCCATGTATCTGCACGCTACGGGGTGAGCTAGGAGTGAGGGTACCAGAAACACTTGTAAAGCCTTATCTAGACTGTGGCTTTTCCCTGATTACAGCCACTGGTGTACCTGCTCCAGTGCAAACCCTTAGTTTAGATTGGCAAAGCTGCTATTTTCACTGGTAATCCCAGACAGCAGCTTTGCCTGTCTCCATTAGGGTACTGGTTCAGCTACACTGATGGCTTTAATCGGGACAAATACCCCATATAGACAAGGTCTAAGCTGTTGTTTTTGTGAGGGTTCTCCTGCCCCAAGTGCCTTGGAAGCTTTATCTGGGGGGAAAAGGTGGAGAAAATGAGAAAAATCATTGAATCACATAAACTAGAGAAGGAGAAAACCTATTAGCCTCTAAGACACCATAGTGATTGGGGGCTTTGCAAGTACCTGGGTGTCTGTCTACTAAATACCTAACAATCTATTGTTAATTATTTGTATGTGCCAATGCCAAGAAACCCAGGTCATATGCTAGGTGCTGTACAACCACAGAATAAAAAGATTGCACAATTTGCTACATCCTTTACCAGTACAAGATAGTTCCTAGAGTTTTGTTCTACAACTTAGGTGCTCACATTTCATTAATGCTGCTGGCAGTTAATATAAGTGGGAACAGCTGCAGTCCATCAGTGCTATATCTGAAATGTCTAGCAAAAGGGTACTTTAATCCTCCGTATTCATTATAGACACCATGAGATCACTATGCAAACAGTGTAATGTTGGCACTTTACCTCGCAGTTATAACAAGTAGTTTGTCATTTATAATCTTGGTGTGTCCTGTCAGTTGAAATAATAAGCTGTGTTTTCATAAAGTGTTGATTTTTAGGAAACTGCTCTTCAGCAATAACTAGCTCTGTACCATCCTCACTGCTTTTACAGTAAGCACAGAATGGTTGGAAGAAATGCAGATACTCATCAGTGCAGGTACATGGGGAAGGGAAGCCAAAGTGACATCTCTGCACTTTCCCCTAAGGCTATAGATGCCCCTTCATTGAAAGAGCATGTGGTTGGGGCTCTGGAGGAAGAGGCCAGCTACAGGCCAGGCCTTGGTTTGTGAGTATGAAAAATAGACACTGTTATGAGAAGTCAAGGGAGTGTGGGTGTTTCATGCACTGGGTAGCTTTAATTACTATTTTTTATTCCTGGCAGCATCAAACATAATATCAGAGGAGCCAGATGGGCAGATTTTTCTGATGTCTGTTGGAAATTATATCAGTGAATTTTTCAGACTTCAGTTACCAATTTGTAGCTACTAACAAAATTTGCTACAACTAGCTACAATTTGTAGCTACTAAAGCTACTAACAACTTTCCAAATACAAGTAAATAATTATCAAACTCATTTGTCTCACAAAACATTTTTTCAGTAGTATTAAAATCTAACCCACTGGCAGAAGTTTAATTCACTGTTCTTTAATTTCTCTGTGGCTGCTGCTTTATTTCTTAGGGCCCAATTGTGTATCCCTTATTCACACTTCATACCACTTCACCCATCAATGGTACATAGGTGGCCCCCTTATCGTAGTAGCTGAGCACCTCACAACATCCCTGTGTGGTGGGGAAACTACTGTTACTCCAGTTTCACAGGTAGGGAACTGAAGCAGAGAGATGAGAAGTGATTTGCCTAAATTTACACAGGAAGTCTGTGTCAGAGCAGGGACTTGAATACAAAGTCCTAGGCTTGGTCCCCAACCACTTGACCACCTTCACTGGATTACCCATGAGAAGAACTTCTCCTCACCATATGTAAGAATTACACAGGTGAGCAGTAGGGCTCAATCCTGCTCCTGCTGAAGTCAATGGGTGTGTTGTGTGCTCTGAGGATTGGGTCCTCATTAGTTCATTGTTGCTAATTAGATGTATGCAATGTCTTCTTCAGTGTGGCTCAGGCATATGAACATAATTTAATAAAACACGTATATTCAGGTAAGTATATTTGGTCACCTAAATCACATGCTATTTCTGTCCCCTGGTAGGATGATCTGCTGATTCCGCCTGAAGTGTATTTTGCATCATGATTAAACAAACGTCAGCCATCAGCCTGAATTTTGCTTTACATGAACATGGAGTGAACAATACTTTGCTTACATGAGTGTTCACAAAAAGTGAATACAAACTGGGTAGAACTTACTCAAAGCAAAATTCTGTTTAGAAGTACTCCTAAATGTTTGCAGACAATTTTATTCTTCAATACTCATCTGGCCTGAATAGTCAATAGGATAACAAGGAAAATCAAGGGTTTTTTTTCTGAAATTCACATGGAACCTTCCTTCCTGGTGCCTTTCTGTCGACTGGGTTATCAGTGGTGATACAAAGGAGCTGATCAGATTAAAATGCCAGATAAAGTATGGGTATATTATGGTCTCATATGAGTTCTGACATGGATCAGCTGGATTTATTTCAGTGCTACTGTATGTCTTAAAGGAAAAGTGCATAATCTAATAATTGTATTAAATTATAAAGAAAAAAATTAGGAAACTAAAATCTTAAAAGAATAGTTATAGTCAAATAAGTAATGGTGTAAAAATAGAAGTGTGGTGATGTGCGCTCAAAACAAGCATACATTTCGGCTTGTGGAAATTGGGTACAGTACAGTTTTACTGAAAATGCAGTGCAGAATTATTAAAGTTTCTAATTTTGCAGACTAATTAAGCATGTGATTAAGTTCAGCTAAAGGCAGGTTAAGTGCTTTGCTGAATGTGGATGGACTTAAGCATGCACTTAAACTTACAAACATGATTAAGTGCCTTGCTGAATCAACACCTCGGTTCTGAATGTGGACCCTTTACTACAGGTATCAATGCTCATGCTAAAACCAAGAAAGCTCTTGACTTCCTTATCTCAGGTTGAGTTTCCATGTGTGGAAGTCAGGAAAAACAATTTTTGACCTGAAAACTAAACATATCGAAGACCATGAGCCTAGTACTTCATGATGTCATTTTTACAGCCTCTTTTCAGAGGCTTTAAATAAAAATCACTCCCCCAGCTCTCCAATAACCAGGAGGAGTGCACACATTTCATTGTCCCCAGGGATGGCTCTGTAGGATGATATGGATAGATTGCATCAGTACATGGCTCCTCCCCACTCTTCAATTGTGCAAAAGGAACCAGCCCTACACTGATCAAGTGCAGGGACTGTAACTGTCCCTAGCCCTCATGCAGTGTGCCTGGTGAGACAGGCAGAAAGGATTCATGTGCCCTTCCTCACACTTGCCATCCACAATGGGGTCAGTGACAATCTGCCCTCGTATATTGAATATGTTTGTGAATGATATGGTTCACGTCCCTTCATGAACTTGCAACCAGTAAAACCCCTCCTTTGCTTTTTACAGCTAGTCAGACGTGTGACTAGCTACTTCTTATATTACGGTGCTGCCTTTACAACTTCCAGCAAGCTGTTCTTTCATGTTTTCATTTGTGCAGAACAGTGTTCTGAACAGCTACTTCTGGGCAGGGTGAGGGCATTAATCAGAGGCCGCAGATAGTAGTTGCAATCCTCTTGCTTCCCATCTATTCATCCCCATTAAAATGATGGATGGCTCAAAACAATAAGTATCCATTAATACCCAGTATATTTTGCTCATGCATTATATTTTTCCCTATGTATCATTATTATGGGTAAAACAGAACTGTTCTAGCCTTGAGTAAGGTGCGGTGCTTGCCTCTTTTTCCTGGGGTGAATACCAATTAAACCAATTAAATCAAAAGAAAGAGGAAAAAAGGGTTACTGGCCTAATGGATAGAGGAGAAGCAGTAGTTGTGATATATCTCAGTCTTAGAAAGGCTTTTAACACTGTCCCAATTGACATTTTATAAGCAATCTAGGGAAAGGTGGTCTAGATGTAATTACTAGAAGGTGGGTGCACAACTGGTTGAAAGGCTGTACTCAAAAAGTAGTTATCAATGGTTCACTGTCAAACTTCAAGGCTGTATCTCTTGGGGACCTGCAGGGGTCAGTCTTGGATATGGTGCTATTCAGTATTTTCATTAATGTCTTGGATAATAAATTGAGAGTATGCTTAAAATTTGTAGATAACACCAAGCCAGGAGGGGTTGCAAGCACTTTAGAGGACACGATTAGAATACAAAACCACCTTGGCAAATTGGAGAATTGGTCTGAATTCAACAAGACAATAAAAGACAAGTGCAAAGTACTTCACTTAGGAAGGAAAACACCAAATGGACAGCCACAAAATGTGGAATAAATGGTTAGGGTTGTAGTACTGCTGAAAAGCATCTAGGAGTTATAGTGGATTACAAAGTGAGTATGTGTCAACAACGTGATGCAGCAGCGAACAGGCTAATATCGTCCTTCGGTGTATTAACAGGGGAGTTTGTATGTAAGACACAGGAGGCAACTGTCACCTCTGGCACTCGTGAGGCCTTAGCTGGATACTGTGTCTAATTCTTGGCTCCACACTTCAGGAAAGATGTGGACAAATTGGAGAGAGTCCAGAGGAGAGCAACAAAAGTGATAAACGGTTTAGAAAACCTGCCCTATGAAGAAAGATTAAAGAACCTGTGCGTGGTTAGTCTGGGGAAAAGAAGACTGGGCGAGGAGGAGGGATGGCGGGACCTGATAGTCTTAAGGACAGTTATAAAGAGGACTGTGATCAATTGTTCTGCAGATCCCATGAAGGCAGGTAGGATCAGAGGCTATAATAGGGAAAGAACAAATTAAAAATGACTTAGACAAGTTAGATGTCTTCAAGTCACCAGGTCCTGTTGTTCTAGGATGTGTTTCGGTGGTTCTCAACCAGGGGTGTGGGGCCCCCTGGGGGGCTGTGTGCAGGTTTCAGGGGGTCCGCCAGGCATGGCTGGCATTAGATTTGCTAGGGCCCATGGCAGAAAGTCAGAGTCTCGTCATGCGGGATTGTAGTCTGGCGCCCCGAGCCCTGCAGCTGAAGCCAAAGCCTGAGCAGCTTGGCTTTGTGTTACCCCCTGTGGTGTGGGGCCCTGGGCAGTTGCCCTCCTTGATACCCCCTCACACCAGCCCTGGATTTTCTATGCAGAAAACAGTTGTGGTGGCACAGTTGGGCCGTGGAGTTTTTATAGCATGTTGGGGGGGGGCCTCAGAAAGGAAAAGGTTGAGACCCCCTGCCCTAGGATACTCAAGGAGTGGACTAAGGCGGTACCTGAGCCATTAGCGATTATCTTCGAAAAGTCATGGAAAATGGGTGAGAGAGTCCAGTTCAAATATAGCGCCAATGTATAAAAAGGGAAATAAGGACAACTCGGGGAATTACAGACCAGTCAGCTTAACTTCAGTACCCGGAAAGATAATGGAGCAAATAATTAAGCAATCGGTTAGCAAACATCTGAAAGATAATAAGGTGATAAGTAACAGTCAACATGGATGTGTCAAAAACAAACTGTGTGAAACTAACCTAATAGCTTTCTTTGACAGGATAGGTTTCAGAGTAGCAGCCGTGTTAGTCTGTATTCGCAAAAGAAAAGGAGTACTAGTGGCACCTTAGAGACTAACCAATTTGCGAATACAGAGTAACACGGCTGCTACTCTGAAACCTGTCATTATGCAAGGCACTGCATTTAGCCGTATGGAGTGGTTTTTTTTATTATAAATTGGTTAGTCTTTAAGGTGCCACTAGTACTCCTTTTCTTTTTGACGGGATTATGAGCCTTGTGGGTGGGAGGAAACAGATGATGTGTATATCTTGACTTTAGTAAGGCTTTTGATACTGTCTCGAGTGACCTTTTCATAAACAAACTAGGGAAATACAGGCAGTCCTCGGACCATCGACACAATTGGTTCCTGAAAATCGCGTCTTAAGTTGAAAATGTCGTAACTCGAATTTCCCATAGGAACAATGCCGGATGGAGCGTCGTAAAGTTGAAACACAATGACAATTTATAAATGTCGTAAGTGCTGTTCGCTATAACTCGAATGTCGTAAAGTTGAGGACTGCCTGTACAGTATAGGAGCTAGATGGAGCTACTCTAAGGTGGGTGCATAACTGTTTGGAAAACTGCTCCCAGAAAGTAGTCATCAGTGCTTCACAGTCAAGCTGGACAGGCATATTTAGTGGGGTCCTGCAGGGATCGGTTCTGGGTCCAGTTCTGTTCAATATCTTCATCAATGATTTAGATAATGGCATAGAGAGTACACTTATAAAGTTTGTGAACAATACCAAGCTGGGAGGGGTTGCAAGTGGTTTGAAGGATAGGATTAAAATTCAGAATGATCTGGACAAACTGGAGAAATGGTCTGAAGTAAATAGGATGAAATTCAATAAGGACAAATGCAAAGTTCTCCACTTTGGAAGGAACCATCAGTTGCACACATACAAAATGGGAAACGACTGCCTAGGAAGGAGTACTAGAAAGGGATCTGAGGGTCGTAGTGGATCACAAGCTAAGTATTAGTGAACATTGTAATGGTGTTGCAAAAAAAAAAAAGCAAACATCATTCAGGGCTGTATTAGCAGGATTGTTGTAAGGAAGACAGGAAAAATAATTCTGCTGCTCTACGCCACGCTGATTAAGCCTCAACTAGAATATTGTCTCCAGTTCTGGGCACCACATGTCAGCAAAGACATGGAGAAATTGGAGAAAGTCCAGAGAAGAGGAACAAAAATGTCCTGAGGAAGAGGGAGGTTTGATGAGAGCGGTGTGCATGCTTGTTATTTTTGTTGTTTTTGGAACAGAAATAATTACAAAAAGCAGTCAGAAGTTAATTCTTTCAGTAATTATGAAAACATTCCCTGTATTAAAAACTGGCAATATAAATATATGGAAGGGTGTTCAAAGTCTCCTGCTTCAATAAGATAAGTGTTTTGAAGTAGCATGGCTTCTAACGCTGCAACATTGAAGAGATAGCAGCATCCCAGAATCTTGATGAGAAGGAATTTCCATATTATTGCTGTTCAAAATCAGAGGTATGGGAGGCACAGGAAAGCAGACAATGTTGTAAGAACATCAAGTGTTTAAAGCATAACTAAGTTAAACTACTTAAACTTAAAGATGACGCGGAGCTGTTGCTGACATTACAAGCCCTGTGGGAAAAGCATTTTGTAAAATTAGTTATACAGAACATATTGCAGATCCATGTAGGACACTTACGCACTTGCTGTGATGTATATGACATACACGGGAAGTGTTGTAAAGTGGTTATATTTTGCAGAGAAGCCATTATAGAACTTATGAGTCAGGGTGAATATAAATACTTTTTGTCAAGGAGAGCCTCCAGACTTGGATTCACACAAGCATCAAACCCATTATTACTATCCAACACATCAGGTTGTGTCAGGCAAATGTTATTAATGTCTGTTTCCTGGAGTTTATAAACTGACTTGAGGCTAAAGATTAGCATCCAGTGCCTTTATTGGGGCCAATCAACCCAGAAAAGAGACCGGAGTGTCATTTTAGACAGTTCAGTGAAGACCTCAGCTCAATATGTGCAACCATAGTCAAAAAAGCAAAGGTGAGTATAAGATGCATAAGGAATGGGATGGAGACTGATGTGATAACAGTTTTCAGATATGTTAAGCGCTGTTGTAAAGAGGGCGGTAATTGTTCAAATATGTTAAGGGCTGTTATAAAGAGGGTAATGAATTGTTCACCCTGTCCACTGAAAAAGGACAAGAAATAATGGGTTTAAGATGCAGCAAAGGAGATTAAGGTTAGATAGTTAGAAAAACTTTCTAACTGTAAGGGTAGTTAAGCTCTGGAGTAGGCTTCCAACGAATGTTGTGGAATCCCCATCATTGGAAGTTTTTTAAAAACAGGTTGGACAAACACCTGTGAGGAATAGTGTGGGTTTACTTGGTCCTGCCCGTCAAAGTTTGACTCAGACTCACAATTTATCAGACCACTCTGTTTTATTAGCAAAGCTGCTCTGCTAATACATTTAGAAGTGAGCCCCCCCGAGTGGGGCTTGTGTCTCTTAATTTATACTGTTTTGGAGAACAAGTTACAGAGAAGTTGCAGACAAAAGAAGAAAAAAGATTTTAGTCACCACTCTTCGAGATCCCTGAGACCAGTCACGTATCTTCAATTACCTGCCACCCTTAACAATCTCCTTTAACAGCTTCCAGTTAACTTAACTAATTGCCCTTCACACCTTCCATTCTGATGCCTGCTTCTTAGACGTGCTGGCTCTATCTTAATTGCTTCTCCATTCAAAAGCTAACTGTCCCTACATGTGCTCCCTCAGATACTTTGTAACATGTTTTGGCGTGCCCTCTCATATACAATGTATCCAGCATGTCCCCTTATACAACGCTATACTTATACAATGTTATACTTCCACAATCCCCCCTTTTGGTCAAGGCTACACCCATGACCAATGACTTACTGGATTCCATACATCAATCGTTCTTTTTCATTGCTTTCACTGGTGACATTTAACAACATTAGATTAGCACTCTGGATTCCCCAGACCCTCAGGACACAGTAGCTGAGGAGTAAGCTTCTCAAAGGACACATGTTGGAAGCAGGACCCTTTCTGTCACGGTTTTACATCCACCAGGCAGCAGGCGCTAGGCTCACTACTGCTTCTTGTTTGTTGGGTCCTGCTGTCTGCTTACCCTCTGCTTCTGGCAACCCTTACGAGAGCGCAGATTGTAAGGTATTGCAGGCTGTTCCTCTTTGTCTTCTGGGGTTGAAGCTGGTTCTGCGTGGTCAAGCAGAGGTGCTTGGTCCCCTTGAGGTGGCGCTGGCTTACACTGTGAGGCGTGGATCCATGCAGCAATGCCGGATAAATCACTGCTGTCTGGGTGGTGAGCAGTACCTGGTGTGGACCCTTCCACCGGGGTTCCAAGGCGTGCTTCCGAAGGTGGTGCCGCAGGTAGACCCAATCACCAGGCTCAAGAGTGTGACAGGCAGCAGAGGTGGGTTCCGTCGGCCAAGCTGCTCGCACCTGCGAATGGAAGGAGCTCACAGCTTGCATTAACCCTTTGCAGTACTGGAGGAGCGTGCTGTGAGTTAGGTTTAAGTCTGGGGCTGGGGTAATAGTAGCCATTGTTCGCATAGGGCGTCCCATGATGATTTCAAATGGACTCAATTTGTGTCTCTGGGATGGGGATGACCGAATTTCCATAAGGGCCAGTGGTAAAGCAGCTGGCCAGTTTAACCCTGTGGAACTACAGATTTTTGCCAGCTTATTTTTAAGCACACCATTTCGCCTTTCAACTGCCCCTGCACTCTGTGGATGGTAAGGGCAGTGCAACAGGTGGGTGACATGTAATACCTGGTTTAGATGTTGAACAATTTTTCCAGTAAAATGTGTTCCCCGGTCACTAGACAAAGTGGCAGGAATTCCCTTGGTAGGGATAATGTGGTTTAACAGACATTTTGCAGCGGACAATGAATCAGCTTTGCGACAGGGAAAGGCTTCAATCCAACCTGAAAACAGACATATTATAACTAAAATGAATTCATATTTCTGACACTTTGGCATTTGTACAAAATCAAGTTGCCAGTGTAGGAAAGGTGCTTGAGGCAAACCCCGGAACCCTTGTGTTACTTTTACAGATTTGCCTACATTGTTGCTTTGTCAAGTAACACAAGCGGCACAGTGGCGGGTTGCAAAGGAGCTGAAATGGGGAGCCCACCACCCCGCCTTACTCATAGCAGAGACCATCCCCTCCTTGCCGACATGCGAAACACCATGTAGCAGGGCGGCTAGAGACGGGTAGAGTGAGGGGGGGGCTACAAAGGTACTGGTGGGCGATCGCCAAAGGGAATCAGAATGCAAAGAGCAACCCAAAGCACTCCAGGAGTCTTTCTCTGTTTCTGGGGCAGAATCCTGGAGCTGAGCGAGATGAGACAGGGATGGTGGCATTACAGAGACAGAGAGGGGACCAAGAAATGCTTCTGGTGACGGTTTTGTAGTGGCAGCATGTTTTGCAGTAGCATCAGCAAGTCCCGTCCCAGAAGGTTTGCAGGGGTGGAATCAGAGAGGAGGAATGCATGCTCCTCAGAGAGGGGACCGACCTGAACAGACAAAGGTTTTGAGAGGGGAAAAGAGGTAGGGATCCCTGTAATGCCAACAGCAAACACAGATTTTCCAGATCGGGGAACCTCAGGCAAGTCAGTGGTGCGGATTGTAGAAAGAGAAGCTCCAGTATCAACAAGGAAAGGGAGAGAGAGAGATCATTTACAGTCAGGACACATTCTCCAGTAGGGGACAGAGGTAATACGGGAGCTAAAACTTTGTGAGGTTCCCCAGCATCCCGTCATTGTTGGGGTGAAAAATACGGTTGGGGATCAGCTGGAGGAACCAGTGGGGGGTTCACTTGATATCCCATACAATTATTAGGTCATCTTGGACACTCTTTTTTCCAGTGTCCAGGCTGTTTACAGTAGTTACAAACCCCAGTTAATCCAGCCCCCCCGCCCCCTTCCACAACCCCGTCCCTGTCCCCGGTGTGGTCTGCTTAGTCCTGAATAATGCTGTATCTGCAGAGCCATTAACTTTTGGGAGGACTGTTCCTCCTTTCCTTTTAAAGTGCGGTGGCAATGCTCTGCTACTGCCAGCAATTTGTCCATGGTTTCAGTCTCCCATCCCACACTTATTCGTTTTAACATGCTGCCTGTGGCAGGGAGAAGACCATCAACAAATGCATGTGCCAAGGCCCCCTGCCCATTTACATCGGGCTCTTGTATTCCTGAATGTTGTAGGAAAATATCAGTTAGCCGGGACCTATAGTCGCCTGGGCTTTCTCCTTGCCCTTGCTTACAGCAATGTATTGCTGTCCAGTTTGTTTTAGGAGACCACACTTTGGGAATGGCTTGATGCAGGCGCTTCCAAAGAGCCATACACCGGTCTCTGTATGCCGAATCTGGGCCAGTACTTTTTATGGTTGAGTGGCGTGCCTCAGCTGGCCAGTCTGCGGCAGCCAACCATTTTTCATAATAACTGGCAGGAGCTAACAATTTACACAGTTGGAGGAGATCTGTCTCAGAGGGTTCATAGGTTTCACAGATTAACAGAAACTCCTCAGCAAATTTGACAGAGTTTTCCTGTGGTTTGGGAAAACTTTTAACTATAGATAAAAGTTCCGTACGAGTCCAGGGCTTATAATCCCATATGGACTCACTTTCTCCCATCTTAAGGACTCGTAAGGGTGCCACAACAGTTTGATCAGAGTCTCTCATTAACCTCCCATCAGATTCTCTTTTCCAAGAAGAGATGTCAAGAGAATCTTTGCAGTCTGCTTTGGATTTCTTCTTCATAATATTTTGCAGAGCTGCGAGGCCAGTGAGGGTATCTTCTTCACTTTCATTATCTGTAGTCACTGAAGATTTTTCCTTTTCTGATTTCTTATTTGCGCAGGAGTATGGTGGGGGTCGGGTTTGATCCGGATCATTGCACAGGACTGGGCAAAGGGGAGCGCTCAGACTAGTGGTGGGAGAGACGGCATCCAATTGAACTGTTAGTTTTTTGATAGAATTTTTAAGAGAGGTGAGTTTTGACTCAGTCCATCTATGATTTGCCTCTTCCCACCACTGCATGAAGCAGTCTACTTCTCCTCTCTCCAATTTGGTTTTTGGGAGGACGAGTTTGCTTTTTAAAGCGTCCACTCGATCCTTGTTCCAAGAACCTAACAGTGGCCACTGTAATTTGGGGTTCTCTAGAGCTAATTTGGACCATTTTTCAAGAAACCTACAAGAGTCTGGACCCCTCCTAAAATACATAAAATAAGCTGGAGTTCCCTTAGGGGTTCTACCTTAGACTTCTGATTACCCATCCAGGAGGACTTCACACAGCACTCACACAAGAAGGAAATTCGGGCTCAGCAGAGTGGTACCCGGTGCAACACACAGAAAGGAGCCCACAGGCTACTGCCTCAACTGCCCTTGCTTTCACACCAGGGGTTATACCCAAGGCGTGGTGCGGCTGCAGCTGTGCAGATTCCACTTATTCAGACCATGGGGACGGGGATCCCTTGGTCAGCCAGTCTCCGGACAGAGATGGCTTCCAGATTCACACTCACACCACGGGGAAGACTGATAGACACAAAGACAAGACAGTCCTCAAACCGGTAAAGGACAAAAATAATAATTACTTGAGACGTCTGATTCCAGAAGCTGGATCCAAGGACACCTACCCGAACAGAGTGGGAACCAACAAGTTCAATGGCTTAGACTGCGCTACTGCTGTGTACCTTTCTGTCTTGTGGAGGATCACTTGGACTAAGCGTCCAGGCGCTGGCTGCCACGATCATCCTGCAAGGCAGTCAGGGATCACACAGCCTCAGTGAAGCCGCTTGCCATCTCGGTGGAACCTCCAAATTGTCAAAGTTTGACTCAGACTCACAATTTATCAGACCACTCTGTTTTATTAGCAAAGCTGCTCTGCTAACACATTTAGAAGTGAGCCCCCTGAGTGGGGCTTGTGTCTCTTAATTTATACTGTTTTTGGAGAACAAGTTACAGAGAAGTTACAGACAAAAGAAGAAAAAAGATTTTAGTCACCATCCTTCTAGATCCCTGAGACCAGTCACGTATCTTCAATTACCTGCCACCCTTAACAATCTCCTTTAACAGCTTCCAGTTAACTTAACTAATTGCCCTTCACACCTTCCATTCTGATGCCTGCTTCTTAGACGTGCTGGCTCTATCTTAATTGCTTCTCCATTCAAAAGCTAACTGTCCCTACATGTGCTCCCTCAGATACTTTGTAACATGTTTTGGCATGCCCTCTCATATACAATGTATCCAGCATGTCCCCTTATACAACACTATACTTATACAATGTTATACTTCCACATGCCATAGTGCAGAGGGTTGCTGGATATGAAGACTTCTTGAGGTCCCTTCTGACCCTACATTTCTATGATTCTGTGATCACACTCACATTTTAAAAAAATGAGTGAAATCCCAGGCGTTCAGCTCTTGTACTAATCACAGAAAATCCTTCCTCTGATCTAATAAAACCAGACAAAAAGTAACAAACAATGGCATTCCTTACAAACTCTGTACAGTTGACAAACAGAAAAAGAATATTTCACAGTCATTAAACAGTAAATCAGATTTTCCATTGATAAGATTGCTTTAATTTTGTGTCCATTCTTCCTCTGTAGGCAAAGTGATCCTCTTCCAATCTCTTGCCACCTCACTCCCTCTTCCTCTAACAGCTGTTCGCTGTAGCCCATGGGCAAACAACCTCCTTTCTAAAAAAAGAAACAAATATTTTAGTCCATGACAGTCCATATATCCATTGTTTTTAAAGATGTACACGCAGCCCATGCCAAGCTTAGTGCAGCACTCTGTCCCCTCTAGTAGCACTTAGACCAGCTAGAGATTGATGAGCCTTCTACGGCCTTGGCTTAAAGAGATGTGTCTTTTAGCTCGTGCAGTAGAGACTCATGCATTAAACTCCAGAGGTCACAGGTTTGATCCTATCTGATGACAACCGCAGTCTATTGGCGTTACATGTATAGTCTCTTAATATTGTGGAAAAATAAAGAGGATTCCAGTTTAACAGGGTGGCCTCTCCCTATAAGCCCAAAAGACCCAGGGCCGGCCAGGCCCCGCCACAACTGGGCAGGCTGTGACACTTAAAAGGAAGAAAGCCTGGCAGCAGGAGGCTGACTGGGGGTGGGGAGGGAGAGTATGGATTGACTATTCCTTCCAGAGGGCCGGAGCCCGTTGTAGAGGGCTGGCTGAAGAAGAGTCCTAGGAGAGAGCAGGGAGTCTCTCCACTGGAAGACTTAAGGGAAAACAGGTATGGCTGCTGTCTTGTTTGGGAAGGGCCTGTGGGAGGAGCCTAGGGCCAGAAGCCAGTCAGGGTTTGTCAGGAGCAAAAGGGGAATGAAGGGGACTTTTCAAAGAGCTTATTCTTTGAGAGGGCTGTAGAAGACCTTTGGAATCAAGGGAAGAAGGAATGTGGGATGGCCCTGATCAGAGAGGAAGGGGTATTTATAGGCCTGAGTGTAAAGCCTGTAGACATTGGTACCACAGAAGGGGTGAAATTAAATGTCTGGTTTGCCAAAATCTATAGGCCATCGACAATAGTTTGCTTGCATTATGCTTATGTAATTATTTCCTGTCTGTAAATAAATGCATATACTTGACTGTTTAGTGGTGTGGAGAAAGAGAATAAGGAAAAGTTATTTACTTGTTCCCATAATATAAGAACTAGGGGCCATGAAATGAAATTAATGGGAAGCAGATTTAAAACAAATAAAAGAAAGTTCTTCTTCACTCAGCGCACAGTCAACCTATGGAACTCCTTGCCTCAGGAGGTTGTGAAGGCTAGCACTATAACAGGGTTTAAAAGAGAACTGGCTAAATTCATGAAAGTTAAGTCCATTAATGGCTATTAGCCAGGATGGGTAAGCCTCTGTTTGTCAGAGGGTGGAGATGGATGGCAGGAGAGAGATCACTTGATCATTACCTGTTAGGTTCACTCCCTCTGGGGCACCTGGCATTGGCCACTGTTGGTAGACAGGATACTGGGCTGGATGGACCTTTGGTCTGACCCAGTATGGCCATGCTTATGTTCTTATGGACATGTCCATTATTCTACCCACCTTTAAAATACAGAGTTTTTTCTTTTAACATCTTTTAAGGAGAAACTGTTTTCTTGTGGCCTTATCCAAAGTCCATTCAAGACTCCCACTGATTTCAGCAGACTGTAAATCAAGCCTTAGAGGAGTCATTACAATCAGCTGTAGCAACAGGAAAGTGCTGTCGCTGTTTATAATGTCAAATAGTTAACATTGCTGTATCAAGAACTATGTGGCAAAGCACGACTTCGTAATAAAGCAAAAGCTGTTTGGAATGTTAACAGTCAGAATCTTTTAGACATTTGGAGATGCCTGCAATTACCTAAACAACGCTTCATCTATCAAGAAAGTCCCTTCCTGGATTTGTCACTTTGAGATTTAACTAAGGGTTTTAATTACAGACAGTTGATCGTTTTATTTTGTAGAAACTGCAGCATGTGATGTTTGAGTATAATATATTGAAGAATTGGCAACTCCTTTAAAAACATTTTGAAGATCAGTTCAATGGTTACAGTTTTCAGGAAAGTAAAAGTTAGATGAGCACAGCCATATTTTAAAAACAGTCCACAATTCAGTCTTAAAAGATTTTACTGAAAGTTTTTTAAAAAATACAAAGAAGGGGGAAAATGTACAGAACAAAACTGGATGTTTAAGGACTACATATCTGCATCCACTCGACCACAAGTATAGGGCTAGACGGTGTGTTGGCTCTAAATAGTTGTGCCATCCACTGCACAAGCAAGTAAGGCTTTCCCAAATCATGTGTCCAGGCTTAGATAGCAGTGTCTGGGGGCTGCTACTTCCCACAGGAGTGAGTGGGTGGAGGGTGCCCCCAACACACCATCTGGGGGAAAGAAGCTGCATCCGGTAAAGGGTTGTAATAAATTACTTGTCGTTAGTTTTGTGCACATCTGTGATTTTCTTAGGTTTGCATGTGGGAGAGCACTGGTCTTCTATTTCTGGGATGAAGCTTCAATAAATAAACATTCAGGGGGTGGAGAGATTGGTTTGAACATGCTGAATTTTAATGTAGACCAGACAAAGCTGCCTAGGATTCCAGGTTGTTGTTTTAAAAAAAAAAAAAAAATCTTAATACTGTACTCTTGGAATGCAATTATTGCAGTTTCCTAGGTGATGTTCAGATGTGCTGAACACTGGAGATGGAACCTTTTGTTAACCTTTTTTCTATTCTCAAGAAAATATTCTTGCTAGGAATTGACAGTACATGCCAAAGACACTATTCAATGATGGGAGCTCAATTTGCACGTGTGGGCTTCTAAATTAGGGCATTCTGTGCCACACTTGGGTACTCAAACAACAACTTAGCATTCAAATACCTCTTTTAGACTTCCGCATACCAATTTGGGTACTTAGGTACTTTAAATCTGTAAATTTGGCCTCAGATTGGTTTATGAGGATGAGACAGGTTTTCAAAGTTAGGAACATGTGGATATTTGCACATGCCTAATAAATACCAATGTGCACCCAGCAGGCACAAATTGCTGGTCTAACTTTGAAACTTAGCCCTTATATTATTATAATGCAGTTCTACCCTAAAAATTGACTTGGCATTGTGTTATTCCATATCATTGTATCTCACAGCAGGTTAAATTAGGCCCTTATTATGGAACTCCATTGACTTCACTTCATGTCTCCATTTTGGTGCAGGTCGCTGTGCACTAAGGAACATCTAGTGCATGATATCAGGGTCCAGGTGCACAGCTCGTGCATAACACAGTCCACGGTAGATTTACACCCTGGCTTATCATGCTTTTAGTCTCCATATGAATATGCACACACCTTTGTGGTGCTAACAGAGAAGGTTTTTTGGAACATTTATTTTTTTGTTTATAAATGAATTTTTCTGGGGCTAGTGGAATGAGAGTGGGACTATAGTGGGAGGCAGATGGATCTGAGTGGGAGCAAGGAAGGTTGGAGGAACAGAGGGAAGAAGTGCTGGGATGGGAACAGAGAAGAGTGAGGGGAAAGGAGGTTTGTCAAAGCAAGTCACGTCAATTAAGAGCAAAAAAAAATTAAAAAATAAATAGACACCTGAAGCAAATGCCAACAAAGCCATGTGGTGGCTTGAGTCATGGGTTGTCATTTGGAGGAATGATGGGGGACCTGGAGTATGAAAGGCTGTGAAGATTGGCCTCCAGGGAAACAGGAGGATGTAAATCTACCTCTAGCAGGCCAGATGAAGAGGTGGCTTGAGGTATATATGGTTGCCCTTTGATCTGATTAAACTTTCTGTTCACCAGAGAAGTGAGGCAGGCCCTGCACTCACCCCTATCTGTCTGGTTTCAGAGTAGCAGCCGTGTTACTCTGTATCCGCAAAAAGAAAAGGAGTACTTGTGGCACCTTAGAGACTAACAAATTTATTTGAGCATAAGCTTTCATGAGCTACAGCTCACTTCATCGGATGCATTCAGTGGAAAATACAGTGGGAAGATTTATATACACAGAGAACATGAAACAATGGGTATTACCATACACACTGTAACGAGAGGGATCAGGTAAGGTGAGCTATTACCAGCAGGAGAGTAGGGGGGAAAAATCCTTTTGTAGTGATAATCAAGGGTGGGCCATTTCCAGCAGTTGACAAGAACATCTGAGGAAAAGTGGGGGGGAGGGGGGAATAAACATGGGGAAGTAGTTTTACTTTGTGTAATGACACATCCACTCCCAGTCTTTATTCAAGCCTAAGTTAATTGTATCCAGTTTGCAAATGAATTCCAATACAGCAGTCTCTCGTTGGAGTCTGCTTTTGAAGTTTTTTTGTTGAAGAATTGCCACTTTTAGGTCTGTAATCGAGTGACCAAAGAGATTGAAGTGTTCTCCGACTGGTTTTTGAATGTTATAATTCTTGACGTCTGATTTGTGTTCATTCATTCTTTTACGTAGAGACTGTCCAGTTTGGCCAATGTACATGGCAGAGGGGCATTGCTGGCACATGATGGCATATATCACATTGGTAGATGTGCAGGTGAACGAGCCTCTGATAGTGTGGCTGATGTGATTAGGCCCTATGATGGTGTCCCCTGAATAGATATGTAGGCACAGTTGGCAATGGGCTTTGTTGCAAGACTAGGTTCCTGGGTTAGTGGTTCTGTTGTGTGGTGTGTGGTTGCTGGTGAGTATTTGCTTCAGGTTGGGGGGCTGTCTCTAAGCAAGGACTGGCCTGTCTCCCAAGATCTGTGAGAGTGATGGGTCATCCTTCAGGATAGGTTGTAGATCCTTGATGATGCGTTGGAGAGGTTTTAGTTGGGGGCTGAAGGTGATGGCTAGTGGCGTTCTGTTATTATCTTTGTTGGGCCTGTTCTGTAGTAGGTAACTACTGGGTACTCTACTGGCTCTGTCAATCTGTTTCTTCACTTCAGCAGGTGGGTATTGTAGTTGTAAGAATGCTTGATAGAGATCTTGTAGGTGTTTGTCTCTCTGTCTGAGGGGTTGGAGCAAATGCGGTTGTATCGTAGAGCTTGGCTGTAGACAATGGATTGTGTGGTGTGGTCTTGATGAAAGCTAGAGGCATGTCGGTAGGCATAGCGGTCAGTAGGTTTCCAGTACAGGGTGGTGTTTATGTGACCATCGCTTATTAGCACCCTAGTGTCCAGGAAGTGGATCTCTTGTGTGGACTGGTCTAGGCTGAGGTTGATGGTGGGATGGTAATTGTTGAAATCATGGTGGAATTCCTCAAGGGCTTCTTTTCCATGGGTCCAGATGATGAAGATGTCATCAATGTAGCGCAAGTAGAGTAGGGGCATTCGGGGACGAGAGCTGAGGAAGCGTTGTTCTAAGTCAGGCCTAAAAATGTTGGCATACTGTGGGGCCATGCAGGTACCCATAGCAGTGCCGCTGATTTGAAGGTATACATTGTCCCCAAATGTGAAATAGTTATGGGTGAGGACAAAGTTCAGCCACCAGGTTTGCCGTGACATTATTGGGGATACTGTTCCTGACAGCTTGTAGTCCATCTTTGTGTGGAATGTTGGTGTAGAGGGCTTCTACATCCATAGTGTCCAGGATGGTGTTTTCAGGAAGATCACCGATGGATTGTAGTTTCCTCAGGAAGTCAGTGGTGTCTCGAAGATAGCTCGGAGTGCTGGTAGCATAGGGCCTGAGGAGGGAGTCTACATAGCCAGACAATCCTGCTGTCAGGGTGCCAATGTCAGAGATGATGGGGCTTCCAGGATTTCCAGGTTTATGGATCTTGGGTAGCAGATAGAATACCTCTGGTCGGTGTTCCAGGGGTGTGTCTGTGCGGATTTGTTCCTGTGCTTTTTCAGGGAGTTTCTTGAGCAAATGCTGTAGTTTCTTTTGGTAACCCTCAGTGGGATCAGAGGGTAATAGCTTGTAGAAAGTGGTTTGGAGAGCTGCCTAGCAGCCTCTTGTTCATAGTCCGACCTATTCATGATGACGACAGCACCTCCTTTGTCAGCCTTTTTGATTATGATGTCAGAGTTGTTTCTGAGGCTGTGGATGGCACTGTGTTCTGCACTGCTGAAGTTATGAGGCAAGTGATGCTGCTTTTCCACAATTTCAGCCCATGCACGTCAGCGGAAGCACTCTATGTAGAAGTCCAGTCTGTTGTTTCGACCTTCAGGAGGAGTCCACCCAGAATCCTTCTTTTTGTAGTCTTGGTAGGAAGGTCTCTGTGGGTTAGTATGTTGTTCAGAGGTGTCAGGCCAGTCCTTGCTTACAGACAGCCCCCCAACCTGAAGCAAATACTCACCAGCAACCACATACCACACAACAGAACCACTAACCCAGGAACCTAGTCTTGCAACAAAGCCCGTTGCCAACTGTGCCCACATATCTATTCAGGGGACACCATCATAGGGCCTAATCGCATCAGCCACACTATCAGAGGCTCGTTCACCTGCACATCTACCAATGTGATATATGCCATCATGTGCCAGCAGTGCCCCTCTGCCATGTACATTGGCCAAACTGGACAGTCTCTACGTAAAAGAATAAATGGACACAAATCAGACATCAATTATAATATAATTATAATATTCAAAAACCGGTCGAAGAACACTTCAATCTCTTTGGTCAGTCGATTACAGACCTAAAAGTGGCAATTCTTCAACAAAAAAACTTCAAAAGCAGACTCCAACGAGAGACTGCTGTATTGGAATTCATTTGCAAACTGGATAAATTAACTTAGGCTTGAATAAAGACTGGGAGTGAATGTGTCATTACACACAGTAAAACTATTTCCCCATGTTTATTCTTTCCCCCTCCCCCTTCCTGTTCCTCAGACGTTCTTGTCAACTGCTGGAAATGGCCCACCTTGATCATCACTACAAAAGGTTCTTCCCCTCCTTCCCCCCGCTCTCCTGCTGGTAATAGCTCACCTTACCTGATCCCTCTCGTTACAGTGTGTATGGTAACACCCATTGTTTCATGTTCTCTGTGTATATAAATCTCCCCACTATATTTTCCACTGAATGCTTCCGATCAACTGAGCTGTAGCTTATGCTCAAATAAATGTGTTAGTCTCTAAGGTGCCACAAGTACTCCTTTTTTCCCTGTCTGTTATATACCTTATTTTCAGCATCCTCTACAGTGTGGGGACTCCATAAAATGTCCCCTAGGATGGAATATTGTGTCCTCTTATATAGATATTGTACCAAAGCAGAGTGTCAGAATGCAGAATCAATACTTTATCTGGGAAGTATGCCAAAATATACAGTAAACACTATAAAATGTTTGCAGTTCCCATATACTGCAATCCTAGAGAAGGATGTATTTTTCCAAGCACTTGGGACATCTGTAGCTATTACAAGAGGAAGAGAGGTATCTGATCCCACAAAGTTACTTCTGGGGCAAATCCACCCTCACTTCTGTGACAGTGGAAGTCTCCTGGCATCCGAATCATTGCAATTTTTCTGAATCAGAAGAAAGCTGACCTTGGGTGGTCCATACTAGGGGTATGCACCTCCTGCATGTCATGGAGCCTAACTGGGATTCTTGTAAGACCCAGTGCAATGGCCTGGTGGGGCCATAGTAGAAGCAGGTTGGGAGAATGTACAGGTAGTGTTCAAGGATCTGCTATTGCACAGCTGTTATCGTTCTATCCCCCCTCCCTCTCTTTGAGGAGGTGTTAAAGCTGCAGTCGGCTACCTCAACAAGTAGCTCTGAGGAGTGATTCCTCAGGTATGTCAGGACCTGGGATTAGGATTCTTTCTCTCCCAGCCTCCTTACAGAGATACCTAGTGTGGTCTGTGTGCAGCGTCCCTGGATTTGAGCCTTTGAGCATTATCTTAATTGTAAGGCACAGCACGAACTGCATCTGACGCCTCTGGAAACACTGTTTCTGGTAAGTAAGGTGCAGTGCAAGGTAACATTTGTTGTTTTTCTAAGTCTCCTGAGTGTATATGTGGGTCCTTAAAATAGATTGTAAAGATGATTTTCCCCTTCAAATCACAAAAGTTAAGAATGATAAAACTCTTAATTTCTCTGTGGGGACGACTGTCAGTTCATCTGCCTTACAGAATACGTTTTGCTTTCTTTGTTCTGTCATCAGTTCTCAGCTACACAGAACCAAGCTTTTAACACTATCTCTCCCTCAGCAGGAATGGCTTCTCTCTCCTGTCTCTGTGTTAAGCAGTCAGATGGCAGCAGCACCATGTTAATTGGCAGGGATGGAGCAGGCAGTTTATATTAATATTTTCTTTGAAGTTTACCAAGTGGAATTGGGGAAGAGAAAAGCCACAAAGACCCCATCTGTGGTGTTACTGGACAGGTCTCCAGAGCAGACTCAGTATATGAGCAGACAGTCAACTTCTGCAGTTAGGTGGTGATGTAGAACTCTCCTTCAGGGGCAAACTCACAGCCCTCATTGGGCTAAGCGACTGCTGTTGGATACTTTCCCAGCAACGCAAGTAAGGTGTCCCTGACAGAAAGACGGCCTATCCATGGAAGGGGTAGATCCAGTGCTTCAGATTCAGTCTGATGGCTTGATAGAAGGCATAGCTCTTCCATAACTATCCCTAATTTATACCTCATCTTGCTGTAAATATGTTTTTCTTTAGGTCTCTAGTCATAATTCAAGCCAAGCTCTTCTACACCTCTGTGGAGGCCGGGGTTGGGGATATGTATTGTTTTGCAGGCAGAACAGAGGCACTGGCTGGTTTGTTGCAATCTCCTGCTTCCGTTAGGGGTTTCTTCAAGATGGGAACTACCTGACTAAGCATGTGGCTGGTGCCCTGAAATCCATTCTAGGATGGACTGGGAAGATTATGCATCCATAGTCTTGGTTTTTTGAGAATTTGTAAAAGAAATGGTGTCTCCATTCCTCTCATCTGTGACGGAAAAATGGTAGCAAAATTATTCTGATGATAGTTACTAATAGAATATACAGCGAGAACTGGAGAGACTTAGGATTCAAAGCTTTGCATTCTGCATCAGGTAATTCCCTGGATGTGAATATTTTATGTGAAAAAGATCTTGCTCATAAAACAGTAGAAACCTTAAGGAGAAATTTTAGGCTGATTTGCAATACATTTGAGGACCTCCAGGTGCTCAGATAATACAGTGATCGGCGCAAGATGTGAACTTGAATGCAGAAATTCTAGCAGACAAGGTGTTAATTTCTTCCCTGCCAAAGGGAGCCGCATAGATTTTTCTGTAAATGCCAGAGTGCTCTGAGTTTCCTTAGTAGTATTTCCCAGGATGCCATCAAGTTGGCTACCAGCACCATGGTTACCTTGGTTCTTGCTAGAGGGTTTTCCAGCTCTGGCTGTGGAGCAGTGACCTCATTAACAAAATGAACCTCATGGCTAGTCCCATTGCAAGGCTTCAGTATTTTTGCATCTCTGGATGCAGCTGTCAGACTCCTCAGCAAATAAAGCTGCAGTCCAGCCTGCCAGCAAAAATATCCCAGAGCACTGATCCTGCCCAGTTCTCTTTATCTACAAATCTCTGTAAAGTACAAACAGTTCATACCACCATCTGTCTACTTCCCTAGGTCACGTTTCCAACCAGTCTGAAAAAGGTTAATGTTCTAGTGATGCCCTGACCTCCTGTACCATCTCCTGTGGGAGAGAGGAAAACATTTTACCTTCCACATTTGGTCACCATAGGAGAGGACATTTGGACATTTTTTTTTTTAATTAGAAGACCAACTTTATTCAGTTTCTCCCACTGTGACTCCCAAACTAATAATGTCATCAGTTCAAGGAGAGCTCTCAGAAAGGGTAAGCTTTTGCAAAAGTTAAACACTTCCCGCTCTTAAAATCTTTGCAAAGCCTGCAAAAATTTATGGGACTGCATTCTAGGTTGTTGTTAGGCAACTGGGTCATAGGTATAGTGGTCACAGCAGAAGTCAGGCCTAATGATCTGAATTCAAATGTCAGAGCCGGGGATCGGAGCTGAAGATCAGAACTGAAGTCAGAGTCCGAATGCCATCATCAAGGGTTGAGACAGAGTTGGAGCCAGGAACTAGAGCTGAGGGTCAGAACCAGATTACCTGGGATCAAGGAAGGCAGGAACAGGACTGGTTCCAAGGCTGGGACAGGACTGAAACAAGGCCAGGAGCAGGGCAAGGTCTAGGCTGGAGCAAGGCTGGGTGCAGGGCAAGGTCTAAGCTTAGGGTTGCCAACCCTCCCAGTTTCGTCGGGAGTGTCCTGGAATTGGGCTCTATCTCCCGGAGGCTACTGAAGCCAAACTGGGAGATTTTAGGCTGCTAAAAGTCTGGCAGTGCAGCTCTGCTCCGCTCCCAGAAGCAGCCAGCACATCTCTGTGGCCTATGAGGGGTGGTGGTTCTAGGGGGTTTCTGCGTGCTGCCCCCACCTTGAGCGCTGACTCCAGAATTCCCACTGGTAAGGAACTGCGGGGGCAATGCCTGTAGGCAGTCCAGAGGGTATATGCTGTCTCTAATGTTCAAGTTAGAACCCTGGAGAGCTACGCTGGTAGAACCATCAAAATTAAAGATGGAAATGACCTGTTGTGTTATCTGCTTCATCTTTCTGTCAATACACACTAACTTCCTACACCGCATTCTTCTACTAACCATCAGCTAGGGCAGGTTCATGGCTTGAGTACATTTAGAGGATACCTATTTTCATATTCCCATGGTGCTGAAGTATCTGTGTGTTTGTGCATCTCAAGTTTGTCCTCAATCCCAGACACTTAAATAGCCTGTATCCACCCACTATTTACAAAGATCCTAGTAGTTGTAGCAGCCACTCTATATCAACACAAGGATACTCTTTCTGACATTTATTCAATAAGTCATTGTTGCAATTCTCCTGCTTACTTCTCCACTTTGTCTTTGACAGCCATGAAAACTTGATCAGAAAAGGGAGAGAATCTTATGTACCAAAACTTCAGTGCATTATGGTTGCCTTACACATGGGAATAGGCACAACCTATGGTTGGGTAAATATGTAGGGAGAAATACTTGTCCCATGGACATCAGTGGGAGTGTTGCCATTGGCTTATTGGGACCAGGATTTCACCCGTAAGGTGTAAATTCTACTTTTCCTGTGTAGACAAGGATAATGACTTTTTAACTAAACCATATTCCTTCTTTTGAATGAAGGCATCTGAATCTGTAGTGTGTGGGTGTGGGCATATTATGACATGAAATAGGCAATGAAAAGCTAAGTGCTTTTTCAAATCGTTTAGATGAAGAATGTTTCAATTTATTATATAATTTAATCGGCCTTCTCTAGAATGAACTGTGAGAGGGTTGCTCTTGCTTACATTTCATAATGGGGTTACTGATCAGCATGTCCATTCATCTTTAGTATCAGATTTGCTATTGGTGTGGAAAAATGCTTCTTATTTGCAATCAGGATGTTACATTTCTGTGACATATCTTGAAACAAAGTTAAATTTCTAATGGTCAGTCAGACACTACAAAGGTTTGGAAGATTTTTAGATTGAAAAATTCCTCAAAGTGATAAACAATTTGAAGTATCAGAGGAGTAGCCGTGTTAGTCTGTATCCACAAAAACAACGAGGAGTCCAGTGGCACCTTAAAGACTAACAGATTTATTTGGGCATAAGCTAGCGTGGGTAAAAAACCCACTTCTTCAGATGCATCTTGAAGATGCATCTTGCATCTGGAGAAGTGTTTTTTTACCCATGCAAGCTTATGCCCAAACAATTTGAAAGCACTCTTCCTTTTCATAGAGACTGTACCTCCTGAAGGATCTGGCAATTTACTTGACAGGTGCTTTTCACATTCAGTGCAATCAGGAAAACAGAACTTTGAGGATGAGAGCTGGGTAGTGCATTGCAGGGCTTTTCTTTTCAAGATGGTACAATTCCCAGTGGGTACAAATGGTGTAAAGTGCTTTTTGGCTGGTACTGTGACTCAGACATATAAAACGATATTTCGTCTAAAACATGTTAGAAAATAACTTTGGGCTTGAAACCATTTAGCTTCTTATAATTGAATCTTGATCAACTTGTAAACTATAGATGTATTGGTTTATTTATGGGCAAATGAAATACAACTATGTACAAGATAATATAATCTCAATGGGTGTAATATCTTTTCCCCATATATTATGCGTTAAAAAAAAAAAAAAGATGACGACCAGTACACAAATATGAATGAATACTATGCAATGGAAATATTTGTTTTATCCAGATGGTCTAAAGAAATGTGGTCACAGTACATTAGTTTTGTCTCCATAGTAACACTAGTTTGGCAAGTTTAGTTATTTAGATCTGCACTGCAGTGATCATAACAGTATAATCCTTATATATGTGCTTTTATTGGAATTTAAATCAGTATTTATGCAATCATTCACTTGAAAGGGCGTGCAAATCAAGGGAAGGCAAATTTCCCAAAGCAAGAGATGACAGTGGGCGGGCATACTTGCTAGACCAGAACAATGACTCCAAAGAGGAATATAAATCATATATTTTCATTGAATTTTGTTTGTATCAACCTGAAACTTAAAAGATTTTTTCAGTAACATATTTCATCAGAGGTCAATATGCTTTTTGTATCTGAAAAGAATAGCAGACATACAAATAAATTGCATTTTATAACTCTAGTGCACATGCACAAATAGTGTGTTTCAACTTGGCATTTAATTTTTTAGTATTATTATTATTATTAAATGAGTATTGACATGGAATCACAATGGCAGAAGGCCCATTGATTGGCACATTTAAAACTAAACTGGGTAATGAACTAATACATGTACCATAGGGAGCAGTCCTGTATCAGCAAAGGGATAGGCTTAGCTGACCTAATAGGCCTTTTTCAGCTCTATTTTCTCATTTTCTAAGAAAATGTACAGAGGCTGGCAGGGAAATAACCTCAAACAAACAGCAGAGGAAAACACATTTGTCCGCTGGCTTTAGTGGAATATGATGTACTGTATGAATTAGTTAGCTATAATGGGCTGATTTGTGCTGTGACTTGCAAGAGGTCCCAATGAAATAAGTTTGTTTATTAAGGAACGCTAAATCATTTGCAGAGCACACCCAAAATACATTGGATCTAATCAGCAGTTTGTGAAATTTAGATTCAGATAATTTTGGCATGTGGAAGGAAAGCCCAAACCAATTTGTTGTTCACTAGAGCTATGTAGATAAATGCCTTAGTAACTCTTTGGCACTGGCTGTGGTGAACTCACGTTCTGCCAGTTCTGTTTGTATGTTATATTTCAGTCAGCGTGAGCAAATCATAGCACTGTAAAGTTAATTTGATATATTTTCTAAAACAAAAATCATTTTGCAGCTATTTAGAGCATTTCTAGAAAAATTATTTCCTTAATGTTTTGCTACCAGGCAATTCTGGATTATACCAAACATGCATGGGTGACATCTGTCCATTGTCGTTATTATGTATGTTGTCTGTCAGAGTTTAAAATCAATAATTTTCTCCTTACCCCGAGAATGCTCAGATTGCAGCTTGTTCGGAGGTGGGTTTGAAATGTTTGGAGCAAGAGAAGACTCAGAACTGAGTTAGCAAGCTTTGATGAAGGTCACTATTTTAATTAAAATCGGATGTGTTTTCATTACCAGCTACAAAATGAATGAGTCAGAGATGACTGTCTCTTGCCTCTTTATTGATTTGTAAAAGCCTTATCGTAATATTCTTTGTCAAAACTAACTTACATCAGCAGCAGTATGCTTATTTTGTCTACTGTATGTTCAACATTTTTTAACAAATATAGAGCAAATTTTAGTGTATGAAACCACGTGCATTCATTTCCCCCCCCAAGATCATCAACTTGCTTTCCATTCAAATGATGAGTTCTCAGTTAATTTTAAGGTTATTTTTTCAAAAAGAGTCTTGTAACTTGAACAGATGAATACTTCATGCGTCATTTCACTCTGTCACATCAGATACACTAGCCAGAGCCCTTATTTAATATCTGAGAACATTGGAATATGCATCATGTGCCCTACAAAGGGACAGTTATGTGATCTGTATGAACTTAGTTTTCCGTTAATTGTTGCAAATGCCTTTAAAACTAAGATTCTAAGTATGCAAAGGACTTGCCTGAGGAATGGTGAGGAATGCTTATTACTACTGTACCGAATTTGTTGTAAGGAGAGCACTCGTTTTTTTCCTGGTAATTTGCTTTGTTAGACATTATTATTTAATGTAAATTAGTACCATTTCTGATTCACTGGTTCTAATTTTGAGAACCTCACTCTGGAATTTGTGCTGATAAATTTTCTTTGTGATAGTATTGAGGGCTTATGTGTACCATATAATATACCACAAATTATGTTAAGGCTAGAATTAAGCTAGGAAAAAGAATGCTAAAAGAGAGATTCTGTTCTCAATAGACCTCATTGTACCTAGATGTTGCAGTACATACACAGAGTAAAATATCTTCCATACTTTGGAGAATCATTAAAATCGTCATTTGTGTGTAGGTATTGAAAGAACCAGTATCAACTTAAAAATCATATTTGGTCTGACATCTTTTTACATACTATTAATCCAAGTAAAACCTATGATTACTATAACTGAAAAAGTTTAGGTCAATTTTTCTCCTCTGTTTTTTATTATTATTATTTTATTATTACTATTTATTATTTTTGCTTTGTACATTTGTCAGCATTTTGATAATTTTTTCAAAAGCAACTAAGGTACATAGGCCTCTAAGTCACTTAGGTACTTTTGAAAATGTTATCCTTTGTGTAAAGTAAGTCAGTTTTGCCATTTCCCCTGAAATCAGTTACCTTTGATTTTGGGATGGGTCTTTTGACCAGCAAAAAGAGAGAGGAAAAATATTTTTTTAAATGGGAAAATGAGATTGTAAAACCACAAAAATTGGCAGGTTAAGTCAGCTATGTGTGTAAAACTCAGGTTAACTCAGCGATGTGTGTATTAACTCACACAACTGCTGGAAAATTGTTAAAAAACTGATCCCGTTTTAAGTTGATGGTGTCCCTTTAGAGGCATATGATCTAACCTAAACTGACGTCAGCTTTCAAATTAAATTTCTTAACGTTATTTGAACAAAGCTCTTTAACTTCTAGTGGAGAGGACTTCTGATGAACTGATATATTCCATTTTAATCAGTAACATTTTAGAAATTACGGAGTACTAATAATAACTGAGTTTATCATTGTAGATTGATATAATTCTAACAAATCTATACAAAAAATGCATTTGATTGCTTGTATGTTCATTTGTATGAAAATTATTACTAAATCATAAGATCAAGGTCATAGATCAAATCTGAACTTTTTTTTCAAATTTAAGGAAAATTAATTTTTTAGTGACCCATGCTATGACTGTCAAATTGTGATAGTCTGAGAGGACTTAAGGTCAATTCTTTTTACTTTCATTGAGCATGTTCAGATTATATATGTGTGTTTTTATTTTATTTCCTTTTATAGCAGTACAATTTTGGGGGTAAAAGTCGCACCTTAGAATATATAATATGGAACTATGTTAATGTTTTTGACTTTTGAATACTGCCAAAAAAAATCCCATTCACTTTCTTAAGTCTTAAAAATTATTATAAAACAAAAAAGAACAATAACTAGCAATGACTGACTTTTTACAGTCCTTTTGGACCCAACATTATATTAGTTGATCTGTTAAGTAGATCATCTTAGGCCGCATGAAGTTGACTAGTTTAGGATAATTTATATATTGACAAGATAAGGAGAGGAAGAGGAAAAGTCTGCCATTCATAAGTTACAGGAAAACAAAATAAAAGTTTCCAAAATTAAGCCTATTAGAGATCGTTTGTGCATTTCCATAGTTTTTGAAAAGAACAAAGCACATTTTTCTTTAAATATATTATTATTTTATAGCCAAAATTTCAAAATCTCGCTGCCTAAAATTAGGCACCTAAATCTATATTTATCTAACCAAAAGTAAATGGCCTGATTCTCAGATGTGTTGAGCAAGTCCCACTGAAATCAGTAGATGTTCAGCACCTGAGAAAATCAGGCCGCCCAGGTTTTACAATGTTGGCTCATATTCACTGACAAAAGACTTAATTAAAAAGAGCTAACAGTGGACTCCTGCTTTCAGTGGACTCCAGCTACCTCCACCCTTGCCCAAATTCTCAGAATAACATTTTCTTTACAAAAAATGCACAACTTAAAAACCCCACAGGCTAAAAAATATGGAAATGAACACAGGCCTGACCTACACACAGTTGTGTACTGTTTCAGTTATTTCAGTTAGGAGGGTGTGATATTTTACTGAAATAGTTAGTGATGGATTACATGGCAAAGAAGAGGAGGATATATCCCTGTAGGGGTTGCTGACACAGTTTTTGTACTGCTTTAACTTGATTGGTTTGAATCTGGTCCATTTAAAGCTATACAAGGGCATCCATATTAGGGGTTTGTACCAATTTAACTATCACCTCACTCAATTTACATCGCCCCTTGAACCTACCTGCCCCTGCTGTGCTGTTCTATAATGAACCTCACGTGCATTGTTAATTGGATGTGTACTGAATGTTTCTAATGAAATATTGTAGGGCACAGTAAATTGGGTTAGAGTTCTATACATTTTCTCAAAATGTATGTGGAGTAGAAGAATATTTTTACAAGTAGAAGTGGAACGATTGATCTATGTGGTTTTAGGATGCATGTTGATTCCTCTGTGACCTTGGACAAGTCATTTATAGTGGGATTTACAAAATCGTCTGGACACCTACTTCCCACTGTGATCAATGGGAGTTAGATGCCTAGGCACCTTGGATAATCCCACTAGGTACCTACATACCTTAGAAAAACCACTCTAGGTCTCTCTCAGTTCTCTAGCTGTAAAATGGGGCTGATAGGGAAGTACTATCTCACAGGGGTGCTATGAGGATAAGCACTTTAAAGATTGTGAGGCAGTCAAACCATATTATAGACAGATGTACGTAAGTATGTGTTGAGCTTGCTTTTATTTTAACTATATGTAGCACTTTTGTGAGGATGCTGTGACTATTTTTAGTGTAAGTAGAAATGCGTAAGTATTATTTATGTATTTGTTGGACATTATTAAAATACATAATGTCCCAAGGTGGAATTTTAATACGACAAGCTTCAGATCGGATCCAGTTTTCTCAGTAGAATTCTATATTTTCTTGTGAAATGGGGTTATAATGAACACGCTGTAATGGAGCTTTAATTATTTCAGCACTCATGAGCACTAATCCACTGAAGTGGAAAAAAGAATGACTCCATCTATTGTCAGACTGCTGAAGTTCAACATTGTGCCTGCCATCCCTTGCCATCAGAAGTGGAGGTTGGTTTCTCATGGCTCTATTGATTAAAAATCCTAAACCATTTACGGGCCCAATCTTCCAAGCACTTCTGCATTTGAGTAATGTTCTTCATCTAAGCGGCATAATGAAGTGCCTGAGTATTTGCAAAACTGAATTCTAAAAACTTTCCACAATTTGCCACATGAAGAATTGTCACTAGTTGTCAAATAAACATGCTTAAAAATTAAGTCTGAAGAAAATGTAAATTAATTCAAGTCATTTCTTGAATAAGGCATGCACCTATTCTCAAACAGCAGTATTAGCCTGGTATATAAATAGCCCAATATATCAAATAGATATTAATTTAATTTAAAACTCCTATCCCTCAGGCAGTTTTTACAGAAATTAAAATGTGCAGTTGCAAAAAATAAATATCATACAAACAACTTCTCATTAAAAAAAATATAATACTTGCTCTCAGTAATGATGTCAGTAGGATACCCTAACTTGACCACTTTCCTGCCCTTTAGCACTCAGCCTCTCATCCCCCCAAACACCTCAAAAAAACTTTGGTCAGCATATTGCAGATTAGTTCAAAATGGTAGAAAAAGGTCCGTGGTATAGAAGACATTTGAATTGGCATAAAATATGCAACTGTCCACAAACAGTCTTCAGTGTAGTAGTTGTGAAGGGCTGACATAGTCAGTACACTAGTATGCTCTGATTTTATATTTCACCCCCATCCCAGGAACAGTGAAAGGCTGATAATGGGATCTTAACAAGAAATCTAATTATCAGAGTTTCTTTTGAGGAGTTTTATTTTTAACAGAAAAATTAATTGTTTAAATGTAGCTTCTGGTTTGTTGGCTCTTCTGGGAGGGAAAAAAAAAAAGCTGTATGCTGCAGTAGGTTAACTAGGAATGTGAAGTTTTTATAACTAGACCTGGAATTTAACATTCCATATCAAGGTAGCCACATAGCGTGTCAGTCTAAATCTAATTTGGACTCTATTTATCTCTGTCTTAGAGAGGCACGTGCTCCTGAACATGCAGAAATGGGTATAATCAGACACAGGAGCAGAGATTGGGCCAAGGTGTAAAAAAAAAGAATATGTAACTAAGTTTTACAGTAGATAAGCCAACCTGCTAAACTTCTACTTGAGATGGGAGAAATATATTAGTTTCTAACACCTTTAAATGTTCTGACATGTCATATCTAATCATATGAGGCAAAGTAATGCTGCACAATAGAGTACCATCCCTAGCAACAAGCAAGAACATTTTCTGTGGTGTGTTGATAATGTACTATCAATTTGGCTGGCAGATATATTCAGTCTCAGTTGACAGCAGTTATCTGAAACAGTGAGAACTGGTAAATGCATTGAATTGTTCATAAATTTTTGGCATTTGAAAGTATGTTGAGATATTTTTAGTAACAGAATAGTGAGTCATAATAGTCAATAGCAAAGACCTTGTTTGATTCTGCAAAACACCTATGAGTTAAAGGAGTACAGTAGTTTGTTTACTTGATGAGAAGGGACATAGGCCCTCATTCAGCAAAGCACTCATGCAAATTCCTCATTTTAAGCATGTGAATAGTCCTATTATACTGAGGCCTGGTCTACATTACACAGTTAGGTCTGCGTAAGGCAGCTTACGCCAACCTAATTATGTCACTGTACACACCACAGCCTTGTCCCGCCGATGTCAGTGCCCTACAACACCGACATAATGACTCCATCTTCCCGGGAGGTGTAGGGCTTATGTCGGTGCAGTTAGGGCGACAGAGTGTCTCTGTTAGACACTGCGTTACTTACATTGGCTGGAGCCCTGAAATGGCTGGGCAAGAACTGGGTAGCTAGACCC
The DNA here is from genome assembly GCF_965152235.1 of Eretmochelys imbricata. Classification (NCBI taxonomy): domain Eukaryota; kingdom Metazoa; phylum Chordata; order Testudines; family Cheloniidae; genus Eretmochelys; species Eretmochelys imbricata. The sequence continues at coordinate 247,174,344 of NC_135573.1, forward strand.
TGAATTCCCCTGGGTCCCCGCTCCCAGCTGGGCTGTGCCTGCCTGGTTCCCTGCTAAGGGAGCTGAGAAGCCTGGGCTGCTGTGCCTTGCTCCTGGCAGGGAGGTGAGAAGCTTGGGCAGTTGGCCCCCACTTCCGGAAGGGAATGGGGAGGCGAGAAGTCCAGGGGGCAGCTGGACTCCTCATGCGGAGCTGCACCTTCCTCCCCTAACGGCCTTCCTTCAGTCGGCAGAAGTGCTGGTGGGGAGGATGCACATCACCAACAGAAAGAGGTGGTGGCTACTGTGGTGGCTGTAAGTCAGCCTCACACAGTGTAGTGTAGACATGCCCTTAATTGTTATCAATAGAGATTGAACATGTCTGCCAGCCAAGCTGGTAAACTGTATTTAACGGAACTACTATGTGCTTAAAGTTAGGCACGGCCTAACTTGCTGCATTGGGGCCAGAGCATGCTGGGGTAGGGCATATTGCCTCTTCTCAGAATAACTGTCTTGAAGTACATACCTGTTACTTTTAGAACACTCCAAAGTAACGTTTGCCTTCCCACACATCTTCTCCCCTCTCTGTCTCTCATGTTGACCAAGATTGTAACTGATTTGGTATTTTAGTACAACTGCATGGACTGTGGTTTTGTGAGCCTCGTAGGCTTGGCTTTAGAGTACAGCTGTCAAACATCTATTTAAACTGTTTGTTTCTCTTTTTATTTCCTAAATTAAATTTCCCGCTGCTTCAGCTGAAAGTTGTATAGAGAGTACTGTCTCTCTGCATATACTTCTACTGGGGGTAGTTGGTGTTAAATTGCTTCCAGAGCTGTTCTGTAAGGGTAGTCTACACTGGACATTAAGCCTGGGTTTGTGGAACCTGGGCTTGTGGATGCTTTGGATTAACAATTGCTGGACCCAGGTCTCACAACTATGCTAAGGTATCCATATTGTTCTGTGCAGACCTCCTGACTCGGGTCTGTGGTTTAACCTGCATCCACACTGCAGAATGACAGGGCTTGGACCCAAATCATAATGGAACTTGGGCTCTGACCAACCCCCTAGCAGAGTCCTATGATCTGAGACCGGAGTGCTTGCTGACCTGAGACAGACTGATTTGTATGTGAACAGAAAGGTGGCTTGGGCTGAAACCTGAGTCAGAGTCTGGGCTTAGTGTGAAGTGTAGACATAATCTAAATGGGTTAAGGGCACTCAGCACCTTGCATCATCATTTCCTAAACTGGACAAAAGAGAGCAAGGAACGACAAATTAAAGTGGCGGGGAGATAGGAAAAATAAGAATTGTGGAATACAAGAGCTAGAGAGATGCTTTTGGTACTTAAATATTTTGTTGAGCTTTTTAAATTAAAAAAAAAAAAAGTGCTTTTTTAACATTAGCTAATGTTTCTCTGTGTTTCTCTATGACCGGTCCATGGACTGGCACTGGTCCCTGAGATCTCCCTGACACAGTTTAGGAAGGCATCAAGCTGGTCCCTGGTTTCAAAAAGAAACACTGATCGAATGTATCCCTGAATCTTTAGGGGAGACAATATGTGGATGCTCTCACAGAACTCTCAGCTGGGCTCATGGCAGCTCATTTTGTATGCACATCTCACGGTTCCTCTTCTAATAAACTTACTTTCACAGTAATTTCCTCAGATAATGTTCTACATTTGAGACCATATTCTATGCTTCTTTTCCAGCCTGGTATTGGAAAACTGCTCTAAAGAGGTAACTAGGGATTCCCCTGAAGTACAGAGCATATGTGCTCACCCCGTTATTGACCAACTGAAAGATTTTTAGTGGATCGCTGCCACTGACATAATTTCGAGCATTTCTTAATTGAGTAAATTGACTGCTTGCTGTAGTTGAGCATTTAGTCCTTGGACTCAAGTCATGGTTCATCTGTTACTGTAGATCATGTTTGCAAAACTTAAAAATAACTCAGACCCTGATTATAGTGGGTTTTGGGTTTTTTTATGCAAAAGCAAGCTAGCATTCAGCATCAGAAATGTCCAGTTTTTCTTGAGAATCTTTCTTCACAAAGAACCTAAATCAACTTTATAATTTAGTCATGAAAATAAGGATATGACTTTTGAAATCCACAAGCTGTAATTTATTAGCATTTTGGATAGATTTTAATCCATGTTAATTACCGTGTTACTACTTTGGCTTGGGCTGATTTTATGTTCTTTCAGGACTCAGTATGTAGCATGGAATACTGCTTAATGTCTTATGTTCATAAAGAGACATATGTGTACTTGGAGTTGTTTCAGAGAATCACTTTTAAATTTGAATTTTATAAATATGTTTATTGAAGTCTGTGTAGCATGTGTGTGTATGACACACGTGCATGAAGACACGAAAAGTTCCTTTGTAACTCCACAATTTAAGTGCATTATGCCATTGTGGGTACTCTTTTTCCTCAGTTTCCCAGAATGCTATCCCTTTTTCATGGATAGAAATTGTTTACTTTTTTTCTTTGAAAGAATAAAGACCAAGAACATGACTCTGATCAGTCATGAGGTGAATAGCTGTATGGCACTTTGATTAAATCCAGTTTAATTTAAAATGCATGGAACAATGTTTTTAAATGAAGTGTTTTGGACACAACCTACATGTTGACGTCTTTTCAAGGCAGTTCTGTCCTGTACCATATTATTAGTCATTTTAAAGGTAATTAGGCTGGCTGTGATCAGAACCAAAAAGATAATTGATAATGCACTGGGGAAATGAGATGACCAACCCCAAAGTACTAAGGGAAGGCTGTGAAGTGTCACAGAGTCTATACTTATCTAGTGAACAGTCTTGGGGATATACAAGCAACCTCTGTTTAAGCTTTAGGTTAGGAAGTCTGTCTGTATCTCCCGCAACATCCCTAAGAAGCGAACAAACCTTCTTTCATTCTTTTTTTCAATGAGTGTTCATCTATTTTCAGTATATATTGAAATATACTTTAAAATATTTTGACTATCTGCTATTGTTGTGGTCAACAGTGTGTTTAGTGAATTTTTATGATCCAGATATCACTGATTGTAGTAGGCTGTACCAGTAAAATATAGCATGAAATTCTGCTCCTGCTGAGGTTAATGGGAGTTTGGCCACTGACTCCAGTGTGGCCAGGGATTCATCTGTATAATTGAAAACATATTCTCCAGATAGAATTAAATACTTCCCAATATTTTATGCTGTATTTAGCTGAGTTACTATGTAAAGTTTCACTAAATTGCAAATTGTTGACTGATGATTCAGATACAGACATGAGTCCTGGCTATGAGTCATGTTGGAAGGACGTAACAAGTGGGGTACCACAAGGATCAGTTCTGGGTCCGGTTCTGTTCAATATCTTCATATTGATATAGATAATGTTATAGAGTATACATTTATAAAGTTTGTGGATGATACCAAGCTGGGAGGGGTTGCAAGTGTTGGAGGATAGGATTAAAATTCAAAATGATCTGGACAAACTTGGAGAAATGGTCTGAAGTAAATAGGATGAAAGTCAATAAGGACAAATGCAAAATACTCCATTTAGGAAGGCACAATCAGTTGCACACATACAAAATGGGAAATGACTGCCCAGGAAGGAGTACTGCAGAAAGGGATCTGGGGGTCATAGTGGACCACAGGCTAAATACGAGTCAACAGTGTAATGCTGTTGCAAAAAAAGTGAACATCATTCTGGGATGTCTTAGCAGGAGTGTTGTAAGCAAAACACGAGAAGTAATTCTTCCGCTCTACTCTGCGCTGATTAGGCTCAACTGGAGTATTGTGTCCAGTTCTGGGTGCCATATTCAGGAAGGATGTGGACTAATTGGAGAAAATCCAGAGAAGAGCAACAAAAATTATTAAAGATCTAGAAAACATGACCTATGAGGGAAGATTGAAAAAATTGACTTTGTTTGGTTTGGAAAAGGAAGACTGAGGGAGGACATGATAACAGTTTTCAAGAACCTAAAAGGTTGTTACAAGGAGGAGGGAGACAAATTGTTCCTCTTAACCTGTGAGGATAGGATGAGAAGCAATGGGCTTAAACTGTAGCAAGGGAGGTTTAGGTTGGACATTAGGAAAAACTTGCTAACTGTCAGGGAGGTTAAGTACTAGAATAAATAGCCTAAGAAGGTTGTGGAATCTCCATCATTGGGGATTTTAAAGAGCAGGTTAAACAAACACCTGTCAGGGATGGTCTAGATAATTAGTCCTGCCATCAGTGCAGGGCCCTGGACTGACTAGATGATCTCTTGAGGTCCCTTCCAGTCCTATAATTCTATGTTGGAGGAAGAAGTCAGGGCTTGTGCTTGTCCACACCGCTCAGGTCGGTGTAATTACATCGCTCAGACATCAAATCTATCAAATCCATTCACTAGAGAAGAAGTGGAAAAGGCCATAAAACTCACCAAACCTGGAAGGCTGCAGGCTCAGACACATCTTCCCAGAATTTCTGAAAAACCTATGTCAGCATGGCCATGACGTGCTTCTTTACCAGCATGCATGCTCTGACCAAACATCAAAGGGATGGCAACAGGCAAAGGTTACACCATCCTAAAACCAGGGAAACGGAAGATCTGAAAAACTACCAGCTGATACAGTTACTATGTGTAACGGCTGGATTTTAAACCCTCCCAACCAAAAAGCTAGTGCTTTTTTTGTATCGGAGTTACCAGCCACTGTATTTTTTTCACCTGATCTTTTCGCTTCCTTCTCTTCTACAGTATCTCCTCCCCAGAGTCAACCACCTACTCCCACTTCATTTGTGTAATTCTGTGGTTCTGTGTTCTGTAACTTCCTTTTTCCCCTTGGGCATCTGCCTTCTCTTCTATCTCTTCATTATTCTTTCTTTCCATCTGACATCCTCTTATCCTTTTGGCTGTTCCCAGCTGAATATCCACAAGTTCATTTTAAGCTGCAGAAATTTTGTATTTTTGAGTGTGGGGCCTAGCATCCTCCATCTATGTGCAGACTATTTTCCTGCAGGCATGGCCCCTGTGATTAGCCTCTGAAATACCCCTTGAGTTATATATGGAACTCCCTGTGCACCAAGCAGAGAAGAAACCTTTTACTTTCCACTTTTCTTTTTGACAAACAGCTTGGGCTCAATTTTTTAGTATCAAAAGAAACTACACTGCAAAAAAGAAAAGAAAAAAAAGAAAAATATGGCAAGCAACCCACAGCCCAAGTAGATAACTGAAAAACTCTAACATTTGTAAAAACAGTGGCAAACTAAGATGTGAACTGATCATCATGATCGGAGTCCAAATGCAAGATAATGCACATTAAACGTATTGCAGTACAATGTATTGAAGTGAACTGGACAAGGAAAGTGATTAATATATGGAATTGTACAAATCTCCTTCCATTATTGAGTGTATTGTTGTTCATGCAAAATATACAACTACAATTGTGAGGTAGTGTAACCAAGACTTTGACCACAAAATCATTTTTCCTTAGCTGTTCCTGTAAGCTCAGAACAGCAGACACAACTACTTGCAAAATCAAGGTGATAGATTTTTCCTTGCAGGCAGAGTCTTCTAGATAATGAAACTGTAACATAAGGTGTTTCAGTTTTATTTACAACACTTCTGTGTTAATGTGTTTTAATATGCCAAGATTATTCAGTTCAAGTTCTTATGCTTTTAAAAAAGAGTAATAGAATGTGTATTTTTAATTAATTAAATAAATAAATAAATATAAAAACTACATTTGAACTGAGGATTTCCAGGAAAATATACTCTTTGTGATAACTTGCTCCAAGTTTCCCTTCTGTTTGTTAGTTCCTTTCTGTTGGTATAGCTAAGAAGTTTGGACCATCCTCTTGTTGGAATTTCCACATCTTATATCAAAAAGCTGTCTTCTATGTAATATAGCAATCTCTTTGATGTGATTTGGGCTGTGATGTGTGTAGTCTAACAGATATGAGTAGCTAAACTCTCCTGTGAGAACAAGAGGCTGTGAGTGTGAATAATTGCTGGAATATTTGGTTCTTGTTCTCCTCCCATGAAAGCAGCCTGTACCAGGTGGGATACTCACCAGCAAAAAATCACCTCCTCTGTTTTAAAACACAAATACATAAAATGGTGGAAAAACCTGTATGTTGTATTATTTGAGAAATAATATGAGATCATGTAATTGAAGGCTATATTGTGAAACATACTTAGGAGCAGAGTTAAGGTTACACTGACAACTTCAGCCCTGCTCTTTAACTTCAGCTGAGTAGCCCTTGGCATAAGTCAAAGAGGGCTGCAAAAGACCTGGGACAGCTAAGCATCAGGCTTGCACAGATAAGAGCGGCCAAAGGAAGTTTTGTTTTATGCTGGCAGTGACCGGCTCAGGGAGTGCTAGGGCAGCCTGGGATTGCTGGGCATAGGGATGCTCAGGTCACACCACTTACCCCTTATGCCAATGCACAGGGTGGCATAAGAGGCACAACCCAAGGATGATTAAACTGAAGCAGTTCAAAAGGAAGAGAAAATTGGGACAATTAGTTTTGTCATTTCCGATCTTTTGAATGCTTAACAAATTTGTCCTAACTTATGTCTGATTCTCCTCTTATTTACACCAGAGGAAGGGCTTGTCTACACTTGAAATGCTACAATAGCATAGATGTAGTGTTGCAGCTGTGCCACTGTAGCGCTTTGTGCAGACACTATCTACACCCACCGATTGGGGACGGGGGGCTCCTGTCAGAGTAGGTAATTCCCCTAAATGGCCCACCTTGCTTATCACTACAAAAGGTTCTCCCCCTCCCCCGCTCTCCTGCTGGTAATAGCTCACCTTACCTGATCACTGTCGTTACAGTAGGTATGGTAACACCCATTGTTTCATGTTCTCTGTGTATATAAATCTCCCCACTGTATCTTCCACTGAATGCATCCGAAGAAGTGAGCTGTGGCTCACGAAAGCTTATGCTCAAATAAATTTGTTAGTCTCTAAGGTGCCACAAGTCCTCCTTTTCTTTTTGTAGAATTCTTCTGTCGACCTAACATGGTCTACACCAGGAGTTAGGTTCGCTACACTACGTCTCTCAGGGGTGTGGCTTTTTCACACCTGTGAGTAATGTAGCTGGGTCGACCTAACTTTTTAGTGTAGACACAGGCCTAAATCAGAAGTAACCCCTTGGAGGTAAAGGGAATTTCACCAATGTACAACTGGTGTAAGTGAGACTAAAACCAGACCTGTAGACTTTATAGATGGAAAGCATTTTAAAAAACCCTGTACTAATAAAGCAAGTGTTTTTTAAAATTTCTGAATACCCTTTATATTTTTAGCAAAAGTTAAATTGTGTCTAACTCTGTTAGTCATTACTGGATTTTACCTGGTAGAGAATGGATATGGATTCTGACTTCATGACCTTTGTAGGACTAGTGCAAATGGCCACTGACTTCAGATAATTTGACATAATTTAACTTGTTAGTGCATGTCAATCAGTCAAAAGAAAAGGACATCTTTCTACCAGTGATAAATTAGTTTCTGGTATTAATTTACTGTTAATTACATGGAAGATGATGAATGGCATTTCAGGTAGCCATGTAAAAAAACTAGCTTCATAATGACAGGTTTCAGAGTAACAGCCGTGTTAGTCTGTATTCGCAAAAAGAAAAGGAGTACTTGTGGCACCTTAGAGACTAACCAATTTATTTGAGCATGAGCTTTCGTGAGCTACTGTAGCTCACGAAAGCTCATGCTCAAATAAATTGGTTAGCTTCATAATGTATTCCTATATTCCAGTGGTCACCATTATAAAGTTAACCCTTACCAACAGATGTGCTGATATTTCCTATGGCTAGATAGTTATTTTGTAAATATAGAAAATGTATTGGTAAATGTCTGTTTCCTTTTCCCACTCTCCCATTCCTCCCTGCCCCCTGCCGCCCCAGTGCTTTTTCTATCAGGGTTGGAAGTGATCAGTAGGTACCCAGGTTCCAGTAGGATTGTTGGGGGGGCTGTACATTCCTTAGACATCTGGCCACGCCCTCTTGCATTCAAGGAATGATGCTGGGCATGCTTAGCAAGGCCCAGCACTCGGGCAATATAGTGACTCACCACCCAGCCCACTATTCCTGGGATGCTGGGTCACTATATTGCCTGGATTCTGCATGCATGTCCTGAGAGGCTGAGGAGAAAGAGGCCATCCCATGCTACAGAATGGAAGTTTTACTTAAAAGTTTGTAAACGGCTGGGATTGATTTTTATGTGTGGTTTTTTTTATTTTGTGTAATCTCTGATCAGAGGTTATTCCTCTTCCCTTATACACAATGGTTTACATTCATGTTCTTTTTGGGAAAGTATAATTTTCTGCATGTTGTCAAATAATTGGTCTCATGGCATTTCAGTGAAAAGTACCTGCAACATCTTGGTTAAAACATTTCATGCATATAAAAAAAAAATCCCACGAAGGTCTTGTCTGCCAAAGATTGTACTGCAACATGATTGAGTTTGCATGATCTGTCTTGTTTGTAGAATGAAGACATTTTGCATTGATGTCTTAGCCTTTACAGTTGAGAGGTCTATATATGGCCCATTAATTTTCCATCAGTACAATGTTAGTAGGTCCCTGGAGTTCTCTTTATTGATGGTAGATGTTTACAGTTGTCTGTGCAGGATGAAATAATGCCTGACTTTATTATGTTTCAGTTGACTATTTCCTTCAACACTGCCTCTCTTTAGATGTTGCTTGTAGCTTTCTTTTAATACTGTTAATCTATTTAATGCTCAGACCTGTCTATATTTAAGATGTATTTACAAACAAAATATACATAGTGTAACTTGTGATACATTTTCTCAGAAGAAAAATATAAAATGAAAACAAACAAAAGCCCCCTCTGACTTCAAGTTACATAAATGAACATATGTAGTGGAGTGGGGATAAATAGTTTTTGAAGTCTGATTGATAGTTATGTGCACATACCAACAATGGAACAAAACCCCCTAAAGTGATAAGCTCCATTACATCCTTTTGCACATTCATGTGTTGTTAAATTGCCACGCATTACACTTTTTTCCCAATTTTCATAGGCTTTGTTTATAATTCTAATTCCCTACAAGTGAATATTAAAAAAGATCCTGCATTAAGTCTAAACGGTCTGCTTTATAAACTAATTGGATTGCTTAATTTTTACCTTTTCTATGGCATTTTGCATAGTTACATGATTAAGAATTAGCTGCTCACTAGGAGATAAAGTGCTAATTGCATCCAGTAAACCTATTTAATGAAATGTTCTTGTCTAATTCATGAAGTTAAGAGACTGATTTGGTAAGTGAGATGGGTAGCTATAGCTGAGTATATGTGCAGATTGGTATTACAGTTTTTAACCTTCAGGTAATTCTTGTAGGAATAAATTGTATTGCTGGAGTACAGCAAACGACTTATGTTTGCCTTGCTAACATATCCAGATTTTATTCTCAACCCTGCAGGTTGGGAGACAATAGGAGGAAGCAAGGAGCAATAATGGTTATGCACATGATTTTGCAAAGGGTCTACTTAAAGAGGAGATGGCCTGCTCCCAAAACAATTTGTGCAGAGTTGGGGAGGACAAAATACATGAGTCATCCCAAACAGGATTTGGGAACGGGATGTACTGCATAATCTGTCACCATGGATGGGGATGGGTGGGCTTTTGAGGAAGACAAAAAAGGATTTTATTGGCAAATTATCAAAATAGAAAAATCACACTGCTGCTTCGTATTGTACCTGGCTGCAGCATCCCCCAAGAAACTCTTGCAACAGCCAGGGACTGAGGACATTTTGGCCACACCCCCCATTCCGTCAGCCACACCTGTGACTCTGTGGTCTGCAAATGGTGAGATAGAGCAGCTATTCCAGCTCTGTGCCATTGGGGGAGTCCTCCACTCAAGAGGACTCTTGAGTTGGTCACTGCAGGCTTTAAATCTGCTTTGTGTTTCCAGAACAGTACAAAGCAAACTTAAACGGGCTGCAGGGTTTGGCTCCAATGTATATCATCTAAACACTGTATTAAAAAATGCTTTATAAATTTACCAGTGCATTGCTGTGGCCACCTTTACAGTGTAACAAAGGTGCTGTTTAACAGCAGAGGTTAACACTACGCAATAGTTCAGGACCAGAATTGAAGAATGATCCATCTGACTGAAAATCAGGCCATAAAAGGGTAAAGTACTGCAAATGATATAAGGAGAAATCTTGGCCGTAGTGAAGTCAAGATATACTAGCATTGGAAAGGGTTCAGAAAAGGGCAACTAAAATGATTAGGGGTTTGGAACGGATCCCATATGAGGAGAGATTAAAGAGGCTGGGACTTTTCAGCTTGGAAAAAGGGAGACTAAGGGGGGATATGATAGAGGTCTATAAAATCATGAGTGGTGTGAAGAAAGTGGGTAAGGAAAAGTTATTTACTTGTTCCCATAATATAAGAACTAGGGGCCACCAAATGAAATTAATGGGTAGCAGGTTTAAAACAAATAAAAGGAAGTTCTTCTTCACTCAGCACACAGTCAACCTGTGGAACTCCTTGCCTGAGGCGGTTGTGAAGGCTAGGACTATAACCGGCTTTAAAAGAGAACTGGATAAATTCATGGAGGTTAAGTCCATTAATGGCTATTAGCCAGCATGGGTAAGGAATGGTGTCCCTAGCCTCTGTCTGTCAGAGGGTGGAGATGGGTGGCAGGAGAGAGATCACTGTTAGGTTCACTCCCTCTGGGGCACCTGGCATTGGCCACTGTTGGTAGACAGGATACTGGGCCTTTGGACCTTTGGTCTGACCCAGTATGGCCATTTTTATGTTCTTATGTCACTGAGAGTTTTGCTGTTGATTTAGATAGGGCCAGAATTTCACTCATAATATTTTTATTTGACAGTTCACATTTGGTTCACTGCCACACTTTTATTCCAGTATAGAATGTTTATTAATTTCATACTTGTTAATCCCTGATGCACGTATTACTTTAAACATTTATGGATGTTCTTTGAGTTTTTATGGATCATCTTCACTAGAGAGTAAGGCTGTTGTATGTTTGATGAACCAATTTAAAAGATAATGTGCTATCACTCACAAGCAATGCTTGTCTTCTGAATAAAACTTTAGAGAAAGAAGAAGTCCACTTCACTGGTAGCTGATATATCGGTGACTCTGTTTTGACTGTTTTCTAAGGTATTTCCCTTCATTGAACGTTTTAATTTGGGTGGTTCCATTTCAGCTAATTTTTGATAATGTACATTGTAGAAACAATCACTTTAAATGAATTACCACAGATAAATATTAATGAACATAGATTTATTTCCATTTTTCTGTTTAATCAGTATTTTAGTGCTTTTAACTTTCTTCTTCTTCTTCTTCTTCTTCCCTGTTTACTGCCGTTCATTTCCCACTTGGGCATATTTAATGACTTTCTATTTCTGCAAAGAGGCATAAAAACAAACAGTGTGGATTGCCTGTAGGATGTCAGAAACCCCGTAGAGGGGATTAACACTACAAACTTAAAAGTTCAAACTCTTCCATTTGCTACTGGTGTGAAATCGCCTTCTCTTCTGTATGTGTTTCCATATTCCATTAACTGTAGCTATCAAATGTGAAGGCAACAAAAACAGGAGTGTTTGCCACTTTGATTCTTTATATTGGGATTGGCAAAACTCTGAACAAGTAGAATAGCACCTAAATTATCACCTTCATCCCAGCTATAGAGGAGGGTGATCCTTTTCGAATGACTTTGCTGTGCAGACGTACATTAAGTATTCTTTGCTTTGAGGCCCTAAAACAAAAGTATGCCCTTTTTTATCCTTGGGTTACATATTCAAAAACTGCTAAACAAAAACTGCATAGAATAGGTTAATTCCAAATCTGCTTCACGAAGCCAAATTAACTGCTTTGTTTTCCGTGATCTTAACTAGAGTAGCAGAATGTCTTCACTGTTAAATCAGATTAAATAATTAGCTTATCCTGATGCCTAGGTTTGTCTCAAAATCATTGATCTGACTGAATATGCCTTCCACCGGAGAAATTCAGATATTTGATTGTAGATTGATTTTCTGTCTCTCCTATAATAGATTCATTTGGAAGGTAAATATTAATGTCAAATTGGCAAATTGTGGGAACAAATTGGCACATTAAGATGTATTGTCCATGGAAGCTAGAGGAAAAGGCAACTCTTGAAATTGTCACTTTAAGTTCTGGCTGATCCCCTTAAGAGCATCAACAATGCAGAGAAACATGGAACACGTCAAGTTCTCGTTAGACCATGCTCTAAAGTAATTGTCCGGTTTTTAACTGTGAAGCATGGTTACATTGGTGAATTTGAGATCATTGACGATCACAGAGCTGGGAAAATTATTGTTAATCTCACAGGCAGACTGAACAAGTGTGGTGTGATCAGTCCCAGATTTGATGTTCAGTTGAAGGACCTGGAAAAGTGGCAGAGCAACCTTTTGCCTTCATGTCAGTTTGGGTACATAGTGCTGACACCTTCCGCTGGCATCATGGACCATGAGGAAGCAAGGCAAAAACACACAGGAGGAAAAAGAATCCCAGGATTTTGCCAACACTTGTAAAACAGGCATACTAATAACTTGTTCAAATGGAAAAAAAAATGTACTAGACAGTCAGAGGTAAAAACTGTGTTTGAAAAAGTACCAGTGTACCTTCTATCCATCAACAGCCCAGCATGGTGTTTGGAGGCATTGCACATTTGGAAGAGCAGAACTATTTGCAAAAGCTACAAAACAAAAATAAAATTCCCTCTGAGATGTGGACTCTGAAGTCTTCAGCACTTACTGATTTTCCTTTTGTCCTAGATAAAATATCCATGTTTCCAACCTCAGACTGAAAGGGATAATAACGTGATTCTCTTAAAATGATGATCTGAATGCCATATTTGGACTTCAGTTACACTGACACATAACCAGAGTATGTGAGATTTCTGATGCTCTCTCATTGTACACTGATGCTACTGTGCTCACAATCTACCTGAATGAGTGTTAACTCAATAAAGAGGGTAGATAGAATTACATTGCTACTTTCTCTTATAAATAATCTAATCAGGTGATTAATTGGAGAGAGATTTTAAATGCTGCCCTATGCCACTTGCCAATCACATTGGAGGAAGCTGCTCTTTAAAGAAATTCCATGTATTAGGGCCATTTTCTAATCTATTTTTGAAATATGATAAAGTATTAAAGGCATTATTATACTGTTATATGTCTTCTTTCAAGGCTACAGGGCTTTCAGATGACGAAGTGAAATGGCAAAAAACAAAATCCAGTAGTTGTGGAAAATTAAACACCTTGTATGGTTTAATGAAACATCATAATTTCAATTGACAATATTTCTGTTCCCACTTCTAGGGGTCATAATGTTTACTATACCAGCACCTGGCTTTTATCAGTGCAAACACAGGATTTAAAAAAGTTTATCTTTTGCTTTCGTTAGAGAATATTTTCACCCTGCAGCTCTACGCATTTGGTGAGCTTTATACCAGATCATTCTTTTTTTTTTTCCTGAGCATATACAGGCCTTTTTGTTATTGCCAGATTTTTCGAACGCTCTCCTTATTGTTGCTGGACTCCGGTGTAAATAGAAGCAGCTTGCTTTTTGCCAGTTTTGTCTCCATCTTCACAAATAATTAACTCTTATTGCCCCAGGCCAGCAGAGGGAAAACAGGCATGCACTGATTAAAAAGGAAGATGGCGGGATTGGCCTAACAACATCTAAAAGCAAATGTCTGGGTGGTAGCACCTAGGACATTCCTGCAAGTACTTCTCTCTCATATATATATATATATATATATATATATATATAGGAATGTGACCTCCCATCTCAGCAAATGAAACTAAGACACTTAAGAGCCACATGGGCAATCACGGAGTCACAGAAATTTGTAAGCCACCCACCTCTTGTACTGAGAGTATGGGCCATATCCCACAACAAAACCTCCATCGGCCCTATAGACTGGCTTTCCTCAAATCAGTGAGGAAAAATGAATTCCATTACTATCTCAACTGTATCAGGACTGAAGGCTGCAAACCACATCTATCTTTCTTTCTTTCTTTCTTTCTTTCTTTCTTTCTTTCTTTCTTTCTTTCTTTCTTTCTTTCTTTCTTTCTTTCTTTCTTTCTTTCTTTCTTTCTTTCTTCTCTTAATGCCTATTGTGACTGGGGTCCTTGGGGGAGCCAGCTGAGGTTACTCAATTAGGGTGAACTGCAAAGAATGGGGCAGACAAACTCCAAAACTGGTGGATATTTCAATACTTAGATTTACCAAGCCAGCACAAAACAGCTTCTTTTTTACCTCACTGGTAAAAGCCAGAAGCCAACAGAAGCCAACAACACAGTTCCCTTAAAGTAACCTACCCTCAGGCCTCCACCTAGTTACCCATGTCAAGAATGATGAAGATTACTGATGAAGATCAATATACATACAGACATGAGTTCAGTTCTTGAGGTTCAGATTTAATAGCAGAGATGGTGAGCTTTGTAGTTGCAAAGAGTTCTAAAAGAGTTCTTTTCGAATTTAGCCCATAGGTTATAGTCCAATGTCCAATATCCTGTTAAGGGTGTACCAGCATAACTGGGATCTCAATCTGGTGACTCAAACTTCCCCTGATGAAGCTTAAGCAGGTCTGAGATAAAAAGGATTGTGACCCAAACATCTTTTATACAATTTCAAGCCTCCTTTGACAGGTTGGAGTCCCTCAGGGAACAATAGGCCCTCATTTCTTAAGCATCGTCATTAATTATTCACACAGATTAACATAAGGCAATTGCCTGTTTTTCCACCATTCACAGGTGATTTGCTATACACTTCAAAGAGAGATGAATACAGCGATATCCCATGTTTACAATTCATTTAAGTGCTAGGTTTCCGAGTAGCAGCCGTGTTAGTCTGTATTCACAAAAAGAAAAGGGGTACTTGTGGCACCTTAGAGACTGACAAATTTATTTGAGCTTAAGCTTTTGTGAGCTACAGCTCACTTCATTGGATGCATTCAGTGGATGTTCTTTTGATCTATGAATTAACAGAATACAGTATAGATAGGAACTGTTGATTACATTGTTGACCCCTACCCATATGTATGTAAATACACAAAAACACAAACTTTATCTCCCCATATGTCTTTAAGTGTTGAATCTGAGTAATTTATCATGCAGGATGTTTAACCCTTTCTGGCCATGCATCACACCTATTCACTGGAAAGTGTAACTTCCCTGTGGGGAGAAGGCTTCTGTACAGGTAACCTGTATGGAAAAAATCCAAATACTCTTTGTGTATGATAGCTATGACTCTGCTGCTCCCCCCTTCTCATAACCAAGGACCCTAGAAGGTGTGGGATGGATGGGAATGATATCAGGGACAAGAAGCAGAGACCCTGCCCTGTGACTTCTCCTATGATCACCATGGCAATACAGTGGAGAATTGGAAGGTTTGCATTCCACTTATCAAGGTAATCACAACCACCAAATAGGAAGCCATGGAGTTCACTGGCCAATAGGAAGGCCATCATTGCTGGTTACATGGCCACCACCAATTTGGATGGCTGGAAGCCCGTGGTATCTAATATTTGTTCACCGCCACTTCAGACTTGCTATTGGTGCTAATGTTCCCCTTGTTGCTGTTCTGCCACTCTAGCCCTGTTATAAGGTTAGGCCAGTTGTCTGGTGGCAGTTTTCAAACTGTGCACCAGGGTGACTCATATTCTGATTCTCCTTTATCATTCACTCCCATGTTTGTCATGTTTATCTGAGGGCTTAATGAATTGCACATTGCACATTCCACAAAAGGGAGAATTGACAATGTAACCCTTTTAGCACTGAGTGTGGAAAACACAATATGGAGTAGAACAGTGTCTCTCAACCTTTCCAGATTACTGTACCCCTTTCAAGAGCCTGATTTGTATTGCGTACCCCCAAGTTTAACCTCACTTAAAAACTACTCGCTTACAAAATCAGACATAAAAATACAAAAGTGTCACAGCACACTATTACTGAAAAATTGCTTACTTTCTCATTGTTACCATATAATTATAAAATAAATTGATTGGAAGATAAATATTGTACTTACGTTTCAGTGTATAGTATATAGAGCAGTATAAACAAGTCATTGTCTGTATGAAATTTTAGTTTTTACTGACTTCGCTAGTGCTTTTTATGTAGCCTGTTGTAAAACTAGGCAAATATTTAGATGAGTTGATGTACCCCCTGGAAGACCTCTGCTACCCCTGGTTGAGAACCACTGGAGTAGAATAAAGTAGATCAATATGGGAATGACATCAGGGACATTAGAGATGTAAATAAAGATGGTTGCAACTGATGAGGTCAGCCTGGACAGTGAGTAAGATGATCTCTTAGCAGCAGGTGGGAACATAAAAATTCACAAACATTTGTGATGACAACTCCATAGACCCTGATCTAAATCTCATTGAAGTCAGTGAAAGTTTTTCCATTGACTTCAACAGGATTTCAGTCAGGCCCCTTCTGGCTGAGGGATCCAGTTCATTTTTTTGGGATGTTGTTAGCTGATAAATCTTTTCTTTGAATTACTTATCACTTTGTGTGCTGTGTGTAATATTTGGTTAAAAGAATGCTTTTAAGTATGCTTTGCTGGTAGGTTGAAATTGACTCCTATCACCCAAGGTGTGTTACAGGTGGGTGCATAGATTCTGCTGCATGAACATATTGAGGAAAAGGAGAAAGTTTAACACACAAATTTTAAAGGAAAAAATGGCTTGGTTTCAAGAAAGGCCAACAAGCAGAGGGTTATTAAGTACATGATGGCTGTAATCAGGAATAACTATGATACTGTCAATAGAAAATGCACATTGGAAAAAAGTGCTTTCAGGAGGTTGGAGATAAAAATAAATGTAAATAAAATTACTAACCCTGGGGGAAAATATTGGGCTATTCTAGCAGATAAAGCTACTCTGTGGGAAAGAGTAATGGAAAAAAATAAGAGTGGCTGCTGGCATTTCAGATTCCACAGTCTAAAAGCTACACTGCAGAGTGGTCTGTCTGATACATGTGTACCCTTGAATGTATTCCACTAAAATAATATTCTGTGGTTTGTACGTGCTTATCTGATAAATCAGTAATGAGAAGTTGTGGAAATCAACACAGTGTTGTAAGAGCAGACACACTCAGGCATACTTCTTAACTGGGAATAGTTTAAAAGGACTTTGCTAAAATATTAACTTTTTCTGTATTTATTACTAGGAACTATGTATTTGAAAGCATTTAGGTATGGATACAAGCTTTCTTCTTTTAGAAAGCAGCCCTCTTCTCACTGATGCCATAGTCCAAATAATGTCTTCCATTTACCATGATCCAGAGAAAGAGAGAGAACTCCCACTGCTTTCAGCTTGCATTACAGTTCACTAAGTTTGCAATACTGGACCCATAGAGATGAATGAGGTTACTTACTGTAACTGGAGGTTCTTTGATATGAGTGTTCCCTTTCTGTATCCACACATGGTGTGCACGCACACCATAGCTTGAGTTTTCTCCAAACAGTATCCATTGGCCCGCACATGCGCAGTATCTCCCCTAATGCTCCTGACTGAGGGTATAAGTGGCAGTGTGGGTTGATGCCATTCCAGTTCCTCTTCTTACCACAAAGCAACCAAGTCCTAAGCAGAGGGTGGGTAGTAGAATACAGATAGGGACCACACATCTCAAAGAACCTCCAGTTACAGTAAGTAACCTGCTCTTCTTCTTTGAGTGATGGTCCCTATGTGTATTCCACATGTGGGTGACTTGTGAGCAGTGATCAGTGTGAAGGTGGGTGCAAGGAAGCTTATGGCAGAGCCATTCGTAAGATAGCTCGTTCTACTACCGCATCCGCGGCTGCCGCGAGGGTCAGAGCATAGTGTGATCTATCCACACATTTACAGCACCATGTTGTGGCTTTGCAAATGTTTTGCCACAAAATATCCACTAACAAAGCCAAAGAAAGGTTTCAGAGTAACAGCCGTGTTAGTCTGTATTCGCAAAAAGAAAAGGAGTACTTGTGGCACCTTAGAGACTAACCAATTTATTTGAGCATGAGCTTTCGTGAGCTACAGCTCACTTCATCGGATGCATACCATGGAAACTGCAGAAGACATTATATACACACAGAGACCATGAAACAATACCTCCTCCCACCCCACTGCCCTGCTGGTAATAGCTTATCTAAAGTGATCATCAAGTTGGGCCATTTCCAGCACAGATCCAGGTTTTCTCACCCTCCGCCCCCCCCCCACACAAGCTCACTCTCCTGCTGGTAATAGCCCATCCAAAGTGACCACTCTCTTCACAATGTATATGATAATCAAGGTGGGCCATTTCCAGCACAAATCCAGGTTTTCTCACCCCCCCACCCCACCCCCATACACACACAAACTCACTCTCATGCTGGTAATAGCTCATCCAAAGTGACCACCCTCCCTACAATGTGCATGGTAATCAAGGTGGGCCATTTCCAGCACAAATCCAGGCTTTCTCACCCCCCCGCCCCCCGGAAACACACACACACACACAAACTCACTCTCCTGCTGGCAATAGCTCATCCAAACTGACCACTATCCAAGTTTAAATCCAAGTTTAACCAGAACGTCTGGGGTGGGGGGTAGGAAAAAACAAGGGGAAATAGGCTACCTTGCATAATGACTTAGCCACTCCCAGTCTCTATTTAAGCCTAAATTAATAGTATCCAATTTGCAAATGAATTCCAATTCAGCAGTTTCTCGCTGGAGTCTGGATTTGAAGTTTTTTTGTTGTAAGATAGCAACCTTCATGTCTGTGATTGCGTGACCAGAGAGATTGAAGTGTTCTCCGACTGGTTTATGAATGTTATAATTCTTGACATCTGATTTGTGTCCATTTATTATTTTACGTAGAGACTGTCCAGTTTGACCAATGTAAATGGCAGAGGGGCATTGCTGGCACATGATGGCATATATCACGTTGGTGGATGTGCAGATGAACGAGCCTCTGATAGTGTGGTTGATGTTATTAGGCCCTTTGATGGTGTCCCCTGAATAGATATGTGGGCACAGTTGGCAATGGGCTTTGTTGCAAGGATAGGTTCCTGGGTTAGTGGTTCTGTTGTGTGGTATATAGTTGTTGGTGAGTATTTGCTTCAGGTTGCGGGGCTGTCTGTAGGCAAGGACTGGCCTGTCTCCCAAGATTTGTGAGAGTGTTGGGTCATCCTTCAGGATAGGTTGTAGATCCTTAATAATGCGTTGGAGGGGTTTTAGTTGGGGGCTGAAGGTGACGGCTAGTGGCGTTCTGTTATTTTCTTTGTTAGGCCTGTCCTGTAGTAGGTGACTTCTGGGAACTCTTCTGGCTCTATCAATCTGTTTCTTCACTTCCGCAGGTGGGTATTGTAGTTGTAAGAAAGCTTGACAGAGATCTTGTAGGTGTTTGTCTCTGTCTGAGGGGTTGGAGCAAATGCGGTTGTATCGCAGAGCTTGGCTGTAGACGATGGATCGTGTGGTGTGGTCAGGGTGAAAGCTGGAGGCATGTAGGTAGGAATAGCGGTCAGTAGGTTTCCGGTATAGGGTGGTGTTTATGTGACCATTGTTTATTAGCACTGTAGTGTCCAGGAAGTGGATCTCTTGTGTGGACTGGTCCAGGCTGAGGTTGATGGTGAGATGGAAATTGTTGAAATCATGGTGGAATTCCTCAAGGGCTTCTTTTCCATGGGTCCAGATAATGAAGATGTCATCAATACGGCGCAAGTAGAGTAGGGGCTTTAGGGGACGAGAGCTGAGGAAGCGTTGTTCTAAATCAGCCATAAAAATGTTGGCATACTGTGGGGCCATGCGGGTACCCATAGCAGTGCCGCTGATCTGAAGGTATACATTGTCCCCAAATGTAAAATAGTTATGGGTAAGGACAAAGATGGCTGAACTTTGTGACTTTGTCCTTGGATAGTGGTCAGTTTGGATGAGCTATTGCCAACAGGAGAGTGAGTGAGTGTGTGTGTGTGTTTCCGGGGGGGGAGGGTGTGTGAGAGAGCCTGGATTTGTGCTGGAAATGGCCCATCTTGATTACCATGCACATTGTAGGGAGAGTGGTCACTTTGGATGAGCTATTACCAGCATGAGAGTGAGTTTGTGTGTGTATGGGGGTGGTGGGGTGAGAAAACCTGGATTTGTGCTGGAAATGGCCCACCTTGATTACCATGCACATTGTAGGGAGAGTGGTCACTTTGGATAAGCTATTACCAGCAGGAGAGTGAGTTTGTGTGTGTGGTTTTTGGAGGGGGGTGAGGGAGTGAGAGAACCTGGATTTGTGCAGGAAATGGCCCACCTTGATTATCATACACATTGTGAAGAGAGTGGTCACTTTGGATGGGCTATAACCAGCAGGATAGTGAGTTTGGGGGGGGGGGGGGCAGAGGGTGAGAAAACCTGGATTTGTGCTGGAAATGGCCCAACTTGATGATCACTTTAGATAAGCTATTACCAGGAGGACAGTGGGGTGGGAGGAGGTATTGTTTCTTGGTCTCTGTGTGTATATAATGTCTTCTGCAGTTTCCACGGTATGCATCTGATGAAGTGAGCTGTAGCTCACGAAAGCTCATGCTCAAATAAATTGGTTAGTCTCTAAGGTGCCACAAGTACTCCTTTTCTTAAAGCCAAAGAAGTGTCCTATGCCCATGTAGAGTGAGTTATAACACCCCTGGGAGGGTGGAAGTTTGATATCTTTCAGCATTCCAGTGTGCAGCCTGAGACCCACTTAGAGATCCTTTGTGAGACTATGGCTTGGCCTTTTCATCTCTCTGCTGTGGCAGGAAAGAGTCTCAGAGACTTTCTAAAAGGCATAGTTCTTTGTAAGTAGAATGCCAGGGCACAGCTGATGTAGGAGAAGTGTAGCTTCTTGTCGGCAGGACAGGTATGTGGTTTTGGACAGAATACAGGTAAGTGGATTGATTGGTTGAGATGGAATTTGGACACAACCTTGGGGAGGACTTTGGGGTGTAGCCTCAATGAAACTTTGTCCTTGTGAAAGACTATGTAGGATGGGTCTGCCTCATGGCTGCTAGGTCACTGACCCGTCTGGCCAAAGTGATGGCAACTAGGAATGCCACTTTCATGGAAAGGTGGGTCATAGTACAACTTGCCATAGGTCTGAAGGGTGGTCCTGTAAGAACGAAGAGAATGAGGTTAAGATCAAACTGGAGTGTAGGTTTGACAATGTTTGGGAAGGTTTTGACCAAGCCTTTCATGAAGCGTACCATCACAGGGTACATAAAGATAGTATCCATCCATGGTGGGGAGGAAGGTGCTAAGTGCCACCAGAACACGAACAGAGCTGAGAGATAAGTCTGATGTTTTCTGTATGAAGGGGTAGTCTAGGGTGACCGGGTGGTCACCGTGCCAAGGGAATGGTGATGGTGGTAGGCCCACTCCAGGGAGTAATGCTACTTCGCCTGGTAATATGTTCAGGTGGACCGTTTCCTGCTGTGGTTAAGGATCTGCTAGACTGGCGCTGAACATGCAATCTCTATGTTAGACACCCATCCAAATGCCAAGCTGTGAGGTGAGGGAGGTCTGGATTTGGATGCCTGATCCTGCCTTGGTCCTGTGTGAGAAGATCCAGGAATAACCAGAATCTGAATGGTGATTGGGTGGAAAGCTTCAGGAGGTGTGTGAACTACAATTGCCGGGGCCAGTAGGGCTATGCTGCGTGCCTCACACAGATGGTAGAGGCACAGTTGATGATCCTCACTGCTGGAAAAAGGAATGAGGGCAGGAGACAAAGTTCTTGAAGCCTGAGATGCTGGACATAGTCCCCGGATAGCAAGGAGTTGTTTCCCCCGACTGGGGAAGTTCTATGCTAGTTATACTAAACTACACTACACTATATTAAACTATCTTAACTGAGCTATTTAAACTATGAAAGAACTATGGATATAAGTATACAACTCTTATTGAGATAAGAGCGAAGGAGAAATAGGGGTTCCGACTCAGGCCATATGTCAGTAAGAAGGAACTGGAGAGGTGCCAACCCTCACTGCCCTTTATACTCTCGGTTGGAAGCATGAGGGGAGACACTGCACATACACACCCACATGTGGAATACAGATGGGGGCATGACTCAAAGAAAACTATCACATTACATATGCATGGCTGAGAGTTTGACATTTCTGGCTGTGTTACTGAAGTGTGTTTAGAAAGAAGAAAGCTTACACACACACACACACACCCCTTTGCTAATCAGCAGCAATGGAAAAGGAAAGTACAAAGAATTACAGATCAATTTAATAACGTTTTAAAATTATGTATTTTTAAACATTTGCTTAAGTGTGACTGTGAATATTTAATTTTTTAAAGCTTTTTTTTTTAATCCTTACAACTACTCAATCATATACTTTATGCTACTAAGCCAGGGCATTCAGTAACAAGCAAATATTACAATAAGACAAAGTACTTTACTAACTTCTTATGAAGTAATTAGAAGCAAATTCACCCCATTTTATTACTTAATTAAAGCCAACTAATTCATGTATTAAGCCCTTGTATATTCTAAGTCATCCATTAGAAGAGTGAGGAAAAAAACTGGAAAATCAAGTAAAGCGTTTCATGTAGTGTGACAGGGTCGGGCCAGATGGCTACAGGAGAGTAATAGAAGGCAGATATATTAGCCCCAGGTTAAGTAGGTCCCTTTTCCCTGGGTAAGGTAACAGGGAAGATTCCAGAACAATCAGGAACCTTCTGGAGACAATTAAGACAGACATGCTGATTAGAACACCTGCAGCCAATCAAGAAGCTGCTAGAATCAATTAAGGCAGGCTAATCAGGGCACCTGGGTTTAAAAAGGAGCTCACTTCAGTTTGTGGTGCGCACGTGAGGAGCTAGGAGCAAGAGGTACTAGGAGCTGAGAGTGAGAACGCGTACAGTTGGAGGACTGAGAAGTACAAGTACTATCAGACACCAGGAGGAAGGTCCTATGGTGAGAATAAAGAAGGGGTTGGGAGGAGACGATGGGGAAGCAGCCCAGGGAGTCGTAGCTGTTGCACAGCTGTTCCAGGAGGCACTCTAGACAGCTGCATTCCACAGGGCCCTGGGCCGGAACCCAGTGTAGAGGGCGGGCCCGGGTTCCCCCCAAACCTCCCAACTGCTGGTCAGACACAGAAGGAGTTGACCTGGATTGTGGGTTGATGAAAACGGCCAAACTGAGGGCTGCCATGAAGCTCCAAGGCGAGCAAATCTGCCAATAAGCGCAAGACCCACCAAGGTAGAGGAGAAACTTTGTCACAGTAGGCTTCCATTCCTATGACAATTTGTCAGTGAAAGTTAAAGGCTTTTATTTTTGTTTTTTTAAAGACTTCAATACAGATGTTAGTACTTGGACACTGTAGTCAATTAAGGCACTTTACAGCTGTGATTATGTAGTGTACCAACGTCACACACTATGGATCCAAATTTCTCACACTGGGTTTAATTTCACTATAACTCCACTGAAGTAAATGGAATTACTTAGTAAATTACAATTTACTTAGAGCTAGCTGGGGGAAAAAATCAGAAAGTTCACATTTTTGACAAAACAAAAACTTTTGTTTTGGGGATGTTAGTTGACTATTTTCCATTTTCAGTTTGACAGTGTGGGCTGTGTGTGGAGGGAGAGGGAACATTTTCTGACCAGCTCTAAGCTTTACACATGGGCAAGTGACATCAGTATCTAATCTGATTTAATCTACATAGTTCTAATGCACCAGTCACGGTAGCATGTGAGTTGTAAGGCTAGGAAGAATTCTTGAATGGGGCCTTTATTAAATGTGAATTTTTTATATGAGTCATGAGTGATCAGTGTTTTAATTTCACTCTGTGTACAATATGTAGGGTGGAAGAAAAAGTTTGCAGTACTCTGAGCTATATTAGTGTTACGATGAATGAAGAGGAAAAGCTCTGCAATAGTTTTGAATTTTCGAATATAGTTTACAGTGCAAGTAAAATTACGATTAAAGTGAAGACTTCTAAACAGACCATATATTTCTAGAAAAGTAGAGCATAGTTCTAATAAAAAGAGCTTGATTTGATAGTTTAAATTACCACCCTGAATAATCTCCCAAATATAGTTTGTTGTCCTTTGTTGTTGTTGCTGTTTTTTTTAACGAGGTCATGTTCTGCACTGGCATTGGCCACTGTCAGACGATAGGATACTGCGCTAGATGAACCATTGGTCTGACCCAGTATGGCCATTCTTATGAAAAGAGGCTATTTGGCATGCACAAGTTACAGTAAATATAATTTAAAAATAAATGTCTGCTGCATATACAAAACTATGCAAATACAGATTGACAAGTGACATGCTAAAAATCAAATCTAAATATAATATTCATGAAAATAAAAGAGTAGCATAGGACGAAGGTTAGAAAGTTGAGGGGGAATGTACATACATAATGTTTTCAAATACAGTGGTATTTTCCTACTGCAATGAGGAATTGTCATATTACAGTAAAGAAACCACTACATTGCTGTCCTTTTTCAACAGGTTAGTTTTGCAACCAGTCTAAAGGGATATGTGCAGCTGCCAGCATGATGAAATGTAGATTTTTGTTGTTGTTGCTTTTGGATTGTTAGTTTAAGGGCAAACTTTCTGTTAGTGTAGGGGGAGGTGAGAACAGGGAGGCTGAGTGGCCATTTTGATGAGACTTAATTTTCAATGGGGAAAGCTGTAGGTAAATTTTATAAATCTAACCTTTAAAGTGCCAATTTCTGCTTTTGGTTGCCCTCAGTGTGGTGAGGATGAGAAATAATGCAAGGCTCCTATGATAGTTCGTCACAAAGATGTTAATAAAGACAGTCAGATTTTAATTTTCAGGTAAAATATGTAAGAGCATTACAATTAAGATTAAGGAATGCTCTGATCTTGCAAACAATTACACACACCTGTAACTTGTGCATCAAGTCAAGCATGTTCAAAATGTTTGCAGGATCAGAATCATAGATTAAAAATGATTTGAGGCAGAACAAGTACAGAAACACAAACCTTGAAAAGCAAAGGGATGTACACAGCATGATTAAGACATTAATTATAGAAGGCATTTCACTTTTTGGCATCAGTAAATTGAAGGGAATTTCCTTTCACATCTGTTCAGCCACAGTTGAACTTGATTAAATATACTCGACAGCTGAAGAAATGAATTTTAAAAAATCAGTTACAAGTTGATGGAAGAATACTGATCTTAGATGAGCATTGCAGTAATTCTTTGAGACAAAAATTGTGGAGGCCAAGTATGTTTATGGCCTAGGACCAAATGTTACTGGGTTTGGCACATACAGTGTTGGGCACTTGACTTATCGCCGGCCGTGTGAATGTGTATTATACTGAAGTCACACAGTTCAAGTACAATGCAAAAAAAATAAGCAATGCACTAAAATAATCATTGTTATCAAGAGTTCATTGGAATCTCCAAATGAAGAAATCAAAGATTTGGAATTTAAAGTCAATGCAGAAAGACTGTCCTCCTCTGTGACTTGTAAAACAATGTACAGTTCAAATAATTAGGCTTACACAAACTAGGTATATAAATTCCAAAGACAAGACAGGCAATGTTATAGTAGAGAAACATCAGTACTAAATTATGAGATGCTCCTTATTTTTTTCCTTATTAATACAGAATAGACTGTATAGAAATTGATTTCATGAGAGCATGTGAATATAACAAATAAGCATTTGTATATTTATATTATACAGCACAACCATAACTGAGAGAGTCCCAGCCATTGCATAGTCTACCATTGAATAACTGACCCAAGAGGTAGCCAGGCATGCTAAACTGCAGACATGGATGCATAAAGGGTGTCAAAGTCACTATTCCAGCGGCAGAGACTATAATGAATGTGGTGTTCTTGGGATTGAGGAGATATTGACAAATGACCTTGCAGACATTCTCTTTGTTAGTATACTGTAAGTTAATTCGCTTTTTGTTGGTGTATTTTGTGGATGAGAGCTGTGCTGAAGAGACTTCTCATCCAACAGTGAGCTGAGAATGGCTGTTGTGGAAACTGTTGCGTTGTATTGTTAATGCAGGCTTCTAATCAGAGTAATATGAAATGCTGTGGGGGGTGGGGCAGGGGATACTTTGTGGGAATAGGTACTTCAATCTCAGTTTACATGGATTCACATCTCTTCAGTGTCTCTCTGAGTTGTGAAGGAAACTCATTCAGACTCATGCTTTCAGGTGGCTTTGGTGCAAAATCATAAGATAGCCCAGGTGGAATAAAAATTCAAACAGAGGGGCAACTGTAATCTAGGGGATTTGCACAGAGCTATGAGTTAGGAAATACAGTTTTTATTGCCAACTTTTTCACTAACTTGCTTGCTTTAGGCACTTTTGAAAATGTTACCCATTTTCCCATGGCATTTTCACAGCTGCCCATGCTGACGGAGTCTTTTCATTTTGACTTTGCTGCTTGATAAAAGTCAGAGCGGCCACAGATGCACTGGAGCTGTCTCTCACTTGTCTGTGCTTCCATTACCTGCAAAATGGGGAAAATAATGATTATCCCTCTTGGCAAGGTATTCTGAGGTCAAGCTGCAAAATGTAATAATTGATTTAGTACCTAAATATTTAGCCAAGGCTGGAAAAAAGTACCATACCCTTATGTAAGGGGACTTTTGCCCCCTTACTAACATTCAGTGTGGGTGTTTTGGTTGGCTAGCTCCCAGTACTAAAAGGGGAAGGGTCTATGGGAAATCAGGACCCTGAGACTAATAGTCCCCAGGAACAATGGGGAGAGACCAATGCTCCAGGTCAGCCTGAATGACGGGGCGGGCAGGTTAATCAGGGAGTCGGGAGGCCCCGTCCTCCGTGTGAGCTGGATTTGCCTGGGTCAGACAGAGTGGGGCCGAGCTAAGGAGAAAGCAGGGGCCAAAGCTGAGCTGGGGAGCAGAGTTGTGCCAGATCCAGAGGGACCAGAAAAGCAGCCCAGAGAGAGCAGACCCTGTCCTGGGAGCAGAGCTGTAGCCCCAAAGCTAGAGGCACAGCCCAGAGAGAGCAGACCCTGTCCTGGGAGCAGAGCTGCAGCAACCAGAGCCAGAGGGGCCAGAAAAGCAGCCCACGAAGAAGGTCAGTGCTGGGAGCAGAGTCACAGAAGCAGCCTGCAGAGCAGACCTGTCCTGGGAGCAGAACTGTAGCAACCAGAGGCAGAGAAGAACAAAGAAGCAGCCCAGGGAGCTGGAGGCAGAGCAGCAGCAGCGCTGAGACAGAGTGGTGGAGCTGGGGCTGGAGCAGTCTGGAGCTGGGTGCGGTGAGCAGCTGGGGAGAGCGAGGGCGACCCTGGGCAGCAGGCCCAGCACAGGGAGACGCCTCAGCCAAGATGCTCTGCAGGCCAGGCTTGGATCGTACCCCCGACAGGGCGGGGGCAACCCTGGGAAGTAGGGTCCTACCACTTAGAGCATGAGAGCGTGTGGCCACCAGCAGAGCAAGTGTCCAACCCACAGCATCCCTGCAGCAGAGCCAGGGCCTGAGAAGGAGGCCTGGGACTTACAAGGAACAGATTGTGAACTGCCCTGACATTCCAGAGACACTGTTTGTGATGTTCCCTGCCACAGAGCAGGGTGATGTGTTTCCTTTAACCTTTCCCATTTTTCCTTATTCTTTTTAAAATTAATTGTTGATTAAATAACTTGCATTTGCTTTAACTTGTATGTAATGGTCAGTGGGTCAGAGAAGTGCCCAGTGCAGAGAGAGTACCCTGGAGTGGGGACACCCTAGCCCCTGTCCTAGGTGACCACAGCAGGGTTGGGGGTTGAGCTCCCCAGGAATCCTGGGCCCAGCCTTGTTGGGGTTACGAGGACTCTGCCAGTCAGGAGAGTCCTCAAGGGCGGGGAGGCCACTGTGTAAAGGAAGTGGGAGCGAGGACTCAGATCCTTTCGCTAGCCCACTTCACCGGAGTAGTGCAGAAGCCAGGAAAGTTTCCCACAATAGTGGGACTATTCCCCCGTTACACTTAGTAGACAGAGGAGTACCCCTACAAGCCAACAAGAAGAAATGAAAATTGAGGAGAGGGGGAGGAAGGTATTAGAGAACTCCAGAGTCAGTGCCTTGGTTCAGGAGACCAGACCCCATATCAGCTGCTGGGAGACCAGACCCCATCTCAGCTGTTGGGAAGCAGGAGGAGGCTGGGATTCCCAACAAGGAACTGGACACTAGTGGAGGGCTTGTTTCATATTAGCCTCTGATAAAGTTGAAGCTTGGTGGAGGGCTTGTTTCATATTAGCCTCTGATAAAGTTGAAGCTTCGCCCTGAGCCTCTCTGCCTGCGAGAAGGAAAAGGCCTGTGTCTCTTCCTACCCCCTTGACTTTTAAGTTTGTTTGAGGAGTTTTTGAAGGAGGGTTTGGGGTCGGGGTGAAAGTAAGTTAGAGGACTTACCGGTACGCTGGAGTCCTGAGCAGGGGGCGTGGCCTCAACCGGAAGAGGCAGGGCCTTAAATCCTGGGGCCCTTTAAATCTTGATTTAAAGGGCCAGGGTCCAGCTGCGGTAGTGGTGGCTGGGAGCCCGGGGCCCTTTACATCACCCCTGAGCTACCACCTGCAGAGGCAGCTGGGAGCCCTGGGGCTCGGGGGTGATTTAAGGGCCCAGGGCTCCAGCTGCCGCTACCACAGCGGAGCCCCGGGCCCCTTCAATCACTGAGGAGCCCTGGGGGCTCCCGGCTGCCACCGCTACCCCAGGGCTCTGGGCTCTGGCAGAGCTTTAGAGGGCCTGGGGCTCCGCTGTGGTAGCGGCTGCCGGAGCCCCGAGCCCTTTAAATCCCCGCCTGAGCCCTGCTGCCCGAGCCCTGGGGTAGTGGTGGCCGGGCTCCATCGGGGATTTAAAGGGCCCCGGGGCTCCAGCCACCGCTACCGCCCTGGCCCTTTAAATGCCTGCCAGAGCCCCACCGCCGCTCCCCCAGGGCTTTGGCAGCAGGGCTCAGGCGGGATTTAAAGGGCGCCAGGGCAGTAGCGGTGGCTGGAGCTCCGGGGCCCTTTAATTCCCCGCCAGAGCCCCGCTGCTGCTACCCCAGGGCTCGGGCAGCAGGGCTCAGGCCGGGATTTAAAGGGACCCGGGGGGGCATAGCAGCGGCTGGAGCTCCAGGGCTCTTTAAATCCCCGCCGCAGCCCCGCCACTGCTACTCCAAGGCTTTAAATTGCCCTCTCGGAAAGTCGGTCCTGGGACGGCGCACCGGCTCTTACCGGTACGCTGTACCGGGGCAAACAGGCTTACTTTCACCTCTGTTTGAGGTTCTCCTAATCTTCCCCTTCCCCAGGCCTCTAGCAGCAATAAGAGGCCTGCTTCAGACTTCCCAGGTCTTCTGCCCCTGTGAATAGCTGCTGTGTCTTCTTTTGCTGCTCATACTATAACTTTGCCAAGAGCAGGAAAGAGAAAGTGACATGAGAAAAATTTTCAAAAGCACCTTAAGTCCCATTTTCAAAAATGCCATAGGCAGTTTGGTGCCAAAGTCTTATTCTGAGTCAATGAGATTTAGGTTCCTAAGTGCCCATGGCACTTTCAAAAATGGAATTTTATGCACTCTTGAAAATGTTACCTCATGTCATTGTCACAGCTCCCAGTGCTGACTATTTTCCTTTTGACTTTGCTGCTTGGTAAAGGTCAGATGCATTGGAGCTGTCTCTCAGCAGATTCCAAAAGAACAAACTACATCAGTTCACATGTGAAAAGTCAATTTCAGCATACAAAAGCTACATTATTTTAAAATGCAGGTTGAATTCTGCAGAAGTGGTAGCTTTTTCCTCCCCTAAATTTGCTGTTGGGGTCGTCCCACTTCAAGCTCCAGAGAATTTTTCAAATATTTTATTTAGCACAGCAAAATTGAAACCCATTTCTTCTACCCCTAGGTAGGCTGCTACAAAGTTTACTGACTGGGTGCAGTACATTTTAATTTAATTGTATTACATTCACAAAATAATGTTGTGTATGTATGCCCTCCGACCAGCAAAGGGTGCATTGAGAGCCTTGCCTGGCTCATTTCATTGCCTAAACGCCAGGGCTCCAGCAAGGGTTTTGCATACTCTGTTTCCCTACCATGTCAGAGTGTGTCCAATCCTATATAAAACATACAGCCATTTCTGGAATGAACGCTTGAGGCTGCAAACTGAAATTCCTGTTCTGCAAACATTCCTGTAAGTAGAACTCAATGGCTTAAATGTTTTTGCTTTGCACAAACAAAAAAGGGGCTCATGCACATCAAAGCAAAGTAACTTTTTAATTTGAGTGAGTAGTTGTGGAATTGTTTGCCAGGATTTTCTGACCTCTATTTTAGTTCTGAAATTATCCCCTACTCTGCAGAGGTTCTGAATCAGTGAGAGGTAGACAGAACTGTCCGATCTAAAACAGTGAAAAAGCTCTCATACTTGATTATGTCCGACTGCATGTAAGACAACTTTAAAAGGCTCTTTTTGAAATACTTTTTAAAAATAGTTTAATTATTCTCTTTTGTTTTGATGAGGGTTATTTTTATTGAGTGATAATAAAGTGAAAAACATGTCTGCAAAACAAAAATGTCACTGGCAGAAAGCACCTGAAAATATCTTTTCCCCTTCTGGCGCTTCACATTGAAAGAGGACACAGGGTGGGAGTGTAGCTTATCAAAGTGCCATCACAAATGAACCTCAGGTATCGGAAACGCTCTGCTTTGGACAATTTATATGAAAAAAATTTATTTTAGTGGCTGCTTTATCAAAATATCTTTGTAGTATCAAAAATCCCCAATCGCCTGATCCCAAATGATGCTGAGTAACAGTATAGCCTTCTCAGCACCAGTCTTGTGTTTCTCAGCAAGTTTTTGTAATGAGTGCAATGGGATTACATTTATATAAATGCTTACAGTTCTGTTTTGGAATTGCAAATTACAGTTCATGCTTCCATGGCTGATAAATGTGGTTTTCCATTTTGAACTCACTGGACAAATATTTTGGTAATGGTGTATTGCTTTCTTTTGCCTGCCCATAACATTAATATCCCGAAATACATCAGTGACTGTAGAATAATTATTGCTGTGTACAGTGTTTCTGACATACTCCTGGACTAAACTGTGATAAAACAATAACCATTCAAATAAGCAATGTACCTTATTTTTAAATGTACACGGTCTAATCCTGCTTCTGTCCAAGCCTGTGGCCTTCTATCATTGTCTTTATGGGGACCTGGATTGGGCCTTCATTTTGCTATTGGACATAATTTTTTCCCTTAGTTTAGATCTTACTGGCTCTTGGACTTTATATCTTGGCACAAATTTTAGTTCTCATTACACTTTAGCTGCCCACGCTTTTCCTTGGCTTATATTTCATATTTTCCAATTGAAAAAGAGGTCAGCAAACCAAGTCAAACTGTGTTTTATGTATTCGGCAAAGAACCCAAATTATTTGTGTACTCAAAGTTTATCAGATCCTCTACTTTTTTTCCCGGTGTTTTTTAAATGCTTCCAGCCTAAATGATGTCTATTATAAATCCAGGAAATTATGTAAGACATTTAAATACTATAAGAGCAATATATCCGTCCCTAGATAGCACTGAGTGTATCTACCCTTTGTAAACATTCACACTACAAGCTTTATTAACATAATACGATGGGTTTGGCTTAAAACAGTTTTCTATTTTAAACAGTTTTGCCCTTAACTTTTAGAAGTTACTAGTGATCATATAATATTAATACAGGCATTTTCACACACACAACCAGGGTCTCAGCTACCTGAGCTCATACTCACTGTACATTCATATTGTACATTATTAACATGCAAATGTTGCCTGTGGACCATCAAACCAAAACAAATCCATGTCAATGAAGTTTATAACTCCACAACAAAAGAACCTCCTTCCGTTGCCAGGGGTTTGTTTCAAAGCAGTACAGACAGTGTAACTTAATCCCCCGCCCCATTTTATTTATGAAAAAAAAATTGATTCAGACCTCTCTCTCAGTGGTGCCTGCCCCAGCAGCATTCCACAAACAAAACAAGCAAATATGGAGTCACTTGCCCTTAGATTTCAGGAGAGATCTAGCAGCACAACCTTCCTCTTTCCAGGTTTCTGCTCTGCTAGGGAAAGGGCAGATTTTTATTTGCCAGGATGCCTTGTTTGTGTCCAGGACTACAGCCTGCCTGCTACAAAACTGCATTTCCTAGTAATCCTGCTTCCCTAGATTCCAGAGTTAGGTCAACCTGGGATTATTACCCTCAGCCAACATACCTGCTGGAGGTCTCTTGAAAGTTTGGGACTTTAGACTATTTTCTAAATGCTTAAATTAGAAAAGCTTTGAAATGTACCATTTTCTGATTGACACCATAGATTTATGGTGGAGCCTTTCCTTTACTGTTGTGTAAAATCCTTTGGGGGGTTCTTTTTATTTTTTTGTTATAAATATTTACATGATAAAGCCCCTGTGATTGGCTGGTCAGCCTGCATGTTCACTAAGCAACAGTACTAAAAATCCTAATAACACTTTTGTTTCAATGACCTTCATAAATGCACTCATGTCTTCCTCACTTATGAGCAAGGCAGCCATGTCAATTTCATGCCGATAAAATCTGTATGCCATATCACTCCTTCATTTATGTATCTCTTATCAATATAAATATAAATAGCATGTGTATATCTCAGTATGCATGTACATATTCCACAATCTTTCATTCGTCAGTTACCATAGCCATGAAATTTAATTGGCTGAAGCTGTCATTCACTGTACTATAGCAGATGTAAGCACCTTGGCAGAGGGTTATATAATGAACTTGTTTTTAGTGCAATCTTCACATTTCATAATAGATACCAAATATGAAAAGACTGTTGTTGATTATTAGTATGTCCTGCTATGATAAGTATTTATTCTACAGAGTCTGCAAACTTTATTTTGTTAGGACTTTCATGTAGGACATTATTGTTTCACTGATATCCATTTTTAAATTAGAAACTCAGGATAAGTAGGTCATCTATAGCTTTCTATTTTGGAACATTTATATTTTCTTTTAAATATACACTAAATTATTTACTTGAATAGTGAGATGAAACAAGATGTCAGGAAAAAAGTCTCATTACCTTGCAGTGTCAACCAGGCAAGCTTTGAATCCTATGCCTTTTAAAGTTAGTATCCTGTAGCATCAGGATTATATTCTTGTATAAAATAAACATATCTGTTAGTCTAAATAGCAAACACAATGTATTTGCTGTAGGGGTGATTAATGTAGATTTAGATTGATTTATTTTATTCCTCCAGCTTTGCTGAAGAAACATCCAAGGATTTAAGTGAGGATATAGAGTGTCTTTAAAACATACAAACACTGCAGGAAACCCCACCGCCCTCCATACAAGTGATTTGCATTCTTCATCAATGAAACGATTCTGACACAAAAGACGTATATAAGTATCCTCCTCTGACACCCTCTATCCCATAAACTATCCATGTCCCAGAAGCCTGGAAAAATAGAAGAGCCTTGTATAATGCCCTGAAGGTTTGGGTATTTTCAGAATAAGAGGGGAGGGAAGGAATGAATTCCAAAGCAGAGAACCCTCAGATAGTGTCTTGCTGTCCAGTCCCCTTCTTTTTAAACCAGGGGACTGATAGCTTGAGGTAGATGCCGTACTGAGTATCCTTGTAGCTCATTTTAGGACACTCCTGACCTCACATGCCCATTGAACACAAAGGGTGATGAGAGAACCCACATGGGAGAACTTTCAAACAGATAAGCAAGTACTCAAAACTACCCCGAGATCCCTCGCAGAGGAAAGGAGCCACTCTGTCTATCTCTGCCAGGGTGTGCACAAGTGTTAACTAGTCGTCTTGGTGGATAGCAGTTGACAGAACAAAAACAATCACCAGATCTTCATCCATTGACAGGAGGAAAGCAAGGAATGCAACCAATAGTTTCCATATCATGCCCAGGCCTGAAACAGGATTTACTGGGTTTTGGGGGGATGGGAGGTGTTTGGGCAGTGTTAGGAAAGCTGAGACACCATATACCAGTAAAACTGCTTCTGCACAACCTTTCCTCCTGAAATTCTGAGTTTTGTCCAAGGTCACTATTTGGCAAGACTGCCTGTATCGGAGATGGCTTCTTGCGGAGAGGCTTCAGCAATGCCCTTGAGAACAGCTAATACCCTGCCTTCCTGACGTAAGGCAAGCATCTCTGCCAGGGTGCGACCAGTGTCTCTGACCACTAGCTTTCACCAGCCAGGAAGCACATGAATCAAGCTGATGGGTTGCAGCCCAAAGTTTCCCCAAAGCCAAGTGAGCAATACTGGTTGAAACTATAGTCAAGAACAGAATCATCAGACATATAGATGAACACAGTTTGTTGGGGAAGAGTAAACTTATTTTTTGTAAAGGGAAATCATGCCTCCGCAACCTACTAGAATTCTTTGAAGGGGTCAACAAGCATGTTTACAAGGCTGATCCAGTGGATATAGTGTACTTAGATTTTTCCGAAAACCTTTGACCACGTCCCTCACCAAAGACTCTTAAGCGAAGTAAGCTGTCATGGAATAAGAAGGAAGGTCCTCTTATGGATTGTTAACTAGTTAAAAGATAGGAAACAAAGGGTAGGAATAAACTGTCAGTTTTCAGAATGGGGAGACGTAAATAGTGGTGTCCCCCAGGGGTGTGTTCTGGGACCAGTGCTATTCAAGATATTCATAAGCGATCTGGAAAAAGGGGTAAACAGTGAGGTGGCAAAATTTGCAGATGATACAAAACTACTCAAGATAGTGAAGTCCAAAGCAGCCTGTGAAGAGTTACAAAGAGATTTCACAAAACTGGGTGACAGGGCAACAAAATGGCAGATGAAATTCAATGTTGATAAATGCAAAGTAATGCACGTTGGAAAACATAATCCCAACTATACATATAAAATGATGGGGTCTAAATTACCTGTTACCACTCAAGAAAGAGATCTATGAGGCATTGTGGATAGATCTCTGAAAACATCCACTCGGTGTTCAGCAGCAGTCAAAAAAGTGAACCGAACATTGGGAATCATTAAGAAAGGGATAGATAAGACAGAAAATATTCATATGGCCTCTGTATAAATCTATGGTACACCCACATCTTGAGTACCTCATGCAGATGCGGTTACCCCTTCCCAAAAAAAGATATATTGCAAGTTGGAAAGGTACAGAAGAGGACAACAAAAATGATTAGGGATATGGAGGAGAGATTAATAAGACTGGGATTTTTCAGCTTGGAAAATGGGCAACTAAGGGGGGGATATGATAGAGGTCTATAAAATCATGAATGGTGTAGAGAAAGTAAATTAGGAAGTGTTATTTACTCTTTCTCATAACACAAGAACTAGGGGTCACCAAATAAAATTAATAGGCATCAGGTTTCAAACAAACAAAAGTATTTTTTTACACAACGCACAGTCAACCTGTGGAACTCTTTGCCAGAGGATGTTGTGAAGGCCAAGACTATAACAGGGTTCAAAAAAGAACTAGATGAATTCATGGAGGATAGGTCCATGAATGGCTATTAGCCAGGATGGGCAGGGATGGTGTCCCTAGCCTCTGTTGCCAAAAGCTGGGAATGGGCCACTTGATGATTACCCATTCTGTTCTTTCCCTCTGAAGTGCCTGGCATTGGCTACTGGAAGACAGGATACTGGGCTAAATGGACATTTGATCTGACCCAGTATGACTGTTCTTATGTTCTTATTAATACTTGTCAGATACTAAGCAGAGAAAACTCTGCATCTGTTCCTTGATGCAGAAAGCTCAGTGCGGATCCAAGCTATAATCCACATCCATGGCACGAAGCTTCAAAAACTCATCACCATAATCAAGCAAGGCTCAGTATATCTCACCTTTTCCTGTCTGTGGAGCAGGCTCTCTGTATAGCACAATGACCTGTGAAGATGGAACTGGGGAAGAGGGAAATTAGTGTCAATGAAGGGGGATAAAAAAATCAAAATGTTCTAAAGGTCCCGTAGTAGTGTGACTTGTTGACTGGACAGTATTCTCTTTCTGAGGAAAGATGGTCCAATAGTTAGGGCACAAGGCCAGGACTTGGAAGACCCAGGTTCAGTTCCCTGATCTGCTACAGCCTTCCAGTGTGAACTTAGGCAAGTCACTTAGCTTCTCTGTGCCTGAGTTCCCTATCTGTAAAAATGAAGATGACAGTACTTTTCTATCTCATGGGTGTTGTGATAAATGCATTAAAGTTTGTGAAATGCTCAGACAGTATGGTGGTGGGGCCCTCTATGTAGTTTAGATAGATAGAGACATCTGGAAACATTCTAGTTTCATTTGCCTCTCACAGTGAATAGTAAAACAGGTCCTGCATTCTGACCTCAAATTGAAGGAGGTAGTAGGAACCACCCCCAAGCACCAGTATGAGACCTAACACCAGACTGCAGCCAGATGGATGAGTTGAGCGTTGAACCATAAGGTGTGGTCCCATTGTTGTTATGGTAGTCATGAGCTGAACTGCAAGATTTACTAGGGGTCACCAAGTACAATCAACTCTGGCAAAACCAGCAACACTTAGAGAAGAACTTGGACAGAGCTTGTGCAGTGCATGGGTGATCTATACACAAGGGCTGGTCCCCCATGAACCCACCCTTGTGCTTACATGGAGGACTTACGTATATTAAATACATTCAAATATTAAAGGTCGAAATAGTTTGTGTATTTGTTCCACTAGAAAGACCATATGAGATTTAATGTAGTTCAAACAGAGGTTTTTTCTTCCATACAATTGCCTAGGGAGGTTGTGGAATCTCCATCATTTGAGATTTTTAAGAGCAGATTAGACAAATACCTGTCAGGGATAGTCTATCTAGATGATACTTAGTCCTGCCATGAGTGCAGGGGACTGGACTGGTTGACCTTTTGAGGTCCCTTCCAGTCCTACAATTATATGATTGTATAATGGTTATACTAAAATTACTGCCTCTAATTTTTTGTTTTTATTTATTTCCCATACAGGTGTAACTAAGCATCTCCTTAGAATATTCAGTTCTTTGTGTGTTTTTCGTAGTTGCTCTTTGTGACCAGGGTCCTTGTGGGGAGCCAGCTGTGGTCACTCAATTAGGGTGAACTGCAAACGCCAAACAGCTGGTGGATAGTCCAATACTTAGATTCACCAAGCCAGTATAAAACAGCTTCTTTATTACCTTACTGATTACTCAGAAGTCCAAACAACACAGTTCCCTTAAAGTGATCCAGCCTCAGGCCTCCATCCAGGTACCCACATCAAATATGAGAATTTCTGTAATTTTATTTCATCACATAAAAGAACATAAAAAAAATTATCTCCCAGGTTATTGAATATTCCAGATCTTACCCAAATACCCCTACAGCCAATTCTTATTAACTAAACTAAAATTTATTAAAAAACAAAAAAGAGAGGGTATGGTTAAAAGATCAATATACATACAGACATGAGTTCAATTCACTGAGGTGCAGATTCATAGCAGCCCCATCAGCTCCCCCACCCCTGCTCCCAGCATCTCCCGCCCACCGGCAGCCCGGCTGATCAGCGCCTCCCCCTTCCTCCCCACACCTCCCGATCAGCTGTTTCGTGGATGCAGGAGGCTCTGGGGGGGAGGATCAAGGGCACAGCAGGCTCAGGGGAGGAGGTGGGAAGGGGTGGAGTGTGGGTAGGGCCTGTGGCAGAGCCAGGGGTTGAGCAGTGGGCACCCCCCGGCACACTGGAAAGTTGGGGCCTGTAGCTCCAGCCCCGGAGCCGGTGCCTATAGAAGGAGCCGCATATTAACTTCTGAAGAGCCGCATGTGGTTCCGGAGTTATAGGTTGGCCACCCCTGATTTAAATGCTAGCATCTTCTTTTGACCTCTGAATTATCGGAATACAGCATAGACAGGGACTGTTGATTACATTGTCGACCCTATTCATACATATGTAAATACGCAAAACCACAAACATCTCCCCACATGTCTTCTGTGGGATATTTATTTTGCAGAATGTTTAACCCTTTCTAACCATGCATCACACACTGCAATTTCTTTGGAGAACTGGAAAGGACATTTATATGAAGAGTGATTTGCCACCAATCTGGATATTGTGTTAGGAGTTTGAGTTAATCTTCCTCATTGTTTTCCTTATTATGTGATATAATTGTAATGAATAACATGTCAAAGCAGTCTGCACTCGTGAGCATTAATTACTTATGTGGGTTTGTGAAGTGTACAGAAATGTCATTTCATAATCTAGTATTTCAATTAACTTAAGCCTCCTTTAGTAAATTAATTTAAATTTTACATGGAGTCTTAAGTGGTGAATGCAAGCTGGAGAAAGATTGTTTTTGTTAACCAACCAGGAGGGTAATTACAGTAGTTCCCCTGTTCAATATCTGGATAACACTTTGAATACAGGAATCTCAACATTTGTCTTGGAATTGGAGCAAGAAGATACTATAATAGATTATAGTTGGTTAGGAAATACAGTAGGGCTGTCAAGTGAATAAAAAAATTAATCACGATTAATCGCACTGTTAAACAAGAATAAAAACCACTTATTTAAATATTTTAGGATCTTTTCTACATTTTCAAATATATTGATTTCAATTAAAACACAGAATGCAAAGTGTACAGTGCTCACTTTGTTTATTTTTATTACAAGTATTTGCACAAAAAACAAAATAAATAGTATTTTACAATTCACCTAATACAAGTACTGTAGTGCAATCTCTTTATCATGAAAGTTAAACTTACAAATGTAGAATTATGTACAGAAAACGGCATTCAAAAATAAAACAATGTAAAATTGTAGAGCCTGCAAGTCCATTCAGTCCTACTTCTTCTTCAGCCAATAGCTGAGACAGACAAGTTTGTTTACATTTGTAGAAGCCAATGCTGCCTGCTTTTTGTTTACAATGTCATCTGAAAGAGAGAACAGGCATTTGCATGACACTGTTGTAGCCGGCGTCGCAAGATATTTATGTGCCAGATGCACTAAAGATTCGTATGTCCCTTCATGCTTCAACTACCTTTCCAGGGGACATGCGTCCATGCTGATGATGGGTTCTGCTCGATAACAATCCAAAGCAGTGTAGACCAACGCATGTTCATTTTAATTATCTGAGTGAGATGCTACCAGCAGAAGGTTGATTTTTTTTTTTTTTCGTGGTTCGAGTTTTGTATTTTCCGCATTGGAGTGTTGCTCTTTTAAGACTTCAGAAAGCATGCTCCACTCCTCATCCCTCTGAGATTTTGGAAGGCACTTTAGATTCTTAAACCTTGGGTCGAGCACTGTAGCTACCTTTAGAAATCTCACATAGGTACCTTCTTTGCGTTACGTGAAATCTGCAGTGAAAGTGTTCTTAAAATGAACAACTTGTGCTGGGTCATCATCTGAGACAGCTATAACATGAAATTTATGGCAGAATGCGGGTAAAACAGCAGCAGACGTGCAGTTCTCCCCCCAGGAGTTCAGTCACAAATGTAATTAACACATTATTTTTTTAACAAGCGTTATCAGCATTGAAGCATGTCCTCTGGAATAGTGGCCGAAGCATGAAGGGGCATACAAATGTTTAGCATATCTGGCACGTAAATACCTGTAGCAATGCCAGCTATAAAAGTGCCATGCAAATGCCTGTTCTTACTTTCTGGTGACATTATAAATAAGAAGAGGGCAGAATTATCTCTTGTAAATGTGAACACACTAGTGTGTTTAGTGATTGGCTGAACAAGAAGTAGGACTGAATGGATTTGTAGGCTCTGAAGTTTTACATTGTTTTGCTTTTGAGTGCAGTTTTGTAACAAAAACAAATCTACATTTGTAAGTTGCACTTTCACGACAAAGAGATTGCACTACACTACTTGAATGAGGTGAATTTAAAAATACTATTTCTTTCGTTTATCATTTTTAGTGCAAATATTTGTAACAAAAATAATATACACTTTGATTTCTATTACAACACAGACTACAAACATCCAAAATTTTAGCAAAATGTAGCAAAACATCCAAAATTTCAATAAATTTTCAATCGGTATTCTATTGTTTAACAGTGCGATTAAAACTGCGATTAATCACGATTAATTTTTTTAATCATGATTAATTTTGGGGGGGTTAATCACATGAGTTAACTGCGTTTGATTGACAGCCCTAAAATACAGTATATATAAATTGTGTTGGGGGGATTTATATAGACAAACTTTTATTCTGATCACAAAATGTAATACTTTGGTGAAGAGATTAATGTCCAGATTTTCAGGCATATTGAAACCCATTTGGGTGGTGCAAATTGTAGATGCAAATAACTGCAGGAACAAAACTGCACACAGAAGAATGGAGGACCATTTAAGACTGGGCTGAGATTTTGCTTTCAAATCCTTTTTTTAGTTGCAGAGGGTCAGGATTGTTGCTTGTAAAAACTATAAAAGGCCAGTATTCAACTTCCATTTTTCCCTTGAACATATGCATTGGGTTTATATAAATCTGAACCCATGCACCATGTGTTTAATGCATTACATTGAACTTTCGTAAGTAAGGTTTTGCAAGCTCCCAGGGTTTTCATGGTTTCATGAATCAAAGCCAACCTGTTTGGTTTGCCAGGGTTTACAAATCTGAAAACTCTAAATGTGATGACTTTCTGCACACTATGTACTACCTCTTCCCAACAGGGCCCAGGATGCCCTCCTGTAACTTGCACAATCCTCCTCCAAGAAGATCTCAAGAACCCCCAACTCCCATCTTAAGCTATATGGAGGAGGAGGATCAGCAACCCTCTGGAATGGCCAGCTGCCCCTGTTTCCTTGGTCAATGTCTGTCACCTGTCATGGTGCACTATTAGCTGAGTGCACTCTGGGGATTATCAGGTCCCAGAATGCGGTCAAAAGCTTCACGAGAGCCTGCAGTTTTACTATAGTACTATTTTCAGTCCCTGTTGGTGCGGTGGCAAGGTACTGTACATACTTCCAAAAGATTTCAGAGACAGCAAGCCTAATGGGAGCCAACACAGACACTCCAGATGGGAGGAATGGCCTAGCCAGTCACCCCCTGAAAATCTAGCAAGTGATCACAAAATGAATTACATCTAGCAAGTGCCATAAATGGCAAGAAGTGGTTTAAATACATTAGGAGTGAGTGAAAGAGGAAGAAAAATGTAGGCCCACTATACAGCAGGAAAGGAGATCTAATAATGAATGACATCAAGAAGGCTGAGGTGTTTAAAGCCTGTTTTGCTTCACTCTTTTCTAGAAAAGTTAATTATGACCAGCTGCTTAACCCAATTCATATTAACAACCGAGGGAGGTAATACAAGCCAGAATAGGGAAAGAACAGGTTAAAGGATATTCAAGTCAGTGGGCCTGATGAAGCAATCCTAGGATACTGAAGCAATCTTGGAACCATTATTGATTTGCTCTGAGAACTCATGGACAGGTGAGATTTCAGAGAACTAGAGAATGGCAAGCATAGTACCTATCTTTCAAAAGGGGAATAAAGAGGACCCAGGGAATTAGATACAGTTCAGACTAACTTTGATGTGGAAAGATACTGGAACAAATTTTTAAATAATCAAATGCAAGCACTTAAGGGATAATAATGTAATAGCTGCAATATGTAATAGCCGCCATGGATTTATCAAGAACAAATCATGCCAAACCAACCTAATTTCCTTCTGTGACGAGGTTACTGGTCTAGTGGATCGGGAAACACTATATATGGGATATATTTTGGTCTTAGTAAAGTTTTTGACACAGTCCCATATGACATTGGCATAAGCAAACTGAGGAAATGTGGTCTGGAGGAAACTACTATGAGGTATGTTAACTGGTTGAAAATCCAAACTAAAAGAATAGTTATCATAGACTCATAGAATAGAATCATAGAATATCACGGTTGGAAGGGACCTCAGGAGGTCATGTAGACCAACCCACGGCTCAAAGCAGGACCAATCCCCAACTAAATCATCCCAGCCAGGGCTTTGTCAAGCCTGACCTTAAAAACCTCAAAGGAAGGAGATTCCACCACCTCCCTAAGTAACGCATTCCAGTGCTTCACCACCCTCTTCATGAAAAAGTTTTTCCTAGTATCCAAACTAAACCTTCCCCACTGCAACTTGAGTTGTTCTGTCATCTGCTACCACTGAGAACAGTCTAGATCCATCCTCTTTGGAACCCCCTTTCAGGTAGTTGAAAGCAGCTATCAAATCCCCCCTCATTCTTCTCTTCTGCAGACTAAACAATCCCAATTCCCTCAGCCTCTCCTCATAAGTCATATGTTCCAGTCCCGTAATAATTTTTCTTGCCCTCCGCTGGACGTTTTCCAATTTTTCCACATCCTCCTTATAGTGTGGGGCCAAAACTGGACACAGTACTCCAAATGAGGCCTCACCAATGTCGAATAGAGAGGAACAATCGCGTCCCTCAATCTGCTGGCAATGCCTCTCCTCATACAGTACAAAATGCCGTTAGCTTTCTTGGCAACAAGGGCACACTGTTAACTCACATTCAGCTTCTCATCCACTGTAACCCCTAGGTCCTTTTCTGCAGAATTGCGGCCTAGCCATTCAGTCCCTAGTCTGTAGCGGTGCATGGGATTCTTCTGTCCTAAGTGCAGGACTCTGCACTTGTCCTTGTTGAACCTCATCAGATTTGTTTTGGCCCAATCCTCTAATTTGTCTAGGTCCCTCTGTATCTTATCCCTACCCTCCAGCGTATGTACCACTCCTCCCAGTTTAGGGACTAAGGTGAGGCTGACTGGCCTGTACTTCCCCGGATCCTCCTCCTTCTCTTTTTTTAAAGATGGGCACTACATTAGCCTTTATTCAGTTGTCCAGGACCTCCCCCGATCGCCGTGGAGTTTTCCAAGATAATGGCCAATGGCTCTGCAATCACATCCGCCAACTCCTTTAGCACTCTCGGATGCAGCGCATCCAG
Organism: Eretmochelys imbricata; assembly: GCF_965152235.1. Taxonomy (NCBI): domain Eukaryota; kingdom Metazoa; phylum Chordata; order Testudines; family Cheloniidae; genus Eretmochelys; species Eretmochelys imbricata. Next base: position 247,217,101 of record NC_135573.1, read on the forward strand.
CCCCATGGACTTGTGCTCATCCAGCTTTTCTAAATAGTCCCGAACCACTTTTTTCTCCACAGAGGGCTGGTCATCTCCTCGCCATGCTGTGCTGCCCAGTGCAGTAGTCTGGGAGCTGACCTTGTTTGTGAAGACAGAGGCAAAAAATAGATTGAGTACATCAGTTTTTTCCACATCCTCTGTCACTAGGTTGCCTCCCTCATTCAGTAAAGGGCCCACACTTTCCTTGATTTTCTTCTTGTTGCTAACATACCTGAAGAAACCCTTCTTGTTACTCTTAACATCTCTTGCTAGCTGCAACTCCAGGTGTGATTTGGCCATCCTGATTTCACTCCCGCATGCCTGAGCAATATTTTTATACTCCTCCCTGGTCATTTGTCCAATCTTCCACTTCTTGTAAGCTTCTTTTTTGTGTTTAAGATCAGCAAGTATTTCACTGTTAAGCCAAGCTGGTCACATGCCATATTTACTATTCTTTCTACACATTGGGATGGTTTGTTCCTGTCACCTCAATAAGGATTCTTTAAAATACAGCCAGGTCTCCTGGACTCCTTTCCCCCTCATGTTATTCTCCTGCCCATCAGTTCCCTGAGGGAGTCAAAGTCTGCTTTTCAGAAGTCCAGGGTCCGTATTCTGCTGCTCTCCTTTCTTCCCTGTGTCAGGATCCTGAACTCGACCATCTCATGGTCGCTGCCTCCCAGGTGCCCATCCACTTTTGCTTCCCCTACTAATTCTTCCCAGTTTGTGAGCAGCAGGTCCAGAAGAGCTCTGCCCCTAGCTGGTTCCTCCAGCACTTGCACCAGGAAATCGTCCCCTACATTTTCCAAAAACTTCCTGGATTGTCTGTGCACCGCTGTATTGCTCTCCCAGCAGATATCAGGGTGATTGAAGTCTCCCATGAGAACCAGGGCCTGCGATCTAGTAACTTCTGTAAGTTTCCGGAAGAAAGCCACGTCCACCTCATTCCCCTGGTTTATAGCAGACTCCACTCCACGACATCACCCTTGTTGCTCACACTTCTAAACTTAATCCAGAGACTCTCAGGTTTTTCTGCGGTTTCATACCGGAGCACTGAGCAGTCATACTGCTCTCTTACATACAATGCAACTCTTTCACCTTTTCTGCCCTGCCTGTCCTTCCTGAACAGTTTATATCCATCCATGACATTATTCCAGTCTTGTGAGTTGTCCCACCAAGTCTCTGTTAGTCCAATCACATCATAATTCCTTGACTGTGGCAGGACTTCCAGTTCTCCCTGCTTGTTTCCCAGGCTTCTTGCATTTGTGTATAGGCACTTAAGATAACTTGCTGATTGTCCCACTTTCTCAGTATGAGGCAGGAGCCCTCCCCTCTTGCATTCTCCTGCTCGTGCTTCCTCCCGGTATGCCACTTCCCCACTTACCTCAGGGCTTTGGTCTCCTTCCCCCAGTGAACCTAGTTTAAAGGCCTCCTCACTAGGTTAGCCAGCCAGCCTGCTTGTGAAGATGCTCTTCCCCCTCTTCGTTAGGTGGAGCCCGTCTCTGCCTAGCACTCCTCCTTCTTAGAACACCATCCCATGGTCAAAGAATCCAAAGCCTCCTCTCCGACACCACCTGCGTAGCCATTCGTTGACTTCCACGATTCAACGGTCTCTACCCGGGCCTTTTCCTTCCACGAGGACGATGGACGAGAACACCACTTGCGCCTCAAACTCCTTTATCCCTCTTCCCAGAGCCACGTAGCCTGCAGTGATCCGCTCAAGGTCATTCTTGGCAGTATCATTGGTGTCCACATGGGGAAGCAGGAAATGGCAGCAGTCTGAGGGCTTGATGAGTCTCAGCAGTCTCTCTGTTACATCGTGAATCCTAGCTCCTGGCAAACAGCAGACTTCTCGGTTTTCCCGTTTGGGGCGGCAGGTAGATGACTCAGTCCCCCTGAGGAGGGATTCCCCGACCACCACCACCCGCCTCCTTCTCTTGGGAGCGGTGGTTGTGGAACCCCCGTCCCTAGGACAGTGCATCTCATGCCTTCCAATCGGTGGAGTCTCCTTCTGCTCCCTTCCCTCAGATGTATCGTCTAGTCCACTCTCCGCATTCGTACCTGTGGAGAGAACATGAAAACGGTTGCTTACCTGTATCTGCATTGCTGGTACATGGACGCTCCCCTTTCTTCTTCTAGAGGTCACATGCTGCCAAATTTCTTCACCGTCTTTCTGTCCCCGCTGCGCATCTGAATCTTCAGAACGTTGTGTCCCTAGAAGCATATCCTGACGTCTGTCCGGGAAATCTTCAGTTTCTCTTATGCAACGCAGGGTTGATACTTGTTTCTTCAGACCTTGAACTTTCTCTTCCAATATGGAGACCAGCTTGCACTTTGTACAGACAAAGTTGCTTCGCTCCTGTGGAAGAAAGACAAACATGGCACATCCTGTGCAGGTAACAGCTGAACGTTCACCATCCATATTACCTTCCTTCTAAGAGCTTCCTCAGGTGTTGTAGTAACTACTCAGAGAAGCCTGCAAGATGAAAGCCTCAGGGGGCTCTCCCCAGGCAAACTCCCTCTGTTAGCCTCTCCGCTGTTCGCGGCTCAGCTGGTTCACAGCTGACTGGCTTTTTATAACAGTCAGGCCCACTCACGGCTCACGTGGAACAAAGCACTCCCAATTCACACTTTTCAAACAATCAAACACACGGATAACAATGGTTTGCTATCATCCTGGGAGGACATATCAAGTGGGGTTCTGCAGGATTAGACAAACACCTGTCTCAGGGATGGTTTAGGTATACTTATTCCTCCCTCAGTGAAAGGGGCTGGCCTATATGACTTCTAGAGGTCCCTACGAGCTCTATAGTTCTATGGTACTAAATCCTGCTGTGAAGAACTCATAGTCTAAAATCATGATTTAGTTCAATATAAACAGAACAGCATATGTGTATGTGCTGATGGAGTAGATGGGTTTGTAGATTTTTTTTTTGAGAGAGAGAGACTCAACTCAAATGTAAAAATTGTAGTAAGTGTATTTTGAAAATTTAGAATTACATTCTATTTCATCCTTGTTCATGCTGTTCCTCTTATTAACTCCCATGTGATAGTATTTTCAAGGGGCCCTAACAGAGCCACAGGTATGGCATACTGCCACACCAGGACCTTATTCTTGGAAGTACTTTCTCTGGGATGTGGTCAACCCTGGATTGTCATAACATCAGCAACGCGACATTTTCAGTACTGCCCTGTCCTATTAGAACAGTGGTTTTGGACGGAGGTAATGTGAAAAGTTGTGTTATAAGCATTGTTGGACTGTTGGATTCTGAGATGCCCACGCTCACACCGTAACATATGTATACTTGAATTTGCCAGAGTTTTTCATTTATTCAGTCAGTCTCTAGCTGAAGTTGTCTCCATTATTGCAAGGAAAATAGTTTCCATATGAAACTTAAATATCCTCTGAGCTACATGTTCACATCCTTGTCAGCATTTTACAAGTATAAAAGAGAAAATATTTCTTATAGTTGAAACACTTTTTTGGCAAAGGAGTCTGAGGAGTATTTGAATAGGACAAATATTCAAGAAAGATATAACAATGTAAAGACCAAGCCAAATAAAGAGTTCTAATAGATACTGTGTGCAAACAGAACTTCTACTACAATTATTTATCCCCACTTATTTTCTTGTTTGTACTGTCTGGTTTGTACTGTATTGTTGGATTACAGTAATGCTGTATTTTCTTAAAATTGTTTTACGATAGTAACTATGTCTAAAAAGCTACTAACAAATATTTTTCCTTGTCTTTGGATAGAGGTTTGGATACATTTACTAGTTTGTTTTAAAGAAAACTTTTCAACCTGAGTTTGCTTTTCTAAAAATCCGAAGCCGATTGATGCCTATTAGAGAGTAGACGTGATTTCTCCCATCTTGGACTTGCAGCTGTCTCTTTCATTTATATTTTCATTTTCTGGGATTTGAATAGTGGATGTGTGCATAACTTGAAACTGTATGTGCTCGTCTGAGCATCACTCATGTCTATTTAGCAAAGTATGTAAAGGTGGTCAAAATACCCTGCTTCAATAAGATAAGTTTTGGAGTTGCATGGCTTCTAACTCTGAAGTACTGAAGAATTAGCAGTATGCCTGTATCTCAAACAGAAAGGGTTTCCTTATTATTGCTGTTCAATATTAGAGGTCTGGGAGGCATAGAAAAGCAGAGAATGCTGTAAGAACATCAAGTGTTTAAAAAAAATTAAATAAATTAAGCCACTTAAAAGTAATGATGACACAAAGGTGCTGCTGACATAAGCCCCGTGGGAAAAGTATTTTGTAAAGTTGGTTTACAGAAGATATTGTAGATCTGCATAGGGCAGGTACGCATGTGCTGTGATGTATGTGACGTACACAGGAAGTGTTCTAACGTGGTTATATTTTTTAGGTAAGCTATTACAGAATTTATGAGTCAGGGTGTATAAAAATACTTTGTCTCAAGAACAGCCTTCAGACTAAGATTCAGACAAACACTGAACACACTATATTATACAGCACGCTGGATTATGTCAGGCAAATGTTGTTAATCCCTGTTTCCTGGAGTTTATAATCAGATGTTAAACTCTAGGCTAAAGATGGCTCCCAAAAACACTGAATGGCAGTCAACCCAGAAAAGAGACCTGAGGGTCACTGTAGATAGTTTAGTGAAAATCTCATCTCAATATGCAACTATAGTCAAAAAATCAAGCAAGCCTGTAGGATGCATAAGGAATGGGATGGAGATTAAGACAAGCAAATATAATACTTTTATATAAATCAATGGTGCAGTCACATTTGGAATGTTGTGTGTATGACTAGCCGCCACAGCTCAAAAAGGATACTGCAGAAGGAGGTTCAGAGAAGAGTGATGAGAATGATCATTGGCTTGAGAACACTCTCAGATGAAGAAAGCTTGAAAAGATTGGGATTGTTTGCCTTAGAAAGGAGACTAATGAGAAGCGACATGATAAAAGTACGTAAAACAATGAATGGTATAGAGAGAGTGGATCAGAGACTTCTGTTCTCCTTGTCTCACAGCACAAGAACAAATGGAATTTAATACCATCCAGTCACCTCCTAAGCACCCTCTCATGGCCAGAGGACACTGCAGCACCCTGCCTCTGTTTCCCCATCTTCAGGGCCCTCTAAGTATTCTCAGTTCAAAGGTGGCTCAAACAGTCCCCACAACAGGTACCATTTATTTAGTCTTCCGATACATACTGGTCCTCTATGCCCTAGCAGTTCAGTGTCTTTCTGCTGATTAACGAAAAAGAGAAACTCAGAGTTTTCATCCCTGCTGCACTATACAGTCTGTACCCTGCTTGGATAGGATCTTTCCAGGGTAGCCCTACCTGGAGAGCTTTCTCCCACTCTCTCTTGCATCTTCATTTTTTTCCCATGCTGACTCAGGGCCCTGCAGAAGCCTTCTTGCAATGTCTACAGACATAGCTGGAGCATGCAGAGCTTCCCCCTTTGGATGCAACTTCCTGCCTTTTACCCTGGGGTTACCTGATGCAATCCAGATGTCGCTCATCATGTAATCAGGGCTGGTCTAGGCCCCGGCTCTCCAGCCCATGAGCCAATAAAAGATATTACTTCACCCACATTGTTGTCTAATACCCTGTTACATTCAATTAAATTAACAGTTGGCAAATTCAAAGCTGATAAAAGAAAATACTTTTTCACACAATGCCTAATTAGATGATGGACTCTTTGTCAAAGGAGGTTGTTGAGGCCAAGAATTTAGCAAAATTCAAAAAGGGATAGCACATTTATATGGATAACTATTATAATTCAAGATATTTTTGTTAATACTAACTAAAATTTTGGAAAGGGCATAAAACTTCGTGCTGCAGGGTTTAAGCCAATCTCTAACTATTAGAGAGCAGGATGAGACCTACCAAGGGGCAGAGGGTGAGAGGGCAGATTATCCCACATCTGCCTGTTGCAGGATTTTTACACCTTCCTCTGAAGCGTCTGCTGCTGGCCAATGACAGAGACAGGATACTGGACTAAATCCAGTATGACAATTCCTATGTTTCTAACTATTGGCTCTAATATTGTAAACACTTAACATTAAAAACGAATACCTCTCTCTTGCATAGTGCTTTTTATCCGGAGATCTCAAAGAGCTTTGCAGAGTTGGTGAGCATCATTATCCGCATTTTACAGATGGGGAACTTTAAGCATCTGTGTCGTCCCACTGGCTGTGCCAAAAGCAGCACCTTGTGATCTTTGATTGTAAAGGACTTCGAGGTTCCACGCCATGGTTACCCACTGAACACTGAAAACATAGAGGCATCTTTTGTTTAAAAAAAAAAAAAAGGGTGTAGTTATCTTTTCAATGTTCACCACACAAAATTGAAGACTCATTCATGACATGTCGTCAGACAAGCAAATGATAACAGGCAGCATAGGTGAAACCTATTGAGGGTTGGAATCAGAAACAGACATTTATGCCTCGTCATTATAAGAAATGATACCTTTATCCACAGTGTGAATAAAGAGAAAGTACAGTAGCAGTGACACCAGATCAGAACCCTGAAGGGACTTGGTCGACTCAGGGGAGTTAACTATTACAAATTACCTACAGTGAAAGAAGTAGTTGGAAAGGTCTGACGCAAGCGACTGCAGGGCAAGACCTGGCATAGAAAACAATGAGAACATTATGATGAGGGATATTGAAGCGTGCAGTTGGTAAATCAAGGTAAATTCAAAGAGATGATGGGCCTTATGAATGTGAAATAACCAAGTAGTTAAAGACTTTATGCCGCGCTATTGCTGCAGAGCGTTCAATTCTGAGCCCACTCCCGCAGTGATCAGACATGCCATGGCCACAAAAGTGAAGCAAAACTAGAGTTAGAACAATGTTTTCTAGCAGATTACTATCCGAGGAGAGTCAAGGGAGAGTGGAAATAGCCTCTGAAATCCATCTGAGTAGACTTTAAAAAGGCATAGTGATAACTAAAGTCCATGTAGAAGGAGGGAAGATTCTGAAAAAGAAAGGAATTAATAAATCAAGGTATTTTAAAAACAAGTTCAGAAGAAGAGTGGAAATAAGGAAATAGGAGTGTGACGTGCCTAGAAAGGGCTCTGTTTGAGCAAAAGCACCTGTCCGTGTAGATCAGCTTGCAGAATTAGGACCTTAGAAGGTACTTTGTATTAAAACTTGTCAAAATTACAGTGCCTAACTCTGCCTTTGGGCACTGAGATCAGTTCATAGGTACCAAACAACTATTTGAACACACAAATGCTGGACTGGACATCCTAGCTTCAGTGTCCAAGTTTGAAAACTGATCCCTATATAATACTTATTTTTGTTTTGTGGGGGTGGGGGTGTGTGTGTGACATTTAAATTATGCCAAAATCACAGTATTTCATATATAGTTACAGAAAACTAGGATATGTTGTGAATTCTTAGCCAAGATTTAATAAAGTGATGAAGAGAGAGCTCTCATTACTTCACAAAATATAATGTTGTGCAATTTACTAGCACAGTAAACTTCAGTTGTCAAAAATAAGTGAACACAGTTAATTTGTAATGCAGCATTGCTGATAGTCCCATCCGCTCCAGCCCACCTTGTTTTTTCCATTCCTTGCTGATTCACAAAATGCAGTAATTCAAAATGGGTATCCCTCCAATAGTATGAATTAGCAATGTTTCATTGTACTAACTAGCTAGCTGGCTTGTGGCACTGAAGTTCATAGTAGAGAAGTGTGTGTTCAGAATGGCTGACATTGTTATAGGCAAATAGGCTATTTCTCAGAACCTTTACTTAGTCAAAGCTGCCATCCCTTCTTGTGACTAAAGCAGATTTATCATGGAGAGGGATAATATCTGCCATTTACGGGACAAACGCCTATATGTACAGAGTTTATTACCATTGGTGCATTGGCACTGTCTTTCTTTTCCATGGTTTCAGAGTAGCAGCCGTGTTAGTCTGTATCTGCAAGAAGAACAGGAGTACTTGTGGCACCTTAGAGACTAACAAATTTATTTGAGCATAAGCTTTCGTGAGCTACAGCTCACTTCATCGAATGCATTTGATGAAGTGAGCTACAGCTCACGAAAGCTTATGCTCAAATAAATTTGTTAGTCTTTAAGGTGCCACAAGTCCTCCTTTTCTTTTCCATGTGATTTTCATTTATTGACAAGTGGAAGAGACGCAATCTAAAGAAAAACCCTTTGTTTTTATTTTGCTATAACATTTTCACCTTTTCAGGTACAGGTGTTGCGTTGCATCTTTAATGTTAAGTTCAGTCACAATTTAATCATGGGATGTTTTGGAAAAGAATGGTGTTCGTTAAAAATCTTGAAAAGAGTGCAGCAGGTTTTGTTTCCTCTTCTGTGATGTTAGTATTGATTTTTGAAATCTGAGTAAAAACAGATAAGAAAACAATACAGAATTAAAAAAAATCTAATTGCAAAATAAATCAATCAATCACAAGTGATAGAAGGAAGAGAAATATATATAAAGCATCTGAGTTACCACAACAACGATCCATAATATTGTCGTGTACAGTAATTTGGAATTTGGGAAAAATAATAAATCACAAAACATGGAAGAGATAAGAGTTTATAGTTCATTTTCAGAATTATTGCAGCACTTTGTGCCCAAACAGAGCACAGAGTTAGCCTTCCACAAGTTCCATATCTGAGAATCACCAGAGGGTAATGCAAATGAGAACAGCTGCTGTCCAGTAACTGCAGCATAAGCTGTCACATCGGGTCTATAATAATGTCATGGACCTTTTATGAATCTCTGGAGGTGCTGCACCAAAAAGAGAGTGGATTTGTCAAATGTTGTGAAAGCTGTAGAAGACGGGCATATTCATCGTGTATTGAGATCACTGAAGGTCTCTAATGCTTTTTCTTGGAGTTACTGTTTTGTGGATCTTATGGGAGTTTAGGACCTGATCACCTCAAGTTTAGGAGATCTTAAAGCAAAAGCTGTAGCTATTCAGTAATTCATAAACAGTTAGTTTACTTCACAGGAGAACAGTGAGCTCCTATTGCTCTTCCCATTCTTTTACTAATACTTTTGGAATGGAGTTGAGTAACCAGATGATGTGTGTTTAATTCATCTAATTCACCTAAGGTCTAATTCATCTAAGGTCTAAGTCTAAGGTCTTTTCAGAACAAATGGTAAAACAACATGAATATGTTTTTAGGATATTTTACTATAGATGTGGAACTCCTATTCGCTGAAGTCTCAACTGCAGAAATGACAATAGTGAATGTTTTTAAGCATAATATTTCAAATTTCTGGGATATATTAAGTGTCTGAGGTACTTTATTATCACATAGTGCAGTTTTTCTCAAACTTTTATACTGGTGACCTCTTTCACATAGTAAGCCTTTGAGTGCAACCCTCCTTTCCCCCCTTACAAATTAAAAACACTTTTAAATATATTTAACACCATTATAAATGCTGGAGGCAAAGCGGGGTTTGGGGTCGAGGATGACAGCTCGCGACCCCCCCCATGTAATAACCTTACGACCCCCAGAGGTGTCCGGACCCCCAGTTTGAGAACCCCTGATATAATTCAATAAGAGTATTGTAAATGTCTTTATATAGACATTCATTATAGCTTTTACTCCAAATATATTATCTTGATATTCAATAGAACTTTATAATTATTTTCCAATTATTTGAGAGGTAGAAGAAGGACAACACAATAATATATATTTAGCTTTTTTGGACCATAAGCTTTTTGGGTCAGGGGTTGGCTCTTTCTATATGTTTGTATGAGTCTTGTGAAAGCAAAAGTTTTTCAGAAAAAAACTCCTCCAGCCCAGAAAGTTTTTTCCTTTCATCTGTTTCATTTTTTAACAAAGAATTACATGCTTCTGTGAATATAATATATTAGGTTTTTTTAAACTAAAAAATTAGGCTCTACTTACTTACAACCTGTGAATGAAAATTTAAATAAATCTAAAAGGGAAGATATTTTTGTTTTTGTCTTTGCTTACTCGGCCTATTAAGAAATTATAAAAATGTTCTATAACTATCTAGAATCCTGAAGGGGAATGGGTGTCGTCTATGTTGATTGGTCAGAGAGGCATGGATTAGAATCAATTGTCATTAGATGTTGGAAAGGGAAGTGGGTAGAGTTATGAGTATTAGGAGGCTTGTTTACTAGAATCCATAAACTTATGGAGACTTGACAGGGCATCAGACTTCAGAGTGTTGAATTTACTACATAGTTGTTTCTCATTCTAACTGTAGGAAACGTGAAAGCTGCTGATCAATACGGCAAATAAGTAATTGCTGTTTAGTGATTATCAAAAATCAACATAGGAGTTTCTGACTCATATTGACTACAATTGAAGGATGTGGTAAAAAGCATGCAACTGAATGGACTTCAGTTATGAAAACAGCTAAATTTTCTAAAGACAATTGTAAATATTGTCATGAGTTGTTAAGTAGAGAGAGGGACTCATGCTCATGCATTTCTTTTGAATTCTCCAAGCTGGAATATGTCTCATAATTAAACTGTCTACTAAAGTGGAAAAGCAGGATATTGAGTTTGATGATCCTCCAAGTGACACATCTTTATGTAATCATTGTCTTCAAACATAGCCATACATAGCCATAATGATAATTTAAGTTCCTGTTCCAGAACGTCCTACAGCTCTTCTACATTTTGCCACAACCACTATCAGCCTTATAATTGGCTGCTTAACAAAGGAGGAGTGATGCTCCAGGTTCCCAGTGAAATTTTGGAATACTTCATTTCTACAATTGCACCATCATAAGCATTGCGATTACTCTGAGCACAAGAAGCATATCATTAAAACATAGGACACATTTTTATGCACAAGGCAGCCTACAGAGAGGCACTAAATATACTAAAGCAATTGAAGGAAGTTTTAGGGGGACTTGACATGACATGCTGATGACACTATTGTTACAGTCTTTGAAATTTTGGCTTGATCAGATCAACAAAGACTTGAAACCACATGAAGACAAAATAACAAAATGATTCAGAGAAGCTGTGAAATCTTTCCTCTACTTTCCTAATATGACTGATCTCAAATAAAAGTCATATGATGAACCCGGCACAAGAAAATCTGAAGCATGGCTGATTGAAGATATTCTTGAGGTTATTCCTTCTCTTCCCGTGCTTAAAAATAGTAGATCCAGACTTCTACCCCAAATCCGTCTGTGAAGGAGCCTGTATCACGTTGTATTGCATCGTAAGGGTAGAAAATTGTGGAAGTAAAATCAGGGATGACAGGGCAGTTGAATTCAGAAGTTTGTCAATTTGCAAATGACTTGCAGTCATCTCAGCATCAGCCCAGCATGGTTTTACCATCTTTGGATTGATTTGGTCCAAACTTTGTAACAGGTAATATGAAAAAGCTAATAGTTAAAAGTGTGTTTAAGGGTAGACACAGTATGCCGAGCTGGATCGTAAACTGGCCACTTCAATCTTGATTTTATTTACAGTATTGCAAGCTTTTCACTTTGGGCAAGATGAAAACTTTTTTTGGTTTGAGGTATAAATATGCTTACAAAGTGAGTCAAATGTGTTTCTGTTTTGTTTCAGAAAACCAGCAGTTTCCCCTCCCCCACTCCTCACAATATTTTTTCAGTAAGTTTTTGGAGGGTTGGGGAAAATCACAAACCTGTTTAGCAGATCACCTAGCACGTTGCTATCCTAATCCTAATTGGGATGTCTGACTAGCATGGAATATAAATATTAAATAATACTAAGTAGAATTATTGGTATAATGTCTTGCTTTAGGGAGAATTTTCTAATTTGAAATTTATAGCACATCTATTAGATAACATTATAAAGACTATTTTTACCTTTTTTGTATACATATTTTTCAGAATTACATTTTATTGTTATCTTTAACAGGATGTGACTGCTGCATTGTGTATATGCTAGTGACAGAGAGAGCATAACTAGAACTGACAAATGCCCATTGGGCAACAGAAAAACCAGTGGAGAGATGAAAGATGAGCTTCCAGCAGCCGCAGAGTGGATATAGACTTCAAGGGAGCCCCATAAGCCTTATAAAGGAAGGAAAACAACATTATGAAGGGTCCTAACGGCCATAAAATTCCAAAAATGGCAATGATTGCTTTCATTACATAAAGTGTTCGTTAAAGCTTTAAATAATGAAATAAACGTTCACACTGAGAATGGAAACCTTCACCATTAAACTCGTCTCTGTTTACTTTACAATAATCCTGGCCATAAAAGCAGTGCTTCACAAATATTCCATACTTTGGGAGCTCTGAAAAGCCTGTAGACCACACAGTTCTCTTTCCTTAAAGCATTTACATCTTCAGCAAAACGTCCATAGGTGCTGGCTTCCAGCCCTGAGCATGGCAATTTCTCCTTCCAGTAAGATTGTCAGAATATGAGAAACCTTGAGTCAGGGTTACGGAATTCCATGGAGTTTTTTGTTTTCACTGGCCTAAATTAGGCTACTTTTTATGAGATCCAGGCGTATTTTGGATTTTGAAAAAATGTGCAGAAATCTTTGAGTCCAGAAGGTAAGTAGGAAAACTGATCATAAAGGCTTTTGCGGTTCAGGATGGAGAGAGAAAGAATATACCAGGAGTTCTTTTCTGCCTAAAAAGATTAATGATTGACTTAGCTGCTTTAAAATATATAAAACTGTACATAAAACAGACATGAAATTGTTATTTTTAAATGAGTAACAAGAAGTTCATTATGTAGGAGCAGAAATAATTTAAAAATCCCAAGCAACTTCTTTTATTTATGTTAGATAAAATATTGTTAGGTTTGATAATATAGGTTTCAGAGTAGCAGCCGTGTTAGTCTGTATCTGCAAAAAGAACAGGAGGACTTGTGGCACCTTAGAGACTAACACATTTATTAGAGCATAAGCTTTCGTGGGCTGCAGCCCACTTCATCGGATGCATAGAATGGAACATATAGTAAGAAGATATATATATATATATATATATATATACACACACATACAGAGAAGGTGGAAGCTGCCATACAAACTGTAATAGCTCCTCTTAATTAATTAGACTCTTACAGTTTGTATGGCAACTTCCACCTTCTCTGTATGTGTGTATATATATAAATATATCTTCTTACTATATGTTCCATTCTATGCATCCGATGAAGTGGGCTGTAGCCCACGAAAGCTTATGCTCTAATACATGTGTTAGTCTCTAAGGTGCCACAAGGACTTCTGTTCTTTTTGACAATATAATCCATCAGTAGTGTCACCTGTTCAAAGATTTTTTTTATTGGATGGTTTAGGAAGCACCTTTTGGAAACCTTAAAACATATTACAAACTACAAATATTAAAGGAACACTCCACCTATCACTGAAATACAGCCATTTTATGCTTTGAATGTAACTTAGAAGAACAAAATGTATCTCTGTGTGTGTAAAGGACAGCAAAATGTGGATAAAATTATCACTGAAACCTTTGAGCTATAATCTATTGTCCATGAAGGCCCTTGAGCAATATTGTAACTTACTGTACTGTTTGTAATGATAGTATTTAAATCCAGTTGTTTTCTGAACAGTTCAGTTTAGCAGTTTTCTTCCAATAATGTTTTTGATTAGCTTTCTAAACTACAAATGAGGTTAAATAGATAATAGAAGAAAAGAAATCTGTTCCTCAGTTATATATTTTTAGTTCATTAATGTACATTAAGCTGTTAAATAAATCTGATTTATGTGAGTACATTTTTACTCTCTCCATCCAAAACAAAATCCTTTGTCTCTTCACATATTTTTGGAAGACCTGACAGAGAGACTGTCTGCATCATGAGTGGGAGAAGTAAATGAGTCACAGTTCACTTTGAGGAGCTTTGTTTCATTCAAATCCCTCTTGCCAAGATGCTGATACTGAACTTGAGTCATCAGCAGTAAACAAGCCATACTGAAAATTGACTCTTTAGAGCACAGAATAAATGTGGAGAAAGTTAAGACACTCACGCATGGACTCTGCTGCTTAGTACCTGGATTCGAGAGGAACTATTGGTTTCATTATTTCCTCCTCTGAGATTGTTCACAAGTACCTTAAACTCAGCTGAAATGCCAGTCTCAAAAACTTCAGTTTGTAGTATGCATGTCCAGTGGGAAACAGCAACTTCAGTCTGGTTTTGAGGTCACTGAACTTTACATTGTGTTTTCAGTGTTCTAAGCAAGGTGTTACTTGTACCTAACTTTTAGTACTTTGGTTTACATCTCTGGTGCGGTGCAGGCTAAGACGGGTGACAGAATTTAGCACTGGTGTACATGGGTTTTTTGTTTCTGAAATATTCAAATATTTTTCTGAAGCCCAGGAGAAGCAGATGTTTTAAAAATAAAGTATCCCTTGATGTACCCTCTTTAAAACATCAGTGCTAGTGACAAGTAGGTTAATATTCTTAGGATTGGTTACTTCAACTGTGAATGAAGAGAGATCAACAGTAAAACTGTTAGTCTAAAGAACAAATGCTAAAAGACCAAGAATGTGCATAAGATGGCTTACTTTATTGACGGCATTAATTTAATATAGGCAAGTATAATATGTGTGTTACATTAAGACTGGCTCAGACACAATGGGCCCAATCTTGCTCCTATTGAAGTCTTTTGCGGTTGACCTCGTTGCCTGTGTGATTTGACTGTCAGTCCAAAATGTTCAATCTTTGAATATTTAGAGTTAGAGCTAGTCTACACTGGCAACACTAAAGAGCTAAACCCCACCTCCATGAGGGGCGAAGCTACCAGTGCTGGTGTACTGTCTACACTGGGACTTTACAGCGCTGAAACTTGCTGCACTCAGGGGTGTGTTTTTTTCACACTGTAAACTGCCAGTGTAGACGAGCCCTTAGTTACCGAAATCTGCGGTTGGACAGGTGTGTAAGCTGATTATCAGAGGTGCTCAGCTCCCCAGCGCCCTCACGGAAGTCTATGGGATCTGTGGTTATTTAGCACCTCTGAAAGTCAAGCCACTAGTTTAAAGTGCCTAAGTGTGGATTTAGGAGTCTATCTTTAGGCACCCATGTTAATTTTGGCCCTTCTTTTTACTGTATGAGTCAGAAAACTCAAAAGTGTCTACCTTAGTGTGAAAATATGAGCTACTGCCAGTGTCATGTAAATTGTAGTTTCTATGTAATAATCTCATCTGTAAATTTCTACCTCTGTCATATTGAGCCTATGAGGAATAGTATGGGAACACAGAAGATTTGGTTTTATTGTTTACATAGGGAGAGGGAGACTTTGTGAACTTTGCCCTGTTTTCTGCATAATGTTGTTATCCTTTGTCTACATAGGTTTGCCTCTCATATCATGGTAAAAATCCCTAAATCTGTATTCACCGCATGTTTGTGGTTACGATTGGCCAACTAATATTGCAGTGTGAAACGAGACTTTGTATACAGAGATATCTGCTTTACCCTGAAACGCTCCACTTCCTTTGAGTTAAGCGCTGGCAGCCATACTTCCATGGCACTAACATTTCTGATTCACTGGCTGGGTTAAAATTTACACTTCTAAGTGCATTAAGGGACGGAGGGAGATGCTGTTTAGATACTTTGCGTGAAAATGAAAGTGGAAAATGCACTTCTGTGGTCAAACACAGATGTGACCTGTAAACTGGTACAGCTGACTTGCCAAGGGGCTGGAAGGAGTGAGTTGATGGGAGCTACTTTAACTTATACATGCTTTTCTTCCAACTCCTCAGCATATAATTTACAACATCAATCTTCATGGATTATCCTAGGTACCCTTAAAATTCCCTGATGCCTACTGACACCTGCTTACTGACATTTAACTCAGTGGTTCTCAAAGCCAGTCCGCCGCTTGTTCAGGAAAAGCCCCTGGCGCGCTGGACTGGTTTGTTTACCTGCCGCGTCCACAGGTTCGGCCTATTGCGGCTCCCACTGGCCGCGGTTCGCCACTCCAGGCCAATGGCGGCTGCGGGAAGGGTGACTAGCAAGTAGGTTGGCCCGCGCTGCTTCCCGCAGCCCCCATTGGCCTGGAGCGGCGAACCGCGGCCAGTGGCAGCTGCGATCGGCCAAACCTGCGGACGCGGCAGGTAAACAAACCAGTCCGGCGCGCCAGAGGCTTTCCCTGAACAAGCGGCGGACCGGCTTTGAGAGCCACTGATTTAACTTACATGCCATCTCTGAATTGGACCCCCCCAGTGATCATTGTTAAGGGATAGAAAAGCAAAATTGATGGAGGAAGGAGAAGACATAAATGTAAATCTCTGAAGAATATGTAGAATGGAATTCAAACAAGAAAAAATAAAAGGTCACTTAGGATACTGTCAAATGAACTTAAAAATAACTTAAACTTCACCAAACTTAAACCTCACCAGATATTAATAGGATAATAATAATAATAAATATAGTAGTAATAATATTTAGCACTCAGAGAGCACATTTTATCCATAGATGTCAAAGTAGGTGAGCATTAGCACCCCCCATTTTGAAAGATGAGGAGACATATAGCACAGAGAAGTTAAGTAAATTGGCCAAGACCAGATAGTGAATAGAACACAGGTCTCCAGATTCCCCATTTTGTGACCTATCCCATTGAATCACACACTCTCCTTTGAAACAGTGATTACATTTCATTCATACTGTCCCTTTGATCGCACTACCAGCAATTTTTCCACTCAGTCTGGAATGGTCCCAATAGATCATTTCAGAATATTAACACCAGAGCTATTCCTGGGCAGAATTGGTTGGCATTTTCCAAATGCAATTTTTCTTCCATTTTTGTTTTTGTCAATTTCAAACTTTGACCAAAAAAGAAGTGTAAGAGTATTTCAATGACATTTTTGCTAAACTTTTTTCTAATCCTTTGACCAGCTCTATTCTTGGGTGAGGCTGCATAAACAAATCCAAGTCTCTGGTTCTCGGCCGTTTGCAGTGTGATTTTGTTCACTGTCTTGCTTTGGTTTATTCATGCACATAGGCAGGAGGTTGAAATCTTTAGGAATGTTGCTTTCTGAAGCACTCACATAGCAAATAAGTAATTTCCTTATAGTGCCTGCTAACTGAAAGGAGCAAAGACACATCGTGCGTGAAATCCAGGTCCCACTGGGAATTGGGTTTGTGTGAGCATGCTATATGCACAGTCGGTAGGTCAAAGTTCTGAACTGCGCTTTATGTCACTGATTCTTTAAGATGAAAGGGAGGACAACATGGTACTCATATTCTTTTTTGAAAGAAAACGTAGTCCAGCTGATGTTTTCCAGGTGATGAGATTTAGTTCTCTACCTTACTATGGGAAAAGATCATGGGCTAGGCGAGCCTAACTACCAGCTAGGGGGTATTATGTACATGACATGCAGTAATTAATTTTGAGTTGGAAAAAAAAAAAGTAAGAGTTGTGATAAAAGCACAGGGAGAGTTCAGTTAGCTTTTGACCAGTTTCATTCGTAAAATTAATGGTTGGTCAGTTAGTGTTTATGTTCTGAAGTCTGTCTACCTTAAACAATATAAAATTTAATCCTGATAAATTGTTTCTGCCCACACCCCCACACCATATGGCACATCTGACTTCCATCCATTTCATAGCTGTAATACTGGTATCTACAATGAATAGTTAATCTTTTTATTTTTTGCTGTCACATATTTTTGTGATTTGGTTGCCAGGGCAATGATGATTTTCTGTGTGCTCATTATTATCAAAAATTAATGATGGGTGTAAAGTAGAATCTTGCTATTAATTGCAGGGAGACAAAGACTTTTGTATTTAATTCCCACCAAAAATCATTTTGTTTTGTTTTTTTCACTGGTCTTCTTCAACCTAAAATATTTTCTTCTCTTTAGTGTATTTCAGAAGTGTGAGTCTAAGGGGAGATGTGCAAGAAAAAGTGTGAAAGAAAACATGTCATGGCCAGTGGATAACAGCTGATGTTTTTCTTTCTGATTTTGGCATCAAAGAGACTACGTGTCGTCTTTATTTCTTTTACCAATTTATTTTACAAATACAAGTGTTTTCAGACTTTTGTTCTGTGGCAGTAGAAATTATATAAGTATTTTTTAAAAAGCCTGTCTGAGATAAGGGCCAGTATAGGTACAGTATGTAGCATAAGAAAGCTGTACTGTTGGAAAGACTACAAGAACAATATCCAGCATGTGAAGCCTTTAATAACAATATGCATATATATGTACCCTCTGTGTAGAAGATGAATCACTATTTTAACTAACCTGTTGTCTGCAGTTTCTTCTTTAAAATGAAATTACAGACTAACTGTACTGCACCTAGCAAAGTGGAGCTCCGATTCTGATTGGGGTCTGTATGTGCTACCATAAAAGCAGTAATAAAATAATAAACAAAGTGAAAAGAAATATGCACTCAGATTGAGCGAGATGTGTCTGGAAAGCTTAAGGATTCAATATTGATAAATATGATAAACACATGCTAATCTGTTTTCATCAATTTCAAAAGGAAAATTGGTTCATATTCTATGCTTTTGTCAATCTAAATGTTATAGCCAAACCATTTTAATGCAGCAATATATACAGTAGGTTTCCTCGACTAGTCTGTGAGAGGCTGATGATTACTGTGCAGAATGCACATTTCTGACTAGTCTTACGTATGCCAGAAATATTAACTTCATGGGGATTTTTTAAAAAGTTTTGTTTTTATTTTGTCCTGTTTTGTTTTTTGAGGCAGAGAGGGTGGCTCGGAGTGTTGGTAATAGGAGATGTAGCCTTTTGCCTCTGGGTTGGAACCCTTCCCAAGAAAGTACCTTTCATCTAATGACAACCGTTACCATCTGATGGCTGTTTGGTCTGTGCAAAATGTGTTTAGTGGTCTCCGAGCAAGCCCCAAAAGTCTATCCATACAGCTGGTGTTGGTTAGCACCCAGTCATAGCAGAATGGCGAGAGTTTAAATGATCTTAAGCAATTATTGTGGTTCCTCCAACTCATGGTTGAGCATATGAGGGGAGCACTGTGGAGAAATGTACACTTGCTGTTGCTCCTGGTTTGCGGGTTACATTCTGCAGGGCTATCAACCTGATAAACTCTCAGTTCCAGTATTACTGTTACCGTGACATTTCCCAGGGATCCCAGGCTGCACCTCACCACCACCGGCCCTTAAAATGAGGCAGCCTTACCTGTGCCTGCAGTGGATCAGCTCCCTAAATCCACCAGCCTCTGGCAACACAAGCACTACCTTCCAGGCCTCCCTCTCTCTGTACAGGTAGCAATAGGCATACTCCAACCCCATATCCTCAAAGTGTTCCCTACAGCATCCAGCCCCTTATTCAGTGAACACTCACAGAATTACCAGGTCTGCTGTCCTAAAGGAACAGAACACAGCAGCTTGTAAGATTCTGCTTAGGAGTGAGTCCCAGTGTTCCGTCTAATTCCACACATGCGTGGGGAAAATTAATTTTATGTGCACCAATATGGAGGTAACGTGTGGCGTGGGTGGGGCCGAGGGGTTTGGAGTGTGGGAGGGGGCTCAGGGCTGGGGCAGAGGGTTGGGTTGGGGGGGGTGAGGGCTCCAGCTGGGGGTGCAGGCTTCCCCGGGGCTACGGTGGGGAGAGAGGACTCCCCCAGCTCTCTCTTTCTGCAGCAGCACCTGGGCTGGGGCGGGAGGGGTAAGGGGAGGCGCTTCTCCCCCGGTTGCACAGCTTAGAGGGAACTTAACTTGGGACCAGAACTTTGCTTAACACACAGTTCATAGGTAGGTTTATAGTGAAAACAAGTATAAGTTTATTATCAAAGATTCAAGATTCTAGTAATTGTGAGCAAGAATATTGGAAACAAATGGTTACATATAAAACGATATCATGCTTTCTACAGACTAAACTTAACCAACAGGTTCACCTCCTGTCTGAAGAAGTTTTATTTCACCCAAAGTTCTCTTTAACATTTTCAACCAGGGCCGTCTGAGATCCCTTTTTCATGAAGCAAAACTTCTGTCTTTTTACTTCATCAGTGAAGGCTGTCTGCGCATCTTCTCTGCTCCCGCCTCCAATTCTTATCTAACAAACCTTTAAAGCGCCCCTCCAGATAAAGTTCTTCCTTCCCTGCTGTTTCTCTCTTAGTTCCTCTCTGAAGTTTTTACAGTCCTTCATCTGCATTTGGTTCAGGTTGATGATATGAAAACCATTATGAATGAGAAAATTCTCTGTTTACAGACAGATGAATAAACATATCTCATCTAACTGAAAACCTATTTTTCACCTTTGCTGATGATCAGTACCTACAGACTTAAAAAAAATTATTTTGATGGCTAAAGTGATGCAAGCTTTTAGTCAAGACCTCATATGTCACTCTGGTGAACTAGAATATACATACCAGACCCATAAGAGGCCTGTAACCACTCTGTATCTCCTTGCCAGTTGGCATTAAAGGATTTTTGGGTCACAGTTACTAACTCTCTGCTTTATCGTGTGTCTCACAATATGTGGTATTATATTTAAACCTCAGCTCCTGGAATCCTGTGATTATGTGGGAATCTTACGGTTGTTATTTTTATTTATAAAGTAAGTTTCTAGCCCTCATGGTTACAGAGCAAAGTTTGAAAACAAACCCAAGAGTACCCCAAAGGCTCATAAAATAGAAAGCAACAGAGCCCCCCACTGCCAAATTCATTATTCTTAACATCTTTTGATTTTTTTAAGCCAATCTCATTTTTGAACACGTGGAGGATTAGCCACACTGAAATTCTTAAATAAATCTATTTTTGTAAAAAAGACAAAACTCAGATTTTAATTATCCTTAATTCAATATTTTGATTATGTTTATATATTTTGAACAGTAAATAGAGATGGGTCTAGAATCGTATTCAGACTTCAGTGTTCAGACCCCTCTCCGCTTTTAACTAGACAGAAAACATGTGCTCTCCTGCAGCCTCCCCTTATCTGCCATTTCTTTGTGCAACACTTTTGTGGAAAAGCTTTTAAATCCTTATCTTCAAAAAATTGTCATCTGTGGAAAATGCAAATGCAGTAAATAGACATATCAATTAAGTGGGCTTATGGGGTATTCAACCCCTTGGACAATTGAGTCTGGAAATTTCAAGATGCTTTTTATGCAATGTTAGACAGAGACTCTGTAAGACGTAATGCTGTTTGACAGTGGATGTTTGGTGGGTTTGCTGCATTGTTTTTCTTAGAGTGGTGCTTAGGAGCTAAGCCAAATGTTTACATTATAGCAGCAGTGTAGCAGCACTTTGAAATCTTTTGTGGCCTACATGCTCGATTAGAAAAATCTCATTAATGACATAAAATTCTAATCTGTAATGAGTTTTGCTAGCCATTACAGGCCTAAGTATTCTATATAATCCACTGTTGATTAACTTAATGAAGGCCTATGTAGTTTTTGAAAGCCTTGTGTGACAGCATATCAAAATGAGACTGAAACACTGTGCTTCTGGACTCCACTGCTGAATAAATCAAGGCTAGCTGTTTACTTGCTGAAATGGTTCTAGTGTAAATTAGTTCTTTCTGGGTAGAATGATCATACTGTGTTTTCATTTGTTCATTATAATTGTCAAGAGAAACAGACAGTGCAGTGGTGGTGAAGCATATGGTACTTCCGTTAAGCAGCTAGACTGTGTCTTTATTCAAGTCTTATTGATTTTCCTTTTCTTTCCTTGGCAGGTGACATCACACAGAAGGGATATGAAAAGAAGAGATCAAAATTAATTGGGGCATACCTGCCACAGCCTCCGGGTATGTATAGCTGTTCCAGCACTGTATGAAGTTGTCAAATACATAGATAGCTACAGAGTAAAAATCTGTATATTGGAAAGAGTATCTGTGGCAGAAGCAAACCTGTTTGTTATGCATTGTACATGCAGAGCTCCCATCATCCTTTTGTGTATACATATATATGTCTGCCTGGATGTGTTTACATTTTATACATATATTACTGTGGGATACCCAAACCTACATGGCCAAGAAGTAAAACTAGCCATGGCTCTGCAGGTAGCCATTATTTATTCCAGAGAATGAAAAAAAAACCTACAGAACTATCGTAACCCTCTAACACTTAAGCCAAACAAAGGTCTCTGAACAGTGGGGAAAAGGAGTTAGGTTTATAACAGCCTGCCTGTCAGTACTAGGGCTTGCTCCATTGCAGGACTTCCAACCTAAGTCTGTCACGCCTGTGTATCTTTTGAAGAAGACAAGTGAAACAGTCATCCCCCACAGCTCAACACAGGCCAGAGTCCCACAATAAGGGCAAGCACCTATGATCCTTTCTAGAGACCTGGGTTAACCCTTTCCTTGCTTCCCTAGGGATGCAATACGTATCAAAACTAGACTCACCCACAGCCATACACAGACACCCGACTGTATTTTGTTCACGTTGGTTTAATGCTTAATTTAAAGTATTCCATATGTAAATTGCAAATAAAATAAGAAAAGAAATATTTCACATTATCTTCTCCAGTTAGGCTGACCAGATAGCAAGTGTGAAAAATTGGGACGGGGGGCGGGGGGTAATAGGAGCCTGTATAAGAAAAAGCCCCAAATATCGGGACATCTGCTCAGCCTATCCTGGAATCATAGAATATCAGGGTTGGAAGGGACCTCAGGAGGTCATCTAGTCCAACCCCCTGCTCAAAGCAGGACCAATCCCCAATTTTTGCCCCAGATCTGTAAATGGCCCTTCCAAGGATTAAACTCACAACCCTTGGCCAATGCTCAAACCACTGAGCTATTGCTCCTCCCGCCCATCTGTATTTCCAATGCTGCATTTATTTTTTTTCATGTGAGACCACTGAATCATGAAGTCAAATATGAATTTGTGTGCATCAACGTAGGCCCCAGTCTTCACTGGGGCTCCACTCAGGCACCAGTGTCTACTTCCACTGATCTTGTGGGCCATAGTTCAGGTCTTCCTTTACAAAATTCCAGGTAATTACCATAAGGTATAGTTTAGGGTTTACTGTTTAATCTGCTCACACGTACATGCTACAGCAAGATGTTTTTGTGTCCTTAGACTTTACTGGCTCTGTCCCCAAAGTTCAGGAGATCTAAAAGAAAAAAAAAAAAAAAAAAGCTTGGCATTACTGACTGAGCTGTTGCCATCTCAGCTCTCCAGAAAGGTGCGGCACGATTTGGGGGGTGCTCTTGACATTTGCTAGCTGTTGGGAACAGCTATAAAACTCGACAGATCAAACAAAACACCCCATAATCCTAGAAGATTCCTAAACTTCTGTGCATTCAGCATTTTACTAATTTATCAAAGTGTATACAACACTCTTCATAATCTGCTTCACTGAAACCTGTATACTCTGTGCACCTCTACTCATTCCCCCCATTACTGCCCCATACCTTCTGCAAACTGGTATAATTCATATTTTTATTAGTAGTATTTACTGAGCACAGTCAGTTGTGTCCTGCTGTCTCTCAGCTTGTTCTCCAAAGAGCTTTCAATTTCAGGAGCAAACTATATCCTCCAAAGCTGACACCCATGTAATGGGGGAAGAGATGAGGCAGAGAACCCTATGGGATGAACCTGCCAAGAATTTCCTTCAAACTCTCTCCTCAGGGACCTAGGGTTTGGCAATCTGTGGTGAAGGCAGAGGGTCCCCTTGAGAGAGTCATTCTCTCACTAATGCGCCTTTGTACCCTCACCAACTGTATGGTTCCTGCAGAGGTTGTTTAGCCTTCACAAAATTGTCATCAGTGAAGGAGGTGGCCTTGTGCTGCTTTATTCAGATACAGAAATCTCAGTGGATATCCTCTGCCTTGGGAAGGGGAGAGAGAGACTTCCCTCTCTCCTCCAAATCCTGCAGTGGACCCAGCGGGGCTTCCTGTGACTGGAGGAAGAGGAGAACCATCCTGCAGAGATGGCATTGCTTCCTTTTGCATTCCTCCATCTAGATCCAGTGGAGCTGAGTCCCCTTTGCTTGCAAAAGGGAAACTTGGCCCTAAATTGTTTCAGCATTAAAATGAATGATTTTATTGCACTAAAGGACATTACAGCTGTAAAATTACAGTATATTCCTGTTGAAACTGAGATTATTTATGCCTTAGGTCTTCGCTGTGTTTGTAGTTTTCTGTTTGTTTTGTTTTGTTTTTTTCCCCCTTTGTTACTTTTAAAACAAAATTGGTAAAGAGGTATTGTGGTATTTTTCCTCTCAACCTTTACTTAGCTGAATGGCTGAGGGTCCCTGCTTCCTACCCAGGGAGATGAATCTTCTCCAAATGGAAGTAGGATAACAAAGTAACTGGGGCTGCCTCCTGTAGTTGCTTGTTAAGACCTCTTGAACATTGGTGTCCTATTATCCAATATGTCACTCATTTGTTTATTGTACTCTGTTTTCATGGGGAACTGCAAACATTTATAAGGTTTGGTACTAGAACTCTCTATTATAAGGGGAGGATGTTTTAGAAATATTAACAATAAGGGGACTGAATTTCACAATACTTTTTTGGTGGGAGCCAGGGTGTGAGAAAGGGATGGGGTCTGCATTTTTTGCAACTGCGCCTACCAAACGGAAAGTAAATCAAAAGGCAGTTCCCCACTGTTCCAGCATCCAGTCCTCCTGCTGCTGCTTTGCTAACATTACTAACACCAATGTTGGCAGAGCGGAACACTGATCATGTGGCTCCATGAGTGTACCGTAGTGTCTGTGTGTATGTGTGTGTGCTGTACTGCATGGGGGCAGCCGCTCCATTCGTTGCTGTAACAAATGTAAAAAAACTAAACGTGAATTAATTAGTTTTTTTCAACTTGTTACAGCAGCGAATGGAGCTGCCGCGGTACGGTGTAGACTGCAACACAGTGAAGGAGCCGCAAGAAGAATGCTCCGCACTGCCAACTTTGGGGTCTGTGACATCCGGGAAGCAGCAGCTAGAGAGCGAGCGGCCAGCACAGCAGGAAACCGTCCCCTCTTTTACTTTCGTTTTGGTGAGCACAAGAAATGTATATTTTCAAGTGAATATTTGTTTATAAGTGTCCCTCTCCTGAAGGCCTTCTGGGCATCTACTACAATAAAGCAGACAAACATAGTTAATAGAAAAGCAACATGGCCTGAGACAACACTTGGAAACCTGTTATCAACCATGTCCAAATAAGAACGAAGTAAAAAATCACTGTTCTTATGAATAACTGAAAAGACCCAAGTGTGTCTCTAACCTCTCCCAGAGGCATGCTTCAGAGGAGGTTTTGTACAATAAAATGGTTAAAGCATAGGAGACTAACAAGACTTCTAGTTCTGGCTGTGCCACTGACTTGCTGTATATAACTCAGTCAAATCCAGGTGCCAGCCCTCTGGATGGTGCTGTAGAGGTCTAAAACATAGTTCACATGCCCTCTGTAGGGTCAGAATTCATCCCTTTCCTGCTGTTTGACACTTATAAATTATTATTAAGTCAACAAAAAGCCTAGGATTCCTAGTTCTTGGTTTGTCAGTTCACCACTTACCTTCCCTGAGGCCAGGGAGGACATGCACTGAAGCTTCCTTCTTTCCTTTTTATGCCCTCCGTCCAGGCGTGAAATTGCTGAAGATGATGTGGGATGGGGCTGGCTTCTGCTCTTGTCTCGAGGATAATTCATTAACTCCTTTATGCTCTGGTGCACCGTGGAGCTTGTCCAACCCCCCACAGACATATCTAGATGAGGAGAGCGTTCCAAACTCCCAGAAACTCAGTGGAGTAGGCCCTGCCTGAGGTCCTCTCAGGATTCTGTTGTGGAAGCTGAGCAGTTGCTGCTCCCCCAACTGCACTTGCTGTGACTACAAGCACACTGTGACAGAGGTGGTCTCTCCCACAGAATGCTCCCATATTATTATCAGATCAATGATTGTTAATACAATAAAACTACAGAAAGAATCCATATTAAGGCCTAAAGCTAATCAACTGTGGACCTTCACTTTATTATCAGTTTCCTGTTAATGTGAAGTAGCATTGCTCATTGATTCGGAGCACTGGTCTGTGAACAAGTTCTAATCCAGGGGATGACAAGTTCTGTCTCTGCGGCCTTGAGCAACTCTCTCTGCCTCAGTTTCACCATAATACTTATCTGGGTGTTGCAGGGATTAAAAGAGTTAATTATTTTGTACCATAAAAAGTGCTACATGTTATTAATAATACTATTGAAAGCAGAATGATGCTGTCCAACCATGCCCCTCTTCACGTTCACAAATTAGTGGGGGTGTTTCAGTTGTGTTCCGTAGTCTCAGAAGGCTGCTGTCACTTTTTCTTGGGAAAATAAAACAATTACGCCATGTAACTTTTGTTTCCTCAAGCTGTATTTGCCAGAACATCAATTAGAGGTGCGGATGTTCTGTGCACAGGATTGTTTTCATTTTAAATTTGTTCTATAACTGTTGAATATCTGGTTTTGGAACCTTCGTATTATGCTACTTTCCTTATTTGATAAACTGAGGCTAGCAAATTAAAACCATAGCACACTTCTTGTACTGTTAAATTAGGAAAGGAGCACAGTGAATTTCCCTAAAACATTTTGGGGGCATTTTCTGCCTGGTACAGATGTGGGAATAGGAGGGGAAGAGTTGTAATGTGATCTAGTGGATTAGACATCAGCCTGGGAGCCCTTGACTTCAATAGGAGTTGAGGGTGTTATACATTTTGCTGTTTCAGGCCTTAAATGGCTTCCCAAAGGTTACTTGGCAATAAGGTGACCAGACAGCCAATGTGAAAAATTGGGACAGGGGGTGGGGGGATAATAGGAGCCTATATAAGAGAAAGACCCAAAAATCGGGACTGTTCCTATAAAATCAGGATATTTGGTCACCCTGCCTGGCAAGTTGGTATGTTGTAAAGTAGGGGGCAGGATATTTACAAGTGCTGAAATCTGGAAATATAAAGGGTGTAAGCATTAAATCAGGCCTGTTTCCCTGTTTTACAGATTCAGCAACTGACCCTTGGCATAATGAAGTAACTTGCAGGAGAGACACTGTGAATCAGCTTGGCAGCTAGGGGACCAGTGCCATCTAGTCCTCTGTGCCATGCTGATTTAGACCATGACCGTATGCAAGTCACTTAATTTCTTAGCCTCAGTCTCCCCGAATTGTAAAATGGGGGTGGTGACCTTGGTCTTTCCTCCCATGCCTTCCACTCAAAGAGCGGTTCTCACTACTAACAGCTGAATAATTTCTTCTTACATTATAGAGGTTGTTTCAGAATAATTGGCATATAAGAGCTCCTCCAATTCTGTATGTGGAAGTAGTTTTCTGTTTCTCCTTGCTTGTGCTATTAAATTCAATTTTTTTTACATCAAATTTGCATTTACTGTTAATGTTGTTTACCCTGTGCAAGTTACTCATCTTGGACAATGGAAGTAAACTAGTCTATTTCACTTTTGGTTTGTCATGCACAAGGATAGCACTGCATACAGTTTGGTTGCAAAGCCTGCGAGATGTTTAAATAAAGCTTGATTCTGGGATTAAAATAAATCACAGCTACTTGTACATGCACTAATATTATTTAACATTTATGGGGAAACGTTCATCGATTGACCTCAAAGCCCTTTACAAAGATGGGTATGGGTGGAATTTGCAAAAGCACCTAAGTGTGTTAGGAGCACAAATCCCATGTGACTTTCACTTAGGATAGGACTTTCAAAAGCACCTTAGTGTCATCGTTCCCATTTTCGGAATATGACTAAGGCTATGTCTACACTACAAGCTAGGCGTGTTATTCTCCTGCTCACATACACATACTTGTGCTATCTCTCATCCAGCTAGCACAAGCATAAATAGCAGTGTAACTGCAGTAGCACCTAGAACGTCACCAGAGGCATGGCCGAGCCATGCTGAGTACAAACCAGTGGATATATACTTGGCACAGGTCAGCCATTCCTCCACTGCCACTACCCATACCACAGCGGCTACACTGCAGTTCGAAGCCACTCTAGCTTGATGAGAGAGAAAGCAGGTGTTGTGTACACGAGCAGGGGAATCACACCTCTAGCTCATAGTCTAGATCAGGGGTCGGCAACCTATGGCACGCGTGCCAATTCTTAATGGCACGCTGCTGTCTGCTGGACCCCGGCAGACAGCAGCGCGCCATTAAAATTCCGGCCCGGCCCGGCCCGCTGTTTTCCACCGCCCACCCACCTCTCTCTCCTTGCAGGGCAGGCAAGCTCCCCCCACCCTCCCCATGCCTCTTTCCCCAGCATGCTGGATTCCTGCCCCTCCTTCTTTCCCTCCCTGCGGTCCATCAGCTGACGGCCCTTGCTACCGAGGGGGAAAGGGAGAAGCGGAACCGCAGCACGCTCTCTGCTCCGGGGACCTTGGTGAGGGGGGTGGAATCAGGGCATATCCCCTCCAGCCCCCTGCTGTGAGCAGCTCGGGGCAGGGGGCTGGGAGCACCCCTACGACCCCAGCCCTCTGCCCTGACTCCTGCATCCCCTCACACACACCCCAGACCCCTGCCCTGACCCCTGAACCCTCCTCACACACACCCAGCCCTCTTCCCTCACCCCCGCGCCCCCCATACACCCCAGCCCCGTGCCCTGACCCCTGCACCCGCCCCACAACCCCAGCCCTGACTCCGGCACCCCATACACACCCCCAACCCCCTGCCCTGAGCACCAAACAGGAGCTCCTGCACACACACACCCCACATACCCACCTGCACCCCTCACACCAAATGGGAGCTGCCCAGGTAAGCACTCCACACCCAAACCTCCTGCCCCAACCCTGAGTCCCCTCCCTCATTCTAGCTCCTGGCCAGACCCTGCACCCCAGCCTACTCCTTCACCCCCAGCCCTGGTCTCAGCACACTCCCACCCTCATCTCAGTGCAGAGAGAGGAAGAGAATGAGGTAGAACCACGGAGAAGGTAGGTACTTACTGTATGTGGACAGGGCCGGACCCTAGACCGGCAGGAGGCTCAGCAGGGCCAGCAGCTGGGACCCTGGCTGGCAGGAGCCGGCGGACAGAACCCTAGACCAGCAGGGGACTGAGAGGCAGCGGGCTGAGACACTCAGCCCACTGCTGGTCTGGGGTCCCAGCTGCCGGCCCCGCTCAGCCCGCTGCTGGTCTGGGGTCCCAGCTGCCGGCCCCACTCAGCCCGCTGCTGGTCTGGGGTCCCAGCCGCTGGCCCCGCTCAGCCCGCTGCCGGTCTGGGGTTCTGGCTGCCAGCCCCCTGCTAGCCGGGGTCCCTGCCGCAGGCCCCACTCAGCCTGCTACCGGCCTAGGTGAACGGAACCCCAGGCCGGCAACGGGCTGAGCGCGCTGGCGGCATAAGATCAGCATTTTAATTTAATTTTAAATGAAGCTTCTTTAACATTTTGAAAACCTTGTTTACATACAACAATAGTTTAGTTATACAATATATAGACTTACAGAGCGAGACCTTCTAAAAAACGTTAAAATGTATTATTGGCACGCGAAACCTTAAATTAAGGTGAATAAATGAAGACTCGGCACACGAGTTCTGAAAGGTTGCAGACCCCTGGTCTAGATATAGCCAAAGGCACAGAAATGCGAAGTGACTTGCTGGTAGATCTTTATTTCCTAAAGCCTAATTGTTCATAGATTCATAGATTCATAGATATTTAGGTCAGAAGGGACCATTATGATCATCTAGTCTGACCTCCTGCACAACGCAGGCCACAGAATTTCACCCACCACTCCTACAAAAAAAACCTCACACCTATATCTGTGCTATTGAAGTCCTCAAATTGTAGTTTAAAGACCTCAAGGAGCAGAGAATCCTCCAGCAAGTGACCCATGCCCCATGCTACAGAGGAAGGCGAAAAACCTCCAGGGCCTCTTCCAATCTGCCCTGGAGGAAAATTCCTTCCCGACCCCAAATATGGCGATCAGCTAAACCCTGAGCATATGGGCAAGATTCATCAGCCAGATACTACAGAAAATTCTTTCCCAGAAAATTCTTTCCCAGGTAACTTGGATCTTACCCCATCTAAAACCCATCACAGGCCATTGGGCCTATTTACCATGAATATTTAATTACCAAAACCATGTTATCCCATCATACCATCTCCTCCATAAACTTATCGAGTTTAATCTTAAAGCAAGATAGATCTTTTGCCCCCACTACTTCCCTCGGAAGGCTATTCCAAAACTTCACTCCTCTGATGGTTAGAAACCTTCGTCTAATTTCTAATCTAAATTTCCTAGTGGCCAGTTTATATCCATTTGTTCTTGTGTCCACATTGGTACTGAGTTTAAATAATTCCTCTCCCTCTCTGGTATTTATCCCTCTGATATATTTATAGAGAGCAATCATATCTCCCCTCAGCCTTCTTTTAGTTAGGCTAAACAAGCCAAGCTCCCTGAGTCTCCTTTCATAAGACAAGTTTTCCATTC
Organism: Eretmochelys imbricata; assembly: GCF_965152235.1. Classification (NCBI taxonomy): domain Eukaryota; kingdom Metazoa; phylum Chordata; order Testudines; family Cheloniidae; genus Eretmochelys; species Eretmochelys imbricata. Next base: position 247,247,320 of record NC_135573.1, read on the forward strand.
CTCGGATCATCCTAGTAGCCCTTCTCTGTACCTGTTCCAGTTTGAATTCATCCTTCTTAAACATGGGAGACCAGAACTGCACACAGTACTCCAGGTGAGGTCTCACCAGTGCCTTATATAACGGTACTAAAACCTCCTTATCCCTACTGGAAATACCTCTCCTGATGCATCCTAAGACGACATTAGCTTTTTTCACAGCCATATCACATTGGCAGCTCATAGTCATCCTATGATCAACCAATACTCCAAGGTCCTTTTCCTCCTCTGTTACTTCTAGTTGATGCGTCCCTAGCTTATAACTAAAATTCTTGTTATTAATCCCTAAATGCATGACCTTACACTTCTCACTATTAAATTTCATCCTATTCCTATTACTCCAGTTTACAAGGTCATCCAGATCCTCCTGTAGGGTATCCCTGTCCTTCTCTAAATTAGCAATACCTCCCAGCTTTGTATCATCTGCAAACTTTAGTAGCACACTCCCACTTTTTGTTCCCAGGTCAGTAATAAAAAGATTAAATAAGATTGGTCCCAAAACCGATCCCTGAGGAACTCCACTGGTAACCTCCCTCCAACTTGACAGTTCACCTTTCAGTAGGACCCGTTGTAGTCTCCCCTTTAACCAATTCCCTATCCACCTTTCAATATTCCTATTGATGCCCATCTTATCCAATTTAACTAATAATTCCCCATGTGGCACCGTATCAAACGCCTTACTAAAATCTAAGTAAATTAGATCCACTGCGTTTCCTTTATCTAAAAAATCTGTTACTTTCTCAAAGAAGGAGATCAGGTTGGTTTGGCACGATCTACCTTTTGTAAAACCATGTTGTATTTTGTCCCATTTACCATTGACTTCAATGTCCTTAACTACCTTCTCCTTCAAAATTTTTTCCAAGACCTTGCATACTACAGATGTCAAACTAACAGGCCTATAATTACTTGGATCACTTTTTTTCCCTTTCTTAAAAATAGGAACTATGTTAGCAATCCTCCAATCATACGGTACAACCCCTGAGTTTACAGATTCATTAAAAATTCTTGTTAATGGGCTTGCAATTTCTTGTGCCAATTCTTTTAATATTCTTGGATGAAGATTATCTGGGCCCCCCGATTTAGTCCCATTAAGCTGTTTGAGTTTCGCTTCTACCTCAGATATGGTGATGTCTACCTCCATATCCTCATTCCCATTTATCATGCTACCATTATCCCTAAGATCCTCTTTAGTCTTATTAAAGACTGAGGCAAAGTATTTGTTTAGATATTGGGCCATGCCTAGATTATCCTTGACCTCCACTCCATCCTCAGTTTTTAGCGGTCCCACTTCTTCTTTCTTTGTTTTCTTCCTATTTATATGACTATAGAACCTTTTACTATTGGTTTTAATTCCCTTTGCAAGGTCCAACTCTACTTGACTTTTAGCCTGTCTCACTTTATCCCTACATATTCTGACCTCAATAAGGTAGCTTGCCTTACTGATCCCTCCCTTCTTCCACTCCCTATATGCTTTCTGCTTTTTCTTAATTACCTCTCTAAGATGCTTGCTCATCCAGCTTGGTCTACAACTCCTGCCTATGAATTTTTTCCCCTTTCTTGGGATGCAGGCTTCCGATAGCTTCTGCAGCTTTAATTTAAAATAATCCCAGGCCTCCTCTACCTTTAAACCCATAAATTCTTCAGTCCAATCCACTTCCCTAACTAATTTCCTTAATTTTTGAAAGTCAGCCCTTTTGAAATCAAAAACCTTAGTTGCAGATTTATTTTTGTTAATCCTTCCATTCAGTTTGAACTGAATTAGCTCATGATCACTTGAGCCAAGATTATCCCCTACAACCATTTCCTCTATGAGGTCCTCATTACTCACCAAGACCAAATCTAAAATAGCATCCCCTCTAGTCGGTTCGGCAACTACTTGCTGAAGGAATCCATCAGCTATCGCATCTAGGAAAATCTGAGCCCTATTATTATTACTAGCACTCATCCTCCAGTCTATATCTGGGAAGTTAAAGTCTCCCATGATCACACAGTTTCCATTAGTATTTACTTTATTAAAAACATTAAAAAGGGCTCTATCCATATCCAAATTAGATCCCGGCGGTCTATAGCACACCCCAAGCACTATCCCAGGGGAGGCTCTAATAGTTTTCTTCCCCAATTTAATTTTTGCCCAGACAGACTCAGTCATATCCATTTCATCGCTTCTTATTTCTTTACATTCTATCTCATCATTGATATACAGTGCTACTCCACCACCTTTACCTTTATTTCGGTCTTTCCTAAACAGCACATACCCTTCAATACCTGTAGCCCAGTCATGACTACTATTCCACCAGGTCTCTGTTATACCTATAATATCTGGTTTCACTTCCTGCACCAGTAACTCTAGTTCCTCCATTTTGTTACCTAGGCTCCTTGCATTAGTGTACAAACATCTTAATTTTTGCTGTTTAGCCTCACTCACATTCTGTACCCTATTAGGCACGGTTATTTTACTACCAGTATAACCTATTAGACTTGTATCTACACTGCCCTTCCTCCTACCTACAGCTGTATCCACTCTTACTTCATTTTCTTTCCACTCTATGCTTAATTCTGGCGTGGAGATTACCTGGACATCTCCCAACCATCTCCCCCAAATTCCTAGTTTAAAGCTCTCTTAATCAGTTGTGCCAGCCTCCATCCTAGAAGTCTATTTCCTTCCCTACTCAGACGAAGTCCATCCCGAGAGAACTGTCCTCTATCCATGAATGCCTCCCAATGGCCATACATCCCAAAGCCCTCCTTATAGCACCACTGCCTAAGCCATCTATTGATAGTCATAATCTTGTCACACCTTTGTTGCCCTTCTCTAGGAACAGGCAGAATCCCACTAAAGATCACCTGAGCCTCAATTTCCTTAAGCGTCCTCCCCAGCCTAGCATAGTCTCCCTTAATACTATCCAGCGAGAATCTAGCCGTATCATTTGTTCCCACATGAAGGATAATTAGGGGATTCTTTCCCGCTCCCTTTAGAATCCTTTTCAACCTCAGGTCTACATCCCGTATCTTAGCACCCGGAAGACAGCACACCCTCCTATTTTCTGGATCAGCTCTGGTTACAGGCCTATCTATTCTTCTCAGTAAAGAGTCCCCAATCACATAGACCTGCCTTTTCCTAGTGACTGTACTATTCTCCAGTCTATCCCCTGTTCCCTCTGGCTGCAAGTTCTTTCCATTCCCATTCTCCCTTGTAATCCTTTTTAACCCATCCTGTATCCTCCTGGGGCTCATATTTGGTGTAGTCTCCATTGACTCTTCCCCTTTTCCTATAGGACTAACCTCTCTTCTCTTCTTCCTTGCCCTGTCACCTTCAGTGACTACCTGCTGAGCCCCTTCCTCATTTTCCAACTCTGCAAACCTATTCTTAAGCTCTATTTCTCCTTCACTAGCCCGTCTTTTCCTCTGCCTAGTTCTTTTAGTCACATGCTTCCACTGACCACTTTCCTCACCCAGTCTCCCCTCAGAATTCCCTAGTCCTGCTTCCATCTGCAAGTCTGAGCTTTTCCCTTCAGATACCTCATGTCTTTGCTCCATAATCTGCTCAAACCCCTTCCTAAACTCTACCAGACTTTCCACCTGCATCTCCAAACCTCGGATCTTTTCCTCCATCAGCTCTATCAGACGGCACTTCATGCAGACAAAACTCTTACCAGGTGCCCCCTCCAGGATCATGTACATACCACAGCTTCCACATCCAGTCATCTTCATTGTGTCTTCTGCTACATGGGTCACTCCCACTGCCACCTCTGTATCTGTCATATCCTTCCCACCTAAATCCTGTTACTCTGGGAAACACAAACCACACCAAAACACCACCACCCACAGCAAAACCAAACCCAACACAAGCACCGCAAGACAAACTCCCCTTTCAAACTCCCACTCAAACTCCCCTGTTTACAGCTCTGTTTGCTAGCTCCTGTGCCGCTGCAGCTGTCTGTGCCGCTGCCTGACTGGCTGCTACCTTTATAGGACCCCTAGTCAGTGAAGCCCCGCCCCCTAATCAGGGCTCAGCTTCTCTCCCAGCACAAAGCCCCTACAAACCTCTACACATACAAATACTACCAATACAAAACCAAGCACACACAAATACCTTCTCCTCCAACAGAACTCCCACTCAAACTCCCCTGTTTACAGCTCTGTTTGCTAGCTCCTGTGCCGCTGCAGCTGTCTGTGCCGCTGCCTGACTGGCTGCTACCTTTATAGGACCCCTAGTCAGTGAAGCCCCGCCCCCTAATCAGGGCTCAGCTTCTCTCCCAGCACAAAGCCCCTACAAACCTCTACACATACAAATACTACCAATACAAAACCAAGCACACACAAATACCTTCTCCTCCAACAGAACTCCCACTCAAACTCCCCTGTTTACAGCTCTGTTTGCTAGCTCCTGTGCCGCTGCAGCTGTCTGTGCCGCTGCCTGACTGGCTGCTACCTTTATAGGACCCCTAGTCAGTGAAGCCCCGCCCCCTAATCAGGGCTCAGCTTCTCTCCCAGCACAAAGCCCCTACAAACCTCTACACATACAAATACTACCAATACAAAACCAAGCACACACAAATACCTTCTCCTCCAACAGAACTCCCACTCAAACTCCCCTGTTTACAGCTCTGTTTGCTAGCTCCTGTGCCGCTGCAGCTGTCTGTGCCGCTGCCTGACTGGCTGCTACCTTTATAGGACCCCTAGTCAGTGAAGCCCCGCCCCCTAATCAGGGCTCAGCTTCTCTCCCAGCACAAAGCCCCTACAAACCTCTACACATACAAATACTACCAATACAAAACCAAGCACACACAAATACCTTCTCCTCCAACAGAACTCCCACTCAAACTCCCCTGTTTACAGCTCTGTTTGCTAGCTCCTGTGCCGCTGCAGCTGTCTGTGCCGCTGCCTGACTGGCTGCTACCTTTATAGGACCCCTAGTCAGTGAAGCCCCGCCCCCTAATCAGGGCTCAGCTTCTCTCCCAGCACAAAGCCCCTACAAACCTCTACACATACAAATACTACCAATACAAAACCAAGCACACACAAATACCTTCTCCTCCAACAGAACTCCCACTCAAACTCCCCTGTTTACAGCTCTGTTTGCTAGCTCCTGTGCCGCTGCAGCTGTCTGTGCCGCTGCCTGACTGGCTGCTACCTTTATAGGACCCCTAGTCAGTGAAGCCCCGCCCCCTAATCAGGGCTCAGCTTCTCTCCCAGCACAAAGCCCCTACAAACCTCTACACATACAAATACTACCAATACAAAACCAAGCACACACAAATACCTTCTCCTCCAACAGAACTCCCACTCAAACTCCCCTGTTTACAGCTCTGTTTGCTAGCTCCTGTGCCGCTGCAGCTGTCTGTGCCGCTGCCTGACTGGCTGCTACCTTTATAGGACCCCTAGTCAGTGAAGCCCCGCCCCCTAATCAGGGCTCAGCTTCTCTCCCAGCACAAAGCCCCTACAAACCTCTACACATACAAATACTACCAATACAAAACCAAGCACACACAAATACCTTCTCCTCCAACAGAACTCCCACTCAAACTCCCCTGTTTACAGCTCTGTTTGCTAGCTCCTGTGCCGCTGCAGCTGTCTGTGCCGCTGCCTGACTGGCTGCTACCTTTATAGGACCCCTAGTCAGTGAAGCCCCGCCCCCTAATCAGGGCTCAGCTTCTCTCCCAGCACAAAGCCCCTACAAACCTCTACACATACAAATACTACCAATACAAAACCAAGCACACACAAATACCTTCTCCTCCAACAGAACTCCCACTCAAACTCCCCTGTTTACAGCTCTGTTTGCTAGCTCCTGTGCCGCTGCAGCTGTCTGTGCCGCTGCCTGACTGGCTGCTACCTTTATAGGACCCCTAGTCAGTGAAGCCCCGCCCCCTAATCAGGGCTCAGCTTCTCTCCCAGCACAAAGCCCCTACAAACCTCTACACATACAAATACTACCAATACAAAACCAAGCACACACAAATACCTTCTCCTCCAACAGAACTCCCACTCAAACTCCCCTGTTTACAGCTCTGTTTGCTAGCTCCTGTGCCGCTGCAGCTGTCTGTGCCGCTGCCTGACTGGCTGCTACCTTTATAGGACCCCTAGTCAGTGAAGCCCCGCCCCCTAATCAGGGCTCAGCTTCTCTCCCAGCACAAAGCCCCTACAAACCTCTACACATACAAATACTACCAATACAAAACCAAGCACACACAAATACCTTCTCCTCCAACAGAACTCCCACTCAAACTCCCCTGTTTACAGCTCTGTTTGCTAGCTCCTGTGCCGCTGCAGCTGTCTGTGCCGCTGCCTGACTGGCTGCTACCTTTATAGGACCCCTAGTCAGTGAAGCCCCGCCCCCTAATCAGGGCTCAGCTTCTCTCCCAGCACAAAGCCCCTACAAACCTCTACACATACAAATACTACCAATACAAAACCAAGCACACACAAATACCTTCTCCTCCAACAGAACTCCCACTCAAACTCCCCTGTTTACAGCTCTGTTTGCTAGCTCCTGTGCCGCTGCAGCTGTCTGTGCCGCTGCCTGACTGGCTGCTACCTTTATAGGACCCCTAGTCAGTGAAGCCCCGCCCCCTAATCAGGGCTCAGCTTCTCTCCCAGCACAAAGCCCCTACAAACCTCTACACATACAAATACTACCAATACAAAACCAAGCACACACAAATACCTTCTCCTCCAACAGAACTCCCACTCAAACTCCCCTGTTTACAGCTCTGTTTGCTAGCTCCTGTGCCGCTGCAGCTGTCTGTGCCGCTGCCTGACTGGCTGCTACCTTTATAGGACCCCTAGTCAGTGAAGCCCCGCCCCCTAATCAGGGCTCAGCTTCTCTCCCAGCACAAAGCCCCTACAAACCTCTACACATACAAATACTACCAATACAAAACCAAGCACACACAAATACCTTCTCCTCCAACAGAACTCCCACTCAAACTCCCCTGTTTACAGCTCTGTTTGCTAGCTCCTGTGCCGCTGCAGCTGTCTGTGCCGCTGCCTGACTGGCTGCTACCTTTATAGGACCCCTAGTCAGTGAAGCCCCGCCCCCTAATCAGGGCTCAGCTTCTCTCCCAGCACAAAGCCCCTACAAACCTCTACACATACAAATACTACCAATACAAAACCAAGCACACACAAATACCTTCTCCTCCAACAGAACTCCCACTCAAACTCCCCTGTTTACAGCTCTGTTTGCTAGCTCCTGTGCCGCTGCAGCTGTCTGTGCCGCTGCCTGACTGGCTGCTACCTTTATAGGACCCCTAGTCAGTGAAGCCCCGCCCCCTAATCAGGGCTCAGCTTCTCTCCCAGCACAAAGCCCCTACAAACCTCTACACATACAAATACTACCAATACAAAACCAAGCACACACAAATACCTTCTCCTCCAACAGAACTCCCACTCAAACTCCCCTGTTTACAGCTCTGTTTGCTAGCTCCTGTGCCGCTGCAGCTGTCTGTGCCGCTGCCTGACTGGCTGCTACCTTTATAGGACCCCTAGTCAGTGAAGCCCCGCCCCCTAATCAGGGCTCAGCTTCTCTCCCAGCACAAAGCCCCTACAAACCTCTACACATACAAATACTACCAATACAAAACCAAGCACACACAAATACCTTCTCCTCCAACAGAACTCCCACTCAAACTCCCCTGTTTACAGCTCTGTTTGCTAGCTCCTGTGCCGCTGCAGCTGTCTGTGCCGCTGCCTGACTGGCTGCTACCTTTATAGGACCCCTAGTCAGTGAAGCCCCGCCCCCTAATCAGGGCTCAGCTTCTCTCCCAGCACAAAGCCCCTACAAACCTCTACACATACAAATACTACCAATACAAAACCAAGCACACACAAATACCTTCTCCTCCAACAGAACTCCCACTCAAACTCCCCTGTTTACAGCTCTGTTTGCTAGCTCCTGTGCCGCTGCAGCTGTCTGGCTGTTGGCCTATATCAACCTGATGGTTTATTGAATCAGGTTTGATTTATGAAGGCATATGAGAATATCACAGCCATGCCACCATTTCTACAATTTATACCAAATTTATGACTGCTCTTTTTCATGTTAATTGAGAACCCATTTCCAATCATATCTGTGAGCTGAAATAAATATGGAAGGTAACCTAGTCCAGCTGATGTTTCATCAGGAGTACTGCACCTCTATGCTTACAAAGAGTATAGTGGCCAGAGTACCTCTTGCATACCATTTGTAGGTGAATATACATGAATGGAACCAGTTTTTAAATCATATTTAGCATGGGCTGTCATAGTTTCCAGGGAAGTTACTATTTACTCGTATGATAGCAATATGTGATGTAACAAATATAATTGTGGTGGCATGACATTTAACACGTATATACATCATACAGAGCATTCATCACTCAGCTTTGATTTAATGACACAACAACAATCACTGAAGAAAAGCTCTGTAAAGAGATTGATCTAATAGTAAATCATATTTTAAACTGTTCCAAATATCACATGCCATTTCTCCCCCATCCCTCCAGTCCCTGAAGTTGTTGGGTTTGTCTACAGCTGTATCTCCCAGGGTTTTATATATAATAGATTAGTTTTAGAAGAGTAAAATCAACCTCTGCTTAAGAATGCCTTCTGTCTTTCTTAAATTAGTTGCTTAAGCTTTTAAATATTTTTAAATAAAAGATTTTGAGAGAGTCAACTCAAAGTAATAAAAGAAACATCAAAGATATTTGTCAGCTATAGCTAAAGAAACAATTGCCCTCTATCTGATAGGACAAAGTAGCTACCACCACACAGGATGCATTATCAGCACTTAGCACAACAATTAAACTAAACCCAAGAAGCAATAAAGACTGGAAAGGAGGAAAGAAGAGGTGAAGGAGAACAAGGAAAGGGCATGGGGACTACATGCATTCCATACATATATTTTATAATGATGTAAACAACCTGCAATATATTTCTTAAATAGCTTTTATATAAGGTTATATTCCTCAATATTGCTTTGTAAGCTAAAGTCAGTAGATGCGTTAGAAAAGGCAGTTAACAGCTGATGACATTGGAATTAAAAGCATGGCCATTCACTAATACACAGAAGAAAATTTACATGTAACTTAGTACCTATAGGGCATTGATCTCTGATCTTTGTATTTAAAATAATGCTGTTCAAAGTACATTTTTGCATATCTTGAAAAAACATTCAGTGGGCAGAGAATAGTCGGTCACTTGGAAGCAAGTCAGTCACTGGTATTAATTTCATTCATCTTTTTTAAAATGTGCACAAAAATCTGCCAGACAGAATTAGTCGAAATAAAGTCCCTTTTCCAGTCACAGGACAAGTACAGCATGTCACAGATCACAGATAGTTTACTACAGGCCTGGATTGCATGATATTTAATATTCTGTAATATTCTCCTGCTTCTCATACAAAAGTGTCAGTGTAGATGCTTTCTATCCTGTACTCTGTGTTACACTATATAGAGTGAGGCTATTTTATATAGTACCTAACATGTCCTGTTGAGTGTTTTGATATTATTTTGCCCTCTGGTTACAATGTTTAGGGGTAAATGGGGAGTAATCAATCAAGCAGACTTTATTGTAACGGACTGGTGGAGGATAAACTCTTTTGCAGTTCTTTTCACTTTGATCTAGTCCTCTTTGCAACTGGACTAGATCAAAGCATTTTAACAGACCTGTTATTGCATGTCAGCAGGGTCCAGATGCTCAATTAGTCCACAGCAGGCTAGGGCAGGTTAGATTCACACCCCATATGGTTGTGAACTAAATGTTTGTGTAGACAAGCCCAAAGTGACTTGGACAATACTTTTGCATGGTCAGTTGCACTTCCTGCCATGCACTGCCATAGTGACATTAGTCACTGAGTGCTCTCAGGGCCCTGCTCACCGCATACCGCAGGAAAGCTGAAACCGCAGAGACAGCAGGCAGTCATCATGTGCCCAGAGAAGAAGGGGAGGAGTGGGCCTAAGTATGATTGGTGGTGTGGCTCTTGGGTCTATGTACTTTTCCTTCCTGAAAAGATCCTTTAATCAAGTGGGGAGCAGAAAAACTGATCAACATTTCTGAAATGCCATGAGATTCAAGACAAATTATTTTAAAAGTGCTTTGTTTAGTCAATTAAAAAAAATAGATGCACATCCCATTACACTCCTGTGCACCTAGGAGATTTTAGAGTTTAACTATGAAACTCATAGAATCATTTATATGCAAAAGAATCTCTAGTGGAACATCTAATCCAGGCCCCCTGTGTGAGGGTAGGATTTAATTATTCCTAAGAAATTAATGATAATGGAATATATAGTCTAGTCTTAAATATTGCTTTTGAGGATTGACCACCTCCCCTAGCAGCTTGTTCTATTCTGTGCCTGTTTATAGTTGAAGGTTTCCTAGTATTGAATTTAATTTTTTCCTGCTCCGTCTGTAGCCCATTGCTCGTTCTTTTCTTGTTAACTAAATCAATCCCTTTCTTCATTATAATCACCCATTTACATTTTTATAGATGGGCCCCATTTATTTCTTTCCCTAGTCCCACTAATCTGCTAGGGCATATTGGGGAGCAGGTCCACTGATGGAAAACTTTACAATACAGGTACTGCTGTTGCATGGAGACCAACCACTAAGAAGATTGGTCCTCATATGCACCTTATATTATCAAAGAGCAGCGTAGATGTGTTGTGAAGTTCTGTACTTTCCAGGAAGGAAGTGGAAAAGAAACTCTAGTTTCTTGGACAACATACGTAGAAGGCTGCTGTGGTCCTACCAGTTGCATGTGAGCCAGCCTTCAAGAAAACACTTTCTCTCTTGAAAATGGCTCTGGGAAAAAGGGATGGGTGTTTGAAGCCTAAACAAAGAGTAAATGGGCCAGAAATGTTGAGACACTGCAGGTAGCATTGTGTCAGGAGAGTGATCTGTTTCCATTGTTTCCAAAAGAAAGGTTTTCAGCAAAATGACATACTTATTCAGATCTGTACAGTGCAGTCATTTTTTATTTCCTGGTCCTCAGTAGCTACAGTACAGTCTGTTTCACTTTACTTAGGATTTATTTTAACCAGTTCCAGGACAGCTTCAAGACTCAGTCCCATGGCTTCCTACTCATTCATATTCCCTTGCCCATATACACACACAGCCTGTTGAACACTATTTCTACAGGAGCCACTTGTAAGTAAAATAATCAGTCATAATTTGGAGTCATCCCCCTTTGGTGTTAGGTGTTTGTAGAATGTATGCTCCTTTGACTGCCTTGGTCCGCACCATTGACATAACTACGCCAGAAAAGCTGACCAAATACTAGTAGTCTTTTTACCAATAGAAATCAAATGATTTAACAGCTGAACATTCAGTTTGCTTTTTGTGTGCTCAAATCTGCATTGGCAACCATCTTCTGTAATCCAACCAGAACTATTTGTTTTTCATTAATGCAGGGGTGGATCAGGCATTGCCACAAGAACGTCGAACTCCTGTTACCCCTTCCTCTTCCTCTCGATATCACCGTCGCAGGTCCTCAGGGTCACGGGATGAGCGCTATAGGTCAGGTAAGTAGAAATGAAGAACACAGAGGTGGAGAGAGCATCCTTCCAGTTCAATTGTTTGCAGTGGGACTCTAGTTGAACTCTTCTTCCAGCTGCCACAACTGGGAATATTCATCGTGGGCACGAAGGGAAATTCTACCATACTGATTCTGATTTGCAAACACCATAAGAGTACACTTAATTAGAAATAAAGGAGCTGGGCATGTTAACGCACCCTACTTGGAAAACATTGACGAGGAACAGGTTCTAACATGATAAATAAATTGTGAAGCTTACCAAAAAGTTACATTCTAGTTGCTAAATTAGGGGGCCAATTCTCTTCACTCACATTGGTATAAATCACAGGCAAGGGAGTTATTGGTCTGTAAGTGAGAGGAGAATGAGGTCCCGTATCTCCTCAAAGATGTAAACTGTGTATAGTACACAGCAACTGGATAAGCATTAGCTTTGCTACAGTCACTATTGCAGCAGTGCAAATGAAACTCCCCTCCTGGTTCTCCCACCAGTGCCACAAGGAGAACCTGGGGATTAACCATGTATTCCTGCCCATCCCTCCCCTCACTGGCTGTTGCAGCCAGACATCAGGGCCAGTTTGTTGCAACACCAAGAAGTTCTGCAGCCAACTTCTCCCAACTTGTGCCAGCCTACTCAGCCTGGAGTTTGAAGAGCTGGGAGTGGGAAGGAGAATTGTCCCCTTTTCACTACCACCACATGGGGAAATCCACACCTCCAAACCACTGATGACTGCCAGAGGCCACAGGGCAGCCTGCGTGCCACTGACACTCTTGCTGCCAGACAGAAGAGCCTCCATGAGATGCTCTGAGGAAGTATTGTGGGTCATACGTTCCCACGTCAGAAGGACCCACTGTGATTATGTAGTCTGTCCTTCTGTGTAAGGTCATAGATCTTGGCCAGGACTTAATAGATTTGGAGGGTGGGGAAGAGCAGAGTATGGAATTATTTGATAGTGTTTGAGGAGAGGGTGCATTTTAACAGTCAGGCCCATACAGCTGACTGAGTTGGAAACTTGTAGGGAGCGCCTTGTTAAAATGTTTGCAGCATATCACCATTTTGTTGCAGTAGGCGAAGTGCCTGCCAGTCCCATTTCAAGGAAAGCGAAACAATAAATATTACACAAAGAGAGTTAATTTGCATCCAAACTATTCTGATAAATGTAAGTTAAATAAACCTCAGGTCAGATGCAGTGGTTTCTGCCAACTTTCATTTAAATAATGGTTAAGTTTGCCACATGCTGCTACTTTGGCATTTGACCTGCAAGAATTTTCTACAACATTCAGCTAAGAATTGGCTGATTTGTCTGCAGATTGTTTTTTAATTCATAACAATATGGTTAAATCAGGGGTGTCCTGGCATTGGTCCTTGTGGCACTCAGTGTTATACGTTGTGACTCTCAAGAATAATTGTGTTAAGAAAATTTGTTCTTGACAATGCATTGAGCTGCCCCCGGCAATGTGTAAACTGAAGTGTTTGAATCCGCCTCATTACTATGGGGAGGTACAATCTCCTTCTGCCTTCCCTGCAGCACCAGGATCAGCTCTGGTGGTAGCCAGGAGCGCTATGAGAAGCTGGTGGCCCTTTAGTTGTTTAGCTGGTCTGCCTGCTCTGTCACAGGGATAGAAGAAAGGATGAGAGAGTAACTGGGTACTCATCTGGTTCCCTGAGAGGCTCTGGGAGCCCCAGGAAGAACAGGATAGGAGCTTAACTGGCTTATCCTGAGCTTGAGGGAGTACCTTACAAAGGATGGTTCCCCTCTTCTTCCCACACAACTACTGAGGGCAGCCCAGGAAAGGGGAAAAGGAGATGAAGCTGAGAACCAACAGCCAGCTATGACTCTTTGATATTGTACTCCAGCTCAAATCCAGGCTAGAGCAGACTGGGAGCTGTTTTAATTTGTTTCAGCTGGCTATCATCCCCTAACGCATCATAAATCAGCTGGGGGCAGCCAGAAATCAGGGCACTCCAGCCTCCTCCCTTACTTGTCCTCAGGTCATCCCCTGGGGCCAGGGGTGGTAGGGAAGGATATATAGGATCCAGCCAACAAGCCCCCCCCCCCCCCCGACTGGGGGATTCCCCAGCACTAGGGGTCTTGCAGGTGTTTTCCAGCTCCAGTGCATCATCTCGGTGAGGTGAAAAGAGCAAATGAGGAGAGAAAATCTGCCCCAAAATATTGACTGTGACCTCTTAACCTTTTTGAAATATGTTCGATCCTTAGGCTGAAAAGCACTGGTCCAGTTCAGTGTCCAGTCTCTTCACAGAAAATTGTGAAGAAAAAAATACGACCCAGCCATTGATTGTTCTCTGTTCTCTCCTGCATAAGGGCAAAGATAATACAAATACTTTTGCTATTCACTTTCCTATGCATTCTATAGGAGGCCTGTTTTCTCTTTCTGTATTTTGGCCCATCTTGTTATCTGGAGGTGAGTTCTGATCATTTCCCCTATTATAAGGCTTCCGCATTGTGATGTTGGCATTGGTTGGAGGAATGGATGTGCACTGCACAGCTAAAACTTTGCTCCCTATTAATGAAATAGTCTGGTTCAGGAAAGTCAGGATCATAGAATATCAGGGTTGGAAGGGACCTCAGAGGGGTCATCTAGTCCAACCCCCTGCTCAAAGCAGGACCAATCCCCAACTAAAATCATCCCAGCCAGGGCTTTGTCAAGCCTGACCTTAAAAACCTCTAAGGAAGGAGGTTCTACCACCTCCCTAGGTAATGCATTCTAGTGCTTCACAACCCTCCTCATGAAAAAGTTTTTCCTAATATCCAACCTAAACCTCCCGCACTGCAACTTGAGGCCATTACTCCTTGTCCTGTCATCTGCTACCACAGAGAACAGTCTAGATCTATCCTCTTTGGAACCTCCTTTCAGGTAGTTGAAAGCAGCTATCAAATCCCCCCTCATTCTTCTCTTCCGCAGACTAAACAATCCATTTCCCTCAGCCTCTCCTCATAAGTCATGGGTTCCAGGCCCGTAATCATTTTTGTTGCCCTCCCCTGGACTCTTTCCAATTTTTCCACATTCTTCTTGTAGTGTGGGGCCAAAACTGGATACAGCACTCCAAATGAGGCCTCACCAATGTCCAATAGAGAGGAACGATCGCATCCCTCAATCTGCTGGCAATGCCCCTACTTATACAGTCCAAAATGCCATTAGCTTTCTTGGCAACAAGGGCACACTGTTAACTCATATCCAACTTCTCGTCCACTGTAACCCATAGGTCCTTTTCTGCAGAACTGCTGCCTAGCCATTCGGTCCCTAGTCTGTAGCGGTGCATGGGATTCTTCTGTCCTAAGTGCGGGACTCTGCACTTGTCCTTGTTAAACCTCATCAGATGTGTTTTGGCCCAATCCTCTAATTTGTCTAGGCCCCTCTGTATCCTATCCCTACCCTCCAGCGTATCTACCTCTCCTCCCAGTTTAGGGACTAAGGTGAGGCTGACTGGCCTGTACTTCCCCGGATCCTCCTCCTTCTCTTTTTTTAAAGATGAGCACTACATTAGCCCTTTTTCAGTTGTCCAGGACCTCCCCCGATCACCATGGTGTTTTCCAAGATAATGGCCAATGGCTCTGCAATCACATCCGCCAACTCCTTTAGCACTCTCAGATGCAGCGCATCCGGCCCCATGGACTTGTGCTCATCCAGCTTTTCTAAATAGTCCCGAACCACAGAGGGCTGGTCACCTCCTCCCCATGCTGTGCTGCCCAGTGCAGCAGTCTGGGAGCTGACCTTGTTTGTGAAGACAGAGGCAAAAAAAGCATTGAGTACATGAGATTTTTCCACAATCTCTGTCACTAGGTTGCCTCCCTCATTCAGTAAGGGGCCCACACTTTTCTTGACTTCTTCTTGTTGCTAACATACCTGAAGAAACCCTTCTTGTTACTCTTAACATCTCTTGCTAGCTGCAACTCCAGGTGTGATTTGGCCTTCCTGATTTCACTCCTTCATGCCTGAGCAATATTTTTAAACTCCTCCCTGGTCATTTGTCCAATCTTCCACTTCTTGTAAGCTTCTTTTTTGTGTTTAAGATCAGCAAGGATTTCACTGTTAAGCCAAGCTGGTCACCTGCCATATTTACTATTCTTTCTACACATTGGGATGGTTTGTTCCTGTCACCTCAATAAGGATTCTTTAAAATACAGCCAGGTCTCCTGGACTCTTTTCCCCCTCATGTTATTCTCCTGCCCATCAGTTCCCTGAGGGAGTCAAAGTCTGTTTTTCAGAAGTCCAGTGTCCGTATTCTGCTGCTCTCCTTTCTTCCTTGTGTCAGGATCCTGAACTCGACCATTTCATGGTCACTGCCTCCCAGGTGCCCATCCACTTTTGCTTCCCCTACTAATTCTTCCCGGTTTGTGAGCAGCAGGTCCAGAAGAGCTCTGCCCCTAGTTGGTTCCTCCAGCAATCGCACCAGAAAATTGTCCCCTACACTTTCCAAAAACTTCCTGGATTGTCTGTGCACCGCTGTATTGCTCTCCCAGCAGAATCAGGGTGATTGAAGTCTCCCATGAGAACCAGGGCCTGTGATCTAGTAACTTCTGTTAGTTGCCGGAAGAAAGCCACATCCACCTCATCCCCCTGGTCTATAGCAGACTCCCACCACGACATCACTCTTGTTGCTCATACTTCTAAACTTAATCCAGAGACTCTCAGGTTTTTCTGCGGTTTCATACCGGAGCACTGAGCAGTCATACTGCTCTCTTACATACAATGCAACTCCTTCACCTTTTCTGCCCTGCCTGTCCTTCCTGAACAGTTTATATCCATCCATGACATTACTCCAGTCTTGTGAGTTATCCCACCAAATCTCTGTTGTTCCAACCACATCATAATTCCTTGACTGTGCCAGGACTTCCAGTTCTCCCTGCTTTTTTCCCAGGCTTCTTGCATTTTTGAAGACTTTTGCATTGGTACTATTTGATGTTCCTACCGTAGAATCAATTGCTCTTCTTTCAG
Organism: Eretmochelys imbricata; assembly: GCF_965152235.1. NCBI lineage: Eukaryota > Metazoa > Chordata > Testudines > Cheloniidae > Eretmochelys > Eretmochelys imbricata. The sequence continues at coordinate 247,263,830 of NC_135573.1, forward strand.
TTTGGAATCGATTAGGTTAAAAGCACATTTCAGTCTCAAATGGTTTAATAAATAATGGTACCCCTTTCATCAGTTTTTTTTTTACTATAGATAACAAAATTATAAGCAAAACTCCCATGTGTGATTCACATTTCCTTGACTTCAGATTTTCTTAAGTTAAAAGCTTTTGTTTGATTTATTGAGATGCTTAATACATCAGCATCTCAGCTCTGATGGTATTGTGATTATTAAATCTAGTTGGTACCCAGCTTCCATTGCTGGTTATCATATTTGGCACATCTTCCTGGACCAGGACCTGAACAAAATAACAGTGCAGTCTTTATCCAATAAGTAATTCACTTCCAGGAAAACATTTCCCTTCCTCAGTTTTTTCACAAGTTATTCCAATTAGCATCTGAATACAAGTTCTCTACCCCAACTTATGATCAAAGTTCTGCTCTGCCTTAAATTGGAGGCCTAACATCCTGAGAATCATCCAACATCCTTCCTTGTCTTTGCCTTCCATGTACATTTAAGTGTCAGCCATATTGTTAAATTAGCTCTTTGCAGACTCAACATCCTCTCTCTCTTCTATTGCTAACCTTACTATGCTCTATTCCCTTAGTAAACACTGTACCTTGTCATTTTATATCCCTGCTGATTTTCTCACTTCAATCATATTGCTTTTATGTCATATAAATTCTTATAAAAGAATTTTTGCACTGCCATAATAGTGAAAATCTTTTTGAAAGATTCTCAGGTTCTGGATAAAAATTGGTTCCTCACTGGCACACACGGGCAAGCTTATGGCTGCTTATCATTTTTCTAAAGATTGCCAGTAAATTTTGGGTTGCAAAGATGGTTTGGTGTTAGACTAGCCACATTTCAGGCTACTCTTCAAAGTAGAGATAGGTCCACTCCCATCCTTTAGGGTTGAAGGAGTTTCAGAATCTGAACACAGATTCAAATTTCCTCATTGGCCTGTTTGCCTCCAGTGGGCCATCCTGAAACTCTTAAACTGAACAGCCCTGGAACTTCAGCATTCCAATTTTATAGTTCTTAAGATTCTTCACAAGTCTCAAGAAATATTTAAATAGGTGACTAAATTAATGCAGTATCATGCTACATTATCCATTTTTAAAATACAAATTACCCCAGGTAGCTGTTTAGGAAGTGTAGCTAATGTTCATGGACAATAATTAATTCATAGAAAACTTTGATTTATTCCTCCCAAGAGTAAACATTCTCTTGTTATTTACTGAACCAGAAAAAGTGTTCAGAAAGTTCTGCCAAATACGGACCTTTGCAACAGTTTTCCCTCACGTAATTTTAGCAGCTGCTATTTCAGTCAGCTGAGATATAGATTATTTCTTTATACCATTTGAAAATTGGGTTTCAAAACTGATTTCAGAAGGTACCAATCCATGGTACTGCTGTATCATTTCAAAACAGTATCCACTACAATAGTTAGAAATCAGGAAGGGTAAAAAGTAGGGCTGTCAAGCGATAAAAAAAATTTATCCTGATTAGTCGTGCAATTAATCGCACTGTTAAACAATAATAGAATGCCATCTATTTAAATATTTGTGAATGTTTTGTACATTTTCAAATTAATTATTTCAATTACAACACAGAATACAAAGTGTGCAGTGCTCACTTTATATTTATTTTTATTACAAATATTTGCACTGTAAAAAACAAAAGAAATAATAGTATTTTTCAATTCACCTTGTCAAGGTTCCTTCCCCACTCTGAACGCTAGGGTACAGATGTGGGGACCTGCATGAAAAACCTCCTAAGCTTATCTTTACCAGCTTAGGTCAAAACTTCCCCAAGGTACAAAATATTCCACCCTTTGTCCTTGGATTAGCCGCTACCACCACCAAACAAATACTGGTTACTGGGGAAGAGCTGTTTGGAAATGTCTTTCCCCCCAAAATGCTTCCCAAAACCTTGCCCCCACTTCCTGGACAAGGTTTGGTAAAAACCCTCACCGATTTGCCTAGGTGACTACAGACCCAGACCCTTGGATCTTAAGAACAATGAACAATCCTCCCAACACTTGCACCCCCCCTTTCCTGGGAAATGTTGGATAAAAAGCCTCACCAATTTGCATAGGTGACCACAGACCCAAACCCTTGGATCTGAGAACAATGAAAAAGCATTCAGTTTTCTTACAAGAAGACTTTTAATAGAAATAGAAGTAAAGAAATCACCTCTGTAAAATCAGGATGGTAGATACCTTACAGGGTAATTAGATTCAAAACATAGACAATCCCTCTAGGCAAAAACTTAAGTTACAAAAAAGATACACAGACAGAAATAGTTATTCTATTCAGCACAATTCTTTTCTCAGCCATTTAAAGAAATCATAATCTAACACGTACCTAGCTAGATTACTTACTAAAAGTTCTAAGACTCCATTCCTGGTCTATCCCCGGCAGAAAAAACATACAGACAGACAGAGACCCTTTGTTTCTCTCCCTCCTCCCAGCTTTTGAAAGTATCTTGTCTCCTCATTGGTCATTTTGGTCAGGTGCCAGCGAACTTACCTTTAGCTTCTTAACCCTTTACAGGTGAGAGGAGCTTTTCCCTGGCCAGGAGGGATTTCAAAGGGGTTTACCTTTCCCTTTATATTTATGACACACCTAATACAAGTATTATATTGCAATCTCTTTATGATAAAAGTTGAACTTACAAATGTAGAATTATGTACAAAAAAACCTGCATTCAAAAATAAAACAATGTAAAACTTTAGAGCCTACAAGTCTACTCAGTCCTATTTCTTGTTCAGCCAATCGCTCAGACAAACAAGTTTGTTTACATTTTCAGGAGATAATGCTGCCTACTTCTTGTTCATAATGTTACCTGAAAGTGAGAACAGGAGTTTGCATGGCACTGTTGCAGCCAGCATTGCAAGCTATTTACATGCCAGAAGTGCTAAAGATTCACATGTCCCTTCATGCTTCATCCACCATTCCAGAGGACATGGGTCCATGCTGAAGACAGATTCTGCTCAATAACAATCCAAAGCAGAGCTGACCAACAACACATGTTCATTTTCATCACCTGAGTCAGATGTCACCAGCAGATGGTTGATTTTTTTTTATTTTTTTTTTTTTGGTGGTTCGGGTTTTGTATTTTCTGCATTGGAGAGTTGCTCTTTTAAGACTTCGGAAAACATTCTCCACACCTCATTCCTTTCAGATTTTGGAAGGCACTTCAGATTCTTAAACCTTGGGTCGAGTACTGGAGCTATCTTTAGAAATCTCAGATTAGTACCTTCTTTGCCTTTTGTCAAATCTGCAGCGAAAGTGTTCTTAAAATGAACAGCATGCTGAGTCATCATCCGAGACTGCTATAACATGGTATATGTGGCAGAATGCGGGTAAAACAGAGCCGGAGGCATACAATTTGCCCCCAAGGAGTTCAGTAACAAATTTAATTAATGCATTATTTTTTTGAGTGTCATCAGCATGGAAGCATGTCCTCTGGAATTGTGGCCGAAGCATGAAGGGGCATATGAATGTTTAGCATATCTGGCACGTAAATACTTTGCAATGCCAGCTACAAAAGTCCCATGCGAATGCCTGTTCTCACTTTCTGGTGACATTGTAAATAAGAAGCAAGCAGCAGTATCTCCCGTAAATGTAAACAAACTTGTTTGTCTTAGCAATTGGTTGAACAAGAAGTAGGACTGAGTGGCATTGTAGGCTCTAAAGTTTTGCATTGTTTTGGTTTTTAGTGAAGTTACGTAACAAAAAAAAATCTTCATTTGCAAGTTTCACTTTCACCACACAGAGATTGTACTTGTATGAGGTGAACTGAAAAATACTATTTCTTTTATCATTTTTCATTGCAAATATTTGTAATAAATAATAATAATGTAAAGTGAGCAGTGTACACTTTGTATTCTGTATTGTAATTGAAATCAATATATTTGAAAATGTAGAAAAACATCCAAAAATATTTAATAACTTTCAATTGGTATTCTATTGTTTAACAGTGCGATTAAAACTGCGATGAATCGCGATTAATTCTTGAAATCACGATTAATTTTTTTGAGTTAATCACGTGAGTTAACTGCGATTAATCAACAGCCGTAGTAAAAAGCAAGAAGGTAATCAGAACTGAATGATTTTTCTCTTCTGATCATGCAGTCTCAGAGAGCTAGAAACAAATGTGTTAAGCCAGTAAAAGGCTGGGATTGACATTGGGATGCTGGCTCTTCAAAGAATGCTTCTGTGACCCTGTGTACACTAGGGAAAAATTTGATTTGGTTTTTTTTAAGTTTCCCACTGCAGTGAAACATTAGTTGAGTTTTACCTGTGTTAACAACATTGCAAACTCCATGGTAAATGGGTTGCAGGTCACCATCATCATTTAAAGTACCATTTTGATTGGACCTACACATTTAACACTTCTTAGAGCAAGTCTAATTGTCATGAGTCTTAAAACGGTGGCAGCAGACTCTGACCTATATACACTGAAGTTGAAGCAGTGTTTCAAATGATTTCCCATCATTTTTAAGGGTACATCTACACTTCAAGCTAGGGGTATGATTCCCATCTTTAGGAGCTAGTGTGCTAAAATAGAGTGTAGTGTGGCAACACATGCAGCAGGAGGGGTTAGCCACCTCAAGTATATGCCCATCCAAGTCCATAGGTACATGTCTTTTGTGTAGGGAAGGCCTGTGTTCTACTGCCATAACATGTCAGAGAATAACAACATAAGCTGTTGTGGCAATCCAGCACAAAATACCTATAGGTCAGCTAGTCAGATCTCCTTTATCAGAGGACTTTTACTTGGCCATAGAAAAAACTAATAAATCAAAACATACCAAATATTCCCCCCCAGCTCAGGGTTTCTCACCCAGATACGAAGCCAAGCGTTAAGAGAACAACTTAAAGAAATATTTAAGCAGGTGACTAAATTAATGCAGCATCATGCTACGTTATCCATTTTTAAAACACAAATACAAATTCTTGGAGGGAGTCTCTTTTCTAGGAAGCTGCTTTTTATGGCCCCTCCATGGAGGATGTGTTAGCCTGAGTTGCTGTTAACTCCTCATTTGCCAAGAACTGGGTGGAGTCTCTGCAGTCTGTCACAGTCAGCAAAACAATTAAGTACCAACTTCAGCTGTGAACAGGGTCTCATGTACGAGATTACACAGCCACATACATTGCTACATTATCACGGATTAGTTTTAAAATTGCCCAACATTTGTGCACAAGATCTAAGCTGTCCTCTAAAAATAAACTAAGTCTTTTGCCCTGTGTGGCTGCAAAGAACCTGAAAAAAATTGACGGGTGCATGCTGTGATGTCTGCAGACAACATTAGCTCAGAGAAGTGCGAGTTGCTCCCATTCACCTCAATTGGATGATCACATTGAAGACTGACAGTTTAAACATCAGTGTTCACTATCTCAAAAATTAAGCAAGTATCTTTAGCTTGCTTTCTTTAGCTTGCTATCTTTAGCCCTGCTGACAGGGCTGAGGGGCAGCTAGCTTCTGTCAAGGGCTGCTAGGTGGGGAGCAGGGAATGCAAATTGCCCAACACCCTTAATTGCTGCCCTAAAGAGGGAGAGAAAAAGAGGCTACATCGCTGTGCCAGGGCAGACCTGCAAAGGCTCTCATATTGACGTGAGACTCCTGCTTATGGCTACCGGCTACGCTGCTTCTGACCCAAATTGCAGAGCTGTGGAGTAGTAACCAAGGTGTTCTAGGGCTCCTTGCTCAGTTAGAGCTTGTTCTAGGTGTGGTCTGTATGGTTACAGTCTTCTAGGACTCTAATCAGAGAGGTCCCACTAAAAGTGTTGTCCCACAATCCACCCATGGCTAGAGGGTAGAAACCTCCTGAATTTTCACTGCATATTTGATTTTCAATTTAATTTTTTTTTAACTAAAACATTCCTCGAAAAATTTAAACTGAAAATCTTCAAGGAAAGTTTTAGGTTTTTTGACCAGCCTCTGCCCAGGGCCATAGAGCTACGTGTACAGTGGTGGTAGTGAGTAGTGTACTGTAGAGGGTTGCTTTAGCCAGAGCTCTGGAGCCCACAGACTGGTTATGAACCAGAATAAATAAAAATAATGATTGTTTTAAAAATCAAACAGTTTTTTTTAAATTGGACTTGATTTTTTTTTAACTTATTTTTAAACAGAGATGTGTCTCGAGCGCAACTCCCCTGCACCACTGCAGGAGGAGTGCTCAGCTCTAGTGGGATCTGCGCCATGAGAAAGGCACTCTAAGGCAGTGAGCCGCAGGTTGCCCCCACTGCTCTAAGGAGATACAAGCTGCTTGCGCCGACTGCAAGGTAGCTTCTCCAGACAACTCGGATTTGCCTCCATCCTAGTGAAATCCTTGTGTGTTAGATTCTAATGTTGTTCACACTGAAGAATACTTAGATTAGATTTACTGTCATTGCCCTGCTTAATGGCAGAGAGAACACAAAGCTATTGGACTGGAAACCTTATCAGCACAATGATCTTTTTGTGAAATAATTTATCAAACATTTGTTTGTTTGTGTGATCACCCACTGATATTTGTCCTGATTAAGGAAGGATAGTAAATAACACGTTTCCCCCACTCACAATAGCCAAATCTACAAAATCAAGATGTTCTAGGAAGTTGTCTGCAATTGTTTTGGGGAGAGGAAAAGGCTTGTCATTTATGTAAATGAACTAATATATATTAATCAAATGTAGAAATTAAGGCATTGAGAGTCAAGTGCCTAACATCTCTGCATTTCCCAGAGAGAGGCTGCATATGGCCTTGACAGCTATTCCAGTACCAAAATTTGGATCCAAAAGAACAGAACTGCTGCTCATGTCTTCCTGCAAGCCATTCTCCCTGGCTGATAAAACTTCTGCTTTCCCCTTTTAATTTACTCAATGCAGCTACTCAATATCAGTACAAAAATCTTTAACACAATCAAAATGTAAAGTTTGGGGACAGTATAAAGTAAACGCAACTGAGAATACTGTGCTGATTCGGTGGAGCCAGGGGGCAGTGAGTGGGAGAGAGGAGGAGGAGTGGGGCACTGCTGCATAATTCTGTGGTTCTTGCCATGAATGGAACATGGGGTCTTGCATGGATCCTTAATTACCACTTTGTACCCCATTGGACCTTTAAGAGGTACTGAAGCTCAGCATTTATTATGAATATTCTGCATTTTACTGCTCACACAAGATGCTGGCTTGTTAGCCCTGAAGACTTTGGGCAGGTCTACCCTACAGGGCTAAGTCAACCTAAGTTACTCCACGTAGCTGGAGTCGATGTACCTTAGGTCGACTTATTGTGGTGTCTGCACCATGCTGGATTGACGGGAGAAACTCTCCTGTCGACTTACCTTATGCTTCTTGTTCTGATGAAGCACCGGAGTTGACGAGAAAGCAATTGGTGATTGATTTAGTGGGTCTTCACTAGACCTGCTAAATCAACCCCCCGGTGGATTGATCACTGTGTGTCGATCCCCTGGTAAGTGGAGATAATCCCTGTGCTTTCCACAGTCCAGAAATAGCATGGACAATACCAGTGTAAGCGCCTCCCTGCTGCCTTTCCATGACCGAGAGATACTACTACTTGAGAGAACAGCTCAGTTTCCAGGCTCATTAATTAACTAGCCTCTTTTTGAGACTCAAGAAGTAATTCAATTAGTGACCGCTGTGGACATGGTGGTTTTCATGACTGTCACATGCCCACTGGGAGCTGGACAGACCAACTCATTTGGCAAAGGTAGGACAACTCCTTAATAAGTGATGACTGAAGCAAATGATACAATGGTTTGTTAGCTGGTCCATTTCAGGAATTCACTTTTTTTTCCCTCTTCTTGAAATGTGGATATCAGGATGCTCAGTCATTTGAGCAAATCCAGTTCCCTGCACATTCTTATAAGGAAGGTACCACACCTGGAATACATTTAAAAGAGGGGTTGGCTGGCTAGCTGAGACATTTTTGCTTCAGGATCTGTTTTTACTTACAGTGCTCATTGATTTGGAGTTGAACAGAATTAGTAGTAAAACTTAAAGAAGAAAATGGAAGATTGTCTGTGTTGTTTGTTTGCTTTCACTTTTTAAAGAAGAAAACTTTCAGTGAGTAATTTTTGGAGATATTGCCAAGATGAAAGTCTCCTAAGTACAGGTCTAGGCTAGCTCAGATTCATCAGCTACCTTTCTTATTCTAAACGGTGTTCAATAAGGAAAAGACAGAACTGTTCTTCATGTCAGGTGTTAGGACATTCCGCTTGAAAACAAATAAACTCTATGTGAGTTATGAAGCATCTGAAAGAAGCTCAACCATTGAAATGCATCCTCTGAAGAGATCGTCACAACTGGAGAAGATGTCAGAGCTGGATAGCCTTTGGAAGATTTACTTATTTATAAAGGAAATTCAGGATCTCAGTCTGGCACTTTTATAGAGCTTGAAATTAATTAATTAAAACACAAAAAGGGGTTAGTCTATGGGAAGACCAGAGTATATGTACATTGCATAACAAAGGAATATGAACCCTGACTGGAATGTATGGATTTCGAGAACTGTTTCCGCTGGTGCACCTTTAATAAGTGTTATCCCAGAGAATGAGGGAAATAAAGTTAGATGATAGACTTACTGTGTAGCTGGCCCAAGAGTGTCTTAATGTCTATTAAAATGGTTCACTGTAGAACAAATAATGAAAGAATTCATCTGCTAACCCTTCAGGTCAGTGGTAATTCATTATCAACACAGAGCCATCACTGAACTGGGAAACAAGGGTCACGTGTCCATGCTGATTCTTTAAATTGCTAGCATTCTGATACCATTTACTGTGAGATTTTTTTAACCCACTTGTGTTTAAGAGGGAGATTGCTCATTTCTTTGATGATCTTCTTGGGGTATGTTCCCAGACCTCTTGTTCAATGTGCTCTCTCTTGCGGGAAATAGTAAGGAAAGGGATGCAGTGTTATCACTATGTAGATGACAACCATCTCTTCATTCTTTCATTTGATCCAGCTGGTACAGTATCAGACTTACCAGAACCTGACTGATATGGTGACTTGGATGTGAGCAAAGTGGAAGTATTTCAATCTAGACAAAACAGAGGTTGCGGGGAAAGACGTGGAGGAATATGATAACTGCCTCAGTTAATGAGGGGCCTTTGCCCATTCTTTGTCTGAGAGCTTTTCAATTTTGGGTTGCTTTCTAACCCTGGACAACTCTTTGAATCCCAGCTGACACCCTTTTTTCCAGTCCACATCAGAAAAGGCAGTTGCAATCACTTTTTTTCCTAGCTAGACCTTGATAATTACCCACTCCTTTAATAAATGCATTCAGATTATTGCAATACAGTCTGCGAGGCTAGTCTTATAGGTATCAGAGAACTCCACATATGGTGCAGAATGTGGTAGATAAGTTCATGGAGGATAGGTCTATCAATGGTTATTAGCCAGGATGGGCAGAAATGGTGTCCCTAGCCTCTGTTTGCCAGAAGCTGGTGTAACACCAACAAACCTCGGTCATCGGCGGGCGGGATCGAACCTGAGATGTCTGGAGCTAAATGCATGAGCCTCTACTGCATTAGCTAAAAGCCAACTGCCTGTTAGCTAAGGCTGTAGAGCAGACTCATAATCTCTCTCTAAGTGGGCTCAGTGCCACTAGATGGGACAGAACACCACACCCAGGAGGTGTGTGGATTACATTGGGAATGAGCAACAGGGGATGGATCACTTGATGATTACCTGTTCTGTCTGCCTCTGGGGCACTTGGTATGGGGCACTGTCAGAAGACAGGAAAGTGGGCTAGATGGACCTTTGCCTGACCCAGTATGGCCGCTCTTATGTTGTCTGCTCAGCTGGCAGAGACCATGCAACAACAGTTGCCTGTTGGTCTCTAAGTGCAACTCAAGATGTTCACATTAATATATAAACACCTATGTGGCTGAGACAGTCCCATCGCAACAATTGAGGTCACCTTGTATGAATCAGCCTTTCTCTGCATGTCTGCAGTGTCCTCTTTGAAAGAGTCTGCCTGCAGGACATCTGTAAATTTAATCTCACCTCACTCCCCAGCAATGGGCTTAGGATGTAAGGTGTTGTTAGTAATTTGATTTTGGAAGGGACCACAGCTGAAACTTTGGATACTGGGATGGGAGTGAATTTCTTCTCTTCCTCCTTTTGGGTAGAGGCAGAAGTTTCTAAATTTGGAGGAGGCGTGGGGGGTTAAATTTCTTGTCCCTCACCTCAGGAGTCCTTGATAGCAACCAGCTGCTTGAAAATCCACTGACTTTGAGGAGCCAAGAGAGGTAAGCACATTAGTTCAACGCTTCTGCTAAACAAGCTAGACAAGGTGGGCAAGATATTTGTTGTTGGAATTCAGTCCAATAAAAGATATTACCTCACTCACCTTGTCTCTCTCATATCCTGGGACACACGGCTACAACAACAGTGCAAATGAAAAAGTTTATGTTGGCAGCTGAACCTTACAGCCACTGAGATGATTTGAGTCATTCACAGCTCTGGAGCTAGTGTTTCAAGCAGTTGGGACTGCATGTTTTAAGTTTGGTTCACATTCTGGGAGCAATGGAGGCTAGAAGTTGAGGCCTTGTCTGCACACTGTAAAGCTGCACGACTTTTACTAAAGCTGTTATTTCTTTGCCTATTTAGTTAAACTGGTGCAAAGGCTTTTATTTTAGTTTAAACCAGACTTATTTCTATAGCTGGTCAGAAAATGGTTTATTTTCTGCAGAAAGTTTTGACTACCCAAAACCAAATTCTGGGTCTGTCAGAGTTTTCAGGATAAAACTGGCTTTTTTTCCCTACTGAAAAACCAAACACAACTTTGTTTATTTGCTTTCGGCCAGAAGACAACAAGTTTTCAGCTGATCCCCCCCCCGCCTCCCATTTTCAGGTTTTGGTTTTCCAATTAGAAAAAAAAAAAAACAAAATTTTGAGGAAAAAAGAGACTTTCGTGAATTGTTGTAAATCCAAAACCCAATTTTCTGTCAGAAAGAAGTTGACAAAGATTTTCAACCAGTTCTCTTTATTTGGATTTAACTTAAGTCAATTAGGAATCTGTTTAAACTAAACCAAAATAGGCCCATCTTAAACCAAAACAAGATTGTCCACAGACTGGTTTTCAGTGGATAGTTAAATTGGTTTAAAGCCCAATGTAATTTAAACTGTTACGACTTTCTCATATAGAAAAGGACTAAAGATTTGCCCATACTGGAGCCTTTTCAAAGAGTGTAATACCTAGCTTTCTAGAGTGCTTTTTCATCCATAGCTCTCAAGTGCTTTACAAAGGAGGTCAGTAAGATCGTCCCCATTTAACAGATAAGGAAACTGAGGCAGATGGAGAAAAATGACCTGTCAAAGGTCACTGAGCAAAGCAGTTGCTGAGCTGGTAACTGACCCCGGGTGTCTTGGGTTCCAGGCCAGTGCTTCGTCTAGTAGGCCACACTGCCTCTCCTACACCAACCAGCATAGCACCTGTGGAAACCCCTTGTGTAGACAGACTGCACTTATGTAAAAAGGGACTAGTGCTCATTCCGCTTACCTTGCTTTCAAATGTACAGTTCCATTGACTTCAGTGGGAACCAGGGTTACTCAGCACCTCTGAAAATCCAGGGTATCATGGGCCTGTTTAATACAATGGGAGATTTGCCATTGACTTCAGTAGGGCCAGGAGTTCACTCCAACGTTGTCTACTTGGTTGCTTAAGTATAGATTTATGAGCCTAACATTAGGTACTCAGGTTTGAAAAATTTTGTCCTAGTTTTTTTTTCAAATGAAATTTAGATTCTGCACTGCCGCTTTAAGTCAATTGCACTACAATTTATTTGTCCATATCCTTCTAGTGAATACATGTACCTGTGTACTGTACAAACTTCAGTAAGGATAATTAATCTTTCCAAAATCCATCAGAAAAGTTAAGCAACTATCTCCATTTTACAGCTAGAAACCAATACAAAAGCTCGTTTCGTTACGATCACCGAGTAATGGACCCTGAGATCAAGTCACTGGAGGAAGCAGACTTCTACATTACGAATAAAAGATTAAATACACAGAGGAGTCTTGCATGTTTTGTTGATTTCACTATAGTGTAGAGTTAATGTAGCTTCAAATCTCACACTACAGAGATTCTTGATAAGAGGTAGAAGCTTTGGCAGCTGTTTTAGTGATTAAAAGACTCCAATATAACACAAAAGTAGCCTTGCATTTCGGAAAGCTCTGACAGTATTGGAGTTCACTATTCAATTGTTGCACCCCGTAGTGACACGTTACCTCTTTGTGTTGCAGCGGGTCCTCAAGACACTCCAGCTGCAGTCCCAAGGACTACTCCAAAAAGTCTAATCCCACTTTTGCCATTTGCCTTTTCAGCTTTTACCTTTGCTCCACTTGCAGGTTCCTATCCTAGCTATTAACAAGAGTTCCACCGCTGCCATGGAAAGCATGGCACGATAACTGTATGCTTCTACCATTCAGATTACAGAGAATGTAAAAACACGGGGCTCCCAGCGCTTCTCCTTTTGAACAGAAGGATGCAGACAAATATGCACCCTGGACTCAACTACCAGCTGTTATGTGACAGTACAACTTACAACCTTTCGTAAAGCACATATAATTAAGTCCATGCACTAGTCAAATTTATTTGCCCATCCCCATGAAGCCACCCATCCTTATTTGGCAAGCCATAAAATAAAATTCAATAAAATTTTCAAAAGTATGGAAGTCCTCTTTTCAAAAGTGATTTAGGAGCCTAAGTCTCATTGTGAGTCAACAGGACTTAGGTTCTTAAGTGTCTTGGAAATTTGTGCCTTCAGAGCTTACGAGGCTCCTAAATTGCTTTTTAGAAAAGTTTACCCTAGAGCAATAAGGAATATCTCAAGACTTTCATTTGTAGCCTCGAGGACCCTCAGCTAAATTAATGGCTTATTAGAATTGGATGATCTTACATTAGAGAGGGAGCTGATTGTGTTACTGTTAGATCCACATTCCAGGATAACTAGCACCCCTTAGTGTAGCTGAGAAGCAATGGGACTCAGAACAGCTTCTGCCACAACTCTGTCTACTTTTATCTCGAGAGCAATTATCAAAACACTCAGACACTGCCTGCCTCATAGCATGCAGCCTCATCACCCACAACAACATAGCACCAATATAGAGATTCACTTAGCTTCACCTCATCAAAAATGCAGGTGCTGAGGCCATTTTCTGTTTACCAATGAGTGCCCTGTATGGGATGAGCATAGCAATGTCTGAGATCACCAGCCACCTAGCTACTTGACAGAAACCCTTGAGGTGCTATCAGCCCGAGACTGATCAGACCACATTATCTGCTTTACCACCCGTCACTGCCAATTAGCACATCTTGATCCTGCTTCTAATAAACACTGGTGCCATATTATCTCTACTCAGAGTACTTATGTGCAACACTTTTGGAAATTCCCACTCAGCATATCCTTGGTTTCACTGGAAAACTATGGCAAAGGTCCAGTTAAAGTCACAGGAGACTTTCAGCTACCAGTCAAATTTAAAGCAGTGACTGCCAACATATTGTTTGCCCTTTATAATGACCTCCCATAGTACTACCTTTCTCAGGACTGACTTGTCTACAGTTCTCATGTTTTAGCCAAAAATTAGTCCTGCTGACATTTACCTCCCTAATCCCGTCTCCCAAGAAATGAGGCCTCACCCATGTTCGATTGCTCATGTCAAGCCAGGGCTACACAACTATCCTCTAGGACCTAGGTTGCTTTGTGATACACAGTTACAATTTGATTTGTGATACACTACTAGCATCAGCTGCATCACTGTTCTTAGCTACAGCTGAACACGGTTCCACTAGATGTACAAGTTACTTGTGCAAACATAACTCTCTTTATCTTGTTCCCCAAACCACCTCTATTTGTCTGTTCATCCAACTGTTGTGTGCATCGTGTTCATAATCCTAGACTGTGAGATCTGTGGGGAAGCGGCAGTTACTGTTTTACTCATTGCAAAGTGTCCTACACACACGGGCTCTGATCTGTGATGGGTCCTCCAGGTGCCATGGCAATATAAATAATATATAAATGACCTCTAATAAGGAATCCTCTAGCATTCTGAACTCATTACTGCAGAGCTTCAAGGATTTGACATTATCACTGTAATTCAAACTGTGTTTTGTCTTTTCAAATCTGGTAATGGGGAAAAAATAAGTGAATACAATTTGGGATTGAAATGAGGCAAAATGGGGGGTTGGGAAGGCCTGAGTGGATATAGAGATGTCTCTCAGAGATGTGGGTTGATGTGAAGTGAGGTTGAGAGATGAGAATGGGAAAATGAAGGTAAAATCTGGAAGTTGATGGAAGGAGGTAAACAATAAGGCCTAAATTTTCAGTGTCTAGTGATTTGGTGTACCCAACCAGCTTGGTTTGCAAAAAGTACTGAGCATCTGCCCTCTGAAAGCCAGACCCTTTCAAGATGTCTGAAATTGGGGCGCTCAGAAATACTGGTTACCTTTTGAAAATGTAGGGTTAAAATCCAGAAAAGGAAAGAGGAAGGAGAAAAGGAGTTAGAGAAAAGCAGTTAACGCAAGAAGAACATGAGGTAATATCTTTTATTAGACCCAACTTCTGTTGGTGAAAGAGACAACCTTTCAAAATAAGAAATAAGACACAATAGAAGGAAAGAAACTGGAATTAATAGAAAAATTAGAGGAGGAAGCTCAAATGAGACATTAGTTACAGTTTAAAAATTGTAAATAGAAAATAGAATGCTGAAAAGTTACAATAAAGTGTTCATGTGTCTAAATCCACACCCCCACACACACACTATGATTGTGCGAAAGGTTTCACTGCCTCTTCTGGCAATGGGAAAGGGGTGTTAGTGGGCGGTGTTAGTTCCGTTCTGATGTAAGAACGTTTAAAATGATTTGAACAAGAGAGGACAAGGATTGTTAATAAAATTTGCAGTTGACACTAAATTAGAGGCATTTGCAAAATATGAGCAAGAACAGAGACATAAAAATTAAGTGAAAAACATGAACAGAAAAAGTAAGATTCAGCTTGGAAAAATGCAAATATATATACATTTGGTGAGAAACCCGATAAAGAGCAATGCTAAAGAATAGTGAAAAGCAAATCAGCCATGAGCAGAGAAATAACATCCAGTATTTGTACTCCCACAGCTGGAGTGTTTCATTTCATTTTAGTCACCTCCTTACCAGCAACAAAAATGACAGTGTTGAGAGGAGTGACCTATGAAGAACGACTAAAAGCCTTCCTTCACACAGGTTGTGTAGCAAGAATGAGCCAACTCTGCATGTGTCCAAAGGGCTGAAAACTATTTGAGAAAGGCAGAGGCAGAGCTGCAATTTGGCCCCTCTGAAGCCTGTGTCTATGGCTCCTATTTGATTTGGGGGAACTCAGAATGTGAGAGAACATCAGTTTTCATTAATAAAAGTTAAATTTCCAGCTCTCTTCCTTGCAAGGATAGCCTTGAAACTGTGAACTGATTGTTAGGGACCCAGGTTTTTTCACTGTTCTTTCCCTGAAGATCACAAGTCATTTGGTTCCTTCTTGACACCAGTCCCCCAGGGCTGGCTTCCTGGGGTCACAAGTCCCTCAGGTTTTGGGAAGACCAGGGATTAGTTTGCAACTTTGCTAGGGCAACACTGATTAGGGTGTTGGTGCTGTCACTAAGGGTATGCCTGCACAGGAGCTGGAAGGTGTAATCTGCAGTTTAAGGAGAAATACCCACACTAGCTCTGATCAAGATAACATGCTAAAAATTGAAGTGAAGCCACAGTAGCTAGGTTCCTTAGTACACATCTGGGGTCTTGGGGCAACTAGCCCCTCCCACTGTGGTTACACTCCTATTTGAGCTAACCTGGATATGTCCCTCCAGATGGAAATTATACCTGCAGCTTCAAGTGTAGATGGACCTAAGTCTGCCACAAATTCCTTCCTGGCGGCTGCTGGCAGCTGAACTGGGTGCTGTACTGAACAGGCAGTGTGACCAACGAGGTCTAGTGCATAGGTGTGAGACTGAGAAAGGGGACTCCTCTACTCCCCTCTGCTCTGACACAGCTGATTTTGGTCCTGGTCAACTCACAACCTTTCTACCATGGCTTCCCCTTCTGTTCAAGGAGAATAATACTTAACCATCACAAACCTCTGGCAATGTAGGTGGTGGTAGTTTCTAAAGCATTGTGTGTGTGCTAAAATGCACAGTAATGTGCATACTGCCATTCAGTGGCTGGGGGCCCCATCCAGGTTCCTGCTCCCCCTAGGTTATCTGAAGAGTTATCTCTTGGATCTGAACCCCCGACAAATAAGCAATTGAATCAATGTTACTGTGTATAAAAACATGCCAAGCAAGGTCTTTATGAAACCTTGTAATGACCAAGCAGGGCAGTGGTCAGCCAGGCAGGGGTTGCTTCCCCAACCAGACAAGACTAATTCAAAGCACCTAGCATTGTACAACCCAGGTGGTTCAAATGATGGACCATTAAGGTTAATGGGAAAACAATGAGACATCCCAGCTAGGATTTCCCCACCTTCAAAAACCATGAGTCCCTATGCTACTGGGGGGCTTTTTAAAAGTATGCTTGAAACTGAAGTCTTCATCCAGAACCCGAGGGACAGTCTCAAAGGCAGAAGTCCATCCATGTATGCTGGGAAACTGTTCAAAGGCAATTGGTAATTTGTATTAAAAAAGGGACTTTGTCTGATGCAGAAGTGCAAAGCTAGAAGTTGCATCTTTGTTTGTTTTCTATGTAACTTGTATGTGTTTGCTTTCCCTTACCAATTCATCTTTGAATGTGTGATTTTTCTATTAAATAAAGCTTTTATTTATTTTTACCCCAGATGGGGTCTCCGTCGTGCAAACTGTATGGAGTGTGTGTGCCAAAGTGAACTGATAACTGATGGCTGGTTTCACTACTTCAGGGGTGACGAACCAGAGGAGAAAAGACCAAGTGTCTGGTAGTATCGTGGGGTAGATGGTTTGGGGAGACTTGGGACCAGAAAGGTTATTGGGGTCACACTGCAAGGAGTAATTAGGCTAGTGGAAGCCAGAGTGAGACTTCTATGTTTGTGTTGTGGCTATTGACGTGAGGGCTGCGAGCCACAGCAGCACAGCATTAAGGTGCCCAGAGTTACAAAGCAGGCACTGACAGAACCTCTCATGGGTCTGGGTGATCCCAAAAATGTCACAGCAACTATCCAGAACCCCCTTTTCATCTTCAGCAGGAGAACAAGGGCTGAGCTCTGGACCTAAAGATCCCTCAGAACATATTGTCATGTGAAATGAGTCAGTTAAATGTGGGGTGTATCCTATAAAGCCATTTTCCTAAACCTTCCCGCAATTCCTCAGGCCAGTCCTGTGTCCAGTGGTGTGATTATAATAATAGGAATTGGTTCCATAGGACGAGGAAGAGAGGTTTTTTTCCTATGGGCCCACCCACAGAAAAGCAAAGATAGCTCTTGGGAGAAGAATTATTTGAGGCACAAAGAACAAGTAGGCGAAATTAAGAATGGAAAAATGTAGGCTGCATGAGAATAAGATTCTTGACATCTATTATGCTGTGGTGTAAACTCCCTGGAGGATGAGAGAGAAATATCATTACTTGAGACATTTATAAGTAGAATGCACAAAGCGCAAGAAACTGTATTAGAAAATCATCCTCTATTGGGAGAAACAAACTGGATGAAAATTGGTCTTCTCAATCTCTATCCATGATTCTTACAAACTGTTTGCTTGGATTCAGGATAGGGTAAGGTTTGGTACCTGCTATGGCAATCTCGTACATGTCAGAAGGATAAACAAAATAGCACTGAAAATTTTAGGGAAGAGGGTTTTTGGAAGTTAAAAATTCCTAGAGTTAATAAAAACAATACATTTTGTTTGAAATATAGGAGCAAACCGATTTTACCCTTTTGATCCTAGCAACTCACAACTGTTATCTGAAATATAAAATGAATACGCTGTGAGATTTTTTTTTTAAGGTTGTGAGGGGCTATATGGTAAATATGCAGGAGAACTATTTTGTAAAAGACCTCAAGACCAGGCACATGAGACCTGGGGTCTCATGAGAGTGAAGATTGTGCACAATGTTAAGCAAGTAGGAGCACCTCAATCCAGTGATTTGCTAACAATTATAGAGTGCTATAAGATACCACAATATTTCTTTATATCTAGAGTAAGAAATGATGGAACTTATCAATCAAACAGCCATTGCTTGGAACTGCAAAATTCATTTCCTTTCAGGACTTCCCTAAACTGAACTGAGTCTGGGAGGCTCTCAGTTGTGTACTGTGCCCTAAGGGAAATGGATCTCATGGGACAAGGCAAGTTTGAAGTGGAGGAAGCTGGAAACTTTCTGTAATGAAAAGATTAGATGTTTGGAGGCGCTTCAGTGTGAGGATTATAGAGTATGTTTCCTTAATACATAGTTCAGAAGAGACTTTCCTTATCACAGAGCACACAGATAAATATCTGAGGGTCGCTTTGTCCTCCTTCCCATTTGACAACCTTCTGATGGCCTGATTTCTGACTACATCAAAGATGGACAGAAAAATACAGACTTTCTTGTTGTCAGAAATATCAGATCATTAAAAATATGGAGTGTAAATAGTTAAAGATGGCCATGCAGCTAATGGATATTGTGGAAAAGGGCATGTAGAATTCTAGAGACCTATAAGTTGCAAGTTTTGCCATGACTCCTTAGGAACTTCTTAACCCTTGAAAGTATCCCCCTCCTCAGTATCCTACAGTACAGAGGACTAATACAGTTGTCCTGAGTATCCAAATCCCCTCTTCCTCTATGGTCCAGATCTCCTTCCTCTTCAAAATGAGATCTCACTCATCCTCTGACAACTATGAGCATTTAAGATGTGCATCCCCTGAGCTGGCCAGAAGCCCCATGGTTCCCATCTCACCTGCCTTTCCCTGGAGTACATACCAAATGCTGACTACCCACTCTCCTGCTGGCTTGCTGTGGAAGGGGTGTCATATCGCAGGACCATAGCAGTGCAAATATAACACAACTTTGTCCCATAGAATTAATTGGGAAAAGTAACAGTGGGATTGCCTCCCTTTCCATAGACAGACAAACTCCTTGGCATGCAGAACATACAGCCATGAAAACAGACTGGGGAATAAATGTAGGAAAGGCTGAGAGAAAGATGGTGTTCATAGCTGACTGTTGCTGTACATTAGTATACTCTAGTGTCTTTGTTCCTAAGGCGTTTCAATTAAATCTGGAATACAGCATCATATCAGGTTACAAGATAAACCAAATAAAAAACAGAAGCCATGCTAAATAGGACACCTTCTGGGGAAGTTTAGAAAATTAGCCGTGCTAACAGAATAAAGAATCTGCTACCTAGGAGTAATGCACTGCAGATAAACAAAATGGATGCAGAAGGAAAGAGAAGTTGCTTGCTGTGGGGCATTCTGGTCCATTGGATCTGGACTGAGCTAAGCTTCAGGAAACCTGAGTTCTGGTGCTGCCTCTGACCTGCTATATGGCCTTGAGTAAATCCACTTAGTTTCTGGGCTCTTGTTTCTCCTGCACACCCTTTTTCTCTCTTGTCTATTTAGATTGTAAGCTCTCTGGAACAGGAACTTTCTCTTACTGGGTTTTTGTACAGTACTAGCATAATGGAACCCTGATTTCAGTTACTGTATTATATCAATAATAATATGAAGAAATGTTATCAGAACAGATAATCATCCCATCCCTGTCCATAATTGTTGAAATAGGAACCAGAAAATGAACATTACTGTGGTTCCTATTTGATTCACGACTTAATATTACTTTTAAAATTATGTTTTGCCTCCCTAGTCTTTCACAGAGGGAGTAGGGTGGATGGGAGGGAGAATGAATGAACAAAATATGAACAAATGCAGCAAAGGAAAGAGGCTGAGAAAGGAGTTGATTTACCCAAACTTTACTAAATATTATCAGGCAGCTTAGGAAAACTACCTGTCAGGTTGAATAATGAATCCCGCACAGGCTGCATGAGCATAAGTTGAGCAATTAGCCGTCCCAATTGTGCCACTTTGTTCGGTGCCATTTATTGATTCCCCAGGAATAAAAGCACAAATTGAATCCAATATATGGGTCAGCCAACCTATAACAGTTCAGTAGAATAGAAGAGAAGGAACTGAACATTAATACCTGCCAGTCTAGACAGGAGGGGTGATATTTTATTCAGTACTTTAGATTTTACATTGAGCTTTTCTTGTGCAAAGAGCCAAGTGGGAAGAGGGAAGATTTTGTTACCTAGATGAGTGCTTTGAGGGGTCAGGACCTGGAATCGTTTCATCAGCTTTAACAGAGTAGTCTGGATAGCACAGACTTCTATATAAAAGAACATTCCTTCTGAAAGCATTTTCTTTTCACTAGACCCAGTCCTTTTCAGTAGGCCTGAGTGAACTACATCACACCATATCTGCATTGGAAAATCTGGTAGACATTTAAGGAGAAAGCATATTGTATGGAGTGCTAGAATATAAAAAATAGGGTTAAGGGAAAATGTTTCTTGTAGGACTGTCAAATGATTAATCTCAAGATTAAAATAGTAATCGCCATCAATCACAGTTTTAATTGCACCATTAAACAATAACAGAATACCATTTATTTAAATATTTTTGATGTTTTGTACATTTTCAAATATATTGATTTCAATTACAACACAATACAAAGTGTGCAGTGCTCACTTTGTTATTATTTTTGATTACAAGTATTTGCACTGTAAAAAGATAAAAGAAATAGTATTTTTCAATTCACCTCATACAAGTACTGTAGCGCAATCTCTTGATCGTGAAAGTATAACTTACAAATGTAGAATTTTTTTAACATAACTGCACTCAAAAACAAAACAATGTAAAACTTTAGAACCTACAAGTCCTCTCAGTCCTATTTCTTATTCAGCCAATTGCTCAGACAAACAAGTTTGTTGACATTTATGGAAGATAATACTGCCCGCTTTTTATTCACATGGCCGCATGTCACCACCAGGGGCTTTTTGTGCAGCCACAGTCTCCTGGGCAGAGATGGGGGCAGGGAAGCAGTGTTCCCTCCCCCAGCGTCACCAGTAGGGGTTGGGCCCTGCCCCCCTCCGGAGCCACAAATGCCAGAGAAGCCAGTAGCTGGTGAGTTCCTCACTTTCCCGGGGGCAGTGGGGTTAGTACTTCAGATATGGGGTGGTGGCCAGCAGGCTCCAGGCATGTGGCAGTGGTCCCGCCGCTAGCCCCGGGCTCTCCCACCCCTCCATTGTCCCTGGCCCCCGCTGTGTCCTACAACCCTGGTCCCCGGGCTCCAGTCCCTGTCCACGTGGCTGCAGGGCTTTGGTCCCTGGACTCACTCCCCCGCCCCCATGGTCCCCGCTGTGTCCTTCGGCCTCGCGTTTCTCTCATGCAGTCCATGCCCCGGCCTCATAGTGATGGGCCCCGGGCTCCAGCTGCTGGGCTTTAGGATCTGGCCCTCAGCTGCGTAAGTTTGCTGTGAAAAAAGATATTTGTATGTTTGTTAATATCACTTTTCACTGCCGCCCTGCTAGCTAGCAAGTCTGCTGCTGTGAAAAGTGATATTAACAAACATACAACTATCACTTTTCACAAAAACAGACTTACTAGCTAACAAGTCTTAAAAACAGCAACCAAAAAAACAAAAGAAACAACAAAAGGAGAAGAACATGCAAAGCACATTATTTGTTTTAATTCTGTCTAGGTCCAGTAAAGAATAGAGAAAACCAAACATTATTTTTATTATTCAGTCTGCAAAAAACCCAACATGAGTAAATTACAGTCATTTGGATGTGTACATGTGCATATTTATATGTTTTTCCTAAAGCTAATTAAATATTTTAGGAAAAATTGTCAGAGCAGCCAGCAAGAGTTGGTGGCCGTACTGTGAGGCCACCAAAAGATTTATTGTGAGAACCCCTGATCTAGCATCACATGATAGGGAATACAAGGTGCTTTGTATTGACAGTACTGTGAGAGATTAAAAATTTCCTTTCCCTGGGGAGCTAGAATAACCCCACCCACCTGTATTCTTTCTAGGCAGTACCAAATTCTCTCTCTTGTCCTGTTGAACAAGAAATCACGATTCACCATTCCCTAAATTCCCCTCACAAACCTACACCAGTTCTGGGTACATTACTAATGCCCCATCTCCTGCAGCAGCTGTAACAAAGAAATTGTTGACAAGTGGAGGAAGAAGATGCCATATACAGCCTATGAGGTGCCTTAGCCATCGCTATCCCAATATAACAACTTTGAAAAGTACTGCAGACTGGCTCGAATCAGACCCAAGGGCAGGAACAGAAACTTTTTGAAGAGAAATCTAAATTTCTTATAGTTTGTTCTCCATCCCTCAGGTAAAATTACGAGGTTTTTACACCAAGGCAAGAGTATCAGATTGCTATTAAGATTGGTGCATTTTGTATGATAGTCCCTCAAAATGGATTAACAAAACCAGGCCCATCTGAAATACTATCTGGCTACAGTGGAAAGGAAATATACTAGTATGCTTCCTTCAGTGACTGTGCTCTAATTAGCTTGTGGATCAGAAGACCAAGAAACAACAGCTACAGCGAAGAGCGCAGCTTGTAGGAAAAAGAAAAGTACTCCTTTTCTTTCTGGGATTATAGACTAACTCGGCTGCTACTCTGAAGCTTGTAGGAAGTGGCTATAGGGTCACTGAGTAGAATAGCCATTTACATTTATAAGCCAGTACCTACAGCGGATTCAGAAGGAAACAAATGCTTAACCCTCTACAAGCTGTCACAGTTGCAGGGGGAGCTATGCTTTGGAACCCTTTAGTCAGTAACCTTTGGCATGCGGCCCATCAGGGAAATCCGCTGGCGGGCTGGGACGGTTTGTTTACCTGCAGCATCTGCAGGTTCGGCCGATCACAGCTCCCACTGGCCACGGTTTTCTGTTCCTTTCCTTTTACCTAACCCTTAATCTTGTTTTGGTCTGTTTCATCTAGCCTAATTACCTCCATCTGAGCATTATGAAAAGCAGCCTGCCCCACTTCAATTGCTGCCTCTCTCTGTCTCCCCACTAGCTAGCATGACGTTCCCTGGGGAGCCTCTGACATCTCACTCAAACCCCACCCTTTTCTGGATCCAGGGTCTTCTAATAGCTTGGTAGCCTCCTTTATATCATTGGGAAGAGTAAGCCATTTATAGCAATGGGTGGAGCCAGGTGGGAAGTATTCCTCAATAAACAGTTGCCCTTTCATTTCCTCAAGGACGCTTGTTGGTGTCAGTGTTTTATTTTTCCTACTTGGTTCCTTGGTTCCTCTTTTAACAAAAAGAGTTGTTAAAACTCCATAACAAGTACCCCTTCATAAACACAAACACAAGCATTTACCAGTATGTGAAGACAACTAGCAAATATCTGTAGTAACTTTGAAACTATTACATGGTTTAATTGTAATTTCATGTAACTTTTCTTTTTAGACTCATTTACTTCTTATACACACATGTTGCAATTGCTGAGTCTCAATGGGCTAAAGTATTTTCCTAAATTAAAACTCCCAAAGTATTTATGGACTAGGTAGAAAGTACTGCCCCCTTTAAAACGAAAAAGAAGCTGAATTTGAAAAGCTTGCTATAGCTTTTGAGGATTTAGAAACCAAAACACTGAGAATTTAAAGTCCAAACAATAGGCTGATAATTTTAATAATATATTTCAGTAAACTGTCCTCCTTTCCTCCTCAGATTTAGTAGATACAGTTTATCCCGCCCCAACAACTGTAGTTTGAAAGAAACCAATATAGCCTGATAATTTCCAAATAACTCTTCCTATTGTAATCAGTAAGATGTGACTTCTTCAAGGAATAGTCTAGACTAAAGAAAAGGTGGCAGGATGACTTTTTTTTTTTTTAATAAACTTGTCATAATTTACCCATAATTCCCACTCTTAAAGTGAAAACCTATATTTTCCCCAGTTTATTTAAACACAAATGGTCTCTTTTACTGAGTATATTCCAGTCCTACATATCTGAATGTTATGAGAGGGAGGATGTTATTGGAAAGGTATCTTAAGAAGACACAGATGAGTAAGAAATAACTTGTTATATTTTTATTTGTATTAAACTTTTTAACAAGCTTTTCGTTGTAAGGTAGTTTAAAGAGGAAGGCTTAAGTTCTTTTCTAAGGGTTTGGGTAACTTGGCTGAAAAAGGAAAATCTAGGTCTTTTAATAACATTAGTATTATAATCTTTTTCCCAATTCCTCTGTTTTGCCCTGTCAACCTTGCAACCCCTTTATGTGTAATGTATGCGCTTTCCTATTTCTCTTGTTGTTTTTCCTGCCCCTCTTTCCTTGTTGTATGTATGTAATCCACATAAGGTTTAAAACAAACACAAGTCATAGTTGAAATACTCTTTTTGGTTTGTTTGTTTTTAAGTGTGGGATAGGAGCTCTTCTTAAATTCTTTCCCAACCTGAGAATGTGTATAAGATAAAACTAACCTTTTTTTGTTTATTGTATTTGTTTATTGTACCTCTTCTCCCTCTGCCCCCCCCTTGTCTGTCCCCTCTTCCCCCCTCCCCAAATAGAGACAGTGATAGGCCAGCTGAGGAAATAAAGTAAAATAATAGCTCACTCTCCAGGGTGTTGCTGCTGTGCTAATTAAGAAATTAGGGGAATAGCATGTTAAAATAAAATAAAATAACCACTGTGTTTCTGCTGTTATATATGGGGAGAAACAGATGCATAGTGAAGCACATGAATGCTAGAAAAGCTCCTTATTGTGAAACTTTGAGCATGTTTATTCGGCCCTGCAGTTTGTAAGGGGGGGAGGGTGTAAATAGCAGAGCTCACCAAAATGCTGTGCTCTAACTCCCCTGTGTGGATGTATGGGTGCAAACTTACAGGTCCTGAATTGGCAGTAATGTCGTCCACACAGGGGAATTACAACACAGCCCTTTGGTGAGCACTGCTGTTCACACTCCCTTACTCTGAATGGCGGGGCATTTCAGACATGCTCTTTATCCTGGAGGAATGATGTGGACGCTGTTGGCAGTAGTCTAGAAGCCATATAAGCTAAAGAATGAGCACAGGCTTTGGCACCTAGAATGTCTGAGTGCCGGTTGTTTTTTCTTGCCCACCCCTTCACTAACTGATCATAATAATACTTTACACTTCCGAAACACATGCAAAGTTTTAAGACCAATCAATGGCAGAAGTGGGACGAGGACTGTTTTCATATCCTCAGTCCAGCTGATCTCACCTGCTGCCACTGCCTCTTTCACGATTTTTCACAGCCCTGTTACGTTTCAAGCATATCTCTTATGTACGTAGCTGATATGACTCTTATGTGAACAGGAAACCTGGTTCACTTCATCAATACAAACGAGCATCCTTTCATTACAAGTCCTTGGCCCACTACCAGATTAAAAAGCAAAGATATTTGCTGAGATAGCTGTTGCTTTAAAACAATACTTAACAAGGGTGTGCTGTAGGAAAGACCATTCCATTCTCACACTCTAAAAGTAGAAAGAGCTGAGAACAAATTCTGATAAAGGTCTGTCAGGGACCCAGAACCCTCAAAAGGTAATTGTGGCTCTTCACCACTGCTATATTTTCTGCACTTTCTGTGGCAACCCCTACTTCCTGAGCATGAATCACTTAACACACTTAGCAACACTTCTTGGCGGCATTTTGGCGGCGGGGTGTCCTGCGGGCGCACAAAAATGCCCTGGCGGGTGCCATAGCACTCGCAGGCACCGTGTTGGGGACCCCTGACTTAACACGACCAGTTAGCCTAAATGAAATACAATTTAACTCCGTTGCAGATGCATTGTGTATGCATGCAGTGCCTTTCACTTTGAAGGCTAACCTGAATCTCTTTCTTTCGTTCTAGATGTCCATACAGAAGCAGTTCAGGCAGCTCTTGCTAAACATAAAGAAAGGAAGATGGCAGTCCCCATGCCATCAAAACGACGTTCATTGGTGGTGCAAACGTCAATGGATGCCTACACGCCTCCAGGTGAGCAACTTCACTGTATATTTTATTGATATGAAAGACACATGCTATATGCTGTCAAAATCAATCTAAATAAAATCAATCATCTAAATAAAATATCCAATTAACAGATGCAACATGTCAAGTAACTATAACATTAAAGCCCGAGGAATCTAAGATGGTTTACTGGGTAGTTGAAGAGGCAACAAGGAGCCATCACCCACATGTACGGTGCCCCCTTGTGGTGGCTGGGTTTGCACATATCTTTGTGTTCTCATGAGTGAAATAACTTCGTGGCTAGCACTGTGTGCTTCTTGTAACACTTTGCAGTGCTAAAGATTCCTCCCATACCTCTTCCCCCACCTCTTGGCCCTGCAGTTCTCTGGTTGAATCCTCTGCACTTCTATGGAATGTTCTCTTTATTTCTTCTTTTCTAACGTTTGTCTAGCCATTTACCTTCTTGTTTCTGTTCTTTCAACCCCTGGCAGGTGGAAAATATCGGAAGCAAATGCAGTTCTGACACCTGCTGAATCAATGACATGACAGCAGTGACTAAAACATTCCCTAGAGTATGACCACCCTCCAAGGTGAAACCTCATAAGTAGGGGTTTGCCGCTGACTTTGCGTTGTGACCTTTGGAGCATCGTTTAAGCATTCTGTCTCTGAGTTTTCCCATTTGCTCTTGTTAAGTGCTTTGAGATCTTTGGACTGAGAACCACAATATAACTAAATTTATTTGTTTTGTTCCATAGAGAAATACCAGAAGCAGCAACCTTGCTGCAGGAAAACCCTGTCAATGTACTGTAACAATTGGTTCTGTTCCAGTACTTACATTTGTACAAAACTCCCCTTACTATAACTACCTGCTGCCAGTGGGTGTTGAATTGCAGTTCTCTTTTTTTATTTATGTGCCTTATTTCCATAAAGAAGCAAAACCATCATGCACTTACATCGCAAATAATGAAGCCTGTTCTCAATTATTAGATACCTCCTCTGGTTCAGAAGACGAAGGCTCTGTACAGGGCGACTCCCAGGGAACTCCCACCTCAAGCCAGGGAAGTATAAACATGGAACACTGGATCAGTCAAGCGATCCATGGTTCTACCACATCTACCACTTCTTCCTCCTCGACACAAAGTGGAGGCAGTGGCGCTGCGCACAGGCTAGCTGATGTTATGGCTCAAACACATATAGGTTAGTAAATCATCTTTTTTTAACATCTTCTATTTTCCCTGTATGTCTTTTCATTTTAACTTCAGCCTATTTCATAACACTTAGCTGATGTTACTGGTGTGAAGTTGAGATGACTTCCTTACAGCAACAGCTGTGCTTTTTCTTCTTTTTTTCCTCTCTCTCTCTCTCTTTATACAATATGTTTAGGGAGAGACATTTTTATTTATTTAATCTCAATCCAAGTTTCACAATAACTTCTCAGTTAAATATCCACGGTAGCATGTGGGGTCTAGCACTGCATGGTTACAGGAGTCATGCGAATGAAGCCCTTTACTGTGCACTAAAAATGTACCTCTAGGGAACCCCTGAAGCTAGCTAGTGCAGCTTTTACGCAGCCTTCCCATATTTCTTCAGTAGTTGAATTCTACAGTCAGTTTGCATGGTTTTCTGTAACTCTCCATTAACACTATGATCATGGTCCTTTTTAACTGCTTTTTATTTTTCTATCTCTAAGTAGCTCTAGAATCCCTAGGCTGGGATGTGTGACTGGTAAATACCTTGTGAAGGGAAAATTCTTGACGAGAAAGGTGTTGGTGGTGTTATGATCTATATTGTTAGTTGATTGTTTACTTCCTATGTTTTCCCAAGGGAATTTCAAGACTTGCTTTCCTTTAAGGAGCTGAGGTAATAGGTATTAATTATTTCTCCATGTTTGACACGGACATTTCTCTTTGCCTAAATGAAATAGCCACATGGAAAACTAGGGTTGCTACCCACTCTCATTTTTGAATGGCTGATATTCATCCTGAATAGCTTGTGGGAATTTCAATTCCTAAATCAGCTTTGGAAGATATTGGAATAAATATGGCAGCCTTAGCGTGACAATGTCATGATATTACATGTGATTCAGATTCCTGTGAAGATATATCTATCTACTCCTCAGCTGAAAGAATTGTATGTTAATGGCTTTCCTAGCTTAAGTAATAAATGAAAGCATCTTAAATGTTCCCTTCTCCTGTTGTCACTATGTCTTCAGGTAACACCTGTATTATTGGTTAAGTAATCCTTTCCCCAAGGCTCTTGCAGTAAAGTATTGCAGTTGGAAGAAGCAGTTGTACTGTATTCTTAAATTTGTGCTTAATGAATAGCCCAGAACCTTGTTTCAGAAAAGCATACGTTTCTGAACAGATTAATCACTGCGTTTGGTTCTCCTCTATGACTTCATCTTGAAATGCTAGAGGAAATTATAGCATGGAGAATTAAATTTATCCAGACTCCGAAAGGTTGCATTACTCACACATACCAAGTCTCAATGTGTCTTAAATATAGCTTTTTATAAAATAATGTGACATTTCAGTAATTTAAAAACTGGCACAGTAAGTCTTCTCCCTTTTTTTTTTTTACTCCGAGTTTGCAGTAAACAGTACAACATTGATAGAACTAAATCAAGAAGGCAATATTTAGAGAGAGAGGGAAAAATGCTTTTTTTCCCTCTCGCTCTCTCCCTCTGCCTCTCGCTCTCTCTCCCTCCCCTCCCCCCGAAAATCAGGCACCTGATCAACTTCCTCTACAGCAAACAGGGGAAAGATTAAGAATGAGCTCTCAAAACTGGATACTCTCATAAAAAACCAACCTTCCACACAAACTTCCTCGTGGCTGGACTTTACAAAAACTAGACAAGCCATTTACAACACACACTTTGCTTCTCTACAAAAGAAAAAGGACACTAAACTATCTAAACTACTACATGCCACAAGAGGCCACAGCAATGGTTCCCTTAACCCACCCAGCAATATTGTCAATCTATCCAATTATACTCTTAGCCCAGCAGAAGAATCTGTCCTATCTCAGGGCCTCTCCTTCTGCCCCGCCACCCCCACGAACATGATACAGTTCTGTGGTGACCTAGAATCCTATTTTCGACATCTCCAACTCAAGAAATATTTCCAACACACCTCTGAACAACATACTAATCCACAGAGACCTTCCTACCAACGCTACAAAAAGAAGGATTCTAGGTGGACTCCTCCTGAAGGTCGAAACAACAGACTGGACTTCTACATATAGTGCTTCCACCAACTTGCACAGGCTGAAATTGTGGAAAAGCAGCATCACTTGCCCCATAACCTCAGCCGTGCAGAACACAATGCCATCCACAGCCTCAGAAACAATTCTGACATCATAATCAAAAAGGCTGACAAAGGAGATGCTGTTGTCATCATGAACAGGTAGGAATATGAACAAGAGGCTGCTAGGCAGCTCTCCGACACCACTTTCTACAAGCCATTACCCTCCGATCCCACTGAGGGTTACCAAAAGAAACGACAGCATTTGCTCAAGAAACTCCCTGAAAAAGCACAAGATCAAATCCACACAGACACACCCTGGAACCCCGACCTGGGGCATTCTGTCTGCTACCCAAGATCCATAAACCTGGAAATCCTGGACGCCCCATCATCTCAGGCATTGGCACCCTGACAGCAGGATTGTCTGGCTATGTAGACTCCCTCCTCAGGCCCTACACTACCAGCACTCCCAGCTATCTTCGAGACACCACTGACTTCCTGAGGAAACTACAATC
Organism: Eretmochelys imbricata; assembly: GCF_965152235.1. Lineage (NCBI taxonomy): Eukaryota > Metazoa > Chordata > Testudines > Cheloniidae > Eretmochelys > Eretmochelys imbricata. The sequence goes on from NC_135573.1 coordinate 247,293,513, forward strand.
CATCGGTGATCTTCCTGAAAACACCATCCTGGCCACGATGGATGTAGAAGCCCTCTACACCAACATTCCACACAAAGATGGACTACAAGCCGTCAGGAACATTATCGCTGATAATGTCACGGCAAACCTGGTGGTGGAACTTTGTGACTTTGTCCTTACCCATAACTATTTCACATATGGGGACAATGTATCCCTTCAAATCAGTGGCACTGCTATGGGTACCCGCATGGCCCCACAGTATGCCAACATTTTTATGGCTAACTTAGAACAACGCTTCCTCAGCTTTCGTCCCCTAATGCCCCTACTCTACTTACGCTACATTGATGACACCTTCATCATCTGGACCCATGGAAAAGAAGCCCTTGAGGAATTCCACCATGATTTCAACAATTTCCACCCCGCCATCAACCTCAGCCTGGACCGGTCCGCACAAGAGATCCACTTCCTGGACACTACGGTGCTAATAAATGATGGTCACATAAACACCACCCTATACCGGAAACCTGACCGCCATTCCTACCTACATGCCTCCAGCTTTCACCCAGACCATACCACACGATCCATTGTCTACAGCCAAGCTCTACGATACAACCGCATTTGCTCCAACCCCTCAGACAGAGACAAACACCTACAAGATCTCTATCAAGCATTCTTACAACTACAGTACCCACCTGCTGAAGTGAAGAAACAAATTGACAGAGCCAGAAAAGTACCCAGAAGTCACCTACTACAGGACAGGCCCAACAAAGATAATAACAGAACGCCACTAGCCATCACCTTCAGCCTCCAACTAAAACCTCTCCAATGCATCATCAAGGATCTACAACCTATCCTGAAGGATGACCCATCACTCTCACAAATCTTGGGAGACAGGCCACTAACCCAGGAACCTACCCTTGCAACAAAGCCCGTTGCCAACTGTGTCCACATATGTATTCAGGGGACACCATCATAGGGCCTAATCACATCAGCCACACTGTCAGAGGCTTGTTCACTTGCACATCTAGCAATGTGATATATGCCATCATGTGCCAGCAATGCCCCTCTGCCATGTACATTGGTCAAACTGGACAGTCTCAACGTAAAAAATAAATGGACACAAATCAGATGTCAAGAATTATAACATTCATAAACCAGTCAGAGAACACTTCAATCTCTCTGGTCACTCGAACTCAGACCTAAAGGTCGCAATATTAAAACAAAAAGACTTCAAAAACAGACTCCAGCGAGAGACTGCTGAATTGGAATTAATTTGCAAACTGGATACAATTAACTTAGGCTTGAATAGAGACTGGGAATGGATGTGTCATTACACAAAGTAAAACTATTTCCCCATGTTTATTTCCCCCCCCCCCACACACTGCTCCTCGGGCGTTCCTGTTAACTCCTGGAAATGGCCCACCTTGATTATCACTACAAAAGGTTTTCTTTCCCTTCCCCCTAACCCCCCCCCACACTCTCCTGCTGGTAATAGCTCATCTTAAGTGATCACTCTCCTTACAGTGTGTATGATAACACCCATTTTTTCATGTTGTGTGTGTATATAAATCTCCTCACTGTATTTTCCACTGAATGCATCCGATGAAGTGAGCTGTAGCTCACGAAAGCTTATGCTCAAATAAATTGGTTAGTCTCTAAGGTGCCACAAGTACTCCTTTTCTTTTTGCGAATACAGACTAACACGGCTGCTACTCTGGCACCTTTAAATGTTTCTCATGTTGGACAATCAAAGTCACTATCTAGAAATCTGGGGCTGACATTATTTTCTGTAGATCAATTTGATACCAGGCATAAGTTAGCCTTCATATCTCTTAAACCGTATGAACATGTTTTAGATATAGAACTTGACTGTGAGCTTAGGGTTGTCATCTGTCATTATTGCAGAAATGTCTGCTAGAAGTAAGAACCACATAGGTACTAACTCGTAGGTAAGTTATTGCATGAGTGAGATGTTCTCACTACTCTTGTATTGAATTGCAAGTCAAATGGCTCTTTCCCTCCTTTTCACTTGACATCTGGGAGGATGGGCCTTGCATTTAAATATATTCTAGTCGGTAATTGTCACAGATGATCTTCCCCTTTCAGAAATGGACGGTAAGACATAGCAATGTGCCAGTGAATAGCAAGTGTAGCTGGACAATAAGATAGTCATCTTCAAAAGGGGGAAAATGGGACAAAATTCTACCTTTCCAAGTCCCTCAACTACTTTTAAGCAAATTAATCTTGTTACAAAGAAATGTATATCCTCATGGCATCGTGCTTGTTCAGTACAGGGACCTGCTGTACTTCCTTGTAGACTAATGTGTCTTTGGAGATGTCATCTGAAAATATGTTAGGACAAACTGTGTCACATTCTGAAAATGCTAATTTTGATCAATAGGATTTTAAAGGGCAACTCTAAAGACCCATAGGTGAAAAGTACAAAAAAACCTCAAAACAAAACTCCATTCTGATCTCAACAAACACTTTCCTTCCAGAATACATCACAGAATCAGATTTTTCTAGAGTTAGTGTTGTAATGCAGTTTCAAAATAAAAAATATTTAGCTATAATATAATCAGAGTTCAGCTCTGTGTATCATTTGCATAAGCTATTATATGCTTTTAATGTTGTACTATTCATTTAATTGGGGCTGCTGCTGCTCCTTTGTGGCATAAGATCTAGAGCAGGATAGATTTCCCTTTAAGAGTCTTGGGTCTTTCCTTTAAACTACATAGAGGTTTTTTAATTCAACGTAGACCATGAATGAAGATTATAGTGGCCGATACTTGAATTTTAAAGAGGGACAGGTTAAGCTAGTGGAATTCACCAATTCTCTAACACACAATCATTTGAAATCAATCTTGCATTTATTTCAATTGATATCTTGGTCTTCAAGCCTTTCATCTGTGGTCAGAGTAGGAAAAATACTTCCTGGAGCTTAGAAAGGTGGTACAAACTGTTTGGTCAATATTAGGCACTTCATAAAGAATGGGAAGATAATAAGTTAATGCTTCTCTGTAATACCTCCTCACTTGTACATTAACTTCTTTGTGCCAAGTAGGAACCAAAAATGCACAAAATACCCTGGCATTAGTTGTTAATTCTTCTAAAAAATAATGACACCTGAACTGGAAAAACCAAAGTAGACTCTAGGATGGACTGCTTTAGAGGGTAGAGTAGGGAAACAATCAATGAATGGCACCATAGCTCTTTTCAGAGCAGGGTGTATGCACCAAGGAGTTCTTTGATGGCTGCTGAGTCTGATGCACAAGTGACAGTCCAGCCCACAGGTAGTGTACACCCATGCACTAGCAATATCTGAATCCGAGCAGCAGATTCTTTCCTCCTCTGACGCTAGTCACCTCAAAGCTTGATACAGTCCACCGCGCAATGTCTCGCTCCATCTACAGGCTGACTCCGTCAACCAGAGTGGCATTCTGCCCTCCTTTCCCAGTCATCCACAGAGATTCCAAAGGATATGAAGTCATTCTTGCAAGCATCCCAAAATCTGTGCAGTGCTCTGCCTCTTTTTCTAGACCCTTCGCGAGCTTCAGAGTTCAGCACACTCTTTAGGATCCTGTAATCTGGCATTCACTTGACATGTCCAGGCCATCTGAGTCTTTTCTTACGAATCAACATTCCCATGAATGACATAGCAGCACGATTTAACACTTCCACATTTGTCACCTTGTCTTGCCATCTTATTCGAAGAATTTTACGCAAGCATCTGATATGAAAGCTGTTTAGTCTTTTGATATGTTTGACATAAGTTGTCTGTGTTTGAGCCATATAGAAGTGTGTATAAAACACGTCTCATAAATATGGATTTTCATTTTAGTTGACAATTTGTTATTGTTCCAGGCTCAGTCTTGCAAAAGACCAAAGTTCCTGGGTGCTTTGCCGAGTCTACTAGTGAGCTCAGCATCAAGATCTACATTGCTGGTAACAGTAAAGCCAAGGTAGCAAAATTGGTCAACAGCATCCAGACGAATACCATCTGAGGTGATATCTGGACCTGGTTCTGAAGAGCCTTGGAGCATGATAACAGTATTTTTCAAGCTTATTGTTCACCCAAAGATTTTGCATGAATCAGAGAACTTGGTAATAAGATGTTGTAGGGCATCATGTGAACCACAAGAGTTGCATCATCTGCAAACAACAGGTCCCTTATGACCTCTCCACAGGTCCCAGGGAAACATCTACCCACATAAACTTGCATTTTTAAAAACAAATTCTGTAGCATTCTTATTCCTATGAAGCACAGCTGAACTTCTATAGATCCAAAACAGCATGTGAAGGAAGTGTTGCTCTGAAAATTTAAAATGTGCAAAAAACAAGCAGCTCTTCCAGTTTATAGCCTGGGGCACATCTTTGTAACCTGAGCAATTGTGCTTCGTACCTAAGTGCTTGTCTACACTACAACTTAGTGTGCAGTGAGCCAGGGTGTGAATGTAAGATGCCATGTAGGCATGCCCTTAGATGGTCAAGTTGAAGTCAGCCACTAAATGCATCTTATTAACCCAATTACGTAGCTGGTTTGAAGCGTGGCAAATGAAGGAGCAAATCAGCTCCAGATTCTACTCTTATCAGTTTATCTATAGTGCTTGGATTCTCTCAATTCCTTTCCAAACAAGTTTTTCCATCCCTGTCTGTCCACAAACAATTGTGGTTTAAAAAGCAGTTAGTGTAGTAAATGGAATGTGTGCAACAATGCAGTAAATGGTAGAATAGGAAGTCTCGTAACATTTTATTATTCAATAAGTACATGTCTATCATATGTAAGGGATTGGATTTCTTAAGCTTCAGGTGTGCCTACTGTAGTTGCATGTTATGTATCTCAGGGCCCCTACAATGGCAGGGAAGTGATTAAATGTGATATAAGGTTGCCCATGGCTTGTTCCATCATTACTTTCAAGTGCTTTGATTGGCTGCCCACAAAGATGGTAGAAGCAGCTTAACTAAACATAATTATTTTCCTAATCACAATATTCTTTCCCATTTATATAGCAGCTCTTCCTTATAAATAAAAAGCAAAGGATAAAACTTCTACTCTTTTTATTTGTTTTGTTGTTAGAAAAATCAGCCAGGCCTATAAAAAGCTGACATTTAACAAGCAAGACCAAAAATTGCATCAAAATATAAGTAATGGATGAGATAACTAAAATGAAGTTATACTGAGACAGTAGCATAAACACTATTGTGCTGTGCAAGCTGTTATGCATTCAGGTGGTCACATGCGTAACGTATTCAGCTGCCTATTTCAATCAAGTTATAGGGATGGACTGAATCAGAATCACATCACTAACTGGACACGTTCAGGATGCAAGACAATTCTCCCAGAGGTGGGCTAGATTATCAAGTCATCCCATCTTGTCCTGAAACAAACTCAGCTCATCCTTATGGTGGCTCATAGCAATTATGTCATGTCTACCATTAAGAGTATCTAAGAATATCTAAGGATATCTTGGTCTCTTATGCTCAAATAAGAAGCATTCATAATAGACATCTCTTACAACGGAGATTAGCTATTTGCATTGGTAGCACATGCCTTCCTACTTTTTGAAATGCACAAATATTAAAATGTACAGAACCTTTTGAGGCTCCAGGACACAGGAATACTTTCATTGCATTTTGGGAAGAGGGAACTGCTCCTTCACAGGGAGGAACCTGGTTGCTGGTTACCTCTGGCAGCAGGCAGTGCTCCACCCCTGCTCCCAACCCACCATCCAGAGAGAGAAAAAAACTGGTATGCTGCCCTGGCAACAAGGGATGAGGAATCTCCCCAAAGCCATGTACCCCCCCAAGGTTTGGAGGATTGTAGCCACCACTCCCAAGAGAAAATGAAGGGTGATGGTGGTTGGTGACTCCCTTCTAAAGGGGTGGCGGCATCCCATCTGCAGACCTGACCTGGCATCCCAGGAGGTGTGCCACTTAAACAACGTAAACAAAATGTATCACAGCCCACCAGCGGAATACCCTCACGGACCGTGTGCGGGCCGCAGGTTGCCCACCACTGAATTAAAGGATCCTGTTTTATACTAATTCATAGTTAAGAAAACCATAATGGAGTACACAAATAACAGATATGCTTTTAGCATAGGTTATCAAAAATGGTAGTTATTGATAGTGTTTAGGATCCAAATAGCAGAAATAGAGGAGAAGCAAATCTGTCCATTGCACAAAGCTCCAAAGGGAAATCATTTTAATATAAAAGCAAGCTGTAAGTGTGTGAGACAAATTTAGTATAAACATGAATCTTCAATAATACTGAAGTCTGATGAGATTATCTGATTTGCTTGTCTCTTTAATGGGCCTGATCCTATCCTCCCTGAATGGAATGTATTCCTCTTGCCTTCAGTGGCACAGAACACAGTATAAGGCCCTGACTTATTTGTCTGGAATGTTCTGGGTGATTGTCATTAAACAGAAAACTTGTTAAACATTAATTGTATTTGTTTCCAGGAAGCTTAACACTGCTAAAAACCTGGAAAAATTCATGATATAGAATCTGTGAATACGGTGCAAATCTGTAGGTAATCCAGAGTCAGACTTTATTTTCAGATGTTTTAAACTGTGGATACATGCTGAGTACCGAGCTGAGAAAGAGGAAGATTAGTGGTATGGAATAGTTTAGTGACATCATGAGTCAGATCACCAAATCATGTTTGCCTTCTTGGAAGGCAAGTCTGTGTTATGTGGAGAACTGAAATAGCTCTGTTTAAAAACAGTCAAGTAGTAAGCAAGAAAAGTGTCCATGCAGATGGTAAAAAAACATGAACATTACATTTTATTTCCTTCCTCTAGATCCAATTTCCAACAGTACCGTGACTTCAAAAATCTTGATATAACAGTAAATTGTTCTCTTGAACTAAAACTTGAATTTTAAACGGTGCATTTATTGTTGATTTGCATTGGCAATTGCAAGTGCTAGAACTTAACATATTGTAGCTTTTTTCTATTTTGAAATCTTGGTACCTTTATCTATCAGAAATGTATGTGTCTGGGTCGATTTCTAACTAGATTTGGCCATAGGAAATTAAACTAATATAAAATTAAAGGTGGGGGTGGGGAGGGGAAAGGAGAGAAGTAAAAAAACCTTTATGAGTAAAATCTGTATTATGTGGCTCTCATGCCTTTAAATACACAACTCCTTTTAGTCCGTGAAAATTTCAAATATTAAAACCATGTTGGATATAACTGTGTTTACAACTTGTGAATAGATTAATTTTAACAGCTTTTCAGGTCTTATGTAAGAAGAACCTTAGTGGAATCTCTCTTTTTCTCCCCCACTCCCTTCTCTCCCTCATTTCAAATCTAGAGGAACCTGGTTAAACCTTCTAACTTATTTTTCACAGAAAATCATTCTGCCCCTCCAGATGTTACTACTTACACCTCAGAACACTCAATACAAGTAGAAAGACCACAAGGATCCACAGCAAGGGTGGCACCAAAATATGGCAATGCTGAACTTATGGAAACTGGTGATGGTATGTCACAAAGCAATTGTTTTCTTTAACATTGTAACTTACCCCTTTTTTGTGATTTACTGTACACATCTGCTTTTTGTTTCTTTTGGCCACATTTCACTGAAGAGCACGTACAAGCAAAGTTACAGCATCTTTGAGTCTTAAAATAAACTGGCATATGTGAAGCCAATACTCAGCATGAATAAATGTTTCTTAATTAGTGGAGCAGATTCCCTATAGAAAAAACTGGTATTTGCCAAATTTCAATCAAATAAAACAGCCAATCTCTTTATATTTCACTTAATAATGATGTGTAACTAAAACTAAACTAGGTATTGTATGAAGCTCTTCTGTTTTCAAATGACAGAGTATATGATGTATATCAATAGGGCTACATCTTAAGGTGACGTTTGGGCAAAGTTTTTGTTTTCTGAATATTTTTTTTGAAAAACAGTTATTTGTAAAACCTTCCATATTTATTGCTCCTCTTTTCTAAAACAGATTAAATAAAATTGCAACCAAGATGGGACTTTTAAGACATACAGTATCTTATGTACACTTGTCTTCAACTGTAGAAACAACCACTGCTCTAATGCGGTAAAAATGTTGCTAGCTTGGGAGAAAAGACAGGAAGGTGATATTTCTGCAATGCTGTTAGAGGCTTGAACTCGGGAGCAGATATCATGTGAAGTGCTCTGTCAAGCATGAGTAAGGAGGAAAGTACTTTATAGGAATACACAGTAGGTGCCCAAGGGCCCCAATCAGAATCCTGTTTGGCTAGGTGCTGTATAAACACATATGGTAACTTCTGGAGATTGCTATTAAAACATCCTTATCTACTGGCCAATGGAATTCACTATAGGGTTATTCCAGGATGACAGTGTCCATTACAATGAAGTAACGTGACAATGTGAACAGCTACAGGGTGGGGAAGGATAGGGCCCAGGACAGAAATCTGCTACTGTGTGAGAAGCAGCCCAAAATGAATGACAAGATAAAAACCTGTGACCGGCTTCCCTTGCTGACTGAATCTGTAGTCTCAGTTGCAGTGTGATGAAAGCGCTCTAGTCATGCAGCTTTGGTGTGACCCTAGTGGCTGAGAGAGAAGCCTGTGCTTGGATTTCTATCTCCTCACTAGCCATCACCAAAGTCACCTCAAAGACTGCTTTAAGCTTTTTGAAAAAGATTATTGCCAGGGACTGTTTCTTCACTGTGCTCCTGTCCCCCAAAGCCCGCGTGCCGTTTCCCCCCTAACGCTAACTAACTCACTTTCTGAAACTGCTGTGTTGTTTGTTTTGGGTTTCTGTGTTTGTTTTTTAAACCAGACTTCACTGTTCATTTTGAAACCATGATCTAAATGTCTTAATGTTGAATACATTCTGCTGAGTCACAGTACGGCATGAAACTGTCGCTGTGGTGGCATTGCAGTTCTAGCCTTTTTCTCCCCTCCCCCCCACCTGACATCTGGTGGCGTGCAGCTTAGCGGTCTACTGATATCTCCATTGATCCCTATTCTGCAGGAGTACCAGTGAGCAGCAGAGTGTCAGCAAAGATTCAACAGCTGGTCAATACCCTAAAACGACCCAAACGACCACCATTACGAGAGTTCTTTGTAGATGACTTTGAGGAATTGTTAGAAGGTAAAATGACTGTTTTTCAAAAGGTTTTGGAATCTAATTAACACTGGATAAAATGTTTCCTTATTTGTCTTGGACTGCTGCTTTCTAGTAGGCACATCCTAGCTGGTTGACTACCGTTGAGAGAGCAGTAATGCAGTGGGACCTGCTTATAGTGAACTTGGATGCACTGAGTAAAATCAAAGTTCCACCTTGTTTGCCCAACTTGTAGTACTAATTAGAGTGAACCTCTGCTTAGAATGAGGTCACTTTGTGTATGAAAGAGAGTGGAGGAAAAAACTCTGTTCTCAGAGTATTTACTGTGTGCTATGTCTTTTCCTCTCACGCATCTGGGTCAGTTGGAAAGACCCAGTCTATGGAGGAGGAGGAGTGAAGGGAGATGCACATGTTACATATCTGTTAACAAAATAATCAAAAATGATAGCTGGAAATGCAGTAGAGACAATAATAAAGTAAATAACAACTACGCGATTGTTTTTAAAAAAAACAAGCTTGATGACCATGATGTCTTGCCATACTGTGGCAAGTCACATTATTTTAATAAAAGCATGTAGCAAAGCAGTACAATACAATATAACTTAAATCAGTGTACCATTTACCAATTTACCAATAGTTCCACCTTGCTACTATATTTTTTTAATCAAGGAAAAATTAAAATTTTCCATCTCTTCTTAAAGGAAAAAGTTACCTTGATGTGACTTTTGAATAGCTCTAGAATTTGTCTTTTCTTTAAGAACAAACTTACTTATGCATGCTGCTTATGCTTACAGTACAAATATCGGAAAAAGAAATTACATAAGGATTTTGGATGATGCTTTCCATAGATCCATTTATTAATTGCTTCATCTCAGTTGTAGGAAAGTTAAGAGTTAACTCACTAAACTTCTCCACATCTTATTCATATAGGCGCAGTACTTGGGGTTTATGAAACTGGGCACAGTAGTTTCCACATGTACTAACATTTTATTTTCAGGCTATTTTACAAAGGTAACTTATTCTCTTGGTTACATGGGCATAAACAAGGCATAGAATTTATATAGTAACTGTTGTTTTTGTTTTGTTGTTTTCAAATAAGTTCAACAGCCGGATCCAAACCAACCAAAGCCAGAGGGAGCTCAGATGTTGGCTATGCGTGGAGAACAATTGGGTGTGGTTACAAATTGGCCACCTTCTCTGGAAGCAGCATTGCAGCGATGGGGGACCATTTCGCCAAAAGCTCCTTGCCTAACCACTATGGACACTAATGGAAAACCACTGTACATTCTCACTTATGGTAAGCACTCTTTTTTTAAGCGTCTTTATGCTACATTTTTAAGAGAAAAAAGATGCTTACAATAGTTATGCTGCATATTTGACTATGGCAAAACATTTCTACTGGTAGTGCTCTCATATTTATTTAATAAATTTTGCTTGGTTAAGAAATGGGAGTATGAATTTGTTGCAAAAATACACAATCTAATATACTAGTAGGGGGAAGGAGGGAGACAGAGTTTATGCCAGCCATGTGCCTGGTATTAGAAAATAAAATAATTTTTTAAATGGTCATGCATATTAAGCCAGACTTTGTTCAAGGTGTAAATCCAGAGTAATTCCATAGTCCTCCGGTGTTGCACTGGCTTTGACATCAAACACTCCCCCAAGTAGCTTGAAGTAGATTCCCAGAATCTACTGCCTATGAACTGTGCTAATTATGCCTATCTGTTGCAACAGATAAGTGCCAGAAAAGATAGATTCACATAAGGGTGTCTCTCTTAAATGACTCCCATCTAAATATGGGATTTTCATGGGGTGCTCAAAGGGATAGTGCTTTTCAAACGTTACTAAAACAAAGTTGATCGTTGGAATTCTTCATTTGCCTGGAGCAAACCAGGGTTTACTTTTCCTGATCTTTAGGTCCCCAGTCTAGCAGGGGCTTGGAATGCCATTGAGACAATACTTTTCACACATTGTATTTGGAGAGTGCCATGTTGCTCAGCGTTGATCCTTCCATCCGATTAAGAAACAACCTTGACTTACTGCAAAGCGAATCTGCTCCTAGACTGAAAACATTATGTTTGCAAGAGTGGAGAGGAGGGCTGGTAAAACAAAAGCACTTTAAGAATTTAAGTTCAGATTACCATGTTTCAAACCTTTCCCCCAGATTAATTAAATTTAGGAAGCAAACCTATGATTCACCATTGATCAGTGGTCCTGATCTTTTTTGAGGAGGTTTGCTTGCTAATGAGAAAAAAAATATTAGTTTAAAGATCTGAAAATATGTGGTAACAAAATAGCAATAGTGGTATTTTGTACCGAATGCCCCAAATAAACTGAGCAAGAAGAGGAATTAGTCAGTATTGGGAATTCAGTTATTGCAGGATAGGGGAGCCTATCCATAGGGGCGAAGTAAGCATGTTTCTAATACTAAAGAGAGAATTTGATAGTACAGTAGTGTGCTATATAGGTAGGGAAGCAGTTTAACTTATTTAACACCTAATCCTGGGGTTCTGTCGTGATACATATTTAAGGGAACTGTGAGAATTTCTAGGAAGAGACTTGACTTAACCCTTACAAAGCTCTACTTTCCTGCACTCTTCAATAGTATATGTGACTCCATCTACAAAATTATTACGCTTATTTCGCTTTTAACTTCCAGGGAATAATCATAGATTTCTAAATATACCATAGTTAGAGTTGAGTATGCACCAGTCTGTAACTATGCAAATAATATGGGGTCTGAGATATTCAAAAGGGGCATCCTTTTAGCAGAAAGAGTAGTGGCTATCTTTGCTTGAAATGGTAAACTTAAATCAGTCCAGAAAATTTTTCTCCTGGTATTGTTCAACTCCTAAGATATCTGAAACTGAAAGACTGAAGGTAAATACATTTTCCCCTCCAGTCTGTGCATTTGGCAATGCTTTTGAAGATCATTTTCACTGTTTCCTTTACATTTATCTTTGTTAGTGGCTTTTCTAAAGAGAGAAGAAGCTGAAGGGGAAGGAGAGGGGTCATTGAGGGGGAAGGAACGTGAGGGGGCAGGGAGGTGGAGAAGGGGGTAAGTAGAGTGATGCTGAGGTAAAGACACTGATTGGGAAAGGAAAGGGGAGGCATAGGACCAACAGCCAATCACTCAAACCCGTAGAAAGTTCTCCAAAGGACCAAATGTTCCTGCTTTGGCATCCTCTGCCCTTGCCTTCCCACTTTTGTGAAACACTGCATTAATCTCTTGTCAGGATTGAGCCCATAAAATGTGGGGGGGGGGGGGGGAAAGAGAGAGAGAGAAAGAAACCCTCATTGTATCATCTTGTTTCTCCCTGTAGGGAAGCAGTACGGTACTAAAGCTTTAAAACCTCATCTGCTCTGTAGAGTGAATCCCACTGAGTGCACTTGAGCATCTGATCCTGTGTAGCTGGAGTTTCCACTATTTCCCTTGGGAAGCTATTCCACAATCTCATTATCTCCTTAACTCTTAACTGATATTCCGTCTGTATTTTATTTTCACCTGGCTGTTCCCAGTATTCAGTTATACCCCTTTGGAACACCCTAAATAAGTGAGTTAACTTGTTGGTAGTCACTCTTCAAATGCTGGTGGGCTTTAGTTCTTTAACTTGCCACACTTCTCCCTCCTTGTCTTGTTGTCAATAGGCCAAGCTATGCATCTAATTTAATCTTTCCTCAAGGATCAATCCTTTCAGCCCCTTAAATGTTGGGGTGGGGGGCAGGGAGGATTTGTGGTTTCCTCCTAATCGTCAACACCTTTCTGGCAATGAAGGTCCCAGCATCCTATTCAGTGGCAGTAATCGCCTACCACCTGAAAAAAATTCACAGTATTTAACATCACCACAGCATTTCCAATTCTAAATATTACTCCTGGAGGAATTCTGTGCCACTTTGCAATGTTTCAGGCACCCAGAGCAGACTGTGGAGAGGTAAATCACCGGGGGAAGGGGGGGAGAGGCGGGTCTGGGGATGCTCCAGCCAGCAGCTCCTACCTGTCTGGGCTGGGGGTGCAGAAAGATGGGACTTTCTCTTCCCCTGCAAGGAGCAGCTGGGGCCAGGGCTGAGTCAGACCCACTCCCAGAAACCTCCCCTGGTTGCAGGAATCTCCGCACTCCTCCCCCTCAGCTTCCTGCTCCCCCAAGGGGTCTGGATGCCCAACCCCTGTGCATCCAGATCCCTTGCCCGCAGAAGAGTTTCATCCCCTGAATCTGCAGCCCTCTGCCCCCAGACCCCTCGCCAAGTCCCACCCCTCTCGCACCTGAACCCCCCCCCTTGCACCCGGATCCCCACCCCTGCATCCAGACCATTCCCCCCTGAGCCCCCCACACTCAAACCTCCGTCCCAATGAGAACACCCCGCACCTGGACCCCCACCTCACCAAGCCCCACTTTCCCAGCACCCAGACCCCCGTGCTGAGCTCCACACACCAAGATCTCCGCTCCCCCACAGCTGAACCTCAACCACCTTCACCTGGACCCCCCCCTTGGAGAATTTCATTGCCCCTACACCCAGAACCCCCCAACGAGCCCCTGTGCATCCAGATCCCCCTGTACCCTGATCCCCCACTGAGCTGCACACACCCAGATTGCTCCACCCAGAATCTTATTCACACCTGGATCCCCCAACATTAAGCCCCCCTACACTTGGATCCTGCGAGGCTGTCTGCCTGCCCACACCTGATGTGCCTGGTATGGAGGGACAGGACTCCCCGGGTTTCTGGGGCAGGGCTGGTCCTTGTGCTGTGTCAGGGTTGGGTGTAGCCTCACTGCCAAGTCCGTGTCTCAGGGGTCGGGGTGGGGGAGAGAATGCAGGGTGATCCCCCACCTCTGTGCAACAGGTATAGTGCTCCCCACTACTATGCTGGAGCCTCCACATTTATTTATTGACAAATAAAATTTGCAGAGTTTTACAAAATTTTAAAATGTGTGCAGAAATTTTTTTTGGCACAGAATTTCCTCAGAAGTATAAGTTTGAGGGGAAACTGCTGTTACAGTGGCAAAGATAACTACTGTATCATGGTGCAATTAAAAAGTGCTTAAGTGAAGACCTCCGTAGATAAGAATTCACCTATGCCATATAGAAAACTATCACTTCCTTAGTCTAAGAAGTGATGCTTCTTTCATATGTAGTCTGAAATTTCTTTTGCCTTTCCTCTCACACCATTTATTACACTGCAAGCTCTCATCCAATCCACTACATCTCTTAGATCTTCTCTCACCATTACCTTGCAAGTTTCTCTCTTTCATTTAACATGCAGCATTATTTCCCCCTAGATGTACTGTATAATACTAGCTTCTTTTTTTGCAGGTTGATTCTCATGTGTCCGGACCTTATTTCTCATGTAATTTGCATCATTGCTCAGCTCTCAATGTTCTTTACACCTCCCAACTTAACAGTATATATTTAATGTACTGCTTGCCCTTTTTTCCATATTGTTAAAGACTTTGTCCCTATTTATTAAATGGAATTTCTTTACTTAAAAAGTACCTTATGCCTTTGGGATCTTAGTTATGAAAAGAACCTCTTAGTTGGCTTGTTACTACACAGTCCCTATATAGGCATAAGTAAAACCACAGAATTGGTATAAATGGAAAATACCTGGAATGTAAGAGAATGATAAGATTTATAGGGTTCTAGAGGAGTTTGGGATTTGATTTGAAAATTATAATATGTGCTTTGGGGACAAAAGACAATTTCTTGCTCATGCAAGGTTTGATCAAGCAGTCAAAACCCATATTTTACGTGTGGTGTTGTTGGAATGAATTAATGTGCTTAATATTGGTGCTTTCATCTAAAATAGAAGAAAAATGGTAACATGGTATAAAAACAATAGAATACATATACTGTAGTCATTTCTCTTTACAGTATAAGGATTATTCCAAGAATAATTTATTGGAATAGGTAGAGGCAAAAATGAAAACATTGAAAATAAGTTTGGGATTAGCAAGTGTTCTAGGCGTTTTGTCTGTATCTTTAAAAAAACCCGAACATCGTAAGTACAACAAAACCAGTACAAAATAATTTATGGGTAGAGCTGAATGCACCATATATTTAGGCTGCCTAATACTTTCATTATAAAAGATTTTTGCAACCCAGTTTTTGAGAAGCTCTAACTTCATTGTTTGTTTGCTGTAGGCCTCTGAAATTTGTTGGGAGCTGGGAAGAGAAAATCTTCTGGTTAGAAAAGTGCTGTTCTTTGTCTTTTTAGGTTTTGCTCTGAGAAACTTTTGAAAATCGCCTTTTCCCTTTTGTCACTTGCATTGCTCAGGAAAATTATAGGAACATGCCAAAATAACTGAATACGTGAACATTTTAAGTCTGGGCCCATACTTCTGCCAACGCAGAAACAGCACACACGGTGCTGGAAATGCCTGGGAGCTGCCAGAACAGTAATAGCAGGGGAGCTGATGGGAGAGAGCCAGGTCAAGCTGCCCCAAATATCCTGGACCAGCACCTGGTCCCAGCAACCCATGCCCTCTCTCCTAGGGGTCATGGCCAGGAGCTCCCCACAGGGAGCTCCCCACAGGGAGGAGAGAGATAACTGGGTTAGTCTTCCTTCCCCAGACCCAAAAAGTAGTACCAGCAGTGCATCATCTTCAATGAGATAACTACCGTCTCCTGCTGCCAGCTAATGTATATTGCTCAAGCAGCAGAAGCCTGGGCTATGGTGGCTAAGTTTCAGTATTTAAACCATTATGGTGCATGGATTTGAGCATTGTTACAGTTGTATGTACCAAAATATTGGTTTTACCTTTTTTCTCCCATAAAAAAACCTAGGAAATTACAAGCACAAAAAACTTTGAAAGAACACTATTTAGGTTGCAAAGTCAAGCACTCAAAGGTAAAATAATGCCAGATGGAACACTTGCAACCATTCATTCTGCCCTCTTGTGCACCTGCACTATCATATAATCTTTAATTACATGATCATATGCTGTGTTTTCCACAAGCCCCTGACTTGCTCAGTGCACACGGTGGACATAAAATAGGTCTGTTGGTGGAGAAATAACAGAACAACAGCCATTTCTTGGCAAATTAGGAAAATGTTTGCTCTTACCATTTAGCTGCTCAAGTCATGAACCTACCTCAGATTTAACAAATATTTAATTTCTAGTTAACTTACAAGAAGTGTCATATTGTGATACTGAAAGAATGTCTGGCGAAATTATTTGCAGTTAACTTGGGCAGTCTCAGAATTGCTGTACGTGAAGATTGGTAAGAAACCACTGGCTTGCTTATGCTGAGTTGATGCTGTGTGGTTATGAGCAGCATACTGTTCATAATAAGGAAACTGATTGTGGTTTGTTTTGTCTCAAAGTACTTCTCTCTGCAAGCTTTTCTTTTATAACCTTCTTTACATTCAACACAAATGAACATTTACATTAGAAATTGGGAAGGGAGGGAGAAAAGCCCAAAGTATTTACCTCAGAACCACGTCAAGTAAGTGTGTGTGTAATTTTGTCAACTCATCTTTTATATTATATTTAAGACCTTGTGACTTCCTTTACCCTAGGAATGTTTTGCTCAATCAGATGTGCCTGAGTATCAACTCACTTGGGGCTTGTTACATTTCAGTGGTGTGAGAGGTGTTAGTAGGGCCCCCTGCATTTGGCATGAATGTATTTTGAGATGAGAAAAGATCTATTAAAAGTGTAGCTAAGTCCTGTTGCCACTGGCGCGAGGGCAGCTGGTACATTACTCAACCCAAAGTCTAACACCACTGGGAAAATTGCTGCTAGTAAATAGCCTCACACTGAAATAAAGCTTTGTCACACCTTTCTGCGCTGCCGCTAGACAGCGAAAGGACGTGTTTCTTTTCTCTTAACCAGGTTGTTCATGTACGTGCAGGCAAATTATGAGTTGACTCCAGAGACATGGCCATCATACCACACGCTTGAAAATACTTGGTGTGCCTGGGGAACAATCTGGTAGTTCACATATGTTTGGAGAACACGTCAGGGAGACCTGGTTTCAGAATTTGAAAGTCTGGCAAAAGTGCTCAGGCCCAGATTCCAAGCTGGTGAAGAAAGTGGCGAAAGAGAAGACTATTCTTCAGAAGACTAAAACTTCTTTAGTAGTTGCTTAAAAATGTGTTGGAAACAAGTCAGTCACTGACGGATCGGAGAAGCTAATTTCCCATCAACCCATAGATTTAAGAGAGCTAAAGAAGGTCTAGGAAACTATAGACAGTATTTTGCAGTGTTGCAGCTATGCTGGTCCCAAGATGTTAGAGAGGCAAGGTGGATGTTTTAATATCTTTTGTTGGACCAGCATCTGTTGGTGAAACAGACAGCTTTTGAGCCACACAGAGCTTGCCATTTCTGTGGTGAGGAAACAAGATAATTGTTTGCAGCAATGTTAGGTGGGTTAGCCACTTGAATGGGTGAATGCAAGCAGAGAACCCTAACATGGACAATGAAGACAGTAGGCACTCCTTAATAGGGATAACAGTTGGTGACTGGTGTAGGATTGATTTGAGAACTAAATGAGTTTACTTTCAGTGACTTAAAAATAAAGGATAAAAGTAGGTCAGTGAGAGGATGAGTAGAGAATGTGAGGGCTTCTAGCTGGCGGGGAACAGAGGGATACTACCACAGTAATACAAAAGCCCTGCATCTCCCAAAGTGCAGAAAATGATTGTATTTCACACACTGCATCAGGGATGATTTCATGAGTTGCCAGAAACAATAAGCAGAGAGTTAGCCCAGAAACACCTCCCAGGAACTCAGCACATTCATGAAAGAGGAAATCATAGAAACATTAATGGCAGTTGAGAACATCACCGGTGACTGAACCCATCCTTTCTGGGTTTTGAGAATAGAGAACACTGAGACCATAAAAGATTGTCAACGTCTCCTTTGAAAAGGGAAATCTACCGCCCACCCTAAAACATGTAATAGGACTAAAGAAATTATTGTTTGAAGCCCTTACAACTAGCCGCTCTTCTCTAAGAAAGCTAAACAAGAAGATCTATTAAAAATTACTGACAGGGGATATAGCCAATCAAGTCCTGAGGTTTAGATACAAGCATAGCCAAGGACAAATGGGGGTAGATACTCAGGTAGTGTAAATCATGATAGCTCCAAAGAGATCAGTGGATCTATGATAACTTACATCAGAATTCTTTGAGGAGGGCCAACAAACATGTGGACAAGTGTGATCCAGTGGCTATAGTGTGCTTGGACTTTCAGAAAGCCTTTCACAAAGTCCCTCACCAAAGGCTCTTAAGCAAAGTAAGCTGTCATGGAATTAGAGGTAAGGTCCTCTCATTGATCAGCAACTGGTTAAAAGACCAGAAACAAAGGGTAGGAATAAATGGTCAGTTTTCAGAAAGGAGAGAGGTAAATAGTCGTGTCCCCCAGAGGCTGTTCAACATATTCATAAATGATCTGGAAAAAGGGGTAAATAGTGAGATGGCAAAATTTGCAGACAATACACAATTACTCAAGGTAGTTAAGTCCAAAGCAGTCTGCAAAGAACTACAAAGGGCTCTCACAAAATGGGGTGACTGCGCCACAAAATGGCAGATGAAATTCAAAGTTGATAAAGGCAAAGTAATGCAACTTGGAAAACATAATCCCAAGTGTACATGCAAAATGATGGGTTCTAAATTAGCTGTTACTACTCAAGAAAGAGATCTTGGAGTTATTGTGGATAGTTCTCTGAAAACATCTGCTCAGTGTACAGCAGCAGTCAAAAAAGCTAACAGAATGTCAGGAAACATTAGGAAAGGCATAGATAGTAAGACAGAAAAGATCATAAGGCCACTATATAAATCCCACATGCCCACATCTTGAATACTGTGTGCAGTTCTATTTGCCCCATCTCAAAAATGATATATTTAGAATTGGAAAAGGTTCAGAGAAGGGCAACAGAAATTATTAGGGTGTAACCATGCCTTCTTGGGCCACAACTGAGAATGCCAAATTCAGGACAAACTGCTGAGAAATAGGGCAGATAGACCCCAAGATTGATGGCTAATCCCCCATAGGATATACCAAACCAGCAACAAAAGTAAACTTCTGTTTCACCACACTGGCTAACAAGAAGTCATAAAAACAGTTTCCTTAGACATCCCAGTCCTTGTATTACCACCGAAAAAACTAGACTTAGAGATGAGTGGTTCTTTAAAACCAATCTCTTCAAATAATAGGTTCTTCTGATCCCAAAGGACCAGCCACATACCCAGGTCAATATATAACTTAGATCTTACCCAAAAATCACGCCGATGCTAATCCTTTAGTATCTAAAATCTAAAGGTTTATTCGTAAAAAGAAAGAAAGAAAAAGGTGAAAGTTAAAATTGGTTAAAGGAGTCAAATACATACAGTAAAGTTCATCTGGATGGGTATAAACACAAACTTAAGACTCGTGGTGGAATTAATGCTTCATGGACTGAATAAATGGCTGACGCTGTGAGGTGCAGAGTCCCCTTAACTCTCATTGGCATCAAACAAGGGATAAAACTTATTCAGTCTTTATGTGTATATCAAGTTAGGAAGTGTTTTGTGTAAAGATGGTTCTTTCTTGCAATTCTGAACTGTTTGCCTTTTCCTTCTCCAGCGCGCTCTATTTGCACTACTTGTTCCATAAGGGAACCTTTTAGAAATCAAAGCTGTTGGTTACCTATTTTCCTCTTCACTTCTTTTAAGGTCTGATCATGCTTGCTTGTCAAATTTAATTCTGAAACAATTATTGAGCATTGTAAATAGCTCTGAGTGAAATACCTTGAGGTTAGAGGTTCACTTTAAAATAAAAGTGGCGAGCTGGAAACTAGTTCTATTGTTGTGGTGACAATTTCTAGTATTTAAGGAAAAATCCTGTTCGCACACAATAGCTTGTCAATACAGTGGGATTTCTTGTGCATTAACATGTTGTGCATTAATTGGTCTGTGTAGATCCTGCTGGTATGCTGTAAAAAACCACAAGAGAACCTTTAGTATGTACCAGCAGGGTCTACATGGACCAGTGAATGAGAAATATGTTAGTGCGCTTTAGAAATCACACCCTGTTAGTAAACTACATGAGACAAGCCCAAATATACCTGCTCAGTTCCCAGTGGAGCAGAAATTGGGATTTTTAAAATGTTGAAGATAATCTCTTCTTTAAATATTAATTTTATTGTGTTGGTGCCTAAAGGCCAACTGGGACCAAGTCCCTATTATGCTAGTTATTGTATAAGTAATATAAAGTCCCTGTTCTGAAGAGCATACATAGTCTAACTAGACAAGACAGACGAAGAGTGGGGGAAAGGGATACAATATGCAAACCATCGATGTTTGTTTATAAATGTCATGTTACAGCCATGACTTGTTTTTAAACAATTCTTTGGGTGGGGTCTTGATTGTGAGGGCTTAGTTAATGGAAAGGCAAAGGGAGGGGGGGAAATGGGGAGGGGAGAGGGAAGGAGGCTGAGCACAAATGGCAGTGCAGTTGAAGCTGAGGTGAAGACACTGTGGGAGAACGTTGGAGCAACAGCTAGTCAGCACAGGGGAGAGACTGTACAGAATAAAAATTGTAGAAAGCACCTTAATACATCATCCGTGTCCAGGGGTCCCTGCTGCTTCTGTGCCAGCTCCTCCAGGTAGTTTCTTTGTCCTGGGGAGGGATTGGCATTTTTCTGGAATTGTTCTTTTGCATCCTCAGCCCACGTGGCTAGGGGTTGGGCTATGTGCCACATGGGTCCTAGTTATGCCTTTGGAGGGAGGTGGAGGGGACCACCCCTGCATAGTTCTGCCAGGTGGGAGTTCAGCTTTCCGTGTCTGCCCTACATCAATTAATGATGATTCGGCCATCTGTCTCTGCCTGGGCTAAATGTTATCCCAGCCACTTGAAACAGTTGAGTGCTGCAGGCAGTAGAATAGAACCCAGAGTTCAGATCTTGGCAGGTAGAGGAAAAGGAACTAAAGGAAAAATTAACTTAAAATATAAAGAGAGCTTGAGATTTTCCTTTTTTATTATAATGCTTCATATGATAGATAAATGTTCAAATAAACATCTGTGTTTAAATGTATCCACAATATTCCCTTTGGGTTCAGTTGGAGCCTCATGTGTACACCCAGTAGCAAAGTCCTACCCTAAATGTTCCTGCTATTTAGTCCCTTTGGTCTAGAGGTGCATTTTTCCTTTATCATTTTACAAGTAAATTTTGAAGATTAATTTAAAAGTTAATTTTACAAATTATTTATTACTAGGCAAACTTTGGACCAGAAGTATGAAGGTTGCTTACAATATACTGCATAAATTAGGCACGAAACAAGAACCAATGGTGCGACCTGGAGACAGGGTAAGTATCTCAATGGTTTATTAACAGACATTAAATACACTCTGAGAAGATGTGAATGTGGATTTGGAGGGCACATAGATAAGTGATAAAATCAAATGTGGAGAAAATCTGTTGCTTTTTATCCATAGAGGGACTGGCCGTTTGTGTGGTGGTTTATATCTGCTTTGCTACTCACTGAGTAGTAACTTGAGTTTGTTGCAAAATCAGCAATAAGCTTTCCCATGAAAAAAAAAAATATATTTTTTTTGATGAAAGAAAGAACAACTGGTCTTGTTTGCAAAGATTTCTGCATACAAAGAGCATGGAGGATAATAGACCATAGTGTCATGTTGGTAAAACGTATTTAATATAATGACTTTGTGGCTGCTGAGATGGTGGATGCAAAAGAGGCATTGCTTAAGATGAGATGAAAATGTGAGCATCCTTTGGCAGAACTGGACACACATATAATTCTTAGACCATTATAAGTGTGAGCTTGCTTCCTGAGCAACAATCAGAGTTTTGAATGTGGGACTGGGATTAAGTACTTCCATGATCTAATGCTGCCACTGCCTTATTTGGCATAGATTTGGACAAGTCATTTAATCTCTTCTGCCCCTGTACAACTGAGAAGCTGCCAAGGCTTATATTTATTGACTTCCTGAAACATAAACAACCCCAAGCAAACATTCCTGTCCCCAACCTCTGCCCAATTGTCAAGTTGTCCAAGTGGTTGGGACAGAAACTGAACTGAATGCCCATTATAGCTGAGCATGCTCAATGCTTGAGAGAACGGATGATTAGCTAAGCTGACCTGTCCATGTCACTTAGAGGATCCTCCAGTGTTGTCTTTGGGGTTGGGAAGAGAGCAGAGTGAGCTTCTGTATTTTGACACTTAGTGTTAAACATGGTGGTTCCCATCTGTCTCTGTCCTCTGTAAAAGAAAGATAGTAATATCAGCCCTACTTCCTCACAGAGTTCTGAAGACTAATTCTTCTATGAAGATGTAAAGTTTGGAAGTCCTTTCCTTTCTGGTGTACTAAGTAACTTCACTCATTCAAGTCTATCTTCAAAAAACCGTTATCCATAAAGCCTTCCAGAACTTACCTCTGTGTAATTACCTCAGGGTATGTCTACACAGCAACTAGACACCCACAGCTGGTCCGTGCCAGCTGACTCAGGCTCACAGGACTTGGGCTGTGGAGTTGTTTCATTGCTGTGTAGACTTCTGGGCTTGGGCTGGAGCCTGTGCTCTGGGACCCTGCAAGGTGGACCCAGCAATGAAATAGGACAGGCCAGCCGTGGGTGTCTAGTGGCTGTGTAAACATACCCTCAGGAGCCTCAAATTCACACCTTTTCCCCCTTGTACTGCATGCAATAAATGTATAGTTGTATGCAGTATGTTCCTTAGGGCAGGGACTGTTTAACCTCTGTAAAATGAGCATGGTTAATGTTTTCCAAATAAAAGAATTTTCAGAAATATTTCCTAAATTTCTTTTAGAAATAAAACACAAAGAAGCAAACTAAAGAGTCTTTTTAAACTGATGTTTAAACAAAATCTCTTTCTACAGTGGCAGTTAGCCAGTACTAATCAACAGAATCTTTTCTTTCTCTTTGATTTACAACAGAGTCTAAGCAACAGTAGGACAAACAAATTGTTGATTCTCATTAAATTTACTTGCACAAAGAATCCTTTGAAAGGAGGAATGTTCAGATACACCGTATCCGTATATCTTGTATTTACTGCCTGTCTCCTTGT
The DNA here is from genome assembly GCF_965152235.1 of Eretmochelys imbricata. Taxonomy (NCBI): domain Eukaryota; kingdom Metazoa; phylum Chordata; order Testudines; family Cheloniidae; genus Eretmochelys; species Eretmochelys imbricata. The sequence goes on from NC_135573.1 coordinate 247,316,600, forward strand.
AGTAAATTACTTCACAGTGATCCCTAAGATTTCCTAACCCTAAAAAGGATTTGTTGGTGATTCAGACCTAAAGCTGAAACTCTAGCAAGAGTAAGACAAGTAAAATCTTCCCTTTGTTCAAATCAATTGAAGTTCTTATTCTAAAATAACTCTCTGTAGATTACAGTGAAGCTAGATGTTTATAGCTGAGTGGTGAAGGCATATACTTTGCATTGTATAATATCTTACCCAACATCTTTTGTAATTTAAAGTAATTTCAAATTGAAGATGAGTTGCTCCTGTACTCCTCATGTTCTGAGCAGATATTCTGTTCACTTTCCCCATTGCAGTGCCATAAAAGTTTTTTTAACTTCTTTGAAAATAGGAGTTCGCATCATATGGCAATAGAGGAGTGCTTTATAGCACTAAATTAAATACAGGTGGACATTGGCAATCTTTTCTAAATGAAAATGAAACTGTTTCCTTATGGACACGATATGGAATACTCCAAAATGCCTTTTCCTTAAAGTCTGACCTCATGCTACTCATACCCCGTGTCTGTGTTGAACAAAAATGAAGCATGGTTCTATGAAATATCTACTGTCTCTACATATTTCCCTCTGGCTAGATACACTTCCATATGTTTTGTTTTCCTCCTTTTTAATTTTTACAGGTTTGTTAGTGATTAGTGTCTGAGATATTCAAAAGCACCTAAGTCACTTAAGTGCCCAATACGCCCCTAACTCCCTTAAGTGCCTTTAAAAATACTAGCCAGAATCTATTCTGACATATTTGCTAACTGTCCCAGCTGACCTACTCCCAGGGACTGGGCACCACTTTACTGGAATAAAACAACACAAAACCCTACATCTAAACTACTTAACAAAAAGGAGTTGCATCTGTCTTCCACTCCTTCATGAGAAGGCTGTCTCGTTAGACTGTCAGTTCTTTAGGACAGGGGCTATTTTATAGGTTGTAAAGGAGCCTATAAAAATACTTTGTCCAAAATGTAAGCTTTGTGCTCTCCAACGCGCACTCGAAAGTTTTACTGCTGAGTGTGAAGCAGCTCGAATGAGAATCAGCGCCTCCAAATCAGAGGCCATGGTCCTCTCCCGGAAGAAAGTGGACTTCTCTCTCCTGATGAGGGTAGCAGGTTGCCATTAGTGAAAGAGTTCAAGTATCTAGGGGTCTTGTTCACAAGTGATGGGAAGCAGGAGCAGGAAATCTACTGGTGGATTGGGGCAGCGGCAGCAGTGATTCAGGCACTGTACCAATCCATGGTGGTGAAGCGAGTGCTGAGTTGTCGGACGAAACTCTCGGTTTATAGGTCGCTATACGTCCCCATCCTCGCCTATTGTCATGAACTTTGGGTAATGACTGAAAGGATGAGATTGTGGGTACAAGAGGAGCAAATGAGATTTCTTTGCAGAGTGGCTGGGCTTACTCTCCGAGACAGGTGAGGAGCTGGGAGGGCCTCAGAGTAGAGCCGCTATTCCTCCGGATCAAGAGGAGCCAGTTGAGGTGGTTCGGGCACCTGATAAGGATGCCCTCTGGAAGGCTTCTGTTGGAACTCTACCGGGCATGTACCACTGGGTGAAGGCCCCGAGGCAAACCCAGGACATGCTGAAGGGATTATATCTCCTGGCTGGCCTGGGAACACTAGGGAGAAGCTGGAACCTCTTGTGGAGGAAAAGGAGATCTGGTCCTCACCAAAAAAAGTGGCATAAAGGAGGAAGAAGAAGAAAGTGGAAGCTATATGCCAACTGTTTTTTCAAAACACAAGAGCAATGGAAATGCATCAAGTAATTTTTTCCCCAAAGATTAAGGGCGTCCTAACATTCCCCTGCAGTTATTACTGCAATGTTCATCTTGCACTGAACAAGAACTTCAAAATGAAATTGGCTAGTCTGTTTGTTAGTTGTTGGGAAAAATAAAACATGGGGAAGACTACAAATAATGAAGTAAGTTAATAGAAAAAAATTCCTGTCCAAAATAAACTAAGAAAAGGTGATGTTTGCAACATGTTAGGTTAATGAAACTTGTTTCATAAATTATAACAGTAATTGTCCCTTCTAGTATAAAGTAGCCTCAAAACAAAAGAGCATTCGCGTGATTCCATATGGCATCTGATCTTTCCTTGAAGTTCTCTTGTTCCAGTAAGCCTTGGCCCTAAACTTGCTTAGTTTGAGGAATCTGAGTAGGGTAGAAAGAACAGGAGTACTTTGTGGCACCTTAGAGACTAACAAATGTAGAGACTAAGGTGCCACAAATACCCCTGTTCTTTTTGTGGTTACCGACTAACACGGCTGCAACTCTGAAACCTGAGTAGGGTAGGAATTTCAGGCTGCTACCTTCATCGTAGCATTTATTGTTCCTGCATTGGCCTTATAGAGCATAGGTGAAACCTCTTCATCAAAGTTGCAGGAGGCTTTAGTTGTTGCAGGCGGACAAAACAGAAGGCTGAGAATAGTTGGCACAATGGTACGTTATGTTTGGTTACTCTGGATGGGCATAAACCCATTTCTGTTTTCAGTAGCCTAATTTAATGTTTTTAGGATGTAAAACTTTCTATTTAAAATTACATTAATCGTATTTGCTCCAAAGTTGAACCTCAATCACGTCATTGCTCAGATGAAACTTGCTGGCAATTTAAAATGCAGCGTGTAAGTAAGTGCAAGTTCCTAAGTGGAGATGCTCACAAAAAGGAACGTGTATAAGAGAGAACAAACTCCTTCTCACTCATCATTCAGCTCTTAAATGTTCAAAAGTTGTACCTACGTATAAGTCGGGAAAAGTTTAGGTGGAACACTGTAAAGTTCATTATATCAGAGCTGTTTTTAAATATTAATAGCTTTTCAAAGGGAATGTGGAAGCTGTTTTTAATGTACAGTATACTGTAACAGATTTTTGACAATGTAAATTTTAACATGTCTCTCTCTGTTTCAGGTAGCACTCGTTTTTCCTAACAATGATCCTGCTGCTTTTATGGTAGCATTTTATGGCTGCCTACTGGCGGAAGTTGTCCCTGTCCCTATTGAAGTGCCACTTACCAGAAAGGTAAGGAACTACATTTCTCCTCCACAGTGCATTTTGAAAGTTTAATATCTGAATGAATCACCACTGAGCACAGCTTTGTGTAAATTTTTTTTGTGGTGAGTGGTTCTGCGTCTAAGGACAGAAAGGATAATACTGTACTATAGGTTATGTATGGCTTCTCCATTTTAGTAAAGTAGTATCTCAAGCTATCATTTTTGGTTACTTCTAATTGCAAAAAATATGGGCCTTGTCTACACTAGGAAAAATTTGCACAAAGTTAGTGTCACAGGGTAACTGGTTTCTATGAGTGTCTGAGCCCTGCTCCCCTAGACTGGAGCAGGTGAACCTCACCCAGCTAATTAAAGAGGGTTGGGCTACACCTGGGCCTATAAAGGGCTGGTAATAAACAGCTGGGAAGAGGAAGGACTGAGACAGGCTGATCCCTGGGAGCAAAGCCACGCTGGAGTGGAGCTAACTCCTGTAGAGGGTCCCTGGAGCAAAGGGGCCAAGTGCTCCAGGAAGCAACCCTGCAGCTGCAGCTCCAAGAGGGGAGGAGACCTGGCACAGGGGAGGAAGTTCCAAGCAACTAGAGCACCAGAGACCCCTGGGAGGATAGGCCCTGAAGCCTGAGGCCAAGTATTGAAGACCAAGCTCTGTTTGTTTGTTAATTTTTGTTATAAAAATAAACCTCATTGACTGATACTGGGTGTGGCAGCAAATGATTGGAGCTGTGGAGCTGTGGCAGCCCCCAGTGACAATTAGTTCCACCAAAGTTAGCAAGCCTGGAAACCCTAATATATCTGCCATGATTTCTTTAGGCACTGTGTTAGCTAACCAGGTTTTAGAGCAGGTCTAATCAAGACAGTACTTAAAGTGTTGGTGTCAGCCATTGTCTTATCCATGCTAGGGCGTCTCATGTTGTTGGAATCGAACCAGTCTCAACAATTGTGCTACGTTTCACTTGTGTAGATCAAGCCTTAGAGCATTTGTTCTTGATCAACTCTCAGTGTTGCTAACACTAAGAATTTATCATATGATGTTGGTTCCATTAAATTGGCTGTCATGTTCCTAGTGCACAGGTATTACAATCTTAGCAAAAAGGCGTAGAACAGAATGGACACAAAGACTCAACTGTCCTTTCCCTGCTTGAGGTGGTGCCGGCATCCTGGGGACTCAAGGCACCATTGGTGGGTAGTGTAGGGAAGCTTATGCTAGGACTGCTCAGGCTGTATCTTTGTTGAAACCATCTGTCATCAGGGCTGTCCATATGGAAAGGTTCACCAGTTGCTTTAAACAACAAAGCAGACCAAGCTAAATAGATCTTTCAAAAGAGGGAATGTAATCTTCATTAACAGAACTATTCAGCCACTTCCAGGAATGAACCTAGGGAAAAATACTTGTAAAAAAAATCTTTGAGTCTTTTCTTTGAAATGCTCCAGTGCCTCAATGTTTTGGAGCAAAAACATGAAATTTGGTAGGGGGGTAGTGGGAGGTGGCCTTTGTCTGTGATCGTTATCCCTGTAAAAATCTGCCCAAATTCAGCCAAGTTCTGTATGTTCCCTGAAAAAAAATCACAGTTCACACACGTTCAGTAGAGACTTGCTAGAATTAACAGCTAAAATCTCTGAAGATTCTGTCTGCGCTGAGCATGTTCAACCCTCTCACAGCTCCTGATGCTGCCTGGACTGTAGAGGCACCATCCCCACAAAGTAACTGAACATGCTCCAGCCCAGAGCTATGGGGGTCCCAACAGGACTTGCCCCATAATGGCTGTTCCTAACTTCTCAGGATGGAACCAGGCCTTGGAACTGACAGCAGGGAGCCAGTATCTCCTGTGCTATCAATTACCTTTCCCCTCACAGCTGGAACCCATGCAGTGTGGAGAAGGAAGCCATCTAATACGAATGCAGAGGGGAGAAAAGCTGGAGGGGGAAGGAGGGAAAGGACTATATTGTGACAAAGAGTCTGATGAAATTGTTACTGGCAGGTGGGGAGGGAAATTATGACTGAGAGCAGGACAGAGAGAAACTGGCATTGGTGTGGAGTGGGAGAGCTTGGGACTAGGACAGCAAGCCTGGAGGAGAGTACAACTGGCTGGCAAGGAGACTGGGATGAGAAGCCTAAGGAATCAAGAGTGGTACTGGGATGAAGAGCCAGGGGTAAGAAAAAGTCGGGAAAAGGATAAGTAAGAGGATGAGGCAAAAGGAGTCAGACTTCAGGAAAATGGACAGAAGAGTCTGTGCCCACTCGAGCATACTCCCTCCAGAGCCTGGAATGGACCCCAAGATCCCTGAGTGTCAATCACCATTCCTCTGCAATCAGAAAATATCTGTGAAACCCACTGGTAAAGCTTGTCATCCCCCATTGATGGTGGTCCACATAGAAGATAACAACCTACTATTGCTATCAGTTACTCCATTAGCCCAATTGGCAGAGGTCTTCATGATGTCTCTAAAGGTTCCAACTCCTTTATGAACTACGTAGGTGTCAATATGGTGGCACATGATGGAAATTCTTTTTTTTTTTTTCAGTTTGTTTTTTATGTGTAATTTCTTATTTTAAAAAAACTCACAATATTAAAAGAACATTATTACGGTTGCAAAGTCAAGCATTCAAGACTCAGAAAATGCCAGATTGCAGCCTGATACCTTGGGACCTGATTTGCAGAACAGGTGACTACTCACAGTTGCCACTGAAATCAATGGGAGCAGAATCTTAAACATATAAAATGCTAAAGTTCTCTGAAAAATCAGGTCCTAGGCTTCCCATATTGGACTCCCAAAATTAGTAGGTACTTTTGACTTTAATCTTTCTGTGCCTCAATTCCCAAAGTTCTGTAAAATGAGTGTAGTGCTGTCCCCTCATGGCACAGAGGTTTTGTGAAGCACTCAGATGCTGTGGTGCTCTGTGCTATAGAAAAGCCCATGAGGAAATTAATAATTTTGTTTGCAGAGCAGGGTTTGAATAATGTGCAGTAAACTGGGAGTAGGGCCACACATTGAGCAATGAGGATAAAACAAAATATTGGATTAATACCTCTAACTGAGCACAGTCCATCCTGTGCACTGAATGAGGCAGGGTCCTATGAAAAAGAGTATGTGAACATGTAAATAAAGGCTGTCTCATAATGCATATTCACAAGGGGGCCAAATTAAGATTTCACAGGCAACCTTAATTCTGTCATTTCCTAACTTCTGAGGGCTTGACTTTGCAACCTAAATGTTGTTGTTTTTTTAAGTGTGTGTGTGACTATTATGTAGAAAAAGATGAAGGTTTGTGGCTGCTCCATCATTTTTACAGTGGACTTAAGGAAAGATGACTTGGTCCTTATTCTGACTTATTTATTTTCACAAACAAATTTGTGGATCACTTTATCTGTAAAACTGTTCTTGAGAGGAAAGGATAAGGGCTATGAGTTTTGAAAATATATTTTTATAATGGCTTCTGTGGAAGCACAATCTGTGAATTTGCATTGGTTTAATACCAAACAGGAACCTTTTAGGATTACATTAAGTCGTGTGACATAAAATGTATAACTTGGTGCATTGTTTGGCTTTTTGGTCCCTGAAATTGAGATTTTACGTGTGGTAATATAAACAGGACAGCTAGATTATTTAAATTGTAAGAGCCTTCAGCAAATTCCCATAGTAAAATTTACTTTCATGGTAGAGGAAGAAACATATTTGATCAACATAACTTCCAGGGGGGAAAAAGTCCTATTTTGTTGCTCCCTGTATCTTACTTGCCAAGAGTCATGGTTAAGTGTTAATAAAACATAAATCTACTGAATTGGATTTATTTTAAGATGTCTACTGCCACATTCTTCTCTATAGACTGTAAAATCTATTTGTCCAAGTAAATACACCATGTCAAAATAATTCCTTACTTTAATTTGGCTGAGCCTCGTGTGTGTGTGTGTTTCTTCAGAAATATTGAATTACTACAACAGTATTTGAGGAGGTGGGGTATAACTCTAAAAAATCAGACTGAATGATCTGTACCTGATAAATGATACTGCACATTCTCACAGCATGTATGACTGCAGATATTTCTACCTTTGTTTATATAGCACAGGAACTAGGGTGGAAGCAATGAAATAAAAATCACGCTTTGTGAACAGTCCCAGAAGGAAAACCTCTACTTGGTCAAACAGTAGCGGCTTTGCTTCTGGCACCAGCTGAAGGATGTGTCATATATGTGTCATCATACAATAGGCTAGGCTGTTCTTTTATGCTTCCTCATTATTTGGTCTCTTCTGTGCGTGCTTCAGTTAACACTGGCAGTGTGCATTTTGTAGTCTACATGTTCAAAGGAAGATGTGACCCAACTAAAAACAGCAGCTACACTGTAGGTGAACAATGGGTGAGTAGGATGTGTCTGGCAGCTGTGTTAATCTACACACAATACTATACAGCACGTATGTATTAAATTAGTATTTATAGTATTAGGTTTTATCTGGCAACAAATTTGTTCTTGCTGAGAATTTTCCGTTCTTCACAGCATGATTATTGTTGTATAATAAATTTTGCTAGAAATCTTTTGTGGATAAATGTTAGGCAAATACCCATCCCTTCCTACTCCTCTCCCACTTATTCTATCCTGCCTTGTATTTCCAGGATACCCAGAATCATTTGTAAGGTGGCTTAGTGTCTTGGGACAGCTGTCGATCAAATGATCCTCTAGGATGCAATGGACTGAAATTCCGTGCAGCCATTAGCTTGCATTTAGCCTTAGTATACTCTGACATATTCTGTATTTTTTTTAAACTTTCTTTTAAAATATTCCTTTTAAACTTTTGAGTAGAAGAATCCATGATTAGGAAACTGGAAATGCAGGATCCCTTGAAGTAAAAAAACCAACAAAAACTCCTTGCAGGAGCAATAGTCTGGGGTTGTGAGTTTAGTATGACAATGAACTAAGCAGACAAGTTTTAGTTAGAAGATTTTCATCTTATTTTTCCTTCCACTAACTGTCTGTAGGTGCCATAGACAAGAATTATCCCTATGTAGAGGGCAAACACCAATATACATGTATATTTTTGTATGAGTTACTCATATGTAAAGCTGCGAGTCTTTCACGGAGGTCACGGAAGTAACGGATTCCATGACTTTCCAGGACTTCTGCAGCTGCTGGTGCAGCTGACCCAAAGGCCACCCGAGCAGTTGGGGCAGCCCTGGGGTCAGCAACACTGGCTGCTGCTCTGGCAGCCCCAAGCAACTGATCCCAGGCACTGCCCCGGAGCAGCGGTCTGGAAGCAGCTATGGCACCCCTGCCCAGAGCAGCGGTGGCAGCAGGGCCCTGGGCCGCCCTCACCCCCAGGAGCAGCAGCGACCACCAGAGCACTCCCATCCCCCCACCATCCTCCCACAGCACCTAAGATTTAGTTAGGGGTATTTTTAGTAAAAGTCACAGTCAGGTCACTGGCTGTGATTTTTTGATTATTGCCCGTGACTTTTACTAAAAATACTTGTGACTAAATCATAGCCTTACTCATGTGTTATCCATTCTGTTCTTCAGAAAAGTGTCTCTATTGCCAAATGCCCTTATTTGTAATTTTTCAAGCATTGGTAAATAGGTATATACCACTTTGTTATGTGTAGATAGAATATTTCCTATCGCTGAACTTGTCTGGGGTTGGTTGGTTTTGTTCACAAGAAGTAGAAAACTGCACTGTTACTTGATCAAGGATTTCTGACTTTCAAAGTACTGGTTGCCTTGCACCTCACCTCCTGAAAGCAGTGTATGTAATTTAATATCTTTGTATTTTCAACTTTTTTTTCTGATCTGTCAATTAACATGATTGGGGTGGGGGCGTGTCTTCCTTTAAAGGAAGACATAAAATTGGTCCTCTCCACTTTCTGATACCCATATGTAAAGAGAGCGGGGAGTGAGAGAACTGCTTTAATTTCATTCTGTGAAATTTGCCCTCTCTACACATTCATGGCTAGCCTTGATGACATGCTGTGAATATAGGAACAAAAAGCTCTTATATAAAGCTTCCATGACCCTCTCACCCTGGGCAATAAACCTTATGTACCCAGGTGCACGTAGTTGAATGAATAGCTGACGCATATGGGAATCTGTTTGTTTTTTCTCAGTTAATAACACTTTCCCATAATTATAACTTGGGAAAGTTTAATGCTAAATGAACTTGCAGAAGAGGCCTGAACTTTCTTCCGGAATAATATATGTGACACAGCACACATTCCAGAAGCAAAAGCTGTTCTTCAGGAGCACTTTTTATGAGCTCCAGAGAAGACTGGCCTATCAAGGGTAATCACAGAAGCGGTGTACTTTTAGAGGCAGTGAAATGGTCTCAATCCACCCCTTCAATCTGGAGGTGGATTTATAAACCTCACAAGTAAGCCCTCCCCTACAGTTTTCTAGTTCCTGAAAAAGTCTGAATAATGTCTTCAGGCTGAAATGAGTCACGTTTCCTCTCACCTGCAGTTAGTACCAGTTACATTGATAAATGTGTCAAGTAGCAGAAAACATCTGTAGGCAATCTACATACCGGCCAACATCTTGAGACAAAAACCCAGTAGACTTTACATTTGCATAGAAATATATACATTTGCATTGTGTTGCCTGATGACACAGAAGCTTCCAGCTTCTTCGCAAAGAAACATAAATGCTAATTAATTCTGTGTCCCCAGCCCAACACTAACTAATTCTGCAGCTTCCTTCATCTCTCCAAGCCCCACATCTGCATCTGATATAGAGCACTCTTCTGCAGCTCTTCACTGAGCCCAGGTCCCTTATGCCCCAACTTTGTCTTGCTTTTTTGGTTTTTAAATGTAAGAAATGGCAGACTATGCTATTTCCCCTCCTACAGCTCAGATTTCACGTTTCTTCCCATGATCCATAGCAAAGTAAACTTCCAAAAATAATGGTTGTCCCATTTTCAGTTAGTCTTTTATAGCTGTTCAGGATTTACAAATTTGACATGTTTGCAAATACAGGTAGATTCCTGACACATTACCAATGCGGCAGGTTATTTCTTACTTCCAAAACTGGTGTGGGAAATAGTTTCTGCTCCCTTTTTAGTTCTTAAGGTCTTTGAGATTGTTCTCAAAAGTTGATGATTTTTCTTTGATTCCCTTTTGCTACTAGTTAGAACTAGAAAGAATGAACTCTCAGTGTACCCGCTGGCTGATGTTCTGTATCTGCCATTGTTCATTGGGATAAGTATATGTAGGGTTTGAGCAAGCAATGCACTAGAAGCCAAAATCTGTTTAGTTTGGAAATTATATGCTGTTACTATTACTTAAATACAACACCCCAGAGTACTGATTTATTTTAAATAAATCTTACCTCTGCTGGTTGATGGGTTTCTCTTATATCAGAAAGCCCAACCCTTCATTTTGGGCAGACTGCTTTTTCCTTCCTTCCTTGTTGGATGAATACACAAACGCTTTCACAAGCAGTGTGAAGTTTATTTTTATATAAAAATGTTAATCCCAAGGCACTTCACAAACTACATATTTACCGTACCAAGATGCAGCCACATCCGTGGCACCACGAAGTCATGAGACCTCCTTGTCAATTTCCTCCTAGTGATGGCCAAAGTGCCCAACTATAACACCAGGGAGAGGATGTTGGTCGAGGGGGTGCTCTGTGACTGTGGGGCTTATTTCCCTTACTCTCTCTGTTCATGTCGCTGGGCAGAGTTCCTCTGGCCCGCATCTGTTGGCTCCCTTGACAGCTTTGAGGAGCAGTGGGCGCTGTCTGGGATTCTCTGCTTGGTGTCCCCTTCAGGTTCCCAATTTTTATCCTTTGACCTGCACGCCTGTCCCTGTTTTTTTTCTTTTGTTGTCCCCCATATTTATTTGAGTCCCTGGCTCAGTGGCTGGGGGGAGGGGCTTTTAGTCATGGGTGGGCTTGCTCCCACCCACTTCCCGGAACCTAACAGGACCTGTGGGATCTCTCATCCAGAGGACTGACATGAAAGTACATAGTTGTGTACTTTATGTACTGTATGTGTGTATATTATAAATACAAATAATATACAAAATGTACAGTGCAGGCATAAAATATATATGTATATACAATTATATAATTATACTTTACATTATTTATATATCTATAATCTTCCTCTGTGTGTGAATTTATAAATATAGTGAAGCAGCAAGAGGAGGACCATTTATCTACAGACGCTGGTGAAAGCCTCCTTATGAAAGGCCTTAGTGAATCTTTAATAGTTTCCCGGAGGAGACAGGGCTTATGGTTTGTTTCATCCAAAAGATTGATACTCTAGGACCACAAAAGTACAGTCACACACTCATCTGCAAAAACCTAATTTTATGTACCTCAACAGGGTAAAAGGCTGAGCTGTGTATTCAAAGAATGAAAGCAGTGACTCCAAAGCACTTCAGACCCGATACTTGGATACCTAAGCCATTCTCTTTACCTCACACCCGTATTTACTGCCATTCTAAATTGTCACTGGTGGAGGTTTCTCTGTTTAAACTAGTGTTATTAGCTAGCAAGCCTTCCCTGTCTCTGCAATCCAGACTGTATCCATTCAGTTTGTAACTGGTCTCCATTGGAATCCTGAGGCTTCTTCCAGCCACTCAGATTCAACATAATATACTGTGTGTGCTCACTGGTCTGCCGATGAAGCAGGTTAACATAAACTAAGTAAATAGCTGGAGAAAACTCAAGTCACATCTGGCAAAAGTAGTGTTTGTTTCCATAACCCTTTTGCAGGGCAGTAGAGCAATTTGATTTGTTAAGGAATTTCGATGTTACCATCAGACAGAAAATCTTCATGGTTTCTCTTCTCAATACCCTTTCATGTTGTCTAGAGAACCCAATACTATTAAAATAAATGTAGTCTCTTCCTGCAGCTTTCCAGTGCATTATATTTGTTATGAGCAGAATTTGGCAGATTACTTCCTTGTAGTGTGTGTTCACAGGGGTCATTTATGGTGGTGCCATATGATCTGCACTTTATGATCTGTACTGGGTTCTAGTTGGTTTCTGGGTGAAATTCAATGTTTTAATTTTGGTCTGTAAAATCCTAAAAGGCTTGGGACCTAGCTACTTGAGAATTTCCTTGTTCAGTACTATAGTAGTTGAGATCATTTGAAGTGCCTTAGTGTTTAGGCCCCAATTTACCAAACAACCCCTATTGAGCAAATTGGTTAAGCATGTGTTTTTTGGAGTTGAGGCCTTAAATGAGAGGTGTTGCTGGCATAGTGTCTTCAGTGAAAGGTCCCCTACTCAGGCACTCACTCCATTCCTTTGTCTAGCCCATCAAAGCCATTCTGCTGGCTCTCAGGGCATGTAACAAATCTTGTCTCTTTGCTCAAGCTTTTGAGGAGAGGTGAGCAAAAGAAACGTTCTTGCTGTTTAATTTCTGAATGGTAGTCGTAATGAGGCACAGTTCAGTAGCTTTTCTTTTCTTTTTTTTAACTGGTTCATACACCTAGAGCAATATAGGCACACTTTAAAAAAAATCAAAATTAAGTACTATATCTTCCAGCAGTCTGCCTGGGTTTTGTCCCCATTCACTAGTTCAACTAAAATTATAGTGGTTACTTGTAAACCACTATAAGTGGAAGGGGTTTTATGACAAGTAGATAGAATGAGGGATAAGATTATGTTGACTCATCTCAGTGTTTTGATTTTCAAATTTCAGTGCAAGAATGTCTCTAAAGCGATGATTTGTAATCCATAAACTTGTGTAAATCAGTAACCAATCTTTATGATGAATTGGAGGATTTATGCTCTGCTAGTGCTGGGTTTTTTTATGAAGCTGTGGACCACCATTCAAATTCATTGGGAGATACTGAAGGAAGGAAATTAGTGGTCTCTTTTTTATGCTCAGTAGGACAGTAACCTCTGTCTTAGAATGACTGACTGGTCTCCGGGATGTTTGTACAAGATTCAGCAAGGATATCCATGCAATTAATTTGTCAGCTCTACAAAACTCTGTTTGGCACCTTCTGAGTAGAACTGAGTGAATAGTTGATTTTTTTTTCCAGTTCAGTCACCAAAAGCAAAGACTCAAATTATTAAACAAACAAACAAACAAAAATCAATGTTTCAAACAGAAACTGAATTTTTTTCAGTATTTCTCACCAAAATGAAAAATCAAAAAAATTTAATTTGCATCGAACAAAACATTTTGACTGTCATTTTGACATGAAATGAAACTATTTGTTTCAACAAACAAAATGCCAAACTGGTTTGTTTTGAAAATGTCAAAACTAACTTTTCCCTCCTTCACCCACTTTTTTTTCAATTTGGCCAAGTTCACAAATAGTTTCAGCTGCCTCAAAAGTGCTTTGTTTTTTCTTTTCTCTTCTTTTTCCAAGCAAATTTACCATTTGACCAGCTCTGCTGCTGCAGTTACTGACAGAGCTGTGTGAAATGAGCAGCACTTCTCCCAGAAATTGATACTACGTGATTCTCTTATTGCCATCTCTCTGTATGTTTAAAAGGGGCACTTCCCTTGTCTTGATTTTCATAGAAGCAGAAATAAATGAGAGAGCTCAATGTTGAAGAATTTTCTTGCAAAAGAATGTTTTTAATTTTGCCAAGCTTAAACTAAATTTCTGATAACTGCAGTGAACAAAAATGAATGTGACAACGTCTGGATGTCTGAAATGAATGAGTTATGTAATTCTGTTTATTATGGATCAGTTTATTGTCCCACAATATTTACTCAAATGTCAGCATATGCTAGTTCAGATAATCATGTTGTATAAAAAAAGATCATTCTCTGGAGGTACAGAATCAAGCTAATGCAGACAAATGAGAAATAGTGGGTTGTATCTGTTCTTTATTTGCTTTTCCCTTTATTCACTAGTTATAATTAAGTGATATTCTTAATATGGGAGGGAGAGGAGGGGGAAAAAGTGCACAAAGACCTGATGCTATTAATATAGTAGTGAATTCAAAGCAAAAGTTTAGACAGAAGAGAAGATCAGTTCTGAATTTTGCAGCTTAGGTCCAATTCTAATTTTTCATGTAATTTTATTATGTCAAATGAGTATAAATAAAATGATCACAACTAGTGAATAAAGGGAGCTGCTGGGGACTGTGCCTGTGGACGGTCAATGTAAACAAAATGCCTCGTGGCCCACCAGCGGATTACCCTGATGGACCGCGTGCCAAAGGTTGCTGACCCCTGGGCTAAATGAACGAAGAAGTGCTATTTTGTTCTGATGAAAGGATTTGAGAGATTCTGTTTCCATCCGGCACCAAATTCACCGGTGAGCAAAAGGGCCCAACAGCACAGATTCAAGTCCACCCCAAAAGACAGAGTCCCAGTGGTTGGACCTTCTGGGCTGACAGATTTATACCTCATCATCTTTACAGATGAGGACCTTGAATCGACAAGCTTTGCTGTCCAAGTATAATTTCCTCAACTAATCAGCCATGTCCAAGTTTGTGGACTAGTTTCCTGAGGCCTCGCATGAGGAGTTTTGGGTGTTTGTTGCAGAAGGCTGCTTAGTGGCCAAAATGCCCTATGGTCCATCCTCAATGCTATGGACACTTCAGCCAGGGTAATGGCCTGTGCAGTTACTATGAAGAGGGCTACAAAGCTGCAGGATTGCATCAGATTTCCAGCCACCCATTGAGGACTTTCCCTTTGATGGCTGGACCTTGTTCTTGGAAGACTGACACTTCACTCTCCTTTAAGGATTCCAGGATTACCTTAAGGTCCTTGGAAGTGTCCATGCAGAGATGCCACTATGGAGCTCAGCAGCAGCAGTATTCCCCGCAGCACTCTTTTGTGTAATTCTGTCCCTCCCACCACCTCCCCAAAGCAGCATGACTACCCCAGAAAGAGGGATAGATCTCACAATAGGAAGCCGTTGGGCTCAGGGCTCAGCCAGTCCGCGCATCCTCCCCGAGTGCCTCCTAAGTGCTCATTTTGACTCCTTGGTCCAGAGCACTGTTCCAGTTGTTGCTCTGCCCTTCCCTCTCCCTCTCCCATCCCTCTGGGGACAGGCTGGCCTGTTTTTAGAATGCTTGAGGCTCAATTATCTTCAACAGCTGGGTCCTAGACACTGTCAAATCAGGCTAAGCAGTCCAGTTCCTTTCCATGCACGCTCCCCATCCCCTCTCCCAATCCCTCTTCAGGGACCCCTCTCATGAGACACAGCTCATCGAGCAGGTCAGCTCTCTGCTGGTGTTGGGAACAGTAGAAGGAGTCTCACTGGGACTCTGGGGGCCACGATTTCTATTCCCAGTACTTCCTGGTACCAAACCCCCAGGATGGGATGAGACCCATATTTGACCTTCATGGCCTCAACACATGTATCAAATACACGAGGTTCCGCATAGTCACTTTATGGGCTATCCTCCCCTCCTGTCTCAGGATGACTAGTTTTCTGCTCTGGATACCTATTTTCATGTGGTGATTCTACTGAGCCACATGAAGTTTCTTCATTTTGTTGTGGGAGAATACCATTTTCAGTACATGGTTCGCCCATTTGGCCCCATTCCACCTCTCAAGTTTTCACCAAAAGCATGGCTATGTTGATGGCATATCTCAGGAGGGAGGGAATCCACGTCTTCTCATGCCTCGATGACTGGATGCTGAGGGATGCTCCAGAGAGTTTCTTGCACATGTCAACACCACACTGCATTTACTTGACCGTCTAGGACTCATTTAAAACACTGGAAAGTCTATCTTGGCTTCCACTCAAAAAATCAAGTTCATTGGGGCCCTATTAGATTCCACAGGGTTGAGAGCATTCCTGATGACTGATCGCTTCCAGGCAATTCAACAGCTCTGCCTCAGTCTGCAGTCTCAGCCCTCCATGACAGTCTGGGTGCATCCGAGCCTATTGGGACAGGTCTGCTTGTGTGCAGGTGGCTCAGTTTGTGAGACTGTGCCATTACCCCCTCCAGATGTGGCTCAGGATGGTCCACTGGCCTGCCCTGCCCTGTCCTACATTCTCTGGACAGATTGGTTTGCCTTCCTTCACTAGTCCTAGACTCCTTGCTCTGGTGAGAGTCCCCATGCAACGTGTGCCAGGGATTCCCTTTCACTCAGCCCTCTCCAATCAAGTCAATGGTTACCAATGCTTCCCTTCTGGGTTGGTGGGGGTGCATCTGGACCCGCTGAAGGTGCAGGGTGTGTGGTCGGAACAGGGAGCCTCTCTCCATATCAGCATGCTGGAACTTCAAGCCATCCACAATGCATGCCGAGCTTTCTGGGACCATATCAGACTTTCAGTGGTTCACATACTTACCAATAATACCACCGCAATGTACTGTGTGAACTAACAAGGGCGTGCGTACTCCAGGTTACTCTGCCTGGAGGCGATCAACCTGTGACAATTCTGTATCGAAGAGGATGTCACTCTGGCAGCAGTCCACTTGCTGTGCGTGCAGAATGGTCTCACAGACTATCTCAG
The DNA here is from genome assembly GCF_965152235.1 of Eretmochelys imbricata. NCBI lineage: Eukaryota > Metazoa > Chordata > Testudines > Cheloniidae > Eretmochelys > Eretmochelys imbricata. The sequence goes on from NC_135573.1 coordinate 247,332,994, forward strand.
TAGGATTTTCTCCCTTAGCTATGAGTGATCTCTAAAGATGAGTGTCCTGCAGGTCGTCTTCGCAACATTGGGCTTTCCCACAATTGACCTGTTTGCCACACGAGAAAACAGAAAGTGTCGCCTGTACTGCTCTCAGGCTCCCTCTTGTGACGCTTTCCACTGCAGCTGGCAGTCAGCACTTGTGTATGCCTTTCCTCCTGTTACGATCATTCCCCAGGTCATCCTCAAACTCAAGTGGATCAGGCCAAGGTCATCCTCGTTGCTCCAGGGTGGCTGAGACTGTGCTGGTTCTCGGATCTTCTTGCACTGTCTGTTTACACGTACCACTTCCTCTCCACCCCATCTTGCTCGTTCAGAACCATGGCCAAACCCTTCACCCTGTGCTCAGCTCCTTGCACAGCTTTATAGCTGTTGCATGGCTGAATGAAGAGGAAGAGCACCGTTCAGCAGCTGTCCAATAAGCCCTATTCAACAGTAGGAAGTCCTCCACTAGGCCAGCCTACTTACCGAAGTGAAAGAGGTTTTCAGTGTGGCCCTTGTCCCACATGACCCAGATGACATGGACTTCTGTCCAGGACATCTTGGAGTACCTGTTACATCTTCAGACATCTGGCAGCAATATTGGCGTTCCATCCTCCTAGTCAGGTAAAATCAGTTTTTTCCAATGCCATGGTGGCAAGATTTCTGAAAGGACTCCACTGCTTACATTCTCTGGTCCAAGAACCAGCCCCCTTGTGGGACCTACACACAGTTTTGGCAGTTTTAGCCATTACCTCTGCAAGGAGGGTGTGTGAGCTGCACGCGCAGATGGCAGGGCCTCCTCTACACACAGTTCTCCAAGGACAAGGTAATACTGCAGACTTCATGAAGGAACAAGCGGTCTCTGCACAGACTATCTCTAGATCCTGTCTTAAGACTGCATATGAAATCGCTTCGACTACACCTCCTCAGCAGATATGAGCTCATTCGCTGAGAGCACAAGTGACATTGATAGCGTTACTCAGTGACATTTCCATATTAGACATTTACAGGTCAGCCATACACTTATGGACCATTCTGCTATTACCGCATCTTCCAAAGCGAACACAGGCCTCAGTAGGGCAGCCCAGCAATCTATATTTCTATAGACTCTGAGTCCTCCCAGACGGGGTGCTGTTTGTGAGTCACCTATGTGGAATACACATCTGCATTTATTCAAAGACGACAAACAGTTACTTACTGTAACTATGGTTCTTTGAGATGTGATGCAGATGTGTATTCCATGACCCACCCTCTGTCCCCTCTGCCTCAGAATCTCCTCTCATGGGCTTTCGGTGTCAAGGAACCAAGGGGGGTCAGGACGGTGTTGCCTTATATAGCCAGGGCAGGGGCCACAAGTGTCACAAGTGGCAAGCGCTGCCCCTCTATGGGTACTGCTAAGCAAACTCTTGGCTCCAGTCACTGGGTTCACACACACCTAAGTGGAATACACATCTACATCATTCTTCGAAGAGCCACATTTACAGTAAGTTAACCATTTCTTATTTCATAGACGAGGCATCTTGTGTAGAGATGTAAAAGATGAAGCCATATGATGGCTTTAGTCCTTTTAATGGATATATATGGTTGTGAGGATGAATATATCCAAATCATAGAACTCCTTTTTCAGTTTACAAGTTAGGCAATTATATTTTGTTAATTAATTAATTTGGATAGAGGGAAGACTATTTTTTTCCTAAGACATTGCGTACCTTGTAAAACAAACTACAAAAAAAGCATGTTGCATGCAGTCAGTTCTAGTAAATTTCACTTGTTGCTTTTCTTATTTTTGTGATCAATTAGGATGCAGGAAGCCAACAAATCGGTTTCTTACTTGGAAGCTGTGGTGTTACTGTGGCCTTGACTAGTGATGCATGCCATAAAGGACTGCCTAAAAGCCCTACAGGGGAGATACCACAGTTCAAAGGTAAACTCATCCTCATTAAACCTACTTCTTGTACAAAGATTCCACATGTGTTACTAAATAGCACTTACGAACGTGTCACATATACACCATTAGTACTTTTGAGGTTTAGAAACTAGCCTCAACATAGTATGTCCTAATGTCTATGTACAGAAAGTATGATAATTAATAATCCTGCTTGGTCTATTCCAGTGTGGATACTCACATGAGTAGAATAAGCAATATTCAGCCAACCACACCATACAAGCATAGAACACATTTGAAATAAACTTGTGTGCAGAAGCATTTCATTCTCTTGTACTATTTATCCAGCAGAAACTCAGCAAAAGCTCTTTGTCTGTTTCTCAGGATGGCCAAAGCTGCTATGGTTTGTCACAGAATCTAAACATCTTTCTAAACCTCCTCGTGACTGGTTCCCACATATCAAGGATGCAAACAATGACACAGCTTACATAGAGGTGAGTTTATAAAGATAAATTTTCCCTATGATCTATTGCATATGACACTTCTGAATAACATTAAGATAAACATAACTATGTTGTCACTGCTTCTATAAACAATGAGCCTCCTGTTTACTGGCTGATAAGTAATTTCAGTATAAATAGGAACTGAATATTATATGAAAGTTAATGCAATGTTAAATTTGCACAGTTAACTTTGCATTTCTGGAGTCTTTTTTACTTAAAGGTTTCTACAGCACTTGAGGCCCTGATTCAGCAGTGCTCTAAGTAGTCAGCTTAGAGCATTCATGTGCTTAACTGCTTTGCTGTATTGGGATTTCAGATATTATAGTGATGGATGCTTCACAAATAAGTAAGCTGCAGCAGTGTGGACACCCAAACTTTTGCACTTCTAGACTTTGATTTTTTTGTTTGTTTGCTTTTGTTACAACTTTGATTAAAGATAAGTTCATTTTTTTACAGTCAGTTTTGTTTATCAAGAAAGTCACAAAGCTATAAAAAATAAGGGAATGCAATATAATTCTTAATGTCACTTCTCCTAACACACAATGAACTGATGACACCAAAGACTTTGAAGGGGTGGGAGCTGGAAGTCCACAACTTATTAAATGGCATAAACCATGTTAACTTGCTCTCACTGAGATCTTATGTATATTGACTCCCACAAGGCGATATGTATTCTGAATGGCCCATGTATTCAAGGGAGTTCTGTCCTATCCTGTCCTTAAAACTAGGCCCTGTCTGTGCTGAAGAGAAGTCCAGACTTTCTCCAGCTGCATCTGTTGAGATGTGGAAATGACTAGCAAAGTGTATGGTGGACCATCTCCTCAGTGCCTTAGAAACAGTTATCTTCTTTTTCCCCCTTAGCGTCATCTGAAGTTCTTTTCCTATCACCAGGCAACCTCCCCCCCTTTTTTTTTCTTTGCCCACATGGCTCCTCCTACTCAATTTAACTTGCTGCCACAATATTCTATAGAACTTTTCCTGTTTTGCCATAGCTCTTACTCACCATACAGGCTTCTCACTGATCTGTTCAGACGAGGGATCACCAACTAGCATCACCGAAAAAAGTTTTCTCCCTAGTATTTGTGGGCTTGACTATCCGCCTAAGGAAGAGAAGCTGCTTGTTCATCATCCTTTCTTAAAAATCTTGCCTCTCGCCAGTCAGTGTGTGTGGTTAAATTCCCTCCCGAAAGGTCCGCTTCAGGAAGGGAAAATTAGCATAGCTAGCTGCATTTAACTTTTTTGGGTGTAGGTTTTTCTCCTTCTTTTTTCCTTTTTTGAAAGGAGCAAATAAATTAAATAATGTTAGCATTTAAATAATCACAAGTCAAGCTAATGCCCTCCTCAGTTCAAAGTGGTTGGGATTTCCCATCTATATGCTGCTGTTTGATAACGTTAGTTTTCTAAAGGAGTGGGTGAACATGGCAGCTATGCATATGTATTGAATGTTGCTGGCTATGTTCATCATGGAAGAAGATACTGATTTTGTTTAAATGATGACTTAGAATTTGCAGCCTACTGCAGAAACTACCAAAAATTGTGAGGGCTCCAAACTCAGCACCGTGATTCTCTCATTATTTTTTCTTCTTAGATTTAATACAGTTTGTGTATTTCTGTTAGTATCAATACCCTCACACACATGGTTGCAGCAGCCACCCCTTTGCCGGTCTTGTTCGGGAGGGCTGCCTGAATAATTTGACAGATAACCAGTGAGAAGTAACTTCTCACATTTTTAAATCTAGCCAACATATTACTCAGTGATGTCTTACTTAGGTTACTCAGACTTCTGCTGCTGGTGTTGCTAGTGTGACTCAAAAGCAAGTTTAGAATTAATATCAAATGTAATTCTCCCACCCTCCCTGAATGCAAACAGCTGAAGAGTTCCTGATACCAAACATGACAAGTTTCTGCCTAAAAAGACACCTTCTCCAGGAAAAGAAATGGGGCTTTATAAAAACTGTTTCGCCTTCATTAGAGCTCTCCCTACCTGTGAAAGCTAAACTATAGTAACGAAGTTCATCAACTGGCCTTTGTTTCTCCATGTTAAATGCTCTGACTCTAACTGCCAAACAATAAGAGCAGTGCTACTGTTGCATACACTATATTCAATCTTCAATAACAAATCTTTTGTAGTACAAGACGTGTAAAGATGGAAGCGTGCTTGGGGTGACGGTGACAAGAATTGCACTGCTGACCCACTGTCAAGCTCTTACACAAGCATGTGGATATACAGAAGGTATTAAACACATTCCTCTTGTTTCATCCTTGCCTGACTGGGGTCTTATTTTATATAGGGCTGTATTCAATATTTCTAGATTAAAAACAGAAATTATGGATTCATTGCATTTTTGCATGTCTTTGAGATGTAACAAAGAGAAAATGCCTTGCCAAGACTAATCCTACTATGGAGAGTTACTCTGAAAGTTATGCTTGAAGTCATCAGTCATGTTATACCAAAATTTACTGTATTTCCTTCCTGTAAGAGGTTTTGCTTTGAGTTTATGCCGTGCTCAGAAAAATAAGCCATATTTTGTTTTTATTTGATAGCTGAAACAATTGTGAATGTACTAGATTTCAAGAAGGATGTTGGCTTATGGCATGGGATTCTTACAGTAAGTAACTTTTTCCTTTATGTGAATATTTGAAAAAGAGCTTGTCTAATAAGCTTTTATCATCAAATGTTGGGATGTCATAAGATTTCTTCTAACTCGATCTTGTTTGTCATAAAACCAGACAATTACAGTTTAGAGCTGATGATTCTTGGCTAGTTAGCTACACCTTTATCTAGCAAGCACAGAGGGTTGGGGTGCAGGAGGGGATGCTGTATTCATTGCAATATGGTTCTGAGGCCTACAGTCTTCGAAGGCATTGAATCAAGAACAACAGGCCTCTTTTGCTTCAGTAAGATCCTCATCAGCTAGAGTTGTTATATTACCACTGACAAAGTTCCTCATCATTCAAAACTACCTCCTCTTGCGGTGTCCCCCAGGGATCTGTGCTGGAACCAGTACTATTCAACATATTCATAGATGATCTGGAAAAAGGGTAAACAGTGAGGTGGCAAAGTTCGCAGACGATACAAAATTACTTAAAATAGTTAAGCCAAAGCAGACTGAGAAGAGTTACGAAGGGATCTCACAAAACTGTGCAACAAGTAGATGAAATTAACTGTTGATAAATGCAAAGTAATGCACATTGGAAAGCACATTGGAAATCCCAAGTACATATACAAAATGATGGGGTCTAAATTAGCTGTTACCACTCAAGAAAGAGATCATGGAGTCATTGTGGTTAGTTCTCTGAAAACACCCACTCATAATTTTAGGAACTATTAGGAAAGAGATAGATAATAAGACAGAAAATATCATGATGGCACTATATAAATCTGTGATACACCCACACCATGAATTCTGCATGTATTCTGGTCACCCACGTTTCAAAAATATATATTAGAATTGGAAAAAGTGTGGAGAAGGGCAACAAAAATGACTGGGGTATGGAACAACTTCCATGTGAGCTCAGATTAAAAAGACTAGGACTGTTCATCTTGGAAAAGAGACAATGAATGGGAGGATATGATAGAGGTCTATAAAATCATGACTGGTGTGGAGAAAGTGAATAAGGAAGTTTTTTTTTAACCCCTTCCCATAACACAAGAACCAGGGGTCACACAATGAAATTAATAGGCAGCAGGCTTACAGTAAACAAAAAGAAGTACTACTTCACACAATGCACAGTCAACCTGTGGAACCAGTTGCCACGGGATGTTATGAAGTCTCAGGGGCAATTGGAGGCTCCGCATGCTGCCCCCACTGTGAGCACCAGCTCTTCAGCTCCCATTGGCCAGGAGCTGTGGCCAATGGGAGCTGTGGGCAGGCAGGGGCAGTGTGCAGAGCTGCCTGGCTGCCCTGAGCCTAGGAGCTGCAGGGACATGCCTGTCACTTCTGGGAGTCGCCTGAGGTAAGCACTGCTTGGCTGGAGCCAACACCCAACGCCCCCACCCACACACAAACACCACAACTCCCAGCCCCTCCCCTGTCCCGTACCCTAACCTCCTGCCCCAGGCCTGAGTCCCCTCCCACACCCAAACTCCCTCCCAGAGCCTGCATCCCCTCCTACACCCCAACCCTCTGTCCCAGGCTCTGCCCAGAGCCCCCTCCCATACCCCAACCCCCTGCCGGGGAAAGTGAGTGAGGGTGGGGTAAAGCGAGTGATGGGAGAGGGGGATGGAGTGAGAAGGGGCGTTGCCTCAGGGGAAGGAGTGGGGCAAGGGTGTTCGGGTTTGTGCGATTAGACAGTTGGTCAGGACCCCCAGAGCATGGGGTTGCCCTCTGACTGCCAGAAGCTGGGAATGGACGACAAGGGATGGATTGCTCAATAATAGCCCTGTTTTGTTCATTCCCTCTGAAGCACCTGGCATTGGCCACTGTGGGAAGACAGGATACTGGGCTAGATGAACCATTGGTCTGATCCAGAGTGGCCAAACTTGTGTTCTTGTATTACTGATCCTGAGACAATTCTGCTGCACTAGGTTGGACAAGCTCTCTGTTTGCCTCTTGAATATCTTTCAGAGCAAGAACATGAAAGTTCACTGGTGTGGAGGCCAACGTTTTTTTTTAATTATTAAAGACAGCCTCCAACAGTCACTTGAAAACGATGTTGCAGCTGAAGCTTGGGGAAATCCTGTTCAACTGATCGTAGCAGAGAGAGTGGCTATCTTTGAAAAGACCATATCTGAACATTTCAAACTGAAAGAACTTATGTTTTATGATTCCAGGGGAACCCAGCTTACCTTTCCTGCCACCTGTTGCTCTGTTTCCATGAATGTCAAAGGGCAATTATAGCTATGCTTTGAGACAGAATTCAGAGTAACAGCCGTGTTAGTCTGTATTCGCAAAAAGAAAAGGAGTACTTGTGGCACCTTAGAGACTAACCAATTTATTTGAGCATAAGCTTTCGTGAGCTACAGTGAGATGCGTCCAATGAAGTGAGCTGTAGCTCACGAAAGCTTATGCTCAAATAAATTGGTTAGTCTCTAAGGTGCCACAAGTACTCCTTTTCTTTTTGAGACAGAATGGGATTCCAGGTTTTATGTCCACAAGTAGTTAATCTAATATAGTTAACTTTTTTATTACACAGCCTGAAAGTAAGCACCCACCAAAATTTTCTCACAGCCTTTTTTTGCTCTTCATATGGCCTTACCTTGTTGCCTGACTTATCTATGAAGGCTTTTCCTGTGTTAACAGTTGCACAAGACTGAAAGGGGAAATATCATCTTTGGATCCAGTCATGCAAACACTTACATGAGTAATCCCATTGGGAGATTTACATATGCTCAGATCTTGGGATCCTAGACCTGGTTTTCCCAAAATATGTACCATATTTAAACCCTACTTTTAATGTAGCGATATTGTGTGCCAAATAACTAAAGAAAACAAACATTTAAAACCATCAGAGATCAACTTGCTGCCATTGGCTTCACTGAATTTCTTATTTATATACTTTACAACTTTTTAGAACCTCACCAAGGGTATTCTGGTATTGGTCTAGCCAATAAGAGGGCCAAAAGGCCCTGAATTTATTTTGTTTTAGAGTAAGCATGATTTTGCTTATTTCATGTATTATCATTGATTCCCCTTCCTACTTTTATGCACAACTAAATGAACTTTTTTGCTGCTATGGTAGCTTTTCACTCCAGGTACAGACAGGTTTTTCTAGGTGTTTAAATTGTTGCATATCTCTTTGAGTAAGGGTCATTCCTGTGAAACAAGGGTTAGCAGAATTGGGCCTTAAATTCATTTCTGAAAGCAAAGATGCAGTCATGAGTCACTCAACCTTTGGGAGTTAAAGCATGCTCTTGTGCCACTTTCCATGTTGCTGTTGTGTAAACAAAGTGAAAGAGAGTGGAAACAAGTGAACATCCTTTTTTAAAGTAACATTACAATTTTCAGCATTGATTTTTTACTGATTTTTTTTTAGCATCTGTTATTGGTTTAAACCAGAATTCCTAATTATGTACTTATCAACTTGATTCACAAGCTGACATGATATAAGCTTGTTCCATTACTAATTTTATGCTGTTTGGGGACAAATCCCTTGTTTACTTTATTTTGATTTCAGAGCGTCATGAACATGATGCACGTTATAAGTATCCCGTATTCCTTAATGAAAGTGAATCCGCTATCATGGATACAGAAAGTCTGCCAGTACAAAGGTAAGGAGCGGAAGTGCATAAAGGTTTTTTTTTGAAAAGTCAAACTCAGAAAAGCAAGTTGTTGCTATTGAGGCTATTTAGCTGTAATTTACTCATTCCCACGTCTTAAAATAATTTCTACTCAGCACATTAGTAATTTTTCATTTTCATTTTAGCAAAAGTCGCTTGTGTAAAATCCAGGGACATGCACTGGGCGTTAGTGGCACATCGAGATCAAAGAGATATCAACCTTTCCTCATTGCGTATGCTAATAGTGGCCGATGGCGCAAATCCTTGTGAGTCATGCTTGTATAATAAAACAAAGAATATGATACTTATTTCCTGTCTTATGTTTTAAGTTTCAGTCTTCAGTCACATTAGCAAAACATGTTTAACAAAAGTATAAGGTTTATCTACTGCAAACTACACAACATTTGTGGAAACAGTAATTAATTTTGGATTTTTTTAAAATATATTTTTCCTTAGCTAATCCTGAAGCAAACTTGATATTCCGCATAACGTAAGTCGCAGTAAATCCAGTTTTGTTTAACATGACAGCCATATATAAAGACTGTAATAAATTTATCTTTAAGCAGTAGAAAGAAGCAGAAGGTTTGCTTCTGAGTAACAGAGAATTGGCGGGAGGGGGGGATATATGCACCATTCTAGACAACTGCATCTGGATCACTTAGTATTAATCAGAACTTTCTCCATGTAATTTTTAAGATACAGTGATATAGATCTTCTGCTCATCTATTGTAACTTGCTTTGAGTTCCTAGAGTAAATCTTTCCTTAATGTGCCTTTTGTTAAACATATTGTATGTGTACTTCACATCTTAGATCCATCTGTAGTGGCTCTTCTACCCACAAGCAATAAAACTATTTATGCCTGAAAGCTAATCTTTAATATACCATATATAGTTGAGCTCTACCAGATATGATGTTTTCCAGATGTCATCTAGATCCTTTTGTCCTGAAAACCTATGTACATGCATCAAAATGTTTTGTATGTGAATGGCATTGTCTCAGAAGTCAGATTATTTTTCTTCTCTGATTTTTTACTCCAGGGTCTATTTCTTCCTGTGATGCATTTCTCAATGTCTTCCAAAGTAAAGGCCTAAGACAGGAGGTCATTTGTCCTTGTGCCAGTTCACCAGAAGCTCTCACTGTGGCTATTCGAAGGTATTGTGTTACACAAATTAAAAAAGACAGTCTATAGAACAACACATTCAAACTAAAAAAAATGAAAATTATTTTCAAGAAAGATTACGTCTGTATAGTTAGCATTCACATTATTCATTTTGTATTCATCTTTGTACCAAATAGGACATGCAGAATGTGTGGCACCCTAACTAGTTTTGGAGGGAAAGAACAATATGATCAAGTTCATAATATAATTTTAGTTTAAAATCAAGCAGGCTAACATGCAAAATCTGTGTGGAAACCCTTGTAAAATCCCATAATAAAGCAGTGAATGAATTAAAAAGAGGGAATTTTAATTGAATTGTAAGAGTGAGAAAATCATGCTTTAGAACTCAACAGCCAGTGTCTTTCTGGAGAATTACAGCAGGCTTCTGGTGGTATTTGGCTGAATGGCTTTTTTCTTAATGATTAGAGAAGGTCTGTAATCCCCTGGAAATATGCTACCCGCTCTGTTGAGCCTGTGCCTGGAAATGGAGTGTATAAATTCCAACAAAACTGCCAGACCTTTATATTTACTCATAATTGTGGGTAGGTAGTGGCCACCTATCCCAGGTTTGTGACACATTGTGATGTGATGGGTAAAGACATAATTGCAGCACATTCCAATGTATGTGCCACAGTGTCATGACTTTGTCCAAAAGTGGGAACTCTGGAGAATGGGTGTGTCATCCTAAATGGTCAGTTCAAATGCCTTTCTAACATCCAGATTTCTAAAGCTGTTTTTCAGTGTATAACCTTGTTAAGGCATCTGATTTAATATTGTGAAGCTTTGTAATTGTGTTAAGTAAAAGATATTCTGCAAAGCTTAAAATATAAAGCCTGTTAGGGAAAATTTAACCTGATTTTTCAAGTGCAGTTTTGTGGATTATTTCAGAAAGAAAGATAAGATACTAGGATTGTGTTTAGCTAAGCCACAACTCTGTTAACACGCCTGGGAATTATCCAGCAATAATTTATGCAGTCCAGGTCAACCTTCCTTTTGTAATCCATATCACCTTGGGGAAGGCCACCATCAGCACTGTTTCCCTTTTAACCTGGTCCTAGAATTGATGCTGGGACCTTTTTCTTGTGCAAAGGTCTAGAACCATGGGGCTGACCCTTTTCTGTACCAGACATTGCTGAAACCTATTGGCCGTCAGTGAATACCTTCCCCTAATCCTGATTCCAGTTTTGATTTGTCAGGGAACCAGACCCCTTATTGACAAGTACCTGCACTAGACACCTGCCAAACTGAGATGTGAACACATTATCACTTAACCTACCCACCAGGTCCCTAGGCTGCGTAGAAGACAAAAATCCCCATCCAGGCTAATCAAGCAATAAGGGAAAAACTCTTTCACAGACAAGAAAGGCACACAGCAAGGGTCCAGAAATAGGGTCCTCCTCTAATCCCAAGGACGTGGCACCATGGGTGACAGAAAGGATTTATAAACCCTTCTCTTGGGTACATGGGAGTCAGTGGGGCTTCTGCTGCACCCTTCTATCCATCCAGTTAAACAAGCAGCTCCACATCTCTCCTCCTCAACCAAGAGGTCTGAGGAACCACAAGGAGGGGAGGAAAAAGAGGGAAGACATACCTTATGGAGGCTAAAGGGTTTTCTTTTCCCTGCTGGCCCAGACAGTGCCTCCCTCAAATCTGATGCTGCTGAATGGAGGCATTCTATCAAATGTTTGAACCTTAATGCATAATAGGAGGTCTGTCCTTTCTAGCTTTAGAATTCTATGCTAAAATCCATTTTGAACTGTTAAGGGTCCATTTTCATATTATGTACCTTGGATAGGTTACCGAAGAGATTTTATGAACAAATAAAATAGATAATAAATGCAAAGTATTTTTTATTTTTAGAACCTTGTTCTGCAATTATGTAGCAATCATCTTGTTACAGTGAATGTTATTGAATTTATAAATGCTTGTGTAAAATCCGTAAATAGCAAGGTAATACTTCCTGAACTCTGAAACTTTAGTATCTTTCACATTCTATTCAAACAGTCATTCTTTACAGTAAAGAAATTATCACACAAATTCCACAGATTAGCATCTGAAGCATGAATTAAAATGACTGACTACAGATTTGCTGTACACAGGGTTTCCTGTTAACACTGCAACTTCTTCGATATACTTTTCTAAGCTGTGATCGATAATTATAGATGTTCCTTCCAAGAAGAATAAGAAAAAGCGATTCCTCTTGTAAAATGCCTGTATAATTTAGAAAAAGGCAATTAGTACTAGATTAATTGCTGCTTTAACCAGAAACTCAAGGCATAATATCATAGCTGAAGGCTGCAAAAAAGTAATTTCATGTGCAAAACGGTGGTCAAGATGATTTTGTAATGCCACTTGATGAGCTGCCTGCAGCAGATTGCATCTGGCCTGACACTACTGACACTTGAGTGCTTAACTTTAACCACAAAAAGACTTCCACTGAAGTCAATAAATGCAGGTCATAAGCCACGTGTTCTGATCTGTTGTACATGTTTCTAAAAGGGAGGGAACTCTGTACTTTTGCACACACAATCTTTTAAATCCAAGAATCTCAAAATACTTCACAAATACTAAATGTTAAGGCTTCATTCATTTACATCTTGAGGTAGATTTGTTCTGTCCCCCTTTTATACACAGGGAACCTGAGGTACAGATATGTTAAGTGACTTACGCACATTCACTTAATCTAGGAACTTGATGGAAATAAAACCCCTATCTCATTGCCTCTATTTCTTAATCTCAAAATTTATCCTTCCTGTAATGAACCGTAAAGATCTTCATGTTTTTTTCTTAGAAATAGCCAGTATGCAGATGTTGTTAGCTTTAACCTAAAAAGTTCTAAATGTCTTGGACACAGGCTACTTGAATCCCCTTTTCTCCTCGGGTGATTTTTTCCCCCATAATTGCTTAGCAGAGATACTCAGTTAGAGATGCCCTGGTTTGGACTGCATAGGGCTGACAAGACGTATTCCTGAAGGGGACTGTGTATCTTGGATCTGCTCCCATTCTTGATCCACCAGATCCTGGATTTGCTTAATAAAACAAGGGAGATGTATGCCAAAAGTCTCATGTTGGCTTCTACTCTATTAAAAGTAGCAGTATGAGGAACTGTGTGAGCGAATTGGAGAAGGAAATCAGTGAAAACAGGCATTTTATTTTCATGTTTAAGATTGTACGAATAACGTAATGTGCACTTGGGGATTGGGAGTGAGACAAAGTTGATCAGTAATGTGGTTGAGAATTCCTTTTAAATGATGGAAATGTTATTCATCATGGCTGACTATTTACTAGCCTCCATTTGTTATGCTCTACTGCATATTTGAGCCTGCCCATAGCCTTCTTTGCTGACATTGTCATTTCAGAAATGTCTCATAATATCTATTAATTAAAATTTGTTATATCAGTCACTAGGAATCTTATATGAACATGATTAGCTAAGGCCTATCTAAGTATTTCAAGCATAGCAGAGGAGACATGACATAGAAGAAGAACATTATCTGATAACACAAGCATTTGTTATGATGGATTACATAGCACAACTGCAAAAAAACAAGATGCATATAGGCTCTTCCATTGATCTTGAAAATAGTTAAGTATGTTTGCATTACATGCAAGCAATATCCCTAACCAAATCAGCATTGTTAGACTCCATTTTACATTTTAAAGTACAATGTAGTGTGGGTCTCTTTCCAGTTTCACTCTGACTTAACTCAATAACTTACACAAGTCAACATTAGTTTGTTCAAGCTATATACCATATATGTATAATTGTATTCACTAATACAATGTGCACATTTGTACTGAAACGAACTGACAAGGCAGCTATGCCTGAGATGTAGAATAATATAGTATGTTAAGAGTGAATTTGACCAAACCTAGACGTCACAAAGGAATTGCCATTCACAATGTCTTGAACTTTTTGTAATGTAATGGTGAAAATTACAGTGACTACACCTGATAGTTAAAGAGTAATAAGCTAGACAGTAATGCATTAGAATAATCAAGTTATGCATGTTAAAACTGTGATGATAAAATTATTGCTGCGTGTACTGAAACTTGGCACTGAATTTATTAAAAAATGTAATATCTTCAGTTCAGAAGGCTGATGCCTAACCATATAGCAAAAAAGTCACATCCATGGTCTAAGTACAGAACTGGGATACTTCAAGAATACTTCAGTTCTAATCCTGACTTTCTGACACTAACACACTATAACCTTGGTCACGTCACTTAAACCTAAATTCTAAATAAACTAAGGTGTCTCGGTTTGGGCTACCAAGAATTGAGGCACCCCAAATCACTAGAGATCTGATTTCCAGAAGCATTTGTCTCTAGTTCGGCATCCCAAAATCACTAGTCAGTTGTGAACATTTGGGCATTAACTTCTCCATTTCCCTATTTGTAAAATGGGGCTAATGCCTCTCACTAGGAACTGAGTGAATTAATGTTTGTAAAGCTCTTTGAAGACTAAAAAAAAGTTACTGTAGGTGAGATTAGAGTTATTCTTAGCACTCTATAGAAACATACTTCTGGGTGGACACTGACAGTGAAAGCTGGTATCTCTAATTATCAGTGACTTGGGAGAAGAATTATGTCAGATGTAGTAGGGCAGATGAAGATAATGTACAGAATAAATCAAGATTAAATCTAAGAAATGCTAATTAAGAAATACTGGAATATTTTTTATGATAGTCTGTTACAAATGGGGAAAACATAATCGTTTGCCTGGTAAAACACACTGCCCATTCAAGTTATTGACTCTTGTTGCAGGCCAACAGATGACAGCAATCAGCCTCCAGGCAGGGGAGTTTTGTCCATGCATGGTCTCACCTACGGAGTAATTAGAGTGGATTCTGAAGAAAAGCTTTCTGTCCTAACTGTGCAAGATGTGGGCTTGGTGATGCCAGGAGGTAGGGATTGGCACAGCTTTCTCTGAAATATGCAACATATACAAACATGAGCCTTTTTCATTAATTATACTATATAATGCTATAAATAGAAATACTTTCCTATTAAAGAAACAATGAAAATTAGGATGTATATACTTTAAAGTATACAATCTAACAATATGATCAAACAGAACTCTTTTTTTTCTTAGGATTTCCAATATACATTTTCTCCCCAGTATTTACTGTGGTCGCATGCTCAGCCTCCGCTTATTAGCCACAGATTGCTTTCATTTCAAGTGGTCTGGCAACACCTGATTCTACTCCATTGTCCTCATGAAGGCATGCTCACCACTAATTCATTACCCCTAAAATGCCCAAACAAAATTAATTTGGAATCCTGTATTCAGAGGCTAGAACACAAGTATAAACACGAGTCCATGCATAGAAAAAAGAGTGACCCAGACCAGACCAAGGTATTTTAGGTTATTTTCCTAACCTCTTGTAAATATAAATTAAACTGCTTGCTGCAGACTTCCTGACTATTTCTGCAAGCCCCTTTATTCAGACACGATTATATTATAAAAAGAGGGGGATGTATCCTAAGCAGATGGTAGTTAAAAAATTCAGACTAAAGCAGTAAGCCAGAGTTTTTAAACATGACATCACGTTTTTATATCTAAATTGATTTTGCGTTTGGTGTAATGATTGGAAAAGACCAATATTGTTGTGTTTCTTAACAGAACTTCTAACTGGGGCTGTCAAGCGATTAAAAAATTAATCGTGTGATTAATCGCACTGTTAAACAATAATTCAGTACCATTTTTTAAAATATTTTTGGATGTTTTCTACATTTTCAAATATATTGATTTCAATTACAGCACAGAATACAGAATGTACAATGCTTACTTTATATTTATTTTTATTACAAATATTTGCACTGT
This sequence comes from Eretmochelys imbricata, assembly GCF_965152235.1. Classification (NCBI taxonomy): domain Eukaryota; kingdom Metazoa; phylum Chordata; order Testudines; family Cheloniidae; genus Eretmochelys; species Eretmochelys imbricata. Next base: position 247,348,610 of record NC_135573.1, read on the forward strand.
AAAAAACAAATCGTATATTTCAATTCACCTGATACGAGTACTGTAGTGCAATTTCTTTATCATAAAAGTTGAAATTACAATTTTTTTTTGTTACATAACTGCACTCAAAAACAAATAATGTAAAACTTTTGAGCCTACAAGTCCATTCAGTTCTACTTCTTGTTCAGCCGATCACTCAGACAAACAAGTTTGGTTACATTTGCAGGAGATAATGCTGCCTGCCTCTTGTTTACAACGTCACCTCAAAGTGAGAACAGGCATTCACATGGCACTGTTGTAACTGGCGTCACAAGATATTTACGTGCCAGATGCACTAAAGATTCATATGTCTTTTCATGCTTCAACTACCATTCTAGAGGATGTGCGTCCGTGCTGATGACGGGTTCTGCTTGATAACGATCCAAAGCAGAGTGGACCGACACATGTTCATTTTCATCATCTGAGTCAGATGCCATCAGCAGAAGGTTGATTTTCTTTTTTGGTGGTTTGGGTTCTGTAGTTTCTGCATAAAAATGTTGCTCTTTTAAGACTTCTGAAAGCATGCTCCACACCTCGTCCATCTCAGATTTTGGAAGGCACTTCAGATTCTTAAACCTTGGGTCGAGTGCTGTAGCTATTTTTAGAAATCTCACATTGGGTTTTGCATTTTGTCAGATCTGCAGTGACAGTGTTCATAAATCAAACGTGCTGAGTCATCTTCCAAGACTGCTATAACAGGAAATATATAGCAAAATTCAGGTAAAATAGAGCAGGAGACATACCGTTCTCCCCCAAGGAGTTCAGTCACAAATTTAATTAATGCATTATTTTTTTAACGAATATCATCAGCATGGAAGCATGTCCTCCAGAATGGTGGCTGAAGCATGAAGGGGCATATGAATGTTTAGCATATCTGGCACGTAAATACTTCGCAACGCCGACTACAACAGTGAGATGCAAATGCCTGTTCTCACTTTTAGGTGACATTGTAAATAAGAAGCAGGCAGCAATATCACCCGTAAATGTAAACAAACTTGTTTGTCTTAGCGATTGGCTGAACAAGAAGTAGGACTGAATGGACTTGTGGGCTCAAAAGTTTCACATTGTTTTGTTTTTAAAACAATCCAAAAATAAAACATCCAAAAATATTTAATACTTTTCAATTGGTATTCTATTGTTTAACAGTGCGATTAATCAGGATTAATTTTTTTAATCACTGTTAATTTTTTTAAGTTAATTGTTTGAGTTAACTGCAATTAATCAACAGCCCTACTTCTTATACATTATACACCAAATGAATTTTCAGTTTCAGTTGGACATCTTAAAATTGAAGCAAGTTAAGGTTTTTTTCTGACAGCCATAGTATAACAATATTTTGTAGATATATCGGTTTATGTCTGATTATATACTCTGATCTAATTCAAAACAAAGTATAATACGGATTCTCTTATTATCCTCACTGTGAGTGGAGAAGCATCCAAGACTTTACATTTGCACTTATAAAGGCATTCTGGTCTGTTTCCCTTCTCTCTGTCACCTTGGCCCCTTTCCAGTCGCAAAGGCTTATGCTTATGGCAGACTCCTACTACAGAGATTGCTGCTAAGAGGCATACCTGTCCTTACTTTTATGCCCAAGACTGGAAGTGGCAGAACTCCAGCAGTACCTTTGGTGCAGTGATGGAATGCACCGGAGTGTCTTCCAGCAAGCACACTCTTTCTCACCGTTGCAATTTTTCCTTCTCCTCTCTCCCGCAATGTGCGCTCTCTTCTTCTCTCTTTCCCGTCTTCCCTTTGCTCACTGTAAATGTTTTTTTTCACTTGTTGGTCCCCTCCTCTTAGCTCCTGCAAAACTCCAATACAAAATTGATGGGAGACTAAACTCTGGTAATTCTTGACAAAGCAACACACTACTTGTGCTAGTCTGATGGGCAAAATAACTGGATCTCTTGCATGGCTGTTACTCGCTACTTGCTGAGAGCTGGCCTTGTCACCTTGACGTCTGTTGCTGGCAACTGGATATAGCATAATTATCATCCAGGAGCTAAAGCAAAACATTGTATTTTGTACTGACCACAGTAAATATATTATCCTGGTTGCAAAATCAAGGAGTCAGTCAGGCCAAAATAAGTTTTTGTTTTTCTGACTGTCTTTATATAAAGTTCTTGCCACTCTTTGTCTAAATATTAAATTCTCTTTAATGTTGTTAAAATGTCTGAATGGATGAGCAGTTTTGTATGTCTAGCATTAGTGTCTGCATATACTTCATTCATTGAAGTTTATAGCCCACAGCCTTCCCCCACCACTGACTTTCTTCTGTTGTTTCTATAATATTTTTGAAAGTCTTCTGCTTTCTCTTTAGCTATAATGTGTGCAGTGAGGCCAGATGGAATTCCTCAGCTCTGTAGAACAGACGAAATAGGCGAACTTTGTGTATGTGCTATTGCAACAGGTACATCATATTATGGACTCTCAGGCATGACCAAGAACACTTTCGAGGTGAGTCAGAATGAAGGTGCACAACAAAATCCTCTTAACTCTTCAAAGTTGAGAAGACTGTTTGGAGGGTGTGGTAATACTAATAATGCTATTACTAATTACTAGCAATACAATCTGTAATACTAGGTAATAATCACAAGCAATAAAATCTGTTTTGGGGCCCCATTTCATTAAGTTCTGTTCAAACCTTTAGAAAGGCATGGGCCCCAGCCTGAGAGGTTGTTCTCTGTTTGAAACAAGGTACTAGTACAGTGGTTCTCAAACTTTTGTACTGGTGACCCCTTTCACATAGCAAGCCTCTGTGTGGACCCCCCCCTTACAAATTAAAAACACTTTTAAATATATTTAACACCATTATAAATGCTGGAGGCAAAACGGGATTTGGGGTGGAGGCTGACAGCTCGCAACCCCCCATGTAATAACCTTGCGACCCCTGGAGGGGTCCTGACCCCCAGTTTGAGAATCCCTGTGCTAGTGTGTGTAACAAACTATAGCAGGAAAGTGGGAAGGAGGACATGCAGTTGTTTAGGGTATCTATATGCCCAACTTGATGGTTCCAAACACTTTAAAACTGCTAAGAATTTGGATTTTAAAAGCTGTCTTCACCAATCCCACAATCTAGCCAACATTAGATGACTGATCTATTGTAGGCATCCTAGCAGAAATATGGTTTTTGAGGAGAGATCTGAAAAAGCCAGAAACATGCTTTTACAAGATTGCCTTTTCGTAATGAATTGAATATGGCTTTTGTTTTTAAAACAACTGACGTGTAATTCTTTGAATTTCTTAATTCTGCCTGTTTTTCTGAACTTTGCATTTCAATGATTGCTAATTTGATAACTTTGTAGCAGCTGTCTAGTTCTGTTCTTGTTGAACCTTAATTGAAGTTATATGAAAAGGCTAAACAAGTCACTGAAGTGCAGAGAAAAACTGAACGGAGATATTCCTTATTTAAATTTTTGTTTCTTTCTTTCCTTAATCAGTGTGTGGGGTGGAGGAGGGAGAGGAAATTAGTGTAAATGTATTTGTTCCTTTAACCAAATGCTTTTTCTAATCTTATCATTTGTGAAGTCTAAACAGAGTTAATTTTTTTCCTGCATAATGACAGTTTCAACATTCCTCATCAGTACACAGTTCTGAGTGTCACAAGTACTGTACCCTGAATAAATAACAGGGGCTAAGGGTTGGAGGAGTTCTCAGTCTATCCGTGGAAGCCAGGAATCTTGCTATTCTGCACTGGTTTGGAATTTTTAGAATCACTTTTTGCCTTGCTGAAAGAGCAATTAGTGATAGCCAGTGTGACTGGTAATCCAATATTTGACAGGTTTCCAAGACAGAAATGTACTTAGACTAATTTTGGAGCTAGAATTTAATAGCATTCATAAAATCCATCATAACTGGTAATATCCAGTTGGTAGTAACTGAGGCCCTAATTAAGCATGTGTGTAAAGTTAAGCATATAAATAGCCCATTGACTTAATGGGCTACTCACATGCTTAAGAACCTTGGCTGAGTCACTTAAGATGCTTTTCTTTTTTAAGAATGTCCTTTCATGTGAGAGCAAGTCAAGAGTCAATTATCTGCTTTCAGGCCTAACTATGATTTCTGAGTGAGCATTTATTCTTTCTTCAGAAAGTCATCCATGTGCATCAGAGGGCAGAATTTGACCTTTTTTTTTTTTCTGTTATCTGAGCCTCAAAGGACAAAATACAGAAACTTTGACTTTTATTGAAGACTCACAATGGTGGCCCTCAGCTTGTGATTGCCTTAGATAATTTAAGAACTTGCATTTACAAATACTCATTATCTGCAATTTTTATGGCATTTGCTGTAGTCATTTAGGAAAATAAAGGCATTCCTGAAGATACCAAGGGAACATAATTTATTCAACTTACATAAAATTGGCAGGTGTCTACAGTATATTAAAATGGCTGGACTTGTTCTGATGACTTGTTTTTTTTCTGAAGAATATTCCTTTAATGGAAAAGGACATTTCCAGTGATATTTTTTTTATTTTTTCTTAACTGCCCTGCATTTTGGACCTAAATTTATTTCCTTCCCACTCAAATATATTTTATCCATTACTGTTAAATAATTTACAACATAGAATCCAAGTTGTGCAACTGAAGCTATGGAACGGGTGTATCCTAAATATACTTGTTACAAGTGTTCATCACAACAGGTGGAGAGGTCCGGGTCCAGAGTGGAGTGAGCACTCCTCATTCCCAGGGAAGCCCACGGTGCTAGTAGCACTGGGGATTAGGTTCTCCTAACGGTATTTTGGTATGTCTTACAGGTGTTTCCTATGACCAGTTCAGGAGCTCCAATAAGTGAATACCCTTTTATAAGGACAGGATTACTAGGATTTATTGGACCAGGAGGGCTTGTCTTCGTTGTGGGCAAAATGGATGGTCTAATGGTGGTCAGTGGAAGAAGACATAATGCTGATGACATTGTAGCAACAGCCCTGGCTGTAGAACCAATGAAGTTTGTCTACAGGGGAAGGTTTGCTTCACCTTTTTTTCTTTCTAAATTGAGATCTTTGTTTTGCTTAAAGCAGGTCTAATTGGTCCAGCATTTAAAGATGCCTGTGGCAGCCCTGACCCATCCATGCTAAACTTCCGAATATTGCTTACATCAGTGGAGCTGCTCTAGTGTTGGCAACGGTGGAAACTTGTGCAGAATTTCATTGTGTAGAGAAGGCTGTAGAGTCCTCCAAGATCACCAGATACAAGCCTTTGTAGGTCACCTTCTAAAAAGGATAGTCATAATCCTGAGAGAACAAGGAGCAATGGTCTCAATTTGCAGTCGGGGAGGTCTAGGTTGGATATAAGGAAAAACTATTTCACTAGGAGACGGGTGAAGCACTGGAATGGGTAACCCAGGGAAGTGGTGGAATCTCCATCCTTAGAAGTTTTTAAGGCCTGGCTTGACAAAGCCCTGGCTGGGATGATTTAGTTGGGGTTGGTCCTGCTTTGAGCAGGGGGTAGGACTAGATGAACTCCTGAGGTCTCTTCCAACCCTAATCTTCTATGATTCTATGATAATTTTAAAGTGCGTAAGGGGTTATTGGGATCATCCCCAGTGATCTAAGCTAATGTTTTTTAAGCATTAGCTTGCAGTGCATTCAAACATTGCTGCATTTCTAGGTTCCTAAATAATTGCATGCTTCTTGTTTGTGTGAAATTACAAATTTTAGTTTTGAAAAGATGAAGGCTACTGAAACAAGGGCTACTTGTAACCCCCCTTTAAAAAAAAAAACCTATTGGTTTTACAGCTCTTGTAATATCTTTCCTCCAAAGCTACTGAAGTTTAACAATTACATCAGGGTTTCATGTTACAATTTTCACTAGAAGAATTTGGTAGCTGAAGCAGCGTTCTTCTGAATAATACAAATAATTAACAAATAAGTTACAAAACATTCTCTTCCAGAATGAAATTGCCTTTTCTGCAGTCACTGTTCTTACCCAATACCCTTTTCTTTTTGTGTTCTGCAGAATAGCAGTGTTTTCAGTGAGTGTCCTTCATGATGAGAGGATAGTTATTGTTGCTGAGCAAAGGCCGGATTCCACAGAGGAAGACAGTTTTCAGTGGATGAGCAGAGTTCTCCAGGTAATGTTCCTATAGTAATTCTGAAATTTGCTGCTTCAATTTTATATTCCCTTTATTGATCTTTCAACACAATGAAGATTGTAATCGGACATGCTTCTTTGAGTGGGTATGTGGATTTCACTATAGGCCCATCTGATAGAAATCTTTTGAATACCAGTATTCATCAGAGCCATTCCTGTACTCTGTGCCTCCTCGTGTTCCCCTGTGAGGGCAGGAAGGGCAGAGCAGCCACAACCCTCCATCTAGTTTCTCTTATCACTGGTGGTAGCAAGTGGGAATCTAGCAAGTATCCCAGCCACTACTCTCCTTGGAGGCTTAAAAACTGTTCTTTTCATAAAATTTGAAGAAATCTTCATCTTCTATGACTAGACTGAGACCTCCCCTGTACACCCCTGAACAGAATGGCGAGGTGCTTCATGCCAGCTCTCATGGTGGACTCCAAATCTTCAGGGCTTTAAATCCTGCCTATCCTGTGCCAGACTGATCCCTTTCAAGGATGGACATAGTTTATTTCATTTCTGCCTAGTGGGGAGCCAGGACAGGTGCTCTGTGTGCAAATCCTCTGGATCCAGGACCCAAAAATCCAGACTCTCAGCTCAAACTATATCTGCTACAGCAGTCCACGCAGGTCACTTCAGACCAGAGGTGATAGCTACGGTGGCATCAGCTAGTATTGCCTGAAGCACAGATCATATGCTGATATCAAGCACTGGGAAAAAGGTGAAGAGAGCACTGGCAGAGCCAGCACTCCTGACTTTGACACCAGCCACCTCCACATCCGTGAAATCCTTGGCACTGGAAACTGTAACACCATCTGCACCGAGAGCCTGGTTTCCGACTGCTCCAGCATTTGCAGCATCACCATCTCAGGCAGTAAAGTCGGCCCCGCTGCCTGTCCATAAAGGTGAAGCTCACTCAGAGCAGGGTGGAACCCAGATATAGCTCCAGACATGAGGGGAAGCCCTAGAAGGAGAACACAGAATCACTCCTTGAAGGATGGAGCATCAGACCTGGAACGGCACAGGGAATGAGAGACTCAGCACCAATCTCAGTACTGGTATGCCCAGCAAGGTCCTCCAGAGACCCCCTGGATGAATCTGGATCACTTCCGGTAATGCTTCCTATGCTGAAGAGACAACTGGCACTGAAACTGTCCCCGGCACCATATCCCCCAACATTACCACCATTCAAAAAGAGATCTATTCCTTGCCATCACTAGTTTACTCCTCCTTGCTAGCTTAGAGTAGAGATCCCTCTCCTGTGCTTTCCTGTATGCATTTAGTATTGATCTACCCTGCATGGCCTTCTGACCTGTTCTTCAAAATTCCACAGTGCAGATCATGACGTACAACAGCTACACCAATGCACTGCACCAACAAGCAAGGAGGCACACGCTTGTCTCCTCCCATCTCTTAGGAAGCTGTCAAGCTCTGGACATGTGCCACCAACAGAGGATAATCCCAGTGGTTCTTTGTCTTCTGGGAGTCAGCAATGAGCAGGTGGACTTCCTAAGCAGACAAGCCGTGACCAATCACAAGTAGCCCCTGCAAAGATCCATCATAGAGTTTATGTTCCATCATTGGCGAAGGGAGAGGGTTCCCATAACAGACCTGTTTGCCACCCAAAGCAAAGCCAGATGTCAATTTCTGTTCCAGAGCGGGCATGAGCCAAGGTACATTTCCTTCTGCAGTGGAGTCCAGGCCCAACTTGTCTTTCCACAGATCCTCCAGGATGATTTCCAAAATAAAGATCACTCTCATGGTTCTGTAGTGGCCCAGGCAGCTTTGCCTGACAGACCTGCTGCAGATGTTCATTCTGATATCAATCCAGCTCTGACTGCCCAGACCTGATCTCACAGCACTATTGCCAGATATTCCATCCAGACCCGAAGTCCCTGCACCTGATGACCTGTACATTGGCTAGTTAAATACCATGGACAGGGGCTTACCCACCAGTCATAGAACCTGCTCCTACCTGAGGCTGCAACACCCTTCTCTCAAGACTCATGAGGACACTTTTCAAACCCCTTACAGAGGGCTCCTCTCTCTTTATCTTGCTATCTCGTCAGCCAAGAGAGCAAGGGAGCTACCAACATTTATGGCCGACCATCCATATACAGTGTTTCAGAGGTATAAAGTGGCGTTGAGTAATCGCCATGTTTCATCTGAACTGATCAGTTTGCTTGTCTCCTTCCTAAAATCCATCTCTTTGTTGAGAAAGACGTCATCATATACACTAGATATTTCCAGAGCCGTACTTTACTACATCATCCAAATAAATCCATTCAGACTGTGTCTTTTCAGTTATTCCTGACTGTAGCCATTGGTTCCAAGGGCTAGGCCATCTCATCCCCGAAAATATCTAAATGGATAACACAATGAGCCAAAACTTCCTAACTGATTTTAAAGGGATGCAGTCAACTTTAATCACACTTTTCTCTGAAAAATATGTATTTACTGTTTTTTCAAGCAATCCCTAAAGTTACTGTAAGTAAAAGGTTACAGAAGAGAATACTTCTGTTTTTCAGTTTTGCCTTGTGCATTTGACAGCACTTTGTAAAGAGCCAGTCTCATAGTTTCCCCAGTATACCCTGTCAGTTTCCCTTCTTGTTTGAGGATCATTTCATGTAGTGATCAGGGAGAGAGAAAATCTTTAACAATCTTTTTTTCCCTTTTGATTTAAACTCCACAAATTAACAGGGAAGTTCAGAGGCAGGAGTGGCACCTGACACTTCTTTTCAATCCTTCTGAAGTTGATTAGATTTTAAGTTGATAGTGTCCCTTTTAACAATAGCATTAAAAGCACACACAAATTAAAATCAGATTTGCCTGTGAACTGTGTCTGCCTGTGCTTTAGTTAGTAGATCTCCTGCAGTGAATTACTGCTAGAACATGGTTATGGAGAGAGCCAGGCACATCAGCCCAAACCTGTATGAAATTACCAGGGTCTTTAATTGATGTTCATCTATTTATGTTGGGGGTTGTATTTTTTTTTAGAGATCCATGTTTTTAAATGGTTATAACAAACAGTGGTGAAGTAAATTTTCTTTCATATGCACTCAGTGAAGAGCACCTCTCCTCCTCTGATATTGCTGAAGAGTGTGTTTACAGTGGCAGGTAATTGCTAGGTTGTCTTCTGCACCAGTTTAGAGAGCCAAATGAATACTGTAGTGCTAATAAGTACAGTGATTAGCCTTTCTTCATTAATTTCAGCTTCTTGAATTTTTCTAGGCTATTGACAGTATCCATCAAGTGGGTGTTTATTGCTTAGCACTGGTACCAGCAAACACGCTCCCTAAGACCCCTTTAGGTGGCATACACTTATCAGAAACCAAACAACTGTTTTTGGAAGGCTCATTGCATCCCTGTAACGTATTGATGTGCCCTCACACCTGTGTAACAAACCTGCCTAAACCACGACAAAAACAGCCAGGTAAGCTGACAAGTGGCATAAGCTATTAATAGTCTATGTTTGTGATGTTCTATGCGGTAATATCAATAGGAGCTAAGGGGGCTCACCCCCTTATAGATTCAGTTGCATAATTTGAACTGTGAACAGCTTCACCCTCCTAAAAATACTTCGATTGAACATGGCTCTATAACAGACTGCAATAAGAAATATAGAAAGACTTTGGGTTGAATAAATACTCAGTCTGTTGACTCAAGCCCAGTAACCAGTCACCTCACTAGCAGGGATGTGCCCTCACTGCACATTGAATCTGAATCCAGCTTTTGAACTCACATAGTTGGAGGGGTGTCTGAATCTGTGGCTCTGGTTTGGCCACCTACTAGTTACTAAGCACTAGAGATTTTGCACAAACAAAATACCATGGAAACTGAAATGCTCTCTCCTTCAGTGCCAGAAGCTTAGATGTCGTCCATTATAGAACTCAGAGCATATTTACAATAACAGTTCCCTTGTTTCTCTAATTTACCACTCTTGGACAAATGCTTGAGAACACAAAGAAAATAATCGAGCCTTGAAAGGCATTATAAAAATGAAATGTTAGAGACTGATAGTGGCTTGTCAAGGTAATGATAGTAATAGGAGATGCCAGCTAGCTGTAAAATTCCATCTGGCAGGCCACATCCCAGATAAGTTAAATACTGTGTGTTCCTGAACTGAGGGTTTTGTCCGGATGTGATGTGTTCAGCCTCAGTGGATGGTAAAGGGGAGGCCAGGAAGAGAGGAGATCTCTGGGGTATTTTGCTTTTGTTTTTCATGCAGAATAACTAAGAACCAAAGTGCATATTCCAATATGGGCATCAATATGTTTTTGTGGCTCTTCTTTGGACAAAGTTTTGGGCTTCTTTGCCCTGGTATAAGCTTGACACTGATGCTTCATCAGCAATCAGCAAACACCTAAAAGCACAAAGTGAAAATACTACTATGTTGGTAACTGCAATGGCAACATTTATTAGAAGTATATAGTCTCCAATTTGCAAGAGTTGGCATAACGTCAGTGAAGGCCAGCTTGTATGTGAAATGTTAGTGGTGATATGTTCCTTTCTTGTAAACTTGACTTCACTTTCTCCAGTCTATTCAATGTATTGAATCAAGGGTTCTCAAATACTTTCAGAGTGTGAACCATCTACCCTCCCAGTCCTGATCACTTACAAACACCTACAACAACTGCTTATGTGGAAAAGAAATAGTAGAAAAATATTAATGCATTTTCATTTGTTCTTGTGCAGCTTACTAGCTGAAAATAAAGGGGTAGGGGGAGCTAGAAATATGGAGTGGCCAAATCTCTGCAGGCCACAATTGGCCCATTGACCATAGTTTGAAAATGTGTATATATAATTTTAAAACTGTATATCTATTGCTTCAGCAATGGATCTCTTTAGAAATGCATGAAATGTCATGGTTTTCATTGCTTTTCTGCTTTTTACAATTTACATATCTTAAACATGGACTGAATTGTTAGGATATTCTCAAAATGTTGTTCACTAAAGTTGGTAATGGGAAAAACTTCACCTGCTGCAAGAGAAGGAGTAATGAGAATTCTGAACTATAAGCCTAATATTTTTATTGTATTTAGCATGTTTCTAATACATTCTAGAAATTGGCCCTGCCTCTGTGATGGTGGGGAACCTGGTCTCTGGAAAACGAATTGCTCAGGCTAGTGGCAGAGATCTGGGACAGATAGAAGACAATGATCAGGCCAGAAAGGTAAGTTACATCTTTCCAAATACATCTTGTATGTGACTTAAATTCACTATCTCTACTGTTGTAAATATAATAGCATAACTTTTTTGTATTGTTATCCCATACTTGTTGGCTTAGTTGGAATAAAAATTTGAGTTCTAGAATAGATATGAGGAAGGGATTCCCTACATTATTTTTTTTAACGTGTCTAACTTCGTTTAGAATTTTAACCTGGATCTATGTACTGTGTGAGGTGTTAACTTTCTAGTGTTTCTAAGTGCTCCTGTACTGGTTTTTTATTATTTCAAGTGAAGTCTAGGAAGTTCATTTGGTAGACATGCTCTTGATCTTGAGTTTTTTTGTTTAAGTTCTGTTAAATGTATTGCATTTCCACTCTAGTCTTCTCAGTGGAGAGAGTAATTATTAGAGAGACGAGTTGGGTAGGGTGACCAGATGTCCTGATTTTATAGGGACAGTCCCGATTTTGGGGGCTTTTTCTTATATAGGCACCTATTACACCTGCGTTCCCCCACCATGTCCCAATTGTTTACACTTGGTATCTGGTCACCCTAAAGTTGGATAAGGTAATATCTTTTATTGGATCAACTTCTGTTGGTAAGAGAGAGTAGCTTAGAGCTCTTCTTTAGGACTAGGAAAGGGACTCAGAGTGTCATAGCTAAATAAAAGATGGAACAGATTGTTTACCATATGTAATGAACCCTCTTTGTAAGAGACCATTCAAGATGAAGTGGCCAGTTAACTCCTCTGCAGTTATAGGACAAAACAGGTAATTATTGTGAGCTGGCAAACATACAAACTTTAGTGTTTTTTAAAAGTAAGTTAGGGAGGGAGGAGCATTAGAAGTAACTATGAAACCAGAGCCAGGCTTAGATCCAGAGATACTATTCAGAACCAACTTATTGCTTTGAAAGTACAAGTAAGTCACACTTCAAACATCAGAGGGGTAGCCGTGTTATTTTGGATCTGTAAAAGCGGCAAAGAGTCCTGTGGCACCTTATAGACTAACAGACGTATTGGAGCATAAGCTTTCATGGGTGAATACCCACTTCATCGGATGCAAGTGGGTATTCACCCACAAAAGCATATGCTCCAATACATCTGTTAGTCTATAAGGTGCCACAGGACTCTGCTGCTTTTACACTTCAAACAGTAATCTTAGACTTTTAAATAGGTTTGCACAATTCAGCAGGAGCATGTTGCCCTAATGATGAATGATACTGACAGCATTCAACAATTTACTGGTTACTGATGTAGATGTATGAACATATAAAATAGAAGCAAGAATGGGGTGTATAAAGTGGAAATAAGAAATTGCTTCCTATTTTTAAAAAAATTAAGAAAAAAAATCCATAAAGTATCATGATTATCACTCTGTTTTGTTTTAGTTCCTATTCCTCTCAGAAGTTTTACAGTGGAGAGCTCAAACCACTCCTGACCATGTGCTTTACACGCTACTTAACTGTAGGGTAAGAAATTCAGATGATTACTTTAATAAGTTACCTTGAGGAGAAATCACACTGCATCAGCTTGCACCAAGACTGTATGTGGCTCAATCTTCGGATATTTCTTTTTGCATTAATGTTTAGTTGCTGTATTTACTACTCACTTATGGGGGAGGAACAGGGAATTATCTCAAGTCGTTATCAAATGTGTGCTCTCTGCTCTGTTTCATACCCAGCTTTGTATATTCCTACCCCATGAATTCACAGTTGCCAGGAGTGTTGACGAGTCAGAATATTTACATTCCAGTAGAGGGAGGCATAGTTCTTGATGTTGCTCAACAGTCTTTCTGTTCAGTTAAAGGAATCGTTCTGACTGTCCTAAGAGACTATAAATTCTTCCTTAGCTGAAATAGTGAATATTGGGTATGAGATTAGGCCTTCCAGGGAAAATAGAGAAGGGGAAGATGTAGAGGGAAATGGATCAGGACTCCAAGGGCTGTGCAGGACCTCTAGTAAATTAATCTGCATGCTTATGAGATAAGTATGGTTTAATTTTAAAACATTTAATTAGTCATCAAAACCAGATTCTGTGCTTCTGTGCCACAGAACTATATTAATCCATAGCATAAAATTAGAGTTTTTCTAGGATTAGAAGATTACGTGATACTATATATACTAGACCTCTGCCCTACGTGTTTACAAAGTACCCTCCTGTCTATTACATTGGTATCAAAATGCCATTCAAGGTTAGAGTGGTCACCCTTAATCTTGCTTATTTTTCTTTAGATAACTAGCTAGTGTTACATCACCATTTGCAACTTTTCAGCAAATGGTGAGGCAGCTTTAATTAGTTACCTATGGCAAATGGAAAGCTTCTGAGATCAAGCTACCACTGTGCATTCCAGGCAGAATTTGACCCTGGAGAGAGTTTACTGTTTTATCTTCAGAGAGTAAGGGCTTGTCTTCACTACTGAGGTAAGCTGGTCTAAGTTACGCTACTCCAGCTACGTGAATAACGTAGCTGGAGTCGACGTAGCTTAACTTGACTTAGCCCGGTGTCTTCATTGCACTGAGTCAACAGGAGATGTTCTCCGGTTGACTTCCCTTTCTCTTCTCGGGGAGTTGGAGTATCGGGGTTGACCGGAGAGCGCTCTGCCATCAATTTAGTGGGTCTTCACCAGACCCGCTTAATCGATCCCTGCTGCATCTATTGTAGCAGTGTTGATCTCCCTGTAGTGGAGACCAGCCCTAAGAAACAAGTACATCATGGTTGAGAGAGACTGGTTCTGATGACCACATTCCCCCACACTGACTAAATCAGACTATTAAAGTCAGACCTTAAGTAACACGCTCTGCCTGTCTTGGGAAAACAGTAGGAAGAGCAACCAGCCGGTAGGAAATACAGTGAGGAAAATGAATTTGATGATGATAAAATAATTCATCATTCCTTCCATGTGAAATCAATTGAATTGTGAACCTCGATTGCTCTGTTAAATTTTTAAATCTGCTCAGTTTACAGTACCTTGTCTCTGTAACATTTGTTTTAAATTTCTGGAAGTAAATAAATATTGTGATTGTGTGCGAGATGGTTATGGTGAATAATAATTCATTTCTTAGCAATCAAACAAAATGCATGTATTCTCTTAACTCTTCTTGAAATAGAGCCCCTTGTTGCTTTCCTTCATAATAAGGACCCTGGAAGGATATTTTTACAGGTCATTTTTTGACTCATTGTCTATCTTATAACCCAGTAGAAGCCTGAAATGTAAATGTTTCCTTACCACTCTTTTTTTTTCTTCTTCTTTTCAATTTCTTCAGCTTCTCTGGTTTTTAAGTGAAGTTAGTGCTTGTGAAAGGGGCCACATATGACAGGAAACTGAAATCCTCCTTCTCCAAAGAACAGGCACAGCACGGACAGTAGCCATGCAGGCCTTCCCCATGCTGCCTCATCAATTTATCTCAGCCCAGGCCCAGAGAGACCACCTCTAGGGAAGTTCAGTCTCTTTTCTTGCTCACTGTTAGGCTTCTCTGCTGAGACTGCCAGCAAGGGTATGCATTGTGGTGGTCATTTTTGTGATATAGACCTATTGGGGCTATGCCAAGACCAGAAAACTCAGCCATTGTAGACCACTACAGTCTGATAGCCCCATGTCAGTAGTGACCCAAAGTTAACTTCTATAAGAATAGGTCAGTTGTTCAGGTGAGAGGCTGCATAGCCTATTAACTCTTCCTGAGCTATCTTTCCTCCCATCCCACATGCCTAGTCGGTCAACCATGTGCAAATAAATAACTTTCTTTCCTATTTGGTTTATATGCATGTGCATCGTTGTTCCTAACTTATCTCTTCCCCCTCACATGTGTTTTCTTCCCTTCTGGCTTGTGTCTCATCTTCTAATAAGTCCTTCTGATGTGCCATCTGGCTTCATTCCAGTGTGCAGACAGTGAAGTTAAGTTTACAGGAATACTCTTCTCAGACTCTGGTTATGTGTACACAGTAAAAAAAACCCCAAACAAATGGAAAAAAAAGCACCTCTCAGAGCCCAGGATCGTGGTATAGGGCTAAAAATAGCAGAGTAGACATTCCTGCTCAGGCTCGAGCCAGGTCTCTGAGCCCACCTCTCCCTTCACCACGTTTCAGAGCCCAGGCTCCAGCCCGAGTAGAATGATTGAGCTACTATTTTTAGCCCTGTAGCGTGAGCCCTGTGGGCCTAAATCAGTTGACTCAGGCTCTGAGACTTGCTGCTGTGGATGTTTTTTCTCCCAATGTAGACGTAACCTTACTCATCAGACTACTGCAGAATTCTTGTAAAAATGCGCTTTACTCCCTGCATGTGGGAACAGAGCAGGTATAACAAAGGGAAGTAGTGCTGATTATATGGTCATGATATTACATGGTAACTGATATATCGTTCAGGTGAGTGATTAAATCATTGCTTTGGGTGGATCGTATGGCGATTGGGGGTGGGACGTATTCACATCCTGACAAAATTCCTTTAATTTTTTCCAGTTGCAGTTTGGTATGAGACGGAAGGTTTTCCTAGTTAAACTATGTGGCTATTGACACTCTCTCTCTTTTTTTTTTTTTTTTTTTTCTTTTTTTTAAAACATCCTGAAGAAAAGCCTTCAATTGGTAATTTATCAGTTGGGGAAGGAATACCAGAACTCAGCCTACAACCTGTTCTTCTGACACTAACTTATTTCAATATGCAGGGAACAATAGCCAACTCCCTAACCTGTGCCCAGCTACATAAACGAGCAGAGAAGATAGCGGTCATGCTGATGGAAAGGGGACACTTACAAGATGGAGACCATGTGGCTTTGGTCTACCCACCAGGTAAAGAACTTGCATGTATTGTACCGTGGGGACCCTAAAAGTTCTGACTTCACTGTTTTTGTTGGAGGACTTTGGAAAAATAAGTCACAGCCATATGTCTAAGCAGTGGTGCAAGTAGAATTTATTTCTTACCGGTACGCTATGCATAGGTGATTCATGGGAGGAACACAAAAGGGAGGCACCAGCTAAAGGGGGGACACGTGACCTCCACACTTGACTCCCCATGTCACTCCTCCCCATCCCCAGCCCTGGGTCTCCGCACTCTCTCTGTCCCCTCCCCATCCCACGTTACTAGGCGGAAGGGGATGGGGCTCTGTCCTCCCGCTGCGCCAGATACAGACTTCTGAACCGCAGGGCTCCCCGGAACCACAGTGGCAAAAGGAGCAGAATGTGGGGCCCGCCACTCCCACGAGCCAGAGCCCTACACTGGCAGCTCCTCCAGCGCGGCTGCATCGCTACTGCCCCCAGCCCCGCCCCTGCCCCAGCCCTGTCCTCCAGCGGGGCTGTACAGACCCCAGACAGGAGACACAGCTGCATGGAAGGGCTGGTGGTGGTCCAGCCACAATAAAGGAGCTGCTGGCGTGGGGCCATCTGGCAGCCCCACGTTCTGCTCCTCTGTCTTTCCGGTACAGTTTACTGGGAATAAATATCTTAATGGTATGGCGTACCTACTTGCACCACTGTGTCTAAGGTAAAATAGGGTGGGAAGGAAGCAGAAAGTAATTTTAAAACAAAATTTTGAGGCTCTCCTTAAGCACACAGGAGCAGTGAAGAACACAAATCCTCTTTGTTCTTTGTGTTGAAATTGTCCTTTAAAATGCTGTTTTGTGTGTAAATTTAAATTGGATAGCCTATAATAGTATAATAGCCTATAATAGTAATTAAGCTTCTTCACTGATAAATTGATGATAATAAAACTGAGCAGTTCATTTGAGTGATGACATGTAGTTTAAACTTTTGGGCCTTCTTTGGTATTTCATGCGTAAAAGAACAGCAGAAGTGACAGTGATCAGCGAAGCTTAGCAAATACTGACAAGGGACTGAAGGAGAAGTCTGTTAAAGAGCTTAGTTGCTCATTTAACCTTCTAGGTGACTTCAAAGTAGTATTTATGCTGACATGGGTGTCTGTGATTAAATTATTTGATTTTCAGGTGAGGATTTTTGTTTTGTTCTTCATGCAGGAATAGACCTGATTGCAGCGTTTTACGGTTGCCTGTATGCAGGCTGTGTGCCAATAACTGTTCGACCTCCACATCCACAGAACATTGCAACGACATTACCTACAGTGAAAATGATTGTGGAGGTGAGCAGACATCTGGAAATCTGCAAGCAGTCTAAACAGGCAGTGGACTAAATATAGAAAATTAAAGTGCTCTTTAGAAGTTTTTCCATCCAAGTTAGCAAAAGGCTACAGGTTTTATAACGTGGGTTCAAACTTCATGCCACAGGACCTGATCCTGTACAGTACCACAAAGTCAAGGGGAGCAGGGAATGTTCAACACTGCTTGAAAGCATACAGCGCCCACACTGTCACAATCAGATGAGAGCGCATTTACATCCACTTCTTTCAAAGACCCATGTAGACGTGTTTTCCAGTATATGACTCTAAATCAGGTATCTCAGGATTATTGATATTATTATTTACACTGACCTAGCTCAGCTGTTTCAGGTTAACCATCTTTAATGTAAACTGTTTTCAGCCAACCTGTATCTGAAACTCCCGCACCACGTAGTTCTTTTTACATGTTTGTAAAAGTCTTTTACAAATTTATGGTTACAAGTTGAGTTAGCAGCTCTTAAACTGACTGGGGAGTAACAGTTTAGAAGTTACATTGTGGCCAGGCTTTTACCCAGAGAGGGATGACCTGGATTTTGTTTGTTTGTTTGTCTTTTAGTCTTACTTGGTCTGTTTTTGTTCTTTGCTGCACTGATACCGCATTGACCACATTGGTGCAAGAAGGGTGCGTGGGGGTGGCCTCTTATGTCTGATGTTGTTTTCTACTTTATTAAATGGCACTCTAGTTCTCTCAGGGCTTGTCTACACTGGCAATTTACAGCGCTGCAACTTTCTCACTCAAGGGTGTGAAAAAACACCCCCCTGAGCGCAGCAGGTTTCAGCGCTGTAAAGCGCCCGTGTAGACAGTAGGCAGACTGGGAGCTACTCCCCTCGTGGAGGTGGTTTTGTTTAGAGCCCTGGAAGAGCTCTCTCCCAGCGCTCTACCGCGACCACACAAGCCATGATAAAGCGCTGCCGTGGCAGCACTTTAGCGTTTCCAGTGTAGACCTGCCCCAAAACTCTCTGGCTAGTAATCCCATTTGTAGACTCCTGCACAGATAGAAAATTTGTATCCACATCTGATCCATGATCCACAAATGTAGTCCCCAGATATAAAGCGAATATCTGCAAATTTGTAAATCTCGACCCATTTGAAGTTAATGGGACCACTTACAAAGTAAGATGCTACTCAGTACGAATGTGGTGTTAGAATCTGGCCTGCTATTAACAGATTAATGGGACCATTATTATTTATTGTAGTGATGGTCTTGTGTTCTCTTGAGATGTTTTAAAACTGAGCATATGCAATAACACTTCAGTGATCCCTGAATCTCTGATAGCCAAGATTGACCAGGAGGGCTGCTAGGGCATGTCTGGCAAACCTTCAGGTGGATCTAAGCTGTCTCATGATCATTTAGCTCTTTTCAATAGGCTAACTTTTTAAATAAAGATTGAAAATTGCCAGCCCTACTAAAGACAGTTTGACTTAGAGGCCTGTCCACCTCTGTTTCACCCAAGGATTCGCTCTCATTCTGAAGTGGAGTGACCTTGTGGAGATTAAACTATTGAGGCTGTTGCAAATACATTGCTGAGTTGCTGCTGTCCTAGGGAAAAATTCTGCCCTCCCGGTACCATCAGTTCAACTCCTTTTGAAGTCAATGGAAGTTGCTTCTGAGAGTGGAATTTGGCCCATAGAACTGTGTTTTGCAGATGCCTAGGGAGTAGTCAAAGTAATCAAACATTACTGTGATCTAACTATATTGTTACTAGAGGTCTAAAAGACTATGGACCAGACTGTGCTCTAATTGGATGGGGGAAACCCAAGCAGGGTGACAGGAAATGGATATTGTTCCATCCAGATGGAGGTGTGTTTGCTGCCCATCCATCAGGGAGCTAGCCAGAAGTTCAGCTCCCCAAATGTGATGTCTCTTGGGACACCCGAAGGGGTCAGAGCTTCTGCACTCTTTCCTGAGTCTCCTGGCTAACCTAATATGGTACCTGAAATACCCAGCTGCCCTTCAGTCTTCCCTCATTCAGTGCTTACACTTTGACCCAGCCTATGCAAGGTAGTACTGAGTGAGTGAACATTATCTTGGCTTGGGATACTGTGTTATATGTTTCAGAGTAACAGCCGTGTTAGTCTGTATTCGCAAAAAGCCGTGTTAGTCTGTATTCGTCTGTATTCGCAAAAATATGTTATATGTTGTGAGTGAGCGCTACTGTCAGGAGCCCTGCCACCACCCTTCTCCACTAAGTGTCCACAGAGAGAGTTCATGAGATCTTAGGAGGTGGAGGAGTCTATAATGTGGAGTCTCTGTTCCTCCCTTCCCCACACTGCACCTGCTGTTGGACCAGGGACCTGGTGTGCTCCAGTGGTTCTCACCCAGTCGTACATCTACCCCTGGGGGTAAGCAAAGGTCTTCCGGGGGAAAATCAACTCTTCTAGATATTTGCCTAGTTTTACACAACTGTCTACATAAAAAGCACTAGCGAAGTCAGCACAAACTAAAATTTCATACAGACAATGACTTGTTTATACTGCTCTATATAATATACACTGAAATGTAAGTACAGTGTTTATATTTCAATTGATTTATTTTATAATTGTATGGTTAAACATGAGAAAGGAAGCAATGTTTCCGTAATAGAGTGCTGTGACACTTTTGTATTTTTATGTCTGATTTTGTAAGCAAGTAGTTTCTAAGTGAAGTGAAGACCAATCAGACTCCTGAAAGGGGTACAGTAGTCTGAAAAGGTTGAAATTGGTGTGAAATTGGAACTGGTGTGATCAGTACAATTACTGCTGATAGCTGCTAATTTTCTCAGCTCACGAGGTAGAGCTTTTTGCATATGAGGCTGAAAGTGTGGGGTTCAAGGATTGATTTTCTCATGTTGACAAAAGGTGGGAGTTAAATGTTCCAGTATGTAGATCCAGACTGTCTCTTTGGGACCAAAATGGGAAAGTATTTGTACTAAGTTCAGTGCTAGAGTAACTCACCGTGAGTCATGCTCAGTTTGGGATTTTCCAATCACCTTTTTCTCCATGCTGGAGGCCTGAATAAGGATATCTATTCTGCTAACATTGACAGTATTGACAGTAGTGCACAGAATGGTTATTACTTTGCACAGATGTTGGAGATAACAGCTTAAGGTTCAGTGGAACCAAACGTGGCTCAGATTCCACAAAGAATATATTCATTAGGAATGCTTTCGCTTACTTGACTTCTCTTCACAGACCCTCAAAGAGTGGGAAAGAAAGGAAAAGTGCTTTGTTTTACATTGTTTCTGTGCTGTGATTTAAAATGTTCAGTAATGTATTTGGGCTTTTGTTTAAACACCCTATATTAAATACTTGTTCAAACAGTATCACATTTTCTTTATGTAATGTATTTGGTAAAATAACTGCCCATTGTCAAAGACAGAGAAACCCTCAACATATGTAAATCTAAAATCCTTTAGAGCCTAAAATCGAGTGTAGGCAAAGAGGAGATGGTAAGCTGACTGTGTCACTTGAGAAATAACTGCTCGAGAGCTACAGTTTGAAACACCAGAACTCTCTAACGTGTTAAGTCGTTAGTGGTCCTGCAGAGAATCCTGTTTGTTTGATTTAGTGGAGAAATCATGGGTCTGTGGCTAGCACACAGTTATTGATTTAATAAGGTGAAACCACTGGAGCATTGCAAGTGTAAAGTTGGGTTTTCATTTTATTAAAATATTTGTGTAAACAAACACGTATTGTGTTCACTTAGGGAATATCCTTGTCATAACCTTCACTACAGGTTTCCCAGGATGATGCTATATAGGGCAAAGTGCAATTTTTACCTATTAATGCGCCGTTAATTTCAATGTAACGATTTGCTGCAAAGTGCAATTATTGCTTGGTCTTGTAAAAGTCCTGTATACCCTCTGAAATTTCAAGGGTCTGCCTTTTTTGACATATGTTCCTGTCTCCTAATCACGGGAAATAAGACTGGTAAACTTAGATACGTACCCTGTTGTAATATAAATCATGGTCTTACTCAGTTTTACATGTGAAGTAATTAGTGTTCTTTTTCCTTTTGTTTGTTAAACTCCCAGGTGAGTCGCTCTGCCTGTTTAATGACTACACAATTAATATGTAAGTTGTTACGGTCACGAGAGGCAGCAGCAGCAGTGGATGTCAGAACGTGGCCTCCTGTGCTAGATACAGGTAAGTAAGTATTAAAGCCAGAGCTGCTCTGTCTTGTTTTACAGTTGAACTTGTCGTGGTTCAAAGATTCATGCAGTGAACTGCCTGTCATTAAAATAAGGCGCACACGTTTTCATTTTTTATTTATTCTAGATGATTTGCCAAAGAAGCGGCCTGCTCAAATCTACAAACCTTCTAACCCTGACACACTGGCTTATCTTGATTTTAGTGTGTCCACAACTGGAATGCTAGCTGGGGTAAAGGTAGGAATTTCACACTAAAAACAAATGTTCTTGTCATGTATGTAACCAAACAATTTGGGCATATATACAATCGAATTTCATTGTAGTCTGGAAGATTCTAAAATTTTCTGTGGTTTTGAAGAATTATAGGGTATGTTATTGATGATCAACAGAAATTCAAGTTGATACTTGTATTTTGCTTATACTGATGTTATATAGAAATTCTACCATCTTTATTTTTTGTGCTTGTAAAAGTTTAGCTCATTCTCCTTAGCTTTCAATATCACATCAAGCACATCTGAAACCACTCATGACCATGTCCTACCTATTCAACTTATGATTCTCTATCTTCCTTTTCCTTGGATGGTTATTTGGATGACCTCTTAAAAAAAAATTAACTCACATTAGGTATAAATTACAGTGTGTGTTCATGCTGAGCACAAAGTTTAATGTTAATTTGTTTCCTTCATCCTGTTACCGATTTCAGGAATGGCAGTAGTTTGGGAATGAACCTGCAGAATGGCATAGTTTATCATTTTAATTACTGTCTTGTCTTCCAGATGTCTCATGCAGCCACTAGTGCCTTTTGTCGTTCTATTAAGCTGCAGTGTGAGCTTTACCCCTCTAGAGAAGTAGCTATCTGTTTGGACCCTTACTGTGGACTTGGGTTTGTCCTCTGGTGCCTCTGCAGGTGAGATTTCTCTTTAGACTTTTTAAACCTCATTTCCATTGTACCATAAAACAAAAGAACAAACTGCATTTGATAATAGAGAGATTTGATAATAGAGAGATTCTTGATTGGCAGTAATAGAGCTGGCTGAAAAGCTGCAAAATATTTTCACAAAAAATGTTGACATTTTATTAGCACTAGTTAGTGGGGAGTTTATAACTTAGTTAACAGTTTTGTGGTTTTCTGTACCCTATGGATGGTGTAATGTTGCAGTAAAAGCATTCTCAGTAACTTTTAGCTTTACTTTAAGACATGTAGGTAGATGTATATGAAAAACGATGTGCTTTACAGAAGAAAATTGAAAACATGGTACAGGGAAGGTCTATGGAAAAGTAGCTGGAATCATTCTTTACTAAGAAATGTTAGATCCTAGAATTATTATGTTTTGACACATTTCACTGAAAGTGCACTGTTGCTGTTTTAAAACCATGCTGAAATTAAGGTAACTTAAGGCATTAAAATGATACAGTGTTGCATAAATGTTTTTATTTAAATTATAATTAAAAGTGAACATCCTATTGGAATCAACACTTTGTTTAGATGCTTGGAGCACTAAAAAAAAATAAATAAAAGTTAATGGTACAGGGACTTGTCTTGCACCAGATAATTACGATTTATGAGATGCATAAACCATGTGCTTGTTAGACTTCAAGCACGTTATTTTAGCATAAGATCCACTTATAGTCTGAGATTGTTCTCTTATTAACCTTTTGGGAAAAAACGGCAATTGGAAAATATAAAAAAAATGATTTGTTCTGATTTAAGCTTGTTGCAATTACTATATTATAATCTGGAACTGACACACCGAGAATCATTATAGTAACATTAACTGTTCTGGTATAAAGCAACAGAAGGCATTTATCTGAGCTTGAACAATGAAAAATCAATGCGTCAGTTTCACTTTCAGGTTTTTAGAGTGGCAGCATTTTGGTTTCAGCAAACCTTCTTTGTTTAATAACAAACTGTAGAAACCATTTTTGTTAGGCTTTGCCTTTTTAAAAAGCTTGTTTTTACAAAATGCAACTCTTGGGCTAAATGTAAGCTGACACAGTTCCTTTAGCTCAGGCCACTGCGATTCCCAAAGAGAACACGTCTTTGCTTGGAGCTGCGGGTGTGATACCCAACTCAAGGAGAGACGCTCACACTTGCTGTCATCAAGCTAGCATGCAAAAAAAGAGTGTAACCGCAAAAGCTACACTCCCAAGTCACGTACCTGTCCAAGTCCTAGCACATACTGGAGGCAGCTAGACCATCCCACAGCTTGTGCTGCCGTGACTGCATTCGTAAGGTCCATACCTTAAAATGTTATCCTAGCACAGTCTTTGTGTGTGTGTGTGTGTGTGTGGTTTTTCTTTTTTTTTTTTTTTTTACGGGATCCAGTGTATTTGTTGGTTTAAACGATAATTGCTCTGGTCTCTTATTTCAAGGTCTA
Source organism: Eretmochelys imbricata (assembly GCF_965152235.1). Classification (NCBI taxonomy): domain Eukaryota; kingdom Metazoa; phylum Chordata; order Testudines; family Cheloniidae; genus Eretmochelys; species Eretmochelys imbricata. Next base: position 247,372,490 of record NC_135573.1, read on the forward strand.
CAAAGGGCTAGAGCTGAACAAAAATCATTTTGCAGGAAATTTTGATATTTCAACATCTTCTTTTCATCCCCAATTGGTACAAAACGTCAAATTATTTGAACTTTTTTACAAAACAAAAAGTTCATAAAAAATGTAGCCTTGGAATTGTTGAAACATTTTGTTTGCCTACTTTCTATTGAAACTAACTATTTTGACATTCTGACATCAAAACATTGAATTTTGAGTCATCTCAACATTAATCTGTGTTCATGTGAACCATCACAATTCCTCATGGGAGTTGTAGTTCATGTGTGCATTGTGCCCTTATTCTCTCTGGCCAAAGTACATCTCCCAGGATATACCATAGTGGCTCAGGCCGAGGGGAGACTGCAGTGCAAAATAGGGAGATACAATTGTACCATGGGGCCACGATAAGGGGGACACACGCAAATTACAACTTCCATGAGACACCATGTCAGCTCAAACAAATGCAGATTAACGTTGACCTGACCAAAAAGGAAATATTTCCCAGTGCTGTTAGCTCTCAGAAGTATTGTGATTTCTGGCCTGTGTTGGAGCCAGTCTTTCAATAAATGAGAAGCTCCAATCCTCATGTAAGTTTCAGACTTGCCCAGAGGAAATCCCCCTCTAATTGGCTGCCTTCCCCACTTCCTGCCTTTTAGGGAAGAGCAACCAATCAGATGCTCCTCCCTGCCTTCCCTTCTGGACCTGAGAGAATTTGGATTAGGGACTGTGGGGAAAGGAGCAGCCAATACCATTTTCACAAGGGGGAAGGAACAGAAAGTGGAAAGAGCCTAGCAGCTCAGGGCAGCTGTGCTTCCTCCTTCCCTTTCATCTTGTGAAAAATGGGTCAGTCTGTTCCTCTCTCCATCACTGCAACACTAGGCTTGGGAAGGAGCAAAGGATCCTGCCTCAGCTGCCACCCCACACCTGGAAGGGAGGTGAAGACTCCCTACAGCTCCAGAAGGAGCAGAGGTGCTCAGAGGAGCTGGGACAGATGTGGGGACAGAAATTATGTATGGCTGGCTGTGCACAGTTGATGTGGGCTGGAGGGGCTGCTTAATTAACTGAAAGGTTGGAGGAGAGGCGGATCTGGGGCTGAATACAGAACACAGAAATAATTATTAGAGTCTAGTTTGGGGAGAAGCTGGAAGCTCTGTATAATTAGGGCAGCATTTTATATAAAGTTCTTTAATTTGATCTCAGTTGGATCTTCCACTGAGAGCCAAAATCAGCTTACCCTACAAATTTGGGACTTGCTGTGCACACAGTGGGCAGGGGAAGTTCAAAAATGAAAAAGATGAATGCAGTATAACCTCTCTCTACTCTTAAAAACCCTCATAGTTTTCAGGGTCTGAGTTTTGGGATTGGCCATACTGACTTTGCTTCAGTTTCCCTAATGGGCCAGTGAACAGCTTCAGCAAAATTGATGTTTTCCTGCAGAAAACATTGAATTCTCTTTTGGAAACCAAATTTTCTGTCAAGCATTTTGATCCAAAAATTCATAATCAGCTCTAATAGATTATTTCTATGTTATATGTAGAAAGCTGACATGAGAACCCAGCGTGGTTCATTTTGCTGCACAGACTTGACTTCCATCTCACACTAGTTTGTTAGGAGTGAAAGTTATTTTTAGGATGCTCTGTAGAAGTACTGCATAGCCCCTTAAGCATACAGTTTGGAGCCTTAAGCATGCAGTAAGCATACAGATTACTCTTTCTAACTTACGTGCCAAAAGGTGATTGTTACTTTTAACATGCCATGCTTTACCTCTGGGGGATATCTGGATGTAAAATTAAATACACAGATTGTGAAGTCTATTGTCATTGCCATTAACTACGCTACTACTTGCTATCCTAACATAGAGATTCATGGTCAGCTCCTACTGTCTTTATTTTTGAAGGTTAAGGGGCTGCAAATGGTAGCAATTCATACTGGATACAGAGCAGGCATAGAAAATGGGCTCCTTTATGCAGTCTCTGAAATAAGAAACACAAGTTAAAACTTTGAATTCAGTCACTTCAGCTATGCATATTTAATTCCTCCATTAACTAGGCCGAAGGAGGTATTCATTCTGCAAACGACCAAAAACTAACCTCTTTTCCCCATCGTAGGTTCTTAGAAGTTATGCTGCCCTGCTTCGCTGTGACGCCCCAGAATGCAATATTCTGTGACGTCAGAGCTATTAAGGAAAGCCCACTGGAGCATGGAGCCAGCCCATTGGTAAGTCTGGAGTATATTGCATGGTTTTGCAAAGTTCGTTTTATTTTATGTCCTAAAGAGTATAAAAAAATAACAAAAAGAAACCTTGCAAAGCAGAGCAATACATGATTTACCAACTTATTTACAAACTGGCTGCATGTTCCAGCAGGGTTTCCTTGGGATCTTTGTCACAGAACGATGCATCCTAGGCATGGCAGCAGAGTCATCAGGCCTATGTGAGTTCACTAATCCAAAAGCTCTTCTTTTTAGCTGTTTGTGCTAGCTTTTTCATGGGGGAATTCATGATGTGATTTGATTTGATTTTTCATATTTTTCTTTGCAGCTTTTGCCTTCCATTCTGAGAAGCTGACCCTACTATTTTGTTTTGCATTGCATTTTTAAATCTCTAAGTTATAATAGTTTTTAAAAGAGCAAACACTTTTCTCCAAATATAAAATCAAAACTAAATCCAATTAAACTACTTTCTGAACTTAAGATATCCCTGTCCTAATGTGTAGACCACATTTATTGGAATAGAGCCTACTACACTCCATGTTAAGAGGGGTTTAATTATAAAACAGAAACATAGGATAAAGCAGATATGAAATTTTTCCTGAATTGTTTGTTAGCCAAACTAAGCTAAGCCCTCTAGTAATTCTGCTTTAATTATCAAAATACAGAAGTAAGTGTGTGTGTGTGTGTGTGTGTGTGTGTGTTGATAAACCAAAATGAAATAACAGTTAATTTTCTAAAATTGAGACTTTGCTAGTGCAGGTTAGTAACAATGTTTTAGTCAAGTTCTACAGTGATAGAGATGCACTTAATTGCCATTTTGGTGCAGGAATGGATTTAAATTGCAAATTAAGACCATAAGAGCTGTATTTTTCCAGTCCCCTAAGACCACATTCAGTGAATACAGTGTGTGCCGTGGAGTTGTGATATGAATGTTTGTTTTGGAAGTGCAATGAGAGCTGCTTTCTTCTTGCACACTTCCTATCAGCCCTGAATGGGCAATTGAAGTCATTGATCAAGTAACTTCTACAGCAAAAGTGAGGTCCTGCAAAGTTTCCTCTTAAACAAATGGATGTAACTGTAGAGGAAGTGAACACCCCTTGAAACCATTGTTTCTTGGAATTGCAACTTTCGAAACTGCAGCAGGAGAGGCACCACTTTCATCTACTACATTTTGTGGCCTAAGTTGAAGATAAGCCTGGGGTGAAATTCTTACACCAGCCCCAAGCCCCTTTATGGCGAATAAAAGGGCTGCAGCATCATAAAGGGGCCGTAAAAGTTCCAGATCATGAGATAAGGTTGCCAACTTTGTAATATTTAAAAACCACTTCTTCCCCCCGAGGCCCTGTCCCTGCCCTGCCTCTTCCTCCCAGGACCCTTCCCCCAGTCACTCCTCTTCCCCCTCTGCCCCAGTTGCTCACTGCTATTCCCCTCTCTCCCCTGCCCGGGTCGGGAGGGACTCGCCTGCAGAACCACTGCTGGGCGCTGCAGCCACCTCATGCTGGTAGGAGGTGGCCCCGGCTGAGTAGTAGCTGGCACGGGTGATGACCCGGTGCCTCCCCTGCCCACAATAACAGGTCTTTGCGTGTCTGGTCAGTAGATCTGACCTGACACTGTCAGATCTCCTTTTCAACCAGACTTTCTGGTGGAAAACTGGGCACCTGGCCACCCTATCAAGAGAGGAGGAGAATTCTGGGAATTCTCCTGGCATAACTGAGGAAGAAAGCCACGGGCTCAGAGAAGGCCAGTGAAGAATTCCCTTGTGCAGGGCAGCTCTCTCCTCTCTCAGTCTGTCACAAGATAAAGACTGGACAAAACTTTCAAACTAGAGTGCCTGAAAACAGGCACTGAAGTAAGTGGGGGACAGGAGGGGCACCATTTTCAATGGTGCTGAACACCATCAACTCTTTGAGTGCTTGTCCATACATATTCCACTCTTGGTGCACATGCTCTTGGGGTTGGAGTCTGTTGTCCAACAGTGTTCTTGGGGGCCATGCATGTGCCCTTGTGCTCCCATACTGAGGATAAAAGGGGCAGATCAGACCCATCTACCGCTCCAGTCCTTCTCAACTCGCAGTTCTTTGATGTTCATGTCTTTGCATATCCTGTTTTCTTACCTGTTGTTGTAAATTGTGTATGGATTAGTGTTAGACAGTAAAGTGTTGCCTGCTGGAAATTTTTTTGATAGTTGTTAATTGTTTGGGGAAGTTTTTACCTTCCATATTATGTCTTTTTTCCTCACTTGGATCTTTTTCCCAGCACCATAGCTTAGTGGTGTCCCATCACAAGTCATCCAGCTTCAAGACTGTCCCTCCTGCAAGGCAGCAATTCTGATTAAGGATGGACCTACCAAGTGCTTTGTTTTCTCTTGGGAAAGCTCATATACTCAGGAAATGTTTGGTGTGTAAGTCCTTAAAAGCAAGGAAGGCATATTAGATTGTTTGATTGCTCTATGTGTCTAGCTTCTGATTTGGAAAGGGCAGACCCCACTGGAAAAGTTCCAGTGCAGTCCAGAAGCATCTCTGTGAATTCTGGATCCACTAACTTCTGAGTTCCATCTTTGACGGTCATTTCAGTTTCAGACTCTGGTAGGACTGCTAAAATTAAATCCACAAAGGATCAACACTCCTCTGGGAAAGCCAGGGACAGATCGCTGATGGGCATTTCCACTAAGAGATCCAACTCACCTCAACACTACCATTTTAGGAAGACCCCATGTCACAAATCAGGTACCCTGGGAGCTCTGAGGGAGCACAGTACCAAGGCTTTGGTACTATCCTGGGATGCAAAGCAACCAGCAATTATTTCAGCAACAGCTCTTACGCTACAAGTCTTATTAGCACTGGTTTCCTTGAAGTTTCTCACTTCAGCACAGTTTGTCAGTAGTGGACATGTTGGCACCGTCAACCTTGATGCTCTCTGTTCGTATTTGGAATTTATGGCAAACCCCTTCTAAGTACTGGGAAAGTTTGTGGTACTGAAGGATTTTCAAGTTTCAGAAGAGCCAGAGCCTCCTCTGGTCTCCAAAGGGCTAAACATGCCTTCCAGCACCAGTGCTCTCCCCTCAACAGCATTGAGTGACTCCTGGAGCTGACTGCCTCTAAACTTACCCTTTGTGAGAACCTTTCTGGTTTTCATCTTTTATTGTATTCTGTTGTGACATGTCAAAGCTGAAAGATGCACAAATCACAGATTAAGATGTGTGAGTAAAAACTGTAAAACTGATGGGGAAATCTGCCCGTCTGGTAGTCACAGGGCACACAGGAGAGAACTGTCAATGTGGGAAACACTTCTGGAGAAAAATTTGTCAGTGACTATGATGATACTGCAACAATTAGTGCTGTACCTTTGGCACAGGGACATTACCAAGTGCACTGGGGAGCCAATAAACAATATTGTATATACAGTACAATAGAGCTCTGGGATTTCATTTTTAAAAGTTCATAACATTTTGTGGAGAGAATTTTAAAATGCATAATTTACTTTTAATTTGGTGCCTGATCCTGGCCCCTTGAAAATGATGGCAAAGCTCCTGTTTATTTCCATGGGAGTGGGGTCAGTTCTTTGGTGAGTAGAAGGTATTGTATTTTCTGTCCAGGAAATGTTTAAATAGTAATAACCAACCATAATCTTTTCTCAGCAGATGCGTATTTTACATGCTACTAACCCAGGTATCTGTGTGCTCTTCCATGAGTTTCTAGCAGGAAGGACCACCTGTATTTTGTAGGTTTTAGTAATCTAGGACTAGGTTCTGCCTACATTTCCACTCATTTCACTTGAATTATATGGGTGTAACAAAGGGCAGAATTTAGCCCTTAACATAAAGCTGTGACAACTGTGCAGTGTTAGTGAGATATAAACATATTGTGCCTAATACTGATGTTAAAGTTTACACTTAAGTGAGAATACCCTTTTTAGTTTACAATCATCTCATCTACAGAATTCTAGCCTGTATTAACAAATCTTATATTTTTGCAGTGTTTATTCAGGACACCAGTCTATTCTGATTCCTCCCTCAGAATTGGAGACCAATCCTGCTCTATGGCTTCTAGCTGTGAGTCAGTACAAAGTGAGGGACACTTTTTGTTCCTATTCAGTCATGGAGCTTTGTACCAAGGGACTCGGTTCACAAACAGAATCACTGAAGGTGAGGAATTCCATTTTTCTTCCAAGTGTGACATTTCTGTAGCATTTAGGAATGTTCTCTGCTCAATAAGTGTGTGTTAAATCCATTCATTGAGGAGAAGATAATCAGAGAGTAAGGGAAATCTTCAATACAGCCAGTATAATTCCTTGCCAAAGGCTGTATATTAGTTTTTGCCACCTGCTGCTCCCTAGCCCTTTTCCAGATTATGAGATTCCTAGTTAAATTTATTCCTTGAGGCTTTCCAAATCTTTAAGATTTGTGTTTATTGTACAGCCCAAATTGCTGTAGCTGGTTGCTAGGGTTGTAAAAGTCAGAACTGTGTGTATTAGCCAACTGCATATTGTATGTATAGCTTACTCTAATAAATATGTTAAATATTTGTTTGGTTTTGACATGCTAGAGCACTCAGAAATGCTCTAATCTTTTTCAGCTTGGGGTCTGGGATATACTGATGCTTTTGTTATGAACCTGATAAATTTTTTGCTATGCATTCTGTTGCCAGTTCTGCTAACTAACTGTAACTGCTTTTAAAAGATCTATTTTTTTTCTCTTCAGTTACAAAGGGGTTTAACTTATCAGATGTCAGTATCTGCCTTCATTTACTGAGAGCTATATATCTTTTTCAGAATTAGAGTAATTTAGGAAGCTATTGTGGTGTAAATGTGAAGCAGAGGAGCTTGGAGCCAGACCGTGTTTTTGTGATTAAATATTTTCTTCCTTCCATCTCCATTTTTTTTTTCTTTGCCATTAGACCTTATCCTTTTGTACCTACAGATGCATCTTATAGTGATTCAGGCTTACAGCTTGTGTAGAACAGTTCCCACCTTTTAGTCGAATCCCAAGCCCAAATGGATTGGCAAATATGTGCCCCTACTACGTCGTCCTCCAAATGTGTTCAGACTCACTGGCTGTTGTCTCGCCTTCTTTCTGTTCACGTTCTCCCTTCCCCCCCCTTTTGTCTGTTTTCTGTGTTTTTTCGTATTTCTCTTTACATTATTTTTTAAAAGTTTGTTCTTTCACATGTTTTTTGTGGACTCTTCTTCCCTGCTGCTTCCCTTTGTCCAACACCTGGAAGCTGAAATCTCACTCTCATGCTGATGGGAAAGCTGCCATTGCTGCCACCGCATGGCTAAGCTGAGTGCCGTGAGAGCAGAGAAAGAAGCTCTGGAGGGTGGGCCTGGTGCCTGTATGTTAAGGCCACTATGGGAACTGGGAGGTAGAAGATGGGTGGCTTTCAAGGAGCAACCTGCTGTGTGTGATATTGGCGGACACAGTAACTTGTTTGGATTGTGTCTTCATGTATCTAGGGAACACGTTGATTCATTCTTCTGTCCTATTTTCATCACTCCAACTATTGTAGCACCTGTTGCCCCTACCCTAGATTGGGAAATGCAGCACTAACGTAAAGCCTAACCAGCACCAGCCACTACAACAGAGACTTATTTTGGTTGATTTGTTTCCATTGCTCTTAAATTTCTTCCAGTTTCAATAAATTATAACAAATGCAGAAATTTGTATGTGTAAAACTTGTAAAATTTCTGATGTCAGTGTTTTTATAGCCTCTCACATGCAACTAGCTGTAAAATGCCAGACCTTCCTTTCATGATTCAGAATTCCCATTATTCTGCTGAAACCCTGTTAGGTAGAGCTCAGGGTGTGTACACTGCCTCCACGCCCTTGTGTCTTTAATAATTCTCCAGTCAGTTTTTTCCTAGGACAGTTAACTCTTCCAGTTCACTGGTCATTGGAGTCCTGAGCTATTACTCGTTACTAGCATATTTTCCCTCCAGAACTTTTTTGTGATCCATTTCCTCGTAAATGCTAGGGAAGAAATTCCAGGCAAGTAGATCTGTTCTACATCAGCCATAAATGTGTCAGTTGGCCATCCAGCTTCCATGAAAGGCTAGAATCGGAGTATTATAATCCTATATTCTTGTGTTCATGTTTTGTTTCACAGTGTGTTTAACACATGTTTTGATGCACAGTTTCAAAATTGATTAACTGTAGCTTGCACTACATTATAAATTCTTCCTAGGGAAGGGGACTGGACCTCTCACGTGTACGGACATGTGTCGTCGTGGCAGAAGAACGGCCCCGAATAGCTCTCACTCAGTCATTTTCAAAATTATTTAAAGACCTGGGTCTCCATCCGCGGGCTGTTAGCACATCATTTGGCTGTAGAGTTAACCTGGCTATATGTTTGCAGGTAAGACTTTCCATGCCTTAAATTTGTACAACTGCTAGTACTAAGAAAATGGTTATCAATGAGCAATTTTCTTGTCAAGCATGGGAGGTTTCATCATGTTTCATGTTGGTCGATTGCTTAGTTGTTCTTTAAGCATATTGAGCAAATCCATCTGTTACTTAATGTTCTCCTTTCGTATGCAAGTAATACACTTCTGCATTTGTCAATGAACCCTGTTCATCCTTCACAATACATTCATAGCATTTATTCTGCCCCAGATGTGCTTTAATTCAGTAACGTGTATCAGAATGATACAACTTGTACTCTCAATACTCTAAAACTAAACTAGTTGGAATTTATTCATGTAGTGCATATCCCTGCTTCCAAGTGCTTTCTTTATGTACTTTAAAACAAAGTAGCTTCCTGCTTTGTGTAGAATAGTTATTTACTTTAATCAGATAAATAATTTCTGCATGAAATATATAGGTCACACAGTGGAAAAACTAATCTTTCTGACTCAGCTATCACCATATGAGGCATCTGTGTATTTCCAATTTGACCCATTCATCAGATGAGTCTCCAGGGAGAACCTGGGATTTATCTTGCATTCTCTGCTTCAGGCATTCAGCTTTGTTGATTAATAGGTTTAAAGGACAGAAAGGAACACTGTCATCATCTAGTCTGACTTCCTGTGTAACACAGATCTTAGATCTTCACCTGTTGATTCCTGCATCCAGCCCAATAACTTGTGCTTTAGTACATCCACATCTTTTTAGAAAGACACCCAATTTTGATTTAAAGTGTCCAAGTAATGCATAATTACCGTACTCCTTAATAAAATGTTCTAGTATTTAATTATCCTTAGTGTTATGGCACAATTTTTCTATTTTATTTTTTATTTCCAGTTTGAACTTGTCTAGCTTCAAATTCAGCGATTGGATCTTGTTATGCTTTTGTAGGCTAGATTAAAGAGCCTTCTACTATCACATCTTCTCCACTTAAATATAAATAGATGAATGAAGAGGTAAATAGATGGCGCTGCTTTAGTCTCCTGCTGTAAGGCATATTTTCCAATCCACCTCTCATTCTTATGGCTCTTCTCTGAATCCTTTCCATTTTTCAATATCCTTTCCAAGTCTGGATAACAGAACTGGACACGAGCAGCATCTCACCAGTGCCATATATATAGATAATATAACCTCCTATTCCACTAGTTCAAGGATCACAGTAGGCCTTTTCAGAGCAGCATTGGAAGTTGGCTATCGACCATGTCCGTTAAGTCTTTTGCAGCCTTGAGTCCCCCATTCTGTAAGTATAACCCACATGCATCGAGCAAAGACTATTGTACCTTTTTAGCTCTTGTACCTACCACTGTTCCACGTTGGGGATCTCTTCGTGGATAGTAGCAAAAGCCTTGCTCAAATATGGAAGCCAAAACCACATCTGAGCAGAAGTACTGCAAATAATGCACTTGCCTCCCTCTTCTCCTACTCATCATTTTTATAGCCCTTTGTTTTACAAGCAAGGTCATCCAAAAACGCTTCACAAGTACAGGTGATCAGCCCAGCACAGACCACTGCTTCTGTGTCTTATCCCCAGCTTCACCCCTGGCCTGTTGCAGGGAACTGAATAATGAAGGCCTTCATCAAACCTTGGTCTAAAGTGACCTCACTACTGCAACATGCCAACAGAAAACAAATACAGGAGTTGAGCCACTTCTCTACCTCTCATGTAACCCAGAGCTAAATTAGATGGTGATTTTAATGATCACTATAGTCAACTGAGTAAGATAAAAAGTCATTATTTGTTCTGGAGATAGCCCTCTTCTAATTCCATATTCTCTAATTACTGTCATAAATAGCCTCCCAGCATGTAAAAGTTCAAGCAAATCTCTTGCACTCCTAAAAGCAATATCCAAATCCTTTTAGAATGAATGTCCCTTCTGCTTAATACATGTAAGATCTTGGACTCAGACAGAAGTCATGTTTAGAAATGCTTGTGTTAATGTTAGGTTTCAGAGTAACAGTCATGTTAGTTTGTATTCGCAAAAAGAAAAGGAGTACTTGTGGCACCTTAGAGACTAACCAATTTATTTGAGCATAAGCTTTCATGAGCTACAGCTCACTTCATCGGATGCATACTGTGGAAAATACAGAAGATGTTTTTATACACACAGACCATGAAAAAATGGGTGTTTATCACTACAAAAGGTTTTCTCTCCCCTCACCCCACTCTCCTGCTGGTAATAGCTTATCTAAAGTGATCACTCTCCTTACAATGTGTATGATAATCAAGGTGGGCCATTTCCAGCACAAATCCAGGATTTAACAAGAAGGTCTGAGGAACGGGGGGGGGAGGAATAAACAAGGGGAAATAGGTTACTTTTTATAATGAATCAACCATTCCCAGTCTCTATTCAAGCCTAAGTTAATTGTATCCAATTTGCAAATTAATTCCAATTCAGTAGTCTCTCGTTGGAGTCTGTTTTCGAAGTTTTTTTGTTGAAGGATAGTCACTTTGAGATCAGAAATCGAGTGACCAGAGAGATTGAAGTGTTCTCCAACTGGTTTATGAATGTTATAATTCTTGACATCTGATTTGTGTCCATTTATTCTTTTACATAGAGACTGTCCAGTTTGCCCAATGTACATGGCAGAGGGGCATTGCTGGCACATGATGGCATATATCACATTGGTAGATGTGCAGGTGAACGAGTCTCTGATAGTATGGCTGATGTTATTAGGCCCTGTGATGGTGTCCCCTGAATAGATATGTGGGCACAGTTGGCAATGGGCTTTGTTGCAAGGATAGGTTCCTGGGTTAGTGGTTCTGTTGTGTGGTATGTGGTTGCTGGTGAGTATTCACTTCAGGTTGAGGGGCTGTCTGTATGCCAGAGCTGGCCTATCTCCCAAGATTTGTGAGAGTGTTGAGTCGTCCTTCAGAATAGGTTGTAGATCCTTGATAATGCGTTGGAGGGGTTTTAGTTGGGGGCTGAAGGTGACGGCTCGTGGCGTTCTGTTATTTTCTTTGTTAGGCCTGTCCTGTAGTAGGTGACTTCTGGAAACTCTTCTGGCTCCATCAATCTGTTTCTTCACTTCCGCAGGTGGGTATTGTAGTTGTAAGAATGCTTGATAGAGATCTTGTAGGTGTTTGTCTCTGTCTGAGGGGTTGGAGCAAATGCAGTTGTATCGCAGAGCTTGGCTGTAGACAATGGATCGTGTGGTGTGGTCAGGGTAAAAGCTGGAGGCATGTAGGTAGGAATAGCGGTCAGTAGGTTTCCGGTATAGGGTGGTGTTTATGTGACCATCGTATATTAGCACTGTAGTGTCCAGTAAGTGGATCTCTTGTGTGGACTGGACCAGGCTGAGGTTGATGGTGGGATGGAAATTGTTGAAATCATGGTGGAATTCTTCAAGGGCTTCTTTTCCATGGGTCCAGATGATGACAATGTCATCAATATAGCGCAAGTAGAGTGGGGGCATTAGGGGACGAGAGCTAAGGAAGCGTTGTTCGAAGTCAGCCATGAAAATGTTGGCGTACTGTGGGGCCATGCAGGTACCCATAGCAGTGCTGCTGATTTGAAGGTATACATTGTCCCCAAATGTAAAATAGTTATGGGTAAGGACAAAGTCACAAAGTTCAGCCACCAGGTTAGCCGTGACATTATCGGGGATAGTGTTCTTGACGGCTTGTAGTCCATCTTTGTGTGGAATGTTGGTGTAGAGGGCTTCTACATCCATAGTGGCCAGGATGGTGTTTTCAGGAAGATCACCGATGGATTGTAGTTTCCTCAGGAAGTCAGTGGTGTCTCGAAGGTAGCTGGGAGTGCTGGTAGCATAGGGCCTGAGGAGGGAGTCTACATAGCCAGACAATCCTGCTGTCAGGGTGCCAATGCCTGAGATGATGGGGCATCCAGGATTTCCAGGTTTATGGATCTTGGGAAGCAGATAGAATGCCCCAGGTCGGGGTTCCGGGGTGTGTCTGTGCGGATTTGATCTTGTGCTTTTTCAGGGAGTTTCTTGAGCAAATGCTGTAGTTTCTTTTGGTAACTCTCAGTGGGATCAGAGGGTAATGGCTTGTAGAAAGTGGTGTTGGAGAGCTGCCGAGCAGCCTCTTGTTCATATTCCGACCTATTCATGATGACAACAGCACCTCCTTTGTCAGCCTTTTTGATTATGATGTCAGAATTGTTTCTGAGGCTGTGGATGGCATTGTATTCTGCACAGCTGAGGTTGTGGGGCAAGTGATGCTACTTTTCCACAATTTCAGCCTGTGCATGTCGGCGGAAGCACTCTATGTAGAAGTCCAGTCTGCTGTCTCAACCTTCAGGAGGAGTCCACCTAGAATCCTTCTTTTTGTAGTGTTGGTAGGGAGGTCTCTGTGGATTAGTATGTTGTTCAGAGGTGTGTTGGAAATATTCCTTGAGTCAGAGACGTCGAAAATAGGATTCTAGGTCACCACAGAACTGTATCATGTTACTTTTCCTCTGATGTTCTTGTTAAACCCTGGATTTGTGCTGGAAATGGCCCACCTAGATTATCATACACATTGTAAGGAGAGTGATCACTTTAGATAAGCTATTACCAACAGGAGAGTGAGTTTGGGGGGGAAGGGGAGGGAGAAAACCTGGATTTGTGCTGGAAATGGCCCACCTTGATTATCATACACATTGTAAAGAGTGATCACTTTAGGTAAGCTATTACCAGCAGGAGAGTGGGGTGGGGGGAGAGAAAACCTTTTGTAGTGATAAACACCCATTTTTTCATGGTCTGTGTGTATAAAAACATCTTCTGTATTTTCCACAGTATGCATCCGATAAAGTGAGCTGTAGCTCACGAGAGCTTATGCTCAAATAAATTGGTTAGTCTCTAAGGTGCCACTAGTACTCCTTTTCATTTCGTGTTAATGTTGTGAACTCAGACATCTACATGACCTGTTTCACTTAATAAATATTGACTTAAGTTTCTCCTGTTGAACGAGTTCTGTACCCTTGTGGAGAAACTGTTTCTTGCTCTCTCTCGAGTACCTCTAGCTGTAAGGGAGATAGAAAAACCTAATGAAACAAGTAATCAAAATTTTCATTTAAAAAAGAACCCCCAAACTTCATCCTTGGAAACTCACATCAAAGAGATCCTCTGCTCGCTTTCTTTTGGAGAGCTGATAGTTAGTTCCATTTAGCAAATAGGTCTCAGTTTACCCTCTCACCGTGAATACATCCAAACTTTAAAAGCTGCATATCAGGGAAAATGCAGGTACTATAGATACCTACTGTGCAGGTAGATCCAGAACACTTGTTTCCCATAAAAAGTAACCGTTCTCCTAAGAATTCCCTGGTCAAGAAAACAAAGGAGAATCAGATGAATTAACCACTTAGTAACAACAGTCTGCTAGTTATGCTTCCTGCATCGCTTTTGACTTTGAAATGGCTGCAGGATTTCCTTTTGTGTGGGAGAAGGTTGGGGAGGGAGACATAGCTCAGGGAAATTATGGCATTGCTGTCATGACAGACTGCTCTAAGCGTCCACTAAAACTTCTCAAGTACATGAGGTTAGTGGCCCTTCAATTCCTGAAGCTCCATCCCTGAGACTGTCTTTCAAAGCTTTGCTTGAATTCACTCCGTGCTCTGATGCATATGAGAAGAGGCCATGAAGGGCATTGTAGATAACAAGGACAAGCTTCCCTTTGTAAGCTGGGAGGCTTCACTTGCCACTAATGGAGATCTCCCTTTCAGGCTTGCACTAGTCCCCAGGCAGTTTGACATCATGCTGTTTGGTGGCTGCCTCACCAACACAAAGGCACTTCAGTAGGACCATACTGGCACTAAAAGCAGCAAATGAGTTGGGAGAACACTGGCCAGTTCTATAGTTTAGACCTTCAGTCAACCTCAAAAATATTGTTGAACCTAATGTATATGGAAGCCCAGATTAACCCAGAGAAATGGCAGGCATATCCCATCACTTGAGAACCTGATCAATACTGAATTTTATTTGGGGTACTTTTTTTACTTGAGTATGTATGTATGTTGGCTTTCTGACTGAAACTCAGCCCTTGGGAGTTGTGTGAATGCACAAAATTATAGGCAGTTCTTGAGACGGGATCACCCCTCAAGTGAATATTTGTTAACGATTTTGACTGCAGATTTAATCTGTCTTCAGCACAAAATAAGAGGGACGCCCAGCCCATTAACATCCGGGAGAGAACAGATGTGGCTACTCAGGTTGGCAGAGATCTTTGGGTGTGCTTGAATAGCTTAACAGCAGGCACCTCAATCCATAGGAGGAATTAGAAGTATGTATGTGATTTTTTTTTTTAAATAGCTTTGAGTGGAAAACTGCTTAAGTCGCTGTTTCGAAGTAGTCTAATGCCTGTAACATTGCCCTGTAAATCACTCTTATGGGCAGAATGGCTCTTAAAGCATTTAAGCAAGGAAGATGTGAAGTGTGTTTTGAAGTAATAGTGGAGCCATTATTTACAAAAGTAACTGCAAAATAGGCCTTTCAATAGAAAATGTAAAGATGCCAAAATCCTCTGGAATGCTTGGCTACAGCAGGGTTGCTTCCTTTAAAGCAGCTGGTACTGTTGACTGTCAAAGCCTAGATTCTGGGATAGATGGACTACTGTTCTGATTCAGTATAGCAGTTCCTATGATTTGTAGTATACAGGTATCTTGACCTGAAGAGCATTCTGTTTCCTGGATGGCAGATTGAAGAGCAGAATGGGTCTTAACTGTTTCTCAGCAATGTTCTTTAAGTTAGCATCTCTTCAGCATGTTCAGGAAGTGGTCCTTGTTTGCTGGGGTCTTAATGCTGTGCTTCAAAAAAATACTTTTGTACATTTCTGAGCCAGTGGGATCTCCTTTGTGTTTATTCTTATAATTGGTGTAATCCTCCCTCCTACCCTGTAATCATTATATGAAAGAAGATGGAGGAATTATTGACATCTATCAATATATAGTCATTGAAACCTTACTTTCCATAAGGCTGGTTGTCAGGCCCATTTGAGGTTCCTCCTAAAATTTGCACCTATGTTATCTTTATCAAGAGGTCTTAGTGCTCACCATTTGCTCCGTCTCCAGAGAGAGGCCTATCCTGATTGTCTTCAGAGTGAGTTACCTTTTTATTTGACTTGGATTCAATCTCTTATTCTTCTCTTACTTTAATTCCATCAACAGATGATCCTATAGATTGATTATTCCAAAGGGTCTCATTAGAGGGTCTTCAGGGGCTGAGCATATCCTATGTTTATAATGCACAGTGTGTGTGCTTTTGCTAGAGGTCATTGACTGAATAACACCTGTATTCTGGAAGCAGTCTTCAGCAACAGGGCAATTCTGTTCTGTAAATAGTTCTAAGTTCATCTAGTTATCTTGGAATTGTTAGTTTCTTTAATTTTTCCTCTTTTCAGACTAGTGACAAATGAAGGATACAAGCATTTTACCTAAAAAGTGCTCTGATTTTTCGAACAAGCTTCTTCTATTTTTTCCTTTAAAGTGAGGTGGTATGTAAAGAAGAAAAAACGAATTTTGGAGCATGTTTATCAATCTTATTTTATGAATATATACTTAGAAAAGGCAGGCATTCTAATAATCCCTTTGATACAAAACTGTTTTATACTACTAAACTAATGGTAATCTTAGTATTGCACCATATGGAATACTATGAGACTAATACACTGACGCTGAATTTATTCCTTCTGGCTAATTTTAGACAGAATTACCATATGTCACTAAGGGCAAGATTTGTAAAGGTGTTGAGGCACCTAAAGATACAGATAGGTATTTTTGAAAATCATAGGCACCTAAATGCCTTTACAAATCCAGCACCTTATGACTAAAAGTCATATAGGTATTTGGCAAAGGTATTTCTGAGATAAGTAGATTGTATATAGCATATTTTACTTCTCATGTATAATATCCTTAGTATTCTCTAAAGAATTAGAAAAGTAGGGATGAGCTATTACCAAGGCAGAGGTGCTCCTCCAGAATTTTTAGCTTTGTAAGCTAGCTTTCATTTAAATACTTGGAATTTATTAAGTTTTTAGTGCGGGGAGAAGGAGTGGCACAAAAAGGCATTGAAGTTCAAATTACATTCATTCAAATTACAACTCCCATGCTTAATTATCCTTGAGATAAAATCTTTTTCCAAAGAGTCACTTTGTTATTAACCTCCGCTGGAGAAGAAAATATCTTCAGCCACATTTGCTCCTTTGAAAGAAAATGGTCAAGTACATTTTTGTTACACTATAATTAGAAAAGTTACTCAATGCTTCATGTAGCTTTTTTTAGTTGAGGAAAACTGTGTATTGATGCTTCACTCCAGTTAACACCAAAATATTAATTGCTTTGACTGAGAATTCTATTAGTAAAATTTTTTAGGAGGCAATGCTTGTTTGTGTCTTTTTCCTTAATAAAAGATCACACTTTTGAGGATCTCCTACACCAGGAATAATGTGGAGTTGCTTTTAGAGAACTAGAACTGTTCTGATAAAGGACTATTCAATTTTTATGTATATTTCTTCAAGTAGTAGTAAATTCTTGGCATGTATGATTTTGTACTTGCATATGTAGTACAAATCCTTCAGATAGTTTGCCAACTCTCAAGATTTTCTGGTGAGTCATGATATTCAATGACTTCCTTAAATCTCCATCTGCTGGAATTATGCTAGGCTCACTAATATAGACATAGCCTAAGTCAGTATAGGAGGTTCTGTCAGCGTAGAAACACAGCCTCCCCGAATGACATTAGCTATGTCAACAGAAGCCCTCTTCTGTTGACATAGCTGCATCTACACTGAAAGGTTTGTCGTCACAGCTATGTTGGTCAGAAGTGTGGTATTGTCATACCCCTAACCAACATAGCTTTGGCGGTATAACTTTTCAACATAGACCAAGCCTTACTTGAGATTCTCAGATATTCGTGAAAAAGTAAATTTTTACGCCTCATGGTTCCCGAGCATCCTGAAAATGTGTTACCCTAAAGGCGCCCACACCAGAAGGAAAATTAAAAGAACTCAACACTTATCTTTTGAAAATCTCATGATTTTTTTGTTGCCCAATTCATGACTTTTAAACACTTGTGGTTGGCAATATTGTACATACACAATTGTCCATGACTTCAATAGAAGTTAGGCACATGCATCTCAGAGGGAAAGATTTATCCCTACACATGTGGGTTTTTTTTCTCCTTCTAAACATCAGACACAAGAAAGGATATGCTTGCTGGCTTTGTATGAACACTATTACAGAAGAATCTATAAAATATATCTCATTGTTTCTAATCAAGAGTTAAAGTTTCACACTAAGTGAATTTGTATACACGTGGTTAATGTTTCAGCTAGATCTCAACCCAGCCTCTAATTCTTTGGGCACAGTTGGTAGGTAGCACAGTCATCTACCAGATTTACATGCGTCCACAGAGTTAGAGGACAGTGTTGAAAATTAAATTCCAAATGTTGTGCATTGAGTTCATATTGAAAAACCTTATGAGGGCAGTTTAGGGTATTTTTAAAAGTCAACTCTGGAATTGGAGTGTTACATTTTTGCATTTGTGTATATGTTTGGTAATGGACTTACTGCTCTTAAGCTGGTCTCATGCTGAGTTGCAGTTTTATAGTATACGGTGAAACCTAGACATTATTATCTATATGGCTATTCTCAGGCAGCAGTGTAATATGCAAACATGTCCTATTTAAAAATGCTCCCTCTTCCCCTTCATTCAAAATATACCAATTTTTAGCCGTTGCCGTTGCCGTGACAATTTCCTCTAGGATAAGAAGTTGACAGCCTAGTTCTATTGGCACTAATATTGTTATTAAAGCAGTGCACCACAATCCAGTGCTCCTGGAACTGTCTGACTTCATTGAGCATAGGTCCAGTCCCATGCGGCCCTTCGGAGTTTAGGTTTTCCACGTGCCAGCACAGTCAGTGGTTGCTACATCACCAGAGTGTCTGAAACAGCAGGCTTAGTAACAGAGGGATAATCGTTGCTGTATTTTTTATTGTTCCTTCACTGTACTGTTGAATCTTGATGTTGAACTATTTGCTTTTTATTAGTATTGACTTTTACTGCTTCACACCCTGCATTCCAGGGTTTGTGGCCCAAGAATGAAGGAGTTTTGTAGTACCGAGTTACATAATTAGCTTTGAACATATAGAAATCAGACTATACAAGAAGCCTTGATTTTATTCTACCCTATGAGCAGGTTAATCTGGGTGAAAAATGTGTAAGTATTCTTTTTTCCCCCTTTGCCAACTAATTTTGCCCCAAAAAACCAAAACCCAGATACTTACTGCTTTTAGGGGGGAAAAGTAATCACTAACAACCTTTATTTGTTAGAGTAATGGCAAACTTGTAGCCCCTGTTTCAATTTATGTGCATTTAAAATAGCAAGTCTATTATATTTACTTACACTTTCACATGAAAGATAGCGTGCTTAACATAAATTGTCTACTAACATTGTCTGTAGTGTCCTAAAATCACTTAAGTCTGTTTGTCTAAGGTTAACAGTCTGTTGCTGTCTCTTCTGTTGCTCTACTAAAATATCGACACCTCATTTTTTACTTTTTTTTAAACCTTTAATGGTAAAATAGTTAATTTATAAGATTCCTGTATTTGACATTGTTTTTCTTTTTATTTTACTCCCCGCTTTTTGCATTTCCTCTCTTTTTTTTTTCCTCTCCCACCCTTCATTCCCATATGTCGTTATTATTTTTGTCTTGTGTTACTTTCTTTCCTTCTCTCCTTCATCCCTGCTATTCCTGCTGCTATAGCCTCACAGGCTGGGGAAGCTGGCCGAGCAGGTAGGGGATTTTCACGTTCCCTAAATACCCACCTATCAGCTTCCAACAGTGGGACAGACTAGAAATTGAGTCTGGAGATTTGAGGATTATCAGATTCTTTGTGTGTGATTATGAACAAGTCCAGTACAGTTCTGACTGGATGCAGGCTTCATGAAAAGTTAGCTGGCTATAGTAATTATTTCATTCACACTGAAAATAACTATTGCCATGATGGTTGTCTTTAATTTTCTAACTAACTTGTTTCCATTATTTTACAAATTGGTTACATTCAATTTTTTTTAAAAATTAAGGGTAACAGTTTTTTTAGGTTTTTTTCCACATTCATCCTTACTTGAACTAAGCTCTCCACTCAGCACTAGTCTGTTACACTGCTGAGTTTATTAGTAGACGGCAAATCACATCTTTAATGGCTAGATAGGATGTTGTATCTTGTATTTTGTATCATTACAAGCTAAAGAGGCTAACGTGCATGTGCAGTGCTGTTTCTCTTTGACTCTTTTGGTGGTGGGTTACTGATCAGTGTCTGTATTGTAAAGATTAATTCTTAGTAACGTCTTTTCCTTTTTTCGGTATGGAAATTGTTTACCTGTAGAACATCATCACATTTTTCAGTGCTGAACAAATTGTGGAACTACCAGTAAGCATTTCAGTAGAAATGTAAAATAGCAAATTGGTTTTAATTCTCTTAGCTCTAAATATGTCCATTTCTAAGAATTATATTGTGTTATATATCTTAAAGTGGCTAGAAGACATTGTGGTTCGATGGTCTGTAATATTCCTTGAAAACCTAAGTAACTGATACAAGGGTTCGTGTAACTATTATTTGGTGTTCAAAACATTAAGCTGCTTAGAACAGAATTTCCAAAATTCCATTGTTCTAGCTTTCCACCTGGCTGTGGAGTGGAGTATGTAGCAAAGAAAAGATCACTCGATATAGGAAATTCAGATTATACATGGTGATGAGTTTAAGCACTTGGATAAGGGAAAAATCATTGCAGAGTACAAAACCACTGTAAAAACAGTCTGCTGTTACCAGAGTGACTGAATATTATGACACCAAATGGGCAGTAAAAATACAAAGTGGAAAGCTGATAAGGAACAGAATAATTGCTTATATATCTTCAATCCATATCAGTTCATGTCATGTGTTCTGCCTTTTAATATCTTTAGCTTTAAATATATGCTCTGTTGCATGTGTGGAAGATTCTTTGCAAATCATGTTTCACATTCCTGACCACGTGCTTTTACCATTAAACTGTGTCTCCGCAGCAATTTCAGCATTCCTTTATATGAAAAAACATTTAATATATTTTTGTATGTATCAATGTGCTGAATAGTCAACCTTTTGGAAGCAAAAAAGCTTATGTTGACATTTAATTAGTACAATCATTTGAAGTTCTCACAAGCCGCAAGGCAACAGTTATCCTAGGGTAGGTATATTTGGAGGTTATTGTATTGCGATTGTTATAATAGTATAATTATCATATAATACATAAGATATTATAATCAAGTTTTAGTTTGGTTTTATTTGTACCTTAAATAAATATTATTTGATTAGCCTAACTAAAAGACCATTTTTTCCATTCCTAAACCATAAAGTTACTTTGACAGTTATTCCAGTTAGAATATGTTGCATTTCATATCATTATAAATTCATATAAATGAAATTCTAACTAGAATATGTTACATTTTACAGGGAACATCCGGACCAGATCCGACCACTGTGTATGTTGATATGAGGGCACTGAGACATGACAGGTATGAACCCCATCTTTCTTGGTTTCACAATATGCAGATTGGACCGATTTGCAAGTGCATAGCAGGAACAGTATTACAATACAGTTGTCAAGCTGTGAAAGTGGTAGTAACCCTCAGATTCTTACTGATTTCCACCAGCCACCTAAAATAGAAATGACTGAATTAACAAAACGCTGGTATAATCGCAGGTGTTCGAGATACTGTGGACAGCATGTTGACACACTTAATGCTGTATGCTTCTCTACTTCTTTCGTTTTGTTCAAGGTCACACTGGCAATCCAACTCTTTCTAATAGGGGTGCTGCTTTTTTTTTGTTTCACTCCCATCGGGCTTGATTCACTTTACATCAGGCCATTTTAACCGAGCTGAGGGTTTGCTAGCTAGTTGGATAACAATTTATTGTATGAACTTTAATACTTTTACTCAGCTCAGTGGTACGAGATGAACCTTTATACTAGTATTACTGCATCTGTATGAAGGATTGTCCCATTTTAATTACATCTGTTTCTAAACCAATACAGTTAAAGGACAAAAACTGCATGTAAACCAGACCTAAATCTTTTGCCCTAATGTCCAGTTTCTCTTGACTGCTAGCAGGTTCCCTCCTTTACCAGGCTAACTCTTACTAGTCTATCTGGTTGTATACCTCTCTATGCTGGAGTCTGTAGCTTAGCTCTGCCACTGACTTGCTATGTAACCTTAAACAAGTCACTTAACCATTTAGCTGTAAAATGAAGATAACAATTAGCTATTTTACATGGGTGTTCTGAGAAATAGTTAATGTTTGTAAAGCACTTTGAATGTATAAATCACTAGTTGCACCGGTACAAATCTTTTTCCTGGAGGAGGTCTAAGAGTGCTGTCTCCCTATCTTGTTCACTGTATTACATTAGTCAAAACATTAATTCCAACTGGCAGTTTCAAATCAGGTTAAATTACTGATTAGGCAATTTATAGTGGCTTCCTTCTACAGTAACTTTTAACTAAGTCTTCTCTGTGTCTGCTAAGCAATTTTTTTACTTTTGTTTCAAAAACATTTCACTTACTGTTGAGATTTAGCAGCTGTAGACTCACCCCTAGGAAACATAAAAGCTTTCCCCGCAGAGGTGGTTGGAAATTCATTTGAAATATTATGTTGGGGTAAAGGGGAAAACAGGAGGACTTTTTATTGTGGAAGCTTTTTTTTTTTCCCACTTTTCCAACTCGAAATCAATTTTTTTTTGGAGGAAAGCAGGTACTTTTTGTGACTATTTCTTTTTGTTGAAAATCTAATTTCCCATCAAAAGTTGAAATAGAAAATTTTGGACCAGCTTTATTCACCAGTTCTGCTTCTGGGAAAAAAGTGTATTTGGGAACAAACCCAGCTAGTCTTTTCTTTCATTGTGGTAGTAGAGAGCTCTCTCCCTAGGACTGGGTAAGAACACCATCCATCTTTCACATATACTCTCTGAGAATACTCTGAGGTTGCAGTCCTCAGTAACCTAATGAATCACAAAATGATTATGCATTAGCACATGTAGCCTGGTTGTCGGGACATTAAATAGTTCTTTGGCAGTGCAGGGTACGCAACAGTGCCCAGCTGCCTCTCTACCCAAACAAGTCTTATTAATTCAATGCTGCTCTTCTGAGACACAGCACTACATATGACCATACTGATGCCTAATCAGATTCAAGTGAAACTACACTATGCAGAATTCATCCACAGAGTATACAGCAATTGTAATCTTGCAATTTTTTTGTGAAGCAATTAATTCTGTGCAATATGTGCATAACACGCATGAAAGTAGACCTACTGAGAAGCTAATTTCTTTTTCCTAATCTAAATCAATGGGAGGTGGTACAGTTCTGTACTTAGGAACAAAGACATTGCCTCACTTCTTAACCTCTTCCATCACTACTTAGAATGTCACTCGTGTGGGAGAAAATAATTTTAGCCTACACTACACTGTGGCTATGGCGAGGAGCATTGATTGGGAAAAGAGAGAAGTAAACACAGGGAGAAAGAATTAGTTTTTCTACTAGGGGAAGAAGGAAATCTGTAAAGTAGTCCTTAGTATGAAAATGTATTCTCTTTTTACAAGCTGCATAAAATTGATTTACACACTGTATCTACAGTAAATACTTTCACCTTCTTTAGCCTGTCATGGAAAAATAGATGCTGTTACCAAGATCAGCGTTTGCAGTGTATTAATTTCTTTTTGGTGTCCTGGTTATAGAGAACACTAAGGGAAATTGTTAGAGTTGGCCTAG
The DNA here is from genome assembly GCF_965152235.1 of Eretmochelys imbricata. Lineage (NCBI taxonomy): Eukaryota > Metazoa > Chordata > Testudines > Cheloniidae > Eretmochelys > Eretmochelys imbricata. The sequence goes on from NC_135573.1 coordinate 247,395,842, forward strand.
ATTTGCTAACATAACTCTTAATTTGATGGATTAAAGCCGCAGTTCAGAAGTATTAGACAAATGAATTTAAAATTCAGGTCATAAATTGGAGGACATAATCCCTTCATGTTTACTGTTTTATAGCCAGTTGAGTGGAACTGAATATCACTGTACCTAAAAATAAGACTGATGTGCATAGCCGCGAGAGTGTAGAGTGACAGTCCAAAGCCACCCTTTGAAACGTTCTTAGCTCAGATAGCCCAAGAGCATTATACTGTAAACTGGGTATACCTCTTACCTTTTACCAGAGAGAAAGTCAAGTTTTCCAAAATGTGTAAAAGGAAAAAAAATGTTTTATATGTTTTTAATTTGGCAATACGCTTTCTAATTATTCCTAAAACACAGCTAAATATGTCATCTTCAAGTCTGATAAACATGGTTTTATCTGTGCAGTAACAGTTTTCATCTACCATATACATGTTATTCTTAAATAGAAATTAATATTTGACAAAACCTTGAACAAAACAATACCTGTTTCTAACCCTGCCAGTAATGATGTTTGGATAACAGTGCATGACTAATGAAAACACCACCTTTGAGTAGTAATTTAGAGCAAAATCCCTGTGCTATGTGCAATTTGGGTAGTTATTGGCCAGAATTGAAACACTAGATGTAAACATTGCCAACGGACTGTACTGCTGGATTACAACTGTACTTCTCTATTTAGAACAAGGGTGGGAAAATGTTTTGGCCCGAGGGCCACGTCTGGGTATGGAAATTGTATGGGGGATATGAATGCTCACAAAATTGGGATTGGGGTGAGGGCTCTGGCTGGGGGTGCGGGCTCTGGAGTGGGGCCAGAAATGTGGAGTTCAGGGTGCGAGAGGATGCTCTGGGCTGGGACAAAGGGGTTCGGAGGGTGGGAGTGGGATCAGGGCTGGGGCAGAGGGTTCAGGCAAGGGGGAGGGGCTCAGGGGTGCTCCCCATCCATGGTCCAAGGAAGAGGGTGGTTCAAGGAATGAAATCGCTGCTATACATGCATATAAAGGGCTGAAAATGTCTAGCTAGTAAAGCAGACCTCAGTTATCTGCAGGGTGATGTATGCAGCTGTCTTCATCTTCACTAACAGACAAATCATAGATAGAAAACCAATTAGATTGTCAAAACCAGCATTTTGGATGCATTGTGTCAAAATGAGGATAGCAATAGAGCGTTAAAATCATTAATTCATCCACCATTAATTCATCCACCATGTGATCAGTTGTCTGCCAATTCACTATACTTTCCCATTTGAAAACTTTCCCATTAGCAGTGGAGCTGGGCAGCAAAGAGTTTTCCCATCCTGGGGAAAATTTTGTGATATTAAAAAAAATTTCCAGTTCTCGATCTGGACAAAAAAGTCAATCTCAAACTTTTGTGAACCAACAATCTGAAAGAAATTTCAGTTTGGTCCAGTCAAAACATTGACATTATGACTTTTTATTTTAATTTTTTTTTTACTATATTTAGCATACATTTTTAAACAAGAAAGCATTTTAATGGATTTTTTTCATCTTGAAAATGTCAAAGGGAAGTTTTAAAAAATTCATTTTTTCCGAATACAGAAATTTATCAGAACCAACCCTTTCCTGTGAAGTTTCAATGTTGACAAATAAAAAAAAATGTTTTGTTGAAAAGTTCCTAATCAGCCATAACTGTCTGGAGGAGACTTGGAATAGCTATTAATTTTGGCACACATGAACTTCCCTGTATATTCTAGAAGAATAAAATTCTCCATGCACCCCAGGATTTTCTCATGCAGTTAAATTCTGTCTACACATAACAAGGACTTGTTACAGTCCTTTTCCTGGCCAAAGTGCAAGATGGAAAAGCTCCAGCACAACCTTGATCTCAGCACTTATCTGAAAAGGACAGAAAATGTAAGAGAAAACCTGGAGTCCTTATTCAATTCCTTGTATCCAAAGCATACAGGTAAAAAAACCTTCAAAACTTTCACTGTCCAGATAGATTTGTTGCTGACTTCAGTGGTCATCTTTGGATGCTAAAGAAATGCAAGATTAGACCCCAACTGTGGACGCTCCCATATTCAGAAGATTTAAGTTCACTTTTTTACAAAGGTCTTTTTATAGTCACATGGATTAAAAAAATAAAAATGCCTGTCCTAATAGTTTTAGGTCTACTGATAATTTTACATAAGTTTGTAATAAACTACTAGGCACATCCATTTCTTATTTATTCGGATTGTACCTAGAACTTGGCCAAACAAATCACTGAATTGTACATACTTGTGCATATTGTATAATTCTGTACATAATATGTACAAGAATGGAAGCTTTCAACCAATGTAACTATAAAAACTGCTCTCATATTTTTCTTCGATAAAATGATTGCTGGATAAAAGGTGGGCATCCTTACTTCCCTTTTCTTACATGCACACGCATGCACACTTCTCACTGCTCCTAATTGTGAATTCCCGTATTCCATTTAATAAATCTTATCCTTCTCCCAGTCCCATATTAAATCCCTATTTCGGGGCTAAATTAAAAAAAGATGTGGAGTGCAATACATTAAATACACGCTTCTCTTGTCAAGTTGTCCTGTATGCTAGTTCTCGTGCTGAGCAGCTCAGCTCACTTCCTCATCACTTGTGCAGTCTTTGAGACAATCAACCCTGGGCAGGGAGCTGAATCCAAAGCTTGGGAATTGCTGTATACAATGAAAGACGGGAGAGAGAGTTTAAGTTTATTGAATTCTTTATACACTTATACGATGATCAACTATCGTGATCTCTCTTTGAAATATTCAGATTCCTCGACTGGAAACAAATTACTGTTCTTCTGGCTTCATACTGCACTTGTTCAGGCACCAGACTGTTGCTTTGTAAGAAGAATGCCTGTAGCAGGGAGGTCTGCCCCTTTAAAGGCCCGCGGCGCCGGGGAGCAGCAAGCCCTGGCCTAAGGAGAAGCCCAGCAGTATTTGTCTCTCTTGGCCCTCCCTCTCATATAGTTTCCAGCTGGGGATCAGAGCCTATCATTAGCTGCAGCTTAGCTGGATCTGCTGATGCCTAGCAGCTGCCTGCTGGGCTTCTCCTTAAGTCCAGTCTTGCTCGTCCCTGGCTCCACAGGCTTTTAAAGGGGCTGACCACGTTGCAACAGTGCCCCTGTCCAATTATCCTGTCATTGACAACTTCTTGGAGTATTCTAAAGTATTGAGTTTCTTTAAAATTAAAAATAAGGGAACCTCATAGAATCATAGAATATTAGGGTTGAAAGAGACCTCAGGAGGTCCTCTAGTCCAACCCCCTGCTCAAAGGGGGGACCAATCCCCAACTAAATCATCCCAGCCAGGGCTTTTCAAGCTGGGCCTTAAAAACCTCTAAGGATGGAGATTTCACCACCTCCCTAGGTAGCCCATTCCAGTGCTTCACCACCCTCCTAGTGAAATAGTGTTTCCTCAAATCCAACCTAGACCTCCTCCACTGCAACTTGAGACCATTGCTCCTTGTTCTGTCATAGAAAGCAGTGTCTCTAGTAGATTTTGACTTCTTGATTAGTCAGCCAATCTCAGTTTCTTGTTTTTGTTTTTTGGATGTGTCTGCAGTGTTAAAATAATTTTTAAATTTTCAGCAGATCTACTGGAGAGCATTATCTCCTTGATAAACAATTTATGAGGATACAGATTTTAAATGCCATATTCTTCTCACATCAGAAGAAACAGAAGTAGGGAGTTGCAGTGTTAGATTTTATTTCTGTAGATCTGTTACATATAGTATCTATTTGCAATACTTACAATTCAAGCTGTCTATCAAAAGCAATTAGCTCAAGCTTTGGACTCTTGTTAAAATATTCAAGCACTTCAGCCTTCACCCCCCCAAAAAATACCTTTCAGTCATTACTATCAAATCTTTAACTTGCTTCCCCATGTTTTTGTTCAAATTTTCATCCTGTACGTACATTGTTCATAGTAACGCTGAACAGCAAAACCAAAGAAGCTTACTTGCTAACTTCTAGAACATCTCTAATCCATTTACCTAGAAAATAGTCTTTTTTATTACAGTGTTATCAGAAAAAATTATTGTGTTAACTTTAGCCAGGGCAATGCTCTGTAGCAGAGGCACTGTATTTGCTATAGCCACATTACATAAAGGAAGAGCATAGAGAACAGACTGGGGGAGAGTATATAAAATTAGAAATATGGAAATAACAGTGGTAACAATAGAACTAATCCTTCTGTAAAACATAGAAGGATAGACAAAAATACTTGAAATAAATTGACTGAGACTAATAAAAGTGGGACTTTTAAAAATATCCTTTGATGTGGATATGGGAGAGCTATAATGTGCTATAATAAACCTCGTCCTTATTTTTTGGTATTGTCAGATGCTTTAGCTTATTTTTACATTCTGGCATTATATAGCATCACAAATTGCTCTCTAAGGACACTGTGGCATCATGCTGCACATAAGCCCATCGTAAAGTCAATGGAGACTTGATTCTGAATTGATAGTAAGATTGGTTGAAGTATCTAAAATAAGACCATAAGTCCCTCCATACCAACCTATAATAGAGGGTTTGTAGTTTGCATTTGAGGATTCCTTACACAAAGAGGTAGGTTTTAGGTATTTTGTCCATTATCTTACAGGATCTCACTCCAGGGTCTTAGTTCTTTAGCAAGAAATTGGCAAAACTTCCCTAGTTCTTCAGGTATGTTTTATGTTTGAGGACAGCAGTAGCAGGGTAGAATGTGACTGAGGCCCTTTTTTGGCTGTCTTGTTTCATTTCTACCTCATATACATGCTGCCTCTAAAAGCTCCAATTTGTTTCTTTTTGTTGTATGGGAGGCAAAGAAAAACATCCAATCTTGATTTAAAAATTCCATGATGGAGAATCTACACCACCACAACTGGTAAATTGTTTCAATCATTAATCGCACTCACTGTTTTTAAAAAATGCCTTATTTCCAGCCTGAATTTGTCTAGCTTCAACTTCCAGCCATTGGATCATGTTATACCTTTCACTGTTAGATTAAAGAGCCAATTTTTAAATATTTCTTCCCCATGTAGGTACTTACAGACTAGTCAAGTCACTGCTTAACCTTCTCTTTGTTAAGCTAAACAAATTGAGCTCCTTGTGTCTATCACTATAAAGCATGTTTTCTAATCCTTAATCATTCTCATGGTTCTTTTCTAAACCTCTCCAATTTATCAACATCCTTCTTGAATTGTGGGCCCCAGAATTGGACACAGTATTCAAGCAGCAGTCACCTCTGTGCCAAATGCACAGGTAAAATAACCTCTCTGCTCCTTGTGTAGCCATCACATTAGCCCTTTGGGCCACAGCGTTACACTGGCAGCTCAGGTTCAGCTGACTATCCACCATGACTCCAAAAGCTTTTTCAGAGTCACTATCCTAGGATAAAAAGAAAAGGAGTATTTGTGGTACCTTAGAGACTCACCAATTTATTTGAGCATAAGCTTTCATGAGCTACAGCTCATGCATTCAGTGGAAAATGCATCCGATGAAGTGAGCTGTAGCTCACGAAAGCTTATGCTCAGATAAATTTGTTAGTCTCTAAGGTGCCACTAGTACTCCTTTTCTTTTTGCGAATACAGACTAACACGGCTGCTACTCTGAAACCTATCCCAGGATAGAGTCCCCCAATCTGTAAATAATAGCCTACATTCTTTGTTCCTAGACATATACATTGACATTTAGCCATATTAAAATGCATACGGTTTGCTTGCGCCCAATTTACCAAGTGATCCAGATTGCTCTGTATTAGTGACCTGTCCTCTTTGTTATTTACAGCTTCCCAGATTTCTGATTCATCTCCAAACTTTATCAGTGATGGTTTTGGTTTTTTCCAGCTAATTGATAAATGTTAACTAGTGTAGGACCACGAACCAATCCCTGTGAGACCCCACTAGAAACACACCCACGCAGTAATGATTCCCCGTTTACATTTGAGAACTATCAGTTATCCAGGTTTTAATCCATTTAATGTGTGCCATGCTTATTTTATGTTTGCAGTGGGGTGTGTGTGTGTGTGTGTGTGTGTGTGTGTGTGTGTGTGTGTGTGTGTGTGTGTGTGTGTGTAAAGAGATATATATCTTTACACGCACACACACACATACATATATATATATATAAAATGAACACGAGAGAGACGTAAGGTAATATCAAAGTTTGTCCAGTAAAAGATATTATCTCCCCGATTCTTTCATATTAATTTTATATCATTCTAGTTTTTTAATCAAAATGCTGTATGTTTCCAAGTCAAACGCTTTACTGAAGACAAAGTTTATTACATCAACACTATTACCTTTATCAGCCAAACTTGTAATCTCATTAAAAGACTATATCGAGTTAGTTTGATAGGATCTAGTTTGCATAAACCCTTGCTTATTGGCATTAATTATATTACCCTCCTTGAATTCTTAGTTAATTATCTTGTCCATGATGGCTGGCAGACTCAGAGGCCCATAATTACCCTCATAATGCTGTTTATTCTTTTTAAATATTGTCACAACATTAGCTTTTTTCCAGTCCTCTGGAACTTCCCAGTGTTCCAAGTTTTACTGAAAATCAACATTAACTGTTTATCGAGCACCTCAACCTCTTTTAAAACTCTTGAATGCAAGTTACCTGCGTCTGTTGATTTCAAAATGTCTAATGTTAGCAGCTGCTGTTTTAACAACCTCCTGAGATACTATGGAATGGAAGGAATGTTATCATTATCATATGATGATTACATCATCGGTTTTTATCCAAATACAGAACAGAAATATTTATTAAAAACTTCTGCCTTATCTGCATTGTTACTAATACTTTTACCATTTCCATTGAGTAATGGACCCAATACTATTGTCAGTATTCTTTTTTTTCCCAATATATTTATGGTCCTTAACTTTGCTGACCATAGCTTTCTCCTTGTATCCTTTTCCTTTCCTTATCAGTTTTCTACAATTCCTATGAACTTCCCCTTTCTTCCACTTGTTACATTTTTTTTTTTTTTTTGTTGACTTCACTTCTAAACCAGGTAGGTCTTTTAACCAGTATGGCCTTCTTTTCGATTTGTAGCTTTTGGGGCATCTATTAGTGTTCTTAAACAAATCCCAATTATTATTCACATTTTTCTGATTAAATTGTTCCTCCCATCTGATTTGTCTTGTTGTTTTCAGCTTTGTGAAATTGGACTTTTTAAAACACCAACTATATATATTATTGATTTAGACTTTATTCTGTTTGCACATAACAAATATAATCAAGTCATGATCACTTGTACCTAAACTATCATTAATTTTTAGTTGTGCAATCAGTTCTTAATCTATCAAGTCTAGGTCTAATATAGAATGCCTCTGTGTTGGTTGCAACTCTTTTTGAATTAGGAAATTCTTATTTATATTATTTACAAATTCCAAGAATGTATTGGCAGCGTTAGATCTCCAGCATGAGATCTCCAGCATATCTAACTCAAATTAAAATACCCCATGATCTCACAATTTTATTCCACCCCATATTGTAGGAAGGTACTTACAGAGCTGGTCATTCCACCACATATTGTAGGAAGGTACTTATAGAGCTGGTTATCTAGAGTGATTTGGTAGGCCATAGTAAACCTAACAACACCCCATCTTGTGCTTTATATGTTAGGACATTGATCCATAAGCTTTCAAGATCATTTTCTTCCAAGTTATCAGTGATTGGAAACAGGTAATGCCATTTTTGACACAGAGAGCTAGTCCCCCTCCCTTTTTACTCACTCGATCCTTCCTAAATAGGTTATAACCATAGATTTTCACATTTTAGCACATGAATCATCCCATCAAGTTTCACTAATACCAACTACATCAAATTCATGTTCATAAATAAGCAGTTCTAATTCCTATTGTTTGTTACCCAGGCTCCTAGCATTAGTGTTAGGCAATTAAAGGATTTCTTCTTTTCATGTCCTTTAGTTCCTTGTTTAATTTTGTTCTGAACATCTGGATCCTGTGCTAAATGAGACCTCAGAACTTCCCTCTTTTTAACCTCCCCTTTTGTAATTAATTTATATTAGAGTTTGTTGAACAATCTCTGTTTCCTTCTCCTTTGGTCTCAATCCTACCCCTTTTACAGTGTCTAGGAAGCAATAAGGCAGGTTGGCAGCCATTTCTGAGAGTGACTTCTCTGTTATTACAACCAGATTACAATAACATGTATATGTTATTATACATCTCTCTGACACTAGCTGTAAGTCTAATGCATTAAATCTTAGGCGCACCTCTAAGAAAGTGGATGAATCAAAGGACAAGGGGCCAGATCCACAAAGATACTTAGGCTTTGCAACGCTGAGCATTGAATATTGCCACCCAGTGGAATTCTCAGTTCCATCTTAGTTGCCCAGGCTCCCCATACAATGCAAGGGGGGCGTTAAGCACCTAAGGAACAAATTCTCAGAAGCCAGCAAGCTGAGTGGGGATTCTCCTGAGCTAGCCAGGAGTGAAATGCAGAGGAAAGGGACCGAGGTTAGGTCTAGATCTACAAAGGTATTTTGGCACCTAATTCCCATTGATCTGGGACTTTAGACACTGGTCAGCAATAGACGCCTCCCTCCATTTTGGGGATCCCCAGCCATGCAGCACCTCCAGGAACTAGGTGCCTCAACCAGGTCAGCTGCTTATGTAATCTCAGCCCTGGCAGCTGAAACCCAGACTTGTGCAATAGACACTCACTAACCTATCCCTGACCTGGGATGTGGGAGACCTGTGTTCAGATCTCTGCTTTCCCAGATTAGGAGCAGGAATTTGAACCCAGGTTTCCCACATCTCAGATGACTGTCTGAACTACCAGGCTGAAGACACATCAGCGCTGCTTATGCCTGGCTGTCTTTTGTGACAGGTATCACAGAGCACACCTACAGGATTCATCCCCACTGGTGGGATAGGCATTCCCCCGCCTAATATGCTTCTGGGCCACCAGGGCTTCCCCCTTAGATAGCGCTCCAAGCAGCTCATTAGCTGTGGGGCATAGGTGCTGGAATAAGGGATGCTGGGGCTGCTGCCATATATCCTGGCTTGAAGGGGTTTCCATTATCTACAGGGTTTACAGTTTGGTTCAATGGTTCTCAGCACCCCCACTATACAAATTGTTCCAGCACCCCTGCTGTGAGGCAGTTTAGGTGGATTTGTAAATGCTGACCAGCAGAAATTAAGGCACCTAGGAGTGAGGCAGCAGCTGAGCAATGGTTTTGAAACTATCTTTAGGATGAAATGATGGACTTAGGCACCTAAAGAGGGATCATGGTGCCCTGATTTAAAACTTAGACTGGATTTCTGCTTTTTTTTTCTTTTTTCTTTTTTTTTTACAGATTGCGCCACAGATTGTGACAAAATTCAAATTGCAGGCCCTGCTGCGTCTTGTATAATACAGTACAATATTCATAATCTTTCACTTTTCCTCCAGGTTTTTGTTATTCCTCTTCTGCCTGCCCTCACTGCAGGACCAGAGCCTCTGCTCACTCCGGAGCTGACTGTTGAATGATTCATGGAATAGAACTAAGGGTGCTGTCAGTGGTTTCCTCTGGGGCAATGGGCTGTACAGCTGGACACACTAAGCTTCACTGGCCTGAAGCAGTCATTTGGCTCCTTTCTGAGCAATGTGCCTAGCTTAAAAATAGTGTAATATTTGGGCATGGGAGGGAGATCTCTGACTAATTGTATAAGAATCTAAAAGTATATAAAATCTCACTAATTATTTAAGAAAATTAGTGACATTCCTGTTCTTTTAAACAACTGTTCAGATCTTTCTTTCAGTGTCAAAAACAGAGTGTAGTCATATGTGCTAGACTCAAGTAAAAACTGCTAGTCCTGTTCTTGCAAGAAATGGCTTATTGTAGTGGAGATTTCCTCTAGGACTCAGCCCTTCTCTTCCTATAAGTCTCTTACCAGAAGAGTGTTCTCTTTATAGCCTTCTCTGAGGTATGTGGAATATGAGCAGCACTGCAACATTCTGAAGAAAAATGCAGCAATGATCTGATGTTTTTAATTTGGTTTCAATGACATCTCCTCATACTGAATTCTGCAAAAAGCCCTGTGAAGATCCCTGGTGACTGTTAACCTGCCGTAAATGCCTCTGCTCTTTAACTTAGAGTGGAGGGTGACCTGACCACTGAATTGGTCTCATGGCAATTTTTTTACACTTTTCTTTTCTGAAAAATGAGGAAAGATAGGGATTGTGATGGTGAAAGTGTGACAACTTCACAAATCTGACCTTGGGAAAGGTTGGAGAAGAGTGTATGAATGTTAAGTTGAGAAGGTATTTTCAAAAGCATCTCAGTGTTTTAATAAAGGCAAATAAAGCATACTCTAATGCATGGAAGAATACAGCAAAATGTCAATATTTGCCTATATTAATTTTTATTGAAGTTGTCCTTATATGTTGAGCCTTTTTTCTGAGCCAGAGCTGTGGAGGCAGAGAATTAGAAAACATTGGGCTACAATTTAAAATAGACAAGATAGAAACAGGGAGGTAGGGGGTATTATCTCTATTTTGCCGAGGAGACCTGAGCTGCAGAGAAATTAAGTGACTTGCCTGAGGTCACACAGGAGTCTAACGATTAAATAATTGTTGTTTAAGTACAAATCGGAAAATGCCAACAAAACATGAATTCCACACACTCATAGACTTTTAGGGTAAAAATATTTCATGCCTTTTTAATATTTGAAGTTCTGGATGCCCCTTCTTTGAAGCTGAGCTTCTGGCCCCCTGGTTTCTTTTGCACCTTTTTGAAAGTATCTGAAGAACTGTTGTGCCCCTTGTCCAGAAGCAGGAAAGGTTACAAGAAGGGTAAGAGAAAACACTCTTACAAAAAGCATGAGAAAAAAACCCTCTAAATCCTCATCCAAAAAAGAGGACCACCTCTCCAACACCCTCTGTCAGGTGAGATTCCATGCCCAGGTATGGGAATGTTAGGAGCTCACCAGGAGCACAGGACTGGTTTCCAAGGACCAAAAAGCAAGAATACTTCGAAAATCGCCCTAGCCAAAGGATCGGGTACTCCTCAATACTGCCAAGGGAAAGAAGACAGCAAATGCTTCCTATGCCAATGGTACAGACGTGGAGTGAGAAGGAGCTGTCTGTAGTGAAGACCATGACCCGTATGCCAGTACTGCTGACATATCGAGGGAGAGAAGCCCAGTCTGCTCATTAGTCTCAGAGACTAGATATACTACCCTGGAGGACATTACTATCTACACTGACCCCGAATCACCAGTCCTAACAAGCATGTCCTTGCACCATCAGTTCACCACTTACTAGTACCGTCAACCAGACAGGTCATAAGAAGACCTCCAGTACCAATAGCACCACCCATCAACATTGTATCTGCCTCCTCCTCAGCGTCCAGTTTCTGTGGGAAAGCTTCACCACTCCCATCAAGACGGGGGCTCATCCCCAGCAGAGACTCCAAGATTTCCTTTTATCTCTTCAAGGAGAGACTACACACCTCAGAATCAATGGTACCCTCCTCCTTGGGGCCCGCCTCATTTGCCCTACAGACCCTCCCGCTGGCCTTCCTGAAGTCCCTGGGTGCACGACACCCCTCATAAGCTACTAGACATCCTCCAGAGCACTGGTCCCAGTAAGGTGGCAATGCTAACTAATGAGACCGTCTAAGAACCAGCCAAGACAGTCTGGTGTACTCCAGCCACTTGCTGAAGAGAATGGAGAAGAAATGGTTTGTGCCATCTAAGAGGCTAGAGAATACATATTCTCAGATCTCTAGCGCTGCAAGGTGTCACCAAAAGGAATAAGTAACACCACTCCAGCTCGACACCTTCTGAGAAGGAGGCCAAATGTGTATACCTCTTGGGGGGAAAGAACTTCACTTCAGTGAGCTTACAGTTTCACATAGTGAACTACCAAACTTTAAGGTCTAAATATGATTTTATTAATTACAATAAATGCGTTGAATTCACCAACACACTCCCACAAGAAAATAGACTTCTGTTCCAAACCATTATCAATGAGGGTAAATTGCTAGCTAGGTTAGCACTCAAGGTGTCAGTCGAAGAAGCAGATAAAGCTTCCCACCAAAAGGCAACTTCTATAGTCATGAGAAAACCTTTTTAGCTCCAATCCATTGGCTTACCCAAAGAGGTCAAATTTACTGTGGAGGGTCTGCCCTTTGAGGGAAATAACCGATTCAGCAAAAAGAGAGATGAGTCCTTTTATTCCTCAAAGATTCAAGAACAACCCTTCACTTGCTGAGTATCTGTAACTCAGCACTGTGGAGGAAATTGCCCAAGACTCGATCCTACAGACAACAACCAGCTTCTCAACCATTCTATCATCAGAGGGCTTGTGGGCTGCCAAGGAAGCATCAGGAAATCCAGCATAGTAAGCCTAATGTCCCCCCTTTATTCTCCTTCCAGCCCCTGCCTTTTACCAAGAAATCCTTTTAGCAGGACTTTTGAGAGCTGCAGATCAGTCCCCCAACAACATTTGCATGTTCAGAACTCCTGTATCCCATTTGGTGGCCAACTAGCTCATTTTTTCCCAGCTTGGCACCACATAACATCTGATAGATGGTTACATGATACAGTTCCTCTCTGTCCCACCCTCCAAGATCCCCTTCCCTGTTTCTGTTAAGGGACCATTCTTATGAGAAGATACCCCAAAAAGAAACAGAGTACCTATTCTTCCTGGGAGCCATGGAACTGGTACCTCTTGAGCACAAAGGAAAAGGTTTTTACTCAAGGTATTTCCTCGTCCCTAAGAAGAAAAGAGGCTGGAGGCCCATACTAGACCTCAGACAGCTGAATGTCCTCATCCTCCACGGGGGGGTTCAGAATGATCATCCAGCTTCTATGGTCCCTTCACTACTGGTTCACCACTCTTGATTTAGAGGAGGCTTATTTCCATAAAACATTCACCTTGCACACAGGAGATTCCTGACATTCACTGTGGGCCTACATCATTAACAGTACAGAGTGCTCCCCTTCAGCTTCTCAGTGGCACTGAGGCTATTCACAGAGGTGTTATCAGTAGTGGCCGCCCACTTCAGTCATCAGAGCTCACCTACCTCAATGACTGGTTGCTCACAGTGAAGTCCTATCAAGAAGTACAGACAGCCCAGTCCCTACTTGGTCTCCTGCACTCCTTAGAACTCCAAGTAAATATAGAAGAGTCCATTTTAGTTCCCATGCAGACTAGATTTTATTGGGGCAACACTTACCCTCAACTGGGACCAGAGCACACCTGCCTCAGGACAGATTCCTAGCTATGAACGATCTTATCACTCCACTTCAGTTGAGGTCCCTGATGACCGTTCAAACCTGTCTCATTCTTCTAAGTCACATGGCCTTGTATACCTGTGTGACACCCTTTGCAAGACTTTGCTTTTGTCTACAGGCTTGATAACAGTGTGTGCCAAGCGAGCACAGTCTGGACAAACCGATCTTGCTCTCCCACAGTATTCTGATTTCTCTCTCCTGATGGCACAGCAGGGAGACACTGCATATGAGGGTTCCCTTTATCCCTCCCCTACCCACAAAAAGATTGGTTACAGATACCCCCATATGAGAGCGGGGAGCCATTTGGATGAACATGTAGCACAAGGTATCTGGACTTATCAAGAATCCCAGTTGCACATAAACCTTCTGGAGCTGCATGCAGTACTCAAAGCATGCAAATAATTCCTGCTGTTCACTCGGACTTTGTACGTTCAAGTCATGTTCAAGACAACATGACACAGTTCGCTATATGGACAGACAGTGAGGCAAGGTCCACCCTCTTTGCACAGAAGCAGTCAATCTCTAGAACTGGTACATTTGCCACTAGATTACCCTCTCAATATTGCACTATCCAGGGGTAAACAACATGTTGGCAGACAGCCTCAGCAGATGCTTCTCCAGACACGAGTGGGAACTACACAACTTGGTGGTAGGGAGCATCTTTCAGCAGGAGGGATCCCCCTCTTGAGATATTTGTGTCTCAAGAGGAAAAGAAATGCCCAACTTACTGCCCCATGTAGCTCGAGGAGACATTTCTAGTTCAGTGGTGGGAACAGCTGATCCACACATTTCCTCCCATCTTTCTTTTACTTCAAATTCTGAGGAAAATCAAACAAGATGGAGCTTTGTTGATCCTGATTGCTCCATGGTGGCCCCGACAAATTCTGGTTCCCGAATATTCTCCAGATCTCCTCTTGCCCATGCATCCATATTCAGCTTTTCCCAGACCTATGCACTTAGGACAATGGAAAAATGAAACACTCCAACCCAACATCCCTCCTTCTAACATCGTGCTATTTAGTAATCCCTTAGTAATAATAGGAAAGATCCAATGAGGAAATGCTATACAGCAGAATTGAAAAGATTTTACTCCTGGTTGCCAGCATTGTCAGTTACGCCCAGAGGGTGCCAAGCCCCATACTATGATGGATTACCTCCTCTTTCTAAAAACTTGGTCTATCTCTCAGCTCCTTGTGGCAGCTATTAGCACCTTTCACCCTCCAGTGAATAACTATTTGGTCTTCACCAATACCACTACAGTTCGTTTTCCGCCAAGGGAGTTATCAGAACCTTTCCTCTGATAGTGAAACCTACTCTGTTTGGGAACTTCAACATAGTCTTATTGGCATTAACAAAGGCTTTGTTTGACCCCTTAGTCTCATGTTCCGTCATTCATCTATCTATGAAGGTGGCCCTTCTGGATGCAATCACCTCAGTGAGAAGAGTAGGTGAGCTGGGGGCCCTTATGGCTGACCCGCTTTACACAGTCTTCCACAGAGACCTAGTTTCTCTGAGATTACACCCCAAATTCATCCCAAAAGCAATCTCAGAATTTCATCTAAGCCAAGTCATCCACTTACTGTCTTCTATCCAAGCTGCATGCCATCAAAGAGGACCGAAAACCCCACTCTCTGCGTGTCCATCAAGTCTTGGTATTCTACCTCCAGAGGACAAAATGCTTTAGGAAATCTCCAAAACTGTTTGTATCCTTTGTTTTCCTTCTCAGGTGTTCCTCAGACTGTATAAATGTATTTTGGGCTGCATCTTGCTTTGTTAGGAGTTAACAGAGATCCTGAAGGGAAGTGGAAGAAGCCCCATCACTTGAGACATTTTAAACAAGACTGGACATAGCACTAGACAATTTACTTTAGCAAACAATGCTTTGGCAGGAAGTTGGACTTAGATGCCCTGATAGCTTCTTTCCATCTCTATTAGAATCACAGAATTGAAAGTATTTCTTAGTGTAACTACAGAGTAGTGTGTTAAGGCTTTTCCCAGAGCTGGCATAGCAACAATAATTAGTACCACTCCCAACACTCCAGACCCTGAGGCTAGCTCAGAACAACACTTTACTTAATAGCTCCTCTGACAAACTCTACTTCTGTGATTGAAATTGTTGAGGAAACTAGCAAACTACAAAATACATCATGGGTGATTCTTCACTGCTGAGTGACTTAAAGGGAAAGAGGAGCCTAGAAGAAAATATCCAGCTGCAGATGGGATGGATGGGCAGGAATAAATTTATATTATTGTAACTACCTGGCAAAGCAAGACTACAGCGCAGTGTTTGGTGGTTTAATCCTGAAAGTTAATGTATCCAGATTGCTTTATCTCAGTCCTTTCCCCCCATGATACAAGTGTAATTATAAAGAGAAGATCAAAATCTATCAAATGTATCAAACTATCACCAGAACAAGAAAACAATTTTACTAAGTATCAACACTACACTCATCTTTTCTGCGGAGTCTTTTTCACCTGACTTGAGATGCAGGCAGCTTTCTGAAGTTGAACTAGAAGTGTAAATACATCATCAGGTTTGGAATTTTTTGTTCAAGTTACCTGTAAAGAGGCAATCTGTATCTTTGAGAATACCTGTCACTAGAACGAGATTTTAAAACATTACACTGTTCCCAGAGAAGGTACCTGTGCAGCATTACTGCTTTTGGTTTTGAGGACACATGCTTGTTCTTAACTTTGTCTAGTACCTATTCATAAATCTTTTGGGATTATAAATCCTTGGGAGAATGGCCACTCTGCTTCTCACTAGGCTCACGGGGGTACATCTGCACTACAATAAAATAAAACCACCCTTCAATGAGTATCAAACCTGGCTTGACTGACTCGGGCTCATGCTACAGAACTACAAATAGCAGTGTAGACACTCCCACTCAGGCTCTGAGACCCATCCTCCTCGCTGGGTTTCAAAGCCCAAGCAGGAACATCTACGCTGTTATTTATAGTGCTGAAGTGTTATCCCAAGTCTGTAGACCCAGGCTCTGCAACTCGCTGTCATAGATGGGGTTTTTGTTTCTTTCATTCTTTCTTTGTTCCTTTCTTGTTGTTTTTTCAGTGTAGACATACTCTGAGATAGTCTGGGTTCATTTACCTACTACAGTATCTCCGATTCTTGCTTTGACTGGCTGTTGTAGAGGCATTAGTTTCAGGGGTGTGATGAAATCTCTGCCCTGCCAGGCCTGTTCGTGTCACCTGTGATGGTATGTACCAGGCATTTGATGCTCCCTGCTGGAGGTCTTGCTGCCTGTGTGCACCCAGCCTGAAGAAGGTGTCCTTTTGATGGGGGAGAAAGAGCAGTGAGTTTAGACTCCCAAAAACTGCCTAGCGAGACCGCCATGGTTCAGTCGCTGGTGGAACCAAGGAGAATTAGTCCTCCAGTGGCTAGAGAGTGGGCAGAAGTCAATCAGGGCTCAGCGGACAAGGTTTTTAAAAAGGGCTGGCTGTTTCCTCCAGTGGACAATTCTGGGTGAAGCTGGGACAGGGGGCATAGGATCTCCTCCTCCAGCTGGGCCGGGCCTGGCCTGGCCAGGGCCTGACTCGGACTGCTCCTTTTTGAGTGGGCTAGTGAAAGACTGTTTTGTTTTATGTAAAGACTGTAAAGTTTAAAGGTATCTTGAGATGGACAGCAATTGACCGCTTTCAAATTAGCGTCTGCTCCGCTTTAAATTAGCATCTGTGAGACCTGACCCATGGCTTTGGAAATTGGCAGTAGAGGGAGAGAGAACAACTTTGTAGACATGTCTGCTCTGTGTGTGTGTCAGAGTTGAGCAATTTAAATCACATGATTTATTTTTTTAATCATTAATTTAAATCAGATTTAGCATTGTAAAATTAATTTGAAAAATTGTGGTGTTGTAACTTTATACTAAAATGTATAATGAACTCAATTATAAATGTTGAGTTTTTTGGTTTTGGTTTTGAATGCCATTACTAGTTGGTCTCTTACTTGAATTCTCTAAGACTCTAACATTTTCTAGCTATAGGCTAAAAGATGTTGAATATTAAGGCGCTGATGCTGCAAACACTTAAGCACAGGTAGTTACTTGAGTAAAATGAAATAGACCCAGTGAAGTCAATGGGATGACTCATGCTTAAAATTAAATGTGTGCATTAAGTGTTTGCATCATCGGGGTAAAAACTGTACCTCGATTTAAAAAAATTCTCTTAGTGACATAAAATCTTTGTCACTTAAAAATAAAATTATTTCAGTGTTAACAATGAAGAGTAATTTAGACTTCCAATACATGACCAAAGTTATTTTGTGCTTTTCGTACACACATTGGCCACAGAGCAAACCATTAATGTGGAATGCTCATGGTGTTGAACACAGAGGCAGGTGTGTGTTGTGTGTGTGTGTGTGTGTAAGAGAGAGAGATTGCTGTGCAGAGAGCTGGGGAGGGAGGCGGGGGGCTGATTTCGGGGTTTCCCTCTCCCCCTGCCTCAGGACTGGTTGCTTCCTGCCGCTGTCTGAACTTACAAGACAGCATGCTGACACACTCTCTGTCCCCCAAAACACACTGTCTCTCCCCCCCTCCTTCATACACATACACACTCCCTGTCACACACTCTGTCCCCCCTCCCTCCCCACTTCAGTTGAAAAGCAGCTGGCAATGTAGTAGGGTGCCCATGGAACAATGGGATTGGGAAACCTGCATCATATGACGCTGTGGCTGCTCCATGTAAGAGGCGCTGCAAACCTTTCCCAAAGCACCCTGTGGCCAGTTGCACAGTGTGATAGCTACCACAATGCACTGCTGTCTTTGCCGTTGCAAGAGCTGCTAATGTGGATACGCTCTACCGTCACAAGGAGCATGGGGTGGACACGCAACAGCGGTTTAATTCCCGCGCTTTAATAAAAGTGGTATAACTTGTTGCGCAGAAACTTGCCAGTGTAGACATACCCTGTTTCAACTTCATTAAGGTGTGCTGATAACAGGGAGGAAGCAGAAGCTGGTAGCATCTCTCAGTGATTAGACAAACCTGACAGGTACTCCTCCTGCCTTCAGAAATATTTTGCTATAATTAACAAATATTGAAATGTAATTCACCTCAAACCATATTTTAAATTCAAATAGTACTTCCTGACCACTTTACACAAGATTCTCTTGCT
Organism: Eretmochelys imbricata; assembly: GCF_965152235.1. Lineage (NCBI taxonomy): Eukaryota > Metazoa > Chordata > Testudines > Cheloniidae > Eretmochelys > Eretmochelys imbricata. Next base: position 247,414,219 of record NC_135573.1, read on the forward strand.
AATATAGATTGTGTTTTAAAAACTGCCTCTCTAGGCAAACACAGTGTGGTAAATACTTATTTGTGAACAATAAGATAGCGTGAAGCCATTCTCCCTGTGGCTAACGTGGCTAATTAGAATTCCAGCTTAGACTTGTATGCACGAAAAGATGCTGGCTATACCAGACTTCCTTATGACATATGCATGAGGAAAAATACTTAGTTTCAATTTAGAAAAAATCGTGTTAAGTTCATGCTTGCCCTACTGTCAGGCAGAAGATGAAAGAATTTGAGAGCAGAAGCAAAGTAAGATCTAAATTTAATAATTGAGATATATTGAACAGCAGTTTAGGGAGGTTCAGTGTAAGTGTTACACAAATCTCAGGGTAGATGGATCATTGATAAAATATCCAGTCACACTAAATATAACCATTGTAAATTTAATAGTCTAATGAGATAACTTGGTCTAATACAATAGAAATTGCAGATCTCAAGAATTACTGCACTTCCTATTCACTATCAGGAAATGTTTCCCACCAGCGCCTTTGTATTGAGGTATAGGAACTGTTCTACCACAGGCTGAAAGTAAGTGATCAATATTTGATATTTAGAATAGTGCAGAGATGGGAAGCTGAAATTTGGATGAAAGAACTGAAAATGTTGCAAATAAAAATGTATCCCAGCAGTTTGTAGGAGGAGGGTTTTTACTGTCCCTAGTGGTTACATTTTATAAATTCCAAGGTCTGCCTGTTTAGAGAACTGGAGTTCCCTCTGCAAATTCCAGAGTAATTGTATTTCAGCTGTAGTTCTTTTGCGGGTTTCTTGTGTTGTGCCAAGCCATCAGAGCAAAGTTAGACTGGTTAGTTTGTTTAACCTGAGATGCCATGGTAGCTTAGGGTTAAAAGGGGGCTTTTTAAACTGTTTTAATAGAATGTATGATCCCAAGTTCATAGCCTTTCAGACTAACGCTTACTTTTTCTTCTTCTAATCTTACTTCCCTTGCCAGACCCAGCCAGCACACCAAGCGGCATGATGCCTTTCATTGCTGTCTTTTCTCAGCACTTAAATGAGTGCCACCAGAGTCGCTTTCTCCACTGCTCTGGTGCATCCTGTTTGGGTTATAATTAAGGTTAAGGTTTTGTCATGGTTATTTTTAGTAAAAGTCAACGACAGGTCACGGGCAATAAACGAAAATTCACAGTAGCCTGTGACCTCTGACTTTTACTAAAAATAACCATGACAAAATGGGCCTGACGGGGGGGTGGGGAGAGGGGGAACGACTGCAGAAGGGGGGTCCAGCACCTGCCACCCGCGGTGGCTGGGAGCTGCAGGTCTCCCCACCGCATATAGCAGCTCGGAGCTCCGGGTGTCAGCACCAGCCTGCCTCCCTGGGGCTGGGAAATGTCATGGAGGTCTCTGAAAGTTGAGGAATCTGTGACCTCCGTGACATAATCTTAGCCTTAATTATAATTGAAGCCGTTTTCACCACCATTTTAGGGACACTCCTCCTGCTGCTGGAGTAGTATTTTGGACAATATCCGTGATTAGCTGTGATTTGTTAACCTCAGAAAACCATGCCAGGATTTTAATCTATCAACTGAGACATTTTAAATAGGGGAGGTTATTATTTCCAGTGCAGTAAGTATTGCAAATAGCGCAGATGTTCCCGAACTATGGGGTATGCCTCTGGGGAGACATGGGTGTGCACCAGGAAAGACACCAGTTGCCTGTCTTTCGACTAGGAGTGTAGTACTGTTGGAGCAGATTCAGAGCTGTGCTCATCCTGGGGGTAGGGCAGAAGGAGCCAGGGCTCTTCCCAGGGGGCCATGAGCACCAGGGGAAGCAGCTTGCAGGGGCTTCTCTGCTCCATCCAGTGCTCTGCTCCCCAGCTCAGCCCTGCCCACAGCAGCTCAGCGGCTTTCCTGCTTCCCCATATTTCTCCCTTCAGCATCCCAGCACCTCTCATTCCCCTCATCCTCTCCCATGCCCTGTTCTCCAGCTCAGCTGGGGCTCCTCCATCACCCCCTGTGCTTTCCTCTTTGGCGGAAGCACCATCTACAGTATTCTAGGGACTCCCCTCCACCCCATGTGTCTCCCCATCTCAACCCTGCCCTGCAATGGTATTGGGGCTCACCTCCATTTCCAAGGCCCCTGGCCCTACCTCGGCGCTGCACTGCGGTATCCCAGAGGCTCCCCTACGTTTGCCACTGAGCCATCACTCATCCCTGGGCAGTGGGGTGGGGCAAACTGGGTTTACCAGAAGGGTTCTCTTTCCAGTCTGCCACAGCTGTTCATTTCCTCTTTGGTGCCCCCATCATGGCAGCAGCCACTGTGTGAAGTGGTTTCAGAGTAGCAGCTGTGTTAGTCTGTATTCGCAAAAAGAAAAGGAGTACTTGTGGCACCTTAGAGACTAACCAATTTATTTGAGCATAAACTTTCGTGAGCTACAGCTCACTTCATCGGATGCATTCAGGGGAAAATATAGTGAGGAGATTTATATACACACAGAACATGAAAAAATGGGTGTTCCCCCCCACTGTTCCTCAGATGTTCTTGTTAACTGCTGGAAATGGCCCACCTTGATTATCACTACAAAAGGTTTTCTTTCCCTCTCCCCTCCCCCCCCCACGCTCTCCTGCTGGTAATAGCTCATCTCAAGTGATCACTCTCCTTACAGTCTGTATGGTAACACCCATTTTTTCATGTTCTGTGTGTATATAAATCTCCTCACTGTATTTTCCACTGAATGCATCCGATGAAGTGAGCTGTAGCTCACGAAAGCTTATGCTCAAATAAATTGGTTAGTCTCTAAGGTGCCACAAGTCCTCCTTTTCTTTTTGTGTGAAGTGGGCCATTAGTTCTGTGGAGGCTCTTAGTGCCATCTTCTTCCCCATTCCCCAGTGCTAAAGCTCGACGGCTCGCATGGGGGAGGAGCTACTGCAGGCACATAGTCCCTCTGGCTGGTTGGGTCAGGTCCCGGGAAAAGCCAACACCCTGGTGGTTCCTGCTTGGGGTGATGCACTGCCTCCCATATGGTACTGGAGAGTAACCAGTTGGTCCCAGACAGTGATGGTCCTACCTTGGGTCTGACTCTCCCTGCCCTGGGAACTGGGACAACCGTGGTCAGTCCCAGCTACCAGCTCAGCATCCTCATTGACTTCCTGCCTACATGGAGCTCACAGTGCTGGCAGACCTCTGAACGCCATGCTCTGCCGCAGCTCCTGTGCACCAAGCCAACTGCACTAAAGGGGGCCCCACTGCCTGTGAGCCCAGTGTGAGTGAGCCTTGCTATCTTAATCCCTGGGCCCCTGGGAATTTGAGAAGGGAGGTGAGAAGAGGTATCACACAGTCAATGAATGTTACGATGTCCTAGAATGTTGGTGCAGTTTCATTTTAGCGGCTGTGAGGTGTAATCTTTTTGAACAGAACTGTGAGATAACATGAAAGGTGCTTTGGGAAATAACATTAGTGCTTTTGACACCCACTCTTATTATAATTATATTGATCTAAGCTGCTGTACTTTATTACTCATATTCTTGGAAAGTATAGGGTTTTCAGTTCTTTGTGTTGTTGTAGTAAACTATGGGGAAGTGCAATTGCGTTTAGTTTTTTGGGTTTTTTTTTCCTGTACATAGGAAGGCTCTCAACAAAGTTTCCAAACCCTGATCTAAAATATTCATTTGTTTTATAAGTGTAAATATAGTGTTATATGTTTATGACTTACCATTTGTTCTCTTTCAGCAAAAGCTTTTTAGTTCTCTGCCTTTCTACAAGTAAATTGCTTTGTAAAGTTTGAGCGGGGTCTTGTTTTAAAGAGACCATTAAACCCTTTGTTGTTTTCTAACACTAGTTTGGTTTTTATAGAAGAGAAAATATAAAAAGGGGTAGAAATGTAGCCCGTATTGTGGCCTCAGGTAAATGTCCCTTGTCTTCCTGGTATTGTGAAAAGGTCCCTATTCAATGCAAGTGAGTCTTTTTTAAGAATGGCTGCTGTATATTCTTAGGTGCCTAAGGCACTTCAGCAACTTTGAAATTTTTACCCATCATTACTAAGTCCCATGGTCTTCCAGTGGGATTTAAATGCTCCTGAAAATTCTGACCTATATTTTAATAAGTGTAACAGATCAAGGGGCACATTTCATTTCACTCCGTGGTGATTGTTTCATCAGCATTTCCCAATGACTTGCATTGGGAACATGGCAGTCCTAGTTTCAGTGCAAGAATGTTATCGTCTCATAGTTTCTTATAGACCCCCTCCCCCACCAAATTCGTCAGCTTAATCTGATCTACCTAAACCACCGTGGGACACCCTCCTGAGTTCTTCATAAACTGTATTGGTTGTGGGTGAGATTGCCTCTAGGTGTACTTTGTAAAATGGGTGTAAAAGTTAAATATTAAATGTACAGGGGGTTAGGAACTAGGCCCTTTTCCTGTTTTTATTATTTGTGTTACGGTTGTGATTGCAGGCCCCAACTAAAATTGGGCCTCCATTCTGTTAAACACCCTACAAATGCATAGTGAGAGGCAGTTCCTGGACCCCAAGGAATTTACAGTCTAAATAGATGAGGCAAGGAATGTGAGGGGAAATAGAGACACAAAGAGATCAAGCAATTTGCCCCCCAGGTCACAGCAGATGAGTGACTGGGCTGGAAAAAGAACCTAGGTCGTCTGACATCAGAGCAATGCCCTATGCACTAGACTACACTGTGTTTTCCTAATATGCAGAGATAAGAAGGAAGGTGGCTTCAAAGATTGCAACTGCAGCAATGTTATGGGGGGAGTGTTTCTTGGCTAACAATGTCTTACAACGTGTAGGGCATGACAGGTCAAAACCAACACCTTAAACTCTGCCTGGGAGTTCTGTGGCAGCCAGCCAAACAATGGAAAGTGTTTTCTGCTTAAACACACTACTCAGTATGCAGCCAGAATGCAGCTGTCTAACTTCAGCTTCCACATGATCTCAAGGTATAACCCCACAAAGGGAACACTACAATAGTTTAGTCTGAAAGTCACAACGGCTTGGATAAGTGGAAAACGTCCTCACTCTTCCTTCCAGGTAGAGTACTTTAGGGGGAAGACTTTCTAATTTATCATAGAAATATAGGGCTGGAAGGGGCCTCAAGAGGTCACCCCTAGTCCATGCACCCCACCACCAAATTGAGGCAGGATTAAGTACACCTAGAAAAGCACTCTTGGTCACAGTTGCTATCTACGCAGCTGCTATCCAGGAGCAGCCAAGGATCTAACAAGACCCATGCTTTCTGCTGTGTTGCAGAATCTGAAACCATAGCTCTAAGAGGTGTGAACTGTGCCATTCATCTCCAAGGGGACTAATTCAGGTACTCAATGATAACAAAGTATTAACTACATCACGGCTCTTCAAAAGGAGAAGGGAGGCTATAGTTATGATCTGCACAACCTATTGAGAGTGACAGCTCATTTTGGCACTACCAGTGAATGAGGTTTGGAGAGCACTGTTACTTTCTCCACCCCAACCGAGAAGCCAAACTGAAGGAGCCTAGCAGAGCCCAGTGGGCCATGTGAGGCCCCCACAATGGGTCAGGCTCTAACAGCCTGGTGGGGCATATAAGCCTCACTGGGCAGTGAAGTAAGCCCATCACAAAGAGTCCAGCAGAGACCATGGGTGTGTTCAGACCCACTGAGGAGGAGCTCAAGCCCGAAGAACCCAAAGAGCATGTGTGATCACGGTTAGAATATCTGCACACCAGTACTTTGGGGGTGGAGCTTATTGTGGGGGCATAATTTAAAACAGTGTTAGCACAGATTTTTTTCCAGCCTGATCCATGACAGCAGTGAACACCTTGGCACAGTGAAAGGCCTATTTTGTCTTTAAGTCAGGCATAAAATACTTTCTGTATTTAAGATTTTAGAAGTCTTTCTAACTTGTAATCGTAGATATATAGGGCTGGAAGGGACCTCAAGAGGTCATCTAGTCCATACACCCCACCCCATGCAGAGGTGGGATTAAATATACATAGACCATTCATGACAGGTGTTTGTCTAACCTATTCTTTAAAAATTCCAAAGACAGGGATTTTACAATCTTCCTAGATAGCCTGCTCCAGGGTTTAATTATCCTTATAATTAAATAGTTTTTTTCCTAATATCCAACCTAAATCTCTCTTGCTGCCAATTACTTCTTGTTTTACCATTGATGGACACGAAGAACAGTTAGTCAGTCTTTTCTTTATAACAACCTTTTACATATTTGAAGACTGTCATCTGGTCCCCCCTCAGCATTCTCTAGACTAAACAGGCCCAATTAATTCAATCTGTCCTCAAAGGTCATGTTTTCTAAACCTTTTTTCAGTTTTGTTACTCTCCTCTGGACTCTTTCCAATTTTTTCACCTCTTTCTTAAAGTGGGGAACACAAAACTGGACACAGTTCTCCAGGTGATGCCTCAACTGTGCTGAATATGCAGAACAGTTGCCTCCTGGGTCTTACATAAGAACATAAGAATGGCCATACTGGGTCAGACCAAAGGTCCATCTAGCCCAGCATCCTGTCTTCCAACAGCAGACAACGCCAGATTCCCCAGAGGGAATGAACAGAACAGGTAATCATCAAGTGATCCATCCCCTGTGCCCCATTCCCAGCTTCTGGCAAACAGAGGCTAGGGACACTATCCCTGACCATCCTGGTTAATAGTCGTTGATGGACCTATCCTCCATGAATTTTTCTAGTTCCTTTTTGAACCCTGTTATAGTCTTGGCCTTCATAACATCCTCTGGCAAAGAGTTCCACAGGTTGACTGGCATTGTGTGAAAAAATACTTCCTTTTGTTTGTTTGAAACCTGCTGCATATTAATTTCATTTGGTGGCCCCTAGTTCTTAATTGTAGAAGGTTAGGGTTGGAAGGGACCTCAGGAGGTCATCTAGTCCAACCCTCTGCTTGAAGCAGGACCAATCCCCAATTTTTGCCCCAGATCCCTAAATGGTCCCCTCAAGGGTTGAACTTACAACCCTGGGTTTAACAGGCCAATGCTCAAACCACTGAGCTATCTCTCCCCCTGTGTGATGAGAAGGAGTAAATAACACTTCCTGTTCACTTTCTCCATACCAGTCATGATTTTGTAGACCTCTCTCATGTCCCCCCTTAGTCGTCTTTTTTCCAAGATGAAAAGTCCCAGTCTTATTCATCTCTCCTCATACGGAAGCCATTCATCATACCCCTAATAATTTTTGTTGCCCTTTTCTGAACCTTTTCCAAATCCAGTATATCTTTTTTGAGACGGGGCGACCACGTCTTCACGCAAGATGTGGGCATACCCTGGATTTATATAGAAGCAATATGATATTTTCTGTCTTATTATCTATCCCTTTCTTAATGATTCCCAACATTCTGTTTGATTTTTTGACTGCTGCTGCACATTGAGTGGATGTTTTCACAGAACTATCCACAGTGACTCCAAGATCTCTTTCTTGAGTGGTAACAGCTAGTTTAGACCCCATCATTTTATACATATAGTTGGGATTATGTTGTCCAATGTGCATTACTTTGCATTTATCAACAGTGAATTTCATCTGCCATTTTGTTGCCCAGTCACTAGTTTTGAGAGATCCTTTTGTAACTCTTCGCAGTCTGCCTGTGACTTAACTATCTTGAGCTGTTTTGTATCATCTGCAAATTTTGCCACCTGACTGTTTACCCCTTTTTCCAAATCACTTATGAATATGTTGAATAGGATTGGTCCCAGTACAGACCTCTGCGGGACATCACTACTCTCGATTCTGAAAACTGGCCATTTATTCTTACCCTTTGTTTCCTATCTTTTAAATCTCCCCACTGTATTTTCCACTGCATGCATCCGATGAAGTGAGCTGTAGCTCACGAAAGCTTATGCTCAAATAAATTTGTTCGTCTCTAAGGTGCCACAAGTACTCCTTATCTTTTAACCAGTTACCAATCCATGAAAGAACCTTCCCTCTTATCCCATGACTGCTTACTTTCCTTAAGAGCCTTTGGTGAGGGACTTTGTCAAAGGCTTTCTGAAAATTTAAATACACTGTATCCACTGGATCCCCCTTGTCCACGCTCCTGTTAACACATCCTAGAATGACATTTGCCTTTGTCATAACTGCATATTACTGTTGTCTTATATTCAATTTGTGATCCAAATAACCACCAGAGCCTTTTCTGTGGTGCTGCTGCCTAGCCAGTTATTCCCTATTTTGTATTTTGGGCATTTGATTTTTGCTTCTTAAGTGTAGTACTTGGCACTTAGGTATGTAAAATCTTTAAGGCTTTCTGGAGTGTTTTTTTAATTGGACTTTAATTGACCTGAAAGTGTTCCTTAAACAGATTCTGTGTTCTAGTGAATTCTCAAAGAGTGTGTGATCACCTGTATAAAGCATTTATTTTAACCCGGAACATCTTGGAACTTCAAAAAAAAAAAAAAAAAAAAAAAAAAGCTGTTGCTTATACAATACTCAGATCACCAGTCATATTAATCCTTACTACTGAGCAAAAAGATCTGTCTGGAAATTTACCATTTTTATGTCTCCCACTTTCTTTGTCTCATAAACATCAACTTTCATAGAATAGACTCAATTCTTTAGTACCGGGGTTCTCAATCTTTTTCTTTCTGAGGTCCCCCCTAACGTACTGTAAAAACTCCCCCAGCCCACCATTGCCATAACTGTTTTTCTGCATATAAAAGCTAGGGACAGCGTTAGAAGGTAGCAAGCAGGACAGTTGCACAGGGCCCTGCACCACAGTGGGCCCCACAAAACTAAGTTGCTCAGGCTTCAGCTTCAGCCTGAGGTGGCGGGGCTTAGGGCCCCGGGCTTCAGTCCTGTACAGTTTCGGCTTCCTGCCCTGGGCCCCAGCAAGTCTAACATTGGCCGTGCTTGGGGGATCCCCTCAAACCTGTTTGCAGCTCCCCAGGGGGCCCTGGACCCCTGGTTGAGAACCACTGCTATAGTACACATCATTTCGGAATTACTGTATGTGTCAGTCCAAATTTGTCTTCTGCATTTCCTTAAATATTGTGTACTTGTCTATTTGAAAATTTAAAACATGAAAGCATTGAAAACTCGAGTGCATCGTTAGTTACCAACTTGATTAGGCACTACTTAGAACAAATGACTGGAACTCAAGTGTTCTGCACAATTTTATTGTAGCTACAGCTGTCTCACTTACTTTCTGCCTGGTTAGAGCTGAGGAAGCTATTTGTAGCAAGCCTCTTTTCTGGCTGCGTATTTTCCAGAGGCAGACTTGAATTTCTGAACCTTATCCTCTTCCCCAGTTCAAGGCAATTGCGTAGTGCCTCAATTCCTGCAATTACTAGAAAACAATTCAGAATTGTCTACAAGGCTCCACTGTCTGGCCATGCCCCTTTCACCTTCACACCAGATCCTTTGCCCCCAGTACCATGAACAAAAGCTGTGGTTCAGCACTCCTGCCTGTCCATTGCAGTCCTAGCTGCTAGGGCTGGCTCTGGGGTCAGCAGTGAGAGAGATACACTTCCTACACTTGCCTCTTTCGGTAGGGGCTGAAATTTCCAAGGCTCTGTTCTCCAAATGGGACCGTTCACTGAGCTCTGTAATTGTTCCTCCTTCCTATCCTGGCAGAGCAGGCTAAGTGGAACAAGCTGAATTGTAAGTGGTACTCCACCTGTAAGTTGACCAAGTGATGAATCACAAAACGGGAGTAGCCCATAGCACCTTGCTGTACCCTGGGTAGGAGTTTAGAGTTTGGATAGTTTGTTTAGGGCCTTCACTTAACCACAGCAATGCACATGCATCACCAAGACTCCTTCAGCAAGTTGTGTATTGCAGGTCAAGCTTCTTAGGACTCCTTAAAACAAACTATTCAAGTCCAGTAATTTTCCCCTACTCCTCTAAAGGGAGAATTCCAGGGTGCCATACTAGTTTCTCTAGTGTATAAGTGAATCATTTGGCAAGGAAGGTAGAATTTCCAAGGAGAGTGGGAACCCAAATGTCTCAATTAGGAAAGAGGTCAGTCCCAGACAGCAAATAAACTTTCCATTTCACAAATTCGTTGGTTGTTTGAAGTGTTTGCCAAACACACACTCCACTAAAAATAATTACACAAAAGTTGCAAATACAAACCTATATCAGTCTGTTGTTTAGTTGTGAGCTACTTGCTATGACCCTGTCTTTCACTACTAGCTGTTCTTGGAGCATGATTGGTCACCTAAGCCACAAATTGCTATGCCTTGACTAGATGATTGAAACATTTATAAATAGATTATGGGAAACTGAAGGTTGATTCTGTTTATTGTGAACAGATTTTTCATTTCCTTTGAATATGTTCTGAACAAAAAGTCTACTGGAAATAACTAAAAGGCTGCAAATACCGTTGCAGAGTTCTATATTTGAACAAATGTTCATTAATGCCTTTTTTCATTATTCCCCCAGTTACGTTCTACAGGGTTGCCTGTTCTGGATATTATTTACCATTGCACAGATGTCATACTTTCTGAATTTATGTTCAGTATTGCAACCATGAAGCTGTCCTAGATACCTTTTTTAAAAATACCCTATTGAAATAAAATAACCATACATGCAATCAGGTCTGATGCACGCTATTGTTACGTTTATTTTACAGAGTTCGTTTAGTAGAGAGAGGATCACCTCATAGCTTGCCCCTAATGGAATCAGGAAAAGTAAGTACTGAACATGTCTTCTGTACTGTTAAACGTTTCTTTAATTTCCACTTTGTTAATTTTTCTAAGGTGAATTTAGTGCTGAGGAAAGCTCTAACAGCTGTACAGACTGCAGTCCTGTCGTTATCCACAGAGACGTTACAGCACAGTAGCATTGACAGAGCTCTTAACATTACTCTAACAACTTATCTCCCTTTGTTCTGAGGGAATTGCTTCCTGCTCCTGAGATGGTGGTTCACTATCTGCCTATGCAGTCCTCTGACTTGTTTTAGAGACAACTACTGGCACCTTTCTTGGCAGTGGTGGTTTTAATGATGACACATATCTCCTGTAAATTGGACTGAGACCACCAAGACATTTCCACCTTATTCATAGGCCACCAGACATCTGGCAGGGGAAACATCTCTGGGATGTATGGGAAACAGTGTGTACTGGTGGTTAGATCACTGGACAGGGACTCAAGAAACCTGGGTTCTATACCTGACTCTGTCACTGGCTGAGTTGGTGATCATGGACAAGTCATTTTACCTCCCCGTGCCTCGGTTTCCTCCTCTGTAAAATGGGGATGATACTGATTGTCTGTATAGAGCATTTTGAGATCTACTGATGAAAAGCGCTATATAAGAGCTATGTATTTACTTATTGCTACCAAGATGGGCTAAATTTGAACCAGTTTCTGTAAGTGTGAAAGGATCTATTGCTGCCCTGAGCATCCAGACAATCTAGCTTAAAGAACTGAAACGGAGGCTCTTGGCACCATAATATATTCATTATTTTCCCCATGTGAATGTTATCTTTGGCAGAAAACACTATCTGTCTATCAGGGTTTTATCCTGCCATCTGTTCTTATAGTGTATGGGCACCTTCCATAGGAAGCCATAGCAAAGTTCCTAGTGGATTTCCTGCAGTCACTGGTTCTTGACCCATTTCTGAGTAAAAACTCTATTTGGGGTAGAGTTTTTGGTTTTGAATGTTTTAGAGCCTATTCAGTATTTTAAAATTTATTTATTTATTTTTGGTAGGAAGGGGGTGTCACTGTTGTGTCATTCTTACGACAGAAAAGCTTTTACGAAGAGGAGGGTTTGCAGCATTTAATAAATACAGTCAGTCTGGATTGGCTTACTCTCTTATGCAGTTTTCTTCCACGTCTGAATCCCTTGACTGATAAAAAGGAAAGAGAGGGATTTTCTTATCAAAAAGTTTACTGGCAGCAATCTGTAACAGCACAGAATTAGGTATATCTACCACAACTAGCTAATACCATTCCTTAAGTAATATGTCAAATTTTTTAAAGATATTTTTTAACGAGTCAGGTAAAGGGCTTCTGGGGACAAGTATCATTTATATAGTTACATAAACAGACACGTACATCATCTGGTTTCTTACAGAATATGACTCACTTTGTCTTTTAATAGATCCTCCCTGGAGTTCGCATCATTATTGCTAATCCTGAAACAAAGGGACCCTTAGGGGATTCTCATCTTGGTGAGGTGAGTCACAAAAATTGCCCCTCGGTCTGTAATGAATGAAATTACAGGAGCAAAAGCCACTTTACACTGTATTAGTGGCTTCCTTAAATAAATATAAAGATATGCCAAGCTCATAAATACCTGTCGACCATACAGCTTTATAACATGTGAAATTAACAGTAAAAGAGTTGCTGTTGCTGTTAAAAACCTTTTTCTTGTTGAACTTCAAAACTGTGAGTATCTCTTTAAGAAAAGCTCGGAGACCCTTTTTTAAAATAACCTGCTTTTTCCATCTACATTTTCTACTTGTCTTATTACTTCTGAAATGGAGTAATGGATATTTCTTTGATTAGTCTAACTTCAACTACACAGAGTTCCTTTATTCTTTTTCTGATCACTATAACCTAAAATGTTCTGTTTAATGTAGTTTACCAAAGCTGTAAACATTTCCTGCTTATTTCATGTTTCAGAGAATAATAAAATTGAACTTAACGTTTTATTTTCAATGAGCAAATAAAGATTTCAATAAATGAAATAATTTGTACAGTCATGATTAAAATTGCAGTACAACTTTTGAGAATATATAATCTTTCTGAAAAAATGAGTTCCCGAAATCCCAATGTTTTGTGCTAAGGCTGGAGTACAATATTTTGGCTAAAAAATACTGTCAGTGCCTTTTTCATTATTCCGGAAAAGGTCATTAGTATAGCTTAGTACTGACTTGCCTGTCTCTCAAGAGTTGTTATGAAGCTATCTTTAATATTTTGAAGATGAAAAGTGCTTTGTAAATACTAAGTGCTATTATTGTTTAATAACTAAGGGGGACACTCACCAAAGTAGTCTTATTGGGTGAGTTTCTGGCCCCTTGGCGTTATACCAAATGAAAAGACCAAGACAGTGTAAACAGTCTTGGATCAAGTTGGGGAAGAATTTCCCCAGCATAGACACTGTGAAAGACCTGTCTATAAAGCTGTCATCAAAGGACCACCCTCAAAGTGCTAGTGTAGCGGGCATGAGTGGAAGGGGCATGTCAGGACAGCATCACAGAACACAGCACTGTGGAAATGCTGGGTAGCACTGCAGCCCACAGTACAATCCTATGAGACTGATAGAAATTAGGCAGTTCTGGGGGCTTGTCAAAGTTATGCCAGGAGCCTCTTGAGCCCTCAGAGCAGCCCAAGACCAGGAGAATGCAAAGGCTAGGCACCACTTCCCTGAGGCACAGAACCTCACTCATTGACTTCAGCAAAGCTACTCATGTGTAAGGCAAGCAGGATTTGGCCCTCAAATAAGTATAGAAATAAGGTGAGTGTTGAATCAGAAAACATCATGCTAAAAGGTACTATAGAAGTATCTAGTTATGATTAAAAATAGACGCAAGAATTTTCAAGAATTCTTCACTCTGGATAGATACTTTAATTAATGCCAGTGTAATTGCTTTTAACTTAGATATGGGTTCACAGTGCTCATAATGCCAGTGGATATTTTACCATATATGGAGATGAATCTCTGCAATCAGATCACTTTAATTCAAGACTCAGCTTTGGAGACACACAGACTATTTGGGCTCGGACTGGCTATTTGGGGTTCTTGAGGAGAACAGAACTTACAGATGCAAATGGAGGTAAGACTGCTAGTTCCATTTAAAAATGTGTGTTTATACATAGCTTTGAAAGTGCTATAAAGATGTTCACTCACGTGTAGCCTGGTCTGTTGTATGCATCAACATTCACCATTAAGTGCTCTATAACCCTCCAAAGAAGCATTTTCAAAATAGATGTCAATAAGAAAATAAAACAGTGGAACAAGATGCCTGCCAAAAATGACTACCTGGTTATATTCCTTTTGTTAGATGTGTGCTTTTGTATGTTTTCTATACACACTGTAAGCTCCCTGAGGAAGAGACCTTCTGATTCTGTATACAAAATGTCTCTTTACTTTTCGTCTGGAAAAAATATGGAATATTCTTACATGTTTTGCACCACTGCTGCAACTGGATCTGCATGGACAGATCTTTGCTTATGGAACACTGCTGCAGGATTGGGGATTGGGCTTTTTGTGAAGACATCCTCATTTATTAATCCTGTTTCTATGAAGTTATTAACAAAAGCTTTCCTATTTTTGAACTCACCCTGTCTTTAAGACTATAGGAGCAAGTAATAAACATTTACCATAAGCTGTAGCTTGTAAATGAAGATACAGGGAATATTTTGTTTTCTATCAAGGAAGCACAGGGGCCATATTAATCACTAGTGACATATACTGTATATTGACAAAAGATAGGGTAAGTAAACAAATGCTGTGAGGCAAAAGACAGTCAGTGTGGCTGAAATTCTCTGATTGGGAAATTATTGTGACTTGCAAAATACAGAGACTGGCTGTGATGGTAGCTGAAATTGCTAGCGAAGTATAGTTTCCAGTGTATCAATAGCGTTCACAGTGCCACTGTTAAGAACCAACTGAATCTGTTTGAATTACGGCTGTCAAGCGATTAAAAACATTAATTGCGATTAATTCCACTGTTAAACAATAATGGACTACTATTTATTTTAAAAAATGTGGATGTTTTATACATTTTCAAATATATTGATTTCAATTACAACACAGAATACAAAGTGTCAAGTGCTCACTTTATTTTTATTTTTGATTACAAATATTTGCACTGTAAAAAACAAAAGAAACAGTATTTTTCAATTCACCTAATACAAGTACTGTAGCGCAGTCTCTTTGTCATGAAAGTTGAATTTACAAATGTAGAATTATATACAAAAAAAAACTGCATTCAAAAATAAAACAATGTAAAACTTTAGTGCCTACAAGTCTGCTCAGTCCTACTTCTTGTTCAGCCACTCACTCAGACAAACAAGTTTGCTTGCAATTTGCAGGAGATAATGCTGACCGCTTCTTGCTTATAATGTCACCTGAAAGTGAGAACAGGCGTTCACATGGCACTGTTGTAGCTGGCGTCGCAAGATATTTACGTGGCAGATGTGCTAAAGATTCATATGTCCCTTCAAGCTTCAACCACCATTCCAGAGGACATGCATCCATGATGATAACAGGTTCTGCTCAATAATGATCAAAAGCAATGCAGACCGATGCCTGTTCATTTTCATCATCTGAGTCAGATGCCACCAGAAGAAAGTTGATTTTCTTTTTTGGTAGTTTGGGTTCTGTAGTTTCCGCATCGGCGTGTTGCTCTTTTAAGACTTCTGAAAGCATGATCCACACCTTGTCCCTCTGAGAGTTTGGACGGCGCTTCAGATTCTTAAACCTTGGGTCGAGTGCTGTAGCTATTTTTAGAAATCTCGCATTGGTACTTCCTTTGCGTTTTGTCAAATCTGCAGTGACAGTGCTCGTAAATCAAACAACATGTGCTGGCTCATCATCCGAGACTGCTATAGCATGAAATATATGGCAGATTGCAGGTAAAACAGCAGGAGACATACAATTCTCCTCCAAGGAGTTCAGTCACAAATTTAATTAATGCATTATTTTTTTAACGAGCATTATCAGCATGGAAGCATGTCATCTGGAATGGTGGCCGAAGCATAAAGGGGCACATGGATGTTTAGCATATCTAGCACGTAAATATCTTGCAATGCCAGCTACAAAAGTGCCATGTGAACGCCTGTTCTCACCTTCAGGTGACATTGTAAATAAGAAGCAGGCAGCAGTATCTCCCGTGAATGTAAACAAACTTGTTTCTCTTAGAAATTGGCTGGGCAAGAAGTAGGACTGAGTGAACTTGTAGGCTAAAGTTTTACATTGTTTCGTTTCTTCATGCAGTTATATAAAAAAAAAATACATTTGTAAGTTATACTTTCACTATAGATACGCACTACAGTACTTGTATGAGGTGAATTGAAAACTAGTATTTCTTTTGGTTATCATTTTTACAGTGCAAATATTTGTAATAAAAAATAATAATATAAAGTGAGCGCTGTACACTTCGTATTCTGTGTTGTAATAGAAATCAACATATTTGAAAATGTAGAAAAATATCCAAAATCTTTAATAAATTTCAGTTGGTCTTCTATTGTTTAACGGCGTGATTAATCGCAATTACATTTTTAATCACAATTAATTTTTTTGAGTTAATCCCATAAGTTAACTGCGATTAATTGACAGCCCTAATTTGAATAGAACCTAATCAGATGAATTTGATAGGTCTGAAGCCCTGTTTATAATTGCTGTGTATTAAGATTACTGTCCAGTTCCTCATATTTAGATCTTCCTAAAGGCATTTAATCTTATATAGTAACTCCTCACTTAAAGTCGTCCCAGTTAACATTTCGTTGTTATTTTGCTGATCAATTAGAGAACATGCTCATTTAAAGTTGCGCAATGCTCCCCTATAATGTCGTTTGGCAGCCGCCTGCTTTGTCCACTGCTTGCAGGAAGAGCAGCCCGTTGCAGCTAGCTGTTGGGGGCTTGGAACCAGGGTGGACTAGCAGCCCCCCAACAGCTCCCCGCTCCCCTAAGTCTCCTGTGCAGCAGCCGCCCAGGAGGCTACCAATTGCCGGCAGTTCAGCTGGCCCTCAGAGAATCATAGAATATCAGAGTTGGAAGGGACCTCTGGAGGTCATCTAGTCCCACCCCCTGCCCAGAGCAGGACGAATCCCAACTAAATCATCCCAGCCAGGGCTTTGTCCAGCCTGACCTTAAACTTCTAAGGAAGGGGATTCCACTACCTCCCTAGGTAACGCATTCCAGTATTTCACCACCCTCCTAGTGAAAAAGTTTTTCCTAATATCCAACCTAAATCTCCCCCACTGCAACTTGAGACCATTACTCCTTGTCCTGTCATCTGCAATCACTGAGAATAGTCTAGATCCATCCTCTTTGGATCCACCTTTCAGGTAGTTGAAAGCAGCTATCAAATCCCCCCTCATTCTTCTCTTCCGTAGACTAAACAATCCCAGATCCCTCAGCCTCTTCTCGTAAGTCATGTGTTCCAGACCCCTAATCATTTTTGTTGCCCTTCGCTGGACTCTCCCCAATTTCTCCACATCCTTCTTGTAGTGTGGGGCCCAAAACTGGACACAGTACTCCAGATGAGGCCTCACCAATGTCGAATAGAGGGGAACGATCACGTCCCTCGATCTGCTCGCTGTGCCCCTACTTATACATCCCAAAATGCCATTGGCCTTCTTGGCAACAAGGGCACACTGCTGACTCATATCCAGCTTCTCGTCCTCCCCGCACTGCTATGTGCTGCTCCTGCCCTCTGCCTTGGAGCTGCTCTCCAGAGCCTTCTGCTTGCTGAGGGGGGCTAATGTCAGGGTGTCCCCCTGCTCCTGCACCCCACTTACCCCATCTCCATAGAGCCGGGGGGGGGGGCGGACATGAGGATAGAGGGAGCTTCCTGGCAGCAGCTGCTGCGATCCCAGCTTGCTGATTAACTTAACAAGGTAGTGAACTTAAGAGTGGTGTCAGTGTATTTAAAGGGGAAATGCGCATCTCTCTCTCTCACACACAGGGTGCGTGTCTCTGTCTGCCATGCTGTCTCCCCACCCTCCATTCCTGCTGCCTTGTAGAGTCTGAGGCTACATTAACAACGAGTTAACCCTTGAGGGCTCAGCCGAGTGCTAGTTCATCATTTAGCAGTAAGGCATTCCCTGGGAAATATCCCACCCTCTTCCACCCTCGAACTTCACCACCTCAACCAAGCTTCACAATCATATCTGTGTACAGTATTAAATTGTTTGTTTAAAACTTATACTGTGTGTGTGTGTGTGTGTGTAGTCTTTTGTCTGGCAAAAAAAAAAAATTTCCTAACCCCCCCCATTTACATTAATTCTTATGGGGAAATCAGATTCGCTTTACATGGTTTCGCTTAAAGTCGCATTTTTCAGGAACATAACTACAACGTTAAGTGAGGAGTTACTGTAAAGCATTTTGTAGGATTTTCTCGCTTTATTAATTATTTTATCCAGGAAAATGCTCTGAAGCTATAAGGGGTCCAAGGAGCAGCAGGGATTCTTATTCTGAGAGAATAGTAACTGAGTGTTTTCTAGTCTTTCGTTTCCAGTGGAATAAATCTTCCCATGAAGTAGCCGTGGCACACTTCCCTCTCCTTCCTTTCTCAACTCCCTCTTCAGAAGGACAGGTCCCTCTTCTACACAGCATCTGGGAGATGTCTTCATTGAGACTCAAACGCCATTGCCACAGCCAATATATTTTCTCTTATGGATGACATACGTTAGTTTATGATAAGTCTAAGATCCCAGAAGAACTCTCATCTCAGCTTAGGGGTGGCTGGTTGTTTTTTTTTGTCTTGTCTCTAACTGATAAAAATTCATGATACAAACAAATTGCAACATTGTCATAGTTTTGTCTTAATCAGTGATTTGATATCAGCAATATAACATATTATTTCGGCATCCTAGGCAGACACCATAGTGGTTTAATATTCAAAGCTGCAAGATAGATTCAAATCCCAGAAGGGTCAGTTTCATTCATTGTCCTTCAGAGGCAGATAAACAGAACGCCATACAAGTCACTCTGTCTGCTCTACATAAGAATAGAGATTTGATCCGGTGTTGGCTAAAAATTTCTTCTTCTCCCATGTTGTGCTCAGCAACCTAATTAGCTGCTGCCCTCCATCCCACATTGCATTTCAGTAATCGTGAATGTATATAACTTGTAATGTGCTTTGGATCTTCTGAAATTCAAGGATACTTTATAAATGGAATGTTGTTATTTTACTAATCTGGATATTTGTATAATTTATTTGATATAGTACAGATTTAAGTCGTTGCTTTTCCCTCTCTGTAACTAGAGCGACATGATGCACTTTATGTTGTGGGTGCACTAGATGAAGCCATGGAGTTACGAGGGATGAGATATCATCCAATTGATATTGAGACATCAGTAATTAGAGCACACAAGAGCATCACAGAATGGTGAGTGTTGTGAAACATTATCTCAAACTCTAGCCTGTAAGATGTTTTCTGTGTTTTTGCTTGGATAACGCAGTTGATTTAGGAAATATACCAGTGTTCCAGGAGTTTATCACTTGATCATAAATTATACAATCTCTAAGCTAAAACTTGGTATAAGCCGCTTTTATCAGAAAAGACAATTTTCTTTACTCTTTTTGGGTTTTTTTGAAAACATGCAACATACTGTATGGTGGTAATTGGTGGGGTTTTGGTTTTATTCTGAGTTATTTTTAGCAGTGGGGTTTCGAAGCTTAGCTGTTTGTTTTTCTTTCTTCAATCTTTTTTGGAATTCCTTTAGAAAGCAACATAGCAAGTTAGTTTCATTATGGAGCTGAGACCAATTATTGATTAAATATCAAGATGCTGAGTTAGTGATTATCTGCTTTTCCTGAGGGTTTCTACAACACAATTTGTAGCATTTATATATTGTATAAGTAATTGTTTGCAAGGGGCCAGTACTATACTTGCAGAAAATATTGTATAAAGGCATTCGGTAAAATTTTCAAAAGTGCCTTTGTCCCATTGACTTTCAGTGAGATTTAGGTGCTTTTTGAAAACTTCACCCATTTTCAGTATATATTTTACTTTCTGCCTAGCCTCTTCTAGACTTAGGGCATTAACTTTACATCTACTGGTCAAAACAGATCTCTTGCTCATTATATTTTTTGATATTTTCAATAATTATGGCAACGAGTATGCCTACGCAGTGGAATTTATACAGGTGATTGTAGACTGTGGATAGGCAGATGGCTACTGTGGGTAGCTGATATTTATTTGTATATTTTATATCTTGTAAAAAATCAAAATTGCAATCCAGTTGTGCTGCTGGTATGAGTATTCACATCTTATCACTGCAGCCGTGGTCTGCCCTCCCCTGCTCCTTTATCTACTTCTTGCACCTTGTCTTAATTCAGGCCCCAGTCCTGTAATCAGCTCCATGTAAGCAAAGTCTTGCATGGATCCTGTTGATGATCACATCCTTATTATGTAAGATTTTCAGAGTTGGGACCATATTTTTCATATGTCTGTCTGGGCCCTGTCACAATGGGACCCTGACCCTCATTGGCTGGTGCCATAATACAAATAATAATTTAATAGTTATGACAGAGTGCGCTTTATTGGCTAATAAGGGTATTTTATTAGATCATTACATGTGTATCTTACTATAAAATGCAACTTTCGCTAATTGAACTGCAGCATGCAAATGAACTAAACATTATTCTAATTATCAGTCACAATCTATGTGACCCTCTTAACTGTTTCCTCCTTGTAAGAAAAATGTCTTCCTGTCAAAATACCAAACCACAACAAACACAGAGAGGGGAAAACTCAACAAAGCAGTAGAACACCATGGATTACAGATGTGAAAAAGGACTGTATGATTGTTTAATTTAAAACGGAATATTGATGGATTTTACTGTTCATAAAATGTAGCAGGCAGGATTTTAGTTTTACTGAGGCTTCATTCATCAAAACACCTCAGTGGAATTATGGTAACATAATTCATAGTTGCCGTCTCCTTACTTCTTATTTCTCCATGGCGCAGGCACCACTATGAAATGGCCTACAGGTAGCATGTCTATGTAGAGCTTAATCTTATAGAGATGAGGTAACAGATCTGAGGTTTGCAATTTAAGTCAGGTGTCTCCCCGCCCCCTGCCCCGACATCTCTTAAAGTCCACAAAAAGATTATATCTGCCTCAGAATGGTGCACAGACAATCCAGGAAGTTTTTGGAAAGTGTAGAGGACAATTTCCTGGTGCAAGTGCTGAAGGAACCAACTAGGAGCAGAGCTCTTCTTGACCAGCTACTCACAAACCGGGAAGAATTAGTAGGGGAAGCAAAAGTGGATGGGAACCTGGGAGGCAGTGACCATGAGATGGTCGAGTTCAGGATCCTGACACAGGGAAGAAAGGAGAGCAGCAGAATACGGACCCTGGACTTCAGAAAAGCAGACTTTGACTCCCTCAGGAAACTGATGGGCAGGATCCCCTGGGAGAATAACGTGAGGGGGAAAGGAGTCCAGGAGAGCTGGCTGTATTTTAAAGAATCCTTATTGAGGTTACAGGGACAAACCATCCTGATGTGTAGAAAGAATAGTAAATATGGCAGGCGACCAGCTTGGCTTAACAGTGAAATCCTTGCTGATCTTAAACACAAAAAAAGAAGCTTACAAGAAGTGGAAGATTGGACAAATGACCACGGAAGAGTGTAAAAATATTGCTCGGGCATGCAGGAGTGAAATCAGGAAGGCCAAATCACACCTGGAGTTGCAGCTAGCAAGAGATGTTAAGAGTAACAAGAATGGTTTCTTCAGGTATGTTAGCAACAAGAAGAAAGTCAAGGAAAGTGTGGGCCCCTTACTGAATGAGGGAGGCAACCTAGTGACAGAGGATGTGGAAAAAGCTAATGTACTCAATGCTTTTTTTGCCTCTGTCTTCATGAACAAGGTCAGCTCCCAGACTGCTGCACTGGGCAGCACAGCATGGGGAGGAGGTGACCAGCCCTCTGTGGAGAAAGAAGTGGTTCGGGACTATTTAGAAAAGCTGGACAAGCACAAATCCATGGGGCCGGATGCGCTGCATCCAAGAGTGCTAAAGGAGTTGGCAGATGTGATTGCAGAGCCATTGGCCATTATCTTTGAAAACTCATGGTGATCGGGGGGGAAGTCCTGGACGACTGGAAAAAGGCTAATGTAGTGCCCATCTTTAAAAAAGAGAAGAAGGAGGATCCTGGGAACTACAGGCCAGTAATCCTCACCTCAGTCCCTGGAAAAATCATGGAGCAGGTCCTCAAGGAATCAATTCTGAAGCACTTAGACGAGAGGAAAGTGATCAGGAACAGTAAGCATGGATTCACCAAGGGCAAGTCATGCCTGACTAATCTAATTGCCTTCTATGATGAGCTAACTGGCTTTGTGGATGAGGGGAAAGCAGTGGACGTGTTGTTCCTTGACTTTAGCAAAACTTTTGACACGATCTTCCACAGTATTCTTGCCAGCAAGTTAAAGAAGTATGGGCTGGATGAATGGACTATAAGGTGGACAGAAAGTTGGCTAGATTGTCTGGCTCAACGGGTAGTGATCAATGGCTCCATGTCTAGTTGGCAGCCGGTATCAAGTGGAGTGCCCCAAGGGTCAGTTCTGGGGCCAGTTTTGTTCAATATCTTCATAAATGATCTGGAGGATGGTGTGGATTGCACCCTCAGCAAGTTTGCAGATGACACTAAACTGGGAGGAGAGGTAGATATGCTGGAGGGTAGGGATAGGATACAGAGGGCCCTAGACAAATTAGAGGATTGAGCCAAAAGAAATCTGATGAGGTTCAACAAGGACAAGTGCAGAGTCCTGCACTTAGGACGGAAGAATCCCATGCACCACTACAGACTAGGGACCGAATGGCTTGGCAGCAGTTCTGCAGAAAAGGACCTAGGGGTTACAGTGGACGAGAAGCTGGATATGAGTCAACAGTGTGCCCTTGTTGCCAAGAAGGCCAATGGTATTTTGGGATGTATAAGCTGGGGCACTGCCAGCTGATCGAGGGACGTGATCATTCCCCTCCGTTCGACATTGGTGAGGCCTCATCTGGAGTACTGTGTCCAGTTTTGGGCCCCACACGATAAGAAGGATGTGGAAAAATTGGAAAGAGTCCAGCGGAGGGCAACAAAAATGATTAGGGGACTGGAACACATGACTTATGAGGAGAGGCTGAGGGAACTGGGATTGTTTAGTCTGCGGAAGAGAAGAATGAGGGGGGATTTGATAGCTGCTTTCAACTACCTGAAAGGGGGTTCCAAAGAGGATGGATCTAGACTGTTCTCAGTGGTAGCTGATGACAGAACAAGGAGTAATGGTCTCAAGTTGCAGTGGGGGAGGTTTAGGTTGGATATTAGGAAAAACTTTTTCACTAGGAGGGTGGTGAAACACTGGAATGCGTTACTTAGGGAGGTGGTGGAATCTCCTTCCTTAGACGTTTTTAAGGTCAGGCTTGACAAAGCCCTGGCTGGGATGATTTAGTTGGGGATCGGTCCTGCTTTGAGCAGGGGGTTGGATTAGATGACCTCCTGAGGTCCCTTCCAACCCTGATATTCTATGATTCTGTGAAAACAGTTAGGTTAGTACTTAGGCTGAGGTAGAGCTTACATACAAAATTTGAATTTATGTGAACAAAGCGTTCGTGAATTAGAACACCTTTAAAATAATGGTGTCCACTGGAATTCAAGAAGTCGTCTAATATGGTTTTACCACTTTTGAGCAATGGAACAGAAGAGAGACAACTTAAAAATCTCCTCTTCCCTAGCTCAGATCTAGTACTCTGCACCAAAGTGTGGTTCAGTAAAGTCAACATTCAAGAGTTGCCAATTCTTGAAATAGTAAACTGAGACTTTTAGATCCACCTCAGGACATGGATGTCCATTTATTGAAGTTATTGGGAACTGGCCATCCACATCCCTTAGGTGACTTTGCAAACTCAGGTACAAGCTCTTTGTTGATTAATCACAAGTGCTACAGACTGATGGGAGCAGCAGATGGTGGTGCGGAGAGGAATTCTTCACTCCCCAAATTTGCTGCATGGAACTGGGTGAACAGGCTGGGAGAGGCCTCTACGTATGCTGCTCCCTTCAGCCACCGGTCCTCAACCGGTGCCATGCCTCTGTATAGGCCTTGTGAGATGCACAAGAGAAGCCCTCCTGCACACTTCGTAAGGATGGTCAATATGCAACATCGCCAGGAACAGGTCTGGGGGTGGGGAGAAGCAGCACATTAGCGATAATCCTTAGCAATCACCTTTCGCTGTCCAGAGCCACCTGATGGGGTGGAGACTTTATTCCCTGATGCCTGCATAGGAGGCTCCAGGGAACAGAGATTCCCTCCCCAGCTGCTCCCTGAGTCCAATAAAGGGATGCTGGTGGAGTAATCAATCCTTTCCCATCACTGTAGCTCTTAGGCCTGGTCTACACTTCACAAGTTTTGCTAGCATGGCTAGGTCAGTCAGGGATGTGATTTCCCCGCTCCCACTCCCACCCAAGCAAGCAAGACTATGACAGCAAAAGCTCTAGTGTAGGGCACTAGTTTAACTCTTGTTGTTATAAGCTGATATCCACTGGGAGAGGAGAGTGTGCCAGGACAGCTCTCCTGGTATATCTATGCCAGCATACCCTTTCAAGAGTAGACAAGGTCTCGGTTGATTCTTCAGTCCCCTGAAAGCCGTCCGAGAAGCCATAGTAGTCTCACTCGGGCATCTGAAGGTTTATTGGATGAGAGAAGGAGAGGCCCCAGGGAATGCTTCATCCCTTATCTCCTGAGATGCTGCAGCAACCTTTGCTTGGATCCCAGGAAACAGTAGGAGGTAGCCAGAGGGAGCAGCATTGGATTTCTTCAATCCCCAGCTCCCCTGCCATTGGGGCCAGGAAGCCTCAGGATGCACATCAGTGTAGTAGGGGGAAAGTATTCCTCATATCTCTACTGCCCTCCCCTTCCCCCGAAGCCTCCTGTCACCTGCATTTCTCTCCCTCTGCCCCCATGAATGTAATGATGGAGAGCCTCAGTGCTGTAATCATTAGGTTGACAGAATGGGAGCTCCACTCCTCCACACACACCTGCAGGGGCGCAAAATGAGCTCCTGACATCCGGAACTGTGAAGAATTTTAATTTCCTTGTGAGGGCCTTTAAGACCTTTGTAACCTCAGAACTTGCCTCACCGGATGGCAGATGGAGACTGGTTTGCAGGAGTCTTTGCAGCCAGTGGACTAAGGGGTTGTTCTGTCCCCTTGACTCTCCCAGAATCTGTGGGAAAAGAGTTCCTTTCCAGCGGACAGACCATTTCTAGACAAGGAAATTCCCACACACAAACCTTCAAGACTACGGACACAAGAGTGTGTGTTTATTACCTTTCCAGAACACATCACAATAAACAAAACAGTAGAAACAAAGGCATTTCCAAGTTAAAGCTGCATTTTCATGGCAAGCTGCAGAGGTGAACCCAAATAATCACCACCGTCTACCCACTACCCAGTAGAGTTGTGATAAGACTCTGTTGTAGAAAATATTTCAAATACTATTTTTACAACTCTGCTTAAGGAAATCGGTGCTCACTGGGACACCTTTAAGTCAGTTAAGAAAGTTGGTACCTTGTTGATTTGATTTATGATCCAACTGTCCAAACTTTATTGAGGAGTGTCAAGGTTCCTCCCCCACTCTGAACTCTAGGGTATAGATGTGGGGACCTGCATGAAAACCTCCTAAGCTTACTTTTACCAGCTTAGGTTAAAACTTCCCCAAGGTACAAATTAATTTTATCCTTTGTCCTTGGAATATCCACTGCTACCACCAAACTCTAACTGGGTTTCCTGGGAAACACAGTTTGGACATGTCTTTCCCCCCAGAATCCTCCCAACCCTTGCACCCCGCTTCCTGGGAAAGGTTTGGTAGAAATCCTCACCAATTTGCATAGGTGACCACAGACCCAAACCCTTGGATCTGAGAACAATGAAAAAGCATTCAGTTTTCTTACAAGAAGACTTTTAATAGAAATAGAAGTAAATAGAGGTAAAGGAATCACCCCTGTAAAATCAGGATGGTAGATACCTTACAGGGTAATTAGATTCAAAACATAGAGAATTCCTCTAGGCAAAACCTTAAGTTCAAAAAGACACACAGACAGAAATAGTCATTCTATTCAGCACAATTCTTTTCTCAGCCATTTAAAGAAATCATAATCTAACGCATACCTAGCTAGATTACTTACTAAAAGTTCTAAGACTCCATTCATGTTCTATCCCCGGCAAAAGCAGCATACCGACAGACACAGACCCTTTGTTTCTCTCCCTCCTCCCAGCTTTTGAAAGTATCTTGTCTCCTCATTGGTCATTTTGGTCAGGTGCCAGCGAGGTTACCTTTAGCTTCTTAACCCTTTACATGTGAGAGGATTTTTCCTCTGGCCAGGAGGGATTTTAAAGGAGTTTACCCTTCCCTTTACATTTATGACAAGGAGTATCTGGTCTGGACAGTTATTTTAGATATGTCTTTTCTCCTGATAATTCCAGTAGTATAAAATCCACAGTCTGTAACTGGTGGAGTGTAAAGGCCTCATACAGTTGAGGAAGGGGCCAGAGAGGCCAAGGTGGTAGGGCTAGGCCCACCCCTCCCACCCTGTCAATAATGCATAGAATCATAGGACTGGAAGGGACCTTGAGAGGTCATCTAGTCCAGTCCCCAGCACTCAAGGCAGGACTAAGTATTGCCTAGACCATCCCTGACAGATGTTTGTCTAACCTGCTCTTAAAAATCTCCGTTGATGGAGATTCCACACCCTCCCTGGGCAATTTGTTCCAGTGCTTAACCCCCCTAACAGTTAGGAAGTTTTTCCTAAGGTCCAACCTAAACCTCCCTTGCTGCAATTTAAGCCCATTGCTTCTTGTCCTATCCTCAGACGCTAAGGAATGAGGAAGCCTTTAAAAGGCAGGAAAGTGCAGTCAGTGGAGGGAAGGAGCCGGATTGCCCTACGCAGCAGACTGCAGGAGCAACTCCTGAAGCTGCAGAGGGAACTCCTAAGCAGGAGACCTTCACCCCAACCCTGGGCAGAGTACAGTGGACCCCCAGGGTAAGACAGACAGACTCAGCCTGCCTCAGAGACCCAGCCAGAGCAATTTCCCCAAACTCATTATGTCAGGGCTGGATCATTGGTAACACTGTAGACTCATCACCTCACCTCTCTCTTTGCTGAGACTACAAGGAGGGAGTATCCCTGAGTGTATGAGGGTTTATGACTCATTTTTATCCTGCCAACTAGACAGAATTTAGGAGGCTCTCAAAGGGAAGAGCCCCCCTAGTTAAGTGGGGCCTGTGTTGTGACTGCCCAGTTTGCTAAGTGCTCAGGTTCCCCCACCCACTTAGAGAGGAACCACTAAAGACACTGTTCAGTAGCCACCTGTATTTACCATGTGATGTTAAAGAATCCATTTCTGTCTGATGCCTGACTTAGCTATGCATCAATGTTGGCAAAACTTGCATTTTGAAAACATTTTAAATAATCTAAAAAACCTTAAGAAATTATGGACATGCTTGTAATTTAATTAAGAATACACAATGCTGCCTCATTTAAACTTCTAACCCTGGAAAGAGAAACAGAGCATATGTCTTCATTGCATTTGAAAGGAAGTGGCATTCCCTCTGTGCACTATGACAGAATGTGTAAACCCACAGGAAGCATTTTGGATGCATTTTGAAATATGTTATTATAGCTCAATCCCTTCTGAAGCGTTACAGCCACTTACTTGTACTTCCTGATGAGGTTAGTGCAATGAAATATAGCTGGATTTGCAGGAGGGGAGCAGTTTCCAACTCATTGGCTTTTGTTGTGTCTACAGAGCATGACTCGGCCTTGTTGTGGAAATGCAACCTTCATGGGTTCCTAATTTTTTTTTTAACTCAACAATTCTAGAAAGCAAATACGTATTCAAAACACTGATACATGTCTGCAACTTCAACGTGACTTTAAAGGGTCTCTGTGTGGAGTGCATAAATATAATATGATCCTTGACTGTACAGAGAGGTGTCTGTCACCAGCAAGTTCTAGCCATTGCATTTGAAATGAGGTTCCAGCATCCGAAGCTCCATTCTGTTTTAATTCATTGTCTAGAAAAACAATGCCAGGGAAACTTTCAAATTACATTCCAAAGGGTCTGAACTATTTCAAATGTTTAGATTTAACTGTTAATTTTTGTTTTGTTTCAGTTTTTTTAGAAAGCCCCAATAAATCAAATGGAAATAGGACCTTTCATGCTTTCCTAGAGTCAGTCAGGACTGTGTACCAGCAAAATTGCACTTTCATGAAGCTTACATGTAGTGTTGCTAGATAGACTCCCTCTGTTAAATAGTTCAGTTAAAATAGCTTCCAAACAAAATCCTGCTTATAAAAGGGCTGGTGTTTCTGATCTGTCTAGGGAAATAAGGTTTCTTCTGTGTCTTCCTCTGTTTCAGAAACTAGAAATAAAAACAAACCACCCTTTTCTACTGCATTTTCAATGCTGGGTTGTTCCTGAACATCAAAGCATGATCTAATTAAAGCATTAAAATAATATTTAGAACTTGACCCTTACAACTGAAAATGTCAATAATTCACAGTGTAGGAAATGGCCTAACTTCATTATCATGCACATTGTGTAAAGAGTTGTCACTTTGGATGGGCTATCACCAGCAGGAGAGTGAATTTGTGTGGGGGGGTGGAGGGTGAGAAAACCTGGATTTGTGCTGGAAATGGCCTAACCTGACGATTACTTTAGATAAGCTATTACCAGCAGGACAGTGGGGTGGGAGGAGGTATTGTTTCATATTCTCTGTGTATATATAAAGTCTGCTGCAGTTTCCACGGTATGTATCTGATGAAGTGAGCTGTAGCTCACGAAAGCTCATGCTCAAATAAACTGGTTAGTCTCTAAGGTGCCACAAGTACTCCTTTTCTTTTTGCGAATACAGACTAACACGGCTGTTACTCTGAAAAGTGTAGTTGTGGTTAGCCTTAGCCTGTTCTACTGTAATCTATAGATGGCCCTAGAAATGCCACACCATCTTGATGTAGCAAGTGGCCAAGGATGGAATTTTAACCTTGCTGGTTTCAAGAGTAGGAAAGAAAGTAGGGGGGGTGGGGGGAGGGCGCGGGGAAAGCTGTGAGATCTAGCTACTTCCCCAGGAAGGCCATCCTGGTAGGTGAAAATCAGGATGTCATTATTATTTTAAAGTAACTTTTCTTTTGGATTTCTTGTTGCAAATGTTAATTCAGGTCATCTGAACACTAAGGTGTATATATAAAGCAATCCATCAATGTTCCAGAGGCTTATGAGAGAGAAAGAGGCATCTTCTCAGACTGACCACTGTACTTTGTTAATATTCAACATCATTCAGAACTCATTAGACCTTCTGCTAAAATATAATTATAAATCAAAGTAGTTTTTTTTTAGCAAAATGGAGGCAGAAGGCAGCCACTCAGCCTGTCTGCTTCTGTCCACTGACTTTCCAAGCCAATGAGCACAAAAGAATTTAATCCAACAAAACTTTGTGGGGTTTAAAAACAAATATTTTTAAATACCTCTCTCCTGAAAGATACTCGTATAAACTTTAGGATAAAGCACATGTTCTGAATTCTGGGCATGGGTGGATAATTGTGTGTGTTCTGCAGTTTCCAAAATACCTGTATTTTCAGAGTTTTAAAATTTGATGGGACAAGGGCACTCTGAATTGGAGTTTTGACCTCGGGATGTAATACAATTGCATTCTCCTGGGGCTCAGTGAGGTTCTAGAGAATCTTCACCTGATTGTACATGGCTGTCAGTAGGTAATGCAATTTAAGAAAATAGTACACAAGTCTACTACAGTAAGGGAATAAAAGGTCAGTACTGCACATGGAATAAGTGACTGCTATGGGGTTTGTACTTAACCTTACTGTACTATATTCTCCCTGGCTAATGGACACTGTAACGGTGGTTATTCTAGCACTGCTGAGGTCAAAGGGTCCAGCTGATGACACTCTTCTGGATCACTACAAGCTGACCCCTCTCTGTGCCTGCACACTACCCCTCTTTGTGTGGGTCTAGGTGTGGAAGGTGTGTGTATTTGCAGCCATAGATAAGAGATGCTGTAGTTCAGCCACAAGTTACTGGGCTTGATGTGCAAATTACCCAGTCGAAATTCTATAACCTGGGTTCTGTAACAGGTCAGACTAAGAGCATGTCTAGACAGAGTCAGGCTATGTCTACACTTGGAGCTAGTGATGTGATTGCCACAGCTGCCTGGATTCTGTGGATACATGCTCGGGGCAGCTAGCCTAGGCCACCACTCGCTGCTGCCTATGCCACTATTTTTAGCACTGTAGCTCAATGAGAGCTAGCGTGAGTATGTCTACGTGAGCTGGGAATCACACCCCTAACTCCACTTGTGGATGTAAGTCTCAGTGTGCAGCAAGCTGGGGTGTAAAGCTACAGTACTGTAGCCTGCCGTGCACCGTCTGTGTGGGCCCTGACACCGTGCACTAAAAGCTTCTTAGCGCTCTTTGATCTGAACTTTTACAGAACTTTTCGTGCACAGTAGCCGGGTGGCGTGGCACACTAGAGTGCTGTAAACTTACACCCCAGCTTCCCGCGCACCAACTCTCCAAAGAGACAAGTGCTTACATGATCCTTAAAATCTGTGAATAAATGTGAGACTGCATCATGTTGGAGCCTCAAACTTGCAGCAGTCCAGTGGGAGTTCTGAGGCTCTGGAGGAGTTTGGGATGGGATGAGGGGACTGGACTGGAGGGAAGAACATGCCAACGTGCCGGAACGCTCCCCTTCCGTGCTCCAGATGTGAAGGGAAAGAATGGGCCCTTAATTGTTATGTTCTATTTGTGTGGAATAAAGCGTGACATTTAAACCTGTTATCCTTAGCTAGAAAATAAATGAGACGTCAGTAGCATTTAGTTAGTATGTATAACTACATGTTATACATACTATTTGTATCAGTGTATATGCTATATGTAAAAGTGAAGCTGTCACTCCCTTCGCTTTTCTCAGCAACAAAAAAGAAAGAAAGAAAAGGTGGGGGTGGGGAGAGACCCCAAAACATAGTATTAAAACAGCAGCTAACAGGACTGTTTGTGTCTCTACTTGTGAATGAATTCTCCTGCAGTCTGTGATACCCATGTGGAAAGCAGCCAGGAAGTGCAGTATATTTGAAACACCCACTGTGGATAAAACATGGATGTGTCAGCCTGGGAGAAAAACTCATAAAGCTTCTAATAATTATGTTTTTTGTGTATTCTAGTGCGGTGTTTACCTGGACAAATCTGTTGGTCGTTGTAGTTGAGCTGGATGGATCAGAGCAAGAAGCCTTGGACCTGGTTCCTTTAGTCACCAATGTGGTCCTGGAGGAACACTATCTGATTGTAGGGGTGGTGGTGGTGGTGGACATTGGTGTAATTCCTATCAACTCCCGTGGAGAGAAACAACGTATGCACCTACGAGATGGATTTTTGGCAGACCAGCTAGATCCCATCTATGTGGCCTACAACATGTAGTCTTGTATCTTAAGGCTTCCATGGACTTTACTATAGATGTATACAATTTTTTGGTGTCCACTAAAAATGTGCAGATAAGAGGGTGAAACTCATCAGAATGGAACTGTATCTATTATGACTTTTCAAAGCAGTCACGGTTTGCAGGAAATAAAATGTGAAATGTGTTTTCTTTTACCACTAAATTTTAACGCAGAAGGACTAAGAAGTACTGCCCTTCAGTTTGTTGGAAAAGCCCATTTTAGGTTTTTTTTACTTATTGGATGAAACTGCTTTCTGAGTAAACGTGGCTTTGTATTTTATGTTGAGTAAAGCTGAAGTAGCTAATTTTTTTATTCTGCCCTCCAAGTGGATTCTTTTTAACAATTTATATACGATGACAAAGAATTATGTTCAGTTGTTTTTGATGCGTCATAAAAAAACATACAAATACAGATCCATTACTAATTTAAGCCATTTTAGATCCCACCATTTTAGGAAACTATGTAGAGGTACGAGGAAAATGCCCAAAATAGCACCTTCCAATTAGAGTTCTAGCAGCTTTCTCTGTCAGAGATGTCAAAAGCACAAAGGCCAAAGAGCCTTTGATACTAGTGTTAGAGTGGAAGAAATTTATAAATAAGGTGTATTTCGGCAATGAACTTGCAAATATCTTTGTACTAAACTAAAAAGATAAAATAAGTTAACTACTTCTTCTGTAATTATGTACAAAATGTTTAATTTATTTTGATCTCTTTAGAAGTATAAAAGAAAAAAACATTCAAGAATATTAATCTCTTGTAATGTTTGCTAATATAAAAACAAAGTGTTGTATTATCTTGAGTGGATAGTATCACATCAAATATATATATATGAAATATAAATTCACTAATGACAAAAAAGATTTTAAAGTTTAAAATGCAGTACTTGTCACTTGCATGGTGTCTCCCACTGTAGATAACCAAATGTTGCTCACAATTTTTTTGAGAAAAAGCAATCCTGGATTGCTAAGTATCCCTGTCTAAAAAAAAAAAAAAAAACCCTCTAGATACCAGCAAGTGGAATTATTGCTGCCTTTAAGGCAGTGAATGAATTTAAGACTAAAGATGCACTATACGATTTTTTTTTCTTTGCCATGGAGTCAACAATCAATATTTGTGCTGGCATGTGCATACACTTGTTAGACTTTAGAAAAGGCAGGTTGAAGAATAGCACTGGTTTGTAGCTGTATAACTTTGTTGCACAATTTTTGTCATCATTTCAGTTGGTGTTTTTGTTGTGATAAGGAAAGGTTTTGGTGGTTATTTGCATAGAGTTATCAATTTGCCTCTCAGCTGGTCCACGTAGCTTGGTGGCTAATACATCCAGTTTACACTTATAGAAAACTATTGTTTTAACGGTCTTTAATTTATTCTTCAACAGAGAATAACATGTAGTCATTACAATTGATTTAGCACAAATTGTGCATCTCCTAACAAGTCCCTAGACCAAGTGAACTAACGGAGGAACTGAAATGCCTGTTTTAAGGAACTGAGTCCCAAGGTCTCAGAACTGAGGCCATCAGTAGGGAACAGTGGGAAAACATTTATCACAGCTGCCTTTATTTTACTGCCTTTGGGTAAACTAGATCTTCAATTTCCCGTTCCGGTGTCTTTATTTCCTTTAACTTTCATAGTCCCTTCATTCCCTTGTAACTGAGTTGACCTGTGTGTGATCAAGAGTGGGGTTTACCAGCAGCAGTCCAAGAATGCTTTTCTTAATGTCCAAAATATGTTCATGTGCTGACTCTCATGACCAGATATGCATGACTAAGGTTGTTGCAGGGCAAACGTAATCATTTTTATAACACGCATAAGGGACGTATTTTGTCTGCCTTTGGAAAATATCTATGGCAGTGGACCCCTGCTAATGATAGTTTTGTTTGGCTTCTAAGACACAGTGTTGGTTGTTTAAAATCTCTTTAAAAGATAGGGACATTTTAGTCTGCATGTACAGTACAGAGCATCTTACTATGTAAGACTTGTTTTATTTCACACCACTCTCAGATTTCACTGTCCTGTGAATATTTCTACTCATGCTCTGAAGACCAGTTCTTATATTCTCTCACTCCTTTTTCTGCTCCCCAGAAAGAATAAAATCCATTCTTAATGGCAAGTTATTGTAAGGTTTCAGAAAAGATGTTGATTGATGACAACCATAATTGCAGCATGTGAACTAACTCGTGAAGTCCTGCTATTGCTGATCTCAGTACTGCAAAACAAATTTAGCAGTCATTTACAACATCACTTTAACCTTCACCAAGTCCACTTCACATTCATAGGAAAAACAACTGTGAATGCAGTTGTGAAACACAGTGAATAACAGATCTCTTCTGTACCCTGTCATCCGTGGTTGTTAAATTCTGAGTTAAGAGAAATGATAAACTGAATTTCTAGTTTGGTTATGCAAGCAAAAGGAAGGAAACACTAAGTACCATCAGACTGAGCAATAAAGAAGGATCGTTCTGTATTAGAAATTGTACTGTAGATAAACCATTCATGAGAATGTATAAAATGTTTGTCTTGTGACCTTGTGCTTTTGAAGTCAGACAAAACCATGTAATCAATTTGATGCACATGCACAAAAAGAGGGTACACAATGAACATTTAAACACAAAACTAATCAAACAGGAGCAGATTCCTCATGGTGCTTGTTTATTATATATATTTAATCCTGCTTGACACTTTACCCAAGGGAAGACTGTCCCTTTTATCAGTTGAATGTTAGCAGCGTTATTTCATAGAGTGTGGTGACTGGTTAGAGAAATTCATGTAACTCAGCCAATCACAGTTTAACAAAAGTTTTTATGTGCAAAGGACAGCAATCTTCTTGTATGTTAAACCACCAGTACGCTTTGTACATCTGTGATAACGCCTGTTTTATATTCAAATGAACAAATAAAAGCTTTTATTTTTGTTGCTCTGAAAATAGCAGTTTCTTAATTAGTCATCTAAAAATGAGGTTTCCTAATCCACATGGGTTCTTTGGAAGAATACTGATAGCTATATTGTAATTTTATTTTGTTTACCTCTCTTGTTGCATAATTTATTAGTAAGATCATTATACTTTTAACAATGTTTAAATACTGGTGTGAGCATTTATTGCTAAAGGACTTTCATATGGCAACAAATGTTTTATGTGAAATGTTTTTTTTAATTCTTTTTAATATATTTAAATATACTGTTCACATTTTTGCTGAAAGTGTAAAGATTATTGTAAGCTTGGTAAC
This sequence comes from Eretmochelys imbricata, assembly GCF_965152235.1. Taxonomy (NCBI): domain Eukaryota; kingdom Metazoa; phylum Chordata; order Testudines; family Cheloniidae; genus Eretmochelys; species Eretmochelys imbricata. Next base: position 247,448,561 of record NC_135573.1, read on the forward strand.
ATTTTGTGAGAAGCAATAACAAGCATTAGTACTGTAAAACTCCTCAAATTTGTCACATCACTTTTGTTGCAAGAAATTGCTACTAGCATATTTCAAAAAAGTTACTGCTAAGTTATTCCTCTAGGTGTTTTAAATCTTTTCTTGAGCTCTCTGAAACAGTGTGAAAATATAGTACATGGGTAACTGGTACAAATCAACTATCTAAGGACAGAACCTTTAAATAGCTCACAAATGTTTTGGATTATCTCACTGTAGCATTGAGAACAACAATGTCGCTATTATGTCAGTTGGTCCTCTCAAAGAATTCAATGGTTTGGAAGCTTCCCTACTCATGCCCAATAGTTTCTGGCTTTTGGAAATCAGTTGCTAGTTCCTGTATTCAGACAGGAACCTCCTAAGTCCCTCACCTACTCCCTGTCTTCAAGATTTGACTTTGGATGGATGAAGCGTTCCAGTCAGCATTTGTTTAGGAGCCTAAGTGAAAAGTTGAGTGGGTTAAATCCAGTTCTTAATGGATAAGTGTTTATGAATGGGAACCCTGGAAGTAGTTTCAAAAGGCAGACGTGACCATCCATAGGAGTGAATTTCTCCAGTTTAAGGTTGAGGCAGAGTTGGGGAACTTGCACTGGAATGGGAAGTTTTGGTATAGAAAGTTGCACTGTCACCAGCCATACTATAACTATTGTGTAGATAAAGTGCTTCATTTTCCAAGGTTTGTCCAGCCACTACATTCTCAGGACTAGCACATCAGCACCGTTTCAAGATACTTCTCGGAAGGACAGCCTCATGCAATTGAGTCTTATTTATGTCAGGATCCAGTGGACAGCAGCTCTCCAGTCTTGCCCAGAATACTCTTATCAATTCATTTACATGCATTTTTTGTGGCACTCACCCTCGTATTCTAATGTTTCATTACAAATCAACCCTACTTCACTGTAGCGCAATATAATGCATGGCGCTACCTAAAAAAGGGTCATGAACAGTGGCTACATCTTCATTGCATTCTAGGGTGGCAAGGTTTCTTAAAAGATATGGTTCTATTGTGTACTGGGTTTTATGCGCTCTGAAACACAAAGTCCTTGCCCCAGAGAGCTGACACTACAAATACAAAAAAAGCAAAACAGTTGTGAAGAAGCATAATATACGCTTTACCACATAATAGTCTAAATCCAAAAGGGTGAAGTTACTTTCTTTAATGTCATGCTTTGGTGAATTTGCAGGGAGAGGCGTTGTGGAAGGAAGTGTCCTGAGGAGGGAGTTGAAGGAAGAAACAGTAGGTGGAGGGAAAGGGAAGGAATTCCAAGTGTAAGTGGCAGCATGGGGAAAGGTTCAAAGATGTCTGGGAGATAGAAAAGCGAGGATGGTTGTAAAGGCAAAAGAGAGTAATGCTCCTGTATAGACTTGATGTCAGAAACTGCTACCTCACTGAAGTTGAGAGGAAGCCAATAGAGGGGATTGAAGAAAGGAATGCCAAGGCTGGAGAGACAAGAGGAGGATGGTTTTAGCAGTATTATTTTGTATAGCTAGGTTTGACAGAATGCAATTATTTTTATAACTTTGACAGAAAATAATGGTGTTTATTTTTAATTTTTTCTATTTTTAATCTATTTAAATTCTCACAGTTTTGGGAAATTATGGGGGAGGTCACACGATTATTTATTGACAGTACATGTTAATATTCCGAAAGTTAAAGCTTTGTGTAACTATTAAAACACAAATTTTCAACATCCCATGGTAAAATATACATAGTAAATAGCCTTAAACTCTAACATTGCTCATAGCATTGTTCTTACTTTGCCTATCTATAAACGTTGATTATTATTAATGGAAATAATTTTTGGTAGGTTTCTGTGCATGATGAAATCAACATTTATTGACATTTACTGATACTCCTGGGGGAATTGTACACCACTGTGCATGTGTAAAATTCATATCCCCCACAGTTTTTTTTCCTCCGCAGAAAATAGATTCTTGCACAGCAGCGCTGCAGTTACACCTTTTGCCCACCTGAGGCTGCTGTGACACCAGGAGACAGGGCAGCTGGCTCATAGGCTGGAGCAGCCAGCCACGGAGAGGTCAGAGGGAGGGGTCAGAGGCTGTGTTCCTCACAGCAACATGCCCACAGGGCCAGGTCAGGAGGCATGGAATAGGGGAGGGACCTACAGAGTATGGCACACTGGGCTGCTGTGGGTGGGGGTGCGAGTCACATAGACTGGAGTTCATGAAGGGCTAGTGAGGGGGACAGACTGGGGACAGTGAGGGGGACAGGAGCTAGTGCGGTGACAGCATTGAGATAGGAGCTGAATGGGAGTGTGGGGGTACACGGGCATGGGGGCAGGAGGGGAAAGCTGGCTGAATGGGGACACAGGGACACATGGGGACAGGGGGTTCAGGGACACTTGGGGGGAGGTGGTTGCAGGGACACATGGGGATGGGGTAGCTATGCCTGACTGAATCGGAGAGGCTAGTGGTCAGCCAGGATGTGCATGGGGGAGTCTCCCCAACTCCCAAACAATCCCTTCCCCCCCCCCCCGCCAAAAAAACCTATTCCATACTTCTCCCACCCACATCTAACAACCCTCCAGGTTCACTTCCAGGCTTCTGCCCAGCAATTACTTCCCTCTTCCTCAGTTCCTCTGTTACCCCTGACTCCCCCAAGCCTTTACACTGCTTCTGAGGAGGGCAGGAAATATGTTTCTGTACTGTAGTTGAAATAATTATTATTCAAAGTTCTGTATTAATATGCCTATTATTTATCAAAAAAACATTTCCTGGATCTTTTTTGTGTCAGGAGGTTCAGACATACTTGTTGATAGGTATTTTGAAATAAATTACCAAGATAACTGAAATTGGCATTATTCTGACAAATAAAATATGCAGAATTTTGCAGAATTTTAAAATATTATGTGAGGTATTTTTTATCTTTTGGCACAGAATTCCCCCAGGAGTATACTGATAAAATATCTTCTCCTTCCAAGCCTGTGTATAGAATGAGGTGGAGAAAAATGAGGCAAAGCCAAAGACAAGGATATTGCAACAGTGAAGGTGAAACCAGTATCAAGTGGTAGAAAAAGGCAAAATTACCAATGCACCTAAGTTATGCACCTACATTTATATTTAGCCATCTAAACAATGTGTCCTTCACGTCCAATGAATTTTGGGTGTTCACTAGCTCAGAAAGGCAAGCCAATTATTTAGGCACCCAAATATAGGTTTGGGTGCTTACTTGAGATTGAGTTTGGCCAACCGGTTTTGAGGTTGAAACAAAACTGAAATGATATAATGTAGAGGTTTTACAAAGGCAATGATGGGCAGTGGGAGATTAGAAACAGCCTAGCTAATAAACCTTGGAGGTTGCAAAAGTGCATGAGAGGGAAGGTTGATGGAATGTGACACACCTGGAGAGAGTTTGGAAGGGAGAGAAGGGAGTTTGTTTTTCAGGAGATTGGAATTGGCAGTTGGATGTAATGTTAGACCTGTGCAAGATGAAATGCATAATAGCGGTGGGGAGGGCCAGGCTGGAGAAAGAGACATTTGGCAACCTTTTGCATAAAAAAAATAAGGGGACCTGAAGCCATTACCATTAGGAAACACCTAGGGTTGCCACCTCTCCAGAATTCTCCTGGAGTCTCCAGGAATTAAAGATTAATCTTTAATTAAACTAATGGCATGTGATGAAACCTCCAGGAATACGTCCAACCAAAACTGGCAACTCTATTAACACCTAAGAGTAGTCAGGAACAGGAGACTGAAGAGAGCTGATTTGGGTCGGGGAAGAAGATGTAAAGATAGAGTAGTGATGGGGAGTGATTGGAGAAGTCAGAGAGCACATACATGAGCCTAAGGAGGAGGGGTAATTGACAGTCAAAAGCAGCAGCTGCAGGCAAAAGGAGAAGAATAACGTTTCTATTCGACTCAGCCAGGAGGAGGTCATGGAGAAGACTCTGTGGAATGAAGGGAACAGAAATGAGCTTGCGGGGGCTCTAAGAGTCAGGGGAGAGGAAATAAGAAATTAAACTTCTTCAGGTGATTGTCCCTTTGTGTAGTGAGCTCCATGCTCCCAGGACCAGAGATTTTTCCCTGTGTCCATATGGGCCGCACATGTCCCCCACACTCTCCTTGTGCTCCGCACTGAAGGAATGACGGGCAGCCCCACCATCTTAGTTCTGTCTCCCCTCACACAGTCTAGGATGGAGCTATAGCATTTGTGCTGACCTCCAGCTTCTCACTGTGAACATTGCTATACACACACCCACACACAACTCCTAGGGTTGTGGAGGCTTAGGCCAAGGATGCCCACCTTCAGAAATTACTGCGAAAGTCACACACTTTTCCCAGTTATGGACATCCATGTGTGCACCTATCTGCACTGCCTGTGGGAAGCTCATGTCCCTTCCAGGCGCAGTATCTGCAGTTTGTGCCCACATAGGAGGAAACAGGACAGGGAGTTTCTGCTATGTAAAATCCTTGGGGCACGTAGAACCTCCCACTGGGAAGGTAGGGGTGGCTCTTCGTCTTTGGTCCCAGGCAGCTCTAAAACCTCAATTCTCCCTTTGAGTCCAAAAGACTCTGGTGAGCAGAGACTGGACAAATGGGGAAGAGAGCCATAAGCACTTGTGCAAGAACAAGAGGGAAGGTTCCCTGTCTGAGGCCTCTCAAAAGAAGCAGAAGTCCTTGTCCCGTTCTGAGTTATCATGAGCTTTGTGCTCCACCGTGGGCCTGGCCAGTACTGAGCAGAGCCAGACCAGGATTTCTCTGAAGGGCAAAACTGCAGCATCCTCCAGTACTGGGATCGCTTCTTTGGCACCAAAACCCTCATTTATATTGCCAGATCTGGTACTCTCATCTTCAGTGGCCGAAGCTGTGGAGATTTTCACAGCAACTCCAGCTTGCTTTCCTGCTGCTCCCAGAACTGGAGTTTCTACGCCCCTTGACCGTAGGCCTCAGTTGATATCATTGCACTTCTCTCTGTCCCTAGGGTTATCAACTGTCCCGGTTTCGCCGGGAGTCTCCCGGAATCGGTCTCTATCTCCCGGAGGCTACTAAAGCCAAACTGGGAGATTTGGGCCACTAAAAGTCTGGTGGCACAGTGGGGCTAAGGCAGGCTCCCTGCCTGCCCTGGCCCCGCGCTGCTCCCAGAAGCGGCCGGCCCATCCCTGTGGCCCCTGGGAGGGTAAGGGGTCTCCATGCACTGCCCTTGACTCCACAGCTCCCCTTGGCCAGGAACTATGACCAATGTGGGCTGCAGGAGCGTGGAGCAGTACAATTCAACTCTCCACTTGTTACACAGATGTGTCCCCCCCAGGTTGGGGAGCACACAAGGAAGACTAGGTTCCCTAGGGAATGTCCTCCCCCTCCCTATCCCCGGAGTCTCTGCTTTACATTGTGTTGGAGCTAAGGGCAATCTGATTAGTCTGAAAACAATTATTTTTTGCTCCTGTGGCCAATCAATCCAGGTGTTTTCAGGCAACTGATGGCAGTCTGTTATATTGACAGTAAGGACCAGCACACGCTTCACAGAAGCCATCACCATTTTGAACTGGTGCATATTACCCTAAACCACAACCACCCATCCACCTTCCAGGGATCCACAACACCCTGGCAGATTCTCTAAGGAGACAGTTCTCCACAGAACATGAGTGTGAGCTATGTGACCTGAGAATCTTGGAGGTATTTTGAGTGCGGGGCTTCCCATCCACAGACCTCTTCATGTCCAATATGAACAAGTACAAGGAGTTCTGCTTCAGCAGGGGGTACATGATGAGCTTTTCATACAATGGTCAGGAGCCTTGCAGTACATGTTCCCTCCCCCAATTTCCTTTTTAAATCAAGTATTGCAAAAAAAAAATCGGACAGAACAAGGTACAAATCATCCTTCTAGCACCAGGTAACACCTGACAATGCTGATCCCCAGTGCATCTGCAGCTATCCATCCGGCCTCCTCTCTGCTTTGTCCTGCCACATCAGCTACTAACCCAGGGTACATGAGTGCAATTTATCCTCTACCAGATACCTGCTCTGCTTTTCCCCCCCACAGTCACAGCCTGCTCCGTGAAGGACATGATTTAAGCCTTCTCGCAAGTGCCAAAACCTGTACCAGCCTGGGACTTGAACCTTATTTAATAATCTCTTAGTAAGTCTCCGGTCAAGTCCCTGGCTTCCTGCTCTCTATTACATCTTTCTATGAAGGTACCATTTTTTCATCGTTATCAAGTCAGTCAGAAGAGTTGGGGAGCTGGAGGTGCTCATGGCTGACTGCCCCCCTGCCCCATCCAGTTTTCTGTAAGGACAAGGTATCACTGAGGCTGCAACCTAAGTCACGCTCCTAAAGTGGTGTCAGACTTTCACATCAAACAGTGTATCCAGCTACTTGTGGTTTACTCTAAAACTCACTAGAGCAGGGAAGAGGTGGTGTGGCACTCACTGAACTTGTGTAGGGCACTTTCCTTCTATTGTCAAAGAACAAAATAATTTCAAAAGTCCCCTAGACTTTTTATCTAATTTGTGGAACATATGAAAGGAGAGGCCCTGAGGCTATGAAAATCAATCTCAGAGTGCAACAAGAATCGATGTTTTTCTAAAAGATACCCTCTAGGAATTATTTTGGGGAAGTTCTGTGGCCTGTGTTAGGCAGGGAGTCTCACTAGATGATCACAATTGTCCCTTCTGGCTTTAGAATCTAAGAATCCTACTCTGCTATGAGTTGAACAATAGATCCCTTGAGGGCATTATAAGAACTCACTCAACTGCAGCAAGAACTCACTCAACTGCAGCTGACATCTGCAGAGCAGCAACTTAGAGTTCTGTACACACTTTCACTAGACAATATGTACAGCTGCAAGCAACTGCTTCTGATGCCTCTGGAAGGAGGAGCGTTGTACCATAGGACTCCAGGTAGCCACGTCCATATGGAAACACTACTTGTGAGTTTCCTGATGTGCAGGAGGGGTTGCTCGCCTTGCAATAACTTGAATTCTTCAAGATGTGCTGTTCCTGGATGTGGTGCACTGCCCACCCTTCTTCCGCATTGCGTGGCTTCCCATACTGGGACACTAGTGGTGGAGAAGACACGCAGATAGAAGCAATCTGGCAGACCCTTTTCATTCCCTCAGGGTGGAGCATGAGGAGAGCTGGGGCTCACGTGAAGCCCACACAGACTGATAGGGAAAAATCTCCAGTCTTGGGTGCATCTACAACCTGAAGTGCACATGGGAAGCACACATCTCAAAGAGCCCATGGTGACCAGTGTAGTCTTTCCATAACAACCACCATGAGTGCCTGTTCCAGGCTCATTCAAGACCTTGGGTGCTGCCGCCATCCTGGCATTTTTTTTCATAGGTTTGGCTCAAGATCCTTTAGGCTTTTCCCAAACACAGGCAGTGGGATGTTTATAATGCCATTGCTGCCACATGACAGGGTGTGTCTGTCAATTTGTGCCCAGCTCATGTGTGCTCAGACACCAAGCTGCGCAATGTCTCCACGTACATCCACTTTGTGTGTAACAACAAATGACGCACAACCTGAATGTACTTCAATAACAAACCTAGGGCCAAATATATAGGGGGACCTTTATCATCAATGGAGATGGTACCCAGGGCCTTTTACATCAAACATATCAGACCAACCCACTCAATGAAAAGCATAAATCTGTCCGTAGAGGTGGTACAAACAAACCAATGGTTTTGATTTTTTTTTTCTTTTTTGTTGAAAATTGAAATTTTTTTCAAATCAGTTCAATTGTTGGTGGTGGGGGAGAAAACAGGAAGAAATTGTCATCCATTGCTATAATTTTTTTACTTTGGCTGCTGAAAAATTATATTCCGTCTCTTTTCTGCATGGAGAGACAGAACCAGAGTAGGCTTGAAACTGCAGTTCTAATCTGCAATAAAGTGATTATTTAGAACGGATCAAAAATTCTTGCATTTTGAACTGATTCAAGGGACAAATTTTTCATGAAAATGTTGGTGAACATTTTCCACATTTTCTTCAACTGGCTTTAGTGCCTAGATAGCAAGGGTGCCGCCTTACTCGAGAGGTTTTTTTCTCTCTGTGTATCATTTCTGCTTACTTTACTCACTCAAATCAGCATCTAGCTTTACTGTGCTAGCAAAGTAACACACCTAGGGGAGAAGGAGCTGGCCTCTGTTCCAGGTTGTTGCTAAATCAACTGTTCCAAATGCAATACCTTTGTTAGTGATGATTCCTGAGCCAGCGAGCGAGCAGCTTGAGATTCAGGTTCTAGCCTGAGTCTGCCAGGCTGGCCAACATCTTCTTACTAAAACTGAATTGATCTTTAGCTAGAATCTTTCAGACAAAATAAACATGGATCCAACTGTGCCACTTTTCAAGTTCTCATTCCGGGTAAACCTGCACCTCAGAAAGTCAGCCTCCTCTAAAAATTAACTAGCCCCAGATTTGGCTTTAGTGCTGAATGTGGATTCACTTTAACCTCAGGGACAGCAATTTTCTCAGAGATCAGGGCCCTTAAGGAGACCTGTGTGCTACTAGCTGTTGTAAATACTTAGGTAGCTCATCACCATAGCTTCTGAGTGCCTTCCACTCTTCCGTGTAGTTCTCCTCACAACACCCTCATGATGAAGGGCAGTACTATTGTCCCCATTGTAAAGACAGGGAACTGAGGCCCACAGCCTCAAAGGTATTTAGACATCTGACTCCTATTGCAACACCATTTAAAATCAATGGGAGCTAGGTATCTAAATACCTCTTAGAACAGGGGTGGGCAAACTTTTTGGCCTGAGGGCCACATCTGGGTGGGGAAATTGCATGCAGGGCCATGAATGTAGGGCTGGGGCAGGGCGGTTGCGGTGCGGGAGGGAGTGCGGGGTGTACGAGGGGGCTCAGGGCAGGGGTTGGGGTGCAGGAAGGGGCTCAGGGCACAGGTGCAGGCAGGGTACAGCAGGGGGCTCAGGGCAGGGAGTTGGGGTGCGGGAAGGGTTCAGGGTGCGGGCTCCAGCCCAGTGCCACTTACCTGGAGCGGCTCTGGGGTGGCAGCAGTGTACAGCAGGGCTAAGGTGGGCTCCCTGCCTGCCCTGGCCCCGCGCTGCTCCCGGAAGTGGCTGGCACCACATCCCTACGGCCCCTGGGGGAGGGCGAGCAGAGGGTTCTGCGCACTGCTCTCACCTGTGGGTACCTCTACTGAAGCTCCCATTGGCCGGGCTTCCCCATTCCCAAGAGCAGTGCACGGAGCCCTCTGCCTCCCCTCCTCCCAGGGGCCGCAGGGACTGGTGATGGCTGCTTCTGGGAGCATCGTGAGTCCCGCGATGCCCTGGGGGTGACAATCCCACAGGCCAGATCCAAAGCCCGTGGGCCGTAGTTTGCCCACCCCATCTTAGAATCTGAGCCTAAGGGATTTGCCCAAAGTCACATGGGAAGTCTGTGGCAGAGCAGGAAATTGAGTTGAATACATCTGCATTCTAGGCTAGTGCCCTAACCTCTGGACCAGCCTTCCTCTGCTCACTTAGTAAACACACTCAAACAGTGACTTAGTCTCAGACAACCTTGTCTTTTTCTTCAGGAGACGGGGCGGGGGGAGGCTGGAGAGAAATGCAAATCAACTTCGGATACTGAGGATAAAGCCCCTGCTTAAACATCACTTCAGGACAAAAGTCTCTTAAACAAAGGCCCTTAGACAATCTTCACCTGCCCCTCATTCATGGCCTTGCAGAAAATAAGTGCTCCTGTTGCTGAACAATGGTGCCTCTGGAAAATCAAATGAGCTGAGCTGTGGCTTAGGGGTTTGCTAAATTCAGAGCAAAAAAGATAAAGTAAGGTCAGAGCTACACGTGTGTTATGGTTCCTGGGTCCAAGTCTGCAACTCTTACTCATAGGCATAGTCCTTATGTAGACAAGTAGCCCAACTGGTACTGTTCACATGGAGTGAGGTTTGCAGAACTGGGTCCAGTAACAGGGTTCAAATACTAATGAGAACCACCCAGGTCTTTCACGATTACTGTCCCTAAACAGATTCTCAGACTGCGCAGAGACTATCATGGCGGCTCTTTTTTGCTGTTTGAAGTTCAGGCCAATATTGACCTGGTGGGGCCTTGTCTAAAATAGCTTTGATAAAGGCTTTGTGGCTCTGCAGGGATAGGGCACACTCATTCTACAATCATTCCTAAGTGCCACACAACTAGCTGCTTTCCACCGTCTGATAGGAAGCGAGTCAAAACAGCCCTCCGTCTCCAAGACTGAAACACCTACTTTGAGGTCAGCATTCCCTGCTGCTAGTTTGTCTGATTCCTGTTAGATTCAAGGACTTCCACAGTTTGGCTTTTCAATCACTCACTGAGCTGGAGAACAAGTTTGTCTCTGTGTGAGACCATGGATCTGAGTGTGTCAAATATTGGTCTCAATATCTTTCTTTTTAAAAGGCAACTATTTAAAGGACAAATGTTGGGTGAAAGTGTGGACACAGCTTTGAGTGATTCTGTCAAGGGGTGAAAAGCCTGAAAATACATGTCCTGCTCATGACAGCAGGGACCAGACAATTAAATCAGGTGAGGAATCATGGCTTTGAACAGGCTGCTGCCAAAGAGGCTCATAATAAATGTATTGTCTTTCTAAATCTGGTTTCTTAAATTTGGGCTCAGTACATAAAATTCAGCCCACAGGAGCCTTCTGCTAAAAAAACCAAAACAAAAGCGTCTTCCCCCTTCAGTTCTGTGTCTCGAAGAAAGCTGTAAAAATATGGCTGGAGCTCTCAGAAAAAGCTATGACAGCTCTTCTCATGCTCTAACTGCTGCTATATACGCACCCACTGCTTCCAGAGCAATTATGCTTTGACAGTGTTTTAAAAGGAGACTGGGCACAAAGGGAATGAAGAAGCATTTGATTAGATTTCTCTTGCAATTAGTTTTTTTGTGGTGATGCATCATTGATGTCACTCTTCTGTCTGTAAAAATGAGAAGAGCACTTGTGATTTCACTTCGCAGTTGGGTTCAGTCCGTCCCTTCAGAAAGCAGCAAATATTCAGAGAGGGATTAGATGCAACCTTAGCTAATTTTAATGAGAAAAATACAAATAGGGTTTGACCACTAATGGCAGTCATGATGACAGTCATTTGAACAATCCTGTTTTATAGCTTCTGCACTCGCTAAATGAATTAGAGTAAAATTCCAACTCTGCCTCTTTACCCTTTTCAGTTTTTCCACTGATGATTTTATTTTTATATATATATATGTGTGTGTGTAGGTATATATGACTTTGTTCCATTCTTGACTGGAAGGGGCAGCCAGCCTTCTACTACAAGATTATTCTGTGTTTGGGAAGAGGAATGTAATCTGACTGTATTTCCTTTTCCATTTAATTTTTACCAAAGGAACGGATGCCAGCCGTGGGCAGTGAGTAGAGTTGAGGGTCATAGGGAACGGTAATGTTGACAGTCTTCGCAGTATGGGTAAGTATTGCTTGTCAGTAAGACACCAACATATGCAGAGGTGCCCCCTTCTCCATTGGGCAGTCAGGGCCATGTGGAGGACACAGCTGGCAGGTATACTCTATGACAAGGAGCACTACAGGTTTTGTAGCAGTAGGACACCATGTGTGGTGGGTTCATAGGTGGAGGTGGGAGTTACAGCGTTTAAGGCCGAGTTCCCCAATAGCTCTTTAAAGCACAGAGTGTTAAACATAACTAGATGTTTAATAGCCCAACAGTTTGGAAAAGGAGGCTCTTACATAAACACAAGCCGAAACTTAAAAGATGCCTAGAAAAAGACAAGGAAATAACAATTCATGTGTGCATATATGTTGTCACAAAAAATATCTTGGTACATTGTTGAGCGCTCCATAGCATCCCAGTTCAGACCCTCTGACCGTGCACTCTCCATGCGCAGCTTTTAGCTTACTCAGCACTGCTTTTTCCCTGTCTGGCCTCCCCTCATAGCTCTCTTCTCATGCAGAACTTTCCCTGTTAGCTCACTCCTACTGCAGAACTTGCCCCACAGAGGCATGCCTACTAGCTTTGTCTGACTAGGTACCTGAGTGTCCCGCACAGCTCTTGCTGTCTAGCTAAGGGTGTTCCCTATTTACCTGCTATGCTAGTGTCCTCTCAGTACATAACTGTCAATTAGTTTCTCTGCTCATGTTCCCATGACATGTTTGTATTGTTTGCAGCCTCCCATGACCTGCCAGGTGCCTTCCATAAGTGAGGTGGGAAACAGCCAGCAACATAGTCCCTCCTAGCTACACAGGCCAAGCCTCCCTCGTGACAAATCCCCCACCCCAAAGTAAAATTCTTTGTGTGTGGGGGGGAAATCCCCCCAAATTTTCAAGACGAGAGCAAAATGATGCAATCAGACCTGGTGCGCTCCTATTGTTTGCCATACAGGTTGGTCAGGCAACTGCATATATTCAATTTTGTTGCGTCCCAATGAGTGTCAAGGCCCTTCACCCAAAGGTGTTACTCAGTTATAATCTGGGGTAGGGCAACATCTGTAAATCCTTGAATGTGCATGTTTCTTGGGGAGTGGACAAAGGTATTTCCTATTACTGAATCTTGTGTGTGCTGCCCTCTTAAGAACACGGTTTAGCTGTATGAAAAGAGTTTAGAGCAAAAGGTTAACACCCTTTCTGAAAGTGATCTGTGGGCATTAATGAGAACAGAGCTGTACCGAGTCTGAGGTTTAAATATAAATGTTGTGGTAGTTCTTTGCCAAGTCACAAGGTGAGTGAAACTGTCATGCCTTTAGGTCAGATTTCCCCCTTGTTTCTTATGTATTGGCATAGAAGGCTTTTCTATTTAGCTCCCTAGATGATTAATTGTGGCATTAGAGGTTGCTGGGAGCTAGTGCATAACCAAGAAATATTTTTTTTTGGTAGCTTTTCTTGCTCCATAAAATGGTGGTAGTTTAACCTGTAGGTAGCTGCATGCCTCTCTTCTGACTTGTGAAGAAATAGAAAGCAGCGCTATCAATTGTCTCCCCATCAGCAGAGCAATTAATACAACTGAGAGCAAATTGCAACACTCAGGAAGCCTGTTTCCATTTCTGTAAGGGTGGGAGCTGGTGCACCTTCTTAGGCCCCAGCTGAGCGGGCTACGGTTTGCAATGGACAGAACACGGAAAATGTAACCCTTATGTACATATTGTCGTCTCCAGATTGGCTATGAGGCCAACTTACAATTCTCCTCTCACTTGAGCGTTCACTGGGGAATGATACTCGTTCCTCTTCATAATTGTTGTTAACAAGGTGGTGTAATGAACTAGCTTTTCTTTTTGTGTGCGTGTCCAAACAACTGATTGGTGCTGAACAGACTTGGAACTGCCTGTCTGGTTGTGTTATATGTCTCATGCTGCTGCTTACAGCAAAAAAAGATTGTATCCCCATAGCTGCTGTGAAGTCAGTGACTATGGTGTGCAGCACAGTAACAGCTGTGAAGTCCTAGGCATCCAAAAATGTGTTATATTGGTATTAAGGTGAGCTGTGAATTCTTGGGAACCCAGATGGCCAAGGATGAACTTCGCTTATTTGAGCGTGTATAATAATCTGGTTACTGTAGATGCATACTCCTGCCCTCTATTGGATGGTATCAGAATGGCTCTGTCTGTGAGGCACTGCTTAGTGAATACAGACATGCTTGATCCCTACACGGGTCTCTACATGCCCAAGCAGCGACTCTCCCCTGCTGGAGTCTCTCTCTACAGCAAGGGATGACTCCCAGCAGCAGAGAAAGGCTCTGGTAGGGGGCAGACCACAGAGAAAGGCTAGAGCTGCCCTCACCTTTTCCCAGTGCCTCCCCAGCCAGAGCCCATTGCTGACATGTGTGGCTACACACTGCAGTCTGGACACAGCCTGATTTTCACTGTGACATGTAGCTACACCCACCCTCCATGCCACTGACAGGTGTGCAGCGTAGATACAGCTTAAAAATAGCTGTGCGCACATTGTGTCTCCAGCTCTCAACCCCAGGTGGTCTGGCGGGAGCCTGAGCTCCAGCCGAGCCACAATGGCCACATTGTTTCAGCCCACTAGCTGAAGCCCTCCTCGTGCAAGTCTGTCTACCTGGCCTGAGAGCTGCAGTGTAGACATAAGCGAGAGGCCGTCATGTGCATCAGCGTGACTGCTGTTAAGCCTGAGCTGGGCGTGGATTTGTTACGGCATTGCTATGCTCACCTGTTGGTAAATGTTTTTTACTCCTAAGGCCTTGCCTACAGAAGGCTGGCAATGTACTGCGTGCCAAGGTCGCTAACCCATCAGACCTTCCTTTGTTTGTGTGTGCTCACACTGTGGAAGCTGCACCACTGTAAGGCAGCATATATTTTTGCCTTTAGTCCACACTGTGCTGGGCTACATCAATTGTGGCATATTGCCATATTGGGCAGGCAACCCAGAGTTTCTGGCACTGCTCCCAGCATTCTGGATGATGATCATGCTGGCTTGTGGGATACCTCCAGGAGACCTGGGGAATTGTGGAAGGAGTGGGTCAAGTTCCTGTCACTTCCCAGGGTGTGCCCCACCCCTCACCTGATGACAGTGCTCTTTCCACACTGATCTCTGAGCAACGTGGAGACTCATTTGGCAACAGCAAGTGTGACAATGAGGAGGCAGTGTCACATGACTACTAGAGGGAGCCAAAATTCTCAGCTGCATTATTTTTCAGACTGTATATAGCAGGTGAACTGCAAACCCAGATATACTACACATGGTATATGCAAAAAGAAAAGGAGTACTTGTGGCACCTTAGAGACTAACCAATTTATTTGAGCATAAGCTTTCGTGAGCTACAGCTCACTTCATCGGATGCATACTGTGGAAAATACAGAAGATGTTTTTATACACACAGACCATGAAAAAATGGGTGTTTATCACTACAAAAGGTTTTCTCTCCCCCACCCCACTCTCCTGCTGGTAATAGCTTATCTAAAGTGATCACTCTCCTTACAATGTGTATGATAATCAAGGTGGGCCATTTCCAGCACAGATCCAGGTTTTCTCCCCCCCTTCCCCCCCAAAAACCCCCCCACTCTCCTGTTGGTAATAGCTTATCTTATCACTTTAGATAAGCTATTACCAACAGGAGAGTGGTTTTTGGGAGGTGGGGGTGGGGAGAAAACCTGGATCTGTGCTGGAAATGGCCCACCTTGATTATCATACACATTGTAAGGACAGTGATCACTTTAGATAAGCTATTACCAGCAGGAGAGTGGGGTGGGGGGAAAGAAAACCTTTTGTAGTGATAAACACCCATTTTTTCATGGTCTGTGTGTATAAAAACATCTTCTGTATTTTCCACAGTATGCATCCGATGAAGTGAGCTGTAGCTCAAGAAAGCTTATGCTCAAATAAATTGGTTAGTCTCTAAGGTGCCACAAGTACTCCTTTTCTTTTTGCGAATACAGACTAACACAGCTGTTACTCTGAAACCTACACATGGTATAGTAACCCAGTTGGCAACAAAGGGTGCATTGCCTTTTAATATCCCTTAATTAATAGCTTTACCTTTCTACCTGAAATTTACATGCTCAGCTGTTTGTAAATGTTTACTCCTAAAGCCTTGTCTACATTAGAAAAGTGTGTCAAAAAGCTGAGCCTCTGGGCCATTGGCTTTGTTAATATACATATACATTGCATTCTGCTGTAACAGACCTCCCCCAGGAACCAATAAAGCAGTTCATAGAAACAGTTTCACATGGTATCATCTGTATATGGAATTCTAGTTTATTTTTAGGAACATCTGTGAGGCCAATTCTGTTCTCCCAGCAGCTTTACACTAATTTGATTGACTTCAACAGAGTTACTCCTGATTTGCATGAGTTGGAAAGCAGAATCAGGCCCATATTTCTTGTAAGTAAACATATACCTGTCTAGCCCTTTTAAAAGGGACTGATGTCTCATCAAGTCCTTGGATGTAAAGGGTAGGAAATGTTTTCAGTTGCTTCTGTAGTATTTGACTTTTTTTTTTTTAATAAGAAAAGTCTCAGCAAAGCACACCCTGTTTTTAATTCACTTTTGTTTGTAATTCCTTTAACATTCTTCACATATTTTGCCAACAACTTAAAGAAACTTTGAGATTGCTGTAGTCCTGATGGTGTGCAAAACCTAGCAATGGTAGAAGAGTCCAAGATAATTCCTTATTCGTTCTGTTTCTGTCTCTAATTTCAAGCACTTCACATTCTAAGATTGTTAATGGAGAGTTAGAGCTTAAAACTAGTCTTGAGCCTATAGTCTTCTAGAAATGGATTTGATTAGTTTAAAATGTAAGTATTTTTCAAGCTTTTAGTGGTTCAAAGTAGTTGGGTTTTTCAACAGACACTTTAACCTTAAACTTCCTCCATGAAAAAACAGTGGAAACATTACACTTGTCACAGCACGGGTAGAACTTTTCCACTTAACTTCCTTAATGGAAAACAATACAGGAAGAGTGTTTCTGGGTTTTATACTCACCCTTTAATTTGATTTACTAAGGCAGTTGGAAAGCATATGTATAGCTCACATATGTGCACTCACTCAATGTAGCTAAAATTGTCCGAGTAGCACATAACTACCAGTAGCAAATCCCAAACATATTTCATATAGACAGGTTTCAGAGTAGCAGCCGTGTTAGTCTGTATTCGCAAAAAGAAAAGGAGTACTTGTGGCACCTTAGAGACTAACCAATTTATTTGAGCATAAGCTTTTGTGAGCTACAGCTCACTTCATCGGATGCATTCAGTGGAAAGTGTAGAAGATCTTTTTATGTACACACAAAGCATGAAAAAATACTTCCTCCCACCCTACTCTCCCGCTGCTAATAGCTTATCTAAAGTGATCACTCTCCTTACAATGTGAATGATAATCAAGTTGGGCCATGTCCAGCACAAATCCAGGTTTTCTCACCCAGCAGGAGAGTTGTGGGGTGGGGGGTGGGGGTGTGTGTGTGTGTGTGTGTGTGTGTGTGTGTGTGAAAACCTGGATTTGTGCTGGAAATGGCGAGTGATCACTTTAGATAAGCTATTAGCAGCAGAAGACTGAGGTGGGAGGAGGTATTTTTTCATGCTTTGTGTGTATATAAAAAGATCTTCTACACTTTCCGCAGTATGCATCCGATGAAGTGAGCTGTAGCTCACGAAAGCTCATGCTCAAATAAATTGGTTAGTCTCTAAGGTGCCACAAGTACTCCTTTTCATATTTCATATACTCAGTCATCTAGGAAAAGCAAACAAGCCAAGAGCTGTGCCTCTTACACCACTTAAAGGAAGCAGGAGGCAAAATGACAATTTTTGGGCAGGACGGGTTGGGTGGACTGGTTTTGGAGGGGCTCAGCTAAATGGAAAGAGAAGGGAGGGTGAGGTGGACAGGACACAGAGAAGGCACAAGTGCGGAGTGAAGCAGAGGTGATGGGACTGTGAGGGAAGGAGAAGTTTAGAGCAAACAGCCAATCAGCCCAGGGCAGAGAACAGCAGGGACTATTGTCACTGGAACATCCAGGGGTTCCTGGGGTGGCTGCGTCTGCTCTTAAGGGCTAGACTTTGGCTGGCTCCCTTCTGCAGTTGGCCCCGCCAAAGGCCACATGGCTGGGATGTCGGGGGTGGGGGGAATAGGACACACCACCTAGATCTTACTGCCCTTCCATGCTGGGGAAAAGGGTACTCACAGGGGTGGGCAATGGTTTGGGAATCCCTGACAGCACAGCTCCCATGAGGAGACACCAGACAGGACATAGGAGGCACAAAGTCTCAGTGTGGATATTTTGTGTCCCTAGTGCAGCCCTGAGAATGCAAAGGTGCCTGCAGGGGCTGGGTGTGGGGGCTCAAGCCTCACTTTCCTGACAGGGCCCTGTCTCTTCAATGGAGAAATGGAAAGTGTGAATGCCAGCAGGGACCCTCACAGCGTTCCTGGTGCATGGGGGGTGGGTGGGTGGGTGGGGGATATGTCACCTTACAACATGATCAGGTCCAAATTGGAGAGTCCATATCAATCTGCTGGGACAGGCTGCTCCCGGGTGTTAACAGCACCAATAACAGACTAGGGAGAAAGGAGGTCCTGGCCTGTCAGAAAAGCAGCTGCAGCATCCCAAGCTTCCCTCAGTCTCTCAAACAGCAGGGACAGCAGCTGGGAACCTCCCCTCCTGTCATCCCAAGTAGGAGCTGTGGCAGTGGCAAAAGTCCCTCCCAGTCCCAGTGCTGCTGGAAGCGACAGTTGCTGTCCCCACACCCCATGAGCCTGTGCAGTTTGGCCTCCCACCTCTAACAAGGGGAGTAGCAGAGGCAATAAAACCCCTTGTTTCGGACTGAGCTTGAGAAGTTTATAGAGGGGATCGTAGGAGGAGGTTGCTTATGGCAGCATATGACCCACTGGTGACTGCTATTAATGAATATCTCCAACAGCCGGAGATGGGACACCAGATGGAGAGGGCACTGAATTATTACAGCGAATTTGTTCCCAGGTGGGTCTGATGGTCATATTTGGGATTGGGATGGAATGTTCCACCATCTCAGGCTTGAAGAGCTTTGGGGTTTTTTCACTTTCCTCTGCAGCATGACCATGGGGCATTTGCTGGTTTGAATAAAGTAAATGGTGAATTCTCTGTAACTTGAAGTCTTTAACTCAAGCTTAGAGGACTTCTTCAGTAACTCAGCCAGAAGTTTTGGACCTACCTCAGGCAGGGGTGGGTGAAGTTCTGTGGTCCATGATGTGTGGCAGGTCAGCCAAGATGCTCATGATCCCATCCCAAAAACACACACACCAAAACAATCCAGAGACAGTGTGTAACATTGTACTGCATTAGGAAGGACCCACCTGCACGCTGGGGTGAGACCCAACAAACCAGAGTGGGGAGCCCCCCCAGGACAGGAGCAGTTGTGGATTGAGCTCACTCTCCAACACCTTCTCTTAATGGCCTCCCACCCCTGGGGCAGGACCCATTCCCTGCCTGGGGCCTCCCTTCTCTTGGGGTAGGGAAGTTGGGGGTCCCCAATTGCTATTGTGCACTGGGTCCCACTGAGGATTAATCCCATAAAGGATTATGGGAATTTTAGAAATGTGTAAACCATTTTATTCCTGGGCTAGACTGTTCCAAGTTGTAATTCCTTGATATAGCCTTGGATGCAGTAAAAGTTATATGGGTAGGTGCAAATTTTGTTTTATTGCATTCAAACAAACGTGTGTGACTCGCTCTTAGAGAGAAGGATACGGTCAGATCTTTAGCTCATTTAGTTGCCTATGAGCCATGGCTCTGCAAAACAGTTTGTGAACCATGTACCTCTACTGTGTTAATAAGTAGTGTCCCAGCTTATATGAAATGGGACTACTTGAGCATGCAAACTTAGTGTTTATTTCCCATCTGCATCAGAAAGTAAAACTTGACCACGTGACGATGGCAATGACCAATGAGTCAAAGAATAGTAAATATGGCAGGCGACCAGCTTGGCTTAATGGTGAAATCCTAGCGGATCTTAAACATAAAAAAGAAGCTTACAAGAAGTGTAAGGTTGGACATATGACCAGGGAAGAGTATAAAAATATTGCTCGGGCATGTAGGAATGATATCAGGAGGGCCAAATCGCACCTGGAGCTGCAGCTAGTGAGAGATGTCAAGAGTAACAAGAAGGGTTTCTTCAGGTATGTTGGCAACAAGAAGAAAGCCAAGGAAAGTGTGGGCCCCTTACTGAATGAGGGAGGCAACCTAGTGACAGAGGATGTGGAAAAAGCTAATGTACTCAATGCTTTTTTTGCCTCTGTCTTCACTAACAAGGTCAGCTCCCAGACTGCTGCGCTGGGCATCACAAAATGGGGAAGAGATGGCCAGCCCTCTGTGGAGATAGAGGTGGTTAGGGACTATTTAGAAAAGCTGGACGTGCACAAGTCCATGGGGCCGGACGAGTTGCATCCGAGAGTGCTGAAGGAATTGGCGGCTGTGATTGCAGAGCCATTGGCCATTATCTTTGAAAACTCGTGGCGAACCGGGGAAGTCCCGGATGACTGGAAAAAGGCTAATGTAGTGCCAATCTTTAAAAAAGGGAAGAAGGAGGATCCTGGGAACTACAGGCCAGTCAGCCTCACCTCAGTCCCTGGAAAAATCATGGAGCAGGTCCTCAAAGAATCAATCTTGAAGTACTTGCATGAGAGGAAAGTGATCAGGAACAGCCAGCATGGATTCACCAAGGGAAGGTCATGCCTGACTAATCTAATCGCCTTTTATGATGAGATTACTGGTTCTGTGGATGAAGGGAAAGCAGTGGATGTATTGTTTCTTGACTTTAGCAAAGCTTTTGACACGGTCTCCCACAGTATTCTTGTCAGCAAGTTAAGGAAGTATGGGCTGGATGAATGCACTATAAGGTGGGTAGAAAGCTGGCTAGATTGTCGGGCTCAACGGGTAGTGATCAATGGCTCCATGTCTAGTTGGCAGCCGGTGTCAAGTGGAGTGCCCCAAGGGTCGGTCCTGGGGCCGGTTTTGTTCAATATCTTCATAAATGATCTGGAGGATGGTGTGGATTGCACTCTCAGCAAATTTGCGGATGATACTAAACTGGGAGGAGTGGTAGATACGCTGGAGGGGAGGGATAGGATACAGAAGGACCTAGACAAATTGGAGGATTGGGCCAAAAGAAATCCGATGAGGTTCAATAAGGATAAGTGCAGGGTCCTGCACTTAGGATGGAAGAATCCAATGCACCGCTACAGACTAGGGACCGAATGGCTAGGCAGCAGTTCTGCGGAAAAGGACCTAGGGGTGACAGTGGACGAGAAGCTGGATATGAGTCAGCAGTGTGCCCTTGTTGCCAAGAAGGCCAATGGCATTTTGGGATGTATAAGTAGGGGCATAGCGAGCAGATCGAGGGACGTGATCGTTCCCCTCTATTCGACATTGGTGAGGCCTCATCTGGAGTACTGTGTCCAGTTTTGGGCCCCACACTACAAGAAGGATGTGGATAAATTGGAGAGAGTCCAGCGAAGGGCAACAAAAATGATTAGGGGTCTAGAACACATGACTTATGAGGAGAGGCTGAGGGAGCTGGGATTGTTTAGCCTGCAGAAGAGAAGAATGAGGGGGGATTTGATAGCTGCTTTCAACTACCTGAAAGGGGGTTCCAAAGAGGATGGCTCTAGACTGTTCTCAATGGTAGCAGATGACAGAACGAGGAGTAATGGTCTCAAGTTGCAGTGGGGGAGGTTTAGATTGGATATTAGGAAAAACTTTTTCACTAAGAGGGTGGTGAAACACTGGAATGCGTTACCTAGGGAGGTGGTAGAATCTCCTTCCTTAGAGGTTTTTAAGGTCAGGCTTGACAAAGCCCTGGCTGGGATGATTTAACTGGGAATTGGTCCTGCTTCGAGCAGGGGGTTGGACTAGATGACCTTCAGGGGTCCCTTCCAACCCTGAGATTCCATGATTCTATGATTCAAGACATGTGAACACAGCCAAGGTGAACTGATTTTAAATTATCCCACCAATTTTCCCATTGTTTGTCGGGCTTTGGTAGTGGGCATTGGCAGGAACAAAACACTCACCTGACTCCTCTCATGAGGTTAGCATGCCCTGATTTTTCTCGGTAGTGTGCTCAATTGCCAAACCTCTTGTCCAACGTGCAGATGTTCACAAGCCCCAGATGCCCCTCGCAGGAGGTTCATTAGCTCAACACTTTGCTGCTAGACTTCTGCTAGTCTTAGTGGCTAGTACACCACAGCACACCAACTTTAAGGAACAAATGAATAGATGGCAGGAGAGAGCACATATGCAGATGTGGCTCAATGACAGGAAACACTGAAGAGAAAGTTGCTTACAGACAGCCCCCCAACCTGAAGCAAATACTCACCAGCAAGCACACACCACACAACAAAAACACTAACCCAGGAACCTATCCTTGCAACAAAGCCCGTTGCCAACTGTATCCACATATCTATTCAGGGGACACCATCATAGGGCCTAATCACATCAGCCACACTATCAGAGGCTCGTTCACCTGCACACCTACCAATGTGATATATGCCATCATGTGCCAGGAATGCCCCTCTGCCATGTACATTGGCCAAACCTGACAGTCTCTATGTAAAAGAATAAATGGACTTAAATCAGACGTCAAGAATTATAACATTCAAAAACCAGTCGAAAGGCACTTCAATCTCTTTGGTCACTCGATTACAGACCTAAAAGTGGCAATTCTTCAAAAAAACCCTTCAAAAACAGACTCCAACGAGAGACTGCTGAATTGAAATTAATTTGCAAACTGGATACCATTAACTTAGGCTTGAATAAAGACTGGGAGTGGATGGGTCATTACACAAAGTAAAACTATTTCCCCTTGTTTATTCCCTCCTCCCCCACTGTTCCTCAGACGTTCTTGTCAACTGCTGGAAATGGCCCACCTGGATTATCACTACAAAAGGTTTTTTTTCTCTCCTGCTGGTAATAGCTCACCTTACCTGATCACTCTTGTTTCAGTGTGTATGGTAACACCCATTGTTTCATGTTCTTTGTGTCTATAAAATCTCCCCACTGTATTTTCCACTGAATGCATCCGATGAAGTGAGCTGTAGCTCACGAAAGCTTATGCTCAAATAAATTGGTTAGTCTCTAAGGTGCCACAAGTACTCCTTTTCTTTTTATAAGCCTGTGATTCCTGCCTACCCATGGCCAGTGTGTCCAGTGTTAAATTATACTCGTAACATCTTTGCTCTAAATCAGTGGTTTTCAACCTGTGATCTGTGGACCCCTGGAGGGGTGGGGGAAGGCACAGACTATATCTAAGATTTCCAAAGGGGCCCATGCCTTCACTCACATTTTTTTAGGGGTCTGCAAATGAAAAAAGGTTGAAAACCACTTGTCTAAATAATTCCTGCTCAGTATTCATCTACAAGATGGCTGTTACTATTAGTCTGTAATCTCCCGGCATTGCCTGTCACGGCTGTCTAAGTCGCATGTTAAGATGTGTTTCAAGTTTGTGACTGAACAGTAGAAAAAGTGGTTAACATATCTGAGAGATTGTTGAGGGGTAAAAAAGCAATACTTTCCTGGGGAAAAACTGTATCTGAGACAAACTTTTGAAATGAGCATGACGTGTATATAATATCTAGTAATGGCCCAGGAAAGAAGTGAGAGGTTGTTTCTCAACAGTATATTCTGGTTTCTGATATTCATTTAGCTACCAAACAATGAGGTCATAGACCCCTGGACCTCGACAGTCTGGTTACTCTGACATAACACAAAGGGTGGCAGGTAGACAAACACACACTGATGATAGAAATGACTTTGATTCAGATGCAGACCCTATCTTGCAACCTTAAACAGTGATTTTTCCAGTCACGCCTACTACAGATACCAGACAGTATTTCTATTGAATCGCAGAGAATTTTTTCATCCAAATGGAGGGATTTTCTTTGCTAATGTAGGGAGAGAGTATCCAGAAATAGCATTTCTGAAAAATCGCTATCATTATAAATCAGACCCCTGAAACCAAAAAGTGTATATTTTCTGTAAGAGGCCAGAATTAACATGGACACTTTCATAGAGCAGCGAGGTTTTTTTTTTTAAATACATTTATTAACCAATGTTAACACATTAAATGACTCTATATATTGCTAGTCAGAGCAGCTTACAAAATGCCAGAATGCATCATAGAACTGGACAGCCACAATGAATAATTACAATGTGCATAGTGGCTAAGCTCAACACTTTAATATAGCTTTATGATTTGCAGAAAAATTAATTTTTAAATCATGATTCCTAAAACAATCAATTGTAATTTTACCTAAAACTTATACAAAACCAGGCCACAATTTTTTAAACTTTTTTTTAACACACAGTTTTCACGCTGTAGTAACTTGGAAATGTGCAACCGTGTCAACAGAGACAAAAAAGCCAAAGTAACACGAATCTTACTTTCATGCAGCTATCAGTTAAATATTACATATTCTGGAATGATTTTACACCAAAAATATTTCCACAATAACTTGCTTTCATAGGGGTGGATCGAAGTTTTGGAACTCGTAAAGTAATCGAACAAGATTTATTTTTAGTTGTGATGTGTTTTACCGTCACAACACAGAGGCGACCAACGTTAATTACACAGTTATCAGGCAATAAC
The DNA here is from genome assembly GCF_965152235.1 of Eretmochelys imbricata. Taxonomy (NCBI): domain Eukaryota; kingdom Metazoa; phylum Chordata; order Testudines; family Cheloniidae; genus Eretmochelys; species Eretmochelys imbricata. The sequence continues at coordinate 247,472,584 of NC_135573.1, forward strand.
AGTCTGTGGTAATTCAAGCTACTAACTAGTTACTATTGTTTCCAATCAACTTACCATGTAGTTTTTTTCAACATATTGGGCATTAATTGGCAGTATCAAATCAATTAACTTGTATCACCACTGTAAGTAAAAAAGATCAGGATTTCAATGGCAGTTCACAGAAGACTTAGTTATACTTTAATCTTTATACTGACCCTGACAAATCCTAAAGAAAACTTTTTTGAAAGGCTTTCCTCCTGATTCTTCCGCTTCCATCGTTCCATCATGTAATTGCTTTCAATAAATATCAAAGATCTAAATAAATATTTACAAATTATTCCTCTAACTTCTCAAAAAATAGCTAGGATGATTAATGGGCATTTGACTCAGTCTAAGACCAACCTTTAAAAGAAACTAAAATGGTGAGACACTTTAAAAGAAAAGCTGTTTAAGTAAGCTTTACACCTATTTAAAAAATTGTCTCTGAATATGGATGCAATTCATATAACTATATATAAAACAAAACAAAAAAATCATTTTTCAACTATCGATCCATTCCTATTGGTAATGCTTCTTAATCCAGACATTCCGCAAAATACAGACTTTTTACAAATCACGGCATCTTTAGTACAAGAAAATTAACATGCATTATTCTTCATTCTGAGTACAGTGATGGAGCTCATTAATAGGCAATGACCCATTACTACAAACATAACGGCTTCTGTGAAACTTAAGTGCTATTTTTCCTTTTATTATTAAGTTGCAATGGAATAGGTGACACTGGATAATAGGCTGTCAAATGACCTTGGGTTGGGGGCTTAGAGGGAGGGGGGAAGCATTAAAGATATTTTTATGCCTCGTCTATAATTCAATGTATGAATAAAGGTAGTTTTTTTGGCTTTTCTTTTTCTTGTTACAAGCACTCATGTTAGGACAAGGATGAAATGTGCAAACTTTAAAATTTAAATATTCATTTTTCTCTAAGATCCAGCTCAGCAAAAATTACCCCAGTCCCCTGTGATTTGAAACTACAAGATCAAAGCTAATATTTTGTTATAAAAGTTATATATTGAAAAGAAATAATGAAAAAAACACAACAGGGAAACGTTTAAGAAAAAATAGGCAGGACTAGCACCTGCTGTGTCAACCCTGTTCCCTAAATTCAATCATGTACCCACTGGTATAACCAATAGATAATGCCTTTAAACAGTAAAATTAAGCTGAACAAAACCAGCTCACCAAGGTTAGGAAATAAATGTTACATCAAGGTAGTATGCTTTTTTTCTGAAACAGTTCTATAGTTCTTACATTCAGATCTAACTTTTAAGTGTTCCTCTCATTAAGCTCATGTTGTTTTTCTTTTTAAATCTGTTGCTTTTAAAGATTAAAATCTCTGTAAAACCTAAAAATGTTTTAAAATGCAACAAATCCTCTATTTAAAATTATTTAAAGTAACCTGCTCCCACTGATGTTAAATTCAGTAGACTGACAAAATTTCGGAGGAGCATTAAACAGAAGGTTGAAACTACTGTGCAAAATTTCTTTACGAAAATTGTTTAAAGGCTGGTGCAAAATGGGAAGCAAATTCTAAACAATTTTGGCTTCTTGGAAACAAAAACCGCTGTGTCTGAGAATAGCAATCATCGGGGTGGTTTTCTAGGGGAGGACTAAATCTTTCATCTTTTTCTGCGACAGGTACGTTTGTGTTCAGCATGCCAGTGTTCCTGCTGACACTTGATGGAACAGTAGGAAGTATTCCAGCAGCAGTGGTACATAGCCTCCTCTTCACAGTTGTAGCACTGCAGAGAGAACAAATGGATTACTATCACTCCTAGGAGCAACCCTGACAAATGCAAATTGTTTCTCATCTGCTCGTTTGTTTTCTGTCACTTGCTTGCCTCAGTAGAGACTGTGGAGTATTCCTCTTTTAGTTAGGCAGGTGGTAGCCAAATGCAGGGGGGATTTTTCACCCCTGCTACGTAAGGACTGCTCTTTCTTTCAGCAGATCCCCTGAGGAAGACTTCGATAGTTGCAAAGTTAGCCTATACTCACACCTCATCGCCTGAATACACAGAGCTTAATTTTCCCAAAAAGTTTGGGGTACCTAAATGAAGTGGCCTCATTTTCAACGGTGCTTAGCACCCGGCAGCTCCTATTGAGAACAATGGAGACTCCATCACATCCGCCTCTCAAGAACAATGTGAGTGCGTGCTGAGCAGCTCTGAAAATCTGGCCACTTCACTACATAATGAAGTGCCGTGATCACCAGTGGTCTGCTGCTCTGTTACTCAGCTGAGGCTTCTTTACCCTGCTCTGCTTAGGCTGTGGAGGCTTTTCTTTATATGAAAAGGGAATTTCTGCTACTCAACACAGTGATAATGAATTTGATTTACACAGCAATAACTTCCAGAGTCTCAAGTTTTCCTGCCTGGGCCCTTCAAGAAGGATGAACAGGCCTTCAGAATTCAAAGGATTTGGTTCTGAAAGGTGAATATTTAAAATCTTTTGCCTTTAATTTCTTTCTACCTGAGTGTCAGGGCAGTGCTGCTTGTACTGTTTTGTTGTAGTACAACAGAGGTGCAAGCTAACAGGAAAATAACTTGTCTGACAAGGAGACTGGGACCGGATCTGTTGACAAGTCACAGTCTCTAGATTTTTATATCACCCCCATCATTATAGTATCTGAGCACTTCAAAAGCATTACATTTTAACCTCGAAGTATCCCTGTACAATAGGGAAGCACTATTACTAGGTGCTCAGTAACTTTGAAAATCAGGCCCTGGAAGTCCCAGGTTGGGCACTCCCCCAAAATGCGAGGGGACATTTGAAAATCTAGACTGAGATGTCTATTGTATGACAGGGTACGGGAGGAGGAATACAGCGCATCCTCTCCACATGCAGCCACCGAGTCAAAGAATCAGGATTTCACTTTTCATGAAACTTCCCATCTTCCTTTATGTCCCACGTGGTTACAATATAAGATGAAGGATTACTCAGGAAACAAACCCAATTGTCCTGAAGAACTACAGCTTACTAAAACAGACAGAAGAAAAAAATTTCTATTGGCTAAGCCAAAAGCCAATAACCATCACCAATAAAGGGACTGCCCAAGCTGCAACTGGAATCCCTTCCCTTTTCTTTTTATAACTCAGCTATAGACAGTTTATCTGTAGCATTTCAAATAAATATCCTCTAGAGATCCATATTCCTGGATTTCATAAAGCTGGCTGTCTAGGCCATTAGGAATATCAGCTGAAAAGGAACATGGAACAGATGCATGCCTCTACATTACACAGAGCACGGGAGTCAGCCAAAGATCAGATTCACATTTGCTTGCTAGGAGACTTCAATAAAGCTAAAATGGAGGACGGCAACTCAGATCCATAGATGGAGAGCCTGCTGCTCCTCTTACACGTCTTCCATAAGTCTCAGACATAAAGCTCCTATATCATCCTACGTGCAGATACCCATAAGAGAGGGAGCAAATTGCCAGCTTTAACTCTGAATCTGACTTTTCGAGATGATCACACTACATAATCTTATGACTGTTAACCTTGTCCTCCACCCCCTCGTCTCCTATTGTTACCCATATTTTGCATCTTGTATTAGAGCCAAATTCTCTAGTAGCGTAAATGCGTGAAAGTCCAACGAGTTGTGCTGATTTATACCACCAGAGAATTCAACCCATTAACAAGACTGTAAGCTCTTTGAGGCTGGGACCATGTCTCCCTGTGTGTTTGTAGAGCACTTAGCACAATGAGTCCTGATCTTAATTGTGGTCTCTATGCGTAACTGAAATAGAAACGTGTAATTAATAATAAAAGCTTTCCCTGGCTTTGGGCTATCCATCACAAAACCATTAATAAGCAAAGCCACTACAACTCATTTGGTATATGCTGATTATAAGAGATTTCAGTAAGAAGGTATCATTACTATAATAGCCGCACGCAGCAGTAGTATTGCACGTAAGCGTCTGTCGTTATTACCGCTGGAGAAAAAATCATTTTGAGGGGTTGCATATTTGGACCATTTCCAACAGTTTGAGGCTGAACAAGTTTTTTTCTAAAAATGTGAGACAGGACTTGCCTGTATGGAATGATTCACTAAAGGCAGCATTTGATGGACCTACTCCCGGGTCCCTAGGTTTGTGTGCGACTGTCAAGAGTGCTCTCTGGCATCAGAAAGGATAACATGTAACTGCCTCACTTGGAGGTGGTGTTTGCACATGTCCGTGAGATGCAATGGAATGGGTACCAGTGCATCAATTAGCACTTTCTTTTGAATAAAGTTATCAAACATGACAAACAAATCACAATAAACTAGAATGATTCCAAGTTCTAACAGGGACAGCAGGAGTGCAAGTGTGCATCTATCATAAATTCTACCTATGGGGGACACTTATACAGCTAAATAGTTATCTAGGCTCTCAAGGTAAGTACTGAGGGTACATCACTATTAGAGACTAAATCACACTCCATCAAGAGATAAAAGTGAGATACTGGTAGAATGATAGATAATTCTATGGGAGCTGTGTTGTTTGACATATTCGATTCCTCTTTAAAACCACCAACAATCTTTGATACTTAGGAAGGGATCTACTGTCCCTACTTGACGTTTTCCTTCTCTCTTCTAAGGGATATAGTTTTCTTTTTACAGAGTATCCTCAAACTACAAAAACAATAGACACAACTAGTGATTTTGAATATGAACAACCATTGTCAGTGGAAAGAAAAAAATCATTGATACTGGCTTGACACAGAGCTGGTCACTGTGAGAAGGAGGAGGAAGAAAGTGATAGCTGAGTGCTGGCATCCATTATGTTTCCAAGATGAGAGTGCCACCTTGTGGTGAGGCATTAAAACAAGACTCAGCCCTATATACCTGGCAAGATCTATGCAGGAGAGATGTATAGTAGATCTAAGGCCAAACATCCTTTATTTTATAGTTTGCTATCAAAATCCTAATGCCACATTTTAAACATTACATATAGTCCACCTTTTGTCTGATGTTTAGTTGCATGCTCGCTCTCTCTCTCTAAACAGTCCATGTGTTAGAGTAGACCTTCTGCTCCTAATGACAGTAACAAATTTTCCATCTACATCCTATTAGAAATCTGCAGCATTACATGTTAATAATTATTTGTAATGCATTAGTAGCCAAAATTTGCTGGGTGCTGTACTGACATATAGGAAGACATACTTCCAGCCCCAAGAAGCTTACAATCTAGAATGACAAAACACAAAGCATGGGGAAATGGGATACATGGGTGAGCTACGTGTCCAGTTCCAGTTGTTTTATTCAAGTGTAACTATATCCACTTTTTGTATATGCTGCTAGAGGTTCAAGTTTTTAGGAGTGAAGGAGGGATGGGTGAAAGCTTGAGAAATATATTTTGGGTAGTCATTCCATGTATACAGGGTACCATAGAAGGAGGTGTTGAGACATTTGTGAGAGAAGGAAACAAAAGTTGGCATCATTGGCAGATGAATACAAATGGAGACAAGTTAGCTATACTTACTTATACTTATAGCTATCCTATACAAGTGGCTGCTTCACGCAGGGCTTGGAAAGCAAGACAATAAAGTAATAATTTAATGCATACATAGCATAACAGGGAGGCAGTGAAGTGGTTCAAAGGGACATGATTGTAGCCATAGGAAAAAAGGATTATTTTGGAAGCAACATTTTGATGGGCTGGAGAGGGTGGGGTTAGTTTCACATAGGCCTAAGATGAGGAGACGGCAGAACTCAAAGTGAGAGATAACCAAGGCATGGAGTAGAGATTTGGCAATTAGGGTGGCAAGGAAAAGCAGAGGGAGGAGGGGAGACTAGGATGACCCCAAGGTTAATAGCTCAGGGAGAACAGAGTGGTTAACAGTAATGGTGAAAGCACATCCATGCTTCCTGCCGCCTGTACTAAACATTTTCAGTTATTCACTGGTAATAAATCCTGACACTTACCCACTGCTTCTTCTTGGTTTGGGAAATCAGTTGCTTGTGCTGACCTGCTAGTTTCTTAATTTCTTCTACAAACTCTTCTTTGCACTTCTCCTTTACCTGCTTACACTTTCTGTCCATCTCTCCTTGCATGTTGGCTACAGCTTTATTTACAGCTTGCCTTTTGTCCTCCTCCATCTCTGTACGCAGCTGGGATAAGGGAAGCAAGTCAGTAAAGAAAGTCAATGCGTATTTGTATTCTTTGGCTACCTCTAAATACCATTACCATAGTAGATGGAGGTCAAACAAAGTAGAATTTTCATTCTTGGAAAATGTAGAAGCTTCTACTGCTTAAAAACAAATAAAAAACTGACTCCAGCAATTTAGCATACAATACATAGATCACAATCAAAACTTTACAGTAGTTCTACATGCAAGGCAACTCTGTCAAAGCAGCATCACAGGATTCCACGTGTATTGTGTCAATGACTCTAGATCAGATGTGCTCAGTTTACAAGGGATTTTTTTAATTCTTTTGTACAAATTTACAGTAAGAGCAGATTGGACAAAACCCATGCAAAGAAACTTCACTAAGTATGAAAAAACCACAATGGGTGGAAGAGTTCAAAGGGTAACATTTAAAGATTCAATCTGACCCAAACTGTTTAATGCTCAAGATGAAATAACTGACAAGAAAATTATTTATTCAGTTTCACTTAAAGAGACGATAAAAAACATCTGTATAATCCCACCGCATGACATCACACAGGTGAAGACTGAAGGCATAATTTAGAATCAAACGAGCTGGAAAAGTGTTACTGGGGTCAATTATAATGAATGAATGAAGACAGCTTGATTTTCAGATAGCAGGTTGCATCTGCAGGGATAGAAGCTAGAAAAAAACAACTATACTGAATAAACTAAGCACATTTGATATGGACTCTCTGAAATACAATAACTAATGCTGTTTTTACACAGTTTCTTTTGAAAGTTGCACTTTAAAAAAGGATTTTCCCTATTTTCTTAAGAACAGATGACAGAAGACAACAATCTCCTCCCGCCCCAAACCACGTGTGTACACTTTGGGTTACTTGCGGTGAGGGCTACCTTTTCCACTGCTTCTCGTACAACTCTCTCAGTCTCTCTCTTGTGATCAGCCTTCATCCTGTCTTTGAAGTCATTAAAGATTTTGGTGTATTTGTCATGGCACATGTTCTGACACACTCCATCATTATTGGTCTGGGTGCTCCGATGCAGCATTTTTGGAGAAGAGGCACTTAACTTCTTGGTCTGCGTTGAAACTGAAACCTTTTCAATGGGCTGAGGCATTGTGGGAATTTCCTGGCTTGAACTTACTGCTTCAGTTTCAGGCTCTGGCTCCTACAGAGAAAGAGCAAAATTTCTAACACTTATGTCCAGGACAGACTATAACTCTTAGCATCCAAAAGGAAGGATTCGAATACACTGAAGCTGGCAAAGTTAGGCATACGTTAACATCCCCCTTTACTAGCCAAGACCCTGTTCCTGGAGGGTGCTCAGTGTGATGGAGTGCTGGCAGCGTTAGTCCGAGGCCAAGGCTCCAAAGGACATGACGAATCTCAGTATGTCATCCTTGCCATGCCCCTTTCTCAGCCAGCACTGCCCATTTGGGGGTTACACTGCATCCACACAAGCCCCTTAGTGAAGGGGTGGCTGCATCCTCTCTTCACTAACACCCTCTCACAGGGATCCTAGATGTGGGCCCTTAAACCTGAGTTTATTCTAGTGGACGCTGGGCTAAATTGGGCCCAATAGGCTACTTTGGTATTTTATAAGATTTTGCTTACCTCACACGGCTGCTGAGAGGATTAACTAATTGTTTCAAAAGCACTTTGAAACTGAAAGGCTAATCAGATGCCAAGTGTTACTAATAATAACAGAACTAGACACAGATGACCATGAAAGCATTGTGCAGTTACATAATTATCCAGGGAAGAAATCACAGTTACTGTAGAACTGAATTTAGCTCACAGTTCGTAACAGAATAATACTAGTGGTCCATGCTCTTTAAGATATAAGTAATATTACCCCCTCACCTCCATCCCCCAGACCAGGAACTTGAAGTGTTTAAAATCACAAAAAAACCCTGTTTGTTTCCTCTAAGAAAAGATTATTATTTTTTATTTTGATAACCACTTAATGCAGAATGGATAATTAACAAATTCTCTGCAATGTCAAACTATCATTTATCACAATGTCTACTGCTTGGGCTATGCTTTGTTGTTGCCTAAATGACGAGTACAGAAATTATACCCATTAAAAGGTAGATTGTGTATTCCCTTTTGCTACCAAGTGCTATGTAACATGTCAGCCTGATTAATTTCTTAGAGCTGCCCTTATCTGGTCGCCGATCCAGAGGCCTGCATTAGGTCAAAAACTGCAAAACAGTCTATACTATAACCTCAATGAGTAGGCACTGTTCCAAACCCGCTCTCAAAATATGCACTAGAGCCCTATCTCAACCCTTTTCTGGGTCTGCCTTTATTGACCCAAAAGGAACACTAATGCAACATGAAGTTCGGCTCAAGTCTTCTCCCAAAACTAAAGGGAAGGATAAACAAAAATAGGTCTGCAACTAGGGTTCTTGTTTTCAAAAGGGCAAACTTAAAAAAATTAAGGGAATTAGTTAGGGAAGTGGACTGGACTGAAGAACTCAATGATTCAAATGTGGAAGAGGCTTGGAATTACTTTCAGCCAAAGTTGCAGAAATTATCTGAAGCCTGTATCTCAGCAAGGGGAAACAATTCATAGAGAAGGGTTGCAGACCAACATGGATGAGCAAGCATCTCAAACAAGTTATTAAGAGAAAACAGAAAGCCTACAAGGAATGGAAGATGGGATAGATCAGCAAGGAGAGCTACCTCTTGGAGGCCAGAAAGTGTAGGGGAGAAGTAAGAACTACCAAAAGCCAAGCAGACTTCGACCTTGAAAAGGAAATTAATACCAATAGTAAAAGCTTCCACAGCCATATAAATAAAAAGAAAACAAGAAAAGGAGAAGTGGGACCGCTACGCACTGAGGATGGGTGGAGATTAAAGGTAATCTAGGCATGGCCCAACACCTAAATGTATACTTTGCCTCAGTTTTTAATAAGGAGTTTAGGGACGGGGCAGGGGTACTACTGGAAATGAAGATATGGAAGTAGAAATTACCACATCTGAGGTGGATGGCAAAGTCAAACACCTTAATGGGACTAAACTGGGGGACCTGGATAATCTCCATCCAAGAATATTAAAGGAACTGGCACATGAAATTGCAAGCCCAATAGTAAGGATTTTTAATGAATCTGTAGACTCAAGGGTTACACCCTACGACTGGAGCACTGCTATTATACAGTAAAAGTTGTTTTATCCGTCACTTTGCCAACTAGAAAGCTCTATAAACCAGCATTTCTGATCTTCATTGAAATTCTGGTTTATAGTCCAGTTGGGTGGGGCTGACAGGGAGTTTGGGTGTGGGAGGGGGTATAGGAGGGAGTGTGGGGTGCTGGATCTGGGGACCGCTCATCTCAGGCGGCTCCCTGCAAGTGGTGACCTGTCCCGGCTGCTCCTAGGTGGAGACGCAGCAGGTGGCCCTGTGCGCTCCTCCGCCCGCAGGCGCTGCCCCCACAGCTCTCATTGGCTGTGGTTCCCAGCCAATCGGAGCTGCAGAGCCATCACATGAGGCAGGGCAGGGGCAGTGCACAGAGCCGCCTGCCATGCCTCCGCCTAGGACCAGCGGAGACAGTCACCACTTGTGGGGAGCCGCCTGAGATGAGCGGCCCCCGGATCCGGAACCCTACACCCCCTCTCACACCCCCTCCCACACCCAAATTCCCTCCTAGAGCCCGCACTCTGCACCCCCTCCCACACCCAAACTCCCTCCCTCTGAGTTAACCGGCATTTTTCACTTACCAGCACCCCCCATCCCTCCAACGTGCCGGATAAAACAGATTTTACTGTAGTACCTACTTTTAAGAAAGGAGGAAAAAACGTGATCCGGGAAACTACAGGCCTGTTAGTTTGACCTCAATTGTATGCAAGGTCTTAGAACAAATTTTGAAAAAAAAATAGTAGTTAAGGACATGCAGGTAAATGGTAAAATTGGATAAAATACAACATGGTTTTACAAAAGGTAGATCATGCCAGACCAACCTGATCTCTTTCTTTGAGAAGATAACTGATTTTTTAGACAAAGGAAATGCAGTGGATCTAATCTATCTGAATTTCAATAAGGCATTTGAGACAGTTCCACATGGGAAATTATTAGTTAAACTGGAGAAGATGGGGATTAATATGAGAACTGAAAGGTGGATAAGCAACTGGCTAAAGGGGAGTCTACAATGGGTCATACTGAAAGGTGAACTGTCAGGCTAGAGGGAGGTTACTAGTAGAACTCCTGGGGGATTGGTCTTGGGACTGATTTTATTTAACAGTTTTATTAATGACTTTGGCACAAAAAGTGGGAGTGTGCTAATAACATTTGTGGATGACACAACGTTGGGGTGTATTGCCAATATGCAGGAAGACTGGAATACCATATAAGAAGATTTGGACGACTGTGAAAACTGGAGTAATAGAAATGGGATGAAATTTAATAGTGCCAATTGCAAAGTCGGGCACTCAGGAAATATAAGCTGGACTTATCAGTTGGAAGCAATAGAGGAGGAGAAAGATCTGGGTGTATTGGTTGATCACAGGATGACTATGAGCTGCCAATCTGATCCGGCCATGAAAAAGGCTAATGTAATCTTAGGATGCATCAGGTGAGGTATTTCCAGGAGAGATAGAGAAGTATTAATACCATTATACAAGGCACTGATGAGACCTGCTCTTGAATATTGTGTACAGTTCTGGTCTCCCATATACAAGAAAGGTGTATTCAAATTGGACAGGTGCAAAGAAGAGCTACAATGATGATCAGAGGAATGGAAAACCTTCCTTATGAGACGAGACTCAAAGAGCTTGCCTTGTTTAGCCTAACCAAACAAAGGCTGAGGGGAGATATGATTGCTCTCTATAAATACATCAGAAGAATAAATACCAGGGAGGGAGAGGAGTTATTTAAGTGCCAATGTCAGCACAAGAACAAATGGATATAAACTGGCCATCACCAAGTTTAGGCTTGAAATTAGATGAAGATTTCTAACCATCAGGGGGGTGAAGTTCTGGACCAGCCTTCCAAAGGGAACAGTGGGTGGGGGATGTAACTGCCTACAATGGCATGTAGCTGATCTGTGACTTCTAATATTAAATATCTCCAACGGATGGTAATGGGACACTGGATGGGGAGGGCTTTGAGTTACTAAAGAGAATTCTTTCCTAGGTGTCTGGCGGGTAAGACTCAACCAGAGGTTATGGTTCTATTACAGGAGTAGGTGGGTGAGGTTCTGTGGCCTGCAATGTGCAGGAGGTCGACTTGATGATCCTGATGGTCCCTTCTGGTCTTAAAGTCTATGAGTCTAAACTTGGTTGCTTCTAGCGTCCCTAAATGGGGATTACTCAGTTACTATGCTGGCCCCTCTCTCTTAGAGAGCCATTTCCATCTCCCCATACCTGGGAGGGGTAACAATCCACCTGTCTCAGAAAAGTTATTTGAACTTTCTTAAATCTTTACCAGTAGGATCAATACCTGCTAATAGGGCGGGGTGTTTCAGGTAAACTATGCCAGGCCATTAAAAACCTCTCCAAGTGCAGCCATAATACTTCTTAGATTACCCATCCCTGTGTAGATCACTGGCCCCCTTTTGGGGTTTGGATATTATTATTGATTATTATTGTATTACTGGTTTCAGGGTAGCAGCCGTCTTAGTCTGTATCCACAAAAAGAACAGAAGTACTTGTGGCACCTTAGAGACTAACAAATTTATTAGAGCATAAGCTTTCATAGGCTACAGCCCACTTCATCGGATGCATAGAATGGAACATATAGTAAGATATATATATATATATACACATACAGATAAGCTGGAAGTTACCATACGAACTGTGAGAGGCTAATTAGTTAAGATGATCTATTATCAGCAGGAGAAAAAAACTTTTGTAGTGATAATCAAGATGGCCCATTTAGACAGTTGACAAGAAGGTGTGAGGATACTTAACTTAAGGAAATAGACTCAATATGTGTAATGACCCAGCCACTTCCAGTCTCCATTCAAACCCAAGTTAATGGTATCTAGTTTGCATATCAATTCAAGCTCAGCAGTTGGTTGTTGGAGTCTGTTTTTGAAGCTTTTCTGTTGCAAAATTGCCACCCTTAAATCTTTCACAGAGTGGCCAGAGAGGTTGAAGTGCTCTCCTACCGGTTTTTGAATGTTATGATGCCTGATGTCAGATTTGTGTCCATTTATTCTTTTGCGTAGAGACTGTCCGGTTTGGCCAACGTACATGGCAGAGGGGCATTGGTGGCACATGATGGCATATATCACATTGGTAGATGTGCAGGTGAATGAGCCTCTGATGGCATGGCTAATGTGATTAGGTCCTATTTAAGGTGTCACTTAAATAAACATGTGGACAGAGTTGGCATCGGGCTTTGTTGCAAGGATAGGTTCATGGGTTAGTGTTTTTGGTGTGTGGTTGCTGGTGAGTATTTGCTTCAGGTTGGGGGGCTGTCATAAATATAAAGGGAAGGGTAAACCCCTTTGAAATCCCTCCTGGCCAGGGGAAAGCTCCTCTCACCTGTAAAGGGTTAAGAAGCTAAAGGTAACCTCGCTGGCACCTGACCAAAATGACCAATGAGGAGACAAGATACTTTCAAAAGCTGGGAGGAGGGAGAGAAACAAAGGGTCTGTATCTGTCTAAATGCTGGTTTCTGCAGGGGATAGACCAGGAATGGAGTCTTAGAACTTTTAGTAAGTAATCTAGCTAGGTATGTGTTAGATTATGATTTCTTTAAATGGCTGAGAAAAGAATTGTGCTGAATAGAATAACTATTTCTGTCTGTGTATCTTTTTTGTAACTTAAGGTTTTGCCTAGAGGGGTTCTCTATGTTTTCTAATCTAATTACCCTGTAAGATATCTACCATCCTGATTTTACAGGGGGGATTTCTTCATTTCTGTTTACTTCTATTTTCTATTAAAAGTCTTCTTGTAAAAAACTGAATGTTTTTTCATTGTTCTCAGATCCAAGGGTTTGGGTCTGTGGTCACCTATGCAAATTGGTGAGGCTTTTTATCCAACATTTCCCAGGAAAGGGGGGGTGCAAGTGTTGGGAGGATTGTTCATTGTTCTTAAGATCCAAGGGTCTAGGTCTGTAGTCACCTAGGCAAATTGGTGAGGCTTTTTACCAAACCTTGTCCAGGAAGTGGGGTGCAGGGTTTTGGGAAGTATTTTGGGGGGAAAGACGCGTCCAAACAGCTCTTCCCCAGTAACCAGTATTAGTTTGGTGGTGGTAGCGGCCATTCCAAGGACCACGGGTGGAATACTTTGTACCTTGGGGAAGTTTTGACCTAAGCTGGTAAAGATAAGCTTAGGAGGTTTTTCATGCAGGTCCCCACATCTGTACCCTAGAGTTCAGAGTGGGGGAGGAACCTTGACAGGGGCTGTCTGTAAGCAAGGACTGATCTGTCTCCCAAGATCTGTGAGAATGAGGGATCATTTTTCAGGATAGGCTGTAAGCCTTTGATGACGTGCTGGAGAGGTTTTAGTTGGGGGCTGAAGATGTTAGGGGACGAGAGCCAAGGAAGTGTTGTTCTAAGTCAGCCATAAAAATATGGTTCCCTTAACCCACCCAACAATGTTGTTAATCTTTCCAGCTACACTCTTAGCCCGGCAGAAGAGTGTGTCCTATCTCGGGGCCTCTCCTTTTGTCCCTCCAGGCCCACGAACATGATACAGTTCTGTGGTGACCTAGAATCCTTCTTTCGACGTCTCCGACTCAAAGAATATTTCCAACACACCTCTGAACAACATACTAACCTACAGAATCCTTCCTACCAACACTACAAAAAGAAAGATTCTGCGTGGACTCCTCCTGAAGGTCAAAACAACAGACTGGACTTCTACATAGATTGCTTCCGTTGATGTGCACGGGCTGAAATTGTGGAAAAGCAGCATCACTTGCCCCATAACCTCAGCCGTGCTGAACACAATGCCAGCCACAGCCTCAGGAACAACTCTGACATCATAATCAAAAAGGCTGACAAAGGAGGTGCTGTCGTCATCAAGAATAAGTTGGAATATGAACAAGAGGCTGCTAGGCAGCTCTCTAACTCCACATTCTACAGGCCATTATCCTCTGATCCCACTGAGGATTACCAAAAGAAACTACACCATCTACTCAAGAAACTCCCTGAAAAAGCACAGGAACAGATCTGTGCAGACACATGCCTAGAACCCCGAACAGAGGTATTCTATCTGCTTCCCAAGATCCATAAACCTGGGAATCCTGGATGCCCCATCATCTCAGGCAGTGGCACCCTGACAGCAGGATTGTCTGGCTATGTGGACTCTCTCCTCAGGCCCTACGCTACCAGCACTCCCAGCTATCTTCGAGACACCACTGACTTCCTGAGGAAACTACAATCCATCGGTGATCTTCCTGAAAACACCCTCCTGTCCACTATGGATGCAGAAGCCCTCTACACCAACATTCCACACAAAGATGGACTACACGCTATCAGGAACAGTATTCCTGATAATGTCATGGCAAATCTGGTGGCTGACCTTTGTGAGTTTGTCCTCACCCACAAGTATTTCACATTTGTGGACAATATATACCTTCAAGTCAGCGGCACTGCTATGGGTACCCGTATGGCCCCACAGTATGCCAACATTTTTATGGCTGACTTAGAACAACACTTCCTCAGCTCTCGTCTCCTAATGCCCCTACTCTGCTTGCGCTACATTGATGACATCTTCATCATCTGGACCCATGGAAAAGAAGCCCTTGAGAAATTCCACCATGATTTCAACAATTTCCATCCCACCATCAACCTCAGCCTAGACCAATCCACACAAGCGGTCCATTTCCTGGACACTACTGTGCTAATAAGCGATGGTCACATAAACACCACCCTATACCGGAAACCTACTGACCGCTATACTTACCTACATGCCTCCAGCTTCCATCCAGGACACACCACACGATCCATTGTCTACAGCCAAGCTCTAAGATACAACCGCATTTGCTCCAATCCCTCAGACAGAGACAAACACCTACAAGATCTCTATCAAGCATTCTTAAAACTACAATACCGTCCTGCTGAAGTGAAAAAACAGATTGACAGAGCCAGAAGAATACCCAGAAGTCACCTACTGTAGAACGGGCCCAACAAAGAAAATAACAGAACACCACTAGCTGTCACCTTCAGCCCCCAACTAAAACCTCTCCAGCGCATCATCAAAGATTTACAACCTATCCTGAAAAATGATCCCTCACTCTCACAGATCTTGGGAGACAGACCAGTCCTCGCTTACAGACAGTCCCCCAACCTGAAGCAAATACTCACCAGCAACCACACACCACACAACAAAAACACTAACCCCATGAACCTATCCTTGCAACAAAGCCTGATGCCAACTCTGTCCACATATTTATTCAAGTGACACCATCATAGGACCTAATCACATTAGCCACGCCATCAGAGGCTCATTCACCTGCACATCTACCAATGTGATATATGCCATCATGTGCCACCAATGCCCCTCTGCCATGTACATTGGCCAAACCGGACAGTCTCTACGCAAAAGAATAAATGGACACAAATCTGACATCAGGCATCATAACATTCAAAAACCGGTAGGAGAGCACTTCAACCTCTCTGGCCACTCTGTGAAAGATTTAAGGGTGGCAATTTTGCAACAGAAAAGCTTCAAAAACAGACTCCAACAATCAACTGCTGAGCTTGAATTAATATGCAAACTAGGTACTATTAACCTGGGTTTGAATGGAGACTGGGAGTGTCTGGGTCATTACACATATTGAGTCTATTTCCTTAAGTTAAGTATCCTCACACCTTCTTGTCAACTGTTTAAATGGGCCATCCTGATTATCACTATAAAAGTTTTTTTCTCCTGCTGATAATAGCTCATCTTAACTAATTAGCCTCTCACAGTTTGTATGGTAACTTCCAACTTATCTGTATGTGTATAGATATATATCTTACTATATGTTCCATTCTATACATCCGATGAAGTGGGCTGTAGCCTACGAAAGCTTATGCTCTAATACATTTGTTAATCTCTAAGGTGCCACAAGTATTCCTGTTCTTTTTATTGTATTATTGTAGTTACTAGGAGAGATCTTTTTAAGGAGGTTTCGTCTATTTGACATCTAATGTCCTCACATCAAGTATAGGACATACTTTGCCTCATATTTCAAGCAATAACAATACAAAGAATCATACACTGTGATACTAATGCATGTTTTAGGACTTTGTATCAGTTTGCACTATGAATAAAACTTGAGGGCACTGACCTAAACTTTTCCCTGTATTTTTCATATAGTTCTACAGTAACTCCTCACTTAATGTCATCCAGGTTAACATTGTTTCGTTGCTGATCAATTAGAGAATATGCTTGTTTAATGTTGCGCAATGCTCCCTCATAATGTTGTTTGGTAGCCGCTGGCTTTCTTCACTGCTTGCAGGAAGAACAGCCTGTTGAGCTAGCTGGTGGGGGCTTGGAACCAGGGTGGACTGGCAGCCCCCCATCAGCTCTCAGATCCCCTAAGTTTCCTGTGCGGCAGCCGCCCAGCAGGCTACCAATTGCCGGGCAGTTCAGCTGTCCCGCCCCCCACTGCCATGTGCTGCTCATGCCCTCTGCCTTGGAGCTGCTCCCAGGAGCCTCCTGCTTGTTGTGCAGAGCTGGGGGAGGGGGGCGGGGGGGATGGAAGGGAAAGAGGGGTGCTAATGTCAGGGTGTCCCCCTCTGCCCCCGCTCCACAGAGCAGGTGCGGGACATGACAAGGCTCAGGACGGAGGGAGCTTGCTAGCAGCAGCTGCTGTCTCAACTTGCTGATCTACTTAAAAAGGCAATGTACTTAGAGTGGGGTCACTGTACGTAAAGGGGCAATGCACGTCTCTCTCTCTCTCACACACATACACACACGGTGTGTGTCTCTGTCTCTCTCTGCCAGGCTGTCTCTCCTCCCTCCATTCGTGCTGCCTTGTAGAGTGTGAGGCTACATTAACAACAATGTGTTAACCCTTGAGGGCTCAGCCGAGTGCTAGTTCATCATTTAGCAGTAAGGCATTCCCTGGGAAATATCCCACCCTCTTCCACCCTCTAACTTCACCACCTCAACCAAGCTTCACAATCAAACTTTTTCTGTGTGTGTGTGTATAGCACCCCCCCCCCCATATATATAGTCTTTTGTCGGGCGAAAATTTTTTTCCTGGAACCTAACCCCCCCATTTACATTAATTCTTATGGGGAAATTGGATTCGCTTAACATTGTTGCTCTTAAAGTAGCATTTTTCAGGAACATAATTACAATGTTAAGCAAGGAGTTACTGTACATTATTTCTTTAAAATGTAGGTGGTCATGGTAATATCCTGCCTTGTTCATTCTAACAATACATTTTAAATATTGCATCAATATATATTTATACACAGGTTTAAAATATTATATAAATCACATACAAGAACATCTAACCTTTCTGCCAGTTATGACCAGGTTTTTTTTTAAACAATTCTGCAACACAAAAAGCAGAACAAAAATGAGCAAGAACAAGTTTTCCATTTCTACGTGCTGGGCCTGGGTCTCCTCTCACTTATACTGGCATAAATCAGGAGTAGTTTAATTAAGTCTGTGGTGTTACATCCACATAGGGTTGGCATAAGTGAAAGGACAGCCAGGCCCATGAGTTCAAATGTCATAAGCACAAGATCTGGGCACATTCAAAGAAAGAAGTAAATCAGTATGCCTAAGCTACAACCTGTGGCTGCCCTCCTTTTTCATTTGGAGTTGAGGCCCACTGACACTACATGTCCCAGAATAAAATGTTCCAACTGGTGTCACCTAAACCACAATGAAGCATTGTGTGCTGTAACCTGTAGTTTCTGTGATTCCTCTCCCCATATTAAAGCAAAGGTGGGCTGCTCTCTGTTCAACTGTGCCCTTTAGATTCAACCTCCAGGCCTCTATCAAGTGGACAAAATTTGGTGACCCACACAATTATACGGAGAGATGGTAGTGACCTGTATATTGAGGTTGCTTAACACCTTTCAATATAAAAATATCATTGGAACCTTCCTTGAGAAACTCTAACATCTTCATTGTTTACAATGGGCATTTCAAATTTGGTTGGGAGACAGTCTCTAGGCTTGAGAAGTGTCTTTTCTTTGTCCCAAGAAATTCTGTTCAGTTTAGCTGAATTGTAGACTGTTAGAAATCACCATTTTCTTTCTCCCACTTGCATTTTCACAGGATTATTTTGGCAGGCTGCCAAAATAACTGAATGCCCCAATATACTAATGAGCTGGATCCAACCTGCTGCCAAAGCCTTAGCAGCAGGAGCGACAGACGCATACACTGCCCTGGGAACCCCTAGGAACTGTAGAGAAACTGCAGAAACAGAGGACCCCTCCCCATGCATACCTAGCACATGGCCCCAGTGATCCATCCCCCACTTTGGAGGCACCACATGGGACAGGAGCCTCTTCATCTCCCAAGGATGGAGAGATAGCCAGGCCACGCTCCACTGGACCATCCTCTGAACCCAGCAGCCCATCCCTATACTGGGACAACAGACTTCTGCTGCTGCCAACTAATGTAGTTAGTTCTGCTGCTCAAGTACTCGTAGCAGTCTGAGCTTAAGTGTCAGGGTTTGAACCCAGCTCATGAGGTAAGTTGGGGGTGTTTTTACAGTCAAACATAACAGATTTTTTAAAATCTATTTCCTTTTTTCAAAACAACTATGAAGTCACATAAAAACTACATTAAAGGAACATTATTAAGAATGCAAATTAGGAAATGCCAGATTTATGGCTGCCAGTGCCACTGCCTTCTTGTGCATGTCTATTAGGATAATCCTTCAGTGCATGGTTTGGATGTACAAGTGGGTAGAATTAAGGTTCTGTGGGCAACCATAAAACTGGCATTTCCTAACTTTTGAGTCCTTGACTTGGCAACCTAAATAATGGTCTTCTAACAGTTTTTTAAATATGTAATATATTATTAAAATTAAACCTAGTTTGCCGCTCCTAAAGAAACTATTGTCAATGGGACATTGATTTACTAGTGATGGAGATTTTTAACTGTAATGATACCATCTGACTATTACTTGTCGCTAAACTTGTGGTGATCTTACACAGATACCATGGTGGTGAGTGCCAATACAAAACCTTAAGATAAACAGATCTCATTACAGTCTTCAGCAGAGAAGGTCGCCGTGCTGACACTCAAACTTTTAATGATAGTAGCATAAAACAAGTAAAATGTGACAGAAAATAAGGGATGTCTATCATAATTCTGAAAGTGTTTTTATTTTCATTGTTTTGCTTAACTGGCAGACATACCACGTGAGGCTACTTACTTCCTTTTTGGGTTCCACACTTTGATTACGTCGTCCTTTTTTTGCTCTGGGTTCCTGAGTAACCTTCAGCTGTCAACATTATTAAAAAGAATGTTGAATAATTCCAAATGCTGGGAAACACTAGTTCTCAGCTGCCAACATAAATAGCATTCTTTGTAAAATGCATGAGATACCTGGAGTGTGAAAGGCAACATACAAAGCCAAATACAATTCCAAAATGAGGACTATGTACACTCAGATATATTTTCTGAATTAGTGATAATGACCTCATAACTAATGAGCTGAGGAGTGAGTAGAATCCATGTGTGTATGTGTTATTAATTCTCTAATAAATAACAATTATTTATTTAATTTACACTATTTATGCAATTTGTCATTGGTATGCTCAGGCAAACGGGTTCTTCATTTTGGAACAAACCTCTAGTCCTATATCAGGATTCACTGGAGTGATAGAAAAGATTTTTGTTTTTTTGTTTTTAGGAAAACATTTTTCTGCTTGTTTTTGTACATTAGAAATTCAGGTCCTTTCTAGGCTGGAAAATGTTCTGATTTTGTACTGTGTAATTAAACTTTGGAATGTAGGCCAAGAATTTAGCAAGATTCAAACAGAAATTGTACATTTATATCTATAACAAGACAGAGTTATAATTAATCTCTAATAATTACAGGCCAGGATGTAGGCAGTTCTTAGTATCACGTTCTTTCACATTCCCTCTGGAGCATCTGATATTGTCAATGTCAAGAACAGGACACTGGACAAGATGGACCTTGGGTCTGCTCCAGTACGGCAATGTCTATGTTCCTATGTCTGGAGAACTAGTGAAATGGTGACATCACAAGAGTCAACAGAATGAAAGCTGAGCCGTTGTGGGGAGAAGAGACTTTCAGTAGGACAATTTAAACTCTTTGTTTTCATTAACACTTATTTAACTTTAAGGACCTTTGCTCATTCAATCAAGGTGTTAGAGTTCCCGATAAACATTCCTGAGACTTCCCAGAAGTCACCCAGCAAAACCTGGGAAGATGACAACTTTATATTCCTGGTATTTCTAAAGTATTAAAATCAAAAAAGTAACCTGCCTTCTCGTCTCATCATAAAGAAGTAAACAGGGCATAACTTAAAACTAACTTTAAAAATTCCATTGCAGGTCACCTTTCCATCATTTAATAAATTATAGTAGTTCTTGCCATTGCAGTAGTACTCACCTGCTCATTGCTGGTGGAAGAGATACTGGATTCTGCCTCCTCCTCACCTTTATCTTCATTCTTAGACTTCCAGAATCTCCCATCACGAAGGAAACGCTGGTGCAGTTCCAGTTCATCACATGCTTTTTTCCAGCCCATGCTGCGCTTCACATGCAACCGATGGATATTAACTGTGATATCTTGAATGTTTTCTGAAGGGATCCAGGCCCTTGTAAAGACCATTTAAAGACACAATCAGAAAGCTGAAGAGAAAGAGTGTGTTAATATACATTTAAAAAAGATTTAGGGTGAGATATTCCGATGAATTTAGTGTTGGGCTAACTGGCAGCCATGGAGACAGAGTCCAAGTTTCAAATCTGTATTTATGCAACTAACTCAAAGTGGCCAGTTTTTCACAGGGGCTGGGCATCATTAGGACATGGAGAGACGACGACTACATGTGCACTTTCTATTCAAATTCAGTCCTTAGCCTCTTTGTTGAAACTCAAGATGAGTGCCAAATTCATGCCTCTTGTATGGATGGTTTTTGTGATTTGGACATCTATCTAGCTATCTATCTGGAACTGAATCAAGCACACCAGATCCTTTTGTATAAATCACTGAACAGCCATCGGACAGTAATTACTTTTTGTCCTACTGTTCTGGACTGGATTCCTGCCAGTGACTTAGAGATCTGAAAGGTTCCTTAGTCTCTAAAGTTATTCAGATTTTCCTCTTTACAGTATATACTTATGTTTCAGGTGTTTTTCATCGAACTACTTAATAAGAGAACACACCACTTGTGTGAAGCTGTGTGAGCCTGGTGCCAAAACTACAAATGAAATGATTCTCTACTTACGTATGAAGCTTTTGCTAAGGTACTTATGATTTCAATATAAGTCATTCCATGATTTAAATGCAAGTAAGAGATCTTATTCATTTATCTTTGCTAGAAAATCTCCTTGTTAAGAAGTAATATAATAAGCACTTGTGGAGAGGCTGGAGACAGTTGTTTTAAGACATAGTCTATTCTATTATTTACTAGATAAATCAAGTGAAAATATACATAGTCCTTGTTAAATTAAAAAAAGGAGTACTTGTGGCACCTTAGAGACTAACGAATTTATTTGAGCATGAGCTTTCGTGAGCTACAGCTCACTTCATCAGATGCATACCGTGGAAACTGCAGCAGACTCTATATATACACAGAGAATATGAAACAATACCTCCTCCCACCCCACTGTCCTCCAACGCATTATTAAGGATCTACAACCTATCCTAAAGGATGACCCAACACTCTCACAAATCTTGGGAGACAGGCCAGTCCTTGCCTACAGACAGCCCCGCAACCTGAAGCAAATACTCACCAACAACCACATACCACACAACAGAACCACTAACCCAGGAACTTATCCTTGCAACAAAGCCCGTTGCCAATTGTGCCCACATATCTATTCAGGGGACACCATCACAGGGCCTAATAACATCAGCCACACTATCAGAGGCTCGTTCACCTGCACATCCACCAATGTGATTTATGCCATCATGTGCCAGCAATGCCCCTCTGCCATGTACATTGGTCAAACTGGACAGTCTCTACGTAAAAGAATAAATGGACACAAATCAGATGTCAAGAATTATAACATTCATAAACCAGTCGGAGAACACTTCAATCTCTCTGGTCACGCAATCACAGACATGAAGGTCGCTATCTTAAAACAAAAAAACTTCAAATCCAGACTCCAGCGAGAAACTGCTGAATTGGAATTCATTTGCAAATTGGATACTATTAATTTAGGCTTAAATAGAGACTGGGAGTGGCTAAGTCATTATGCAAGGTAGCCTATTTCCTCTTGTTTTTTCCTACCCCCCCCCCGATGTTCTGGTTTAACTTGGATTTAAACTTGGAGAGTGGCCAGTTTGGATGAGCTATTACCAGCAGGAGAGTGAGTTTGTGTGTGTATGGGGGTGGGTTTTTGGAGGGGGGTGAGGGAGTGAGAGAACCTGGATTTGTGCAGGAAATGGCCTAACTTCATTATCATGCACATTGTGTAAAGAGTTGTCACTTTGGATGGGCTATCACCAGCAGGAGAGTGAATTTGTGTGGGGGGGTGGAGGGTGAGAAAACCCGGATTTGTGCTGGAAATGGCTTTTAGATAAGCTATTACCAGCAGGACAGTGGGGTGGGAGGAGGTATTGTTTCATATTCTCTGTGTATATATAGAGTCTGCTGCAGTTTCCACGGTATGCATCTGATGAAGTGAGCTGTAGCTCACGAAAGCTCATGCTCAAATAAATTCGTTAGTCTCTAAGGTGCCACAAGTACTCCTTTTCTTTCTGCGAATACAGACTAACACGGCTGTTACTCTGAAACCTGTTAAATTAAAAAGCAACTTAAATAAACACTTCTAGAAAAAAAAAACAGCTATAAAAGTCTCCAGCCTCCCTCATGATGCATTGAAATGCACTACTTTCTCAGAAACAATGAGCCAAAATGTAAATGTTGTTTCACCTCTACAATCATATACACACTGATGCTGTAAAAGCAGCACTGATGTGACCATTCTGCAGAGCAGCACCAGCTACGTCAATAGCACTTGGACAAAATTAGGGGCTGTACTATTCTCTTTTCTTATATAATCTCACAAAGTAGCCATAGCCAAATGTTACCTAAATGAACAACCCAACCCCCTGAAGCCCTAGGTGAAAGGGATTATTTCATTGAAATTATAAACTTCTGAAAATTGGGCTCCACCTGGGGACTGTTGGCGCAATGCTAACAATAACACCAAAACACTTTGTAATGTGTTACATCCCTAAAATGTAAACTTGTGATGCATCTTGTTGGCTAACAACATGTGGAAAGTTAGCAGTTCAGGCACCTAAAATACATCTCAGTTAATGTGTGTCTAGTTTGTGTGCAATGTCTTTATTACAGGCTGCTGTGGCGGTGAAGAGTCATGTACATAGGAATTAATTTGCTTTTTTACTTTAAACAGTAGAGAACATCCCTATGGCAATTCTGAAAATGGAATCTTCTATGCATCACTCATCAGCCTCTGATGTCTTACACCTGACTTTGAACTTTCTGAAATAATTATGGCAAAGTTAGGCTGGTGACTAGTTCAGCATGTTACAACATATTACAACATGATTGGATGGGGTAAACTTGTGTGAGGCATGCATGCAGCACCCGGGGTTAATAAATTACCGTTGGTGGTGATGCCCAAAAAAGCGAACATCGACCTGATTGTCCTCTTTCTGCATGACTTTGGCTGGCCAAAACCCAAAACCTTTCATTTTGGCCCAAACCAACTCATGATTAGGTATCTGGAAAAAAAAAAAGTGTTTTCTTTATTATTGGGGTTGAAGTATTACATTCAGTCATCCCACAAATATTAAGTTTAGTGTAACACCGCGCTAGTATCTTAAGAACACGGTTGCTTTTTATGTCTAGTGCTCTTTTTCATTCTTATCTTCCTATGCTAGCTATACTGCTTGGATCAAAGACATTAAGAAAGTTACACACTTTTCAGAATTTGTCTATCTAATGTACACAGAATTCCTAAGCACGTCAAAAATTAAATTTGTCTTCATAGCTTTATCCAGAAACAGAGCTTTAATTCCTGTAAACTCCTTATTTCTAATGCAACTGCCTGATAACCAAGTTTATTTCCCATATTGTTATTGCTTTGGATTTCAGTTAATGTTTTTGCTTGTGTAAAATATCAGAGGTGCAGAGACTAAACAGTACATTTGAAAAAAGCTTATTCTGCTTATTTGAAGCAGAATAGTCAAGAAATGAATAACACCAGAACTGAAAGTATTTATTTTTTAAAAAGCAAGTAAATAAAAATCTGTGTCAGAAACATACACAAGGGTAGCAGAACCAATTGTCAGGACGTGCATTTGACAAATAGAAACAGTTCTTGCAAAGCTGCAGTTCATCCAGCTGAAAAACAAAAACAAGTAAATCAGCCCCTGGGACATTCTCTTTGTGACAGTGCTATTAACTCTTAAGTAGTAAGATTTTTAAGGTCAAATGTTCAACCCTGCCTGCTAATTTTGTGGAATCAGTTCAATTTTGTGCAATCAGTTAGTTATATTCATAAAGACAGAGGCAAGTTGAGAGTGGCAGAAATTTTGGCCTTAACATAGAAACATTTTTTCTTTTTTACAAAAATAATGCTAATGAAACTTTAATTTATTTTTAAAGATTATACACAGCACAAGGACAATTAGCATATTTAAAGCACACTCTGAAAGCACTGAAATTAGTTGACTATGAAGGCTGAGCAAACCGTCAGCTGTCCTGAACACAACTTTCCTGTCCCATTCAATTTTTCAATTGTCCATCTTGGAAATCATTCAGAATTTGGCTTTGGGTTTGAATTAAATCAGATAAGACTGACCATTTCTGGTCTAAATATGTGTTTATATATTATTTGGAAACTAAAACTTTACTCCTGATTTCTCCTTTCCATTGACTAATCATGTCCTCCCAATTACGAAGAACTGTAGTTCAGCGAGCAAAGAAATATGATAACAAATTGCAATAAAGCTGTTCTGTGTGTGTGAGAGATATAAAACCCTGGCTATGCAGAACAAAAGGAAAAGGAATTAGGAATTCACTGTGAAAAAGTTTAATTTGGGAAAGTTAATAATAAATGTTCCACATTATTTCCTTGCTTTTAGGGGCAACTTAGACAAAGAAAGAAATCATCATTTTAGAAACTCGATAGTACATTATTTTAAAACCAAAGGGTTTCATCTGTACCAAATCATTTCTTTCATCTCATTTAGTAGATAGTAGTTACCTCATGGCATGTGTCTTTGTAAAGCATCCTAGCTATATCAGCTTGTTCACTGTCCGCTGTAAATTAAAAATAAATACCATCAATAACCACAATATAAGAACACTGCTCAAAGACTTGAAATCGCTGTCATGATGCCTTTCATGCTATAAATATATGCTTTAAAAAAAACTCATTCAGTATCTTAGCTAAAATTTCTCCTATTACATTTCCAACCATCAACTCTATTTCTCTGCCTCACAACCCCCATCATATCCATTTGTATATATAAATATTACTGGGGACTTTTAAACTAGCTAACATGGTAAGTAAGCATCTTTAGAAGTGGACCGAGGGATGGGCCACCATTAACAATCTAGATGTTTCACTTTCTTTTTTAAACATGAATGCCCTAGCCCAACTGCTGCAGTTGTTCTAAAACACCACTCTTTGCTACAGTATCCTTATAGAAACACAACTGTCACTTAGAGGATTACAGCATGCAGTTGAGATGGGTCAATACTAGAAACTACCTCTTGTGGTGCTTTTACTTCCAATTAACATAACAACATAAGAATGGTCATACTGGGTCAGACCAAAGGTCCATCCAGCCCAGTATCCTGTCTACCAACAGTGGCCAATGCCAGGTGCCCCAGAGGGAGTGAACCTAATGGGTAATGATCTATTGATCTCTCTCCTGCCATCCATCTCCACCCTCTGACAAACAGAGGCTAGGGACACCATTCCTTACCCATCCTGGCTAATAGCCATTAATGGACTTAACCTCCATGAATTTATCCAGTTCTCTTTTAAACCCTGTTATAGTGCTAGCCTTCACAACTTCCTCGGGCAAGGAGTTCCACAGGTTGACTGTGCGCTGAGTGAAGAAGAACTTCCTATTATTTGTTTTAAACCTGCTACCCATTAATTTCATTTGGTGGCCCCTAGTTCTTATATTATGGGAACAAATAAATAACTTTTCCTTATTCACTTTCTCCACACCACTCATGATTTTATAGACCTCTATCATATCCGCCCTTAGTCTCCTCTTTTCCAAGCTGAAAAGTCCTAGCCTCTTTAATCTCTCCTCATATGGGATCTGTTCCAAACCCCTAATCATTTTAGTTGCCCTTTTCTAAACCTTTTCTAATGCCAGTATATCTTTTTTGAGATGAGGGGACCACATTCGTATGCAGTACTCAAGATGTGGGCGTACCATGGATGTATATAAGGGCAATTACACTGTCTCACTGCATCAGATATTCTCTCAACACATTTTGACTTTTCCATGACTGCAAACTAGATGCCTGTATTAAACACAATACTTAATTCCCTGAGAATTCTTAGGCCCAGATCCTCAAAGGTATTTAGGCTCCTAACTTCCTTTGAAATCAGTGGGAGTTAGGTGCCTTTGCAAACCTGGGACTTAACTCTTAGAACCCTATGGATCAGCAAATATATCCTCAGTAAACTGTACCAAGGGAAAGTATACTTGCCCTGACACTGCACCTGGTTTGTGACTTGTTCTGGAGCAATTCTTTCTTAACTTCTTCAAAAGAAGTCCGCCCATAGCTATGGCCATTTGAAGACTCTATACTTCTGTAAACAGCCAGAGACTAAACAGGTAGTCAGCACTGCTCTCCCTGGCGATATTCTTAGCAACTGGCCTGCTATTCAGCATGGAGCTGCTCTGGGATCCCACTCCTCAGACTTCACTGTTTTCCCCTTACAGCTTCCTAGGCTGAAGCAGGAATAGATTGGTAAGGGGGTAGAGGTGCTCCCATTGAGAAGGCCAGCTGCAGAGAAGGCAGTACCAGGTTTAGGGGAAGTGAGGGAGGCTGGGTCCCACTGTAGAAATGAGCACTAACACAGCCCGCTCTTCTAGTAGCCACAGACTCTCAAGGTGGCCTCATCCTCTCTTAATTAGCTGGTCCCCAAGTCTCATCCAAAGTGGTCAGTTTCCTAAGAGTAAAGACACTGAGATCTATTTCCTGAATCAAATTAATGGGAAAAATATTAAATGTAATACTCTACCTCCATAGAAAATCACTGTGTTGTGTAGAAGCAGCTGAGCATCTGCTTTGAACTCCTCATAACTCCTGTATTTTCCTTCATTTACTTTCTACACAAAGCAAAATATAGAACTATGAAAACTACTGGCAGAGTGACTTGTTCATATTATGCACACAAGCTCATACAATAATATGTATTAGGCAGACAAGGTGAGTTATTGATATTGCTATGGCTCACAAATGTACTTATAACACTTCCAGGATTAGTCTGTGGCATCCTACCTGTCCATATTTCAGTAGGTGCAGTACTTGTCCAGTGCTCAGGTACCAAGAGGTGCTTTAAAATTAATTAAAGGAGGGGAATTTTTCTCAGTTATAACAAGTAAATCTGGAGTAATCCCATTCACTCCCATGGTGTGTAACAGAATAAACTCTAGCCAATAGCATTTGCTCAAAGATTTGCTCCCTGTGGGACAGTGCTTTGCATCTTAGTTTCAATCCAGAATTTCATCTTCATTTCAATTCAGTGTTGAGCTCCCATATACTTTTCTAAGGGCCTCATGTTGCAGCCACCGTTTTCTCAAAGGATTAACTTTCAAAGCCCATAACTTTAAACCATAACAGAGGTTTGCACTGAGTCACACTGTGCATTTTTCTAGTCCTGCCCAAGCTGAGCATGCTATGGCCTTCTCCACACTAGTAAAACATTCTTATCTGTGCGACTGTCAGTTGCACTGCCCTGGTGACAGCACTTATGAGAATTCCTGCGTAGACAAAATTCTGTCAATTTCTGGGATTTTTGCCAGCATCAACCAAACCTGCTCTGAGCAAATCTAGATCACATGGCGCTAAAATGCCCAAACTGCCTACTCTGACAACTTCCACCTCTGGAGGAGTGCAACTGGTGGTAGTTTCACCAAAAAATGTTAGTGCATGTGTGATTTCATGTTTCAAGCAACACTAAATTCTATTTTATAATACTGAAAATCAAGAACCCCCAAACCTACAATTAAAAAAATAAATAAAAATATCAATAAGTAGCACAACATATCATATAATTTTAGATGCAATATTCAGTAAGATATTAATCCTTATAAGGGAAGCCCCCAACTCCTTTGATTTAATAAGTCATGAACATAATCACCTTACAGAGAAAAGATTATATATTAACCAGTATTTTAATTTTAGAAGAAATTAACATAAAAGGTGGTTCAAGTCATTCCTGCTTTTTGTGATCAACCAAAATGTTTGGCATTTTATGAATCATCATGATGTTTGGAAAGCAGATGTCTGTAACTGCTTTGACAAGAAAAAAATGGACTATTTGGTCAAATATGTTCTTATGACTTGTTTCATTTGCCATTTTACTTATTAGCCCTATTTTCAAACTTAGATGCCTAACTTTAGGCACCCAAATCCATCTTTAGGCAACTAAATAAATAGCCTGATTTTTCAGAGGTGCCGAACACCCATATCTCCCCTTAAAATCAGCTGGAACTGAGGGTGCTCTGTGCCTCTGGAAATCAGGCACATTTTTAGGTGCTAAAAGGATTTGGGTGCCTAGCTTTAGTCACTCAAGTTTGAAATGTTTGGCTATTATGCTTATGACAGAAGCCATAGCAGAAATGAGCATGGAAAGAATTAAATAACAAGGATTAGTACTTTGGTTCATAACGTTCTGGCCTCACTTTTAAAGACAGAACAAAATTTCGCTTAGGAAATCAGAAAGCATGTGACTGTACCTCTTGTATAGTAGGAACATCAACAGCTGAGTGCACCAGCCTCCTATACATTGGGTGCTTGTTGTCCTTCCCCTTCTTGTTTAGATCAATAGCCTGAAAGGACCAAGAGACAGTATGTGAAAAAGAATTATTTCACTTTACATTAATTTAAGTACTTCATATAAGGAACAGGGAGCCATACAATCGCATGCCAGAGGTGGAGAAAGGGAAAGAAGTGTTTCACCTTGATTTTGTGTCTCTGTAATATCTGAAGAGAGTCCATTCCACTGGAGGTGTGGGGTCCTTGCACAGGCTATTCCAGCCAGAAATATGAATAATCTGTATACTGGGCCATGGGCTGTACATGTTGAAACAGAAACCATTCCACTGAGGATGTGTAAGAAGGAATGGCTCTTTGTGTCCCCTGCTCGCTTGCACACTTATGCATGGGGTGACCATAACATGCCCCTAACTGAATACAACATATTTAAAAAGGGGACATCAGAAACATTTCCCGACTCTCTACTACCCTCTCTATGCAAACCACCGCCTTGGAAAAGTGTCATTCTTTCAGACTCACCCGCTCCTTCATACGAGAGACAATGAATCGCAGGTATGTGCTCATCTCTTGCTTGCTTGTGTTTTTCTTCTTAATGCTCTGTTTAAAAAAAAAAACCCAGTCAACTATTTTTTAAAAATCTGACTTAAAAAAACCACACCAGCAACCCTCTGCAGTACAAAGATTTTAAAAAGGTACATTTGCCTCAGATTAAATCATACAATTAGTTAAGGAAAATCTCTTCTTCAAAATTGGTACTGCTAATGCACAAGAGTAACAGTCAAAGCATCATAGTGATACATGGAATTACGTATTTTGCTGAGGACTTCAGTTACAGAAGAACTAGGTGCTTAATTTCCATTTAGTGTATTCTTAATGCCTCCTCAAATGCTCTCACACAAAAAAGTACAGAATTACTTTGCCTTAATAAAATGAAGTAATGAAGAAAGGCTAGGATCAGCATAAAATTACAACATATTATTTAATGGTCAACTTATCAGCAAGGTATTACTATCTAGCTACCGAAAGACAGGAAGAAAGCTTTAAAAAAAAAAAGAAAAAAAAAAGAAGCCCGTAACAGCTGCAAATGATATGCTTACTAGGCAAGCAGAAGCTGTTTAGCATGAATTAAAGTATAGTATTGTCACTACAACTATGAGTAAAGTGATAGCTCCTCTTTGCTCTTTTCCCAGCCTCCTGTAGGTCTTCCACATTTAAAGTGCAGTTCTGTGCTGAAAAGAGACTGCAAAAGCAGCAATGTGGGGTTCCATGTTTATTATCACTCAGTGATTTCCATATGATCACTTCACAAGCAAAAAGGATTTTTTTTATTTTGTTTTTCCCTACCTCCCAGCCTTGAATACTCAGCCTGGTGACTGAGTGTTAGGTTGAGTTCTTACCTTCTCATGCATTTCATTGTCACCACTATGAAGATTTTAAAGACTAAATTAGGCTCAGAGTTACATCTCTGTAACCTCCAGGTCTTCAAATTATGACACCTGTGCAAAGCATGGTCTTTAATAAGGTCTGCAAAGGTGCAACTGATTGGAACTTAGGGCTAGTCTACACTGGCAGTGCTTTAACGCGCCTTGTGCGGTTGCGGTGCACTAAAAAAACCCAGCGCTCTAAGAAAACCACCTCAATGAGGGGCGTAGCTACCAACGCCAGCGCTGGGGCACGGTTTAGACAGGCACTTTACAGCGCTGAAACTTGCTGTGCTCACAGGTGTGTTTTTTCACACCCCCGAGCAAGAAAGTTGCAGCACTGTTAACTGCCAGTGTAGACAAGCCCTTAGCAAATAATACTCTTTGTGATGCACAAAAAGGAACAGAATCCAATTCACACCTTCTTAGCTAAGCTGGCTCTGCAAAAGCTAACGGGAAAAATTTATAAAATCGTATTTCTCTCACTGGAGTATTAAGGGATGACTCTGAATACACCAAGGGAGCAGATCGGCACCATTTTTACATATTTACTTTTTAAGGCCAACACCCTTGCACTTTAAGGTTAATAAATGGATAGTATTTGAGTCTCATTTTGCCTTTACTCCTTCTGAAATGTATTGTCAGCCAACTATAGGCTTTTCTATTATGGCAAGTGCATAACCTGCTCTTCTCAGGACTTATACAATGTCCACTATATCTTTCTTAAAGCGAAGGGACCAAAGTTGGCTACAGTACTCCAGATGAAAGCATGCATACCATTGTTTAACCAGATGGATATCCTTAGAGAATTGGGCTCACATCTTTATAATACATCTCACCAGCCTAAATACTAAAGTTTTAATTGCTACTACATACTAAACATACATCTTCATTGTGCTAGCCATATCAACACTTAAGCCTTTTTCCTCACACAAGACTGCAGACATGGGATGAAATTCACCACTGTGCAGAGGGCCAGCCCAAGGCTAGTCTAGCACTCATGTCATACGTAAGCCCTATGTTCAGTACTTAAGTGGTGCATAGGCCTTTTTCTAGCCTCTGTATGGAGGTGAATTTCATCTTTAGAGCTCAACTGCATTTATTTTGTCAATTTGCATTACCGTACATATCGCCATGTTCAATTTTACCTGCTATGAGACTACCCAATCTGTTTAAATGCATCTCAATTGCTGTCTTACATAAAACATAACAGTTCTACTCCATGGAAACCTAAATGAGCATTAAAAGATAACTGTGGACTAGCTGATGTCATTTTAAGGTTTTAAATAAGCAATAGAGTGCAATGTGTGTGCTTCTAATGACACAGCCTTTGAATAGACTGAAACTCATTAGGACACAATAAAATTCACTTGCCTAGCCCAGTCTCTCTCTATATTTCCCTTCCTGACATAGTCTTGATTTCATCATCTGCAGAAAATATCCCCAAATTAATATGAATATTTTTTCATGCACTGGTCTGCAGGACAGATTTGTAAAGAGAATATATAAGATAAATGGGTTGTAGTCTGATACCTAAGCCTTTATTAAAAGACAGATATCTGGCTTTGCTGTTAATCACAAGTGGTGATGAAAACTACAGTACCATAATTAATTAGCCAATTTGGCCAGGGTCTGTCCACTTCTCCCCAATTCCCTACACTGGTTTATTTTAGGAAAAATCTTATTTGCAGTTTTGATGTCTAAAATTCATTACTTTTGAGATTTTAAGTAATGAAAGCCAAGGAACCAGCAAAATGGCTTTTTTACCGTCGGTTTAGTCTTCTGGCTGTACAACTTCCAATCACCTCTTTAATAAACTAAATTCTAATCAAGACTTTTCTTTGACTTTTCTACAAAGATTTGCCCTTCATCAGATATTTGTTGCTCATGCTCAGTTTGGAAGCCATGTTGGGAAAAGGTGTCACTGAAAGCTTATGCTTATGCTCAAATAAACTTGTTAGTCTCTAAGGTGCCACGAGTACTCCTATTCTTTTTTTGAAAGTCTTCCTATCATTTAAAAAAACTATTACATATTCTTATGCAAACATGCAAAATTAGTACTTCTAAATACTCAAAATATTTTTAGAGTAGTCCAACTCAAGCTACTTAAAGCAAGAGGATGGATAATGTTAGATCTGGGGCCTGATTCTCAGTCATACTGAAACTCAATTACATTGCTTTGGTAGCGCAAAGGAATAGGAGTAAATTATAATCACATCCATTTTAAGGACCCTTTCACATAGACAACACAGTATAAAGGGGTCTCAGTGTAAATGAGAATCAGACCAAGCTCTCTTTTAATCTCTCATTTTTTGGGGTGAGAAAACAATATGAATTTGTGTACTTTTGAATTTGGAAGAGCCAGGCAGAGTGCAGTGAGGAAGTACACTCTATAAGCCTTCCCACACCTCCGCTAGTGCGAACCTTCCCTGCCTGGCAACAGACCTTTTGTTTAAGTACCAAGCTTCTCAAGAGGAGTTTATCATGGCCTGATCCAACTCCCACCTGAAGTCCAGGGGGAATCCCTACACTGGCTTCATTTGGAGTTGGATCAGGCCCTCCGTCGTGCCAATTTATGAAGTTATTTTGCTGCCATGCCACCTTGCCTTGTGATCCCATCAGACTGTAAAGAGTTAGCTTTGTTAGTGTGTATGTATATACTGCATATATATGTATGTGGGAAGACTGTAGTACAGGAGGTCTCATGCAGAAGATGCATGTGCTTTGGGAGATAAAGGACCAAGGTTCAGCCTGGCTCCTTGCTTGTGTGTCCATGAGTTATAAGTCACTTTTAAACATGGGACTTGAGTGTTTCGAAAATGCTGCTCTTTAATCTGTAAATCAGTTTATATTTGTAAAATGCTTTGGGACCCTTTGGAGTGAAGTTTAAGATCTGATGTGAATAGGGCACACATGGCAGGGGGCAGGGAGTCAGGGCTCCTGAGATCTCTTTCCAGTTCTGTCACTGATTTGGCAAGTCCCTGAACTCTGTATTACACTTAAGGCTGAGAGTATGTCACGGAGGTCCTGGATTCCGTGACTTTCTGGGACCACTGTGACTTCTGTAGCAGCTGGTGTGGCTGGCCACTGCTGGGGCAGTTTCGGGACACCGCCCTCCTCCCTGCCCCCAGCAGCAGTAGGAATTTGGGTGCGTGTGGGAGGGGGCTCAGGTCTGGGGCGCAGGAGGGGGTAAGAGCTCTGGGCAGCGCTTACCTTGGGGGGGTGCTCCCCGGAAGTGGCGACATGTCCTTCCCTCTCAGCTCCTAGCTCTGTACGCTGTCTCCGCCCGCAGGCACTGCCCCTACAGCTCCCATTAGCCGCGGTTCCCAGCCAATCAGAGCTGCGGAGCTGGTGCTTGGGGCGGGGACAGTGCGTGGAGCTAGGAGCTGAGGGAGGGACATGTCGCTGCTTCCAGGGAGCTGTGAGGAGCCGGATAGGGAGCCTGCCAGCCCTCCCACCCCCACTGGGGATCTCAGGCCACGTGCTGCCACCTGTCCCCCCCAGCAGCATCCGTGGCACCCCCAGGCTGCCCCCCTCCCCCTCCCAAGATTTAGTCAGGGGTATATAGTATGAGTCAGGAACAGGTCATGGGCCGTGAATTTTTGTTTACTGCCTGTGACCTGTCCATGACTTTTACTAAAAATACCTGTGACTAAACCATAGCCTTAATTATACTTACCCAGTGTCCTCTCCAATTGTGTTGCCTTCATGCTCCACTTGTCCAATCATTCCAACCCCTACATAGAGAATGCCTTCCATATCCTGTCAGCCAGGCAGTTACCTTTTAAACTCATGAGAACTCTTCTCTTCCATGATGCTCACAATAAATGAAACAATAATATTTTCCATTTTGGCTCTTCATCTCTCTTATTTTATATTAAACAAAATATCTTGAGTGACCACCATAATCTGCACAAATCAAACCTGAACAACTGAATCATTGTACTGTTGTAACCCTCATCCTTCGGTCCCTCTAATCCTCTGTACTGTGTGTGCTCCTCTACTCAACATACTATGTCTATGGGTAGATTGTTAACAATGGGGACAATCTTTCTATATATTCCATGAACTGCTTCACACTACTGAGCACTAGAATATACAGAATATAGATCACGGTAGTTTTTAGTATCTTAACCTCTCTGTGCTCATTACCCCTGTATAAAGATGGTTACCTACCTCATTGAGTGGCTGCAAGTCGTAATTGTTTGAAAGCCCTTGGATGAAAGATACAAATTATAATGATGAGCTGAACAAGAATGCACTAGGATCTAGATGAAGCCAAATCTCGCCCCAGGGTGGGTGTGTGGGTGTGAAAATGGGACATGTTACTTACTACCTTGAATCATCCTGCCTTAGTGGGCTGTAGCCCACGAAAGCTTCTGCTCTGATAAATTTGTTAGTCTCTAAGGTACCACAAGTACTCCTGTTCATCTTTTCGTTTCTTAAGAAAATCTTAAATGGGCATGATCACAGTTGGTAACACTCAAAAGTTGACCTGTTTTTATTTCTATTTATGAAGTCCATGCAAATCTTTGCATGCATCAGTTTTTCCAAAACAAGTGATTCAGTACTTTTTCTGGTATTATTTTCTTTTTTAGTTCCCCTAATAGGTGCCAAATTAACAGCAGTGGAAAATGAAATTCTTTCTTTTATCCACCCAACAGGAAGCAACACTACTGCAATCTTCCCATGTCCCCCACTGACTCACCAATCTGCCTTTATCATGTCCTGGAGGGACCATTTTGATAGAAAGACTATCTGATCTTCACACCCATTTGATAGCGTTTCTCTGTTGTTACCTATCTACCAGAAACTGGGCTGAGAGCACCAACATAAAGCAATAATTCGTCAGCGGTCAGTGACAATTTCTAGTCACTACCAACCTGGATTGGATTTGAACCCATGCCTGACTCTGTATCCTCTTACCAGTGCTGAAAGCTATGTAACATTACCCCAAATATTCACACTGGTCCTTTAAAAACAGAAGAGCCAGAAGCTCAGCACTCAATGGAAGGAAAACAAATTTCAGAGCCAAGCTTCCAAAGAACTGTAATAAACATTGTGGAGGGAAAAATATTTTAAAATTATGAACAATCCTTGACAGTGTCCTTTGTAAAATGATGCTGGAGCAAGCAGGTGGGCAAAATAAAGCTGCATCAGGGGACTGAAGTAACACACCCAGCAACCATGTGATGAACAGTCCAAAGACTCGGTGACCTGGGCAGCATTACATGGGAAACCTTTTAATAAGAATGAAGTGTTCTTAGATTATTTCTCCAATATATTCTGTTTCAAAACACACTTTCCCTTCTCCTTTCTAAAGAGCTGTGAGATCCTTGGATGTGAAAGATTCTGTGCACTGGCATTAGAGTGAAATAGTATTAGACATGCATATTTTTTGTCCCAGCTAATATTTTTCTTGAATGTATACATTTAGTGCTGACAATGCAAAGTAAATTCCTCTGCCCTTTCACAAGAGAGTTAAGCTCTGTTATGTCCTTTGGACATCAACCAAGACACTCTAAACTATTATGATTTTGAGGATGCTCTCTCTCTGTCTCTTTTAAAATAAAATTAGAATAGAGAGTCACCTGCTGGAGATGGCCGTAAAATACAGAACAGCTTCCAAACCTGTGGCCAGGTGTGTGGGACTGGACAGCAATTCAAATCTCCCTCTTGCCTCCAGAGGACCCACTAGTCCACTGCTGCAGAACTGAGATGGGTGGGAAGCAAGTCTGGTTAAGCAGGAAGCAAGCAAGCAGTGTTGTTGAGGGGAGGAAGTGGTATTCACACTACAAAATAGAAGTCTTTTGTGAAAGAGCCTGATAGTCACCTGTGGCTTGTGAGTGAGCTGCAAAGTCTTAGGGTCAGAAAATGAATGAATCACAAAGGCCAATAAATGTGTTCTCAAGGAAATAAAAAATGGACCAGAATGCACAAGTGCACATCACTCATGGAAGAGAGGATGAGTTTCAAAATATTTTCTTCAAGGTAAAAGTTTGTTTAAAATCATCAGCTTAAACTAATGGAATTCAAGATTCTAGGATGAAAGTAAAATTTATCTCAAAACTAGCTGCTCCATCTATTTGTATACATTGGATAGTGAACAAGATCCTCTGATGCGACTATGGTCATATCACAGCAGATGAGGGAGAAGAAAATGGCTTTAAGTCATTGTACTCTCCTGGTCCCCAGTTGTAACTTAAAACAACCTCAGTCTGGAGCGGAGTTTGGGATTTGGTCCAGCATATCTAATTTTAACTGCATCTGTGAGTTACGTGTGTGTTTGTTATGTGCATCAACAGTGATTTATAAGATCTATTTAAAAATTCCAAGGATTGTAGGATTGCTCTAGGTTGCATTCCCCTGAGTGGTGAAATTAAATGCTAAGTAAAGCAGAATATATTGTCCTCTACAGGCAAATGCCACACAGGTGCCATTTTTGGGATACACTCTGTATGTTCATATGGGAAGTATTAACATGCTTTTATTTTTTATTACTCTTACTCGTCTTTCCCTCCCGCTTTCTTTCTTTCCATTTCACTCCCTTATTTGTGCTGACTTGGTTACCTTACACTTCCAGAAGCCTGTAGCTTTCAGTCTGCCCTGACTCAATGAATCAGAAGGTGTTGCTTTTTACAATTAGCATCTGGATGACTGTCAAGTCACAAGTAAGAGAAATGTGCTTGACTTTTAAAAGAAGCAACCCTAATAACTATGTGGCCTCCAACAGCTTCTCTGCAGCATAAAGAGAGTGGGCACCCACATCTCTGGCAGCAGAGACCATCTCTGGGTTGGCTCGCTGTACAAGATCTGGTTCAAAACCTACATCTAGGGAATCTAATCTTGCTTTCAGAATCCCAATGCCACAGAGCAAATAGTAGTGTTGAATACTTTCTGCACCAGTAGTTTCTCTTTTAAGAATTCAGATGTAGTTTTCCCCCCACTTAATTAAGGCTCAGAATGTGCCCTATGCCCCACTCCCTGAGCGTATGCAGGAATACTAACGGTAAGGGGATGCAGCTGGCTAATTAAAGGCCAGGTGCCAATGAACAATAGCATGATTTGGCTGTTTAGTTTTGCCTAATGGCATGTAGACAACATCCCTGCCCATTCCTGTAGTGCACATAAAAACTACTCTCCTCCCACCATGCTCAAAAGGACAAAACCTTGAAAAGAAAAGTAATATGTAGAGGCTATGGGTGAAATCCTGGCCCTACTGAAGCCAATGGGAACACTCTCACTGACTTCAATAGGGCCAGGATTTCATCCCATATTTTTGAAAGCTGCCCTAGTATGTCTCTGATTTTTATAATGTATAATTTTATTCCAATAGAGTAAAAGCCTTAATAACATGATTACTAAACTGCAAACATTCACATTATGGTTTAGAAAAATACACTAAATTTAAAATGACCATCAATAAAATAAATAGCATCTTGAACAGTATTTTATATGCTCATTTCCATAATACACTGCAATCTCACATTACACTCATACATACACACTTTTCTACATACACTCCAACACAGTATACTCTATGCATTCATATAAATAAATAAAAGTTAATGGGGAAAATATAGAATTATGAAAGCTACCTAAATACCTACCTGACTATTCCATTTGGTCTTTACCAAAAGATATAGTTTTCATTTCCATTCCCTCTTCCCACAGATCATTTATCAACAATAGCAGAAGCTACCTCAGGATCTGATAAAAGTGGACAGGGTGCAATTCAAAATATTTAATGGGCACAAAAGGGGTAGTATGGAAGATATAGAAGTTTTGTCTAAATAGAGTGAAATCTTCCTATAAGGAGTTTGTAGGAAGTGCATGGATTAAATACTTCACAGCAAGATGCTTACACAGAATGAATTAACTTCTTAGCACTGAAAACCACAGTAGCATTCAGAAATACCAGAAAGGCTTATAGTGAGGAAGCATTATATTTGTCTAAGTGTTATATAAACTTCCTTCAAAGGATCTTCAAAAAAGTAGTCATCTATATGCACAGTATTTTGGAATCTTTGTACAGGTATGCTATGTATGTATCATTGTTTCGATAGGCAATACTTAATCCATTAACCTGGCCAGACCATCTGTGCCACCTTAATGAAACTATTAATGAATATCAACCCTCTAAGCAGCACATTAAAGCTCATAGGTACTCACCCTGCAAACTGGGCACTGCCAGTGACTACTGCTGTCTCTAAGCCTGAACTCATCAGACAAACACTTGGAATGATACACACGAAAACACAGGTCACATATCAACACCTCTCCAGGCAAATGGCATTCAAAACAATACCAGTCATGATTTTCTGTTTCCCAGTCCTACAAAAAATACAAAATAATTTGGTATGATATTGTCATTATCTGCAGCAACTAAGAACAAAATTGATACTTCTTAAAGTCCAGCAGCAGTTAGACATTATAAACATTTAAAGAAGTGTACTGTACCTCATTTGTGTTTAAAAGCCAAGAATAAAAACCTATATACTAAAAGAACTTTATTAATGTAACACACTATAACTTAAACATAATATGAATACTAGCCTTTATTTCTTTTAATGTCTGGTTAGTAACACAAACCCAAATATGAGCTATGTCCCAAACTATACATTAAAAATCTCCACAATAAAATATTTTTTTTTATTCTAGTCTTGTATGATATAACCTATTAACCTTTTATTTCAGATACTTAATTGTTAGACTACCCAAACACACATTTGTGATTAGCACTGGACCTTAACAAATTGCAGATCAGTGTTCTCTTTTCCCTTTCCAAAGATGTGGTGTATTTTCTAACATAAATTACTAAAGTGTGGTGCCTAACAGTCTTCTACACTATTAGAAATGACAAGTTTTCAGTTCTAAAGTGTGAATTACAAAGCATAAATAAAATGATGAACCTATTAGTTAAACAAAAATTTCTGACGCGCCATACAATTCAGAAAGAAAAAAGTTTTATCTGCAGTGCTGGACATTACTAGGATTATTCCTGGAGTACTGCCTGGAAGACAAAAATGTGATTCTACTGATACACAGATTTGTTTTGATACATTTTTCTTGAAAATGTAGCCTCAACTGCCAAATTCTGACCTCTGATACATGTGTGTAATCCTCACTGACGTCAATGAGAGGAGCATGTATGTGACCGGAGCCAGAATTTAGCCCCAGGAGTCTACAACACTAAAATATAGACAGAATTTCTAGTGGTCCCCATTAAATGATTACATTTGCCAATGTTATCTGAAATGCACAGTTTCCCTATACTTAGAACAGAAAATAACTTCCAAAGCTCAGATATCACTCTGATTCCTTTCAATAGCAAACACTGCACTTTTCAATTGATTTTCATTTCTTTGAAAGAATTACTCTGATTAATTCTGACCAAATGATTTTTACCCTCATCTTGTGGAGGTGGTGCTAGTAGTGTCCATAAACTGTTGGAAAAGATGTTCTCACCACATCTAGTCCGACCAAGGCTGGTCCAGAGTCCTGAGAATCCTCACTTCATTTCTCCATGCCTGGGAACTACTGTCACTTTATTCCTTGATTGTGAGTGACCTCCTCCAACACAGCCTTTCCACTGTTGCTGAGTAGGAGATGTTTATACAGCAAGTGGTAGTTATCATTTCCTTGTCCCTGAAGAATAACTGTATTGTCTCCATGACCCAACTGAATAGAAAACACCCTTGGAACCAAACCCAGGTCTCCTACACCCGAGAACACATAGTATTAATGCCAAAATAACAGGAAAATAGTTTTATTAACCTTCATCAAATTCTCTTTGAACTCAGAACCTTGGGGATGAAAATATTAATATGTTGTCCATACCTGTAGCTCAGGATGTAATAAGAGTTTTGTCTTTTTTACTCACTGGATCTAATTTTCAAAATTTGTGGATCTCAGCTCTGATAAATTAGATTTTGCAATGATGTCTACATACAGTACACTCACTTTACCAAGCCCCTCCGAGCAAAGTATAATAGCAATACACTTCAGAGTATTTGATTTGCTACTACACTAACAAAGAGCTATCAAAATGAAACATCAATTTGGGTACATTTTCCATTTCCTATAATACTATTCCTCTTTATGTAACTTTGCAAAACTTCATCCATAGCAAGAAGACCAGCTAAAGAAGAGAGAGAATTAGCTTTTGATCAAATATTTTCCTAAATAAAAATCAAGATGACTCAAGTCCATTTGTTATGGCTACTCATGGGAAGGTACTTTACCACAGGATTAGGTAGTTCACAATTTTGTAATGATTATTGAAAGAACTAACTATTTTAGTACATTCTAGATGTGCCATTTATGTGGAAATATACTGCCAGTTGAATGCAAGGTTTTATGACCATGGTCAAATACACTTGCTGGGAAGAAAAAGGATATGGCCAAGCCAAAAATTATGTATGACCTTAAATAAAACAGCGGCAGACCGTAGCATTCACACTATAGAGTTTTAAAAACAAATCTCTCTGTACTTTTTGTCCTTTTCATAGAAGGTATTTTCAGTTAATTGAAGTACATAAGGTGCATGTATATATAAAATAAAAATCATTTTATGCACAATAGTCATTATTTTAAAAACAAATAGATAAAAGGCAAAATGTCCCTTGTGAAAAATACACTATTGGCTTCAACAGTCAAGTTACACAAATAAATTCTCCTCTAACAGCAGTGAAACCTCATTTTCTTCAGTTGTTTTGTATGGCAGTGAATGGAAGCAGATTCTGGCCCCCAACATATTTCCCTTGCAGGAAACTAGAGTTATTTAAATAAAGTCTGATGGCCAATGTTCTTGTCACAACAGGTACAAGTTCTTAAAATAGAGCCAAGAACAAACATAGCTAACTCTGCATTTACAAAGTTTACCACCAGGTGTCACCACCCACTACGAAAATGACTGATTAAAGGGCCACCATTGCAACTACACATCTTGAAGTTTAACACGTGAGTAACCACTTCCAGCTGCCACAGAGAAAACAAAATGAAACTCTAAGTACAGTGTTGGCTAAATTCAGATCTGGAATTGATAAGGATGATGATGGTGTGATAAATAAAATAACTCTAAAAATAAGATGCAGTAATCTAAACTATCCTAATGAAAGAGAAATGTAGCAGAAAATAACAGAAAATATAACAGAATTTAAGACCACATAGTGCAAAAGTTGTTCACCTTGTTTTTTGCTGTTGTCCGGGAGAAAGGCTGCATACTGTAGGCCTTTCAAAATAAAAAAACAAAACATCTTGGTATCTATACTGTAATCCATCTTATTATCAGGATATACACAGTCTAGAAGTAATTCAAACATGGTGATGGGGAAATCATATAGCCACTTCTACCATCTGTTTGCATACATTTCCTCCTATAAATTTTGCATACTACCGTATCTACTAGCATTTTCATCACATTTTAGTGTGCTACCAAAAACTGTTCCATGCACTTACACTACTTTAGGAAAAAAAACAGAAAAAAACCCAAAACATAAAAACCTAAAACCCAGCAGCATGTAACCTCTGACATCTCCAAAAATGTTAGAAGAACTAAAATGCGCACTCAGATACGAATACCAAATGGGCATGGGGAAAAACATGACTGTCACATCATATAATTTACTGTACTGGTGTCAATTCTTTGGCAAATTAGGGAAATGCCTTATTTACTGTGTATTATCAACAGTTGTATTGTCATTTTACAAATAACATTCATAGTCCTTTTGATCTGCTTATGAAATACGAAGTGATACAAATTCATGGGGGCCATTTGGAATGAACCAGGACTCCGCTGCAAGTACACAATTTGCCAATATTATTTTTTTCTTATGAGTAGCAAGGGAAACCTCCTGGGTCATTGCACTAACAGAAAAAGGGAATCCCCATCCAGCAGCTGCCCCACAGCTCAAGTTCACTAGTTCACTAGCACCCAGTGATTGGCCACAGACCCCAAGAGGGAGCTGACTTGGCAGTAAAGTTACATAGCTTAGATATAACATAACATAAGCTCATTTTATTCAGCTGTTCCTTGACTTGTAGATGCATGCATTAGCAGGATAGCAAATGTATATATTGCAGGCTGTATTTAACAGGCAAAGATTGTATTATGATATGCAGAATTGGATGGTGTGGTGTTCTGTTACTCTGTTGCATTGATATTTTATATTAAAACCAATTGAATTCTACATCATAAAAGTGACTTTGCACCGAAGTCAACAGGACCTCAGTGCGCTCAGCACCTCGAAAGGAGGCAGTTCCAGCAACATGCAGAATTTGGCACAAGGGACAACCAACCGGATTCACTTTCATGTGTTTTGTCTTACATAGGCTTTGGTGTCTTTTTTAATGCAAATATATAAATTGACACCTGAACCCTAGAAAAATAACATGGGACAAAATATGATAGGCTATCCAGAACAGCTGACATTTTAGATGTAGATGAACTCAAGGGAACAGAGTGAGTCAGCATGCCTTAGCCTTTTCTATTGAATAAAGTATATATTTGCTGTCATGATGAGAATAACTTTCAGTCTATGAAGAAATGTTCATTATAAGGCAAATGTACATGGGAGAGAAATGCCTGTTCATTACAAAAGGAGATTTACTTAGTTATAACTAAAATAGGTAATCTGTAATTTGGATAATGTGTC
Organism: Eretmochelys imbricata; assembly: GCF_965152235.1. Lineage (NCBI taxonomy): Eukaryota > Metazoa > Chordata > Testudines > Cheloniidae > Eretmochelys > Eretmochelys imbricata. The sequence goes on from NC_135573.1 coordinate 247,515,846, forward strand.
AGTCTGCAGTATAATTAACATACTACTAAGTAGGAGATGTGTAATATATATTGACAGGAAAATTATCAGTAACCAGGCATCACCACTGTAACTATTAGACCACTTCCATATATTAGTGAGCAAAGAGAAACAGCAGTCATAATTACAGCAAAAAGTGTATAAAACAAAACAGTGAATTAATACAAAAGGCACAGAACTAGTATTTAGTCATAATCACTCTGGTGCTAAGCTTTTATATGAAACTGTAATAAGAAAATAAATGTGTGGTTATCCCATTCTGTAGAGATTTTTGTCGAAAGGGGTCACCTCTCCATCACACAACCAGTATATTTTATTAACATTGGTAATTTCTTACCTGTTAATTTGATTTCCCCAAATCCTTTAATGTTAACTCAGACAGCGGGTACAAGTGACTCAATCAGCAAATGGAAAGGGGGGGGGGGGGGGAAGTGAAGCTCTAATGATGAAACTTCCCTAGAAAAGGACCCTGCTGGTTGATCCTGCTCTGTTACAGACTTCCCAAGCCATACACATTATTTCTACCCCCTTTGACCCAAGCACTTGGTAAAACTGAGGGGTCTTGCTGACTGTTTCCATTATGAAGAGAAATTGATGATGGAGTCAGGTATTTCTTTGATGCAATCCTGTTTATTTAAAAAGAACACACATAAGGTCTGTTTCCATAAACACGGTAGGAATCAAACAACAGGAGACAGTTTCTTTGCTTGCAGTTCCAAGCATGTTTCCAGCCATCACTCTACCCAAAAGCTCCCTCACTTGGCTTTTCCTCGAGGTCATGCTATAAGTGCTTCTCTAGCTGTCTCTGGAGATTCCTTGCTGCCTTCTTTGTGTGCTTCTATGATGTTTCTGCTGCTTTCCTCATACACACTGCTCCCTCAAACAACATCCATTCAGCCCCTACTCCACGTAGTTCAGATTCCTGACTGGCCTTGCATGTGGCCTGAGTTTTGGATGGTAGCTCCCATTGTTTAAGCTATCTATTTCGTAAAGAAGTTTAATTGCTTTTTATTAGGGCTGTCAAGCAATTAAAAAAATAATTGCGATGAATTGCGCTGTTAAACAATAATAGAATACCATTTATTTAAATATTTTTGGATGTTTTCTACATTTTCAAATATATTGATTTCAATTTCAACACAGAATACAAAGTGTACAGTGCTCACTTTATATTTATATTTTATTATAAATATTTGCACTGTAAAACAAAAGAAATAGTATTTTTCAATTCACTTACTGCAAGTACTGTAGTGCAATCTCTTTATCGTTAAAGTTGAACTTACAAATGTAGAATTATGCACAAAAAATAACTGCATTCAAAAATAAAACAATGTCAAACTTTAGAGCCTAAAATTCCACTCAGTCCTACTTCTTGTTCAGCCAGTTGCTCAGACAAACAAGTTTGTTTACATGTGCAGGAAACAATGCTGCCCGCTTCTTTTTTACACTGAAAGTGAGAACAGGCATTTGCATGGCACTGTTGTAGCCAGCATTGCAAGATATTTACGCTCCAGAGGTGCTAAAGATTCATATGTCCCTTCATGCTTCAATCACCATTCCAGGGGACATGCATCCATGCTGGTGATGGGTTCTGCTCAATAACGATCAAAAGCAGTGTAGACCAACGCATGTTCATTTTCATCATCTGAGTCAGATGCCATCAGCAGAAGGTTGATTTTCTTTTTTGGTGGTTTGGGTTCTGTAGTTTCTGCATCAGTGTGTTGCTCTTTTAAGACTTCTGAAAGCATGCTCCACACCTCGTCTCTCTCAAATTTTGGAAGGCACTTCAGATTCTTAAACATTCGGTCGAGTGTTGTAGCTATCTTTAGAAATCTCACATTAGTACCTTCTTTGCATTTTGTCAAAACTGCAGTGAAAGTGTTGTTAAAACGAACAACATGCTGGGTTATCATCCAAGACTGCTATAACATCAAATATATTGCAGAATATGGGTAAAACACAGAGCAGGAGACATACAATTCTCCCCCAAAGAGTTCAGTCACAAATTTAATTAGCGCATTATTTTTTTTATAAGCGTCATCAGCATGGGAGCATGTCCTTCGGAATGGTGGCCAAAGCATGAAGGGGCATACAAATGTTTAGCATATCTGGCATGTAAATACCTTGCAATGCCAGCTATAAAATTGCCATGCAAACGCCTGTTCTCACTTTCAGGTGACATTGTAAATAAGAAGCAGGCAGCATTATCTCCCATAAATGTAAATAAACTTGTTTGTTTTACGGATTAGCTGAAAAGAAGTAGGACTGAGTGGACTTGTAGGCTCTAATGTTTTACATTGTTTTGTTTTTGAGTGCAGTTATGTAACAAAAAAATATATACACGTGTAAGTTATACTTTCATGATAAAGAGATTGTACTACAGTGCTTGTATGAGGTGAATTGAAAAATACTATTTCTTTTATCATTTTTACAGTGCAAATATTTGTAATAAAAATCATATAAACTGAGCACTGTACACTTTTTATTCTGTGTTGTAACTGAAATTGATATATTTGAAAATGTAGAAAAACATCCAAAATATTTAATAAATTTCAATTGGTATTCTATTTTTTAACAAAAAGAAAAGGAGTACTTGTGGCACCTTAGAGACTAACCAATTTATTTGAGCATAAGCTTTTGTGAGCTACAGCTCACTTCATCGGATGCATAAAAGTGGAAAATGCTGTGAGTGAGCTGTAGCTCACGAAAGCTTATGCTCAAATAAATTGGTTAGTCTCTAAGGTGCCACAAGTACTCCTTTTCTTTTTGCGAATACAGACTAACACGGCTGTTACTCTGAAACCTGTTTTTTTTTTAACAGTGCAATTAAAACTGTGATTAATTGTGATTAATTTCTTGAGTTAATTGCAAATAATCGACAGCCCTCCTTTTTATATTTATCCTGAATCAAGGGTAGCCGTTACACCCACCAGCTTCAGTGAGGTTTTACCAGCCTCTAGGATAATACTATATTAAGATACATCACTCTCAGAAAAGTATGGAGTCACAGCTCCACAAACATAGTAAAAACAGAGTAAGGTGTCTGGACTGGCACAGAGGAAAAGGAAGAAACCAAGATGCCCATTTTTAAAACTAGTACATAAATGGCAGAGCCATGTAACAGTCATTAATGTCAACCAAAGTCACCTGGTTAGACCCTTAGGCACCAGTTTGAAAAATCTATTCTCAAATCAGCAAGTAACTATTATTTCCCAAAGTCCCTCAAACCAGCACAGACAACCCATGGGACATGAGAACTCCAACAGCAGCCTCCAACTCCAGGACAGACAGAGGGGGTACCAATTTTCAAGAAGAAATGAGACACTAACAAATTACAACATGCAGGATTGACCTACTAAAAGCAGAGTTTCCAAAGCTAAGAAAAGCAGTAAAGATGCTCAGGGAGATGTCTTACACAGTTTTACAGAGGAAACACCTCCTCTCTCAGCTGAAGGGGTAGAGACGGATGTTCTAGAAGATTCATGGGAGAAGAAAGAACTTCCCAGCAGTATGTGCTTCCTTCACACAGTCTCAAGCCCAACACGGCACTGAAACTTTAGAGACTGTTGTGACTGTGTGCAGGCACTTTCTTTCCTATGTTGTGGCAATGGACACAATAAGGAAATGAAGCACTCTTGAATCAAATGGAAAGGGGAAATAATCTGGAAAGGAAATGGAGAATAGCTTTTCTCTTTACTGTACTGTATCATGATGACATGCCAGGTAGGGATCCCTGCACAGGAAGGCTCAATGTTCCCCCACTTTACTGGAAGAATGGATGGCCACTGGAAAGGCAGTTTTAATGTTGAAGGCTTTCCTTGAGAACTCTCTCATGGGTTCAGAAGGAGCACTTGTGTATGTGGTTAGCTCCATGCTAAGGTCCTGCATGCCTAAAAGGGAATGGGTCTTGGCTTTAGTGTATCAGCAATTCTAAAATATCTCACCCATCAGGTAGGAATTCACAGAGTTCTACTGTGCTTCTTAAGGCCAAAATGGCTGATGCTTGGATATTCTGGGAGCTGGTGTTCAAGCCTTTAACCAGCCCATCCTCAAAGGCATGTAAGTCAGGAATGTCACATCTAAAAGGATTTAACTTCCTGTCCCGACACAAGTCCATGAAAATGCTCCGGGTTCAGCATTTGCAACAGCATGGAAATCACCTGCTTGGAAAATCTCTTTCTCTTCAGATACACTAGATTTATGTGACTGCGATCCCTCTAGTAAATTGAGCCACAAGGTCTTACATGATGGAAAGACAGAGAGTGATCTAGAGAGAGATTCAACAGCTCCAGAAGCCCAGACTTCTGGGCTACTTCAGAGCTATTAGGTTGACTCTTGGCCTGAACTTCATAGTTTTTTGAAAGGCTTTGCCAATCAGGGGAAGGAGGTGAAAGATACATGCTAAGCTGAGGTTCCAAGAGTGGGTGAGAGTATCCACACTTCAAGTTACCAACTCACCAAATATGAAGAACATCTCTACTTTACCATTTAACTGGGAGGCCATCTGGAAAGATTCCACCTCAAATTGGCTGCTGCAGATACCATTTCCGTGACTAGATCGGCTTCAGATCAGCCAGTCCCACCCAAGACTTCAGATTCCAGAGAACAGAGATGGCTTAGAGAAACAGGAAATTCCTTTCAACCTACCAGATAGCAGCCATGTGACACATTGTACCCTAACAGGGCCATCCCCAGAAAAGATCCTATCCCGCGTGGCCACCATCCAGTCAGACCAATGCTAAGAAGCCAAAAAAAGAATAAGAACATGACTACAGCAATAGTTCTAGACATGTCAATGAGGTAGCGAGGCACATGCAACTGAAAGCACACCCACGCTGCAACCAAGGTTGCCTGGATCAAAGAGCTGGCTTATGCTTTCACTTTCTCTATTTAAGCTCCAAAAGGAACATTGTACTTAGCTGAGAACTAAACTTGGCCCCAGAGTGGAGGGAGGTCTAGTTACAATCTAGCATCAGGAAAGAGAGTCTAAAGAAGACTACATCCTGCTGAACAACAGGCTCAATCCCATTCTGCCCCTTTCTGCAGAAAGCAGTAACCAGAATTACTTGCACATTAGTGGAGGTACAAGCTTCTATAACCAGTCCAACAGGAAGGCTTGAACTGCCAGTGCTGGCCCACTGTGAAAACTTGAAGCACTTCCTATAGGCTTGGCAAGTAGGATGGTCTCTGCTTCATCCAAAACCATTTAAAACAGGTCACAACTAGAGTCTTCTTTTCTCAGAAATTGATCCCTGCAAGCGTGACATGGCAAGAAATCATACTACCTTAATCTCATGCATTTGGCCTAATGATCAATCTTTTTGGGGTTTCCTCAGACTCTCAGAATTGCCTTGAAAATCTCAGGGCTTCTGACAATGCTACAGCAATTGGTCATAGCAGCTGTGAAAGTGATGGTAAAGAAAGCAGCGGGAGATTACATAAATTGATTTTGTCCTGGCTTACTTGATACTGAAAGTTATCTGAAGTCACTTTGAATAAGTAACTTTATTTTCCAGACACAAATATATGATTTCAATAATTATTTCAAATGTCAGAAAAGCCCAGAAGTGAGTCAGCAAGTCTAGATGCATTTGTACATGAGGAAAATCTCATGGTTTTCAGTTTCCTATTATATGCTTGAAACACTGCAGCTTCTGAGCTGCCTCTCCCCAAAAAGCACTCTCCACTAAACTAACACACACTGACAAGAAGGAAAAGGTGTTAGGGTAAATGGTCTGGAGTTGTGGAGGGAGGGCTGAAAAGGACAAAATTATTTCTTCCCATGTTACTCTTGCAGGTCTCAATTTCTGAGAAAAGGGGACCAGAATAAACCGGTTTAGCCAGCCAAGAGAGCTGTCTCCATCTGCTGGAGGCAGCAATTAATTGAGCACAATCAGCCAGCCAGTCCCCTTTATGAAAAAGAGTGACATTTCAAGAACATTGCCTTCTTCCTGCCTCCACTGTCTGTGCAGCAGTGAAATGGCACAAAGCACTATAATCCGTTGTGGGGCCTCTCCTATTTACACCACCGGAGAATCTGGCCACTACACGACAACTTCAAACCACTCTAGTGGTGTCAACTGAGCTGCGGTTGCTAGGCAAGTGCACAAACCAGACCTTCTCCAATAACACATCTCCATTTTAAAGTAAGACTAGTACTGTGTGGCTTTATGAATAAATGTAAATTTGTTTTTTAATAGAGAATCCCGCTCTATGGGCCAATTTAGTCTTAAAATTCTTTAACCCTGTAGAAAAGAGTTTACATTTAAAACATTAAGAATAACCTCTAGGAAAACCATTTTTAAAATTCACAAAATGTGTATGGCGTTTATGAACTGCTTTAAATCTTCAGTAAAAGGAGTGTGGCTTTTTAATAAGCATGGCACATCATCTTTAAGAACCTTATCTAGAATCACCGAGCAAAATGTATTTCTGGTGTAATTCCACTGACTTCAATGTAATACATCAGGGATGATCCAGACCACTATTTTTTCAGGATACAAATGAACTAAATATACTGCCTAACTAAATTAACATTTGATTGTTAATTCTTTTTGGCCAAGAATTGTGTTTCCATGTTGTGTTATCCACTGACAGTAACCAAATCACTGGAACTACTATCATTAAGGATTTAGACTAATGTCAAAATGTTTCCTAAATCAACAAAAGTAAGAACACTCCGTCTTGTTAATAACAAATAATGTGCTTACTTTGCATTTATATAGCACTTTTCATTTGGGGACTTCAGAGCATTTTAACTAAATAATCCTCAACACCACTGTGATGTAGGAAATTATTATTATATGTATATTATGTGTTACTACTATTATTAACACTGCATGTTTTGGCTAGGACTGAGAAGAGCACATAATATTACTTACCAGGCACTTGTGTTAAGAACAGAAATAATGTTTTAGTGGTGAACTGTAAACTACTATTACCTGAGTTCAGAGTTCCACATTTCTTCTGCAAAAGGTGATGACAACAATAGTGCCCAAAACAAGGCAAGGTGCTACACTGAGTTAGGCATTAGTGCCATCAACTGTAGCAGTGGAAATGCAGAATTCTGAACTAAGATCCTGGCAAATGAGTAAATGAGGAAATTATTATCAACCATTTTGTTTACAACTGTATTTATGTGTAATATGAGGATGCATTTTGAAAAAGCTGCTATGTTAGATCCATACCATTTGTGTGGATGCCCAGCAAACACGCAAAATGGGTAACATACCAAACAATACAAGTGCAATTACCCCTTTCACATAACTAATTTGTTGTAAGTACCAACTTTCAGAAATGTTGTCCACTGAGTCATGCTTTGTTATTGATTTAAGTTCTTAAATAAATGTATATATATGTGAGAGAGAACATTTTTCATTGATGTTTAAATCTGAATTTCCTTGTTCTTGTCAGTTTTTCAGAACACTATTGTCATTTTAATAAAAGTTCTTTTTACTTCTTTTTTTAAACATTACCACAAAAAGGTCACCTCTGAAGCAAGAGCCTCGTCATAACCACAACCCCTCCATGCATCTTGGCAGCTCTATTTCAGGTCTTTGCACAGTGTTTCTAATTGCACTGAAGTTTCCTTAAAGTGTTATATTAACACAGTTTCATAAAACTTCAGAGAGTACCCTTAAAGCTGTGAACCACTGATCTATGATAGAACCGTCAAGTACTGTATGACAGAATATTTAATCCTTTCACAGAATAACCCAATCATTGACATAATGTTATTAAGAAGAGCTTTACCAGAGTTTGTTATGTCAGTCTACTCGATAGAACAATTAGATTGATACAGATAAGCAAACTAATACTGCAGGTTATCAAACAAAACCTTTTGTCCATGCATAGTAGCTGTTACGTAATCTGTATGATTTGCTTTCTTATTATTACTACTATTAATAACTTAAAAAGTGATCAGTCCACATTATGCACTAAGGCTAACATGCTCTAACTTGGTTGTTCAGGTTAGGCACATCTATCCATGGTTAGGCACCTATATAAGAGGGAGGTGTGGATGCTTAGCATCTCTGAAGCTCAGATCATTTATTTGTGTTTTCATATAGATTTAGGTGCCTAAATTCAGGCCTAAAGTTTGTAAAACAGAATGGCTAAAATGACATATAAAGTAATTTTTTATATCTGGGAGTGAGTTTTCTTTGTTAACCCCTTGAAACTATTTTTCTTTACTGACTGTGTGTGTGATGCATAGTCAGTGGAAGTCTTTCCATTGACTTCAACAAGTTTTCTGTAAGTTTCTAAGGATATGTCCACACTGCAAAAAAAAAGCCTGTGGCACCAAGTCTCAGAGCCCGGGTTAGCTGATTTACGCTTGCAGGGGTTGGGCTGTGCAGATAAAATTGCAGTGTAGATGTTTGGGCTCTGTCTGGAGTCTGGGCTCTGAGACTCCGCGAGGGGGAAGGGTCTCAGAGCCCGAGGTCCAGACCAAGCCCTAACGTCTACCCTGCAATTTTAGCACCCCACAATCCAAGGCCCATAAGCCTGACTCAACTGACTGTGGCTGTGCTGTGAGTCTTCTATCGCCGTGCAGACATACTCTTAGAATCTGATAGTACAAGGCCTGAGTGCCCTCAGTTTCTAGTGAGGTCAGCGGAGTTTAGCATGTTAAGCCATTTACAGGATCTTCTGCTAAGACATTTCTGTTTATCCAAGACATATTTTACTTCCTGTATTTGGAATGGAACAGAAATCAATATGGCTCTGTTTGTGTATAATTCCTCCAACATATATAGCTCCATTTCTTGCCAACATGGCTTCTATGAACCCTCTGTAGGGCTTATCTTTATTGCTGAGTTAACTTGATTGTTGCCCTTAATTCAAGTCCCATCCACACACAAAACCCTTAACTCATGTTGGCTGACCTGTCAGGAGATATAAACTACAGCTCGAGTTAGCACAACCCATCAACTGCTAACACAAACACTCTGTGCTGCTAATCCAATCACTCTGGGCAGTCCCAGTGTTATTTTTGCAGTGTGGCGACTCTCATTTGACTAACTCAAGTGTAAATAACTTGCCTTAACTCTGCAGTGAAGATAGCGCATCTGTATGAAACTCCAATGACCTGAGTTATTAATTCCAATGTTATGAGTTTGCATGAGGGGGCTTGCATGATTGGGTCCAGCTTTTGTTAATTAACTGTTGCTACTGAAGTAGCAGAAGTACCAGAATTGTTTGAATGACCCATGAAGACAGTGGCCATTGTGAGACTTTTAATAATTTTTTTAAGTTACTTCATTGTTAAGAAATAAAAAGAAAGGCATTCAGAATAACTGTTAGCAGCATGTCTCTCATATTTTGCACCTATATATTTACCATCCTCTCTTTAAAAACACAGCAATTTTTTAGGCAGGAAATTAGAAATGTTGTGAACAGCCAAGCTAGTCTTTCAACCTGATTAATTAGATTTAGTCACCGTATATATTTTCTGAACCAATTTTTGGAGGCTTATAGCTAAAAAAGTGTACCACAATAGATTTCCAGACTGTTTGCAGACATCTGGTATAACACAGGTTTTGTTATTGTTGCATTATTTTTGGGGTTGGCTTGGGGGTATATAAATACAATTTTTCCTTGAAAAGAGCTAATTTTTCCCCCTCAGATTAAAACACCCTCAAATCAATGCTCTCCTTTTAAAATATAATCTTTTAAAAAAGATATATTCCTTTAAGGATCACTCTGGATATCTGAAGATGTCAGAGGAGTCAAAGTGACACCAGTAAGGTTTGGGTTGAGAATCTCCACATATGACCATAGGAGAGGTGAAGTTATGTCACAGAAAGGAGTAAATGAGCAAAACTGGGTAAAGCCACAGACAGTGTTCCATGGCAGCGGATCTAGAGCCCTACAAGCTTGATTTCTATGGAACAGGGAGGATTTTAAAAAAAAATCTTTTCAGTGCAAGATTTAAATAATAAAACTGTGCTTATAAAACATCATTTCATTGTTCACAAGTAACATCAATAGATCATCTATAAATAACTGTTAATGGAAATTCAAATAGGCTCCATGTCAACATACCAGGAAACATGATTTAATTTCTTCTAGATATTATACTCACAATCTCATCTCCTGGCAACCAGTATCCTTCTTGTTCAATACCAGCTTTTGATCCCTTACATCCCACAGTCAGGGTTTCAACAATAAGACCATCCTTCACTGCTAAGCTCAACTGACGTGTGGTCTCTTTTGGATGCATACCATGGACTCGAGACATATACCTGCACACAAAGCACAAAAGAACTCCTTAAGTAATAGTCTTTCAATCTAAATATTACCAATCCATTTTTTACAGTTGGGAGTAAAAAAATACACATTTTATTAACTGATTTAGGATCATAGCAGTTGCCAAGTTTTTTTTAACTTGTGCAATGTTACACCTCCTTCCAAACTCAGGTTGTTTCCCTAGTAGGTTCTCCACCGTGTAAGTGCTTAGAGGAGTCTGAGTGTAGTGGTATTGCAGAGGGATTTTCCGAAAAGATTCTCAAAGCTGACCACTAACCTGCCACTGGTACTTTTAGATACAGGATGAACTTTCTACCTTCAGTCCCAATCTAAGAGACCATAGTGCTTTACACACTCTGAAACTGCTAGTTTCAACAATTTTACTCATACAGACCATAGTATAGAGTGCAGCTAGGAATATAACACAGTGCATTAATTAATCTGAAGGAGACAGGACAATCATGAACAATGAAATTCATGCACCAAACATGAAACCCCAAGAGCTTCCCCAGTTATGGTAATAACTTGTCTCTTTCCTGTGCTTGAGGTTGCCAACTTGGAATGGCCACTCTCAACTACACTGGCAAGAGCAAAGAATGTACAATAGGCTATTAGGCAATTAAGTCATCTGCAGACAGAAGAAACACTAGTTAGATTTGGTCTGGTATATGAAATGTTTGCCCAAGTGTAATTTGTTATTCCCAGGCAAAAACAATGTTAACGTGAAATAAAGTAAATGATTCTCCATTCACAACAAATGCAGTGCAAGAACATTACTAGTTTTATTAAAAAAACCCACAAAGGTCCAAAATGATGTTTATGAGCCACTACTGTTTCTGGTCTGTGTGTAGAAGAAGAAGTGAGCAGCAGTCAAGTGAATGACTGAATTGTGCAGGGTCTGAGCTGTAATCAGTGGCAAATATCTGTTTTGTGTTTGTATTTTTCTAGCTATGTGTCTGTCACAGTTACACGGTTAGCTACACTTCTGTTCCCTTTCTGGTCTCTCTGAGTGTACCCCATAAGGTGCCCTCAACTAGCCTGTGGTGCAGTTCCGTAGTTCTCCCACTCTTAGACCAAACTCTGGGCTACAGTGTCCAGTGCGTCAGTTGTGCTTACCGAGCAGGTCAGAGTGAGTTCTAGAACCTGCAGTTCCTCCCTTTAGCAAGGTGTAACCAGTGCGAATTAGTGACAAAAGAGTCCTCAACACAAAATTATTGTTTATTTTAAACTGTGGGAACAAAGCACCTAGAGAAAAAGAATTTTAAAATAGTTGACATGCATGTCTGCCTTACCTAAAGGCTTACCATCCCTGATGGTAATCTAGGCAGGCCTAACTTCTTCAGATACCCCAGTGTCCCCGTGTCTCAGTCTCTTGGTCCAATAAAAGATATCACTTCACTTACCTTGTCTCTAATATTCTTACAGTGACCATCCCAATAACTAGGTCAATATACAGCATTCATAAATTATTACAGAGCAGCTCCAATTCTGTCACAGAATCTACAGTATTTGAGCTGACTAAGAACTGTGCACATCCAATTATTTTTGTTTCCCCAGGCTGTTTGTTCTTCTCATCCATCTGTTATGTCTTGTTTGTTAGGCTGAAAACTCTTGAGGCAGAGATTCTTTGTACAGTGTCTAGCATAGGGGTTCTCAAACTTCATTGCATTGCAACCCCCTTCTGACAACAAAAGTTACTACACAACCCCAGGAGGGGGGACCAAAGCCTGAGCTTTGTGTGGGGGCAACGCCGAAGCCTGACCCCTGCTACCCCTAGTGGGGGCTTCGACCCTGGGTAGTGGGGCTTGGGCTTTGGCTTCGGGCCCAGACCCCAACAAGTCTAACACCAGCCCTGGCGACCCCATTAAAACAGGGTTATAACCCACTTTGGGGTCCTGACTCACAGTTTGAGAACCGTTGGTCTAGCACAACGGGGGTCCAAGCCTGATTGGCCTTTAGGTGGTACTATTATATTAATATCAATGAATAATAAAGTTTTGGTCCATATTGAATTTATGGTCAAAGGGCCAGATCCTGTGTGGCTTTATGACCCCAGCCTCTTCTACCCTACACTACTTGACAACATATGTCCAAGCTCGGGGGGGAATGGGGCAGGGGGAGAGGGAAGGGATGCAGGAGCCAGTCATGACAGCTCTGAATCTTCTATATGCTAGGTGAATTCCCATATGGCCAAATGGGCATGGCTTTCTGGTTCCTCTGTAGTGTCACAGGAACAGGTACCCACAAGAGAATCTGGTTCAAATATCTTATTTGTAATAACAAAACCCAGTCTTTTGCAAACTTAAGCCACAGGACCTCGGAACTTGTTTTGTCACTTTATACTGTTTTAATTTTCTTTTTATTTGGTAGAAGACTACAACTGGAAGAGTTATTAGAGCTGCCTGAATAATCCAAAAACTCAGGTGGCTGACCAAGTTACCAAATGCATTTGGACCACTGCTGTGCTTTTTCCTTTTTCTCTGTGTGTCCATTTTTAATCTTTCCAAGTCTCATAAGGTCATAAAGTTTAAGGCCAGAAGGTATCACCAGATCATCTTATCCGACCTCCTGTATAGTAAAGTCTCTTCTCAGTCTGTCTCTTCTTTCTGTGTATCTTTCTCTTTACTTCTGTTCTCTTCTTTGCAATTCACTCTGGTTCTTTGCTGTGTGCATCTTAGGCCTGGTCTACACTCGGGGGCTGGGGGGGGAAAGAATCGATCTAAGTTACGCAACTTCAGCTACGTGAATAACGTAGCTGAAGTCAACGTATGTAGATCTACTCACCGTGCTGTCCTCACTGCGGTAAGTCGATGGCTGACGCTCCCCCGTCGACTCTGCCTGCGCCTCTCGCTCCGGTAGAGTACCGGAGTCGACAGGAGAGCGCTTGGGGGTTGATTTATTGCGTCTAGATTGGACTAGACACGATAAATCGACCCCCGCTGGATCGATCGCTGCTCGCCGATCCGGCAGGTAGTATAGACAAGCCCTCACCCTTTTGCTTCTTCAAGACTAAGGTATACAGCTCAAGAATAAGAGTAGTATTGTGTTTCTGCACCAAAGTCAATAACCACTTAAACACGGAGGACAAGATCCTCAGCTACTATAAATCAGTGGAGCTCCACTGAGCCAATGGAGATATGTCAATTTTCAGCAGCTGAAGATCTGTCTGTGATGACACTGGACAGTAATGTTAAATACTGCGATCCAGGTTTCCAGAACACTATCACTAGCCCAGAATTACTTTATACAGAGGTATAAAGAGCTAAATGCCTTAAAACTGAGTTAAGGATAAATGTGATTCTTTAAATACTCATGTCCACACATGCATGTGAGTGAGTACACACACAGCTTATTTAAAATGTTATTTCTAATTTGTGAAATTTGTTGACACATATTTATACTTTTACCTGATACTCTCACCTCCCCTATCAGACACCCAGCATGTTCAATTCTGACGTCTGTGACTCTTCTGGCCTTCTTAATAAAATAATAATAATGTCATCTAGCTCTTATATAACACTTTTCATCACTATCTTCATTTTACAGATGGGGAAACTGAGGCCTAAAGAAGGGCGGTGACTTTCCTAAGGTCACACACAGCAGGCCAACAGAAGAGCTGGGAATAGAACCCAAATCTCCTGAGTCTCCATCCCGTGTGCTTCCACTAGGCAATGCTGCCTTTTAGATCTATATATGTTGCTACACATCAAAGCACTGAACATTACCTAATGAAATCCTTGTAATGTCTGTTTGAATTAGGTTGGCCACCAACGTAAAGCAAGCCTTATTTTGGATGGGTGAGAAAATAGCATGGAGACAAAGTTAAATCCCTAAGACCAGCTATAATCAGTTAAGATGCTGAACCAACGTATTTCAAAAAGAGGCAACGTGTGCGGTAGAGAAATAAGCACAGGACTGGGTATCTTTGGCTATCCCTTGATGCGGGGATGATGTCTGCCACGGTGGTTCATTGGTGGGTTTTTAAGTGTCTGAGGAGCCCAATTTGTGCCCTGCAGATTTTCTCACAGAAGCGACAGGTGTAATCTTGGAGGAGACATAGTTGTTGGCTGGACTGTTGTGCCCTTTCTTTCCTCCTTTGTCTTTGTCTCATGAGCACCTCTGTTCTCCTCAAAGTGAGCTGTGTCTTGGTGTATCGTGTGGCGCAACTGTGTTCTGTTCGGCGCTGAGCCCTCGTAGTTTGTTGGGTTGATACCTTCCTTTTTAAGGTGTACTTTTGAAGCGCTTCCGCTGTCCTCCACGAGCCCTTCTTCCCTGACTTAACTGAAAGGAGTACTTGCTTCAGAAGGCAAGTGTCAGGCAAGTGTCACGTACACAGTGGCCAGCCCAGTGGGTTGGTGTTTCATGACCTGCACTTCTATACTGCTGATGCTGGCTGCAGAGAGAACGCTGATGTTAGTGCGTTGGTTTTCCCAGCTGATCCTGAGAACCCTCCTGAGGCAGCGCTGTTGGAACCACTCCAGCCGCTTGAGATGTCATCTATAGGTTACTCACACCCATAGAGAAGGGTGGGGATGACAATTGCCTTGTAAACCAAGATATTGGTGCCTGTTTGCAGATCTCTATCAATGAAGACTCATTTGAGTAGTCTTCCAAAGGATGTGCTGACACAGCGAATCCTGTATTCAATTTTTGTGTCAATGCTGGCTGTTTGGGAGAGGTAGCTGCCAAGGTATAGAAAATGATCCACGTTTTCCAGGGGTTCTCTGATGATGGTGATTTGTGGAGTATGAAGAGTAGTTTGTGCAGATGAGGGCTGGTAGAATACCTTGGCTTTCCCAGCAGTGATAGGCACCTGCAAAAAGGTTTAGGGTAGTTTGCAGGCTCTGCGCGTGCAAGAATGACAGTTCCTGCATACGGAAGGTCAGTGATGCCAATTCTTGTGATCTTAGATTTTGTTTGGAGACATCAGAGATTGAGGAGTTGACCATCCATACAATACTAAATCCCGATTTCATCAGGAAGATGGTCACAGATGAGAATTAGGATCACGGCAAGGTAAATGGAGAAGAGTGTTGGAGCAATGACACAGCCTTGCTTGACACCAGTGTGAATGATGAATGGTTTGGTTTCTGAGCCATTGCACAGAATGGTGGCAGTCATCCCATCACAGAGTAGTCTGATGATGGAAATGAATTTCTGTGGACAGTCAAACCTACACAGCACCTTCCATAGAGCATCACGACTGACAGAGTCAAAGGCCTTGGTTAGATCGATGAATGCATTGAACAGTTCCTGGTGTTGCTCTCTGCACTTCTCCTGAATCTGTCATGCCACGAAGATCGTGTCAGTTGCGGTCCTCTCTGATGGACCACAACCTTGTCATGGTGGAGAGGCCTGCATGGGCTAAAGACCCTTGGAGCTACATCGTCCAGAGCTTTCATATTCCTGATAGGGTCCCTCTTGGTGAGCAGGTTTGAGGCAAGGCTCCTGACTAACCGCGGTCCAAACTTCACAAGATCCCAACGGTGGATCAGGTGCATATAGAGGACCTTTTAGTACTCTGCGTCTGTGAAGGCGGATGAGGGATGCAGCAGGAAGGAGGTGCCCTGGTTGTCTTGGATCTCCTTGCCACTAGGTCAGGGTTTTCCTCCTGTCAAGTCACGTGTGGTCACCGCCCATGCACCAGTCTCCACACGTTAAAAGATTTCATGCGCAGGCCTCTGCCAAAGGGCTCACACCCGCACAAAGCCCTGCACTGGGGAAGACAGGAGTGGCGGTGAAGACAGGAGCAGTGATTTCTGGGAATAGTCACAAATCTGCAACTTCATGGCTGAAACAAGAGATACAAGACAATGAATTTCACCACCTGGAATGGCCACACGCTTAAGGACTCTCAGCACAGTGAATGCCCAGAAAGAAGAACTGCCATAACTGCCAGAGAACTGGCAAGACTCAACATTGATATTGCAGCGAATTGGGGCGATGAGGGCCAATTAAAAGAGGATGGAGGTGGCTACACCTTCTTTTGGAAAGGAAAGCCACCTGAAGAGAGACGCATTCACGGGATTGGCTTTGCCATCAAAAATAACATCGCCAGTTGGCTTCTGGAGCTTCCCATGGGGATCAACGAGCATCTCATGACTCTTCGGCTCAAGCTCAGCAACAGCTAATATGCCAGTCATCAGTGCATAAACCCCAACACTTGATGATGATGAAGACAACAAGGAGCAGTTTTATCGTGCTCTCGATGCAGTGCTCACAGCCACATCTAAGGCAGACAAACTGAAATCTCTGAAGAGGATCAATGCCAGAGTCGGATGGGACCCCCAACTCTGGAGTGGCACAACAGCAAAGAAGGGTGGCAAATGTAAACCCAATGATCTTCTCCTCCTCAGCAAATGTGTGGAGCATGACCCGCAAATACACAAATACCATCTTTAGGCAGAGTAACAAATTTAAAACCACCTGGAAACATCTTCGGTTCAAACACTGGCACCTCCTTGACTATGTTATAGTCAGAGCCCGAGATTACACCAATGTCCGTATAACATGAACCATGAGAGGTATAGATCACTGTTGGACACACCATCCATGAGTAAGATCAATCATGTACCTGCAGCTCGCTTCACCACACCACAAACACCCCAAAACTAAGCAAAAGTGGTATAACATCAAAGCACTTCAAGATCAAGTCAGCTGCAAGACGTTCCAGCAATACCAGTCTGAGAAACTCTCTAACTTGCCCGATAACATCACTGACATTCAAGAGCACTGGGATCATCTTAAAAATGAATGTACTGAAACTACAGGATATTCCACTCATCAGCACCAGAACTGGTTTGACAAAAACAAGGAAATCCTAGCATTAATTCAACAGAAAAGAATTGCATTCTGTAACTGGCAAAATGAGTCCTCTAACCAACGAAAACATGAGGCTTATCACTGCTCAAAGCCGAAGTCCAAAGGAGGCTATGTGACATCAAAAATAAGCGGTAGCAAGAGAAGGCTTCTGAGGTCCAGGGTTTCGTAGATCAAGATGACATGATCAGCTTCTTTCAAGCAACAAAAGCTATATATGGGCCATCTCCAAAGGCCCAACCTCCTTACGTTCCCAGGATGGCTCCACCCTCTTCAAGGACAATGCGGTCACTGAACAATGCTGGAAGCAACACTTTGAGAGCCTACTACACTGCGAATCCATGGTCTCTGAAGACACCACTGAGTCTATTCCACAATGGTCAGCAATAGAACACCTTGCTGATCCTCCATCTTTTGAGGGAGTCCAGTGTGCCATTATCCAGACAAAAAAATTACAAAACAACGGGCCCAGATTGCAGCCCATCTGTGGTTTTTAAAACTGGTGGAACAATGCTCCAGCGCAAACTTTGCCAACTCCTTGACAAAATCTGGACCTGCGAAGAAATTCCACGCCAACATTGTTACAATATTCAAGAAACGGGACAAATCTTTGTGCGGGAACTAGAAGTACTGCCCTCCTCTTCAGTGTAGGGAAGATCCTTGCCTGCATCTTATTAAACTGCCTTCTCCCCCTTGCTGAGGAACTCCTGCTCAAATCACAGTGTGGCTTCAGGCCATCCCAAGGCACTGGGTATCACACATTCTTAAATACCAAGCCCTGCTCTACCTTGGACTTCCTGCATGGCTATGGGCAAGCCACTTCTCCCTCATTTTTTCCAGCTGTAAAAGGGGAATAACAAATCCTACCTCGCAGAGCTTTTTGATTAATGAACTAATATTCATATGGTGCTTTGAAGATCTAAAGCACTAGCAACCTCCAAGTTTTGTTGTTGTTGTATTTTTAAAGAGAGCACTCTCAGTATTCATATGAGAGCATATGTGCCCATGGAAAATATTTTACTCAGAAATGTGGATATTAGTAGAAAAGTCTGGACAAAAAAATCCTTATTTATATCAAAGCATGTACAAATGTACATAAACACAAATTTAGAGAGATTATAAAGCAATTCTGCAAGTTCTGGGAGGGAGTCCGGTCCTCTTCAGCTAGGACTAAAATATGCAGCCATGAGGAGTCGGATTTGAATCAGAAAAGATGATGGCTCTTGAACAGTCAAACATGACAGCCTGATAGAAGATGAGAAGAACACTAGAAATGTGCAGAAGTGAAACACTATCCTTCACAAGCATGATGTTGGGAGTCCTAACTACTTCATCCAATCTATTACTGAGGCAAGGAGAAAATACTGTTCAAATGCCTAATGCCCAAATGATATTAATAATCCTGGAAGTCAGATTCTTCTGCTGGCAATGGATGCACAGAAACAGCTGGCACCAAGAAGTTAAGAGATTAAGAAGAGAGATGAAGCAATCCCTGATTGCTGCTTTCAACAAAGAGCTGATTAGCCTTACCTTGAGAGTTGAAGATATACCGGTCAGTTATGTTCTTGTCCAGTTCTCCATTCATCAGCAGGTTGGGAAGCATAATACACACCCCAAAGTTGTTATGTAGTCAGCCCAGAGAAGTAAAGCAAATACGTTTTCAGATTGGTGAGAATACGGCAGGGAGACAAAGTAAAATCCCCTAAATCACCAAACCGGCCCTAATAATTTAGGAGGTTCGAGCAACCCTTTTGAAATATAATTTATCTGTGCAAAGGGGAGTTAGTGCTAATCCTCACTAGATAAAATGAGTGTCTGTCTGATGTAAAGAGGAGGTTCATCCAGATAACCTGTCTGCTAAATTCCAAATTTAGCCAGATAGGGTTGCTGCCTTCAGGACAAAGAGAAAATAACTGAGGAATCTTACTTAGGCTGCTGCTCAATAGTACAGTATTTATAGCTCAGCTTTCTCAGTGTTTCTCCATCTGTAAACCGCACTGAGATTAGTGTAGGAGAATATAGCAGGATTACAATATTTGCAATAAACGTTTAAGATTCTATAACAGGTAATGTTTTCAATAACTGCAATGATCTTACCCTTTGCCTTAGACATAAATTACAGACACACCTTTGTTTATCAGTATCAAGAAAATTGAGCTTTGAAATTCCATAAAATACAAATCTGTTCGCATTAAGAAACCAGTAGAAACCAAATAAATGCATATGCACAAGAAGCTGACCAAAATGGCCTTATTAATAGTGAGTGCCACTTTGGAGGGAGCTGTCGATTGGAGAACGACCAGAAGCTCGTATGTGGGATCCTGAACCTCCTCCAGCAGGTTCTGGAGGGTGTCTGCGATCCTCCTTGGCAGCTCTTAGTACTGCTTATGAAGAAGAAGAGGCCTTCAGCTGATCTGGCAGTACCACCTGCTTTGGTTGCTCTGACTTCTCTTGTTCCTTTCCCTGCTCCAGGGGCAGTTCTTCTGGTATTCTTTGACAAGAGCAATACCGCCGGTGTTCAAAGTGTAAGACTCTACAGTAGGGGTCCCATGCACTTCAGTAAGGTCAGTGGGTGGGATCACAGTAATAAAGGGCAGATCCCATGGTGGGTACCATTGATCCTTTGACATTACGTAAGAGTCCCATGAATCTCGGAATCCCCAAATAGCTCTGGAGGCCGCATCTGGGTTGACATGCAAAGGATGAACCATCGGTGGAACCAGAGGTACTGGCTCCTGCTCCTCTTCAGAATAAGAGTCATCAAACTCGAAGGGTGAAGCCATCAGTACTGGCTACCTTTTGATGACTTGGCCAGAGGGTAACCAGGTGAATAGATCCCTGACAGTGTCAGGGCATCCACAGGTCTGCTAGTGCTTGAGATCAGTGAGTGATACGTGAACAGTGCAGTGATGTCTCTCACTAGTACCAAGTCCGACAGGATTGGTGACTCCAGATCTGTGTAAACTGCCATATCTTTGAGAAGGGCATACCGAGCTCTGGCAAGACTCTTTAGTACTGGATCCGTTGGTGCAGGCACAGGTATGGCTGCCTTGGCACAGTGTGGAACTGTTGGTGAAAAAGGGGATCAGTCCTTACTGTCCTTAACCGGTTTTGAGGACAGTTTCAGAGCACTAGACACTCCCACTATCGCCGGTGCTGTCCAATGATCACAAGATTTCCAGATGGGCCAATTCTGGGGAGTGGAGTCTCATTTAGCCCTGAGGGGAGGGAGGAAGCAGCCCTCTTTTTAGCAGACTTATGGGACATTTTGTCTGTCTTCTTGTGAGGGTGCTTCTCCTTACCCTCATTGTGCCTCTTTTTATATGAGGCCTTAAGCCTGCTGGAGTGTTCCATCGGTGCCTGAGGGGCACTGCTCGGAGGATCCAGCCAACATGGTGGGGAGCAGAAAGGCACTGGGTCCAACCAAGGCCTCCTGGAGAGCTTCTTTAGGTGCTTGCAAAGTCTGGACTCCCGGGTCTGCCTAGTACAGGGGGAAAGGAGTAGCAGATGTCACATGTTGATGGGATGTGTGACTCTCCCAGGAAGTAAAGGCAGCTCATGCACAGGTTGCTTACCAGGAAGACCTGAAGGCACCTGAGGCAAGGCTTGAAGTCTGGAACTTTGGGGATAAATGCCCCAAACGTTGGAGGGGCCCCACACCCAATGCCAGCTAACTAAACTATGACTATTAACACCACTTATAAAAACTACAAAGAATTAAAACTAATTAACTCTACACGTTTTTACAGGAACAATGGATCTAGGAAGCTAGAAGACACGGACAAAGGGGGGTTCCACCCTAGACTGCAAGTGGCAGAAAAGAAACTGGAGAAAAAGACAGTTCATACTGTCCCTTATGCCCCCAGTCTGCAGCACAGCAAGGCAAGGGGTACAGGTGCAGACCAACCGACACTGCTACTGAAGAATTTTCAGACGCAGGCATGCAAAGCAAATGCACACCCACAGTGAATAACCATAGGCACCAGCATTCTAAGAAGAAAGGGCCAACAGTCACAATACACACTATTTACTCCACTGTGCTGTACAAGACACAAAAGTGAAGAAAGGCCCTTCTCCGAAGAGCTTACAATCCATGGCCAAAATGCCGCAACTGGATCTAAGTAGACAGATTCTTGTCTCTGTGAGGAGCCCCCTTGAAGACAGTGGGCACAGCATCTGCCTGTGCGGCCGCAATCAGAGGAACATGGCCTCCAAGACACACACAGAGAAGACATGATGTACAGCAGTACTCAGAAGCGGAAGTTAACATGGACATTGAAATGAATGTTAATCTCATTTTTTCTGGCCATCATGTAAGAAATGAGGTTTTTGGAGTGATCTCAATAATCAGAGGGTGGATCATTATATTCTAGCAAGAGGTGCAATATTATAGATATTCTAGCAAGAGGTGCAACAGAAAGACCAAAACTAGACAAACATAAGGACAGGAAATAACTGAGATACCACTGTGTGACAACTGGTGGTAAATGATGACTTTTTGGTGGTGAACACTGCATTTTGGTCTGTCTTTACAACATAGTTTGTTCTTTAGGGAAGCTGAGGCTCCACCTGCTCTGCATCCCCATGTGTAGGAAGGGAAGTGACAGTCTTCTGGTGATAGTTCTCCACCCACTCAGGGTCTGGCAATGCAGTTAGCATGGGAGGAGGGGGGCTCCGTACATTTCTCTGCTTCAGCATGCCGTTAGGCTCACAATTGAGCCCTGAAAAAATAAGGCAGGTCCTATTAAAGTCAGTTGAAAGAGTTCCATTATCTTCAATGGGAGTTGGACTGAGTCTCTAGATACTAATGATACGTACCTAAAAATGTCTTAGATTCTAGGGACAGACCTTAATTTATATCTCAAATGAAAGCAATGGGAAGTGAAAGGGAAAGTGGAACCTCTCCCAGAAATCCATGGAAAAATGATTTTCATACTAAAAGGAATAGCATAATACAACTGTTATTCAGTTTCTTATTCATATTCTTATTCTTATATTATACCCATCACTATGATATCAGGGGTCCTAGAATTGGAATGAGGAAAGGTAGTTTGCTTTAAATCCACCACCTTACAGGAGTTTTGTTAAGAATATATTGCCCAGCCCTAACGGAAGTAAAAATGTAAGAGATGGACTTTTTTAATAAATATGTTTAGATAACACTATTTAAGAGCTTAAATCATTTAGGCCCAAACTTGGGAATCAGTTGTCAAGCCAGATAGCAAAGCTATTCCCTAGTGTTCTCTGCAGAAGACCAGAAGAGGAACAATCTCTCTCCTCCATGATGCTTGCGGTTGTGCTTCAAGGCACCCCATTCAAGAGATACCTACTTCCTGTGCAGATCCCCTCCATATATCCCACTCCCTCAGAGAGCA
This sequence comes from Eretmochelys imbricata, assembly GCF_965152235.1. Lineage (NCBI taxonomy): Eukaryota > Metazoa > Chordata > Testudines > Cheloniidae > Eretmochelys > Eretmochelys imbricata. The sequence goes on from NC_135573.1 coordinate 247,538,306, forward strand.
GTACCACATCAGGGATCTGACTCTCACAAAATACATGGATAGACTTAGACGTTACAAATAAATACTTTCCAAAACAACATATTTGAAAATCATCCCTTTTTTCCTTATCTATCAGGACCTGAATGCTAGACTGAGACTTGATGACATTGCACACATAGAAAAAAGTACAGATAGCTGAATTCTTTATACTGTTCTACGAGTGTGATGGCAGAAAAAACTTCTTTCAGTTTGTTCTGTATTCTGTTTGGATTAAATTCAGCAAGTCCGTATAATACACTGGACAGTCTTGCTTTCATTAATTAAAGTCTAAAATTGAAGAAACTGTTAACTGCTTTTTGCAAAAATGAACTTTTTATACTTTAACAAACACAGGTATGGACATTACAGGTTACCTTCTTAGAAAAATATCATAGGAACTAGGATTGTCAAACTCCACACAATATTTACAAACATTACCCTTAACAGTATTTAAATAGGACCTGGTCATTTGTTTTTAGTGTCTGAAGCAATGAACAAAACATTGAGGATTATACTTTGCATAGTAACAAGTACTGTAGAAAGAAGTTAAGATGAGTTTGCATTCATTAGCAAGTATCTACCAGGGAGAAACACTGCTGTTTTCAATAACTGTTTGTTTGTACTACTAGTGATAATAATCTTATCCACCAATCATAGTCATGCTCAGTTCATGCTCAGCGATTACTTCACATGCCATACCAACAAAAGGCAGCCAGCTCTGGGATGAAATGTGGAAATCATTCTGCAACACCAGTACTGCACAACAGAGTGCTTAGGAGAGGAATTATCCAGTGGAAACTGCAGGGGCAATCTAGATAGGAAGAAGCTATCAAATGGAACTAATTCTTGCAAAAAGAATGGTGAGATCTTTGTGTGGTTTACCACTGATATCTAATCCAAAGAAAATCACACCAGATTATTGCTCTTCATCTCTAGCTCCTTTGCTCTGCTTCCTAGGTGCAAAAGAACTAGACAACTTCCCTACCAAAGTAACTGCGGATTCCTCCAGAATGGAGGAACCCCCACTAGCACAGCAAGTTACAACATCCATTCTCCCCCTCGCCCCTCCCGCCCCAGACAGGGTGTATTTTGGGACTTGGTGAGGGCATGGCTGGAGTGCCCTTGTGCTCCATCAATCCTTGCCTCTGTAATGGCCCTCCACCCTAGGTCCTGCATCAATCTTAATTCAACTAGACTGAGGATCTCACATGTCATCTGCATCAATTTAATGTCCCATAATACTTGGCTGGGCATTGGTTTCAATACAGACTTAACAGGGTTGCACTCTTCTTTGTAAATCACCAATACCACTGCATACAGAACCTAGGTTTTCCTGTGATGTTTTTCATTAAGCGGCTAAGTTAATGTGATTCAACAAGATCACTGTCCAATGTCATTTGGCTGCAAATATGGACTGTATAAAGACAACATGGAAGGAAAAGTATCTTAATCTATAGATGTTAAATGCCAGGGTGATATTTTAACCAGGGCTATTAACAATTTAAGACTTTTAACTCTTCTAGCACCCACATTAACTGCAGCCAGTTTCTTCACATCACCTTCCAGCAGGGGATCACAACCTCTCTCCTCCTAGTGCAACTCAAATAAATTTCTCCCATGCCTGTTTCCATCTCCCTTAGGATCAAAGATAGATTTATTTTTCTCAGAGGTGTCTGAAAGTGACTGTTAATAGGAACTGTTGACACAACCAAACCTAGGCATTTTACATTTTATGTTGCTTAGGGTAGAACATAAAGATGAAATCACAAATAAAATTAATGTTAAGCAGAACATAAACCAGCTAGACTAAAGCATTATGAAAAGTGTAGCTGTCTAGACTCTAAACCAAATTACGGGGAATACTGATTAAACAAGATGAAACATTTCCATCATAGAAAGATCTTTGTGCCGGCCAACTGATGCCAGCCTGTCAGTGTTCTTCAGAGGTCCAGCAAGATGTGAGAGTTCAGCTTAATTACTCCCTTCTCTCATAGTCTTATGTGTCTCTGTGAGCCCAGATGTTAAGAATCTTCATTATTATGTTGAATATTGCCTCACTCTTTAATCCAGACATTAATATACCACCATAATTTTGTGCAAAGTTACAATGCAAAATTGATTAGACTTAATATCACTTTTTTCAGCTAGTTTTTAAATTTTCCTTCTATTAATTTGCACTGGTTTATAGCTCTGCATTTCAAAAGCCTTTCAAATTTTCAACCTGAGTGAGTCATATACACAAATAATATAAAAACTATCAACATAAAAACCAATTAATCAGTCCAAGAAAGACTAACACTCTGGTGCCTATAAATATACTTTTTTGCAATGCATTTCTATGTGTTTACATATAAAATGAAGAAATATTATAAATTACTAATTTGAAATTTTACCTTCGTATCAGATTTTTGTACAAATGACCAGTTTCTTATATATTTATATATTCTTATATAGAGAGTTTTCTTATATATTTCTTTGCTTTATGAGTATACTGATCTTTAAACTAACTAACTGAATGCTCACAAAAGCATAAAGGACATTTTTGTTCTTCCTAGGGTGGTTTAACACTGAATATTTACAAGACTTAGGGCTTCTAGTTTCAAGAAGTGTATGTACAAAGTTTAGTCTACTATAAAAAACAGTGCTAGGAGAACAAGAAAAACATTTTCTGAGCCAAAGGCACCAACTACAATATTATCAATTTCATGCAGCTTACCTTAGGAAAAATAAAGTAATGTAGGAAAGGGGATTGATTTAACAAGATCAGAGAAAAACAGCACCTTATTCTTGTCTCTGTAACAGAAAGAGTTCATGGCTGTTAAAGAGAGATTCAAACACAGGGTTTTCCTTAGGCTTGGTCTACACTACCAACTTACGTTGGTATAACTACCGTCTTAACCCCCAGCGTAGACAGTGCTATGTCAACAGGAAAAGTGCTCACGTCGACATAACTCCCGCCTCTCAGGGAGATGGAGTACCTACACCGACAAAAGAATCTCTCCCGTTGGCGTAGGTAGCATCTTCACTAAGCGCTGCAGTGCTGTTAAGTGTCGACTAGCCCTTAGTATCATCTCTTCATTGTGTGTTTGTGATTGGGGCAATAATGTTCTGGTTCTCTCTGTGTAATGCTCACATCACACACCTTTGTTGAACTGTACAGAACACAGAAGTGCTTTTTACACTATGTGTTATGGAAAATACTTCATGATACTATTTCCCCTTCCCTTTTCACCTGCCAAAATTTCAGGTTTCCATAACTTGCTTCATCACCTTACCTATTCTGTCAGGTTGGAATTCACCATGGTTTGATATCAAATGCTAGATCTTGAAAGTGCTCCCTTTCAACAACTGATATATGCCTTTCTGCTGCTATGGTTAAAGATACACCAAGAAGAACAGTAAAGAAAGAGATGAGAAATGATCTAATAACACCAGCCAGAAGTAAACTAATGCAATAATTGTACTATATTCCTCTGGATAGCAAGATACCTTATCTCAAACAGCAGTTTTCAGATAAACCTACTCATAACTAATAGTAAGACAAAAGACATTTTGAGAAGAACAATCTGACAAAGGAAAAGAAATTGAAATAGCAACAAAATGATAATTTCAGTCAAAAAATTTCAGACACAGGTAACAGGATTACCTGGTCATAAATTCAAAGATAATCTGCTTTCTTAATCATTGTTATTACTTTCTATTGTTTATGTATAAGTAATGAGTTGTGATATGAAGAACGCTAGGGAGATTTACATTTTCATCAAAGCCAGAGATGCCATCAGCAGTGACAGTCAGATTTTCTAAATGGTTTCTGATCCTGAAGCAAGCACATAGTAAGCAAACCAGATGTTCTGGTTTAAGTGAGATCATCTTAAGTTTTGAAGCACTATCTTGTCATTCCATTATATATGCTCATTCATCCCATTTTGAGGCCATTCCCTACAGTTCAGTCTGCTTGTCCCTCAGCTTGCTTCATCAGCACTCCTAGAAATGTGTCTTCTGGGGAAACTCAGCCCAGGAACTGGACAGCTCAACAAAAGGAGATCTGTCACTGTTAATTGCCCTTAGCGTGTGGAGAAACTTCACAGAATGATATTCAGAGAAGAACACACACACACACACCTCCGCTTTCAGAGCTAATTATGGAATGGGAGGGGCACACACACAATCTAAAACTGCAGCTGACTCAACCTCATTTTGGTAATCAGAAAATCTCAAGTCAATAAAGTAGAATTTCATATCTAGTAATTCTTCTCTGTGATATCATCCCATCAGGTACACTCTGCCATGTACCCAACAAACATAGTACCCTTAGAAGGACAGAGTTTTGACACCCTCTATAGGATTAATGCCTCCCCTCTTCTCAGGGTACATCTACACTACAGCCAGGATCGACGCTCTGAGATTGATCGACCGGCGGTTGATTTAGTCGGTCTAGTGTACATCCGCCAAATTAACATCAGATCACTCTCCAGTCGACCCCGTACTCTACCCCCAACAAGAAGAGTAAGGTAAGTCGACAAGAGAGTTTCTCCCATTGACCCCCCCAAAGGTGTAGACCCCACGGTAACACGAAATAAGGTACACTGACTCCAACTACATTATTCATGTAGCTGGAGTTGCGTAGCATAGGTCGACTTACCGTGGTAGTGTAGACACAGCCTCAGAGATTCAACTGAGCTGTAACTTAAATCAAAATAGAACTTAACAAAAACAACCCCACAGAACTAAAACAGATCTGACAAGGCCAAGGTGGGTATCTACATCAGTAGAAGTGAACCACAGAAAAGCGTTACCACACAAGAAATTCTCCTTTCAATGACTTGGTTCTATGATCAGTATAGACTGATATCATCCTTCAGTCAACAGTCAGAAAGGAGTTACCACACAAGAAATACAGACTGATATTTGTATTTCTTTGCAAGATGCAGACTGATATCATCTGAGCAACATATCCCCAACCAAAAGGCAGAGAAACACAGAGAGGGAAATCAACATGCTAGGTGCTATACAGAGCCATCAGGGCAGTAGGATTAAGAGAACCCAATTCTGCCTCCCGTCATTAAAAATTCAACAAAAAAAGACAGATTCAACTAACAAACTGGTGGAACTCGAAAGGAACTTTACTGAAATCACAGGCTTCCATCGCTCACTGCCTGGGGCAGTCCACAACAGCCCTAGCCAAATTAACTTTATATCCAGGTGAGGGGAGGTCTCCTACCTTGTTGTCCTCTGCAAACATTGGGCCTTTTCAGGATCTTCAACTAGGATGATGGAGTTTTGCGATTTTTCATATTCAATGGAATGGTGGAGGTAAATATTAATAGCCTCTACATATCAAAGAAAAGCATAGCTTCTCTATCTGCACTCTAGCACTCTGGGCAATGGCGCAGCTTCACAGATAAAGGAAAGGGTACAGAGAAAGGCAACAAAAATGATTAACAGTACGGAACAGCTTCCATATGAGGAAAGATTAAAAAGACTGGACTATTCAACTGGGAAAAGAGATGACTAAGGGGGGATATGATAAAATCATGAATGGTGTGGAGAAAGTGAACAGAGAACTGTTACCTACCCCTTCACATAACATAAGAACCAGGGATCATCCAATGAAATTAATAGACAGAAGTTTTAAAACAAACATAAGAACAGCCATACTGGGTCAGACCAATGGTCCATCTAGACCAGTATCCTGTCTTCCAACAGTGGCCAATGCCAGATGCTTCAGAGGGAATGAACAGAATAGTTAATCATCAAGTGATCCACCCGTCACGCATTCTCAGCTTCTGGCAAACAGAAGCTAGAGACACTTCAGAGCATGGTTTTGCATTCCTGCCCATCCTGGACAATAGCCATTGATGGACCTATCCTCCATGAACTTATCTTGTTATTTTTGGACCCTGTTATAGTCTTGGCCTTCACAATATCCTCTGGCAAAGAGTTCCATAGGCTGACTGTGCATTGTGTGAAGAAGTACTTCCCTTTGTTTGTTTTAAACCTGCTGCCTAATAATTATGTGTTATGAGGAGTAAATAACACTTCCTTATTTACTTTCTCCACACCAGTCATGATTTTATAGACCTCTATCATATCCCCCCTTACGCATCTCTTTTCCAAGCTGAAAAGTCCCACTTTTATTAATCTTTCCTCATATGGAAGCTGTTCCATACCCCTAATCATTTCGTTGCCCTTTTCTGTACCATTTCCAATTCCAATATTTTTTTTTTGAGATAGGGTGAACATATCTGCACGCAGTATTCAAGATGTGGGCACACTATGGATTTATATAGACACAATATGATATTTTCTGTCTTATTATCTATCCCTTTCCTAATGATTCCCAACATTCTGTTAGCTTTTTTGACTGCCACTGCACATTGAGCTGGAAGTACATAAGTACTTCACGCAACACACAGTTAACCTGTGGAATTCATTACGCGGGGAAGCTGTGAAGGCAAAAAACTACAACTGGATTAAAAAAATTAAATAAGCTCATGGAGGATAAGTCCATCAATAGCTATTAGCCAAGGTGGTCAGGGATGCAACCCCATGCTCTGCGTGTCCCTAAGCCTCTGACTGCCAGATGGTAGGACTCGATGACAGTGAATAGATCACTTGGTAATTTCCCTGTTCTGTTCATTCCCTCTGAAGCATCTGGCATTGGCCACTTTTGGAAGACAGGATACTGGACTAGATGAACCATTATGGCTGTTCTTATGGGACGGAGATTAGGGTAAGGCCCACAGCTATTGGGTTTGAAGCAGGAATTAATGCAGGGCAGTCCTATGGGCTATTTTATGCATGAGGCCAGACTAGATGATCAGTTATGGCCTTAAAAATACATCAGTCTACTTTATTAGAGAAATACAAGGAAAGACCAGTGAGAGAGCAGCCATCTCCACTATTTCACAGGCCGGGAGATTCCTTCCAAAGGACCACCACCTTCCAGGATGTTAGGGGAAGGATGACAGAGTTGAAAAGCTCAAAGGAAGTAAATTGTGTGAGCCCAACACTAATTTTGGCTCCAGTGTGGGAAAGTAGAACTGGCCGGGGGAAAAACAGACAGCAGCTTCAGAAAACCAAGACACCAAGGGAGAAGCACAGAGCACATGATGTCAGTACCAGCGCCCTGGCAGGCCAGGCCTGTATCACATCATCCCTTGAAAAAGCTCAGAATAAAGGGAAAGAAACATTCTTAGCTTGCTCACCGCATCTGAGCTTGATGTAAAGAAGACTGCCCACAGCCTCTTTTCTTCTGGGCAACAGCAAGATGTAGACAACCTGGTGTAAAAGACCAAGCTCCTAGAACATCACTTGGTCAGGAGCCACAATGATAGACTGAGTTGATCTGGGAGAGGTGAAGGTCTCTTGTGACACAAGGCAGGAGAGAAAGGTTAGAAGGACTGATGATTCTCAAGTCACCAGTTACAAATCCACAAAACTACACCCTTCTTGGCCAGTTGAGCAGGTGTGCTTTGTCTTGTAAAGGAACCTCAGATTGGTAGAGAGGAGGTGATGTCGGGGAACACACATACTAGGATGTAACTCCATTAACTGGAGATGTTGCCCTGTGCTACTGTCCTTGGGTCTTGGACTACGCAACGTAAGTTCATTGTTTTCTGGGTTTTCCTGACCAAAATACATCTCTGATTGCCAGGACCAAATCTCTAGATCAGAGATGGAAGAGGCAAGCTTTTTCCCTTAGAATCCATTCGGTGGGATGCATTTTGTCTGAGTCAATAGGCTGCTGGATTCAGCTATTTCAGTATTTGTGGGGTGCTGAGGGGAAAAGAACAGTTGTAGGGCCTCCTGTACCTATTTTACTCTTTGAGCGTTATGATCAGTTGACTTAGGCAACTACTGCTATGTTTTCAATATAAAGGAAAATATGATAATGAAAACAAAACTGATATAAGATTACCAGAGCCATTTTCACCGTTTGAAACTCTAGGGCACTGATGCCTTTGACAATTTCACCTGTTTTGTTGTCCAGTGTTCCTGCTCAGAAACTCAGTGATCAGTTACCTTCCTCCAGGACGTGACTTCCTACTTCTCGAGATATAAACAGAAGCCCTAGAACTGGCTATTCCTTGCACAATGAAGTACGCTGTCCTGCCTTTGACTTAGTATCTGATACTGGTTGTGCCTATGCTTGTGTGACATTTGAGTCAGTCCATCTGAACATTATAGCCCTATGATGTTAAGTCCTTGTCTGGTTAAAAATAGTCTTTGGTTAACCCTGGAAAATAACTCCACTGATTCAAAATCCTCACGAACTGGCACAAGTCCTGACTCTCTGAACCTTTTCTCAGGAAGGAATGACATTTTGGAAGCCGACGACTTGCCTAATCAGGTAGTTCTTCTGGAGAGACACTCTGGGGGGAGTCTTGAGGTCCTGGTTCAAGCACTAAAGTCATATCTGCTTTTGAATATCCCAGTATTTTGAAACATGGACCATAAAAACCAGGAGAACAGTGTGTGGGATGCTCCAGCCAACAGTCTGGAAGTTCTACTGGCAGCTGCTACAGGATGCAGGCCCATGTCGACAAGGAAAAGAAATGCCCAGATTTTTTATTATTATTTTTGAAGGTCAGGGGAGGGGCTGAGTATTACTTAGTCTATCTTCTGCAGAAATCCAGTGTAGGCACACATGAGCTGGGCTTATCATGTCTTCTTCCTTGTGCTTCCCTATGATTTTCATCGGTGAGGGGCTTCATCCTATGCATCCCCTTAAGAGTCTTCAGATATCATACGCCCCTCAGTTTCCTTCCCCTGAATATTCCCCTGAGTGCACGAGGAGGTGTGGTTAAACACCATAGAGGTCTATGGGTGATTCAGCTGCAGGCACAGGAGCAATGACTGCCTCTCTGTAGAGGGTCTCAGAATAAATACAGATTGGGAAGAAAGACTCATTGAGAGACACCTTGAAGGTGCTGCTGCCAGTGAAGAGTGCAGGCCTTTTTTTGCTGGCTCCATGGCTAGCTTTCCAAGCTAAGGGAAATTTAAAAAAACAAAAAAACTAAAAAACTGAGGTATTGTAAAAAATAAATTAAATAAATAAATATAGGCCCAAGTGCACACACAGCCCAAGTAAAAGAAGAGCCTCAAAGTGGGTTCAGGTAAAAAGAATAAGCAGCATGTGATCCTGCCAGCAGAACTAGCAGTCTGCTTTGTTCTGGCTTAACTCTTCAGAAGCAGGAAGTAAAGTGAATCTATGCAGAGACAAGGCAGGAAGGAGCTGACTCAGGAGTGTGCCAGTGTTCTGTGTTCTCACTAGTTTTCACACATCTGACTGATAAGTGCAGGAGTGACTACTCATCAGTTTGCACCACTGGTAACTAAGTTACAGAACTATAAGTGACACAGCAGTGTAGGTTAAACCTACTACAGTTTACCTTATTAGAGGTCAGCGTAATGAACAAGATAGCTTTATAACACAATCAATTGTACTGGTGAAAACAGTTGGAGCCAGACCACTAAAGTTAGAGCTAGTTTAATAGTCCAAACAGGCAAATAATAGTGCAGAGGTCTACAGAGCTTGTATCTATGCTGCATGCAATTTATGAAATGTATATACTTTAATACTGATGAAACTGAGGATTTAATTGTATTTAGTTTTGCAGGTCACCATAAATAAAATCAATTGTTAGGGTAAAGCTTTAAAGTGTGTGTTCTTGAAATATCAGTATTTGTAATAGGCCAGATTCAACCAACCTTACACTGAATAGCACACCTCACTACTCAAGATGCATTTAGTGAACTTTATAATAATTGTATAAATACAAGTTGCCTAAATCTCAAATGTGCTCACCACTCACAAATTTCAATGAAGCCAACTGGAGCTGTGGGTGCACAGCATTTCTGATACTCATTTATATTTAAGTATATGAATATGAAATTAGGTACCTAACTTTAGGCCACCTAAATTTGAAAATGATAGTGCAAAAGAACTATTTTTTAAAGGACTGCATACTTATTTACAGAAATAAAGTATTTTTCTAAATCCCGAATGTTGTCAAAGTACTTTCTCACCAATGCTACTGAATATGAAAAGTAATTCAGACCACAGGTTATTTGAAAAAACATTGTTTATAACGAGAATTATCTAATATAATGTAATACAACTTTATTCTGTACAGTAACTTTCTTACCAATTGCATCTCACAACACTTTACTGAGAGAGATAACATAATTACCAAGGTAAATCATAAATAGTAGTAGAGGGAAAGAGAAACATAGAGTTATAGGCAAGGGAGAAAAAGATATATTTTCTGTTTAGATTTGATATGAAATGAAGTTCTTCACATAAATCTTCACGATATTAATTTTGAAACTAGAACAAGTATTGGTTATAAAATCAAATCTTAGAGAAACACTAGAACTACCTCTTGTGATATCATACATTTTACTAAAAATAAGCGATACAACCGCATTTGCTCCAACCCCTCAGACAGAGACAAACACCTACAAGATCTCTGTCAAGCTTTCTTACAACTACAGTACCCACCTGCGGAAGTAAAGAAACAGATCGATAGGGCCAGAAGAGTTCCCAGAAGTTACCTACTACAGGACAGGCCTAACAAAGAAAATAACAGAACGCCACTAGCCGTCACCTTCAGCCCCCAACTAAAACCCCTCCAACGCATTATTAAGGATCTACAACCTATCCTAAAGGATGACCCAACACTCTCACAAATCTTGGGAGACAGGCCAGTCCTTGCCTACAGACAGCCCCGCAACCTGAAGCAAATACTCACCAACAACCACATACCACACAACAGAACCACTAACCCAGGAACTTATCCTTGCAACAAAGCCCGTTGCCAATTGTGCCCACATATCTATTCAGGGGACACCATCACAGGGCCTAATAACATCAGCCACACTATCAGAGGCTCGTTCACCTGCACATCCACCAATGTGATTTATGCCATCATGTGCCAGCAATGCCCCTCTGCCATGTACATTGGTCAAACTGGACAGTCTCTACGTAAAAGAATAAATGGACACAAATCAGATGTCAAGAATTATAACATTCATAAACCAGTCGGAGAACACTTCAATCTCTCTGGTCACGCAATCACAGACATGAAGGTCGCTATCTTAAAACAAAAAAACTTCAAATCCAGACTCCAGCGAGAAACTGCTGAATTGGAATTCATTTGCAAATTGGATACTATTAATTTAGGCTTAAATAGAGACTGGGAGTGGCTAAGTCATTATGCAAGGTAGCCTATTTCCTCTTGTTTTTTCCTACCCCCCCCTCCCCCCAGATGTTCTGGTTTAACTTGGATTTAAACTTGGAGAGTGGTCAGTTTGGACGAGCTATTACCAGCAGGAGAGTGAGTCTGTGTGTGTATGGGGGTGGTTTTTGGAGGGGGGTGAGGGAGTGAGAGAACCTGGATTTGTGCAGGAAATGGCCTAACTTCATTATCATGCACATTGTGTAAAGAGTTGTCACTTTGGATGGGCTATCACCAGCAGGAGAGTGAATTTGTGTGGGGGGGTGGAGGGTGAGAAAACCTGGATTTGTGCTGGAAATGGCCTAACCTGACGATTACTTTAGATAAGCTATTACCAGCAGGACAGTGGGGTGGGAGGAGGTATTGTTTCATATTCTCTGTGTATATATAAAGTCTGCTGCAGTTTCCACGGTATACATCTGATGAAGTGAGCTGTAGCTCACGAAAGCTCATGCTCAAATAAATTGGTTAGTCTCTAAGGTGCCACAAGTACCCCTTTTCTTTTTGTGGATACATAATTGTCTCTCTGAACTCTGTAAATGTAGGAACCATAAGAGATTAGTAAATAACCATAAATTGCTAGTGCGGATTCCTAATAGCTTGAGAGAAATAGAGAAAAACACTAGATTAAGTCTTATGAGCCCAATTAGTTGTGAGGGAAATATAAAGAAGGTGCTGCAAAAGACCTTAGAAAATCTAGAGAGAACATGTATCTGTACAGAAGTACTTGTCAACCTGCTGTGTGTCTATGAGAGTCAATATTTTATTCTAGTGATTTAAATATGCATGATTTTTTTCTTTTCTCTCAAGTAGACATCTAACTATTCCCATATACATCATTGTGTGTTAAAACCATCTCAGGATTATTTTGTAAGACTTCTGAAACAATAATTCCTCAACCTCAAAGTTACGAAAGGTACAAATATTATTTATATCATTTAATGTAAATTTAAATCTAAGTATAAATTCACAAACATCCAATTCTATCAAGGAGAGGTGATATTTTCCCTAAAGTATGAGTGAATTTAGGGCTAATGACAATGAGGTAACAAAAGCACTAGCTCGAGACAAATATAATACAAGCAGATCCTATGCAACAACCCTCACTGCTTTGCCAATGAATCTCAAACCTGACCTGCAACAGTTTACTGTTCTAGGCCTAGATTTCTCTTCAGTAAGCAGTGCCAATGCTGCCAAATTATGTGGTGGTTTTGAAATGTACACATCTAGGGACTAAGATGGGGCCAAACTTATTTTCGCTTGTGATTTTAGTTAGTGCCTGAACTGCCATCTCCAGAGGTGAAAGCCTAGTGCACTGTAACCCACTGTAATTCCTTTTTTCAGATTACCCCAATTCCAAAACTGATGGAAGCTAAAGGGGTGAGAAAAAACTGAGGAAGGAAAAGCATAAATATCATTCTTGCTGCACACACATATGTGGACAATAAGTCAAAGCTCTACTATCATGACAGAAGCCATTCTCAGCTACTGTTTAGAGCATCATCAATCCCAGTGATACTTATCTATATAACTGACAGATTAGGGTCAAACTATCCTAATGTCAGGACTAGACAGGACATATTTTTGGATAACAAAGTGATATTTATGAAATAATATGTCAGTGTAGGACTTCCAGACCATTCCTATTAAGATTTATAATTTTCACAAGTTAGCACTTGTCTATGTTATAATTTAGTCCATAACAGAGGGGTGTGAATTTTATTAAGCACTAGTGTTGTGCACTAACTGGTCCATGAGAACTCTGCTGGCATGCACCAAAAGTGCATATTTATGTAGTTCCATTTCAAACAGTACCACGTTAATGCACACTAGGGAACTTTTAATGCATGCCAGCAGGGTCCACATGGGCAAACTACCGTGTGACACACAAACTACAGACTAAAATTTACACCCCCCTCTGTTATGGACTAAAGCACCATGGGGACAAACCCATAGTTACTAAATATCAAGCACCAAATCCTCAACTTGTGTAAGATGTCGTAGCTCAGCTGAAGTCAAGGGGCCTCTGACAATTTAAACCAGCTGAGGATCTTCTCCAATTGTTATATTTTACATTTAAATAAAAGTTTTACTATCCTTAAGGAAAACAGTCTAACCAAAACCCCAACGCACTGAACTGTATACACAGATGAGATGTGACATCCATTCGATCATGTTTTTTAACACTATTTTAAAAAGGTGATTACTGTATAATCCTTATTACTAATTCCCCAGAACTTGGTACAATGCTATTTATTGTTACCCTTTGCTCACAGACTTTTAGCTAGTTTCAATCCAGGGTACAGTGCTTATATCCAATGAATTTGAATTAAATATCCAAATAAGCTACAGTGCCTTGTTAAATCACTACATGCTTTATTAAAACGTAGACAGAACAGCTATTGAATTCCCTTCATCTTCTGATTTTTTAAAATTTATATATTTTTAAAAAGCCATCAAGATTGTCTATCATGATAGACAAGCTTGGGAGGTAGTGGAATCACCATCCTTAGAGGTTTTTAAGGCCTGGCTTGACAAAGCCTTGGCTGGCATGATTTATTTGGTGTTAGTCCTGCTTTGAGCAGGGGATTGGACTAGATGACCTCCTGAGGTCTCTTCCAACCCTGACCTTCTATGATTCTATGATATTGTCCCTCGCAGACGCATGTTGTTCACACTTTGCTTTTCTGTTATTTAAGTATTTATATTGCACTCTAGTTACTAACATATTTTATCCCTTAATTTTCCTCCCATTTGAAGTTGAATTTAAGTTTTTGTTTCCTGATACCTCCTCCAATTGTCAAAGACTTTTCAAAAAGAATTGCCAGAAGTTCAGTAAGTTAATTAGCTAATTCCCTAAAGGCCCTGATTTGTGTACGCATATTTTCCAAGTGATTCTTTCCCTCCATTTTACAGCAATAAATGACAGTTTTCAATTACTTTCTAATTGTACATTTTCTTTTTCTTTATTTTTCTCATCAATTTTAAAGAGCAGTTCAACAGAATCATACTTGATTTAGTCCTTTAATTAATGGGCCTCTTTTCTCTATAGAGCTTCCCAATACATATTAAAAAGTCCTTTCCTTCCCTCTCCTCCCCCCACCACATTTTCCTTGCAAGTCTTGGCTAGTTCTGTAGATTCTACTTTGGTTCTCTCATGTTCCAACTTCCAATTCTTCCATCTTCAGATATTTGAAGAATTCCTTATAAAACCACACTGACTTTTTATTGCTTTCTATATTTTATATTTCAGTGGAATTGTAATCTCTTACATCTTAATTATGATGTCTGCTAGTATGCCAGTTTTTTCCACATTCATGGATTTTCATACTTCCATGTGAGATGGTTTCTTAATTCCCCAAGGTGTATTTTCTAAGATCCAGTACCATTTGTATTTTTGTTTTCCATGAATCCACTTTTGAGTTAGTGTAGCTCATTATCATTAACACTTAGCCCCCTTTTCATATTCTCAATCAGTTCCTTTCTGTTGGTAAAAAGTAGATTCAGGATGGTGTCTCCACATTCCAGATCCTGAGTGTAATGCGGTGTACCTGGCTCCTCATGGCCTCTTGCTGAAGGCTCTACAGTCCTACTATGCCTGGCTTCAGGAAGGAGCAGTGGAGGTGGGTCCTCCAGGCTTGCCTAGATGGGGCCTCATGAAAGCAGCCAATCAGAGTTCAGCAGGCTCAGATAAAAGGAGCTGCAGGGCCTGATAAGGTCAGTTCTAGGGGAGCTCTTCTCTTCTCTTCTCTTCTCTTCTCTTCTCTTCTCTTCTCTTCTCTTCTCTTCTTAACTTGAGTGGCTGCACTTACTTAAGATGGGAGATAGTTCTGTTGGACATTTGGTCCCCTGGAAGGGATCCATTTTTGACTGTGTGCCTTGAGCCACTGGAGACCTGCCCAGCGAAGATGGCAACCTACAGGGGGCCAGGAGTGGGGAAAAGATCGAAGTGAGTGCCCCCCTGTTACAATGAGTATGTCCTCTTTCTAACTTAGGAATTTTTTTCATGGTCCATATTTCTCAACTAGTGCATGACTGAGTACACTGTTTTGAGAGTAACAGATATTCACATAAACCGATCCTTTATTTTCTGTGTCCTTTTCCAAGTATATTTCACACCACTGTGACTCTCAGAATTATTGAATTGTCTAGTCTTGTAAATATTTGTAATGTGCAAAGTCACCCCTCTAACAAATCCCATAGAGTTAACATTGTCAACAGTGTTAACATCCTACTTGTGAGAATCACACCCCCCAAGTTCTAGTTGGGCACACCTAGTCATATTATCCATCACTTAGCATCTCTTGTAACTCACTTCGCTTATTAGCCACTTTTGCATTTGCGCACAGACACCTGTGTACACTTATTAAGCAACAGCTCCACTATTATTTTACTTGCATAAATGAGCCTTGAACCAAGGAAGCTGTTATCACCTAAGCCATTCAGTTCTCATCACAGAGAGAGCATTCTAATATTTCATAAGGCTTTGGGATTCATGTCTATAGAACATACTTTGTCATTCATCTCATTAGTCTCCAGCACTACTTTTCTTCTTCCTTCACTAGTGCTTTGCACTGGAAGGATCTTTAAGACATCTATCTGTGTGTGTTTGTGTCCTGTTTTGAGTTCTCTTCTCAAGACTATAAAGTTGATAGAATTGAGGACAAATTTCCCTTCAGTCTTGTGTTGCCAGTACTCATCTGGACTGATATTTTAACATTCGCAAACTTTTTCATGCAACCCTTTACCTTTGACACATCTGTTGCCTTGGCACCAAGAGGCAACACACCATCCATACTCTTTCTGGATTACAAAAAAGCCCAGGCCACGGTCTTCTCCATTAAGCTATTAAGATTGCTTGACTCTTCTTCTTATTCTCTGATAACTCACCTTCAGTGGCTTTCTTGTGCTCACTGAGTGGGTTACCAACTGTACCCTGTTTCTTTTTAGCCTGACCATCCTCCAATTTGTTAACAGCAGAATCTCTATTGGTGGTTTCTACACTAAATGGCCCTGATTGGTTTCCATTCCTTTTGGCCAAATGTTTCCATCATCCTTCCTCCACATCAATAATTTGGCATTGTGTGTCTCTAGATAGCACCCTCATGACTTCTCTAATTCAGCGTCCCATATTTCTGACAGTCATCTTGTGCTAAATGGAAGCCAGTTTGCACTTCATAAACATATAGAGTATTTGGTTATATTCCCAACCTTGTCACTGAGTTACTATGTGGCCTGGCGTAAGTCACTTGACCTCTCTCTAAATGTGTATAGTGATACCTACTTGTGTATTAGAGATGTTCTGAGGCTTGATTAAGTAATGCTTGTAAAACCCTGAGACTCTCCGATTGAAATGAGCTGGAAAAGTCAAATTCCCCATGTATATGGTCTTCTCCATCAGGCTAACCTGGCTCCTTTGGTAGAATTTTCATGTCCCAGTAGATGCTTCTTATTTTAATGATGCATTTCTCTGTTAAAACTTATAGGAGCTAGGCACAGTACTATCACTCCCTCAGGATTTCATCTATTTGCTTTCATCTTATTTGTTGTTTACTACATTCTTTGGCTTTATAACCCTAGAGATGCTTTCCAATGCCTAATACAGAACTTCCAAACCATGTCAATAAAACAGATCACCAACCTGTAGTTATGCACCTTTTAAAAGTTATTCATATAGATATCTTTTCAGTATATGCTGTGTATGTGTAGGTCTAAAAATTCTGGTAATAAAGCGAAACCAGGGCACACAAAACCCCAATCTTTGATTGCACTGATTGGCCCATCTTATTCAAAAGACCTATATTAATGTTGTGGGGGTTTGTTTCCTCCCACCCCGCAAATTATAAGCTCTACAGGGCAGAGATCTAATACATTTTGGGTGCTACCACAAAATACATAATAGTAACATTAGCAGCAAACAACATTCTAGTTCAGTGGTTCTCAACCCGCAGCTCACTTGCGGCCCAATCACACAGCTGCTGCCCATGTGACTTCCTCAAGGCCAAACAGGATACATATTGTGTGGATGTGGCCCACATAATTTGGTTCCTGTATGGTAATATAATCTCAGTGAGGTCAGAGGCTTTTTTAAATAAAAAGGTTATCCTCTCAGTTCCAAAATAATTCAGCTTTTATAAGACTATTTACAAATATTTTTATTCTCATTTTCTGCTTCACTTTCTATAGCTAGTATTTCCCCTCTGATCACAGGCTAATGAATAAGCAGAAGTCTACCAATGTTGCTTCTATTTTGTCTATGGATTTATGATGAAGTGAACAAATATTGAATAGGCCCTTCGTCAGATTTAATACCTCAGTATTGGACTTAAAGACACTCAGTTTTTAACATTTTTTGTTAATTTAACAATTAATGAAACAGTACTGAATGTAATCATTTCACAAGCTCTAACAAGGTTGACTATTGTGTTTTTTTCAAGGCTTACATAACTAACATTATCTCTTTGCCCCTTATCATCTTTCATTATAAAATGCAACTTACTTTGTAATACGGTCAATATTAGCAATTTGCTTCTGGTTCCGGATTATTTCAATAGCTGCCCAAAGATGCTGGATAGCTTTTGTATCTGCCTGTCGTCTTTTCGTTAAGCGTGCCATGACCTGTTTGCTTGTTTAGCTGCAGCTGATAAAAAAAGAAAAAAATTATCATGAATTATGAAATGGATTACATGATTATCTTGCATAAAATAATTTTATCAGAGAAATGTTATGAATCTATAGCAATCCAATTTGTATATTGCAGTTTGTTTTGTGTTCAGACAGCTCCATAGACCATAAACTGTGTGTCTAATACAAGTTTCATTGGCAGGTTCTTCTACATTAAAGATTCCAAAGAAACATGAAATTGAGTAGTGAAATGACTAAACCAACAGGAAATAGATGGAATTAGCAGTCTCAAACTGCTCATGAAAAATCAATTCGCTCATAATCAACCTCCCTGGTCTCCTATCTACCTGAAAAGGGTAAAATTCACTCTGGCCCAGGGGTCTGTATGGGCCCCTTGCATTATTTTAAGCCTTCAACATAGGGGCTTAAATGGTGCTTGAGTGGAGTACAGAGCATTATTGAAAGCCTTCGGCAGCAGGATGAGTTTTATCCAAAGTTAATATGACAACACCGTTTCTCCTTGTCCTTCTTGTACATTTCCATCACTAATATGGATTTTAAAATCCCAACTCTCTGTCTAGAAACTAAAGCATATTTTGAAAGATAGTAGACTAAAAAAATAATTGGAACAAGATATTTTCCACTATACACTAAAACCAACAGAAACAGAGCACTTGCGATGCCATTTGCTCATCTAACCAACCATGAGCAGTAACATAACAAGCAGCTGGCTTTGTTTACAATTTTTCCAAAAGCTGCAGGCAATGAGGTACAGATAATCTAAAAATCGCCTACAGCACAGAATCCCCTTCTCAAAAAGATTAATGATGCATATTGACCACTAAATAACTTTCTTCCAGTGCCACCACTTATTGAATGAGAAATAACTGATTGATGGCTGCTACTAACAGATACATAATTTATTTTTGAGCTCAGTGTCCTAAAAATGAACTCAGTGATACATAACTAGAATACTTATAACTGGGAGACGAGTATTACCTTTAGCATGTCTAAAGAATATATAAAATGCAAAAACTACCATAATATCAGTACAATGTTAAAGATGAGTATTCAGGCATAAAAATCACAAAATTCCAAAATTAAAGAGACCTGTTTCAGAGTAACAGCCGTGTTAGTCTGTATTCGCAAAAAGAAAAGGAGTACTTGTGGCACCTTAGAGACTAACCAATTTATTTGAGCATGAGCTTTCGTGAGCTACAGCTCACTTCATCAGATGCCTGATAATTCTGTAACTTGTGATAGGGTTGCCAATTTTCTAATTGCACAAAACCAAACACCCATGCCCTGCCCCTTCTCTGAGGCCCCGCCTCCACTCACTCCAGACCCCCTCCCACTCTCCCCCACCCTCACTTACTTTCACTGGGCTGGGGCAGGGGGTTGGGATGCAGGAGAGGGTGAGGGCTCCAGCTGGGAGTGTGGGCTACAGGGTGGGGCCAGAAATGAGGGGTTCAGGATGTGGGAGGGGGCTCCAGGCTGGGGGTTGTGGTGTTGGTAGGGGTGCGAGCTCCGGCTGGGGGTGTGAGCTCTGAGGTGCGTCTGGGGATGAGGGATGCAGGAGGGGGCTCTGGGCTGGGGCTGAGGCGTTTGGAGTGCAGGAGGGGGCTCAGGTTTCGGGGCAGAGGTTTCAGGGTGTGAGGTCTGGGAGGTAGTTTGGATGTGGGAGGGAGCTCAGTGCTGGGGCAGGGGGTTGGGGTGCAGGAGGGGTTGGGGTGTGTGGGTTTCAGCTGGGCAGCGCTTACCTCAAGCAACTCCCGGTCGGTGGCACAGCGGGGCTAAGGCAGGTTCCCGGAAGTGTCCAGCATGTCCAGCCCCTAGGCAAAGATGCAGCCAGGCAGCTCTGCACAGTGCACGCTGCCCGCGCCCACAGACACCGACCCCGCAGCTCACATTGACCGCGGTTCCCAGCCAATGGGCGCTGCGGAACCGGCGCTTGGGGCAGAGGCAGTGCGCAGAGCCTCCCTGTGCCTAGGGGCCACAGGGACATGTCGCCACTTCCGGGAGCTGCACGGAGCCAGTGCAGGCAGGGAGCCTGCCTTAGCCCTGCTGCGCCGCTGACCAGACTTTTAACAGCCCAGCCAGCAGTGCTGACCAGAGTTGCCAGGGTCCCTTTTTGACCAGGCATGCACATAACTCCCACTGAAGTGAATGAGACCTGTATGCATTTATCTGACAGGATAATCAGCCAGACCAGATTTCAAATCCAGTGTTAACTCAGCCACATTGTATATCCTGCACTGTACATGTAATAGCAAATATATATTAAGATTACAATGTGTTCCTGATTTCTCATCCTTATCTTGAAATGTTATACTTAGTATCTCCATTTTTAAAAAGTGTCTGTAAAGACAATATACACGCAACTAATTGCACAGCCATATCATTAAAGTATACTATAACTTTGGCTACCTAACATGCAAGGATTGTGAAAAAAAAATTATTTTGTTTTTTCCCAGGGAAGAAAAAGAAAAAAAATCCATTGACTTTTTTCAAGATTTTCACTTCTTGTGCTTCGGTTTTGCTCTGAAATATTTTTATGATCATAACATATATTTGAAAGTCTTTGATACTGAAAATATATGAACGAAAACTATAACTATTCTTAGATGATGAGAGCATTACGGTTCTTGTACTTATTAGGAAATACGAAATATGTTATAGAACTCTCTAGGAGCCAAGAGAGGAAGTGGAATGGGTGAACTCATTGTAGGCTGTGTAGGGGGCATTATTAATGGATAGAATCAAATGTAAGTGGAACTGCTGAAGGGGCTTGGTTGACTAGAATCTAAAAACGGCTGGAAGGTGGGCAGGGCATTTAATATTTCTAAATAAAGCTAAGTCATATTATTTCTCATTCTGTCTTCAGTTTATGACCTTTTTTAATTTAAAAGAAGACATGGCAAAATGCAAAAGGCTTACAGAAAAGCAGACAAGGGGAGATTTACAAAGTGCAGTTAGACCAATTCCCAATTGTACTATTGACAGTCTCGCCCTAGAACATTTAGAGGGAAGAAGGTTGGAGGATAGAGGGGTCATCTTCCTTAGAAGAAAAAACAGAACTTATTTCATTCTGAATCCAGAAGAGGAGCAGGACATATGAAAGAGGGGGTGTAAACTAAGATTGACAAAGGTCAACAAAGAGCTTGCATTTACTGTGTTTCACAAAAGAAGAGGACATTTGAAATAAAAAGCAATAAGGTTATAAAAGAAACATAAAATTAACCTCTGGAATGTAATGCCATGAGGTAATAATTATTGAAAAACAGCTGAGTAAAATCCAAAACCAGATCAGACACATGAGAAAATAGTAACATCTGCAGTTATACTAGCTATGAAGAGAATTACAAGGAGTATTAATTGTTATGCTTCAGCATATAAACTGATTGCCAGCTGGGGTCAGGAAAAAAACTCCCTTCCTAGTGTGGTACTGAGTAATGGCAAGACTATTACACATTTTTTACTTCTCTCCAAAGCATCCACTGTAGATGCTCTCAGAGATAGAATATTTGAGTGGCTGGGCAAGTGGCCTGTCCATTATGGAATTTTATGTAAAATTTAGGGAAGAAAATCACTTCCTTCCTGATCCAGAGAATAATTCAAAGGAGTAGAATGATTTTTAAAGTTTACTGTGATGTCTCAAAAAAAGAGAAGGAGTACTTGTGGCACCTTAGAGACGAACAAATTTGTTAGTCTCTAAGGTGTTACAAGTACTCCTTTTCTTTTTACGGATACAGACTACTAACACGGCTGCTACTCTGAAACCTATGATGCTTCAGCTGCTCTATAATATTCTAAAAATATAACACATACATGTTATGGGCTACATGCTCACATGTGCCAGAGAAGCACTCAGCACAATTGAGGAGGGGCACTTAGGTGCTTTTGTGACACCTTTCTGTCCTTCTGATCCTGGGGGCTGCTGAATGTCAAACTGGCCCTAGTGTAAGTTAGAGCAACCTCAGAGGGAATCCACAGCTGTTGCATTAAACATTGAGCTTTAATTCCCCTTTGCACAGCTGGAGCAGCACAAAGGGGAGTCAAGAACAGCCAATTCTTGGTCCTGCATGTGTAAATCCATTTCCTCTTATGTTTGCAAGGAAGAAAAAAGTGTGTGTGTGCATGAGAGAGAAAATGGCACCTTTAATAAAAACTCCCCGGAGCCATGCAGCTGCACCTCATGCAGCATGCACGGCAAGACTCCTGCCGTTTCTGAAGTGCTGCCCACCAGTGCTGCCAACCAGATGGATGGGGTACAAGGCTCCCCCGTACCCTTGCCACTTCTCACATTGCTAGCCATGGTGTTGGTGTGGTTCAGAAGCTTCCTCCTCCCTCCAACTGCATCCTTGCCACTTGCTGGGAGGAAGGTTCCTCTTTCCTGGCTCCTTCTGGTGCCAACAGCCGTGGAAGGGGCAGAGTCACATCAGTGCTTCTTTTTCCCCAGGCCATTTCCAGCATCGCTGTCCAGGGAAAGGTAGCAAATAGGAGATTCCAGGATTCCTCCTTTTCCCAGCCTCCCTCCCTTTGTCTCTACTCCTGGCTCCCAAGTTTTCTTGATGTGTCTTGAAAGGTCTCCCTGTGTGGATCCTCACATTGCAAATTGCACAGGGAAGGGATGTTGTCCCTTATTTGTCTAGGAAATGGCATGCCAATAGACATAAGAAACAGAGTAAGTAGTAACTTACTACAAATAACTATCACACACTCACAAGGATTTCCTGTTCCAAACAGATTTAATAGCTTTGGCTTTTGTACCAAACTTTTCACCTTGCAACAAGTGAGATATGTTTAGTTTTCATATTTGGTGGTTTTGACTTGTTTTTGAGACAATATTGGTCTCTCCAGCCGCAACCCCCACCCAAAAGGATGACATTTTTCGGTTGAAGTACAGAGAGTACATGGCCGCAATGCTTATTAAAAGTGCCAGAATAAATTCCTAACTTGTTAAAAAAATCGGTTAGGTAAATTTAGCAACATTTTTCAACTTTTAGCCCTATTAAAAGGAGAGGAGTACAGCGCCTTTTGCACTCCAGAAACAAAGATTACTGCACTTCTCCACGTAACACATCACAACAGCCATTCTTCCTCAACTGCTGATGTAAAACTAACCACAAGAGTCCACTCCCTAAATTACTGCAAAATTCTAAAAAGCCCTGCATGCTACTGCATAATCCCGTTTTCAGTTGAAGGTTCTGGTTGCTTATGGGGAAAAAATCTACACCCCAGTGTGCTGACTTATATAAAGGCTTCCTGCAATTAGCATTTTTCAAAAATAAGGAGTCTATAGAAAGGCTTGTGAGAAGTTCAAATATGCATTTAACATTCCAGATTTGTGTGTAAGTATATCTATTGGTATAATTTAAGTACTACTGAGGCCAATTTATATCTGCTGGATTTTTAAAGAACACTAAGAAGTTAAAACTCCAGGGACTCTTTACAGCCACAATACTTATGTGTGCATTTTCATGTAGGTGCCAAAAGGTGCTTCGAGTTCAGCTCTTTGATAATTACATTGATATCAACATTCTGGGAACAAAATAAAAGGCTGAGGTGTGTGAAGGAAGAGTTGGCAAAAATTACTGATGGCTTTCCATCACTATGTTTAGCCATCACACTCTATCAATATGGGTTTAGCAATATGGGTTCAACATCACGCCATCTTTACTGTGTCATGCTAGTGAGCTTAACACGTGAAGTAGCTTCTAAGAATAAAGGTTGGCAAAACATGGGCAGGAAACGCTATGGGCTTGTCTACTGGCACTTTACAACGCTGCAACTTTCTTGCTAAGAGATGTGAAAAAACACCCCCCTGAGTGCTGCAGATTCCCTGGAGAATCTTGGAAAACTCTCCCTTTATATAGAAAGCATGGCAGATTGGCCTGGGGCTAAGACCTCCTGATCTCTAACACCTGGCTCCAATACTGACTCGCTATGGGGCCTTGGTTAAATCATTCAGCTTCTCTCTTCTTCTTCTCTCTTCTTCTTCTCTCTGCTATAGACCACCGGACCAGGGGGATGAGGTAGATGAGGCTTTCTTCCGGCAGCTCACAGAAGCTACTAGATCGCATGCCCTGATTCTCATGGGTGACTTTAATTTTCCTGATATCTGCTGGGAGAGCAATACTGCGGTGCATAGACAATCCAGGAAGTTTTTGGAAAGCGTAGGGGACAATTTCCTGGCGCAAGTGCTAGAGGAGCCAACTAGGGGGGGCGCTTTTCTTGACCTGCTGCTCACAAACCGGGTAGAATTAGTGGGGGAAGCAAAAGTGGATGGGAATCTGGGAGGCAGTGACCATGAGTTGGTTGAGTTCAGGATCCTGACACAGGGAAGAAAGGTAAGCAGCAGGATACGGACCCTGGACTTCAGGAAAGCAGACTTCGACTCCCTCAGGGAACGGATGGCCAGGATCCCCTGGGGGACTAACTTGAAGGGGAAAGGAGTCCAGGAGAGCTGGCTGTATTTCAAGGAATCCCTGTTGAGGTTACAGGGACAAACCATCCCGATGAGTCGAAAGAATAGTAAATATGGCAGGCGACCAGCTTGGCTTAATGGTGAAATCCTAGCGGATCTTAAACATAAAAAAGAAGCTTACAAGAAGTGGAAGGTTGGACATATGACCAGGGAAGAGTATAAAAATATTGCTCGGGCATGTAGGAATGATATCAGGAGGGCCAAATCGCACCTGGAGCTGCAGCTAGCAAGAGATGTCAAGAGTAACAAGAAGGGTTTCTTCAGGTATGTTGGCAACAAGAAGAAAGCCAAGGAAAGTGTGGGCCCCTTACTGAATGAGGGAGGCAACCTAGTGACAGAGGATGTGGAAAAAGCTAATGTACTCAATGCTTTTTTTGCCTCTGTTTTCACTAACAAGGTCAGCTCCCAGACTGCTGCGCTGGGCATCACAAAATGGAGAAGAAATGGCCAGCCCTCTGTGGAGATAGAGGTGGTTAGGGACTATTTAGAAAAGCTGGACGTGCACAAGTCCATGGGGCCGGACGAGTTGCATCCGAGAGTGCTGAAGGAATTGGTGGCTGTGATTGCAGAGCCATTGGCCATTATCTTTGAAAACTCGTGGCGAACGGGGGAAGTCCCAGATGACTGGAAAAAGGCTAATGTAGTGCCAATCTTTAAAAAAGGGAAGAAGGAGGATCCAGGGAACTACAGGCCAGTCAGCCTCACCTCAGTCCCTGGAAAAATCATGGAGCAGGTCCTCAAAGAATCAATCCTGAAGCACTTGCATGAGAGGAAAGTGATCAGGAACAGCCAGCATGGATTCACCAAGGGAAGGTCATGCCTGACTAATCTAATCGCCTTTTATGATGAGATTACTGGTTCTGTGGATGAAGGGAAAGCAGTGGATGTATTGTTTCTTGACTTTAGCAAAGCTTTTGACACGGTCTCCCACAGTATTCTTGTCAGCAAGTTAAGAAAGTATGGGCTGGATGAATGCACTATAAGGTGAGTAGAAAGCTGGCTAGATTGTCGGGCTCAACGGGTAGTGATCAATGGCTCCATGTCTAGTTGGCAGCCGGTATCAAGTGGAGTGCCCCAAGGGTCGGTCCTGGGGCCGGTTTTGTTCAATATCTTCATAAATGATCTGGAGGATGGTGTGGTTTGCACTCTCAGCAAATTTGCGGATG
The DNA here is from genome assembly GCF_965152235.1 of Eretmochelys imbricata. Classification (NCBI taxonomy): domain Eukaryota; kingdom Metazoa; phylum Chordata; order Testudines; family Cheloniidae; genus Eretmochelys; species Eretmochelys imbricata. The sequence goes on from NC_135573.1 coordinate 247,563,844, forward strand.
ATACTAAACTGGGAGGAGTGGTAGATACGCTGGAGGGGAGGGATAGGATACAGAAGGACCTAGACAAATTGGAGGATTGGGCCAAAAGAAATCTGATGAGGTTCAATAAGGATAAGTGCAGGGTCCTGCACTTAGGATGGAATAATCCAATGCACCGCTACAGACTAGGGACCAAATGGCTAGGCAGCAGTTCTGTGGAAAAGGACCTAGGGGTGACAGTGGACGAGAAGCTGGATATGAGTCAGCAGTGTGCCCTTGTTGCCAAGAAGGCCAATGGCATTTTGGGATGTATAAGTAGGGGCATAGCGAGCAGATCGAGGGACGTGATCGTTCCCCTCTATTCGACATTGGTGAGGCCTCATCTGGAGTACTGTGTCCAGTTTTGGGCCCCACACTACAAGAAGGATGTGGATAAATTGGAGAGAGTCCAGCGAAGGGCAACAAAAATGATTAGGGGTCTAGAACACATGACTTATGAGGAGAGGCTGAGGGAGCTGGGATTGTTTAGCCTGCAGAAGAGAAGAATGAGGGGGGATTTGATAGCTGCTTTCAACTACCTGAAAGGGGGTTCCAAAGAGGATGGCTCTAGACTGTTCTCAATGGTAGCAGATGACAGAACGAGGAGTAATGGTCTCAAGTTGCAGTGGGGGAGGTTTAGATTGGATATTAGGAAAAACTTTTTCACTAAGAGGGTGGTGAAACACTGGAATGCGTTACCTAGGGAGGTGGTAGAATCTCCTTCCTTGGAGGTTTTTAATGTCAGGCTTGACAAAGCCCTGGCTGGGATGATTTAACTGGGAATTGGTCCTGCTTCGAGCAGGGGGTTGGACTAGATGACCTTCAGGGGTCCCTTCCAACCCTGAGATTCTATGATTCTATGATTCTATGATTCTTTTTTTTCTGTCTATAGCATAGGATGCAATAAAACTTATTTACCTTCCTCGCAGGTATGTGAGGAGAATTAACTAACTAACATTTGTACAGTGTTTTTAAAATGATACACGAGTTAAGTGTTATCCTTACTACTTAGCTATGAACTCTATGGATATACAGTAAAAAGACTCACTTTTATATAAAGACTCACTCTTCCCTTTGTGAATGAATGTACCCAAGTTTTCCATCTAGACTATACTTTAGATGGAAATTTGGTAATGTTATCAAGCTAAATAGATCACAGTGCAGAGTTTGTAGCTCTCTGCTTCTTCATGGTGGCAATAGATTAATTTTGTGTCCCATATCAATGTTGCAAGTACAGGCAATAGTTGCCCTGGTCTAAACAAACTCTGCTCCAGTTTCCAAAGCTTGCTGGCGTAATAGTACTGGATTTGTAAATTATAGCAGCAAGTCAACAACTTAATACAGTTGTGTATAATAATTTTTAAAGTATGTTGTAATAATATGCATAAAGCTGGGCAAAGCTTTCCAAATTTGTAGGGATCTATTCTTACATCCTATTCTGACCTGTTCAAAAGGAATTGTCTATTAAAGTCCCTATTTACAAAGTTTGGAAGGTAATTTGGAAGGATTATTCCAGGAGTATATTTAAAAAGCTCTTTAAAGAGTTTTAAAGCTCTTCAAGTTATAGTTTACAGCTGAAGCAGCTGCTAGAATTTAGCTTCTGTCACTAGTTACAGAGGATGGTTAAATCCTTTAGATACTTAAAAGTGAAGGGCAAGTCTTCCCTTTCTAAGAGAATAAGGAGAAAAAGTAGTAGTTTCTTGTTGTGTTCTTTTCCCCCTATTTTATTATACGAAAATCAGATTATTTAATTTTTAGAACAAGGGAGCCTGTTTGCTGAGATTTTTCTACCTTTGTGTATTCACTTTGGAACTGATCCAGAGTCCATTAAAGTCAACGCAACAAGTGTTTCTATTGACTTTCGCTGGCTTTGTAGCAAGCCCTTTGTCCCTTAAGTTGACATCCGTTGACAGCTATCCCAGATCCTCCCACCGAAAAACAGAGCTATGTAACAACTATGTTGCAACAGAGCAGTCCAACAACACAGTCTGCAGCTACTGTAAGTGGAAAGTCTTAAATATATTAAATCAAAAAGACTATACGAAGGCCACAAATTTAAATGAAAGAAAAAAAATCAGGAAATGCTAAAGTTTCACTTCTCATAGGCAAGAGACTGCCCTGTCCCTTCCTCGAGGCCCCGCCCCCACTCACTTCATCCCCCCCCCCCCCCCCCCATTGCTTGCTTTCCCCCATGCTCGCTCATTCGCTCATTTTCACCAGGCTGGGGCAGGGGTGCGGGCTCTGAAAGGGAGTTTGGGTGCGGGAAGGGGCTCAGGGGTAGGGCAGGGGGTTAGGGTGCAGGAGGAGGTAGGGCTCTGTACTGGGGGTGTGGGCTCTGTGGTGGGGCCAGAAATGAGGGGTTCCGAGTGTGGGAGGGGGCTCAGGGCAGGGGGTTGGGCTACAGGAGGGTGTAGGGGTTCTGGGTTGGGACTGCGGGGTCCAGGGTGGGGCCAGAAATAAGGGGTTCAGAATATGGGAGGGGGCTCAGGGCTGGGGCAGGGAGTTGGCGTGCAGGAGGGGGTACGGGCTCTGGGCTGGGGGGTGCAGGCTCCGGGGTGGGGCCAGAAATTAGAGGGGACTCCAGGCTGGAGCAGGGGGTTGGGGCGCAGGAGGGGTTGCAGGCTCTGGGAGGGAGTTTGGGTGCGGGAGGAGGTTCCAAGCTGGGACGGGGGTTGGGGCACGGGAGGGAGTTCGGGGTGCAGGCTCCAGGCAGCACTTACCTCATGTGGCTCCCGGGAAGCGGCTGGCATTTCCCTCCAGCTCCTAGGGGGAGGGGCAACCCCAGGGACTCTGCATGCTGCCCTCCCCGGAGGCACCGCCCCCGCAGCTCCCATTGGCTGCAGTTCCTGGCCAATGAGGGCTGCGGAGTCGGTGCTCAGGGCAGGGCCAGGGGAAGTGCGCGGAGCCCCCATGGCTGCCCGAGCTGGAGGAATATGTCGGCTGCTTCCTGGGAGCTACAGGGAGCCTGGCAGGTAGCCCACCAGCCCGGCTGCGCCGCTGACCAGGCTTTTAAAGGCCCAGTCAGCAGTTCTGACCAGAGTCGCCAGGGTCCCTTTTCGACCGGCTGTTTCGGTCGAAAACCAGACACCTGGCAACTCTATAATACCTAGGCTGTCACATGTGTACACAATGCATGCAATATGTAATGAAAACCTTTTACTTCCCAATATCCATATAGTACACTGTATCCTGGAAAGGACACTCGTCAGCCTAATAATACTAAATACGACATATGCACAATGTAAGCAAGTTTATATTGCTATGAAAAGAATACTTTTTGTATTTCTGGAATTTTCTTTATTTTAGTTTTGCCATCTTAAATTTAGATGGAAGTTTCTGAATGAAGTATTACACAATTCCATAAAATACAGTACTCTGGTAGAAACACAAAAACCATTATGCAGAACTATGGAATTCTGTAGGTCTTTTTTCTGTAATTCCATTTTTTTTCAACTCCAGTATACAATTCTGTAGATACATGAACAAACCTAGCTACTGATAGCACGTCACAATTTGGCACTGAGGCACTGCACAACCCGTACTGTCAAAAGCAATAATGTTACTAAACACCTCTAAGAACTTTCTAGTTTTTTGTTTGTTTTTTTAAAAATCACTTTCATGCATGTGTAGTAATCACTTATATTGTTGTTCATTTCAAATTCACTTACTTCAAGCTTAACAGGCAACTATCCTGACAGTAGATACCAAGAAAGCTGAAATAATAGGAATATAACTGCAGTTAGAGGCTGCTAAAGGAGTTTTTTGTCTAAATGTTACATCGATTCGTGTGCGTGAAATTTTGTGCCTAAATCAAATATAAATATGTATATGATTAGAATTTAATCCTGGATTTTGCCCCTGCATCTGGAATTTCACATCAATTAAGAAATCCATGGGCCTGTATGCAATAGTTTCATTCCTCCATAGAAAATGGGAAGGAATATTCTTGGTTCCTGACTGGTAGAATTCCCTGAACAAATTGTGATTGAGTGACAAAAGTTTGGAGAATAAGAGAACTCTACTACAAGACAGAAGGCAGTGTAGGTCAGCATGGGTGAAAAGAAGTAGCCAAATCCTCAAATGGCAAAGGAGCTATGCCAATTTGCATGATCTCATAGTAACTTTCTCTCCATGTAATGTCTCATGCATTTTACTGCAGTTAAGCTGATAGATGTGAATTTGTTCTTTGATAATTGCTCCCATTTGGTTTGTTTGTTTTTCACCTGTACAAATTCAATGAACTATGTATATTCCACAGTGTCTAGAAGTTTAGAAGGTATTACCTACATCCAGAACAGTACAGTCTCTCGTGTCTACTATCACCCTTAACGTTACATATGGAAATCGAGAGGAGAAATCATGTAGGCCTTGTCTATACATGAAGAAAGTTAACTAGTTTAACAAAAGGTGTAATTTTACATCAATATAAACCAGTGCAATTTTCTCATGTAGACGGGCTTTAGCCTCCATAGCAACAAATCACCCATATCTAGAAAGACGATGTAGCACTGTACTATTTTGAAATAGTTTTTATGTTGTTCAACAGAACTGGGGATCTGCACAACTTGATTAAAGAAACAATCTCAGCAAGAGACAGCTCATCAGAACTAACTCCAGGGCTATTTAGATTTTATAGAAGGCTCCCTACCACATATAGAAGACACTTATGCACCACTACACTTATATTAACAGTGGCAACAGAAGGAAGATGCCTCCTTGGTAAATAGGTAAATAGGTACTTCCCTTGGTAAATAGGTACACCTTCTTGGCTGTAGTTAGTGCAAATGATTCCTACTGATTCTGCAATTTTCTCTTAAAAACAAAACAAAAACAAAACAAAAAAAACCCAACTGGCTGGTGCAGAGGCACTGGAAAATAAAAGGAAGAAAATATAAATTTGAACACTAGATTTTCCTCCAAAATGTTGCTAAATAAACTCTCTTCCTTCTTAATAATCATTTTCCTCTCTGTCCCAGAAGACAAGTGGCTTGTCTGTTCTGTAACATACATACTGTGAACTCTTCGGGAAGGAGACCTCCTTTTCATTCTGTTTGTACAGCATCTGGCACAATGGAGTCCTGGCCAATGACTGGGGTGCCTACGTGCTACCTCAATAACACACAATGAAATAAACTTTGCTTCTAGACCAGGCAAATAAGCTACAGAGGGAACTTGAACAATCTTAACTCTTTGGTTAGTATAATTGATACAAAAGGTTTTTCTCCAATAGATAATGTGCTAACATATACAAAAGTGAAATAAATCTCTCTCTCTTCATGCGGATAGAACTGTGGATACATCATTCCACAAAAAGCCAGGGCTACACAACACAAACAACGATGTGCATTTTTAATTCAAAGTTTCAGGAACGTATGCAAAAAAACGAGGTACTCTCCAATAATAATAAAGGTAAGTCACTTGGCATGATGATTTAAGGTGTGTGAGAGAACCAGAAATTGATGACATTTTGTAGATTGAACTTAGCTTTCAGTTTATTTTTTTTCTTTTCATCTCATTCTCTAGAATATACATAATTGACTGTACCTTTCAACTGTAAATTATAATTGTGCTCCTAGCAATGGGACTTATGTCTCAGATATTTGTTAGAACTATTATTCCTCTACCAGGCTTCGTATTTTACTGAGGAGAGGCAGTTGAATCAGTTTCTGTGCCCTCTCTATAAAACCAAAGACTACCTGAACATTTTCTAGTATTGTGTTTGCACAGATGTTCTTTTGATTTTTCACTCTATTTATTAATGCAAACAGAACCTATGGAACTTTTTTAAGGAAAAACTGTTCACATATTGAGTCATTTGAAAGTCAGGTATCTGTCAGGCAGACAAAGGGTACCCTCCTCCAGAAGTCATGCCTTGAGGCATGAGCTGGGGACGGGATGGGGAGAGGGCTATCTTTTATCAGCATTTAACCCTTTATTTTTCCAAGCACATGGAGTGTTACTCCTAAAAGAGAAAAAAAAAAAAGAGAGGAGACCTTCTGGCACCTTAGAGACTAACAATTTTATTTGGGCATAAGCTTTTGTGGGCTAAAACCCACTTCATCAGATGCATGGAGTGAAAAATACAGTAAGCAATATATATATTACAGCACAGAAAAGATAGGAGTTGCCTTACCAAGTGGGGGGTCAGTGCTAACGAGGCCAATTCAATCAAGGTGGAAGTGGCCTATTCTCAACAGGTCTCCTACAAAGGCCCAACAAAGAAAGTAACAGAACTCCACTAGCCGTCACCGACAGCCCCCAACTAAAACCTCTCCAGCGCATCATCAAGGATCTATAATCTATCCTGAAGGACGATCCCTCACTCTCACAGACATTGGGAGACAGGCCAGTCCTCGCTTATAGACAGCCCCTCAACCTGAAGTGTCTCCTACTGGTTTTTGAATGTTACAATTCTTGATGTCTGATTTCTGTCCATTTATTCTTTTGCGTAGAGACTGTCCAGTTTGGCCAATGGGCCACTTCCACCTTGATTGAATTGGCCTCGTTAGCACTGACCCCCCACTTGGTAAAGCAACTCCCATCTTTTCATGTGTTGTAATATATATACTGCTTACGGTATTTTTCACTCCATACATCTGATGAAGTGGGTTTTAGCCCATGAAAGCTTATGCCTAAATAAATTTGTTAGTCTCTAAGGTGCCACTAGAACTCTTCATTGTTTTTGCTGATACAGACTAACACGGCTACCACTCTGAAACCTGCTGAGAGCCGTCTCAAGACAGACAAGCAACATTACTTAGCTCTGATAGTGTTCAGTACGGACTTTAGTTCCAAAATGCCAGGGACATAACTGCAGGGAAAGGAGACACCAAATACAGAGGCCAAGCAGCTTTTCATTACCAACTGAGGAGTCAGAATAGATGCTATTTCCAGGCCCAAGGTGTCACGGCAGACCAAGACTGAAAACCCTAAGAAATATGCTCAGAGCTTAGACAGCCAAAAATGCTTGTCATGTTGATCTGTGTCAGACATAAGATGAGCCTCAGATAAAGCAGTGCCTAAGCTTAGGGGCTTTCACAGGATCAGTAAAAGGAAACCTTAAGCGGGGGGGTGGAGTGGGGGGGGTGGTAGAGAAAGACCTGCAAAAACTGCGCTGCTGAAGCTGTTTCTGAGATCCAAGCCCAAGGAAAAAAGGAACGGATTAGGGTTCAAACGATGCTTTTCCCCAGTTCCTATCTCCACCAAGCAGTTGCTCCAGAGCACTGAGATCACTAGAGAGGATACAACTGGAGAGCTGCAAGCCTTTTCCAAAGTTGTGCATACAAGCATAGCTCTGAAGTTAACAATAGGCAGAGCAGAGAGTGCTTATTATACAATATTCAAAACAAGTATAGCTGTTAAACTAAACCTCTCCCCACAAACAAAAAAACCCTAGCACCGTTCCTGAATTAGGACCAAGTTTCAAATTTCAGCCATTTTGACAGAATCCTGTCCATAAAAAATAGGTAACTTATTTTATTCATGTTTCCCTATTCAAAATCATCTGAAAAGATTTTCCTCAAACATTACCCACCAAAATTCACATCTGAACAGAGGTCAAACATAGAATGCTTCATGCCTAAAGAGGAAAGGTATGAACATGTGAGAACAGAAATTATGATGAAAACTGATTTGCAATGTTAAAAGCATTCACTACCAAGAAAATCATTAAGATAGGTAACAGCTGAATATCATTATGAATCTTCTCTTTTTTTCATCTTAATTGTGAGAGTTTGTAAATGATAGGTGAAAAAATAAAGTTTAAAAAGCAGAAAGATAAACTTATCAAGAGAAACTGTATCAAAAGGCAAATGGTAACTTGGAAAAATAAACATAGAAGAAAATGGCTTTCAGATGATGCACACATATTGTTACACTAAGCTCTCCACCACTTCTACTGATAGCAACCTCTTGTCAAACCAGCAAACCTCTTGTCTACCTCCAGCAAACTCTGTCGCAGTCCTTGCTTGTGCCATGGAATTCCTCACCCCACAACTTGTCAAGAGAAAACAGGCAGGAAGCATTTTGTCAATTTGAGATGAATTGGGAAGCATTGTGTCAATTTGCCTTCCAGACACTCTAGGAGTAGCTGGATGTTGTGGGGGAGGTTGAGGACTGGGTTTATTTTTCTGGCATGGATTTTTGTCCTGGTGCAGTAAACGTACTGTTCAATTTGTGTGGTTGCCACTTTCACAGAGTTTGGTTTTGGTAGTGTCCTCTGGTGCTGCGTCACAGCTTCTCTGAGGTGAAATTTGCAGACATGTGACTAACGTTAAGATTTTGTCTCGTTTATTTTTAGTAAAAGTCATGGAGAGGTTGCGGGCAATAAACAAAAATTCACGGAAGCCCATGACTTTTACTAAAAATAACTGGGAGCAGGGTTGGGGGAGGAATGACAGCTGGAGCTTCACTGCCATAGCCATGGGTGTGTGTGAGGAGGGGGCGGGGGGCCACAGCCCTGACCGCAGAAATCAAGGAATTCGTGAACTTCCGTGACTATGCAGTATCCTTACACATGACCATAAACTGAAGAGTTGAAGAGGAAAAAACTGCATCAGCTTTGTGTGAGGTTTCTCAACTTTCTCTTGGCTGCAGCAAAGCAATGGCATTTATTTGCTTTTAAATGCAGGGGAATTCTCCAAAAACTCTTGCAGATTTGGTGGCAGGAGGGCAGAATTCCACATTTTTTTTTTTGGTTATTACCCACCCATTTCACTTCCTGTGTCCCAAGCCTATCACATCTTCTCCACATTTCTTACACAACCAATCCTCATCTCCTCCACCATCCAGGTCACTGCTCTCATCTCATACATATCTCCCCTCTGTGCTAGAGATGTGAGGGAAAGAGGGACACAAAGGGAAATCATAGGGCTGTGCAGGATTAAGCCACTTACACTCTCCTGCAACACCACACTCTGCCTTCCCATGGGCAGGTGCTACTCAGAGTTGCTCCTTCTAGCACTACTGTCACATGTCTGATAACAGTGTAGAGAGGCACTATAGGGAAGGAGGAAGTTTACTCCCTGCAAAACCCAAGAACACTTCCTGATATCATTAGCCAGGGCTGCAAGGTGTTAAAGGTGTCTATCTGGCCATTCAGCAAACTGCATTCCACTCCTAGACTCACAGACTTTATCCACTTGCAGGTCCAGAGGGAAGATATATATGGTAATTTTGCCTTAGCAATGGGATTCCATTTTCAGATATTTGAGAACTCTCCTCTGTCAGCCTGTATCTTTTTTTTTTTCTTCCTCCCTCAGATCTGTACATGGCTGAACAGGGGTAGAGCTCTGACACAGAGACTCAACTAGTCTCACCCTGCATATCTGATTTCCCACACTGCAGGCTTCTAAGAAAGCAAAGGGGTCTGACTGAACAGTGTGCCTGTTCTGCACACAGAACTTAAAGCCTGGATAAACCTACTAATTAGGTTAGCCTGATACAAACTTCTGAAAATGTCCTTCACAAGTAACTCACAGCATGCTGCTTGGACTTCACAGAAATCGTCATGACATAATCCAAGGAAAATCAACTTCAAGAGCATATTGTTGGACTATAATTAATGAAGTGGTAGAGACTCGCCCATCTGTTGCTAGGTACAGTGGGCTTGAAAACAACCAGATGGAACCAATTTAGTTTGATCTCTTGCAGCACTCTCATGTGGGCTTCTCTGGAGCAGCAAAAGTCTCGGCAGAAGTCAGGCTTGTAGCCCAACCTCTATGATATTTTCTAGAAAGATTGCCATGATTCTGCCGAATGCAAGGCCATGTTGGCTGACACATTTCTGTTTAGAGAGAAAAAACCCCAGTGCCCTCAATGCATTGGTTTGAAAGCTGGCATTTTATGGAGCTTTCTGGGTGTTCTTAGAGAAGCTGGTAACTACTTCAGTGGTTGACGCTAAATTTTGATCATCCATATAATATTTGTCAGGCAACTTATTTGGGGGAAAAAAATGCTAGGGTTAAAGTTAAAGTTGTCTTTCCACCCTTACCCAATCTGTGTCTTTCTTTTCTGCATCTACTCTCTTCTTCTGGTTCAGGATGATGATGCCTGCAATAACCTGCATCACTGGAGCTCCTACATTGAACTACCTAGTAGCAGTGCATGATGTTGAGTGTGAAGATACTAGTCTACTTCACTCAGACTGTATCTGAAAAACTTCAGTCCAGGAGTCTAGCATTACATGTTCATCTGCACTTTCATAGGATAGTCAGCAGAAGAAGTGGGGAAAGAGAGGAGTGGGTTTAACTTGCTATTCGCTGAATGTGCATCCTCAACATGTGGCCAAGCAACAGATGTTCATTCCTGGATCTGTATAAAACTTCTTACTTTACCATCTCACTTGTAGTTCTGATTTGCTACTCCATAACCTGATGAAATAGACTGTGATTCTGGAAAGCTGGCCTTTATTTCTCCAAGTCTCTCTTACAACTTGCTTTTTAATTTGACCACTCTTTTAACCTCATTATTTTTACTTTTCCACATAGCTAAGTCAATTCCATTACTCAACAAAATTAAGCATAAATTTAAGAAGATTTCACATTTAATTATTTCTACTTTCTGGTGTTCTTTACCAAGTATAAGTCCCCTTTTTATTTATTATACATTGGGATTCATTTAAAAATGATTTAATATACCCAACTCATATTTCATTTTTACTTGTTTTCTATTTGTGCTTCCATAGTTGTCACTTCAGTACTTCAGTTAATATAAGACTTAACTCTTTTTTCTGATTTCTTTAGCATGATTTGAAACAGATAAAATGTGAATGGAAAAGTTTCCTTGCCCTTTAAAAAGAAAGTTTAATAATTTCAATGATAGTTAAGGGTCTCACAGCTTACAGCATTTGATGCTAACATCCCATTGCATCAACACCCCCATGCCCTATAATATGACTCAATCTTGCTCCGAAATTGGGGATCTGAAGAGACTGTGTGAAAATTTGGGAATTTCACTAATTTTGCTTACATGGAAGTAGGATTGGGCCCTCAAGTTTTAGTGATCTCATCTGCTGCAGGAAAAAGTACAAGTACTGAACTCATAAAATCATAGAATATCAGGGTTGGAAGGGACCTCAGGAGGTCATCTAGACCAACCCCCTGCTCAAAGCAGGACCAATCCCCAACTAAATCATCCCAGCCAGGGCTCTGTCAAGCCTGACCTTAAAAACCTCTAAGGAAGGAGATTCCACTACCACCCTAGGTAAACCATTCCAGTGCTTCACCACCCTCCTAGTGAAAAAGTTTTTCCTGATATCCAACCTAAACCTCCCCTGCAACTTGAGACCATTACTCCTTGTTCTGTCATCTGCTACCACTGAGAACAGTCTAGATCCATCTTCTTTGGAACTCTCCTTTCAGGTAGTTGAAAGCACCTATCAAACCCCCCTCATTCTTATCTTCTGCAGACTAAATAATCCCAGTTCCTTCAGCCTCTCCTCATAAATCCAGCCTCCTAATCATTTTTGTTGCCTTCTGCTGGACTCTTTCCAATTTTTCCACATCCTTCTTATAGTGTGGGGCTCAAAACTGGACACAGTACTCCAGATGAGGCCTCACCAATGTCAAATAGAAGGGAATGATCACGTCCCTCAATCTGCTGGCAATGCTCCTACTTATACAGCCCAAAATGCCATTAGCCTTCTTGGCAACAAGGTCACACTGTTGACTTATATCCAGCTTCTTGTCCACTGTAACCCCTAGGTCCTTTTCTGCAGAACTGCTGCCTAGCCACTTGGTCCCCAGTCTGTAGCAGTGCATGGGATTCTTCCTTCCTAAGAGTGGGACTCTGTACTTGTCCCTGTTGAACCTCATCAGATTTCTTTTGTTCCAATCCTCTAATTTGTCTAGGTCCATCTGTATCTTATCCCTACCCTCCAGCGTATCTACTGCTCCTCCCAGTTTAGTGTCATCTGCAAACTTGCTGAGGGTGCAATCCACACCATCCTCTGGATCATTAATGAAGATATTGAACAAAACCAGCCGCAGGACCGACCCTCGGGGCACTCCACTTGATACTGGCTGCCAACTAGACATGGAGCCATTGATCACTACCCGTTGAGCCCGATAATCTAGCCAGCTTTCTATTCACCTTATAGTCCATTCATCCAGCCCATACTTCTTTAACTTGCTGGCAAGAATACTGTGGGAGACCATATCAAAATCTTTGCTAAAAGTCAAGGAATAACATGTCCACTGCTTTCCCATCATCCACAGAGCCAGTTATCTCGTCATAGAAGGCAATCAGGTTGGTCAGGAATGACTTGCCCTTGGTGAATCCATGCTGACTGTTCCTGATCACTTTCTTCTCCTCTAAATGCTTTAGAATTCAGGATTTGGAAAGTAAAGGAAAGGAAGGTTGAAGTAATGTTTTGAATTTTTACATTCAGAATTCTGTTAATGATTGGGAGATAATCCAACATGGTCTTTTGTTTGTTTGTTTAAAAGAGTCTGCCATTCTCCTTTAAAAGATGAGATTTCCTATTTAAAGTTACTGTGGGCTTGATTCTTCACTAAACTGCAGGAAATCTCCTTTTGGCAAAGCTTCTAGGGATGTATCTGCACTAGACTGTTGCTTCCCCTGGTGCAGCTTATCTAGCGGGTGCTATTGTCGACTTCACTAGGGTTTCCAATCACAGGCATTTTAACTCAGAGCAAGTTTAAATGGCATGGTTGTTAAAACAATGACAGCAGTCAGAGTTCTGACTTAGTGCTCCCACCATTGCAACCTCCAATGGAACTGCTCTCATGGGAAATTCAAATGGCTAGAGTAGACAGACCTAATTGTTCATTTGCTGCTGCAAGCCCAGCTGCGAAATGCATGTTCAGCAATAGATGTGGAAGCAACAGAAAAGCTAACATCCAGTGAATCTACATTTAGCCAGTGGACCATCTAGCTAGGAACAGAGCTAATGCCACAAGAGGACAAAAAATGCTTTGGCAGTTAAAGATGCATTTTCTTTCCTCTTAGATATTTTTTTCAGTTTTGTGTGCTTCCTGTTTTGTATTCCACTTATACATTTAATAGAGGCCTGTACATCACTGCATTCTGAACTTTGTACTTTTCGCATATTTAATACAGTTAAGCCTGATTAACAAATCTCACACACACACATGCCCCGGCCCCCTCAGCCTGAATGGTTAAAATTTGGCAAAGTATAAGTAACTGTAGGCACCCTTTACTAGAGGGGCCTCTGAACTTAATTGGGAGTGTTCCAATTCGGAAGATCCTGAGTGCTCCAATCCAGCCTTTGAGACTACAACTTCCATGATGCCTTGGGGAACAGAAAAAAAACTTCCTTTCCTGGAGAGTTCAGGGAGAGGAGCTGAGTCTGTTTTTGTGGAGCTCTGCCCATATCAAGAGCTGCTACTAGGAAGCCAGAAGCTGCTACTGAGAGCCTGCTGGGGCTTGGATTAAGCAGAGAGCCTCAGAGGCTGTTGACGGGCTACACTGGAGTCAGGGCAGCTGGTCTGCTCAGAACTGACTGAGTGCAGGCAGTGAGAGTAACCACTGCCTTTGCTGTTTGGGAAAGTGCTTGCAAAAGGAAGGGAGTCAGCAAAGAGACTTCAAAGGGTTGCTGTAAGTCTGCAAAGAGGTGGAGTAGTCGTGTCATCTAACCAGAATCCAGAACTGCTGACATCTGGTTAAAACAACTCTAATCTTCAGAGCGGGTGAGCAGCTTGGAATGATCCCAAATTAGAAATGTTCTGCCCTTTGTTACATTGGCTGGAATGCTGTCCCCAGCTTCAAGATCTTTAAGCATGCTCATGCAAATGTTTAGAACTCTGAAATCCAGAGGAGTGCACACTCAGGAGAGGGATAAAGGGTGACAGTGTAAATGCAAGTTATATAAATTTCATTTACTACTGTAAACTGTATTTGTTAACTGATTTGGGCCTCAACTGGAGTACTGTGTCCAGTTCTGGGTGCCACATTTCAGGAAAGATGTGGACAAATTGGAGAAAGTCCAGGGAAGAGCAACAAAAATGATTAAAAGGTCTAGAAAACATGACCTATGAGGGAAGATTGAAAAAAATAAAAGCTTATTTAGTCTGAAGAAGAGAAGACTGAAAGCGGGCATGATAACAGTTTTCAAGTACATAAAAAGTAATTACAAGGAGGGAGAAAAATTTTTCTCATTAACCTCTGAGGACAAGCAGCAAAGGGCTTAAATTGTAGCAAGGGCAGTTTTGGTTGGTCATTAGGAAAAACTTCCTAACTAACTGTCAGGGTGGTTAAGCACTGGAATAAATTGCCTAGGGAGGTTGTGGAATCTCCATCATTGGAGATTTTTAAGAGCAGCTTAGATAAATACCTGCCAGGGATGGTCTAGATCAGCGCTACTCAAAGTGGTGGTCCGTGGACTGGTACCGGTCCGCGAGCCATCGGCTGCCGGTCTGCGCACACATTGGGAAAAAAAATTGCCAGTCCCCCCATCAGATAGCTTGAGAAGTACTGGTCTAGATAATACTTAGCCCTGCCACAAGTGTAGGGGACTGGACTAGGTGACCTGTCGAGGTCCCTTCCGGTTCTATGGTTCTATAATTTATCGAACTGCCCCTTGCTGATCTAAATTAGTAGTGACATTCAATCTCAGTCTGTTATACCACGTTTCCTTAAATTGTTAAGTAGAGGCGTGTTAACTCTAATCTAAGTGTATATTGTTTATAATTGGTGCTTCTGAGTTAGACCCATTGCACAGATTAGCTCAGATTTATTCCTGGAGGCTCCCAAAGGCATGCCAGTGAGTGTGTATAGGGCCCAGCCAGGTGGAGGCACTGCCAATTTTAATCCCTTTACTGTACAAGTAAAAGGACTGCAGCAGAGAGGAGGAGAGAGGATTCGCACCTATCCAACATCACCACTGGCATACTCAGGATCTCCTTTACTGTCAACAACATCAGGCGCTCAAGCACACTGGTGAGTGCTGCTTGCTCCTGAGTAACCCAAGGAGGAAGGGAGTGGAGGGGAGTTACACAACTGAAAAGAGGGTCTTATGATGGAAAACATTAGATAATTTTAATAATATGTGGTGCTACCAGCTCCACCTATAATCAAATAATAATAATAATAATAACAGAAGGCAGAATTAGGCCCTAAAACTAAACGATGCCAGGAAAAAAATGTGGCTGACAGAAGTTCGCCAGCCAGTTCAGAGTAGGAAGCAGTGATTTGCCCCAGAGGATGCGGGGAAGGCTGAAAATCTGGTTTTCAAAGGCAAGAGCATATTAGGAGGCACACAGTGTAAGCGTGATTTTCTAATCTTTACATTTAATTGTTTGTGTAGCAACATTTCCGTATAGCTAGAGACAGGAAATTATGCAATATGCAAATTTCCTTTAAAAAGACAGCTTTGCTTTCTCTTCCTGTCTACCTCTAAAATGTTCTGACTAGTGTCTCTCACAAGGTGAATGTTTGTTGGATTTTTTTTAATTGGGGCACGATTGCTTGTTTTTAAATAATGGAATGGTGGAACTACTGGAATAAGCCCATTTTCTTCTAAAGTGATGTGTTACAAAAACGGTATGCTAAGTTACTAAAGAACAAGAAATAACACTCAGAGATAGGCTGATATTATTTCCTGAGAGCATGACAATGGAGGGCTTTATAAACATCATCCCCTAAAAACTCAATATACCTATTCCTAACTGTACAATGTTGCTAAAATTAATATTATATTTTGTTCTCAAGCAGTAGCAGTGATGTATTTGAGGCTGCAATGGACACTGCATTTGAAATCCCTATCTGAAGGCTGACATTGTAGCAGAAACCCTATTGAGGTTAGGAGCTCAACAGTTTTGTAAAAGAAGCCAGAGCCAAGGTCTAGGAGCTTCATGGGAAATCTGAGCTGTGGGGACCTAAAAAGAAAGAAGGATGAGTAGGGGGGCCAGGAACCATGCAGACTTTACCACCATGTAAGTTTACATATAATTGTATATATAAATATACACATACACTACCACTACTGACTGTAAGGGCATGGTTTTTTTTTCTTTTTAGCTCACTAAATAGCCAGTCTGATGTAGAGAAACCTGGTTTAATTTCTGTCAGAATGGATTTCTTACGAATTAAAAACTCCATTGCAGGTGGAGCCCTGCACCTAGAGTCTATGCATACTGCAAAATCAAGGTCAAAGTTAATCCCATTCTTTATCTTTGTGCACTTGAACAATTTTATATATTCAAGATTTTCTAATTTTTATTTAAATTTATTAGAATTTATATATTCAGATAGACCCTCATTCTGCTGCCATTGAAATAAATAGCAGAACTATATTTTACTTCAGTGGTGCAGGACCAGGGCCATAGTTATGGCTCACATAGTCCTAGTTTCAGTGACTTGTAACTTTCCAAAGCCCTAAATACTTCAATACTTTAGGGCTGGAAGTTCTCATGCCTGTTCTCAGCCAAAACCTGTTTAAAATGTTGGAAGTCAAGAAAATGCAGGGGCACACTATTTGCTGAATGATATTGAAATAATTTTAACATCCTTTTATACAGAAGCAATATAGTGTATATTTTTCAAAGAAAAGCATACATGGAAATTTAAACACAAAAATCTTGTAATGCACAATTGCAGTCAAGAATTTACCCACACATAAGTGAGAAAATTCCAAGTTAGGTTACACATAGCAAGGTTAATTCACTCTGCAGTATAAAGGACTATATCTAATAGCTCTAACTATTCAAAGTATATGTAAAATGGCGGAATTAGGGATAACCTGTGAATGGTCTCAACTTGAATGCTGCATATTTTTTAAACTATATTTTCTTGATTGTGTCTGAAATTCATTTTAATTAAATCTAAGGAACAACACCAATCCCCTTTCTTGGCCAACAGCAAAAATGAAACTGCACAAATCTAAATTATGAAGCATTTTCACTGGTACTTTATTGGTGGTAGCTTCTATTTGGTCAAGAGGTAAGGGGTAAAATTTTCAAAGCCCCCTAACTGAGTTAGGAGCCTAGGTCTCATTGAAAGTCAATGAAACTTAGTCTCCTATAAAAGGCACGTCTGAAAATTCTACCTGAGGCCAATAGTGGCTAAGTTTATAATTAACGGATAATTCTTTTACCCATTAATTTGTGCACTTTGTAGGCTTCATACTAGCTATTTGCATCACTACTGAAACTGTAATTTCACCTTCTCAACTTCCTATGGAGACAGCTCATGAAATCTATTTGGTAACTTGAGTCTGATTTATATAAAGCACCCCCTGAGACTAACTCCAAGACAGCTTAAGAATGGCAATACAAGAAAACCCTTAAAACTGATGCCATACATTTAACAATTTAAAAGTAACATCCCCTTTTATTCATAAGAGTTGCATCAATCTGGCCTTGTATTTTATGGAACACATACAAACCGTGGAAAATGGAAGGAAAGTAAACAAGAAAAAAATGCAGAGATCACAGCTTGTACAACCTTCCTGCCAAAAGAAACTAGATCTGTAACTATATTATATGACTGAGTGCGCAGTCCACAAGGAGCTGCTCTGTTTATATACAATGCTCCAGTCTACCCCAGTCAAGGACTCCTCACTGGAGAGGGTGAGGGGAATGTAGTTTAAATCCTCTAGAATTAATCTGATATCATAAATCAAACCCACAGCCTTGGAAGCCTTCTTTGCCCTGTCCTGTAATTTATTTAACAAAAATAAGTTACTCTACCTGCCAAAACCTGTTACTCTTCCCTAATAAATCAAGACAGTTTTTTAATCTTTAGGCTCAAATAGAGATTACTTCACTTTGTGCAGTAACTGTAGTTCTCTGAGATGTGCCCCCCTATGGGTGCTCCACCTCAGGTGTGAGCGTGCCCCCACACCTTCGATCAGAGATTTTCATTAGCAGTGCTCATTCGGCCTGTGTCCTGCACCAAGGCTGTATCACTTTGCACAGGCGAACTGCCCTCAGTTCCTTCTGCACCACCAAGTCTCGGAAGGAAACTCCAAAACAGAAAGGAGCACATCTCTAAGAACTACAGTTAATGCACAGGATGAGTAACCTCTCTTTCTTCTTCGAGCAGTGTCCTTATGGGTGCTCCACTTGAAGTGACTCCCAAGCAGTATCCCCGTAGGGATTCTCAAATTTGGGGTCGGGACCCCCTCAGGGGGTCACGATGTTATTACATGGGGGGTCGTGAGCTGTCAGCCTCCACGTGCTTTGCCTCCAGCATTTATAATGGTGTTAAATATATAAAAAAGTTTTTTTAGTTTATTGGAGGGGGGTCACACCAGAGACTTGCTATGTAAAGGGGTCACCAGTACAAAAGTTTGAGAACCACTGATCTAGAAGCATCGACTAGCGCATAGTGTCTGGAGAAGGTATGTACCAAGAACCATGTAGCAGCTCTGTAAATTTCAGATACGGGACATTCTTAATTAGAGCTATAAATATAGACTGTGACCTTGCAGAGTGAGCTGACCCTCCAGAATGAGGTGGGTGGAATGCGGGCAGCACTGTCAAGCAATAACACATCCAGGAATCCATTTTGATAATCTTTGGGTAGAAATAGCAGAACCTTTAGATCAGTCTGCAAATGAAATTAATAGTCTAGGACAGGGTTTCTCAACCTGTCAGTCAGGACACAAAATTGGGTCACACTAGAATGTTTCAAAGGGTTGAGTAGCAGCTCCTGTGGCTCCTGTCCCACAGGCCTGACTGGGCTTGCCTCCCTGCTCCAGGCACTATAACCTCTGGGGTCCAAGCCGTCAGGTTTGGCCCAGCCATCATGATGACAGGAGTCCAGGTAGGCCAAACCTGAGTGAGTGGCACTGCAACCCCATGAGCCAGGTCACAACTTCACCCACACACATTTGGTCCAGTCGGGAGGCAAGGCCAAACCTGAGCAGTGCTGTAACCATGGAGGTTGCAACGCTGAAAGCCAAGCCCAGCCAACCCCATAGCACAGGAGTTGCAGGAGCCGCTACTGTGGGGTGAGTTCCGGGGGGCAGGACCTGGCCAAAACCACTCCCAGGCCTCCACGCCCAGACTATTTACTGGGTCGCAACAGGCCATAAACATTTACAAATGGATCCTGAGCCCCAAAAGGTTAAGAACTACTGGTCTAGGAGATTTCCAAAATTAGTCCTATCTAGGGAGAAGGCTAACTCCCTTCTAATATCTAGAGTAGGGAAAACAGTCGCCAGACTACAATTATGTGGTTTGGGAAAGAAAAATGATAGGTAAATATCTGAGTCAAATGAAACTCAGAAGGAAGTTTAGGAAGGAACTTTGGGTCTGGCTGTAAGGAAACCTTGTCCTTGTAGAAAGGAGGGTCTGCAACTAAGGCCCCAATTTCTTTGACTCTGTGGGATGATGTAATAGTCACTAAGAACGCTGTTTTCCAAATTCAGTAAAGAGCAGGTCACCATCAGTTCTAAAGGAGGTTTCATGAGACTTTTAAGAACTAAATTAAGGTCCCCAACCAATGTGGGGACTTTAACTGTGCAAAAAGATTTCTCAGAACTTTCATGAGAACACTCACAATTTATAGTTGTAGCGAGAGCAAACCTCAAGAATCCCTCAATTGTAGTATGGAAAGCTATGAAGGCAGCCAAATGCACCTTAAAAGAACTAACTGACAGTCCTGTTTTCTTTACTTGCAGCATGTAATCCAGAACAAGCTGAAGTGAGGCACATTCAGAAACAACTTTCTAGAGTTTGCATCAGTGACTAAATCTTCTCCACATTTGAGGTAGAATTTTTGCCTAATTTTGTTTAGTAATATCTGGTATGCCTCTGCAGAACAAGCAGACTCTAATCCCGTGAACCATGAAGGAGCCACACCTTGAGGCAGAGAATTTTCAGATTGGGATACAGCAGTTGATTGCTGGACAAAGAGCGAAGTGAAACAAGTAAGGAAACCATGCCTGCTTTGACCACAATGGCGCTATTATGATAACTCTGGCCTTACCATGTCTGATTTTGTTCACCACTGTGAGGATCAGAGGCACCAGGGGAAATGTGTAAACAGCTTCTTTGCCCAAGGGAGAAGGGCATCCCCCAAGGAATTATGACCTAAACCCCTCCTTGAATAGAACAGATGGCATTTTTCATTTGTAGCTGTGGCAGCGAAGACCATTTATGGAAATCCCCTAGTTTGAAATATGCCCACAAGAATCTGGAAGTCCAAATCCCAATAGTAGTCCAGGGGAAGACATCTCCTGAGAGCATCAGCTGTGACATTTTGCCTGCCTGGGAGATAACACTGCTGTAATTCTTATGTAATTTTTTATGCACCAGTTCCAGAACATTGCTTCAGCACGGAGGGAAGGGGATTTCACTCCTCCTTGCCAATTTATATAAAACATTCAGACCACATAGGGTATGTCTACACTGCAATTTGAGAACTGCAGCTGGTCCGTGTCAGCTGACTCAAGCTCCTGGCACTTGGGCTAAGAGGACATTTAATTGTGATGTAGAAGTTTGGGCTCATGCTGCAGCTCGAGCTCTGGGACCCTCCCACCTCGCAGGCTCCTAGAGCCCAGGCTCCAGCCTGAACATCTACACCACAATTAAACAGCCCCTTCACCTGAACCCCACAAGCCTGCATCAGCTGGTACAGGCAAGTCACCGTTTTTTAACTGCAGTGTAGACATACCCATTGTCTGTTATGACTTTGATAGACCTGAATCTCATGAGAGGCAGAAAATGAAGGCAAGCATTTCTGACTGCTATGAGCTACAACAGGTTGACATGGAGGTTGTGTTTTTGGGCTGTCCATATGCCCTTGAACAGTTTTGACAAGGTTTGATAGTGTCATGAACCTGTCCATGGAAAGGAAGGCCCTGGATGCCAAGGAATCCAGGGATGCTCCAATAAGTTGTATGTTCTGTACAGGAGTCCGTGCGGATTTTCCCATGTTCAACTCAAGACCCAAGTCCAAGAACAGAGAAGGTGCCATTTGTGTGGCAGTCAACACCTCTTGCTATGACTGATCCGTGAACAGCCCATCATCGAGGTATGGGAATACCATGATCGCCTGACAATGCAAGTAGGCAGCCACTACCAATAGAACGTTTGAAAACACTCTTGGAGCTGAGGAACTTCTGCTACTGGCTGACTGCAGTCTGGCTTAGTTTATTTTAGTACAATGCAGACACACTAAGCTCTGTCTCAGGCAAAGGTGGCTGAGAAGGAACTGAGGGTGGTTCACACACACAACCTGATATAGCCTTGGTGCGGGGCACGAGGATATCAGCAGCGCATGCGTGGGCCGAAGGGACACTGATCATAAAAATATCTGATGAAAGGCGCGTGGGGTGCACGCGCACCTGAAGTGAAGTACCCATAGAGACACTATTTGACGACGAAGAAAAAGTTATAGTTAAAAATATCTAAATTCTTCTTACTTATATATGATGGGGTTATGTGTACGGCTACAATTTTGTCATGGACATTTTTAGTAAAAGACATGGACAGGTCACAGACAATTAACAAAAATTCATGGAAGCTGTGACTTGTCCCTGACTTTTACTAAATATGTCCATGACAAAATGAGGAGGGAGGAGAATCGAGCACTCTGCCCTGCTGTGGCTGGGACAGATCCCTGCCTGTGGTGGCTGGGGAACTGCGGGGCATCCCCAACTCCCGTGGGGACTGGTGAGCTACCGGGGATTCCTCCCACCGGTGGCAGCTGGGGAGCTGCATGGGACCCATGCCACTCTGGGCAACAGGGGTACCCCGCAGCTTCCAGCCACCACGGGAGGTGGGGGTACTGTGCAGCTCCCAGCCATAGCGGGCTGAAGTCATAGAGGTCTGCAGAAGTCACGGATTCCGTGACTTTCGCAACCTCCATGACCAAATTGTAGCCTTAGTTATGCGTAATGCAATTGTTTGTGTAAATATTTCACCTATCATACCTGAAATTAAAGATCTAACTGAAATAAAAAGCTTTTAAAGCCAGCTCAAGATATAGAAATAAATTACACTTCCTTACATATTTCAGAAGAAACTGTCTATCAAGACAAGTCCAGTTAAACTAAGGCACCATCTAGAACTCATGTACACAAGGGAAACCATGAGTTCTCTTCTTCCAGGACAATGCCAGTATCGCCACCAAAAGACTTGAAAAGCTGAAGGTCAACATAATGCAGAAGCAGTAGATTTGACATAATGGAACACAAAATCCAGCATCCCTACCCCTGGCAATAGCTAGTATCCGATGCTGCAGAAGTAGAAGACATCACACAAACACCTACCTAATAATGAACTTCACTAATTGCACAAAGCTTTGCAGAAGATGTGAGTGTGCTCAGGATTCATTCCAGATGTCTGCAGGTGATATAAACCAGCTTATTTTCTAAATAATGAGATTTGATTACCCTTCTCTTAGCATGCCTAGGTGGAATTCTAGGTCATTTAAATTATTGAGCCCTTTAAAAATATGCAGCCACCGTATTTGACTGCATGACCTCCACTAGCAGTAAATTCCACTGGCTGAGTGTATGCTGGTTGAAGAAATATTTGTATCTGTTCTAAAGTTACAGGGCATTCATTCTATCAAGTGACTCCTTGTTCTGGTTTAATGAGGTGAGGGTGGAGGGAGACTCAATCATTTTTATCAATCCTCTGTATTTTTGAATATCTCAGTGCAGACATCTCCTGTCCTTTTCCTTTCCAGACTGAATAATCCTATTTTTTCAGTTATATCATAAATAAGTCAGATCATATCTCTAATCCTCTTTGTTTCCCTTCTGTGCATCATTTCATAGTCCTTGTGGCCAACACCACTGATGAGTCTCATCTCTTCTTTGGTTTTTCATTTTCTCCCACTGAAGTAATATGAGCTGCTGAGAGACAACACCTTTGTCCATGCCCTTCAACTGAGATTGAATGGGAAGCTGTAGGGTCCAGAAACTCTTTACCTTTCAAGCTCCTCTCTTTAGAAATTATGGACAGGGGGTGACTACACATTGCAACACCTATCTTTTAGGCCCAGAAGAATTGCACAACCTCTTATTAGGCACCAGGCTCCCCATACAATGCATAAGGAGAATTAGGAGACTAAAAAAAGGGATTCACAAAAACCAGCATACTGAGCCAGGCGCCACCTAAACTATCCTCATGAAATGCTGAGGAGGGAGGTGTGTCTTAAGCCCCACCCCTCAAAGGGAGTCAGGTGCCTAAGTACCTGCCAGAGAGAGAGAGAGAGAATGATTTTATATCCCAGTGGTTAGGGCACTCAACTGGGAGGTGGAAGAACTGGATTCAAGTTCCTGTTCTGCTAGCTGTGGATCAGGGATTTGAACCCATGCCTCCCACATCCTGAGAAAGTGCTCTAACCTCTGCATTATTGGTAAAAGGAGTCCACATCCTCTACCAGCATCTTTTGTGTGGGTTTAGGCATCTGTTGTGCCTACCAAATTGGGCCCTCAAGGCAAGCTAAGTGGGGGAAGGCCTAGTTTGTGAGACCCACTGGCACTTAGGCATGAGGCACTTAGAGTGTCAGGGCTTAGGCAGCTGTGTACATGCCCAGCCAAAATTTAGGAGCCTCAGGGACTTTAACAATAGAAAATTAAGGATTTTAGACACCTTCAAGACTATAGGCAGCAGATCAGTGGTGGTTTTGCAAATGCCAGAGACAACAAAATTTTGGGCATAGATACCTAAATCCCCCCTTGTGCATCTAGCCCTATGGGTTTCTTCTCCTCTTTGAGGACATCTATGTGAAGTTACCCACACAGCAGTAATCTTAATAAAAACAAGATTTATTAAAACAGAGAAAATTGAAAAACAAAACAAAAAACTTTTGCTTAACATACTAGATTTACACTTCTCTAAAACATTTTCAGCTTAGCTACTGATAAAAAAGGAAAGCAAATAAGCTTGTATCCCTTAAAACCAATATCTTCTCTGACAATTCTGGTCAGCCTGTCAGTATTGCTTGCTGCCCAGAGACAATAACTGCTCTTTTGTTCCCCACAGACACACTTACTTACATGCCCAGTTTTCCCAAACACTGTTCTAAAGACAGAGTAAGGTTTGGTAGATAGTTTCAGTCTCCACCTCTCAGGAGATGGTCCTCTAAGGAAGAAAAAGCACTTAATGAAGATTAATGGCTGCCCTTCTAGAGCTCAATGAACTAGCTCAGACACTGCCTGTCTTTGACCACCGTGGCTGGCTACACCCAATTTCGGACAGGTCCCTTGATAAACCTCTTAAGCATTTTTTCCCCTCTTGTCATGAGCGAAGAGTTATAGCCCCCCTGTCATAATTAGCTATCTCTTATGATGATGAGTGAAAAACAGCTAAAAAAATTTTCCTCAAATTGACAGGTCAGTCTTTCTTTTTGCCTTTTGTGGTTTTAGGTCTAGTCCATACAGTTTCTACCGATATAACTATGTTGGTCAGAGGCAATGTTGTATTGACATAGTTATACCAGTACAACCCTAATGGGAACACAGTTATGCTGGTAAAAAGAAAAGGAGGACTTGTGGCACCTTAGAGACTAACAAATAAACTAAGGTGCCACAAGTACTCCTTTTCTTTTTGCGGATACAGACTAACACAGCTGCTACTCTGAAACCTGTAGTTATGCTAGTGTAGCTTATTCCAATTCCCGTATGGGAATAAGCTATTTTCGTATAAGCATATTTACATTGATGTAACTGCAACCCCTCTAGGAGGACTATGTCGCTTTAACAGTTTGCCAACCACAAGTGTTCAAAAATCATAAGCCAAACAACCCATAATCATGAGATTTTTTTAAAATAACTTTTGGATTTTTTTATTTGATTTCTGGTTCTGAGCCATTTGGGTACATTTGCTTGGCATTTTCAAGCTCTTCTCCACAAACATGAGAGCTAGAAACTTACTTTTAAAAAAAATGAAAACAGATTCTCATGCAATCTCTTGATTCCAGGAGTGGAGGCTTTAAGAAAAATACCAGATATCATGAAATTAACAATAAAATCACAAGAGTTGGCAACACTGGTTTAACTATACCAGTAGAGATAAACCAGTACAACTTTTCTGCGTAGATAACCCCTTGGAAGGATGATTGTCTTTAGAAGTTTTTACCAGTTGATTAGCAATTAACTCAAGGTAGTAAGCAACTTTGCAAAGGCTAGTCTGGACACTGTCCAAACTTTGTTCCAGGTTGTGGTTTACCTTATATCAGCAAGGACTACTAAGGTGAGTACAGTCATGTCTACACTATAAAGTTTTGCTACTTTAACTAAACCAGTACAGTTCAATCCCACCTCCCCATGCCTGGATATACCATTATAAAAGTGCTGGTATCTGTATAGCTTTATTCTGGTTCAGACAGCAAAAGGCACCTTTACTATAGTATAGTGTAACTGCCTTCACATCAGGGGTTATACTGGTATAACTATATCAATTAAAAAATCACATCTCCAACCAGACTAGATATACCAGTATCACTTTTCTAGCCAGGCCTAAGAGTTTACAGGATCAGTCCTTTATTCTGCAGTGACCCCACAGAATTTTTTGTACGATAACAGGATGTCTGGAAAGAACAGCATGTAGGAATTCAGGGTGGGGTTGCACACTGGGTTCCATATCACCAACAGGAAATAAACTCTGATCTGGGGCTTCAATAAGTGTATTACACTTCTCATACACTAAACTAGATAAGACAACTAACAGCCACCTGAGGGACAGTACTATAGATATTCAAATAGATTTTTTTTTCTAAGTTGAATAAAAAAATGATTCAAAGGGGTCCTTTTAAGTAGTCAGAAATAATTGATTATCTAAAGAAAGGTATCTTTGTATACAAATATTGTATAGAATGAGCACTGTGCTAGAAAGAATACAGGGATAAATTTCCTTTCCAGATGGTAGATTTGAATAAACACTACTGTCACTATGTTAATATATGATAGACTGCCAATGAGTTAGTATTTCATAACCAAGACCTTTGGTTCACTAGAAAGGTGTGTTCACTAGTAAGGTTTTTATAACATGTTAAACTCCTTGTGTTGTTAAGGTTTTAACATGTGTCAGTTGGCCAGGGTAAGCCCTAGAGGGCAGCCATTTCAGGGCAGATTTTTAAATGTGCCTGTGACTTTGAGTGCCTAAAGATATAGGTTGGCACATAGTGTGATTTTCAAGAGTGCCTAGGCACCTAACTGCCATTGATTTTAAGTAACTTAACTAACTGATTGAACTAATTGATTACCAGTTATTAACTTGAATTAATTAATTAACTAAATGCTAGTCTACACACTTCATAAACATTTGTGGCTCAGCCTAGGGCAGTGGTTCCCAAACTGGGGTTCATGAACCCCTTGGGGTTCACAAAATGTTACAGGGGGTTCTCGGGAAAAAATTCCCTAATGGCGGACAGAGATGTCCCTAGGGACCCCAGGTAGCATGGGGCCAGCGTCCCAGAGCCCCTGGACTTCCAAGAGCTAAGCAGATCAAAGCAAGCATATCTATCACACTGAGGAGATTTAAACTTCAAGACTCCTTATAAGAAATGGAAAGGAAGGTGGATGTTTTTGCTGTTTTTAAAATTAAATAGGCAGCTAGTATTGTTTTTAAAATTATTATGAAGAACAAGTTTAAGCTTTGTTGTAACGTGCGTTGTTTGCCTGGACTGCTCAAGACCTGAATACTTGCGTAGGAGGAACTCTTTGAGTTGGCTTCTTAAATCCCTTCATGCTGTTTCACATCTGATACTCCTTGATGAAACATAGGAGCCTTGTCTTATAACAGGCTTATTCAAAGTGATACAGACTATGAAAGTGAGATCTTGGAAAAGTGTTGCCGTTTTCATAATGTAATAAAAATACTGTAATGATAAATAATAATTAATAATATATAGTGTGTAATAAGCATGTCATAAAAACAAGTAACCACAAGATTCAGGACTAGTGTACTTAGGCAAGACTAGTTGCAGATGCAGACCAAGCTACATTTTATATGGTGTAGCTTTAATTTGATTCCCTCTTCTCTAAAAAGAACACCAAACACTCTTTTATTTGGGGTCCTACCGAAATCACAGTCCATTTTGGTACATTTCACGGTCACAGGATTTTAAAAATCTTAAATTTCACGATTTCAGATATTTAAATTTGAAATTTCACTGTGTTGTAATCATGGGGGTCCTGACCCAAAATGTGGTTGTGGGAGGGGCTCACAGTATGGCCACCCTTATTTCTGCACTGCTGCAGGCGGTGGCGCTGCCTTCAGAGCTGGGCTACCAGCCAGCAGCTGCAGAGCTTCCTGCAGACAGGTCTGATCTGACCCCAGGAGAGGCTCATGCAGGGGAAGAGAAAGTCCCATCCCTCCCCAGCACAGCTGGCACTAGCAGCTGGAGCCCAGCGCCTGGTAGGAGCCTTCGGCCAGCCCTGCCCCTCCCTGGCTTCAGGTCCAGTGCTTGGGGGCTAAAGGAGCCTTGGGCTGTCTGTGTGTGTCTGAGGGGGGTGACCACAGTGCCTCCTGACCATGCCACCCTGGACATTCATCCACATCGCCCACCCGTAAATCCAGCCCTGCTCCCACCCAAAGTGATAACCCCCCCATACCATGACACCCTCACTTCTGCACTGCAGCTGGCCACGCCACTACCTTCAGAGCTGAGTGCCCAGCCAGCAGCTGCCACTCTCTGGCCATCCAGCTCTGAAGGCAGCACAGAAGTAAGGGCAGCAATATCATGACCCCCCTACAATAGCCAGATTGTATGTGGGAGACCAGATTTCACAGTCTGTGATGCATTTTTCACAGCCATGAAATTGGTAGGGCCCTATTTATAATATTTTTTGATATGGCCTCTGACGAGAAACAGAAGACTGACTGCCTCCAAAAGATGCTATCTAGGTTCTACACTGTGGCCAGTAAGGGATTTACAGATAGATTTTTAAAGATGCAAATAGGTGCCTCATGAGATTTTCTAATGCCCCTAGATGTTTTTAAAAATCCCACAAAAGATCTATCTGCATCTTTAGGTGTGTAATACCTTTAAAAATCTATCTCTTAGTGAAAGTCTGGTGACTAGGTGCAGTGGCAGGTATAAGAGAATGAAGTCTCAGATTGTGACAAGCATGTCTATTGAACGTAGAGGCCCTTGAGGAATTCCACCTGGATTTCAACAATTTCCATCCCACTATCAACTTCAGCCTGGACCAGTCCACACAAGAGATTCACTTCCTGGACTCTACAAGAAATAAGCGATGGTCACATAAACACCACCCTATACCGGAAACCTACTGACTGCTATACTTACCTACATGCCTCCAGATTTCATCCAGACCACATCAAACAATCCATTGTCTACAGCCAAGCTCTAAGATACAACCGCATTTGCTCCAATCCCTCAGACAGAGACAAACACCTACAGGATCTCTATCAAGCGTTCTTACAATACCCACCTGCTGAAGTGAAGAAACAGATTAACAGAGCTAGAAGGGTACCCAGAAGTCACCTACTACAGGACAGGCCCAACAAAGAAAGTAACAGAACACCACTAGCTGTTACCTTCAGCCCCCAACTAAAACCTCTCCAGCCCATCATCAAGGATCTACAACCTATCCTGAAGGACGATCCCTCACTCTCACAGACCTTGAGAGACAGGCCAGTCCTCGCTTACAGACAGCCCCCCAACCTGAAGCAAATACTCACCACACAACAACCACACACCACACAACACAGCAACCACACACCACACAACAAAAACACTAACCCAGGAACCTATCCCTGTAACAAACCCCGTTGCCAACTCTGTCCACATATCTATACAAGGAACACCATCATAGGACCTAACCACAACAGCCACACCATCAGGGGCTTGTTCACGTGCACATCTACCAATGTGATTTATGCCATAATGTGCCAGCAATGCCCCTCTGCCATGTACATTGGCCAAAACGGACAGTCTCTACGCAAAAGAATAAATGGACAAAAATCAGACATCAAGAATTATAATATTCAAAAACCAGTCGGAGAACACTTAGTCTCTAAGGTGCCACAAGTACTCCTTTTCTTTTTTCAACCTCCCTGGACACTCAATAACAGACCTAAAAGTGGCAATTCTTCAACAAAAAAACTTCAAAAACAGACTCCAACGAGAAACTGGAGAACTGGAATTAATTTGCAAACTGGACACATCAAATTAGGCCTGAATAAAGACTGGGAGTGGATGGAGCACTACAAGAATGAAAAACTAATTTCCCCATGTTAATTTCCCCTACTGTTACTCACACCTTCTTGTCAACTGTTTGAAATGGGCCACACTGATTACCACTACAAAAGTGATTTTTCCTCCTGTTGATAATAGCCCACTTTAATTGAATTGTCTCATTAGAATTGGTAAGGCAACTCCTATCTTTTCATGTACTATGTATATATATCTTCCTACTGTATTTTCTACTCCATGCATCTGATGAAGTGGGTTTTAGCCCACGAAAGCTTACATCCAAATAAATTGGTTAGTCTCTAAGGTGCCACAAGTACTCCTCGTTTTTTTTACATAAAGAATGGAACGACTGTAACACACTGTTTGTCCTTCAAGGTGCCAACACCTTAAGCAAGGTGTGGAGAGCCACCCACTGCTACTAACTTCAGTGGGAGTTGAGACTGTTGCTGCCCTTTAGAAAGCAGGCCCTATAAAGGTATTGCAATTCATAATTAACAAGTACAGTCCATATTATTCAGCTGCCTAGATACTGGAAGTCTGACGCTGAGTTTCTATAATGTCGGGGTTTTAAGTCATTCCAATGCAGATTTTTAACTACAGTAATGTCTCAAGAGCTTGTTTGGAAGGAGGGAAGGGGAAGAGCAGGATGGAGGAAATTATTATATAAAATATCAGGAGTTAGTTTTAATTTTTAACTATAGATATCCCATTTGGACTCCATTCCCATCCCCTGCACACAACAGCAGGATCTTCTGTCCTCTGAATATTGAATTCAAGAACACAGCAGGAAGTAAAACTACTTTAACAATATGTTTATAGGAATGTCCTTGGAAATATAGCTCATCATCAGAATACTGTCTAGTGTTTACAATCCAGCATGTCATTTTTGCTTATATCAGGGCAACAGAGAATTAAAAATGCAGTGTCCTCCTTTTGTTTTACTGAACGATGACCAAATAATTTTATGACAGCAAAAAGTTTCCAGATTTTTTTTTTTTAAAATAGACCCCTTTATAGTCAACTTTCATAACAGAATTTGGAGGAAAAGAATTAGTCATTAAATCTTTTTAAAAAGTAAAACTTAATTATCCCTCCAATGACCTTCAGCTGTGGGGGAAACTGGCGCCACTCTTTTTTAATCAGTTACACGAAGCTGTTTGGATTAGTTAAAAGAGCTTATCAACTTATCACTATTTAAATGTGTTGTCTAAAACAGGAAATGTAAATGCTCTTTACCCAATATATAACTGCCCTACCATGAAAATGAATGGTATTTTAAGAGTGAAGGGATCCAAATCCTTTTCTTATTAGTTGGCTATTAGAAGAGTTCTGAAATAGTGGCGTTCTATAATTTTCAAGTTACAGTTTGACTGAATTCTGACCTCAGTTACGTGCACGCAACTACACTGAAATCAGTATAAGAGCAGAACAAATGGAACCCAATAATGTTTGCGAGGTACTTAAATACTACACCATGATAAAGCACAAAAATAAATGTGGCAGATTATAAATGGCCCTTACTCAGGTGTTCAGGGGAAAAGAGAAGTTTGCATGCCCAACCCACACAAGGGCACTCACTTTGCCCAGGACACTGTGTTTCAGTGATGTGTTCCTGGGGGCACTGAGTGCTCCCAAGCAGAGTGACTACACTAGGATGAGCACAGGGGCGTTACGAGGAAAAATATATTAAACACTGTGAGGCACCCAGAAACTACAGTAACAGAGGTCATATAACTAAGTACCACAGATATAGACAGACAGGTAGGAGCAGGCTCAAATATCCTGAAGGATAGTGAGGTCTGAACACCATCCCAGTGTACCAGCTCACTCAGAGTAATTATTGCCATCCATCCACCATCACACAGTTCTCCTCCACAGCACCCCATACTCAGGCCAATGGTGAAGCGCCACAATTCACCTAATACATGGATACATTCAGTGAATACATTCAATAGGAGTAACGTAGAGCTGGGATCAAAGTTAGAGAGCATTATTTAGAAATCAGGAGAATATTTTATTTCAGAAGTCCCTGGATATTGCTTCTAGAAAAAAATGTCATGTAAGAATTAATTACCAAACAAATTAGGAACTGATCTGGAGCCACCACTATTTCTGTACTCTAATAAAAAATAATCAATTTCTTAGAGCTTTTGATTAGATCTCAAAGCACTTGATGTTGGACAAGCATTATCATACCCATTTTATATTAGGGAAAAAGTCACACAGCAAGTAACCAGCAGAGCCAGGTACAGAACGTGAGTCTGCTGCTCTATCCATAGCTGGACTACATTGCCTTCTTTCTCCCTTCACGGAACTGTAAAGAAAGGGTGGCTACACTTTTGTATCAGAGCAATATCATAGTTATGATTGTAGACATTATTAAAAAACACATACATGAAAAAATGCCTCAAACAAACAAACCAGTACAATTTCTAAAATAATTTCCTGTTAAGAATTATTAATTAAAATAATAATAAAAAATTAAGCACAATTAATCGCACTGTTAAATAATAGAATACCAACGGAAATTTATTAAATTTTTTTCATTTTTTTCTACATTTTCAAATATATCAATTTCAATTACAACACAGAATACAAAGTGTACAGTTCTCACTTTATATTATTTTTGCTTACAAATATTTGCACTTAAGTCATAAACAAAAGTAGCTTTCAGAGTAGCAGCCGTGTTAGTCTGTATTCGCAAAAAGAAAAGGAGTACTTGTGGCACCTTAGAGATGAAAACTTAAGCTCAAATAAATTTGTTAGTCTCTAAGGTGCCACAAGTACTCCTTTTCTTTTTATAAACAAAAGTAGTATTTTTCAATTCACCTCATACAAGTACTGTAGTGCAATCTCTTGATCATGAACGAACAACTTCAAATGTAGTTTTTTGGTTACATAACTGCACTCAAAAACAAAACAATGTAAACCTTTAGAGCCTACAAGTCCACTCAGTCTTACTTCTTGTTCAGACAATCGCAAAGAGATTAATTACAATGTCACCTGAAAGTGAGAACAGGCGTTTACATGGCACTGTTGTAGCTGGCGTCAGATGATATTTACATGCCAGATGTGCTAAAGATTCCTATGTCTCTTCATGCTTTGGCCATCATTCCAGAGGACATGCTTCCATGCTGATGACACTTGTTAAAAAAATGTGTTAATTAAATTTGTGACTGAACTCCTTGGGGGAGAATTGCATGTCTGCTGTTCTGTTTTACTTGCATTCTGCCAGATATTTCATGTTATAGCAGTCTCGGATGATGACTCAGCACATGTTGTTTGTTTTAATAACACTTTCACTGAAAATCTGACAAAATGCAAAGAAGGTACCAATGTGAAATTTCTAATCATAGCTACAGCACTCAACCCAAGATTTAAGAATCTGAAGTGCCTTCCAATATCTGAGAGGAATGAGGTGTGGAGCATACTTTCAGAAGTCTTAAAAGAGCAACACACTGATGCGGAAACTACAGAACCCAAACCACCAAAAAAGAAAATCAACCTTCTGCTGATAGCATCTGACTCAGATGATGAAAATGAACATGCATTGGTCTGCACTGCTTTGGATCGTTATCGAGCAGAATCCGTCATCAGCATGGACGCATGTCCTCTGGAATGGTGGTTAACGCATCAAGGGACATATGGATCTTGAGTGCATCTGGCATGTAAAGATCTTGTGACACCAGCTACAACACTGCCATGCAAATGCCTGTTCTCACTTTCAGGTGACATTGTAAACAAGAAGCAGGTAGCACTATCTTCTGCAAATGTAAACAAACTTGTTTGTCTGAGCGATTGGCTGAACAAGAAGTAGGACTGATTGGACTTGTAGAGTCTGAAGTTTTACATTGTTTTATTTTTGAGTGCAGGTTATTTTTGTACATAATTCTACATTTGTACGTTCAACTCTCATGATAAAGAGATTGCACTACAGTACTTGTATTAGGTGAATTGAAAAATACTATTTCTTTTGTTTTTTATAGTGCAAATATTTGTAATAAAAAATAAAGTGAGCACTGTACACCTTGTATTCTGTGCTGTAATTGAAATCAGTATATTTGAAAATGTAGAAAACATCCAAAAATATTTAAATAAATGGTATTCTATTATTGTTCAACAGCGTGATTAATTTTTTTAATCGTGTGACTAATCGCGATTAATATTTTTAATTTCTTGACTGCCCTAATCTTTACTATCAAATCCAGCTTTACCTTTACTAGATCTTGTCCTATGTAGGAGCAGTAGCCTTGAACCATATTCTATCACACACAGAGAAAAGGAATTTTATTTCTGTTCCATTTATCCAGCTGTTTTGGGTTTTTTTAAGCAGATTCTGGTTTTTAAAAGAGAAAGAGAGACCATCAAGGGTTGCTTCATTTCCCTTTTATAATCCATCACATCAGTACAGATTTTTTTACTGTTTATCCCACCATCCTTATAACCCTTTCTATGCAGCCCATTGCCATGGTATGTAGATAGCATATGGATATGCTTCTCTAGTTAGTCTGTTTGGTTATTTCATCCATTTTCCCACCAAACAAAGCTAAGCACCATCAACTCTGTTAGATTTATGCTGATCTACTCTGATCTCCTCCAGCTCACTGTGTCCTCATCTGAATGAAGTTCCCTGGTCATATCTTCATGTTCCTGCAATTCTGGAAAAGGAACTGAGCCCCCAGCATGGGACTCCTCCTTGTTTCTCTCCTTTGGTTTGGTATTTTTACTCCCCTTTCTTTCCATGATTTACAGCTTTTTCCTCATATGGAAGATGGAGGCAGTGAGAGCTGGCAGAGCCCTCACCTGAGGACTAGCTCAGGGGTTGGCAACCTATGGCACGCGTGCCCAAGACGGCACGTGAGCCGATTTTTAATGGCACACTCAGCCTGCTGCCAAACCCAGGCCGGCAGCAGGCTGAGTGGGTCCCGGCCACGGCCACGACAGGCAGCAGCATGCCATTAAAAATCCTGCCCACCCAAGCCCACTCTTCTCCCCCCACGCTGGGGCAGGGTGAAGAAGCTTGGTCCTGCCAGCTGCTGCTGCAGGGCAGGCAAGCTCCCCCCTTCCCCACCTCTTCCCCCAGCGTGCTGGGTTCCTGCCGCCTATCAGCTGATGGCCCTTGCGAGGGAGTGGGAGAAGCAGAGCCGCAGCGCGCTCGCGGCTCCAGGGAGGAGGTGGAGAAGAGGTGGGGACAGGGCCTTGCGGAAGGGGGATGGAATCAGGGCATATCCCCTCCAGCCCCTTGCTGTGAGCCACTCTGGGCAGCACCCCCACGACCCTAGCCCACACCCCCAGTCCTCTGCCCTGGCCCCTGCACCCCCCCCGACCCCAGCCCTGACTCCAACACCCCCACATGCCCCCAGCCCTCTGCCCTGACTCCTGCAGCCCCCACACATACCCAGCCCCCGCACACCCCATGCCCTGACTCTTGCATCCCCCACATTCCCACCCCCACCCTGAGCACCAAACGGGAGCACCTGCACACACACACCCACATTCTCACCTGCACCCCTTGCACCAAATGGGAGCTGCCTAGGTAAGCACTCCACACCCAAACCTCCTGCCCCAACCCTGAGCCCCCTCCCTCATTCTAGCTCCTCGTCAGACCCCACACCCCAACCCCCAGCCTGCTCCTTCACCCCCAGCCCTGTGCTCAGTGCACTCCCACCCTCAGCTCAGTGCAGAGAGACAGAGAGAGGAAGAGAATGAGCTAGAACCAGGGAGAAGGTAGGTACCCACTCTATGTGGGCAAGGCTGGGATCCCAGACCGGCAGCGGGCTGAGCGGGGCCGGCAGCCGGGACCCTGGCTGGCAGGAACCGGTGGACGGAACCCCAGACCAGCAGCGGGCTGAGTGGCAGTGGGCTGAGCGGCTCAGTCTGGGGTCCCAGCCGCCGGCCCCGCTCAGCCCGCTGCTGGTCTGGAGTTCTGGTTGCCAGCCCCTTGCCAGCCGGGGTCCTGGCCGCAGGCCCCTGCTCAGCCTGCTGCTGGCCTAGGTGAACGGAACCCCAGGCTGGCAGCAGGCTAAGCGGGCCGGCAGTGTAAGATCAGCATTTTAATTTAATTTTAAATGAAGCTTCTTAAACATTTTGAAAACCTTGTTTACTTTACATACGACAATAGTTTAGTTATATAATATATAGACTTATAGAGAGAGACCTTCTAAAAAACATTAAAATGTATTACTGGCATGCGAAACTTTAAAGTGAATAAATGAAGCCTTGGCACACCACTTCTGAAAGGTTGCTGATCCCTGCACTAGCCTGTGCTAAGGGAATTCCTTTCTTCATTAGATCAATAATTGAAAAAGAGCCCAGAGTTTTAACAAAAAAGTAAGACTAGATGATACTTTTAATCTATCAAACTTTCTTTAAAAAAAATTTTTTGTCACCCAGACCCTTGCTGCATGACCTTAGTGCATAAAATGAACCACAAAGTGATACTGACTAAAATAAAACTAGTGTATTTTAACAGGCCACACTGAGAAGTACAAACAGAAAAACAAAGAGAGAATGTCACAACACATAGTAAAAAGTAATATGGCATCTGAAATATTTGTGTTTACAATGTAAACAAGTGTTGTTCTAGCTTTCATTTGGTAGTGATCACAACAGGGAGGATGCAAAATAGTTTCAGTTACCCTATAATGCCTCGCTTTCATTCATTCATACATTTTCAAACACATCTTTAGGTCTGTTGAAATGAGTCATGTTTTGTCTCAACCAAAATGTTCTCTTTCTTTTTTATTTTTTAAGAAGAAGAGTATGAGGAAAATGTATGCATGTGTTTCGGGGTTACACAAAGGTGGAGGAGGAAAAACAAAAGAATGCCTGACCTGAAAAACAAACTGGGGGATCCTTCTGTAAGTTGCAGAAACAGAGAAATCAGGAATGAAGGAGGTGGGAAGCACGCAGGATCCTACTGACTTTTCTGCTACTACCTGACTGGCCTATCTTCAGATCCTGAGTGTTCCTAGCTCTGTTCATTTTCCTCAAGCCAGGGTCTTCTGTCTCTGAACTATTGCTGCTGTTTGTCCTCATGCCAGGTAGCTTGCTGGCTCTCCTGGGATCTCTGGTCATCATGCTACCAGAGATTACAATGCATGGTTGGTAGCTGACAACAGGCTTCAATAAAGTAACAAATTAATCTGTTTAGGAAAGATTGTCCTTTGGTTTATACAAGGGACAGAGAAAGATTCTATTCCTGGCTCTGCCACATATTTTCTGTGTGATATTGGGCAATCTGTGTGATATTGAGCAAGTCACTTAACATATGTAAAACAGGAATAGTGCTTATCTACCTCACTGGGATATATTCATTAACATCTGTAAAATGTTTCAATATTCTAGAATGGAAGGGGCTACATATATGTAATACCCTGTCAGAGAGGCAGATATTTATTGCAAGTAAGTGAAAATTCAAGGGGATACTTTTATGTAGCTACATGTGACAGAGAGACACAATATAATACGGGAGGACAGTAATTTTCAAAGTATAAGGACTTGTCTACACTTACAGCACCCGCCCTCTACTGAGATCTGAAACTCTTTGCACCTTTCAATAGAGCCATTTATAATCAATATTCTAAGAAGCTGTCAATGCAGTTCCAAATCTCATTGCAATGGAGGCCACAGATAGCTAATATCAGCACCGTATCTAAGTTATGGTAAAGGGTAAACAATGGAATAAAAACAAATATAGAGTAAAATATGAATAAGTTTCCCAGAGAAGAAATAGTCTGTTCAGGCTGGCTGAAATAATAGTTTTAAAATAATGGTAAATTTCAGCTGAGAGTTGTTCTCTCTTGAGGAAAGTTTTAATGATGCTGTTTGTTGTGACTCACTCTCTTGCAAGTTATTAGGCAGCTTTTCTTTTGTGGAATAACATTTCATCTGTTTACTATGAACAAATTTTACTATCTGCAATATTGTGGCTTCTTAAAAAGGTACCCAAAAATAATAATGAGCCTCTTGTTTGACATTGCAATAGTCCAAACACATTTTTATCCTCCCTACTATTAAAAGCACATCAACTACCTGAAGTCTAGCCATTAAAAAAACAACAAAACAGTAAGCTTTGGGTAGTACATTGGCCTCTGAGTCCACGCTCCTTATATTTTGTGCCTTTACAGCTACATTCTTATTTTTATCAAATACTTTTATTCCCCTATTTCACACACACCCCTCGCCCCCACGCAAAACACATCACTCCTACATGCAAAATTTCCTTTCTTCTAGGAGGAAGGTCCACAGATCCTAAGCAATGTATTTTCAGCCAGTTCTGAGCAGACTAGATCGCTTAATCACTGGTAAAATGGAAGTATCTGCCTTATCTAAGGTATGTATATGGCCCCCATTAAATAGTATCCAAGATACTCAGTCTTTAATGTTTTATTCTGTTGTTATGTCTTTATCCTGTCAACACCACTGTGATGCAGGAAAGTGCTATCATTCCCATTCTGCAGATGGAGAACAGAGGCACAGAAGACTAAGTAACTTGACCAAGCTCACACAGGAACATTGTGGTAAAGCAGGAAATTGAATGTGGGTTTCCTGAGTAGCATCCTATGCATGGATCATCCTTGCCCTCTGAAGATCCCACCAGTTTGATGACTTCCACAACTACTACTATAGATAATCCTAAATCATAACCATTTAATTTTAAAGTGAATAGGAACACTTCTCTATTACACAGTTCATTGCGTGCAAATGATTTCTTCCAGTCACAGAATAGAATAGAATAGAATAGAATAGAAATGTAGGATTGGAAGGGATCTCAATAGGTCATCTAGTCCAGTCTCCTGCACTGAGGCATGGCTATGTGTTATCTAGACCATCCCTGGCAGGTTTTTGTCTAACCTGTTCTTAAAAACCTCCAATGACAGAAATTCCACAACCTCCCTAGCTAATTTATTCCAGTGCTTAACTACCCTGACAGTTAGGAAGTTTTTCCTAATGTCTAACCTAAATCTCCCTTTCTGCAATTTAAGCTAATTACTTCTTGTCCTGCCCTCGATGGTTAAGGAGAACAATTTATCACCCTCCTCTTTATAACAACATTTTAAGTACTTGAAGAATATTATCATGTCCCCCCCATCAGTCTTCTCTTCTTCAGACTAAACAAACAAAAATTTTTCTATCTTTCCTCCTAAGTCATGAGTGTTGCTCTCCTCTGAACTTTCTCCAAAATGTGGTGTCCTGAACTGGACACAATACTCCAACTGAGTGTGATAGTCTGTACCCCATCTTACAGGACTACATGACATTTTTTACTAGCATAATAACATATAAGGTATCGTTTGAAAACTCATGATTTGTTGATCATTCCACTTTATGATATTACCAAGACATGTTTCAACATGTTCTGTAGGGCAGTCACAAACAAGTTTCCCAAAGACAAAAGGTTAGCCAATGCCTCAGCCACATGTCAATGAATTCAAATGGACCATTGCCTAATTAAGTGGCCACCCTTCAGCAGGACAGAAAGTGTGGGCGAAAAAAGTCTACATTTGGACAAAGAGGCAGCTTAAGGTTCCTGGCCACACAGACTTTCTGTCTCCTGAATTCAGCCAGAGATGATTCTTGCGCAAGAGAAAGGGCTATAAGAGGAGATGACAGATCCCCAAAGCATCCCTCCCGTGCTCTCCACCCATGACGAACAAAGGAAGCAGCACTGGACTGGGGGAGAGATCCTGAGTGAAAGAGGTTCAGCCAGTAAGACTGCTGGAATATGTGGTGAAACACATCTTTGCTTTGTATACACTTCGTTTAAGTTAGGTGTTAGTTGCATTTTACCTTTTATTTTCTTGTAACCAATTCTGACTTATATGCCTCATTACTTGTAGTCACTTAAAATCTATCTTTCTGTAGTTAATACATGTATTTTGTTGTTTGGATTGAAGTGTTTGGGAAACTCCATGTGGGATAACAAGATTTGTGCGTATCACTTTCTATTAATAAATGACAGACTTTATACAAGCTTGTATTGTCCAGGAGGGTGCTGGGCAGTACAAGACGCACATTTCTGGGGAAAAGTCTGGGACTGGGAGTTTGCTGGTGTTGCCCTGCATGTAATTCATGAGTGGCTCACTATAGCACTCATACAGTATAGCTGGGAGAGATTTACATGCTGGAGGCTGTGTGTGAGCAGAGCAGAAGTGGTTGCTCTCACAGCAAAGCAGTGTAAAAGGCACCCCGAGTTAAAGAATCGAAGGAATACAGCTGTCCATCATTCCAGATTTTACCATGGGTAATGTCACATTAAGGCTTTATCAGTGCTGAGTGGAAGAATTACTTCTCATGTCTTGCTTACAACACTCCTGCTAATACAGCCCAGAATGGTGTTTGCTTTTTTTGCAACAGTGTTACACTGTTGACTCATACTTCGTTTGTGATCCACTATAACCCCCAGATCCATTTCTGCCATACTCCTTCGTAGGCAGTCCTTTCCCATTTTGTATGTATGCAATTGATTATTCCTTCCTAAGTGTAGTACTTTGCATTTGTCCTTATTGCATTTCATCCTATTTATTTCAAATAATTTCTCCAGTCTATCAAGATAATTTCGAATTCTAAACCTGTCCTCCAAAGCGCTTGTACCTTCTCCCAGCTTGGTATCATCTGCAAACTTTATAAGCGAACTCTCTGTGCCATTGATTAGAACCAGACAAGGACAGATCCCTCTGGGACCCCACTCGATACGCCCTTCCAGCTTGACTAGTCAGTATCACTTTGTGGTTCATTTTATGCACTCTTGTGGGAGAGGGAGGGAGGTAGCTCAGCTGAGCTGTGTGGAGGGGTGAATGCCCCCGGGAGCCAGTGTCCCCCCAGAAGGGGAGCCAACTTAGGGGAGAGTTGCTGCTGCAGCCGAGCAGGCACGGATCCCTGCCTTAGAGTAAAAATACAAGCCAGGTGCTTAATTACTTCTCCAGTAAATGGAGTAAAGAAGATGGAAATTAACAATTTCATAATGGTTAAATTTTAACTACAGCACTAATAGAACCAAACAGTCCCAACCACCAATGGGAACCTGGAGCTTCTCTTACCAAAGTACAGCCAAACTTTCAATCCTTTGTCATTTTCTTCAGCAGAGCAGGCATGCATAGCAGGCACAGGGAGAAAGGAGCAGGCACACGGCAGAGCAGACCCAAAAAAGGGGAGCCAACTTACAGTACCTGTATTGATTAACTTTTATACCTGATTTAGAATTTAATGCAACATTGACACAGTAGAGTAGTGTTGTTGTTTTAACAATTTTGCATATATTTAATTTCTTTCACAGTCGCTTCGGCCCGCTAAGCCCCTTCAAAAATCTAATATGGCCCTCATCTCATAAAGTTTGGAGACCCCTGACCTAAGCAATGTAGGTGCCTAACTCTCATTGACATAAATGGAAGTTAGGTACCTAACTTGTTGAGGCAATTTCTGCATCTTTACCTTTGAAAATCTGTTAAACTGAACAGACAAATAGCTTTGTTCTCTAATCTGTTTTAGTAATCTTAGGTTACTTGTAATCATATTAGGTGAAGTATTTTTAGACAGAAAAGTGATTTCTAAATTGACAGTGTCTGTTCCAAATTCTAATGAAATCCATTCCTGGTAATTTTTTTTATTAAAAACATTTTACTTAATCAGCATGTCACTATTCTGAACATGTTTTCTATTCAAGCCATTTAAATTTACAGTTCAATGTAAAACATACAAATGTCTCCTGAGATCATGCAGTTCAGATTGATAAATCCAGAATCTAGTAATTAGTCCTGTAGCTAATGAGGCAGCACTCTTGTTTTGCAGTGCTGACTGTTCAGGATCCAAAATCCTGCCAATGATGCATGATGGAAGTTGTTTGGGGGGAAAGGGGTGGAATGAAGTAGGGGTTATTACAGTTTTACATAATAGAATATGTTTTATGGATTTGATTCAGGAACAGCTGAGTAAAATTCTATAGCCTGTGTTATGGAGGAGGATGTCAGACTACATCATGAGCAATGAAAAGGAGACCATCATCTTTCAAAACTTGTGTTTTTCCTAAATTTATCTTTGGGGTTTGCATTGACACCCATCACCACAGAATCTGGACAGTTTGTAGAGTCATGGATTTAAAGGGGAACAATCATCTACTCTGACCTCCTGCATAATACCACAGAATTTCACCCAAGAATTCCTGCAGTGCAGTGAATTATTCTCTACTATGTAAGCCCCATAATTTATGGTTGAACTAGAGTATATCTTCTAGACATCTAATCTATATTTGTTCTAGACATCCACTCCTTCAAGTGCTGGAAAATTTACAGCTAATACATTGGTGCAACAACATCCTTAGTGGACTTCATGAAGTCATTGGCTCTTCTGCCATTCCTGGTTTTGGGAAGCTCTGCCTAGGGTAGGTCAGAGGTATCAAACTCATTCAGTCCCAAGGACCAAATTCCACGTTAAATTATGGTCGATGGGTCAGGTTATACGTTAAGACTGTAGACTTCTCTCAATGCACAGTAGTCTCCCACTGATGTCACTGGGAAATTCCCAGAGAGATCAACGGAAACCTGGACTTTTATGTTGTAACTAAATTCTTAGGAATTTGTGAATTCAGCATCTTACTGTTGCATGCAGCATCACGCAGAAAAAAAACAGGCTCCCCTTTATGGCTACTTCATCTGCCCTTTGTTTCTGTGCCTTCCCCCATTTTCAGTTCCTTTCCCTCTTCCCAGTCTGTCTCCCCTTTGCATTTCCCTCCCTAAAGCAACTCTCAATTCCAACCTCCTCTTGTGGGCTTCACTCCCATCCTCTTCCCTATTCCAACGGAAAAATTATCAGCACTAAAACAGTTAATATTGACACTGAAATGGCAGCACTGGATTTTGGAACTGACACACCAATGACATTATTAGTACACAAACGAATTCACACTTAGGGTGACCATATGTCCCAATTTTATAGGGACAGTCCCGATTTTTGGGTCTTTTTCTTATATAGGCTCCTATTACCCCCCACCGCCTGTCCTGATTTTTCACATTTGCAGTCAGGCTGTCTGTACACTCCAGCGTAAGTCATTCCAGCAATTACTCTGGGTTCACAGATGAAATTTTTTCTTCACAACTATTAGGGCCAGATACTGCCTTTAACAAAAGAAAAGAAAAAGAAAGGAAGGAAGGAAGCAGATTTTGGGCAACCTAAACATGTCATGGAAGCCACACAGATACAAGAGCAGGTCAAAACTTGGAACTTCCATTTTAGAGAGAATATTAACATTTTGAACTATGTTTTTGTTCCAAATCATGAAGGGTGGTTGCTATTTAGTGCTGATTAAAACCTCTTATCTTCTTTTCTAGATCAAAGTGTCAAACTGTTCAATTTCAACACAGTCAGCAGCCACTGGTCTAGAAAAGAAGATAAGAGGTTTCAATCAGCACTAAATAGCAACCACGCTTAATGATTGTTAAACTAAAATACTATAAAAATGAAACAATATAAAAATTAACAATATTTTGAGTATTATATTATGTCATTTTGCAGAACAGGATGTGTCAGTAGCAATGTGCAATAATATCTCATGTTACTTGACTTGACATGATATGACATTATACACTATTGACATCTCATGAAATAATGAAAAAAATAAGTTATATGAAAACAGAAAATGAAATAATTCTTGAAACAAAAATTTCACTTTGGAAATTTCAGAATTTTCCCTAAACAATTTTTGGTTTTGAAAAATTAACACTATGCTGTAAAAACCTGTTTTTGGCAAAAGCTTCAGTGAAATCTATAGAGTTTTGGAGAATTTTTTGGTTTAGTTGAAATGTCATTTTTCAATGGAAAACTGTTTCAACAAAGGTTTCAGAGAAGCAGCCGTCTTAGTCTGTATTCGCAGAAAGAAAAGGAGTACTTGTGGCACCTTAGAGACTAACCAATTTATTTGAGCAAAAGCTTTCGTGAGCTACAGCTCACTTCATCGGATGCATCCGATGAAGTGAGCTGTAGCTCACGAAAGCTTTTGCTCAAATAAATTGGTTAGTCGCTAAGGTGCCACAAGTACTCCTTTTCTTTCTTGTTTTAACAAACAATTTCCAACCAACTCTAATAAATACATCAAATGGGCCTGGTGCAGCCTGTGAACTGTATGTCTGACATCCATGGAGGAGTATGTTAAGTTTTTCTGGAAAGGTACAGGGACAGTTGTCACAAATGTCATTCTGATTATGGGGAGAAACCTTTATAAAAGAGGAAGTTGGTACAGTATTTCTAATGGTCGATTAGCCTATATCCCTCTGTAAATTAATTCCACACATTATAAATGATTAAGGCTGTAAGAAATTGCGGGCCGCAATTTTGTTGTGGAAACAACAACTGCAACTTTTTATAGTTGCTGCAAATTTGAGTGGCATTGTGACCTTGTGTGCCAGGTTGCAATGTCACTTATTCACATTTGGCAACCTGTTTCTATTTTGTGTGTATGTGTGTTTGGTTTTTTTAATGGTAGTTGAACCGACCACACCAAAACCACAACTTTAACAAAACTATGGTAGCAACTTTTGAACCTAAAAAATCATAACCTTCTTACAGACTTACAAATAATTTATTAGTATTAATTAGTGTTGTGAGAGTTAACTCGCA
Organism: Eretmochelys imbricata; assembly: GCF_965152235.1. Lineage (NCBI taxonomy): Eukaryota > Metazoa > Chordata > Testudines > Cheloniidae > Eretmochelys > Eretmochelys imbricata. The sequence goes on from NC_135573.1 coordinate 247,607,578, forward strand.
GCTTTAATTGCTCCCAGTTTTTCTAGTTCAGATGTTAGAAATAACCATAATTTCCTCAGTTCAGCCCCCTTCCCTTCTCTCTGCATGTGTCAGGATTTTTTTCCCACACAGTTGTTGCTGTAGGAATGCATACAGCAACTTGTTCCTGCAACTATTTAAACAAGAGTCTCTATAAAACAAACTGAATAGCAGACCATGCAGTCAGTCTTTGCATATAGAAGAGAGGCGTTCTGTGCCAGAAATTGATTGCCATGTGCAGATCTGAGATAGCCTAAATCCCATTCACGTGCCTACAACACCCATATAATTTGACTTTTTTTCTTGTTGATGCACGTGTAAAATCCATATCCAGCTCATGCATAAAGATACCCACTATCATTAAATTATGTGCACTCTGTGCAAAAAGCCAGCATACACATTTCCAAATCTTAGTTTCAAAGAAATAATATTTGTAAGGAAAAGAATCAAATAGTTTTAAATATAATACAGGAATCATTTCACCCACCAATGAAATACAGCCACCATCCGCAATACAACATATCATCTGCTTTACAGTGCACACTACACAACAGTTGAGGTCAATAAGTGAAGAATTTTGTGAAGCTTCTTCTACACATTTTCAAAGTACTCGGTAACTATACCACTGCACTTATACCTATATTTCTGCCTTCAGCTCCTCCAGCTCCGTATCAGGTTCTCTCCTGACTGTTGCCTCTGTCTCTTTCACCTCTATGCCTTATTTCATTCATGCCTGTTCCTTTTACACATCAAAAAGGTCCCCATAAATGTTAAGCGCCCTCCTTCTTTTACTTCAAAAGCTCTGAAAACCCACCTGTTCTGAAGCCTATTCAAATATGTGCCACTTTGCATTCTTTCTATTGAATCCATTCATAGACACAGACTGTAAATTATTTGGGATTGCGATTTTGTTTAGCATGCACTATTATTTTATAAACTGCCATGTACATACACACTGCTGTGTAAATAAATAACAGTAATAATATCCAGTTGAAACTGCAGGGAGAACTTAGGTAGGCAGAATGTAATTATACAAATTGGAACTTGGCTAGGACACCAGGGCTAACATCCCTATTCTTGCAGAAAGTGTCAGGGGATCTTTAAAACAGCTGTGATTTGTCAAAATGCTTTACATAACTAAATAAATATGTACTATAATACAGAGTATAGAAATATCTATCACTGTTTCACTATCTAATATGACTGTGAAGGGTCTCAGCAGCAGCTGCCATTTTAGTGATCTATCCCCTCACACTTATGTTGTACTCTGAAACACAAAAAGTGAGGGCAGCATTTAAATGAAGGTGAAAACGCTATAGTAAAGCTTGACATTCTGTCAGAAAATTGGGGGTTCCTTTAACAATAGCTAATAGGCATCTGTAGTGATGTTTGGCCGTCCAGATAATTTCATTAACTCAGTGGAATTTGGCAGAAATGCTCAAAACGACAAGGCTGTAATTTCAAACAGTGAAGAGCACTTTTGTTTCCTAAGTGTAGCCACAGAAATGTGAATGTATTTAGCATTCTTTGTAATCTTGTACATAATTTAATGCATTTGTTTGGTAATATTCTGGGCATCACAACAACAAGGGTGTCACATTGGACAACTGACACTTGTTACTCTTCCAAATCTGAAAGTCTCCATTGTTCAAGCCACGCCTCAATCAGTAAAACATACTTTCAGCTGAAAATACATATAAGCTCTCACTCTTGATGTCATTCAATAACTAAAATCTCCCAAGCCTATTTAAAGAAAGATTTTTCCCACTAGGCAAAATGTCCAAATATATCAGTCATACTAAAATTTACTTTTACTACCACCTATTTCTTCATTTCTCTACGCACTTGCTAGTTAGCAGGCATGAACCTCTGTGTTTAGCAATGGTTTTCTTCCTCATCCCTTATCTTCTGGAACTGCAATCCCCAGTTCAAGTCCCTGTTTTCTTGTAGAAGCATGCAAAACTATCCTGACAGATCGTCCTGATATCACATATCACAAATGAAAGTCAAAACAAAACTACATACTGGATTTGCAGTAGATTAAAACAATGAGGCAACAGAGCTGTTGATATAATACTCATTGAATAATATGATGAATTTAGTAAAATATTTCAAATGAGATTGACAAGGCTATGTGACCACAGATATATAAGAAAACTATTGTGTGTGAATGTGACCTAGACAACACTGAATGTAAAGTTGGTTCTAAATATCCAATAAATCTTTCATTAAAAAAAATATTTTCACACTTTTTAAAATATAAAAACCAAATAAGGCCATGCAAAGAGATAGTTCAACTGAAAAATCAAATCTCTTTTCCCCAGTCAGATAAAACCTAGGAATTTTTTTAATCTGGGGTCCACATAGGTAGCTAGAATATAATGCCTCCATGGAAATGAAGAATTCCCTCCTTCTGCTCTCTTTAAAGTGCTTCCACACTGTAACTGAAACAAGTGAAACCCCAATAACCTAAAATGGCACACAGTAACTCCTCGCTTAATGTTGTAGTTATGTTCCTGAAAAATGCGACGTTAAGCGAATCCAATTTCCCCATAAGAATTAATGTAAATAGGGGGGGTTAGGTTCCAGGGAAATTTTTTTCACCAGACAAAAAACTATATTCTATATACCATATATACTAGTTCAGTAGCCTGTTTGTTTATAAGCCGACCCCCAAGATGGATAGGTAAAAATAGTAAAAACTGTATGACCCTTTCATAAGCCAACCCCATATTTCAGGGGTTGGCAAACTTTGGCTCCCAGCCCCTCAGGGTAAGCCGCTGGCGAGTTGGGATGTTTTGTTTACCTGGAGCGTTCACAGGCACAGAGCCCCTCAACTCCCAGTGGCCGCAGTTCGCCATTCCCAGCCAATGGGAGCTGCAGGAAGTGGCAAGCTACTTCCCACAGCTCCCATTGGCTGGGAATGGTGAACCATGGCCACAGAGAACTGAGGGCTCCATGCCTGGAGATGCTCCAGGTAAGCAAAACAACAATGTATTAGATATTCAATTCAGTGATTTCTTAGAGTTTAAAATCATCAAATTTTGGTGTAGACCCATTTATAAGCCGACCCCCACTCTTGATGCGTCACTTTTTTACCAGAAATATTTGGCTTATGAACGAGTATATACACACAGCATAAATTTTAAACAAACAATTTAATACTGTACACAGCAATGATGATTGTGAAGCTTGGATGCGGTGGTGAAGTTAGAGGGTGGAAGAGGGTGGGATATTTCCCAGGGAATGCCTTACTGCTAAAAGAAGAACTAGCATTCGGTTGAGCCCTCAAGGGTTAACACACTGTTGTTAATGTAACCTCACACTTTACAAGGCAGTACGAATGGAGGGAGGGGAGACAGCATGGCAGACAGAGACACACACCCTGTGTGTGGGAGAAAGGGAGAGATGCGCAATGCCCCTTTAAGTACACTGACACCACTCTAAATACATTGCCTTTTTAAGTAGATCAGAAAGTTGAGACAGCAGCTGTGGCCAGCAACCTCTCTCCGTCCTGAGCCCTGTTGTGTCCCCACCCTGCTCTATATGGAGAAGGAGTAAGCGGGAGGCAGGAGTAATGGGTAGGGGAACATCCTGACATTAGCTCCCCTCTTCCCCCCTCCCCGGCACTGCAAGCAGGAGGCTCCTGGGAGCTGCTCCAAGGCAGAGGGCAGGAGCAGCACATGGAAGTGGGGGGAGGGACAGCTGAACTGCCAGCAATTGGTGGCCTGCTGGGCAACTGCCACACAGGGAACTTAGGGGAACGGGGAGCTGATAGGGGGGCTGCTGGTCCACCCTGGTTCCAAGCCCCCACCAGCTAGCTGCAATGGGCTGCTCTTTCTGAAAGCAGTGGACAAAGCAGGTGGCTGCCAAACAACATTGTAAGGGAGCATTGTGCAACTTTAAATGAGCATGTTCCCTAATTGATCAGCAACATAACAACGAAACAACGTTAACCGGGACAACTTTAAGTGAGGATTTACTGCACCTCCTCTTTATAAAGGTTTTTATGCAATCAAGAGAGGAAATAATGCTAGGCCTTTGCAAGTTGGCTATTAATCATCATTAAAGGATCTGTGTGTCTTCTTACAAGAATGCAGAGTCCCCAAACCTACTGTCCGTGTAGGTAACTGTAGAAAACTAGTTTGGAAAGGATGGAGAGGATTAATCAGGATGGAGGCTGATAACAAAGAGGGGAAAACATCTCTTTAGAAAACTGTGTGATGCTGATAGGCAGATCTGAGTGAACAGAGGGAGGATATTGCTTTCAAGGGATGCAAACATTCACTTTTCCTTTTTCCCTTCCGAGCTACATTGAAAATGACTTATCTAGATTAGCTTGTGAGTAGTGTAAATCTGATATATTAAGCCAACAGTTTCTTTTGTTTTGATTCCATTTTCTCTGTTTGTAGTAAATCTGGGTTTTTTTTGTTACAATTACTGTTGTATCAGTAATTTCATGCAGTCTGCCCCAATGAGAAAAGAAGCCTGTAAATTCTAAGGAGACAGGTTGAAAAGGGAAAAAAAAAATCTGGAATGTAACCCCAATCATGTCTTCTAGCCTGCTAAGTAGATGGCAAGATAGATCACACAGTAGGGCTTTCTGGGGGATTATGGGAAGGCTCTGGAGGACTAGCAGCCATCAGTTGTTGTTACTGCATCCATAACGGAGATAGAAACAATTGAGACAAACTTATTTGAAGCAAGCTAATTCAAAGTCTCCTTATATAAGACCAGCTCCCTATAAGATAGCTGCCCTGATTGCAGGCACAAGCAACATACTGAAGAGGTTTTGTGTATAGGGCGTGTGTGTAAATTAATGGGAACAACTGATCCAAATCTTAAATTAAATCTCTAGTAAAAGGTATGTCTATACTGCAATCAACCTAGGTGGTTGGTACCTGGATTAGCCTAGTCCTGCTGTGAACAGCCACAATGAAAAGCCCTACCCATGTTACTGTGTCCCCTCTGTTTCTGCCAGGGTGGATAAAAATCAATGATTTTTTAAAAAAAAATCAAAAAAATTTGATTTTTTTAATTTAAATCAGTATTTTTGATAAAATGCTTTTTGAGGAAAAAACCTATCTACAGATAGTTTTAATTAAAATACCTTATAACTCAAAGATATCTCATCATGGGAAAGGGATTATAAATTCTAATTCTATTGTATGAGACAATATATTCATGTAATGTTTAAGAAAGTTTTCTAAATGAGTTCCAATAGTTCATGGATTAGGGACCCAATCTTATGGGGTTCCAGGGGCTTCTGTATAGATTATTTAGGTTAATCTTTCTATCTACCCAATCAGACTCAGTGCTCAGTCTGAGCTGACAAGGGGGCGGGCCTTCTCTGACTAGGGGTCCTACAAAAGTAGCCAGCCAGTCAGGCTGTGGCATGGACAGGTGTGGCAGCACAGGAGCCAACAAACAGAGCTGTAAATAGGGGAGTTTGTATTGTGGTGCTTGTTTGGGGTTTGTTTTTGCTGTGGGTGGTGGTGTTTTGGTGTGGTTTGTTTCCCAGATTAACAGGATTTAGGTGGGAAGGCTATGACAGATACAGAGGCAGCAGTAGGAGTGACTCATGTAGTGGAAAGAAAAGGAGTACTTGTGGCACCTTAGAGACTAACCAATTTATTTGAGCATGAGCTTTCGTGAGCTACAGCTCACTTCATCAGATGCACTTCATCCGATGAAGTGAGCTGTAGCTCACGAAAGCTCATGCTCAAATAAATTGGTTAGTCTCTAAGGTGCCACAAGTACTTTTTTTTTTTTTTTGCGAATACAGACTAACACGGCTGCTACTCTGAAACCTGTCATGTAGTGGAAGACACAATGAAGATGATTGGATGTGGAAGCTGTGGTATGTACGTGATCCCGGAGGGGGTACCTGGTAAGAGTTTTGTCTGCATAAAATGTCTTCTGATAGAGCTGATGGGAGGAAAAGATCTGAGGTTTGGAGATGCAGGTGGAAAGTCTGGTTGAGCTTAGAAAGGGGTTCAAGCAGATTATGGAGCAAAGATATGAGGTATCCGAAGGGAAAAGTTCAGACTTGCAGATGGAAGCAGGACTGAGGACTTCTGAGGGGAGACTGGGTGAGGAAAGTGGTCAGTGGAAGCATGTGACTAAAAGAACCAGGCAGAGGAAAAGATGGGCTAGTGAAGGAGAAACAGAGCTCAAGAACAGGTTTGCAGAGTTGGAAAATGAAGAAGGAGCTCAGCAGGTAGTCACTGAAGGTGGAAGGGCAAGGAAGAAAAGAGCTGCTAGCCCTACAGGAAAAGGAGAAGAGTAATGGAGACTATACCAAATATGAGCCCCAGGAGGATACAGGATAGGTTGAAGAGGATTAGCAAGGGAGAATAGGAATGGAAAGAACTTGCAGCCAGAGGGAACAGGGGACAGACTGGAGAATAGCACCGTCACCAGGAAAAGGCAGGTCTATGTGATCGGGGACTCTTTACTGAGAAGAATAGACAGGCCTGTAACCAGAGCTGATCCAGAGAATAGAAGGATATGCTGTCTTCCAGGTGCTAAGATATGGGATGCAGACCTGAGGTTGAAAAGGATCCTAAAGGGAGCAGGAAAGAACCCCTAACTACCCTTCATGTGGGAACAAATGATACTGGTAGATTCTCGCTGGAAAGTATTAAGGGAGACTATGCTAGGCTGGGGAAGACACTTAAGGAAATCAAGGCTCAGGTGATCTTTAGTGGGATTCTGCCTGTTCCTAGAGAAGGGCAACAAACGTGTGACAAGATTATGACTATCAACAGATGGCTTGGGCAGTGGTGCTATAAGGAGGGCTTTGGGATGTATGGCCACTGGGAGGCATTCAGGGACAGAGGACAGTTCTCTCGGGACGGACTTCATCTGAGTAGGGAAGGAAATAGACTTCTAGGATGCAGGCTGGCACAACTGATTAATGACAGATTTCAGAGTAACAGCCGTGTTAGTCTGTATTCGCAAAAAGAAAAGGAGTACTTGTGGCACCTTAGAGACTAACCAATTTATTTGAGCATGAGCTTTCGTGAGCTACAGCTCACTTCATCGGATGCATACCGTGGAAACTGCAGAAGACATTATATACACACAGAGACCATGAAACAATACCTCCTCCCACCCCACTGTCCTGCTGGTAATAGCTTATCTAAAGTGATCATCAAGTTGGGCCATTTCCAGCACAAATCCAGGTTTTCTCACCCTCTGCCTCCCCGCCACAAACTCACTCTCCTGCTGGTAATAGCCCATCCAAAGTGACCACTCTCTTCACAATGTGTATGATAATCAAGGTGGGCCATTTCCTGCACAAATCCAGGTTCTCTTACCCCCCCCACCCCCACAGACACACAAACTCACTCACCTGCTGGTAATAGCTCATCCAAAGTGACCACTCTCCCTACAATGTGCATGGTAATCAAGGTGGGCCATTTCCAGCACAAAACCAGGCTCTCACCCCCCCAAAACACACACACACACACACACACAAACTCACTCTCCTGCTGGCAACAGCTCATCCAAACTGACCACTCTCCAAGTTTAAATCCAAGTTGAACCAGAACATCTGGGGGGCGGGTAGGAAACAACAAGGGGAAATAGGCTACCTTGCATAATGACTTAGCCACTCCCAGTCTCTATTTAAGCCTAAATTAATAGTATCCAATTTGCAAATGAATTCCAATTCAGCAGTTTCTCGCTGGAGTCTGGATTTGAAGTTTTTTTGTTGTAAGATAGCGACCTTCATGTCTGTGATTGTGTGACCAGAGAGATTGAAGTGTTCTCCGACTGGTTTATGAATGTTATAATTCTTGACATCTGATTTGTGTCCATTTATTCTTTTACGTAGAGACTGTCCAGTTTGACCAATGTACATGGCAGAGGGGCATTGCTGGCACATGATGGCATATATCACATTGGTGGATGTGCAGGTGAACGAGCCTCTGATAGTGTGGCTGATGTTATTAGACCCTGTGATGGTGTCCCCTGAATAGATATGTGGGCACAGTTGGCAACGGGCTTTGTTGCAAGGATAGGTTCCTGGGTTAGTGGTTCTGTTGTGTGGTATGTGGTTGTTGGTGAGTATTTGCTTCAGGTTGCAGGGCTGTCTGTAGGCAAGGACTGACCTGTCTCCCAAGATTTGTGAGACTTTTTTTTTGTGTCAGTCTCTTATCTCTCTAAAAGTGCAAAGTTTCAAAAAGTTCAGTGAATAGAAGATTTTGGGGGGGCGGAATAGATCTGGACAAGGAGAAGAAGTCTGGAGATAAATGTGAGAAGAAAGGGACAGGCAGTAGAAACAAAAGTGAAACTGTTTGAGCAGCATATTCCAGAAGTCTTGAGGTCTTTCTGAGTGTAGCCTTCATTGATTTGAGATCTATCATACCATTCTCTCACTAGAAGGGAAAACCTGTAATAGCAGCAGGCTGTAAAAGAGACCCAGTTTGGGAATAAGAACCATTCAAGAAATGTATGTTTGCTGATGATGATTTAAAAAAAGTCACACCAGTGAACTAGTGGAAGTCACTTAAGCACTTGGATTCAAAGTCTGTTGAAGTGATAATCTCACTTTTAACAGCAGTAGTTTCTTCTGCGGGTGTAGAAAGAATATTTTCTTCCTTTGGACTAATTCATTCTAAATTGAGAAATCGTTTGGGACCTGAAAAAACAGGAAAGCTTGGGTTTCTTTTCCAGATTATGAACAAACAGGAAAGTGAAGGTGAAGACGACTGAGTTAGCTGGAGAAGCCAGTATTTTAAGTTTCTCATGTTGACCTGGCTGACATTCGATTTAATTTTTTTTTAATGTTTCATTTAACTATTTTAGTTAAAAACAATATCAAAAAAAACAAACCTGATTTTAAAAAATTTAAAAGTTTAACTAAATTAAAAAATTCATATGCTTGTTTTGTTAAAATATTATGTTTGCTGTTGATGGAAAAAACCCAGAATACATAATGTTGTTTTAGTTAAAAAGAACAATTTAAATGTCTGTGTATAGTGTGTACCTTCTAAAAATGAAACCTACATCTATTTCTGAGTTGTGAAGAATATGTATTAAGGTTCTAACAAACAAGAATGCACTTTTATTTAGAAATCCATGATTAAATCGAGTCTTCCTGACTAGTGATTTAAATCAAATCCACCCTGGTTTCTGCACTTGCCCATATTTGTCTGGTTCTTTGTGCTGAGACACTCGAGGATTCTTTCCCAGTCAACTGTAGGAGAACTTATCTGTTCTTTAGGGGGAATCATGGGAAACGAACAGGAGGACTATCAGCACTTGAGCAATTTAGCTCACGTCCTCACAACAAAGTGGATGGGTTCCAGCCCAAGTTAAAGTGGAGCCTGGGTTCTAACCCCATTCCCTACAGCCAGGTAAGCTACTTTAGAACATTTCCAATCCTGGGTCAGAAGTTTTTCTATGTGGACAGGAAGATTAATACTAAAACTAAGTTAAGTGCCCAGGTTAACTGTACAGTGCAGCTATACCAAAAGACAAGACCTTAATTTCAGTCAAGGGATGGGCATAAAGGTGTGCTATCCTAGTAAGCTGTGTTTCTAATAGGCTGCATCAGGCCAACACAAGAAGAGAAACCAAAGGATTTAGCTGGAGACAAGTTCTGGTGACAGTGTTGATCACACCTCACAAGAGTCCTCCGTTAAATTTTATCATCTCCAGAGTCTTAGCGGTCATTTAAGAGAAGCAACCCCCCCTGAAGTATCTACCTTTGGGTTGTAAAGACTGTCTTCATATTATAAACTGCGGTCTTGTTTCATCTGCAGCAAAGCAGTCTGAAATGGTATTCCTAAGAACAGTGTGAAATTTCCTTTCAACTCCATTGGGAGTTAACTTAGAAGTGCAATTCTGACCCTTAAAGATCAACAGTTAACTATGTCACTGCTGAACAATTTATCAGATGTTACTTAGACAATACACTTGTCCCCATGCAACTGTATATACCAGGAAGGACTTCCTTTCATTGGGACTAGCTCATTTCTGAGTATTGGACAAACCTGGCCAAAAGAGTAAGTACTTCTTTATTTCTCTCCTTTTTTTTGCTAGATCTCTCTCTGCCACAGTTCTGCTCATTACCACATCGCTCCTTCCCCTTTTGATTTCTGTACCATTGTGCATGTGCTACCAACAGTGTGGGAGCTGTATTAACTTGATGCTGCTGAAAAACTAGCATAAACAATGTGCCTTTTTTTTTTTTTTTTTTTGCAGCAACAGCAGCATTTTAAGGATACATTATTCTTGACACAGAATGGTGGCTTGTTAAAAACATTTAGGCTCATGATTCTAAAAACTTGCCTCCATTTTTGTACTTACAGACTTCACAATATTGTGGGTGAAATTAATACCAATGGATGTCTAATTACATGATTTAGTCGTGCTAACCTGCGTATGTAAAAGCAAAAGACCTGCCAAAGTAAGGTTTAAAAATTAGGGCTGTCAAGAGATTAAAAAAATTAATCGTGATTAATCATGCAATTAATCGCACTGTTAAACAATAGAATACCATTTGTTTAAATATTTTTGGATGTTTTCTACATTTTCAAATATATTGATTTCAATTACAACACAGCATATAAAGTGTACAGTGCTCACTTTGTATTTATTTTTGATTACAAACATTTGCACTGTAAAAAACAAAATAAATGTTATTTTTCAGTTCACCTAATACAAGTACTGTAGTGCAATCTCTTTATCGCGAAAGTTGAACGTACAAATGTAGAATTATGTACAAAAATAACCTGTATTCAAAAATAAAACAATGTAAAACTTTAGAGTCTACAAGTCCAATCACACCTACTTCTTGTTCAGCCAGTTGCTCAGACAAACAAGTTTGTTTACATTTGCAGAAGATAATGTTGCCTGCTTCTTGTTTACAATGTCACCTGAAAGCGAGAACAGGCATTTGCATGGCACTGTTGTAGCTGGCGTCACAAGATCTTTACATGCCAGATGCGCTCAAGATTCGTATGTCCCTTGATGCGTCAACCATCATTCCAGAGGACATGCGTCCATGCTGACGAAGGGTTCTGCTCGATAACAATCCAAAGCAGTGCGGACCAATGCATATTCATTTTCATCATCTGTGTCAAGTCTGCCATCAGCAGAAGGTTGATTTTCTTTTTTGGTGGTTTGGGTTCTGTAGTTTCTGCATCAGTGTTGCTCTTTTAAGACTTCTGAAAGCATGCTCCACACCTCATCCCTCTCAGATTTTGGAAGGCACTTCAGGTTCTTAAATCTTGAGTCAAGTGCTGTAGTTATCTTTAGAAATTCACATTGGTATCTTCTTTGCATTTTATCAAATTTGCAGTGCAAGTGTTCTTATAAAACAAACGAGTACTGGGTCACCATCCGAGACTGCTATGAAATATATGACAGAATGTGGGTAAAACAGAGCAGGAGACATACAACTCTCCCCCAGGTAGTTCAGTCACAAATTTAATTAACGCATTATTTAACAAATGTTTAACAAACGTCATCAGCATGGAAGCATGTCCTCTGAACGATGGCCGAAGCACGAAGAGTCATATGAATCTTTAGCGATCTGGCACGTAAAGATCTTGCGACACCAGCTACAACAGTGGCATGTGAATGCTTGTTCTTAATTACAATGTCACCTGAAAGTGAGAAGTGGGCAGCATGATTTCCCATAAATGTAAAAAAACTTGTTTCTCTTCACAATTGTCTGAACAAGAAGTAGGCCTGAATGGACTTGTAGGCTCGAAAGTTTTACACTGTTTTGTTTTTGAGTGCAGTTATGTAACAAAAATACTATGTTTGTAAGTTGCACTTCCATGATCAAGCGATTGCACTACAGTACTTGTATGAGGTGAGTTGAAAAATACTTTCTTCTATCTATCATTTTTACAGTGCAGATATTTGTAATAAAAAATAATATAAAGTGAGCACTGTACACTTTTATTCTATGTTCTAATAGAAATCAATATATTTGAAAATGTAAAAAACATCAAAATATTTAAGAAATTTCAATTTGTATTCTATTAAGTGTGATAAATCGCGATTAATTTTTTTAATCGCTTTTAACTTGAGTTAATCGCATGAGTTAACTGCAATTAATCAACAGCCCTATTAAAAATCAAGCTATTTGTTTCCTATAGCCTGTTTTTGTTTCCTATTTGCTTTCTTCTTCTCTGCATTTTTGTACAACAGAAAGCAGTGAAATAGAAAATACAAAGCTAAGTACAATATAAAACTATAGTCATAATATTTTACATTTCACTGTAATTGATATAGTTTTGTTTTCTTTACATAATCAAGAGTTAATACCTATAAAAGACATTTAGAAGCTAGTAAGCCAGATTTTATAACTAAACTACCCAACAGTGTCCTATAAGTGGCTTACCTAGCTGCAGTAACTTTAAACAACCTAATTGCTTGATCATTACAACTTGAATTAAAATGGCTGAAAGCTTCTCCAAACCTAAGATTTTATAAAACCTAGTATATTAAAAGAAAGTTTTTTTATAATATTTTATTTTATATTTCACTGAAAAGAGATTTATTTGATTTAAACATTCCCCTTACAACTATTTGCAACACAATACTACAGCATTGTTCTAGGGACTAACGAGTTAATTTTCATTGTCCAAACACAGGACTAGATTCTGCACCCTCACGCACTGAATAATCACAATGAAGAAAACAACATAGTGAAGTGCTGCTCAATGTGAGTAAGGGTGGTAGATATTGGTCCCTAGTGAACTTCATAAAGCAGACGCGATTAACATTCAGTTTTAAGCTCATGTGTGAACATTAACACTGATGAATACTATTTAAAATATGTGGTCTTTTAACTCCTTTACCTTCATATAATCATTCTCTCTCTCTCTTCCCCCCCCCCTTCAAAACAGCCCTGCCGGTACCCATGACATACTCCATTTTACACACTCCTGGATGTTCTAGTCCAAATTGTTGCTACATTGAAGCCAACAGAGCTGCACCAATTTACAGCAGGAGAGAATCTGGCCCTCCTTCTCTTTCTTATGCACTCTTCTTTGACACATGCACCTGTACTGTCTTACACAGGTATACTTCACACCAGACTTTTCCATTGTTTCTGTATACATACTTCCAAACTTTTATTCACATACACCAGCCAACCACCATTAACTCACTACTCAAACCTCCCAACTCAGTCACGCACTGTTCTTCCTGGGCCTGGGAAGAGGACTGTGGAACTGGGCTGGAAGATCCTGTGCCTGCAATAGGAGACCGTAAGGCAGGGGAGCTGGGGTGTTCTGGAACGGTATTCAGGGATGAGAAGGGAAGAAGCTTGGCCTAAAAAGGGATTAAATGTTAAAAAAAAAAAAAAAACCCACAAACTTTGGAAAGGAGAGGAATCCTCCTGCTTCAGGGCAGAAGCCAACTATTAGGGATTAGAATGAAATTTTCCCTGGGGGGAAAATTTTATTCCATACCTGCCAACTGCAAAGTTTTGGTTTTTTGTAGGGATTTTTTTGGCATCTTCCACTGAGTTTCCTGCTATTGGCCACTATCTGAGAGGATACAGGACTACCTGGCATGCCGGTCTGATTCAATATGGCAATTCCTATGTTCTTACAAAAGAGGATTCAGGAAGAATCACTAGAGTTTACTCCTCCCCCCTGGGCTCAGGAGCCACGGCATTTACTCCCGCTGCTGTTGAACTGGACAGGGTAAATACAATTCCTTTTATAGGCTCCATAGGGTAATAGCAACAACAGCTCTCCCACTACCTGCTAACGGCAGGTGATTACACTTGGTTCACATTTTTAAAGGTTTTCTTTACAACTATAAAGCCTAGAAGCTTTTTTTTTTTTTTTTTAAAAAAAAAGCAGCTTAGGCCTGGCGTACACCTAAAACTTAAGCTGACCTACCTACATTGCTCAGAGCTGTGAAAATTTTAATACCCTGTGCAACGTCACTAAGTAGAACTCACCCCCAGCTCTAGATGCACTTAGGTCAGCACAAGAATTCTTCTGTCAACCTAGCTGCTACCTCTAAAGAGTGATGGATTTACTACAGCAATGGAAAAAACTCTTCCATCACTGTAGTGTCTACATCAGTGGTTCTCAACTTGTGGCCCACGGACCACTTGCAGCCCAACCAGCACACAGCTGCGGCCCATGTGACATCCTCAGGAAGTACATATATTGTGTGCATACAGGCCACATAACACATAGAGAGACCTGCATATGCAGCCCACAATGGTAGTAAATAGGTTGAGAACCACTGATCTATATTATAGCACCTCCTTTAGAGTCTGCAGAAGTTGATGCCACTAGTCCCTAGAGAGCAGGTAAATAGGGGTTTTGCAACACTGCTCTATTATAAACAATATTGTTATAGCCATGTTGGTCCCATGCTATTAGAGAGACGAGGTGGGTGAAGTAATATCTTCTATTTGTCCAACAAAAGATATTAGCTCACCCATCTTGCCTCTTTATTATAAACAACTCAGATAAAGAAAACTAATATAGGGTGGAAGAACTATTGATTTCAGCATATGCGGAGTTCATTTCCTGCTAATTCATCCTGCTTCCCCAAGTGGGAAGGTGTGAACAGCAATACTAGATCTTATGCCTGGACTCAGGTAGGAGCTAAGAGCTTGACCCCAATCAGGAAACTTTATAAAGAAGCCCCGTAGTAGTCAGAGAAGTGGAAAGGGGGCTGACAGGAATGTGAACTGTGGACCTGTGGGGAAAGGTAAAGTCTCTTCCTAAAAGTGTTTTCTTTGAACGCATGAACTTTGGGGCATTCTAAGAATAAAAAGATGTGAGAGCTCTACAGCTGGAAGATGCAGTTATTGGACTGTTGGTGGTGGAGCCTACCACCCAGCAGGAACAAACTGATCCATTCCCAGGTGTGTAATAGTATAGAACATAATGGCTGGAAGTGATTTGAACCATTACCTTTCCTTCAAATGAATTGTCCATGAAAATTCAGCGATCTTCCCCCACCTCACTTTTTTTCAATTGTATTTAAGTAAATGTAAAAAACACAAGGGTTTTATACTTGCACCAGTTTTCAAGAAACCTGTCACGCCGATCAGTGAGACAGACTATATGAAGTCTTTTCAGGGCAAAGGTACCTCTCTTCTTCCCCCGCCCCTTCTCCCCCCATCTTGTTTTGTTTGGGTGAGAAGAGAAGTTTTTAGAAAGCTTTTGTGGGTGAAATAAATATTTTATATTTCTCTTATTCAGAAATGTTGGTATTCAAGGATTGATTTTTCACTGAGCCATGTTTCCTTCAAATGTCTGCTGCCACACACAATAATCCATGATGAAACATCTAGCTTCCCAAAAGCTGCTTCAGGCATTTAGCTCCTAGGAGTGACCTAAAGCCTAGACAGCATTCAGATCAATTTAAAGGGACAATACTAACCTGGGTTTTATGGCACTCACTAACCAAGAAATAAAGAGCAGATATAGTGAGATTTCAAGGGATTGCAAGTGAGGTAAAGTACACTTTCTCTCAGAATAAAATCACAAGGTGGAAGGAAAGGTGTTTTTTCTGAACTCTTTATGGAGACTAAGGCCCAATTCTGCACTGAGATCCACACACAAGTGGTAGGTGAGCTACTTGTAGCCCATATTCAGCATGTATTTTGTAGGGTGGTTGGATGCAAGCATCTATCAGTTTTGAAGTAGTGGGGATAAAGGGTCAGAATTCAGATTATTGTTGGAATGCATAATATCTTATACCCGTACTGGATGTTATTCATACAGTATGAACTGTGAAGATATTTGAGTATTAGTTCTACTTTGCCTTAGCTGTTCATTTTCCATTTTTTAAATTCTTAAAGTTTATCAGTAACATTTCTTGCAATACATATGTTTCAAATTTATTTTTAGCTAGTAGTCTTAAAAGGTAATAATTTTTGATCTGTCAATAGGGGCAGCCATCATAATAAAAGGCATATCAGTAAACCAGGAACTTTGAAATCAATGGGCCCACTCATAGTAAGTTGCTACTCAAAATGCATAAGGCTTTTAGAATCTTGCCCATAGTTAAGAAACACTTAAGGCTGAAAGTGTGTATAAAGAATCTACCAAAAACCACGAAAGTACTATGATTTTCATTTTGCTACCTGAAAAAAAAGTGTTAAAAGCATAACTGCTTAGAAATTCCCTCTTGTGATCTGAAATTATATATTATTAGAGGTATATAAAAGAAATAGTATACTATTTAATTAATACTAAAGATTTCAACAGTACTTTAGTCCCAGGATACACTATAAGTCAGGTTTTGGCTGGTGTGACATGTTGTTCAAACTGTAAGATACTTTTATGAATAAAAAGCAAAGCACTATCTTTGTGATTACAGAATCTGTTGACTATATGGTATTTTACATTTATTGACCAGATTGTGCCTAGTGCAAATGAGGCTGGGAACAGAGTAGGAAATTCCCCACCTGAACTACTGTTAGAGCGCCCTAGATTTTGGGTCCGAGTGCTGGTGGAAGAGCAGGTGCCTAGTACTATCCTTCTTCTTCCCTCAGAACAGGTGGGTAGAGAGGGCTGGAGCCTTGTTTCCGCCTCCATTACTTTCCAGCCAATGAAACTGAGATTGCAAATGGGGTTGAGTTTGCTACTTCTGGTCAACTGCCATGAACAAAGGCAGAGCAAGTGATGAACTATCAGTCACATTTCCTCCCTAAAGCAACTGTAGTTTCCCAACATTTACTAACACTTGTACTGCTTATTTTAAAAAAAAAAAAAAAAAAAGTAATGGAAAATTGTATGTTAGTTATAACACACTGGATATAAAATTCCTTGAAAAGGATATGGGATTTTATATTCACAGTAATATGATCTCAACTTTACATGAATTTGTGCAAATTATAAGGAGACAAAGGTGTGGTTAGGGATTGGAATGTGTAACTTTCATGGCATGACAGTAAGTGAAATAGGAATAGAAGGCATGAATGAAATGGCAGCATTTCAGTGTTTTGGTTTTTGGAGGAAGACAGTCTATGGAAATTTTAAAAATTCCAACTGTTAAGATTGAAAATGTATATCAATGGAGGTTGCTTAACTAATTCCCCATTAAGTTTTTCTCTACTAATTTTCTATATTTACAAATAATGTAACTATGTATGTTTAATGTGTACAGGTTATAAAACATTTAGAAAGACAGATACTAATAAAGAAATATAAAGTAAGGAGCCAGAGAAAACATACAATTGATTGAAAATGTAAAAATTTAGGCAGACCCTGCAGAAACTTATGTACATGATACACTTTAATTATGTAAGTAGTTCCCTTGGATTCAATTGGACTCTCACAAGCTTAAAGCTAAGCATGTTCTTAAGTCGTTTCAGGTTCATGGCAACAATTTGTACGACTAAAGGCAGACTTCAAGGAAACACATACATTTTATTGGAAAATAGTTAAAAATGAAGATAATGTCATTCTTCATAAAAGTAAAAAAAATACACGGAAAAAAATGACAAACTACGGTCATTTTCTTATAGTACTTTAGTTGTATATAAAGTGGTAAAAATATTACTTTAGTTATAAAAATACAGATTTTTGTATTGAGTATGGCCCCAATCCTGCAAACATTTATACATGTTTAACTTTGAGTGTGACTAGGCTCACTGATTACATGTATAAGTGTCTGAAGCATCAGAGACTCTGTAATTACACTTATACCATCCATTAGTTGTTTTCAGATATAAAAGCTATTATAATACAGTGCCCTGTGATTCTATTTTATGGTGCACAGTTCCTTTGGTTGTGAATATGTCCTCTTTGTTGTGAATGCAAACTCTCTGTGATTTGCAGTTAGTTATTGGGACATGAATCTTTTGTATTGATTACTGAAAAGACCATTAAATAAAAACACATTAGATGAAATCCTGGCCCTACTGAAGTCAAAGGAAGTTTTGGCACTGATGTAATAAAACTAGAATGTCCACAGTAAAAAAAGAAAGAGGGCTCAATTCTGAAAGGTATTGAGCTACTATTGGAGATGAGTACCTCAATATATTGCCGGATTGATCCCATAATGTGAATCATAGAATTACAGTTATCACAAATATCACTTAAGAGCAGAACTTAAAAACTAACTAGAGTTAAAATGTTCTTCTGTAGTATTAATAAGTGTGAACATCTGCTGTTCCCTAAAATCTCTCTCACATTGTGGAGTCAAACTCACCCTCTTCCTCAAACAAAGAAAGGAACAATAAGATAACAAAATTCAACTTAAGCTTCTGTGCAGACTTGGCTACTCCTTGGATTTCTGATAACTACAATGTAATAACATGTATGTTCAAATGTGTGCAAAAATAAACATTCTGCTACAAAATAAGCATGAGGATTGTTGACAGAAAATTAGAAGGATTAGACAACTAGCCAGGAAATAATAAAACTTTCTTCAAAACTGAATTAAAGATATATTTTTCATTTTTTTCATTTGATTTACTTCTCTTTCAGCTTACTATTATGGCATATTACTTTGTTAATTTTAAGCTTTTAGTCAGTCTCTCAACTCAATTTTGTTTCACTTTATTGCTACTCCAACGACAAGATCCAGTAAAACTCGTTGCTGGAAGATAAGAGTTATTTTGCTAAGATTTGTGAACAAAGTACAGCCTCCCATTAATTGTTCCACCTTGCTCCCATTAACCTCTCTTAAAAAGAAGAGATAATGGTGTCAAACTGTAAGTCGAGGAGACCAAAGTACAAAATCTAATTTCCAGCATGCCACTTTTGAATACTACACCTACCAGCAGACTAGAATTTGTAACAAAAAATGTACTATGGTAAATTAGCTAATTTTAAGGTAAAAAAAACTATATACTTTAGTATGAAAGACCTACATAAACAGGGAATCATAAACCAACAGGGAAGAGAAAAAAATTAAAATAGGAAAATGTTATATAAAATTGGCAGATGGGCTAAAAGGCAGATATAATATCTAAAAAAAAATTGTTTTTTAGAAACTGACTAGATTTCAAGTTGACAATATCCCATTAAGGGAAAAAAAACAACTTAAGACTGATTCCAGTTCTCTGCCTCTGAAAAAGTTCCCCTTTAGATATGTATGATATTAATTTTGTACTATACTTGGCTTTTGCCTAAATGTCAAGGAAATGGATTTTACCACTTTAGATTTTTATAGCAAAATTGTAAGAAATTTTCATCACATTACTACTGATTGAAAAGCAATGTTATTACACCCACCTGTACCTAACTCTCCTATTTTCTGTGAACATGCAGAAAGTCTTTTTAAATTATTCGTCTGGTTCTGTGCAACAAGTTCAGAGTATATTCAAAATAAAAATTTTAAAATATTCTGTTGCTTGTATAAAACAATTACTTCTTTGTATTTTGGAATCATTTGTATTATTCTCCTGCAATTGCATTCAAGAGTTTGGGTTTCTTTTAAAATTCCAGTATACTACTGTAAATGAAGATATAGGTATCTACAAAAAAGATACAAGAACTGCAATTCTGAAAAATGGTAAAGGAAGGAGAAACTGAAAAAAAATAATTAACTTGTCTCCTTTGCTAGATCTTGCAATCATTCTATATACAAACTCTCAGCAACTTCCACTGGGATTTACCTGCATAGAATAACTGCAAGATTGTACTCTACAGGGATGTTACCAAGGCTGCTAGGCCTAAAATTAGACCTTTGATTTGGGTTTATGGGTGTGTCACAGCATCTCTCCACTATTCCTGCTGTGGTCTTGTGAGCAGCCTAAGGAATACTGCTCTCAAAGGAGAAAAACAAAAATCAGATGTTACTAAAATTGAATCAAGTTTCAGCACTGCACAACTTTATTTTAAATTAGTTCAAACTCTAATTGTTTGCAATTTAAGGAAAGTGTTTACTAATGGGGGGTAAAGGGGGAAGGCAGTCTTGCAATGACACAAAAAAAAAAAAAATCCAACACAGTAACTACATGGATATCCATTTAAACATCTAGATTAAATAACCAGGAGTTTATTCACTTCTTTCATAACTAGGAGAATCTGTAATATAGTCAAGAGTTTGCTTGGCTTCATCTTAAAAATAACTTGTCCATAGCTCTGTATGAAAAAACCCATTCTCGTTTAGAAGATTTATACCTAGTTTAAAGCCCAATCTCACAAACATCAGCAGATATAACCCGATTCTGCCATGAGATGTACTTAGCAAACCCCTGAAATCCATAGAACTCAGTATAGATTTAAGGTCCACCTATGAAGAGTAGAGGTCATAGTGCTTACTATATACTGTGAGACATCTCACTAACATCAGACTACTCCCAGTTACATATACTATACCAGTAGTAAGTGTTTCCAGGACTGGACCTTTTAATTTGTAACATTTTAAAAGAATTTAATATTTGATTTAAAATAAAATATAATTTACACTCATTTTGCAACCAACAGACTGCAAAAGTGCATTTTCACCAGCTTTTTAAAAATTGATCTATTTAATACTTTAAAAAATAAATTTCATTGCATTACAAGCCTCTTACAGAAAGACTTACTTCCCCAAGACTTAGCTCACTAGAATATTCCCTCCAAAATGGCATATTGCTTCACAAACTCATGACTTTGGAAAATACGGCCTGCAAAGACAAACTGACAGATCTAACTACAGAACAATAAGAAACTCATTTAGCAAAAAGAAAAGGAGTACTTGTGGCACCTTAGACACTAACCAATTTATTTGAGCATAAGCTTTCGTGAGCTACAGCTCACTTCATCGGATGCATTCAGTGGAAAATACAGTGGGGAGATTTATATACATAGAGAACATGAAACTATGGGTGTTACCATACACACTGTAAGGATCACTTAAGGTGAGCTATTACCAGCAGGAGAGTGGGGGCGGGGGGAACCTTTTGTAGTGATAATCAAGGTGGGCCATTTCCAGCAGTTGACAAGAACATCTGAGGAAGGGGGGGGGGGAAATAAACAAGGGGAAATAGTTTTACTTTGTGTAATGACCCATCCACTCCCAGCCTCTATTCAAGCCTAAGTTAATTGTATCCAGTTTGCAAATTAATTCCAATTCAGCCATCACCTTCAGCACCCAACTAAAACCTCTCCGACGCATCATCAAGGATCTACAACCTATCCTGAAGGACAACACATCACTCTCACAAATCTTGGGAGACAGGCCAGTCCTTGCTTATAGACAGCTCCCCAACCTGAAGCAAATACTCACCAGCAACCACACACCACACAGTAGAACCACTAACCCAGGAACCTATCCTTGCAACAAAGCCCGTTGAAAACTGTGTCCACGTATCTATTCAGGGGACACCATCATAGGGCCTAATCACATCAGCCACACTATCAGAGGCTCGTTCACCTGCACATCTACCAATGTGATATATGCCATCATGTGCCAGCAATGCCCCTCTGCCATATACATTGGTCAAACTGGACAGTCTCTGCGTAAAAGAATAAATGGACACAAATCAGACATCAAGCATTATAACATTCAAAAACCAGTCGGAGAACACTTCAATCGCTTTGGTCACTTGATTACAGACCTAAAAGTTGCAATTCTTCAAAAAAAACTTCAAAGACAGACTCCAACGAGAGACTGCTGAATTGGGATTAATTTGCAAACTGGATACAATTAACTTAGGCTTGAATAGAGACTGGGAGTGGATGGGTCATTACACAAAGTAAAACTATTTCCCCTTGTTTATTTCCCACCCCCCACTTTTCCTCAGATGTTCTTGTCAACTGCTGGAAATGGCCCACCTTGATTATCCCTACAAAAGGTTCTCCCCCCCCCGCGGGTAATAGCTCACCTTAAGTGATCACTCTCCTTACAGTGTGTATGGTAACACGCATTGTTTCATGTTCTCTATGTATATAAATCTCCCCACTGTATTTTCCACTGAATGCATCCGATGAAGTGAGCTGTAGCTCACGAAAGCTTATGCTCAAATAAATTTGTTAGTCTCTAAGTTGCCACAAGTACTCCTTTTCTTTTTGCAAATACAGACTAACACAGCTGCAACTCTGATAACTCATTTAGAAATCAAGTGCAGATCCAAGTTATCAAAAGTATTCCAGAACCTGAGAAAAACAATCTTGCCATTACCGTCTTTGTTCACAATTGTTAGCACAAGCAGCCCTGACAAACTAAGATGTATAGACTATATAAAAGATGACACATAGTGTTGCCAAAGTGCCAAGGGCACCATGCTCCAAGTATCATAGAGTGTTCAATTCTGACTACCTTCTGGGACTCTCCAAAGAGGTAGATTTTTCAAATGCTTATAAAAGAAATAACTTCAGATTGCACTCTTGGCTTACTACAACAGAGGAACCCAGACAAAAGGGGACACAGAAACCAAAATTCTTATAATGTTAGCTTGTGGAATAAAGAATGTTAATTAGTACTGGAAAGCTCCTAAACCTTCAGTGCAAGGAGAATGACTAAAAGAAATCTCACATTACATACCAGAAGAAAAAAAATTACAACCAAGAGAAATTACTGACAGAAACTCTACACAAACTACTGTTCATTTACTGAGTACATGGAGGGAAAGGAATTAACCCCAATATACTTGAATATAAACACAATCCTTGCTGAAGAACAATCATCTATCTAGACTGGTTCAGGAACTTAAACTCTAAAAACAACACACACATCTGTGGAGTAATTTTTGACAAATCTGAAATTTCATGGGCAAAATTCACTGCTAGTGCCAATGGTTACAGCTTCATTAAAATCAATTAATTTAATTTCATAAAATGTTATATCAAATGATGTTCATATGTTTGACAGTTGAATTTTGTCAACAGATTGACCACCAATAAATACCACAATCAACAAAGCAGCCATCAGACAACTCTTTCAGTCACTCTGAACATAGATTAAAATTTGTGACCAAAAAAATTAAATGCTCTCACAACATTAACAAACCTGTGAGTTACTGAGACCTCCATCAAAAAATCCAGTCAAAACAACAATAATTTATTTAGCTATAGAAAATTTGGGATTAAACGTGAACCCATGCAAGGAATTATTTTGAGTATACTTTCACTTCTTATGTAAAACAGCAGTCAGCAAATGCTTTACTTCCCTGAAGACTTTCTGTAACATGCTCAGAATGGCTGATAATAAAATTGTTTTTAAAATGTGTGAAGAGAGACTTGGTCCTTTGTGCTGAATGAGGAGGGACAAGAAAAACTCAAGGGATTGCAACCTGAACCACAAATTGCTTTTTCTGCGCCCCCCCTCCCCCCTTGTGCAAGAGATTCCCCTCAAGGAATTTCCTACAAAGGAACACCATAAAGTTCAATAAAAACAGGCTTCACAAAGGTGGGAGAAATTTTCTACCTTCCTCTTGTCCTCTACACTCCAATAGGGTATTTTAAAAAACTATTTTATTATATTTTTCAAGTAATACAATCAGTAAAGTGTGAGAGGAAGAGACTACTCTGAGATGTTAAAATGTCAAACTATCACTGAATTATACAATACTCAGCACTGTATTCAATACTTGATTTTTCAATATGTTTCTAGGTTTCTCAAGCCTGGTTCTTTACTAATGTCCTTTAAATGCTGTTCACTACTTTGCATTTGAACAAGACCTAACACACTTAAGGATAGATTCTGAGTGATTTTCAGGGACAAAAACTGTGAGCTCAGAAATGTCACACAAAGTTTCCCAAGTCCCCAATGTCACTATTTGACATACTGACTTGTCTCTCAAACTAAGAGAGAGCCAGGAAAACGTAATGCAATGCCCCACTACATTTCTGCTTTCTGTACTCTACATAAAGATTTGCTTCTCCTTGCACACTTTCACCTCTTAAACTTAAAACAAAAAAGGGAAGGAAACCTGGAGAGTCCTCTGGCAAATCTCTGAGACAGAAGGAGAGTCAGCACTTAAGTTAATGCTGTGGGAGGCTTAAGATAATTTGGAAATGAAGTTTTAAAAATATTATTTCAAAATTCCCTAGAACCAGGGCTGTCAAGTTTCCTGCAACACTTCTCAGGTGAGGAGAGTGAGTAAATCATTTCTGAAGAGGGAGGGAGGGAGCCTCACAAAGATTTGAGCCTCCAGGTGGCGGGGTGAGCTTCTCCACTCACATATGTGAAACCAGAGCCAATCCGCCCAGGCCCTACTGCCCCAGAGGAGCTAGAGCAGACAATGTGGGAGGAAGAAACCCACCCAGCAGGTGGGGAAGGAAAGTGAAGAGGGGCTGCCTGGATCTGATGAGCATCCTGGGGGGGCTTGGGGAGCAGGGGCCCACCTCCTGTTAGGGGGTGCTAGGGATATAATCCCCACCCTTACTCCATTCCCTCCTTTAGGAGACAGTTTGAGGGTGTAACATGCACCTTCCCTGACCATGTCTGCCTTAAGGGGGGGAACCTAACGCATCGCCGCCCCTCCCTCAGGGTCTGCCCTACGGGAGGGGGGGTACTATCTCTCCCCCAGCGTCTACCCTACCGGGGGGGGGGAGGGGAGGGTAAGAGGGAATATCGACTTCCTTCCCCTATCGCGCGTCTGCCCTGTGGGGTGAACTTGGGGGGCGGGGGTATTGCCTCCGCCCAGCGTCGGCCCTCCGGGGGGAGGTGGGGATACAGCCGTCTGCCCCCCGCCACGTGCCCCCTACAGGGGCTTGTCCCCCCTACCCGTGTCGCTCCTTCGGAGACCAGCCCGCAGAGCAGCTGCCATTATCCGGCCCAAGCCCCGTCTCTACGCAGACACCACCCCAGCGACAGACACAGGCGGGGCCGGGGGCAAACCAGGCGCCTTGCGTGTGAGGCCGGGGCGGGGGGTAGGGGCTGTGGCTGGCCTGCGCCACACCCCGCTCGGCCGCTCCTCTCACGCGAGGCCCCGGCTTCCCCCCAGGCCCTCGTGGAAGATTCGGGAGAGGATTTCTCGTGTGTCTCCCTCCCCCGTTTCCTTCCCCCCTCCCCCAGGTTATTTATTGTAACTTCAGTGTGTGGGGGGGCGCAATCCCGGCCCTTTGCAGCTGGAGCCCATGGGCAAGGGGCGCTTTTGTAAACGAGAATAAATAATAGTTAATATCCCCCCCCCGCGCAGTTTCCCTGCTCGATTTCCAAGCTGGCTAGGAGATTATCCTCCCCTCACCCCAACAACAAACAAAATCCTACCTTGCACCCCTCCCCCAGCAGCTCCCCACCTTTTATTAATTATGATTATTATTGCCCTCTCCCCCTTTGCTACCCCCCAGGCAGGATCCCCTTCTCCTACAGAGCAGCCCTTCCCCTGCTCCCAGCTCCTTGGATCACTGTATAGATTTTGTAGGTTTTTTTTTTTTTTTAAGGCGCCATGTTTATAATCCTCCATCATATTTAAAAAAAAAAAAAAAAAAAAAACCTACCCAGCACGAGACACGGTGTCTCCTCACCCCAAAGCCAGGGGGAGAGAGACAGAAACATCATCCACAGGGCTGTAAATTCAAGCCCCCCCACCTCCGCACGCGAACCCCTCCTCCCCAGACTCGAAAGTCTCTCTCACCTTGTGCTGTTGCTGCTGCTTCTGCTGCTGGAAGGGGGGGGGGGGGGGAGGACGGGGGAGGGAGAAGTTAAGCCAGGGGAAACTTTTCAATCGCTTCCCCAGGCCGCTGCTGCCTCCTCCTTCCACATATTTTTCCCCCCTCAGAGTTTTATTGTGTCTGAATATTCTCTCCCTCTCCTCTTCTGTCTGTCCACAGTTAAGGTTTCTGGGGTAAACAGGGTTTAGGATGGTGCGAGGGATATTTGGGAGAAGGAGAACTCTAGTGGTGTCTGCTGGAGTTGCTGTTTGTTTCTTTTTCCTTTTCTTTTATTATAATCAATTTAAAGCACATTCTTAACTGTTTATTAATTATATATTAGTTTTTAGATCATAATGTCAGGCCAGGACCCTTATTGCAGGATCAGGAGGTTAAGAGGGAATGTACATGAACCAAGGCAAGATAGCATGCACAATATCACAATACAATCTAGAAAAGGAGTACTTGTGGCACCTTAAAGACTAATAAATTTATTTGAGCATAGGCTTTCGTGAGCTACAGCTCGCTTCATCGGATCTGATGAAGTGAGCTGTAGCTCACAAAAGCTTATGCTCAAATAAATTTGTTAGTCTCTAAGGTGCCACAAGTACTCCTTTTCTTTTTGCGAATACAAACTAACACGGCTGCTGCTCTGAAACAATACAATCTAGAAATTCTGGACAAAATTTTTAGAAGGGACCACTGATTTTGGACACCCAAAAACGGAAGCATGCAAAATCCATGGCTACTCCTGAAAATTTGGCTGCATACACTTAGCTATGGTGTGATTACAGAATGGCTTTTTAATAAATTATTATTGCTGGGTGCATTTTGTATGTAATTTATAATATTTAGGGATATTTTGTGGTTTGTTTAGATATAATATAGTACATCTTATGGGGTGTCACAATATTAAATGAATATTTAATGCTTGTGTAGGCAAATAAATTCTAATTTTCATGTACATTAGAAATTACATAACAAGAAAGAAAGGAGCCTTGTAATTGCATTTCTTTTTGCAGTGCAACATCATATTCTGACACAGCATACTATCGCTCAATCCTGAAAACATTTATTCTTATGAAACATTTATTCTTATAACTTTACGCATGTGAATAGTTCCATTCATATAATAGACTACTCAAATGAATAAAGTTAATCACATACTTAATGCCTGATACAAAGACTTACACATGCTTAATTTTATGTGCTGTGAAGTCTCTCAATCATTCAACTGTATTGAAGTTAATGGGACTAACTGATAGTGCTTAAAGTTAAGCATTTGCATAAGTCTTTGCTGAATCAGGGCCTTAAGCCCTTTTTTAAAATTTGTTAAGCATCAGTAAAGCAGCTTTGGTTCTATTTTTTTAAGCAGTGAGAGAGAATTTTAGACTATCTAAAATAAATGATATAAATAGAAAAAATGTAAGTAGATAATCTACTTAAGTTTTCTTGATGGGTTTGCTTGATAGCAGACTACTTTTTATTAACAACACTGCATTACATGACTGTATATTACCATAAAAATATGGGTTTCATTTTAAAGTCAGGATTTTGATAAGCATACATCATTGGAGCTTTGCTGTCAATAAGTTACAAACCAGCTGCAACCTTATATTGAACAATTGGGTATAATTTCTGTTCTAGGGCTAGGATTTTTAAAGGAATTTTAGGTAGTTAAAGTTCTTTAGTGTATTAGACATTGTAATATGGGGCCTTTATCAGTTAGCACCTCTGGTAGCAGGATGGGGAGCTATACTAACCTGACCCCTATCCCCCTAATGGCACCAGACTCAATTCTCAAAAAGAAAAGGAGTACTTGTGGCACCTTAGAGACTATACCAATTCTGTGTATATCAAGTCCTTGTGATGACCCAGCCCAATAGCTGGGTTCTAGTAGTATCTAGCCCCTTTAAGATAATGGAGAGTTAGAAGTCCCATAACTCTAATGGGGGCTAGACAGCCTTAGGTGTCCTGGGTTTAGCACCTTCTCTTTGGAGTCCTTGGCTGGTGTAGATACGGGAACCCAGCACAGGTGCTGATTTTGTTTTTGCTGGTGGGTGCTTTTGAAGAGGTGTGTGTGTTTGGGGAGAGGCTATTTTCAGCATATTTATTCACTTCTTTCATATTCTAGTTACTGAATATGTGTCTGTCATTGGTATCTTAGCAGGCAGAGAGGAGCAGGTGTGGGGCACCTTGGGGGAGGAGGCCTCAGAGGAAGAGGTAGAGAGAGGGTGAGAAGAGGTGGAGTGGGGGCAGGGCCTTTGGGGAAGTGGCAGAGCGGAAGCAGTGCCTCCAGGTGAATCACAGGCAGGGCCTCAGGGGGAGGAGTCTAAGCAGGGCTGGGCCGTGGGACTGAATGTGGGGTAGGGCCATAGTCTGGTCACTGGTGCCCCCCCCCCCCACACACACACACTTCTAGGGAGCTTCCAGCACTCCCGCCCACTCCCCAGACTCAAGAATCATGCACTGCCTATGACTGTGGCTCATGGGTGCTGAGCACCCCTATTTTTTTTTCCAGTGGGTGCTTGAGCCCCAGAGCACCCACGGAGTTGGTGCTTATGGAACCCAGGCCCACCCACTCCACTGGTTTCCAACTCAGGGAACATATTTAGAATAGCCACCGTCAATCCGTCTCAATCCTTTGTTGCTCGATGAGCTACCTCTCCACCTCTGCAGGCTTTTCATGCCTCTTGCCCTAATTTGCCCTCTTTGGAGTGTTGGGTTCTCTAGCAGCTTTTTCACCAGCCTGTTGGAAGAATCCTCACTTTACAATCCCTCTCTGTGGACTTCCTATTTCTTCAGGAGGTTTCTCCTCTAATTGAGGCCCTTAGCCTTTTATCATGCCCCAGTGCTTCCCTGCCTGTGGCTATGTTCACACTACACAGCCTTGTGTCGCTACAGCAGTACCGCTAAAAGTTGTGTGGTGTAGCCACTGTTTGTCGGCTCTCCTGCCAAGAAAAAACTTCCACCCCAACGAGCGGCATTTGCGTTGTTGGCAGGAGAGCGCTCCTGCTGACAACATGTTGTTCATACTGGTGCTTGTCACGGCAAAACTTTTGTGTTTTCAGGGTTTGTTGCTTTTTAAACACTTCTGAAAGACAAAAGTTTTGTCATTCAATTGTCAGTATAGACGGTCTAATTAACTGCCTCCTAGTTACTGGGTGAATTAACTACTTACAAGTGTACCTGAGCTGCCTCATTTCCCCTCATGGGGCCTGTGAGAAGTAGGCTGGGCCCCTAACTCCAGAAGGCCCGCTACTTTCTGACAGATGCCCAATTTAATTGGGGTTTGGATGCCTAACTCCCTCAGGTTCCTTTGAAAACCCAACCCCATATCATTTTTAAGCACTATAAATAGTAAGAGGAAAAAGGATATACATCATGATCTAACAAGCCCTTATTCCCAGGAGTAGGTCTTAGTTTTACAAAGATTCATATTGACTTAGGGCAAAACTGCAATTGTCTTCAGCCCTAGCATGATTAGTCCCTTTGGTTCTCAGAAACTATGGTGATCGTTATCACATAAATGTTTGGGCCGCAGTCTTGCAAACATTTATGCACATGCAGGATTGGGGCTTTCAGGTTTGTCCGCATTAGAAGTTTTTATTTGTTGTTAGTGATTGCCAGATCATTTGTGGTAGTTAACATATTTGTAAAGGCTAAGCTGGATACTCTCTAAAGGTTTGTTCCAGGATACAAATTTTGGGTCTAAATAAAGGACAAACATTTGTATTCTGGAAGAAATGTTCAGGGAGTGTTCATACTGAGCCTAAAAATGTGTCACCAACTTCTATGCAGTGTTGTTGTAGCCGTGTTGGTCCGAGGATATTAGAGAGACAAGGTGGTGAAGGAATATCTTTTATTGGACCAAGTTCTGTTTGTGAGAGAGACACACTTACACAGAGCTCTTCTTTAGGTATGGGAAACATAGTTGGAGTGTCACAGCTAAATACAAAGTAGAACAGAGTAAGCATTTGCTGACTAACTCAAACCAGGTAATCAGTTAACTCAAAGTAAATAACCCTAGTGTAGACCTCCCCAGAGAAATAGGAATGCTTAGGGCCGAATCTTGCAAGATGCTGATCTCCCACATTTGCATGAGTATCAGCACCTTGTAGGATCCAGCTTCAAGCAGATAAACATTTGCATAATATAGTCCGTAGGCAGGGTCTTGATGGACAAAAAGGGTGTGTTTTTCAGGGCATCTCTGCAGAGGAACATCCAGAAAAATGATTCCAAATTAACTCAATTAATTTGAAGTGGATTAGTTAAACTTCATTAAACCCCTGTGACCCTATTCAGAATTAAAGTAGCCTTAATTTTGTTTAGTTTAATTCCCTTCCAAAGTTATTTAAGCTACATGGAATCAGGGCCACTTTAATTTTGAACAATAGTGTACACACAGGGATTTAATGTGGTTTCACTAATCCACTTCAAATTCACACCTTTAGTTAATTCAGATTAATTTTCCTGGATGACCCATTTGAGTTAGCATTAAACATGATTGAAAAGACTTCTTAATACTGATTAAGATGCAAGATTGAAGCCAGGTTAGCTGGCCCTGTTATAGCCTTGGCACCCTTACAGTCTTTTATCTGCATTTATTTCTGAATCTATATTTAAGGTTTCCCCTTTGGCCAGTAAGGTTTCAATTAGGAAACAGCACTAAAATAACTAATTTTAAAGCTCCACGGTGAGAAGCAGTCAGAGATTAGGTAGGCAGACAACAGGAAGAAAATTCCACTTTCCATGAGTGCTGGGCAGTTTGTTCCCTCATAGGCCGTGCCAACTGTTTGTTAAGGCAACTGCTCAATTAGGAGTGTCCTAACCCTCCCCACAAAGTAGTGTGATTGGCTGCTGAGAGTAATAGGCAGCTAGAGTTACATGGCGTGTCAGCATAAAATTCAGGGTGTTTCCTTTCTCCTCCTCTTGGATTGGAAAGTCTCTATAAAGGCAAAACTAAAAAGACAAATGTTGCTTACTTTCTGAACTAGAAAGCAAACTTTTGCTACTAAAGTAACTCAGTTCAGAAAGTCACAAGTGTTTGAATAGCTATAATCAGGAGATTGCATTATAATGGAAAAGCAAATATTCAAAAGAGCCAGTTTGTTACTTGGTTCAGGGAAAAGAAAATATAGTAACAGTTAAACAATACAAAGAAAATATGAAACATTTACTTCCCTTCCTAAAGTATTTCCCTTCAGAAAATAAAACCTATTCAAGGTAGAAGAAATAGTTAAGGCCAGGTCTAAACTACAAACTTTTGCCAGCATAAATTATATTGGTGAGGAGGTGTGATTTGTGACTGATATAGCTGTGCCAACAAAAGCCCCTATGATAGACACAGTTATACCGGCAAAACTGCACTTTGCCAGCATAGTTTATTTTGCTCGTGAGGGGGGGACTGAAATAAGTGCAGCTTTGCTGATATAGGATGCTTCCATATGTGGTGTGTTTTGCTGGTATTGTATATCAGTCTAGCTATACCAGGAAAATCTTTCAAGTATCAGCCTGCCTTAAGAGACAGAACTATTTTTTAAAGCTAAATTCTTTCTTTAGATATATGTACACACACAACTCTTGAAGTAAAGAGCGTGCATGCATGTACATTTAATTTAAGTTTCAGAGGCTTGCCCAATCTGGGGTTCACGATAATCTCTTTTTATGAAGTAATTTGCACTTTAAGGTTTAAATAAAAACAAACAGAAAAACAGAATTCTATATTGGGCTAAACAATTAAAGCACAGGATCTGTTGATAACCTATCAGGAGCCAATGATAAGGCATATGTAATTTTCCATAAACCAGCCACTACCATCAGCAAATAAGTGATACCTTCTGCCACTGTTAAAATGTTTACAAAATAAGGTCCTGATACTGAAACTGGTTCCACTTGGGCAGAAGCCTGAGTCATTTCCCTGAGCAGTATTGCCAGTGCTAAGCATTCACAAATCACAAGTCAGGCTCCACAGTGTCATAAGATTGGCTCTAAAATCATGAGACTTTGGCAATTAATTGATCTTTAAATATTCATGGTAAATAGGCCCAATGGCCTGTGATGGGATGTTAGATGGGGTGGGATCTGAGTTACTACAGAAAATTCTTTCCTGGGTATCTGGCTGGTGAATCTTGCCCATATGATCAGGGTTTAGCTGATCACCATATTTGGGGTCGGGAAGGAATTTTCCTCCAGGGCAGATTGGAAGAGGCCCTGGAGGTTTTTCGCCTTCCTCTGTAACAAGGGGCACGGGTCACTTGCTGGATGATTCTCTGCTCCTTGAACTCTTTAAACCATGATTTGAGGATTTCAATAGCTCAGACATAGATGAGAGGTTTTTCGCAGGAGTGGGTGGGTGAGATTCTGTGGCCTGCATTGTGCAGGAGGTCGGACTAGATGATCATAATGGTCCCTTCTGACCTTAATACCTATGAATCTGTGAATAATTTTGTGTTAAATCTAATTGCCTTCTGGTTTCTGAACTTTTAGGGTACATTCAGACCACATTTTCAGGCTTTTCTCCACAAACATGCAGGCTAGAAATAATACATTTTTACTGAAAGCTAAGATTTTCATGTAATCACTTGACTCCAGGAGCTAAGGCTTTAAGCAAAACAATAAATATAATTAGATTTTACCAGAGTTGGCAGTATTGGGCTTGTCTATTCAGAGGTTGTACTGCTTTAGCTATAGCAGCACAGTAAAAGCAGTACAGCCCCCTTAGTGTGGAAGTAGTTATACCACTTAGAGCCCTGCAACCCAACCAGAATCTGGCAGGACCCAACTAAAAGTGTCGGGTCTGGGTTGGGTGGGAAAACAACCCAACCCTCTCAGGCTCAGCAGCATTCGCTCAGGGTCGGCATGGCTGCGTGCCCTGCCCTGCTCCAGCCAGCTGCTGCCATCTCGCTGCACTGTGCGTACTGAGGAGTTGCAGCGCCTCTCACTCTGCAGCATACACAAACCACAGCAGGGGTTGGCGGAGTAGAGGAGTGAGGGACACAACTACTGCCATGCCAATCCCATGGACAGGAGGCAGCAGTGGCACTGGCTCAGGGGCAGGGGCAGGGTTAGGGTTGGGTTGGTTCAGAAAATGACTTGACCCTCTAGGGCTTGGGTCTGGGGTGGGCTGGGCCTAAAAATTAGTCACGAGCAGACCTCTAATGCCACTATAAAAGTGCTCTAGACTGGGCCAAATTTTTGTCTGTTATGGTGCATTTTAGACTGCCATAGCTATTCCTGTATGGCAAGGGGAAGAAGCTATACTAGTATAAGGCACCTTTATACCACTATAACTATGTCCGTACTTGGTGGGAACAGGTATAACTATTTGGTAACTGAATAGATATACCAGTACAAAAATTGTGTGTACACTGGGATAAACTCATTGTTCCAGGAAGTTGTTGAGGCCAAAAATATTGGACATTTGTATGCATAACCAAGAATAGCCTGCATTATAATGAAGGCTGTGAGTTTGTCACAGAAGTCACAGCTTCTGTGACTTTCTGTGACCCTGGAACAGCTCAGGCAGCCCCTGGGCCAGTCACACCAGCCACTGCTGGGGCAGTCTCAGGCCACTGCGCCCGACCCCCCAACAGCAGCAGGAGAAGTTTGGGTGTGGGAGGGGGCTCAGGGCTGGGGTACAGGGTGGGGTGAGGGCTCTGGACAGTGCTTACCTTGAGGGGGGGTTCCCTGGAAGCGGCAACATGTCCCTCCCTCTCAGCCAATGGGAGCTGCAGAGCTGGCAGCATGTGAAGCTAGGAGCTTAGGGAGGGACATGTTGCCACTTCCAAGAAGCCGGGCAGGGAACCTGCCAGCCCCGCCAACTCCCCCTCCCCCAGCACCAGCAGGGGGCCTGGGCTGCTCGCACCCAAGCACCCATGGCGACCCCCAGACCACCCCCCAGCACCTGTAGCACTCCACCCCCCCACCAGTGCCCTCCAGCACCCACACACCCCCAGTACCTACAGTGCCCCCCGGGCCACTCCACCCCCAGAACCTACGTCCCCACCCCCCACAAAGCACCTACGGCACTCCCAAGATTTAGTCAGGGGTATAGTACAAGTCATGGACAGGTCACAGGCTGTGAATTTTTGTTTACTGCCCATGACTTTTACTAAAAATACCCATGACTAAAACATAGCCTTAGTTATAATTCATAACATTTTTGAAGGGATATTAAACCCAGTGCCAATTTCTAACTATTAGAAATCAGGATGAAACCTCATGTGAGTGACAGATTAACCCACATCAGCCACTGTGGGGTTGTTATACCTTCTTCTGAAGCACTTGCTACTGGCTACTGTCAGAGACAGGATATTGGACTAGATGGACTTCAGGTCTGACCACATATGGCAATGCGTTGTTCAGGGAGGTTCTGTAAGATCTCAGAGAAGCACCTGCACAGAGCCAACTGTAGGATCATATCTCACTATCCTGTCTATGACCATCTCTAATACTGATGGAATTTAAAGATTACACAAGGACATGACATCCAAATAGGAACTTTTTATGACAGGAGACTGTTCGAAGAGTGGAGGACAGTCAGGCATTTATAATGTTAGGTCTTCTACCTCATGTGGGGTTTGTGTTTCTAAAGCACATAAAGAGTAGATAGATTCTTTATTTGGCAATTTTAGCTAATAATTGCATTGCAGTCAGCAGATGGCAATTTAATCTTTTAAAAGGTTTCTCATTAAAATGAGAATTTGTTAAACTTTTAAACTTAATAGCAACAGTGTGTGTGTTGCACATGCACTTTTTCTCATTTTGTGAGAAAGCTCCTAAATTAGCCAGGCACCCTGTTGAAAAGGGATGTTAGCAAATATTGAAAGGTCCAGTTTCCATGGAAATAATAACTTTGCTGTCCTGATTTTTCTGTGTTTAAGTCTTGAACATAATATTGAATTTTACAAAGTTTCACTGAAATTCTTTAATTTTAAAATACAAAAAAGTGAAAAATACTCAAGTTATTGCAATTTGAAACAAACATTTGTGATTAAAAATGTACATTTCTGGCCCTCAAGATAAACTCATTGAATGTATAAGCTTTGAGTTCTTCCCTGCATTTATTGACATTATTGCACACACAAGTGAATGCAACTTAAAATGTAAAAAATAAATTTTGATGTCAGTGTATAGAGGTCTCTATGGCCTATGCATAAAACTGATGCTGTACAACTTTTGTGCATTTATTTCAGTATAGAATGTATATATTTTAGAGGAAAAATACAGGCTTATCTATTGAATTAAATGCTCACCTGTAAGTGACAATACTTGATTTGTTAATGAGAACACTATTTCCAAGAAAGAAAGTGGATGCACCTTTGTGAATTATATTGCCTTTACTGCAGGTAGAATGTAGGACAAGGACACCACAGAGGCAATGGGACACCATGAGTAAAATCCATTGGGTTTTCCTTTTGTATTCCTGCAGATCTACAGGACAGTTCCACAAACTATTGCCTTTACTCATATGCATAGACATGTGTAAGACTGATGTTATACATATGATTAATCCCATTAAATCTGCAGGGGAATAAATTCTTTGTTTCATCTTTCTAAAATCTGAGTTCAACATGTGTGTAAAGTTACCCACAAATAAAAGATCGGATTTGGATGTGTTCTAAAGTCCATTGCAAGCACTGGAAAGATTCCCATTGACTTTAATGACCCTTGGATCAGGCCCTTTCAGCTTTTCTCAGACGTGGCACATGTAGCCACCAGGGGCTTTTCTTGCTGCCACGGCCTTCTGGTGGTTATGTGGGCGGAGGGGAAGCAGTGGCCCTTCTCTGGAGACACAAAAGCTGGAGGAGCAGGCAGCCAGTGAGTTTTCCACCTTCCCATGGGCAGTGGGGTTGGGCTTGAGCCATGGGGTGGCAGGCTCCCCACTCCCTCCCCCAGGCTGCCTTCCCTAGTGCCCCATTGCCCCTGGCTCCCACTGTTCTGTGCCCACCTCCCCATCAGGGCTCAATAAGTCTGCTGTGAAAAATAATATGTGTGTGTGTTTGTTAACATCACTTTTCACAGTAGACTTAGTAGCTAGCAAGTCTTTATATAAAAAACAAAACAAAACAAAAAACCAACAGCCAAAAAAGCAAAAGAAATAAGAAAAAAGACAAGACTATGTCAAGGCACCTTATTTGTGTTTCTATTCTGTTTAGGCCCAGTAAAGAACAGAGACAACTGTACATTATTTTTATTATTGAGTTTGCAAAATAAAGTCCTACATAAATAAATTACAATGATTTGTGCATATTTATTTGTTTTTCCTAAAGTTAATTAAGTATTTTAGGAAAAATGGTCAGAGTGGCCAGCAGCAAGAGTGGATGGCCGTATTCTGAGGCCACCAAAA
Organism: Eretmochelys imbricata; assembly: GCF_965152235.1. Lineage (NCBI taxonomy): Eukaryota > Metazoa > Chordata > Testudines > Cheloniidae > Eretmochelys > Eretmochelys imbricata. Next base: position 247,643,431 of record NC_135573.1, read on the forward strand.
AATTTGTTGTGAGAACCTCTGCCCTAGATGACCTACCATGGCACAAGCTACATTTCATCATGCAACTCCAAGCACATTTTGTCCTCCTACCTCCATTCCATAAGATGTGGTTAAATGAACTTGAATGCTGGACATTTTGTACCCCCAACCAAACATACAAAGATAAGACAGCAATCATAGGAAGACAGTATTCCAGGTGACAAGACATATGTATGTCTCTCTTATATAAAGAGGAAGATAAACTAGAAGTATTAAACCACCTTAGGCTCTAGGTGAATTAAATTTGACTTCTAAAACAAAAAATAGAGAAAAATCTTAGGTTTCCAAATTAATACATTATTTTGATCTGTTTTGGGAAAATGAGGAAAATAAAAAAGTTTAACTGTCACAGGGTGCTCTACGCACTCCTAGGATGGTACCTCCTCCTGGTCACTCTGCAGAACAGCTCACCAGATCAACACCCTTTCCTGCTGTTGCTCACCATCCCTCTGCTTCTCTTTGCAGCCTCTCTTGCTCCAGGAGCTGCTACAGCCTCTCTATGACTTGGCCCTAAGGCCAAGTCACTCAGCATTCCCCACTTCTGGGGCAGAGCCCTTCAAAGTCTCAGTCACTCCCACAGTGACCCAGGCAGTCTTCCAGTTCACTGCCCTGCCAGTACCACTTTGCCAATGGTAGGTAACCTAGTACCTCTACTCCAGGTTGCAGTTTAGGGACTTTACAACAGCCAAGGTCTGTTCAGTCCCCAACCTAACTCTTTAGGCTGCTTCCTGCCCCAGCACTCCCCCCTCTCTGGGCCTTGCTAGCCTCTTTACTTCCTCCTTCCAGGGAGCAACCATGAATTATTTGTTGCTATAGCCCCCGAACACACCTCCCTTCTACCAGGAAGTTTTTAGAGACTATCTCCCTATAGTCCCCTTCTGATTATCAGTTCCCTGGCTTTATAGAAGCCCTGCCTGTTCCCACACAGGTGAGCTTCCCCTAATTAGGGCTTTCCATTAGCCCCTGGAGGGCAAGAGTGGGGTGGACAAAAATAGAAGGAATGCCAAAAATAGAAGGAATATTTGATAACTGAATTCCCAGAAATTGTGATATATGATCACTTATTTCATACCCTCCAGTAAGTATAAAGAGATACTTTTCTAGTATTGTTCAGAAACGTTTGAAAACAGTAGTAGTACACCTGATCTGGAATAAAATAGCCAAATAGAACTATGCATTTTACTGATGATGAAATCTCAGCTGATGGAGGTTTAAAAAAAGAGAAGAAGAAAGTAAAATTGAAATAGATTTTCATCAGAGAAACATTTAAATGATTAAATTTGCATTCTCCATAGGAAATTGAATCGACCAGTAGACTCTTAAGTTGATAGTATGGTAGGCGAGGTTTACCCAGAACCCTTTTATTTTTTTAAAATGGTGCATTTTAGAACTAAATTCTGCACAGCTGGATATGATAAAAGCAGGGCAACACCATCTGCCAAAAAGACTGAGACTGAATTCTCTTGCTGGATTTATTTATGCTTTGTTCCTTAAATCAATAGGAAAAAAATCTATTTAGGATTTTGTTCATACAACATATTAAGGGGGTTTCCTGAGAAAGGAATCAAATCAATACACTAAAGAAGATTGTTATTCTTAATACTAGGATAGCTGTAAAACCGTGAGCCCATAAACTTGGGGTCCACTCCAAGTATATGAAGAAAGGAAAAGAAAATGTAATACTTTGTGAGGGTAAATGTCAGGAATTGGGGCTTGCAGCTGAGCCTGGGACCATTAGACCTACTTCCATAGTGAGCAACATAAGATTCCCAGCTGAATCACTGCTGGCTTGCAGTGGAATCACCTGATTGGCCAGACTGTCTGATTGGCTGGAGGAACCAACAAACATGCTCTTAAGCCTAGCAGTAGTAATAGACCAGCAGCTGCTTAAAGCATTTGTTTATGGTGGTGGTACCTTCTTTGTCTGCTTGTTCCTATTCCTGCCTTGCTTTGCTCCAGATAACTGGGCTACTGATACCTGCTGTAACCAGTAGGCCCAACCACCTGCATCCCACTCACTGACAGTAAGGGATGTGAGATGACCACAAGAATTTCTCACAGAAAGAAAAAGAGAGCTAAAAAGTAACTAACAACCAAGACAAAATTAATACTTTGCAGACAGAGAGCAGATTCAAACCAAACATCTCAAAGTGCTTTTAAAAAACTTAAGGGCAAATCATCTTCCTGTGCCAAGCTCAAGTAGCTGGTGCGTGCATCTGTATGAGTGTGCTTAGAGATGAGCATGTTCAAGCAGGGTAGTGGGAATGGAATCCCCCCTGACCTGCCCCTCTTTCCTGTGCTGTTAGCAGCTATAAATAGAGCTCCTTTTGGAAGCCACCACCCTGGTTGCTTAGAAAATGCAGGGCACTGGGTAGCTACAGTAGGATGGGGGGTGTTTGGAAGGTTAGTGGGGATCACTTACATCTACAGGGAATCAGATGAGGTAATTAGCTCACTAACTGTATAGCTTGGAGAAGAAAACAAGCAGAATAAAAGGCTGAGCGAGGAAGTAGGAAGGAGGCCTCTTCTATCTGCTGCTACATTATGTTGCTCCTGGAACACAGGGCAGGAAATAATAATAAAAACGCTTAGTGAAGGTACCCTAGTGGAGTGCATGTGCTGTTTAATCCCCAGGAAGGCTTACCAGCTAGGGTTTCCAAGGCTGGATGGGGGATTGTACTCACCCTGAATAGGGAAGAGGATCTATTATTACATGTATCCACCAGTCCTGACCCCGGTACAATCCTAAAGCCTAAACTTCAAGGTATGGAGGAGGTCTGCACGTGATCTCAAAAATCTGTCCATCTAACATAACAGTAATGAAGAATGATTTCATCTACCCTCATATAGGATAATCAAATGTTATCATCGGATAAGGTTTAGAGAAATAATTTCTCAACACCCTAAATGGTTGCTTCTTGAAACAGCTAGTTCATGAGCACATCAGAGGAGAAGCTATTCTCAACCTAGTCCAGTAAAGCTGGTTGTGAATTTTTTCAACTAATAATTTATTTGTTGAAAAATGCCAGTGCATCACACCCAAAACTGTTCGGGAAACAGTGTTGGGTTTGACAAATCTACCAGCTCAGAAAAATGTCAAGTCTGTTTTTCAGTTCACAGGTATTTTTGAGATTTCAGCTTTTTATCTAAGACAGGAAAAAATTTTAAACCCTTGAAAATATTTGTAGACTGGAAAACCATTTCCCACCCAGCTCTACTCCTAAAGGAATTGGCTAAAGAAATAATTAAGTTGAACCACTAGTAAAAGTGACCGCACTATAATTAAATTCAACATCCTCAGGGGGAGTACCTGGCCTAGTATGAAACTATGCATTAGAAAGAGGGATTTTTAAACAATTGGGAAGCTAGTCAAAAAGATCCTAAAGAAGCATTTTCAACATTTTTGACAGCTGAACCCTTCTCCAAGAAAATAAAATCAATCACAGTCCTATTCAGTTCTCCCATGTGAAGTAAGTTAGGTCCATTTGAATAAGATAATTGTTATACAGCCAAATGCAAGGTCATATATCTAAGAACAAAATATGCAAGTGACATTTACAAAATGAGGAACTGTATCATGGAATGCATCAATGCAGTGACTCTGAAAACGACTTAAGTGTTACAGTGGATAACCAACTGAACATGAACTCCCAGTGCGATGCCATAGTTAAGAGGACTAATGCAATTTCATGGATGTATAAGCAGGGAAATATCAAGTAGGAATAGGGAGGTGGCATTACCCATGTATATATCGCATTAATGAGGCCATTACTGGAATACTCCAGTTTGTTGTCCACATATTAAAAAGTATGTAGAAAAATTGGAAATGGTTCAGAAAATAGCTACAAGAGTTGAGTGTAACTTCCAATGGAAGCTGTGCTGGCATAGTTGAGGGATGATTTTGGTCCTTTTTAAAAAATTGTGTTTAAGCAACATTATATAATGGTAGCTACAATTTGACCCCACACTATCATTTTGTAAAATTTCATTACGGTTCTGTTAAATAACTGCACTGTTTTAAGGGTTAAGATTTGACCACAGTTATGTAAATATAGTTTATCTCAAACTGGTTTAGAAGTATCCGGCATGGACAGGGTTTTGTAGGGTGAACTGGGGAAGTCTGTCCTCTCTGATTCTGCTTGCATGAAAAATTTCAAACTCTTGAAAATATTTGCAGGACTGGAAAACCATTTCTTACCCAGCTCTACTCCTAAAGGAGTTGTTTCAAGAAATTAATTAAGTTGAACCATTAGTAGAGCAGAGCACATCACACTGAATAAACAATTTGCAGAGTGACTACTTCCAAACCAACAAGCAAAGAGAGAGTTTTGTCTTGATCATACAGTCAAATAAATAAAGCCTGTTGTTATTAGAATTAAATATGCCTTTCAGTTAAAAGCACGTGAATATATCTGAGGCCAGATCTACCCTATAAACTAACATCGGTATAACTGCACCCCTGAGCAACACAGTTAAACAGACCTAACCCCGTGTCGACATAGCTACCGCCTCTCATGGAGGTGGATTAACAACGCCAATGGGAGAAGCACTCCCACTGGCGTAGTAGCGTCTTCACTGAATCACTACAACAGTGCAGCTGCAATGGTGCAGCTGTACCACTGCAGCATTTTACGTGTAGACTTGCCCTAAGTGTGTGGTAATCCAACAGTACCGATTGCATGGTTAGATACCTCCCTCCCCCGCCCCCCCCCACAGGCATGCACGCTCCTATTTAAATGAATGCATTGGTACATGTTGAATATCTGGCACTCATCTTAACACATGTATAAGACTGGAGTGGAAAAACACATATTCTGCATGCAATGTCCATGATTTTCAATGTTTAGAACTGTTATTTCTACACTAAACTCTTTCAAAAGGTCTAACTCCCAATAAGTATAAGGTTTCAATATCTGCCTACACACCGCCTCCAGCATGTAAATCACTCCCAGCTATTCTGTATGAGTGCTATAGCCAGCCAGCCATGAATTACACTGCAGGGTAACACCAGCAAACTCCCAGTGCCAGACTTTCCCCCAGAAATGTGTGGCTTCTACTGCCCAGCACCCTCCTGGACAATACAAGCTTGCATAAAGTCCATCCGTTCATTAATAGAAAATGATACATACAAATCTTGTTATCTCAAATGAAGTTTCCCAAACACTTCAATCCAAACACACTGATTTAGATAAAACAATAAAACAAGTTTATTAACTATGGAAATATAGATTTTAAGTGATTACAAGTAATGAGGCGTAAAAGTGATAATTGGTTACAAGTAAATGAAAGTGTCTGGTTGCAATGTAAGGACAATATCTGTGGGCAGTTATTTTTATGAACACTTGGCAGTACATCACTGTAATAAGAAGGTGAATGGGGAGTCTGTTAGTAAGTCTTATATTTTGATGAATTTGTTCATGGCTATATTTTAGTTATGTAAAGTGCCCAGGTGCCACAGCTAATGGTCATCTTTATACATTTCTAACTAATGTTTTAAAAACTACATAGTGATCTGGGTCATTTTCAAAAAAATAAGAGGAATGAATAGTAAAAGAATATGTCTGCTAGAGGATAAATGACTTAAACTGCTTTCCAACATGCGATGAACATCAAATGACAAGCTAAGGCCCAAGCGGAATGTGTTGGCAATTTATATTAAGGTCAGCTAGACATTTATAAATGTGATAGATTTAAATTAGGTGCTATTCCATAAACACCTGAATCTTTATTTATACTTCTTCATTTGTCTAGCATTATTCCTTAGAAAACCAGAGGAGGAGGATGTATGGAGAGAGCCACTTCCACTGTCTGCAGCGGGACACATTTCACACTCACACAGTTTGTGAAAACATGGTTCTTTTATTTTGAAAAATCATAGCAAAACACTGCTCATGGCATGGTCAAGAGGCTTGCAAAGGGAAAATAAAACATCTTCTCAAGTACATTTTACAGGCATGTGGCTAAAATATTTGATTTAATATCCTGATGCAAAAATGGAGGACTTGTTAAAATAGTTGTATTAACCTTACACTTGATTTCCTTAGAAAGGTATCACAAGATTGATTTAGAAGGAAGACTTCCAGATCCAAACGTCACATGTTTACAGAAGCATTTCCCTTCACACAGCATAGATAGTAAAAGATAGTCTCTGGAGGTAAGAGATATGCAGTTTCAGAACAGTTTCAGCTATGCAGTTTCACGAAAAGAATCTTAATGAAGTAATTTGGTGTGACAGAAATTATAAGCAAGAAGCTACATGAAAATATTGGCAGATGGGGGTTGTACTCACAATTTGAGGTCTGAGAAACCTGGCAGGTTAAGTTCACATTAATTTTAATTATGAATTAATATTTTTAAATGCATTTGTTTTTATTGCCTTTGCCTCTTTCCTTATTTCCCCTTTGCATTTTTTTTCAGTTTTATTCTTATTTATTTCTACAGAACCTATTTCCTAACCATTACTTATTCACCACTGATATATACCTGGTACAACAGGTTTTTCACTTGCTTCCTTGACACATTGTGTGCTAAATTTCTGTTTGTATTTTTTGTAATTGTGTGTATAAGTGGTCATTTTTACATCAAACTGGCTATCTACAGATACAATTTCCCAGTTTGCATGAAGAAGCATGGTATCTATCTATCTATCTATCTATAGATAAGGCAATTGGGTACTTCTTAAAAACCAAGCCCTACATGGCCTATAACACATATGCCATATTTTACTTAACAAATATAATTCCTTAGTATGGCATGGAAGGAGGAAGAGAACACAAATGGATGCACAAGTATATTAGTTAATAAATACTCCCTGCTGAATATTACCCAGATGAGCAGCCAAATTTTCTTCTCAACCTTATCTGAGCAATCCAACTGATTTCAGTGGGCTTATTTCCATGACTTTATTATGATTACTTAACTGTTATTGCACATATATAAATGAGAGGACAAGCTGACCCATCTATTCATTCCTGTGTCATCTTTCAAATTGTCCACACACAATACTAACTCTAGTGATTCTTCAGTATGTAAGCCTAGAAAATAATCTTTGTAGGCATTTTCAAGAAAACTAGAAAGTTAAAATAGCTTCCAAATAGAATGATGCACTCTGTTATTTATAATACTGACTCTTTTGTCCCATAATAATAATGATTAGAAAATTATGACATTAAGCCCTGGAAGGTTTTGACAAAGTGGAAGGAGCTGAGATTTCCACTTGTGGACACCTCTGAACTGATCTCAGAGATGTTGATGACATGATGCTTTTTGCTATAACCACCAATGCAATGCAATGAATATTGGAGTCTGTAAAAACAGCTAGTGAGGAATAGGGACTATCCCTGAATGTGCCTATTCCTCGCTGAATGTTGACATGATTAACCAAAAACAGAACACAAGCAGACACCACAATTAATGGTCAAGCTGTACAGGCAGTAGATACATTCAATTATCTAGAATCATATATATCCAACCAAAGAGGCTGTTCCAAAGAAATCAGAAGAAGACTAGGAATATCTGGCAGAGCCAAGGCCTCCCTTACAAAAGTCTGGAAAAAAGCATGGCATCTCAAAATGTATGAAGGTTGGGCTGGTGAAAAGCTTAATTTTTTCTATTGCAATCTAGGGTTGTGAATTGTGGGAAATGAATGCTGCTGACAAGAAGAAAACAGAGGTGTAGTGCTGGCAAAGAATATTGCATATCTCCTGGATGGAAAAGAAGACGAATGCTTGTTAGAAATATTATGGAAAGAAGCAGACTGTGATATGAGAAATCGACAGGCCTGGTGGTGGTTCATCACAGTAGACCAGGAAGGAGGTGAATAGATGGTGTGTGGCAGATCGCTGGGAAGTCTGCTGCTGAAAGCTTGAAGCTAGGAATGGATCAAAAAGGTTTCCAAAAATACTGATGTCACCAGTATTCAAACATGAATAACTGGATTTTACTTACTTACTCTTTTGTCCCTCTGTGGACAACTGTCCATCAGTCTATCCAGACTGAAAATAAAATTGAAAGATAATATAATTAATAATAGTATAGTAGCCACCTTTCTTTGCTTTAGAGGAATTATGACCAGTTATCTAGTGGCTGACATGTCAGCATTAGAGTTTAGAGACGCTTATATATGTATAATCAATAAACCCTTATGCTTACCCCAGATGATCTTTTGTGCAACTCTACTGAGTTCAGCATATAATGCTTTTCGCATCTTATTCTTCTTTCAGTATTAAAACAAAATGTTTGCAGAACTGACAGTACATTTACAGAGCAGTAAAAGTTATGATAGAAATGCAGCTCCTCGCTGACATTTGACAACTTCTGGCTTGGGATGGCACAGTAGATGGGGAGTAGTGCCCCTAGTATGATCAGCATATTTATACCTTTCATTCCAAGAAAAAAATACAACGTTAAAAAATCTCAGTTGCTATGAATTTTATAGAATCTTAATTATTCACAGGGGAAAATACTGAATTTTTATTGTCATATATGTAAGATTAATGGCCTACGTTTTTAGAAGTGACTGGAGATTTTGGGTGCCTCAATTTTTACTTGCCCAACTTGCCAAACCTCTGAATATCAGGCCCCTTTAAGGTGTCTCAAGTTGGACATCTGAAAATTGAACACCCAGAATCACTAGGCCCTTTTAAAAAAACTGGGTCCCTAAATAATATAAAGTAATTCTAGAAATATTGCTGTTTAAAGCAGTTAGAGAAAGAGAGAGATTCTAAATAAGAATGAAGATGGAGTTCCATTTGAAACTTGATCCTGCTCCCATTTAAATAAATAACAAAACTCATATTGACTTTAATGGGAACATGAAGAGGCCCTGGATATATGTTTGATTTGGGATTTCCAAGCTTTTACATTTGCAGCCCTCTTGACTGTGTTCAATAGCACCAAGATCTTAGGATTCTGAAATTACTCTGACGTAAGAAAATATAAAATCAAAAAGGCCTTTTTCTGCCTTTGAGTTCTGATATTCCTGAGAATTATAATACTATCTCTTTCTAAATCAGTAACTTAAAATAAATTAGTAAAGAACTTAACATAAAAAAATCAAACAGACATTTATGTACAGTGCAATCTGAGAGAGACACTCCTATATATATACTGAAACTGGAGTCACACCTCCTGGTTCTATGCAATTTAGCTGCTATATGGCCTGTTCAATAGTAGGGCCGATAGTTTCTTACAAAGTCCACTACTAACTTGTAGAAAGGCTTAGTCTGCACTGAATCTATATGGCTATGAGGGTTAACAATAAAGTTCAAATAGGATCTGACCTTTCCTACCTATCCCACAAGGATTTTTGCTGATGAAATACTGCTATGAAGATCACACTTGCTATATTTTTCAGTATTTGTCTTTCCTGATGCCTGCTAGAGAACTAACACATCATTGCTTTGACAATTGCAGGACAAAACTTCCCTATTTCAGAACGCTATTCATTTACTGATTAACTTACTTCATGGCTGAGTAGTCCTGCAGGGTCGTGCTGTACTAATGACCAGAGCAGAGGAACTGAATGCAAACCAATCAGAAGCAGGTAGGCCTGGAAGTATTCCAGATTTTGTTCAATTAATTACTGGAAGTTCAGGAGCTTTGGGGACAGAGTTGAAATCAAGTGCATAAAAGACTAGATTCACATCCTGGAAGGGCAGAAAGAAAGCATAGGAGAGAACCTTACTGTAAGAGGGTATTGTAGCCATCGCTGTCATGAGTCAGACAAGGTTGTGAAGTAGGGGACGCAATGTTATGCAGATATTTGTGATACCAATGATTTTGCAAAGGACTATAACTGTTTTCATTTATTGTTATTTATTTTGCTCTCTCTTATGTATAACAATGGGCTGATCCTGCAAACCCTTATCCCCCAACTTCATTGAGACTACTTCTGTGAATGCGGGCTATTTATGTGCATATGGATTTGTTAAGATCTGGCTCAAAAATAGTATTATGATCTCTTTAAAAGATTTACCACTTCTCTCTGGCATTTTTACTCATAGCAGCCCAGATTCCCTATCACAACAGCAAAATATCATAAATGAACTCAGAAGTGTTTCAAACATAATGCCTGATACTGAGTGGTACTATCTCCACCTCCTACAGAAGTCTGTGAGAGCTGCTGCTGCTGAATAAATACCTCATAGGATCAGGCCAATGAAAAGGTCCAGTAGAACCTCAGAGATACAAACACCAGAGTTACGAACTGACCAGTGAACCATACAACTCACTGGGAACCGGAAGTACATAATCAGGCAGCAGCAGAGACAAGAAAACAAAAACAAACAAACAAAAAAACCCAACAAAATACAGTACAGTACTGTGATGAAGTGAGCTGTAGCTCACGAAAGCTCATGCTCAAATAAATTGGTTAGTCTCTAAGGTGCCACAAGTACTCCTTTTCTTTTTGCAAAGACAGACTAACACAGCTGTTACTCTGAAACCTGTGTTAAATGTAAACTACTAAAAAAAAATAAAGGGAAAGCCACATTCTTCCTCTGAATAGCAAAGTTCCAAAGCTGTATTAAGTCAATGTTCAGTGGTAAACTTTTGAAAGAACAACCACAATGTTTTGTTCAGAGTTATGAACAACTTCCATTCTCTAGGTGTTCGTAACTCTGAAGTTCTACTGTATATTCTTCTCTCTGTGCCTGGATTTAAATCTTATTAGTACTATGGGGACAATAACACATGCGCAGGCAGGAAAATAGGCTGCCCCAAGATTATAGGTTACCATATATTTTTCATAGTCAATGGTTCAATTCTTGATTTGTTTTCAAAAATAACATTCAGCTGAATATGTTCAGAAGGTGTCACAAAGAAGAGAAGGTTACTCACCTTGTGCAGTAACTGAGGTTCTTTGAGAAGTGCATCTTTTGAATCCAGGCGAGCCTGGCATCATTGTATTAATTTTTTTTTATCTAACTAAATCTAAAGAGCAACTTGGAGATGAACTCTCTTTGGTTTTTTGGTTTTGTTTTTTTTGTAGTCTGAAACTAAAATTTGAGACTAAATTTAAGATTAATACTACTCTATGTGCTACTGAAATCTATCTAATAACTAACTTTACTATCTAAATTAATATTTCAGACACCCCTTGTGGAGCTCCGCCTGCAGGAGAGGACGGTTGAGAAGGAACTGGGGTGGGGGCGGGGCGGGACATGCAAGCACTAATGGCACACAAGGCGCCTACGATGCATGCACGTTCCTGACCAGGCACTGCTACCAAAAGTCTCCCATCAGTGGTGCCAGGACACGTCAACACCTAAAGTGAAGCACCCACAGGGACACCACTCGATGAAGAAGTACCAGCTATGCAAAAAAGAGCAGAGAGGGGGGTAAATAGTCACTGAACCAACAAGAGACATTGCAATTTTGGACTTGGTTTTGGTAAGTAGTGAGGACATCACAGAAAATAATCTTGATTCGAGTGATCATAAATTAATCCAGTTTAAATGAAATGGAAGCGAAATCAAAACCAGGTCTACAGTTATGTTTTGCTTTATTTCAAAAGGGCAGACTGTTAGAAATTAAGATAATTAGTCAGAGGAGTCAACTGAACTGAAGAACTCAGATTTAAATGTGGAGGAGGCTTGGAATGTCTTTAAATCAAATGTACAAAAACTATCTGCCATTTACAACCAAAGCAAGAGGAAAAACACTTATAGGGAAAGGCTCCAAACCAAGTTGAATGAATAACCACCTCAAAAAGGTTGTTAGGAGTAAGCAAAGAAGCTATAGGGAATGAAAAAAGGGATTCATAGGCAAAGAAAACTACATCTTAGAGGTCAGAAAATGTAGGAATAAAGTTAGATTAAAATAATAAGAGGATTTTTAGTTATATAAATAAAAAGAATAAGGAAGGATGAGGTTGGAATGCTTTGCAGTGTGGGTGGGATGAGATTAAAGATAATCTAGGTATGACCCCAAAGCTAAATGAATACTTTGCCTCGGTTTACAGTAATATAAAACATGGGCATGAAGACAGGATTGCTGATGTGTACAGAAATGGAAATTACCACATCTGAAGTGGAAGAAAAACTGGAAGAGGTTAATGCACTCAGACTGGGGGAACTGGATAATTTCCATCCCAGAACACTGAAAGAACCTGCACATGAGATTGCTAATCCAGTAGCAACAATTTTAAATAAATTTGTATATTCAGACGTGGTATCATATGACTGGAGAACAGCTAAATGTTGTACCTGTATTTAAGAAAGGGGAAGAAGGTGATCCAGGCAATTAAAGACTTGCATACCTCAGTAGTATGTAAGGCTTTAGAACAGATTTTGAAGAGAAGAATAACAACATTCATGGAAGTAAATGGAAAAGGGGATGTAATGCAACATAGGTTTACTAAATGTAGATCATGCCAGACTAAGCTGGTATCCTTCTTTGAGAAGATATCTTAAAAAATTAGTTAAGGGAAATGCAATAGATTTAATATACTTGGACTTAAGTAAAGTATTTGACACAGTGCCACATAGGAAATTATTGGTTACATTAAAGAAGATGGGGATTAATACAAGACTTGTAAGGTGTGTGTGGAACAGGCTCAAGGGCAAAAGGCAATGCTAAAGATGATCCTGGCAATTATAGGCTGTTAAATCTAACTTCAGTACCAAGCAGATTGGTTGAAACTGCAGTAAAGAATAATTATCAGACACATAGATGAACACGATTTGTTGGTGAAGAGTCAACAATGCTTTTGTAAAGGGAAATCATGTCTCACCAATCTATTATAATTCTTTGAGGAGGTCAACAAGTGGACAAGGATGATCTAGTGGATACAGTGTAGTTGGGCATTTGACAAGGTCCCTCACCAAAGGCACTTAAGCACAGTAAACAGTCATGGGATAAGAGGGAAGGTCGTCTTATGGATCAGTAACTGGTTAAAAGACAGGAAACAAAGGGTAAGAATAAATGGTCAGTTTTCACAATCAAGAGAGGTAAGTAGCGGTGTCACCCAGGAAACTGTACTGGGACCAGTGCTTTTCAACATATTCATAAATGAACTGGAAAAAGGGGTAAACAGTGAGGTGGCAAAGTTTGCAGATGATAAAAAATTACTTAAGATAGTTAAGTCCAATGTTGACTGCGAAAAATTACACAGGGATCTCACAAATCTGGATGACAGGACACAAAATGGCAAAAATGAAATTCAATATTGATAAATGCAAAAATGCAGATTGGAAAACATAATCCCAACTACACATACAAAATGATGGGGTCGACATTAGCTGTTACCACTCAAGAAAGAGATCTTGGAGTCATTGTGGATAGTTCTCTGAAAATATCCGCACAAGGTGCAGTGGCCGTCAAAAAAGCTAACAATGTTAGGAGCCATTGAGAAAGGGATAGATAATAACACAGTAAATATCATGCCATTTGATAAATCCATGGTATGCCCACACCTTGAATACTGAGTGCAATTCTGGTTGCCCCATCTGAAAAAAGATATTTTAGAAATGGAAAAGGTATAGAGAAAAGCAACAAAAATGATTAAGGGTATGGAATAGCTTCCATCTGAGACAGATTAAAAAGACTGGGACTGTTCAGCTTGGAAAAGAGATGACTGGGGAGGGGGGGATATGGTAGGGGTCTCTAAAATCATTGATGGTGTGGAGAAAATTAATAAGGCAGTGTTATTTACCTCTTCACCTAACACAAGAACCAGGCGTCACCCAATAAAATTAATGGGCAGCAGGTTTAAAACAAAGAAAAGGAAGTACTTCTTCACACAACGCACAGTCAACCTGTAGAACTCATTGCCAGGGGATGTTTTGAAGGCCAAAACTATAACTGAGTTAAAAAAAGAATTAGATAAATTCATGGCAGATAGGTCCATCAATGGCTATTAGCCAAGGGATGCAACCCCATGCTCTGGGTGTCCTGAGCCTCTGACTGCCAGATGATGATTGCCTCATTCCCTTTGAATGAATGTTCATTCCCTTTGAAGCATCTGGCATTGGCCGCTGTCAGAAGACAGGATATTGGGCTAGATGGACCATTGGTCAGACTCAGTATGGCCGTTCTTATGTTCTTACATTGTGCTGAAAGTTGAGCTGCTTGACTGGAGGGAGGTTACTAGTGGAGATTCTTAAGATCGGTCTTGGGACCAATCTTATTCAATACTTTTATTAATGGCATTGGCACAAAAAATAGGATGTGCTAATAGTACGAAGTTAGAAGGTGTCATGAATCAGGGCCAGCAGCAGAGCCAGTCTCAGGGCAACTTAACAAGTGCAGCTGGCCTGTAGTAGGCTGCCTGGTTGGCTGCACCACCTGATTGGTAGGAAGAGTCATCAGACCAGCTCTTAAGCCCAGCAGCAGTAGCAGTTCCATAGCTGCTCAAAGCATTCACCCCTGTGATCGCTCCTGCACCTGCTTTTTCCCAGTACCCTCCACCCTTTGACCCTTGGCCCTGTCCTGCCCCACCCCAGGTAACTCAGCTCTGACCCTCCGCTCCTATTCCTGACTTCTGACTCCGGGCTCTGGCATCTGACTTCTGACTCTAGTTCTAACCCTTGGCTCTGATTCCTGGCTACCAATGCCTGCTCTAACCACTAGGCATGCCCGCCCATGTCCCAGTCTGCAAGGAGGCATCAGCAACACAAAAGAGGATCTAGTTGACCTTGAAGACTGGAATAACAGAAATGAGATGAAATTTAATAGTACAAAGTGCAAGGTCAGTCATGCACTTAGGATCTAATAATCAGAATGTCTGCTACAAGCGGTGAGCTCATCATTGGGAAGTGTCAGAAGAGGCGAGACACCTGTGTCTGTTGGTCAAACACAGGATGACTATGAGTCACCAATGTGATGTGGCAAATGAGGAAATGTGGAAAAAGGCAAATGTGATCCTAGGATGTCAGTGTTCTTTACAAATCACACCCCTCTGTCAAGCTTTGCTGGGCCATGTAGAGAAGCCCTGAGATAAAGTAACGCTCACTATTTTGATTTGCACCTTCTTGTTAGTTTTTTTCTATTGCACCCCGCCCCTCCCATAAACTGCATTTCTAGAACACCCCACATTTGAATTAATGGTGTAGTGTATAGGAATATGATAGTATCCTGAATATGATTGTACCTTTTGCACCTTTAAATAATTTGTAAACCCTCTAACAGTGCTCACCGTGTTCTATATAAAGCCACCAGAACACAACCAGAGCAGCAGTGCGTATGTGTAGCCAGGTCTTGCATGTTGTGTGTATTCAGGAACCACAGTTATTTGAACTGTATACTGCCCTTGTGGTTCCTTTACATTATGTTTGTTGTGAAAATGTAAACCTTCTGCCCATCGGGGTTGGCAGCAACAAGGGCCGGGTTCAATATCTAGGGGATCCATTCCAATGACACAATGCAAACCGGCTCGAGCCCCCACCCAGTGACCTGGGACAAATATATACCACCCCCGCTGGGCGCCTCCAAAAGGCAATACTTCCCCTCTCGCAAGCACATAGTCTGAATGTAGCAAAAAGCCTTTTAATAACAGAGAGAAACAATGTGGCATTATGTTGGGGAAACACCACCGACGGGATTCATAACACAACCCATGAGCAAAAAACTCACCCCAAGCAAACTGGGGCATTCCCTTTCCCTTTGGTTCTTGAGTCCAGCAACCCCAAATCACCCAAAGTCCCAAAAGTCCAATGACCCAAAAGTCTCTGTCCCTGGTCAGGGCAGCCCCAGGGTTCAAAAGTTTATCTGCAGAGCTTTACCTCCCAACCTGGGCGGAGATGGGGGCGGGGGTAAAAGGCACCTTACATGATCTGAAGCTGACCGCCCCACAGCTCCATAGGCTTCACTCCACTCCACCAGCCGCCCCACGAACTGCTTCGCTCAGCTCTGTGGCCCACAAGCAGCTCCCGCCGTCCCACGAACTGCTCCGTGTCCCACCAGCAGCTCCCGCCATCCTATGAACTGCTCCACCAGCCTGTCCGCAAGGCACTCCAGCCATCCCGCAAACTTCGCCACGATATATCTTCAGGCTCCCCGACTAGTTAACACAACGCTCAGTGATTTCAGCTCTTAGTCAGTTCAGCTCTTTGGTGAATTCAGCTTGTAGTAGGGGAGCCGCAGTGCTGGTGCACCATTAGCCCAAAGTGAATTCAGCTCAGCAGCCTGTAACTAGACTCCTAATGAAATCAAAATTAGCTCTGATATTCCACAGTAGAGAGAGGAGGAAGTGCAATTAGCATGTAAGGCCCTCACCAAGGGGCCCATGCCACCAAGTATTAATACTTGTCCCCAACCTCTCTCCATTCACAGAGTTTTGGAACCCATGACTCTTGCCTAGCGAGTGCTACTTAGTTGATGGTGAGTCCCTCCATCATAACAAAAGGCCAAGTACAGTTCCAAGCACAGTTCCCATAATCAGGGTAATAACAATTTATTCTTCCTGCCCCAATAACAGAGACACTGGGGATCCCACAGCAGCCAAAGTGACCATTTGGGCAGCTATGGCCTCATTCTAGGCAGGGTGGGTGTGCCTATGCAAATGAGATTGGCCGCTGAAGTTCTTTTCCACAACTTGCCATATCTCACCACCAGATGTCAGGGTGGAGCTCATCCTGACACTGCTTACAAAAAGACCAAAAATGCAAACTGGTGCATATTATACTACCTCACTACTTCTGTCTGTTTTCTGACCCAGTAACTACCTGCATGTAATCTAAATAAATAGTTACATCACTGCTACAATTCATGGATACTTCTTTCATAGAGTTTAAGTCCAGAAGGGACCATTAGACCATCTAGTCTGACCTCCAGTATATTATAGGGCACCCAGATACCCATATATTCTGTAGTATCTGGCTGATGAATCTTGTCCATATGCTCAGGGTTTAGCTGATCACCATATTTGGGGTCGGGAAGGAATTTTCCTCCAGGGCAGATTGGAAGAGGCCCTGGAGGTTTTTCGCCTTCCTCTGTAGCATGGGACATGGGTCACTTGTTGGAGGATTCTCTGCTCTTTGAAGTCTTTAAACCATGATCTGAGGATTTCAATAGCTCAGACATAGATGAGAGGTTTTTCGCAGGAGTGGGTGGGTGAGATTCTGTGGCCTGCATTGTGCAGGAGGTTGGACTAGATGATCATAATGGTTCCTTCTGACCTTAATACCTATGAATCTATGAATAATTTTGTGTTAAATCTAATTGCCTTCTGGTTTCTGAACTTTTAGGGTACATTCAGACCACATTTTCAGGCTTTTCTCCACAAGTTGCTTAATATATATTAAACAATTTGAACCTGGTGTACAGTTCTCATAACCCATGTTCAAGAAAGATTCATTTAAACTGGAACATGTGCAGACAAGAGCTACTAGCATGATCAGGGGAATGGAGGGCCTAGTTTATGAGAAGAGACAAAAAAGGTTGTTTACCCTAGCAAACAACTTAAGCAATATATTAAGCTCTTAATATATATTAAGCTCAAAGACTTCAGTCAACCTAAAGCATTTGAGTCCTCACTAGGTTGAGGGGAGATATGATTGCTCTCTATAAATATACCAGAGGGATAAATACCGGAGAGGGAGAGGAATTATTTAAGCTCAGTACCAATGTGGACACAAGAACAAATGGATATAAACTGGCCACCAGGAAGTTTAGATTTGAAATTAGACAAAGGTTTCTAACCATCAGAGGAGTGAAGTTTTGGAATAGCCTTCCAAGGAAAGCAGTGGGGGCAAAAGATCTATCTGGCTTTAAGTTTAAACTCAATAAG
Organism: Eretmochelys imbricata; assembly: GCF_965152235.1. Classification (NCBI taxonomy): domain Eukaryota; kingdom Metazoa; phylum Chordata; order Testudines; family Cheloniidae; genus Eretmochelys; species Eretmochelys imbricata. The sequence goes on from NC_135573.1 coordinate 247,661,198, forward strand.
TTTATGGAGGAGATGGTATGATGGGATAACATGATTTTGGTAATTAATTGATCTTCAAATATTCATGGTAAATAGGCCTAATGGCCTGTGGTGGGATGTTAGATGGGGTGGGATCTGAGTTATCCAGGAAAGAATTTTCTGTAGTATCTGGCTGGTGAATCTTGTCCATATGCTCAGGGTTTAGCTGATGGCCATATTTGGGGTCGGGAGGGAATTTTCCTCCAGGGCAGATTGGAAGAGGCCCTGGAGGTTTTTCGCCTTCCTCTGTAGCATGGGACATGGGTCACTTGTTGGAGGATTCTCTGCTCTTTGAAGTCTTTAAACCATGATCTGAGGATTTCAATAGCTCAGACATAGGTGAGAGGTTTTTCGCAGGAGTGGGTGGGTGAGATTCTGTGGCCTGCGTTGTGCAGGAGGTTGGATTAGATGATTATAATGGTCCCTTCTGACCTTAGTATCTATGAATCTAGGAGACTAAACTGTGTGCCACAGGAATAGATCAGGAATGACAAGATCCCACCAATGTCCGAGGCCCCTCTAATTGTAGGGAATCGATTAGATGAGCTATGCTCAGATTATCCCAGTAGGAACTGTGCCCAGTTCTGCAGAGGAAGGTGAAAAAACCCATGGTCCCAGCCAATCTAAGTTGGGGGGAAATTCCTCCTGAGCCCAAATCTGTTGATCAGCATGACCTTGGGCATGTGAACAAGACAGACCAGCCAGGCATCTAGAAAAAAGTTTCTCTGTACCATTTCAGAGCACTGATCCACCCCTTCTGGTGTTTGTCCCCAGCTCTGGCTAATTTTTCATGCTTTAGAGGAAAGTGAAAAAAAATCAAAAATACATCTAGTCAATTCAGCACCGGGGAAAATAATTCCTTCCTGACTCCTATAAGCAACCAGCTGATGCCCTGAAGCATGAGATTTGATTAAAGTCACTGTCTTCATACAGAGCTGCAAGTGTTATAGCATGTTGATTCAAAGAATTTCTCCCAGAAACTGAATTAAAGCATAGCTTTTAAGAAGATCTTTTATCTTGTTTTTAAAACTCCAAGCGATGATAATTACCCTAACTGCTAGGAAATTGTCTTTGCAGAACTTCAACTTCCAGCCATCAGATCTTATTATGCCTTTGTTGATGTCTGTTGGGTCCTTTTTTTTTTTTTTTTGGTCCATTAGGTCTGATTCTGAACTCATACCAGTTTCACACAGTGGAGTTACTCCTGATTTACATTGGCATAAGTGAGATCAGAATCAGGTCTATTATTTCTGTGCTATGCTATTTATTCTTTTAATAGCACAATTAATGACAGAATGGACATAAAAGGATAGATTAGCTGGGGAGCTCCCTAATCTGTATGGGTGACGGTAAATTTCTGGTTAAATTCCAAATTGTTAGTTTTAACCTATAAAGCCCTAAATAGTTTGGAAACTGGCTCTCTGAGAAACAGCCTCTCTCTTTGGGTGACACAGTTACAGAAATCAGCAGAAATGCTCAAGCTCACAGCCCCGGGCTGAAAAGGGAGGCAACTGGCGGCAGAAAGGCTTCTCGGAAGGATGCGGGACTTTGGAATTCACTCCATGTGTTGGTCTAACAGGCACTGGTTTGGTTTAACTTTTAGGTCATATTACATCTCTGTTTTGTTGGCCGTTTCTGTGAGCACATCAGGCTCATGCTGAGGTATCTCCACAGGCTCCCAATAAGCTCCTGGTGCCAGTGTAAGGTTTTAGTCCTAATATTCAATTAATGGATCAAGCTCCAGCTATGTTAAAGAATTTTGATAGACAAACTACTACAAACCCTCATTCCCTTTTTGGGATTAAAACCCTTTGGGTAAGTGCTAGAAACTCCAGGAAGTCCAACAGGGTCTTGGTAATTGCTATTGATTTTACTTTGAAATTGCTCAGATTCTATGGAGATGGGTGTCTGTATAAAACCCTAAGTCAGATAGTATAAATAGAAATAATTAATAGTATGCTTCTGCAACCTATATGCTTGCATTGCAGCATTTAAGAGTGTAAATAAAGGAAGAAAGTGAGGAGGATATATATTTTTGTTTTGGGGAACTGAGCCTGTAGACTTGCTCCAGCCAAACAGGATGACTCTGCTAGATGAGATAGAATCATCCAGAAATTGGGTGTGGCAGGCAATAGGCCTTATTATCTGTTTGAAGCTACTCAGATGACTTCCACTGTTGGCTAGGACCCTGGCAAGACACACACACAGAGTCACTCGCTGAGAATGGAACTAACTTAAAGGGAAGGGGAGGAGTTTACAAACAGGAGAAGTAGAAGCCAAACAGGAGAGACGGCTCCGTTTGGGAGCAGTGCAAAGACCAGAGGATTCTGTTGTGAGGCTTGTGTTCCAGGGACTTTGCCAGTTGGATCAAACTGGAGGCTCTATCGCCCCACTGGAGAAGAAGAGGTGCAAATTGCAGGTTGCCATTGCAAAGATGCAAGGGGAATCTAAAAGAAACTGGGGGACTATCATTTGTTTCCCACTTTTAAGGTGCTGATGTGCCCATTAGAGGTTTTGGACCATTCCACAGAGATTGAGGAGTACAAATCCTCCCAGAAAAGAGAAATAGGAGAGCACATGTGTGTGTGTGTGTGCATAATTATCATCACTGAACCTGTAATAGTAGCAAGTACTAAAGTGTTGTCTGTCAACAAGAGTTTTTATTGACACTATTCACAGTTTCAAAGATTATAAGTAAATTGTATGGGGTGGTATATATTTAGTGAATTTTTTCCTTTGGAGATTTTGTGTCACTCTCCTTCTATTAGAAATTTAACTCTCTTTCTATCTCAAAGTCCTGAAGAGACTAGACATAGGGTAATCAATGATTTTTTGTCAAGGTCTAAATTTCTTGGTCAGGGTCCAGACTCCAGAGAAAAGAATACGAAAATAACAACAATAATGATGATGATGATGACGACAAGTAAATAAAAAGATTTTGCAAGCTGTTCAAAAGTGTCTGGCAGTCTGGATTTGGCCCCCAGCCTATTGACTATCCCTGAACTAGACTCTGATCTGTGCTCCAGTAGAGAGGTAAGCTGAGGTACAGGAAAGGGAAAGAGACATTATACAGAACATTAGCATAGTGGTTTCCCTAAGCCTGTTGTACAGTTATTTAGCAAATATTTAATTGACTAGCCTTCTTGCTCTAGTTTCGGTAGCATTATATATGAAATTGCACAAAGATACTATTTAAAAGCATTAGAGACGAGGAGGTAGTGAGGTAGTGTCTTTTCTTGGACCAGCTCCTGTAGGTGAAAGAGGCAAACTTTCAAGCATACGCAGAGCTCTTCTTTGTTAAACGTTAACACTGTGCTGTTATATTAGATAATTTGAAGGTTGTACCTGTTTTACCTTCTTGTATCTCAAGATGGCACTGTACACACAGATATGGTGCTAGCACACAGAGTTCTCCTTACCACAACACGTTGTCAGACGCATGTATCCTGCAAGTATTAAGAAAAAAAATTTTTTTTTTTCAGATTGGAGTCACATTGTTTAAGGCCAAAAGCAACCACCAGATAATCTAGTTTGACCTCACAGGCTACCAACGCCAACCAGCACCTGCACACTAACCCAACAGCTGAAATTAGATCAAACTATTTCTGCCTCCAGGACAATAGACTATTATGTGTCAAGGTAGAGAATAGAAGGGACTGAGGTGCACCAGTGCCCAAGGGCCCTGCAATGGTGGGGAAATGATTAAGTGGGATATACCCAGATAATCCTGGCAAGTGATCCACACCGGCATACTTCAAAGGAAAGCAAAAAATCTCCAAGATCAGTGCCAGTCTGACCTTGGGAGAAATTTTCCCAACCCCACTTATGGTGAGCAGTTAGGTCTGTGAGCAAGAACCAGCCAGTCAAGCACCTGAGAGAGAGAATATAAGTGACATAGCAGATCCCTGCCTCTCTCCATCAAATGTCCCATTTCCAGCCATGGTCATCCCTGATGCTTCAAAGGAAGGAGATTAAAAAAACCAAACAAACCCAGAATACACTGGGGGAAAAAAACCTTCCTGACCCCTGCAGGTGTCTGGCTGAAACCCTGAAATTCAGCTTTTAGGAACATAAGACATAAATCAGAAGTAAGACTCAAGGCTTCCAAGTCCTACCTCCCACAATCCCATACAACAGTGGCATACAATTTCTCTCAAATTTCTCCAGCTCTCTTGAAGCTAATTAAGTTGTTTGCTCCCCACAACTCCTATTGGGAGGCTCTTCTGGAACCTCACCTCTCTGGTGGAGTGGGGGCGGGGTTGGGGTTGAGTACCCCTAGGCCCCGGAGGAAGCCAGCGCCTGTGTCCCCAGAGACAATCTGGGTATCCTGAAAAGACTTTTGGGAAACTGACAGTTTATTACATCATTGCCACCATTTGGAATTACAAACTGTGACACACCTGTGCGTATAGTTTACCTGCTTTAACCTCTCAATAACTCTCACTTCCTTTTCTTAGCTAATAAACCTTTAGTTAGTTTACTATAGAATTACCAGCTACCAGCGTTGTCTTTGGTGTAAGGTTGAGGGTACCAATTTGTCTGGAGTAAGTGGCTTGTCTCTTGGACCTGGGAGCAACCTGATGTGGTGTGGTTTTTGGTTTAAGTAACCTTTTATTACAAAGTCCAGTTCGCCTGGCTGGCAAGATAGACTGGAGCGCCTAAGGGGACTATCTGTGACTCCATGGTAAGATTGTTATAGTGATTCAGGAGTTCACATTTTTCACTGGCTTGGTGAAATCTAATTATAGAACATGCCAACCAGTTTGGGGTATCTGTCCTGTTTTCTGAACAGTCTGCTCTGAGGCAGGCACTCATGATCGTGAGCCACTCCAGACAGCGTGACAGGTGTTACCTTTGGCTCAAGTGTCAGAGACTCATGCTTTCCGATTTGAAGGTTCTAATCCCGTCTCCCCCTGTGCATATTTGTTTACCTAGAAACTGTGTCCATTGTCTGCAGTGCACTGGTATGTTTGTGATATTTTAGTTCAGTAATTGTACATGTTATTATTACCACAGTGCCTGGGAGCCTAGTCATGGACCAAGAGAATATTGTGCCAGGCATTGTACAAATACAGAACAACAAGATGGTCCCTGTCCCAAAGAGCTTACAATTTAGAAATTCTCTATCTTGGATACATTATCTACAGTAAACTTAGTTATCTGAGGGGTGCTGGTGAAACTGCCTGTGTGATAAATCTGGAGATCACCAATCAGAGAATAGACCTGCTTTGGTCCAGTACTGCATGTAGGAGAGTTACGTTCTCTAAAATGGCTTCCGTTCCACTAAGAAATGTGCAGAAAGGGAGGGTGATCGTCTGATGTGCTTACTAAATAAAAACATATGTCTGAGACCTCCTGAAAAGTAATTGCAGTTCCTAAAATCAGAGTAATCATACATTCTACATCTTACTCTGTTCCCCATTAAGGTTTTAGCCCGACTTTCTTTATGAATGTGTAGCAATTATTTTCTTTCTTCTGTATATGTTCTACCAAGACTAGCTCTACGTATTAAGGGGCCTTATGTAGATAAGAACCTATGGAGGATGATCTACCTGCTTGCTTATGTAAGCAGTGTCAGGATGAGCTCCACCCTGACATCTGGTGGTGAGGTGTGGCAAGTTGTGGAAAAGAACTTCAGGGGCCGATGTCATTTGCATAGGCACACCCACCACGCCTAGAATGAGACCATAGCTGCTCAAATGGTCACTTTGGCTGCTGTGGGATCCCCAGCGTCTCTGTTATTGGGGCAGGAAGAATAAATTGTTATTACCCTGATTATGGGAACTGTGCTTGGAACTGTACGTGGCCTTTTGTTATGATGGAGGGATTCACCATCAACTAAGTAGCACTCGCTAGGCAAGGGTCATGGGTTCCAAAACTGTGTGAATAGAGAGAGGCTGGGGACAAGTATTAATACTTGGTGGCATGGGCCCCTTGGTGAGGGCCTTACATGCTAATTGCACTTCCTCCTCTCTCCACTGTGGAATATCAGAGCTAATTTTGATTTCATTAGAAGTCTAGTTATAGGCTGCTGAGCTCACTTTGGGCTGACAGTGCACCAGCACTGGGGCTCCCCTACTACAAGCTGAATTCACCTAAGAGCTGAAATCACTGAGTGTTGTGTTAAGTAGTGGGGGAGCCTGAAGATATATTGTGGAGCAGTTTGCGGCACGGCTGGTGAAGCAGTTCAACGCGGAGCAGTGTGTGGATGGCAGGAGCTGCTTGTGGGTCGTGAAGCTGAGCGAAGGAGTTCGTGGGGCGGCTGGCGGAGCGGAGCGGAGCGAAGGAGTTCGTGGGGCGGCTGGCGGAGCGGAGCGCAGCGGAGCGAAGGAGTTCGTGGGGCGGCTGGCGGAGCGGAGCGCTGCTATGGAGCTGTGGGGCGGTCAGCTTCAGATCATGTAAGGTGCCTCTTATCCCCGTCCCATTTCCACCCAGGTTGGGAGGTAAAGCTCCGCAGATAAACTTTCGAACTCTGGGGCTGCCCTGACCAGGGACAGAGACTTTTGGGGCATTGGACTTTTGGGACCTTGGGTGATTTGGGGTTGCTGGACTCAAGAACCAAAGGGAAAAGGGCATGCCCCAATTTGCCTGGGGTGGGTTTTTTTTGCTCATGGGTTGTGTTATGAATCCTGTTGGTGGTGTTTCCCCAACATAATGCCACATTGTTTCTCTCTGTTATTAAAAGGCTTTTGCTACACTCAGGCTATGTGCTTGCGAGAGGGGAAGTATTGCCTCTTGGAGGCGCCCAGCGGGGGTGGTATATATTTGTCCCAGGTCACTGGGTGGGGGCTCGAGCCGGTTTGCATTGTGTTATTGAAATGGATCCCCTAGATATTGAACCCGGCCCTTGTTGCTGCCAACTCTGACGGGCAGAAGGGTTACACTTACATATTCCCCCGCACTTGTTTATGTTGCTCCATGTCTACTGTTGACCTGGCCACACAACCTGCAAACCCAGAAGCTGAGCCAAAGTACAACTTGCCAAGTCATGAGTGGGACAGGGCAGTTAGATAAATTATTAATTGTTTTCTATGTGGAGGCTGAACCTCCACCCACCTGGATTTCATTATGTGTTCAACATTTGAAAGTAGGCATGTGTGCTAATCTAAAAACCCTAATGGGGAACAGAGTAAGATGTAGAATGTATGATTACTCTGATTTTAGGAACTGCAATTACTTTTCAGGAGGTCTCAGATATATGTTTTTATTTAGTAAACACATCAGAAGATCACCCTCCCTTTCTGCACATTTCTTAGTGGAACGGAAGCCATTTTAGAGAACATAACTCTCCTACATGCAGTACTGAACCAAAGCAGGTCTATTCTCTGATTGGTGATCTCCAGATTTATCACACAGGCAGTTTCACCAGCACCCCTCAGATAACTAAGCTTACTGTCAGCGATCAGAGCGATTAAAAAAAATTAAGTGGTGGCAAAGTGTGAAAGGGAATCATGAACAAAGGCAGGATGGACTACAAGGTGGATATTTAGAGATCTATTCCCAGTTCTACCAAAGACTTCCTGTGTGATTATGGGTAAGTCATATAGCCTGTGCAAATGGGGACTCCTTACTTCCGTACCAACCAGGGCTATTGTGAGGCTTAATTAATGTTTGTTAGGAGCTCAGATGCTATGATGTTATAGCAGAACCTCAGATTTACGAACACCCAGAGTTACGAACTGACCAGTCAATCACTTGCCTCATTTGGAACCGAAGTATGCAATCAGGCAGCAGCAGAGACAAAAAACGAAAACAAAACCAAAAAAAGCAAATACAGTCCAGTACTGTGTTAAACATAAACTACTAAAAAAAAGGGAAAGCAGCATTTTTCTTCTGCAGAGTACAGTTTCAAAGCTCTATTACATAAATATTTAGCTGTAAAAGAACAACCATAATATTTTATTCAGAGTTGCAAACAATCTCCATTCCTGAGCTGCTAGTAACTCTGGGGTTTTATTGTAATTGAATGCATGCAAACAAGTTAGAAACGTGCTCAGTCAAATGTCAGTCCTCATCCTCCTTACTCTTTTGGAGAGATTACAATCTGAATCAGGATCTGTGTCTGAATTTTTCTTTAACCCCCACCCTTTTAATGATCTGAGCCAAAGCTTTAGATCTGAACCACTCTTCCTTACCTTCCAAACTTTCAGATATGTTTAATGCTGATACTAATGTTGTGGTTTGGACCAATTTCTACAAACATTTCGCAAGTGAGGGGTAGAAAACGCAACATATGCTAAGCCTAGAACATACTTAGGTGACATTTTTTGTTTCCCCTTTCTCTAAATGTGTACGTGGAAGAAAAGAACTATTCATTTTTATATGTTTTGGAAATGTGTGTGGTTGATAGTTGAAATAACGGATTCCTATTTTATATACTCTTCTTTTTGTCTTCTGGGAATGCTTCTGGATTTTAGGCCTAATTTATTCTGCCTTTGGGGATACATTTCATTTAATAGTTTGGCTCAATTTTTCATATAAACCTTTGCAGCAGATACTGAAGCACTGCAAAAAGCTATCTATGGCGCTTAAATAATGTAACACTTCTCAGTTGTAGAAGTTCCAGGTAAAACTGGAACTATTAGCAGGGAATAGCCATTTCTGGTATAATCTCTTTCATTCCTCTCAACTGCACGGAGGTGGGGCACTTAGGGAACAGCACACACAATCATCTCTCAGTGCTCTCCAGACTCAGGAGAAATACGTAGAGCTGGGTGAAATTTTTGTGCAAATATCTTTTCCCGCAAAATATACTGAAATAACTTCCAAATTTCAGACAGTTTTGGTGAATTTTTTTGGTTGGAAATAAAATTCAGAAGTGTCAAAACATTCATCAAAATGTTTCAACTTTGTTTTGGGACAGATATTTCATTTCAGAATTTCCCTTCATTTTATTGTAAAAGCTATGTAAATCATATAAAAAACCCTTGAAATCTAAATGAAATTATTTGTTTTCCAACTTTAATAAAAAAATTCAAAAATTCTTTGTTTGGGATCAGCCCAAAATGACTTTTCCCCCCAATTTTTTTGGTTTGGTGCCTGACCCAAAATAGTTATGACAATGTCAGTTTTTTGAGAGAGCTGCATTTTGGGCATTTGTCACAATGTTGAGTTTTGAATTGGGGAAGCAATAGGGGAAAACTGAGGTTACATCAAGGCTCTGAGCATGATTGGCGGTTCCCCCCCACCCCGAGAAAAAAGAAAACAACCGATTTCACTCCTTCCCCGCCCTGCAGACTGAAACATAGTCCACAATTCTCAGCCAAAATGAGAAAATAGGATAAAAGGCCCACAGAAAGGATGCGTCGTCCTACTGAGTCTGCTCCCCTGAAAGAAGCAGAGTATGGTTTCCTATTAGGAGATTGTATCAGATACTGAACTGACATTACATTTTCTCACAAGAGCATTTGGAGACACCGTGTTGTGGTAGGGTGTTGGTTTCAGAAAAACTGTTAGAAAATGACATACAGTAATTTCTGTTGGGGTGGTGGCTGCGTTTTGGGGTTTTTTGTTGAGTATTCTGCTTGTTAGATATGGGCCTAAGCCAAAACTTTATATCTAACTAATCCACACATTGGGTGAGTCTGGATCCGAAATGTGTGGTTCATCTATACTATTTAAACCTTACAAATATTCACACTAGTTAGTAAAGAATTCTTATGATAAACAACCTTTGAAACTGAAATCTTTCCTAACAATGTCTTGATGTTCAGTGGCATGCACACCACCCCCAATGTGCACTTAGGGCTGCCTTGAATGCTGGCCTAATCCGTTTGTGTGTTTACTAACAGTGTCCTTTTGATCAGAAAAGTAAAATGATTTAGAACGTTATTTATTCCAATGCTTCCCTTTGCCTTCGTCGCAATACTGACCTGGATTTTCCAGAACACTATTAATAAAAGTCACAGAATGACCACAAGAACATGCAGAAAGTACCTTTTGTCCTGAGTTACAGTAATGTATATTGCATCTCCATTTTACACACAAAGCTGATGAAGCATTCTCATCACTATCTACCAGTATGCTGTTATTTTCATATTTGCATACCACACGATTGCATTTATACACTTGTAATCATTCTAGTGCACAGACAGGCTCTATTGAGATGACATAGATTTAACAAGGGGGGAATATGACTCACTGTAATCACAGTGCCAAAGTTTTCAGATGCAGTGAATGGCAGGGCGGGGGGGGAGCAGACTGATTTTGTTGGGGACTGTGTCTCTTCTCTGATGCAAAAGTGCTGTGGTCCTGTAGGAAAAAATACCCATTACAATATCAATAGACACAATTTAGTGGTGTGGGCCAAATCTAAAGTTCTTACTCATTTTCTTTACTCAGGTCTTATTTCGACAAAACTCACTGAAGTCAATGGGTTCTGCTATTATTTACACTGCTGTCCATAGAAAGTATCTCTATCGGAGTCAAAATGCTTACAAAGGAATGTTTCAAACTGATGGAGTTACTCCAGAATTAGTTTTCAGCTGTGTTAACTTGCCCAAGGGTAGCTTTCCTTAAATAAGGATTTCAATGATTGGCACAACTTCTGCCAGTTCTATAGGAATTCTCAATTTTAGCATAACGGGTGACATTATGGCCTTCTTAAAATCTTATGGCAAGACTCCCATTGACTTCATTGGGGCCAGAATTTCTCCCAAGAAATCTCTTTAAAACTAGTAGAATCTTTAAAAACGGAAGACTCTTTTGAATTGTGACCATAGTATGTGGCAAATACATAAGATATTTTCATAGACAGACAAAGGACAATATAAAAGAAACAGATGATTGCAAGATATGCTTTGCTGAAACAACAGGAGCGCTAGGGTTGTGACCGTTGAATTTATATCTGAAATGACCACAGGCTCTTGATGTCATGTTCTTGTGGTGTATTAGTAAGAGCTCTAGTCACAAACGGAAAATTTGACTCACAGATATGCATGTAAAACACCAGCTGACTTCATAGGGAGTTTCATTTATCTTGCATGATTGTATTCAAATTGTACAAACCTTCAGCAGAGTTTTCTGGAAATTTCTAAAAATCTCTGTATGCCCATCTTCCACTAACATGGCTCCAACATGTCTGACTCCCTCCATGTGTAGAATAAATCCATAGGCGCTAACTCTGTGGGTGCTATATATCAATGAAAGATTGGGGCTCTGTATACAAGCTCTTGTGTTTTATATTTTAAGGAAGTAACTAAAACATTCTTAGAGGGAAAAAGATGGCAAAAACTGGATATAACAGTTGAGCTAAAGGTTTCCAGTGACAGTCATGTTAGCTCATGGGACTAAAAGCCAGAAGCTCCTGAGCAACAATCCTGGCTCTGTTCCGACTGACTGTGTGGCCTTTGGCAAATCACTTTGTCTCTCTGAGCAAAGTTCCGCTCTCAGTTACACCAGTACGAATCTGGTCTGTGAAATGACAACAAAAACACCTGTCTCATAGAGGATTAATGGAGTTAATGAATGTATTTTAGGCTTTGAAAATGTAAAGTGATAAGTATTATTACATTGGATACGTGTGCTATATAGTACATTTCTTTGTAATGTATATCTAGTTTGGTGGATTCTAAATTTATGGCACTCAAACATTTTTTCTAAGTGAATACTAAAAAGCTCACTTAATCCACTCTTAAAAGGGAATTTTAGCTAATCTCTCTTATTTACTATGTATACAGAAATGAGACAAGTTTTTACCTATAAACTCCTTGCCATAGAAATGAACAACAACAACTTCATCAGTAATCCTTTTTATAAACGTCCTGCTAAAACATCTCAAACACATTCTTTTTCTGGAACTTTTATATTCTGGAGGGAATAATCTTGCTTCCTGGATGGAGATGGACAATTTATAAATAATGTGACCACATGACAATACTTTAGGCGCCTAACTCCAGGAGAGGGTTCAAAGCTCTGAATACTGAGTGGAGGTAGGCACCTAACTCCCTTTGAAGGGTGGGGGTTGGCCATATCCCTCTCCTCAGCATTTCCTATTGGCTACTTTACGCTGCTCCCCATTTAGCATGCTGGATTTTGTGAATCTCTTTCTTATGCATTGTATAGATAGCCTGAGCACCTAATTTGGGCCTGTGAATTCCACACGGTGGCAGGCACCTCAGTTAGCCATTGCAAAGCTGAGCGTTGCAGTGCATAAAATCCCCTTGTGAATCCCACCCTCAGTCCCCTCCATGTGTTCCTGTGTGTCCAACCCTTTTTCAATAGAGCTGTGCCCACTCACACCTGCAGTTAATTTGGCTCAGTGACTTATTTATAGTTTTAAGCCCCCCTATCTTTTCTGAATAGGGGTTTATAAAAAGTTGGTGGCAGTTCTAGAAGCAAAGTTTTAGTATGGTTCCAGAACCCATTTCTTGACACATATATCCATTAATAACGGTACTTGGAAAAATGCCTCTCAGTTCTCTCCGGTAGCTGCCAGGCTGCTCAAATGAGAGGAGAACAAGTCTCTGAAATGCTGCTGTTGCTTTGGAATCCCCTATTAGAAATTCTATTGGTAATTTTGGAGCAAGATGCTGCACCTGGGATAAAAAATAAAAACATTTTGTTCTTTAATTCGTGCCTCCCCCCAGTGTTCAGAGTGGGCCAGTGTCTCAGATGCTCCAGTGGTAAAAACAGAAAAGAGTGCTCATTGTCCCACAATATACAAACAGCTGGTTCCTGAGATCATGGCACTAAAGGGTATTTGATCTTTCAGTGGGTAGGCACATATGTTTTGAATAGTTGTTCTGGAACACACAGTGCATGCAAAAGGTGCCTGGATTTACCTCTGACCCTGGGATCTAGTGGGACCTCTTGGGATGAAGAGTCTACATTTGTAATCAAAACATCTCGTTTTCTCAGCAGACCTGTAAACTGAGTTCACAAGTTTATAGCCAAGCTGTTGTACAAACATCCCCAGGGTAGGGACAGAGAGTCTTTAAAAATTTTTAACATTTAGAGTGAATCACCCTGTGTAGATTTGAACAACTGCTCTCCAGTTCAATTTAGTTAAATTGGATTGAAATAAGTGCTTTATTCTTCCTTAATTAATCTAAATGAGAGAATGGCCAAAATCCCAACACTTACTTTATCTTCTTTAAAATCCAACATAACAAATCATACAATGCAAATAACAATAAAAAAAAAAGCAGCATGACTTTGACATAAGTCAGAACCAGTCCCTGCATCTGAACACACCTGAGATTTGGGGAAGTTCAGATCTGGACACAAATGTTAGGAATTAGGCCCATTTTTTGGATAAATAGGTCATATTGAGTTTGTATTAGACATTGCATAATTGATTTGTTCACAGATATTACAGTTTTCAACGCAGATAAACATGAATAAGAGAGTTATGTTATCAAGAATATTTAAAATATAAAATTTGTACAGAAATCCAGCTAAACCATTTACAAATTCAAAATTACCATATTATATCTGTTACTGTAAAATGTGTACAACCGCAGCCCTGGGAGATATATCCAAACATACAGTGTCACAAAGTCAATCCCTATTCCCTATAACATACTGAAAAGATGAATATGATTCTTGTGGATACAAGTACCTCTACACTTCCAAGAGTATCTCTGCTAAATTTAATTTAAGCCATAATGTCTATTTGCTCCACAGCAGAGAATGTAGATGAAGACAAAGAAACACAAATAAATTCTTAAGAAACAAAACAACCCATTCCTCAAAATTACAAATCCCAGACTCATTGTCTTTCCAACAAAGTTAATAGACATGTGGGGGTGGAGGAAGGAGGGGAGCTTCAGTACCCCAAGAAGAAGACCTGATACTTGAATCACATCCTAGGATTGTCCCTTTGGATGGCTCATCTTTCTGGATACACAGAACTCGTGGGGCCTGACTACCAGATCTGTTGGAGAATGCTTTGAGGCCAGAGGAGCCAATCCTCACTCCTGTTTTATTCTCCTAAACTGCCAATTTTGACTATATAAGCTTCTGAAAATTTTGCTCTCAATATACAGACAGTCCTTCTTTAATAACTTTCCCATTGCAGCTAAAGAAAGAGCCATAGATACGGAGAAAAACCCTCTTTTGCTTAAAGTAATATATTACAATCTGGTTGGCCAACTCATACAGGATCAGATTCTAGTCTCCTAACTCATGGTGAGTTGTACCTTACACTGAGGAGCTTCACTAAAATGAATGGGACTATTTATAAAGTAAGGCAACTGTTGTTCAATGTGAATAAAGGTGTCAAAATCTGGTCCATAGTATAAGAGAGATTTCTTCCTTATTTCTGCAGATAATAAAATTGCAGCTCCTTTGTGCTAGGTGCATAATAAGAGACAGTATTTGCCCCAAAGATCTTACCATCTAATGATACTTAATCCTTTGGTTGAGCTCGTGATCAGACTTTCAAATACTTTATGAAGTGGTCCTTAAATAGAGCTGTGCCCACTCACACCTGCAGTTAATTTGGCTCAGTGACTTATTTATATGTCTCTAATTTTGGTCACCTCTCCTTGAATTCTGGCGATCTTGTCCCTTGATATCTGTTTCACAAAGTTGGGATTTATACTTGCTGAAAAAAATTAATCACTGATGATTTTTGGCAGATGTGATAATTAGGTCATTTTGATATAACTGAGCTCATTATTAATTTTTTCTGACGCTTGTGCTCCTTATCAAATTTCAAAAAAGCAATTAGTAAATCAAAGATTAAAACAACAGCAGACTTGATTCTGTAATTTACCCATGCTATAAAGCCTCTTTATACTGCCAGAGTGGGGTAAAGGGAACATAATGTAGCTAATAATCAGGTGCAGAAAGTTTTTAAATGTGCTGAGTTCCTGACTCCCTTTCAAGAATTCATCCCATATTTTCCAGCCCTTTCAAACATATGTCATTGTTTGTAGATAAATTATAGATATTACAATATGTATATTTTATATTAGGTATTGAACTGTCTGAGGGAATCTAAGAGGGATAAACATCACTCGTGTAAGGCAATTTTTTAAATTTTAATGAGCTTCAATACAACTGGAAAGTCAAATTCTATTGATGTGAGTCTTTAAGAAAGGAATGAGTTCATAGTCCTTATTTATTTTACTAAACAAATATGTGTATAGTCTTTATTGTGTAAGCAGAGTCAGGATGAGCTCCACCCTGACATCTGGTGGTGAGGTGTGGCAAATTGTGGAAAAGAACTTCAGCGGCCAATCTCATTTGCATAGGCACACCCACCCTGCCTAGAATGAGGCCATAGCTGCCCAAATGGTCACTTTGGCTGCTGTGAGATCCCCAGTGTCTCTGTTATTGGGGCAGGAAGAATAAATTATTATTACCCTGATTATGGGAATCAAGGACAGTGGAACTGCACTTGGGCTTTTCTTATGATGGAGGGACTCGCCATCAACTAAGTAGCACTCGCTAGGCCAGGGACATGGGTTCCAAAACTCTGAATGGAGAGAGGCTGGGGATAAGTATTAATACTTGGTGGTATGGGCCCCCTGGTGAGGGCCTTACATGCTAATTGCACTTCCTCCTCTCTCCATTATGGAATATCAGAGCTAATTTTGATTCCATTAGGAGTCTAGTTACAGGCTGCTGAGCTGAATTCACTTTGGGCTAATGGTGCACCAGCGCTGAGGCTCCCCTACTACAAGCTGAAATCACAAAAGAGCTGAACTGACTAAGAGCTGAAATCACTGAGTGTTGTGTTAAGTAGTGGGGGAGCCTGAAAATATATGGTGGAGCAGTTTGCAGGACGGTGAGTGGAGCCGTTCGTGAGGCAGCAGAGCGGAGGCATTCTTGAGATGGTAAGCGGAGTGGAGCCCTGTGGGGCAGTCAGCTTCAGGTCACGTAAGGTGCCCCTTACCTCTTCCTCCCCACCCCCAGGCACATTTTTACCCAGACTGGGGAGTAAAACTCTGCAGATAAACTTTTGGACTCTGGGGCTGCCCTGACCAGGGACAGAGACTTTTGGGTCATTGGACTTTTGGGACTTTGGGTGATTTGGGGTTGCTGGACTCAAGAACCAAAGGGAAAGGACATGCCCCAATTTGCTTGGGGTGGGTTTTTTGCTCATGGGTTGTGTTATGAATCCTGTTCCTGGTGTTTTCCCAACATAATGCCACATTGTTTCTCTCTGTTATTAAAAGGCTTTTTGTTACACTCAGACTATGTGCTTTCGAGAGGGGAAGTATTGCCTCTTGGAGGCGCCCAGTGGGGGTGGTATATATTTGTCCCAGGTTACTGGGTGGGGGCTCTAGCCGGTTTTGCATTTTGTTATTGGAATGGAACCCCTAGATACTGAACCCGGCCCTTGTTGCTGCCAACTCTGACATGCAGAAGGGTTACAATTGTAACTGGAACATTACTACTACAGACTGACTGATCTAGGTCTGTCTATGTGGCAGGCATGCAATACAGAAGTATACCTTCAAGTCAGCGGCACTGATATGGGTACCCGCATGGCCCCACAGTATGCCAACATTTTTATGGCTGACTTAGAACAATGCTTCCTTAGCTCTCGTCCCCTAATGCCCCTACTCTACTTACGCTACATTGATGACGTCTTCATCATCTGTACCCATGGAAAAGAAGCCCTTGAGGAATTCCACCATGATTTCACCAATTTCCATCCCACCATCAACCTCAGCCTGGATCAGTCAGCGGACTTTCTCCACTTCCTGGACACTACAGTGCTAATAAGCGATGGTCACCTAAACACCACCTTATACCAGAAACCTATTGACCACTATACTTACCTACATGCCTCCAGCTTTCATCCAGACCACATCACATGATCCACTGTCTACAGCCAAGTTCTAAAATACAACCGCATTTGCTCCAATCCCTCAGACAGAGACAAACACCTACAAGATCTCTATCAAGTGTTCTTAAAACTAGAATACCCACCTCCTGAAGTGAAGAAACAGATTGACAGATCCAGATGAATACCCAGAAGTCACCTATTACAGAACAGGCCCAACAAAGAAAGTAAAATAGCGCCACTAGCTGTCACCTTCAGTCCCCAACTAAAACCTCTCCAGCACATCATCAAGGATCTACAAGTATCCTGAAGGACAATCCCTCACTCTCATAGATCTTGGGAGACAGGCCAGGCCTCACTTAAGGGGGGCGGGATAGCTCAGTGATTTGAACATTGGCCTGCTAAACCCAGGGTCGTGAGTTCAATCCTTGAGGGGGCCATTTAGGGGATCTGGGCAAAAATCGGGGATTGGTCCTGCTTTGAGCAGGGGGTTGGGCTAGATGACCTCTTGAAGTCCCTTCCAACCCTGATATTCTATGATTCTATGACAGCCCCCCAACCTGAAGCAAATACTCACCAGCAACAACACAACAAAAACAGTAACCCAGGAACTATCCTTGCAACAAAGCCCGTTGCCAACTCTGTCCACATATCTATTCCAAGGACACCATCATAGGACCTAATCACATCAGCCACACCATAAGAGGCTCATTCAGCTGCACATCTACCAATGTGATATATGCCATCATGTGCTAACAATGCCCCTCTGCCATGTACATTGGCCAAACCGGACAGCCTCTACGCAAAAGAATAAATGGACACAAATCAGACGTCAAGAATTATAACATTCAAAAACCAGTCGGAGAGCACTTCAACCTCCCTGGTCACTCAATTTTAGACCTAAAAGTCGCAATTCTCCAACAAAAAAACTTCAAAAACAGACTTCAATGAGAAACTGAAGAATTGGAATTAATTTGCAAACTGGACACCATTAAATTAAGCTTGAATAAAGACTGGCAGTGGATGGGTCATTACACAAAGTAAAAACTATTTCCCCATGCTAATTTTTTCCCGCTACTGTTACTCACACCTTCTTGTCAACTGTTTGAAATGGGCCATCCGGATTATCCCTACAAAAGGCTGTTTCCCACCTGCTGATAATAGCCTACCTTAACTGATTGGTCTTGTTACAGTTGGTATGGCAATACCCATTTTTTCATGTTCTCTGTGTATATATATATATATCTTCCTACTGTATATTCCACTGCATGAATCCAATGAAGTGGGTTTTAGCCCACAAAAGCTTATGCCCAAATACATTTGTTAGTCTCTAAGGTGCCACATGTACTCCTCGTTTTTTTTGCTGATATAGACTAACACGGCTACCACTCTGAAAGAAGTAGGTTTATGAATGTTGACATTCATTCCACGTAGCTTGTTATGCAAGTTGGCTTAATGGATAGAATGCTAGATTAAGACACAGAATGCCTGGGTTCTAGTCCTTGCCTTGCTAACAGCCTACTGGGTGATCTTGGGCAACCCACTTCACCTCTGTCTCTCATTTTCCTATCTGTAAAATGGGGATAATGATACTGATGGCCTTTGTAAAGCATTTTGAGATCTACTGATGAAAAGCGCTGTAGAGGGACTAGGTATTAAATGGATATATGCTGAGAAAAGATAATTTCAGTGAGTCAGGAGGACAATAAGATCAGGCCTTTAGTTACACTGACATCCATTAGCTTGAATTGCCCTACAAACACCGTTTCCTCCTGTAGGAAAAGGAAACAATGCATTACTTTCCACTTTTCATTTTTATTTAAAAAAAGTTCATTTGCATTTATCAATGATTTGTTAAGAACAAAAAGAATCCTAACACTAGTATTGTTTCATTGATAGATGGAAATGGTAGAATTATTAATAATGTAGAAGAGGCAGAAGTGTTCAATAAATATTTCTATTCTGCATTTGAAAAAAAAACCCAGATGTACTCATATCATATGATGACACTCTTTCCCCTCCAACAGTAACTCATGAGAATGTAAAACAGCAGCTATTAAAGTCAGACATTTTTAAAATCAGCAAGTCTGGATAAAAACAAGCTGGCTGAGGAGCTCACTGGACGATTAATGTTGATTTTCAGTAAGTCTTGGAACAGCGTGGAAGTTTAAGAAGACTGGAAGAAAGTTAATGTTATGCCAATATTTAAAAAGGGTAAACAGGAGGTCTCAGTTCATCATATACCAATCAGTTTGACATCAACCCCAGGCAAGATAATGGAGAAGCTGATGTGAGATTCATTTAATAAAGAATAAGAAGGTGGTAATATAATTAATACCAATCAACATGAATTTATGGAATACAGATCCTGTCATCCTGATATTTTTTTTTTTATGAGGTGACAAGTTTTGTTGATGTACCAGGCTTCTGTAAAGCATTTGACTAGGTACTGCACAACATTTTGATTAAAAAAACTAGAATGATGCAAATTTAACATGCCATACATTAAATGGATTAAAATCTGGCTAATTAATAAGTTTAAAAATGTAATTGTAAACAGGGAATCATCATCAAATAGATGTTTCTAGTGGGCCCCTGCAGGAATCCATTCATGCCCTACCTTATTTAATATTTTTATCTATTACTTGGAAGAAAACCAATAATTGATAAAGTTTGCAAATGATACAAAAATTTGGGGAGAGGCCAATAATGAAGAGGACAAGTCACTGATACAGAGCAATCTGGAATGTGTTTCAATACACCTAAATGTAAATGTACGCCTCTAGGAAAAAAAAATGTAGACCATATTTACATGATGGGGGGAAATAGTGACTCTAAAAAAGGCTTGGGGGTCATGGTATATTAACAGCTGAACATGAGTTTCAAGTGCTGTGAACTTTCTGCCCAAAAGGGTTAATGCAATCTTTGGATGCATAAACCAGGGAATATTGAGTTGGAGTAGTGAGGTTATTTTACCTCTGTGTTTGGCACTAGTGTGACTGATGCTGGAATACTGTGTCTAGTTCTGGTGTCCACTAGTCAAGAAGGATATTGATAAATTGGAGAGGGTTCAGAGAAGAATCACAAGAATGATTAAAGAATTAAAAATCATATCCTATTGTGATAAGATAAATAGCTGGAGTTCCATCAGTCTAACAAAGAGAAGGTTAAGGGGTAAGTTGATCACCGTCTGTACCTACACAGGTTGATTATGGGCCCTTCAATCTAGCTAACAAAGGCCAATGGCTGAAACTTGAAGCTAGTCAAATGCAGACTGGAAATAAGGTGTACATTTTAAAATGAAAGTAGTTAATCATTAGAACAGCTTATAAGGATCATGGTGGCTTCTCTATCACTGAGAATTTTTGAATCAGGACTGGATGTTTTTCTAATAAAATATGCTCTAGGAATTATTTTGGGGAAGCTCCATGGCCTACGCTATACAGGAGATCAGACTAGATGATCACAATGGTTCCTTCTGGACTTGGAATCTATGAAGATGTCTGTTTAGCATTGGAAAAGGTATGCATATGACATTCCATTCCATATTCCTCATGAAAATGTGCTTATGATATGAATATGACATAACTGAGATGTACTTTATGCAAGATGGCTCACATAAGATATCATTGGAAAGGTTATGATTTACTGAATGTGCTTATCCAATTTGTATGCCTGTATCATTTCTGTATCTGAAGTTAGGAATATTAACTATGTATCTATATTTCAAATGTGTTACTTTGAGTGTCACTCCCAACTAGCCCTTCAGGTACAACAATGGAAAAGCCAGAAAAGGGCTAATGTGCCATTAGAAGAAACAATGGACTTAGTGAAAGAGCTTAGTCTTCCTGTGGATGTTGGAGACAGCCTATGAGCAATGGCTGCCACAGCCATGAAGAGACATGGGTCCGAGTCATCTGGTGCTGGATACCCGTCTTCCCCTTTTGGAATCCCAGTGGTTTTCCACCTGAAGACAAAGACAAAGACAAAGGCAGGGGAGTGACATCATCAGGGTTCTCTTCTGCCTCCCCACCAAAAGAGACACTAAAAAAAACCTGGAAGCAAGAACCGAACTGGGGAGAGAAGGATTGAGCCCACGGTGGAAGGGCGTCCAACTTGTGAGTAATAATAACTAAGGTTTCAAGCTGGAGACCAGTGCAGCTGCCTTTCAAGACTTTCTACAAGCTGCCTGCAACAATATCTAGGGTGAAAAATACTGTTTGTAACCAATTTCTTTAGTGAAACTAGCTTAGTTTGCGTGTTTGGTTTCATTTGCTTAGTAATCTGCTTTGTTCTGTTTGTTACCCCTTTTACCACTTAAAATCAGCCTTTGTAGTTAATAAAATTTGTTTTGTTTATAATATAACACAGTTTGTGTAATTTCTAACGGGGGCTGGGGGCATGAGAAGTTGTGCATACCTTCCTCCACATTGAGGGAGGAGGCAGATTTCATAATATACCTTTGGATCTGCACTCCAAGGGAAGTGGGCATCTGAGTGCTGAAGCAAGTCCCTTAAGATTAGTCTTCCCAGAGCTGATCTGAAGCTGGGTGTGGCCCTGCCTGTGTGTGTGTGTGTTAGAGGAGGCTTTAATAGCCTGCCTCAGAAAGACAGGTTAAAGGGGGCCCAGGCTGGCAGAACAGGTAGACTCAGTGGTATCTCAGCACATCAGGTGGCTTCCTAAGGGGCACAACCCATCACAATACATTAGTCCTTTCTGCTGATAATTAAAAAGGGATACATGTTACTGAATGGCAAGTGCATGAAATGAATAGGATAAAGTACAAATAATAAGTGGAATGATGTCTGTGTGCTGACTGGCGGCTGCACTTCTTTCAATTAAATAGTTCCTGAAATAAAATTCACATAAATACAGCCATGGAAAACAACGTCACTGGTAGTTATTTATCTGCTAAATGGGGAAATACTTCCCCTATGCCTATCCTGTTTGCATGTGTCATCATGCCTTTTTTAAAAAATTGTTTTCATTAGATGAAATTGAGTGTGTCATATCTTAAAGCTTTTGGATAATGGGACATGACAGTTTGTGATTTGGGACAAAAATAACTACTGCCTCACAAAGATTTTTATTGTCAATTAAAGGAAGTCCCCCGTTGTAACTTGCACCACATTTTACTACATATTACACATATGTGTTTCTAAATGACAAAAAGAAACATACTTTACTTCTTCAAAAAAATTGTACAAACATTAAATAGTCTTTGTAACAATGCAGTGAGGTCACCACTTGTAAGGATTGTTATCCCAGTTTTACAGATACAAAAACAGACACAAAGAGATTAAGATTTAGGGCCAACGTTTTCAGAGTTTGCCTAAAGTCAGGCTCCTAAATCCACATCTAGACAGCTAAATTAGTGAGGGTGAGTCATAGCTGAGGGTGTTTAACACCTCTGAAAATAATGCCAAAGTGTGGGTGCCTAAATATAGTTTTAAGAACCTAACTTTAGGCACTCTGTGACAGCAACTGATCCAGCAACTGATCCAGCACTCTGATCATTTAAGCTTTAATAAGCTTGACCTATCACATGTGGAGCTTATGCGGGATCTTTCCCTCATTTGTAGTGATAGAGAACCTGACAGAAAAAGCCAAGTGAAGATCTGGCAATCCAGGCAATGGAGGGGATGCCGCAGTGGCTGGTGGAGCAGCAGAAAGCTGTAAAAGGCGCAGGTGCAGCAGCAGTTATATCAAAGTCTGGTGAGTTCAGTTGTGGGGAGCAGTAATCAGCTCCAGGGGGCTGGCCAGTGTAAAATGGGTCTTGCAGATGACGCTGATGTATTGTTAGAAACATTCAAATGGGTACCTATGGAAGCCGCTTGGGACAATGGAATGTGAGTCCTTCAGTTAGCACCCTACTTGTCAGGAAGCTCAAGCAGCCTGCATGGCCCTGAGCAATGAACATATCCCGGGACTACAATATTGTTAAGGTGGCCATATTAGGCCAAATAGGCCTATCCGCAGAAAAATATCACCAGAAGTTTTGGGCAACTAGATGGAGGGATACAGCCCCAGGTGTTTGCCTCAAAATTAACAGACTGAGCAACCCACTGGTTAAAGTAGGAAATTCAAACAGTAGAGGAGATTATGGACTCTAATTTTGGATCAGTTTCTCCGAAGTATCCATGAGAATACCTGAGTTTTAGGGAGTGGGGCACAAGCAATCTTGCCTAGCGGTCACAGCTGAGCTGAGGCCTGCCCACCAGGGATGGTAGTCATCGAGCAGGAGTTGGAGGAATTGCAAGAGCCAAGTTCCATAGGCAAATGACAGGATTGGAGTCAGGCTGGAGTCACAGACCAGACGTCAGAGGCAGTACCAGGCTAGAACTGAGAGAGAGAAATCAAGGTCAGAGTTAGGCTGGAGTTGAAGACCAGCAATCAGGAGATCAAGGAGAGTTGTTTGAAAGTATGGTTAGCTTCAGGTGTCCAAAGAAATTTGACAGCCTTGCAGAGGAGATTGGTCCTGGGGGCTGTTTGCCCTGAGAAGCCTGGAATGAATCGTCATTAAAAATTTGCAAAACCTAGGAAGTGCTGTAACTCCTGGAAGGATGTGGGCACAATCCAGCCACAGATGGCTTCCACCTTCTGGGGGTCCATCTTAACACGCTCTGGGGAGAGACTGTAACCCAAGAATTCTGTAAAGGACTGGTCAAAAGGTGCATTTTTCCAACTTCACGGACAGGCCATGCTTTCGTAATGTTTCTAGGATGGAACAAACATGGTAACAATGCTGCTCAAGATTGTCTAAAAACACAAGTGTGTCATCAAGATAGATGACTCCATACTGGTCCAGTAAGTCTCTAAATACGTCATTCATGAAATTTGGAAAGGTTGCAGGAGCATTGGCCAGTCCAGGGCCAGATTTAGGGGCAGGTGACCCAAGCGACTGCCTGGGGTGCCGGGCTTGGGTGAGGTGCTGAGCTTGCGGTGTTGTTTTTGTTGTTAGTGCCAAAAGGGAAAATAGAACGTTTGAAGTAAAATGTTTCAGGTATTCTGTATGTGGATTTATTTTTCACTAACCTCCTAGCATGTTCTGGACCTATGTAGAATCTCGTGGAACCTTACAAACTTTCTGAGGACCACATTTTCCTTGAACCTCTTAATATGTTGTCAGTCATGCCCTTGTGGGTATAGAAGGAGCTGGGCATCGCCAGTCAATCAGTGAGATATAAGAACAAAGTGAAATGAAGTGAGATCCCAACTGCGATATTGTGAACCTTGTTTTATTGTGTAATTGTGAAAGTGTACTTGTGTTTTAAGACTTGAAGAGTGTAAGTAGTGACTAATAAAGGACATATTTAATGAAACACCAGAGATATCTATCAAACCCCTATCTACGCAACAGTATAAAAGAAATACTGTTACTTTTTTTGCCATGCTTAACATGTAATGTTTGATGACTTTCTAAGACTGTGGAACATAGACTTTTGCTCTCATTAATACTGTTTTCCCCAGTAGATAATAAAAGATGCCCTCAAAGAAGCCTTCAGGAGCTCAGTATAGGAAGTGAAAAGCTCAATTGCAATCTAGTTAGCAGCAGGGGGAAATTTGATAGGAAAATACCTGAAACAGAACAACACAGACTGGGCTGTAGGCAGTAGTGATCGTCCCATTGCAGAAGAAATTGAGGAGCTAAGCATAAATGATGGAAGTCCTATTACTAAAGAATTAGCAGATTTACCTGAAGATAAGGAGTGGAAATGTGATAAAAGTGATGGAGAATTGTCCACAAAAACAACAAGGAGTCTGGTGGCACCTTAAAGACTAATAGATTTATTTGGGCATAAGCTTTCGTGGGTAAAAAACCCACTTCTTCAGATGCAACTGGAGAATTGTCCAGTTTTCCTGGCAGCGTAAAGGAGAGTTATGATAAAGAAGAATGTGGCCCACACAGAAGGAGAGTAATGACAAATAAAATCTGGTTTACGTGAAAAGGAGAGAAATAATAAAGACGACTCAGCCTCACATGATGACAGAAACAGCAGTGAGAAAAACTGCACATCACAAATCAGTGCATCAGATCCTGCTTTATGGCCAGTGATGCTCAACTCTGCCAATATTGATCATATTATTTTGAATGGGCAGGGCAAAATTGAGGATATGACATTTCCAGTAAATAAGCAGAAGTGACACTTCTTAAAGTCACACTGTGAAAGAATGCTCGAGAATGATGAGAAACTGAATAGGCATTGGCTAGTTTACTTGAAATCAACTGAGAAGGTGGTCTGTTTTGTTGCAAAATATTTGACAAGAATGAACATAAGAATGGCCATACTGGATCAGATCAAAGGTCCATCTATCCCAGTATCCCATCTTCCGAGAGTCGTCAATGCCAGGTGCCCCAGAGGGAATGAACAGAACAGAGAATCATCAAGTGATCTACCCCTGTCACCCATTCCCAGCATTTGGCAAACAGGGGCTAGGGACACCATCCCTGCCCATCCTGGCTAATAGCCATTGATGGACCTATCCTCCATGAACTTATCTAGTTCTTTTTTGAACCTTGTTATAGTCTTGGCCTTCACAACATCCTCTGGCATAGAGTTACACAGGTTGACTGTGTGTTGTGTGAAAAAACACACTTTTTTGTTTGTTTTAACCTTGGTGCCTATTAATTTCATTTGGTGACCCCTAGTTCTTGTGTTATGAGAAGGAGTAAATAACACTTCCTTATTTACTTTCTCCACACCAGTCATGATTGTATAGACCTCAATCATATCGCTCCTCAGTCATCTCTTTTCCAAGATGAAAAATCCCAGTCTTATTAATCTCTCCTCATATGGAAGCCGTTCCATACCCCAAAACATATTTATTGCCGTATTCTGAACCTTTTCCAGTTCCAATATATCTTTTTTGAGATGGGGCGACCACATCTGCATGCAGTATTCAAGATGTGGGCGTACCATGGCTTTATATATAGGCAATATGACATATTCTGTCTTATTATCCATCCCTTTCTTAATGATTCCCAACATTCTGTTTGGTTTTTTGACTGCTGTTGCACATTGAGTGGATGTTTTCAGAAAACTATCCATAATGACTCCAAGATCTCTTTCTTGAATGGTAACAGCTAATATAGACTCCATCATTTTATGTGTATAGTTGGGATTATGTTTTCCAATGGGCATTTGTTTGCATTTATCACCATTGAATTTCATCTGCAATTTTGTTGCCCAGTCACCCAATTTTGAGAGATCCTTTTGGAGCTCTTTGCAGTCTGCTTGGGATGTAACTATCTTGAATAGTTTTGCATTATCTGCAAATTTTGTCACCTCACTATTTAACCCTTTTTCCAGATCATTTATGAATATGTTGAATAGGACTGGTCCCACTACAGACCCCTAGGGGACACCACTATTTACCTCTCTCCATTTTGAAAAGTGACCATTTTAATATTCCTACCCTTTGTTTCCTATCTTTTAACCAGTTACCAATCCATGAGAGGACCTTCCCTCTTATCCCATGAGTTTACTTTGCTTAAAAGCCTTTGGTGAGGAGTCTTGTCAAAGGCTTTCTAAAAATTTAAGTATACTATATCCACTGGATCCACCTTGTCCACACGCTTGTTGACCCCCTCAAAGAATTCTAGTAGATTGGTGAGGCATCATTTCCCTTTACAAAATGACAATCGTTGCACTTTCTGGGTACAATTACTGGCATAACTTAGCTGATGATGAGAAGCAACATGAAAAGTCACCAGGCCATTTTAAGGCCCCCTCCAAATGGATTGAAGTTCAGTCCAGGCTTAAGCTGAATAAATGCGCAGATGCAGAAAACCAGTGCATTATTAATGTAGAAACCCAGCAATGGAGGAATGTGCTCGAGTGTCTGATCTCAAATATCCTTTTCCTTCAAAGAATAATTTGGCTCTTTGGGCTCGTTAAATAAGTTGTTCACTGAACATAATGGTAATTTCCTTGGTTTGGTAGAGCTCCTTGGAAAATATGACGATGTCATGAATGAGCACCTACGTCAAGTAGTTTGTAAAGAAGACATGGACCATGACTTCAGCAAAACAATTCAAAATGAATTGATTGACCTTATGGCAAGGAAGGTGCAGCTCAGCAAAGTGAACTAGTATACTATAATAATGGACTGCACTCCCGACACTAGTCACAGTGAAAAGATGTCATTTACAGTAAGATTTATTGATAACGAGGATGGCTGTATTCAAGTGATAAAGGAATACTTTATCTGTTCTGGTCTGTGGATAACTCTACTGGAAAAGCCTAACAGAACTGTTTATGAATGTTTTGAATCAGAATAAAATAAAGCTTCAGGACCTCCGTGGCCAAGGCTATGACAATGGCATGAACATGAAGGGAAGAAACACTGGCAACCAGGCAAGGATCCTTGCACTGAATCCAAGAGCTTTCTTCATGCCTTGTGACTGCCATTCCCTCAGCCTGGTTATGTCAGATGCAGTGTCATCTTCTGTAGATTCAGTATCTCTCTTTGGAATACTGCAAAGGACCTACATCCTGTTTTCAGTATCAACTATTAGGTGGAAGATCCTCATGGACAATGTTACAAATCTGAACTTCACAAATCTGTGAAGCCACTAAGTGACACTTGCTGGGAGAGCTGTATTGACAGTGTAAGGCCAGTTAGGTACCAAGTGACAAGTTTACGATATCTTGATGGAACTGGTGCGGTCAAGTAAAGCTGAGTGCGGAATCCGACACGAGGCGTAAAGCCTGGCAAACCAGATCACTGATTTCAAATTTCTGGTTCAGTTGTGGTTTGGAATGATATCCTGTTCCAAGTAAGCATAAGCAAGGTATTACAAACTCAGTTGATGGACATTGCGACCACTACTATTTTGATGAGAAGCTGCTTTGATGTCATTGTGGCCTACAGAGACAACTGATTTGAAGATGCCATCACTTCTGTCAAAGAAATAGTGAAAAACTTAGGAGTTGAGCCTGCCTTCAAAGAAACTTGTATTTATAGGAAGAAGAGACAGTTGGGTTAAGAGGGCAGAGATGAGGTGATAGGAAGCTTGGAAGAAAAATTCAAGAGGGACTTTTTTTGCTCACTCGTTGAGTGTCTATTGACGAAAGGTTTGGACAAATTAAGCACCATAAAAAGACCTGGGGTTTTTTGTATGACCTTAGTAAGCTGCCGGTGGACAGGAAAACTCTCTTGAGCTATTGTACCAGACACATGGGGGATGTTCAGACGTCAATGATAAAGACCTCTATTGAACTGGACAACATCTGTCACATTTTGCAACACAAGAAGAACTCTCCACTCTAAGTTCTCCAGTTCATTCATGATGCAGAGCTGATGGACACTTTTCCTAATGTGTAGACAGATTTGAGGATTCTGCTCATGCTGCTGGTCGCAGTTGCGAGTGGTGAGTGCAGCTTTTCGAAGCTCAAGCTCATTAAAACATATCTTCGATTGATGATGGCCATAAAAAGACTGAAATTGCTTGCTATTTATTGCTTGAAAATACCATTGGCCAGTCTTTGGGTCTCTCTGATGCTATGCTTCAGTTTGTGAGGGCAAAGGCAAGAAAAGCAACCTTTTGAACCAAAGGACTAGGGTTAACATTCTAAAGCTGTCACCTAGTGTAACACTATTTAATACTGGTCCACCCAATGTTGGTGCACAGTTCAATTTCTTGATGTTAATACATTTCATTTATTCTTAAAATTAAAAATTTCTATAAGCTTAGCGGAAACGATTTTTTAAAATGTGCCTATATATGGCATGAATAAATATAGATTTATAGATCCTAGTGTGAAAATTTATCATCTTATATGACAAGGATAAATTATACATGCAAATTGTTCATCAAAGTAATGAAATGGGCTACAAATGCAATAAAAATAAGATATTCAAACATTTTAATAACTGGGAGGGGAGGGCGCCGAAGACACTCCTCGCCTGGGGTACCATTTGGTCTAAGGCCAGTCCTGGTTGTAGACATATAAGCACACATGAATGAAATTGTGGAATCAACAATACCAAGCTCTCAGCAGGTGAGTGTCTGTTCAAATTCACTAGTTAAATTAATTAATACAATGTACAAGTGTAATGTACTCAAGAGAAACCAAACCTCAGATCAGCAGTCTGCAAGAATGTCAACATTACATTATAAAGAACAAGTTCAGATCTCCTGAGAAATTCTCTCATTAGTGTATGGTTTCATTGTACTGAAAGATGACTGTTTGTAGCTCTGTGCTCTGCATGAGCTGTCACTAAGTACAAGTGGCTATGGTGACTGAAGGAAGAATAACAGTGTAATGTTAGGAAGTTTCACTTCTTTATCTGGTCCTGGAATTAGGAGCTCAACAGAGCAGTTTTCCTGCAATCTATTAACGTCATTGAAAACTCAACCAGAAAAATTAAAACAAGAAAAAAATGTTAACAACCAGGAAGGGAACCTGGTCAAACAAACAGAGTAGGATACTGAGACTCAGAAAACTTCAGTGCCAATGCCAACATTGACTCTTCCAATGCCGTTGGGCAAATCCCTTAATCTCTATCTGTAAAAAAGGGGGGTTGTGAGTATTAATATTTGTAAAGTGCTTTCAGATACAGATACATGTGCTATGTATTACTATATTGGGACAGGGCTGTAGCAGTTTATTTACCATGAAAAGGAAGGTTGACTCCTTAGGGCTAGATTGTGCAATGCTTACTGATGATGGAGAGCACTTATAAAAATACAAGCAGTCTCATTGGATTCCAAAGGACTACGCACGTGAGTAAGTGCTTTTCATGCTGAGGAAGGGTTGCACAATCTTTAGCTTTACTTCACAGAGATTCAACAGAGGGAGGGTGAAAAAAGATGTGAAGATGGAGGTTGTTCACTAACAAACTGAAACTCTGGCAAGAAAGTTGCTTTTACAAGCGAACTTAATTTATTCTCTCATAGTTTACACTTGGCTGAAGTAAGTAAACAGAAGCTGTTTGGGCCTGGGCAGTGTATATATATGCCTGTAATGTTGATGCCATTTTTTAATGCAGAAGTTTTAGTTATATGGGAAGTTCTGAGATAAAACAGCTGTCTGGCACATTTTATGGGTTATCTTACAGTGAGTGAATCAAAGTAAAACTAGCAGTGTTTGACATGCAGATGTATTAAGACTGCTTCTATCCAGAGTTCAAAAATATATTTATAGCTTAAACATAACGGTATTGCAGTAATGTTAACTATTTGCAAGCATATGCTATGTTCAGAAAAAGCTTCAGTGCTTATTTCTGAGGCATTGTTTTATATTTTGGTGAATGGAGAGAGAAAAGTTTACTTTCTCCCTATTTTTCTCTTTCCAACATGTAAGTAAAGTGTGTGCAGAAACAGGATAATAAGAAAACACCAATGCTCAGTGCAGTCCTGGATTGTTCACATTTACAAAAGGTTAAAAGTAATTTACAGTGCTCATCATTAAAATGTCACCATATACCAACAGTTCCCATTATGTGGTATCTGAGACACATCAGTTTTCTTTTCTAATTACAAGGAAAGCTGCAATATCTTTGTCACAGGGCATGCTACTTGCTGCTGAGGTGTGTCCTTATGGATCATATGGGGATTAGCTCTCGACAGGTCTGATGCCCCATGGTCTCTTTCTTAACTCAGATTACTTCCTCTTCATGACTCAGCTCTCTGGCCAGATCAGTATAGCCCTTACCTTCCATGGTAGCAAAGGGCCACTGGCCAAACAATCCATCCGCAGTCTCAGGCAGTCTTCCAATCCACCTCCTAGTCTGTGGCACTTTCCTAGAGGCCAGCAGGGGATCCTGGGCCCACCCACTACTCCAGGTTTCAGCCTAGGGCCCTATGCCCAGCAACCCAAGTTTTCTCAAGGTGTGACCTTGTTGCTATTTCCCTGAGCTCTTTCCTACTTTCCCCACCCTATCTTCTGGTTCACCCTGTCTTCCGCTCCTTGTGGCTACTTCACTCCCTCTGAGGTTTTTGCCAGAATCTATAGCCCAAGACAGGATAACAGGGCTGACTCTCTCCCTAGAGCTTCTCCTTCTACTTAGCCAACTCCCTCCTCCCTAGGGAGTGATTGCAGAATTCCTCTCTGTAGCCCCCTTTTACCACCAAGTTCCTCGCTTTATATTTATCCCAGCTCCTCGCCAAGCTGGACTTCATTAACCATTAGGCCTCATCAGTCCCTGGCTTCTTCCAGGTGCAGCCTATAAAGTTAATTTGCCTATTTTACCTCTTCAGGACTTGTGTGGGGTGGACACTCCATCAGAATCTTGAATACCCTATGTGGGAATTGTAGGAAAATTGTGTCTTTTTAATGGATTTCACCTTCCAGTTCAGGTGTCCTTTCCTAGTCTGGGCTGAGAAGAGGCATTTACTTTGAGTGTACACTTGTAAAACACATGTAATAATGAACTTTCATTAAGACTAGAAAAGAATCCTCAAAGATTAAGATTTAGGATTGTTTTAGGAATTTATCAATTGCATTCATTGCTTGTTACCTGAGAACTCTACGTGAGTTAAAATAAATACTAAATTGACAAACTATAGTTAACTCTAACATAAAAACTCCATAAAGAACCTCCATGGCCTGCTCTTAGTATGGTCACACAAAAAGACTTGATGACATTTACTACACAAATGGGTTTTAAAGCATGCCCATGAAAACACCAAACTTATGATCCGGAGCACAGCCAGAGGAAACAGGTTTGAGAGGCCTCGGTCCTCCATTAGGAATGCCCACCCACTGGTCCACGGCAGTTAAACTCCCCAGGGCATGTCAACAAAAGACACATAGAATATCATAACCAACATGGTGGGAAACAAAGGGAGGTGATCTCTCAGACAACTGGGTTTTAGGCCAAATAACAGCATTGTATAGTTTACAGATAGTACTTGTCAGCAGAAAGGTGTTGTTTTTTTTGTTTTCATGTCTTGAAATATTGACATTTTCCTAAGAAAATATCTACATAAATACTTTCTACTGAAGCAAAACAAAAGGAGTACTTGTGGCACCTTAGAGACTAACCAATTTATTTGAGCATAAGCTTTCGTGAGCTACAGCTCACTTCATCGGATGCATACTGTGGAAACTGCAGAAGACATTATATACACAGAGACCATGAAACAATACCTCCTCCCACCCCACTCTCCTGCTGGTAATAGCTTATCTAAAGTGATCACTCTCTTTACAATGTGTATGATAATCAAGGTGGGCCATTTCCAGCACAAATCCAGGTTTTCTCACCCCCCCCCCCTTTTTCCAAAAACCACACACACAAACTCACTCACTCTAGAGATGTTACAGAATGCACAAAGCTCTGCACTGAACACTTCTTTCAGCCTATTAAGTATTCCTACTTAGAAACTGGACCCTAATTGATGTGAACCCCAATTTTGCTTCATATAGTCTTGAGCATCAGGAATTCACTGCTGTTACTGCTGCTGTGCTTGTGTCTCACTAATAGCCATAAGGTGGCAGAAGAGAACAAATATTAGCAGGGAAGCAAACTAATGGTCCTATATAATAGAAACTACAAGGTAACTTTCAGCATTTTTTGTCAAGCATTTAATGTACTTATCTATTTTAAAAATACATATCTTGTTTCTTATGAGGAAGGGAAATAGACAATTTAGTCTTAGTGTTATGGCAGTTGTGCCTGCTCAGAGTCAAAGATAATGGCAATGAGTCAAAAAGGCCTGGTTTTCCTCTCACTTATGCTGGTGTAAATTGGGTTGCAGTCCCATTTCTGCCAACTAACTCATTGGGCAGCCTTCTCTAAATCTTAATCTTTATATTTCTCAGTTGTGTGAGGATTAATTTGTGAGCAGTTACACAGTGCTTTGAAACTAAAGTTGAGGGCTAAGAATTATTATGTTGACTTTGAAACTCAGTGATGTGACCTGGATGTAGTAACTGTGATGGAAACCCATTTAGCAAAATTAGATGGCTTTTCTAAAGAAGGCCAGGTAAAAATGGTGTTTTCATTGTGGTTGACTTCCAATTGCATTCACACACCTACACCTTTTACTGTAGTTAGGTATCCAGTGAATATATATCAATATAAACACTTTTTCTTCCTTCATTTTAATAAATCTATAATAAGCATTAATTTCTGAATCTTAATTTGCCTCAGGAGACTGAACTGATTACCTACAACCTAGCTTCATTAAAGCTTAGTTTTGTGGTTGCAAATTCATGCACTTTACCAACCTTTTTTCATGGTTAAGCTGAGTTTGCTTCACTGGTGTTAGGAACAAGGTAAAGCAGCATTCTTATTCTAACAGAACTGAAAAACAATATTAACCTATTTTTTTTTAAATTATTCATTTTGGGCAAAACTCTCCCTTCCACAGAACTGATTATTTGAGTTTAGTGCAAGAAAAATCCATGACAGTTGGTTGGAATCTTCTGCTTCAACTGGTGAGAACCAACGACCTTTGCAAATGATGATAAATCATTGGCATATATTGTGCCTTTAACAAATGGACCCACTTAGCCTGGAAGCCAGGCTGCAATTGATTGAATTTCATTACTATGTGCATCAAGAAGTGTTCTGTTCTAAAGAAACTTCAGCATTGCTTGAGAATGTAATGAGAATGGCGACAAAAATGGTTAATTTCATCATCACAAGATATCTTAGTAACTTAGAGTAGAGTATAAACTGCCTCTAAAGGAGGGTGAGTCCCAAAACTTGGGATTGCTAATGAACAACAATGTTGGATGGCTAAATAAAGGATGTTGGTCATTTTGTAGACTGTTTGGAAGAAATGACATTGTTCTTATTTCAAAAGGAACAACATTACCTATGGGTAGCAAATTTACAATGGTTTGAATGACAACATTTTTTGTTTACTTTGCTGAACATTTCAGCTGAATAGATGTAAAATTTCAAGGTTGACAAGTGATGGCAGGCACCACATTTGACAACTTTAAGGCTATGAAATGACACTAGAGATATTTAAAAAATACTTGGATGCTGGAAAGTTACAACACTTTGATTCAATGAGGGAGCCTCTGAAAAACTCAGCTACTTTCATGGACAATGCTGGCATTTTTGAGGAAGTGCAACCATACCCAGATACAACTGGAAAGTAAGAAAACATCCAGAAATGATTTCCAGTAAATTTCTGACAACTAGAAATGTTATAATTCATCAGACAGTCACACAAAGTTCATCATGAAGATCTCTACATCATAGTGAGCTGACTAGATGTCAATAACCTTGAGATGGTTGAGCAATCAAGCGGGTATTTAAGGAAAACCCATTCTAACTTCAGTTCCTTGAAGAATATTCATCATAGCTAGTTTGAAGAAACTAATTTACTCCTGGGAGAAAAAATGTTGCAAGCTTGGAACACTTTGTCTGATTTTTTTTGTTTCTATGAAAAAAATAGCTATAGCTTTACTGCCACCCAGAAATTCAACAAGGAACTTGATTAAATCTGCCATGAGGATGCCACTGAGGAATGATCTGAGTGCCGTGCATGATGAGGAAAACTCTAAAATATGATCCTGAAATGAAAAAGCAGTTTTGAAAAACTCAACATCAGGAGTCCTACTGAATGTTCTGCACCTCCAGCATGCCATGTGATGGTGATTTCTACTGGTTCCTATTTCATGACATACGGTACCAAAAAGGTTTGCCATCACTGACCAATACATTCAGTTGAACAGAACTTGTGAAATAGTTTGTAATAGTCTTCCAAAAAATATTATACGGTACACTCAGGCACAAGCAAGTGTACCAAACTGGAAGTCGCTGTACAACTACCTCCAACAACAAAGTAGAAAACCCAAGGTTAGAAACAGATTTGGCCATTCAGTCCAAAAAGCTGTATGGCCACAATACAGTTGGAATCATGCTTGTAGAAATTATGTCTGAATATAAATTTCTCTGACCATGGCAGACAGGGATTATTTTGTCAGAACTCTTATATGTAAAGAGATATTCAGTTGACTTTTTCTCCTTCTAACCTTTCCATTATTCTCAACAGTAAAACAGATGGGCTTCCCCAAAGCACTTAACACTGGCCCAACTTTGCTCCTATTGAAATCAATGGCAGTTTTACCACTCACCATGGTAAAAAGTTAGACTAAGGCCTGGTCTACACTATGAGTTTAGGTCAAATTTAGCAGCGTTATCTCGACTTAACCCTGCACCCGTCCACACAATGAAGCCCTTTTTTTCGACTTAAAGGGTTCTTAAAATCTATTTCTTTACTCCACCCCCGACGAGGGGATTAGCACTGAAATCGGCCTTGCTGGGTCGAATTTGGGGTACTGTGGACGCAATTCGATGGTTTTGGCCTCCGGGAGCTATCCCAGAGTGCTCAGTTGTGGATTGTGTAATGCTCCCACACTTATGCCCAAGATTCCATGTATGCTGTGCTGGACACTGGCAAAATGCTGTGTACATGTATATATCCTTGTTAACGCTGCTGCTGCTGCTATGTGACATTAGAGCTACTATTTCAGGGGCAGTATCCCAGGGTTCTGTGCATCTCAGGGAGACACTCTAGAAACCGGTTTGCTGTGGCTTTTTGGTTCCCCACCTTCACACATTGGCCAATGGCAGTTCCTGATCACATTGCTCCTTACTTGTTCTTTTCAAAACTGGATGAATGATGTGGAGCAATTGGATGAAAATCTGGTTCTGCTCCTACTCCTTATGCCAGGACACATGGTTATGCAGTGCAGTAGGTGCTTGGTGAGATGCTGGATGGAATTTGCGCAGCATTTTCGGACAGACTGAAGATGGCTGACCTTGAGGTCAATGACAATTCATTCAGCTCACACTGTACAGATATGGTGAATGCTGGTATTGTCACGGTATGCCCTCTGATTGACTGTTGCTTCTGGTGCAGGAGAACCAGCATGGTGTGGTGGGATCACATCATTTTGGAAACCTGGAATGACTGGCAGTGGCTTCAGAACTTCTGAAAGAGAAAACAGACCTTCATGAAGCTGTGTGAGGAGCTCGCATCAGAACACTTGATTCAGGGAAGCTATACCGGTTCAGAAATGGGTTGCTATTGCCCTGTGGAAGCTGGCTACACCAGACAGCTATAGGTCTATTGTAAACCTTTGGTGTTGGAAAATCCACTGTTAGGGTCAGGGTTCTGCTGGTTTGTGAGGCAAAACTGATTTACTCATGGGTGGTTGCCATGAGCAAAATTTCAGAAATAATATCTGGATTTCAGAGGATGGGGTTTCCAAACTGTGCAGGGGCCATCAAAGACACTCATATCCCATTTTATTTAGTTGCCCCTTATCATGGCAGGGTATGTGACCCAAAAATATTACTATTCAATCGTTCTGCAAGGCTTAGTGGCCCACAGAGGAAGATTCCTGAATACAAACATGAGAAACAGGGTAAATGTTCATGATGTCAGGGTTCTGAGGAGATCAGGATTGCACATGACGGGGAAGAAGGGACTTTATTCAAGCTATGTACCTGCAGAATCGTCATGTAGTGCTAACATTTGGCAGGCTGAAAGCCCATTGGCACTGCCTATTTGCCTGTCTGGGTGCCAGTGTGGCAATTGCTGTTTGTATAATCATCACCTACTGCAAACTACCTAACATTTGTGAGGGTTTGGGGGAATGCCTCTGTCCTGAGTGTGTGCTCCTATTACAAGTAGAATAGTCTATGTAAAAAGTCTTTTCTGAATAGCATACAAGTCATCAGTTGGCAAGAGCAAACACGCCCAGTTTTGCCAAAAGAGTTGTGACATCCAGGACAGAGCTTACAAAGGGGATTGTCCTGGCCAAAACAGGACGTATGGCCACCCTAACATGACTACAGTTGCTAGTGTAGCTGTACCTTAATTCTTGTGTGTTTTTGTCAATCCTACCCATCATTTATTTTTTCCAAATTTATCAGGCTTTCAAACTTTTTAATGCATTTATTGTCCTTGATTAAAACACATACTAGGATTTCAAAATATTAATTTCTTTTTGTAGCCCTTATACCTTTCCGGTAAGTTGCTACTACCTCTCTTTCCCCTCCATTTTATACTAGCCAAATGTGGCCCATATGTATCTATTTTTATTTCTAAAATTTTAATGACTTCAAAAATAATATTCTATGAAACCCACCTAATTTCCGTCAGTGAAGGCTGGGCATCCCAAGTTACAGCTATACTCACAGGTGGTGCCTTGCTGTGATAGGAGAACAAAAGGTGCAGAATAGTTTCTTCAGGTGCTAACTTCTGGATTTGTGGTCAATTCTGGAAATTAAAATGTTTCTAGGATTCCAGTCTTCTTGTCTTCTTTGGGCTGGCCATTTGGAAACGTACTGCCGTACATCTTGCAAATACAAATGGTACTTTCAATGGCATCAAATTCAGCAGCTCAGATAACTAGCCTGGGAATATAAGGAGAAAGGACTTCAGAGGGTTTGAAAGCAGCACATTCTCAAAGCACAAATGGCCAAGTTTCACACAGAGCAATACCCTTGGCTTCAGTGATGCATGGACTTTATTACTTTTAGACTCTCTGTTCAGGTCTGGCAACAGAAGCCACATAGAAACTGCCTTTTTACTCTCAACAGTAATAATCTGTACTGGCGGTGACCAGGAAGTGCCAGCTCAAAGGTGCTGGATAGTGCATTGGGAGGGGGAATCATAGCTCTGTCTAGTCACTGATTCTCTCTACCCACTCCCTTCTCACCAGTGCAAAGTTATGGGGAAGGAAATATCAGACAACTCCTGGCCTGTAAGGGAGATGTGGTGAGACCATACAGGAGAGTGTATGGACTGGGCCACAGTCCAGCCTTTAGTAAGTTTTTGATTGACTATGGACCAAATTCTACTCTGAGGGGGATGGAGGCATCCATCTGTTGCCCTAACATGGCATCATGTTATGCTGCCTACCAGGGGTCCGTATCCAATAGTCAGAGGGCTGGATGATCCTCACCCGTCCCTCCGTAACCTACTACCCCATGCTACTCATCCATGTGGGCACTAATGATACTGCAAGGTATGATCCTCAGCAAGTCAGAAGTGATTACAGGGCTCTGGGAGTATGGGTGAAGGAGTTGGAAGTGTAGGTGGTGTTCTCTTTGATCCTTCCGGTCAAGGATAGGGGCCCAGGCAGAGAGAGAGATGCATCCTCGAGTTGAAT
The DNA here is from genome assembly GCF_965152235.1 of Eretmochelys imbricata. Classification (NCBI taxonomy): domain Eukaryota; kingdom Metazoa; phylum Chordata; order Testudines; family Cheloniidae; genus Eretmochelys; species Eretmochelys imbricata. The sequence continues at coordinate 247,699,049 of NC_135573.1, forward strand.
GCCTGGCTATGAAGATGGTGTTGCCAAGAGGGCTTTGGCTTATTTGTCCATGGGATGCTGTTCCAGGAAGAAGGATTGCCAAGCAGAGATGGGGTCCAGCTATCTATGAAGGGGAAGAGCATATCTGGATACAGACTGGCTAACCTAGTGAAAAGGGCTTTAAACTAGGTTCGAAGGGGGCAGGTGACCAAGGCCCACAGGTAAGTCAAGAACACTGAGACCTGGGAGAAGGTTTGGAATTTGGAGGGAGCATGGGCTGTTATAGCAGGGATAAAGGAGAGACCAGACAGAACCTGGGAGTGGGGGCGGGAGGGAAATCAAATCAGTATCTTAGATGTCTGTATACTAATGCGAGAAGTATGTGGAATAAGCAAGAAGAACTCGAAATGCTAGTAAATAAACACACATATGACTCAGTTGACATCAAAGAGACCTGGTGGGATAAAACGCATGACTGGAATATTGGTATAGAAGGGTACAGCTTGCTCAGGAAGGACAGGCAGGGATAAAAGGGTGAGGTGTTGCCTTATATATTAATAATGTATACACTTGGACTGAGGTTGAGATAGAAATAGGAGACAGACTTGTTGAAAGTCTCTGGGGAAGGATAAGAGGGGTAAAAAACAAGATTGATGTCATGGTGGCGGGTCTACTACAGACCACCTAACCAGGAAGAAGAGGTGGATGAGGCTTTTTTTAAACAACTAACAAAATCATCCAAAGCACAGGACTTGGAGGTGATGGGGGACTTCAATTACTCAGACATCTGTTGGGAAAATAACACAGCCAGGCACAGATTATACAATAAGTTCTTGGAACGTATTGGAGACATTTTTTTTTATTTCGGAAGGTGGAGAAAGCTACTAGGGGAGAAGCTGTTCTAGATTTGATTTTGACAAATAGGGAGGAACTGGTTGAGACTGAAAGTGGAAGGCAGCTTGGGTGAAAGTGATCATGAAATGGTAGAGTTAATGATTCTAAGGAATGGTAGGAGGGAGAACAGCAAAATAAAGACAATGGATGTCAAGAAGGCAGACTTTAGCAAACTCAGGGAATTGGTAGGTAAGGTCCCATGGGAAGCAAGTCTAAGGGGAAAAACAACTGAAGACAGTTGGCAGTTTTTCAAAGAGACATTATTAAGGGCATAAGAGCAAACTATCCCACCATGTAGGAAAGATAGAAAGTATTGCAAGAGACCACCCTAGCTTAACCAGGAGATCCTCAATGATCTAAAACTCAAAAAAAGAGTCTTACAAAAGTGGAAACTAGGTCAAATTACAAAGGATGAATATAAACAAATAACACAAGTATGTAGGGACAAAATTAGAAAGGCCAAGGCACAAAATGAGATTAAATTAGCTAGAAACATAGAAAACATTCTGCAGATACATTAGAAGCAAGAGAAGGACCAAGCACAAGGTAGGCCCTTTACTCAGTGAGAGGAGGGAGAGAGGGGAAACAATAACGGAAAACGTGGAAATGGCAGAAGTGCTAAATGACTTTGTTTCAGTTTTTACCAAAAAGATTCATAGCGATTGAACGTCTAACATAGTGAATGCCAGTGAAAGTAAGGCAGGATCAGAACAAGTTAAAAATTACGTAGACAAGTTAGATGTCTTCAAGTCACCAAGGCCTGATGAAATACATCCTAGAATACTCAAGGAGATGAATGAGGAGATATCTGAGCCATTAGCTATTATCTTTGAAAAGTCATGGAAGACCGGAGAGATTCCAGAGGATTGGAAAAGGGCAAACAGAGTGCCCATCTATAAAAAGGGAAATAAGGACAATCTAGGGAATTACAGACCAGTCAGCTTAACTTCAAATACCTGGAAAGATAATGGAGCAAATAATTAAGTAATCAATTTGCAAACACCTAGATAATAAGGTGATAAGTGACAGCATGGTTTTGTCAAGAACAAATCGTGTCAAACCAACCTATCAGCTTTCTTTGACGGGGTAACAAGACGGGGTAACAGCCTTGTGGAGGGGGAGAGGGAAGTGGTAGACATGGTATATCTTGACTTTAGAAAAGCTTTTGATACTGTCTTGCATGACCTTCTCATAAACAAACTACGGAAATGCAACCTAGATGTAGCTACTATAAAGATGGGTGGAAAACTGGTTGGAAAACCATTCCCAGAGAAAACAAGGAGTACTTGTGGCATCTTAGAGACTAACAAATTTATTTGGGCTAAAACCCACTTCATCGGATGCATACAGTAGGAATATACATTATATATACACACACACACACACACACACACACACACAAATGGGTGTTGCCATACCAACTCTAACGAGACTAATCAATTAAGGTGGGCTATTATCAGCAGGAGGAAAAAAATTTTGTAGTGATAATCAGGATGGCCCATTTCAAACAGTTGACAAGAAGGTGTGAGTAACAGTAGGGGAAAAATTAACATGGGGAAATAGTGTTTAGTTTGTGTAATGATTCATCCACTCCCAGTCTTTATTCAAGCCTAATTTAATGGTGTCCAGTTTGCAAATTAATTCCAATTCAGCATTTTCTCATTGGAGTCTGTTTTTGAAGTTTTTTTGTTGAAGAATTGCAACTTTTAGGTCTGTAATTGAGTGTCCAGTGGATGAGTCATTACACAAACGAAAAACTATTTCCCCATGCTAATTTTTCCCCTACTGTTACTTCTTGTCAACTGTTTGAAATGGGCCATCCCGATTATCACTACAAAAGTTTTTTTCCCCCTCCTGCTGATAATAGCCCGCCTTAATTGATTAGTCTTGTTAGAGTTGGTATGGCAACACCCATTTTTTCATGTTCTCTGTATATCTATATCTATCTTCCTACCGTATTCTCCACTGCATGCATCCGATGAAGTGGGTTTTAGCCCACGAAAGCTTATGCCCAAATAAATTTGTTAGTTTCTAAAGGTGCCACAAGTACTCCATGTTCTTTTTGCTGATACAGACTAACACGGTTACCACTCTGAAACCATTCCCAGAGAGTAGCTATCAGTGGTTCACAGTCATGCTGGAAGGGCATAATGAGTGGGTCCTGCAGGGATCAGTTCTGGGTCCAGTTCTGTTCAATATCTTAATCAATTATTTAGATAATGGCATGGAGAGTATACTTATAAAGTTTGAGGACAATTCCAAGCTGGGAGCGGTTACAAGTGCTTTGGAGGACAGGACTAAAATTAAAAATGATCTGGACAAATTGTAGAAATGGTCTGAAGAAAATAGGATGAAATTCAACAAGGACAAATGCAAAGTACTCCATTTAGGAAGGAACAATCAGTTGCACACATACAAAATGGGAAATGACTGCCTAGGAAGGAGTACTGCAGAAAGGGATCTGGGGATCACAGTGGACCACAAGCTAAATATGAGTCAACAGTGTAATGCTGTTGCAAAATAAAAGCAAACATTCTGGGATGTATTAGCAGGAATGTTTTAAGCAAGACATGAGAGGTAATTCTTCCACTCTGCTCCATGCTGATTTGGCCTCAACTGGAGTATTGTGTCCATTTCTGGGTACCACATTTCAAGAAAGATGTGGACAAATTGGAGAGAATCCAGAGAGGAGCACAAAAATGATTAAAGGTCTAGAAAACATGACCAATGAGGGAAGATTGAAAAAAAACTGGGTTTGTTTAGTCTGGAAGAGAGAAGACTGAGAGGGAACATGATAACAGTTTTCAAGTACGTAAAAGTTTGTTACAAGGAGAGGGAAGGAGAATTGTTCTTCTTAACCTCTGAGGATAGGATAAGAAGCAATGGGCTTAAATTGCAGCAAGAGAGTTTTAGGTTGGACATTAGGAAAAACTTCTTAATTGTCAGAGTGGTTAAGCACTGGAATAAATTGCCTAGGGAGGTTGTGGAATCTCCATCATTGGAGATTTTTAAGAGCAGGTTAGACAAACACCTGTTAGGGATGGTCTAGATAATACTTAGTCCTGCCATAAGGCAGGGGACTGGACTAGATGATCTCTCAAGGTCCCTTCCAGTCCTATGATTATATGACTGAATTGAATAGATAGGCCTGTAACCAGAGCTGATCCGGAGAATAGGAGGGTGTGCTGTCTTCCAGGTGCTAAGATACGGGAGGTAGACCTAAGGTTGAAAAGGATTCTAAAGGGAGCAGGAAAGAATCCCCTAATTATCCTTCATCTGGTAACAAATGATACAGCTAGATTCTCGCTGGAAAGTATTAAGGGAGACTATGCTAGGCTGGGGAAGATGCTTAAGGAAATCGAGGCTCAGGTGATCTTTAGTGGGATTCTACCTGTTCCTAGAGAAGGGCAACAAAGGTGTGACAAGATTATGACAATCAACAGATGGCTTAGGCAGTGGTGCTATAAGGAGGGCTTTGGGATGTATGGCCACTGGGAGGCATTCATGGACAGAGGACTGTTCTCTAGGGATGGACTTCACCTGAGTAGGGAGGGAAATAGACTTCTAGGATGGAGGCTGGCACAACTGATTAAGAGAGCTTTAAACTAGGAATTTGGGGGAGAGGTTGGGAGATGTCCAGGTAATCTCCACGCCGGATTTTAGCATTGAGAGGAAAGAAAACGAAGTAAGAAAGGGTATAGCCGTGGGTAGGAGGAAGGGAAGTGTAGATACCAGTCTAATAGGTTATACTGGCTGTAGAATGACCGTGCCTAATAGGGTACAGAATGTGAGTGAGGCCAAACAGCAAAAATTAAGATGTTTGTACACTAATGGGAGGAGCCTAGGTAACAAAATGGAGGAATTAGAACTACTGGTGCAGGAAGTGAAACCAGATATTATAGAGATAACAAAAACGTGGTGGAATAGTAGTCATGACTGGACCACAGGTATTGAGGGGTATGTGCTGTTTAGGAAAGACCGAAATAAAGATAAAGGTGGTGGAGTAGCATTGTATATCAGTGATGAGGTAGAATGTAAAGAAATAAGAAGCAATGAAATGGATATGACTGAGTCCATCTGGGCAAAAATTACATTGGGGAAGAAAACTATTAGAGCCTCCCCTGGGATAGTGCTTGGGGTGTGCTATAGACCGCCGGGATCTAATTTGGATATGGATAGAGCCCTTTTTAATGTTTTTTATAAAGTAAATACTAATGGAAACTGTGTGATCATGGGAGACTAACTTCCCAGATATAGACTGGAGCATGAGTGCTAGAAATAATAATAAGGCTCAGATTTTCCTAGATGTGATTGCTGATGGATTCCTTCAGCAAGTAGTTGCTGAACCGACTAGAGGGGATGCCATTTTAGATTTGGTTTTGGTGAGTAGTGAGGACCTCATAGAAGAAATGGTTGTAGGGGATAGTCTTGGCTCAAGTGATCATGAACTAATTCAGTTCAAACTGAACGGAAGGATTAACAAAAATAAATCTGCAACTAGGGTTTTTGATTTCAAAAGGGCTGACTTTCAAAAATTAAGGAAATTAGTTAGGGAAGTGGATTGGAAGAATTTATAGATCTAAAGGTAGAGGAGGCCTGGGATTATTTTAAATCAAAGCTGCAGAAGCTATCGGAAGCCTGCATCCCAAGAAAGGGGAAAATATTCACAGGCAGGAGTTGTAGACCAAGCTGGATGAGCAAGCATCTCAGAGATGTGATTAAGAAAAAGCAGAAAGCATACAGGGAGTGGAAGAAGGGAGGGATCAGCAAGGAAAGCTACCTTATTGAGGTCAGAACATGTAGGGATAAAGTGAGACAGGCTAAAAGTCAAGTAGAGTTGGACCTTGCAAAGGGAATTAAAACCAATAGTAAAATATTCTATAGTCATATAAATAAGAAGAAAACAAAGAAAGAAGAAGTGGGACCGCTAAACACTGAGGATGGAGTGGAGGTCAAGGATAATCTAGGCATGGCCCAATATCTAAACAAATACTTTGCCTCAGTCTTTAATAAGACTAAAGAGGATCTTAGGGATAATGGTAGCATGACAAATGGGAATGAGGATATGGAGGTAGACATTACCATATTTGAAGTAGAAGCAAAACTCAAACAGCTTAATGGGACTAAATCGGGGGGCCCAGATAATCTTCATCCAAGAATATTAAAGGAATTGGCACATGAAATTGCAAGCCCATTAGCAAGAATTTTTAATGAATCTGTAAACTCAGGGGTTGGAGAATTTTGGACAATTGCTAACATAGTTCCTATTTTTAAGAAAGGGAAAAAAAGTGATCCGGGTAATTATAGGCCTGTTAGTTTGACATCTGTAGCATGGAAGGTCTTGGAAAAAATTTTGAAGGAGAAGGTAGTTAAGGACGTTGAAGTCAATGGTAAATGGGACAAAATACAACATGGTTTTACAAAAGGTAGATCGTGCCAAACCAATCTGATCTCCTTCTTTGAGAAAGTAACAGATTTTTTTAGACAAAGGAAATACATTGGATCTAATTTACCTAGATTTTAGTAAGGCATTTGATACCGTGCCACATGGGGAATTATTAGTTAAATTGGATAAGCTGGGGATCAATAGGAAAATTGAAAGGTGGATAAGGAATTGGTTAAAGGGAAGACTACAATGAGTCCTACTGAAAGGTGAACTGTCAGGCTGGAGGGAGGTTACCAGTGGAGTTCCTCAAGGATCAGTTCTGGGACCAATCTTATTTAATCTTTTTATTACTGATGTTGGCACAAAAAGTGGGAGTGTACTAATAAAGTTTGCGGATGATACAAAGCTGGGAGGTATTGCCAATTTAGAGAAGGACAGGGATATCCTACAGGAGGATCTGGATGACCTTGTAAACTGGAGTAATAGTAATAGGATGAAATTTAATAGTGAGAAGTGTAAGGTCATGCATTTAGGGATTAATAACAAGAATTTTAATTATAAGCTAGGGACGCATCAATTAGAAGTAATGGAGGAGGAAAAGGACATTGGAGTATTGGTTGATCATAGGATGACTATGAGCTGCCAATGTAATATGGCCGTGAAAAAAGCTAATCTGGTCTTGGGATGCATCAGGAGAGGTATTTCCAGTAGGGATAAGGAGGTTTTAGTACCGTTATACAAGGCACTGGTGAGACCTCACCTGGAATACTGTATGCAGTCTCCCATGTTTAAGAAGGATGAATTCAAACTGGAACAGGTACAGAGAAGGGCTACTAGGATGATCCGAGGAATGGAAAACTTGTCTTATGAAAGGAAACTCAAGGAGCTTGGCTTGTTTAGCCTAACTAAAAGAAGGTTGAGGGGAGATATGATTGCTCTCTATAAATATATCAGAGGGATAAATACTGGAGAGGGAGAGGAATTATTTAAGCTCAGTACCAATGTGGACACAAGAACAAATGGATATAAACTGGCCACCAGGAAATTTAGACTAGAAATTAGACCAAGGTTTCTAACCACCAGAGGAGTGAGGTTTTGGAATAGCCTTCCGAGGGAAGCAGTGGGGGCAAAAGATCTATCTGGCTTTAAGATTAAACTCGATAAGTTTATGAAGGAGATGGTATGATGGGATAACATGGTTTTGGTAATTAAATATTCATGGTAAATAGGCCCAATGGCCTGTGATGGGATATTACGGGTAGTGATCAATGGCTCCATGTCTAGTTGGCAGCCGGTGTCAAGTGGTGTCAAGGGGTCGGTCCTGGGGCCGGTTTTGTTCAATATCTTCATAAATGATCTGGAGGATGGTGTGGATTGCACTCTCAGCAAATTTGCGGATGATACTAAACTGGGAGGAGTGGTAGATACGCTGGAGGGCAGGGATAGGATACAGAGGGACCTAGACAAATTGGAGGGGACCTCAGGAGGTCATCTAGTCCAACCCCCTGCTCAAAAGCAGGACCCATACCCAATTAAATCATCCCAGCCAGGGCTTTGTCAAGCCTGACCTTAAAAACTAAGGAAGGAGATTCCACCACCTCCCTAGGCAACGCATTCCAGTGTTTCACCACCCTCCTAGTGAAAAAGTTTTTCCTAATATCCAACCTAAACCTCCCCCACTGCAACTTGAGACCATTACTCCTTGTCCTGTCCTCTTCCACCACTGAGAATAGTCTAGAACCATCCTCTCTGGAACTACCTCTCAGGTAGTTGAAAGCAGCTATCAAATCCCCCCTCATTCTTCTCTTCTGCAGACTAAACAATCCCAGTTCCCTCAGCCTCTCCTCATAAGTCATGTGTTCCAAACCCCTAATCATTTTTGTTGCCCTTCGCTGGACTCTCTCCAATTTATCCACATCCTTCTTGTAGTGTGGGGCCCAAAACTGGACACAGTACTCCAGATGAGGCCTCACCAATGTCGAATAGAGGAGGACGATCACGTCCCTCGATCTGCTCGCTATGCCCCTACTTATACATCCCAAAATGCCATTGGCCTTCTTGGCAACAAGGGCACACTGCTGGCTCATATCCAGCTTCTCGTCCACTGTCACCCCTAGGTCCTTTTCCGCAGAACTGCTGCCTAGCCATTCGGTCCCTAGTCTGTAGCTGTGCATTGGGTTCTTCCGTCCTAAGTGCAGGACCCTGCACTTATCCTTATTGAACCTCATCAGATTTCTTTTGGCCCAATCCTCCAATTTGTCTAGGTCCCTCTGTATCCTATCCCTGCCCTCCAGCATATCTACCACTCCTCCCAGTTTAGGATCATCCGCAAATTTGCTGAGAGTGCAATCCACACCATCCTCCAGATCATTTATGAAGATATTGAACAAAACCGGCCCCAGGACCGACCCCTGGGGCACTCCACTTGACACCGGCTGCCAACTAGACATGGAGCCATTGATCACTACCTGTTGAGCCCGACAATCTAGCCAACTTTCTACCCACCTTATAGTGCATTCATCCAGCCCATACTTCCTTAACTTGCTGACAAGGATACTGTGGGAGACCGTGTCAAAAGCTTTGCTAAAGTCAAGATACAATACATCCACTGCTTTCCCTTCATCCACAGAACCAGTAATCTCATCATAGAAGGCGATTAGATTAGTCAGGCATGACCTTCCCTTGGTGAATCCATGCTGACTGTTCCTGATCACTTTCCTCTCATGTAAGTGCTTCAGGATTGATTCTTTGAGGACCTGCTCCATGATTTTTCCGGGGACTGAAGTGAGGCTTACTGGCCTGTAGTTCCCAAGATCCTCCTTCTTCCCTTTTTTAAAGATTGGCACGACATTAGCCTTTTTCCAGTCATCCGGGACTTCCCCCGTTCGCCACGAGTTTTCAAAGATAATGGCCAATGGCTCTGCAATCACAGCCGCCAGTTCCTTTAGCACTCTCGGATGCAACTCGTCCGGCCCCATGGACTTGTGCACGTCCAGTTTTTCTAAATAGTCCCTAACCACCTCTTTCTCCACAGAGGGCTGGCCATCTATTCCCCATGTTGTGATGCCCAGCACAGCAGTCTGGGAGCTGACCTTGTTCGTGAAGACAGAGGCAAAAAAAGCATTGAGTACATTAGCTTTTTCCACATCCTCCGTCACTAGGTTGCCTCCCTCATTCATTAAGGGGACCACACTTTCCTTGGCCTTCTTCTTGTTGCCAACATACCTGAAGAAACCCTTCTTGTTACTCTTAACATCTCTCGCTAGCTGCAGCTCCAGGTGCGATTTGGCCCTCCTAATTTCATTCCTACATGCCCGAGCAATATTTTTATACTCTTCCCTGGTCATATGTCCAACCTTCCACTTCTTGTAAGCTTCTTTTTTATGCTTAAGATCTGCTAGGATTTCACCGTTAAGCCAAGCTGGTCGCCTGCCATACTTACTATTCTTTCGACACATCGGGATGGTTTGTCCCTGTAACCTCAACAGGGATTCCTTGAAATACAGCCAGCTCTCCTGGACTCCTTTCCCCTTCATGTTAGTCCCCCAGGGGATCCTACCCATCCATTCCCTGAGGGAGTCGAAGTCTGCTTTCCTGAAGTCCAGGGTCCGTATCCTGCTGCTTACCTTTCTTCCCTGTGTCAGGATCCTGAACTCAACCAACTCATGGGTCACTGCCTCCCAGATTCCCATCCACTTTTGCTTCCCCTACTAATTCTTCCCGGTTTGTGAGCAGCAGGTCAAGAAAAGCTCCCCCCCTAGTTGGCTCCTCTAGCAGTTGTACCAGGAAATTGTCCCCTACGCTTTCCAAAAACTTCCTGGATTGTCTGTGCACCGCTGTATTGCTCTCCCAGCAGATATCAGGAAAATTAAAGTCACCCATGAGAACCAGGGCATGCGATCTAGTAGCTTCCACGAGCTGCCGGAAGAAAGCCTCATCCACCTCATCCCCCTGGTCCGGTGGTCTATAGCAGACTCCCACCACTACATCACTCCTGTTGCTCACACTTCTAAACTTAATCCAGAGACACTCAGGTTTTTCTGCAGTATTGTACCATACCGGAAATCTGAATGGGAGTAACAGGGTTGTCTGATTAAGTGTGATGAAAAGAATGGCTGACTGACACACAAGTTCACTGCTAGGCTATAAGTCCTTTGAAATTTTTTTAGCATTATTTGTGTTAGCTCTTGCTTGAATTAGCAGTTGTGCATGATGGGCTTTGACAGAATCATGGAGAATATTCCAAAAGGCAAAAATTATTTACATTTCACAGCAGACTGATTAATTGTCTGTCTCTGTATGCTGAATCCAAGGTTATGAATGTCTCTGGTGCTTCTGTTTTAGTTGAATCAAAACAGAGCAATGTGGGTGTTTTCAGGCCAGACTCCTGCAGGCAGCGAGTTCTTTGCAGTGCTTTTCCTATGGGGAAATCCAGGCCATCATAGCAAGCCATTTTACAGAAGTGAAACTGGCATCTTGTTCTGCTGAGCCACTGCTATGTTGGCTGGAGAATAGTGCTGTGACAGTTCTGTGTCAAAAGTGTCACATCTGAAGACAATAAAGCTGCAATCTTAAGATTGTAAAGAAGGTGGGGTGAAGTTTTGGTTGCACTTGTTATGATATAAGTCACCAGTGTTCAGATATCAAAATTATCCTTGAGGCAATCTGGAGCCTTCAACTTCCAGATCAGAGGAAGTCAGGCAAGCTAAATGACCTGCTTTGTTGGTCCCTGGGAAGGAGGCTGCGGAGAATGCTGCTCAGTAGCCATCCCGCTGGCCAGCAGTTTCATGGTGAAATAGTGATCGTGGCCTCAGAAGATGCTACATATTCTATCCCCTCAGACAGTAAGTGCCTAATGTGGACGACAGCTTTGTTAGTAATCTGGTGCTCTTGAGGGAAAAAGTGCAGAGAAGAGGAGGATATTAGCCAATAGGTAGGTACAAAGTCAGAAGGCTGTTTTAGAAAGCACAGTCAAGGTCAAAAATGGAGTTATCTAGATCAGCGTTTCTCAAACTGGGGTCTGCAGACCTCTGCGGTCCACAAGGGTACTCCAAGGGGTCTGCAGGCCCCACTGATTAACTTCTCTTCCTCCCTCCCAGTGCCTCCTGCATGCCAGGGAACAGCTGTTCAGGAGGCGCTGGGAGGCAGGAGGCGGCACTGGGAGGGGGCGGAAAGAGGAGGGGCAAGGGTGGAGTGGGGATGAGAAGAGGTGAGGCAGGGGTCTGGGGGTCCCTGAAAATTTTAAAATCAAAATGGGGGTCCTCAGGTTGCTAAAGTTTGAGAACTGCTGCTCTCAATGATCCCCTATCAACTAGGTTTCAGTTACAAGTCTTAAGATAAAAAGAAAAGGAGTACTTGTGGCACCTTAGAGACTAACCAATTTATTTGAGCATAAGCTTTCGTGAGCTACAGCTCACTTCACGAAAGCTTATGCTCAAATAAATTGGTTAGTCTCTAAGGTGCCACAAGTACTCCTTTTCTTTTTGCGAATACAGACTAACACGGCTGTTACTCTGAAGTCTTAAGATGACTTTTCTAAGGTTATATCTACACTGCAATGAAAAGTGTGATTGCATTATATGTAGACATACCTGAGCTAGCTTGGATCTAGCTAGCTTGAACAACAATAGCACTGAAACAGCAGCTGCAAAGGCTAGATGCTCAAGTACCTACCCAGGGTCTTAGGCAGAGTTGTACAGCCTACAGCTTCACTGCTATTGTTACCCAAGCTAGTTAGATCAAAGATATCTTGGGTATTGTAGTGGCCTGTGATCATCCCTCCCCCTCAAGCTTGGAGGAAGGCCACTCTGCCTCACTACATCACACAGCAGATAGTCAATTATTAGGCTAGGGCTCTGGCAAGGCAGAGCAATGAGCAGTCTTTAGCTCAGTCTTCTGGCTAGGGCGGGCAGACAGCCAGCACACAAGGCACAGGCCTTCAGACCTAGGGCAAGTAGGCTGCCACCGCAAGAGTGGGGTCAGTGGCAGGGGGTAGGAGGCACGAGCCTCCCCCTACTGCACCAAGTCCCAGCCCAAGGCCCTAACAGTGGCAGTAATCCTGCCACTGGGCCAGAGGAGATCCTACCACAATATGCTGACTCATATTGAGAGCACAACTGGACTAATGTCTGGTTTCCTGGGCTACTTCCTACCAGTCCATTGCAGGGCTCCATCACCTGTGTATCCCCAGTCTCCTCTGTGTAAACAGCAGCCAGCAGTCCCAGCAGCTCCTCTCCAGTCGGTCTCCTTTGGGGTCAAGGTGCTACATGGCTCAATAGCAGGGCTAGAGTCCTGCAGCAGGCTAGACACATCTGCCTCCTTTGCCAGCTCCCTCCCAGCTGAACTGAAGGGCCTGCCTCTTATACTTCCTGTCCCGCCCCTCTGCGTCCAATGTGGGGGGTAAGGCTGGCTTGGCTCCACCCACCAAGGGGGTGTAGTGGTCACTCCCTGTAAAGTTCAGAGGGAGGCTACTGTGTCTCACTACGGGTTCGTCTATACAAGCTGCAGTCACGCCTGTGATTGCAGTGTAGACACACCCTTAAGAAGTCATCATAGACTTGTAATCTACAATGTCTTAAGTATGGGTACCCACAATCACTAGTAACTTTTGAAAATATTGGTCTTGGTAAAAAATTTTCCAAAACTGCCCATGTGAATTAGGAGCCTAAGTCCAATTTCAAAAGTGAGTAATTTAAAAGTCTAGGTTCTTCAAAAAGACTTAGTCTCCTAAATACCTAACTAATTTTTAAGAATGTGATATAAGGTCATAGCCACTTTTGAAAGATTTTCCTCCAATATTCCTGTCACACCTTATTACACCCTTGTCTTCCTCATCCCACTCACTTGTTTCCTTCAGTTACCTCCTTGTCCTGGGTTGATAGGAAGAAATAAAGAAAGACTTTGAAAAGAGTGAATGTATTGTGGCCCTTCTGAAAATGCAAGAGTCAGTGATCTTCCTGATAAACCACCTTCAGTTAGCAATGAAGACTTAGAATTCAGGGAAAGTAGCCTGAAAAAAATCTGTGTCCTCTGACTCTAGGCTGTTTTGTAGCTAGAGATAAAACAGGTGGCTAGAACTCCTGTGGAAAATAGCTTGCTTTTACAGCTACATTTTAAGACTATGGAACTAGGAACCATGGAAATGAAGATGAGATGTGTATTCCTGGTAGTAAAAGATTTTTCCTGTGAGAGAAAGTGGAGAACTGCAGCATGGGATGGTTATGCTCCCCCCATGCATCAGATTTTTTGATGCCAGAGCTCTGTTCTGGTGTTTAATCCAGAGGATCTTTCAGCTTTGTTTTAGTCTGAGGATGGCATTTTCTCAGAAGCTCAGGCTTGCTTCTTAAAATACACCCACAGGTTTCTGATCCCTATTTGATACCTTTTCCATGCTATGCATAGAAAACCAGATGGGAAACAGTGACATTGAAATTTGTTGTATTTTTTTTTAAGACAAAGAATTATTCTGCTTTTTGTTTACATAAATGAGTTAGATAGGCATCGCATTGTATAGCTTCACTTTACATTTGTCATGCTGCTTGCTCATATTGCTTTTTTCTCCCCCAGTCCCACTGGATCATCCTGTCAGCCTTCCATTCTGTTCTGATATGAGTCTTAAAAATCAGGGGCTATTCTTTCTGACAAGTGTGTCCCTTTATTATTACAAAATATGTATGCAGACTAATGGGAGACCCCAGGTTTGTTTGAGCATCCTCATCGGATTTTCCCACACTGCTCAGCAGGAATTTAGACACTTCTATCTTTCACTGGCATCAATCCTGATATTGGTTATGGTGCCCTTAAAGAGGAACAAACACTTAACCTGTATCATCAAGGAGATTAGTAGAGAGTTTTAAACTTAGTCCACATTTTATATAGCCCATGAGATGGTACATAAAGTCTCTCCATAGATAAGAACACCCTGGAGGTGTCTAATTGTTTGGCTAGGGGAGTCACAGTATTCAGATACTAACTGTATCAGATACAGTTGGTATCCTCATTATATAGAAAGAAAATTCACTAATGAATTTACGTGTTTGGAAAGTCAGTCAAAAAAGACATTCTCTGTGGTCTCACTTCTATTGTTTAAACTTTTTGGAACTTCCTCCATTCATCTCACAATGCAGAGAGACAATTAATTTGTGAAACTAAGTAATAGATCCAACATTGCATGTATAAGAGTGAGATCCTCAGCTTGTGGAAACAGATGTAACTCCATTGAAGTGAAATTTATACCAGTTAGGAATCTATCTTCTTTGTAGGATCCCAGAACTACCTAATAAAAATAAAAGAAAGATTTATCATTTATGGTGGTCATGAATGTCATTATTGAAAATGTCCACACTGTACTTTTGTTGAGTTTAAAACATTTTTATTCAGTAACCAAGCATTTTCAGGGAGGAAAAGAGACTAATTCATAGCTTGAATATCTGCATTTTCTGTATAGCTAGACAGTACAACACCATACTGCCATTTGTTTTGCATAAATTAAATATACCACACATTAACACCATATATAAACAATTGGGACATTTGGGCAAGCCAGCTCTAACTCAGTCAACAGGAATGTTAATGGTAAATTTTTGGCAACTTGCTGGTTGGGAGTAATGATAAATCTATTACTTCAAGCTAAAAAAAGCACATAAACAATACAAAGCCACTATGAAGGACAAAGAATGAGTAATATTTTAAAAGGGTTCTAACGTTATAGTACATGTGATGTGAATTTAAACACAATTTTGGAGATCTGTTCATTCTGTAATTTTAAAATAGCACATTAAAGTTCCTCTTTGCCTGTTTAATGTCTTGTCTGTCATGTTCTTCTAAATACAAAAGCTAAAAGCTGGCAACATAATTGCTGACACATGAATAGTCTGTAGACAGAAAGTACTTTAAGACTAAGTAGAACCAATTTATGGAGCTTTTTTTAAGCTTTAAGTAGTAAAGTACATGAGATGTGGCACTGCTAATGCCTAGACCTGCACGGCCAGGAAAGGAGATTTTATAAACTGAAAGGAAAAAATGCAAATGAATAGGTAGAAGTCTAATTGTTTCTCTGTTCCCCATTTACTGTTTTCTACTAATCCCAAACCCTCTCCTTTGTTTTCTATGCTGTTTCTTCATGCCAAGCTCCTGTGAAATTTCAATTTGTTTAAAAATGGGAACTTTGACTGAAAATTGGTCTATTTTCATTAAAAAATACAGTATCTTGTTCTATTTTGGACAGAAATCCTCAATCATAAAAATCAAAGTGTTGTTTTGTGGAAGTTTTAAAATAGTGCATGTTTTGATGCAAAATCTGACCTTGATTGGAACAAAATTTGAAATGTTGAATCAATGTGAAGGATTCACATACCTTTTATGATAAATGACATTGTGGGGCCCTGAACACTGCAGATGATTATCCAGTACACTAGCAAACTTCACGGGAGGACAACAGAGGTTGCTTATGTGGGTAGGACAGGCTCTTACCTACCTCCTTAATTTTAATCTTTATAAGATCTTTATTAATTTTAATTTTTTACTTTGCTAATATTAGCACTGTTATGGCTTCTCTTATGGAAAAGTCTTATAGAAGTAGTAGATATGAACCCTACAGAGGTAATACAAATAATAACTACTCTAAAAATCTCTGACTCAGATACTGGCTGGACCTCACATAGATGCATAGTGGGGATTCCTCACTCAGCCAGATAAGAACTAGGCATGACTGCAATCTCTGCTCTCAGATAGTGCAAGAACCCTGGAGCTGGGGGAACGCATCACTAAAAGGGGACAGTGGAGCACAGGGCTATGAACCACATTCCATCTGTATTAGCTTCTAGAATGGGTCTGGCACCCATGGGATAAGTATGCTGCACACCATAAAAAGGGTGCAGAAGTAGGTGTACATTCCCTGTGTGTCTCCATGATTCAGAAGGCCTCTGGGTGCTTCCGTCAGGACTGTTATGGCTTGGCACTCCTGTCCCCTGATACAGATGAACACCTGCATTAAACAAGAGCAGAATTTGGCCCACTCCCATGACATGCCAGAAGAATATTCTGGGTATATTGCTATTGTCTATAATATCAATCCTTTCTCTGGATGTAGTAGAAAAAACTGTGGCATTAAGCAGCAAGTGTTTCATTCAAAGCCCATTTATCACTAGGAAGGCTACAATTGACTTCAGAAAGCTATGGATCAGGCTCCCAAAGGAGTGATGTGTAGTAACCTGGATAAAAAAAAAAATCCAGTCATGCTTGCAGGAAAGAAGTTCCAGAAAAAGTCAAGAGTTAATGGGACTAAAATTACTGCTCAGGTCTGATGAGCAGAATGAATATAAATCTAATCTTATTTATTGCTTTAGGATTCTCACTGTAAGAAGCTCTAAAGTCCCATTTTCCTCAAAGTACTTGTCTCGAATCTAAAGAGAAAACAGAAGCTGGACACAAAAAATAATCTTGTTTGAAAAGTTAGCAGAGCATGTGTACTGCTGAATTACTAGAAAAAGCAGACAATGCTTATCTGTTACAGTAAGAGAAATGTTACTTTTCATCAAACTGGCTGTCAGTGGGCTACAAAATAATTTGACAAGAATTTCAGATCTATTTGTTTTCTTACTTTCAGATTATATAATATTTTGGCAGCAAATTTTCTATAAAATATAAACTTTCCTTACTATGTTTCCCTGGGTGGTCTATTATTTCTTCATTTACTTGGCTTTTATTTTGCCTTCAAAATTTGGATAAATCTTTTTCTGATCTTTTTGTAATGTGGGAGTGTTTCTTCAGGTTATTTTATTTTTTTTCCATTTGCCAGTTTCTTGACAAACCAAAATTGGATCCTTGAACCCCTTGACTTCTGTGGGGGAGAATTTGCATTAAAATTCCTTTCTTCCACTTTATGCTTTTAGTTTTGATTTAGATCCAATCTTACAAAGGACCTATTTTTGTTTCCCATTTGATGTAAGATTTTAGCATCTTCAGATCCAACCTCAAACCAGATCTGATACACCTGAGCCCTAGTCTAAGCCAAATTTGGATTCTTCTCCCCGTCCCCCCATCTTTGATTGATTTCACTGTGTACCTCATACCTGACCTCCAACATCTCTTCTATTCTAGTCTTGTAGCATTTATAAAAAGAGAATACATCTCATTCTGAACACTGACATATTGGAAATGTTGCATGTGTAGATCAATGTCCTAAAGAGAGACACCCCCTCCATATTCTCTTGTAACTTCATTTTGAGGATTTGAACTCTGTTCAGGGAGATCTAAAAGTACTACACAAGCCTATTGCAATGTAGTTACACTACTCTACCCTGAGATTTAATTTGCTAATTCTTCCTACATAGTGTAATCTGTGTGTTCGTACGTGGCTCTCCTTTGAAATAGGTTTTGAAGTATCTTTTATTTTTGGCAGTTTCTGGTTATTGCTATCATTGGATGCAGAGTTGAGTTATTGGTCCTTTTACTTTGGTTCTGAATTGCTTTCCTGACTTAAATGTTCTTGAGAAACTCCTGGAGGAAGTGTCAGGGACAATTTAGAACTAATAGCAACAGACAGCAGAAACAGCTGCTTACTCTATTATTTGTTTCTAAATGAATTTTCCTCTGCTGAGCCAACAACAAAATGACAACACAAAAGCTGGCAAGAAGAAGTGTGTTAGAGGAACAGGATAAGAAAATGACTGCAGTTGCACAAGCAAACTAAACTCTTTTAACGCTGCAAGATTTTCAACTTACCTATAAATTCTAGTCAAAGCCTCGTGAAATCCACAGTAGAGCACCTAAGAATGACCTAATGTAGACAGACTTTTCTTATCGTAGATAACTTTCTATCTATAATCAGTACTGTGACATGGAGTG
The DNA here is from genome assembly GCF_965152235.1 of Eretmochelys imbricata. NCBI lineage: Eukaryota > Metazoa > Chordata > Testudines > Cheloniidae > Eretmochelys > Eretmochelys imbricata. The sequence continues at coordinate 247,717,155 of NC_135573.1, forward strand.
GAGAATCAGGTTCACTATCATAATTCATACATACAAGGAGACAGAGCTCACATTGTTTATACAGTTGAGCACTCAAATGTCAGGAAATGCCAATGATCTATTAAGTATATATAAGAATACTAAGATGGAAGTTTCAGGGGTATTTTTATAAAGGAACAAACAGAAAAAAGGCTACATTGGAGTACCCTTTGCCACTGTTGATGTTGTTAACTCATGTAGGAATTTCTAATGGAAATTCCATAGACTTGCCAGAGGAGGATCTTGACTTGTATTAGCTTCCCACTCTTCCCCTTGGCCTGCTTACTACACTAAACCAGGCTTTGTTCATGCATGGCAAAATCGGTTACAGAGTAAGTCCTCCAGAAAATGTAGAGATGCCACATTTCCTGTACATTCTTCACGCAGCCTTGTTTCCTGTGACACTTCCTGCTGGGAAGCAAAAATAAAGAAGACCAGGACAGGGCAATAACAGGCTGCAGCAACACAAAATAGCAGGAAGTTGTGTTAAATTCTATATTATAAACAATATGCAGAAGTGAAGTATCTTGACACCAGTTTTCTCATCAGTAAAATAGTACAGTATCTACTGGCTTGGAGGGAAATGGTGCCACTTCCGTTCTCCTTCTGTCTTCCAAAAGGACAATTCTTATTTGGCTGGTATTCATGCTACCTTATTCTCCTCTGTGCTTCGGTGTAGGGGATGACATAAACGTGAGATACCATCTCAACTGCCTGGAAGAGATGGTTATCTACAAATCTGTCTAATTTAACAAAAGGGTAAACAAGGTTGTGGTTTGCCCTAAAGGAATTGCCAGGGTATTATCAGGTGGTTTGTTTCTGACCCAGAAAGGGCTCCCCAGAGCAAAATAGTGTTGCTAACCTCTGAAAGGCCACGGATACAGCCTTCTGCTCAAGAATGGCCAGTAATTCTTTGAAAGCAAAAGAATTCTTTATTTAAATAAATAAGGGGTTATGTAACCAGGTGCAGACTCACCAGTGGCACCTCCTGCTGGTCATTTCAGGGAATTAGCATTCCCACTTCCAGAGCACCCTCTGTCAGCTGCTGTTTCGCCTTGCTGCTGGCTCCCGTGTCCCTCCCAGGACCCCAGTGCCCCTTCAACTGGGTGCTGCCCCCTGGCAGTATCCCACAGCACTGGGTCTCCCCCTCCCAGGGGAACCCCCCACCCACTATCCCCACCTCGCCTCAGTCCTAGGCTACTGCCAGTCACCAACTAGCCCCCACTCCCTGGGGCAGAATGCAGTATAAGCCACTATCACAGGTGAGGGGGTTTGGACCTGCCGCCTCTGCCTACCTGTGGCTGCCCCCTGCAACCCCAGTCTCTAATAGGCCTTACCAGGCCCAAGTATGGGGCTTTCTTAGGCCAGAGCTCCCCGGCTCCCTTGGCCTATCCCCAGCCCTGCTCCCCTCCAGATACTTAGTTAAGCCCCTGCAGCCAGGCCCTTCTCTCTCTCTCTCAACGCAGAGAGAGACTCTCTGAGCTTCTGGCTCACAGCCTTTATAGAGCCAGATGGGCTTGGGGATGGCCCCCAGCTGAGGCTGCTTCCCCAATCAGCCCTGTTGCCTTTCTCCTGCAACAGCCCTCTCTCAGGGCTGTCTTATACCACTCTGGACCCGAGCGAGTGGTCACCCCGCTACAGGTTACAATGTTATTTAATAAAGCAGGAAAGAATAGAGTCAAATGAATAGAATTTAGTATGGAAAGAACTAAAGTGGTGCAGCAAAATCAAAGACACAGACTACATAGGATATCTGACACAAGCAGGAAATACAGTGGTGTCAATGTAACAAGCCTATAGAGGTCAGGTACACCCCAGAGGCTTTTTAGTCTTAATGTTATAATTTACCCAGCATTTAATACAATGTGATATATGTAGTCTCTTATAGACACATACCAGCAAACTATCACTATATTCGTAGATTAACACACTTGCTTAACATTAACATTTAACATCCTGACAGGTTTCAGAGTAACAGCCGTGTTAGTCTGTATTCGGAAAAAGAAAAGGAGTACTTGTGGCACCTTAGAGACTAACCAATTTATTTGAGCATAAGCTTTCGTGAGCTACAGCTCACTTCATCGGATGCATACTGTGGAAAGCACAGAAGATCTTTTTATACACACAAACCATGAAAAAATGGGTGTTTACCACTACAAAAGATTTTCTCTCCCCCCACCCCACTCTCCTGCTGGTAATAGTTTATCTAAAGTGATCCCTCTCCTTACAATGTGTAAGATAATCAAGGTGGGCCATTTCCAGCACAAATCCAGGTTTAACAAGAACGTCTGGGGGGGGGGGTAGGAAAAAACAAGGGGAAATAGGTTACCTTGCATAATGACTTAGCCACTCCCAGTCTCTATTCAAGCCTAAGTTAATAGTATCCAATTTGCAAATGAATTCCAATTCAACAGTTTCTCGCTGGATTCTGGTTTTGAAGTTTTTCTGTTGTAATATTGCAACTTTCATGTCTGTAATCGCGTGACCAGAGAGATTGAAGTGTTCTCCGACTGGTTTATGAATGTTATAATTCTTGACATCTGATTTGTGTCCATTTATTCTTTTACGTAGAGACTGTCCAGTTTGACCAATAACACCCATTTTTTCATGGTTTGTATGTATAAAAACATCTTCTGTACTTTCCACAGTATGCATCCGATGAAGCTGTAGCTCACGAAAGCTTATGCTCAAATAAATTGGTTCGTCTCTAAGGTGCCACAAGTACTCCTTTTCATTTAACATCCTGTAAGTGTTGGCCAGGCGGTTACAAGATGGATGGTGGGGGGGGGAATACCATTCAAAACGCAGGCATCCAGCTTTATTTACAAGCAAGACCCATACACTCTTAAATAATAGATAAAAAGGAGATCAGACTTACACTCTTCCTTCGAATTTCCCTCCGATTCATCAAGAGGTCCTTCGGCTCTGTCTGAAAGCTTTAGGAAGTGCAGTTTCTTCAGCTGTGCTGCTGCTCCGTGGTGGTGGCAGTGGCAGTTGCTATTGCTGGGGTAGTTACCTATTGCCAAGGCAACCCCAGGGTTCTTTTGCTGCTGCTGCTTCTTTTGCTTCTTATTCTGGGTGGCTAGTTTTCAGGTACCTTCTTCTTTGCAAGTGTTTTGCAGCTTTTGCTGTCCTCCAGATCCCAAATCCATTACAATTCCTCCTGCTGGTCGTTGGCTTTTTCTGCTGGTTGCCCTCTTGAGGTAATCTCATTTACATAATTTATTAGCCTGGCTCAGCCAATCAGCTTCCAGATATTAGCATATTTCCTCTTCCTGTCTAGATCCTCCCCTTTTATTAGCATGACACATGTAGTCACATGTGCTTGCCTGTAATTAGCATGCTGTCAGTCTAGAAATGCTCCTCCCCTGACACCATCTTGGTTTCTAGGACATTGCTGAGTCATTTCCCATTTCTACATCCTCCCTACATCCGCAATCTTGGTCAGCCATGTTGGATTTTCTAAATTTAAACTAACATTAATTTCTACTTAATTAGAACCTTAACCTTCAAACTAATTAATTTTTTTCTGCAAACTAAGATGTCCTGATACTGTCACCACACTTTTTATGTCCAGTTAAGAGACTTGTAATTTTACAATATTTAAAACCATTCTGAGGTTTTTCTGCAAGCTTCTGTCAGGGTACTGCTGAGTATCCTAGAATGTTCAGCATAAAAATCTCTCACTACAAGATCTCAAAGTTGAGAAACCCTCTGTGGATTTATTGTACAACTTGAGCTACCAAATTCCACAGAAGTTCTAATATTCAGGCATGTCAGACAAGAAAATCATTAGAGAAAGAGTGGGGGAATTGTTTTCTGATAAAACTGAACCATCTGTATGAGACTTCAGTTGCCCAAGGATGCTTTGGCCTTGGGATTGTGAATCCCACCCATCCTATTCAAGCAAAGACCAATTTCTGTGCATGAAGTAACATTTCAGGCTCATTTCAGCCTGAGGGGCACTGTCCTGAGTGCAAAACAGTGCCATTATCTTGCCCAAGGTACTGTGTGTGCCTTCTGAGGCTCTCTGGCACCCAAGGGTTGCATAATTGCTGGCATACCCCTTAAGGGAATGCAGAAGCTATGACCAACCTCAGCTAGCCTATTCAAAGGGGACAAGGGGCTACTGTTCCACCTCCTCTCTGTCTCTGTTTCCCTCATTTGGGGTGACTAGACTCCTAGGGAGCATTAGGAGGGAGGAGCCTTGGCACTTGGGAGCACAAAGTCTTCAGTTTTACCTGCCCTCTAAGAGGGAGATGGAAAGGTGGGAGAATTGCACCTTCTCCTTCCCTCGCACACATGCAGAGGTGCAATCCTGCCCAATCTACTATATTTAGACAAGGGTAGTCAAAGAAGCTGCAACACCCTAATGATAAACTCCCACCTCTCCTTTGCTCTGATGTGAATGACAGTTCACTCAGCTGCTCATACTGACTTCCCTCTCATAAAAAGTAATAATTAAATCTGAATTACCTTTTGCTTAAGCCTAGAAACAGCCTCTCATTGCTGCCAAAGGACTTCAAATGCTCTTCTTGACTATGCATATTTTACACACACCTGAATTTCAAGGGAGCTGAGCACCTTACTCCCTTAGGTTCCTTTGAAAACAATACCCATATTATCAAGTCCTTTGGAGGTTTACAATACATGAACATAAGAATGGCCATACTGGGTCAGACCAAAGGTCCACCTAGTCCAGTATCCTGTCTTCTGACAGTGGCCAATGCCAGGTACTCCAGAGGGAATGAACACAACAGGTAATCATCAAGTGATCCATCCCCTGTCGCCCATTCCCAGCTTCTGGCAAACAGAGGCTAGGGACACTTCAGAACATGCTATTCTCATCCATGAGGAAAATACCATGAGAACAACATTTCTTTGGGTACTATGGCACTTACACTTCCAGACCCAGTAGAAGACAGATAGGCAGAGGGAAGGAGAGAGAAAAAGATTATATTGTCCATAAAAGAAGAGCAATGGGTGTAAATCAATCCTCAGATTAAGTGCTTTGAGATCTTTAGATGAAAGGCACTATATATAAGTACGTGTGATGATCACTCATCCGTCAAATAGGCTGATCTCTTGTCCCTATAAAATGACATATCTCTATCATCTTTTGAGTAGGTTGCTGTACAGCATACTTAAAAGAGCGGGGGCAAAATTTTCAGACGTGCACATGTGATTTTGGAGCCTGTGTTCTTTTCAAAAGGGACTAAGGTACTTTAAAGCCTAAATCCCATTGATTTACAATGGGACTTAGGCTCCCAGGGCCCAGATCCTGAAACATACTGAGATACCTAGGCCCAGATCCTCAAAGCCCAGATTTCAGTGGGAATTAGGAGCCTAAATACCTTTGAAGATCTGACCCTCAACCACTCTTGAAAATGGGATTTAAATCCCTAAATCACTTAGGCACTTTTGAAAAACTTACCTTAAGTCTCAGTGATAGTCAATGGGTCTTAGGCCCCTAAGGGCTAGATTTTTAATGGTATTTAGGTACCTAGTGGAATTTTCTGAAATCAATGGCAGTTAGACATCTAGATGGTTTGCAAATCCCACTAGGTGCTCAAATACTTTTGAATCTCTGTCCCATGTGTCTAAGGGCTGGATTCACAAATGTATATTTAGATACCTAACTGCTTCTTAAGGCATCTCTGTCCAACTTTTAGGTGCCACATTCTTAAAACCACTGCTAAGCTGCCACCTAAACTGCAGGAGCCTAAATTTCTGCTGGTGGGCGCAAAGCCACCTTAGTCCTGATGCTGCCTCACAGCTAAGGAACAGCTTGGGACCCTAGCTTACATGTAAGCTCTCGTAGGATTCTCACACTAGGTGTTCACCTTCCTGTCTTGCCTCTGGGGTCTGATCCAGTAGGTGGGCCTAGTGCATGCCTAACTTGCACAAAAGGCAGCCAAGGGTGAGAGGGCATCTATACGCCCCATAGGCCAGTGGTTAGTGTTATGTTTCACAGCATACAAACAGCAAAATTAGAATAAAACATAAAATACTCTTCCTGGAAGATAGCAATGTAACACTACTTTATTTCTTAGAATTCTGAACACAAACACACAAGAACCCCAAAACCAAAGAGAAACAAAACAGGCTTCTCCTAAAACACAGAGCCAACCAAGTCACCCCACCTTACTCTAACTGACTGTCTGCAAACTGACTTTGCTATGCCCAAATGCCTCACTTCCCTACAGAGCCTCCTATCCTACAAGCAGGACCAGGATTTATAGTGACAGGCTGTAATCTTCATAGTGTTCAACACACCACAGGTAGAGATGTGGGATACCCAGATTTGAATCCCTACTATGCCTGATTTGGTGCAGGGATTTTATCTTGGTCTCCCACTTCCAAGGTGAGTGCCCTGGCCAGCAGGGTGTTCTGGGGTGGGTTTCTCTTAATCTCCTTTGTTCCACTTTGTATAAATAATTAAATAGTCACTGGAGCAGACAATGAACCTGACTGTTCCATATCCAAGATAAGTGCCCTAACCTCTGGTCTATTGGCTATAATGGCATGGGGAGTCTCTCCCTGCTCTAGCGTTTTTTTCTATGAAAAAGGGCACGGACTACTTAAGCAGTGGACATGGTTTAGGCATAGAATCATAGAAATGTAGTGCTGGAAAGGACTTCGAGAGGTCAGCTAGTCCAGCCCTGCACTGAGGAAGGATCAAGTAAACCTAGACCATCCCTCACAGGTGTTATCTAACCTCTTCTTAAAAACCTCCAATGATGGGGATTCCACAACCTTTCTTGGAAGCTTATTCCAGTGCTTACCTATTCTTATAATTAGAAAGTATCCTAATATCTAACCTAAATCTCCTTGCTGCAGATTAAGATGATTACTTCTTGTCCTACCTTCAGTGGACATGGAGAACAATTGATCACTGTCCTCTTTATAGCAGACCTTAACATATTTGAAGATTGTTACAAGGTCCTCACTCAATCATCTTTTCTCAAGACTAAACATATCCATTAAAAAAATCTTTCCTCATACGTCAAGTCTTCTAAAGCTTTGATGATTTTTATTCCTATCCTCCAGATTCCCTCCAATTTGTCCACATCTTTCTTAAAGTGTGGTGCATAGAACTGGATACAGTTCTCCAGCTGAGGTCTCAGCGGTGCCCAGTAGAGTGGGACAATTACCTGCTGTGTCTTACAAACAACACTTCTGTTAATACACCCAGGGAGGATATTAGCCTTTTTCACAACTACACCACATTGTTGGCTCTCATTCTATTTGTGATCCACTATAACCCCAGATCCTTTTCAGCAGTACTACTGCCTAGCCAGTTATTCTCTATTTTGTGTTTGTGCATTTGATTTTTCCTAACTGTGTCTTTACTAACTTTCATCTTGTTGATTTCAGACCAATTCTCTGATTTGTCAAGGTTATTTTGGATTCTAATTCTCTCCTCCAAAGTGTTTGCAACCCCTCCCAGCTTGGTGTCACCAGCACATTTTATAAGCATACTACTTCATTATCCAAATCCTTAATGAAAATATTGACTTGTACTGGACCCAGGAAAGACCCTGTGGGACCCCATTAGATATGCCCTCCCAGTCTGACAGAAAGCCATTGATGACTACTCTTTGAGTTCGGTCTTTCAACCAGTTTTGCACCCACCTTACATTAATTTAATCCTGACCGCATTGCCCTAGTTTACTTTTGATAGCTAACTACACGAGAAAGTTCACAGCTGAGAGTCCTGAGTGCAGGGTGGCCCGTAAGGCCCAGATCAGTGGGAGTTATGGGCCCAAATACCTTTAAGGTTCTGGGCCCTAAACCTTGTCCCTTTTCTCTGCCTTTCACTTAGGGTGTAAAAAATTGTTTTAAAATTTAAAGTGTATTTTTTATTTAAACAAAATACAGGTTTATCTTTAGAAAATAAACGTATCTAAAATTAATTTTGAAAATGACAAGTTAAGGCCTAAGCTTCTTGTAATCTAGTAAAATCATTTAAATTATAGACAAAAATAATATTAAGTAATACATATTTGCTGCCCTTTTTAAAAGAAAGTCAAACCGCTGAACTAGTGGAAGTCACTGGCTAAGCATCTGGAACCAGAATTAGCTGAAGTGCTAAATCAGCTTTTGACAGCAGTTGCCTCTTCTGCACGTGCAGAGAGAATTTCACTTCAGTTTACTCAACTAGTTCAGTTCAATGACTAGTTCATTCAAAGTTAAGAAACCAATTGGGAGTTGAAAAAGCAGGAAAGCTTATTTCCCTCTTCCAGACTATGAATAAAAACTAAGTGAGAGGATGTGATCCACTAGTTCTAAAATTGTGAAGGACATAATGAACAGAAATAATCAGTTCAATTCACAAACTTCAGATAATAATTCCTTTGTTTAATAAATCAGTTAGTTTTAAATGTAACACATGTTTTGATAAGTTCTTTTTCATATGTAGCCAGCACAGTTAAGGTAGTTTTATGTAATACAATATTTAAATACTGTTTTTAATTAAATTTCCATCCAGCTTGACACAAATCACAAATAAAAAATGGATCATCATCTAATAAATAAAAATGCATTGTTCACCATTTTCTAACATAATACAAATGTAAAAATTAAAAATCTGAATAAATGTAACGGAACCTATATAACTACTTAAATAAATGTGTCCAGACATAGTGTAGCCTCCTGGTTACCAAAAAGAAACACCAAATTTAGTGCAAAGTCTATTTGTAGTTGCAAATCAATATGTTTTAATGGTTACCAACCATGGAGAATCAACCTTTACTGAGGAAAATAACTAAATGTATGGGTGTAAAACTCAATTAAAACAGATGATTTAAATCATGATTAAAATTGGTGATTTAAATTGCTTTGATTTAAATCAATCCTCCCTGATTTCCTGGCTAGCTTAGTCCACTCCCTGCTCAGCTTGCTGGCTCTGGGGGTCCCTTCCTTAGGTGCCTAAATCTCCCCATGCATTGTATGGGGAGCCTGAGCATCTAACTCAGTGCTCTGAATTCCACTAGGGTACCTAGCAGTTAGGCATCACAAACACAGTATTGCAATTTCTAAGACCTCTTAGTGAACCTAGTCCTAAATCACTTCTGAAAATGAGATTTAGGTGCTGTTTTTAGACAGCTAAATAATTTACTTCAATAGGAAATGTTCTGTGCTTTTGAAAATCTGCCCAGTAAAGTAGAACCCAATGTTGATTATTGACATCCTATATCAGGGAAATACAAACCACCCAGCTGACAGCTGCACTGGCGATCTGTCAGTAGCCTGTGAGCTTTCGCTGAATTGGGTAAACTTTAGCAAGTTGCAGCAACACTCATTTTTAATATGGAGGTATAAACCCCTTGAAGTTACAGACTCCAATATAAAGAAAAGGAGTACTTGTGGCACCTTTTATGCTCAAATAAATTTGTTAGTCTCTAAGGTGCTACAAGTCCTCCTTTTCTTTTTGCAGATACGACTGCTACTTTGAAAAAAGGCTCCAAGATGCAATCATCCTTCATTGCACAAGTGGATTCCAGGATCAAGGGATCAAGATCGAGCCTGGCATGCTAGGGTGTGTAGCCTCTGTAGGTCATGCACCCTTTCTAGGTAGGCAGCTGCAGCTGCAGAGCTCCTTAGGCAGAATTCAAACTTTAGTTACAACATTTTATAACCCTGGAAGCTAAATTGAAATTTCTCTCAACACTGACTTGGACTTCTAGGCCCTAAATCAACAGCCCTGAATCCTTGCAAGTGTTACATCAGAAATTCTATGGTACTGCTCAATTTCTAAGAAATAGTCATGATGAATTCAGTCAGGAGATTTTGGGCCTTATTTTGATATAACCTTTTTAGCTATGTAGCAAGAGATTTGTACTGTATCTGTCCTTCGAGGATGCTTGTAAATGCACTTCAGATGTAAGAGAAAAGCAGTCTATATAGCTTGTTGATGCCAACTAAACTAAGACATTGCCACTTTGTTACAGGAGTGAAGCAGTTTAGGGAGATTGAGAGAATTCATATGGTGTTGCCTAAGATGCTCAGTTAGTGATTTTATTTTATTTCTGTGCATCTGTCATATGCTCAAAGAGCTGAGTTTCAAACTTATCTTTTCTGATGAACTAATACATTCAGCATTTTAATTCCAGTTTTTGTCCCAGCAGCTTTTTTTCTGAAAGTCACTAAAAATATTCAATATATCCTTTTCTTCCTTCTTCAGAGAGTGTCCAGCACAGCTATTACTTTTATGAAAACTAACCTTTAACTGTATGAAAGCCTTGATATTTGAAAAAGGAAACCAAACACTGTATACCTATCCAAACAGCAAGGAATTATAGTACTGAGTTTTCACACTGAGTTTTACCCTAGTCACACTGGAAAAATCCAATGATTCATCTAAACCACTATTCTGCCTCCAACAGTGCTCAGTCCCAGATGCTTCAGAGCTGTGGGTGCTGGACAGATATCTTTTTGATGGCCTCTTGATGCCTGAGGAGATCAAATGCATCAGTACTGGAGATCCCTGTGACTAAGGTAGTAGGGGAGAAAAAGAAAATGTAGCCAATATAATTACAGGCTTCAGAGTAGCAGCCGAGTTAGTCTGTATTTGCAAAAAGAAAAGGAGTACTAGTGGCACCTTAGAGACTAACCAATTTATTTGAGCATAAGCTTTCGTTGCATCCGACGAAGTGAGCTGTAGCTCATGAAAGCTTATGCTCAGATAAATTGGTTAGTCTCTACGGTGTCACTAGTACTCCTTTTCTTTTTGCCAATATAATCAGCTACTTAGGACTGAACCCAGCTGCCACAAGAAGACACAAGCAGCTGCCCCATAAGCAATAAAGAACAAGTCTCACTTGAGCTCTGCAACTTCCACTGGATACTTACTTCAAAACAGAGCTCAAAGTCCTGCTCTTAATCTTTGAGGTACATTTTAACAGTACCTGGCTACAACAGAGACTTCACCCTCCTACAAACTTATACTCCCTAGAATTAAGGCAGCTATAAAGACTCATGGTCAGGCTAACAGGTACTGAGATTCCAAGTATGGTACTCTCTGCTGGAGGAGATCAGAACGAATGTTTTCAGATCAAAGTTTAAGACATACCTTTTTAGCAAAGCCTTTTTCTATGATCAGTGCATAAAAATACATTTATAACTATAAAACTGTTTAGCTGTAACATTTACAAACCCTGTCACCCAGGAGAATGGAGAGAACTCTTTGGTTCTGACCTGTTTTGTTTCTTCATAATTTTGTCCGGTGTTTTGATACCAAGGTGCCAGGCGATAGCTAGTATCCAGAATGCAAGGCATCTGCTGTGCTGCCAACCCCCCTGCAGTCAGGGCAGGGAAACATGACATTGCACATGCTGTCCTGCAGTCATGCAAGAGGAGACCATGGTGTGAAAAGAAGGTGGCATCAGAGGAGAACTGAAGACCAAAGACATGATAAAGGTAGGCTTCTTTTATAGCAACACCCCACTCAGTTTCACCACATGAGGTACATTATCATCTCGTCTGACTGATTCTCTGTTGTAAAAGATATTTTTCCAGGTGCAATGTGTTGCAGTTTTCAGTCATTTGTGTAACTGCCTGAAAGTTTTTATTCATTTTGTTAAAAGTCCGAGTGAAATGGTTACTCAACAAAAATGACAGAGTTTCTCATTGGAACAAATGACTAGTTTGATAGGATGACTGATGTGGTAAAAATCTGGGAATTCTGCATTGCTTAGGAATGAGAACTTAGGTGTGAACTGATTCTGACTGAAAATTGCAAAGCATTGTGTATGTCCAATAAGTTGTTAAATGCTGGTAACGTCATAACATCTATCAGGGGTGCATCTACATATGATGTGGCTGTTGTACACATTAATTTCATTTTTATAGATTGAAATGCTTTTCTGTTTGTATAAAGAGCTTTAATGTTGAGGTTGAAAAGCTTTGTGGTGGAAACAAACTTGCAAGATCAAAATAAAAACGTACTTTCCATATTCTTGTACGGAAGAGTGAATAGCCTCAGAGGAGGCTGCATTTGAGTCATTAATGAAGTAATTCCTATTTATAGTTGCATTTCTGTTTGTAAAGTGATTTAGGATCCTTTAGGATAAAAGGTGCCAGAATAGTGTCAAATCATTGCCATTAAACAGTGTTATAATATATGAGGCACAAAACAAATGGCAATAAAAAGCTTAGAAAACTATATAGAGAAGAGGATAAAGCAGATCTCTTGGCTGGGAAGAGACTGAATGAGTAGAGCCAGAGGACAGATACTTTAGAGCAGGGAAATTTCTTTGGCTTCCTCCTACAAATAAATCAATGATTTCACCACTTATGTGCTTCACAGTGTTACTGGCAGGTCAGAAATTCCTCTTAATGTTTGGGTTTTTTTAGTCTAATATTTATGGTGTATGTGGAACATGCCTGAAAACTCTTAACTTGGCCAGTGTGTTCTCAAAACGAAGTAAAGTAACGTAGAATAAACAACATTTGTTTCACTCGCACAGTACAACACATCCAGGGTACATAACTTCTAACAGACACATTGATTGTTTTGCAAACTAACTCAACAGACAGGACTGCATTCTCCCCTGGCTAACACTCTTTTGCAATCAGAAATACGTAGTCCAGGGTTCCTGTACTGCGTAGAGTGTGAGGGAGTACAGAATTTTCATCACAACAGTTTATGTTTAGCTGGATATTCCCAAATGGAACAACTGATTGCAGAGATCTCTAAAGAACTATATTTATTATGTAAACTGGATAGCAATCTTTATTAAAGGCAGTCCTTACGGCAGACCACTCTAGAACATAGATTTGTTTCCATCCCAAATGTTCAGCTGCTTGAGTCATCTGACCACTGAAGAACTAGGACTGGATCTTGTCTGACACACTTTTCTCCCATGCTAATAACTTAAAAGTGAGTTTATTTGATAACTAAATTAGAAAGGCAAGTACCAGTATAAAATAGGTACTAATTGCTAGAAGTCAGTTAAGTTATACAAGTGTCAAACTGGTGTGAGTGAAGCCAGAATCAGGCCCTCCAGCTCTGCTATTATGCTCCTCTCTTGCCCATTACCAATTTTTGCTTAGAACACACTCAAGTGGAAGAAAAATTTTGTTAATTACAATTGAGTGGTAGCCCAGAATTCATAAAAGTACAAAATTTTAACATAATTAAAATAATAATAGGTCTAGGAATACTTAATCCTACCTCAGAACCGGGTGATGGACAAAATGATCTTTTGAGTTTACTTCCAGCCCAACATTTCTGTGATTCTACAATTACAGCATGGACAGATGATACCTGTGCTTATATGGCCCCATCAGTGTAGTGCTGAGTACCTCAAAAACAAAGAATTTACTCTCATCTTGAGGTAGAGAAATGTTATTGTCCCCCTTTTATAGATCTGTCTGGGTGCTGATATGGCTCTCAACAAATGAGCCGATACTGAGAGCGTGCGGAGTCAGTCGACGCTACGCCTGTCTCATGAGACAGCTCATGGTGTCCGACACCATCAGGTGGTCCAGAGACATCTATACATCATAGGACACCGCCAGTACCAGGTCAAGTGACCGAGAACGCCGACCAGGGAAATAACGCACTTCCTTCCCTGGCAAACCAAGGGATGCACTCCACCCATGTACTTATTCTCTACAACAATACTGACTTGGACTCTTAATACATTCCATGGATGGCGTACCTGAGCCCATTTATCCACCAACGCTTTAAAAACTCCCACACCCCAATCTGGATCTATGCTGGTTATGTGATATGTATGTACCTCGTGAACCTTGTAATCAACACTTGCAATCCCCCATAACCCAAGCCCGACCCCAGATGCACAGTACCCTCCCTCTTAACTTGTGTAAATTTGATTTTAAACATTAACTTTAATAAAAAATTGTAATCACCTCACAAACATTAATGGAGAGTTCTCACCTCTCAGAGCTACTGTTTCACTCTGGCTGCAAACTCAGGCAGACATCATCATCAGTTACATTCTTCAGGCTTTGCTTTGCAGTTATGACTGAGAGTTAGCAACTTAATTTGTTTTAACAAAGCTGAGACTCGGATATAATCACCTCACTGAAGGAGCCGATGCCCTAGGTATGGGCTATAACACCAACGCTTTAGTTCAACTAGTTTCACCATGTTGAAATCCAGATAATATGTATTTTAAACAATAAGACGCTTACGATTTTAATTAATGTTATTAAACATATTATGCAATAATTACCTCACTTTAGGCTTAGTTTACAGTTTATACAAACACCCTTTAAAAATGAATTGACTAAAATTGGAAAAGACTCCAGAAAGACAATATAGCGAGATGTAAAATTATGGAACTCCATCTAAGAAGAGGTCTTTGAATATGATTTTTCAAATAGAGATGTCAATTTTAAAAGGGAGGTCATTTCTTGAACAAGCAAATCCTTATGTTGCAAGTGAAATAGCAAGGACCATAAGTTTGTAAATCATAAAGACAGTAAAAATGTAACATCTAAAGAGTAAGTTAGGAAGGAATTGGCCTGAACAAAAACCCAGATCTGGACACTCCTGAGCTTGTGGAGTTGGGGGAGATCAGAGCGTCGAAATTCAAACTCAGTGCAAACTTTCCCAAATTTGGGAGTGTTTGTATTTGGAGTTTCCATTTGGAGATAGACACCTGACCTGGGAACTTGGTTTGAACCAAGGTCTAGGATTCTTATTCTGGACCATTTCTGTTTCCTCAACTAAACCCTGTAGGATGAAGAATGCCTAGGAACAGGGAGATCTGTGCATATAAGTAATCCAATCTTTTAAAATACTTTTTAAGCATCCAGGATGGTACGACACAGGGTTGGAGTGATCTATTGTTGGGATGGAATCCATGTTAGCAATCTAGCAGCTGCAGTTTGGATAGTCTAATCAATTTATAAAGAGCATAGATTGCATTAACGCAATCTTACTAGTGTAATGAATATACAAAGGTAGATTTGAGGAGTGTCATCCAGGTGAAATAAGAAATTTTATGAGCTGTCACCTAGAATTGGATACAAACGTCAGTTAAAGCTCTAGTTTTGGAAAAACATTAAAAACAAAAATATTGTAACATATACTTTTCATTGTGGTGGGCACTAATGTACTTCCTGGTTATGGCCCTATTGGAATTGGGAACTGCTCAAACTTGTGAAAAGTTATCTTTAAATAGTCCACTGGATTTTGCAGTCCCAAGAGTTCCTGATGGTTCAGATAATGTTTGAATAAGTATCCAAACGTTAAGGATTCTTACTGAAATGTTTAAACCTTTTGATGTTCATCTGCCACTAATTTTGACACCTTCCAAAGAGAGTGAGGGATTGCTCTTACATTTGATATATAGTGAAGCAATAGTCCTCTATAGATTATACTTATTACAAGCGAAACTGAAAAAACAGTCTCACAACAGTCTGGTTCCCCAGGTTTTATCACAAAATCCTCTTGTGCATTGTAATCTGATAAACAAGCCACTCTTATCTGGGACCTTAGGACTGGATGTGTGACAGCAAGGCACCTTTTGGTCAAGTGAAAACACTAGATATTCACCGGGGGATCCTTGAATTCCAGGATAGCCTCAGATTTAAGTTGGAACTGTAGAGGCTGCTGGAAAAGAGGCATACAGCACAGAGTAGTGAGGTACCAGTTTTAAGCAGCGCTAGCAAAACACTGATCAGTGCTTTTAACTATGCAGCTCTCAGAAAAGACCGGATTCATTCCCAGAGGAATGTTACAGGGTCTTGAGGAAAAAAGTATGTGATCAAATAATTAAAGACTGTCATAATGCATATGGACGGGGGGACAAACTAAAGTTGCAAAGGTAACCTTAATTCTGGCATTTCTTAATTTTTGACTGCTTGACTTTGGAACCTTAACATTCTTTTAACACAGTTTTTAAGTAATATACTGCAGTTGTTATGCTTTCTGTATATTTAGTATTTTATATATATTGTAGACATATATTGTCAGCAGGGAGTGAAACTTTATATGGGGAAAAGATAGGGCCATTTAAATACACTGCCCCTTCTTCAGGGTCTGTCACTGGTTAGACTCCAGGTGGAGATGAGTGCAAGCAATCAGCTGAATTTCACTAAAAACCCAGAGGTATTCTTATGGTTTCCTTGCTGGAAAAATTGGTCGAAAACCTGGATTTGTGCTGGAAATGTCCCACCTTGATTATCATACACATTGTAAAGAGAGTGGTCACTTTGGATGGGCTATTACCAGCAGGAGAGTGGGGTGGGAGGAGGTATTGTTTCATGGTCTCTGTGTATATAATGTCTTCTGCAGTTTCCCCTGAATGCATCTGATGAAGTGAGCTGTAGCTCACGAAAGCTTATGCTCAGATAAATTGGTTAGTCTCTAAGGTGCCACAAGTACTCCTTTTCTTTTTGGTCTTTGTTAGTTTCAAGACTGTTTATTTGGCTTATTCACCATTTCTTTATATTTCTTGTGTTATCCTTTTTTTGTGTGATGGCTTTTCACTCATCATCCTGTTTGATTGTGGATTCCTTTGTAAATAACTCTTTGTTCTTTGTTGATTTGCACCAGAGATGTTTCAGAGTAGCACCCTTGTTAGTCTGTATCTGCAAAAAGAAAAGGAGTACTTGTGGCACCTTAGAGACTAACCAATTTATTTGAGCATAAGCTTTTGTGAGCTACAGCTCACTTCATCGGACGTATGCAGTGGAAAATACAGTGGGGAGATTTATATACACAGAGAACATGAAACAATGGGTTACAATACACGCTGTAACAAGAGTGATCAGGTAAGGTGAGCTATTACCAGCAGGAGAGCGGGGGAGGGGGAGACTTTTTGTAGTGATAATCAAGGTGGGCCATTTCCAGAAGTTAACAAGAACATGTGAGGAACGGGCGGGGGGGGGGGGCTATAAACATAGCGAAATAGTTTTACTTTGTGTAATGATACATCCACTCCCAGTCTTCATTCAAGCCTAAGTTAATTGTATCCAGTTTGCAAATGAATTCCAATTCAGCAGTCTCTCGTTGGAGTTTTGAAGTTTTTTTTGTTGAAGAATTGCAACTTTTAGGTCTGTAATCGAGTGACCAAAGAGACTGAAGTGTTCTCCGATTGGTTTTCGAATGTTATAATTCTTGACGTCTGATTTGTGTCCATTGATTCTTTTACGTAGAGACTGTCCAGTTTGACCAAAATACATGGCAGAGGGGCATTGCTGGCACATGATGGCATATATCACATTGGTAGATGTGCAGGTGAACGAGCCCCTGATAGCGTGGCTGATGTGATTGGGCCCTATGATGGTGTAGGCATATTCTTAATATTTGTGATTCTGTTTATAATAAATTGTAAATCTGCAATATTGATTTATAATATTTGTAAATCTGCATTTATAACATTTGTAATTCTCCTATGTTCTGCCTATAACATTTATAATTCTTCTATTTGACATAATTGTAAGTCTGCAATATTGATTTACAATTCTGTATTAAAGCTTGCAAACCGTCAACTAACTCTAAGTACCTTGCAAGCCGTTAATTGACTCTGCTTTCTCTAAATTGATACTTTTTCTCACTTGTTATTAAGATTGACGCTTGTAAAGCTAAACCGCTCAATTGACTCTACTTTCTCTGTATTGACGCTTTCCCTTGATTGTAATTGAGATTGACGCTTATAAACGTAAACCACTCAATTAACGTTACTTTCTCAAATGGTTACGCTCAATTGACTCTACTCTGTAAACTGATACGTTGTAATGGAGATTGACATGCTTTTTAACTAACTTTACTTTATGTTCAATTGGCTCTACTTTGCAAACGGATACTTTGTGATGGAGATTGACATGCTTTTTTGTAACGCCCGCGAAGAGCCGCGAATTGGAGCGGCGCTCATAGAAATGTCACATAGAGACTCCCACCCTCTATAGTTTGGATCAGGAATGTTAAAAAATGGGGAGTCTCAAATAAATAACACCTTCGTATGTTAAAAGAAAATCAGTACCGAAGGAATGTTAAGAGACAGGGAGTCTCAAATAAATAACAATACTTGGTGAAATAAGAAATGTGTTTTTATTAAAGTAAAGAATGTATGTGAATGAATGGTGGATTTTGAATAATCAGGGAAGTGCCAGCCTAGGAATTTAATATCAATTGGCTGAAGAAGACGCCAGGTGGAGACAACCAGAGAACCCCACCGGAGGGCAAACTGGGATCCACCTGACCAATTCAAAGGATGAAGAAAGCTGATGAGCACCTGACAGCCGTCCTGGAGCCGTCATGACTAACAATATGACAAAGCAAATTTCACGGACTGGCACAGGAAGAAATTCCTATAAAAATGGACACTAAGGACTGAGAACTTTGAGTCTCCAGTTCAGCCACTACAGAAGCATAGGATGCACATCTGACACTGACTCGGCTCCACTCTCGTGTACAGGCTACCTGGCCAGTACTCTGTCACGAGCAACTTCTAGGCTGGTAACTATAACCCTTATGCAGAACTGGTATGAATGAATGAATGAATATATATATATATTCCTTAAGTAAGGAATAAGTAACAATACAACAGTGTGAGTTTTATATATATTTCTTTTTATTATTATATTTACAATAAATGTGGCATTTTGCCTTGCCCCTATAAGATCCTGCTGGCTTTTATTTTATTGGTATAACATTTGTGTCCCCTGAATAGATATGTGGGCTCAGTTGGCAACGGGCTTTGTTGCAAGGATAGGTTCCTGGGTTAGTGGTTTTGTTGTGTGATGTGTGGTTGCTGGTGAGTATTTGCTTCAGGTTGGGGGGCTGTCTGTAAGCAAGGACTGGCCTGTCTCCCAAGATCTATGAGAGTAATGGGTCATCCTTCAGGATAGGTTATAGATCCTTGATGATGTGTTGGAGAGGTTTTAGTTGGGGGCTGAAGGTGACAGCTAGTGGCGTTCTGTTATTTTCTTTGTTGGGCCTGTCCTGTAGTAGGTAACTTCTGGGTACTCTTCTGGCTCTTTCAATCTGTTTCTTTACTTCAGGAGGTGGGTATTCTAGTTTTAAGAACGCTTGATAGAGATCTTGTAGGTGTTTGTCTCTGAGGGGTTGGAGCAAATGCGAGTTGTATGTAGAGCTTGGCTGTAGACAGTGGATTGTGTGGTGTGATCTGGATGAAAGCTGGAGGCATGTAGGTAGGCATAGCGGTCAACAGGTTTCCGGTATAGGGTGATGTTTATGTGACCATCACTTATTAGCACCGTAGTGTCCAGGAAGTGGATCTCTTGTGTGGACTGGTCCAGGCTGATGTTGATGGTGGGGTGGAAATTGTTAAAATCATGGTGGAATTCCTCAAGGGCTTCTTTTCCATGGGTCCAGATGATGAAGATGTCAGCAATGTAGCGTAAGTAGAGTAGGGGCATTAGGGGACGAGAGCTGAGGAAGCGTTGTTCTAAGTCAGCCATAAAATTGTTGGCATACTGTAGGGCCATGTGGGTACCCATAGCAGTGCCGCTGATTTGAAGGTATACCAGAGATGTTGACTCCTGAGAATCTTTGGTCCTGGAAGGCTTCCCCTGGATTGTCACATGAGCAACTGTGCATATTGTGTTGATGCATCCATCATTCCATCCTTCTGCTAGAGCATGTTTTACTCTACAGGAAGATTAATCAGAGCCATGTATCAGCCTGATGATTCTCTTCATATTGTATAATAAACACTGGCAATGAAATAAAGTGTTCATATCTGCAACTCTTATGATAAATTAGAATGTGTTCTCATAGGAAAACAATTATACTCATCATGTGATAATGAGTAATACACATACATTATACTTGGCTAAAGTCAGTATTTTTCCTGCAAAATATGCTTTTTTCAACTAACATTTTATATAGTAAAAATGCTGATTTTCTTTTTACCTTACATGAGTGTAAATCAGGAATAACTGATTATTTCAGATAAAGTCAATGGATTTACAGCAGTGCAATCAGAATTAGAACCTGAGTTTATTATGAACCACAAAAAATGAGAGTTCTTTAATACATAATTAGTCACTATAGACTGTTTTAAACCTAATATTTCTGGCTCTAGACATGACAACCACATGAACTTTGGAGTCTAAATGGAAAACCTTTGTTTGTTTTTCCCTCTGAGATCACAGTAGCAAAACTCAGCTGAGCTACAGAATACAAATCAAACACCTTTACTGCCTGGCGCTGATTTTTTAGAAAATATTTCAGGCTTGGGGATGGAGTGCTGGCATAGCCCAAGTGCTTGTGACAGGATAGTTCTGGCAGGGGAGAAAGATGGAAAGTGAAAGAATTGAGTCTCTGGGAGATGAAGCCTCATAGCTATAATTTAGTATCACTGTAAGAAAATGGCACGATCATTTCAGCAAGATATACCGTGGCACTAACAAATGAGGACCTGGTCCAGCAAACAATAATAAGCATTATTTCCAGGATTGGGCTGTTAGAAACCTTTCATTTCCTTTACCATAGAGCTTGTCATTTTCCTTTTAACTGAAATAAAAATAGGTATTGTGCAGAAGAAAGTTCATCTCCGTCCTGACCACTTTATTAAATAAAAAATAATTACAGACCCATGTACTCTTAACAACTCTTCAGTCTTCAAGCAGCTGTTATATTCTTTAGCCTGACTGAACCTAAGAATGATCACATTCTAACTGTGGCATTTTGAAATGCATATTCACTGCATATTCCAGAAATTGTAAATGTTTCTACATTTAAAATTACATGTATTGGAACCTGAAACACAAGTGTCAGTACAATTAAAATACTTCTCAGTAAGCACTACCCAGACACCCTTAATAAAGAATGAAAAAGGTTATCTTATACACCTACCTGTGGAGGTAGGTTTGTTTAATCAATTTCTCAAAGATAAATCACAGATTCCAAGGCCAGAAGGGATCATTGTGATCATCTAGTCTAACTTTTTGTATAACGCTGGCCATAGAATGTCTGGAAAATAATTCTTTTGGAAATTGTGCATATCTTTAAAAAATATTTACTCTTGATTTAAAAATGGCCAGTGGTAAAGTGGTAAAGTGTTCCAGTGTCAAAAATGAGTGTTTTATTTCCAGTCTGAATTTGTCAAGCTTCAACTTCCAGCCATTGTATCTTATAATTTGGCTAGAAGTTGAAGCCAATGAAACACCCAGCAGACAAACATTAGCATTTCCACTGCGTGGCTCAAACTCTCCTATCCTGTGCACAGCCTGAATACTCTAATTTTGCATAGACTTAGATCTTTGATGAGAAAAGCTGTTCCCACCAGATTTCCATTCCATGAGACCTGTGGGAAGGAATCCTCAGTCTGTAGAGCAGCTGCCAAACCATTCATGATCCCTACTTCAGTGTGAGGCTTCAGAGGACCCTGCAATCTAATACTCCCATCTATGAAGACAAAGAGCAGCATGGGAGTATGGTGTGTGACAAAGAGGAGGATGGGAGTAGCGGTGCTGTAACAACCTTCCCCTCCTCCATGTGTACTGTTGTGTCTACTCCATAACACAGTACTCTCAAAACCTGCCTCTCTTGCACAGTGGAGCCATATCAGTTCTGCTGCCAGCAGGACCATGCTTGCAGAGAGTGGAGTGGGTATAATGCGTTGTGTTTTTGGATAGCTTTATTTGGAGTATCTTGGTGTAGTGCCTTGGACATTGCCTGTGTGCTTAAATGCTTGGCAGTTAAATGGTTGCACTTCTTCCCTGAAATGAGGAAAGGGAAATTTTCCTTCCCCTAAGATCCTCTCTCAGCTGCCATCAAGAGAGGCAAGAGTACGTCAGTGAGATAATCTGGCCCAGATGTAAATGAGGAGAGAAAACTGTTTCCTCTGTCTCATTTTTTGTGGGTTGTCTTGCTTGACTCTGATAAGCATGGTGAGCAGGGAGAGGAGATTTTTGTTATTACTAATATGACACAAAAGAAATTTTTGTAATTCATTTGTGGTAATATCGTGCAGCTGTTTGTTTCATGGTCTGACAACAAAAGACCAAAAATATATTTAAGCCTGAACTTTTTTGGGCGGTGTTTCAGTCATCTGAGAAGAAGCTGACCAATTTTTTTGTTTTCCTTGATAGCAAAACAGGCCAACGTTAAACTGTGATCAGAGATATATTCCTCCTTGAATACCCCTTAAAATTGCTAACCAATAATTAGGGATGGCCAAAAGGGTTAAAATTAGATGAGGTCAGAAATTTTTTCAACAAACTTTTTAAATGAAAATAATACAAAAATACAAATTTTCATCTAAAAAATCCATTTTCAACAAAATTTTCTATTTTGAAAAAATTTCAAAATGAAAAACTTGGGGAAAATATCATTCTTTTCACAATGTTGTGTTTTGAAATAGTGGATAAAATTCCACTTTCCCCCTCTTTTTCCAAGTTGGAAAAAAGAAAAGTGGAGGGAGGAGGAAATACACTCATATTCTTAAAGATGGATTAAGAAGACTTCAGGTATGAGGCTGCTACTGAAACCCAGGAGCAATAATCTTTGGCAAGATGGTGAGGAAGCTTAAGATCCTCTACAAGGAAGCTGAAGTAAACAAATCCTAGAAAGATTAAAGAAAGGACAGCTTCAGAGTTATCCAGGAAGAACAGTGCTTAATTTGTAATGAAAGAGGTGCTGGTGCTCAAGCAATTTTTTACCTTTCATAATGGACGCAGCAAGCCCAGAGGTGCCGGGGCTATGAACTGCCAAGCCTAGTGGTGCTGGGGCTCATCCCTGGCACAAATTAAGTACTGAGGTGGAATCACATAGGCAACTGCCATGAGGATGAATGTGATATTGACGAATTTGGCTAAGTCAGTGGAGGTTCACCCATTTGGATCACAACTGAATTTATTGCGCTGTTCATACTTGGGTAAGAACTGTTGCAGTTTGGGTCGGTGACAGATGAGTGATATCCAGCTGAGAATATAATAACACAAGTCCAAACTAGCTCAGACAAGGGATGGAATCCTGTTTGCTAAACTGACAGAGCTGCTTCTTGCAAAGCACAAGGTTCCTGCTTTGAGTCTCTGCTCTAGTGGTGTCAGAGTTACCTACTCTTGTGATATTTAGTGGTTGTTTTTTTAACCTTTCAGCTGCTGGACTCAGCTTTCACTAAAAAAATACAACTATCTATCCCCCTGTAATCATGGAGCAAAACTTGAAATGTGTACACCCTAACGAAAAGGCAAATAAAATGAACCAAAACTTAATTCTTCTTTTAAAAAAAGTCTCATGATTTTTTGCATCCTGACTGATGAGTTTTGAATGCTTTGGGGTTAGCAGTACTGTGTTGGTGCTGTGTGTCACAGTCCCAGTGAGTCTAGCCATTATTAGTGGGTGTTAGAATATAGATAGTCAGGCCTGTCGGTAAAGGCCTGTACTCGAAGAATTTAGGTGTATTCTTATCACTTAGCTAGTTATAGAGGTATAAAAGAAAGAATCAAAATCACTGTCTGCCGGTGTAAGGGCCTCCTCTCACTGTGACAGTCTGAGGCCCTGTTCTTAGGCTAAGGCCTTTGGCTAAGCAGCAGAGGCAGCCATAAGCTGGGAAGCGACCGGTCATATCCTCACATTCCAAACCAGTCACTTTGAAATAAGGTGCTATTGGGCTGTTAGGAATACACTCCTGTCCTGATAGTGCCTATCACCTCCAGAGAAAGGGAAGTGCCTAGAAAATGTAAAAGGAAACTTAGTTTGATAGCATCCTGTCTGGCAAGAACTCACTTATCAATAGCTGGGATGTGAAATCCTCACTTCTGTATTGTTTTGTCATTATAGTTCCCACTTTGCTATTGTTTGTCTGTATAATCTCTGTCTGGTTCTGTGATTGTTCCTGTCTGCTGTATAATTAATTTTGCTGGGTGTAAACTAATTCAGGTGGTGGGATATAATTGGTTACATAATCATGTTACAATATGTTAGGATTGGTTAGTTAAATTTCAGGAAAATGATTGGTTAAGGTATAGCTAAGCAGAACTCAAGTTTTACTATATAGTCTGCAGTCAATCAGGAAGTGGGGGGGGTGGGTGTGTGTGGGGAAAATGGGAACAGGGAATGGGGGTGGGGAAATTGGAATCATGTTTTGCTAAAGGGGTAAATGGGAACAGGGAATGGGGGTAAGGAAACTGGAATCATGTTTTGCTAAAGGGGGAAATGGGAACAGGGAATGGGGGTAAGGAAATTGGAATCATGTTTGGCTAAGAGCAGGAATGGGAACAGGGACACAAGTGGTAAGGATCTGTGGTGTCAGAGCTGGGAAGGGGGACACTAAGGAAGGAAACTGGAATCATGCTTGCTGGAAGTTCACCCCAATAAACATCAAATTGTTTGAGCCTTTGGACTTTGGGTATTGTTGCTCTCTGTTCATGCGAGAAGGACCAGGGAAGTAAGTGGGTGAAGGAGCCCCCTAACAGTGGGACTCTGCTATTAGATCAGTCTATGGTCTGGTAAACACAATAGTTAGCTAACAGGGACACGTATAGTTTTGACAGAAGGCCGGGAGAGGGGGGGGAATCTGTCAATAATTTATATTTCATGGCAAAGGAAAATTGATAAGGATTTAAAGAGAGACAAGTCCATATTATCTCTGTGATCAGTAAGATGGAAACTGGATACATCAAGCATGAGGATATGATTTAATACCTTTAGCTCCCCTTCTAGGGCATACCTGCTCCTCAAGGGTGGTAGACCCCCTTATTCCTCCCTCCTAAGAGGCTCAGTGACCCACATTAGGACCAGTAGACCCTGGATTCTTTGTGTATATTGTGCCTCCAGCCAGTCATTAGGTGCATAATAATAACCCCTATGGCCTCTAGGATATTGCCTTTTATAACAATAGGGAATCAAGGACCAAAAAATAATTGTAGCACCCCCTATCCACCTGGTTACCTCCTTTAGTGCCAATCTCCTTACGGGTTTTGATGGCCAGGCCTGGGTTCTTCTGGATCCTGCCACCTGCTCAGCAGGGTGTAACTTTTTCTTCTCATATGAATTTATTTGGCAGTGCCTCCACACGCACACACCCTTGCTTCTTCCTGGCAGGATCACGAGGGCAGCTTGGGAGGAAAATTCTAATTACAGGGTAATCCCCACTTACTTGCCAGATAGTTGGAGACTTCCAAGAAATAACACACACACATACAATATATTCAACACTGTAATTATATTAAACAGGAGATAAATATAACATAGGGTAAAACACTATTCTCAGTGTCACCGGTGCTCATGCTAATAACACCCATGAATTTCCTCAGTCATGTGATCGGGTATAGCAAACATCAAACTAGTGTCCTGTTGGTACGCGTATTTTGAAGGGGCCCTTGATGACCTGTGACCACGATATCTTCTGTGCAGCAGTTAGCAATGTGGCTGACTGTGTCCAGTACAGCTCACGAGACTCACAAGTGGGATAAGGTGGCAAGTCCCTCTGCAGATTTAATAGGCAGCAGATAATAAAATCCCCAGACCTTTACCTCCGGGCCAAGGACACAGTTCAGAGAGTAAGGGGTCCCCCAAACAATTTCCCTGACTAGCTAATTAAAAGATGAGGCACTCACAAACTCCATGAATGATCCTCAGGTTCAGAGGTGGCTCTGGACTCCTCAGTCACTGCAGAGGGCTGACAACCACTGCTGGCAGGTGTCCTCTTCATGCAGGAGTCAGGCTGCTTCCGGTGCCATGATTTCCCCTCACTACAAAGGTGTGCAGGGCTCAAGGTGCAGATTACAAAACTATACTGAAATCCAAACTTTAGTCTCCCACTTCAGTGCTGAGACACACTCACAGCAAGTGGCAGCCTTGGACTCGAAGCCAGAGCTGAGCTGGACATGTGGTGACTGATCTCGGATAGAGAGTTGGAGGGATAATTCGGCCTGGCTGGGGGAAGTTTCCCCAACAAAGTTCTACAAACTGGGAGTCACTTTGGAGCAGGAAAGGGCCAAGCTGAGGGGTCTTGCTTTCAGGTCTCCAGAGGCCAGGTCTCCAGGGGAACCCCCCTCCAGGGGAACCCCTTCCACAAAGCCAGTCCTGCTTTTTCCCTGGCAGGCTCCAGATGGCTCCAAAATAGCTCCTCTCCTCTCCTGAGCTCCTAGGGAAGAGCATCTCACTCCCTATTGGTTGCCGGGCAGACCCTGAGTCTGCCTTGACTTCCCCTCCCCCAGGGACAGTGTGCCTCTCCCTGAGTTACCAGCACTCCGAGTCCCAAGAATCTAGGTAATCCCCTTGCGGGTTAGGTTACGTAATGATAAACAACAATTCCCAGAAAGGATAGGGGTAGATTAAAAGAAGAGGAAGAAAACGAGCAAAGGAATCAAGGATACCCAATAGATGAGTAATTAATGTACCCAGCAGCAACACACACTAAAACCCCATAAACTAGGTTAATCTAATGAGAGGAGCCCCCACTCCCCCAAGGCTCCCCACAGGCCTTATCTGGGTGGTAGAGTTGGAGCTCGGTGGGAAGGGTTGGTGTCCCTTGCTGGGAATCTGACCATTCTTCCTTTCAGCCACAGTGAGTCCATGGCAGCCATGTGCAGGCTTATCCATTGGGCTTCTGGTCCAGCCCCCAGTCTGTGTATGTCTCTCAAACACAGCTGAGGCAGGCAGTCTCAACTGCCTTTCTAGTCTGCATCTCAACTGCCTTTCTAGATGTTGATGCAGCTGAAGAAGTGAGTTTTTTACCCACGAAAGCTTATGCCCAAATAAATGTGTTAGTCTTTAAGGTGCCACCGGATTCCTCGTTGTTTTTGTGGATACAGACTAACACAGCTACTTTCTGCGCTGCTTTCTGTGGGAGCTGCTGCAGTTTCCACGGTATGCATCCGATGAAGTGAGCTGTAGCTCACGAAAGCTCATGCTCAAATAAATTGGTTAGTCTCTAAGGTGCCACAAGTACTCCTTTTCTTTTTGCGAATACAAACTAACACGGCTGTTACTCTGAAACCACCTTAGGTGAGAGGTTTCAGTACCTGCACCTCTCTCTGCGTGGAACCTGATGGTTTTACCACTCTCAGACTGGATCCCGGGTGGCAGACCCCCACCCTATTTTAAACTGTGTTAGCATGACAGACCCAATTGTATTTGGAACCTGCAAGAAACTTCCTTCTGGGAGCCCATGACCAGCAGCTGATTAAAGTGACTCAGAACAGCTCCTTCCAAACAAATATATTGTCTATTCACCCAAAACGACATAGCAAGCGGAGAAAAGGGCTAAAACCGCAAAAAGGTCTGAACTCCTTATCTGGGTCTTATCTAAAGCTTATCAATTCTCTGAAAGCTTAAGCATGGCTGGCTGCTTCAGAGATATCTCGCATGGCTGCTGTCTCATCCAACCACCCTCTGAACAGCCTCTAACTATGGAAACCCTGAGTTTTAAAATGTTTTGTGCCCTTTTGATTTTAGGCCCTCAGCCTAAGCAAGCCAGTTGTGTAACTTTGCCAGATGCCAGGAAACAGCATTTTTCCAATTAATGGCCTGGCCATTGTTCCCTTAAGTCCCCTAAGTTGTTTGCCCAGAGATGTCTTATCTCTGACCATCATTTTGCTTCCTGCTTTCTCTGCATAATTGTTTCTTCTTGTTTAACCTCATGCAGTCAGACAGAAGAATATTAAGCAAGTAAAGTGAGATACACATAATATTCTTAAAAAATAATACAGGTATCTCCCATGCTCTCCACAACCAGTGTATGTTAGTAACATAGTCAGCACTAGTTTAGATGATTCCTGGAATATTAGCAGAATTAATATTAACAAATTAATGCAGGGTTCTCTCCAGTCAGCAGAGCGAATGATGTTTATTGAAAAGAAATATGATTTGTTTTAAATATGTTTACCTCTGAGATCCTTTTGCTATAGAACAGGGGTGGGCAAACTATGGCCCCCAGGCCGTTTCCGGCCCATCAGACATTTTTATCCGGCCCTTGAACTCCTCCCGGGAGTGGGGTCGAGGGCTTGCCCCACTCCGCCCACCCGGCGCTCCCCAGCCCCCGACTCACAATTCCACCATCTTCCGGCATGCGCAGAGCCACACTGCGCAGGCGTGACTTCACCACACTGTTTCTGGGATTGGAACCCTACCCCTACGCAGCAGCCCCCCCGCCATGCAGCAGCGCGCCCAATCCCCTCCTGGTCTCCTACCGCCCAACCCTTGAGAGCCTCAAAACCGTCCAGGGGCCACACCTGTTTCAGCTAGGGTTCCTCTGCCTATGGCGGTGCCTGGTATGGCTGCCTTGGTGTCACTGACAGCAGGGCCCCTAGGAGTCCCCAGTACTGCCCCTGTAAAGCCCACCCCTCCCCCCACATCGGTAACATCCCTTATAGAGTCCCCTATGCTACACCCCATACATTCCCCCTGCCCCACCGGGCATTCATGGCCCACCGTACAATTTCCATACCCAGATGTGGCCCTCAGGCCAAAAAGTTTGCCCACCCCTGCTATAGAAGCTTGAAACTTGGTTTAAACAATCAATTTCATGCCCAGCATAAAAAAGTTTACAACACAAAGATCAAATTTAACATATGGATATGCAGGATGCAGCATTCTATGGACTGAAGGGAATATTGAGTTAAAAATATGTATCTCATTTTAAGTTTAAGTTTAAGAAATTCTTCCTGGATTTTTCTGAGATTTTGTTTTCCCTTTCAGCCTAGTGTTTGTTTTATTTTATTTTTTGTTTGCTTTTTAAATCCTCCGTGCCCAATTCCCAGTCTTGAAGCTAGTGTCAGATTTTAAAATAACATTTGTGCATTCCTTAAATAAAAATCTTTGAGGCATATACTCTCCCTTTTTGATTTTTTATTATTACTATTGCATGGGAACATATGCACATCCCTTGAAAGATTTCAGTAGCTTGACCCTGACATTGTCTCTTTAGAGAGACATATACTCTCTAAATAGTTATCTTTACTCAACACTGAGGAGAAAAATGCTAAAGTTTAAACATTATATAAAGATCAAACATCAATTTTCTCCTCTTCTTTTGATTCATTATGAATTGGTGATAAAAGAGGATGGCAACTGATTTAGCATGTCTGACACTGGATTCCCATGCTTTCAATGTCACAACAATTATATCATTTCTCAGCAAGTCACCCATTTTTGGCTCATGAATGCCAACTGTAATTAGAAACTTCCTTTCCAAAGAAATTCCCAGTGTATACAAGACATGCTTCTTTTCACTGTGTGAACTTTCAGATTGCTGAGCAGCATTACTTGGGTCCAGTTTCCGTGATGGAGACCCTTAAGAGCCTAAGTTCCATTGACTTTTAGTGGGGAAGCAATGGAAGAGCAAATTGCAGAAGCAAAAACAAGAGATGAGCAGGATGTGGACGCAGGTTTTATCAGTCAGGATGTGGTGCAAAGAATGGCTTTTAGAGACAATATAAAGAAGACAGCAGAAGTTGCAATGAAAATAAAAAAGAGAGGAAGTAAATGTAACAGCATATTCTATGAACTAGAGGAACTAGAGGAAAAGGGTTGGAGGGAGATGGATAAGCATATGGGTTCAAAAAATTAGTTCAAAATTGGGACAGGAAAGTAAGTTTAAGGCTGAAAAAAGGAGCCAGGTTGAATTCAGAGGTAGGGAGAGTATGAGAAAGAGAGCAAGAGAAGCCAGGAGTGAGTGAGAATGAGGTTAGGAGGATGGGTAGAGTGGTTAGGAGTAGACAGAGAGAGATGTGGAGTAAAGGTGGGAAAGACTGTCAGAGGGAGGAACAATAGAAAATTTTAAGACTGATCAAGGCAGTGTGAAGAGGAACTCATTCACAATGGAATGTCAAATACGGTTAGAGAGAGGAGGTGAGCAATGGAGGGTTTAGGCGACTGGCCATCGTGGATACTCAAAGATAAAAGAATTGAGATAAGAGGGAGAGGCAGAAGTCTGTCTGAAAATGAGGATGAAGAGGCAGGGGAACAATAGATGCATCTCACAGAGACTCTGCAAGCTGGCATTGTAAATATCATTTGAGACAGGGGGCTGTGAAACAATGAGAGACCAGAGCCTACTGATAGGAAATTGTGTAAGGAAATTCGAGGTTCCCAAGATGATCTATGAAGAAGCCAAGAAAAAATCTATGAAGATCTATGAAGAAGGAAGAAAAAAATATGTACAGAGCTGAAGTGGAAATAATCTGTATGAACTCTGGACAGCCATGCAATCAGTGATCTGCAACATATAGGTGGCAAAATCCATCAAAAGCACCAACGGGTCATGAGAGTTGGAAACATCTACAAGGAACACTGGGAAGGGAGAAGTCGATAATCCAGCTCCCTATCTGTATAAAGTGGCTAGTATTAGCCTGGATTAAGGACAATAAGGACAGCTTGCTCCTTAGGTTTTTCTTACAAAAAGGGGTTTCAAAAGAGAAATTCCAATGGCAACATGAAGAAAACTCACATATATGGTGTCAAGTGGACGGTGATCTGGGAAATGCCTCTGGTCTGTATGTTGCAGAGTTCAGCGGTTTCTAAGCATAGGTAGACACAGGCAGAGTACTGCCAAATAAGCTATTTCCAAGGCTTTTCTGAAGTGAATTTCCATAGACTTCCCTGAAATTATTCAAGGCTATAATTGGAATGTTTTCCAGGGACTGAATCTAGTTCTTTCCTACCTGGTTCTTTTTCCATCTTCATGACTTCCCTCCATTTTCCCTGCAGTATTTTTGTTGTTGAAGTTTCTTGGTTTATCCTCCTCTCCCTGCTGGCTGCTGTCAGTCTGTTCTTCCCCCACTACACTAAAACCAGAATCTCTGGAAGCAGGAGGCCCATCACTCAGTTCTAGAAGGACTGCTTCATCTTAGTGGGAAAACAGCGAGATGAACCAATGGCAGTTCTAGCAGAGGCTAGGGACACTATAGGTAGGCCAAATCACCAGAGCCTTATTACAAGACCATTATAGGCCTTCAGAAAAGGGAGTTAATAGGACAGGTTTTTTGATGTCGAACTGGCACCCAGACTCAAATGTAAATAAACATCCCTCCTAGTAGAAAATCAGCCAAGTGGCAAACACCAAGGTGCAGTCATTGCCTTTCAGCGTTATTTTTCCATACAAAGGATTAATTGCTGACAGGTGGCTCACCCTCCTCCCTGACAGGCATTAGCAGTGCTCCCTGCTAATGTTTTACTTCAGCCCAGCTGATCTGTCTTTTAAAGGTAACTTTAATTGGTGCCAGTAGCCCGTGTTTAATGATGGACACTGTTCTCAAGGGGCTAGGATTTACTTCAGATTATATTTTTCCACAGTGATTCTCTATGCCCAGAGACTTTGTATAAGCTGGCAAATTCCCCAAACTCCCACCACACAGTTGACGTAAGTTTTGATTAGTATTAGATATGCCCCTATTCCGCAGTCTTTGACAAGGTTTGGATTCCTATCCAGGCTCCTCAGGTTGAGCCCATCTCTAATTAACATTTAATAGCTGGGCAGAGGCTAGGATATTTACTTGTAGTTTAATAAAACCCAGAGCAAACATACCATTTGAATGACTATAAACCATCAAGTTGTACACGTACAAGTTTATGTAAACGTATGTTCTTAGTACAGTTATCTTAGTGTTGTTCCCTTCCCACTCTTCCCTCCTTCTTTGTTATGTTCACTGGGCCAGATGGGAGTCTTTCCATTGACTTCAGTGGGCTTTGGAATAGGCCACTTGTTGCATCTTGTCTCAGGTTAGGGTGCAAACTCTTCAGAGCTAGTCACTGGGCCCTGGGTCCTCAGTCCATGGAACTTAGTCTCCTGAATCATGTAAAATTTAAAATTTTTTCCTAACTTCTCCTAATGAAGGGTATAAACCAACCACTAACTGATGAGATTAGGTAAAAGCTTCCCATAGACAAAAACCATGCAGATTATTTCATAATTGTCCACTGTGGGGTTTTGTGCACTTTCCTGAAGCATCTGGAGACAGGATAGTGGCTTAGACGAACCTTGAGTCTGATCTGGCAATTCCCATGTTCCGTTTTTTCCTGTGTGAATGAAACCTGATGAAGACACTTGGAAAAAACTAGTGTGGACTCAATTCTTCCCTTAGTTACACCCATACAACTCCATTGACTTGCGTAGGGTTATATGGATGTAACAGAAGCAGAGTATTTGTCCCTGTAAGTCAGCAGATATTTGTTAAGCTTGAATTTGCTTATTTTTAAGTTTTATTCTAAGACCAGTACACACATTCAGAAAAATGAAGCTTATTAGGAAAAAACTAGCTAAGAGTATGCTTGTTTTTAAAAGCCTTTTAAAGCTGTAGTCCCCTAATAAATGCTACATAGAAGTTTCTTTTCAGGCAAAAGCAGCAAGGCATGTAGGATAGTCACCCACATATAGATTTCACATCACTCACATGCAGTTTCAAAGAGCACTGGACAAAGGCACCACTGGTTACGGATGTCTGATTATGAAATCCTAAAGCACTAGAGGACTGTTAACAAAATGGTTGTTTAAAACCTTTTCTTTCCACTGGGCTCTTACACTACAAGAGGCTGTTGACAATTGACAACTGTAGACAAAAAGACCGCAGTGCTTTATGCTGACAATCTGCCTCTTTACCAGTCTGCATCAGGAAATCAGAAGCACAAGTCAAACTCATATTGCCCAAACCATTTGTGGTCAAATTACAGGTTCTACTAACAAGGGACTTTGTTTGACCTTGACATGTGTACATTTTTCATTGATTTGATAATCACAAAGAAACCCATAGATTTGTTTTTGGAGAAAGTGGTAGTAAGAATAAGGAATTAAGAGCATACAGCCCATTAAGGCTCATCTCTTATTATAACTCCAATCTCCCCAAGTAACTTTTAACTGTTTCTCCAAAGACTCACCAACAAGACTTCAGTGTGTTTGCTCATACGTTAAGCTTTCTATTCTGTCCTTACAGAACTTTAACAATTCTGTAGGTTAAAATTTTCTATGCAGTTTTGCTTTCAGCTGCTGTGTGGATGTGCTTTCTTCTTTTGGCTATTCTTCATTTTCCCATATTCCATTATCTTTCATTAGCTCAACTAAAAATAGTCACATAATTGGGATGCTGTGGACAGGGCCAGTAATTAGGAGCCATTCACACAGGCCAAACTCCAGTTCATGGTTACAAGTGCATACATGAAATGTATCTGATAGCAAAGTCTGAACTCATCAGCAGGAAGAGCAGTCCCTTGCCCGTTTATTCTTTGGGAATCATATGTTAGCATAAACTTTTCATTCATGATGGTCACAGGTACAACTTAGACTGGAGTTGTTAATCTAATGTAAATACATTCTACAGTTACTCTGACTGTGTATAGAGAAATAAATCCATGGCTAAATGAACAATACATCACTAACCCACTTCAGCTGGCAGAAGGGATAAAACCTAGGACTTTCAGTTACCACTACAAAAACACAGGCCTCTTCTATGTGGGCACTGAACTGCAAGTTATTGTGGGCTGAGAAGCAGGGAGAGCAAGTTGGTCTCTCTCCAGCTCAAGTGCGAGCAAAAGCCCTGGGCAGAAGTCTGACCCCTTGCTTTCACAATTAGACAGTTAAAAAGGGGGACAAAGGGGCAAAAAAAGGGATACAAAAAGCTCACATTTCCTGAGCCAGAGTGCAATTCCCAGCATGCAAATGAAACAGAGAACTAACTCGCACACCTGTTGGCTGCCTAGGCAATTAGGAATTTTAGACAGCCTTTCGATGTTTGGACAAATCCATGATGTTAGACCTTACCCCCATTGCTAGACAGGTCAAACTGAGGGCCACACAGCAGTGCTCTCATTGATTTATTGGGTTCTCTGTGCTTCCTTCTTACTCCTTACCTTTTATCTTACACCTGTACAATACTCTGCCCTTGTGCAGTGCTGGATCAAGTCTCTATGCTAAAGGCAGTTGTCCTTCAGTTGTTGGCAATTAATAGGCTTTCTCCTTCTGCAGGTCAGTAGAGGGCAGTAATACACATACACACTGCCTACTATAGTTCATATATATAACATATCTGAGATGTCCAAGATCAAATTTTTTTTCCCTAACTCTCTTTTAGATACAGCATTGCCCATTGACATAAAAATAAATTATTGCTCCTCGCAAGAATTTTACTAGGCTAGCACAGCCTGTCCTCTGTCACTAGACAGACTTGAGAAGACAGCTCATAATGTAGTGTGAAAGCCAAAGAGCTATCTGATTTC
Source organism: Eretmochelys imbricata (assembly GCF_965152235.1). NCBI lineage: Eukaryota > Metazoa > Chordata > Testudines > Cheloniidae > Eretmochelys > Eretmochelys imbricata. Next base: position 247,751,278 of record NC_135573.1, read on the forward strand.
AAGATGATGATATAAAGCAAGAGCGTCTCTTCTTTGACCCAGACTGTGACACTTACTGATGTTAGGGAGTACCTTGCTCCACAAGAAACCACAGTGAAATCAGTGGGACTGCTCGGAGATTAGTGAACTACTTAACATGAGTAAGGGGATCACAATCTAGTTCTTTATGTACTCTCCATACACACTCCTCTCCTAGACATAAAGATGAATACTGGGATTTTCAAAGGCAGCCAATGAACTTAAGTGCCCATAATTCAGGCATCTAACTCTCTTAGGCACCTTTGAAAATCCCAATCTAAAAGCATTGCTGGAGTGTTCATGAAACCCCCTGAAAGAAAAATTAGGCAGGGAATGAGGGGACAATGTAGGCTTTCACTTTCTCAGGATCCTGCCTCTGAATTTTGACAAATGTTCAGTGGTCTTTCTGAGGCCCCAGCAACATGCTATAAAAACTCCAAGGCTTAACTTCAGCCGCAGGTGGCAGGGCTCAGGGCCTCGGACTTCAGCCCCACGCGCTGGGGCTTCGGCTTTCTGCCCTGGGCCCCAGGGAGTCTAATGCTGGCTCTGCTTGGTGCCCCCTGCTGAAACCTGCTTGTGGTCCCCCAAGGGGCCCTGGACCTCTGGTTCTCATGTCAGTTGAGTTATGATCCCAGTCCACTTCTTGGTGGACTGTTGTCCATATCACAAAAAGCAGATTGACAACTAGCACAGCTGTTGGCTGCCTAGGCAATAAGGAATTTTAGACAGCCTTTCCATGTTTGGACAAATCCATAATGCTTAGAGACCAACTTTAAATTACTAGCTTGCAAATTATACAATTTTTGTACAGCTTTTAATTGTGGTGCTTATATGGAAGCAGTTGCAACAATATTTTCATAGCTCTGGAGTCATGTTTTAAAAGGTACCCATCTCATTTGTTTATGAATCCTGCAGTGTTGTAGACATAAGAATACAGCACTATCCCTTTAACTTTCTCAGAGTCTGGTACAATAACAAGACAGGCAGACATATGCATCAATAATATACCTCAATTCCTGCAAGGGAATTCTGGAAATAAATGGACTCATGAAAGAATAATTGATTGTTTGTTGTTATTATTTGCTTTAGGAATCCACATTGAGAAGTTTAGGATAGTGAGAAGCTTCTGCTTATGGGCATGAATCAATATTCTGCTCCCCACAAAAAAGCATGGTTTTAGGACTGTAGACACCTGTGTAAGGAGCCACAAGAAACAGATATTTTTACAGCCTTCCGTGAAAGCCCAGACATAATTTGCAGTAAATCAAGCTCCCAAAGAGAAACCTCTTAATGTGAGGACTGAGTGACACAAAGCTCCAATGCATAAAGCATAAGCACCCAATCACAGAAACTGCAGATTCAGCTGTGCTGGGGGGTTTTGGAAGTAATCAGTTATTTTGTTGAGATCCCAGATTTCTGAAGTATTTCAGTTCAGTTAGATTTAAAGTGAATTAAAGTTAACTTTAAACCTAAACCTTTAAAGTGAATTAAAGTTAACTTTAAAACTAAACCTTTAAAATGGTATGAGATGCCTTATTCCCTGGTTAAGGCTGGTGGGAATCACTATGAGGGCAGTTAACTCAGCTTCTGGACTGTGGCAGGGAGGAAAAGATCACTCCATAGCATTCCTTTTGGCCATTTCAAGAGTTACCTTGACTGTCTCTAGAAAGAAAAACACCCAGCTTTCCTCTCAGGCAGAATGGTGATGGCCTTGAAGGGATGGCCTTAAAGGGTGGAAGGGGGGTAAAAAAGAGGAATGCGGGGCTTATGGTAACCTTGAATTACTGGAGGTTAGGAGAAAACTTTCCTTGGGGTCAGGTTATTCCATAACTGCCCCCTGCAGGGTTTCTTGCACCTTCCACTGTATCATTTGGTACTGGTCACTGTCAGAGACAGGATACTGGATTTAATGGACAATTTCTGTGTTCATATCCTCGAAGAAAAAAGAATTATGAGAGTCATAAAAAGAAGCAGGTATGAATTCACTGACAAGTGGCAATTACAACATTTTTGTAATAATTTTGTAATAATTGAAATAATTTCAATGAAATGGCCTTGCCTCTTTGTCATCAAACCATATCTCAGGTTTGTTTCTCTTGAGAGGATGGGGGTAAGGTGTGCAAAGATATTTATTATTAAAGTTTTCTTTTATTTCAGTTAGAAAAAGTATGTCTTCCGATGACGTGAGCTGTAGCTTACGAAAGCTTTTGCTCAAATAAATTTGTTAGTCTCTAAGGTGCCACAAGTACTCCTTTTCTTTTTATGTCTATAGAGTCAGCTTTCTTAACCCCTGAGTGATCACTAGTACTGTGACTTGGTCTTACTGACATTCTGTAACTTACTGCAACCCTTGTGGCTATCATTAGGTCACGGATATTTGTGTGTGCTTCAGGGCATTTGCTGCCATGATCTAAAATATTGCCTTGTATGGTATGGATGCTTCAGATTGAGGAGGAAATCCTGTTATTTAGAACATAGAATGAAAATAGCTGGAGCCTAATGGATTCCCTGAATGTTTGATGTTTCGAGAGTATTTGAAATATTTGTTGCTGTGTTCAAAGGCATGGGCTTTTAATTATTCTATGGAGCTTTTTTACTCTGGTTTGCATTAAATTTAATCTGTTAATAAAGTAATGTCATTCCAATTTGGAAAGCAGTCATCCTTTAGCAATAATTTCCACTTAGACTGAAAATCAGGGAAAAGTTTCTAATGGTGAGAGCTATGTGAAATAGCTTCCATCTGTAGTGACAGAACCTCCATTGCTTGAGTTATTTAAAACTAGGTGAACCAAGTAACATACTCGAATGTACAGTAGAATCAATTTTACAGTGGCATGTGACTGTATGAGGTAACCTAACTGATTTTTTCGACCTCTGATACTATGATTATTTGTATTTTTCTCACTAATGACTAATTTAGTCATTTTTTAAGTAGCTGGATTAAGGGCTAGGGGCTGATTTTCTAAACAGCTCCATTTCAATTCAGGTACCTACTGAGAGCAAGGGAGTACTGAGCACTAATGAAAATCTGGCCATTTAATCAGCTTCCTAAATGGAAGCTGGTGGGTGCAGAGCTGTCTTGAAAATCTCTATCACTGTTTTTGCACCTTGTGATACAGAGAAGCAATGGCCACATGTGTTTCCTGGCAAGTAATGGTAGCTCCTGACTGAGTACCAAAAGAACCAGATGCAGAGCTAAGGCCCATTTGTGTCTTTTAGGCACTGCCCTGCATTGGCACACGTTGTGGAGCTGCAGGGGGAGCTACAGAACAGACTATAACTAAAGAAAGTATTTTTCCTTGGCAAGCTCCCTGGTGCAAAAGGGGACTGCACAGGCTGTGCCATCTAATAGATGTAGCTAACTCCATATTTTTTAATAAACATCCTCCCCCTGTGCTCCAGTATGGAGTCGATTGTCACACACCAAACTGGTGGATATGCAGTTACATGCTGCCATGAGCATCATCTCCGGCACCCTGCGTCTGACTCCACTCCCATGGCTTCCGGTTCTGAGCAATATTGCTCCTCCTCATATCAGATGAGAATTACCAGTGGCAAGTTACTGGAGAAAGTATCCACCAACCCAAGCCTGCCACTGCACAATGACCTTTTTAAACCACCGGCTGCACGTTTGCCATCAGATCACACATTTGCCATTATGCTCTCATCCACCACGCCAGGATGTTAATGGTGGAAACACTCTGGCGAGAGGAATGGATATCAGTTATAATCCCCAACCAGTCCCTCGTCGCTGACCCCACAATCTGCCCGCCTGGTTTTGACTTGCCCCGTTGCCAGTGGTCCCTGTTGAACAGGTTCCGGACTGGGCAAGGTCTCTGTGCAGCCAACCGGTAACGCTGGGGCCTTCGTGACAGCCCTTTGTGCAGCTGTGGTGCAACACAGATGATGACGCACATTGTTGAGGAATGCCTGCTGACTACGTTCAGCGGTGGCCTAGAAGAACTGCATCACTTGGCTAGATGACCATGCACATGCTAAATAAATAAAATTGGCTTCAATGGGCATTGGAGCCAGCCCCAAAAGAATAGTTCATCCTCTACTGCATATATTGGCAGGAGATGTGCACTATTGCATGGGGGGAGAAGCATTCTAACAGATCTGAAACAGTAGCTGACTATACAGGAACAAGAAAACTCAGCAAATTATGGATTTAATAATGGATGTGGTTGTGTTGGGTTGACAGTTCAAAATAACTTATTTAACAGAAACCAGGCATGCAAGTATCGGTCCACAAATGTAACAAAAAATGGCAATACATATCTGTTGACTTAAAGTGAGGATTTCCACAATATTATAAAGTAATTACCTCCAGTACTTCACTAGAACAGGCTTTCTCACTTGTCACTGGTACAAAGGCATGAAACTCTGGGTGACTGCTCAGCTGAGATGGATAACGAAATTATATATTGATGACATATATATTGATAAAAAGAAAAGGAGTACTTGTGGCACCTTAGAGACTAACCAATTTATTTGAGCATAAGCTTTCGTGAGCTACAGCTCACTTCATCGGATGCATACTGTGGAAAGTACAGAAGATCTTTTTATACACACAAACCATGAAAAAATGGGTGTTTACCACTACAAAAGGTTTTCTCTTCCCCACCCCACTCTTCTGCCGGTAATAGCTTATCTAAAGTGATCGTTCTCCTTACAATGTGTATGATAATCAAGTTGGGCCATTTCCAGCACAAATCCAGGTTTTCTCCCCACCCCCACCCCCCACAAACCCACTCTCCTGTTGGTAATAGCTTATCTAAAGTGATCACTCTCCTTACAATATGTGTGATAATCAAGGTGGGCCATTTCCAGCACAAATCCAGGGTTTAACAAGAACCTCTGAGGAAGGGGGGAGGGAGGGTAGGAAAAAACAAGGGAAAATAGGTTACCTTGCATAATGACTTAGCCACTCCCAGTCTCTATTCAAGCCTAAGTTAATTGTATCCAATTTGCAAATGAATTCCAATTCAACAGTCTCTCGCTGGAGTCTGGTTTTGAAGTTTTTCTGTTGTAATATCGCAACTTTCATGTCTGGGGGTAATCGCGTGACCAGAGAGATTGAAGTGTTCTCCGACTGGTTTATGAATGTTATAATTCTTGACATCTGATTTCTGTCCATTTATTCTAGAAATGGCCCACCTTGATTATCATACACATTGTAAGGAGAGTGATCACTTTAGATAAGCTATTACCAACAGGAGAGTGGGGTGGGGGGAGAGAAAACCTTTTGCAGTGGTAAACACCCATTTTTTCATGGTTTGTGTGTATAAAAAGATCTTCTGTACTTTCCACAGTATGCATCCGATGAAGTGAGCTGTAGCTCACGAAAGCTTATGCTCAAATAAATTGGTTAGTCTCTAAGGTGCCACAAGTACTCCTTTTCTTTTTGCGAATACAGACTAACACGGCTGTTACTCTGAAACCTGTCATATATATTGATGATACAGCATGATACTATGTCAAGTAAAGTATGTGTTTTTGTTGTATTATCAATTCAAACATCGCATCCTCAATGGATGAAAACATAAGCATATATTATTATTTTTGGGGACATGATCATGTCCATTGGACACTGGTCCACATCAGGATATTTAAGAGGAATAGTTGTTTGAATTAGCGATGGGAAACCATCCAAAGATTTGAAGGCTCAGTAGGTGAAGTTCACCTTCATTCAGAGAGCTCATACAAGGCCTATGCACCACTCAATGCCTTATACCTCTGTGTGGTGGAAAGGCCTCACATATCTAGGGCCAGATCCTCAGTTGGTGTAAATTGTCATAACTCCACCAAAATCAGAGGCAGCTGAGGATCTAGACCTTAGTCTCAAAAATGACTAAATGCTGGAGATATAACAATTGTACAATGTGTGTAAGAGAGACAGAGGCACAATCATGGGTATTACAGAATGGCAATGACACACATTTCTTCCAGTATTGTTTTCTTTCCTGATCTCCTTTACAGGGGTCTAATTTTCCCTTTGCAATGGGAGCTGAGATCTGGGCTGTTACAGGAACAGCCCAATAAACAATACCCATTTTATTAATTTAAAAACAACCCAAGATAATAATCATCACCTCTGTACAAACTTGCACCAGCTTTTTCTTGTAGTTCTGAAGAAAGAATTGATCTTTATTTCCAGAGAGACTTCTGCACAGTCAATAAAAGAAAAGAAAATATGAGACAAACTGTCATCACTGAGACTTCTCTGCTTTTTTCTCACCCCCTTTTAGCTCATTTGCTGAATGGGAACAAGCAGAATTGAAATCAAATACATGCAAAAATAATATGCAGCATGGGAAAAAATCTTTCACAAATATTGAAAATCTTGTTTATTTTATAACATCATGATTCTTTGTGAAAATATTCCCCCAAACTGAATACATGTGGAAAAAATGCAAACTGTACTCTGTTTACAGATGATTGTGTTAATGGTATATACAAAGTTAGAACAGCACACTGGAAAAAAAGAGTTCCACGTGTAATCAAAACCAGCAGGAGTATTTTGAACCTTGAACCTTTACTCCAAAAAGAAATTTGCATATACCGAATGCAATCCTTAGCCTCATACTTAGCTCGAATACTACATTCTGTCCATTGCTGTTATTGTTACAGCTATTGTCTATTGTCACTGATGCAGGCTCTCAACTAATATATTTAAACACAAGCTGTCTTCCATTCATTGTTCTAAATGGTTGTTTTATCAAAGCCTCCAGATAATCACAGCCATACAGTGAGGGTGCTTCACTAAACCCCATCTTTAAAGTAATGGCAACTTAAGAACCTCCTCTGGGTTTTTAAGCACTCTCAAACTCCATTGATTTCAAAAGGACTGGAGTGTGCTCAGTGCCTTGCATGATCAGGTCCTCTAAATAATTGTTGTATTGTTTGTCAGCTTCTTGGGGCTATGTCCCTGGACTCTTGTCTTGTTGACATACCTGAGAATACACTGTGGGAGGGTCCGCAAATAACAAAGAATCAGATTCAAAATAATGCACTAAATAAAAACATTGGGGTTGATTTCATACATGGAATACCCTCTAGACTGCAGTATATCTGTTATGGAGGGGAATTCAAACCAATGGCATAATTAGGGACATTTCTACAGGGAGAAGGAATGTAGCAACATTTATTGAAATATTGGTTTATGGTCTGTTTAATTCCTTCATTATTATTTTTCTGCCTTTTTTTTTCTTCTTAAAGCCTTTCTATGGAAACATAACATAGCCCATTGTTTCGCTTAGTTTTCCTTTTTTTACTATTGACCTCTTCTGATATATGTCTGAATCTTTTTTTTCAGGCAAGTTAATGATTCAGGAAGAGGAAAGACATTTTCAGGGCAGCTAGAATATAAATGATAAACTGTAAGTCACATTTGTTTGCACATGGAGAGTATTTGTGGTTTCAGACTGTTCTAAAGCAGGGGATCTGCTTCCAAGAATTGACGGGATAGTTTGCCTGTTATTTATCAATGTCCCAAGCAGTTGATTTCTGGATGATTAACAGAATTGTTATTAAGCTCTTACACGCAGGCTAAACAAATCTGGTGCTTTAAAACTATTTAGTAAGTGTTTTTAAAAAAACCTAATATTTCTAACACAATAACCTTTTATTAGCTAACCATCTTTTAAATGCTTGTAGTAATTTTTCTCTAATTTATGCATAAATAAACCTTCTTGGCATCCCCATTCTATATTGCTTACAATCCATTGCTATCCTAACCATTCTTCAGGTTACCATGAACACATGAAGCTGAATAACACTGACTTCTCAGATTTAAGAGAGGGTTTAAGAAGCTGATGCAGGCTTCCCCAGCGAAAAGTTCTGCCAATGGTAACTAATTTCAACACTAATGGGATTCATCCAAAAAAATATTCCATGTGGTTTCACATCCCTGTGATTACTGAGCTAGCACATGACGAAGTAGGTAGCTAGTTAGTGTGACAGAGAAACTCAGTGTACTTACTCTCTGCAGGCTATTTCTGCACAGGGGAGAGGAAATTCCATGAGGTTTCCTATACCTTCTCCTGTACATTAACCTCTATAAGAAAAAGAATGTTTTAGCCTCCCCTGTCCTCTGAAGCAGGGCTGGTTGGAAATTTTGGTCAGAATGAATTTCTGACAAAAAATGCCCTTTTTGGAAACCAAAATTTTCTGCGGGAAGGGATTTCCATTTTCCAGCCAGCTCTACTCCAAAGAACCATGAAGGCCAAAGTCATCTCCAGGAGAGTCCTGTGCCACCACACTGCACTCAGCCTCTTCCTTAGGCCTCCTGCTCAAAGAATCCAGAAGCCTCACCCACCTGGGGTGAAATTGCAATGGAATAAAGTGGAAAGGGAGGTATCAATGTTAAATGAGGATAAAATTACCCAGGAAAGTCCCAGAGGGTTGGTAAGGGAAACATGCTGCCTCTGCAGTCATTTCTCTGCCCGCTCTGCCCCTGCCCCTTCCCCTTGTATGGATGCCAAGCTCCATGGAGCCCCAATGGAGGGATGATGCTACAGAGGTGGTGCTCCCTCTTTCCATACCCCAAGGCTGCAACCTGCTAGCTTCTTCACCTTTTGCTCATGAAAGTGGACAATAAGACATGGCTCTGTATTTGGGAATGCAGGGTGCTCTAAGCTGCTTTGATATTTCACCCTGCGAGTTTGCTTCACATCTAGTAATCTTTATGTGAAAAAATGAATTCTGCTGTATGTTTGTCATTTATGTCTCCAAAATCCCTGTCTCTTCAAACAGCAAGAGCTGCCATTCTAAGGTCATGTCTACACTATGAAATTAGGTCGAATTTCTAGAATTCGGTTTTGTAGAAAGCGTTTTTATACAGTCGATTGTGTGTGTCCCCACACAAATGCTCTAAGTGCATTTAGTCGGCGGAGTGCGTCCACAGTACCAAGGCAACTGTCAACTTCTGGAGTGTTGCACTGTGGGTAGCTATCCCACAGTTCCTGCAGTCTCCGCTGCCCATTTGAATTCTGGGTAGAAATCCCAATGCTTGATAGGGCAAAAACATTATCACGTGTGGTTTTGGGTACATATCGTCAGGCCCCCCTTCCCTCCCTCCCTCCTTGAAAGCAACAGCAGACAATCGTTTTGTGCCTTTTTTCCTGGGTTACCCGAGCAGACGCCACACTATGGCAAGCATGGAGCCCACTCAGCTCACCGTCACCGTATGTCTCCTGTGTGTTGGCAGACGCGGTACTGCATTGCTACACAGCAGCCGCTCATTGCCTTTTGGCAGCAGACAGTGCAGTATGACTGGTAGTCATCATCGATGTACTCCAGGGTGCTCTTTTAACCAAACTCGATGAGGTCAGGGGCACCTGGGCAAACATGGGAGTGGAGTGACTCAGCCAGGTCATTACCCTTTAAATTTAGTTTAATGCGATTCAGTCCTGCCGGTAGTCCTACTGCACCATCTTTTAATGAGCAGCCAGGAGATGATGATGGCCAGCAGTCATACTGCACCGTCTTCTGCTGAGCACCCAGGACATGACGATGTCCAACAGTTGTACTGCACAGTCTGCTTCCAGCAAGATGTATAAAGATAGATGAAGTGGATCAAAACAAGAAATAGACCAGATTTGTTTTGTATTCATTTTCTCCTCCCTCCCTCTGTGAAATCAACGTCCTGCTAAACGCAGGGTTTTGAGTTCTATCCTTGAGGGGGCCATTCTGTTTCTCCTTGATGCAAAGCCACCCCTTTGTTCATTTTAATTCCCTGTAAGCCAACCCTGTAAGCCATATTGTCAGTTTACCCTCCCTCTGTCAGTGCAAAGGCAGACAATCGTTTCGCACCCTTTTCCCTGGATTGCCTGAGCAGACGCCATAGCACAGCAAGCATGGAGCCCATTCAGCTCACTGCAGCAGTTATGACCATTGTAAACACCTCATGCATTATTGTGCAGTTTATGCAGAACCAGCACTTGAGAAACTAGGCTAGGAGGCGACAGCAGTGTGGTGATGAGAAAATGAACACAGAATTCTCTAAAACCATGGTCCCCAGCAATTTGGAGATCATGGTGTTACAGGGGCAGGCTCATACCGTGGAACACTGATTTCGGGCCCGGGAAACAAGCACAGAGTGGTGGGACTACATAGTGTTGCAGGTTTGGGATGATTCCCAGTGGCTCCGAAACTTTCGCATGCGTAAGGGCACTTTTATGGAACTTTGTGACTTGCTTTCCCCTGCCCTGAAGTGCAAGAATACCAAGATGAGAGCAGCCTTCACAGTTCACAAGCAAGTGGCAATAGCCCTGTGGAAGCTTGCAATGCCAGACAGCTACCAGTCAGTCGGTAATCAATTTGGAGTGGGCAAATCTACTGTGGGGGTTGCTGTGATGCAAGTAGCCAACAGAATCATTGAGCAGCTGCTATCAAAGGTAGTGAGTCTGGGAAATGTGCAGATCATGCTAGATGGCTTTGCTGCAATGGGATTCCCTAACTATGGTGGGGCTATAGATGGAACGCATATCCCTATCTTGGGACCGGACCACCAGGGCAGCCAGTACATAAACCGCAAGGAGTACTTTTCAATGGTGCTGCAAGCACTGGTGGATCACAAGGGTCATTTCACCAACATCAACGTGGGATGGCTGGAAAAGGTTCATGACGCTCATGTCTTCAGGAACTCTGGTCTGTTTAAATGGCTACAGGAAGGGATTTACTTCCCAGACCAAAAAATAACTGTTGGGGATTTTGAAATGCCTATAAAAAGAAAAGGCGTACTTGTGGCACCTTAGAGACTAACAAATTTATTTAGTCTCTAAGGTGCCACAAGTACTCCTTTTCTTTTTGTGGATACAGACTAACATGGCTGCTACTCTGAAACCTGTCAAAATGCCTATAGTTATCCTTGGAGACCTACCCTACCCCTTAATGCCCTGGCTCATGAAGCCGTACACAGGCACCCTGGACAGTAGTAAGGAGCTGTTCAACTGTAGGCTGAGCAAGTGCAGAATGGTGGTAGAGTGTGCATTTGGACATTTAAAGGGTTGCTGGCGCAGTTTACTGACTCGGTCAGACCTCAGCGAAACCAATATTCTCACTGTTATTGCAGCTTGCTGTGTGCTCCACAATCTCTGTCAGAGTAAGGGGGAGACATTTATGGTGGGGTGGGAGATTGATGCAAATCACCTGGCCGCTGAATATGTGCAGCCAGACACCAGGGCGGTTAGAAGAGCACAGCAGGAAGTGCTGCACGTTAGAGAAGCTTTGAAAACCAGTTTCATGACTGGCCAGGATACTGTGTGACACTTGTTTGTTTCTCCTTGATGAAAACCCACCCCCTTGGTTGCCTCTAAATTCCCTGTAAGTCAGCCACCCCCCTTCAATCACAGCTTGCTTGCAAAGGAAATAAAGTCACTATTATTTAAAAAACATGTATTCTTTATTAATTGATTCTAAAAATAGGGAGATAACTCACAAGGTAGCCCAGGTGGGGTGTGGGACGAGGGTAGGAGGGAAAGAAAAGGCCACTTTAAAACTTCTTGAATGACAGCCTTGTGTTGCTTGGGCTGTCCACTGGGGTGGAGTGGTTGGGTGTCCGGAGTGCTGGGCAACAGAATTCGGCTTGTAGGCGGCCATGGTAAGCCATAGTCTTTCAGCTTCTGCAACCTTCATAACAGCAGCACCCTCCTCTCCCATACCAAGCAAAGCACGCTGAGTTGGCCATTTAGTGCTGTGGTTTTCCTGTTAACGTGCAGCAGCAGAAACCAAACTAACTCCCCTCCCCCCATCCAATTCTCTGGGATGATCGCTTTACCCCTCACCCCACCACATGGCTGGTATCAGGGAAGCTCCTGCTAGCCAAATGCGAACAGCTCAGCCTCAATGCCTCCAATGCCTCCCTTCCCCCGCCACCGCGTGGCTAACTGCAGGGAGGATTTCTTTTCAGGCACAGGCAAACAGCCAAGTAGGAACAGCCACCTCTGAATGTCCCCTTAATTAAATTCCCCTATTTCAACCAGGTTACCATGAACGATATCACTCTCCTGGCTGAGTCACTCCCGCGTCACTCCTGAGGATAACACAGAGAGATAAAGAATGGATATTGCTTGAATGCCAGCAAACACCGGGACCATATGCTGCCATGCTTTGTTATGCAATGATTCCAGACTACATGCTGCTGGCCTGCTGTGGTAAAGTGTCCTACTTTATAAGGAATAAGGCTGCCCTCCCCAGAAACCTTTTGCAGATGTAAGCAGAGTCAGGATGAGCTCCACCCTGACATCTGGTGGTGAGGTGTGGCAAGTTGTGGAAAAGAACTTCAGGGGCTGAGCTCATTTGCATAGGCACACCCACCCTGCCTAGAATGAGGCCATAACTGCCCAAATGGTCACTTTGGCTGTTGTGGGATCCCCAGTGTCTCTGTTATTGGGGCGGGAAGAATAAATTGTTATTACCCTGATTATGGGAACTATGCTTGGAACTGTACTTGGCCTTTTGTTATGATGGAGGGACTCACCATCAACTAAGTAGCACTCGCTAGGCAAGGGACATGGGTTCCAAAACTCTGTGAATTGAGAGAGGCTTGAGACAGGCAGTGGTACCTGGTGGTGTGAGGGCCTGAAGCACCAATTGCACCTCTGTCTCTCTCCACTGTGGAATGTCAGAGCTAATTTTGGGTCTATTAAGAGTCTTGCTACAGGTACTGTGCTGAATTCACTTTGGCCTTATGGTGCACCAGCACTAAGGCTCCCACTACTATGAGCTGGAATCACTGAGAGCTGTGTCAAGTAGTGGGGAGCCGGAAGATCTAGAGTGCAGTGGTGCTGTTTGTGGATAGGCTGGCGGAGTGTTCGTGAGATGGTGAGGTGAGCTGTGCAGAGTGGAGCCATTCGTGAGACAGCGGCGTGTTCGTGAGACGGCGAGGCGAGCTGAGCAGAGCTGTTCGTGAGACGGCGAGCTGTGCAGAGCAGAGCCCTGTGGGGCAGTCAGCTTCAGGACACATAAGGTGCCCCTTACCTCTTCCCCCCACACACAGGCACATTTTAGCCAGACTGGGGAGTAATACTATGCAGATGAACTTTTGAACTCTGGGGCTGGACTTTTTGGACTTTGGGTGATTTGTGGATTGCTGGACTCAAGAGACATTTGGGTTCTGGGACTCAAGAACCCAAGGGAAAGGATGCGGCCCAATTTTCTGGGGTGGGTCTTTGCTCATGGTTTGGTTAATGAACACTAGTTGTGGTGTTTCCCCAATTTAATGCTGATGTCGTTTATCTCATGTTATTAAAGATTCTCTGCTACACCGAGACTCTGTGCTTGCGAGAGGGGAAGTATTGCCTCTTTGAGGCGCCCAGGGGGTGTGTAAGATTTTCCCAGGTCACTGGGTGGGGGCTCGAGCCAGTTTTGCATTTGCTTTGATGAGAGGGAACCCCTGTGTACTGAACCCGGCCCTTGCTGCTATCAACTTGGACTGGCAGAAGGGTTACACAAAGGCTTTGGGAGTACATCCAGGAGAGATTCATGGAGATGTCCCTGGAGGATTTCTGCTCCATCCCCAGACACGTTAACAGACTTTTCCAGTAGCTGTACTGGCCACAAATGCATCCCAAGTCCTCAGGGCTACTTAATAATTAAAAAACGCTTGCTTTTATAACATGTATTATATTTAAAAAGTTACACTCACCAGAAGTCCCTTCTCTGGCTTGGTTAGGTTGGGAGGGTATTTCAGTTAGGGTGAGAAAAAGATCCTGGCTGTCGGGGAGAATGGTGTGCTGTGTGCTCTCCTCAAGCTCGTCCTCCTCCTCCTCATCTTCCCCATCTGCAAAATCCTCAGCCATGGCGGAGAGTACCCCATCATCGGAGTCCACGGACAGGGGTGGGGTAGCAGTGGAGACGCCCTCTAGAATTGCATGCAGCTCAGTGTAGAAGTGGCATGTCTGGGGCTCTGTCCTGCAGCGTCCGTTTGAATCTTTGGTTTTCTGGTACGCTTGTCTGAGCTCCTTAAGTTTCACACGGCACTGTGTTGCGTCTCCACTGTAGCCTCTGTCCCTCATGGCCTCGGAGATTTTTTGAAATGTTTTGGCATTTCGTCTTTTGGAACATAGTTCTGATAGCATGGATTCCTCTCCCCATACAGCTATCAGATCAAGTACCTCCCGTTTGGTCCATGCTGGAGCTCTTTTTCAATTCTGGGACTGCATGGTCACCTGTGGAGTGAACAAATCACCTGTACTGATGAGCTCTGCATTGTCACCCTTGCTGATGAGCTCGCCTGGCCAATCAGGAAATGAGATTCAAAAGTTCCCGGGGCTTTTCCTGTACACCTGGCCAGTGCATTTGAGTTCAGAGTGCTGTCCAGAGCGGTCACAATGGTGCACTGTGGGATAGCTCCCGGAGGCCAATACCTTCAAATTGCCTCCACACTAACCCTAATTCGAAACGGCCATGTCAATTTCAGCACTAATCCCCCACGTTGGGGAGGAGTACAGAAATAGGTTTTAAGAGCCCTTTATGTCGAAAACAATGGCTTTGTTGTGTGGACAGGTGCAGGGTTAATTCGATGTAATGCTGCTAAATCCGACATAAACTCATAGTGTAGACCAGGCCTAAGTGTCTAAGCAGGAAAAGATTCGTCTGACCAGCTGTGCTGTAGAATGTTTTGCGGACTACTGACCAGGTAATGTAGTTTCCTGCTGCAGTGCATTTTGGTGTTGCAATATACGGTATGTTGCTTTCCAGCATCCTGGCTCCTATGCATATATCATGCATCTACATAGGGGCTGATGGATTTCTTGTTTTTAATTCTGTGTGGCTCCTGTGGTTTCTATTTGCATAAAGTCTCTTGAAATGCAGGTGGAGATCCTGCAATAATAGGGTCTTGAGAAATACAACACCCTGAACTGGGCCTTAGTGAATTTTCATGTTTTCTCCTTTGGGCAGCAAGTCATAATCATGGGCTCATGTTCAAACTTCAGAGTTACACAAACACATTCTGCTCAGGAAGTTACATACAGTACAAAATATCTGGTTAAAAGGTAAAATATGTGCTATATGTATTTTTATTCCCCATTTGTTCATAGAAATGCTTTTTCAGAATATGAGCTCAAATATTGTTTATTTCATGAAACTAACACCCTTGCTTCTTTGCTCACTTACAACAGTGTAATTCAGGAGTAACTCCACTGAAGGCAATGGCGTTCCACTGGCATAAAACAGGTCTGAGCACAAGGAGAATCAGACCCAATGTTACCATATCTCCAGAGGTTAAAGTAAGCCGGTATGCCCCAGTACTATGTGCCGGTAAGAGCCGGTATGCCATACCAGGACCAGCTTTCCCAGAGGGCAATTTAAAGCCCTGGGGTGGCGGTGGCGGGGCTGCGGCGGGGATTTAAAGGGCCCCAGAACTCCAGCCACTGCTACCCCTCCCCCAGGGTCCTTTAAATCCTGGCCGAAGCCCTGGGGTAGCAGCAGCGGGGCTCTGGCGGGGATTTAAAGGGCCCCAGAGCTCCAGCCCCCACTCCCGCCCCAGCCCTTTACATCCTGGCCTGAGCCCTGCTGCCCGAGCCCTGGGGTAGCAGCAGCGGGGCTCTGGCGGGGATTTAAAGGGCCCCACAGCTCCAGCCGCTGCTACTGCCCTGGAGCCCTTTAAATCCCGCCTGAGCCCTGCTGCCGAAGCCCTGGGGTAGCGGCGGTGGGGCTCCGGAGGGGATTTAAAGGGCCGGGGCGGTAGCAGCTGCTGGAGTCCCAAGCCCTTTAAATCCCCACCTGAGCCCTGCTGCCTGAGCCTTGGGGTAGCGGCGGTGGGGCTCTGGCGGGGATTTAAAGGGCCCCGGAGCTCCAGCCGCTGCTACCACCCAGGCCTTTAAATCCCCACCAGAGCCCTGCTGCCCAAGCCCTGGGGTAGGGGGGCTCCGGAGCTACCAGCTGCAGCTACAGAGGTGCCTGGGAATCCTGGGGCTCGGGGGCAATTTAAAGGGCCCAGGGCTCCGGCAGCCGCTACCACAGCGGAGCCCCAGGCCCTTTAAAGCTCTGCCAGAGCCCAGAGCCCCGGGGTAGCGGTGGCAGCCGGGAGTCCCCAGGGCTTCTCAGTGATTTAAAGGGCCCAGGGCTCCGCTGTGGTAGCGGCAGCTGGAGCCCTGGGCCCTATAAATTGCCCCCGAGCCCTGGGATTCCCAGGCACCTCTGCAGCTGCAGCTGGTAGCTCGGGGGGTGATTTAAAGGGCCCCTGTCTCCCAGCCGCCACTACTGCAGCTGGAGCCCTGGCCCTTTAAATCAAGATTTAAAGGGCCCGGGGATTTAAGGCCCTGCCTCTACCGGTTAAGGCCACGCCTCTTCCGGTTGAGGCCCACGCCCCCTGCTCAGGACTCCGGCGTACCGGTAAGTCCTCTAACTTACTTTCACCCCTGCATATCTCATCCACTTTATAGCTACCATTGATTCAGAGCAAGATCTTCTGTTGACTGGCATGGAAAACAGTGGGAGCTTCAGTGCTCAGGTCTCACCAGGGGACTTTAGATACTATGACGGAAGCAGGTGAATTACAACAGATGTGCCTGATGTAAAGCATTCTGATTAAAAATGACTAATGACTGTCTGACTACCATGTCCCGTTGCAATAAATATTGCCATCCCTAGTTATGAGAACTATATTGAGCTTTGAACTATTTTGGAGTAAGTTTGATAGTACAGCTTATTGTTCCGAGGGGCCAAATCCTGAGCAATGGGGATGGCATGCACACAAAAGGGATTTGCTCTGCATAAGCAGGTCACGGGGCTGAGCAACAGAATTGTCAGCCCCAACCATCCTAGGTGGTTGCATAGCTTAGCTGTTGCCATTGTTCTGGGCTGTGGGAAGGACTGCAGCCCACTGGACCCAGTATGCAGGGTTTCAGCCCAGTGGATCCATTCTCTTTGAGTTTGTCATGTGCATGGGCTGCATCTGTTACTGGTTCTGATTTTGTGCTTCTTCTCAAATGGGAGGGACCCATTTATCAGAGATTGTTGTTTTTGTCCTCCTAAAGACACTAAATCCTTAGCATATCCCTGGAATAAGTGGTACTGTGTTATTTTGATGGATGTGTGTTCATGGGCCCTTTGTACGTGGCTGCAGCTAAACCAACCATGGTTCAGAATCATGGGACCAACCTTCCCCCCTTCCTTCCTTCCTTCCTTCCTTTCTTTTGCAGACTTGGGGAAATTAATGCAGGTTACTTGAGATATGAATCATTAAACAGCAGATAGTGTAGCACTAAGCTGTCTGCTGTGAACTGGCTACTTGTGTGGGATCCAGGAAGGAAGAGAAGCACCATGGAATTGAGATGCCTGATTTCAGCACTTCAGATTATATCATATAATTTATGGGCCAAATTCAGAGTGTGCGCCTGTTGACACAAAGCATCTGAACTGGTGAGTTCAGCCAGGTTTATGGCTGCCTTGTAACTGGAGCAGTGCAAAACAGCCAGAGCATGATGGTCAATCTGTCCCAGTTACTGCAGGGTGGAGGGAGACCCATCATGTCCTGTTTAAGATGGCCATTTAAGTGGCTAGCTGTTTTTGAAACATGGCTGATTTTATAGATCATTCTACTTTTTGCAGCAGAACTCCCCCCCCTTTCTTATATTGGCAATATGTTTTTAATCAGATTGTCTTAGAAAGCAGAACTGGGTCTAAACTAAGCCCCAGGAATCCCTTAGAAACAGGTTACTAGCGAAGATGGACTACTAGTCTTTCTTCTGGTGTTCTAACTCCTACATGCTCTATTTTAGTATTGAGTATTCACTGCAACTCTGATGCATTTACCAGTATGTCCAAGCAACTCTCATACCTAACTCAGTGAATATATTTTTGTCCCATGTGCTCATTGTCAATCCCCTCTCATATTTTCCCCTACACCTGCCTTAACAACAACAAAGGAAGCAGAGTAAATGTAAGTTCTGCATGCAACCTCAATTATCCAGTTCCAGAATGTTTAAAAAATCATAACATTCCTCTATACTGGATAGCAACCTGAAATGCATTGAAAGATTTATTATCATAGCCTGAGGAAAAGGAAATGCCCAAGGGTTGGATGCTGATTCCATGCATATAAATGCTACTTAGAAAGTGCTATACTTTGAAATCTTTTCAAGTGACTCTGGCAACTTTGGCTAAGCAGCTTGGACATGTGGCAAAAGCTCCAGGTGAAGACAGTACCCAGAATAGAGTTGGCTAGAAGGCAATCAGAATACTTATCTTCTTGACATCCATTTTAATGAATCATTTTTTCTCCTTCTGATTTGCTAAAGGATTTATCCCTTAGATTTGAGAAGTCAAAATGTTTTTGCTTCCAGATGTTCCATACTGAGACCAGATCATGGACCCCTCTTCTTACCATGAGCTGTGGTATAAATGGGATTCCTCTTTCTTGCCCAACCAGTGCTTTTATTCTTCTTCATAGTTCAATACAGATTGGTTGTGGTAGACATATCAGTTCTCTTGAGTTCTGATAGTTACTTTCAGTGTCTAGTAACAACTGAAGGAGCAGAGCAAAAGTGACAGGAGCTGTGTATGTGCTCGTATAAGTCCTAAATTTTATTAACTACAGAAAGATAGATTTTAAGTGATTATAAGTAATTATGCATAAAAGTCAGGATTGGTTACAAAAGAAATAAAAGATAAAATGGAAGCTAATGGCAAACTTAACAAACTAACAGAATTCAAAGCGAAGGTTTTCTTCACCATACACTGCAGTAAATTTCACAGGCTGGGTCTCCTTTCAGCCTGGGACCCCTCCAGCTTAATTCAGTGTTCTTCAGGTATTCTCTGATGTCATGAGTAGAGAGATGGAAAGAGGAGTGAAGTCAAGTGTTTTCCTCCCCTCTTTATTATTCAAATTCTTGTGCTAGAAACATCCTTGCTGAATCATGGTGACACGCAGTCTGTTGTGGACATAAGATTTGAACTGTCCCTGTGAGGGAATGCACATTTCTTATTTACACTCCACCCACAGTGGAGAATGGTTGCTTAAGCAGGTGATAGCTCTTTAACACCTGCTTGGGTGTTGGTCTGTCCTCTGTTCCTGAGAAACTGCTTTGGGTCTGCTTTTCTTAAACTTGGAGCATGTTATAGCAATGATACATAATAGAATCTTATAACTTGATACACATATTTTACCAGGACAATAATGTTCAGCATGTTATGACATTTCAAATGATACCTCACAAGGTATACTTTTTACAAAATTTATCATAGTCTTGTAAAAGAGGTGAACATAATAGTATAGACCATCACAGCATGTTAAATTGCTTTAGGGCTGTCCATTCTCCACAGTTGGGTGCTAATGCTATATACATTCTCCCAGAGAGTGACAGAAGACCTGTCTAATCAAAACTCAGGTGAACTTTTAGGTTTTCACATTAGATGTTTCCCATCTGGATAAATAATCCTTATTTTAAGGTAGTAATGCAAATATGAAGTTCTCATTGCTTGATCTTTTCAATGCACATGGAAGGGCTCTTGGGGCAAGTGAGAATGTTTATGAAAGGTACATGGATCACCATATTGTTCATGTGGGAAAAGGTGAGTACTGTAGGTCAAAGTTGTTTTAGTGCAGACATAACTCTGACTTGATGGACCTAGAGGGATTCCGAAAGGGTGTAACATTGGTCCCTTTCATTTTCCCTTTGCACCAAAAATAAGGGAGAAGCATAATGTAAATTCTATCAGAAAGACTTTTTCAACGTAAACTTACAGGCATAAACTTCAGCATAAATTTACTAATTTTGGGGGTGATCTTTAACCTAGGGTTGATTGCAAGATCAGAGGAAAGTCTTCCAGTGGAATATTAATAGATATAAGGGCCATTATCTTATCACAAGGCCAGGCACAGACAAGATTAAGGCAGTAATGATTTTTGGTTTGGCTGTAGTTATGCTATTATTATGATACGGTAAATAATAAGTTATGCCTGGCCTTAACACCCAAATATTGACTTTTTGCCTATTGGAACACAGAATCATAGCACAAATTTCCTATAACTTGGACACTCACAGCTTTTCTTACTTTGTCAAGCAGTTTTCATTTATTTCTTTCTCCTCCTTGCTGTGTCCCATCCACTGTTCCCAAGCATGCTAGGTAACCAAAATATAGCTGAACACATTCTGAAAGAAAATAATGAAATCACAAATTTACTTTGTGACATTTGTTTTCTTTGAACATTCATACAAGTGATTTTTTTTGACAGCAGGAAGAATGTTCACAGAAAGCAAAAGCCTTGTTGATAATCAGGTGTGTGAATGTGTATTTTAAGTTCATTCCAAAAGAGTTCATCCCATCATCTTAAAATCTCTCTGTCAAGGTTCCTCCCCCACTCTGAACTCTAGGGTACAGATGTGGGGACCTGCATGAAAAATCTCCTAAGCTTATCTTTACCAGCTTAGGTCAAAACTTCCCCAAGGTACAAAATATTCCCCCCGTTGTCCTTGGACTGGCCGCTACCACCACCAAACTAATACTGGTTACTGGGGAAGAGCTGTTTGGACGCGTCCTTCCCCCGAAAATACTTCCCAAAACCTTGCACCCCACTTCCTGGACAAGGTTTGGTAAAAAGCCTCACCAATTTGCCTAGGTGACCACAGACCCAGACCCTTGGATCTTAAGAACAATGAACAATCCTCCCAACACTTGCACCCCCCCTTTCCTGGGAAATGTTGGATAAAAAGCCTCACCAATTTGCATAGGTGACCACAGACCCAAACCCTTGGATCTGAGAACAATGAAAAAGCATTCAGTTTTTTACAAGAAGACTTTTAATAAAAAATAGAAGTAAATAGAAATAAAGAAATCCCCCCTGTAAAATCAGGATGGTAGATATCTTACAGGGTAATTAGATTCAAAAACATAGAGAACCCCTCTAGGCAAAACCTTAAGTTACAAAAAAGATACACAGACAGAAATAGTTATTCTATTCAGCACAATTCTTTTCTCAGCCATTTAAAGAAATCATAATCTAACACATACCTAGCTAGATTACTTACTAAAAGTTCTAAGACTCCATTCCTGGTCTATCCCCGGCAAAGACCCAGCATACAGACAGACACAGACCCTTTGTTTCTCTCCCTCCTCCCAGCTTTTGAAAGTATCTTGTCTCCTCATTGGTCATTTTGGTCAGGTGCCAGCGAGGTTACCTTTAGCTTCTTAACCCTTTATAGGTGAGAGGAGCTTTCCCCTGGCCAGGAGGGATTTCAAAGGGGTTTACCCTTCCCTTTATATTTACGACACTCTCTGACATACCTCTTCCTTTCTATATGTAATGAAAGAGCAGAAATACCACCATGTGATTTCTACCCAAACTTTCAATATGAATAGTGAATAGCTAAACACCTATTGGAAGCAAATAACATGAACCATTATAGACTGAAATGTATTGGCTTAAAGGGCTGAGCAATTTTGAATACCAAATTAATAAAAAGCATATTTCATGAGCAGCAAAAATGACTAGATTCTTTGTTAAAATATTTAACACAACTCCAATCCCAAGTATCCATCACACATTTTAAAATGAGAACGATATCTGTCTTAAACAAAACTGAGTTTTTTAAGTGTACTTTTCAATTAAACAAGCTTTTTGCATGGAACTGCAAATGCTTCCTAGACTGATCTTGCTGACACATGTTACATTACATTGCCAGTTAGACATTTCTTGATGAAATTTTCTGAACTGGTTTTGCTCACATTAGTTGTACAATACTTCCAGATCAAGCTCACTTTTAACTTGATGATGATGATGATGATATGATTTTTCAAATATGAAAAAAGTTAACCATAGAAAGAACTGGAAGCAGTTAATAAACAACACCTAGACTCACATTTGTAGAAATAGATGGATTATGCCTACATCTTACATTGATTTGGTTGTTCCCTGGGGACTCTCTTATTATTAGGCCTTGGTTTACATTTAAAATATTTCCTGGGAACAGATTATAGAGCAACAGGATAATAATGCCAATGATACTCTAATTAAGATGACAGTATTTAAATAACAAATCAAAATTTTGCTTTTAATGAGAAGTGCTGTGGCTTTATTTCTCAGGAGAGGTGTGGATTTAGTGCACTTCAGCAATATCCTGAACAATAATTTTAGCAGGACACAGGAAACAGCAAAGATTTTATAAACATGATTGATAGTTTATCTGTACCAGAGAGACACATTAGGGTTAGTCACAAAGCAGAGGATTCAGGTTCAGTTACTCCTGTGATTAGTCACAAATGTCTGTTTTGATACAGGATTCCAGCTGCAGGTTGGTAAAATATATGTGTCCACTGGAGATACACAAGAGTTCCATCTATG
This sequence comes from Eretmochelys imbricata, assembly GCF_965152235.1. Taxonomy (NCBI): domain Eukaryota; kingdom Metazoa; phylum Chordata; order Testudines; family Cheloniidae; genus Eretmochelys; species Eretmochelys imbricata. The sequence goes on from NC_135573.1 coordinate 247,773,590, forward strand.
TTTGGATATTTACTGAAACAGCTAACCCAGAATAATTATTCTGGAAGTAATAGCTTATTCCTGTACATTTTGGAAGTGGATTAAAATAAATCTGAAAAAGGCACTCTCATTCCAGACTGAGTCCACATGGGGGTTTATTGTGAAATATTTTTGGCATAGCTATTTTGATAAATTTCCAAGAATAGACAAGCCCTGATTGCTTCAAGTATTTTTGAGTTTGGATGCCAATGCTGATTTTAAAGATGGCCTTCATTAGATGTTATTGTTTGCTTGGGTTGGATGGCTCAGACAACTGATAATATGATAAGAGACTGGATAATTACAATGATCCCCAAAACATTATTTTTCTCTCCTCATTTAAGATACACAGTGCTTAGCTTGATTGACAATGCCATTTGTTGGCAGTGGGAGACTGTGGAAATAGAGCATGTTCACTGCAAAGAAAAGGTAAAAAGAAAATGGTTAATCTCTTTTGCACTTACTGTTTCTGGTAGGATCATTTGACCAAGCCTGGTCACATGGCTGCATAATGGTCTGCAGCAGACTTGCCGCTGTAACTGAGCTGCCTTCCACTGCAGAAACATCTTGTCTGCTCCTCATGCATAGCTGGACTGCCAGAACGTGGAACTGCAGCAGGAGGTCACCTGCTATGCTGCTAATTAACACCGGTTACAGTTAAAAGGAAACCTAGTGAATGTATGATTGGCTGTCATAACAAGGAACTTTGATTGTCCATCAGAAAATTAAGGGCCTAATCCTGGAAGCCCTTAGCCATGGGATTAGTCCTAACTCAAGGACTACAGTGCTCATATGAATTAGGTATTGCAGGATAGGCCCTAAATTAGTGATCTGCTCATGTTATTTATCACCATTGGAATAATAAATTACATATGCATATGTATGTCATGCAGGAGTAAAATCAGTTGCTCATATTAATTTAAATAAGGTTTACCTGAAAAACATGGTGTGTCTGAAATACGGTATACGTACATAGGCGAAAACCCTTAAAGGGTTCAAGCCTCAAAATGCAGTGCCCTTTACATCAATTTTCCTTTTTAGTAGAGCCGCAAATACAGAAAAATTAAGTCCTGTCATAAGAGGCAGGAAGATCTGCTAGGCTACTTTATGAAAGGAGAGCAGAAGTAGATCCTGATGAGTGGGGGTGGGGGGTGGGAGTTGGGCTGTTTGGGGCTAGATGCTTGTGAGGGGAAACTTCCTGCCAACTGAAAAAGTCTCTTCCATGCCTCTTCGTCTATTTTCATTCCGCCTGGTGCAGAGCAGATTTATATGTGAGAGGGAGTTAATTGCATCCCTTAAAATCTTGAACAGTTGAAGCAGGATTTGGCCCATAGTTAATGTTGCTGGAAAGTAATTTCAGAAAGTAATCAACTATTCAACCTCATCCCCTTATGTTACCCCATTCCCATTGCCTTTTGAAAGATCAAAGATGACAACTTTGATAGGAATGGGCAAAACGCTGTGTAGCCTGAGATTTTAAGAGCCGGTTATGCTATTTTATAGGCTTGAAAAAGTTTATAAAATGTGCTGATTGCAGTGCAGTTGAACTAATATAACTAAGAAGAGAATTTGGCCCCGTTGGGATTTGTTGGCAATCAAAAAGTATTCTTATGTCACCCATGATATTTTTACTGGTAGTGGATTGGGTAATGAGAAAGACCACAGAACAACTTGCTCTTCCATATCCATAGAGACATACAAGCCAAAACAAATGATCTCCAGGCCTATGCACAATTAGTAGGGCTGAAAATCAATAACGAGAAAACTAAAACCATGAGAATAAACACACAACAGGAAACACCAATAACACTTTCTGGGAATGACATGAAAGAGGTCTGATATGTCACATATCTTGGCAGCACTGTAAAGACAACAGGTGGAACCAATGAAGACTTTAAAACCAGAATAGTAAAAGCCAGACATGCCTTTGTAACTCTAAAGCTGATCTGAAGAAACAGAAATATTTTCCTCCAAACTAAACTTTGAATTTTTAACACCATTGTAAAGTCAGTCTGAAAACTGAAACATGGAGACTTATTAAGACTTTGCTATCTAATCTCCAGTTTTTCATAAACAGCTGCCTCAGCAGCTGAGGACTGAGACAAATCCTCAATATCAGATGGTCAAAAAAAATCACAAACAAAAAACTCTGGGAAAGGATGAAACAGAAACAGATAGGACAGGAAATCATGGAACAAAAATGGAGATGGCTAGGACACATGTGGAGGAAAGACCTGAATAACATAACAAGACGGGCATCGGACTGGAACCTCCAGGGCAAGAGGCGACAAGCTAGACCAAAGATAGCATGGAAAGGTACAATGGAAACTGAATTGAAAGCTATCAGAATTACATGGCATGAAGTTAAGACTGCAGCAAGAGACAAGCAAAGATGAAAGGCAGTGGTGAAGGCCTTATGCTTTGCATGGAATTAGAAAAAGAAGGTAGGCATTTGTGCATTTTACTGCTGAAGGTTCTTGGTTCTACGCTTATGACAGCCTTACAGTGTCTCTGCATGCAGACATGAATTTGTTATACAAACTTTTAATTGATTTATAACTTTACTTTTTAATTTTTATTTTCAAACTCCTAGAGCAACTATGCACCACTGAGTAGTCACATGGAGATTTATCAGTGCAAATACATTTAGAAAATTGTAAGCAAGTATGGTGGGCAATTTATGAATTTGCAAAGCTGCCAGTTAGATTTTAAAGCTGAAATCAAACAAATTAGATTTGGCAATGGCACAAAGTATAGACACTGATAGAATTTAATTAAGATAACCCCTTTGCATTGAATCCAGGGTGCATTAGCTCATTAATTTTAATACTAGGTTCTTCTCGGTTCTACTTTTACCTTGGACAGTACTTTTCAAATCAGGACACTTAGTTATTCTTAACCAAGCAACAACTTTATCAAGAACCACTTCCATGTATAATCAATACTTGTATAGATTGAGTTCCAATATCAGAGGTTCTAGGACGGTACTGAATACAACATACTGTCTTGCAAGCAGTTGACATAAACAGCATTGAGGTCAAGCAGTTATACCATAGAACCATACAAATCACAAAGATTTCTTATTACCATTTATTTATAAAATCAGCTATTGATACTTTAGTATTTCTAATACATTTATCACCCTGTAAGCATTCATCCAACAAGTGATGATGTACTTTGTCTGAAGGCACTTATAAATGTAATCTCCACTATTTCTAGAGTTTGGCTTGATAAGACCTATTTTAAAACATCAGAAGCAACTGTTTAAAGTTACTATTTGTCTTTCTTAGGTCAATTTACTTGAACTTACAAAGAAGAAACATGCAGACAGTGTTACTTAGTTAAAATTCCAAAATATGGTTCTTTGAGGTCCCAGCAGAAAAGAGTATAGACTCAACAAGATAACTTTTCAGTTACTCATATTAAAGAAGAAAGGAACACAAAGAGTCTCTGTAATGGAGTTTCACCACTTCTTAATCCTGGTAACTCTGGCTGAGAGGCAAGTGCTGTCTATGATGCTGGTCTAAGTGTCCTGTTCCGCTTCTGGATTATACAACTTCTTTTTTGTGGGTTCTGTCAACTCTGACTGGTCACATGTGGTGACTTCAGTTTTGCACTTTGTTTTCAGGGTTTGTTGGAGGGGGCAACCCCCTTTTTTCTATTGGACACTTACCAAATGGGCTCTCAGATTTCTGCTCTCAGTTTCTCTGCTGCTTCTGTTGATATCCAGCAAATAGCATCTGTGTAGAACAAATTTCTATTTCTTTTCTTATCAGATCTTTATTTTATTCATTATATTTCTCTATTAACCTCTACTATCCATTAGAACTTCTTCTTTTTTAGGCAATTTCTTTTAATATTTCAAAGTTATACACTGGTTACATGCTTATATCTGTCTATTCTTTTTCCTTCTTGTGCCTTTGATTTCACATCCTTCAGAGTTTATAACAGAAAAAGAGACATTATTCTGAACAACAAGTTGAGGCACACTAACGTACAGCTTCTAATTTGGGCTAAAAGCTATTTGGTCTGGATTTCTTGTGGTATCAGAAAATTTGACATCTAGAACCTTCAGTGTTCTGTGTCTCACTACAAGGTATTGTAACGGGGTGTACCAGGCCCAGAGGCCTGGTTAAAGGCCTTGCAGTCTTACCACACTCCACCCAGGAAAGGGCAGTAGAGGTGAATACTCCAAGATGCCTAGAGAGGTTGCAGGGAAGCAGCCAGAGACCAGCAGGCTCACATAAAAAGGAGCTGCTGAACAGAGCAGTTAGAATCATAGATTAGGGTTGGAAGAGAACTCAGGAGGTCATCTAGTCCAACCCCCTCCTCAGAGCAGGACCAACCCCAACTAAATCATCCCAGCCAGAGCTTTGTCAAGCTGAGCCTTAAAAACCTCTAAGGATGGAGATTCCACCACTTCCCTTGATAACCCATTCCAGTGCTTCACCACCCTCCTCGTGAAATAGTGTTTCCTAATATCCAACCTAGACCTCCCGCACTGCAACTTGAGACCATTGCTCCATCCTCTTTGCAACCACCCTTCAGATAGTTGAAGGTTGCTATCAAATCCCCCCTCACTCTTGTCTTCTGCAGACTAAATAAACCCAGTTCCCTCAGCCTCTCCTCATAAGTCATGTGCCCCAGCCCCCTAATCATTTTTGTTGCCCTCCACTGGACTTTCTCCAGTTTGTCCATATCCTTTCTGTAGTGGGGAGTCCAAAACTGGATGCAGTACTCCAGATGTGGCCTCATCAGTGCCAAATAGAAGGGAATAATCACTTCCCTCGATCTGCTGGCAGTGCTCCTACTAATGCTGCCCAATATGCCGTTAGTTTTCTTGGCAATAAGGGAACACTGTTGACTCATATCCAGCTTCTCATCCACTGTAATCCCCAGGTCCTTTTCTGCAGAACTGCTGCTTAGCCAGTCGGTCCCCAGCCTGTAGCAGTGCATAGGATTCTTCCATCCTAAGTGCAGGACTCTGCACTTGTCCTTGTTGAACCTCATCAGATTTCTTTTATCCCAATCCTCCAATTTGTCTAGGTCACTCTGGACCCTATCACTACACTCCAGTGTATCTATTTCTCCCCCCAGCTTAATGTCATCCACAAACTTGCTGAGGTGCAATCCATCCAGATCATTAATGAAGATGTTGAACAAAACCAGCCCCAGAACAGACCCCTGGGGCTCTCCACTTGATACTGGCACTTTTGAGCCTGACAATCTAGCCAGCTTTCTATCCACCATATAGTCCATTCATCCAATCCATACTTTTTTAACTTGCTGGCAAGAATACTGTGGGAGACTATATCAAAAGCTTTGCTTAAGTCAAGATATATCATGTCCACCACTTTCCCCATATCCACAGAGACAGTTATCTCATCATAGAAGGCAATCAGGTTGGTCAGGCATAACTTGCCCTTGGTGAATCCATCTTGACTGTTCCTGATCACCTTCCTCTCCTCCAAGTGCTGCAAAATGGATTCCTTGAGGATCCGCTCCATGATTTTTCCAGGGACTGAGGTGAGGATGACTGGTCTGTAGTTCCCTGGATTCTCCTTCTTCCCTTTTTTAAAGATGGGCACTATATTTACCTTTTTCCAATCATCCGGGACCTCCCCCGATCGCCATGAGTTTTCAAAGATAATGGCCAATGGGTCTGCAATCACATCAGCCAAGTCCCTCAGCACCCTCAGATGCATTAGATCTGGCCCCATGGACTTGTGCAGTTGCTGACTGGAGTCAGGGGATCAAGGACAGTGTTCCTGGCTGGCTGCAGCACTGGACTGATCGGTGCTGGCTGGAGCCAGACTGCAAGGAAGGCACTGGGGCTAAGAAGGGAAGTGGCTCTGGGAAATGAAGTAGCAAATAGTTAAAGGGAAGCAGCAGGCAGCTGATACTTATAGAGTCCCTGGGTTGGGACCCAGAGTAGTGCGTGGGCCGGGTTCCCCCTCCCTTGCCACAGCCACAGTCAGAGGAGTTAATACCCTGAGAAAGAGAGTGGCCCAGAGAGGGGGCTGAAAACCCAGAAGAGGGTCAGTAATTGTTGAACTTTGTTACCTCCCCAGAAGGGGGTTGACCTATAAACAGTGTCACAGCTGGAGAGCTGGGGCACCAGATGAAGAGTCTCCAGGGAGGAAGCCATGGGGGCACTGCTCCATATCAGAGCAGGGAAGAATACTTGAGTGAGCCCAGGAGGGGCTAAGGGACACTTTGAAAGCTAGCCCAGGAGAGGCAATAACCAGGGTACTATGATAGGCCCTGTTGGACTGATTGAGGATTAAGCCCAGGGACAGGGCTGCAGGCAGACACTTTAAAAGAGGGTACTGTGATAGGCTCTATTGCTGAGGTTCCCAAATTGTTCTTATTGCATATTCCTTTCACATCTATCAGCTGCCTGTGCACCCCTACTCTTCTCACTACTGATACTTAGTGTGTTCTTCTTAACACTACCTGTCTTTAGCTATCTGTCCATATTTCACTGTAACGTGCTGATATAGTTATAGTGTGACCTATACAACCGGAAAAAAAAAAAACCTCCTACGTTCTGAGCTCAGTTAAACTGGACAATTGCTGGGCAACTGAACCCGTGTTGTACGGGAATTAGAGGTGAGGGTTCTGTACATCAGAATCTCTGTGTAAATCTGTTCTCATTAGTACATTATGATGTAAATTAATTACTGTATTTTATATAACAAGTTTCGACAGAGTTTTAAAGCTTAGTCTGAGTAGCCTATTATGAACATGCAATAAAGTAGAGGATCAGCAAGGAAACTATGACTGATGGCGAGGACGGTGTGCATGAAATTAGAAGAAAAATATGCAAAGAATACAGAAATAAATAAAATAAATAAGTAAAATACCCCATTACACAATTTCTCCTGTGTACCCCCCAGAAACGTCTGTACCACACTTTGGGAACCCCTGCCTTATTGGATTAGAACTGAGCCCAGGGAGGGCTGCAGGTGTAATGCATACACCTCCTGGGTGTGGTGCTCTGTCCCCTTCAGTGGGACTGAGACCACTTAGAGATTAATGAGTCTGATACAGTCTTAGCTAAGGGCCATGTGGCTTTTAGCTCATGCAGCAGAGGCTCATGCATTTAGCTCTAGAGGTCCCAGGTTCAATCCCACCCGCTGACAACCAGGGTCTGTCAGTGTTACACTATGATAAGTCCTGTTGGACTGTTTATCCAGGAAGGGGGTCTGGTTTCTGTTCGTTTCACATACGGACTGTGTGTTACTCAGAGGGAAGGCTGAGTCACTAAAAAACCCTGCCTGAGAAGGTTAACTGCCAGCAGCGGTCATCGCAAGCGAGAGTGCAGGGGCAGACAAACACCAGGCCAGCAGGGGCCTTCATGAAACGTGAGTGGGCCCACCACAGTATTCCTAAACAATTTATTCAATTTACAGTCCCCATTTCCCACCTCTCACCTCACCCTCTCAAAACAACAACAACAAAACAATCTCTGCATTCACTCACATAGTAAAATATGCGATTGATAGGAAAGCAAGGTGTTACTCTTTGTCAGTCCTTGTGGTTCACTGTAGCCAGACATTGAGACGGGAAGCTCTCGCCACAAGCAAATCAAAAGGGTCCTGTGTAAGTGAGCAACAGCAACAGATTGAAGAGTTTCCCTAAGCATCCCATTTCTCATTCTTGGAGACAGTCTCCAACCTCTGTCACCTGTGACTCCTGGGACAAGGTGTCTCCTACATTGGGGGGTGTAAAGATATAAGTGATTAGCTATGATCTTGGTTGTCATGGAGATGGGGAACAGGCTGATAGCTTCCTGATTTAAGGGCTCAAGGGAGCTTTAGTTATTAATAATATAGAGTCAAGGCATATTTGACATCTGTACCTCTCACAAATGCAAATATTTTTTCCATTTTCAAAACTAAAAAATGGCTGACTTTAATGCACTTTTTCAAAAAATTCATGTTTCCTTTGAGACAAAGGAAAGAATGTTACATCTCAAAAGGAAACTCCTGTGAGAAAGCGATCTGTGAGCAGAAATGGGGTGCATGACTACAATGGAAGTTGAGTTGTAAGATTAAATAAAGCATTTGTTTCCAAGAGCACTATGGGGTGATAATGATAAGCCAGAATAAATAGGGACTTGGCTATTAGTTTAGAATAAGTTAACTTTAAACATTTATTCAGACCTTTTCCCGATTCCAAATGCTACTCAGTTTTTCTGCCCAGCCTTTCTAACAAAGAAGCAGACTGCACGGGTGAGATTCAGCAAAGAGTGCATCATATGGGTATGGGGTAATGTTACTACTTTCTGTGCTGGTTGTTTAATTTATGGTAAATGCCTGTGTAGTGAGGCGGTGTGGCTCCCTACTACCCCGGAGAGGGTCAAGCCCCTCTAGACACCAGAGTGGGCGGAGCCAGGAAGCTCTGAGCCTGCCCCTCAGAGGGACAGGTGGCGACCCGGAAGTATAAAGGTGGGCCCTCAGAGCTCACTAGAGGACCAGTTGCTGGGGAGGCTAGATGTAGCCAGCCTAGCCCATGACTGGGAAAACCCTGCAGCCCCAGGTCCATGCCAGCTATCCAGGGGAGTTACCAGGCTGGCCGCTTGTCTGCTGCCCCGAGGAACCCAGGTACCAGAAGGAGGGGAGTTAGGAAGCAGCCCGGGGGCAGCTGACCCTAGTCTGGCTGTAACTCTGCCGGAACCCATGTCAGTGTGTTGCGGTCAGGATCCCAACAGACCCAGCAGCAGGTTGCTTGCCGCTGCTAGGGCCCCAGGCTGGGACACAATGGAATGGGTGGGCCTGTGTCCCCCCTGCCACCCAACTTGTGGGTGGCAGTCTCCCCCTCCTCTGGGTCCTTGGAGGCCTGGGCTAATTCACACATGCTGTGTTGCTCAGCCCCTGCCTGAGCGATTGACTATTTGTAGCCCCGCCCTGACCCGGGGCCTGGCCTGCTAACACTGGGCTATTTGCTCAGCCCCTGCCCAACGGCCTGAGCTACTGACTATTTGGGGCCCCGCCCTGACCCGGGGCCTGACCCGCTAACACTGGGCTATTTGCTCAGCCCCTGCCTGAGGGCCTGAGCTACTGACTGTTTGGTGCTCCGCCCTGACTCAGGGCCCGGGCCTACGGTGCTCGTTCCAGTTATCGCAAGGGCTACTGAGGAAGACTCCGGTGGCTGGACAAATTCCCCCAAAGTCAACTGTGTGTAGTGAGCCGGTGTGACTCCCCGTTGCCCCGGAGAGGGTTGAGCCCTGGCCTAGCCCCTTTACAGCCTGTAACTGATTCTCCACGTTTGCTTACTCTCTTCATCCAATCATCCCTTTACCCAAGCCAACAACATGATACTGAAAGTGTCAAACACACAAATTGAAAGCAGGCTTAATATAAAAGTAATACTCACAAACAACTAAAATACAAGATATAATGGATCATTAGGAGCTCCTTTCAGCAAACTGATGCCCACAATTTGGGCTGTGTTTTTCTGTCATCCATAACTAAGCCAAAAAAAAAGGCTAAGTCTAAATCAGGAATCAAAGGACTCCACACACAAAACTCTGACACTAGCTTTGGCAATCCACCTTGAAGGATTGAAAAAAGATCATGTTACTCCCATAGTGTAAGGCGCAGTGGCCTACATACAATAGAAAGTAGTCCTACAAACTGAACCTTCAGAGGCAGAATGACAGAGCATTGCGTATTAACTAGGGCTATCAAGCGATTAAAAAATTAATCCTGATTAATCGCACTTTTAAACAGTAATAGAAGCATATGAATGTTTAGCATATCTGGCATGTAGATACCTTGCAATGCCGGCTACAAAAGTCCCATGCGGATGCCTGTTCTTACATTCTGGTAACATTGTAAATAAGAAGTGGTCAGTATTATCTCCTGTAAATGTAAACAAACTTGTTTGTCTTAGCGACTGGTTGGATGAGAAGTAGGACTGAGAGGCCTTGTAGGCTCTAAAGTTTTGCATTTTTTTTGTTTTTGAGTGCAGTTATATAACAAAAATCTACATTTGTAAGTTGCACTTCCACGATAAAGAGAGTGCACTACATTACTTGTATGAGGTGAATTGAAAAATACTGTTTCTTTTGTTCATTTTTACAGTACCAATATCTGTAATCAAAAATAATGTAAAGGAAGTGGTGTACACCTGCCAGTTTATGGGAAAATAGTCATCTGCTTCTCACTATTGCGAAATACCAGAAACATACTGCTATAAGGCAGGCCATGTAATGTTTCTTTAATACTCATCAACAGAGCCAGAAAATGGAGGAAAGTGGTCCTCAAGGACAAGAGAAACTAGAAAGTTAAAAATCAATGGTAAGTAACTGGAGTGTGCCATTTCCCAGGAACAAAGAATGGCACATTGATATTGTCTGCACTGCCTCAGCAATATCTGATGTTTTTATTTCTCAGATAGGCAACAGCAGCCAAAATTAAAAAATGGAGGAAGGTGAGAGCAATGGGAAGAATCTCTTTTGGTGATAATCTTCCAAATTAGACTCATTGTGTAGTCCAGGGGGGGAATTTTCACATCATTCTAGATAATGGATCCTACTGAGGGTTAAGTGCCCTAACTGTTATTAAATTCAGTGGGCATTCAAAGTGCTGAACTGCTTGCAGGCTAAAGTGTGTAAAGCAAAAGATGTTGATATTAAACAGAATTGACTACAGAATGGAGATCTATGGTCCCTGTTCAGCACTCTTTAAAAACTCTCATGGAAGTCATGCTGAATATAGCCCAAATACAAAGACAGTAGGGAAATTGAAGTTAACAATAGACTAATGAGGAATAGAATTGATGGGAATGTGTGGGGGGGGGGGGCGGGGGTGGAAGGGGGAGGCAATATCCCCACAGAAAATTATGAGAGTTCATTTTTATTGACATTTTCAGTGGAAATTTTTTTACCTTTTTGGAAGAAAGTTTTTAGTTTTTCGAGGAAAAATAAAAAATTTTCATGGAAACCAGATAATTTCAGTGAAAATTTGCATTTAATATAAAAAATTAATCTATCAAAAAATCTTATGTGAAAAAATTTTCGACCAGCCCAAATAAAGAAGCTACTTTACCAGCTATAAATACTGTCTTTTCATGGAGTTACTCTGAAGTTCATCTGAACCTTCATAGATGAACATATTCGATTGTCATGCTGCCTGGAGTGGCTCACAGCTAAGAATGCCAAACTCAGGACAGACTATCAGAAAATACGGCAGATGCCCCAAACTGGTGGTATCTTCTATCCTTAGATTTCACCAAGCCAATAACAAAAGTGTACTCCTAGACCACTATAATAGTTTTACCCTGGAGTCACAGACAGTCCCCTTCTCTTTACCATCCAGAAAAACTAGACTTATGATGAAAGGTTATTTAAAACCAAATTCACCATACATTAGGTTCTTCCAAACACAGAGGGCAAGTCACTTACCTAGGTCAATGGATGCTCAAGATGTTACACCAAAGACAATGCTGTAGTAAATCCTTTAGTAAACTAACTAAAGATTTATTAACTAAGAAAAGGAAATGAGTTACTAAAAGGTTAAAGCAGATAAAGTACAGAGTACAGTCCAAAATGATAGCAGGGATGTTAACTATGCTAGTTTTCTATGAGTCTCTCAGGATTGCCCAAATAGGCCTGGGAGGAAAGGGAGTTGGAGAACAAGCCCACCACTGACTCACACCACAGCAGTAGCTCCTATGCCATGGAGATGGGCCCATCTCCCCACCCCAGCCTGTTGGCTCTCACCCCTCATAGATTTGCTGTGGTGAGCTCCTCCAAATGAGGGGAAGGCTAAAAAGACACAGGGTGAGAAGAGGAGGTGGGGAAAGATCACCAGCTCCACATAACTCTCCAAAGTAAAGATAGGAAGCTGATGCAGGGGCTAAAGGAATGAGGGGCCCTGTGGAGAATTCTTGGGTGAGCTATAGCGGATTGGAGCAATTGAAGGGAGAGGGGTTGGTGCAGCCAGGAACAGAGGGCATTTGGGCTGGTCTATACGGTAGATGGACGTGGGTGTTGGGGACAGCAGAAAGACTGTGGGAGGGATGGCAGGAGTGAAGAGGGAGGTTGGGGGAAGGGAAATGGTTTGAGATTGGGGGAATAGGGAGTTTTAGGGGTGAATTGATTAGGGAATGAGGCTTGGGGGGGATGGTGAGCAGCGGTGAGGGAGGGTTTGGGATGTGGAGGAAGGATTTAGGGTAGGATTTTACCAGGGTGATATTTTATGGTGGTATTTTTGGGAAGATGGGGATTGGTGTAGTGGGGAGTTGGGTGGGGTGGACGGCTGTGGCAGGAGGAGATTTTGTGGTGGTTTGGGTTTATTTGGGGAGATAGGGGCTGAGGTTTTTTTGAAGGGATAGGAGGAGTCTGGGGGGTGTTTATTTGGGGCTGAGGCAGCAGGGGGTGGATGGGTTTAAGCAGGGACAGGGGAGTTATTTGGGGGTCTATGGGGGAGATGTGGGTGGGGCAGGTTGGAAGTTGAGGAAGGGGAATTATCTGGGGGCTGGGAAAGGGGTGGGTGTGAAGGCTATTGTGGGGTTTAGGGAGGCTGTGGGAGGGGCCTTAGGGAGCTACTTAGCAGCAGCCAGCTGTGGCTGTACCTGGCGCCTTCTTCCACCACCCCTTTTAGTCCCCTACTCCCCTCTATCCCGCTAGCCCCAGCCCCAGGGATGGAGCTAGTGTGCTGGGTGCACTTTGGACAGACTCTGCCTGCAGCACCATGTGGAGTCCTGTGGACTCACCTCACCACCCACCACTGGGCTCCAGGGATTCTCCCTGCTTATTCTGCTACTGGGCAGCTAGACAGCTTAGCACTAAGATGGCCCTGGTGCCACCAGAGGCAGAGCTTGGCCTGCCGGGCTGGGTATGCATGTAGGCAGCAGGGTGGCTTAGATCTGGGGAGAGGGGGAGCTGAGCCCTGCCCCGCAGCCTGAGCCACCCAGCAGCTATGGGTACAGGGATGCACCAAGACTTATTGTATTATTTTACTCTTATGTCCTTTTATTTCTGCAGTTCCACTTCATCTTCTCATACTTGGGAAGACTGCAGCCTCCTCAGGGCAACTGCTAGCGCTCTTACCAATGATGTTTTCCAGCAAGGATGTTTGTTTTGAGAGCAGTGAAACAGCAACACTTTACATCCTTGGTATCTATTCCAGAAGATTCCATTAGAATCCTTCAGTAAATCTTTTGGTTTCTAATGAGCTTTAATTGTTTGCATGACCTGCTGCCCCAAGGACCAGTGTGCCTGAGAAGCCCATTACTCTGTGCCAAAATATACAGAAGTTGCCCAACTGTGGTAAAGAGGCATCCTATCAAAGTTCCTACCTTCCACTAGGGCACAGAAACAACCATAAAAGTTCCATAGTCCGATATCTAAATGAAGTATTTGATGGGCTGAGTAACCTAAGGAGAATTTGAGACGCATAACATGCTTATATGAATCGCCTGCATTAGATGCCATTCAAAGACTGTCTCATTATTATCCTCTAACTCAGCTTTTGATTAACATCTCCTAATTTGGAGCTACTAAATCAGTGATTGCTGTTATTAAATCTCTTTTTTTTGGTGACTTTTTTTACCTTATATTTGAGAGTACCTCTTTCAGACTAGTAGTTTAAAACCATGGCTTGGAGACATGTATTGTAAAACACATACAAAAATACCACTTTGGAGACAAATACTGACAAGAAAATTACCATGATGATTATTTAGTCTGAATCAGTGAAATTACACCTGTTGTGCCGAAATGGAGACAATACATATTGTGCTAAGAGAAGTGTTATAATCAGACACCCTGATTAAGCCACAAAAAACTATTATGAATGACTAGTCCCACACTCACCGATAATTCCCATATACAAGTTCCCAAAGAAGCAAACAAAAAAAAATCTTCTAATTTTCCTCTAAACTGAGATATATTAGTATCACTTTAAGACAGAGATAACGTTTGTTTTCAACACTAGTGATGAGAGGATCCCAGGAACTTTTGAAGGTTAATTTTAGTTCACATGAAGCATCCAAAAATCTCAGAGGCTTTTCTGAATGGCCTCAGTCTCCAAAATGGAGTTTGGAATTTTTCTAGCAAGATGTGCGGTGATTTCTTTTTTCCAGTCAGCCTCCTCTCACTCTATTGATGCATCTACAGCTGGGCTGTTGGCTTTTTCCGATATAAAAAGTCTACTCTTTGTCAACCTCCTACCTTTGAAGCAGCATCTGGGTCCATTTAATCTCTCCCTTGGAGAATAATCAGGAATTGAGCCAAGACACACACTTTCCCATCCTTTACATTCTTCCAGCATATCCATCTAACCTGCATATCCATCTAACCTATGTGCAGCTTTTACTGTACCTATGGAAGCAATAATATCTGTTTCTGATTAACAGAAGTTTTACATGTTTTGACCATCGTGGAACACAGGAAAATCAAATATATCTTGAGAATTACACATTTTTGAGCTGAGTGGCCAGGACCAAAAGTGTCTGCACAAAGTATGTGCGCTCTGGGACTTTAACTGTAGATTTTAACACACTATAACTGGATTTTATTTTCCGTACATCAGAATTTTGTTCTGATCTGGAGTTACTGAAACCGATCATCCAACTAATTCCTGGTACTGTCTCTTGGTTTGGAAAGGAGCAGTCCTCTGGTTACAGCTAGTTTGAGGACAGCAAATATAGCTCTTAAAGAGACTGAACAATTTCTTGCTAATTTCACCCTTTACTTTAGTAGGCATCCTTCAGTCTCAAGAGATCATGGCTATGCGCCCCTGAGAGGTAAAGAATTTACTCAATTGGTTTTATGGCAGACGCGAACTGAAGAGACCCCCTAGAGAGAGATAATCTCTGCCACATTTGTGACATTTAAAGATGATGTTTTTACCCTTTGGGCTCTGCCTTCTGTGAGCTCTTTTCTCCTCTGCTAAGCTGGACTGTTTCCTCTCGTAACTCCAGAGACCTTTATTAAGCTCTTGTTTCCAAAGGCTGTGATCCTGAGTGTGATCTTCCCATTTGTCCACATCCATGTCCATTTCTTTGAGGTCTCACTTGCACACATCCTTGAAATGCAATTTTGGGCATCCTTTGGGTCTTTTTCCAGATGCCAGTTCCCCATAGAGGATGTCCTTTGGGATGCACACATCATTCATCCGGCACACATGGCCAAGCCAGAGGAGTCGTCTCTGTTTGAGTAGTGTTTACATGCTGGGTATGCTGGCCTGGTTGAGCACCTCATTGTTGGTGACTCTGTCCCTCCAGGAGACTGCAAAGATTCGACGAAGGCAACGCATATGAAATCCTGTTGAGCCTCTTTTCCTGATGAAAGTATAAGGTCCATGTCTCACTCCCATACGAAAGTGTGCTGATAACACATGGATGATATATACAGATCTTTGTGTTATTCTGTCAGTTTTGCCATACCCTCTTGTTCAGTCTAGATGTTGTGGTGGCTTTTCCAGTGCAGAAGGAGCAAGTCCTCTGGTTAGAGCTGGCATGAGGACATCAAATATAGCTCTTAAAGACACTGAATAATTTCTTGCTAATTTCACCCTAGTCACTTTATTTTACTGTCACTTGGTTTACAAAACTGGAAGAGCTGAGTAACATTTTACTGTCTAGACACTCCCCACCCCATACACAAATTTGCTCTGTTTCTAACGGTGAAACACTATGGAGTTTCCTTTTCTACAGGAGATGAATTTTAGTAGTGAAAAAAATTATTTTCTTAGGAATCTAAGATTTTCAGTTCCTGTTCTGTACAGAATGAATCTGCCTGCCATTGACTGGGGAGGGGGGTGTCTTATAGATAGTTTGGTAACTGATGCCCTGTGAATACCTCAGAAAATTGCTAACCTATGAATCTGCAAACTTCTGTTGTTATCAGTGGGAGAGGGAGAACAGGACATCCAAGTCAAAATCTGTTGTGTGACAAGAAAAAAAAATCCTTTGCCCTCAGTTTCTCCTCTGTTAGGAATAATACCAGACTGAGCTCAGTGAAATTGCTTTGCAGATACTCCAAATTAAAATATGGTCCCTCTAGTTCTGCCAGTTCAGGAAAATAAAGCAGTCAAAGCAACAGACATATATACATGTACAGAACACACTGATTACAGAGGAAGAAAATAATCCATCACAATCTACTTCTGACAGACTTCCCACTGTTGGGAGCATTCACCACAGTTTATGCTTGCAAAAGCTAGTGTAAACCCTTGGTTGAATTTGAGTTTGGACCTGTCCCTGTAATACAATGACTAGAAAGTTACATTAGCATCATGTTATCTTCTACTATACGTAAGCCAGAACTGAAATACTCACGACTTGTTTGCACTATGTGTGTGGTTATTATAATGAACCACAATTGGTTACCTAGGCCGCAGTTTACACAGCTTCAGCCAACATTTAACAAAAAAAACCAACATGGCTACCATAGGAAAGTATCAAACAGAAGCAAGAGCAGTAATAAAAATGAGACTCATATATTAGTAATAAAACTGAATAGATTTTTTTCTCCTGGTTGTCTTTGCAGAGAGATGTACTTAACAGTCTTGTTTAGCTGAAGAAGAAGACAATACCAATACCAAATCCTTATGCTCTAAAACTTTCCTTGGCTAAAAATGAGGTGAAGGGTTAATCCCATATAACATGTGTTCTTGGAAACCATATTTATAAAGAGTGTTCCTATGTGCCCCATACTTCTCACCATAGCTACACTATCTGGCACCAAACTATAAACAAAATGTTAGCAAGTAGGCTCCAGGAACCTCCAATATCTTATCTTGTCTTATCTTTGCAGTTTATTAGGCAAGTACAAGCTCACAATTATAACATTTTCATTCTCCATTTATTTTTAAGAAGGTCTATTATGGCCTTGAAGCAATGCATTTTTCTTGGCTAAGCTGGTAACCATAGTCTTGTGATCCAACCTAATTTCCAGGTTTGGTGACTTTTCCTATATGCATCAAACTTTTGATCAAAATCAGAGACAGCTTCTAGAAGACTGACACATCTGGGTCATCAATCCGTTCCCCACAGAGATCAAGTCCAACAGTTTCCTAAAACTAGTTTAGCTGTCTAGACTCAAAACCAGAATGGCTGCTGATTCTAGGAGTTTGCTTTTTCTGCCAAGGCTCAAAGATTTGCTGTTTTAATAGGTTTATGCCCTTTGGTTTCTTTTGAGCTTGAACAAGAGAATAAACCAGCCAAAGTCCTGTTGCGATCAAGAAAAAAAAACTCATAAAGTATTATTATTCCTATTACATTATTTTGACGTAGTGTTCAAGATCTAAATATAGTTATGTGCTGTATTAATGCAGAGTTTTAATTTGAATATAATATTAAAGCAAGAATATTAGAAAATATCATCCTGGAAATGCATTTGTTTTTCCTACAGACAGTGGAACTATTCTTTACTTAAAAGCTTTAATGTCTTAGGCAGAAGAGAATTTCTCCAGGGGAAATCACACACATTAGTTAAAAGGAAGGAAAAATCTTGACTCATAAATTTTAATGTATAATTTATTTGCCTGTTACTGTGGATTAGTGTGAAGAAAAATGTGGCGGGGAAAAGCCAAGCTGGCTTCTGTAGTAGCCCAAAAGGCCTTTTGTGGATTAGGAACCTGGATGGGCTGTTTAAAAATATTTAGATCTGTAATTTAGCACTTCTAAAAAAATGTATCTTAAAAATATATTTTATCTTTGTAAGTTGTATGGTAACAGTCCCTAATGTATGTGAACGTCACTGTATATAAGACTTCACTCCAATTTCAGTTATACTACTGAATATGCTCCTGAATACAATGGTGTTATTCTTGATATGTACTGTTGTCAATTACATATATGCTGTTTACTAGAGATCATGGGAATGGGAATGGTAAGTGATTTTGTGCCTCTGAAAGAAGGAAATATTTAGGGTCCCATGAGGAAGATAGCTGGAATGGGATATAAGATTTACCTCTGAATTTAACTCAGAAGGCTGCATTTCATCTGTTGAACAATCCTGCTAACTAGGGGTGAAATTCATTCTTATTCTGAGGGCTTAAATAGGACTTAAGTGGTGTGGTGTACAGGCCTTGGGCTAGTTCTCTTTGTGTGCATTCATTTCACCTCCTGGTTTCACATGAGATGCACTGAAGAAAACAGATGTTAACTGCCAGCTTTAAGGTGGTGGTAAACAGAATTTCTCTTGCAAGTGTTTTTAAAGTTGTAGAAGGAAAACATTTTTTAGATAAAGTGAAAATGTATTAAAAGAAAACTCTGGTTAAATGCTGCACCAATCACACCACCCTTTATCAGTGCATAAAAAATCAAGAACCCTCCCACCCAGTTTACACAACGCTCCATTTTTCCAAGTTCTATGTATCCTCCAAAATGTCTTGCATAAATGAGCATGTGCTGTTAAAGGCTGTATGTGTGATCAAAGAAATAATTAATTAAAAGCAATGCCTGCTAAGTTCTCGTAGGTCAGCTGTGTTCCCCCACACTTATGGAAGAGTAGCTAAATCTAGCTAAGTTGGGAGTTTTTTGAGTTCAGTGAGGGTAAAAAAAATATGCTCCCCCCTTTTAAAATAATTTTTAATCTCACTTAAATTAGCTAGAACTACAAACAACAAACAAAAAAACAGGAAGGAGGGCTTCAGTGCCAAGGTTTGGGATGACAACAACATACAGGAAAAAGCAGTGGGCAAAAATGGCCTTGGTTCCCAAAATCAGAGCAATGAAAGAATGGTAGAATTGTGCCTTTATATCAGGGATCATAATTGGAGGAACACTATTCCCACACAAAGTTATGCACAAAGTAACTTGGAATTCCCAAGAGTGAGTCAGGTGGAATCAGGCTGACTATCTATGCACTGGATGGAAATTTAGCTCAACTCTTCAGGACATCAGAGCATACATTAGAAGTGACTTTAATTTAGGTGTGGCAAGACTGAAGATTAAATTTAACAAAAACACAAACCTAACCTGCATGAAGATAAAGACGTTCCAGAAGTATTTTCAAATTGAATTGAAAAACAGATCTTGCATGGTACAAAACTTTAATCTGTCACAACTAGTTAACATTTGGCAAATCCTGATTCTTTCTGTGTGACCATACCATAAATGCCACACTAACTGTAGGTTTCAGAGTAACAGCCATGTTAGTCTGTATTTGCAAAAAGAAAAGGAGTACTTGTGGCACCTTAGAGACTAACCAATTTATCTGAGTATAAGCTTTCGTGAGCTGTAGCTCACGAAAGCTTATGCTCAAATTGGTTAGTCTCTAAGGTGCCACAAGTACTCCTTTTCTTTTTATACTAACTGTAGTTGGTTTCTAGAAAACCAAACTTAAAATCTGCCAAAGTGGGGATATGTGGTACTGTGTGAAAGAAAATAAGATAAAGCAAACATCAGTTCATCAGAAACACCTTCTGAAAAAGAAACAGCAAAAAATAAAGGACAGAGAGGTAAAAAGTAGCTCAAGAAGTTACAAGAAGTTAAGAAATGGCAAAACAGTATGGCCAGATAGGGAAATATATAAATGAACTTGAAAAAAAATATAATCCACACTGGCAAGTTTGCAGATGCCTCAAAAGTCGGTGGGTGGTAAATAATGAAGAGCACGGGTCACTGATCTAGAGCAATCTTGATTTTCTTGGTAAACTGGGTGCAAGCAAATAATATGCAATGTAATACAGCTAGATGTAAATGTATATATCTAGAAATAAAGAATGTAGGTCATAACTATCCTGAGAAACAGTGACTCTGAAAAAGATTTTGGCGTCATGGTGGATAATCAGATGAACATGAACTTCTAGTATGATGCTGTGGCCAAAAGGAGTAATGTGATCCTTGGATGCATAAACAGAGGAATCTTGAGCAGGAGTAGAGAGATTATTTTACCTCTGTATTTGGCACTGGTGTGATTGCTGCTGGAGTACTGTGTCCAGTTCTTGTGTCCACAATTAAAGAAGGATGTTAATAGATTAGAGAGGATTCAAAGAAGAGCTATGAGAATGATTAAAGGATTAGAAAACAATCCTTATAGTTATAGACTCTAGGAGCTCAATCTATTTATCATAAGAAAGGGATGGTTAAGGAGTGACTTGATTACAGTTTATAAGTACCTACACAGGGAACACATATTTGATAATGGGCTCTTCAAACTAGTAGAGAAAGAGTAACACATTCCCATGGATGGAAGTTGAAACCAGACAAATTCAGACTGGAAATAAGGCATAATTTTTTACCTTTGGAATAATTTACTGAGGGTTGTGGTGGATTCTCCATCACTAGCAATTTAAATATCAAGATTGAATGTAACCTATTGCTTAAATCAGCCTCTGTACCAAATGACTGGAGGATAGCTAATGTTTTTAAAATGATCTAGTGGAAATCCTGGCAATTACAGGCTGGTAAATTTAACTTTATTACAAGGCAAATTGGTTGAAACTATAGTAAAGAACAGAATTGTCAGATACATGGGGAAGAGTCAACATAACTTTTGTAAAGGAAAATCATCTCACCAATATATTAGAGTGTCAACAGCATGTGGACAAGGGTGATTCAGTGAATATAGCATACTTAGACTTTCAGAAAGCCTTTGGCAAGGTCCCACACTGAAGGCTCTTATGCAAACTAAGCAGTCATAGGATAAGAGGGAAGGTCCTCTCATGGATAAGTAACTGGTTAAAAGATATGACATAAAGGAATAAATGGTCAGTTTTCACAGGGGAGAGAGGTAAATAGTGGGGTCCCCCAAAGATCTGTACTGGGACCTGGCCTGTTCAACATATTCATAAATGATCTGGAAAAGGGGATAAACAGTGAGGTGACAAAGTTAGCAGATGATACAATATTACTCAAGATAGTTAAGTCCAAAGCTCATTGTGAAGAATTATAAAGAGATCTCACAAAACTGGGTGACTAGGCAACAAAATGGCGGATGAAATTCAGTGTTGACAAGTGCATAATAATGAACATTCAAAAATATAATCCCAAATATACATACAAAATGATGGGGTCTAAATTAGCTGTTACTACTCAAAAAAGAGATCTTGGAGTCCTTGTGGATAGTTCTCTGAAAACATCAGGTCAATGTGAAGTGGCAGTCAAAAAAGCAAATGGAATGTTAGGAACCATTAGGAAAGGGATAGATAATAAGACAGAAAATATCATAATGGAGCAATATAAACCCATGGTATGGCCAAACCTTGACTACTGAGTCCAATTCTGGTCACACCATCTCAAAAAAGATATATTAGAATTGGAAAAGCTACAGAGAAGGGCAACAAAAATTACTAGGAGTATGGAATAACTTCCATACAAGAAGAAATTAAATAGACTCAATAGAAATTAAATAGTTCATCTTAGAAAAGATACAACTAAGGAGAGATATGACTGGCAAATATAGTGCCAATCTATAAAGAGGGGAATAAGAACAACCCAGGGAATTACAGACCAGTCACCTTAACTTCATTACCCAGAAAGATAATAGAGCAGATAATCAAGCAATCAATTTGCAAACACCTAGAAGGTAACAAGGTGATAAGTAACTGTCAGCATGGATTTGTCAAGAACAAATCATGTCCAGCCAACCTAATAGTTTTCTTTGACATGGTAAACAAGCCTTGTGGATAGGAGGAAGTGGTAGATGTGGTATTTCTTGACTTTAGTAAGGCTTTTATCCTGTCTTGCATGACCTTCTCATAAACAAACTAGGGAACTATAGACTAGATGGAGCTACTATAAAGTGGATCCATAACTGGTCGGAAAACTGCTCCCAGAACAAAGATGTCACTGGTTCACGGTCAAGCTGGAAGGGCATATCAAGTGAGGTCCCACAGGGATTGGTCCTGGATCCAGTTCTGTTCAATATCTTCATAAATGATTTAGATAATGTCATAGAGAGTACATTTATAAAGTTTGTGGATGATATCAAGCTGGTGGGGGGGAGGAGTTGCAGGTGCTTTGGAGGATAGGATTAAAATTCGAAATCATCTTGACAAACTGGAAATATGATCTGAAATAAATAGGATGAAATACAATAAGGACAAATCCAAAGCATTCCATTTAGGAAGAAAACAACCAATTGCACACATACAAAATGGGAAATGACTGTATCGGAAGGAGTACTGTGAAAAGGGATCTGGGGATCATAGGGTATCACAGACTAAATATGAGTCAACAGTGTCACATAGTTGCAAAAAAAGCAAATATCATTCTGGGTTGTATTAGCGTTGTAAGCAAGACATGAGAACTAATTCTTCCACTCTATTCCACCCTGGTAAAGCCTGAACTGGAGTATTGTGTCCAGTTCTGGGTGCCACATTTCAGGAAAGATGTGGACACATTGGAGAAATTCCAGAGGAGAGCAACAAAAATGATTAAAGGTCTAGAAAACATGACCTATGAGGAAAGATTGAAAAAAATGGGTTTGTTTAGTCTGGAAAAGAGAAGACTGAGGGGGAACATGATAACAGTTTTCAAGTACATAAAAGGTTGTTACAAGGAGCAGGGTGAAAAATTGTTCTCCTTCTCCTCTGAGGATAGGACAAGAAGCAATGGGCTTAAATTGCAGTAAAGGCAGTTAACGTTGGACATTAGGAAAAACTTCCTGTCAGAATATTTAAACACTGAGACAAATTGCCTGGGAAGGCAGTGGAATCTCCATCACTGGAGGATTTTAAGCATTGGTTAGACAAGCACCTATCAGGAATGGTCTAGTTATTGCTAAATTCTGCATTGAGTACAGGGAACTGGACTAAATGACCTATTGAGCTCCCTTCCAGTCCTACACTTCTATGATTGAGAATTAAATTATGAATGGTGTGGAGGAAGTGTTATTTAACCCTTCATATAACACAAAAACTAGGATTCACCCAATAAAATTAATAGGCAGCAGGTTTAAAAAAACAAAAGGAAGTACTTCCAACAATTCACACTCAACCTGTGGAACTCACTGCCAGGGAATGTCGTGAAAGTCAAAACTGTAACTGGATTCCAGAAAGAATTAGATATGTTTATGGAGAATAGGTCCCTCAATGGCTATTAGCCAAGATGCTCAGGGATGCAACCCCATGCTCTGGGTTTCCTAAACCTCTGACTGCCAGAAGCTGGGACTGGACTATATGGGGACGGAACACTCAATAATTGCCATGTTCTGTTCATTCTCTGAAGCAACTGTCCACCATTGGAAGACAGGATACTGAGCTAGATCAGGGGTTCTAAAACTTCATTGCACCATGACCCCCACTGACAACAAAAATCACTATATGATCCCAGGAGGGGAGACCAAAGCCTGAGCCTACCAAAGCCTGAGCCTACCCAAGCCCCGCCACCGGGGGTGGGGATGGGGGAGCAAAGCTAAAGCCCAAGCCCTGCTGTCTGGAAGGTGGGGGGGGGAAGCCAAAGCCCAAGGGCTTCAGCCCCGAGTGGGTGGACCTGTAACCAGAGCCCGCTGCCCAGGGTTGAAGCCCTTGTGTTTTGGACCCTGGGCAGTGGGGTTCAGACTTAGACTTTGGCCCCGGCAAGTCTAATGCCAGCCCTGGTGGCCCCATTAAAATGGGGTTGTGACCCACTTTGGGGTCCTGACACACAATTTGAAAACTGCTGAGCTATATGGACCATTGGTCTGACCCAGTATGACCACTCTTATGGTCAGATGTTCTTAATGTTTTTATGAAAGATCTGCTCTAGGAATTATTTTGGGGAAGTTCTATGGTCTGTGTTATACAGGAGGTCAGACTAGATGATCATAATGGTCCCTTCTGGCCTTGGAATCTATGAGAAATATTTACACCAGATATAAGTAATTATGAAACTGAGTTTATAGAAAAAGTTAATAACACTGAAGGAATGAATCCACAGCATTTTAATTTTTTTCCCATTATTTTGTGTCTGTCACACTGGATCTTTGTTACACATTGCAGCCCACATTTGGGGCTTGGCATATTGAGAAGTGAGGCAGAACCATATGTGGCTGGATGACTTGAAGATGTTGGCTTTGAAGTTCTGTAGTCTATGGGGGGGCTGACAAATTTTTCTGTAGAAAGTGTATGGAGCTAATTTTTAGAAGTTACAAGGGTGAGATGGTCCCTTTAAATTATGGCTTTGGAGAACCAGATTAAAGCCAGCCCATTTTAGAAATGAACGCCCACAAAAAGAAAAAAGAAAACAAAAAAACCTACTAATGGAAGAAAGTCCACAAAACAAAATAACTCAAGTAACCATCTGTCTTAAGTGTGTCTGAAAAGGACCGGAAGGGACCAAACAAATTATATGAAGAGTCAAAATTTGTTCTCAGTTACACCGTTATCAATCCCAGGTAACTCCATTGACTAGACAGGAGTTATGCAGAATTTTTACCTATGTAGCTGTGAGAAGCATTTGTCCATAGAGATAGATTTGAATCACTTAGATAAGGTGAATAGTACCATTAGTGAACATGTTTTCTTTCTTTGGGGGGGACTTCCTAGCTTGCTGTTATTGATACCAAATATTAAGTGAATCTGTTCTTTCATGTCTAATAAGGAATGAACTTTGAACATATGTCTCACTCATGGCCAGATTAAAGAATTTTGGGGAACCTTGCACCATGAAAATTGGGCCCCACCACTACCAGAGTGGTGTTGCAGCCTGGCACCGAGGGTCGCAGCTCTGCTCTGCTTTGGCCCAGCTATCTCTCCATCACAACATAGGGGAGCCAGGCCAAATCTGAGTGAGTGAAGCTGTGACCTAGTGCATGTGGTGCCAGTTGCACTCAGGTTTTTTTTTTTTCTTGTGGTCAGAGGCCCCACTGAGATGGAGACTCTGTGCGAGAGCACTGAGTACAGACTGGTTAATCCAGGCCTTGTCTCATTTAGTACTGGAATGGTAAATGGAATATCTATGGATATATATTCCTTTTTCCAAGACTGAGTCCCTTTTGAATTTGATTAGCACTCAAAAACACTGAGCTTCCCTGTGTATTTAAAACATAAATCTGTCTGGATGCCTATTCCTACACTCTTATTCACTTTATACCATATGGTTCAAATAGAAAGGGATTATTTGTCTCATTCTTTCCTTCTTTATGTGGAAGGAACCTTTTTTTATTTAAGTGATCATTCACTTTCTGTTCCTTGGTGTGATTATGTTGATTTTAAAACAGAGGTCATCATATATTTCTTTTTGATATCCTGTTGTTAGCTCTTCTAAAGTATTATGTTTCAGTGAGAGAACTCTGTTATTTCTATTTTTTTTTAATGATAAGCTTGTTTTAACAAGGAAAAAAATGGTTGAAGATTAAATGATGCATGGGTGAACAAGCAAAAATATTATAGTAACACCATGGGGCTAACAAGGCTCTATCAGGCATACCCTTATTTTAATGGTTTTGAATCTCAGTCAGTGTTATTCAATAACAGTAAATCTGTTATTTAATTTTTTAAACACATTTAAATTTAAAGGGAAAACATTTCTAGTAGCTTTAAATTAGAATAGCACAAAAAAGGAGATTCAGTAAGTTAGTTGTTTCAGATACACAGTATTAAGGCCTATCTTGATCTCAAAGCAGTGTAAATCTGGAATGACTGTACTGACTTCTAAAAGTAGTTATTCTGGATTCAGATCATAGGACTGTGTGGCAGGACCCCCGGAATACAACCTGGAACTGTGGGACCGTTGTATCCCTTAACTCTCCAGCCTGGGCTGTGTCTCACAATGCTTTGCCAATGACAAGCAGCAAATCCCTCCAGGCACTGTTATCACTCAGCCACCAGCATGCAGAGGTACATGAACTATACACAGGGAAACACCAGCAAACCTTCCAAGCCCCCAGCCTTGCACCCCAAGAATATACCATCTTGCACAGGTTAAGCCCCTTTTTTGAGCAGGGCAAATTTATTAACTAATTCACCACTTCTTCCAAGGAAAGTGGACATGCACCAGCCTTTGTAACCTAAGCAGATTCTCCATGCACTTCAGACAAACTCACTGGTTAAGATAAAACATTAAAATAAGTTTATTAACTAGAGAAAGATAGATTTTAAGTGATTATAAGTGGTTGGTGTAAAAGGTCAGAGAAAGTTACCAAAGAAAATAAAAAGTAAGCACGCAGTCTAAATCCTAAACCTTATCAGTCTAAGCAGTATTTCAATCAAGCAGCTTTTCTCACCCCACTGGATGTTGCAGGTAAGTTACAATCCTTAATACACAGGCTTTCCCTTTAAGCCTGGGACCAGTCTCCTCAGTTCAAGTCAGGGTCTTCCCAGCGTTCTTGTTACTGTCTGAGTAAGGGGAGGAGAAACGTAATTGCATGGTGCCATTGTCTCTTATTTTATACCCTCAGTCCATGTGCCTTGAAAATACTAGCCCAGGTGTGTCTTCCTGGTGGGCCTTGCTGAGTCACAGAGTTGAGCAATCACTATTGTGTGGTGCTTGTGCAACTGTGATTGAATTGTAAATTAGTGGATTTTTTTTAAAAGGCTGATTGACTGATACAGGAACTATTTGTCCAAATCTTCTGCACTAGACTTCAAACTTTGGGAATTCAGACAGGATAAGAACCAGATTTGAGCCTGTCCTGCTTTAGGTTTACCAGAAACCAAATCACCCCAGGTTTAGCACATCTATAAGCTACATCAGATGTGGCCTCTTTTTTTTAAGTGAAAACTTTGCACACAGATTTCATAATATAAAATTAATATTCTGGGATATTTTGACAATGAATAGTATTTTTCTTAAAAACAAAAGAAAAAAAATAATCAGCTTCCTGCATATGTGCACTAAAATATTTTCTTAAGGATTTTTAGAGTATAGACTTTAGTTCATATACAGGGCAGCCAGGGGAAGTTTGGATCCGCTAAAATAGCCCCAAATTTGCCTATTAAAAAGATTTGTAAGGCCCTGATCAGCAAGGAGAACCATGCAGTTGGCACCCTATTAAAGTCATTTTGCTTCATGTGGGTGCAGGGATCTGCTTGTGTTTAAATAAGGATTTTCCCATATGGGCTGTGATGGGTCCAGTGTGGCCATCATGGGCAATTAAGTATATATTACTTATAGCAAAACAAAATTAAGCCTAGCAAATCACTGATTTTTAAAATGGCTGAATATGGATATTGTACATTTAAAATTCTGATATTGATCTCAAAATTCACAGGGGGAGACCAGAACAGCTCCCATGTGTAGTGCAACTGTGATAGCGGTAGCTAAGGATAAATAATAACAAAAGAAACGAAGAGCTGGAGCTTTCAGAGATGCCAGCTATAAAGCTACCACTGAGAAGTCACCATGATGAATTAGTGAAGTGAACAAAAGAAACCAGCTATAACAAACTAAAATTAGCCGCAGGCAACTAGAGTTGACCATTGCCTAAAGCACTGCTTGAAGAATGTCAGATGATAGTCAAAACTATATTCCTGGTCTCATGTGTGTTTTGTGAGAGATTATTTCAATACCAATGAGAGTTATGGGAAGAGAAAGAAATATATACATCTGGGAAAAGGTTGGAGGTTTGTGGGTTCTTTTCAGTCTTCTATGCAGACCAGAACAATGTGGCTTTCCCCATTTGAATTATTATTGAGCCTAATCATGTCATCCTCTTATAAGAATTACTCAGGCAAAATTCCCATTCTGCATCACAAAATGTAGCACAATATATTAAACTTTGAGTTTCCCCCATGTAAACGAGAGATGGAGTCAAAGGAGTTGCTCTTTACTTACACCTGTGTAATTCAGAGCAGAATTCAATCTGTAGTCTCTTCACTTATTTTGAGCAGTGTAGCCTACTTCTGATTACTTTTGCTGCTTTATAGTACTGTAAACTAACACATCCCTCTGCTATTAAATATGGGGTGTGAACACATGAGGATTTGCAAAGAGAGACTCAGCAAGGTTCTTCTCTACCTCTTCAATAATGAATGCCACCAGTTTTTTAAACACCCTCTTGAAGGGAAATGAAAATCCACGGAATTCATTAGTGCTTCCTACAAGGCCCATGGGGCTAGTTTTATCTCTGAATTATGTCATTTTTTGCCTGATGAGAGCTATTGTGTAACCCAGGGCAAAGGGCTCCTAATGTGAGAAAGTGCACCTAGACAGATTTGTGGTGGCGCAAGGTGCCCACAACCACCCAGCTTAGTAGACAGCCCACAGCCAGACAGCATGTCCCACAAAGCGAATGGTAGCGGCGAGGGAGAAGGCATGGGCACCAGGAGGATTTACTTGAATCAGTAAATCTCTCAAGAGCCTCTGCTAGTCAGTGGTATTATTGAGTCCAAGACATATTAAAACTGCTCCTTCCCTGAGGGCACAGACACCTGCCCCCATTAGTGCATGGGTAGGAATGCATTTTGTAATCAGCCTGTGCCAGTGGGGTGAGACGTGTATCCCATGACTGTTCTGCAATTGCAAGGGAGATTTTTCCCCTCTTAGATGCCACTCATTAGCATTCTTTATAACAACAAAGGAAAAAAACAATCAAACCACCCGCCCCCCATCTAACATGTGCCCTCTGTTTAGATGGCAAGTCATGCGGTAACGCTGGACAAAATGCCTGATGCTGCACATCATCTTGAATATGGAATTTTCTTTCAATAGATATTAGAGACCCTGTTCTGCCCTCAATAGAGTGGGTCAATTTTCTGAGAAAATTTTCATGGAAATAATTTCTGGGTATAGTTGGAAAATATGTCAATGAAATTTTCTGAGCAGCTCTGGCACTCAGATATAGGATACATGGTATCTGTTTTATAGGGCTTCAAGGGAGAGCTCAGGGTGTGGAATTGGAAGGGAATTGGAGTCCAGGTACATTTTGCTGCTACATTTATCAGCAGGTATGTTATTTGTTGTTGTGTTAAAGATAGTGGGAAGATATCCCTTTGTAGGTGTGCATGTAATTATTGTCAGAAGACCTATAAATTTTGTATAGGCATTTTTTACATTTAATTGAAATAAATGAAAAAAAATTTCTGTCCATATTAATGCACAGCTCTCACTGACTCCATTGCCTGAATATGTTTGGGCCAGCTACAGAATTAAGTCCTATACCAGGGAGATGGCACTTTAAAATATCCAAGATACAGCAGATAGATGACAGGTTTCAAAGTAGCAACCGTGTTAGTCTGTATTCGCAAAAAGAAAAGGAGTGCTTGTGGCACCTTAGAGACTAACAAATTTATTTGAGCATAAGCTTTTGTGAGCTACAGCTTACTTCATCGGATGCATTCAGTGGAAAATACTAACAAATTTATTTGAGCATAAGCTTTCATGAGCTACAGCTCACTTCATCGGATGCATTCAGTAGAAAATACTGAATTTTCCACTGAATGCATCCGATGAAGTGAGCTGTAACTCACGAAAGCTTATGCTCTAATAAATTTGTTAGTCTCTAAGGTGCCACAAGTACTCCTTTTCTTTTAGCAGACAGATGGTTATTATTCTTGTTCTACATTAAGGGCATTTTTAATAGAGCAACTACAGGTTAATTCTCTGAATTTAGTTCATATGGGTTTATTAGAATATCAGGTTATAGTGTGATCTTATTGGCTAAAAAAGCCTGGGAACAGTCTAACAGTGATACTTTGTTACAATCAGTATTTTGCACCTGGTGAACTCAGATTTAGTTTTGTGCTTGCAGTCTGTTCACTTATTTTGAAGCAGCTTGAGAATTTATAGATGCTGGTTTAATTACTACTGAGTTCTTTGAGAGAGACAAGGTGAGTGAGATATTGGACCAAATTCTGTTGATGGAAGAGACATACTTTCAAGCTTCACAGAGCTCTTCTTCAGGTCTGGAAAAGGTAACCAGAATGTCAAATACAAGACGGGACAGATTGTTAAGCATAAGGGGTTAACACATGTTGCAGCAGATCATTTAAAATGAAGTGGGCAATTAACATCTCTGCATTCATAGGACAAAGGAAGGTTAGTAGGTTACAAATTGTTGCAATGAGCCATAAAACCAGTGTTTCTGTTGAGTCCTCTGTTGAGTCTGTTGAGTAGATTTTTACTGTCTAGCTGAGTTATGAATTTAAGTTCCCAGGCTTGTCTTTTGAAGGTGTTGTGCAGGTTTCCTTTGAGGATGAGGACTGGTAGGTCAGAAATGGAGTGATCACTCTGTGAAAATTGTTTGCCCTTTCGTAATAGGGTGTTTTTTTTCTTTTATCGTTTTTCTATGTGAGTTCATTTGGGAGCATAGTGATTGTCTGGTTTCACCCACATAATTATTGCGGCATTTGATGCACTGGATGAGGTACAATCAGTTCCACCTATTTTATTTAGCTGTGGTTACCTTTTCCAGACCAGAAGAAGAGCTCTCTGAAGCTTAAAAACATGTTTCGTCCACCAACAGATATTATCTCACCCACCTTGTCTCTCTCATATCAACATGACTGCAACAACTACTGAGCCCTTTCACAGTTTGAAGTCCTTTCTGTGTTTAATAGAAGTATTTTGTTGTGAAAATCCAAGTATGCTTTCTCAATTGTAAGAGCTTCCTTAGGAAACAGTAACTTTGTCTGAGTCCTCTTTGTAAACGTAGGTTATATGTGATTTTGCTATTGTTCAAAATATGCTCTAGATTTCAAGGACTAAGTGAAGTAGTCTGTAAGCATGTAATAAATAACTAGGTTTGAAGCAATGCTAACAGGAAAGGGATTCTGTAATGCAGATGGTACTTCTTTGTGTCCGTTTCCACACACAAAATATGTATTTCCACTTCACTGCATGACAGGCAAGAGACAATAGTATGACCATTGCTCTGCTAAAGAAAACTAGTTAGTCACCACTCACTCAGAAGTGAATCAGAGGTGAGGGAAAACAAGTTACAACAAAGAAAAAAGAAATTGAACTAAAGTGAAATGTTTAGCACACTGAGTGGATTACAGCAAGAAATTCAAAATGGAGCATGTCCATTATGCTCTGGAAAATCCTGAATGCTCCATAATGAAATCTGTTTTACAAACAAACAAACAAACAAAAAACCGCCATCCCAAAATTGAAAGAAACGTGATACTTTATGATGAAGCAGTCCCACCCTGACTCCAGCCAATCTCACTCTGCTCTCACTACTATCTCTTGGGATGGACTTGCCTCTTGACACTTAGTGGGATGAGAGAAGATTGAAGAGCCTTGCATGTGGATTTACTGCCTCACATGCTAACAATTTTTGGACTGACATACCTCCACCCTCAGGTTATGTTACAGTTCTGAAACCCAGGGCACATTTGCAAAGCTTGTGTCAGAATGGAGTAGGATATTTGGTTTCAATTTTGGCCCCTCCCTGTGTAATTTGTTATATATATTGGAGAAAATTGAAGAGGGAATTTAGGAATTCTCTTTGCATATTTCTAAGGCACTGTTCTATGCACTTTTTGCAATATTACTTCTAAGATTCTTTGCCGGCTGATCTTGTCTCCAAAGAATTTTTGATTACATAGGAAAACAAAATAGATTGCTCTTCACTGGCAACTGGATGGGGATGCGGGGAGAAAACAAGAAAAACCTGTGCATTTTAGGAAAAAACACTGACAAGTGGTTTGCATGGGTTAACATCAGTTTACTTTTTCAAGGGTATCTTTACAAAGAGAAAGGCTAGAGATTTACTTTTATAAAAACCCTTAGATTTCTATTCACACTTTTGGTCTAAAGGATTTCTGGGGTCGAGGCCAAAGCTAGGCTTCTAAGCACCTATGACAGGCTCTGCCAGTGTGCTCAATGGGGCAGAAAAATGTTTATTTCCACAATGTCTCATGAACTTACACAATTGTACTATCAAAATCAGATGCATCCCTCAGTAACCTCCAAATGTCAATTTGCATATATGCAACCAAGAAGCACCACTAATATCTACACCACTAATGTGTCAACCCAATTTTCAAAAACTTGTATATCCATTATTTGTTTACCTTTATTTTTTGAAAATAATGAAAGGGGGTAGTCCTCAGTGACAATTAGAGAGCTGGAAACGATAAAATGTAAACTTCTTCTGTTTTTGAGCCATGCATCTTAAATTTTTTTACAATAAGGAAAAAGTTTTACCCTCTACCACACAGTTGACTGTAAGCATTAAACTTTTCCACATTCCACCAATAATAAATCTCCTTCAGGAACAAACCATGTGTAACCCGCATGCTTGCATTCCTACATTTAGTGGTGTAACTGGTGGATACATACATAGTTATTGTTTTAGGGGACTCTGTGACTGCAAACTTGCTGGAGCTGGTGAGATGATTGCTGAGTGAGCTAGAATCAGCCAGAAATTGTGGCAGGCATGAAGCATACTCACTGGCTGTTTAAAGCTACTTGGGTGATTTCCACTGTGGGCAAGCTGCCTGGCAGGACATGGTCCCAGACGCACTCTCTGAGAATGGAACCAATGGGATCTCAAAAGAAGGAGGAGGAATTAATAAATAGAAGGAGTGGGACCCAGGCTGGAAAATTCAGCAGGGTAGCAGCACAAGAACCAACAGAGTCTTCCATAAGGATAATGTTCCTGGGACTTTACCATTTTGTTGGATTTAGAATGCAGGCACCATCACTCCACTGGAGAAGAAGACGAGTAGAATTACTACCGACTGTACAAATTGTAGGCTGCTGCAGAGACTCAAAGGGAATTTGAAGGAGAATGTGGGACTATCAACTGTTTCCCATGCAACAGAGAAGAGTAAACCCTCCCAGAGAAGAGCTGTAGCGTAGCAGAGTGCATGTATTTGCTTTCACATAATAATTTTGCAATTTTGCATTTGAACTTGTAATCTTATAATGTCTTGAAAAGACTAAACTCTGTCTGGTCTGTACCACAGCAGATAGGTAAACTGAGATACAGGAAGGGGAAAGAAATACGGTACCTGATGTTAGCATTGTGCCTTCCCCAAACCTGCAACACACACATGGAAAATTTCAGCCCCAAAAGAAAACTTTTCTGAAAATTAGAAGCATGTGAAAACAGAGGTCTTTAATGTAACCTAAACTATAGTGACTGCTAATAGACACCTGCTATAATAAGCTTCTAATAGCATCTTGTTAATCACACTAATGATTTGCACAGATGGCAAAATTGAGTTTAATGGTCAGTTATGCTCCACTTTCATGAGCTAGCCAAGAGAAGCTGATTCTCATTAACTGATATCTACTTATTTGAGTCTTGGTTGTCTTTTTACTAACATATATCAAATCATCAGTAAATGTCGGAGTGTTGATGAATATAAATGCTTCTTTATTGTATGTTGCACAATATGGATTTCTGCATATTCATATCATTTAAATTTTGAGCAAAAGTTACCTGTAATTCTACTTTATTTTAAATAACAGTTTGGGGCTGTTATGAGTTCTGTTTACCAGTTTCTGAAGAAAGCCACAGTTTAAATGCTACATTTGAGTTTGGGTATTTAATGCTTGCTGCTATTTAAGTAGAATATCTATATGCAAATATGGATGGAGAACTAGTTTTCTGAAGGCTAGATTCAGCCTTTCTTGCTCATCTTCAATAAGGTGGTCCCATGGCTTTCACCAAGACCTTTTGTGGAGCAAGGTGTCATTCATCATAGAAATGTAGGGCTGGAAGGTACTTCAAGAGGTCATCTGGTCCAGCCCACTGCACTAAGGCAGGATCAAATATACCTACAACCCTGAGAGGTGTTGTTGTAACCTGTAGCATGAGTGAATGTATAGAATCTATCTCTAACTGTTCAACAGATACAAAAATTAAAGACAAGAATGCAAGCTCAGGCAAGTGGAGGAGAGAGCTTCAATAACACAGTCAAACATTAAACTTGTCAAACATTACAACAGGATTTTTAAGGAGGGCTGGAGAATATTTGCATACTCAGGGTATAAATATATCATCTTCAAGGTTAAAGAGGGAATTTTCCTATGTATAGAATTGCATAATTAGCTGCATTATGGGTTTGGGTCTGGTTTTGTTTCTTGACAGTCCTCTGAAGTATTACATGGAGGATAGGTTCATCAATGGCTATTAGTCAAAATGGTCAGGGATGCAACCGCATGCTGTCATAGGCACCGACTCTGTGGGTGCTCTGGGAGGCTGGCACCCACCGGCAGCCAAGCTCCCCTTTTCCCCACCTCCTCCCTCACCTCCTCCACCTACCTCCCAGCGCACCGCATCCCCGCTCCTCTACCGACCTCCTAGTGCTTCCTGCCTAGCTGCCGCCACTCCGGGAGGGAGAGGGAGGAGCAGGAACCTGGTGTGCTCAGGGGAGGAGGCGGGGCTGGGGCGGGCATTTGGGGAAGGAGTCAGAATAGGGTAGGGAGGGGGCGGAGTTGGGACGGAGACTTTGGGGCAAGGGTGTGGGGGGACAGGGGTGGAGCCCCGTGGAGGGGTGGAGTCGGGGTGGGGACAGGGGAAGGGGGGGGTCAAGCACCCACCAGTGGGAGCAGAAGTTGACACCTATGCATGCTGTGGGTGTCTTATGCCTCTGACTGCCAAAAGCTGGGACTGGACCCCAGGGGATAGATCATTTGATAACTGCCCTGTCTGTTCATTCCCTCTGAAGACTCTGACATTGGCCACTGTCAGAAGACAGAATACTGGGCTAGATGGACCATTGGTATGATCCACTATGGCCATTCTTATGTTCTCATACATTGGCCACTACTGATGACAGGATACTGGACTTGCTGGACTAATAGCCTGGGCTGAGATTGCTACTCCTACCATGTGATTAACATAAAAAGATAGACAGACTAGTGATTGGCAGATTCGTTTCTTCATACAGGCCACGATCTTGTGTTCAGATCTGTGCAAGTGTACCCCTGTGCCCATGTGGAGTGCTAATGTGGTCAGCAGGGGGAGCCTGGGGTTACATCCCTGGCCATCCTGTCTAGTAGCCATTGATACACATACCTCCATGAACTTATCCACTTTTTTTTTTTTTAAACCCAGTTATACTTTTGGCTATCACAAGATCCCATGGCGATGAGTTTCACAGGTTAGTTGTATGTTGTATGAAAAAGTATTTCCTCTGGTTTGTATTAAACCTGCTGCCTGCACCTAATTTCACGGTGTAAGCCCTGGTTTTTGTATTGTGTGAATGGTAAAAAATACTTCTCTGTTTGCTTTTTTCATAATATTCATGATTTTATAGCCCTCTATCATGTTCTCCCTTTGTTGTCTCTTTTCTAAGATGAACAGCCCTAATCTTTTTAATCTTTCCTCACATGGAAGCCATACCATACCCCTGATCATCTTTGTTGCCCTTCTTTAAACCTTTTCCAGTTCCACAATATCCTTTTGGAGATAGGTCAACCAGAACTGGGCACAGTATTCAAGGTGTGGGCACATCTTGGATTTATATAGTTCTATTATGATATTTTCTGACTTATTTTCTATCCCTTTCCTAATTTTTTCTAACATACTGTTAGCCTTTTTTTAAAATCACAGTTTGTGGTAAGCAGTGCCTCCCATCCTCACAGGCAGCTTCTGTCTCCATACTGCTTCTCTGGTTCCACCTCTCACTGGTTGGGTTCCCATTGCAGTTGGTTTGGAGAAGCCCCTTGGAAAATTGGTGGGAGCCCAATTTTTGCAGACGAATCCAGCCAGCTCGCATGCAATGGTGGTGTACAATGCAGCCAGTTTGGTCTTTGCCACTTCCTGTCCCCAGGCCCACCCCAAAGCAAGGCAATGCCTCATCCCTGCAGAACCTCAACAAAAGAGCATTCACACACACACACAACATGGGGAGTGGGTGATAAGGATGAAGTGGGCTAAAAACAGGATGGGGATGAAAGGCCGTGGGGCCCCCCTTCCAGATAACAGAAATAATAAACAGGAGGCCCCATGTGGAAGGAGCTACAAGAGGCTGAGGTGGTTTCCAAGCCCATGAAGCAGAAATCAGTCTCTTCCAGGGTTTTTGGATCTAGTTGGATCCAAGACACAACTGCAGGTATGAATCCAGCATCCCAGATTCTGGGAGTGTTCAGAAATTTAATTGAAGACCAATTTCTAACTAAAACGCAATGCATTTCATATATTAATTATATGTAAGGGACGAGATGTGCTGGCACTGAAAAGAACCTAATTGCTTATGCAACACACAATGCATTATGCTATTAACTTAACTACACATCATGACATTTAGACACAGGAAGCATAGAAATGGTTCAGTTACTATATTCCCCAAGGGGGACTATTATTAATGTTGCTAAAATAATTAAGCTGGCATCCAAATGTAATAACGATAGAAGAAAATTAAACAAACCCTCTTATTGCTATCTAACTGAAAGTTATGCTAGAAAAACGAATGCAGAAGTGAAGACTATCCACATTATTAATATTTTATACCAAAAGTGAAACAACCTCGTTTCAAAAACCCATTAAGTATGCTCAATGACAGTGTACATATCTATCAGCTCAGTAACAAACCCCAAGTACTTAACATTGAGGAAATGAATAGCAAGGACAGATAAATGTTATACCACCCAGATAATTATACCATTCCAGCAATGTAGCGCAGCTGTAAAGGACTCACCATGGCCTTGAAATGAATTCCATTGGCACCGAAGTGGCGTGGGGCTGGTATACATAGCTCAGGGGCTATGCTGGCTATGCTGGCTATCCAATGGTTATGCTGGCCCCAGAAGTGATCAGAACCCAGGAGGAGCAAAGATAGTTTAAAAGCCACCTCTTTCCCTCCTCATCCCTTCTTGACGCACATTGACTTCAATGGGCTTGGGGTCAAGTGTACAACACAAACTCTACCTCATTTTTCTTATCAAGTAGAAAGGACCCATTTAAAAGCCTTTTAGTTTCAATATGAAAAATTAACTACTTTAATTATTCAAAACTTTAAAAAAAACACTGTAGTTGTTAATGAGATTTAACCCTAAAAACTGAAAGCATGACTAATGATGGTAGTTTTTCCATTTACAAAAAAGGGATCAATATCAGCGTTATAATGACTCCCTTAGCCTTCACTATGGCAGAGGCTTCTGTCTCCCCATATCATACCATTCATTAGCTGCATTGCATTGGTAAAAAGTGCATTAAGAAGCAGAGCAAATTAACTGCTAGTCCCAAGACTAAAACTTGGCCCTTTTTTCTCAGTTGGTTCTGTTTTGTAATTGGGTGAATTCTTTGAAAATTTTATTGTAATATGTGTCTCTTTTCCCTCCATGAAAGAATATAACTTTTTGCTGTTGCAAAAGACCAGATTGATGTCTCTTGGCATGACTCTAACAAAGGTTACATCTTTGTTTGAAAGTTTCTGAACAGTCTGAGCACAGAACATTCAATGACTATCAAGTCTGGAAGAGTGTTTAATCTATCTACCGGCTGACATTTCATCTAATTCTTCTAGGCCAAATTCAGACTTCCTTTTTGTAAATAAGAACCTTGGGAATGTAGTGCTGGAGTGTGCACCAAGTTCCAGATTTGGCTGGCTCATCAGCATGTGCTCCCTGATAAATCACAGCTTGTTTTCCAAACTTGTCCTAGTTAGAGAGAGAGAGAGAGACTCATAAATGGATTGTGACCAGTGGATATCTTTCCAATGACTTCAATGGACTTTGGATTAGGCCCTTTGTTCTGGGTGTTCATGTAATGGTTTATTAGTAAAAACAAAGCTGTGCTATAAAATGTTTCTATTTTTTGTTCTACTAAAACTGCAGTAAAAATTCCTCTGTGAAAATATATATAACAAAACATGCAAAAGGCACTTTTTGTAGCAAAACTACTCCCCTTAGGTGACCTCCCCACGCCCCCAACTACACTATTACACAGACTACTATAAAAAGAATGTTAAGGATATGAATATAATACATTTACTACATTAGATCCTACTCTTCAGGGTGGGGCTTTAATAACTCATATTGGGATTTTCAAAGGCTAAAGGAGTTAGGTGCCCAAATCTCAATGAATTTCAGTGCAAGTTGGTCGTCCAACTCCCTTAGGCTTCATTTGAAAATCCCAGTGTCAGTGTTTAATGCAGCTGTAATTTAATGCAAGGTAATTTCTACCCTGGCTGCCCTACTGTCTCAAAAACAGAAATCCCTTTTAAATATAAGTTTAAAATGGGTATCCTTTGACAGACATATTTTCTCTCATTTACATCCTTGTAAATCAAGATTAACTCAACTTTAGTCATTTTAGCTGATATCCTAAGTGGGATCATGGAAGATCATTGCAGAACCAGCCTTAATGTTATTCAGCAGGCCTGCAGAATGGTTTCTTTTTTCACCACCAGTCTCCCTTTACATGTGCAGATATAGATAATTCCTGCCCAATATGTTCATACTATATGTAAAAGGTCAGGATAATGAGTGTTGGGTGAGTTAGTAATACAGCTCTGTGGATATACTCTACATTTAATGGATGTATTTTACATGCAAGTTGAGTAGAGGAACCTTTACTGTCCCAGATCTACTGCTAAAGAACCAGTGCTCAGCTGTTTCTTCCTTTCAGCCCCAGTAACGGGTTTGCATAGCTTTACAGTAAAGCAATCCTAGCAAGGAAGAGGACTAAACATTTACTACTACTTTTAAAGAAAATAAAAGCTGTGTTTCCTATACATTCTAGTTCCCCTAAATCACACAAGTCTGAGGCTAAAGGCATTGCAAGGGCTAAAGGCTGGCCCTGGGTGATTGTCTGGCAGGGGAATGCTACTGAGTCATTCTGAAGCTGCATTATTAGTAAAAAAACTTGTGTGGTGAGATGGGTCTTGCATCATATCTTAAAAGTAGCAAGATTCTGGCTAATCCTGATTTTTGGTGGTAAGGAATCCCACGGTGCTCTCTACATAAAATATTCTCCCCAGCAACCCAAATTGCACCTGGAAGACCATTAACTGTAGCTTCCCTGACAATTGTAGTTGCTACTGTGAATAATTAAGCCACAGGCCTGAGAGGCAGTGTAGTCCTGTAGTGAGGGCATTGAACTGGGAATCAGGGAAACCTGGATTCTATTCCTGGCTCTATCACTGGGCTGTTATTTGACACTGGGCAAGTCATCTCACCTTTGTCTCCTAGCCCATCCTTTGTCTTGTCTGTTTAGATCAGTGATAGTCAGACTGCGGCTTGCAAGCCACAAGTAGCTCTTTGTAGCACATGATATTAGAACAGCGTGTGATTTAATTATTAACCAGTCTAAGTTATTAACCAATCAGGATGCTTTTACGATGTTATTAACCAATTAAGTTATCAATTTACACTAAGTTATTAACTTCTTTGCTGTGAGAATAATTACACACACACACACATATATATATTTCCCATCATACTGTTTAAATATGAATAGTACTATACTAAATGAAACAATGAATTCACAGTACAGTGGCTCTCTTGGGTAATGCTGATTGGCTACTGAACCACTGAAGTCTGGGAATCTCTGATTTAAATAATCTCTTTAGTGCATGGACAGTCTCTAAGCATGTGTTTGTCTAACACCTAGCACAATGGGACCCAATCCCGGGTGGGGCTTTCGGGGGTTAAAAGCCTGTTCCTGCTCCCATAATAATAGTACTCCAGTTAGTCCTTGATGTGCTAACACCTGTCAAAACTCAGTTTAACATTAAGCACATAGCTTAGCATCATAACGCCCGAACTTTTAGGACTTTAAAAGTCTCCTCTTCTACTCTGGTAATGGATGGACTCTTAACAAAGATCAACGCCAAATGAGTAACTTCTTTGTTTACTTAGAGACCTGAATCTGAAACAGTCTCAGCATGTACAGGCAAGCTGACTCATGCAGAACCCTTGGTTTGCCCTTTCGCTTTGACTGATTTTAGTGTCCATTTCATTGTGTTATGCTGGTTATACAGAGGCTGTCCCTGTGCATCAGCAGAGAGAGCTGCATGCCTATAGAGGAGTGGTTTTCATTCTTTTTTCATTTGAGGACCCTTAAAAAATTTTGAATGGAGGTGCGGACCCCTTTGGAAATTCAACCTCTGGTCCGTGGACCCTTACCATAGATATCTTAGACTGAAAACTGACTGAACAGAATTCAACTATAAATGTTACACACGCTGGGCAGAGCATTTGATGCAGTGTGAGAGACGGCACTAAACTGTGGGCTTCTATGGTAACGACAACACTTCCAGGGTCTGACCTGTAGATGGGGATATTCACATACTTTTGATTAATTAGAAAAATGGGATGCCTTTTCTGACATCTGAAACTTCATTTTCATAGTCACCATTCACAGACCCCTTACACATAGTCTGTGAACATCCAGGGGTCTGCGGACCACAGGTTGAAAACCACTGCTGTCGAGTACCAAAGTTGAACCAAAAGCTAGTCACTCCAGGATGTCAGCTTTTCTTCTTCCAGATTGCACTTACGCATGAGATTATTTAGAAAGTTGCCAAAGTATCAAAGTATCTGAGTCAGAAAGCCATATGGAAAACTCCTGTGGAATTTAATAGCAAATGCTAACTTTTCTGTAGTTTTGGACCAACCCCTATAATTTCATCAGGATTCGTATCCCTGCGATAGAATTCTATAACATATTTTAACAATGAAAGAAAGAAAGAATTTAATTATTTACGAAATTTAATGGATGAAATCCTGACCCCACTGAAGTCAATAGGAGTTTTGCCTTTGACTTCAACAGGGCTTGTATTTCAGGAGTTTTAGGTTTCTGTAGAACCCTACTGGTTTCATCCTTATTAAATTCTATAGGACTTTTTCATGCAAGAAGATATTAGGATAAAATAAGCAACTATTCTTGCCTGGCTCCCCTTCCCCTCCACCAAATGTCTTCAAAATAATACAAACAATATATAAAAGTTAAGAATCTGTTCACATCAAACATGCCCTTTCTACTGTATTTCTGAAAGCCACTCAACAGACTTTTGCCTTATGTCACTTTACTGATGTGTAGCTCAGTTGTGTCCAGGAAAGTAATTTTCACCTCTTCACTGGAACACAAAACTAGGTGGATATTTCATTAATATGCCTCTTTCCACTTTCAGTGGTACTCCCCCTGATTTATAGTGGCTAAAACTCAGCATGCTCCCTGAGGGTAAAATTTAACCCTGTGAGAGAGCCTGGGCAAGGAATGAATTCTGACATCCTTGCAGTGACAGAACAGACCTAAGATAAGTAAGCCACAAAAGGGTCAAAGGATCAGGACAGAAAAGCAGCCAAAAGGCTGGACATTTATCCCACTAAATTGGGCTGGGCAGTCTTGTGAGAACAGGCTTTGTTGTGAGATTTTCAGTACTTTCAGCTTCTGGACAGGTTGTAAATAGCAAAAGAATAGCATTTCCCACAGCATTTAGGGTATTCCCATTCTGGTCCCAAGAGGATCCAGGCAGCATACAAACGAAAATTAAAATCATTTTTAAAAATTAGCCAAAAAATGTGTGTTCAGTTGGAGGGAGAGGTGTGGAGGGGATGAAGCCAGGAGATGGGGCCACTTTATTTTCTCTGAATTGGTTTTACCCATACTGAGTACAGGAAACTGGGATGATGGATATAACAACAATGGATTATCAACTGGGTAGGCAGGACAAAGAGATGCTGCACATCCTTTCTGCCTGAAAAAACAGGAAAATAAATTAGCTAGTGAGCTAGACACAGGGTGGAACACTTGCTTTCTGCTCTCCTCACAGGATATAAGTCACTCCCATTGCTTTCAGTAGGAATTACTTGTACGCGACAGGAGAAGAATAGGGTTCCAGCATGCTATCAGTAATGGGTGTTGAAAATAGTTTGGCCCTTCTTCACCGCCATACAAAACATTTTCAACACCAGTTTACTGACGGGAGTAGGGAGAACCCATTACTGACAACCATTGTCAACAACAGGTAATTTCCTAGTGTATATGGGGCCTGACTTGCATGAAGCACAAATGAAAGCAAAAGCAGATATTTTAAAAATTAGCCAAAAAATGTGTGTTCAGTTGGAGGGACAGGTGCGGGGGGGACAAAGCCAGAAGATGGCGCCACTTCATTTTCTCTGAATTGGTTTTACCCATACTGAGTCTCCTAGAAACGGTCCCACTTATCAACACAGAAAAAGGCAGGTATTATGGTACAGAATTGGCATTCACTGTCCATATACAGAAGGACTGTATTTTTTTCAGGACTGCCTGTATTTCCTTTTAAGGGTTATCATAGTAGAATCAGTCAGCACAGATCAGCTCCATATCCAGACATCACTCTACATACTGTGCATACAACAGCCATCCTGATGACATCAGCATATCATGGTGAGCCACCTACCTTACAAAACAAGAGCTATGGCACCTGGTCCAGCTGGGAAGTAAGGCAGCGAAGTGTTGACAAATCCTCAAGCAGAGATGAACAACTTTAGGCTTTTGAATCAGGATTAGGCTTCAGGGGGGGTGAAAAAAGCAGGCATTTAATTCTGATACAAACAGAACCTTTTATTATTAAAATACAAATTCTTTAAGGCCCTGTCTTTCCTCATCTTTAAAAGAGAGATAATATCCATCTGCCAGAAGTATTATGAGGGTAAACGGTTAATGACACAGAAGCATGTTGCACTCTCTGACCTCCAGGTCACCTTTCTTCTGGCGCGTGGGATGGGACAAAATTCCCTCAGAACTTGTCAGTGTTAAAGTAGCTGAAGGTGAATACATGAGTGATAGGAGATACTTCCTCTGCCCTTGCACCAGCTGACCCAGCGAGAGCACAGCCAGGTTGCTTAGCAGTTCATTAGGCTACTGAGCAAGCCCCAGAAGATTTCTTTTAGCTACTCACTCCCAACCACCTTCAGCAGGTGATCAGCTCAGCGTGGTGT
Organism: Eretmochelys imbricata; assembly: GCF_965152235.1. Lineage (NCBI taxonomy): Eukaryota > Metazoa > Chordata > Testudines > Cheloniidae > Eretmochelys > Eretmochelys imbricata. Next base: position 247,816,268 of record NC_135573.1, read on the forward strand.
GGGAATATTCTCTTTAGAGGGTAATTCCATTCCCCTTTTAATTGCTATACATTATTAAGATCTCTTATTTATGATATCTTATGAAATAGAGATTCTAAAGCTGCAGTTGTGTATGCAGTCAGTCTACATAACCATGTGTTGCGATCACTGTTTCCTTCCGCTGCCCTTCCCCATTCCCTTCATTTCTTTGTTATACTCTTTTGTTCTACAGGCCAGAGTCTGGTTCTTAAGATGTATTTGTACAGAACACAAGACCAGGGGCTCTTTTTTTGACCTGGACGGAGGGCCGAGTCATAGTTAGGAAGGTGCAGCTCTTGGAATGAGAGTGGGGCCACAGTGTGAGAGGGAGGACAATGGGCTGAGAGACCTCAAGGGGAGGCATTGGACCTGGAAGAGAGCAATTCCCCAGAGCAGCCAGGGGGAGGCACTGCCTGCAGTGAGTGAGTACCCTGTGACAGTAGCACATAGTCATTACAGAACAGTGTTTGAACAGGAGCCAGTGCCTTACCCATAGAGTCAAGAATTTGTAACAAGAAAATTTCTGCACAAGATCTTCTCCTTCTTCTTCTTTTCCTATCCCTCAGTACAAGGATGATGTCTGCCAAGGGGGTTCATTGGTGAGTTTTTAAGTGGTTGAGGAGCCTAATTCTTGCCCTGCAGATTTTCCCACAGAAGTGACAAGTGTAATCGTGGAGGAGACATAGTTGTTGGCTGGAGTGTTGTACCCTTTCTTTCCTCCTTTGTCGCTTCTCTGTCTCATGAGCACATCTGTTCTCCTCAAAGTGAGCTGTGGCTTGGTGTATGGTGTGGCATCACTGTGTTCTGTTCCGCGCGGAGTCCTCCCAGTTTGTTGGGTTGATGTCTCCCTTTTTAAGGTGTACTTTCAGTATGTCTTTGAAACATTTCCACTGCCTTCCGCGAGCCCTTCTTCCCCGACTTAACTGAGAGAAGAGTACTTGCTTTGGGAGGTGAGTGTCAGGCATACGTACACAGAGGCCAGCCCAGCGGAGTTGGTATTTCATGACCCGCGCTTCTATACTGCTGATGTTGGGTGCAGAGAGAACGCTGATGTTAGTGCGTTGGTTTTCCCAGCTGATCCTGAGAATCCTCCTGAGACTGCGCTGCTGGAACCACTCCAGAAGCTTGAGATGTCGTCTGTAGGTTACCCAGGTCTCACACCCATAGAGAAGGGTGGGGATGACAACTGCCTTGTAAACCAAGATCTTGGTGCCTGTTTGCAGATCCCTATCATTGAAGACTCATTTGAGTAGTCTTCCAAAAGATGTGCTGGCACATCAGATGCTGTATTCAATTTCTGTGTTGACGTTGGCTGTTTGGGAGAGATTGCTGTTTGGGGAAGAATTTGATGATAGCCTTAAATTCCTGGGTAAATTGTGGCGTGGGGGTCTTCTCTGAGTTCTTTATAGTAGGTTGTGTTGGAGAGTTGACAACGTTTCTCAGAACACTATCCTTGCCACCATGGATGTCACTTCCGTATACACCAACATCCCTCACAATGACACCATAGCTGCCTGCTTCAAATAATTATAAGACAATGGACAACCCTTAGATATCCACCTGAAACACACCACCAAACTCATCCATTTTCATCCTCACTCATAACAATTTTGCATTCAAAGCACACACTTTGTCCAAACCATGGGAACAGCCATGGGTACTAGGATGGCTCCCCAATATACCAATCTCTTCATGGGTCACCTTGAAGAAGAATTTATGGACAAATGCACCATAAAACCAATGATATATCTGAGCTACATTGATGATATTTTCACCCTCTGGACAGATGACTTAAGCTCCCTCGTGGATTTCCACCACAACTTCAACACCCACCCATTAAACTCCCTCAGGAACACTCCCATGCTAGCACCAGCTTCCTCAACATCATGATCAGCTTCAACAGTGGAATCCTACAGACAACTATATACGAGAAACCCATGGATCACTGCACCTACCTTCACAGATCCAGTAACCATCCCAAACACACCAAGAAATCTGTTATCTTCAGCCAAGCACTCAGATACCACAGAATATGCTCTGAGGGAAAAATCCAAGATATACACCTTAACACACTGTAAACTGCCTTCACCAAACAAGGACACTCCGCCAGAAAAGTAGATCGCATCATGGAATGGGCCACCCAAATACCCCGAGAGAACATGCTTCAATACAGAAATAAAACCCCCTCCAAGCACACACTCCTAGTTGTTACTTACCACCTCACACTGGAACCCATAAGGGATCTCATGAAACAGCTACAACCTATACTTGATGGGGACCCCATCCTGAAAGAAATCTTTCCTGAACACCCCCGCATCTGGTCTTCAAACAATCCCCCAACCTCTCTAAGCTCATTGTCACAAGCAAGCACCCCACAGACCAGGATGCACCAACTGAAAGCAGCACCAGACCTTGCCAGAACAAAACCTGTAGATGCAAAATCTGCAGACATATCTCCTCTGCTATCATGTTCAACACCCCCCACAACACACCTTTCAAGATCCATGGGCCCTACACATGCCTATCACAACAGGTGGTGTACCTCATCCAGTGCACTAAATGCCCCAATAACAACTATGTGGATGAAACTAGACAATCACTATGCTCTCGAATGAACTCACGTAGGAAAATTATAAATGACAAAAACACCCTATCACCTGTGGGTGAACACTTTTCACAAAGTGATCACTCTATATCTGACCTATCAGTCCTCATCCTCAAAGGAAGCTTGCACAACACTTTCAAAAGATGAGGCTGGGAAGTTAAATTCATGACTTCGCTACACGCTAAAAATCACGGACTGTTAGAGACACTAGATTTGTGGCTTATTACAACAATCTATAACCCACTAAACACTGTGACCCAGTTGCCTTCCCTCCTTCCTTTCCCCCTGATGACTAGAGGCTTTTTAATGGGTCACTTCGTCCCTTGAAATATGTGTTAACTACTTATGCTAAGCAATCTGTTCCACCTTGTATTTAGCTGTGACACTCAGAGTACATGTCCCAGACCTGAAGAAGAGCTCTGTGTGACTCAAAAGCTTCTCTCTCTCACCAACAGAAGTTGGCCCACTTTGTCTCTCTACTCTTTCTATAGAACTTTTAACCACCCTATAGGTTTGAATAGAGAATTCTATCACTACTGTAGAATTCTGTAAAATGGTTTAAAAAATATCTTTAAAAAAATTAGTCTTCTCTATTCAGTTCTTACTGTTTGTAAAAATTCTTGCACCATGAGCATCCTTATTGCATTCAGTGGCACAGGATAGGGCATAAGTGACACTGAATTTAGCCCACTGAGTATAAGCAAGAGAGTATATTGTACAGTACCTAAGACATAGCCTAAATCTATTTGCAAGGGAGAGCTGAACTCTGTTTAGTACGTGAAAAATATTGTATTTTGTCTTAAGATAGTCAGGGAAATGCCAACTGCCTCTGAGGTTTCAGAAGTGTTGGATTTGCAGATTCTGCATAGAAGTCCTAATCTTGCTCTTTTTAAAGAAAACATAACTTTGTCTATTGGCTTAACTAAGAACAAAAGGAGGGCTGTAACCTGTGTTCGTTTTTGCATTGTATAGGCCTCTCCCCTCAAGTTTATGAAGCTGCTGACAAAAATCTGCACAAGGAGCTGAATACCTTTCAATAAAACCCTTTTAACAAGTGAATTTTCAGGATTCCATAAAATTTCCTTTAAAAACTAGATTGTAATTTAATATTGTCACATTTTGCACTTTCTCAGCAAGACACTCATTGCTTTCAGTTCTTTCTAACGTATCAGCCTCAGCTGAAACATTAACGTATGTGAAAAGTACCTTGAACTATCCCTGTACTGTTTTGTAAAAATCAAGAAAAGTAATTTCTGCACTTTTGATGTGATATACTTCTACAATTACTAACTATTTAGTAAGCAATGCTAGTAAATTGTAAATTACCAGTTTACTTGTTAAAAGCCTCATCAGTGTAATCATGCTAAGGCTAAAATTGCGCTGCTGATTGATTTTGATCTATCTAGCTGTTTTAGCAAGTCTCATTATAGGCAGAGTTATTAGAGTAGCCTATAGTTAAGGATGACTAACGCTATCCATTTTAGAACCTGTTAACAGTTGCTTATAATTTTGTTAAAGTTTAATGGTTTGGACTGAAATTTTCCTGGCCTGCTCCGCCGGGCCAGAGCTCTATTAGCCAGGTGTTTTGGAGTGAATCTCTGTAGACTTTCATGGCTACTATAGCAGTCCAGAGAGCAAAACTTGCTAAGAAATGGAAGCTTACAAGAAGCAGAAACTTTGGACAGATAACTAGGGAGGAGCATAAAAACACTGCTCGAGCATGCAGGGGTGTAATCAGGAAGGCCAAGGCACAATTGGACTTGCAGCTAGCAAGGTATGTGAAGGGTAACAACAAGGGTTTCAACGGGTATGTTAGCAACAATAAGAAGGTCAGGGAAAGTGTGGGACCCTTACTGAATAAGGGAGGCAACCTAGTGACAGATGATGTGGAAAAAGCTGAAGTACTCAATGCTTTTTTTGCCTTGGTCTTCACAGACAAGGTCAGCTCCCAGACTGCTGCACTGGGCAGCACACTATGGGGAGGAGGTAAGCAGCCCTCAATGGTGAAAGAACAGTTTAAGGACTATTTAGAAAAGCTGGACATGCACAAGTTCATGGGGCCAGATCTAATGCATCTGAGAGTGCTGAGGGAGTTGGCTGATGTGATTGCAGACCCACTGGCCATTATCTTTGAAAACTTGTGGCGACCAGAGGAGGTTCCGGGCAATTGGAAAAATGGCAATATAGGTCCCATCTTTAAAAAAGGGAAGAAGGAGGATCTGGGAAACTAGATTCTAGACTGGTCAGCCACACCTCAGTCCCTGGAAAAATCATGAAGCAGGTCCTCAAGGAATCCATTTTGAAGCACTTGGAGGAGAGGAAGGTGATCAGGAACAGTCAACATGGATTCACCAAGGGCAAGTCATGCCTGACCAACCTGATTGCCTTCTATGATGAGATAACTGGCTCTGTGGATATGGGGAAAGCGGTGGACGTGATATATCTTGACTTAACCAAAGCTTTTTATACAGTCTCCCACAGTATTTTTGCCAGCAAGTTAAAAAAGTATGGATTGGATGAATGGACTATAAAGTGGATAGAAAGCTGGTTACATCGTCGGGCTCAACAGTTAGCGATCAATGGCTTGATGTCTAGTTGGCAGCCGGTATCAAGCAGAGATCCCCAGGGGTCTGTCCTGGCGCTGATTTTGTTCGACATCTTCATTAATGATCTGGATGATGGAATGGATTGCACCCTCAGCAAGTTCGCAGATGACACTAAGCTGGGGGGAGAGGTAGATACACTGGAGAGTAGGGATAGGGTCCAGAGTGACATAGACAAATTGGAGGATTGGGCTAAAAGAAATCTGATGAGGTTCAACAAGGACAAGTGCAGAGTCCTACATTTAAAACGGAAGAATCCCATGCACTGCTACAGGCTGAGAACCGACTGGCTAAGCGGCAGTTCAGCAGAAAAGGACCTGGGGATTACAGTGGGCAAGAATTGCTGGATATGAGTCAACAGTGTGCTCTTGTTGCCAAGAAGGCTAATGGTATATTGGGCTACATTGGTACGAGCATTGCCAGCAGACTGAGGGAAGTGATTATTCCCATCTATTCGGCACTGGTGAGGCTACATCTGGAGTATTGGATCCAGTTTTGGGGCCCCCACTACAGAAAGGATACGGACAAATTGGAGAGAGTCCAGCAGAGGGCAACAAAAATGATTAGGGGGCTGGGGCATATCACTTATGAGGAGAGGCTGAGGGAACTGGGCTTATTTAGTCCGCAGAAGACAAGAGTGAGGAGGGATTTGATAGCAACCTTCAACTATCTGAAGGGGGGGTTCTAAAGTGGATGGAGCTCGGCTGTTCTCAGTGGTGGCATATGACAGAACAAGGAGCAATGGTCTCAAGTTACAATGTGGAAGGTCTGGGTTGGATATTAGGAAAAACTATTTCACTAGGAGGGTGGTGAAGCACTGGAATGCGTTACCTAGGGAGGTGGAGGAATCTCCATCCTTAGAGGTTTTTAAAGCCTGGCTTGAGAAAGCCCTGGCTGGGATGATTTAGTTGGAGTTGGTCCTGCTTTGAGCAGGGGGTTGGACAAGATGACCTCCTGAGGTCTCTTCCAACCCTAATTGTCTATGATTTTATGATCATACTTCACCCTACTGGGCAATCCCCTTTTGCCCCATTTCTACCATCCCACTATATGAAGGTGGAGTTGGACTTTTGGGAAGTATATGTAAAAGTTCATAAAATGTCACAATAACCTATAAAAATGTTAATGGGAAAAGGTATGAAAGGAAGACAGAAAAAAATGAATTAGTCTAAACAAAGAAAGGCTACTGATATAACTCAAGGACTATATTAAAAATCATACTTGGTAAAAACAGAAGATGTGGAACTGGAAATTAATGAGCCAAAATTGGTGTGTTAGACGTTAGGCCTAAATGGAGGACAAAATAATGAGGGATGGTCTATTTCACCCATCACTTCCTTTTTTGTGTCCTTTAAGGAAAGAGACTTTGGGGGGGCGGGGGGGGGGAAGAGCAGACAGTGGAGTAACAGACAGAGGCTACTGAAGCAAGCTTCACTATCATGGCTTTCAACCCCATCATCTCCTGGGACCTTGGGCCTTTGTCATCCTAATCCTGAGAGATGTCTAACCAGGTTGCAGAGAGAGGGACTCAGATGACATTGCCATCTCTACCAGCTCCAGCTGAATCCTAAACACCACCTGGGATGAAATGGGATTGGACTTTAACAACAGCAACAACAACAGCTTCAGTTTTCTCAACTAATTTCTTCTCTTCCCCACAAAAGGACAGTTATTACCATCAGTGCTACCACGTAAGAGACTGTCAAACTAGGGGATTTTTTCCTGTTTAGATCACAGGGTGAGAATTTGTTAATTTGTATCCTACCTATCTAGTATGTTAAGCTCCGTCTGTGGTTTTTGTTTATTAACTAAGGTAATCTGCTTGTTCTGTGTGCCACCCATTTTACCACTTAAAATCTGCCTTTTGTAGTTAATAAAATTTGTTTTGTTTATTATTAAACCCAGTTTCTGTAATTTCTAATGGGGTGGGGGGAAGAAATTGTGCATACCTTCCTCCAGATTGAGGGAGGAGGCAGTTTCATAATATATCTTTGGATCTGCACTCCAAGGGATCTGTGTGCTTGGGCAAGTCCCTTAAACTGAGTCTTCTCAGAGCTGAACTGCAGCTGGGTGTGGCCCTACCTATCTGTGTACTAGAGGAGGCTTTAATATCCTGGCTCAGCAAGACAGGTTACAGGGGGCCCATACTGGCAGAACAGGTAGACTCAGTGGTATGTCAGCACAGCAGGTGGCGTCCCAAGGGGGTCCAACAATCACAGTACCGTGGAGAAAAATGTGATCATATAATTAAAGACTGTATCATAATACATAAGCACAGGGAGGCTGAACTAAAATTGCTCACTCTGCTTTAATTCTGGCATTTCCTAACCTTTTGAGTGCTTCACTTTGCAGCCTTAATGTTCTTTTAACATAGTTTTTATCTAATACTTTTTACATGATCACAATGAGTGCTTTTTTTTGCTCACACAACTAACAGCTTTTGAGAAAGCAAATACATTCCAGAAAAATCTGGATTTCTCCCAGATTTTAGAAGTTTGACAACACCCAGATCTTCAGAGTATTAAAAATGTGAAATTTTAAAATCAAAACATGCAGACATTTTTGTTCTAACATGTGCTAACCAGATGACTTCTATCCTTATAATGGTACTTAGAGCCAACAACACAGGATTTGCAGTATGGACTTTGACAAAAACAAACCAAAATTATAGTAAAAGTTTGCTGGTTTATGTTAAAAAAGCAGTGAATTTCATACAGGAACAAGAAAGTGGCTGATACTTTGAGGTCCCCATTTACATTACTAAGTTTACTGTGTTAGAAAACTTTTAGTAAAGCTATTTTAATAAATGGCTTCATCATATTAAACAGTGACCATCGCTGAATTATCTAGGCACTGATGTGTCAGCTGCATGAACAGGCTGATTTGAAAAATGAGACTAGGAGTTCATGCCTGTTCTCCAGACGGCGTCTAGTGTCCACCAATAGTACTACTGTGAGAGGCAGTGTGGTCTAGTGGCAGAGGCACTGGCATGGGAGTCAAGGTACCTGCTTTCTATTCCTGGCCCTGTCACTCATCTGCTGTGTAACCTTGGCTATGTCACTATACTGCTTTATATCCATAGCTCATCGGGGCAGGGGGTGTTTGTGTTTGCACAATGCCTAGCAAAATGAAGCCCCAATCTAGGTTCTACCGTAATATAAATATTAACAACAACTTTCACATTAGCATCACAGCACTGAAAGACTTCTACTAGGGTTGTCAAGCAATTAAAAAAATTAATCGCGATTAATCGCACTGTTAAACAATAATAGAATACCATTTAAATATTTTGGATGTTTTCTACATTTTCAAATATATTGATTTCAATTGCAACACAGTATACAAAGTGTACAGTACTCACTTTATATTTATTTTTATTACAAGAATTTGCACTGTAAAAAAATAAAATAAATAATATTTTTCAATTCACGTAATACAAGTACTGTAGTGCAATCTCTTTATCATGAAAGTTGAACTTACAAATGTAGAATTATTCACAAAAAAACCCTGCATTGAAAAATAAAACAATGTAAAATTTTAGAGCCTGCAAGTCCATTCAGTCCTACTTCTTGTTCAGCCAATCGCTCAGACAAACAAGTTTGTTTACATTTGCAGGAGATAATGCTCCCGCTTCTTAATTACAATGTCACCTGAAAGTGAGAACAGGCATTCTCATGGCACTGTTGTAGCCGGCATCACAAGATATTAACGTGCCAGATGCGCTAAAAATTCATATGTCCCTTCAAGCTTCAACCACCATTCCAGGGGACATGCGTCCATGTTGATGATGGGTTCTGCTTGATACCAATCCAAAGCAGTGCAGACTGACACATGTTCATTTTCATTATCTGAGTCAGATGCCACCAGCAGACAGTTGATTTTCTTTTTTGGTGGTTTGTGTTCTGTAGTTTCCGCATTGGAGTGTTGCTCTTTTAAGACTTCTGAAAGCATGCTCCACACCTCATCCCTCTCAGATTTTGGAAGGCACGTCAGATTCTTAAACCTTGGGTCGACTGCTGTAGCTATCTTTAGAAAGCTCACATTGGTACCTTCTTTGCATTTTGTGAAATCTGCAGTGAAAGTGTTGTTAAAATGAACAACATGTGCTGGGTCATTATCTGAGACTGCTATAACATGAAATATATGGCAGAATGCAGGTAAAACAGAGCAGGGGACATACAATTCTCCCCCAAGGAGTTCAATCACAAATTTAATTAACACATTATTTTTTTAATGAGCGTCATCTGCGTGGAAGCATGTCCTCTGGAATGGTGGCCGAAGCATGAAGGGGCATACAAATGTTTAGCATATCTGGCACGTACATATCTTGCAATGCTGGCTATAAAAGTGCCATGTAAATGCCTGTTCTCACTTTCTGATGACATTGTAAATAAGAAGAGGGCAGGATTATCTCCTGTAAATGTAAACAAACTTGTTTGTCTTAGCAATTGGCTGAACAAGAAGTAGGACTGAATGGACTTGTAGGCTCTGAAGTTTTACGCTGGTTTGTTTTTGAGTGCAGTTGCGTAACAAAAAAAATCTACATTTGTAAGTTACACTTTCATGACAGAGATTGCACTACAGTCCTTGTATGAGGCAAATTGAAAAATACTATTTCTTTTATCATTTTTACAGTGCAAATATTTGTAGTAAAAATAATACACACTTTGATTTCAATTACAACACAAAATACAATATATATGAAAATGTAGAAAAACATCCAAAATATTTAATAAATTTCAATTGATTTTCTATTGTTTAACAGTGCGACTAAAACTGCAATGAATTGTGATTCATTTTTTTTTAGTTAATCGCGTGAGTTAACTGCAATTTAATCAACAGCCCTAATTTCTACACACATTTGGGAACATTTACAAATAAGCTGTAATACTTGCTAAACATTTAAGGCTACCTTGTGATTTAAAGGCACCTTGAGTAAAACACTGCACTCAGTGTGTATGTCTACACTGCAATTAGGCACTACGGCTGGCCCATGCCAGCTGACTAGGGCTCAGGCTAATTGCCTGTTTAATTGCATGTAGATGTTCAGGCTTGGGCTGGAGCCCGGGCTCTAGGACCCTGCAAGATGGAAGGGTCCCAGAGCTCAGGCTGCATCCGGAGCCTAAAGAAAAGGAGTACTTGTGGCACCTTAGAGACTAACCAATTTATCTGAGCATAAGCTTTCGTGAGCTACAGCTCACTTCATTGGATGCAGTTAAACAGTCCCTTAGCCCGAGCCTGAGTCAGATGGCATGGGCCAGCTGCGGGTGTCTAATTGCAATGTACACCTATGCAGTGGGAGCTGCTGGGTGCTGAGCGCTTTTGAAAATGTGGCTACTTTTATCCAGGTGCCTAAGTGGGAGCTGAACTCCTAGCTGGCCCCAGGGCATGCAGAAAGTCTGTGCCAAAGCCAGAAATTCAACCCTGATTTTCTGAGTCCCAGTGCAGTGCCTTAACCACAGATAAGACCTTCCTTCTCCTCAGGTCTTAGACTTGTAAAACAATTCGGAAGGGGTGGGGTGGGGAGTGTAGACAAGTTACTGACAGCAAAATGGAATTAGCCAAAATCATAGATTTTAAGGTTAGACTGGACCATTATGATTATCTAATCTGATCTCCTGCATAACACAGGCCATAGAATTTCACTAACTGATTCCTACACCAAATCCATAAATTCCAGTTTAGCTAGAGTACTTATTTTAGAAAGACATCCAATGTTGATTTTAAAAACTTCAAGTGATAGAGAATTCACCACATCCTTAAGTAAGTTGTTCCAATGTTTAATTACGAGAGCTGATCAATTTTTTTTTCTTTCTCATGGAAATTGGACTTTTTGCCAAAAAGCCTAAAACCAAAATACTTCAGTTTGGAAGCCCCACCTCAGTGTTTCATGGGCATTGTAGTTCAGGTGGCTCATATAAATATCTATCAAACATGACATTTTATAAGTGGAACTCCAAGGAAATGGAAACATGAAAACTAATGCTTTTTTTTATTTGGAGAGAAGTTCATGTGAAACAGTGAAATCGCTTAAAACAAGGTCAGGTTGACATGATATTTTAATGGACTTGTGCCATCTGCTTAATCTAGTCTTTTCAGTTTACCTCAGGTTTATAACTTGATATGGAGCGTGGAGTATATTTTCCAAACCAGTTCATCCATTTGGTACTTATGTACCTTCATAATGAAGTAACTGGCACTGAGCTGGAGATACTGCAGTTTTGCTTCCTGTTAAAACAGCCCCAGAAAAGGATTTGCTTCTTGTTTAAATTAGCAAGTGAAACATACATACCAGATAAGAATGTTATATTTCCTGCACTACAGATTTGTTGTTGAAATATAATAATTATCTCTGGCAGGGTTTTGTTCCGCATGTTGGACAGGGGTCTCTGTTTAATCTTGGAGAGAATTTTCAGGAGATCATTATTTCTTTTTTTTTCTGTAGCCTAGTACAAGGATGGACAAACTTTTTGGCCTGAGGGGCACGTCTGGGTATGGAAATGATATGGCGGGCCTTGAATGCTCACGAAATTGGGGTTGGAGTGCAAGGGGTGGGGGATGAGGGCTCTGGCTGGGGATGTGGTCACTAGGGTGGGACCAGAAATCAGGGCCAGCTCTAGGTTTTTTGCCACCCCAAGCAAAAAACAATTGGCTGCCCCCCACCCCAGCCCTGGGCTCCCCCCTCCCCTCTGCCGCCCCAGCCCTGGGCTCTCCCCCCCCACACCCTCTCCCCCTGCCGCCCCAGCTCTGGGTCTCCCCCCTCGCCTCCAGCCGGTCCAGCGCTGGCAGGGTTGGGGTTAGCAGCGGGGCTCCCAGGGTGCGCCTCAGCCCAGGGTCCCTCCAGCCGGGGCTCCCGCCTTGAGGACTGGCCGGGAATCGGGAGGCCAGAGCAGGGGGGACCGCCCTGGCAGGGGGCTGAGGAGCCGGGGCAGGGCAGTCCCAGAGGGAGCGGCCGGTGGGGAGCGGAGCCCTGGAGAGCGGGATGCGGGCCCTGCATGGCAGTGCCCCAGGCACCGGTACCCTCTATGGACCCGCTGCTGCTCCTGACCGCCCTGCCGCAGCCCCTGGGCGGCTCAGGCTGCTTCACCCAGCCCTGGCTGCGGCACTGGGGGGCAGCCGCCCTGTGGCACTTGCAGGCGGCTCCGTGCGTCCCACGGGGCGGCCCCCAGCCTGTGTGTCCCGTGCTCCATGTGTCGGAGCCTGCCCGATGGCTTGGCCGTAGCCGGCGGTGCGAACCACAGCGGCCCCAGGGCGCCCCCCACACTGCTGCTGCTGGACCGCAGTCCCGGGGCCAGCTTTGGCCACCTGCTGAGGCTCTTCCACCTGGACTTCGGCGTCAGCTTGGGGCCGGGACAGTGTCTACCTGGGTGAGTGCCTGCAGGGCCGGCCACCAAACAAAACAACAAACAAACAAAAAAATGGCCTGAATACCGCCCCTGCATATGTGCCGCCCCAAGCACCTGCTTGCTTTGCTGGTGCCTAGAGCCAGTCCTGCCAGAAATTAGGAGTTTAGGGTGCAGGAGGGGGCTCCAGGTTTGGGCAGGGGGTGTGGGGTGTGGTGGGGAGTGAGGGCCCTGGCTGCGGGTGCAGGCTCTGGGGTGGGGCTGGGGATGAGAGGTTTGGGGTGCAGGAAGGTGCTGCAGGCTGGGACCGAGGGGTTCATGGGGATCAGGGCTGGAGAAGGGGGTTGGGGTTTGTGGGGGTGGCTCAGGGGTGCAGGCTCAAACGGTTCCTGGAAGCAGCAGCATATCCCCGCTCCGGCTTCTATGCGGAGGTGCGGCCAGGCAGCTTTGCTGCGCACTGCCCCGTCCACTGGTGCCGCCCCTGCAGCTCTCATTGGCCATGGTTCCCAGCCAATGAGAGCTGCAGGGGTGGCGCTTGGGGCAGGGGCAGTGTGCGGAGTGCCCTGGCTGCCCCTATGCGTAGGAGCTGGAGGGGGGACACATTGCTGCTTCCGGGAGCCATTTGAGGTAAATGCTGCACAGAGCCTGCATCTCTGCTCCCTGGCTGGAGTGCCGGAGCGGGGCAAGCCCCAGATCCCACTCCCCAGTGGGAACTCGAGGGCTGGATCAAAATGGCTGGCAGGCTGGATGGGGCCTGTGGGCCATAGTTTGCCCACCCCTGGCCTAGCAGATAGTCCCTTGTGTCTGTAGCCTAGCAGCATTCAGGAGACCTAGGTTCTAGTCCCAGTTGTGCAACTGGCTTGCTGTGTAATCTTGGACAAGTCACTTCACCTCTCTGTGCTTCAGTTTCTTGTTTGTAAAATGCGGGTGATATATTGACCTTTGTAAAGTGCTTTGAGATCTACAGATGAAAGGTTCTATATGAGAGCTAGATCCAGTGGCTAGGATTCTAGCCTGGTAGCTGGGGGGCCTTGGTATGATGGAATTGGAGCTGCTCTGCAATAAGTTATACTGTGTTTTGACCTGGGCAACAAGGGGTTATGGGATTATTTTGGGCTCAGCCAGCCCTGCCCCACCACAACTACAGCAAATGATCCATCTGCTGGAGGAATTAAAAGAGAGGGAAAGGGCTCATTTGGGTGGCAGAGCAGAGCTGAGCCGAGCAGAGCAGCGTGGCTCTGACACAGCTGCCTACAGGGCCTCCCTGAGGCCCACCCCAGAAGCACTCAGAGGGGGAAGTATCCCCCTCTCCCCTGCCTGTGGACCCTGGACATTGATAAGCCCTTCTTACTTATTTGGTTTGGATTTTCCTAGCACGGGAAAGCCTTGGACTAAGCTGACTCAAGGGGGAGGATGAAAGGAAGTGGCCCAGGGAGGACAACTTTAAGCAGCCTTGGCTGCCAGACCACTGGTAGCCCAAAGGGCCCTGGGTCAGAGCCCAGTGGAGTGGGAGGGTCCAGGGTCCCTTGGCAGTCAGGGGTTGGGGTTGTAGGCCACGCTCCCCAACCAGAGGACTATTACTCCTGGTTATTGAGATTTTTTCTATATTAATATCTGGGTTTCATCTAACAGGAGATTGTAAGGAAAAACAACCAGGAAGGGGAAAAGAAGGGCTCAAGCTAAGCCATGTCTCAGCAAGGCATTAAGAGGCAGTGCCAGAACAGGAAAAGGCCTGGAAACCAGATATCAAAAGAACTGTAGCAGGTTTAAAAAGGAACACTCTCTCTTCATGGATAGATGGGGGCTGAGACAAAGGCACCTGCTGGGTGTCTGAAGAAGTTAGGCCTCCGTAGGCTGCCATCATTAGCTGGTAAACCTTCAGGTAGGCATGTGTGTAGATTATTTTAATGTTATTTTTCCTCTAATGCTTTGTTCCTACTGCTAAATAACAATAGGTTGGTTTTAAGAAGACTGTTGGTCACTGTAGACTACTGGTCACACCCTCCAAAAAGAAGAACCACAGGTGTCTGAACACTGTCAGACCTACAAAGTCAGAATGGTTGACACATCAGGTCCTGCAGCCCAGGGCCCTATGTCTACACTACAGTTAGATACCCAGGGCTGGCCTATGCCAGCTAACTGAGGCTTGGGCTGTGGGGCTGTTTAATTGCAGTATAGACTTCTTGGCTCAGGCTGGAGCTTGGGCTCTAGTACCCTGCCACATCGGAGTGTCCCAGATCTCAGGCTGCAGACTAATCCTGAATGTCTACACCCCAGTGAAAGAGTCCCTTAGCCTAAGCCCCACAAGCCTGAGTCAGCTGACACGGGCCAGTTGCAGGTGTTTCATTGCAATATAGACATACCCTGAGTGGTAGAATTGCAAAACTTTACCCCGGGATAGGTAAAGGTATATAGCCAAATACTCGAAGACTTCACTCAGACCAGAAAAGGGAGAGAGGTGCAGCTAGCCCTGTCAAAGTGACATGAGGGTCAGTTTCCTGCTCAGACAGACTTTATGGGTGACCTTGTGCAAGGGACTTAGTCTCTCTGTCCCTCATCTGTAAAATGGAATGACAGCACTCCCCTATCTCACCAAGGTGGTGTGAGGACATAAAATATAGTGAGGCATTACTATGGTAATGGGTGCCATAAAAGCACCTTAGTTAGTTAGGGTCAGCACATAGGAAGGCACAGAGGTGTTTATGTGATAAGCTGACAGACGGGTGATTGTGGATGGGGATCTTGGCACAGCATAAGAGGCAGGAATGGATGCAAGACAAGAAAAAGATAGAGTTTTATTGAATTTTGACAGTGGTTACAAGTTTCCATTTGGTGTGATAGGGGAAGAAGAGCTAGTGGAAGGATTCAAAGAGGGAATCACAGGACTGGAAGGGACCTTGAGAGGTCATCTAGTCCAGTTCCTTCCACTCATGGCAGGACTAAGTGTTACCTAGATCATCCCTGACAGGTGTTTGTTAAACCTGCTCTTAAAAATCTCCAATGATAGAGATTCCACAGCCTCCCTAGGCAATTTATTCCAGTGCTTAACCACCCTGACAATTAGGAAGGGAACCTCCCTTGCTGCAATTTAAGCTCATTACTTCTTGTCTTATCCTCAGAGGTTAAGAAGAACAAATTATCTCCCTCCTCCTTGTAACAACCTTTTATGTACTTGAAAACTGTTATCATGTCCCCTTCTCTTTTCCAGACTAAACAAACCCAATGTTTTCAATCTTCCCTCATGTCTTGTTTTCTAGACCTTTAATCATTTTTGTTGCTCTTCTCTGGGCTTTCTCCAGTTTGTCCACATCTTTCCTGAAATGTGACATGCAAAACTGGACACAATACTCCAGTTCAGGCCTAATTAGTGTGGAGAAGAGCAGAAGAATTACTTCTTGTATCTTGCTTACAACACTACTGCTAATACATCCCAGAATGATGTTCACTTTTTTTGCAATAGTGTTACACTGTTGATTCATATTTAGCTTGTGGTCCACTGTGACCCTCAGATCCCTTTCTGCAGTACTCCTTCCTAGGCAATCATTTCCCATTTTGTATGTGTGCAACTGATTGTTCCTTCCTAAGTGGAGTACTTTACATTTGTCCTTATTGAATTTCATCGTGTTTACTTCAGCCCATTTCTCCAGTTTGCCCAGATCGTTTTGAAATTTAATCCTATCCTCCAAAGCACTTGCAACCCCTCCCAGCTTGGTATCATTCACAAACCTTATAAGTGTATTATCTATGCCATTACCTAAATCATTGATGAAGATATTGAACAGAACCAGACCCAGAACTGATCCTTTCGGGACCCCACGCATTACATACAGCATGACTGTGAACCACTGATACTGTGATGGCCAAGAAGGGTGACTTTCTTGGTGGCATTTTGTATGGACTGGGGCAAGAGCAGACCGAGAGTCAAGGAGGCTAGCAAGGGGGCTGTTGAAGTGGTCAATTATAGGTATAAATGAAAAATAAATGGTATGGCTATTTTTCAATGAAAGCAGCTGCTGTCTTCTTCTCTAATAGGTGCCCTGACACAGGGAATTTGTGGTTTTATAGAGTTGAAAACCTTCTGTGACGTGCTCATTTGGAGTCAAGGGGCCCTTAAGCAGTGGTACAAAAAATTCTGGGTATGGGAGCACAAAACCAAACCTTTAACCTGTGCTATCTATTTGTCAGGCTTGTGATTCAGTAAACTAAATGTTTCAGTGGATCTGTCCTTGTTTATAAGTTGGATTGTTGCAGCACCACAAAAGTAACCACTAAGAGGTAAATGTTACAATACTTTCTTCATAACACCCATTGAAGTCAAATGAGTGTGTAACCCACACATCTCCTGGGTGTGGTGTTCTGTCCCATCTAGTGGCACCGAGACCACTTAGAGAGAGATTAATGAGTCTGCTCTACAGCCTTAGCTAACAGGCATATAGCTTTTAGCTCATGCAGTAGAGGCTCATTCACTAAGCTCCAGAGGCCCCAGGGTTCGATTCTGCCCACCAACGACCGGGGTCTGTCTGTGTTGCAAGTGAGTAGATGGGCACAAATGAGGCAGTTATCCAACCCTTCATATTTGTGCCTGTAGTCACTTGCAGGTCCAAAAAACTTGAGGAGGACATCTGGGTTATTTTCCTTGGTCTAGAGTGGGAAATGGAAATAGAGACTTATGGTGAAAGACAGGGCATGTATTTGTTTTTTGTTTGACTAGCTGTCCATTTATATATATTGAAATCTAGCAGAGAGAGGATTTATCTTCTGTTTGTTGGTTGAATTAGTTTATGGTTGTTTACAGTTTGATAGGAAGTACCTGGAAATTAGATTTATCTGTCTGAAAAGGTTGTTATAGAGGGAATCATAGAATATCAGAGTTGGAAGGGACCTCAGGAGATCATCTAGTCCAACCCCCTGCTCAAAGCAGGACCAATCCCCAATTTCCCCCCCCCCCCGATCCCTAAATAGCTCTCTCAACAATTGAGCTCACAACCCTGGGTTTAGTAGGCTAATGCTCAAACCACTGAGCTATCCCTCCCCGGAACAGTTTAGGGCAAAAATAATAAACAAGGGTATGTATCTAATTTAGCAACACTAAACCTTGCAGGAAATGAATTTATATTTCTGTTTCTGAGTCATTCTAGGGAAAACATAACGAAATGGTACAGAACTTGTTACCGAAATACATTTTCTAAGCATAAATATTTGGAGTTAGCAAAACCACTTGAACGTTCCATTTTGGGGACCCAATCCTGCAAGGCGCTGAGTGTTGCCTCCAAAATGCTGAGGAGTCCCCTAAGCCCCTGTTAAGGGTGCTTAATGCTTCACAAAAGAGGTGCTCAACACCTTGCAGGATTAGACCTTAAAATGACAAAACAGTATCCAGGGGGGTTTTAGGAACCTAATCTTGAGAGCTGCTGTGGGTCGCCACAGCACTGGGAGATGAGGTACATCAGCACTCTTCAGGAAGCAGTCTGCATCTCCCAGGATTGGGCCTTACTTTATCAAAATATATTCTCCTTTCTCCACTAAGAATCCTTCTTTTCAGCCATTCTGGACTCTTCCAAACATTTCTTTTAGAGCTGAAATTTGTCAAGCTTCAATTCAGCCAGAGGTGGTTTAAAAAAAAATTGGGGGGAGATTTGGGTAAAGGTTAAAGGAAATCCACTTAAAAAGAGGGAGCAAATCCCTGTCAGCCATTTTGAGTCTGATGAAGGTAAAAAAAAAAGAAAAGAATTCTCACTTAAAAAAATCTAACCACTTTATTTTAACCAGGCTTAAGACAGCTGAAGTTTGAAAAATGGTTTAGATGTAGCCTTCATTGAGGAGTAGAGTCTTTGCTTGATTAGGATAAAAAACCCCAAGATTTTTGTTCTAAATAAAGTACTGAACATGCGCACTAGAAAATTTCCTTGTTGCAATTTAGAATTTTTACTGAAAAAATTGGGGGAAACATCAACTAAATTTTAAAATTTGTAATTTTTTGTTCACATTTTGCTTAGTTAGGCCTAGCACATATGCCCACATAAACATAGAGGAATTATGGGCCAGGATGGGCAAGTTAACGGTACAGGTAAAAATTTAGCTGTTGGAATTTTCTAATTTTTGAGCACTTGATTTTGCACATTTAGAATCTGTAACCTTAGCATTGCCTCAGTACCACTGTTATCATTTAATCTCCGAATGTTCCTCTGCCTGCACTAGTCTGCACTGATTTCCTTTTACTCTTTGGATGCAATGTGTTCAAATGTAATATTGTTTGAGTCACATTGTTATGGAGCTGCATAGGCAAGCCAAGTTTTTTTGAATCAAAGATTCTTTCAAATGAGAAAATGTTAATAATTAAGGCATTTTTAGCAAATGTGGCATGCAAATAAATTAATAAAAATGGGAAAGGCAGGGAATGAATGGGAAAGGAAATCACAGACTGGTTCCTGTCCTGCTCCTGAGTTAGCATAGCTATGTTCTGCCCTTTACTTGGGCAGAGCTGTAGCATTTCAATCCCACCTTAAAGAATCTATTGTCCAAAGTCACCTGTTAGGATACTCTGGCCCTGTTCTATCTGCTGCCTTGCACGTAGTACAGTCATTTGCACCTATGTGAAAGAAGTATAAAACACTAACAAAGCAGAAAGGTAGAGCATTTTACCCACGCTGCACTCAGTTTGCTCAGATGGAAATACTACCCTAGGGGCAAAGCAGTGGAAAATCCGGACCATTTATGTTTAAATAAACCTGGTCTTCATTTTGAATCTTGAAGCTGATGAGTCACTGTTTGTCTGGTGTTCTGACACTTGTCTCCCACTCATCAGTCATGTGATTTAGTTAAAAACTCTGTGTATTAAAGCCAGGGGAAAAGCATCTCTTAAGATTAATTTTCTAAGCTTTCAAACCCAAAATAGCATTAAGTCAGGGGAAAAACTGAATTGGCATTTAAGTGCTGGAGATTTGGTTAGTTAATTGCTGGCATATTTATTTAGTGCACATCGTTACTTGATATATGAGGTGCCCTGCATTATATTAGTGGCTGCTAAAAGGTATTTAAATTAGGAGGTGACTGCATCACCATTTGTTTGACTAATATTAAATCCAGCCAGCTACATGCTCAGCTTGAAAAGGGCAACATGATTTATGAAATTTTAGGTCTGAGCAATATTTATTTTGTTTAAGAGCCAAGTGCTTGAACCTGTTTCCATTGAAGCCAATGGGAATGTTGCCATTGAGTTCAATGGAATAGTATCAGCCCCAAATCCAGCAGTCCTGAGTAAGAATTTAGTTATTCCTGAGTTCGGGTCTGATCTTTCTAGATGCTGAGCATCTTGAATGCCCAGTGAAGTCAGTAATACTGTAGTATTCCAAGTACCTTGTAGAATCAGACCCAAAGACTTCTAGGTTAAGTTCTTAGCACAAAAGGCTTGCTCAACACTGGATAAAGTAAAAATCTAAGGAACATAGAGCTTTCTCACAAATTCCACTTTGCTGCTGGTTTGTTTCAAACTGTACTTCTTTTTATCCTTTTACTACTTAAGAAAATTATTCGTACAAACTTACAAATATGGAGCCCATATCATGATTCCAGTGTCCTTCAGTTCCTATTCCACTGGACTGTTTGGGTAGATCTATGCAGAATATTGGAGCAAGCAGAAGCGAACCTCCCAGCTTGGGTCTACAGACTCCGGCTAGCAGGGCTCATACTAGTGCTTTAAAAATAGCTGTGTAGACAGCACTTAGAAGTTGTATTCAGGTTGGAGTTTGGGCTCTGACACCTATCCCCTTCCTTAGGCTTCAGAGCCCAGACTCCAGCCCAAGCTACAACTTCAAAGCTCTGTCTACACAGCTAGTTTTTAGAGCACTAGCTCCAGGCCAAGTCCATCAACCCAGGCTAGGAGGCTTACTCCTACGAGCTCCAAAATGCTGTATAATCAGACCTTTAGTCTCCATTTGCTACTTTTTTGCCAGTTGAATTTTTCTCTTAAAGGAGACAGCAATATTAGGGTGTTTAAAAGTTTTGATTACAATGAGGGTGAAATTATCCTTTGAAGTCTCATAGGTGGATTTGAGATAAACAATAGAAACCAAGACTTATTTTGGCTGCTACAGTAAAATCTCATATCTCTGGTTTCTCCCTAAGTCCTTTGCCCTCCGCACAGGACTACTTGCCTCAGGGGCCCTCTGAAGTAGGGAACATTTGGAGAAAATGATGTATTGAACCTCCATAATGTCCTTTACTCTTATCTTTCTTTCCTGACATGGCTGAAATAAAAGCCAGTGCTAGAAATAAT
Organism: Eretmochelys imbricata; assembly: GCF_965152235.1. NCBI lineage: Eukaryota > Metazoa > Chordata > Testudines > Cheloniidae > Eretmochelys > Eretmochelys imbricata. The sequence goes on from NC_135573.1 coordinate 247,837,112, forward strand.
CCACCCTAATGGTTAAATAGCTGGCACATAACAGCCTCAGAAATTATGGCATCACATTGCAAATACTGTAGATCAGTGGTTTTCAACCTATGGTCCACAGACCCCTGGGGGTCCACAGACTATGTCTAAGGGTGACCATGAATGGTGACTATGAAAATAAAGTTTCAGATCTCAGAAAAGGCATTCTGTTTTTCTGATCAATCAAAAGTATGTGAATACCCTCACCTACAGGTCAAAACCAGGAAGTGTTACTATAGAACACACTAAACTACCACAGTTTAGTGCCCTTTCTCACGCTGCATCAAATGATGGGTCGAGCACATGTAATATTTATAGTTGAATTCTGTTCAGTCAATTTTCACTCTAAGACTTCTCTGGTGGCGGTTGAATTTCTGAAGGGGTCCGCACCTCCCATATGAAATTTTTTAGGGGTCCGCAAATTAAAAACAGTTGAAAACCACTGGTGTAGATAAACATACATTTTGTATATTCACACATAGTATCTGCTAATATACTCAAAGGTACGTAATTGTGCAAATATTAGTACTTAACATCATGACATCCCAAGACGCTTTCTCCCTCCTTCTCATCTGCTAGGATTAGGACATTTTGTCTTTTCTCATATTGCTGCTTAGTGTTATTACTTGTGTATGTTTGTTTGTTTTCTTTGAGATGGGACCCAAACCAAAACTCCAGATGTGAATATGCCCAGATGTTAGGAATGTGAAGACAGGGATCCAAATTTCACAACTTGGCCACAGCTCTGCTTTGTATCAAGACCAGAGTTTTCACTGAGAATATCTCCTTAGAGCAGAGTTGGGCAAACTATGGCCCGCGGTCCACATCTGGTCCATGGGACTGTCCTGCCGGCCCTTGAACTCCCAGCTGGGGAGGCTAGTCCCTGGCCCCTCCCCTTCTGTCCTCCCTCCCCTGCAGCCTCAGCTCACCGTGCTGCCAGTGCTCTGGGCGGCAGGACTATGAGCTCCTGCTGGGCAGCGCAGCTGCGGGAGCCACCGGCCTGCCTCGGTGCTCTAGATTGCGTGATGGCATGGCTGGCTCTGGCCAGGTGGCACGGCTGTCAGTCCTCGTGCTCTGAGTGGCGTGGTAAGGGGGCGGAGATCGGGGCAGGGGGGTTGGATAAGGGGCAGAGGGTCCCAGGGGGCAGTCAGAGGACAGGGAGCGGGGGGATTGGATCGGCGTGGGAGTCCTGTGGGACCTGTCGTGGGACGAGGGTGTGAATAGGGATCAGGGCAGTCAGGGGACAGGGAGCAGGGAGGGTTGGATGGGTCAGCAGTTCTGAGGGGGGCAGTGAGGGGGCAGGAAGTGAGGGAGGGTGGAGAGGGGGCGGGAGCCAGGCTGTTTTATTGGGTCCAGGAAGTGGATCTCTTGTGTGGACTGGTCCAGGCTGAGGTGGGATGGAAATTGTTGAAATCATGGTGGAATTCCTCAAGGGCTTCTTTTCCATGGGTCCAGATGATGATGTCATCAATGTAGCACAAGTAGAGTAGGGGCGTTAGGGGATGAGAGCTGAGGAAGTGTTGTTCTAAGTCAGCCATAAAAATGTTGGCATACTGTGGGGCCATGTGGGTACCCATAGCCAGAAACCTACTGACCACTATACTTACCTACATGCCTCCAGACACACAATTACAGACCTAAAAGTCTCAATTCTTCAACAAAAAACTTCAAAAACAGACTCCAACGAGAAACTGCAGAACTGGAATTAATTTGCAAACTGAACACCATTAAATTAGGCTTGAATAAAGACTGGGAGTGGATGAGTCATTACACAAAGTAAAAACTATTTCCCCATGCTAATTTCCCCCCTACTGTTACTCACACCTTCTTGTAAACTGTTTGAAATGGGCCATCCTGATTATCACTACAAAAGTTTTTCTCTCCTGCTGATAATAGCCCACTTTAATCGATTAGTCTTGTTAGGGTTGGTATGGCAACCCCCATTTTTTCATGTTCTCTGTGTGTGTGTGTGTATATATATATATATATATAATCTTCCTACTGTATTTTCCACTGCATGCATCTGATGAAGTGGGCTTTAGCCCATGAAAGCTTATGCTCAAATACATTTGTTAGTCTCTAAGGTGCCACAAGTATGCCTCGTTCTTTCAACTTAATTCTGTAAGCATCCACACTAAAATGTAGCTCCCACTGATCTAACTCACCCACTACACCAACAATAACTCCACCTCCATGAGAGGCGTCGTGCGTAGGTCGATGTAGTTAGGTTGATGCAGTGTCAGTGTAGACACTGCCTTGATTACATTGACTGTTATGGCCTTTCAGAAGCCATCCCACAATATCTCACACTGACAGTTAAATTAGTGCAAACGCTTCTGGTGAGATATGCACTGCTGACACAAAGAGCATAGTGTGGACATGCAATTACTGGGATGGCTGTATGGTGATATAATTTAGGTCGACTTAATTTTGTAGTATAGACTGGCCCTCAATGTCTTTCCATTAACTCTAACAGTCCATCATTGTCTTTTACTGGGCTGGACAATGGATTGCTACCTAAAGCTGCTAATACCTAGCTTGGGAGGTACCTCTCACAGTTAGCTCGCCACACTGCTGTGAGGTATAGCTGAACTTGTAGTATAGATTATGAGCATAATTTTCTGTATACACAAACATAACCACTGTCTGAATGCATATCTTATAATGACCGTCAAGGCATGCTTTATATGTAAGATCATGATTATATGAAAATGAGGAATATGGGGGTTACAGTACACTCCCCCAAGGTATAGAATGTCACAGTAACACAGTCATGATTTCTTTCTTTTCTAATGGGGTTAGCCCTTCACTTAAATTAATGCTCTCTAAAGGGGCCTCTCCCTGACTCTCAGACAGCAAATCTAGGAGAGGTGATACTTTGAGGTCCTCATTTGCGTAGCAGATCACATTTACTATAGCATCCTTGTTATGGTAAACCTTCAATCTATTAATATGGTGTAAGCCCTGACCATAATGTTTCTGTAATTGATAACATTTAGTCTCTATCACTTCAAAGGGAGCCTCCCATGAGTTTTACATTTTATGTTTTTTTTATGGGGGCTAATAACATAACAAAATCACCTATATCAAAGGCTCTTTCACATGACTTTTTGTCATACCGTGTTTTTTGTACAGCTTGCCTTTTCTTAAGATTATGCTGTACCATTTCTATAATGGATTTTAGCTTTCCTGTGAACTTAGATGCACATTCAGTCACTAGTTCCCCATCAGAGTCAATGTTACCTTCCCACAAACGTCTGACTGGATCTAAGGGGATCTGGCCTTCCTTCCAGATAGGCGGTCGAACAGGGCAAACCCTGTTGATTCTTGGGATAACTCTTTGTAAACAAACAATAGGAAAGACAGTAGCATATCCCAGTGCCTTCCCTTCCTACCTACATGCATTGTTAGCATGGATTTATGTGTACACTAAATCTTTCAATGAGCCCATATATTTCTTGATAATATGGGGCAGACTTTAATTGTTTTACCCTGCACCTTTTCCACAATTTAAAGAATATGTGGGATATGAAATTTGACCCACAATCTGACATGATTCATTTGGGAAAACGTACCCTTGTAAATATGAAGAGGAGTGCAGTTGCCACTGTTTCTGCTTCTATATTAACTAGGGCCATTGTCTCTGGGTATCTGATGGTGAAGTCTGTTACTGCCAATATATATTTTTTCACTTTTTTCATATATTTTCCATTTTTGGATGGCTTATGGAATGGACCAGTAATGTCCATGAGAACTCAGTGGAATACTTCTCCAATTACAGTCAGTGGTTGCAAGGGGGCTTTGTGGAGACCTATAGTCTTTTCCCACTTTTGGTACAAGTCACAGGATTTACGGTAATCCTTTTCTTCTATGTTGGTAATTTTTCTGAAGCCTTTTAAATGTCCTCTCTACTCGTATTTGTCCAGTGAATGGACAGTCATGGGCTAAACATAACAATTCTGCCCTGTGCTTTTTGGGCACTAGGAACTATTTAAGGGGTTCCCCAGAGCCCTTGCTCTTTCCCATTGGGGCTTCCCTGTATATCCTGCCCTCTTCCATAAAAAATCTCCCCCTATAATCCTCTACAGAGGCATTACTATGAACCGCGTCCCTAATGCTCTCCAGGGAAACATCCTTAATCTTAACCAGGGCTGCTTGCCCTTGGCTGACTTGGGGGGCTGCCTCATTGAGAGGCGCTAACCCCCTTCCCTACTCCCTGACCTGTGTGTCCCCACCCTATGATGCAGGGAAAGTAGTCTTCCCTCTGTCTCTTTCTCCCCTGGACCAGACAAAGGCTTTTTTGGGGTTCACACTTTCTCCCCACAGGTTACCACATTAATAACTTTATACACAGTTATTATATCATTTCCAACTAAAATGTCTGCTCATATTTCCAACTAAAATGTCTGCTAAAATATGGTCTCATATTCCCAATTTCAGATCACAGTTCACCCACGTGCACTCCAATAATATGTGGGATAAGGGCGCTATGATTTCAAAAGTTCCCAAAGCAAGAAGCTTTACATTTTCCCCTAGGAGCATGTCAGACTCTGCCCATCTCCCTTTTAACCAGTGAAATCTGCTTGGCAGTATCTTGCAATGCCTGGCATACCCTGCCATTAACCTTGGCATTTTTGATTAACATCTTGTCTGTCTCCATGGGTTCAGACCTTACAAGTTTATTAACACCCCCACAGGGACCTTTGTGTGTCCTGCACTCACAAAGCTCTGTTAACCTGGGCAAGACAGGGCTTGAGTTTGGGGCAATATCTCTTTATGTGTTCAGTAGAATCACACACACAGCATTTTCGTGGGCCCTCATCCTGGGCTGGAGGTTTGTAATTGGGGTTACTTGCAGGGTACCTGTTAGGGGTATATTTGGCCTCGCCTCCTCCCTCCTTCCTTCCATGAACAAATCTAGGACCCACTTTTACACCAGGACTCTGGCCTTCCCTTTGGGGCTTTTATTCAATACCCATTCTGGTCTGAACATCACAGTTGGCAACTTTCACACAATAAATAAGCACCCCGACTTTCACAATAAGCCAAAAATCAAGCTAATTCCATTTGAAAACAAGCCAATCCCTAAGACCTCCCCAACACTTTATGTGACTAGATCCCCCCCGGTGTGCAGCCTGGGACTGTGGTGGGCCCGCTGTGCATCCCTGACTCTCTCCCCCGCTTGCCCCTGCTTGCCAGAAGCTGATTTAAAAAGAAGAAGAAGCAACAAGCTACAAGCCAAACAAGCTACAAGCCAAAAACTAGCCAACAAGCAACTCACAAGCCAATTAAGCCAAAAACAAGCCCAGTTTCTGTGGTTTTTTTCGTGGGTTTGGCATGTCTGCTGCACATGCAAATCAGCAGCCTGAACAGCCACATGCAGGGCTGGATTAACCATTAGGCTAATAAGGGTATAGCCTTAGGGCTACACTTGCGAGTTACAGCGCAGTAAAGGAGCCCCGGGCGCACTAGCTCACTACCCGTCCACACTGGCAAGGCACGTAGAGCGCTCTGACTCTGTGGCTACTGCGCTGCTGGTACTCCGCCTAGGCAAGTGGAATAACGTTTGCTGTGCCCCCCCCGGAGCGTCGCGGCGCCAGTGTGAACGAGGTGTTGCATTACTGTGCTCTGATTAGCATCTGGAAACGTCCCATTATCCCCTTAAGTCAAGTGGCCATTCTTGTCATTGTTTTTGAATCACTGCGGGAATGCGGATATGCCCCTTGAAAGCTCCGTTTCTGACAACCGGTTGCTTATCTGTGTGGAAGTATAACATTGTATAAGTGTAACGTTGTATAAGGGGACATGCTGGATACATTGTATATGAGAGGGCATGCCAAAACATGTTACAAAGTATCTGAGGGAGCACACGTAGGGACAGTTAGCTTTTGAATGGAGAGCAATTAAGATAGAGCCAGCACGTCTAAGAAGCAGGCATCAGAATGGAAGGTGTGAAGAGCAATTAGTTAAGTTAACTGGAAGCTGTTAAAGGAGATTGTTAAGGGTGGCAGGTAGTTGAAGATAGTGACTGGTCTCAGGGATCTCGAAGGGTGGTGACTAAAATCTTTTTCTTCTTTTGTCTGTAACTTCTCTGTAACTTGTTCTCCAAAAAACTGTATAAATTAAAAGACACAAGCCCCACTCGGGGGGCTCACTTCTAAATGTATTAGCAGAGCAGCTTTGCTAATAAAACAGAGTGGTCTGATAAATTGTGAGTCTGAGTCAAACTTTGACATCTGCTCCAAGACAAAGCAACCATTAGTGTAGAATGCTGTGTGTGTGAGAGAGAGGCGGGGGGGGTCTGTTGCTGTCTGAACTTACAAGACAGCATGCTGACATGCTCTCAGCCCCCCCAAAACCCACTCTCTCTCCCCCCACATACACACAACACACTCCCTGTCACACTCCACCCTCGCCCCCATTTGAAAAGCATGTTGCAGTCACTTGCATGCTGGGATAGCTGCCCATAATGCACTGCTCCCAATGCCGCTGCAAGTACCGCAAATGTGGCCACGCCAGTGCACTTGAAGCTGTCAGTGTGGACAGACTGCAGCGCTTTTCCCTACTGCTCTCTCCAAAGGCTGGTTTAACTCAAAGCGCTCTACAACTGCAAGTGTAGCCATGCCCTTTGGCCCTCCTATTTTTTAGGCCCTACTGGTCAGGCAGGGGGTATGGCCGGGAAAGGGTGAGGGAGGGGGAACAAGCTTGCTCCCGTAGCTCTTGCCAGCAGGAAAGGCAAAGCAGCCTCTGTGGCTTGGAAGGAGCTCAGCCAGCAGCCTGCTGCTTCAGCTCCCTCCCGTCTGCGTCTCCCCGTGCTGCAGGAACACACTGCCAGGTATCTGGTTATCACTGGTGACTGGACACTAAAAATCCTGTTACCACAGGAACCCATGCCAGCCACGGGTGTAGTTTGAGCAAGTATTGTCCCCCTCTGTTCCCCCCCACCCCCAATTTTTCTGGAGCTCTGCTTAGCTGTTAGGGAGGGAAGAGGCTCCCTCTGACCCTCTCCTCCACTGAGGCTGGCAGGCAGCTCCAGGACACTGACTCTCGGGTCCTAGTGCCCATCACCATCATCTTCTATGTGTGCTGGGTCCCATTTCTGGACAACTGGTGAGGGGGGCAGGGCAACGGGGCGTTGGGGGAAAGAGGTAGGGTGGGAAGATTGCACAGAACCTCCACACACTCTATCCAGCTCCAGCCAGAACTATCCCCCCCACACCCTGCATGTATAAGGAATGAATTCCCACACATTTGTAAGAAAAACAAAGCAAAACATCCCATTCTGGATACCAGTACTTTAACTTTTACAATACCTTCCATTGAGGAGCTTCAGATTTATGATGCACTGTTTTCAATACTGTATTGAACTGTACTAAAAATCAAAGAAATCCAATTTTTTTTCTTTGATGTATTTTTCTGTACTGTGATGCACAGGCCACCAAGTTCTTTCCTTATGCTCAGCCTAGTTCCACAGGCCAATGCATCTTTGTTCTTTTAAGGGGCTGCAAAAGTACTGGAGGAAGCTCAACACAAAATGTTGTAGGTTTCTCCCTCCCCTCTCCCTCAAGGATTTTAAATCAACTTCTTAGCAGGCTATGATAGAAAGACTGGCTGAATAAAAACAAGCAAGGTCTGCTTGATTTACACATGCCAATGAAACAGCATCACCGGCCTTAAAAAACACCAGACGTGATGTCACAAGGGTGTCACTACAGCAGCACTAAAGGCAGGTTGTGTCCATTTGCTGGTTCTCAAGCAGTTCAATCCATCATAAAAGTACCTCACATTTGATTTCTTTTGAGTTTCATTCCAAAAACTTAAAGCTAAATAAACCTGAAGTCAGTCCTCATTTTTCTGCGCCAACTCAAAGTAACTTCTTTCGCAAGTGGAAAATGTTGGGTAAGCATGGGATGTGATTCAAGAAGGGAATGAGAACGCAGGCCAATTCCTGCTGACAGTTACACCTGTGTAGCCTTATTGACTTCAGGGAGAACAGATTTTTGCACAAGAATAGGTTTTGATCCCTTCTGCTTTTTCACACCTGATATAACCAGAATCTCATTCACTTTCCTCCCCTAAACTATGAGCACTTAGAGGGGGAAAAAATAAGCAAGGTCTGCTTGATTTACACATGGAAGTGAAACAGGAACACCAGCCTTGAACAAACACCAGACCTGATGTAACAAGGATGTCACTACAGCAGCCTTGGTTGGACTGTTTTTTTGAAACATCATTAATGGTCTTTTAAGATGCTGATTTTCAGTGAAGTCTTTTTGTTGGGGGCGGGGGAGGACACAGACAGAGAACACAACAGGGAATAGCTCTGTTTTGTCAACTCATAGAATCATAGAATATCAGGGTTGGAAGGGACCTCAGGAGGTCATCTAGTCCAACCCCCAGCTCAGAGCAGGACCGATCCCCAATTAAATCATCCCAGCCAGGGCTTTCTCAAGACAGACCTTAAAAACTTCTAAGGAAGGAGATTCTACCACCTCCCCAGGTAACGCATTCCAGTGTTTCATCACCCTCCTAGTGAAAAAGTTTTTCCTAATATCCAACCTAAATCTCCCCCACTGCAACTTGAGACCATTACTCCTTGTTCTGCTCCCACTGAGAACAGTCTAGAGCCATCCTCTTTGGAACCCCCTTTCAGGTAGTTGAAAGCAGCTATCAAATCCCGTCTCATTCTTCTCTTCCGTAGACTAAACATCCCCAGTTCCCTCAGCCTCTCCTCATAACTCATGTGTTCCAGTCCCCTAATCATTTTTGTTGCCCTCCGCTGGACTCTTTCCAATTTTTCCACATCCTTCTTGTAGTGTGGGGCCCAAAACTGGACACAGTACTCCAGATGAGGCCTCACCAGTGTCGAATAGAGGGGAACGATCACGTCCCTTGATCTGCTGGCAATGCCCCTACTTATACATCCCAAAATGCGATTGGCCTTCTTGGCAACAAGGGCACACTGCTGACTTATATCCAGCTTCTCGTCCACTGTAACCCCTAGGTCCTTTTCTGCAGAATTGCTGCCGAGCCATTCGGTCCCTAGTCTGTAGCAGTGAATGGGGTTCTTCCGTCCTAAGTGCAGGACTCTGCACTTGTCCTTGTTGAACCTCATCAGATTTCTTTTGGCCCAATCTTCCAATTTGTCTAGGTCCCTCTGTATCCTATCCCTACCCTCCAGCGTATCTACCTCTCCTCCCAGTTTAGTGTCATCTGCAAACTTTCTGAGGGTGCAATCCACACCATCCTCCAGATCATTTATGAAGATATTGAACAAAACCGGCCCGAGGACTGACCCTTGGGGCACTCCACTTGATACCGGCTGCCAACTAGACATGGAGCCATTGATCACTACCCGTTGAGCCCGACAATCTAGCCAGCTTTCTATCCACCTTATAGTCCATTCATCCAGCCCATACTTCTTTAACTTGCTGGCAAGAATACTGTGGGAAACCGTGTCAAAAGCTTTGCTAAAGTCAAGGAACAACACGTCCACTGCTTTCCCTTCATCCACAGAGCCAGTAATCTCGTCATAGAAGGCCATTAGATTAGTCAGGCATGACTTGCCCTTGGTGAATCCATGCTGACTGTTCCTGATCACTTTCCTCTCCTCTAAGTGCTTCAGAATTGATTCCTTGAGGACCTGCTCCCTGATTTTTCCAGGGACTGAGGTGAGGCTGACTGGCCTGTAGTTCCCAGGATCCTCCTTCTTCCCTTTTTTAAAAGATGGGCACTATATTAGCCTACTCATTCAAAAGCTGAAAGGCTTTAGATTAAGTTTGTTTAATGTTTGTACAGTGATTCTGAAGAGCTAACATATTACAGAAGTGCTTAATATTATGACTGGGCAACCATCTAAAGATCTGTGTCCCTTCTAGCTGTTACCTTTTTCTTACAGAAAGCTTAAAACAAACAAATGCAAACCTATGGGGGCTGGCGCACACAAAAGTCATGCTTAAAAAACCTCATGTCAGAGCTATTGATCACACATTCTAGAATAGATAATACTTAGTCCTGCCATGAGTGCGGGATGTGACGTTTCACTCCATATTCTTTAAGAAAATATGCTTATGATATGAATATGACATAATTGAGATGTACTTCATGCAAGATGAGTCTTGTAAGATATCATTGGAAAGGTTATAATTTACTGAATGTGATTATCCAATTTATATGCCTGTATCATTTCTGTATCTGAAGTTAGGAATATTGACTATGTGTCTGTTTCAGCTATGCTACTTTGGGTGATGCCCACTGCTAACACTTCAGGTACAACAATGGAAAAGCCAGACAGGGCTGATGATCCATCGGCGAGGACAATGGACTGTGAAAAGGCTTGGCCTTCTTGGGGACGCTTCATACTGCCAATGACTCATGGACACTGTGATACTACAGAGTCAGGTGGTCTTGTCACCTGATACTAAACATTACTTGGGAGTCGGGACTTCTTGTAACTTTCCACTGGAAGGGAGGGGGGGTCTAGTTGGGGAAACAAAGGATTCCCGCCTTATGTAAATCCTATTTAAGGGTGGGGAGGAAGGCAAACAGGACTCCTCCTCTCCATGGTCTGCCCAAAAAGAAAGACTGCAAAAGCCACCTGAAAGGAAGGCGGTGGGGAGTCCAGACTGAGACAGGGTGTCAAGGTTCCTTCCCCACTCTGAACTGTAGGGTACAGATGAGGGGACCTGCATGAAACCCCCCTAAGCTTATTTTTACCAGCTTAGGTTAAAACTTCCCCAAGGTACAAACTATTTTACCTTTTGTCCCTGGACTTTATTGCTGTCACCACCAAGCGTCTAACAAATATAAGGGGAAAGAGCCTACTTGGAAACGTCTTTCCCCCCCCCCAAATCCCCCCAAGCCCTACATCCCCTTTCCTGGGGAAGGCTTGATAAAAATCCTCACCAATTTGCATAGGTTAACACAGACCCAAACCCTTGGATCTTAAGAACAATGAAAAAGCAATCAGGTTCTTAAAAGAAGAATTTTAATTAAAGAAAAAGTAAAAGAATCACCTCTGTAAAATCAGGGTGGTAAATACCTTACAGGGTAATCAGATTCAAAATATAGAGAATCCCTCTAGGCTAAACCTTAAGTTACAAAAAGACACAAAAACAGGAATATACATTCCATTCAGCACAACTTATTTTATCAGCCATTTAAACAAAACAGAATCTAACGCATACCTAACTAGATTGCTTATTAACTCTTTACAGGAGTTCTGACCTGCATTCCTGCTCTGGTCCTGGCAAAAGCAACACACAGACAGAAAGGACCCTTTGTTTCCTCCCACCCCCCCTTTGAAAGTATCTTGTCTCCTCATTGGTCATTTTGGTCAGGTGCCAGCGAGGTTATCTTTAGCTTCTTAACCCTTTACAGGTGAAAGGGTTTTTCCTCTGGCCAGGAGGGATTTAAAGGTGGTTAGCCTTCCCTTTATATTTATGACAGGGGTCCAGTCTGAAAAGAAATATAACTGGAACTCTGAACCACAGAAACTTTGCAACCTGCCTAAAATAACATTTTGGGTGAGAATTTACATTTTGTAACCAGTTGCTTAAATATATTGAACTTAGCTTGCGTATTTTGCTTTATCTGATCAGTGATCTGCTTTGTTCTGTCTTGTTATCTCTTATATTCAATTAAAATTCACCTTTTGTAGTTAATAAACTTATTTCTTGTTTATAATATAACCCAGTTTATGTAATTTCTAACGGGGGGGGGGGAGAAGTTGTGCATATCTCCCTCCACATTGGGGGAGGGGGCGAATTTCATAAAACCTTTAGGTTTGTACCCCTGAAAGGGGGTGGGAACCAGGGTGTTGGGGCAAGTCCCTAAGACTGAATCTTTCCAGAGCAGTTCTCTGTCTCTCTGGGTGTGGCCCTGTCTGTGTGCTTGACTGGAAGAGGCTTGTGTGCAAGGCCAAGTAAAGAGGACTCAGGCTGGCAGAATAAGCTGACTCAGTGGCACCCCAGCATATCAGGTGACACCCCAAAGGGCCCAAACCCATCACACAAGGACCGCACTAGATGACCTCTTGTGGTCCTTTCCAGTCTTATGATTCTATTCTATGATTCTAATTGTGGAAGAGCTTGGTGACAGAATGGCCTGTTGTGGTGAATCACTGGAGATTAACTACACAAACTGGGTATCATCCCACAAATAATATTTGAGTTCAATGTGAAAACAGTAATTCATTGTCCTCAGCCAATGCAACACTAGGAGGCAGCTTTCAAAACAAGACAGCCTAAAATACAATGCCACCCCATGTAATTTTCCCACTACTACTTCCTCTATTTCAGTGGATTTTACACCTGAGTGGTTTTCTTTTACATAATAAAAGCTGGCTGCCTCCCAGACTACAGTCAGAGTGAGATAGGGTATGTGGTGTAGAGTCCATAGCTTGGGGGAAACACCTGCAGGGCTTGGCTTTGCCCTGTGCCATGTGGAGAGCTGAGGGTAGAAGCATTAGGTGGAAAGAGGATGGGGGATGTTGCAGTGATCACTCTCATACAGATGAACACTCCACTACCTCGGAGAAAGGAGGCCTAAGAGAAGGACAGTGTAGCATCCCTCATGCTACCTCTTACTCAGAAGTATCTGTTTGAAGAATTGAGTGTCATGAGAGTAGAATAAACTTGTTAATTTTACATAAATAAATAATATGTAAATATGTATGTAGAGAAATGTTTGATTATTTCACAATTGTTTTTGCAATATGTAATTCATACTTAGGCCCTTCCCTCCCATTAGCCTTAGGCCCCTCATAACCTTAATCTGGCCCTGGCCACATGTACTGTTTCTGGAGACTTCTCCCACATGGCTGCTCTGATTTCATCTGAGCAAGCATGAAAGAAGTGTTCTTGAACAAACAAAAACAATTTCCTATAATCCCTTTTCCTCTTGCCCCTTTTCCTTTTACCTGTTTTCTCATATAATCATTCATTTTGTGCACAAACTCTTCATGACCAATATTGTCATGCTTCTTTAGGTTTCTGAACTTAAAACAGCATGATTCTAGCAACATAGCTTCCTTACATTTATCATAGTTCCCACCTTCCCTCAGGGCCATGCCAGTAAAGACCTGGAAATTACTTGAAAATTCTGGGGACCAGTACAGACATTTGTTTGTCCTTTGAGATGCCAATGGCCTGGCATATTCTTTCAAAAGCAAATATTCTTCTATCGAGTCTGAATCTTTGAAAGTTTTCCCCGTCTGTCCCAGCTGGTAGAGTCCTGGAGGGAATTACCCTTGGGGTGGGGAATACCTATTTGTTGCTTCAGTATTCAGAGTTGCATTTCCTGTGCATCCATTTGCTACTCGTGTGCTCTCTCTTCTTCTTTAATCACCTCAATCCATCATTGGTGGGCTTGCTCCTCTGCCTCATCTTTGGCCTTGGCTGCCTGGATCGCCTCCATGAGCCACAGGGGAGCTTCCGCTTCCACTGTTGCTTTTCTTTCTTGTGATTCAGTTTCTTCTACCATCTCTTGGATTCTCAGCTCTGCCATCTGTCATGGTGTTTGTGTTCCTCCTGTTCCCTGAGAAGCTGCAATTTGGCCAGCTCTACCTGAGCAACCGCCACCTGCAGCAGTTTAAGGGCTGGCTAGTTTTCCCACTGCAGTCTCCTTCTGCTTCTCAAAATATTGAATGAGCAACGTTTTCAGATCCTCCCTTGATTTCCCCTTATAGGACATCGTATTTCAAACATAAATCCCAAGCTGTTTTTTATTCATTTTGTCTAATGACTCTTATTCATTCTGCTGTTTCTTTGGTTTATTTTGGGTTCAGGAGATGAAGCAAATAAAATAACAAACTGTAAGCTTGCACTTTGTTCTTTCCCTTTTGAATTTGTTAGGGTCGGTTTAGCAAGTATTTGGAGTGTGCACCTCAGTTTGCTGTTATTGGAAACTCTTGCAGCGATTATGCCACTGTGCTGTTTTGGGGTCTACGCTGAGCAGTAAGGGGTTCTGTCACTGCCTGCTTTCTAACCTTGAGGTGCCTTAATGCTGCACAGCTATGGTTCAATTCCCTGAGACCAGTAGCATGCCTACAAGTATTAGCTAGCCTAGTTACTTCTTTTAGGGTGACACGAACATCTCCTCCAGTCCTGGCAATCTCCCCCCTCAAGGTTGTCCCTCCATTCTGGATAAAAACCCCTCAGTTCCAAGCATCCTTTAAAAAGGCCTTTTCCTTTTATTTCCTCCATGGTGACTCATGTTTATTCAAATTGGAGGTATTTCCTTTTGACTTAATGTCTCAATGTCTTTCCATTAACTCTAATGGTCCAGCACTGTCTCTTCCTGGGCAGGGCAATGCATTGTTACCTGAAGCTGGTTTTGTACAAATACATAGATTCATAACCACAGTCTGTACAGATATCTCATAATGACCATCAAGTTCAGAACTTTACAAGCTTTCATAAATGATCTTACTCAATATATTTCTATAGAACAATAATACAATTTGCAATCAGTTTGTTTAGCTGCACATTTTGGGTGCATTAACTCTTCTTTTCTCCCCTTGGGGTTTCTGGATCTTGTTACAGGTGGAACTCTGTGGGAGCATGTGTAAGCAACTAGGTGCCTAGGAGGTCTGAAGCACTGGGTTCCAGGACTAAAGAGGCTGGACTGCAGAATCTTCAATGACACGAGGGTTCAGACAAGAGGTTTGAGCCTGGGAGTGCACCCTAGAGTCCCAGAGCTAGCAACAGTGATTAGATGCTATCTAGATCCAGTTGGCTTAGAAGCACATGGGACCCAGCATGTGGGTCCACTCATAATAGACTGGTGTCTATTCAGAGGAGCACTGGATCAGGTTGTAGCAAAGGTTATGATACCTTAATTTATTCCTTCTTACACCCTCCTGTTAGTTGCTTTTCTTACCACACCCCTCTCTCTTATTTGCTCAACATCTGAGCAGCTGTATTATTAATTATTTTCAATATTTACATTGCAGGGCCATCTGTGTCTGTCTAGTGCAACTTTGTGAGCAAGTTGAATACAAAGAAAATCTTCCCGTGCAACCCTCCCCATTCTCCAAAAAAGAGAGAGGCTGTCCTTTTTAGCCCATCACTTGTCTATGGTTGATTGTCTCCAAATCTATAGCACTGTTTGAGAAATAGTTTTGTGTAACTAACTCAGACACTTCTCCAGATTAGCAAGAAGTGTCTGAGTTAGTTACTAATTCATAACATATAATTACAGCACAGTAATAGCAAAAAGAGGTTTATGATTTATTCTACTTTCCAACTTGCAACCAAAAGCCAAAGTACAACATCCATTTCTCTTTACTAATAGGTATTCTAGATTTTTTTGGGTCAGAATCAATGGCATCTCATGACAGCTCAATAAGTTTTATATGTAGATCAAGGCAAGTCAAGATCCTCAGGCCTGGCTCAAATTGTCAGCCCCAAATCTGGCCCAGTCTGTTGCTTCTCTAATGATACATCTAACAAAGGTGCAATTTGGGGGAAGAGTGATTTTGTAATATAGACACCTATACACTAGGAACTGGACTGAGACCACCAATTCATGTAGGACAGACATCAGTGGTGATGGGATAGGGGTATAGAGGTGTGACACTGAGTCAGAAAGGGTTAAGCAACCAGCAGGCTAACGTGACCCAGATCAACCTTTAAGAACATATTAGAGAAGTATTGAAATGGTAAACAGGGCCATTTCTTGTAGATAGTTATCAAAGCCATGTTAGATAGGCCAGAGTGTTTGAAATGCAAGTTTGTATTGCCACAATGTATATTACCTGTTCTTTGTCCAAGGCATACCTCCTGTGACCTGCCCCAAGAGGCTATTGTAACCTGCCAGAGAGCTATAAAAGAACATGGGACCTGATCCTTTTTTCATCTCAGATCTGCTTAAGCTTGGTCAAGGGAAGCTTGAGTCGCAAGACAGGTCTCCAGCTCCAGTCTGGATTACCCTGCTATTTCTCATAGAAGAATTTAAAAAGACTCTGCACATGGACTGCCTATTGGACTATAATCTATGGAACTGATTCTGGAAAAACTTTCTACAAATCAGCAGCTCACCATCTCTACTATGAAACTGACTCAAGAACTTTATTCATATCTGCATTTATAATGATATTTTAACCACAGTAACTCTCTTTCTTTTTAAATAAATCTTAGTTTAATTAATAAGAATTGGTTGTAAGCATGTATTTCGTTAAGATCTGAAATATTCATTCACCTGGTGAGTGTGTGTCCGATCCCTTAGGATTGGTAGAATTTTATATATGGTGAACTAGATTTTAAGTAATCCTCACCATATTTGACTTGGCTGTCTGGGTGGGAGCCCAGAGCTGGATTGCTTTAAGGGAGCTGTGTTTTTGGCTTCTGCATAACCGGTAAGGTATTGTAGAAGCTGTTTTGTTGCTGGCTTGGTGACTTCAATTATTAGAATAACCCCCAGTTTTGGAGATCGTCTGCCCCATTCTTTGCGGTTTGCCCTGGTTGAGCACGTAAGTCGATGTAGTTAGGTTGACACGGTGTCAGTGTAGACACGCTGTTGCTTACAATGACTGTTGCTGCCTTTCAGAAACTGTCCCACAATACCCCACACTGGCAGTTAAATCGGTGCAAGGCCTCCTGGTGAGGAAACACACTCCCAACACAAGTGTAGACATGTAAAACTGATTCAATTACTGTGGTGGCTGAACGTCAACATAACTTTGATTGACGTAATCTTAATTTTGTCGTGTAGGTTTGTCCTTAGTGAACACAATACTCCAATTGAAGCCTCATCAGTGCCAAGTAGAGCAGAACTAGTACCCCCTGTGTCTTACATATGTCATTCCTGTTAATACACCCCAGAATAGTATTAGCCTTTTTTGCAACTGTATCACATTGTTGATTCAAATTCAATTTGTGATCCACTATAACCCTCAGCTTCCTTTCAGCAGTACTACTGCCTGGGCCAGTTATTCCCCATTTTGTATTTGTGCATTTGATTTTTCCTTTCTAACTGTAGTACTTTGCAGTTGTCTTTATCAAATTTCATTTTGTTCATTTCAGATCGATTCTCCAATTTATCCAGTTCCTTTCCCCAAAGTGCTAGCAAATTCTCCCATCTTGGTGTCATCTGCATACTCTCCACTCTGTAGCCTGACCCAAAGTTGGGTAAATATAACTGTAACTTGAGGATTAACAGGTTCTTGTCACAAGATCAGGCCCAGTAAGATTATTATAAAGTTATCATATAATTTGGGATCCCCGATGTGCACAGGTATAACACTCACACTATAGAAACTCTCTCAATATATAAATATATGATTTATTAATAATTTAGCAAAGATAAAACACACACTTAAACTTAACAAAGTAGATAGAGATAATACAGAAACTACATTTGGACGTCCATACTTACACCCTTATCTTTCATACTTAACCATTATCTTTCTCATCACCATCATCGTCCTCATCTTCCCCAGTGGCCATCATTCTGGCCCCTCCCAAGGCTAAATTTCTCCAACCTATCTGCTGTCCCTGGGATGTTACTTTTATAGTAGGTTACGCTGATGCTGCCATGACCAATGCATATTCAATAGAGGTCCTTATTTGTATTTCCTCCCCTCAAGGGGTCCATTTTCTATAGGTTAGTATATGTATGATGTTACCCTATTAGCATATATGTCAATTTGCTGTCATGGCAGCTTTGCGGTCGGAGGTCCTGTCCGGAACTTTCTGGATGCTGGTGTCAGTTATGTTTTGTGCTGGTGTCAGCTGTGTTCTATGGGTGGCTGATGTCAGCATTCTGGACAAAGTTCCCCCTTGCATGCTCCTTTTAGTTCCCTATAACTTATGAGTTACTTAAGTTTATCCATACCAAAGATTATAGGCCTCAAGCCTCACAGTAGCTACTAAAGCCAAATCTTACAGGATAAAAGCCTGTAGGTTCCTTGCATTACTACTAAATCTAATAAAGCAAAATAACAAAGCAATGAATATAATACAGGTAAGCTAGCCCACTGGGCTACAACTCCATTATCCAAGTCATTAATGAAAATATTGATTACTACCGAACCCAGGACTAACCCCTGCAACACCCTCCTTGACAAATCCTTCCAGTCAGACAGTGAACCATTGGTAACTACTCTTTTCAACCAGATGTGAAATCACCTTATAGTAATTTCCTCTAGACCACATTTCCCTAGTTTGCTTTATGAGTTTCCCTAGATTGCTTACGATGGAGGGAGGGAAGGCAGCCCATTCACCACAGTAGCAGCACAGACCCAGGACCGTCCTTACCCATACACAAAGCACGCAGCTGCATAGGGCACCAGGAAATTTGGTGCCCCAAATTTCCTGGTTCCCTGTGCAGCTGCGTGCTGCTTCAGCCCCTGCTCCGGCTCTTCCCCAGGCCTCCGCCCCTGCTCCACCCCGCTCCATCCCTGCCCCAGTCCCCCCGCCCCCCCAGCATTCACCGGCGGCTGCTGCACTCCCGCTGCCGGTGAGTACAGGCCCAGCCCTGCCCCTGCTCCTCCCCCACTCCCCTGAGCTCTGCAGCCAGGCTGGGCCTGCACTCACTGGCAGCAGGAGTGCAGCAACCCGGCCTCAGCCGTGCTGCCGGTGAGTGCTGGGGGGTGGTTCCTCCTTGCCCTCCAAGCCAACCCCTCCCCCCCTCGCGGAGGCCTGGGGCCAGCCCACCCGCTCCCCCCCAGCAGAGGCCTGGGGCCCCACACACATCTGCCCCATGGGGGCATTGCTTAGGGCCCCAGAATTGCTCGGGATGGCTCTGCACAGACCCCTGGAAAGAAGGGGGATTGCTCATTGTGATGGGATCCCCAGGGTACAGTCTGGAACTGTGAGCTGCCTGTAACGTCTATTTGGGTGAGAGACTGCTTGATTCAAATCTTGCTTAGTCTGTTGAAGTTAGAATTTAGATTGTGTTTCTGTTTTTATTTCTTAGGGTAACCAATTTAGATCTCTATGTCTGCTACTTATAATCACTTAAAATCTTTCTGTAGTCAATAAATCTGTTTTATATTTTACCTAAAACACTGGGGTTTTGGTTGAAGTGGTTGGGGAATCTCAGCTCAGGTTAACAAGAGCTGTTGCACGTCCACTACCCTTTTACTGGAGTGCCAAGCTAATAATGAGCTTGCACTGCCCAAGGGAGTCTTGAGCAGTAAAAGATGCTATATTTCTGGGGTGCAAGGCTGGGGTGATTGGCTGGTGCCTCTCTGTGTATGATTCATGAGTAGCTCAGCAAGCATACATGTAATGCAGCTGGGTGTGGGGCTCCACATGCTGATGGCTGAGTGATCACAGCACCTGGAGGGGGGTTGCTGCTTCTCATTGGCATTGCTTTCTGAGCGACAGCCCAGGCTAAAGCGCAGGGAACACAGCTGTCCCACCCTTCCAGGTTGTACCCCAGGGATCATGTCACACCCATGCATCCCAGCAGTGGCGCAGGACTCGCGGAGGATAACAAACCTTCTGAATGGGGGCGGGAAGGTAGATGTGGTATATCTTGACTTTAGTAAGGGTTTTGATACTGTCTTGCATGACCTTCTCATAAACAAACTAGGGAAATACAATCTAGATGGAGCTAATATAAGATGGGTGCGTAACAGGCTGGAAAAATGTTCACAGAGAGTTGTTATCAGTGGTTCATAGTCAAGCTGGAAGGGCATATTGAGTGGGGTCCTGCAGGTATCAGTCCAGAGTCCAGTTCTGTTCAATATCTTCATCAATGATTTTGATAATGGCATAGAGAGTACACTTATAAAGTTTGCAGATGATGCAAAGCTGGGAGGAGTTGCAAGTGTTGGAGGATAGGATTAACATTCAAAATGATCTGGAAAATGTTCAGAAGTAAAGGGCTGAAATTCAATAAGGACAGATGCAAAGTACTCCACTTAGGAAGGAACCATCAATTGCACACTACAAAATGAGAAATGACTGCCTAGGAAGGAGTACTGTGGAAAGGGATCTGGAGGTTATAGTGGATCACAAGCTAAATATGAGTCAACAGTGTAACACTGTTGCAAAAAAAGTAAACATCATTCTGGATGTATCAGCAGGAATGTAGTAAGCAAGACAGGAGAAGTAATTCTTTCACCCTGGTAAGGCCTCAGCTGTAGTATTGTGTCCAGTTCTGGGCACCACATTTCATAAAGATGTGGACAAATGGAGAAAGTCCAGAGAAAAGCAACAAAAATAATTAAAGGTCTAGAAAACATGACCTATGAGGAAAGATTGAAAACATTGGGTTTGTTTAGTCTGGAGAAGAGAAGATTGAGGGCGGACTTGACAGTTTTCAAGTACATGAAAGGTTATTTACCGGGGGGGCGGTGGTGAAAAAATTGTTGTTCTTAACCTCTGAGGATAGGACAAGAAGCAATGGGTTTAAATTGCAGCAAGGGAGGTTTAGATTGGACATTAGGAAAAACTTCCTAAGCTAGAGATGTTATGGAATCTCCAGCAGTGAAGGTTTTTAAGAACAGGCTGACAAACACCTTTCAGGAATGGTCTAGTTATTACCTAGTCCTGCCTTGAGAGCAGGGGACTGGACTAGATGTCTTATTGAGGTCCCTTCCAGTCCTACATTTCTATGGTTCTATGCCCCCCCATAGGTGGCCCAGGGCTCTGTGGAAGCAAGGGTGTTGCCCATGCCCCCCATAGGCAGCCCAGGGCTCTCTGGGGCCAGGAGGGTTGCCCATGCTCCCCCATAGGTGGCCAGAGCTGTCGGGGGAGGTAGTTGCCCATGCCCCCCATAGAGGCAGGTACCTTGCTCCTCCTAGGGAAGGAAGCGGCGGGCAGAGGCGGAGAGGGAAGGCGGGAAGCCAGCCAGAGCCTAGAGGCGGAGCCGCCCGGAGCAGCAGCGGGGCAGGCAGGTGGTGTCAGTCTGGGCTGGAAGTTGGCCGCGCAGGAGCAAGCGGACGGGACCTGGGGAGTGACTGGCTGAGGGGCAGCAGCCGGGGCAGGTGCCGGCTGGCCACGTGTGCGGGAGGCTCGGTCCCGGGCCTGCGGGCGGCTCTCCCGCGGACCCTATGTGTCTGGCTCGGGAGCGCTCTCGCGCTGTGCTGCTTCGCGGGGCGCCCTCGGGATGAGGAACCTGCTGCTCCTTCTCCTCGCCGCCTGCTGCAGCGTGGGGCCGGTAAGTCCGCCGCTCGCCTCCGGGCGCCCGGGGCTCCTGGCTGCGGGCAGAGGAGCCCGGTTCAGGGCACAGCGCGGCTCTGCCCTGCCAGCGGCAAAGGGAGGCTGCTGCAGCCGCGCTCCCCGGCGGGGGGCTGCTGCGGCGGGGCAGGAGTGAGACCTCGCCCCGCAATCCCCGTGCGGAGAGTCAGCCCGCAGCGCCGCGCGTGTCCCCGGGGGGCTCCCCGCGCGCCAGGCGGTGCGGTGCGAGTCCTCTGTGACCCGCGCGGGCGGACCCCAGGCTCTGCCGGGCAAACTGCTGCTGGGGGCGAGCGGGGGGCTCTTGTACCCCCCCCCCCCCGCCGACTTGCGGGGAACAAGAGCCTGGGTTCAGCTTGAAAGGAGCAGGCGTGTGGCGTCGCTGGTTCGTGCAGTGAAGGGGCTCGCCCGCTTTTACAGGATCGGGCTGTGTGAGCCCAGTGTAAACGCCGGGATAATCGAGCGGGCTGTGCCCATCCCAGCCAGGTGCACCCCGGGGCAGGCGCTACAGCAGCCCTTTGCTTGGGTGCCTCCTGACAACGTCCAAGCTGTTCACTGAGAAGCAAATGACTTAACCCACTCAGTAGTTAAATTAAACAGACCTGGGTCCCGATCCTGCTCCCACTTAACTCCAGAGAAGGAGACTCGAGCTCTTAGCGAACATGTGGCGTGGGGCCAAATGTAGAGTGATCCATCATCGGGCTGATGCTGCATTAATTACACCGCTGGAGTATTTACTCGTCAAGGTCACTAGCCTTTTATCTTCAGCGGGCCGGTTTGTGCACATCAAGGGAGAGACGGCAGTGAGTGACATTTGGGATTTATGTGCTGCGATATCTAGCGCAGTGGAGTAGTGAAAACCAGTAGTAATCTGAACACTCTTCCCCTTGTGGGTTTCAATAAGCCTCAGAGTCAAAGTCTGCTCTCATTTGCACCAAAGTAAATCCAGAATAATGTAATGTATTTAAACGGAGTTATCCTTTATTTACACCAATATAATGGGAGCATAATTTGGCACTTTATATTATTTGTATGTATTTTTATTTTCTTTTTTTTTATTCAAATGAAAACGGGAAATGGTCCCAGCAGCGGTTTGAGACGTTCTTAGAGTATTCGCAGAGGACAGTTAGGAAGTGGTTATTATTTATGGCTAAAGAGTTTTACTCACTGGAGTGTGTTGATCTATTATGGTCTAGCTGAAAAAATGATGCTGTTTAACTAACTTCTGCACTGTGCATGTAATAATAATTTCATTAAAAATCCTTATGAAATTAGTTGCTGTAAAACCTTCCTAGTTTTAATTGAATCAAAATTATGTTGTTTATTGACTGTTTTATTAACTACTTCATGGCTTAAATGGAGACACACAAAAGCATCGGCCAACAGAGAACAGTTATCTTCTCTGCATTGTAAATTTAAAAACACAGTCTATGCACCAAACTTGATAAGTCATACTGATGGTAAATGTAAAATGGCTGCTAGAAGTAAATTTTTGTGGTAAAATTATTGTATCTCAGGTGCCTGAAAAATTGATTGATTTATGGGAATGCTGACAGACACTAAACTATAGCAGTCCAGCTAGGTGTGTATCACAACACAGGTCTATATTGACTACTTATGTAAACCATTCTTTGGTAGAACAGGGGGAAAGAGAGCCTAAAAGACCAAGCAACAGTACTGCACAGGATTGGGCACTAAACTTTTTAACTCTGATAAAGTAGATCTGAATTAAAAAAAAAAAAAAAAAGAACGAGGAGTACTTGTGGCACCTTAGAGACTAACAAATTTATACTGTATTTTCCACTGCATGCATCCGATGAGGTGGGTTTTAGTCCACGAAAGCTTATGCTCAAATAAATTTGTTAGTCTCTAAGGTGCCACAAGTACTCCTTTTCTTTTTGCGAATACAGACTAACACGGCTACCACTCTGAAATCTGAATTAAACTGGTTCCTGTATTAGAAAATGGATGTTATTACATATCTGACATGCAGTGGACATTTGAAAAAGTATTGCATTAGTTATAGTCTTTAGGTACTATATAATTGTATTTTCTCAAAGGAGTAACCATCTCTATTAAATCTCAGTTTGTGGAATCCTTTCAATCCTGTGATTGAAGTTGTTTTTTCATAAGTTTCTTTGCCAAAATGTTTACAGTATGATTTACACTCTGCATTAGTGGTTCTCCAGTAAATTATTTGCAATTCACACTAGCACTAATAATAAATAATGAGTAGAAAGCATATTGCAGATTACTGATTTTTTTCAAATTGGCAAATCAACACATTATAAAACAGGATAACACATCACAAAATACACTTCATTTATTTTGACAGTTTCTTGGCTATTGGGGCAGGGACTGTATCTTCCTAGTGGTTTATACATCACCTAGCACATTAGGGCCCCAATCCTGATTGGGCATCTGAGTGCTACTAAAATGCAGATAATTAGTAATAATAAAATAATAATACTTGCAGGTTTTTATTATTATTATTATTTTATTTATTATTACACTTAGAAACCCTAACGTATATCAGGGCTCCATGGTGCTTGGCACTGTGCAAATATAGAGTAAGAGACAGTGCCTGATCTGAAGAGCTTATGATTTTAATAGAAAATATAGAGGAAAGGTGGGAGAAAGGAAGTAATATTTCCATTTTACAGATGGGAAACTGAGGCTAATGCAGTCCAAGGATGCATCAGGTGAGGTATTTCCAGTAGAGACAGGTAAGAGCACCATTATAAAGGCACTGGTGAGAGCTCATCTGGAATCCCGTGTGCAATTCTGATCTCCCATATTTAAGACAGATGAATTCAAACCAGAACAGGTGCAGGGAAGGGCTACTAAGATGATCAGGAAAACCTACTTCTGCAAAGAGACCTTTGCTAGTTTAGCCTAACCAAAAGAAGTTGAGGGGAGATATGATTTCTCTTTATAAATACATCAGAGGGATAAATACCAGGGAGCAGGAGGAGTTATTTAAATTAAACACCAATGTTGATACAAGAACAAATAGCTATAAACTGACTGTCAATAAGTTTATCTTGAAATAAGTTTATCTTGACAAAGGTTTCTAACCATCAGAGGAGTGAAGTTCTAGAACAGCCTTCCAAGGGGAGTAGTGGGGGCAAAAATCCTAACGGGCTTCAAGACTGAGTTTGATACGTTTATGGAGGGGATGGTATGATGAAACTGCCTACCATGGCATGTAGCCGATCTGCGACTGCTAGCAGCAAATATCTCCAATGGCTGGTGATAGGACACTAGATGGAGAGGGCTCTGAATTACTGCAGAGAATTCTTTCCCAGGTGCCTGGTGGGTGAGTCTTGCCCACATGCTCAGGGTCTAACTGATCACCATATTTGGGGTTGGGAAGGAATTTTCCACCAGGTCAAATTGGCAGAGACACTGGGGGTTTTTCACCTTCCTCTGTAGCATAGAGCACGGGGACTTGGAGGTTTAAACAGGTGTAGATGGTGGATTTTCTGTAACTTAGAGTCTCTAAATCATGATTTGAGGACTCCACTAACTCAGCCAGAGGTTAGGGGGTCTATTACAGGACTGTGTGGGCGAGGTTCTGTGGCCTGCAATGTGCAGGAGGTCAGACTAAACGATCATGGTGGTCCCTTCTGGCCTTAAAGGGTATGTCTACACAGCAATGTAAGCCCAGGTTCGGGCTGGGCTCAAGTCTAACCCTTGTATCCGCATACCAATTGTGTTAACTTGGGACTCAGACCTAGGTAGGGTCCAAGGTCCTGCAGGGCTGAGGGTCCGAGCCCATGTTAAACTGGGACTTTGAGTTCGAGCCCTATTGCTTTCCTGTATGCACACAGCCCAGGCTTGATTTGGGTCCTGGAAGTCCTCCGGATGTATCCAAGTTCCTTGGGGGAACTTCCTTAGTCCTCCCTAAGTGGACAATCTGTGGTCCAGTCTGTTGCATGCTATTGCAAACAGAAGCCAAACCTGTTCGCAAAGGCAGCCGCTCAGGTCAGTGTTAACCCATTTTCTGCTGAACACCGGTCTGCAAGCACACTATCAGAGAGCCTGCAGGGTTTTCAAAGAAGACTGATCAGAAGAAGATTTTTGCAAAGACAGCTGGTCACAAGAATACAGCCAGATTTTGGTACATACCACCCAGGCATTCCTGCACACACAGCCCCTGGGAGCAAAGGCCAGAGTGTGGAGCGGGAACTAATCAGCTGCCTTGCAGTGAGAGGGAGTGGCAGAGCTACTGGCTCAGCATGGCTGGGGGAGAAAGACCCCCAGGATGCTGGCTCCTCCCGCTCCATGCAGGGCAGCCACTTGGTCCCCACTCCACTCTCCGTCCCTCTCCCGCACCTACCATGGGGCTGTGTGTGCAGAGGTGCCCTGGCAGAATGCACTGTAAGGGTGGTGAGTGGGAACCGGCCCCAAAACTTCCCCACAGCCTCCTGGAGATCCCTTATCCCTGCCTCCCAGGGTGCGGCAGGGGCAGGGATAAGAGATTTCTGAGCGTGCTGGAGCACCCCAACCCCAGGGGATGCGCTTCATTGCTCTGCAGCCAGAAGCAGCCAGACTGGGGTGTGTCTCTGTTTTTCCTCTGAAACCTACATTTTATGTCAAACTTCAAAACAAACAGACAAAAATAAATAGATAAAAAAACAACCAAACAAAAACACCTTCACTGAACATCCCATTATATAAAAAATTAAGAATCGCAGTTTCCTTTTAATAGTTTGACAGCCCTAGAGTCTGATGTCCTAATTATCCT
Source organism: Eretmochelys imbricata (assembly GCF_965152235.1). Classification (NCBI taxonomy): domain Eukaryota; kingdom Metazoa; phylum Chordata; order Testudines; family Cheloniidae; genus Eretmochelys; species Eretmochelys imbricata. Next base: position 247,863,008 of record NC_135573.1, read on the forward strand.
CAGAACAGGTGCACATGGGCATGAGAGTTTTCCCACAGTGCAACATATTCATAGGGCTAGAGTGTCAACACTGTGGGGGAGGAAGGCACTCTGGGATAGGGTTACTTTGACTTGGGTCTTTGCACTGCAGTGTGGACGCCAGAGCTCTAGGTTCCAGTATGGGTCAGAAAATCCTTAACCTAGGGTTAAAATGCAGTGTAGATGCTCAAGCCCAGGGTTTCGTGACATGGGTCAGCAGACTCGAGTCCCACTAATCCTAGGCTTACATTGCTGTGTAGACAAAGCCTATGAGGTGTTCAGAGAACAAGGGCCAAGTTTTCAGAAGTGCTTAACACTCATGAACTTCCACTGTGATGGTATGGCCAGATTGAATAGAACATCCAATGCTCTGACTCTTGAAAATCTGGTTTTAATTGACTTGCCCAAGGTCAAACAGGAAATCTGCAGCGCAGCAAGGACTTGAACCTAGATCTCCTGACCTACTCCACTGCCTTAAAGCCAAGACCATCCTGGCTCTCACTTATTTATAATACTTCATAGTAAAAGTAATGGTGTTTTGTAAATTAGACCTCATTACACGACTCTATTACTAAATCTTTGCTGACGAGGGGAGAGAGAGACCATCACTTTGTGTGTGAATTATAAAATGTGCAGCTGATTGAACAGTTCAGCAAAGTCTTACTGCCTTATAATTTTGTTTCATTTGCTTAATCTCACTGCTATATTCCTAAAGACTAAAATGTATTATTATTCCTAAATATTTTCTGTTGTCCCTACGCCCTCAACTCTGCCAACATTTCCACCCTTACCCTCCTGCTTGTTAATTTATTGCACAGTCACCTGTTCCATGCTGACTCTCCTGTGCATCGTGTGAGCTTCTAAAGTTCATTCCTCCAGTTCTGCTACTGTGCTGCCTGTCGTGAATCTTGTTGACTTGAATAAAAAAAAATCTCTATTTGTTGTTCCCTTTCCTCTAGCCTCAGTCTACCTAACTGTCTGTGCTCATGGATAGGGACCCTCCCTTCTTGACTGTCTTGAAAATGCCTGGTATATTGTGGGCAGTACTATAAGCAAAGGATAAATAATGAAAACAACGCAGCTCTGTTTTAAAATGAGTTTCCCACTGCATACTACTTGCTTAAATCAAAGAATCTGTAATGAAGTATTGTGACCCAAACCCAAAGCAAATTCAAAAATGAAGCAGTTTTCTTTTAAAAATCAAAAATGTACTTGTCTCCCAGTTAAGGATGTTATATTGGAGTACAGATTGACACACTGTCTTTCTATTCGGGTGAGGTGGGAAGTTACTCAGAAGAATGTTGGTAAATACACTATTTATGATGTCAAGGATTCTTTTTGTAAATGACACTATTGGTTTTGGAATGCTTCAGAAAGGAGTTGTGGAGGGCTCCTTTTTATGGAAGAGCATTATTTTAATGTTTCATTTTGAAAAGCCAAAATGCATAGACTTTGAGAAAGGACTGCACCTAGTACACTCTTAAGAGCTTAAAATAACAAATAAAAATTGTGGATTCTTTGATTGGTAGTTGCATCCATCATGGAATATTTTAATTAAAATACTTTAAGACCCAAGCCTGTTTGTTCATTTTAAACAGGTGAATGGCATCCACCCAGAATGCAGATTTCAGCTGGAGATTCATAAGGAGGAAATAAGATGTATGGAACTTCTAAAGAGTGTCAAAAGAGTGGCGTTTAAAGGTAAGAAAAAGATGTGCTGCAATGCACAGACAGCTTGCAAAGAAAAAATCCTTATTCATCAGCACTGATTAACTTCTTTGACAGTTAAAATTACATTTTCAGAATTTATTTGTGCTGTGACTGTACTTTTTATGAATTGGATAATTCATGCTGACTTCGTATTGAAAGTAAAAACTAAGGATGAGAGACCTAATTAATGTTCTGATGCACAAGGCAATTCAGATACAGGATCGAATTCATCCTTGATGTATCTCCGTTGAAATCTATGGAGCTATGCCACAGGTGCACTTGGACCATACAGTTTTATTAAAAGAAACACCACCACCCCAATGTTCTGGGTACAATAATGTTTAAAATATACACATGCAGCTTATTGTACCTAGGTGGAGGAGAGAGGAGAAAGAAAGTGACCTATAATTAGATTTCGTGAGGAGGAGACCAGTTCCATTTTTTTTCTTCTGTTTTAAGCTTTTAAGGGATTTTCTCTGCAGTTGTAATGTGAGTGGAAGGTAAGATAATCAGAAAACAAATAAAAATGTATGATATTTCCCTTGCAAGTAGGGGCCTCTGACAAGGTCACCAGTTCACAGAGCAAACATACTTTTCAGTATGAAGGTAAGAAATATACCCTGGTGTTTTCAGTGTGAAAACAATAAATAATCTAGTGATGCAAAGGAAAAGCAGATTGTAGCATGGACCTAGAAGGGAAGCCCTGAGTAAGAACTTTGTTTAAAAAAAAATTTATTGTCATTTTAGGTAAGGTGTTCCTCAGCTGGAAGAATATGTTTATTATATTTATATTTTCATTAAAATTATTAGTGTTATATTATATTTGTATAATGGTCTATGGCCAGAAGCTCCAGAAGGGAAAGAGCTCTCTACTCTCTCTATTGATGAAAAGGGAAACATGCTGCCATAAAAATCTCTTTTTTGAACAGACAGCCTATCCACAATTCCCATCATGATGCTTGAGATGAACTTAGAAGTTTAGAAGACAGTGGGCTCCAGGGAGGCTCGGAGAGGGAAAAGAGCTATTACTTTGTGGCAAAAAGTTAATTTCTAGAGCTGGCTAGGAATTTTGCAGTTTCCACAAAATCAAAAATTTTCATGTGGAAATGTTTTTATTTTCAGTTGAGAAAATTGAAATTAAATATTCTGAATTGAAATATTTCATTTTTTATCTGATACAATGCATTTCATTTTGAATCAGTTCAACAAAACATGAAACTGCATTTCACTATCAGCACATGGCCTTGTGGAATTGTGGCTGAGGCCCTAATTCCCTCTTATGGACTGTGCTCCCTCGAGGACTACATCTCCCATAATGGTATGGGGATTTCCCTCTGATTGAGCCATGTGGTGCGTAATGAGTTTCTTCTGCCCTGTGTAATGCCTTTGGGATTCAATGCCACAAAACTTGCCAAGCTACCAGGTGTCAGCAATATCCCTTTACCGTGACTCCTATTTCATGATCCCCTGGAGGTCTCTTAGATTTCAGTGTGTGACCCCTAGAGTACATATTCAAATATGCATTTCCTGCAGTAACACAGTCAAAAGCAATATATTTTTCTATCATTTCTCCTTTTGATTAATCTGGCTCAAGCATTAGAAGAAGTGCAGTTGTAATAACAGTGACTCTCATGGACATGGATATCTGTTCCAAGAAAATTCCCACTGAAACCATTCATCTACTCCTAGATTCCGTATTCATGGTGAAATTGTTTTATGGAAATAAGTGTTAAAGGAAGAACCCTGTTACATGAAAAATACTAGTGCGTAGCCAAATGGTGAAATGATTACTAGGCCTGCTTAAATAATTAATCTTACATTAATAAATTCACTATGAGCTATTTAAAAATCCCAGCTCAGTTCACTTCCAAGTCCACTTGTGCTGTTCATTGTTGCTGGGCTGGTCCAAGGAGGAGATCCCTGCTGTGAATTTCAGCTGCCATTGGCTTTTGGAGAGGAAATGCTAATGTGATGCTTTGACTTTTCTGCAGGGTTTCCTTTCAACAGGTTCTTCCAATACTCCTACTATTTTACAGTGGTGGTTTCCCAAAAGGACTCTGCATGCTTCTTCTCATGCCTTGTAAGGAAGCAGTACTTCTGACAGTACTGATTCAGTGCAGCGGGGCAGAGGGGACCCAGCGATAGAAGAAGGGCTTGCGTATGTAATTAAGTGCTAGGCTGGAGAATACATCCAGGGGAACGAAACCAATTTACTGGGTGTATGCTTAACACCCTTGGATAATTTATGTCTACATCTGATATTAAAGATAACTTCTACCAAGAAACTGGCCAAATGGCACTCTAGGCTAATAATATTCCCTTGCATATCTAGAAATATTTGTTATATGTGTGTCCTTGATGCACCAATAAACTGTCTCTATTCATGAGCAAAATATCCTAGTTTAAGGAATCTTCTATACTCAGACATACATACCCTTCACAATGATGCTCCCTCACTGAAATAAATCCTTGATTTGTTAATGAACTACATTTGTGTTATGCTCTGATGCACTCCATAACAGCAATCCCAAAACACCAGGAAATTGAAGCAATGCAGGTTGTTAATCAAAACATGTAATAACCATGAACAAGTTAAGTCAGCAACAGTATGAACAAAACGTAACAGTCCAAATGGCCGGCATATAGCAGCAGGCCCTGAGTAAGTTCACACCCCCAATGCTATGCGCACACACGCATGCAAAGTTCAGGAATCAGAAGCCGAGAAACAAACAGGTACAGGAAGCAATAAACAGGAAGGCAACACACAGACACACCAATTATTGCAATTTACTTAACAGTAAATACTTAATATATTCAAATGGTTTTAATTAGAGATGGGCTAGTCGGCTTTGTTAAAATACGAACTGCCTGAAGCCTTTGACTTAAATTTGAATCAAACTTCTAAAGTTTATTTAATTAAAATAAATTAATAAAAATATTTTTCTTATTTTGAACAGGAGGGCTGGCTACATGGTCCTTGCTTCGTCTTTCTGACTGACCTTGGTATCTGCTACCTGTCACACCAAGGTCATAATAATGTTAAAATTCTTCCCCATTGACTGGCATGGTGGGTGAGATAATATCTTTTATTGGACCAACTTCTGTTGGTGAGAGAGACAAGCTGGTCCAATAAAAGTTATTACTTCACCCACCTTGTCTCTAATATCCTGGGACTGACATGGGTCCAACAACACCGCCTATCCCCATTGACTGAAATTTAGTCAGCAATGGAAGAACTCACTCCCACTTGGGGAATAAAAACTCACTGAGCCCTGCACTACTGAAGTCAGTGGGAATTTTTCCACTGACATGAATGGGCATAGGATTGATCCCCGAGTCCCTGGGCACAATTCTCCAGAATCTGATTGCCATACAAGTGATGAGATTGCTTAGGATAGGCCTTCATTCCCTCTGGGAGAGGCAGCCTCTCCTTTTGCCTGGAAGTGTATCAACAGTGAAAGGGAGAAGAAATATAGAGTCATGATTTTGTTTTTGGTAGGTCAGAAAGGACCATTACAATTGTCTAGTCTGACCGCCTGCACAACACAGGCCATACAAAGCACCTGCCAGTAATTTTTGCGTTATACCCATAATCTTTGGTTGTGGAGTCCAGGAAGATCCTTGGTCTTCATGGGTCAACAAATCAATATTGTGGACCATGCCCTCTCTTAGTCGAACACTGTATAAATTCTATAAATGCTACCTTTGAACAAATCCACAGTTTATGCGAATAACAAGGATCCCGTGCAGGCCTGAAATTCCAGGCCCCAGGGCCAGGGCCATCCTTAGGGTGGTTGGGGCCCAGGGTGGAAGTGACAAACCACTACTAGTGGCTGGTGCTGGATCAAGTGCGTGTTGAAAGGTAGAGAATTCTTACATTTTAGTGTCTTTATAGTTTTATGTCTAGTTGACTAAAGAATTATTTATGTATGAGAATTCCTCATTATTATCTTCATATGGTAGCTAAAAGAGGTGACTGGTTGGTTGGTTGAACCCTAGCTTGGTAGCTTGGCCATCATCATAGGCTTTTGTAGTCTATAGGCCCAGATTCAAGGTGAAAATTTGTGAGGATGATCTTGTATAGTGAGTTTTGTGAGGACACACATTTTAAATTTTTAACATTATCCCTCTGTATCCGTGTCTGTGTTTACTATATATATATATATATGTCATCCCTTTGTCTTCCGCTCAGCCTGTTATATTATACTTTGAATGCTTGAGTTTTGATTCAGTGATAAGGATAATAACCTGTCTGACTGTGTCATGTTGTGTTCTTAATTAGTATTCCTTCGTTTTAAGTCTTTTCAGCATTTGTGTACATGTTTACAGTAGAAAATTTCAAGTGTAGATAAGCTACTTATTTACAGCAGAATATTTCAACTGTGGATAGCAGCAGCTAAGAGCTCAAAGCCAATAACTTCATTTCTCAAACCACTGGAAAACACACCTTACCCAGCAAACGATGCTACAGATAATGAAAACTCCACAACTGCAACAGGTGATATTTCAGTGCCAATACTTGAACTTGAGGACAATAGTCAAGAAGGAGATGTGCCAACAGTAACAGATGCAGCAGAAGAGCCTGTGTATGAACAAAAAACTCAGCAACAACAGGAAGATGTAGATCTTACACAGCAAGAGCAAGTCATGAGTACTACAGGTTTGACTGTGATTGACATTGGAATTAGTGGCAAGAGCAATGCTGCCTAAATGCAATCTTTTCTTCAAATTAGTTGTGTTGAAATTCCAAGTAAAATTCCATGAGATGCTGATATACATGCTTTCCCTACTCGTCTGCTGACAAAAACTCTTCCAAATGGTGAGACCTACACAAAAGACTGGTTATGCTGGAGTACGGAAAAACAATCTCTGTACTGTGCACCCTGCTACATTTTGAACAAAAGTGCTGTAAATGCATCAGTTCTCTCTGATCAGTCAGGATGGAGCATCAACAGAGGTTGGAGAAAGTTGAAAGACCGAATACCATCACATGAGAGTTCTACGTCACACAAAGAAAACTATGTTTCATGGAAATCAGGCAGTAGGGCAGCATCAGCTGAAAGTTCAGTTGAGAATTTACTCTTGATTGAACTCTCTACAAAAGCTAATAACTGGAAAAAACTTCTTAAGCACATCCTGAATGTCATCCTTTTTCTTTCTGAGCGGGGATTGGCTTTCTTTGGTTCCAGTCAATGTACTGGTGATCGTGCAAATGGAAACTTCCTAGGCATAGTTGAGCTCCTCAGCAAATATGACCCACTTTTATCAGAGCATATTAAACGTGTTTGAGAATCACAAGAGAGTCAAAAGCACATGCAAGTCCATTATCTCTCCACATGCATACAAAACAAGTTTATTGAGCTATGTGTGTCATTCGTACAAACAACAATTCTTGGTGAAATTTGAAATGCCAAGTATTTTTCAATCATTGTTGATGCCACGCCAGATTGTCCTCACAAGGAACAGACTACTATGATTGTTCAATATGTTAAGATTGTAGACAGCTCAAAATTTTCAGTTGAAGAAAGGTTTATTTTGTTTGATAATTTCATGAGAAAAACTGGAAAAGAAATTGCTGCTTGAGTACTAGCAATTCTAAAAGTTTTTAAGTTAGATTGTCAAGGCTGCATTTGTCAAGCCTATGACAATGGATCTAATATGGCTGGGAAGTACAAAGGTGTACAAGCAGTTATGCTTGAGCCTAATTCAAACTGAATTTTCTCCAGCTGTGGAAACCACACACTAAACCTTGTAGGTGTTTTTAAAATATTTTTAAACATTTTTTTTAAATATTTAATCATTGTGGGTCTGAGTATACTCACCTGGCAAGAAAGTTTGTCTCTTTATGAGGCTTAATTCACTGCTAGTCTTATTCTGTTTTCTTCCTTGTGCTCTGCCCATCATCACGATATGTAAGAGCTTTTGTGGGAGCTGTGCATGGTTGTTTGAGGGCAGAATAGGACATCCGAAATATGACCCTTTCAAGAGGCTTGCATCTGATTTTGGTGGGAAATGAGACTTAAGTGAAAGGCATCTTGGGAAATTTAGTCTTAAACTGAAAGCTGACTGATGGAAAATTAGCAGTTGGAAACCTCTTGCATTATCCATTTTTAAGCAGGTTTTTCCACTGATCACATTTCCACTTAACACCAAATAGCACAATATGGCCCCAGTACTTTCAAAGGGAGCTCTAAGAAAGTGCTCCTCTATAACAGGGCTAGAATTTTCCAGGACTTAATCAGTTGTGACCTTGACTGCTAAAGGGTGCAGACACCTTTATATCTGGGAGGGGGCTTGTGCTATATTTTTATCATTGTCTTCCTTGTGATTTTCCTACTTCCAAAGTCCTGTTTTATGCCGTCTTCTTCTGTAATAGTTTACTTCATATATACAGTTCAAACAATAGACTGCTGGGGCATTTTTTCACTGGCATTTAAGGTAAATGTGGTAATATAAGATGGGTGGAATGAAAATGAAAAGTCCTCTGAAATGCCGTCCTACATTAAGAAAATCTCATCATCAGCCTTGCTCTAAACCTCAGATCATAAAGGTCATTAAGAAAGAGCAACAGTAAGTGAGCAGTTTTAGTAGAAAAAAAGAGGATGTGACATCAGCCTATAGCCATGAAGAAAAGCAGGTCAATAGAAATTCATGACTAGTTATGTTTAAATTATGCTGGAAAAGGAGGGAGGGGTTTTGACTCTTGTTCCTAACGGATTCCTTTATAGAATCTAGCATCATCCTTCTAACTGAGCAACATGTAAAATCTCTTTGAGGTGTCAATTCAGAACACACATACCATAGTGGTATATTTAGGGATCATTCAGATGCATGGGTCAGATCTTACTTTCTCAAAAAGCATTTCCTATCTTTGGTTATATATTTGTCCCTTCGCTTTTGTTAAGGCTTTTGGTTGTAAGGATCAGACTAAAAAGGTTCAGGAAAGCTGGAAATAACTTTGCACCTTTTTGAGCACTGCTCAGCTGTAGGTAAATTCTCATTCTTATTATTTGTTATGCACCAATAGTGTGCTCTATGCTGAGGTAAGAAATGTTACAGCTTGTTACATAATTCACTCACCTTGGCATTAAAATGCCTGCCAGAACTGTGTCTGTACTTCTGAGATGGGCATTCTGGTGGTATGCACACATCTGATTTGGGAGTTCACTAGTTTATGAACTGTATGCACTGTAGTGTTGCTGAATGGGCTCTTCAATATTGATTTTTTGGCTATTATGGCTGTGGTCACCTTCTTGTCATTAGCATTAAGTGAGCTTACTCTAAACTTGCTTTGTTCCTAAGCCTGTAATTTCTTTGCCCTTCTTTCTTTTCCTCTCATTCTCATTTACATATAAAAAGATGCAGAACGAATTTCTGTCCATATGTTTGAAAACTGCCATGTACGCTATACTGCATAGTATTGCATTCAGAGCCTTGGACTGGAAAAACATTGCCCATAGGCACTGAGGCCTCTTCAATGTATGGTCTGATTACCATGTGAGTGGAAATCAAGTACAAAATCTGACTGCTTCCCAAACTTTAAAAACAAACCATGGCCTAGCTGACAACCTATTGGCTCATTTTCAGATGTCTTTCATTTTATCTTATTTATTGTACACAAGTCCTTTACTAAAAGTATTAAACACCCCTCCTCCCAGAGTTCTCTAAGACTTTGTTTGAATTGGCACTCTCTGCTATAATCCAATTGTTAAGTGCCATCTAGTGGTTTCTAGACAGCAGATCGCTTTAGGGAGCCACCACCCCAACCTGCTCCTTTTACTTCTTTAAAGAAATGCCAAGACATCACTTTGAAGCTCTTCCATTTTTTGTAAAGTTTTTCCATTCCGGTGCTGGCTTGGCCTTACAATGTGAAGCAATGTAGGTTGGTTATAGCAGAAGATTTTGGAATGCATAGGTGCTGGGGATGCTGCTGCACCCTCTGGCTTGAAGTGGTTTTTATCATATCCAGGGTTTACAGTTTGGTTCAATGACTCTCAGGACCCCCACTATTCCACCCCTGTTGGAATGTACATTGTGTCATTTTGTACTGTAGATTTATCAAATAGAAAATTACTAAATGTATTCTTTTGTACCACAGATCTGCTCATAATCTCTTCATTAATTAAAAAATAACCAGTCCTGGAATACTGATGTTACCTTGTGTTGATGGTGTTATCTTCAAATGAGTAAAACCAGTGACAGGTAGCACAGCTGACATGTTTAACAAAAGATGGCGCTTAGCCTTTGCTGTATCATGGTGAAATGAAATGGATAAAATAATTATTTTCTACTGATCCCATTTTTATTTTTGATATTTTTTCTAGAATTTAAAAAGTGTAACACCACTGACCCACATTAAATCTACAGTGTGTATTTAAGACCATCAATGTTTTAGCAGAGCAATCCTAAGATGTGAGCAGTTTCTGAATCAGCTTGGCCTTTTATGCTCTCTGCTGAAAGGAACACATTTTCCATCATCCTTTACCAAAAAATGTAAGAAGTATTGAGTAGGATAGGGTATTTTTGAATGCTCTCTCCATTACATTTACTGTACATTTAATTTGCAGGTAGTCTATTGTTTCTGCCAGTTGTTGGCAACACAATATACATTTTTTTAAATGTTTTATTGATGTAACTGCCCAGAATCTTGCACATACACCAATGGATGTTTTTATAAATCCTGATAAAAATAATGTTTAATTATTTTGGCTGCTTACTTGGGCCCTGATCCTGCAAGAAATTATGTGCATGTTTAGCACTATGCACTATGATTAGTTCCACTGAATATTCACAGGGCTTGATCCAGTACCCAATATGGTCATTGGAAGGACAAGGCATTGGATTGTGCCCAGGTTCCATAAAGTTCAGCACACCCATATGTCTTTGCAGGATCAGGGCCTTGTACTTTATCTGTCATTCTGAAAGTTAGAATCAAATGCCCTGGTAATGCATCTGTGGGAGGAGGAGTTCTTTGCCCAAAACCAATTTTTTTTGGTAAGGAAAGTTGATTTTGTAACTCCTGAACACTGCTTTGAAAATACATCAATCAGAATGGACTCAAATAATTAATTATCCTATTGCTTAGTGCAATGAACTCCTTTTTTGGATGTTGTATGTATTGCTATAGAAGCACCTGTCCTATTTAGCTTTAATTAAGCACATTTTAATGGGATTCTAAAATTTAGTGTTGGTACTAATGCATATGAACCCTCAGAAATTACTCATTAATCTTCGTTATCTTCATTACTTACAGATGATTCCTTCAGGATGATCACATCAAGATGACATTATTTGTGCGGTAGACTTCATAGCAGCTGCATTTCCAGAACAAGGGCACTGATTTGCAAAGTGACTGGCTAATCAGTGGGCTCTTATTGTAAAACCTTTTACCATTCTCCTAGTAAATATTGTCTTAGCAGTTTTCCTTAAAGGGCCAAATCCTTCTTTAATTACTCCTTCAAAACTCCCATTGGCTTAAGTAGGAATAAGATGACCAAGATTTATTTCCAGATGTTCATTTCAGTTTGATGGATTCAGGACTGCAACTTTCATTATCATTCACAGGATGTGTTGGAGTTTGGGATAACCTTACTTGCTGGCGCCCTGCTGAAATTGGAGAGACTGTCACTGTCCCTTGTCCAAAAGTATTTAGCCACTTTTTCAGCAAACCAGGTATTTTGTTTTAAGTTATTTTATGTATTTATTTTATGGCCTTATTTTTTTTTTAAAGAATAACCTCACGCACTGCAAGGTTCACCTGAAACCATTCAGTTGGGTGAAATTTACTCTATGTCTATTGCAAATTTGCTTATGTACAGTAAATTGTAAAAGCATGTATTTGGAGTTTAGGATATTGTCTTATTTTTAGAGAGAGAAGAATGAGCCTTCTCAATGGCGCCAATAAGAAAGTATGAGATGGCATCATGACAGCACTAAACAAATTGTACTGATTACCCAAATGGCATTTATTGTTTCCAGAACTTCAGATTTCAGTCGATGTTCTCATACATTGACACTGATCAAGCTTGAGGGCCCTGCTGTGTTTGACCTGACTTACATCAGTCATGATCGCCACTGTCAAGGTTCCTCCCCCACTCTGAACTCTAGGGTACAGATGTGGGGACCTGCATGAAAAACCTCCTAAGCTTATCTTTACCAGATTAGGTCAAAACTTCCCCAAGGTACAAAATATTCCACCAAACTAATACTGGTTACTGGGGAAGAGCTGTTTGGACACGTCCTTTCCCCCAAAATACTTCCCAAAACCTTGCACCCCACTTCCTGGACAAGGTTTGGTAAAAAGCCTCACCAATTTGCCTAGGTGACTACAGACCCAGACCCTTGGATCTTAAGAACAATGAACAATCCTCCCAACACTTGCACCCCCCCTTTCCTGGGAAATGTTGGATAAAAAAGCCTCACCAATTTGCATAGGTGACCACAGACCCAAACCCTTGGATCTGAGAACAATGAAAAAGCATTCAGTTTTCTTACAAGAAGACTTTTAATAAAAATAGAAGTAAATAGAAATAAAGAAATCCCCCCTGTAAAATCAGGATGGTAGATACCTTACAGGGTAATTAGATTCAAAACATAGAGAACCCCTCTAGGCAAAACCTTAAGTTACAAAAAAGATACACAGACAGAAATAGTTATTCTATTCAGCACAGTTCTTTTCTCAGCCATTTAAAGAAATCATAATCTAACACGTACCTAGCTAGATTACTTACTAAAAGTTCTAAGACTCCATTCCTGGTCTATCCCCGGCAAAGACAGAATATAGACAGACACACAGACCCTTTGTTTCTCTCCCTCCTCCCAGCTTTTGAAAGTATCTTGTCTCCTCATTGGTCATTTCGGTCAGGTGCCAGCGAGGTTACCTTTAGCTTCTTAACCCTTTACAGGTGAGAGGAGCTTTCCCCTGGCCAGGAGGGATTTCAAAGGGGTTTACCCTTCCCTTTATATTTATGACAGCCACCCAGATGCAGCTCTTTTAGAAGCTAGTCACTGTCTCTGTGCCTATGGGCATTTCCCATTTGTTAGTGGGAAGAGCTCCCCTATCCTCTGGTGATGGGCACTTAAAAATGCATGCAACAATACTACATAATTTAGATAAATTAACAGTGGTGGGAATTACATGGGATTATAATCACCTTCATGTTGTTTTTTACCACAACCTGAAAGACCCAGCTTAATCTCTTAGCCAGGTTGCTAGGGGGCCTAGTTTAGCTGGTAATATCCAGTGTCACATCTATCCAGAGTGCTTTAATTCTGCAGCACAGCTGGTCAGTGCAATTTATAATATTACATAATGCTTACAAGTAGATTGTCACATGTAGATCTCAAAATGTTTTTCAAGGTGGGTAAGTGTTATTTTCCCATTTTTCTGGTAGGGAAACTGTGGCATGAAGTTATATAACTGTCCCAAGTTCACATTGTAAATCACCGAACCAGGAATCAAACCCAGGTCCTAGTGTCTTAATTTGGTGTTCTAGTCATTGGACCGTATTAGCCAGTATTAGGCTTTAGAGAATGGCAGAATCAGCAAGGAAATAGGTCTGTGGAAAAGATTCTTTTCATACAGCGTATCCCTGTAACTTTAAGCTTTTCTGTTGGATATCAAGAACTTCCAAGAACTTCCATTGTACCAAAATTCCACAACTCTGAAAATAGCTTTTCAGTGGTTTCAGTTGTGGCTCTTCCAAAAACACACTTGTAGTAGGAAAACCTAATCTATCTGGCACCTGTTCATGGGATTGAGGAGTAAAGATGGGTCATCAGTTGCACAAATTAAGTATAAATTAGAATAAGCATAAATTGAGAATTCTGAGAAGGAGGCAATTTCTCCTAGCACAGTTACATTCATAGTGCTAAGCAAAAGTTATAATATTGTTCCTTACCCAAACTCACAAAAGGAAGCAAAGATTTCTAGAATGTGTAAAATGTGATCAAGATCTTCTAGCTCAAATCTATCATTCAGACAAATCCAGTTGACGGGAAATGGGAAATCATTTGGTATACTGCATATACACAGGTTTCAGAGTAACAGCCGTGTTAGTCTGTATTCGCAAAAAGAAAAGGAGTACTTGTGGCACCTTAGAGACTAATTGGTTAGTCTCTAAGGTGCCACAAGTACTCCTTTTCTTTTTGCATATACATAGTAATTCTTTTCTCCATCCGTGAAATGCAGCCTCTTTTTGAGTGATTATTGCTCAACAGCTCATAGCAACACTATACAAAACTACACTGAGTAAAGATAATACTGTATACAATTGAAACTAGAGGCTGAATTTAAGGGGTCAGAATGTAATTTCCTAAACATTAATTTGGACAAGTTACTGTAACCCCTCTACTTCTGCAAAAAGTGCCATGAGATGTTTAATCACTACAATTGCTCCGAACCTCTATTTTGAATTTTTTCCCAAAAGATGGCACTTCACATGACACAGGGCCTCCTAAAACTGATCAGAGTTGTAAAAGAAAGCCTGTCCTCACAAAATTCCTGCCCAATGTTGCAGACTCAGAAGTTGAGATAAGCTTCCAAAAGCCTGTATGCTTATCTGAATTGAACCTCACCTCTCCTGTCTGAACCTATGTAACGTATTGCATCATGAATAATGTTCACCTCATAGGAATAACTTTTATCTTCTTAGTTGGTAAGTCTCCCCCATGTGCTATTGACCATATTGCTTCAAAGTGTGGGCTCCTAGTTTATCACAGATAAGAGGGCCACTTTGACCAGTTTATAGTTGACAGAGGCCAGATGACCTTTCATGCTTGAGTTCATAGAATCATAGAAGATTAGGGTTGGAAGAGACCTCAGAAGTTCATCTAGTCCAACCCCCTGCTCAAAGCAGGACCAACCCTAACTAAATCATCCCAGCCAGGGCTTTGTCAAGCCAGGCCTTAAAAACCTCTAAGGATGGAGATTCCACCACCTCCCTAGGTAACACATTTGAGTGCTTCACCACTCTCCTAGTGAAATAGTTTTAGACCTTTCCCACTGCAGCTTGAGACCATTGCTCCTCATTCTGTCATCTGCCACCACTGAGAAGAGCCTAGCTCCATCTTCTTTGGAACCCCCCTTTAGGTAGTTGAAGGCTGCTATCAAATCCCACCTCACTCTTCTCTTCTGCAGACTAAATAAGCCCAGACTAAATAAGCCTCTCCTCATAAGTCATGTGCCCCAACCCCCTAATCATTTTCATTGCCTTCTGCTGGACTCTTTAATTTGTCTACATCCTTTCTGTAGAAGGGGGCCCAAAACTGGATGCAATACTCCAGATGTGGCCTCACCAGTGCCGAATAGAAGGGAATAATCACTTCCCTTGATCTGCTAGCAATGCTCCTACTAATGCAGCCCAATATGCTGTTAGCCTTCTTGGCAAGAAGGGCACATTGTTGACTCATACCTTCTTAGCAACAAGGGCACACTGCTGACTCATAGTTAAAACAAAAAGATTCCCCTTTGGTTCCCCCATTGAATTATGGGTGTGGAGGATAGATGGAAGTCCCTGAAGTTTGCCTGTATTGTGATATTTTCCCTGCTCCCTGCCTCTGTGCACATAATTTGAGAGGGCCTTTAAAATGCATTATGTGCTAAATCAGAATTTGCTATAAACCAGATGCATGTTCATCTGTCTATGTAGAAATTCACTACTGTAGTATCCAAGGACTTCAATAACTCTTTCAGTAGAACACTTAATATCACCTGCTCAGAAGATCTTAAATAATAGTTTAGAGTAATCAAGGTTTGTATAGAGCCATTTTCATTCAAATTACTTGTCCGGCAAACTATTTTAACTACAAATAATTCTCTAAAAGTGGAAGATAATAAACTCCCTTCAGAGTAATTTTAACAAAACTACAAAATCTTTCAGGCTGTTTCTGTTCAAACACTCCATGATTGAAAGTAGGAGGCATAGCATTGCAATTTTGTATGTATGTTTCTTTAGCATAGCAAAGATATTTGGTATGACTCAGAGCCAAGAATAAATGTTAAAACAATAAGTGCACATGAATGGAAATATGTGGGATTGCTTAATGACAGTGCTGGAGCATAAAGCATGTTAATGGAGTGGTTTCCACAAGAAGGCACAGTTTTTATGAAGCTTGGCTTTAAGGCCTGTTGGTTAGGAAGCTTTTAAATCTATGTGGAAAAATTTGTGACTTTTGTTTTACAGGAAATATTAGCAAAAATTGTACAAGTGATGGATGGTCAGAGATATTTCCAGATTACATAAGCGCTTGTGGTTATTATGACAGTGATGATGACAGTAAGGTAAGAAAAATAATTATTCTGTTCATTCAGATGCAGATGTTCAAAAGAGTTTCATAGATTCCAAGGCCAGAAGGGACCATTGTGATCATCTAGTCTGACCTCCTGTTATAACACATACCATAGAGCTTCCCCAAAATAATACCTCAAGCATATCTTTTAAAAAAAATCCCAATCTTGATTTTAAAATTGTCAGTGATGGAGAAGCCAGCACAACCCTTGGTAAACTGTTCCAATGGTTAATTACATTCACCATTAAAAATGTACATCTTATGTACTGAAATTGCCTAGCTTCAACTTCCAGCCATTGGATTGTGTTATACCTTTCTCTGCTTGAAACTATAGGGCCAAATTCTGCTCCCAAATACATGCATATTACTCTGAAATCTACAGGAATTGTGTACGCATGTTTGAGAGTATAGAAAATCTTTTATTTGAGTTGAAATTCTCATCTAAGCTGAAGGTATGTCTACACTTTGAGCTGGGGGTCTGATTCTCAGGTTGAGGAAACATACTTGTGCTCGTTCAATGAAAAATAGAATGTATCCATGACGGCACAAGCCGTGGAAGGGGCTAGCCACCTGGGTACATACCCGTATGAGACCCTAAGCGTGTAGTCAGGGCCTATCCCGCCACTGTGACTACACTCTACTTTTAGCATGCTAGCTTGATGAGGGCTAGGGCAAGAATGTCTCCTTGAGCTGGGAATCACATCTCCAGCTCGAAGTGTAGACATACCCTAAGAGCAGAGGTGTAGGGTTCATAAACTATAATGATAAAAAACTAATGATTATTTTTATTATTATCATCATTATTATTTATTATTTGGATTACTGTAATGCCTAGTAGCCCCAGTAGTGGATCAGGAACCCAGTGTGCTAGGCACTGTGATGCCATTATCAGTGACTGTACTATAAAATTTCTGCTATTGTTGCATACTACTAATGTTTTAAGTATTTTGTGTATTTATAATACAAACTAATATTCCTTTAGTTTAATATGATTGTATATATCATTTAATCTGTACAGTACATTTAAATACAGTAAATAGGTAGAATGAACATTTAGCTCTATTGTCTTCATGGGAATTACTCTGGATTTACATCAGTTTATAAGGTACATCAGAATGTGGACCAAAGGCTGTCAGATATAGAACAAATGATCCTAGCAAGTGTTAAAATGTAATCCTCTCAGTTTGCCTCTATCATTTCTTGCCCTTATATGTCTTTTGAGGAGAGCTACCAGGTTTTCCTGCATCACCTGCAGATTAGAACACTTAGCTAACATTGAAATTTTTCAACAAGAAAAGGGCATACGTTTTTCACAATCTTTGTTTATTTGTGAGAAATGTTCCTGGTTTTCTAGTAGTTCTGTAGTATCACACCAGAGCAAGACTTCACTTGCAAATGCAGGATTCCACCATCAGTCAAATTCCCATTCACACATGGAGAGATGGGCTCCTCCTATGTACCTCCCATGCAATGATAAAGTTGATGCCTATTCTTCAAGAAGGAATATGTCCTACTTCTTCCAGGTGCTTAATGACTTCGGTGGTGGGTACTAAAGAAATCTGTCAGATAGATAGATACCCACCTTGACTCAGCTGTCACTGCCAGCAGTTTGCTCCTTCCAGCCAGGATTGCCAGCAACAGATGCAGTCAGCTGTAGACATGTCTGATATGCCTGTTATGACTCATTGCCTTATCTGCCAGATCTGATGAAATCCAAGCTAAAGAAGTCATAGTCAGTGTCTAAGTGGTAGACCTATTCAGGGTGAAATAGGTTGGAGGAGTCAGTGAAGAGCCTGATCCCCAAAGGAGTGCATGAAATTTCCAGCTGACCTCTTTCAGGACCCTGTCCAGAGCAGCAGGCGTATTATCCCAGCCTACCCCCATTCCCTCCTCCCCATCACTGTGTGTGTGTGCTTGCACAAACACACACAAGGGTAGAATGGTTGCCAGAAACTCCCTCCTGATCTTTTTCCTGTCTCATTTCGTGTGTTGTAACAAGTACATGCTGGACAGAGAACCAAAGTTATTGTAAATATGAAAAACTTGAGTTTCCTTCAAAATAATATAGGGATTCCAGATTCTTTTTAGACACTAAAAGAAAGAAAACAATACCACTCCGTATACATATGTGTGTTAACAGTAATCACTGTGCTCCATGAAAATACAACGTGTTTGGAAAACTATAATTAGTTCACTTCTGCTCTTTCTCAATTAAGACTGTCAAAAGCCAGTGAGTACGTAACAGTTCCATATCTCATATATGCACATAACTGTAATCTGTAGTCTCTAAGTTTTTTTCCATTTTAAAGAACTTTTTTTATTCGTTTATGTATATGAAGAGTTTTGCAAATATCATGAATTAGTGTGGCTCATTAATGCATTAAAAAGTCCAGACACATAAATAACTAAAAAATAGTTGACAAAGAAATGGACTGGAACATTTTATTCTCCCATTTTGTATGCAGATGGTTATTCTGAGATATTGGAATCATCTGAATATTTGGAAAATTGAAAGTGATTTACTGTTTCAGAGAACCATTTTTACAACCACCAAACTGTCATGTACCCAAACATTGTCACCTGGATTGAAAACCAACCAAAGGCCAATAAATAAAAAGGGATACATTGTAGCAGTCCTGGTGGCAGATGAAGGAATTAGTATTTGAATAGACCTGTTCTTATTTAACATTGTTGCTAATGATCTGGAGTGAAGAGTGTGAAACTTAAGTTAATTAAATTTGCAAATAATAGTGCAGGAGAAACTAGAGAGGTTGGAAATGTGGGCAGAATTAACAAAATATGAATCAACCTGGAATAAGGCAAGCAACAATAAAGCATCTAGGGTAAAATCCAGAAGATGGAAGTAGAAAGGAGATACTTAGCTGCCCACTGTTACTACAAGATGTTTTGTGGTGTTACCGCTTTCTAACTGGCTCGAGTGGATAGTGTATCATGGAAACTGAGATAATGCAAGTTTGGGCTGCATCTGAGGTGCCATAATATCATAGAGCAGGGAGGCACCAATTCCTCTTTCCTCATAGTGCTGGCATGGCTGACCCTGCAATATTGAGTTCAGTTCTGGGCACTTCATTGCCAGAAAATAAATTGACCATACTAATGTGACACGACAGAAAATTCCTTCCTGACAAGAAATTGGACAATCTGTTCAGTGTTATCTAGTATCAAAAATAAAGTTAAATTCACTAGTTCTGGGTCAGTAGAAAGTAGCTATTTCCTTTGCAAATAGACAGTACATTCAAATAAGAATAGTTAGTTCTTTTAATTCTTAACATTTTATTTTATTTATAGTTTCAAAGTAGAGGAAGAAATATGAAAGTCTCTTTGTTGAGGCTTTCCTTAGAAATTTTGCGATGTGAAGCGCCCACTTCAGGAAAACACATGCTTAAATCCATCTCTGTTCAGGAAAGCACTTAAATATGTACTTCAGTGTCACTGAAGTCAGTGAGACTTAGCTATGTGTTTGAAGTGCTTTCCTGAATCAGGATGCTTCCTTGAAGTGAGGCCTCAGTACAGAGTTACAGTACTATCAAAGGGTCACATCCTTAGCTGGTGGAAGTCAGCATAGTTTAGCTGGATCTGGGCCCAAATTTCGGCAAAAAGTCCAAAGAGGACCTGTGATGGGTTGTAACAAAGCCCACACTGGAAAGGAAGGGGTTAAAGAACTACTCTGGGCCCAGGCGACCTCACTCCACTCTACCTGCAAAGCCTGCACTGGCTGGAGGAGGAGCTTAAAAAGAGGAGCAGAGTAGCTCAGTATTAGGCAGACAGGGGAAAGAAGCTGACCTGCCCTCTGAGCTCCTGGGAAGGAGCACTTGCTGCTTGAGGCTTGACTATAGCGACATGTCCAAGCCTACAAAGAAGGACCTGTGACTCTCTAAAGGTTAGAGCCTTTATCATTGTACATTAGTACTTTATCTTGTGGGGAGAGAGGGGACTGATAGGTAGTGATCCAAGGAGACAGCTGCATAGCATCATAGGCTGCAGGGCTTAGCTGCCTGCCATTGGGCCCTGGACTGGAGCCTGCTGGAAAGGATGAGTCCGGGCCTGGGCCCCCATACCAGTCCCTAAAGAGGGACAGCTAGAGAACTGTACCCATTGGTGGGGAATCCCTAGTTGGGGGAAGACACAACAGTCTGGACCATGAGACCCCAAACAAGGGGGAAGCCCTGAATCCCTTGCTTAATCCTGGAGACTTCCTTGTTATTGGATTCTTCGTATATAGCCTGAGAATGTGACCTGGCTCAGGGCTGAGTCACTGAAAGGGCACGCCTTTACAGGGCAGAATGGTAGGGAAGAAAGGGGAATGCCCAGGGGGAAGGCAGCTTGACCACTAGGCAGCACAGATAGAAAGTGTTCCCCTTCACAGGGCTCAGTGATGAAATCTTCACATTTCTTTCTCTTTGTACACCAGAAGTGTGTAAAAAGAAAGGAACTGTGTTTGCATTGGGTGTCTATTAAGGGTATACGTGGTGGTGTAGTGGTATTACCACTGGGATTATGGAAACAGGAGGTTTAATGTTTTAGACCAGATTCTGTTACCCTCATTCATGTTGAATAGCCATTTCTTCTACAGTCAGTCCCCTTGAAGAAAGTGTTGTTCAGTATATGCCAGGCTAGTGAAATCTGGTTCTTAATTTGTTGCCTACAGACATAGCAGTTTATCTTTGCTGCTGAATGAGTTATCTCATAGATTCAGTTCATATTGATTGTGGTTCCGCAGGGATCAGTCCTGGGTCTAGTTCTGTTCAATATTTTCATCAGTGATTTAGGTAATGGCATAGAGAGTACACTTATAAGGTTTGCAGATGATACCAAGCTGGGTGGGGTTGCAAGTGCTTTGGAGGATAGGATTAAATTCAAAATGATCTGAACAAACTGTAGAAATGGTATGAAGTAAATATGATAAAATTCAATAAAGACAAATGCAAAGTACTCTATTTAAGATGGAACGATCAGTTGCATACATACAAAAGGGAAATGACTGCTTAGGAAGGAGTACTGTGGAAAGGGATCTGGGGTTTATAGCTAAATATGAGTCAACAGTGTAACACTGTTGCAAAAAAAAGCAAACTTCATTCTGGGATGTTGTAAGCAAGACACAAGAAGTAATTCGCCTGCTCTACTCCATGTTGATAAGGACTCAACTGTAGTATTGTGTCCAGTTCTGGGGTACCGTATTTCAGGAAAGATGTTAACAAATTGGAGAAAGTCCAGAGGACAAGAAAAAAATGATTAAAGGTCTAGAAAACATGACCTATTAAGGAAAGATTGGAAAAATTGTGTTTGTTTAGTCTGGACAAGAGAAGACTGAGGAGGGAACATAAGTTTTCAAGTACATAAAAGGTTATTACCAGGAGGGGGTAAAAAATTATTGTTCTTAACCTCTGAGGATAGGACAAGAAGCAATGGGCTTAAATTGCAGCAAGGGAGGTTTAGGTTGGACATTAGGAAAAACTTCCTAACTGTTAGGGTAGTTAAGCACTGGAAAAAATTGCCGAAGGAAGTTTTGGATTTACCATCACTGGAGGTTTGTAAGAACAGATTAGACAAACACCTGTCAGGACTAGTTATTACATAGTCTTGCCTTGAGTGTAGGGGACTGGATTAGATGACCTCTCGAGGTCCCTTCCAGTTCTACACTTCTATGATTGTTTATTTCTGTTTCTTTAGCAGTTACTCTCAATTAGGGTGAGAACTTATTTTTATGCTCCAGAAGGGGAAAGGCACGTTTGCTTTGAAGGGTTATGAATTTGTTTTAAAAACTTAAATGAGAGAGAAGGGATTAGTAAAAATATACTGAATAGGTATTTAATAAGAAGGTGACAAACTGTTCAGGTTATTAATGATCTGGAATAGAAGGAGTTTATTTAATAATAAATCACCTAATGCTTCCATTATATTTCATTGCCAATTTCCCAAAAAGAACAAATTCACTTAGCTTGCTAAAATGGTGAGTGGTTTGATCCAATTCCCACTGAAGTCGTTGGGAGTTTTTGCATTGACTTTAGTGGGAATTAGTTTAGGTCCTAATCTGTATCATTTGAATTAATTATCATCTTATTGTTATCTTACTTAATCAGGAAACTATCAACTTAATTTTTTTAAACTAATTAAAATAAACTTTTCTGATTCAGCATGCCTGAAATAGCATGGCCTTAATTTTTTTTAAATACAACAACAAGGATTCTTCTGCTCTCCTGTCTTTACGTATAAAGGTTGTCTTAGTGAGGGATAAACTGAGTTAATCCCTGATCTTGCCATTAGATCTGCTGGCTCATCCCCTGCACCCAGGTGAAAGCCCATTGGTTTCAGTTGGGCTCCACACGGAGCCAGGGGTCTGCCACCATGAATCTGATTGCAGCATGGTGGCCTAACTTGGACTTACGGAGGAAACAACAGACTTTCTACCCACAAAGCGCTGTTAAATTCACACAGTACCAGACATCACATAACATTTTATTGCTGACTTCTTTCAGTTACAGAAATCTTTGATCCAGGAATACAGGAATATGCTTTTTCAAGTTGATTTTCCCTTTTATTCTATCACATACATCCCAAATAAAATGACCAATGGAATGCATGGAAAATAATTAAATATGAAGGTACATAGAAAGGGTACAAGGAGTCAGATTAGTTTTCTCTCAAGAGAAACAAAGACATTTGATTATATCTGTAATATGAGTTATTTGCTACAATGATACTTTCTCTTTTGTAAAGAGATTGGAGTAACGATCACGTGGTTACATAGCTGGCCAGTGTGCACAGCTTGATGCTTTAGGGCCCTCAGATGCATGAAAGCAACTTCATTCACTTCATTTGCAAGTTTTTGGCATCTGAGGGCAGAACTTGGCCCTACAGATGGAATTTTAAGTTTCAATGTTCATTTTTTAAAAATATATTAAAAGACAAATTTAACAATTGCAGTTTATCTCACTTATTTAGAATATATGTAAATCAATAGCCATCAAGTTAGGCACATCTAAAAAATGTTCATTACGCAATATACTGAGTGCACATAGTCGTGAAATAGAAGCTTTGTGGAGAATGTTTACTAAAGTATAATTCTCTCCTAACCTACCTGCAATAGTAGCTTTGAAGAAAATACTCTCAACTTGATTCTCCTCTCATTTGCATTGGGTTTACACTGCTGTAACTCTCGAGTTCAGGAGAGTTACTCTTGATTGGCAGCTATGAGACAGGAGAATCAGGCCATGTATGTTGCTAACAGTCAGAGCTTAATTTAAATCTTTATTACAGTATTTAGTTTCTAATCTCCATACAGTATGTGAGCTATTAGCCTTCAAGAGTCTAGGAGATTCAATTCCAGATGCCACCTTGGCCATCCAAGTTTTCATTCCTTTTTTTTTTCTCCTTTGAATATTTGTATTGGATTTTTAGTAGGTATAACAGCAATAGGAATAATTGGGCTTGTCTATACTTAAAAAATGGATCAAGGATAGATTGGGATGTGTTAACTAATCTGAACCTTGTCACCACCTTTTTTGTCGTGTGGATGGATTTCAGTATCTTTCATCTAGATTTAATAGGTCGAGGTATATCCTTGGCTCCCTCTTAGGGTGTTTTTCGTAGTGCCAAGACCCTGCACAGGGCACAGCACAAGCTGGTCAGGCAAGGTAAAAGGCATTGAAATTCATCCGCATGAATGAAAAAGCCAGCTAGCGACCATACGCTAACCTCAACCCATTTTTCTAGACTGGGCAAGTCTGCTGTGCCTAAAGATATGTCTGCACTGCAAACCATGTGTGGCGTGTAGGCTATGTGTAGCTACATGCTGCAGTGAAAAGCAGGTTGCATCCACACTGCAGTGTGCCGCTACACATGGCAGTAAAAGGCTCTGGCAGGGGGCGGCAGCGGAGAAAGGCTCCGGAAGCAGGGAGCTACCCTGGACCCTTTCCCTATTGCCTCCTATGGCCAGAGCCTTTCCCCACTGCCAGAGTCTTCCACGACAGCGGGGAAAGCCTCTGGCGGCTCCTTGTGGTAGTAAAAAACTCCAGCGGTGGGGAGACAGCGGGACACTGCACTGCTAGAAATAGCAGTGTGGATGGGGGAGGCCCTTCTTGGGTGTGGAGAGAACTGTGTCAGGTACATACCCTTTACTCTTCTCGCCTGAGCATGTCTTTACTCTTCTCGCGTGAGCAGTGCCATCTATGCTGCTATTTATACTGCTGCTGGGGGGCATGCTGTGTATGTACGCTACACACTACTGTAAAGGGAGTGTGCAGTGTAGATTGACCCTAAGATAAAACAGAGCAGTACATACGAATTATGTGGAGCGGGGTTTGATGTGTGTTTGTAGGCCATAAGCAGGTACCCACACATAGCTAGGAAATTAATGCAAGACATAACACACATTTGAAGTAATGTGAATGCTTGGTACCACGGTAACTTACAATGTATTTTTCCATTTCCCATGCTCTTTGGTTATGACTGAGTTACATAAGCAGCAGAAAGACCTGACATAGCTATTCTGAATTTTCAGAGAGGCTGAGCACCCACAGATCCTATCGAAGTAAGGAAATCCGGCCAAGCGTGACTTGTTCAAACAGTTCCTTAATGTCACGAAGTGTATTCAGAACACATGTACAGCACGGTTATCTCTGAAATGTATCATTGCTGTGGACTAATGGACTGTTCGTCTCAAAAGTCTAAATTGGACCCTTCCTCCTCAAGAAAATATAATGCAGGACTCACTGCTACCGATGCTCTTTATGATTTGAATCATTGTGCGTCATACTGTATTTATTTACACCACACTCTACACTTTTTTTCATTACTTTTTCCATGAGAAGTGATTAAGGGCCTTCTCATGTACTCATTAAAGTAAATATAAAAACGCTTATTGACTTCAAATGGAGCAGGACTGGACCCTTAATAAAAACTGTTATTCTGTCTTGCAAAGCAAAGTGGAAATGTAACTTACAAATTGCAAATTCTCCCACACACCATAGAAAATAGTTGATTTTACAATACATGCATATACAGTATATTACACACACAAAACTACATTAAAAGAACACTACTGACATTGCAAAGCCAAGCACTCAAAGTTAAGAAATGCCAGAATTAAGGTTGTCTAAGCAACCTTAATTCAGCCCCCTTGTGCATGTGCACTATAATACAGTCTTTAATTATGTTTTCACATATTATTTCCACAAGACTGCTGCCTCTTTCAGTGCACAGGATGGACCCAGCTCAGTTAATGACTCACTGTTGAAGATTTTGTTTTCTCTTTGTTGTTCAGTGTGTGGCCCACACCTTATTTACTGCAACCTGTTCAGACCTGCTTTGAAGACAGAATTATTAATGTCCTCTTGACTTTCCTATTGCACTCATCACTCTAGTATCCATATGCTTCACAAGGATTAATTCATTTATCTTCCCAACACCCTTGTGAAGTGAGAGGGCATTATTATCCCAGTTTTAAATATGGGGAGCTGAGGCACAGATATATTAAGGTCAAAAGTATCCATTAATTTTGGGAGCCAATATGAGATGCCTACAACCTGTTTTTTCCAGAGAACTTAACATTGTATATATTTTTTACATATTCAAGCACAGCTCTCCTTGACTTCATTTGTAGTTGTAATGCTCTGCACTTCAGCAAACTAGGCCCTAGTAAATCAAGTTGGGAACCCAGAAAATGAGGAACACCCAAGAAGTAGGAGTAGAGATAAAGCATAACAAAATCAATATATAAAGAATGGAAAAGTGGGAACGTAAATGGTAATGAATAGAAGTCAGGTTAAAAAATGTAGGTGACTGTTAAGGCCAAAGGAATCAATGGCCAATGGGATTAAAGACAGTGAGAAGACATTTTTTAAACCTATTAGGAATTTTTAAAATACCTACAGATAGAATAGTTTCATTGCTAGATGTGGATGGTAAATTGTAAATAGTAATGTAGAAAAGGCAAAAAGTTCAATAGATATTTCTGTTCTGTATGTGGAATGAAGCAGAGGATTTACCATCTGTAACAAAGGAGGCTGTGAGGCAGTATCTGCTAAAATTAAATATTTTCAAATCAACAGTCCTGAATAACTTACACCCAAGCATCTTAAAGGAACTAGCTAAAGAGATCACTGGCCCAATAATGCTAATTTTTAATATATCTTGGAAAACAGGAAATTTCCAAGACCTGGAGGACTGCCAGTGTAATTCCAATATTTTAAAAGGGATGACCCAAGGATGTATAGACTGGTTAGCTTCATGTTAATCCTGCGGGAAATAATAGATCAGTTAACTTGGGACTCTCAGTGACAGGTTGGAGACTAAAAATATAATTCATGCCTGTGAGCTTGGTTTCCTGGAAGTTAGCTCTTGTCAAACATACCTGTTGTCTTTTTTTTGACAGGATTGCAAGTCTTGTTGATAAAGTTAACTGTTGATATAGTATACTTGGATTTCCAAGGCATTTGACCTAATACTACATGAAATTCTGATTTAAAAATATGCATTGTATGGAATTAATTAACTTTTGAGTGCTTAACTTTGTGACCTTAGTAATATTAGTTTAACTTACTTTTTTGTGTAATTTCCTAGCTTTTTAGGAAAGCAAACTGAAAATAACAAAAATCCTACTGTGTGGCATCATATTGACATCCACATGGTTCATCAGTGGAGTTGGAAACTTTCAATTTACCATATAGACTTCTTGAGCTAACAAAATAACTGATAGCAATAGTAAGTTGTCATCCTCTATGAGGACAAGTATAAGAAGGGGATAAAACACAGTTTGCTCGTGGATATCACACATATTTGCTGGCCTCAGAGTGGATGGTGAAACTCAGGAACTTTGGGGTCCATTCCAAGCTCTGTCCATTTGCTCCGAAGCTCAACTCTTCTGCCCCGTCCACTCCAACCTGTCTTAGTCCTGTCTCTTTCCCACCCTGGCTCCTGATTTCAGTCACTTTCTCTTTGTCTGCCCAGTCCCAGTCTCCTCACAGGTTTCTCATTCCAGTCCCACCCTCCTTCATAGCCCGGTGCAGTTCCCCATTCCCAGCTCCTTATCCAGCTAGTCCCCCTCCCTGGGCTCCTCATCCAAATTCAGTCTTCCTCACCACCCTCTCCATGGGTCCTTGTCCCCATCTCTCTGCCACACTGGACCCTTAATAAAAACTGTTATTCTGTCTTGCAAAGCAAAGTGGAAATGTAACTTACAAATTGCAAATTCTCCCACACACCATAGAAAATAGTTGATTTTACAATATACACATATACAGTATATTACTGTATGCAGAGAGATGATTTTACAATACACACATATACAGTCCCAGTTCTCCTCCCACACTTCAGCCTCCTGTCAGATGTGTCTATCCTCTCCCATATCCTTGTTCACCCACACTGGTTCCTAGTCCCCAATCTCCTTGTCCAGTCTCCCTCCCTCCCTCCCCCGTGTCATCGTCTGCGCAGTCTCACCAACGAACTGGCTCCCAGTCATCCCCCACATTTCCCTCACTAGCTTCCAGTCCAATTCTGCTTGTCCAACCAGTTCCAGCATCTCTCCCGCCCCCGGGATCCCAGGCCCAGCTTCAGCACTTGCCACCACTCCCCTCACTCCCTGTCCTAGTCTCCTTGCCCTGTCAGTCCAAATCGCCTTACTCAGCCGGTCACAGTTTCTCTCCCTCTTCACATCCAGTCTCACCAGACTCCTTGCCCCAATCTACTCCTTCCCTCTCCACCTGATCTGGCTTTTGTCCTCTATGCATTTGAATCCGACATCCTCCTCCTCCACACAGCCTGAGAGGCAGAAGGGAGTCACTGAGAGCCCAGGAGATAAAGGCCCCTTGCTTTCAGCTCCAATGCCCAGCTCTGCCCTTGTCAAAAGGAGGTGGGAACAACTAGTACAGGGAAAGTCCATCTTGGCTAGTGTAGCCCTGCTTGGGTGAGCTTACTCAGTTACTCTGGGGGACAGTGCATGCACAGTCTGGTCAGCACCAGAAGCTCTGAGAGGCTTGAGCATGCTCATGGAGGATGAAATCTTCAGATAGCTTAGCTGTTAAACTGTAGCCAGTCTGTACTGCACATGTGCAAACTGCAGTTTTTCAAAGACTTATAACTAAGGCTAAGATTTAGTCATGGGCATTTTTAGTAAAAGTCATGGCCAAGTCACAGGCAATAGACAAAAATTGACGGCCCCGTGACCTGTCCATGACTTGTACTCTATACCCCTGACTAATTTTTTGGTGTTCTGGAGGACTCCGGGGACACAGCTGCCGATCTGGAGAGGGGCTTTGGGGCACCTGCTGGTGCTGGGGAGGGGGCCTTTGGGGTGCCTGCTCGTGCTGGGAGGGGGCTCCAGGGTGCCCTCTGGTGCTGGAGGGTGGAGGGGGCACAGGACCGCCGCTGCTGGCAGGGGGCAGCACGGGACCTCACATCCTCGTCAGTGAAGATGGATGCAAATGGCCTTGTCATCCTTAAGTGCACTTTTAACACCTGAATCGTCCAGTGCCCCACTTTGTTTGGAAAGCTTCCTGCTTTTGATGTACTTAAATGTTTTTGCTGTTAGCTTTTGTGGTTTTTGCTAGCTTTTCTCCAAATTCTTTTTTGGCCTGTCTAATTATACTTTTACACTTGACTTACCAGAGTTTATGCTCCTTTTTGTTTTCCTCACAAGGATTTGATTTCAAATTTTTAAAGGATGCCTTTTTGTTTCTCATCACCTCTTTTACTCTGTTTAGCCATGGTGCCACATTTTTGGTCCTTTTGTAGTTTAATTTATTTGGGATATAGGTTTAGTTTAAGCCTCAGTTATGGTGTACGTTTTCTTAAGTTTCCATGCAGCTTTCAGGCATTTCATTTTTGTAACTGTTCCTTTTGATTTCCATGTAACTAGCTTCCTCAGTGTTACGTAGTTTCCCTTTTGAAGTTAAATGCTACTGTGGTGGGTTTCTTTGGTATTTTCTCAAATTATAGAATATTAGGGTTGGAAGAGACCTCAGGAGGTCATTTAGTCCAATCTTCTGCTTAAAGCAGGACCAACCCCAACTAAATCATCCCAGCCAGGACTTTGTCAAGCTGGGCCTTAAAAACCTCTAAGGATGAAGATTCTCCTCCCTAGGTAACCCATTTGAGTGTTTCACCACCCTCCTCGTGAAATAGTTTTTCCTAATATCCAACCTAAACCTCCCCCACTGCAACTTGAAACCATTGTTCCTTGTTCTGTCATCTGCCACCACTGAGAACAGCTGAGCTCCATCCTCTTTGAAAACCAGCTTCAGGTAGTTGAAGGCTGCTATCAAATCCCCCCTTCACTCTTTTCTTCTGCAGACTAAATAAGCCCAGTTCCCTCAGCCTCTCTTCATAAACCATGTGCCCCAGCCCCCTAATCATTTTTGTTGCCCTCCACTGGACTTTCTCCAGTTTGTCCATATCCTTTCTGTAGTGGGGAGTCCAAAACTGGATGCAGTACTCCAGATGTGGCCTCATCAGTGCCAAATAGAAGGGAATAATCACTTCCCTCGATCTGCTGGCAGTGCTCCTACTAATGCTGCCCAATATGCCATTAGTTTTCTTGGCAATAAGGGAACACTGTTGACTCATATCCAGCTTCTCATCCACTGTAATCTCCAGGTCCTTTTCTGCAGAACTGCTGCTTAGCCAGTTGGTCCCCAGCCTGTAGCAGTGCATGGGATTCTTCTGTCCTAAGTGAAAGACTCTGCATTTGTCCTTGTTGAATCTCATGAGACATTTTTTGGCCCAATCCTCCAATTTGTCCCTGTGGACCCTATCCCTACCCTCTAGCATATCTACCTCTTGCCCCAGCTTAGTGTCATCTGCGAACTTGCTGAGGATGCAATCAATCCCAATCATCCAGATCATTAATGAAGATGTTAAACAAAACCAGCCCTAGGACCAATCCCTGGGGCACTCCGCTTGATACCGGCTGCCAACTGGACATCGAGCCATTGATCACTACCCGTTGAGCCCAAAAATCTAGCCAGTTTTCTAGCCCATTCATCCAAATGTTTCCCAGGAAGTTAAATTTAATTACATTATGGTTGCTATTACTGAGCAGTTCAGCTATATCTACCTCTTGGACCAGATCCTGTGCTCCACTTAGGACTAAAGCATGAATTGCCTCTACTCCTGTGAGTTGCAAGATTAGCTGCTCCAAGAAGCAGCCATTTACGTTATCTAGAAATCTTATCTCTGCATTCCATCTTGAAGTGGGTTAAGTTTAGAGAGGGCGTGTGAGAGCCAGGTACACTTAACAAACATTCTCTAAACTCCCTCACAAAAATCCTCTTTTTGCTACTCCTGTTTGCTGGCTTCTCTGGTCGCTTAGGATCTTGCTTTTTAAAGCCTTGTTCTCCCTATCAAGGGAACCTATAGGAATTTGGGATCAAAGGATGGGAGGCTAGAGCCTTGTTAGGAAGCTCTCAGCCTTTATTTTATCATTATTTTTATCCATATTTTTCCCAGGATCTGTGTCAGACTTATAGTTTATATTTACCCAGGTCATCTTATTTACCCTTTTGAAGTATTGGCATGATATTAACTTTCTACCAGTCTTCTAGAACTTTCCTTATATTCCAAGACTTATTGAAAATCAACATTAAAGGTCCACTAAGCTCCTCAGCCAGCTCTTTTAAAACTTTTGAATGCAAGTTATCTGATTTTAAAATGTCTAATATTAGTAGCTGCTATTTAGCATCCTCATGAATTACTGTTGGAATGGAAACAGTATCGTCATCATCATCAGACGATATGACTACATCATCTGGCTTTTTTCCCAAATACAGAACAGAATATTTATTGAACACTTCTCCATTTTCTGTATTGATAATTTTACCATTTCCATCTAGTAATGGACAAATACCATTGTTAGGATTCTCTTTTGTCTTAATATACTTAAAAACCGTAATGCTGCTGATCATTGTTTTCTCCTTATGTTCCTTTGCTTTCCTTATGAATTTTATACAATTCCTAGCTTCTGATTTATATTCATGATTATCAACTGTCCCCTTTTTAACTTTTTTATAGATGCCTTCAGTTTCCCTCTAAGCCAGGTCTTTTTTTTTTTTAACCCGTACAACCTTCTTCCTAGACTGGAATTGTAGCTTTGGGGACAATTCCCCATTATCATTCACATGTTTGTAATTGAATTCTTCCTCCCAGCTGATTTGTCTCATAATTGTTTTCAGCTTAGTGAAATTGGTCTCTTCAAAGTAGCATATATACACTTTTTGGTCTGGCCTTTATTCTGTTTGCACATAATAAATGTGACAGTTGTGACATGATCAGTTGTACCAAAGCTACTACTAATTTTTAGTTCTGTGATCAGTAGTTCTTTATCTGTCAAGACAACATCTCATATAGAATTCCCTCATGCTGGATGACTTCTTGAGTTAGGAAATTTTCATCTGCAATATTTAGAAAATCCAAGGGTATTTTGGTACTGGCAGCATGAGACTTCCAGCATTCACTTAGATTGAAGTCCCCAATGATCAGGATTCCCTCAGTTCCTTCTTACCACTGGTGATGGTGCTGGAATGTCTCCTTGCCTCGGCAAGCTTACCTTTCTCAACTATACCTAGCTGTGAATGTCTTGTAGATAGTTTATAGAAAGTTTGTATAGTTTTATTAGTTCCCTTAGTGCTAAATTAAAAATAGTTTGTTAGTCCCGTATGGGACTTAGCCTAGGGACGGGGCATGCCCCGATCCCCAGGCTTAAAGCCGTGTGACCTCTGTAAAAAACCTATGCCAGTCAGTGATCCCCATCAATGCAGTCTGAAGTGCTTGGGGGAAACCCACGTGAGCGACAAGTGTCGCATTTGTAAAAGCTTCAAGCCGTGAAACAAAAAGGAGCGCGACATTCAACTTAGAGCTCCGTATGGAGCTGGCACTCACATCGGCCTCAGAGCAAGCTAGATCGGACTCCACTCCAAGCACCGCAGCATCGGTGCGGAGTCACCACCGGCACTGACCTCCGACTGACATTCTCCTATATCCCATAAAGGGAAGGAGAGAGCCTGGGGAGAACAAAGACCCTCACAGGGCAGCTCCTCCTCCTCAGGACAGTGGCCAGGCTCCAGAGCCCATTGAGCTGTCGAGCCTTCTGTGAGACTCTCCCGCCACCCCGGTAAGTGGCAGAGACACTTGGCACCTGGCAGTGCCATCCACGAGGAGGCCTTTCAGGCCGCTAAGGACATATTGTCCCTTACAATGCTGCCCACGCCAGCCAGCGAGATGCCCCATTCGGGGGGTAAATTTTCAGTGATCCCCATCTGTGTAGCACCACTCCCTGCCACAGAGGGTGCCCTGCCAGTGCTCACCTGAGCAGTGCCAGCCCCCAGATACGGGTCAGCTTACCTGTCAGAGTTCCCAGGGTTATTCCCCGGACTCTAGACAGAGTTCCCTGGGATCCTGGTGCCAATTGCCAGCACTCCAGCACAGACCCGTGGAGGCACATCGCCAGTCCCCAGAGTCCCGGCATTGGTCCCCGGACAGTCGGTGTTGCTCTCTGATCTCGCGGCACCACTCCAGAGTCAAGACGCTGATCCCCAGAGTGTCATCACTGGTCTCTGGATTGCTGGTACGGGTCTCCAGAGGCATGCCAATAGTCTCCTGAGCTGAGATGTCAATCCTCTTGCTCCTGCTCTCATTCCCGGTCAACAGAGCGACCCGCTCTCAAAGCATGAGGTGTCGATCGATAGGTTATTGTCATGGATCCTCCAAATGCCGTCACCAGAGATGCGGCACCAAGAGCTGTCATCCTGGTACAGGTCCCCATTGGAGACCTGGGGAGAGGGCTGATGGGACAGGGGTAGACAGATGGCAGCAATACCATTCTGGTCCCCAAGACAAGTGTCCCCCTCCTCAGGCTCTGAGAGGGAGATCGAAAAACTGCCTATGGGATAAGGCCAACCACTGAGGGCATTGGCATTCCCCTCAGTGCCACCAGCAGGCACATGCCCCAAGGCCAGTGGCCGGCTCTTTGGCAGCTATGGAACCCATGGGGGTTTCCTCAATCATCGCAGCCTCAGGGGCATCTGGAAAACAGTCGATGACAGTCTCCCACTCATCCCCTGACTCAGAAGCAGAGTCAGAGCCTACCTCGGTGGAAGCTCCCATGGCAGAGGGAACAGAGTTGGCCGACCTGCCTATACCCACCTCCTCATCCTCTTCGCCCAATGAGGATAGCGGGACCTTCCCACACAGTTCCCCAGGATGATGTAAGGCTCACCAAGAGCTTCTAAAGAGAAGGCATCTAACCTGGGGCTGGAGGCCAAGGATTTGGCAGAATCCTTTGACTCCCTAGTTGTATCAGCAGCCAATGAGCACGATAGACAGGGCCAACCGGGATCAACCCCTAAGAGCCTCAATCTCTTTGACAGAAAAATTTATTCTACTGCCAGCCTCCAGTTAAGAGTGGCCAACCATCAGGCCCTACTCAGCTGTTATGATTTTAACATTTGGCAGTCCATTGCCAAGTTCGAGGACTCGCTGCTGGAGGAGCCCAGGAAGAAGTTCCTGGCTATCCTTCACGAGGGTAGGGCTGTGGCCAGGGCAGCCCTCCAAGCGGTCTCAGATGCAATGGAGTCAGATGCAAATGGACTTTGGCTATTTCCATGAGGCATGCATCCTGGCTACAGTTATCGGGCCTATCAGTGGAGGTTCAGCAGTCCATCCAGGACTTCCCATTCGATGGCCTGGCACTGTTTTTGGAACAGACAGACAGCAAGTTACATGGCCTGAACGACTCTAGGGCTACCTTGCGCTCTCTGGGCCTTTACACACCGGCGCCTGCGAGAAAGCGGTTCAAGCC
Source organism: Eretmochelys imbricata (assembly GCF_965152235.1). Taxonomy (NCBI): domain Eukaryota; kingdom Metazoa; phylum Chordata; order Testudines; family Cheloniidae; genus Eretmochelys; species Eretmochelys imbricata. Next base: position 247,896,834 of record NC_135573.1, read on the forward strand.
GCAGCAGTCCCACAGGTTTGGAGGCCATTCCCAATCGGAGCCCTTCCTCAAGAAGGGCAAGGGCTACAAGCGCCTGCAAGGCCAACAGCTGGCCTCCTCAGCTTACTCAAGCTCTATCCACAACAAATTGGGTAATAAGCAGGCATTTTGAAGGTGCGCTTGAGGGCGACCTTCCATCCTGTGTCCTGGATCCAGAACCCCGTTATTTTCCAACCGCGTGTTCCCCTTCTACCCTTCCTGGACCCTTAACATCAGACCAGTGGGTCCTCAGCACAGTAGCAGTGGGGTATACCCTCAGTTTATTTCTATCTCTCCCCCCTACCTTCCCTCTTCAGGGACCCTTCTCACATGTATCTGGTCACTCAGGAGGTACAAGGCCTCTTGTGGGTGGGAGCCATGGAAGAAGTTCCTTTTCATCTGTGGGGAAAGGGTTTTACTCCCACTATTTTTGTTTCCAAAGGCCAAGGAGGGGGGTCTACACTGCATTCTCGACCTGTGAAACCTCAACAGGTATCTCAAGAAATTGAAGTTCCGCATGGTCTCCCTAGCCTCCATCATTCCTTCCCTGAATCCAGGAGACTGGTATGCCACCCTCGATCTGAAAGATACTTACTTTCACATATCAATATTTCACAGATACAGAAGGTTCCTATGATTTGTGGTCAGGACTGCCCACTACCAATTTGCAGTGCTCCCTTTTGTCCTAGCAATTGTGCTGTGAAATGCATGTCAATAGTGGTGGTCTACCTCAGACATTGGGATATCAAAATCTACCCGTACCTCAACCACTGGCTCATCAAGGGGCGCTTCAGAATCCATGTCCGGTGTAGCTGGAACTGGATAAATTCTGGAGGCCATTAATGGCTATTAGCCAGGATTGGTAAGGAATGGTGTCCCTAGCCTCTGTTTGTCAGAGGGTGGAGATGGATGGCAGGAGAGAGATCACTTGATCATTACCTATTAAGTTCATTCTCTCTGGGGCACCTGGCATTGGCCACTATTGGTAGACAGGATACTGGGCTGGATGGACCTTTGGTCTGACCCAGTATGGCCGTTCTTATGTTTTTATGCACTTGTCAAGCTCTGGGCCTGTTGATAAAAGAACAAAAATCAACATTGGTTCCAGTTCAAAGGATAGAGTTTATTGGAGACGTCATCTACTCCACCTGAGCCAGAGCCTTTCTGCCAGAGGCCAGATTCAGGGCAATATCTGATCTGATCATCAGTGTCACTGCCCATCCGCTCACCACTGCCCGGGTCTATCTCAGACTATTGGGGCACATGGCTGCATGCACATATGTTGTTCAGCACGCAAGGCTCAGACTACGTCCTCTCCAGATGTGGCTGGCGTCAGTCTCCCTGGCCAGGCATCACCTGGACAAGCTCCTCATGATCCCACTGTGAGTACTTACCTCCCTGTAGTGGTGGTCTGACCGGGTGCTAGTGTTGGAAGGTGTGCCGTTTGCGAGCCTACGACCCATGGTTTCCCTGATATCGGATGCGTCCAACCTCAGTGGGGGAGCACATCTCGGTGTGCTGCGGACTCACAGACTATTGTCATGAGAGGAGTTGGCATTCCATGTAAACGTCAGGGAACTCAGAGCCATCCATCTGGCTTGCAGAGTGTTCCTTTCCCAACTATCCTGTCGAGTAATGCAGGTGCTGACTGACAATACGGCCTCCATGTTCTATGTCAACAGGCAAGGGAGAGCTTGTTTGTAGGCTCTGTGCCAGGAAGCCCTTCGTCTATGGGACTTCTGCATTCAGCATGTGATCCACCTGGAAGCCTTGCACCTCCCCGGTGTCCGGAACACGCTAGCGGATCACCTCAGCAGGCCCTTCTTCTCTCACCATGAGCGGACTCTTCACTCGGAGGTCATCAGGATGCTGTTCCAAAAGTGGGGAGCTCCCTGAGTGGACCTGTTCGCCACCAGACAGAACAGAAAATGTCATCAGTTCTGCTCTCTGCAAAGTCTCGGCAGGGGCTCGCTTTCCAATGCCTTTCTCCTGTCCTGGTCAGGAGACCTGATGTACGCCTTCCCACCCATTCTGCTCATCAGCAAGGTCCTCTTGAAAATCAAGCAGGAAAAGGCACAGGTCATTATGATTGCCCCGGCTTGGCCTCACCAACGTTGGTTGGGCATGCTCATGGACCTAGCCGTAACAGCCCCGTGGGCACTTGCCAGCCACCCGGACCTTCTCTCACAGGATCACAGTCAGTTGCTGCATCTGAGCCTTGCCCCTCTCCATCTCACAGATTGGATGCTGTGTGACTGAATCCAGAGGAGTATTGCTTGGGAGTCACCTATAATCAGGTGCAGCAAGTGCTCTTGGAGAGCAGAAAGCCCTCCAGAGCAACTTACTGGGAAAGTGGAAGCAATTCTCCTGCTGGGCATCAGAACAGAATATCTCCCCCACCCACTTGTCACTGCAGGCCATTTTAGATTACCTGCTTCACTTAAAGCACTAGGGCCTCACGTTCTCTTAAATCAAGGTTCACCTGGTGGCCATATCGGTCTTCCATCCTCGCGTCCAGGGTAGATCAGTATTCTCTGAGATAACGATCAGGTTCCTAAAAGGTCTTGAAAGATTCTTTCTGCCAGTCTGGGACCCGGTCCCCAAACAGGACCTCAATGTGGTGCTCACCAGGCTCACAGCTCATCCGTTGAGCCTATGGCTTCTTGTTTCCTTTCCCACCTGTCATGGAAGGTTGCATTCCTTGTACCTATTACCTCCACAAGGCAAGTCTCCGAGATTAAAGCCCTTATTTTGGAGCCCCGTACACGGTATTCTATAAGGACAAGGTTCAGCTGCGGCCCCATCCAGCCTTCCTGCCAAAGGTTGTGTTGCACTTCCATGTCAATCAGGATATTTTTTTCCTGGTGTTCTGTCCAAAGCATTACTCCACTAATGAGGAGAGGCATCTGTATACTCTAGATGTCGGGCATGCCCTGGCTTTCTAGTTGGAGCACACCAAGCCCTTCTGCAGATCAACTCAGCTCTTTATTGAGATAGCTGACAGGATGAAAGTCCTTCCTGTGTCTTCTCAGAGGATTTCGTCTTAGATCACCACCTGCATCCGTACTTGTTATGAGTCGGTGCAAGGGCTCAGGCATCTTTGGCTGCCTTCCTGGCACATGTCCCTATCCAGGACATCTGCAGGCCTACAACATGGTCTTCGGTACACACGTTCACAATGCTTTGGCAGAGCTGTGTTGCAATCGACATGTCCATGAACTCCTACCTGCCTCTGGAGGTACTTCTTGGGAGTCACCAACAATGGAATGAACATGAGCAAGCACTCAAAAAAGAAAAAATGGTTACTAATCTTTCATAACTGTTGTTCTTCGAGATGTGTTGCTTATGACCATTCCATGACCCACCCTCCTTCCCCTCTGTCGGAGTTCTGGCAAGAAGGAACTGAGGGAAGAGGGAGCCAGTGGTGCCCCTTATACCAGAGCTTATGCATGCCACTCCAGAGGGTGCCAGAGCCGGTCCCCTACGGATACCACTGAGGGAAAAACTTCCGGCACCGATGCATGTGGCGAGCACAAACACCTACAATGGAATGGACACAACATATCTCGAAGAAGAACAACCGTGACAAAAGATTAGTAACTGTTTTTTTCCCTACAAATAGATAGATGCTTAAGGAGCCACTCATCCTGTTCCCTAGTGTGATTTTGGTGGTCTGTAGCAGACACCAACTAATATCTCATCTTGTGATTTGTCTGTTAGGACATTGATCCATAAGCATGCAAGATCACTGTTTTCCAAGTTCTCTGTGACTCAAACACATAATGTCCCCTTTTGCCTACTTGATATTTCATAAGTTCCGGTAAGTTTTATAACCACTGAGTTTTATTTTCCAATGTTGTTAATCATCCCACTAGGTTTCAGTCATACCAACTCGATTGAATTTATGTTAATAAATGAACCAAGTCCTGTTTGTTATCCAGTCTAGTAGCACTGGTGTAGAGCCAATTAAAGAATTTCTTCTCTTTGTGGCCTTTGATTCCATGATTAATTTTGTTCTCAACATCTCGATTTTGTGCTGAGTGTTCATATCTTCCTCTTTTTACCCTGCCCTTTGTTTTTAGTTTAACACACACACCCCAGCCTGCCTGTAGGTTCCCCTTCTACTGAGATGGAGGCCATCCAAATTCTACAGTCTCCTCTCATCGTAACAGGTGGACCAACATTCCACAAAAACAAAAAGTGCCCATGTCATCTTAATAGCAATATTCCCATGGATATCCATGGAAGCAGGATCAACCCCTAAACTTTTATCAAAACTTGGATCCTTACAGTCAGTGTCAGCTGAACAACCAAGGACCAAACTACCCTCTCCCCCAGAGGTCCTTCCAAGCCAAGGTTGAAGCTGAAAGAACAACCAGGTTTTGCACTCCTGCTATCTGTACTATGTCTATTCTATGGATATACAGAACACTTCAGATTCCTGAATTTTTTTAACATAGCACTAAATTCACTTAAAATATTAGCCCAAAATATAGTGCCTTTTAAAAAAAGTAAATTAAAATTCTGCATATGAAGAGCCCTTATAGATTAGTAGTCTAGCAAATGCGAATTACATAACCACATTCTATTACATTTTATTTTTACACGCAGTTTATTTTATACCCTTTATCCTCTTAAAACCTGTTAACATCAGGCAACCACACAGAAAGAAAATGTCACAGGATAAGTCCTGCAACTTTTAGTATAAATTCATCATAATATAAACATTTCCATGACAATTACTCTGAAAACTGAAAACAGCTGACCCTGCAGTGCCCTACCCCCCTGCTGGGTTATATTTAGTGGCTATGCATTGCAAATTTTCCTCGGTAAATACAGTAATGAATAGAACGTTGTCATCTCTTTGAAAAAAATCTTTGTCTAAAAGTTTACCTCTCAGAAGCAATATTTCTGTAATGTTAGACAATATGAACTTTCTTGAGGCCAAGTGTTCTATTCATGCCTTTATTATCACAAATATGAACTACTGTAATGTTCTATAATGACTTGTTAATAGTAGGTTCATAAAACTTTAGATGTCTGAATTGCAGCACTTTGTGTCTTGAATAAAACTTGAAAATCTAGGAGAGCTTCAGTTTCACTATGTCTGTGTTAAGATCTGTTTTAAAAATGTTTTCATTGTTTTAAAAATTAGTTTGGGGCAGTATATACTCTAGTCTGCTGTGCTCAGTTTACTCATAACAGCTTCCATTCAATGAACTACTTATTACAAATCAGGGTGAAACTAAAAACTCACAGGGACAAGGACTTCAGCAATCGTGGCTCAATATGGAACTCTTCCAAATCACATTAAAATTAGTGTGCCAACATTTTCAAGGCTTGATGAAAGCTTGCCTCTTTAACTTTGCTTTTCACAGTTGCCTGCATTCTTGCTGGCTGTGAAGCACTGTTTGTTGTTGTTTATGTGTATTTGTTTTACCCTTATGCAGTATAAAGTCTGCTAAATGAATGGTATTATCTATGATAAAGATTAATTGTAAAATATTATCTTCTTTGTGGTGTGCTGGCCTTGAGCCAAACTCCACTCTTCCCTTATTTGATATAAGTCTGAAGCAGCTTCATTCAGTGGCATTTAAACCAGTAGAGCAGAATTTGGGCCCTGACCTTTTCTGTTTGAATGTTTTATAAGGAGGTAGTTTTAAAGCTTCAGAGAAGACCGTTCCTCGTTATGTTGTTTTTTTTAAATTTGGGCTACTGGGAGTTAAAATCACACATAAAATTTAGCAAGTATCGTGGGTTCATCTTCTCTTAGCAGACGTATGTGCACATAAGAAAATGTGACCTTTTAAAGTGTTGCAAATTACTACCCCAAAATCATTAGTCACATTGAAAACGTTGGCACCTAAATTTAATAGGTCATAACCTGCATTTATAAGCCAGAAAATGCAATTGGAGGTATAGTTCAAAGTGATTTTCTTTCCCTTTGAAGACAATCTGATATATTGTATTTGCTATCCTTTGAGAAGCATGGTTGATTCTCAGTGGAAAACTGCTAGACTCTATGCTCTGTGTTGGTTATAATGGAGGGAAAATAAAATAAAATCATACAAGGGCTGAGGAAAGAAAGAGTGGTTATATTTTTAAATGTGGACTAGAGGCTCATTTTAAAAACTTGCATACAGTGGTGTGTGTGTAGTAAGAGAAACTAATTTAATCCCAGTAAGAGTAATGATTGCTAGTTTGTTTACAAACTCAAGTCCCTGGTTTGAACTAAGAGATCATGATCAATGTTAAGGTTACACTTCGTCAGAGTACTGTAGGCTGACTAATGAAATATGGCTTGAATCTGATTTGCCCTTCCGTGTAGCCCTTGAATGAACATTCTTCTTCAAGTCATGTCCCTAAGGGTGCTCCACTTCAGGTGAGCATGACCCTCTCAAGCCTTTGATGAGAGATTTCTAGCTAGCAGTGTCGTTCAGCCTGCACATGCACCTCTTTACTTAAACCATTTTGCTGTGGAGGCCCTGGAAGTTTGCAGTGGTGCTGTGATATTAAGTGATGTGTTTTGCTGGAGGAAGACATCCAACTTGTATTCCTTCTAATGACTAGAAGTGACAGGAATTGTTTCATATCCAGGCTCCCTGCCAGTCACTGTCAAACTTAGAGTATGTAGCCAAAGGCTAAATTGGGGTCACGGCTGCTTCAACATGACTGGACAACTAATCCTTTGTTAGAAATTTCACTTCTGGGTTTTAGTTAGTTAGTTTCTAGATGGAAATATTTTCATTGCATTCTGAAAACATATATGTTGTATACAACCCAGAGCAAGCACGTTTTGGAAGGATTCAAACTAAGATTAATTTTGGTCTGGTTGTCTTTTTGATTTGAGGATGTAAATAAAATCCCCTCAGATTCAAAAAAATTCCTTGTGGTATCTGAGGGGATTTTATTTACATCCTCAAATCAAAAAACCAATTATATATATATAACCAATATATATAATTGGTTTTTTGATTTGAGGATGTAAATAAAATAATTTATATATATATAATATGCGGGGGGCGGGGTCAGGATGGTGCAGAATGAGAGAGATTTTTTTTTTCTCTTTTCTTGCCTTCCTTGTTGAGTCTGGCTCACTCAGTCAGATATTGGTTTGACCAGTGCTGCCTTCTTGATGGCATATTGTACATAATTCTGTTTAACTGCTATCCTATACCTCAAGGGTTTTCGAATATTTAAAGTAATATTTACAGAAAACATTTCTTCTCCATTGACACCTGCCATGCTACTTGGATTTCATACTGGTGAAATATTTTTTTCCCATAAAATCTGTGGAAAACACCCCCCAAATATATAACTTATTATTATAGCAACTAAAATATGCTAGGCACTTCCCAAACAAACAAGGAGACAAATTCCTGTCTAAGGATCTGACCTTGCAAACACTTAGGCTATGTCTACACTTAAACCTCTACAGCTGCAGCACCTCAATGTAGATACTCACTGCAGCAATGGGAGGAGTTCTCTCATTGCTATATCTAATTCACCAAACTGAGAGGCAGTAAATAGGTCAATGGAAGAATTCTTCCATCAATCTAGCACTGTCTACACCAGGAGTTAGGTTGGCTTGACTAAGTTGCTTGGGGTTGGATTTTTCATGCCCCCTCAGTCACATAGCTGGGTTGACCTAACTTTTTAGTGTAGGCCTGGCCTTAGGCACATGCTTAACTAGTCTCATCTGGTCATTGGGTTGACTACTCACATGTTTTGCACTGACTACTCACATGGGTAAAGTTAAGCACATGTGTAACTGTACAGGATCGGACCTAAATGCCGGATTGTGCAAATGCTTATTATCAAGGATAGTACCATAAGAAGCCCATTGTCTTCAATGCCTGAGTGAGAACGAGTCTTCAGTGGCTCTGCTCAAACGACTGTATGGTGTTCCCAAAGAAACTCTAGGCCCACTATACAGATAAAGAATAGAGGATAGAAGGCATGATAGAGAAGCAGTATGATTGTGTGGTGAAATTTAGCCTGTGTCCTGTACTTCTGCTATTTTTGTATCAAATTGTTTGTAAACATTTTCTAATGCTAATGTTGGTAACATTTCAGTTTAATATTTAAATGACTCAATCCTTCCTTAAAAGATTAGTCTCTGGAAAAACAAAATTTTAGTTACAAAAACTGTTGTTTTCATGAGGTATGATTTGTAAAGACTGCATGAGTGGCAGCAGGTTTGTAATGTGAACACTTTAACAGGACAGTTAAATCCTGTACTGTAGGAGTTAAATTAAATTGAGTCCATAAAATGGCCATTTATATTCAAGTGCCATCCTGAGCGTCCAGTTGTAGGAATGACTTTTTTTAGAATTGCTATTTGATAATTGGGCCCTATAATCTGTTCAGAAATTGATAATGAGCGCTCAAACAGTATCCAGCTCACAGTCCCCTCAACTTCCTCAGACGGACGATACCCAGTATCTTGTTGGGTGTGGCCCTTAGGGGAGTAGAAGTGCTGATTTCATTGCAAGCTCCCCTTTTCCTACTGATGCTATGGGACCTGTTTGTCAGGTGCTTTGTAAGAATTGGGTTCCTCTTGACTGCATGTTCGGAACTGGCAGACCAGGACAGATTGGAGGAGAGGCAGGCCTCATGAGCATCCTTCAGGGGAGTTCTGGTCCAACCACCATTTTCATATGCAGATATTCATACCGCACTGCAAGTCTGGAACATTAGCAGTTAAACTCTTCAAAAAACATACTCTGAATTGTTGCTAACTAGTTTCATTGTGTGCTCTGCTGACACTGTCAGTCTGTAAATCCATTTCAGCTTGTTTACTTCGCTTTGAATGATCCTGAACTCTTTTTTTAAATGCACGTCTAACTCCTTTTATTCTTGGTTTGGAACATGAGTGCTTTTTTGCTTTCATCTTTTAATTTGACACCATTGCAAACTGCCAGCCTCTGAAACTAGGTAATTGGGCAACACAAATGGCAGATCATAATCTTGGACAGCTCACTGAAGATTCCTGATCCGTGTGCAGTGTACAATACAGCAATTAAGATATTAGGCTGCATTAATGAGACAGAAATAATACAGAAAATATGTAATTCAGTTGTCTTGTTCTACCGCATTCAGTTTTGGTCAGCATCTCAGAAAAGGCAAAGAGCAAAACATAAAAAAGTAAAGAAGATGAGTAAGAGGAGATGTGGTTTATGGGACTGAATATAAAATAAAGAATAGTTTAGAGAAGGATTGAGTGTTCTTACAATATTTATTCTACCTTTTCCTATGGGGGAAAAACAAAGGAGGGAACTCAAAAGTTAAACATTTGAAATGGAGAGCATGAGTTATAATGTAACATAGAATTAACCTGCAGCACTTGCTATATTGAAGAAAATAGCATAGTACATTTTAAACAAGGATTCAACATTTATTTAAATTAGGAATAACATTGCAGTCACAGCAGCTAGAATACAATTGGGACCCTGCAATTTCAGGGCTGGTCAGCTGCAGGCAAGTTAGGAAAACATGTTCTACCATATAATATTATGTAATTACATATATTATGGGTGTGGTTTACATTTTCCTCTGAAGCATCTGGCATTGGGAAAGAGGACACTGAACAAAATGGACCACTGGTACAGTACTCCCATGTAGTGTTTCTTAGGGAACTAAGGACTCTTACACTGCCTTTTGCCATATTGTGTGTTATTGATTCCTGTTAAGTTGTTTTATATTTTCTCTAGTTCTCTTAAGATTTGGTGAGCAAGCTAGACCTGACTGGTGTAGTTCTTGCCTGTTTGATTTAGCACTTTCTTCTGTGACTCTCATGGTGGAAAATACATAAATTACTTTCTTTATTAGGGTAAGAAGCAATAAATGTCTAAGGACTGATTCTCATTGTCTTGCACCTTATATAGTCAGTTCTTCCTGTGAAAAGTGGGTGCAAATTTTATCAGTTCAGAATTGTGGCATTGTGCAAACACATTCGCTTTGAACAGATGTAAATTGCAACAAAAGAAGCAAGGAGGAGGAGAATCAGGCTCTTAGGCTCAGTCTACACAGAAAGTTGCACTAGTTTAATGGAAGTTGTGTATTTAAATTGACTTAAACTGGTATGTGACTATGTTGAGAACATAAGAACTGCCATAGTGGATCAGACCAATGTTCCATCTAGCCCATTATCCTATATCCAACCACCACTAGTTCCAGAGCTTTAGGGAGGAAGAGTGTACAGCACAGGGTAATTTTGGAGAGATCCACCCATATTCCGCTCCTGACTTCTGGCAGTCAGAGGTTCAGGGTCACCATTGATAGACCTATCCTCCATGAACTTATCTAGTTCTTTTTTAAACCCAGTTATACTTTTGGCCATCACAACATCCCATGGCAATGAGTTCCTCAGGTTAATTGTGCACTGTATAAAAATATTTCCTCTTGTTTATATTAAACCTGCTACCTATTAATTTCATCAGGTGACCCCTAGTTTTTCTATTGTGGGAAAGGCTAAATAACATTTCTCTATTCACTTTTTCCACACCATTGATAATTTTACAGACTTCTATCACATCCCACCTTAATTGTCTCTTTTTTCTAAGCTGAACAATTCCAGTCTTTTTAGTCTGTCCTCATATAGAAGCAATTCCATACCCTTGATCCAATGGTGGAACTGGTGTGGCCACGGGGGCCATGCCCCCACTTTTTAACCTGGGCATAGTTTGGGGGGTGGGGGCAAAAAACACCTTTTTTGAAAATTCTTTATTTGATTTAAACTTGGTTTACGTAAGTCAGTTCCTTACTGACTTAAATGTACATGCACTGTGAGGCCCCTTTATACTGCTGCAATGGTGCAAAGGAGCTTTAGGGTAACAAAAAATTCAGATGTGTAAGCTTTATCAATTTACATGCAAAAAAACCCCAAACCCAAACACAACTGAGCTGTAGCACAGCTAAACCAACAGATTGTAAGGCCTGACATTTTAGTGAATTTTCCCTTGAAAATAGCAGTCCAAGCCACTGCCCCTTTGCATTCCTGTACATCAAACAGTGTTTTCTTTCCAACAGTTCTTATTAACTTTAAGCAATATGCATATGGAGTTACATGTTGTCTTTAGTACATTATGCAGCCTAAGTATTAGTAGGATGAATGTTATTGTACTGAGAAATTACATAACGGAGATTATTTTTAGATGAGTAAGTATGAAATATTTTAGAATTATGTCACTAGAAATTAATAACCTAATTAATAACACAATCACTAGTTATATCAGCTGGATGTGTTACAATAATTTGTCTAAGAAACCTTTGGAAATTTTGTAATATTTATTAGTGCATGTGGCCCTGCCATTGCAATTTATCAACACATCTTGAAACACAGTTTATTTAGCATTTAAATAGTTAAAGGGACAGGGGAGAAATTCCACAGCTCTAATTCCACTTCAACTCCAGTAGGCATAGAACCTAACCTTACACTGATTTTGAAATTCATGGACTAGAGGGAAAAAATGTAAATTACAGAACTAGCAAAAATGAAAGAGCTAGGAAAGAAGAAATTAAATCCTCGTATATGGACCAGATCCTTAAAGCTGTAATGGAAATGGTAGGGTCTGTTTTAAACAGAAAGGATGAAGCTGGCACACAAAACCTATAGTCCCATTAACTTGTTAAACAACAGAGCCCTATTCATATTGTTGAAACTGCAGTTGTCATTCAAACAATTTAATATATTCATCTTGAATGTTTTATTTCCACAATAACATTGCAAAGACAACTGTCTTTTAGCAACTGAAATCCGGTGAGATTTGGGCACCCAACTCTCTAAGGCTCCTTTGGAAGTCCCATACAAAATGTCTTTTGCCGCAGTTTGAAGGAGAGCAGGCATATTTAATCATCAAACGTCATCACTGGCACGAGAGAAGCTAAAAACAAAAAGCACAAATGCCAGTGTGTTTTTCTTTTAAATAATGAAGATGACTGGGGAGGAAAAAAATCTTGATAAATTATTAAAAATAAAGTAATGTAGTGCATGCAAGGCCTGGTCCAAAGCCCACTGAAGTCAATGGAAAGACTCCAATGATTTCAGTATTCATCCGATGAAGTGAGCTGTAGCTCACAAAAGCTTATGCTCAAATAAATTGGTTAGTCTCTAAGGTGCCACAAGTACTCCTTTTCTTTTTGCAAATACAGACTAACACGGCTGTAACTCTGAAACCAATTATTTCAATGGCTGTTAGATCAGGCTCTTATTTACTGCCCTGTACTTTATTCTAATTTACTAGGAGTAGGCAAAACAGGAAATTCAACCTACAGAGTCTTGGCCTTGGAAGACTGAAAGAAAGTGCTTATCAGAAGATAACATCTATATAGCACTTCGAAAAATTCTTCTCTAGGAAATAAAAAGTTAAAAAATCCCACATGTTTTAGAATAGTCCATAGCATTGAGTAATGCACATAAATCTCTTAGTGTTACTCATTGGAATGTAGTGTTGCAGGGTGCTGAGGAAAAGGAGAATATGAGAAATGTTAAGTCCCATCAGTTCTTGACATGAAGTCATACAGATGGTGTCTGCTGTACCCAGGCTCTCTCATAGGAAGGCCAGACTGGTCTGACAGTGAATTTCCCTATGATGACTTGTAGCCAGTCTCTCTCATACAAGCCCCTAGTGCACATATTCTGATTAATCATGGGTGATGAGCCTCTGAATTTCAGAAATCAGTTTCTACTTAGTTCTAAGTTTATAAAAGTACAGCTGATGCTGTGCCTGTTTGATTGGGGGAGGCAAAGAATGTAGAATCAGTGCAATTTATTCTGAAATGAGAATATGCAAACATGGAAAAAAAGTTAGGGTAAGCAATGCAGACTAAACATGACATAAATTTGATATACTTGGCACCAACCATTTACATTTTTCCTAAACAAATACCTCCCCGTCAAGACCAAAACTAAAAAGAATGTATAATCTCTCTTGATTGGGTGGCGCATCTCAAAGGGTCACTAACATTTTCGGAAATACAAGAATTTCATGATAACTCAAGTGGTGGTCATGAGGGGCACCAAATGATCCTGATTCTCTTTCATCAACCAAAAGGGGCAGTGTTCAGATTCACAGGTAAGGAAGGTGAGGCACAGAGAAGTGAAGTGACATGCCCAAGGTCACTTATCAGGCCAGTGACAGAGTGGGGAACTGAACCTTAAACATTAGTTTGATATCTAATTGGCCAATAGTGCAGTCACATGAGCACAAGACAACATGTTTAGTGAATGTAGTTTTTACTGATCTAAGGCTTTTGGGTGTACAAAAGTCTTATTTGATCTTGTTCAGAGACTTTCAGTAGCCCAATATACTGAACAGAAAAGCTTTAAAAAGTTACCAAATACAGAGTTTAAAAGGTGCAGTGGTTTATTTGGTTTTTGTGCTGGCAATAAGAATGAGTTTAGCTGCTCACTGAAGAAAGCATATGGATCACTACTTTAACAGTTAGTGAGGATGTTAATTAATTAATTAATTGTATTATTTGTAGCATACAAGAGAAGATATTTTAGTAACAGAGAAACTTTTGCCAGTGAAGGACCACTATAATGACTGTAGCATCCTGGTTTCCTTTTCTTTACTTTCTGATACCATCTTTTTCCATTCTCACTTGTACTTTCAGTATAACGCAATTTACTTCCCTGGTATTCCCAACCTTGGACCTTTCATTTTCTTGCGCCAAGAACGTAACAAGCACACATCCTCTCTGAATTGCACAATACACATGACAGGACCATTTAGCCCTTAATATTATTTCTATTTTAATAACCATTTATATTGGTGGTAGTAACAGAGGTAAGGATTTTAAAATATATATGCAATATAAGATATAGCTTTGAATTTATATTAAGTTTTATGTCCCTTTTTAATTTGTGTGAATTTATTTCCAAGAAAAACTAATAACTCTGGCTTGAGCCAGTGACCTCCTCTGTATAAAATAATTTACAGAACAGTGCAATCCTTAGATCCCAGGATCATAATAAACCAAGGCATAAAGATGTGCTACAGCATGTTATGATTATATCACCACAGAGTTCACAGTTTCTTACCTTTTAACAGAGAAACATGATATTTCCTGTAAGAGCAGAGTAATAGGTCTGCTTTGTTAAAAGGGCAGAGATAATCTGCATAGTTTTCTGGTCTATAGGAAGTTCATAATCAACTGACAGTTCATTTAAATCACTATTTCTTAAAGGCATGGTATTAAATATATCTTAAATGAGTGTTATCTAGAATACAGCACATGACAATAATTCTAGGTGTACATGTAATAAAACCCAACTTAGTCACTGAAAACATTAAGAAAATATACACTTATTACGACAATTGAAACTCATCCATCAGCAGTAAATACTGGAACCAATTTGGTGAATTAAAAAGACGGGATTTTATGATTGCTCACTGATAAATTAATGCTATATTCAGTTTCATCTTAAAGCTAACCACTTGAGTAATGAGTTCTCAGAGATAACAAACATGTTTCTTTTAAGAATAACTACTTTTCATTTGTTTGAAAGAAAATGTCCAAATTCAAGATCTAATCCTTGCTGAAACTGCTGGATCGCTCTTAAAAATATGGGCTAAGTAGTCACCACAGCAACAGGAATACATTTAATAAAATTGCTAGTGTTTTTAGTGCAGGCTAAATATTATTGTAGGAATTCAAATATTTTTATGGCTTTGGACTGATTGTGCTGGTTGCACAGTACTCTGAATCGTAAGGAAAGTTGTCCTAGAACCTCCTGCTTGCTGTTACTGATAGAGCACCATCTGTGCACGGGGTGTTTTTCAAGAAGTGTAGAACACAAGGTTCTTGACCCGAACAGATTACAGTTGAGCTCAGTGGAACAGGAAATACCCAACAAACTTTCCTTGCAAAGCCTGATAACATCGTTAGTGATAAGGTCAGCATGGGAGGGTTTGTGAAAGAAATGGATTTCAAAAAGGAGAGGAGAGGCTTCCAAGCAGGATTCTCAAACTAGAGAGGGAAACACCTATTTGGCAACTGGGCCCAATCCTGTAGGGATGCTTTGAGTATGTCTAAGATCTGATACCTGTCAGACCCCACACTGGAGGGCAGGATACAGGCTGCCAATAGGGGGCAGCACCACATCCACATTGAAGACAGCCAGGGGCACAGGGAAACATAGGGCAACAATGATGGTTTCAACTCCTACAGCATGGGCTACCTGAGCAGCTGATCTGGCTTAGGGGGGCCTGACTTGAGGAAGAGTTTTGCAGCAGAGAATCCTGAGTAGAGGGAGGTGCCTATCTCTGCCCAGTCAGCCAGGTGTACTAGGTCAGCTCTCTTAGGCTGGCATTTCATTCCTGGCTAGTTTAGTTAGCTCCCTGCTCAGCTTGCAGGCTTCTAGGTATCCCCTTCTTTTAGGCACGTGTCTCTCCCTGCGCATTTTTTAGGGAGCCTAGGAACCTAGCTTGGGGTTGGGGATTCCACTAGGTGACTGGCCATCTAGGGGTTAGGTGTTGCAAAGCTAAGTGGAGCAACACCTACATACCTTTTAAGATCTGGGCTCTTGTACCCACAGAGTCCCACTGAATTCAGTGGGACTCCACAGAAGTATAAGGGTGTTATGCACAAGGGTGTGTATTTGTAGGACTGGGACCCTATGAAATACAATGAAAGGAATAATCTATTTTATATCATTGAAAGCTCAGGATTTCAATTTAAAATGAAAGTTTATCATCAGTCCTTGATCCTTTAAGTGGGGAAGCTTCCTAATATCATTCCTCTTCCACTGGGACCTTTACTAATTTCCATGGTCATGTTTTCTCTGGTGCGTCTGGGGGATGGGGGGCTGGGGCTCCTCTGCATCTCCACCAGTTCCCAATTCAAGTTTTCTGTAATGTGCTTCCCGTGTTTGTAACATGTGAGGGGTTCTCTACACCAAACAAACAAGCAAAACTACTTTGTGAGAGAGGATGATCAGAGTAAAGTAAGAGAATGACTCAGGTGGCCCGTCTCTTAGGCAGGCTTTCTGGGACCAGCTCTTTGGGACTTGGTTATCAGCTGGCCTACTGTCTTTAATTAGGGTCTACCTGCAGCCCCTTCTCTTGGGGCACCCTTCTTTACAGCTGGTCCATGATGTTTCAGGGCAGTGAGGCCTCTGAGTGTTTCTTTCTTGGCAGATTACTCTCTGAGGTGTAGCAGTCTTCTTCTTGTTCACCATAACCCAACCCACCCTTGGCGGGTTTTCTCTCTTTAAGAAATCCCGTCCCCCCTTCCCCCCGCCCATTTCTTTCCAGTCAGAACAAACCTAACAGGTATACCTCGTTAGCGCTGAACAAGCCCCAAAACACTCGCTAGTCTCCTCTCCCACAAAGTGAGAGTGTACCCTTCACACTCTCCAGTGTTTTACTGCTACTTTAAAAGCAAACTAATTCAATACTAAAATGTCAGGAGTTCTACAAAAATGTCAAGACAATCCACTTCTATGCACTGCCTAGTACAAAAATAAAAGTAGGCATCTATTTCCCTTGTAGTATCTATTGTACCATTTGAGAATTAGGAGAATAGTGATGTTGGATTAGTTATTGAAGTAGCCTGTTGGAATTGGACCATGCTTTTTGGATAACGAGCGAATGTTCCCTCACGCAGCTGCTAACAGGGACTGGTGCCATTTGCCTTGAATGTCCTTAAGATCTATTTGCTAAATGTAGGTAATTTGTTTCCCTCAGTTTTTAACTTTAAGTATATCTATTATACCGCATTTACAAGATACTTCATTTCATTTAACATTTAATTTAGATTTGCCCAAATGCATGCTGTGATTGCTAAATGATTTAAACGTTGTTCTGCTAATTTTGACATAAACCAGGATCACTAAAATTACCTCCTTTCAATGGTATTCTTCTGGAAAAATTGCAGCTTCCTAATGTTATTCTTTCATCACTGCTTTCTAGCAATTTTAAAAGGGTATAAAACAACATATTTTTCTACCAGATGAGTTTTAGCAATATTTCTGTTTAAAATTGTATAATTTTTAACAAGTGCTGAATCCAAATGAAGAATCTGGTACAAATCGAAATTTAGACACATACAAAATGTTGTAAGAGGCATACTTCTACTTTTTGAAATTTGATGTCAGAATCTCAGCTGCCATAGCTCAATTGAAATAAATGGTGCTAGGCTGACTTACAGTAGCAGAGAGTCTAGCCTATTATCTTAAATATGATATTCTTAAAATACTGTGAATTTGTGCCCCTTAGTAACACAGGCACCAGAATGTGTATGCACATAAATGCATGCGCCTACCTTTGTAAATTGGTTCCATAAGATACAGCATGCTGCATTGATGTTAAAAAACTACCAGTTAATTCCATCAAATAACAAGAAATGGTTTATTAATTTGTTTCTCATAAATCACATCTATGGTATTAATACCTTATAGTACTTTAGTGGAAAATAATGTAAAACAAATCAAATTTCATTGTAGGCATCAAAAGAAGTAGCAGATTAATTCTGACTTTTTGGCAGTACTCTTACGAATTTTTCATTTCTGATAGCATTGCATGTCGTAATATTTAGGTGGTAAATTAAGGGACAGTGATGGCTGTTCAGTGGTGCATCCCCTTTGTGCTGCTTTTGCTTTGTAGAAGAAGTGGCTTTTAGGCTTTTAAGGAGGAATTTGAATAGAGAGAGGAAGGGTTGTTTGGGCCCCAGTTCACCAAATATGTGCACTCCATATGTTCACTTGGAGTCAATGGGACTTAAGCGCTTTCTTATGTCTGTTGCTGAACAAGGCTGGACTACTGAATCAGGGCTTTGGAGCAGAAGTTGTGGAAGACTGTTCCAAGTCTAACCCATGCTTACAAAATGTGACTCTCTCTTTCTCTTGTGACTGAACCACATTGAGGCTTATGAGCCTACTAATGGAGCAGGGTTATTTGGTTGAGGTAGTTGGATGTTTGAAGATCAAGAAGTCCCACATTTGATTTCCTCATCAGAGACGACTTCTTTAGAGGTGTTGCATTACATGAGTGTAAGGGAATCAGCATGTTTAACATTTGCACAGGAATTCAGTAGCTGGTAGCCAGACTAAAAATTGTTACATTGTAAAAATTGTTAATTGTAAAAATTATACAGTTTTTATTCTTAAAACTATTTAAAGCAATGCCACATTATTACACATTTGGTTGCACATATCACTAATGGTTTATGAATATATATTTTTCTTCATAGATTAATTTCTATATACTAGTGAAGGCAATCTACACCCTTGGACATAGTGCATCTCTGATTGCTCTAACGACAGGAAGTATAATTCTTTGTCTTTTCAAGTAAGTACCTCACATGAACAAAAATAAGCAAGAAAATAGGAAAATATTTTAAAATCCTTGTTTGTTTTATGATTATTCAGATGTTTAGAAAATTGATGATTTTTACACTTCGAAGAATTTAATAACAAATAATAGTTGCATTCGTAACTTGAATTTATGTTTGCACCTCTCATATCAGAGGATTCCAGAGAACTTTAGAAATTCATACATAGTACAACCTATATGCACAAGATTAGACCAGATCTAAACGATTTAATGCTTTATTGATCAAAATCAACACCTTGAATTGTACCTGAAAATAAATGGAAAGCCAGTCAATACTAACCAAGTGAGCAGCCATGTTCTGGTGAAGCTTCTCGGTGGTCTCCAAGTGTGTTCAAATTTCGAGTGTCTTCAGTAATCATTCCTGAAAGTCAAAAAGGTGGTGAGATAGTGAAGAGAAATACCATAGTCACAGTGCTTTTGTTAAATGGAGATGGACAAATGCTCTTCTGGCCATTGACACTACTTGAGATTCTGGGAGTAACCCACAATTCAGATTGGTTCACAGAATAAAGAAGGGCAGGAATATATTATGGGAACAGATACCTTCAGATGCCTGCTTATGAGTTTCACCTCCTCCTGCCTACTAGCATCACCTTTATCTTCTTCAAACTAAGCTTCAGCCAACTTTCTTTCATCCATGCCTGCAATCTCCACCAGGTACTGAGAGCTGAGAAAAGGCATCGTCCAGCTTCAGCAAAAAGAAGATGTCGAGCTGCATGTTATCTGCAGCATGGTGGCGCCAGAGCCCCAGCCCTGCCACAATCTACCACAAGGACGAGATCTTTTGTGGTCTTTCTGCAAAGAACGAACAGAGCAATTTCAGGAGTAATCTCCTCTATCCTAGTTAAGGTCTGCAAGCAAATCAACACCACCTTGTGTTCAACACTGTCAATGGCTATTAGTGCATTTGAAGGACTCGCGCATAGACTCTTGACTTATGTCCATCGCTAGAAGGTAGTCAGTTGGTGAGACTGAAAACCGCCTTCGTGCCTGAAGCAAGACTGAAGAGGGGTTGGGAAAGTAAGAAGAATCCACAGGACATCAATGTACGCCTTATCACAGACTCCTCAAAACCGTCACCCAAAAAAGGCAGGTTAAAGAGAATCAATTTGTTTCCCATGCAACAAAGAAATGCTTACTTTAGGAAAGCTAGTCCCCTGGGAGATAATGTCTGTCACTAGCAACGGAAATGAGCACAAACCAATACGTGTAGGCACACTTCATTCACACAGTATCGACAAAATGGGGCATTGTATATATTGGGATCATTTTTTCGGAGGTGGGGATATTTTTAGAATTTCCAATCCCCGTCCCTTCTACCCAATTAATGTATCCTCAGTGATAAATCACACTTTGGAATATTGGCTTGAGAATCTGATGCAAATGCCTTTAAAAACCAATATCTTGTGAGGGGTGATCTAAGGATAATAGGTAGTGAAAGGCTCCATTTCCCATTCTCCAGGATCAGAGTAGCTGAAAACACCTTTATTAGCTATTTATATTTATATTGAAGAGGCAGTTATTGTCTGACAGGATCCCAAGGTGCTTTACAGAAAGTACCAATGTATTGTATATAAGGATCCACTGAAATACATCCATCTTTGGGATGGAGCCATCCGGCCTATACAATAGTATTTAAGAGAAGTAAAGAATAACTTCTTCAAATGAAACTCCTGGGAGGAATTTCTGGCAATTACACTAGTGGGTTAAAAATTAAAAGTTACTAAAGCAACAAAAAAAAAATCTAAATCCTAACTTCATCCAACAGGATTAAAGTTTGAATTTTTGATGTTAGTAATACATAGGATTTTTAAAACTGTGCATTGATGCACACAACTACATCGGTGGAATTGGACATGCTTTCCTCAAAATCTATAGCATTTATCCCTGAACACGTGCACCATTATTTTCTGAAACAAAGTTCTGGGGTGGAAGGAATTCAATTTAACTGTGGGTGCCTGTATGTACATATAACAAATATATAAAACCTCTCATTTAGCTGGCTCTGTTTGCTTCCTAGTCTAGCACATATTAAGGAGTTATGAATAGCAGAACTGACACAACTTCAATGCTTTCTGATCTTTATTTAATGTACAGGATACTATTTATGGCTAGTCATGCTAAAATTAGGGCAATTAGATGAGAAAAGGAAATTTTGTTTCAGAAAGTTTCACACATTTGCAAGGTTCTCTTGTACACTCTTCCTAAAATTGAAAATTCTTTATGTACTTGCAGAGTTGGGGATAAATTCAACCCTGGGTTTTCAGTCATTGCAGAAACCCAATCTGGATTCTGACTAGTTTTCCTACCAAAGGGCAGATTCTGAAGTATTTTAAGGGGAAGGAATTATGACTCTAGCATCTCTTTGATAGATTTGTTAATCCTAAATTGCCAGCCAGAGATACTGAGCTCCTAAACTCTCTTGCTATTCAAAATTGTACCAATTTTTCAAATGTCAAGGCTTTTTCATCCCAGGTGACACTTTGTATGAACATTATGATTAGAATTGGTTGAAAATTTTCTGACAGTTTTTCATCAGAAAATGCTGAGTTGTCAAAATAAACATGCTCCACAGGAATGTTGCAATTTTGATGAAATTTTGATGAGAAAAAAAATCAAATGACCTTATTGGAACAAAACATTGCAACTTTTCATTTCAAAACTACTTTTCATTTTGAATTTTTTATATTGTATAATAATAATAATACCTCATTCTGATGCAGTGCTTTTCATCAGTTGATCTCAAAGCACTTTACAATTGAGGTTAATATCATTGCCCCATTTTACAGAGGGATAACTGAGGCACAGGGAGGAGAAGTGACACAAGGTCACCCAGCAGGGCAGTGTCAGAAGTGGGAATAGAACCTACATCTCCCAGTCCAGTGCTCTGTCCATTGTGCCACACTGCCCCTTATACAATTTTTATTCAGTCAAAATCAAAATGAAACATTTCAATTGACCCAAAACAAAATGTTGTTTAAAATTTCATATTGTGGAAAATATCAAAATTTGCTATTTCTGCTTTGTATAAAACCTTTTGTATATCTGACTTTGCTGCTGTTTGCATATATGCAGATTTCTACACATACAGAAATCTAGCAACTATCACTACAGTAAGGGCCTGACCTGCAAGGGCCCTGAGCACCTATCATTTTCACTGAACTGCAAGAGTACAGCATCTCTCAGGAGCACCTAGCTCCTGGCAGGATTAGACTTTTATTCTTTCAAATCCAGCATGAGAGAGAAACATGTTGTTCCTATTAATTATCCAAGGAAAATAATTAGATGCCTGGAATGTGACCTTGGCTTTCATAGGGATGTATTAAGCCATGTACTATAATAGCAATGGACCCTCAGCTGCTTTTGGATGTCTCAGGCCCTGCATCATCAAAGCTCTTAAGCATATGCACAGCCATTGAAGTCAATGGAAGCTGAGCAAGTGTTTAAAGTAAATCATGGGATTATGTCCTTTGCTGAATAGGCCAAAAATTCATTTTGCATCTCTGCCACGCTAGAAGGTTATGACTTCTTCTCTCAGATGCAGAGCTGACCACAATTGACCACGCTTTTGTCACCTCCAGAATGGGTTATTTAATGTTCTTTGCATAAGTCTATGCCGGAAGACCACTCAGAAGCTTCAGAATGCAGTCATCTGCCATAAAATTCTATTCTGTCTGCATTCCTTTAATAACAACAATATTCTCGAATCTGTACTAGTTTTCAGCTGCAGTTCAAGGTGTTGCTTTTTACTGATAAAATCCTGAGTGGTTTGGTTCCTGTCTGCCTTATAGATTCCCTCTCTCCTCTGCTGTTTAGTGAGATCAGCTAGGATAAATGCTGCATTAAAAGACAAGGTGCTGGAGAAAAGGTGTTTCAGGTGATAGGTCCTTGCCTCTGGAACCTACTTCCCACTAGAGTTTTTTGATTTTCCTGGCACACTGAAAACCTCATCTGTTTCCAAGATTTCAAAGAGTAAAGGTTTTAAGTAAGTGCAGTCCAATTTGTATTTTTGTATGTACAATATTTCTGAATCGTTTATACATTCACCTGCATCCCAGGATGTCCATACTTTATGAATCAAAATACTGGAATTAAAGACAGAAAACTCCAACAAGAAAACATTAGGAAGGGGTATTTCAGAAATTTAGCCAGAAGAGCTAGGCTTTTCACTGGGAATCTAGAAGACAAAGGCTAGAGCACACCAAAAATAGAAAATGAAAAATCACCTTTATTATATACTCTTCATGGTAAAAAATGGCAGCAGGGCCTTTTAATCTGTGACACTGAAAAGGTGTCAAAGATGCCTTAATTGTATGCACTGGTCAGAATTTTTTTTTTTAAACCCTGAAAGGGGACTTACTCAGGGTCACACACAGAGAAAGGGCAGGTACTCACTACAGGTTCATTTCACTAAGAAACAGTTTAAGACTAATCAAAAGACTGTACGATAGCCTTTCTGTCCTGGAAACTAAAATGCTTTTTTCAAAAAAATCTCTTCTTTAATGTAGAAAACTTCACTGCACGCGGAACTACATCCATCTGAACTTGTTCCTCTCTTTCATTCTAAGAGCAATCTCTGTTTTAGTCAAGGATGATATTCTTTATTCCAATTCCAACACAGCTCACTGTTCAGAGGATCAGTCGTCATGGGTAATGAAGCTTTTTTGGCTACACTGTGTAATATTTTTGCCTTTTAACCCTCTCCACCTCTGCATCCCTGGTGAATTTTTGGGAACACTAAGTTGTCAGTGGAGGGAGCTGTGAGAGAACTAGTGTCAGGTAGAACTGAGATGCAACTGCAGGAGAAGAAAGGGAGCGGAAGAGCTGGGAGGTGAGCTAATGCAGCTTTGGATATTCAGGCAGGTAGCAGAGGAATTTCAGTTATCAAAAAAACAGAATCAGCCATGGCCCAGGATAACTATGACAGCAAGGAGGTGGGGTAAGTCAGGGTAGAGGTTAGAAGTGGAAGATAAATCAGCCGGGAAATGGGAAAGGCTAGATGTTCTGAGAAGGCTCTTGCAGCTGTATCTGGAGTCAGAGGAGGGGCATTAAGGGAGGGAGAGCAATAAGAGACTGAGTAGGTATTTGTAGGAGAGAAAGAGGGCTCTAGCAACCAAGCCACACCCCCAGAAGGTGATGGAGGGCTGTCATCTGCATTCATGGCAAACCATGTGGCACAGTAGGGATAAGGCATTAACATAGTATGCAGGGTTGCAAAATCTCAGAGGTTGAGAAGGTTGCACAGTTAAATGGTATATCACATTGTACAGAGCAGTGGTTTTCAAAGTTCGGGTTACAACCCAGTACTGGGTCGCGGAATCCAAGGCACTGGATGGCCTTGCTCAGCACCCAGGGACCCTGGTGGCTGGCCAGTAAAAACTAGTAGTCCTTACCCATTCTGACACCGTCCTGGAAGCGGCCAGCAGCACGTCCAGCTCATATGTAGGAGGGCCATGGGGCACAACCAGTGGGAGCTGGAGGGGGGGCGTGCCCGCAGGCAAGAGCTGGGCTGAGCCGCTTGCATGCCTCACCCAAGGAGCCAGACCTGCTGCTGGCCTCTTCCGGGGCACAGTGCAGTCCACCATGCCAGGACAGGCGGGAAGCCTACCTCTGCACCGCTGACCGGGAGCCGCCGGAGGTAAGCCCGTGCCCCAACCCCACGCCCCAATTCCAGCCCTGAGCCCCCCAAACCCGGGGCCCCTTCCTGCACCCCAACCCCCTCATCCCCGGCCCCAGTTTTCTTCAACTGGGTCACCAGAAAAAAAGTTTGAAAACCACTGGCATAGAGTATCCCCATCTCCTTGGTTTGGAGCAGAACTGCTGCAAAATAAATCTGCGGACACTGCTGAAGACCTCAGAGAATTTAATTTACAGTGTTTTTTCCCCTGCCCATTGTGGCTAAATTTAGAGTATAGAAAAAACTGAAGAAAAATGCAGTGTAATATTTTTGTATTGATAAAGCTACATTCTTCCATTGTGCAAACCTTTTCCAAGTGACTCTTAAGCTATATTTACACAATCCGTCAATTGAAACACTCTCACTGTAGAAATACTTAACACTGGCACTGTAAAATCATTGTAAACAGGTCACTTGGATTGACATCTCAGGGAGTCAAGAATGCTCAAAGCCTTGCAGGATTAGGCTCTTGGCCCTGATCATGCCTATTTGCACCCAAGTCTTTTCTGTTTTTGTCCTGCAGTTACTCTTGTTTGCAGCTGGATATTCTTGCAGTTGGACTGGTCCAGATCAATGTGCTGTTCTCTAATTTCTGTTGCATTGTTGTTGAGATGATCTGATGTTGCTTGGAATAGGTACTGCTTCTTACACTATTTGAACCCTGGTTTAGTTATGTAACAGCTTGGAGAGTTTGACTCTCAGATCATGTTTATGCATTCCACAGAGCTATTTGTGCTCTTGGCACAGCTCTTTTAAAATGAACAGTTTCTAAAACGGAATAACTTTTTTTACACAATTTGGCTGGCTGGTGGCATCTATTCATTGGCTGGGAACTGCCTCAGCTACAGGCTTAACTTCAAGAGGGAGGGCAAAAGACTTTGAAGAGGAGTAAATGGACACAAAGTGTATCATGACTTTGAGTCAAGATAAAGCCTTCTAACCCTGAATGCCATGCCGTAATCAGGTTGTAAAGAGAATTAAGCATCAAACCACATTTTAATTTACAGTTTAAAAAGTTACATTTTCACCTGTGTGAAACCCTCTGCACATTTCCTTGTAGCATCAGATATCTTAGAACGGTACATTCTGAAAAACATCACACAGACTATAAATTGCAGAGGTCATAATGGAGTTATGCATTCTGGTTGTCTTTAACAAATTGGGAAACACTAGAGAATTTCACAGTGCGGGAAAAATATTTTTGATGGTACAGTCAAATTTTTATTTTCTAGATATCCTTACATCCTGACCAGTGGGACTGCATTTGGTACCTAATTCTATATTTTTCACTTTGACCTTTGAAAATTCACAAAGGCAAATTTTTGTTATTTTTCTAACAAATTAAAACCTCTAGGAAACTTTTAGGAAAACCTATAAAGTTATATGTGTTTATTATCTTAATTGATGGTCTTTGGTATCTTCCTTTTTTAATGTTTATGTCATGATGATTTCAAGGTTTCTGAGTAAATTGGCTGCAAGGAAGCCATAGAAATAAAGGTTTGGGTAACTAAATTCCTTTGTATAAGCATTCTTTATACTTTAAATGCATCTCCTTATTTCTAGGGGCCATTGAAAAATAACTTTTCTATATATTGTATATTGACATACAGGAGAGATAAGAGAACATAATATATAGAGAGCTTGGGTCTGTAGAAAAATGTTTGTAACAAAATATTACTGCATTTTCTTTGCAAGAAGTTTAATCCTTGTTTGTTTGTAACACTTCAGGTTGGCTGCAAGGCTAGTTTGGTATTTTTCCAATATTGTGTTATGGCAAACTTTTACTGGCTCTTAGTTGAAGGACTTTACCTCCACATCCTCCTTGTGGTAATATTCTCTCCTAACAGACATTTCACAGTCTATCTTCTGATTGGCTGGGGTAAGTACTTAAATATATACATATTTTATTCTTATTTTTAGCTATGGATTGGTCAGGCTCAGTGTTTCCCACTGAGATAACATTATCTCCGATTAGACAGCTACCGTCCATGGGCCTGATTCCACAGGCTAAGACAGCCCCTTTATTCTGTTCCACCAATGCAAATCTAGCCACCAAGAAATTGTTCTGGCATAAAAGGATGTAGAGCTGGCACAAAGGCTCCATGCCACTCCCTCACAGGCCACTGCACAGTGACTATGTAGAGGGTATTGCCAGGAAAAAGTGGATATGTCCAGAACACTTCTGTTTTCTCAAGTATTCCCACAGACCTGACTGCCCCTTGGAAACCATCAGCAGCTGGGCACAAGCTAAGGCAGCCTTGAGGTTATCCTAATCAGTGTCGGGCTGGTTGACCCCAGAATAAGGGACGTGCAAAGCCACCATTCTCCTTCCCTCTCACATGTCCAGTTCCTGTGTCTGAATGTAGCTCAGATTCAGTGATGAATCAGGCCCCACATGTTCATTGTATTCTTTAAAAGTAAAGAGTGACTTTAATGCCTTCAGTGAAATGTGGTGTTAGAAGCACTTGCTTATGCCCCATTGTACAGGAAAACACTATGGAAGCTATCCTTCACATTGCTGCCAATTCACCTTAGATGCTTGCCAGAGAAATGGCTCTGTCTTTGCTGGGAATCTCTTGAACTGCAAAGAATGACAAACACTGTGATGATGTGATGGGCATGGGTACGATATAAGATCAGGCCACTAAATTCATTTTCAATTGTAAAATGGGATTTGAATTCAACTTCCGACAGTGAAAGTTGGACCCAGTAACTCTTTGTGCCAGCCAGTCCCTTATTCTTCATCTTTAATATACTTTCCAACATACTGTAAATATTTTTGTTTCATTTTTACACACTGATTCCTTTCATACCCGAGAGCCAAAGGAAGGTTTTATAGATGTGAAGCCCTTAGAAACTGATCATAAAAGTATACTTGGGTGTAGCTGGGAAATGGGAGTGAACCAGTCTGTGTGAATGCTTTTATGTAAAATGATTTGCACATTACATTTCATTCCTAATATCCATCTTCATTTAGTCCAGGGATGCATAGCATTTGTATCCCTAAGGGTCCCACTCAGGAGCCTGAAGGTGTGCATCCTTTGTATGTTCTGTAAGAAATAAATGCACTCACCTGTAATAATTGCTTGTGCTTGTCTTCATTGGGAGATGGATAGAAATTGTTTGCAACCTGCCGCTGGTCCCCACCCTGCAGCTACAGCTACACTTTATTATTCCTTGTGCTGCATTTGCTTCATGCCAGAGCTTGTGTATTCTAGTAGTGGATTGTTACAAGAGGGGTAACAATCCATAGATTGTTCATAGATTTTTACAATCATTCACTATAACAAACTATAATTTCTTAGGAATTCCTACAGTATTCATCATCTTGTGGACAGTGACAAGGATCTTTTTAGAGGACACAGGGTAAGTAGCTAGGAGGACCTGGTGCTGGCCGCTTCCCGGGGGTGGCAATCCCATGGACCGGATCCAAAGCCCTGAGGGGCCGGATCTGGCCCGCATGCCATAGTTTGCCCACCCCTGGTCTATCAGCTCATCCACTTTGCTAACTGTAATATCTGAATAAAACTATGGCATGATTTTAATATGCATCTCCATTTGTAATGGTGTGCCTCCCTAAGTTTCTATGTAAGGGAGTCAGAATTTAGACTAGCATCCCTGGTAATTGTGAGTGCAGAGCACCTCACAGGATTAGGCTCTAGATGACTTAGAAACTCTTGTAAGTGGCATCTGCAATAGCTGGTACAGATGATGGATTATTCGTAATTTCTCAGGGAACCTATTTGCAATACCTCTAAAAAAATAAACTCAAAATGATGCTGCTCTTGAATTGGTACCTTGCTATGGTCATCACAGCTGGAAGCTTACAAACTATTAAATGTTTCTGCTATTTAAGGTTTATCACTTGTAGCTTCTATTCTCTCAGAAGTTTTAAGCTCTGCTTCTTCAGAAGTGCTCAGTACATACTGAAGTCAACAGGGGCTGTGGGCACTGAGAATGACTGACTGTAAAGTTAGATGGTCATTGAAGGGTAAAATGGCTTGGGGTGGAAAACTGAACAAATTATTTAAAGGGAAAAATGAGAGTCCAGTTTTTCAGATGAAGGCTTATTCTTAATATTTCCCACACCAGTTCCACTCATCTGTAACCCAAATAGTCCAGCAGTAAATTATATCCTTTTAATTGTATCTGTCAGTTATGTCAGATCATTCTGCTGCCCCAGATACTAAACTAAACTCTTATTGGAAAAGTGTCATGACATAAAGAGTGAAACTAAACTTTAGAGACCCCCACAGTATTTGCCTGGGTTTCTTCTAACACTGCTCTGTTACATCTCTGTTTTAATTGATTTGAATGTGCGCATTAAAATCCAGTGAAAATAAAAATAAAAGCAGGAGAATATCAAATTATGTTGCTTAGAATTCACAAGAGCAGACTATTTTTGTTTTGACTTGTAAATCCAAAACACTTGTCTTCACATACCTCACTTGCCAAATAAAATTAGTATTAACATAATTTTCTCTTTTACTCTTTTTATAGTTGCTGGGATACAAATGAACACAGTGGTCCTTGGTGGGTTATACGATTACCAATTTTAGTTTCTATTATAGTAAGTAAACTACATTTTGCAATATGAATTATATATAAGTTTGCAGCCTTGTGCAGTGAATAGGCAAAAACTCCATTGTAATGAAATAAATTACTTTGTAGGGGAGATTTTAAACACATGCCCAGGTTATTTAAACTCATTGCCTTTAAAATTCAGCTGCCTCCTATTAAATGACTGGTTGGTTTTGTTTGTTTGTTTGTTTGTTTGTTTGTTTGAAACTCTTGCCAGTTCAAGAACCTTGGGGGAAGAAAACATCAAGTTAAACTTTTCATGTGGATTATAGATTTACTTTTGTTTATAAATATTATTACAGTGGAAAAGACTGACAGCTGTGTATATCTTTTCTTAACTAGTAGCCTAGAATTACATACATTAGACATTTACACAGAAGGACATTTTTAGCATGCTGCACAGGGATTGTGCTGCATAGAGTTCATTAATGTTAACTGAACATGTGCAGTTAAATTCTTGTTCATTGTGCTGAAGATGTACTCATTAGTGTGCATAACAATAGCTTTACCTCCAGTGCAAAATACAAACACAAATGCAATCATGCATTTTTTACAAATTAGCTGTAGCCTTCAGCATCTCATTTGGTAACATTTTGCGGCTTCTGAATTACAGTGTTCATTAAGGGCCTAATT
The DNA here is from genome assembly GCF_965152235.1 of Eretmochelys imbricata. Taxonomy (NCBI): domain Eukaryota; kingdom Metazoa; phylum Chordata; order Testudines; family Cheloniidae; genus Eretmochelys; species Eretmochelys imbricata. Next base: position 247,926,084 of record NC_135573.1, read on the forward strand.
TAGCAAAGCACTTAAGAATGAGCTTAACTTAAAGTGCATGCCTAAGTGAGGTGCTGAATCGGGGCCTAAATAGACAGTCTACTCACTGAATGATTTATTCGGAGTGGTAGCCCTCTTAGTCTGTATCAGAAAAAAGAACGAGGAGTACTTGTGGCACCTTAGAGACTAACACATTTATTTGGGCTTAAGCTTTTGTGGGCTAAAACCAACTTCAACAGATGCATGGAGTAGAAAATACAGTAGGAGGAGATATATATGTATATATACAGAGAACATGAAAAAATGGGCGTTGCCATACCAACTCTAACAAGACTAATCAATTAAGGTGGGATATTATTAATCACATCAGCCACACCAGCAGGGGCTCGTTCACCTGCACATCTACCAATGTGATATGTGCCAGCAATGCCCCTCTGCCATGTACATTGGCCAAACTGAACAGTCTCTGTACAAAAGAATAAATGGACACAAATCAGACGTCAAGAATTATAACATTCAAAAACCAGTCAGAGAACACTTCAACCTCTCTGGACACTCAATTACAGACCTAAAAGGGGCAATTCTTCAACAAAAAAACTTCAAAAACAGACTCCAACTAGAAACTGCAGAACTGGAATTAATTTGCAAACTGGACACCATTAAATTAGGCTTGAATAAAAACTGGGAGTGGATGGGTCATTACACAAACTAAACACTATTTCCCCATGCTAATTTTTTCCCTTCTGTTACTCAGACCTTCTTGTCAACTGTTTGAAATGGGCCATCCTGATTATAACTACAGAAGTTTTTTTTCTTCTGCTGATAATAGCCCGCCTTAATTGATTAGTCTTGTTAGAGTTGATATGGCAACCCCCATTTTCTCATGGTCTCTGTATATATATATATCTTCCTCCTGTATTTTCCATTGCATGCATCTGATGAAGTGGGTTTTATCCCACGAAGCTTATGTCCAGATAAATTTACTAGTCTCTAAGGTGCCACATGTATTCCTCATTCTTTTTGAATGATCTATGTGTTAATCCAAAGGACCTTATTCCTCCTTCATAAGAGTGAGTTCTGCATTGTTTAAACAAGACAGGGCAAAAGGTGATTCCTGGGTGAATTTACATGAAATGAAGATTCACCAACATGAATGTTTTTCTACATAATGGGTGGACACTCAGCAGATGTACAGCATGAAGGGAAGCAAAAGTCCAAAAGGAGTTGGAGAAGTAAGGAGATCACGCTGAATGATAAAAACAAAATAAATCATACAAAATATTTCAAAAGTGCAAAATTAAAGCTCCTACTGAGCACTTTTGATTTAAACAACTACTCTGTATGCAGCTAGGTTTGCCAGCTTTCTAATCGCACAAAACCAAACACCCCTGCCCCGACCCTTCTCCGAGGCCTCACCCCCACTCATTCCATCCCCCCTCCCTCTGTGGTTCGGTGTCCCAGAAAATAACGCTTCAAGCTGACCCTTGAAAAGTCCTAGAACTTGCAATATCTGAAGACAGCAGTTAGAGCTGTCTAACTCTAGTTATGTTAGACAGTGCATATTGACAGACTTGTTGGTGCTCTAGAAGGATTCCTGCAAAGGCTGGGAAGCCTGTTTGGTGGAGGAGAGGATGCTTAATGAAACTCTTATGAGTCTTAAACTGACCAAATCTTAATTTGATTCTAGAGTTACACTGAGGTACAACCAGCCCTCTGTTTTTTAAATCGGTAATTGAATTGATATAGTAATGAAGTGTGGAAATGTCCATGTACATGGACTGTGTTGGCTCAGGTTGTGTACACATTTGGGATTGGCTGTCTTTTTCCAGATCGGTTTTCTCTCCTGAGCAACATGCTTTAAGGGGTGAGAACAACAAAACAGAGGCTTGTGCTTCTGCTACTTAAGGTGTAAATAAAATCACACTCCTGTCGGATTCAGTGATCACCCAGATGTTAATTCTGTATCTGTGGTGTTAATTTGTGAAAGAGCAGTTCACAGTGGATTTGGGCCATTTGCAGAGAGCTGAACTGCACTGCCAAAAGAAGTAGGAATGGACATTCAATCTTCCAGTGCAACAGATGAGTTAAGGTGCAATAGTTAGTTTGGTCTAGATTGTCTTTCCACCTAATGTTTGATAAGAGGCAGAGCCTACCTGTGCCAGCACAGGAATAGCCCTGGAAAGCTGTCAGAGTTAAAAATCGTGTCATGTTTCCCCCACTTCTCAAAGGGGAAAGTAAATTGTTGTATGCATGATGCAACTTGTTCAGCTCTGTGGGGGAAGATCAAGGTTCCATCTACTCTCAACCGCACCCACCTGTCATTAGGGGAATAGCAGCTTTATGCAGCCTTCTCTACTCCCTGTGCCTGGATTCTTAATCCAGGTAAGCGCTGTGTGATTTTATGCACCCTGTGCAGATATATAGGAGTAGGTTAAAATCTAGCCATTTATTATTAGTTAGATAACTCTGCAAGTATACACATGCCCTAATTTTCACACCCAGGTGCCTGACATTAAGCACCCAGAAGAACTGGCCGGAGTATCCACAATTCCCGCTGAAATCTAAAGGTGATGCCTGTGTTAAAGTGAGGCCACTTTTCTTTAGATGCCTAAATGTAACTTCTGGCAAACAAGTTTGAAGTTTGAAACTTGTTTGCCAGAAGTTAAGTAGCAGAAGCACTAGGCTCTGTTTTGTTGTTCTCAGCCCTTAAAGCAAGCTGCTCATGGAGCTTTGCAAAACACACTGTATAAGAAAACAAGGTCCTGCCGCCCCAAAGAGTGTGCAGCCTGCCGCAAATAAATGGGATACATGAGACAACCATTAGAAGCAAGACATTATGGACAAGTTGTCAGTAAGGAGATTAAGATAGGAAAGCTGTGAAAGAAGTTGTTTTTGAGGAAGGCTTTCATGAAGCAAAAGGAAGGTAACTGGAATATTTGAAAAGGGAGGCTGTTCTGTACTCACCAGATGGACTAGCGTGAAAGTAGGTCCAAAGTGGAGTGTGAGAGATGGAGCAAGAAGGGGTATTTGATGAAGTGGGAGCAGAGATAGAGACAAAATGAGAGTTGTGTGGCATTCTGAATATGAGGATGAGAGTATACATGTATTTCGGAAGGAAAAGCAAAGCAAGTGAAGGGACTCGAGCAGGATTTACCTCTAATAGGTATAACAAACCAACCTTCACTCAGTATTCCCCTTGTTGGCATTAGTTTCAATGTTACTTCCAATTATTTTAGCTGGTTTAGGGGATTGCATTTAATCAGCTGTTGATTGCTCTAAAACAGCATTCTCAAAGTGAGTTCTTCAGGGTCAGTCCTCACAGTCAATTCAGCATGTCAGAGGCCTTCCCCTGGTCTTTCCTCTGAACATTTTTGGCCTGAGAAATGTTCCTTGGCAGCCTTCCATGCGTCATGCTGTGCACATTTCAGAGCCTCTCTGATTTCTTTAATTGGAGATGTATTATGCCAAACAGTTCATTTGGAGTACCACCCATGTTTTCAATTTGGCAAATGCCGCCACGGCGATCCTCTTCCTTCCCCTCTCCCATACAGACTGCTCTCATTTGTGTGTCTTTTCAGGTGGACACAAATCTGAATTAATAGGCTTTCAGAAACCAGAAGCAGTCATGTATCATATCAACATAAGAGAGTTGTGTCCCTCTTGTTGTGACGTTAAAACTTCTGTAAAGGACTAAATAACAAGAAGGAAGTAATAAAAAGAACATTTTAAGTGATACATGTACTCACAGTGTAATTGGTTCAAAAGTTACTGTCAGTTTAAGGCAGCCAAAATGATAAGATCACTGGTCTCATGTCATTCCACTACCTTCCTAACTTTCTACTTTGTCATTTACCTTCACTGCTGTACCCCATCCTGCATTTATATTATTGGCTTAATTTGCTGTCCTTAGCAGTTCGTTCAACATTGTGTATCATCTGCTTTCTGTATAAAGAAATTCCACCCCAAAGAATATTATAGAACTAAATCTACAATACTGAAGACAAAATCTCCTAAAGTGTGAACGTACTCTGTCATTTTCTTCTAATTTTGTTATCTAAACATACTGAAATTATATGAGACTCTAAACTAAATATATATTTTTAAGATTAACTTGGATACATTGGGGTCTTTAACAACTGTCCTAAATGATCATTTGAATTATAATCTCACATACTATCTAAAGTATTTCTAGGATACTTAACACCATGATATCTAAATGCCTAATCCCCTTTGGCTGGATTTAATGCTCCAGTAGCTCTATCTTTTGAAGTGATACTCACATCATGCAAACAAAGATACTTGGTTAACGTTAGCCATACACAATGCTTACAGTATATCACTAAAGACCAACAGAAAAAATTGACTAGCCTCAAAAGAGACCTAGATACAAATACTTGAATATGTAGTTCACCTGAATATAGTGCTCCAAGATATGCCCTGTGAAAACCAATTATTTTATTGGCCTTTTTAAAAAGGACCACAGTTTCTAATGTTTTGTGATTGATAATAGTTTGTATTACAGGAGAAATTAGGGACCTCAGTTGAGACTAGGCCCCATTTTGATAGGCACTGTACAAATGCACAGTAAGAAACAGTCCCTGCCCCAATTATCTAAATAAACACAGGCAAACGGAAAGGGGAAACAGAGATGAAGTGACTTGACTATGGTCACCCAGGAGGTCAGTAGCAAAGCCAGGAATAGAATCCCTCTGCCACCACAGTGTCCTAACCATTAGATCGTATTGCCTTTATCGTACATACTTATAAAATGTATATCCCCTGACCTTTGTAATATGCTTCATTACACAAAACTGCGGGCCCAAAGGCAACAGTGAGAAGGCCTAATTCTGCTGAACTAACAGTGACTTCACTGGGAATTCTGCATATGGACAGGCTGTATATTTATCCTCTTTCTTTGTTTCTTTTACTTCAGTGAAGTCCCCTTCTAATTTTCTCTTTTACAAAAAATTTAGACCTAATCTTCCTAACTTTTTTTATATAATTAGGATCCTGTGTCCTGTCAATTTCCTCCACCATCCCTTCTTTAGCCCTAGCATTTCCTTTAGCAGTAAATAACAGGCACAGAATGACATGCAATTATTATAATCATTTATTATATATTTGCACTTAAAAATTATACTGGGCATTGCACAGAAGACACCAAAAGTCATGGTGCCTCAAAGAGCTTTCAATCAAAATATTAGACTGAACAACCAGGGGCAGAGCTAGGGTTGGGAAAGACTAGGGATCTACCCATACAAGACGCAGGTTCTGTTTAGCTAGGTGCACAGCTTGGTGATTCTGTTGATTATTTTGTTTGTTTTTTAAATATAAAAAATAAGATATTTGTCCCTGGCTCAATACCAGAACGTTTTTTCTTGTGTTTGATGCTTCTGCATCCCTGATCTGAGTTAGCTCACTTTACTGCTGTTACGCACGATGAAGAAAGTTATATGGATGTAGGATGTTATACCACACCTAACATTTAGAAATCACTGTTCATGTTCAAAGTATTTTATAGACCATGTTACACAATCCAGCACCATCTTACATGCCTGGCACGAAGGCATCTGTTCTATAGATTGGGAACTGAGGCAGAAAGGTTGGGGACTTGCCAAAGACCAAAGAAGACATTATGGGAGATGGGATTCAGATGCAGCAATTTCTGATTTCCAGTCCTGAGTTCAAGCCCACCCCTGAGTCAGATTACACTTCCTTTTATCCAGTTACTTCAGTTCCCCATCTGTAAAATATGGACAATAGCACTTCCCTACGTCACAGGGGAGTTGTGAGGATAAATACATTAAAGATTATGAGGTGCACACTTACTATGGAAATGGAGGGGCCATATCAGTACCTTAGATAGATATACAAAGAAGGCCATTTTCATCGTTGATTTATGAATACATGTCACCTCTACAACAGCTTCCCATCCACAACTCCAGACAGGGGATTTAAGGGCCAAGAGTGGGAAGAGTTATAAACAGGATGTGCATTATCCCTTGGCCACCAGTGGTAAATCCACCAAAGGGTTTAAGGTAACGTTAGGCTGTACTGAGACTTGACCAAAGCCCCATCATGCTTGAGAACATTCCCTTTAATGGGGTTGCTGGTGGAAAGGGATTTTGTCAGCTTTTAAGTATCTCAGAGGATGATTCCATAGTGGCATTTACAGTCATGCAGAGGTGTGTTGGATGTGACAAACCGTCACTGAGGCAGGGAAGCAGCAGTAGATCTGAGGGAGTGCAATTTAACATGTTCTGGCAGCAAGCACTCCAGGCTCACTAATGAACTGACTAATCTGGCTTGTTTACCTCTTACCAGCACACTGCATACTAAAGTGAGGAGCTTGAAGTCACTTAAATATATATATATGTATAAATATATATTTTCTTTTGCAGGTGAATTTTATACTTTTCATTAGTATTATAAGAATTTTACTGCAAAAGTTAAGATCGCCCGATGTCGGAGGCAATGATCAGTCACAATACAAGTGAGTGATGTGTTCTAGAAAATTCATAGAGTATATCAAAGTAATCTATTTAAAGATTTCCTCTGCTGGAGCAGACTGCCAGCAACCATCCAGTGTTGTGATGCTGTGATAACTATTTGATACAGTGGTACCCATTTTCAAATGGATGGATAGCTGGGGCTAGAACCCTGATTCAGCAAAGCTTGTAAACACATTGAAATCAACAATGTTATGACACTTAAGCATATGCTGAAAGTTAAGCATGTGTTTAAGTGTTTTGCTGAACAGAGGTCTTTAACAAGGTTAGTATTGATTATTGTTACTTCTACTATTAATTATAATTTATTAGTGACTATAGGCCCCAGTACAGAATCAGGGCCCCATTGTGCTAAGCTCTATACACATAATAAAAAGACGGACCCTGCCCAAAAAAGCCCAGATCCCAATGTAGATGCGATATTGGCACTTGAGAGCAAAAAATGGCATGTTGATGCCTAAGTCTAATTTGAGCACTGAAAACCCCAAGCCATCTAGTCACACACAGTAGGCCTTTTAATAGGGTTCCTTGTTAATTACCTGTTCACTTCACCAAAACAAGCTGTTGCCGTACATATTTAAAAAGCAATAGAAACTTTTTGACAATACCAAAATGAAAAATACCCAATAAAACCCTGGGTATTTTTTCTGTAACCAGTGTGACATGTTTGGCACCTTACTGTTGCATCACGATTCTTTTAAAAATATGGAAATTCTCCTGTAGTTTCTACAAGTCACTTAAGAATCCAGCCATAGTCTACAAAAACTTTCCACAAACTTCCTAGGATCATCCCTTAAGTCACATCAGGGGACAGATGTGGACTTTTCACCTGATGTTGTTTGAATTGGCTTTAGTTTATGGGCACTATATACCAGCCTGTCCATTTAAGCCTCAAACTTGGTTTTACTTGCTCTGTACTGATTTCAATAGGATGTGACAGGTCCCACAAAAAACAATGTAGTGAATATGATGTTGTAATGTCTAGGTATTCTGTCTGGGGTACTAGGCTTGAAGTGTAGTGCTTATTTTTACACCCCAACCAGAGGGCAGCCATACTATTCAGCAGGGCACAAGGCAGAGGAGGGGCTTCCAGGTGGGTTAAAAGCTTCAGGACAGCAGCATAAACAAGCTACCACATCTGCACTAGGTGTTCCATTGAAGTGACCTGCTTTTCCTCCCTGCTCCCTTGTAGCCCCTAATGTAGCTGGCTTTGGAGCAGCTCACTTATAGATCTACATATGCGATGATACCTTGCTTCCCTGTTTTGGTAATTGAGAGGTTAGGGATTGTGATGTCTCAAGACAAAGAAACCCACCAGTAAAGACTGCAGCAGGTTGGGCTGGGGATACTTGAGCTCTCTGTGAAGGTGGCATGTTTGTTGTCTCAACCAGTGGACCACGCTGTATGGCCCGCTCAATCTATGGACCACACTACTTGAGATTTTGGGGTCTTCTATTTATTATTCAGAAAACTGACCAGACGATGGGCAGGACATCTGTGCAAGAGCTATTCTTTTTTTCCTCCCATCTTCATTTTTATACTTCTGTTCAGTCCTGTGTGTTCTGTTTTTCTCCAAGCGTCCTCCATAGGGCATCTTAGTGTCTTACAGTGTAGGCTGCTTACTAGCAGCAGACCTGTTTTTCACTGTTCATCAGTGTGAACTCAACTCTTGAGAGTCTGATTGCCTGGTTTTTAATTTTGGTTTGGATGGTGTTTTGGTGTTCAGTAGACATCCATGAGAATGGTAGATCAAGCTCACTGAGAAATATTGCGGAGCAATTTAAAGGTCCAGAAGCCTCATTTATATACATGCAAATGCAATTTCTAAAATGCAGAGGGGCATGAGACTATTTTTGTATGGCTGTTTCCTCCATTAAAATGTCAGTGTCATATAGAGTTAGCTCCACAGTCAGTCGAAAATTATTAAAGCAAAAATGCTAATGTGAAAGTTGAGAAACAATGAAAGTGGAGCATGAGATCACAAGGTACAAAGTTTGTGTAAATGGTCTGGAATTTGATAACTTGTGTGGTTTGCAAAAGTCAGGATTATCATGGAGGCTTTGACCTTAAATGTACTGAAATTTTTGGTGTGGATATGGGGAGGTTTTCTTTGTTAAATTAGGACTTGATTGCGCAACCCTCTTTCATACTGGTAAGCACTTACTAATATCCTTAGCGCCACTGATTTCAGTGTGGCTGCTCACCAACATGAGTGAGTGTTCCACAGTCGGGCCGTTAGTTCTGGAGACATATGACAAGATAAAGTGGTTGCATGGCATATCATTATGCGTTCTGGAAAGAGTCACACCAGGGTCTGCCGGGAAAAGTAGATATTGTGTTACATTTTCAAAAGTGCCTAAGTGACACTGAAAGTCAGTGAGACTTGGACTCCTAAGGACCAGATCCTCAAAGGTATTCAGGCTTCTAACTTCCACTGAAATTGGGGCTTCAGCTTTTACATCATTTAGGCACTTTTGGAAAAGTTAATCTTCCTCTGCAACATCAGTAGCATGCCTCCATCCATGGGATGAAATTCATCCCACTGTAGAAGGCCCTGCCAGGTCCTACGCTACTCATAATCCCTTAATGTAGATCTTAAGTAGGGTGTAGGATCATGTGTATGCTTTCTGCCCTGAGGTTAATTTGATACCCACAAACAGAAGTCAAAGATAAATTTTCATAGCACTCATATTATTTTAGGGAAGGAAGTCGTCATGATTACGGGAGACGGGTTAATATAAGTTATATGGCCATAGATAATGAAAAATATTGCTAATATTTATTAGAAATTTTAATCTAAATTCAGATATAATTGTAAAAATTGGGACCACTGATTCTTAAGTGACTACAAGGAAACGTGAAATTTAAAAAGTCATACAAGAGAACAGGTTAGACGTGTTTTACCCAGGCCATCATTTTATATATATATGGATGTAAATGAAATTTGACTTCTATCCATTTGTCGAGATTCTTATTTCTTTTCTAACTCCCCCACAAGCCACATAGGGGCAGATGTTGATTCACTAATTTGTTCTGTTTTGATTAATTATTTTGGTTTTATTATTCTTTATTTTTTACCCTTCCCACTTTCCACTTCACTCCTCTTCTGTTTTTCCTCTTCCCCACCTGCTGCCTTTCCCTCTTCTCTCTTTCATCTGCTTTCCTGCTGGTTTGGTTTTGGTGGTCAGAAAGCTATGCTGAAGACATGAGTTTTTCACTTTGCTCTTGAAGCAGTGAGATTTGTGGTCATTCTCCTCTCCTCCAGTAGAGAATTTCAAAGGTTAGGATATTTTGCTGAGGAAGCCCTGTCTTTTACGGTCATTGGTTTCACCTTCAGGTCCAGACATATTGTGATTCCTGAGGAACTTTGCTGTCCAGAAGGTCACTGACACATAGATAGAGGCAACCTCTGAAATATTTTGAGCATGATCCATGGAGGACTTTGAGGACTGGCACAGACACTTTCAAATAGAAGGTTCTTTAGATGCCTAGTCTCTTAAATAGACAGTTTGGGTTTAAGATGGTTGCCTCAAGGCAGCCTATCTGTTTCATTGCTGAATCTAGTTGTGGTCAAGACAGTGATGACTCACTGGACTCTCCATGTTAACTTTTTGCATTTTATCTAAGATCAGGCATCCATAAGCATGCCTGACTGAATCCATATAACATGTAAAGTTTATGTTATTAAAATAAAATGCATGACAGCTAAAGGATAATTAGCTTCCCACCTTTTCAACAGTTTAGTGTCAGTTTGACAAAATCATGCTGCTTAACAAATTAAAGTTCTATCTCCAGATACTTATATAATTTTCTCTTGTACTTCAATAATTATTGTTACATAACTGTTGGAATTTTAATTAATGAAGGGTAAATGCTTCATGCCATCAGTATAAAATGAGGTGTTAGGACTCTGGGATCAGTATATAATTGCCCAAGAAATCCCTTGATTGAAGGACTGCTCTGGGATCACATTCTCCAGGCACTGTTTACACATTGTACATTTTAAATGTATTTTAATATTCAAATTAAAGAAAATGGAGATGTCTGGATAACTCTCCAGTATTCCCTACTGTTTGGGTCAGATCTTCAACTATGCTCTGACACTTCATACAATCTAAAAAGGGCCAGGGCAGCGTAAGTCACTCTATAAGCCTCTTGTCCAGCTGGGGGAGGATTGCCTGGATGAAGGCGTTGTGGAAGGCAGCCATAAGGCTGTTGTCCAGGGACCCCCTCACAATCCTGGACACAGGGGCCACACTGTGGACAAGAGGACTTTGTCAAGGATGGGGCTACAGCACACCATGCTGTGGAGATTCTGGAGCCTGGTGCAGTCTACAGGACAGCCCAAGGAGGCTCCTGAATTTAGACAGCCCCCCAATGGCTGTCTGAGTTATGCCGGGGGCTTCTCTAGCCTCTGAAACAGCCCCAAAATCAGGAGGGTGCAAAGGTAGCTTAAAGCCACTATAGCTCTTTGAACCATAACACAGAATCTCACCCAGTGACTATAAGGCCAGTGTGGGCTTACTATAGCAAAGATGTAAGAGAAAATATAGTTTTCAGTAGGTATGAATGGCCCTTATGAGGAATATTAATTTACGGATCATACTGTCTGAGGGCTTACAGGATTGATCTAAAAAAATAAAAGTGCACTAAATATGTATGTTACTGAAACAAGACTTTACTGGGATACTCCATTAAGCTCCAATTCTTCTGCTCTGATTATTTAGGAGACTTGCAAAATCAACATTGCTGCTTATTCCGTTATTTGGAGTTCACTACATGGTGTTTGCTGTATTTCCTATACGCATTTCCAGTCACTATCAGATAATTTTTGAGTTATCTTTGGGATCTTTTCAGGTAAATTCTAAACCTTTACAAATTTTAATTCTTTTACTGATTGAGTTCAGAGCTGTGTACTAACTGATACACGTTGTCTGTTTACAGGGGCTGGTTGTTGCAGTCCTGTACTGCTTTTTGAACAGTGAAGTAAGTTTCCCTTTTCTCCCCAGTGATATTGAATAATGTTTTCAATGTAGTAGCAATAAGTGTAATAGCAGCCTTAGTATTCTAGTATATAAATCATAAATCGTATCAGTGAGTTATTATTGTACAGAATATGGTGATTTCTATATGAGAGGGGATTATATTAGATATAAAAAACACCATACGAAGGCGTAATTGTGGGGAGAAGAGAGATTAAACTGTGTCTGGGACCTCTATCACCCTAAAACCAGGAGGTGTTATTAAATTCTATCCTTACTGTTTATTAATCTAAGAAAATCCCAAAGGTGAAGTCCTGGCCCTAGGGCAGTCAATGGGAGGTTGTTGTTTTTTATTGGATTCAGAGGGCCTAAGGTTTCATCCCAAAACTTTCAAAGGTTAATTTTGGAAATTCTCTGGGACACACTTCTGCTCGCACAATTGGAGCCAGGTTTTCAAAAATCCTCAGCACCCAACAGCTCCCATTGTTCTTGAAGTGCACCGGTGATGGTGATGATTTACATTGTTCTCAATGGGAGCTATTGGGGTGCAGAGTGCTTCTGAAAATCTGACCACTTCATTCAGGTGCCTAAATAGGAGCCTGAGCTCTTTCAAAAATCTGAGAACTTGCTTAGGTCCCTAAATGGGAGCTTCTGGATGCTAAGCGCTTACTACAATTTAGTCTTTACTGTAAAACTTGGCACATCTAGGCCCTCCTTCATGGTGTTGTCATCTGATTTCATATGATGACCAATAGATTCGAGGACATATCCCCTGAATAAGAAGATGCCATTTTTGCACAGTCACTTTTCAGAGTAGAACCACACTTTAAATAATATAAAGTATATCACAGAAAGAGTGTGTGCATTTGCTAGAGTAAAGGATTAAGAGCCAGATCTCCTGAGTTTTCCTGGCTCTGACATTGATGTGCTGCATTATCTTGGGCTAGTCACTGAATTATTTATGCCTCGGCTTACTCATCGGTGAAAACTTATCATAAATAACTACCCACCATTTTTACAAACCCTTTTTGATTGTTCTCTTCTCATTTTTCAGCCAAGTCAATACACTTTTAAATTCTGGAGATAGGAAACATATTAGTCAACTGCTCTCAGTAATAATAGGGTTCTGAGTTGTTATTATTAATAATAATAGTTAGCCCCTGCAACCTGAGGATTTTGGAGCTAAGCTTTACATCCTAGGGAGGTAGTTGTGGTTAAAGTTGTGGAGGTAAAGAGATGTTATGTGACTTTCTTGGGATCACACAATAAGTCCATAGCAAAGCTAAACTTAGAGCCCAGGTTCTCATGCCTGTGCTTTTATCTCAGGATTGTGCTGCCTATCTGAATTTAGAAGAGTTGTGTTTACTTTTATTTTTCTTCCAACTTCTCAGGAGGCCAAAGGGTTATGGCACATTTTCAGGTCTTTGGATGGAAGACATTATATGAGTTCAAAGTATTATTAATAACTCTCCTCGGACTCTTTGACTCAATTTTGTTTTCAAGTAAAATAGAGATTATTTTAGTAGTTTGCATGTGACACTAATGAAAGCACAATTGTTTCCCATGTAAAGTGCGTTTTTAACTCACATGCATTTTTTAAATATAGGTACAAGGTGAGCTGAAAAGGAAATGGCGGAGTTTGTGTTTGAGGCAGACAGTGGGCCGCGGCTACAGACCCAATAGCTGTTCTATTTCTCGAAATGGCTCAGAAAGTGTCTCCCAGCTCCATCAGAATTCAGGGGCACAGTCTTCTATGCAGACAGAGACCACAGTGATATAAACCATGTAGCTCAAACTAAAGATTATGGGACATATCACTGTATGGAGCTCAATGTAATATTTTCTAAAATGCACCATTTATGCTTTGCTTTTCTACATATTGACGTCTGGAGAATGGCCTGGTGCAGTAAATCAGGTAACAGATGGGCTGGCGGCTTTGCAGACATTTTGGCCTAAATCCCCAAAGGTATTTAGCTGCCTAACCCCCATTGATTTGAAAGCAGTAGGAGTTAGGCGCTTAAATACCTTTCGAGATCTGAGCCTTTGTGTTTTTATTTAGTCGTATTCACATTACATTCTGATGTTCTCCTGTCATTTGTACCAGCAGTAACTATCTAAATATAATTTATTGTAATGCTCCATTTCTATTTATCTCTCTCTCTAATATGTAATGTATGCTGAACCACGCCCAGTGTATGTTGCTTTGGTCCATGTTTACGGGGGTAGGGTGGGAGGTGAGAGAGAATATCATATATACCATCTATATTTAATAGACTGTTTCTTTCACACAGATGCTAGACCCTACTATAGCAAAGAAAATTGAAATAGAGATATTTAGGGCCATATGTATGTTCCTGATCCCCATATGGAAATCCAGTTGATGACAGTGGGAATTTAGCATACAGATGAAGGGCATTATGAGTCCGTATTTTGCACAGAAGAAAATGTTAGTCCTTCTTAGCTCCTTACATAAATCCTAATTCAATTCAGAGCTACCTCACTGCAATATTTGATCCTAAGGGCTTGATCCTGCTTTCCTGCACGAGTGCCCATTTCTACATATCTTAATGCAGAATGTGAGGCTAGCCCTGCAGTCCTTACAGAAAAGTCCATTGCACAGTAGTGGTCATTAAACAGTCAGCATTTGCCAATAGTGGTATCTGAGTTTACTAGAGTTTTACCCCATACTAAAAATCAAAGATATCTGTGGTAACATTTGGCAAATGTTAATGTTTTTAATGACTTCTCCTCCATCTGATTTTTTTCTACCTACCTGACAGTACATGTATGTGTTTCAGAAAGGTGGGACTGAACCTTAATACCCTAGCCATCAAGTTCTATGAGTTCTCAGAAATGGTATCCTCTTTGCTTTGGTTCAAAAGAAAAAAATATTTTGGTTACATTTATGATAGATATCCATCATATAAAATAAACAGACAGAAAGGAACCCACACTGATGTTAGAAAAGAGTTAGGAATACATAGAATACAAACTAGGCGCCTCAATCTCTTACTATCTAACTTTCTAAAGGGGTATTTTCCTAATAGAACAACCTAGTGAAAACTAAACAGGAATGGACATCCCACTCACCCACTGAAAACATGTTTTTATACATAATGATTTTATTAAAATATATCTTTAGAACTTCACATTTGGCAGCTAAAATTAAGTATATCAAATTATAAATATTACTGGAGTTTAATGAACTATGTAAATACTTTCAACAAAATGCCGTTTTATATCTGTGAGGTGATTGAAAATGCAATCCTGACCAGCAAGGCCAGAAAAAAAAAGACACAATCCCATTCAAATGACCATAAAAGGCATAAATTGAAAGGATTTTTTTGGTAACCTCAAGCCCCTTATGTAGCCCAGTGAAATAAAAGACACAGCGCTGACAAGTGCTTATAAATACACACTGGAGTCTTACAAGACATAAGCACTGTTATGTTTACCTCTCATGTCACAACTGACCATGTCCTCTCTAAATAACAAGTGTGAATACTGTGCATTTGCATGAGTACTTTTGCCTCATAAACTGAAGTGTTACCACAATATTTCAAACAGCAAATTGTACATTACATGACAGTTGCCATGATTTAAATAATAATCACTTAATTCATATCTTCTAATTAGTATTACCAATAAACACCCTGTATTGTAGTTCATTTTAAGTAACAATAAGTAACAGAAATAAGATTGTTTTGTGTAACAATCTATTTATTGCCATATTCACAAATAGCCTTGGTTCAAAAGGTAAATGGTCACCGTTGCACAACTGAGGCCTTTCCTGTTCTACAAAAATAATCTGACAATCAAGGGACTTTCATACCAGCTTTTTATACCTTAAGCCACTCAGAATATTTTGTAGAGACAGTCACTTTTCAAGTTAACTTAAAAAGTTAAAAAGATTTGACTGTTCAGTGATACTTGTGTGTTAACATTGGTCAAAATATTCAGATATTTGGAACAAACTGATAAACTAAACAGTAATAAGTCACCAGGACCAGATGGTATTCACCCAAGAGTTCTTAAGGAACTCAAATGTGAAATTGTAGGACTACTAACTGTAGTCTGTAACCTATCATTTAAATCAGCTTCTGTACCAAATGACTGGAGGATAGCTAATGTGATGCCAGTTTTTAAAAAGGGCTCCAGAGGTGACCCTGGCAATTACAGGCCGGTAAGCCTGACTTCAGTACCAAGCAAAGTGGTTGAAACTATAATAAAGAACAGAATTTTCAGACACATAGATGAACATAATTTGTTGGGGAATAGTCAACATGGTTTTTGTAAAGAGAAATCATGCCTCACCAATCTACTAGAATTCATTGAGGGGGTCAACAAGCATGTGGGCAAGGGGGATCCAGTGGATATAGTGTATTTAGATTTTCAGAAAGCCTTTGACAAGGTCCTTCACCAAGGGCTCTTAAGCAAAGTAAGCAGTCATGGGATAAGAGGGAAGGTCCTCTCATGGATTGGTAACTGGTTAAAAGATAGGAAACAAAGGGTAGGAACAAATGGTCAGTTTTCAGAATGGAGAGAGGTAAATAGTGGTGTCTCCCAAGGGTCTGTAGTGGGACCAGTCCTATTCAACATATTCATAAATGATCTGGAAAAAGGGGTAAACAGTGAGGTGGCAAAATTTGCTGATGATACAAAACTACACAAGATCGTTAAGTCCCAGGCAGACTGCGAAGAGCTACAAAAGGATCTCTCAAAACTGGGTGACTGGGCAACAAAATGGCAGATGAAATTCAATGTTGATAAATTCAAGGTAATGCATATTGGAAAACATAATCCCAACTATACATATAAAATGATGAGGTTTCAATTAGCTGTTACCACTCAAGAAAGAGATCTTGGAGTCATTAGCAGAACCTGAAACCTGATGATTTTGCATGGTTTTCAGTTTCATTACATCTCGTACACTGGGACAGGTTGTGGCTGATCCTGTGTCTAAGGCATGGGGAGATGGCCAGATTGTGTTTCTCTTACTCATTCTGAATTACACTGCGCACCACAAATAGCCCCTCTGACATCAGTGCATTGTCATCTTCATCTGGACAGAGTGGAGATTGGGGAGTGGGGCACAGATAACTGTTTGTGGCTCCCTGATCTGGAGCTACCCTATGTTAACACAAGTTGGAGCTGCTCTGGAACAGCTCGAACGTATGCCACTGCTGTAAGGCTCCACAAAGACCTTACTCCAGTAGCAGATAGGGAGTATGCCTGCTCAACTCTATTGCACCCCTTCTTCCCACCCCAGAGCACTCCAGGCATGCCCTCTCCCTCCTCTGACGCTGGGGATGGGAAGGCATTTGGCACAAACGTGAGGTACAAAGTGGCCTTAGCAGACCAGAGAAAGGCTCTTCTCAATGTGAGAGTACCACAATCTGGCCCTTCACAACTTTTGGGGGCGAGAGAGGGAAGAGATGTGTAAACTGCCATCTCCCAAGCTCATCTCCCCACCTCATCCAAATTACATCCAAGGAAAGTGACAATGTGTAAATGACAAAAGCCAAAATTCTCCTTCTCCACTTTACGTGCAAAATTTTTCACACATCCCTAATGACAATCAAACATTAAACTCTTCTGGCAACATCAGGTAGAACTGACAAGTAATCTGCAGAAAGAATTACTCTGTATTTATAGGTTGTCATTCCATAGTCTTAGACTACAACCCTGTGTCTGCAGTGATACAGCAAGCTGTGTCATTTACCAACAAAAGACTACTTTTAAATTACCAACTGTGCCTCTATACACCTTGATAATCTCTGAGCAGTGAATACTGCACTGCCATTACCAAACTGCATGATTTAGTACACTGTGCTATTTTTGTGATTTAAATAAAACATCAAGATAAACACTTTTTCTGACAAGTATGTTATGAGGACTACATCACCATAACATTAAACACAGAGAATTCCAGAGTCTGCTGTAATAATCCAGTATAAAAATGTATTTTGCCATTGATACATCTTGTAATAAAGTGTAATTAAACATAATCCAAGTACATCTATTTTGTAAACTACTTTATACCAGGCTGCTATGTATAAAACTGCTTTATTTCCATATGTACTGTAATAAGATTATTTACATCCTGCAACTTTTCCCTAGTGCATTCGCATAAGAAACTGTTTAACACGTTCTCTTTGGTCCTCTGTATTGGTAATGGTTTTTATGTGTCAAGTACAGTAAACTTTAAACCTGATGTAAATGAATGGTATTTTTTACAAAATGTACATATTATGATGATGTATAGATAAATGTGAGTAAATAGATTTGCTTTTCATACTTGTAATACAGCATCTGTAGTCTCTGTTATCCTGCTGATTTATAATGTCATAATGCTAACAGATTTCTCTGTGGTTTGCTCCATGCAATGGCTGTGAAAAAGCAGATATTCACATGCTTTATTCTAACAACAGTTTACTCAGTTCTGTAGCAAACTTTAGCCATAATACACTGAAAATAGTGTCAGAAAATAGTATTTGTGGATGGTTTGGTTCAACACCTGCACTGCTTAAACCTCCCAACTGGTGACGTGATCCATATTCTCATTGATATGTCTGGCCAGAGATAGTCCAAGAGATGTGTCTGAAGTTAATGCTCTGGTTTTTAGTAAACAACTTTAATCCTTGCATGTAAAAAAGTAACTCACCTACCTGAGATTTTCCTTTTGAGAAGTAGGTAATCTTTATTCAACTCTAGTGAATTTGTGTTGGTATAAAAATATTCTCTCGGTTGCCTGCAGACACATGCGTGCACACATATATACACAATTGATCCAAAAGATTCAGTATTTTCTCTATGTCAGGGCTTGCATTTTGATCTCTGTTTCTCAGTCTTTGCCTCTCTTGCTTAATACATTTGCCCAGATATTCCCAGTGTCTGTGATATAGCAGAGCTACCACAGATGAAAGCTATGACCTAATTTAAAGGAGTGGGCTCTCTACAGTCTAATCAAAGATTTTGCATATCTCCTGAGGATAAGAGAGCCAGATAGCTCTACTTGTGTCTTGACTAACTTGACAAGGTCATTGTGTCTAAGAGCCAGTTTACCAAAACAAAGGAGCATAGCTTTTTTTTAAATTTCATCCACCCTTGAGTTTAAGTTGCAGGCATTCTTTCCATTCATAATGCAATGCTTTCATGTGCTAATACAGGGCCTGATTCTGCCCGTGTTATTTCACTGTGAGCACTAGCTATCGTTCGTTCATTCTTATTTCTGTGGTCCCCATTACCACAGAAGCTGTGTACCTCACAGTCTGGATTGTAGAGCACCGCTGCAAGATATGGAAATAATATCCTCATTTTACAAAGTGGGATGTGAGGGACACAGGAGACACAATGACTCATCCAGCGTCTCTCAGAAAGTTTGTGGGGGAGCGTGAAATTGAACCTCAGGTTTCCCAAGTCCTAAGCTGGTGCCCTAACCTTCTGCAACTGTTCCTTTGGAAGTCAATGGCCTGTATCATCCCCACTAGATCTGTTCACAGACAGGACCTTCCATATGTGGATGTCCAGTGGAAGCTGGGAGGCAGGCCCCTCTGTTGCACACTCTATCTTCCACAGAGGGCCCACCATGCATCCACATTGGACACATTTCTGAGTGTGATTGTATGATGAGGTTGCTTGAGATGTGAGGGGGGCATGGCTCAACAGCCCTAGGGCTCACTTCTGGTTTATGGCTTTGGTTCCTAAAAACTCGTGCTTCAGGGCTTCAGCTGGCCACCTGCAGGGAGCAGAAAGAGATTCCCTCCACCCCTAATATATTCTGGAGTTTGAGAGGTCTTTTTCTCTCCTTTTGAAGCATTAGGGATGCCATGGCTGGAGATGTGGGCCAGGACTCTGAGGTGGCACCGAGCATTCTCTCTCTCTCAGGTGCTTGGCTGGTGGTTCTTACTCACATGCTCAGGGTCTAACTAATCGCCATATGTGGGAGTCAGAAAGCAATTTTCCCCCAGTTCAGAGTGGCAGTGACCTTGGAGTTTTTCACCTTCCCCTACATCATGTGGGTGTGGTCACTTGCCAGGATTATCTGGGTATATTTCATGTAATCATTTTCTTGTAATTGCGGGAGCCTCAGGCACTGGTGCACCTCAGTCCTTCCTTTTCTCTGCTCTAGTCTAATTTCCTGTGGGCTGTGGTCTAATTTTGGTGGTTGGGTTTAAGGTGCAGGTGTTTGTGGCCTGTGATATCCAGGATGTCAGACTAGATGGTGGACCCATCTAGCCTTAAATTTTGTGGTTTGTGTGGCCCCGGGCTGAATTATAGTTAAATCAATGTTGCCCATTGTTAGGTGACATACAAGAATTATCTTGGGGCAGGGACTGACAAGTTTTGTGGCCAGCATTAAGGTGCCTGTGTCCCATGAAGCTTCATTCCCTATGGCACTCCCACTGCGAGGGAGCCACACTCCCAGCACTTATTACTCTTGGCCCTTCTCTTCTTTCAGTCACGGATACAGCTCCCATTTCACCTCCCAGCAACACTTGGGTGCTTGTCCCCTACTCCAGATTCTCAACATTTCACTTGCTGAATCCACTCGTCTCTTCATCCCCTGCACCTTGTCTATTTCTCCATTCATGACTCGTTACTCATGTAATGACAGTCAATCGTATTAGGTCCATTTCAGAAGTGAGGTGTAAAGTGATATGTTATATGATGATAATATGACCCCTTAGAGTGTAAGCTGTATCTCTCTTTTTATACCCTTATGATAGTTGCTATTTCTACTCCCCCCCCCCCCCCCCGCCTCCTCTGGCTATTTAGCGTGTGAGTTACACCACCGTAGTCTCTTTTAAATTTAACTAGATTTACATGCACTTTGTGGTGTGTGGCCTACATCTTCCTCCTGAATTTGGTCCAATATGTCTATGTGAATACAGCTGGGCTCAATAGTGACTAAGACAGGGGTGGGTAAACTACTGCTCTGGGGGCGGGGGGGCTGTATCCGGCCTTCCAGACGTTTTAATCCATCCCTCGAGCTCCGCCCAGGGAGCAGGGTTGGGGGATTGCCCTGTTCCGCGCGGGTCCCAGAAGCAGTGGCATGTTCCCCCTCCGGCTCCTACACATAGGGGCAGCCACGGGGTTCCACACACTGCCCATACCCCAAGCACCACCCCCGTAGCTCCCATTAGCCAGGAACCACAACCAATGTGAGCTGTAGGGCCGGCACCTGCAGACAGGGTGGTGTGCAGAGCTAGCCGCTGGAGGTTGGCACTGCCCGGAGCCTGCACCCTGACCCCTTCTTGCACCCCAACCCTGATCCCCCTCCCACCTTCCAAACCCCTCCATCCCAGCCTGAATCACCCTCCTGCACCCCCAACTCCTCATCCCCAGCCCCACCCCGGAGCCCTCACTCCCCCCACCCCAACCCCCTGCCCCAGCCCAAAGGTCCCTCCCACACCCTGAACTCCTTATTTCTGGCCCCACCGCAGAGCCTGCACCCCCAGCTGGAGCCCTCACCCCCTCCCGGACCCCAACCCCCAATTTTGTGAGCATTCATGGCTCACCATACAATTTCCATACCCAGATGTGGCCCTCAGACCAAAAAGTTTGCCCACCCCGGACTAAAAGAAGTAGATTTACTGGGAGAAAATATTCAAAGGGTGTAAATATCAAGAATGAAGAGGCAGGTGTTTAGGGTTCAACACCTGTAACGAGGCATAAGCGGGGGATCACAGTCACATGAGCTAGATAACTAAATAAGTCTTTCATGACAATCCTTATGAGGATGTGTATTGTATTTATTTTCAATATTTTACATTAGCCACCGTCTCCACTGAAATGCCTTGCACTGCTTCAGAATACTGACAAAAATAAAGTAATTGCCCCCAAACTTTGTTAAAGGTTTTGCCCAGTGATATCTCATGCCCTTCCAGAATGTGGACAGCAGCTACACTTAAACCTCTGAGAACCAGGAAACACAACGTTATGGCACACTTCACCCCCCCGCCGCCCCTCCACAGTGCAACCTTAACTCTGCCCCCTTGGAGCTGGCTGTAACCATTGGCAATGATTCAGTAAGTGCAGTGCAAAGGGAGATGGTGGATTCTCCATCTCTTGATGTTTTCAAATCAAGACCGGATGCCTTACTGGAAAATGCTTTAGTCAATCACAAGTTGTTAGGCGCAATACAGGAGTAACTGGAGGAAATTCTGTGGGCTGTGGTATTCAGGAGGTCAGATTAGATTATCTGATGGCCCTTTTGAGGCATAAAATCTATGAATCTGCAATAAATAGCTATGAGGAAGGACTCAGAATGTGCCATTGTGTGCATTGTGTTCCACAGAGTTGAATTCCAGCATGGATCTGCATGCACTCCAGCTGCATTCATTTTGGTAGCTGTACTGAAGGGTGGAAGTATCCGTTGGAATGGTGGAGAGTGAACTGTGATATGAAGAGAGGTGCATGTGTATCTTGAATGATCAAATATGCCTCATTTCAGTGCTGAATTTTGTTGGTTGCCAGTAGAGGTGCATAAGGGTGTCCTCTTGTCCTGGGGATTGTCTGCAGGCTGATGGCATAGGTCTCCGGGGCTTAGTGAGAAGTAAGGCAATATCTCAGAAGGACTCCTCAGGGTACATGTGACGAGATGGGGCCATTTTTGGTTTGTGTGGAGTTGGCGTGCACAGTGTTTGCATGTAGGCCAGGGATTGGTGGTTCCTGTTTGCTACATCCAACCTATCCCTTTGCAGAGTGTTAGACTTTGTCCTGCAGTGCTCATGTGTTCTGTTTCCAAGGTTCCCTGTAGCATCTCTGAGTCTACAGTGCTGGTATGTGTGGTTGACATATTGAGGCAAACAGGGCAGCGTTCAGGTTCCATCACAGGGATGATGTACACCTGAACTTCCTATTTCTTAGCTTTCAGAGGTTTACGTTTAGCCACTCTCCACATTCTGGAAGAGCATGAGGCACCACTGGGCACACTTAACTGTTTTCATAACATCTGAGGGCATTTAATTTCCTTTGTGTATTTTAAAAAATAATTTCTCAGCATCCTTGTATAGTACAGCACAGCTCTCCCACTCTACGGCCGCTGGCACCCTTGGCCAGGATTCCTCTGGACATAGAAAGCACTGGCTGCATGGTAGTCCCTTTGCCGCCCCTGCATCATCTCCTTGTCTCCCATCTCTCTTCCCAGCCAGCACAGCCTGGTTTCCTTCCTGCACACAGAGAGGCAGGTGTCAGCAGGGTGAGAACCTGGAGCAAGGCAGCAGGAACAGTGCCTGGATTACCCAGGTGTCTGTGGGGCTGTTTTTAACTGCAGGGACTGACATGGTGGGGCATGGATGTGGGGCTTTTGGGAGGACAGAGACGAAACCTCCCTAACATCTCCCACTGCACAGCTCAGACCCGCCTCCTTTCCATTCCTCTTCCCTGCACTCCTCCAACCCCCCCCAAACATAACCCCCCCCATGTAATTCCCCCCCACACACACACACACACACTGCTCCATGATTCCCTAAGTGGCTGCCATTCCCTGTATAAACCAGGAAGCCATAGGGTCTTCAAATGGGAGGTGAGAACATAAGAACGTCCATACTGGATCAGACCAATGGGTCCAATATATTGTCTTCCAACTGTGACCACTGCCAGATGCTTCAGAGGAAATAAACAGAATAGGGCAATCACTAAGTAATCTGTACTCTTTCATCCAGTCCCAGATTCTGGCAGTCAGAGGCTTAGGAACATCCAGAGTATGGAGTGGCATCCCTGATCATCTTAGCTAATAGCCATTGATGGACCGATCCTCCATGAACTTATCTAATTTTTTTTTTAACTCCGTTATAGTTTCAGATTTCACAACATCCCCGGGCAACAAGTTCCACAGGTTGATTGTGTAAAGACGTACTTCCTTTTATTTGTTTTAAACTTTCTGCCTATTAATTTCATCGGGCGTCCCCTGGTTCTCGTGATATGTGAAGGGGTAAATGACATATCCTTGTTCACTTTCTCCACACCATCCCTGATTTTATAGACCTCTGTCGTATCCATTCCTAGTCAGCTCTTTTCCAAGCTGAACAGTCCCAGTCTTCTCAACCTCTCCTCAGATGGAAGCTGTTCCATACCCCTCATCATTTTTGTTTCCCTTCTCTGTACCATTTCCATTTCTAATATATATTTTTTTGAGCTGTGGTGAGCAGATCTGCACACACAGTATTTCATGCATTTATATAGTCACATTATGACATTTACTGGCTTATTGTCTATCCCTTGTGATGTAATTGAATGGCACTCTTTTTCATTTGACTGTTTCTCTTCAGCTCCCACCTGTATTTCATGAACTTTTATCCTCTCCTTTTTACTAGGCCATAGCGTATTCTCATTAATAGATCCTCCCCTAAGTGATGGCTCTGTCGAACCATGTGTTTCTCTGCAACTGTTTGCTTTCCCCCAGCCTTTAGTTTAAAATATCCTCTACAATCTTTTTAATTTTATATGACAGTAATCTGGTTTTGTTTTAGGTGGAGAATGCAGGACTAATAGGCCCCCATGCCTTTAAGCTACCCTGTGCCCCTTACCATCCACCTGATGTGTCCCCAGCACTCCCACTAATCCCACCCCTCCCCAGGCCCAAGCCCCACCAAGCCTTCTCCCCTTCCCTTAATCCATTTGCCTACTACCCATTCCTATGTATCCCACTCTCCCTAATTCCCCCTCACCACAGCACCAAACCCCTCTCCTCCTATGCTCTCCTTGCCCCCCTCCCATGCACCCTCTCCTTCCAAATCCCACACTGCCAGGATGGCTCTCACCCCCTCACACACACACACTGACCCTCTTACTGCTCCAATCCTCCATATTCTCTAGCTCTGCACCAAAAAAAGCTATAAGAAGTTGAAAATGTTGTGAGTGGCTCATATTAAGGAGGCTGTGTATCAGGAACCACATGACCAGTGACCTAGCAACTTGCTTTTCTTTTATCACAATTCCATTGTTCAGGAAACATGATTACCTTAATGGCTTACTTTCCTCTTCCCTCTATTTAATCAGTACTAATTTCCTTTTCAATACTTCTCAAGTAAAACTGGAGTCTGTATGTGGATTTTTAGAATGCTTTAAAATATTGCTCTTCAACCAGAAATTTTGGTCTCAGGGCAAAACTTCCAAAAGGAGCCCTTGCAGAATGCAGGCAGAGAGCAAGGAGCAATCTCTGAAAACCACCAAGGGTAGGGCCCAAGCTTATAATGCAGCGCTGTAGGTTAAGTTCAATGACCTTAGCATGTCACTTTGAACCACTCCCTATTGTGACAATAGACTGCCTGCAAAACTTGCTTCAACAGAGCTTGCTGCATATGCGCATTTCACGCTTTTGAGTGCATCATTTTGGCACCTCCCACTCTGGAGTTACAAACTTTACCCTTTTCAGAGTAGCAGCCGTGTTAGTCTGTATTCGCAAAAAGAAAAAGAGAACTTGTGGCACCTTAGAGATTAACAAATTTATTTGAGCATGAGCTTTCGTGAGCTACAGCTCAAATAAATTTGTTAGTCTCTAAGGTGCCACAAGTCCTCCTTTTCTTTACCCTTAATAACTTTGTCAATATAACCCCCGCCCCTGCAAAGGGATAGTGTGTCTCATGCACTAGCTGAAGTAAATCCCAAACAGCTGCTCTCTGTTTAGAGAGGATCAGAGTCATATTTTGAACACAGGTATGTGGAAAAAAAACATTGGAAGAACCACAGGATTTTGTAAACTGCTGGATTTGACAGGGGGGCATGGGCTGTATCTCAAGAACCTCTTGCTCAAATGACACTACATTTAGACCACTAATCTTACGCCATGCTTTTATGAGGCACAGCCAATTTCAACACAATCTGAATCAACATTTTGAATGTAGAGCACTTAGAAAACTTATCTTTTAAATAGCAAGCAATTCTCAACCTTAACTAAAGCAGAGCTACTGCTCCACTATAATAGACGGACTCATGGTAATTACAGGAATGGCAAAACATTTTGGGTGCCAGTCTCACATTTTGTCTGTCTCACTGAAGCTCCAAACAAAAAGAGAACACACCTGGCACTTATTTAAATACCTAAGTATACACGGCTCATATTGTCAATGATAAAGCTGTATGATGTGTAGGCATACTGTTTTCTTGAGTTTTTAGGATGGAGAGTTGATGAGGGAAATGAGGGCAGAGTTAAGATTGTTAACTGTGCTTTTTCAGTGCATATTGAATTTTTTAAATTAAGTTTATTTTTAATTCGGAATTTCCTAGTTTTCAGAAACACATGGTATTTATTTTTTTTAAACTAACACAGTTTCTAAATGATTGACCCAAATTTACAACCTTCAAATTTTTTGGCTGGGAATTGCAGGCATAAATGCATTTGTCAGGTACTTGATGAAGAGCAAGCATGAAAGGGACACTTAAAATTTATACTATGAAATCAGCAGGAAATTTTAAAAGAGCTAAGTGGTGGAGCAAATGGAGTTACTGAGACGAAAAAAAACTCACAGCTGAACAAAATTGGGACACTGCATTGCAATCTATGCTCTGAGTAGGCATTGATGGGGAAGGAAAAGAGAGGTCATTTAGGGAGAGAAAAAAGGAGAAGCAAAAATACTTGTGAGCACAGAAAAACAATCACATTTGAAAACGTTTTTAGTCTTGGGAGATTTGGGTTGTATCAAATCTGTCAGAGTAAATTTTGAGTCTAGACTAATGCTCAGTTAGATGCTGGAGACTTTGAGGAGTGCAGGGGAAAGAGAAGCGGAAGGGAACTCATAAAAGAAAAAAAATTGCTTCAGAAACTGTGTGTCCTATTATAAAAACTTAATGAGTTTGATAACATTAAGCAAACCCATTTGGAAGGGAATATGGCCATCTTTGCTTTACTACTGTTTTCAGTGCCACCTGAAAGAACATTTCTCCAAGAGCAACATGGCATTCACATTCATGCCAGTTGAAGGCCATCACTGTGTCCCGGATCTGCAGGACTGGTGCTCATAGGCGCTGACTCTGTGGGTGCTCCGGGACGGGAGCACCCACGGGGAAAAATTGGTGGCAGCTCCCCGACGCACCCCAGCTCACCTCTGCCTCTGCCCTGCCTCCGCCTCCTCCCCTGAGTGCGCCACCACGTCCTGCTTCTCCCGCCTCCCTCCCAATGCTTGCGTCGCGAAACAGCTGTTTCGCACGGCAAGCACTGGGAGGGATGGGGGAGGAAGGGGAACGCGGCACACTTGGGGAAGAGGCAGGGCCAGGATGGGGATTTGGGGAGGGGTCCAATAGGGGCAGGGAGGGGGCAGAGTCAGGGCGAGGCCGGGGGGGGTGGGTGGGGGGCACGAGCACCCACCGGCACCAAGGAAAGTTGGTGCCTGTGCTGGTGCTATGCCCCTCCAGCTTTGAAAGTCTCTAGGCGGAAACCCTCCAGTGTGCCAGATCCCAAAGGGGTCTCGCTCTTTCTGCACAGGGTGAGGCCCTTTGGCCTCACCGCCTCCTTACACTGAACCTCTGGGGCTTCAGCACTCCTTAACGCTGGGAGCTTTTTTCAGTGAATCCAACTGAGACAGACCCCTGGTAGAGACTTGTACATGCTTCAGGCATTAATGCACCTCACCAAGTATTTGCAGTGACCCTCAAACAGCGTTGTCAAAACAGTAGGATTTATTAGTCAGCTGGAGCACAGCATAGGAAGTCCTTAGGTTAGCACAGAGAAATGAAGGTTAAAGCATTATACAAGTCCATTCTGGTTAGCCCAGAGCCCAGCTAAGCTGTAGTGAACTCCATGTTCAGGTTATGTCTGAGTCTCAGTCTGACCTCCATGGTCAGTTCCCAGGTGACAGCCCAGACTCCTTCCAGCAGCTAATTCCTAATCCCACACCTCAGACCTTCCCAGGCCTTCCTTCTTGAGCTGGAGGATTTTGCTAGCTTCCCTGCCCAGAGCTGGGGAAATCCATCTCCCGCTGGGTCACTGGTTGCCTGGTGTCAATGGCCTGGTGATTGGATTTTGCCATTGTGTTCTCAGATTTCCCACTGATATGGGATCAGCCTCACCCAGTCTTTTTTAGTGACTCATTCTGGCGCCAACAGCTGGGTGACATTCATACCTGTGTCTTCCAGCCTCCCCTGAGAGCAAACAGTCCTTCCCCCCACCTCCACTGGGTAGCTACACAAAATATAGGGGAAACTGAAGCACATGCTGGATTAATAAAAACATTACAGAAAAGTCCCACTTCTTCAGACACTGCTGTTCTTGAATAACGACAAGAACTGAAAAGCAGTTTCCCCACACACCCTACACTAAATTCAACAAAATCTGGTGTATGAACTGTGTCCAGGTTTTCATAACACATATGCCCTATATATAATATTTGCTACTTGTGCAAAGAGATAGTGAGGCTGTATTTAAAGTTTGATTACTAGGATGGCCTCCTGGAATAGAGGGGACGAATATTCAGAGTCCTATGGCATGCTGTGTGTAAGCACAATGCAAACAATGGAAAGCAAAAAGAAAAGGAGGACTTGTGGCACCTTAGAAACTAACAAATTTATTTGAGCATAAGCTTTTGTGAGCTACAGCTCACTTCATCGGATGAATGCTTCCAATGAAGTGAGCTGTAGCTCACGAAAGTTTATGCTCAAATAAATTTGTTAGTCTCTAAGGTGCCTCAAGTACTTTTCTTTTTGCGGATACAGACTAACACGACTGCTACTCTGAAACCAACAGAAAGCAAGTCATTCTGTCTAAATTAACAGTTCAAATGGGTGCCCATTATGGGACTATTGCTGTGTTCCTTATCCAGATCATACTCTTATTGATTCCAGTGGGAGCTTTGCCTATATAGGACCAATAGTACTGGGCCCAATCGGAGGTTGCAAGAGCAATCACTGGGATTATATTTGTTAGTAGCATTGTTTATTTAAAAGAAAAATTTAATGTGCTTCAATAATGACTCACCAGCACATTACAGTGAACAATGTTGTTACTGCAGAGTTTTAGAAGGCTACTGAAAAAACAGTAATGATTTTCAGAAGGGCTTAAGCCTCTTGCAAGTGCATGCCTGTAATCACCGAACTGTGCTATTACATCTGGGGCTCCAGTCCTGCAATTAGATGTATGCTTAACTTCAGACATATGGGTAGACCCACTGAAATCACTGGGATTTCTCACACGAATAAAAACAACAAGGTGTCCAGTGGCACCTTAAAGACTAACAGATTTATTTGAGCATAAGCTTTCATGGGTAAAAACTCCACTTCTTCAGATACAGACATAAATATACTGATACCTCCCTTCTCTTCATGTGTCAGTATATTTATGTTTGCATCTGTAATTTCCACCTCCATGCATCTGAAGAAGTGGGGTTTTTACCCACGAAAGCTTATGCTCAAATAAATCTGTTAGTCTTTAAGGTGCCACCGGACTCCTTGTTGTTTTTGTGGATACAGACTAACACGGCTACCCCCTGATACTTGTCACATGAATAAAGGTAAGTGCATGTATTTCTGTTTGCAGGATCATGGCGCTAGTGTGTAAATAAGATGGCTGTCTATGAAACCTCAATTTATTTTTCCACAGTGAGCACATGGTAGGATGTGCAGTTCTACGCTATCATCTATTTTAAGCCTGGAAAAATACTGCAGAATCTCAAACACCACTCAGTGATAACTGTGGGTGCATATTGACAATTTGATGTCCGCCGTTGTACTCTGTGCTTAACTGATTTTAAAATGCACACTTCAGTGTTTGCCTGATCATGATGGTATGTCTACACTGGAGCTGGATGGGGTAATTTCCATCTGGAATAGACATACCTGTGCTAACTGATTGAGATAGCATGCTAAAACTAAAAGTGTAGCCACAGAGGTAAGAGAGGTGGAATAGGATGGGATAGAACCCCTCACCCCAGTATGGTCCTCTTTGAGACCCTAGGAAAGTACTTGGGCAGTAAGTCCTTCCTGCTGTTTGTGCTGCCATAGCTACTCTTCTATTTTTAGTGTGAACTCTGATCTGGGGAGCTGGACAGCCCCTCTACCTGCCCATGAGGTGGGCAGCATAGGGAGCCCACCAGCTAGGGAATAGATGCCTGGCTCACCAGGGAGCCATCACCTGCGTTGTCTAGAAGGAGCCAGGGATGCAAATTGTTGAGCTGACAGAAAACCAGGCAGGTTTCCATGGAAATTTTCAATGGAATCAATACACTCCTGTGGAATATGCTGATTTTCTTGAATCAGCATTTTCCAGCAGAAAACTTGTTCCATCACAACATTTCCAACCAGCTGTAGTTACAATACTAAAAATGCTGAAGGATTCGTATAGCTGCAACTATGAGTATCACTAAAATAAAAACAGAGCCATCATCCTTTTCCTTGAAATCAAAAAGTGGTTTGGGGGAATATGGAATTTTATTATGAATTCCAAGGGTTTAAAATAGCCAGTGACACTTATATGGTGTCTAATAACCAGAGACACTTATCATAGAATCATAGAATCATAGAATATCAGGGTTGGAAGGGACTCCTGAAGGTCATCTAGTCCAAGCCCCTGCTCAAAGCAGGACCAATTCCCAGTTAAATGATCCCAGCCAGGGCTTTGTCAAGCCTGACCTTAAAAACCTCTAAGGAAGGAGATTCTACCACCTCCCTAGGTAACGCATTCCAGTGTTTCACCACCCTCTTAGTGAAAAAGTTTTTCCTAATATCCAATCTAAACCTCCCCCACTGCAACTTGAGACCATTACTCCTCGTTCTGTCATCTGCTACCATTGAGAACAGTCTAGAGCCATCCTCTTTGGAACCCCCTTTCAGGTAGTTGAAAGCAGCTATCAAATCCCCCCTCATCCTTCTCTTCTGCAGGCTAAACAATCCCAGCTCCCTCAGCCTCTCCTCATAAGTCATGTGTTATATCGGTTTTGTGTCTTTAAGCCCAACAGTTGGACAGCAGACACAATCTTGAATGGTGAAGAAAGCTGCCACTTATCAGATCATCTCTGAGGGGCTGTCAGTTGGGCTGTCAGATGCCTGTTAATTTGTAAAGTTGAAGGGGACTGGAGGTGGGAACTGAGAGACAGTCAGAAGAACCAGCTATCTTCTGCTCCTCTCATGAAAGGTAACTGGACAGGTGAAAGGAACTCCTCCCATTCTGGACAGCTGAGACAAAGAAATAAACTACACAGCAAAAGGAAAGGTGCTGAAAAATAAGCAACTAGTGTTGTAGGAAACTCTGGTAAATTTTGTGTTTGCAAAACTAGTTGGGGAGTAAAAACTCTTTTCCCTGTAATTTAAATCCATGTTGTTGTTTTAAAGGGTAATTCAGTTGTTTGTTGGTTGGTTTTAAACTTTGCCTAGATAAGGAATGGTACGGAATAGAAATAGAAAAAAGCCCACTAACACTGTACTTCCAGAAGTGGGTGTCCTATACATGATGTCTGTGTATGTGCATAGATACAACTTCTTATTATTATAAAAGACCCCTTTGCTCTGCCTTTCTGTATTTCACTTGGCTTACTATCTTCTCCATTTCTCACCATGCTTTTTCCCCCTGTTGGATGTTTTTGTTCAAGTTGAACTTTAGAAACCACCCTGTTCAAGAAGGTTTGAAGTTAGGCTGAGCAAGTTCCACCATCCCCAAGTTAGGGTTACCATACGTCCATATTTTCCCGGACATGTCCGGCTTTTTAGTTGTTATATCGCCGTCCAGGAGGAATTTTTAAATATCTAAAAATGTCCGCGGAAATAGGGACGTTTGGTAACCCTAGATGGGAGCTGCCGGAGCCAGGGAGCGGGGTTTGCAGGCACCGGCAGCGTGCAGAGAGCCCTCCGCCCTCCCACCCCGACCGTAGGAGGCAGGGGGACCTGCCGGACCAGGTAAGCTGCACCAGGTAACCTGCCGGACCAGGAGCCGCACCAGGTAAGCACTGCTGGGACTCCCCACCTCATTCCCCGGCAGGTCCCTCTTGTTCTTAAGGTCAGGTCGGGGGGGGGGGGTGGTGGCGGAGGGCTCTCTGCGTGCTGCCGGCACCTGCAAGCCCCACTCTGCAGCTCTGGCAGCTCCCACTGGCACCTTTCCCGGCCAATAGGAGCCACAGAGCTTGCGCTTGTGGCAGGCCCAGCACATGCAGACCCCTCAGCTGCCCCTGATCCTAGGAGCCGAGGGACCTGCGGCAGGAGGGGTGAGTAGGCGAGCGGGGAGTGGTGGTGAAGAGGCGAGCAGGGAGGAAGCCAGTGGCTGGCAGGCGGGTGAGGAGGCAAGTGGAGGGCGGGGAGGGTGAAGAGGTGAGCAGCGAGGGAGCCAGCAGTGGGCGGGAGGGTAAGGAGGCAGGCGGCGTGCCAAAGGCAGGCAGCAGGGGCGGTGAGAAGACCAGCGGCAGGCAGCGGGGGGTTAAGAGGCGAGTGGCAAGGGATCCAGCGGTGGGTGGGGTGAGAAGGCAAGCGGCGAGCCAGCGGCAGGCGGGGGTTCTTGGGGCGGGCATGGGGGTTTCTGGCAGGGGAGTGAGTGGCAGGTGGGAGGAGGCAAGTGGTGGGTGGGGGACTGAGGAGGGACGCAGCAAGCCAGTGGCGGGCCAGAGGATGAGAAGGGGTGCGGTGGCTGGGCCAAGCAGGGAGGGAGCGGGACCTGGGGCAGAGCGGGGGCGGACTGTGGGAGGAGCGGGGGTGGACTGTGGGCGCGGCCAACAGGACCCCAACGTGGAGTGTCCTCTTTTTTGAATGTTCAAATATGGTAACCCTACCCAAGTAGCAGCCAGGAAATCAAGAAAGAAATTTTAGCAACAAAATAATAAGAGTCTGAAAAAATAAGGTATAAAAAATGAGTGAAAGTAGATAAAAGTCAAACATATCGAACAAGAAGCCAAGGGAGGAGGCCACATAATGATTTAGAAATCTGTTGTCATGCAGGATCCAAGCTAGGGAACTCGAGCATGTCTTCTCTCAGAATTGCCATTTCTAGCAATCGGAACAAAGAGGCTTCTCCCACTTTACACGGAGAAGTATTAATTTACAGCCAAGTGGGTGAGATTTGCAAAGTGCCTATACGGTTAAGGCCCAGATTCTTAAAGGTATTTTGGCTCCTAACTTCCATTGAAATCAATGGGAGTTAAATGCCTAAATATCTTTGAGGATCAGAGCCTAAGTTACTGACTTTCACTGTGAACTGGACAACTAACTCCCTTAGGTATTTTTGAAATCTCGCCCTCTGCCTATAGGCACAGCCCTGAACACAGGAGCATGTGTAAACTGCACCACCTCAGGACCAGAATGCAGGGTGACAGCAGACAACCCTGAGTCACAATTCCTCCCTGGCTTCCTCTTTGCTCCCTCTCCCACAGTGGCACAGATACTCTTGCTGGCAAGTAATGAAGGTGAAGCAAGGTTTCAGAGTAGCAGCCGTGTTAGTCTGTATTTGCAAAAAGAAAAGGAGTACTTCTGGCACCTTAGAGACTAATCAATTTATTTGAGCATAAGCTTTCGGATGAAGTGAGCTGTAGCTCACGAAAGCTTATGCTCAAATAAATTGGTTAGTCTCCAAGGTGAAGCAAGGGTCTGTGCATTCCCTACCTACCTGCTCCAGGGAGGGTGCAAGCAAAAGGTAGCCCTGCTTGCTTCCATCTGCACAGATGAAGGGCAGGGGAGCCTGCAGTGGGGCATAAGGGGTTCGTTTTCACCTACACAGCTGTGTAGCTCAAATCACAGTCTAGCCCATATGTTCTTGCCCCTTTTTACCTGACCAGACACTGGAGCAGTTCTCAGGCCCTCAGCCAGTGCAGTAATGAATGCAGTCTAAAAACAGAGTGGTTTGGTGTCTATCTTGTTTGGTTCCATGTGCTGCCTGCACAGTCAGGACTGATTGTATTGAGAAACTACACTGTCAATTAGGGGAACCAAGAACTGTGTTCAGGATGAAGAGGGAAATCAACATTGCATACTACAGCGTGATGTACAGCAATCAGATTCCATGGGCGACTGTAATTGTCCTCACTTGGGGTCTGGTTGAGAAGCATGGCCTGGTGGTCATGGCTACAACTCCTGACTGCCAAGGAGGTTGTGGGGAGGGGAGCTCAGGCCCTCCCACTCCACCAGGCTTTGACCCAGGGACCTTTGGGCTAGCAGTGATCTGGCAGCCAAGGCTGCTTAAGGCTGTCCTCCCCAGGCCTCTTCCTCTAGTCCCCAAGTCAGCTTAGTCCAAGGCTTTCCCCTGGTGTGGAAATCCAAATCACAATAAGTAAGAGGGGGTTACTAATGTCCAAGGTCCACAGGATTCTTCCCTCTCTGGTTGTCTCCGGGGTGGATCCTCCTTTTCCTCAGGGAAGACCCCCTTGGGCAGCTGAATCAGAGCCTTAGGCTCAGCTCTCCGCTGCACTGCTGGACCTGTAGGCTGCGGGGGGTGCTCATCTCCAGCTCTGCAACCCCAATGCGCTTATTCCCTGCCTTTTAATTCCTCTAGCAGATGGTGCATTTGCTGCAGGTGTGGTGGGTCAGGGCTGGCTGAGCCCAAAATAATCCCTTAGCTCCTTGTTGCCCAGTGTGGGGTTTGTACACCCCATCCGAGTGTACAACTGTGTGTGGGGTTTGTACACAGTGACATTCTGGCCTGACTGGAGTCAATGAGCACTTTGCCATTGACTTCGGTGCGGCTAGGGTTCCACCCTATGGTGGGAAAGAAGTTATGCCTAACAGGACACCTCTGATATCAAAGAGGAGAGCAAGTGTATGGGCCTGAGGAGTCGTTTAGAGACAGGAAAAGCTCCGTGGTACTGGTCCCTAAGCCTGATGGAAGCACCCGCTTTTGCATTGACTTCCACAAGGTCAGTGCAGTATCGAAGTTCGATGCCTACCCAATGCCATGGGTGGATGAACTGCTTGTCCTGCTGGGAAAGGTGAAATACATCACCACTTTAGACTTAACAAAGGGCTATTGGCAGATCCCCTTCACACCCAAGTCCAGGGGGAAAAATGCTTTCTCTACCCCCTTCGAGCTTTTCCAGTTCCAGACCATGCCCTTTGGTTTGCATGGGGTCCCGACCACATTTCAGCAACTGATGGACCAAATTCTCCATCCCCATAGCAGATATGCAGCCGCGTACCTAGATGGCTTTATAGTCCCGACTGGCAACACCGTTTGAAACATGTGACTGCAGACCTACAGTCCCTCAAGGAGGCCAGCCTGACAGAGAACCCAGCCAAAGTCACCTTGGGAAGAATGAGACCACGGACCTCAGGTACACATTGGGAAAGGGCACAATCCGACCCTTGATTATCCAAGTCCAGACTCTCCAGCTGTGCCCCACACCGTCCTCAAAGAAGCAGGTATGCCGATTCCTAGGACTAGCCAGATATTACCACTTCTTTATCCCAGGGTTCCCCTCCATTGCGGCCCCCCCTTTCTAATCTCCTCAAGAACCAGAGTCCTAAAAGGATCCAGTGGACCAGAGCCTGTCAGGAGGTGTTTCAAACGCCTTGTACAGCCCTGACTTCGCCACAGAGTTTGTTACAAACAGACGCCTCAGCCACGGGCCTCAGAGCGGTTCTATTGCAGGTAATAGGGGGCGATGAACACCCCATCCTGTACATTAGCAGGAAGCTGTTTCTTCGAGAGAAGACCTATTCTGTCATTGAGAAAGAAGCCCTGGCGGTAAAATGGGCCATGGATTTACTCTGTTTTTATCTTCTGGGCACGCACTTCACCCTAGTTACCGACCACGCCCCCCTCTGCTGGCTCCACACCATGAAGGACGCAAATCCCTAAATCATGAGATGGCACCTTTCCCTCCAGCTCTTCTCCTTCCGCATCCAGCATCGGACCGGGAGAGCCCATCTGAATGCAGACTTCCTTTCACAGGAAAGCAGTTGGAGGGGGGCAGACCCCAAACGGGGTCATGGGGGGTGTGGGAATGTGTGAAGGAGCAGAGAGACTACAGCCGGGCACAGCAGGGGTTAAAGAACACCTGTGGGTTCAGCTAACCCGGCCCCGTTATACCTGCAGCCAATGCCAGGCCTGAAGCGGGGAGAAAAGAAGGGAGCCTGGCTCAGCCAGGGGCTGACTAGCAAAGAGGCAGGAGCTCTCTGTATGCCTGCCTGAAGGCACAGACTAGCAACCTGCCTACCAGTGCAGCCACTGGAGGCAAGTAAGTCTTCCCTGGCCAAGGGGATCCTCCAGAGAAGCCCCAACTGCAGGGCAACTGGACTAGCAGGGCCATGCCCCAAACTAAAAGAACTTGCATAGGGAGCAGGCCAGGAAAACAGGTCCTGAACCTCCCCTCACAGCTACAGCCTTAATTTATTTTACATGCATGCTGCTGTGTGTATTGTAGACTCACTTTTACATGGTTCCAGTGTATCTTCAGGTATAATCAGATTCAGCTATGGTCCTAGCTGCTCTACAAGAAATTTAAGAGAAAATATAACCTAGCCTAACGAGGTGGTTAGTCTAATTCTTCTGTGAGTTGTAGCTCACGAAAGCTTATGCTCAAATAAATTTGTTAGTCTCTAAGGTGCCACAAGTTCTCCTTTTCTTTTGCGAATACAGACTAACACGGCTGCTACTCTGAAGCCTGTACAATGTGTCCCTCGTCAACAGAGAGATGAGAAAAGCTCTTCCAATTAGCTATTCAAAAACCGATCCATGAATAGCACAATTGTGTTTTCTTGTAAATATGTTCAGAGTGGGTCTGGGATGAATTGTGGCTATTCCACCTCAGGCCTTGGCAACAAATTTTGAACCGTTTAGCTCACAGCATGCAATGTGTCATCAGGTTTTGAAAAATTGTTTTATTTTTTTACTATGTGAGTTGTGAAATATTTGGCTGGCTCCTGGATAGAAAGCAACTTCTGGCCTCACTGATTAATTTACAGTTGAATGGTTTGGACATCCTGGCTTTATAAAAGATCCAGATTCATTCAAAGTGATAGAGAAGAAGAAAATGCCAGATATATCAATTGTCTGTCCTCTCTTTGAGATAGTAGCATCTCAACTTAGACATGTTATGCCAGAATATGTTTACAAAATGCAAACAAGGAAATTAATTCCAGGGAGACAGATATAATAATAAGTGGGTAAATTTAGGTAGTCCCTATCTGAGGCACAATTTTAGATAGGGGAAGGAGATTATCTCACCTTTCTTAGAGAGGCTAAAGATAGTTTAGGCATCAGTCAGACATAAACATCTCCTCAGTATTCTGCCATTCCCTTGATGGTTGTGGTTAAATGAAACAGAAACATATGTAGCGGAGGCATGTGGCATGAGGCATATGGATTGCAAACACAGAGGGTACCATTTGTAAATCAGGAATAGTTCCTGCAAATTGAGGATTAATGGCTTGACACTGGGTTCCTTGGCAACCCAAAATTCCCACTGACTTTAAATAATGGAGGACTGGACCAAGTGGCTTCATGGCTTTTTTAATCTGCCCTTTTTGGTAGATGTAAACAACAAAACAAACATCATTGTTTTTTCTTTTCTCAGATAACATCTCAATTACTTATTCACTCATTGATTGAAATCCACCCCTTTGTAGAAGGCCAGCATGAGGCCTATGCACCATCTAATTTGAGGGTTTAGGTGGGACTACAGTAGGGCATTGGCTTTTGTACTGGCCCGCTACATAGGGGTGAATTTAATGTGCACTGGGAGCCTCCCCTAGGTCCAATTTTTACCGAGGGTAAATTTCTGGCAGGGAATTATAAAATCACTTGATCTATAGTTCTAGACCCAGCTCTAAGACTTCTCCAAGGCATCTTGGGTTCTATGTTGATTCTCTCTCCAGGGATTCTTCTGAATCTGGGGAGGAACCTGATTCATTTTAATAGAGCAGAAGGTAATCTGATCATTAACTGATCATGCACACAGCAGGGTATCTGTGAGACATTATTGATGCCAGTTAACAAAATTAGCTACCCTTCATATTGATTCTGCTGAGTTAATGAGAGAGCTGGGAACAGCTTTCATGTCTCTTTATAATCTATAGAGGCAAAGGCTAAGATTTTGTTTAAATGACATGATTTTGGATGCCTCAATATTTGGATACCCAAATTGAGACACCATAGAGGGGCCTAATTTTCAAAGGAAGGGCATCCCTTTAAGTTGAGTACCCATAACCATTAGTCTCTTTTGAAAATCTGGGGCATGTTGAATAGAATTGAGGCTTTGGTGGGAATTCCAGGTGCACAAAAAAGATAGCATTGGGCTCACAATGCTCACATGTTATGTTTGCCAGAATCCTGACTACATATCAGTATCAGATGTTATGCTGTAACCCATAACATTTCTGAATAGGATGGTAATATTAATGGTAATATTACCTATGAATTAAGTAAATGCATAGGCCTTTGCTGGTTCTCTAGAAGGTTGAACCCATTTTTTTCTGAATAATGAACTGTCTGAGAAACAAAAACTTCTTTCTCAAGAAAAAAAACCTAAAGACCTCTCATGCTATAGGATCAAGAAAGTACCAATGCGCAAATCTGACAATTTATTTGAAACACCTATAATTTCAAACGATGACACCTGGTCCCATTACCAAATTTAAACACAGTGTTTATCATGAATCCTGCCTATAGTTTGATCTGCCAAGTTAAGTACTACTAAACTCACTAGGAAAAGGGGACACATACTTAGGCCCTGGAAAAGAATATAAGAAAACAAGAATGGCCACACTGGGTCAGACCAAAGGTCCATCTAGCCCAGTATCCTGTCTTCCGACAGTGGCCAATTCCAGGTGTTTCAGAAGGAATGAACAGAACAGGTAAGTGATCCATCCCCTGTCGCCCATTCCCAACTTCTGGCAAACAGAGGCTAGGGACACCATCCCTGTCCATCCTGGCTAATAGCCATTGTTGGACCTATCCTCCATGAACTTATCTAGTTCTTTTGTGAACTCTGTTATAGTCTTGTCCTTCACAACATCTGCTGGGAAAGAGTTCCACAGGTTGACTGTGCATTGTATGAAAAAATACTTCCTTTTGTTTGTTTTAAACCTGCTGCCTATTAATTTCATGTGGTGACCCCTAGTTCTTGTGTTATGAGAAGGAGTAAATAACATATCATAGAATATCAGGGTTGGTGGGGACCTCAGGAGGTCATCTAGTCCAACCCCCTGCTCAAAGCAGGACCAATCCCCAACTAAATCATCCCAGTCAGGGATTTGTCAAGCCTGACCTTAAAAACCTCAAAGGAAGGAGTTTCCACCACCTCCCTAGGTAACGCATTCCAGTGCTTCACTACCCTCCTAGTGAAAAAGTTTTTCCTAATATCCAACCTAAACCTCCCCCACTGCAACTTGAGACCATTCTGTCATCTGCTACCACTGAGAACAGTTTAGATCCATCCTCTTTGGAACCCCCTTTCAGGTAGTTGAAAGCAGCTCTCAAATCCCCCCTCATTCTTCTCTTCTGCAGACTAAATAATCCAGTTCCCTCAGCCTCTCCTCATAAGTCATGTGTTCCAGTCCCCTAACCATTTTTGTTGCCCTCCGCTGGACGTTTTCCAATTTTTCCACACCCTTCTTGTAGTGTGGGGCCCCAAACTGGACACAGTACTCCAGATGAGGCCTCACCAGTGTCAAATAGAGGGGAATGATCTCGTCCCTTGATCTGCTGGCAATGCCCCTACTTATACAGCCCAAAATGCCGTTAGCCTTCTTGGCAACAAGGGCATACTGTTGACTCATATCCAGCTTCTCGTCCACTGTAACCCCTAGGTCATTTTCTGCAGAACTTCTGTCTAGCCATTTGATCCCTAGTCTGTAGCAGTGCATGGGATTCTTCCGTCCTAAGTGCAGGACTCTGCACTTGTCTTTGTTGAACCTCATCAGATTTCTTTTGGCCCAATTTCTTTTGGCCCTCTAATTTGTCTAGGTCCCTCTGTATCCTATCCCTACCCTCCAGCGTATCTACTTCTCCTCCCAGTTTAGTGTCATCTGCAAACTTGCTGAGGGTGCAGTCCATGCCATCCTCCAGATCATTAATGAAGATATTGAACAAAAGCGTCTGACCCTTGGGGCACTCCGCTTGATACCAACTGCCAACTAGACATGGAGCCATTGATCACTACCTGTTGAGCCCGACGATCTAGCCAGCTTTCTATCCATCTTATAGTCCATTCATCCAGCCCATACTTCCTTAACTTGCTGGCAAGAATACTGTGGGAGACTGTATCAAAAGTTTTGCTAAAGTCAAGGAATAACAAGTCCATTGTTTTCCCCTCACCCACAGAGCCAGTTATCTCATCATAGAAGGCAATTAGATTAGTCAGGCATGACTTGCCCTTGGTGACTCCATGCTGACTGTTCCTGATCGTTTTCCTCCCCTCTAAGTACTTCAGAATTGATTTCTTGAGGACCTACTCCATGATTTTTCCAGGGACTGAGGTGAGGTTGACTGGCCTGTAGTTCCCAGGATCCTCCTTCTTCCCTTTCTTAAAGATGGGCACTACATTAGCCTTTTTTCAGTCATCAGGGACCTCCCCCGATCACCATGAGTTTTCAGAGATAATGGCCAATGGCTCTGCAATCACATCTGCCAACTCCTTTAGCACCTCAGATGCAGTGCATCCGGCCCCATGGACTTGTGCTCGTCCAGCTTTTCTAAATAGTCCCGAACCACTTCTTTCTCCACAGAGGGCTGGTCACCTCCTTCCCATGCTGTGCTGCCCAGTGCAGTAGTCTGGGAGCTGACCTTCTTTGTGAAGACAGAGGCAAAAAAAGCATAGAGTACATTAGCTTTTTCCACATCCTCTGTCACTAGCTTGCCTCCCTCATTCAGTAAGGGGCCCACACTTTCCTTGACTTTCTTCTTGTTGCTAACATACCTGAAGAAACCCTTCTTGTTACTCTTAACATCTCTTGCTAGTTGCATTTTGTTCCTGATTTCACTCCTGCATGCCTGAGCAATATTTTTGTACTCCTCCCTGGTCATTTGTCCAATCTTCCACTTCTTGTAAGCTTCTTTTTTGTGTTTAAGATCAGCAAGGATTTCACTGTTAAGCCAAGCTGGTTGCCAGCCATATTTACTATTCTTCCTACACATCGGGATGGTTTGTTCCTGTAACTTCCATAAGGATTCTTTAAAATACAGCCATTTCCTTATTTACTTTCTCCACACCAGTCATGATTTTATACACCTCTATCATATCCCCCTTTAGTCGTCTCTTTTCCAAGCTGAAAAGTCCCAGTCTCATACAGAAGCCGTTCCATACCCCTAATCATTTTTGTTGCCCTTTCCTGAACCTTTTCCAATTACAATATATCTTTTTTCAGATGGGGCAACCACATCTGCATGCAGTATTCAAGATGTGGGCATGTCATGGATGTGGGCATGTCATGGATTTATATAGAGGTAATATGATATTTTCTGTCTTATTGTCTATCCCTTTCTTAATGATTCCCAAAGTTCTGTTCGCTTTTCTGACTGCCGCTGCACATTGAGTGGATGTTTTCAGAGAACTATCCACAATGACTCCAAGATCTCTTTCTTGAGTGGTAACAGCTAATTTAGACCCCATCATTTCATATGTATAGTTGGGATTATGTTTTCCAATGTGCATTACTTTACATTTATCAACATTGAATTTCACCTGCCATTTTCTTGCCCAGTCACCCAGTTTTGAGAGATCTTTTTGTAGCTCTTCATAGTCTGCCTGGGACTTAACAATCTTGAGTAGTTTTGTATCATCTGCCAATTTTGCCACCTCACTGTTTACCCTTTTTTCCGGATCATTTATGAATATTTTGAATAGGACTGGTCCCAGTACAGACCTTGGGGGGACACCACTATTTACCTCACTCCATTCTGAAAACTGACCATTTATTCCTACCCTTTGTTTCCTATCTTTTAATCAGTTACCAATCCATCCTCTTATTCCAGGGCTGCTTCCTTTTCCCAGAGAACTGTGCTTTGACCTCAATTCTGCAGAGCATGAGCTTAAGTCCATCACAACTCAGGAAAGCACTTAAATACATACTTAGTTTTAAGCACATGACTAAGCCCCACTGAAGTCAATAGGACCTGAGCCCATGCTCAGATGCTTTGTTGAACAGGGATAGACTTAAAGATGCTTATCTTTAAGGACGTGTTTAAGTGTTTAGCTAAGTTTGGGCTGTAATTTGTATGTATAAACACAGTCTAGCGCAACAGCATCAGTTCATCCCATGTTAGTTCTTTTATGAGTGCATTTGTATAAATTGTCTGTGACCTTGAGAATCCTTTACCAATACTAAGACGTTTCATAGTCTGCCCTTTTATTGTTCATCTGTTACATTTTCCCTTTATAATGCTGTGAATTCTCTTTCAAATTGATGTGCATATTTTCCTTTAATTGACCTAGGGATTCATTTGTCATTTGTTTGTTGTTGGCCAGCACTGTTTCCCACAGCCCTTCTTTCTCTGGATTTAATTTTTCAAATTATTTATGGTAGGTTGAGGCCTAGACCAACTGGTGAAGTTAGTGTACTAATCTTTCATCTCTGGACACAGAGATTCACATAACTCCTAGGTCATGTGTGAAAAGAGTTCAGTTGTCTCACCCTAATTCCTGTCAGGTGTTTTTGTACATCTAGGGCTCAGTTGTGGACCCTTTAGTGGGTGAGTATTTACTATGCACACAAGAGTTGAATGGCAGACGTGAACTCCCTCGACCCTGACGTTAGCACGGGGTGCCTCCATGTCATGGGCAGAGCCTTGTGGCTTTAGTTGGTCTTATACTGGTCCGCTGCACAAGCATAAGGGGTGAATTTTACCCTACATGCTTCTAGGGCACATAATTATCTGTCATAAAGTAAACTCCTTTTTGACAGCTGTAATCTCGGGAAATGCCTGCTCCTAAGCCCGAGAAACCAGGTGGGTGAGGTACTATCTTTTATTGCACCAGGCAAAAGTTGGTCCAATAAAAAATATTACCTCAGCCACCTTGTCTCTCTAATATCCGGGGACACGGCTACAACTACTCCCCCTAAGCCTGTCTGTCCCAGTTGTGGAAGCTTGGGGACAAGTTCATCCCCATTGTAATTGCATGGATTCCATAATTTAACTCCACTGACATGAAATAAATTTGCCCTTCTGAGCTTCATTACAAAGTGCTGGCCACTGGACAGTCCCAAAGTTCCAAAGCATCCACTATGACAGTTTTATTAGTTTACTGTTCAGCTAGGACCTGATCTAATGATCATTTATGTCAGAGGCAGCCTTTCAATAGATTTTTAGTAGGCACTGCCTTAGGTCCTTAGAGGAGAAAGTCATAGGACAGCAGCAGTGTGAGCTGGGACTGTTTTACTGCAGACATTTAACTTCTTGAATCACCTCCAAGAGTGAATGCTAATCCCATTACTGACTCCAAACATCAAAGGTTCTGGCTGAGATTTCTCAAGATTTCTGTTTATTATTTGAAATCTTCTTGCAAATGTTTGTTCAACTGCTGACATCTTGTTCTCAACGCTGATGTAACTACTAATTCCAGATCTGCTGTATGGCCTGAAAATATGAAGGCAGCTGCTCTATCAAAATGTTTCACAATTCATCACAGATTTCAGTCATTTTATGACTAGGTATTTCACAGAAATACTTCGATATAGTAGCACAAGAAATCCAATTTACTAGGTCAGAAAGTATGTTACTATATAGGGAATGGGCTAGGGTTGCCAACTTTATAATTGCACAAAACCAAATATCCTAGCCCTGCCCATTCTCTGAGGCCCCGCCACACCCCTTCCCCGAGGCCCAGCTACCCCTCACTACGTTCCTCCTCCCTCGGTGGCTCGCTCTCCACCACCCTCACTCACTTTAACTGGGTTGGGATAGGGAGTTGGGGTGCGGGAGGGGGTGAGGGCTCTAACTGGGGGTGCAGGCTCTAGGATGGAGCCAGAAATGAGGGGTTCAGGGTGCTGGAGGGGGCTCCGGGCTGGGGCAGGGAGTTGGGGTGTGGGAGGGGGTGAGAGCTCCAGCTGAGGATGTGGGCTCTGGGGTGGGGATGAGGAGTTTGGGGTTCTGGAGGGGGCTCCAGGGTGGAGGGTGGGGCCGAGGGATTTGGAATGTGGCAGGGGGCTGCAGGTTGAGACAGGGGATTGGGGTGTGGGAGGGGGTGTGGACTCTGGGCTGGGGGTGCAGGCTCTGGAGTGGGACCAGGTCTTTGGGGTGCAGGAGGGGGCTCCAGGCTAAGGGGTGGGGCAGAGGGGTTCAGGCTCTAGGGTGGGGCAAGGGGTTAGGGTGAAGGGGGGGTGCAGGCTCCGGCTGGGGGTCTAGGCTCTGGGGTGGGGCCAGGGATGAGGGGTTTGGGGCTCAGGGTTGGGGCACGGGCTTACCTCGGGCAGCTCCTGGTCAGCAGTGCAGCAGGGCTAAGGTAGGCTCCCTGCCTGTCTTGGCTCCACGCTGTGCCCCAGAAGCAGCCAGCAGCAGGTCCAGCTCCTAGGCAGGGGGGCCAGGAGGCTCCACGCACTACTCTCGCCCGCAAGCACTGTTCCCCCAGCTCCCATTGGCCATCTGAGATGTTACTGACATGAACTGTAACCGTATAGATCATTGTTGCAACCACTGTTATATATTTGCAGCAAATATTGTACAAGGTTGTCGAGTGAAGTGTCTATGAAAAGGTTATGATTTGCTGGTTATGATTATGCTATCTGTATGCATGAATAATTTGTGTATTTGAAGTTATAAATATTGGCTATGTACTTGTATCTCAATGTGTTTGATTCTAAATAGCACCAGTGAAGCATTTGGCCAGCTTACTGAGAAGGCACCCTTCAAATTAAGTGCCCAATCAAGAAACACTTAACTGACAATGGACCTTGGGAGACTCCAATCCACATATGAGGATTCTTCCTGGGAATGTCAAGCTAGCATGTAAGCAATGGCTGCTCTACCTGTAAAGAACTGAGTCATGCATGGACATGTGACTTGCCCATGTGACTCCAAACTCCATCTTGCTGCTGTGGTTTTTCACAGTAAAAAGAAAGGGGTGTCCTTCCACATGGCAGAGGATATAAAAGGTCCTGGAAACCCCTCCATTTTGTCTTCAATCCTGCTTCTGACCTCTGGAGGAACTTTGCTACAAACTGAAGCTCTGAACAACGGACTGAATGACCCATCTAAGCTGTGGATGTACTCCAGAGACTTGATTTGAACCTGCAGCTTATTCCACCACTGCTACAAGCCT
This sequence comes from Eretmochelys imbricata, assembly GCF_965152235.1. NCBI lineage: Eukaryota > Metazoa > Chordata > Testudines > Cheloniidae > Eretmochelys > Eretmochelys imbricata. The sequence continues at coordinate 247,970,652 of NC_135573.1, forward strand.
GAACCAAGAACTTTGCCATTACTGTATGTAATTGATTCCATTTAACCAATTTTAGCTCTCATCTATATTTCTTTCTTTTTATGAATAAACCTTTAGATTTTAGATTCTAAAGGATTGGCAACAATGTGATTTGTGGGTAAGATCTGACTTGCATATTGACCTGGGTCTGGGGCTTGGTCTTTTGGGATTGGGAGAACCTTCTTTCTTTTACTGGGGTATTGGTTTTCATAACCATCCATCCCCATAAGAAATGGTGCTGGTGGTGATACTGGGAAACTGGAGTGTCTGAGGGAATTGCTTGTAAGACTTCTGGTGAGCCAGTGGGGTAAAACTGAAGTCCTGTCTGTTTGGCTGGTTTGGTGTGCCTTAGTAGTAAAGCCTTGGGCTGTGACTGCCCTGCTCTAAGCAATTTGTCCTGAATTAATACTTTCAGTAGTGTCCCACCAGAGGCTGCTTCATTACACCATCATTCTCGGCCAATGGGAATGTGGAGCTGGTGCTCAGGGTGGGGGCAGCATGCAGAGCCCCGTGCCCCCTCCCTACCCCTGCCTAGGAGCTAGACTTGCTGGACGCTTCCAGGGTGCAGTGCAGTGCCAGGACAGGTAGGGACTAGCCTGCCTTAGCCCCACAGCACCACTGACTGGGCTTTTAACATCCCAGTCAGCAGTGTTGACCGAAGCCACCAGGGTACTTTTTCTACCTGGTATTCCGGTCGAAAACCAGACACCTGGCAACCCTAGAACAGGCTTGTGTGGATTAAGAACAAGTTCAGATTTTAAAAGATGTTTGGTAAAGTATACAGGATGCTCAGGGCACACCTGCTGGAGCAGGCCCCAGTCAGAATCCAGCAGGAGAAGAAGGTGGTGGTACTGCCTCCCTTATACCATTCAGTGCAGTGGTGAGAGCACTCATCTAGAACGTATAAGGCCCAGGTTCAATTCCTCTCCCCTCCTCCAGGCTCCCTGATAGGGAGAAAGGATTTGAACGGGGGGGACTCCCTGTAAATACTTGAACAGTCAGTGGGCCAGAACGAGTAAGTGAGAATGGCCATAGTCTGGTGATGAGAGCACCTACCTGAAAGGTGAGAAACCCACCCAGGAGCGAGTCCCCCTCCTCCAGTGACAATTTAATTATTTGTACAAAGTGGAATAGCTTCCAATGGAAATATTGAGGGCAGCCATCCCCAGACTATTCCATAACTCAGCGGTTAGGACCCTCCCTTGAAACGGGGAAATCCCTGTTCAAATCCTTATTCCCTCTCAGGCAGAGGGGGGAGACTGAACACAGGTATCCTACCTCCTGGCTGAATGCTCTGACCACTAGACTAAAAGCTATAAGGGAGCTGCCACCACATCCTCCTCTAATGTTTCTAACAGTTTAGGTATCTAAGCCACCTGACCCCAGGAGAGGGACTCCTGGCTGTGGATTGCCAGCAGAGAGAGGTGCCTCCCTGCAGCTCTCACTTTGGTACCTAGCTCCATGAAGTGAGCACACTCTTCTCCTCAGCATCATCTCAGCTAGTTTAGGAAGTTTCTCTTTTTAGATCCCACTGTTGTTCCAGTGATTTTCTAGTCACCTAACAGGTGTGGCAACACTCAAGTCCCTTTGTGGATCCAAGCCATTCTGCTACCCTTACTCACACTGAGTAGTATTTTAGCCCCTGATCCTCTGTAACCCCTTTGGAGGTTGGAGAACATGGCCCCTTTAAAGCTTTGTCCTGTGGAGGGAAGTGCTGATTATTCCAGGAAGAGGAAGTGCTTGTGGGGGTGAGAGGGCATGGAGAGAGGGGAGAGGGACAGCGTGTGTGTCTGGAGCTCCAGACAGAAAGGCTGCAGCAATCAGATTCAGGCCCTTCCAGAATGAAGCAGCCAAGAACCTGCCCGAAGCCTGGGAGGGACAGAGCAGCTGACTGGGGCACCCCAGGACAGGAGCCAGGAGGAGCACTGTGCCAGGGTGGAATCACCCGAGAAGGACAAACCGGAGCTGGACCCAGTATCACTGCTGCCCAGCGCTGCATGGGTACTGGGGCTTGTGACTCTGAATTGGGAATAAGGAGGGAGGCTGTAGCTAGTTAAGGGGGGTTACAGTATGGTGTATGGTAACACCCATTGTTTCATGTTCTCTATGTATATAAATCTCCCCACTGTATTTTCCACTGAATGCATCCAATGAAGTGAGCTGTAGCTCACGAAAGCTTATGCTCAAATAAATTTGTTAGTCTCTAAGGTGCCACAAGTACTCCTTTTCTTTTTGCAAATACAGACTAACACGGCTGCTACTCTGAAATCTGTCATTAAGTGGCAAAGTTATCGCTCTGTGGGGGTTTGCAGAGAACGGCAGAAGAGGGCACCAGGGAGGTGTGTTGGGAAAGTTTACTGGCTCCAAAGATGACCAAGAGCACCCAAGACTCACCACCAGACTGGAACTCTGCCCAGAACTCCTGAACTCTGAGTGTAGACACATTGCTCGATGCCTGCCCTTTCAGACAGTGGTACCCCTGGGCCTGTGTGGCCTGGTGTTGATTGTAACCCTGTTTTATCACTCCCCCTATATTTCCCCATGTTGTTTTTCTCCATTCATCCCTCAGTAAATAAATATTTCCCTTTCCTATATTCACCGTACTCTTGGGGGCAGGGTGTTCACCCCAGGGGTTTGGAACAGGTACCCCAGGGGTGGAAGTGACTTTCCCTGCTGTGTTCCTGTGCACGCCTTCTCTTGGCCAGTGCTGCCTGCAGAGTGGACTCCATCTTGGCCAGAAGGGCGCTAAAGTTACACTCAAAAGCATTTAGGTGCCTGACTTCCCCTGGAATTAATAGGACTTCTATGCTTAAATACCGACATGTCTGGGCTTCACCCCACAAGTAGGGCCAGTGAAATAAATAGGACTAGTCTAGAAATTAGATATTATTCATCATGAGCGAGGGTGACTGACTCTAGCCCACAATTAGGGGAAGCTGTTTTCAGAGAGAGAGGATAATTCAGTGGCTGGGGTGCTGATTTGGCAGACCTAGGGTCAATTTTCTACTCTCCCAAGGCCATACAGGAAGTCTGTGGCAAAGTCAGCTAGGGTAAAATCCTGGCCCAGTGAAATCAATGACCAAACACCCCGTGCCTCAGTTCCCCATCTGTATAATGGAGGTAATACTGGCCTACCTCACAAGGGTGTTGTGAGGATAAAGACATTAAAAAGATTGTGAGGCACTCAAATACTATGGTAATGGACAAGGCCATCCTTACCCCTACGCAAAATATGCAGCTGCATAGGACACCAGGAAATTTGGGGCACGAAATTGCCCCAAATTTCTTGGTCCCCTATGCAGCTGTGTGCTGCTCCAGTGGCCAGCCCGATCTCCCGGCCGGCTGAGCCGCCCGGAAAAGCTGCCCTCCACCGCTCCACCTCTTCTCCATGGACCCCACCCCTGTTCTGCCCCCGCCCTGCCCACACTCCACACCTTCCCCTGAGCAATGTCCTGGGGGACTGCAGCAGGAGTTGGGCGCACCCTGCACTCAGCAGGTGGTGGAAGTGGAGCGACCCAGCCCACTCCACGCCGCTGGTGAGTGCTGGGTGGCGGTTCCCCCCTGCCACCCAAGTCCCGAGTCTGGGAGCCAGGGGAGCAGAGTGGAGCAGGCTGCGGCTGGGTCACTCCACTTCCCGCCGCCTCGTGAGTACAGGGTCTGGCCCACCCTGCAATCACCAGGCGGCAGGAAGTGGAGCGACCTGGCCCCAACCCACTCTACTCCGCTGGCTCGTGCTGGGGGGCGGTTTCCACCCTGCCCTCCAAGCCTGCTCCTGCCCCCCTGTGGAGGCCTGGGGCCAGCCCTCCACCCCAGCAGAGGCCTGGGGCCAGCCCGTCCCCCGTGTGGGCGGGCTGCAGAGGGCACCACACTGTCTAGGGACAGCCCTGGTAATAGAGGCCATATACTGTATGTACTTCAGATTGAGAGGAATATCAGAGACTTTTATTTCCCTGTAGCTACATATTTCTGATTCTGTCAACAGCAGTAGTGTTCTGCATTAGCAAGCACTCTACCTGTTTTAAGTACTTTTAGTGCTTTTCTATACAGGGATGCTCAGGAGAGAGAGGCCAAATTAACTAAAGATGTGAATGTAAAGTGCATTGATATCAATGGAGGCTAGATAGGAGTTGGGAAGCTAAACACCTTTACAAATCTGGGCCTCAGTCAGCTGAGATGTAGTCTAATAACATAAAGTACAAGGCAGAGGAGAACTGGGTCCATTGGATTGAACTACTACTCTCAGATCTCCTCCTAGTTTCACAAGGGTGTTGTATCATTCCTGATAAAAAGAGTGGTGTCCCCTCTGTAGTCTATGCCAGTATTTGTATTCCTCTGTAACTCTAAATTACATTTAGAGTGACTCCTGCTCCCTTCAGCACTTTGTTTTTCCCATGTGCACAGTAATATTTTTGCAGTTTACTGTATGCTTCCTTTTTAGTACCAAAATTAATGAACCCAATAGAGGGAGGCTTCGTACGGGAAAAAAATAAAAGATGTAAATCACTGACATTTGACACTGAACTAATGAAGAGGTTTTGGTGCAATTAATAATTATACTTTAAAATTTATTAGTACTTGTAAAGTGCTTTCACAGTCTCTGATTAAAAGTGTTCATGAAGCCTCACAGTGCTTGCAAGAGGTAACTCTTGTTATTGCAATGTCACATAACAGCATCAGTTGTAATCTGCCCAAGTCAATGGCCAAATCAATGAAAGCGGGAGTCCTCTGTTAAGATGGAGTTAGTATGAGCTGGTTCAGGAATAGTCAATATTGTGAACTGAAAAATGACAGGTGACTTTCCCATTTGCTTACTCAGGGCCAAATTCTAAAACCCTTACTCCCTTTGAATAGCACCTTACTCCATGAATCACCCCATTGACTTCTAGGGGATTCCTTGCAGAGTGAAGTGGTCAGTATGAATAAGGGTATCAGAATCTGCAACTAGCTGTGACCCATATCCTTCACAGTCTGGGGGCGGGTCACAAAGGTGAAATCAATGGGAGCTGGATGCCTATCTTGGAGGCTGACCCATCACTCTCACAGATCTTGGGAGACAGGCAAGTCCTTGCTTACAGACAGCCCCCAACCTGAAGCAAATACTCACCAGCAACCACACAGCAAAAACACTAACCCAAGAACCTATCCTTGCAACAAAGCCCGTTGCCAACTCTGTCCACATATCTATTCAGGGGACACCATTATAGGGCCTAATCACATCAGCCACACTATCAGAGGCTCATTTACCTGCACATCTACCAATGTGATATGTGCCATCATGTGCCAGCAATGCCCCTCTGCCAGGTACATTGGCCAAACCGGACAGTCTCTGCGTAAAAGAATAAATGGACACAAATCATACGTCAAGAATTATAACATTCAAAAACCAGTTGGAGAACACTTCAATCTCTCTGGTCATTCGATTACAGACCTAAAAGTCACAATATTACAACAAAAAAACTTCAGAGACAGACTCCAACAAGAGACTGCTGCATTGGAATTGAAACTGCAGAAAAACCTGAATGTCTCTGGATTAATTTTAGAAGTGAGAGTAACAAGGGTGATGTCGTGGTGGGAGTCTGCTGTAGACCACCGGACCAGGGGGATGAGGTGGACGAGGCTTTCTTCTGGCAACTCACAGAAGTTACTAGATCGCAGGCCCTGGTTCTCATGGAAGACTTCACCCTGATATCTGCTGGGAGAGCAATACAGTGGTGCACAGACAATCCAGGAAGTTTTTGGAAAGTGTAGGGGACAATTTCCTGGTGCACGTGCTGGAGGAACCAACTAGGGGCAGAGCTCTTCTTGACCTGCTGCTCACAAACCGGGAAGAATTAGTAGGGGAAGCTAAAGTGGATGGGAACCTGGGAGGCAGTAACCATGAGATGGTCGAGTTCAGGATCCTGACACAGGGAAGAAAGGAGAGCAGCAGAATACAGACCCTGGACTTCAGAAAAGCAGACTTTGATTCCCTCAGGGAACTGATGGGCAGGATCCCCTGGGAGAATAACATGAAGGGGAAAGGAGTCCAGGAGAGCTGGCTGTATTTTAAAGAATCCTTATTGAGGTTAAAGGGACAAACCATCCCGATGTGTTGAAAGAATAGTAAATATGTAAGGCGACCAGCTTGGCTTAACAGTGAAATCCTTGCTGATCTTAAACACAAAAAAGAAGCTTATGAGAAGTGGAAGATTGGACAAATGACGAGGGAAGAGTATAAAAATATTGCTCGGGGATGCAGGAACGAAATCAGGAAGGCCAAATCACACCTGGAATTGCAGCTAGCAAGAGATGTTAAGAGTAACAAGAAGGGTTTCTTCAGGTATGTTAGCAACAAGAAGAAAGTCAACGAAAGTGTGGGCCCCTTACTGAATGAGGGAGGCAACCTACTGACAGAGGATGTGGAAAAAGCTAATGTACTCAATGCTTTTTTTGCCTCTGACTTCACGAATAAGGTCAGCTCCCAGACACTGGGCAGCACAGCATGGGGAGGAGGTGACCAGCCCTCTGTGGAGAAAGAAGTGGTTCGGGACTATTTAGAAAAGCTGGACAAGCACAAGTCCATGGTGCCGGATGCGCTGCATCCAAGAGGGCTAAACAAGTTGGCGGATGTGATTGCAGAGCCATTGGCCATTATCTTTGAAAACTCATGGCGATTGGGGGAAATCCCGGACGACTGGAAAAAGCCTAATGTAGTGCCCATCTTTAAAAAAGGGAAGAAGGGGGATCCTGGGAACTACAGGCCAGTCAGCCTCACCTCAGTCCCTGGAAAAATCATGGAGCAGGTCCTCAAGGAATCAATTCTGAAGTACTTAGAGGAGAGGAAAGTGATCAGGAACAGTCAGCATAGATTCACCAAGGGCAAGTCATGTCTGACTAATCTAATTGCCTTCTATGATGAGATAACTGGCTCTGTGGATGAGGGGAAAGCGGTGGACATGTTGTTCCATGACTTTAGCAAAGCTTAGACACGGTCTCCCACAGTATTCTTGCCAGCAAGTTAAAGAAGTATGGGCTGGATGAATGGACTATAAGGTGGATAGAAAGTTGGCTAGATTGTCGGGCTCAACGGGTAGTGATCAATGGCTCCATGTCTAGTTGGCACCCGGTATCAAGTGGAGTGCCCCAAGGGTCGGTCCTTGGGCCAGTTTTATTCAATATCTTCATTAATGATCTGAAGGATGGTGTGGATTGCACCGTCAGCAAGTTTGCAGATGACATTAAACTGGGAGGAGAGGTAGATATGCTGGAGGGTAGGGATAGGATAAAGAGGGACCTAGACAAATTAGAGGGCCAAAAGAAATCTGATGAGGTTCAACAAGGACAAGTGCAGAGTCCTGCACTTAGGACGGAAGAATCCCATGCACCGCTACAGACTAGGGACCGAATGGCTTGGCAGCAGTTCGGCAGAAAAGGACCTAGGGGTTACAGTGGACGAGAAGCTGGATATGAGTCAACAGTATGCCCTTGTTGCCAAGAAGGCCAATGGCATTTTGAGACGTATATGTAGGGGCATCGCCAGCAGATCGAGGGACGTGATCGTTCCCCTCTATTCGACACTGGTGAGGCCTCATCTGGAGTACTGTGTCCAGTTTTGGGCCCCACACTATAAGAAGGATGTGGAAAAATTGGAAAACGTCCAGCAGAGGGCAACAAAAATGATTAGGGGACTGGAACACATGACTTATGAGGAGAGGCTGAGGGAACTGGGATTGTTTCATCTGCGGAAGAGAAGAATGAGGCGGGATTTGATAGCTGCTTTCAACTACCTGAAAGGGGGTTCCAAAGAGGATGGATCTAGACTGTTCTCAGTGGTAGCTGATGACAGAACAAGGAGTAATGGTCTCAAGTTGCAGTGGGGGAGGTTTAGGTTGGATATTAGGAAAAACTTTTTCACTAGGAGGGTGGTGAAACACTGGAATGCATTACCTAGGGAGGTGGTGGAATCTCCTTCCTTAGATATTTTTAAGGTCAGGCTTGACAAAGCCCTGGCTGGGATGATTTAGTTGGGGATTCATCCTGCTTTGAGCAGGGGGTTGGACTAGATGACCTCCTGAGGTCCATTCCAACCCTGATATTCTATGATTCTATGAATTAATTTGCAAACTGGACACCATTAATTTAGGCTTGAATAAAGACTGGGAGTGGATGGGTCATTACACAAAGTAAAACTATTTTTCCATGCTTATTTTCCCCCCTACTGTTACTCACACCTTCTTGTCAACTGTTGGAAATGGGCCATCCTGATTATCATTACAAAAGGTTTTTTACTCCAGCTAATAATAGCTCACCTTAATTGATCACACTTGTTATAGTGTGTATGGCAACACCCATTTTTTCGTGTTCTCTGTGTGTATATATATCTTCCTACTCTATTTTCCACTGCATGCATCCGATGTGGGTTTTAGTGGGTTTTAGCCCACGAAAGCTCATTCAAATAAATTTGTTAGTCTCTAAGGTGCCACAAGTACTCCTCATTCTTTTTGCTGATACAGACTAACACGGCTGCTATTCTGAAACCTAAATAAATTTTGTGACTCTCACCCTGTCTGCAGGATTTCAAGAGGTTACTTGTATTATATATTCATCTGCCTCAGTAAATGAGCTTTTTTTTTCATGCCTGAAAAAACATAGGGCTTGTTATATTTGATCAAACCAATGATCCAACTAACCTAGTGTGCTCGTTCAAACAGTCACTGGTACCAAATGCTTCAGAGAAATGTATAAGAAACCCAAATTATGGAATAACCTGCCACTAGGCTTTTTCCTTGCCCCAAACAAATAGTGGCTAGTTCATGCGCTGATGCATGAGGGCTTACTAGTTATTGCGTACACCATGTTCAGAAATCGAGCGAGTACGCAACAGTCTGGATTTAACCATTAGACAACACTACCTTCAGTTATGCAATTTATTTTACTGCCATCTCATTCCTAAAACATACCATTGATAATGTCCAAACCAAATGAATATTTTTCATTTTTAGATATACTTGGCTGAGCTAACCTGTACATTATGTGTCTGAATGATTCCATTCTATGTAAACTCTGCTCATTTTACTCACCCTAGCAATCTGAAAGTTCCAAAAATAAGAAGTACTTCTCCTTATGAATAAAACTTGAAACATATTTGGAAATAATTTTGTGTTGCAATTTACAGTATTTATTTCTAGACTTTTGTTGGTGGTGTCTAGAGTATTGTACAGTATGTAACCTCAGCCACAAGGGTCCCAGTGTAAGAAAGTGTAAAGCAAATAATTTCTTGCTTCCATACTGCAGCTGATTCCAAACTGGAATAGTATGTTGCTCTTTCTAGTAGAAAGAAGACTGTGAAGAGGCAACTAATTAAGCAATCAAATCTTTTGGCAGATGATACCCCAAGGGCTGTCAATTAACCTTAATTGTTTTAATAATTGTATTGCAAAGGAATAAGGACTAATGGATTGGCTTCTTCTTTAGCCTCATACCCAGGGACAGATAGCTAGTGTTGTGGGTCTTTTCGTTGTTGTTTGGTTCTGGAGAGGCAGTAAGGAGTGGAAGGTTATTATTGTATTCCAGCGTGGAAGCTGGAAATATTCCTTCCTTCAGATACTCCCTTGCTAGAGGCTTGGCTCCATTTCTGGGCATCTCCATACACCTGTCCTAAATGAGGGAGAGACTATAAAAAGCCACCCTTGGGGGCTTTCAGAGGAGTTATGACTTGAGTCTGTTAAGATTAGGAGTTGTTTGTAAAGTAAAAGTGCTGGGAAACTTCTGTAGCTCAGAAAGGAGAATGGATTGAAGAATGAATTGGGGGTCAGGAGGTGAATAAAACTAAATGAACTTTAACAAATGGAAGAAAAGGTTGATATTAAACCAATATTTCATGCTTAAGCCTAAAATTTACAACATGTGCTTAATTTAGGCCACAGTGACTTTTCCTGAGAAATAGAAACAGTTCAAGGTGCAGCAATAAAACATTGAGCTGGTTCTTCTGGACAGACCTCTGCAAAGGGTTGAAAATAAGTTTTCAGGAAAGGGCTTGTTGGTTTCTTTCTCATTTGCCCTCATAGGGTAAATATAAATATGTCTCTCAGATTCCAGACTATTCAGGGCTTTAAAAATAATCACCAACACTCTGAACTAGAAGTCTATAGAAAGCCAATGCAGTGAGCTGAGTACTGATGCCATGTGGTCAGAGTAACCCACTTGTAAGGTCTAGCTGTAGGTGACAGCAATAGGCCTTTTCCAGCAACACTGCTCCCCAAAAATCCCACCACTGTAAAAGAGCCATTGAAGGAAATCCCTGGCCAGTCAGAACAGACTGCTGCTAAAATTGGAATGAGGGGGCTCAGATACAGAGGCAAACAGATGCCTTCTAAGAGCACCTCTTGGGAACAAAAGAAATGCTAAGGGCTCAGGAGTTCATCAAGGAAAATGACCTGTTGGCCATGACAGCTTAAAATCTCCTTCCTCTCCAAGATGGTATTTAAAATGCTACCTGAAAACTATGGGGTGGGTCCCTCAGTATGCACTCAGATAGAGCTCCTGTTGATTTTAGTTGGGGAAGGTTTAATTAAGGACTTCAGGATTTGGTCCTGATAGAGGAAACGAAAGTACTGAGAAGAAGATTTGGGGTACAAAAAAGTAACTATACAGTCAGAACTGAACATTTGTAAAAAAATTTCCCATTAACAAGAAGTTTCTGTGAGTCAGACACGTGTACTATAAATTGCATGTGTTTAGAGGCTGAATTTTTAGATGTAAACAGGCAACTAAGTTTAACAGTGCCATATTATATGTGCACTCTTGCAATGCTTGTATGCTGCAGCTATTGCAGAAAGCAGCAACATAAGGACTATGATAGGTTGTGATGGCAACCCTCTCCAACCTGCAGTGGCTGCTTCTCTGTCTGCAGATGCTCTTTAATATTTTACTATTAGTGGGGGTTTTTAAATGTACTCTTTTCATTGAAACTTTGCCTCAGTCACACTGCTCATGCTGCATGTATAAAGATATGCATCTTAGAGCCTATTAATCAAAAATACACGCAATGTGAGTGAGTTAATATTGCAATGAGAACTATAACTCCACAACGCCACAGGCCTTAACACTTAGGCCCAGATGCTGCTATACACAGTCGTACTGGGAAGATTCTTACTCCCACCACCATCAGTAGGACTATTAGCAGAGTAAGGTACTAGGTGTCATGACTATGGGTAGTAGAATCTAGGCTAAAGTGATTTTTTTACCTGTACATGCACAAATTGACATTTTAATCATTGCAATTTTAACTTTTCAGTTAAAATTCACATGATGAATATTCTTCACCAGTGGAGTGTGAAGTCTGCAGCTTTAAAGTTCATTTTTTATTTATTTATACACTTCTATAGTTTGCAAAGGGAGAAAGCAGACCTCAGTGTGCACTTTGGGTCTAATAATTGCATCAAATCATGCCAATCAGGAGTTCAGATTGAACCACTATCATTGTACTTTTCATAGATTTTAAGACCAAAAGAGACTATTATGATCAACTAGTTTGACGTAGTAATTCCTGAATAATTCTGCATCTTCTCTTTGAGCTAAAGCAGAACTTTTGGAAAGACATTCTATCTTGAATTAAAGACTTAGGTTTGTCTATGGTGACAAAGTCAGATCTGAAAAGAGGTTACCTGTTAATTAGAGACACCAGAGTCCAATTAAGGGCTGTCTTGATTTTTAAAAACCCTTCTTCCCATGAGTGAGGGGGAGGAGGGAGAAGAAACAAGCTGCATCGGGATTAGGGGCAACAAAGAGAAAAGGCTTCTCCCAAGTGGTAGGCTGTTCTCCTCCCTATAGGGGAAACATTGAGTTTTCTTCTGTTTGGGGAAGTGCTGGCAACCAGAAGCCAGCATAATTAGTCAATGCTCCAATGGGACAAGATGTATTTTTTGTGTGGTGTCTTAAAAGAACAACTTGGGCTACTCTGAGGCTCACCCTGTAAATATTGCAAATAAACCAAAGTTAAAAATTAAAAACCTCCAGAGTAGGATTGATTTACTCCAGGTCCTATCCCCTCTACCACCCTGCCAGAGGGACAAACACTGAGGCTGACGTGGCAAAAGAGGTACCTTGCCACACTACATAGGCACTTCCAGGAAAACTAATTAAAATAAGCTAAAGTTTTGAATCTGAGGTGGATTAGTTAAACCACATTAAATCCCAGTCAGGTTATTCAGAATTAAAGTAGCCTTAATTCAGTTTAGTTTAATTCACTTTGGAAGTGAAGTAAGCCCTGGTCTACACTAGGAGTTGAAGTTGAATTTAGCAGTGGTAAATCGATTTAACCCTGCACCTGTCCACATAACGATGCCCCTTTTTTCGACTTAAAGAGCTCTTAAAATCGATTTCTTTACTCCACCCCCGACAAGGGGATTAGCGCTGAAATCGGCCTTGCCGGGTCGAATTTGGGGTAGTGTGGATGCAATTCGACGGTATTGTCCTCCAGGAACCATATCCCAGAGTGCTCGATTGTGACCGCTCTGGACAGCACTCTCAACTCAGATGCATGGGCCAGGTAGACAGGAAAAGGCCCGTGAACTTTTGAATCTCATTTCCTGTTTGGCCAGCGTGGCAAGCTGCAGGTGAGTGCAGAGCTCGTCAACAGAGGTGACCATGATGGAGTCCCAGAATCACAAAAGAGCTCCAGCATGGACCGAACGGGAGGTACGGGATCTGATTGCTGTAAGGGGAGAGGAATCCGTGCTATCAGAATGCCGTTCCAGTTTTTGAAATGCCAAAACATTCGTCAAAATCTCCCAGGGCACGAAGGACAGAGGCCATAACAGGGACCCGAAGCAGTGCCGCGTGAAACTTAAGGAGCTGAGGCAAGCCTACCAGAAAACCAGAGAGGCAAACGGCCGCTCCGGGTCAGACTCCCAAACATGCCACTTCTATGATGAGGTGCATGCCATTTTAGGGGGTTCAGCCACCACTACCCCAACCGTGTGCTTTGACTCCATCAATGGAGAGGGAGGCAACACGGAAGCAGGTTCTGGGGACAAGGAAGATGATGATGATGAGGTTGTAGATAGCTCACAGCAAGCAAGCAGAGAAACCAGTTTTTCCAACAGCCAGGAACTGTTTCTCACCCTGGACCTAGAGCCAGTACCCTCCCGAACCCACCCAAGGCTGCCTCCCGGACCCGCCAAGCGGAGAAGGGATCATAGAATCATAGAATATCAGGGTTGGAAGGGACCCCTGAAGGTCATCTAGTCCAACCCCCTGCTCGAAGCAGGACCAATTCCCAGTTAAATCATCCCAGCCAGGGCTTTGTCAAGCCTGACCTTAAAAACTTCCAAGGAAGGAGATTCCACCACCTCCCTAGGCAACGCATTCCAGTGTTTCACCACCCTCCTAGTGAAAAAGTTTTTCCTAATATCCAACCTAAACCTCCCCCACTGCAACTTGAAGCCATTACTCCTCGTTCTGTCATCTGCTACCATTGAGAACAGTCTAGAGCCATCCTCTTTGGAACCCCCTTTCAGGTAGTTGAAAGCAGCTATCAAATCCCCCCTCATTCTTCTCTTCTGCAGGCTAAACAATCCCAGCTCCCTCAGCCTCTCCTCATAACTCATGTGTTCTAGACCCCTAATCATTTTTGTTGCCCTTCGCTGGACTCTCTCCAATTTATCCACATCCTTCTTGTAGTGTGGGGCCCAAAACTGGACACAGTACTCCAGATGAGGCCTCACCAATGTCGAATAGAGGGGGACGATCACGTCCCTCGATCTGCTCGCTATGCCCCTACGTATACATCCCAAAATGCCATTGGCCTTCTTGGCAACAAGGGCACACTGCTGACTCATATCCAGCTTCTCGTCCACTGTCACCCCTAGGTCCTTTTCCGCAGAACTGCTGCCTAGCCATTCGGTCCCTAGTCTGTAGCGGTGCATTGGATTCTTCCGTCCTAAGTGCAGGACCCTGCACTTATCCCTATTGAACCTCATCAGATTTCTTTTGGCCCAATCCTCCAATTTGTCTAGGTCCTTCTGTATCCTATCCCTCCCCTCCAGCGTATCTACCACTCCTCCCAGTTTAGTATCGTCCGCAAATTTGCTGAGAGTGCAATCCACACCATCCTCCAGATCATTTATGAAGATATTGAACAAAACCGGCCCCAGGACCGACCCCTGGGGCACTCCACTTGACACCGGCTGCCAACTAGACATGGAGCCATTGATCACTACCCGTTGAGCCCGACAATCTAGCCAGCTTTCTACCCACCCTATAGTGCATTCATCCAGCCCATACTTCCTTAACTTGCTGACAAGAATACTGTGGGAGACTGTGTCAAAAGCTTTGCTAAAGTCAAGAAACAATACATCCACTGCTTTCCCTTCATCCACAGAACCAGTAATCTCATGATAAAAGGCGATTAGATTAGTCAGGCATGACCTTCCCTTGGTGAATCCATGCTGGCTGTTCCTGATCACTTTCCTCTCATGTAAGTGCTTCAGGATTGATTCTTTGAGGACCTGCTCCATGATTTTTCCAGGATGTCTGGTGAGTGTACCTTTTTAAATAGTATACATGGTTTAAAAGCAAGTGTGTTTAATGATTAATTTGCCCTGGCATTCGCTGCCAGTACAGCTACTGGAAAAGTCTGTTAACATGTCTGGGGATAGAGCAGAAATCCTCCAGGAACATCTCCATAAAGCTCTCCTGGATGTATTCCTAAAGCCTTTGCCAAAGTTTTCTGGGGAGGACAGCCTTATTCCATCCACACTTTACCACGCCAGGCCAGTAGCACATAGTCGGGAATCATTGCAGAACAAAGTATTGCAGCGTATGTTTGCTGGCGTTCAAACAACATCCATTCTTTATCCTCAGGAGAGTGATATCATTCATGGTCACCTGGTAGAAATAGGGTGCTTTTCTTAAGGGGACATTCAGAGGTGCCCGTTCCTGCTGGGCTGTTTGCCTGTGGCTGAACAGAAATGTTCCCCACTGTTAGCCACGGGGAGTGGGGAGGGGCTAGTCACGTGGTGGAGGGAGGCAAAATGCGACCTTGGAACGAAAGCACATGTGCTATGTATGTAATGTTAACAGCAAGGTTTACCCTGAAAGAGTGTACCCATTGTTCTATAAAATGTGTCTTTTTAAATACCACCGTCCCTTTTTTTCCCTCCACCAGCTGCATGTGTTTCAAGGATCACAGGATCTTCTCCTTCCCAGAGGCTAGCGAAGATCAGAAGGTGTAAAAAACACACTCGCGATGAAATGTTCTCTGACCTCATGCTGTCCTCCCACACTGACAGAGCACAGACAAATGCATGGAGGCAGACAATGTCAGAGTGCAGGAAAGCACAAAAGACCGGGAAGAGAGGAGGCGGGCTGAAGAGAGTAAGTGGCGGGCTGAAGAGAGGGCTGAAGCTGAAAGGTGGCGGCAGCATGATGAGAGGAGGCAGGACTCAATGCTGAGGCTGCTGGAGGATCAAACTAATATGCTCCAGTGTATGGTTGAGCTGCAGGAAAGGCAGCAGGAGCACAGACCGCCACTACAGTCCCTGTGTAACCAACCGCCCTTCTCCCCAAGTTCCATAGCCTCCTCACCCAGATGCCCAAGAACGCGGTGGGGGGCCTCCGGCCACCCAGCCACTCCACCCCAGAGGATTGCCCAAGCAACAGAAGGCTGACATTCAATAAGTTTTAAAGTTTTAAAGTGCTGTGTGGCCTTATCCTTCCCTCCTCCACCACCCGACCCAGTGCTTCCGTCCTCCACCACCCCTCTGGGCCTACCTTGGCAGTTATCCCCCTATTTGTGTGATGAATTAATAAAGAATGCATGAAAGTGAAGCAACAATGACTTTATTGCCTCTGCAAGTGGTGATCGAAGGGAGGAGGGGAGGGTGGTTAGCTTACAGGGAAGTAGAGTGAACCAAGGAGGTGGGGTTTCATCAAGGAGAAACAAACAGAACTTTCACACCATAGCCTGGCCAGTCATGAAACTGGTTTTCAAAGCTTCTCTGATGCGCACCGCGCCCTCCTGTGCTCTTCTAACCACCCTAGTGTCTGGCTGCGCGTAACCAGCAGCCAGGCGATTTGCCTCAACCTCCCACCCCATCATAAATGTCTCCCCCTTATTCTCAGAGATATTGTGGAGTGCACAGCAAGCAGTAATAACAATGGGAATATTGGTTTTGCTGAGGTCTAAGCGAGTCAGTAAACTGCACCAGCGCGCTTTTAAATGTCCAAATGCACATTCTATCACCATTCTGCATGTGCTCAGCCTATAGTTGAACAGCTCCTGACTCCTGTCCAAGCTGCCTGTGTATGGCTTCATGAGCCATGGCATTAAGGGGTAGGCTGGGCCCCAAGGATAACTATAGGCATTTCAACATCCCCAATGGTTATTTTCTGGTCTGGGAAGAAAGTCCCTTCCTGCAGCTTTTGAAACAGACCAGAGTTCCTGAAGATGCGAGTGTCATGTACCTTTCCTGGCCATCCCATGCTGATGTTGGTGAAAGGTCCCTGGTGATCCACCAGTGCTTGCAGCACTACTGAAAAGGACCCCTTGCGGTTTATGTACTCGGCGGCTTGGTGCTCCGGTGCCAAGATAGGGATATGGGTTCCGTCTATGGCCCCACTACAGTTAGGGAATCCCATTGCAGCAAAGCCATCCACTATGACCTGCACATTTCTCAGGGTCACTACCCTTGATATCAGCAGATCTTTGATTGTGTGGGCTACTTGCATCACAGTAGATTTCCCCACAGTAGATTTGCCCACTCCAAATTGATTCCCAACTGACCGGTAGCTGTCTGGCATTGCAAGCTTCCACAGGGCTATTGCCACTCACTTCTCAACTGTGAGGGCTGCTCTCATCTTGGTATTCTGGCACTTCAGGGCAGGGGAAAGCAAGTCACAAAGTTCCATGAAAATGCCCTTACGCATGCGAAAGTTTCGCAGCCACTGGGAATCGTCCCAGACCTGCAATGCTATGTGGTCCCACCAGTCTGTTCTTGTTTCCTGGGCCCAGAATTGGTGTTCCATGCCATGAATCTGCTCCATTGACACCATGATGCCCACATTGCCAGGACCCGTACTTTGAAAGAAGTCTGTGTCCATGTTCTCATAGCTCTCATCACCACGCTGATGTCGCCTACTCGCCCGGTTTCGCTTTGGCAGGTTCTGGTGCTGTATATACTGCTGGATAATGCACGTGGTGTTTAATGTGCTCCTAATTGCCAAAGTGATCTGAGCGGGCTCCATGCTTGCCGTGGTATGGCATCTGAATGGAAAAAAGGCACGGAACGATTGTCTGCCATTGTTCTGACAGAGGGAGGGGCGACTGACGACATGACTTACAGGGTTGGCTTACAGGGAATTAAAATCAACAAAGGGGATGGCTTTACATCAAGGAGAAACAAAAACAACTGTCACACAGAATGGCCCCCTCGAGGATTGAGGCCAATTGAGCAGGCCCATGCTCAACCCATTAAACTTTTCAAGGTGCCCCTGACAGACCTCACCGTAACAATTGTCAGCCATTGATTTCACGGAGGAATGGAAGGGGGAGCAAATGAATACAAAACAAATCTGGTCTATTTCTTGTTTTGATCCACTCCATCTATCTTTTATATCTTTGGCTAGCAGCAGACAGTGCAGTAGGACTGCTAGCCATCCTCATCTCCTGGCTGCTCATCAGAAGATGGTGCAATGACTGCTGGCAGGACTAAAGAGAATGACCTGGTCAAGTCACTCCTATTTTAGTCCCTGCAGCCATATCTGCCCAGGCGCTCCTGACCGACGTTACTGAGGAGGCCAAGAGCACCTTGGACATGATGACGATGGTTATCAGGCCTATTGCACCATCTGCTGACACAAGACAATGAGCTGCTGCTGTATAGCAATGCAGTACCACGTCTGCCAGGACCCAGGAGACATACGGTGATAGTGAGCTAAGCGGGCTCCATGTTTGCCGTGGTATGGTGTCTGCACAGGTAACTCAGGAATAAAGGCGCGAAACAATTGTCTGCCATTGCTTTCATGGAGGGAGGGAGGGAGGAAGGGCCTGACAACATGTACCCAGAACCACCCGCGACAATGTTTTTGCCCCATTAGGCATTGGGATCTCAACCCAGAATTCCAATGGGCAGCGGAGACTGCGGGAACTGTGGGATAGCTACCCACAGTGCAACACTCCGGAAGTCGATGCTAGCCTTGGTACTGTGGAAGCACTCCGCCAAGTTAATGCACTTAATGCACTTAGAGCATTTTGTGTGGGGGCACATACAATCGACTATATAAAAACGATTTCTAAAAAAACTACTTCTATAAATTTGACCTAATTTTATAGTGTAGACATACCCTAAGATAAAATTAACTAAGACTACTATTCTGAATGAGGTTGTCAAGGTTCCTCCCCCCACTCTGAACTCTAGGGTACAGATGTGGGGACCTGCATGAAAAACCTCCTAAGCTTATCTTTACCAGCTTAGGTCAAAACTTCCCCAAGGTACAAAATATTCCACCCTTTGTCCTTGGATTGGCCGCTACCACCACCAAACTAATACTGGTTACTGGGGAAGAGCTGTTTGGACGCGTCTTTCCACCCAAAATACTTCCCAAAACCTGCACCCCACTTCCTTGACAAGGTTTGGTAAAAAGCCTCACCAATTTGCCTAGGTGACTACAGACCCAGACCCTTGGATCTTAAGAACAATGAACAATCCTCCCAACACTTGCACCCCCCCTTTCCTGGGAAATGTTGGATAAAAAGCCTCACCAATTTGCATAGGTGACCACAGACCCAAACCCTTGGATCTGAGAACAATGAAAAAGCATTCAGTTTTCTTACAAGAAGACTTTTAATAAAAACAGAAGTAAATAGAAATAAAGAAATCCCCCCTGTAAAATCAGGATGGTAGATACCTTACAGGGTAATTAGATTCAAAAACATAGAGAACCCCTCTAGGCAAAACCTTAAGTTACAAAAAAGATACACAGACAGAAATAGTTATTCTATTCAGCACAGTTCTTTTCTCAGCCATTTAAAGAAATCATAATCTAACACATACCTAGCTAGATTACTTACTAAAAGTTCTAAGACTCCATTCCTGGTCTATCCCCAGCAAAGACAGAATATAGACAGACACACAGACCCTTTGTTTCTCTCCCTCCTCCCAGCTTTTGAAAGTATCTTGTCTCCTCATTGGTCATTTTGGTCAGGTGCCAGCGAGGTTACCTTTAGCTTCTTAACCCTTTACAGTTGAGAGGAGCTTTCCCCTGGCCAGGAGGGATTTCAAAGGGGTTTACCCTTCCCTTTATATTTATGACAGAGGTGTTCACACAGGGGCTTAATGCGTTTTAACTAATCAACTTCAAATTAACACCTTCAGTTAATCCAAATTAATTTTCCTAGGTGTCCCCATGTAGATAAATCCTAAATGATGGAGCATCTACCATATCCAAGACTTCCTGTACTCTGCCCTGCTAAGAGGAGTAGATAGGGAATATAGTCGCTCTGAAAAAATCTGCTTTTCAAAGTAAAATACTTTTTCCTTAGAGATGGAACCGAGCTACAACATAAACTTTTCCAAAGTTATGGGTTGTTTTGATCCATGGTTTTGTTTTGACCATTTCAGACATACGGGCCAGAGTTTGATCCCACCTAAATCTGGATTTTAATCTATTCAACGTTTGGGGCTTTTCAGACCTGTAGCCTTGATTTCAGTTCATGTAGAATTTTCTTCTTTGAAATGATAATCTTTGAGACATTAAGGCCTGATTCAGATCTTGCTTATACTATATAAGCCAGGCATAACTCCTATGAAGTTATAGCATTGTAAAATTGATGTGAAATCAGAATCAATCCCCAGATTGTCTGTAACCCATGACCAGCCCCCTGAGTTATTCAATTTCCTCATTTTTCCAATATTAATTAAAAGCTCTATCTTGCATTCCTTGCAACCCAAAACTCTGATGGACTTCCATTAAATGTCTGTGTGAGCAAAGAATGTAGGATTGACCCCAAATGTTTATCATTTTTATTGAGAGAATGTTCTCTCTTTTCATAAACTTCACTGAATCAAATATTTCTAACAGGGGAGGAGGGAAATTAAAGGAATTAAAACAGCACAAGAGAGTACATCAAGTGCTGCAAAGAAGAATAAATGCATAACAGACCAGGAAAGCAGACACATTGACAACACAACTGAAGAAAAACTATTTAAAGAAACTAATGCCAGAGTCTCAGATTAGAATATCTTCATCCCCAAAGAATGCACATCAAACTATCCATCAATCCAGGAAGGCATTTATATTGTATTCATTACTAAAGTGTGGAGTATTTATTTCACCTTATACATTTATTTTTGTTACATGCATTTCTAATGATCAGTACCTGGCTGTAAATTACATTACAAATTAGTGACACAGTACATCAAATTTGCATAAAGGAAGTCATATCTCTTTCCTCTTCCAGCATCAAATGATTTAAATAGGAAACAGATCCAGGTGGTTGAGATAGTTGAGGAACAGCAGTGAATGGGTTTTGCTGGTGTTCCTCTAGATCAATAAACTCTGCTGGGAACACTAATGTTGAAGTGACTGTGACAGGGTCGGTCACAGAGACTCCCTTGGGACGGTCACCTGACGTGATGGAATTACCTCTGAGCCCGTTTTCCCTGCCAGCTTGCGACTCCAGAACCCTGCCTTGTTGAGCCAGACATGCTAGCCTGCTGCAACACAGACCCAGATCAGGTCCATGCCCCCATAGCTGCAGACTTTAAACAAAAACTACTCAGCAGGTAACTTATCTTCAGACACCCAGTTCCCAATGGGATCCAAACTGCAAAGAAATCCGTTTTACTCTGTATAAAGCTTATACAGGGTAAACTCATAAATTGTCCACCCTCTATAACACCGATAGAGAGATATGCACAGCTGTTTGCTCCCCCAGGTATTAATCACTTACTCTGGGTTAATTAATAAGCAAAAGTGATTTTATTAAGGAAAAAAGTAGGATTTAAGTGGTTTCAAGTAATAACAGACAGAACAAAGTAAGTTACCAAGCAAAATAAAACAGAACACGCAAATCTGAGCCTAATACATTAAGAAACTGTTTACAGGTAAATCTCACCCTCAGAGATGTTCCAATAAACTTCTTTCACAGACTAGACTCCTTCCTAGTCTTGGCCCAATCATTTCCCCTGGCACAGTCCTGGTACAGTCCTTGTTCTTGTTAGTTCCAGCAGGCATCTTAGGTGAAAAGCAGGGGCTTTCTCATGATTCACAGCCCCCTTTGTTCTCTTCCACCCCCTTTTATAGCTTTGGCACAAGATAGGAATCTTTTGTCTCTCTGGGTTCCCACCCCTCCTTCTAAATGGAAAAGCACCAGGTTTAAGATGGATTCCAGTATCAGGTGACATGGTCACATGTCCTGTGAGACCCCAGCCTTCATTCTTCCAGGGCTGGCTGGCACTCACCCAGGAAGGTTTGCAAGTAAACAGAGCATTTACAACCAATTGTCCTAGTAAATGGGAGCCATCAAGATTATAAACCACCATCAATGGCCCACACCTTGCATAATTACAATAGGACCTCAGAGTTACACTTTATATTTCTAGCTTCAGATACAAGTATGATACATACATACAAATAGGAAGAACACACTCAGTAGATTATAAGCTTTGTAATGATACCTTACAAGAGACATTTTGCATAAAACATATTCCAATTACAATATATTTACACGCATAAGCATATTTGCTGTGGAATGCAGCATCACAGCAACATTGGTCAAAGAATAAGCCACAGAACAAAAGATTAATAAGATTCATTTTTGTTACGCTCGAAAAGCTATTCATTAGTGTAGCGGTCAGTAGTAGTCCCTCCCTGTCAGACTTGGAGGGAGGCCACTCTTCCTTCCTGCATCAGGCAGCAAAACCACCATTAGTTAGTAGTCTATAGGCCCTGGCTCTCTGGGCAGAGCCAGGAATCAAGCAGTCTTTGGCGTCACCTCCCAGCTGTGGCAGGCAGTAAACACAGTCAGGGCTCTAACCCTCTGAGCAATGAGCTGTCTTTAGCCCAGCTTCCTGGCTTGGGCAGACACAAGACACAGGCCTTCAGGCCTAGAGTGAGTTGGCCACTGCCCCAGGGGTGGGGATGGTGATTACCAAATGGTATTGACACCTCCTCATCAATTATTGGGAGTGGCCCACATCCACCCTGATTGAATTGGCCCTGTCAACACTGGTTCTCCACTTGTAAGGTAACTCCCTTCTCTTCATGTGCCAGTATATTTCTGCCTGCATCTGTAATTTTCACTCCATGCATCTGAAGAAGTGGGGTTTTTTACCCACGAAAGCTTATGCCCAAATAAATCTGTTAGTCTTTAAGGTGCCACCGGACTCCTTGTTGTTTTCGTGGATACAAACTAACATGGCTACCCCTCTGATACTAGTTTCCCTGAGCTACTTCTCTCAAACAACTTTCCCCAGGCTTGTCAGAATGGTGTGGTGGATGAGCGTGGTCTGACCTGACAGGGTGGTGAAGGTCTTCGGGAAAGCCTTTGGCTCTAGGCCTGTTTCTGTGTGGGTATCTCCTAAGTCTGCAGATCTTTAGGGTCTGTTGCCACAGGCACTTGGGGACCCAGGTCTGTTTCAGGGAGATATGGGGCAATCAACATCCCCTCACGCTCTTGCCACAGTTTCAGGAGGTTGACATGGTAGAGCTACTGTTTCTTCCATCAGTCTGGTTGCCATATTTCATAAGTAACGGAGCCTACTTGGCAGATCACTTCATACAGCCCTTGCAAACAGGCCAAGAGCTTTGACTTGTCCGAGGGAAGTAGGAGGACCCCCCTATTGCCAGGTTCAAAGGCTCAAGCCTGAGCTCCTTTGTTATAGGTCCACTTTTGAGCCCCTAAGTAGCCTGAAAGTTCTCCTTCACTAGGTCCCCAGCACTGGTCAAGCACCTCTGCAATTGTAGAACATATTGCAAGAGACCCTGGGCCAGTGATGGTGTATATTTCCAGGTTTTTCACATCAGGTCTAGTAGTCCCTGGGGCTGGTGACCATAGAGCAACTGAAAGAGGGAAAATTTAGTTGTAGACTGTAGTACCTCCTGAATGGTTAACAACAGGGGTGGGAACCAGATGGCATAATCCAAGATGAGCAGGATGTACTTGAATCCGGCAATGCTCTTCATAAGGAGCCCCACCAGGTCCACAGCAAGCCTATTGAAGGGGATCCCAATTACTGACAAGGGGATAAAGGGAGCCTTCTGCATTCCTTATAGGGCCACAAGCTAACATTTGGGACACAAGTTACAATAGTCTTTCACATCCTGATGCAGCCCCAGCCAGAAAAAGCTGGCCAAGACTCAAGCCAGGATCTTTTCATGTCCAAGATGTCCAGCTGCAGGGACATCACAGGCCAGCTTCAGGATGGCACTTCGGTGGCATTGGGGCAGAACCAACTGGGTCCGGGGCTCTTGAGTCTGGGGGTCTCAGTCTATGTGATAGAGGCGGTCATTGGTCAGTTTAAAACAGGGCCACTTGGTCGCTCACTGGGGCTCTGTCACTTTCCTGTTGACGCAGGCAAATTCCACATATGCCCAGCTGACCAAGGGGCCTTCCATCTGGTCCTGACTGAAGTCAGCTCCTACACTGGTGGCTCCCTCATCAGTCGGCACTGAGGTTGGGACCTCTCCATCCTGGAAGTCCTGGTCCAGCTCCAGGGCTGACAGATCGTCCAGGTCGCAGTCTTTATGCAGCTCATCCTCAGTGTCAAGGGGGTTGCCCTCGAAGGCCATTGAATCAGTGGGGTCCCAAGGTTCCTGGTGCACAGGACCTCTGTGCAGGGCCAGGAACAAGCAGTCTTTGGCCTAGCCTCCTGGCTATGACAGACAGTAAACACAGTCAAGTTTCTGACCCTCTGGGCATGGCACAGTAATGAACAGTCTTTAGCCCAGCCTTCTGCCTAGGGCAGACAGCAAACACAGTGTGGGCAGGGCAGAGCAATGAGCAGTCTTTAGACCAGCATTCTGACTAGGGCGGACATACAGCACAGAAGGCACAGGCTTTCAGGCCTAGGGTGAGTAGGCCACCATGCCAGGAATTGGGGTGATAGCAGTGATATGGGGACACGGGCCCACCCGACTCCACTGGGTCCCAGTCCAAGGCTCTAATAGTGGCAGGGAATCCAGCCACTGGGTCAGCGGGGATCCTACCACAACATGCTGCCTCGTGTTGTGATAGACGATAAGGCTAATGTCTGGTTTCCCTGGGCTACTTCCTACCACAGTCTATTGGCAGGTCTCCATCATCTGTGAGTTCTCAGTCTCCTCTGGGTAAACTGCAGATGGCAGTCCTAGCAGCTCCTCTCTGCCCTCAGTCTCTAGGGTCAGGGCATTACACAGCTCTGTAGTGGGGCTGGAGTCCTGCAGCAGGCTAGAGGCTTTTATATCTCATGTAAAGTGGACCGCTGTTTTTCCTTCTTATGGCAATACCATTCTTCTTTCTATGACATAAGAGGCATAATATAACTTTCTTCACTCCAGCTGATTTGTATAGAAGTGCTGGGATTTGTTTATAGTTTTGTAAGAAACATAAGCTTTAGCATGAAATGAATAAAGTTGCAGGCTGTATCGGTGCTTGCTACTGTTTGGGATTTCTTTTTCTCCCACACAAAGATGGATAATTAAAGGGCTAGAAAGAAATAAGTTAATCTCCTCTACATTTTTGAGTGGGGCCCTCAGAAGTAGACAGTAAGTTCTAAACAACCCTACTGAAATGTCATCACCATCAGAATAATGCTAATAATAAAATAATGCTGGACTTCTTCTTGCTAGTGACAAGAATCATGACAGCTGCCACACATTGGAAGGATCAGCCTACTCCCAGCATGACTAAAGGGTTTCACAAAATCGGGGAGGTATTGATAGTGGAGAATCTAACTCAATAAATAGGCCAATAACTCCTTGGTGCCGTACTTATGATTAATTGTAGAATACTCAAGAGCATGTTTGCTCTGTTTAGACAAGAGTTTACAATGTAGAAAGATGGTGTGATCTAAAGAATGACAATGTGGTGGGGAAGAAGCAAATATCAATGCAGCACAAGCCATTTAAAAAATATTGAACTCTTTTGCTTTTATTGTTCGTTTTTTTTAACCATTAATAACTTGGTCATTCTATGCTTTGATTCACTTTTAGGTAGCTCTTTAACTCTTGCCTTTTTTCCTGTGTTCTCGTACTTCCACTTCCTTTGGAAGTTGGCATAATTAGCCTATTGAATTGCCACAGGATATCATGGACTCCAGGAGTTGAGCAGCAGGATTAGCTAGCATTATGAACTCTCTGCAGGTGTCTTTATCAAGCTGCAAACTCAGTGGTGAATGTGCAGCTTATTTGCCTTTTCTGTTGAACTTTTACTCCATATTGGGCTGGAATTTCCAAGGGGTAGTAGTACAGAGCTAATAATAGAGGGTCAATAAATCTGCGTGGTACTTTATTCATATAGAAGCACTACAGACAAAAGGCTGGTTCTTACCCAGGAGAACTGGTTTGTCAGGGGAGCGATTGCCTAACAACAAAGTCACTGGGTAAGGGTCTGTCTCCTGTTGAGACTGACCAGGGAGTCATTTTACAAAGGGGACTGGAGATTATAAAGGAGAGGCCCTCTCCGCAGTCATGGGAAAAGAGAGAGAAAGGGAGAAGAGACTAGAGATTCCATACTCTGGATAAGAAGCCATGTTCAAGGGGGCAGGGGAAGAGGAAGGATCATGGACTCTTTGACGACTCTGGTCTGTGCACAAAGCACTGTCCAGGGTGGTGAGGAACCTATGTCAGGGAAATGTGTATAGGTGTGTCTATTACTTTTTATAGATCTGTGTATTTCTTGTGCTACCTAAGTGAGCAGTAATGGTGTTTTAGAATACTGTGCAAAGTCTCTATGTGTGTGCTGGCTTTCACTGACATATACTCCTAAAGAAGTAAACTGTAAACCAGAAGACCACACCTTCAGTGGGCTTCTGGGGAACATGCAAGACCTGTTTGGGAGTCTTTGAGGAAATGGTTTCAAGCCAAGACAGCTGAACTGGGGGGCGGGGGCAACTGCCATGAGGGGTGTCAGATATGAGGTCTACACATTGATCAGAGCGGTGACAACAGGTTATTCCATTATGGGGACCATTACCTGGTGCCATTCTCTGAAGCACATGGTACTGGTTTCTATTGGTGTCAGGTTATTGCACCAATGAAGTGAGCTGTAGCTCATGAAAGCTTATGCTCAAATAAATTAGTTAGTCTCTAAGGTGCCACTAGTACTCCTTTTCTTTTTGCACTAGATCAATGGTTCTTAACCCTTACTGCAACCTCCACCCCTTTGGTTCTCAAAATATGTTCTTGCACCCCTTATCAAAAATCATTGGAAGTAGGTCAGTTCTTTAAACCTAGATATATTTTTTGTTTCTATATTACAGTAATCGTTAAAAAATGTATAATGTTAATGAATGCATAGGTTTGATGAAGCAAAGTAGTTGTACTTATGTGCCTGTGCTTAATTTGTGTTTTCAATGATTTACCTTCTAAAAAAACTGGCATGCCTCACACCCCCAGAAAAGGCATCTTGCACCCCCAGGGGGCGCATGCACCCCAGCTTAAGAACCAGTGCACTAGACGGATTACTGGTCTTATCCAATAAAGCAATTGCTGTGTAATGTTCCTTTGTTCCTCAACAAATAATTCACTTTCCTGATGCTTCAGGAGCCATTTCTTGGATAGCGATAGAAAGGGAATGAGGAGGCGTTTGGGTTTCTTTGGTACTGATTACCATGGTACTATTCCTTTTCTATTATCATTTCTCAAGCACTAATCTCACCCTCATCTACTTTTGCTTCACAAGTTGCTGCAATGGGTCCCAAATGGAGTTTGACATTTGTCAATACATCTTGGGCTAATTTTCCCCTCTCCAGTTTCATTGTGTGGGTTTTTGTGTTAACTACCAGAAAGCCAATGAGTTTCTGAAACCCAGCAAAAAGAAGAAGTTGGATAGAATGTTCAAAATGAGTGCCATTCTCTTCCTTTCCCAAAGGACATTGGGTTTGAGATTCCCTGACGCAGGAAGGGTTCAGGGATGGCTGGTCCCTACTCTCTAGTGCATGCAAGCAATGTGCAAAGAACTATTTACAAATGTTTGAGAGGCTAGTGTAAACAATGCAGCTGGGAACAGAAGACTGATAATGGCTTTTATCAAGTGTGCAACAAGTTGGAGCAGCATCAGTGTTTACAAAGGATCATGCATGTCTTTTGCAGTTGTCTCTGGGAAAACACTTCAAAGTATTACATTCCTAAAAGAACAGCATGAAGTTGCAGGCAATTAATCTGGCTATTGTTTATCCGACATGTAAAGTTTTAAGATTAGCACATAATATTTACTCAGAGCATAATGGATAAGGGGACCTTTTGTTCTTGGCTTTATAGTTTGTTTGACAGCTCCAGATGAAAATGGAAGGCAGGGACTGTCCCATAGAACTGAAAGATTCAGAAGGACAAGTCCCCAGTGCTCATTCCCAAAGCCCTTGAGCATGAAGCTTTTCAAGCACAATTTTTCTGAAATTTTTGTAGAGCAAGGACAAGAACATTTCCTGTTCTACAAAGTGCAGTATGCATTCCCCTCTGTGCGTAGCTGGCCCATACAGAGGTGAATGAAGACCATTGCCCCTCTGCATCCTGTCTGGGGCTTCTGCCTGTGCTATCCTCAAGCAGCCCTTGAGCTCTGTGCTCCCGCTTTTGTATCTTTGCAGAAATGATTTTACACTTGAGAGTGCTAAGGAGACTGAAATACAGCTGTGCAGGAACCAGATTTTTCATTTCAAAATTTTTTGTATTCCAGAATGGAATGATGGCCCCCAAACACTGAAATTTCCCACAAACCAAAATTCCAGAAAAATTTCATTTTGGGTTGATCAAACTGTTTCATTTCAGCAAAATCAAAACATTCTGTTCTGATTCTGACTTTTTAATTTTATTGTATAATATTAAACAACTGAAATGAAAAGTCATTTCAATACAGAAAGTTCTGTTCTAAGAAGGTCTAAACAGACCTTATCAAAATGGTCTCTATAAGTTTTTTTTTCAAACGAAGTTTTGTCCAAGATGGACATTTTTCTAGGAAACATTTCATTTTTGAAAAATTGGTACTTTCTAATGGAAAAATGGTCCACTGCAAAATTTCCAAGAAGCTCTAGCATGTACTGAGCTGCTACTTCAGATCAGTTTTAGAAGCTAAAGCTCACAGGTCAAAATGTGCTCTAAAATCTACAGAATCACCAGAGGAGTTAACTGAATTATTATGACAGTGGTAACTCTACTGATAATACTGATAATAACTCTACTGATGTCAGCAGAGTTTTGGTGGTTTCACACTGGCTTGACAGCCGCATTTGGCCACTTTGAATAGATGTTTCAAATATGCAGTCCTTCCACACACCTGCACTGGGACAGATCACAACCTAGCCCTCTGAATTGTCCCATCCCCCCCGTCTCCTTTCTAAGATTTACATTTGTAATTGTTCACTGTTTTGTGTATGAAATAAATCAGATTAGTGCTCTGCACTAAATTTTTAATAGGTAAACAGGGAATGGCAGGTGATATTTTATGTGCCAGTTCCTTGCTGTGCACCTAGATCTTCCAAACTAGCCCTTTTGCTTTAATGGGATTTTGACCAAACTTTCACCCCCACTCGCTCTTCAGTAGCCATCTACAGGAGGAATACTTACTCGCTGCTTAGTATTTCAGGTTGGAGGCATAATTGGCTGCCGGGGAGACTAATCAATAGGAAGCACTGCTTAATAAGCAAATATTTCTTTGTAGTACAGATGAGTGACAGTGCAGCTCTGTAAATAGCCATTATGAGTGAATGGGACTGAAATAAGTGGATAGTGCGGCATCGGGAGTCGCTGCATGCAGATATACCTTCCTTCCAGCCACTTGTCAGTGTCCTCGTTTTAAACAATAATTATCCAAATTCAGGCTTGCTGGGGCTGCCTAGATGAAGATCCGTTTTTCAAATTACTATATTTTTACACCTTTTGTCTTAAATGGCACACATCCTTGCGATATGAGAAATCTGATGAATGCAACATTACCACAGCTTTTAGTCATTAGGAGGCAAATCCTACTTCTTCCACTGGATGCTGTGGGTGCTCAGCATTGCTGAAAATCAAGCCATTTATCAAGCCATCCAGCACTGGGACTCCGCATAGGAATGACTATCTGAGTTACCAGATCCCAGTGCAGAATCAGGGGGAAGATCACACTTCCATCTATAAAAATAATGTTGATGCAATAAGATTCCTTCAAATAAGAACACAATTACTAGTGAAGTATAACAGAAAATTATTAAAAACTCCGAAGGAAAACTAGACCAACAACGTATCAGTCGTTATTGCCTTACACTGAATTTTATTGGGCATATGCTGGGGAACGAACCACAAACCCCAGTCCCTCCCCCTCCCTAGGTGAAATGGAACCACACCATTTCCATCATCAGAGCCATCTGCACCCATTGAGGAAGGCCCAGGATTTACTTCATAATGACTAGACGTCTTAATAAGGTTTGTGTTTGTTGAATTATTTGTGCATTTAAATAAAGGTAGCAAAATCTCATCAATGTGAAAGTTAATCTCTAAGTGCAGTCCCAGGAGAGAGAGGTACCTAACTTAACCTTTGAAAATGTTGCCCTTAATTTACGTTTTATAGATATTTTCCATCATGTAATGTGAATATGCATCGTATAACACATTTTCTGAATTATTTGTTTTCTTCAATAAAATCTGAACAGTAGAACCCCCTATTTTACAAACTAATTGGGGACTGTGTATCATCCTAACTGAATGCAACAGGAGGATCTTTGCGAGGAAGCAGGCCAGATGTAGCCCCTTGTAATTTAAAAGGCTGAGTCTTTAATACTGATGCTATCCACCCAGTTTCATTTCCCCATCACTATAGACATTTCACACACTCTTTAGTCATTTTTGTATTTGCCCAGTCCAATAATAATAATAATAATACTAAGCACGCATGTTCAAAGAATTATACAAACAATAACTTGAAAGAATGTAGAAGAGACTGAAAAGTGTTAAGGAAATGGCCTACCTGGTCTTTAGGGAGTGGAAAGTGTGTGAAGAAAGCATGTTGTTTCTTTTCATCTGAGGCTCTTGTGCTAAATAAAAGCTGAAGCTGTTTATCACTTCCTTGGAAACAGGGCATGACTACATGAAAAAGAGGATAGAAATGCAAGAGGAAAGCCAGGCTTCATCACACAGATAGCAGTTCCCATTGCCTTACTATCTCAGGGCCCAAAATTGCAGATTCTTATTCAGGTGAGTAGTTTTTAGTGATGCTCATAGAAGCCTTCTTCAAATTCAAAGGGTCCAAAGGCATGAGGAAGGACTACCCACAGGAGGATGGGTTTTGTAGGATTGTAGTGCTACTTTTTCTTTCTTTTTATATCATCTTAATGTGTCCTAGTTCTTGATGCATTTTAGAGTAGCAATAAATGTCATACTGTATTATACAAAGACTGTCACACTAATAGCGCCAGGGTAAATTATTGCCTACCAAACCAAAGACAGGACCAGACTTTATGTTCAGAAGTGATCATTCTTCCGTCCTCATTTTTACTATTACATTTAAAGGGCCAAATGTACACCCATCATTGAGACTTTATCCTGAATCTTTGCTATAGTACCATCCGGCAACCACTGTGATATGGTATAAACCCACACTGGGGCAGAAGGGGGTAAGGAGCAGTTCTCAGGTGACTCCACCCTGCCACACCTGCAGAGCAAGCTCCAGCTGGAGGAGAAGTTTCAAAAGGCGCCAGACAGCTCGGAAGGGGAGATGGGCTGTCTGGCTGGGCTGCTGAGGGGAGGCTAGGCTGGGCTGGGCTGGAGCTGTGGTTGGGTGAAGCCTTGGCTGACAGGCTAGGCGGAATGAGATGGAAGAGATAACAAATGAAACAGAAGCCAGGTTAGACAATGAGAGTAGGGAAAGCATTGAGGAAGACTGGATGGAAACAAGGAAAGAGAAAAAGGCAGATTCTCTGGAACCAGAAGAAGAGCCAATGAAAAGGAAGGCAGGAAAGGGAAATGGGGAAAGTTACATACTAGTAAAATCCCAAGGCAAGGACATAAAGATAGGAAATATCAACCCCCTGAGGATTGAAGAGTGTGTTAAAATAGAGCTGGAGATATAGTAAGAGCTAAGGACTGGCAGAGACTTGTTATAGGAATGTAAAAACAAAGAACCAGTAGGGAAGCTCCTTAAGACAAAAGTGGTAGGTAAAATAAAAATAAGTTGTCAGCTACACAAGTTCCTCACAGAAACAAGAGGGGTAGTGTATGGTTTGCCCACTGAAATATCAGCAGAGGAAATAAAGCCCCGCCCAAGCTCCGCCCCCGGGACCCTCCTGCTTCCCTCCTGTGCTTTTCCCCCATGGCGGGGCTGGAGCTAAGGGGGCCCACCCGGCACTCCGGGGCTGGGGGCCGGGCAGCCCTCCTGCCCAGCGCTCCAGAGCAAGGGGCGCTGGGGCCACATTGCCAGACACTGGGGGCTGCGCCATGCACCTGGCACTCTGGAGCTGGGGCGCTCAGGTGGCCCAGGGCTGGGGCAGATAGGCTGGCAGCCGCGGTGAAGAGGGTCTGAGCTCTGGTGGGGGCAGGGCTCGGGAAGAAGGGGCGAGGCTGGGGGCTAGCCTCCCAGAGCCAGAGATTCACATGCCGCCCATGAACATGGGGTATGTCTGCACAGCAGACACCTGCGGCTGGCCTGTGCCAGCTGACTTGGGCTTGTAGGGCTCGGGCTGCTGGGCTGTTTCATTGCTGTGTAGCCTTCTGCACTCAGGAGTGTCCCAGAGCTCAGACTCCAGCCTATCTTGCAGCCCAAGGAAAAGAGCACAAAAAAGCATGAGAACCAAAGAATTCATTATAGTAACCTTCCTGGACATGGAAAAAGCCTGCAGTGTGTTATGGAGAAAAGGACTACTTCATAAAGTGACCTCCATGGGCATTATAGGAAAAATGTACAGCTGGATAAGGGAATGTTTAGGCAGAAGAACTCTACAAGTCCAAATAGGGAAAAGCTTTTTCCAGTGCATATTCAGTTGCAAATGGAATTCCACAAGGGAATGTAATTAGCCCAACGCTCATTAACATCATGATAAATTATCTCCCTATAGAGATGATTAGAAGAATAGGGGTCACATTATTTGCTAATGTCTGTGCCATATGGACCAAAAGGCAAAACCTTGAAAGTGACTCCAAAAGACCCAGTGATGCACTTAAGAAAAATGCAGAATGGGGAAAGGGGGGTGGAGGGGTGGCTTCAGATTCTCCACAGACAAAATTAAGGGAATTATCTTCACAGCAAGGAAAATCCAAAAAGATGTAAAGTTTTATCTATATGACCAACACTGGAAAACCATTCCCCTGAGAGAGACATGGAATTATATAATAAAATAAATAAAAGAGGAACAATAAATATACAAGATATAGCAAATCAATATATTTGTGATAAGTGGGGACACTATGGCCAGATTTATACAGTTGGCTCAAAAGAGGAAGGAACAGGAAACGTGGGAACAACTTTCTGCATGCCCTCACTCGGACTCAAGAAAGCCATACTAACTTTGTATCCGTCTTTACAGCTGAACTAACAAGGATTATGCTAAATTGGGCTTTAGATGTGCAGCCACCTGCCATGACCATCCTGTCTGATTCCTTATCAGAGCCTCAGGCAATTTATAGTGGTAAGTCTGACAGCATGAATGATATTCTTAATAAAATATTACTGCTAACAACCAAACTGGTGCAAAGGGCTATAACCATAGTAATAGCATCGATCCTGGTGCATGTCGGGATAGCAGGCAATCAAATCGCAGACAAACAAACAAACATGCTATGAATCATGAACAAGTTGACCTACGAAACCCCTTAAGCAAACTGGAATTTAAACACCTTGTGGCACAGGGTGCCTGGGATAGTGCTCACTGAAAGTGTCAAGGTCAGGGCAGGCTGCAAAAGGGAGAGCAGATAACCACCAGTTTTGGGAGTAACACTGAAGCTAAAACAACAAGGAGTCCTTGTGGCACCTTAGAGACTAACAAATTTATTTGGGCATAAGCTTTCGTGGGCTAAAACCCACTTCATCAGATGCATAGAGTGGAAAATACAGGAGCAGGTATAAATACATGAAAAGATGTGAGATGCTTTACCAAGTGTGAGGTCAATCTAACGAGATAAATTGATTAACAGCAGGATACCAAAACAGAGAGTTGGTGGCGGAAAGCAAAATATATCAATGAGTGAAGATTGGCCTTCAGTAATTGAGAATTTAGAATAGGTTGTCCATTTAGAGAAAAAAAAACAGTCCACAGGAAAGCATTTGAGTTGCTTTCCCAACTGCACTTCTCATCGGCACTCCAGCTCATCCCTCCTGGTATTGTCGATGTCCAGTGATGTGTTCTATGTAGATGTCCCTCGACCACCTGATGGCGTCCGACACCATGAGTTGCCGAATCAGCCGAGCGCAGTGTTGACCAATTCTGCATTCTCTCAGCACTCGCTCGTTACTGGGGTCCCATGTGCCCAGGGCTCCAACGATCAGCGCATGAGTTTGGACTTCATAGCCCCTACCTCTCAGGGTGTTGGCCAGAGGGGTGTATTTCTCCAGCTTTTGAAATCAGGCATCGTGGAAAGCGGGGGTCCTGTTTTTGAAGTGCACTGTGACGTCCACCATGATGCTCTTTTTCCGGTCCTCACTGGTGATGACAGTTGGCTGTTGGTTCCAGGGATTGCGGAGTTCATGGCTACCTTCCCCAGAGGTGGCCGGATGGCTCTGACCAGGCAATCTTGGATGGCATTGTATTGCAGCTGCCAGGCTCTGGAATGGGGCTTGCAGCTACACAGGATGTGAGGTAGTGTCTCGTTGGCATAGCTGCACTTCCTGCATTGCTTGTCCTGATTCTAGTGGCAGACTGCTCCGTTCAGTGGGACGCAGCTGAGCCGGGCCAAGTAGATGAACCTCCAGTCGGCAAATTGGGTGAAGTTGCCCCTGGAGAGGAAGTGGCTGCTGGCGTCCCACTTGCACATCACCTCGAAGGCCTTGTCCTGGTCCAGCTTCCGCTTCAGGTTTTCCATTATTGGCAGCGGATGGCATCTTTCAGGGTCCTCTCCAGCATGGTTCTGGCTCTCGGAGTGATAACGGTGCACTCTGTGTTATTCACCTGTGGCACCAGGACTCCCAGCTCCCTGGCGTTCCTCGCACCACGTCCGGCGGCAGCCAATACGTTTCTCCAGCCGTTGCGTAGCATTGCGAGCATGAGTCCAGAGTGAAGCAAAAAGTCTCCCTCGTCTCTTGCAAATTCACCTTCCAGCAAGCCACTCAGGTAGGTGGCAACATCTTGGTTGGAGGGGGTCCTGGCGATTCGCTTCTTGACAGCATCCTGCAGAGCACTCTGCGTGATGTCCCTCACCGTGGCATCCCTCACCGTGGCATCCAGGCAGGTCAGAAGGTGGAGATTGTGAGTGATCACGGCAACATCGCACAGATCACCCATTCCAGGGATGTTGACACTGCCCTACCTGTGCGAGATGTACATCAGTTCATTGCTGGCCCTCTGGGGAAGAAACATCAACTTCTTCACCAGCTGCCAGACAGTGTTGTCTGTGGGGGTGGCGGAAGCCTGCAGCTCAGGCGGTGTTGTGGGGAGCGAAACGCCGAGTCCCGGCTGGAGCTGCAGGGGGTGGCAGCCCCCAGCCCAGATCCCTGAGCCCAGGCAGCAGCCGCGGAGGGGAGGGGCAGCAGCCCTGATCTCGGGCAAAAGCCATGGCATGGGGGGCAGCCCTGAGCCTGGCAGGAGCTACGGTGCCTGGAGCGGCAGGGAGTGGCAGCCCTCAGCCCAGGTCCCTGAGCCCTGGCAGGAGTGCGGGGGGTGGGCATCCCTGAGTCAGGCAGGAGCTGTGGGGGCTGGAGCTGCAGTGGGTGGCAGCACCCAGCCCAGATCTCAGAGCCTGGGCAGGAACCCTGAACCCCAGCAGGAGCCACTGTGGGTGGGCAGGAAGAGAAGCAGCAGCCTGAAGGTGGCTGTAGCCCCAACCCTGGGCGCCCCAAGCCCTGGCAAGAGCCTCAGGGGGTACACCCTCACTTCTGCACTGCCTGTGGAGGTGGGTCTGATTTCCCTCCAATAACAGCCATGTAACGGAAGGACAAGTTCTGTCCCTCCCCAGCCCGGCTGATTTCAGGGAGATCAGATTTCACAGAAAAGGGCTTATTTCATGGTCCATGACATGTTTTTCACGGCCGTGAAATTGGTAGGGCCCTACTCATAAGGTTTATTTCCCTGGTTTCTTTCAATGGATTCACTGTACAGTTGATGACCCTTCATGTGCCATCAAAAGACTAGGCAGTGCTAATGCCAGTCTATCTGGGGGTGTCACCTAGATGCACAGCACAAGTTTGAAATCCAGATATACCATACATCTCTATAACTCATGATACAAAGGTGATACAAACAAATAAACAAGATTATCATAGTTGGCAAATCATATCATTTTCCCAGATACCTCACACGGCATATCTGGTCAGATTCCTTGCAATTTTATTATATTGGTATCAATAATATGACAAAGGGTTCCACATATTCAATACAGCATCACACACCTAATCAAAAATAAGCTAAGGAAGGAATGGCAAGAACTGTGGGCAAATGAAACAAAGGGAAAAAAATTTCAGGAAGTATGTCCAACAGTTGACGAGGTCCTCAGGGGAAGAGCAAAGTGGCTATATTTAGAATTCTAACAGGGCATTGTGGATTAAATAGTAATCTATTTCTAATTAACATGCACAAGGATGGATTATTCATAACATGTAAGGTCCAGGAAACAATAGATCATATCCTTTGGGACTGTAAAAACTGTACCTGTGAAAGGAAATGTTTATATAGAAAACTCAGAGGTCTTAAAGTAACAACATTCTCCTTGCAACCTCTATCAAGAAAACAAGGAAAATGGAACCCAATAAAAAAGCTCTTCTGCAATTCTTTAAGAATACCAGGAAAAGTGCAAGACTCTAAATCATAAAAAAGATACAAAGCACATTGCATGGCAGTCATAGACTCAGGAAGTGAGTCTGCTACACCACGAAACTGAAGAAGAAGAAGAAGAAGGGGAGAGACAGTAGAGGAGAAGAGCCCTATCTTCAGAGCTCCTGAGTATGGGCACCGCAGAAGTCTTTACTGCAAGGGAGGGGCCTGCAAGCAGCAGCTACCCCATGCCCTAGAGGACGAGCCAGGGAAGAGACCCAGGTGAGAGGTAGCTGGGAGCTTTCTCTCTTGAGCTCAGGGCTGAAAGAATCCTGGGAGCCTGGCCTTGATCTGGAAACCTCACTGGAGATGCGCTGATCAGGGACTGCCACCTGCCTGAAACTCTGGAAAGAGGGAGAGTGGGACTGACAGCCTCAGGCGGTGGGAGTGAAACCCAGGAACTTGAGCCAGTTGGTAGCTGCAGCTAGTCTGCAAAGAAAAAAGTTACCAGCTGAGCCCAGGTGGGCTGACAATTCAATTGTTTTTGCTATTTTCTGTTGGACTTTCAGTGAAAGACTTTGAGGCCTTGTGGGGAAGCAAATGTTAGGAAGTGGCCCAGGGAGACAACCTTGAAGCACACCTGGGCATTTTGCTATCTTTGCCTTTCATATGGCCCAGTAGGGAGGGAGGGCCTGGGCTCCCCTACCAACCACCCTTTTTATGGAAGGGGCATAAGCCCCTTTTTCTCCCTTGGAGAGAAGGAAAGGATAGAGACATTGTAAGCCCTGAGTCATGGGCGTACCTCCCACAGGGGCCTGGAGGTGGGCTGAAGACCCTTTCTTTTGTGGGAATGTTGAACTGTATATATCTGGAAGGGGGTGAACTCAGCTGGTGATCCAGACAGAGGACCAAGTCGCTACCTGCCGAAAGTTGGACTGCCACAACACTGGCGTGATTGCTGGCAAGGGAAACCGGGGACAGGGGAGAGCTGGGACCCAGTGACCTACCCATTAAGAAGCACCACCAGCAAGCCCAGTCCCTGTCACACAGACATACTTTCTTGCCTTCTTTATAAGAAGTACAGTATCTCACTTTCCATTGTGAATAAGTCTTTCAGAGCACAGAGTACAGAATCCTGTTCCAAGATCCTGTTCTGTTTTGGTTTCCCAGGATTTGCCTTCTGCGTTAAAATTGGCAGGGCCACTTGCCATCAGCTCAGCGCTGATTGTGGTTTCCCAATGACATGTGCTCACTATAAGTTAAAGCACTGAGAAGAGCTGGTTGACATTTTTCGTTCAAACTGGGGGTGACGGGGGAATGCAGGCAGCTTAGGAAGCCTCGGAGGAGTTGAGTTGTATCTAGTCACCCAGAATTCCTTCTGGGGGCCTCCAGAGAGCACGCACTGGCATAGTAGCTCTGCCGCAGCGTGCTTTCTGCTTGCACCTGGCTAGCTCTGCTGACCGATGCGTGTGTAGGGTCAGGAGCAACATGGTCACACCTCCTATCAGGGCCGACTCTAGGATTTTTGCCGCCCCAAGCAAAAAAATGTTTGCCCCGCCTCACTGCTTCCCAACCCCTTCCCCAAATCCCCTGCCCTGCCTCCTCCCCGGGTGTGCCGCATTCCCCCCCCGCTTCCTGCGGTTCCCCCCTCTCCCCACCCCAGCAACTCCCTGCCCTAGCTCACCTCCGCTCCGCCTGCCCCCCTGAACATGCCACCACTCCTCTTTTCCCCCCTCCCTCTCAGGCGAGGGAGAGGCAGCGCGTTCAGGGGAGCAGAGTGAGCGGGGGGGAGCGCAGGAAGTAATGGGGGAGGTAGAGGAACTGCTCCCCGCCCCAGCTCACCTCCGCTCCACCATCGCCACCTCCCCAAAGCGCGCTGCTGCTCAGCTTCTCCTCCCTCCCTCTCAGGCTTGCAGCACGAAACAGCTGTTTCAGGCGCGGCAAGCCTGGGAGTTAGTGGGGAGAAGCCAAGCGGCAGCGGTGCATTCAGGGGAGCAGGCGGAGGCAGAGCGGAGGCGAGCTGGGGCAGTGGGGGCACATTTCTAGGGGCAGCATGGCCGGCGCCGGAATGCCGCCCCTAGAAATGTGCCACCCCAAGTACCTGCTTGTTTTGCTGGTGCCTAGAGCCAGCCCTGCCATCCATTTCACCCTGCCACCCACTGGGTAGCCAACGTCCATGAGGGCACTAGCCGGCTGCAGTGACTATACTTCCCCCACAAACTTCTGGCTAGCCTCTGTGCAAGGACACAAGTAAGAAAGACACTCCCTGCATTCTCTCACTCTTGTACAGGGGCTAGCCAGATTCTGGCCCTTATGCCTTGTATTGAATTACATTTCTCTATTGAGTTAACAGATTATACTATCTTGTCAAGAGTTGCCTGGCTGGATTTCATTTTATTAAGCAACCTGGCATTACTCTCTGCAGCAGGAAGGTGCATTCCCTTCCTCTGCTCCTGCAGCTATTCACTTACGGAAAGAAACAATACAGAATTCCCAACTTTTGATGACAAGTTGTAACATTCTTCACTCAAAGGGCCAGGGAGCGAAGTGGAATTTATCTGTTTGCATGTACAGTACTAAGCGTCTCTGAGAGCTCATTGGGAGGCTCCGGGGTGTGCAGAACAGGGAGTTCCAGTAAGTGACAACTCAGTGCCTCCAGCAATGATTCAGAAGTGAAGGAGCCAGGACTGCAGAAATCTTCTTTAGATACTCTATCTATAGCTATTCTATACCTATTTAGTTTTAATTTGGCTGCTCCTCTAGTTAGAGGAAGTAATTAATTGAGATGAGCCATCAGAAGTAGATCTTCTCTTGTGGAAGGAAGATGATCTCAAAACACAAGCTTAGACACATCTACTCCATTCACAACATGCTCCACCATAAGTGCTCGGACAAGGGGTACTGAGGATGCTGCCGCACCCCCGGCTTAAAGTGGTTTCCATCATATCCAGGGTTTACAGTTTGGTTCAATGGCTCTCAGCACCCCCACTATATAAATTGTTCCAGCTGCCCTGTGCTCCGGTGTCATTAATAACTGTTAGAGAGCTTATTCCTTCACTCTCCCACTTCCCTGGTCCTTCTCGCATGAACAGAGAGCAACAATACCCGAAGTCCGAAGGTGCAAACAATTCAATGTTTATTGGGGTGAACTTCCAGCAAGCTTAAATACAAGTTCCTTTTTCCTTATTTTCGAATCCCAACTTACTTCCTGTTTGCCCCTAATTTATATAGTAATATTCTTAGCTATACCTTAACCAATCATTCTACTGAAATTTAACTAACCAATCCTAACATATTGTAACATGATTAGCTAACCAATTATATCCCACCACCTGAATTAGTTTACACCCAGCAAAATTAATTATACAGCAGACAGAAACAATCACAGAACCAGGCAGAGACCATGCCAATAAACAATAGTAAAGTGGGAACTATAATGACAAAACAATACAGAAGTGAGGATTTCACAACTACATCTATAAAGACATAAGAGTTTCCCAGCTGTGTCTATTGATAAGTGAGTTCTTACCAGACAGAAAACTATCAACCTCAATTTCCTTTTACGTCTTCAAGGCACTTCCCTTTCTCTGGAGGTGATAGGCACTATCAGGACAGGATTGTATTCCTAACAGCCCAATAGCACCTTCTTTCAATGTGACTAGTTTGGAATGTGAGGATGTGACCGGTCACTTTCTAGCTTATGGCTGCCTCTGCTGCTTAGCCAAAGGCCTTAGCCTAAGAACAGGGCCTCAGACTGTCACAGTAAGAGAAGGCCCTTAGACTGGCAGACAGTGATTTTGATTCTTTCTTTTATACCTCTAACTAGCCAAGTGATAAGAATACACCTAAATTCTTAAAGTATAGGCCTTTACAGACAGGCCTGAATATCTATATCCTAACAATAACAACCAACTCAGCAAGAAGCATTCAGCCTGACATCAAATTTTTCATTCCCTCTGCTATCCAGAAAGGCTGTTTTCCCTGAGGCCAAGGACTGTGAGTTCAGCCAGGAAATGTGCATAGTAGTCCCGCAGGCAGAGTAAGGTGCATAATTTATGGTGCAAATCAACACAATGTCTCACAAACTTTAAAATGATTGCTGCCTTAGCCAGTTCCACATCACTAAACAAATGGCAGCCCTCTGGCTTTGCACATAAGCCTTCTCTGTGCACTTCAGGGTTCAAAGTCACAGTCCTACTGTAGGTTCACTATACTATATTGAGAGGGAGAGAGAAAAATTCCCCACTTCTATCAGCAAACTGAATGTTACTCCTGGTCCCACTCGTCAGCCACTGAGAATATGATGATTGGTGCCGAAAGGGAAAGACATATCTACTGTCCCAAAAATACATTGTGAGATTGGTAACTAAATCCCTGTCCTACCAACAAAGAGAAAATCAGCGATCATCTTCAGCAGCAGCTGCATCTTTGCACCAACATTGTACTTTACCCTGCTATACCATCATGGGCAGCAGTTTGGCTTTGAGCAGTCCTCCCATCAATCATTTTGTGAAAATGATAGATTGTAACCCTTCTTTGTTGTCACTGGATGATCCAATGAAGCTATGCACAGACATTAGTTACATCACGTAATACGCTATTAGAAGGCATTCAGCTACTATGGTGATGAGGTTGGTATAAGAACCTCAATTGAATAGAATAAAATGTGGACTTTCCAGTTATATTTAAGTCCAGTCATGTAAGACTAGAAAATTTCAAAGATGCCTTCAGTACTGAGGGTAGGAAGTAAATCAGGATTAATCTATAGTCAAAATGATTAAGCATCTAGCTCTTTTTCTTCAGTAGGATTTGAGTATCAGCACTTCTCCTGAGTCACACCACAAACGTTTCTTGCTGTTTCACTCAGGAGGAAAAGTAGGACAGAAGAAAAACTGGCAGTATTAGTATTATTAGATTAATATGAATTTTTATTAGTATACTATTTAGCAATTCTATGTTACTAGTATTGGGCCAGTTCAGGATGTCTTTACTTTGCTTTTACTCAGTCCTTCCTGTGACAAAACTTCTATTGGCATCAGTATATATGTTGCCAAAGTAAGGAGCGAGTGAAAATTGAGTAAGAGCTTTGGGATTAACCCACTGTTATGTTCATACTAATAACAGGTTTCAGAGTAGCAGCCGTGTTAGTCTGTATTCGCAAAAAGAAAAGGAGTACTTGTGGCACCTTAGAGACTAACCAATTTATTTGAGCATAAGCTTTCGTGAGCTACAGCTCACTCACTGCATTTTCCACTTTTATGCATCCGATGAAGTGAGCTGTAGCTCACGAAAGCTTATGCTCAAATAAATTGGTTAGTCTCTAAGGTGCCACAAGTACTCCTTTTCTTTATACTAATAACAGGCACTCTTGAAGTTTTCATGTATAGGGTTGACCCTTATGAGAGCACATCTCTGTTTCTTCTTATCCTCCAGAACCTCTAACCACACCCTACACAAACACACCAAAAAAAAGGGAAAGAAAATAAAATCTGACAAGTTACTCCTTATTCTAGGCTCCCCTATGGCTATCTGCAGGAGATGGATTGTTGTCATATTTTATTTTCTGCAGTCTTGAGCACATTTTGGCTACTTCTTGTCTTCATTTCTAAGGCCCTTCATGGCCTATTCCTGCCCTGTCTCTTATCAGTTATATACTATTGAGCTCTTGACCTCTGCCTACTCTCTATCAACTATGCAAACCTTAACTGCCCATTAGTCAAATTTTCCAACAGACACCTTCATGCCCTTCATGCATTTGAAGAACTCCCTGGAAAAATCTGCAAAACCCCACTCTGTTAGCCACCTTTACATCTCTCCTTAAACGCTCCTTGATGTTGTGATGCTACAAAATATTTGACAACGCTTAGGCAACTGGGCTCCTTATACGTTGTAAATTATTGTTTTGTTTTTGATGATATGAGGCACCACAATTCCTTAGCAATGGGGAATGCTCTACTTTTGTAATTAAATTTATAAACAACTCTTCAAAGATCAGGTTGACAATACAGTATCTGAAGTGATGGGAACTTGTAATAACAATCCAGGACTGACTGAGGACAAAAGAAGTGAGTTAAAAGAACGGCGTGAAGCAGCAACATGACAGATACAAATAAATCAATAATAGATGTGCACAGGGTAGCAGTAGCACAAATCAGAAAGTATATAAATTGTAGCCTCCCATGCAGAAAAGCAATAGGAAGATTGTGCTGTTACTTCTGATGAGCAATAATAAATATCAGAACCCTAGTATTTTTAAAAATAGGGCTACCTCGTCTTTCACCATATGAGACACCATGGCCTCAAGCAGAATTTTTCATCTAAAACGTATCACAGTGTGAACTATAAAAGGAACAAAACCTAGAGTAATACATAAGAGCAGGCATATGAAGTATGAGGTTATCTGGACCTTAACAAAAGACTAAGAAGACTAGAAAATATGCAGGCTGTTCCAGGTCAGCTATATATATCCCAAACCAAAAGATTTGTTAACTTTACGTTAAGACTGTTAGCTTTTCCAACTTACTTAAAAGAAAAATATCTGGGAAAGAAAGTTATTGGTCCAAAACTTAAATACACAAGTTTGAAATTTCTCAGTTAGGCCCCATTTCAGCAAGGCACTTTAGCATGTGTCTACCTTTAACCATATGAATAGTCCCATTTAGTTCCGTATGACTTCTCACATGTTTAAAGTAAGGCCTATGCTTAAGTACCTTGCTGCACTGGGACCT
Organism: Eretmochelys imbricata; assembly: GCF_965152235.1. Classification (NCBI taxonomy): domain Eukaryota; kingdom Metazoa; phylum Chordata; order Testudines; family Cheloniidae; genus Eretmochelys; species Eretmochelys imbricata. Next base: position 248,013,442 of record NC_135573.1, read on the forward strand.
GTAATATTACTGCCACGTTTGTGTCACCAGAATACTTATTGCCGTCCAGCTATGAATGGTGTGAGCTTTGTTTCTTTTGGATACAGAGTTGAGCCCTATCTACACTAGTGCCACCACCATTGCTACTCCCAGTAGTAGTGTAGTAATCATAGCAATATCCAGCTCTTATGTAGCAATGGGACATTGTCTGAAAAAGACTAGAGCAGAGAAGTCTGCGCAATTACTAGAGGATACTGTCAATGACAAAGGTGGAACTGCCTGCAGAAGAGAAAAGACATCCGTACTTGTGCTACTTGTAACAGATCTTGCAGAGGTGGTCACAGAAAATGGAGGATAGGCTCTAATTCAGCACAGCACTTAAGCCCATGCTTGACTTTGTGCTTAAATCCATTCCTATTCATCAAGCTTGATTTCATTAGGATTTCAATGGATCTTAAGCATGTGCTTAAATTAAACACCTTTTAAGTGCTTTGCTGAATCAGGGCCTTAAGAAGAAAGTCTTCTTGTGAAGGGTCAGAGATAGGGTGACCAGATGTCCCGTTTTTAAAGGGACCGTCCCATATTTAAGCCCTCCTGCAAGTGTCCCAACTTTTTCTTAAAAACAGGCAAATTGTCCCATATTTTCTGTCTCCCCCCATCAGTACTGGTGGGTCCTGTTGCTGGCCAGCCGCCCACCCACCAGCAATGAGTGCGGGGGTCCAGTGGCTGACAATGGGGATGGGTGTGCAAGGCTGGTGGTGGGGCAAAGCTGTAGCATGCGAGGCCAGCCACTCCCCCTGCTGGTCCACTAGTGCAGTCCCCAGTGTGTGCCAGCTCTCGGCCAGCAGGGCCCTGCCCCCCATCCCGTTTCTGGCCAACACTGGCTGCTTGCTGCAGTGGCTGGTGAGTGTGGGCAGGTTCCAGCTGGTTACATGTCGCCTCTGCTGCCCACCCACAGCCCTTTCTGTGCTCCTCCTCTCACTGTCATCTCCCTGCTTTTCCCCTTCACCACCCACCCAGCCCCACTGCTCTGCCATATCTCCCCTGGCAGGGCACGGCCTGCTCCCAGCGCTGTGCAGAGAACCAGCCCCTGGTCGGAGCGCTCAGCTCACCAAGAGCCTGGTTGGCAGGCTCCTTCCTTCCCCCACTGCCTCTGGCTGGGCCGGGGCCCCAGGAAAGCTCAAAACCCTCTGGTCTGGGGTGCTGGCCAGGGGAAACCAAGCCCTGTATGTGCCAAAGCCCCACACAGCACCGGCACGGGGAAGCCTCTCCACCCCTCAGCTAAGCTCTGGAGTGGTGTGGAGGGGGGAAAGCAATTTCCAACCTGTTCAAGCCCCGACTCTGCAGGCTCCACAGCAGCCCCTCCAGGCAGGGGCTTAGCACCCTCTTCTCCCCCTGCCCCCAGATCCTGCCCCAAGGGAGTGCAGGGTTGCTCTGTCCTCTAAGCACCCTCCCCTACTGAGCCATTTCTACGGCCATGTTCCCTGGGCACTGGTGCACAATGCATCCTTAGGGCTTAACCCCTTCCTGCCTGCACGGTAGCCAGGGCACAGGAGGTGGCTGGGTTATGGCAGTGGCAAGCAGCAGCCTGGAGCTGTTAGCTGCTTTTCAACAGTGTGCGGGCAGGAAGGGACAAGCTGCTTCCAGCCACTGGGGAGGAAGAGATGAAGTCTGCAAAGACACAGGCCAGGTCATCCATTCCCCACCTCCCTCCCCAGCGGCTGGAAGCAGCTCCCACCCCTTTCCTCCCGCACAGTGCCAAAAGGCTGCTGCTGGCCACATTCTGGTGTGAATCCTAGCAGAAGTCGGGGGGGGGGGGGGGGGCTGTGACCCTGCATGCTCCTGTGTTGCCTTGGGAAAACACAGCACCAGGTACCAGGAGAGGTGGGTCCCTCCTAGGGCCGTCCTTAGGCATACACAGCATAGGAGGCTGCGTAAGGCACCTGAAAATTTGGGGCACCCCTGGGTCTTAGTGTCCACCCTTCTGCCTCTTCCTATCTCTGTTTTGACCCTTCCTGCAAGCTCCCACAGCTGGCTGCTGCAGCCTGGTGAGTCTTCCTCCAGAGGGGATCTAGTAACTTAAAAGTGAAAAAGCCTTTGAGCCTGCCAGATTAGCACAACACTGAAACTGTTAAAGAGTCATTCAAGTGGCAATGAAGCCATTTAACAGGCATTTGCCAACCTCCTGGTGTATACTGTCAGTTTCTGAATTTACTGACAAAAACAGTTGTGCATTACTGTAATATTTACTCAGAACATGTTAGGCTACAGAACCTTAGTTTAAAATTTGCTTTTAAAAATATTTCATTAGTGTGTTGCTGAAGATTATAAAATCACATGTCTCAAAAATCCTTGCATAGATTTTTAGATACACAAACTGAGTATTCATCTTCAGCCCTAAATGCTTGGATCTTCAGACATAGTTTTTTAAATAAATCCTTCAAAAGACCATCCTTATCTAAAATACACATTTTAATTTTAATTACTACCATACAAAAAACTTGCTTTGAAAGCCTTCCTTGTCTTTCTGTCCATCCTTTTCTCCCTTAACCTCACTATTGAGGAAAGCCCTTAAAGGGACAACACCCCTTTCCTTCCAGATAGCTGGACAAACGAGGTTCCCTTTCTTTACTTCTGACTATTTGATTAACTAGTTTTAAGAGAACCCTCCAGCAAAATAAGTACTTTAGTAAGATATAAAATCCTTTGTTATACCTAAAATCTTTGGAAACATATTTTTTAAAAAAAGAAAAGGAGTACTTGTGGCACCTTAGAGACTAACCAATTTATTTGAGCATAAGCTTTCGTGAGCTACAGCTCACTTCACTGGATGCATACACTGGAAAGTGTAGAAGATCTTTTATACACACAAAGCATGAAAAAATACCTCTCCCCCACCCCACTCTCCTGCTGGCAATAGCTTATCTAAAGTGATCACTCTCCTTACAATGTGTATGATAATCAAGTTGGGCTATTTCGAGCACAAATCCAGGTTTTCTCACACACACACACACACACACACACCCCCAACACACACCCAAACCCACTCTCCTGCTGGTAATAGCTTATCTAAAGTGACCACTCTCCTTACAATGTGTGTGATAATCAAGGTGGGCCATTTCCAGCACAAATCCACAAGAACGTCTGGGGGGGGGGGTTAGGAAAAAACAAGGGGAAATAGGTTACCTTGCATAATGACTTAGCCACTGCCAGTCTCTATTCAAGCCTAAGTTAATTGTATCCAATTTGCAAATGAATACCAATTCAACAATCTCTCGCTGGAGTCTGGATCTGAAGTTTTTTTGTTGAAGAATTGCAACTTTCATGTCTGTAATCGCGTGACCAGAGAGATTGAAGTGTTCGCCGACTGGTTTATGAATGTTATAATTCTTGACATCTGATTTGTGTCCATTTATTCTTTTACGTAGAGACTGTCCAGTTTGACCAATGTACATGGCAGAGGGGCATTGCTGGCACATGATGGCATATATCACATTGGTGGATGTGCAGGTGAACGAGCCTCTGATAGTGTGGCTGATGTTATTAGGCCCTGTGATGGTGTCCCCTGAATAGATATGTGGGCACAGTTGGCAATGGGCTTTGTTGCAAGGATAGGTTCCTGGGTTAGTGGTTCTGTTGTGTGGTATGTGGTTGCTGGTGTGTATTTGCTTCAGGTTGGGGGGCTGTCTGTAGGCAAGGACTGGCCTGTCTCCCAAGATTTGTGAGAGCGTTGGGTCATCCTTCAGGATAGGTTGACTCCAGCGAGAAACTGTTGAATTGGAATTCATTTGCAAATTGGATACAATTAACTTTGGCTTGAATAGAGACTGGGAGTGGCTAAGTCATTATACAAGGTAACCTATTTCCCCTTGTTTTTTCCTAACCCCCCCCAGACGTTCTTGTGGATTTGTGCTGGAAATGGCCCACCTTGATTATCACACACATTGTAAGGAGAGTGGTCACTTTAGATAAGCTATTACCAGCAGGAGAGTGGGTTTGGGTGTGTGTTGGGGAGGGGGGGGTGAGAAAACCTGGATCTGTGCTGGAAATGGCCCAACTTGATCATCATACACACTGTAAGGAGAATGATCACTTTAGATAAGCTACTGCCAGCAGGAGAGTGGGGTGGGGGGGAGGTATTTTTTCATGCTATGTGTGTATAAAAGATCTTCTACACTTTCCACAGTATGCATCCGATGAAGTGAGCTGTAGCTCACGAAAGCTTATGCTCAAATAAATTGGTTAGTCTCTAAGGTGCCACAAGTACTCCTTTTCTTTTTGCGAATACAGACTAACATGGCTGTTACGCTGAAACCTGATATTTTTAAAAGTTGGTGAAATTTCATAAACATGTCTATTGTTATGGAGATCACACAAAGTAAATTAGTGTTCCCTTTTTCTAAAAGCAATTAATATTGTTATGAACACACTAAACCTCTGTGACTGATTAATTTAAAATAATGTCTTTGTTTCAGTGAGTTAACATGTAATAATCTGGAATAATTACTTCATGAAGGCTTAAGAGTACATTTACAATACAAAATCCATCTTAGAAATACTGATTAAGAAAATGCAAAACAGAGAAGAGCTGCATCATGTATTCCATAATATTTAATGTTGTATTCATCAGGACAGCTGACTTGCCTTTACTATGAAGTTTTTGCAAATAAATCTCTGACAAACTTCAAGGTATATCAAAATACCTGTGATTGACATTTTTATTCCCAAGTTTAGTGCTTTTAATTAGGTACCTTGTGTATGTCCACTCTTCACCATCTGGCATGCAGTGGAAAACATACTCCATTTTCTTTTTTAAAAAAAACACTCTTTGGCAATTTCTTTCTAATGTCATTTGCTTTATTTGGGTTCAGGGATTTGACTGGAAGAGGGTGAGCAGGTAGGTGGAGGGAAGAGAGGAGGAAGACAGTGGGGAGAGGGTGGGGCCTGGACAGGGTGGGGCGGGGCTTGGGGCAGAGCAGGGGTGGAGTACAGGTGGGGCCACAGGCAGAAGAGGTGGGCTGGGGAGCTAGTCTCCCCAGGCAGCAGCTTCACCCACCGCCCATGACAGCAGGTAAAAGCAGGTTGGCTCCTGCACACCCAACACACGCTGCAGTGTCCTTAGGCAGGGGCCCTATTCACAGAGCCGAATGCACCAGCGCCACACACTCTGCGTGAGGGAGAGGAGTACAGGGGTCTCTGTGGGGAATTGTGACTCTCCGCCACCATGAGGTGGGCCAGGTGGCTCGGTATCCTTTGCTGCCTCATCCGTCCCCCGTGGGCTGTGAACCCGGGCTGCCATCAGGCATAGGGACACCAATTTAATAATACCGCGTAGGGCCCCATAAATCCTAATGATTGCCCTGGTCCCTCCCAGGGCCCATTCAGGCATGGGGGGTGGAGAGCACTGGACAGGGAGGGTCAGGTCAGATCGGTTGGTCACCCCCCCATGTGAGAGAGGTGTACACTGTATTTCTTTTTAAAAGGGGCTCAGTCAATGTTTGTACTGCATAGTTCTGATTGATTGCCATTGAACTTGCTTGAATACAAGTAATTTTACCAGGTGTCCTGTATTCAGCATAGGAAAATATGGTCACCTTAGTCAGAGAGCTGAAGACAAATCCATGCTTTCTTCCTCACCCCAGTGGAATTTGTGTGGAAACACGCTTATCACAGTTCCTGAAAAGGCAGATTAAAATGTTATATACCTGGCATTGCCTTTCTGTTTAGACTGATACTATATATTAGCATACAGAGGTGCTAAACAAATCTATGAGTCGACTAGAAATAGTTATGCGCTCATCACAAATATTAATACAATAATTTATGATACTGGAAAGGAGAGTAAAAGGCATTCACTCAGGCCTATACAATTTCTATGGGATGTCAATTCTTAATTTAATACTTCCCACACAGAGAACAGTAAAAATAAGTAATAAAGCAACACAGAGAGCAAACAAAACCACAAATAAGCAAGTGACAACACTGAAAATACAAAGGGAAGTAAAACATCAATTGGTTGGTGTCATAAATATAAAGGGAAGGGTAACAACCTTTATGTATGCAGTAACATAAAATCCCTCCTGGTCAGATGTACTGAATCACTTTACCTGTAAGGGGTTAAGAAGCTCAAATAACCTGGTTGGCACCTGACCAAAAGGACCAATAAGGAAAGAAGATACTTTTAAATCGGGGGGAGGAGGGGAGGTTTTGTTTATGCTCTCTTTGTTTGTTCCCTCTCTGGATGGAGAGAGAGACCAGGCAGGTAAAACATTTTCTGAAAACGTACCTGAAATCATTCATCTAAGATTACAAAAACTGTAGGTAAGGGCAAGGAAATGCATTAGATTATCTTTTGTTTTAGCTTGTGAATTTTCCCTATGCTAAGAGATAATTTCATTCCTGTTTTGTAACTGGGAAGGAGAGTCAGAGGGGAATCCTCTGTGTTTTAAATCTTTTTATTTACCCTGTAAAGTTACCTTCCATCCTGATTTTGCAGGTGTGATTCTCTTACTATTTTTTATAAATAAAATTCTTCTTTTAAGAACCTGATTGATTTTCAGTGTCCTAAAAACCAAGGGGTTTGGTCAGTGCTCATATTGTAACCAATTGGTTAGTATATTATTCTCAAGCCTCCCCAGGAAAGGGCTTGAAGGGGCTTGGGGGAATATTTTGAGGGAATAGGGACTCCAAGTGACTCTTTTCCTGAATTTTTGTCTAAATCACTTGGTGGTGGCAGCAATACTATCCAGGGACAAGGAAAGGATTTGTGCCTTGGGAAGTTCTTAACCTAAGCTGGTAGAAATAAGCTTAGGGGGTCTTTCATGCGGGTCCCCACAACTGTACCCCAGAGTTCAAAGTGAGGAGGAAACCCTGACAGGTTGTTTGTGGGTATTTTAAATGAGTGTTTAGGACCCACACTGTGCAAGTGCAAGAGAGCCTTGTAGAAACAGGCACTGTGTGTCACCAACTCAAACACTCAGAGTAGGCTCATTAAATTTTTACAAGCCCCTTAAGTAAATGGAGCCCATTAACACATGGCTTCAGAGTTTGCAGACAGATCCCTGCTTCAAAGAGCTTGCAAATAAGGTCTTCATCCTACAAAGCACCTAACACCAAACCTAGTACTTGCTACTTATAAGTCGATGGAAGTACTCTGAAGAGCCAGAACTGTACCAGATAGCAAAGATCTGGCCTTAATGGTTTCCAATACCTCTCCCCAAACACATTCTAAAACTTAATTGAAATCACTTGTCCAGATTTCTAAGTGATTTCCATTAAGTTTTAGAATGGTTAGTCTCTAAGGTGCCACAAGTACTCCTTTTCTTTTTGCAAATACAGACTAACACAGCTGTTACTCTGAAAAGAGTGATACTGCAAATCAAACTTTAAAGCCATAATACATGTTCCCAGACAAAGCTAAATCCAAATAATTTAAGCAGTTGGTGGAGGTAGCATTCATTTTAGGAACTAGATTAATTAACTTATGTACCAGTTAAGTAATTCTGAAATGCCATCCAATGCAAAAGCTAGGCATAAATAATACATTGTCACTTTTGTGAATATAAAAATAGTTATTAAATGTGATTTTTAATGACAGTTTTGTGGAGGAGGAGAAGAGATGAATTATTTGGATTATTTTAAAAAAAAACACAGTTACTGGAGTCATTCTCCAGCCAGAAGTCTCTCCAGGCCACTGCAGCGCAGCTGGGGGTAGGAGAGACTGAGAGTCAGACTCTCATCTCTTCCAGCCACTGCAGCGCAGCTGGGGCTGCGGAGAGATAGCTGCAGAGACTGGGAGAGCCACGTCTCTCCCCGGCAGTCACATGCAGCCCAGCTGGGACTGGGATGCCCCAAATTTAGGCCCCACCCCGACCTGCCCCATATTTCCCCCCACCACCTCATCTTCCACATCCTCTCCAGGGCCCAGGAGGCACCTAATTAGTGGAGCCACACATTTAATAACAACAACACTTCTACCTTGGAAGAGACTGGCTGCAGATTATTGTGAATTCAGAAGACATAATTACCTGGTCATAGTGGAATATTTTTCCAAGTGTATAGAAATAATTTACTTGAAAGACATAATATGACACAGTGTTATTGAAAACTGAAGTGCACTTTTGCTCATTTTGATATTCTGAAACAACTAGTGACAGACAATGGCCACAATTCACTGCAGTGGAATTTAAGTAATTCCAAATGAAATATGATTTTGATTATATTAGTAGCAGCCTGCATTACCCAAGCGAAGGGAGAGGCTGAGAGAGTTATATGGACAGCCAAGAAAATCCTTCATCAGGAAGATCCAGTCCTTGCTCTTCTGAGCTACAAATCAGCACCAATAGCAGCTCTGGATATAGTCCAGCACAACTCCTGATGGGAAGACAAATCAGAACTATTGTTCCAACTTTGGGAAAGAATCTATCTGCAAAGTGGCCAGACATGTGGAGAGAAGCCAAACTGGATAAAAATAGCTTAACTCTTTTATAACTCAGAGAACTGCCAGGTCTATAACCTGGTGACTGTTTATGTGTCAAACTGGATGGAGAATTCAGCTGTCATAAAGAAAAATAATTCATTGCCCAGATCATAAGTTATCGAGAGAGACAGTGGAGAGTTCAGCAGAAACCATTGGCACCTTCAGTTTGTTCCTCAGAATGAACAATAAACTCTTCTTGTTCTGCATTTGTAGAAAAAGATTCAAAGATTCTAAACCAACCAGAGACAGTTGTTGCAACTAATGGATAGCCAGACAACCAAGCTGTTACATGTTCAAGCTGTGTAATTAGAAAACCAGTACAATTCAGAGACACTTAACAGACTGATACATATTGAACTTTAAAGATAGTGTAAATTTTGTAAATAGTAGGAATGTCGAACTTAAAGGAGGTGATGAAACGAAATGTTAATACTGTTTTACAATCAGCTGCTAGGTGGCGCCAGGTGTGATTTACCTTACCTCACCTCATCAATAAAAGCTATTATTTCTTCCATCTTGTCTCTCTAATATCCTGGGACCGACAGGGCTACAACATTGCATACCTTACTTTAGCTGGTAAAATGTCTTAAAGAGAACACATCTCTAGTCTCTCTCCCCATTGATGGAAGCTCTATAGTCAGTCCATATCTGGCACAGAAGCCTGACCCACTGGTAGCAACCTTGCATCCTACCATGTACAAAGAGTATGTGACAGATGGCATTAATCACACAACCAAAATTGCAACCTGTTTTAAATTCAGCATGCTAACTTGTCAGGGCGAGGTTAGCATGGATCTCCGGCTCTCTGTCAGTATAGTCCCGGAAACACCAGGAGTTTAAGGCAGCTAACAGCAGGGTGCAAATGGCAGAAGGGAGGGAAAGAGGAGGGAGACTGCAGAGGAGAAGAACTCTCCAGTCTAGAGAAACCCACAGAGAGCAGGTCGGGTGAGGGAAGCCCTGAGTTAAAAGTACTTCGGTGGAGCCTAAGCGGGGCAGAAGAGCAGTTCAGCAAAGAGAAGCCAGATGCTTGAGAACAAAAGGATACAAGCTGAGGGAACACAGCACAAGGGGCCAGGATTAGAGTAAGAGGTAGCCCAGGGAAAGAGCAGCATGTCTGAGGAAGCAGACCTAGTTGCTTAATACAGGGGTCCTATGCTGGAACCCAGAGTAGAGGGGGGGGCCTGGGTTCCCTACCAGCCCCTGAGGAAAGGACATGCAAGCCCAATGGAAAGAATATCAACCTCAGGGTGGGGCTGAAGACAGACCGCAAAGGATAAACTGAGGAATAGCCCAAGAGGGGGTCTGAAGACTCTTTTGTGTTGGGATGTTTGCAAACTTTCAGATGGGCCTTCTTGTTACCCCAGAAGGGACCTGAACTTTATGTGTTCAGAGGGCTGAGCCACAGACGACTCAGTGAGAGGCAGCTAGCCGGCAGTAGGCTCTGGAGACAAGGACCCGTTGTGACTCAAATCCTAATACAAGGGGGCACCGTGGGAGGTGAGTACACTATTCTACAGGGAAGTTTTCTTTGGGTTGGTTTCTGTTTTAGTCTTTTCTAGTCTTAGTTGCCTGTGTAGCTTGCTTGTAGAGATGGCCAGCATGAGTTTTTGAGTGTTTTGCTATTTAAGCAAGCAGGTGCGTGTGTGTGTGTGTGAGAGAGAGAGAGGAGCACTCACTTCAGAGTTGCGGGGGTTTAGATACTTTTCTATTTCCATGAGATTATAGGAAAACACGCTTCTTCCAGACTTGTTTAGATTCACAATTGGTTTCTGACACCCTTTCACTGGCTCAGTACCTTCGTGGGTTTTCCTAGGGAGCCTCTTAATCTTATGAATATGGTTTGTTAATGCATGTATGTATGAGAGTTGTAATTCTTTCTTGACAATTATATTTCCTTTGTCTTTATGGCAAGAGATTCTCAGAACTTCTCATGTTAGAGTTTTAACTCTTTCTTTTTATTCAGTCTATTTTCTGAGTCACTCTTTCAGTTTTATTAGCATTCAACATGAAATAAAATTGTTTAAACATTTTGTAATATAACTAGATAACCATGTGTATTATGTTTTCAAGAATCCTGACTATAACACACTTGTAGCTCCATATTAATATTCAGTACAGACACAAACAAGTTTATAACAACCTAATAATTTTAAAAGTTAGGTTATAGTTTTTGCATCAATATTGAGGTCTCTCTCTCTCACAACTGGATACATGTTCAGAGCAGCATGTAGGAAAGCTCAAAGCATGTGTCTGGAGCCGGGACCTTGAGGCTGCATCTTCACTGCAGCATTATCTTGAGTGATCAGCATCCGGGACTAAGCACCTGGGCTGGCCTAGTCTGAGAGTGACCAGCCACAACTTGCTGTGTCCTCACTTGTGCTGCTCTCACCCATGTGCATTGCTAGGACATCTAGGGGTGTATCCATGATTCTTTATGGGGCTGTAACCTGAGCTGCTACTAATTCTTTTCCAGTGAATTGTGGAAGAACTTGCCTGCCCTTCTGGGCACATGGAGGGAATTGTGGGAAGGCACTGGAGGACAATCAAGCACTTGAGTATTTTAACCTGTATCTTCACTGCAAGGTTGGGTGAGTTACCAGACTGAGAACCAGTTAACCAGGATTGAAAACAGTACCAAACTCAAATGAGAGGGTTTTTGTGGGACAAGAGAGGGGTGGGGGCAATGCCCACATATGAGCCCAGGTTAACTCTGCAGTAAAGACATACCTTAAGGCTATCATCACCATGCCTAGCAGCACATCTGCCAGTGTCAAGTAGGAAAAAGAATCATTTAAAAAAAGACCCAGACGTACATCTTCTGTGGTTTCCTAGATCACCTGGAATTTCTTGTCCTGGCTCCTGGGAAGAAATTGTTCAAAGACAGAAGGGCCAAATTCTGGACCCATTGACATTGATGGGAATTTTGAAAGAGACTTTAATGGGACCAGTGTAGCACCCTTTACTTGCAGCGATTTTCTTATGCTACCTATAATCATTCCTCGTGCTTCCTTTCTATTCCTCAGCCATCTTCTCCTGCAAAAACAATGTCCTCCACCTATCATAGACCATCCCTCATGGACTGCCAGTGTTCTGAATTTGGGGATAGTCTATACGGTTTATTAACTGTCTTCTCACATGGCACTTTGTGTAACAGAAGAGGTGTTAATCCTCATGTCCTAATCAAACTCCAGCTCAGACCTTCTGCCTAAATCTCCCTGCTCTTCTAATTAGCTACTTATTAGATCCATTTTTCACTCCGTCCTAAACTGTTACACAGAATTGCTGTTAAACACTGATAAATGATTGACATATTTCACTCAGAGATGGCTGCATTTAAGTGAACGAAAATATGCCCAGATATAGGTCAGTTTAATATATTTGGAAAGCAGTCTAGACTCTTCAGGATTAAAGGCATGTCACATATAAGGCCAGATCCTCAGTCTTTCTTGTTTGTTGCTATTTTTGTTTGCAGTGTTGTTGTAGCCATTTTGGGCCCAGGATATCAGAGAGACAAGGTGGCTGAGGTAATATCTTTATTGGACCAGCTGCTGGTGGTGAGAAAGACAAGCTTTTGAGCTTACACAGAGCTCTTCTTCAGGTCTGGCCTCTTCCACCAATAGAAGTTGGTCCAGTAAAAGACATTACCTCAACCACCTTGTCTCTCTTGTGCTATTTTGGCATTTCTGTTTCCAATCCCAGCCATAACCAGGACATGCAAAGGAGAATAAAATGTAAACTAACTTTTAAATGGCTAACCAAATGTTCTTGAACCGCCAAAGATTTGGTTTGAGTTCTGAGCACAAATCAGGGCAGGTATACATGTTAGCTGAACTATTGTGCTCTTTTTGAAGAGTCAGATCATGATCCCCTTGACATCAATGGCATAACCCACACTAACATTAATGGGACCAAGATTTGTCTGCAGTAAATAAACTTTATTGCATTGATGTATTGCACGGATTCACCAGAAAGAAAGTGAGAGAAGGATTGTGTTGTGCAACACAATGCTAGTAAGAAACGAATACACTCACTGAGGGAAGAAGTTAGAACCCAGAAGTCAATGTATGTTCTTCACAGCTGTATTTTTAAAAGATGAATATTTGTGGAACTAATAAAACAAAGCCAGGCCTGCAAATTTATAATATGGATGGGAGTTTACTTAATTGTTCCACAAAACTTGTAACTAGGCTCTGGCAGAGACAACAGATTCATTGCAAGCAACATTTGTCAAAAGAAAGGAGTCTTTCAAACCAAACGGTGCAAACATAACCACGAAGCAGACATCCAGGCATCCCAAGCTACTGCCTTGCACTCTTCAGGCCCATCTTTTACACAGATGTAAATATGTCCTTTGCAGCAGGGATATTGCTGGAAAAAGCCAATGCTGAACAGGGAGTCATCATTATTCACCTACAACATACAGTAGCCTGGCCACAGTCCACCCATCTCTTCTGGGAATTTCACCTCGTAAGGACTGAAAACACAGCAGTCCTCCAAATTACACCTGGCTACACTTGCCAAAGCTCAATTATTTTTAGAAAGGGCAATGAATAATAAAAGGTACATATTGTGTATGCACCTCACTGTTAAGAAAACAAAACTAAAATAGTTAAGTGCAATTATTCTTGCTGTGCATTTTCAAAACTTTTATAATTTACTTACCTCAAATGCTAGGCTCCAGCCACTTCCACTATCCTAGATTACTGGTGAAAGATGCCATATTTCCCCTTATTCGGTCATGTACCAGAAAAGCCTGTGTCTTGTGAGTTAGAAAAGGAACAGTATGGTGCGAGATTTTGCCGATATGAATGGCTCATGTGCAGGTCAATTATCTATAGTTTAGAACGTTATTACTCGTTAAAAATGATGTATCTGTTTTTTCTAGCATTTTATAATAATTACTGGCACAGGGCCCTACCTGGGGATTAATCACGGTCTTCAATCCTCAGACTACATCTCAGGCCACCGTTCCTCTCAGTTGATCAACAAGCCCCAGAGGATTCCCTGTGCACCTCAATCTTTGTTGCTAAAGTAAAAAAGGGCAGCATGTTGCCTGCAGAAATGGTAGGTAAGGGAGAATTGCCACAGCTCAGCCCTCAGAAATGATACCAATGAATAAACACTAGAATATTGTACTTTAGCAGTTCTTATTCTAGAACTGATAGAACCCTTTACATCATCAAAATGCCTTATAAATACCAACTAAGTTTACCTTTCAACACCCCTGTGAAGTAGGTAAGTATTGTTAGATACCTGTCTCAACCCACACAAGCACTGTATAGCATGACAGAAAATGGGTTACAAATGTAAGTTGTCCAAGTCTTGTCAGAGAAGAGGGGTCATAAACATTCCATTTTCACATTTACATCTTGATTAGGCTTGTAGGTTAAAGTTTTGAAAGTGTCTAAGCCCTGGTCTACACTAGGACTTTAGGTCGAATTTAGCAGCATTAAATCGATGTAAACCTGCACCCGTCCACACAATGAAGCCCTTTATTTCGACTTAAAGGGCTCTTAAAATCGATTTCCTTACTCCACCCCTGACAAGTGGATTAGCGCTTAAATCGACGTTGCCGGCTCGAATTTGGGGTACTGTGGACACAATTCGATGGTATTGGCCTCCGGGAGCTATCCCAGAGTGCTCCATTGTGACCGCTCTGGACAGCACTCTCAACTCAGATGCACTGGCCAGGTAGACAGGAAAAGAACCGCGAACTTTTGAATCTCATTTCCTGTTTGGCCAGCGTGGCAAGCTGCAGGTGACCATGCAGAGCTCATCAGCACAGGTGACCATGATGGAGTTCCAGAATTGCAAAAGAGCTCCAGCATGGACCGAACAGGAGGTACGGGATCTGATCGCTGTTTGGGGAGAGGAATCCGTGCTATCAGAACTCCGTTCCAGTTTTCGAAATGCCAAAACCTTTGTCAAAATCTCCCAGGGCATGAAGGACAGAGGCCATAACAGGGACCCGAAGCAGTGCCGCGTGAAACTGAAGGAGCTGAGGCAAGCCTACCAGAAAACCAGAGAGGCGAACAGCCGCTCCGGGTCAGAGCCCCAAACATGCCGCTTCTATGATGAGCTGCATGCCATTTTAGGGGGTTCAGCCACCACTACCCCAGCCGTGTTGTTTGACTCCTTCAATGGAGATGGAGGCAATACGGAAGCAGGTTTTGAGGACGAAGAAGATGATGATGATGATGATGAGGTTGTAGATAGCTCACAGCAAGCAAGCGGAGAAACTGGTTTTCCCAACAGCCAGGAACTGTTTCTCACCCTGGACCTGGAGCCAGTACCCCCCGAACCCACCCAAGGCTGCCTCCTGGACCCAGCAGGAGGAGAAGGGACCTCTGGTGAGTGTACCTTTTAAAATACTATACATGGTTTAAAAGCAAGCATGTGAAAGGATTACTTTGCCCTGGCATTCGCGGTTCTCCTAGATGTAGTCCTAAAGCCTTTGCAAAAGGTTTCTGGGGAGGGCAGCCTTATTGCGTCCTTCATGGTAGGACACTTTACCACTCCAGGCCAGTAACACGTACTCGGGAATCATTGTAGAACAAAGCATTGCAGTGTATGTTTGCTGGCATTCAAACAACATCCGTCCTTTATCTCTCTGTGTTATCCTCAGGAGAGTGAGATATAATTCATGGTCACCTGGTTGAAATAGAGTGCTTTTCTTCAGGGGACACTCAGAGGAGCCCATTCCTGCTGGGCTGTTTGCCTGTGGCTAAACAGAAATGTTCCCCGCTGTTAGCCACAGGGAGGGGGGAAGGTTGAGGGGGTAGTCACGCAGTGGGGGGAGGCAAAATGCGACTTTGTAACGAAAGCACATGTGCTATGTATGTAATGTTAACAGCAAGGTTTACCCTGAAAGAGTGTAGCCACTGTTTTATAAAATGTGTCTTTTTAAATACCGCTGTCCCTTTTTTTTTTCTTCACCAGCTGCATGTGTTTCAATGATCACAGGATCTTCTCCTTCCCAGAGGCTAGTGAAGCTTAGAAAGAAAAAAAAACGCACTCGCGATGAAATGTTCTCCGAGCTCATGCTGTCCTCCCACACTGACAGAGCACAGACGAATGCGTGGAGGCAAATAATGTCAGAGTGCAGGAAAGCACAAAATGACCGGGAGGAGAGGTGGCGGGCTGAAGAGAGTAAGTGGCGGGCTGAAGAGTGTAAGTGGTGGGCTGAAGACAGGGCTGAAGCTCAAATGTGGCGGCAGCGTGATGAGAGGAGGCAGGATTCAATGCTGAGGCTGCTGCAGGACCAAACCAGTATGCTCCAGTGTATGGTTGAGCTGCAGCAAAGGCAGCTGGAGCACAGACTGCCACTGCAGCCCCTCTGTAACCAACCGCCCTCCTCCCCAAGTTCCATAGCCTCCACACCCAGACGCCCAAGAACGCGGTGGGGGGGCCTCCGGCCAACCAGCCACTCCACCACAGAGGATTGCCCAAAAAAAAGAAGGCTGTCATTCAATAAATTTTAAAGTTGTAAACTTTTAAAGTGCTGTGCTTAAAGTGCTGTGTGGCATTTTCCTTCCCTCCTCCACCACCCCTCCTGGGCTACCTTGGTAGTCATCCCCCTATTTGTGTGATGAATGAATAAAGAATGCATGAATGTGAAGCAACAATGACTTTATTGCCGCTGCAAGCGGTGATTGAAGGGAGGAGGGGCGGGTGGTTAGCTTACAGGGAAGTAGAGTGAACCAAGGGGCGGGGGGTTTCATCAAGGAGAAACAAACAGAACTTTCACACCGTAGCCTGGCCAGTCATAAAACTGGTCTTCAAAGCTTCTCTGATGCGTACCACGCCCTCCTGTGCTCTTCTAACCGCCCTGGTGTCTGGCTGTGCGTAACCAGCAGCCAGGCGATTTGCCTCAACCTCCCACCCCGCCATAAACGTCTCCCCCTTACTCTCACAGATATTGTGGAGCACACAGCAAGCAGTAATAACAGTGGGAATATTGGTTTCGCTGAGGTCTAAGCGAGTCAGTAAACTGCGCCAGCGCGCCTTTAAACGTCCAAATGCACATTCTACCACCATTCTGCACTTGCTCAGCCTGTAGTTGAACAGCACCTGACTACTGTCCAGGCTGCCTGTGTACGGCTTCATGAGCCATGGCATTAAGGGGTAGGCTGGGTCCCCAAGGATACATATAGGCATTTCAACATCCCCAACAGTTATTTTCTGGTCTGGGAATAAAGTCCCTTCCTGCAGCTTTTGAAACAGACCAGAGTTCCTGAAGATGCAAGCATCATGCACCTTTCCCGGCCATCCCACGTTGACGTTGGTGAAACGTCCCTTGTGATCCACCAGAGCTTGCAGCACTATCGAAAAGTACCCCTTGCGGTTTATGTACTTGGCGGCTTGGTGCTCCGGTGCCAAGATAGGGATATGGGTTCCGTCTATGGCCCCACCACAGTTAGGGAATCCAATTGCAGCAAAGCCATCCACTATGACCTGCACATTTCCCAGGGTCACTACCCTTGATATCAGCAGATCTTTGATTGCGTGGGCTACTTGCATCACAGCAGCCCCCACAGTAGATTTGCCCACTCCAAATTGATTCCCAACTGACCGGTAGCTGTCTGGCGTTGCAAGCTTCCACAGGGCTATCGCCACTCGCTTCTCAACTGTGGGGGCTGCTCTCATCTTGGTATTCATGCGCCTCAGGGCAGGGGAAAGCAAGTCACAAAGTTCCATGAAAGTGCCCTTACACATGCGAAAGTTTCGCAGCTACTGGGAATCGTCCCAGACCTGCAACACTATGCGGTCCCACCAGTCTGTGCTTGTTTCCCGAGCCCAGAATCGGCGTTCCACAGCATGAACCTGCCCCATTAGCACCATGATGCATGCATTGGCAGGGCCCATGCTTTCAGAGAAATCTGTGTCCATGTCCTGATCACTCACGTGACCGCGCTGACGTCGCCTCCTCACCCGGTATCGCTTTGCCAGGTTCTGGTGCTGCATATACTGCTGGATAATGTGTGTGGTGTTTAATGTGCTCCTAATTGCCAAAGTGAGCTGAGCGGCCTCCATGCTTGCCTTGGTATGGCATCCGCACAGAAAAAAGGCGCGGAACGATTGTCTGCCGTTGCTCTGACGGAGGGAGGGGCGACTGACGACACGGCTTACAGGGTTGGCTTCAGGGAGCTAAAATCAACAAAGGGGGTGTCTTTACATCAAGGAGTATTTCAGGCAGGACTTCACGGAGGGTTCCAATAAGAAATGGTGCACCTAAGTTATCGTTCTTATTGGAACAAGGAGGTTAGCCTGGCCTCTGATTGATACATGGCTAGATTTACCTCGCTGCACCTTCTCTGTGAGTGACTGCAGTGTGACCTAGAGGAATGAGTCCCCTAGACAGGGGAGGAGGCAAATGAGTACAAAACAAATCTGGTCTATTTCTTGTTTTGATCCACTCCATCTATCTTTTACATCTTTGGCTGGCAGCAGATGGTGCAGAAGGACTGCATGCCATCCACATCTCATGGCTGCTCGGCAGAAGATGGTACAGTACGACTGCTAGCCATCCTCATCTCTTGCCTGCCTGGCAGAAGATGGTACAATACGACTACTAGCAATCCTCATCTCTTGCCTGCCTGGCAGAAGATGGTACAATACGACTGCTAGCAATCCGTATTGCCTGCCTGCTCACCATAAGATGGTTCAATAGGACTGACTGCAGGACTAAAGAGAATGACCTGGTCAAGTCACTCCAAATTTAGTCCCTGCACCCATGTCTGCCCAGGCGCTCCCAGCCGACGTGGCCAGGAGCACCTCGGACATGACGAGGACGACTACCAGTCGTATTGCACCGTCTGCTGCCAGAAGGCAATGGGTTGCTGCTACTGTGTAGCAAAGCCGTACCGCATCTGCCAGCACCCAGGAGACATAGGGTGACGGTTACCTGAGTGGGCTCCATGCTTGCCGTGGTATGGCGTCTGCACAGGTAACTCAGGAAAAAAGGCGCGAAACGATTGTCTGCCCTTGCTTTCACGGAGGGAGGGAGGGAACGGGGGCCTGACGATACGTACCCAGAACCACCCGCGACAATGTTTTAGCCCCATCAGAGTGCTCCATTGTGACTGCTCTGGACAGCACTCTCAGATGCCCGATTGTTTGCCGTTGCTCTGACGCCGGTAGGGGCGACTGAGGACACGGCTTACAGGGTTGGCTTCAGGGAGCTAAAATCAACAAAGGGGGTGTCTTTACATCAAGGAGTATTTCAGGCAGGACTTCACGGAGGATTCCAATAAGAAATGGTGCACCTAAGTTATCGTTCTTATTGGAACAAGAAGGTTAGCCTGGCCTCTGATTGATACATGGCTAGATTTACCTCGCTGCACCTTCTCTGTGAGTGACTGCAGTGTGACCTAGAGGAATGAGTCCCCTAGACAGGGGAGGGGGGGAAGCAAATGAGTACAAAACAAATCTGGTCTATTTCTTGTTTTGATCCACTCCATCTATCTTTTACATCTTTGGCTGGCAGCAGACGGTGCAGAAGGACTGCATGCCATCCACATCTCATGGCTGCTCGGCAGAAGATGGTACAGTACGACTGCTAGCCATCCTCATCTCTTGCCTGCCTGGCAGAAGATGGTACAATACGACTGCTAGCAATCCTCATCTCTTGCCTGCCTGGCAGAAGATGGTACAGTATGACTGCTAGCAATCCGTATTGCCTGCCTGCTCACCATAAGACGGTTCAATAGGACTGACTGCAGGACTAAAGAGAATGACCTGGTCAAGTCACTCCAAATTTAGTCCCTGCGCCCATGTCTGTCCAGGCGCTCCCAGCCGACGTGGCCAGGAGCACCTCGGACATGACGATGACGGCTACCAGTCGTACTGTACCGTCTGCTGCCAGAAGGCAATGGGTTGCTGCTACTGTGTAGCAATGCCGTACCACGTCTGCCAGCACCCAGGAGTCATAGGGTGACAGTTACCTGAGCGGTCTCCATGCTTGCCATGGTATGGCGTCTGCACAGGTAACTCAGGAAAAAAGGCGCGAAACGATTGTCTGCCCTTGCTTTCACGGAGGGAGGGAGGGAACGGGGGCCTGACGATATGTACCCAGAACCACCCGCGACAATGTTTTAGCCCCATCAGGCATTGGGATCTCAACCCAGAATTCCAATGGGCAGCGGAGACTGCGGGAACTGTGGGATAGCTACCCACAGTGCAATGCTCCGGAAGTCGACTCTAGCCTCGGTACTCTGGAAGCGCTCCGCCGAGTTAATGCACTTAATGCACTTAGAGCATTTTCTGTGGGGACACACACACTCGAATATATAAAACCGATTTCTAAAAAACCGACTTCTATAAATTCGACCTTATTCCGTAGTGTAGACATACCCTAAATGAGCCAGGAGCAAAAATCAATGGGAGTTAGCACATAGGTATGTCTGAAAAATCCCACTAGGCACCTATCTGTTTTTTTAGGTGCCTAAATACCATTGAAAATCTAGCTCTATCAAGTCACTTTTGAAAATGGGCCATAAGCTCCTAAACCATTTAGGTGCTTTTGAAAATTTTATCCATAATAACTCTCTACTAGCCACTTCGTTCAAGGAAATGACTTTTGTACCTTGCTTCCCATTTATTCTTATGCAGTAAAGACCTACTCTTTTCATTGACCAAGGTCATTGAATGAAAACTGGTTGCACTGAACACTGAAGTGTAAACCTCTTCTTCTCTCAGCCCTGCTGGCAGCTGCTGCTCCAGGGTTTCACTTACAGATCTTGCTAACATGTTGGAAGTAGATGCCAGCCAATCCCATCACAAAAGGCACTGTAAGATGTTCATTCCTCAGGCAGGATGTAATAGTTCTGTACTGCTAAAAGCTGTCATGGTCCCCAGCCCTTCCAAATCCAGAATATTACTTTTTAAGAGACCTCAGTTCCCAAGCATTTGAAAAAGACTTAATAAATATTACTTTATAAGTACTGGCAAAAAAGTTTCTCCTCAACTGCAACTCAAAATCAATTTGCATAACATTGAAACAATTACAGTAAATAATTTAACCATAAATACATGTTCCATTAACTCAGCCATTTAAATGTGACTGTTTTAGCTCAGTAAATTGCTCTCCATCATTCCAGTTAG
Source organism: Eretmochelys imbricata (assembly GCF_965152235.1). NCBI lineage: Eukaryota > Metazoa > Chordata > Testudines > Cheloniidae > Eretmochelys > Eretmochelys imbricata. The sequence continues at coordinate 248,034,002 of NC_135573.1, forward strand.
TCAAGCCAGTGACATAATTTTGTGAATTAAAAGGTTTTCAATTACAGCTTATTAGGTAGGCAAGTGCAATCACAAAGCAGCTGCCATCATGAAAAATGAAGTACAAAGACTGACCACCTGTTTGAGACTAGTACAAATCAAACAAACCACACATTTGAAATGTAGATGCCATCATATCAGGGCATGAAACGTCCACTCGTGGTTCCTGCCTCCTGCCACCCTGGTGGATGTTTAGGGATCTTGTTCCCAGGAGGTTGAACTGAAGAGGAGCACTTCCCTGGACTGTTTCTCAGCATACTGTTTCCATTCTACAACCTAGGCCCCACTAGAAGAATGACCCATTGCTGACAGTGGGTGCTGAGCGTGGTTTAGCTGCAAGTGAAGACAATGAGAAAGTGTGGCCAGTATCATTTTAACTTCAGGGTTTTAGAAAATAGATCACACCAGTTTTCTAGTGTAGGTCAGAGCTGAGCACTGGAGTGGGGAGTATATGCAGTGCAATAGGAAATGCCATGCCAGCCAGCTCCTCCTCTACATGGAGGGGAACGCAAGGTTCCATTGGTTCCCTCTCCCCCATGTCCTTCAGCAATGCAAAGGGGACATGTAAAAGTAAGAGAGAGTAGAGAGGTAAGAGAGAAACTGATGACAGGGCAGCTTCCTAAATTATGAGATAACTACAAGCCAAGGTTGGAACAAAAGATATCCCTTCTTCCTGTCCAAGGAGCATCCCAGACGCGTGCACAGAGCGGAGGGATGCATGCTGAGCTTCTTGCCAGGCCTCTAGCCATGGAACCCAAAGGGTAATGTGTCATCCCACATCAGACCCACCAGCGGAATTTTGCTTATTTGGTGCTGTTTTCTACCCCTGTCAGAACTCAGTAACCGTTAGCTGAACTTTTTTGTCATTTTTCTATGTGGTGTTTTAACAAATGGAAACAGTATATAGAGGGACAAATTCAATGCTGACATAAAGGATGGGGTGGGTTACACAGCAGGAAATTAGTATAAGAAATACCATAGGTTTTGCCTCTTGTCCAAGAAATGAAAAGAAAAAAAAGTCAGTTCCCAAGACCTAGCAATCCCACCCCAATCACCCCCTCAGGCAAATCCTTAATAGAATGGATGAGTCCAGCACTCTGCCTGTAGGTCAATGGACTCACATGCTGATGGACAAACTGGGGGCAGTGAATTCCAGAGCTGAGGGCCCTTCATGGATAACACCTTCATGTGCTCTGATTCCTTAACATACTTTGGGAAGTCACGTGAGTACTCCCACTGGAGTCGGTTGGACTTCTTGAGTAACTGCTCAACAAGGAGAGTAAGGAATTCACAAACCAGCCTTGTGTGTTTGTAGAGCCCCTCCTGCAATTTGGGCTGGCTGGAGATTCTATGTGCGAGACAAATAAAAACAACAACAGAAATGAAGATGCATATTTTCTGTTTAACCTGTTTTGATAAGGAGAGATGGCTTTTGTTCTCCAAAAAGAGAGGGACCCAATCTTTCTTCACAGTGGCTACCACAGATATATAAATGAAACTTTAAATCCTGTACTGACTTGGAATCAGCTTTAGTACCTCATCAGACTTCAGCTTTCAAACAGAAAAGGTACAGCCAGCTGGGGCAAATGGTCATTTGCAAGCAGCAGGTTCTGTCTGTTATTCATAACGGTCTCATAAACATATCTATTATATAAGCCCCTAGTAGACTATGCATTAATAAGCATAGTATGGACTGCTTATCAGGCTACTGAGGCTGTGATAATAGAGGGAAGTCACAGAAGTACACTACTGGAGACAATAAAAGTCACTCACTGCTGACTGTGACCTTTATTAGGTATAATGTACTGTCCAGTTCTCAAAATGTTGCAGGAGCTACTGTGTATTTATTACTGAAACACAGTTAAACTTGCATCCCAACTCTTAATTAGAAGTAAATATTAATGTTTTGAATGGGTGTATTTGGTCAGCGGGGCGCAGATGGCCCCTGCTGATCCAGCGGCGGGACCTTTGCCTCCTGCCACTGTCGGGGCCCTGGACTGGAATGCAGTGGAGTTGGGTGGGCCTGAGTTCCCCTACCCTGGCCAGCCTGCCTTGGGTAGCAGAACTGTGCATTACAAACCTGTGCCGGCGCTCCCCTGCCAGAGGGGCGCGCTGTGGACTCGGGCTGGCTCACCTTCCCCGCTAATTCCTCAGCGCCTGAGAGGTGTGACTGAGGCCTGCCAGTGGGACCATAGCTCTCCATCGCCCCTAGGGGCTTGGAGGACTGACTGAAACCTGTCACACACCCCCAAACTCTCCTGTCAGGGTTCCTTCCCCACTCTGAACTCTAGGGTACTGATGTGGGGACCCTCATGAAAGACCCCCTAAGCTTATTCCTACCAGCTTAGGTTAAAAACTTCCCCAAGGTACAAACTTTGCCTTGTCCTTGAACAGTATGCTGCCACCACCAAGCGTTTTAAACAAAGAACAGGGAAAGAGACCACTTGGAGACATCTTCCCCCAAAATATCCCCCCAAGCCCTACACACTCCCTTTCCTGAAGAAGGCTTGGTAATAATCCTCACCAATTGTTACAGGTGAACACAGACCCAAACCCTTGGATCTTAAGAACAATGACAAATCAATCAGGTTCTTAAAAGAAGAATTTTAATTAAAGAAAAGGTAAAAGAATCACTTCTGTAAAATCAGGATGGAAAATACTTTACAGGGTATTCAGATTCAAAACACAGAGGATCCCCCTCTGGGCAAAACCTTAAAGTTACAGAAAACAGGAATAAACCTCCCTCTTAACACAGGGAAAATTCACATAAAACAAAAGATAAACTAATCCGCCTTGCCTGGCTTACCTATACAAGTTGCAATATTGGAGACTTGGATTAGGATGGGTTGGAGAAGATGGATTTCTGTCTGGCCTCTCTCAGTCCCAAGGGAGAACATCACGTAAACAAAGAGCACAAACAAAAGCCTTCCCCCCACCCAAAGATTTGAAAGTATCTTGTTCCTTTATTGGTCCTTTGGATAAGGTGCCAGCCAGGTTAGCTGAGCTTCTTAACCCTTTACAGGTAACAGGATGTTGCCTCTGGCCAGGAGGGATTTTATAGCACTGTATACAGAAAGGTGGTTACCCTTCCCTTTATTTATGACACTCCTGAGGTTTGAGATCTAGTCCAGTTATGCTCCCTCAAATAATTGATACTTAGTCACATTTTATCCAGACTGTGTGTAAGTAGAACTGAGCGGTAGATCAAACAAGAGGAGCCTTTTGCATTAAATCTCTGCTGTTTCCTAGTTTCATTCAGGCTAGAAATGCTGTGAGAACAGCCTTTCCTATGGTAAAGAGGCAGCCAGTCCTAGTCCATACCCAAACCCAGAAGGTGCAAAGGTGTGCAAAAGTGAAACATTATTTAAGAGAAAATTAGCTGAACATATTTTGAACCTCAAAACAAAATAACATTCCAGTTTGGCTCAAGTTTCAGGTTGGTTCTTAAACTCCCCCAAGACTAGCATAATGTTTTGTTAACTAAACCCTTCCTGAATGCCAAAAGCAGCATGTCTGCCTCTTGGGATCCGGAACAATAATTCAGCATAGAGGTTTCTTGGAAAGGTTAATTTCAAGCTCATAGAGGTAACATGCTTCAAAACATAAGACAAGCTCAGCAATATATTGGTTCCATCTGAAAACAATAGATCGAAAAAGTTGGCATAAAGGTGAGTTGCAAATTGTACATTAGGTTTCTAGTTGAGCAACCCAGCGTTGGAACATCCTGTGTGTTTTCCTGGAAGTGTAAAAAAACAAAAAAAACGGTCTCCCAATTTCCACTCCAACATGTCTGTTTTCTCATTCAGCCCATTACACACGCATTGCCTCCAAGTGCTGATTCTTTTATTATCACTGCTTAGTTTGGGATAAACAATTGTCAGTCTGATTAACACCATTTTTCCTTATCTTCATTACCTTTCCCAGCTACTGCCAAATATCTACTGAATGTATCAAGTAGACTATTATAGTGTCGCCTTTTATGACACTATTATTCTTCTGCTAAGCTTTTGTCAGTGCTCTCAATATAAACATCTGTATCCAGGGCTTTCTAACGGAGCTATAAAACAAAACCAAAAAACCTCCTTTTTTAATTGCTCAGGGCTGTGCATAAAAATGTCTCAGCCAAATTTAATTTTGTAACCAATTTTTTAAAAAAATATACGCCCCCCCCATTTATTTTATTTCCCAATTTAAGGTTGTGTCTGTGTATCACTGTCCTCTGCTAGGCGGAATCAGGAGTGTTCAGTTGTGTGTCACATGCCCTGCAGTGGAAACGGCTATGGAATTTGTTCCTTAGCTCAGTGTTAGGGGCCTGTACATTTGATCAGCACTATACAGATTGCAAGACAATGTGCTTGGGGAAGAGAATGCTGCCCAGAGCTGAGAATCAGAATGATTAGAGGAAGTGATTGGGCATCAAGGCTCCAACAATGCTGGCTGGGCCACTCACTCACTTTGTGACCTTGAACTAGTCACGTAGGGTTTGTCTTCACTGCAGAGTTAGCCCAGGCATTGCCTCTAGCCCCCCGTCTGTTCACGTGGAAAAACCTCTAACCTGGTCTTGTGGGTGCTTTAAGCCTCAGTTAGCAGATATGGCTGAGATTATAGACTTGAGGTGTTGCTTCATCCCAGGTTGGCAACCCACTTACTTCGCAGGGAGGCCACAGGGTAATCAAGCATGGGTGCTGTTAGTCCTCCACTCCTATCCCAAAAGGGCTGTACTTTCCTGTCTAACTCCTCTCTTCTTTCACACTGTGTTTTAACCTCTCATTTGCCTGATGACTTCCAGAGCATTTGGACAGAGATGCCATGCAAGAAATCCTCCTTCTGTGCTGCTAATTGGCCAGCAGCTGACACTGTAAGGCTCATCAGGTCTCTAAATCAGGCCTGCAGAGTTGGTAGTGAACGTCTCCACACAGCCACTCAGCAGCAGCTGTAACCAGATTGGGCTTCCCTACTCACAACCCACAAAGGGCACAGACCACAGGAAGCCCCGCCTCAAGGAGTTTAACAGACAGCAGCCTCACAGCACCTGATTGGCTCCCTGTCCTTCATAAACCCAAGGAGCATTCCAGGAAGTGTCCAGGCAACAATATGGGTCATTAGCTAGCTGCCATGACCACCCTGCGTTCTCTATTCCTGATCTCCTGGTATTGACCTCAGCTCTGACTTAGACCTTGACTGCTACTCAAGCCCTGGAATACCCACATGGACCCTGATAACCGCTATTGACCCTTGGCCTGAGCCCCAACCTGTCTCTGGCTCTGCCCTTCAGCCTGACCCTTGGCCCGACTGACTATTAGTCCTGATATGGACTCCAAATCCTGGCAGTTGCTCCTGCCACTAGTCCTGTCTACCTTTGCCCAGAATCCTGAGAAACACCAGTCTTTGCGTGAAGCTGTGCTGTGATAGCAGTAAGACCCATAATTTGGAAAATGCACCCAAAATAATACTTTTCTATTTACAGAAGAGAACGGACTGGCAGAGAACTCAGTTGGGCGTGCTATGAATCACTTTGTCATTGAGGAATTCAGCCTGCAAATGACAATCTCACTGGAAGACCTTGCTGCCAAATGCTGTTTACTTTTGCCTTCAGAACTGTCTGCATTAATAATGAGACATTCCTCTTGGAAGTTATTTATATAAAGTATTGTTCTCCTGCCACTGCCACAGGCAGCGACCCTATGGAAGGGAGAGAGCACCCTGCAAATGAATTCACAGAGCAGCCCAGTTTAATACACTGCTAAGAACCATGGGCTATCCCTCCAGAAATCCCTCCCAACACACAACCTAGTACGCCTCTGTTGTGGAAGCAGTTATGTGGGTCTGGCTTGGGTAGTACTTTGCAGTGGGGATGCTTCACCTAAGCTAGACTAGCCAAGGTGCTTCTGAAAGTCCCATTTACATCTAGATTAATCTTTAAGAACCTAAATACCATTAAAGATCTAGTCCTAGTCTCTCTGTGCTTTAGTTCACCTATTTTTAAAATGAGTGTAATAAAATTAACACTTGCCTGCCTCACAGCTTATGAGAACTAATTAATGTTTGTAAATCCATTCTTCCGCCCCTTGAATGGTAAATGCTATGCTTTGTAAAGGGACAGCTCAGTGCAACAAAAATAAGTCTGCTTACAGGACTGCAGGCTGGGAACTTGCTTGTTTATTTAACTGCATCACAATGGGGCGAGCGGGGGGACGATGGGGGGGACTCCTGCTGACTAAATAGGAAGGAGGCGAGCATGGTGCCATCCCATAATACTCTGAGTAACCTAGTTAACCTGATCATGGCCACTTTACTACAATGTGAGTGTAATGATAGTTATTTATAATAAAGGAAATCTGGAGACACACAAAGAGTCTAGATACTTATGTGACCTCCAGCTCCATTGTCAGCACCTCACAGATATTAATTAACTTGCCCTCACAACACTCTTGATGATCCATTTTACTGATTTTATAAATGAAAAGAATAAATTCCCCTGAACTTTTCTCCTTGTGAAACTCTGCAGTGGGCCACAAGCCACAGACTTTGATCTGAGTGAGAAAGGATATTTTCCACATTTCTCTGACAAATTAGAATGACAAATGTACATGGAAGGCCCCATTCCAGATCCAAAGGATTAGAGGAGGATTATGTGATGGAGGATGAAAGATGGGACACAGCAGTTCACAGAAAGGCATGAAAAGCAGAGAGCCAGAACTGGTGTTAATAAACAGACACAGCGTTGCTGCAAGTCAGACACAGCCATTCTGAAAAAGCTTGGCATCCTATTTAAAGAGGAGGTTACCGTACTGACATGGTGGCCCATACTGTGCCTTTTAATGCTAGCCATTGAGGAGCTGGAGGGACCACCAGATCTCTCAAGTGTCACCATTTTGAGGTAAATCACTTAAGCTGGTCCCAAAGTCACCTCTGTTCTACATAAAATCAGTGTGGCCCTTACTTATATTGTCAAAGTTTATCTCAGACTTGCAGAATCATGAAGCTGAGGCTGCAGAGACAGTTATTTATGCCAAAGGAAGACATCCCATGGTATCTAAAGTTTGGTGCATGAACGTGTGTCCCTCTCATTTTAGGCCTTTGTCACACATTGTATCCCATATTTGGGCCTTGGCAGGTTGACAGGTAGAGGGCCTTACAATGTGCAGAGGTGGCTAAAGTCATCTGACTGAATCAGATACTATATAGGAAAATGTAGTCAAATGCAATATTTTATTATTACCATAGCACCTAAGAGCCCTGGTCATGGAGGAGGACCTTAGTGTGCTAGGGGCTGTACAAACACAAAACAAAAAAAGACTATCCCAGTCCCAAAGAGCTTACATTTAAGTATAAACAAGAGACAACTAATGGACACAGACAGGCAAGGACAAGGAAACAATGACAATATTGGCCGGCATAATAGGCCGTGGGCTCTGCACACCAGCAGCCTAACCACAGTCAAATTTTGTGTATGAATCACAGCAAAGGAGAGTTTTGAGGAGGGATTTGAAGGTGGGTAAGGAGGTAGCTTTGCAGATGGTTATGGGGAGCTTGTCTCAAGCGTGAGGGTCAGCATGGGAGAAAGCATAAGGTGCTTGTCTGAAAATGTGAAAAGTAGGCAATGAAGGCTGACAACGTGGACCAATCAAAGGTGGGAGTCAACATCGCAACAGCAAATGAGAGATGATAGGCAGGGTGGGGATAGGCCACGAAGAGACTTATAAGTGAAGACAAGTAGTTTATGTTGGCTACAATATTTCTGGGGGAGCCACTAGAGTGATCCAAAGAGAGGAGCAACATGGTTAATATGATGGGCTAGGAAAAATTATCTTTACAGCTATCGGGGGTAGCCATGTTAGTCTGTAAAGATAAAAACAGCAAGGAGTCCGGTGGCACCTTAAAGACTAACAGATTTATTTGAGCATAAGCTTTCGTGGGTAAAGTGTTTTTACCCACCGGACTCCTTGTTGTTTTTATCTTTACAGCAGCATTCTGAATGGATATACGAGAAGACTACATTTCTCAGGGCCAGAGAGAAGGCTGTTGTAGTCATCGACACATGAGATGATGAGAGTTTTGGCTCTGTGGTTAGCTAGAGAAGGCCATATCTTAGAGACATGATGCGGAGAGAACTGACAAGATTTAGACCTAGACTGGATGTGAGGACCTAGAGAGAGTTCCAAGTTGAAAATGACACTCAGGTTATGAAATTGACTGGCCAGCAGGATTATGGTGTTGCCCAGAGCGATTGTGAAAGGAGGTGTGAGGAGGAGAGTTTAAGAGGGGAGGATTAAGAGCTCTGTTTTAGCCCCTTTGGGTTTGAGTTGATGGCAAGACATCCTCAAGAAGATGTTTGAGGGGATTTTAATTTGGACAGAAAGGAGACAGGTCAGGAATAGTGAGGTAGATCAGATGATGAATGTGGAAAACTTCACCACCTGGCTGAAGTGCAGCATTTTGACAAGGTACCAGCATGAAGTAGTGTGGTTTGGAATTAGACACATAATTTACACAACAAATACAGCTTCTTTATCTGCTGGTGCAAAAACATATGAACTGAGGGCAACAATCTCACATGTACTGGCCTTTGAAAAAGTCCCTTTCTGCCACCATTCAGGTCAAACTCAGTGGCTCCAATGCTGCCAGAAAGTGAACACAAAAGAGGCACAAGCACTGCCAAGGGGAGTTCATTGAAATATCTGAATGCATGTTGCTCTGCTTACCTAGCTGCCTCTCAGACTGAATCCAGCACACTCCCAGGTTTCTTACCCTAACTCAGAATTATCAGGCTTTTGAGTCAGAGCAGAACCACAGAGCCTGATTTATCACTCTCTTGCAGCTTGTACACTCCTTGGCACCTGTGCAAAGTGGGGACACAAAGATCGGCAGCATTTTACGCTTACTTTGCACTCATTTTCCACAGGTGTAATAACTATATGGGATGCAAAGCTGCAGAGAAGGGGGCCTGCAATGTTACTTTGACACCTGCAGTTAATTATTTTCACAGGCTTGCTGTTGGAGAGCAATTATGAAACAGACTGTCTCTCTCTATCTATGGTATTTGTAGGGCATCTATCTCCATGGTATCTAAGCAGAAAACACGGTAATTAAGATTTGCAGAGAGGCACACAATATGTGCCATCTAAGAATGCTGCATAGCCAGCTGGAACTGGAGTTTGAAAAAAATGGTTCTTATTCAGATTATATACAAACATTTCAAGGCAGATGGACACGTTAGTTTTCATGCATGAGTCACCAGTGCAGTATTTAGCATATGCATATCTGGAGGGTGTATTTCCTGCAAGTACAAAACCCTCGTCAGGTGTCTGTTTTTTATTTTAGATACCCTCAGCTATCCTACATGTGTTTTGCATAAAAGATTTCTCTCTCTCTTATGGGCTTTACCCTACATAAAAAAACAAGCCAAAAATGTAAACTGATCTGTTGTTATTACAATTGCAAATCCATGCACATGCTGTAAACAAACAGTTTTTGAGTTCATGATAAAGTGAACTAGCTACAGAAAATGTAAGTAGGCCACTGTGCATGCTCCAGATTTTTAAAATGCATTATTTAACTTATGCATGTGATATGTACTTCTTGGAGTTATACTGTAGGTAGCAGCAAGCCATTCATAACATATGAATGATAAAACATAAATAATAATTAGGGATGAAAAATTAAACTGCAAAGATGCAATCTAAATTAGAAAATAAAATTACTGTAAAAATGCACACTGCAATTAACAGTCCCTTAAGGGTATGGGCAGTTTTGCTGGCTACAATGCTTTCCCATGTGAGCCTTCAAGTTTCTGGTGGAGATGGCCCGTAAACCGAGCTTCTAAGGGATAGTGATACAAACACAGAGCCATGTTCTGTGCTCAGCTAATGTGCCAGACTGACAAAACTTTAGTTAAAAATAATAAACCTAAGGAAGTAATTTAAAACTATTAAATAGATACCTTTCCCCGGGGCAAAAATAATTGGTATAAATCTATTTAACTCTTTAAGTAGCTATTAATGATCTTCTGTAGCTCACACTGCCTCTCATAAAAGAGATGTGTGATCAGGCACAGGGCTGGGCACTAGAAAAGCCTAAATTGTAATCATACATCAGAAATCGGTTCTGTGACTACATGAAAAATCACTTAGGACCTGATTCAAAGCCCACTGAAGTTAATAAAAAGACTCTCATTGTCTTTGCTAACTTTGGAATCATGCCCTTAACTGTTCTTTCTCTTTCCTATGTGTCAATTGGCGATAATAATACTTAGGTGTTACCTACACTAGACAGCTTTTGCTAAAATGTTTCAGTGTTGTTACCAACATTTCAGCGGAGAAAGTGCTGGCTATAGTGTAGACCGTGTTCAGGTGTTCTTTCCACCATATCCTTTACTCCTGTTCTGAGCAGGGTTTAAAAACACCAAGCTTAATATACTAGTGGCAGCCTGGAGCTCTGTTAGCAGTAATGCTTAAAAATAAAAGATATAAGTGAAGCCATTACAAAAATTTGACAGAAGTAGCAGGAAGGAAAACAAAGAAGTTGGGTTTTTTTGTGCGGGGGAGAGGTGTGCATCTGAACAGCACACAGCATAATGGGTCTTTGTCCATGACTGGGGCTCCTAAGTGCTACCATAGGACAAGTTATCAATAATAGGAATAATGATAATAATAATTACACTGAAAACTTTGTAAAACAACATTAAGGTTGCAAAGCAAGCACTCAAAAGTAAGGACATGCCAGAATTAAGGTTATCTGTAGCCCCCTTCTCCATATATGTTGTGATCCACCATGCAAAGGAGCTAACAGAGTGACTAATAGCAATAGTAAGTTGTTGGCTTCTATGCGGACCAGACTAGAGAGGGATCAGACACACACCTTGCCAGTGGATTTCACAGATATTTGTTGATAGCAGAGGAATGGTGAGACTCAGGAATCTTGGGTTCCATTCCAGGCCCTGGAGGCAAGCATGCTCTAGTAGGCACAGACTCTCCTGCCCATTACACTCCAGCTCAACCCATTCTGCTGCTTGCTCTCCAATCTGTCCTTGTTCTAGCCCTGTCTCTTCCCTACCCCTGGCTCCTTGTCCCAGCCCCATTCTCCTTGCCTACCCAGTCCCAATCTCTTGGCCCAGCCAGTCTTAGCCTCACCCTCCAGGCTTCCTTACAAGCCAAAATCTTCCCCTTTGATTCCAAGTCTTTCCCTCTCCCCACAACCAGTCCCAATCTCTTGGCACAGCCAGTCCCTGTTCCTCCTTTCTTGCCCCAACTCCCTGTCCCCAGTTCCTTTACTCAGCCATTCCCAGTTCCCCACTCCTGGCTTCTTTTCCAACCTGTCTCCTCCCTACCCCCGGCTCCCAGTCCTAGACTCCCTTCCCAGGCTACTCATCCAATCTCACTCTCTCCCAAACCCCTCCATGGTTCTTTGTTCCGGGCTCTTTACCCAGCCAGTCCCAGTTCTCCCCTCACAGTCCCACTCCTTGTCAAATGTGTCTCTCCTCCCCGCAACTGGTTCCTCATCTCAGTCTCCTTGTGCAGCTAGTCCCAGTCCTCCCACCACTACCCAGACCCATATCCAACCTCTCCCCAGCTAACTGGCTCCCAGGCCCCCCTGTTGCCCTTACTGGCTCCCAGTCCTAGTTCCAGACTCCCCACACCAGGGCTCCCACTCCCAGGCTCCTTGCCCAACCAGTCTCAGCCTCCTTGTATCCAAAAAATCATAGCCTGCCCTCCCTCACAGCACCCAGGTCTCTTGCCCAGCCAGTCCCGGTCCCCACTCTGCTCTCAGGCCCAGTCTCCCCGCCTCCAAGTCTCTCTCACAGTTTCTCTCCACCTCCCTCCATTCCAGTCTCTCCAGACTCCTTTCTCTCCCCCGCCCCCCAGACTGGCTCTTGTATCCTCTACATTCAAATCAGACCTCTTCCTCCTCCATTCTGCCTGGGTGGCAGCAGGGAGAGAATCAAGAGCACAGGGACAGGCTCCCTGTTCTCAGCCCTTCTGCCTGTTCCACCTGGTGCAGCAATTACAGTCGGGTTGCCAACTTTCTACTCACACAAAGGGGTGTCTGGGGTGTACGAGAGAGGTAGTACCTTTGAGTGATCCGAACTGCCGCACTCCTTGAGTGGTTCTTTTCCTCTCTGGTCCTCACTGTACACCCAGCTCTCACCTGTGGATCCAAGTATCTGTAGGTATGCAGCAGTGGCCACATCCCGGTAAACTGCCTCGGCAGGTGGGCTAAACCAGGTGAGGGTAACCGGAGGTGCGGAAACTGATGGTGATTTAGGGATTACCCTCCCAAGCATATGAGAACTGTTCTGGTAGCCAAGGCGAAAGAGACCATATCTTGGTCCAACGGCTTGAAAAGCAGTGCAGCAATGCATTGTGGAAGGCAAAAGGCATGATGAGGTATTACAAAACTCCTGGCTATCCACTGCAGCTAAAAGAGCCACCAGTTGTAACAGCCTTTGTGCCACTGGGCCAAGCTTCAGAAGCCGAGAGAATGGGATTGTCCCCGTGCAACAACTCTCCCATTTTAATAAACTTCATGCCCACATCAGCCATGAACATCTCTCTTCAAAAGTCCTGTGGTGATGAGGGAGTGGCAAAGCGAGAGGTGAAGATGATTCCTGGTAGTCGTAGCCACAAGCCTGCACACTGGCGGCCTGGGATATTGGTCACCCATCACTGACCCAAGGGCAGCGGGGAAGCTCGGCAACACTCCAGGTGACAGAGCAGGCCTTTTTAGGATTGCACTACTCCCTCTCTTTAAGGGAAGGGGCTAGGAGAAAAGGTGTCTCAAACATTGCCTGCCCAAATTATATCTGGCCAGTTTACAGTGCTGGTTGATTATCCTCAACACAGTCGAAAAACAAAGATAACTAAAAAAGCATTAAAGATTGCTGCTTGGAACATCAGGACTATGATAGACAAAGACAATACCTCTCAATCTGAAAGAACAGCAGCTCTCCTTTCAAAAGAGCTACCTGGTATGACATTGACATTGCAGTGCTCAGTGAAACTAGATTGGCAGACCAGGGCATTATTACAGAACCAGCTCGGGGGTTACAAAGCATCTTTTGGAAGGGAAAAGAACCACACAAAGATAGAATCCATGGAGAGGGAATTGCCATTAAAACCAAACTCTTGCAATATCTTGAAGACTTTCCAATAGGCATTAACGAAAGACTCATGAAACTCCGGTTACCACTAAATAAGTCACGATTTGCTACCATCATTAATGCATATGTGTCCACCTTTACAAACCCTGACGATGCTAAGGAATGTTTCTACTCTGATCTCGACTCTTTCATCAAGTCGACACCACAAAGTGAAAACCAATCATCCTAGGAGATTTTAATGCAAGAGTAGGTAAAGATAACAACAACTGGCAAGGTGTAATTGGGAAAAATGGCATTGGCAAAATGAACAAAAATGGTCTCCTACTCCTAAGCAAGTGTGCAGAACATAACCTGACAATTACAAATAAGGGATGTTAGGATCACCAGAGCCATGCATGGAGCAGAATGTTGGATGGATCATAGAATGATTAGGTCAATACTGAATCTACACACTGTGCCCACATGCCTGAAACGCCCCCAAACAATCAAGACATCCCCTGATACTGTTAAACTAATTTATGCATCCTATCAAGACAAGCTACAAAGTGCACTAGAAACCAACCTTGGTGATAACCCTGTCTCATGGGAGGAATTTAGAGAGACAGTACAAAAAACTGCAACTGATGGAAGAAAAGGGCTCACTGTGACTGATTTGATAAAAATGATGAGGAAATCAGATGAAGGGTTCATGTTTAGCTATTCCACCTGGAAGCAGGCAGGGCACACCCTGACTGTTTTGTAGAAGCAATGCACACATTGCTCTATCCAAGGACAAGGGCTAGATATGAACCATGAGAACTTGATTGTTGGGACAGCAACTGTGGGAAGCTTTCTTAGCCTGGGCTCAAGGCCTGAGAACCAGGATTGTAGTAGATAAAGGATGGTAAATAAGTATATTAATCAACGTCATACATTCCTTTGTGTATCTTTTTGCGGTAGCAGTGTGTAATGCTTAGGGGGGAGAAATATAATAAAAGGAGAAGGTGGAAGGCGGGGGGGCAGAACAGCCCATCTCAGCTGACCAGCCTGCTTGCTTGCATAAAGCTGTGTTCTGTCTCATCATTGAACCGCCACAATCAGAGTACTCTTGAAAGAAAAGAATGAGGCTTTTCAAATCCGGCAAAATTATATTCAGTCCTTCTCAAAGAGAGACAGATTTAAATACCTGCAAAGCAAGGCACAAAGACAACCACGCATGATACAAGATAAACGGTGAGAGAAGGTAGCAGAAGACACTCAAATGTATGCAGAAACAAATGAAACAAAGAAGTTCTTTGATTCCTTGAAGCTAGTCTATGGACGTTCAAAGGTGGGCACAGGTTCATTCATGATGGCTGATGGCAGGACAGTCATCAAAGACAAACATGGCATGGAACAGAGATGGGTTGAACATTTCAGCCAACTACTGAACAGACCATCCTCAATTGAAAAAAGTCCTATTAATCTCATACCTCAAAAGCCCATTCAGCACCAGCTTGACTCACCACCTTCACTTGAAGAAATAGAAAAGGCAATCAGTTTGATGAGCTCAGGAAAGTCCTCGGGCAAAGATAGAATACCGGCAGAAATATATAAATCTGCGGGTCCAGAAGTGGTAACAACACTCAGGAAGATCCTTACTGACATCTGGGACAATGAAGAAATGCCACAAGATTTCAAAGATGCCACAATTTTTCCGTTATTTAAAAATAAAGGCAGCAAAATGGTCTGTGATAACTACCATGGGATATCTCTCTGCTCTGTTGCTGGAAAAATCTTTGCTCGTGTCCTCCTGAATCGACTGATTTCATCTGTCTCAGAAGCCAATCTACCTGACACTCAGTGTGGATTCAGACCTGGTTGTAGCACCACAGATATGATTTTCAGTATCAGGCAAATACAAGAAAAATGTATCGAACAAAACATGAATCTATTCAGTGTTATCATCGATCTGACAAAAGCATTTAATACAGTCAATAGAGGAGGATTACGGATGATCCTCAGCAAACTTGGCTGCCCACCAAAACTGGTAAATATCATTCATTTATCTCCTGAGGGGATGCAAGGTCAGGTACTTTTTAATGGAGATCTCACTGACTCCTTTCCCATTTCAAATGAAGTCAAACAAGGCTGTGTTCTTGCCAGGGTTGGATTAAGACCTTTAGAGGCTCTAAGCACTGAAAAGATTATGGTGCCCCCCCATATGTAATTCAAAATAAAAACAATACTATACCATAAAATAAAATTTTATTTTTCAAAATGACACAAAACTTACATGTATGCTGAAATTAAAATAGCTTCTTTCTAGATTTCTGATTGCAGAATTCTGGATAAGTTCATCAAAGCTGATTCAACAAAGCATGTCCGCTTCCATACACAACAGGGAAAGTGAATCAAGTCTGTCCTGACACGTTGTTGTTCTCTGAGGGTTTTTTATTCTTTTCAGCTGAGAAAAAGAGCATTCTGCAGAGCAATTAGTAATCATCAATGTTCGAAAAATACGTAGTGCAATCTCTACATTTGGAAATACATATTGTATTCTGTCTTTCAATATTGTGTCATGAAGATCAATGTGACTGAATTTCATTAAACTTTGCGCACATATAACAGTGGAACTGCCGTACTTCTCCACAGAGATTCATGTTCAAGTCAACAGGGTATGAGTCAACTAGCTTTTGGGAACCTTGTGAATATTGTTCATCAGATAAGTCCATATCATTTAGAAAAGAAAATCTTCTTGATACTTCTTTGTACACTTCACTATCCTCTTCATATGAGCTTCAAGTGTAT
The DNA here is from genome assembly GCF_965152235.1 of Eretmochelys imbricata. Lineage (NCBI taxonomy): Eukaryota > Metazoa > Chordata > Testudines > Cheloniidae > Eretmochelys > Eretmochelys imbricata. The sequence continues at coordinate 248,049,909 of NC_135573.1, forward strand.
CAATTATAGCGTAGTAAGTAGATACGTGAAATTTGTCTCTAGGATTCAATGCTGTTTCTGTTGCACTGCTATCATTTGCTTGTTTTTTCCTGATTCACTTGCAGGACTGAGCTTCTTTGTAGTTAGTATCAGGCAAGATATCTTTTCATATGTCTTCAAATCTTTCAAAATCATTCCTCAAAGTGTGTACGTGGTCTGCTAATGATTAACAGAGGTCTGCACATGTTTTCAAATCCAATTCTTTTTCTTGGAGAGCTTGACTTGTGTGGTAAAAGTGTTGTAAAATTTCATTCCACATGGTCAACATGAATACAAACTCTAGTTCTTGCATCTTGTTTGCAATGTTTTCTGCCTCTTGTATAGTTTCTCCCTTTTATGATTGGTCTTCAGCTATACTTTCTAATGCATCCACAATCTTTGAATAGGACTCCAGAATTGCACTTGTTGCCACTGCATGTGCCCCCCCAGCGAGTATTAGAAAGAGATTTCAACATGCAATCATTGCCCAAATATGTTTTAAGAACTGTCCATCAGTGTGTTGAGGCAGAGAAAAATGTATAAAGTAACTGAACTGTTGAGAAAAAACGTACTGCTGCCGGACAACAATCAACAGCACTGCGGCCAACAAAATTGAGAGAGTGTGCAGCATATGGTATAAATATGACATATTGTTCTGTTCTAAAAGCTTCTTCTGCATTCCTTGATAATGTCCTGACATGCTGGCAGCGTTGTCATAAGATAGACTTCTGCACTTTGAGAAATCTATGTTGCATACTTGGCACAGATAATGCAGTACTTGGTTTGCCATTTCTTCACCAGTGTGGCTTTTCAAATTGAGGAATGTTATAAATAGTTCAACTGGTTTTCCATCTGTGGGAGACACGTATCTTAGTACAATACTCAATTGATCAATATGTGAAAGATCAGGTGTAGAGTTGACAGATAAACTGAAGTACCCAGCAGTACTTACTTCATCCACAATAGCTGAACGAACTTTGTCACTCATTAGACCAATGAGTTCATCGCATATTGTCTTGGATAAGTATGATGGGTTATCTTTGCCAGCATACCCATATTTTGAGATATGGCCTGCTAAAAATGGGTCAAACTGAGCCACAAGCTCCAACAATCCCAAGAAATTTCCATTCTGCAATGATCCAAATGTGTCATTTGATTCCCAGAAAGGCAGACCACATTCAGCTAATGTTTGAATAACAGCTATATCACATTGCAAGACATGTTGCCAGTATTCATGCTCCCCCTTAATTTCTTCTTCCAATTTTGTGTCAATCCAAAGCCCTGTCTTCGATTTAAATATGTCAACATTGAATCTCTGCGAGTCGTGCTATTTTCATGTTGTTCAATTAAAACAGTATTCCACCAGTCACTAAATCCATCTGCAGCAAACCGGGATGTTGAAGGTTTATATGCAAAAAGTTTGCAAACAGAACAGTACACAGACCCTGTTGATGGTGAATACAGTAGCCATTCTCGAGTGTATTTCTCACCATTTGCTTTCATGCCCAAAAATATTTTTTGTGGACAATATCTTGTTTGTTTGCCATTGGCAAAAGTCTGACATGATTTCTCAAATGGCCCAGTGTGCTGACCGGAGCCACCAGGGTCCCTTTTTGACCAGATGTTCCGGTTGAAAACCAGATACCTGACAACCCTAAATTACAGGGGAAATATTTCTGAGGCCTTATACCCTGGCCTGGAGCATACTCCGTTGTTCTGTGGGGATGGCACACGTACAGTCTGGTCAGCTCTAGTTACTATGTGAGGGTCAAGCACACTCAGTGCAGGTGGACTCTTCACAGTTAAACTCTAACACGCATCTACTGAGCATGTATAAACTATGATTTTATATGGGCTCATAATTTGACCAAATTTGGGTGGATTTTCACAGATATGACAAGAAGCATATCCCTGCCACTCAGACCACTTAGCCCACCCCTTCCCAATTCTGAATCCCTTCTGTAAAGCATTAGAACATTTCAAGTAAAAGAGCTAAAACATTTACAAATAATATATTTTTCCCTAGCTTCATTCTCAGAAACAGATCAACTGTTCTGGCTTTAATTTTCCTGATATATTCAGAATGAGGCAGACATACAGCATGGAAAAACTCAGCTCAAACAGTTTCAGTTTTACAAAGTTATAAGTAACTGGATATAAGGTATTATAACAGAATGTGTCAGGCAACCTTAATTATACCTGGTTACCAGCACTGCCTATAATAATAGCCATGTTAGTGTCTTAATACAAGAAAGCATCCCACATAGGATATGTAATAAAGACATTTACTATCTTCTTATATGTTTTACTTTTTTCTCTACTATAATAAATACAACTGCTGGAGGATGGTGCGATCCTGTGTCAGAATATGCTGAGGCCTTACTTCAAGTTAACATGATTCTTTTCTTTATTTCATCTCTCATAGTGGTGTGGTAAAAAAACAAGTCATTAAACTGTGTGATTGATGTTGTCTTTGTGTCCTTATTTCTCCTTTCTCAGAAAGGGCTGGAGAACATTCGCCCTATTGAGGAATGAAGCTGAAGTTTTGGGGAGATTTATGTATCTTTCACAATGCAGGGCCTGTGAGAGGGGAGAGTGTAAAATGAAGGTGGAAAATTGAGTGAATCATGGTGTTTGCAAAGAATGCAGATGAGCCCCTTCCTTGAAGAAAATTTAAGAGGATTAGTGTCTCAGGGTAAGGTTGCCACTTATTCCTAACAGTGGGATACAGGAATGTTAGGCACCCCATTACACCACAGTGCAGGCTGTCTGCATCCAAATCACAGCATAGGGGGAGGTCGGCCTCCAAGGGACCACTCCTCCTCCCACAAAGGTGAGCAAGGAGTGAGGGGGAAGGGCAGGAGTGGGCAAAGCCTTGCCTACACTGTGCAATACACCAGCCTGGGAGAAGAGAAGGAGTACTTTTGGCACCTTAGAGGCTAACAAATTTATTTGAGCATAAGCTTTCATGAGCTACAGCTCGCTTCATCGGATGCATTCAGTGGAAAATGCATCCGATGAAGTGAGCTGTAGCTCACGAAAGCTTATGCTCAAATAAATTTGTTAGTCTCTTAAGGTGCCACAAGTACTCCTTCTCTTTTTGCGAATACAGACTAACATGGCTGCTATTCTGAAACCAGCGTGGGAAAGTCAGCCTGGAGAGAAAAGTAATCTGCATCTGGTAAATGGCTGGCACAGGTGCTTGCCCCTGGAACAAGAAAGAGAAACCAGGGAGAAAAGTGTGACTTAAAATCACTAATCTGTGTCTGGGCAGCTATACCCTGCCCCTTATCCAAGGTAAAACTATTGCATTTTTGCAATCTAGCCCTTAATCTGTCAGACTAATGATGGGATAGGGCAGAATAGACTTCAGGTCCATGTTAGCACAGAGAAAGCCATCAAACATTAATTACTTCCCAGGGGAACGCAGAGTAAGTCACATTCAGTTTGTGTGTGATGTGAGTTACAGGGATATTTTAAAGTAGTGCAAGCTTGACAATAATATCAACATTATTCATTGAGGAAAAGCCCCTGCTGACTGCATTTCTATTTTGTTCTGCTGAACCATTGCAGCTACTTACAGATTTACTTTTTAATGTTACATATGATCTTTCAGACACACTATGGAACACTGTACAGCAATACACACACACATACAGAATACATATGTATCAAAGCCTGAGTTTGGGATTGGTTGAATTACTGAATGGTAAAACCATGACTATGTTATGTAGCTCTTTCTAAATGAGGGTAAATCCACACCATACCAGCATGGATTCTCCATATAACAAATATGTTGCAGAAAATTATATTAGGAATGTTTTAGAAACTTTAACAGAATTTTATTGGCATTTTTCTTATTACATTAGTTGTGAAGCTGGATGCCTTATTTACCATCAGTCCAGCTGTACAGAGCTCAGGGAAAGCCATTAAAAAAATCTGTAAAAAATGCCATAAAAGTGCATTTCTCTCTACATAAAAATGTATCGCCATTTTAAAGTCCATTCTCCTCTGACGTTCTAGGGCTAGAAGTGAGTGCTGGATCCCAGTACTGGCTTCTATTCCCATGGTATATAGCTCCTATTTCTTGACCTGCAGGGTCTAAAAGTTCATTTATGACATATTTATGTGTGCGAAAGCTGTGACCGGTCCAGGCCTGACTCTTCTTTGGTAGGGATAAGTTAGGAAGAAAATCTCACATTTTGGGGAGAAAGTTGTAATATTTCTATGGCAAGTTCTTTTTTTTATTATTATTGCAGCTATTTGAAGTTGGTTAGAGGGTACGTCTGTTAAAATAAGTCACAGGGAGATAGACTAGTGGAGAGAAAGTAGGTAAGACAATTATAGGTGGATGATAAATATATATACCACATTGTACATACATGGGTGTGTATGTATTTAATCTGTAAGTGTATGTATATAAATCTGTGCAGGGAACCTTGTAAATCCTCACTTTTCTTTTACTTTTAATTTTGTTTAATAGTATGTTTGAAAGTATGATTTTAAGATACAATACATTTGTTTTATTTCTGATATTCTCTCAGGAGTTGAATGGTGTCATTGTTTTCTTTGACCTGTAGTTCTTGAACTTTAAATATTATAGTGCTGTTTAATAAATTACATTTGTTCTGTGTGCGGCTTTGCTATGGTTGCTTTCTCAGGTTAAAACCCAGTGCAAGCTAATAACTGTTAGATGTGAAGGCATTAAACTTTCAGTCGCTCCGAGAATCTAATTTCCACCTGGCAAGATTCAAAATGCTGATGTTGCAGATAAAATAAATGTCATTTATATATAAAAGGTTATTCATTATTACAGTATGTTTAAAAGAACATGAACTATCAACTCATATAAACAGAAAGATAATCTGTTTCTTTCCAAACAGTTATAGTGCTTCCACTGCACTGCATAGAGTATTTCAGCAGCAATGCTGTACTGCGTCTCTTATAACAAGCTAAATCTTGAGATACCACTTTGGTTCCACCTCTGAAAGGGAGTGTATTTCTGAGGCCATTAGAAACATTTTAAACTTTGTTTTTAATTGAAAACACATAGTTGGGAACTGTCTATGCTCAAAGATGTGTTACCAATAAAAAACACATGGCTCATTCCTGCAGCTGTTCGCATTAGTGCCGTCTTTAGAATCAGTGAGATCACTCAAGCGATCAGTAGCTGAAGGATCAGGACTAATGTTTCTAAAAACAGCAGGGAGAAACCTTGAGGGCTAGATTTTTAATGCAAGACCTTTGCAAGTTCATGGACCTGTCAAGCACTGCATGAAACAGCATGCAACCAATTAGCTACATTTTGAAACAGAGAGGATGAGACTGTAGCAATGTGAAAATGTATCATACCCACAATGACCAAATCCTGCATTCCTTACCCAGGCAAAATATGCATTGAGTCAGAGTAAAAAATCAGGGTTGGACAAAAATTCAAGACATGAATCTTGCCCATTTCACATAGCTGTGAAGCTTGCACATCTTCCACTCAGAGGGGAAAGTAAGTCAGTATGGTCTGGTATGGCATACCGGCAAGAGCCGGCACACCATGCCGGACTGAACCGGACCGGCTTCCCCAGGCTGGCGATTTAAAGGGCTCAGGCTCCCTGCAGCGGCAGGAGCCCTGGGCCCTTTAAAGCACCACCCGAGCCCTGCTGCCACTACCCCGGGGCTCAGACAGTGTTTTAAAGGGCCAGGGCTCCCCTCAGTGGCAGGAGCCCTGGGCCCTTTAAAATGCCTCCCTGTTGCTGCTACCCCGGGGCTCCAGCAGCCAGGCTCTGGCAGAGATTTAAAGGGCCTGGAGCTCCGCTGCAGTAGTGGTGGCTGGAGCCCGAGCCCTTTAAATCACCCCTGAGCCGTGGGGCTCCTAGCTGCCTCCACAGCTGGGAGCTCCAGGGGTGATTTAAAGGCCCCGGGGCTCCCAGCCACAGTCGGGAGCCCTGTGGCCTTTAAATCTTTAAAGCTCCACTCCTTCCGGCTGAGGCCATGCTCTTCCGGTTGAGGCCACACCCCCGCTCAGGGCTCCGGTGTACCGGTAAGTCCTTTAGGTTACTTTCACCCCTGCTTTCACTGCAGATTCCAACTCATCCTGAGTAGCTTCCAACTGTGCCCGCTTTCATCTGCATCCTCCTCAGCCACCACATCCTCTACTCTGCTTCATCCCTTTTACCATCCACCAGCATCTCACTTCATCTGAACCAATAAATGACTTTTGAACATTAGTTTTTAAAATAGTTTGCTAGGTTCAGAAGAGATTCCTGAGGATAGCAAAGTGGCATCTTTAACAGGAGAAACCAAGAAACTGTAGCCTTAGATATGGATATGGATATGGATTACAGGGAAAATCCTGGGAACCGCCTCAGAGGGTGAGGTGGGAGAAGACCAGAAAAAACAAAGTTTGATTAATGATAGCAAGTCTGGATTCAGGCAGTGGAGACTATGCTTAAGTGATTTGCTGGAGTCTTTTGAAGTTTTTCTGAGCAATAGCTACGTGAAATACAGTGGATGTCATATACTTTGCTTAGATTTTTTTTTTTCAAAAAGTGTTTGACAAAGTTCCACACGACTGATTAATGGTTAAGGTAAATGCCACTAAACAGAAGGCTAAATAGAGTAGAAAATCACCTTACAAAATGGAGACCAAATATGAAAGATCAAATCCTCAGCTCCATTGACTTCAGTAGAGCTAAGCTGATTTACATAAACTGGTCCATACATTTTTCAAGTTGTAAAGAGTCTAAACATGGAGTAATATAACCATCATTTAAGGAAGCTCTGTTATTTTTTAATATGGAGCAGCGATAGACCTTACCTTAAACCCAATTTAAACATTTGGTGCTCATTAAAAAAAAATACACAAAAGGTGTTTTTCAATTAAATCCCCGTAACACCAGGAAAGCAATACTTAATTCTCTTTACAAAATATCTACATCACAGTATGTTTACCACATACAAGGTAGGCCAAATTCAATCCTGATGTAGATGCCAACAAATCTACTGAAGTCAATGGCATTGTACCATGGCTGATGTTGGCCTAATGTGTGTGTGATTATAGAGAGAGAGATTTACCAAGCATACTGAAAACAACAGGTCAAATTCGGAGGTGAGTCAAAGTTAACCTAAAGTAAGCCGCACTCACAGAGGCTCTTTGTCACCCTCAAGTAGCTAGGTTCTGGATTCAGTCGCCAACAACAACCCATGCAGGAATGTCACATTACATTAAATGCAACATACACCATCTTCTGGCCCACTTAGCCTGGCTATGAAACCAGTCTTGACTTCCTTCTAATATAATAAATATCTACTTAGTTATCTGGAGTATCCTAACTAATCATTAGCTTCTTATTTCAAAGGCGGGTGAATATCAGAAATGCGTTTTGCAAATATTTCAGTTCCATTATATCTCTAACTTCAGTATACTTTGCTGATGTCAGTCAGTTTGCATTTTGGTGACACTGGGCTCAGCCCTACAGGATTTAATGAAAATTCCCACACTCGCCTTTGTAATTAAACGCAGTGATTAGAGAAATATATCTTCCACTTAGACTGTGAGCTCTCTAGGGCAATAACTGTATCCTGTTACTTGTCTGTCCAGAACAATGGGACCCTGATTCCTGGGAGGTATCATACTTTAAACAGTGTTGCAAGCAGAAATCATTTCTTGCCAGTAGGCTGCACTCATGGAAGAGGCACAAAGGGGGGGGCGGCATGTGACCTCCCCACGTGACTCCTCCCCACCCCATTCCCAGCCCAGGGCCCCCGCACTCTCCCCGTCCCCTCCCCATGATCCACATCCATCTGACATTACCTGGGGGAGGGCTCTGTCCTCCTCCCGCTGCACAGACCCCAGGCAGGAGGACTCAGGAGATGCAGCTGCATGGAAGGGCTGGGGGCAGTAAAGCCATGCCAGAGGAGCTGCTAGCATGGGGCTGCCCAGTGTCCCCACGTTCTGCTTCTTTCAACACTGTGGTTCCTGGGAGTGCCCTGACCCACAGGGCTATCCCAGGAACTGCACCAGTGAAAGGAGCAGAATGTGCAGCTCCTCCGGGGCGGCTGCTCTACCACCCCCAGCCCTTCCACACAGCTGTGTCTCCTGAGTCCTTCTGCCTGAGGTCTGTACAGCAGCCCCGTCAGAGGACAGGGGCTGGGGCTGGGGTCTGTATAGCAGCCCCACCAGAGGAGCTGCCAGCATGTGGGGCTGCCTGGCAGCCCCACGCTGCTCCTTTCACCTCTGCAGTTCCCGGGAGAGCTCTTGCAGCTTTACTGCCCCCAGCCCTGTCCTTTGGCAGGGCTGTTGTACAGATCCCAGGCAGGAGGATGCAGGAGACACAGCTGCGGCATGAAAGAGCTGGGGGCGGGGCTGGGGCAGGCTCCTCCTGTGTCTTTCTGGTACATCGTACCAGCTATAAATATCTTACTGGTCCAGCATACCGCCCTACTTGCACCACTGACTTTAAATAACAATAATAGTACACTCGAGCTTTCCTTTTAAGGGCCATTTTTAGCCATTTTTAAATCCATTTAAATATACGGGTAGTTGAACTTCTGTGGAGTAACCATCAGAGCTAATCCAAACCTTCAAATAACTCAGAGTACATGTTCACTGTTTGGCTCTCCTATTTAAACACCACAGAGAAAATTCATCTGGTTACAAACTACCCATGCTCTGGCTCCTTTCTAACAAGTGTACATTCCTTTGTGAGGGTCATAAAATATATTGCTTTTATTTTTTAGTGTTCACACACTGTTTTTAAAATATGCTTCTAACTAAGTGGCATTGCTGTGATGTTTTTGCTATAGCTGAGAGGAAAAACGTAGCAAATTGAGGTTGCAGGCACATTACGAAATATATGATGCAAATACATGTGGTTTAGATGGAGTTGAATGATTTTGCCTAACTACAGTGAAGATGACATACAACAAAACAAAACAAAAAAAACAGTGCAGTTGTTAGCCAATGAAGCATAAACTACTGGCCAAGAGGAAAGACCTCTTTAAAGTCCTCTGTGGCCATATCCATGCCTGCCATGAAGAACACGCTCTACTGATACATAATGTACAGTACTAGATTTATTCCTGTAGCAGTAGTAGAATACTTTTGGAGGAAAGAAGGCACAGATGTCAGATCCAAGTGTGGGTTCAGGTTCCAGTGAAGCTATTGTATGTTAGACTCCTGGAAACAGCAATCTCAGGACAGTTGGGAAAAGATGCACAAAATCTGTTAAAAGATTTAGTGAATCCAACAGAAGTTCAGCCAGAGGTGAAAATTGATTAATCAGAAAGGTAGCAAAGACCACTTGGCATCTTGGGCCAAATTCAGCACTGCATTATTCCCGTTTTAGACTGGTGTAGCATCACTGATTTCAGTGGAGTTACAGCAGAGTAAAATTGGAATAATTCAGTCATGAATCAGCTCTCTGAAATGATTTACTTAGAGCTGAAATGCAGTTAAGCTGTTTCACAAGTACCAAAAATAATTCCATTCTTTGAGAAATAAAGTTTATATGGGCAAGAGCAGTATGGCATTGATTGACCTACCTATAAAGCGTGCAGTCTTCTAAAAAGAGTGTACAGCATTCTTAGTTTGCTAGTATTACAACACTTGTTCTCATTATGACTCTGCAGGAACAATTCTGTGCATTTCCTCACTATGGTTCTGATTCACCTCAAAGATACTCCAGTTTTACACCAGTGTAAATCCATTGACTTCCATGCAGTTACGCAACATAAAACTGGAGTAATATAGTGTGATTAAATTCAGGTCAAGCTTGCAATGAACAAAGGTATTACCAACGTTAGGCCTCAAATTTCTGGATGCTTCAAAAAGCAAGCCTTGCAAAATTAAGTTTAAACTTGTGGTCAGGATGCGCTGCAACCAGATAACATTTTGTGCTGACTCCTATGTACTTATCAAACCCGCATTAACCACATTTAAGACCCAATTGGTTACAGGAGATAAATAGGCCTAAATTATACGATTAACTGACAATTGGCTACAAGGAGATAAGTATGTAACAATTATATGATTAGGGCGACCACACTAACTGCATTAACAATGTGGTCCACCCTGATTGGTCAATCTGTTTTAAAACACGGCTGACAGACCAGAAAAAAATTACGAAGACACAGAACCAGTGTGTGTTGTTGGTCATAAGAGATATCTGATCCACACCCCCGAACCAAAGGGATGTGCACTTCTCGACTGTCTGTACCTGGCCCGTGTGGAAAAACGATCGACCGAAGGATAACGTATTTTCGGGCAAATGTAGGGTAAGATTATGGAGTAAAGAAGTCTGGTTGCTCGAGCTGATTTGATTTTAGTTGTATCGATACTGTAGTGTAAAACCAGTGGTAAGTGACTGGTGTGTGATAGTTTTACATGTACTTGTGCTTGTCTTCAGTATAACTTGCCGTTTCTATTAATCCTTATTCAGAGCTGGTCTTTAATCTTTCTTTTCTTATTTTGTCTGTGTTGCCTTCATAGCTGAAAAATCAATAAAAACCTTTTTTTGCGGAATAATTAGTAGTTTTAATATCTCTTGTACGGGCACCACTCAACCTCATTACATCTGTGTTGGGTGGTGGGAAGTAGTGATCACCCAAGGCTTAATTAGGGCCCTGATGCGTGTCTCCTTCTTCCTTCATCTCTGCATGGCGTAGTTGGCAGGGTTTCCGGATAAAAACTGGGATGAGGGGATGCAGTCAGACACTTTAACCTCTCTGCCCTGAAACCCATAAGCCTCTAAAGACTCTGCGGCATGGTATATTTGTGGTTTAAGGGACGGAGTCTGATTCTTAAAAATCAGCCTTGGAACTTAGTTCCAAAAGACTCTCCGGCGTAATTTTTCTGTTTCGATCAGTGACTCTGTCTGAGTCTTAAAACTCAGCCTGACAGCCAAAGAGCTGTGCAAGATACAGAGGCATATCTACAGCTAAAACAGATGGCAAACTGAAGGCACGCATAGACTCTGCGGTTAATGTTTCCAGACGCGTGGTTACATCTGCCAGTGTAATCACATAGATAATAGCAGAACTGTAGACATCTGATCTGGGGAGCGAGAGACTGTATTTCGTTTGACAATAAACCTGCCCAGGTGCCTTCATACCTTATCAGAGTCTGTGGTCTTTGGGGGTTCTCTCAGCGTCTGCTGTGTCAGCTATCTGCGCAGAGCCGGGGAAGCACACAGAGGGAGCACCTACACGCAGCCAACTGTTATCAACACTGGATAGAGCAGAGCACCACACCGGTGGCATCTGACAACACTGGTCACCCCGACCACTGATCGGTTGAGTAAGCAAGCTGTCCACTGTAGGAATAGCGATCTAATTTGACAGAAAACCATGAGCTAGGGAACCCCCTTAACTCCTCCCTGCAAATCCCCACAGAGTTTAAAGAAATGTAATGGGATGAAATTTGTAAGGCGGGGCAGAGACTGTAGCCTTAAAATGTAAAATATTGCAAACTATAACCACGGCTGCTAAATGGTTAAGACAACATGCCACAAAATTGGTAGGGCAAGTTACAGTAACAAGGAAGGAGTTAAAAAAATCAAAAGAAGCTACACAGCCCTGGAATGCTCTCACCCCTCTTGCAGGGTGGCAAGCAGCCCAAAGACAGCCAGCACAGGAACAGAATAAAACATTGGAAACAGCTGCAAGGAACCTACAAAAAATACATGTGCTGTCCCTTATAAATATTTTTGGTGAACAGCAGGCTTCAGGTAGCTACCCTGTGCCTGAAGAATGGGGACAGAAATGGAAAAAGGTGGCCCTAGCAAAATGAAAAGATGAAACTGGGTCCACTGCATTGCAATCACCACCTTATAATAAAAGCCAGGTTCTGGTTAAACTTAAACTGAGACCTAGACTGGTGCCTGTCAGAACGGGACAAGTAAGTGCACAAATGAAAAAAGTAGCACACAATACTTTCCCTGAATTGGTAAATCAAATGAAGGAAAAAATGGAACAGTTCACAGAGCACACTAGGATACAGGAGCTGCGATTCGATCGCAGGGGAATGAATAAAAAATAATTTCAAAGTAAAAAACCAAAATTAAGCAGGTTAATACCTAAAATTGATGCATTAAGACATGGAGTTGCCCAAAAACAGTTAACTACAGCAAAAAGGAGCACTCTCGCCATCCATTTGGCATGCACACAAAAGCAACAGACACTGGGGGAACAAATTCAGGTTTTACAAGAGCAGGTAACTACCCCCACTTTCCTCTCAAAGACAGGATAAAAACCAGGGGGCGCAGTTCCCAACTGCTTTGACCCATGGAAACACACTCCGTGCTCATATCTAAAAATATAACCTTTTTACATACTGGTTAAGTTTTGTCCTTTATATGCTTTCTCAGTTTACTAAACTCGCTGCTGCTGCCTGTACTTTCATACACCTTGATAGAGTTAATCTCTCTTGGCTCAGGTCTCGCTACCTTCCTAGGTTGCTCTTCACCCCACATTTTCCCCACCTCTCCTCACTTTAGCTCTCTCTCTTTGTTTTAAAAGTGAAAAGTTATAGTTTTTACAGAAACCTCCAAAGGATAAAGCAATTGAAAACAGAACAAAACAACAAACAAAGAGAAAACAAGGTAAAAACTTTACATAAATCCAATAAATTAATTATTTTAACCCTTCAGGAATGCAACAGCTGGAATTATTCATAACTTACTTAAAGATATGCTTGCCAACCAGCAACAATGCACACTCTTTTCTTATTTCCATTTAGCAAAGTTTTAAAATAATGTTAAATATGAAGTAATGGAAAATGCCTTAAGTTACTAAATTAATACAACAAATTTTGCAAGTAATTATATGAATTTTATCAATTTTTATTAAAAGTTTTAAATAACAAGGTAATAACTTGCTTATTTAAATGTTTAACCCTTTTGTTTATTTTGTATTTTTGTTTGCCTTATTTTGTATAGTTATAAATAGAATTCTGGTGCCATTTGTTTTTAATTGTAAGTTGTCCTGTACGTCATGTGTGTTGTATATTGTGTGTGTCACATGACTATTTTTTATTATTTTTATTTTGTTGCAACAAAAGTCAATTTTATACCCTTTTAAAATATATGTATATATGGTACCACACTATTTTAAGATCATGGTTGGGGTATAATCATAGTATTATTAGCACCAATTTTTGTGCAAAGATCAAAAAGGTTTCAGTTACAAATATATGTACATATATATCTGCCTCAACAAATAACGCAACTGCAAACAAAAGAATTCTCTTTTACCTATCACAGTTTTGTTTTGTTTTTTAATTTTTTTTATTTGTTATTCAAAGAAAAAATGTAAGCAATCTCAACATTAAGGTAAAGATAGTATTAACAAAATGTCAATTTATTGTGTGGGCTTTTTATAAACTTATTTTCACTTTTGAATATAGCTATAAGAATGTGATAGCAAAAATGTTTAAAAATACCAATTTATGCATAAAGCTAACCAAATAATTTCAACAGGTTTCCATATTTTCAACAGGTTTCCACCTTGGGCTCCCAAACATAGCAAAGCATCATGAAAGTTTAATACCCTCAAAGTATTTGCATGGACCTGTCTTTAAAATTTATTTTGGTTTAATTTATAGTTGATTTAATTTTATACGCTTTTCTTTTGTTATGTTATGTTAATGGGAAGCAATGGTTGTTAAAGTTTGTGCTTCGAAACAGTTAACAAGAGTGAATTTGGTATCACAAGCAAATTAACTCTAAAAAGCTTGTTAATATTATGTTACTAACTCTTTTGCTGAAACAAAGTGTTCAGCAAGGGAAAGCAATACACCTTCTCATGGAAGATTATGAGCATTTATTTTAGCTGTTAAGCATTACATTTAGTATAAAATATTAGTATGCATCTCAAATGAAAATGAATGCCTATACAACAATTGCAAAAAGTATAGCTTCTGTTATAAAAAACTTGCTCCCTATTACATTGTAAACACACTAAATTAATCTGTGTATTACATTTGGATTACTAAAACCAAAAGAAATGTAAAAAACAACAAACAAAATCCCATCTTTATTATGTTAACTAACTAGCTGTTTAAGTTGCATCCCACAGACTAAAGACACCAAAAGATATCACACCACAAAAATACCAAATGATACCGGTATACAGTGAAAAAAAACCCCGAACATCAAGAAAAGAAAAATGAAGTGCTTTATAAATAAGAGACTGGTCAAATAACAATCAGCTAAAAACCACTACCTGAACCAGACAACTTGGTTACTCTGTAAAAACAACTGTATCATTGCTGTACAACATTTACAATGTGCATAACCTTGCTAAACTGTTTACAACAAATGAATGGCAGCAAACAACATGAAGGCAGGGAAAAAACAAATTAGTAAAGAAGTTAAGTTACACAGCAACTACAAATTGGGTAAACAAATTCCCTGTTAGGACCAGTCATAATTTGGGTTACTAACACTGCATCCTAACTAAGGCACATGTTATTCAAAACAACATGTTCAGTGTCTTCCCTATCAATTTTGTTCAGTGTCTGGGTACCAATACTAATCCTGACACAGCAATATTTGAGAAATTGGTTACTGTCCATTCAGTAGGTTTTCTGAAAAACAACATCCATAAAAACTGGATCTACGTCAACTACTGGTGTATCTCAGGGCAATGCAATCCATGGAACAGAGAAGCTAGCAGTTACTAATCATAATATAAATGGTTACTGTAATTGCCCTAATAAAAGTAGGTTGCTATCTGCAGTACCACAAGGGCCAAACTACAACAACAGACTGGAAAAGAATTGTTATGCTTGGATATAAAGTGCTGTTATCCTCAGTCAAGGTCCCAGACCTAACATTCCCAGGCCCACACTTTCTTCTGGGATTGTTAATCTGTTTTACCATAGTTATTGCTGGAGCCTTAATGTTTGCCTGCATTCGCTATTTGCCCCCTGTTATAACGGGATATACACAAATAAATGTTGTTTTTGCTAAGCCAGAAGTTTAGGCCTCGGAGGGGATGTGATTAAAGTAATGTCAAGCTTGCAATGAACAAAGGTATTACCAACGTTAGGCCTCAAACTTCTGGATGCTTCAAAAAGCAAGCCTTACAAAATTAAGTTTAAACTTGTGGTCAGGATGCGCTGCAACCAGATAACATTTTGTGCTGACTCCTATGTACTTATCAAACCCGCATTAACCACATTTAAGACCCAATTGGCTACAGGAGATAAATAGGCCTAAATTATATGATTAACTGACAATTGGCTACAAGGAGATAAGTATGCATCAATTATATGATTAAGGTGACCACACTAACCGCATTAATAATGTGGTCCACCCTGACTGGTTGGTCTGTTTTAAAACACGGCCGACAGACCAGAAAAAAATTATGAAGACACAGAACCAGTGTGTGCTGTTGGTCATAAGAGATATCTGATCCACACCCCCTGCACCAAAAGGATGTGCACTTCTCGACTGTACGTACCTGGCCAGTGTGGAAAAACGACCGACTGAAGGGTAACGTATTTTCAGGCAAATGTAGGGTAAGATTATGGAGTAAAGAAGTCTGGTTGCTCGAGCTGATTTGATTTTAGTTGTATCGATACCGTAGTGTAGAACCAGTGGTAAGTGACTGGTGTGTGATAGCTTTACATGTACTTGTGCTTGTCTTCAGTATAACTTGCCATTTATATTAATCCTTATTCAGAGCTGGTCTTTAATCTTTCTTTTCTTATTTTGTCTGTGTTGCCTTCATAGCTGAAAAATCAATAAAAACCATTTTTTGAGGAATAATTAGTCGTTTTAATATCTCTTGTACGGGCACCACTCAACCTCATTACATCTGTATTGGGTGGTGGAAAGTGGCAATCACCTAGGGCTTAATTAGGGCCCTGGTGTGTGTCTCCTCCTTCCTTCATCTCTGCACATAGCAGTGAAGCAGGCGCAACTTTTTTGCAATGATTCCCTTGGACAGGAAATTGTCACTGCATGGCCAGAAAACAAAGCTTGCAAATAGAGGCAGTACATATGTTCCTAAGAAAAAGTAGGACAAAGACCAAATCACATCTGTGCAAAAATAACAGATGTCTTTAAATGTATTGAAGTGTCAGGGGCTCATATGCCATAAGGCTTCTCTTTTTTCACACTCTCTAATGGACACTGCATGCACTGTCAAATTGGAGATGTAGGTGTATATCTGGTTTCATCTCTAGAGAAAAGCCACTCAGTGTTATAGAAGTCATATATTGTACGTTTTACCTCTGCATAATCCTTCCCTAGATCAAACAAACATGTGCTTGATCTGAAACAGGTAATTCTATCTCACACTTAAAAAAATTTCCCACCCTCTTAGAGAAGCCAAAATCTCAAACTGATATATAATGTTATTTATTTGCATTGTATTAACATCTAAAGGCCCCAATCAAGATCTGGGCCCCATTGTGCTGATTCACTGGTATCCAACCTGCGGATACCCCTAAAATGCCCTTGTGTTAAAAGGAAAATGTGTATCTCATTATGAATTGAAAATGTGTCCCCTGCAGGAGCAGGAAGATGCCTTCCCAACTGTGTCCCACAGTTCCCCTGCAGTCCTGAAGCAGCTCTGATGGGACCTGGGAGTGCTCTTCACCTGCCCCTCCCTGCCACAGCTGCTTAGCCACATTGTGTGGAAAGCAGGAGAGAGTAGCTCTGGCTGCTCCGTTCCCTGTTTCCCTGCTGGTCTAAGGAAACCCCAGGGAGGGCAGGATAGGAGCTTGACTGGCTCCTGAGCCAAGGGAAGTTCCTAGCAAAGGATGGCTCCCATCCCTCATACAGCCTCCAAGGGCAGCCCAGCAGAGGTGAAAAGGAAAAACCAATAACCTGTTACAGTTCTCTCCTCCAGGTTTGCCCTGACCTGCTCTAATCTGTCCTATCTGGCAACCATTCCCTGGAAGCCATATGTCAGCTGGGGATAGCCAGAGCACAATCTGCTCCTGCCATAACCTGCCAACATGCTTCTTGTACCAGGGGCCGTAGGGAGGGAGGTATAGGAGCCAGTGATGTCACAGCCACGTCTGCTGGAGAATCCTCAGCAGCGGAATTGCAGATGGTTTTCATGCCCTTTGTGCTTCACTGAAAAGTGCACAGGAAATGGAACAAGGCTTAGAATCTACCTCAAACCACTGATCATGGCCCTTTGATCTTTCATAAATATAATGTTGACCCTGGAGCTGATCTAGGCTAGGCACTCTACAAAGACATAGTAAAGGATGACCCCTAGTCCAAAGAGTTTGCCATCTAAATAGATCAGTCAGCCAAAAAGAGTGAAAGGAAATATCCCCAATGTACAGATGGGGGACTGAAGTACAGAGACATTAAGAGGAAATACTTGCCCAAGATCACACATGAAGTCTGTGGCAGATCTGGAAATTTAATCTAGATCATCTGGGCCACAGTCCAGTGCCTTAACCTAACCATAAGACCAACTTTTCTTCATGGGCACGTGCTGGGTTCCTAGCTCCAGAAAAGAACACCGCTGCCTGCAGCCTCAGAATGAGGGCCGTTAATGACCCATACACAGAACCCTGGATGACTGAGCCAAAAAGGCAGATGTTCATTGTTGTCATCAGCTAGAAGTTGCTTTTACACAGAGTGTAAAAGAGTGCTCTGATTAACATTTCATTTTGTATAATTCAATGAATCTAGAGTATTTTCACTAGGTTATAAATTATTTGCTTCAGCACGAATATGGGAATTTTTTCCTGTTCAAAAATGCCTTAAATGATTGAAAATGGAATGAGTGCTTTTATATCCCATGTGAGTTAAAATTGCTGGCATCAGCCAGGCATGCATCTTGGCTAGCCCAGAAAAAAATAATATAGTTTATGGAAGTGAGAGACAGTGCGGGAATCGGAACAAACGGCTGAGGCAGAGATGATTTTCTATTTGTGTTCTATGCCTAAGTCTATGGAAGATAATGGAAAAATCTTCCATTGACTTCAGTGAGGTTTGCATCAGGCCCTGAGATAGGTACTGATGTTTTCATTGTGGACTGAGATGTCTTTGTATATTTACAATCATATATGGGTAAGATGGTGTTTGGCATCTTGCATTGCCCCTGCCCATGCAGTACCTGTTCTGAAGATAAACAGAGAACGTCACGTTCCAGTACCAGCAATCAAAACACTTAAAATAGTTCAAGATTCCAGGTGATTTGATTAGCTAAAGATGTCACCTACTTACTACTACAGGGTGGGTAGGAAGGCTAGCAGTACGAAGAAAAGGTAGGCATCGTATGTGTCCCACTATTGGTTGCCATTCCCAGCCTGGGAAAGCTTACGGAAAACTTGGGCAAGCTAGCATCCCTCCCACAGCCATAGCCCATCTGTATTTGTGTATGAATACTCTGTCCTGATTTATTTAGCAAATAGTTAATATTGTGCATCTATTTAAGGACTATTTGATTATTCTCATTACTGCGGCGCTTTTGTAGACACTTGCCCACAGGCACAGCTCTCTGAAAAGGTAATCAGAAGTACAATTTCCATAATTTATACAGTTGGGGTTTTTGCTTGATTGTGTTTATTGTCACTATCATTACTATAAGTAACGTCCTGTGGGATATTAGTATCATTATTATTCTGTGTGAACAGCACAACTTTGGTTGTAACTATGTAAAGAATGCCAAATAATACAAAACATGGAAGAATATAGCAAAGGGAACAATGCCGCACTAAGAGACACAAACTACCTAATAACCATTTTCTTTTTCCTTTCCCAAGAGGGGGTTGGTGACATTGTAAAGGTGATCTCAGAGCCAATTTACAGTGACAAGTAGAGCTCATATTTCTTGTCTCAGAACAGGGTGGGCAAATTCACCTTACCTTCCTTGAGGAGTCCTCCACTCTTCCGTCTCTAACTTCTGGGATTACATT
This sequence comes from Eretmochelys imbricata, assembly GCF_965152235.1. Taxonomy (NCBI): domain Eukaryota; kingdom Metazoa; phylum Chordata; order Testudines; family Cheloniidae; genus Eretmochelys; species Eretmochelys imbricata. The sequence goes on from NC_135573.1 coordinate 248,068,810, forward strand.
CAACAAGAGAATGAGTGGTAGAAAGAAAAACCTGCCGCTCTGTTGAGAGGCACAGGGATCTCCAAGAACTGATAAACCACCATAAATGGGAAAAGTATCCAGATTTAAATGGCCCCCGTGAGCTATTTCACCCATCATAACACGATGAAGGGAACGAAACAATTTGAACTTCACATGCAGCTCAGTTTTCACACAGAGGTGCCTGAACAGGGCACACAAATGTTACACTGAGGTCCCCTAAACCACCGCTTAATGTATAAAATCAGCACCTGTGCACCTGCATCCTAAATTAAGAGCCTACTAAAATGCCTACATTCGGAAGTTGGGGACAGAATGCTCATTGCTGTGTCTGTGTCATCTCTGCACACTTCAGAAACCAATGGTACAAGGGGAAATACTTGTTTTTTCAAAATGGGCTATAAATGGGGTTGTTCTGGTCCATGTCTTGAGTTGGGTATGCCCACAAAGGCCAATAAAAAACAAATTGGTTTATGCATAATGTTTCAATGTGCCTAATCCAGGAGTGGATCGAGCAATCAGAAATGTGTATGCACACAAGCTACTCCACTGCTCCCAACTGCAGTATTTTCATAATCTCCCCCAAAAAGTATGCCATTGCACGCAATATAATCACTAAGGGCCATATTCTAACATAAACCCTAGCCTAGTCCCGCTCCAGATTTGAACAATTCTTCCTCAATCAACGTCAAAGGACCACATTTCAGCCAGTCCCTAAACCTAACCTGGATACAAACTCTTCTTCCTTGACCCATCTCAAAAAAGAGATCATCAGTCTTCAGAAAGAAATGTTAAATACAGTTATTCTGATAAACAGATACTAGCTAATTAGTAGACAATTACTTCATTGCTACAGAAGAGACAAAACACTACAATTTTAAACATGTTTTATCTTTATGATAGTTATCATTACTAATTATCACTTTACATAAAGACTTAAAATCCATTTAAAACATATATATTGGAAGTAACTATGTATAAATTACACTGAAAACGCAGTTTACAGTAGGGTAGGAGGGTCACCTTTACCCCAGTATTCTATTCCAACATAAAAATGAGAGTACCATTCTTTTCTTGTTCTCCCAATCCTTTCTCCAAAAACAGTATGATAAACTGACAAAACTGTTTCCAAACTATTTTTCAGAAACCTGCCATGAACCATCCAGAGATCTGGAACGATTTTAGAGTTATTCTTCCTCTTATCAGCTTATTATCCCAGCTTCTGAAAACTCCCTTTCAGTTTCCCATCTCTAGGATGAGATAATACAATGGAAATAATATCAATGTTTATGTTATATAGAGAGCCTTTTAAGTGTGTTATCAGCGAGAAAAATAAAAGCAGAGGCCCTGTCCAAAAATATAAATTCTGTCTCTATCTGTGGAAATTTAGCATATTTTTATTTTCATATATGCTGGCTGGGAGTTGCTTGTTTGAAAGTAGAATGTAACATTTTATGAAAGTTTTACATGGATGAATAGCGTTCAGACTTTGATACCATTTTTAAATGATAGTTTTCTACTAAGTAAAGATGAAGCAATTTATTTATTTTAATCACAGAGGATATTAATCATATATAAAATAAGATACAAAATTCCCCAAGTGTGAAATTAATAACATACATATAATAATATACATCTTGGGCTGTTTTAAAGGTTGCACAATAGCAATTTTTAGCTTTTGAGTAAAGACCATATGTACACAAGATCTGTTAAAGGAGCAAGTAAAAATAAGAAGAGACATGAAATATCTGATTAAAGAATGAAAGGGGTAAGGAGTCTTTCCCTCAAGATACAGCATTTCACAGATGGCCAGGTGCACTGTTGCTTTCCTCTAGAACATCCTGGGTGAGCTCCTGGCTCCACTGATGCCCATGACAAAACTCCTTTGACAATCATTGGAAGCATGATGGTGGATTAGATTGACCTTTGGTTTGCTATAGCACGGCAGGTTCTTATGCATGGAACACCCCTCCCTGAATTAGACCATTAAGATACTTCATGCTCTTCTGTTCATATCCCTTCTCAAGACCTTGTTCTACTGTTATGTTTACTGGGAGTCATCAACTGATAATGACTAAGGAGAGGGCCAGTGGAGATTGTGATAGTTTTATTTTTCAGAATAATCCAGTTGTGACATAACTGGCATACATCACAACGTGATTTTGTCACTATTACCTTCAGCTTCCCAAATTCACTTTTTATTATCTTACAATAAAGGCTGCCCCTGCTGCCACTGAAGCCAATGGCCAAACTTCCAGTGATTGCACTGGTGCAGGATCAAGGCCTTAGAATGTAAACTCTTTGTGGCAGGGATCACGTTCTGCAACATGTCTGTACAGCACTTTGTGCCCCTGACCCTTGCTGTCGTGGTTGGGCCTACCACAATTGAAATACGGAGCAATATGACCATGATAGAGTTTTAAACACCACAGAGTAAGGACATTTGTGAAATATGGTGGTGACGCATTTTTCTTCTTGCTTGATGTTAACAACAATGGTTGGCAGTGTTGGTATCCACACACCTTAATACCCAGTTTTCCTAACATGTATTATTCTGTTCATACATGGGGAAAAATAATCATGCAATACTGTTGAGCCACGGCAATTTTTTCACAAGTAAGCTTAAACGTGGTAGTTTTGCAGTGGCCAGGGGGGATCTCAGGTGTAGGAGAAGTTACTGAGGGATTAAAGTGTTCAGCTCCTCTAAAAATCAGGGTGTTTCTATTTAGGCGCTTAAATATGAATTTAGGCACCTACAGTAGAAAAATTTGGCTTTAGGTGATTTCTTTTGCCTTGCAACTCGAAAGTCATGGTTTCCTACCTCAACACAAGGAGCATCTATCATTTGTTCTTTGTCCTGATTCCTGAAACTAGAGAAAGGTGATGTTAAAAGATTTCAGTCACTGATCTTCAGAGCTACTGTATCTAGCAGGACAGACGTACCTGTCCAACATCAGATTTTTGGCCGAAACTTGGGATTTTGCAGGATTTCTCAGACTCTCAAGATTGCTTCCAAAAATGTCAGAACTTTCAAAGTGCCACAGGTGGAGCTGCATGCTTCAACCATGACAGTTAGGTTTACAAGAAGGCACTATCCAAACAAGAGTGCAAATAAACTATTTCTTGATCCTCACCACTGTTTTTACTCACAGGTATCAGGAATGTCATTTTAATGTCATTTTTCTCAGAAACACGTATATTGTTAATGCAATTTTTGTTTTCAAATGGTAGAGAGAAATCCAGGGGTGGATCAGGAGAGAAGAAAACCTCGTGGTTTCCAATTTCCCCATTGTGGGAAATGAGAACAGATGAGAACAGGTGACTGACCAGGGAACCAAAGTGTCAATGATTTTTCTAATGAGTATGGCACTCCAGCATTTCTTCAGTCTTTCTGGGTTTCAGCTGCTATTTTCAAGGAAAGTGAAACATTTAATTAAATCTAGATGCCTAGAAACAAATCTGTTCTCATACCACTGTGTATCATTTATACCCATTTTTACTGATGAGGGTTTGGCACCACCCCGTGGCCAGTCTGAGTTACTCATTTAAAGTGACAAGATATTATAAACACTTTTTTTTTTCACTCTTGTGAACCATAAAAAATGAGTTAGAACCTAAAAACTATTTCAGCCTCTGTTAGAAGGAGACACTAAAAATCTGTACTGGATTCTTACTATTAGATAAGATAAGTGGTTAGGGCACTCGCCTAGGACTTGAGAGACCAGCGTTCAATTCTCTGCTCTGCCACAGCTATCCTGCATGACCTTGGGCAAGTCACTTTGCCTCTTTGTGCTTCAGTTTTCCATCTGTAAAAATGGAGATAAAAGCACTTCCCTACTTCACAGTGGTGTTATGAGGATAATACATTAAATATTAAGTGCTTTGAGATCTACTGATGAAAAGCATTATATAAGGACTAGGTGTTACTATTATTTTAAAAGTAGGGACAATTAGTTCTGAGCAACAGTGAGGTACAATTTCCATCCGAACCTCATTTTTTCAGTAGCTTATAACTTTTCCAAACATATTACTTTTGCGTTCAAGGTTTCCACAGCGAGTCTCACCCCAAAAGTTCAGCAACTCCAGCCCAAAATTAGAATAGGACAATAAAAACAGCTATTAAAGACAAATCTATCCTCCTCTCTACATAGAGAATTTGGTAATTATTTTATAATTATTTAAATGCAGTAATAAACAGGTAAATATCATTTAGTTTACGATGGAAAACCTTGAATATTCCATTAGTCCAAAGAACATTTGGATTTTTTGTAAATGGAATAAGCAGATTATTTGCAAAGTTTGGAAAAACCAGAAAACATAAAGTCAGCACGTCCTAAGCATATGCATGTGTGGCTCTTAGCTAAGGGACCTATTTAATGACTAGCAATTATTTTTGCAAATTCTTAGGGTCAAAGTCAGAAGAGATGGATGAGATAGTTTAAATCAGATTATTTTACTCTCTGACTCCCTCAGACCTACTTAGTGATGTATACAGGATTCTAAGTTGGTGTAAATGGACGTAGAATGAAAGGACTAGAAGGGACCACAAGGGTCATCTTGTTTAATCCCCATGTCTCCATGGTTGCAGTCTCCCCATTCTGGATCTCTTGGAGGGCTCAATGCAGACGTAAGGATCCACCAATAAGGAGGAGGTGGGAATGAGAGGGGATGGATTGGGGAAGGACCATATCTCCCAGAAGACATTCCATAGGCAAGTTAATACAACCTGCGGCTGAATTAGTTCTTCTGCAGAGCCCCATGCATGCTGGGACATCTATAACAAGGGATCCAAAGGTCCCATGCCACTTGAGGAGTCCCTGACAAAGTCACGCTGGCAGAGAGTATGAACAGAGATGAAGGATGCCCAGAATCAGTGCAGAGGCACAGGGCCTCCTTGTGGATAATCTTGCAAACCCAGCAGATATTGGGGTTCCACAGGGTTTGAGGGAAGGATGCCTCATTTCTTCTGCTAAGGACAAACCCCATCCAGAATGAGAGAATGCAGAGGACACTCAACAAAGGTAACCCTGTGTGGTTTTCTGGTCTTTACACAAGTATTTATAATCGGGATATGATCTAGCCTATGCACAAATGACAGCTGTGGAGACGCTGAGAAAGTTCCAAAGGTAACCTGAACATGGTTACAGCCTTTTATGTTACAGAAAAGCATACATTTAGCTTTACACATAGGATATAGTTTGCTTCAAAGCGCAATATTGAGAAGCAACATATCACATTTTATAGGAATATGATTTCACTTTTTTACTGAAAAGTATCTATAAATATTCACAATCTGGAATTGTGAACATTTATAGATACTTTTCAGTAAAATATATTTACATTTAAATCCACAATTTATCTTCCTTCAGGTACAATATTACCAAGCTTTGTTCTGTCATTTTTATAATTAACAAAAATATTTTATCTTCTGTTGAAATACTGTATTGACATTCTTGTAAAATATATACAATATATATACAAATGAAAAAGCTCTTAAATAATAAATTTTAACTACAGTAATCAAATGAAAAATTCTAAATATAGCCAGCCATATTTGTACACGCAGAAAAAGACCATTTCTCTGCTTTATAAGGATTGTTGCAAGAGCAACAGTAGTTTTTCTGACTCTTCTGACTGAGGTAATGCCCACCTCTTCTTTACATACTGAATGTCAATTATTCCAGATTGTTTGGCCAATGCGATCCCCAACAGACCATTTGTTTTTTCCGGTTCACCCAATACAACCATAGTCATAACCCTGAAAGCAAAAGAGGAGGTGTTTTTTAAATGGAGACAAAATGAATGAAAATGGAAACCCCCAATGTGTACTGAGCACTTCAAAAGCTTGCTAATAGGAAATTATAATTAACTGAATTATCTGCCAAAAAAACAGGTAAAATGCCAGAAATGGAAATACAGAGAAACATATTATGCTATGACAAGCAACAAGAAAATGACCAATCAGCTGCAATAATGCACATACATATATTTGAGGGGGAAATTTTTATCTTGGTACACAGCCTCCATGTGATCAAATGTCTAATCATGCTTTAAACATTAGTTCAAGTAAAACAGCTATTACTGTACAAAACTTAAAAAATAATTGTAGCAGCTTTTAAAAATTATGTTTATTTTATACTGATTTTCCCCAAAATCTTACATGAGCCAGCGATCCTAGCCAGACTCTTATCAGGCTGGGTTACTCTGTACAAAGTAAATATTTAAAAGTAAGGACAGAGAAATAAAAGTTTCCTGTTCCCACTCAGGAAAAATAATCATAATTTATTTCTATATATATTTTAAGCATATATATATGTATGCATTTTAATAGTATCCCTCTCTTCAACTCTTCATATTTTCCCTGTCATCTTGGGGATTGATCCTGCTGACTGTTCTGGACCTGAGTCAGCAAAACATTTAAGCATATGCTTAATTTTAAGCATATGAGTAATCCAGTTGATTTAAATGGGAACAGAATTTGACCATCTGTAACAGCTTGATGCTGCAGCGGCCCCATGCACAGAACTCCCACAGATGACACTGTGCTTTGCTGTGATTTACACTAAGAACATTTTACTCTTCTCTGACAGTGTTAAAGGACCTTGGAGTGGTCACTCCACTGTAAGGAGTCGCTCACTGTAAGGCCTCTTTACACTGCCAGAACAGGTAAAAAAAATGTTTGTGTAAATAAAAATCAGGCATAATGCAAGTTTCTTGCTGACAGCAATCACAAATTCATGCTCTAATGGAGGTGTAAAGTTAAGCAAAAAAAAAAAAGAAAAAAACTAACAAAAAGGCAGATTCAGTGCAAATTTGCCATCTTCTAACAGCAAGAAAAAGCAAAAGTCATTTAATTTACTTACTTATCTGATTGGATAATTTGTTTGGCTACAGGACACAAGTCGTTTTCCAGTAGATCCCAAATGTAAACACAAGATGATGCATCCAGGACAAAAAACACAGCAGGTCTTGTAAGAGCCCACTGGAGGGCAATAACTGGCTGGCCATTTGTGCTGTCATTCCACTGTATGAGGGGATGCTCTGAAGTCATTTGGTGCAATCTAATACTTCCATCTGAACAGCCAACCTGTACAGCAACACAAAGAAAAATCTTAACTGGGAAAGAAACAAACTAATTAAAATTAAAGTTACAAACCTATTGATGAAAAGATCAGTTATGTTATTCAACTATACTGTATTTGGCTTTGGTCTTTACAATAAAAGCACAGGTTTCAGAGTAGCAGCCGTGTTAGTCTGTATCCGCAAAAAGAAAAGGAGTACTTGTGGCGCCTTAGAGACAACAAATTTATTTGAGCATAAGTTTACGTGAGCTACAGCTCACTTCATCGGATGCATGCAGTGGAAAATACAGTGGGGAGATTTTATATACACAGAGAACATGAAACAATGGGTGTTACCATATACACTGTAATGAGAGTGATCAGGTAAGGTGAGCTATTACCAGCAGAAGAGAAAAAAAACCTTTTGTAGCGATAATCAAGGTGGGCCATTTCCAGCAGTTGACAAGAACATGTGAGGAACAGTGGCGGGGGGGAAATAAACATGGGGAAATGGTTTCACTTTGTGTAATGACACATCCACTCCCAGTCTTTATTCAAGCCTAATGTAATGGTGTCCAGTTTGCAAATTAATTCCAATTCAGCAGTCTCTCGTTGGAGTCTGTTCTTGAAGTTTTTTTGGTTGAAGAATTGCAACTTTTAGGTCTGTAATTGAGTGACTAGAGTGGCTGAAGTGTTCTCCGACTGGTTTCTGAATGTTATAATTCTTGACGTCTGATTTGTGTCCATTTATTCTTTTACGTAGAGACTGTCCGGTTTGGCCAATGTACCTGGCAGAGGGGCATTGCTGGCACATGATGGCATATGTCACAATATATATATCTACCAATGTGATATATGCCATCATGTGTCACCAATGCCCCTCTGCCAGGTACATTGGCCAAACCGGACAGTCTCTACGTAAAAGAATAAATGGACACAAATCAGACGTCAAGAATTATAACATTCAAAAACCAGTCGGCGAACACCCATTGTTTCATGTTCTCTGTGTATATAAAATCTCCCCACTGTATTTTCCACTGCATGCATCCGATGAAGTGAGCTGTAGCTCACGAAAGCTTATTTTCAAATAAATTTGTTAGTCTGTAAGGTGCCACAAGTACTCCTTTTTTAATAAAAGCACAGTTATCTGATTTATGCGTCACTATTATACTTCAGTGTGTGGATATCAGGAATTTCCCAATTTTTAATTTTTGGTATGGTTTCAAGTTTCAGTGGTAACCCCATACAAAGCATACTGCAATAACTCAAATCTGGAGGTCACAAAGACTAACTGGGATGAAATCTACATCAATAGGAAAATCTGCAACCTACTAGAGAGATACAGACAAAATAACTCTCCTGGCTACTTCTACTAAGCCACAGGAGTAGCCAAGGATTCAAATGGACCCCCAGATTGTACATCTCACTAAGGCCTTGATCCTGCACCACTGAAGTCAACAGGAGCTTGGCCATTGATTTCTCTGACTGTCTTACCATAAATACGTGGGTGACATTCAGCTCTGTTGCTGTCATTAAACATGAGTAATTTGATGCCTTCGCTTTCTTAGTTGTCTGGATTATAGCAAATTGGCTAAAGCTTATTCTAGACAAGACAATGGTAACGCTGATGGATAGATCAAAGTATCTGAAGGAAGTGATGAGAGGGATATCTGTCTCATTACTGAAGATGTGCATGAATTGGGTTCATAAGGTCTGATGCTCCCAAGCCATCTACTATCTTCCTCATTTCCTCACATACACATTGTAGAAGAGGGGAGAAAGAATAGAAATGTGCAGTATTCTGGAGGATATAGCCCTTAGAGCAGATGATTCTCACTGTGGGTTTTCTCCAACAGGGAGAAACAGGTATCATAAAATATAACTCTGTTCTTGCTAGTGTCCATGAGAACCTCAGGTCAGTATATTTAAAGTTACTGACAAATCAAAAAGAATCAGCGTGTCCATCCTTGTCCACTCTTATGAGATGGACCAGTGCATCCAGCATAGTCCTCAGACCACATACAAGCCTAATGTTGGTCTGAACGGTGTGAAGGAAGCGACTCCAGCTGCTTTGCCACAACGGCCACAATAACCTTTGCCAAACAAGGAAGGTTAGGTATGGAATGGTAATTGTCCATGAAATGGTTTCTAAAAAAAAAAGGATTAACTGCTTTTTTATGGAAGTAATATTAATATCTCCCAATAAAGATCCAAACCCTTTTTCTCCCCACTCCTATATGTGCTTTTACTAGCCACAGGTCCATCCAACAAGTTACAGGCTAAAGATCACATAGTACTTCCAGTACCACAATGAGCTAAATGGGCTAAAATTAAAGCAGGCTTCATTTTGCATTTGCTTTCATCCAAAATTACTCTATATTTATAGATTTGGATAATACAGTCTGAATCTGACCAAATTTATCCCAGAAAAAGGTGGAAGATACCACAGAGTAAGAACGTCAGTTCTGGTTCTGGGTAGAGGCAGTACAGAATGTGTATGTTTGCTGGCCAAACATCAGCCTGATTTACAATCTGTGCAATCCCACTGAAGTGATGTAAATTGGGGCAGATATGACATTATCATAGAATAGTTCAAACATAACTAAGTATCTGGATAAATAGAAATTAAATCCTATTGTAATCATTTTCAACTAGTGTTCAGTAAGCTTGTACAAGAGAGACAGATAATTTTTGTGCGTGTGTCCATGCTATCTACAAAAGGAAAACAACCCAGACTGAGGTATGCGATAAGATAAGAGTAAGATAAGAGTTACGGGTTACCTAGTTCATGATACAACTACAAGCTAAAAATGGTCCTCGTTGTAATGAGAGTGGGCAATACATTCTAAGGATAATCAGCTGTACTGGAATTGTCAGTCTGTTTCTGCAAGCCAGCTGCTTCATCTCTCAGCATATGATGAGTTCAATCACTAATATACAATACTTGTTTGCCACCTCTCAAGAGGGTTCTGAATTGGGAATGTAAATTGAGTGTTATTACATGTGTTGAGTTAGAACTCTTAGAAATCCCCCACCCCAAATAATTTGAAATTAAACTAATGTTAGGAAAAAGCCTTCCATACCAAAAATATTGGCTTTCCAAAAGGGGAGAAATCAACTGCATTAGCTCTTATTGGTCTTGGTCCACCCTGCTGGGGTTTGAACAGCTTTGGAGGTACTCTTAAATCATGTCTTGCACCATGACTTACCACACCCTGTTAATAAAATAAACAAAACAAAAACAAATCATCTGTATCATCAGCATTTATATTAAATAAAAACCTATGTATAGCAATTTACAGCGAGCTGCTGCACTTAAAGATCAGTACTAATTAGAATAAAACTATTTTTAATAATATCCAACAGTAAATATTTACATATGTAGTGCCCATATAATTCCAAAGAAAATAGACAGCTTTTATAATTACAGTAATAGGAGAGATGAGAACAATGCAATGAAATTTAGAACGTTACTCACAATGTCTGTTCCAACAATGAAATGATTAGGATTAGAAGGGAGAAACTTAATATTCAGTGTTTGAGGTGTCCTCAGCCATAGGATATCTTTTGGGAAAAGGCTGGGGAAATGCAAATGAAAAAGATAATATAAATAACCAGGACCTGTTCTCCCAAATCAATGCAAGTATATACTGCATCCTGTGACTACAACAATAACTAGAAGATGTTGTTGGTTCTGAGTGTTAAATATTTGTTTGAAACACTGGGCCACATTCATCTGTCTATGCACAGGAAGAGGCAGAATGTAAAAATTTTAAACTGGAAGGTCTCCCAAATTTAACATGTTAATGGACATGTCTGGCAAAAGTGTATATTTTCAACAGTAATGAACTATTGAAAATCCTGATCAAAATATATTAGATAACAATAATATGACCTGTTCTAGGGGAGAATTATCTCAATGAATTAAAAATACACAATTTAATGGATAAATAGTGTTTTCTTACCTGCTATTCAACTGAACAGTAGAGCTATGTACTAACTTTACTTTCCCCCCAGGAATTAAACCTGAAATGATAAATAATTATTCTTTAAACCAGGGACTCAAATGTCAATAAAATATCAAGAATCACATATCATTGTTTAATTAAATAGAAAGTATAAAAATAACTATGTTAAAATAGAATTAAGATCCCAATTAATAAACACAGGGAAATTCACAGTTAAAACACTGTCCTTAAAGATGAGACAAGCTAAAATGTGTTGTTTAGAAAAATTATTGGCTATAGAATTCAAATCCTAAAAAGTTGTAATTATTGTTGGAAGTGGGAGGAAGAAGGGAAAAGGGAGAAATGGACATTTTAATTCTAAAATTATAACCTCTAGAACTTCAACTGAATTACCATCTGTATTAGTTCTACAGGTCTTCTCTCTTTGATAATATGCACTATCGCATAATATTACTATACAAAGACTAATGATAGAAATGACACATTGATATCATTGGGACCCCCGGTAATAAAATACACCGTACACAGTAAAAAGATAACGTGTAATAATATTACCAAGAACACTGCTACCATACTGTATTAATTCAAAAAGAGAACTGTACCAGCAACTGAATTTTTCTTATTGTAAAGGAACATTCTGAAGAGGGAAAATAAATGCTGGGGCCAGCGTGCTGAACTAGCACAAGTGTGTCTGACAAAACTCCATAGCTTTTAAACTGCACATATCTACAGATACACAAAATATTCAGATTTAGCAAATTACGCGGATCCGCAGTGCTACAGGAGCTTAAGAAACTAAAAATTTCATCCACGTTTTTACTGCAGATGTGCAGAAGCACAGTTTTATTATTATAAAGGTTATAAATTTATTTTTAAATGTGGTGTTTTGAAACAGGTTGATTAGTTTGATGATTAGTCCTTACTGAGTACAAGAGACATTTGAATGATGCAGTTTTAAAAATTCAGCCTTTTTAAAGTGATCGACAAACATAAGTCCTAATTTGTTCGAAGTGAAGAAAGTGTGTTTTCAGATAACCTGAAAATGGCTGAATGTATCTCATTCAATTCTGGGAGGAAAATGTGATCTTTGTTCTGAAACTAAATATGGTAAGTTACAGCCCAAAAGGAGAGTTTTTGAGACAGTTATAAGGATGCAAATGGGGGCTGCTTTGGAAGGGAAGTTACAACTTTGACTAAAGCTAAAGACAGCATGGGTGTATTGATAAGGGTATCTATTCCAGTGATGATGAAGGAAGAACTGCCAGAGAGCTTGTGAAAGGTGTAAAAAATGAGGTGCCCCTGAAGGGAAGAGCTGGCAGAGCAGTAAGGGGATATTCCGATAGCAGTGATGAGAAAGCTCCCAAAACACAATATATAGACCCAAATTCAGATCAGATTCTCCATAAATGCAAAATGGCAGTTGCACTTTCATCTTCCTACAAATTCCCGGAGTGTTCCCTCACTGACTGCACTGCCCTCCCAATGACCTCTTTCTCCCTTCCACTCAAAAACGGATTGCTTTATTAATTGTTCCTCTCATGTACTGTACTTACCTAAATCACTTTGTGAACCAGCCAAATCCACTTTTTGTAATTCAACTGCTACCTAAAAAAGGACAATGATTCAAAATAAGCAAATATTGAATATTAACAAAACCTACACTGACATTCTAGGTTCTCTGTCACTGCTCTATGTGAGCATCCTTGAGGCTGGTCGACCTAGTACTAACTCGTGAGACAGTCTCAATTGAACACTGTCAAATATGTAACTGGAATCAGTCTGGCTTAGTATAGGTAATAGAACTATAAGAACATGTTTAGACTTTATTGAATACTTGTGAATTGCTGCATGCATTCATCTCACTTATAACATCTGTATTCCATACTGTAAGCCAATAGTTGAGTGGTTGTATTGTGAGCATCTGTGACTGTGTAAATCACCAGACGTGGGAGAGACATTAATTAGTGCGAAGGGCTGCTCTTCAACAGAAGGTGTTAAATCCTTTCCAACAGGAAAGGTCCATCAGTATCAGACAGACTATTGTGGGATGTTAAAGAGGACAAAAGATATTTGTTGTTCTGCTCCCTCCCACCCTGCCCATGAAGATGAATTATGCAAGCTGATTCCTTGCATCAACTCAATTTGCAGCTCAGAGCACTTGGCAGGGGGGGGATTAAAAAACCCCGAACAAAAGGAACAAGATACTTCTATGCTGTTTGGACTTGGGGAGAGGGGGCGGGAGGGGAAGTGTTTCTTGGGATAAGCAAGAGACCCTCAGCTGCTTAGTCTGGGTTAGCTCTAAAGGACATAAGGAGCTTGCTGATTGTAGACGCTTCTATTACCTTTTGAAACTTAAGATTGTAACTCGTGTATATATGTTTACCTGTTTTAACCTTGTAAATAACTCCCTTGTTTCCTTTTGCTATTTAATACATCTTTATATAGTATGGTCTTTGGTCTGAGATGTAAGGTGCAAGTGACCTGGGGAAAGTGACTGGTCCTTTGGGACTGGGAGAAAAATCTGAATATTGCTGTGATTCTTCGTAGAAGGGATCATCTGTCAGAAAGGTAAGCTCACCTTATTAGTAAGACAGACCCGAGTACCAAGGGGACTGTCTATGACTCTATGTTAAGGCTGTTATAGTGCCTCAAGAGTTTACATTTGATAATTGGTTCTAAGTATAGATCTCACAACCAATTTGGGGTTTGTGCCCTGGATTTTAATAGTCTGTACTGAGGTTGGTATTCATGCACTTGAGTCACTGCAGGCTGCGTTACAGTAGCTATATCAGAACTGAGCCTAACATTACAATGACACTATGCAGATTTTCTGCCCTGCACTGCTCATACAGAAAAATGGAGGGTAGAAGAGAGGCTTCAAGTCCTCTTCTGGGGATTCCCTGGTGTGAGGCAGTCACCACTGGGAAGGTAGCTAGCAGAGCCAGTTCCTATACTATGCACCCCAGAGACCTTGGCACAGGGAGCATGTCAGGACAAGGAGGAAGAGACGCTGGAGCGTGATATGTTCCAACAATCCCCAGCTGATAGATGGAGACAGTTGTCAGCTGGACAAGTTAGAGCAGTCCTTGGGCTGCTCTGGCCTATAGCTGGTATGTGTGGGCAGAGAATCAGGGATGGCCCCTACCCTACCCCTCAATCCCATGTTGTGCCCAAGGTAAACTGGATGTAGCAGATAATTTAGCCCTATATATTTTTTCCTCTTGTTGGGCCCAATCCTGTTCCCCATGAAATTAGTAGGAGTTTTGCTGGGTTTGAATTGGTTATACGGAGATGAAACGCTGTATGTCCCCTTATTAATCCACCTGTTTCCCAAAATTAATCTGATTGCAACAACAGGAACTAGCAAACAATAGGATTAGGCTGATACTTAGGATAAAGTAGAAATATTTCTAGTTTATCAGAATTAGGCTTAAAAATTGACAAGAAAGAGAGCACGTTAATTAGAAGATAACAGAAAGACAAATATACGTATCATCCACAAAGTGGGGTTACTAACCTGCCTATAATATTTTCTGACTAGTTAATCAATTCTTTACCACACCTTGGCTATTCTTTGTGTGAAAAATATTTTCGAAAAGATTGAAGATGCCTCCAACATGTTATGAGTGTGGCTTCCCACCTCAGTTTCAGTGACTGACTGTCACACCCATAGTGATCTAAAGTGAATGAAGCGGGTAGACAAATGTGCTTCAACAGAGATTTCCCAAGAAACAGATAAATGTGAGCAACGTTCCCATAAGGCAGCACTGCTGATTGATTTGACCACATAGTTCTGCCTAATTGGAACTTTGTGGTGTTTAGGGAGCCAAGTCATAGCACTTCTGGAAGTATGACAATAAAATGGCTAATGTTGCCACAATTTTCAAAAGAAACTCTTACCTGATATCTTGGAAATGCGAAGGATGCTGCATTTTTAAAGAAAACATTTCTCATTTCAAAAGTGCAATATTCCTGCTTTTCATACATATTTATTTACTCACCCACAGATTGAGAGTCCCATTTTCATCCATTGAAGCTATCTGGAATGACAGGCCTGACATTTCTACGGGGGGAAAAGTATAATAATACAGTATCAATAACAACTTACATTTATATAGTACCTTCATCCTGAATGATACCAAAGTGTTTAAATATTTACCAAACTGCTATATTAACTATGGGCCCTATGCGGCTCTTCTGTGTGCTGCATAACAGAGAGGAAAGTGCCCTAATCCTATTAAAGGAAAGAAGGGGAGCCAATCTGGATACTCTCTCTTTCACCACCAGGTCCAAGCTGCCCTTCTGCACCTCTCTACACGTTTGGGTTCTGCAGGGATTTGGGGGCAGAACGAGAATTGGGACTAGGCCAAATTAGATAACAGCTGGACTGTGCAGATGCTCTTCTCTGGACTCCTGTTATTATTTTAGAATAATAATTTGCATTTAGTCCACCTATGTCTTCTACTACACACCCTGGTGGAGTTTGGGGCAGCACCAAAAGTAGCATGTTTCCTGAGGTAGCAGTGTTTCTAGGGGAGGTGGGTCATTAGGCAATTTAGGGGACCGGTACAGAAAGAGATGCCCGGATCAGTGGCACATTGCATGTGGTATCAGAAACAAACCTTTCCACAGATTCAGATTGTCTCACCTCTTACCTGAGGGAGAATATTTGGTAGAAACGCCATAAGATTTACCTTATGGAGTTTCTTGGGCCATCTTTCCCCATCTTGTGCATTTTACCATGGGAAGATACAATACTGCCCTGCATATAGGGAGCATGATAGAAATGCACTCACATTTGTGGCTAAAGCGCATACATTAACAATCCATAATAGTTTAGGGCAGAACATGAAGAATAATGCTGTATCCAAATGGAATACAGAGGACTTTAAGAAGGCAGAAGGCAGCTATGAATTGGAATTTGGCTAGGATTAGGGATTAATATCCTTGTAAAATGCCTAATATAACAGATATTTACTTAAAGAAAATATCAGATTTATTGATCCTTTGGAGAGCAGTTCACATACCTCCTTGAGAAGATAGGTGTGAGAGCCCATAATTCTGTTCCTTATAGACAGATGTTGAGACAGGTTCTATTGCCAGTACAGGATATGTGTGGTTTAACGAGGAGAGAACACCATCTGTAGTTAAGAAATTAACAATCACTGTACTATTTTCAACAACAACAATAAACCCTACACATTTTCAGATTATTGTTTTAGGATTTAGTGATTACTAAGCAGGAATGACAAATAATGAACTTCATCAAAAATTCAAAACACAACTCTGCAAAATGTAGTTCTTAAGTCAACAAAATAGTAGTGGTAAATTGTCTTCTATTACTTGTTTTTATTTTTCACAATACAAAATGTTGCAGCATCATTTGCACCACACCTTCAGCCATTTCATTAATAAAAACCTGCTCTTCCACAGGTTTGTAACTCTGCTGTTAAAGTTTACGTAGATCTCAGTCGAGGATGAAAGTTTATGGAAAAAATATGAAGAAAATCTGTTTGCGTATTTATGCAGTTACATGACAAAAAAGAAGATGAGCTTCATTTTAAGGTGTTTTTAGTGCTGGTTGTTTAGTAGCTAGACCTTGATCATGCATCCTGCAGAACAGGGGGCTGCAGACAACCCCAACATAAAGCAGAAGCTGAAAAACCTTACAACATGGTTCTTAATCTAATCTGAGCAGTGGCAGAAAAGGTTGAAGGGAGCACACAGGTCCCCGTGGAATGAATACATACAGCTAGAAGGATCCATACAAGTTACAGTCTCAACGAGGAAAGCAAAAACTAAATAAATATCTAGAACATTTTATGGTTTTTGTGGCTTTAGAATCACAGGACTGGAAGGGACCTCGAGAGTTCATCTAGTCCAGTCCCTTGCACTCATCTAGACCAGTGCTTTTCAAGCTATCTGATGTGGGGGACCGGCATTTTTTTTTCCAATGTGCGCACAGACCGGCAGCCGATGGCTCGTGGTCTGGCACAGGTCCGCTGACCACCACTTTGAGTAGCACTGATCTAGACCATCCCTGACAGGTGTTTGTCTAACTCGCTTTTAAAAATCTCCAGTGATGGAGATTCCACAACTTCCCTAGGCAATTTATTCCAGTGCTTAACCATACACGGAGTAGAGCGGAAGAATTACTTCTCATGTCTTGCTTGCACACTCTTACTAATACGTCCCAGAATGCTGTTTGCTTTTTTTGCAATAGGGTTACACTGTTGACTCATATTTAGCTTGTGGTCCACTATGGCTCCCAGACCCCTTTCCGCAGTCATTTCCCATTTTGTATGTGTGCAACTGATTGTTTCTTCCTAACGGAGTACTTTGCATTTGTCCTTATTGAATTTCATCCTATTTACTTCCAACCATTTCTTCAGATTGTCCAGATCATTTTGAATTATAATCCTATTCTCCAAAGCACTTGCAACCCCTCCCAGCTTGGTTTCATCCACAAACTTTATAAATGTACTCTCTATGCCATTATCTAAATCACTGATGAAGATATTGAACAGAGCTGGACCCAGAACTGATCCCTGCAGGACCCTACTCATTATGCCCTTCCAGAATGACTGTGAACCACTTATAACTCCTCTCTGGGAACAGTTTTCCAACCAGTTATGCACCCACCTTATAGTAACTCCATCTAAGTTGCATTTCCCTAGTGTGTTTATAAGAAGGATAGTTTGCTCTTGTGCCCTTAATAATGTCTCTTTGAAAAACTGCCAACTGTCTTCAATTGTTTTTCCCCTTAGACTTGCTTGCCATGGGATCTTACTTACCAATGCCCTGAGTTTGCTAAAGTCTGCCTTCTTGAAATCCATTGTCTTTATTTTGCTGTTCTCCCTCCTAACATTCCTTAGAATCATGAACTCTATCATTTCATGATCACTTTCACCCAAGCTACCTTCCACTTTCAAATTCTCAACCAGTTCCTCCCTATTTGTCAAAATCTAATCTAGAACAGCCTCCCCCTAGTAGCTTTCTCTGCCTTCTGAAATAAAAGTGCCTTTAGACGCCTTCCTTTTATTAAATCTTCAGATATGATATATTCCACCAGCTGTAAACCCAAAACAGTTCAGGTTTTTTTTTCAGAATTAAACATAATGTTGACTATGAAAATCTCCAGTGAAAAGGACCATCAACAGTGTTGAGATATACATGAGAACTCTCTTTTGAAAAAGCAACAAGACAATGGACTAAGACTGTATCCCAGGAATATAACCAAAACAACATCTAGCAACGTGAAGGAAGAGTAAATTAGCTATGACTGACCATATAACATTTTGTAATAGAAAATATCACACTGATTAACGTAAAATGGAAATAATGTAAGAATGTTTAAATTTATTTTCATCTTATTTTATGTAAGTTTGAATAATAAAATTATTTTTTTAAAAAATCCACCAGCCTTAAAGTTTAATGGTAAATGACCCAAATAGTAACTAGAGACAGAGGGGCAGTCAGCATATGGTTAACTAAAACTTACCTTTGCCTTTTGTCTTTTTGATGCCCAGGCTTACTGAACCTCATTCCAGGTTTTGCTCTAGATTGTGCTGTGCTGATAGTGATACATCAACCATGTTGGAACATTTATTTATTTGTTTTGAATCAGATCTAAAACAAAATGACTCCAGAGCTGTGGGTGTCCTTGATACAGACCATACAGGCCTCCAGAAGGGTCATGTAGAAGTGCCATTTTTATTACACTATTGATTTTGTAAAGTTTCTAAAATGTTATAACCATTTGGATTTAAAACCCTTTAAAATAAAATTTAAACTTTACAAAAACATAGTAAAACAAAAACCTGGCACTTACATTACTTCCTTGTTAACTCTACAGCAGCAGGTAATACACATTGTTCCCAGAACGGTATCAGGCACACAGGCTTCCACTTATTTTTTGTACAATGGTGACATTATTAAAGCTGCTGATACTCAAAAAAAAAAAAAAAAAAAAAAAAAGTAAACAGCTATAATAATTGCAAGCCCCATCAGCATCAACAGAGGAGGAAATTTTTTAATTGGGAAAGACAAAACTGGTAGAAAAATAATTCTTCTAGATAGGTCAAGTTTGTTTATGAAAAAGACAGCAGTACACCAAAAAGAATAATTTTTAATTAGAAAATATTTTCCATTTCATAAGCTTTTAGAAGCAAATACATATTTAGAGGAGTCATTTCATTATGTACCCCATTGTCAGAGATTATGATTTCCAAAGATTTGCTGCTGAAAACGAAATTGTCTTCCTTTAACATTAAAGGGATCTGGCTCCAATAAGTATGCAGTACTAAAATCCCTGTGTTGATGAAAGCAATAAGCCACAACAGGATGTACACACTTGGCTACTGGGGCATTGTGTAGCACAACACCAAAGATCTTCAATCACTTAACAATCCCATCAACAGCCAAATAATGTATACCCTAGCATGATTATTACTGTTGGGTATGAAACATTAACAATCATCTAATTTTTAAAAATGAATCCTACATTAAAAAAAATAGTAGCGGGACTCCCTTTGCAATATGATTAGAGGCCCTAAGTAGATTAAAGGTGGGCTGTTACTTTGGACTGACTCCCATTTTGTGGTGCACTGTACCTCTAGATAAAGATTCCTTTTCTGCGGAAAAGGACCTAGGGGTGACAGTGGACGAGAAGCTGGGATATGAGTCAGCAGTGTGCCCTTGTTGCCAAGCAGTGTTGCCAGCAGTGTGCCCTCGTTGCCAAGAAGGCCAATGGCATTTTGGGATGTATAAGTAGGGGCATAGCGAGCAGATCGAGGGACGTGATCGTCCCCCTCTATTCGACATTGGTGAGGCCTCATCTGGAGTACTGTGTCCAGTTTTGGGCCCCACACTACAAGAGTCCAGCGAAGGGCAACAAAAATGATTAGGGGTCTGGAACACATGACTTATGAGGAGAGGCTGAGGGAACTGGGATTGTTTAGTCTGCAGAAGAGAAGAATGAGGGGGGATTTGATAGCTACTTTCAACTACCTGAGAGGTGGTTCCAAAGAGGATGGTTCTAGACTATTCTCAGTGGTAGAAGAGGACAGGACAAGGAGTAATGGTCTCAAGTTGCAGTGGGGGAGGTTTAGGTTGGATATTAGGAAAAACTTTTTCACTAGGAGGGTGGTGAAACACTGGAATGCGTTGCCTAGGGAGGTGGTGGAATCTCCTTCCTTAGAAGCTTTTAAGGTCAGGCTTGACAAAGCCCTGGCTGGGATGATTTAATTGGGGATTGGTCCTGCTTTTGAGCAGGGGGTTGGACTAGATGACCTCCTGAGGTCCCTTCCACCCTGATATTCTATGATTCTATGATTCTAAGTAGGCCAATTTTCATGTGAGGCTCAGGTAATATTGATAGAATATATACTTTCAACATATAAACTATACTAGTTTAAAATCACTCTATGGTTACTTACCTACCTGATCCTGAAATTAAATCTGCACAAGTAAACTCTTCATTTGTGTGGAATCCCACTGACTTCAGTTGGGCTTTATACGAGTGTAAGGATCTGGCCCTGCTGATCCAATTGCTGATCCTTAGACCCCACACCTGCTTACCAATATGTAACTTACATGCCTTATATAAAACTTTTATAATCTCTGAATTTGGCCCACTGCATTTAAGGAAGCCTAAGAAAATCTAAGTTTTTTTAATCACATGCCAAGGGGTTGGAAGAGGGGACACAGGAAGAAAACCCACTACAGAAGGTGGTAAGGAGATCTAAGCAAAGTAGGTCACACCCACACACTCTTGAACTTACACCTTCCTCTAGCTTCTCAATGTGTAAGTAACACCAGCTTTGACTCTATCACACATCAGCAAATGACTACAAGTAAGTCTAAAGGAATATAACTGAGTCCCCCTTACTCCATCTTACACAGCACCTCTGACTTTGGGCCTGTGTCTCCAAGACACTGGTGTGGGAGTGATGATCCTAAGAAACACATATTTTTTTCAGTGATGTGATCCTTGCTGTGCATTTACCTTGAATCGATGCTATCATAAAAAGCCCGACCTGACAATCAACCCATGTCAAAAGTCACACTCAAATTTTGAACAGTGCTAAACTCACAGACATGAGCAATGCAGGCTTATGTGGAAGTTTACTACGATTCCCTAAGACTTTGTGTTGCTACAATGCCTGATAGATACATGGGCAATAAATGATCATGGAGGAGATAATCCCACCACAAATATTACAGTAATCAGATAAAATTCTGAGGTGATATAAGTTACATAGGTGGGATTTTCAGAAGTATTAGAAGCACAAGTCTCACAGAGAGTCAGTGGGACTTATGTTCTTATGTCACTTAGGTGCTCCTGAAAATCCTGCTCATGTCAATAAAGTGGGGTTATAAATAGGTATAAGAGAAATCTAAGTGTATGATAAGGTATATGAGGGAGTCAAAGTGAGTGTAAGGGAGGCTAAATTGATTTAGCTAATGACCTCAGCTGGTCCTTCGTTATGCAACTTAAAGTAACAGGGAAGTACCCTATTTTAACTGACACTCCCCCATTAGGCATGTCTACGCTGTAGCTGGAGTGTGCTTCCCAGAGCAGGTAGACAGACGCTCTAACACACTAAAAATAGCACTTTGGCTGTGGAGGCTTGGGCTAGCCACCCAAGTATGTGCCCAGGTGGTTGAGTATGATTATATTCGGGTGGCTAGCCCAAACCACTGCCTGTGGCCACACTGCTATTTCTAGTGTGCTAGCTAGAGCAGAGCTAGTGCATGTTTGTCTACCCATGCTGATATGCATGCACCCAGCTACAGTGTAGATATATGCTCAGTTGCTCTCCTGATACACCTCTCTATTCCAATCCTCTAGTGTGTAAATTACAGAAACTGACATTCCTTTACACCCATTACTGACGTGGAACTTTTACCATCTTATATATCACCTCTGATCTGGCTGAACTAGGTTAGCAAGAACTTAACGTTTCTTAATTTATGATACCTTCATTGAATATGAAAAGATGGTTCAAGATACATATCATACTAACCAGTAGAAAATGTTGGAGCTCTAAAAATCCAGTCAGTTTCATTTAACTTTATACAGTGATGCATCCTTGAGTCTTCTCGGAGATCCCACACTACCAATGAACCATCCATTGTTCCGGCAAATACTAAAGTTGCCTTACTGGGACTAAAGCAGCAGCATGACACCTATAAGGTAGGAACAAATATACTAGGTTTATAATTGAAAGGGAGCTAAAAGCTTGATCCAGCTCAATATATCTGTGTTCTTCCAACCCACATAAAAGCTAGAGATGCTGGCTCCATGGCATGCCAACATAGGAGGTTTTCTGCAGACTATCTCCTCTCCAGAGCATTGCTGTATTGTCCCTACCCACAGCTGCAAAGTTGATAGGTATAATTCCATTTCATAGTAATGGCTGGGGAGACAGATGGCTCCTTGAAACCTCTGGCCCAGATTAAAAAAGAAGAAATCTGTAAAATGCAGTCAGGGTGAACGTAGACCCTCTCTCAGCTCTCCAATATCAGAGTGTGGAGTGGTGTGGTTATTGTCTCACTCACTGGATTCAACTGTACGTGATTTATAAAGAAATTTTATACACTGTACCAGGACAGAACAGCACAATATGCATCCAAAAATCATTCATTCAATAGGCAATTGTGTAATGACTAAGAACTGTACCTCTGCTTCACAAACTAAAACTTTCTGAGGACTGGAAGGCTGCCAGACATTCCATACACATACGATGTACTTCCTGTCCAATTGAATAGCACCTGGCTTTTCAGGTAACCCGTGAACAGAAAGCAATGTCTGCCTCTGAACCTGAGAGACGTGCAAACAGGATACCTTTCGGCCTAAGTCAAAATAAAAAAGGAAAACTTGTTGAACATGAGAGAGAATAATTAGTTGCCACAGCCACAACCTAAGAAATTAACAAGTAATTTCAAAGAAAATTTTAATATTGCTGGCAGAGTGCATTTTCTGCCAGAGCATGAAAGAAGAGGGCATAGGGAGAGGGAAAGAAAACTGTTCTCTCCTGTCCCAAAACTGGCTTTAAATGAGGAAAGTGAACAGGAATGGAGAGAAAACTGAGCCACTGCTCTGCTCAGCTGCCTGGAGGCAAAGAATCTGCAGAACTATTATTTTGAGCACAACCAAGCCCTGGCATTCTCATTAAATGACTATGGTACATGGTGGAAGAGACACTAACATCTCAACCAGAGAATGGGCAATAGAGGGGAGGGTGCAGGATGTAGAAACGTAGGCATTTGTCAGAACAAGATTCATTTTTCTGGCATATCTGTTAGAAAATGCAACATTTCATGTTGCAGTAGGTCTTTCCTTCACCCAGTTATGACAGTTTTAGTTTTTTCATTTAAATTTTTGTAGTTTGCATGGAGAAAGACACAGCTTTAGGGTAATACACTGTCTTCCATGTGTGTTGTGTTCTAAACATATCAAGCCATATTTTAGCAGTGCAACATGGTTATTTTGCCCCACGTAGTCAAAGTTAATTGAGCTCTAACCCCAACATAACTAACCTGAGGAGGATCACTCCATGCAAGGGTGATCTTTCAGAGACAGAAAGCCAGTATATTAAAGAAAAGAAGGTGTGACTCTTGGCTGCATTTTTGGCCTCTTGTGGTCATTTGTAGCGGCAGTCCTCTAAACAAGCATATAGGGAACTGCTCTACATAGAATTACAGCAGGATCAGAGGAATGCAAAAGTGAGCTTTACCGCACCTTTACATCCTGACATGTGCTCTCCACAGATCAATCAAGCACAAATGCTGGCACTTCATGTAAAGAAGAGGAGTTCTATTTGTCCACTAAAAGGTGTGCAATAAAGTTCTCTTACCATGGAGAAAAGGTAGATTAGTATTTAACTGGAAGCAGCTATCACTAATAGACAGACTGGTTTGTCGAGATCTTAGGTTCCACCTGGGTTGTGTTGCAACTCGATCTTCCTCAAGCAAAACAGCAATCACCTTTCAAACATAATTAATTACATTTATAGAAATAAAAAAGACCATTCTTCTATTTCAACTTTGCTATCGGCAACTTTCAAAACTATTTTGATGAGTTTAATAGCTGTTGATCAACTCTCTTGGTAACTTCACAGCTTTGCAAAACATGGTTTAATAGAGAGTTATGTTTTACACAGGCTTTTTTCTAACCCTCTGCACAGGGTTGAATCTCACCCGTAATTAATATTATTCAAGGGTACCTAGAAAGGACAGGCGTTTTAAGTGATCCATCTCTCCCACATTTTATATATGCACATTCACTGAGGTAGAAACGTACCTGACAAGCAGACCGGAGGAAGTTTGTTAATCTCTGTGAATCAATCTTAGGTGTTACAGCAATATCTATAGACACATCATTGCTGTTTCTGGGACCTGTAAAAAGACATGAGGTTACAAACAGGCACCAACATACAAAATCAGCTACCAAGGAAGTTCCATGTTCTATGAAACATTTGAGAAAGAGAAGGGATGATAGCAGCCAACTTCTCTTCAGCAGCAACAATGCTGAGTTTGGAGACGCTGCTGGGGGAATACTTCTCTTTCCAGCAGAAGCAGGGATCAATCAATCAATCAATACATAAATAAATAAAGCAGTCTGTCTCATTTCATGATCTAACAGCAGCACTGAAAAAGAAGGAGAGGAAGTTTAAGCATTTAAGGCCCTAAATAAACAGAAGCAAAGGGTTACTCACCTCCAGATACAAGGATACTGTCTCCTGGATGTTGTGTCCATTTTTCTAGAGTCTCTATTTCATCTGTTTGAACGTCTCTCTCAAGATTATCCTCATTGCTCTGAACATATGCCTAAATACGAAGTTAAAATTATGAACATGACGATGCCAACTCTGAGCACTTTCTTGCTGCCACCAAATAGCTAAAACTTAACATGAACAGTAATTTTTAAAAACTATTAAATTCAATATTACTGTCTTCTGTTTGTCAGTTAGTTTCTAAATACATACACATAATGTGCTACATATTAAATTGAGAGTAAATGTATTTTTAGGTTTCAGAGTAGCAGCCATGTTAGTCTGTATTCGCAAAAAGAAAAGGAGTACTTGTGGCACCTTAGAGACTAACCAATTTATTTGAGCATAAGCTTTCGTGAGATACATGGAATGCATCCGATGAAGTGAGCTGTAGCTCACGAAAGCTTATGCTCAAATAAATTGGTTAGTCTCTAAGGTTCCACTAGTACTCCTTTCCTTTTAATGTATTTTTAATTATTCATGTTTAAAATCAAATCTTTGAACACATCTACCAACAACATTCCGGAAGACACAGAACAGACAAACTATTTTAATGCTTTGACACACTTAGTTCAGGATAAATATTGAATCTCTTGCAAATATTCTGAGGACTCCTGTGGTTTTGCAGCTGTCCTTTATGTTAATAAGCACTAGTCATCTAAAAATGTTTATGAATGTATTATGTATTGCCTTGCTTCCTGTTGCCATTGTACTTTTTTTCCCACTATCCTCCCACTTCATATACAAATTCCTCTAAAAACTACAGCGCTACTGACTGTTTAGGCTCATTCCTGACATGGTTTTTCTCTTGTCAAAAGTAATTAAAGTGTTGACATTTACCACCCTCCTAGCTAATGTAACCAATGGAAGGAAAATAGTTTTTCAGGATAAGAATCTCAGTTTTCAGGATTTATATAGTCTTAAAAGTCAGGTACTTGCCTGTTTAGTGTTTGTTTTTCCAAAGTTCCTGATGTACATGTCATATTCATTCACTGGAGGCAAATCCAGTAGAGAAAAACTGACTGAGAAATCCAGGTCAATTAGTCGGAGCAGTTCTGAACTGCGCTTCCTTTACAATGAATTACAAAACAGAAAAAGAGTTAAGATGCAAAATCTATATGAACCCATGGCAATTTAGAGGAAAATGGCATTACACAATAATGTACTACAGATCTAGCAATCTATTCACCCCTCCAAACAAATGCATGGAGTCCCAGATCAATGCCCATTGATATTAAAATGTTTATCCGTGTAGATACTCATACAAGGAATGGCAATATTAGGAATCTAGTTTATTGTGACATTAAGGTAAAGATCATATATGACTTCCAAGACCTGACTGCAAATCTAGGGAAACTT
Source organism: Eretmochelys imbricata (assembly GCF_965152235.1). Classification (NCBI taxonomy): domain Eukaryota; kingdom Metazoa; phylum Chordata; order Testudines; family Cheloniidae; genus Eretmochelys; species Eretmochelys imbricata. The sequence goes on from NC_135573.1 coordinate 248,094,994, forward strand.
ATACTACTAATTAGAGGTATACAACCCAAGCTTTTTATAGCCTAGGGAGTGTTTGTGTCCAACTATTCAAAGTGACAAGTTAAGTTATAGACCTTACTGAAAAGCTATGAAAAACTACGCTTCCTGTGATATAACAGATGCACTTTACATTCTTCAAATAGTTAGGATGGTGGGAAGTACTCCTAAAGCCATGCCAAATATGTTAATGATATTCACAATTTTTTTTGTGTACACACAGGGTAATCTACACAAGCTGTGACAGCAAGACTCCCAGCCTGGCTAGCGCTTAGGCTCTGAAGCCCATGCCCCTCCCTATGCTTCAGAGCCTGAGTTCCATCCTGACCCGCAACGTCCACACAGGTATATTTAGTGCAGCAGTGCAATTCCAAATTTGTTGACCCTGTCTGAGAAGCTCTCTGCTGCGGACTGTATAGACAAACCCACACTATTTAGATTCTATAGAACAGAATTGATTGTTCTTTGTTACACTTACTCAAAGAAATTATTTTAATATTTCTTTAATTTAAAACAAAGCGTACAAAAGGGATTTAATTTAAACCAAATAACTGAAGTTGATAAAGCAATCCATCACATGTAAAATAAAATATTATATAAAATATTATTTATATATAAAGTAATTATATATCAGGATGGATAAAAATCAATGTTTTTTTTCAATTAAAAATCGGATTTTTTTAATTTAAATCAGATTTTTATGATAAAATCAGGAAAACCCTATCTAAAGATTTTTGAGGAAAAGCCTATCTAAAGATAGTTTTAATTAAGATACATTATAGCTCAAAGATATCTCATCAAGGAATAGGGATTATAAATTCTAATTCTATAGCATGAGACAATATATTCATGTAATGTTTAAGAAAAGTTTTGTAAATGAGTTCCAATAGTTTATGGATTAGGCACCCAATCTCATGGGGTTCCACAGGCTTCGGTATAGATTATTTAGGTTAATCTTTCTATATACACAATGGGAATCAGTTCTCAGTCTAGACGACACCATCAGAGATGCTTAGTTTTGCAGTTCTTAAACTGTGGATTTGCATCTCCAGAGGTAACATGATTGTTAACAGCAAAAATGTTTTAAAATAAATAAATAAATAAATAATATATAGAGAGGTGAGAAATAAGAGACCTCAACTCTATAGTACCTCTGCAAATTTGTGTACACAGAGTCAATCCCTTACCTCTCTCTAAAAGTGCAAAGTTTCAAGAAGTACAATGAATAGAAGATTGTTGGGGGTGGAATAGATCTGGACAAGGAGAATAAGGCTGGAGATAAATGTGAGAAGAGAGGGACATATGCTTGTTTTGTTAAAATATTATATGTTTGCTGTTGAAGAAAAAAATCCAGAATACTTAACGTCGTTGTTTTAGTTAAATAAAACAATTTAAATGTCTCTCTGGTGATGTTCTCCTCCTAATACAGCATGGCAAGAAAATCCTCCAAATATTAATGATTAACCTGTTGAATTGGAGATAGTTCACCTCCCAATGACTTCATAAATATCTGCTTCAATTACCTTTGGTAAATGAAATAACCAATCATTCATTTTCTGATATAGCTGTAAAACTAATCTGAAAAGTTTTCAAAATAAAGAATTGTTTACAAATGTATAGGGTATACCTACTAAAAATGAAACCTACATCTATCTCTGAGTTGTGAAGAATATGTTTATAACAACCAACAAGAATGCACTTTTATGTAGAAAGCCATAATTAAATTGAGTCTTCCGGACTAGTGATTTAAATCATGATTTAAATCAAATCAACCCTGTTGCATATAAAATATTACTAAGAGTATTTCAAACATTATGAAAAGAATTTACATTTTAGATGGTGAGCTGCCTAAACAGCTACATGCAGTGAATTTTTAATGCTGCTTACTTCTGTTTACTGGCCATATTTCGGTTACTTTGCCGCTGGTTTGCTGTTTCAAAATCCATGAACATTCCACAAAGAGAGCCTCTGGCAGGAGAATCTTGCCTTTCTGTATGATATTACAAAATTTTGTGAGTGAAACTAATAAAACATTAAAATGTCAGATAACTGGAGTTATAGCAATCAACAAAATGTGTTATGATGTGCAGATGCTAAAGATTAATTATGCAGGTAAGGATATATTTGCAGGAAAAGGAGTGGTGCACTGGGTATCAAAACTTTATCAAATATAAAGCAACTAATCTTTTTTCCTTTACTGCTGGTCCTTTACTATTCAGATTTTCATTTCTCTTAAAACTGTCCCTTCTTTTCACCATGAAGAATTCCCCAATGTACATTAAGAGTTCAAGGATCAGCGACAATACTCTGCCTTTAAGATGGCCCTGTTCAAATAGTGATTATTAGGTCAGATTCACCCAAGCTGGCAGAAGGTGGTATAAACCACTTCCCAATAGGAGGTTGGCCTCTACAGCTGAGGCGGAATCACTGGTTGAGAGGAGACATTGTAGCCCTTTGGGGACATAAGGCACAAGCTGAAACCTGCTGCTCTAAAGCCAGTCTAGTCAATGAACCAACTAAAGAGCTAGAATCCATGAACTCTTAAATTTTAGTTCCAGCTCTGCCAGTCACTCACTATGTGGGCTTTGAAAAGTCAATTGACTTCCGTGTCTGAATCAATGTCAGAGTCGACAATATTTAGCTATCTTAGAAGAAGATTGCTAAGATTTGTTAGATAATGTTTGTATAGTGCTTTTAAAATGTAAGATGCTATAGGAGTGCTAAGTATCACTGCTATAGTGATCTGTAGTTTACATTAAATCAGAATGATTTGTCAAAATACATAGAATACTGTACAATTTACAATAAATCAAAATTTGTGCAGCAAGTATTATAAGGGAACTTACAAATCTGATCTATACAAGAGCATACATTAAAAGCTGACGCAGGAATGGTGAGCTTCTGCAAGAAATATAGGAAATCTGCACTGCAATATACTGACTCTTATACAGAAGGCTCTCACAAAACCTGCCCTCTTTTAAGCTGTGTCTGCACTAAAAATTAGGACCCATATTTCCACATTTATTGCCTTTTAATAATTAGATCAAATCTGCTCAGTTTACAAGTAAGAAGATGATTTTTCTAACTGCCAAATTACTACTTACTCAACCTGGAATCAAAGTCAAACTGAGTTCTGACAAAGATTCTGTAATCAGATTTTAGTTAAAAATGCAGTTGATGTTGCATTATCTAGAGAGAAACTCAGTCACTCTTCCATAGCTGTATTTGCCCTGAAGTACCAAGAGGAGTAAAAAATAATAAAAGCGCTTCTTATAGACCCAATCCAGCATTGTGATCTGCATGGTTAGACTGTGTGAAGGTGAATCGGGGCCTTATGGCGGACATAGTCAATAAACTAAGCAGATCTGTCGAGGAAGAGGTTGTCATTTTACATAGTCACTTTTCACAGCAAAACTATACTTTAAAGATGAATTATAAACCAAAAATAAAAAATCATGTTTGTGTTCTTTTATATTTTGGTTATTTTTTCCACCAGTAAAATGTTTTTTTTTTTTCCTCTTGTTTTTAACATAAAAAATATCAGGTCCTGACTTCTCTCCTTCTGTTGGAGGACGTTGTTAAGACCTTTGAAAGACTGGGAGGGCGACACCATAGGAAGCTGAAACATGATCTGCAGCTCTCCCAGCCCTCCAAATGGGTTATTAAGGTTATTAAGTCTCGGCCTTTATACTTCATATTTGAATTCATTAGTAATATCTCTGAAGTTTTGGTTAGCTATTTTAAAGTTATGCTGCTTAGCCACAAAGCTAAGTGATTTACTCAGAACACTAGTTTTTTGCCATTAATGGAGATCTTTAGAGCAAGCAGAAGTATCTTGTTTGCACAAAAGCTGCAATGCATTTAATAACAACACTTAGAAGATGAGCTCAATCACATACCCATGTTTGGTTCCTTTTCATGTTCTTTTTGAATTTGCTTTGGTAGTAAGGTACCAATCCTCTCATTTTCTGCATTAATTGCTCTTTGAATTTCTTCTATTTCTGATTTTTTGGAAACAGGGATCTCTCTTAGTCTTTCTTCTGAGTCTCTAGCCTCACTATCATTGTCTTCATCATCATCGTCATCAAAATCATCTACATAATCCTTTAAAAATAACACTACTTTTAATAAATGTTAAACAGAAATGAAATCAAAAAATTTAAATCATACTACTGGTGCCTGTGTCAAAATACTTTTTGTCTTTTTTTAAAGATGCATTTAAAAAAAAAATCCTATAGCTCAATACAATGAAGAGCAAAAAGAGTTCAAGAGCAATGATGCATGAAAATGGCCATAAATCCTCTGATCAGGAGTAATTTTAAAAAATAATTCTTTGATTTAAATAAATTACGTTCTCTTAAATGCTGTGATAAGCTTATCTGGATTAGCCATACCCAGTGTCTTGGAACAGAAAAACAGTACCTTTTTTTTTTTTTTAAATCTTTTAAAGTGCGTATCATAACACTGTATGTGCTGGTGTGTGGTGCTGTAACTGTTTTATGGACATTTGTTTAAGCTGAGATGCATAACTCTTTGTGGCTTTGCACCTATGAGTAGTCATCCCCAACTCGTGCCAATAAAACCTTTATACCAGCACACACCATTATGTAGTCTATAACAATATGGCATAAAATGGTCATATTAATGATGGAATAAATATATCTATTTCTGCAACCAATGAATAAAATGTACTTATTTTGCATCTTTCACCTCATCTTCTCTTTTCCCACTAATCTATATATGCTAGGACTGTGATAATCCAAACTTTTTAAACACTTTCTAACAGCCATCATTTAAAAAAAATAATCTAGATTCCCAAACCTGCAAAGACTTAGGCCCATATTTAACTTTAAGCACAAGAGTTGTCCCACTGAAATCAAAGGAGATATACCATATATACACACAACTTGAAACTGTGGTTTTGACTGAAATCAATGGGGCCAAGATTTCACACACAGACCCTAGATGACCACAGTCCACAATTTGGTTGGACATGGCTAGTAATAAAGGTCCTTGAGGCACACTTTTTTACTTTACACAACTCTCTTGGCTAAATTCTGGTAAATAGAGCTGGTAACCTTATTTTATTCTTCAAACCAAACTGCAAGTCCAATAAAAAAAATTACTATAATTTTTGTAAATTGCTACACTGAACACATTTTGGTGACCTACTGACATGTCAGACATACATGTCGAATTTAAGTTTTTCTTATAATCAGCAGTCCGTAACAAGTGAGTAGGCCAAAATTCAAGACTTTTACTCAAAAAGGTTTGAATACCTGAAATCTAGTAAGACAGAATGATGATCCTTTGAAGACTCTGAATGGAAAGTCAAAGTTGCCCCTCCTGTTTTCTCCCTACCCCCAGACTCAGAAATTTGACTTGATTAAGATAAAAGCCTGGCAAGAAGTCTGAAAGGGCCACAACGTTACCAAAAAAGTAAAAGCATAAAACACAAACCATGTTATATTTGTTATTACAGCAAACAACAAGTTACACTTATGAATGATTACAAAAGGAATAAACTTATACATACTTCAAAATCATCTTCATAATTTGTCAAATAGTTATCACTGGTTTCCTAGAAGGGGAAATATAACAGTATAATAAATTAAGCCATTATATAAAACTTTACAATACACTGATCTTTTATTTGCCAGAACATAAATAGTGAATGGCTTAATTGTTATGTTCTCTAATAAAATTGAAAAATATATTTATAAAACTAATTACTACAAAGTCAGATCATAAATGGAATTACAGAAATATGTAGTAACAGGCGGTGATGACTGATATATAATAACAACAACACAAACAAACCACAACCGAATCACATTCTATGAATAACAGCTTCTTTTCTTATGATTTTTTGGGGGGAGATTAAATGTGCTGGTTTCAACAAAGTCCCACACAAAGTTACTGTAGCTTTTATATTGGTATAACAACAGAATAAAACTGCCTTATTTCTCAGAGAACTAGACCGGAACATTCCTTATACACTATGTTAATTATAATGGGGTTCAAAGCTGATTAGTAATAAAGTAATCCAATTGTAAATTTGAACTAGGAAAAAGAGAGCCACAGATTAGTGGGCAAACAACAAATCTTCATTTGATAATAACTTAATCTAACAACATTACAATATCAGCTAAAAGCAATACTGAATTTACTGAGAGAATAGTTTATTCTTACTAAAATGACTGACAAGAAGTAGCTGTGCCTGCTGTCCTTAACCCATTGCCCTCCAAAAGCCACCAATTCTCTAAATACCCGTGTCTGCTTTTAAAAAAAGCAATGAGCGACCAATTTATTAATTTTTATAGCTATGCTCCCCCCCTTGCTATTCTGTTTTATTTATTCATAACTTTTACTATCAGAATGAAAGGGATTTTAAAAGATTTCAAAACAATAAAATTGTGCATTTATGAAAAAATGTACAACACCAGCACTTTTGATAATTCACATCAGTGGCCTACAAGTTAGTGGGCAGGATCAGGTATTTTTAGTGCAACAAAAACCTAGGTCTCTCTATAGCTGTGCCAGTTTTTGAAAATCTCATACTAATTAAACTGCATAAAAATACTATGCAGAATTGTATTGAAAAAAACAACAACAAATGGAATTTAACTCACAAGGAAGGCTATTTGATATTTCCATGCTCTCAAGAAATCAAGAGAAAATAAAAAATATCAATTGTGCTTACAAGTTCTTCCTCACTTTTTTGCCTCTGCATAGGTTTCCATGCTGACACATGTTCACCTTGGTGTTGCTAATGAATCAAAATATAAAAACAATAAGAGAAAAGAAATGAAATGTGGCCCTGAACTAAGTAACTGAAAGAACCGATTGTAAATATATTAGTATTAATAATTCTTAACATTGAGCATTATATCATGCTTGCAATCTTCAGTGTATTTTATAGACATGAAAGGCTGGCTGAGTCAAACCTAATACAGCCATCCAGAGTAATAAGGGGTAGTAAGATTCCAACCCCGCCCCCTTTACAGCTTTGTTAAAGATGTCTGGATTTTGGGTCCGATACATCTGTGCAGTAGGGGGCTGCACACCAGCTGCTTCTCCAGAGAGCAAACAGGTGTGGGAACACACTCACACTGTCCAATGGTACTGGCTCGGAAAATGAAGGAAAGAAAGATACACTCATTTAAGAGCTGCTAATAATTACCTTACACACACACACACACACACAGAGTAACGGCTAGTCTACACTAGAAGTGCTACAGTGGCACAGCTGCCCTGATGCAGCTGAGCCGCAGTAGCGTGTCTGGTGAAGACTCTCTATGCCAACAGGAGAGAGCTCTGCCATTCTCATAAAAAATCCACCTCTGCAAGAGGTGGTAGCTATGTCAGCAAGAGAAGCTTTCCTGCCAACATAGTGCTGTCTATACTGGTGCTTAGGTCGGTATAATTTACGTCACTCAGGGGTGTGGATTATTCATACCCCAGAGTGACTTACATTATACTGAAGTAAGCTCTAGACCAAGCCTAAGAAGAATTTGGGGGGAATCATGATGCTAAGTCAAAATTCCTCCCAAGACTGTTCCTAAGGCAGTGTATATTATGCACCTCTCCTCCCACAAAGCTGTGTCTAAGGGTACAACCTAGCTTGGAGTAACTAAAAATAAAAATGTTTATGAAAACAAAGCTTGAAAGAAAATGACAAAAGGTATGTGATCACAAATTTAAAAACTGTAATAATGCACTCACACAAGGGGGCAGTGTTAAGCTTAACACTACAGCCTTAATCTTTCACTGCTGAGTACTTACTGTAAAGTTAAGACTGCACAGTAACACAATTTTTGTGTATGTAATGTCTTGCTTTTCCATGAGGCAAAGGAAAAGACCAGAAAAATAAATTACTTACCCTACAGTATATGTGGTTCTTCTAAATGTTGCAGTCGGCATGGATTCCACTTTAGGGGCACGTATGCCTACTGTATGTGAGATTGGAGTCTTGTGAATAGCAGTGTCTGTTGGGGCCATGCTCATGCCCTGTGCCTTGTCATGCTTTCATATGGTGGGATAAAGGGCAGGTGGCCACAACCTTCCCTCAGTTCCCTCACAATTCGAAGCCCAAGTTTCTGAGGACTCAAAATTCCAGCCAGAGGTACAGACCAGTGGGTCAGGTACTTGCCAGGTTCCACCTCACTGCCACAGATGGCAAGAGGGAACTGTGGGAGGGCTGCGTTCACTCCACCCTCTATGCCTTTGCATAGGAGCATGAGGAGACACAGGGCACATCCAGAGCCCTGACTAACACTGCTATTCAAAAGACTCTGATCTGGTATACATGAAGCACATATGCACCTAGAGTGAGCTCTACACTGATACATACTCAAAAAAGTTCCTATTCCTGCCTGGCCTCTTGGGCTTTATTACCAACTGGTGTAGCTTAATGCAACCATGAGGCCACACTAAGTTACATCTGGAACCAAGTCAGGCATCATGGAGCCAGTATTGGAGGAGACCAGAGATCCTGCACCAAGCACAGTTTGATCAGATCCAAGCTTCAAGGCCACAGTACCTACAGCAACATTGGCTTGTCTACACGGTACATATGTTCTATTTCTATTGTTTGTCAAGTGTATCTCACAAAATATTACATAAGTGCCAGGTGAGAACATTTACACTTCTGAAGGAACCTTTAGCTTTATACTTTCCTCAATGTTTTATGACCTGACTTTTAAAAAAATAAACAGTGTAATCTTAATGTTGCATTAAAAAAAGGTTTGCATTCAATATTCTATTAAAATCCACTTACTAAAATTATGTAGATTACTTACAAATGGCTCTGGTTCATAAATGTTTCTTTTTTAATCAGTTTACAATACATCCTTGACCATCATTCTTTACTTCTGGCCTGAACCAGATACACTTTCATCAATGGAAGTCTATCCATTGACTTCAGTAGGTGTTGGAACAGGATCTACTTGCCAAAAAGTAGGGACCATAATTCTACATATGTAGATGCCAGCACAGTATTCCAAAACAGAATTTTAGATTTATTGGATGCTTCCGAGATATAATCTCAACATTACAGAATTCTATCCTCTGTAATCTTGCTGTTTGAAATATGCTAAAAATGTCTCAATAGTTAAGTTCTGTCTTGGTGAGTTACTGGTACACAAACTTGAACAAAATAAGTAAATAACTGTTATGGTATCCGTTCTGGAAAATTCCTCTAATTTATTTTGATCCACATGAGCCCTGATCCTATTCTTTGCATGCTTTCATTTTTTTTTATCATCCCTGTGGCAACTATTTTACTGGATAGTTATGAATTACATTGAGGGTCTCATGACAGATAGAATAAGATGTTAATTTCTTTCTATTTAGCTAAAATCACATTTTCTCTGCTTATAACAACCGCTTAGAGGAAGAGTGGAATTTTTATATTGTGTATAAGTAAATGGGTTTTTCTTGTAATGTATGGTTAGAAACTTCTCCCACCTTTGGGGGGATTTTTTCCCCAAATGTGTAAGATTTTGAAAAAATTTTGAGTAAAGGTGGGATTCACAAAGACACTTAGAAACCTACACCCCAGAGTTTAGCAGCTAGGCCTGGGGAATAGGTACTTAAGTCCCCATTTTAGGCTCCACTGCAATCCATAAAGTGCCTACCAAACTCTGCAGGTGCCTAAATTTTGAGGGTAAAAGTTCCCTTGACACCGAAATTTCTGCCTCTGGGCATATCATTAGGTGGCAGGGGGTGGGAGGGGAAGAATTACTCTGTAGCCTGATGGTTAGGACACCCACCTGAGCTGTGATAGACCAAGGGTCCAGCCCCCTGCTCCACTTATTCTTTAATTATTTATCCACAGTGGAGTAGCTTCAACAGGAGAAATTGAGGGTGCACCATATCAGACTACCCAACAGCTCAATGGTTAGCGCACTCTCCTAAAAGGTGGGAGATCCCTGTTCAAATCCTTTCTCCCCCTCAGGAAGAGGGGGGAATTGAGCCTGGGTCCTCCCAGGTGAGTGCTCTAACCTCTGACCTAAATGTTATAAGATAAATTTCACCTTCTCCTCCTCCAGCTGCTTTGTGTTCAGTTAGGAACCTGTCTGACATTCTTACAAGAAACACCTTAGGTGCCTAAGCCAACAAACTCCAGGAAACAAATTCCTGGTTGTGTATCACTAGCAGAAATAAGCACCTCCCTGCGGCCTGCACTTAGGCACCTATCTCTGTAAGAGGGGCACACTCATAAAGAATAAATCAATTTTCCTATACTTCATCCTGAAACATCAAAGTTATTTAAGAAATCTTTAATATATATACAAATTACCATATCTACTTTAATCATGTCATTGTGTTGTGATAATTTTTAGTTGCATTACATATAATAACTACTATACTATATCACTAATTCTAACAAAATCCCTGTATTCTAATACTCCAAAACAAATAGTTTTACCCTTTGGCTCGTGTCCTCTTTTTTTTCCCTTTCAATGCTCTTTCCTTTATCTGTTGCACTCCTAGAAATAAACGGAATATCACTATGAATCTGCATTAAGTCAGAGGAAAATATTGTGTTGGGGGAAAACAGTTATTTTATATTAAAAAGTACTGAAGCCTTCCAATAAACTTCAATACTTCAGCAAACAAAACCTAACAGCCATTGTATTCTGAGTTTCTTTCTGCAGGCCTCCGTGATGATGTGAGCCAAGAGCCAAGTGATTAATCAGCAAACAATTGCACACACACTGCCCAGATATACTGCCTGACATGTCCTATTGCTATCCTTGAGTGGTAATTATAGAAAAAGTTAAGAAGAAAGAGTTAGTCCTGTACATTTACCGAGTATTACTGACATCATTGTCAGTAAATCAAAAATGGGCCAAGCCTGACAATGTTCTTTGGAGGTAAGAGATTTACATTCAAACTTGGTCCTTCATTTTGGGGATAGAAGTGAGGAGGCACCACAGTCAGCCCCTAAAGAAGGAAAGAAAAGCAATAATTTGTGCTGCTCTTTAACTGTCCCTCCAATTATTCTGGATGCACAGTTTATGGATTTCAAATGAAGAAAGTCCACTCCCCTTCAGCCAAAGTAACAGGACAGTTCTTGAGACATATTATGGAACAGACTTACAGGTATGAAGAAAGAGAGGAGATAAAATATAAGTGAGATGGATTCCCACATTCCTGGGGAAAGAAATCCCTTTAGTTACATAGGCTTGAGAATTTAAAGTCAGAAAGAAAAATTACTTGCCTATAATTCTACTTCTCTGAAAATAACATTCTAACAAGTTTCTTCATTCCTGGATCATAACTCTATAGTGTTGAACGCCCTCAATTCTTAAAGTAATTTTGTCTATGAGAATAGGGGTGGCAGAGTAGAGAGCAAGCCAGGCTGTTTGCTGGCCATCTTGTGCCACCCCGATAGATATAAATACTGCTCTGGCAATGTTACAGTCATTAACTTTGATGTACAGGTGGCAAAACTCCCAGGATGATAAACTGGCCAAGATCAAGATAAACTGACTAGAATGTTTAGGCACCACATTTATACCTTGCAGGGATGTCAGGTGAAGGCTCATGCACTACCTCACTACCCTCAGAAGTCAGGAAATCCTACCAGTCTTTCACTAAAGAGGTAAGCTAAAACTCAGCAATGAGAATTCTGCCTGCCAGTATGTCTAGAGTTATATTCCAGAAGGCTGTATAGAGATTTGACATGGCTGATTCACTAAAGAATACAAGAACTATATTCTATCTTTAGTATGTAAGTGTAAACTCCATGATCACTGAAGGAAATAATTTATGCATATCACCCAGATCTTTTATCCCTCCTTGTCAAGACCCTTTTCCTTGGAAATCTGTATGTGTAGCCCTGAAATTGCTATCTAATTAATCATTTAAATGCCATGCCAGACTTGCAGCTAAGAAGGACATCTACAATTCAAAGAAAAAATAAAAGGTGCGCTTCACAGTTTACCGAGTATCCATATGACTATATGATAAACTGTCAGATGACAGACAAACAGATGTCTGGCTCTGAAGGTTCCTGGACTGTCTCACAATTTAAGTATAAGGAACAAATTAACCTATATTTTGCATCTCACCGCTCTGAACCAAAAATCAAAAGAATTCAACAGGAAGGAAAGCCTGAATATGCTTTTTAACAAATCATCTTTTTTAGGGCAGAATATGTAGGTTTTGTAATAATTTTAATGTACAAACTGCCTCCCAAAAGATTGTGATGCACACTGTAAATTATCTGTAGTAAAAACATATTTATTATTGAGTGACAACAATGCGCTTAACAATATTTGGGTAGTGAACTGTACCTTTCCTTTGTGACTTTCATACAAACAACATATATCGTACAGTATATAATAACGTTAAATATATGAGTGTACCTTTCATGATGATGGCTGGTTTCTTCTTCTCTTAAGCTCTTTCCTTGTTTTTTGTGTTCAGTCTTCTGTAAAAAATTGAAAGACTAGCATAATTCATAGTGACAGGTTTCAGAGTAGCAGCCGTGTTAGTCTGTATCGGCAAAAAGAACATGAGTACTTGTGGCACCTTAGAGACTAACAAATTTATTAGAGCATAAGCTTTTGTGGGCTACAGCCCACTTCATCGGATGCATAGAATGGAACATATAGTAAGAAGATATATATATATATACACACACATACAGAGAAGTTGGAAGTTGCCATACAAACTGTGAGAGGCTAATTAGTTAAGATGAGCTATTATCATCAGGAGAAAAAAAACTTTTGTACTGATAATCAAGATGGCCCATTTTGACAGTTGACAAGAAGGTGTGAGGATACTTAACTTAGGGAAATAGATTCAATATGTGTAATGACCCAGCCACTCCCAGTCTCTATTCAAACTCAAGTTAATGAGTTTGCATATTAATTCATAGTATTCACATTGTCAGAAATCTTCTGAGAAATAATGTATATGACCTTGTAATAAAGTATTAGCAGCAATATAAGAGGTTGCTGAGAAACAGTTATATTCCATTAACAAATCATGGGTCATCATGTGCTATCCATTTCTATGCTCCATTACTTGTAGGAAGCTCTGCATGAGGCCTCTCAAAGAGAAAGTAATTATGTTAAGCTAAGAAAATAGATAGCTGAAACATCAATTAAAGAAATGCCGAACATGTACAGAGAACTTCTCTTGAAAATGCTGAACATTTGCAAGTGATCCTTAAGGGCAACATCCTGCACTATGCTGTGTTTGTGCACAAAGGGAGGAGAGGGGATTGTGAACAACTTTCATTTGTGCAACCAGCAGGACTGAATTACCTCATAATGCTCAAGAACCTGAGGGGAATCTGGCTGACTTACTCGGGCTATGGGTTAGCACCTATGTTGCTTTCATCAGTACATACTTGATGGAAGCTTACAGTCCTCTTGTTCAGAGCAGCAGCAAAGTACACACTGATGTGCCTCTGGCTCTTCTTGAGGAATCCTGTCCTAACCACTTTAGGATCCCTGGAGCAGAGGCTCTGCTACTCTCTCTGCTTCCCATGCTGCACCTGCCAGGGTGGAATTTATCACTTAATTTCTGTACACAAAGGGCTTGTCTACACTTGCAAATTTACCGAAATAGCTCAAGAGTGTCCACATAAGAGCTTATATATTCTGAAATAGGTATTTCAGCAAATCTCCAAGTCTAGACAAACCCTGAAAAATTTGCTGATAGTCAGTCATCTGACTTATGTCACTAATAAAGACACGGAATTACACGGGGAGCTGGTAGCAATTCCTATATTAAGGTTGCTTACATTCTCCTTTACCAAGGAGTTTTCCAACTTATTTTGAGAAGCTTTCACACCTTCTGTTTGCAGCAGGCCTTTGATATTCGGCAGGAGGAATCCCCTTGTACTACAGAAGTGATTTTTTGACCCATGACATTCCAATCAGATTAAAAATTGCCATTTTCTTTCACTCATGCAGAAAAATGTTGGCAGCATGCCAAAATCACAGAACACTCCAACATTAGGCTTGCATTTCTGTCAAAACAGCAGCAGCATCACATACTACACTGGAAACACCGGAGAGATGTTAGAGCAGTAGTAGTGAAGGGCTGAGGTTGGGGAACTGGGCTGTACTCTCCCCATAACCCTTGGAATCCAGCACTTGGCACCAGTAGCCCAGTTACCCCATTCCCAATTCCAGAGGCACCATTTGGGACAGAAGCTCCCCCAAATCCTGAGCAGACACAGAGAGAAAGAGGGCCTGGGCTCCCCCAACCACTGCCCATGGCACCACAAGACAATCACAGCTCTGGAGGCAACAAAAGTCTCATAACATGTTAATAATAGGTGGGATTTACAAAGAAGCCTAAGGGAGTTTAGGTGCCCAAAAAACAGTGAAATTAAATGGGAGTTGGGTACCTAACTCCTTTGGGCTCTTTTGGAAATCCCAGCCAATTTGTTTTTCTGGACGTCTAACAATCTCCTCTTCAGCATTTTAACAAGAAATTCAGGGTCCCAATGAAGAAACTGCAAGACTGCATTTGTGAAGAAGACAATCAGAATGCATGTGTGTGTATGTACATTTCAGGAAATATCAAAATTTATTGTCCCCTCAGGAAAAGCTTCATTCAATATTTGCCTTCCAAGTCCATATCTCTGGATGTTCACTTCACCAGAAATCAGTATTTGTTTATTATGTTTTAACAAAGCATTTTCAAGACAGACTGGGTGTTAGATGAAATAAGAAGGTATCCGAAAAATGTTAACTACAACTTTTAAGTTTTACAAAAACTAACCTTAAGGTCTCTTTTCTTTCTTTCATTTTCTTCCCTCTGTCTTTTTTCATTATTCTTGCTCAGTTGTCTTTCTCCGTCTTCAATGGAAGATCCTTCTTTAGGTCTCCTTAACACATATTTTTCTTCCCCATCCTTTACAAACAATTCATGGCTTCTTTCTTTTGAAGGTCTCTCTTTTCCTCCCCTAACTGAATGTTCATGTTCTCTTTTATCCCTGTGACTCCTCCCTCTGTCTTTATTCAGTTCTTGATCTCTGTGTGACTTGTGTCTATGTCCACCTTCTTCATCTTTTTTTGTTAAAAACTCGCCAAGACTATTTTTGCTCTCACTTTTCTGGAACAAGGAAAAATAATACAAAAAAAGTTAGAGACTTCTCCAAAGATTTTTAATTAAAATGTTAGAAGTAACAGAATTCTATGATTCTAGAAATCAGGAATGGATACTCATATTAGGTCATCTAGTCCATCTCCTTGCCAGTATAGGATTTCTCCATACAATATATTGTCACGTGTTGTGTCTACTGAAGTTTCTAATGGGGCAATGGGGCTTCCAATACTTCCTCTGGGAGACTATACACCTCATTGTAATGGTATACTCCCCTTTAGAGTATGAACTCTTCAAGCAGAGATGTAGCTCTTTGTTTTTTAACACATAATCTGTGGTAAAGCACCATGTACACTTACAATGCCAAATAAATAAATTAGTAATAAGTACATTAATAAATAATAGGTTAAACATTTTGCAATACATTTGTTTGATGATGCTGTACAAAAATAAATGATAGCTATATGTTTAAACAAGAACAACATATCTCCTTAAAGACTATTAATGGAAATGTTAAAAACAAATAACATTTAAATGTTTTCATGTTGAAAGTTAGATCACATTTCCCTTTTAATAAGATTAAATTACAATTAAAGAACTATGTTCAAATACTGTTTGGTTTTTTGTAACAATTTACATGCAAGCTTGCTATAAATACACTTCTTGGGATTACTCAGGCACTGGAGTTTTATCAAATTTATGCATTACATTTCACCTTATCTTATGCTATTATGAAACATTTCCTTACTTTTCCTTCCTTTACTTTTCTTTCTGTATGTCTTCTCTCTTTCACTTCATCCCTTATGTTTGCTTGCTCTAAAAAAATTATATATATAAAATTACTGACGACATTTTTTTTTATTACACTAAAAACCCCCAGTGTAGTACATGAGACATTACACCGATAGTATGTGGCACGTACTCCACATTTCAGTGACAGGGACCCTGAATCCAGCAATGTTAATGCAAATAGACAGAGTTGCCACCCTTCTCTCAATGGAATATATACACACATTGTATAAAATTCAAACATACCACCTTTTTTGGGGGGGGGGAGGAGTGGGAGAGATTTATTGGTAACAAATAATAAAACAGTATAAACTTGAGCCTAAATTTCCCCCCCAAGATTGGCTGTATCTGGGGTTTTGCCTAAAGAGAAGCCCTTGAGAGAGACTCCATTCCCTCTTGCATGATGGTAGGAACTACGATACCGCCTGCTATCGCTCATCTATAATTACATTGCAATTTCATGCAGAGTTCAGGCATCTGATAGCAGAATTACCCAAAGGAGAAGCTCTGTATTCACACAGGGACTTATAAGTCACCCACTATGTTAGAATTAATTAATCACCAAAAACTACTATACTCAGTAACTCACTGGGAAGGAAAAGAGGCAGCTGAGAACCTGGGAGCTTGAAAATGAAACTGGGTTATTGAGTACGATTTTCAAATGCACACATGGCAGCTAGGCACCCAGTGCCCATTGACATTACGCTCCCTGCAAGGACAGGAGTTTGGTTTCAGTCCATTTCTACCTATAAAGTGAAATACTTCAAAATATGCACAGCAAAGCAAACCAGCCTACCCAATTGATCCTTGCTTTCTCTTCTTCTGCGTTGTTCTTTATCACTTCCTCCATATGCTTTCAGGTTATTCTGTATAAGCATTTGCTTCAGCTCATCCCTCCTATATTTTCTGTCTCTTTCTTTATCACTCTCCTTCTCTTTATCTTTTCTTTTAATGTGTTTTTCCTTCTCTGCATCTTTTCCTTGGTCCTTGTCCTTAAATTTCTCTCTCTCTTGTTCTCTGTGATGATCTTTTCCCCTTTCTCTTTCTTTTAGCTTATCCCTGTCTCTTTCACTAGATTTAAATCTCTCTCGTTCACCTGTCCTTTCTTTTGCCTTTCCTCTGTCCTTGTCTTGATCCTTGTGTATGTATCCTTTGTAATCAACCATGTCATGAGTCTCTATAGCTCTTTGCAGTTTCTTTTCCTTCTGTTTCTTATCTTCAGATTGACTATCTGACTGTGATACCTAAAAAGAGTAAAAATAAACTGATGCACAATTAAAATTCACTAATTTATTTTCATATAGTATTTTTATCCCAAAAATCCATAAGTGATTTATGGAACCCAGTTTCCAGAAATTTGTGAAAATGTCCACGTGTATACATGCCTGGATTGTGCATACAGTTACTACAATTAAGCTTGCAATTGTCATAATAAATTGATATACAAAGGGCAACTCAGATGCATGACTCATCATTTCCATATACTTTAACAGAACTGCTTGCACAACTTGGTGTTCATGTGTACAAATTACACATGTAAATATGCATACTTTTTTGTGCTAGTCTGAAAATTTAGCCCTATATCTTTACGTTGTGATCATGCCTTCTTCGTTTAGAAAATGTATCACACACCACCAATAATAAATAATAATATTATTAAATAATAAATTATAACAACATATATGTGGGCATCATGCAGCCACCTTTATGGCAGAAGATTGGCAGTTAGTTGACAACAGGCATAGAACATACCATATAACGAGAGCTGGGAAAGAAACAATTTGGCCAAGAACTTAGGGAAAACCTAAAGTCCTATTTTTAAAAAATCACGAGGGATGAAATCCTGGTCCCACTGATGCCCATAGCAAAACTCCCATTGATTTCAGTGGGGTCAGGATTTCAGCCTAGACCTTTCATATTTACACAGAGCAGACAAGAACTTCTTTTTAAGTTGCATTCATACAGTAAACTGAATAAAACTTAATATATCTACCTAATAGGGATAAAGGGCTCAGTCACTCCTGCTAACATCAAAACCTTTCAAGTCTAGTACACAGACCACTAAGCCATCCCCACTGCAGAGCTATCATTCACTTCCATTGGTGTAACAGAACTAATCAGTTTTAACACTCTGCACATTCATGAAAAATGAAGATTCAGGCTCTGAACAGAAAAGCAGTTATTATCAATGATCTGGCCCATGTATTGTACATGTGACCTGCAGCATAGTTTCTGTATAACTAAATAAAATATGCATTAACTGTTTCCTGAGTATCAGAAGATTGCCTTTCTTAAACTCGATGTTGAAATTCTCCCACAAATCCAATTAAATCTGAGCTGGGAGGACTGGAGTGTCTTTGCATCCTAAAATATAACATTAGTCACATTAATTTTACTAAAGAAAGCAGTCCAGAAAATGGCTAAATTGATTCTATAAATTTACAGAAGATGTTTACCCTAAGATGTTTCTTAAGTTCATCTGATTTCCAAGTATCTTCTTTGGTTCTTCTCTAGAAAAGGAATGACAAAGACATGCTAAAGATGGAATAATTGAGTTCAGGTGCAGAATAGCCACTTTGCATATTATCAATGGACATTTTTAAACTGAGGAATTAAGCCATTTATAAATATGTATGTACCATTAAATTTTAATTACATCACCATTAACTTGCTTAAGTGTGCCTAGGTATTTCAAAGTAGCTCAAGTCCACTATTTCCACCACCAGAAGGGAAAGTTGATTTTCCACACAGCAGTGGGTCCTTTTTGTTTTATTTCTGAGCACTGGAGTACAACAAAATTAAAGATAAGTTACTGCATACTCCAATTAAACTGACTAAGAAATCTTCTTGTTAAGTAATTATGTTCCATAAGGTGCTGACAATATTCTCCTATCCCTACTACTGCATAAGGTATAATGGGAATTGACGTTATATATGTCAATTGACTGTTATATGAAATACTGGCATTTGGCACTGAAGTGAAAAAGGAGTATAAAGACAATCACAGTATAAATTCAGGCTTCCTCTGGTCTCCTTTCTTAGTAGGATAGCAACATTCCTTTTGTCATAGCTCTCAAAGTTATTTTCCTTAACTGGAAAGCTGCATACAAATTAAATCTCAGTCTGTGGCATCACTTACTACATAGCACTGCAGAATATAAGAAAGTTTATCTTATTAAGCATTTTCTCAACTTAAAATGGGTGCCATTTTCATTTAAAGGGATATATCAGGACAAGTCTGGTTTCAAATTTAGGTTTTGTAAAAGTTATAAACACTAAGTCCAACAGAAATGTTTCCATTTATATATTTTCATAGTCACCTGCACAGAAAAAAATATTATGTACAAACAAGCCTTGAAAGAGTTATTATTTTTAAAAGTGTTTTTCTGCTTCTTTTTTTCTTCCTTTTTTTTTACAGTAGAAATTCACGTCTTACCTAGCCAATATTTTTCCTAGAGTACTTTATGAACTGGTGACCTGCAGGATGATATCACATGTACCAAGGAAGTTAAACCTGGTTAACTGAGAGGGGAAGTGATTTTTAAGACTTAGGTTTTTGTTTTCTTTAGTTCTATCAACTAATTTTAACAAAAAGATGATTTTGTTATAATTCAACACACCGAGCCCTTAAACAATATGCCTAGAAAGATCCCAATCTACTTTGGATCCTCCAAGGAGGCTGCTAGGAAAAACAGGGACAACATGAATTGAAATTCCTAACATTTCTAAAGTTAAAAAAGGCAGAAAAAATTCAAAGAAAATAACTATAACTTTCAGAAAGAAAAGGAGTACTTGTGGCACCTTAGAAACTAACCAATTTATTTGAGCATAAGCTTTCGTAAGCTACAGCTCACTTCATCGGATGCATACTGTGGAAACTGCAGAAGACATTATATACACAGAAACCATGAAACAATACCTCCTCCCACCCCACTCTCCTGCTGGTAATAGCTTATCTAAAGTGATCACTCTCCTTACACTGTGTACGATAATCAAGTTGGGCCATTTCCAGCACAAATCCAGGTTTTCTCACCCTCCGCCCCCACAAACTCACTCTCCTGCTGGTGAGAAAACCTGGATTTGTGCTGGAAATGGCCCAACTTGATTATCATACACATTGTAAGGAGAGTGATCACTTTAGATAAGCTATTACCAGCAGGAGAGTGGGGTGGGAGGAGGTATTGTTTCATGGTCTCTGTGTATATAATGTCTTCTGCAGTTTCCACAGTATGCATCCGATGAAGTGAGCTGTAGCTCACAAAAGCTTATGCTCAAATAAATTGGTTAGTCTCTAAGGTGCCACAAGTACTCCTTTTCTTTTTGCGAATACAGACTAACATGGCTGTTACTCTGAAACCTATAACTTTCAGGCAAGAGAGAGATCGATCAAATGTCTACACTGGAGCGGGACAGTATAATTTCCAGCTCAAGTAAACATACTCATGTTAGCTGTGATCAAATATGTTAAAAACAGAAGTGAAGCCATGGCGGTGTAAGCAGCAGGACAGTCTAGCTGCCCGAGTACCTACCCAGAGTATCAGATGGGACTGCACTTTGCTGGCTAAGAACATAAGAATGGCCACACTGGGTCAGACCAAAGGTCCATCAAGCCCAGTATCCTGTCCTCTGACAGTGGTCAATGGCAGGTGCCCCAAAGGGAATGAACAGACAAATGATCTATGCCCTGTCACCCAATCCCAGGTTCTGGCAAACAGAGGCTAGGGACACCATTCCTGCCCATCCTGGCTAATAGCCATTGATGGACCTAACTTCCACGAATCTATCTAGCTCCCTTTTGAACCCCATTATAGTATTGGCCTTCACAACACCCTCTGGCAAGGAGGTCTGTCTTGCTGCTCATGCACCACAGCTATACTATTATTAGTACACTAGCTCAATTAGAGCTAGTACAGGTATGTCTATTTGAACTGGAAATTACACTTTCAGCATAGATATACCCGTGACCCTAGGAGTCCCTTAATGCCACCTGGCAGAGGGCTCACTATACTGTAACTCATATCAGGCCTGACACACTGACAGTTTTGAGTTTCCTGAGCAGAACGTAACAATGCCCAAAAAGAAACAAGACAATTTTTTTTCCCCCATTTGCAGATTGCAGGGTCTGGGTGTGGGAGACTCAGCAGGGGGGTCTGGGTGCTGGGGGGGACTGGGGTTTAGTGGGATGGGGGTCTGGGTGCAGCTGGTTGGGGCTCATTGGGGTTTTGGCCTGGGTGAAGGTGGGGCTCATCGGGGGGGATCTGGGTGGGGCAAGCTCAGCGGGGGGTCTGGGTGTGCGGGGCCTCTGAATGCAAGGGGTGAGGCTTAGCAGGGAGGGGATCGGGTGTGGGGGGCTTGGTGTGGTTTCTGGGTTTAGGGGGGTGAGGGTCAGCGGGGGGTGACTGGGTATGGGGAGGTCCAGACGCACAGAGGTTGGGCGGATGGGGGAGCAGCTACTTGTACAGTGACCCCACCCCCAACGGCTGAGGAGCAATGGGGGCAGGAAGCAGTGGGGGGCGTGCGGAACCTCCTGCAGACAGGGGAGATTTCTGGGGGTGGGCCTGACCCGCCCTGGCTGCTCCTTGCATGGGACGAGCAAGTCTCGTCCTCCCCTGCCCTCAGCCCAGCCAGGACTAGCAGGTGAGCCTGGCGCAGGGTAGAAGCCACTGGCTGGGGCATCCCCAGCCCCCCCCCCAGTGATTTACCTCTCTGCAGGAGTGCAAGTATGGCGGTACCCATAGAGATTTCTAGCTGGTACAGGGTACCGGAAAGACGTGGGGCTGCCGGACAGCCCCACTCCAGCAGCTCCGCTCCCTCTCCCCACCCACACGGAGCTGCGTAGCCCTGCTGGAGGACACGGCTGAGAGGGTGGGGCTGCACTCTGGTCCTTTTCCTCTGCCACAGTGGGGAAAGGAGCAGAACCTGGCTAGGGCATTCATTCTTGCACAGCGAAGAGGCCAGTGAAGAAGCTTGGCAACATGTGACCTCCAGAAGAAGAAGGGGGAATGTCTGGGTTCCAGCAACGCGGACACAAGTAACTAACCGCTTTCATGTTCTCTCCGCAGGTACCTTTGCGGAGAGTGGACCAGATGATATGTCTGGGAGGAGAAAGCAGAAGGAGACTCCGCTGGTTGGAAGGCATGAGATGCACTGTCCTGAGATGGGGGGTTCCACGACCACCACTCCCAAGAGAAGGAGGCGGGTGGTGGTGGTCGGGGACTCTCTCCTGCGGGACTGAGTCATCTATCTGCCGCCCTGACCGGGAAAACTGAGAAGTCTGCTGCTTGCCAGGGGCTAAGATTCGCGAGGTGACGGAGAGACTGCCGAGACTCATCAAGCCCTCGGATCACTACCCCTTCCTGCTTCTCCACGTGGGCACCAATGATACTGCCAAGAATGACCTTGAGCAGATCACTGCGGACTATGTGGCTCTGGGAAGAAGGATAAAGGAGTTTGAGGCGCAAGTGGTGTTCTCGTCCATCCTCCCCGTGGAAGAAAAAGGCCTGGGTAGGGACCGTCGACTCGTGGAAGTCAACGAATGGCTACGCAGGTGGTGTCGGAGAGAAGGCTTTGGATTCTTTGACCATGGGATGGTGTTCCATGAAGGAGGAGTGCTGGGCAGAGACGGGCTCCATCTTGCGAAGAGAGGGAAGAGCATCTTTGCGAGCAGGCTGGCTAACCTAGTGAGGAGG
Source organism: Eretmochelys imbricata (assembly GCF_965152235.1). Classification (NCBI taxonomy): domain Eukaryota; kingdom Metazoa; phylum Chordata; order Testudines; family Cheloniidae; genus Eretmochelys; species Eretmochelys imbricata. The sequence goes on from NC_135573.1 coordinate 248,117,565, forward strand.
GCTTTAAACTAGGTTCACCAGGGGAAGGAGACCAAAGCCCTGAGGTAAGTGGGAAAGCGGGATACCGGGAGGAAGCACAGGCAGGAACATCTGTGAGGGGAGGGCTCCTGCCTCATACTGAGAATGAGGGGCGATCAGCAGGTTATCTCAAGTGCTTATATACGAATGCACAAAGCCTTGGAAACAAGCAGGGAGAACTGGAGGTCCTGGTGATGTCAAGGAATTATGACGTGATTGGAATAACAGAGACTTGGTGGGATAACTCACATGACTGGAGTACTGTCATGGATGGTTATAAACTGTTCAGGAAGGACAGGCAGGGCAGAAAAGGTGGGGGAGTAGCACTGTATGTAAGGGAGCAGTATGACTGCTCAGAGCTCCGGTACGAAACTGCAGAAAAACCTGAGAGTCTCTGGATTAAGTTTAGAAGTGTGAGCAACAAGAGTGATGTAGTGGTGGGAGTCTGCTATAGACCACCGGACCAGGGGGATGAGGTGGATGAGGCTTTCTTCTGGCAACTCGCAGAAGCTACTAGATCGCATGCCCTGGTTCTCATGGGTGACTTTAATTTTCCTGATATCTGCTGGGAGAGCAATACAGCGGTGCATACACAATCCAGGAAGTTTTTGGAAAGCGTAGGGGACAATTTCCTGGTGCAAGTGCTAGACGAGCCAACTGGGGGGGAGCTTTTCTTGACCTGCTGCTCACAAACAGGGAAGAATTAGTGGGGGAAGCAAAAGTGGACGGGAATCTGGGAGGCAGTGACCATGAGTTGGTTGAGTTCAGGATCCCGACACAGGGAAGAAAGGTAAGCAGCAGGATATGGACCCTGGACTTCAGGAAAGCAGACTTCGACTCCCTCAGGGAACGGATGGCTAGGATCCCCTGGGGGACTAACATGAAGGGGAAAGGAGTCCAGGAGAGCTGGCTGTATTTCAAGGAATCCCTGTTGAGGTTACAGGGACAAACCATCCCGATGAGTCGAAAGAATAGTAAATATGGCAGGCGACCAGCTTGGCTTAACGGTGAAATCCTAGCGGATCTTAAACATAAAAAAGAAGCTCACAAGAAGTGGCAGGTTGGACATATGACCAGGGAAGAGAATAAAAATATTGCTCGGGCATGTAGGAATGAAATCAGGAGGGCCAAATCGCACCTGGAGCTGCAGCTAGCAAGAGATGTCAAGAGTAACAAGAAGAGTTTCTTCAGCTATGTTGGCAACAAGAAGAAAGCCAAGGAAAGTGTGGGCCCCTTACTGAATGAGGGAGGCAACCTAGTGACAGAGGATGTGGAAAAAGCTAATGTGCTCAATGCTTTTTTTGCCTCTTCACGAACAAGGACAGCTCCCAGACTGCTGCGCTGGGCATCACAACATGGGGAGTAGATAGCCAGCCCTCTGTGGAGAAAGAGGTGGTTAGGGACTATTAGGAAAGCTGGATGTGCACAAGTCCATGGGGCCGGACGAGTTGCATCCGAGAGTGCTAAAGGAATTGGCGGCTATGATTGCAGAACCATTGGCCATTATCTTTGAAAACTCGTGGCGAACGGGGGAAGTCCCGGATGACTGGAAAAAGGCTAATGTAGTGCCAATCTTTAAAAAAGGGAAGGAGGAGGATCCTGGGAACTACAGGCCAGTCAGCCTCACCTCAGTCCCCGGAAAAATAATGGAGCAGGTCCTCAAGGAATCAATCCTGAAGCACTTACATGAGAGGAAAGTGATCAGGAACAGTCAGCATGGATTCACCAAGGGAAGGTCATGCCTGACTAATCTAATCGCCTTCTATGAAGAGGTTACTGGTTCTGTGGATGAAGGGAAAGCAATGGATGTATTGTTTCTTGACTTTAGCAAAGCTTTTGACATCCTCTCTGACGGTATTCTTGTCAGCAAGTTAAGGAAGTATGGGCTGGATGAATGCACCATAAGGTGGGTAGAAAGTTGGCTAGATTGTCGGGCTCAACGGGTATTGATCAATGGCTCCATGTCTAGTTGGCAGCCGGTGTCAAGTGGAGTGCCCCAGGGGTCGGTCCTGGGGCCGGTTTTGTTTAATATCTTCATAAATGATCTGGAGGATGGTGTGGATTGCACTCTCAGCAAATTTGCGGATGATACTAAACTGGGAGGAGTGGTAGATACACTGGAGGGCAGGGATAGGATACAGAGGGACCTAGACAAATTGGAGGATTGGGCCAAAAGAAATTTGATGAGGTTCAATAAGGATAAGTGCAGGGTCCTGCACTTAGGACGGAAGAATCCAATGCACCGCTACAGACTAGGGACCGAATGGCTAGGCAGCAGTTCTGCAGAAAAGGACCTAGGGGTGACAGTGGACGAGAAGCTGGATATGAGTCAGATATGTTGCCAAGAAGGCCAATGGCATTTTGGGATGTATAAGTAGGGGCACAGCGAGCAGATCGAGGGACGTGATCGTTCCCCTCTATTCGACGTTGGTGAGACATCATCTGGAGTACTGTGTCCAGTTTTGGGCCCCACACTACAAGAAGGATGTGGATAAATTGGAGAGAGTCCAGCAAAGGGCAACAAAAATGATTAGGGGTCTGGAACACATGACTTATGAGGAGAGGCTGAGGGAACTGGGATTGTTTAGTCTGCAGAAGAGAAGAATGAGGAGGGATTTGATAGCTGCTTTCAACTACCTGAGAGGTGGTTCCAGAGAGGATGGTTCTAGACTATTCTCAGTGGTAGAGGAGGACAGGACAAAAAGTAATAGTCTCAAATTGCAGTGGGGGAGGTTTAGGTTGGATATTAGGAAAAACTTTTTCACTAGGTGTAGCCAGACAGCCAGCCCCCCCTCTCAGACCAGCATTGCTGGGAACACAAGGGAGCCAAAACAACAGGGCACTTAACATCAATTCCAGCACAGCCTTTGAAGCTGTGAGAAGCACAGGTGTGCTGCTACAATGTGCCTCTGGGAACATATACAACGATTAGGCTCACAGCAGACAGAGAAGCTGTGACAGACATGGCTCTTAGCCCCTACTAAATAGCGTGATGCACACACCCCAACATCCTAGGTGGGAAAATATTTACCCTAATAAAAGGAATGTCCAGTAGTCGAAACTTATTGTTTCTCTCCCTTGCAAGTGTAAACTACTCTTGCGAGAGCTGGCGTCACCCAGACAGACCAGCCCCAATTTGGCATAAGAAAGGAGAAAGAGAATAAAGGAATACAGAGGTATAAGTATGGGACCTACAGCACCATGATTTTTGAGTGCTTTTCACTATCTATCTGCTGGTCAGATAAGTGACAGCCTCCCAAGGCTTCTGCAGCTAAGAGGGTCCCTAAGCCTTGTCCCTTATTCGTCTTTCCGCGGAATTGAGTGATCGATCCTGGCTTGGCACCGCTGGAATCGAGATGCAAGGAGGGTAAGAAGCACCCACACCTGATCTCCTATCTTTAGTGTGCACATATTTTGAAATAGAGCTCTATACTTTGTTTTCTTTCTTTGGGATTGTGGCTTCAGTTTTGTAACTTGTTTGTGTGTGTAACATCTCTACATTTAAATAAGTAGGCACTAGCAATTTTGTAACCACATGATTAGAATCTAGTTTAATAAATTTTGGTAACCATTTGTGCATAAGCCTGACTTGTTTCTCTGGTTTACTGTAAAGCAGCCAACACAATTAAAGAACCTCAGCCGTTTTGGCTATAAAGCCTGGCCATTAGGTGAGAGTACTAAGAGCCTAGCGTTGAGTTGTGCCGCCTCCACGGGGCAAACTCTTGGGGCGCCTGTCAGTCAATCCTGACTGCCCACTGCGAAGGAGCTCTGAGCTCTAGCAGTTAAAGTCATGGGTGCGGAGAGGCTCTTAGTGCTGCCATTGGGGCACCTGTCAGTCAGTGTTGACTGCCCACTGCGAAGGAGCTCTGAGCTCTAGCAGTTAAAGTCACGGGTGTTTAGGATCTTGGGGCATCCGTCAGCCTAGCCCGGGTTGCCCGCCGCGAAGGGACAGTGCGTCCTAGCAGTTAAAGTCACGGATGGTATAAACGGGCATAGCTGGCACCTCACCAAACATCCTTGGCCATCGGCTAACACTAGGAGGGTGGTGAAACACTGGAATGCGTTACCTAAGGAGGTGGCAGAATCTCCTTCCTTAGAAGTTTTTAAGGTCAGGCTTGACAAAGCCCTGGCTGGGATGATTTAATTGGGGATTGGTCCTGCTTTGAGCAGGGGATTGGACTAGATGACCTCCTGAGGTCCCTTCCAACCCTGATATTCTATGATTCTTAACAGCACAATACCTATGCTAACAAACTTAAACAAAGGCTTTGTTTTATGTTGTTTTATGTTGGTCAGGATCAAATCAAAGGCACAGGAGTTGGTGGTTAGTGTCCTCCACCCACAAACGATGCTATGAAGAAGCTGATTGAAATCTGTATGGGCACAGAACTAAGGGACCTAAGTGACCTGGTTGACTGGATAAATGAAAGATGCACTTTTGGGCAGCAGCTCTTGCAGTTTTGCAGGCTGAGCAGCCTCTGTCCCTCCATATCTGGCTACATGCCATTGGGTTTTATTGTTTTCTATTCTGCATCTGTCACCTCTGCTGCTATTGTTTCCAGAAGTGACCTTCATGTTCTGGAAAAATGTCTGATGACGAACCTGGCATTACAAGACAACTCTAATACCAAACAATAAAACAGGAAAAAGATGTAGGTCTTTGTCTAGAATAATATACAAGGGAGTTCAATCTAATTATGCAACAAGAAAACTCAGCTAATCAGTAGTGAATACAGGACTGAAACACTGGCGGAATTATTATTGTATATAAGCCACTGTCTAGGAACAGGTTTCAGAGTAACAGCCGTGTTAGTCTGTATTCGCAAAAAGAAAAGGAGTACTTGTGACACCTTAGAGACTAACCAATTTATTTGAGCATGAGCTTTCGTGAGCTACAGCTCACTTCATCGGATGCATACTGTGGAAACTGCAGAAGATATTATATACACAGAGACCATGAAACAATACCTCCTCCCACCCCACTCTCCTGCTGGTAATAGCTTATCTAAAGTGATCATCAAGTTGGGCCATTTCCAGCACAAATCCAGGTTTTCTCACCCTCCACCCCCCCACACACAAACTCACTCTCCTGCTGGTAAATAGTTTGTGTGTGTGGTTTTTGGAGGGGGGTGGGGGGGTGAGAAAACCTGGATTTGTGCTGGAAATGGCCCACCTTGATTATCATACACATTTTAAAGAGAGTGGTCACTTTGGATGGGCTATTACCTGCAGGAGAGTGAGTTTGGGGGGGGGGGGGGCGGGGCGGAGGGTGAGAAAACCTGGATTTGTGCTGGAAATGGCCCAACTTGATGATCACTTTAGATAAGCTATTACCAGCAGGAGAGCGGGGTGGGAGGAGGTATTGTTTCATGGTCTCTGTGTATATAATGTCTTCTGCAGTTTCCACAGTATGCATCCGATGAAGTGAGCTGTAGCTCACGAAAGCCCATGCTCAAATAAATTGGTTAGTCTCTAAGGTGCCACAAGTACTCCTTTTCTTTTTGTCTAGGAACAGTGCACTATATCTGGCTGAAAGAGAGAACTCAAAGATCAAGGAAGATTCTTTCCTCTTTACATTTCCTCTCCTTTTCCCCATTCATATCTTCCTTCCCTCTCTGCTCCTTCCCTTTTCTGTATCCTTGTGTGTGGTAGATTTTATGGTTTTATATTTTGTGTGTACTGTATCTTTCAATTTCTAGGAATTTTTCACATCTGCAAAGCTTGTTGCCTGTTTTGTTCCCAGAGTTGCTCAGTGCTCATAAACCAAGAGACATACACAGACTTTGTTCTCTCATGAAGATTTTCTTTTTGTTGTTTTCCTTTGTCAAAAATAAAACCCATTTGAGGTTGAAAAAAATGTATGCTTTATTCTTTGTATATGGAAGCATTATATCCCCTTTTATAGTGGAAATAGAATGAGATTTGAAAAAGATCCAACAGATGAAAAATCAGTTGCATTTTACAGCTGGCCTCAGTGTGTTTAAGCATTAAACTGAATGTGTGCCAGTATACCCTCACTGACTAGGCTCAAAGGTGCAGTCACACCTGAACAGCTAAAAATTAACCTTGCCCTTTTAGGCTGAACAGAGTCATGTCACTCTATCTCTGCTGTTACATAACAGGTTACAAAACCCCAGTGGGGCATGGTGCTGGCACATAGGGTCTCAGGTACGTGCTGTGATTTTTCAGAATCTCTTTTGGGAATAGTCATGTATGTGAAATAGCTGGTTCATATGATTATGCTATTTCTATCTGAAGTTACAAATATTAGCTATGTTTACATGGTTGTTCCTGTGGTAACACCCACAAGGTATTTAGCCAGCACATGAAGGGACAAGTCAAGTTGAATGGCCCATTAAGGAACCCTTATCTCACAATGGACCCTGGAAAACACCTGTCTACACTTAATGGACTTTTCCTATGAATATTCTAACTAGAATATGGGTGGGGGTGTTCACAGTGAGAACAGATGTCCCTTCACTTGGCAGAAGGCAGGGGCCCCGGGCTGGGTGGGGAGGAGTCACATGGAGGGTCACGTGCAGTGGTCACATGCCCCCACTTGTGTCCCTCCCATGCATGCAGTACCTGCAAGAAATAATTTCTACTTGCACCAATGCTTCTCCACCAACTTTGCTGGGCGCCTGAAACGACATGCCCATGCTGCTGGGGAGGGAGTGCATGACTGCTCTTGCAGCTTCCCTTTGCTTCCCCATCAGAAAATCATTCTTCTGCAAGGAAGCAAAGAAATCCTTAGGGGACATGACTTCTACATGTGCACAGTAGTACAGACTTTCCCCAGGAGTAACAGGATTGTCAAGCCTAGCCATTACATATGCTATTTAAAGCAACCTGTCTATAGTTAAACTAACTGAAAGACCTAGATTCACAAAGTATGATAGTACAGATTAAGGCAAAATGACTTGACACTTTTGGCACCATATAATATGTAGCAGTGGGAGCTTGTTATAGCAGATGCCAATAAGCATTTCCACTCTGGTTCTTTATTAAATAACACAATTCCAAATTTTACAATAGCATAGACCTAATGAAAAGTCTCCTACGGAAATATAAACAGTAAACAGTAGTTGTGAAATAGAAAATATTAACTATAATATACTACATCTACAAAGACAGAAAAAGGTTACAACATTTTAATAAATCGCAATATTTTTCCCCAATAAATTTTATACTGTATGTGGTCTCAGTCTTCTACTAAAGGGGCACCAACTTAAGAATCATGTTTTTCCCCATAATTAAGTTGGGATAGGTGACCACTGGTGTGCAGCAACTGCTCACATGATGTGTGAAATAGTGCTAACGAGCTACTTCACCATGAATGGCCCACCTTGATTATCATACACATTGTGAAGAGAGTGGTCACTTTGGATGGGCTATTACCAGCAGGAGAGTGAGTTTGTGTGAGTGGGGGGGCGGAGGGTGAGAAAACCTGGATTTGTGCTGGAAATGGCCCAACTTGATGATCACTTTAGATAAGCTATTACCAGCAGGACAGTGGGGTGGGAGGAGGTATTGTTTCATATTCTCTGTGTGTATATAAAGTCTGCTGCAGTTTCCACGGTATGCATCCGATGAAGTGAGCTGTAGCTCACGAAAGCTCATGCTCAAATAAATTGGTTAGTCTCTAAGGTGCCACAAGTACTCCTTTTCTTTTTGCGAATACAGACTAACACGGCTGTTACTCTGAAACTTGAAATATGTGTTAACTACTTATGCTAACCAATATGGTCCACCGTGTAAGCTGTGCTACTCTGAGGGCTTATCTACACTTAAAATGCTGCAGCGGCACAGCAGCAAGGCTGTGGCACTTCAGTGTAGGGGGCACAGCAGCATGGAGTACGGGGGGGGGGGGACAGGTCACAGCAGTGGGGGATGGGCCGTGGGGAGACAGGTCACAGCAGGGGGGGGATGGGTTGAGGGGGGCAGGGTCACAACGGGGGGGCACTAAGAGGGGATGGGCCGTGGGAGGATGGGTCACAGTAGTGAGGGTACTCGGGGGACATGAGTCACAGCAGTACGGCGCATTCAGAGGGGACGGGTGCGGGGGGGGAACGAATCCGTGGGGGCTACTGCGGAGGGTGGGCCGTAGGGGTGATGAGGCACAGCAGTGGGGGGTGCTCGGGGGGTAAAGCAAAGCATGACAGTAAGCGGGGGGACAGGCCAACGGTCACGGCAGCAGAGGAACCCTCCGTAGGCCACGTAGGTAGGCGGCGGCGCGCCTCCGGCGCACACGCTAACGCCCAGTCGGCGCTATGGATACGCCGCGGGGTGCAACCAGCCTTCCCCCACCTCCGACCCGCCCCCGCCTCACCTTCTCGGGCTCCATGGCGGAACGGCAACGGGCTGCACCGAGGGCTCTCCAGGTCCCTGCCGCTGTTTCCCGACCCCGGGCGGAAGGCGGGGCCGAAGAAACCAAGGCAACTGCGTGGAGTTCTGCCTAGCAACAGGCAGGCAGCGAAGGGCAGGCGGCCGATCGGCCGATCCCAGCCCCAGCCAGAGGGAGGTGGCGGCGGGCGAGGTGTGGCAGACTGGAGACCACGGGCGCCTGTGGGGCGTGGGGACCCAAGCTTCTCCCCGGCGGCCGAGGGGCAGCGGGCCGGGGAGACCGTGGCGGGTTCCGTGCCCCCGCGCGTGTCCAGCATTCTGCCCGTTACTGCCCGCGGGCGCTTTTACGGCGACTCGAACGGGGGGTTGTTCCCTGTCTCGGGAGAGCCGCTGAACGCTGAGGGCGCTGAGATTGTCCCTTACTCAAAATGGCCGCCGTCCCCTGTAACTGTGGAGGGGCTGAAGCTGGCGTGGTGGCCGCCATTTTCCTATAGTCTAGCGGCAGGGAGCGGTGAGGCTGCCCTTACTAAAATGGGCTGCCAGCTCGCGCTGGCTTCAGTGAGACTGAAGCGGTGACCTGGGTAGTCAGGGACTGTGGTGAGCCGCAGAGATGCCGTGAAAGGAGAATGGGGGCGGGAGGGACTCGGGGAGCAGGAGGGCAAGTGAGAGGTTGCCGGGGTGGGGAAGGGGGCGACTGACGGGAGTGATGTGGGCAGGGCAGGTTCTAGGGGCTGGACACCAACTTTCAGGAAGTGCCAAACCCCATGTGCGCCTCTTGGGGGTGGGGGGCGTTTGGCTGCTGGGTGGGTGCTGAAAATGTTTTCCACCCTGGTTGGCAAAATGGGTAGGGCTGCACCTGGTGATGTGGGGTGGGAGCTGGAGGGGATAGAATGGCAGCTCCCCCAGCCTGGTGGGGAAGGGAAGCCTTATAGCAGAGAGAGGGTCCTGGGACAGGCAGTGGAGTGAGGAGGTGGGGAAGAACTGCTGCTGGATCCAAGGAGCCTGATGCTTTTCTGCCTCTGGGACGAGTCAGGGAGACTGTGCTGCCAGGTCCAGATGAGGAGAGACACTTTAGGGAGCAAAAAGAAAAGGAGTACTTGTGGAACTTTAGAGGCTAACAAATTTATTTGAGCATAAGCTTTTGTGAGCTACAGCTCACTTCATCGGATGCAGTGAGGCTGGGAGGAGAGAGAATCAAGACAGTGATGGGAAGTAGATGGCAGTTCGCTTATCTTAGGGGTGGCAAGAAGGTAAGTGGCGTTCCCATCTGAGCAGCTAGAAAGAGGCATGCATTTTTGTGTGCATTAAAGGTTGACTTTTCAACCTGAAATTATCAGGCACATTGGAAGAACAGTAAAAGGCAGTTAAAAAGTCAAAAGACACACAAAAATAACATGGTTTGATGTTTTCAAAATCTCCCAGTGTATGGGGCTAATCATGTTTTTGGGGGGATCCAACTCATGATTTTTGATCTCTTGAGGTGGGTAATACTGCATCCCACTGCCTGGCACTCAGCCCTGGGAAAGTTCACTGAATGCCTGGAGAGACTTGCCATGGCTGCTTTAAGGTGCATCCGATGAAGTGAGCTATAGCTCACGAAAGCTTATGCCCAGATAAATTTGTTAGTCTCTAAGGTGCCACAAGTACTCCTTTTCTTTTTGCGAATACAGACTAACATGGCTGCTACTCTGAAACTTAAGATTCAGTGTCATTCAGTGCCACTATGGTGAACTTCAGCATGGCACCCCACATCACCTCTTGCTGAGCCCCAGGAAGCACACATCCATCAAACCATCCAAAACTTGGAAACTATGTCTGGGGAAACAGGAGACAACATAGCAGTGGCACTTCAAAAAGAGTGTGTGTAACCACCCCAACACTTGCTTCGTAGAAGACATTTGTAAAAAGACATTGGCTTGGATGTTCTGCTGTTTGCATCCTTTCTCTGATGCTTCAAATTCTGCTTAAATAGTTGGTCATAACCATTGTTTGTTTAACCTCCACTACCTGCTGGCCAGCATAGTCATTTACACCTGTGCAAAGTGGGTAGGAACAAATTCTGATTTGGTAGCATCTCAGAATTGTTTTGCACAGGTGTAAAAGGCTATACATCATAATGCAATGCAGTCTCTGCAAAATAGTGAAGAATTAGGCCCCCAGTTTTAAGCAGAGAGTTTAAAACCTATTCAAACCCACAACAGCTATACTCTGTTTTTACAGTGATATTTTCACATTCTAGTAACTGATCCTTTTCTTTAATAAAAGGAAAATCTATATCATGAGGTAGTAAGTAAAAAATACTAAGGCAGAGAAGGATAGTTTATACAGTTTATTGTGGACAGATTGATTTAATCTCTAGCTGCAGCTCATCTAGCATGTGCCCAGATGTTATAAAAATGGAGAAAAAATAAAAATGCTAGTGATTTTATCATATCAACTATCAGAGTTAGCATAAGAAAATGTAGCAGCTAACCAGATACATCGGTGAAACACTCTTAATTGCAGAAGTGAGTGATCCTATCCTAAAGGAAAGGAGTGTGCCTTACTCATGTTCAACACTTCCAGGATAGGTTTCAGAGTAGCAGCCGTGTTAGTCTGTATCTGCAAAAAGAACAGGAGTACTTGTGGCACCTTAGAGACTAACAAATTTATTTGAGCATAAATTTTCGTGGGCTACAGCCCACTTCATCGGATGCATAGAATGGAACATCCAATGAAGTGGGCTGTAGCCCATGAAAGCTTATGCTCAAATAAATTTTAGTCTCTAAGGTGCCACGAGTACTCCTGTTCTACTTCCAGGATACTAGCATGCTGAACAGCCTGTTGGATTGGGTGTGGAACTTCAGGGCATATTACTATCTTTCTTTTCCCCTCCACCCCCACTATGAGTAAAACTGAGAATACTTCACTGGGTCATGATGAGAATTAAATGTTTGTGCTAATGCTCAATAACAGTGAACACATTATTTCTCATTATTAGAGAACTGACCAATAAAAGGGAATGATGGTGTAGGGAGTTGTCACATTCAGTTCTGCTTTCTGTAAAGCCATTGGGTGTTCTGCAGTTGTCCTCAGTGAAGTAGGATCTAGCCCTCATGGTTTAATCTGCGGAAGTCAGATGACCAGTCTCTAACTTGATACAAAAAATGAATGCCAATGCACTGTGATAATTAATGGCTGATTTTCCCATCCCCAACCTGTGTCTCATTCCCTCGTTTTAGCATAAATTAAAAGTACTACAGAAACTGGACTCAGTGTCTGGAATATGGAGTGTCTTTTTATCATTCAGCAGTAACCCAAATGGAAAACTGAATAAGTAATGCAGTAAAACTGAGTTTTATAAGGAACATTCATACATCTATAAAGCTAAATTCTGTCCTCTGAGAAGTATTTGCTTTTGGTGCTAAATGATCTCTTTATAAATAAACAAGTTTATGAATAATTCAGTCTTGCTCTTTTTTGCAAGAGATTTTAAAATTTAGAATCCACAGATACTCTGTGCAATCTACCCAGGCAAATAAAAAGCTGTTTACAAGCAATCCTGTATTAACTTGCTGAACTTCTGAGTCAAGGGCAGTGACAATTTGTTGACTATCCTAAACAGTAGATTTTTATGTTTGTGTTTCTGTTCTGCTATAGAGTATATTTATCAAATATGGTATTCTCTGCACAGATGCCAGAGAGAGGAAAAATATTTTGGAGTGTTCCAAGAGCTGGAGATGCCCTCACTGCATATTAAGCAGTGCGGCCTTTGTCTGGCTTAATGGAGAAAGTGAGTTGCCACAAGCCTGATTAGTCCAGCAGGCTGATAGGAAAAGGGTCATTTGTTGCCACTTTAAAGCCCCCCCTGAGCTTTACCTGTCAGCCTGCTGGACCGCTTGTGGCAACTCACTTTCTCCATTAAGCCAGACAAAGGCCGCACTGCTTAAAATGCAGTGAGGGCATCTCCAGCTCTTGGAATAATCCAAACCCTCTCTCTGGCATCTGTGCAGAGAATACCATATTTGATAAATATGCACATATACACATCCAAATCTTTGTAATTTATTTATGATTTGGTTTTTTGCACAGTTGTACAGTTGTCTCTATTTTTTCCTGGACCTAAACAGAATAGAAAAACAAATAAGGTGCTTTGCATGTTCATGGGGTTTTTTTGGTTTGGTTGTTTTGCTTTTTCTAGTTGCCTTTTTTTTTTTTTTTTTTTTTTTTTTTAAGACTTGCTACCTAATAAGTCTCCTTCTGTGAAAAGTGATATCTGGATGTTTATTAATATCACTTTTCACAGCAGCACACTTATTTGCTAGCTGAGAGACTTACTCAGCCCTGGCAAGCGGGAGGACAAATTAAGCCCTGGATGGGGAGGTGGTAGGAAGGCAGTGGGGACAATGGGTGGGGGTGAGCACAGGGCCAAAGCCCGAAGCCCTGCAGCCGGGGGATGGAGCTGCTGCCGCCCAGCTGGAGCCACCCACCACCCCAGGGCTGAAGCCGGAAGCCCAAGCCCCACCGCCCCCAGAAAGGTGGGGAACTCACGCCGACTGCCGCTCCTCCAGCGGTTGTGGCTCCAGAGGGGGGCAGGGCCCAATCCCTTCTGGGGGCCTTGGGGGAGGGGCCACTTCTTACTCTCCCCTCCACCCCCATCACTGCCCAGGAGGCTGTGGCCACAAGAAAAATGTGGCCACAGTGGTTATATTTGAGAAACGACTCAGTGCTGTCAGCTGCACAGAGCTAGGAACATAGGTACTGACTCTGTGGGTGCTCCAGCCCTGGAGCACCCATGGGGAAAAAATGGTGGTTGCTGAGCACCAGCTGGCACCCCCCATCAGCTCCTTCCTCCCCCCGCAGGATCTTCTGCCTGCTGGCGGCCTCGCCAATCATCTCCTCGCCGTGCCTCCCAGTCCCACCTGCCTTAATCAGCTGTTTTGTGGTGTGAGGTGTTGCTGGGGGAAAGGGGAGAGGAGTGGGGATGGGGCAGAATAGGGCAGCAATAGGCAGGGTGGGGAAGGTGGGGTGGGCTCTTGGGGGAAGGGGTGGAGTGGGGGCAGGGCCTGGGGGAGAGCTGGGGATCAAGCACCTGCCCCCCGGCACATTGGAAAGTCAATACCTGTGGCTAGGACGCTTGAACAAGTTATTTGCAGGACTCAGGAACAAGTAAACAGTGTCTCTGATAGGCACTGCTGACAGGGCTGCGTGTGATCAGCACCAGGTGGTGGTTGCAGGACAGCAGGATTCAAGGGAGAGGTGTATTGTGCATGGCTTAGGGAAGCATCGATCTGTAGAAAGAATAATGGGGCAGGAAAGGCACATGACTGTGAAAGAGATCCCCTCCCCTCCCCTCCAATGCAGCAGTTGGTGACACTATGGAGGACTGCAGTGAGGTTCAGGGACCTTACCCACTTCTTCATTCAAGGGAACTAACCATCCTGGTAGCCACTTACCCAGAGCTCCTCTTTTCTCTCCTCCCTGGGAAAGGTGGGGGATACCGATGCAAGTGGGGCATCAGACCTAGAAGTTAAGCTAAGGGAAGGAACTGGTGTCCCAGGAGCTGGCTCTGGGATGACTGGGCTAGTAGGCCCACCCACCACAGAGCCAAATGGCATTACACAGCTGTTGCAGGCTAATCTCCAGTTGTTGCAGAAGCTGGGTGCTTCCATTGTTGGGGACCCCAGAGGTTGTAATCCCAGGCATCCAGTATGGGCTTGAGTTTGGGATACAGGTGGTAGTCTGGTGGGGCAGACGCCTATCATGGTGTAGGAATCCTTAATATGGGGGAGATGGCTGAGCAACCTCCAAATTGCCTTGCAATAGGCAATGTAAATGTGTGGGGTAGAATCACAGATTCAGGGCATCTGGGTACTGAGCAGCAGGGTACTGAGGGTTCCATAGTCATTAGTCAGGAGTATGGTTATGCTGGGGTTGCTGACTCAGTGGGAGTTCATCTTCTTCGTACTACTAAAGATAAGATTTTGAGAGTTTAATATATAGACATATTATTACTGTTCCATAGGGACATATTGACAGAGAGTAAGCCGGGACAGGGCAAGCCAGGCAATGAAATACCCAAGAGGCAAAGGTGGCTAGAATGTGGTAAAATTGGGAAGCCGTCTTCTTATCTATATGGGTGCTATTGCAGAGGCATATCCAGATAGAAGTCCAGCATTATTAAAATATATGGCTATAATCAGGTTGGGGGCATTGCTTGGTTTAATTATGACGATCTGTTTCAGTTGAGAGCTGCAACACAGAGCAGAATTCGGTGGGACATACTGCATCATAAGGTGTGATTAGAGTGGATGACACCACAAGGATCCAACATTCACAATGACAGTGGCCTGTTCATTCTGCAGCAAGACTGGCAGAGGTCTAAAACTTTTAATGACATTTGCTGGGCATTTAATGAAGGCAGCTGTTTTCAGAGCTCTGAAGTTGACAGTCCTGGTGCCAATGGCATGGCAGAGTCTCAGGACAATTCATTTGTATGTGAATATCAAAGAAGTGTTAGGTTTCAGAGTAGCCGCCGTGTTAGTCTGTATCCGCAAAAAGAAGAGGAGTACTTGTGGCACCTTAGAGACTAACAAATTTATTTGAGCATAAGCTTTCGTGGGCTACGGCCCACTTCATCGGATGCATGCAGCGGAAAATACAGTAGGACGATTTTATATACACAGAGAACATGAAACAATGAGTGTTACCATGCACACTATAACGAGAGTAATCAGTTACGGTGAGCTATTACCAGCAGGAGAGAAAAAAAACCTTTTGTAGTGATAATCAAGATGGGCCATTTCCAGCAGTTGACAAGAACATGTGAGGAACAGTAGGGGGGAAAAAATAAACACGGGGAAATAGTTTTACTTTGTGTAATGACACATCCGCTCCCAGTCTCTATTCAAGCCTAATTTAATGGTGTCCAGTTTGCAAATTAATTCCAGTTCAGCAGTCTCTCGTTGGAGTCTGTTTTTGAAGTTTTTTTGTTGTAATATTGCCACTTTTAGGTCTGTAATCGAGTGACCAGAGAACTTAAGTGTTCTCCAACTGGTTTCTGAATGTTATAATTCTTGACTGATTTGTGTCCATTTATTCTTTTAGGTAGAGACTGTCCAGTTTGGCCAATGTACATGGCAGAGGGGCATTGCTGGCACATGATGGCATATATCACATTGGTAGATGTGCAGGTGAACGAGCTTCTGATAGTGTGGCTGATGTGATTAGGCCCTATGATGGTGTCCCCTGAATAGATATGTGGACACAGTTAGCAACGGGCCTTGTTGCAAGGATAGGTTCATGGGTTAGTGGTTCTATTGTGTGGTTGCTGGTGAGTATTTGCTTCAGGTTGGGGGGCTGTCTGTAAGCAAGGACTGGCCTGTGTCCCAAGATCTGTGAGAGTGATGGGTCATCCTTCAGGATAGGTTGTAGATCCTTGATGATGCGTTGGAGAGGTTGGGGGCTGAAGGTGATGGCTAGTGGTGTTCTGTTATTTTCTTTGTTGGGCGTGTCCTGTAGTAGGTGACTTCTGGGTACTCTTCTGGCTCTGTCAATCTGATTCTTCACTTCAGCGGGTGGGTACTGTAGTTGTAAGAACGCTTGATAGAGATCTTGTAGGTGTTTGTCTCTGTCTGAGGGGTTGGAGCAAATGCGGTTGTATCGTAGAGCTTGGCTGTAGACAATGGATCATGTGGTGTGGTCTGGATGAAAGCTGGAGGCATGTAGAGAAGTATAGTGGTCAGTAGGTTTCTGGTATAGGGTGGTGTTTATGTGACCATCGCTTATTAGCACTGTAGTGTCCAGGAAATGGGTCTCTTGTGTGGACTGGTCCAGGCTGAGGTTGATGGTGAAATGGAAATTGTTGAAATCATGGTGGAATTCCTCAAGGGCTTCTTTTCCATGGGTCCAGATGATGAAGATGTCATCAGTGTAGCACAAGTAGAGTAGGGGCATTAGGGGACGAGAGCTGAGGAAGCGTTGTTCTAAGTCAACGATAAAAATGTTGGCATATTGTGGGGCCATGCGGGTAAGGGTTAAGTGTTAGCATGCATTCAAACTAATTCGCTTTTATGCTAATAAAGATCAAAGGAGATGTTGATTGTGATTTCATCTGCCTGTATCCTGTAGTTTGCTATTACATTACTTCTATGTTATGTATACCCGGTAATTAAATAGCCCTAGATCAAAGGAGTGTTAATATAAGATTGTTGTCAGGTGTTAAAACTTCATGAAAACTAATGGAATGTGACTTGTATTGTTTTCACTTATCTATTATGTATATCCTTGTAATTAAATAACACATTAAATGCAGATGAAGCCTTGGGGAAATACAAATGAAGAAGAGTGCTAACTTCAAAGCAGTTTTAATCGTGCTGTTAAACAATAGAATATCAATTGAAATGTAGTAAATATTTGTGGATATTTTTCTACATTATAAAATATGTTGATTTCAATTACAACCCAGAATACAAAGTGTACAGTGGTACAAAATATTATTTTTTATTACAAATATTTGCACCGTAAAAATGATAAACAAAAGATAGTATTTTTCAATTCACCTCACACAAGTTCTGTAGTGCAATCTCTTTACTGTGAAAGTGCAACTTACAAATGTAGATTGTTTTTGTTACATAACTGCACTCAAAAACAAAATAATGTAAAACTTCAGAGCCTACAAGTCCACTCAGTCCTACTCCTTGTTCAGCCAATCACTAAGAGAAACAAGTTTGTTTACATTTATGGGGAGAGAATGCTGCTCATTGCTTATTTACAATGTCACCTGAAAGTGAGAACAGGCGCTTTTGTAGCCGGCTTTTCACATGGCACTTTTGTAGCTGGCATTGCAAAGTATTTATGTGCCAGATATGCTAAACATTCATATGCCCCTTCATGCTTTGGCCACCATTCCAGAGGACATGTTTCCATGCTGATTTAAAAAAAAAGCATTAATTAAATTTGTGACTGAACTCTTTGGGGGAGAATTGTATGTCTCCTGCTCTGTTTTCCCGCATTCTGCCATATATTTTATGTTCTAGCAGTCTCGGATGATGACCCAGCACATGTTGTTCGTTTAAAGAATACTTTCACTGCAGAGTAGACAAAATGCAAAGAAAGTACCAATGTGAGATTTCTAAAGATAGCTGCAGCACTCAGCCCAAGTGTTAAGATTCTAAGTGCCTTCCAAAATCTGAGAGGGATGAGGGGTAGAGCATGCTTTCAGAAGTCTTAAAAGAGCAACACTCCAATGCGGAAGAAAGAAGCTTTGTGAAATGAAAATAAAGAACTTTAACAGAAAACTGCTAATTTCAAAGCAAGTGGTCATTGTGTTTGATGATCGGAGGTCAAAGACTAAATGCATTCCTCGCTGTCCATCAGAGGAAAAGCCCACATGGGTAGTGACACTGTCAGCTTGTTTTCAGTGAGAAGAAGCTATAAGAATTGATTCAAGAAAAGAGCCTTCATCTTTGGACTGTTTGGATTCTAATAGTGCAGAACAACTCAATGAGAAGATGGAGATCCCCACAGTTACTCTGGGTAGCCCTGAGAGACTTTTGGGAAACTGGCAGATTACTACGTCTCTGCAACCATTGAGAATTATAGACTGTGACTCGTGTATATATATATTTTACCTGTTTTAACCTTTCAATAA
Source organism: Eretmochelys imbricata (assembly GCF_965152235.1). Taxonomy (NCBI): domain Eukaryota; kingdom Metazoa; phylum Chordata; order Testudines; family Cheloniidae; genus Eretmochelys; species Eretmochelys imbricata. The sequence continues at coordinate 248,135,557 of NC_135573.1, forward strand.
CTCTCCTTTTCTTAGCTAACAAACCATTAGTTTACTATAGAATTGGCTGCTAGCGTTGTCTTTGGCGTAAGATCTATAGTACCAGTTAATCTGGGGTAAGTGGCTAGCCTCTTGGGAGTGGGTGCAACCTGATGTGATGTTGGGTATAAGTGACCTTTTATCACAAAGTCCAATTTGTCTGGGTGGTAAGACAGACTGGAGAGTCTGAGGGGACTGTCTGTGACTCAATGGTAAGACTGGTATAGTGATCCCAGGAGTTCACATTTGTTACTGGTTTGGTGAAATCTAATTATAGAATATAGACACTAGTTTTAGGGCGTCTGCCCTGTTTTCCGACAGTCTGCCCTGAGGTAGGCACTCAGAGGTGGGAGGCACTCCAGACAGCATGAAATATGGTTCAGATAAAATGGACTGGTAAAGGATTTAAAGGAGGCATTCTCTAAAGAAGCAGAGAAAGGGCTTGAGGCTATGACTGGTATGATGGGAAGACAACCCCTCTCCTTTATCGCTCCCCTTAACTCTCATCTGAGTGGGGAAGGGTGGCAAAGTCCCAGCAGTGGGTTGTCTGGGATTGGGATGTGGGGGAGGGCTGATGGCAGCTCCCCAAGTATATGGAAAGGAGTATGGAATTACCTGCACTGTACAATTTTATATGATGGGAACACTCAGATATTTAAGAATAAAGTTGTGGCCTAATTAAAACCACATTCAGTGCCTTCTGTCCTTCTTCCATCATAGCCTATTTTAAATATCTATTTTAAACAATTCACCAATGTATCAAATACATGCAACTTTAAAATAGCAAGTGTGTAGGTAGCACCAGTACCCAAAATTTAAACAGAATATATTAACTTTTAAGTATCTCAGTTTCGTGATCAGACAGAGTTTTGTACTTAGAATAAGCATGTATACTTAACCTATTACAGCTCTCAAGTATACTTCAGCTTTGAAAAAAGCCACAGGTAACAGCAGTACACTGTACCAATCAATGGCAGCCTCAAGCAGGCAAAAAGCAGCATGTGAGAGAAATTGCGGGTGTGAGGAGACATCTTCTTGGAGTTTAGCATAGGACCGTTCCAAACCTAAAGCTAGGGCTCATGATAATTAATCAGGATAAGTCACTGATAAGTCAGAATACATGTCTGAAGCTTCCACTTATAGTAGAACTAAAATCTAGTGGAACTGAAAATTCTTTGTAACCTTTACATTTTAGCCACAATTAAAAATAAACTGTGCTAGTTTTTTACCTGCCTAATGGGGGCAAAGAATTTAATATGTTATTATTTACTATAAAATGATGAACACTAGAACATACTTGAGAACATTTTCCATATAGGCAATGGAATACAAAGAACTATCATTCAGAATTTGGGGGTATAGAAGAATAGCCCAGATTCTCCTAGGAAGAAAAGGTAGTAGCAGCAGGGCCATCAGTAGCCTCGGGACTGTTAACAAGATTTGAGTCCCTATGTCTTCATGGCTTTCTTTGGCCCTCTCTGCTCTTCTCCACATGAACAAGAATATAAAATAGCTAAGCTTTTTGCATTCAGTAGCAATGTGCTCTTTGCTGTCTCCTGATCTTCCGCTAATGCCACAAGCTTAGACAAACAGTACTGCCTTTGATCCATACTTGAAACACAATCTGCCAATATGGAGCATGTAAGAGAACAGAGGAAAGGTCAAAATTAATGCTGCAGGAGTGGAGTTTTGTGATGGTGTCAGAGAAATAGTGCTACCAACACCAAAGACTGTATTGGAGACACGTAGATGCTTTGGAAGCAGCATAAATTAAACCAGATAAAGGATCTGTTATACTCAGGACAGGTCTACACTTAAATCGCTGCAGCAATGCAGCTGCAGCGTTTTAGTGAAGACTCTACTACGCCAGTGAAAGAGCTTCTCCCATAGGCGTAGTTAATCCACCTCCACAAGAGGCGGTAGATATGTCAACAGGAGAAGCCCTCCTGTCGACAGCACTGTCTTCACCAGGGATTAGGTTGGTACAACTGCATTACTCAGGGGTGCGGATTTTTCGTACCCTGAGCAACGTTATACTGATGTAAGTTTATAGTGTAGACCTGACTGAAATGAGTGTCCACATGGGAAGTTATATTGGTATAATTATGACAGTAAATTTCCCTGCATAGACAAGCCCACATGGGGAACATGATGTCCCTAAACATCTTACTTAAAAAGTTATAATTCTCCTTTTGTACAAAAACTGGAATAATATACGGTACATGGGGTCAGGAGTCTGAGCTGTGTTTTGTTTCTGTTTTCCACAGTGGGTGGATATGGGCCACGCTCTAGAACAGTAGTTCCCAACCTTTTCCAACCCAGGGGCCAGTCAGGTATTTCAAGTGTTGTGGACTAGCACAGACCATCTCCGGTCTCTCTCCCTCTCCCATGCTGTCTCTCTCACTAGGCTATGGTCCAGGCTACTGCCACTCAGTGCTTACTGAGGCAGCAGGGCTGGGCCAGCAGCACCACCAGTCTGGGAAGGAAATACTCTGCTGCAGGCCAGCCTGCCTGGAACTTGGTTCTAATTGGAGCCTGCCGTAGCCAAATGTAGGATTGCCAGCCCTCCCAGATTGGCCAGGAGTCTCCTGGAATGGGCCTCGATCTCCCGGTGGCTACTGAAGCCAATCAGGGAGATTTTAGGCCCCTAAAAGTCTGGTGGGCAGCACAATGGGGCAGGCAGGCTGGCTGGCTCCCTACCTACCCTGTCTTCGCAGGGCTCCCGGGAAGCAGCCAGGATGTCCCTGTAGCTCCAAGGCTCAAGGGTGGCTGGGGGGGGTCTCTGTGTGCTGCCCCACCTCGAACACCGACTCCACAGCTCCATTGGCTGGAGCCCCTCCCACACTCCGAACCCCTTGGCCCCAACCCAGAGCCTGCACTCCTTCCCGCACCCCAACTCCCTAGCCCAGCCCGGTGAAAGTGAGTGAGGAGGGGGAGAGTGAGCGATGGAGGGAGGGGGGATGGAGTGAGCAGGGGCGAGGCTTAGGAGAAGGGACAGGGCAGAAGTGTGGCCTTGGGAAGGGGTGGGGCAGGGCAAGGGTGTTTGGGTTTGTGCGATTAGACAGTTTGCAACCCTAGCCAGATGGGTGAAGAAAAAGAACTGCTCTGGGGGTGGTGTGGTGGTGGGTAGGGAGTGGGTCCTGAGTGGATGCCTATGCCCCCAGAAGGTGGGGGATTTGTAATGGGTCCTGAGGCTTGCTGCAGCAGAGAAGTGAGTTTGCGGCCCTGCCTCAAGCTGGGCAGTTGGAGAGAGGAGCTGCCTTGGGAGTTGGGGGTGGGTGGGAGGAGGCCCGGCTAAGGGGGAGAAGTGTTGCGTCACATGATTTGACCGATCCCTTTTAGGAATTAACATTCAGTATATTGTTGCAGGGAAAATTGCTCTTCAGATTCTAGCACTGAAAGAGGTCAAGGAAAGATACACCTCTGAATATTTAAAATATATTATTCTTAGTTATTGATATGTATGGTATCACGCCAAGGCATATATTTAGTAGTATAACAGATAATGCCACAAAAATGGTGAAAGCAGTAAAGTTAATGATTGAGGATCAGGAAACTGAAGAAGCAGAACAACAAATTCAGAATGAAGGGGAAACAAAGAATTTACTCTTCAGCGAAGATGCTCAAGAAGATGTAGACCAAGATCAGAATGATTTGGTTGAAGAAGCTGGGCTTAGTTTATGTGCTGAGGCCAAGGGTGTAATATTGAAGGGAGTTCACTGTTCTGCCCATCCACGGCAGCTTGCCGTTGAAGACTCATTGACGGAAAGTACAATCTTAGATTGTCTTACCAGATGGCACTCAATTTATGACATGCTTGAGTGCCTCTTGAAGCTCATGGATTTCTGCCAGGGCATGACCACCTCAGATCATAAGCTTCACCTGATAAAAGCAGAATAGAGTGCCATTGAAGGCATCACAATTGCACTGAAACCTGTTAAAGTGACAACAAAGATTCTTCAATATGAACTGAGTATGGATGATTTTTATGGTGCTGGAAACACAAAAAGTCTCTTCTTCTTTTACTGAATCCTTACTGGCTTCAATGAAAAAATGAGAACAAAATCTGTTTGAAAATGATATCTTTCTCTCATGTATAAACCTTGATGCTAGATATCAACTCCTACTGTCAGAAGAGGACAAAGTCAAGACAAATTTTCATTTGAGCAAAATGTGGACAAAAATGGAAATGCTTTAGTCAGAAGTTGAAAATAGTGATGTCCTAGAATCAATGTCAGATATGTCTGTACCTGAAAGATCAGATGATGAAGTAGAACTTCTTAAAGCTTGTGAGATCTCTAAAAAGGGAAAAGAGATCTGGCTGAAGAAGAGCCCCAAAAAATGACTGGACCTATTCTTGATTTATTTGCAGATAAGCCACATCTCAATAAGAAAGAAAACATATTAAACTACTGGGAATGTTATAAAAATGTCATGACCAAGCTGTATCAACTTGCAAAAATTGTACTGGCAGTTCTAGCAACACAAGTGAGTGTTGAAAGAACATTTTCATGCCTGAGGTTTATCCTTTCACCACAGTAGTCCAATATGACAGAGCAAATATTAAAATATCTAGTTTTAGTTTGGTCAAACAAATTGTTCTTAAAAACGTGTTTATTTGACAACACAAAATCACTAGGATAAATCATGCAAAATTAAAGTTAAAGAATAAATGGTCAAAAATCAAAATAGTTTCAATCTTAAGTTTCAACCCTCTTTTTTAAATTTACTTCCACTAAGACTGTGATTTTATTTGAACCGTCCTTTTTTTTTTTTTGGTGGCTTGAACTGGAACTGAACCCAAACATGCTGAATGCAACTCAACACGAACCTGAACTGAATACTCATTTGATTCCCTGCATGAACGTGCTATATATAAAATAACATATAATGAAAAGTATTGTGATGTTTCTGTGTATCATAGAATCATAGAATATCAGGGTAGGAAGGGACCTCAGGAGGTCATCTAGTCCAACCCCCTTCTCAAAGCAGGACCAATCCCCAACTAAATCATCTAAGAACAAACACATGAGCACCCAAATCCTGAACCAATTTTCATGCTGTACATTCATATCTAAGCCAATATGGGTTGTACAGTGTGTTTCATGGCAGGCTTTGTCCTTTCCAAATTAAGAGGAAATACCCTTGTTTATGCCATATCTATCAGATTATATTAAACATGTCAGAGAAGATTCCTGTCTTAAAATTTTTTTAGTCCTTTGAGAAAAGCAGCACAAGTACTAAGTCTTACTACAAGTACTGAGGCCAGGTGTAAACTATACCTGGCCTCAGTACTTGTAGTAAGACTTAGTCCAGCTAACTATATTGCTCAGCACTTAGCACCCTGTATGACATAGTTAAATTGATCTAATCCCCAAAATTGGGGGTGGATTTTATTGTCTTCCATGTAGTAAGCGTCTACACTACAGTGGCATAGCTGCAGCTGCGCTGCTGTAGCGCTTGTAGTGTAGACATAACTAAAAATGATTTTAAAACGAGTTGGCTGCACATGAAATACATTTTCTAGATGCTTCTAGTAATAGTTCTAGGTATTAGTAAAAATGTTCATGTGTAGTGAGCAGCCCCAGCTACAGGGCCGCCCCTAGCTATTCTGGGGCCCTATGCATCCCCCCGGCAGGGAGGGGGTGGGTGGGGGCCCAGGCCTCTACAGGAGGGGGCAGGCCCCAGGCCTCCGCGAAGAGGGGAGGGGAGGGGCTGGCTTGGGGGGTAGGGAGGAACCACCCCCCCAGCACTCACCAGCAGCAGTGAGCACAGGCCCGGCCCTGCTTCAGTCCTCAGGGGAGTGGGGGAGGAACCAGAGCAGGGCAGGGAAGAGCTGGAGCAGCATGCAGCTGCACAGGGCACCAGGAAATTTGGTGCCCCAAATTTCCTTGTGCCCTAAGCAGCTGCATACTTTGCTTATAGGTAAGGACGGCCCTACCCAGCTAGATGACTGAAGGTTTCTGTTCCAGGCTGGCAGTAGCTTTAAAAGGATTTGACACCGTGAACAGGTAAGTGAGCGAGATGCAGTATGGAAGGGTGATATGGGGAAGGAGAAAACATAAATCAAATCTTATTCTTTAGAGAAGTAACTTAATAGTAAAAATTCACAAGGGCTGCAGGCAGGAATTAAACAAAATTCAAAAATGCTCACAAAACACGATTTACTTGTGTGAAGCCCAAAGGGGTTAAAAGCACCTTAGCTGTTTCTTCTTTATCCACATAAAATGAATTTTTACCCAACATCCTCTATCGCCTTCCACTTTTTTAATAAACCCATCTCAATTTGCATGCACCCTGAGTCAAATATAGGGTCCTCATCTTGTCAGCCCTAATAAAAGGGTATGGTTCAGGCTGTCTGAAGTAGATCTTCAGGGACTTGTTTCAGAGTAGCAACCATGTTAGTCTGTATCCACAAAAAGAAAAGGAGTACTTGTGGCTCCTTAGAGACTAACAAACGTATTAGAACATAAGCTTTCGTGAGCTACAGCTCACTTCATCGGATGCATACAGTGGAAAATATAGTGTGGAGATTTTATATACACAGAGAACATGAAACAATGGGTGTTACCATACAGACTATAACAAGAGTGATCAGGAAAGATGAGCTATTATCAGCAGGACAGCCAGGGGGGCAGAGGGGAACCTTTTGTAGTGATAATCAAGGTGGGCCATTTCCAGCAGTTGACAAGAACCTGTGAGGAACAGTAAGGTTGGGGGGGGGGGGAACTAAACATGGGGAAATCGTTTTACTTTGTGTAATGACACATCCACTCCCAGTCTTTATTCAAGCCTAAATTAATTGATTCCAGTTTGCAAATTAATTCCAATTCAGCATTCTCTCATTGGAGTCTGTTATTGAAGTTTTTTTGTTGTAATATTGCCACTTTTATGTCTGCAATCGAGTGACCAAAGAGATTGAAGTGTTCTCAGACTGGTTTTTGAATGTTATAATTCTTGATGTCTGATTTATGTCCATTTATTCTTTTAATTAGAGACTGTCCAGTTTGGCCAATGTACATGGCAGAGGGGCATTGCTGGCAAATAATGGCATATATCACATTGGTAGATGCACAGGTGAATGAGCCTCTGATAGTGTGGCTGATGTGATTAGGCCCTATGATGGTGTCCCCTGAATAGATATGTGAACACAGTTGGCAACGGGCTTTGTTGCAAGGATAGTTCCTGAGTTACTGTTTTTGGTGTGTGGTGTGTGGTTGCTGGTGAGTATTTGCTTCAGGTTGGGGGGCTGTCTGTAAGCAAGGACTGGCCTGTCTCCCAAGATCTGTGAGAGTGATGGGTCATCCTTCAGGATAGGTTGTAGATCCTTGATGATGCGTTGGAGAGGTTTTAGTTGGGGGCTGAAGGTGATGGCTAGTGGTGTTCTGTTATTTTCTTTGTTGGGCCTGTCCTGTAGTAGGTGACTTCTGGGTACTCTTCTGGCTCTGTCAATCTGTTTCTTCACTTCAGCAGGTGGGTATTGTAGTTGTAAGAACGCTTGATAGAGATCTTGTAGGTGTTTGTCTCTGAGGGTTTGGAGCAAATGCAGTTGTATCGTAGAGCTTGGCTGTAGATAGTGGATCGTGTGGTGTGGTCTGGATGAAAGCTAGAGGCATGCAGGGAAGTATAGCGGTCAGCAGGTTTCTGGTATAGGGTGGTGTTTATGTGACCATCGCTTATTAGCACCGTAGTGTCCAGGAAGTGGATCTCTTGTGTGGACTGGTCCAGGCTGAAGGTGGGGGTGGGATGGAAATCGTTGAAATCATGGTGGAATTCCTCAAGGGCTTCTTTTCCATGGGTCCAGGTGATGAAGATGTCATCAGTGCAGCGCAAGTAGAGTAGGGGCATTAGGGGACGAGAGCTGAAGAAGCGTTTTTCTAAGTCAGCCATAAAAATGTTGGCATCCTGTGGGGCAATGCGGGTACCCATAGCAGTGCCGCTGATTTGAAGGTATATATTGTCCCCAAATGTGAAATAGTTATGGGTGAGGACAAAGTTCAGCCACCAGGTTTGCCATGACATAATTGGGGATACTGTTCCTGACGGCTTGTAGTCCATCTTTGTGTGGAATGTTGGTGTAGAGGGCTTCTACATCCATAGTGGCTAGGATGTTGGGGACTTGGGTCTGAATTCTCAAAAAGCATTTAGTGCTTAAGTCTCCATTTTAGGCACCTGAGGCCCAGTTTTGGGACCACAGCAATGCACAAAACTCCCACTGAAACCCTGTAGGTGCCTATGTTTTTGCAGTAAAAGTCCCCTGTGTTTCTTCCACTGAGCATGCAATTGTTGCCTCCTTGTGGGCATCCAGATGCCTATCTACCTCTAAGTCCCAGAGTGTTTAAGCTGCCTTACTCACCTGAGGAGCCATATCCAGTAGGTATGCTCAGAGGCTGCCTACTGGATTGGGATCCCATTGGCAAGCTTACACAAAACAGCTGCGGAGCCTTTCAGCCTAGTGGGTAAGTAGATCCCCGAGTTCAAATCCCACCGCCACCTAAGTGGATTTGAAAAGGAATCTGCTATCACTCAGCTGAATGATGTAATTGCCAGGCTATTGCGTCATTCTCATGCTTGTGCTAGAGAGAGAGAGAGGAAAAACAAACAAACATGAGAATGACTATAGCTTGGTGGCTGGAACACTCACCCAGGATGTGGGAGACCCAGGATGTGGGAGACCCAGGACCCAGTCCCCCTGCCTGCTCCACTGAGTCTTTATTATATAGTTGCAGTGCAACAGCTTCATCGGGAGAGACTGAGGGACACCCTACATCAGAATATTCCATAGCCCAGTGGTTACAGCATTTACATGAGAGGTAGCAGATCCCTGTTAAAATCTGTTCTCTCTCATAGGTGGTGGTGGTAGGGGACTTGAACCAGGGGTAACCCATCTCCCCATGGGCAGCACATAATGGAAGCTGGGGGCTCAAACCTCTGCTAATGCTCCCTGCCCCTGGACCAGGCTGCGGCAGGGCTCAGGGGGCATCTTGGGCGGGCGGGCCAAGGTGGCTCAGGCAGGTGGACTGGGGCTCGGGGCTGCTCAGGCAGGCCGACAGAGGCTCTTCTGGCCACAGTGGGGGGCTTGAGGCTCCTCTGGCCCCAGGGGGTAAGAGTGGGGGGCAGGGAAAGGTCTTGGGTGGAAGGGGCAGGGTAATGGTGGGGCCTCAGGCAGAAGAGCAGAGCAAAGGGCTAGCCTCCCCGAACAAGGAGTTCACAGGCCACCCATTCATCTCCCATGTGAGCACCTTATTCACTGGGATAAAAGTTATAAGGGAGATCCTCCACCCACACAGCCTTCTAGCAAAAAATCTTAGGCACCTAACTCCACAGCAGATTTACAGCTGAAAATTGCTAGCCAAGATAGGTGCCTCCCTGCAGCCTGGATGTGGGTGCCTACTTCTGAGAGGGGACTGGAATTTAGCACACAATCCCTCTGGTTGGCACCTCCCATTGGTTAGCTTAGGTGGCTCCCTGCCTAACCTGCTGACTTTTGTAAATAACATTCTGTGATTTTGTAAGTCACATTTTATAAATCACAGTCACTGTATAGGAGTCTAGGTGCTTATCTCAAGCTTTGCTAATCTCAGTGATTTTTCCAGAAGCCTAAAATGTAGCCTTTGTGATTCTCAGTGTCACAATGCCTAAAGCCTTTTGTGCATTCAGCCCTTTATCACCCCAGCTATACTGCTGTAACAGTAACAGGGGTTTTCTGTTTGTCAGCTAGAGACCCCGATATAGGTAAGAGTATAAACAAATTATTTGGAACTTTAAGGATATTAAAGTGTAGTACTGTGCCCAAATACTCTGCAAAAGTAGCGTTCTGGAGTTCCTTATTTATTGTGACAAATTCTAAAACAAATGTGATCAGTTAACAAGTATACAGATATTTTGTTATGTGTTTTTCTATCTGTCAGTCTACAAGCTCAAACCTGTCTATGACTGTCAAAGTAGATCCTTTCCTCCTTTTGCACCAGCGTATGTATAAAGATGCCAAGGGCATAATCTGGACATCAATGACATCTGAGTAAACCTTATTGTCTTCAAAGGTTGAAACAGGTATAACTGAGGGGAAGTTAATGAACAATGCCATTGCTTAAGGAGTGGAATCCAGCTGCCTCTCATAGCAGTTTTGGCTATTCAGGACTAACAAGAATAAAAACAGTAAAAACTTGTTTGTTACCAACATTAGTAATCAGGTCTCTGATTACACCCGAAGGACAGACAGATCTGTTCACCAACAAGTTGCCATTTTTACACAGCCATTTCTTGGAATAAAACCATGCTCTGAGATGGTCTGGAAATAACTTGCAGCCATTGGCATCTTCCATTGGTCAGAAATGGTGAAACTTAACAGACATTACGAGGTGGGAGGGGGGGAGTGAAATTTAGCAGACCACCTGAGCACATTCTAACCTGGAGTACAGTTTCCCTGCTGCAGCTTTCCTTTCTCTGTACCAATGGTCTTGACTACTTAGATCAGGGGTGGACAAACTTTTTGGCCCGAGGGCCACATCTGGGAATAGAAATTGTATGGCAGGCCATGAAAGCTCACAAAATTGGGGTTGGGGTGTGGGATGGGGGTGGGCTCTTGGGTGGGGCTGGGGATGAGGAGTTTGAGGTGTAGGAGGGTGCTCTGGGCAGGGACTGAGGGGTTTGGAGGGCTGGGGCAGGGGTGTGGGAAGGGGTCCAGGTTCCGGCTGGGGGTGCGAGCTCTGAGGTGGGGCTGGGGATGAGAGATTTGGGGTACAGGAGGGTGATCTGGGCTGGGATCGAAGGGTTTCGAGAGCGGAAGGGGGATCAGGGCTGGGGCAGGGGGTTAGGGCGTGGGAAGAGGCTGAGGGGTGCAGGCTCCGAGCGGCGCTTACCTCAAGCGGCTCCCGGAAGCAAGTCCCTCGTTTGGCTCCTCCATGGAGGTGCAGCCAGGCGTTCTGCACACTGCTGCATCCGCAGACACCGCCCCTGCAGCTCCCATCAGAGGAGAATTCTTCCATCCACCTAGCACTGTCCACACTGGGAATTAGCTCATCTCTCAGGGGTGTGGATTTTCCACACACATGAGGGCAGGTCTAAACTACAAACTGTAGTGTAGCTATCGTGCTTCTGGTGAAAACACTAAGGGCTTGTCTACACTACAAAATTAAGTCAACTTAAGTTGATGCTCAGCCACCGCAGTAATTAAAGCAGTGGTTCACATCCATACTTGCTCCTTCTGTTGGTGGTGTACATCCTCACCAGGCCTGCTTCCGTTGACTGAAGTGGAGCATTGTGGGATACTGACAGCTGGAGCCCTGGAGCGGCAGTCAGAGGGCTGGGGGAGGGCCCTGTCAGCATGGGGCTGATAGCCAACAGGCAATGTAAGTAATGCAGTGTCTACATGGACACTGTGTCGCCCTAACTACATTGACATAAGTGCTATGCTTCTCATGGAGGTGGAGTTATGTCAGCATAGTACAGGACTTACTTTGGCAGAAGCAGCATTCTAGTATAGACACATCACACGGACATAATTAAGTCACCTTGTGTTGACCTAACTCTGTCATGTCGATCAGGCCTAAGCCAGCAGGACAGAACCATCCTGTCAGCTTAATAACTCCACTTTTGTGAGAGGTGGTAGCTATGTCAGCAGGAGAAGCTCTCCTGCTGACATAGTGTTTTCTACATGGGACCCTAGGTCAGTATAACTACGTCACTCAGGATATGGATTTTTCACACCCCTGAGCGATGTGGTAATATCAAAGCTAGTCTGTAGTGTAGACCTGGCCTGAGAGACATAGCTATACCTAGGGCCCTACCAAATTCACGATCACAAAAAGCACATCATAGACTGTGATATCTGGTCTCCACCGTGAAATCTGGTCTTTTCTGTGCTTTTACCCTATACTATAAAGATTTCATGAGGGAGAACAGTGTTTCTCAAATTGGGGTTCCTGGCCCAAATGGGAGTTGCAGGGGAGGTCACAATGTTATTTTAGAGGGGTCGCAGTATTGCCCCCCTCACTTCTGTGCTGCCTTCAGAGCTGGGCGGCCGGAGAGCAGCGTCTGTTGGCCAGGCGCCCAGCTCTGAAGGCAGTGCACCATCAGCAGCAGTGCAGAAGTAAAGAGTGGCAATACCATACCATGCCACCCTTACTTCTGTGCTGCTGCCTTCAGAGCTGAGCGGCTGGAGAGTGGCAGCTGCTGACTGAGGGCCTAGCTCTGCAGGTATCAGTGCAGAAGTAAGGCTGTCAATACCATACCATGCCATCCTTACTTCTGTGCTGCTGCTGGCAATGGCTCTGCCTTCAGAGTTAGCCTCCTGGCCAGCAGCAGCTGTTCTCCAGCTGCCCAGTTCTGAAGGCAGCGCTGCTGCCAGCAGCACCAGCACAGAAGTCAGGGTAGCAGTAGCACAACCCCCTCACAACTCCTTTTTGGGTCAGGACCCCTACAATTTACAACACCGTGAAATTTCAGATTTAAATAGCTGAAATCATGAAAATTATTATTTTTAAAATCCTATGACTGTGAAATTGACCAAAATGGACCCTGAATTTGGTAGGGCCCTAGCTATACCGATGTTAGTTTCAAGTGTAGACCAGGGCTAAATATGTATCTGTATAGCACTTAACACAAAGGAGCCCTGATCTTGAATGGAGCCGTTAGGCATAAGCTTTGGAAATGTGCCTACATAATGTCTGTCCTTTAGAGGTTTGAAACTATACTTTGTAGGCTGTTGGAGAGATGAAATTCTAGTGGACATATAGTGTACTATAACATATAGTGTACTATAACATTAGGCTGTCAAAGACAGCAATAGTAGAGACGAGGTGGGAAAAACTACAGGTAAACCTGCTGTAGCTGAGAAGTAGGGGAAGCAGCTGGTGGCTCCTTTGAAGCTACTCACTTCTTAACAGTTTGTTCTGGGTTATCCCTTGTTGCTGCTAGTTATGGGTGCAAAGTATGTGGAAAGCAGCTTCCTACCTGGGCTGTAACAGGTAGCAGCCTCTTGCCAACTACTAGCATGACTAGTACAAAGTGGGAAGGGGGAAAGCAGTCACATGGGATTAGGGTAGAAGAGGGTAGGGTAGGGTAAGGAGATGGTGTGTGTGGAGAATACAATGTACATCTGTACTTGGGGAGCCCTTAATTCTATGGCCCTAAAAAGTGGGTTTGTCTCACGTCTCCCATCCATGGTCCTACTCCCTGATTTTGACCAGCCATCCTATATTTCCCCCTGTCTCCATCTCATGTCCCAGTCCCCTTTTCCATGCACAGTTAGGCTTTGATCCTGTGATTAGTACACTGGGACCAACAGAGGGAAGCTGGGATGCTGTTATTGCGGGCGGGGCCGGAGTTGGACAGCCCCCTGGCTCCCACCTAGGAAGCGGGGGGAGGAGGGGGCAGAGAGAGGCGCACTGTTTGGCTTTCTCTGCACGCCGGGCTGGCCCAGAGCCAGCTTCAGGAACGGTGCAGCTGCCCCCGCCTAGTTGCCCAGGGTGGGGCCCCTGTGCAGAAGACCCAGGGGAGGCAGCCCTGGTCCTGGGGCCCTGCAGGGCGCGAAGGGTCCCACGTGCGGCGTGTCGGGCGGGGGTGGGGAGGGGGCTTGTATTGCTGTTCACGGGGGCTCCCTGGGGACGAGCCTGGCGCGGCGGCGGCGGGCGCGCGGGGCCCGCCTCGGGGGGGGCCGCTCGGGTTCCCTGACCCGGAGCGCGGCGCCCACTGACGCAGGAGGCTGAGCGCACGGCGACACAGGGCGGCTGCTGCGGGGCAGGGGCGGGGTTCGCGGTTGGGCAGCTCCGCGCGCTGCGCCCCTCCCTCGGCGGGCTGGGCCGCGGCTCGGCACCCGGAAGCGGGCGGGCGGGCGGCCGTTGGTGTGTGGCACTGCGAGCGGGGCTGAGCGCAGGATGCGAGGCGCCGCCGCCCACTGCCCGCCCGGAGCCAGCGCCCGAGGAGCCGCCGCCGCCAGCAGAGCATGAGCGGGTCCGGGGCCCAGCAGCCCCCCGGCGCGGGGTCGGACCCCGCCGCGGCGGGGAAGGCTGCGGCCGGGGAGCCGGTGCCGGAGCCTCCCCCGATGCTGAGCGTCGACGTGTCGGGGCTGGTGTCGCAGTTCGCGCGGAGCTTCGCGCTGATCTTCCCCGTGTACGTGTTGGGCTACCTGGGGCTGAGCTTCAGCTGGATCCTCATAGCCCTGCTCGGGCTCTTCTGGCTGCGCAGGCACCGCGGCGGCAAGAGCTCCCGCCTGGGTCGGGCCCTCGCCTTCCTGCAGGACGAGGAGCGGGTGGTGCGGCTCAGCGTCTCTTCGGCCGAGCTGCCTGCATGGGTGAGTGACGCCCCGCGCCGGGGCCTGTCGCCAGCCTCAGGACCTGACCGCCTGGGGCTGTGACATGCACCCTGGGCTGGGATCTGGCACCTTCCCCGGGGGAAGAGAGACAGGCCAGGCCAGGACCTTCGCTGGGGAGTCCGAGCTCCTTGGGGCTCTTTTGCGTGAGGAGCCAGAGCCACGCATCACCTGCCAGCGCCCCTGGGGTGCCTGCCCTAGCGCTTCCTCCAATATCCGCGACTCCACCCATTTCGGGTGGAGGGGTGCTGCTTCTCTCACATCCCCAGGCCGGGCGATAGCACCTCTTGGCTCTTCCCCTTCGCCGCCTACTCGCTGTCTGGCCCCCACTCACCCACCCACCCAGCGTGCCGTGTGAGCAGCCCCTGCTCTGCCTACCTTTTTTATTAGCGTCAGTTCTCGGACACTAATGCCCCATCCAGTTAATACCTGCGCTGAGCATGAAGCAGTCACTGCCTTCTGCTGACTCGTAATTTACATTTACGAGTAGGGTTTGAACCTTTCCTGGCTGGGGTTTCTCGCAAAGAAAAAATTTAGCTCAGCGTTTTAGCTGGCTACACTGGTGTAGGCATCTTAGCCTCTTACATTAGCTCAGAGGAAATAAACAATCTTTAAAGTATAAATCTCATGTTTCAGACAAATCCTGCAAGTGTACGTTTTCTAAAAACCGGAGTATGAAACTTCAACACCACCCCCACAGCTTAATTTTACCAGTGATTCTTAATGAACCTTGAATACTGGATGAGGTTCTGTTTCTGGCTCTGTTCTGAGAGTCTGCCATGAGGACTGACCTAAGGCTGTTTGGGTGACCTTAGTGTATTTACTGATTTATTTAAAAAAGATCTTTTAGTGTTTTTGTAAGTGAAGCTTTAATTTGGAATTTGCAGCCTTTTGAGCACTTTGAGAACTATAGCTGTTATCAGAAGGTAACATTCTTTCAAACCTTAGCTTGACTAAGGTTTGTGTCTAGTAATTCCTTTAAATCTTAATTATTTTAAGAATTGCTTAGACTACCTGCAAGCCACATAACAATGTCAAGGAACCTTCCAAGTCCCTCAGAGATAGATCCCCATTCCTTCCTGGATGCCTTCTCTACACCTAACTTCTGTCTTCACGGTCTCCACATCACACCTCTGGGCTGGAAAGATTAAATCTACTTCTGTGTGATTCCTCTGATAACTACTCTTCTCTCCATCCCTCTCTCAGACATCCACATTTGAGCCATGCATACATTGCAATGAGTGAATCAAGTGTTGTGTGAGGATAAGCTTAAAATATACATCTGTAGTGTTTTTTGCTTTCACTTGCTCAAATCTTTAAATAATCTAATTGCTATCTGATCTGTTCAGAATTAGTAAAAGACCTTTCTACTTGTTAAACACTCAAGTAGAAGTGAATTTTGTAGGTGTTTTAGAAAAGACTAGTTAGAGGGGAGGGTGGCAAGTGTTGGACATTTTTAAATCTCTATAACTGTAACCGTGTGACTTGCACCAAACTTTTTATACAGTCTAGTTTAGGATTAAATGGTAGCAGTAAACTGATTTTGAATTTGGGGTGTGTGCATTTGGAAGCTTGGTTAATTACAAGAAGCAAGTTTCAATTTTAACTTCATAGCATGGCTGGTTCATCTCCATAATCTAATTTGATATCTGGATTCTGCATAGGAAGATGCATTACATACAGACAGTAAGTCCTCTGTAGCCAAGATTAATGTTTTGTATTTCAATTTTTGCATTATGACGTGGTTTGTATAGACATTAGAGAAAATGGCATTTATTTCCCCGTGTGTGTAGACCAAAGACCTAAAGCTTTGGAAATGTGCCTACATAATGTCTGTCCTTTAGAGGTTTGAAACTATACTTTGTAGGCTGTTGGAGAGATGAAATTCTAGTGGACATCAGAAGCTCAGCTAATGTTGGAAAAAATAGAATTAGGAACACTGTTAGATTTAATGCAGTATTTTTTTCTCAAATAAAAATTTTCATTATCAAATAGAACTCTTCATCCTAATTGCAAATCAGTGGCTTGTTTTTAGCCCTTATCTTTTGTAGTGATTGATTACCCAAGACTTTCAGCCTGTATTAATGCAGTACATGAATATCTACTTCAGGGAGCTTTGTCAGCAAGACCAGCTGAAAGAATACCTATATGGTGCTCAAATTTTCCTAGTGCTAATACAAGTAGTTACTGCATAGCATGCTCCTGTTGGTTAGCTTCTCCATAGTATGTTACAGTGCAATGAGAAAGCAGCTTTCCTATCTGACAGATATCTCCAACATGACCTTTTCCTTGGGAAGTATATTTAATAGTAAACCTGCATTTGTTCTTCCTGTCTAATCAGATGGCTGGCCTGAATGTAAAAAATCTTGGTCCTCTTTCACCTTTTAGTGTTCTGTATTCCGGATAGATGTAATTACGATACATTTGATCTATGAAGACAGAAGGCCTGCTGAGAGTTCAGCGACCACATTTTTAAAGTCAGAGCTGTTCCTTAAATGGACAAAAGCACTTGCTGCCACAGTCAATAAAAATGAGCTTTATGGAAGTTCTTATTCTGTCTTTTCCTCCCTCAAGTAATGTATCCCAGAAGATTTTCTTTCCCTCATCTCTCTCTGCACTTTACAGACTTACCTTTTGAGGGTCATTGATTGCAGCTGCAATTCCAAAACGAGGACACTTGGACAAGACACTGAATCCATTGCAGTATAACTATCCAAAGGAGTTGCTACTCAATCAGAATCAGGTACTGCAGGGCATTGCACTGTCTGCAGGTCACTGGAATAATGAGAGAGGATGTTTTCTTAATATTTGAGGGTTACTACTATTATGGGACAGAAAATGAGAGTCGGGGAGAGCATAGAATACGCTTTCTATTAAAAATAACTTATAATCCTACATCTGAATCATTTCTTTAGTTCCATTTGTTCTATTTTTAGTATACACCACTGCAAAATTAAAATTTAAATCTTGAGTAAGAATACTGCTTTAGCACTATGTGTTGAGGGAATGTAACAGTTTTTTGTGTTAATTTAAGCAAGCAGTTCCAGTTGTATGCCAAGGATATTAACTGCTATGTCAACTGTGATTTGAAAGTAATGCTACTCTTCTGCTGAAATAAACCTTTTCTAGATAAGGTCAACTAATACTATCTTGTGATTGTAAAAGTTCACTTTGTTTCTGTAACCAGGTGGTCAGGCAGAGAGAATACATTTTTTTTAAATACACAAAAATAAGTTCATTGAAGATTATCAGGAGTTGCATAACTTGACAAAGCAGCCCTGATCCATTTTTAAATAAAAATGTACACTGTTAAAAGAAACTCTTTGATACTATTTTTTTTATTGTCCTTCGATATTTGGGCACCACGTTTTTTCATTGTTTTGCATGACTTTTTTGTGCATCAGCATTCTCATTGTGAACACAATCTGAAATGGAGTATAGAATAACTTCTTTAAAAAGAGTAGGCTCCACTACAGTAATAAACACACTAAAATCAAGGTAAAGCTTTGGTATGTGTTTTTATTGGGAAGTTGGCAGTGATTCACATATAAAGTGACTGTTTCCAAGTCACTAGTTCTGCTGTTGGTTTTCAATAGGAGTAGGATTGGGCCTCAAAGTGCTCTTACAAGCAAGGACAACACTTCTCACCCAGCATTGTGAAAGGGTTTACAAACTTCAATACAAAGAAAAGCAGCAGTTGAAGAATTTCACTTTAGAGATGGAAAGTGGGACTTTCCTCCAGTTTGTTTTAAAAGACCAATGTCCCACTGGGCTTTGTACTGTCAATCAGGTTGACAGGATTTCAGACTCTTAGAAGTAAAACCTTTACCTTCTACCATCCTACAAAAACCAAACAAGCAAACAAAAAAACCCTTACGTGATTCCAAGTTTCATCTTTTTTTTAAGGTGACTATCTCCCTGATTTCATTAGGGACACGTATGCAGGCATTTGGCTGAATTTTGTGGATGAGTGAAACTTTGCTGCTTTCTTCAGGACGTAGTAGTGAAACAGGATGACTTTGTCTAAGAAATTTTTCCCAAATTAATAGCATTTGTGGCCTGGGAAGAGAGGCATTGCAGCCATGCAGTCTCTGGTAGCAGTCAACAGAAAAGCACATGAAGAAATTTTAGCATTATTAACCATTTCAGCATGAAAACATTTAAGTCACAAATACTTTATCGGTGTTTTCAGCTGATCAACTTGAAATGATTTTGAAGCTTAAATGTTTCGGATCTATGTAGGAAAGCTAATGACGTGCAAAGCTTAACTGCAAATTTCTGAAACTGTTTTGCAATCTGTCTTTGTCTACATGAGAGTTTACAGTTTAACTGGAGTTGTGTGTTTATTTCTGTTTAAGAATGGCTTATTGTTGTTTACTGTAAACAGTGTCCTCATCTAATTAAAATTAAAGACCTGGTTTAAACCAAAATAAGTATCTACACAGTGGGTTTGGATTGCATCTGTTTAAGTAAATTAGGTTAAAATAAACTGATGCAGCTTTCTTGCATAAATAAGCCAAAAGTGATGCTTTTAGGATTCAGTGAGACTGCACTTAGTGTTGCCTTACTATCAGACTATGCCACCACAACAGTTAAAGGGAAAGGACACTAATATATAATTATCAACATGTATTAGTTTTACGAGGATGTTCCTAAACTAATGAGTGTAGCTATAATGTTTTTAGAAAGTTTATTTAGTTTATATTCAGTAAAGCATTGGTGAAGTGATGCAAAGTGTGTGGCTTGACTTCACAGAATGTATATTTAAATATTTGTTTGATCTTAAATATTGATATATGAACAATAAACATAAGTTCCTTGCAAGAGGAGGTGAGGGATCATGCTGCTGAAGAATAAACTGAGCATGTCTACCTGAAAATATAAAGCACATATTTTCATAAACTTTCTTGGTGTGTACAGGTGTTTAGCCTTCATTTTTTTTTTTTGAATAAAATGTACATAATATCTTGGGGTTTTTGTCCAACACTTCAGTATGATTCTACAGAGAAGATGATGGATTTCTGACAAATTAGACAATTTTACTTTACTCCTATTAACACTACAGACCCAGTATATCAAAAAGGAAAAATAGCTCAATTTTGAGTTACTGGATCAAATTCTGCCCTGGTTTATGTCTATAGAGTATAGAATTTGACGACTGAGGTGACAGAGATGCAACCTGCGTGAATTTGTCTTGCAGAATCTTTGACTGGTGATGAAATGTGAACTAAAAAGAACCAAACTTACCAGCTGAATCTTAGGTTCACTTTTAAGGCTGTCAGCTCAGAACAAACCACTTTTCTACTTATGAATGCAATGAATCTCGTACACAAGTTAAACACAAAAATGGAACCCCACAGTGCCATTTTTGTCACTTTTCAGAGTATAAAGAGACTTCAGTTAAATTTTCCTATACCCAGCAACATAAAAAGACAGAAAACAGAGGGCTGCTTGATGTTGCTGTTATCTAAGGTATAGCAGGTCCAGGAGACTTACTCTAAAATGCTAATACTCAAAGTTGGAGGCTGAGTCATAAATGTCATGGTATGTTTCTTTGGTCAGACCTAAGTATAAAATGTGAGCATATTAAATTGAACTTGCCTACGAAGTTATGGTTGGCCTAATAATTAGCTACAGCTAATCAGTTGGTATGACTAGTATTGCAGACAATTATCTAGACATCAAGTTTACATCTGGGAAGTATGAAAGAGTAGCAAGAACAGAGTAGCAAGTTAAGGGAATTAATAGAGAATTAAGAGTTAACTTGTTTTCTTCTAGCCAACATATTTTGGTCCCCCCCCACCCCCTTCAGAGCTGACTTTTGAGCTAAATTCCAGCTTCTATTACATTTTTAAACAGGAGAGAAGCCACACAATAAATTTTACCTGCACTAGCTTTAATAAAGCTCTAGTTCAGCTTGAGTGTAGTTGTTTAAAGAGGCAATGTAACAAAGGTATATTGACGCCAGTGCTAAATAATATCTCACCCATTGTTTGCTTCCTTTCTTATTTTAGGCCTCAATTCATGAAGATACTTAGGCATCATGACATCTGCATCACAACACCTAACTTTTAGGTGCATAGAAAATCACAGAAACACACTGCAATCCACGAAGTCTGAATTAACTGCCTGGGCTCTTATACAATGAATGGGGAGAGATGGGAGCCTTAGACTACAATTCATAAAGGCAGCATGCTAGGCGAGGAGCTTCTTAAGCTAGTCATTGGGAGATGCGAACAGGAGGGGTACATGCTAGACCTGCACTTTTAAGGCTATGTCTACACTACGGGCCTTATAGCATTACAACTGTACCGCTGCAGCTGCACCGCTGTAAGGTCTCCTGTGTAGCTGCTCTGTGCCAGTGGAAGAGAGCTCTGCTGCCGGCATAATTAAACCACGCCCGCTGACATTGTGCTGTCCACACTGGCGCTTTTGTCAGTGAAACTTATATTGGTCAGGGGGTATTTTTTTCTCCCCCTGACTGACACACAAAATTGCCAGAAAAAGGCTAGTCTAGCCAAAGCCTCAGGAAGATAGGCTGCAGCCTGGATTTAAGCACCTATCTCTGCTGGGGAATCTCAGCTGTAAACTCACTTTGGAGTTAGAAGTCAAAGATATTTTTGCAAGAAGCCTGGGGAGGAGGAGGAGGATATATCCCTCATAACTTTTATTCCAGTGGTTAGGGTACTCACCTAGGAGGTGGGAGACCCCAGTTCAAGTCCCTGCCCTCAACCTGATGAGGAGAAGAGATTTGAACATGGTGTTTTGCTGCCTTTCAGGTGAGAGTGCTGTAACTGTTGGGCTATGGGATATTCTGATGTGGGGCTCCCTCAGTTTCTCCTGTTGAAACTGTTGCACTGTGGATAAATACTTTTTTTTTTTTTTTTTTTTAAGCCATTGGAGCAGGCAAACTGGGTCTCTCAAAATCTCTAACCACCAGGTTATAGAGCAGTGGTTTTCAACTTATTTGGCTCATACTGTGTTATCTGGGCCACAGAGAATGGGTGGCAGAGCAGTGGCAGGCCAGACTCCCGCTGTGTGGGGCCGGCCAGCTGCCCGCCCTGGACCTTTGACACGCAGCTGCCTCGGCCCCCAGAGCTTGTGGGGCCAACCAGGAGCCCAAAGTTTGTTGGACTGGCCGGCTGGAAGCCCTGGAGCTTGCTGGGCCAGGTGGCAGCCCCGGACCCCCCGGGGCTGGCTGGAAGCCCTGGAGCTTGCTGGTCAGGTGGCAGCCCCGGACACTGCGGGGCCAGCTGGAAGCCCCGGGCCCCTGATGCCGGGGGGCCAGCCCGCCGTGCCGACCCCAGACCCCCGCCATGCTGGGCTGCAGCTTTGTGGTAATTGGGCTGCGTGCAGTCCACTGACTGCTGGTTGAGAACCGCTGCTATAGAGTCATTCTCATGCTTGTGTGCACGCTCTTTCTCGGGTCCAATGATTCTTTAATTATTTATCCATAGTGGAACTGCTTCAATGGGAGAGACTGAGGGAGTCCCACATCAGAATATGCCATAGCCCAATGGCTAGGGCACTCATTTGAGAGGTGGCAGATTCCTGTTTTTAAAATAATCTCTTCTCACAAGGGAGAAGGGGGACATGAATCAGGGTCTCCCACATCCCAGGTGAGTACCCTAACCACTGGGCTAAAAGTTGTGAGGAAGGTTCTCCTTCCTTCTCTCTCCCCACATCTGTTTTGTGTGAACTCACCTGAGGGGCCCCGATGTGGTAGGTGTGTTCTAAAGGATGAGGATGTTAGAGCCTGTCAAAGAAGAGGTTGCCCAGATGTTTTAACAGAGGGTAAAGTAAGGTTTTTTGCCTACTTTTGTTCTCCAGAATGGCTGAACTGGTCTGGCTGAAGAAGTTTTCCAAAATATTTAGCCTAAGGCAGACACCTGGCATGTCTTCAGCCCAAATAATTTGTTTGGCAAAGTTATAAGCAAGTGAAAAGAGGACCCTATAATGGGAAGCGGCAGGCATTGTTATTAGGTGCTACTAGCTCGTCCATTTAGTGTTTGAAAAGATATTTCATACATGACAGTTTCTTAGTGAAGAAGAGAAACTATTGGAATGGAGTGAGCAAATGCCCCATTGAGATGTCAGTTTGTGAGTATGAAGGGGATCTGTTAACTTTACAATTAAACTTGTAATTTTATGCTGTCAAATCTGTCCATCCAGTCTCTCGTGTTCCATCATTTCAGATGACCTGTTAACCTACTTCATTGCAAAAAAACATTCAGAAAACATTGAAAATTAGGCTGTTCACAAGCCATCTTTAAATTTAGCTTTCTGTTATTAAAAACTGGCCTATAAAAGATAACAAACTTAATTTGCGTAACATTTTTTAATATTTACTTAGTTCTTTAAATGCACTAGTGAAGACATTGAATAAATGATGGCTGCTTATTTTGGAGAGATCACTTGTGGGAGGTACTGGGGCTAATTTAAAAAAAAAAATTGTATATGTGCCTATCAGCCAAAAAATATAGTATTAAAATTCTGTGCAGCAAACTGTTAAAACATAGTTTATCTAATAGAACCCTTCTCACGTAAATAACCTTTAGGAGAATTCGGAAGAATAGCGTTCCCCGACAATGAGTCAGTGCATTGTTTTTCCACTGTATGCTGCTATGACTGAAATTCTCATCCACAGTTAAACAAAGATTTGAAAAATGGGTTAGAGGTTCACGATTAGCTGAAGCAGTCTCGAATGATGTGCCATGAAGTTGTTACTAGAAATGTGAGTGTAGTTTTACTCTGGCTGAAAATAACTATCACGTGATGAGTATTATGTTGTCATTTGGCTGTCCTTATCATGTAGCAGCATGGCTTATGTTTCCGTTAGTTCAAAGACAGCCTCTTTTTATATTAATAGAAATAATTTTATCAAATATCTTTCTAATAGAACATAAATCTTAATCAGATTATTGATACAGTTTACATCATACATTTAATATTTCTTAATGAAGATATTAACTAAGGTAGGACCGAATGCACATCTCTGCAATATCTCATTACACTATTGTTTTCATAACCTTTGTTTACATTTCTTCAGCCAGTTGTCAGTCTATATGAATGTTCCTACTGAAGTCTATTTGAATTAAGATTTTGTAAGACATAGCACCAAATGCTTCATTTAATTCTGAATGTATCTGCTGCTTTCCCTCTGTCCACTAAGTGTCTGTCTTTAAAAGAAAAAGCAGATACATTTCTGTCAAGATGCAGATTCATCCCACTTCCAATTTAAAACAACCCAAAGAAACACTGGTGCATGAAGACAGGTTTCAGAGTAGCAGCTGTGTTAGTCTGTATCCGTAAAAAGAAAAAGAGTACTTGTGGCCCCTTGTTTATTTCCCCTCCTGCTGTTCTTGTAAACTGCTGGAAATGGCCCACCTTGATTATCACTACAAAAGGTCCCTGTCCCCTACACCCCCGCTCTCCTGCTGATAATAGCTCACGAAATAGCTTTCCTGATCACTCTTGTTACAGTCTGTATGGTTTCAGAGTAACAGCCGTGTTAGTCTTTATTCGCAAAAAGAAAAGGAGTACTTGTGGCACCTTGTGGTTACCTGTATGGTAACACCCATTGTTTCATGTTCTCTGTGTATATAAAATCTCCCCACTATATTTTTCACTGTATGCATCCGATGAAGTGAGCTGTAGCTCACGAAAGCTTATGCTCTAATAAATTTGTTAGTCTCTAAGGTGCCACAGGTACTCCTTTCTGTGGTGCATGAAGGAAACTGTAAAACATGTTTCCGATGGGAGTGATTGAACCAGTCCTGTGCCAAGAGAGCACGTTATGGGTGGTGGGTATAAGAGGCCAGGGGAGGCTCAGCCTCCCCAAACAGGCTATGGTACACCTCCCTTTGGAGGTGCGCCGCTGGCCTGCTGCCTTTGGAGTGTCGCCTCCGAAAGGGCACCTGAGCCATAGCCCTGCCCATGCTCCGCCCCAAGGCCCTGTTCCTGCATCCTACTCTTCCCCCAATGTCCTGCCTTTGCTCCACTTCATCCCGACCCCACTCCACCTCTTCCACCAAGGTCCTCCCCACCCCGCCTTCCTCTTGGAGGCAGGTGCCAGTTAAGCCAGATGGTTGAGCAATACCAACTGCAATGGCCAGGACAGGAGTATCCCCTGCCACCTCCACCTGGCCCAGAGCCCTTCGGAGTGTTCTGGTAAGCAGCAGGTGGCAATTAGGAGTGTCTGAGAGCAGCAAATGCTCCCCAAGTTTTTGTACTTGCTCAAAGTTCCATGAAGGGTGGGAGGGGCCTTGGCAAAGAGGTGCGAGCAGTGAGTGAGGGGGCTTGGGATGGAGTGGGGGTGGAGCAGGAGCAGGGCCTCGGGTGTAGAAGGCCAAGCAAGAGCAGGCTCAGGGTGAAGCAGGGGATGGGGCCACAGTCTGGGCACCCGCACCCCTTCTAGGGAGCTTCTGGTGCTCATGCCCAGCCTCCCCAAATATAGGAGTCACACACTGCCCAGGGAGCATGTTAAGGGTTATAATCCATCTTGTTTTTAGTGTCAAAGATCTAAAGAAGTGTAGCAGTACTCAATCTGAAACAGAATAGTTTCCTGAAGAAACAGCCGTTCAAGATGGAAATGCTTACATCCAAGTTAGCAGACTTCAGCATAGGTGGTACTTCTCATACTTGGATTTGAAGGAAGGTTCTCATCACATCCACGTTTTACTTTATCACACACAAATTCTTTCACTTGTTAAAATCTCATCATATCTGCATATCTCAGTACTAAGACTAATAATGTATCCATACTTATCGGAATTTCCTTTCTTTAAGTGATAAGATCTACAGATCCTTTGCCCAAGATGGTTTGGGTCTGTGGTCAAACAGGGATACAAATTGGTATGCAAAAACTTTTCAAGAATTCTTGCCACATCCTGCTGTGGACAAAATGTGAAATATGAAATATTTTACTATTGTATCCCTGTAGTCAAATTTACTGTGGTTGTAGAAGCTGTCTCAACTGGCAGGCTCATAGGGAGTGGCAAGAGATACTCTCCACGCCTGCTGGTGGCGAACAGGTCTAATTCTGCCCCCAAACTTCAAGCAGACTGACATTATTTATAACGGCTATAGGAACCTATTATGTGAAGAAGGGAGTTTTTTTCCTTTCTGAACATGAACATTTCCTCTTTAGTTCACAATATATGTATCTGCTTTCTGAACAAATGTATGCTAAACCCCTTTTTGTTCTGATGTCTAAAGATCTGTTTTGTTCTGTATTGTACTAACAAATATATTTAAAGCACCAGATTTTCTTTTACATGATGCTAAAGGAATTCTTTAATAAGCCTTGTTTAATTAATTATTGAATGATGTATGTTGAGATATTTACAATATGTTACTCACCTCTCATATAATAATCCTCACCCAGTGTTTTTCCCTTTTATATACTTTAACTTGAAAGACAACACCCCCATTTAAATGTCACAGACAACCAGGAGCTATAACGTAGTATTGTATACATGTGGATCTGTGTATCATTGAACCATATGTGCTATAAGGGACACTACTTGGTGATTTTTTTACTTTGAGTTACAATATAACTAAAACAGAGAGCAGCATCCATCCAAGCCTCTGACTACCCTTGACAATCTCTCCTTTAAAATAAACATTTAAATAAACTCTAAAAATAATTCATCTTCTTTGGTTTCTGTTTTGCCCTTTTTCTAGAGACTACGTAATTTGTGCAAAGTTGATACCATGTTAATATAAAACTATATATATATAATATAGTTATATACTAATATAATCCTATCAAAACTGCTACTGTTCATTAAAGTCAAGGGGCTTCTTTTCTATTACTGCCTTAATCAGCTGGGCCCGTAACTGTTAGGAGTTTACTTTAGTTCTTTGACAAAATTGAAGGAGCTGAGTAAATTTTTAGTTCATTACTGTTTAATTGCAGATGGTGATTCAGTAGCTGTACTACATCTGTATGTCTAACATTCTAGATATAAAATAACACAGGAAAACTTGAGGAAATAAAGCCCTTCAACTGGTACTCTTTTGTATCTAAGCATCATTGAAAATGTAGTCTGTTGTGAAGTTTCTGTGTCCTTTCAAATTTGTATCCTGTCTTTCAAAGGGTGGATAAAAATTGACTATTTAAAAAAAATAAAAAATGGATTTTTAAAATTTAATTTGGATATTATGTTTAAATACAGGTTTATTTTAAAATTAAGTTAAGGCCTAAACTTATCTATTAAAATACAAAAAACAAGTAGTACATGTTTGCTGCCAAGTTTTAAACAAAGTCAGGCCACTGAACTGGTGGAAATCATGGACCAAACACCTGGAACCAAAGTTTGTTAAATTACTTTTGATAGCAGTAGCCTCTTCTGCAGGGACAGAGAGAATATTTTCTTCATTACAGTTTATTCAACTAGTTCAGATTATTGACTAGTTCATTGGACATTAAGAAATGAATTGGGAGTTGAAAAAGCAGGAAAGCCTGTTTTTTCTGCTTCCAATCTGTTAATAAAAGCTAGGTGTGAGAGCATGAGGTCTACTAGTTCTAAAATTTTGAACACATGGTGACCAGAAACAGTTCAATTAACTAAGTAAAGAAAATACCTTGTGTTTAATAAATGTTACTTAAGTTTTAATGACAGGTTTCAGAGTAGCAGCTGTGTTAGTCTGTATCCATAAAAAGAAAAGGAGTACTTGTGGCACCTTAGAGACTAACTACTTTATTGGTGCATAAGCCTTTGTGAGCTACAGCTCACTTCATCGGTTCCATTCCACTGTATGCATCCAATGAAGTGAGCTGCAGCTCACGAAAGCTTATGCTCTAATAAATTGGTTAGTCGCTCAGGTGCCACATGTACCCCTTTTCTTTTTAAGTTTTAATGCAAAATATGTTTTGATAAACTTTTTGATAAACCTTATCTATATCCAGTATATTAGAGTTTTACTTAATAAAAGCAATCCAAAAGTTTTTTTTACATTTTTAAGTGAATTTGACTTTCCATCCAAATTGAGCTTAACAAATGACAAGTAAAAATTAATCTACTAAATAAGAAATTAATCATTCACCATTTTCTAACACAATAAAACATTTAAATTATAAGAATTTGAATAAATATAAGTTAAGCTATATAAATTGCTTAAATAAATGTGTATAAATATAGTGTATCCTTCCTGTATAGCAAAAAGAAGCACCCAATTTAGTGTAAAATCTATCTCTAGTTGCAAATCAATGTGTTTTAAGTTACCAACTAATGAGAATCAACCTTTCTTAAGGAAATTAACTAAAAAGTACAAAGGCCAAATATGATGAAAGTTAATTATTTAAATCAAGGTTTCCTGCTTGTTGATTTAAATCATGATTGAAATTGGTGATTTAAATTAATCTACCCTGATCTCACATGACCTCTCTGAAGCATATTAAAGAATAATAACATTATTATATATTCTTCACTTCATACATGAGGCACTCTTTTCTCCTGTTTCATTTAAGCAATTGATTGCTAATGTTTTTTTAGTAATTGAGCTTGAGAAAATCAATACGGAGGTTTGGGAATTTGTTCCCCAATTCAGTTGGTTAGCAGCTATTTTTAGAAGAATAAGAAATAGAATTTTGCTGAGTGAAAGATGAGGGACTGCAAAAGCATTCCTCTAAATTGGCAATCCAGTGTTCATAGAATCATAGAATATCAGGGTTGGAAGGGACCTCAGGAGGTCATCTAGTTCAGTTCCGTTCCAGTCTCTCCATTGGATAATAGCAATTTATTATGAAGCTATCTGCTGCAGCTAGAAAGTACTATATATTTTATTTTAAATCTCCAACAGGTGTAAGCCTTTGTTACCAGTAGCACTGTGACAATACTTCAGATAAAACTGAACTTGCAAGTACAATAGTGGACACTGACACCCCCCACCCCCACCCCTGTTGTTATTTTGTTAGCATTTAAATTTCCAAGTTGAGAAAAACAGCTTCAAGGTACAGTGGTGCTGTGTAGTGAAACAGACATGGGAAGGAACTGTAGATGGAGCAGTGCTTTAAATTCTAAATTCTTTGCCTCTATCGTTTTCGCTGGAAGAAGTGAAATGGGGCAAATAAGTTGTAGGCAACTTGCTTGAGTTGAAGGACGTTTTCTCATTATATATCAGTCAGACTTCAAAACAAGCCAAATGTAACTCCATAAAAGGTAATAAATTCAGTGGGATAAATTCTTTCCTAGTGTATCTCCTTAATACTTTATGGAAATCTGCCTTGGCTTCCTATAAACTTTCTTTTGCATGTGAATTGGGGAAAGATGTTCTATGTGCTTCTTTTAATTGGACCAGCCAACAGCGCTAGTACAGAATTAGAGGTCTGACATGCATTGTGTAGATATGATGCCTACCTTGGTATGGCATTGTGAAATGTCCGTTTGTTGGACAGAAGAAAAAGAAAGCAACAATATTTTCTCTAGAATTAATTTAATTGTAAAACATTAAAGTTCAGCAATATCAAAATGTCCACTTCACATAAATGAATGTCTGCCAGAAGATGGTATCAAATTATTCTTTGGATTATATCATGAGCTGTTGTTGACTGGTCTATGTCTGACACTGGTTCAGTGGTTTTAAATAATATTTATTCAAAAGTGTATATATAACAGGTTAATAGTGACTGAACCTGAGTTAGTTGGTTTTCCTCCATAGAAAGATAGCTTCTAAATGAATGGTCCCATTCTTGTTTTGGAAGAGATATGGCTGGGCTTGCTTCTAAATGAATAAAGCCACTATGATTAGTAGGGGTGTTTAGTTTGTTAAATGATCATCAGACTAAAACATTGCAGGGAGGTGTGTCAAGATTTCTGTTACTTGCTGAGTCCTGAAAATGCAAATGATCTTTGTTTTGATGAAAACTGGATTAGTTTCTCTAACAAACACACAATTCTGTAATCTTGTTTTCAGTATTTAGCATTCCTAGTGTCCATTTATGGCACTAAATATATGGGAGGGATGTCACGAGGCTTCTCTGTAGAGATATTTTTAGTCTAAATAGGCAAAGCTTCCACCATTAGGCATATTTTGAGGTGTACTGTACTGACCTTAAAGACCTGAAAGAGGTGTCTTGCAAGAAATGGAACATCTGCTTTTGAAACCGTCATGGTAGGCTTTCCTTTTCCCCTAATAAGGGTCTTGAGGTGTTTTTACTTCATGGTGTCCCAAATGAAGATTTTATGTCACTGAGAGATTCTCTCTGAACTCTTAAATTGCTGTATCTTATAATATCAACAGCCATCTATCAGCAAATGCTTTCTGGAAGTCATAACAGAGTTGATTATTTGCAAGATCATCAGAAGATACTTTTAAAACTTCTCAGCCAGTAGCCAGGAGAAGAGATAGTAATGAGGTAATGTGTCTGGGCTGAAGCAATGTTTCTCAGTATGTCTGTGGAACTTGAATGTGTTTTATGTTTTATGTTTCTAAAATACTAAGAATAAGACGCAAGAGAGTGTTCGTATGTTAAAAACTTATTTTCTGACATGGCAAATATAGGTAGTGAGTTCAGCACCGTAAATGTGTGAGGTGTACAGACATGACCACGATCTTCAGCATATTGTGTTATAGAATGTAAAATGACTTCTTATTTTCTAAACATAGCAAGTCCTTGGTTTGTTACAAGGAGCAAGTGTTTGTTCTGTGACCAAGCTTCTGTTTTATTAGTTACTTAGGGAAAAGAATGGTCTTCCTGATCCGTCTATTCAATGTAACAGGGGCTTGGTCACAAAACAAACACTTGTTTGTTGCAACAAACCAAGGGCTTGTTATGGTTAGAAAATAAGCAGTCCCTTACTGAGTGGAGATGAATGTCAATTTCAGACCTACTAATTATTGTCTCAGAAAACAGGAATCAAAGTTGAATGTTGACCTATTCAAAGTAATGCACATTGGAAAACATAATCCTAACTATACATACAAAATGATGGGGTCTAAAATTGGCCGTTATCACTCAAGAAAGAGATCTTGGAGTCATTGTGAATAGTTCTCTGAAAACATCCACTCAATGTGCGGCAGCAGTCAAAAATAGGGATAGATAATAAGACAGAAAATATCATATTGCCTCTATATAAATCTATAGTATGCCCACATCTTGAATACTGCATGCAGATGTGGTCACTCCATCTCTAAAAAGATATCTTGGAATTGGAAAAGTTTCGGAAAAGGGCAACAAAAATGATTATATGTATGGCACGGCTGCCATATGAGGAGAGATTAATAAGACTGCAACTTTTCAGCTTGGAAAAGAGATGATTGGGGGGGATATGATAGAGATCTATAAAATCATGACTGGTGTGGAGAAAGTAAATAAGAAAGTGTTATTTACTCCTTCTTATTACAAGAATTAGGGGTCACCAAATGAAATTAATAGGCAGCAGATTTAAAACCAACAAAAGGAAGTATTTTTTCACACAACGCACAGTCAACCTGTGGAACTCCTTGCCAGAGGATGTTGTGAAGGCCAAGTCTATAACAGGGTTCAAAAAAGAACTAGATAAGTTCATGGAGAATAGGTCCATCAATGACTATTAGCCAGGATGGGCAAGGATGGTGTCCCTAGCCTCTGTTTGCCAGAAGCTGGGAATGGACGACGGGACGGATCACTTGATGATTAGCTGTTCTGTTCATTCCCTCTGGAGCACCTGGCATTGGCCACTGTCAGAAGACAGGATGGTGGGCTAGATGGACCTTTGGTCTGACCCAGTATAGCCATTCTTATATGCTTATGAAGAGCATAAAAAACGGGCTTTAATGTTAGAAATAGCAATGAGATGTTTAAAAAAATCTTATACGCAAAATACGACATTAAACCAACATATAAACTGCTTGGTAGGCCACTCTTAAGGCTGGTCATTAGAGTTGCGGAAATACTGTCTTGCTGTTCAACTCCATTGTTTGGCCATAGATATCTTGAATGGCCCAATGATCACCCTTCCTTTTCTCCAGTAATATTGCACTGGAATTTGCGTGGACTGAGTTTTTGATCCTTGATGTTCTCTTCCTCCGATTATTCTTCAAGCAATGATGAGTTGCAATATACCTGCTTGATTTGATAACCAAACTGGCAGCAGTATCTTCTAGGGTATCCAATTTTGGGGAAGTGGGCATAAGGGTGTTTGGAACTGACCTCAGTTTCCAATGGATTATTCTGTTGTAACATCTCAAGGTTTCCCTAGCGCTTGGCTACTGCACCGTATATTCCATCATAATTAAATTTTGTGTCTTTAGTTTTGTCAGTGTTCTGGTCCACAGAAGATGTAATAAGAAGGTTTAACTTAAAAGGAAATTGTGTTCCAATGATTCCTGTTTACTTTCGTAAGGTACTAAGGGTAAAAAAGTTAAAACCGCAAAGTAAGCCATATAGGTAAGATGTTTTAAGAACACAAAATAGAGATGGTAGGTAAGAGAAATTGCCTTCTTTTATATCTTTTCCCCCAGGCCTGTTTTCCTATTATTTTTTGGCACAATAACCAGTCTTCTTGAATGTCTGTGAAGGGTATAACACACCTTTGGCTCAGTTTAAATACTAAGACCTCATTGACACTGTTTTTAGCTACCTCTGTAGCTGTACCAATGCCTATCCATTATGTAAACACAATTTCACACTGCATTGGTGTAAATTGTCTGTAGGCTGCACCAGTGCTTTACTTGCTTTTGTGCAATAAAATTCTTGGAATTGTTTTTCTTGATGTAATACATACGGACAGTGCCTTTATGATATGCTATAGCATTTTTTTTTCTTTTTTTCTTTTGCTGTCTCACTTATGGTGACCCTTGCAGATTAAAATATTAAATTGAAAATAATCCATACCTGAGTTCCAAATATCACTTTCGATTGTTTATTTTGGTTGGTTTACTATTTGTGCATTGTTTCCTCCCAAGGAATGATGATAGACTACTCAGTATTACTTTCTGGATCTCATATGTTAGACCCATGTTGCTGGGCTGTCAACACCATAGAGTGTTTCCATAAAAGTTTCAGAGGAACTAAACCAAAGTTCATTAAAATGTTTTTGGTATGTCTTGTAAAATATTGTAACACAAATATTAGCTCTAAATTCACTGACTACATCCTTTTAAGATGGTTACAATACATCTGGATTTATATCAGATGAAGTGCACAGCACTCAGAGTAAACATGTGAAACTGTAGAACTGCACTGTTAATCTGGTTCAGGCAAAAAACATGGTTGTGCAGACTTGCATAATTGTATTCAATCTGAATACAAGAACTGAAACAGCCAGATTGTTCTGTGTGTTGTTTTTTACACGGCAGATTCCTATATTTGTACACATTCAGGAACAGGGGGGGAAAAAAGGCCACACGCAACTCTGACTCCTTCTAGAAAAGAAAAAAAAAATGTGGAACTAAAATATGCATGCTAAACAATCACTCCTTTTTTGCCACTGCATCCTCCTCTATCTTCTGTCTATTCTCAAAGCATGAACTTGTCTTCTCACAAGTCAAGCATGTTTTCTTGGGCAATATGAATAGTAAAATTTTTATCTGTGTTCTACAGATCCAGGAAGGCTTCTACAAATATAACAAAATCAAATTTACAGAACTTACTTTGAATTTCTGTAAGGTGTTTTTTGTGGTTTGTTTTGAATTAATTCCTGTATAAATCTCATCTAAGAGCCAGGAACTGACAGACTACTTAGAGGTTTTAAGATTTTATTTGAAAAATGAAATGACAATTGACTATGACAGTAAAGACCAAGTGGTTATCGTGCTGCTTTTAAGTGCTTTGCCAGTTCCCTCATGTAACCAGCTCTGCCAGTGTATTTTCAGTGTTGAGATACCATAGTAATAGGTATTTGACAAATATCAAAGCTAGAGTGTGCTGTGTTGTTGATTAACAACAGTCTTGGTATTCAAGTTCTGTAGCTTTCCTTTTAGTTGCCAAGTTGTGGAGGATCTAGAAGTAGATCAGCATAAACTACTGAGACACCACACAATTCACTATTTTACTTTGGATGCACTAGATAAGAAGATGAGCCAAAGATGACTAACACATGCTCATTAATCTACTGTGACACGTAGCCTGTAGTTCTATAGGTATTAATTCCAATTTTTGTTACCTATATGCCATGCTACACGTTTCTCTTCCCACACTCCCCTTGCCCTCTGCTGAATGTGCTCATAATCTGATACAGGTATTAGAAATGAGTAACAAAAATTCTTGCTTTACCTGTATGTCAGAGGTTGGATACAAAACTCGTAGCCAAAAAACTGCAATTATTATGCCATACTGAGTAGAGCTTTGCAGGTGATCCTTGAGGTGACATGGAATATATCCATTATTGTTGTTGAGTTTTTTAACCTAGTCTACTCACTTTTCATCAGCTGTGCATGGTGGTGGTAAAGATTTTAAATGACAGATTTGAATTCCGAGGTTGCTCAGTTCAAAAATGCCTGACACAATTTCTGATGTAACTGACCACTTAAAAGAATAATGAATCTTTTGCCTTTACTTCCAGATCTGGATGAACAATGCTGACTTAAAATACTTTTAAATTCAGAATCTTCCACTCCCTGTAAACCCACAGGACTGATTAAGCTTAGTGCATTTTTACTCTCTTGACAGGCTCCAGATGGAGTAATCATAGTTTTGGATTTTGGCAGGTCTGCCAATAGCAGGAAGATGAGTGTGAGATTCCAGTGGCTTGTAATGCCATAAAACTCCAATGTACTGTGTATATTGATGTTTTATTTCATTCTAGAATTACTACATCCAATGAACTCATGAGTACTTCTAAAATCTATTCCTATGAAATTCCCTAGAGAAATAGAAGGCCTGTGACTTTGTCTAGTTTCAAAAAGAATCAATCATAGTTTGTTTCTGTTTGGTAGGGGATTAATCCAGGTATGGCACAGGCTACTCTGTATAGTACCCTATTACTATTGCGGTTGGATTTCAGACTTTGGAAGAAATCACTGAGGCTAGTCTGTGGTAGTGAAGTGAGGGGCAGCTGCTAACTGGTAGAGTTTTTTTTTCTGGCAGAATCTCTGCTGGAAGTTATGATAGTTAGAGTAGTGACTTGCTAGGTCTCCAAAGGCAACCCAGCTCATTACGTAGGATTGTCAAGGTTATAGATGAGCATGGATATATTGAAATTGTATGGTTGGGACTAGAACTTCCTTCAGTTCTTAGGGTCATTGAGTTGGAGACTACACTCCATCTCTGTGCAGCTGCTAATCATTCCCTTCCCTGGAGATAATGCTTTGGGAACATTGCAACCACATGGAATTTTCTGATTAACTTTATACTATTGCATGCTTTGCTTTTTACTTGAAAGGGGGAAAGTGTTGATTTACGGGGTATAAGAAAAGAGAATTCTAATCCAGTTCTCACCTATTTGACCAATAAAAATATGAAGGTTTAATACAACTCTTAGGATGTACATGAGTGCCATCATGGGATTAATGTTAAATAGTTTTGAAACTGTTTTACATTGGTAGAGAAAATGATGGCTTTCTGCTTTTCTTCATGCCTGATTTCTAGGACTATCATTAGTTCTGACTTTCATGGCTAGCTCCTAGGAAATGCAACTTCTGTGCTGACCCCTGGGCCATATCATAGAGTGCTAGCCTATGGCAGGACTGTTCTTGCCAACCAAAGTCTCCTTATCTCCCTGTGGACCAAGACTCAGCAGAGCTCTTCTTGTTCTCCATAGATCTAGGTGTGTTATCTTGAGTAAGCAGCGTATGCTTGGCATAAGGCTAGTAATGGTACCACTTTATGCAAAAGAGTGATTGGCTGTGACTCCACATACACCACAAACCTAAACCATTTCCTGGCCTGCCTGGCTCAGTCCTTGCTTGGCTGCAAGCCCAGGAAAAGTAGGGACTGTTAATGGCCAAACTGTTTTTTCCAGTAGTTGTTGTCTTGTCTTAAGGGCACCTTGTCTCAATACTGTAACAAAAATCTAAAACAAATGTGTCTTCCTTTTGGGAGTGGGCAAAAAGCCCTCTACCCCAATTTTATTTAAATGAGAATTTTATATTGCAAAAAATGTACCTCTCAACAAATTGCTTGGATTTGTACCATCAGTGTGAAAAAACCGCAAATCTCTAAATTAAAAAATTAAGGGTCACTATATGATTGGTGAAAACTCTCTTGTATCTTTCTGAAAGTTTTAAGATGTGACTCTTCAGTGAGAACAATGTATGCTGGAGACGCCTTTGCTATTATTAGTGAAGGTTGAGTTGAGATCTTCTTAAAGCAGGGCCTAAATATCTTAAGTATAAAGAGTGTAGTGTATCCTTCCACAATTTTACAGTGCTCACTCTTCAAGAATGCAGAATAGACTTTGAAGTAAATCTGTAAATTTGAATTATAAGCATTTTAAAACGACTCTTCTAAACATTTTTTGTGGTTCAGACTTCTTTGGTTTGATTACTCTAGCAAACAAGTCAACCTTTTTTAAAACTGACTGACTTGGAGTTACACGATCTGCAAGATCACTAGGGAATAGAGTGAAACCACATATTTTAGGGAAAAGAATAGCAGTGAAATTGGAATTCATTTAAGTTTTGTTTGTCTTGTTCTTTTATACATATCCTTGGGCTCTTTCTTATTGTCTAAACTTGGAGACTAGTTCCAGTGCCACCATTAACTTATCCTTTTATGGTGTTAAAAGCATGAGGTTTTTTTCCTCACCTTAGCACAGTAGACAAAAATAGAAGGTGGGATTTTCAAAAGTGCCTAAGTAATTTAGTAAAAACAACGACGAGTACTTGTGGCACCTTAGAGACTAACAAATTTATTTGGGCGTAAGCTTTCGTGGGCTAAAACTCACTTCAAGGCCTTCAGACCTGTTGTCCATTTCTGATAGGGGGAAAGAGGGATAGATCTAATTTCAAAAGCTGTTGCAGCCAAATATCAAGCTTAAGAAAATGTCAAATGGAGTTGACCAATTACTGAACACATTTCAGAGCATGATCTTTCACCAGTGCTTGCACTGACTTTGACGCAGGTTGCTCGTGTAGGCATGAAACAATAGCACATTCGTTTTTCTGGATCAAAAATGTGCATTTACCTTGTATAGATCTGTGCGAGATGTTTTATGGCTGCTCTTATGATTTGCTAGATTGACAGAGTGAAGGTAACATAGAATAATGACTAAAATTAATGCTAGTAGAACGTATTTGGATTTTTTGTGTGGTTTAATACTAAGTTTGTGTCTCCACCAGCACACATCTTGCCCTGGTCTACACTACAAACTTATGTTGGTATAACTGTCATTCAAAATCCACACCCTTGACCAACTCGGTTATATGGACCGAACTCCCAGTGTAGACAGCGCTATATTGACTGGAAGGCTTATCCCATTGACATAGCTACTGCCTCTCAGGGAGGTGGAGTACCTACGCTGATAGGAGAAGATCTCCTGCCAACTTAGGTAGCATCTTCACTAAGCATTACAGTGGTGAAGCTGCACTTTTGCCACACTATAAATGTAGACAAGTCCCTTGTCTCTTAGGCACAAACCTGATTTAGAGGACGCTTTTTTAAAAGGCATTATTTTTGAAGGAAAATGTTATCCAAACATCCATCATGCTTGGGTTGTGTTGCAATTTACAAATCAATGCAGGACTCTTCATTTTTAAACTTGTTTCCTACTACTGCTGTTTTCTCATTTTATATTAATTCCATTAGAGTAGAAATTAAATTCATTCAGTTAAATTTGTTTTAATTCCTACATTAAAAGATACATTAAACTGGAATTAAGGTTGAGTACACATCTGTAAATTACAGATAAAACATTACAAGCATGTTGCAGTTATCTCAAAACCAAACATTACAAATCCAGGTAACACAGAGTTAAGGCAAATCTCAAGGAAATCCAAATATATTAAGGTATGGAAATGGAAGGCACCCAAACTCTGCTCTGTGCAGTAACAATATCATTATAATTAACCTAGCTGTTTGTAGTCAGATTAGATTACATTGATTTTTCAAAGATACATTAGACTTTTTCATATCTTTTTTTTTTTTCCCCTAAGTCTGTCACCACAGGATAGAGTTTGGGTGCTTAAGTGCATTTCCATATATTAACACTTTTTATACTTTGGGGATAATCAGTACTATACCAGGCAGTGAACATGGGAATTTTTTAAAGAGCAGTTAACGGACCATGAATTCAGTGTATAAGGCCCAATGGGTACCAGGTATTTTTATTATAAATCCAAGGGCCAAATAAACAAGTCTGTCAAAAATAGCATACATGTATATACAGGTTTGCCTCCTTCCACTTGCACTGGCAAAATAGAGAGAAGACTTGAGTGGCAAGGTTGAGCTCATGCTGGTTAGCACTAAATGAATCACTTCAGATCTCAAAGTGAAGACCATATCCTGTTTGGCAACTAACACCATTTTCATTCTTTACAAATCGTGTGTGTGTGTGTGAGAATTTCTACAAATTTGACTGGATTTTCTTTGCCCTGAATTTGTTAGCTCCTATGCTCCAGCCCTCTTCCCCTTCCTTCTCCCTCCATCGTTTCCCCTGGGCTTCGCTCCACACCTTCCCCTCTTATCGTCTTCTTCCTTGCTCTGTCCCCATACCTCCCTTCCCTTCTAAGTTCCCTCTGCCATTCAAAAACAGACAAATAAACAAAACTCTAATGTGATGTTTGCTGCCATCACATGCACTCTACTTGTGCATTATACCCCTTCCCAACTCTTGTCTATTTAGACTGTAAGCTCTTTTGGGCAGGATTGGTCTGTTAGTCTGTATTTGTACAGTGCCTGGCATAATGGGGCCCTGCTCTTGGTTGGTCCTTAGCCACTACTATAATAAAATGCTTGATTAATAATAACTACCTGTTATTAAGTTTGCCTGACGCTTCCCATTCTGTGACCTTATTTTCAGTTTGCTTATACTTTCCTACTTTTTTTTTGGAAACTCTCAGCCAAAATTGTTCAGCAATTTCCTAGAATGAAGCTAGGGAAAAACACATTGTTTTGTTCATGGTTTTTAAAAAATATCGACCTTTTATTTGAAAAGTTCTAGGGCTTTAGAGCAAGGACTTGAAATTTGGAAGGTGGGTGGGTGGGTGGGGGTGGGGGTGGCCTGTGTGTCAAGGATGTGCCTTTTGCTATCCCTGTAAAAATCTGCCTAATTTTGGCCTGTTATAAGCCTTTGAAAAAATATAATTCACACATACTCAGTAGAGATGTAGATTTGAGCAGCTAAATTCCCTGAAGATTCTGTTTGCACTGGGCATGCTGAAGCCCAGAGTTGAGCTGGACTTTTCCTGGGCTGTACAGTATCTGCGTGCCTGAACCAAGAGCAGGGAGTCTCTCTCCTATGCTGTCAATATACCCTTGCTGGGTCCCAAGTTTGAGAGAGAGGAATTTGCTTGATTCAAGTGTAGAGGGGAGAAGAGCTGGACCTAAAGCGGTAAAAGTAGATTGAGAGGAGGGTACCATAACTCATTCCCCTTGTGCATATGCATTATTATAGTCTTTAGTTACATGATCACATACTCCCCCGTGCCCTCACAGGAATTGCTGGTTCATTCAGTGCACAAGATGGGCTCTGGGGATGAATCAGGGTTGTGTAGTGAAGGAGGTTGTTGCTTCACCTTCCAACTTCTGCAACAAATGTATAGCAAATGAGGCAGGGAATTGCAGGAAGAGTGAGGAGGATCTGATGGCTAAAACTATTGAATGATGCCTTGGATAATTGGATTCTGTCTCTGCCTGTGCCACAGAGTTCCTCTCTGATGCTGGACAAGTCACTTAAACCAAAATTTTCACAGGTGGTCACTAGTTGTGTGTTCCTTATTTTCTGGGTGCCTGACTTAAGACCTTGAACTCTGATTTGTAGAAGTACTAAGCTTTCACAACTGCAGTTGAAGTCAATGGCAGCTAATGCTTTGAACTAATAAAGTGCTTAGTCCTCTGAAAAATCAAGTCCTAGGTGTCGCAAACTGGGCACCTAAAATTAGTGGATAATTAATTGACTTTAATCTCTTTGTGCCTCAGTTCCTCATCCATAAAATGGGGATACTGATAGTCACTTATTCTGGAGGGGTGTTGTGAGATTAATGTTTGTGAAGTACTCAGATGCAACAGTGATAAGCATCACAGAAAGGCCTATAAGGAAATAATAATTCTGTCTTCAGAGCAGGATTTGAATAATGTGCTGTAAATAAGACCTACAGGCACACATTGAACAATGAGGAGAAAACAAAATATTGAATAGCTGATCTTTAAGTACTGTCCATACTGTGTACTGAATGAAGTATAGTATGTGATTAAAGACTATCATAATGTATATGGAAAAGGGGGCTTAATTAAGGTTGCACAGACAACTTTAATTCTGGAATTTACTAACTTTTGAGTGGTTGATTTGGCGCCTTAATGTTCTTTTAACATGGTGTATATGTTTGTGGGTGTGTGTACAAAGTGGCATAGTATTAAAATATTATCAAAGACTTAAGTTCTAGGCTACTCCACAGAAATGTTGGCATGCTGTGAAGTGGGGGAAGGAGGGGAAATAAGTTCATCCACTCATTTCCTCCGTGTAATAGACTGAACAGGAAATTGCTGTTACTGTTTCCTGAGTTAAGATTGTCTGAGTAACATCAGTCTATGGAAGGGATCTGATAAAGTTTGAAATAAGTGCTATTTCTGTTCAGAAGATCTCTGGAAGGTGTCATGTAGCCTGATCAAATTCTTCATTAAGCAGAAGAAATTTGCTCTAGATTGTACCATTTTGCAAATACTTTTACAAATAGACAGACTATTATTACCTTTTTGACCAAGGATGCAATAAAATTGATGGAAATAATTCCAACCTTTCTGGGTAACTAAACTGAAATTCCAGGTGTATTAGTGGCACAAATTTTGTATTGGCAAAAGGTACCAGAATGTCAGCCCTGCAGAGAGCAGTGCTCTCTGACTCCACAAAACAGATGAAGCAGGTTAGTGGCAGTAGTAGCGTCCTCACCTTCCCCACGCAGTGTACCTCAACCTTGCTATGTAGTGATCTACCGCTAAATGGGAAGATAATTTATTCCCCATGTTCATTCAATTTTTAGTGTCTCCTGAGACTGCCAAAGCAAGCAAATTTTAGTTGACTTTTAATGATGCTGATTATAAATGCATATATTCTGGGCTGAGCATAGGAGAAGCAGAAACACATTACCTACTGCCTGAGTTTAACCAGCTTTTCAGACTGATTGGAAGGGGAAGCAGGGTCAACCCAGGCAGCAAGGAAAGATGGGAGAGGATGCAGTCTGAGACCAGCACCTGTATAGCTGGCTGTGTGCATGCTTTCTTTCCATTGTATGGATTTGGCTGCTAGTAACCAGTGTGGCAAAAGCCAGGATACCCAGTATGGCTTTAGATTCAGTTGTTCTGCTATCAACCGGATCTTTACTTCGAAACCGTTTTTTAAGGAGATGTCTGAATTTAATAAATGTGCAGCACTTTTTATAGACTTACATGAGGCCTTGTATTGAGTAAGTTTGTGGGATCTGATGAAATGACTCAGTGCCCCTGCCATGATAGTGTCATCAATAGAAGAGCTCTATAATGGAATGGAAAACTGTGTTTGAGTTAATGATAAATACATGGAATGGTTTCCTGTTTCCATGGGAATTTGGCAAGAGTGCGTCCCATCACCGTTGTGCAATGTCGGCATGGACGGGTGGATGGATAAGCTTGAAGAAGCAGCTGTTAGTGATTTTGCTTTTGAGATCTCAAGTACATCAAAGGTACTGTCTTGCTGGCTCAGTTTGGTGAATCACTGCAGCTGATTGCTTCTTGCCCAACTAGATCGGCTGAGTGCATTAGTCAGTTTGTTAATCCAGATGAAATTAAGTCGCTGGCTCTTACCATTAAGTAGCCTACAACTTCACATTACAAACAGCTCAGTATGAACCTATCCAGATCCAATATAGAGCAGATGGCAACTGTCAAACGTTTGGGAGATTCATAGATAGTGCTGGAGGATGCTCGAAAGATGTGTACATTCATATCGAGGCAGCAGCTGTTGCTATATCCCAGGCCCTTCAGCGGGTGGAGACATTGTGACATCAGGCTTACCATGGAGCTGTGGGTCTGAAGTACCTGAGTTATACTAACTCTGTTTCAGAGTAGCAGCCGTGTTAGTCTGTATCCGCAAAAAGAAAAGGAGTACTTGTGGTGCCATAAGTACTCCTTTTCTTTTTAGTTACTCTGTTGTATAGTAGTGAAACATGGATGCTGAGGAAGTCTGAAAAGCAGTAGATTGACGTTTTTGATTCTCATGGTCGTTGTGAGCTGCATCATAGTGAGTGGCAAGACAAGATCAGCAATGACTATATTCAAACCTGAACCCAGCAACTGTCTGTATCAGCACTGGTATGGTTTTGTTGGCCTTCTTAGTATGGGCTTGTTGTTGTTAGGATGGAAGACCAGTGAATTAGGAAGTTACCAGGGAATGCTGCTACACAGTTGGTGATCAGATGGCTGCCAAAAGCTAAGATCACCAATCGCACATGCAGACTGAACATTCAGCCAGACTGTCTTAATGACCTACCTAGAGATTGATTGCATTGGTACTCGATTTGCAAGGGGGCTATGACCCTTTGAGTCTTGATGGTTATGAGCTAGTGCAGGAGGAGAGAATGTAAGACAGCATGTGGGTGAAGTAGGACATAGGCCTTGTCTACACTACGGAGTTTTGTCAACAAAAGTTATGCTGACCTACAGCCACTGTTTCAATTAAACCGCTGTTGCATGCCCACACTATGCTCCTTGTGTTGGCAGAGCGCATCCACACAGAGAGCAGTGCACTGTGGGTAGCGATTCCACTGTGCAACTGGCCGCAGGGAGCTTTGGGAAGGGTTTGCAATGCCTCATGGGGCAGGTACAGCACCAAATCATGCAGGTTTCTCAATCCCATCGTTCCATGGGTATCCTACTAGATTGCCAGCCGCTTTTCAACTGAAGTGTGGGGAGGGGGAGAGAGTGTGTGATAGGGAGTGTGTGTGGGGCGGGGGAGAGACAGACTGTGTTGGGGAGTGTGTGGGAGGGAGTGTGTATGTGAAAGAGACAGTGTGTGTGCTGGGGGAGAATGAGTGTGTCGGAATGTTGTCTCTTTAAATTCAGACAGCAGTCGGAAGTAACCAGTCCCGAGGCAGGGGATACTCCCTGACATCAGCTCCGCCTTCCTCCCCAGCTCTGCACAGCACAGCAGTCTCGCACACGCACACACATCCTATGGATCTCGTCAAGGTGGTTTTATTTTGTTGATAAACATGAGAGTTTTGCCGCCAAAAGTAACGTAGTCTGTACTGTACACTGTACACTGTGTAGTGTAGACAAGGTCATACTTTTGCAATATTTCTTAAGTGTATGCTTGTCCTGCAAAGTGATACACTTGAGACATGTGTGAACGTAGAATAATTTAAAGTTAGACTGGACAAAGCACTAGACTAGAGGGACTCTGTTATTCACTGGTTGAATTACTTACGCTAGTTGGTCTCA
Source organism: Eretmochelys imbricata (assembly GCF_965152235.1). Classification (NCBI taxonomy): domain Eukaryota; kingdom Metazoa; phylum Chordata; order Testudines; family Cheloniidae; genus Eretmochelys; species Eretmochelys imbricata. The sequence continues at coordinate 248,178,381 of NC_135573.1, forward strand.
TCTCTAATTTCTGATTTGGGCTTGAAAAAAAAAACAATTTGAAACATGTTACTTTTGCACTGCCTAATAAAACTAGAACTTTATACTAATAGGGCTTATAGTTGATCAGAGAGTCACAACTATTGATCGGCTTTTCAATGCTTTCATTTGGAAACAGGACCAGATATTCTTTCAGATTTTGTGTTTTTAAGATGCTGTATCGTTAGCAGCAATTAAATGCTGTGCAGAAGAGTTGAAAATGGGTAAAATAAAAACAGCTTTAGACATATTTTAAATGGCTTAAGTTTTGAAAGTACTGTGTTTTGGATTAACATGCCAAATGTAGTTAAACTCTATATTATGCTTATTGCTATGACTTATTGTATGAATTCTTCTCCAGAATTCTTTCTGAGATAGATACATTCTCTTGGACTGTAGCCTCATATGAGGCTGTTCCAGATATGAGACTACTTTTTGTGACTTGGAAAGCAGTAATCTAAAATTGCTTGAATTGGATACCAGCCTTATATAGACAACCTCTAAGTCATTTTACTTTTTTATTTTCAATCTTACTGTTTTCCAGGGCAGTTCTGTTTTCTTTCTTATCTGATGATGTTTTTCTGTAGACTTCCTCATAAAAATCAGAGTTGATGAAAATCTGATGGAATGTTTTTACATCAGAAAATGCTGATTTGTTGAAAAAGAAACATTTTATGGAAATGGGTTTTTGATTAAATTTCATTTTTAAAAAGGAACTGAGCCTTCTAATAAGAATATTTCAACCTTTGATTTTCCATTTTGAAATGACTTTTTGTTTCAATTTTATGTGATACAACACAATATAGAAAAGTCAAAATCAGGACATAACATTTTGATAATCCCCAAACTAAGTTTTTCTGGAATTCTTTTTCACTGGAAACTTCAGCATTTTTGTTTTGGTTCCTTTTTTTCAAGTTGGGGGGGGGAAATTAAATTGCAGGTTCTGATTTCCATCCAGCTCTAATAAAAAGCTTGTGTACAGTTTTATTTAATGTCTCTAATGCTTCATATGGGAAATTCTATTTAGGCATAATTATTTTATATCATGTATCTTCTGTCTCTAAATATTAAGGACAATTGGGTAACAGTCCATTGTATGTCCCTTGGTTGTTCTGTGGTGTTTCTCATTATGCAGTCCACCACCAATAAAAAGATAATGGGAGACATAACACATTTGGTCTGAGGCCAGTATTATCTTTAAATGGCTTAGTCAATTCACTGTTATGTGTTCCTAAGCATTTCACATTTTTTATAGAAGCTCAGAATGATGATCACAAATTTCTGAGCGATTCCACAGTGGCGTAGCAACTTCAATAAAATTGTTCTATCTGTTGTATCAAAGGCTTTCATAGAAGGGTCATACAGTGGACTTTCATGTAGAAGTTTGAAGATGACCTCAACTTGGTATGACATACCCACAGAGACATGCAAGCCAAAACAAACCTCATACTTATAATATTGCAGACCTGAAGTTCAATATGAGAACTTAGAGCTTTTCATTCATTGTGGGAAAACCGGAAGAAGTGGTGCATGAAGTGGGCCTGTTGCTGAGAGTGCAATGATTAATTCCCTGGACAGTGTCTGAAAGCTGCTTTTGATGTGACTAGAGGCTGCAAACTTTTAAAAAATGGAACATCATTTGTTGATACCTTGGTACTATTCCATAGAGGCCACTGAATACATGTATTGCTTAGTAGAGTGGCTTCTATGCTGAAGGAATAACAATGGACTAGTCCCTTTGATGAGCAATTTACATTGCTTCCTGTGAGCTAGTTTAGTGTAATAGGTAGACTAGACATTTTCCAGTATCTTAATTCTATCGCTGTCTTATTCTAAACTGTATTGGACTTAAATCTGATTTGGGGGCTGCTAAAGTCAATGTAAGTGGCCAGTACCGGTTTTTTTTTGTTTTGTTTTTGAATGCCTTTGATGAATGCCAGGACAAGACAATTATGGTTGCACCCAGTAAAGCTATCTCAAGGGTTCTTAGCTAGTCTACTTCCCTCCCTAACAACACACACGGGGTTTTATACCCAGTTTGGATATGGTTGTGCAGAGGCTAATAACTTGACATGTTTAGGACTACTGTACAGACAAATCCATGCAGAAGAAAAGAGGCTAGACAGAAGCATAGTGAGATTAACCAAGTGGTAATGGAAAAATTAGTTGAATGTTAACTTTACCAACAGGTGCCAGTATGGATAATTTTCCTTGCAGTATTTTTTTTTTTTTTGAGCCCTAATTATTATGTAAAACAATTTTACCCTATCACTCTAGTATACTGTTTTAGTGTTGGCAACAGGCAGGGGTGAAAGTAAAGTTGAACTCCTACCGGTACAGGTGCCAGCTCTTCCCCTGCTTCCCCGCTACCCGGGAAAGGGCAGGGCTCAAGCGGAAAGGGCGGGGCTGGGGGTCAGCATCCTCCAGCCAGCCCATCCGCATTGCCTGGCCCATGCTGCCTGGGGCTCCGGCGGTGATTTAAAGGGAATGAGGCACCGGCCACTGCTGTGGTAGCGCAGCCCCGGGGCAGTTGCTCCTTTTGCCCCCTCCCCCCGGTCGGAGGCCCGGGGGGGAGGAGGGGGCAAAAGGGGCAATGACGTTAAAGCGCTGTCACGGCAGCGCTTTAAGTAGGGTCAGCGCTTTAAAGTCAGCTGGGTCCAGTCCGGTACTAGCAGCCACTTTTTACCAGTATGCCGTTCCGGCCTGTACCACCTTACTTTCACCCCTGGCAACAGGAAATATCTTGTGAATTTTCCCTTGTAATCTAAAGCGTTCCTTCCCACTTTGGCTAGCTCTACAGTAACCAGTTGGTATATTGCTATTTAAACTCCACTTACTGTGCTTCCAGCTTTTTATTCATACCAGGATTATTTTCCTTTCAAGTTCCCTTAATTAGTTTACAGTGAAAGCTGCATGGGCTAAAGCAAACTGTAACAAATTAGCTTGGCAGTTATAGTTTAAAGGAGCACTTAGTTTCATCTCAAAATTTAGGTTTTTCAGAGAAAGCAGGATGGGTTAGGATTGGAGAGATGCAAAATCTAATATGAAGGAAAAGACTTTTGTGAACTGAACTGAAAATCTGTTTAAGAACGGTTCCTTGCAATATTGTGATTCTAAGTTCAGTTGCATTGTGTTGGTGCATGAGAACCAAAAGACTAATTATATCCATCTAGTTTCATTTCTTTTCTTTCATTTTGAGCATAAAGTAAATGAACAGCATAAATGGGAGAAACTAACTTCTATTTTTGCATTTTTGTAATAGGGGTGTTAACACAAATCAGCATCAATGTATATTGATTCTGTTCATTATTTCCTGAAGAAATCTATACTAACCTTTCAAGTTTTGGTCCACTTAGTTGATCTCATGTGATGATGAGATCTCCCTACTAATGATAATAAATATTTTCTAACGCCTAGTTTTACTGAGCTGTGAGTACTCTGTGTAGAAAACACTTCCTTGCTTTTCTAGAGAGAAAAGTATTTTCAGATTCTGCTTGTGTACCAGTCCAGCCTTTAATTATGTTAATTTGTAGAATAGTTTCTCAAATCTTTCAAGTTCTAGAAGAGAATATGCTTCATAATTATAACCTTTTATTATCCTGACTTTAAAGAATTCCTTCATTTAACTGTAATAATATTGTTAAATGGTACCATGATGTTAGTAGCTTTTTTGTAATGCTTTCATTACTTTGATGTGATAAGCAGCAGTGTTACGTAGATCACTGAAAAATATTTGGTTTACAGTAGTTTTGATTTTATGGAATAGACCTGATAGCTGAGAACCATACTTGTGTCTAAACTACTTGAAAAATATAATTGGGTTTTATAAAGTAGGAGAATTATGTAATGCTACATGTTTTGGCTAATATACAGTTTTAAATAAGGCTGATGACAAAGGTAGAAAGATAAGGCACCAGGTGTTTTTTATGACATAGAGCATCAGCAGGCAACCAGTCACCGCACTGCAGCTTATGTTTTAAATCAAGCAGTTTATCTGAGATGTCTCCCTTGTGCTGAGTTGTGCAAAACTGTTTCCAGGGGAATGCTACACCTCACTGCTTGCAAAGCTTCTTTGCCTTGTGCTTTCTTTTAGTGACACGTGTGCAGATTTGTGAAACCTCCATTGTTAAAGGAGAGGAGATATGTTTCCCTCTCTTTTTGAGGGACTATTATTCTTAGTTATTTGCCACATGCTAGTGGTTACTGGTTGTGGGTGATAGTGAAGTGAGCTTTGACAACGTTAACAGCAAATATGCAGCAGGGAGCTGCATTCCTTTCTCTGGGATTTCAAGTTTTGAATTGGTCATGGCAGAAAAAATAGTTCATCCTAAATTCAGGACTTGGCAGGAACTGGCAGTTTCGGGTGCAGGGCACATTGAGAATGAAAAATACAGTCAACAGTTATTCAGGGCTAAGCACAAGTATCTGTATGATAATGTGGACTTACGTATATTTTGAAAAGTGCAGAACTGTGTAACTCCATATTAAGATGTGTCTTTTCAAAATGCTTGAATAAAACATTCTTGAAACTTTTAACATTGAATTTGATTTAGTGTTCAACACTGTCTTTAGGGTGTTGGTAATATTTGCCACAGTATTTCTACATATATTATTCCTTGCTCTCTTTTTAATAATTAAAAATGTCTCCAAGTGGCAAATGTGACTGTACTTATCAAACTTGCATGAACAGTTCAATAAAAAATGGTATTGTGGAAAACATTTCCTGTTTCTGTATTTAAAAGTCCTTAATATCCCCTTTCTTCATCCACAAAGCCTGACTAGGCAGGCTTTGAATAGGAGTTAACTGCAGGGCTCAGATACCTGCTGCCCTCTCTCAACACAGAACATTGGTGGAGTTGCTTTGTGGATGCTGTGTTGTCAAAGCTGCCAGACCCAGAATCTAGGTCCAAGAAGCTGGTGTTAGTGCCTCTTCTGTTGCAGAAAGAAAGTCTTAGTTTTAAGTTGAGCTAGTGTGTATTGTAAAGATGCAGGCTGTGGAATGGAACAGGGATTTCTGTATAGCCAGTATAAGGGGCACTGTGTGAAAATAATCACTGAAAATGGGCAAGCCTTCTTATTGGGCACAGCACTGCAGTTTTTATCAAGGAAAAATTAGCTCTGCCCACCTGATTCATTTTTAAGGGGCCTCAAGCAAACAAAGTCTTTATTTACCAATTTATGAACAGTGGTGCTTCAGGGCCATTTAGCCCCAAAGTAACTAAAAATAAAAGCCTGGGTTACACTGCAACGTTAGGTCAAAGTAAGTTGCCTTGCGTTGACCTGGCTGTGCATGTATCTACACTCTTTCAAGGCCTCCCTCAGCGGCATAGCTCCACATTGAGCTCTTCTAATAGCCCTTGTGTCTGATTGTTGGAAGTCAGCCAATAGCCACTCTGCATTGACACTTGAGGCAACTTTCCCTCTTTTCCTCACAAGTATTATGCAAGACACAACAGGCAGCTGTAACTATTGAGATCTTCTGTCAGAGATGGCAGACAGCAAGAAGTGCTGTGTGGGATTTTTTTAAAAGGTGCAAAAATGATGGGACATTATGGGTGGCATTATGGGATGGAGGAAGTTGCATGATGGGAACTTGACCCCTTGCTCCCAGTCTCCCTTGTCTGACTCATTTTGCCCTACCATGCTTTGCTAAAATTTCCCCAAAGACAGTGTTCCTGATGATGGTGAGTTGCACACTGGGTTATGTATCCATGGTGCATTGCACTGTGCATCAGCGTAAGCACTCCTGGTGAGTACTTGCAATGCTTGTACCTGCAGAAGTGATATAGTAACTATGGTAGCTTTATGCCAATGTAACTTGCATTGACCAAAGTTTGTAGTGTAGATGTGGTCAAAGTGTGATGGGGTCTAGTTTGTAGACCTTCCAACACAGAGTTGCAGAGCATCTAAAATGCAACCAAAACGTCAACTCTTGGCCAGCTTGGGCTGGGACCCCTTCAGAGTTAATAGACTTCATACTCTGGGGATAGGGGAAAATGCAAAAAATGTTGATTCAGAAGGTGCGCCATATGTATGCCATATGTCACTCTGCTTGAACAAAAGTATATTTTTTATGTTCTGAGGACTTAAGGGTAGAATAATAAAGAGAGATCAGGATCTTGAAGGGTGCAGGTATGGAATTAAATTACATGCTTTTTTATGCTTAACTTTTAGTGTCTTCTTATGATTAGTAAAGGGACATCTAAAGGATTATATAGTTCCATACATTGTATACGGTTAGTACAAGTATTACAAGTTGTCACTTTGGATGGGCTATCACCAGCAGGAGAGTGAATTTGTGTGGGGGGGTGGAGGGTGAGAAAACCTGGATTTGTGCTGGAAATGGCTTTTAGATAAGCTATTACCAGCAGGACAGTGGGGTGGGAGGAGGTATTGTTTCATATTCTCTGTGTATATATAGAGTCTGCTGCAGTTTCCACGGTATGCATCTGATGAAGTGAGCTGTAGCTCACGAAAGCTCATGCTCAAATAAATTCGTTAGTCTCTAAGGTGCCACAAGTACTCCTTTTCTTTCTGCGAATACAGACTAACACGGCTGTTACTCTGAAACCTGTCATTAAAAACAATGAGACCCTTTTTTATAAGGCATATACAAAGGTGTATGGAATGTGAATATAAGGCAAGTAAGTATCAATCTGAGCCAGAACACACATTTGTACTCTGTTAAGCAAGGCTTAATAGACACATTTTAGTTTAATTTAAGAGAATTTATAAACTAGTTTAATCTTTTGTCTGTTTGGCTTTTCCCCCCTCCTATTTATCTTTCCCACCTATCTAAAGCTATCCTGCATAATTCAGAAGCAACATGCACAGGAGGGAAGTGGGTGTGGGAGAGGCATGCGAAGAGAGACTGGAAGGAAAGGAGATGGAAATGCTACATGCAATATCAAATTCAAATTTAGTTGAATGTCAGCTGTGTGCTTAGCATTGTTCAAAACACAGAGGTGGCGTGGTTCATGCATTAAGGAGCTTATGCTCCAAATTCTGGATGTCAAACATATATGTGGAGCAGGCCAAATTCCATTTTGCATTATGGTTTGTGGACAAGGTATATATTTAGGATTGCATACACCTCTCAATCCATAATGGATGTCAATGGGATGCTTCCACAAAGATCAACGGTGGAATATGAAATGTATGTAATATCTAGATTAGCCTATTTATTTGGTTACTGCCTTACTGTCATATCAAGCAGCACTCACTGGGAAAATTATGCTCATCTTTAGGAACACTTTTATTTGCCAATTGTTCCTCTTCCTTCCCTATCTTCCTTTTTTCTACTTCTAGTCTTCTACCTTCCACTCCCCATTGTTTTTGTTCTCCCTTACTTGCAGAAGCTCCAAATCCCTGTTCTATGAAAACCCTCATCCTTATTCCATCCGCTCAAATGACCAGTACTTAAGTAGCTAATACTGCCATTTAAAATGTCAACATCCGGTTTTAGAGGTACCACATCAGTGAAACTAATAGGGAATGGGAGAATTCTTGGAGCCATTGTGTCAGTGGGTCTGCAGACTCAGGAAGATAGCATTGCATCAATTTGAGAGGTGAGGGCTGCAACCCTGAGATCTAGAAACTTTTAAAACTTTATATATAGCTTAGATGCTACAGAATCTGAATAGGTAATGTGTGAGCCAAAAAAATACAGAATTTTGTCCAGGATATTTTACACATCTTGTCTCAATGGACAAACTGTACAATTAACACAAAACACAGAAAATTGATTTACTACATAGTAGTGTGGTTATTCACACACACCCTGCCCCAATCCTAGATATTAAATAAAACAGTTGGTACAGTGGTTTATTACTGATAGACATCAGAATAACTTTGTTTTGAGGAAGCATTTGTAACAGGAGATTACAGCACATAATATCTCAAACAAATAGAAGCATGAAGGAAGGAAGCGGGGTTCTGGAACAGTTTTTATAGTGGGGGTGCAATTGAACCGAACTGTAAACCCTGTATATGATGGAAACCACTTCAAGCAAGAGCGTGTGGCAGCACCCACAGCACTGCTAGTTCAAGGTTCCAGCACCTGGAATATGAGTGCAGATATGTCGAAAGGAGAATTGTTCAGCTTTTTACAAACTGTATAATTGATAGCAACATACAGTACATTATCTTATCCATCGACAGTAATCTGATATCTTTCATCAGCAGTGATCAGTAGCAGGTGCTTTGAAGGAAGGCAAAAACCAGTTACTAAACCCCCACTTCCTAAATCTTCCTCCTTTCTTTTTTCTTTTTCTTATACCTTTCAACCCTTCTGAAGGAGCATAGGTTTTGAGAACCCTCACAAGACCAATATTGAATGAAAGTTCTATGTTTAATTATAAGTTCTGATTCAGTGTAAACATGAAACATACACATGTACTATTTTGTTTTGTTGCAAATTCAAAAATGAATATTCCTACTACATACTTTGTAGAGACATTTAAGTTTTGATTTCCCAGCTGTCTGCCTCTAAGTTAGCCCATCTATTAAATCCTACATTAATAAAATATTATAGTCTAGTACAGAGGAACACAAATATTCATTATTAATAGTTTTCATGCACTTAAACTCTTTAAGTAGGAAATCTATTTTGAACACATAGCCTTTTAGTGCAAGCCTTGTGGGGGTTCAGAGATTTACTTAAAGAACAAACCTCTTTATACAAAAAGGCAGAAAAATCTACCTATACTTGTAATTCCAGGGTACATATCTGCTAACTGTAATGATTATACTGGACAAATTTCAGTGATGCATTAAAAAAAGAATTGCTTTTTCTGGAGAACAGGGATTCCCAAAACTTTGATGCAGGGGTCAATATTTGTAACTTTTAAAATGTCAGAACTACATAATTTTTTGTATCAAAACCACGCGTGTACATTCACATAACAATAGTTAAAAGAGAGGCAATCAGAGCAATCTCTTCTGCCACCACTTAATTGTAGTATGTGTGGTGTGTTTGGCATCCCCACTCAACATCATGTGTTTCTTCACTCTTCTGGCTCCCAGTAGCTTCTTACAAACTTTTTAAAAATTCAGGAGGTGCTTTGAAAAACTTCCTCATGGAATTTGAACCCACAGTGCTGAACTTCACTTTATAGCAGAATAAACAGTACTTAATCCTACATTGGTACCTACCAGGACACCCTTCCATAGGACCTCATAAGGAGGGAGAACCAGTCAGGGCTCATGTCATCCCAACAAAGAGGGGAAAACTTTGGGCCTGAGTGTGCGTAAGTGTCCCAACCTCAGGGCCACTGCTTACCCATGTGCTCTGCTACACTGGCTGCCTCTGCTACTTCTTGGGGTGACTTCCAGTCACTCCCCATTGGGGATTTTTACTGGTCACCCTGATGTTCCTGGGAATCTGTAACCTGGAAGTGGGGGCAGGGGAAAGGGTTTATAAATCCTCCCCTTTGGTGCATGACAGCTTCACCCTTCAAGCCAAACAATCAGTCACAAAACTCCTCCACGTCACAAGTAGGCTGAGCGCCCATCACGAGGATGGTGGGGGGTGGGTGGGTGTGTGTGTGTGTGTGTGTGCGTGCGGGAATCCTTAAAGGGGCCAAGGCTTTTCTTTCCCCTACTGGCCAGACAAAGCCTCCCTACCTCTGAGGCCTGGGGGGAAGAACAGGGAGTGGAGGCAATTTTAGACTGTAAAGTGAGAACAAAGTAAAGAACTAGCAATGTATAAATAAAAATCTTATTTAAATGTCTTGAAATAGCTGTAAAATCACTTAAATTAAAAAAAATCAGTCCATCCTTGTTTCATGGAAGCAATGCAGAGCATGACTGGCATGTATTTAACACCCATAGTTGCTTAATTCTTTTTCAAAAGTAGAAGCTGAGATTTGTGTACGATTGTTTTTGCTCCTGATGAGCATACCTCATTCTTTTTCTCTTCAGTTTTTTGAAGTCTTAATAACCACCAGACAAGTCATTTTTCAAAATCATCAGATAGTATTCTGGTGTCTCTCACAAAATACCCAAAAGAGAAGTTACCCTTGTACAGTGTCCTTAAAACTTAGAGGTACGTTGTATTGACTAATCTCGCTGTGGACTTGACTGTTGTATTTATTGGTCTCACACTATCATTTACACTGTGCTAAAACAATACTTCTACACTCCTGTACTATGGAGTATACATGAGTGTATATTTACCTGGTTTACAATTTTTTAATTGGCATTTACTTCAACTATTTAACCACGTTTATACATTCTTATTATGAATCTCAGGTCCTTGATAATTATTGGTTCTTTGTACCAGTTCCCGATATTAAATTTATTGATTCTTATATACATTGTATTTTCATTAATTAAGTGTGGTTGTAATAATTGCTTTCTCCCCCCACCTTTCTCCTTAGGTTCATTTTCCAGATACAGAAAGGGCAGAATGGCTAAATAAGGTACGATGTTCTTCCAGATAGCTGTGGGATTCGAGGATAAAATATCTATTATCTTTTTATATTTGATGTCTTGGCAGTTGATCAGAGTACAGATCTTTACCCCTCACACTAAATACAGTTTGGGTAAACAAAGGGCCAATCTTTCTTCAGTTGATAATTGTGACGCCATTGTAATGGTACTAAATCACGATCAGCCATTCTTGAACAGAGTGATCCATTTCAATCTGCATGAAAATAATTTCAGTCACACTTATTGACAGTCAACTGCAGATTCTAAGCATAAATTTACCTTGGTCTTGGCTCGTGTCCTAATGTACCATATACAAATAAACCGGTTTTGTATTTGTTTTATAAATGAACAGAACTTTGAAGTTCCATGTGTATAAAATAAAATAAAACACAGAACAATGCACCTTCAGTAGGTGTAGGGTCTTTCATTCAAACTGTATCCCAGAGCAATATTTTAGTAATAGTAAATATTAGAATAGAGAAATTAATATGTATAGTAATGGGCAAAAAAGTTCTCAAACAAGATATGAAAATAGATGGAGAATTAAGACGCTAGTCCAAGAAGGCTCTTCCATGTGGTAGGAAATGCAGAAGGGAGGGCTCTCTTGGCAAACGGCAGAGAGAAGAGTTGTACTGTATTTTAAAAAATCTTTTGCCTTGAAGACTTTCTCCACTGATGCGTGTTGAAACAATACAAATGTGTATGTTTTTAACTGTTCAGTATAATCTTTATTTCTTTCTCCTCAGACTGTAAAACACTTGTGGCCTTTTATTTGCCAGTTTATTGAGAAACTTTTCAGAGAAACAATAGAACCAGCTGTGAGAGGAGCAAACAACCACCTTAGTACCTTCAGTTTCACAAAGATTGATATAGGTCACCAGGTCAGTTTCTTTTAACTTATGAGTTTTTAAATGTGTCTCTCTCTTGCTTTTTTAACATGATACATTAAAGTTACACAAGTAAGGCCTTTTGGTGACATTTGATTGTAAATTCTTGGGGGCAGGGAATGTCTTTGAATGTGTTTGTGCAAACACCCAGCACAATGAGGTCCTGTTAAGGGCCTCTAGGTGCTACTATAATATAATATAAATATTAAATAATAAAATACAAATGTGTGAGACTTGGGAGGCAAATTTAATGCTGCCTTTTGATCTAGGATCACCGTTGTGGAAAGATTATCCCACTTGTGGGAGAATGGCAAAGACAGTAATCCTTAATCTTAAAGGATTCCGATATTAACATAATTAAATGTAAGCCTCTCACTAATACCTTTTTAAATTAACTCAGTAGGCTTAAATGATACTTTAGGTGGAGGAATCTTGTTTGCTTTGTTAATTAAAAAAAATCACTGCTGATCCCACTGGTAACAAATTTTGGGAAAAAAAGACTAGTGTGAGGCCTATGATTTCAGTGGGGAGCACTAGTACGTTGGTTGAGTGTGTATAATGCTACTGTTGTGCTACAGTACTACACTACTGTGAGTTACGTTCTTGAAGAAGGAATTACCCTCACCCTTGTTTCCTTACACAGCAGAATCTTCATTCCAGTCTTGTATGGTGTGGCTATTAATGTCTCCTTGTGGTTGGTTAGGTGGCTGATTGCTAGTATAATGAAGCTATGGTGAAGCAAAAACAAAAAATAAAAAGATTGTAAAGCATATATGAGAACTTGTGTAGCAAGCTTTTTGAGCATTCAAAAATTGATGCTTACCATTTTCTTCCCCCTTATCTTGAACAAATATTATCCTTCCCCTTTTCATGAATCTACAGTGTTTGAAAGTCAAATTCATGCCTCGAATTCCTCTATTGACTTCAATGAGTTTAAATGAGTGAATGAATTTGGTCTCAGCCTCCAGTGTAAGTCATAGGAGAAGCTCAGATATAGAGCTAACAATGTAGAGAAAATATTTGACAGCATACTTCCAGTCTAATTTAGAGAGAATGAAGTCTTGCTTATGTATTCATTGAACTTTAAGGATATGATCCTGATTCATATTGCCACTTTAACTCAAAGTTGCGGAACACACCAAAATTCCTCTCTCTGCTGGTCTGTCAGGAGCTCTTCAGAAGACTTCTGTTGCTTCTTTGATAGTTTTGGTTTGTTTGTATTTCTATTTCTTAGAACTTCAATGCTGATAATTAAAAGGATCAGATCCTGGCCACTGCTCTGGCCACTTTGCACTATGTCAGTGACACACATGGTCTGTACAGCTTCCTTAACAGTCAGCTGGGTATTCCTCTGGTAAGGGTGAATCTCTGGCTTGCAGAGAAGGCATGGCATGGCCAGAGCATGCTGCCTTCTAGCAGTCGCCAGCTGTGGAGCCCTTAGGGATTGTTCCAGCCAAATGAAATTGAGCTGCTCTGAGACTGCTTTGAATTACAACAAAGGCTAGAATGACCTCCAGTAGCCTTTGGGGAAATACAAAGATGGCTTAGAGCAACCAATATGCTTATGCTCATCTGTGTCAAGTGGAGCTGTAGAGCAGTTGAGGATGTAGTATCACGGAGAACATCACTGGACACCGTCAGTACCAGGTCAAGTAATTGAGAACACCGGTCAGAGAAATAACCCACTTCCTTCTTTCCCTGACAAACCAAGGGACGCACCCCACCCATGTACTTATTCACTACACCAATATTGACTTGGAGTCTAAATACATTCTATGGGTGGCGTACCCGAGATCACTTATCCACTGTCGTTTTTAAAAAACTCCTGCTCCCCAATCTGAGTCTATGCCTGTTATGTACTATGTATATATCTTATTAACCTTGTAACCAACACTTGTAATCCCTCATAACCCAAGCCTGATCCCAGATGTACAGTACCTTCCTTCTTAACTTGTGTAAATTTGACTTTAAACATTAACTTGAATATACTTTTTGTGTGTGAAAACGTCCTACATTGTTCTTCCAAGCTATCATGAATGTGAAGAATGGTTTCCAATGGGGATTTCAAAGTGCTTGCTTCTCCTTTTCTCCCAGCCTGCCCACTGGGACTCAGGAGATCTGAGTTCAACTTCCAGTGCTGCTACAGTCTCCCTGGTGATGTCGATCAGACTCTCTGACTTCATTCCCCATCTGTTAAATGGGGATGATAATGCTTTCTTTCCTCCAACTTTTATCTGTCTTGTCTTTTTAGATTGTAAAGTTAGAGGCAGAGAATCTTACTGTGTGCTTGTACAGCACAGTGAACCCTGATCTCACTTGGTATCTTAAAGTGCCTAACTCAGTGAACCCTGATTTCACTTGGTATCTTAAGGTGCATTTCTAATATAAATAGTAAATAATAAAGTATAAGCTGAACAAGGTCAGCTCTTCGATTGAAGAGATCCAGGAAAGGAAAACCCCAGGAAGTGATGTTAATTAATAGGTGGGACTCTTCCATCTGTGTCAGTACTGAATCAGTGTCTGAGCATGGTGTTGTGAGTGGTGCAAGGTCAGGAGCAGAACCCTGTGATGTTGAATATGCTGTCTTTCATTTGGGACACAAAACTGAGGCTCTGATAAGGAATGGAATAAAGACAAGACTGATATTGTAATATCTAAAGAATCTTGGAGGTCAGCCCTTACATTCTGGCTAAATTCCAATTCAGACAACTAAGTTGTGCATATGTGCCCTCAGCCTTGGTCTAAACTAGGAGTTGAGGTCGAATTTAGCAGCGTTAAATCGATTTAACCCTGCACCCATCCACACGACGAAGCCCTTTTTTTTTGACTTAAAGGGCTCTTAAAATCGATTTCCTTGCTCCACTCCCGACAAGGGGATTAGCGCTGAAATCGGCCTTGCTGGGTCAAATTTGGGGTACTGTGGACACAATTAGATGGCATTGGCCTCCGTGAGCTATCCCAGAGTGCTCCATTTTGACCGCTCTGGACAGCACTCTCAACTCAGATGCACTGGCCAGGGAGACAGGAAAAGGCCCGCGAACTTTTGAATTTCAATTTCCTGTTTGGCCAGCAAGGCAAGCTGCAGGTGACCATGCAGAGCTCATCAACAGAGGTGACCATGCAGAGCTCATCAACAGAGGTGACCATGGTGGAGTCCCAGAATCACAAAAGAGCTCCAGCATGGACCGAACAGGAGGTACGGGATCTGATCGCTGTATGGGGAGAGGAATCTGTGCTATCAGAATTCCGTTCCAGTTTTCGAAATGCCAAAACATTTGTCAAAATCTCCCAGGGCATGAAGGACAGAGGCCATAACAAGGACCTGAAGCAGTGCCGCGTGAAACTTAAGAAGCTGAGGCAAGCCTACCAGAAAACCAGAGAGGCGAACGGCCACTCTGGGTCAGAGCCCAAAACAAGCCGCTTCTATGATGAGCTGCATGCCATTTTAGGGGGTTCAGCCACCACTACCCCAGCCGTGCTGTTTGACTCCTTCAATGGAGGTGGAGGCAACACGGAAGCAAGTTTTGGGGATGAGGAAGATGATGATGAGGTTGTAGATAGCTCACAGCAAGCAAGTGGAGAAACTGGTTTTCCCAACAGGCAGGAATTGTTTCTTGCCCTGGACCTGGAGCCAGTACCCCCGAAACCCACCCAAGCCTGCCTCCCGGACCTGACAGGTGGGGAAGGGACCTCGGGTGAGTGTACCTTTTTAAAATACTATACGTGGTTTAAAAGCAAGCATGTTTAATGATTAATTTGCCCTGGCATTCGCGGCTCTCCTGGATGTACTCCCAAAGCCTTTGCTAAAGGTTTCTGGGGAGGGCAGCCTTATTCCATCCAACATGGTAGGACATTTAACACTCCAGGCCAGTAGCACGTACTCGGGAATCATTGTAGAACAAAGCATGGCAGTGTATGTTTGCTGGCATTCAAACAACATCCGTTCTTTATCTCTCTGTGTTATCCTCAGGAGAGTGATATCATTCATGGTCACCTGGTTGAAATAGGGTGCTTTTCTTAAGGGGACATTCAGAGGTGCCCGTTCCTGCTGGGTTGTTTGCCTGTGGCTGAGCAGGAATGTTCCTCGCTGTTAGCCACGGGGAGTGGGGAGGTGCTAGCCACACGCTGGGGGGAGGCAAAATGCGACCTTGGAACGAAAGCACATGTGCTATGTATGTAATGTTAACAGCAAGGTTTACCGTAAAAGAGTGTACCCATTGTTCTATAAAATGTGTCTTTTTAAATACCACTGTCCCTTTTATTTCTCCACCAGCTGCATGTGTTTCAAGGATCACAGGATCTTCTCCTTCCCAGAGGCTAGCGAACATCAGAAGGTGAAAAAAACGCACTCACGATGAAATGTTCTCTGACCTCATGCTGTCCTCACACACTGCAGAGCACAGACAAATGCCTGGAGGCAGACAATGTCAGAGTGCAGGAAAGCACAAAAAGACCAGGAGGAGAGGTGGCGGGCTGAAGAGAGGGCTGAAGCTGAAAGGTGGCGGCAGTATGATGAGAGGAGGCAGGACTCGATGCTGAGGCTGCTGGAGGATCAAACTAATATGCTCCAGTGTATGGGTGAGCTGCAGGAAAGGCAGCAGGAGCACAGACCGCCACTACGGCCCCTGTGTAACCAACCATCCTCCTCCCCAAGTTCCATAGCCTCCTCACCCAGACGCCCAAGAACGCGGTGGGGGGCCTCCGGCCACCCAGCCACTCCACCCCAGAGGATTGCCCAAGCAACAGAAGGCTGGCATTCAATAAGTTTTAAAGTGCTGTGTGGCCTTGTCCTTCCCTCTTCCACCACCCCTCCTGGTGCTTCTCTCCACCACCACTTCTCCTGGGCTACCTTGGTAGTTATCCCCCTATTTGTGTGACGAATTAATAAAGAATGTATGAATGTGAAGCAACAATGACTTTATTGCCTCTGCAAGCGGTGATCGAAGGGGGGAGGGGAGGGTGGTTAGCTTACAGGGAAGTAGAGTGAACCAAGGGGGTGGGGTTTCATCAAGGAGAAACAAACAGAACTTTCACACCGTAGCCTGGCCAGTCATGAAACTGTTTTTCAAAGCTTCTCTGATGCGCACCATGCCCTCCTGTGCTCTTCTAACCGCCCTGGTGTCTGGCTGCGCGTAACCAGCAGCCAGGCGATTTGCCTCAACCTCCCACCCCATCATAAACATCTCTCCCTTACTCTCACAGATATTGTGGAGTGCACAGCAAGCAGTAATAACAATGGGAATATTGGTTTCGCTGAGGTCTAAGCGAGTCAGTAAACTGCACCAGCGCACTTTTAAACGTCCAGATGCACATTCTACCACCATTCTGCACTTGTAGTTGAACAGCTGTAGTTCAACTGTAGTTGAACGGCTCCTGACTACTGTCCAGGCTACCTGTGTACGGCTTCATGAGCCATGGCATTAAGGGGTAGGCTGGGTCCCCAAGGATAACTATAGGCATTTCAACATCCCCAACAGTTATTTTCTGGTCTGGGAATAAAGTCCCTTCCTGCAGCTTTTGAAACAGACCAGAGTTCCTGAAGATGCGAGCGTCATGTACCTTTCCCGGCCATCCCATGTTGATGTTGGTGAAATGTGCCTTGTGATCCACCAGTGCTTGCAGCACTATTGAAAAGGACCCCTTGCGGTTTATGTACTTGCCGGCTTGGTGCTCCGGTGCCAAGATAGGGATATGGGTTCCGTCTGTGGCCCCACTACAGTTAGGGAATCCCATTGCAGCAAAGCCATCCACTAGGACCTGCACATTTCCCAGGGTCACTACCCTTCATATCAGCAGATCTTTGATTGCGTTGGCTACTTGCATCACAGCAATCCCCACAGTAGATTTGCCCACTCCAAATTGATTCCTGACTGACGGGTAGCTGTCTGGCATTGCAAGCTTCCACAGGGCTGTTGCCACTCACTTCTCAACTGTGAGGGCTGCTCTCATCTTGGTGTTATTGCGCCTCAGGGCAGGAGAAAGCAAGTCAAAGTTCCATGGAAGTGCCCTTACGCATGCAAAAGTTTCGGAGCCACTGGGAATCGTCCCAGACCTGCAATGCTATGCGGTCCCACCAGTCTGTGCTTGTTTCCCGAGCCCAGAATTGGCGTTCCACCGCATGAACCTGCCCCATTAGCACCATGATGCCTACATTGCCAGGGCCCGTGCTTTGAGAGAAGTCTGTGTCCATGTCCTCATTGCTCTCGTCACCGCGCTGACGTCGCCTACTCGCCCGGTTTCGCTTTGGCGGGTTCTGGTGCTGCATATACTGCTGGATAATGCACGTGGTGTTTAATGTGCTCCTAATTGTCAAAGTGATCTGAGCGGCTCCCATGCTTGCTGTGGTATGGTGTCTGCACAGAAAAAAGGCTCGGAACAATTGTCTGTCATTGCCCTGACGGAGGGAGGGGCGACTGACAACATGGCTTACAGGGTTGGCTTACAGGGAATTAAAATCAATAAAGGGGGTAGCTTTTCAAGAAACTGAATGGCCCCTCAAGGATAGAACTCAAAACTGGGTTTAGCCGGCCATTGGTTTCACGGAGGGAGGAAGGAGAAAATGAATACAAAACAAATCTAGTCTATTTCTTGTTTTGAGCCACTTCATCTATCTTTATACATCTTGCTGGCAGCAGACTGTGCAGTACGACCGCTAGCCATCGTCATCTCCTGGGTGCTTGGCGGAAGATGGTGCAGTATGACTGCTGGTCATCATCTTCTGCTGGCTGCTGATTAAAAGACAGTGCACTGCTGGTAGGACTCAATCGCCATGAGACAAAACTTAAAAGGGAAATGACCTGGCTGAGTCACTCCCATGTTTGCCCAGGCGCCCCTGACCTCATCGAGTTAGTTAAAAGAGTACCCAGGACTACGTTGACGATGGCTACCAGTCATACTGCACTGTCTGCTGCCAAAAGGCAATAAACTGCTGCTGTGTAGCAATGCAGTACCGCGTCTGCCAGCATCCAGGAGACATACGGTGATGGTTAGCTGCGCGGGCTCCATGCTTGCCATGGTATGGCGTCTACACAGGTAACTCAAGAAAAAAGGTGCAAAACGATTGTCTGCCCTTTCACGGAAGGAGGGAGAGAAGGGGGGGCCTGACTATATGTACCCAGAACCACCCGTGACAATGTTTTAGCCCCATCAGGCACTGGGATTTCTACCCAGAATTCAAATGGGCGGCGGAGACTGCGGGAACTGTGGGATAGCTACCCACAGTGCAACACTCCGGAAGTAGACAGTTGCCTCGGTACTGTGGACACACTCTGCTGACTACATGCACTTAGAGCTTTTGTGTGAGGACACACAATTGACTGTATAAAAACGCTGTCTACAAAACCGACTTCTATAAATTCGACCTAATTTTGTAGTGTAGACATACCCTCAGTGTGCACACTCACAGGAGTTGCACATGGGCAAAATTAACATTCTTACTTGTACCGAGAGAGGCTGTAGCAAGATGGCTCTTTGTCTTCTCTAATAAGAATACGTATCATTCAAGAATTGTAAGAGACCTTCAGAAAGAAAGATACAGAACATGTATTTTTACATAATTAATTCTAGCATATCCTTTTAATACAATATAGAACTATAAAATCAATTCAAATTAGCCCAAGCTTCAATGTCTTGGAATCCTACCTTTCCACTAAAAAAGTTTCAGAGTAGCAGCTGTTAGTCTCTATTCGCAAAAAGAAAAGGAGTACTTGTGGCACCTTAGAGGCTAACCAATTTATTTGAGCTCATGAAAGCTTATGCTCAAATAAATTGGTTAATTTCTAAGGTGCCACAAGTACTCCTTTTCTTTTTACTAAAAAAGTTGAAGTTTAAACTTCCATAAATGAGTCTTTTCATGATGTACTTTAGTTATTTTAGAAAAATCTAAAATGGAAACATTGGTTAGTGAACTAGTTCTAATGATATAGTTTGCTGTGAGTTTTAAGGAAGGATTCTTCCTCACTTACAAACAGCCAAGATAAAAATCTATAAAAACAGTCATTAAAGAACATTAAACAGAACAATATGCTTAGCCTCATCAGAGTGTGTGTCTAATTTCTTAATTGTTCTCAGACCTGGTGTAGACCGGCCCAATTGCAGTACTCTGCTATACAAGGGTATTAAAGTTTGAATCTCTCTTTCACTTCTGAGGTCAGCAAGAGCTGAAAACTTTGCAGACTCTGTGGGCAAAAAAAAATATTCTTGAGGCTCCTATGTCACAGTTTCCCCACACTGGTTGATATGAATGAGTTGTAGTATTCTAAATTGCATATGATTTGTGTCAGCTTCCATTCAATGCTGCTGTTTTAACAAGCCTGATAAAGGAAGTGATGGGACATTTCTTTTTTGGGGGCGTGGGGAGAGAATTAGTGATGTCCCCTGTCAAGCAGGAAAGAGATTTTTAAGCGGAACAAAGGCTTAGCATAAAATATGTGGGTAAAGCCTGAAACCTATGCCCTGGATGCTGTTTCCAGGAATGGTCTCGCAAGGTTTGTCGAGATACAGCATGGCAGCACTTTGATTAAGCTGCATACGTGGCCAGTAAATTTCCCCTCCTACTTCACTGTGTTAAATTGACAAATGTTTTAAATTGCATTTTTTAGTAATGCTTTGGTGAAATAATGTAGATAATAAATATGTAAGCAATTCCTGCTGCAACTTTATTTATGTTAATCAATACTAATCCTTCTGTTAAAGATAAGGTTCAAAAATGACAAATGTTTGAAGAAAGTTTAATGTCTTTCAATGAACACCCTGTTGTTATTGTTTCAGCCACTTCGGATCAATGGTGTAAAAGTGTACACTGAAAACGTAGATAAAAGACAGATCATTTTGGATCTTCAGATCAGGTAATCCTATTTATTTATTATCATATAAGAGCATGCACGTCCATTATAAAAATATTTTAGAATTTATGATTTGTTTATTTGGTTCTGCATTATTGTTATTGGGGTTTTTAGAACTGAATTTGTTAGGTCATTCTCAGTTCTTTAAGCAAATGTAATATCTTAATATAATTGTGCATATAGTCATTACCTAAAGCAGTCTGTAAGTTTTTGCTTTATGAATACACAATTCAAAAATAACTTGAATTTTTCTAAAATGACAAGTCATCCCAATTCCCTGGCTGCCGGCACCGTGCCTGGGGCTCCACTCCCAGCCCCGCCCCCAGCCTTAGCCCTCTTACCCCGTCCGCATCCCCCACTCCTGGAGACGCAGCCCCACTCCTGGTCCTGATTCTGGGGCCATAGACAAGATAAGGGTAGGTGAGAGGTAAAAAGTTTGGGGATCATTGCCTTAGTCTCTGATTGCTAGAAGTTGGGAGTGGATGATAGGGGATGGATCACTAAGTGATAGCCTGTTCTGTTAATTCCCTCTGAAGCATCTGGCATCGGCCAATTCCGAAGACAGGATACTGGGCTAGATGGACCATTAGTCTGACCCAGTATGGCCATTCTTGTGTTTTTGTAGAAGTGAGAGAGCCATAGTGATACTATTTGTCTTTCTGGCTTTCAATCTTGATTAACCTAGCAATGAATTTTCAGACGTCTGTATCTCACGGAGGATGTCTGCTATTGCAAGACTATTCCTTCATCCAGGAACAAACAGGCTTAAGATGAATACTTAGATGTAGTGGGTTTATTACTCTCATGGACCCTAAAAGAGAAAACAAGTAGAATTTATTCTACTGGATGTTGCAAAGTCCATAGTTTAGCTACCACATTAAATCAGTGAACATAGCCTTCATTTCCTCCAGGAGGCCTTATTATGGCAGTGTAAGAGTGTCCAGACAAAAAGTTCAGGTCTCTGTAGTCTGATGTTCTCAGCATGTTCAGTAAAGGAAGTTTTTTATGAATTCTGACTTTAAAAACTTCTTCAGGGCAGCAACTTTATTCCAACGCCCCAAGGTCATACAGCATGACGTTGGAACCTCATTCTTTACAGCACAGATTGAACCCTTCCATAGATTACAAGGCCAGAAGGGACCATTGTGATCATCTGTGTAACACAGGCCATAGAACTTCCCCAATAAAATTCTGTCTGATAGTCCTCAGAACTGTCATAATATTCATTCACTTAAAGAAATATTCCTCCTTTAGTTTAGCATCAGAGTCCAGGGCTTTTACAAGCACTAATAATCTCAGAGCAGGATATTCATGTGTCCTGTACTGAGATTTGATAGATGGCCTTTAGTTAAACACATACTGCATATTCCTCATACAATCTTAGCCAATGTAATTTCCTTTGTTTTGGCAGAAGTCTTCTTAAGGCCTTTGTGCCCAGGCAAAGCGAGCAGTGATTTATATGTAATCTTCCTCATTTTGTTTGTCCAAATTTAAAGAATAATCCTGTTTCCCATCCTGGAAACATATCTGTATACGTTAGCATGAAGAATAGGAAAATTTATCTGTGCTTATCTGAAATTTTTCTTTCTTTGTGTAGGATCTGGCTCACCTTGGGACAAACAAATGATCCCGTATAAAGATGAAAATTAACATACAAGGGTTTGAGTTTGTTGTTATGTAGAATTCACTGTGCTCTGGAATAGGAGAAATGTTTTCCATAAGATGTACTTAACAGAGTCGAATTTAGGAAAGTAGATTTGAATTATCCTGGCTGTGGAAGTTTCCTCAGCTGGAGGGTGCATCAGGAGATGGGGCACTTCTCTGTTGCCAGTGATTGACAAATCTGGTTCTGCTCAAGGTGCAAGCAGGCTGAAGTACCCAGTGTAATGGATCTGTGGACTTTGGGGCTTGTCTACCTGGAAAGTTAGAGCTCAACCAGCGAGGGTGTATTTACAGTACGTTGGCTACTCTCCACTAACTCCCTGTGTAGACATTCTTACTGCACACTAAAAGTGCCTTTGTGACCTTTACCTTAATTCACTCTCGGGCTTATCTGTGCAGCAAACTACTGTATTGCAAGCCAGGAAGTAAATCTTTGCACACCAGCTTGCTGCACAGTGAGGTTCCCTATGAACTGTGGTACAATGCAATGAAAGTCCTGGAGTGCAGCTTGGAGTATTACATTTTGATGTAGCAGCATGCTAAGCCCTGCTCTGCAGATTTCACTGTGCTGTAGCAGTGTCTGCATGGGACTGTAGAGTCACACCTTGGCTTGCTGTCAGGGTGGGTTGATTTAAATCAAATTGATTTAAATCACTAGTCAGGAAGACTCTATTTAATCTTGGATTTCTACATAAAAGTACATTCTTGTTGCTTGTTATAACCTTAATACGTATTCGTCACAACTCAGAGATAGGTGTAGGTACACATTATAGAAGCGTAGGTACACATTTTAGAAGGTACACACTATGCATTTTTAAAGTCAGGGCCAGCTCTACAGTTTTTGCCGCCCCAAGCAGTGAAAAAAACTGCTGCCACGGACGGCAAGACGGAGAAGCTGCCACTGAATTGCTGCTGCGGCCGGCGGGACAGAGGGGTTGCGGCCAAATTGCTACCGCCGCAGAAACACTGCCACCCCTTTCTAACTGTTGCCCCAAGCACCTGCTTGGAACGCTGGTGTCTGGAGCCAGCCCTGTTTAAAGTGATTTATTTTGAAAACTTTTCAGATTAGTTTTACAGGTATATCAGAAAATGATTGTTTGGTTATTTTATTTACCAAAGGTAACTGAAGCTGATATTTCTGAAGTCACTATCTCCAGTTCAACAGGTTAATCATTAACATTTGGAGGATTTTCTTGCCATACTGTATTCGGAGAACATCAGACAGACATTTAAATTGTTTTATTTAACTAAAACAACAACATTCTGTATTCTGGATTTATTTCTTTAACAGCAAACATAATATTTTAACAAAACAAGCATATGATTTTTTGAATTTAGTTAAACATTCAAGTTTTTTAAAATCAGGTTTGTTTTTGTTAAAATTGTTTAACTAAAATAGTTAAATGAAATATTAATATTAAAAATCAAATCGACTATGTCAGCCAGGTTAATATGAGAAACTTAAAAAATATTGGCTTCTGCAGCTAACTCAGTTGTCTTCACCTTCATTTTCCTGTTTGTTCATAATCTGGAAAAGAAAAACAAGCTTTCCTGCTTTTCCAGGTCCCAAACAATTTCTCAATTTGGAATGAATTAGTCCAAAGGAAGAAAATATTCTTTCTACACTGGCAGAAGAAACTATTGCTGTTAAGTGCGATTATCACTTCAACAGTCTCTGAATCCAAGTGCTTAAGTCACTTCCACTAGTTTACTGGTGTGACTTTCTTTAAAACATCATCAGCAAACATATTTCTTGAATGGTTCTTATTCCCAAACTGGGTCTCTCTTACAGCCTGCTGCCGTTACAGGTTTTCCCTTCTAGTGAGCGAATGGTATGGTAAATCTCAAATCAATGGAGGCTAAACTCAGGAAGACTGAGACTTCTGGAATATGCTGCTCAAACAGTTTCACTTTTGTTTCTACTCCCTGTCCCTCCCTTCTCACGTTTATCTCCAGACTTCTTCCCCTTGTCCAGATCTATTCTACCCCCAACCATCCTCTATTAATTTAATTTCTTGAAGCTTTGTACCTTTAGAGAGGTAAGGGATTGACTCTGTGTACACAAATTTGCAGAGGGATAATAGGGTTGAGGTCTGTTATTTCTTACTTCTATATATTATTTATATAAAACCATTTTTACTCTTAACAAGCATGTCATCTCTGGAGACACAAATCCACAGTTTGAGAACTGGAAAACTAAGCATCTCTGATGGTATCTTCTAGACTGAGCACTGAGTCCCATTGGGCAGATAGAAAGATTAACCTAAATCTATACAGAAGCCCCTGAAACCCCATAAAATTGGGTCCATAATCCATGAACTATTGGAACTCATTTACAAAACATCTCTTAAACATTACATGAATATATTGTCTATTACTATAGAATTAGAATTTGTAATCCCTATTCCATGATGAGATATCTTTGAGCTGTAATGTATCTTAATTAAAACTCTTAGATCAGATTTTTTTGATAAAATGCTTTGAGGAAAAAAGCAATTTAAATTTAAAAAAATCCAATTTTTTTTTTATCGTTGATTTTTATTTACCCGGCTTGCTGTGCAGTAACTTGCTCTTGAAACAAGCCCTAAAAATGTACTAAGCTAAATTGGCCAATGGTACTTTTAGTGCCTGTAAGAGTCCATAATAAGACAGAAAATATCATATTGCCTCTATGTAAATCCCTGGTATGCCCACATCTTGAATAATTAGTGCAGATGTGGTCACCCCATCTCAAAAAATATATATTGGAATTGGAAATGGTTCAGAAAGGGCAACAAAAAGGATTGGGGATATGGAACAGCTTCTGTATGAGGAGAGATTAATAAGGTTGGTACTTTTCAGCTTGGAAAAGAGCCGAATAAGGGGGAATATGATAGAGGTCTAAAAAAATCATGATGGGTGTGGAGAAAGTAAATAAGGAAGTGTTATTTACACCTCATAACACAAGAACTAGCGGTCACCAAATTAAATTAATAGGCAGCAGGTTTAAAACAAATAAAAGGAAGTATTTCTTCACACAACGCACAGTCAACCTGTGGAGCATTTTGCCAGAGGATGTTGTGAAGGCCAAGACTATAACAGGGTTCAAAAAAGAACTAGATACATTCATGGAGGATAGGCCATCAATGGCTATTAGCCAGGATGGGCACGGATGATGTCCCTAGCCTTTGTTTGCTAGAATCTTGGAATGGGCAACGGGATGGATCACTTGATGGTTACCTGTTCTGTTCATTCCTCTGGGGTACCTGGCATTGGCCACTGTCGGAAGACAGGGTACTGAGCTAGATGGACCTTTGGTCTGATCCAGTATGACAGTTCTTATATTCTTATATGAAAATGTAATGCAGAGTAGCTAGTGTGCTGTAAATTGACACTCTTGCTGCATGCTAACTTCCCCAAGTAGACAAGCCCTTATTATTTGAAAAAGTGAAATTTTCAGGTAAGCCCAGCTACATTTTCTTAATCTGTTTCTTGGTGGCAAAGAAGAAAGTGGAAGGGAGAATATTGTTGTTTTTTTTAAAATTTATTTGAAAGGCTCACAAACTTTGAGAGCCATTTAAGTACTGAGAAAGTTAACAAAAAAAAAAAAAAATCTAAATGAGATGTTAATCCGTTAGGTCAGTAATCCTTCTGTTTGTCTGATACTGACTCACTAATGACTGTTATGGCTTGCCAGATAAAGAAACTGTACACTTCATGGTCTATTAATTCTCCTCTTTCATACTATGAGTAACCCCCAAGGCACTTTTATGGAACACACCGAGAGGATGAATATCTAAGAAATCAAAAGGCTGTGGATTAAAGTGTTCCCCACTAGACTATGATATGTCTCTGTCACTTTAGTGATCTGCAAATTAAAGTAATCTTAAATATTTCAGGACCATTATGATCTCAATTAGATAAACTGTGCTTGTTAAACGAGACTCCAAATAGTAGGTGATGGTACAGCCTAACTGTGTCGCATATACATGGGCCCAGCAAAACGTGTTAAAGGGCAAAGTTTTCTCTAATATATTCTAAGATTAAAGGTTGTTACTGATTTTTTTCCAGTTTGGTGCTGTTTACTTCTAGTGGCCAGTTTGTTTTGATAAACTCTTAACACACACAAAGACAAAAACTAATATATTACACACACACACACACAATATTTAAAAACATATTTAAGAAGGCAAAGTCATGCACTGAAAAATTAGGAAAGGCTGAATTAAAGTTGCCCATACAACCTTAATTTGGTCTCTTTTTAGCATATGCATTATGATACAATGTTTTATATGAATTATGTGATTCAGTACTATTTTTTCCACAGGACCCTTGTTTCACTCAGCGCACAAGCTGGACCTGCTCTAGGGATAAATCAGGGTTGTGTAGTACAGGAAGCTGTAATCTGTAGGACCCCTGCTTTATCTGTTGCTGTAGCTGAGAGGTGTGTAGTGAATGAGTCAGGGGATTGCTGGAAGAGATGGTTAAGACAGTTGAATGCAGCCCTGGGAAATGGTATCCCTGGATGTGCCACAGAGTTCCTATGTGATGCTAGACAAGTCACTTAAACCAAATATTTCACAGGTGATCACTAGTTGTGTGTTCTGTCATTTCTGGATGCATGATTTCAGATTCTGAGATCTAATTTCAGAGTGCTGATAACACACAATTAAAACTGAAGTCAGCGGGAGCTCTGCTTTGAAACTATAAATTGCTGTATAATTCTAAGTACTGTAAAAAATCAAGTCCTAGGTGTGTCAAATTGAGCACCCAAAATTAGTGGATATTTTTGACCTTACTGTCTCTCAGCTTCTGATCTGCATAATGAGGATAGTAATATTCAAAGGGGTATAGTGAAAATAAATTCATTAATATGTGAAGCACTCCAGTACTATAGTGAGGAGTGCCATCAAAAAGCCCATGAGGAAATTAATAATTCTGTATTCAGAACAAGGTTTTAATAATGTGTAGTATAAATAAGGCCTTCATTGAACAAAGAAGAGAAAATATTGAACAGCTAGCTAAATGAGCACTATCCATTCTTTGCACTGAATGAGGCAGTGGTTCTATGGAAAAATAATAAGTGATTATGTAATTAAAGAATGTATTATAATGCATATGCATGAGATGGCCAAATTCAGGTTGCACATACAACCTTAATTCTGGCATTTCCTAACTTTCGATTGCTTGACTTTCAAGCTTAACATTCCTTTACTGTGGGGGGCGGGGGTGGGTGTGCACGCGCTCAAATGGTTCTTTGGCAATACAGGAACTTTTAGATCCACCACACCACCTTTTCCACTTGACTTAACAGAGTCATTGATAATAAAAGTAAGTTGTCATCCTCTATGTGGACCACCACTAGAAAGGAATGGGATACTTTGCCAGTTGGTTTCACAGATATATGCTGACAGAAGATGAAAGGTGAGACTCAAGAACGGAATCCAAGATTCCTGGCTCTGGAGGGGAATGTAATCTAGTGGGTACAATCTCCTCTTCCCATTCCCCTAAGTGTAACCCCCTTCTGCCTTGACACTCTCCAACCTGTCCCTGTTCCAGTCACGTCACTTCCTTACCCCCAGCTCCTTGCCCCAGTCCCTGTCTCCATTCCTCAGGCTTCTCATCTCAGTCTCCTTCCCCAGCCAGTCCATACTCCTTCCCCTAAGTCTTCATCTAGTCTGCTTTTCTCGTCCACCCGCATCCCTCTCTTCCTGAGCTCCTTGTCCAGTCTCAGCATTCGCCCTGCATCATTGTTCCATTCTCTTTGCTCACCCAATTGCAGCCTCACACTGAATCCCAGTCCCCCCAACCTGTGCTTTTTTCCCCTTTCCTGGCTCCCTGTCTAGTCTCTTTGTCACCCAGGTGTAGCCTCCTTCCTTGGCTTGCAGCTGTAGACTCAGTTCTCCCCCTGCCTCACACCTGCTCCTTGTCCCAATCCATCCTGCCCTCAAGATCCAGTTCTTGACCCCTCTGCTTTTGAAACAGTTAGCTTTGTCCTCCGTGCTGCCTGTGCCTACTAGAAGTCATTAAGACAGGAGAGACAGGCTTCCTGCTGTCAGTTCAGGATTTGTCATGGCCCACAACATCTGCAATTTCAGGGAAAGTCCTCCTCAGGCCCGGGCTGGAGTAAACTCAGTGGGGATAGAATCTTCACCGATTTTAGCAGCTAAAATCCCTGAAGTCTCTACCGCGCATGTCTGGAATGATGATTTTTTTTTTAATCAAAAGCATACATGGGTGGATTTTCATGTGGGTGGGGGAAATCGAAAGATACCTCCTCCCAACATCCAATACCTTGTTGCAAATTATGAGGGAGTCAAATGTTAAGGCCACAGAGATCATTGTGATCATCTAATCTGACTTCCTGTATAGCACAAACTTTAGAACTTCCCAAAAATAATTCATAGAGCATATCTTTTAGAAAAACATCCAAGCTGGATTTAAAAATTGTCTGTGATGGAGATCCTTGGTACGTTGCTCCCATGCTTAATTACTCTCACCATTAAAAATTTGCACCTTATTCCCAGTCTGAATTTGTCTAGCTTCAGCTTCCAGCCATTGAACCATGTTACACATTTCTCCTCTAGATTGAAGAGCCCATTATTAATCTTCTTTTGTTAAGCTACATAGATTGAGCTCCTTGTGTCTATCACTATGAAAAGCATGGTTTTTAATCCATTAATCATTATTGTGGCTCTTCTCTGAGCCCTCTCTAATTTATCAGCATCCTTCTTGAGCTAGAGCTTTTTAAATTAAAGGTCACAAAAAATTTAACATGTGCAAAACAAGATTACTGTGCCCCCCTCTTCCCCCACCTTGTTCATGAAAATGGCTGAACAATTTTCCAAAACAATTCAGACAGCATAGAAAACTTCAGCCCAAATAGTTCATTTGGCAAAGTTATAAGCAACTGAAAACAGGGTCCTATAATTGTAAGTGTCAGACAACTATAATAAGAGATGGCCCTACTAGCTCTGCCTATAATAATCAAGGGTACTTCTCAAGGTCTGAGTGTTTTCTTATGGCACCATACAACGAATGAGAAAATCATATAACGTGCCCCTAAAAGGAAGGGTGTGTTCATAATAAATACTTCCATTATTTCCCAGGACTATAACTTTCTGCTTTTTTCCTCTTTTACATACAGTTTTAAAGATGAGTACACCTCTTCCATCTGATTTTACAATCTGTCTTCAGAATAGAATTGTCTTAGTGCTTTAAAATTATAGTTATTTTTATATAGAATATAATAGTTTCTGAAAAGCAGAACTGTTTCATATGAAATCTTTCGTTTGATTGGGAAAAGAATGTTGGGGTTAGCAATTAAATGTGTCACAATTTTAGAGTCTAGAAATGTAAAACATTTATACAGTACTGTAGTTTTTCTGTTTTTCCTCAGTTTTGTTGGCAATTGTGAAATTGATTTGGAGATCAAGAGATACTTCTGCAGAGCTGGTGTAAAAAGTATACAGGTGAAGTTCATTTTTTCTTGTTTCACCATAACCACAGTTTTACAAAATTCTCACATTTGTCATGACACAATTTACCAGTTGACACACAAAATATAATTTACTAATTCTGTTGCTTTTGTTATTACCTTTGAATTACATACCATTGGTCTTTGTCACAAGATAATAATTTAAATTGCATTAGTATACTCTTGACATACTGATTAATTTATTCTTTCAAATATGGAAATAAATGTTAAACATATGGTATGTTCTGCTGAGAACAGCATGGGGCAGAAATAAAAGTTTTAAGAATGAATTAGTTCATAAGGTATATTTATAAGAATTCACATTTACTTGTGTCTGCTTGTTGTGGGGCGACGACT
Organism: Eretmochelys imbricata; assembly: GCF_965152235.1. Classification (NCBI taxonomy): domain Eukaryota; kingdom Metazoa; phylum Chordata; order Testudines; family Cheloniidae; genus Eretmochelys; species Eretmochelys imbricata. Next base: position 248,208,035 of record NC_135573.1, read on the forward strand.
CACCGGTGCGGTGCCTCCTGTTGGTCATCCTGGAAATTAGCTCTTCCAGCCAGGAGTGCCCTCTGCAGGCTGGCGTCTCGCCTGCCGCTGGCCCCGGTGTCCCTCCCGGACCCTGGTAGCCTCCTTGTTAGGGTTCCTTCCCAGCAGTAACCCACAATCCAAGTCTCCCACCTAGGGGATCCCCCAACCCTCTTCCCCCACCTTGCCTTAGTGGCCACTGCCAGTCACCATCTAGCCCCCGCTCCCTGGGGCAGACTGCAGTCTATGAACCACTCATCATTGGCAAGGGGGTTTGAACCAGCTGCCTCTGCCTATCTCCCCTCTGCAGCCCCAGTACCCTTCCGTAGGCCATTCACTAGGCCTGCAGCCTGGGGCTTTGATAGGCTGGAGCTCCCCAGCTCCCTCTGCCCTTCCCCAGCACTGCTCCACCCTAGGTACCCTTCTTAGCTTCCCAGGCAGCCAGGTCCTTCTCTCTCTAGGAAGCTAGAAAGAGTATCTGTCTTCATTTCTGGCCCACAGCCCTCTTATAAGGGCCAGGTGGACTTAGATTAAGCTGGCCACAGCTGTGGCTGCTTTCCCAATCAGCCTGCTTTTCCTATTCACAGTCCTCTCCCGGGCTGCTTTAATCCCTTCAGGACAGGAGCGAGGTAGTCACCCCGCTACACAGCTATACATGTATGTCTGTTGCAGCACTTTGTGGCATATGAGTAAATACATATTTCCACATTTATTATTTATTTGTAGTAAAGTAGCATCCATGAATGTTTAGCATCAATTGTATATAAATCAAAAGTATGCTAGTGTGACTTAACACAATTTAGTGTGAATGCGTCCATTTACAGAGGACTTGCACAAAGATCTATGTACCACTTAACTCCCCCTTGTTAAGGGCTTTAGTTAGACTTCAGCGCATATAGGGCCATCTGCACTTGCATAAACTCACCCGTAATGAAAGACTTTCAAAAACGTAGTTGTGTGTGTATTTTCTACTGGGTGCACTTAATCTACATAAAGTACCTATATTGGTTGGAGTGAATTACATTATCCTTTTATTTTTTTTTCCCCTTTTTCAGATTCATGGTACTATGAGGGTTATCCTGGAACCACTGATTGGAGACATGCCCTTAATTGGAGCGCTATCTATTTTTTTCCTTAGGAAACCCGTAAGTAAAAAAATCTAGCTATGAATCATTGCTCTGCTTTTTGCCTAGTGTATAATAAGAATAGTAAGAATGAATGAGGTCTTCTGATTTTATGATGGAAAGAGACTGAAGCATGAGGACTCTTTATGCATCACAAGAATTCCCTGGACTTACCTTATCACAGGACATTATCTAGAAGGTTTGACTATCAACCTAGCAAAAGTTGCAGTGCCTTTAGTGGCAAGACTTTTTTTTTTAACCTTGGAATTATATTCATAGTGAAATTAGATTCACAGGTCTTAGAACGATAACATTTACATAACATCTTTCTTGTTAGTCAGATTTTTTTTTACATATTTTTAAATCTGATTTCTGTATTCGAAATCAGACTGTTGGTGCAATCACATTTTAGAAATCTACCATTTCTCCAGGCACTTGTCTATTCAAGATGTCTCTGTACCATACAAACAACAATGAAAATAGACACTTCTTTTGATTTTATTGAGCCAAAACCAATTCATATTGTGTATTCACACATCAAAAAGATGTACAGCTAGCAGGAGTCTATATTTGCAAAAGCAGGTATGTTTCCTTAAATTGAGTAAAGTTGTTGTTTCAAATCTGTTAACATTCAGGGCTGACTTTAACTACAGTTAGTAGTTTTGCAATTTCATTTCTGAGTTTCTTCAGAACTCTTGGGTGAATACCATCTGATCCTGGTGACTTATTGCTGTTTAATTTATCAATTTGTTCCAAAACATCTGTGATGGTGCCCCCCATAAGGCTTTATGGAAATATACTTATGAATGTATATCTGACATAACTAGAATGGGTTTTATGCTACATATGCCATGTAACATATCTCTGTAAAGATTATGATCTACTGAATCTATTAATCCTATTTGTATGCATGTATCATTTTTGTAGTCAAAGTTATGAATATTGGCTGCATACTTGTTTGATTCTGAGTAGGTTTTAGTGAAGCGGTTGGTCAGCTTCCTGAGAAAAGACTATTCTCAGTAAGTGCCCAGTCAAGAAGCCCTTAAGCCAACAATGAACTTGGAGACGCCAGTCGACATCTGGGCTTTCCCAGGAATGTGGCTGGCTGGTAAGGAACTCAGTCATGCATGGACATGTGACTTGCCCAGGTGACTCCAAAGCTCTATTTTGTAGCTGGGCTTTGCAAAGGAGAGAGGAGGGGGGTCTCCACCGACAAGAGAAAGTCTATTTAAACCCCTGGAGACCCCTCCATTTTGTCTTCAGCTGGCTAAAGAGAGAGCCTCTCCACCCCCAAGGATACCTGAAAGAAACTGGAACAAAGCATAGTAACTACAGGTGGTGTGAGTGATTGCTGGACCCAGACTAGAAGGAAACTAGTCTGTAAAAGGAAACTTACTGGGTGAGAATTTTATCTGTATTCAGTTTTATTACTGTACTAGACTTAGACTTGCATGTTTTATTTTATTTCACTTGGTAATTCACTTTGTTCTGTCTGTTACTACTGGAACCACTTAAATCCTACTTTCTGTATTTAATCAAATCACTTTTTTACTTAATACATACTCCGGGTTAATTAATAATACTTGGGAGTGCAAACAGCTGTGCATATCTCTCTATCAGTGTTATAGAGGGTGAACAATTTATGAGTTTACCCTGTATAAGGTAAACTTTATACAGGGTAAAACGGATTTATTTAGAGTTTGGACCCCACTGGAAGTTGGGCATCTGAGTGTTAAAGGCAGGAACACTTCTTAACTTGCTTTCAGTTAAGTCTGCAGCTTTAGGGTACGTGGTTCAGACCCTGGGTCTGTGTTGGAGCAAAATGGTGTGTCTTGCTCGGCAAGACAGGGTGCTGGAGTCCTAAGCTGGCAGGGAAAGCAGGGGCAGAAGTAGTTTTGGCACATCAGGTGGCAGCTCCCAGGGGGTTTCTCTGATCCAACCTGTCAGAACACTCTCTAATGGTACCTCAATCTGGGACAGTTCCTCAGATCTGTCACCTAAAAAGAATGGCTCAGGTTTGGGAATTGTGCTTAGAACTGCCTCTCCATTTATCCTTTTCACCATTTCTTCCTTTGACATAAATAGAATATAGTTTTTTCTATCCTATTCTGAATCTGAATGTTTGTCGTTGTCTCAATAAACATTTTCTAGAATTCTTTGTTCACAGGACGCTAAAATATCCTCCAGGGCAAGTTTGCAAATCAGATAGCATTTGTACATTTTCATTCTAGGAAAAGCCTTAGAGCAACTGATGCTACTACACCTAGATTGGTTAGAGATGTTCTGTTTTGAGGAGACTTACAGCTCATATAGCTACGAAGTCATCCTTTACAGATCGTTTCATCTGTCTGGGACAAACAATTAATGCCTAGTAAAAGGGAATATGGGTGAAAATTGCAGAGGTATATGTAAAAAATGTTAAGGAAATATTTCAAGGATAAATTGATAAGATAAGGGGGTGGAGTCACATAGTATTGCTACATGTAGGCAACATTGGATGACTGGAATTTAAAAGAATTTTAGTTTTGTATTTGGAAGAAATTGACTGCCTTTTTGTGGGAGGTCAGGAAATTTATTTCTATTTCTCCCCACAATGAACTCCCTCTCCAAAATGAGTAAAAGTGTAGGGATTTAGGGGGGTTCTGTTGGTTTTGGGAGCATTTTTATCCTTTGGCATGAAAAATGTAAGAGTGTAGAGGATAGAAATGGAAGAGTTATTGAGTTGTTCAGACATGAATGGCCTATATCCTGCTTCTGGCTCTACATGACTATATACCAATTTATCACAAGGGATGTCACATGGGAGCCTTTGTTCATGTTAGCTCAGGGCTACTTGTCTAACAGGTGATGTAAATGCAAATCCTTTGAGTTAAGATTTTAAATTAGATGCAAATCCCAATTAAAATCCCTTCCTAAAAGGTGTAGATCACTTTATGAGTGACATGATGCCAGAGTAGTACATATCTTTTAGAGTCTCAAGATCTAGCAGTTGAGATTCGCATGGCTAAATCCCCCCACCAAATTCTGTGTCTGTACATGCCCATTTAGTTCTTGTAAAAGGTGCCAGATAGACAGTGAAGCACTCTATTCTCAGAACAGGCACAGTCTGGTACAAATCTCCTTCAGATTGTAGTTCGTTCTGCATTCCCCTGGGCCTTAGCTGAAGTCTCATTTGAAAAAAAAAAAAAAAAGTTGCCACTTGGGGTGAACTAAAGTGTTTTAGAGATAGTGGACACCTATGCGCTAGAATGAGAATAATGGTGCTCTTGATTATAGGAAACAGAACTGGCATAGAATCGTAGGACTGGAAGGGACCTCAGGAGGTCATCTAGTCCAGTCTGCTGCCCTCATGGCAGGATTAAGAATGTTATCTAGACCATCCCTGCCAGGTGTTTGTCTAACCTGCTCTTAAAAATCTCCAGTGATGAAGATTCCACAATTTCCCTAGGCAATTTATTCCAGTGCTTAACCCCTCTGACAGTTAGGACATTTTTCCTAATGTCCAACCCAGACTGCCCCTGCTTCAGTTTAAGATCATTGCTTCTTGCTCTATCCTCAGAGGGTAAGGAGAACAGTTTTTCTCCCTCCTCCTTATAGCAACCTTTTATGTACCTGAAAACTGTTATCATGTCCCCCCTCAGTCTTCTCTTTTCCAGACTAAACAAACCCAGTGTTTTCAATCTTCCCTCATAGGTCATGTTTTGTAGATGTTTAATCATTTTTGTTGCTCTTCCCTGCACTTTCTCCAATTTGTCCACATCTTTCCTGAAGTGTGGTGCCCAAAATTAGATACAAAATGCCAGTTGAGGCCTAATCAGCATGGAGTACAGCAGAATTACTTCTCATATCTTGTTTACAACACTCCCGCTAATACGTCCCAGAATGATGTTTGCTTTTTTTGCAACAGTGTTACACTGTTGACTCATATTTAGCTTGAGATCCACAACAACCCCCCAGATCCCTTTCTGTAGTACTCCTTCCTAGGCAGTCATTTCCCATGTATGTTTTCAGTTGATTGTTTCTTCCTAAGTGAAGTACTTTTGCATTTGTCCTTACTGAATTTCATCCTATATACTTCAGACCATTTCTCCACTTTGTCCAGATGATTTTGAATTTTAATCCTATCCTCCCAGCACTTGCAACCCCTCACAGCTTGGTATTATTTGCAAATTTTATAAATGTATTCTATACCATTATCTAAATCATTGATGAAAATATTGAACAGAATCAGACCCAGAACTGATCCCTGCAGGGTCCCACTTGATATGCCCTTCCAGCTCGACTGTGAACCATTGATAACTACTCTCTGGGAATGGTTTTCCTACCAGTTATGCACCCACCTTATCGTAGTTCCATGTAGGTTGTATTTCCCTAGTTTGTTTACGAGAAGGTCATGGGAGACAGTATCATAAACCTTACTAAAGTCAAGATTTACCACATCTGCTGCTTTTCCCCTATCCACAAGGCTTGTTACCCTGTCAAAGAAAGCTGTTAGGTTGGTTTGACATGATTTGTTCTTGACAAAACCATGCTAACTGTTACTTATTACCTTATTATCTTCTAGGTGTTTGCAGATTGATTGCTTAATTATTTGCTCCATTATCTTTCCAGATACTGAAGTTAAGCAGACTTGTTTGTAATTCCATGGGTTGTCCTTATTTCCCTTTTTATAGATTGGCACTATATTTGCCCTTTCCCAGTCTTCTGGAATCTCTCCCATCTTCCATGAGTTTTCAGAGATAATTGCTGATGGCTCAGATATCTACTCAGTCATCTCCTTGAGTATTCTAGGATGTATTTCATAAGGCCTTCGTGACTTGAAGACATCTAACTTGTCTAAGTAATTTTTAACTTGTTCTTCCTCAATTTTTAGCCTCTGATCCTACGTCATTTTCACTGGCATTCACTATGTTAGAAGTTCAATCTCTATGAACCTTTTTGGTAAAAACTGAAACAAAAACGTCATTTAACACTTGTGCTATTTCCGTTATTGATTTCCCCCCCACATTGAGTAATATACCTATCCTGTCCTTGGTCTTTCTCTTGCTTCTAATGTATTTGTAGAATGTTTTCTTGTTACCATTTATGTCTCTAGCTAGTTTAATCTCATTTTATGCCTTGGCCTTTCTGATTTTGTCCCTTCATACTTGTGTTATTTGTTTATATTCATCCCTTGTAATTTGACTTAGTTTCCACTTTTTGTAGGATTCTTTTTTGAGTTTCAGATCATTGAAGATCTCCTGGTTAAGCCAGGATGGTCTCTTGCCATACTTCCTAATTTTCCTATACAGTGGGATAGTTTGTTCTTGGACCCTTTAATAATGTCTCTTTGAAAAACTGCCAACTCTTTTGAACTGTTTTCCCCCTTAGACTTGCTTCCAATGAGATCTTACCTACCAACTCCCTGAGTTTGCTAAAGTCTGCCTTCTTGAAATCCATTATCTTTATTGTGCTGTTTTCCCTCCTACCATTCCTTAGAATCATTAACTCTACCATTTCATGATCTCTTTCACCTAAGCTGCCTTCCACTTTCAGATTCTCAGCCAGTTCCTACCTATTTGTCAAAATCAAATCTAGACAGGTCCCCTACATTTTGAAATTTATTTTAAAGTCTAGATTTAATTGACTGAGGACTGCAGGTGGAATAGAGTATGAAAATCAGAAATACTGTGAATAACCATAACATTCCTGAAAATGTCAGATCCTACTAATACCTTGAGACTCTGCCAGTGAGTCAGTCCTACCCCTACTGAATAGCACTTGTCCAAAAAGCAATCGACTCATAAAATAACTTTTATATAGCAGGTTTATTACTGCTAAGTAGTAATGTTTTTTGTTTTATTACAAGATTTCTTTCCCACTGTATCTTCTTCAGTATTTGTGTGTTAATCTTCTGCAGCAGAATCTAAAATAACTTTTAGTATAGTAGTGAAGTTCTATAACAAAATCCTTTCCACCATTTAGAAATGGAGTGGCTGTAGCCAAGAAAAGTTTTCCTTCACTTTATTTGTTAGGGGAGCAGAGGAGGAATTAGTTGGCAACTAGCGATGGATTTTGTTCTCATATTTTCCAATCTAAAGTAACTGGCAATAGTTCCACTCACTCTGTATCATCTCTTTGCTGCCTTGATGACTATATAAGGCAACACAGCCTAAATTAATAATTCTGAACATACTTATCTAATGAGTTTGCCAGAGTCTTCTACCACTTTCCTGAACAATGCATAGTTTTTGGGGGTTTTTTGTTTTTTCAGCTGAAGGAGTTCCCACTTCATACTTTCTAATAAAACATATTTTAAAAACTAGATTTGTTGGTGAGGCTAATATGCATTTCAAATATGTTTGCATATGCATCTTTTAAAAAAGAAAATAATCTTTTAAAATGTTCTTATATTCTGAACATAGCTTTTTCTTTTAAATCTGATGTGCCTTAATGCCAAAAAATTAAAATGGAATCTTGTGTAATAGAGCAGAAAAGTGAGTCAGGAATCATAATGGGTTTTTTTGTATGACTACAGTAACTCCTCACTTAATGTTGTAGTTATGTTCCTGAAAAATGCAACTTTAAGTGAAACAATGTTAAACAAATCCAAATTTCCCATAAGATTTAATATAAATGCGTGGAGTTAGGTTCCAAGGAAACTTTGGGGGGGCAGACAAAAAGCATTATATACTGTACTGTACTGTGGTTGGGAGGTACCCCTGGCTTACCCCACACAGGCACAGCCTGCTGCAGGCAAGGACACTAGGAAGCACCTTGTGCAGCAGCAGCTTCCCCGCAGAAGAACAGGCACCAACTTTGCCGGGGGATGCTCCAGGCCTGCCTCTTCCTGTCTCCGCTCCACTCCAGGCCCACCTCTTCCCACCCCCACTCCACCTCCTCTCCAGAGCATGCCAGGTCCCCCTTCCTCCCAGAAAGTCCTAAGGTCGGGGAGGAGACGGAGAAGAGGAACTTGTTCAGTGCTCCTTTGTAAAGTCGCTGCTCTTCCACAGAATCTTACAAGCAGTGGACAGAGCAGGCAGCCAAACAACGTTATAAGGGAGCATTGCACAACTTTAAACGAGCATGTTCCCTAATGGAGCAGCGACGTAACTTCAAAACAACGTTAAGCGGGAGGACGTTAAGTGAGGAGTTACTGAATGTACACTTCATGAATGAGCTTATTTAACTATTGTGACAAAGTTCCTCCTCTACCTTGGTGGGTCTTGCGCTTATTGGCAGATTTGCTCACCTTGGAGCTTCAAGGCAGCCCTCAGTTTGGCCGTTTTCGTGAACCCACAGTCTAGGTCAACTCCTCCTGTGTCTGACCAGGAGTTGGGAGGTTTGGGGGGAACTCGAGCCCGCCCTTTACTCCGGGTTCCAGCCCAGGGCCCTGTGGTGTGCATCCTAGAACAGCTGTGTGACAGCTACAACTCCCTGGGCTACTTCCCCATGGCCTCCTCCCAACACCTTCTTTATCCTCACTATAGGACCTTCCTCCTGGTGTCTGATCATGCTGTACTCCTCAGTCCTCCAACAGTATGCATTCTCACTCTCAGCTCCTAGCGCCTCTTGCTCCCAGCTCCTTATACGCGCACAACAAACTGAAGTGAGCTCCTTTTTTAAACCCAGGTTTCAGAGTAACAGCCGTGTTAGTCTGTATTCACAAAAAGAAAAGGAGTACTTGTGGCACCTTAGAAAGATCTTCTATACTTTCCACAGTATGCATCCGATGAAGTGAGCTGTAGCTCATGAAAGCTTATGCTCAAATAAATTGGTTAGTCTCTAAGGTGCCACAAGTACTCCTTTTCTTTTTTTAAACCCAGGTGCCTGACTAGCCTGCCTTAATTGATTCTAGCAGCTTCTTGATTAGAACACCTGCAGCCAATCAGCCTGTCTGTCTTAATTGTCTCCAGAAGGTTCCTGATTGTTCTGGAACCTTCCCTGTTACCTTACCCTGGGAAAAGGGACTTACTTAACCTGGGGCTAATATATCTGCCTTCTATTACTCTTCTGTAGCCATCTGGCCCGACCCTATCACACTATATATTTCACCTTTCCCTGAAAAGCTAAATTCAGCTCATCTACACCAAATGTAGAAGAATAAAATATGGTGTAATCAGTTAGTTATCCTGATTTTTTTTTAATTAGGTCTGTTTATAGTCATTCTGTAAATTCATGACAGAGTGACGTGCTTCTTAAGTTCAAATTCCTTTCCCAGTCGCTCACCTTTCTGCAGCAACTAGAATAGTAGGTTATATATATTTTTAAAAAATGAAAGAAGACCGAATACAAATACATTTGCTTTTAATAGAGAAGATGCAGTTGATAGATAACATCGTTCCATTTTTATCTGTTTATTTCCTCCCTCTGGGTATCGGGCTTTACATGTATTTTTACTAAATCAAGTACTATCAGGAGAGATAGTCCACTTTGCAGTTTGGTCCTGTCCTCCTGTCTGCTACCACTTCAATTTTGGTAGTGGTGGCAAATTTGAATTTGGGTGGAATTTACAAAATTGGCTATGTGAATGGGACTCAGGTTCCTAAGGCTCACACTTTTAAGGTATTTAGACATTGCTGTACTCAGTGTTGCAATGCCTAAGTCTCATTTTCAAAAGGGGTTTAGACACTTAGGAGGCTAAATCTCTTTTGACAGCCAGTGGGATTTAGGCTCTTAAGTGCCTAAAATCCTTTTGAAAAAGAGACTTAAGCGTTGGAACACTGAATGTAGCAATACCTAAATACCTTTGAAATCTGGACATAAGTGATTTAGGCACTTTTGAAAATTTTATCCAGGGTCACATTCATACCAAAGAGATGTCTGACAAAGAAGACTATAAAACTCTCATGCAGGATGCAGAGGGATGGGGTTAGTAGGTTGTTTGATACGTTTGAATTGGTCAACAAAAACCCTCTGGAAACATTTTTTTAAATTGTACTGGGCTACAACATTACTTACGGACACAGTATGTCACCTTTGGTTACAGAGGTGCTCCATGGAATATCTGGAAGAGCTCCACGGTCTGAGAATCATTGCAATAAATAGTATTCTTTAGAATTACATTAATTTATATCATTTAGAAAAGTAAAAGAGGTCTTTGTAATGTTTTAGCAGTATAACTTACATCTTTTAATTCATGCATTTGATAGGTTAAAGTTGGGATGGCCTAAGTGAATACTTCCAAAGTACAGGCATTACCATGGGTTAACCCTGACCATCTAATGCTGTGTTAAGTACAACAGTCCCTGCCTACATTGAGAACTACATTGAGTTTAACATCCTGTTGGTGAATCCAATGTAATTTCCGATTCTGTGGCCTTGCATGAGCTTTGCCGGAGAGGTTGAGGCATCATTACACCTTTGCAAAAAAAGACACAAAAACAGGAATATACATTCCATTCAGCACAACCTATTTTACCGGCCATTTAACAAAAGGAAATCTAACACATTTCTAGCTAGATTACTTAACAGAAGTTCTGAAGAGCATTTCTGATCTGTTCCCGGCAAAAGCATCACACAGACAGACAGACCCTTTGTGTCGTCTCCCCCCCCCCCCCCAGCTTTGAAAGTATCTTGTCTCCTCATTGGTCATTTTGGTCAGGTGCCAGCGCGGTTATCTTAGCTTCTTAACCCTTTAAAGGTAAACGGGTTTTGCCTCTGGCCAGGAGGGATTTTATAGTTCTGTATACAGAAAGATGGTTACCCTTCCCTTTATATTTATGACAGCATGCATTGCAAAATAGTAATCCCACAGCAGGTGTTGGCATCATTAACGTGTACTCAAAAAGTAATGAAGAGTACATTTTTCAGTTCGCCTGTGCTGTCAGTAATACCTCTGATGCATCTACACTGGAGAGCACATTTGAGGAATAATTTGTTAGCCTAATCTTATTGGTCACCAAAAGAAAAGAACCTACATATCGGGATATTACAGCTGAGAGCAATCAGACTGTCTCTTAAGTCTCTTCTACCTCAGGTCAGACGGGGGGGTGGGTAACAGACAGTAAGATGGAACTATGTTATCTGAGCAAGCAAGGGTAGGCTCATTCCCTACAATTATAAATGGATGCAAATAATCTTTGGAAATAGTGTATAGAACTCGATGTTCGTGCAATAGCAATCCATGTAGCCGGGGAATAAAACACCCCTGCAATTTATCTGAGTGGGTTGAAATAAAAGATGCATGCGTGGTTTGTGAAGGACAAAATAGTTACACATTTCATCAGATTATGGGGAATCTGATAATTTATCTTTTTACATCCAGTAGCAACAGGAAGTGTCAGAAATTTTGCACAAAAGCAGACAGAGAAAGGGACTTAATATCGGATGACTTTTTAATACACTAGTCAGCGCTTACTGTATGCATTTCCCCCCTTTTCCCTCATTCAGAGAGTGATGAACAAGTTAAGACCAGACAAGGACAAGGTAGTTTTAACAGCACCAGCATAGCCCAGAAAACACTGGTATCTGGAATTAATTTGCCTGTCTAGAGGACTAATGGAGCCTCTGCCACTGGTACCAGACTTGTTGCAACAACCTGGGATCATCCATATCTTCAGTCTATTCATTTAAAAACATGGGGAATAGGATTCTGTGACAGCTAGAAAAAAAGTTGTTTTACATTCCAGGAAAAAGTCTATGTAGAAATGTTATAGTTGTAAATGCAAAAGGTTTTTATTGTGGATTTCGGTGTATGATATCCGTATACAGCACCAGTTGATTATATATTAGAATATTTGTTGTATCTTAAGAAAGCAGTTCTTTCATTGTCGTCAGTGAAGGTTCATCTCTCAACCATATCAGCCTACCATGTACCTGCGGAGGGCTAATCAGTTTTTACAAATGATGTCATTAAGAGGTTCTTAAAAGACCATAATAACTTGAACCCTTCAATAAGATGTCATATGCCATCTTGGGGTCTTAATTTAATGCTATTACAATTGATGAAACTTCCTTAGCCCTTTTGAACCTTTGGAGAGTTGTTCTTTATTTCAGTGGTTTATAAAGACAGTATTTTTTAGAGCAGTCACTTCTGCAAGACATATGAGTGAATTACATACATTATGGCAGATCCACCGTTCCCAGTTTTTAGTTCTTTGTATGCACCCTAGTTATTACCAAGAATGGCCTCCAATTTTCACATAAACCAGTCTATAATTTTACCGGGTTTTCCCCCCAAACATCATACTCGGGACGGTGGAGCTAAATTACATACTCTGGATTTTAGAAGCACTTTAGCCTTTCATTTAGACCAGACAAAACAATTTAGACAGTCCCAAAATTATTTATGGCTTATGAAAGGAAGAACAAGGGAAAAGCTATTTCTGTGCAAATGTTTTCAGGATGGGCTATATTATGTATTATTGAAGCTTATAAATTGAAAAGGTTACCCCTTCCTCAAGAATTTAGAACAATTCTACTAGATCAAAGGCAGCCTCTGTGGCTTCTTCTTCTGGACACTTTTCTCTAACAGAGATATATGGAGCAGCAACACAGAGTTCTGTTCACACCTTTACTAAACACTGTTCTTTCAATTTAGAATCTAGATCTGATTCAAAATTTGACAAGACAGTCCTGCCGTCCTTATTTAATTGGGACTCCATGGTCCCACTATCCTGAGTCAGAGTACTGCTTATTAATTTATCCCATGAGTTGGAATACGTAGAGGACTGTTGAAGAAGAAATGAATGTTACTTACCTGTAACGGAGGTTCTTTGAGATGGACTCTGCATATTCACACTCCCCGCCTGCCTTTCCCACTACCTTGGAGTCCTACGTGCTAAAGGGCTTGGGGTTGTGGGTGAAGGAACTGAGATGGCTGGAGCCCCACACCCCTTTTAAACCCTTGCTCTGGAACACTCAATGTTCATTGAAGGGAGGGGTAAAGGAGGCGCATGAGCACTCCAATGGCTGCTGCTAACTGAAATTTTATGGTTCAGGGTGCACCCGCTGGAGCATCCCATGAGTGAGAATATGCAGAGTCGATGTTAATGAAGCTCGGTTACAGGTAAGTAACCTTCATTTTTTTAACATTTTTTATAGTTTTTATTGCTTTCCTCTGGACTCTTTCCAGTTTGTCCACTTCTTTCTTAAAGTGTCGTGCTGAAACTGGATATGCTACTCCAGCTGAGGCTTCACCTATGCCAAGTGGAGTGGAACAATTTACAACACTCCCATTAATATACTCCAGTATTATACTTGCCTTTTTCGCAGCTGCATCAGATTGTGCTTCATATTCAGTTTGTGGTCTGCTGTAATCCGCAGATCATGTTCTGCAGTACTATTGCTTAGCCAATTATTTCCCATTTTGTATTTGTGCTTTTGATTTTTCCTTCCTAAATGTAGTACCTTGCACTTGTCTTTGCTGAATTTCATCTTGTTAGTTTCAGACCAGTTCTTCAATTTATCAAGGTCCTTCTAAATTCTAATCCAGTCCTCCAAAGTGGTTGCAACCCCTGCCAGCTTGGTGTCATCCTCAGGTTTTATAATCCTATTTCAACTCCATCAAGTCATTAAAATATTGAATAATACCAGACTCAGATGTTTACGGCAACTGCACCTGTATTCCCCCTTCTCCGGTCCCTCAAGGGTACCCGCTCTAGGATCCAGCTCCTCAGTCATCATCTCTCTTTGGTGGAGACCCTTGTCTCTCTCCCTACTGATGGGGAGTTTTCCAGGCTGCAGTTCCCTGCCTATTCCCAGCAAGCCAGAAAGCCTAAATAAGCAAACATCTGTGCTTTGCTTTCTCTTTGGAGGCGATGAACAAATGTAGTTGCCAGCAGTTATAAGTTCCCACACAGCTCTTTATAAGCAAGAACATTTATTCTTAATGTGGAAGCGTTCTAGAACAGTAGATGAACCTACAGGCATGCTAATAAGCCTATTGGAGGTCACCCCTCCCCGATATGATAGGAGACAGTCCTTCAGACACCATCCAAGAGTTTTTCTGTGGTTATAAGTTCATAACAGCCTCAAGATATTTAAACTTAATTCAGTAAGGTTTTACAAAGTTACTACAGGAAATTGCCATATCTGTCCCACCAAGGCTGACCCCTGTGGGTCCCCACTAGATAGGTCCTTCAACTCCTCCCGGATATAACAACATTATACTTCTCTTCAAAATTACTTACTGTTGTGCTCAGTATATATTGTAACCTTCTATGTGCTTTTTTTTCTTTGCTGTTGCACATGCTGATCGATTCAAGGTCTTATACTCCATTCATACCTGTGGCACTTGATAGAGCAGAAGTGTTCCTGGAGCTATCTGCAGTGGCACCTATGTCTTTTTTTTATTCCCCCCACCCCCTCCCCGCATGGTTACAGTTAATTTAGAATCCAGCAGTGTGTGTGACTACTTAAATTACTTCCAATGTACAATATCTTTAATTTGTTACACTGAATTTCATAAAAAAAAAAGGAGTACTTGTGGCACCTTAGAGACTAACAAATTTATTTGAGCATAAGCTTTCGTGAGCTACAGCTCACTTCATCAGATGCATTCAGTGGAAAATACAATGGGGAGATTTATATACATAGAGAACATGAAACAATGGGTGTTACCAGACACACTGTAACGAGAGGGATCAGGAAAGGTGAAGCTATTACCAGCGGGGTGGGGAGGAGAGAGAGACCTTTTGTAGTGATAATCAAGGTGGGCCATTTCCAGCAGTTGACAAGAACGTCTGAGGAATGGTGTGGGGTGTGGAATAAATATGGGGAAATAGTTTACTTTGTGTAATGACCCATCCACTCCCAGTCTCTATTCAAGCCTAAGTTAATTGTATCCAGTTTGCAAATTAATTCCAATTCAACAGTCTCTCACTGGAGTCTGTTTTTGAAGTCTTTTTGTTGAAGAATTGCAACTTTTAGGTCTGTAATCGAGTGACCAGAGAGATTGAAGTGTTCTCCAACTGGTTTTTGAATGTTATAATTCTTGACGTCTGATTTGTGTCCATTTATTCTTTTACGTAGAGACTGTCCAGTTTGACCAATGTACATGGCAGAGGGGCATTGCTGGCACATGATGGCATATATCACATTGGTAGATGTGCAGGTGAATGAGCCTCTGATAGTGTGGCTAATGTGATTAGGCCCTATGATGGTGTCCCCTGAATAGATATGTGAATTTCATCTGTCAACACCCTACCCATTCACCTCACTTTTCTACATGCATCATACTTTCATCAAAATCATTCTCTTAAGAGAAAATTTGGGTTGATCATTTGCAAATTTTCTGCTTCATCTGTGCACCTCTTTTTTCAGATAATAGATAAATATGTTTAATACTATCATGCCAGGTATATGTGGAAACTGGGAGCTTTCTCTACATAATTTCCATTTTCTGAAGGCTACCTCTTTGGCTGAAGAAAACTTGGGAACTTTGCCAACTTCCATGATGATTTTGCTAGGCTGACTTTAAAGGGCACACTATGTTAAGTAGTTGAAGTTCAAAATACAGGTTTTTAAAAGTATGTTTTTTCAACACCTGAATACTATAAGTATAAGAAATATCAAATATTTAAGGTGACAAATGAAGTAGAACCCTGGGAGGAAAACTATGGATTTTCTCATTTAGAGTGAATAATAGAAACAAAATGAACTATAAAGTTTTAACAGCACAGTGTACTTTGCCTTATCTTTTACTTTTACACAATAAGCCAAGGGGCACAGCGGTGGTCTTCTGTTTACTATTAGACTGCTGTACTCATTTAGAAATAATATTTAAAACATGAAGATTAATCTCTTAGCTGCTAATCACTTGGTAAAGTTCACAGTTGGTGTTGACCCAAGGATATCTGAAGGTCTTGCATCAGAACAGAGACACATAATGTTATAGGTCTACAACTGAATATGGTGACTTTGGAGAAAAACTATACTACTAGGTTGGATTGAAAGTTTCATATGTAAAGGTTTTGCTAGTTGAAGGCTAGCTAGCTGGAACAAGCTTGTCAGTCACAACTGGGGCCCAAACACTATCTCCATTGCTTAACTAATAGAAAGATTTCTAAAAGTATGTTTTAATTTTGCTTCCATTGAAAGTCAAAGGGACTTAGGCTCCTGAATCATTTAAGCACTTTTTAATTTTTTTTTACCCATAATATGTATTGTCTCATGTCTCCCAAGACAAACCTACTATGGTGGGGAATTGTTATGACATCGTAGTGTCCTAAATGTGTTGTAAGATGGTTTGGTATTTCTTTTGCAGGCAGACTAAATGGTATTAGAAACATGTTACAGAATCACATTACAGCCCAGGAGTGAAATCCTTTCCCCATTAAAGTAAATGGCAAAATGCCTATTGACTTTGGGAGCAGGATTTCACCCTAGACCTCTTCTGTAATATAACACTATATGCTCATGTCTATGAGCACAAGATCAAACTGAGTAATGTGTTCCAGGCGCTGTTGTCTTGTAACATGATCCCCCAAACACTGTGGAATTGCCTCTGTTGCTAGATCCCATCAGTGTATATCCATTTTAAATTTATTTTATAACTAAACCTGTTCTATTGTGTGTACTAGTTATCTATTGTAGCAAAAAGTTTGTATAGTATGTGATTCAGATACTTTACAGTTTGTCCATCGCTACACATCCTCTAGAACAGTCCCTGACTTCTTAAGTTTCCAGATAACTATTTTTCCTATACTTGTATTAAAATGTTAACCAAGGGGCAAGTCAGTGGTCATTCAAAAATCTTGCTATATGAAGCTTTTTCACTACATTTTAGAGTAAGTTAATGTTTTATTTGCTATCCTTCATTACAGAATATAGGTAAAATTTCACATCTGATTTATTTTCAAGGAAAAATTGTTAAATCGGTTTTTCAGCAGGGTCGGGGAGTTTGAAATAGGAATACATGTAATGTGGCAGTGTGCACTAGCTAATTATTACAATGTCTGAAATATTCTTGTGCAGGCCAGCAAATTGACTGAGTACCAATTTTTGTTTGCAAAGTGTATCACCTGTCTCAGTTGCAATGGGTTGTGGATAGGCTACATCCTTCTTCCAGCTGTTGGCAACATTTCACTGAGTGACAAATTCTGAACAAGATCCTTTCAGTGTCATGTTAGCTGCAGAGAAACAGCTTGTATTCCTTATGTTCAGCTAAACAAAGAGGGAATTGTGTGTGTCTTATAAACTGATGACAGAGAAGGAAATTACATTGCTGAGCAATTTGAAGATACTGTATACTTTCTAATTTTAGACCCACCACGCTGGTTGGTTAAAAATGGTATCTCCTAAATTCAGTACTTTATTATTTTTTGGCATGACTACTAAAAGAATGAGTCCTTTTGATACTTACATTTTCCATTAAAGAGTGCCTGAGTTTGAGAAATTTATAGAGGAAAATACCAAAAGAAACCCACCACAGTAGCATGTCACTTAAAAAAGGAGTAAAAATAAAGAGGATAGTTAAATGGAAACTAAAAGGAACAGTCACAAGAATGAAAAGCCTGCAAGATGCATGGAAACTTTTTAAAAACACCATAATAGGGGTTCAAACTATATGAATATCCCAAATTAAAAACAAACAAACCAGTAAGAGGACCAAAAATCATGCCACCATGGCTAAACAACAGAATAAAAGAGGTGGTTAGAGACAAAAAGATATCTTTTAAAAATTCAAAGTCACATCCTACAGAGGAAAATAGAATCTCGCAAGTCAAGTGTAAAAATATAATTAGGCAGCCCAAAAAAGGATTTGAAGAGCAGCTAGCAAAAGATACTGAAACTGACAGCAATTTTTTTTTTTAAAGTACAACAGAAGCAGCAAGCCTGCCAAACAATCAGTGGGGCCAGTGGACAATCAAGGTGCTAAAGGAGCATTCAAGAAAGACATGGCTGTTGTGGAGAAGCTAAATGAGTTCTTTGCATCGATCTTCACTGAACCATTCTTTTTAGGTGAAAAATCTGAGGAACAGTCCCAGACTGAGATGTCAAAAGAGAAGGTTTTGGAACTAATTGATAAATTAAACAGTAATAAGTCACCAGGACCAGATGGTATTCACGCAAGAGTTCTGAAGGAACTCAAATATGAAACTGCAAAACTATTAACTGTGATATGTAACCTATTGCTTAAATCAGCCTCTGTGCTAGGTGACTGTTGGATAGCTAAAGTAATGTTGATTGTTTTAAAAGCATCCAGAGGCGCTCCTGGCAATCACAGGCCAGTAAACCTAACTTCAATATCTGGCAAATTGGTTGACTATAGTAAACAACAGAATTATCAGACACGTAGATGAACAGGTTATGTTGTGGATGAGTCAACATGGCCTTTGTAAAGGGAAATCCTGCTTCACCAAAATATTAGATTTCTATGAGAGGGTCAACAAACATGTGGACGAGTGTGATCCAGTGGATATAATGTACATGGACTTCCAGAAACCCTTTGACAAGGTCCCTCACCAAAGGCTCTTAAGCAAAGTAGGCAGCCATGGGATAAGAAGGAGGGTCCTCTCATGGATCAGTAACTGGTAGGAATAAATGGTCAGTTTTTACAGTAGAGAGTGGTAAACAGTGAGGTTCCCAAAGGATCTGTAGTGGGACCAGTGCTGTTAAATATATTCATAAATTACCTGGAAAATGGTAGACAATGAGGTGGAAAAGTTTGCAGACAATACAAAATTACTCAAGATAATTAAATCCAAAGCTGGCTGCGAAGAGCTAGAAAGGGATCTCACATAACTGGGTGACTGGGCAACAAAATGGCAAATGAAATTCTGTATTTATAAGTGCAAAGTAATGCAGGTTGGAAAAGATAATACTGACGATACACACAAAATGATGGGGTTTAAATTAGCTGCTACCATGTAAGAAAGAGGTTGTGGAATCATCATGGATAGTTCTCTGAAAACATCTGCTTAAAGTGCAGCAGCAGTCAAAAAAACTAACAGAATGTTAGCATCCATTAGGAAAGGGATAGATAATAAGACAGAAAAGATCATATTGCCACTATATAAATCCATGCTATGCCCTCACCTCAAAAAGATATATTAGAATTGGGAAAAGTGCAGAGAAGGGCAACAAAAATTATTAGGAGTATGGAGCAGCTTCCATATGAGGAGAAATTAAGAAGACTGGGATTGTTCATCTTAGAAAAGAGATGGCTAAAGGGAGATATGATAGAGGTCTATAAAATCATGAATGGGTATTCCTGAGGGAATTCTGTACTAAAAAGTTAAAAATTCTGTGCACAATATTTTAAAATTCTGCAAAATTTGTCAATAAATATATGTGGAGGCTCCAGCGTGGCAGTGGGGAGCACAGGCCACTGGCTGCCTAGAGGTGGGAGATCACCCTGCAGCTCCCCCCTCCCCACCCCACCCCAGGACACGGACTCAGTGGTGAGGCTGCACCCTACCCTGACACAGTGCAAGGGCTGGGCCTGCCCCAGAAACACCCTGGGGCCTTGCCCCTCTATGCCAGGCGCACCAGGTGTGGGCAAGCAGGTTCAGCCTGGCAGGACCCAAGTGTGGAGGGGCTTAGTATGGGGGGATCCAAGTGTGGGTGAGAAGGTACTGTGTGGGGCAATCTGGGTGCAGGCAGCTTAGTGGGGGTTCAGGTGTTGGGTTGGGGATCTGGATGCACAGTGGCTCATTTTGCGGGGTTCATAGAATCATAGCATATCAGGGTTGGAAGGGACCTCAGGAGGTCATCTAGTCCAACCCCCTGCTCAAAGCAGGACCAATCCCCAACTAAATCATCCCAGCTGGGTTCTGTGTGCAGGGGCAATGGGACTATGCAGGGGGGTCCAGGTGAAGGTGGTTGGGTCTCAGCAGGGGGAGTCTGGGTGTGGGGGGTCTGTAACTCAGCAGGAGAGGGGGCGTCTGGGTGTGGGGGACTCAGCGGCGGGATCCAGGTGCTGGGTGAGTAGGGCTTGGTGGGGTGGGGATCCAGATGCAGGTGGCTTGTCAGGATGGTCCAGGTGCATAGGGGTTGGGGCTCATCAGGTTGGGGGTTCAAGTGCGGGGGGTAGGGTTTGGTCTTGGTGCAGGGATGGGGGTTCAGATGCAGCAGGGAGAGGCTGGGGGGTGGGGCTTGGTGAGGTGGTGGTGAAGGGGCAGGTCCGGATGCAGGGGGATGGGTCTGACCCAGCACTGGCTGGGGCATCCCCAGCCCCGACCCCCTAAGCTGCAGTGATTTACCTCTCCAACAGCTGCTTCGGGCACCCAAAAAGGTGTGCCTGCACTGCTGGGGAGGGGCACGTGACTGATCTTGCAGCTTCCCTTTGCTTCCCTGTCAAAAAGTTATTTTTCTGCGGGGAAGCAAAGAAATCTGCAGGGAACATTGAATTCTGCAGCCTGCAATGGTGCAGAATTCCCCCAGGAGGAGTATTATATGTAGGAGAAAAGGCATAGTTCATATGGATAGAAAATAAGCACTACAGAAAGCACCAAATGGCATAAAAATAAAATCTTTTAAAATCATTTAGCATAAACATTTGACCTATAACCTCTATTAAATGTGTGATGCCATTATGAACATTTTTTCTTAGGGTAAGTGACTCTTGCCTTTTTCAGATTTTTCTGGGGTTTAGTCCCAGTGCAATCCACCCATTGGTTAATTCTTTTAAAAATTAAGGAATGACAGTCATGTAATAAAGTGGACTTTTAATATTAAACATTAAGATGCAGCAATTGTACACTGTATTAGTCTTAGTCGTGCTGTATTTAATAGATTCAAAATATGACCTACAAAAATTTAGTAACCATTAGTGTTATACTAGTAGTCTCCTAAGCATGATTTTGATTCTATATTTATTACATTCAGAGCTTATTTGATAGTGAACGATATTTGAATGAAAAATATGTTTAGAATTAGGCCCCAGTCCTGCAAATATTTACAACAGAGTAGCTTTACACAGACCAGTAATCCCACTGAACTTTATGGGGCCACTTGTGCATAAATTTACTCACCTGTGTGCATGTTTGCAGGATTGTGACCTAAGTGCATGTAATGGTCATAATAAGGCACTGGAGAAAAAAGTCTCACTGTAGTAATTGATGAATAACTGTACTGTAGTCTTGTGGCTACTATTCATTTTAGTTACCATATCTTTCTATAGCAAGCACACTCTAGTGGTTAAAGTACAGGAGTGGGAATCAGGATATGCTCTAGTTATTTGTCTTGTCATAGACTTAATTTGTCTTGTCATAGACTTAACACAGCACAAGTCATGTAATCTCTCTGCCTAGTTTTTCCCACATATAAAATTACAATTATTCATTATAAATTTTTCTTTTCGTCTTGGCATACAAGAATTCCTTTACTCATCTGCTTAGCTCTTTGCATTTTTAGGTTCATATAAGCAAGAGTTTTACAAGAGTATGTACTTATGCAGTATCCCATGAACCTACAGAAGAAAAGATAACTACTTTCCATTATTATATTTTGACACAAGGCACAATTAATCCTAAACTCACTGCCACATAATGTCATTGAGGTCAGGATCCTAGTAAGATTCACAAAAGGAGTTAAGTATTTAAATAAACAATAAGAACATCTACATTTATATAGTAAAAAATAAAAAGGCATGTAAATCTCAAGCTAGATCTAGGGAAGAACTTCTCCCATGGGGGTAATGCATGCCACAAAGAGGTCCATGCATGGGGGGGTAGCAGGTCAGCCTGATAGCCAGTTGGCCTAGTGCAGTGGTTCTCAAACTTTTGTATTGGTGACCCCTTTCACACAACAAACCTCTGAGTGTGACCCCCCCACTTAGAAATTAAAAAACACTTTTTTAATATTTAACACTGTTATAAATGCTGGAGGTAAAAGGGGGTTTGGGGTGGAGCCTGACAGCTGCGACCCCATGTAATAACCTTGTGACCTCTTAAGGGGTCACGACCCCCAGTTTGAGAGTCCCTGGCCTAGTGGTCAGGCAGTGGCTCCACAGTTCTTTCTGGTCTGGTCATTCTAGACAGGGCTCTGGCTGATTCGTGTGTGGCAGGCCTCAGTTCCTTCTGAGTAGTTCTTCTATTCCCCTTAGGGTTCTGTCACAATAGAGGTACAGCAGAGTAAGGTAGGTTTCAGAGTAGCGGCCGTGTTAGTCTGTATCTGCAAAAAGAAAAGCAGGACTTGTGGCACCTTAGAGACGAACAAATTTTTTTGAGCATAAGCTTTCGTGAGCTACAGCTCATTTCATCGGATGCGTTCAGTGGAAAATACAGTAGGGAGATTTATATACACAGAGAACATGAAACAATGGGTGTTACCATACACTGTAACGAGAGTGATCAGGAAAGGTGAGCTAGTACCAGCAGGAGAGGGAGGGGTGGGGGAAGCCTTTTGTAGTGTTAATCAAGGTGGGCCGTTTCCAGTAGTTGACAAGAACGTCTGAGGAACAGCGGGGGTGGTGGTGGAGGGAATAAACATGGGGAAATAGTTTTACTTTGTGAAATGACCCATCCACTCCCAGTCTTTATTCAAGCCTAAGTCAATTGTATCCAGTTTGCAAATTAATTCCAGTTCAGCAGTCTCTTGTTGGAGTCTGTTTTTGAAGTTTTTTTGTTGTAATATTGCCACTTTTAGGTCTGTAATCGAGTAACCAAAGAGATTGAAGTGTTCTCCAACTGGTTATTTCCCCATGTTTATTCCTCCACCCCCACCTCCGCTGTTCCTCAGAGGTTCTTGTCAACCGCTGGAAATGGCCCACCTTGATTATCACTACAAAAGGTTTTTTCCCCCCACTCTCCTGCTGGTAATAACTCACCTTACCTGATCACTCTCATTACAGTGTGTATGGTAACACCCATTGTTTCATGTTCTCTGTGTATATAAATCTCCCCACTGTATTTTCCACTGAATGCATCCGATGAAGTGAGCTGTAGCTCACAAAAGCTTATGCTCAAAAAAATTTGTTAGTCTCTAAGTTGCCACAAGTCCTCCTTTTCTTTTTGCAGGGTAAGGAAGTAAGCTCTACTGGGTCCCTCCCAACCTAGGGCCCTATAGGGGCATTACAGTGTTTGGACCACTTGCTGGTCCACCCCAAGTTATACTCTCCGCCTTCCCCGCCCGGTCACTTCCTACCAGGCTGTGGCTCCTCTGGGGCATTGTCATGGGCTCAGGAATATCAGGTTAGTCTGTCAGTGGGACAAGACAGTCTACTCAGTTTACAACTCCCAAAGAAGAGAGAGCTGAATCTGGATCATCACGTCCAGAGTAGCTTTGTGAATGCTGCAGCCAGTCCTTTCACAGCTCCAGGCTCCTTTCACAGCTTCACAGTCTCACTTTCTGGTGCTGTTACCCACTCAATTTAGAGCACCAGGGTCCTTTTAATTATCCCTCCCTCCTCCCTAGCCCAGTACTGTTCTGTGCTGTGCTCGGGTTTAGTATGCAATCTGCAAACTCCATCACAGAGGTTCACCTTGTAAATTGAGGTGGTGCATTTACAAACATTGTTCAAGTATGTCACTAGCCAACTGAGAAGGAGAGATACTAACAAGTAGAGCAGAAAGCCTGAAGAGATGTGGAATTCACTTTCTGAACATAGTTTTCAAGAACCTCAGGTTTATGAGAGATTTTTTCGTAATGTCCAGTGGATTACAGTAGAATCTCAGAGTTACAAAGACCAGAGTTAAGAACTGACCAGTCGACCACACACCTCATTTGGAACCAGAAATACACAATCAGGCAGCAGCAGAGAGGAGGTGGGGGGAAGCAAAGACAGTACAGTATTGTGTTAAACTTAAACTACTAAAAAAAAAGGGAAAGCAGCATTTTTCTTCTGCATAGTAAAGTTTCAAAGCTGTATTAAGTCAGTGTTCAGTTGTAAACTTTTGAATGACCCATAAGTTTTGTTCAGAGTTACGAACAACTCCCTTCCCGAGTTGTTTAGTTATTCGTAACTCTGAGGTTCTACTGTAAAGTAAAAATATAAAGGGTAGGTTTTTATTATCTAGAGGTAAATAAAAAAATGACGCCTGACTCCAGTAATAGGTTATAGTTGATATTGAGTCCACTGAGGAAACTTGTTTTATTTGTAGACACAATACTGTTGTCTTTCATTAGTCACTTTGTTAAGAAGTATGTGCAGAGTGAACGTATGAATATTTGACCAAAGGAGAAAACCACTGATTATAGGACCAACCTTATTTCACAGGAGGGCCACAGAAATCTAAGCACAACCTTATGTGGGCCAAACAGATTCTACATACTTTAATAAGATTTAAAGTCACCTGCATTGATTTATATTTTAAGTTCAGCTTGTTTTGTATGTATTTAGATAGAAGCAACCTATGTATAATGTTGTCTATTTACACAAGCGTACACTAAAATGATGTAAACATGACGACAAAATGCTAATGAATTGGCTGTTATAATGTGTTGAAGCGGGCCATGGGCCTTATGGAATGCTCTGGTGGGCTGCAGGTTGGGCACCCTGGGTTATAGTAATACGTTGTTCGTTTGGCATGTCTAGAACCCTCCTGATACTGTATGTGTACAGTTGATATTTAGAGATTAATGATAGGATCAGTGTGTTTTTTAGTTTAAAAACAATAGCTTCCTGGAAGCTAGCCATCAGCTTTCCACCCATCAAAATGCTGGATTGTCAGCTTTGTTTCTTCAGCACTGGGAACAACTTTTTATTTTTTTTCTCCTGTTTACAGCTTCTGGAAATTAATTGGACAGGACTGACCAATCTTCTGGATGTTCCAGGACTGAAGTAAGCATAATAAAAGTCATCATGTCTGTTTTGTCTCCTTGTCCATCTCTTCAAAAAAAAAGAGTGTGTGTGGAAGGGGCAGAAAGTTAGAAAATCTAAAATATCCTGGTTAGATCTGAAACCAGCTAAATGTGTAGGTTAAATGTCTTATGGCCCATTGCCACTTAATATTCCATTTAGAGTGTTTAGAAATTATATAACAATGAGGATTTAATGATAAAAAAAATAGTAGTATAAGAAAGGATCGTGTCTAGAATAGCTGGTTGAAAATTTTCCAGCAAAACAGTTTTCAGTCACTTTATTCACAGGACTGGGATCCCGAACTGCCCACATGGAATGCTGCTGGGAAGCTGGGCAGCTGATCCAGGAGGCAGGAACCAGGGCAGCTGGCAAACTGAAAAAATCCATTTTGGTATTCCTGAAATTGAATTTTTCTTGCCTTTCCTTCCTATGAAAAATTGTGATTGAAAATTTTTGCAGAATGGAAAATTCTGTTTCTTATAAGCTCTCGTGTCTAGTAAGCTACTACTATTGTGTGTATATGTGTGAAACAGCAATATGCCTTCAAAGGCTTGAAACCTCCCATTCACTTCAGTGGGAGAAAGAATTTAAAAAAAAAAATAAAGAAAAAGTATTTATATGAATTTCAGTTACTGAGGTTTAAAATAATCCATGATTATGGTCTGCCTGTTTAAAATTCAGTAATATGGGGGGAAAGGGTATTCTCATAGCAGTTAGTTTCAAAGGTGTTCATGATTATTTTTTCCTCAATTTGAAGTGTTCAATTTCCTTCCTTTCAAAACTTTCTTGGGACCCTGACGAAATGAAGTGATGATGGAATATTTCTTTATATTTGAAAACAGAAGAAACACGTTGACCTGGGTTTCATGACTCTTTGTGATATTAATGGATAAAAATTCTTCATGAAATAAAGAATTGGTAGAGGGGGGAAAATGCTGTGATATAAAGGCTTTGATACTAACTAGGATAATACCATGAATTCCTTCACATTAAAGTTATCCATATTTAGTCAGCGCTTTAAACTGTTGTAATATTGGAGCAAAGACTAATGAGAAGAATGAGTTTGACTCAGACATTTGGGATCAAATTAGAAGACTGGCAGGCCAATCACAAAAGCCAAAATTATCAAACTTCAGTCTGATACCTGAAAATAAGATGCTTAAACTCTCAAGTGTTACTTGATTCCAGAGTCGTTTTGGTAACCTTGGATGAAGGAATGAGATGAAAATCCTTTATTACTCAAAATGTATGACTAAAACGTCACTTAAAGATATTTGAAGTTGTTGTGTGAAATCCCAACTGAATAAATTGAAATTAGAATTGCATTAATAAATTAGGATAATGGTTGCCTAACTGCTTTTGTGTATAGCCCACTTAAGACTGACTCTTCGAGGAAAAAGAAAAGGAGTACTTGTGGCACCTTAGAGACTAACAAATTTATTTGAGCGTAAGCTTTCGTGAGCTACGATGAAGTGAGCTATAGCTCACAAAAGCTTATGCTCAAATAAATTTGTTAGTCTCTAAGGTGCCACAAGTACTCCTTTTCTTTTTGCGAATACAGACTAACACGGCTGCTACTCTGAAACCTCTCTTTGAGGAAAGAAGTCCTCTTGGTGAAAGAGAAAATTATGTACTTCTAGAATATAGCCTTTGAGTAATCTTTTGCGGTTGTCAGCTAATAAAACTGATTAAGATATCAGCAACATTTAGGCTCACTAGACTTTAGAGATTCTTATCTCTCTCTAGATATATATTGTTTGCTTGGATGTAAATGTAAATAAAGCTGTGTAAGTTTGCCAAAGTCAAAAACTCAGTAACAGTTACCATAGCACCCTCAATTTGTCCACTCATCTACATAATGTGTGCAACGTGGGCGAGGTGTAGTTGCTGTGGAAACTAAAACTGATTTGACTTGTGTTTACTTTCACCGGTAACACTTTAGTGCTGTATTGGCATTTATTTTCTTTGATTTGGGAAGATGGACGTTCAAAACAGATCTATTTTAGCTATTGTAACCAGTGGTAAATAAGATGTTGCTGCTTGCAAGGAAGGACATAAAATCTCCCATTGATCATCTAATTCGTGCTTGTGGCTCTGGCAGTTATAGCAGCTGTTTAGCGTTTTTGTTTAAATGAAGAGAAAATAATTTTATTTTGAGACAATATTTGAAGTGTTTGTCTTAAGTAATAACTTTAGATTTTTATCCCTAAATTGCCCCAACATTTTTTGTCACATGCTAGCAGGGATTAGGACTAACTTTGATGCTCCTCTCCTGCAATACGTAAGGGGTGCATTACTTGAGAGTTCCTTGAATTTCAGGGGAAACTTGTATTATTTGAAACTGGAAGGAAACTTATTTGAAACGGATAAAAAAAAATATCGGATTTTACAGAATATAATTAACTTATGATAAAAATTGTCACAAGACCTCACAGAAGCCATGAGCTTAGTAGAATTCAATGTTTACATGGGTACAGAATACCCACAGTTATGTTAGATAGGATCGTAAGAACTTCGTAATGTGACATAAACATTTATACTTCAGGGCACTAGTGAACCATTTAACTGGCCCGGATTAGGAGAACACTTCACTTTTGGGCAAAATATTCCATAATTGTCCAGTATGTGTTTTCTTGCACCACCCTGAAGCATCTGGTAGGGAGCTGGATGGATCACTGGTCTGATGCAATTTTTCAATTCTTATGTTCCTATAGCAGTGCTTGCCATTAAGAAGTCAGTTGTTTTCTAACAGGTGCCATAGTTACCAGAGTTATTTCTTATTTGAGGTGTAGGAGGAAACTGAGGAATTACAGATATAAATGGTGTGTGGTGTCCGACTGCTAACAAATAACTGACTTAGTAGCAACTACTGTACATCAGCCTTCTGTACAAAGTTGAAAATGTTTTAGTAAACCAGTGGTATTTTCTCTATAGTCTGCAGCAATATAACATTTAGAAGAAAATAGTTCTTTCTTGAGAGAAGACTTGGTAGCATTTTCGCTTTACTAGACACAGCTCGTCTTGGAGTGAAAAAATGTAGCAATTCCAGTTTTGTCACAGTCCAGCAGTCCCAAACTCAGGATGGTAAATATTTGAGGTTAACTGGTAAAGCTCCACCCATTCCAATAAGCTTTGTAACCACAGGCCCCTGCTGCTGTCTCATTATATGTTTATTTTGCTGGTTTTCACTTGAGCTGTAAAACCTATCATTATTGGCTAATGTGTCACAAATATCTAGTTTTAGGCTTTTTACTTGCCATATTTTGATTCCTCTATTTGACTCCATGCACCCACTAAAGATAAAAACATTTTGAAGACCCAAAAATATCAGCTGAGTATTTTGGTGAGAAAAATTTGACACTACCAGTTTCATTAAGTGACCAACTTCTAGGGCTTGGAAGTGGAGTTTCAGGGAAGGTTTGGGAGTGGTGCCTTCTGACAGTTGCATGTTTCCCTCAGCTAACATGCTTGTTCAGAGATGCATGGGAGTCAGGAGGAGGAGGCCTTCAAAGCAAATTTGTAGCATTCATGTTCAATGCCTATTTTAGTTATCCAGTGGTCAAACTACAGGTAACTTGTTGATTCTGTTATCAGCCTCTGTTTTCAGAGATTTATCACATACCAGCAAATACTCTCCCCAAAATGAAACTTTAATATGCTTTGATGCAACATTTCCATCCTACGTGTTTCTTTACATAAGTGTTTATTCATGTGTTAAAAATGTTGGTTTACTGCCTAAAAACATTTTAAACTTTCAGCTAACTCAAAACTGGTTTAGTCAGTTTTAAACAAAAAACAGACAAACAAACAAAAATCAAAGAAAAGACAATAATATGAAAAGGAGTTTAAATATCCAGGAACTGTAGTGCCTTTGTAACCCACACACCTCTCGGGTGTGTTGCTGTGTCCCATTTAGTGGCACTGAGACTGCTTAAAGATTAAACAGCCGTAGCTAAGAGGCACGTGGGTTTTAGCTCATGCAGTAGAAACTCATGCATTTAGCTCCAGAGGTCCCAGGTTCTATCCCACCCGCCAACAAGTGTCATCGGTGTTACACCTAGGTACTGTTTTCTCTCTTCTGATAAAATAAAACTTTCTGACAGTGCAACTTGCATTTGGATTTGAATGTGTCGTCAAAACTCTGGGCAGTTCTGAGGGATATATGTGTAGGAGTAGGTGTGTTTTGTGCTAGTGAAGGATGTCAAGAACAATGTAAGATAGTGGTGACCAAGCTGACCACTGTAGTATGTGTGCA
This sequence comes from Eretmochelys imbricata, assembly GCF_965152235.1. Lineage (NCBI taxonomy): Eukaryota > Metazoa > Chordata > Testudines > Cheloniidae > Eretmochelys > Eretmochelys imbricata. The sequence continues at coordinate 248,237,100 of NC_135573.1, forward strand.
TCCAGAGAGCAGTAGGTGAGTGCTGTTTTATTACAGCAAGGTGCATATTTTAGTAGAGACCCAAATTGGGGCACAAAATATATCTTGTGATTAGGGCCTTGTCAACACTTGAGAGTAGCCCCAGTTCAGCAGTTGGTGGGGTCTGGGCTGTACTCTTCTTGTGCTGACAAGGGGGGAACCAAGAATTCACCTATTAGTTAGTTCAATCAGTGCAAACGCTGGCTTGCCCTTGTCGACACTTAGCAGTCAGCACTTGTTCCGCTATACCAATTGCTGAATCAAGGTTACACCTGCGTGCAGAAAAGAGCTTAAATAAATTGTCCATGTTGTATGTCCTGTTGTGAGTAGTCCAGAACATTTGCTGTTATTTATTATCCTAAGTCTTGTCTACACTGAAATTTCAAAATAGCACCTTTAAAATGTGTGGCTTCACTGGCAAAATCAAACCCGCAGTTCACCACTGGCACAGCTGAACCAGCTTTAGCAATAATTGAAGCTGTTCTTTAGAGAGGGCTCAGGTATGTTTCACTATGTTATCTAACTGTGGTTACTAACTCCTAAACCTCCCTACGGTGCTGCTACCACTCACACGGTACCAGTAGTGAAATACCTGTCCAATTTTTACAAGTGCAGACAATACAGCCAGACAGTGTTGTTTCTCTAGAAAAGTGCTAATGTTTCAGAGCTCAGTTTAGACCCTATCTTAATATTTTTCTCATTGGCATTGCTCAGGAGAAATAAGATTTTGTTAATGATTCCTAACGAGTATGATTTTAGTGTCCTCCTCTTCATAGTGTGACACTAATTCTCTGTTCGCTGCAGGCTATACTTCACTCTCACCGCACACGTTTTTTCTTTGTGCATTTTGTTTTTAATTTAAACCCTCCTAATTTCTTTGAATGCATGCAAAAAGATAGCTTGTTTTGTAACAATACAACACAGCCTAGCTTTCCAAAGCATAGATGAATGATTAAAATAATTACATTTAAAAACTAAAATGCATAACAGTGAACATCTGCTTCATCAATATATAATGGAGGTAACAGACCTTATACTTTATTCAGTAGCCTTTTTTTCTGAATGATGATGGTGAGAGGCCCTACTGGGTCAGACCAAAGGTCCATCTAGCTCAGTATCCTGTCTTCCGATAGTGGCCAGTGCCAGGTGCTCCAGAGGGAATGAACAGAACAGGTAATCATCAAGTGATCCATCCCCAGTCGCTCATTCCCAGCTTCTAGCAAACAGAGGCTAGGGACACCATTGATGGACTTATCCTCCATGAATTTATCTGGTTCTTTTTTGAACCCTGTTATGGCCTTGGCCTTTACAACATCCTCTAAGGAGTTCCACAGGTGCATTGTGTGAAGAAATACTTCCTTTTATTTGTTTTAAACCTGCTGCTTATTAATTTCATTTGGTGACCCCTAGTTCTTGTGTTATGAGAAGTAGTAAACAACACTTCCTTATCTACTTTCTCTATAGCAGTCATGATTTTATGGACCTCAATTATATCTCCCCTTAGCCATCTCTTTTCCAAGCTGAAAAGTCCCAGTCTTATTAATCTCTCCTCATACGGAAGCCATTCCATACCCCTGGATTAATTACACTTGTTGAGGGAAAAGCAGAATGTACAGCAAGAGAATTCTAGGCCTTTCCATTATTTTACATCTGCTGCTTCCACCTGGTGGCCTTTTGGGGTGAAAATGCTGGATGGCTTAAAATTAAGGCTACAATTTAGTAACGGGTATTTTTAGTAAAAGTCATGGACAGGTCACAGGCAATAAACAAAAATTCATGGCTAAGACCTGTCCATGACTTATATTAAAAATACCTGTGATTAAATCGGGGGGGGGGGCACTTCTAGGGAGGGGGAGGTGCCCAGGGCCAGCAGTACCAGTAACTGGTCCACGGCTGGTCTGACCAGTTGCCTGGGGACCGCTGCAGGGGCCAATGGACCACAGCTGCCAGGGCTGCTGATCGCAGCTGCTTCCGCTGGCTGCCCCCCAGGGTCTGCAGCCAGGAGCCACGGACCACGGCTGTGCCGGCTGTCCCAGGACCACTGCTGGGGGCCACTGGAGCTGCGGCTGGTGTGGCTGTCCCCAGGGTTCACCTGAGTAGCTCGTCCCAGAGTCAGCTGCTTGGGTAGCCCTGGGGTCAGCCACACTGACCCCTGCAGGAGTCACAGAGGTTGTGGAAAGTCATGGAATCCATGACTTCTACAACCTCCGTGACAGACATGAAGCCCTACTTAAAATCCAAATAAATTAGAGGGAAAAAAATCTTCAATTTCCACAGAAGAAAATGTGCCTTGTAGCCAAAAAAAATTGGCACGTACACATGCAGCTTAATTGGTGAACAATGTAAACAAAATGTTGATTGGTACAAAGTTTCTGTACAGTGCCATGCAAGAAAGAGGAAAAACCACACCTCTCTGTCCTTATCTCCTCTGCACAGAATACGCAGACATGTTATTTCTATGCTGTAAGATGTAAAGCCCACTCCCTTCTCACTGAGGATTTTGCCCATATACGTGAAAACTTCAGTAATGACTCAAAACCTACTGGCTTAAAGTAGTCTTACTACAGCATTTTTGCTTATTGTCCTGTAGTATGTTAGTACTTTAAGGATAATTCTAGATCTGCTAAGAACTTCTATTATGAAGAAGATTGCAAGGTGTCATGCTCAAGCAACTACAGTACGTTAATGTCTCATGAACATGTCCTTAAGATCTTTTATCTTGTTAATTAATTGATATTTTTTATCCAACAGTGGTTTATCGGATACCATAATATTGGATATAATATCCAACTACTTGGTGCTTCCAAATCGAATCACAGTTCCTCTTGTGAGTGAAGTACAGATTGCACAATTGCGGTTCCCTGTACCAAAGGTAAGCACTTTTTGTAGTATAAAGTAAATTGGTATTAATATATCAATTGAGTATAGTATTGATGTTTTTCAAAATATACATATATGTGTGTGTGTGTGTGTATACAACATTACAACTTACTCTGAATGCAGCCATATTGTTTATATTGACGTTCCATTTATTAGTAGTTTATAAAGTGTTTATAAATGATAGCTGTAAGTGTGACCCCAAATCCATTACCGTCTGCATTGGCAGAACCTTTTCCTCCACTAACCAAAGAGTATGGTTAGTGGTTTAGACCAAAGCCCCAGATGGGTATTTTTATTTAAAAAATTAAAATTAACTATTTAATTTTAGATGTTAGCATTTGTGGACAGGTGTGGTGCTGCAGGGACGCTCTGCCTTAATTTCCCCCAACAGGTTGTCACTAAGTTTAGCACAGTTTTAATTAATTGAACAGCCACTCCGCCTCCAGCCCCCTCCCTCCCTTCTGAGGGTTCTCCTTAAAAAGGCCCATCACAGATAGATTTGGTCACCTCTTCCCCTTAAAGGAGCCAGCAACTCTGTGACACCTGTGTTTACAAAAAGTGCCATTAGCATTTTAATTACCTTGTCTCTGAAGACCTCAACTGAAGGAAGTCAGATACTGTAGATTAAAGTTATTACTATAAAAATGTTTGGAAATACAAACTAGTAGTACTCAACATTAAATACAAATATAGTCTCAAAATAGTGATGGAATGTTTTTAAAGGATTTACAGAAACTGGTTTTGAGACTGTTAATGATATATATTTCTAGATCACTAAGTAAACACTTCTTCATTTTCTCAGGGTGTTCTAAGGATACACTTTATTGAAGCTCAGGATCTGGAAGGGAAAGATACTTACCTAAAGGGAATGGTCAAGGGAAAGTCAGACCCTTATGGAATCATTCGTGTTGGCAACCAAATCTTCCAAAGCAAGGTCATCAAAGAAAATCTCAATCCAAAGTGGAATGAAGTGTATGAGGTACAATCTGCCAGAGTTTGCGTTGCACAGTTTAAAATAGTTTTCCAATATGAGTCACTTTGTTCTGGTCAGTGGAAAATATTAGGGAGATTTCGCAGATAAACTTCTGAATGTGTCTCCTGCTAAAATCCCAGTTACTGATACATAAAGGTCTATTGATTTAAGGTGTAGCCTTCTTTAGTCTGGGATTAATCCCAGTATTTCTGAAGATAAATTCTAGACATGCTATCAAAACATTAACATGTGTAGTATGAATGTCAGAGTGGGCTAGATCCATCCCATTCTTTTCAGGGAAGATCTGTCATTAAATTTTGCCATCATCACACATAAATCAAGAGATTTTTATCACATTTAACAGAAAAATAGAATATTAAATCAAATCACAGTGCAGTAGCATACATATTTCCACCTACAGAAACATGGATATACAGTTAATTAAAATAAGTGAGTCTTTCTAAAGCCAGGAAGTGCTGTGTTAAGTCTAAAACTTCATCCTAGTCTGTTAACTCTAGATAATGCTACTGATACATTATAATGCATCTAGTTTTCAGCATTTGAATGCTAAAATCACTTTAAAATAGTTGACTTGGTCCCCAAATTCAGATTAAATATTTATTATTTATGTATTATCATTGCTTTGTGTGGTGACAAATGCACAGTGGTTCATTTATTTAATTGGGGATTGGTCCTGCTTTGAGCAGGGGGTTGGACTAGATGACCTCCTGAGGTCCCTTCCAACCCTGATATTCTATGATTCATAATGTTTCACTATTGTTTTGCTATAGTAATAATGACTAGGTAATCTCATCCGTCTATCTGCTAATAACTACTATACTCCTAGGCCTTAGTGTATGAAAATCCCGGACAGGAGCTGGAGATTGAGCTCTTTGATGAAGATCCAGACAAAGATGACTTTCTGGGAAGGTAAATAATACAACAGGAATATCTATTGTTAAATACGACCAAAGAAATGAAATGTTCTGAAATACAGAGTTGGAATTTCTTGCATATATTGAGGTTTGCTGTAAAATAAAATTTAAAAATAACGTTTATCTTTTTAAAAAATTGTAAATAAGCAAATATAAGAATTCCCTAATCCCCTGGATATGTATTCTGGAATCCTAAACATATATGTGACTATTGAGTACCATTCTATAGATAAAATTGACCTCTATTTGCATATGAAAACACTTTAAAAGAAGTGAATTAATTCTTAAGCAATCTAACATTTTGTACAAGTTTATTCATAGATTCATAGATATTAAGGTCAGAAAGGACCATTATGATCATCTAGTCTGACCTCCTGCACAGTGTAGGCCACAGAATCTCACCCACCCACTCCTGCGAAAAACCTCTCACCTATGTCTGAGCTATTCAAGTCCTCAAATCGTGGTTTAAAGACTTCAAGGAGCAGAGAGTCCTCCAGTAACTGACCCGTGCCCCATGCTACAGAAGAAGGCGAAAAACCTCCAGGGCCTCTTCCAATCTGCCCTGGAGGAAAATTTCTTCCCGACCCCAAATATGGCGATCAGCTAAACCCTGAGCACATGGGCAAGATTCACCAGCCAGATACCCAGGAAAGAATTTTCTGTAGTAACTCAGATCCCACGCCATCTAACATCCCATCGCAGGCCATTGGGCCTATTTACCGTAAATATTTAAAGATCAATTGATTGCCAAAATCATGTTTTCAGAATATTCTTTCTAAAAATGTCTAACTCTGGACTGAAAAAATTAAATGCTTGATGGAAATAGATATCATTGCAAAGTCAAACCTATGGGGGTGTGTGTGTGTGTATAAATATATAAATATTTCCTTGCAGACAAAGTAAAGATAGCTTCAAATAACCAAATAACTGCACTTTTTTTCGTTCTAAGCAGAGTTTGAAAAGAAACCTTGACACTTTACTTGTCCAAGAACTAACCCTGATAGACTGTGTGAAAAATACCTGAACTGCCACATCTTCCCCAACAAAATGCTCATCCACTGCAGCTCCCCATGAAAAAAACATTTTTGTCCCACAATAGATTCCATCCCTCCTCCTTCAAATAATTCTGCCATCTTACCTCTTACAAGGCTTCTGTGCTGCCTCTGCTGGTCTCTTCAATGTACATGAATTCCTTGCCGTACCCTCCCTCCCTCTAGTTCCTTCTCTACAACTGGGCCAACACTCCTTGCTTTCCCCTGGCACTTTTAAAGAAGCAGCAGCTCAAAGGCTTCTCGGCTCACTTTCCCCACGCCATATTGTAAAAAGAGCAGCAGCTCAGTCATGCTGTTCCCTTGTCATCCCCTCTGATCTTGTTCCAGCCACTTGGCTCCCTGACTTCCCTTTGCCATGTTAAAGGAGTAGTAGTGCTTGACCATTCTGCTACTTTTCTCCCAGCTCCTCTCTTGAGAAGGAACCTGCTGCACACGGGTGATGACTTTCATTTTTCTCGGTGGGTGCTCCACACCTGCTCTGCTCCAAGACCCACCCCCACCTCCATTACGCCCCTTCCCCCAAAGCCCCACCCTCACTCCGCCTCTTCCTGCCCCCACTCCTCCCCTTCCCCCAAGTGCCTCCCACACACCGCCGAACAGCTGATCGGCAGGTGGCTGGTGGTGCTGAGCACCCACTATTTCTTTCCATGGGTGCTCCAGTTCTAGAACACCCACAGAATCGGCGCCTATGCTGCTGCAAAATTATACTTGCCAGGATAAATGGGTTTTTCAAGTCCTATGCTAGGCTTTGTGATTCCCCTCTAAAGTGTTTTTGTTCTTCTAGTCTAATGATAGATCTAACTGAAGTTGAGAAGGAACGCCTCCTAGATGAGGTAAGTCTATCACTGTTTGATAAGAAAACTCTTGCTGTGTACTCACTTGTTTGCCCCTTTTTTTCCCCCATGGCAATCAGTCTTGCAGTCCTTACACATGAGTGAACTCTAGTGGCATGTCCCATGGTCTTGTCCCATGGATTATAGTTGTTAAAGACTTCATTGGGATTAGTCAAAGGAGTGAGAGATTTGGATCAGTGAAGGTTGCAGGAAGAGGGCCTTCAACTTTTGTCACACCATGCCTAGGGATGCCAGCATATGCAAGCAGGGATTAAGCATCAGAAGGATTGATGTGTTTTTTGTGATTTGGTCTTTGTAAAAAGCAAAAGCTCAGTAGAATAGTTTCTTTTGCGTAGATGAAGTACTATTAGACCTGTCAAACTAATTAAAGTAACACCTGTTACACAGTTTTGATCGTGGAGTGGAATTTTGTGCCATACAGCAGCAGTCTTATGGATTTACTGTAACATTGTATTGTGTTTGTAATTCCCAGACACCTTTTAAATTTTTTTTTTAAGAATTATCCCAATGATTTACAGCATTTGGTGCTGCAAGAAATTGGGACTGCATGACTGGCTAATTTATGTTATGGAGCTGACCAGTTGTGTTGTTATATCTTTAGTCATTTATGTAATGGAGCACATAACATCTCTGAATCCTTTCACCTTTCAGACTCTGCAGATTAGAGCTCTTCTTGATTTATTCTAGTTTACAATTAAAAAGAAGTCAATTAGCCAATTGTAATGATAGCTGTTCATCAAATGGTGAACTCTTAGCTATTTATTATCATTTTGCTTAATTTGCTTTGTTTGCAGTGGTTCACTCTGGATGAGGTCTCCAAAGGAAAATTGCACTTAAAACTGGAATGGCTTACATTGATGCCAACGGCTGAGAATCTTGACAAGGTATTAAAGTCGGAAGCAAGGTCCTTTATCCTAATTTCACTGCCTTTTCTTTCTGTGTTAAAATTTTAAATGAGCCAGTCCTCTAAATATAATAAGATTGGGGAGACGTGTAGTGTTACTCCTGTAGATACAGCTTTAGAACCTTTCAGACAAGTCCGATTTGTCTGTGACCCAAGCTGCATCTGTGACATTGTAGCAGAATTACTGAAGATCATGGGACAATGGTTAAAGGAAAACTATGGCTTTGTGAGATTTAGTTGTCTTGTAGCACCAGGCAACTAATTTAGTTCTTTATGGATTTATTTTTACGTAGCAATTATACTATTTTTTGTGAATTAAAAATATTTTGAAGCTTTGTGGAAATATGAGATCATCTTTAAATACACATTGCTAGTTAGAAACTTCTCACTGATGGAATTCAGTTTTAAAAGAGCTACCCATAGTAACAGCTTCAAAGATCCTAATAATCCTTAAAGGCTGAACATTCAGCTTTTTTAAAGAGCATATCTTTAAAAACAGATAAAAAGATTGCACCAGTATCCCTGCATATAGTATGTAAAGACATTTATGGATTTTGAGTGCTCAGTATCCTGATATATTAGACACAGTGAATATTCTTAACAGATGCAATAAATATGCTTAATGGTGCTCGGTTCCTAAATTACATAGCATATGGGCATAGCTTGGTTAATAATGAGCCTAGCTTGAAGGCAAAGTCTCCAGATGTGTTGTATATCCTGCACTGTTTCATGTAACCATCTGTGGTTGCATTGGCATACTTTAATAAATTATCATATACACTTAGAGTTAACAAGTCACTTTTTATTTGTTTTTCTATTTTTACCTATGTAATTATTAAAGAAACACTAACAATCTATTCAGGCGAATAAACTGATATTACTAAAATACTTAAAAAATGATGAAGACTGTCCTGTATGTAACTTTTTTTAATCTACCATTCGTCACCAGAAAAGAGCCAGAACTTTGTGACACACTAAAATTAAATTAGATTAAATTAAATTTTAAAAAAAGTTTGAGCAATGACTACTTTCTGGAATGAATTACTACAACCAATATTATTGAAAGCTATTCACAGACTCCTGCCAAATTTGGCATTGATGCTGGTGCACAGAGAAAAATAAAAATGTCTGTTATTACTACATGAGAAAGAAAGGGGGGAAATGGTACATCTGCATCTAGAGAAGGAGAAAATCACTGGGGAAATACATTACTTCTGGCTCCAAACAGCGTAAAAAAATCTTAAAACTGACAGTCTCTTATCAGGAGGCAGCCTGGACTGGAGTTGCGGAGACACAAGACTGCTGTAGATTAAGCTGAGTTTTGTTGGGATCATATTACTACAGTATGTTATCATTTATTAGCATGGTTGCAAAGAATTGAGTTAATTGATTCTCACCACAACCTTGTGGTTTAATCATGATTAGCTAGTAAACAACTTGTCTTGGTCCCTACTGACTGCAAAGTAAAGATGAGCATCATGCCCATTAACTTGAATCTTCAACATCATGTTCAAATCTTTTTTGTTTATGGAAGACCAGCCTGTTGGCAGAGCTGTTAGCTGTTATCTACCTTTTGGTCTGTAGACAAGCTTTCTTATGATTGGCTTTCACCATTCCTGCCATCTTTTTACTTTCATGTTTGTTTATTAATTTAATCCAGAGTAAAATATTCAAAGGTGCCTCAGTTTCACTGACTTTCAATGGGAAATGGGTGTCTAAATGTGTTTTTGAAAATGTTATCTGTAGAGTCTATTGCCATGGCAGCAAGGCACATTGAATACAAAAAGCTTTAAAATACAATTGACCAACCTTCATACAGCCACTATGTTCAGTCTCACCTTGTGCCAAATGTTAATCCCCAGAAAACCATGATAATTATAAAACTACATAAGGAACAAAAGCTAAAACAATACTAAATTGTCAACCAAATGCTAAACAAAATTAATCTTAATAAACTATACCTTTCTACTTACCAAATTCTGCTGGACCTCCAAAAGAAGGAAAAAATAATAGGTAGTGCTCTCCACTGAGAATTCTCGGCTACTTTCCTTAGTGTTTATGCTTGAAACTGACAGTGAGAGCTGATTAGCTGATCTCAAATCAGGTTTAAAATCGAGATCATTTTAGGCTTAGAATTTATCCCCCCAAAATTAAGAAAAGACTTCGGGATCTATAGAAAATCTTTAGAGAAGATAGGTTTATTTATCTAAAAATAGCATTCTCTGAAGATAGTATTTTGTCTGGATCAACACATATCAACTTTCCTCTGTTAAGGGAGGAATTGCTCTTCTATTTAGGAGGTTAATGGACTAGGTTGATAACAGACAGTTAAGTAGTTAATGTGACAAGGTGGGTGAGATAATATCTTTTACTGGACCAAGTTCTGTTGGTGAAAGAGACAAGCTTTTGAACTACACAGAGCTCATCTTCTGTGAGGCTCAGAAGCTTGTCTGTTTCACCAATAGAAGTTGGTCTAAAAAGATATTATCTCAGCCACCTTTTTTCTCTAATATCCTGGAACCAACATGGCTACAACAACATTGCAAACAAGTAGTTAATGTGGCGTTTGTACCGAATGATTACTAACAATGAACAATAGGTGGTTTAGACTCAAGGCTAAAGTCTTTACTAATGAAGCTATAAATTTATCTCCATTGTCACATGCCCCATGAGTTGGGAATCCACAAAAATTCTGTTTTTCAGGATCCTTAATACGAAGTGTCTTGTGTTTGCTGTAAAAGAGGCATGATCATGGGAATACTGCCAATACATTGCACTCAGGCCTATGCTAGGAAATTAGTTTGGTATAACTGCATGAAATCCATTCAATTTAGCTTTTGAGTGTTTAACAACATACTAAAAGAACTACCTGCCAAAATGTAAAATTACCTCCCAAGGTAACAGCAGGAACTTGTGCATCTTCTGATGTGGAAGTAAGAAACAAATGAGTTCCTAACTCCTGTCGGTGGAGACAGTTTCACTATCAGTGTATTGCTTATATAGAGTATTAAGAAATAGGATACGTTTAGCAAAAATTGCTGGCTATTTGTTTTATTTAATTGCATTTAATTAGGAGCTATATTAGACATCAGAGAAAACGTATGGGAAAAGCAGTGCTTGAAGTTCATAAGTAATGTGTGCAATACTATAAAATCATCTGAAGACCTTCAAGAAGATGGAACTCCTATTTAATCTTACACCTGATGTAATTTGTCTTATAAATCAGCTATATTGTTTATTACAACTTTTATCACTATATACATTTTTATTTGATTTGCTAATTATGAATACTATTATTTATAAGCAAGTGTTTTGATGTATTTGTGCATAAGAAAAAAATTAATCAGGGATGTATTACTATTTGCATGTATAGAAACATGCTTAGTATATATTCTTTAATTTTAGGTGCTGTCAAGCATTAAAGCTGATAAAGACCAAGCCAATGATGGGCTTTCTTCTGCATTGCTTATTCTCTATTTGGATTCAGCAAGAAATCTACCAGTAAGTCATATTCTGATAGTAGTCCACGCCTTAGATGGCTGTTACTTCCTTCTAGCACTTCTTGCTTAATAGTATGCCGCACTGCTTCACTAACCCACATGCCATGTTTTCCACTCTTGCTCATGTTTTCCCGTGTACAATGTAATGGTCCATGTCTCTCAGAAATTAGTACAATGTAGTTAACTGTATTTCATAAAGTCTGCTGTTTAATCAAGGTAATTTGTATAAGAATGCTCCTTTGATGGATTTGGCATAATATTTTATTATGTAATATTTTTCTAAAGAAAATAGTATGGACCAGCCTATAAAAGAGAAGAGGGCAGCTCCCATTACCTTGAGTTCAAGCCGACTTATATGTGTTTGGGCTTAGGAGCTGTTCCATAGTGAAGAATAAATTTGTGAGCATTAGTTTCAATTATACTTGTATATATAAAGGTGCCCAAGGGTAGGAAGGGCTGGTTATCTTGTAGTTGGCCACAGATTACTGAAGTGGTTTTCATACTTATAAATGATAACAGGAACAGAATGAACGATATCTTAAGTTGGAGTGTGAAGGATACCATTGGGTTTTCCCTCCAGTTGAACTGGTAGCTATGATGTTGGCTAAAACATTAACCCCATAAGGTTTTCAAACCAAGAAAAGGAAGTATGATAAAAGTGTGAAAATTTATACAAGTAATACTTTTTTTTAATTAGTGTCACTTAAAATATGGCTTAAATGGAAAGATGGAAAATATAACTCTAAACATGCTGAACAAGTCGTCCCCATTTCTATCTTCCTCAAACATCATTTCACAAGTCAGTTCATATATACTCTGGCATAGGTTGTATTTTTTTATAAAGTAACAATTGGTTGGAAATTGTGTTGATAGTTTGTATAAACTATAAAGGGAAACTTCATGTGTGGATTTGCACCCTGAGGCTACCTTGTTACTTCATTAGAAATGAATGGGGCATAAATCCACATAGAATTTACCCGTTACTCAACAGGAAGTCTCTGGAATCTGTCTATATAGTTTAATTTTATTGTATAGTACTCCAGCACTTAGGAAAGTATTTGTCTACCATCTACTTTTGTCTTTGAGAAATAGTACCCTACTGTCTATTGTGAATAATTATTCAACTACTGGGTTTTACTCAAATTAGAGCCAAGTTTTGAGTGTGTGTATGTATAGAAAATATTGTAAAACACAACAAAATCTGTTACTTCTCTATTTCCCCTTTCCTTAAAGCTCTGCTTCTCCATACTAGTGCAGCTTCCCCAGCAGGTAGCCAGGCACTTGTTGGGGAATCTGCCTCAACTCTGACTCTGACTTCTTCATATTCCTGCTTCCTGTAAACATCCAATAGCTTCATCTAATTTAGTCTTATTTCCCTCAAAAAGGTCAGATTAGAATTGAGTCTTTAAAAAAAATTATGTCTCAGAATAAATTTGAGATTTGCCTGCTCTTTGAGACAATATTTTTAGCTCAGAGTGTAGGAGTTTGTAGCATTCATCTTTATATGGTAGTAAAACCTCAAGGCATAATCTGATAGGGAACACTGATTCCTCAGTACTAGAATAATGTGAATTTTTGTCCCAAGTACAAACATGATTGCCTTCTCTTTAGTTAACTCCATTAATGAGGAAAATAGGCCCTGGCTGATACTGTCTATATACTGCCTGTCCAGAGCATATGACTGCCCTTTCTGCATTGCAGTTTGAGGAGTGCTATCCACTCAGGAAAAAGACCTGAGTGTTGCTGCCAACAGTTCAGCGATAACCTCAGCTTGTTCTGCAGTGTTGCCAAAAAAGCAAACAAAATTTTAGGATCATAAGGAGTGGAATAGAAAATAGAATTGAATATATTAAAAATGCCATTATATAAATCAATGTTACGCTCTCCTTTACAGTGCTATGTTCAGTCCTGGATACCCTATCGCAAAAATGATACAACAAAAATTGAAAAAATTCACAGATGGGTGAAAAATATTATTAGTGATATGGAAAGACCTCCATTAAAGAGAGACTGAAAAGATTGTTATAGATGCCAAATTAGTCTGCTATAATAACAATCTTGAAAGTTCTAGCAGGAATATTTCTTATATGAGGAAGAGGCAAAGAACAAGAGTGTCTTTCTGCTCTGGAATTGTCCAAAGGTGGCAAATTGTCTTCTATGTGTCCACCCTAATTCTGGTATGAAATAATATTTACAAGACAAAACATGAAAGGCGTCCGACTCTTCTCAATGTGCAAATATTTTTCAATGGAATAATTTTGTGTAATTGTTAGTTGGAAACTGAATCTCTTCAGCATTGACAGCTGTTAGTGATGCAGAACAAGGAAAGTTTACTTATACCATCCTTGATCAGTAGTACATTTCAGATCTAAGGCATTGGTGTCAGACCCACATGTTTTTGTAGGTAATCCCAGTCAGAGGCATTTAGTTTTAGTCAGAAGGCTTTCCATTAACAATATTTTTTTCAATCCCTAGCCATAGCTATCTCTATAAAGAAATGTCGCTTTGCATTCAAAGATGGCTTGTTAATGGTATTGCCTTCCCGTTGTGAATTACAAAGCATTGCATTTGAGGGAAAAGATCTTAAACTTTTCAGACTCCACAAAGACTGATGTTAGATGTGTTCTATCTTACACTGGAAATGGCATAGAAGAGGGCTTGTCATTCTTCACGTACTTAGTAGGACTTGTCATGTTAAAACATAAATGTGGAATATCCAGGGTAAGCCAGGAGAATGTTTGAAGATCACTGAGGGATCCTCTCATGGTTACTGTACTGTACGAGTACAATGTATTGATATAGTTTAAATACACAAATAACTTTGAAAACACCTGCCTTGCAGTGCTAAAGAAGTGGAATTACTTGATGAAAAAATATATGATGGGAAACATTTACTTATATGTTACATCTTGCAGTTATTCTGGAATCTTTTGACTGTTTTCCTTAACTTTCCTATATAGTAAAGCTGCTTGTGCATTCATTCTGCCACAATCCCATCACTCTCTTTCTCCTTCCATTTCCATCTTCCTAAGAGTATCTACGAGGGAAACTTTGGGTGTGGATACTTAAAAGAAAGGAGAGCATCGGGACTAGTCTTTTGTGAAAACACTACCTCACTCTATAGAGCACTATTTGTGAGTTCTCTGGTGTTATATATATGTTTATTTTGTTTACTTGCCAGAGTGTGGATTAGTTCTACTAAAGCCACTGACTCTATAGTGGAATGACAGAGCATGCAATTTGTTTTGCTGCATGGTTTCAACCAGTGTGCGTTTGTTTTTGTGCGACCTTTTTATTGCATTTTAGACATTTAAAATTTCATTTATTATTATAACATATCTGGTAAGTAAATTATGTTCTATGATAAGAAATCCAAGATGTGTAGGTTATTAACTAGTAAGAGCTTTTACTTAGATTGTTAGATTCATGGAGTAATAAAATACATACTGTATCAGCATACTGTGGACGAAATGTTGACTTTTAGTACCAGAGAAATGAAACGATGATAAACCATCCACAGCCAACCTCCTTTGTCACAGTCTTAAAATGAGATATAGCAGTATTTATGAGAACTTGCAATCTCCCCTCACCTGGTTCAGGTTTTGATAAAAAGTTCTTTGTAGCTCTTTGTGCTCCCCAAAGTCCAAAGACGATTGTAAATTCTATTTCACACCATTATGTTTTTTGTTATGCCAATTCCAATTCCTTTTCTCTATTTCAAATAGTCTTTGTTAGCCAGCAATGGCCCCATTTAGTGGGGACCCTCACTTCCTAAGGCTATGGCTACATTAGAGCGCTTATAGCAGCACAACTGCACCGATGCAGCTGTGCCATTGTAAGCTCTCTAGTGGAGCCACTCTAAATCAACAGGAGAGGGCTCTCCCATTGACTTAATTAATCCACCCTCAACAAGCGACGGCAGCTATGTCGGCAGGAGAAGCTCTCCCATTGACATAGAGCTGTCCACACCGGCGCTTAGGTTAGTGTAACTTATGTCCTTCAGAGGGGTGGCTTAGTCACACCCCTGAGTGAGATAACTTATACTGAGATAGGTGGTAGTATAGACAGAAGTACTTTGTGATTGCATTGAACGCTGTAGGGTTCACGGAAAACTGATGGCTGCCTTTGCATTTGAATAGTCTTGTATTTTGACAGAATCTTTAAACGGACAAGGTGGGTGAGGTAATATCTTTTATTGGATCAACTTCTTTTGAAGAAGATCACTCACCCACTTTGTCTCTCTAATATTCTGGGATGGACACGGCTATAGCTACACTACACACACTCTTTAAATACACACACTGCTATAAACAACTAGAGATTGGAAGCCATGTGTGTATTCAGGTTCAGAGTTCCTGAGCCAGAGAGAGCTGAATAAGCCTAGGAGGATGTGCAGATTAAAGTATTGCTGGTCGTCTCTTATTTGATCTAAGCCAAACACAATGGTGATGGACCAAAAGACAGCTGTTTGCCTGGTCCTTTCAATTAATATCCTTCTGTTTAAGGTTCAAATACCAAATCATATGAACTGTACATAAATATTTACACTTCATCTAATAAAATCTATAATACAATTAAATATCTAAATTTACAAATAAAAAGGCCTAAGCATAAAAACATATACTATAGTATATTTTCTTGGTACTAAAATTTCAAGGTAATTGGTGTTTTCTTCAATAAAAATTATTCTACTACCTGAAAACAAGATGTAAAGGAAATATTAATGTTAAATTTTGGTTGAAAGCTTCTATTTTTGTTGCTTCTTTTTAGATTTTAGTGTGTGACTTCACATAGGACATCTCTTCCAGGTATATCTCCCTTTTAGTCACTGGATAAAATCTACAAAAGCAGCTAGGTGACTAACGAGCCTAAATCCCTTTTCAAAAGTGCCTTAGGTGCCCAAGACACTTACAAAAATGGGACTCAGCTTATAAGTCACTTAGTGGGTAAAATTTTCATTAGTATTGACATGGCAGTGTCCTTTTTCGCTCAGAGTACTGGGTTGCAAATGTGTCTGCCTTTGGATTTTGATTTTGTACAGGTCATGTACAGGTCACACCCCGAGTTCAATACAACTGTTGCCAAGGTCAGTATTTTCCATAGATCACCAAAGGATGCTCTCAGAGCTTCAGAAGTTTCTGGAACCACACTTGAGACCACAGGAAGGATTTATGAGATACAGAAGTAATTAGTCGTTATGCTTCAAGGGATTAGTTGACCTCCAGCTAGGGTGAGGGAGACTACACAGCGAGGGTCTGATAGTAGGCAAGTCATAGTGATTTGGAATGGGTGGATTCACCACCCAAGCCACAGGCTGCATATTGCACTCTTCACTGCCCTGTGTGGACCCTGCTGGACTACATTAACATGTTCTAGGTACCTAGAGTATGCCAGCAGGGTCCACGAGGGTCAATTAGAGCTCAGCACACAGCCTGTGGCTTGGGCAGTGAATCCAGTGCCCCAAGCACCACTGATGATTGCCATGAACCCTCACTGCATAGTCTTCAGTGGAGGAGGAAGTGATTAAAAAGAGAGGGAATGTAATAGAGAAGGTGGAAGAGGAGGAAGGACCAACCTGGGAAGGAGGTCCGGGCCCTAGGTGGCACAGGACTGCAGCTTTCCTAGGGCCAATCCTCCCTTCTCCCTGTTTTGGGATGGAGGTCAGGGGTAAGCCTGGGTCCTTTGTCCACTCTCCTTTGCCAGAGGGAAGAGGAGGGAGAGAGGTCCTGGTTTCTCTGAGGAGAGAGGAAGGGAGGAGAGAGATGTCCCAGTTTCTGCAGGGAGGGGAGCGGGAGAGAGATGTCCAAGCACCCAAATGCCTCCCTAATTTTTTTTCATAAACATCCCTACAAGTCTCAGATCAAGGTTGGCATCTCAATTAGTAGTCCTCTCTGTCTCACACACTCTTTATAATTTACAGTGTAGCTATATATGAGAAAGTTGTTACATTGTTGCCCAGAACAGTGTTGGAGAGGAAAATATTCACTGTTTCACTGAAAGCCAAGTTACATGAGCTGCTAAAAATAACAGATGTGTCCAAAAGTCAGAATTGAGGATCTATGAAGTATAATATTTTCAGAGAAGTACATCTACACATAAACAGTTGGATATTCTTTAATATCATCCCACTAAGTAAGAATATAGTATCTTGTCTTTATAGAGTACCACAATTCTTCTTTTCTTTTTATCATGATTTATTGATCTCTGGTCATTTCCTTGATCCTTTCTATTCATACTGAAACACAAACATCTAAACTCAATGCCAGGAATACTATAGTACATGCTCTCCTAAGCCAGGATATGGCCAATGACTTCACAACAAGAATATTAAAGAATTTGTTTTTTCTTCTTTTCAGAAAGAACTGACACTTAATTTTAGTCAGCAGTGCATTTGAATTTTAGACGGATTTTCCCTTGGCAAATTACTGGTAGCACTGCGTCCTGTCTTAAGTGTGGCATGTTTGAAAAGCTGCTAGTGCTAATTCTTGGGCTGCCACATGCTTCAGCTTTTTAAGCAGAACTCCCCATTGCAATCAGTGGGATATTGTGCTTGAATAGGATAGGTACAAAATAGGAATAGGATGGTACAAAACCTTGGAAGGCTTTTGTTTCCTTTATTTAAAAACCCTTTACTTAATTCCTAAAATTACCCCCTCCTGAGTTGGTGGCAATGCAAATTTCCCTTTATGTTTTACAGTTTGCTTGCATTACTTCAAGGATAATATGACTATTAATGAAGTAAAATGAGAAACCTTGTTTAGTTCGTGGAAAATGGTCAGAGGGCTGAATTGTCATTCCTTAAATCTGCTCAGATTTCTATTGCTGATAGATTTGCACATCCTCAGTTCAAACTAGTAAAATATGTTGCATTCCCAGTAGCATGTAAGATATTTGCATTGGTCTATTGGCAAAGAAAAAGAAGAACGAGAAAAGAAGATGAAAATGCTTACATTTACAATGAACTAAGCCTTATTAATATTTGGAATAATTATATATTTATTTTCCCATAAAAGCACTCTCTCTCGCATCCCCATTTGATTTTATCTTTCTTTGTGTCAGCTTCTGTGTTGTGGTATTTCAAAAAACATATTTTCTCATAATAGGAAAGAGCAATGTATAAAAGGGCTTTTGGGAAAAGCAGCACTTCATATAATCCTTTTAGTAAACCTGGGTGCCTTTTTGCATATTAACAGAAATGATACAGGAGAATATAAAAGGATAGAAAGAAAATGAGTGTATTTTAAAAGCAGACTACTTGTAGTAGAAGAGGAAAGAAGAACAAAAGACTTTATTGAGCTATTTTGAAGTAACTTCTACTTGGTTATTCTTGCTTCATTGTTTTGGGGGGAATTTTTTTTATTTGTGTCATGTCATTAATTAATTAACCTAGTGTAATCGCTTCATTGCACAACTTATTAACCCTTCATATATTCTCTTCTGACTTAAAAGAATAATCCATTAAACTTTAACCCTGATGGCTTGAAGAAGGCTGCTGTTCAGAAAGCCCTAAAGGTAAAACTAATACAGTTTTCCATTTAAGGTCACAAAGTTAATTGAAAACGCACAAATGTCTGCAACATGTCTCTGCCAAAAGTGGATGGAAGTTCTATTGTCAGCAATGCATTTAATGCCAGAATATTTAATTCCTAGCACCAAGAAGTAAATGACATGGTCAAGACATAAACAGAGTATTTTGGTCTGTGAGAATTTGGCTCTAAATCAACTAAATGATGCACAGTTGGCTTTAGAATTCTGATTTAAAGTAATACTTCATCAACAAAGCTGACACCTCCCACATGCCGAATAAGACTTGGTTACTCATTCAGAAATAGGTAATAAACACAATATTTTAGTCCTGTTGGATTTCTAAGGTACGTTTTCAGTTGGATGTTTTTCCTAGAAGCTGTCAGTTTCCATTCAGGGCTCAGTCCTGCAAGATGTTGAGCACTCTTGTCCCAACCCAACAAAGTACTTGCTTAACTGTAAGCATATGAGTATTCTGATTGGAGAATCAAAGCCTTAAGGAGATGTATCAGAAACTGAGCTCCACCTCATTTTAAGACTTATATATACAAGTTCTTAAAAACTGTGTTCATTGACACCATGATATGAAAAGTACAGTCTCTCTATTGTTAATTTCTGAAATCTTTAAGAATCTCTGCTTTAGTGACTGCTCTAAAAAATAGAGAACTTTAAATACTAATTTTCTCTATTGAGGAGTTGCATGTCAATTTTGAATTAATGTCGTGTCAATACACCTTAAATACATTCTGAATGTATCCTTGTCTTGCATTATATTTTATTTGTTTCTTACATGAAAGAAAGTTTAAAAAATAATGCGTTTAAAATGTTCTTTTCCTTGATTTGATTTTTATAAAAATTCTTTGGGTCATAAATACATAAACACACATAGATTATATTATGTCCAGACATATTGCATGTAAAGTCCAGAGATTAGATTTAGAGAATAATTTGAGAACAGAATGAATATAAGGTGGAAATTGGAAAAACTTGTTGAAATAGCAGTTTGCAAGTTTAGATGCTGACATTCCTGTGAACAGTAAATTCAACCTGCCAAAGATATCTATTATGGAGGCAAGTGGGAGGGTGGTGCGCGCACGCATGCCCACAATATCATTTATTTCATTAGGACTAAAATGATTACGTAAAGCCACTGTGTAGTCAGTATTAGTTATAAGAATTTTTGCTAATGCCGCTATTGTTGTTTACATCTTTCTACAAAGAAAATACATTTTTAGGCAACATTTTGTGAAACAAAAAAAAAATCAAAATAAATCTTCCTTATTTAAGTCTGCAGATAGCATTCTTTAACTATGTTGATGGATTTTAATCTTGTTTTCATTGTATTCCCTGAACACTTACATTCCAACTATTTTGGGTGGGACTAAATATTTAAAGTTTAAAAACAGAAATTGAGCATTTGTCCATGAAAGGAATACTCCTTTAACATTGTGCTTTAAAGGAAATTCTGACAATAAGCAAAATGTATCTGATAAGAATCATGTCATATCATAGGAAGTATGAGATGTAGAAGATTAATATGAGACATGAACTGATTCTTAATACTTAAGTTCAAAACAAGAGTAATGATTCAATCATAAAGTACATTTTTGTGACCTTACATGTTTTAAGTAGGGTTCAACTAACTTTTCTGTTTAATTTATGTCTAATCTCATTAATCTCTTTTGGGTAAAATCTAAAATAAATTAACCTTGTATACTGTTTTCTTAAATTGCATTAACAATCTCTTGAGATGATTATCTTTTATGTCTAACTTTTCTCTCTGGCTTAAATTTTTATTTGATAGGCCAATCTAAAATGTGTTATGGAAATACATGGTTAGAAATATTTCTATTTTATATAGTTTGATTCTAAATTAATGTTTATTTTTACAGTTTGAGCTAATACTATGCAGCTGTGAGCTAGGCTCAGAGATGGGAGTTGATTGATTCTCTAATAAAGAGTATTTGGTAAACTATAGAAATACCTATCAGGTACATTACAGTGCACCTTCATTCTTCCCACCTAAAAAGGAGAAATGTTGATGACCTGGTGTTAAATCCAGTTTAATTATACAATAGCATTGTACATAAAGTAAGCTTCCTGAGTTGGCACTTTCTCCATATCTTCCATCAGCATGCAAACCGCAACGTTCATTTTGTTGTTCTGATGACACTCTGTCAGTTGTAATGCTCATTACAAGGTTGGGAGGTTGCCCTTTTCCAAACAGTTTCATTCAAAGGGTAGCGAGAGAACAATAGTTGGAAGGACTCTGAAACCCCAACTTGCTTGTAGCACTGTTCTTAAACTAGTCTACTATGGATGGGTGAGTCTGTATTGTTGCTGTATGTTAAGCAGCTAAGAAGCCACCAACCATGTAAATGTGTGCAGATCATGCTTTCTGTTAAATACTGAGGATAGTAAAAATGCTTATGGCAGAGTGCATACAATTTTGATATTTAAAAAAAACAGATTGGGTTCAAAGGCTGAGGGGTATTAAATACTGGAGTGAAATTGAAGTAGAGGGAAATGTAATAGCATTTTCTTAAGATGAAGTTTACACTTTCTTCTCTTTATCAGTCAGGAAAGAAGATAAACAGCAACCCCAACCCTCTTGTCTTATTGTCAGTTGGACACAAGGCACAGGAAAGTAAGGTAAGCTACTGTCCTCAACACTTAGCTCTTTCAGAGACATTTGGGTCCTTAACTATATGTGCTTGGCAGTGGACTACCAAGCCTTTAGCCCCTAGTGCAAGTTGTAACCAAAAATCAATTTCAAGTCTTATCTATCTGAAATGAGCTGGTGGACTCAGTCTAATGTCCAGTTATCCAACTAACCAAAAACCACCCCCACAATTGGCACTAATTAGCATCCTTACTGGCATTCTCAGAGAGAGGCCAGAGACTGAATGAGCATGAACATAGGTTATAATCTCTTTGTCGCAGAGATTGCCTTTTTGGTCTGTGTTTGTACAGCACCTAATGCAGTGGAGTCCTAGTCCATGACTAGGGCTCCTCAGCGCTGTGGTAATATAAATAAATAATAATCATCAGAACTACCTGTTCTTTTTCAAGTGATGTCCCTCTGGGTGCTCCACTTCAGGTGTTGGTGCATCCCTGCGCTGTTGATTAGAGAATTCCAACAGCAGTGCCATCTGGGTCACATATGCACTGTTCCCGTCTCGTGGCACCATTGGCACCTCATCAAGCACACACGACCTGAATCCCTCAGTTCCTTCTCAACTGTCTTCAGGCAGAGACGGAGCTCCCAGCAGTGTCACAACATTAGCTTGTTTTAGTGTTAAAATAGTTAATAGTCAGTTACTTTCCTCCTTTCTTCTCTTCTGCTTCAGTTTAAAAAAAATGTTTTCTTTTTCATAGACTGTTTTAGTGTCTATACCTGGAACAAACCGTCACTTTTTCAGTTATGCCTCGTTTACCAGGTTTTAAGCGCTGTCTGTCATGCCGGGATGCCATGCCCATATCAGACGAACACTTATGCAGCTTCCGCTACTTGGGTGAGTCACATATCCCTCAGAAATGCACTCACTGAAGGCTCAAGCTAGGAGGGACAGGGATATGCGCCTCAAACTCTTCTTTATGGGGTCATCTTTGCGCCTGGCCCCCGACCCTGGGCAGCAGACCCTCTCCGGACAAAGATCCCTGGAGACCTCACCTTTTGCTCAGAGGAAGACTCACTCCTCTAAAAAATCAATGTGGAAACGAGCAACAACTTCTCCTCCGAGGGAGCCTATCAAAAATAAGCAGTATCCAGCCAGATCCCTCTCCTCAGTACTGAACACACCACAGGTAAACACCTATCAGGCACCGGGATCCTCCAGCACCACCTGCACTGTGGTCTCTGCTAATCGCCAGTACCCAGGCCTGGAGACAAGAGGCAGGAGTAAGCCTATATCCTCCGTAGCAGCAGCAGCAACACCACTTAAGGAGACGAAACTGCCAACATGGGCTATGCCACCATCATCTGCCCCATCAGCTTCGAGCACCGCGACAATAGTGATGCCATCGGCACTGACCAAATTGCCGCCAAATCCATCAGCACTGTCAACTGCACTGCTGAATCCACCAGCATCAACCACTTCGGCGCCAAAACCACCAGTACTGCGTCACCTTCTCCATCAGAAGGACATGTTAGTATCCTCCATGCCAGAATCACCACTTTTTGGCACTGACAGCTCTCTGGTGCGCACAGTACCAGAATAGCCTATATCACCAATAGCACCTCCATTCTCCAGTGAGGAGGAAGATAATGAGGAAGAGGGTGTTTTTTTCTTGGCAACATTCCTCACAAACGACAAACGCCAACCTCTGGACCTCTAAGGCCTGGTCTACATTGGGGAGGGGAACAATCTAAGTTATGCAACTTCAGCTACATGAATAACATAGCTGAAGTTGACGTACTTAGATCTACTCACTGCAGTCAACTCCGTAGCCCTGTCGACTCCGCCTGCGCCTCTCGCCCTGGTGGAATAGCAGAGTCGACGGGAGAGCGCTTTGGGGTTGATTTATCTCATCTAGACTAGATGCGATAAATCAACCCCCGCTGGATCGATCGCTGCCTGCCGATCCAGCGGGTAGTATAGACATACCCTAAGATTGAGGCCTCAATATAGGCAGGACATGCAGCCATGGTATGGGCACACATGGATGGCCCAACCATGCCATTCCTCATGTAATGGCCTCACTGGGACCCCTGGGCTACCTACAGAAGGCATTGCAGCAGGCCCCCCAGTACCTATGAATCGAGGCCATGAAACTGTGGAATAGGTGCATTCAACACAATATCAGCATCCCAGCCTCCTACCTTCCAGGCTGTCAGAACACTATAGCAGCCATATTGAGCAGAGAATTCTCCCACGATGATGAATGGGAACTGAACAAAGTAGTTCTCCAAAATATATTTCAACTTTGGGGCCACCCATCCATCAACCTCTTTGTGACATCACAAAATTTCAAATGCCCACAATTTTGCTCAAGAGCCTGTCTGGGACCCTGATTGCTAGGGGATGTCTTCCTCCTCAAATGGGAAGCACCACTTCTTTACACATTTCCACTGATAGGTCTATCAAGGGTGATACTCAAAAAATGTACCAACAAAACAAAGGTCATACTTTTAGCCCCAACATGACCAAGACAGACTTGGTACTCTTACCTGCTGCAGATGGCAGTATGTGCATCATGCACTCTACCACTTCAGATGCAGTCGTCTCACAAGACACTGGACAGGTTCACCACCAAAACCTGGAGAGACTTCAGCTGAAGACAAGGCTCCTACATGGTTCGATCATGGTGAATTAGCCTGCTCGGAACAGGTTAAGCATGTGTTACTAAACAGTAGGAGGACAACCATATGCAAGACTTACCTTCAGAAGTGGAAGAGATTTTCCATATGGTGGGGTCAGGGCAAATATGTTACAACAATTACCACATCTCTCCCCTTGATACTGGTCTATATCGTGGAGCTAAAACCCTCGGGGTTATCTATTAGCTCGATCAAAGTACATCTTGCAGCATCATAAGATTGACAAGGCATCACTATTTGCACATCCAATCACCAAATGCTTCCTTATGGGCATTCAGAATGTTTACACTGAAGTATGCGCTCCCACACCACCTTGGGACTTGAATCTGATATTATGATGCCTCAGCGGGTCTCCATTTGAACCCTTACCAACATGTTCACTGACACACCTATCAATGAACATAGCATTCTTAGTCGCTATTACATCAGCCTGTCATGTCTGTGAGATATGGGGTTCTTGTGGCATGTCCGCTGTATACCATATTCAATAAGGACATGGTCACCTTGAGACCACATCCAAAATATTATCCTCTTTCCACATAAACCATCCAATCCATTTCCCTGCTTTCTTTCCCAAATCTCACGAGAGTGCAGAAAACACTCTACTACATAGTCTAGACATCAGACGCGCACTAGCGTTCTACTTTGACAGAACTAAGCCTTTCAGAAAATCTCCAAGGCTTTTCCTTTCCATCATGGAATGTTCTAAAGGATCTGCCAGAAAGGCTATCAAAATGGATCTCAGGGTGCATTCACCTCTGTTACCAGCAAAACAACTTACAACTCCTATCGGGGATCAGAACTCATTCTACCAGATCTATAGCAACCTCAGTAGCCTTTTTGAACAATATACCACTCATAGACATGTGTAGATCTGCCATCTGGGCCTCTGAACATAGGTTCATAAAACACTACACAATCGCCCAGAGCACAGGCTCAGTGACACTTCTAGGTCTAACAGTGCTTTCTTCAATTATGCAGACAACTCCGAAGCCCCTTCTATTCAATGTGAGGCACTGTTCTACAGTCCTCTGAAGTGGAACACCCATAGGGACAGCACTCAGAAAAGAATAGAAGGTTACTCACCCTGTGCAGTAACTGAGGTTCTTGGAGATGTGTGTCCCTGTGGGTGCTCCACTGCCCACCTTCCGCCCTTCTACTTCGGAGTTCAATTTATGGACTCTGTGGTAGAGAAGAAACTGTGAGGGGTCAGGTCATGCGTGCTGGATAAGGTGTCAATGATGCCGAAAGACGGGGACAGCACAATACCCGGAAGGGCACTGCTGCTGAAATTCTCCTATCAATGATGCAGGGATGCACCAACACCTGAACTGGAGCACGCACAGGATCACACATCTTGAAGAACTTCAGTTACTGCACAGGGTGAGTAACCTTCTCTTGTCACTAACAGTGTTCTCTCCAGGTTGGGGTTAGAGCACATTGGTAAAACTAAGTATAGAAGCTTGCATTGTAAAGATGTGCTAAACTAGTTCTATAGATAAATAGGACTTCAGTCTCCGCAAATATTGACCAAGCGCTAAAATTTCTTTAAATAAAAACAAATAAATTAATGACAAATATTAGCAACACAGCAGTGAGATAAATACAACGAACTGACTATTTTTAAGCAAAAGATGCAATGGGCCAAACTGGAGATCACATTACCAGTGGTGGTTGCCTTTTTATATCGATGTTCACATATCTTATTGAAAATTTTATCAGAAGACCGACAGCATGTTGTACATGCAACGTTCATATAGATACTGATTTCAGAACTGGAGGAGAATATTAACAAACAGATTACGGGTACATTGTTAACCTGAACTCCACATAACAGCCCTTTTTAATGTCAGTCTTTCCAAAAAAATGCTGCTTTCTGGAAATCACATGGCAGTTTTCACCAGTCACTGGAAGTAGTGATATTCGGTTTTGTTGTGTCATCCAGTCTTGGTGCACCCACTGACACTGAGGAAGACTGGGAAAGAACAATCACCAGTCTGAAGATAAGTTGGAACCTTATGGTGAAGTTACTTTGTTCACAGACCAACACCACCTAGGGTGGAGGTTCATCAACTGGAATTACACTTTGCACAATATAGTACATTGAAATAATGTGGAACTCTCAGTCCATGTAACTTACAAAATAAGTAGGGCTTCTGATTTTAGGTCTTAAGTGATATACATGGATAAAACATCCCCAATAATAAGTAAATAAATAAAAATCAATGTTGAGTCAAAAAACACCAGAAATGTTAATTGTATATAAGGGCTTGTCTACACTGAGCAGTAATGCAAACTTCAGGGGTGTGATTTTTAAAATGCAGTAATGTGTTGCTCATTAATTGGTCTTTGTAGACCCTGCTGATGCGCACTAAAGGTTCCCTAGTGCACTTTAATGCTGTTTGAAACAGTACTACGTTAAAGTGCACTAGGAACATTATAAAGAGATTAGTCATTACAGTATGTACTACTCTAACGTTTCTACATTTACATAATATGCATAATTATACATGACTTCGTACATAACTCAGTACGGCATATACAAAGTATATACAAGCCTCAACACCCTCCTCCCCGATTTTTGGACATCTACCTAAAAACCAAAAATATTTTAAAAAATTTAACAAACCCCAAAAAAGAGAAGCCCTAAGAATAAGTTTTATTAAATAGACTATATGCACATATACTGAACTATATGTGCTTTGAGCTAACCCCATTTGCCACCCCTATGGGTAGATCAAGTTCATAACATGATTGTTGTATAAACAGAGGACATCTTCAACACCAGCTTTGTTTGAGAGAAATGCTCCACATGTAACGTGGTTTTTTTCCCCTTCAGATTCGCTATAAGACCAATGAACCTGTATGGGAGGAACACTTCACTTTCTTCATTCACAATCCCAAACGGCAGGACCTTGAAGTTGAGGTGTGGTATCTCTTTGTCCTCATTTATTCTTTTTTGCTAAAGCATTGCAGATTAGCAGCCATAGTTCACAAGCTCTTAACGAGCCAGACATCATGGAGATATTGTAACAAACGCTACAATTTAAACTTTAACAATATTTAAGAACTAGCATAAAGATGACCTTTTGTGAGAGCTTGCTTGTTAAAGGGAGAAAAAATAATTATAACTAAACTCCCCTTGCCAACTATATACCAAATGTGATGTCTCACATTTTTATGTACTAAATTAATCATCCTGTGATGGGTGCTTGAGTCGTAACAAGCAGCTCTTTCAATAACACACTAATTTACAGAAGCAATATTATTCTATTTATCATGCCCAGGTCCTTCATGTTGCTCTCTCCATGAGATCTTCCCTACTTTGGCCAACTATTACACCCCTTCATGCTTTTGAGGCCTCATGTGGACAGCTGCAGGGATCTAGAGAAGATGAGGAATGTTGAGTTAATGCTGTTCCTTAACTGTTGAGTTCACTTTTGTCTGATATAGTTGACTGTCAGAAAACTCTAGCTTTATAAATTTAGTCTTCAGCCCAACTGGACACAACTATTATCATTGGTCTTCTGTCTTATTTGCATCAGTGCTCAGGCTAGACTGTTTTCTTTCTAATGAAGGTAAAGATGAGAGTGAATGGATATTGAACACATAAGGTTCTTTGATATTTCCTGCCGCAGTGACACACCTATAAATATAGGACCCACCAAATCTGGGTTAAGGGCAAACTATATCTGAACATGATGAAAACTTGTCATTAAAATTATAACTTTATTTTCTTTTTCTGAGTGTTTTCATAAAGCTGAGCATGTTATCTTCTGTATTGCTCTAGGTCAAGGATGAACAACATCAGTGTTCTTTGGGAAATTTCAAGCTTCCTCTGAGCCAACTGCTGGCAAGTGAAGATCTAACTATGCATCAGCGGTTCCAGCTTAACAATTCTGGTCCAAACAGCACCATAAACATGAAGATGGCACTCAGGGTATTATAAGGGTCTTCTTTAATTCATGTATATAATAAGATTCCAGGACTTTCTGTGTGTCCGTCTGAAACCTAGAATGTCTGAGTCAGTGTGAAGTGATGGAAACAACTACAACCATGTCGAGAGCTGCTTTTGTTTTACATATCTCTGGGTTGAATCATCACTGGGATTTGCAGTCTGTAATAGCCCAGTTTTTAAAGTTCTCAGCCATTTTCAGCTTTTTTACACTTTATATATAGCAGCACTAGTTTTTACCGAGGATATGTTTGAGTTGAGATAGCATGTAGCCTGCATTTTCTGGCTTTAAGGGAAGGACAACATATTGTACTGTGTGCTGTTCTCAGTTGTGGAAGGGTGGAGATTAACGTTGTTGATGATGTAGACTGAGAATTACAAAAAGCGTATTCTGTAACATTAGTCCAGTGCTGAGTTGTCCTCAGCCTGTCAATGGCATAGAAAAGTGACTTCAAAATAAAGTTGCAGACAGCTGGGTAGATGTGCATTGTGTTGGACATTGGTGATCTCCCTGTTTTGAGTCCTGATGAATTGGAAGCACTGTCCCCGCACATTGCATAACTAACAGTAGGCTGCAATACATTCAAATCCAACTTTATTTTGGGTAGTATCTCTTACACAGATTGTATCCCCAAAATACTTTGCAGAGTTAAATATAAAAAATTGGGGATAAATTAGACTATTCTGGAGCAAATATACTGTACATTGATGAATACATGAAATGCACATCTAAAGAGAGTGAAATTAAGGGATATGGACAAAAAGGAAAAAAAAATCTGATGTAAGATGAAATTTGAAAAGAGATGAGGCAGAAAGCTACTTGAAGGCTTTCCAGATGGCAAGAGCTGCACAATAGACGATTCTTGCACCAGCAGTCGCCATATTGTGGGAAGGAATAATGAGGATGAAAATGCCAGATGAGTGAGGAAAATAGTGAGTAGTTTTAATAGTTCATTAATTTTAATATGCAATTTCCGTACAGAGAACCAGGTGTTGTGCTTTGCAGTGCGGAAGTATTCCCATTACAGCAAGCATGAATAAAAGTTAGACTAATGGTAAATGAAGGCACAAAAGCATGCCAAAAATGTGTTACCTTACCAAAAGTCTGGTAGAAATAAATATGTATTATCATGCAGACCACTAATGTTTTTACTGCCTCTAGGTACTGTCTCTTGAAAAGCCAGAGCGGTCTCCAGATCATCAACACTCAGCTCAAGTAAAGAGGCCGTCTGTTTCCAAAGACTCAAGAAAAGCTTCTTTTAAGCCTCAGGTCCCTGTTTCACCACCAGCTGATTCACACAAACCTGTTCCAGCTTCCCCAGTGACCGAGAGCGATAAAAAGACTGATATAGCTGAAAAAAGTCATCCTCCTAATGCCAGTCCCCAGTGGCCAACAGATCTCAACCGAAGCTCCTCCAGTCTCCTTGCCTCCAACGTCACCTATTCTCCCAGCCACCTCTCAGTCAAAGAACCAACTCCAAGTATAGCCTCAGACATATCGCTGCCCATCGCCACACAGGAGCTACGTCAGAGACTGCGACAACTTGAAAAGTAGAGTGTTTAATACTTGTTTATTGCAATACACTTAAGTTGCTCTTGTAAAGCACTGTCAGTACCACTACCAAAAGGGAAGAGCCTACTCATTTTGATTTTTCTAACTGCCAGGACTGCAGTCAGCTTGGTGTTTGAAAATCAGTCTCTGATCTTTCTGCTTCCTAACTCCCCAGAAAGAAAGATTCTGCAATTAGAATTTAGTTGTTAAATTTGTTAATGTACAAGGTAGAATAAATTCCAGCTTACGCTCCATAGCGATATTGGCTGTGCAGTGCAAAGAGGAATGAAATCATTATTTTTGTCAATAAAGTAAGCAAGAATGCAAATGAGAAGACCTACAATAAGCAGATAGGTCAAATAAGAAGGTACCATTTTTACATTTATCTTTCACACCATAACCACACTTTAAAGAATGCCCATATAATATTAGTTCATTATGGACTAGTGAATTGCAGCCCACTTTTCCATGGGATCCTACTAATATTAATGTAACAAAGTCAGTTAGTTATGTTGAGTCTGGTCTTTGAGTAGGTGAAAGCAGGGTTGACTGCTAAAGGACTTAATGTGAAATCTAGTATGTTTAATAACCACACTGTTTCTATTAGACTAATGAGGATTGCAGCAAATAGTCCTCAGTGCTGTTTAAATTTCCTTTTATTTTTCTTCTGTATTTGGAGTTCTCAAAGGATCTTCATGCTTCTCACTAAAGATAGTGTGGAAAAGCACAACCACTATTCTACTCTGCATATATAATTCAACTGATCTGTTCTTTTATATGCCATTTATATAGCGTGTAATGTTCTATTTCTTTTCACAGTGGAACAACGCTGGGACAGTCTCCATTAGGGCAAATTCAGTTGACAATTCGTCACAGCTCACAAAGAAACAAACTTATTGTGGTGGTGCATTCCTGCAGGTAAAGCCAGCATATCAGACTGTATATTTTTGCATGACGCTTGGCATATCTACCAATGTCCAGTCTCTTCTTCCATCCTTAGACTGGTCTGGTTGGCTGGAGCTCTTTTAACGCCACATGTTAGAGTATGATGATATGCAAATGCCAAAATCATATACTGTTGTACTCATCAGTGGTAGACAGACTAAGTCACAAAATCGCCACTACTGCCATTAGATGATAGTTCTCAACAGTGACATCCAGATTATATCAGCAGGAACTGAAAGCCACATGTAGGAGCTGCTGTCACTCTGTGAGAAGATATTCAAAACCCCAGTGCAATTTGGAGAGGCAGCATTGTCTAGCGGATAGGGGTATGGACTGAGAGTCAAGGCATGGGCTGTGTACCCAGCACTCATCTGGTCTCTGACCTTGGGCAAGTTACTTCACCTCTCTGTGCCCCCCTTTCCCTTCCCATCCTGTCTGTCTTATCTGTTCATACTGCAATGTAAACTATATGTAGCAGGGACTGTTGTGATAATTGGGCCTACAAATTTGTTAAGATCATGCATGTTGAACAAGAGAATTGTGGAACCAGAAATCAGTGAACCAAAATGGATGTGTTGAAAACTAGGCCTAATTGGTGGACAAAATAGTGTGGGGATGGGCTATTCCATCCAGCATTCATTCCCTTTTGGGGTTCTTAAAGAAAGTAAGAGAAAAAATTTCAACTGAAGTGAGCCTCAACAGCTCCCCACCATCTCTTGTGGCCACAGGTCACCTTCTTAATCCTGAGAAATGTCCTGACCAAGCCAGGCCAGAGAGAGGGACCCAGATGAAATTGCCACTTCCACCACCTTCAGCTAAATCCCAATCACCACCTGGGATATGAAACTTTGTTGTTTCTTCTCCTCCTCCATGTGTCCTTTTCCTTTCCTATCTTATTTTGTCTCTTTACTATCTTTCTCTTGTTTCCTTCTGTCTAATGAGAGTCTAGCTTAGCTGCCCAAGAATACATATTTTGCAACACTGCTCAAAGCCTGTGACTAGAGAATCAGCTAAAAGCAATGCCCTAAACAGCCTGATGCTTGTACAAGTTTGGCAGGTCTCAGAGTAGCTGACAAGACCATCTGTTGTGCCTGTGTTTTTCCAGCAGTGAGATTGCAAGTGCAAGTCAGCATCAGAGACAGAAGCTGCATTTTCTATCTTTGCTGTTCTTTTTTCTCCGTTTGTCTTGTCTTCTTAGACAACACAATCGGACTTTAATAACAGCCGCAACAACAGCACTATCCCTGCTCAACTAACTTCTTCTCTTTTCCTCAAAAGAACAGTTATTACCATCTTCGATACCATCTAAGAGACTGTTAAAGGGAGGTTTTCTTCAGCTAAAGGGAAGGGGAAAAAGGGATGTTGTTAAAATGAAAACCTTATTTAATACTTTGTATCTCAAATGCTTTAACTGTTTTTCCTTTTTCTGTTTCTCTAATAAAATGCTAAAAGGATTTTAATGCTGTGTTTGCCATGGTACTAAGCAGGCTGAGGTCTCTGTATACCAAATGCCAAACCTTGTTTAATACTGTGTAATGTTGGACTGGGTCATGTGTAATACTTTTAGACCACATAATCTATCCAAATTAATACAACAGGACTATCTCTTACTAGGTATTAATATAGCACCTATCACAACAGGGCTCTGATCTCAATTGGTGCTGCTGGGAACTACTGCATTACAATTAATAGTACCCACTAATAAGCAATTATTGCTAGTGTAACAACATCCAACACTGCAGAAATGCAATGCTGGTAGTAAACAGCTCAAAAAAGTTGACTATTGTCTTCACACTCACCTGTCAAAGAACGTAATGTATTTCAAAAGGCTTATTTCCACTTGGCTTGGTGCTCAAAGCACAGCAGGTTTTCATATATTAAACATAACAGATACACATATAGGAGATTAAATGAATGCTCTGAACCTTCTAAATTACAGTGACAATTTTATAGAAGTTAGAGAAGTGGAAAATTGCTGTTAAGTAAGGCTATGACTTTGTCACGGAATCCGTGACTTCCGGAGACCTGTGTGACTTCAGCCCACGGAAGCTGGGAGCTGCGGGGTCCCGCCACCACCTGCAATGACTGGGAGCATGGGTGCCCCACAGCTTCTGGCCACAGTAGGTGTGTGTGTGGGGGGGGTATCCTGCAGCTCCAAGCCGGGGCCTGTGTGGGCAGTATGGTGACCTTGCAGCTCCCCATTTTGTCACGCATATTTTTAGTAAAAGTCATGGACAGGTCATGGGCTTCTGTGAATTTTTCTTCATTGCCTGTGACCTGTTAGTCTCCAAGGTGCCACAAATACTCCTTTTCTTTTTGTGACCTGTCCATGACTCTTACTAAAAATATGCATGACAAAATCTTAGCCTTACTGTTAAGCCATGTAGTCAATCTCGCTTGCAAGGCAGGATTTTTCCCTAGAGTATGTTTTGTTAGTTTTTTGTCCAACCTAGTTTGAAATCTTGCAGGTACTTGGGCTTTCTCCACTTATTTTAGAAGACTTTCCCACAGTGTTAAGTATTCAATTGTTAGGAATTTTTTCCAGGTATTGTTCTGTTCAATTCATCACATCCTTCCCAGGTGTCTACCACCTTTAGTTCTCCCTAAGCAATTCTTCTCCCTCTGCAATGTCTACATGACTCAAATACTTGTAGTTCACTTCATGTCCCCACTTAGTCACTGTTTGGCCAAACAATCATCAGCAGTTTCTTAATTTAACAAAGGATGAAAGTGTAAGTCGACTAAAAAAGTGCAGCCAAATAGGAAGCAAGCACATTTCTCCTTGTTGTATTTAACAAGCTCTAACTATTTTCTAACCTGTTTTTCTCTTTGGGTGGGGATTCTCTTTGGGTTCTTTAATCACAGAAATTTAATCGCCTTTTCAGAGGAGGGATCTGACCCGTATGTCCGAATGTATTTATTACCTGACAAGAGAAGATCAGGAAGAAGAAAAACACATGTATCAAAGAAGACATTAAACCCAGTGTTCGATCAAACGTATGTTGCATTTTCAGTTTACTAGTTTTACATTATGTAATAGGCAAAGCTGTTAAACTTCTATTGCATGAACTAGAGGTAGGCTGGAAATTTTCAAACAAAGAGTCATCCTTAGATTCTTAGTCAGGTTTTTGTGTTTTACTCTCTGTTCCCACTGAGTTCATTAAGGCCTTGTCTAGTCTGACAAAAATTTGGCACCAGTCTCTTCTACCAATGGGAATTGGTGGAAACAGTAGTGTAGACAGGGCACTTGTCTTTATCGCCATATAATTTAATCCTTGAGCTTGATCTGTTATAGAGCTTCCACTGTTGTTAGCACTGGTGATGAATTAGAAGTCCCACTTTTGCTAGTGCAAACACAGCCTAAAGACATTTCTTCAGAGCTGAAAGTTTTCAGACGTGTCTCACTGCTGCTAACTGATTTGACTCCACTGATATTAGGAACATTGAGAGCCCTAGATGGGTAGCTGTCTGGCATTTTAAGCTCTATGTCATCTAATCTTGCTCAGAGAAGTTCTAATTAACACATTTATTCAAGTCGTGTTAGCAACTAGTGAGGTGTCTACATTATGGCTCTCACCATTCGTAATATCTTTAGAGACAAACAGGTGTTAGTAGCAGTGGGAAACTTCTGAAAAAATTTGCCTAATGTAGGTAGGACCTAAAAGTATTGTTTGTATTTTGAGGCTGATTCAGATCAAGACCAATTTACAAAGGTATCAGGGCAACATCCATGCCCTTTGTAAATATGATGTTGGTATGAGTGAAATTAGATTTTTATATGAATTTGTAAGGCTTTCAAACATTAAATTTCGTATACAGCTTCATTGTAACCAACAGTTTCACTCTGTGTTCTAACTCTTGAGAACCAACAAATAACCAAGTTAACTTTTATTGGTTTTTGTGTTAAAAATGATTAAAAGTTTAAAACTTACATATATCTCTTGTGAACATAAGATAGGTTTAAAAAGCCAGAGTTGTCTCTGTTTCCATATATTGCATTATAAATAGTCTGCTTTCCATGTTGATTGGTTTCATGAATTAAAAAAATACATGGATTTGCTTCTGCTTCAGGGACTAGGGAAGACTTGGGGCAAAATTTTCCTCTTCAGTCCACACTGACATTGATGGACATTGTACGTGAAGAATACATAGCACGGATCTGCAATGTAGATAAGAGATTTAGGCTACATCAGAGAGAATTCTGCTGTTTAAATCAGTATTTCAGAGCTTTGAAAATAAGCTATGGAATAAGATCAGAATTTGGTTTTCTAGAACACGTTTCATATTCAAGGTGTGATATTGGGTATGTGCACTGCACTAGCTTGACCTGTGGTATTGTAGAAACCAAGGTTTACTGGCAAAAAATAGTAATCCACAGGTGGCGTTTGGCACCACAGAAAGAGCAACATTATAAATGATGGAACATATGTATATATTAAATCTGTAAACAGAAAATCAAGGCACAAAAATAATAAATCAAAGCCTAAAAATACAAAAGAAAGCTGAGGTTACTCCCAGTCTCCTGAGCAACATGGGGCAGTCATAGGCTGAGGATTTTAAATAGTGGCTCTTTTTCCTGCCTCTATGTGATCATTCTGCCTGGAACTAGGCCTATTTGCCAGCATGCCAATACTGAGGCAGAAGAGGGCCTTTCAAAGTGGCATGTTTCCTGTGAGGATTATTTCCTAGCCTGCCTTGCAAGATTTCTCCCTTACAAAGCCAGTCTGGAAACAAGATCTTCCCTTTGTAGAATGGCCAAAGTGTCTCAGTCCCAAGTGCACCCTCCACACGGATGAGCTTCTGACAGTAACCCTTGCTCAGTCCTTACAAAGATTTGGGACTGTAGCAGGGAATGCTAGGGTGCTTGGCGTTTACCTGTAGCCAGGTCAGTAGACCAGCACATCTGGTCTTTTGTATAATGGAAGGAGGGGACTACCTTCAGTCAGTCAAATGTTGGAGTAGCATCAGTCCATTTTGCTACCAGAGCCCTGGTTTTTAGATCTTTAAAAATAGACAAGAAAAACAAGACGGTTGTTAAAATCCACGGAGGCTTCCCGAAGACTACATCTCCATCCTCCCCCATCCATGTGACAGATTTGAGTTTCTTTGTTTGACAAAACAAAGTGCTTTACAGAGCAGTGGGTCAGGTGACAATAGATGTGAATGCTCAGCTGGAGTCATTATGGTAGAGAGGCTTCCCTCACTCTCCAGAAGTGCAGAGGTCCCAGATGTAAAGGAACAAAATGCATTCCACTCTGTGAGTGGGGAGGATTTCAGAGTCTGCTTGGTTCCTTGTGTGCTGTTGTGGGGAAGAATTGGGAAGGGACTCTGACAGAAGGGCATGAGGGCCAGTGGCTCTGCTGCTGTACAGACCCACCAGCTGTTTCCCCCTGGAGAATGGGGACATTGAGCCATGGAGTCTGATGCAGCCTTGAATCTTGATTATAAAATGAGAAGCAGCACTACAGCCTGGAGAGTAGGATTCCTCCTCCTATTTCCCCCAGATAACCAATCATCAGCCCATTGATTAGCACTAGGTGCTAGGAACAGGATCAAACCCTATAGCTCTGAACATTTGATTTAAGCCTTGAACACTTTATTGAAGGGAAATGTTGGACAGGACAGTGGGATTATCCTCCTCTCTTCCTTCTTTTTCTCCCTCTATAGTCCATGCCTTATTTGTTGTATGCTTTTATTTTGTGGTGTAAAAGAAATGCTCTAGAAATGGGTCAATGAGAATTGTGGTGTTTAGCAGCAGCAACAAAACTAGCACAGTTCAAAGCATATTACATGTTTCAGGCATGAAATCCTCACTAAAACAATATTTTTTCCATGTTAGCTTTGATTTCAGTGTTTCTCTACCTGACGTGCAGAAGAGGACACTAGATGTAGCAGTGAAGAACAGTGGTGGTTTCTTGTCCAAAGACAAAGGGCTGCTTGGCAAGGTAAGTTGAAAACATGCTGAAAAATGTCATGTAGCAAGTCACAGCTATAAAGACTAAAACCCTTGGGCCTAAGCCTGATTGAGTGAGTGCCTGGTTCAGATCTATTGTTTTTCAAAATCAGTGGCATTCTATACCTCAAGCCTCAGTGAGGACAGGAACAAATGACAAGGGGTGGGAAGAATGGCAGACCAGGAGATGGCAGAAAGTGGGAGGATAATACACTCCTGCAGAAATGTACACAAGTGTTCTAAATGCCTAACTTAGTGATGGTACAGACAGATAAGGGGTAATAGAACATGGATGAAATTCCAGAAAATGGTCTCCCAGAATTGCAGATCCTGAAAATGGGATCTGAGCCACTTGATTTACTTTAAATTATTATTCCTGCAAGTAATTGTAGGGCCATTGTAAGGCACGTTTACTTGGTGTGGAACTGAACTTTTCAAAGTACACACAAGAAATTCACACACAGTAATTAAAATAACAAAATGTACAAAGACATGAAGAGAACCTCTGTCAAAGACCTTCTGTGCCCCTGAACAAGTTAATCTGTCAACCCAGTCACCATCCTGCAAGACCTATTTAATCTCCACAATGCCCAGGAAAGGTTTTGGGGAAAAACAGGCAAGACTTGCAGTCCTGGAAGTCACCAGATCTGGGCTCTGATTGACTGAGTAAGGGATTCCAGACCTGAGGACCTTTCATACCTTTCACAATGAATTGTCTGCTGCCAGCTTCCTCCCATTTAAACTAGGGGGCTTTTAGCATGAGCACATCAGCCACTCAGAGCTGCCATGATATCACAGGAGCGAGTGTTGATCTTTCAAGTGGCCTGGACCCAAACTACTTATAGATCAAAATCAACAACTTAAACCTCCTCTAGAAATCAACCGGTATCAAATACGTATGCCAGCATGTGTGTAAAATGCCCTCTGCTGGCAATATTGCTTTCAGTGTAGCCCAGTGTCAAATTCTGACCATTTAAAGAGAAGTTTAGACTTAAATATGCACCCAGTGCATTGATTGTCTATTTAACATCCCTCTCACAGTTATTGATACCTCTGGCATCTGAAGAACTCACCAAAGGCTGGACCCAGTGGTGAGTATGGTAACGTTTTGGTGGGTTTTCAATAACATAACTCTACTTTAAATAATAATTCCTTTTGCTCTGTCCCTTTTTAGGTATGACTTAACAGAAGATGGTACAAAGCCACATGTTGTAACCTAGGCACCATTAGACACCAGGAGTTCCCCCTAGCATACTTTTGCTAACCTTTATATATTTTAAAAGCATTGTTCTCACAGATGTATCAATATTATTTTTATAGCTTCATTTATTTACTTATTAGACACACCCCAATAGTTTTATAATACTTGGACATGATATGTAGATTTAGCCAATCTTATTGTTAAACTTTGTATTTTAATTTGCTGAACTACTTTTCATGATGTTACTGTAATGTGCAATGGTATGGTAGAGTAACCTCTTGTGTTTAAATTGAACTTTATGGCAGTTGTACCTATTAGAAAGTGAAAAGATGCTGTTCTGCTGTTTTCCTGCCTTGTTTTATATATCACGAGGTACACTGTACCATGTAAATATATACTATTTTTTTTATATAATTTTTCCATCCTGGTTTGAAGTCAGAAGAAAACAGATCAAGGATATAGATATTTTCTTCTAAATGCATGTTAAATTCTTTGGACAAATCTAGTTTTGCCCTTGCAGCAAAATGGTCTTAAAATGATTAATTTTGTGGATTTTTTTTTTTAATTGAAAGACATTATTAAGATTTAACAGTGTGATTCTGGCCCTGTAAGGCTAGTAAAAGAAAACATACACAACATTAATATTTTAATATTTATATAGAAATGTATTATTGGAAAGTCATTCTAGAGAATATAATAAATGTGTTTTAGAGTTGAGAATTCTAGAAACGTATGAAGAAAGGATTGTCATGGTCCATGAATCTACGCATATAAATCTGGGGTTTCATTTGATGCAGGAATGAAGACATATAAACAGTACAATATTTTATTATGAAGATTGACTTATTATTTCTTATTGGTGTAATTTATTCCCCATAATTTATAGCACTGTACCTATGATCTTCTGAAAGAATGGTGAGGACAGTCAACTTCCATATTAGAAACCAGGTCTCATAAATAACTACTCGTGGACTGTCCTAACAATTGCATTGTCATTACACTGACAAATAAGGTATATGAAGCATCTTATAATTCAGGCTCATCAAATAGACACAGTAGTCTTTTTATTATACAGAATATGTATAATATTAAAGTGGAGCACAAACTGGAAAAAAAACTCATGAAATCCAGAGTTGACACTCTTTCCGTAATTGCTTCATTGCTGCCTAATGTACCTAGTACATGAGGCAAAATGCACCCCTACTGCTACCATGTGCCAGGTAGGTTCTTTTGAAACATTGCTGTATTCTTCTACCAGGACCCACAACAATGTAGATAACACACACCAGCAAGAAAGTAGACAATTGAGAGTTGAGGACAAGCCACTACAACCTTCCTGCTATGAATCACAGGAGGACTGTTTTTGTATCCAATTTGTTTTCCTTTTTGAAAGCTTTCTCAGACTGTTATAAAATGTGCATTATGAACGCAAGAGACCAGTGCAGCTCTTTCAGAGCCATTAGCCTCATAATCTTGGGTAAATATGCAATTAGACAACAGAAGTGTAGTATTTAGTTAAGAGTCTGGAATTGAGTCTTAGCCAAGAGAGAATTTTTAAGGCAGAATAAACTCCTGAAAAAATAGCTTTATAATATAATTACTGACAGAACCTTAATTCTAGATGTAGAATATACCTACGTTACTAAATATACCAAAGTGCCTATCGTAGACGTAGCCTGTAGTTTCCATCAAAATTAAGCATCAGCCCATTTTAGTTTGATATCAGTATGTGTTTTCACACAATTTATCTATTACACACATATTTATATATACAGTGGAACTCTTTTATAGTGAGGTCATTTTATTTCACAGAACAACGTCAGCAGACAAAACTCTCACTGGGAGTTTTGAAAGCATTTAGACTGCAGGACTGAGCTGTACAGAGAGCCCTATAACCATAAGAAAACTGGAGAATTCCCCACTTCATATAACAAGTCTGCCTCTTGTTCAAGTTCACTAAAGGTTCCACTCTATATTAATGGGTATGTATAAATATGTACACACATTCATTATCTACACACACAATGGAATATATTACGAAATATAACTTTTCTTGTGGAATAATCATTTATCCCTTTACACTGTAGGGAGGAGGAACAGAGAGAGAATTGATGTAGATGCAAATGAAGGTGCAGAAAGTAAGAGCTGATGTAAGTAAGGGAGTTGTAGCTCAGTGGCATTGCCTTTGGCCTCAGTTCAGCTTCTAGGAGGAAGGATTTTTGGTGTAAATGTAGTTGACAGCTGTGGTTTACACCATGACCAGTGACATCAAGGAGTTCAATCCCTATCTAAAGGCTAAATTTTCAGCCCCACTATGGTTCAGCTCTAAATGCTAACTTGAGGAAGAAGTTAGATTTTGTGCTGGATCACAAATAACTGCATGTTTTTCCTTCTTTAGTCCGTAGGGGGAAAATGCGGTGTTTGTGGTCAAGACAAGTGGTAGTAACACAAAATGGAGGAGAAAGTAAATGTAGAATTTATAGTACCAATTTTCAAAATAGTTCAGCACTCACCATCGGGCCTAGATTTTCGAGATAGCCCAGCTCCACTTAGGTACCTAAAATGAAGAGGCCACATTTTCAAAATAATTGAGCACCCAACAGCTCCTGTTTGTTCTCAGTACTCACTGCTGGGTGCTTTACGAAAATCTGGTGTTGCGTAAAAAATGGATCAGAACAATTCGGTCCAAGTAAGAGAGTCTTTTTCTGCCCTAGGTAGTGCGTAAAAAAATCTGTGTGTCATAGTAACTGTTAGTCCTGGCTTGTTCTTTTGTTTGGGAAAAGAAAAAAGCGAGGATGTTTATTTTTCCTTTTGGTCCAAAAAAACCTGTCTCGTTAGTAAGTCAAGGTTTGAATGTCAGCTCATTAGCTTTCCATGTGGTTTGTTTGTTTATCCCGTGCCTTAGCATATGAACATATAAAGGTGTTTAAAATATGTTTTAAAACAAAAATGAGCTTTGTTAGCTGTATTTACCAACATTTATGTTCTATGGTATGGAAACGTTTTTTAGAAATGCTGCGCTTCATTGGGAAGAAGACCTGCACTCTTAAATTCAGAGCTGGCATAATCCAAACACAAATCACAGTGTGTCACTTGGATTAAAAGAGATGAATCTTTTGTTTGGAATCCTTCTTTAGCAGAGATGGGGCAATTGATGAGAGTTGAAATGAGAACAAAGTGTGATCTATTTTGTACAGATTGCCTTTTTTGCTCATGTAATTCTACATTATGATGCATGTATTTATTCAATAAACAATTCATATGGAAGTCAGTGTGTTGCAGTTCCCGTTCCTGCAGGCCCTTGCAAGGAGACTAACTATAGCATCTTGCAGACCTGAAAATACTATGCTTTCCATTTTCAGAGTTGTGTGATGTATATACATTGGCTACTGTAATCAACACAGCACTCCCAGGAGGGATGGAGAGGGGTAAGAAGTATCCAGTTTTACTTGGAAAATTGAAGGAGAGAGGTTACATGATATGCCCAAAGCCACGCAGTTTGTTAGTGAAGAACTGGGATTAGCGTGCAGGAGTTTGTAGGTTCTAGATCCTGCATTTTCAGTCCCCTCAATTCATGCTGACTCGCAAAACTATTTGCTGAAGGAGAGAAGTTGTCAAAATTCAAACACATTTTATGTTTCAGTTAGTCTTCACTTTCTGGAAAGATGCTGTGAGTGGAGACGCACACTGCTGAGAAGAGGTTTTAAAAAAGGATTGGACAAGATGAAGATGTCTTTTTAACCACATACCAAAAATATTCTCCTGGCTTTTTTGCAAACCTGCCAGAATCTGTTCTCATCTTGATGAATGTATTAATGCCACTCCTACTTTAGAGGTATAATTTCCTCTCTATGAATGAAATGCCATACACTGTTCACAGGGCACATAGCAGGTGCATGCAATACGTAAGCCCCCCTTAAATCCTGTTTTGAAGGCGTCCACCTCTTCCCCACCCCACTACACAATGTTGGATGTCCCTGACTCATTGTGTGCTACAGACCATATGGTTTGTGATGACATGTAATCTATGGGAGGTTGTGAGTATACTGAAGAGAGGCAACAACACATGAACAAATGTGTCTACAAATGTCTAGCTACATTGCTGCCTGGAAGTACAACTCCAAAAGCAGTATCTCTGAGAATGACATCACAGCAATAACATAACAATATTTCTCACCAGGTTAGCATGGGACAGTTAGGCTAGGTTTAAATACCAATAGTTAGGAACACTGGTGCTGACATATTGCAATAGACCCAAGGTCCATCTAGTCCAGTATCCTGTCTGATAATGGTCAGTACCAGCTGCTTCAGAGGAAGGTGTAAGAACCTCAAAGTAGGCAAATATAGGATAACATGCCCACACATTGTTTTATCTTGATCTCTAATGGTTAGAGAACGGCTTAAGCCCTGAATCATGAGATTTAATATTCCTTACAACATTTTATCATTAATTATGATAACCCAGGATGATAGTGTCATCCATATAAATCTCCAGTCCCTTTTATTAATCTTGCTAAGTTCTTGGCTTGAACAACTTACTGTGGAAGTGAGTTCTGTGGTCTAATTATGTGTTGTGTGAAAAAGTATTTCCTTTTATCACTTTTGAATTTCCCAGTTAATTTCACTGAATGTCACCAAGTTCTTATATTATGAAATTAGGAAAACGGAAGCTGCCGTTCACTGTTGTACATACTTGTGCCCTCTCAGTTGCCTCCTTTCTAAGACAGACAATCCCAATCTTTCATAATACAAGATTTTTCCCAAGCCTTTGATCATTTCTGTCACCCTTCTCTGAATCTCATCTAGTTCTGCAATAGCTCTTTTGAGATAGGGTGACCAGTACTGCACAAAGTATTCCAGATGACACGCCATTGATTTATGTAATGGTATTATAGTATTTTCCATATTATTCTCTCATTCTTTATGCATCCTGCCATCTTATTTGCTTTTTTGACTGCACCTGAACATTGAAAAGAGGTTTTCATTGAGCAGCCTATGATGCTGCCTGGTTCCTTTCTTGAACTGACAGTTAATTTAGGAACCTGTAAGGTGTAGGGGTAGTTTAAACTTTTCTTTCCAGTGTGCATCACTTTGTTTTTATCAGCATTAAAAATAATTTGTCATCATGTTGTGTTAATGTTAACTTACATAAGTTTCTCTGAAGTTCCTCACAGACGTTTTTTGGTCTTGACTAACCTAAATAATTGTGCGATTGGCAAATTTCACTATTTCACTACTCGTTCCCCTTTTCAGATTATTAATATTAAATAACACTGGTACAGAATGTTGAGGCACCTCACTGTTAAACTTTTGCCATGATGAATATTGACCATGTAATCCTACTCTTTGTTTTCTGATTCATGACACTCCTTTGCTTCTCCCACCATGACTATTAAACTTCTGTAGTAGTCTCTTATGAGGGACCTTGTCAAAGACATTTTGAAAGTCTTAAGAAAAAATTGTCAAATGGTTCTCCTTATCCACTACTTCATTGAGGTTTCTGAGATGAGACACAATGTTCCTTTGCAGAAATTGTGCTGGTAAGACCCTATCATATCATGATCTTCCAGGTGTTTTGTTACTGTTTCTACAATTTGCTGGGTACAGATATAAGAGTCACAGGTCTACAATTACTTGGATCACCCCTAGGTCCTCTCTCAAGAATAGGTACATCACTTGCTCTCCTCCAATCCTCTGGAAACAGTATTTAATGAGATTGCCAATTTTGATTAGGTGCTCTCCACTTTACACCTTAGCTCCTTCATAATTCTTGGATGTACTATCTGCATCTGGTAGTTTATTGCTTTTTAAGTTATCGTTTTTGGTCCAGTACCTCTTCTTCTGACACCTCGATCTCTGATAGTAGCTCCTCTTTATTACCAGAAAAGAGCAGGTCTGGGTGAGATATCTACCCAACATCCACTGTGGTAAAGACTGATGGAAAAAAATCACTTTGTTTCAGCCCTAATCCATCTATACTCCCCTATGGTTGTGCTGTGATGATGCCAGTCCATGTCAGACATGCAGATGTAGAAATAAATGGTGATTAGCAATCCTTGGTGATCTGTAGGTGACAGAGATATCTGACCATTCGCACTATCCCATCCAGCTGGCCTAATCTCTGCAGAGAATGCAGTTGTATGAATTGGTGCCATGTATATTATTTCTCTATTATATTGCTAATGTGATGTCAGGTTTTGCTGTGGTGTTGCTCAGGGAGAGAGAAAGTGGGGGGTGCACTGAAGTTCAACTGGAGACTTGCTTGTGGCTGTCACAAGTAAAAAGGTTTCTTTTACCAAAGTCTCAGCGCTTAGCTAGCATTTACTGTGCAGAAAATTGTCTTCCAGAGAAGAAGGGAATAATAGATAAATGGTTTCCAAAGGATTTTACCACTGAGTTGCAGATAATAGAGCAGTAGAGTTGGGCTGTATTTTCAAATGCTATTGTGAACACTGGTTATTAAGTTGGTTGAAATACTGTTGCTAAATGTAAGGTATATAATTCAGTGCTCCATTTAAAAACTTAAGACATTATAAAATGCAGCACTCTGTCACATTCAATTACGTCAATCAAGTAGATCAATCAATCATGGATATCAAAGCTGTCAGCTGTAGTCTATGATGGGTTGAAGATCTAAACTAAATGCCTAGCAACCACTAGCATTCTATTTTACAGTGATGATAAGTGATAACCTTACAGTTTATTGTGCCAGTTCTTTTTTCTATAACTGGTTAACTATCTTTTATTGATCCAAGCTGGGAAGACTGTGGTAATATCACAAGTTGAAGAAATTATTTTCTCCTAGGTCAGTGTTTCTTGATTAACTGTTGAGATTAGTCTTTTGTAGATTAAGCAATAATAAAAACACTCAGATAAATGGGAGATATGCAACATTTTCTAACAATAAAAATAGATGAGACTGAGCTATTGTTGAGGTTTACAGTTTTGCAGTTGTATAATTTTAAATGTAATTTTTCTTATATCATGTTTTGTAGAAGTTTGCAGCACTATAGTAAACTTTAAACAAGTACTTGAAGTTTTATATGGTGTTTTAAATATGTTCATGTAACTCTTGGTAACTAGAAGCCACAAACAAAGCCAGCACATTAGAAAATAGTTCTCTAGTTTCATTTAGGACTGTTCTTAAATGAAGATGTCAATGATTAGTTTTAATATTGTAGATAGCTAAATAATCCTTTTCTAAAAATAAGACATACAAACATTTTTAGCAATATTTTTCATCTTCATTCTCTGCTCTCTCTATCAATGGAAGCTGTCATCTCAATAATAAAGCAGAGATATTTGTTTTAAAAAGGCGTGTCTTTGGAAGTGAAGTAA
Organism: Eretmochelys imbricata; assembly: GCF_965152235.1. Taxonomy (NCBI): domain Eukaryota; kingdom Metazoa; phylum Chordata; order Testudines; family Cheloniidae; genus Eretmochelys; species Eretmochelys imbricata. Next base: position 248,282,004 of record NC_135573.1, read on the forward strand.
GTGAGCTCATACTTAGGTCCAGTGATGGGCTTATTGGTAAAAGGAAACACTGTCTAAAAGGCATATATAGTATCTTACATTTTCTTTCGATGTTGAACATGTTATCTACAGTAATTCTGGTAGCCTGAGAAAAAAGTGTAGAGATCCACCTGGAAAGAGAGAACTCCATCCACTGTTTAGAGGATGTGGGGATAGCTTAATGGTAAGAAGTCTATTAGATCACAGACAAGTGTTTGCTCAGAGTCTCCCTTTTGCTTGGTAATATACCATATATGAATATATGGTAAACATGTTTTAGACAATATCCCAATCAAGGTCTTTGGGAGCTCTGCAGCGCATGGGACAGTCTTTGTTTTACTGACAGTCACGACTATCAGACAAGCCTTGTGACCTATGATGGTCCACCACAACAACCTACAGTAATTGCAATGGCATACATCAACCAACAGGGGCAACTTAGAATTCATGGTGATGCCTATGTTCTTGAGCCACTTTATGGTCATTTGTCTCAAGAAGTAAACATGAGAAGGATTGCTTTATTTGGTACCCCATAACCCGAGGGGAAAGAGAAGTTTTCACTAGTAATTGTTCCCCTTCATCTCATGTTTGCAGAATGGCCTGGTTCACCTTCAGGGACACTCAGGCCCTCACACTTTGCCTGCACTTCCTTGACTCTGAGCATTTCCTGGATTGAGGGAAGGAGTTTAGATATCTGTTTTCCATCTTCATTATTCCTCTGTTACCCAAGATTCTTTGTAGGTTCACATCAAATAAGGTGGATGTGCTTTAGACACCTTATTTCTTTGACCTCCTAGTCCAATCAGTGGCGCAGAGATGGCCCGTTCCCCTTTGAACAGTGATCACCAGCCAGGCTTCCAGGGGCCCTCCTCTCCCCCTGATGAGGAGTTTAGGTGTCAGCTCCTTGCCCAAAGAAAAGCTCCCTTGGACTGCTCTAAGGTGTTTACTCTTACTTCATCTTTTATAACCAGCTCTCACAAAACATATAACTCATAGTAACCCCCAGGGAGTTACCATATTAACCCCTACTGGGTCACCGATTCTCCTAGCGTCAACAAATTACTCATTATCTCTTCTCAACAAAACATTCCAAGTATTTCTAGTCATAATAAATTTATATGTAAGGATCCCCAAATCCAACATCGCTATCCACTTACTCTCTTCTATTCTTATGGTCTGTTAACTCTTTTCCCCTCCTCTCATTCTGATTAGCAAAGCTGCAACCACAGCAATTTGGCCTGGCCTATGAGAACCCTGACAATTATTCCTAGCTATCGGGTGTTCTGCTTTTAATCAATGGTGGCTAAATGCACCCAAAATGGCTGTGGTTTAGTTTAGTTTAGTTCTGGGGTTACAGAGAGAGAGAGATGGTTTCAGCTGCTAGGGTGTGGGCTACCTAAGCAGCTGACCTGGCTTAGGTGCCTAATTCCAGGCGAAGGTTCACACCTGAGGATCCCAAGCAGAGGGTGATCGCTGGCCATCAGTCAAGTTCACCAGGTCAAACTGCTTGAGCACCTAAGCCCTTCATCTCCTCAGCATTGACTCCTGGCAGCTCTCCACCCAGAGGACCAGCTTCTGAAAATACCTTCCTGAGGCACCTGACTCTCCCCATGTCTCATATGGGGAGTCTGGGCACCTAGCTTGGGGGCTGAAAATTCCTCTGGGTATTAGGGCTTCTAGGGGTTACACTTGGCAATGCGAAGTGGATCAACACCTAAATACTTTTTAAGTGTCTGTGCCTATGTCTTATTGATAGCAACTTTTAAGCTTGAAGGGAGTTGTTTTAGATCTTGTTAAAATAAATTCCATGTAAGATAAAGTTAGTTTATACCAAGCCAGCTCTCATTTAGGCTATTTCCCTCACAACTGAGACTTTTTACTTCTATGGTTCAAAGATAGTTGTGGTCTCTAAGACCACCTTAAGCAACTGGCTAGTTGAATATGTTGAATATTGACCAGTATGAATATGACTTAACACCAGTATTGGTAACAGGACACTGCACCAGAAGATTTCCTACTGCAGGACAGAGGCCATAACCCTCACAGTCTGCAGGTCACCAGATGGTCTTAACCTCACACATTCATCAACTATTATCTAGTACAGCTCAAGGCCTCCACAGAGACAGATTTCTAGTGCAAGGTACTCCAAGACACCTCTTGAATATGCTTGCCTCCTTGCTGGAGATACTACTTGCTACTTTTATTGAATTCTGATTCTTCCAGTAGAATGGGAGAAGAGGGATGTAATCAGCAGAAGAAATGTAAATAAATGGTAAATAAATTTGTCAAGATCCTTCCACTATCCTGTCCTACAGCTCTCCTTTCTCTCCCACCACCCTCTTCTATGTCTTTCATTCTCTCTTTCCTACTTGGGCTTTTCATTTCCCCCCTTCCCTCTGCTGCTTCTGATGGCATCAGCTGGGCAAGAAAGAAGAAGAGAGGCAAGGGCCCTAGCACTGGGTGGGAGATAAAGAAGGTCAAGGGATCTCCCTTCCTTTGAATGCTTCTACTCATCTAGGATGGGGGGGGTGAGAAAAGATCCCCCAGAGCTCTCCCTCCCTTCCTTCTTTTTTCCCTTCTGACTTTTGTCCATCTACACACACACACAGCACACACTGGAAGGACAGATCGTGTGGCACTGGGGGAGGAAGTGGGAGAAGAGAGGAGGGAAAGTGAAAGGGAGAGTGCAGGAGAGTGAGAGTAGTGGAGAGGAAGTAATAATGAATGTTGAGAATGGAATGAGGAAGGAAAAGGAAGGAGTGAATGACAGGTTAGACTGAATGAGGGAGGAGAGGAAGGAATGGGAGTTGGATGGACTGCGTTCACAGGTTTGAAATAAACTTAAGCTTGAGTCACCATTTGTTCTACTCACAAATTTAAAGGGAACATTTAAAGGGAAAAAAATTAAAGGGAACATAAGTTGGTGTAAACAAACAAAAATTGAATACTGTGAATTTTAGATCTCAGTTTTATTTTTTATTAAGAATTTCAAACTCATTTATTCAGTCTGAAAACTTTGAAAGACTGACCATTTGACCTGGCCTAGTATTTCACAAATATTAGTCATTTCATTAACATATTAACCTTTGGCAGGACCTTCCTACAGCTCTGCAGTGGATTTCATACTTGCAAAGTGCTACCAGAGATATGCTTAAACACCTGGAGAGTCATGCATATTTTCTGCTACTATCTGGACTTTTAGTTAATGTTAAGATATTAGGATGTCATCTGACTTAAAATTAATAAGACCCTATTTCTGGTTCTTATTGATACATGCAATGCTATGTGAGCTACAGTAACTGTGATAATCACTGAGCATAATCCACATGATAAAGTTCAGCACAAAACCCAGGTTAATAAATGTCAACTATGCCAACTGCATCAATCAAAATGGAAATGTCACGTTTGTCCCAAGAATTTATCATTCATACACGTCATTTCTGAAAAAATGGTCCTGGATATCTGATGGGACTGCAATTATATTAATGCTTTTCATACAAAGCATAGGCAAAATTACACAGATCAATCTGTTAATTAAATAGCATGTAAAATACCTTGTTTATAGGTATGAGGATTGTAACATGCTTAAAGGAATTTTGTGAATATAATTGCATGGCAGTTTAAGATACTTTTGTTCTAAGAAAACAGTTGTCACATTGAATTTCATTTCCCTTTCCTCGTTAAGATTATAGAAAAGGTTGTGGAAACACAAATCTCTTAGGATCTAGACTTTCAAAATAATGATTTCTTAATATTTTGCTTTACATACATTTATTATGTATTATAATTTTTGTTTTGACTTTCTTGTCTTCCATGCAGACTCAAATATTTTATTCTCTGGTAAATGGTTAGATTAATGTTCTCCAGTGGATTGTTTTCCCTTCTCTAATGATGACACTTAAATCCCACTAGATGGTGCTGTAGACCTGTTGGGAAATATCCGAGGTCATAAATATCTGTTTGCGTTAGACTTATTGAATGGCTAATGTAACCAATAGACACTGAAACATCTGGAAAGCAGTATTGATTGGGTGTTGCTGTACTATGTGAAAATGAGAAGACGCTGCTCTACAGTTTACCTAGTAATTACTAAGGTTAAAATCTTCAGTCTAGCAGCCAGTCTGAGTAGCCAGGCCAGGCACTGGGCTGATGTAGTAAGTGGCCATGGAGTAACTTGGAGCCTCCTGCAGTCTTTTCTCCCTCGTCCCCTCCCTCTCCCTCATAGAAGTGCAGGACTGGAAGAGACCTTGAGACATCATCTAGTCCAGTCCCCTGCACTCAAGGAAGAACTACGTAATAACTAGACCATTCACTGGATATAACTAGATATAACTAAATGTGGCACAAGACAGGGAAAATCAACACAGTGGTAAGTTCTCCAACCCACCATGCCCTGACCCCTTTGCTCTGAAGCTCAACTAACACAAGTTTCTTGAAAGAATTTATAATTAGGTTAATAGTAATCCTTTATACCGCCTTAGTGCGTTGCCTTTCTAGATCTCAAAGTGCTTTACAAAAATGTGTATCATTTTCCAGATAGGGTTACCTGAGGCAGGGGATTTAAAGCCACATGCCTCAGAGGTACTATGATTTGATTGATAAGACATCAGACTTCCACAGCAGAAATGAAGATTCTATTCCAAGGAAACTTCCTATGTGACTTTGGACAAGTCAGCCCCTTTGTACCTCAGTTACCTCATCTATAAAGGAATTGATAATATACATCTCTTTGGGATGGAGGCATAAGGCTCTGAGTGCGCTAAATAAGGTTGTAAAGTGCAAAAAGTTAAGACCAGTCAGTAGAAGTATATACTCACCTGAGGAAAGTTACTCACCTGAGTGACTCTGAGGCAAATGTTGCCTCTTTTCTATGGTTGTATAGTACCCAGTACAATGGAGCCCCAATTCCAACGGGGGCCTTTGGGCTACACTATAATATAAATATTTACTACTAATAATAATAATAATCGTTAATAATAAGCACTTACAGAATGAGGCCCTAGTTCACATTGCTTTTTAGTACCGAAATATGGTCATGGTGTAACACAATAACCAAATTAGGAGAATAATTTTTAAAAAGTGAAAAAAATGAGAGTGGATATATTATTTTACCCAACAGCACATTAGGTTTTTTCTAGAGGCATTAGCTGTAAACATTTGTTTAATCCTGTTTTCACTGGGTATCGCTTGGACCCAAAGACTGTTCAGTCTGTAGACCAGGAAAATTAACATTAACCAGAGAAGAGGACAAATACATATTTGGTATATTATGGAAGGCTACAATTAAACTAAAATAGTTAAATGTACAAGTGTTACCATTGGTCCATTCAGACAGACCTCTCTAGCTAGTTTGTCTCTGTTGCCCGCTTTAAATTCTATTCATTCAGCATAATTAAATCTTAGCTATCACAGTTCCATCTCCTTCCATATAAATAACCCACCCTCCCCAAACACAAAATAAAATAAATAATGAAACATGTATCAACCATCTTTCTACATCTGTTTCCCCTCTCATTTGTGCATTGTGTCCCTGTTCCAAAGAACTTTGTGTCATATATAGTTGTTCAGTATCTAATATAATAAGGCCTCTAGGTGCTTTTGCAAAACAAACTAATAACAATACGATCTACTTTCTTTTACATAAACATTACTCCTTCCTCCACCATTTAGAGCATAAAAAAATTGGGAGGGTGGGTAGGACTCACATCCCAGTCAGGTCTCTCCCTACTTAGTGATTCCAGAGAAGATTCACTGTAACCTGAGCTGATTCTTGATTTTTAAAGGCTAAAGTTAATTTTATGTTATGTACAACAAGCTATACTCAAAATGAAACAAACAATGGCTTTGTACAACTGGACTTGTCAACTAGTACATTTTAATTTTACCATTTAAGGCATACGCTACACTATTTACAATATTTCACTAGAAATGCATTAAAAGATATTTCACATTATGTTAATCTTTAATATGAACTTAAGTGAATCTAAATATGGGTGTGCATTTATGTTGTCTTTTACAAGTTCAAAAAGAACATTGTTTGCAGGCTAGAGTTACAAGTTTCCTCACCACTACATGATGCCCCTGGAAGATATTCAGTACTTTACATGTTGCTTGTAAAATGCCTGCTCTAGCTATAGTGACACTAAAAGCTACCCAGTGCTTAGAAAATCTCATGAAGATTTTTTAAATATGAGACAAGTTTGCACAGATTATATTTACAACAGAATGAAATTAATAATTTAACCAGGCAAATATTGTTTCATTTTATGATAAATGCTATTTGTAATAATTTCACATTAACTTGCAAAGCCCCTTTTTGGTTTTTGAAGCATTTATAGTTACTGGAGTAAAATTACTGTGATTTGTAACTCTGCCTGTGAGGAAGGAGAGTTGCCATCAGTAACAACAACAGCAACAAGTTAAATTAGTTCTTTATGACTGAAATGTACCCTAGTGTGAATGGCCCTGGCTGTGAGATATACTTTGGCACCAGTGAAGTTCCATATGGAGGGCTGCTCAGGGGAGAGGCCAGTCTGACCAATTTCTGCATTGTGCACACTGAGGATATAAAGGGTCCAATTCTGCCTTTTGTATTAAATGGGAGTTTTCCTTGTATATGGATTTAGAATCTCTCAAGCTCAAGGGTTGTCACTCGTTAATATTCACTGGGTTGTAACCCACCTCAGAAAGTTTGGCAAGTGAAACAAGGAAGTGATGCCATGGCACCACCACACCAGCCCATGGAGCTGGCCAGCTGCAGAGGGTAGCTCAAGCTGCACCCTCATATAAGGTGGCACAGTTGGCACACTTCCCCACTGCACATTGGAGAGCTTTGGGAAGCTGGAGTGGTGCAAGGCTCCACCTCACCCAACATGCCCCAGCTTGTTTATCAGTGTGTGATGCTGGAAATATTAAAAATGTAATACACATATATTACAAGTGAAAATACTAAAATGCTACCTCTGAGAACTAGGAGAGTTTGTGCCTAATGCTCTAATTGTAGCAATGTATTTCATATTTCAAATAGAAAGAAATAGGGGTAACTATGGATAGTGAAGTGATATGTGTAGCATAATCCCAATAGAAATCACTTATTGAAAATAAAGTTGTAATGTAACATTGTAAATATGACAGAAGCAAAGATTCTAGCTGTTTGTGACATCGTAGGGCATAATCCAGAATAATGAGTAAATGTGTCACCCCTGCCCTGTAACCTGGGGTGCCCTTTGCAATGCCTTGCTGCTGTAGCCTCCAACCTGGACTGCTCACAGCCTCCATCATGTAAGTCACGCCTAACCACATCTGTGTGTGCAGTCAGATCTTGGCTCTTGCCAGCCTGAGTTATGATGTAGGGTTACCCTGACACACTCCCAGTCCCAGCTCTTTCCCCAGAAATGTGTGTCATGTGCTGCCCAGCCCTCTCCTGAATAGTACAAACATACACTATTAAGTCTGTTATTCCTTTCAGTGAATAATATGCCAGCTCATAATTTTACATAGAGTACCCAGACACTCCAATTTAAACACAACTAAATAAAACAGTAAAACAAGTTTATTCACTACAACGAGAGAGATTTTAAGTGAGTATAAGTAATGACACATAAGTCAGAAATGGTTACAAGAAAAAATAAAGCATTTACTACTTAAGAAATTATCTTAGTTGCAAAGCAAACTTTCTGACCACATGCTCCAGCAGATTACCGACCAAACTCTCAGGTCAGTATCCTACTCCACACCCCCATCAGAGTCCAACAGCTGTTTTCCTTTGTCTTTTTAGGTGCAATGTTAGAGACAGGCAGGGAGAGAGAGGAGGGCAGGGAGAGAGGGCTATCTGCCCCTTCTTTTTATAGCCCCGCCTGTGAGAAGCATTTCCAGCTGGGAGCAAGGCAACAGGCAGTGTGGTGAAGAAAGGAAACGCCACACTATTTCTTTGCTTAGATGTAGATTTTTGTCACTGCCCCTTCCTTGCCAGAGAATGGCCTCTTAGCAGGTAATGGTCCATCAGCTTTGTTTGAGATCTGGCTGAGCTGTCAGCTTGCCCTTTGTCTCTGAGGAACTGGTTTAGCCACTCCCCAGACTTATCTGGAAAACACACTTCAGTCATGATTTCTGTTTATGTTCATAACTTTACATGTAATGTTGCTATGTGCATTTTGCCATGACATTATTGATCAGAAAGTTATGAGTTTTTAAATGATATCTCATGAGGCATACCTTGTACCAACATTATTACAGTAGTGTGTAGAGTGTGAACACAGGTATAATCTGTCACACTGTAAAATAAGCATCTTGACATTCAAGGAATATTTTGCTTATTTTTATAACTATAATGATGTTGAATCGTACATAAAAGGTTGTTACAAGGAGACGGGAGAAAAAATGTTCTTCTTAACTGCTGAGGATAGGACAAGAAGCAATGGGCTTAAGTTGCAGTAAGGGAGGTTTAAGTTGGACATTAGGAAAAACTTCCTAACTGTCAGGGTGGTTCAGCACTGGAATAAACTGTCCAGGGATGTTGTGGAATCTCCATCATTGGAAATTTTTAAGAGCAGATTAGACAAATACCTGCCAGGGATGGTCTAGATAATATTTAGTCCTGCCATGGGTACTGGGGACTGGACTAGATGACCTCTCGAGGTCCCTTCCAGTCCTATGATTCTGTGATAATTAAAATGAACTGCATCAGGCATTCTGAACTGCTCGGTGGTTCAGATGTTTGTAACAGGGATCTCTTACGCAGGGCACCAACCAGGAAAAAAAAGGCATGCTCTATGAAGCGACAGCACAAAAGGAAATCTGTATTTGCTGTTGTTTAGCAACCATGTGTGGAGGGGCCATTTTTTGCTATTGCCTTAACTAGATGTGACAGGAAAATAGATGTGAGATTAATATCAGAGGGTACTGATTATTTTGAAAAGACATGAGAAAAGAAGCATACAATTTGGTAGCTCTTGAAAGAGGGAATGTTGGAGAAAGTGAGAATGCGGTGGTTGGCTAGGTATTAATTTACTGTACAAAAAGTGATTCTTCTAAGAATGACAAAATCCTATGCCATATCTCTGGTTTTCCTGAGTGTCTCTTCAAAACCATCTTTTGATATTATTCAGTCTGTTATTATTTCTGTGTCAACTCTTAATTACAATAATATTTTTAAAGTCCCTCTGTGGTTTCTATGCAACACTAATACAAATTCCAAGCAAAACTATGTTTTAATGAACTTGTTAAATGGATATCTGCCAGGTTAAATGAACAGTGGCCAGAGGACTAATATAACAACTAATTACAAGACTAATCAAGGTATTAATGACGCATTCAGTTCTAGTACAATCCAAAAAGAGACATGTTAAGCAAATCCGTGAGTTCAGTCTAAGATGTCAAAAATATTTAATATATGAAAAAGGAATATACATTAGCATATACAAAATAATTTAAAAGTCAAATTTGCAGGCTGATTTATTTACTCTTACAGCCATGATAAGTGTTCACACAAATTAGTCAAACTATTGAATGTTTTTGTGCACTCAGCTGAGCACCTAACTTCTTTAAAAATCTGATCCACGGTTCCTGAGACTTCCCTGACCTGAACATTCTTCCCTCTATAGCAGCAGACATTCCACCCCCACCCCTGTTTTTTTGGTTGACCTGGCTATTTTGCGGGGGTGGGGGCAACTCTGGCTGGCTGCTGAAGGGTGGGAATGGGGCAGTGGTGCAAGCAGGCTTTTTCAGGGTGATTGTCAAACTATTCTTACTGGTTGCCTTTAGGTGGATGATGGAGAGATGGTTGAGACAGGGCTGTGTTGCTCTTGCAGCTGGCATGTTCAAGGTGAGATAGACAGTTGTCCTGGGAAGAGAAAAGCTGGTGATATTTTCTGTGTGGATGTGTGCTTGGCTGAAAGAGAGATGCTAGTGTTGGTGACAGATCACTGGACTCTAATGGTGCTTGAAAGTAGGGTTGCTAGTACATACTGACAGACAGAGAAGACTGGTGCTGTTGGGTGGTGTGGGAAAAGAAGAGTGGCCTCTAGGCTGCTAATCCCCTTTGCTGTCCTATCAATTCTTGTATCTCATTACCATCTTAATTTTTAAATTACAAGTAATTTGTAATTTATTCTCCTGTTGATGCCCAAGTGAATTCGGTGCTATGCAATATCCTTATCTTCTTTTCAAATTAATTATTTCCAAGTCTACACATATATTCTGTTAATGATTTAAGAATTTAAACATTTTATCTTTGTTTTAAAGCATTTTACTCATCGTATCTAATTTCAAATGATCTCAGAAACTTTTGGAACAGAATAGCATTAATTATACATCATAAACATACAATAAATTTTATTTTCCATTCTGTTCTCCATTTAAATGAAATCCTTTATAGAATTTAAGAATACAGTTACAACATTTAAAAAAATGAAAGAAGGAGAATAAGTAAGTGAAATATCAATGGTTAATAGGGCTAAGCACAATAAGAAGGCATTTTAATCATTAGGAACAAAAACAACAAAATGCCATTGGTCAGGTATAGGTCCATTGCTACATGCGATAGTAAAATTATAAATAGTGATGCAGAAAAGGCAGAAATGTTCAACAGACATTTGAAATGAAGCAGGATGATATATCCATACCATATGATGTGGATGGAATAGATAGTTTACCATCTGTAACAAAGGAAGATATGAAGCAACATCTGCTAAAATTAAATGTAAGCAGAGTCAGGATGAGCTCTACCCTGACATCTGGTGGTGAGTTGTGGCAGGTTCTGGAAAAGAACTTCAGGGGCTGATCTCATTTGCATAGGCACACCCACCCCGCCTAGATGGTCACTTTGGCTGCTGTAGGAGCCCCAGTTTCTCTGTTATTGGGGCAGGAAGAATAAACTGTTGTTATCCTGATTATGTGAATCAAGGACAAGGGAACATTACTTGGCCTTTTGTTATGATGGAGGGACTCGCCATCAACTTCGCAGCACTCGCTAGGCAAGGGTCATGGGTTCCAAAACCCAGTGAATTGAGAGAGGCTGGGGATAGGAATTAATATGTGGTGGTATGGGCCCCCTGGTAAGGGCCTTATGTGCTAATTGCACTTCTTCATCTCTTTACTGTGGAATATCAGAGCTAATTTTGATTCCATTAGGAGTCTAGTTACAGGTTGCTGAGCTGAATTCACTTTAGGCCAGTGGTGCACCAGCACTGAGGCTCCCCTTCTACAAGCTGAAATCACTAAAGAGCTAAAATTATGAAGAGCTGAAGTCACTGTGTTAAGTAGTGGGCGGGGGGAGCAGAAGATATATTGTGGGATGGTTGGAGCTGCTCATGGGATGGCTGGTGGAGCAGAGTGGAGTGGCTGGTGGAGCGGAGCAGGTCATGGGACTGCTGGAGTAGCTCATGGACAGCTGGTGGAGCGGAGCAGAGTGGCTGGCAGAGCAGAGTGGAGCGGAGCCCCACAGAGTGGTGGGGCAGTCGGCTTTGGACCATGTAAGGTGCCCCTTAACCGCCCCCCCCCCATTTCCACCCAGGCTAGGAGGTGAAACTCTGCAGATAAACTTTTGAACTCTGGGGCTGCACTCACCAGGGACAGAGACTTTTGGGTTGTTGGACTTTTGGGACTTTGGGTGACTTTTGGGTTGCTGGACTCAAGAACCAAAGGGAAAGGACATGGCCCAATTTGCTTGCGGTGGGTTTTTGCTCATGGTTTGTGTTATGAATCCTGTTGGTGGTGTTTCCCCAACATAATGCCACATTGTTTCTCTCTGTTATTAAAAGGCTTTTGCTACACTCAGACTCTGTGCTTGTGAGAGGAGAAGTATTGCCTACTAGAGGCACCCGGGGAGGGTGATATATATTTGTCCCAGGTCACTGGGTGGGGGCTTGAGCTGGTTTTGCATTGCGTTATTGGAACGGAACCCCTAGATACTGAACCTAGCCCTGGTTGCTGCCAACTCTGATGGGCAGAAGGGTTACATAAATATCAATAGATCTAGATAACTTACACCCAAGAGTCTTAAAGGAACTAGCTGAGGAGCTCTCTGAACCACTAATGTTAGATTTTAACAAATCTTGGAAAACTGGGGAAATTCCAAAGGATCAGAGGACTCCCAACATAGTTCCAATATTTTAAATGGGTAAAAGGGAAAAATAAACAAGTTAGCCTGACACCAGTCTCAGGCAAGATAATGTAATGGTTAATTTGGGACTTTATTAACAAATAAAATAATGCCAAGTAGCATGATTTCATGGAAGGTAGATCTTGTCAGACAAACCAGCTGACTTTTTTTTTTGACAAGATTACAAGTCTGGTTAATAAATGCAACTAGTTGGCATAGTATACTTGGATTTCTCCAGGGCATTTGACTTAATACAACATGACATTTTTGTTGAAAAACTTGCATCATATGGAATGAGCAGGGAATTTATAAAATGAATTAAACTGGCTGATTGACAGATCTCAAAGTTAGAGCAGGCTGAATTTTTTTAGTTAACAGTTTATTTGCCAAAAAAATGCAGTTTTGGGTCAACCCAAAAATATTAGTGAATTTGTGCAGTTTCCTGAATAGTTTCAACCTAACTAGAAAATCAAAATGTTTTTGGCAATGTCAAAATGAAATGGCTCATTTTGACATTATTGAAAGATGTTGATTTTTTGGGCTGGAGTCACAAAACAGGCAGAGGAGGTTGTGCCATCCTCTTATAAACTCTAATCCAATGATTAAGGCACCACTTGGGATGTGGGTGGAAGACCTGGGTTCAATTTCCCACTTTGCCTCAAGTGAAGAAGGGATTTGAATTTACATCTCCCACATTGCAGGAGAATGCAAACAGACAAAAGGTTTAAAACAAACATAAGGAAGTACTTCTTCACACAACACACAGTCAACCTGTGGAACTCATTGCCAGGGGATGTTGTGACAAAACTATAATAGGGTTCAAAAAAGAACTAGATAAGTTCATGGAGGATAGGTTCACCAATAGCTATTAGTGCAAGCCCATGCTCGCTGAGTGTCCCTTGCCTCTGTTTGTGAGAAGCTGGGAGTGGATGATGGGATGGGTCACTCGACTGCCTGTTCTGTTCATTCCCTCTGAAGCATCTGGCATTGGCCACTGTTGGAAGACAGGATACTGGGCTAGATGGACCATGGGTTTGACCCAGTATGGCCATTCTTATGTTAGTGCCCTACCCCATGGCCATAGACTATTCTGGTGTAGGTTATTCTCAGTCTCTCCTATTGAAGCTGTTCCACTTTATATAAATAAATAGTCATTGGAGCAGGGACTTGAACTTGGGTCTCTCTGCCTAGATAAGTACTCTAACCACTGGACTGTCAAATCATTCGGAGTCTCTTTTTCTGGGCCAATGACTTGAATAGACTTGGAGTCTTTAAGATGAGCTTAGATACCTTTCTGAAAGATATGCTCTAATTCAACTTCTGGGAGAAATTCTACAGTGTGTGTGGGGAGGAGAATGCGGCTGGGCTGGATATTTCATGGTGGTGTCTTTTGACCTTGGAATCTTTGACTTTGTGAGTCACCCTGTTCATCCCTTTCTTTCATGGACCATGGGAAGAACAACACTGCCTGAATGGCCCTCAGCATGTTCACAATACTTTCAGGTCTGCAGTAAGACAATAACTATAATCACATCTCATGCTTCAGGACTTCAAATCGGTCACCTGCAGGGGTCAGGAAGGAATTATTTTCCATAATGCACAATTGCCAAGATGTATTCGGGGTTTTCTTTTTACCTTCTTCTGAAGCATCAGGGACTAGCCACAGCTGGAGATGGGGCAATAGATGGAGAGCATCATCTGAGGTGCTACAGAGAATCCTCTTTTTTTAGATACCTGATTGGTGTGTCCTGTTCACATGCTCATGGTTAACTGATCACATTTGGCATCGGGAGTGGATTTTTCCCCACGTCAGATTGCCAGGAACCTGGAAGAATTTTCATCTTCCTCTGCACCATGGGGTATGAATCACCTGCGAGGACCATCTGGATATATCTCATCTAATCAATTCCCTGATATTGCAGGGTGTGACACTATGCCCCATATTCTTCATAGAAAGAAAAGGAGTACTTGTGGCACCTTAGAGACTAACCAATTTATCTGAGCATAAGCTGTAGCTCACAAAAGCTTATGCTCAAATAAATTGGTTAGTCTCTAAGGTGCCACAAGTACTCCTTTTCTTTTTGCGAATACAGACTAACATGGCTGTTACTCTGAAATTCTTCATAGAGATATGCTTATTAGATGAATATGGCATAATTAAGATGTATTTTATGCAAGATGGGTCATGTGAGGTATCATTGGAAAGGTTATGATTTACTGAATGTGATTATCCAATTTGTATACATATATAATTTCTGTATCTGAAGTTAGGAATATTGACTATGTAACAATTATAACTGTGTTTTCACAAGGGGAACACCCACCAGACAGTAGGCAAACGGCCTGGATGGGCCATTAGGAAGGACAATTGGACTTTGAAGATGCTAATTTCCCACCTTCCTGAGAAGCTTCCTGGGATGCTGCTTTGACACTACAGGGTCATATGGTCATGTCACCTGGTACTGGACACCATCTTGGCCTGCTGGTATTTTTCCACTAGGAGGGGGTTGGGGTCAAACTGGGAAACAAAAGATTCCTGCCATATGCAAATCCTATTTAAGACTGGGGAGTGATTTAATCTAAGTTCATTCTTCACTGAATCCCCACCCAGAATGACTGCTGGAAATATCTACAAAACAAAGGGGAAGGAGGGAAGTGCAGGGTGCAGGAGGGGTTCAGGGTGCGGGCTCCGGCCTGGTGCCAACTACCTAGAGCGGCTCCAGGGTGGCAGTGGCATGCATCGGGGCCAGGGCAGGCTCTCTGCCTGCCCTGGCCCCGCTCCGCTCCAGGAAGCAGCTGGAAACATGTCCCTGGGATGGGGAGGGGAGGACTCCATGTGCTGCTCTTGCTGCTCCTCTAGGTACCTCCCCCAAAGCTCCCATTGGCCACGGTTCCCTATTCCTGGCCAATGGGAGCTGCGGGGGGTGGGCCCTGGAAGTGAGAGCAATGCACGGAGCCCTCTGCCCTCCCCCCACCCCCAGGGTTCACAGGGACATGGTTCCGGCTGCTTCAGGGAGCGGCGTGGGACTCGCGGTGCCAAGGGGGGCAATCCCACAGGCTGGATCCGACACACAGGCTGTAGTTTGCCCACCCCTGGCCTGGAGGTGGGTAGGGGGGCACGGGGAGCTTGGCGGGCCGCACAAAAGAACCCCGCAGGCCATGTGTTTGAGACCCCTGGTCTATTCCAACTAAAGTTACTGAGCTCAGTATAGGGATATCTGAGTTAAATGTAATGGCCTTTGACATACAAGAATTCAGATCAGATGACTGAATGGTTCCTTCTGGCTTAAACTCTATGCAACTATAAATTGGCATATAGGTATGGGAGAAAATGTTTCCAGTTGAGTTTTTAACATAAACAAAAAAAAGTCTATAAAACAGAAACAATGAGGAGTCCGATAGCACTTTAAAGACTAACAGATTTATTTGAGCAGAAGCTTTCATGAGTAAAAAACCCCACTTCTTTAGATGCATAAATCTGTTAGTCTTTAAGGTGCCACCAGACTCCTTGTTGTTTTTGTGGATACAGACTAACACTGCTACCCCTTTGATACTATAGAACAGAGAGATATAAAAAGATACTACAGTCAAAACAATGTTACAGAATAAGACAATGCCCTGGCTTTAAAAAGAAAGCATTTTTACACACTATTCCTCATTAAATTTATTCTGAGTCAGGCCTTAGTGAAAAAGCTGAAGTCCAGAAAATCTCAATCATATTTAGTAACTTTCCTACAGCTGTTAGTTTAAAATTGTTGTTGGTATGATCAAGCAGCCACATGTGGCCCTCCTACAATAAATTGGAAATAATTTAAATCAAGCAAGTCACTCTTAAGTAATGCTATCAACATAGGTAAAAGAAAAATTGAACAAATATAGCACTGCTGGTGATACAAGAACAAAATTATAGAGCAAGCCTTGGAAAGACGTATTAATTACTATTAGCTTTGGGAGGAGCTCAAAGAAATGATGAAGAGGATACTATAGAAATTGAAAACTTACTTTAAAGAACTAGGGTCCAGAATCTCTTGCTCACTGATACTGGATTGCATATAAAAATAATAAATAAAAAGTAGATATTTCCACCTACTGTAGTCTGAAAGTCATAAAGTATTTTTTTTTTCAAACAAACTGTATTTGGCCCACACAGTTTCCTATAAATTCTAAGGTGCTCCCTTCTTGCAAGGTCTGGTCCATTCTTCCACTTTTGGATGAAGAGTGTGCAGTGTACCTGCTGTTCACCTTGGTTACAATTAATTCCATAGCTGCCAACACTAGAAGCCTAAAAACAAGGCCCCTTTGGGAGGGAAAAGTTTGCCACTGTAATACATTGGACTGAGGAGAGCTTTGTGAGTAAATAGTAATTGTTTTTGCTACCACATAGGGAACATTCATCCTAACTACAGACAAGGTGCATGTATGAATAGTATCAGCTTAATAACAGTGGGACTTTTGTAGTGCCTTCTGTCCATGAATCTCAAGCTACATTATGAACATAAATGAACTAAGTCTCACTAAGCACCTGTGACCATTTTGCAAGTGAGGAGACTGAGGCCATGTCTATGCTACAAGGCTTGCCACGGTGTCATCGCAATTTAATTGGCATAAAGCCACCACAGTTAGTGTATTGCTTGTGCATGTGCACACTTGTCTCCTTGAGTTGGTACTGCACATATTCACCAGGAGTGCTTGTGTCAATACACAGTTCAATGGACCATGAGTAAGTATCCCCAGGTGAAACCCGCCAATGTTCAGCTCATTGTTTTTTGGATAGTTTTGGCAATGCATGGTGGGGCAAAAACAAATCATACATGGGTGACTAGGAGCAAGGAGTCAACTTCCCATAATCCAATGTTCTCCATCCCATAACACCATCTCTAGTCCACAATTTTTGTGCCTATTTTCAATTTCCCCACAAATCCATGTGGGACTTGTCACTCTCCTCCATCTCTGACAGAAGCATGGAGCCTGCACAGCTCTGCATTATTGTCATGAGTGTTGCAAGCACAGGGTGCAGTATCTGCAGAACAACAAGAAAAACCACAGGGAACATAATGATTTCCTGGTGGTCAGTTTGCTGTGGGACATAGTGAGAACCAAATCAACCTTATTGGTGGCGTTCATGGAGCAGCTGCAGATAGTGGAGCAGTACTGTTTCTGGGTCCAAGAAATGAGCATTGAGTGGTGGGATTACCTCATAATGCAGGTTTGGGACGACAAGCAGTGACTGCAGAACTTTTGTATTCACACGGCCACACTCCTAGATCTGTGTGTAAAGCTTGTCCCAGCCATCCAATGCAGGGACACCAAACTGAGAGCTGCACTGACAGTGGTGAAGTGAGTGATGATCACAAGGTGAAAACTTCTAATGCTGGATTGCTACCAGTCAGTGGAAAGCCATTTTGGAGTGGAAAAATCCATGACAACAGCCCCCACCATGGAAGTGTGCAGGGCCATTAATCATCTGCAGATACACATGACTTTGACTCTTGCCAATGTGCAGGACATAGTGGATGGCACTGCAACTATGGGGTTCCCAAACAGTAGTGCAGCAATAGACAACACTCGCAACCCTACTTTGGCCCTAAACTACCTTTCCACAGAGTACCTCAATAGAAAGGGCTCCCTTTCCATGTTTTTCTGATTGCTGGGGATGCTTCACTGACATCAGTGTTGGCTGGTCAAGGAAGATGCCTGATGCTTACATCTTTAAGAAGGCAGGACTGTTCAGAGAGTTATAAGCAGGGACTTTCTTTCCTGACCCATGGATTACCACTGTTGATGTTGAAATGCCAACAGTGATTCTGGGGGATCCAGCGTTCCCCTCAATCCCCGGCTCATGAATCTGTACACTGACCACCTCAACAGCAACAAGGAAAGATTCAACTACAGGCTCATCAGATGCAGAATGACAGTTGAATGTGATTTTGGTAGAATGAAAGGGCATTGGCTTAGTTTACTCATCAGACTGGATCTCAGTGTCATGACCCAGGATACAGGCAATCTGGCCTAGTAGTCAGAGCAGGAGTTAGGTCTAGTGGGCAGACCAGGCATCTAGGTTTGGGAACAAAGCCTCGGGTTAGCACCAGAGTAAACTGCCAATTACTGAAGCCAGGGGTCAAACCAAAGTCTGGAATTGATTATGAGGGTTGGAGCTGAGGTCAGATACCAAATGCCAGAGTCAAGGGTCAAGTCAGAGTCAGAAATTGTAGGCCAGGGTTGGAGCCAGGACTGGCAAATAATGGTAGAAGCAAGATAAGGGCAGGAACTGGAGGAGAGGCAAGGAGTGAGCACGGAGGAAACAGGCACCAAGGCAGGAGCCAGGAACAGGGTTGGGTGCAGGAAGCAGGGACAACAGGAAATCACCTTGTTGCTCAAGACAACTTTCTGTGCCTCTGTCATAAATATAAAGGGAAGGGTAAACACCTTTAAATCCCTCCTGGCCAGAGGAAAAACCCTTTCACCTGTAAAGGGTTAAGAAGGTAGGATAACCTCGCTGGCACCTGACCAAAATGACCAATGAGGAGACAAGATACTTTCAAAAGCTCGAGGGAGCGAAAAACAAAGCTCTCTCTCTCTCTGTCTGTGTGATGCCTTTGCCGGGGACAGAACAGGAATGGAGTCTTAGAATTTAGTAAGTAATCTAGCTAGATATGCATTAGATTCTGATTTCTTTAAATGGCTGAGAAAATAAGCTGTGCTGAATGGAATGGATATTCCTGTTTTTGTGTCTTTTTGTAACTTAAGGTTTTGCCTAGAGGGATTCTCTGTGTTTTGAATCTAATTACCCTGTAAGGTATTTACCATCCTGATTTTACAGAGGTGATTCTTTTTACTTTTTCTTCTATTAAAATTCTTCTTTTAAGAAACTGAATGCTTTTTCATTGTTCTTAAGATCCAACGGTTTGTGTTTGTGGTCACCTCTGCAAATTGGTGAGGATTTTTATCAAAACTTCCCCAGGAAAGGGGATAACATTTGAGAGGATTTGGCGGGGGGGGGTGGGGGTGGAAGACGTTTCCAAACGGACTCTTTCCTAATATAATACCGGTTAGACGTTTGGTGGTGGCAGCGAAAGTCCAAGGGCAAAAGGTAAAATAGTTTGTACCTTGGGGAAGTTTTAACCTAAGCTGGTAAAAGTAAGCTTAGGAGGTTTTCATGCAGGTCCCCACATTTGTACCCTAGAGTTCAGAGTGGGGAAGGAACCTTGACAGCCTCCTTCTGGCTTAAATAGCAAGGTTGGACCAATCAGGGACCCCCGGGCAATCCTCCAATCAGGACTCCCATGGGTGCTGCCTTGGTTGAGGCTGTAGTCCTAGTTTCTCAGCCCACCAGATTTTAGCAGACATTGAATGGAGGCCAGGATGCAGCAGTTGCCTGGGAATTGCCAGGCCTGGGTTCAAGAACTGGGACATCACATTCAGTGTGAAAAATATACCAATGGTTATAGCTGCCTGTTGTGTCCTGCATAATATTTGTGAAGCAAAGGGGGAAAACTTGCTGTGGTGGTAGAGGGGCTGTCAGTTGAGTTTGATCAGCCAGACACAAGGGCTATCAGGCGAGTTCAATGAACAGTTATATGGCTTAGAGACGCTTTGAAAGAGCACTTCACGAGCTCCAGTAATGTGTGGTAGGGTACTGTGTTCAACCTGACACTGCAGTTTGGGGGCCTGCTAGGATGTGCATGGTACTTGCTGTGCATATATTACTGAGAGTGCATTTATTAATCTTAGAGTGCTTGCTGTACATTTTTGATAACTACGTTGTTTGGCACTGATCCTATGGGTTGTGACTGTACAAGACCACTATTTTCACTGCCAGCAGGCATTATACACCATGTGCTGTAAATTAACAAAGATGAATAACTTTTAAAACCCAAGAGTTTTATTCACTTATGAAAACAGCCCCTCCCCCATCTGAAGAATTTAAACGTAAATACATTTTTACTTATTTTTTTTTATGAACCTTAATAAATAAGTAAGAGGAAGGAACACTGATGTCCATTGTAGCTACACATATACCAACCGTGGCTCTTACAGGTCAGTGTATGTGAAACTGTGATTGTCCACGCTTTCCCACAGTGTGGAGTGGTAGGGGTAAGCGTGTGGACCCTGAGGTCACGTGGCATGCTGAGGCGGGATGGGTGTATGGAAATGCTATGCTGCAGTTCTCCACAGACTGCAATGGGACTTGAGCCCAGGATTGTTGAGCCTGGAGATCCACAAGAGTCTGCAGCCTTTGAATTTGCTGACGGAGAAGCTCCATTATATCCTGGTGCCACTCCCTCTGCTTTTCCTGCGCCTTTTTCCTGCCTCCTCTTTCATTCTCCATACAATCTGTAATATTCAACCTCCAGGCCCTATGTTCAAGATTTGATACAGCACTGACTTGCAGGATTTCGCAAAACATGTCCTCCCACTTCTGCTTTTTCCTCCTCCTTATCTGGATCAGTCATTCTGCTGGTGTAGAGTGGGAATACCTCAAGGCTGCAATAAAACACCATTGTCAATATAGTAGGAATAGAAAGTGAAACTTAAGATTCAGAACTCCCCTTCCCCCTTTCCTTGCTCCCCTAAAGTGTTAAACAAGAAACGCTTATTGACACTTCTGCTTTGGAGTGCTTGTGCCCGGTTCAACTATCAGCTCAAGCCAGGATGAGTATGACCCTCTGTGGTGGGGGAAACGAGAGGGGAGTTGCATAAAACTGAATATAGGGCACTGGCACTGAAGACTGGAACCATTTTCCACAAGTGGTGGTGGTTTTAGCTGATATCTCATTCGTGAGGGTAATAAAGACAGAGAGAGCACAACTGCTGCTGGTGTCCCAAAGTCTCTCAGGCCTGTGTGCGCTTAGCCTCTTTTTGGCATTGGTACCTGCCAAAGTTATCGCCGATGGGTGTGGGAAAGTGTCCTACCATGACTGAAATACCATGAAGAAATAAGGCTGCCATTCCTAGAAATCTTCAGGAGAGGATTGCAGTGTACCTTCATGGAAGTTTCATTAAGATCTCTCAGGAGGATTCAAGGGATCCCTATGCATCCCTATGCACATAAATAAACTACTCCACATGCTATTGCCCCCCAAATCTAACTCTAAAGGGGAATGAAAAGCACAGATCTTTGTTGTACCACTTCCACTAAGAGTAAATTAGTGAAAAGTCAATAGCTGTGTCCTTCTAAATTGAGAGTGCCATCGCTGTAATGGGAAATTTATTTACACACTTACCTGACTTCCTTCCCCCCGTACTTGACTGCAGGGATGGACTGGACTGTGATGGAGTTAAAAACAGGTCTTAATTTGCTGCACAGCTGGACCCCCTGTTACCCATCCTCCATAATCCTCCTCCACTTCCTCCCCCTCACTGTTCACAGCAGGGGCATAACTGGGGTTCCTCAGAGGTATCCACAGTGGTGTGTGGGATCGTGGTCGGATCTCTGCCAAATATGGCATGCAGCTCTTTGCAAAAGCAGTAGGTCTTCAGCTTGACACCAGATCAGTTGTTGGCCTTTGTCATAAATGTAAAGGGAAGGGTAAACCCCTTTAAAATCCCTCCTGGCCAGAGGAAAAATCCTCTCACCTGTAAAGGGTTAAGAAGCTAAAGGTAACCTCGCTGGCACCTGACCAAAATGACCAATGAGGAGACAAGATACTTTCAAAAGCTGGGAGGAGGGAGAGAAACAAAGGGTCTGTGTCTGTTGGTATGCTGCTTTGCCGGGATAGAACAGGAATGGAGTCTTAGAACTTTTAGTAAGTAATCTAGCTAGGTATGCGTTAGATTATGATTTCTTTAAATGGCTGAGAAAAGAATTATGCTGAATAGAATGACTACTTCTGTCTGTGTTTCTTTTCTGTAACTTAAGGTTTTGCCTAGAGGGATTCTCTATGTTTTGAATCTAATTACCCTGTAAGGTATCTACCATCCTGATTTTACAGAGGGGATTTCTTTACTTCTATCTACTTCTATTTCTATTAAAAGTCTTCTTGTAAGAAAACTGAATGCTTTTTCATTGTTCTCAGATCCAAGGGTTTGGGTCTGTGGTCACCTATGGAAATTGGTGAGGATTTTTACCAAACCTTTCCCAGGAAGTGGGGTGCAAGGGTTGGGAGGATTTTGGGGGGAAAGACATGTCTAAACTACATTTCCCAGTAAACCCAGTTAGAGTTTGGTGGTGGCAGTGGTTATTCTAAGGACAAAGGATAAAATTAATTTATACCTTGGGGAAGTTTTAACCTAAGCTGGTAAAAGTAAGCTTAGGAGGTTTTCATGCAGGTCCCCACATCTGTACCCTAGAGTTCAGAGTGGGGGAGGAACCTTGACAGCCTTCTTGTATGCATGCCACAGTTCCTTGACTGACATGTGGCACTGCTCTTGGTCCCTCTGTACGGGGAGACTTTGGCAAACCAGTAAAGTGCCTGAAACCACTATGGCTTATTGCTAAAAGCAGCCAAGTCAGCAGGCTGTAAATTAGCCAAGTCAGCAGGCTTTGCTTAACCAAGGCAGGAGGGGAGGGGCAGGGGGGTTGGGTGCCACAGAAAGGCAGCTTGACCCCACGTCCTTCCTGATAAGAATTGTGTTGAAGTTGCTGATACATGCATCTTAGAAGAGCAGGATGTGCCCCAGGAATGTCTATTGGGGCCTCAAGGCTACAAACTCTGGAAAAACCCACAACTGGTTAATCGATAATCAGAAGGAACCTCTCGCTTGACAATTGAAACAGCTTACTTAACAAGTTTGCTTTAAGGGACATGTCATTCTATTACTCATGTATAAATAAGGGGGAAAAGTTTGAGGTAGGGGGACTCTTCAGGACTGGACTCTCTCTCTCTCTGGATGCATCTTGTGTTTCCCAGCGGCAACGGGCTGCCGCTGTGCCACTTGAGAGCCACACTCATCTTTGGTAGTTATCAAGGGTTGGGGGTGTTTTACTAACCTCTTGCGGACGTGTGTATAAGTGCTTGAGACTAAGTAAAGTTTATCTTTAAGTGAAAGCACTCTTGTGTTGTCCTGTTTGTGCCAGCCATCTATCGGTCGGACAGCCGTGTCTCCCCTGATTTATTTCCTGACACCACCTCGCACAGAGTCAAAGTTACCAAAAGCTTTGGGTTGAAAGAATCCCGGGTAACACCTCTTTGCACCCCTTCTCCTGCATCCACTGAGCAATCTTCCCATAGATGTCAAGGTTTCTATGGCTGGTTCAGAGCTGTGGCTGTATAGCCTTTTCTCCCCCAAGTCCCAGGTGATCCAATATCTCCTGTCTACTTTCAGGCAGGAGCACATCTGGAGTGTGTAGTCCACACAGTCAGCTGGTCAGTTGTGCACTACAACTGAGAGCAGATAGGTGTGCTCACCAAGCTGGACAACCAAGAAAAGGCATTTAAAAATTTGAAGGGGTGTTAAAGGAGGGGGCTTCCAGTCTACATGACCCGTGGGCATTGGAGTTAACAATTGTGAACAAAGCAGTCAGTGTCAGGTGGTGTGGGACAGCTGCTGAAGGACTGTTAGGATCAACACAGGTAAATGCAGTGTCTAAGCTTGTGCTATGTCAACCTCTGTACATCGATCATGACTCAACGCTGCTCAGGGAGCTGGTGTTACTATGTCAGCATAATGGGGCACTTACATCAGTGGGAGACAAATTTAAGTGTAAACACATGCACAACTAGGTCGACTCAAGGCAGTTTACATTCACCTATGTCTTCCCAATATTGAAAAGACTAAAGTGCTCCATCAGCCTGCTTTAGGTCTTGCACATGACTCACCACAAATCACCATCAAGAGACAGACTTTGGAGACAGTCGAGCGAGCACTTCTGTTATCCGGGTAGCCACCTTTCTCAAAATGCAAAAATCAACGGTGAGATCCAGCACAGGACCCAGTGTGCAAGTGCATCCTTTGGGAAATTGCTCTGACGCATTTTCACAGACCATGACCAACAGCAGGATACCAAGATGCAGGTCTAGAAGGCAACTGTTATTCCTACACTCCTTTATGAATGCGAAACCTGGGTGACCTATTGACAGAACCTCAAGAGTCTGGAGAGGTACCACCAAGGAAGTCTCTGGAAGGTACTTTGCATCAAATGGAAAGATCACTGTACTAATGCCAGCATCCAGGACACTGAAGCCAATGTCACCAGCATTGAAGCAATCATCCTCATGCACCAACTTAGCTGGGCCGGACATTGTGTGGAAGCCACACTCTCACCTTCGAAAACCAGTCCTCTACTCTCAGCTCACCCATGGTCAAATATCCTATGGTGGTCAGAGGAAACGCTACAAAGACACACTGAAAGTGTATCTCAAGACAACTGATATTGACATCACAAGCTGGCAAGAGCAAGCAACCAATTGACCACAATGGTGCCACATCTCCATCAGACAGTAGCTCGCTTCGAGGAGAAGCGTCTTGCCCTCAAAGCTGAAATGAGAGGGAGAAGGAAGGAAAAAGAACTTTCTCTGAGCAGGCAGCTGACCCACCAGGAAATGTCTCTACCTACTGCAGGCAGATCTGTGATTCCAGGATTGGACCCCTGAGTCATCTCAGGACCCATATGTAAATCTGTGGTAGAGATCATCCTTGAATTGAGGGATTGCCGATGATGACATTCACCTAACTTTATAGTGTAGAACAGCCTGAGACACAGAGAAATGGGACTTGCCTAGGCAAGTGGCAAGACCAGGAATAGAATCAAAACCTCCTGTCCCATTGTCTTATATATTAACTTGCAAATCACTGTGGTATGGCCTTTCAAGGGACTGTATTCTGTATCCTTTACAGAGGTGGCTGCACATCAGTGATGGCTGCAGCAACATTCTTCTCCAGAGAATTCAAAACCATGTTCTCCACTGCCTCTTTGTGGTTTAGGTTATAAATTAATTCCAGAGGCAGGGGCAACCCCCAGCACTTGCCGCTCTATTTTCAGCTGGAGAGGATGTATAGTAAGGAAGCCCCTCTGTTTCAAGAAGCAAAGGACAAACGTGTAAAGACTCCAGGCAGTGCCAACTCTCATGTTTTTGTCTCATGATATTTGACATTTCACTTAAAGCCTCAACTCCCAGACAGCTCAGCAGCTGCTGTTCTTAAAACGTAAGGCCTTGTGGTTGCAGAAGAAAAAGCTTAAAGCCATGATGCAAGCGCTCCTCGGCTGTCAGCAGGCTCTGAAACCCAAGGTAAATTAAAAGAACCCCAAAATTGTTATGTAAAAAAAAATTCTCCTGATTTTGAAGCCAATCTTGTGATTTTTGAGGCCTGCCCCCTGTACAGATTACAGAACCCCAATGTGTAAGGGCATTGACCTGTCCCATTCAGCAAGTGATATGAAACTGCCGCTGTCACAGCTCTGCGGCTGGAGCCCCATAGGCCACAGCATTTCCTGCATGCATCCTATTGACATGCAGCAGGAGATGGACTCTTAGGGAACATCTATGCTGCGATCAGACAGCAGCGGCTGGCCCTGCCAGCTGATTTGGGCTGGGGCTGAGCGACTGTTTAATAGTTCGCCGTTGGGCGGCAACAGCCTGAACGCTGGGATCCTCTGCCTCAGAGGCGGCTTCCTGACATCATGGGGAGCCGAGGTCAGGCCGTGAAATCTGTGCCTGGGTGTGTGTGCCCATGACCCGCTGCGGGGCGGAGATGGAAAGTGCGTGGGGGAACGCGGGGAGCTGCTTGAGTCCAAAGGGACATTGCTCGCCTCCAAGCGGCCTTGCTGAAGCGCAAACTCCGCCAACCGGCTGGCGAGCGCAGGAACTGGAGGGCAGACGTATCCCCTCCCACCTTGAGCGGCGGCAACCCCTAACCGGCCAGCTCCTCCCTTCAACGGCCGCAGTGCTCGCGCGCGCACGTCACGCCCTTTGTGGTGCAGACAGAGTCGAGTGGGTGGACGTAGAGGCGACGGGTGCGCGCTCGCACTTCCCCTCGCGCACGGCTGTGTAGCGGCGCTTGCGTAAGGGGCGTTGGCGGTTAACGGCCGCCGCGCCGCGGGAGAATTCGAAACGGGGAGAGCGAGCGCAGAGTGGCTCGGGCCGATGTGAGTCTGGGGTTTCTGGGTGCTGGGCTGACGCTGGGGGCCGGCTGAGGAATGGTGCTGCTGCCTGTCAGTGTCAGGGCTGGCCGAGGAGCCTGGGCAGGGGGAGGTTGGTTTTGTCACGGCTGTGTGAGAGAGTGCGGGGCTGCAGGCGGCCGGGAGCGGTGGGATGCTGGGCGGGCTGCCTGGGTGGGGAGGGAGGGAGCGCGCGCGCGCGCGCGGGGTGGCGGTGCTAGCCCGGTTCGCGGTGGCGGGTATCCGTATCATCGGGTGTCTGTTTCCCCAGTCCTCCCGCTGGGCTCCTGCGCCTCAGAGAAGAGGTGCCCCTAGGGGCAGCGTTGCTCTGCCCCAGCTAGCAGACTTGGCCTGGCTCCTTCCTGAAGCGACCTGCCTCTCAAATTCCCAGGCTGTTGAATCTCACCGAGCAGTCGGGCGACATTAAAAACAGAAAAACCAGGGGAGGGGATTCATACCATTGAAATATTCCAGACTGTGAAATCGTCACCCACAGGACCTGTACCATTAACTGGGCAAAACCCATAGGTATGCTGCAAGTACCAATCATGCTACACTGGGCCTTGGGGACAGGGCTAGAGAATAAAATAAGACTTTTTTCTTCTCTACCGTTTCTACAAGTTCTTTTGATGAAGGGCTTTGTAAATGGAATATACTTCAATTACACCATTACAACACATTATTTGTGTTATCACTTATTAAGTAAAAACTGGCTTATGTATGATTAGCAACTGAAATGTCAACTTCCTGTTTAATTTCCACCTCACTTTTTCTCTCACACTTCCTGCACTGGCATATGATTTTATTGTTACAGCTTGAGTTTTATAGCCATAGGCCTTTGCTCATTACCTTGCTATATACATTGTTACCCCTTTGTACCCACTTACTATTTCTAAATTAAAAACATAAAAGGGAGGAGCTAATTAAAAAAATACCACAAACTACTGATACAGAAAAAACAGGAGAAAAAAGTATCAGAAAGTTTGATGTTTCAGCCACCAAAGTTGATGGAAGATTTGCAATAAATATTTGGAAATTATGTAGAGGAGAATAAAGTGGGATAGGTAGGTAAATATCCTTAATGACAATAACATGCCTCAAGTATAAGCATTATTGATGGTGGCAGAAGGGAGCTGAATCTTGTAGGTAGTTATGTAAAAGGGAGAATTACAATGTAAAGAGGTAGACATGAAAAGTGGGAAATGTGTCTTGTTCTTACTGAAAAGGCACTTTGACACTCAACTCTGCACCCCATTTTAAACTTATTACAGCTTCCAAAATTATTATTTTTTTGCCACAAACAATTAACCTCTAATGAGCTTCAGAAATAAGCAGAGAGTGCAAAGCTAATTATGGATGTTACCCTCAGTATCTGAATCTATAGTCACATGACCATCTCCACTAAATGCTGGATTCTTGTTTAAATTTTCTTGCTAGGTGATACAGGCAGTATTATACCTCAGGTGCACCACCAATTTTTTTTTTTTTATGATCTAGCAGAAAAGTGTGAATCAAACTAGTTCTGATTGTTAGTAACCACAGGATGAAGTTCTATTCTTTGTTCAAAAGTTCAAAATTTTGTGAAGTTAATCTTTTATCTAGATACTTAAAACAAAATCAGTTCACACCATTCTCCTCATTCTCTCTTGTTAGTTTTTACTGGATTCTAGCTTAGATGGTACAGAAATCCTCTTGCTGATTTAAGTTTCACTTAAGACATTAGTGTGGGTATTTCTTGCTTCTTATTGCTTAACATCTTACTGTAAATTGCACAAAGACAAAACAAAAGTATTTTAAAAAATTCAACCAGTTCAAAAAGGATCTAGAAGAGATCTTTAGCTCTGCTTTAGTGCTGAGTTGAATCTTCCTTGGACAGGGCACAAAGATTTCCTTGACCAAGTCCTGATCTACGCCTAAAACTTTTGTGCTAAGCTATTAGTGCATGTGTCCAGACTTGCACTTGTCTGCAAGAGACAAAATTTCCATTATGGCTATGTAGTAAAC
Organism: Eretmochelys imbricata; assembly: GCF_965152235.1. Classification (NCBI taxonomy): domain Eukaryota; kingdom Metazoa; phylum Chordata; order Testudines; family Cheloniidae; genus Eretmochelys; species Eretmochelys imbricata. The sequence continues at coordinate 248,310,164 of NC_135573.1, forward strand.
CGCTTCCCCATAGCGATGTGGAGCTGTGGTTGATCTACTGAAGTCGATGCAGTGCTAGTGTAGAAACTGTGTGACCTGTGTTGACCCTAATGGTCCACCAACAGCTGTCCCACAATGCCCCATTTCCTGTGACAGTGATTGGTCTGGTCAATTGTGAATTGTGCAGCCCAGGGTCACGGAGACCGGAAGCATCACCTCCCCTCCCTGCCTGTGTATTTTTGAAATGCCTTTTCCTGACTGACCAGCTTGGAGAGCACATCTAGCAGCTCATCCTTGTTGTGTGCAGCTGCTCAACTGAACATGCCAGCTCCACGCACTAGATGCGCTCCTGCCTGGAGTAGACAGGAGGTATTGAATTCTCTTTGTGGGGAGAAGCAGCTGTGCAAGGACAGCTACAGACCAGCTGAGGAAACATGGACATCTATGAACAGATTGCACAGGGGTATGACAGGGATCAGCAGCAGTGTCACGTGAAAGCAAAGGACCTACACCAGTTATACCACAATGCCAGGGAGCACAACAATAAATCTGATCCTGAGTCAGAGATCTGCCACTTCTACAATGAGCTGCATGCCATATTTGGTGGAGACCCCATCAGCACCCCACAGATCAATTTGGATACCTGTGAGGAGCCTGAGACAGATCTCTGCTGTGAACAGATCTCTGATCTGTGACAGATCTCTGCTGAGGGGAAGTTGAAGGGAGGCTGTTCTAGCTGTGCCATGAGCAAGGACCTGTTAGAGACTCCACCATAGTCTAGCCAGTCCTGCCAGCCAAGCATGGAGGAGCCAGGGGAAGGGATCTCTGGTAAGCGTGTGCATACATTTTTCCTTACAATCTTTGAATTTAAAGATCATGCAGTGCCCATCCCACCCACAAGTTAACATGACACCAGTATCAACTTCTCATTGTTTTACTCATATGAGTTGAGTTAGTGCTACAACAAATAGGTAGAGTTGACAACTGCTTTTCATTCCCCTGTTGGGTTGGCGGGGAACCCAGTGGGAGCAGTTTGCCTATGTACATAGGGACGTCTCATATTATCCTGAAAGATCTTGGTGAAAATTTCATGGAGAAATTCAGCAATCGTCTCTTGAAGGTTTCTAGGGATGGCTGCCTTATTTCTTCCTCTGGGGTGGGATGCTTTCCCACTTTGGTCTGTGATGAGTTTGGCTGGCATCCTTGCAGTAAACAGGCTAGCAACACGGTGGGGCCTGGGTGGCTTCAGTATGCCAGTAGCAGCTGTGCTGTTTGTGCCTTTGTTACCCTCAGGAATGAGATAGCAGCTAAAACCATCACCATCTGTGGAAAACAGTGCTAGTATTCAATGCCACTTCCCTATACTCATACCAGTGGAATATGGACAAAAAAGTTATTGTTTCTCGCAGCTGAAGTTCCTCCCCCCAACACACTTTCACTTGCAGCTGGCTGGGGCTGGAGAGTAGCAATGCACAGAGGCACTCCAAAGCTGAAGTGTCAATAAGATGTCATCTGAAAAGTTTTTATGGGAATAAGGGAAAAGAGTTTTGAAACTTATCTCTCCCTTTCCATTGTGACTGTAAATACAATGATGCATCTGTCAGCAGTTGGCATTGTGACATTCTCCATACCTTCAGAACACCTTGACCCTGAGGAGGAGGAGAAAGGGAGAGGACTAAGGAGGACGTGCAGTGAGATGCTGCAAGCCAGGGCCTTGAGGGCCATTGTTGCAGGTGGCATGGAGAAGGAAAGAGCGAAGAGGGGAGAGGCCCAGAATTCCAGCGGAAAAAGGAGAGCGAGAGAGACTATGGCATAATGGGTCTTCTCAGGCAGCAAACCGAAATGCTGCAGATCCTGGTTGACCTACAGGTCCAAAAATCTCAGACTCCCCTCTGCTTGGAAAACTCCATGGTAGCAGCTCCTTATATCGCCACCCCCCACAACGTTTCACCTGGCATCACAGGTTATATCCTTACCCCACGTGTGGGGACAGCAAGGAAAACCAGAATATCACATACTGACCTGTGAGAAGCATGACTGGTGTATGTGTAGCTCCAGCAGATTAGACTGGTGCACTAAAATGGACAAATGTTTGCTGCCTTTCCAATTTCAAAGTTCCATTCCATTAATTTTTGTTTATAGTTTATATTGCATTGCCTGTTGCAGGGTGAATTGATTTTAAATCAGCAATTTAAATCACCAAGTGGAAAGCCTCAGTTTAAATCATTGTTTTTAATCAACTTTTCTATTTGTACTTCAGTTATTTTCTAAGGAAAGGTTTCAGAGTAACAGCCGTGTTTAGTCTGTATTCGCAAAAAGAAAAGGAGAACTTGTGGCACCTTAGAGACTAACCAATTTATTTGAGCATAAGCTTTCGTGAGCTACAGCTCACTTCATCGGATGCATACTGTGGAAAATACAGAAGATGTTTTTATACACACAAACCATGAAAAAATGGGTGTTTATCACTACAAAAGGTTTTCCCCCCCCCCCCCACTCTCCTGCTGGTAATAGCTTATCTAAAGTGATCATTCTCCTTACAATGTGTATGATAATCAAGGTGGGCCATTTCTAGCACAAATCCAGGGTTTAACAAGAACGTCTGAGGAACGGGGGGGGGGGGGGGGGGGGAGGGAAGGAATAAGCAAGGGGAAATAGGTTACTTTTTATAATGACTCAACCATTCCCAGTCTCTTAGGGAATGGTTGAGTCATTATAAAAAGTAACCTATTTCCCCTTGCTTATTCCTTCCCTCCCCCACCCCCCCACCCCCCCGTTCCTCAGACGTTCTTGTTAAACCCTGGATTTGTGCTAGAAATGGCCCACCTTGATTATCATACACATTGTAAGGAGAATGATCACTTTAGATAAGCTATTACCAGCAGGAGAGTGGGGGGGGGGGGAGAAAACCTTTTGTAGTGATAAACACCCATTTTTTCATGGTTTGTGTGTATAAAAACATCTTCTGTATTTTCCACAGTATGCATCCGATGAAGTGAGCTGTAGCTCACGAAAGCTTATGCTCAAATAAATTGGTTAGTCTCTAAGGTGCCACAAGTTCTCCTTTTCTTTCTAAGGAAAGGTGCTCATTGGTTGACAAGCATTAAAATATGTTGATTTAGAGTTACATAGAGCTTTTACACTAGATTTGGTGCATCTTTTTTGCTGCCTAGGAGGATACACTGTAACTGTATACATTTATTTAAGCAATTATATAGCTTAATATATTCAGATTCTTAATTGTGTACCTTTAATTTGTTAGAAAATGGTCAATGCCATAGTGCTTATTTATTAACTTTTTGTTCATGATTTGTATCAAACTGTATTAGGATGGTAACGGAACTTAAACATACAACAGTGTATAAAAAATTATTGTTATTAAACAGGACATTTAAATTAAATATTTTGGCTACATACACTTCCTTTATAAAACATGTTTCACATTTACAACTAAAAGATTTTTTTTTTAAACAAGGGATTACCTGTAGTTGGTGAATTAAACTGATTATTTCATGCACTTTTAGTAAGTATGTACAGCCCCACACAAGCAGCCAAGTATACACACAAATGAAAGAAATACGAACTTTGACAGCTGTATGCCCATGTAACTTGTATCATCCAAAGTTTGTAATACAGATATGTCCATGGCATTTAACATACGTCATCTCTGGAGCGGATAATGTAATACTTCTGCGATGTAGCCAGCTCAGTCAGCAAATTAATATAAATGTGAGGAATTTTGTTAAAATTCACAAGTACTTTCCTCTGCTCCCTCCCCGCATTAGATCTCACATTTTTGTGGAGATCTAAAATTGTTTCTCCCTTGCAGTGTCACTCAAATATTTTGGCTTTGTAAAGTGAACTGTTTTACTGCTGGGGTAAGATCTATAGAAAATCTCCAAAACTTCAAAAATATACCTTGCAAAAACAGGTTTGAACTGGTTGAGGGACGTTATAAATATCAGTAATAAATTTTTACCCTGTTTTTAAGGCTGGAAGCAAATGTCAATTATTCAGCTGATCCAAAGGTTTTGATTATTTTTAATGCCTGAAAAATTTGAGGATTACTATTCAGAAGAAAGAACAGGAGTACTTGTGGCACTTTCAAGACTAACAAATTTATTTGAGCATAAGCTTTCGTGCGCTACAGCCCACTTCATCGGATGCATAGAATGGAACATATACTAAGAAGATAGATAGAAATAGATATATATAGAGAGAGAGAGATACACACATACATAAGAGAACATGAAAAGGTGGAAGTAGCCACATCAACTGTAAGAGGCTAATTAAACTAATTAAGTTGGGCTATTATCAGCAGGAGGAAAAAAACTTTTGTAGTGATAATCAAGATGGCCCATTTAGACAGTTGACAAGAAGGTGTGAGGATACTTATCATGTGGAAATAGATTCAATGTGTGTAATGACCCAAAAAGAAAAGGAGTCCTTGTGGCACCTTAGAGACTAACCAATTTATTTGAGCATGAGCTTTCGTGAGCTACAGCTCACTTCATCAGATACATCATCAGTATCTGATGAAGTGAGCTGTAGCTCACGAAAGCTCATGCTCAAATAAATTGGTTAGTCTCTAAGGTGCCACAAGGACTCCTTTTCTTTTTGCGAATACAGACTAACACGGCTGTTACTCTGAAACCTGTAATGACCCAGCCACTCCCAGTCTCTATTCAAACTCAAGTTAATGGTATCTAGTTTGCATATTAATTCAAGCTCAGCAGTTTCTTGTTGGAGTCTGTTTTTGAAGCTTTTCTGTTGCAAAATTGCTATCTTTAAGTCTGTTACTGAGTGGCCAGAGATGTTGAAGTGTTCTCCGACCGGGATTCCTGTTGTCAGATTTGTGTCCATTATTCTTCTGCGTAGAGACTGTCTGGTTTGGCCAATGTACATGGCAGAGGGGCATTGCTGGCACATGATGGCATATATCCAGCAGAGTAATCAGAGGTGGATATGAAAGATGAATGTGTGGGGCTTCAGCAAAGAGATCCTTGGGTAACACACTAGTGAGAAGTGTAGTCAAGAGCTAGGCTTAATATATTTAGAGAACTGTTTGTTTTTTCTCTCCCATCATACCAATAAAAGCTGTTAGAAATCGGGCATTCCTATCAAAGGCCGGCAACAGGACTAGTAAGTATATCTTGTAGTATAAACTGTGGGTTAACTGGGCACTACTTAGCTCTTGCTGGTCTAGGTCTTGCTCCTTAGGTCAAAGTTGAAAAATTTGGTGAGGCAGCACTGAGAAAACTTGAACTGCCACTGTTTGTGGCTTTGTGTAAGTAAATATTGCTGTCTGGGATGCTAAGTTATTAGCTAAAAAGAGAGTTTGGTGGAAAAAGTAATGATCCTCGTTTAAAAAAAACCTAAGTTCTTCTAAACTTTCTTTAAAAAGATCTCTTTCCTACTAAAGCATTTTTGTTTTTTATTTAAAGTACAGATTCTGAAGGTTGATGTCATTATTAACCAGAAAACTAGCTAGTAAAGCTATCTGTGAACATGCTTTTTGGGGTAGTAAATGATGTGGTCTGTTTCTTATGAAGTATGATTTGGATGAGAAATTTATTAATCTTACTCTTGTACCCATAATGCCTCTTCATCTGAAAAATTACACTATATACTGATTGAAAAAAGGTATTTTTTTAATAACTGACTTTTTTCTCCTAGCTTCACAAATTAAGGACCTTTGGAAAAATAAATCATGACAAGACGTGAAGCATTTCTACAAGTTGTATCTACAGATACTGTTGAAGAGTTTGTGCATTATTTGCAGCTTCATGTAAGTAATCCATGATAAATATGGATAATAGTAGTAAAATCCTCCCACCTATCAATACTTAGTTTTTTTTTTTTTTTAAATCTTCCATGTTAGTAACTGCAACCATGTTTAGAATAATTATTGTGGTAAATATTAATTTAAAAATTAGTACTTAAAGTGCATTGTCAACTTAGACTACTGAGTTTTTCTGGTTACCAATCCAGTATACTAAAATTAATTTGTTTTTATTTATTTTCTCTCCATTCCCCCACTTTTTAGAGATATTTTGTCTTCTCATCTCTCCTTCTGGTATTTTTTTGCTTCCCATCATCTTTTGTACGTCCTCTATTCATTCTATCTTTTATCTGCTAAGATACAGCATGTGCTGTTACGGGATCTCAATGAAACTGACTTAAGCATGTTTATTTGCATAGTTTGCAACCGGATACTTGTGTTTCTCAGTGAAGCTTAGACTGCGTTCTACTCAGTTTCACTAATATGCTGTTATAAGAGCCTTCCATATAAGTCTGTCCCACAGGTGAAATTGAAATATGAGCTGTCTGCGATCCCATGCCAGATATAAATTCCTGAGCTCCATAAAGAGATCCTGAAACAAAGTATAATTTCATCAAATTATATACATATGAACTATTAAATAGACTTTAGAGTTAAGTATTACAAATGGCAAATACCCATAAATCACTGTCTTCAACTGAGAAGCTTAATTGCCAAATAACTTAATCAGGAGTAGGCTGTCAAAATGGCAAATGAAGATTTAACCATGTGATTTCCATTAATAAAGAATTGGACAGTTCTGTATTCACACTACTTTGAAAATGTGCTTGTTTTAACCCTGACTCAAAAATGAAACCTGATTTATTGCAGACATAATACCAAGAAACTATATTGTATGTATGTATGTTTTATAAAACGCTGGTGTCTTATATACAACTTGGTCACTCTTAAAATATGTTCATTCACTGGTAATTGAGTTGCTTAGCATAAAGCAAATCAAACCATTCATGGGTAGTTTACTACAAATTTCAAAGAGAAATGAAGACAATATTATTACACCAGAAATTCCGTCTAAATATTAATATCTCATTTTGATCTCTGAATCAATAGAATATAGTAATGAAACATTATAGACAGGAACAGAAGTTTAGCATCTACAACCTAATTCTATCACATTGTTAAACTTCTAACAGGATCTAAGTAAACACAGACAAATACAATTATTATCTACTTTTGATCTTCTAACAATACAGGCACTTTAATCTACTTAACATGGTTTTGCTAACTATCTACAAGGAATAGTCCTGTTTTGCCATTTCAGCACTCTTCTAATATGTCCTTTAGGGTTGTTAAAGCCTGCTGGTTGCTTAACCCTTGCTGGCTCAGTGTCACGCTAATTGTTCTGGGTGAATTCAGTTCCCACATGGATGACTGTTACTGAGGGTCATCTAAGAACTTTATGATGCGTGTATGCGTGTGTGAAAGTTAGGTCTTTGAGAGTGACCATTATATGCCCCCACCCCCTTTTTTTTTTTTTTTTTTTTTTTTGAAGCTGGGATATACACCTTATGTCAGGATAATTTTGGTTAGCCTGCATTTAGAAGCTAACAAATCCTGTTTGAGTTGAGGGCAGTGAGGAGGAAAGGAATTTTGTCAACAGATCGCTCAGTTGATATTTTGTTAGGACATCATGATGAGATGGAGTACTTGTGGCACCTTAGAGACTAACAAATTTATTAGAGCATAAGCTTTCGTGAGCTACAGCTCACTTCATCGGATGCATACAGTGGAAAATATAGTGGGGAGATTTTATATACACAGAGAACATGAAACAATGGGTGTTACCATGTTTTTGAGACCTAAAAGTGGCAATTCTTCAACAAAAAAACTTCAGAAACAGACTCCAGCAAGAGACTGCTGAATTGGAATTAATTTGCAAACTGGATACAATTAACTTAGGCTTGAATAAAGACTGGGAGTGGATGGGTCATTTCACAAAGTAAAACTATTTCCCCTTGTTTATTTTCCCTCCTACTGTTCTCGTAAACGGCTGGAAATGGCCCACCTTGATTATCACTACAAAAGGTTCCCCCCTCCCTGCCCTCCTGCTGGTAATAGCTCACCTTTCCTGATCACTTTGTTACAGTCTGTATGGTAACACCCATTGTTTCATGTTCTCTGTATATATAAAATCTCCCCACTATATTTTCCACAGTATGCATCCGATGAAGTAGCTCACGAAACCTTATGCTCAAATAAATTGGTTAGTCTCTAAGGTGCCACAAATACCCCTTTTCTTTTTACGAATACAGACTAACATGGCTGTTACTCTGAAACCTGTGACACCTTAGAGATTAACAAATTTATTTGAGCATAAGCTTTCGTGAGCTACAGCTCAATTCATCGGGTGCATGCTGTAGCTCACGAAAGCTTATCCTCAAATAAATGTTAATCTCTAAGGTGCCACAAGTACTCCTTTTCTTTTTGCAGATACAGACTAACATGGCTGATACTCTGAAACCTGTTCTTTTGAATGTTATCACAAACGTTTATCTAAAAATACCATCAGTGCAGGATTCTTACTTCTGGATTCTAATTTTGTAATGGAAGAATGGTGAAATTCCCTCTAGCTGTAAGTCAAGAAGGACGTGATAGGAACATTTGGAGCATTTATACTCAGCAGGTGGTATTGTTTGATGGTCAGTGGGGAACCTGGTTCATGATTAAGGCTACGATTATGTCATGGAAGTCACGGAATCCATGACTTCCATTGACCTCCTTGACATTTTCTGCCCTGGGGCTGGAGCTCCCAGCCAGCTTTGCCTTTGGAGCTCCTAGCCCCCAACCTGGTGGGGGGACCCTGTGCAGCTGCCCAGCCATGGTGGGCAGCCGGTGGGATCCCGCGCAGCTGCCCAGTGGCGGGCGGCTGGGGGACCCTGCAGCAGCCCAGCCCCGAGGAAGAGGGACCTCGGAGCTCCCACGCACTGCATCGGTGTGAGACCCGGGAGCCCCAGCAGCAGTGGGTGCTGAACCTACCTATCCCTTTTGTCAGGGATATTTTTTGTCAGGGACAGGTCGCAGACTGCCATGAATTTTTATTTCCCATGACCTGTCCCTGACTTTTACTAAAAATATCCGTGACAAAAACTTAGCTTTATTTATGATTGATCCCACTTACTGTTGCCCTCAAAGATTAAAAGACTTTGCATTAAGGAAGTTCTCTTTGTTTTTTGATAAGGAGTTAAGACTTAGAAGTAGGAATCCTTCAAATTGATGTCATCAAATAAGCAGAATTTCAAGCAAGTAATTTTCCCTTTATTACTAGGTATAGTATGAAAGATTTGTTTAAAATAAGCATTTATTTTATTGCAGTGTGACTGTATCAATGTAAACCACTACACTGACACAGAATAAATTTGTTATTTTGTGCCATGTAATGTTTTCTGAACACTTTACAGAAAGATCCATTTGATCCATTTGATCTGAATGAATTGCTTCAGGAATTACCAAGAAAACAGAAGGAAGTATTATGGGAGAGGCTGACGCATCTATTAACACAAATTTTGGTAGAGAACCCAGTGGAAGGATGGCAGAGGATTGAAGATGAAAGTGATGATGATATGGAAATAGAGGAAAGTCCCAAAATGGTAAAATAAAAATACAAAATCTTCCAGTGTGCTATTCAAGATTCTGAGTACTTTGAATTAGGATCTTCTACCAGCAGATGTATCTACTTAGAGATGGCACAGAATTGGTTTGTAGAACTTCCAAAAAACAAGTTGGGGTTTTTCAGAGTTAACGCTCTTTAATCTTTTCCTGCTCTCTTTATAATCTGGAGTTTTGACTGTTTCTGGGGTATACTTAAGTGATGCTAACCGTGTATTAATTGATCAAATGTTATTACAAGTTCAGTCTTTTACAAATTCAGTGTTCACAGCAGGAAGACTGCCAGCTTTTCTTGTCAATTTCATATCTCCGATATGGAGCCGTGAAATTGACAAGAATGACACTTACATTGACTATTGGTTAACTCTGTGTCTACACTGACGCTGCATCACCCTAACTACACGGACATAAGCCTTACGCCTCTTGTGGAGGTGGAGTTATTATGTCGGTGTAGTAGAGCACTTGTGTTGGTGGGAGCAAGACTGTGATGTAATGGTCCACAAATTATAAAAGTTGGAGAACCGCTGTACTAACACAATAATGCTTTACCTTATATAGCACATTGCAGCTGAGGATTTAAACAATTTAAAATTACAAATGCATTAATCCACAAAACAACCCTGCTAAGTAGATATAATTTCTTATCTCTCAAATGGGGATATGCTGCGAAGTTCGGATTACAAACCAGGCTCGTGGCTTAAATAGAAACAAAAATTCTGTATTAGTAATTAAATTAGGAATTAGATAATAAAAATCAAAAGCCTTTTGTTTGAATTTAAATTTTGTAAAAACTTTGGTTTTTGCAGATATGAATGTTGTGCCATAATTGACTTGATAGTTTCCATCTAACATTGAACGAAGCAAGTGGATATGTGTCCAGAACATTGTTTGGGCCATGCACGCTCATTTTCTGTAGCTAATGCTTATTTTCTGAGACTTTATTTTTTTCAGAATTATAGCCTATTTTGAAGCCTTTCGAGTTATTATAAAGAAAACTATTTTTCAGTTTACTTAAGATGAATTGTTTTTTAACTTTCAGAAACAAATGACAGCTGTGATCCAAGGGGTGACAACTGTAGTTACTGCTTCGATACCTGTAGTAGATGAAAATATAAACTACAAAGCTCTTCTAGAATGTGCTCTAATATTAAATGGTGGGTATTTTTCTTAATGTGGAATGTTATATAGTATGCTGATTTTCGGCAGCACTTTAGTACACTGTTCTGCTGCTAATGGTTGAGTTGTCTTGTTTTTGTTGTGGTTTGAATAAAAGGGTGAACTTTGGTACCAGAGACACTAATATTTTGGCCTGCAGGCCTTATTTACTATGACAGCTTACTGTGAAGGATGGCAGGCAGGGGGTTGCATATCCTAATTTGGATTCCTTATTTCCTCCAAAAAATAAGTTTACAATCCATCCCATAAGAAAAACAGTTTTATGTCATTCTTTTTTTACATCGTGTTGGTTGACTCTCCTGTCCCTAAAAAACAAGTAAACTATCAGTTTAAATACATTTTTCAAATATTCATGTCCAACATTCTATGGGACAGTTGTCAAAGGAAGATGGAAGGCGAGATGAAAGTCAGTGTAATTGTGCCTCAACTATTTAAGAAGTATCAGTATGTTCACATAGATATAACTGTTGCTCCAATGACACTCTGGTCAAGAATCAAGGTACCATCTGAAAATAAATTTATCACCAGCTTAATTATGTGTTCATCTGCTGATGATTTGTGGTTTTCTAGTGCATTTGTGTAAGCTAATATAGCGCTAAGTATACTGAGTGTTTGATTTTAAATTCTGTCTATGAGATTGATTTTTTTCAAGTGTAGGGCATCTAGAATTCTATCTATGTGCTGGAAAAATAAAAGGGGTGGGGGGTTATAATTTAGAGATGTGTCCAAGGCTAAGCTGTGCATCTTCATCCCCCAAATCCTGTACAAACATAACTAACTACCCCAGGTGAGGTAGGTAAGTACCTTTATCTCTCTGTCACTATTAAAATGGGTGAATCTTATTAATTGAATTATTGCTGACCCAGTATACTCTGACAAAGAGCTTAGAGCTTAATAGAACCATTTATGTAAACCCAAACAACTTATTTTTCTGTTAGTGATTGGTATTGTGGGCACAAACGTAGGAAGAACAGAACTTTGAGGTAGGCATCATGAGACAGATTCAACTTGCTAATAGGCTGTTGTGCCACAGGAGTTTGATTATACTTGCAGTAAATAATTGCTTTGCACTCGTTGTAGGTATTTTTTATGCATTATCTGAATCTGAAAAAGTCCTGCAGGGTGCCATCCAGCAATTATGTGGTATGTGGTGGGAGAAAGGACTGGAAGGAAAAGAACAACTGGGGAAAACAGCTTTTATTATGCTGCTAAGAAAAAGTCTGAAGAGCAAAACTGGTTTGGTATGTTGAAGCTACGTGGATAGCTTTATAATTATTATTGAATATCCAGAGTTCATATGTATCTAAAATATCCTTCATTTTATTTGAGCTAATTGGTCGTCTCAGTCATAAAGGCCTCTAATATAATTTATCCAACATATGTTTAAGGCTGATTGGATCTAAAGGGTCTCCAATGGATACCTGTCTTGCAATTTGTGTTTTTAAATTGTTATAATCCGGTGTAGAATGAATTTAAAACTTGAATCCTTTTGAAAATGATATCACGTGATAAGTTAGCCACTTGTTCTGCAACCTTTCCTCTCACTTTCTCCCCTTCCCCCAGAAAGTTAATAGTCAATATTTGTAGAGTGGCTAATGATTTCGGGTGACTCAATTTTGCGGTGTCGTTCCTGAATAACCTGAAAAGGGCTTTATTTTTCAGAGTACATGTGCTCAGCACTTTTCAGAAATTATCCTTTTTTAATTCAGCCTCATGCTAGATCAGCCTTTATTATGTGATGTCACAGGGGCTGGCCCTCGGAGGGGTCAGGCACCCAGGCTCGGCTAAGGAGAGTAAACCAATCTAGATCCACCTGTGGATTGGTAATGGGATAAGAATGGCCATACGGGTCAGACCAAAGGTCCATCTAGCCCAGTATCCCGTCTTCCGAAAGTGGCTAATGCCAGGTGCCCCAGAAGGAATGAAACGTAATAATCAAGTGATCCATCCCCAGTTGCCCATTCCCAGCTTCTGGCAAACAGAGGCTAGGGAGCACCCCTGTCCATCTTGGCTAATAGCCATTGATGGACCTATTCTCCATGAATTTATCTAGTTCTTTTTTGAACCCTGTTATAGGTTTGGCCTTCACAACATTCTCTGGCAAGGAGTTCCACAGGTTGACTGTGCGTTGTGTGGAAAAAATTCTTCCTTTTATTTGTGTTAAACCTGCTGTCTATTAATTTCATTTGGTGACCCCTAGTTCCTGTGTTATGAGAAGGCATAAATAACATTTCCTTATTTACTTTCTCCACACCAGTCATGATTTTTAGACCTCTATCGTATCCTCCCTTAGTCATTTCTTTTCCAAGCTGAAAAGTCCCAGTCTTATTAATCTCTCCTCATATGGTGGCCATTCCATACCCCTAATCATTTTTGTTGCCCTTTTCTGAACCTTTTCCAATTCTAATATATCTTTGGAGATGGGGTGGCCACATCTGCACACAGTATTCAAGATGTGGGCGTACCATGGATTTATATAGAGGCAAGATATTTTCTGTCGTCTTATGTATCCCTTTCTTAAAGATTCCCAACATTCTGTTTGCTTTTTTGACTGCTGCTGCACATTGAGTGGATGTTTTCAGAGAGCTATCCACAATGACTCCAAGATCTTTCTTGAGTGATAACAGCTAATTTTATATGTATAGTTAGGATTATTCTTTCCAGTGCACATTAATTTGCATTTATCAACATTGAATTTCATCTACCATTTTGTTGCCCAGTCACCCAGTTTTCAGAGAACCTTTTGGAGCTCTTTATTGTCTGCCTGGGTCTTACAAAAGCACTCAAGATAGTTATCATCTGCAAATTTTGACACCTTAGTGTTTACCCTTTTTTCCAGACCATTTATGAATATGTTGAATAAGACTTGTCCCAGTACAGACTCTTGGGGGACACCACTATTTACCTCTGTCCTTTCTGAAAACTGACCATTTATTCCTAACATTTATTTCCTAACTTTTAACCAGTTACCAATCCTTGAGAGGACCTTCCCTCTTATGCTATGACTGCTTACTTTGCTCAAGGGCCTTTGGTGAGGGACCTTGTCGAAGGCTTTCTGAAAATCTAAGTACGCTATGTCCACTGGATCCCCCTTGTCCACATGCTTATTGACCCTGTCAAAGAATTCTAGTAGATTGGTGAAGCATGATTTTCCTTTACAAAAACCATGTTGACCCAGCAAATTATGTTCATCTATGTGTCTGACAATTTTGTTCTTTACTATAGTTTCAACCAGTTTGCCCGGTGTTATACCAATAAAATAAAAACGAGCAGGATCTTATTAAAGGGGAAAAGGCAAAATGCTACATTTATTGTGAATACAGAAAGAATCATAGTAAGCAGTTAGTTATAGCTATACATTCCATTCAATTTCATATTTATTCACACACACACACACACACAGGTTCTGCAAGGTTGTTATCATAGTTACCAGCCTTAGAGTTGCTCATGCCAAGCCACTGGCCAGGTGGCGTGGACATGAGGAGGGAGCAGGGCCTTGTCAGATGCTCATCTGACGCTCCTGGAAGTTGGTTTGCAGAATCAGACCCCAAAGTTCTCACTTTCTAGAGTCCATTTTTATAGGAATTTCTTCCAATGCCAGTCTATGGGAATTGCTTCATCATGCTGTTGCTGAATCAGTCAGCAGATAGCACATTCCTGACGGCTCCATGCTGCCAGATGTTATCTTGTTCTTTGGTTCTCCCATCCTTGAGGCTGTTGGGTGGATTCCCGTCTGCCCTCCGGGGGTCCTCTGGTTATTTCCACTTGACGCCTTCTTCAGCCAATGGACACTGGATTCTTAGGCTGGCACCTCCTTGATCATTCAGTTATTATCCATACCAAGCATCCATCCACATACATCCTCTATCTCCTATTTTAATCACAATTGTTAACAAAGCAAGATGAGTACAACGAAAGGGCGGGGAGTCTCTGGGTGCTGTTTCTGTTGTTACAGAGTATTGCTTTGAGTCTCTCTCTGTGTGAGTAGTAGTTGTTACAAAGAATTGCTTTGAGAACAGACTCTGTCTTAGAATGTACTAACACAATTAGCAGCTTGCAGGTTTCACACAGAGAGGGAGAGAAACAGTACCAAAAACCAAGAGACCTCTTAATTAGTAATACCCTGGAATTTAAACTAGGGGGAATCAAACTCATTTGTGATTTTAATACAGAACTTCTTTAATATGATCCAACACCGGTACTGAAGTCAGGCTTACAGGCCTGTAATTACCCGGATCACGTCTGGAGCCCTTTTTAAAAATTGGCATCACGTTAGCTATCCTCCAGTCATTTGGTACACAAGCTGATTTAAATGATAGGTTACAGACTACAGTTAGTAGTTCTGCAATTTCACATTTTAGTTTCTTCAGAACTCTTGGGTGAATACCATCTGGTCCTGGTGACTTATTACTATTTAGTGTATCAATTTGTTCCAAAACCTCCTCTAATTACACCTCAATCTGGGACTGTTCCTTAGATTTGTCACTGAAAAACAATGCCTCAGGTTTAGGAATCTCCCTCACATCCTCAGCCGTGAAGACCAATGCGAAGAATTCATTTAGTTTCTCCACAATGGCCTTATCATCCTTGAGTGCTCCATTAGCATCTCGATCGTTCAATGGCCCCACTGGTTGTTTAGAAGGCTTCCTGCTTCTGATGTACTTAACGCATTTTTTGCTATTCCTTTTTGAATCTTTGGCCTTCTAATTATATTTTTACATTTAATTTGCCAGAGTTTATGCTGCTTTCTATTTTCCTCACTGGGATTTAACTTCCACTTTTTAAAGGATGCCTTTTTGCCTCTCGCTGCTGCTTTCACTTTGTTTTTTAGCCACGGTGGCACTTTTTTGGTTTTCTTACAATTTTTTTTTTAAATTTGGGGTATACATTTAAGTTGAACCTCTATTATGGTGTCTTTCAGTAGCTGGGTGTTAGTTAATTAGTAGAGGAACACCTGGGCTTTATGAAGAGCCAGAATACAGAGGAAGCTTCTGGAGAGAGGAACTACCCCAGAACACAGATTTCCAGAGGAGAGATTACAAAGCTCTCTGGACAGGAAGGCCGAGGAGATGCCCTGAGTCATCAGGGGAGAGACTAGGCAGTGGAGAAGCCAGGGGAGTTACAGCTGAGGGAGAAGGCTTGTTTACATACCATGTTTGGCAGTTGATTAAATAAACTAGACCCCAGAAGGGGCATTATTCGCTGTATACAAGTCTCATTGAATTTATTGAAAGGCAAGTAGGGGAAACTGAGGCAGAGACATAACTGCAGTTCCACACCCAGTGTGCTCCAGAGGCATGTCCACTCCTTTTGCTCAGCTTTCCATTGCTGATGAACTATAATTCTTAGCTCCCATCCTTACGTCTCATTTTTAATTGCTTGTTTTATTTCAGTTTGATTTCGATTTAATTTTCTCGGACGATTTTTGTCTGAACTGTGTTTTGTAAAGCACTGTGCACATCTGTGTCAGTACCCAAGAAATTGTTTCCTCTACAGTCATTTTCATTTTTGTCATCTCCATCATTCTAATTGCTTCTGTCATGGTTCATCCCACCTCTGCAACATTGTCTTGTTTCTTCCCCTTATCCTAGTGATCTTCGGTTTCTTTTCCTTGGCTTCCTCTTGGACTCTCAGATTCACTGCAAGTCTTTTTTCTGTGGTCATGCATGTTGTTTCAATCTGTTTCCATTTCCACTATATCAAGGAAATTAATGTTTTATGCAGTCTGAAAAAGTACCACTGCCTATATGGTACGGGACTGGTTCAGGTCCTGAAACTGAAATGTGGTTGGCAGGAGAGCTCTTAGACAGCAAAATCTAAAAATGTAATTGGGTTTACTTTCACTACAGCATAGCCGTGTTTCTTTCTTTTTTTAGGGTGCAGATATAGTTCGTCTATGGCATCTACACCAGATGTTACTGTGTTTTGATTATGACCTTGAGGAGAGTTACGAAGTAAAAGATTTGTTGCTTCAGTGCTTTATGAGTGTTAACCATATAAAAAAAGAAGAGGTAAACACGTTTTCCCATTATGCTTTTCCATATGTTTTCACATATTTTAAGTTTTTAAGTTAACTTCTTTCAGAGTTAGTCTTTTTGTGACATAGTATTTGTGGAAGTACCAGTTCTTATAGTCATATAGTGAACTTTAGACAGACAATACACCACTTATTTCAGGTTATGGAGCTAAGAGCCAATATGTAGGCTTTTTCCCCCAAAGTGAATCTCTTTTTTTTTTTTTTTTTTGCTGAGTAAAGACAACAGGATTTGGCCCCATCTGTTATCATGAAAGTAACACCTTGTGAAACAGGCTTTCCAGTTCTTATTGTCTCACCGTTGACTTTTGTCTCCCTAAGCACAGACAAACCTTTCTGTGCTGCAGGAATGTTGTCAGGAAAGGGAAAAAGCACTCCAAAAACTACAGTATAATTCTTACCCTTCTGATTCTACATCATAGCCCACTTTTGGAATTATTGAAGTATTATCAGTTTCTGCAGACTCAGATTTGTACTGTGTTTGCAGAAGTCTTAAACCTGATCGCTTCTCAGTGAAAAATTGTTTTCAGCTGTAACTTTTTACTTTGGTTTGCACACTAGGGAATATTGAGGTCTATACATTACACACCTTAAAATGTCATAGCATGGATTGAAACTGAGATATATATTAAGCCAATGGAGACAGTATGGTAATGAACCAGTTGTTTTATTCTTATAACACTACAGCAAAAACAAATTCTAAATTTGTTACTGTGTCATTGACTTAGTGCATTCAAAGGTATTGAAAAAGTCTCAGAACTGTGCTTGCTTGGTCACATCCTATGCTACAGAAACAATATAATTATATGAATTAAGGGTAATATTAGCCATGTTAAATAATTTTGTTCTAGTTAGGTAGTTTCTGAATGATCTGGTTTACTTTAATATTTCCTATTTATATATTGACGATAGAAGCATTGAAAACTAGCTATTATACAAATGTATAAATCTGCATTAGCTATCTTTCAGCAACAAATCAACATGTATGCTTGTTTCTCCAGATCTTGTTTTTTATAAGGCCTTCACTTGTTACTACAGACCCATTATTCCATAGACCAACCACAATTCCAGTTTTCCTCAGGTTGAAATACTGTTTTGACTATGTTACAAATCTGTGTTCTCACTAAAAAAGACTTTAGAAAATCACCACTATGTGTAAACAGTTTCTCTGCCTTTTGAAAGATAGTGCATTAATGGGATTCTACACCTGACTTAACAATTTTATTAAGGGGCTCTTAGTACCAGGTGAACTGTATAGTACCTGGAGAATTTAGCCTGAACTTGTACATAGTACTTAGCATATTGGGTTCTTGATATCCAGTTTGAGTCCCTAGGCACTACTGCAGTACAAGTGAATACTAAGCAATTCTTCAGTTATACTAGGAAATAAAAATGCTTAAGAATCTTACTACTTTTCTTAAACAATCAGAATATCACTGAAATATATGAAATTTTTTTCTTTAAGAAACATTACCTGTGACCTTAAGTTCTTCTTCAAATGCTTGATCATGTCCATTCCAGTGTAGGTGTGTGCTTGCCCTGAGAACCGCCGCTGGAAAGTTTTTCTCTGTGGTATCTGTTGGGTCAGCTGTGGTGCCCCCTGGAGTTGCACCCTCATAGCACCGTTATATAAGGCCCCGCCGACCCCTCAATTCCTTTTTACCGCCCATGAAAGTCACTGAAACTGCTGCTCATCCTTGCGTTTTTTCAGTACCTCTCTGTGGACTTTGCTGATCATCTGTAAATACTTCTTTTTCTAGAGTTTGAGTTTTTGTTTGTTTGTTTGTAGCAGACCCCGCTTAGTGGGGTTAGCCCTTCCCTGGCATCAGGGTAGGCCTTGGACCCCGGGGTTCAAGCTGGGTGCATCATGCCATAAGCTGATGCTGGTTAACGACCTACATTCCATCTGCCTCAAGTGTCTGGAAGGAGACCCACATGCAGGAGCGTTGCAGGATTTGCAAGGACTTGCAAGACCTAAGAGGACAGGGCCATTAGACTCAAGTTCCTCCTTATGGAGGCAGTGCTTTTCCCCCTGTGGAGCAGAGTCACATTGACCCAGCACTGGGTACTTTGGCTTCAGTAAGAAGCACCTTGGCATCTCTAAGGGAGATAGAACATTGTTCCACTTCTCCGGTACCTAGGAAGCACTCTGGGTGTATGGCTCAGGACTCCCGGCACCGACACTCATCTCCAGTGCTAAGGAAGACAATTCCAGGGTCTCTTGGCACTGCTCTCCATCGCCGGTACCTAGAAAAAAGCAGAAAAAGATTGACTAGGGCATTCCCCAACCCCAAGGTCTGCGGGACATTGAGACACTGACAGAGTGTGACCCATGCCGGGCCACTCAGAGTTGCCAGCGATGTGTATGGTACCGTTGACTCCGGCCCCAAGAAGGGCACAGTTGAGTCCAGCACCTTTGGACTGACCGCCAAAAGAGAGCCACTGGAGTTCGGCCCTGGTGCTACTATCCATGCTGGAGAAATTTGAGACAGCGAGGGAGTTACTGTCCCTCCTGGTATTGCCATCCCCTGCCATTTGGGAGCAGTACCAGAGGCAAGGATGGCCGTGGTACCAAGACCTTAGGTGCCATCAAAGGGCAACCCGACATGATGTCACAGCACTGGTCTCTTCCCTCCTGGCACCGTTCTCTAGCACTGGTCGGCACTGCTCCGTTCTGGTCACCAAGCAGTGACTCCAATCGGTGACACCCAACAACTGAGATGAGCCTGGGTATTCTGCCAACAGCCTGGCCACCGACCCAGTGGCAGATGCCCCTACAGTATCCATTCTGGCCCTACAGTATCCATTCTGTATCCATACAGTATCCATTCTGGCCCTATAGTATCCAATCTCTGACCCTTTTCAGCCAGTCCAGGATGCACAGTCCAGGAGGTTCTACTCCATTGCATTGGAGTCAAGAGATCTTGCACCACCTCCCTTGGAGTAGTGACCAGGCCTCGGTGCCTAGCCTGGTACCAAATTGCAAGACTCTACCTCATGGGACCTAGCTGGTGCAGAGGGTGAGGAACAAGGCCTCTTACCAGTACAGGCATCCTCTTCCACCTCTGCTGTTGAGGTGGTGGTGGGGACAAGTATAGCGCCTTCCCAGGACGGTAGCCCAGAACCTGGTTATCCAGGTGGAGGAGATCTCCGAATCTCTCATACCCTGGTGGACATCTCAGCGGCTTCAAGACCACTGCTTTGAATAATACCATTTTGGACCCTGTCAAGATCTTATGGCAGACCCCTGCATCCCTCCAACCCACTGTGAAGAGGATGGAGAAGAAGTACTTTGTGTCTCCGAAGGGGTATAAATTTCTGTACACCCCTCCCTCCCCCACTACTGGGTTTTGGTTGTTTCAGTGGCAAACAAGGAATGTCAAGGTCAGCCAGGGCTGATTCCCAAGGCCAAAGACGCCAAAAAACTACACCTTTTTGGCGGGAAGGTGTACTCAACTGGCGGCCTCCAGCTCATGATCACAAACCAGCAAGCGCTGCTGAGCTGATGTGATTTCAACTGCTGGAGCGCAATGGCTAAATTCAAGCTTTTGCCAAACGAGTCTAGGGGCAAGTTTTCAGCCATAAAGGGAAAATTCAGCTGAAGAGGGGAAATTGGTGGCTAGGGCGTCCCTTCATGCAGCTTTGGACATGGCAGACTCAGCAGCCCAATCCATGGCTTTGGCTGTAGGCATGAGAAGAAGCTCATGGCTTCAGTACTCTGATTTGCCCTGTGAGTTGCAGCAGGCTGTGCAGGACCTTCTGTTTGAAGGCAAGTTGCTCTTTTTGGAGCTGACATTCTCGAAGCTCCATGGACTGAAAGACTCTAGAGCCACCCTGATTACATACACTGGCTTTTGCCAAGATGCATTATAAGCCCCAGCCAATAGTCCTGCTTCTTCCTGCCACAGCAGAGGCAGGATTACAGCAGGAGGAGGAGTAAAGGCTGGAAGAGAAGGCCTCTGTTGCAATCCTCATCTGCTCCAGTACCTCCCCTCATAAGACAATCAGCAGGGTCTAAGCAGGCCTTTTGATGGAGTGACATACCAGGACAATGTGTGGATCCAAATTCCCCTGTATTTGTAGACAGGTTATCTCACTTCTATTAGGCATGAGCTTACATTACCTCAGATTGCTGGGTGCTATGCAAAATAGAACTGGGATACACCCTTCAATTCAGTTGTTCCCCTCCTTCCCACCTTCCATCCCTGTCCCTCTTCAGTGACCCTTCTCATGAGAAGCTTCTGGCCCAAGAGATGCCATCGCTCCCGAAGGGTGGGAGCAGTGGAAGAGGTTCCACCAGTTTAAGGGGTTGGGGGCTCTGCTCCCTCTCCTTCTAATCCTGAAGGCTAATGGTGATCTCAGACCAATCTTGGACCTGCGAAACCTCAACAGATTCATGAAGAAACTGAAGTTCTGCATGGTCTCCTTAGCCTTCATTATCCCTTCTCTGGATCCAGGGGGACAGTATGCCGCCCTTAATTTGAAGAACGCGTATTTTCATATTGCAGTTTTTTGGGGACACAGAAGGTTCCTACGATTCGTTGTGAACTGCATGCACTGCCAATTTACGATGCTTCCATTCGGCATGTCAGTGGCCCCTTGGGTGTTCACAAAGTGCATGGCAGTCGTCGCAGCCTTTCTAAGGAGACAAGGGGTTCAGGTCTATCTTCAATGACTGGCTGATCAGAGGTTGGTCCAAGGCCCAGGTGGAGGCAGATGTGGAGTTAATACAGTCAACTTTCCAGGCCTTGGGGCTGTTGATAAACATGCAGAAATCTACCCTTTTCTCAGTTCAAGGGACAGAATTCATCGGGGTGGTTCTCTACTTGACCCAGGCCAGAGCCTTCCCCATCACCGCATCAAGAAACTGTGTAAAGCTCCTTGGGCATATGGCATCATGCACCAATGTGGTGCAACACATGAGACTATGGTTCAGGGCTTTCCAGACTTGGCTGGCATCGGTATACGCACTGGGCCAACACCATCTGGACAGGGCAGTCTCGCTTCCCCTGTCGATGATTTCCACCCTCCTTTGGTGGTTAGACCCATGCACAGTATGTGCAATAGTCACAGTCTCGAGGCCCCAACCGCCAATATCTTTTGTCACAGATGTGTTGGTGATGGGATGGGGAGGCTCACTTGGGGACCCTCAGGATTCAGGGCCTCTAGTCCCCGGAGGAGCTCTTGTTATACATCAACATGAAGAAACTGACTGCAGTGTGCCTAGCCTGCCAGGTGTTCCAACCCCCTTTGGCAGGCAACTGCGTGTCGGTCCTTACAGACATGACAGCAACGTTTTACATAAACAGGGCAGAGCGCACTCCTCTCCCAGGAAGCTCTTCACCTGTGGGAATTCTGCATAGCCACTTGATCCACCTCAAAGCCTTCTACCTCCCGGGGTCACAGAACAATTTAGTGGACCATCTCAACAGATCCTTTTCCAACCATTATGCGTGGTCCATTTGCCCAGACGTTGTGAATACCGTTTTCCAGAGGTGGGGAACCCCTAGGTAGACCTGTTCACGACAAAGCACAAGAAGTATCTTCAGTTTTGCTCCTTCTTAGGCTACAGCCCGGATTCGCTCACAGACACCTTTCTCCTCCCTTTGACGAACCATCTCTTCTGCATGTTCCCTCCTATCCCTCTCATACAAAGGGTCCTGCTGAAAGTCAGAAGGGATAAGATGTGTCTTATCCTGATAGCCCCGACCTGGATGCATCAGCACTGGCTCACCACCCTCCTAGATCTCTCAGTGGACAGGCCAATCAGCTTGCCCCCGTTTCCGGACCTGATCTGTCCGGACCACGGCTGTCTACATCATCTGAGCCTTGAGTCTCTTCATTTCATGGCATGGAAGCTCCATGGTTGATCCCCACAGAACTGGAATGCTCTGGGCCTGTTGATGAGGTGCTTTTACCTGGCGAAGTGGAAGAGATTCTTTATCTGCTCAGCGCAAAAGGGCATCTCGCCTACTCAGTCGACACTGCCCTTTTATTCTAGATTACCTACTCCCCTCGAAACAGCATGGCCTAATGATGTCATCTATTAGTGTCCATCTAGTTGCAATCTCGACTTTTCACTTGTGGGTGAATGACTGGTTGATTGTCTCAAACTTGATCTGTGGTTGTTTTCTTAAGGAATTGGAGCAGCTATACCCCCAGGTATGCCAGCTAGTCCCTTCCTGGGACCTTGGTGCTGACCAGGCTAAATGCTCCCCATTTGAACCACTGGCAATGTGCTCTCTGCTGTACCTGTACTGGACAGTGGCCCTCCTGGTCGCCATTACTTCTGCCAGAAGGGTCTCAGAGATCAGAGCTCTTACTTCAGAACCACCATACACCATACAGCTGAACCTTCAAGGACAAGGTTCAGCTGCGGCCACACCCGGCCTTCCTGCCAAAGGTGGTCTCACAATTCCGTAGTAACCAGGATATCTTCCTTCTAGTCTTATATGTGAGCCACATCCTAAAAGGGAGGAACAGACACTCCACTTGCTGGATGTTAGGCGTGCACTTGCTCTTTACATAGAAAGGACTAACTAAGCCCTTTTGGAAATCCATAGAGCCCTGTGCAGATACCAAATTTATATCCGTGGATATAACATGGATATTTGGCTTGCATGCTCTACTCCTGAGGGAATTCTGTGCCAAAAAATTAAATATTCTGCACAAAATATTTTAAAATTCTGCATATTTTGTCAAAATAACACAATATCACACCATTTTCAATTATTTGCTGACAAGTATTTTGAAATAAATTACCAAATTAATTGAAAATGGTGTGATTATATTGTTGTTTCTGTGTTATGTTGACAATTTAAAATACGCAGAACTTTGCAGAATTTTTTTGGTGCAGAATTCCCTCGAGTACCAGGGTTGTGTGTGGCTCAATCTGGGTGCGGGCAGCTCGGTGGGGGGTCTGCATGCACAGGGGCTTGGTGTGGGATTATGTGTGCAGGGGAAATGGGACTCTGCAGGGCCGGGGTTGGGTCTGGGGGAGTGGGGCTTGGTGGGGTGGAGGGTCAGAGTGCTGCTGCTTGGGGCTCAGTGGGTGTGGGTCCGGGTGTGGGGGGCTCCTGATGCAGGAGGTAGGGGTCAGTGGGGGGTGAGGGTTTGGGGGGCTCCTGATGCGGAGGGGGTCTGGAGGAAGGGGATCTGGGGGTGCGGATGGGGGGAGGGGTCTCTGACAGGGAGCTGCTCTCCCGAACCCAGACCCCTCCACACTCCGCTGCACCCAGACCCCTCTTCAGCACCAAGACAGCTTTCTCTCCCTTCCCTCCCCACAGTGCGGAGCTTCCTGCAGCCAGGGGAAGTTTCTGCATCTTGATCTGACTCAGCCCCGGCTGCTCCGTGAATGGTGGAGGGGCAACTCTCTCTCTGTCCTCCTCCCCTTCCCTCCCCTCCCAGCTGGGACTAACGTCCCTGGGCAGCCAGGGCATCTCCAGACCCCCTTCCCTCAGTGATTTATCTCTTCCCCCAGCTTCCCGAACAGACACATCTGAGCTGCTGTGGAGGGGTGAGTGAGTACTGGTGCAGCTAGCTTCTCTTTGTTTCCCCACAGAAATCATTTTCTGCAAGGAAGTGTGGGGGGGGGGGGGGAGAGAGAGCATTTTTCTGCTGCGCAGTTGCGCAGAATTTCTCCAGGAGTAATGCTCCTGGACTAGCATGACCAGGGACAGGTGCCGTTGAGTCTGGTGTCTGCCCCAGTGAGCGGAGCTGGAGGTGGTTCAGCCACGCCAGAGGAACTGCTTGCGCGGGCCACTGGCTCCTGTGAGACGTGCAGCTGCTTTCACTGCTGCCGTTCCCAGTAGGGATCTGCAGCTCCTCGGATATCCGCTTTATATCTGCTGATATCCTCACACACAGATATAAAGTTTTGTAGCCATTGCAGACAGAATGAAAGGCTGTCCAGTCCCAGCCCAGAAAATTTAATCGTGGATTGCTTCATGTATCCGCACATGCTATGATCTAGCGAAGGTCCCAGCTCCTCCGCTGACATCCCATTCTACAAGAGCTCAAGTATCGGCGGTAGCATCATGGCACAAGTTCCGATTCAGGACATCTGTAGAATGGCAACAGGGTTGTCAGTCCACACTTTCGCATCCCATTATGCCATCACCTAGCAAACTAGAGATTATGCGAGTTTTGGCCGCGCTGTGTTAGTTAACGTGTCAATAAACTCCGAACCCTCGACCTGTGCAACTCTTGGGAATCGCTTACATTGGAATGGACATGAGCAAGCACTTGAAGAAAAAATGGTTGCTAACCTTCCTTAACTGTTGTTCTTTGAGAGTGTTGTTCATGTCCATTCCAAAACTTCCTCGCCTGCATCTCTGTCGAAGTTAGCTGGCAAGAAGGAACTGAGGGGCCGCTGGGACCCTATTTCCAGCGGTATGGGAGCATGACTCCAGGGCGCACCAGAGCTGACCCGACGGACACCACAGGGAAAAACTTTTCGGTGGCGTTGCTTGGGGTAAGCACGTATCTACATTGGAATGAACATGAGGAATACATCTCAAAGAACAACAGTTATGGAAGGCTAGTAACCATTTTTTTGCAGTTAACAACTTGAAATGGATCTTAAATTGATGATTCCTGATTTGGGCTTATTTCCATTTTTTTCCTTAACAGGGAAGAAGATTCCTAAGCTTTCTGTTGAGCTGGAATGTAAACTTCATTAAAATGATCCATGGGACTATTAAAAACCAGTTGCAGTGTTTTTCAAAGTATGTATCACAGTTACAGTGATTAGCCCAGCATTCATAATGGCAAACTTTGCTTTAAGTTTTCAGAGATGGAACTTCTAGCTCATGGATGAAATATACCTGAATGAAAAGATTAGGTTCTACAAATATACCGAATAACTTCCATATTGCTTCAATAACTCTATATCTTGTCTATACAGTGGATGCTGGTTAATAGCAATCCTGATATTAACTTCTGGCCAATAGCAACCTTTTTACAGGAACCAATCCTGTTCCATAGACTTTAATGTTAATAGGATTCAAATATTGGCAATAGTTATGCCACTTTTTCATGTCTTTCATGGCTGCAGCCTTGCCAACTTGCCTGTAGCCGGGAGGGGAAGGTGTGGGCCTGGCAGCTGCAGGAAGGAGGCACTGCAGCCCAGATAGCAGGACTTTCCATGGGGAGTGGAGGTACTGGGGGTCACGTGACTGCACGGTATCTCTTTCCTCTGCAGATACGTTTGCAGGGCTGCATCCAGGAAGGCATGTTCTAGTGCTTCCTTCCTTGCCTGCAGCCCTGCAAATCTGCCTTTTGCTTATTGGCTGCCTTTTGATAATAGCAACTTCTTGCTGGGAACTGAGAGGTAGCTAATAAGTGGAATGTCCTGTATAAAAAAGATGCATAGTACTTGTTTCATGTGGAGACTCCCATTGACTTCAGTAAGGTTGTGCATAGGAGTCTGCCTCTGAGGAATAAGTTGCGGGATTGGCGCCCAAGGGCCTGATGTGTGGATGAAGAATGTATTTTTTTAGTATTGATTTTTTTTTTCTTTTTTAGCTATCTAAAAACCCAAGGACTCTGTTTTACAAAGTAATCAACTAATGTTGTATTGAACTTCTTGTGAACCTAACTACATCAATCAGTAACAACAGGTGGTTTAGCTGTATACAATTCTCAGAGTGAATGGGAGCCAAATGGCCAAAACATCATGGAATCTCAAAATATATGGATGTTTATGTCAGCCAACTAAATATTTTGAACCATATACTTTCATGTTGACTCTTCATATTTTTACACAAATTATAAAAACACACAGGCTTATCTGTACCTGTTTTGGTTTTAAATTTTACTTTTCCTTCATAATATAAATGTGGCATACATCCACAAAAAGATTTCAGAGTAACAGCCGTGTTAGTCTGTATTCGCAAAAAGAAAAGGAGTACTTGTGGCACCTTAGAGACTAACCAATTTATTTGAGCATAAGCGTTCGTGAGTTACAGCTCAGTATGCATCCGATGAAGTGAGTTGTAGCTCACGAAAGCTTATGCTCAAATAAATTGGTTAGTCTCTAAGGTGCCACAAGTACTCCTTTTCTATCCACAAAAAGGTTGACCCATGGCTTGTGTCCATGGCTAGGTATGCGTGGCAAGCCCGGATATGACTGTACACCACGCTACATGTGCAGTAGGGAATTTTTAGTGCAGTATAGTAGGTCCACACAGTCAGTTTAGTACATTGCAGGCTAGCATGCTGTACCTTCACACCCCATCTTGTCATGCACTAACTAGCTGTGAAAACAAACCTCTGTTTTTGTATATTTATATGTTGCCCAATAAAATGGGGCACCAGTCCTGATTGGATTACTACAATTAAATATATTGCAGAATATCAAAAACTAGCACAGGTCCTCTGGATAGGGACAAAACTGTATTTGCCTAATTGGAAGAATTCATCTGGTTTGGTGATAAATTACTAATTACGTAGCATTGTACTCTTTTATATGGTACCAGTTTAAAGAGATTGTGAGAGATTAATTGCCAAATAGTTCAGTAAAGATACTGAGGTATTCTTTTTAAGTTAAAATAATCTGCATAATGCTTCTGATTTAGAACTGTTCTTCTCAGATTTGCTTTTTAAATAATTTAAAACACTCGAGATTCAGTGCAAGTATTTTATTCTATATAAATACATCAGTTCTCTCACTTCTGAAATGTGCAAATGCTATTATGCTTAGTTCTTTTGATTGTAGTTCTTATTTCATTAATATAAGGTTACAGCATGTATGCTGCCAAAGCAGACTGCACAATACTTTGCGACATCACTGTATTACATATTTTGGAATGTAAACATTAAAAACTGCATTGCTTTGGAAACATACCCTTAATTTTTTTTAAAGATGAGGTAATATATAATACCTGCAATAATATTCAGTGGGTGCTTTGGTTTTCTCTTTAAAATACATAAAATTTTAATGGAGGGTTTCTTTGAAATCTGTAACTGAGTAAACTTTATATTCTTCTGTTGGTGTATTAATTACTAAAATAGATTTCAAGTTTTTGCTGGTATTAAAAACAGTGCTGAAAGAGACTGTGTAATACCCTCAATACCCCTTGCCACTCAACACCAACAAACATATTAACTTTTTTTGTACAATATTTATTGTAAAGATGGTATAGAAGTTTAATATTTCTTTTCTCTTAATTCGTTAACACAGATCTCTGATGGCATATGTTGCAGAAATTTATTTCAGGGCTTGGAAGAAGGCTTCAGGAGAGATCTTAGAGGTACATACTCTGTTTTGAATTTGCTATTAAGATTAGTTAATCTAAAGATTCTTTGAAATTGAACCAGTTAAAAGGTTCAGAATTTATTTTTTTTTTCTTTTGACAATTGTATAGCTCCATACACACCTTTATACAACATTTCTCCCTTAGTTTTGGCCAGTAGATCTGATGCCTTATTTGGGAGAGCAATCAGTTTTCGACAAATATTCTCTGACCCATCTCCTGAGCACAACTGCTGCTTAATCTCCTGTCTTCAGAAGTAATACTGGAAGGAGAAAGGATGATTAATTCAGCCACTGTAGTTCTTTGATCTAATTGCCCATTTAGATTCAAACAGCATGTCTATCTTCTCTACTTTTTTTCAATCTTTTGTGCAATATTCCAAATTTAGTGGAAGAAACTGAGTTATAGCTTTGAGTAGTGGCTGAGTATGCACATTTGCCCTGAAGGATAGTGCTTGCTAGCGGCTTTTGAGTTTACATGCCTAGGGCATGTTTCTTATGTGTTCGTTCGTTTATTCTTTCTCTCTCTCTCTCTTTTTCCCCCCTTCTTTTAAGACACTGTGGTAAGAACTAGATTTAAGATACTTTAGTATTATAGCTTTTCTGAAATAAAGCTTAACCTTTAGCTGTAGATATTTCTGACAAGTTTTGGAGTTTTTCTGTTTTCGATAAGTAAATATAATTTAGGTAACAGATGTAGGCAGCTAGCATTTTAAAATTTAACGTGATTTCGATATGAAGTTTGTGAAAGAAGGAAATAACTTAAGGTTGCATGGGTAACCTTAATTTCAGCATTTCCTAACTTTTGTGTCCTTGACTTTATAATCTTAGCATTCACTTTATTGTAGTTTCACGTTTTTTTTTTTTAAAAAAAAGCAAATTTCATCAATTTTGAACCGTATTGCCATTCACTTAGTTCTTAAACAAGGTTAGAATCTTCAGATACACAGCGTAAATCTCTGCCACTTGAGCTAACATAATAACTGATCACAGTTGTAGGTTGTCATCCTCTATTTAGACTAGCCACTAGAAGGGAGGTAAGGCACAGTGGGTTTAACATCTACTTGCTGACATCCATAGAATGTTGAGACTCAGAAATCTTGTTTCAATTCCAGGTTCTGAGGGAAGATGTACTCTAGACCCTTCTTCCTCTGTTCTCTCCAGACTTTCCTTGACCTCTTGTCCTGGTTTTAGTCTCTCCTTCAGTCTTCCCCCACGCCTTGCCATTAACGCAGGCTCAGTTCCTCTCCTTCTTTCTCATTACCTGGGCACTAACAGCGGGATCATTAGACATACATGAGTCTCTATGCTCTGTTTCTATGCTCAGCACCATGGCAGCCTTTGACAGCTGAAAGGAACAACTGGAAGGAAAGTTAACCCCTGCAGTCCTGAACTTGAGCATGCTTAGTGTAGGCAGTCATCAGAGAACTGATGAACTGAGAAATTTAGAGGCCTGTAATTTTGGCCAAATTTGGACAGATTTTTAAGGGGACAGCAAACAGCACATCCTTGATACCCAACCACTGTCCTAGCAAAATTTCAAGTCCCTGCTCTACAGCATGGAGGCATTTTATATCCCTAACCTTGTTCTGAGAAATGGATGAACAATTTTTGATGAAACATTAAAAAAAATCAGTCCAAGAGAGGCACCCAGCATGGAAAAATTTAGCTCAAAATAGTTAGCTATAAGTAGGGCACTTCGTTTTTGTTTTTTATTTTATGTATTTTTTCCTGGGAATTTATCAGTATTTATGACCACAACCACAAAATCGGTAAAAATCGGTGGAAAAAACTATTAAAAATTTTTCTGGCTCAATATCATGGTTTATTTTGGTGGACGGAAGGACAGGGAAAGAAGTATTCTCAGTAGATCAGCAGTTCTCAAAATGTGGGTCGGGATCGCAAAGTAGGTCGCAACCCCATTTTAATGGGGTCGCCAGGGCTGGGTTAGACTCGCTGGGGCACAGGGCTGAAGCCCAAGCCCCACCGCCTGGGACCAAAGCCAAAGCTGGAGGGCTTCAGCCCTGGGCGGTGGGACTCAAGTTACAGACCCCCTGCCTGGGGCTGAAACCCTTGAGCTTCAGCTTTGGCCCTCTTGCCCGGGGCAGTGGGGCTCGGGCTTCGGTCCCCCCTCCTGGAGTTGTGTAGTAATTTTTGTTGTCAGAAGTGGGTCGTGGTACGATGAAATTTGAGAACCCGTGCAGTGGATTAGTGCTTTGATGAATGGAATTTAATGTAGTTTGCTGAAGAACTAAAACAGAACTCAAAACAATGCCACCTCTGAGTTTAAGAAAACAATATATCTCTAATCCCCAAATAAAACTTTTCATTTGAATAAATAGTTTATTGTTGTAGACTTAGAACTATTAGCCTATAAATATTTACAGTTAATACTTGAGCCACACATTTGCAGCGCACACATTCAATTTAATCCTTTTCTCTTGTTTTTTGTTTAAACTTTTGAATACTTTCTTGTCTTCTGAAACACATTCTGATACAGATTTTCGTTTTCTTCCCATTTTAGTGTGTCATATCTTTAAACCGTTATCTGTAGGGCTGTGGATTAATTGCAGTTAACTCATGCAATTAACTAAAAAATTAATCATGATTAATCACACTGTTAAACAAAAGAAGACCAAATGAAATTTATTAAATATTTTTGGATGTTTTTCTACATTTTCAAATATGTCTATTTCAATTACAACACAGAATACAAAGCGCACAGTGCTCATTTTATATTATTTTTATTACAGATATTTGTACTGTAAAAATGATAAAAGAAATATTTTTCAATTCACCTCATACAAGTACTGCAGTGCAATCTCTTTATCAATGAAAGTGCAACTTTCAAATGTGGTGGTTTTTTTGTTGCATAACTGCACTCAAAAAAACAACAGTATAAAACTTTAGAGCCTACAAGACCACTCAGTCCTACTTCTTGTTCAGCCAATCGATAAGAAAAACAAGTTTGTTTACATTTACGGGAGATAATGCTACCCGCTTCTTACTTACAATGTCACCTGAAAGTGAGAACAGGCGTTTGCATGGCACTGTTGTAGCTGGCATCATAAAATATTTACGTGGCAGCTGTGCTAAAGATTCATATGCCTCTTTATGCTTTGGCCATTGTTCCAGAGGACATGCTTCCATGCTGATGACTCTTGAAATGCATTAATTAAATTTGTGATTGAACTTCTTGGGAATTGTATGTCCCCTGTTCTGCTTTAACTGCATTCTGCCATATATTTCATGTTATAGCAGTCTTGGATGATGACCCTGCACATGTTTGTTTTTAATAACATTTTCACTGGAAATTTTGACAAAATGCAAAGAAGATACCAATGTGAAATTTCTAAAGATAGCTACAGCACTCACCCCAAGATTAAGAATCTGAAGTGCCTTCCAAAATCTGAGAGGGGTGAGTTGTGGAGCATGCTTTCAGAAGTCTTAGAAGAGCAACACTCTGATGCGGAAACTACAGAACCCAAAGCACCAAAAAAGAAAATCAACCTTCCGTTGGTGGCATCAGACTCAGATGATGATAATAAACATGTGTTAGTCCGCACTGCTTTGGATCGTTATCGAGCAGAACCCATCATAAGAATGAACGCATGTCCTCTGGAGTGGTCGTTGAAACATGAAGAGACATTTGAATCTTTAGCGCATCTGTCATGTAAATAACTTGCGACGCCGGCTACAACAGTGCATTGAAAGGCCTGTTCTCACTTTCAGGTGACATTGTAATTAAGAAGCAGGCAGCATTATTTTCTGCAAAGGTAAACGAATTTGTTTGCGTGATTGGCTGAACAAGAAATCAGGACTGATTTGGATTTGTAGGCTCTAAAGATTTACATTGTTTTATTTTTGAATGCAGGTTTTTTTGTACATAATTCTACATTTGTAAGTTCAACTTTCGTGATAAAAAGATTGCACTATAGTACTTGTATTTTTCAATTCACCTAATACTATTTCTTTTGTTTATTACAGTGCAAATATTTGTAATCAAAAATAAATATAAAGTGAGCACTGTATACTTTGTATTCTGTGTTGTAATTGAAATCAGTATATTTGAAAATGTAGAAAATATCCAGAATATTTAATAAATGGTATTCTATTATTGTTTAGTAACGCAATTAATTTTTTTTAATCGTTTGACAGCCCTAGTTATCTGCTAACAGTTTGAAATGTGTACGTGGTGGGTGTGAGATTCATCAGTATGTTCAGATGCGCATGTACTTCAAAGTTTGCATGTGTGCCTATTTGTTGTGTATCTTCTAGTCTAATACATACCCTTACTTCAACAGGCCACTTTGCATATACACAGACTAATGTATTATCGTAATACAATATGTTGCATGAGATATATTTATTTTCTTAATAAAACAAGATTTTTTTTAATGTATCTGAATGATACAAAACTAGGGTGAAAATTGGGGGGAAAAATGAATAATACTTTTGTAAAACCCAGGATTTTTTCGGTAAAAATCCGTTTAAACTGAAAACGAAGGGGCTTAGCTATAGGCATCTGAAAACAAAGTATGAAAATGTAAAGTATCAAGCAACCTTAAGTAAATCATACCTGTGCAGCCTATAATCTTGTATGTTAACTATAGTTTGCAATGCATTTTTACTTTAGATTCTTGAGCATAATTGCATTCAGGATTTCATGCATCATGGAATTAATCTTCCTAGGAGTTCTCCAGTGCATCCTAAAGTGAGAGAGGTATGTTGTTGTCAAACACAACATAGAAGTACTAGCACAATGTGTGTTTTAAAGTTCTTTTCACAATCAGATTATTGTAATATGAGAATATTCTGGTTGTTTTAAATTTGTCTTAATCTATGTTAAGAATAGTGTACTGATTCTGAAAATCTATTAATTAGTTTTTATTAACTGGGGCACTTTAAATCTTTTAGATACAAATTTAGGGAGGGATAGCTGAGTGGTTTGAGCATTGGCCTGCTAAACCCAGGCTTGTGAGCTCAATCCTTGAGGGGGCCATTTAGGGATATGGGGCAAAAATTGGGGATTGGTCCTGCTTTGAACAGGGGGTTGGACTAGATGACCTCCTGAGGTCCCTTCCAACCCTGATATTCTATGCAGATCAAAAAATAGAAGAAGGGATTTTGTACAACTTAATATAAATTTATGTTCAATTTCATAACATTAAAATAAAATCTGTTCGAAGGGTTTTTGTTTGTGCTTATATGCTTCCCTGCACTATTTGCAACCTAAGCTTTGTATCTTATGTAAAAACACAGCAAACTTGACTAGAAATTGTCACACTGCTAATTTATTTTAAAATGAGTGAAATGAAAAGGTAGACAATAAAGATGGTGAAAATTAGCTTTTGAAGTTCATTATTCATGGTTGCATTAGTATCATAGGTAAGAATTTTTTTCCCTAATGACTTTAAGCCCATTAGCATCCCCTGTGTTTTAAAATTACATTGTCAGGTGTGCCCATTGCATGTAAACTGTTTTCAGGAAGTCAGCTTTAAAAACAATTAGTTCCCAATTGAATGCAAATATAACTTTTTAAATGCTTCTTTTTCCATTAGTTTAGGAGTACAGTTATGTGCCGTTGGTCCTATGGGAATTTTCTACCCCCTGGTCTTTAGAGACAGCCTATTTTATTATCACAGGTTGTTATGGTATCTGGCAGCCCATGCTCCTTACTTCTTCTGTTCATAGTGGTGGCAGAAGCTGCTTCTCGAAGAGGATTCATGTTTCCCAAATCAGCTCTTGCTTCTCATTCATAACTGAGTTTATCTCATGGGATAGAGTGTCGCAGTCATGAAAACAGCTCCTTCTTTCAGTTAGACAGGGAGACCGTTCCCTGCTTCTAGCAGCTACTAATTGAAGTTCTATTCATGGTAACTTAGTCTAAGAACTCCATTCCTCAGAGAGTTAACTGCTCATGGCCAGTTCATCTGTTTTTTTGGGTGGGGAATCCAGTAGGGTAATGCTTTGGAAACTCCCTGCTGCCAGACTAGCTTTCAGCGCCTTCCTCTAACACTGGATTAGAAGCCTCCTTAGAACCTCAAAGAGATTATAAACCCCAACAGCAACATGGATCCATTTCACTGAGCAGTTCTTAAAGACTTTCAAAACACAAAAAAAGACTCCCAGACACAATTTTAATATTGAGAAAATATAAGTAATTTAAAGGGAGGAAAAAACCTTTATACAACATAGTAGTAGAATTAAAATCAAGACATTAGAAAACCAGGGCATTTTCTAAATTAAGGTTCATTTTGTGAGACAGAAAAGTTCAAAATATGTAAATTAATGTTTAAGGTACTTTTTAACAATAACTTTAGCTGGCTAAACTGCCTTACAGGTAACAAATTTAGCCAAAGTGGGAAGGTTAATCGGAGATAGTTACCAATCTGGCATGTAAATATTGTCAAAATCAAGTTGGTGTATATGGTGACACGTTAAACTTGCTTAGGAGTTAATGACTATAATTGTCAAAGAGGAAAACTTGTTGAAACTTCCTGCCCCGACACATCTTAGCATCTTGACCTTGTATAGTCATATACAGTATGTATCATACAAACCTATACAGACTTCATCACAGATTCCAAGTAATGATCTTCCATAACTGATCGTTTTTTGTTTGCTGAACTTAATTTCCTGGCTTTCTAATATTTGGGTTTTTAAAACATTCTTCTAAGATGTTTTCCTTTCTATAAATAGAAAATTTTCAACCACAACTCCAACTTTATTTTGGAATGGGTTCCTTCCTTCCTCCCCCCAACCCCCTGTTTTTTTCTTTTAAAGTCCAATTTTCAGAAGTGCTCTGCATCTGCAACTTACCTTGAAGTCAGTGGGAGTGTTAGAACATATGAAAATCAGGCCAAAACCTTATTTACTGGAAGTGAATCTTTCAGGTACAAGACAAGTGATGACTGTAGGGTTCTCTGCCTTACTTTGGTTTTTGACATATTGCTTTCAATATTTTAATTTTATATACATTAGAATAATTCAGTTCTTAACTTCTTCACTCTTATACTATTGTATCTTTCAGAACTTTATTTTCAGAATAGGCTTTAATTCTTGAAATATTTTGGTGATGAGTCTGCATTTTCAATCTATTAGGAATCAATGTCTTGATTCTTTGGATCTATCTCATGGCAGAGACTTTGGAGAGGAAGGCATGCAA
Source organism: Eretmochelys imbricata (assembly GCF_965152235.1). NCBI lineage: Eukaryota > Metazoa > Chordata > Testudines > Cheloniidae > Eretmochelys > Eretmochelys imbricata. The sequence goes on from NC_135573.1 coordinate 248,345,223, forward strand.
TAATGTAGCAATCATTATTCAGTGTACAATAAGATTTCAGTGAGAATTTCATAATAAAACTTTGATATCTGGGAAGGAGAGTTTTTTGTTCCCTAAGTGATCTGAACATATTTAAAAATAACACTTTAATTCATAGACTAGCTTGACCTAAAATAATTGTATTTATGCAGACTAAAAAAGTCAATTTTCTTTTGTAAAAAACATAGTGGAATAAAACAAGCTACCTTTCTCAAATGTATTGAACCTAGCATATGAAATGTATTTCATACATTAACATTGGTTTTGCTTTGACAGTTACTGAGTTACTTTCACAAACAAAGTAAAGTTCGTCAGGGAGTTGAAGAAATGCTGCACAGATTGTATCAACCTATCCTTTGGAGAGCATTAAAGGTAATTCTCCTTTACTGGATATCTTCAAATTGCAGTTGGTGTAACATTCACATTGATTTTTTTTTTCTTTAAAATGTTACAATTTGTAATAGTTGTATTGAAACAAAATGTCTATGAAATGGGGTTCCATACAGCTTGGAGCTTAATTATATCCAAAGTGGCTCTAAAGGATGGAGACCTAAAAGGAACGAGGACTCATATAATTGTGTCGTATACAGGTTCTTGTACTGTGCTCCTCACTGGCACTTCCACTGCCTTCCACTAGTGCATTAAGCAATGTGACTTAAAACTTTTACATGTTTGTTCTTCCATCCTCTTCCCAGAGGGAGAAGTGTTTGCAGTGGATGTCTTGTTTTGGAATTTTTAAACATCTCTATTTTTACAAATATTGCTGTGTTTGTTTCAAAGATTGAGGCAGAAGGGGCTATTGTGATCTTCTAGTCTGACCTGCAAAGCATAGGCCATTAGATTTCCATGAATTAGTTCCTGTTTGAACTAGAGCATCTCTCTTAAGGTATGTCTATACTGCACTCTTCTTATGGGGGCATGTAGAATACCTGCATGGCTAGTCCCCCACCTAAGATGGGTATAAAAAGCAATGCCTCACTATCTACAGTGCTATGGTTAGTAAAGGCACGCTGTTGGAGCCTTCCCCTGCTATAGGGAGAGACTGGCAGTTGGGAAAGGCTCCATCAATGAGAAGGGAGTGGGGAAAGGCTCCACCAGCTCCCCGGTGCTGGAGCCTTCATCCACTGTAGAGCAGTAACTGTGTAAACTATTAAAATTCTATTGATTAAATGTTTAACTGGGGAGCTAACAGTGTGGGGGTGCTGCAGCACCCCCACGTTTTACCCAGGGAGCGGCAGAGGTGTTTAATCATTAAGCTTGATACTTATCAGTTTCAGTTATCAGTTAATTGATTAAACTTTTACATTGTGGATGCAGCCTGCTTTTCGCTATGGTGTGTAGCTACATGTACCTTACACAGTGCTGACAGCGATGTGCAGTGTACAGGTAACTTTATAAAAACATCCAGACCTCATTTTTAAAAATTCCAAGTGATGGAGAATACATCACAACCCTTGATAAATTGCTCCAGCGGTCAATTACCATGACTTAAAAATTGGCACCTTATTTCCAGTCTGAATTTGTCTAGCTTCAGCTTCCAGCCATTGGCTCTTCTTGTACCTTTTGCCTGCTAGATTGAACAGCCCACATTAAAATTTCTGTGGATATTCTAGACAGTGATTTAGTCACCCCTTACTTAATCTTTTCTCTTTAAGATAAAAAGATTGATGTCCTTGCATCTTTCTTTATAAGTGGGTTTGGTAGAATTCAATTTTTATTTTTAGTGATGTCAACAGATGTTTTAAAAGCATGTTTTATTTTTAACCATTTAACTTTTCGCAGTTGCAGGAAATTATGTGGGGGGGAGTCAGAATAATTATTACTGGCAGTAAACATTGAGATTCAAACATTTAGAGCTTTATAACTATTGAAACACAAATTGTCAACATCGCTCGTCAAAATGTATGAACTAAAATTGCTTAAATCAGAGTTCTCAAGCAGCATTTTTTGTACTTTGCCTATCTGTAAATATTTTTTCATTGGTTTGTGTGTATGGTGAAACTAACACTTAGCAATAAAAACTGAATCCTTTGAAGCTTAACTATTGAGTATGTTTTCAAATAATTTAATCATTCTCGTGGATCTTCTCTGAACTTTCTTCAATCTTTCAAACATTCTCCTTGAATTGTGGACTCCAGAACATGCTATTCCAGTAGCACTTGCACTAATGCCAGCATAGAGGTAATAGAACCTCCTTACTCCTACTTGCTATTCCCCTGTTTATACATCCAAGGATTGCATTAGCCCTTTTAGCCACAATGTCATTCTGTCATGTTCAGCTAATTCTTTGAACAGCATCCCTGTGTGAGATTCACATCAGGATGTGTGCTCGCCTGTGTACCCTGGGTTGGAGAGTTTCATCAACAGTGTCTGTGCCTGTGCTGTAGATGCCCTCGTGCTCCAGGATGAGAGAATATAGGGAGATGCAGACCTGCCACCACTCCAGTTCCTCTTTGAGTGAGTGGTTGCAGATATTTATTCCACTCAAGTGTGCGTGCACACTGAAGTCAGAGAACTTTGCTTAACAGTACCTGCCAGGGCCGTCTGTCCCTCATAGCCCCTCCCATAGCTATTTAAGGGCGTGTCAAGGTTCCTCCCCCACTCTGAACGCTAGGGTACAGATATGGGGACCTGCATGAAAACCTCCTAAGCTTATCTTTACCAGCTTAGGTCAAAACTTCCCCAAGGTACAAAATATTCCACCCTTTGTCCTTGGATTGGCCGCTACCACCACCAAACAAATACTGGTTACTGGGGAAGAGCTGTTTGGAAACGTCTTTCCCCCCAAATACTTCCCAAAACCTTGCACCCCACTTCCTGGACAAGGTTTGGTAAAAAGCCTCACCAATTTGCCTAGGTGACTACAGACCCAGACCCTTGGATCTTAAGAACAATGAAAAAGCATTCAGTTTTCTTACAAGAAGACTTTTAATAGAAATAGGAGTAAATAGAAGTAAAGAAATCCCCTCTGTAAAATCAGGATGGTAGATACCTTACAGGGTAATTAGATTCAAAACATAGAGAATCCCTCTAGGCAAAACCTTAAGTTATAAAAAAGATACACAGACAGAAATAGTTATTCTATTCAGCACAATTCTTTTCTCAGCCATTTAAAGAAATCATAATCTAACACATACCTAGTTAGATTACTTACTAAAAGTTCTAAGACTCCATTCCTGGTCTATCCCCGGCAAAAGCAGCATATAGACAGACAGAGACCCTTTGTTTCTCTCCCTCCTCCCAGCTTTTGAAAGTATCTTGTCTCCTCATTGGTCATTTTGGTCGGGCGCCAGCGAGGTTACCTTTAGCTTCTTAACCCTTTACAGGTGAGAGGAGTTTTCCTCTGGCCAGGAGGGATTTTAAAGGGGTTTACCCTTCCCTTTATATTTATGACAGGGCGGCACTGCCCTGACCCTCCTCACTTCCTTCTCACTGTCTGCAGCTTAAGTCGGAGTGTTCTGTGTGGTATTTACCTCACCCTTTTCTTAACTCAGAGAGTTTTCTTCTCCTTCTCTCTCTTTTTTTTTTTTTTTGTATATAGTTATAGTTAGTATTAGTACCTTAGTGTTCGATTAGTTAGTTTGATAGTTTGTTTTTGCCTGGTATAATGCCTTCACTGGGTTTCAAGCATTGTCCCTTGTTTGCTGGGATTTTATAGCCCAGTGATAGAGAGATGTTTCCACGAGTGTCAGCAATAACAGTAGCAACAATCCGACAGTATTCCCAGAAGTATTTCCGGCAGTCAGATTATCCAGTTTAGAGAGAGATCTCAAAGGAGAAGGCCTTCCAATTTCAGCCAGCTGGCCCATCCTCCATCAGCTTTGTGTAAGCAGCCAATACATTGACTTGCATCTTTGCTTCATTTGCCCATATTTGGTTGGATACATAGTATACTTCTGAGGGAATTCTGCACACAATATTTTAAGATTGTGCAAATTTTATTTGTCATATAAATGTGGAGGCTCCAGCATGGCATTGGGAAGCACAGACCACTGGCTGCACAGAGGTGGGAGATCACTGTGCAGCTCCCACCCAGGACACGGACTCAGCGGTGAGGCTGCACCCAACCCTGGCACAGTGCAAGGACCAGGCCTACCCCAGAAACATCCCAGGGCCCCGCTCCTCCATGCCAGGTGCACCAGGTGTGGGCAGGCAGGCTCAGCAAGGCAGGATCCAAAAGTGGAGGGGCTTACTGTGGGGGGGATCCAGGTGTGGGTTGAGAGGGATCTGGGTGTGGGCAGCTAAGTGGGGGATCCAGGTGTGAGGGGGATCTGGGTTCACAAGGGTTTGTTGGAGGGGTTCTGGGTGCAACGGTGATGGTACTCTACAGGGGGGTCCAGTTAAAAGTGGTGGGGGGTCTGTATGTGGAGGGATAGAGCTCAGCAGTGGTGGGGGGTCTGAGTGTGGGGGGCTTAATGGGGGATCCAGATGCTGGGGGAGTCGGGCTCAGTGGGGTTGGGATCCAGGTGTACCTCGTTGGGGCTCGGTGGGGTGGGAGTCCAGGTGCAGGGGGAATGGGGCTCATTGGGGGAAGGGTCTGAATGTATATTGGAGGGTGAGGCTTGGTGGGAAGGTCTGGGTATGAGGGGGTCTGGGTGCATGGGTGTTGGGCAGATGTGGGAGCAGCTCCCTATACAGGGATCCCTCCCCTTGCAGCTGAGGAACGATGGGTGCAGGAAGCAGTTGGGGGGGGGGGGGGAGTTTGCAGAGCTTCCTGCAGCTGGGGGAGAAACCTGGGGGTGGCCCTGGATGCCATGCAGGGGGAAGAGGAAGTCGCATCCTGTCGAGCCAGAACTAGCAGCTGAGCCCAGTGTAGGGTAGGAGCCACCAGCAGGGTCTTCCCCAGTTCTGCCTCACAGTAACTTAAATCTCTGCTGGCTGCCCCGGGCACCTGAAACATACTGCTGGGGACAGTTGCGTGACCTCTCTTGTGGCTTCCCTTTGCTTCCCCGTCTGCAGGTGACATAAATTCTGTGCATGTGTAGTGGCACAGAATTCCCCAGGAGTAATAGTACAGTAAAAGCTGTGTTATTCGGCACTTTATCAACTAGAAAGCTCTATTAACCAGTATTTCTGATATCTCCCAATACAAATCTTCAATCTAGTAACTGGGACTAGTATACTGACCAGGAGGTGACGCAATTGCACATTCTGCACTCTTCTATGGAAAAGAGGTAGGAGACAATAAGCAAGCTGATATCAGGAATGTATTCAAAAAGCAGCTTTCAGGGTTTGTCATAGGGTCATTATAGATTCAGCCCAATCTCCTGCACCTTTTACATCTATAATGAGAATTGATGTTTATAATGATGACACTGAGGCACTGCAAGATCCTGAAGTGCCTTCTGAATCATCAAAGAAAGATCACATTATGTTCAGTATGGTTTTAGTTTTAAGCGTATTTAGTGATCTGGGTGTACGCCATGCACTGCCCATAACGATATGTAGTGTCATAAGATAACCTACTGTATAGAAAACTTGACCTGTATACACCTAAGTGCTTCAAGAAACCAAGCACTCTGCAGTGCAGTACTACTGCTGGATTGGTGAGTACCTGTATACTATTTTATTCTTTATTGATTTTATTATATTCTAATTCTTTGAAAATTGGTATTCCATTGGTAAGTGTAACTCTTAGTTAACCGGTATTTTTGATTAACCAGCACACCCCCTTCCCAACATGCTGGATGACAAAGCTTTTACTGTACTTGGCGAGGTTAAGTGCATTCACCAGAGTATTCAAGTCAAACTCCTTGTGCTGTGTGTGTGGTGATAAAGCACCTTTTTCCAGGGTTGTTTGTGTAGATGTTGTATAATGTAGGTGCTAAGACAATACTTTGTGGGAGGCCATTCTACTGTCATCGCCATCAGCTCCGTTTGCCACAAAAGTTCATGAAGAATCTTTAGTCCTCCAGTATAGTCTGTATTAGCTTCATGAAGTGGTGGTTCTTTGTTAATGTTAGTACCTTGGCAAGGAATCCTCGATGATTGACTATCATAAGTGGCTGAGAGATCAATAAACACTGCTCCTATAATTAATCCCCTTTCATGTCCATCTTCAATATGTTGTCAAATTCAGAAGCTGAACAGGACGGGACCGATCCCAGCAAAAACCAGCCTATGTTTGTTGATAAGAAAGGGTTTGATAATTGGTGTAAGGCAGAGTAACTGTAATCGTTCAAACAATTTTAAAATATCACACAGGAGTGAGATAGGTTGAAAGTTTTTTGGGTTGGATGGTTAGAAAGGGCCACTGCCTTGGCTTTTTACCAGATTTTCAGGAGTTTGAGCTGGATGAAACTGGTATTGATCATACTCAAGAGCCACTTCTGTGTATGTGGGGAGAAATTTTTTATCTGCCCACTTCAGACGTCATCTTGCCCTGCTGGTTTCCCTGTTTTCAGGCATTGATGTCAGCATCCAATTCCTTCAGGGAGAAAGACACTATAAGATCTAGATTGTGGGATATATCCAGGGGTGTTTGCTGGAATAATGACTAGTTGGTAGTGGTCTGCTTAACCTTCCCAATGAGTAGCATTCAGTGGGTGATCTGATCAGCTGAGATGTTGAAATGTCCACTCATTTTTTTATTGTCAGAGCTTATGTATGGTTGACCAAGTTTTTTTGCTGTTATGGGTCATATCCATCTATTTTTATCAAGTTCTGCTAGGATTTTAGGCATTCTTGAGTGACTTTTGACAGCAAATGTTTGCTAGCGACTATTGTCATAGGCAAAGACATGGTCTTAGAATTTTTATATGCCTCCTACAGTATAACTGACTGGGGTGTTAGGCAGGGGTTATATTCCGTCTGACAAGGTAGGTTTCTCCTAGCAGAGCGACACATAACATCAGTAAAGTGGATGTAGTTCTTAAGTATTGGTTCAATAAGTCTGACAGCTATGTCAAGATCTTTGGAGAATGCCGACCAGTTTGCTTTCAAAGTTGAACTGACATCAGAATGGTGTAAAGATAGGAATGGCAGAAGCATGTACCTCAATTCCAAGTGGAGGAGGATGTTATCTCGAAATTGGGTCTAGCACCAATTTTCTACGTGTGAGAGCTAATGAAGTGCTAACAAAGGTGAGGTCAGGTTTATACTCACACTTCTATGCGTGTGAGTATAAACACAAAGCCCTGGCTGACAAAGCACTGGCTGAGATGATTTAGTTGAGGTTGGTCCTGCTTTGAGCAGGGGATCGGACTAGATGACCTTCTGAGGTCTCTTCCAACCCTAATTTTCTATGTTTCTACCGGCAACTGTTAAAAACTATGTAGCTTCAGGTGATGAATCAGGCTTAACTGATGAGCGACTGCCCACGTCACGTCCATCGTCACTGTTCTCTGTCTAGCTTTATTGAGTGGTATGGCTGGTGAAATCACCAGTTATGATTCATATGGTACACTTGGTTGTTGTGTGGGCAGTCTGATGAAATTGAAAAGTATCTTTGATGGCTTGTAAATATATGTTACAGAGATCTCTTTGAGCTCAATGGTGAGAAACATGACGATAGTCTCTTCTGTTTTGTAGGTGAATGAATGAGTTGTTGGCTTTTTCAGTTGTGTGTGGCATCAGTTGCTTATGACTCTTTCACAAGCCAGGGGGCACATGGATCGGATTCATAGGTCTTGGATCAAGACTCTTTTAGGGTGTCCAGAACTTCTTGATGAGTGCATATATTGAACACCAGGAATGCAGGCAGTCTGTATATTGGTGAATGCAAGGAGGGCAAATCCAGGTTGCTCTTCTTTGAGTGATGGTCCCTACTGTATTCCATTGTAGGAATCGGAGAATTTGAGATGCTGGTCCTGGTCTTTTAGGGTTCTGGGGTGAAACCCCTTGCAGATCTTACAGTGCTCCTTCAAATGGCTCTCTGCCAAACTCTTCAAACACGAAGTGTGTGGGTCGCTCCTGGGCATAGACTTGCCACAGTCCTCGCAGGCTTTAAAACCCAGGGACCGAGGCATATCCTGGTGTTGGGATGGGGGGCCCAAATTAATATAACTACTAAATAGTTATATTTAGTAACTAGAATATAACTACTAAAACCACTGACTATAAACAACTATATACCAGGACACTGCAAAGATGCGCTTGCTGAGGCAAGATCTAAGGGTGTTCCAGCTAGCCTTACTGGCAGTACTTCTTTCTTTCTTCTCACTGGCAGTAAGAAGGAACTGAGGGGGTGGCAGATCGGCAGGGCCCTATATTGAGCACCATGAAGATGCGACCCCCAAGGGGTGCCCAGGCTGACCCAATGGGTACTGCTAGGGGAAAAATCTTCCGGCTGCTTTGCACGTGGCACACGCACACCTAATTGTAATGAACATGAGCAACACACCTTGAAGAACAACAGTTACGAGAAGCTTAGTAACCATTTTTCTCTGCTGGTCAGACCAATTCAACTACTTCTTTCTTCCACTACCTCTCCTACCTTGTGTGATATACAAAATCTGATGAAACAAGACGACGGTCATTCTGATTGCACCCTTCTGGCCCAGACAGTTCTGGATCCCCAATCTCCTGCACATGTCATCCAGTCCACTGATTACCATCCTGAACTTCCCCAGTCTTTCTGATCCAATACAATTGCAAGATCAAGCATCCCAATCCATGTCCACTCCACCTCAGAGTGTGCTGTTTGGATGGGCATAAACTATAGAACAGGCATGTTCCTTGGCATTACAAGACATTCTCTCTAAGAGTAGGAAAGACTCCCCTAGAAGCTGTGAAGATTCCCCAAATCCTGGACTACATTCTATCTTTCAAGACATCAGGTTTCGTGCTCAGCACATTCCATCCTCCTGTGGAGGGTTACTGTTTTTACATACCTGCTAACCGCTGGATTTTGAAAGGCTTCTTAAGAATCTTTGCACCCCTGCAAAAGATTGCACCTCAATAGGACCTGAATCTGGTACTCTTGGTATTAACAGTTCCCCCCCCACACACACACACTTTGAATGAATGGCATCTTGCTCTCAGTCCCTCTTCTCCATGAAGGCCGCCGCCTTTGTTGCTATCACTTCGGTGAGAAGGGTTTGGGAACTTGGAGCTATAATGGTGGACCTGCCATTCATAGTATTCCATAAGGATAAAGCTTCCTTACACCTATGCCTGAATTTTTTTCTCAGCGGTTTCATGTTTACCAATCCATTCACAGTTGCAGAAGAACATAGGCTCCATTCCCTCGACATCTGACAAGCTCTGGCCTTTTACCTGAAAAGAACAAAAATAATCAGGAAGTCCCTTAAATTGTTTATTGTAACAACATTGAGAATCAGGGGACAGGCCATCTTCACCCAGAGAATCTCCCAATGGATTTCTGACTACATTAAACTCTATCAGCTGTTGAATCTACCTCCCCACTCTGGCATACAGGCTAGCTCTACTAGAGCTCAAGCAATGACCACGACATCCCTTCAGGATGTGCCTCGCATAGACATATGTAGAGCAACCATGTGGAGCTCTGTCCACATGTTCACAATGCCTTGGTCCAGGACTCGGCAGCAGATGCCTCCAATGTTCCCTCTAATATTTTCCATCCATGTGTGGAATGAATTTTGTTATGTGCACCATATCGAGGTAATGTGCAGATGTGTGCCACCAGCAGAAACAAAAAACCTAGATATATTATATATTTTTAAAAAGTTACCATAGGGATACTTACTCCAACCAGGACAGGTTAGGCATTTTAGAACTCACTACTCGAATTAAATTTAAGCGTGAGAGAAATAAAAATTATGAAATGCATAGACCAGTCAAAAAACTAAAATAACACACTTTGAAAGAAGTATCAAGAAGTAACAACAATAATAATACAGGTATGTGTTTGGAGGTGAGTGTGAAAGACTGTGTGTGTGTGTGAGACAGAGACATGCATTGCCCCTTTAAGTACGCTACCCTTTTAAGTAGATCGGCGCTCACCAGTCTGAAGCCTGCTTGTTCAGACAGAACAGCAGCTGCCAGCAAGCTCCATCTGTCCCACTCCTGAGCCCTGTTGTGTATATTCTCTTCTCCGCCCCTTCCGCTGCTCTGTGGAGATGGGGTGCAGGGGAGGGGGACACCCTGACATCAATGCCATCTCCCTCCCTCCCTGCTCTGCACCGCAAGCAGGAGGCTCCCAGGAGCTCCAAGGCAGAGAGCAGGAGCAGTGCAGCAGTGGACGGAGGGGCACCTGAAGTGTGCGGTACTTGATAGTCTGCTGGGCGGTCATGCAGCTTAGAGGGAACTTAGGATGCCTTGTTTGACATGGTGGTTCTCCACTTGACCCTTCCATCCTTATCCTCACACCCTGCTCCAATGTAGGTACTGCTTGTCAATCACCCACAATGGAATACAATAGGAACCATTATTCGAAGAAGAGGAGAAGGCTACTTACCTGTAACTGAAGTTTCTTCAAGATGTGTGGTCCCTATCTGTGTGCCACTTCCTGCCCTCAGTCCCCTCTGCTTCAGATCTGTCAGTTTCACGATGGAGAAGGAACTTGAGATGTGGTCGGTCTCGCCCACCTTTTGTCACCTTGGATGGAAGCACATGGCTTGGGTGCATGTATAGACCAAAGGACACTGCTTTCAAATTCTCTGACTCTGGGTGCATAGTGCACATGCGTAAACCACAGTGGAATACAGCTGGGGACCATGCATTTTGAATAATCTCCAATTACAAGTGCCACAAGTACTCCTTTTCAATTACAGGTAAGTTATCTCCTCTTTAGGAAGCCTTCCTGATTGTGAAAGATCTTTTCAGTGAAGTAGGGTGATAGTTCTGATGCAGGCTGTAGTCTCAGGATTGATGAAGAAGCAGTTTACCCGGATAGTTCCTGGGGGTGAGATTTGGAAACTTCAATGGAAGTTGAAAGGGAAGGTTCACTTGTTGTGTAATACAGCTTCAGCATAGGCTTTGAGACATATGTTGTGTTCAGCCTTTGTTTTACATCATTGGCACTTGAGTTTCTGCCCCCTCTCCATCTGGCACAAGATGTCAGGAAACAAAGGAGATCTATGTAGGGAATGGGGAGGAAGGGACCACTTAGGGGCCAGTATGCCCCTCGTTGAGAGTAGCATTCAGTGCTGATTCACCAGATGTTTAACTTCTTTTTGAGCAACATTTCTTATTCTTTTCTGAATTTGATTTAATATTACCCCTCCTGTACATTATTTTAATCTAACCTTGTTTACTGTGTACCACCTAACTTGGAACCAGTGATAGCTTCATAAACAGTTTTGCCATGATGTAAGTGAAGTGAGTATCACAGAAACAATATAAAAGTGATTTGTTTTGTAAATTACAGAAAAATATGTTCAGGTCTTCCTTAGTTAAGTGAGCATGCAAGGATCATTTTGCTAGCTCATCACTTGACCGTGTCACCCTTTTCTTTGCATTGCTCTGCTGACTTCCCCTTCTCTATCACATCAAACTTAAGCTACTTGTTTTCACTTTGAATGCACTTCATGGCCTGTCCTTATCCTGATTCACTCTCTGCTATCCTCTGTGATTTGCTATCAAGAAGTTGATTTCCACCTCCGATCAGCCTATGATGCCAACCTCAATCTCCCAGTTGTTAAATTTCCAAACAAGCATCTTCGTGCTTTCTCCCATGCTGCTCCTCCTGTAAACATCTGCAAAACTCATTGATTATCCACCTTCAAAGTCCTCCTTAAAACTCCTTTTCCATAATGCCCACAAAAAAGTGACAACAATTCGGTCACTCGTGCTGAGACAACTGCCTATCATGTTCATCAGTATTGTCTCATTTATTTTCTTGTACTCCTCATCTATTGTCTCTCTTATGCTCAAATAGTACCATTCGCTGGGGTAGGAGCAGTTACTTTTTTCTATTTTATACAGCACCTAGCCAAATGATGTCCTGGCCCATGACTAGGGCCTCTAGATACTATAGTTATACAAATAATAATTAATATGCATTTTACACTTCTAAAGGTTGTATAGTTGTGGGGTTTTGGAAAGGGGGGTTATGTTGCACTAATACCAAACAGCAGAACACTTTGAGTGTAATCTTTGTTCAATTTGGAAACAATAATGTTGAGAAATACATGCATTACAAGTGATTTGAAAATACACCAGTACTGAACATATTTCCTTTATGAAATACATCTTAGATTTAGATAAACACATGGCAATAAATTAGCTGTACAATTTTTTATATAAAAGCATTACCTTTTCTTTTGTGCATTGTTAATGCTGATGCTATTCCTAATTCTCAGTTCAAATAATTTCATCACTACAACAAATAGCAGGACCCTATCTGAATTTCTAAGGCACTTTTCACTTTAGTAGTTTTTGTAGGAAAACATGCATACTTTTCAGACTGTTTTTCTGACTCCTTCTATGCATTTGGCAACTGTTGCCTTGCAACCTTATTGTAATGTGTGAAGGCAATCTACTCTTCTTAAGTCAGGTTTCAGTGGTATTTTTAAAAAAGCATCATCTGCCAGGTGAGTCAGTGGAACAAAAGCCTTCATTTACTTGCAACCCAGTAAAATGCTTTCTTCTTTGAGTGCTTGCTCATGTTGATTCCATTCTAGGTGTGTGTGCGCCTACATGCACAGTTGTCGGAGACTTTTGCCTTAGCAGTATCCGTAGAGTTGGCTTGCCTAAGAAGTGGCAAAAGAAGAAGAGCCTCCTGGCACCAGAAGGGCAAGGATCTTTGGGCAAAGGACCAATGTCAGGCCATGTACCCACCCTGGTGCTTCACGGGGTTACCGCGGAGGTTGGTCCCCCCCAGCCCGACTAGGGATCTGACTCCAGGGAGAGGTAGGGAACCATGGTCTCTCCCAGGGCCATCGTTGCCCGAAGTGGCCCCAGCGGCTAAAGAGCAAGTAGGCCTACTGGCACCTAACCAGGCGGCAGACTCAGCTAAGACCCCGACATCTAAGGGCAAGCCAATCATGGGACCGCCTCATAGGGTGGTGGAGCACCCTTGATCACTGGACCACAGGTGCAGATCTCTATCTCTGTGGCTTTGGACTCCGGCACTGTATCCTAGGTCACCGACTAGAAGCCCCAGGTCCTCAACGCGCTCTCCATCTACAAGACATGGGACACTGGAGTCGAAGCGCTGGTCCTTATACCACCAGTACCAGTGAGCTTCCCATCAGAGATTGCCGTAGCCCAGCTCACCTTCGCCCAGATGGTCTCCAAGATGTTGATCCCCGCCCGGGCAGGACCGCTCCTTGTCACGGCACCAGTCCCATTTCCCTGGTACCATTTGTTGGGAAGGTGCTGTTCCTCGCTTTTACCTTGCCGGTTGCTGACCAGAGTCAGTCGGCAGACTCAGGCCTCGACTGCTCCGCCCTGATCACCAGAAGGGCAGCGGTCCGAGTCGAACTGGGAGTTCAGCCCCTCACCAAGAAGGGGAGATGCACTGCCGACTCGTGAGACCAGTGTGGCACCCTCAGTGATAATGTGCAGCAGGGGCAGTGGCCTGCTCAGTGGCCATATTGGTACCCGCGGGGCGTGCCAGTAATGCCGGTCCAGTGTTCTCACCAGCCTTCCCTGGTCACCTTGGACCAACCAGCCCTGGCACCACCAGCCCCGGAATTGGAACGCAGTGCAAAATCCGATGCGGGAGCAGCACACCGACCCCCAGCGCCTAAAGAGCCATCCCTGGAGAGAGAGGGGGAACCTGCTCTTCCACAAGTGGTGTAGTCGTCCCAGATGAAGCGGTGGCAGATCCCTCCCAAATTGGTAGTCCCCCCCAACAATCTCAAGGAGCACCAGGCCCTTCTTAAAAGAGTGGCTGCTAAGTTTAACCTACAAATTGAGGAGGTCACAGAAGAGTCCAGTGACCTCTTCAATGTTATATCCTCCTCCACCCCAGCCCGGGTCACGCTGCCTGTCCATCCATGGGTCTTAAAATTGCCAAATGGCTGTGGCAAACCCCCTCTTCCATTCCACCGACTTGTTGCAAGGTGGAAAAGAAGTATTAGATCCTTGCAAAAGGGTTCAAATACCTCTACACGCACCCTCCATCGGTGTCACTGGTCGTGTCTGCTGTGAATGAAAGGGCCAGGACGTATACTTACCTATCTTCTTCCCAAAGCCTCATACGTCAGATGAAGAATGCAGGTTCGACGCCCTGGACATCAGGAAGTTGCTGGCCTTCTACATAGACAGGACAAAGGCATTCCATAAGTTGATGCAGTTGTTCGTTACAGTGGCAGACAGAATGAAAGGTCACCCTGTGTCTGCTCAAATGATTTTGTCCTGGATCACTGCCTACATCCCGTACTGCTATGAGCTGGCACAAGTGCCTCTGCTGGCAATCGTGACGGCACACTCAACTAGGGCACAAGCGTCATCAGCGGTCTTCCTGGCACAGGTACCAATCCAAGAGATCTGTAGGGCTGCTTCCTAGTTGTCTGTCCACACATTCATATCTCATTGCACACTTACCCAGCAAGCTCATGATGCCGCTGGCTTTGTAGAGCAGTGCTGCTAGCTGTGTGACCATGACCTCTGAGTCCACCTCCATGGGCACTGCTTGTGAGTCACCTAGAATGGTATCGACATAAGCAAGCACTCGAAGAAGAAAAAATGGTTACCTACCTTTCATAACTGTTCTTCAAGATGTGTTGCTCATGTCCATTCCATTACCCAGCCTCTTGCCCCTCTGTTGGAGTTGCTGGGAAGAAGGAACTGAGAAGGTGTAGGGCTGGTGGCACCTAATATACTGATGCATGAGCGCGGCACTCCAGGGGGCGCCACAGCTGATCCTATGGATACCACGAAGGCAAAAATCTCGAACGACTGCACACATGGGCGCACGCACTCCTAGAATGGAACGGATATGAAGAACAACAGTTACAAAAGGTAGGTAACCGTTTTATCCTCCCTTTTTAAAGCTACTGAGGATTCTTGTGTTTGCTAGGACCAGGGCTACTTTCATCAATTTCAGACAGATATTGGGGGTACTGATGCAAAAATGCTTATTATGTATTGTAAATTCTAATTTTAGGTTATTACAAGATTGCCTTTTCTGAATTTAAGGAGTAAATTAAACTTACTAATTATTTACATACACATACTGCTTGAAGAATATGGTGGATGATATACTTAAGTTTTTGTTTGTTTGTTTAATTAAATAAAATGTTCAAACCAATTTAAAGAAATCCCTATGAAATTTCTACTTTTTGTCAAGTAATGACAAACACCAAAAGTGTCAGAGGATGACCTTCTCCCCGCTCCCTGCCCCCCAAAATAAAACCTTCAAGTATGTTTGCTTGAATTCAATTTCCATATTCTGAGCACTAATTTAAGGGCTGAGACCAAAGTACCACCTTCTATAGCTGCAGCCTCTCTACCACAGAGCACATATTTGAAGGTCTGTAACAGTGCTAACTGACTTTAACTATTCTAGGCCTACGCAAGATGGCACTCCTCCAAGTGTGAATCCTCTGCATCTTTGAAGCCAATATGCTCTGAGAACTCAATTTACAGCTAACCTAGAATTTACTGGTTGGGCAGAACTTTGAACTGTGAGATGTAGAAGTTGTTATAAATTGTTATGTTTAATCCAATTACTTTATTAGAATTCCTATTTGATTAGAAGTACTAAACTGATAAGGGTGATTTGAAGAATATTTGTCAATAAGTTTTAATAAAGAGTACCAATTTTATGAACAATTTCTTTTCTATTCCATTGTAATAGGCCAGAAACTCAGAAGTTCGATCAAATGCAGCATTATTGTTCGTTGAAGCATTTCCTATTCGTGATCCCCATTTTAATAATGAGGCTATGGATAATGAAATTCAGAAACAGTTTGAAGAACTTTTCGTAAGTTTTCATGAAGACAAAATGTGAAAACAAAATGTTAAGTTAAACATTTGCCAAAATTTACTTGGCAGTAAGACCATTTGAAATACATGTACTGCAATCAATGGAGTAAGGGGATTGAGAATGTTACCCACAGGAAAGAGTGCAGAAATATGCAATTAAATTCCTTTAATCTTGTGCACGCTCTGATTTCTGGTGGAATAGCAATGTTTTGGAAAGGGGCCTAAATACTAATGAAGTGGGGGTCTGAGTTTACATTAATTGAGCTACAAGTATGGTTCAAAAACCTGAGAGAGTGCTTAGGAAAGCCAGATGATACTGGCTTTTACTTTCATTCATTTACTCAGGATACAATGGGTAAGGAGGGCTCTATACTTGATTACTTGACTTTTGTGCTGCAACAGCTGAAAATCTGCAATTAATTCCTAATCTTAAGTATCCGCAGCTCCTATGATGGAGTATCTAAACAGAAGTATGGGGGAGATAAGAGTTAAAATAATGAATTGGAAAGATGAGGGCAAGCCAGTTTATTCCTAAAGCAGTGTTTTATTCTGTCTGGGGAAATTTATTGTATTCACAAGAATAAATATTTGATCACTGAAGATTCCTGGAAATTCCAGGTTTTAAGGTCATTGCCTCACAAACAGTGAACAGTGAGACTTGATAACTAGGTGCATAAAGGCAAACCTCAGGAGTGAGATTTTCAAGTGTTTAAGTGACTTTCATGCACAAGTCTCATTGACTTTCAATAACTTTTGAAAATTCTACTCTAAGAGCCTAACTTTAGGGTGATGTTTTTGAAAATCGTTCCCAATATTTTTATCTTAATTTTGTTTTCTAACCAAAAGTTGTTTAATA
Organism: Eretmochelys imbricata; assembly: GCF_965152235.1. NCBI lineage: Eukaryota > Metazoa > Chordata > Testudines > Cheloniidae > Eretmochelys > Eretmochelys imbricata. Next base: position 248,361,895 of record NC_135573.1, read on the forward strand.
ATAGCAATAAACACTCATTTGGAGAATATTCCAGATATGGAAATATTTCATAATATCACATCTTATATGGTTTGGTTAAATGCTAATAGCGATGATTTTTGTTTCTTATTTTAAATATGAATGGACAGCATGACGATGCATACATGAAATTTGTTTCTCTTCTTCTTTGTTTATAGAGTCTTTTAGAAGATCCTCACCCATTGGTCCGCTCTACAGGGGTACTTGGTGTTAGTAAAATAACATCCAAATACTGGGACATGATTCCTGCCACCATCCTTGCTGAGCTTTTAAAAAAACTAATTGGAGATCTGGCTTTTGATGTAACTTCAGCTGATGTTCGCTGTTCTGTTTTTAAGGTACGTTTAATAAGCAGACTTTAAAAACTTGTATTGATAGTAAACTTTTAAGTTTTCCTTGAAGCATGTGGCGTGGGTTAAGGGTCAACTTCAGTAGAAGGCGTGCTTTTTATAAAACCTTTTGATTCTTCTTTGAGTTGATCTTTGCATAATTTCCCTTGTGATGTACTTCCTGTATTTAAGTTTTGCAAACCTTCTAGAAAAAATGCCTTCTGGGAATGAACAAGCAACCCCTTGTGGAACCAAACATTTAGAGCTGAGTTTGAGTAGCTATGTGATCCCTGACCACCTCAATTCCTCTCTCTCTGGCTACCTGAGGGTGGAAAGACCTCCTTTCCATGCTCTTGGTTTGGTATTTTGATTAGACTTTCTTGTTCAGATAATTGTAAATAACTAAAGATGTATACTTAATTACACAACTGTGTAGAAAATGTTTCCAGCTCAGTTCCAAGGCATCATGTGTGACCCAGAGAGCGAGACCTGGAAAAAAAAAGACAGGTTTAAGTGCTGTGTTTTGTACCCCACTGTCAGTCTTCCCATGGTTGGATGCATATATTACTGTCTGTGTGTTGGGGAAGGCTGTTCCCCAGATAGTTGTTCAGTAAACCAGGATTGATTGATCAACTCCATCTAACAAATGTCAGAAACACTCACTTCCTGGGCATAAACATGTACTCCTCAAGTACAAGAGATGAACAAAAACACTGCCTCAGGTCAGAAGATCTTAAAAGGTAAAACCACTTCATCTGAAATGAAAGGAATTAAGAGATTTTGAGTTGCTCTTTAGCATTTTCTTTTAAAAGGTAATTATAGAAAAAAAATACGTAAATGAAACATCTGCTACTATGTTTAGCCTTAAGTTTAAAAATTTTAGTATAGTTTTTGTATGTCTGCTGTTTTTTTTTATTTTATTTTTTTATTCAGTGTGATATTTCTGTTGCAGTGTCTGCCTATAATTTTGGACAACAAACTAAGCCACCCATTATTGGAACAGCTCCTGCCAACAGTAAAATACAGTCTCCATGACAATTCTGAGAAAGTGCGAGTGGCTTTTGTCGATATGCTGCTGAAAATTAAGGCTGTCAGGGCTGCTAAGGTAAGATAAATAGGACTTGGTAGGCTGCACACAGGAGATGTAAACAGAACAAGACAATTTATTCTGAAAGATGTATATTTATCAATACCGCAGTCAATCCGTTATTAGAATACTTAACCAATAATTTGCAGAAACTTACAGGAAATTGTTTTATTGGTCATGTATGTCCCATTAAAGGTTTGAGATGTAAAATCCTGGATAGTGGTATTTAAGCATTTCCTGCTATATATTTGAAAATTAAGTTAATGTTATGATTGTCTAGATTCTTGTTAAGTACCATGACCCTAAGTCTAGTGTCCTGTAATCTTCCTGCCTCTCCATGATTGTTTCAATGGAAATGGGGGCATCACTAGGAAATATTGCCACATCAGGAGATTACTGCATCAGAATTTTTGTTATCTCAAATGAGGATCAAACTTTCCATATAACAAGTTAATCTTTTCCTCTTAGATTCTTAGTAACTTTAGTGTGTTCTTGATTGGTACCTCTCAGTTCCTTCTTTAATAACCAGAAGAGTTTCAGCTCTTGCCATTTTCTGTTGGGCCAGTAGCTACTTAAGAAAAAGAGGATACGGAATCAGCCCTCTGGGACCAGAACGGGCAGGAGAAGAAAAAACAGAAGCTGCTTATGGGGCAGGGCCACTACTGGAGAAAGAATGTCCATGAGATCAGAGAAGAAGGGAAACAAGTCACGGAGAATAATGTGTAAGGGAACATGGAGGAGAGAGAGAAATGGAAGAGATGGGATGGGGAGATTAAATAAAATTATCCTTTTTTAAAGAAAAGTTAAAAGCAGTTCAATAGTGGTTACAGTGAGGCTGCAGTGTTCCAAATAGAGGAGGTGGTCACCTCTGAGAGAGATCCCACTCTGAAAAAGTTTAAGCCTGGCTCTAGCTAAAATACTGATGCCAAAGCAGGATTTCCTAATAGTTCTCCTTTCAGCAGAGCTAACATGGAGTGGCAGAAAGATCACTGTGATACTAATGCTTGTGCTTGTACTGCAAGTTAAGCCTCAATGCAAATCTTACCCATCTGACAGAAACTGATTACTATGATATTAATGCTTAGTGCTGGTGTCTTGGAAGTTTGTGCATGTCTCATTACTCTAATGCTAGTCTCAGAGGACATGATTCTAGACTTGCTTGCAAATCTCATCTATCAAAATGCTTTTCTTCATATTTTAAATTTTAATAAGATTTTGAGATTTGAAAAGGCAGCAAATTGCAAATTTCATGTCAACATGTATCTTGGGCCAAGAGCAGCAATTTCTGGGAATGAGGCTGTATTATTTTAGTTTCTAATATGAAAATCCACAGTGGTCATGCATTGGCACATACTTCAGGTTTTCCAAGAGGCATGAGATTCAGCCATCCTAAAAATGCACCAATATCCTGTAGTACACGTGTCTGTGCTGACATGGTTATTGCTATTAGAGTATGAATTGTTCATTTTATTACATTTATTATAGGAGGGGCTCATAGCACTGCCTGTTGTTAAGGTTGCCTATTAAGAATGTGCTGCAGCCCAGAACTACAGCTGGTTGAGCAGGACTTCCCCTGCAATTGCAGTTTCTGGTTGCTCCAGGCTGTGCCAGATCCACTGGAATTGGGAATTGGGAGCCTGTCTGATCTGTGTTCTGAATGACACTCCTCTTCACCCCCCACTGATGGCCAGGCAGTGTGGAGAGGAGGAGGGGACTTGTAGCCAGAGCGGGGAGGGATGGGGAATGAGGAGACAGATTTGATGAGGAGCTCGGATGGGACACTGAGATTGGATAAGGAGCCTGGGGAGGGAGACTGGGCCCATGAGCAGATAGGGAAGGAAGTTACTGGAAATTGTGAGGGAGACAGATTGTATGAAGAACTAGGAGTAGGGGGGGAACTGGCTGGGTAGGGAACTGAGAATGGGGGAGACTGGGATTAGGGAAGTAGGATTTGCTGGGCAAGGAAACTGGGACTTGTATGAGAAGCCTGAGGAATGGACACTTAGACTGGCTAGGGGAGGTAAATGGACTGGGATGATGAGCTAGGAGTGGGGAAGATCTATAGGGACAGGTTGTAGGAGAATGGAGAGAAGTTTGTGCCCACTAGAGGACACTCTTCTCCAGATCCTAGAATGGAACCCAAGATTCCAAGCCTCACCATTCCTCTGCCATCAGTATATATCTGTGAAGCATACTGGCAAAGTGTCTCATTCCTATTCTGTTGTTAGTCCACATAGAGGATGACAACCTACTATTGCTCTGTTGCTTATCAGCTCAACTGGAAGAGGTCTGGGCCATGGATTTAAAGGTTCCAGCCCTCTAATGACCTATGTAGGTGTTAATATGTTGGCACATGATAGAATTTGTTTGGGTGGTTTTAGGTTTTTTGTGTGCAACTTCCTAGCCTTATTAAAGAAATATTAAAAGAACATTATTAAGTCAAGCACTCTGGGGTTAGGAAATGCCAGAATTAAGCCTGGCTGTGCATTATATCGGTTCTTAATTACATGTTCACATATTTTTTTTCCCACCAGATCAATCAAGTTGTGTAGTAAAACAGACTGTTGTCTGTAGGACTCCTGCCTCATTTGTTATAGAAGATGGAGGGTGTGTAGTGAATGAGGCAGGATATTTCAGAAAGAGAAAGTTGGTCTCACGGTTGGAGCAGCTGATGAATGCTGGAGAATTGGGTTCTATTCATGCTTCTGCCACAGAGTTCATACATGATGATAGGAAGTCATTTTTCAGAGATGGCCATTAATTGTGTTCCTCATTTTCTGGGTGCCTGTCTTGAGACCCCGGGGTATCACTTGCAGAAGTACTGAGCACTCAGAGCTCCCGTTGACTTCAACTGAAGTCATGCTTGGAACATAATTGCTGTATTATGCTACATATTTTCAAAAAATCAAGTCCTAGGTTTCTCAAATTGGGCACAGAAAATTAGTGGGTACTTCTGACCTTAATCTCTCTTTGCTTCAGTTCCCCATCTATAAAATGTGGATGATCCTACCCTCTCATTTCAGAGGGATAATGTGAAAATAGAATATTAATGTTTGTGAAGAAATGCTGTAATGGGTACCATAGAAAAAGCCAATGAGGAGATCAATAGTTCTGCCTTCTGGGCAGGGTTTGAATAGTCTGTGGTAAATAATGCCTGGAGCCACATATTTAGAGCCTCGTGTTTTTTGCAAATGCGAAATAGCATAAAATAAAACACCATAAAACTAAAAAAAAACAGGTGCACTGGGTCGCAGTGCTGCTCAGGTTTGGCCTGGCCACTCCTCTGTCATGATGACAGAAGGGCAATGGGGCCAAAACTGAGCAGTGCTGCGACCTCATGTGCCAGGGCATGACATGCAGAGCACCGCTGCAGGGTGAGTGCAAGGTGGTCTCACTCTCCAGCCCTGTCCCTTAGGATCTTCCTTCTTCACTAGACTGGAGTAGGCTTGCTCTCCATGCCCTCTTCCGTCCCTGGGAATTTTTCTGCAATGTTCATTTTATTTTGTTTTGTTCCCCTCCCAAGAGATAAAACAAAATTTCTGAAAAATTATTGAAAAGAAAAAAGAATTTCACAGGGTTCTACACATACTGAACAATGCGGAGAAAACAAAATATCAAATAACTACTCACTAAGTGAGCACCGTCCATCCTGTGCACAGATGGAAGCAGGGTGCTGTGGAAAAAATAGTATGTTATCCTGTAATTGAAGATTGTGTCATAGTGCACTGGCAACCTTAATTTTGTCATTTACTAACTTTTGAGTGCTTGATTTAGGAAGCATAATGGTCTTTTAATGTAGCCTTTTCTGTTTAATTAAAATAACTTGTTAAGGAAAGTTTATGCAATTGATTTTTCCACTAGGAAAAAGTAGTCTCCAGTAGATTGATAACAGAAAAAGATTTTCCCTAGTAATATGATTGTATTAATTTTTATAGCTTTCTCGTTTTTGTAAAGTTCACTGCCAGCCCTCCTTTCATCAGTAGTTTGTAACTCACAGCCATTCTTTCACTTTATCTTTATTAGTGGGTGGTGAGGGGAGAGATTTCCAACTATATACCATTTCATTTTGACCCAAACCCAGGTTTTTTAAGACTTTTTTGTCACATTTTTAAAAAAAAAAAAGTTTTCAATTTGATCTGAAATGAAACGTGAAGTTCTTGCCTTTAGACAAATTCTAAAGATGAATGCACAGCATTCCAATCACAGCATACATTTGTTCTTCTGTTGTTTGTGAAATAATTTGATTCCATGATTACACACTATCCTAATGCACAGGCAAAAAGAAAAGAATTAAGGTTGTACATGGAACTGTAGCTGTTGCATTTCTGATCCGAGTGCCCATTTAATGTTTTCTATGTGGAAATTGAAGTAGTAGAATTCCAAGGTATTCACACTCAATTAATTACTTAGGCCTTAATGAACGTTATAGCCACATTGCAGTGGGTAACTGCAAAGATCCGCAGTCCTCATTGTGGAAGATCATTGGCAATATGTGGTTGTTTTCACTGCCACTGAATATTGTCTTTTGTGACTGTTTTCCAGATGTATTAATTTGCACCTTCACATGTTAAATCTCATTTTACTTTCTGGTTACTAGTTTTTCTAGGCTCCCCTAATATTATGTAAAACATACAAGGTTCATGGGAAGCATTACATAAAAGTACCATGCAAATATCCATGAGAAGAGTCTCTTGTAAGAGTGGGGGGAAAAAACAACAACCCTGTCTTCCATTCCTATTATTCTCTGTACATGGTGCAGACACCTATTTTTATTGTAGGTTAGAGTAACCTTTATTTTGTTTAGTATAAAAAGATTTGAGAGGGAAAGAAACAGGCATGTAATACTAAATTCTTATTGGAATATTAAGATGTAGGTTTCTGGAAATGTTCCCTATGTGGTCTGAGTATTTATTTAAAAAAAATTGATATAGTGATTAAGTTTGCATGTAGAGCTGTATTGTTTAAAATATTCTAAATTTTTTAGTAGAGATGAGCTATAGCAGTAGATTGCTATTAGTTTTATTTCCAGTAGGTTGAGTTAATTAAGCTGCCTCTCCATTGACATGTTGGCTTACTGTGCTTGAAAATTGTTGTGTAAAATGTTTTTCCAAAAGGGAATGTGAGGTAAGCTTTCTCACTCTGCATGTGCACTAAATTTAAAATTTTTCCAAAATCTATTTACCTTCGTTTTGTTAAAATAGATGGATGTGTTGTTGTTTTAAAACAGACTGTTTAATATTGATACTCTTACATGTTTTGTCATAAGTTACATTTCTTCTTCGAGAGATTTGAACATGTCCATTCTACTCTTGATATTCGTGCTCACAGCCATCAGAAATTTTTCTCTCTGTGATACCCGTCAGGTGGCTCGAGCATCCTTTGCTGCCACATGGTGGTATAAAGGGTCAAGCTGCCCCCAAGCTTCATCAGTTCCTTCAGCCTGTGAGTCATTGGAATTGCTTGGCTTGCCTTAGCCAGTGCTCTGTGTGTTGATTGTAAATTAATTGTACATAGTTTACTAGATGTATTGGTTTAGTACTTAGTGTAAGTTTTTTCTTTTTTGGCTCAATTGGGGGTTTTTGTCTATTACTTGGTACTGTATGATGCCTTGATCGCTGGGCTTCATCCTGCATCTCTTGCACTAGGCCAATGCCTGTGAGCTATCCACACTCAAGCTGCTTTAAGTGTTTAGGAGAAGTTCATATTCATTGTCAGAACTACAGAGACTTTAAGCGTTGGACAAGGAAAGACAGAGAAGGCCGGCTAAAGTTTTTGCTCACTGAGGCAGCCTTAAGTCCTCTGTTAGAGCCTGGTCAGTCCTACCCTGCACTGAGTGCTTCAGCTTTCATTAGGAGTGCACCTTCTATGCTGCCTGAGTCCCAGTGCACCATCTGTCTAGGAAGAGGCATAAGACCTCTTAAACAGACCACTGAGAGGGGAAGGTTGCCAGGCATAGGGATCAGAATAGAGTGAGGCCAAAACCTAAGCACTGCTCTTCTGTGGCACCGCAGAAGCTGGCACCATTGATTCCAGCACCAAAGCAGGTGCAGTCACGTCTGAAGCCTGAGGGAATGCCTTCTACAACTGTGGTACCATGCCATTCTGAGACCATCTCGGTAGTGACCACACTGGAGGAGTTTGTAGCAGCAAGAGATCTGCTGAGCCTTTCAGTGCCAATTTCTCTGACAGTGCAGGAGACTGTGCTCTCAGTACCAGCAGACAGGGGTGTTGCAGCGCTTGGTACCATGTCAACCTCCATTGCTTCAAATTGCAAATCCATCAGTACCATCAAAGGGGAAGCTTGCAACATTGGCTGCTCAGTGTCCTTCTCTGACTTGGCATTGGACTCCGACATCATTGGGACTAGCCCCTACTTGGTCTGCAGGGGGGAGAGTTGTCCTCCACTGAATCGGAGATTGGCTCCTATGTTTCCCACCCTCAAAGCCACTTTCATTCCACTCCACTAAGGCACTACTTCTCTGCTCGGGAACCTTTGGCCACCCCCTCAATGGCTAGGGGGTCACCGGGGCCCATTTTGGAATCCATGGGGTTTTCTTCAGGATTCTAGGTCATATCGGAGATGTTCCTGTTCTGTGTCCTCAGAGAGGCATGGGGCACCTACTCGCCAGGCACTGTGTTCCTGAGCCTGGTGCCAGTCCCCATACCAAACAGCAAGAGGTGGTTCAGGAGGACCTTGCTGGATATCTAGTGGAGGAAGAGCAGTGTCAGCTTGTGCTGGCCTCTTCTTCTGGTGAAGCAGTCTCCTTGGGCATTTTGCCTCCCCCAGATGACTGTAAGGCCACCAAGAGCTGTTGAAGAGGGTGAGGATCCAGGTGAAGGAGGTTAAAGAACCCTCTTAATGCCTGTTGACATTTTGGCTACAGCCTGGCTTTCAAGAGAGGTCTCCCTGTTAACAAGGCTAGTATGGACCCTATTACGGCTCTCTGGCAGACCCCTTCCTCCAGCCTCAATTTAGGTGAGGGTCTCTTGTGTTGTCAGTGTCCAATGAAGGGGACCAACAAGGGTAACAAGATGTGACCCCCAAATCAAAAGATGAAAAAAAACCCCAAAACCCTACATCTGTTTGATATAGCAGTTTTTATTCTACTGGGAGGTTGCAACTCAGGATTGCCAACCAGCCAGCACTTTTGGGATGATATGATTTTGATGTTTGGGATTCCATTTTAAATTTAGAGACATGCTGCCAGAGGATGCTAGGTAGGAGTTCCCCTCGTTATCTTATTAGGGGAAATCTGTAGCAAGATCTGCACTGTAGGCTGCACTGGATGCACTGGACTCGGCAGCTAGGTCCATGGTTTCTGCAGTGGCCATGTGCAGGAGCTGTTGGCTGCAATCTTTGGGGCTTCCACAAGAGATTCAACAGACTTTACAGGACCTGCCCTTTGAAGGGTCTTCACTGTTTTTGGAGCAAACTAACTCTAAAATCCCTGGCTTGAAGGACTTGACAGGGCAACTCTAAAGTTTTTGCAAAAAGAAAAGGAGTACTTGTGGCACCTTAGAGACTAACAAATTTATTTGAGAATAAGCTTTCATGAGCTACAGCTCACTTCATCGGATGCATTCAGTGGAAGAAGTTTTTGTGGGTATATACTCCAGTCCCACCCAGTTAGCACTTACACCCACAGCAGACCCATTATTACTTTGTCCTTGCTCCTTGGCAGGATCTGCAGAGAAAAAAAGAGTAGGGGTTGTAGATATAGACCTCTTTCTCCTTCTGTCTCAGCGTCACGGTCTGTTCCATCTAGACACCCAGGGGAAGCTAAACAGGCATTTTGATGAGATGCTAAAGCTCGCCATGCCAGTTTCCATTTTCCCCACACTTGCAAACTGCTTTTCCCACTTCCCCAGTGCTTGGTCCTGGATTAGCTCAGACTGATGGGTATTAAGCACTGGAAGTGGGATATACCCTCCAATTTATTTCTACCCAACCCCCCTGTCTCTCTTCAGGGGCCACTCACGAGGCGCTCCTTCTACAGGAGGTTCAGTCTCTCCTTCAGGTAGGAGCCATAGAAGAGGTTCTGCAGTGTCACAGAGGAAAAGGGTTCTTTTCCTGTTATTTCCTAATCCTGAAACCAAAGGGAGATCTCAGACCAATTTTAGACCTGCACCAACAAATACTTCAGAAAGATAGTTTCATGTGGTCACCTTGCCTTCCAGCTTTCCATTATTCTATACCTGTATCCTGGAGACTGGTATGCTGCCCTCAATTTAAGAGATGACTACTCTCATGTGGCATTTTATCAAGGTCACAGAAAGTTTTTCAGGTTCATAGTGAATCACTTTCATTATCAGTTCACTGTGCTGCCTTTTGGCCTGTCAGCAGCTTCTCAGGTTTTCACAAAATATGTCTGGTAGCAGCGTTTCAGAGGAGACTAGGAATACAGGTCTACCATACCTGGATGACTGGCTAGTTAAGGGCTGGTCCAGGGCTCAGGTTCTCTCCAGTGTACAACTCATCCCATCATCCTTCAAAGCTCTAGGTCTGTTTGTCTAAGTTGATCAGTCTTTCCTTTGTCCAGTGCGGAGAATAGGGTTTTTATAGGCGCACTATTGGACTCTGCTCAGGCCAGAGCTTTCCTTCCAGACACAAGAGTCCAAACAATTCATTCTCTTGTGGCAGACCTTAACGTTCCCCCCAACATCAACTCAAAACTGTATGAAACTCCTGTATTACTTCATACACACATGTAGTCCAACATACCAGGCTGCAAATCAGGACTCATCAAAGTTGGCTGGCCTCCATTTATTCACCAAGTTACCACTGTGCTCACTGTGCCTTCACAGGTACCAACCTTGCTAGATAAGTGGACAGACTCACTCAATGTTTGTGTGGGTGTTCCCTTTGTCTGCCCCGAGCCTTTACTGACACTGGTGATAGATGCATCTGTCCTGGTGTGGGGAGCTTATCTGGATGCCCTCCGAACTCAAAGTTTGTGGGCCTCAAGGGATCTCTTTCTTCACATCAGTGTCAGAGAGCTAAGGGCTGTCTGCCTTGCCTGTCAGGCCTTCCTACCACATGTTAAGTCCAAAAGCTTGTTTGGTGTCTCAGACACTACTGTGGCAATGTTTTACCTCAACAGGCAGGGGGAACCCACTCGTCTCTTCTTTGTCAGGAGGCAGTTCACCTATGGAACTTTTTCATTGCCGATTCAATCCGTCTTGAAGCCGCTTACCTTCCAGGGATGCAGAATGAGTTGGTGGATCACCTAAGCAGGTCATTTACAAGTTGTCATGAATGGTTTCTCTGCCCAAATGCATCCAGACAGTTTTCCCAATTTTTCACAGTTTTCCCAATTTTTCAGACAGACCTATTTGCAAACAAGGGCAACAAGAAATGCCAACAATTTTGCTCCTTACAAGGCCAGAGTCGTGGTTCCATCGCAGATGGTTTCCTGCTACCCTGGACAAACAAGCTCTACTATGCTTTTCCCCACAATCCCATTCCTGCAAAGAGTACTCCTAAAGAACAAGCAGGATCAGGTCTAAGTTATGTTACTAACCCCAATGTTACTATGCTATGTTACTAGCCTTGATACACTGGTTCGCCATTGTATTGGATCTGTCAGTGGCAGCTCCAATTTCGCTCCTGTTGTACCTGAACTTGATCTCCAAAGATAATGGTCAGCTGCTCCACCAAACCTGTGGTCCTTCATTTAACAGCCTGGAGGCTCCATGGCAAAGTCTTAGAGGGAGTCTTGCTTGAAGCAAGTTCACCACGTCTTGTTAGAAAGCCCTCTACCAGAGCTGCTTACATGTCAAAATGGAGGCCTTTTTTGGTCTGGTCTTGCCAGTTTGGGGGTCTCACCAATGCAGTCCTCTCTCCAGCATTTATTTATTATGCTGGATAGAGGACTATTTATTGCACTTAAACAGCAGTAGTTAATGATTCTTCTACCAAATGATTCTGGTAGTAATATCAGTTTTCCATCCCTATGTAGATAACCATTCTATATTTTCTAATGATATAACAATCAGATTTGTGAAGGGACTGGAAAAGTTGTACCCTCAAATAAGGGAACTTATCCCCACCAGAACTTGAACTTTAGATTTGTCAAAGCTCATGGGGCCACCATTTAAGCCTCTAACAACATGTTCCTTACTGCACCTATCTCTAAAGGTGGCTTTCCTGATAGCTATCGCTTCGGACAGGAAGGTAGCCAAATTGTGTGCTCTGACATCCGAACCACCTTATACAATATCCTTTTAAGGATAAGGTGTACTTGTGCCCTCATCCAAGATTTCTCTCAAAAGTGGTATTTAATTTTCATATTAACCAGTCAATTTACTTTCCTACATTTTACCCCAAACCACATGCCAACAGAGGAGCAACGTTTGCACACCTTAGATGTCAGAAGAGTGTTGGTATCCTACATAGGGAGGATTAAAGCGTTTTGTTTGTCAGCCCAGCTATTGGTGGCCATAGCAGGCAGATGAAGGGTCATCCTGTCTCTTTGCAAAGAATTTTGTCTTGGATAACTTTCTGCCTTCATGTTTGTTATGATCTGGTAGGCATTTCCCTGCTGGGCAGACTGACAGTACATTCCATGATATGGCAGGCAGCCTCTAGAGTGTTCCTCGCTCAAGTCTAAATCCAGGACATTTGTGGAGTGGCAGTCTAGTGTTCAGTTCATACCTTTGCATCCTATTATGCCAGTACTCCGTACTCCAGACATGATGCTAAATTTGGACAAATTGTACTCCAGTCTGTGTGTACATGAACTCCATCATACGTTATGGCTTGTGAGTCACTGAGTGGAATATACATGTGCAATCACTCCCCAAAAAAAAATTGCTTCTAGCCTTTCATATCTGTTGTTCTTAGAGATGAGTTGTACATGTCCATTCCACGACTTGCCCTCCTACCCCTTGGCTTCAGAGTTGTCTGGCAAGAAGGAAGTGAGGGAGCTCAGGGATGGGTGAGCCCTTCATACTGGCATGCACTGGTGCATGGCAGAAGAAGGTGCTTAAGCTGCCCTAATGGGTACCACTGAGGAAAAAATTTCTAATGACTGTGCACAGGGTGCACACACACCTGGAATGAACATGTGCAATACACGTTGAGGAACAACAGTTACAAAAGGTTAGTAACTGTTTTTCTTTAAATAAATAGGAAATGTGTACTTTTGTTAAGTATTGAATGTTGGAAAATATGTTTTCAATAAGCCCTTGTTAGTAAAGTGATTATTAGGAGAGGCTGATCTATTGAGCTGCATGCGGTAACACCATATTTTGTAACCACAAGGGAAAACCTGCTGTATTTAGTGAGCCATAAGGAAGCAGATTTTTCAGTGCCTAATAACAATTCCAAAACTTTTTTTGAAATCACATATCTAAAAGCATAGACCTAATTAATTCAAGACCTTGCCACAAAAATGACAGATGTAAAGTAGTAGCATTACTATTGCATAACTAAGAATTGACTTCCTGCATTCCATGTCTGTAATGCAGTAGCTGAGACAGGACTGAAGTAGTGGCAGCTGATGGCATGGGCTAATCTTTGGTGGATATATCTGGAAGGTAGCTTGTGCACTAGTCACCCTTACAGCTGCCTCAGAACCTAAAATTTTCATAGGTAGGGAATTTAACTCTCTCTGAAGCTGGGAGTGAGACGTGAGTAAGAATCCTGAATAACAGTTTTTGCGATGATATTTTCAAAGTATTACTACTGCAGGTAAGTAATTCTTCCTTATCAACTGAACTGAATAAAGAATTTTAGGTACACTGGATTGTAATTGCGAGAGTTGGAATTTGACTAATACACTCAATATGCTATGTATTGCACCTGAATAATGCTAGAGTACTGGTTCTATATAGCGCTATGTATTTTAGTATTTTACTCCTAAACAATACATTTTACTTTTGTTCAGTCAGTGTTTTGGTGCAGAAAGTACTGTTAACCAAAAAAAATTGTAATATCTTGTTTCTCTTTCCCTTCTTCTGTTGCCCCTTTAACTTCCTCCCCTTCTCACTTTTAAAAAAAATTTCAAAAGTTCTGGAAAATTTGTCCCATGGAGCATCTTCTGACTCGTCTTGAAGTTGATTCACGTCCTGTGTCACGCCGCTTAGTAAATCTCCTATTCAACTCTTTCTTGCCTGTTAATCAACTTGAGGAGGTATGGTGTGAACGCTGTGTTACACTAATCCAGATGAATCCAGCAGCAGCCAGAAAGTTCTATCAGTATGCTTACGAGTATACTGCTCCCACCAACATAGGTAAAGTACTGGACACTACAAGAGTCCTGGAAATGTCAATTTTATATTACTTGTTTAACACTTAGTTTGTCTCCAGTACTTGGAGGCCTTCAGTATTGTCAAATGGCTGACTCTACAAAAGTCTCTTCTGAAAAATTCTTCCAAATTTCCCTAATTGAAAATGTTCTTAGACCAGCAGTATCAGGGAGATACATTGCAGGAAGTTTTCTTTCTAGCGAAGAATGCTATTGAATCCATGCCAGCAAGCAAACTAGCAGAGTGGTTTTATTTCCAGAACTTGCTAATGTCAGAAAGAAATAAGGAATCTGCACAGGTTGATTCCATGCTCAAGACATCAGGTCACCCAAAGAACAATCCCTACACATGCATTCTAGAGATGAGGGTGGTTGTGTGGACACTGAGAGATTTCAAAGATAGTAGCCTAGTTATGTGTTCTGTAAAGATTGTGGATTTATGTCCGGGGGGGAGTGATGGTTATCAGGGCACATAAGACTCAGTCACTTTTACTCCCTACCTTCAGGGAGAGGGAGTCTTCCTTGTGGTTGCTGGGTATCCTCTCCCTGACACCAACCAGCCTCTCAGCCAATCGACCACGCTTCTCCGGACTATGCCAGCCCTAACTTCATCTTGCAGGTTAACAATAGGTGCACCCTGAATCACTTGGAATCATTCCTTTTTGATATCAAGCCTCTGACATTGGTTACTCACAGAAATTCCAGATCATCAGCCTCCAAAGGTGCAGTGTACCCCAGATTACCAGTTTTATCTTAAACCATTGCTTCTGTAAACCACACAGTACTTGTAAGCACTTACAATAAAACAAAAGTAGATTTGTTTTAAGAAAGAATAAAGATTTAACTAGAAGTGAAAGAAAGTGATGGGAACAACTGATTACAACTCAAAACAAAATCATAACATGTGAACCTAGGTTTACTCTTGTCAATAGTTACCTTTCCTATATAATAAAGTAAGCTTCCTACCCCCAAAAAGTTCAGCCCCTTGGAGAGCTGGCTGGTTTCACAAGAATCAGGATCCAAACATTCATGAAAGTCCCCTGCTCCTTAAAGGATTTCTTCAGTGAATGGTTACAGAACCTTTCCTTACATTTGGTGATACAAATGTACAACAGTCTTTTGTATTTATTCACAACCAGGGTGATCTTCTGCCTGCTATAATGTTCCTTGTCACCTCCAAGTGGTTTATATTGTTTTGTGTTGTCTTTGATGGCTTTCCATTGTTCTGAGTTGTGGCAAAGGTAAATAATAGAGCCTTTCATTACTTTGCTGTCTGAGTGACAGCTCCCTCTTGCTTTAATGGCTCATCACCAAGACACACTACCCCGATGACTTAGGGTACATCTACATTTAAAATGCTACCCATCCTCCTAGGTAATCCATTTCCCCAAGAGAAAGTAGCTAGGTCAATAGAAGAATTTTTCCATTGACCTAGTGCTGTCTGCACTGCGGGGTTTAGCAATGCCACTCTGGTGTGGATTTTTCACCATGGTAACTCAACAGCCTAATCTTCTAGTGTAGACCAAGCCCAATTTTTACTCCCAAGTCCATAAAGCATACTTTCAATATAAATACATTATTCTTGAAATATTATCCATACATACATACATCTTGAAATGATTGAGTCTTGACCAGGAGTTTTCTGTAGATACCTTACGTTACTCATTATGGATAAATCTCCTGTAAGACTGAGTTTGGTGCAGTGGGTGTCTTAGCTCTGAGGTGAGAGTTTGCAAATAACAGGGGACCCTTTGCCAAGGAGTCTCCATGTCACAGAGAGCCATCATGTTTTGAGACTAGTTCATTGAAGTAATAGCTATTGCAAATAAATTTAGTATAGCTTCCTGTGATCTTTTCTCTGGAGAAAAATACCAAACAAGGGGATTGTGTATTTTTTGTTTTGTTTTTTGTTTTGTTGTTTTCAATGATTGGATCAGAAAGGGCGGTGATTACTTAAACCACAAGTGTTCCATATTTGAATATATTAAATTTACTTTAATGGAATTGGTATCTTATATACTAGCTGTGTCTGGTTTTTATTTCCCACTTCCTCAAATTTTTATAATTACCTGTAATATCATCTGTTGCTGATAAAGGGTTCTTAAGTGGAATGGTTGTCTAAATGATCTACTTTCAAAATTTAGCTAAATTCATGCTCACTATTCGGCGCTGCTTGAATGCCTGCATTCAGAGAGCAATAAAAGAAAATAAAGATGATGAAGATGAAGAAGAAGAAAGTGAAAAGGAGAATATAAGTGTAAGTAAAATAAGGCTTTTACTTTATGCTGAGTACTAACAACTTTTTAAAATAGCACTTATGTTGTGAGAGACAGGAAAGTGAACATGAAAGAGGGAGACCATAAGGGGAACAAATGGTGATCTCTAGGGATAGGAAGACAGGAAAAAGTGGCGATCAAGCCACTACTGTGATGTGAGAAAGAGTGGCAAGTAGCTTAAGAAGCAAGAGGAATTCCAGGCATACTTAAAATGGGTGCTTGTCTCATGCTGATGGTTATTCTAAGTATACAATAGTAGAAATTATTTTGCAATTGTATTTATTCAAATATGGATCTATCAAAATGACTATATTTATGCACAGATTAAGTCTGAGTTGCGGCATTCACATCCCCATATAGTAAGCATAGCTCCTTTGTTAAATGAAGAGTTCAGAAAAAGGTTTTCAATTTTTGAAACATAATTTTAACCTTCATTCATATTATACAGTGTTAGCTATTTTAATCCCAAATGTTTGCATTTTAGATGCTAAATAATGTGTTGTCAATAAACGATGTGGCTTCCATGGCAAGTTTACTGGAGATTACTGTAATTCTCTGGAGAAGTATTCACAAAGCACTGGATCACAATGAAGAAGCCAAAGGTTACACAATCAGAAAGTTTGCCTCTGTACTGCCAGAATATTTTAAAGCTTTTAAGGTAAACTTTAATATCACAGGTTAAAATTGTGGCAAATTTAAAATATAGATGAATGACTTCCTAGAAACCTGTATTCTTTTATTTTAAATTATTTTTAATTCTAGTGCTTGCATGGCATATGTGCGCATGTCCCTTGTCTGTCTTTCTGCAATTGTGTTTTCATATGGTGTTTGGATGATGCCATGAACTAAAAAGTGGCTGGAGTGAGGTCCTTGGAATTTCCTAAACAAAAGAGGTTTCAGAGTAGCAGCCGTGTTAGTCTGTATTCGCAAAAAGAAAAGGAGTACTTGTGGCACCTTAGAGACTAACAAATTTATTTGAGCATAAGCTTTCGTGAGCTACAACTCACTTCATGCATCCGATGAAGTGAGCTGTAGCTCACGAAAGCTTATGCTCAAATAAATTTGCTAGTCTCTAAGGTGCCACAAGTACTCCTTTTCTTTCTAAACAAAAGAGAGTGCTCTAATTTCACAAAGAGTCTGGCAGATAGCTCTTGAGGCTCCCCTGCAGAACAAAATATTCAGTGTTAAGTCATATGAGGAGTTTCCCCCCACCATTCTGAATAATCACTACCCCAGTTCCTCTTTCACTACTTGAGCAGACAACTTAGAAACACCAGACTCTTCTTCCCCTCCTTGCACTTGTTTTTGCTATCTTAATTCTGCCTTGTAGTGAGCATTCTCTTGATGCACTTGCTCATTGTTAGGCGTTGACATGTTTGGCTTAGTTAGTTCCATTAATCTTCATAGTGTTGGCCCAGTTGATCTGTTCACCTAGTCCTGCGGTATTCCTCATGAGAGATGCCAGGCTCTGTTTGTTACTAATAGTACATGTGCTGCCTGTGATGCCTTTGGAAGGATCATCCAAATGAAGGTTTCTCTTATTTGTGTGAGTTGTGCTCTGAGAGCCCTCAAGGACTGTGAAAGCCATCTGAAAGCTTCCTTAGTGGAAGAATTATCCTTTCTTCTTTGAGTAGTGTCCCTAAGGGTGCTCCACTCTTGGAACATTTTTGTCCTCTGCACCTCACATCAGAGATTTTAGGTAGCAGTGCCCATTTGGCCTGCGCATACATCTTGTGCCATGCACCAGTGCAATATAGCGTTGCACAGGTGAACCGCCCTCTCAGTTCCTTCTCAGCCGCCTTAGCCCAAGATGGAGCCTCAGTAGCCTCTGAATTGAGATTACCTAACTTGTATTTTTTTTCTCTTGTTCAAGATAGTTTGTTAGTTCATGGAGTTTCTGTTAGTTCTTATACTCCCTTTTTTCTTTTTTGAGTTTTAAAAAAAATTCTTACTAGAATAGTGAACTGTTCACCATCCATAGTTATTTTTTCTTTTTTCTTCCATCTGGGGAAGAGGAACCTGGAAAGGGTATGCCCAGCTCCCCCGGGTTTAAATGTTATCTTTCCTGCCAAGAGGCTATCCCGGTCAGTGACAGACATAACCGGAGTCACATGTCCCTCAAAAGTATAATTTCTGCCAGAAATTAAGGTCAAGGGCCAGAAAACTCTGAAGTAAAACTGCATCTGCTTATGACGGAGAGTTTGCTTCAACCAGCTTCCAACCCCAACCCAGGGATTTTTACTGTCCAACGGTCCCTGACGAGGCTGTCTCCATCAACTTCCTTGGCACAATACTCCCCCGCAGCTTCCAAGAAAAAATTCCTGGATTCCTCTCAAAAAGCTTCCAGAAAGCAGGCTTCAAGTCCCTTGGGTAGAGAATCTACCACGAAGAGATGATCTCCGATCAGGTCGACCACCTCAGCACTCACTGATCTCTGGCTCAGTACTCACAAGGCTGCAGGCTCCTCAGGTACCGTCATTGCCGGCAAGCCTAAAGACTCTAAGAATTCAGTCTGTTAAACCTTGGGTTGAGTGCAGTAGCTATCTTTAAAAATCTCACATTGGTACCTTCTTTGCATTTTGTCAAATCGGCAGTGAAAGTGTTCTTTAAACAAAGATGTGCTGAGTCGTCATCCGAGACTGCCATAACATGAAATATATGGGAGAACGTGGGTAAAACAGAGCAGGAGACATACAATTCTTCCCCAAGGAATTCAGTCACCAATTTAATTAACGCATTAATTTTTTAACTAGTGTCGTCAGCATGGAAACATGTCCTCTGGAATGGTGGCTGAAGCATGAAGGGGCATATGAATGTTCAACATATCTGGCACGTAAATACCTTGCAATGTAGGCTACAAAAGTGCCATTCAGACACCTGTTCTCACTTTCAGATGGCATTGTAAATATGAAGCAGGTAGCATTATCTCCCATAAATGTAAACAATCTTGTTTCTCTTAGTGATTGGCTGAACAATAAATAGGACTGAATGGACTTGTAGGCTCTAAGATCCCAAGATCACAAATGGGAAATAGACACCACCATATTTCTACACTGGGGCATCCCCAAGATAGACTTATTTGCCACAGTCAAAAACAGCAAATGCTCTCAGTTTTCCTCCAAGGCCGGTCTGGGTCACCACTCTCTGATATGCCTTTCACTTCCAATGGAACAGAAGTCTCCTCTGTGCATTTCCACCGATTCCTGTAATATCCACGATCCTGCTTAAGATAGAGGAAAAAAACAGGGTTATACTTGTAGATCCCATGTGGCCGAGACAAATGTGATTCCCCTACCTTACTCAGCTTGCTGTTTGCCAACCAATCACTCTCCAGCCACTCATTTCCTCTCTTAGGATGCCAGCCAGGTCCATCACCTCAATCTACAGGTTCTCTGGCCTAAGGCATGTGTGGTCAATGATTCAAGAGCTTAGAAATGATGTGCTCTTAGGACGTAAAGGCGGTGCTGTTACATAGCAGGAAAAAACTACTCATGACACACATATCCAAAAGTGGAAGAGATTCAAACTCTGATGTGACTCAAGACATTTTCCTCCTACATCCTTTCCACTATCATCTGTGCTAGATTATATCCTAGAACTAAAAAGGTCAGGATAATCTCTAACTTCTGTAAAAGTGCACCTCGCAGTGTCACAGCCTTCCATCATAAGATAGAGGGTTATTCTGTTTTTCTTATCCCACAAGAAGGTTTCTCAAAGGTCTGGGTAACCTCTTCTTAGAAATCTGATGGCATACACCAACACTGAACCTCATCTTGGTCCTCAGGTGTCTAAGACCATCTCCTTTCAAATCATGGCCACCTGCTCCCTTCTACACCTCTCTGAAAACTGCATTTCTAGTAGCCATTACTTTTGCTTGAAGAGTGGGAGAGAGAGGGGTTCTAATGGCATATTTCTCCCCCTTTCCAGTCTTATTTAAAGATGTCACACTACAACTGCAACCCAAGTTCCTACCAAAAATATATTTGGACTTCCACATAAACCAATTTATCCACCTCCTAGTTTCCTTTCTGAAACCACACTGAAACACACTCAATGTCAGGAGTGCTTGCACTAGCCTCCTATCTAGATAGGACTAAACCCTTCAGGAAATTTCCCATACTATTTCTCTCCATTGTGTACAGATCTAAGGGATCCTCAGTCTGCAAAAAAAGACTCTCTAGGTCAGGGGTCAGCAACCTTTCAGAAGTGGTGTGCTGAGTCTTCATTTATACACTCTAATTTAAGGCTTCACATGCCAGTAATACATTTTAACGTTTTTTAGAAGGTCTCTCTATAAGACTATATGTTATATAGCCAAACTACTGTTATATGTAAGGTAAACAAGGTTTTCAAAATGTTTCAGAAGCTTTATTTAAAATTAAATTAAAATGCAGATCTTATCAGTTTAGTGTGATCCTTGCTGAGTTTTCCAATGTCTGGCACGTATTTGGATACTTTAAGCTGCACACAGGCTTCTGAGTGATCAGTTGTTAACCGGCTCTGAGAGGGACAGAGGACAGATTTCATGTGTGAAAATACCTGTTCACACAGGTATGTGGATCCAAATGCTGAAAGCATTGCAAACACAATTTTCTTCAAACAGTTAAATTTCACTGGCAGGGACATCCAGCAGGTCAGAATAGAGGCCCCATGATCTCTCTCGGTAGCTTCAAGTGCGCTTCACAGATCCACAAACTTTGATGTCCGCAGTTCTGAGCTTTTTAACTGAATGAGTTGCATTTCGAAATCTTCAACACCAATCCACTGAAAAACAGACACGTCCAAGGCGCTTTCGTTGAACTTTTCAGGTTTAATTAGAAAAGAAAGCATTGGGCCAAATCGCTGGAAATCTTGAAATCTGTCAGAAAATTCTGATTCCAGTTCTTGCATGTACTTTCCAATCTCATCGACATTGACAGTGCAATGTGTCGATAGCTCTTTTATGAGTTGGAAGTAGTGGAAAGTAGAAGTTTGAATATTCCTGGAAAAAACTGCTTAGTTTCACAACAAATGCTTTCCAGGCTTCATAAAGATCCAGAACTATTTGCCATGCACCTGGAGACAGAAGTTGAGTTTGTTTAGGTGAGCGGTGATATCAGTTAGAAACATGATCTTACACAGCCATTTGTCATCATCCAGTTCGGGGTAGTTTTGTTCTTTTTCCGACAAAAAGGCCTTGATTGCATCAAAACAGTTTACATAGTGAATCAAAACCTTGCCACGACTTAGCCACTGTGGGATGTGAAGTGGGATGTCGTTATAAGCATTATCCATCTCTTCTAGCAGTGCTTGAAATTGTCGGTGAGTCAAAGCAAATTGAGCAACAAGGAAATTCACAATTCACACCACCATATTCATCACATTATTAAGCTCTGAATTAAACATTTTAGCACAAAGGTTTTGTTGATGGATGATGCAGTGAAATTTGACTGTTGGACGGCCAATTTGATCTTCAAGTAACTTTACAAATCCCTTCTGTTTTCTGACCTTGGTAGGAGCACCATCTGTTGTCACACAAAATATTTTTCTGATGTCAACTCCTTGTTCTTCAAAATGGTGTACAAAACTTTCCAGTTTATCTTCCCCCTTTGTTGTGCCATGCAGGGGTTTTAGGCAACAAAGTTCCTCTTGGATTTCATAGGAAGCACAATATCTTGCAACAGCTGCCAAATGTGGAACGTAGTTTATATCCATGCTCTCATCAACTGCAACACTAAACACTGCTGTGTCTTTCAATGCAGTTGTCTGCTTTTCCTTAACATTTTCTGCCATTTCACTTATGCGTCTCTCAACTGTTCTGGCAGAGATGGGCAGTTCTTTTATTCTAGATATGATTGTATCTTTATTTGGCAAATCATTGAACAAAATCTCCAAACTGCTGAGAAAAACTTTTTATATAGTCCCCATCTGTAAATGGCTTTCCGTTTTTTGCAATGCACTGTGCAATCTTGTAACTTCCTTCTCTAGCTTGATTTTTACTTACACTTAAGCTTTTAAAAACACTGCTTTGCTTCTCATAGGCTGCTACTGCCTTTTTGATTGATTCAGTCATCTACTTCGTCAAGAAAGGTTTTCTCATGCTTCGTTTCAAAATGTCGTCAAACACTTGATGTGCAACAAACAACACTTTCGTAACAGAAAGCACAAATAGCACGGTCCTTCTTTTCAATAAATCCAAATGCGTCAGTCCAAGCAGGCTGAAATGACCAGACATCTAGCTTTGCTTTCTTAGGAGCTGCCATTTTGTCAAATGTTCCCTTCAACTCTCAGTGGGGAAAAACAATGGCGATAGACGGCAGGCATGAGGTCAAACGCAGCATGGTCTGGTATAAGCAATTTTAAGATGGGGGTGCTGAGCTGCACCCTCTCTTGTCTCATGTGCAACCCTCACTGTCCCAGGCTGGGGACAGTGGGCCACAGCAGGGAGGCTGCAGAGCACTGATCCAAGGCCAGGAGCAGAGCCCAGGGTGGCCTGCTGGCACTCCAGGCCGGAAAGCAGTCTGAGCAAGGCTGGAGATCCAGACCCTGGCTGGCAGGAGGTCAGCGGCTGGAACCCCAGATCGGCAGCTGAAGTAAGTGGAGCTGGCCGCTGGTACCCCAGACCAGCAGCAGGCTGAGCAGGGCCGGAGGCCTGGATCCTGTCTGGGAGGGGGCCTGAACTCCAACCGGAAGGAAGGTGAGTAGGGCTGCATCCAGGGACCCCTGCTGGCAAGGGGCCAGAAGTCGGAACCCCAGAGCTGCGACTTAGCAGCTCAGCCCGCCCCCGCTCTGGGGTTCCGGCTCCTGCCAGCTTGGGTCTCAGCCCGCTGCCAGCCTGGAGTTCCTTCACCCAGGCCGGCAGCGGGCGCTGAGTGGGACCAGCGAGGGACCCCGGCTGGCAGGAGCCAGCAGCGGAAACCCCAGAGTGGTGGCAGCTCAGCCCACCGCTGCGTGCCATCAAAAATCGGCTCGCGTGCCACTTTTGGCACACGTGCCATAGGTTGCCGACCCCTGCTCTAGGTGGATATCAAGGTGCATTACCTACTGCTATCAGTCTCGTGATCTTCAACCTCCTTCTAGAGTATGAACTCACTCCACGAGATTGCTCTCCACTTCCATAGCCTTCCTCAGAAACGTTCCAGTTGCAGAAATATGAAGCCACGGTTTAGACATGTGCTCATACATTAGCTGAACATTATGCAGTCTCTCACAACTCAGTGTCCAATGCCATATTTGGCTTCACTGTCTTATCCTCAATTTTAGACTCGACTCTGAAGCCCCACCTCTCCCTTAGAGGTCACCCACAGGGACACTACTTGAAGGAAAAAAGGTTACTCACCCTGTGCAGTAATTGTGGTTCTTCTAGATGTGTCCCTATGGGTGTTCCACTGCCTGCCTTCCTCCTCTGCTTCAGAGTTCTTTCCAATGAGCTCTGCAGTAGAGAAAGAACTGAGGGCATTTTTCCCACACAGCACTATATAGTCCTGGTGCAGGGCACGAGATGAAGAGGGAACATGTGTGAGCTGAATGGACACTGCTACCTAAAATCTCCAATTTGGAGCACAGGGGACGCAAGCGTACCTAGAGTGGGACATCCATAGGGAGACACATCTTGAAGAACCACAGTTACTGCACAGGGTGAGTAACCTTCTCTCTTAATCAGAGCTGGCTTTGAGCCAAACTCGGACAAGCTTTTCAGCTTTGGCAGTCTCTTTGACCTAGTTGTTGACATGCTTTCTGGCATTGATGAAGCAGCATGGATCTGAAAAGCGGTCTGAACAGAGTCTTAGTTTCAAGAAGAACAGGAACTCAGGCAAGAGGCTCTCTTCTGCCGGAAAAGCAAAACTGTTCTTTTTCTGTGAATGTTACCATTTTGTTGTTGTTTTTTAAAAAGAGGGAGACACTCTCACTTGTTATCCAGATGGGTCTAAACTTGTACATAAATTTTTTATGTTGTATTTCATGGAGCTAAGTCCAGAGGAGACACTACCTCTTCAAACACAATTTAAACAGAGAAGATTTTGGCATAAAACTGGTAAAATCTTGAAAGTGTCTCTGCCTGGTTTTCAGATGCATGCCGCTAGATCCAAAGTAACCTCTAAGTCACTTTTTTTTTTTATATTTCAGTGACACCTAGGGGCTCCAATGAGTGCCCTGTTGTGCTAGGTGCTGCACAAACCTATCTAAACAAGGATATTAAAGGCTGCTACTTGATGTTTAATCCCTACATTTAGGCAGCATTACCATTGGCTTTGAATCCAGGTCCCATGCCTAATTTTGGAAAGTAATCGCACAGTCATTTGACTAGTTCTCAGACCCACCTCTTTGAGGGATGACTGATAGTTAATCTTCCAACATTAGGGATCCGTGGTGAAAATGGTTAGAGAACAAAGATTATCTAGTACGAATAAATTGCCACTATAAAGCTACACTCCTCACCCTGTGTATACCCATTTCTTTGGTTTCTATTTCTAATACATTGTTTAAATGGAAAGGAATTGGATGGAGTCATGGCCATGCATCTTCATATAAACTTAAAGTAAATGTTTTCTTCTGGTAGCAGAGCATGTATATGGCCACCAGGAGCACATGCACTCCCAAGTATATGAATCTGACAATCCACTCTAAGTATTTCTTTTCAATGCTGTTTCTGGTGGTTCTTTAATGGGTATGAAAATTCTGCAGTGACAGAATCCACTCCTCGAAAAAAGGTGCTTAGATTCTTGTTGTCTTCTGCAACTATTAGTCAGATGGGTTCAGTCTTTTTTTTTATAATTTTGGTTATTTTGTTTTTTTTAATCCTAGGATGATCGTTGCATGATTCCATTAGTTATTCTGGCATCTTTCATGCCAGCTTCTGCTATTCCTACATTCAGGTACTATTTCCTTAATGTCAAAATTGAGGTGGGGGTGCTCTGTTGTTCGACTTTAATTTTATGTTTTTATTTGGTATACATTAAAATACCCTCAATGAAGAACATATCAATTGTCCTGAATTGAAACTTAGTAAAATCTGTAGTGCCAATAGGCCTATAAACTGTTTTGTTAATATTTCAGATATCATATCAGTTCATTTTGTCTGCGTCATTGCTGTGCTAATGAATAAAAACAGCTGCTATATCTGAAATTGTTTTCAGCTGTGGTGTGATCTCTAAATTGAGGAATCTTGAGAAGGAAGCTGATGAAAATAAATACTCCACCCTGATAGACTGCTTGTGTCGCTGGGGACAAGTGGGACACATTATGGAGTTAATCTGTGATTGGATGTCCAGTGAGATGACGCCAAGAAAGGTTTGCCAAGAAAACCTTGAATTCTACCTCTATGTTGCATTATATAATCTGGTTCTATTTGTCCTTTATAGTAATTACTTATCCTCCAGATTAAAGTTTATTGTAGTATCCTTTGTATCTCATTGATTAATGGGCTTCTTCTCTCCTCCACATTTAGAGCAATACAGCATCTGAGCGGCGAGTACGTATCCAAGTAACACATGAGTCAAAACCAGAATTAGCGCTTGATTATCTAGAATATTTATTAACTCATTCCATGAATCGGGATTGCCTGCTATCTGTCCCCAGAAAGAAATTGAATCAGCTTTTGAAAGTACTTGGAGCTGCAAAGGTAATATTTGCAGAATATTGAATGTAAAGCACTATTTAATGTGACACAGTACCACTACTGAAATTTAGATTTAACATTTTTTCTTCAAAAGTCTCAGTAAGATCCACCACCCCTCCATCCTTTGGATCTTCTGCCATCACACTCATGATGATATGAACTGATGAAATACTTTCATGAAAAGAGTGATCAAAAAGCTATCCATAGTGTTTAATGGTCTCTTCCTTTCTGAAAGTGTACTGCCTGAACTTGCCAAGCTGTCTTCTGCATATTTGATGCTTTAACAGTTGTGACTAACAATCTGAGGTTAGCTGTACCTCTTTATCTGTAGCAAATGTAACTATTGTAATTTAAAACTTGCATACCTCTGAACTTTGTGAATAACTAGCAGTTTAGATCATGAATAGAAATAAATTATAGGACTGCAAGACTTACTCCAAGATTTTCAAAAATCTCTAGTTTTTTTTTGCAGGTGCCTCAAACTTGTCCAATTTGAGACATGTTAAAGGAGCCTGACTTCCAGAGGATAGGTGCAGAGCATTTTTTTGAAAATCAAGCCCCTTTGAAGTGTAAAGTTTGGCACTCAAAAAACAAAGTGGTCAAAAACACCCCAGTCACTTTCTGAAAATCTTGGCTTTATTGAAAATATATTTGAAGTTGAATTTCAGTCTTTAAGCAAAAGCAAAGTGCAGAACAGGACTTCCTGAAAATATATTTTGTTTTTAAATATAACTATAAGTTATAATATTGCAGGAGATTCTTGGCTCGATTATGAAAGCAACTGGTGCAGGGTCTCATAGCTTCAATCAAGCAACTGCCATAAGAGCCTTCACCCTCTACTGCAGATTAAGTATTCATCTTCAGCACAAGGTATTGTTTTTTAAGGAGGTATTCATGAGGGAAAAAGACAATTATCAAGCTCTGTTTTTATTATTGTTTGTTTTTCTTGCACAGTTTTCTTCTGAAGGAAAAGTTTACCTTTCACATTTGAAGGAGACAGGTGCTTGGATAGAAAGTCATGTTCTACCTTCTATTCTAATGCACGAACAGGAGGAGAATGTTCTAGAGCAGTACATTGAAGTTTCTCAGCTAATCATCCAGGTTAGAGGTCTCTTTATAATTACTTCAGATGGAATTGACAGTAGTATCCATTTTTTACAATTGTTTTTAAATGCTTTATTCATATGATTTTTATGGTTTAGGTACAGTAATTGCATCCCACTAGTCCAGTGTCATAGCAGTATTTAAAGTTTGGCGCCTACGCCAACTTCCAAACAGTGTGTACATCAACCATACACTTGAGAAGGAGAAATCAAATGAATAACTACAAAATGGGAAATAAGTGGGTAGGCAGTAATCCTGCTGAAAGTGATCTGGGGGGTATAGTGGAACACAAATTGAATATGAGTCAGCAATCTGATACAGTTGTGAAAAAGACTAATATTCTGAGGGTTTATTAACATGAGTGTAATTTATTACCACAGGAGGTAATTATCCCTCTTTACTCAGAACTGGGCGAGGCCTCAGCAGGAGTACTGTGTCCAATTCTGGGTGCCTCACTTTAGGAAAGATATGGACAAATTGGAGAAGGTCCAAAGGAGAGCAACAAAAATTATAAAAGATTTTGACAATCTGACCTTTGAGAATAAAAATACTCAGGGGCAGAGGGTAGGGATAGGATACAGAGGGCCCTAGACAAATTAGAGGATTGGGCCAAAAGAAATCTGATGAAGTTCAACAAGGACAAGTGCAGAGTCCTGCACTTAGGACGAAAGAATCCCATGCACCGCTACAAACTAGGGACCGAATGGCTAGGCAGCAGTTCTGCAGAAAAGGACCTAGGGGTTACAGTGGACGAGAAGCTGGATATGAGTTAACAGTGTGCCCTTGTTGCCAAGAAAGCCAATGGCGTTTTGGGATGTATAAGTAGGGGCGTTGCCAGCAGATTGAGGGACGTGATCGTTCCCCTCTATTCGACATTGGTGAGGCCTCATCTGGAGTACTGTGTCCCGTTTTGGGCCCCACACCACAAGAAGGATGTGGAAAAACTGGAAAGAGTCCAGCGGAGGGCAACAAAAATGATTAGGGGACTGGAACACATGACGTATGAGGAGAGGCTGAGGGAACTGGGATTGTTTAGTCTGCAGAAGAGAAGAATGAGGGGGGATTTGATAGCTGCTTTCAACTACCTGAAAGGGAGGTTCCAAAGAGGATGGATCTAGACTGTTCTCAGTGGTAGCAGATGACAGAACAAGGAGTAATGGTTTCAAGTTGCAGTGGGGGAGATTTAGGTTGGATATTAGGAAAAACTTTTTCACTAGGAGGGTGGTGAAACACTGGAATGCGTTACCTAGGGAGGTGGTGGAATCTCCTTTCTTAGATATTTTTAAGGTCAGGCTTGACAAAGCCCTGGCTGGGATGATTTAGTTGGGGATTGGTCCTGCTTTGAGCAGGGGGTTGGACTAGATGACCTCCTGAGGTCCCTTCCAACCCTGATATTCTAAGATTCTATGACCTGATAAGTCTTGAAATATGTTACTCCTGGGGGAATTCTGCGCCAAAAAATTAAAAATTCTGTGCACAATATTTTAAAGTTCTGCATATTTTATTTGTAAAAAGAGAACAATATAATCACACCAGTTTCAATTATTTTGGTAATTTGTTTCAAAATGCCTGTCAATAAGTATGTCTGTAACAATTCAGGCAACGAAAAAGATTCAGGAAATGTTTTTTGACAAATAGATCCCTTACTAGGCATAATATAGAACTCTGAATAATAGTTCATTTAAACTACAATACAGAACCATATTTCCCACACCACTCAGAACCAGCGCAAAGGCTTGGAGAAGTCCAGGGTAACGGAGGAGCTGAGGGAGAGGGAAGTAATTGCTGGGAAGGAGCCTGGGTGTGAACTTGGAGGGTTGTTGGGTGTGAGTTGGAGAAAAATGGAAGGGTTTTTTTGGGGGGTGGGGTAGGGAGGGATTGTTAGGGAGCCTCCCTCACGCCGACCTTGGCTGACCCCTAGCCTCTCCCATTCAGTTAGGCACATCTGCTCCTGTCTCCATGTGTCCCTCCACCCCCCCCAATCCTCGTGTCCTCGCATCCCCCACTCAGCCACCTCTACTCCCCCATCCCCATGTGTTCCTGCACCCCCTCTCCCATTCCAGCACCATGCCCCATGTGTCTGTGTGCCCCCACTCAGCCACTCCTCTTCCCCCATGTGGCCCTGCACCTCCTCCCCCATCCCCATTTGTCCCTGTGCACCCACTCAGCCACTGCCCTTCCCCCATCCTCATGTGGTGCTGCACCACCTTCTCCCTGTTCCCATGTGGCCATGCACCTTCACTCCCATTCAGCCCCAGTCCCAGTCTGTCCTCCCCCAATAGCCCTTAAGAATGGGATCCCCCAGCAGTTCCATGTGACTTACACTTTCTGTTCCCTCATATCCCCTGTCTCCTGACCAGGCCCCACCGGCAGGGTGCTGTCTTCTCTTCCCTATCGGCAGTTGGGGCTGGCCCAGGAGAGGCTGCTCTGTTCTAGCGCTACAGTGGCCCCTGATGGGCAAAAAGCGTAACTGCAGCAACTTTCCAGAAGAAATTACTTTCTGCAAAAAGTTTTTCGCTCGGCACGTGAATTCTGGGCGTGTGCAGTAGCCCAGAATTCCCACAGGAGGAAATATGTTAGGGTCTTTTATAAAGAGGACTCTGAACAGTTGTTTTCCATGTCCTCTGAAGGTATGACAAGTATTAATATGCTTAATCGGTGGCAAGGGAGATCTAGGTTAGATATTTGGAAAAGCTTTCTAACTATAAGGGTAGTTAAGTTCTGCAACAGGTTTGCAAGGGAGGTTGAGGAATCCCCATCACTAGGGACTGTAAGAACAAGTTAGATATGCACCCGTTGTGGATGGTCTAGGTATGCTTGGTCCTGCTTTAGCACGAATGGACTAGATGAACTCTCAAGGTCCCTTCTAGACTTATATTTCTATGATTCTATAACCCTTTACCTGGCTATGGAGTTGTGTGCCCTATATAGCTGAGAGGGAGGATTGGGTTCATGAAAATTTCATGCTTTATTTGTTGGATTTTCTGTGGCACTCATCACCAAAATATCTGTGCACCTCATAATGACCTTGTGAGGTAGGGAAGTATTGCAAAACCCAGATCTCATACATCTCAGTCCAGTGCTGTAGCTGCTTGAATGATGGGTACTTTAATATGTCATACCCTGTTTTAATTATTTTATAGCTTTTTTTTTTTTTTTAAACTGCATTCCCTTGTTTAAATGCAGCAGCATCATACTGTCAAGCACAACAACTGTGAAGGAATATACATATTAGGTATGTGGCCCCCATTACTACAGTACCTGAGCACCTCACCATCTTTAATGTATTTATCCTCACAGTACCCCTATGAGGAAGTGTGACAGATTTGCTCACTTTCCTAGAGGAAGTCTGTGAAAGAGAAAGGATTTGAACTTAGGTCTCCAAAGTTTCAGGCTAATGTGCTAACCACTGAACCATCCTTCCTCTAAATCTCTGTTTCACCATCTATTAAATGGGATAATTTTTGTAAAGGAATATATTCATTCATGTTTGTATGGAAAAAATTATATAAAAAAGCCAAGTGGTAAACAGTATACCTACAAAGATGTTGATGACTGCTAGTGGGAGAATACTGTGAAAAGGATTTTTATTCATATTTAATAAGATTGTTCCAGAGCACAAGAATTTGGTCAAGGATTTTAAATATCATTCTTCTTCAAGTGATAGCACATGTCCATTCCACTTCATATGTGTGCACCCAATGCACTATTGTTGGAGATTTTTTTCCTCAACAGTACCTATCCAGGCAGCAAATGCGCCTTCTGTCTCCTCATGCTGGCTGTGTGATGGTATAAAGGGCAGAGCTGCCCCTGACCCTCCTCAGTTCCTTCTTACTGCCCCTGACAGCTATTGGAGTGTTCTTCCTTGCTAATGCAAGTTTTTCCTTATTCTTAGCATTGTATATAGTTGGTACCAGTGATTCAATAATCTTCATGCCCCGTACTAATAGTCACTTGTTAGGGTTTGCTAGCTACTGGAATTCAGCACCCAGTACCATGGGCACCTCCAGATACTGTAGTACCTCCTTGTTCAGTGCCATCAAGAGGTAAATGACCATGATTTCACCAGTGCTGTTTTCTCCAGACTTCTGGCACTGACAAGAACCACACCTCCTTGGTCAGATGATTCTGGTTCATTGTCAGAGTCAGAAGTGGGCTCTTATGTCACGGCTTTGTCACGTTAAGCGTCACTCTTCTCTGAGGAGTTTCCACCCTGATATCCAGTGGAAGCCCCCCATTCACCAGCTGGTAGAGACCTTTGGTCAGGAAGAAATTGTGGCCCGGGACCCTATCAGTGGCCGTATTGGAACCCTTGCAGGTTTTTTCCTGCCTCCAGATCACCTTTGCATCCTCTCCTCTCTATGTTCTCCAGTAGGTGTCACGATGCTACTGCAAGAAGCTGTTCCCAGTACTGGGCTCAGTGCCAAAGAGGAGTAATCTGCTCAGATGAATCCCCCCTTGCAAGAATTGGAGGAGATTGCACCTCAGCCAGCCTTGGCTTTCTCCTTCTCATCGCCAGATGATGTAGTTGTATTGGAGGGCTCCTTACCTCCACTGGATGATTCTAGAGTCCACCAGGACCTTCTACAGAATGTGGCTTCTGCCACAGATATTCAGGTAGAAGTGGCTCAAGAGGTCTCACAGATAAGTTATTAATTTGGGATCTGTGGGACCTTCTCAAGTGGTGCTCCCAACAAATCAGTCTATTCTGGAGCCAACTAAAGTTCTGTGGCAAATTTCTTCCCTACTACCTATACTGAAAAGAATTGAGTGGAGATATGTTCCTTTGCAGGGGTTTTAATGTTTTTACGCCTCTCCCCACCCCCTTGCTCTCAGGACCTTTGGCGGGCTCAGTTAACAATGAGGGAGAGTGCAGGGTCAGCAAGCACCTACCTCAAAATCAAAGGATGTGAAGAAGCTTTTTCTTTTTTGGAAGGAAGTTTATTCAGCAGCTGGACTACAGCTCCGGATCACTAATCAGCAAGCTTAGCTGGGGTGTTCTGCTTTTTTCCCTCTGGGACAATGTTTTAAACTTTATGAACAAGTTGCCAGAGGAGGCAAGACAAATTTTCTGGCTTTGGTGGACGAGAGGAAAATGGTGAGCATGACCTCGCTTCAGGCAACATTAGTTCTTCTTTGAGTAGTGTCCCTGTGAGTGCTCCAGTTTTAGGTGGCAGTGTGTCCTGGCGTTATCGATCGGAGATTTATGGTAGCAGTGTCTACGTGGGTTGTGCGTGCGCAGTAGGTATCTCGTGGTGCCATTGGTGCTGTGTGTGGCATGCACACGACCCGAGCCCTCCAGTTCCTTCTCAACCATTCTCGGCCGAAGACGGAACGAAGGGGCAGTGTTAGCACTTCTCCCTAAAACCATTAAGAAATAGCTTTTAGATAGATATTTAGATAAGTTGTTATAGAGTTAGTGTCAGTGTTAGGGGGGGGAAAAAGGTCTTGTTAGTTCGTTAGACAAACCCTCCCTGAAGGGACGGTTACTAGTTAAAATGCCTGGGTCTCCAGCCTTCAAATGATGTGGCTTCTGCCGTGATGCCATGCCCATTTCAGACGGACACTTTTTATGCATACGCTGCCTGGGTGAGGGGCATATTCCCCAGAAATGCCCCCACTGCAGCAACCTGAAAGCTGGAGCCCAACGGGACAGGGATCTCCGGCTTAAAATGATCTTAATGGAGAAGTCTCTCCAGCCTGAGGCAGACAAGCAAACAGCCTCTCCAGGCAAACCTCAACTACTACACAGAGTAGTGGTAAAAATCAAGCAGGCTCAATCTCAAGTGATACTCGTAGCACCAGTGTGGCCTTGCCAACATTTATTCTGCTGAACCTCTCAACCAGGGATCAGTTGACATTGCTAGTGGACCCAGATCTCACAGGACCTGTTACCCGCACAATCTAGGGCACCCCACCTTCACCCTACCGTGGGCTCAAGGAGTAACCCAGTTAATTTAGCCACCCCACCCTTTCCTGTCCTAGGTTCAGGGGACAAGGGCGTATGTGGGTTTGTGGGACCTTTTACCAGTGAAAGAGCCTTGCACAGTAATATCATAGATCAATTATTAATAAATATAGGTTAACAGAATACACATGCGAAGCATATAATGCTCAACACTCCCAACAAGGCTGTCAAATTTTTCTTGATGGCCAGTCAGGATCAGGTCATCTGGGGCTCCAGCTTCTGAATGGTGTGGTCAGCAGGGTGTGATGGTTTTGGAAGCTCTGACCTTGGGCTATGTTCTGGAGTTCGGTTCCAAATAACTTCCCGTTGGCCCCCAGTTTATATAGTTAAAACTTGGGTCCTACTTAGCAATCCCTTAACCAATCATTTTAAACTGAAGTACTACAAAACAATATTTTTCACCAATCCTAGCCTACTACCTAAAAGTTCATTTGTTTCTGTCAAAATGTAAATTAAAGAATACACAGTGATAACTATAGGTAAACAAATGGAAGTATTACAAATTTAAAAACAGACAAAAGCAATAAATTGTATCTTTTCAACTGAAACTGCTGATAAGTGGTGTTGCCAGGTTGTGTCATCTTGCAAAGTTTTCTTTACACACCTTAAGATTTGTCTGTCTGGTCACTATTTGTGCTATTAGGACAGAAATGCTTCATAAAAACCCAATATTATATTATTTTGGTTCAGTTTAGATGGGATGTGACTCCCAGCTTCTTAGCTCATAGCTGCTGCTGTCCTACTATAGCAGCTGCTGTTTACTGCAGAAGGGTCTTGGCCTACAGAACATGGTCACCATAACTGGGAGGCCCTTCACCTCACAGTCTAGATGATCTATGGTTAACACCTCAGGAGGAAATATGTTCAAAGGAGGTACAAAACATCCTCTTAAATAATAGAAAATATTCTAATAGGTATACTTGCCTGGTCAAGTGGAAGAGATTCTCCGTCTTGTCCCAGCAGGAAGGCATTCACCCAATCCGAGCTCCGATACAACATGTGCTAGACTATTTGTTATAAATGAAACAGCAAGGCCTTGTCATTAGTTCTACTAAGGTTCACCTAGCAGCTATCTTGACTTTTCACCCTCCAGTTGATCAGTCACTTTTCTCCAGTCCCATGTTGCTCAGGTTTTTGAAGGGTTTGAACAGGTTATATCTCCAAGTAGAGAGGCTCCTGTTCCCCCTAGCGTTTTGAAACGGGTTTTAACAAAACTAATGGGTCCATCCTTTGAACCGCTGGCTACCTGTTCATTGCTCTAAGTATCACTGAAAGTAGCATTTTTGATGGTAGTCACCTCAGCCAGGAGAGTGGGTGAATTAAGGGTTCTGGTGTCTGACCCTCTGTATACATCAATCAGGCAATATATTTACTAAATTCACCAACATGATCACAAGGGGGTGTGTGTTAGTGTTTTACTTGGACAGAACTAAACTGTTAGATCGTCCTCGCAGTTGTTTGTGGGAACTGCAAACAGAATGAAGGGCTTTCTCGTTTGTTCTCAAAGAATCTTGTCCTGGATTCCTTCCTGTATCCACTTGTGCTATGTCATGGTTACTGTAACTCCACCAAATAGGATGATAGCACATTCAACCCCATCGCAGGCAGCCTCTGCAGCCTTTTTAGCCCATGTGCCTATTCTGGATGTTTGACGAGCTGCAGTTTGGTCTACAGTACATACATTTGCCCCTCATGCTATCTCCCAACGGTCTACAAATGATGCCAGATTTGGATTGTGTGGTCCTTCAATTGTTCAGGTAGACTCTAATCCGACCTCCAGATCAAACTGCTTGTGAATCACCTGACATGGAATGGACATGCTATCACTCGAAGAAATGGTTACTAACTTGTTCTGTAACTGTCCTTCGAGTTGTTTCGCACATGTCCATTCCATGACCCACCCTCCTTCCCCTCTATATTGGAGTCCGTCGAGTAAGAAGGAACTGGGGGATCAGGGAAAAATCTCTGAGAACAGTGCACACTGGGTGCGCGCACATCTGAAGTGGACTGGACATGTGCAACACAACTTTAAGAATAACAGATACAGAACAGGCTAGTAACCTTTTGTCTCATAATAGGGGTTTTAAAAAAGTGAAATTACCAATGGATCAAATTCGTCATGATTTCGGGTATCCCAAATTTATCCATTCCATAATACAAAATTACACCTTCACCTTCTGAGAGCACCACGGTGTGCCTAAGCAAAATTAGTAAGTGGATGCAGGCTTTGTTACTCTTCTGAGATATTATGGGATATTCTCCTAGTGAAAAAGCTGACAGATAGAGGAATAGTGGGGGTTTTTAATATAAATCTGTTTCTTGACTATGAGAGAGACAAAAGAAAGACTTGGGAAATACATACATTTTGTGCTACTGTAAAACTTTAACAGTCTTTAGCTTCTGTTTTAGTGCTCTTGCTCTCTCTAATTATTAGATGTTAACTTCCGTTCCTATATATGCTCTCACACCAAAAGGTTACAATACTGTAATGTTATATTACATTTTTTTTTTGTATTTACTCAGGGCAGGTCTACACTTAAAATGCTTCTTCCATCAGCATAGTTAATCCACCTCCATGAGAGCTGTTAGCTATGTTAACAGGAGAAGACCTCCTGTCAACATAGTGCTCTCAACACGGAGTTACGTTGGCATAACTGCATTGGTCGGGGTGTGGATTTTTCACACCCTTGAGCAACATGGTTATACCGATGTAAGTTTATAGTGTAGACTGGCCTCAGTCTGAAAAATATTAAATACAAATGTTTTTTAAAATTCCTAACTTGATTTGCTGTTTTTATTATTTTTAGCTAATACTAAAATATTTCTCTTAAATATAATCTAGGGTTGATGCGTTTTTCTTTCTCTTGTCTAGGCATATCTGACAGTGTGTAAGGATGCTATAATGGTTGGCCTTGGAGATTCAGAGTTTCAAGCACACCTTTTAGATGTTACTCTTTCAATTATGCAAACAGGTACACTCTAATAACAATGTTTGTAGTAATCGCTTCTTCCTCTATGCTGCTGTAAGGGGTGTTTTTTCTCATATACTCTCTTCCTCTCCCAGAGACTCCTGGTTGCTTTAAGGAGAAGAGTTAGGGAACACATTTCTGCTACATTAGCATAGCCTCTGGCTCTGCTTTGGATCTTCTTCCCCCATGAACAAACTCCAGTGTGTGCCTCTGCTGATGTTCGTAGCTTCTGCTAGCAGCAATAGTGTGAATCAATGTGACATGATTCTCGAGTTTCTTCTTTGAGTGCTTTCTCATGTCAATTCCATTCTAGGTATGTGCACCCACACATCCACAGTTGTCGGAGACTTTTTGTTTCAGCAGTATCCATTGGGCCGGCTGTGGTGCCCTCTGGAGTGCCACGCTTATGCGGCAGTATATCAGGTGCCGGCGGCCCTACGCCCTCTCAGTTCCTTCTTACCGCATGTGACGGTTGTTTGGAGCGCCTGGTCTTGCTTAGCAAGAGTATTAGCAGTTCTTCACTGTTCAGATCATTCTCCTTTGTTATTGAGTCAGCGATAAGTTATCTGTTAAGTGTTTCAGTAGTAGTTTAGTAGTTAGTCTTGGATGGGAGTTTGTCCTGGAGCAGGGCATGCCCCGCTCCCCATGAGCTTCAAGCCGTGTTCTGAGTGCAGCTGGTCAATGCCCATCAGCAACTCTCATGAGAGTTGTCTGAAGTGCCTGGGGGAGTCCCATAGAAAAGACAAGTACTGGAGCTTCAAAAACTTTAATTCCCAAATTCAAAAAGAGCGGGACATTCAATTAGGGGCCCTCCTCATGGAGGCTGCTCTGTGCCCGGCCTCAGAGCCCCCACACTCGGACTCGGACTCCACGCCCAGTACTTCAGCGTTAGCACACAGTGCGCCGCCAGCACCGGGATCTGCCCAGCACCATTCCCCCTCACCGGTACCAAAGAAGCAGTCTAAGTCGTCTGGTCGGCAGGCACCACACAAGAGAACTTTGGGCAAAGGACCCGAGTTAGGTCTTGTGCCCGCAACAGAGGCTCTGGGGGTACCGCTGTGGTCAGACCCCGTAGCCGAGCCTGAGACGGGCACGGTAGCCAAAGAATAGTTAGGCCGACCAGCACCGCAGATGCCTGACCGCATGGTAGATCCCACCAAGACACCAGCTCAGATGACCACTCCAGTGATGGGACCGCCCCTAAAGGCAGTGGAACGCCCCCAGACCGCAGGCGTTGTTCCCCTTCGCCATGGCCGAGGACCACAGTGCCGCAACCCCGGTTTCCAGCCAGAAGGTGCAGATCTCTGACACCACGGTCTCCGCCTACAAGACATGGAACTCAAGAGTCGCGATGCTGATCCCCATACTTCTGGTACCGACAGTCTTCCTGCCAGAGATTGCCACGGCACTGGTCGCCTCACAGATCTCCCAGTCGTCGGTCCCCATCAACACAAGACCATTCCTCGTTGCGGCACTATTCACAGGGCCCCCGGTACTGTTCTTTGGACAAGCACCGGCCCTCGTCTTCCCCATACCGGTCGCCAACAAGTCAGTCGACAGACTCGGGTTTCCACAGCCCCGCCCTGGTCACCAGAAGGGAAGTGGTCCGGGTCAGAGGGACAGTTCAACCTTTCCCCTGTACGGAGCGAATTGTCTCCCAGCTAGGAGCCTGCTAAGTAACCTGCGGCACCAGCATGGGCTCAAGGGCAATGGCCTGCCCAGTGGCAGTACCGGAACCTGTTTGGGGTTCCTGTTATGCCAGCTTCCTGCTCCCACTGCTCCTCCCAGGCTACATCAGACAAGCTGCCTCTGACACATCCAGCACCAGTGTTGGAACAAGGGGCCAAATCCGAAGCGGTGACTCTGCGGGAGGCCCCGGCAGCCGCAGAGCAGTCTCCGATGCAGCAAGAGGACACCCCCCAACCTCCGGCGGTGCAGTCATCCTCCTCATCCCTGGACGAGGCAGTGGCAGGGCCCTCGCAAACCTGTAGGCCCCTTCTCCCCCCATTACTTAAGGGAGCACCAAGCCCTACTTAAAAGGGTGGCAGCCAACCTGAACTTGGAGGTCGAGGAGCTAGCTGAGGCGCCCAATGACCTCTTCAATGTCATTCCCTCCTCTACCCCAACCCGGTTCTCATTGCCTGTTCACCCAGGGTCCTAAAGATTGCCAAGTTGGTGTGGTAGACTTCATCTTTCATTCCGCCCACATCCAAGAAGGCGGAAAAGAAGTACTATGTCTCCACTAAGGGGTTTGAATTCCTATACACGCACCCTCCTGTGGGGTCCCTGATTGTGTCCACTGTCAATGAAAGGGCTAGGGAGGGCCAGGCAAGTGGCACCCCCAAAAATAAAGATGCCAAAAGACTGGACTTATTTCGCAGAAAAATGTATTCAACAGCAAGCTCCAGTTTAGGGTCTCTAACCATCAGGCCCTACTTGGCAGATATAATTTTAACCTGTGGTACTCTGGCAGCAAGTTCAAAGAGAGCCTCCCACAGGATCACGCGCAAAAATTTGCCACCCTGATAGAAGAGGGCAAGGCGGTAGCCAAGAGTGTCCTCCAGATGGCCTGGGATACCATGGACTTGCATCCAGGGTGGTTGCCTCTGCAATAGCCATGAGGCGTAGATCCTGGTTACGGACCTCCGGGCTGGCCCAAGAGATGCAGCCAACCCTTCAGGACCTCCCTTTCAAGGGAACTGGGCTCTTCTCGGAGCTAACTGGTGCTAGTATCCATGGCCTTAAAGACTCCCAGGCCACCTTCCACTCTTTGGGCCTGCATACTCCCCAGCAGGCCAGAAAGCCATTGTCAAGGTCTTGGGGTACCCCTCGATCCGGCTTCTACAAAAAGAAGGACAAAGACAGGGGTTTTAAGTGACGCCACCAGTCGTTGTCTCATCCACCTGCCCAGCCTGGTCCTTCCAAGGACCAAGGCAGCCAAAAGCAGTCAGTTTGAGTGTGCGCCCAAGGATGACTCCACAGTCGCTGCACCGGATCTGTTCCCTGACTTCGTCAACCACTTCCACCCGTCCAGTCGGCCTGGTCCGACATCACCTCGGACCACTGTGTGCTCGACACAGTCTCATCGGGCTATAACATGCAGTTTGTAGCCGACCAGCTCTTCCATCCCCCTTCCCCATACCTCTTCAGGGATCCTTCTCAGAACCAACTCCTTGTTCAGGAGGTCAGAAACCTCCTGCGCCTACGGGCAGTGGAAGAGGTTTTGCAAGATGTGGAGGGAAGAGGATTTTACTCTCACTACTTCCTCATTCCGAAGACAAAAGGGAGCCTCAGACCTATTCTAGACCTGCGTCGCCTCAACAAGTCTTTCAAAAAGTTCAAGTTTCGTATGTTCTCCCTGGCCTCCATCATCCCGTCCCTGGACCTGGGAGACTGGTACACTGCCCTCACTTTAAAGGACGCGTACTTCCATATTCCCAGGTCACTGGCGTTTCCTCCGTTTCACATTGGGCCAGCGCCATTTCCAGTTCACGGCGATGCCCTTTGGTCTCTTGTCAGCTCCGAGTGTGTTCACCAAGTGTATAGCGCCAGTGTCCGCTCACCTGCAATGTTGGGGGGTCCAAATCTACCTATACCTCGATGACTAGCTGATAAGGGGCTGGTCCTCGTATCAGGTGTAGAGGCATCTCGATCTGTTCCACCTACCATGACCAGGGCCAAATAATAAACGACAGAAAGTCAACCCTCACCCCAGTGCAATGTATAGAATTCATTGGGGCGGTACTCAACTCCATTCGAGCCAGAGCCTTTTTCCCCAGGACTTGGTTCCAGGCCATAGTTGACCTCATCTTGTCTCTGTGTGCCCATACACTCGCCACCGCCCACACATGCCTTAGATTGTTAGGTCACATGGCAGCATGCACTTACGTGGTCTGGCACGTGCAACTCCGCCTCCAGCCGCTACAGGCGTCGGTCTATGTCCCCAACTGGCACAGTATGGACTGGGTGATCAGAATTCCGGACAGAGTACTGTCTTCCCTTACCTGGTGGAGAGATCCTACATCTGTGCTGGAGGGAGGCCCCTTTGCAGCCCCAGTCTTGTCAGTGACTCTTGTCTCCAACAGTTTGGACCTGGGCTGGGGAGCCCACCTGGGCAATCTCAGTACTCAAGGCTGTTGGTCCAGTCACGATCAGTCCCTGCACATCAATGTCAGGAAACTCAGGGCTGTTGGACTCTCATACAAGGCAGAGTGATTCAGGTCCTAATGGACAACAGGGCCACCATCTTCTATATCAACGGACAAGGGGGAGCCAGGTCATCTGCCCTCTGCCAGGAAGCACTCCGGTTCTGGGATTTCTGTCTGCAGCAATCCATCTGGTCGCTCATCTCCCATGGGCCAGGAACGCTTGGGCAGGATATTCTCGTCTTGCCATGAGTGATCCCTTCACCTGGAGGTGATCAGT
Source organism: Eretmochelys imbricata (assembly GCF_965152235.1). NCBI lineage: Eukaryota > Metazoa > Chordata > Testudines > Cheloniidae > Eretmochelys > Eretmochelys imbricata. Next base: position 248,401,917 of record NC_135573.1, read on the forward strand.
TCTATCTTCCAAGGGGTAGGGAACTCCCCAGGTGGACCGATTCGCATCCAGGCAGAACAGAAAATGCCACGTCTTCTACTCATTCCAGGGCAGGGGCAGGGACACACTGTCGGACGCCTCCTGCTTCCATGGTCTGATCCTGCTCTGATGTACGCCTTCCCTCTGGTGCCATTGCTGCCCAGAGTCATCATGAAGATCAAGCAGGACAGTGCGAAGGTCATCCTCACAGTGCTGGCATGGCTGCGCCAACACTGGTTCAGCACTCTGCTGGACCTCTCGGTGGCGACCCCGTTCCGGATGCCGCTCAGGGTAGACCTGTTGTCCCAGAACCACAGCAGTCTCCTGCACCCCAACCTGGTGGCACTATATCTGAAGTCTTGGTTGCTGTGTGGCAAAACGCACAAGAAAACGCTGGTGCTGTCACGGCTCACGGATCCCCCCTTCGAGCCTCTGGCTTCCTGCTCTTTCCTGATCCTCTCCTGGAAGGTTGTGTTCCTGGTCACGGTGACTTCAGCCCGCTGGGTATCCAAGATTTGGGTGCTCACCTCGGAACTGCCTTACACAGTCTTCTACAAGAACAAGGCTAACACCTTCCTTTTTAAAGGTAGTCTCTCGGTTTCATTCGAGCCAAAATATTTACTTGCCAGTCTTCTTTCCGAAGCCACATAAGTTGGAGGAGGAGCGCAGGCTATATGCCCTGGACGTCAGGAGGTCTCTGGCCTTCTACATTGACAGGACCAAGCCATTCCATAAGTTGACACAATTATTTGTCGCTGTGGCAGACAGGATGAAAGTTCATCCTGTTTCTGCTCAGAGAATTTCCTCCTGGATCACTGCCTGCTTTCACTTTTGCTATAATCAAGCAAAGGGGCCACCCCTGGCAATCGTGTTTTTATCTGGCTGGTGAATCTTGCCCATATGCTCAGGGTTTAGCTGATTGCCATATTTGGGATTGGGAAGGAATTTTCCTCCAGGGCAGATTGGAAGAGGCCCTGGAGGTTTTTCGCCTTCCTCTGTAGCACGGGGCACGGGTCACTTGCTGGAAGATTCTCTGCTCCTTGAAGTCTTTAAACCACAATTTGAGGACTTCAGTAGCTCAGACATAGGTGAGAGGTTTTTCGCAGGAGTGGGTGGGATTCTGTGGCCTGTGTTGTGCACCAACCAGGGCGCAGGCCTCTTCGGCAGCCTTTTTGGCCCAAGTGTCTATTCAGGACATCTGGAGGGCGGCCACCTGGTCGTTGGTCCTTACCTTCACGTCCCACTATGCATTTACCCAGCAGGCCCAGGACGATGCTGGCTTTGGTAGAGCAGTACTGCAAGCCGCCAAGCGGTGAACTCTGAGTCCACCTCCATAGATACTGCTTGTGAGACACCTAGAATGGAATCGACATGAGCAAGCAGTCGAAGAAGAAGAAGAAAAGGTTACCTGCCTTTCATAACTGTTGTTCTTCAAGATGTGTTGCTCATGTCCATTCCATTACTCGCCCTCCTACCCTTCTGTCAGAGTTGCTGGCAAGAAGGAACCGAGAGGGCTATAGGGACGGTGGCGGCTGATATACTGCCGCATGAACGCAGCACTCTAGAGAGTGCCACAGCTGGCCCTATGGATACTGCTAAGGCAAAAGTCTCTGACAACTGTGCACATGGGCACGCACATACCTAGAATGGAATGGACATGAGCAACACATCTCGAAGAACAGCAGTTACGAAATGTAGGTAACCGTTTTTTCTCTGTTGTTCACAGGTTTCTGAATGGCAGCAGTGATTTTTACTTATTTACACTGCCACTACAGCTGGATCAAACTGTCATTGGAGTTGTCTCTCTCTAGGCTCCAGGAGACAACTCTGTCATATCTAGTATTCAGTTTGCATTTGGAGTTATCTCCATAATAAGGACTAAGTGAAAGCTTAATTTCTGAAGAAACTTATAGGCTAGGCCCCAATATTCATAACTGAAAACTTCCTACTGAGTAGTGGAGAAGTGGATTTTTCACGCTGTGTGTAATGTTTCCAGCCCCTCTCACATATAATATAGAAATAAATATTACTCTGCTGTGTTGGAAATGCAGCAGGGTTGTGCTTGGTGTACTAAAAAATGGAAAATGAGACTAACTGAAGTGACCAGGCTAATATTCCTGACACAACTCAGTAAACTAACTAGTCTCTTAGATTTCTTCAATCATACAGGATTTTGTGTGAACTCCCACTTAAATAGAGGAGGGAAGCTACTTAGTCTGCTATCTCTGTCTTGATCTTTCCTTTGGATGTTTTGAAATGGTTAATACAACTTTTTACAATATGTAGAGTGAATTTTACAAACGTTGTTATAAAACAAAAAACAGAGTCCCTAAAGTCCCAAGAACTCCTCTGAAACACACTTTCTTTCCGTCTACTACATAGTTTCCTGTATTAAAATAAATTTTTTGTTAATTCAACTTCAATTCTTCATGAAAGCAAAGTAGCAGCTCTCAATGTGCAAAAGAGCTATTTTACAGGGCGTGAAAGGGAACAAGTCCATAGGCACGTTTATTTGAAAACAATTGAACTTTTTCATGTCTGGATCCCGTTTTCCTGCATGGCTTTGCAATTTAGCTGTTACAGTAACTACTCACTTAAGGTCTTCAGGGTTAACGTTGTTTCGTTGCTGATCAGTTAGGGAACATGCTCGTTTAAAGGTGCACAATGCTCCCTTATAACATTGTTTGGCAGCCGCCTGCTTTGTCCACTGCTTGCAGGAAGAGCAGCCCGTTGTAGCTAGTTGGTCGGGGCTTGGAACCAGGATGGACTGGCAGCCCTCCTATCAGCTCCCCACTCCCCTAAGTTCCCTGTGCAACAGCCGCCCAGCAGGCTACTAATTGCCAGCAGTTCAGCTGTCCCTCCCTCCACTGCCATGTGCTGCTCCTGCCCTCTGCCTTGGAGCAGCTCCCAGAGCCTCCTGCTTGCTGTGTGGGGAGTGGGAAGAGAGGGGCTAATGTCAGGGTGTCCCCCCTCGCCCCTACTCCTGCCCCCTGCTTACCCTTTCTCCATATAGAGCAGGGTGAGAACACAACAGGGCTCAGGATGGCGGGAGCTTGCTGTCCGCAGCTGCCGTCTCTCTCACACACACATGGTGTGTGTCTCTGTCTGCCATGCTGTTTCCCCTCCCTCCATTTGTGCTGCCTTGTAGAGTATGAGGCTACGTTAAGAACATGTTAACCCTTGAGGGCTCAGCCAAATGCTAGTTTATCATTTAGCAGTAGGGCATTCCCTGGGAAATATCCCACCCTCTAAGTTCACCACCTCAACCAAGCTTCACAGTTATCATTGCTGTGTACAGTATTAAATTGTTTGTTTAAAACTTATAGTGTGTGTGTGTGTGTGTGTACAAGTTCCTCCTCTGCCTTGGTGGGTCCTGCGCTTATTGGCGGATTTTCTCACCAGCCCTCAGTTTGGCCACTTTCATGACTCAAATCTGCCGTTCACTCAGTTAGCCTCATCACTGGCCAGCATGGGGAAAGGAAGAAGAACAATCACCGCAGTCTCTGCTGATCCACCTAGTGGATCAGGGAACAGGCCAGAGACCTTCTTCTCTGGTGGAACCCACAGTCCAGTTCAACTCCTCTGGTATCAAGTAGGGAGTTGGAGGGATGGCAGGAACCCGGGCCCACCCTCTACTCCGGGTTCCAGCCCAGGGCCCTGTGGATTGCAGCTGTCTACAGTGGCTCCTGTAACAGCTGCATGACAGCTACAACTCCCTGGGCTACTTCCCCATGACCTCCTCCCAACACCTTCTTTATTCTCACCACAGGACCTTCCTCCTGATGTCTGATAATACTTGTACTTCTCAGTCTTCCAGTAGTACGCCATCTCACTCTCAGCTTCTTGCGTCTCTTGCTCCCAGCTCCTCACACGCACCACCAACTGAAGTGAGCTCCTTTTTAAACCCAGGTGCCCTGATTAGCCTGCCTTAATTGATTCTAGCAGCTTCTTGATTGGCTGCAGGTGTTCTAATCAGCCTGTTTGCCTTAATTGTTTCAGAAAGTTCCTGATTGTTCTGGAACCTTCCGTTACCTTACCTCGCCATGGGTAAAGGGACCTACTTAACCTGGGGCTAATATATTTGCCTTCTATCACTCTCCTGCAGCAATCTGGCCAGACCCTGTCACAATACACACACACACACACACCCTCTACCCCGATATAACGTGGTCCGCGGGAGCCAAAAAATCTTACTGTGTTATATCGAACTTGCTTTGGCCCCCCAGTTCCTTGTCCCCTGACCACCCCCTCCACAGACCCCCCCCCCGTCCCTAATCACCCCCAGGATCCCACCCCCTACCCAACCCCCCTGCTCCCTGTCCCCTGACTGCCCCGCCCCCTATCCACACCCCCGCCCCCTGTCAGGCACTCACCGGCAGCGGCGGGAAGCGGAGCAACGTGGCCCCACCCCGTTCCACTCCGCCAGTTCCCAGCCACGGCGCTCCGCTTCCCGCCACTGATGAGTGCAGGGAGGTTGGGGAAAGGACACCCCCTACACTCACCAGCGGCGGGAAGCAGAGCGCCGCAGCTGGGAGCTGGCGGAGTGGAGCGGGCTGCTCTGCTTCCGCCACTGCTGGTGAGTGCAGGGCAGGATTCCTTCCTCCAAGCCCCCTCCCCTGAGCGACATGGCTGGGGCTGGGGCGAGGGAAACGGAGCAGGCTGCTCCCAGCCCCCTGCTAATCACCCGGGCCGCTCTAGGCCTGCGGGGCCCCCAAAAGTGTCCCCCCTGGCAGCTTCTGCCTCCCAGACCTTGTTGTTAATTAGCTGAATATAAAATAATCTACACTAGTAAATTACAGCCATTTATACAGTGTAAATGAATTTAATTCTAAGCTTGTAGCTAAAGCAGCGTTTAAATTCAGCTGGAGCTGTCCAGAGTGGAGCTCTGGTAAATATTTTCAACCCCCCTGGAGTTTTTATAGTATGTTGAGTGGTAGGCGGCGAGGCTCTGGGAAATACTGTGAGAATTTAAGGCCTAAATTAAAGAATATCAATCTAGTTAAAAATCTGTATTTTTTTAAATGTCTAATATGGTATTTGTTTCTCTAGAAAGAAGCTGCTTTTGTATTCCTACATTACTTTGTGTTCTAAAAGAGATTATTGAAGCTTCTTTGACTCAAAACATTGATACAGATGAAGAAGTGGCAACATTTCTCCATGCTGTTCAGGCTCTGTTCCAGAAAATTTTAGAATGTGTGGCACGCAGGCTCAGAAAACAGCGGGAAGAAGGGCTTCAGGTATTTGTCATCCTATTAAACACACACACACACACACACACACACACACACACACACACACACACACACACAAAACCATGTGATTGTAAAGTTAACTATAAACACTGACTTTGACTTTTACTCAGATGTGAGTTGGACACATTGGGTTTATTGGCACAAAAAATACTTCATTATCCTCAGTTTCATAATTGATTTGACATTATGCCATTTGTGTCTGGTGCTCTAAGCCTTGTCATCAATAGGATTTTCCCCGCTCCTGGTCCTGCTCAGTGGAAATACTAATGTGAAAAAGGGATCATGCATTTGTGATGTCAGTTTAGACTGCCAAATCGGATGAGGCATTTTTATGCTAGTTCCTCCTTCTGTAGGCTGTTTGTCTCTTCTTCACAGCTGAGATCTAAAGCTGGATAAATAATAAAAAGCATATCCTGCCCTACACTCTCAAGCTAAGCCTCTGTGCTTGAATCAAATTCCCCATGTCAGATAACTTGAGTGGATATATACACGGGTGTTGCCTCATCACAGAGAAAGAAATGAGCAAATGTTTTTCCACGATGTGGGTGCCAGCAATGTGGGTACTGGGTCAGACTGGCAGCACTTAAAACTTAGTGAGGAAAGAAAACTAAAAACAATAGGTTTGGTAAGAGATGAGAGAATGGGACTGAGTGCTGGATGAGAGGAAAGAGCCAATGAGATTGAGATGAGTGGCTGCCTCCTCCCTGCTGCAAAGAGCCATCAGCTGCTCTCTGTACCTTCTCTAGTTCTGATAGGCCTGGTTATGAACCTTCTCTCAATGTCAAAAGTAATCTTCCCCTTACCAGAGCAGAGAGATCTGTTGTCCCAGGTTCAGTCTTTTGTTCCATCCTCAACTCCCTTGGCCTCTGTATATGGCTTACAACTGTTCTCTCTTGCCAAAAGGAGTGGTGTCAAAATCCTCCAGAACCTACTCTACTTCGAGAAAAGGAACTTTATATGTTTATAGCAGGGTCTGGACAGTGTTTCTTTCCTGGTGCTGAGATAAGTGGATCAGTGCCAGGAAGTCTTGGATTCTTCCAAGTAATCCTAAATCTGCATTTGAGCTGGGAGGTGTGATTCCTAGCTCACGTAGACACACCTGCACTAGCTGTGCTCAAGCTAGCATGCTAAAAATAGCAGCATAGAATGGCGTGGGCAGGAATTTGGGCTTCCCACCTTGGTACATATCCAGGGAGTCTGGGTGGGTACATACTCAGGCATCTAGCCTAAGCTGCTGTCCATGCTACCCTAGCTACAATGTTATTTTTAGCACGCCAACTTGAGCAGAGCTAGTGTAGGTATGTATATGTGAGCTGGGAATAGTATCTCCCAGCTCAAATGTAGACATAGACTTAGGGTCCAAGCCTTTGCCTTTAGTGCCCTTGGGGGATTTTCCCTGTGCTTTTCAACCCTTTGACTAGGGCCTAAAGGATAGATTCACAGAGACCTAACTGCTCTCGTAATGCTAGTTCTCTTCCTTACTCTGAGTTGCTAAATTGCATCAAGATAGCTAAACTACATTAAATATTTTCCTAACATTAGTTTTCTAGGTAAGCAATTGCTGTAGAGGTGTTATGTGATAGCAAATGGGAGAGAGACGACAGTTCCTGAGACACTCTATCAAGATGTAGTCAACTCTATGAAAGTTTGAGAATCCCTGACTAAAAGCTTTTAATTGCACTAAAATGCTCCCGAAGTGGAAATACTGTAACTGATCTATATTTTAATTAATTTATTTTTTTAGTTGATTCATTCTATTCAAATGGCTCTTGGAGAATTCATACACACAGTCCAGTGCTGGCATTCATCTTGTCCAACAGTTCACCATGGTGTACTCTCTACTCTCCTAGCTGCAGTAGTGGTTGAGATAAGTCACACACTGCGAAAGGTAAAGAGTTTAAATAATCTACTGTACTTTTTTAGTTTATTATACTAAATGTTCAACCTTTAAACCAAAGCAGTTCAAAAGAGGGCTAGCAGTGGTCAAGCTTCAATTGTACAGTAGTGCCCTTCCCTGGTTAATCTGAACCTTCATTGACTGTACATCAAAGGAAAATCAGAGATCCTGACCTGTTGAAGGAGGTGTTATGCAGTGATAAAACTGGCATTTTTGTAGGCTTAATAAAAAGCTTTGGTGATTATCCTGTTATGCCAAAAAAAAAAAAATGTTTTCAGAAGCTTGGCTGTCTCAGGTTGCAGTTCAACATGTCGAGATATCAGAGGAAAAGCATCTTCCCAGGGTAGAGCAGACTCGGCCAACTGCTCTCTCATTATCTCTGGACAAGGCAGTGGTTCCTGCAACACCCTCTCAGCCAGATAATTACAAAAGCTCCCAGGATTTGCTCTGCTGCATAGTGGATTCACTTAAGACTCCTGTGGAGGTGGTACAGAACAGCTCTTACGCACCCTGTCATAAATATAAAGGGAAGGGTAAACCCCTTTAAAATCCCTCCTGACCAGAGGAAAAATCCTTTCACCTGTAAAGGGTTAACAAGCTAAAGGTAACCTCAATGGCACCTAACCAAAATGACCAATGAGGAGACAAGATACTTTCAAAAGCTGGGAGGAGGGAGAGAAACAAAGGGTCTGTGTCTGTCTATATGCTGCTTTTGCCGGGGATAGACCAGGAATGGAGTCTTAGAACTTTAGTAAGTAATCTAGCTAGGTATGTGTTAGATTATGATTTCTTTAAATGGCTGAGAAAAGAATTGTGCTGAATAGAATGACTATTTCTGTCTGTGTGTCTTTTCTGTAACTTAAGGTTTTGCCTAGAGGGATTCTCTATGTTTTGAATCTAATTACCCTGTAAGGTACCTACCATCCTGATTTTATAGGGTGATTCCTTTACTTCTATTTACTTCTATTTCTATTAAAAGTCTTCTTGTAAGAAAACTGAATGCTTTTTCATTGTTCTCAGATCCAAGGGTTTGGGTCTGTGGTCACCTATGCAAATTGGTGAGGATTTTTACCAAACCTTTCCCAGGAAGTGGGGTGCAAGGGTTGGGAGGATTTTGGGGGGAAAGACGTGTCCAAACTACGTTTCCCAGTAAACCCAGTTAGAGTTTGGTGGTGGCAGTGGTTATTCCAAGGACAAAGGATAAAATTAATTTGTACCTTGGGGAAGTTTTAACCTAAGCTGGTGAAAGTAAGCTTAGGAGGTTTTCATGCAGGTCCCCACATCTGTACCCTAGAGTTCAGAGTGGGGGAGGAACCTTGACCTCCCAAATGTACTTCATACTCCCAAGTCTGGCATTACCAGTGAATGAAGCTTTATTGGCTCCAGCAAAGAACATCTGGCAGACACCATCCGCTGCACCAACCTCCAGAATGGTTCCAGGTGCTGTTCCCTGGCATCTCTATACCCGTAGTGTACTTGGCTGTTTGCTTACCACATCAACTAGAAGACTCCATTGATCAAATTCTTAACTTTGGTGCACTGGGCCTAAAAATCAACAGAGAGATGCCGTCCTCGGGTGCCAGTATAGAGAATAGACTTCATAGGAGCAGAATTAAACTCCATGACAGCAGGGCCTATCTGCCTAAGGACATGTTTGACATCATGGTAGTCCTCATAAATGGTTGCAGACTCATGCATACACTACTGTGAGAGCTTGCCTATGTCTGGTTGGTCACAAGGCTTTCTACACACATCATGCACCATTTCAGACTTCACTTTTGTTGCATGTTGTGGTGGCTGAACTTGTATGCCTTCTAAACAGACACCACATGGGGTATGTCTATACTACTGGCTGGATCAGCAGGCAGCGATCAATACAGCAGGGGTCAATTTATCACGTCTAGTCTAGACGTGATAAATCGACCCCTAAGTGCTCTCCTGTCGACTCCTGTACTCCACCGCCGCAAGAGGTGAAGGTGGAGTCGACGGGGGAGCAGCAGCAGTCGACTCACCACAGTGAAGACACCACGGTGAGTAGGTCTAAGTACGTCGACTTCAGCTACGTTATTCACGTAGCTGAAGTTGCGTAACTTAGATCTATCCTCCCCCCCAGTGTAGACCAGGCCATAGATATGACAGTCCAGGTCCCCTCTGAAGTCCTCTCACCACTGTAGTGGTGGAAAGATCCTAATCAGGTGTGAAAGGGGGTACTGGTCTTCCTACCTCTTCCCACCAAGGCCTTTATTTACAGATCCCCTGAGCAGCAGGCAGCAGCATAGGCAGCGAGATCTGGGTGGCAGCACCATGGCGGAAGCATCTTCAATGCATGTACAGGCTGCTGACTGTCCACTTGCTGGCTCTGGCCACTTCCTCTGTGCTGCTGCTGCCTGCCTACTTTTGTTTCCTGCAGGCAGCAGCATGGGAAGCAGGATCTGGGCTGTAAGCAGACAGTCAGCAACCTGATGGCAGTCATAGGTCTGGCCATGAAGAGAGGCAGGGCAACTAGGGCTGCAAGAGGGGGAGGACTGGGAGAGCAAAAGCAAGAGGACTGGGGGGAGCTGAGCAGGCTTGGACGAAGAAGGGGAGATGAGATGACTGAAGGGCTGAGAAGGGGAAGAGAGAGAGGGTGGCACCAGGCTGAGAAAGGGAAGGGTGGATTAAGGGTGTCATAGTGCGTCCCCAAAAGAGACAAAATGTGATTGGTGGATCGCCTTAGTAAAAAGTTTGAGAACTGATCTAATACATATAGTTAGAATGGAAATTTTTATGTAATATCTTCCATGTGGGTGAGCTGCCACCTTTATAAATACTAATTAACAATCTAGCTTAAATGGCATTTTTGCTAAAGATCAACTATGTATGATATTAGTTATTTCCTTTAATATAAATGCCAAATATCTGGTTAAAAGTTTTAATTTTTCCAATCCAACTTTGTTTTGTTTATTTTGACATTATTGAGTTAAACTGTCAAGTACTTTTCTGAAATGAACTAGAAAAAATACATTTAAATGTTTCTCCCAATAACTTAAACATGCATTCAGTTAATGTAGCTACTCAAATTCTGTTTTTCTTAATTATTTTCTATGTGCTTCTGTATTTATTTTGAATTTGAGCTGTCTTCTTTTTAGGCTTCAAATGCAGAAGAACTTGCACCACCAGAGTCCATTGCAGACCTTCCTCCACTTTCAGGCAGTTTAATGGCAATGATAATTAAGTCAATAAATGTGGTCAGGTAATCTTTGTCTGTTAGTTTCCATAAGGTTTGTTAATGTGAAACCAGTAAGTAACCAAATAAGCTTTTAATTCTTAAATTCAAGATTGTGGAATTAGCCAGTGAATACCTAGATCACCTACTACATTTCCATGTAATGTCCCATAAGCCTTTACTTTTTTGGTACGTTGATTGTGTTAGTTTTTTGCTTTTTCTATTACAACTATTCATTCTGATAATTCCTTTCCTCATAATCACATACTTATTTCAAAGGGTATTCATAAATCCTACTTCTTCCTATATGGAAGGGTTTAGAGGAAACCAGTCTTTACCAGAAATAACACCAATCATATAACCTGGAACTAACAACATGCATGCTTAAACTCAACTGTAAAATACACACTGATGGCACTATACAAATGACATAAAGAAATTATTTAGTTGTTAATATATTAAGTATTAAGTATGCCCTGAAAGAGAGTTTGGTGTGCATTCTGCAGCTTTCCCAAGTGACTTTTCTGTAGGACTTAAATTGGATGCTTATTATGTATTCTATCACGATTTTAGTGGAGGTTAGTTGAGTCCGCTGCAGTTACAACTGAATTTCAATTTTCATTTTAATTGTCTTTTTAAAAATTGTTCATAACTTATTTTTATTCAAGTGATTATCCACATGTATTCCAATTCTGCTGTGCATGCACCCCAGATCAGAATCTTTTTGAATAGCAGTGTCAGGGACCATGCCGTGCTCTGTACACCTTCCAGTGCTCCATAGCGCAAGAGTCCAAAGGGCAGGGCAACCACAATCACCCTTCTGTCTTGCAACCACAGGTGGTAAGAGGAAACTGAAAACCACATCTCTGCCCGCTGCGCGATTTTGTTGTCTCTAGTTAGTTTTTTCCAATTATAGTTAGTTTAGTTAGATTTATATAGTTTTAGTCTGTTGGCAAAAAAGGGAAAAGTCGTCAAGTCTGAGGGTGACTTGGCACAAGATGGCACCCTGCACATGGTGGAATCAAAGCTTCTGGGATTCAAAGCTTAACTCTCCTGTGAGACAGCTATTCCCATCAGTGACACTCTAAGTGCGTCTTCTGCCTCATGAAGCTTATACACCACACAAGTGTTCTGTGTGCTCCTTCTTTTAGAAAAGGACCCAAAACCAAGGGAATCTCACCTCAATCTTTTCCTGATAGAGAGATCCATGAGGGCATCATCCATTCCTGAGAAGGAGAAGGCAGCCAAACCAGACCAGACAGTATGAGACCGCTCCGGTTAACCTGGAGTCTATCTCTAGCTCCAGGACTCAGTGTTGAGAAAGGTCCCAGTCCTTGACTATGAAGTCAGCCAGAGCTTCCCTACATTCCTCAGATCAATCCTCTGAGGAGAGAGGAAGGTAGGAGCATAATGTCCATGGTATCTGCAGACTCAGGTCTCTCTCTCCAGCACATAATAGATCTAAGTTTAGAGGCAGTTTAAGTCCCACACTGGATCCCAGTGATGCCTCTGTACCGAAGAGTCGCCTCTGAAGAAGCCATCCTTCTTTTGACCAGTATTGATGGCAGCCAAGCACCCATCCTGAAGCACTCAGAACCAAAACTTCTTCAGAGCTTCTTGAGCCAACACCAAAGAACCTGGTACAAGCTACTGAGCTTCCAGCCCTAGTACCAAATCTTCTGGCACAGATTCTGCAGTACCATTCATAACTCTAGATACAAATGGAGCAGCCTCAGAACCAATGCTCATGTTTCAAGGAAGCTTGATGGCATCTGAGCTGCCAGAGTCTCTGTTGTTGGCCCTTACTAGGAAACTATTGTCCTGGAACCAAGTACACTATCCTCTGTGTCAGTAGAGGATGCTCCAGGACCTGCTCCTATGGAGGAGTTATATTTCTTTTCCTCCTCCTACATCTGAAGTGACTGGGAAGGTGTCAACTATGTATTTGCAAACTCACTGCCTTATGAACTGAGCTATTTAGACAGGGAGTCCAGAGGATACTTCTACAAGAGAAAGCATTTGACTTCTTGGTAGGAACTTCCCTCATAGTATTCTCCATGGCCTGCAAAACCATTCCCCTATCCCATGCACATATGGCTATTCTGGGCCCCATAGGGAGTGCATCCCAATAGAAGGGCTCTATCCATTGATCCTATTTCTAGACCCAGGTCTCCTTCTTCCATAGACCCCCAGGAAGGCCAGCTGATCCAGAATACAATCATACCTTCAGGACCAGGAAATTGAACAGGAAAACATGCAGGAGAGGGAGGTCCAGCCTTATTTCTCAAATGCTTTTTGTGCTCTTCTCCTGATGAGGCTGTCCACCTAGCTGTTCTGACCCAGCCAAAAAACTAGGAACTTCTCCAGTGGACGCCACATACCTTGGACATTCTAGTGGAGAACAGTGCATGAGAAGTCATACAAATGTCTTGACAGTCTGTGTTGATTGGTCCCTGGCAGATTGGCATTGCCAAAGGCTTGTAGGAGCCAACCAGATACCTATGGCAAAGCTCAGCTTCAGCAGTACACACCTCAAAGCTCAGCTTTAGTGGTGCCCACCTCCATAGTCAAGAAGTGGGATCTTTCTCAACACTGAGTCCTGGAGCTTCAGTGGTGCCCACCTCAAAGTGACTCTTAGGTATAGATATAGATGCTACCAGTCATCTCTAAGGATGCTAAATACTTTTATAACCATCCAGTGCCTGGATCCTTGGTCATAACTGCTGTCCAAGGGATGTTTAAGCAGCAGGGATTACCCAGGTGAACAACCCAGGACAAAGTTCCAAAAAAGCTTGACTTCTGACTGGAAGACATACTCCTCAGACAGTTTTCAGATGCGTGACTATTAAATTACCAACTACTCCTGACTGAGTATGACTTCTTGAATTGGGCGGTTCACTGAAAGTTTCCTGCAGGAGCACAGAGAGGAGCTTAAGTCCCTGGAGTTAGTGGCATCTGGTTGCATGGACCTCTCATTAAGCCACCATTGAAGCCTCTGACTCTGCAATCATGCAGGTTGCTTGGTTGCAGTTCTCAGGGTTACCAAAGGAGGTCTAAATGACCACCTTCAATGGCTCTGACCTCTTAATTAAGCATAATAATGAAACCCTGCACATGTTAAAGGACTCAAGCTATCTTATGCTCTGGAAGCCTATATTCCCTCTTCCATGAGGGAACAATACAGGACTCAGAATTATCAGAGACATAGGCAATCCCCCTAACCCTATTATGGCCATCAAAGATCCTCCAAGGAAGAGGCAGAGGTTCCAGAGGAGGAGAACCATACATCCTGCATCAGGAGGTTTGACGGTATGGTCAAGAGTCTGAGGTCTGTCCCATCCTGTTTTGGGAAGTGTCTTGTTTTCAGAAAGCCTGGAACCAGATTTCCAGGATCAACTGGTCCAAGGTTATAGGGATACACCATCTAGTTCCATTCCTTCCCTACCCTATTTCCCTGTCCCTTTCCAGGGATCCATCTCACAAGATATTACTAAGAAAGGAAATGAACTTTCTTCTGCAACTCAGAGCAGTGGAGCTACCTGTGTAGTTCCATAACAGGGAGTCTTCACTTGTTCCCTAATCTTTTACTTAAATCATAAACTCTTTGGGGGCTGGAACTGTCCCTTTGTTCTGTTTGTATAGCATAGGGATCGGCAACCTTTGTCACGTGGCCCGTCGGGGAAACCCGCTGGCGGGCTAGGACGGTCTGTTTACCTGCAGCGTCCGCAGGTTCAGCTGATCGCAGCTCCCGCTGGCCGCGGTTCACCATTCCAGGCCAGTGGGAGCTGCGATCAGCCGAACCTGCGGACGCTGCAGGTAAACAAACCGTCCCAGCCCGCCAGCGGGTTTCCCTGACGGGCCACGTGACAAAGTTTGCCGATCCCTAGTATAGCACCTAGCACAATGGAGTCCATGACTAGTGCTCCAGGGTGCTATGATATTACAAATACAATCCAAAACTTATTTAGGCATTATTAGAAATTGCTATGTGATAATGTGTCTGGATCCATCTGATCCAGGATACACTGATCAAGTTCCATTCCCCAGAGCTCAAGCAACCTCTGCTGTTTCTCTGAGTCATTCCAATATCTGAGATTTGTAGAGCACCGCCTGGAGTTTGGTTCACACCATCATCAACTTGTTTGACTTCCACAGCAAATGGCAGACAATTAAATGAATTACAATTCCAGTTTATTTTAGAGCCAGTATTTTTACTTTTTAAGGACTTTTCTTTTTTCTGTCTGAATTTCTTTTTTCTTTTCTGAATACACCGAAAAATCTTTATTTTTTGGTTACTGCTCCTTCTCTTCTCATATGAATTATTTCACCTAAATTCCCTCATTCCATTCCTAAGCAGCCACCATTGTACAGAATACATTGCTTCTTCAGACTATCAGCAGTGAAACTCCAGAGATCAGCCAGTTAACTATCTTCTGTAAGAAGTACATTTTGTGATTCCCACACTTAAACTATGTGTTTTGGAGTCTCATGATTGATCCTAGATCATGGTTTCCCATGTGATGGTTTGGAGAACTACCATTGTTGGGGGGGCCAACTAAGAGTCCTGTTTATGTTTGTAAAGGAACATGTTTCCCCATGTGCCTTTGATTTTCTTCTAGGTCATTTTTAAATGAATTAATGGAATGCATTGTCTGTGAAGAAATTGAAGGAATTATTAGTCTTACAGCTGCTGCGTACATAGTTGTTATAATCAAAGGTCAGTCAAACTAATTTTGTCTCCAATCTTTGTCTCCATATCTACTTTTGTCAATAGTAGATTTTTATTCCAACTTAATTTTAAAATGTTACATTATTTTTCCAGTTAGCTGTGGAAATTCAGAAGTAGTGATTTTAATAGGAATACAGAATTAAAAAGAAAAATGCAAAGTTGTAAGGGATGCTATTAGACATTGGATCTAAAACTTTGTGGGGGTCTTTTTTTTAAAAAAAAAAAAAAAATCTTTATCTGCTAGGCTAACATAGTACTCTTCCATATCCTGTTTTATAGGAATATAATAGCATTCACATAGCACAGATTTATACACTTAACCTGGATAATGAAAATCTAAGTAAACATGTCACCAGTTTTTAACAAACTGTTAATTTGTTATATAGCTGCTACACAGGAATATACAGACTTGTTTATTTTTTAACATATTATTTAAAATAGGTAAGCACAAAACTTCACTTGTTAAGGATATTGCGCATGCCCTTCAAAAGAAGCTGATGACATGCAGGGAAGTTGCCACGGCAGAATCTAGCGGCATTGAAAGGTAAATCTGATTTACAGAAAAAAACCCACTGATTGACTGAAAAAGGGATGCAAGATTCTGTACTTGTTGGTGAAGGAGTTTACAGAAATCCATATGATACAGGGATTAAAATAGTGCCAAAATATTGAAGGCTATTGAGCCCATTAAGGAACTAAATTTCCTAGTTCAACTCCCCCTTTCAGATGGTAATTCTCTTTACATGTTTTGTTCTATATACTATAGAATCCACAATACTCCAACCTAGTTCCTTTTAAAGTCCAATCTCACTAAGAACTGCACAGAGAAAAGAAAGCATTCTTTGTAACTTTGCTGTTTCATAGCACAAGAGCTGAGGGGTTTTGTCTGCATTTTGTGTCTTAGCTAATATGGATCTCTCTAGCTAAAACTGTATCCAGGGTCATAAAAAATTATTTTAGTGCCTTACCACAGTCATTAGATTCTGCTTTTGGTGCAATTTCAGCTTTATAGGAGGTTGGCTTTAGACCGAATTAGCCTCTTCTGTTTCACAAGTTAAAAGTAAAAAATGCTAATTTTACAACCACTTACATTTAAACTTTGCATATGGTCTGAAACAAAAGTTCATAGTTTCATTAACACTAAAAATACTCTTATTTGCTGCATTCAGATAGAAATAAAATGTAATATATTCAAAACCTCCGCCTCACGTAATTATAATCTCTTCAGAGTTCTCGGGATAACAAATATAAGTTATAGCCACTGATGACATGCATAAATTTGTAGTATGGTTCCAACAATTTTTGTTAGGAATTGGTAGACAAATTGGACAGTCAGTTTCCTGTGGTTGCAGCAGGGAGGCATTGATGCATATCTGTTTCGTGTGTTCTGGTTTGTTTGTTTTTTAAAGCACATTGGTTTAATGGTGGGAAAAGATGGTAAAAAAGAACCTAAGACAGCCTATGGAAGAAAATTTGTGAGATGGAAATTAGGAATGCTAAAATGGAATTTGAAGAGCAAACAGCCACAACTAGTTTTTAAAAAAAGATATTTTTAAGATATTCATAGAAGAAGAATTAGTAAGTCCACTGGACTATCAGGGAATAAAGAGAACAATCAAAGAAGATAAAGAACGTTTCAGGGAAGCTAAATTGTTCCTTTGTATCAGTCTTCATCCTTGAGAATGTGGAGGATGGGGAAGACATCTTCTATTTTCCAGTAATAAAGTTGAGGTACTGTCAGAAAATAAGGTGTCAAAGGAGAAGGTGCTGGAATAATCTGATATATTAAAAAGCCAACAAGTCACTAAGACCTGATCATATACACCCTAAAATTCTGAAAGAACTTAAAAATGAAGTAACTGAGCTATTAACAAAGAATGCAATCATTCATTTAAATCTGCTTCTATCCCAAAGAATTGAACAGTAGAAAATGTATCTTTCTTTTAAAAATGTGCCCTGTGATTCTGGAAATTACAGACCAGCAAGCCTTACTTTTTGTATTGGTTGAAATGATGGTAGTAATAGAATTATAAAATACCTAAATGATCATTGTTATGATAGGGACAAACCAGTATGGCTTCTGCAAAGGAAAATGGTGCCTCACTAATCTTACAGTATGTCAACAAAATAAGGAGAACTAGTTGGTATAATTTACTTGGACTTTCAAAAAATGTATGATAGCTCAGATTCCGTGGTTAATTCTTGTGGTTCTTGGGCAATAGGTAAAGTACTATAATGGAAACAAAAAAAGAGTAGGAAGAATAGGCATGAGTAGCAGACAGCACCTATTTAGTGTACTTAATCCTTCTCTACACATAAGCACACTATGGATTATTTGAAAGCTTTTTACATCTACTTCAATACGAGGTCTGATCTGCAGCTGTTACCACAGGGCTCTGCAGAAAACAATATCTGGACTGATAACTGCTGTGATTGTCCCTCCCTTGCCAGATTTAAATGTGGTCGTCTTGGCCATGTCAACAAATGTTTTGATGCCAGATTTCTAGACTGGACTGAAGAAGCTATGTGTTCCATCATAATCAAGTGCACCTCTCAAAAATCTCCCCATTTGTTCTTTACCAACATCTGCTATTTTCAGTGGAGACTCTTGTACGTCTGGTGTTACGTGCAGTCCAGTAGATATGTTGATAAGCACCTCTGAATGTGATTCAGGGTCAAATGGGTTTGTCATATTTTTGATGACATGGTTGATGAGAGCTATAACATGCACTTCATCCCTCTTCAGTGCAGAGGCAAGGACTTGTTTGTGAACTTTGTATTCATTACTTCTCTTTAGGCCACTTCTCTCTCTCATTTTGCATATTCATAATATTAAGCTGTGTCATCTCTAACAGTAATACTGACCTGTGCATAAGTGTCACTGAACTAACAAGCTGGTTTCTAAAATATTTCAAACACTAGTATTGCATGCATAGGCAATTACAAATTAAAACGTTCTATCAGGCATACTAGATACTACACTGTATGTACGAAAGGTTACAGGTAGAGAAGCATTACATTAGGAATTCACATACATGTATATCTACCCACTACGCAGTATAAAGTATGGGCATGCAATCTACTGCTACAGCTTTCAGTGTGAGACTGATCTACTGGTCAGCAAATTTTAATTGAAAATGCATAAAACCATGGTCATTTGTGAGGTACTTTGACAAATAAAAATATGCAGTGTGAAACATTGCATGTTAGTATATTGCAAAATCTTATTTGCTATTTTTGTCACATGCTAAACAGCTTCATTTCTGAAAAAGAAATATTTGCCTATGCAAAACCAATACAAATCTTTTAATACATTGTCATTTGGAAGCTTTGACCAATAAACACCACATTAAGATATTTAAACTGACTACAGTTCTTGCTGTTTAAGTTACAGTCATGTTGCAGTGATTCTGGAACTGTGCAAAAAATGACACTTTCTCATTTTGGATACCATTGTTTCATATCACCTACAGGCTTATGGCACCACTTGACAGCACCACATCATACCTCATTTAAACATACATAAAATAAGCTTTCAAATTATAGTTGGGTGTTGTGTATAGGGTGGCTACATTAAATTCCAAAAATATGGCCCTTTTTGAAGAATTGCCATACATCTATAAATGGTCAATTTTCATCATGCTTGAAAAGTGGTTAACACTGGGGTCCCATAAAGTTCTATATTAGTACCAATGTTAAATTTAGTAAAGATCTGGAAAAGGGGAATGAGCAGTGAGGTGGCAAAACTTTCAAATTACACAATTCATTTAGTCAAAACTGCAGAAAACACTAAGGAATTACAGTGAAACTAACAAAGTTAGATAAATAGGCAACATGATTATAGATGATGATCAGTATGGATACATGTAAAGTAATGCACATTCAAAGGACTAATATGAACAACTCAAGCATTGCTGCATTGTAAATTAACTATAACATGCAGAAAAGTGGTCTGGGTGTTCTTGGACAACTCTATGAACACTACCTCTGCTCTATAAACAGCTGCAGTCAAAAAGTGAACAGAACATTAGGATGCCTTACAGAATGGAAAGTGCTATACGAATTAAATAATGACAAATAAATGGCACATCTTCACCTGGAATACTGTTTTCAATTCTGGTAATGTTTTTTTTTTTGTTTTGTTATAAATTAGAAACATGGAAAAACTTTTATATGAAGAGAAGTAAAAGATTAGGACTGTTTAGAGAGACAGATGGGGTGACATGATCTGATACACCAAATTGTATGTGGTAGGGAGACTGTCCTGTTTATGCTTTTTTTTGTAATGTACAAACAAGGGAACATTTAATGAATTTCAGAGGCAGAGAATTTAAATGTCATAAAAAGAAATACTTTTTCACAAAACACAATTATACTGTGACAAGTTCCACATGCTATCACTGAGCGCTTAGCAGAGTTTAAGAAAAGATTACATATTGTTAAAGATAGTAAGAACATCCACAGCTTCATTATATAGGATTATTTTTTGTAAAAGAACTTGGAAGAATATACAAACTCGTGTTTCAGGGTATAATCCACTAGCTGTAAAAGGTTTAGGAAGAAATTTCCCAGTGGGCTGGTTATATTCCATTATTGCCCACTTCTATTGATGGGTTCTTGCACCATCCTTAAAAGCTTTTGGTACAGGATGCTGGATGATAATGGACCACAAGTCTGCTACCATATGGCAATTCACATGTTCTGTTAGGTGCCTCATTGTGTGCTGTAATGACTCAAATGCAATTATATTTTGATTGCAACGTGCCTTATTTTGGTAAACAGCAATTTTCTTTTAATTATTACACCTTTCTCATTCTGTTTGGCCAGAGGAAAACTTGTAGTCAAAATTGTTTGCATATTAGTCCACAGCTCATTACATGGTCTGATAATGTACTAATTTATATATGCTAACATCAACTGTAATAAATTTACTCTTCTCAAAGCTTAATTTGTTACTTTTTACATCTGTTTACATTATTTTAAAATGTCAGCCCTTTGGGAATTAGTTTATCCCTGGTGGATGTAGTCTGGGAACTGACTAAATTTCCAAGGGACTTTGCATGCTGCCCCAACCTTTTAAATTTGGGCATCGGGCACCAGGAAACATCTGTATGTGGTAGCACAGTAAGAAATATGTAGAGGTCTGCTATACTGGAGTACCTCAGGTGCTGCCCTTAAATCAGAAATTAGTTCACTACACCAGAAGTACACATTTTTCTAATTACTAGAATCTAGTCTTCTCTGCTCAACTGAACTAGCAGTTTCAGTTGACAGTTAAAAGCGAATATTATGGATTTTCCCAATGAACAAATAAGTTATGAAATATTATGATATAATTTATAATATATATAATCATCTTTGCTTAGTATGTTTAGCATTTCAGTCTATGGGCACTAAAATTAAATCTATTTAACTTTTATGCTGAAACATTTAATGTTTTCCTCACGTTATCATATAGATATCTTTCCAAACCCTTCATTGCTCTGTCAGTGAAGTGCTAATTAAAGAGAACTTGCAAATAGTTTCTCACTATTTGTATAGGATTCCCTGCAGCATACTCAAAATAATAAAGGTAAAGAGCATTTAGTACAACTGACTTTAAATTTACCTTGTTTTTTCCTCTTTTGGGTGCCTTACAGTCATTCTGAGTTCTATTATGGTTGGACGTCCATTAGCTTAGGGCATGATGAGTCTCTCAGTGAAGGGACATCTCAGTTTAATGATCTAAAGCCAAACAAAATATTAAATAAAATTACTGAATTATTCCTTGTATGTTTGCTCTTTGGGCACCTGGAACAATACTTAAGTTAGTGACTAGCACTGCTAATATAGGGCATCCTTAGAATCTTACAAATAACTAACATTGCAAATATTGAACAAATGATGCATGGAAAATAAAGCTGACAGTTTGTCACAATATGAATTCAAGCATCGAAAAATCAAATCTACAAAGATTAGTGTTGCATTAGTGTTTGGCGATAGGGCAGATGCCCTGACTGTGGTCTTCTGAGGACAGTTTAAGGCCAGGTGAGTGTGAGAAGTTCTGTGGGAGAGTGCAACTGCAGATGCAATGTTGGATGAGGAATGCAAGGAAATAGAGAGTGATCAATTAAAAGCTTGGGGATAGCAGTTATCTTTTTTGAGATTGCATAAGAATTCCAGTGTGTGCAGAGGTGGGAATGTTGCTAAGGATACTACGCATGGGGCTGAAGTGACAGATGGGTGGCTATTAGTACTAAGGATAAAGATGCAGGAAGATCAGCACTAGGGAAAACAAATACCGGAGGAAGAGGAGAATGCAGAAATTATACAGATTGGCGGGGAATGGGGAAAATGAGTGAGCATAAGAGGAGGAGGTAGGGGAGTGGAGAGCAGAGATGAGAAGGGGAAATGAGGAAAGGGCAAGACTGGACTTCAGAGGATTAATGCTGTGTATGTGATAGTAAGATGGCAGAGGTAGAAAAGGGCAGTAAATCAAATATTCAGAGAAGTAAATGAACAGTGTTTTAAGTATGTAGAAGGTTAAATATTAAACAGTAACAATATAGCATGATCATATTTAAAGCTTGTCAAAACAGAAAAAATTCAGGCTTTTATTCAAACTTTTTTTGTCAATTTTGAAATTAAAGATTTGACTCTCCGTAGCTATACTGTAGTCTATAATCATTCAAAGAGGTGAATGGAAATGCTGAGCAAGATTGTTCCTCTTAAATGTAATCAAACACAACAACTTCTTTAATTCCTTAAACTAATGGTGTGTAACTTCTCAAAGAAATAAGGGAGTAGCTATTTATTGAAAAGCAAATAGGCAAATGTTTCTTTTGCACGTTTTATTCAGCTGCTCACTGATTTCTCTGGTTTCAGAACCGTATATGAATCATCGATGAAAATTTTGGATGACATCTTGAATCCTTGACTGTACCGCTGCCTTCAAGTCATGAAAAGTAGAAAGAAGGAAGATGTATTGTTTTTTATAAAGCAAAGGAATATGGTACCTTGAAAAACATATTTAATATAATAGTGAATTGTACCTTATTGGAATGCTTGTATTATGCTAGCTTATGCTTTGTACATACATACATAATTGAAAGTCTTAGCAAGCAAATGAATAACTTTTAAAAACAAATCAGTTTTATATTCCTTTCATATTTAAAACAATTGTGCAGAAACTTTTAAAGTATGCAGAAATGTTTTGTACATACATAGATAACGTATTATTAAAGATTTTGGAATGGCTATGAGGAAGGTCTTGTAGGTATATTCCAAGTATTTCATGTGAAATAAAATCAATACCTTTTATATATTTTTTTTAAAAAAGAGAATTAATAAAATGACTGAACTATCCCTTTGAATAGCATTTTCTTGAACCCTTTGACATTGAATGACATGGGTTTACCTAAAAGGTAAGGCATGAGCACTTAAGGGAAATAGCAGCTGCTTCTGAATAGCAAAAAGCATTCTACATGGCATACTTACCAGGCCAAATGGAAATGTTTTTTCTATCTGGTCTCAGCAGAGAAGTGTCTCTCCAATGCAGGCTTCCATCTATGTTTTGGATTATATGTAGCACCTAAAAAATCAATGCCTGACAGTTCAGTTAAAGTACTTTGGCAGTCATTTCAGCGTTCCACCCTCCAATAGGTAATCGTTGCAGTTTCAGGGGTGAAGGGCAAACCAACTTCCACTCAAAAGATTTCTTCCTGGATTTCTTGTGCTACCAGTTAGCTAATGTCTTGCCATCTCCTAGAGTATTGACTCATTTGACTAGAGCACGAACAGCTTCCGCAAACTTCCTAGCACAAGTACCTATTTAAGACATTCAAAACAGTAGCCTGGTCATCAGTTTGCATTTTGGTGCTCATTATGCCATTTTCTGTCAGTCAAGAAACTATGCCAGTTTTTGACAGGTTGTTCTATAAATCGCTGTTCAGGTAGACTCCAAGCCTGCCTTTACTTTAATCTGCTTGTGAGTCACCTACAGTGGAATGGACATATGTAACCAGCTGAAGAAAACGGTTACCTAGCTTTCCACAACTGTCGTTCTTAAAGATGTTGCACGTGTCCATGCCATGACCCAACCGCCTTCCCCTTTCTTTTGGAGTATGTCCAGTAAGAAGGAACTGAGTGGGGGCGGCTCCACACTCTTACACCAGTGTGCAGTGGCACAGAGTGACAGAAGGCACTCAAGATGCCCTGAAGGGTACCACTAAGGGAAAAAGTTCTCTAATGACTAACTGTCTACAAGGTATGCACATACTTACATTGGAATGGAAAGGTAGGTAACTATTTTTTCCTTACACAACTTTGCTAACAGTACCCAGTCCATTCCTAAGCACAATTGTCAGAGAATATTATGTCACATATGTTCACAAAACAAATTGTTTTAGTGTCTCTGCTAGCGTTTTTGGTTGCAATTATGTCTGCAAGAAGAGTTTCCAAAACCTTTGCTCTTGGGAGGCATGAGTTTTGATGAGTCTTCCCACAGAGACAAGATCATTCTTCACAGTCAAGCGTTCTTGGACAGAAATACTTATTTCCATGCATCACAGCAAATTATTGTTCCTGTTTTACCCAAAACTGCAACACCTGAAAAGATTGGGGCACATACCGATTGTGAGAAGAACTGTTTTTCTTTTTAAAACTAAAGACTTCGGGAAAATCTCCATTTCTATTCACTTGCTTTCATCCAGAGTATCTGTGCCTAAAAGCATGCAAATCCTCCATAAGCAAGTGGGTCAAACTTTGCATCAGCAAAGCCTACACAAATGTGGATAAATGAATCCTAGAAGCGATCAGAGTCCCTTCAGCGCTTTATCGAGGATGCTGCTGTAGACAAAGTGAATTGGCCACCATAGGAAAATCAGTAAAGCTGCCAACTGTCTATTAACTCATAAAATACTACATTTCTTGACCTTCATTTCTCTGCTTAAGCATCTGTGAGCAAGCAGGTGTTCCAAATCATGATCCCCCTAAATACTCATTATACAAATATTTCATGAATGCAAAAATCAGAGAGATTGAATTGCCTCCTATTACTAGAGGTGATCCTTTTTCATTAGTAAGTTGGCCTTGGCATGAATCAGACAGCATGTGGGCTCCAACATCTTTAAGGATACATGGAAATGTATGTCTAAGAGGCTTTCTTTGTGTGATATCCTTTACTTTCGGCTTCTGCCATCTTATGGACTTGAGTACTGTTCAAATGAGGTAGAGGCGTTGAGCGTGTGATCCCACCTGGAGATATGTGTTGGGAGTGGGGCTGAGGGGTTCAGCGTGTGATGGGGGCTCAGGCCTGAGGCGGGGGTTGGTCTGCAGGGGTAAGGGCTCTGGCTAGGGTGGGGGGTCTGGGGTGGGGCTGAGGATGAGGGGTTCAGGGCTGAGGCAGAGCATTGGGGTGAGGGCTCCAGCTGATTTAGTTCGGGTTGGTCCTGCTTTGAGCAGGGGGTTGGACTAGAACTAGACAACCTCCTGTGGCCTCTTCCAACTCTTATCTATGACTCTATGGGGGTAGGGGCTCTGGGGTGGGGCCAGGGATGAGAAGTTTGGGGTGCAGGATGTTCTGGGGCTGAGGCCATAGGCCTCCTTGCCGGCAGCAGATCCGGGGATGCGGCCAGAGGACTCCCCCCAGTCCTTTCCCTGCCAGCAGCAGCTCTGGGGGAGATGTGCCTCTCCCTGCCGGCTGCAGCTCCGGGGCCGGGGGAGAGGCCTGCAGCAGCCCTGCACGCCTCAACTTGCTGCCCTCCCTGCCCACTTCCTACCTTTGTCCTCTCCAGGTCCCTGTGGATGTGCACCTACACTGCCCTTTATAGCCACACAGCTAAGGGGGAACTTAGGTCAGATCTGGGTTACCTGACGTGAGGTAGGACTGGGAAAAAGCAGGCACAGGAATGATCACAGCCACTGGTGAATGCTTTGAGCAGCCGTACCACTGCTACCGCATGTAAGAGCCAGTCTGCTTCCTCCTCCAACCAATGAAGTGATGTAACCAGTCAGGCAGCATACTACAGACCAGCTACCCTCTTTAGATTGCACAGAGACTGGTTCTACTGCAGGATCTGATCCTTGACCGTCCCCCACTTCAAGGGTGCCTCCTTGGGGCTGTTTTCCAGGTACTTCTAAGGGAATTCTCACAATATGGCCAGCGTGTGGATGTTCTCTATCAGTTCTCAAAACCACTCATCTGGCGTAGTCTTCCTAGTCTCTCCTAACTTGCTGATAGTTGGGGATGTGGTAGACCAAGTGCTTTTCCTGTCTGCGAACTGTTATGAGTGGCAGTGGTAGGTTGGAGCAGGTGGGGTGTGGGTTCTCAATGTAGGGCTTTACAAATGAGGTGTGAAAGATGGGGTGGATCCTCAGGGACTCAGGCAGCTATAACCTGAAGGCCAATGGGTTTACCCTTTCTATAATCTTGAAAGGGCCCAGGTATTTGTAGTTGAGTTTGGTGGATAGGCAACTTGATTTAAGGTTCTGAGCAGAGAGCCACGCCTTGTCCCCTACAGTCAGACTGGGGCAGCTTGATGCTCTTGGTCCCCATTGGTGTTTGTTGGTTTCTTTGGCAGATTGCAAGAATTCTTTGAATTCCTGGTGTACCTGGTATAGGTGGGAGACTGAATCCACAGCAGCGAGTACTGGGGTGGAAGTGGGGATGAAAGCCATAATTTGCAAAGAATGGACTATTTGGGTCAAGGCATGGGTTGCATTGTTCTATGCAAATTTGGCATAGAATAGCAGGGGAGCCAGTTGTCCTGCTGGCAACTCAAAAAGCAGCCAAGATACTTTTCCAGATCGACCCTCTCTGTTTGCCCATTAGTCTGTGGTGATAGGCAGTTGAAGTAAGGGACTTGATGCCAAGGAATGTGAAAAATTCCTGCCAGTACCGGGAGATGAACTAGGATCCCAGTCAGATATAATGCCTGTCAGTAACTTGTGGTAGAAGACATTTTCCAGGACAAGCTGAGCAGTCTCCCATGTGGTAGAAACAGTACAGCATGGGATTAAAGGTGCCTGATGACAACTAGAATTCTTCTTCAAATAGATGCAGCCGTGTATTCCATCTAGGTGTCTGGACGCCTAGCACACCAAACCCAGAGAATTCTGCCTAACTCTACCTGTAAGGCGGGTGCTCATGCCTCGTGGCTGTCACCCTTCTTCTTCGAGTGATTGCTCATATCGATTCTGTCATAAATATAAAGGGAAGGGTAAACCCCTTTAAAATCCCTCCTGGCCAGAGGAAAAATCCTCTCACCTGTAAAGGGTTAACAAGCTAAAGGTAACCTCACTGGCACCTGACCAAAATGACCAATGAGGAGACCAGATACTTTCAAAAGCTGGGAGGAGGGAGAGAAACAAAGGGTCTGTGTCTGTCGGTATGCTGCTTTTGCCGGGGATAGAACAGGAATGGAGTCTTAGAACTTTTAGTAAGTAATCTAGCTAGGTATGTGTTAGATTATGATTTCTTTAAATGGCTGAGAAAAGAACTGTGCTGAATAGAATGACTATTTCTGTCTGTGTGTCTTTTCTGTAACTTAAGGTTTTGCCTAGAGGGATTCTCTATGTTTTGAATCTAATTACCCTGTAAGGTATCTACCATCCTGATTTTACAGAGGGGATTCCTTTACTTCTATTTCTATTAAAAGTCTTCTTGTAAGAAAACTGAATGCTTTTTCATTGTTCTCAGATCCAAGGGTTTGGGTCTGTGGTCACCTATGCAAATTGGTGAGGATTTTTACCAAACCTTTCCCAGGAAGTGGGGTGCAAGGGTTGGGAGGATTTTGGGGGGAAACACGTGTCCAAACTACGTTTCCCAGTAAACCCAGTTAGAGTTTGGTGGTGGCAGTGGATATTCCAAGGACAAAGGATAAAATTAATTTGTACCTTGGGGAAGTTTTAACCTAAGCTGGTGAAAGTAAGCTTAGGAGGTTTTCATGCAGGTCCCCACATCTGTACCCTAGAGTTCAGAGTGGGGAAGGAACCTTGACAACATGTCTGCTTGGTCCCTCATAATCTGAAGCATCTGTATGCATGCATAATCTGCGCCGCATGCTCTCGCTCATTGGAAGCTTTCCTGCTCTCCATGTCCATGTCTAACTTCTCGGACAATGAAATCCTCCACACTCTCAGCTCTGTGTCAGCTGTCCCGGAGGTGTTCATTATCTCGGTGAACATATCCTCCTGTGTTCTTTTCTCCTCCTTCTAATCACTGAAAGTCTGCTTTCAGGTGTTGATGACATGATGGACAAATTTCCAGCCGTCAGTCAGGGGAAAAAATAAAGGAGCCATTGTACATGAATAAAAATGTTTCCATAGCAAGGCCATTTTCATAAAATAAAAACCCTTATTACACTAGGTGCAAGCCATAACATAATCAGAATTGGTAACCTTCACTGTGCTGTTTTGCTGCTCCGGCCATAGTGAGTATGCCCCCCTGGGTCATGGGTGACTGCACTTTTAATGAAGTTTATGGCAGGCTCATGTCGGGCACACAGGTAGCTAGTCATACAATGGCCCTTCCCCATAGCGCCATGGGAAGCTGTTTACAAATGGGATGGGGTGGGGAAGGAAGGTTTTCACTCCCAAATTGCAGAATCTCTCATGTGGGCCCCAGTCCCCTATCAGCCACTTTAAACTACTTGCCCACTCATCCCGAGCACAGGAAAGGCACATTAGCAGCTGTGTGGTTTGGCGAGCTGGAGTGTGTGTGTGGGAGGGGGTCTACATGCCCTTTTTCTTTCCATGTAAGAGCACTTTTAATGAAAACTTCCCCCATTTCCCCTAGGTGACCCTATCAGTCTCCTGAGGGTAACAGAGGCAGAAAGGGAGGAGATGCTGCAAGCATCTGAGTATAGACCTGGTCCTTATGCTGCTATTCTGTGTACCGCAATGATGCCAGCAGAATTAATTCAGGAGTTGCATGGGAAAGTGTCCTACCATGGTGGAAGAAATAAGACTGCCTTGCCCAGAAACCTTCTGCAAAGGATTGCAGAGTTACCTCCATGAAAGTTTCCTAGAGATATCCCTGGAGGGTTCCCAGAATCTCCCAGTCAACATAAACAGTCTTTTCCGGGAGCCACCCTCTGCGTAGCTGGAGTGGCCTCTTGTAAGCAGAGAACCACAGCACCTTGCTTTTTCTTCACAGTAAACATGCAATACCACCAAATGTGTGTGTCTGCTAAAGTTTAACTGGACTTTCATTTTAAATGGATACTCACCAGAGGTGCCTTTCCCGGTATCACAGTTGGCCACCATGATGTCCTGTGACCCAGAGGGCTCCAGGGTTAAAAATATTTCCTGGCTCTTGGGGAGAATGGATCCACTGCTGTCTTCCATTCTCTTCCGCCTCCTTTTCCTCATGCACCATATCATCCTCCCTGTTGTCCCTAGACCCTCACACCTGTGAGGTGTCCATGTTGCTTGTGGGGGTGCTGGTAGGGTCACTCCCGAGAATAGCATGCAGCTCGTTGTAGAACCAGCATGTGCGGAGTTCAGCATCAGAATGACTGCTCACCTTCTTTGCCTTCTGGAATGCTTGGCGAAATTCTTTTATTTTCACACTGCACTGATGCGTGTCCCTCGTGTAGCCCTTCTCGATTCCATGAGCGAACTTTGCATAAATGTCAGGGTTTCTTCTGCTGGATCAGAGCTCTACCTGCACAGACTCTTCTCCCCCCACAGCGATGAGATCCACCATCTCCTGTGCAGACCATGCTGGAGCGTGATTGGGGCGTGTAGTCTGCATGATCAGCTGTGCTCAACCTGCCACCCTCCCAATGCTGATCAAACAGGAAATCGGAAATCAAAAGTTCCCAGGACTTTTGCAGGGGAGGGGCTGTTTCCTGCATACCTGGCTGCAGTGCAGCAGAATTGAGTGATTTCCAGAGTGGTCACAGATGAACATTGTGGGACACCACCTGGAGGCCAATTAAGTCGAATTACACAATGCTGCGTCTGCACTACCTCGCAATCGGTCCATGAAGATCAAACTAAGTGCTACGCCTCTAGCAGAGGTGGATTACAGCAGTCGACATCAGAAGTGATTTAGGGCAATGTAAAGGACCCAGTAGTGTAGACATATACATTAACAGGTCGACTTAAGGCAGCATCCTTCGACCTAACTCCGTAGTGTAGACCAGACCTTAGAACAACGTTATACAATAATGGCCTGATTTTCAGAGGTGCTGAGTACCCAGGAACTTCAGTGGGAATTGTGGGTCCTCAGCACATCTTAAAATCAGGTCATAAGAAATTCAAGAGTCCTGTATGAGTAGTTTCCTTGCTTAATGTGGAATTGGAGCATCATCTATTATACAGAGCAGAAGAGTTCATAGAACATCTGTCATTCTCTCCTGTTCTGTTCTCCGCCACAACAGAGGAGTCCCTTGGGAGACCAAATAAAACACTTTTGTTTAGTCTCTTGTGCTGTGCAAGAACATTCTGAACTATATCAAGGGTAATAGAAACATATTTTAAGCTGAAGATTCAGAATGAAAAAGGAACACCCTGACTTTTCCTTTATCATTCAGCTTTTAATAGTCTTTCCATGCCCTCTGCTTTTGCCTGACTCAACATTACAAGGACACAGTGTAGTCTTTAATATAGTCCAAGTAATTTTTCCACTTCCAGCTGTCACTGACACAAACTTTTCCTGTATTCTTTTTGGGTGCAACATAGATCTAGATAACCTTCCTCTAAGAGAGATGCACATGTGCAGACACACAAGCAGGCTTGTACTCTGGAATATGAGACCAAGCTAAACAAGACTGTCTAACTTTGTCTTAATTTAGAAATTTTTTGTACAGTTTTTATTACTCAATATTCATAATGACCAATGGCAACAAGAAACAACTCATAACACTCTACTGCCAATGAACTGCACTCAATTGTTCTGACTGAATTGTGACCTCATTTGTGAAGTCTCTGTTGACACTGTTGTTGGATTCTACATTCCCCCACTTTTATTCAGAGAGAAATTTTATAAATTAATAGTGAGTACTCCAGCCAGGAAAAAACAGTAAGCATTGTGTTTATTTTTTTCACTAAAGCTAGTTTGTGCTACAGGCAATAGTTACATACAGTGCACAGATAGAAAAGGAGTACTTGTGGCACCTTAGAGACTAACAAATTTATTTGAGCATAAGCTTTCATGAACTATAGCTCTCTTCATCGGATGCATGCAGTGGAAAATACAGTGGGGAGATTTTATATACACAGAGAACATGAAACAATGGGTGTTACCATACACACTGTAACGAGAGTGATCAGGTAAGGTGAGCTATTACCAGCAGGAGAGAAAAAAAAAAACTTTTTATTCAAAAGAATCTGAACTTAAGCACAATGAAGCACATTGCACTAGAAGTGGAATAGGTAGTGTTATGCACTCAAAGAAGCAGCTTGTATCATTGATTTTCTTGTGTCCCACTTTTGGGCCTTTAAGCTTATACTTCAGTGTAGACTAAACATTTTTATTAGGGTGGTCTCTTAATGAATAGAAGTTGTCTGATCTGAAAAACAGTGTTCTTCTGTTCACTGGGTCAACCATGGCATTTTGTTGTTCTTGTTGTACTTGTTGTGTCCACATATCTATTCAGGGGACACCATCATAGGGCCTACTCACATCAGCCACACTATCAGAGGCTCGTTCACCTGCGCATCTACCAATGTGATATATGCCATCATGTGCCAGCAATGCCCTTCTGCCATGTACATTGGCCAAACTGGACAGTCGCTATGTAAAAGAATAAATGGACGCAAATCAGACGTCAAGAATTATAACATTCAAAAAACCAGTGGGAGAACACTTCAATCTCTCTGGTCACTCAATTACAGACCTAAAAGTGGTAATTTTTAAAAACAGAATTGTCTTTCAGTTTAAAAAAAAATACCCAGAAAGAATGTTGCCTGGATTCAGTTGTATAAGGGACATTAAAATACCTTCTATTCCTAAAAGGGTAGAAGGAAGTTATGAGATTTAGATGAGTAGCATAAAACGATGATTTATCTAAAGCAAGATAAAGAATTGTCTTAAAATGATCTGTATCTCCAATGAAAAGCAAAAGATAGTTGGAAATTAAAGAAAAGTGTTCTGACTACCACAGAGAGAAAGCTCTGTTAATGTTGCTTCATTCATTATCTATTCTATTATACATAGGAGATACTGCTATAATGCTCTTATAGTTTTCAGAACAATTAATTCCTAGACCCTTGTAAGACAAAGTGATTTAATCAGCTGAAGGACTGTTCTTTCAAGATCACAAAGTACACTAATTTAATTCATTCTTTAATTCAGTTGCAGGAGGAGTAGGTTGTATCAGAGGATTGGTAATGGGGTATAAGAGTGACTCAGCCAGGGCCAAATTTTAGTTATTTTGGTGCTTAGCTATGAAGATAGGTACCTAATGGGATTTTGAAAAGCACCTTGATGCCTTACTCCCATAAACATCCTACCCATTCTCTTTCATGTATCTTTTTGTGTGGGAGGTAGGGAAAGAGAAATTCTTCAAAAAAATCTCTTATGTGACTCAATTATTCCTCTTTTTCTGTCTCTCTTACTCATTACTTTTCTCTTTCTCTCTTTTAATCTTTTAGAAAATGAAACACATTTAAAAGTGCAGTGCCTCCTGTTTTAACAATAATAACCTCTTTAAATCTCTCACTGACACACACTAGTTTGGCTTTCCAGCTTCATCCTATTTTCACACGAGATTGATATGCAGTGATTTCAGCAATATGTGTATGTCAGTAGCACTGGTGGGATACTGTGATTAGTTTCAGAGTAACAGCCGTGTTAGTCTGTATTCGCAAAAAGAAAAGGAGTACTTGTGGCACCTTAGAGACTAACCAATTTATTTGAGCATAAGCTTTCGTGAGCTACAGCTCACTTCATCGGATGCATACTGTGGAAAGTGTAGAAGATCTTATTATGCTTTTAGTCCCTGTTTTCATTGGAACTATCCCCTTCCACACTGAGCCTTACATACCTCTTCTTAGACCAAAGTTCTCAAAAGTGGCCACTGAGTTTGGCCCCAAACTGGACACCTTGGGTCTGACTTCCAGAGGTTCTGAGCATCCACAGATACTCATTGTAGTGGTCATGGCTGGAGAGCTTCTATGTCTGCCACATGCCTGGCTACTACATCAGTCCCTTTCATTCAAAGGCAACCTGTGTAAGATAGAGCAATGGCAAGGCTGCTCTATCTTGTGCTGGGGACAGAGGATTGTGTCTGCCATGCACAGGATCAGGAAAAAATGCCACCTTTGCCCTCTCACCAATGAGATTTATATGAAGTGCAGCTCCAATAGTCTTGTTAATCTGTGCCAGTATCTCCACAAGGACTATGTGAATAATTCAAATACAATCCTCAATTCCCCCAAATCACAGTGGTTTGGGTTCTGCCCAGACCTGTGAGCAAAAGCCTACATTAAGAAAAGCTACCCTGCCCATGGCTAATCTAGCATAAGGGATTATGAAAATTTTTCAACACAACCCAAACCTCCATACAAACTAAGAAAGCTTGGTCTGGTACCAAACCCTGGAGAATGTGTGTCGCCTCCAAATCAGCTCAAAATATCATTTACAAACACTCACATAAGCAGATGCTGAAGTCGTCAGTTAATGTAAGTCTCATTTGTCGTTTTCAGTTAACATAAATCTCATCTATTGCTGTTCTCACAGCTCTCACTGCATTTCAGCTCGCAGGCCCTGACCACTCCATTTTAAGCTCCTTTCCAACAGCTCTGCTCTGGCAACACAAAATTATTATCATCCAGCTGCAGCATAGGGAATCAAATAGCAGCTTGCAGCCCATCAGTCATCACTAAAATCAGGCTACTTTTTTACATTGCCCTATCACTCATGTAGTCCTGGAGGAGTTTTTTGTGTCTCCATCTTCATTTCCCTCCTCTATTCCTGGAAGTACTTAGTGTAAACCTTTTAGCACAGTGTAATGCAAACATTGTTACAAACTGTATAGTAGAAAATACTATACTAGTTTATACTAGTTAAAAACAGCAATAAAATCAAACAGGAAGTTAACCCCTACCAGGATTTTTTCCACGGTTTCTATAAAATCTTCCAGATGAAATTGCTGCTGCCTCATGAGAATAATCCTGAATGTTCTCCCACGAAGTGTAAACACAATTCTCTTATTCTAACTGCATTGTGCTGTGAAAGCATTCATTTAGGGTGTTTAATAGTGTGATACATTAACTGTGGTAAATCTTTTATTTTTTCCCGGTGTTTTCCCATTCATAAGAAATTCCCAAACCTCCAAGGACTATTTGTAGTGGTGGCTTAGTCAGCCTCTCACAACACTATGAATATACCCTAGTGTCAAATGCGCTGCATTATGCATTGACAGAAACTGCTGTATATTTTGTACTCACATGATGACAACAGCTGATAGCCTATTGGCCTTAATCCTGCAAATATTTAAGCTAATTCTCAACTTTAACCCATTGAAATCAATGGGAATATTCACATGCTGAAAATCGAGCACACACATACATGTTCACAGGATTGGGACCATAGTGTCCATCATCCAAAGATCTCAAAGTGCTCTACAAGGTTGACAAACATGCAGAAATCATATAGTCTGTCACCCAAATTCAGCTACCTTTGGAGTGAATGGCAAAAGCCTTTAAACTGCACACAGTAACGCTACAAAATAAAGAACTGTAAAGAGAGAGGGCCAGATCCTCTGATGGTATAAACTGGTGAAACTCCATTGATTTCAGTGGAGCTACTCCTGTTTACAACAAAAAAGATCTGGCCCAATAATTAAGTGAACTGTACTTAATTGAAACGAAATTAGTAATTTTAAATAAAGAGCAACTACCCAATAGAATGTAGATAAGAAAAGATACCAGGCCCTACTGTTGGGAAGAGCATCATGTGCTTTTAATGACTACCAGTAAACAAGGCCCGTGTTTTACCTCTCATCTGTAATAAGTGCCATTAGTCCCCTGATGCTGCAAACACTTTCTGTGACACAGAGTGCTTGTTACTAGTGTGAGTAATCCCATTTCAGGATCAAGCTCTTTGTTATTAACTATTTTGAAATTTAAAAATTATTTTTTGACATTTTATTTTTAGCTTTTAAAATATCTGTGTATAATAAATAAACAATATTAATTGTTGTAACCAGAAAAAACATGTTTTTTCTCCCTTTTCAATATATGTATGTAGAAATAAGTTGCAGATTATCATAGGAGCAGCTCTTTTTTGACCTTAAAAGCTATTACAGCCAGGAACAGACACAAACATTCAACAATTCCTAAAAGTTAGCACAATCATTAACATTTTCAATTAAAAATCCCTTAAAACTTTAAATTTTCTACTGACAATAACATGAATATAAAAAAAATTATATACAACTTGTATATCTTGATTAAAAAAATGTCCTGGACAGGTGCTCTGTTTGCCAGAGTCTCTCTGAGGACTCACAACTCCAGGGTCACTTGGCTCAAACTACATCTGCTAGAGCAGTCTATATGGGTCACTTCTGACCTAGAGCAAATGCTAACAACCAGACTGCAGCTGAAGAAATCATCACTTGTCAGTACTCCCTCAAACAGGCACTATATTCCGGGATCTCAAAGAAGGCTTCAACAACATCAACACCAACAACCTTGAGACCGATGCCTTCGTCACTGACTACATCAGCTGTGGCCCCAGCAGATTAACAAATCCTTCAGCCCCTTTTAATGTAAACATTTGTTTTACATACTGTGTGGAAGAAAATAGATTACCCCAGCATCCACGAGACCAAAGAGTGACACTGCAAAGCAAAACCAAATACAGCACAAACATAGCTACAAGCACCTTGTGGGTCTATCCCACAAAGAGGACTCTAAAACACCACTCTTCCAGAGATAAAACTCCCAACCTCGTATGGAGCTCAGCCACCAGCACAGATGGCCAAGCCCAGCCAGGGTCTGAGTTATACCCCGACAGGGGAACCTGAAACATCCTCCACACTGAAGCAACAGCCTGCACTTCCACTACCAGCACTGGAGCCGCCCCATCCTATGGCCCATGCTTCAGTACCTTTGCCAACCTACTTGCTTTCACTGATGTTGAGTAGAGATCCCTCTCCCATACCTTTTCAGAGTGACCCCAGGGAAGGTGCCAGAGGCCGCCGATTCCAGGCCCCACCTCAAGCAGGATGGGAGTGGCACTGGGCCAGCCAACCTCAACCTTTACAACATGCAGCCTTGGTCACACTGGGGACCGTCATCACATATGTCATAATGTCAGATCCCACCTCCCCCATGTCAAAGAAGAGAAGAACTGGCTCCTCAGTGACATCTTTAGCCAGGCCACTCATTCAAGAGTCGGATGTCAAACTCCAGGAGCAGGTAACAATGGAGGGACAGCAGCAACCTCAGTCTCCACTGAAAGAATCATTGTTGTCAGATAAGGCAGTGCACTGGCCCTGGCACCGGCAGTTGATGACTTCAAAGCTTTCTAGGGCCTCCTGTCCCAGAGTGTAGAGACACTGGGCCCTGAAACCACAGTAATCCGAGAAAAGTTCCACAAGGTCTTTGACATACTGAGCTTTATAACGCTGGCCAGGATCACCCTCCCAATCAATGAGGGCATGTATGAACTGGCAAGGAACTATGGCACACCCCAGTCACTCTGCCTTCCCACATCTAAATGAGTAGAAAAGAGATACCAGGTGTGTCTAGGGTATCCGATGGTGTCGTCTGTGCAAGAAAAGTACAGGTCCACAAAAAGTGCCCCCAAGGAAAAGGGACCTGTACCTCTTTGGGTGCAAAGTATGTTCCTCAGGATTGTGAACTACTAGGGCCTGTTTAGAAAATGTAGCTTCCTCACCTGAGAAAAAGTAATTCCCTTACTGTCGAAAATTCCTCAGAAGAATAGGTAGGAATTGAAAGAGACAGTAAAAGAGGGCCAGATGGTGTCCGGAATAGCATTGCAAGTGGCCATGAATGCATCACATGTGGTCGCAAGTCAATGACCAGAGCTATCATGAGGAGCTCTTCATGGCTGCTGGCATCACACATTCCAGAGGAGGGGCAAGCCACCACAGAGGACCTGCCCTTTGATGGAGCTCTTTATCAGCAGAACAGATTAAGTGCTCCATTTGCTCATCCTTAAGGACCTACACACTGAAAGGTATATAAACACCAACCTCAAAGACAGAGGAGACTACCCCTTTCCAGATTGGGTGGCAAGAGTACCTGCAAGTAAAAGTTCCCTAATACTCCAGGAGACATTTCTCCTCCTCCTTCCTCTTCCATCACACACCTGGCACCATCTCAGAGGCAGCAGATTTGGTGGAGTGTCAGGAGTCAAATTGTAACCAATCTAAAGTCTGCTACCATCTTCAGGCACCATCTTACCCCTTTTCACTAGACTAGCTCCACTGTCACATCAAACAAATGGGTGTTGGACATCATTGCCCAGGGCAACTGTATTCATGTCCACCTCCTATCTCCCCCTTTCCAAATCCCTCTTTAGGGACTTCTCACAAGATCCTATTACAGAAAGAAGTGGCCTTATTGCTTCATTTATGATCCATAGAAGAGGTACCTCAGGAATAAAGAAGAGGCTTTTACTCCTGAATTCCAAAGAAAAAAGGGTTTTTTCATCCTATCCTAGAGCTGAGGAGACTGAACAAATACATATGCTGCCTCAGATTCATGACGGTAACTCTTGCGTCCGTGATTCCATCTCTGCTACTCAAGACTGGTTCATGGCTCTTAGTCTGCAGGATACATACTTTCAAATAGTCATCCACCTGGCCCACAGGGAGTAGTTGAGATACACAGTAGGGCCAAATCACTCAGTACAAGGTATTGCCATTTGGACTTTCCACAGCACTTGAGAATCTTCGTGAAATGCCTAGCTGTGGTAGCTGCGCACCTGAGAAGATAAGGCATCCACATCTACCCTTACCTGGATGATTGGCTCATCAGAAGCAGATCCCAGCAGGACCAAAATGAGTGGCCTACATTTTGTCTCAAATGGACAGGAATATACCATAAATCTCTCTCACACAAAAATCTGAAAGCTGTGGCAAGATATATAGGTTGCTAAAGCATATAATTTATCTAAGATAAACTATTTGGTAGATCCCTGTAGTTTTTGGATCCATTAACAGAACAGATAATTTACACTCTACCTGCTCAGAAGACTTGATTACCTGGAACAAATAAAGTGAAGAATGCAATTCTGATGCTATTTGTTTAAGGGAGTATTTGTTTATAATGTTAACCACTGTACTTAGTAGCTGAAACTGACCTTTTGTACAGACTCTACTTTGTACCTGTATTAACCTATAATTGGATTTGTTCTCCAATATTAGATTGAAGTACGTGAAATGCATAACTCCACCCTACACAAACATATGAACACAGCCTCTATGATTCTTGTGTATGTGTGTGTACAGTTCTGGCATTCTGATTGCCTTCATTTGTAATAAGGAAACTAGACTGCAGAGAGTTTTTCAAATATTACCTCACTAGTCCAATACATAGTGAAAGATTTACAGTTCTATTTACATATTCTAGAATATTTGCGCTATCAAACTTTCTCATAACTTTAAATATTTATTCTGATCTCTTTCATATTGTTTGTCCCTTCCATCCAAAAACCTATTTGGTATTATTTGATTGTTGAAATAGTTTCCTTTTTCATGTTTTTTATCCCTGGATCTATTACCCTGGACATTTTCTGTTTTGATTTGACTAAACCACTTTTCTGTTGTTTTTTCATCAACTTAACGACCCTCCACTCTTGCATCCCTCCAAATTCTATCAACAATTTTTTCCACCTTCTTGTACCTCTGCGCCAAGTTCATTACCTAACAGTACAAAATTAACCAGATCAGTCCTAACGCTGATCCCTGTAATGTTCTTTGGTCACTTCACAGTATCTGAAACTTCTTTACTCAAGTTCCTTGCTCAATATCTTAGCTAGATTTTTTTTATCCCTTTAGGCTGCACATACTCTCCTGTGCGTTATCCTTACTGGCCTGTAGATCACATTTTCATATGTTCTGTAGATACAACATTTGGTATGTCCAGATAAATTACATTTGATGCTTCCACCATCAATACTTTTTGCTATAAAAAAATCTTCAGGTTTCTTAGACATGATCCCTCCCTCATTGACAGAGATGTACTGTAAATCTTTCTCATGTACATCCAAATCATAATTAACGTTCTAGCTATTTTATTTTGTTTGATACTTGTTTTCAGTATTTTCTCCAAAATGGACATTTATAAGACCTAGTATGTGCACCAAATTACTCACTGTTTCATAATCACCAGTTTTAGAGCAAGCAATTCCTCAGTGGAAAGAATATGTAGGTTAACTTTTAGGCCTATCAACTTAACAGGTTTTTTATATGTTGGTTTTGCTTTTTTTGTTTTTGCCTGGGTGTGTGTTCACAAAGGTGCAATGCAGAACTGATGAAAAATACATGGGACTAAGAAATCCTGCAAAAACGAAGTATTTGCTGGAAAATATCAGAAGGACTAGAAAATAAGAGCTAGTCCTAAAGTAAAATAGGATCTTGGTAATATTTTAGGCTTACCAACTTTGAAAGTGGCTGTGGTGGGGTGAACTAGGTCCAGAGGCCCCCTGCTGGAGGCCTCAGGATCCTGCCACACTCATCCCAAGTAAGGAGAAGTGGAGAGGTCCTCCAAGTAGGCAGCCCTGGGTGAGGGGTATGGCCTGAAGGCAGGGCTGGGTCTGGTTTAAAGAACACGGACACACCCAACCAGAGTGGGCACTTACAAGAAGTGGGTGCCAACCCCATTACATTTGGTACCAGAAGTGAGGATTCTTCAGACCAAACCCTGATCACCAAGGGGCATGACCATGGGAAAGGTGATCCGTCTGTTGGTGGCAGGCCAGCAACAGCAAGAGGCAGCTATGCAGCAGAAACAGCAGCAGCGGCCCCAGGCCCTGCTGATGCAAGTAATGAAGAACCTGCAGAGGCAACAGGAGGCCCAGTTTGCAGTGCAGCAACGGTGGCAGGAGATCCACTCCAACCAGTAGGAGTGGATACAAAGGTGGTTGGGTCACCCCACACCCCAGAACCCAGTTGGTGATAGAACTGGTGGTCAGTTGGCTCCCGGCCTAGCGAAGCTCAGACCAGATGAGGACCCTGAGGTCTTTCTCTGGACCTTTGAGCGGGTAGCCAAGGCAGCAGCCTGGAAAGAGTCAACTTGGGCAACAGGTGGCTTACTGGGTGGTAAGCAATGAGCAAGCAAGTTCTTACCCTGTGGTGAAGGCAGCCATTTTGGATCAGCTAGGGCTGACTCGAGAGGCGTACAGTCACAAGTTCCAGATGGAATCGTTCCCATGAGGGGCATGACCATGGGTAATGGCCCAGAAGTTACGAGACCTGGCGATACGCTGGCTTTGCCCCGAAACCAGCTAGGTGGAGAAGCACCTGGCTCAGGTGGTCCTAGAGAAATTCCTGAAGGTCCTACTAGGTGGAGCACAGAGCTGGGTAAGGGATTTCCAGCTTGTCTTAGTGGGAGAAGTAGGGTAAGGAGACCCCAGAAAAGAGTCCAGAAGCGAGACCAGAATACCCCAGATGTGAGGAACCTGCTGAGGAAGTGTCGGCAAGAGTTGGACAAGGCTAACATCTCCAGAGAAAAAGTTATTAGCCAGCTGGTCCGGGTAGAGCAGGAATTGGCCCGGGTACAAGTGGAAGCCAAGGGGCAGAGGCTTTGCAGGCAGCATTGGCCCAGGCCCAGAGGCAGAAGGATCAGTGGGCACAACTGGATACAATAGAGACCCAGAAAAAGGCCTGGGCCCAGCAGAGTACAGCAGGGACCTCGACAGAGTTCAGCATCAAGCAGAACACTGTGGGAACTCAGGCTAAAATACCCAGTGTGCTAACTAGTACAGAGGCCCAGACAGATTCACCCCCACTTGCAGAGGAAAATGAGAAGGGTTGGGATAAAGAACAGGACCCTAGGATAGGGAAGGAAACAGTGCATGCAGGCTTTATAAGCTCCCTCCTAATAGAGGATGAACTGGTGAAATGATTGGAGCCAGCAGAAAAGGAACTGGAAGATCTCAAGTTCAAGAATGAGCAGGTGACGGAAGAGCTCCAGTTCACCGAGGAGGAAAAAGAGCGCTTGCCCCACACAGTGTATGATTATGAAACACAGTTAGAGGCGTGGCGTACAGAGACCCCAAAGCCCAGGAGGCGAAAGTGAGTCAAGGACCATGAACATGCTTTCCAGGTAAGAAAGACCTGGGAGCTTCGACTCTGGACACAGGATGAAGCCTGGCTAGAAGCTCACCAGACAGTGAGGTCTGGGGGAGGGAGACCTGATTGAAAGGGGCAAGAAGTAATACAGATTCTCAAAGTGAAGAGGCCAGAGAGAAAAGGACCCTGCTAGATCGGGGCCATAGGCATTGACTCTGTGGGTGCTCTGGGGCTGGAGCACCCACGGAAAAAAAAATAGTGGGTGCTCAGCACCCACTGGTAACCCCACAGGTCGCACCTCCCCCTTGCCGCCAGCGCCTCCCGCCCACCGCTATCAGTTGTTTAGCGGCATGCAGGAGGCGCTGGTGGGAGGAGGCAGGAAGGGGCGGGGGTGAGGGTGGTGGAAGGGATGGAGTGGGGATGAGGCCTGGGGCGTACTGGGGGTCAAGCACCCCCCGGGAACAGAGGAAGTCAGTGCCTATGATCAGGGCACAGAGAGACTATAACTAATAGCCCTCCAAACAGAGAAGTCTGGGAGGGGAAAGACCCTGCTAATGTGGGGCAAAATGAGAGAGTACTCACTACTGAACTACTACCCCAATCCTGTTGGGGAGGGGAGAAATGTGATGGGGTGGACTAGGCCCAGAGGCCCCCTCCTGGAGGTCTCAGGGTCCTGCCACACTCATCCCAGGTAAGGAGCAATGGAGAGGTCCTCCAAGCAAGCAGCCCTGGGGATGCAGCCCAACAGCAGGGCTGGGACTGGTTTAAAGACCGCGGACGCACCCAAGCAGAGGGGGCACTCGCGAGAGGCGGGTGCCGACCCTGTTACAGTGGCCCTTTCAATAGTTTTGGAATGTCTATCTCACTTGTCAATTAACTATGTTTATCCTCTCTTTGAGGCCTTACTCCTGACTTCACTGGCCTTGTGTACTTAAAAGATTTCCTATTATTTTTCTTTTCTTTGATGAATTGCCTTCTATGTCTCAAGTTCACATTTTTAAATATTAATGTTGTAATCTTTCCAATCACCTGCACACTATGCATACAAATGTATTGAGTTTCCATGATGCTCTACATTGTATTCATTAATAAATGTTTAGTTGCTATGAAGATAGCTCACTGCAAACAATAGGAATTACAATAATCTGCACTAACGTTAGTTATCTTGTGATATATTAAACAACTTGTTATATCATTATGCCTGCCATTTGCCCCTTCTTAACTCAGTCATTTTTTGCACTTTTCTGTACGTTCACATGGCCTTTTTCATTGTTTCCTCTACTGCTGGCTTTAGAGCCAAATGGTTTGCATGACCCATGAGCATAGCTTAATTTATCTTGCAGCACTTCCATCTCTGTGTGTCTGTTCTCTAACTTGCTATTTTTTCTTTTTGGTTTTCCCCTCCCCAAACTCCCTGACTTCTGGTGAAATTAGATATCATGATAATCTTCACTTTTGTGTGCCTACTACTTTCCAAACTTGTGTTTTTCCAAGAAGTCATGAATTGTCTTTTCTTCACCACGATTAAGTAAGGAAGCAACCCTATAACCCGTCCACAACTATCACTCATACCTCTTAAGGGAGGGGCTCACAAACTGCTCATAAAGGCAAAATGTAGGAATGCTGGGGTCTGCATAAAATTTGTATAACAAAGAGGAGACTGCAGTAACTTTAAACTTTAATATGGAAGGGCAACCCCGAGAGCCTACCGGTTCCAGAATGCAATGCTCTGCCTTCATGTATGCTGCAGCTCCACATCTATGATAAGTGACAGCTAACACTTTATTCCAACGTTATAAAGTTTGTGAATGAGAGGCTATAATGATTCTAGCCAGTATAAAGGGGAAGAAAAATGTCATCAAATATAATGAAAGGTCGTTTGCATAAAGGCTGAAGCAAGAAAAACCTTCATAAAGGCCTAGCAACAATATATGAATTAAGTCATTAACAGTGTGTGGTACTGGGGTCCAGCTGCCTGCATGCCCCTGGGCTTGACAGCAAGAGCAATAACAGGACAGCTGTGTGAGCTAAAGAATGCAAGATTCTTGGGATTTAAATTAGTCACACTAAAGGATCTATCAAAATGGTGAGGTGATGAGAAGAGCCTATGAGGGCAAATAAAAGCGGTGTTTTTTTCTGGCAGAGGTTCTTCCGAGATCCCCCTGACCCCTAGTTAATAGCCAGCCATTCAGTTAAAGGGAATGTTGGGGTGATAACTAGGTTTCTAATTAACATCCTATCCAAATACTTCTAAATCAACCCTGCTGGATATGGTTCATCCGTGGGCTCTTAAAATACTTCCGAAGGAGAAATAACATTTTCATGGAGAAGTTGCAAGTATTTTGAAAAAAATCTCTTTGAGGTGGACACACAGTTAACACCCCTCTACAACTCTTTCCCTCTCACTTAAAATTAAGCAGGCTGAACTGTTCTTACTGTATTGATATATTTACTGTAAACTTATCCAGTAACTGCACTTAATATAACGTTGTTTCCTCCCTCCTTGGGTTATGATGATGTGGAAAACAGATGAATAGATTCTCAAGTCCTTTACTCCCCTCCCCCTCCTGTTTTACTGAGCTTGCCCTGAGATAGGCTTTTTTTTGGGGGGGGGGGAGAGATGGGGAAAGGGCAATATTGGTCGGAACCGTTGTTAAAATATTGGCAGTGCCCACAGGAGGAAGGGGAGACTGGGCAAAAATTTGTTGGGGGCGGGAGGGGGAGAAGTGCGTCTGAGAGACCCTAACCCGTGGGGCAGGGACCTATTTCCCTACTTTTGACCCTACCATCTGTCCTTGTTATTTTTTCTGTTGTTCCCCATAATTACTTGAGTCCCGGGCCCAGTGGATCCTCCCCATAGGCTGGGGAAGGGTCCTTTAGCCTGGAACCCAATAGGAGGGGCCTAACTATCTTTAGTTTTTTCAGGGAAGCAGTTTGGATGCTGTAAAATCATATCATTAGTAATGGGGAAAGGAAACTAGAAGGAAACATGTCTTTCTGGCAGCAGATCAAACTGTCAAGGGTGTTTGTGGGTAATGGTGGGAAACTGATATTTTAGGGCGTTTGAGCC
Source organism: Eretmochelys imbricata (assembly GCF_965152235.1). Taxonomy (NCBI): domain Eukaryota; kingdom Metazoa; phylum Chordata; order Testudines; family Cheloniidae; genus Eretmochelys; species Eretmochelys imbricata. The sequence continues at coordinate 248,445,284 of NC_135573.1, forward strand.
TCATCTCACCCTGAGGCCCCTTTTTGTTGTTTTAAATACCTGATCTTTCCTGCACCTTGCAGGCACCAATTTTTTGCTGATAGGGAACCTCACTCAGAGAGGGTTGAGAAGCATTTGGGTGGGGAGAGGCAATTAGGGAAGCCCACCCTCCCTCAGTCCTGGGGGGAGCAGGGGTGGGCGGGGGAGCCCCCCTCAACCCCAGTCCAGGGTGGAGGCGGGGCGGGAGCCCTGGCCCGTGGGGCTCAATGAGAAGCAGCTGCAGCGCGGAGCTCATTCATGTGCAGGGAGGAGGCGCCTGTGCGCCGGCTCCCCCTCCCGCTGCCTGCCTGGCAGGGAGTCCGGGGAGGGGCCGGCTGGGGCGGGCGGCGCTGGTAGCTGTCCTGGGTGTTGAAGCTGCTGCCGGATCTAGGGAGCCGCCGGGAAGCGACGCCAGCCCGGACGAGGCAGCATGGACTGAGCGCCGGAGGGAGCGGACCGGGCAGCCGCCTGCGATGGGCCAGGCATGATGGGGGCGCTCGGCTCCATGCTCCCGCTGCTGCTGCTGGTCTTCGCCGTCGCCCCGCACAGCCAGCTCCCGCGCGCCCGAGCCGGAGCTGCCGCCGCGGCCAGATTCGGTGAGTGCTGCGGCCGCAGAGGAGGGGCCGGGCCGGGTGGAGCGGGAGGGGGCTGGGGTCTCACAGGTGAGCGGGGCTGCCCGGCGACGGCAAACGGGGCAGCCTCGGGAGACAGTCCCCCGCAGCCCGCCCCGCCGAGCGCCCGCCCTCAGCCCCGCGGCCGCCCTCAGCCCGCCCCGCCGAGCGCCCGCCCTCAGCCCCCCGGCCGCCTTCAGCCCGCCCCGCCGAGCGCCCGCCCTCAGCCCATCGGCCGCTGGACGCCTCCTGTCAGCCCCTCGGCACGAGCCCCCAGCCCTCTCCCGTCAAGCGCCTCCTGTGAGAGCCCCCAGCCCACGCTGCTGTGAGCCTGGTGTGTGACAGCCCCCCAGTTCCTCCCCACACACCAGGTTCAGAGTCGGATGAAAGACCCCCGCAACTCACCCCACTGCCAGTATCATGAAACCTGCCCTCCCCCCCGCTGCAGAGCCAACTGCCAGACTCATCATGGTGTGAGGTCTCCAGAGACTCACTCCAAACCCACCCCCTTGAGATCATGGTGTGAGATCTCCCTGCCAAACTGGCCCCACTGAGATCATTGTGTGAGATCCCCAGAGACCCTCCTGCCAAACCCACCCCACTGAGTCCATTTTGTGAGATCCGCCCCACCCCAGAGACCCTCCTGCCAAACCCACCCCAGTAAGACCATTGTGTGAAACCTCCCCACTGAGGGCTTTCAGGTGAAATCCATCTGAACAGAGATTACACCACCAACAGTATTTGTGAGAGCTTCCCAATGTGCCTACTTGTGTCACTGGGAGCATTCATGTGAGATCCCCTGCAGTTAAATTCGCTCCACTGAGACCATTCATTTGAGGCTTCCCACAGAGATCCCCAACACCAGTTCCCTAATCTCCTCATCAAATTCAGCCACGGAGATCAACTAAATGGGACCCCCTCAAACTAATCTCATCCTGCTGAGACCCCTACCAAACTCAACCTATTGAGACCATTAGTGTGGGACACCCCTCCCCCCCAACAGAGCCTTCTCCAACTAAATTCATCTCACTGAGTCCCCCTCTCAGACATAAAACTTCCACTGAAACCTTCCATCACTGAGCCCCCAAAATTAAAAGTACCCCCACTGCCACCCACCCCAAACTAAATGCACCAAGGTCTCCATATATTTACTCTCCCAAAATCTAAACTCATTGCACTGAACCCCTCACATGCTTTAAACCCATACTGAGATCCCTATACAAAGAAATTCCCAAACAACCCCCCACTGAGATACCCAAAATTAACCCACCCACTGACACAATACTGAACCCCACATTAAGCTTAACTCATGGAGAGCCCCCAAACTATTGAACAATATCCCATGAAGACCATCAAAAAGCGTTATCCTGCTGAGACCTTCTCAAACTAAGCCCTGTTGTTAAGATTCCATTTAAATAAACCTCCCACAGAGAACTTGCAAGCATTAAACCTTGCGCTTGAATTCCCTAAATTCAGCTCCCCCAAATCATGAGACCCCCAACACTAACCCTAATCTACTCAGAGATGCTCTTACAACTAACCTCATGCTCTGCAGCTAAACACTAAATCTTCTTATCCAAACCCCATCGCAACAAGCCTTCTCCTTTCACTGAAACTCTGGTAACTAAATCCCAATCAAAGCTACCCACAATGATCTCTATCCAAACAGTCACCCTGACTTACAGCTTCCTACAGTGACTCACCTTGCAAGAAGGTGGTGGTGACTTGGAGAGTTTTGCATTTGGCATCATTTTAGTGGCTGCCTGGACTGGTTAGTGGGATCAGAATGCTAGGTAAATTAGCTTCCTCTGAGAAATACCCCTTTCTATAATAAAACAATTAAATTAAAAACAGAGGAACCCCTCCAAAGCAAACTGTGCAGTTTTCCTAATGCTAATATTGTCTGTTAAAAAGGATTAAAAATGAAGCTAATGATTTCAGTTCAAGCCAGAGAGAATAAACATTAAGTGCTTGCTGTGAGGGGGGTTGGTGAGGTACGTTTTTTAGGGAGAAGGATTTTGGACTGAAGATAGTAGCAGCATCCTCAGTTGTTTCAGTCATGGAGCCCACTCTTCATGGCCTCATGGGAAGAATGCCTGTGTCCAAAATCTTCAGATATTGACTGACTTAGTATTTTCTTTTATTTTAAGAATGCAGTCATTTACATTCTGCTTCTTGACACAATTCAGTTTCTGGTTCCTGGTGCCCTGAACATAAATTTAAAATCTTTTGGGAAATCACAAGAAGTTTGAAAGTATGGATCTGTTTGAAAAGGAGGAAAGGCTCTATTGCCTTTCAGAAAAGCCAGGAAAATAAATGGCTCTAGCACTGCTGGGTATGGAAACAGTTTTAAAATCTCCCATCCTTTTAGAATTTTATTAATCACTCTCTGGAACATCATTTCAGTATCTTGTTAATTGTGAGTTCAAAACTTTAATTTTTACTAATTTATGGAGGGTTTGTACTATTGTAGGCAACAATTACTGCAAGAAAAACAAATGTAACATTGTACAAGATGTCTGAGTTTTTTGGTTGCCGTGGAGGTTATACATTTGTTTTCCTCTGTTTCAACACAGTCCCACTTTCTTAACACACAGTAGTGCAAATATACACAGATGCACTATACAACCGCTATAATAAATGTTGGAGTCCACTTAAAAACAATGTACCTATAGAAAAAATCATATTTAGTTTGTATTTAGTAGGTGATCCAGTAAGTCTCACTATAGACTGACTCATAAATATAAATATACACCCTTGCAGAACCTCGTAGGACATTTTTGTGTGCAAAATGATTGTATAAGTTATTAATTACAATAAAATGATCATCTTCAAATGATCACCTATCTATTTTATAACAAATACCTACATGGTTGTTTCGAGAAGTTGGGGATTAACAAGTTAAAAGGCAAGATAAAATATTAGATCTGTACATCTTCCTTCCTCTGCCCCCATATTGCACATACTATTGCAAGTCGTTCCTGTAAGAATATGTTTTTATAAGATACCATTATCAGCAAGAGAACATACTGCCTGCTACTGCTTCTTGACATTTAAAATACTTCTTTACTTGTAGCATTTTTCATGCAACTAAATGTGAAAATGTATGGCAAAAAAACTAGATTTAGCCAAGAAGAGATGGTCTTATCTTTTCCAACAAGGTGTTCAGTTTCAGAGAGAAAGAAAACAGCTGAGTACATTGTATCCAGTATAGATACTGTGTTCAGAAGACTGATTAAAAATAGAGCTGATAGTTTAATATTCTAAATTAATCCTTATAATGTTAAAAGGACACTGCCAACTTGAATTTTTGGTGGTGAACTATATTAAAAAACAAGAACACAAATAACCATTTCTGACAGAGCAGCCTACAAACAATATATCCTTATTTTGTTTCCTAATTCTGTTAGAATTTTTACATTTTTTTCTTTTCCCCTACTGGTGGTAATATTGATCTTTTCGGCTAGCAGTTTCTCCCTTACTAAATAACTGCACAGGAGAAGCAGTAAAATTGGCTGTACACAGCATGTTTTCAAATACATAAATCAAGCAGTTTTTAATCTTGGGTGTTGCTTATAGCTATAGTAGGTACAACATTTTCATACAGAATTATTGGTTTCAATTTGATGGTGTCCCTTTTAAAAAGATACAGCTGGATCTGATTTTCATATTAGATGACTTAGATGCTATGGGAAACTTGGGAACAAAAGAAATTGTCAGTATTGTTTATTACACTATTACATTGAAGAGATGATTTATTTGTACTAAAACATTAAACTTAGTTCAGTACTTTAAGGTGAGTACAGTCACCTTAATATTGGTATTAAGTAATTGTAGTTTTATGTTTAATTTTACTTTAGATATGGTGACTTAAAATATACTTCTGTATTGCAGAAGGTGATGCTTATGAACTGCAGTAAAATGGATGTGGTTATTTGTGCAAAAAAAGTTAATATTTTATGATGTATTTTGAATGTAGCAATGTAGTTCTACTGTGGTTTATAAACTTGAGTTCTGTTTTTGTATCTTTAGCTCTCTAATATGACTGCAATAAATCAGTGTTGTTTTGGAAAATAAATTGTTGGAAACAATTGTTTCCATGTGCCCTATAATAACAGTTGCCTTCAAAGTGCTATGGAAATTATTTTATCAAAATTTGTTGTAAACATAAACCAAGATCAAATGGACTGTAATTTATGTGGCAGCATTTCAGTTTAGAAGAAGTAGGAAAGATCCTTTTTTTGATAAAGCAGTAACTGTAGGTTCCATTCATGCTTGTCACATACAGTGAATGAACATTTCATTTCAGTTGCAGGTTAATTTTAAAAATGGTAGGTAGGTAGAAACTGATTACATTAACTTATGGACTATTAGATAGTGCTGCATATTATTTGTATAAGTTTCACAAAGAACGCTGTGCTAAACAAAACTGACTTGGGATTCAGTCCCGGGACTACTTATATGAGTAAAGTTAAGCACGTGCCGAATAACTGCCAGATCAGGGGCTTGGGTTCCTCCCCTGCCCCCGAACAGAGAGTGAGAGGGAGGGAGGAGGAGGGTCTGTATGAATATGGAATTAGTTCTACATCCAAACGTTGATTCTTAAATTTCAAGAATACTGAATGGCTGACAAGACTGAAGAAAGGATACAGTGTTTTTTTGGTCAGTGGTTTGAGTTCAACCTAGGATTAGTAGTGGCTGAAAGTTGCTGCCATCTGATGGCTAGTTATTGCGGGATGGCAAATCAATTTATCTCAGTTTAGTACTTAGTGGACAGGTGTTAACATTACCAAACCCACCTGTGATGGGGACTGGGCTTACCAGTGGTGCTTTCTAGTGATTAGGTCACTGTATCCCAGCTCTCTCCTGTTCCCAGTGTCCCTCACCAGCAATCACTCCAACGCTATGGTGGTCCACCTTTTGGTAGATAGCAACGTGGCCCTCCGGCTGGGTTACTATTTGGGTTCACCCTCTTCTGGGATAACAGAGTTAAACAAAATATATACAGTCCAACATCCCCACAAAAGGAAGGGTCTTCAGCCCACCTCTGGGCCCCTGTGGGTGGCATGCCATTGACTCAGTGATTACAGTAACTCTCTCTTCTCTGGGGGACAGGGTTGGGGAAAGGGGTTTAATGCCCCAGTGTCACTGAGCACCCCTGCATTCACACTCTACACACTAGTGTAATCATTTTGTACAAAATATGCATTGAGGTGACATTTGAAAACTAATATCAAATATTTTTGAGTGATATATGTACGTGGTGGGTATTAAGAGATATGGGTATATACTAAAAATATGACTAAAGTGTGCTTAAACTCGGCCTGTTGGGGAGTTGGTAAACAGGTCCCACATAGACAAAGGAATTTGAATTTGAATCTCTGACTGGCCTGTTCTTCAGGCAAAGGCAATGAAGTTCCATATTTGCACGTAAGTAGTAAGCAGGACCATCAAGACAGTAGGGAAAGGAGATGGCAGGAAACAGAACAATTTGCATTTAAGCTAACAAGTGGGGAAGGAAGAGCATGAAGCTTCCTTTACCACTAGACTCCATGTTGTCTTCCTAACAGCTTTAATAAACTTTACTTTGAAGGGTTACCCTCATAAAAATCAATTTCCCAGGTTTACTGGTCTCTAAAGAGTGGAGGTCTAAAGTGATAAGCAATTGAATCAACTGATTGTGTACAATATTACTTTATTATAAAAGTGCATAGAGTGAGAATAAATGCATAGATCTGAAATCTAATGATACACTGGTGATTAATATCACTGTGAAATGTATGTATTAACACTATATGAGGAAATATGGATACTTAATTATATTAAGTTTTAAAGTCTGTGGCCAAACAGGGAGAAACAGGTTCCCTCCCAGACAAGACAGAAGGCAGCTATTTACCTGTTTCCTATATAAATTAAGCATAGTGGAATCAAGACAATCATAGAATCATAGAATATCAGGGTTGGAAGGGACCTCAGGAGGTCATCTAGTCCAACCTCCTGCTCAAAAGCAGGACCCATCCCCAATTAAATCATCCCAGCCAAGGCTTTGTCAAGCCTGACCTTAAAAACTTCTAAGGAAGGAGATTCCACCACCTCCCTAGGCAACGCATTCCAGTGTTTCACCACCCTCCTAGTGAAAAAGTTTTTCCTAATATCCAACCTAAACCTCCCCCACTGCAACTTGAGACCATTACTCCTTGTTCTGTCATCTGCTACCACTGAGAACAGTCTAGATCCATCCTCTTTGGAACCCCCTTTCAGGTAGTTGAAAGCAGCTATCAAATCCCCCCTCATTCTTCTCTTCTGCAGACTAAACAATCCCAGTTCCCTCAGCCTCTCCTCATAAGTCATGTGTTCCAGACCCCTAATCATTTTTGTTGCCCTTCGCTGGACTCTCTCCAATTTATCCATATCCTTCTTGTAGTGTGGGGCCCAAAACTGGACACAGTACTCCAGATGAGGCCTCATCAATGTCGAATAGAGGGGGACGATCATGTCCCTCGATCTGCTCGCTATGCCCCTACTTATACATCCCAAAATGCCATTGGCCTTCTTGGCAACAAGGGCACACTGCTGGCTCATATCCAGCTTCTCGTCCACTGTCACCCCTAGGTCCTTTTCCGCAGAACTGCTGCCTAGCCATTCGGTCCCTAGTCTGTAGCTGTGCATCGGGTTCTTCCGTCCTAAGTGCAGGACCCTGCAGTTATCCTTATTGAACCTCATCAGATTTCTTTTGGCCCAATCCTCCAATTTGTCTAGGTCCCTCTGTATCCTATCCCTGCCCTCCAGCATATCTACCACTCCTCCTAGTTTAGTATCATCCGCAAATTTGCTGAGAGTGCAATCCACACCATCCTCCAGATCATTTATGAAGATATTGAACAAAACCGGCCCCAGGACCGACCCCTGGGGCACTCCACTTGACACTGGCTGCCAACTAGACATGGACACATTGATCACTACCCGTTGAGCCCGACAATCTAGCCAACTTTCTACCCACCTTATAGTGCATTCATCCAGCCCATACTTCTTTAACTTGCTGACAAGAATATTGTGGGAGACTGTGTCAAAAGCTTTGCTAAAGCTTTTGCCCTTGCTGAATCCATGTTGACTGTTCTTGATCACCTTCCTCTCCTCCAAGTGCTTCAAAATGGATTTCTTGAGGACCTGCTCCATAATTTTTCCAGGGACTGAGGTGTAGTCTGTCATTCCCCAAATTCTCCTCCTTCCCTTGTGCATCATATTGTGCAATGGACAGGATGTCAAGACAGGTGTAAGTGGGAAGCCATTGTGAGGAGCGGAGGTGGTGGTCAGAGAGAGGGGAGCACTAAAACAGAGAAGTTGAAGTGAATCATGTGTGGTGAAAATGACGTTGAGAGATTCCAACTGATGGGAAGCATCAGTCCGTAGTTGGAGGCCAAGAGAAGTGGTAAAGGGGATTCAGGGGTTGGGTGTAGATTATGGCAGTTGTGGTGGGAAGAGAGAGAGAAATGATGTTGTTGTTTCAAAATCACAGTTAAAGGGAAGGTTTGAAAGTGGGAAGAGGAAGAGGGGAGTCCTGCCACAACAGGGAAGTAGTGTGTGTGTGTGTGTGTGGGGGGGGAGAAAGTAAAGTAATCTATGGGCCTTTCAGCAGCCCTAGACCCAAATCTATTGTGAGACCATTAGGCTTTGGTGATTGTAAGTGAGGGAAAGGGGTGAGAAATGAGGGTAATGGACAGCATGGGATTTGTTAGAGATGAAACAGACATTCCAGAAAGAGAAGTTGAAGGGAGCAGAGCAGAGAAATAAACAGCAAGTTGGAGTAAGAGTGACAGACTCAAATGCAGGAGGAAAGGCCAGGGAGGGAATGAGTAGAAGGAAGGGGAACCTGAGAGAAGAGGTGCTGGATTGGGTCCATAAAGAGGAAGCAGGAAGAGGAGGAAAGGGAAGTGTATATGAGTGGATGACTATTGAGCTTTTTAATGTAAGTTTCAGTTCTTTAGATGGTAATATATATTTTTATCCCAACCAGCATAAATGAGCCTCTATATACTGCAGCATTCATGGTAAGACTCATTATACTGTTCAGAAGAAGAATAATATTTATCTTATAAAATAATTATTAAATTTAGGATCATGTTTATAAGGTGATTAAAGAGGCTTAGCTTTATGGAACCCATCCGTTTTGAAAAATAAAGCGTGCTATAGGAAATTACAGTATCTTGTTCTCCGTATTTTTTTTTTCATTTAGTGCAAACATGCTTTATTGGTACTAATGACAATTCACTGATGCAGAATGCCTCTTAATGAAATACTAAGAATTATTTATCAAATAACATTTTGCGTAAGATCAAAATCAGTTTATAAATCAGATTCCTTCACAAGTTTTAAAGAGTAAAACCAGTTTGCTAGGAGAGTCTATGAGAGTTTCAGTGGGTCATAGGGGGAACCAGGTCTTTTGTTTAGTCACAGTCCAGCTAGACACACTAAGTGTGTAAGTGCTGCATAGGCTGCCTCATGTTTCATTAGCAGTACGTTTCCACCCTTATGTGAAGGGGGACATCTCTGATGAGGCGAGTGTTGCTCAGTCACACACCATGGTTGGTACAAAGTTTGACCACTGTGACTGATTAACATGAAATTATGATGTGGAAGTCCACTGGAGATGGAGCTGATAGGGAACGATTGTATGGCTGGTTGAGTAAGATTTTTAATTTTGTTTTACTTTGCTCAGATCTGAATTTAAAATGTGGCTTCAGAGGGTGACAACCAATTAGTTCAACTAAATCACCACCAGGGAATTTGAGTTTGTTTTCTAAGTCTTAAAAATATCTAATTACACTATATTTGTCTTGGTAAAGGTGGGTCTGTAGAATTTTAATTTTGATTATGCAATATGTTATATATTAGCTGTTGCTTTTAATCCATTTCATACCGGAGTATAGCTCAGGGCTTGCTTTGATATTGCAGAACCTTACCTGAAATAACATGAGCCAGATTCCATCTAGCCCTTACTAAATATGACCAGGTTCCCTCTCACCAGCCCTCTCTCCTCCTCCACATCTATGTATTCACAAGAACCACTGGCTATCTCTTGGTTTATTACAACCAACGTCAAGTAATAGAGACCCCTCTCCACCTGTTTGAGAAGCATTCATTGGTGAACCTCCCTCACCCCACTACATGGAGTAGGAATTAAAGATGTGAAGCCAAAACAAATGGTCTAAGTAAAAAAAAAAAAAAAAATAAAAACAGGATTGTGAAGTTAGGAATTAAATGTCTGTTTTGTTTTTTTTGGCCATAGAATTAGATGTGAGCAGAGAGAAGAAATCAAGGGTATATGGTGCAGCATTGCCAATCTCGAGCATTCAAAAATCATGTGTCACGCCTCCAAAAATCATGAAAGTGGTATCAGAGTCATGAGATTTTTTTTTAAATAATTAATTTTGGGTTCTTTTTATATGCTTTCTAGTTTCAGCATTTCGGGTGTGCTGGCTTCAAGTTTTCAAGCTTTTCTCCATAACCATGAGTGCTAGAAACTTACTTTCTTTTTAAAATGAAAGGTGATATTCTTATGCAGTCTCCTTATCCAGGAGTTAGGGCTTCAGGAAATACATGAAAAATTGCAAGAATCTTGATAAAACTGGCAATACTGATGGTTTTTCAGCTGTTGTGGATTGGATGTGCGATGCATGGGCACCTTGAAGAACAAGGTCTGATGTGGCCACAGTGGTTGCAAAGATGAAATACATGTTCATTTTACTGAAGTGCTAAAACAAATGAAGGAATGTAAAATACTGCAAAAGATTACCTTATTTAAACCATATTTTAGACCCATGGACATTTCTACCCATCTTCAGTCTTTTCCAGCTGTAGCAAACAAAGGGGAAGGCCCTGCAAAATGTTGAGCATTAGGGGCCCCAATACAGTTAAGCATTTAAATGTGACTAAACTCTAAGTGCACAAGTAGTCCCATTGCAGTTGAGACTGCTCTCCTGCTTAAAACGAAGTACGTAGTTACTTGCTTTGTTGGACTGAGGACAGAGAGCTCAGCATTTTGAAGGACTGAACCTTACAAATATGAAAATGTTAGGTCCTCCAGTTATGCACAAAGCTTAACAGGAAAAGTGATTTTAAAAAAAATGAGATTTATAACAATATGGCAGACAGAAGAGAGATTTTTAGAAAGGCAGTAGTGATAAAATTGCAGCTCTGGGTCCAATTGTCCTTATATGATTAAAATGTTCAAGATATTGAGCCTAATTATATTCATTCTCAAGTGGATGGTAAAACTCGTATTAATTTCTATGGAAACAGGATCAGGCCCATTGTTTCCAGTCTGTTTTTAAAGTTATATATAGTTGGAGTTGGTTGCAATGAGAGAAGATTTCTGTGAAAAAAAATTGTGCATTTCCATCCCTTCCTAATTTTTAATTGCAATTTCATGCTTTCCAAAATCTGTCTATCAAAAATGTTACTTTTGGCATACCTAGTGTACCTTGGATTATATGCAGATGTTCCTCTTGACTAATGACGGTTGAAAAATGACTTATTAATAATCAGCATGACAATGTTGAAATCAGAGATTTCAAGGAAAAAAATAAAGTTAGTAATATTTTGTAGTATTTCCATCTTATCGACTGTCAATAGACTAGGACATTAAGATCACTCAATCATATTCTTATGTGGCAATCAGAGTAAATCTCTCAAACACTTTTTTATTGAGCAATAGAAATTGCAGCTATCTGTGACGATTGAGTAGCATTTGGAAAAGGAGCGAGGGGAAGCTTTCATAGCACCATGACTACGTTATATCTGGTATTAAAGTTAGCCAAGCAAAGCGAGGTGCTACACTCAACTCAATGGCATTTTTGTTTGTCCATCTGTCATGCCCACTCTGAAGAGTTTATAATCTGAAGGCAAATAACAAAGAAAGGGTGGTGGAAATGGGTAGCAGGCAAGCAAAGGGGTAGCAGATGTCATGGTTGATATAACACTTACTAAGAAATAACTAAAATGGCGTGTGTGTGTGTATAGTGAAGATAAAGTAAATCAAAACAGATGCATCTCAGGGCTATCCTGATGAATTAGTGGTTTAAAGGATTACCCGACCCCAGTGGGTGCATGTCCAGGCATACAATTAACCGTTTTAATTCCCTTTTAACAGAGTGATCTACACTGAATATTAAGCTGTTGTTCATCTCATTATCTTTGTTTTCCCTCTATTAGAATAACGCTAAGAAGTTGTTTTCAGCTGAAAAATCGTCTTCACACAAGTGAACTCTGAGGGTAGTTCAAGTGCATTAGACAAAGCCCCTCTCATGAACAGCCCCATCAGCTCTGTTCATGCTCCTTTAGGTGTTTTGGAGTGAATGAGGATTTAGGCATTTTCAGTTCCATCAGTGTTTTGCAGACTCCCACTAGCCCTGATATCAATCTAGGGAATTCAGAGATCCAAGACATTGTATATTTTAATAGGTCTTGCTTGAAAGTGGTTGAATATAATATGATTAGGTCTGTTTAAAGCAGAGTCTTAACAAAGTATTATTTTAACAATTTTTCTCCTCAGTCTTTTTTTGTGTTGGAGCCAGCATGTAATATCTCTTCTCCTAAACTTCATATTGTAAAATATCACCAGATGGCAACTAACTGGAAAGAGATCAATTTTTGTTATGCCATTTGTTGATGCTTATACATTCCACTGTGGGTGGTACTCCCACTATGGTTTCCTATTCTCTATTTCCCAAGTCACAGTTCATTTGTGAATAAGTTTTGCCAAATACTGTTATGGTGATACTGTTTGTGGATATTGTAATTCACTAGAGAACTGTCAATCTAAATACTCAAACACATGAAGCTGGCTATGATGAAGTGTGTCTATTTAATGTAGGCCCTGATCATATAAGCAGCTTCACCAAAGATGTCTGCACTGGTCTGAGGCTAGTTAACTATTAACTAGAACAAACATGGTGAGGACAAAGTTTTTACTTTGGGAAGGTCCTCTACCTTCCACAACCCTAAATAATCCCCATCTTTCCCATAGGAATAGATTGATGGTGTGAGAAGGACATTGATCCTTGAGGATATTCCTCAACATGATAAAATACAACAATTTTGAGTTAGGCAGAAATTTTGGACTTAAACTATGAGAGTGTTCCTTTAATAAAATTAAAATGTTATATTTGAAGAAATTACATTAATGGGTTGGTATTTAGGCCCTCAGAATGTTGGTGGTGAACCCATATTAACCAGAACCACCTTTAAACAAGTTTGTAATAGCAAGCTGCCAATGCACCACTAAGTAGATCCTTTGCCAGTATAAGATGGGGCATGTACCACATTAAATGTTTTTTTTCAAAACTGTTGTAGACTACTACTGCTTCTCCCTGTGTAGAATGGACACAAACTATGTACAATCTTGTTGGTAAAAAAATATGTCTAGGTATTACGATTTGAACTCTAAAGACAGGGAGAAAGGTAGAGGAAAAGGCACTGTAGAGGGGCCTGAGCATTGCAAATATTACAAGCTGTGTTTAGAGAAAGATCACTGCTCCCACCATTGAAATGTTATCACTGTTGGCATGAGAGGGAAGACTCTAAAAAATGTACAGAAACGCTATATAATTGTTTTAGGCAGTATATGAAGATTACTTCATTTTAATGGAGCTTTGGGGGATTTTGGGATAACAGAACAGAATTACTCTAAATGGAACTTGGCTAGTGCATCGCAGCTAATCGTTTTGGTCTTACAAAAAGTCCCCAGGCTCTGATAGGCCAGAAGTAGTCAGGAGCTTTTATTTTTCATCTCAAAGACTGTACCTGCAACAATCCAATACCCTTGACCCTGTGCTGGAGTATTCCTTCAACACAGAAATATTATATTTCCTTCAGAAATATTATATTTCCTTCAGAAATATTTATTTCCTTCAGAAATAAAACTGTCACTTGTAGAATGGCAACCACCACTTCTTGCAGTACTTAAATTCAACTTGGAGATCTCCCGTCAAAGTGCTGATGAGACCCATCCCTGCTGAGTTTCAGACTTCATGAGCCCAATCTTAGCCAGGGCTGCAGTAGGGCATAGGAAAAGACGTAACTGAACATGAAACTGACAAAAACTGGATTTTTTTCTGCATTAGCTGACTTCTTTCTCAGAATGAATAAGTTTCTACCATTTATAGTTTGGCCATTTCCTGTGCATTTTTCATGAGAAGGAGACTATCTTTTACCTGAAAAAATATGAATGCACAATAATAAAAGTCCAACTCCTTTTATGACACCTGTGTTTGGGTGTGGGAGATTAAAGTATACAAAAGGAACTAGCATTAATGATGTAGTGGATCTGTTGGGCATTTGGAAAATATGTTTATGAAGAACATATTTTAATGACTAGTCTGCTGTTAGATCTATTATGGAGAATATAACCAGTGGGTGAATCTATTTTCTTATTGCCTCTATTCATTTTGAAACTCATTTTGAAACAACTATTAGTTGTGCAGACTAGCAGATAAAATATAGTAATGTTAAACAAAGAAACACAAAAATAGCCCTAATATGTAGTTACCTGAAAAAGTGTCACTCTAAGAAACATAGCTTTATTTATTTATTTATTTATTTATTTATTTTAAAAGGATGAAAAGTAGATGACAGGTAGAGATCTCACACTGAGATATGCAGTCTTCATTTTGTGTAACATTACCTTTGATTATCTAAGTGTGCAGATTGTAAAACAGAGCAACGGCCCTTCTTCCCTGATTGTTGTTTTACTGCCACCAAAATTAACTTGTGCAGTGTAAGATACTCCATAAAATAATACTTAAATTTATTTTAGTATGACTATTATTCTCATCTCATGGAGAATAAAGATAATACAGGTGAATAAATTCTAGAACAAAATATTCTGTGCTTAATAGTTGCTTAGATAAACAAAAAATGCATATAGCCTTCCTCACCTCTTGGGCTCCTATGCAGGTCGCTTTCACGATGGTTGTGATAATTACTTGCTTGTAGAACAAGAGATCTGAAGTTGCTCCTAAACCTTGTTCTGCCCTGATATGCCAGCATTGCTGGTATTGTTAAATTTGATGATCACTTTCAGTCATTTGTTTTGTGTTATAGTCAGAATAAGACTCTAAAATCTAGAGTTTAGTCTAAAGTCTAAACTCAACAGTTGCTAAGGTTGTGTTATGCAGGATCCCGCAGAGCCACGAATGGTGCTGGTTGTAAGCATGTCATTTTAGATGGTTCTGGTTTCGTACACTCCTTTGCATTTCCCAACCGTGGTGAAGAATACGTTTTGGTGCAGGAGAGAGGTTCTAAGTAGACTTGGTCAAAAATGGGAACTTTCATCCCATAGGAAATTCTGATATTTTGACATCTGTTTTTGTCCTGAGTAGGGATGAAAATGCAAACTATTGAAATTTTTAATGGACTGAAAAGTTTGGAAGAGTCAAAATATTGTGTTTTGATGTGCTCATAATCAAAATACTATATAATGAGTCACTTCAACATTGTATTGTGTCCATGTCAACCTGAGCAGCCATAACACATCATAGGAGTTGCGGTTTTGGTGCTGCCCCTCTTTTCCTGAATGGGTCAGGCTTCCTAGCCAGACACTTACATGATGCACATTAGTCATGGGACTCCCATGTTACACTGCAGTGGTTCAACCAGAGGAGAGACTGCATTGCTTCATGGGAAATGTAGTGCAGCCAGGAAACTCTGTTTCTAGAGTTAGAATTTAAAGCCAGAAGTGAAAACCAGCCTCATCTGGTCTGACCACATGTATATCACGGGCCACCAACACCACCCAGCACTTGTACTCTAAACCCTAAAACTGAAATTAGATCAAGCCCTCAGGAGACTTAACTGTTATGTGCCAAAGGCAGAGAATAGGAGGAAATGAGGTGCACTAGTGCCTGAGGTGCCTGCAATGGCAGGGAAATGATTAAGTGAGATATAACCAAATAATCGTGGCAAGTGACCCATGCCCACATGCTTCAGAAGAAGGCAAAAAATCCAAAGGTCACTGCCAATCTGACCTGGGGGGAAATTGCTTCCTGACCCCACAGCTGGCAATCTGAGCATATGAGCAAGAGCCAGTCAGCCAGGCACCTGAGAGAGAGGATGCTCGGTGCCACCTCAGAGTCCTGGCCCCTAGAGGAGAATGTGAAACCCAGAGTGCAACTTTCATGGTGCACTGCAAGGAGCACAGCTCAGGCAGATACAGTGCAATGTTGAACTGACCTGAAATGAAACATTTTGATTTGATTTGACAAACCGAAGTATTTTGTTTTGATTTCCCCAATGAAAAATAAAGTGAACAAAATCAAAAGTTTCTCTTGAAAAAATATTGATTGGGTGGAAACTGCATTTTCCACTGAAAAAAATTCTTGGCAATTCCTGACCAGCTCTAGTTTTTAAGTTAGGATAATGAGAGAAGCTCAGAAGGATTTATTATTTTTTAAAGACCCTAATCATGTTGTTTAACTGTAGGAAGGATGCAAATGGAATCAGTGCAGACATGGTATTACATTACCTTTCTGAGATGTCATCTGTAATCTTTGTTTTTATAGCACTGTCAGCACTAACAAGCCTGTTATATGTTTTTGTTGTCTCCAAAGAGCCAAAAATATATTGGTTGCAACAAAAGTGATGATTTTTTTTCAAAAAAGGTTTCAGTAGCACATACAACTATGTAGGTACCTGCTCTCCAGAACAAAATCAGATTCTATGATTGTTTGTTTAACTACTTACAAATCCTAAACTGATCTGAAATTGTACCTTTCTATGAATACCATGACACACATGAGCAAGCAAAGGCTTCTTTTTCAGAGGTAGGAGTGTAATATTCCTTAAAGAATTAGAATTAGAGTTTAGCTTTTAACATTTGGGATTTGTTTTGGGGTTTTTTTTGTACAATTTTTTAAAGTAAAGGACTTTTTTGGAATGTTCTACTTCTAAATTTACAGCAGGGAATTGATAGGCCCAGACTATTTAATGTATTCCCTATAGTATTAACATTCAGAATGTCCCTGAATGTTGGGAAAATTCAGGTCTACATCTTATCTTCACTACTGGCACCTTTCTCTAATGGGCTGCTCTAAACCCCCAGATCCTCCCTCTATGTCTACACTATGAAATTAGGTCGATTTTATAGAAGTCGATTTTTAGAAATTGATTTTATACAGTTGATTGTGTATGTCCCCACTAAGCACATTAAGTTGGTGGAGTGTGTCCTCAATACCGTGATTAGCATCGACTTACAGAGTCCCCACAGTTCCCGCAGTCTCTGCGCCCATTGGAATTCTGGGTTAAGCTCCCAATGCCTGATGGGGCAAAAACATTGTTGAGGGTGGTTTTGGGTACATGTCGTCAGTCAGCCCTCCCTCCCTCTGTGAACACAACGGCAGACAATCATTTTGCGCCTTTTTTCCTGGGTTACCCTTGCAGACGCCATACCATGGAGAGCATGAAGCCCACTCAGATCACCACTGCTGTTGTGAGCATTGTAAACACTTTGCGCATTATCCTGGAGTATATGCAGAACTGCGCTAAGAGACGCCAGCACGAGGACGATTGTGATGAGGACATGGACACAGACGTTCCTGAAAGCATGGGCTGTAGCAATTGGGACATCATGGCAGCAGTGGGGCTGGTTGATATAGTGGAATGCTGATTCTGGGCCCGGCAAACAAGCACAGACTGATGGGACCGCACAATGTTGTAGGTATGGGATGATTCACAGTGGCTGCGAAACTTTCGCATGTGTAAGGCCACATTCCTTGAACTTTGTGAGTTGCTTTCCCCGGCCTGAAGTGCAGGAATACCAAGATGAGAGCTGCCCTGACAGTTGAGAAGCGAGTGGCGATAGCCCTGTGGAAGCTTGCAACGCCTGACTGCTACCGGTCAATCAGGAATCAATTTGGAGTGGGCAAGTCTACTGTGGGTACTGCTGTGATCCAAGTAGCCAATGCAGTCACTGACTTTGTTATCAAGGGTAGTGACTCTGGGAAATGTGCAGGTCATACTGGATGGCTTTGCTGCAATGGGGTTCCCTAACTGTGGTGGGGCAATAGACGGAACGCATATCCCTGTCTTGGCACTGGACCACCTTGCCAACCAGTACGTAAACCACAAGGGGTACTTCTCAGTGGTGCTGCAAGCACTGGTGGATCACAAGGGACGTTTCATCACCATCAACGTGGGATGTTTAAAAGCTTGCTGGCACTCTTTGCTGTCTAGGTTAGACCTCAGCGCAACCAACATTCCCATTGTTATTGCTGCTTGCTGGGTGCTCCATAATATCTGTGAGAGTAAGGGGGAGATGTTAATGGAAGGGTGGGAGGTTGAGGCAAATCGCCTGGTGGCCGATTTTGAGCAGCCAGATATCAGGGCAATTAGAAGAGCACAGCTAGGCGCGCTGCGCATCAGAGAGGCTTTGAAAACCAGTTTCATGACTGGCCAGGCTACGGTGTGACAGCTGTGTGTGTTTCTCCTTGCTGGAAACCTGCCCCCTTTGTTGATTTTAATTCCCTGTAAGCCAACCACCCTCCCCCCTTCAATCACAGCTGGCAAAAGAAATAAAGTCCCTATTGTTTTGAAACCATGCATTCTTTCTTTATTAATTAAAAAAAAAAGTGAGATAACTGACAAGGTAGCCCGGGTGGGGTGCGGGAGGAGGGAAGAACAAGGCCACATTGCTTATTGTAGCCACACTATAAATCAAAACTGTTTGAATGACAGCCTTCTGTTGCTTGGGCCATCCTCTGGAGTGGAGTGGCTGGCTGCCCGGAGCCTCTCCGCCCTGCGTTCTTGGGCGTCTGGGTGAGGAGGATATGGAACTTGGGGAGAGGGGCAGGCAGTTACACAATAGATGCAGTGGGGGTCTGTGCTCCTGTTGGCTTTGCTGCAGCTCCAACAGACACTTCATCATGTCCATTTGCTCCCCCGTTAGCCTCAGCGTTGCCTCCTGCCTCTGCTCTTCATGCCCCCTTAATGCTTTCCTGACCTCTTGCCATTGAATGCCTCCATGCATTAAGCTGTGCCCTATTGGTGCGGGAGGACTGCATGAGCTCGGAAAACATGTCATTGCGAGTGCGGGTTTTTTCGCCTTCTAATCTGCAATAACCTCAGGGATGGAGATGATGGGAGAACATAGAAACATTTGCATCTAGGGGGAGATAAAAAGGGAGAGTAAAATTTAAGATGATACATTTCTGAGAACAAAAGGGACAGTGAATCAAGCAATTCACATCAGACAGCACATGTGCTTTAGGTAAAAGGTCACATTTTGCCTTTTTTATTGACCGCCTGCCGGTATGGTGACACATCACACACAGCTGGGCAACAGAATTAGGTTTCCAGGCAGCCATGGTGAGCCTTTTCGTATGTGGGGTTGGCTTCTTCCACCTTCATAACATGTGGGAATGGTTTCAAACTTCAGCGCCATCCTTTCCCATAGCAAGCAATGCCGGTTGGGTTTCGCATTTAGAAGGAGGGACTGCGGTTTTCGGGTGGATGTGCAGGACACACCTCCCCCCACCCCACCACATGGCTATTCTCTGGGATGATCCCTTCACCCCTCCCCCCGCCGCATGGCTATTCTCTGGGATGATCCCTTTTAGCCAAGCACAAACAACCCAGCATGAACGGGGTCCTTTTACTGTTCCCTTTCAAAAATTCCCCTATTTCAACCAGGTGACCATGAAATATATCACTCTCCTGAGGCTAACACAGAAAGATAAAGACTGAATGTTGCTTGAATGCAACCAAAACCCAGGACCATTCGCTGCCATGTTTTGTGCTGCAATGATTCCAGACTACTTGCTACTGGCTTGGCGTGGTAAAGTGTCCCACCGTGGAGGACGAAATAAGGCAGCCCTCCTCAGAAACCTTCTGCAAAGGCTTTCAGAGTATCTCCAGGAGAGCTTCATGGAGATGTTCCTGGAGGATTCCCGCTCCATCCCCAGACACGTTAACAGACTTTTCCAGTAGCTGTACTGGCCACGAATGCATCCCAATTCTTCAGGGCAAATCATACATTAAACACTATTGCTTTTAAACCCTGTACTGTAGTTACAAATGTGCACTCACTAGAGCTGCCTTCTCCAGCTTCAGGGTCGGGGATCCCGCCTTGATAGGGTATTGGCTCCAGGGTGATGAAAAGGTCCTGGCTGCTGGGGAGAACGGATTCACTGCTTGCCTGCTACACAATCTCCTCCTCCTCATCCACAAAATCCTCTTCCCTGTTGCGTGAGACTCCCCCCTTGCAGGTATCCAGGGACAGTGGTGGGGTAGTGGTAGGGTCCCCCCATAGAATGCCATGCAGCTGATCATAGAAGCGGCATGTATGGGGCTTTGACCTGGAGTGACCGTTTGCCTCCTTTGTCTTTTGGTAGGTTTGCCTGAGCTTCTTAACTTTCACGTGGCACTGCTGTGTGTCCCTGTTGTAGCCTCTCTCCACCATGCCCTGTGTGATTTTGGCATATATATTAGCATTTCTTCTTTTTGATCGGAGTTCGGCCTGCACAGATTCTTCTCCCCAAACGGCAGTCAGATCCACTGTCTCCCTTTTGGTCCATGCTGGAGCTCGTTTGCGATTCTGGGGGGACTGCATGGTCACCTGTGCTGCTGAGCTCGTCACGCTGACCAAACAGGAAATGAAATTCAAAATTTCCCGTGGCTTTTCCTGTGTACCTGGCTAGTGCATCTGAGTTCAAAGTGCTGTCCAGAGCAGTCACGTTGGAGCACTCTGGGATAGCTCCTGGAGGCCAATAACGTCAGATTGCATCTGCACTACCCCAAATTCGACCTAGCAAGGTTGATTTTACCGCTACTCCCCTCGCCGGGGAGGAGTACAGAAGTCGATTTTAAGAGCCCTTTAGGTCGACGGAACGGGGTTGGTTGTGTAGACGCATTCATTTTAAAATCAGCCTAACACGGCTAAATTCGACCTAACCCTGTAGTGTAGACCAGAACTCAGTGCCTTTTAAATGTTAATGTGATGTGAGTTCATCTACTCTAGGAGACTCTCCTGTACTGCAGAACTGAGACACATCAGGTAAAAGGGAGTATCTTCTCCTGTCCTGCAGAGTTTCCAAGTCTTGTAGAAGTGTAGTCCCAGGAACTGTTTAGTGAGAGAAAGCATTGCTTCCCCTCTCTCAAGGAGCTTCTTGGTTCTGTAGGAAAGGAGAGTCTTTGTCTTACAGCTTGTGAGGAATGCAGAGATGACGGCTTTTGCCTTTAACTGTTTCTATATTAAACTGTTCATTAGAAATCTAACCTTTACCTAAGCATATGATACCAGGCTACTTACATGTATAAGTAGCACTACTCCTTCATCATTCTAACATGCCAACAATGTGCCAGGTACTTTACAACATATGATACAAGACAGTCCCTGCCCCAAGGAGCTTACAGTGTAGCTAGTGACTATAATAAATGCATTGACTTAGAAATAGAATGAACAAGTAAAACGTACAACATGGCAAGATTGGTTACACAATTTGTTTTCAAGAAGCAGTTAGCAACATGTTGTTGTGCTGAGAATGGGGTTTGTAAGCTTGTTAGAAGAAGTGTGTTTTAAAGATGAGACTTGATTTTCGGGTATATGTGTGTGGATGTTTGACTAAATCAAGGAAGAGATTCCAAGTGTACCATGGTACGTGGAAGAAAGCTCAGAAGTAGGACTAAGAATAAGATACAAAAACCTTGAAGGTTTCAAGTGGGTTGGGTTTTAAAGGAGGAGGAGATTAGTAGAGCATTTGTGGGAGCCGGATTATGAGGGGCTTTGAAGGTCAAGTGGTCACATCATAGGATCTGGGTTCTTTTCCCTGTTCTGAAACAGACTATGACTTTGGGTAAATCACTAAACTTCTGTATTTCTTTTTCTCAATCTGTAAAATGGGGATAATATTTGCCTATCAGATAGGGATGTTATGAGGACTACCTAAATCTTGGCAAAGTGTTTTGAAAAGGTAAAGTGCTGTGTTAGTGGTCTAAATATTTATATTAATTTCACAGTCTCTGTGTGGAAGGTGGTGTAGAAGTACAAAGCATTTTTATTATGACCCTTTGGAGTATGGCACATATTTAGGTAGTAATTAATATATTTTATGTAACCAAAATTTATATAAGCTATTAAAGTTTCTGCAGGGTATGTTTCTTCCTAGCTAGTAACTGTATAGAAAAGTTGACTAGAAAAAGATGCTACTTTTGTGAACATTGCAGTGTTAATCAAAAGAAGCTCTTTCAGAGCTATGCCCCCGTGGTGGTTTTGATATATGTGCAGTTTAATTTTGCACTTTAGAAAAAAGTTGCTAAATTCACATGTTGGTACCTTAATATGTAGCCGGAGGTGTGAAAAGAAATCATATGGTCAGTTGACAAAAGTAAACCTTACAGCACTTTCATGATCTATTGATTTAATTTTCTGATTAGAAGGGAACCTCAGTATCTTGGCACAATAGAAAGGGGTTGCAGTGATTCATTTTGTGAAAGCAAACTACAATGCAACAGAGAACCTATATTTTTCTGCATGGAATACTCAGTCTTACCCAGAATGTTTTTATGACAAATGAGGAAGTGGTATTGATTCAGGTTTCCCAAAGGCAGGAGAAAGCTGTCTACCTTCCTAATAAATTGATTAAAGCAGTCGTTTATTTATGGTCACCAAATTCCAGAACATGGGTTACACTGAAAATGGAGGTCCAGGAACATCTGGACATGGGGTTGCATCCCTGACCATCTTGGCTAATAGCCATTTAGGGACCTACTCTCCATGAATTTATCTAATTCTTCTTGATCCTAGTTATACTTTTGGCCTTCATAGCATTCCCTGGCAACGATTTTCACAAGTGGACTGTGCGGTGTGTGAAGAAACGCTTCCTTTTGTTTGTTTTAAACTTGATGCTTATTAATTTCATTGAGTGATTCCTGTTTTTTTGGTTATCACATTCTCCACACCATCATGATTTTATAGATTTCTATTGTATCCCCACCTTAGTTGTCTCTTTTCTAAGATGAACAGTCCTAGTTCTTTAATCTCTCCTCATATGGAAGCGGTTCCATATCCCTAATCATTTTTGCTGCCTTTCTTTGTACCTTTTCCAGTTCTAACATCTCTTTGAGATGGGGAAACCAGAACTTCATGCAGTATTCAAGGCATGGGTGTACCATGGATTTATATAGTGGCATTATGCTCTTTTCTGATTATTATCTATCCCTTTCTTAATGGTTCCTAACATTCTTTTTTTGACTGCCACTTCACATTGAGCAGATGTTTTCACTATCCACGATAACTCCAAGATCTTTCTTGAATATAACCCATAGACACCATTGTGACAGGTTCAGTCACAGAGACCCCCTTGGGGCCGTCACCTGATGTGCTGAAACTACCTCTGAGCCTGTTTTTCCTCTCAGCTTGGGACTCCAGAACCCTGTCTTGTTGAGCCAGACACACAAGCCTGCTGCAACGCAGACCCAGGGTCTTAACCACGTCCCCAAAGCTGCAGGCTTTAAATGAAAAACACTCAGCAGGTACTCCTGTCTCCAGCAGCCAGACATCCAGCTCCCAATGGGATCCAAACTCCAAATAAATCCGTTTTACTCTGTATAACGCTTATCCAGGGTAAACTCATAAATTGTCCACCCTCTAGAACACCAATAGAGAGAGATGCACAGCTGTTTGCTCCCCCAGGTATTAATCATTTACTCTGGGTTTAATAATAAACAAAAGTGATTTTATTAAGTATAAAAAGTAGGATTTAAGTGATTTCAAGTACACTTCTATCCCGATATAACACGGGTTTGCATACAATGTGGTAAAGCTCCGACATGCTGCTCTGAGCAGTGTGTTAAGGGTGCCAGGCTGGGGCCGAGGAGTTGGACAAGGGGCAGAGGGTCTCGGGGTGGTCAGTGGCTCCCCCTTCAGGGTCTGGGAGGCAGGAGCTGTGGGGGGCACTTTTGGGGGCCCTGCAGTCCCAGAGTGGCCTGGTGGATTAGTGGGGGGCCGGGAGCAGCCTGCTCCGCTTCCCTCACCCTGGTCCCAGCCATGTCACTCGGGGGAGAGGGCTTGGGGGAAGGGATCCCCCCGCACTCACCAGCAGCAGCAGAAGCAGAGCAGCCAGGCCGCAGCCCACTCCACTCCACCAGCTCCCAGCCGCGGCCCTCCGCTTTCCGCTGCAGATGAGTGCGGGACCTTTCCCCAACGCCCCCACCAGTGACATGGCTGAGGCTGGGGCGAGGAAAGCAGATCGGGCTGTGGCTGCATTGCTTCTTTTCCCACCGCCAGTGAGTGTGGAGGGAGTCCTTTCCCCAACCTCCCCGCACTCACTGGTGGCGGAAGTAGAGCAGCCCGACCCCAGCCCGCTCCACTCCACCAGCTTCCAGCCACGGTGCTCTGCTTCCCGCTGCAGGTGAGTACAGGGGGTGTCCTTTCCCCAACATCCCTGCACTCACCAATGGTGAGAAGCAGAGCACCGTGGCTGGGAGGTGGCGGAGTGGAGGAGGCTGGGGCCTTTGGAGGGGGCGGTCAGGGAACAAGGAACCCGGGGGGGGGCAAAGCAAGTTTGATATAACGCGGTCTCACCTACAACGCGGTGAGATTTTTTTGTCTCCCGAGGACCGTGTTATATCGGGGTAGAGTTGTAATAACAGACAGAACAAAGTAAGTTACCAAACAAAACAAAAACACACAAGTCTAAGCCTAATACATTAAGAAACTGAATATAGGTAAATCTCACCCTCAGAGATGTTCCAATAAGCCGCTTTCACAGACTAGACTCCTTCTTAGTCTGGGCCCAATCCTTTCCCCGGTACAGTCCTTGTTCCAGCTCAGCTGGTAGGTAGGAGATTTCTCATGACTGGCCACCCCCCTTGTTCTGCTCCAACCACTTTTATAGTTTTGGCCCAAGGCAGGAATCCTTTGTCTCTCTGGGTTCCCACCCCTCCTTTTTAAATGGAAAAGCACCAGGTTTAAGATGGATTCCAATATCAGGTGACGTAGTCACATGTCATTGTAAGACCTCAATTTTCATTACCCATAGGGTGGCCCCCACTTACACAAGAAGGCTTGCAGGTAAATAAACCATCTACAACCGATTGTCCTAGTTAATGGGATATGTGAACTTCAAGATTTCAAGCCACTGTTAATGGTCCACACTTTGCATAATTACAATAGGACCTCAGAGTAATACTTCATATTTCTAGTTTTAGATACAAGAATGATACATTCATACAAATAGGATGAACACTCAGTAGATTATAAGCTTTGTAATGATACCTTACAAGAGACCGTTTGTATAAAGCATATTCCATTTACATCATATTCACACTTATAAACATATTTCCATAAAACATATGGATTGCAACATCACAGCCATCATTTTGTATGTATAGTTTGGATTATTTCTCCAATGTGCATTACTTTGTACTTATCAGCATGAATTGCATCAGTAATTTTGTAGCCTGATCACCCAGTTTTGTGATATCCCTTTGTAACTCTTCATAATCTACTTTGGACGCAACTATCTTGAAATTTTGCCACCTCACTGTTCACTTCTTTTTCTAGATCATTTACAAATATGTTGAACAGCATAGTTCCCAGTACAGATCCTCTCTCTATTGTGAAAAATGACCATTAATTCATATCCTTTGGTTTCTTATCTTTTAACCAGTTACTGATCCATGAGAGGACCTTCCCTCTTGCCCCACGACTGCCTACTTTGATTAAGCACCTTTAATAAGAGACCTTGTCAAAGGCTTTCTGAAAATCTAAGTACACTATACTGGATCACCATTGTCCAGATAAAATCATAGAAGACTAGGGTTTGAAGAGACCTCAGGAGGTCATCTAGTCCAACCCCCTGCTCAAAGCAGGACCAACCCCAACTAAATCATCCCAGCCAGGGCTTTGTCAAGACGGGCCTTAAAAACCTCTAAGGATGGAGATACCATCACCGCCCTAAGTAACCCATTCCAATGCTTCACCACCCTCCTAGTGAAATAGTTTTTCCTAATATCCAGCCTAGACCTCCCCCACTGCAACTTGAGACCATTGCTCCTTGTTCTGTCATCTGCCACCACAGAGAACAGCCTAGCTCCATCCTCTTTGGAACCTCCCCTTCGGGTATTTGAAGGCTGCTATCAAATCCCCCCTCACTCTTCTTTCTGCAGACTACATAAGCCCAGTTCCTTCAGCCTCTCCTCATAAGTCATGTGCCCCAGCCCCCTTATCATTTTCTTTGCCTTCCGCTGGTCCCTCTCCAATTTGTCCACTTCCTTTATGTAGTGGGGGGGCCAAAAACTGGATGCAATACTCCAGATGTGGCCTCACTAGTGCTGAATAGAGGGGAATAATCCCTTCCTTCGATCTGCTGGCAACGCTCCTACTAATGCAGCCCAGTATGCCGTTAACCTTCTTGGCAACAAGGGCACACTGTTGACTCATATACAGCTTCTCATCCACTGTAATCCCCAGGTCCTTTTCTGCAAAACTGGGAAAAGTCGGTCCCCAGCCTGTAGCAGTGCATTGGATTCTTCCATCCTAAATGCAGGACTCTGCGCTTGTCATTGTTGAACCTCATCAGATTTCTTTTGGCCCAATCCTCCAATTTGTCTAGGTCACTCTGGACCCTATCTCTACCCTCCAGTGTATCTACCTCTCCCCTTGGCTTTGTGTCATCCGCAAACTTGCTGAGGGTGCAGTCCATCCCATCATCAGATCATTAATGAAGATGTTGAACAAAACCGGCCCCAGGACCGACCTAGGGCACTCCGCTTGATACTAGCTGCCAACTAGACATCAAGCCATTGATCACCACCCATTGAGCCCGACGATCTAGCGAGCTTTGTATCCACCTTATAGTCCATTCATCCAATCCATACTTTTTTAACTTGCTGGCAAGAACACTGTGGGAGACCATATCAAAAGCTTTGCTAAAGTCAAGGTATATCACACCAACCACTTTTCCCCATATCTGCAGAGCCAGTTATCTCATCCTAGAAGGCAATCAGATTGGTCAGGCATGACTTGCCCTGGGTGAATCCATGTTGACTGTTCCTGATCACCTTCCTCTCCTTCAAATGCTTCAAAATGGATTCCTTGAGGACCTGCTCCACGATTTGTCGGAGGACTGAGGTGAGGCTGACCGGTCTGTAGTTCCCTGGATTCTCCTTCTTCCCTTTTTTAAAGATGGGCACTATATTTGCCTTTTCCAATCGTGTCACACTCAAGGCAGGACTAAGTAATAACTAGGCCTTTCCTGACCGGTGCTGTCTAACCTGTTCTTAAAAATCTCCAGTGATGGAGATTTCACAGCCTCCCTAGGCAATTTGCCCCAGTGCTTAACTACCCTGACAATTAGGAAGTTTTTCCTGATGTCCAACCTAAATATCCCTTGCTGCAATTTAAGCCTATTGCTTCTTGTCCTATTCTCAGAGGTGAAAAAGAGCAATTTTTCACCCTCCTCCTTGTAACAAACTATTATGTTGTTATGTCCTCCCCACGCCAGTCTTCTCTTCTCCAGACTAAACAAACCCAATTTTTTCAATCTTTCCACATAGGTCATGTTTTCTAGACCATGAATAATTTTTGGTTTTCTCCTATGGACTTTCTCCAGTTTCTCCACATCTTCCCTGAAATGTGGCACCCAGAACCGAACACAATCCTCCCCCTCCCAGTTGAGGTCTAATCAGTGTGGAATGGAGTGGAAGAATTACATCTCATGAATTACTTAAAATACTACCGCTGATACATCCCAGAATGATGTTTGCTTTTTTTGCAACAGTGTTACACTTGTCTCATATTTAGCTTGTGATCCACAATAACCCTCAGATCCCTTTCTATAGTACTTCTTCTAGGCAGTCATTTCCCATTTTGTATGTGTGCAATTGATGGTTCTTCTTTGAGGAGTGTCCCTGTGGTTGCTCCACTTTAGGTGTCCAGGAACCTTGCGCTTGTAATCGGAGATTTGTGGTAGCAGTGCCTCGTTAGGTGATGCATGCGCTGTCGCCGTCTTGCTCCATTTCAGGCAGTTACATAGCACTGCGTGACCAACCATCCCTCAGTTCCTTCTCTATATGCCTTTGGCTTGAGTCAGAGCAATCAGCAGCGCCACATTTACCTGTAGATAAGATAGTTTATAGTAGTCTTAGTAATTAGGTAGTTTATTGTTTTTACCCTTCTACTTATTTTATTTATCTGTTCAATCAAAAAAAATCTTTTCCCTTCCTCTTACCCCTAGCAGTAGGAAGTTCAGGGTCACATAGAATTACTGCCCCCTTCTTATTTGGGACAGAACCTTTCCGGCAAAGCGGGATTCAAATGCTGCCTGACTTGCAGACTGTGTATCCCTATCTCTGATGGACACGCACAGTGCATCTGCTGTCTCGACGAGAGACACATCCCCCCAAAGTGTCCATATTGCCATAGTCTCATGGCCAGAACAAGGAAAGCGAGGGATCTCCAAATGAGGCTCCTCATGATGAAGAAATCCCTGAGACTAGCCTCAGACACTGAGTTGAGGACTCCTCCGGGCCAACAATCACCAGCAGCAGCCTCTGACAGAGGTCCTGTTTCAACAGCCCGTGTAGAAGAAACCTTGCCTAAAAAGGCTACAAAAAAGTGGGCTCAGACTTCACCTCAATGGGAGTTGCCTATGAAAAAGCGATCCCTGACCGCTAAGTCTACCTCAGCAACAAGCACATCAGACTCCGAGACACCGGGAACTTCCGATACCGTGAGCTCTCAGAGAGCGAAAGACCCGAAGAGGGCAAGCTCGAACAGAGACTCACAGGGAAAAGTAAAACCCTCTTCCTCATTACCCACGGAGCTGAAAAGGTGCTCGGCATGAGTGGCACAATGGCACCGCTTGTGTTACCTACACAGCACAGCACAAGACCTTCAGCACCCGTTGCTATTACTCACTCTTCCACACTGCAAGCAATGCCGAGACCTGTACCAACACTCACGGTATCGCACCAGTTCTTGAGGCATGCCCCTCTCTCTTGTGACGATGAAGACCAGAATGAAGGGGTGATATATACACCTCATTGCTCCTCACCCAAACCGGAACCATCCCACCAATCAGAGTGATCACTCATCCATGGAGGCACGTTCTTACTATGGGCACCACCCCCAATGCCTTTCCCACCAAACTGGCCCTATTGGGAGCCATAGGCTCAACATCGCGGACCTCCTAGCCCACCAAGATCAAGAGCACCGTGATCTCCATCATTACCTATCTCAGCAACCTCAGAAACATAAGAGGAGGAAACTGAGGAAACCTCAGATCAGGAGGCCTTCCCACCAGCTAACGTGTCACCTTCGTCACCAGACCAGATGTGTTGTTTTTTTTATATTCATCCTTTGTAATTTGACATAGTTTTCACTTTTTGTAGGACTCTTTTTTTGAGCTTCAGATCATTGAAGATCTCTTGGTTAAGCTACGGCGGTCTCTTACCATACTTCCTATCTTTCCTTCACAGTGGGATAGTTTGCTCTTCTGCTCCGGATAATGTCTCTTTGAAGAACTGCCAACTCATTTGAACTGTTTTTCCCCTTAGACTTGCTTCCCATGAGAACTTGCCTACCAACTCTCTGAGTTTGCTAAAGTCTGCCTTCTTGAACTCCATTATCTTTATTGTGCTGTTTTCCTTCCCACGATTCCTTGGAATCATGAATTCTATCATATCATGACCACTTTTACGCACATGCTTGTTGACACCTTCAAAGAATTCTAATAAGTTGGTGAGGCATGATTTCCGTTTACAAAAGGGGTGCTGACTCTTCCCCAACATATTGTGTTTGTGTGTCTGATCATTTTGTTCTTTACTATATTTTCAACCAGTTTGTCTGGTACTGAAGTGTAGCTTACTGTCATGCATTTGCCAGGATCACCTCTGGAGCCTTTTTAAAAAGTAGACATTACATTAGCTATCTTCCAATCATCTGGTACAGAGCCTGATTTAAGCAGTAGGTTACCTACTGCAGTTAATGGTTTTGCAATTTCATATTTGAGTTCCTTCAGTACTTTTGGTGAACACCGTCTGGTTCCAATAACTTATTACTATTTAATTTATCTCTTTGTTCCAAAACCTCCTCTACTGACACCACATCTGGGATAGTTACTCAGATTTGCCACCTCAAAAGAGTGGTTTGAGTTTGGGGGACCTCCTGTACATCCTTTGCAATGAAGACTGAGGTAAAGAATTAATTTAGCTTCTCGGCAATGACTTTGCTTTCCATGAGTGCTCCTTTAGTCCCTTGATTGTCCATTGGCTCCACTAACTTTTTGGCAGGCTTCCTGCTTCTGATGTACTTAATATTTTTGCTGTTAGTTTGTGTCCTTAGCTAGTTGTTCTTCAAATTATTTCCCAGCTTGTCTTATTATATTTTTCATTTGACTTTCCAGAGTTTATTCTCCTTTCTATTTTCCTCAGTAGGATTTGACTTCCAGTTTTTAAATGATGCCTTGGTAACCTCTAACCGCCTCTTTTGCTCTGCTATTTAGCCATGGTGGCATTTTTTGGTCCTGTTACTGTTTTTTTGTTTGATTTGTGGTATACATTTAGTTCGATCCTCTATTATGGTGTTTTTAAATAGTCTTCATGTGGTTTTCAGGTATTTTTCCCTTGTGACTGCTCCTTTTAATTTCTGTTTAACTAGCCTCCTAATTTTTGTATAGTTCTCCTTTTTGAAGTTAAACGTTACTGTGCTGGGTTTTTTGGTCATTCCCCCAGAACAGGGATGTTAAAAGTAATTACATTTTGGTAACTACTACTGAATAGTTCAGTTATAGTCACCTCTTGGATCAGATCCTGTGCTCCACTTAGAACTAAATCAAGAATTGCCTTTCCCCTTCTGGGTTCCAGGACAAGCTTCTCCAAGAAGCAATCATTTATGGAGTCTAGAAGTTTTACCTCTGCGTCTCTTCTTGAAGTGACATGTTCTCAGTGAATATGAAAATAGTTGAAATCCCCCATTATTATTGTCGTTTCTGCCTTTGGAGCTTCTCTAGTCTCCCTGAGCATTTCACAGTGACTGTCACCATCCTGGTCAGATGGTCAATAGTATATTCCTCCTGCTGTACTCTTATTGTTCAAGCATGGAATTTCTATGTATAGAGATTCTGTGGTACAGTTTGATTCATTTAAGATTTTTACTATATTTGTCTCTATGCTTTCTTTCATATATAGTGGCACTCCCTGCCTTACCGCTGACCTATTCTATCATTCCTATATATTTTGTACGCTGGTATTACTATGTCCCATTAATTATCCTCATTCCACCAATTTTCTTGATGTCTGTTATATCTATATTCTCATTTAATGCCAGGCATACTAGTTCACCCATCTTAGTATTTAGACTTCTAGCATTCTTATATAAGCACATGTACATTTTGACAAAATGTACTCCTGTTGAGTTTTACAAGGAAATTATTTCTATCCAGGTTTGTTTAGTTTTATCTAGTTTTACTTGTGTCAAAGGTCCAGTTCATAAAATGAAAGCACTTCGTTAAGTTTTGAGCCACACTGCAGTCTTCTTTAGGTGACAATAGACACCAACAAATAGTTAATTCAGTCTGTAGTTTTGGAATGCTCCTCGATTCCTTGATGACACAGCTTTCCAACAACAGTGGCCACAAGTAATCCTGTCTGCCATCTCTAGTTGGGATAGGAGACTCCATCTCATCTTGGCAGACAATGACTGGACCTCAGTTTTACATGTGTTTGTCACTTTACTTGTGGACTCCAACAATTCAATATACTTGGGCATGAAGGCATCAGCCCTTAGGAAACTCCAACCACTGCTGAATGTAGTAGTGCATCTGCCCATTAACACAGGTGACAGTGAGCACATCACACCTGCCCTCCCTTCTCTACACTGACTACCTATAGAACACTGAGTCAAGTTCCAGACCTCAGTATTTCTCTTCAAGGTACCTAATGCTTGAGCCCACAATACCCAGCAGTTCTCCCGTCTGAAGTAAGGATTGTAATCAATAATTCCTCCTCAGGGGTAAAGCTTATGTGAGCAAAAGACAGAGCCTTCTCAGGAGCCAGTCCAAGACTGTGGAACAAACTCCCACAAGGACTAAGAATCATCATAAACCTCCTTATCTTTTATTCCAAGTGCAAGCTGTACTTTTTTTGACTTTGCTGTCATTAATATAATCAGATAATATAATGCCCATATTATTTTTAAAAAATCCCAAACAAAAATATACCACAAAAACAAAACACTACACTGCACACAACTTTCCCCTAGGGAAAAGGATAAGAGAATGAGAGAGAGAACACAAAACTGCATGGGACAGACATTAGTCATATCGCTTAATGTACACTGGAAGGCAGTCAGATACAACAGGGATAAGGGTGGTATGAAAACCTGTATAGAACAGAATAGAACCAACCTTTGAAAGAGACCAATTTTTTTAACATTTGGCAAAGTCTATCTTTTAGCCTTTCTACACATGAATTTCTTGATGCAAAAAAGTGAAAAGTTTAGAGAACAGAGATTATAGCGGAGTGAGAGAATATAGAAGTGATGATGGCTAGGATAAATTGAAATGAGAACAGTTTTGTTTTGTTTAATTCTTGTAGGCTGTAGAAAATAGTTGCTGTTAATATTCATAGTGCATTTATGAAAATTCTACTTTCTGTTGCCTGTGAGAGGAAGTCTATTCATGATCTAAGGTGCAATAAAAATTTTGTCTGGCAAGTAACGCTTCCCTATTCCAGTATGAAAGAAATTGATTTGGAGGTGTGGGAGCTTGCTTGACATTCTCTAGGCTTTAAAGCTGTGGAAGCATAGCATGGATTTTACTGATATGGCCATAATTTAGCATCCTGTCTAATGACAAAAGGAGTTAGGTGCTTCACTATGTTTGTCTGGGAAACGGGGATTTGTTCCTGACAGAATGGTATCATTGATCTGGAAGAAAATATAAAGTCATTGTTGATTATGTTTACCGATGACCCAATAACTGGTATAGTAAACAATGAAAAGGACATGCCAGTTCAGGGTGGTCTGGATTTCTTGGTAAACTTAGCTTATTTGAACAACATTCATTTTAACAGAGCCAGACGTTACAATTAGGAACAAATAATGTTGGTCAGACTGATAAAATAGGGGACTGTATTCTGGAAAGTTGTGACTCTGAGAAAAACGTAGAGGTCATGATGAATAACTAATTGAACATGATGTCACAATGATATGCAGTGTTTAAGAGGGCTAATATGAGCTTTGGGTATATACGCAGGGGAATATTGATTATGAAGTCAGTATTGCCTAATATGGCATTTGAGAGACTGTTCTTGGATTAATGTGTCCAGTTCTGTTGGCCATACTTTAAAACAGCTGTCGGGAATTTGGAAACAGAGGTCAGAAAAGAGCTGAAAGAGTGGTTGGAGGCCTGCAAAAACCTGTCATATACTGAAAGACTTGAGAAGCTCAGTCTATTTCGTTTCGCTAAGAGAAGGTGAAGAGATGTCTTGATCCCAGGCTAGAAGCATTACATAGAGGGAGAATTTTTGATAGTAGAAGACTCTTTAATCTATCAGATAAAGGCATGACAAGTTCCAATGGGTGGAAGCTAAAGCTATATTAATTCAGTCTAGAAAGGGTACAAACGTTAAAACCAAAGGTGTCATCATTCCAGTCTGACCCAGCGCATCCCCTTGCAGGCGGGTGTGGGGTTGTGTGCGAGCTCTTACTTGATTTTCCCTACACCCAGGGCATCAACAAGTCCAAACAGCCACTTAAATGCTAAAGAGCATGTCCTTGTGGAGAGTCACATTTATTAACAGAAAAGCCAATCCAGAACATAAACAAAACATTCATCCCAACCTCCTAGCAGGGTGACTTGGTCAGTCTAAGTCAATGGCCCCCATCAGACTCCAGTGTTCACCTCTCTTGGTTCTAATCTCTGTCCCTGTGATTAGGCCTCTCTCCTCTACTGGAGTAACATCCTTCTCTGGATCCAGGGGTCTGGGAGGTCTGTCCATTGCAATTATAATCCAGGGACAGCAGTTGAGCTTTCCAGGCTGGGTTTCCGGCCAATGTCTGGGAGATACCTGGCTGAGACCAGGACCTCTTGGATGCTTGCTGCCTGCAGCCCTTTCTCTAGGAGGCTTCCTTCTCCAGGAGCATCTCTTAAAGAATCTCCATCCTGGTGGGTTCCCCAGAATGCTCACCTTCTAGGCTCCCGGCTCAGCTCAGGCTTTTCCTGGAAGCCTCCTGTCTCCCTTTTGTTTGTTCCCGGCTGACTGAGCTTGGGTAACCTTTATTACCTTGGGTAACCTTTATAATCCAGGTGTTCGTTTACTAATCACCTGCCCAAGACAGTTAATTACCCCCAGGTGGGACCTTCATGAGGCAGTCACAGGCAGAGTGGACCTAACTCCCCCTGGAGAGTAGCTGCCCTGTGACAGAGGGTAATTAATAATTGGAACAACTTATATAGGGATGTAGTGGACTCTGCATTACTTGCAGTCTTTCAATCAAGATTAGCTGTCTTTCTAAAAGATATGTTCTAGCTCAATCAGAAGTTATGCATTTGATGGAGGAGCCACTTGGTGAAATTTTATGGCTTTTGTTATGCAAGAAGTCAGAGCCCATGATCAAAGTGGTCTCTTCTGTCCTTTAAATCTGTAAATCTATTAATATTGTCCATTAGAGTTCCTTACATGAACATAAGAATGGCCATAAAGGGTCAGAGCAGTGGTTCATATAGCTCAGTATCCTGTCTTCTGATAGTGGCCATGCTAGATGCTTCAGAGGGAATGAACAGAACAGGGCAAAATGTCTACATGCTATTCTAGCAAGATATGCTGTTCTGTATAAATTTTTTCTTTATTTGTCGTATTTTCAGTATGTACACTGATACATATGTGTGAACCATTCCACACACAATGATTTTATTTGTGTGCATCATCTTATGTGAATAAAACAGTTTATATTTATCCTGTATAATGGTGTCTGAGAAGTCTGACCAACTCTATTGTAAAAGATGGAAATGCTTCATTGCTTCCATTAAAATTAATTTTATTGCAAAGTGCTGTTTATTTTAACGTATTTTTGTAACGGCATGAGCAGTAGGAGGTTCTTGCAAAGTGATGTTTGTATTCTGCATTCATAATTTATTGCATAAGTGCTTGTTTTCCTATAAATAAGTATATGTCAACGTTACTTAATACAGCTGTATAATAAATTATAGTAGGAGATCTGGAGGTTCTCATAGTGGCTAAGAATGACAGTTAACAAAAATTATCTTAGCTAGTTAATGAAAGAGAGAAAAATCAGTGCTTGGGATAAACTATTACAAACATATAGAGCAGGGGTTCTCAAACTTCATTGCACCACAGCCCCCTTCTGACAACAAAAATTACTACATGACCCCCAAAAGAAAAGGATTACTTGTGGCACCTTAGAGACTAACCAATTTATTTGAGCATAAGCTTTTGTGAGCTACAGCTCACTTCATCAGATGCATAGCTGTAGCTCGTGAAAGCTTATGCTCAAATAAAGTGGTTAGTCTCTAAGGTGTCACAAGTACTCCTTTTCTTTTTGCGAATACAGACTAACACGGCTGCTACTCTGATACATGACCCCAGGAGTGGAGATCGAAGCCTGAGCCTGCCCGTGCCCTGCCGCCCCAGGTGAGGGCAGGGGGAGCAAAGCCCACTGCCCTGGGCGGGGTGGGGAGGGCCAAAGCTGAATCCCAAGGGCTTCAGCCCCGAGTGAGGGGCCTGTAACCTGAGGCCTGCCACCTAGGGCTGAAGCCCTTTGGCTTCGGCCCCGGGCAGTGGGGCTCGGGCTTAGGCTTCAGCCCCAGCAAGTCTAACACCAGCCTTGGTGACCCCATTAAAATGGGGTCACAACCCACAATTTGAGAAGCAGTGATATAGAGCAGTTTTCCTCCTAGCCGTTGCTTTTAACTGGGGAAAGTATTAGAGAACTGTTTTGCTTCTTCTGCACGTCTGTTTTGTTCCTTTTGCAGTATTCACTGTTCGGGGAGTCAAGCTGTGGATGTTTCTAAGATAACTGCAAACAATTATATACAGAAAGATCTGACTTGTTGGAAAATTAGAAAAACAAACTGTCATAAATATAAAGGGA
Organism: Eretmochelys imbricata; assembly: GCF_965152235.1. Lineage (NCBI taxonomy): Eukaryota > Metazoa > Chordata > Testudines > Cheloniidae > Eretmochelys > Eretmochelys imbricata. The sequence goes on from NC_135573.1 coordinate 248,481,017, forward strand.
AGGGTAAACCCCTTTAAAAATCCCTCCTGGCCAGAGGAAAAATCCTCTCACCTGTAAAGGGTGAAAAAGCTAAAGGTAACCTCGCTGGCACCTGACCAAAATGACCAATGAGGAGACAAGATACTTTCAAAAGCTGGAAGGAGGGAGAAAAACAAAGGGTCTGTGTCTGTCTGTATGATGCTTTTGCTGGGGACAGAACAGGAATAGAGTCTTAGAATTTAGTAAGTAATCTAGCTAGGTATGTGTTAGATTATGATTTCTTTAAATGGCTGAGAAAAGAGCTGTGCTGAATAGAATGAATATTCCTGTCTGTAAAAAGAAAAGGAGTACTTGTGGCACCTTAGAGACTAACCAATTTATTTTAGCATGAGCTTTCGTGAGCTACAGCTCACTTCTGTGTGTCTTTTTTGTAACTTGAGGTTTTGCCTAGAGGAATTCTCTATGTTTTGAATCTAATTACCCTGAAAGGTATCTACCATCCTGATTTTACAGAGGTGATTCCTTTTTACTTCTATTAAAAGTCTTCTTGTAAGAAAACTGAATGCTTTTTCATTGTTCTAAGATCCAAGGGTTTGGGTCTGTGGTCACCTATGCAAATTGGTGAGGATTTTTACCAAACCTTCCCCAGGAAGTGGGGTGCAAGGGTTTGGAGGATTTTGGGGGGAAAGACGTGTCCAAACTACGTTTCCCAGTAAACCCAGATAGAGTTTGGTGGTGGCAGTGGAAATCCAAGGGCAAAGGGTAAAATTAATTTGTACCTTGGGGAAATTTTAACCTAAGCTGGTAAAAGTAAGCTTTAGGAGGTTTTCATGCAGGTCCCCACATCTGTACCCTAGAGTTCAGAGTGGGGAAGGAACCTTGACACAAACCAAACAAACAAAACCCCTGGTGTTCTCAATCCATTGAAAGGATTTTACTTCTTAAAAGAAACAGTGTGAAACTCTTCCTCTTGGTAGGGTTGCCAACTTTCTAATTCCAGTAAACCGAACACCCTTGCCCTGCCCCTTCCCTGAGGCCCCACCCCTGCTCAATCCATCCCCTCTCCCTCCGTTGCTTGCTCTCTCCTATCCTCTCTCACCTGCTCATTTTCACTGCTAGGCCCAAACAGTCATATTTATTATTTTGACAGATGTATTATGCTAAGTTCAGGTTTTATTTTTTACAGGATGCTAGAGCTGGTAGCAAAATAGTCAAAAAGGGTAATTTTAAAAAAAATGAAATTTCACAAAGGTTTTCATGATGCTTTCCCTCCCCCTTCCCATTTTTTGTAACCAGCTCCATGGTTTTTTTCACTAAAGTTATTGTCATTTTATGTGTGGAATTAGGACCACACATTATCACAGCTGTAGTGGGTCCATTAAAGGCCCACTCCCGAAGCCAAAATACAAATCCATAGAGCACAACTGCAGAAATGCACACCTGTCCAGATACCTATATAAATAAATCTGTAGAAACTGACTTCCACACCTACATGCAGATACACACGTGTATTCATGTGTACACATCTAGCATGCACTAACATGTATACTTCCACATTATTTATTATTACAATTGATGTTTAGTGCCTAGAGACCCAAGATCAGGGCTCCACGGTGGTAATATTGGATATACACATAAAAAGAGAGAGTCTGTAACAAAGAGTTTGTAATGTAGCTAGACAAAAGTAGGAAGAAATGTAGGATACATTGGCTCTTCTGCAATTACTAGTCAACAATGTTCACTTTTTAAGAAATAATACATTTCTTTTAGAGTTCCCTTCTCTTTTAAACACTTGTGATGAAATAAATACACACGTATTTTATGGGTTTCAGAGTAGCAGCCGTGTTAGTTGGTATTCACAAAAAGAAAAGGAGGACTTGTGGCACCTTAGAGACTATTTATTTGAGCATAAGCTTTCGTGAGCTACAGCTCACTTCATCGGATGCATTCAGTGGAAAATACAGTGGGGACTTTTTCATACACTTTGCCAGGGGCTGCCTAAATCACCCAGCCAGAAAGGGAGGAGGGTGGGAAAAGATGGGGGTTGGGGGTGGCGGAGCGAGGATGGGGAGGGAAAGAGGCCAAGGATGAGAGCAGGGTGGGGGTGAGAGGGGGCAATGAAGGAGAGAGGAGGGGGTGTGGGGTGGATGGGGATGCAGAGGGAGGCAGAAGGCTATAGGTGATGAGGATGTGGGGTCAAAGGGGTGTATAGGGACATAATAGGAGTACAGCAGTATATGGAGGTGAATGGGGTGCAAGAGTGTGGGGGGTGAGGGACATGGGGATAGTGGCTCTGGGAGGTGCAGAGGATGGGTGGGAGAGCACTGTAAGGGGTACAGGGCTGGGATGGGTAGGTATGGGGGCCAGGATGGGATGGGACGGGGAGGGATGCAGTGAGGGGGATGGGGGTGCACGAGGGTTGGGATGGGGATGGGGAGGAATGCAATGATGAGGGTTTGGGGGGTGGGACGGGGAGGGATTCAGTGATGGGGGATGCAATGATGGGGGATGAGAGTGCGGGGTGGGTCAGGGAGGGATGGAGTGAGGGGGATGGGGGTGAAGGAGGGCTGGGATGGAGGTGCGGGGGGTGGACGGGGAAGGATGGAGTGAGGGGGATAGGGTGAAGGAGGGTTGGTATGGGCGTGGGACGGGGAGGGATGCAGGGATGGGGAAGCAGCCCCATTCCCAGCACTCGGAGATGGGGATACACATACCTCGAACTCCCGGGTGCCAGTGATGGGGCAACAGACAGACAGTGGTTCGCTATAGGGCACGCTCCGCAGCTCGAGCCCAGCCACATGAGGAGAAGAGAGCTGGGTACCAGCGGGAGGAGCATGTGCCCTACGACCCCTCAACAGCTGCCTGTTGTGCGCTTGAGAGTGGTGCTAGTTCCTCCCCTGCTCTGACCCAGAAAATGGCATGCGGGCTCCCCCCGGCAGCCCCTAAGGCTAGGAGCCGGACATGCTGGCTGCTTCCGCTGCGCCGTCATGAACCAGACATTCAACGGCCCGGTCAGTGGTGCTTTTCTACTGGGTGTTCCAATCCAAAACCCGACACTTGGTCACCCTACCTGTTGCAGCTTTCTGTGGGCCTGATACATTGCACATTGAAGGCAAAAAAGATTCCCCATTGACTTCAGTGGGTACTGGATGAGCCCCCCATGTTAGTAAATTGCCTTATAGAGACTCTGTACTCTTAGTATTTTCTCAGTTGAAACCACTGCTAAATCCTGTATTGCACATTGAGGCAAAGGAAATAAGGAGATCTTCCCTGGATAGCTTGCAGATAAGGGTATTTATGTTCCTGTCATTTGTATTTAGTATTTCACAACTGCTTCAGAGCACCTTACTGAGGTCTTAATGGGACATTATAAAGTTGAAATCAAATCAACTTCTGAAGATGAGTGAAAAGTAATTTCAGCTGATGCCCTTGCCCCTGTGCCCATCTGCCAAGTTTTGTGTTTAAACAATTGCATTTTCTATTTTTTAAGAATGGCTCTTCTTTCCTCTCTTGCTGTTTGCAAGATCCACACAAATGACTGGGAAAATCACAGGTGACTGACAATACAGCAATAACAGTACAACAATGGCTATAAACAAAGTGAAAAGAAAATTATTTTTCTCCCATAATTTCTTTCCGTTATAGATGTTGAAACAATGTTTTAAAAAAATACAATTATTTTTAGTTGATATTGCCCCTTTCCATGTGTGTGCTACTAAGAAAAATTGAAGACCAGTCTTCAGAAGGTGTGGTTTAATTTATATGCAGCTCAGGCTGTGTTCTGCAAGAATAGATTAAACCCTTTTCAGTAGCAGTAAATTTTGCTTGCTGACATTAGGAGTAGTGGCTGTGTGCATAATAAAATTGATTATATAAAGTAGTTTAACTTTATTTTGCTTTTAAACTGTAGTGCCCTCATGGCCAAGATGGAGTTCATTCTGTGGGAGGGAGCTCTAGCCAAGAAAAGTCATTCTCAGGAACGCAACAGGAAAACTCCCTTCTCTCTCCGGGTCACCTGTTCCAAACCACCCAAAGTAAACACACACACACCAGTACAACAAATATAGGAAAGGGAAATATTTATTTACAGAGGGATGAATGGAGAAAAACAACAGAAGGAAATAACTAGGGGGAGCAGTAAAACAGAATTACACACCACATGAGGACCTTTGGGACAGTGGTACCACAGTATAAAATGATAGATGCTGAGCACCGTGTTTAGACTCAGAATTCAGGAATCCTAGGCAGTGTTCCAGTCCAGCAGTGGGTCTAGGGTGCTCCTGGTCATCTTCAGCACCCGTAAACTTTTCCCAACAAACCCCTTGGGTGCCCTCTTTTTCCGCAAACCCACACAGATTGAAAAACTCCCCACTTAACTAGTTACAGCCACTCTTCTTGTTCCCAGTGCAAAGTCACCAGCCCTGGTGCTGACAGCCACATACACTTCTGGACAACAGTGATACTACGTCCAGCTCCGGTTTGTCCTTCTCAGGTGATGCCTTCCTGGCTTGGTGCACTTCCTTGCTCCCATCCTGGGACATCCCCGGTCATCGGCTTTGTCCCTCCCAGGCTTTGGGCCGGTTCTCTGTTGCTATGCTACATGAGGGCCTGCTTGCTGTAGGCCCCCTTGTCTGGAGCTACAGACCACCCACACACCCCTGTTGCTCTCTTGCTCTCTCTCACCACTCCCATCCCCCTGGAACAACCAGCACTTCCTCTGTCTCAAGATGAGGTCTTAAAGAGTCCATGCTCTCTAAATCGCAAGAGGGTATACGTATTTTTTTTTGCACTGTGCAGATTTGTAGAGATTGAAGTATTGATGTACAGAAAATCATCAGCCTTCACAATGCAGAAATAATCATGTATTTTTATGATGCCTAAACATACAAAAGGCTTCTGTGAAAAAGCAAAAAGCAAGACTATTTTTGAAACAACAAAGGTTTCTTTTATTCCTATTCTTTCACAGTGATTTCTAACTATTACTTTGAAATGTTTCTGTCATTTTCAAATGTATTAAAACATTGTTGTGGGGTATTTCAGAATATTGTCGCATTCTAGCACTTTCAGTTTAAATGAGATGTGCCTTTATAGAAGAAAAGTATTAATGCATGGCCATCTTCAGCATCCATGGTAGGCAAGTGCTTGTTCAAATTGATGGCACATCAGGGCCACAGCTGTTTCTGTGAGGGACAAGAAAAGTTGAAAGAGAACCAGAAATGTGCAGTGAACAAAAAAGAACAAAGAAGTGAAAATTGAAAAAAAATATATTAGGTGCTTGAAAAATCAGGCCCATTGATATCACAAAAAAGTACAAGGTCTGTCATCTGAGAGAGTGTAGCTCAACAGGGAAGGTTTTCATTTTCAAGCTCAGGTTCCAGTTTTTTAGTTTTTATCTCCAGCTTCTGAAGTCAGTGTGTCAGAGATGGAGCCATATAGCACCCGTAAAGCATATATTTTGAATGCCTGTGTAACAATGCATCACAGTACCCCTGAGGTCAAGGGGCTCTTGTCCCTTTAGTCTAATTGGCACCCCCAACCTTCTAATCTGATGCTTTAGGGCAGGGCCCCACTCATGCCCTTTTTTGTGACTGTAGCACTAGGCTGCTGGACTCCACCTATTTGCTTTCTCCTCTTCTCTCCTCTTCTCTTCTCTTCTCTTTTCTCTTCTCTTCTCTTCTCTTCTCCCAGAATGTACAGTCAGCACTTATTCTTTCAGTATTAACAGTCAAATGTAAATTGTATTTGGAGTTACACAGTGCTCTGTACATTGGAGATGTATTTCTTGTTCTTGTTCTATTTCTTGTTCAGAACAGGGGGACATGGTAGGTAGTGAATGTCACGCTGTCTGGAGTGGCTCATGACCATGAGTGCCTACCTCATGGCAGACTGTCAAAAACAGAGCAGACACCCCAAACTGGTGGTATGTTCTATAATTAGCTTTCACCAACCCAGTAACAAATATCAACTACTGGATCACTATAACAGTCTTACCATGGAGTCATAGACATTCTCCTAAGGCTCTCCAGTCTATCTTTCCACCCAGAAAAGTTGGACTTAGTGATAAATGGTCACTTTCAGGGTCAGCCCTAGACCAAATGGCGCCGCAGGTGAGGAGCGTCTTCGCTGCCCCCCTCCATTTGTTAACCCTTTGAATATCTTATATTTTATTGCATTTGTAATCCATTTCATGACTTTGGTGCACAATTTGCAAGCATGATTTATTCCTGTCATATAAGACAATAAATTTGCATGCTAGGATCTGTAAATCGGTATTAATTCATGCCATATATAAGCAAATAAAATTGTTTTCTCTAAGCTTATAGAAACTTTTTAATTTTAAGAATAACTGAAATGTACTAACATCAAGAAATTGAACTAAGCACCAACATTGAGTGGGCAAGTATTAAACAGTGTTATAGAGGTGAAAGCTTTAGAATGTTAACCCTAGTCCTTTAGTTCAAAAGGTCGCGAACCAAAGCACATTGTCAGAGAGATCCAAAGACTGGCCAATGGCATTTTGAAGCTATAAAATAGCCGGCAATGTCATTCTCTCATCAGCCACCCTCAACTGAAGATATGTTTTAATGAGCCTGACCTTCGAAAGACACCAAAGACAACACCTGTAGCCAACCCTGTAATAAACTATCTAAGTTTATTAACTAGGAAAAAGGAATGAGAGTTATTTACAGGTTAAAGCAAGCACACATATACACACAAATAAGTTATTATTTAGGATTCCTAAATGTGTCAGAGATGTCTGTTCTCTGTCAATTCAAAATGCCTTTCAGAGTGGAGCCAGGAGTAACCCCTGGGGATTTCTGCCTTAGTTTAGTGTCTGTGGCCCTGTGATAGTTCAAACAGTGAAGAGATTAAACATTTTTCTTGTGATCCTGTTTCATCTTTTGCATTTGGCCTTCCAATCCATGAGACGAGCTCCCTAGCATGTAGCATTTCAATGGTGTGACAGGGCAATTCATCAATCCTTTGTATCTTGATGTTCCTTAATGACCTGTTTAATCTTGATAGGCCTCCTTAACCAGTGGTACCTGGGTTCACAGGTCCAAAGCAAACATTTTCAAAGTTATAAAGCAAAACTAACATATTTCTTTATAGCCTGGAATAGCAATATTACAAACGAGTAGTGCCCTACCAAATTCATGGTCAATTTTGGTCAATTTCACAATCATAGGATTTTAAAAATCATAAATTTCAAATTTCTCAGTGTAACCATGGGGGTTCCAACCCAAAATGGGGTTATGGGGGGTGGTGGTTGTTGCCAGGCTATTGTAGTGGGGGTTGCAGTGTTGCCACCCTTACTTCTGCACTGTTGCTGGCGGTGGCATGGCCTTCATGGTTGCCATGGTTGGGGGGCAGTTCCGTGGTCAAACCCTGCTCCCCAGCCAAGCCAAGGCCCCTTTAATTTCCAAGCACTGAGGGGGGTGTCTCCTGGGGAGGCAGATCGGCACTGTAGGTTGCTAACGCTGTTTCAGGCATTGCAAAGTATTGCTGATCTGCCTCCCCAGGAGACACCCCTCCCTCAGGGGGCCATTGGGGGTGACACTGGGCCTGGAGCTGGGGAGGGGCATGGCTGGGGGTGCCATGGCTCCATGGCTGGGGACTCCTATTGTATGCTGGGCTCCAGCTGCTGGTTTTGGCCGGACTGGTAAGGGATGGGACTTCCTCTTCCCCTGCAGGGGCGCTCCTGGGGCAGACCCACCTTCAGGAACCTTCCCTGCCTGCAGGAAGCTCTGCGGCTGCTGGCTGGGAGCCCAGCTCTGAAGGCAGCACCACTGCCAGCAGCAGTGCAGAAATAAGGATGTCATGGTATGGTATTGTCACCTTTACCTCTGCGCTGCTGCTGGCTGCCAGCCAGCCTCTGCCACTCTCCAGCCTCCCAGCTCAGAAGGCAGCGCAGAAGTAAAGATGGCAATACTGTGACTCCCCTACAATAGCCTTGTGAGCCCCCACCCCCTCACAACCCTCTTTTGGGTTGAGATCCCCAGTTTGAGAAACATTGGTCTCCCCCATGAAATCTGGTATTTTGTGTTTTTACCCTATACTATACAGATTTCACGGGGTGGGGGTGGGGAACCAGATTTCACAGCCGTGAATTTGATAGGGCCCTACAAATGAGATTAATGAATGCAGCAACTTACAAGCATTTCATAGAGTCTAAACACTACATGCATTCTTATAAGACTAATACCTATTTTGAACAAAACTAACATACAGGTGAACTGCTTTGGTTTCCAGCTGTGAGTTTGTCAGTTCTTAGCTAATGCTTACAGCCTTGGCCAGAGCTGGAACTTGATTTACTAGCGTCATAGTGAATTTCCCTTCAGGGCCTGGCTAAAAAGTTAAAAACAGCTGGGGCAGAGTGTTGACATTTTACCTGACAGCTCAACAGAGGAAGTCAGGAGACTGGGAATCTTCATATAGGAGAAAAAGAGAAAAGTATTTTCTGTAAATATGATTAAAGCTTTATGGAGAATCAAAATCATGGGGTATATGTGCATGTCTATGGATCTCTTTAACTCTCTATACTTAGTGCTTCTAGTACTGGCTAATGAAAAACTCTAACTTGTACCACATTCAGCTTGATTCTTCAGTAAGACTAGCTGCTGAGAGCACATCACACCTGTGCTGTGTATCTTCAGCTTGTTCCACATTCATTTACAGGTCCAATTCAAGATCCTGGTTCTTATATTCAAAGCCCTGAGTGACTGGGTAACCTCAGAGACTGGATCACCATATGTAGCCCACCAAGAAAGCCGCACTTATTTGGAGACACAGAAGCTAGAAGTGTCCAGGTTGTAAATTGGAGGAGCTAGAGATAGGGAATTCTTGAATTCAAGTGTGAGCATGAGTTTAAATTAAGGTGTGACTTTAAACTGATTTAGTTAAACCAGTTTAAAAGGCACGGTAGACACTCTTATTTCTGTTTAAACCTGGCTTATTTCAGTTGAGCGTAAACTACAGCTAGGAATTAGAAAGTCTACAACTTGCATGCAGACAAGGCCCTGTAGAGAACCCTACTGGCATTGATCAGAATCAGCTGCAGACCATGAAAGTATGTCTACACTGCAGCTGGGAATGAACCTTCCAGCCTGGGTGGATGGACTTGTGCCAATGGGGCTCAAGCTAGCATGCTAAAAATAGCAGCGTGGATGTTGTGGCTTGGGGGGCAGCTCAGGCTTTCAAGACCATCCGACCCTCTGTGTCTGAGCTCGGGTGGCTAGCCTGAGTCTCCACTGGTGCACAACTTCTACACTGCTATTTTTAGTAGGCTAGCTCAAGTGCCAGTAGTGCAAGGCTGTCTGCCCAGGCTGGGTGATTTACTTCCAGCTGTGGTGTAGACACTCGATCAGTTTTTACAACTAACAGGCCTGTTTTGCAATGAGAAAAAACTTACCTGCAAAAACAGAGCAAAGAGAGAGAGAGAGAGAGAGGCCCAAACAAGAAATTGAGCTCAACTAGCCAAACCCTTGGCTTGCAAGAGCAATGTAGAATAAGATGTTTATACACTTCTCTGAAAACTGTATTTTGTACGTAGATATTACATTGGGTGGAACCTCTTAAGTGCCTGAGAGTGATGGTGTTTGGATTGTTTTTCAAAGCTGTGTGTAGGAAATGATTACAGACAGAAGATAATGATTTTGAAATAAATGATCTGAGATAGGGACCTATATAAGGAGTGATGGCCACTGCAGATACACCCAGCTCACTAATGGGTTAGTAGCTCAAACGTACTAAAGTGAGCATCTCAGTCAAACCTGGCATTTAAGTGGGTTTGTTTTGTTACAGAACAGTTAGACAACTGCCTTGACTTACATCAACCATGCAGCTACAATAGGACTATTAGTACATGTTGTTTAGTGTGGCTTTTTAAAGCCCAGAGCAAATTTTCATTACTCTTTGCTAAAAACTTGTGTCATGTTTACACTAGCACTTGCATTGTTGGTTGCAAATGATGGAACTGCACCATTGCTGGAAAAGAGATACTGTACCAATTTTCCTAGTTAAGGCCCAGCAGACACATCCTCTCCAAGCTGAGAGAGTGATATATGCTGCCTGTGGAGGCATTAAATATTAGATTGACTGTTCAGACACCTACTCTGAATTTTTTTTAAATGTGCTTGGGGAAGAGTTAGACACATAGCAATATGAAGCAGTGTCTTGATAGCGCAGTAGGCTAAGAGAAACTGCTGGATAGACGAAAGCCTAAACAGAGATGTTTTGCTGGTGTTGTGAATGTGTTACATTTGTGAATGACAGACTGTGCTTTCTTTCTGTTGCTTTCTCCCTGTTCAGAATACGTGTACTTGTCAATAAATTAGATTGGAATAGTTTCCTGTATCTATGTCCACTCTTTTTTTATTTCTCTCTCCCTGCAGGAAAGAAAATTCTCATTTAGACCAAATCTTTCCCGTTCAATTGGAATCAGGGTCAATAATAAGTTGCACCAAAACAGAACTATTAGTTCCGGCTAGCAGTTAACTTGTTTTAATTAAAGGAGACTTTTATCAGATAGCTCTCAATGGCTTTACATTCATTTATTTGTTTGAAGAAATGTAGAAAAAGAGGAATGCAAAATACTGTCTGCTTAGGTGTGAGGCCTGAAACAAAAGGAATGCTAGACTGGCAGCTTTGCATATATTTTTGATTCTCACTTGACTGGGTAACATCCCCCCAAGTCTCATGTGATATTTTTAAATAGTTGGCAGATGTTGAATGATCTCAGCAATTGTCTTTGCTTCTGTTCCACAGTAAATATGTATGAACAAGCACTGTTAAAGCATCCTTTAAAGTGCCACCTGAGCCCCGCTGCTGGAGCCCCTGGGGTAGCGGCGGCAGGGCTCCGAGGGTGATTAAAAGGGCCAGGGGCTCCGGCCACTGCGGGGAGCCCAGGGCCCTTTAAAGCGCCAGCCTGGGGGAGCTGGTCTGGTCTGGCATGGTGTACTGGCTCTTGCCAGTATGCCGTACCAGCCTGTATCAGCTTACTTTCACCTCTGCTGGTTGGAAAGGGACTGAGGGCAGAAATGGCCCTATGCCTTTCTTGTATTCATCTTTAATAAAAATTGGGAACTTTCAAAAAGTTAGAATATTTATATTAATACAGGGCATAAATATGGGTGGTGCTTTAAAGACACACACCCTACCCTCGCGTCTTAGCTTAAAATTTAAGTTAAGATGTAAGATAACAAGGCCTGGCAACAAACACTAGGGTTGTGGGGAAAGGCAGAGTCAAGGTTATGGCAATAAAGAACATGCCGTTGCTTTGGTGGTTAATTCCATGTCTTCCAGCTTTCATCATTATTTTTTAAAAGATTCTTTCTGGGATTTTCAAAGGACTATAATAGAGTTAGGCATACAAATCCCACTGAAAGTCAGTGTGACTTGGGAACGTAATTTCCTTGGCCTCCTTTCAAAATCCCACACCTCTGATGCTATGATAGAAGAGTAGGATTTGTAGCTTTTACCTTCCCTCAAGTTATACAATGCAATGAACACCTTCAAAACATCTTATATGTAGAAGCATTATAGGCTCTGTAATCTGTTTATAAGAAAGTAGAGTGCACATGTACACCTTCAGTAAACTAGCTGGTACATGGCTTTGGGTTTCATTCTGCTCAGCCTAGTTTCCACAGCACTATCTGAATGGTATTTTGATATTGTTCTATTCTGAATTTTTTGTTATATACTAGGGCTGTCGATTAATTGCAGTTAACTCACGCAATTAACTCAAAAAAATTAACTGCGATTAAAAAAATTAATCACAGTAAATCCCACTGTTAACAATAGAATACCAACTGAAATGTATTAAATATTTTTGGATGCTTTTCTACATTTTCAAATATATTGATTTCTATTACAACACAGAATACAAAGTGTACAGTGCTCACTTTATATTATATTTTATTACAAATATTTGCACTGTAAAAATGATAAACAAAAGAAATTGTATTTTTTATTCACCTCATACAAGTACTATAGTGCAATCTCTATCATGAAAGTGTAACTTACAAATGTAGATTTTTTTTGTTACATAACTGCACTCAAAACCAAAACACTCTAAAACTTTAGAGCCTACAAGTCCACTCAGTCCTACTTCTTGTCCAGCCAATTGCTAAGACAAACAAGTTTGTTACATTCACGGGAGATACTGCCACCTGCTTCTTATTTACAGTGTCACCTGAAAGTGAGAACAGGCATTCACATGGCACTTTTGTAGCTGGTGTTGCAAGGTATTAACTGACAGATATGCTAAACTTTCATATGCCCCTTCATGCTTCAGCCACCATTTCAGAGGACATGCTTCTGTGCTGATGATGATTGTTTAAAAAACAGTGCATTAATTAAATCTGTGACTGACCTCCTTGGGGGAGAATTGTATGTCCCCTGCTCTGTTTTACTGACATTCTGCCATATATTTCATGTTATAGCAGTCTCGGATGATAACCTAGCACATGTTGTTTGATTTATGAACACTGTCACTGCAGATCTGACAAAATGCAAAGAAGGTATGAATGTGAGATTTCTAAAAATAGCTACAGCACTCGACCCAAGGTTTAAGCATCTGAAGTGCCATCCAAAATCTGAGAGGGATGAAGTGTGGAGCATGCTTTCAGAAGTCTTAAAAGAGCAACACTCAGATGCGGAAACTACAGAACCTGAACCACCAAAAAAGAAAATCAACCTTCCGTTGGTGGCATCTGACTCAGATGATGAAAATGAACATGTGTTGGTCTGCTCTGCTTTGGATCATTATCGATCAGAACCCGTCATCAGCATGGATGCATATCCTCTGGAACGGTGGTTAAAGCATGAAGGGACATATGAATCTTTAGTGCACCTGGCATGTAAATATCTTGCAATGCTGGCTACAACAGTGCCATGAGAATGCCTGCTCTCACTTTCAGGTGACTTGATAAACAAGAAGCGGGCAGCATTATCTCCTGCAAATGTACCCAAACTTGTTTGTCTGAGCTATTGTTTGAAGTCGGACTGTGTGGACTTGTAGGCTCTAAAGTTTTACATTGTTTTATTTATGAATGCAGTTATTTTTTGTACATAATTTGACATTTGTAAGTTCAACTTTCATGATAAATAGGTTGCACTACAGTACTTATATGAAGGAATTGAAAATACTATTTGTTTTGTTTTTTACAATGCAAATATTTGTAATAAAAAATAAATATAAAGTGAGCACTGTATTCTATGTTGTAATTGAAATCAATATATTTGAAAATATAGAAAACATCAAAAATATTTAAATGGTATTCTATTATTGTTTAACAGTGCAATTAATCACTTGATTAATTGTGATTAATTTTTTAAATTGCGCAATTGCGATTAATTTTGTTTATAGTAGGGCTGTCAAGCTATTTACTACAGTGAACTACTACAAAACTCCCCACTTTAAGTAGATTCAAAGGCTATTAGCTATGTTGAGAGATTTGGGTGTTTTTCGAATGGGAATGCTGAGTATACTAGTAATTACAACACAGATAAAAATTACACATTGGTGCCTGGACTACATATTGTGCATGGAACTCTCCCCATACTCACGTTTTTTCAAGCAATTTGTCATTTCTTGTGTTGTTTCTAGCACATTTCCATTTGCTCTGCTAAATTTGATTGTTTTGTTATTCTTATGTTGTGTTATATCTATTTCACTGCTTTTTTTATTTAGAATTTGTGTAATTCAGCTTACTATAGGAAGAATGTCAGATACGTTTTGATATGTTACAGTGGTTTCCTTTTAAAAATCCGCATTTACCCACAAAGAGGATTCTAAGGTACTGCAGTTTTACCTAAACTTAGTGAAGGACATAACTACGAACAGTATTAGGTATGTGATGTATATTGCATAGTAGTATATGCCATATTCCAAAATGAACATTAAGATAAGCTATAAGGCATGTTCTGGTAATTTCTTTGTTGTTTTTCTTTTTATGCTGAAGATGACAATACTAATTTTCCAGTAATGTATTTGTTTTAAAATACTTCAGAGGGAGCTAGAGTGGTGTTTTTTTGGTCTTCCTATGCCATTTTGGGGTGTTCCTGTATCACTTAGCAAACTGTCTAGATGCGTGTGATTTAGGCTCTTGTCCAGTACTAAGAATGTCATGAGATTTACTAAAACTTGTCTTCTGAACTGTAGGAGACAACTAAGTACTCTTCTGATCTGCACTATTTCTAAAACAGGTGCTACCATCCATTTTGAACAATTGAAATCTTGGAAACATTGGCCTGCAAATACGGGTGGTGGGTGAGAAGGGGGGACAAGACCAAAGGAGAGGTGAATGGCAAGAGTAGGAAGAAGAGTGAGAAAGTAGATAGAGAAGAATCAGAGGAGATAGGATCTAGTAAAATAAACAAAAATTGAAAACATGATAATGAAACTGGAAAACAGAGAGAAATATATGAGAAGATGAAAGAAGAGAGGTAAACACTGATGTGTGTTACCCTTTCATGCTAAATATAGCAGGTGATATTTCCTAGCATGTATTACTTTTCAGAAATCACAATCCATTTCTTTAAACAATAGATGTTACTGCTGCCATGCCTATATAGCAGGAGATGCCAGTTCAATCTCTGCTGGAGGGCAAATTCACTTGGAGGTTTATTTCAGTATTGATCCCTGTGCAAGTCATCTACAAAATCTTTAAAAATTAGCAAGACAAAAATGTTGGGTGGAGGGGGGAGGGGAATGGCGGAGGAAGGGAAATGTTACTGAAATGAGGACCAGACTTTAGAAGAATACTAACTGTGTAATATTGTAGAAAATTAAGGTTAACTGTGTTTATCAGTTGCTAATGCAATCCTGTGGAAATCTTATCGAATGAAATCATAAAACCCTCAATATATGAGAGATCTCTTGGGTTCACTATCTGCTGATTAAAAATGAACTGAGAAACTGGTTCTCAAATAGAAAAGGAGTACTTGTGGCACCTGAGAGACTAACAAATTTATTTGAGCATAAACTTTCATGAGCTACAGCTCACTTCATCGGATGCATGCAGTGGAAAATACAGTGGGGAGATTTATATACACAGAGAACATGAAACAATGGGTGTTACCATACACACTGTAACAAGAGTGATCAGGGAAGGTGAGCTATTACCAGCAGGAGAGTGGGGGGAGGGGGGAACCTTTTGTAGTGATAATCAAGGTGGGCCATTTCCAGCAGTTGACAAGAACTTGTGAGGAATAGTAAAGGGGTGGAGAATAAACATGGGGAAATAGTTTTACTTTGTGTAATGACCCATCCACTGCCAGTCTTTATTCAAGCCTAAGTTAATTGTATCCAGTTTGCAAATTAATTCCAATTCAGCAGTCTCTTGTTGGAGTCTGTTTTTGAAGTTTTTTTTGTTGAAGAATTGCCACTTTTAGGTCTATAATCGAGTGACCAAAGAGATTGAAGTGTTCTCCGACTGGTTTTTGAATGTTATAATTCTTGATGTCTGGTTGGAGCAAATGCGGTTGTAGTGTAGAGCTTGGCTGTAGACAATGGATCGTGTAGATGGACTACAGGCCGTCAGGAACAGTATCCCCGATAATGTCACGGCAAACCTGGTGGCTGAACTTTGTGACTTTGTCCTCACTCATAACTATTTCACATTTAGGGACAACGTATACCTTCAAAATCAGCGGCACTGCTATGGGTACCCGCATGGCCCCACAGTATGCCAACATTTTTATGGCTGACTTTCAACAACGCTTCCTCAGATCTTGTCCCCTGATGCCCCTAGTCTACTTGCACTACATTGCTGACATCTTCATCATCTGGACCCATGGAAAAGAAGCCCTTAAGGAATTCCACCATGATTTCAACAATTTCCATCCCACCATCAACCTCAGCCTGGTCCAGTCCACACAAGAGATCCACTTCCTGGACACTACGGTGCTAATAAGTGATGGTCACATAAACACCACCCTATACCGGAAACCTACTGACTGCTATGCTTACCTACATGCCTCCAGCTTTCATCCAGACCACACCACACGATCCATTGTCTACAGCCAAGCTCTACGTTACAACCGCGTTTGCTCCAACCCCTCAGACAGAGACAAACACCTACAAGATCTCTATTAAGCATTCTTACAACTACAGTACCCACCTGCTGAAGTGAAGAAACAGATTGACAGAGCCAGAAGAGTACCCAGAAGTCACCTACTACAGGACAGGCCCAACAAAGAAAACAACAGAACGCCACTAGCCATCACCTTCAGCCCCCAACTAAAACCTCTCCAAAGCATCATCAAGGATCTACAATCTATCCTGAAGGATGACCCATCATTCTCACAGATCTTGGGAGACAGGCCAGTCCTTGCTTACAGACAGCCCCCCAACCTGAAGCAAATACTCACCAGCCACCACACACCAAAAACACTAACCCAGGAACCTATCCTTGCAACAAAGCCCGTTGCCAACTGTGTCCACATATCTATTCAGAGGACACCATCATAGGGCCTAACCACATCAGCCACACTATCAGAGGCTCATTCACCTGCACATCTACCAATGTGATATATGCCATCATGTGCCAGCAATGCCCCTCTGCCATGTACATTGACCAGACTGGACAGTCTCTACGTAAAAGAATAAATGGACGCAAATCAGACGTCAAGAATTATAACATTCAAAAACCAGTCGGAGAACATTTCAGTCTCTTTGGTCACTCGATTACAGACCTAAAAGTGACAATTCTTCAACAAAAAAACTTCAAAAACAGACTCCAACGAGAGACTGCTGAATTGGAATTAATTTGCAAACTGGATACAATTAACTTAGGCTTGAATAAAGACTGGCAGTGGATGGGTCATTACTCAAAGTAAAACTATTTCCCCATGTTTATTTCTCCCCCCCCCCTTTACTGTTCCTCACACGTTCTTGTCAACTGCTGGAAATGGCCCACCTTGATTATCACTACAAAAGGTTCCCCCCCTCAGCTCTCCTGTTGGTAATAGCTCACCCTACCTGATCACTCTTGTTACAGTGTGTATGGTAACACCCATTGTTTCATGTTCTCTGTGTATATAAATCTCCCCACTGTATTTTCCACTGCATGCATCTGATGAAGTGAGCTGTAGCTCACAAAAGCTTATGCTCAAATAAATTTGTTAATCTCTAAGGTGCCACAAGTACTCCTTTTCTTTTTGTGGATACAGACTAACACGGCTGCTACTCTGAGATCAGACCTATAGTAACTGACTGTAGACAATTAAAACAGTTTATTAAATTCTATAATTTACACAAATTGTCATGCCTACCGGTTGAAGTCACAAATTTGCAGTGTTGCATTGTGGAACAAATCTAATAACAAATACATCACTGAATAATTTATGATCTTGCAAGAGCATCTATATTAAAAATTCTTCAACTATATAAACTATCCAAAGGCTACAAACAAGAAATGAGTTTGTCTTATTTCTACAGTTTACATAAGGTCTTCAGGAACAGGGGAGATAAATGTCATGACTTGAGGTTATGGAGACAAGAACTTTTTGTTTAAGATGAGACTGTTTCTGTTAAGTGACTTGTATCTTAATGTTTTAGAGTGGTGATGTGATGGCATCTAATAAGATGGGAAAATCAGGTTTTCACATCCATACTGTTAGGAGTTGCTCATAAAAAATGCTTTCATGATTGTTAGTCAACTGGCTGGAAGACAGGGGGCATTAGACAGGGGAGGACATTCAACCTGCACATGGGCGACTAGAGGGGCTGCTGTGCTGCATCACTGGTGCAGTCAGGAGGAGAGCCTTGAAATGTGACCTGTGGCTGAGGCTGCCTGGGAAAATCAAAGCAGTGCATCTCCTTCTACCATTGCCTTGTCTCCTTTTGGTTGCCCTAGTTGGTTCTAGGCCGTCCAAAGCTCACAAAAAGCTTGCAACACTGTACACCCCACTTCAGACAGACTTATCAAAATGAGCTATTGACCTTATGCAAAAAAAGTACTTTGATAAGATCATTTCAATATTTCTGACATGAAGTTTTTTAGAATTTCTGTTCTGCTGGAATTTCAAATTCTTGTTCTGCTTTAGGACAAAAAGAAATTTTGAAATTTCAGAATTTCCCTTGGAACGGAGATTCTGAGTTTCTAGTCCACCACTAGTCATCAGTTTATATCTAAGAGCTCCGCAGAGATCAAAAGTTGCTCCCATTTAATAGATGTTTTGGTGGCCCCTATGTGAAATGAGTGATGAGTGTGAGTGCCAGCTCCCATGTCACAAACTCACTACCATCCTTTGCACTAATTAGTGAACCCATCAGAGAGACTAAGAACTGCATGCACTATGGAAACCCAACTCTTACTTGTTACCTTTGGTAGAAGACCCTGTGTGTGTGTGTGTGTGTTACTACATTATAGATAAACAGAAGGTTGTCAAGCCAGCATCTTTCACTATCATTAAATCCACACCATTTTGATTAATAGCAATTTTTTCAAACATGCAAATTAGATAATTAAGTAGTTTGCATCAGCTGTTACACCTGGACCTGCACAAAACTTTGAAGCTATGTGGGCCCATGTGTGTACACTGCTTAGAACTATATCAGTGCTCTAAAGTAAGCATCTGTAAGTGCTAAGAATTATAATTAACAATAGATGCTCCATTGTTAAGAAACTAGCTTCCTGTTACAAAAAACTTGATTTTCAGGCCTCAGCCCTAATTTCCCCCCAGATAAAGTGATCTCTCTGAAACTCTGCATTTTAATTTCTGGTTGATTTAATAAATGGCTTGGTTTTGAAACTTCAAATTTGTTTTGTGTTGGTTGGCCTTGTTGTGGAGAATTTCAGCGGTATATGATAAAAATATATATACAGAAACTAGAAAGGTGGGCAGATTATTTCTATCCCCCACCCCCTGTTATTCATACACCCTCTTCGGCATGAAATGTTATGCATAAAGTGCATTCCTCTTCAGATGGTGACATTCTTGGGCATTAATGAATGAAGGTACATTTTGGGGTTGTCTCTGGCAACTTTTCTCTCTTTTACCCCAAAATGTTTAATAGTTTTTGGTTCAGAGTGGTAAAATCTTAGCTGTTTTAATCCCAGTGATTAACATAAATGTTATCTTTAGTCCTGACAGTCCAACACAATTACATTCCTCAGTTGGTTTAACAGTGTTCAGAGCCAGCTGTTTCATGATGCGCATGCCACAATTGTTAAACTAGTAGAGTTAATATGTAATTTGGACTACTTAATCAAGATTAACACAGAGATGTTTTCGGATTTTTACTAAGAGGTTTAAAGAGAGCCAGTTAATTCACAGTGTAGATGGCTACAAATGTTTGGATTCTAGTTCTATAATTGGAGGTAATAATCAATATAAGCAAACTAACAAAAGTAACTAATTTTCTTCTAATACTGAATTTAATCAAGAAGTGTGTGCAAAAAAGATATTTAATTCAATACCCTACTGCTGAGCCACAATATAAGACATATAAAAATAGCTTATTTAAAGAAGCTGAAATATGTTGTTGTGTATTCTATTCCAGTTCTTATAATGGGCTTATCACCATGGCATTCGAATGCCTTTAAAATATATAACAAATCTTAAAATTAGGGTCTAATTTGAACTTTAAAAACAAGAAAGTCAGAGTAGTGGTAGCCATTTCATTCATAATTTGTTACTTCTTTGTGCTTAAGCACTGTAGTTTTCTCAGAATATTGAATGATATTATGCACATATCAAATCTATATGTATTGTAAAAGTTAGGCATTTGGGATGTCACCTTTTGATATTAAATTTCCCATGTTTGATCTTTGCCTGTGCCTGTCAAGTTCCAACCATCTGATAGTTCAAGGCAGTGAACACATATCAGTATTCTGAAATAACAATCTATAACATAATGTGCATAACATTATGGAGCATCGGTGGCCATTTTATAGTTAAGGATGATGCTAGATTTCCATTATAATAAGCCTGGTTTCCTAAAAAACCCAAGTTCCTTAAAAAAATATACCCTGAAATTTTGCTTCCTACAGCTCATCCCAGAGTTTTTCTGGGAATTTTCTGCATTGCACATCCTGTATTTTTTATGGTATACATTTTATGACTCAATCCATGATATATGCTATATAAGTCCATTATATATAATTTTGTCAGTAGATTTGTGATGAGTAAATCCAATGTTTTGGAGAATGGCCATGCATTAAATGATCATACCAAAAGATTTTATACAAGTATAAATCATCACACAATACCTTTTCTTTCATAAAAAGTCTGAATCATTGATGACAATAAATGCAATCAATAAAGACATACTCCAAGGGCCCAGTTAACAGCTTTTTGTGCAGCCCTCACACTGTGGTAGTAAGGGGTTCCTATTAAAAAAAAAAAGTACACTTACCTTCTCATTTTTCTCTTCTTGGGTAAAGTGAACTTTAGAGAAGACCAAAAGGAAACATTGGAAGGACTTTCATGGCTTTAGAAAACCTTTTCAGCTTTCAGATGGGGAAAACACTGAGTTGCACACTAAAATATATTGCATGAAATTAAATTTTATTTATCTCAGGCTTTTAATCCAAAGCAAATAAAGGTGACAGAAGGCCATAGCAATGAAAGAAAAAGTGATTGCATCAAGACAAATTGGCAACTGGTTGTCTAGTCATTGGAAGTGTCATTAAAGAAGGGGGAAAAGAGATTTTTGAGATGGATTTGTAATGATGAAAAAGCAGAAAAATAGTGAGGAAGAGAGCAAAAAGGATGATATTTATAAATGGCAATAGCAGACTGAACTGTGAGTAGAAGATCATGCTAATAGATGAAGGGAGCAAAGAGGAAGGATAAAGTAATAAAAAAGAAAGGTAATGTAGAAAAGTGCAGATCTCACGACAGTATTAACTGTAAGGGAATTTTAAAGTGGAGGGTAGATGGATAAAAGGATAGCAAAGTGAAGAAAACATAGGGAACGTGAATAGCGAGAAGTAAAAGTTAGATGAACTGCATGGTTTTGGATTGACTGAAGTGAATGAAGAGGACAAATTTGGAAGACCAACACAGTAGCACTGCATAGATCCATCTGGGAGGACAAAAGTTTATAGGCTATGATTTTTTGTTGTCAGAAATAAGAAACCTTATACATGAGGTGTCTGGGAAATAGCAGCAAGATTTAGAATTAAAAATATGGATGGAGAAAGTTAGTTCTTGGTCAAATGTTATCACTAATTTACCTAGCAGTAACTGTTATGGACTGGGATGTAATTGATCTGACCAGTAGTCAGAGCAGGAGTCAGATCTAATGGGCAGAGTAGGCTGACAGGCTGGGGAAGGAAGCCAAGGGTTAGCACCAGGATCAACTGCCAGTTGCCAGAGTCAGAACCAGGAATCGAAGTGGAGGGTCAGAGCCAAGGCCAAATGCCAGAGCCAAGGGTCTAAAGCTGGAGGCTGGGATCAGAGCCAGGACTGGTAACTGAGGATTAGGGCAAGGCATAAGGGCAGGAGGAGAGGCAAGGATCAAGCACAGAGCAGGAGCACAGTGGGAACTGAAACCAGACATAGAGCAGGAATCAGAAACAGAGTTGGATGCAGGAAGCAGGCAAAAGTAGGGACCAATGCAGCCACAACAGGAAACCACTTTGTTGCTCACACAAACTTCCTGTGGTTCCTTCTGGCTATAATAGCATGGTTGGATCAATTGGTGGAACTGGGTGATCCTCCCATCAGCACTCCCATCGGCAGTGTCTTGGTTGGGGCTACGGTCCTAGTAGCTTCTAGGTTTCAGTAAACATTGGGTGGAGGCCAGGATGCAGTGGCTGTCTGGGGACTCCTAGGCGTGGCTTCAAGACCCAGGACGTCACAGCAACCTTCTGAATGACAAGAGTGATGTTGGCAGTGAAAAAAGTGGGTAGTAGAAAAGGAGAGACAAAATTGGAGGAGAATAGAATTTTTATTTGGTTCCTATTTACTTTAAGAGAGTTGGCTTTTGTTTTACAACGAATAGAAATAGGAAGAAAAATAATTATAGATATATGTCAGAGAAACATTGGGAAGGCAGAATACAATGTCATCAGCTTTACAGATCATACTGTAGCCATTAAGAAGAAAGAATATTAAAAGAATCTGAGTGAAAAGAGAAAAGGACAGAGAATAAAGCCCAGGGAGACACCCACTGAGTGAGGAAGAGAGGTTATCATTTCTAAGTATCTTGAAAAATCGATGAGATAAGTAGGAAGAAAAATATTTGAGGGCAGGGGTTAGAAAAAACAAACGTGCCTCTGTCATAAAAGAGAAGATTGATCTACAGTATCACAAGAACGATAAGAATAGAAGTGAGGCCCGTTGGGTTTAGTTACCTGTCATTCAACAATAAGTAAGTGAGTGCTATCTCAGCAGAATTAACAGAATGAAACAGGGCTTGGAAACTATAAATAGTAGAATAGTGGGTAGCATAGGGAAGAGCTTGACTATAAATTGCCCATTACACTATTTGGATGAAGGTAGTTGGAACAGAGATATCAGAATCGAGAGTGGCAAGAGGTGGTGTTTGTCGTGTGTAGGGCAAGAGAAGAGAGAGAGCGCCTAAGACAAGGGAGACACAACAGAAGGAGAATAAGAGGCAGAAGGGAGGAAGAGGGATAAGGGTGCATGGTATCTAGGGAAAGCTAATAGAACAAGCCCAGGTTATAAGAGAGACATCAAGGGACAGCAGGTGAGAATAGCACAGAAAAAAAGGTGGAGCTGATGACTGAGATAGGCGAAGGAAAGGGAGCAGGCAGAGGTGAAAGTAAGCCAGTATGCCCCAGTACGGCGTACCGGTAAGAGCTGGTGCACCGTACCAGGACTGGCTTTCCCAGAGGGCAATTTAAAGCCCTGGGATAGCGGCGGGGCTGCGGCAGGGATTTAAAGGGCCCAAGAGCTCCAGCTGCTGCTACCCCCCCGGGGCCCTTTAAATCCCAGCCTGAGCCCTGCTGCCCGAGCCCTGGGGTAGCGGGGATGGGGCTCTGGCAGGAATTTAAAGGGCCCCGGAGCTCCAGCCACTGCTACTGCCACAGGGCCCTTTAAATCCCTGCCTGAGCCCTGCTGCCCGAGCCCTGTGGTAGCGGCGGCAGGGCTCTGGTGGGGATTTAAAGGGCCCTGGAGTTCCAGCCCCCACTACCCTCCCGGGGCCCTTTAAATTCCCGCCTGAGCCCTGCTGCCGAAGCTCTGGGGGCTCTGGCAGGGACTTAAAGGGGTGGTAGTGGCGCCTGGAGCCCCAAGCCCTTTAAATCCCTGCCTGAGCCCTGCTGCCCAGGCCCTGGGGTAGGGGTGGGGGGGCTCTGGCGGGGATTTAAAGAGCTCCAGAGCTCCAGCCACCGCTACTGCCCCGGCCCTTTAAATCCTCACCAGAGCCCTGCTGCCGAAGCCCTGGGGTAGCAGCGGCAGGGCTCTGGTGGGCCTTTAAAGGGCTGGGGCGGTAGCAGCAGCTGGAGCCCCGGGGCCCTTTTAAATCCCCGATGGAGCCCGGCCACCGCTACCCCAGGGCTCGGGCAGCAGAGCTCAGGTGGGGATTTAAAGGGCTTGGGGCTCTGGCAGCTGCTACCACAGCGGAGCCCCAGGCCCTCTAAAGCTCTGCCAGAGCCCAGAGCCCTGGGGTAGCAGTGGCAGCCAGGAGCCCCCAGGGCTCCTCAGTGATTTAAAGGTCCAGGGGCTCTGCTGCGGTAGCGGCAGCTGGAGCCCTGGGCGCTTTAAATCACCCCCGAGCCCCAGGGCTCCCAGCTGCCTCTGCAGCTGGTAGCTCGGAGGTGATTTAAAGGGCCCCGGGCTCCCAGCTGCCACTACCGCAGCTGGACCCTGGCCCTTTAAATCAAGATTTAAAGGTCCCGGGGATTTAAGGCCACGCCTCTTCCGGTTGAGGCCACGCCCCCTGCTCAGGACTCTGGCATACCTGTAAGTCCTCTAACTTACTTTCACCCCTGGGAGCAGTAGAACTGAGTTCTTTGTGAATAACAGTGACGATGACACAAAGGGCAGAGTTGTTAGGGATCAGATTTGATTTGGACAAAGAAAGTCAGGGGAACAATGCAACAAAAAAGAGAATTGGATCTGGTGAAAAACTTACACAGATTATATGAGAAATATGATTAGGACTTGGTAAAAAGACTTTAGCTGCAGTGGGCTCATCTTTAAATAACGATACGGCAGATTATAAAACATAAAGGGAGTCTACATGCTAGGCATTTTGCCAGTGGCATTCTAAATGACTAAGATCTGCACTGAATTCAAAGAACAGGGATGAAGGGAGGAAGGAGGAAGTGTTGGAGGTGTGAAAGGAGCAGTAGCATCAAAGATAGGTGTTAGAGTGGAATAAAAGGCAAGGGACTCTGGATTGAGGAAAGATTATAGGGAGTTCAAATTATAAATGTAAAAATGAATAGGGAAATGAAGATTAAGGGGAGGGATTCCATTGAGTGAGTTAATGGAAAGAAAGAGGAAGTAGAGGGAGCATTGAGCAAGACATTATTTAGTTTTTAGACACTATTTGATATTCTGTTCCCATCAGAAAATCAATAGGAATGGACTGAAACCAAATTATAATTACTTGAAAAAGTTTTAAATTTTCTTTTACATTCATTATTGAAATTATATAGTAATTATGGAATATTGGAACAGATTCTCAGCTACTGTAAATTGGTGTAGCCTCACTGACTTCAGAGTTGATATATATCAGCTAACCTAGCCTAATTACTGTTCTGATCATATTCGGAATTAAAATGCACATTGGCAGAAACTAATATAGGACAGAATTGTATTTGTAATGTATTGTATGAATGCATTTTGCAAATAAAATTTGACAGTGGTTAAAACTTTATTTTGATGTGTCCCACTGTCCTGTTATGTTCAATATACAAAATATTTGTGTTTCCTGAAGTATAGACTATGACTCTAATCCTGCAAGTGGATCCATGTGAGCAGACTCCAGTTGTCCTCCATGAGTCTAGACCCTTACCAAATAATACATGGGAGTGGGGGGAGGAAGGAAACCCCTGAAACACAAATAATTGATGGAACAGAGAGACCTGGAAAGTAGTAGTGCTGAAAGGTTGATATTGGATAACATTGCATAATGCAGTGTGGTGACAATGAGAGAGGACAGCGCACAGCGTGAGTTTGCAATGTAGAATGGAGCAAAAAAGCCAGTGCAATTTTGAACTTCATACAGAGAAGCATCGTGTAATGAAGTGAAGCAATAATAATCTCAGTCCATGGTTCATTTGGCTGGTGAATGTAGTGTAACATTTTCCTTGGCTGATCGTGAAAAGTAGTTTCAGAGGGCCGGTCAGTACATAACTTCTTGTCAAAGACTGTGTTGAGATTAGTATAGAATGCTTTCAGCTCGAGTAAATGGGGATTTTTTTCTATTTGCAGCAAAATCTGCCATTAGATACTTTGCAGGAAAAGTATCGAGCTTCTTCGGCTCTAAGCCCCCAAAAAACACCTGTGAAAAAGAAGCATTCTTCTTTGAGTGCTTGTTCATACTGTGACAGGGTCAGGCCAGATGGCTATAGGAGAGTATAGAAGGCAGATATATTAGCCCCATGTTAAGTAGGTCCCTTTTCCTGGGTAAGGTAACAGGGAAGGTTCCAGAACAATCAGGAACCTTCTGGAGACAATTAAGACAGACATGCTGATTAGAACACCTGCAGCCAATCAAGAAGCTGCTAGAATCAATTAAGGCAGGCTAATCAGGGCACCTGGGTTTTAAAAAGGAGCTCACTTCAGTTTGTGGTGTGCGTGTGAGGAGCTGGGAGCAAGAGGCACTAGGAGCTGAGAGTGAGAACGCCGACTCTTGGAGGACTGAGGTGTATAAGCATTACCAGACACCAGGAGGAAGGTCCTATGGTGAGGATAAAGAAGGTGTTGGGAGGAGGCCATGGGGAAGTAGCCCAGGGAGTTGTAGCTGTCGCACAGCTGTTCCAGGAGGCACTCTAGACAGCTGCATTCCACAGGGCCCTGGGCCGGAACCCAGAGTAGAGGGCGAGCCTGGGTTCCCCGCAAATCCTCCCAACTCCTGGTCAGACACAGGAGGAGTTGACCTGGACTGTGGGTTCAGAAAAACGGCCAAGCTGAGGGCTGCCGTGAAGCTCCAAGGCGAGCAAATCCACCAATAACCACAAGACCCACCAAGGTAGAGCAGGAACTTTGTCACAATACATATTGCACTCTTGGTATGCATGTATCTCGAGATCAGAGCCATGTCTGCACCCTGAGTGTCTTTGTGCTCCGCTACCAAGGGTATAAAGGGAAGCTCAGGCCAAATTGCCAACCGCTTGTGGCTGCAAAATGGAACTACCCTGTTTACACATCTGGATGGAATTTTTCAGTCTCTGTATAGGTAATGGTATATACAGTAGAACCGAGTTTATCTGACCCTCCATTATCCAGCTCTCCCCGTTAACCGAATAACCAGTGCGCACAGGTCCAGAAGTGGGCGATCCCTCATGTGGCTGCTAGACAATGTTGCAGCCTTGCACTTTCCCATTCTCCAGATTATCTGATTTTTTGATTATCTGATCTGGCCCCGGTCCCAATTAGATTGGATAAACAGGGTTTTGCTGTACTAGTGTTAGTTAGGTGTCATTAGTTAGTTTGCCCTTTGGAAAGTTTTTTAAGTTTTCTTTTCTTTCATCATGAACTTCCCAGTACCAGGACATAGTGATGTCCCATCCTAAATCATCCAGCTTTAAGTATTGCCCCTCTTGCAAGGCAGTGATGCCTCTTAATGATTGGCACCCTGATGCCTTTTTTATTTTAGAGAAACTCATATCTGTGACAAATGCTTGCTGTGTTCTGTGGCAAATGCTTGCTGTGTAAATCCTTTTGTAAATGGATTTTGAAGGCAAGGGAGGCATGCAGCCAGTCTCTGATCTAGGCAGGGCAGACCATCAACCGCCTCCCCCCCGCCCCCGTACAAGTTCCACTTCAGTCCAGATGCACCCATGAGTTCTGAGTCCCCTAGCTTCTGGGCTCCATCTTCAAAGGAAATCCCACCTCTGGACTGAAGAAAGATCCTTAGAGAAAAAGGAGAGTCACTCCTTTGGGAGGAGCAGAGGGAGATCTCCACTGGGAATTCACAGCAAAGGTTGGTCCACATTACCTCACCACTCCCAAGAGAAGGAGATTCCATAGAATCATAGAATATCAGGGTTATGACCCAAGCTGCATAACATGGAAGCTCTGAGTGAGCCTGGTACCAGGACTCCAGCACCATCTTGGGATTCAGAGTTATCTGCTTTTGATGCAAATGCCAGAACTTGGGGGGTTACCTTGGCAGCAGGTGCTTCAGGGCTGGTTAATGCGGTACTTACTCTGTTGATACCCATCTCTTTGATACTGCTCACTTTGCCACTCAGTGTGTTTGTATTGGAGTGGGGAAGCACTGTCAACCTCAGTGCTCTTTACTCCCACATTAAGGTTTAGGACACCATCTCTTTTGGGACTGAGGAAATATGTAGTACTGAGAGATTTTCAGGTTTCAGATGAGCTGGAATCTACTTTATCTACCAGATGCCTCCCCAGCGCTGCTTACTTCTTGACTTATGATGCAGCCTAGCATACCAGCTTCAGCAGCACCCCTCCCTTAGATCTGGAATGCTCTTTTTTGTCTTCAGATTTTCAACGCTGTGGGTAGGGATCCCCTTCATATTGTCCAAGGGCCCTCTTTTTTGAACTTTATGACTCTGAGAGAGTGTCAAGGACTTTCTACATGTCTGGATCTCATAAGGAGTACCCTGTATGGGCATATGGCTTGGTATCCTCTCTCTGGCTCCCATGACCTTTTCCTTGTAATGTTCCAACATGGCTCTATTGGAACACCTGGGCTTTTCACCACACAAGGCACTACACTCCTGGACCACCTCCTAGGGTGAGAACCTTCTCCATTGTGCCATCTCAAGGAAACGAGGGTGTTTCAACTTGCAGCCCATGAATTTGAGTCCTCTTAGTAACTATTTGAGGAGGATCACAATCAGGCTGAGGATCAGATTGCAGCTGCAACTTTGTGCTCAGATGAGGCAATGGTCTCATCTACACAGTCTCAACTGGGTGACTACAAGATCAAGATCTGCTGAGATATATAGCTGATTCCCTTGAGATACCATTGGAGAAGGTATAGGAGACCTCCCATAAACTCTTGGATATACTCCATGCTTCTGTGCCTGGACACTTGCTACCTCACATCAAAGAGGCTCTTTTAGACTATGCTAACCATATATGGCAAACAGCTACCTCTAAAAAAGCAATATGAGGTACCAGGTGCCATCCACCAATGTGGGGTATCTATACACACATCTAGTACTAGGCTCACTAGTGATTGTAGTGGCTAATGAAATGAACAGACAACAGCAGCTACAGATTCTTCTTTTGTATGCAAGAGAGGTGATTAGCAATTTTCAAATAACCAAGTCCAACTCAATGAGCCAGTGGGTAGCTTCGGAAGTGGCTTGGTGTAAGTCTGAGTTGCTACCAGCAAATGATTGAAGTAGGCACTGATTTACAATGTGGTCCATAGTTTGCTGCTGATATTCATACTTACACTGTGCAATGTCTCTCATCTTCCGGAAGTGTAAGAGATGACAACACCTGTGATACAATATTCTGGAATAGTTCAGCGTAGACTATTGTTTCTGGGGTAGGTTAAAGCCCAGAAGTTCTTTTGTGGGATCAGCAATCAGATGTTTATTTGGAACATCAGCATTATCCCAGATATCTTTCCAATGTGTCTCATGATTGAATTAGGACATTTGGCTACATCAAAACAATCATTTTGATAGATTTGGTGGCGAGTCACTCTGTGGTCAGTCTGTGGATCTAGACCCTTCCTTTCCCCCCTTTTGGGAACTACCTTCAGTTTTTCAAGGAGTCATGGAATCTGATGATGATAGATGAGAGATAATGCTGCCTGCTTCTTACTTACGTCACCTGAAAATGAGAAAAGGCATTCCCGTGGCACTGTTGTAACTGGTGTTGCAAGGTATTTATGTGCTAGACATGCTAAACATTCGTATGCCCCTTTATGCTTCAGCCAACACTCCAGAGGACATGCTTTCATGCTGATGGGTTCTGCTCAATAACGATCCAAAGCAGTGCGGACTGACGCACATTCATTTTCATCATCTGAGTCAGATGCCACCAACAGAAGGTTGATTTTTTTTTTTTTGGTGGTTCGGGTTCTGTAGTTTCTGCATCCAAGTGTTGCTCTTTTAAGATCTCTGACAGCATGTTACGCACCTCGTCTCTCTCAGGTTTTGGGAAACATTTCAGATTCTTAAACCTTGGGTTGAGTGCTCTAGCTATCTTTAGAAAACTCACTTTGATATCTTTTTTGCTTTTTGACATATCTGCAGTGAAAGTGTTCTTAAATCGAACAACATATGCTGGGTCATTATCTGAGACTGCCGTAACATGAAATATATGGCAGAATATGAGCAAAATCATGGAGCAGGAGACATACAATTCCCCAGGGGTTCAGTCACATATCTAATTTAATGCATTATTTTTTTAACAAGCATTATCAGCATGGAAGCATGTGCTCTGGAATGGTGGCCAAAGCATGAAGGTGTGCATGAATGTTTAGCATATCTGGCATGTAAATACCTTGCAACGCCAGCTTCAAAAGTGCCATGCAAACACCTGTTCTGACTTTCAGGAGACATTGTAAATAAGAAGCATTCAGCATTATCTCTCATAAATGTAAACAAACTTGTTTGTCTTAGCTATTGGCTGAACAAAAAGTAGGACTGAGTGGACTTGTAGGCTCTAAAGTTTTGTTTTTGAGTGTGGTTATACAACAAAAAAAATTTACATTTGTAAGTTGCACTTTCACGATAAAAAGATTGTACTACAGTACTTGTATGAGGTGAATTGAAAAAAAACTATTTTCATTTGGTTATCTTTTTTATAGTGCAAATATTTGTAATAAAAATAATAACATAAAGTGAACACTGTACACTTTGTATTCTGTGTTGTAATTGAAATCAATATATTAGAAAACGTAGAATAACATCCAAAAGTATTTATAATACATTTCAGTGGTATTCTATTATTGTTTTAGCAGTGGATTAAAATTGTGATTAATCGCGACTAATTTTTTTAATCGAGTAAATTTGTTTTGAGTTAATCACTTGAGTTAGCTACGATTAGTTGACAATCCTGATTTTTTCACAGTGTTTCATAGAACTCTGGGCTGGCTTTACTTTCCACAATGCTAGTGATTCCCATGCATATTATCTTGCATGATTACTAAGAAACAAAATACAATTCAAAATGAAGATGTTTGATGGAGGAAGGGGAAACAAAAAAGGGAAGACTACTATTAAGACATGCTCTGTCTACCCCCATGTAGATGAGGAAACTAGTTAGTTTGTGTTCTGCTTTATTTCAGTGAAATCAGCATTTGTGCTATAAAAGTATTCTTAATGCTTTTAGATTATACTCAAGAATACAACTCCTCAATCTAAAGTAGGTTTGCCACCTATCCAGGTTTTCCCTTTTTGAGGTAGCTGGGAAATCTGTAAAGGTGCTCAGTACATACTGCCAGCTGTTGCTTTTTTGAGATAGCTGCCCTGGGAAATCTTGAAAGCGTACTCTGTACACATTGCCAGCTGTCCAGTTTTTATGGGCCCAGGATAATCCGGAATGTTCCATTATTTTGTATCTCAGAGATGGCAACCCTAATCTAATGACAATCCTTTAAGATCTATGATTGTTGCTGATGAATGCTGCCACTATTGAATCACAGTTGTAGAATTGGAAATCTCTAAAATCTTATAGGCGTCTGGTACTTTCAAAGGAGGCTAAAGGAGTTAGGCACTGAATGACCATTGATTTTCGGAGAGTTTTGTGCCAATTCCCTGTGGCCTCTTTGCGAATCCCTGCCTTAATGTAAAAGTTGAATAGGGATTAGGAATTACTGATATTGACTGAGAAGAAAGTGAAGGCTGGTGCGTTTGTGTGTTTTTCCAGTCACGATGCAGATGGGAATAATAGGTGACAGGTGATAACGATATTTGAACAGGACACGTCAATATTTCCATCCTTTTAAAGCAGAACGGAACATATGCAAACTGTTTTGAGGTGGTCTTGAAAATAAATCCTGAATCAATCATTTCAGCTAAAAGATTTTGTGCCTATGATTTTGCTTTTGGCAAAGCATCAAATAGTTATTAACTGGTTAGCTAAATTTGGCACCAGTAATCAAAGCCTGGCTAAAAGATAGTAAAGTCATTAAAACTTTGGGAAATGGCCTTCTGAACTATGAAAATCAAGGCAAATTTGAATCATTAGGTGTCCACTAG
This sequence comes from Eretmochelys imbricata, assembly GCF_965152235.1. Taxonomy (NCBI): domain Eukaryota; kingdom Metazoa; phylum Chordata; order Testudines; family Cheloniidae; genus Eretmochelys; species Eretmochelys imbricata. The sequence goes on from NC_135573.1 coordinate 248,512,285, forward strand.
TTACCAACCTACTACAAACTCAATCACTCTTTGGAAGGAAGATCGATGATAAATTTGGCACTGTAGATTAAATCTCATCATGGGGAACAATGCTATCTCCCTTTCTCTCGTTGAACTGTAGATTTTTCATACTGCACCATGTCAGTTAACAATATAAATATCTCACATATAAACAAATAATTCAGTGTTTATTCTAAAAAAACCTTGAGCACGCATTATCATTTTTCTTTGTTACAATAATATTTCTTATCATAGTAATTTCTGCAGTAGATATGCTTGATCATTTAATAAAAAGGCTACATTGACTATAACATCATATAAATTTTGCATCCAAATACTTTTTTTTCGAAAGTGAGAGGAGGTGGATTATAGTGATGAATGAAATGTGGCTAGGAAGTAGTTACAAGGAATAACCTAGAATTATTTGGCATGAAGAGCAGTGATCTATTTATAGGGGGGAGCCATGGAAATCCCCTGCTCCTTGTAAAACCTCCAGTAAATTACTATGTCTGTTCCCCGACTCTAAATATTTACTAACTTCCCAGGCATGATATGTACTCCTGCCCCCATATATTTTCTAAGTCTTGCATTACTACTTGTTGGAGGTATTATGACACAACATTATTTACCATCTCTTGGTCTCCACAGCTTTGAGACCTTTCTGTGTTTTGCTTCACCCCTTTAGGAGTGTCACAAATAAGGTGATAAGTTGCCATCTTATTCTGAACACGTCATTTAGAGTGTTTAATTTTAGTTTATTGAATTTAGCAGAAAAGAAAGAGTTGATGAGTTAATGTTTTGACCTCTTACAGCACATATTTTTTATCGTTCATATTGCAGTTTTGCAAATATCTCATACTGTTGTTTAACTGTTTTTAAAGCAAAATTATAACTGCTCTGGACTTCCCAGTAATGTAAATCAACACAGAAGAGAGAGGCTATTCATTCTACGTAAGCCATTAGTTTTTAAAGATTTGTAAATGTGGTGATACCAGCCAAGATCATTGTAGCTTGGAGTTTTCACTGTGTTTAGTCAGATTCTTAGTTTTGGTAATAATATTTATATAGTGTTCAGAAAAATACAACTTCAGAATTTGCAATCATCCAGCAAATTATTACAAATAAATTTAAGTTGAATTGGTGGCCTAAACTTTAGGACTTAGAATCATAGAATATCAGGGTTGGAAGGGACCTCAGGAGGTCATCTAGTCCAACCCCCTGCTCAAAGCAGGACCAATCCCCAATTAAATCATCCCAGCCAGGGCTTTGTCAAGCCTGACCTTAAAAACTTCTAAGGAAGGAGACTTGACATTGTCCCTTTCAATATAATATTTTGTGTCTCTAATTTTGCATGCATCTTTATTGCTTATATTACTTTCCTATTTCTGAGGAGTTTTCTTGCTGCTTGGACCTCAAACCTCTCTTTGTCAGATAATAACAATAATCCCCTTGAGCCTTTACCCATTTTCAGAACCACATTCAAATCAAGACTTTATTGAGGTTATGTACTGTTCAGATAAGTTGTTTTACTACTAGTTTCCAAATAAAAATGGGACTGGAACTGTAAGTGTCCTAATACAGGGAAAATTTGGAAATGCTACTCTTACAGTTACCGAGGGGAACCACAAATAGAGCTGATGAAAATCTTCCAATAGTTAAATAATCCAGTAGTGCCGACCCCAAGCATTCAAAAATCATGAGATTTTAAAAAAGAATAAATCGGTGGTTCTTTTTATAAAATAGGGTGCATTCGAGTCACATTGTAAAGCAGAGGTGGGCAAACTACGGCCCATGGGCCACATCTGGCCCGTGGGACCCTCCTGCCTGGCCCCTGAGCTCCTGGCCCCTCCCCTGCAGTCTCAGCTCATTGTGCTGCTGGCCCAGTACTCTGGACGATGGGGCTTTGAGCTCCTGGGGCAGCGCAGCTGCAGAGCCTGGCCTGACCTGGTGCTCTATGCTGCATGGTGCGTGGCTGGCTCCAGCCAGACGGTGCAGCTGAAGTGCCAACAGCCACTGGTGCTCCATGCAGCACGGTAAGGGAGCAGGGGTGGGGTGGGGTTTGGATAGAGGGCAGGGGAGTTTGGGGGTGGTGGTCGGGGCGGGGGTGTGAATAGAGGTTGGGGCGGTCAGAGGGCAGGGAAGGGTGGGGGTTGAATGGGGCCAGAGGTCCCGGGGGAGCAGTCAGGAAGGAGGGGGGTTGGATTGGGTGGTGGGGGGCAGTCAGGGTCAGGGGTTCCAGGGGCAGGTGGGGTGGTTGGATTGGGCGGGGGTCCCGGGGTGGGGCAGTCAAGAATGAGAGGAGGGGTTGGATGGGGCGGCGGGGGTCAGTTAGGGGTGGGGGTTCCGGGAGCAGTCAGGGGACAGGGAGCAGTGGGGGTGGATGGGGCAGGGGTCCCGGGGGGGGGCATCAGGGAATGGGGGGTGGCTGGGGCAGGAGTCCCGGGGGGAGTGGTGTCAGGGGAAGAGAAGCAGGGTGGAGGTGCGGGGGTATAGGGATCAGGGACCAGGCCACGCCTGGCTGGTGGGGAGGCACAGCCTCCCCTAACCGGCCCTCCATACAATTTCCGAAATCCGACGCGGCCCTCAGGCCAAAAAGTTTGCCCGCCCCATTGTAAAGCTTTTCTCTATAATCACAAGGGTTAAAAACTTACTTTAATTTTTAAATGAAAGAGGAGGTTCTCATGTAATTACTTGTTCCAAAGCTAGGGCTTTAAGTTAAACACCACACATCACAAGACTCATGATAAAATCTCAAGAGTTGGCTACACTGGTAATCATTCAGACTTTTTTATTCTAATCCAAGCTGAACTCCCACTCTGGACGTCTTGAGGTTCACTGATCACTAATTCTGTTTTTACTGGAGTTTTGGTCCTTTGCTTTTTGTATTCCATTGTGGACTGAAAGAGGTTAAGAAACAAATTACCGATTAATAATCCTAATTTATTTCAAGACTAGCTTCTTAGAGGTGAGAATAAGAAGAATAATTACTTTCCTTCTTGATATCTATGAAGCATTTCAATTTTTTTTTGAAACTCACCCCTCCACCTCTGTTTTATTAAGTTACGTTTCACCTTACTGGCTAGTGTTTGTTTGAACTTTTAATAGAATGTACTCTGTATGTGTCTTCATAAAAGACTGAGACAATATACATTAGTGAAAATGCTCAGAACTAGAAGTTTTCCACTGTTTTTGAAGCCCTGCTTATTAGTTCTTTAGAAGGAACCAAGAACTAGAAGCTCTGTGCTTTAGTCCTTGTTTCCACAGTACACATAGATAGTCCAAAAATGTAATAGATAAATGTGGATCTCATTAGCCACTTCAAAATCAGCTTTAACGGTTATAACTTTCGGAAGATTAAGACTTTACAAATAGCCTAGTTGGATGCATGCCTTGCAGAGGAATATTGCCAGAAATTGTAGCTTAACTGAACTAACTTTTTTACTACGCTAAAAAGTATAAATCTCAACAGCCAAAATTCTTAGTCCAAAGTGTACTATGGGTGCCAGGTAACATTGATAAGAAATTGGAGTCTAGGTTTGTCCTTGACCATTTACATCAGCAAAATATACCCTGTTTACCCAAATTATACTACTAGTATTGCATCTAAAACGGATGCATTTTCTTTTTAAATGCATCATCAGACTTGACAGAACTAGGCAGAAGAATGCAAACATGATAACTCATTTCTAAAGCATCATATGTCTGACTGGTTTTGATAACTTTTCCTGCTTGGACTGACGTTCTTTGCTTGAAGTTGGGACAATAGTGGTAAAACAAAGCATCTAAGCTCCTTGTATACAAACATATCTAGTGCATTGATTGGTTGAAATTCTGTCAGTTATGAAATGCTTATGGAATATTTCATAATTCTCATTCAGCATTCCTTGCAGCCAGTGAATAGCAAAAGGAATTGGACTGGAGTGAGAAATCTTAATCATATATTTCTTTGGGAGTTAGATGTGTGTGGCCGGCATGTGGCATTCATTGAACTGAGACTGCAGCTAGGACAGACTGAAAAGTGGCAGCAGAAAGGTAGGATAGTCAGAAAAGACCATATGTGATTTTGAGAGCTAGATGGGTTTCAGGTTCCAGTGGTGGTCAGGCCATGACAAATAGTCAAGGATTTGGATCACTTCATTCTGACAGTCTCTGCACTGTTGCAGGCCCTGTTGGAGAAGAACTTCAGGCTTTCTGTAGGAATGGGCTTCCAGAATAAAAGATTATTTGATGATTTAATAATGGCAATAATGTAAGAGTTATTTTGCAAAGCACCATTCCTTCCTTCCCACTCCAAGGACAGTTGTGTTCTTTTGCTGAAACAAAGCCACAGTAAATCTTTTCTCAAGGTTACTCACCATCAGGGCATATGCAAATTCCAAATTATAAGGTTTGCTCCATGCTGTTTTCCTTTGTACAATAATGCAAAGAACTGGGTCAGATTTTGGCTCAGCTAGTTTGTAAGGTGCCAAAATTTTAAGACAGAAATTCTGTGGTGGCTGAATCCGACAACCTCACTGACTTCCTCACATCATTGGATTTTAAGGACACTTACATGCATATTCCCATTGTTCAGAGCCATCAGCACTATTTGTATTTTGCTTGTGTCCTTTCCTCTTCTTCTACTGCTTTTTTCTGGTCACGCTACCATGGCTTCTCTCATCCAAAAGGGAATTGCCAGATAAGATATTCTCCTCTCTTTTTAAAAATTCTTATTATATCATTAATTTATGATGATGTCCTTGAATACCTTCCACTTAGTACAAGAAAACAGTGTGACGAGAACAACCTAGCTTGCAGCACTAAAAGTTCAAGAAAAGTTTATTTTATTTCAGTCCAGTGCCTAAACCTAAAGGGCCAGAAGTAGCTTGCTGGGTTATTCCCTTGACTTTAGGATTAGGGAATGCACAGAAAGCATTACCCACAACTCTTATGTGGTATGTGAAAACTAAGGAAACAAGTGCTAAGACAGCTTCTCAGTGAGAAATAGCTGAGGGATGTGACTCAATAAACTTGGAGATCTCCTAAAAGCATTTCTGCATTGGAAGTGGTGCCTTATATTTCTGAGGAATCATGTTGCATCTATAGTCCATGTTCTCATTTGTCACATCAGTATAAGATTTCAAAGAGAGTGACAATCTGAAGCCGGGTGTAACAGTGTGAGGTAAATGTAAGTAACAAAAGAATGTCTCATATTTTTTTAGTGCTGTTTAAGAGGAGATCTGTGCTTTGATGTATAATGCAAAAGGACATTGGTGGAATGAAGTGTGAAAAATGGGTAGGTGTCAGTGACGTGCAAAATGGCAAACTTGCTTCTAAGCAGTTTGACAGAAGCCAGGCTGTGAAAAATAAGGCACTGTTGACAAGTGGGAATCTCCCTCAGGGTGGTAGCTCTTCCCCTTGAGTTGCCTTGAAGCTGGCATAGAAATACCCTTTCAGTTACCTGCTTTTGCCTCCTCTGTACTGCTAATATGTTAGAAGGATTTTTATTACAACATATAAAAGAAGTCTAAAGGGACACTTTCAACTTGAAAATCACATTTCCTTTTGAAAAATTTGAACCTCCTATAGTTACAAGGCACATATAAGATCACTGTAACAGAAAGAGGATAGTGGGAGAAATATTTTTCCTGATGCTAGGTTCTGCAGTTTTACTTTGTGCATGTGACAACACTTTGTGTGTAGTCATGTTCTGTTGATGGTCTTCTGTAAGTTCTTGATGGGACAGAGATTGTGAGTATTTTAGGGATCAAGAAAGAATTGCAGTAAAGCAGATTGTCCAGCAGTACCTATTACCTATCCCGGAGCATGGGGGTTGAGGTGTTGGTTTTGGTTTCCTTGAGGAAAACCCAAGTTGGGGACTTCTTATTCTGGTCTAGTAAGCTGCTCCCCTCACTTCACTAGACTGACTCACAAACCCAAAGGTACATAAAAAAATTCGGAGCTTTTCAGTTATTCTATTAGGGCAATAGGGCAATAGATCATCATCCCTAATAAGTTACGTTGTTTCCTCAGGAGGAATTCTTCCAAAGCATTAAAATAGTGTAAGTAAGAGTCAGTGCTGGAAACTGGCCAAAGTTCCCTTTCACGGAGAGACTAAAATATTCAAAGGCCATCTCTGACAGAGGTTTTTTTTTTAAGAGGTGAAAACTCTTGAGCTCCAGAGCTGGAAAACTTCAATTTTTGGGTGAAGTGATGAAGGGGCCAACCACGCTTGCATTTGCTAATCTCAAGTTTCCTTAAGAGTCTGGCTCTTACTAAAAAATTGAAAATAAATTAAAAAGTTCAGGGAAGAATAAACCCAGCACAATAGTATATTTGATTGTTCTATGTTGTCTCCAAAAACTTCATTAAGTGAGAGGCTGCCCCTGGCTCTGATCATATTTCTAGAATTTACTTTTGGCTAACTCGTAATTACAGAGATAGTGGAAAGTTGATATCATTCTAGTGATAAGTTGGAGGAAACAAAAAGAGCAAATGGATTGAATTTGTAAAGTGCAACAGCACAACCAGAGCATACAGATTAAAATTTTTGGTAAAAAAGACATTTAACTATTCTGCACTTCCTAAATTCATGTAATCAGAACTTTGCAAGAAGGTGTGCTGAATTATTTTAGCTGAAGTTGCAGTTTAGAAAAAGACTTCATGTTACTCTGTTTGAAATTCGCAGTAGTACTTTATTATTTTGGGGGGAATGTTCATCATACACTTTTCTATGAAAATATATGTTCACATCACTATAATATCACTAAATATTTTAAAATGGAAATAATAAACTCTCATATTTCACAGCCTTTCAGAGAAATATTTTGATGTGGTTATAACATGTGAGCATGTCCTACTTTTGAAGGCAAGCTAATTTGAAGAGAATATCAGAGGGGTAGCCGTGTTAGTGTGTATCTATAAAAACAACAAGGAGTCCGGTGGCATGTTAAAGACTAACAGATTTATTTGGTTTCAGAGTAACAGCCTTGTTAGTCTGTATTCGCAAAAAGAAAAGGAGTACTTGTGGCACCTTAGAGACTAACCAATTTATTTGAGCATGAGCTTTCGTGAGCTACAGCTCACTTCATCGGATGCATACCGTGGAAACTGCAGAAGACATTATATACACACAGAGACCATGAAACAATACCTCCTCCCACCCCACTGTCCTGCTGGTAATAGCTTATCTAAAGTGATCATCAAGTTGGGCCATTTCCAGCACAAATCCAGGTTTTCTCACCCTCCGCCCCCCCCCCCCCCCACACAAACTCACTCTCCTACTGGTAATAGCCCATCCAAAGTGACCACTCTCTTCACAATGTGTATGATAATCAAGGTGGGCCATTTCCTGCATAAATCCAAGTTCTCTCACTCCCTCACCCCCCTCCAAAAACCACACACACAAACTCACTCTCCTGCTGGTAATAGCTTATCCAAAGTGACCACTCTCCCTACAATGTGCATGATAATCAAGGTGGGCCATTTCCAGCACAAATCCAGGTTTTCTCACCCCCCCACCCTCATACACACACAAACTCACTCTCCTGCTGGTAATAGCTTATCTAAAGTGATCATCAAGTTGGGCCATTTCCAGCACAAATCCAGGTTTTCTCAGCCTCCGCCCCCCCACAAACAAACTCACTCTCCTGCTGGTAATAGCCAGCAGATTTATTTGGGTATAAGCTTTCGTGGATAAAAAACCCAGATGCATGGAGTGAAAATCTTCAGATGCATGGAGTGAAAATTACAGATGCAGGCAGAAATATATTGTCACATGAAGAGAAGGGAGTTATCTTACAAGTGGAGAATCAGTGTTGACATGGCCAATTCAATCAGGGTGGATGTGGTCCACTCCCAATAACTGATGAGGAGGTGTCAATACCAAGAGAGGGAAAATTGCTTTTGTAGTGAGCCAATTACTCCCAGTTCCTATTCAAGCCCAAATTAATGGTGTTATATTTTCAAATGAATTGTAGCTCTGCAGTTTCTCTTTGAAGTCTGTTTTTGAAGTTTTTTTTGTTGACGTATGGCTACTTTTAAATCTGTTATAGAACGTCCAGGGAGATTGAAGTGTTCTCCTACTGGCTTTTGTATGGTACCATTCCTGATGTCTGATTTGTGTCTGATTTGGCCAATATATATGGCAGAGCGGCATTGCTGGCACATGACGGCATATATCACATTGGTAGCTGTGCAGGTGATTGAGCCCCTGATGGTGTGGCTCATTAGGTTGGGTCCTCTGATGGTGTTGCTAGAGTAGATACGGGAACAGAGTAGGCAACAGGGTTTGTTACAGGGATTGGTTCCTGGGTTAGTGCTTCTGTGGTGTGGTATGTATTTGCTTCATGTTGGGGGTGGGGGGCTGTCTGTAAGCAAGGACTGGCCTGCCTCCTAGGGTCTGTGAGAGTGAGGGATTGTTTTCCAGGATAGGTGGTAGATCATTGATGATGTGCTTGAGAGGTTTTAGTTGGGGGATGTACATGATGGCTAGTGGTGTTCTGTTATTTTCCTTGTTGGCCAGTCCTGTAGTAGGTGACTTCTGGGTACCCATCTTGCTCTGTCAATCTGTTTCCTCACTTTCCCAGGTGGATATTATAGTTTTAAGAATGCTTGATAAAGATCTTGTAGGTGTTTGTCTCTGTCTGAGGGATTGGAGCAAATTTGGTTTTATCTTAGGGCTTGGCTGTAGACAATGGACCATGTGATGTGTCCTGGATGGAAGCTGGAGGCATGTAGGTAAGTATAGCGGTCAGTAGGTTTCCAGTATAGGGTGGTGTTTATGTGACCATCACTTATTTGCACTGTAGTGTCCAGGACGTGGATCTCTTGTGTGGACTGGTCCAGGCTGAGGTTGATGGTGGGGTGGAAATTGTTGAAATCATGGTGGGATTCTGTTCAAGGGCCTCCTTCCTGTGTGTCCATATGATGACAATGTCATCAATGTAGCACAAGTAGAGGAGGGGCATTAGGGGACGAGATCTGAGGAAGCGTTGTTGAAAGTCAGCCATAAAAATGTTGGCATACTGTGGGGCCATGCGGGTACCTATAGCAGTGCCACTGACTTGTAGATATAAGTTGTCCCCAAATCTGAAATGGTTGTGGGTGGGGACAAAGTCACAAAGCTCAGCCGCCAGGTGTGCCATGGCGTCATCAGGGATACTGATCCCTCTTTTGGTATTGACATCTCCTCATCAATTATTGGAAGTGGACCACATCCACCGTGATTGAATTGGCCTTGTCAGCACTGGTTCTCTACTTGTAAGGTAACTCCCTTCTCTTCATGTGTCAGTATATTTCTGCCTGCATCTGTAATTTTCACTCCATGCATCTGAAGAAGTGGGTTTTTTACCCACGAAAGCTTATACCCAAATAAATCTGTTAGTCTTTAAGGTGCCACCAGATTTCTCGTTGTTTTTGTTTTAATTTGAAGAGAAGTGTTGCATTTAGCTTTGAAGTGCCTTTAGTATTGCCAATCCTGACTAGGTCTTTGTCTGATAGAGGCACTGTCTTCTTGTGAGTCACAAAACTAAAAGTGGTTTTTGGTTTGTTTTGCTGTGATACCTATTTGGGAATTCAGTAGTCTTGAGGTGTCCAGTTAGACCAGTTTAACAATCTGAGGCCAGATATCCTGAGTAGTAGAGGCTGACGTGGAGGGAGAAAAGACTATAGAAACATGCAAACTTTACATATAGCCTGTGCATGTAATCATGTATTTTGATTACTGTTACCCTTATCTTGTCCCTCCTCACCTACCAACATCTCCTCTGTTGTGATCTGCGCTCACCTGTTAAGTTTTTTCCTTAATTATAGGACATGCTGGTAGTGATTCCTAAATTAAGATTGCATTTCATTACTGTTCATTATACTTTTCATTATAAACAATTTTTGCCATTTTTAAAAGATGTTTGAACACCTCCATCATTTGTAGCAAGCCTTTGAAAATGGATGAGGGAAAGCTCTTGGGCGTGAGAAGTGCCTTTCTTTTGCCCTAGGACATTCTGTTTTGTTGTAGCTGAGATATAAACTGCTGAGATTCGCCATTTCTTTGCATGGCAGGAAACATTGGCAGCACAGCAAAATAACTTAACATTAACATTCTAAGTCTAACCTCATACCAGCATTGCAGAAGCAACAGCAACAGTAGCAGATACTGCACTGGGAATGCCTGGGCGCTTCCAGGGTAGCTGCAGGTGCAATTTGTGATAGAGGGAGCCTGGCCAAAATCCCACAAATGACCTCCTGTCCCTAACTCCTGGTTTCAGTGGTCCATTCCTGTTCTGATATAACAACCCTTCTCTTGTTTCCTGCTAATGTAGTGACCCCTGTAACTCAAGTGGTAAAGGTCTGCACTTCAGTGTGGACTTTTAATGATGCTTAAAAGAGGTTCATTACAGTTGCATATAGTAAAATTTGCCTTTCCTTTAAAAAACAACAATCCAGAGTGCATTGATTTAAATCCAAGCAATTCAAATCATGACTTAAATCATGATTTAAATCAGCAAGAAGGAAACCTTGATTAAATAACTGATTTTACTCATATTTAGCATTTTTGTTGTTTTCCTAGTGAAAGGTTGATTCTCCTTGATTGGTAACCATTAAAACATGTTGGCTTGCAATTAAATATAGCCTTTACACTAAATTGGGGTTTTTTTCTGCTAATCAGGAACATTTATTTAAGCAATTAAAAAAGTACATTGATTCAGATTCTTAATTAATTTTTACATTTTTCATTATGTTACAACTTGCCACAAATCACAAGTTAACAACAATCATGTAGTAAATAAGAAATGCATCATTTTCTATTTGGATGGAAGTTCAAATTCAATTAGCATTCAATTCAAATAGCATTTTATATATTTATTCATTATTAAATGGCTGGATACAGAAACTTTTTGATAAACTTTTTTTTCAATCAAAATGTGTTTTATCTTTAGTCAGTGAGTTGAACTGTTTATTCCTTGTCACTGTGTCCTTCAAGATTTTAAAACTAGTAGATCTCATTCTCTCACACCTAATTTTTATTTATAGACTGGAAGAGGAAAACAAACTTTCCTGGCTTTTGAACTCCCAGTTGGTTTCTTAACTTTGAATGAACTAATAATTGAACTGAACTAGTTGTGAAAATTGGACTGAAAAAAGTATTCTCTGTGCATCTACAGAACAGGTTGCTGCTGTCAAAAGCTGATTTAGCTCTTCAACAAACTGTGCTTCCAGATGTTTAGCTGGTGACTTCTACCAGTTCAGTAGTTTGATTTTCTTCAAAATATGGAAACAAATATGTATTGCTTTATATATGCATAGAAAATATGCGCACACAGTTATTTAAATGATTATAATAGATTATAAGAAGTTTAGGAGTTAATGTAGGTTGTCAGTGTCAAATTTAATTTCAAGTAGGTTTATTGTAAAAAAAATCTATTTAATTTTCCAAAATTTGTGATTTAAATAAATAAATTCCATGTTTAAAAAAAACCTTAAATTTTTATCTACCCTGAAACAAAGTGGGAAATTAGATATAAAAATTATATTAAAACATTGTTACATAGGACTTGTCTACATGGAGACTCTGAAGGAAGATGGTACAAATTAACTAAAGGTGTGAATTTAAAGTGGATTAGTTAAACCACATTAAACCTTTTTGAGGACATTGATTCAGAATTAAAGTGACCTTAATTCAGTTTAGCTTAATTATTGTGTATTAAATTTTCAGAGTGTCCCTGAGTTGACAAGCCCTAAGATTGCTAAACACTTAAGAGTTAGGAAAACTCAGATTTAACATTGTGTTTATCGTGATAGCAGCATGATAGCCTTTAATTACATGATCACATATAATTTTTCCACAGGACACTTTCCCTCATTCCGTGCACAGATCTGCAAAGAAGGGGGCAGAATTCAGGTTTCATGGGCAACTTTCAACCTGATATTTCTTAACTTTTAAGTGTATACCTTTGGCAAATTAAATAATATTCTTTTAATGTAGGTTCTTGTATGTAATTTCTTTGTGATTTTAGAGACAAGGACTGTTTTTTATTGCATGACTGTAAAGTGATCAGCACGATGGAGGCTCAATTCTGACTGGGGAGTGCCTGGGTGTTATGTTCATACAAATAATATGTTCTTCAGAGGTCTTCCTGCTAGCATCTTAACCTTTCCTGGCTGCCAATTTAGCAAGCTCAGCTGCTCTTAATCTAGGGCACTAGTCACCCACCTGTTGATCGCAATTGACTGGCCAATCCTGGGGACCCTTCCAGTCGATCGCGATTTCCAGCTGTGGTGGTGCAGCGGGGCTGCTGCTAAGGCAGGCTCCCTGCCTGCTGTGGCCTCACACATTGCTCCTGGAAGCGGCCAGCATACCCTCATGGCCCCACACGCTGCTCCTGCCTGCAAGCACCGCCCCTGCAGCTCCCATTGGCTGGGAACAGGGAGCTGTGGCCAATGGGAATTGTGGGGATGGTGCCTGCAGAGGGGGTCAGCATGCAGTGTTATGTGCCCCCCCAGGGGGTGCGTTGGCCCCTTCTAGAAGTGGCGTGGTGACATGGTGTACTACTGGCTGGCAGAGTCGGGGGGTGGCCTGGCTCATGATGGGAAGAAGGTGCTGATGTGCCTGAGTGGGTCCAGGGCAGGCAGGGAGCCTGCCTTAGCTCTGCTGCACCACCTCCTGGGAGCCACCGGAGGTAAATGCCCCTCAGTGGGAGCCTGCACTCCAACCTCCAGCCCTGAACTCCCTCTTGGAGCCAGCACCCCATACCCCCTCCTGCACCCCAACCTCCTGCCCCAGCCTGGAGCTCTCTCCTGCATCCATACTCCCTCCCAGAGCCCACACCCCACACCTCTTCCTGCACCCCAACACTCTGTCCCAGCCCAAACTCCTTCCCAGAACTTGCACCCCTCACCCCATCCTGCACCCCAACCCCCAGCCCCAGGCTCAGCCCAGAGCCCCCTCCCACACTGCGAACCCTCAGCCCCAGCTCAGAATCAGCACCCCCTCCCGAACCCAACCCCCTGCCCCAGTCTGGTGAAAGTCAGTGAGAGTGGGGGATAGCAAGCGATGGAGAGAGGGGGGGATTGAGTGAGCAGGGCAGAGTCTTGGGGAAGGGTTAGGTTAGATTCTGGGTTACCCTTACATTCAAAAAGTGATCTTGGGTATAAAAAGGTTGGAGACCACTGATCTTGGGTGACCAGGTGTCCGGTTTTCGACTGGAACACCCAGTTGAAATGGGACCTGATGGCTCCGGTCAGCACCGCCAACCGGGTTTGTTAAAAGTCCGGTTGGCAGCGCTGTGGTGCTAAGGCAGGCTAGTCCCTACCTGTCCTGGCTGGCACCGTGCTGTGCCCCAGATGCGGCCAGCCCCAGATGCGGGGGGCCATGAGGTTCCATGCACTGCCCCCACCCCAAGCACCAGCTCCACACTCCCATTGGATGGGAACGGTGGTGCCTGGAGCCTCCTGGGCCCCCTGCCTAGGACCAGACCTGATGACTGTTTCCAGGGCATGTGCAGCACAGTGCCAGGACAGACAGGCAGCCTGCCTTAGTCCCCATGCTCCACCGCTGACAGGGAGCCACCTGCGGTAATCCCATGTCCCAACCCCCTGCCCCAGCCCTGAGCCCCCCAAACCCAGAGCACCCTCCTTCACCCCAAACACCTCATTCCTGGCACCACCCCAAAGCCCTCACCCCCTCCTGCACTCCCGCCCCCTGCCTCAACCCGCAGCCCCCTCCTGCACTCCAAATCCCTCGGCCCCACCCCCCCAGCCTGGAGCCCCCTTCTGCACTCCAGAGCCCGCACCCCCAGCTGGAGCCCACCCCCCATCCCTCACCCCAGCCCCCTGCCCCAGCCCAGTGAAAGTGAGTGAGGGTTGGGGAGAGTGAGCCACTGAGGGAGGGGGAATGTAGTGAGCAGGGGATAGGGCCTCAGGGAAGGAGTGGGGCTAGAGTGTTCGGTTTTTTGCCACTAGAAAGTTGGCAACCCTATCTTCATCCAGGTGCTGATTTCACCCAGCCAGTGAGAACAGTGCGAGAATTGCTGTTTATATTTGATATAAAGAATACATCGACCCACCTACATATTGCTGGTGCTACAGTCTCTGTTATCTCACCATCTTACTCATAGAAATGTTCAGTAATATGGAGGAGAGAATTGTGCCTTGTGGGCCACTGTATTTGGAGGGCTCATGAGAACATTCTGGGTTAAGTCTGAGAGGAAGGACCATTTCAGGGCACCTTCATTCACTCCCATAGCCTCCTGCAGCTTGGGCAGGAGTATTTGGGGAACCTATTGTGATGGGTTCCACCCGGGGTGCCACCTCAAACTGGGGTACCACTGAGCCCCCAGACCCACCAGCTTGGGCTCCTTCTCTTACTATGCTGCTGTGACAAGCTACAGACCTGCTCCTGGCCCTACATTTCCATCAGCATTCACACAGGTGGACATACCCAGCTGCAGTTACATGCAGGCTCGCTGCATAGCCACTGCATGAACAAACAGTAGAAAGGCTACAGCCAAGATAACTCTCAGCTCCCCAGGCATGCACCCTCACTCTGAAGTATAAACCCAAAATTATACCGTCTTGCACTGCACAGGGAACTGTACAGTGTAAGCTCATAGAGTTGACCCCCCCATCAATGTGGAGAGGAATATGCAACAGCCTTTGCCCCTTGAGCTACAATTTCCCATGCACTTCACTCCAACTCACCGCTTTAGCTAAAGCAGTGGTTCTCAAACTAGGGGCACCGCTTGTTCAGTGAAAGCCCCTGGCAGGCCGGGCCAGTTTGTTTCCCTGCTGCGTCCGCAGATTCAGCCGATCGCGGCTTGCACTGGCCACGGTTTGCCGCTCCAGGCCATTGGGGGCTGCAGGAAGGACGGCCAGCTCGTCCCTCGTTTCTGCAACCCCCATTGGCCTGAAACGGTGAACCGCAGCCAGTGGGAGCTGCGATCGGCCAAACCTGCACATGCAAACTGGTAAACAAACTGGCCCAGCCTGGCCCGGCCCGGCCCGCTGGGGCTTTCCCTGAACAAGCGGTGGCCCTAGTTTGAGAACCACTGTGCTTAAGCAAAAACAAGTTTATTAACTACAAAAAATAGATTTTAAGTCATTATGAGGGACAGCAAACAGATTAAAGTAGATTACCTAGCAAATAAACAAAAATGCAAACTAAATTTAATATACTAGATAGTTTAGATATGAATAGCAGATTCTCACCCTAACTGATGGTACAGGTAGATTCCTAAGGCACAAGCTGCATTAGCTTTCCAGGTTGGGTTTCTCAGGTCTTCATACATAGGTTAAACATCCCTTTAGCCTGGGTCCAGCACTTCCCCCAGTTCAGTCTTTGTTCCTCAGGTGTTTCCAGGAGTCCTCTTGTGTGGGGAGTGAAGAACAGCATATGATGTCACTCCTGGCCTTATATAGCTTTAGTCTATGGTGGGAACCCTTTGTTTCAAAACTTGG
Source organism: Eretmochelys imbricata (assembly GCF_965152235.1). Lineage (NCBI taxonomy): Eukaryota > Metazoa > Chordata > Testudines > Cheloniidae > Eretmochelys > Eretmochelys imbricata. Next base: position 248,527,717 of record NC_135573.1, read on the forward strand.
TTCCCAGACCGGTTTGTGGAAAAATACTGACATCCCAAGATGGAGTCCAGAATTATATGGCCTGGTCACATGTCCTTGTAGAGTTATAGCAGCCACTGCTTACAGGCTGGCCAAAACGCCCAGAAGAAGGTTAAGCAAAGTCATTGTCTTTGCTGATGGGCCACCAGCCCCATCTGGCTTCTTCATTGTTGTACCTAAAAGGCTGGTGGTGGTTGTTTTCCAGAGTAAGCTTATTTGAAATACAGACCCTTAGTCAATATTCATAACTTCAGATACAGAAACGATACATTCATACAAATAGGATAATCATATTCAGTAAATCATAACTTTTCCAGTGACACCTCACATGACTTATCTAGTACAAAATGCATCATAATTATGCCATAATTGTATCATCATCATAATACTATGGCAAACATGGGATGCAGTGTCATACCTTTACTATCAAATGTTGCAGAGAAGTCCAGTAGAATGACCATGGATATACTTCCCTTTATCAATGCTTTCACTCCTCAGTGTAACAGGTGCTGTTTTAGTACCATGTCTTGGCCTGAAGTATGTCGAGGAGGGATATAGGACACTGGTTTATGAATAGGTAGTATTGGGGACTGCTTTTTGCTAGCTTCCTAATTAGCTTCATTTGAAAAAGAGAGATTAGACATTGGATCACTGTTTGTGATGTTTTTGTTAATGAGCAATGGTTTCTTTAGTACTGTTCAGTTGCATATTTATAGAGGCAGTAGAAGTTTCTCCTCAAAAAGGAAGGGTTGGTAGGGGTCCTAGCTATGTGTTCTATTGTCATTTTATCATCCAAGAAAGGCAAGGGTTAGAGTCACAGCTGGTAACCCTGATTATCATCAGTGCTTCAATGACTATTAATTTGTGAATGGGCCTGTAAGCAGGTTGAATTCCCACCCTGCCCTGGACAGAATCCAAACAATGTATTTAGTCCAGACTCACCACCCCCCTGCTTTCTTGGTTTCAGCTTCACTGGTAACACTGGCATTGTCTGAGAACCATGGCAATCTATGTGGTCAGTGAGGTGGGAGAGGGGTTTTCACCAGTGGAGTGTCTATAGTAGCCACCAGGAAGTGTTTTTAACATTTTGCTTATTCTTTTACATTTTGACTTTTAGATTTGGTAGAGTTTTCAATAAGTAGGAAACTTTTGAAATTTGGCATGGTCCAGAAGTTTTTGGGGACTGACCACGGTGGTGACTGCAGACTTAATTCCCTACCAGCTCCCAAGGTGTCCTCAGAGTCCCTTTCAAAGCCCTGGAGATCCCATTTTCTTCTAAACTGACATTTTGATTCTACCATACTTCTGGACAAGGACTGATACGGTCTAGTTTGGACATGGTTTCAGAGGACTTTGGATCAGGCCGTTGGTTAACAAACCATGCTATCAGCCTTGCAGGCTCAGAAAGGTAAAGAATGAGACTGAGACCACGTGTCCCACATATCAATTCTAAGATGCTATTAGACTGACTGACTGGGTTTATTTTAAGATGTAAAAATTTCAAGTAGCTTTAGATTCACAGGGCACTTCTTTCTTCAGCACAAGCAGAAATGTTACTTCTTCATTTATTTATAGATTAATTTTTGCTCTTGGCATGGAAAAATAATTGGATCTGTCAGAGCCAACTTTGTCTTTATTGGAGGTAACTATATGTTGGCATGAAGAAAAAGGGGCCTGTTTCAGAGGAGAATAGTTCCTTGTGTTACCTTATTTCCGAGTCACATATTAAAATGCTGCCTTTGTTTTATCACTAGTATACTTAGGGTTCAAATACGGTTTTAACACAGTAAAATACTGAAGAATATAAGACATCATTGTACTTTCTAACTTCATGTTTATAGGGTGTGTATTATTTAACACCTTTCCTGTTTTGTGCCTGCTGTTCTCAGTGTGCAGCTTAGGGTTGCATGCGAGAAGAAATATCCTAGTAAATTGCTTCAGGGTAACAATTCTCGTGGAGCAAACCACAGGCTGATGAAAATAAAACATTGACATTTGCATCTGAAGAAGTATGAAGGTCAAAGAATGCTGAGTAAAATATTGTTCATATGTTGCTGTGAACCTAAAGAACCGGTTTACTAGAAATACACTTCAACAACAAGCCAAGGTAAAATTTGTTAGTATCTGGTGTGAGTTTATATATGTTTGAATACCAGCAGTGATTGCCAAGCTGCAGTCCAAATGTACCCTGCAGTTAAGGGTGAGGACAAAGCTGTTCAGCTGCAGGTTTGCAATTGTTGATAATTTGACTTTTTTTGTTTGTTTTAGAGTTAATTAAGAAAGTAAAAACAAATAATGTTGTGCACATTCATTTTTTATTTAAAAGCATACAAAAATTAGCTGCAGTACTTGCGCTCCTAATAGGTTGCCAATTTGACACTTGGTGTATCACGGGGGTCTCAATCACGCGGCCCACTGAGTTGTTTCCTGCCGCCTGCCATAGGCGCCGACTCCACTGGCAGCCAAGCTCCCCTTCCCTCCCTGCCCCCCATCTCTCCACCCCTGGAGTGCACTGCGTCCCCGCTCCGCCGCCTACCTCCCAGCGCTTCCTGCCACCAAACAGCTGTTTGGCGGCACTTAGGACTTTCCAGGAGGGAGTGGGAAGGAGCGGGGATGCAGCGCGCTTAGAGGAGGAGGCAGAGAAGAAGTGGGGATTTGGGGAAGGGGTTGGAATTGGGGCCAGGAGGGGGTGGAGTTGGGGCGGAGACTTTGCAGAAGGGGTTGGAATGGGGGCGGGGAAGGGTGGGAAGAGGCAGGGCAGGGGCGGGGCCTCATGGACTAGACGAGCAGTCTGATGTATGAAGTTCAGCATGTATGATTCTTTTCTGTGAGTAGTTGGGAAGAATGTTTGTTAAAAGTGGCAACGTATTTTGAATGAATAGTTACTTTAAAAAGTTGCTGCCATTACAGCTATGTTGATAGACTGTTAGTGTAGATCAGTGGTTTCCAAACTTGTTCCACCGCTTGTGCAGGGAAAGCCCTGGCAGGCCAGGCCGGTTTGTTTACCTGCCGCGTCCGCAGGTTCGGCCGATTGCAGCTCCCAGTGGCCGTGGTTCGCTGCTCCAGGCCAATGGGAGCTGCTGGACAAGCGGTGAAACAAGTTTGGGAACCACTAGTGTCAATCATCATCAGTATTACTGACCACATAAGGAATACTTACAGGTGTTTATATTTTATTAAAACCCCTCTTCGCATTACAGTTTTTAAAAAGTTAATACATTGACTTTTAATAGCATACTATATTACTCTTCATTTTTTTTCATTTTTGAGTATACTTTTGTATCGTTGTATGAAAAGATTTAAGTGATGCGGCCCTTGGGCCAATGTACTAGTCCTTATGTGGCCCTTGTGATGATTTGAGTTTGAGATCCCTGGTGTATCACAAAGTTTGGGCATTTCTGATATCTTCCTGTGCATCTAATAACCTCACTTTCCTTCAAATCCTTCCTCATAACTCATTTTTTTCTACATGTTAATCTCTACTTCTGCTCTTGCTTCTGACCAGTTGAAAAAAAATCATAATAGACAACATTTGTACCAAAAATATTGTGTGTTCTGCTTTCCTTGTGAAACAGGGCTTTTCCATCAGCTATATCCCCTCAACTATTTACTGTTGCTTCCTCTATTTTCCTGATGAACTACGATCTGTTATCATCATGTGTTGTTTGTCTAGTGGCCTGGACTTTGTCCTCATATGTGCTTTGTAGAACAATGCAAATCAATGATGCTGTGTGATTAATAATACAGATATCTAAAATAACTGGTCTTAATAGTTCCAATTTGCTAACAATAACGTTTTTCACCTTTATCCAAGGTTCTCAAATCTAATTCTAATCATGTGGCAAAAAGGCCACTAATATTCACAGTATAAATGAGCTGTTATAACACATCCTTATAGTTGTCCTTCGCAGTATGAGAACGTTTCCTTATGGGTGACAGATTTGCACATAGAAAGCACATACATAGTAATCAGTATAAATTAGGGCTGTCAAGCGCTCACGAAAATTAATCGCGTAATTAATCGCACTGTTAAACACTAATAGAATATTAGTGCATGTTTTCTACATTTTCAAACATTGATTTCAGTTACAACACAGATTACAAAGTGTACAGTGCTCATTTTATATTTATTTTTATTACAAATATTTGCACTGTAAAAAACAAAAGAAATAGTATTTTCAATTCACCTCATATAAGTACTGTAGTGCAATCTCTTTATCATGAAAGTTGAACTTACAAATGTCAAATTATGCACAAAAAAAGAACTGCATTCATAAATAAAACAATGTAAAACTTTAGAGCCTACAAGTCTACTCAGTCCTACTTCAGCCAATCGTGCAGACAAACAAGTTTGGGTACATTTGCAGGAGATAATGTTGCCCACTTCTTGTTTATCAAGTCACCTGAAAGTGAGAGCAGGCACTGTTGTAGCCGGCATCACAAGATATTTACGTGCCAGATGTGCTAAAGATTCATATATCCCTTCATGCTTCAACCACCATTCCAGAGGATATGCATCAATGCTGATGATGGGTTCTACTTGATAATGATTCAAAACAGAGCAGACCGATGCATGTTCATTTTCATCATCTGAGTCAGATGCCACCAGCAGAAGGTTGATTTTCTTTTTTGGTGGTTCGGGTTCTGTAGTTTCCTCATCTGAATATTGCTCTTTTAAGACGTCTGAAAGCATGCTCCACACCTCGTCCCTCTCAGATTTTGGATGGCACTTCAGATGCTTAAACCTTGGATCGAGTGCTGTAGCTATTTTTAGAAATCTCACATTCATACCTTCTTTGCATTTTGTCAGATCTGCAGTGACAGTGTTCGTAAATCAAACAACGTGCTGGGTCATCATCTGAGACTGCTATAACATGAAATATATGGCAGAATGTCGGTAAAACAGAGCAGGGACATACAATTCTCCCCCAAGGAATTCAATCACAGATTTAATTAATGCACTATTTTTTAATGAACATCATCAGCATGGAAGCCTGTCCTCTGGAATGCTGCCTGGAGCATGAAGGGGCATACGAAAGTTTAGCATATCTGGTGCATAAATACATTGCAACACTGGCTACCAAAGTGCCATGTGAACGCCTGGTCTCACTTTCAGGTGACATTGTAAATAAGAAGCAGATGGCAGTATCTCCCATAAATGTAAAAACTTGTTTGTCGTGGCGATTGGCTGGACAAGAATTAGGACTGAGTGGACTTGTAGGCTCTAAAATTTTAGAGTTTTTTGTTTTTGAGAGCAGTTGTGTAACAAAAAAAATCTACATTTGTAAGTTGCACTTTTATGGTAGAGATTGCACTGCAGTACTTGTATGAGGTGAACTGAAAAATACAATTTCTTTTGTTTATCATTTTTACAGTGCAAATATTTGTAATCAAAAATAATATAAAGTGAGCACTGTACACTTTGTACTCTGTATTGTAATAGAAATCAATATATTTGAAAATGTAGAAAAACATCCACAAATATTTAATACATTTCAATTGGTATTTCATTGTTTAACAGTGTGATTAACTGCGATAAATTTTTTTAATTGCAGTTAAATTTTTTTTAGTTAAGCGCACGAGTTAACTGCAATTAATCGTCAGCGCTAGTATAAATATTATCCACTGTTTGTTATTCTGCAATTGGTGAGAGAGGCTCCTGCTGTAAGAAGCTGAGTGAATGTACTGAACGATACCAGTTATCAATGTTTATTATTTCTCTCAGTGGGAGCCTTGCTTGCTATGTGATAAAATATAAGATGGTTCTTTTGGGTTCATTTGCAGTTCGGAAGAAGGTTCCCTGTGTGTGTGTGTGTGTGTGTGTGTGTATTTGAATGGCTGGTCCTTATTAGATGATTCATCATGCTTGCAACTATAACTTTACTTTTTAAAGTATTGAATCTCAGCTTGAGAGTGAGCATGCATGCAACTAAATAGGCCTATTATTTCCTAAAACATTTTTCTTCAGTGACACTGAACTATAAAGGGAGCTCTTTGATATAAGCAGCTATCTTTCCAAAATGCCATAGAATTCTAATACTCCAGTATGAACTTGGTTGTGTCTTGGACCCCCGCAATACATCTCCAATATTAACCTCAGGTGCATTAAAAAATTTCTGATCACACAAAGCTTGTGTAACAGTGCAGAGCTGTATCTAACGGTATTGTTTTGCAGTGAGAGCTAATGGCACAGGCTTAAGCTGCAAAAAAGCTTTCATCCTAACCCAGTTTTTTCACATACTAATTGTGACAGATATGATGAACACAGGTATATCTTGGGACTATTGAATCTGTATTATTTGTGTCTCTGAGCACAAGAGATTGGATTTACACTGGTTGGGGAGGGTTACTGAATGCTGTACGGGAACTAAAATCAGTAGGGATAATTACTACAGACCCTGGGACAGGTAAACCACTTGAGAGAAGCACCACCAGCTGGGTTGAATTGCATATACTGGTTCAGACTGGGTTCAGGAGACCCAGGAGATAAAGGGAGAGCTTGTGGTATAAATGGTCAGCTTGAACTGATTGGAGAGAGGGGTTTCTGATTTTGATCCATCAAAGTGACCTGAATCTTTAACCACAAGGGCAAACCCTGCTTTAAGGGTTTGAAGGCCAAACCTGCCAGGTTCTCCAAAGCAATGATGAGGGACATCTGGTTAGCTTAAGTATACTGTTAGATTTTTTATTGTTTTATGATGTGGTTTCTCGGTAGTGTACTTTGTCCTTTGTAAGGCTGTCTGGTCTCCGGTAAACCATTGTTTTAGCCCTTGAGAGACAGAGAGGAAAACTGCAGGTGCTGACCTAGGTCAGACCTGTTAGGATAATCAGTGAATTACAGAGGGCTGAAGCCTAAAACTTATCTCTGGAGGGAGAGGGATGGGGGTCCCTTCCCAGGGAGAGAGAGACAGACACACACACACACGATGGCTAGAGACCTGAGACTTAAGGGGGCATCCCTAAAGCTGACATCGAATGGGATCAGAGGTGCAGTTACCCCAACATTGTGACACTAATAAATTGTCAAAAGGGAATCTTTTGGACTAAATTTCTCCAAGATTAATCTCTCCCTGAAGGCTAACATTTTTGGGAAGATTCAAGCAAATCCTTTCAGATATTTGAATTCTGTATGTCTATACACATTTCCCCCTCGAGAAGAAAAAGATTGTTGCAGTTTTAGCATAACTCAAACAACAGCAAAATTCTGAAACATGAAACTGGGCATGTAAATTGTCCCTAGGATATAATGCCTGCTTAAATAAGTTTGAAAAACTCAGTTGTAAAAGGTTTGAGTTAAAAGCAATTGTAAATATCCCCCAGTGCATACACAGTAGAAAATTCCATTAACATTCAAGTTGCAATGTTAACTACAGATATTCTGTGCATGGATGCATAACTAGCTTCCTATGGCAGAATGAAATGCCCTATCACTGAGAGTTAAATCTTCCTGGAGTTCTGGTACCAGAAGCTGAACTCTAGTTTTATCTAAAAGCGATCTTACTGCTCAAAGGCGAAAGGCCTAAGTCTATGTTAAATCCTGAGTTCTGATCCCACCTTTTCCACTGATTGGCTTTAATAATACGTAGCTCGCCTCTCAAAAAGCACCTGATTAACTTAATTTATTTGCTAACAAAGGGGTATGCAAATAATATTATTTTCATTTTACTGATGATATAAGTGGACTAAAATTCAGGTAGTAACACGAACCTATTTAAAAAGGGGTTTGAACTCTGTGGGTGAAAACATATATCTCTGGCGTTGTTCTAATTTTACACATGGGGCAAAGTGAGTAGTGTAGTGACATATTTGGGAAGCCGAGTTGCCTAGTGTTTCAGGCAATGGCCATAGCAGTCAGGAGCCCTGATATTTAACAAAAAATAGTCACCACTCTTACCAAAAATAATTCATTAAAGTTTCAAGCTAGGAACTTTCTCTCCTGGTTTTCCAACATGCTTTTTGTGTTATCTGTCTGTTCAGACTATAAGCTTCTTGCTGCTCCTTATGTCTGTTACAGCACTTCACGTGCTGTTGGCACTTACCAAATAATATGTACTAGTAATAGTCCTGCTCCTGACAATGACTGATGACCTTGCAGAAGTTATTTAACCTCCATGTCCCACTCTTTCTCCATCTTTAAAATGGGGTAATATTTATTTGCTTGCCTTACAGAGGAGCCTTGAGGATTGATCAGTGTTTTTACAGTGTTCTGTGAAACAAAATATTGTATGGGTACAATTTTTATTATTAGGTGCTCATGGCAGCTTGGAGGACTAGATGGCTGGTATTGGAAGAGGAGAGGACAAACCATCTGTCCTTTATCCCTGCCCTTCTCCTTTCCACAGAGCCTGGGAGGTGTAGGGAGTTTCTTAGGATATAGTATATAAGTTGAGAAGGAATTGAAGAAAAAAATTTGGTGATTGTGGGGAAAGTTTGACACAACCACCTTCTGCGTAGAAACAGATCTGGAAACAAAATGAGAGCAAAGGTTTATAGTGTAGCAGTGCAACTCTTCGACTGTAGGTTTGAACTGAGGCACAAAACTAGACTGTTTTGTTTTGTTTTTCTTTTATCCCCCTTCTGGCCTTGGATAATTTTCTTAAAATGAAGTCCTTTCAGTTGCGAGTGTAAATACAAGTTAGCCGTCAGTCATTACTCTGTTTGATGCATAAGTGTAGAAAGAACTGTGATCTTTTATAATCAAATGTAAACCAAATGTTTATATATTTATTCCTCTTTGTGAAGTGGGAAAAAGATCATGGACCTCTCATTTCTCTGTGTCACATAATCATCAGGTAAATGTGAGCAGGGGCATGTCTTGTGTTTCTGAATGAATCTAGGAATGAAAGGTTTGTAGACTCCCTTTTCTTGAAAGGGCTTCTGCCTCACTTCAGGCAGACTAAATACTGTCACTGCTCTTTACATTACATGTTTCAAATTATACCCAGATCAAACTACTTCTCTGACAAGCTGGGAAATGTGGGAGTTTATTATTTCTATTTTAAAATATTTAGTGATATTATAGTGATGTGAACATATATGTTCATAGGGAGGTATGATGAACAATCTCCCCTCATCCCAAATAATAAACCACAAATGCGAATTTCAAAAAGAGTAACATGGAACCTTTTTCTAAACTGCAACTTCAGCTAAAATACTTCAGCACACCCTCTTGCAAAGCTCTGATTATGTGACCTTAGGAACTGCAGAATAGTTAAATGCTTTTTTTAACAAAAATGTTGATGTGTGTGCTCTGATTGTGCCATTGCACTTTACAAATTCAAATCCATCTGCTCTCTTTTTGTCCTCCAACTTATCATTAGGATGATACCAACTTTCCACTATCTCTGTAATTACTAGTTAGCCAAAAGCAAGTTCTAGAAATATGATCAGAGCTATGGAGCAGCCTCCCACTTAATGAAGTTTTTGGAGACAACATAAGAACAATCCAATATATTATTGTGTTGGGTTTTTTTTCTTCCCTGAACTTTTTAATTTGTTTTTAATTTTTCAGTAAGAGCCAGACTCTTTAAAGGAAACTTGAGATTAGCAAATGCAAGCGTGATTGGCCCCTTCATCACTTCACCTGAAAATGAAAGTTTTTTCCAGCTCTGGAGCAGGAGAGCTTTCACGTTTAAAAAAATAACCTCTCACCCAGATATCCTTTGAATATTTTAGTCTCTCCATTAAAGTGCTGGAACCTGGCCAAAGTTCCCTGATTCTTACTTACAATATTTTAACTCTTTAGAAGAATTCCTCCCGAAGAAACAACATCTCTTCTTCCAGGTGATGATCTTATTGTCCCATTACAGGGGCTGGCATAGCTGAAAAGCTCCTATTTTTTCATATACCGTGGGTTGGAGAGTCAGTCTACTGAAGTGAGGGGAGCAGCTTACTAGAGCAGAATAAGAAGTACCCAACTTGGGTTCTCCTCAAAGGAAAATTTGTTTCAGCATATTTTGACGTGAAGGGACATGATCAACGTGATACACTGTTTTTTAATTAACTTTTATTAAAAAGGCTCATACCGGTTTTTCTGCTTCCTCTGTTGAAGCTGATAGGGGTCTTTCCACCAGGGGAGAGTGGTCAGGCCCTGGAGAAATATCACCACCAGATGAGCTTGGGCACACCTCCTCCTCCCTGCTCTCTCTTCAGTTTCAGTAGCATGGGCAGCAGCTGAGATGTAAACACCGCAACAACTAAACTTCTGAGGACCTCAAGAGGACACCTGAGGAGGGAATAATACTTCCTGCTACCTCCAGCTGAGCTTCATCTGTCTTTGGGACTCAGGGAATAAAGGTCTCCCCCTTACTGCTCCCCCACTACAGATTCTTATGTTCTCCAGCTCTCGCTGAGGAGGCTACACCAGGCCAGGGTATCCCTGCTACCTCCACTGCTCTGCAGGGACAACCACTTCCCTGTCCTGGGTCCTGCGAAGGGGGCAGGGGCTCCCCACTGGTTTCCAGCCCTAGCTTCTCTTCTGACTCTCTCTTGCAGTTGAGGGGCAGCAGGATGAGAAAAATGTCCTTCAGCATATCTTAGTCTTCCCTTTCTACCCCTCTTCTGGCTTGGATGGAGGGGTCCTTCTAGTTCTCCCAGCTCCATCCCTATCCTGGCTTTTGGAGGCCTGCCTTCTGTAGATCTTTCTTCAGGAGGTAATGCTTCCCCCTCCAGCCTCGTGTCTCCTGCATCCTTCTCTGCCCTGTAGAAGGGGCATATTGGATCCTAGACTCTCTGCTACTCCTGAGTCGGCATATCCTCTCTATTTTTCCAAGGTAGTCCAAAGCAGCATAGGTGCACTTCCTGCCAGGTGCTCCCCAGTGACAAGCAGAGGTTCAGAAACGAAAGAAGAGAGATCCCCAGCATCCTTCACAGGCTCCTGGTGCTCTCTGGCTCTATACCAAGGAGAAAGGAACACAGAGAAAACACCTCACTTCTTATTTCCCCCCCATCAGGCCAGGTGAGCATACCTGGGGGAGTGAAAAGGTAGCTCTCGCTGCCCAACTCGTGCTGAGTTACCACCCCTCAGGATTCTAATAAGTTTAGTGGGGACTTACTCCATTTCCATGCAGGGGTCTAGAGGATTCCAAAGAGAAAAGGATGCCAAATCCTGGTAAACACACTTTTGCAGGGCCTATTGAATAGCTGCAGTGCACAAACGGTAGAGGTCAGTGTGCAAGAGAACTGAGGTAATCACAGTCATCATATGTTTCCTGTAAAATGATATCCTTTAAGCCCCTGAAATACCATTCCGTTCATATTAGACATGAACCTAAACCGAAACCCACACCCCAATCCCCATGCTCTCATTTAATCAAGCCCCATGCTCTGGGATAGGTAATAGGTACTGCTGGACAATCTACTTTCTTGCAGTTCTTTCCTGATCTCTACAATACTCACAACCTCTGTCCATCAGGAAGTACAGCAGATCATCAACAGAACAATGAACATGACTATACACAAAGTGTTGTCACATGCACAGTGTAAAATTGCAGAAGTCTAACAGCAGGAAAAATATTTCTCCCACTATCCTCTTTCAGTTGTAGTGATCTTATATATATGCCTTGTAACTATAGTAGGTTCAGATTTTTCAAATGGAAATGTAATTTTCTATTTGAAAATGTCCCTTTAGTCTTCTTTTATATGTTGTAATAAAAATCATTTTAACATATTAGCAGTACAGAGGAGGCAAAAGCAGGTAACTGAAAGGGTATTGCTATTCCAGCTTCAAGGCAACTCAAGGGGAAGAACTACCACCCTGAGGGAGATTCCCACTCTGTCAGCAGTGCCTTATTTCTCACAACCTGGCTTCTGCCAAACTGCTCAGAAGCAAGTTTGCCATTTTGCATGTCACTGACACCTACCCACTTCATTCCACCAATGTTCTTTTGCATTACACATCAAAGCGTAGATCTCCTCTTAAACAGCACTTAAAAAAAAAGAGATATTCTCACATTTTTGCTCTCCTCTCTTTGGGGGTGGCTTAGGGACTCAGTCAGACTAAGGTATGGAGGTAAAGAATGAGCCTATTATTTTTCAAATGAAAATTCATCCTTAAGACTCAATTTTTTATTCCTTTGAACTAAGAAAATCAGGGTTAACTAGAGCACCCTACTGATGTCCCACTTTTGTATCCCATTAGTATTTTAAAGTCTGGTTATTGTCATTGTCTGAAAATTATGTAAATAAAATGATGGACGTTTCTGAAAAGTAGAAATATCAGGAAGACTCTCAGGTACAAAACTTAAGGGTTCTAGTTGATTTGTACTAAAATAGACAATATTCTATTTATTTACCACTTCAGTACAGCTAGAAGAAAAATATGAAGGTCTGATTGTAAGTGGCTAGTTAGAAAAAACTTAGTGTGAACTTTTAGGCCCAGTGAACTCAATGAGAGTTGCTATTAACTTTCTGCGGCCAGGATTTCACCCTCAGTCAGAACATATGAGCACTAGAGAGGGGGAAATTATTGAATTTCATCATATTTATTCAGACAATGATGACTGTGTCCATCTTGGGGCATGATAATTCTGCACTATATAGATTTAAAATATAAAAAACACTGTGTGCGCCACAATACTGTAGTATGGGTACTGATAAATAACATATAAGTTATTTAGCCATTACAGTGGGTAAATAGTGATACCACTCATGCTAATTTAAGCAGCCATTATGGCAAAAGTGTAAGCCCATTGACACAATGGCAAAACTCACATAGACTTTGATAGTCAGGGTCTCCATCTATCAGGTGTAGTTACCGGAGGGGGAAAAGAGATAAAGGTAGGTAGACATTTCTAGAACACAAAACAAAAAAAACCCCTCCCTTTGATCTAAGTGCCCCAGACTAACATTATAGCAAAGTCCTAAATATCCAAACTACCTGTTTTGCACAAGGTACTTTACTATAGAGATTTTATAGGGGTTGGGTGTCTGTAGGCACAAAAATCACAGAGTAACCAAAGGGTTTGGGTAAAGCTGATAGGAGAATTTTGAACGAATAATTTATTTGATTAACTTCTTCTCTTGTTTTACCCACGAATTGTCGGAGAGTTCAAGATTTTCACAGGTGTGTTCATTATTTGAAATTATTTCCTGGATAACTTTGTTGAATGATTCCTGGCTGCAGATTGTTCACAAGCATTTTGTTTCAGAGTAACAGCCATGTTAGTCTGTATTCGCAAAAAGAAAAGGAGTACTTGTGGCACCTTAGAGACTAACCAATTTATTTGAGCATGAGCTTTCGTGAGCTACAGCTCACTTCATCGGATGCATACCGTGGAAACTGCAGATATGTCTTCTGCAGTTTCCACGGTATGCATCCGATGAAGTGAGCTGTAGCTCACAAAAGCTCATGCTCAAATAAATTGGTTAGTCTCTAAGGTGCCATAAGCATTTTGTTGTGAACATTTGCTATTAACAAATTGAGTTCAGTGGTATTGTTTTTCTTGGATACACAGGTCTCTTGTCATGTATCAGTGACCTGACTAGATGAGTGTAATTAGGCCTTTAATACTCATATTTACTAATTTAAACTTCTGTTTCTATGAGTATTCTTCACTGCTCATTTTGAATTCCAGGTTTTTTCAGTGGAAGGCTATAATGATAAAGTGCAGGTATATTTCCTTCTTCCCAGAGGATCTCTTTACAAGCCCCAAAGATCCCATTTTTCTCTTGCTCTAGACCCACATCTTTCCCAATATACTTCTAGAGAAGGACTGTGCGGTAACTGATATGGAACTGATCTTCCTCAGCTATAATAGTTGCTGTTAAATGACACAAAGCATTCCTTTTCTCTCTAAGGTTCAGGTAAGTGCGAGGAGGGAACAGCACAGCTTCCTCTCTGCTAGAAACGTAGGCATACTTACATGGCAGGGGACTCTATGGGAAGCAGTGATGCTTAAAAAGATGTGGGGGGTCATGGTGGACAATCAGCTGAACATGAACTCTCACTGTTCTCACTGACTCTGTGGCCAAAAGAGCTAATGAGATCTTGGGATGCATAAACAGGAGACTTTTGAGTAGGTGTAGAGAAGTTATTTTACCTCTGTATTTGGCAATGGTGTGACTGCTACTGGAATATGATGTCAAGTCCTCGTGTCAAGAAGGATGTTGTTTTAATGGGGAGGGTTCAGAGAAGAGCCACGAAAATGATTAAAGGACTAGAAACCATGTCTCATAGCGTTAGACCAAACAAGCTCTATCTAGTTAGTTTAACAAAGAGAAGCTTATGGGGTGGCTTGATCATAGTCTATAAGTATCTACATGGGAACAAATATTTGATAATGGGCTCCTCAGTCTAGCAAAGAAAGGTATAATGTGATTCAATGGCTGGAGGTTGAAACGAGACAAATTCAGACAGGAAATAAGGTATACTTTTATAACAGTGAGAGTAATTAACCATTTGAACAATTTACCAAAGGTTGTGGTGGATTCTCCATCAATGACAATTTTGAAATCTAAAATATATGCTCTAGAAAATATTTTGGGGAAGTTCTATGTCCTTTGTTATTCAGGCAGTTAGAGTAAATGATCACAGTGGTCCTTCTGGCCTTGGAATCTATGAATCCATAAAAGCAGAGGGATAGCTTCTACTCCACTCCCCAACTTGGTTAAGCAACACATCCTCTCCCCCGTAGCCTCTAGTGCAATAAGAGCTCTCCTCCTGTTTCAATCTACCTTACTCACTGCTTCCCTTCCAGAGCCCTTGGATTCCAATCCTGCTCCTTTCGAAGTCAACACCACTCTGCCGTTTATAGTGCAATTTTTTTTATTTAAGCAAGACATTTGCTATACCAGTCTCCACCTGTCAATGAGAGTTACAGGCCTGTCTGTCTTCAAGAGGGTAGGTGTCTCCTTAGGGTGACCAGGTTTTCGACGGGAACACCCGGTCGAAAAGTGACCCTGGCAGCTCCAGTCAGCACCACCAGCCTTCTGCCCGCCTAGGCATGGGCCTCTTACCTCCCCCCCCGCCCCGCTGCCTAGGAGCCGGGTCTGCTGGCTGCTTCCAGGGCGCAGCAGGTAGCCAGGACGGGCTAAGCCAACCCGGAGCCCCCTCCTGCACCCCAAACCCTCACCCCCAGGCTCCCCCCAGAGCCCATACCCTCTCCTGCACCCCAACCCCCAGCCAGAGCCCCCTTCTGCACCCCAGAGCCTGCACCACCAGCCCAGAGCCCTCAACCCCCTGCACCTTAACCCCCTGCCCCAGCTCAGAGCCCCCTCCCACACCCTGAACCCCTCATCTCCAGCCCCACCCCAGAGCCATCAGCCCCTCCCACACCGAACCCCCTTGCCTCAACCCGCAGCCCCCTCCCACATTCTGAATCCCTCGGCCCCACCCCCCAGCCTGGAGCCCCCTCCTGCACCCCAAACCCATCATCCCCAGCCACACCCCAGAGCCCGCACCCCCAGTTGGAGCCATCCCTCCCACCCCCAGCCCAGAGCCCCCTCCTGCATCCTGAACACCTCATTTCTGGCCCTACCCAAGTGCCCAGTCCCCCATTTAGAGCCCTCACCCCCTGTTGCACCCCAACCCCCTGCCCCAGCCCAGTGAAAGTGAGTGAGGGTGCGGGAGAGCGAGCCACTGAGGGAGGGGGAATGAAGTGAGTGGGGGCGGGGCCTTGGGGAAGGGGTGGGGAAGGGGGCGGGGCTTCAGGAAAGGGGCAGGGCTAAGGTGTTCGGTTTTGTGCCAATAGAAAGTTGGCAGCCCTATATCTCCTGCATATTTATATATACTGGTGCTATGTGATACTTTGCTGTTTTTAAAAAGAGGCATTAATTCTGATTTGTCAAAGTGAATGGGAGTTACTGAAAGAGGGAAGATCGTTTTAAAAAATACTGAGTTTTATTAATAGTTTGCTAGTTATCTGATATGTAAGGGGTAGGAAGGAGCTTTTTACTCATTTTGCTTCTCTTTTTTTAATATATAAAGCAGGACTAATAGGTTTGTTTCAGTATTGTGAACCTCAACTGTTTAAAATAAATGAATCAGACCTCCCCGCCCCCCAAATCATGATTTGTTATAATAATAAGGTTTTGGAAAATAATAAATTTTAGCTTCTTTTTGTTTCCCTTCTGATTTTTGAGCCTTTAAACATCACAATCTCAAACTTTTCCTTGGAACTATGAGGGTTAAAATTTTAGGATTTTTTAATATGAAAGCTGAGATTCTTCCATAAACACACATTTCCAGGAGTTAGGACTTAAAAAAACCCAGACCCGGCCCCACAAAAAGACATCTATTGCAGAACTCAAGAATAACATCACAAGAATTGACAACACTGACTTATTTTTATTAATTTGAAGAGAAGTGAACTGAGTCTTCTTGGGGCTATTTTATATTAGAAATTAAGGTCTCGTCTGGCCTGAAAGACACTGCGACTATAGGAAAAATGAAGTAGTGAAGTGGTGACCTAATGAGTTTAGAATTAAAACTGAGCTATTTGGAGTGAGAATAATTTTTAGTTAGCCTGTTTAAAATTCTGTTTTTTTTTTTAAAAACATCTGTTTAATGTCAATGACTAATCCTTTTAAATAAAGGAATCTTTTGTAAAAGATGAAACACCCCCCTTTCCTTTCAATTAAAGTATGAGAGTTCACAGTAAACATGCTCTGAGACACTGATCGGGATCCACAAGTACTCCTTTTCTTTTTGCGAATATAGACTAATACGGCTGTTACTCTGAAACCTGATCGGGATATGTAAAAGAACGACAGACACAGGGATGGGTTTAACAGGTAGTCACAACTTTATTAATAAAACACTGGGGAGAGGCACTATCCACTCACCCCTGCTATCACATTCCAGGCCTTTAACTGGGTCCAGCACCGGGGTGAAGGGCTCTCACCATATAACCAATAATGCAGGGTCAACCCTCCTTGACTCATCCTTAGGACTCAGCTCACTTCTGAATCTCCTTGCCCTCCATCTGCATGGGAAGTAAAGGGACCTCAGTCAGCTAAGACTGCAGGTCTCCCCTTCTCCTCTAGGCCCAAGGACCACCAACAAAGGTGTCATTTACCTGTGGAGCTGACTCTTTTGGCCTTTCTCTTCACTGGCCACTGGAAGTACTAGCCATTAGCTTGGTTGCATCCCCCCCACACTGCTGGGTCTCTGTTTCCTGCTGGATCCAGCCATGAAGTTCATGCAGCCAAGTGTCAGCCCTGCATCCGACAGGTAGACTCCATCATCCCTCAACAGCTCAGGCCTAGTGTTAGGGTTGCCAGGTGTCCGTTTTTCAACCAGACTGCCCTATCAGAAAGGGACCCTGGTGGCTCCGGTCAGCACTGCTGACCGGGTCGGTAAAAGTCCGGTTGGTGGGGCTGGTAGGTTCCATACCTGGCTCTGCATGGCAACCCGGAAGTGGTGACATGTCCCTCAGGTCATAGGCAGAGGTATGGCCAAGGGGCTCGGCATGCTGCCCCTGCCCTGAGCACCAGCTCCGCAGCTCCCATTGGCCAGCCAATGGGAGCAGTGGGGGCAGCGCCAGTGGGCAGAAGCAGTGACCGTGCACTGTACAGAGCCGCCTGGCCAAGCCTCCACCTAGGAGCCCGAGTAACATGTCGCCACTTCCGGGGAGCCCCCTGGGGTAAGTGCTGCCTGGAGCCTATACCCTTTCCTGTACCCCAATCCCTTGCCCCAGCCCCGAGCCCCCTCCTGTACCCAAAATCCTCCCAGAGCCTGCACCCCTGCCCCAGGCCTGAGCCCCCTCCTGCACCCCAAACCCTTCATCCCTGGTCTTACCCCAGAGCCTGCACCCTCAGCTGGAGCTCTCATCTCCTCCTGCATCCCAATCCCCTGCCCCAGCCCAGAGACCCCTCCTGCACCCAAACTCCCTCCTGGAGCCCACACCCTGCACCCCCTCCCACACCCCAGCCCCCTGCCCCAGTTCTGATCCCCCTCCTGTATCTCAAACCATCATCCCCGGTCCCACTCCAGAGCCCGCAACCCTAGCCGGAACTTGGACTCATCCCACGCCTCAGCCCTGAGCCCCCTCCCACACCCAAACTCCCTGCTGGAGCCTGCATCCCACACACACACACCCTGCACCCCAACCTCCTTCCTCAGCCCAGAGACCCCTCCCATACTCTGAACCATTTGGCTCTAGCCCCCAGCCTGGAGCCCCCTCCTGCACCCCAAACCCATTTGGCTCCACCCCCCCCGCCCCACCCCAACCCTGTGCACCCCTGCACCAGCCCAGAGCCCCCTCCTACACTCTGAAGCCCTCATTTCTGGCCCCACACCCCCAGCTGGAGCCCTCCCTCCCTCCCGCACCCCAACTCCCTGCCCTAGCCTGGTAAAAATAAGTGAGTGAGTGAGGGTGGGAGAGAGCCAGCGACAGAGGGAGGGGAGATGGAGTGAGCAGGGCCAGGGCCTTGGAAAAGGGGCGTGGCAGGGCAAAGGTGTTCGGTTTTGTGTGATTAGAAAGTTGGCAATCCTACCTAGAGTATTGGATGTCCCTGTGGATGATCACTGAGCCACCTGGTTCCAAAATTATCCTGGTAAACCCACTTCTCACATTTTTCTGGGCTCAGGGGTTCTTGAAAATCTTAGGAGGAATTTAAGTAGGTGGAGGTGAGCATGAGAGTCAGTTCTCCTGCTCTCTCTCTGCAGCCTGGCCACTGACAGCCAGAGGCCTGAGAATGAGAGGGAGCCTGGCTCCTGCCTCACCAAGCATGCACTCTTGCCCCTCCCTTCTGGGTAGTGTCTCATAGAATCATAGAATATCAGGGTTGGAAGGGACCTCAGGAGGTCATCTAGTCCAACCCCCTGCTCAAAGCGGGACCAATCCCCAATTTTTGCCCCAGATCCCAAAATGGGCCCCTCAAGGATTGAACTCACAACCCTGGGTTTAGCAGGCCAATGCTCAAATCACTGAGCTCTCCCTCCCCCCCCCCCCGAGCTATCCCTCCCCCCCCGCCCCGTTGATCTAACCAACAGTGTCTCCCACTGAGATGGAGGGCAGGCAATCAGTAGGCCCTTCAGGAAAACCAGGGAAGACCATACAGTTCTTGACATTCTTTGTATTTGTGACATTAAAAAAAAGTCAGAAAATCTAACAAAGAAAACCCCACCCCCAACAACCTCCACAATAAGTTTTGTGCCTTCTTTATACATAATAAAGAAGCGGGGGAAGAAGCACAGTCATATTTTTCTCAGTCTTTTGCAGATCACCTTTAAAAATCTTACAAGTAGCTTGCTGCAAATATAATGAGTAACTTCTATTTATGAACCCTTACTGCTTTGAATTGTAATGATTTGAAGATGTGTGTTCTTTCAGCTATATTTTAGTCCCATTTTATCATTCTCACCTGTAAAGAATCAGCTGTCCAATGGAAAATACAAATACTATGAAACATTGGGAGAAGAGAATCTGCTCCAAAGCTGCTTGCCATTACTATCTAGCTATGCACTAAAATAGCAACAGAGAGAAAGGTATAAACAGAGATATTCCATAAGCTATTAAGGAGCAGGTAACTAAAATATTCTGGTAGAAATGAAACTGGTAGCATCTCTAAGGTCCTATCTACATAACAAATGCACCCGAGCCTGTGGCATCTGGTTTTCAATTTGTAGTGTAGACAGACTGTTAACAGTGTTTTTTAAATGGCTATGTCTATGGGATCTTGACAAAGTTCCATATATCCTGTAAATTGGAACTATGTTGTGTTTTGGTCTAAGGACAGTGGCAATGTAACCAGGTGCCTTGACTAGGTGTATTAACTGGATATACTTACAAACACATAGATACTAAGGTCAGAAAGGACCATTATGATCATCTAGTCTGACCTCCTGCACAACGCAGGCCACAGAATCTCACCCACCCACTCCTGCGAAAAACCTCTCACCTATGTCTGAGCTATTGAAGTCCTCAAATCGTGGTTTAAAAACTTCAAGGAGCAGAGAATCCTCCAGCAAGTGACCCGTGCCCCATGCTACAGAGGAAGGTGAAAAACCTCCAGGGCCTCTTCCAATCTGCTTAAATACTGAGACCTGCCATGAAGCCCACACTGTGCTTCATGGAGAGCCATGAAAACCTAAAAGCAAGAGTAATTTACTAATAATGTTTTATATGTGTATATGCTACTTTTCATGCCAAACCACTTAAATTGTATACACTGCTACTGAAATGCATCAATAAACAGTAGTGCGAGCCAGGTTTTGGAAAATTTGGCCAAGGACACTGGAGCAAACATGTACTCTTACAAACATTGCTGTGTCATCTTTAACCTCTACACAGGCCTGATATGATCTTGGGTTTTAAGGTCTCACTGGCAGACCTCTAGAGGATGAATTGTATGTTACTGTGTTTAGGTTGGAAGGATGAAGAGCTGATTCAATCCTGCTGGTATTTGAACTGGCGGTTTCTAGGGATTCTTGGTGTTCCAAACCTGAGTTTGACTTTGTAGTAATCCACTCTGGTTGGCTCCTGTTATCTATACACAAAGCAATAGGAATAACATTTACAAAAATACAGACAAATTGTTAAGCTGTGAGTATGTGCACTGATTAAATTGAAAGTTGTGTAAATGTATTTTTTCTGCTCTCCAAACCTCCCATCAACAGCTAAAGAGAGATTGAATTGATAGGAGAAACCTCTTAGCTGTAATGTTCCTGATAATTTATTGAATTGGATTCCCAGTTAAGTGTTCTATGCCAGCGCACAATTTGTCCACAGAAGAGTAACAGTGTAACTCATACTCTGTAAACTCAAATTATTTTCCAAGTGTCCTTTAATTAAATGTGTTCCAGGCATCTGTACAAAAGCGAGGGACTCTTCAAAAAAGAAAATTAAACTACAGACACAGCAGCTATGCTTTGTACCTTGACCCTACCATATATTTCAACTACCTGTAAGGAGAGAGAGAATCCAGCTTTTGACAAAGATTAGGACATTGGTGTGAATGAAGCTGAGCTAGTGAATACACAAGAAAGTGAAATGAAGAGAGGTGGATGAGTGCTGTGTGCTTTCACTTGCACAGTATTTCATAATATCAGAATACTTCCATGTTTGTTTCTCTGAAGTAATTTTCTGTAAGACGATTTTAGCTGAAAGCTTTAAAATGTTCCCCTTGAATTCTTGTTTCAGAGTAATAGCCGTGTTAGTCTGTCTTCGCAAAAAGAAAAGGAGTACTTGTGGCACCTTAGAGACTAACCAATTTATTTGAGCATGAGCTTTCGTGAGATACAGCTCTTGTTTCCTTTCCCACCTGTCATGGAAGGTTGCATTCCTTGTACCTATTACCTCCACAAGGCAAGTCTCCGAGATTAAAGCCCTTATTTTGGAGCTACAGCTCACGAAAGCTCATGCTCAAATAAATTGGTTAGTCTCTAAGGTGCCACAAGTACTCCTTGAATTCTTGTGTTACCCCTGGGGTGGGCAAACTTTTTGGCCTGAGGGCTACATCTGGGTGGGGAAATTGCATGCAGGGCCACGAATGTAGGGCTGGGGCAGGGAGGGAGGGAGTGCAGGGTGTGGGCGGGGGTGCGGTGTGCAGGAAGGGGCTCAGGGCAAGGGGCTGGGGCGCAGGAGGGGAGTGGGTATACGACAGGGCTCAGGGCAGGGGGTTGGGGTGCAGGAGGGGATGCAGAGTGCGGGAGGGGGCTCAGGGCAGGGGGTTAGGGGCTCAGGGCAGGGGTTCGGGGTGTGGGCTCCAGCCTGGCGCCGCTTACCTGGAGTGGCTCTGGGGTGGCAGCGGGGCTAAGGTGGGCTCCCTGCCTGCCCTGGCCCCACGCTGCTCCCGGCAGCGGCCTGCACCATTTCCCTGCGGCCCCTGCAGGGAGCGGGCTGAGGGCTCTGTGCACTGCCCTCACCTGCGGGTACCTCCCCTGAAGCTCCCATTGGCTGCGGTTCCTTGTTCCCAGCCAATGGGAGCTGCGGGGGTGGGGGGGGGGGCGGTGCCTGCAGGCAAGGGCAGCATGCGAAGCCCTCTGTCGCCTCCCTCCCCCAGGGGCTGCAGTGACGTGGTGCCGGCTGCTTCCGGGAGCGGCCAGGGCACCGCAGGGGTGGCAATCCCGCAGGAGGATCCAAAGCCCTGACAGGCCGGATCTAGCCCACGGGCTGTAGTTTGCCCACCCCTGTGCTAGCCTGAAAATGTACTTGCAATATAATTCAAAAAGAGGGAGGCACTGTAAAATTCCCATTTTAATTATTTGGGATATTTTTTATTCTTGTTCCTCTGCTGTTATTGCCTTTGTGTAAAGATCACAAAATATTTGCATAAAGGGAGTATTTTATAACTAAATGTTTGCTTTGCATTTATAATCACTATAATTTAAATCTACACGTTGTGTATACACATTGTTCTTCGCTGTCTGCAAAGCATTAAATTCCAGACCTGCCAACACTACAATATTAGATTTGCAAGATATTGGTAAAATGGGGAGTTTCTTACTATAAAGATTCCTGTTTAGTGTTTTGGTTCAGGTCGGATCCTTTATGAAAAAAATAAACTTCTTACTGAACAATGTGAGTTCATTAAAATAATTTAGGAAGGCGCACACATAAATTACCAGGCTGACTCTAAACCACATTAAATATTGTATCCCATGTGACTATACAAATATGTTTACCTCATTCCTCTGCCACTTTACATCCACTTATAGGACTAGAGTCCACAATTAGAACTAAGCCAAATATTATCACAAATATTTTTGAGAGAATTTATCTGTTTGAATTCATGAAACTTTAGTGAAATTGTAGAAGTTATGTGTCATTTAGAAAGTTTTTGATAACATTATTTGTGAAATAAATTTTGTTCTCAGGATGCTGGTAAAAAATGTGAAAAGCCCCTTTTGCTCAAAAGGGCACACTTATGAGTTCTGGTGACCAAACTGCCCCAAAGTCATGTGGCCTAATGGGTTAAGCACACTTCTGTTCTTCTCTTATCTTTGCCACTAACTGACCTCTGATATTTGGGACTTATTTCACACTTTAAATACATTATTATGCCTCAAAATACTAATATGAAGATTACTTTCTTGCTTTTTCCTCCCTCAAAAATCTCTTCTGTCTCTTCCATTTCCACCCCACAGATACTCCTTTTTCTTCAACTGAGCGAACTCTTCCTCCCTCCGTTCCCTCTATCAAACCTATTCTGTCTCTTGCTTTTTTCTCCCAAGTTTCTGCCTCTCCTTATTCCAAAGTCATCGCTTTTGTTTGTTTCCCCATCCTGCTGAAGGGGGACTCAGTTCTCTCTGCTTGTGATCATGTTGCCTCCATTGACTTTCCATTTCAGGTTTAGGGATGTTTACTATGAACAGGTACTGAACCAGCACTAGTGAGGGAGATGAGTCAGTAGGCAGGAAGCAATCAGAGTTCAGAGAGAGTAGAGGAGGTTGGGAGAGATTTTTGCCCCACTGGATGTGGGGTAAGTGCCTTCACCACTAGACTATGGGACGGGGTGATGGATTCTTCCTAGAAGTGTGTGTGTGTGGGGAAGTGGGGGGACACAAGGCCCCACCCCGTCCTTTTCCCCCCAAGGCCTTGCCCCCCGGCCAAGCTGGGAGCCGGAGCTGGGCCGGGGAGCCCAGGCCCCTCCACCTGCCTGTGGGGGGAGAACGTGAGAGCAACTCCTGGCCCGTGTCCCTGTACCCCGGGTACCCCACCCAGGGCAGATGGAGGGTCTGTGGCTCCCCACAGTTGCCTGTGTGGCTCTTACCACGCTCTGGCTTCCAGCCTGGCCTGGGGGCGGGGCCTGGGGTAGACCGAAAAGCCACAGCTGGATCATGGTAAGAGTTGCCCGGGCAGCTTTGGGGAGCCATGAACCCTCCATCTGCCCTGGGCAGGGGGATCAGGGGTTGGGGACATGGGCTGGGAGCTGTTCTCAAGCCCCCCAATTCCAGGCAGGTTGAGGGTCCATGGCACCACACAGCTGCCCAGGCTCCTTGGGCTGCTCTTACCCAGGCTGAACTCCAGCTTCTGGCCTGACTGGGGGGCAGGGCCTCGGGGGGTGGTGTGGGGAGGGAAGAGGAGGGGCAGGAGGCTGGGCCTGTGGTGAAAAGTGGACAGGCTATGGTCCCTTGGACCCCCCTGTTCCAGTGTCCCTGCTATGGGATATTCTGGGGTGGGTCTCTCTCACGTTGAAGATTCCAATTATACAATTGCACTTTGTATAAATAATTAAATATGAATTGAGCCGGCGAGAGTTAGACTGACTGTATAGTCCAGAGGGTAAGGCACTTACCGACTTCCACTAGGGGCAAAAGTCTCTCCCAATCTCCTCCCTGGCCTCTCAGAACTTCAGATATTGTTCACATGCCTTCTTATCATAGAATTAGAAGGAACCACTGGGTCATTTAGTCCAATGGTTCTCAATCTTTCCAAACTACTATGCCCCTTTCAGAAGTCTGATTTGTCTTGCATACCCCAAGTTTCACCTAATTTAAAAAGTGCTTGCTTACAAAATCAGTCATAAAAATACAAAAGAATCACAGCACATTATGACTGAAAAATTGCTTACTTTCTCATTTTTACAATATAATTATAAAATAAATCAATTGGAATATAAATATTGTTCTTACATTTCAGCATATAGTATATTGAATACCCACAGTATTCTTGTCAGCAAGTTAAAGAAGTATGGGCTGGATGAATGCACTATAAGGTGGGTAGAAAGTTGGCTAGATTGTCGGGCTCAACGGGTAGTGATCAATGGCTCCATGTCTAGTTGGCAGCCGGTGTCAAGTGGAGTGCCCCAGGGGTCAGTCCTGGGGCCGGTTTTGTTCAATATCTTCATAAATGATCTGGAGGATGGTGTGGATTGCACTCTCAGCAAATTTGCGGATGATACTAAACTGGGAGGAGTGGTGAACACTCTGGAGGGCAGGGATAGGATACAGAGGGACCTAGACAAATTGGAGGATTGGGCCAAAAGAAATCTGATGAGGTTCAATAAGGATAAGTGCAGGGTCCTGCACTTAGGACGGAAGAACCCGATGCACAGCTACAGACTAGGGACCGAACGGCTAGGCAGCAGTTCTGCGGAAAAGGACCTAGGGGTGACAGTGGACGAGAAGCTGGATATGAGTCAGCAGTGTGCCCTTGTTGCCAAGAAGGCCAATGGCATTTTGGGATGTATAAGTAGGGGCATAGCGAGCAGATCGAGGGACGTGATCGTCCCCCTCTATTCGACATTGGTGAGGCCTCATCTGGAGTACTGTGTCCAGTTTTGGGCCCCACACTACAAGAAGGATGTGGATAAATTGGAAAGAGTCCAGCGAAGGGCAACAAAAATGATTAGGGGTCTGGAACACATGACTTATGAGGAGAGGCTGAGGGAACTGGGATTGTTTAGTCTGAGGAAGAGAAGAATGAGGGGGGATTTGATAGCTGCTTTCAACTACCTGAGAGATGGTTCCAGAGAGGATGGTTCTAGACTATTCTCAGTGGTGGAAGAAGACAGGACAAGGAGTAATGGTCTCAAGTTGCAGTGGGGGAGGTTTAGGTTGGATATTAGGAAAAACTTTTTCACTAGGAGGGTGGTGAAACACTGGAATGCGTTGCCTAGGGAGGTGGTGGAATCTCCTTCCTTAGAAGTTTTTAAGGTCAGGCTTGACAAAGCCCTGGCTGGGATGATTTAGTTGGGGATAGGTTCTGCTTTTGAGCAGGGGGTTGGACTAGATGACCTCCTGAGGTCCCTTCCAACCCTGATATTCTATGATTCTATGATATAGAGCAGTATAAACAAGTAATTGTATGAAATCTTAGGTTGTACTGACTTCACTAGTGCTTTTTATATAGCTTGTTGTAAATCTAGGCAAATATCTAGATGAGTTTAGGTACCTCCTGGTTGAGAACTACTGATCTAGTCTAACACCCTGCCAAGATGCAGGATTTGTTGTTTCTAAACCATCCAAGACAGATGATCAGAGAAGTTGCAGAAAGGAATTGAACTGGGATCTCTCACATCCCTGGGGAATTACCTAACCATTGGGCCTAAATTTCCCATATTGGCAGGCAGAAGGGGGAGCATAGAAGAAGGTATAGAGAGGGGTGGGAGATGAATGGAAAGAATGAGCAGAATACTAGGTGGTGATGATGTGAGCAGAGATGTAGGAAGCTGAGTAAGAAGAGCTTATTTGGCTTTTTACACTGATAGGCTGTGACAGTATAAATAGAAGGTAAATTAAGTGCACCTGCTCATATATTCACTGATCTATTTATTTTTGGAGGCAAGAGTTTCATGTTTGCTGTATGGAACATTTGTTTGGAAGATATGTTTCTTGGAGGGAAGGTAAAGGGAACAAAACATAAATGGTGCAGATTTCAGCCTCCAACTTAACTATAGCTGTGGATGATAACAGTGTGCAACCTTAACTTGTTCTCAGAAATGAATTGTGATCTGCTAGTGAGCCATGACCCCATGAAGCTCCAATGTGCTCTATATAATGTACACTGTACCCACGTCACAAATTGCCACTGCAGTACGATCACGCTGGCTGCAATTCCTTCTCATTGGAGAAGAATGGAATAATAGATGGCTGCATGCCTGAAACAAGCTTTTTCTTTATTTTAAATAATTAAAAAAAACCTTTTAGTTGCCCTTGATTAGTCTTTCAGTTACAATCAAACGGTTTTAGATAAGTCACTCAAATTTACAGTACGATAACAAGGGAGGTAGGTCTTGGAGAGAAATCCATCACTTTATCAGAGATGCCTGTTTAACAAGTCAAGAAAAGAACGAGCAGTAACAGTCTGAAAGGAAATCAGGAACATGAGCGATTGCTGTCACCTGGAGGCTGGGGGTCTCCTTGTCCATCTACAGCTCACCCTCTCCAGGAGGTTAATTAGAATTCCTTGGAAATGTCCCAGAGATGCTTTCTTTCCACTTTTTTTCACATCAGTTCTTGCAGAGTAGAACTAAAAAGCTCAGGCAGTCCACAGTGCAGTGACTGGCAAGGAGGTTTTGCATATTCCCTGTTGTGATCATTCTGCTTTATTTGAACAGGAGTAGGAGTGGCACTGACTTTGCTGTTCAAATAATAACTAAAAAAAAGTCTGCAGGAAAATGCCTCTTTGCTTTGTACTGAAACCTTCCTGACATCTTTATTCAGCCATGCATGGCCAGAGGACATTTTTTTACATATGTTTTCCTTTTCTCTCGTAGTCAAAAGACATCCCTAAGCTATACAACAGCTGAATAAAGATATCAGGTTATTAGCTATATTACAGTAACACCTAGAAACCCCAGTGCTGATCAGGGCTCCATTGTACCAGGTATCTACAAACACATAATAAGACCCAAAGTGCTTACAGTCTAAATAGACAAGACAGGGAAGAAACAGAAAGGTGGGGTGGCTTGCGCAAGGTCACACTAAAGGCCAGATCTAGGAATAGAACATAAGAGTCCAGTGCTTTGCCCATTAGACTTCACTTGCTGGTAGAGAGGAGAGAGTTCTCTTCACTACACTGAGACTGGGGGCCTGCAACTGTTTTCTTTTTCCCCAGATCTTTCCTTTGTTCCCCAAGATGTATAAGGTTAATTTTTCACACCGATGATGTGAAGACTGTTGTTTTCAGTGGGAGAAATTCAAATGATAAAACGGGTAGATGTATTAGTGGGTTTTGGGGTTTTTTTCACATGTAGGTCTTAGAATTGCTATTAGGCAGGAGCTGCTCTTGGTTACTCTTCATGGTGAAAGGCTGTATTGGTTAATGACTGAAGCCATTCAAGGCCTGTACTTTTTTCTTATTAAACTGAAATTTTCCTAAGGGCCAACCTTCCTTCGGTGGTTTAAAAAAAATTTAAAAGCTGGGTGAGCTTCTAAAATGTAGGAGGTTTATTCTTTTTTACAGAGAGAGAGTTTTATCTTTTGTTTACAATTTTGGAAGAAACTAGAACTTGATTTCTACTACAACTCAGCATGCATCAGTTTTCACTTCTAAATTAGCTCTAATTTTCTTGGCTTCTTCCCCAATTGCTTTAATCTCCAGTCTGTCTTAACCACCGCTCTGAAATGTGCGTCTATGGTGCATGTCTTCCAACTGTTAGTCTGTTGAAGGAACATCAATCACTTGGTGTTCACAGGGCTGGAGTTCAACTTGAATGAGTCAGTGTGCTGTATCCTGGGAAACTTGGGCTCTGACTCTGATTTCATATACACCCGTGTAAATCGGGAGTAACTCCATGAAGTCCACCTTCTCTGTGTTGAGGGGACCTGGGGCCTGGCTCCATAGTTACAACTGGTAGAGATCTGAATTAGACCCATTCACTCGGAGAACCAAAATCTTTGTTGGTATACAGTGGAGTCTCGTCCATTTACACTGGCAGTGAATTTGGAGCAGAATCTGGAATAGGTTTAGAAACTATCTGAGATGGGCTTAATTTTGCATCAGCATGGTACAGTATTGTCCTAAGTCTTTCCCTATATCTCATT
Organism: Eretmochelys imbricata; assembly: GCF_965152235.1. Lineage (NCBI taxonomy): Eukaryota > Metazoa > Chordata > Testudines > Cheloniidae > Eretmochelys > Eretmochelys imbricata. The sequence goes on from NC_135573.1 coordinate 248,556,107, forward strand.
CAGACAAAAAAATGCAATTTAAATCCTATATATACATCTACATATTCACTGTAATTCCATCATAAGTTGAACAAAATACATGATGGTGAATAGTGATTATCTGTAAAGAGATACTTCAATCATATTGAATTAGAACAACTGAATTCTCTGTAGCTTTTAAAAATATAAAGTACACAAACATTTATGAAGTTCTTTCATTTTTCTGTGGCAAGGCAAAAGGTTTATTCCTCCTCACAGGACACTGTTAGCATTGGCATGCTCCCATATCCTTATTTGACCCATTTCCTGGTACCTCAGTCCCATATTGTTGTTAAGGAAAGGCTGCATTTTCAGGTTCAGCTAAATAGACACATTTTGATGGAGTAATGCATTGGGTTACCTGCCTAATATAAGTCATTTCCCTTAAGAACTTTGACTTTCATTGCTCCTCTCCTATATCCTTCATGAACTATACATGTCTCCACGCTCATGAGCATTTGACTGGGACCACACCAAGCTGCCTTTTCTTTTCTTTAAGCTGTTTTGTGTAAATATTACAAGATTTCACATGTACATAATGCTTTCCTTTTCTTTTCAATAACATATCTAAGTCTAAGTGAGTGTGGCACTATATATAATAGTATCAAAAGGATACAAAATCATCTGACGGGTACAAAGCTGCTTTTTTAAATGCGCTTGGTAAATATTAACTATATTCAAATTAAAATTAGTGGACCTATAAATCTGGATGTTCTGAAATTATTTTTGTCTCTTGGGGCTCTAGTTGGTCCCCACCTCTCTCCTGGACTACTCAGCTGTGAAATATAGCTCTGAGAGCTTGCCATTCATTCTGCCCAACCTGTTTGTATTTTTGTCTAGCCGCCACTTTCCTGAAACAAACACACATTTGATGACTTGCTCTAGCCTATCCTTCATCCCGTCATTCCCCACTAAGGTCTAAGATATATTTTGACTCTCCCAAATTGCTGCCTCCCAATTTAGTTGAAATTTTAGCCTGGCAGGATCAACTGTGCAACAGAGATAAATAAATCAAACAATATTCCATCTGGAGAGAAGAAGGAAGAAAGATGGAAAAGTGTCACAGATGCTAGTCCCGTCACTTACTGCACTTCTGGAAGGTGCCCAGGTACCTCAGTGAAGGATGTAGTATAAGATCTCAAATAGATTAGAATACAATAGCCACTAAACTCCAAACAGGTCATCTTTCAAAATTTGCTTTTTACAAATTGCTCTCTAAAGTCTTCACAAACTGAAACTGGGACACGTGCTCCAACCTCAAACATCATGAGTAAATTACTTTCCTTCGGAGGTGGTGGGAGATAACTCAACACTGATTGTTTGAACTTGCATTGAATTTACATCTTTTAAGCATTTTGCAAATATTAACTAATTAATATTGACTTATGAGGAGAGGCTGAGGGAACTGGGATTGTTTAGTCTGCAGAAGAGAAGAATGAGGGGGGATTTGATAGCTGCTTTCAACTACCTGAAAGGGGGTTCCAAAGAGGATGGATCTAGACTGTTCTCAGTGGGAGCAGATGACAGAACAAGGAGTAATGGTCTCAAGTTGCAGTGGGGGAGGTTTACGTTGGGTATTGGGAAAAACTTTTTCACTAGTAGGGTAGTGAAGCACTGGAATGCGTTACCTAGGGCGGTGGTGGAATCTCCATCCTTAGAGGTTTTTAAGGTCAGGCTTGACAAAGCCCTGGCTGGGATGATTGGTCCTGCTTTGAGCAGGGGGTTGGACTAAATGACCTCCTGAGGTCCCTTCCAACCTTAATATTCTATGATTGCCAAAACTCCATTTTCATTTTGTCATAGACAATCTATAGAGGAAAGTCCATAAACTGTATCTCTTCTTGATCCTTATTGAGCTAGTAATAATGGGAGTTTTTTCCAGTGCATAAGGGGCAACTTTAATAATAATTAATGTAGCAACTGCCAATTATTTAGAATAAAATTTTCAATAAATTGAGACTTAGGTTCCTATGTGTCTAAGTCACTTTTGAGAATGGGATTTAGGCTCTGAAATCACTTAGGGACTTGAGAAAATTTTACCTTAAGAACCCCATTTTTCAAACTATGCTGTCCCAGAGCAGTCTTTCTTTAATTCCTTTGCCCAAGGTTTCCTTATTTCTCTTACCCAAATTGTCCAAACCATGACTATGGAAAATAAATACTTTTTTCATTGTTAGGACCTGAAATTCCAGCACAATATGAACTTTGTAAAACAAAGCTCAGATATTGCATCCCAGTACATTTTTCATGTTTGTGTATGAGAGGATCTAGTGCTCACGGAAAGTTTTAGACTGACAGCCATCAAGGCTGCAGTATTCTTTCCCCTGAATAAGTATGGAGTTGGCAGTAACAGCAAAAGTTTCTCAAAATCTTCCATTGATGTGTTTAAACATTTAACTGGAAAAATCTCTCTCTAGAGGTGAGAGGGTTCACTTTGTCTGGCTATCTTCTCCAACCCTTGACTTCTTTGCTGAGAGTGCAAAAAAGATGTCAGTCGGAAGTGGTGATTTATGTGATGTAGACATTTTTTAACTGGGAACTAAACTGAGTTCACCAAACTCATTTCACAAATAACACAAGAGAGCAAAGAGATGGTATTTACTGAAACTTGTTATTAACATGGCCTGGATTTGGACCAGTGACCTGAAGATGAAAGTGTAAACATCACTTTAACACTCCGATTAACTTTTCTAGTTTTTAAAGAAATGGACCATATAGTCTAGACTGCAGTGCTACTGATCTTTTCGTTCCTTACCAATAAGACCACTAGTATATAAAGACCTTTTCTTAGGTGCTGGGTTGCTTTAGTGAAATTAAATCACCTTTTCACTGCTGCTGTCGTGGACACTAGATGTGGGTTAAAGGCACAGATTTCTAGACTAATTTTCAATAATTCTAGACTGATTCTAATAATTAATTGTTTTAATCTTATTGTTTTAAGGTGATCTCAGTGATCCTCAATGACAGACTGTTCTACAGTGATTTTTTCTAAAGGAAGGGTTGAGTCCGGCCTCTTAGTAGTCAGTCTAATAGGCAGAATGTTCCCAGAACTGCGCCTCTCTTCTTTCTCTTGAAGAAGACTCTATACTTGCCATCCACTTGCTGAAAGCACGAGAGCTATTGGTGGCCTCCACCAAAGAAAAAAGCTTGGCTAAAGCATTGTTAAAATGGCCTTTAGTTTTGGTTGGGGAAAAAAACCCTAAAGTCTATTAATATGCATTATTACATGCAACAAAAAACACCCAGAGGCATACATTTACCCACAAAATACCATCTGCCTTTTGAAATCCAACCATATCACACCTTCTTGCCTCATAAGCTCATATTATTACTGCTGACATCCTCAATTATTGTTAATAGTGACCTTTTCTCAGTGCTCTCCAGCAGGAAGACACTACATTGACGTAATCACCATTGTATTAATATACTAATAATCAAATATGTGTAATAATATTGTCACCAAATAGGTTTTCCTTTGATTATTTAATTCCAAAGGGGGTTCAGTAGTAACCCCACTCAGGGGAACTGAGATAGGAATATTTCATACAAGCTGAAAATAAGCAGTGACAGCCTGTTAGCTCAGCAAGTAGCCCCCTCACATATTTATCTAGCTGTGTATCATGGGTATTTATAGTGCTCCTATCAGCACAGATTGAAGGGATAGTCATATTGAAAGAGAAAGCAATTAAGTTACTAATACATATTGTGATTGAGGCTTCAAGATGTAGCCATTGACTTAAGCTTTAATACTCGCATGTTTCTTTTTTAAATGAAAAACATTTATTCCATAGTGGATTCCTCTAGTTTGGATCATATTTCAATATATATATATTTCAATGCCTAGTGGTCTCAATCAGCGATCCAGGCCCCATTGTGCTAGGCATTGTACACACATGGAATAAAAAAGCCTGTCTCTGACCCAAAGAATGTACAGCCTTAGCATATGACAACAGGCAACCGTAAACAATAAAACAACCATCTGGGGAGAGGGAAGAGGAAAAGATCCGGGTTTAGTAGTGATCTGTGCAATGTTGCAGTGATCACTCACGCTTTCCGCCTTCTGACGTGCCCATACGCCATGCTGAGGAACATTGCAGAAAGTGCTCTGCGGGATGTCATCAGGAAGCGAATCGCCAGGACCCCCTCCAACCAAGATGTTGCCACCTACCTGAGCGGCTCACTGGAAAGCGAATGTGGAAGAGACGCAGGATACTGTGCTTCGCTCTGGAGTCGTGCCAAAAATGTATGCGATGGCTGGAGAAACATACTGGCTGCCGCTGGACGTGATGCAAGGAATGCCAGGAGCTGGGAGTCCTGGTGTCACAGGTGAAGAACATGGACCACACCATCCTCACTCCGAAAGCTAGAACCATGCTGCAGAGGACCCTGAAGGATGCCATCCACTGCCAGTATGTGGAAAACCTGAAGCGGAAGCCTGACCAGGGCAAAGCTTTCGAGGTGACGTGCAAGTGGGACACCAGCAACAACTTCCTCCCCAGGGGCAACTTCACCCAATTTGCCAACTGGAGGTTCAGCCACAGGGCCCAGCTCAACTGTGTTCTGTTGAATGGAGCCATCCACCATGGGAATCAGGACAAATGATGTAGGAAGTGTGGCTATGCCAACGAGATGCTACCCCATGTCCTGTGTAGCTGCAAGCCCCATTCCAGAGCCTGGCAGCTGTGACACAATGCCATCCAAGATTGCCTGGCCAGAGCCATCCCACCACCCATAGGGAAGTTTGCCATGAACTCCACCATCCCTGGAACTGACAGCCAACAGCGACAGGACATCGTCAATACCAATGAGGACCGGAAGAAGATCATCATGGTGGACGTCACAGTGCCGTTCGAGAACAGGACCCCGGCCTTCCGTGATGCCTGAGCTTGAAAGGTGGAGAAATATGCCCCTTTGGCTGACACCTTGAGAGCTAGGGGTTACCAGTTCAGACACATGCGCTGATCGTAGAAGCCTTAGGAGCATAGGACCCCAGTAACGAGTGAGTGTTGCGAGACTGCAGAATCGGTCAATGCTACACTCGGCTGATGCGGCAACTTATGGTATCAGATGCCATCAAATGGTTGAGGGACATCTGCATAGAACACATCACCGGACATCAACAATACCAGGAGGGATGAGCTGGAATGCTGATGAGAAGCGCAGTAAGGAAAAAAGAAAAGGAGTACTTGTGGTATGCATCTGATGAAGTGAGCTGTGGCTCACGAAAGCTCATGCTCAAATAAATTGGTTAGTCTCTAAGGTGCCACAAGTACTCCTTTTCTTTTTGCGAATACAGACTAACACGGCTGTTACTCTGAAACCTGGCAGTAAGGAAAGTAACTGAAAGAGTTCCCTGCTGGATTGTATTTCCTAAATGGACAACCTACCCTAATTCTTAATTACTGAGGGACAATCTTCGCTCATTGATATATTTTGCTTTCCACAACTTCTTTGTACAACTTCTAACGAGTGATGTACCTGAATACTTGGATGCCAATATCTAAACTGTATTCTTAAATTTATTCACCTAAATTTGGGTTATTGCTGATTATGTACTCTGTGTATCTTATGACTTTTAAAAGCACACTCTGTCTTTGTGGATAATCTAAGCACTATACCCAGATGTACAGACACTCTTTTCTCAACCTGTGTATTACATATTTTTTTTACATTAGCTTTAATAAAAAATTTTTAATTTTTTCATTCAGAGCCAATGCTAGGCAAAAGCAGACTAAGCAATTGCTTAGTGCCCCGAGCAACTCAAGGGTCCTCCTATTAATTATTAGTATGTGTTGTGTGTGCAGAGGGGGTCCCCAAAATATTCCTGCTTAGGGCCCCAATGGGCTAGACTGGCACTGGTTTCATTAATCCATGTCATGCATCTTTTGCTCACTCTCTCAGTATGAAGTCTCTGTTAATGATATTCCCTGCTATTTTTGAAATGACATGTTTTTGATTTGAGATTAACTTGCTCTACTTTTTAGCTAGTTGTGGACTCACCTCTACAGGTTCAGAGGTGTGGAAAAGTTTGCCTCCCTCCGGTTGGAAGTGGTTGGATCCCCTGAAAGCCCCAGCAGCAGGAAAGGGAGTGCAACCAATAAATGCCCGAGTACAAAAGAAGTTGAAAGGGGGGCAAATTTTACCCTCCCCACTGTACCTGCCCAGAAATCTACCAGAACGAAGTGCAGGGGGGACTCCATGAGAGTCCCAGCAAAAGGAAAGTGGGTGGCATACCCAGATAACTCCTCCTTCAGGAAGTGAGGTGGGTGGAATTATTGAACGTCCCAGAGGATGAGGCAATGAGGTGTGTGTGGTTAAGACGGGTGGAATAGTTGCTGAGTGATGGGTGCATGGGTTTGCGAGGGACAGTAAGTGCCTGTGGTGTTTAAATAGCAGAGAGTGAGTGAAGGTTATGGGCAGGGAGTGATGAGAGCCTCGAGGAGTGGGAATAGAAGAGAAGAAGGGGAAATATTTTAGAAAAGAGAATGAGGAAGAAATTTGACATTGGGAAGAAGATGGAGAGAGAAGAAAGCACAAAGAAAAAAAGGGAGGAAAGGAAGATTATTAACTGAGTTAATGCCAAAATTAAACCAATGAAAACAAACAATAGTAGATTTTTATATGCAACTGATAGGATTTGAGCAGTGTACAGAATTCAGCCACAACTCCTCTTAATTTACATGCATGCCTATACTGGTAATGTGCCCAAAAACAAATCTGGTGAGCTAAGAAGAACTATACTTGACTTTTGTGCCCTATTCAAAGCAAATTGTCCCAGTCACTTTTGCCCCTCAGTAGAGCTGTAGACTTGGTTTGTGTGTGTGTACGTGTATGTATGGAAGAAAGGGGGGGAAATCACATGAGCTGGAGTGACCAGTGAGTTCCTTCTTCAGAGCTGTGTCTCACCACACCACTTAGAGGAGGGGGTTGCAGATTCTCACGTGGGCCAGCCCACCTCTTTAAGTCATTAATTTCCAAAGAACTTAACTCCCAATTGTTCACAAAATAAGTTATCATATTTTCAGAAGAGTTTAGCATGTTGTGTGCTGAATACTGTGAAAAATCTGGATAATTTTTAGGCACCTAAATGGGAGTTGAGTTCTTCAAAAAATCTGGCCATTGGTCCTTATCCTCTAATTCTTCCTTTAGGAAAACTGAAATGTACTTTATGTCCAGAGCTATTCACAGCAGCTGGTAAAGATAAAATACTCAAATCTTGCCCTGAGGAACCTCTAGTGAGCCAAAGAAGCACATCAGACATGCCTACTTTTTGTCTTCTGGGGCCCTTGCACTGTTGTTTCCATCACCAGCAATGTTTGGAAGGAAAAGATCTTCTGGATTTTCTATTGGAGGATACTGCTAGATGTCAGCTATATGTGAATGAGGTAGAAGCAGGTGGAGCAACCTGTGTTCTCAAGAATATTAAATGACAGTTTGTACCAGCATAGTTCTTAAAAATACACACACACACACACACACACACACACACACACATATATCAAACTTGTGATGAGGTGAATGCATTACAGTCTGTAAAAGGTTAACAGGTCCTGGCTGGTTACATGGCCACTGCAGGGGGAGTTTAAAAGGAAGGGGAAGCTGGCTGTAAGTGTAAGACTGTGTTCTCTTTTTTCCTGGCTGGCTGACATAGGGAAAGTCTCTGGGGAAAATATTGTATTTCAATTTATTTGCTATTGTGTTGAGGAGAATAAAACCATCGTTGAGGAAAGGGCTTTAAAAAGACTAATACTTGAAGCTTCATCCCCCTTCCTTGGGTGGTGAAACCACCCACAAGCTTGAAGAACTCATAAAGGAGATACAATTAATGCAATATTATCATAGGCTGGTAAGTGGGGAAAATATGCATAATGTTCTCTTTGTGGTCTGTGCTGCTGTTGTGTCGCTTTTGTTGTTTATCAACATTTTTGATAGCATAGATGTCGTCTTAGGCTCTGTGCTGCTCATTTTCCCCACAGATGAGGTTGAAGTGACGTAGAGTCACTGATGAGCGACATAGCATAGTGGCCTACAATCTGGTTCTGTACTTCATAGGTTCCAAGGCCAGAGGGACCATTGTGATCATCTAATCCGACCTGCTGTATAACACAATCATAGAACTTCCCCCAAAATAATTCCTAGAGCAGATCTTTTAGAAAAACATCCCGATGTTGATTTAAAAATTGTCAGTGATGGAGAATCCATCACAACCCTGGGAAATTGTTCCAGTGGTTAACTATCCTCACTGTTAAAGATGTATGCCTTATTTCCAGTCTGAATTTGCCTAGCTTCAACTTTCAGCCAATGGATCACATTATACTTTTTCTATGCTAGACTGAAGAGCCCACTATCAAATCTGTATTCCCATATAGGTACTTACACTGTGATCAAGTCACCACTTAGCCTTCTCTTTGTTAAACTAAGTAGATTGAGCACCTTGAGTCTACCACATGTTTTCTAATCCTTTAATTATTCTGATGGCTCTTCTCTGAACCCTCTCCAATTTATCAACATCGTTCTTGAATTGTGGGCCCCAGAACTGAAAACAGAATACCAGCAGTGGTCTCACCAGTGCCAAATATGGAGGTAAAATAATATCTCTTCTCCTTCTTGAGATTCCCCTGTTTACGCATCTAAGGACTGTATTAGCCCTTTTGTCCACAGCATCACACCGGGATCTCATGTTCGGCTGATTATGCACCACAATCCCCAAATCTTTTTCAGAGTCACTGCTTCCCAGGACAGAGCCCTCATCTTGTAAGCATGGCCTACATTCTTTGTTCCTAGATGTATACGCTTAGCCACATTAAAACGCATATTGTTTGCTTGTGTGAACAAAGATCCAGATTGCTCTGTATCAGTAACTTGGCCTAGTCATTATTTACCACTCCCCCAATTTTGTGTCATCTGCGAACTTAAAATCATAAAATCATCATCAGTGATGATTTTATGTTTTCTTCCAGGTCTTTGATAAAAATGTTAGAGTAGTGGTGAGAACTGACCACTGCAGGATCCCACCAGAGAAACATCCACTCAGTGATGATTCCCCATTTACTGTTACATTTGGAGACCTATCAGTTAGTTTTAATTTATTTAATGTGTGGCATATTAATTTTATATCATTCTAGCATTTTAATAAAAGTGTCTAAACCTTTCCTTTCTTGTCTTTGTTTTTAAGAGAGGAGATTTATAATAAACTCAGTAGAATTAAATTTTGGGACGCTCTGCCTCACTTTGTGACCTGGCCTGGTTAGAATGGATAATTTTTGTCAGAACCCACGAAGAGGAATGTGTTACTCATAAAGAGATTAAAATTCACAGTCTCTGCACTCAGGAGCTGAAGAGCTTGAAAAGCCATTTCCAATACTACTCGGTTGATTGTATCCATGGAATGACCTTGACATAATGGGGAACAAAAATATATGGGGATAAACTAGAGGAAGAGAGAGGCTGGAACCAGTGCAGTGACAGGCTCTATGGATTCTGCCCTTTAGCTAGTTGAGAAGTGAGGGTTTTCCCTGAGCAGAGGGTGTAATCTGTATCACAGGCTTCTGTTCTTCTTGTAGAGAGTGCCAGAGAACCCAGCTGGGAGAGGAGAAGGGGCTTATGCTTGGCTCAGCTGTAGTGAATTCCTTTATCAGAAGGGTTTATAAAAATGAACGGTTCAAATCCACAGAACAAGTGATTTTTGAGAGAGGACCACCGAACCCATCAAGGGGGAAGAATCTGGCTGTTTCTTTTCACTCGCTGAATTCTGGGTACAAGAAGTCCTTGTGCCTGCATGATTTGGCCTGGCCCTCTGAACTTCATAATGTGGGTTGTACTTACTTTAATCAGCTTTGATTACTTGTGCACATAAACTCTTTTGGCACTCACTATTGTAACTCACTGAGAAGTTAATTCTTTTTATGTTGTTAATACACAAAGTCTTTATATTGTGTTAATTCACATTGCGGTACACACAGCATACCTATCACAAAACCTTAAAATAAAGGACTGAAAAATTAACAATGATAACAACGCACAATCAATCCGTGGAACTCTTTTTCAGAAGCTGTTGTGACTATAAGGATTCAAAAAAGAGTTAGATAAGTTCATGGAGGCTAGGTCCATCAGTGGCTATTAGCCAGGATGGGCAGGGATGGTGTCCCTAGCCTCTGTTTGCCAGAAGCTGGGAATGGGCCACAGGAGATTGATTACTTGTTTTGTTCATTCCCCTGAAGCACCTGGCATTGGCCACTGTTGGAAAAGAGGGCTAGATGGCCATTGGTCTGACACTGTATGGCCATTCTTATGTTCTTATATCATCCAAAAATGAGCACCTCTTTATCCACATATTTATATGGCCCTTTTTGCTGTTGTGTTAGAGCACCTCACAATCATTCATGCTTGTAGCCTTACAAATGCTGCTGTGACATAGGGAATTTACATAATGGGGCGCAGGAACAAACCATCGCAATATGCAGAAAGAATAGCAAATATGGCAGGTGACTAGCTTGGCTTAACAGTGAAATCTTCAGTGAGCTCAAACACAAAAAGGAAGCTTACAAGAAATGGAAACTTGGACAGATGACTAGGGAGGAGTATAAAAATATTGCTCAAGCGTGTAGGGGTGAAAGCACAACTGGAGTTGCAGCTAGCAAGGGATGTGAAGGGTAACAAGAAGGTCTGTTAGCAACAAGAAGGAGGTCAGGGAAAGTGTGGGACCCTTAGTGAATGGGGAGGCAACCTAGTGACAGATGATGTGGAAAAAGCTGAAGTACTCAATGCTGTTTTTGCCTCTGTCTTCACAGGCAAGGCCAGCTCCCAGACTGCTGCACTAGGCAGCACAGTATTGGGAGGAGGTGAGCAGCCCTCAGTGGTGAAATAACAGGATAAGGACTATTTAGAAAAGCTGGACATGCACAAATCCATGGGTCTGGATGCAATGCATCTGAGGGTGCTGAGGGAGTTGGCTGATGTGATTGCAGAAACGTTGGTCATTATTTCTGAAAACTCGTGGTGATCAGGGGAGGTCCCGGATGATTGGAAAAACGCAAATATAGTGCCCATCTTTTAAAACGGGAAGAAGGAGAATTTGGAGAACTACAGACTGGTCAGCCTCACCTCAATCCCTGGAAAAGTGGAGCAGGTCCTCAAGGAATCCATTTTGAAGCACTTGGAGGAGAGGAGGGTGATCAGGAACAGTCAACATGGATTCATCAAGGGCAAGTCATGCCTGACCAACCTGATTGCCTTCTAGGATGAGATAACTGGCTCTGTGGATATGGGGAAAGAGGTGGATGTAATATACCTTGACTTTAGCAAAGATTTTGATATGGTCTCCCACAGTATTCTTGCCAGAAAGTTAAAAAAAAGTATGGATTGGATGAATGGACTATAGGGTGGATAGAAAGCTGGCTAGATCATCAGGCTCAATGGGTAGTGATTAACGGCTCAATGTCTAGTTGTCAGCCGGTATCAAGTAGAGTGCTCCAGGGGTCAATCCTGGGGCCAGTTTTCTTCAACATCTTCATTAATGATCTGGATGAGGGGATGGATTGCACCCTCAGCAAGTTCGCGGATGACACGAAGCTGGGGGGAGAGGTAGATAGGCTGGAGGATAGGGATAGGGTCCAGAGTGACCTAGAGAAATTGGAGGATTGGGCCAAAAGAAATCTGATGAGGTTCAACAAGGACAAGTGCAGAGTCCTCATGTAGGAACGAAGAATCCCATGCACTGCTACAGGCTGGGGACTGACTGGCTAAGCAATAGTTCTGCAGAAAAGGACCTGCTGATTAGAGTGGACGAGAAGCTGTATATGAGTCAACAGTGTGCCCTTGTTGCCGAGAAGGCTAACGGCATATTGGGGCTGCATTAGTAGGAGCATTGCCAGCAGATCTAGAGAAGTGATTATTCCCCTCTATTTGGCACTGGTGAGGCCACATCTGGAGTATTGCATCCAGTTTTGGGCCCCCCACTACAGAAAGGGTGTGGACAAATTAGAGAGAGTCCAGTGGAGGGCAACAAAAATGATTAGGGGGATGGGGCATATGACTTATGAGGAGAGGCTGAGGGAATTGGGCTTATTTAGTCTGCAGAAGAGAAGAGTGAGAGGGGATTTGATAGCAGCCTTCAAGTACCTGAAGGGGGGTTCCAAAGAGGATGGAGCTAGCTGTTCTCAGTGGTGATAGATGACAGAACAAGGAGAAATGGTCCAAAGTTGTAGTGGGGGAGGTCTACGTTGGATATTAGGAAAAATTATTTCACTAGGAGGGTGGTGAAGCAGTGAATGGGTTACCTAGGAGGTGGTGCCCAGCTTGATAAAGCCCTTGCTGGGATGATTTAGTTGGGGTTGGTCCTGCTTTGATCAGTGGGTTGGTCTAGATGACCTCCTGAGGTCTCTTCCAACCCTAATCTTCTATGATTATATGAATTACTATCCCTATTTTACAGATGGCAAATGAGGCACAGCGTAGATTAAGTGACTTTCTCCAGGTCGCACAGGGAAACCTGTAGCTAAGCTAGGAATTGAACCCTCTCCTGAGCCCAGGGCCAATGCTCTCTCCACTAATAGACTGTCCTTTTTACGTGCTTTCCCTCCACCTGGAGACATGTGCCTCACCACTGGGGCTATATCTACACTAGAAGGAAAGGTGTACTTTTAACATGTTAAGTAATAAACAATGTTAAAATTCTAGTGTAGGCAAGGCAGCTGTAGTTTAACACACAGGGTGTACTTCAACATGCTCACCCACTAGGATTTTACCACATTAGTTAACATATGTTTAAAAGACCCATATTTTTTTTTCTTGTGAGGACAAAGCTTATAGGTGAACTCCAGAAATCACACCTAAACCTTAATTTTGCTCAGCAGGAATGACAGAAGTCCCTAATTGCCTCCCTCCATGCTCATCAGACTTCCTCATCTTCTTTGTACAGTACTGGAAAATTGTACTTATGCATACATGGAGAAGGGCCTAGACCAGTGGTGGGCAACCTGTGGCCCGTCAGGGTAATCTGTTGGTGGGCCTCGAGACAGTTTGTTTACACTGACATCTGCAGGCATGGCCGCCTGCTGCTCCCAGTGGCCATGGTTCACCATTCCCAGCCAATGGGAGCTGCAGCAAGTGGCGTGGGCTGCAGGGATGTGCTGGCCACCGCTTCTCAGGGAAGAGTATAAAAATATTGCTCGGGCATGTAGGAATGAAATTAGGAGGGCCAAATCGCACCTGGAGCTGCAGCTAGCAAGAGATGTTAAGAGTAACAAGAAGGGTTTCTTCAGGTATGTTGGCAACAAGAAGAAAGCCAAGGAAAGTGTGGGCCCCTTAATGAATGAGGGAGGCAACTTAGTGACGGAGGATGTGGAAAAAGCTAATGTACTCAATGCATTTTTTTGCCTCTGTCTTCACGAACAAGGTCAGCTCCCAGACTGCTGTGCTGGGCATCACAACATGGGGAATAGATGGCCAGTCCTCTGTGGAGAAAGAGGTGGTTAGGGACTATTTAGAAAAACTGGACGTGCACAAGTCCATGGGGCCGGATGAGTTGCATCCGAGAGTGCTAAAGGAACTGGCGGCTGTGATTGCAGAGCCATTGGCCATTATCTTTGAAAACTCGTGGCGAACGGGGGAAGTCCCGGATGACTGGAAAAAGGCTAATGTAGTGCCAATCTTTAAAAAAGGGAAGAAGGAGGATCCTGGGAACTACAGGCCAGGAAGCCTCACTTCAGTCCCCAGAAAAATCATAGAGCAGGTCCTCAAAGAATCAATCCTGAAGCACTTACATGAGAGGAAAGTGATCAGGAACAGTCAGCATGGATTCACCAAGGGAAGGTCATGCCTGACTAATCTAATCGCCTTCTATGATGAGATTACTGGTTCTGTGGATGAAGGGAAAGCAGTGGATGTATTGTATCTTGACTTTAGCAAAGCTTTTGACACGGTCTCCCACAGTATACTTGTCAGCAAGTTAAGGAAATATGGGCTGGGTGAATGCACTATAAGGTGGGTAGAAAGTTGGCTAGATTGTCGGGCTCAATGGGTAGTGATCAATGGCTCCATGTCTAGTTGGCAGCCGGTGTCAAGTGGAGTGCCCCAGGGGTCGGTCCTGGGGCCGGTTTTGTTCAATATCTTCATAAATGATCTGGAGGATGGTGTGGATTGCACTCTCAGCAAATTTGCGGATGATACTAAACTGGGAGGAGTGGTAGATACACTGGAGGGCAGGGATAGGATACAGAGGGACCTAGACAAATTGGAGGATTGGGCCAAAAGAAATCTGATGAGGTTCAATAAGGATAAGTGCAGGGTCCTGCACTTAGGACGGAAGAACCCACTGCACAGCTACAGACTAGGGACCGAATGGCTAGGCAGCAGTTCTGCGGAAAAGGACCTAGGGGTGACAGTGGATGAGAAGCTGGATATGAGCCAGCAGTGTGCCCTTGTTGCCAAGAAGGCCAATGGCATTTTGGGATGTATAAGTAGGGGCATAGCGAGCAGATCGAGGGACGTGATCGTCCCCCTCTATTCGACATTGGTGAGGCCTCATCTGGAGTACTGTGTCCAGTTTTGGGCCCCACACTACAAGAAGGATGTGGATAAATTGGAGAGAGTCCAGCGAAGGGCAACAAAAATGATTAGGGGTCTGGAACACATGACTTATGAGGAGAGGCTGAGGGAACTGGGATTGTTTAGTCTGAGGAAGAGAAGAATGAGGGGGGATTTGATAGCTGCTTTCAACTACCTGAGAGGTAGTTCCAGAGAGGATGGTTCTAGACTATTCTCAGTGGTGGAAGAGGACAGGACAAGGAGTAATGGTCTCAAGTTGCAGTGGGGGAGGTTTAGGTTGGATATTAGGAAAAACTTTTTCACTAGGAGGGTGGTGAAACACTGGAATGCGTTGCCTAGGGAGGTGGTGGAATCTCCTTCCTTAGAAGTTTTTAAGGTCAGGCTTGACAAAGCCCTGGCTGGGATGATTTAATTGGGGATGGGTCCTGCTTTTGAGCAGGGGGTTGGACTAGATGACCTCCTGAGGTCCCTTCCAACCCTGATATTCTATGATTCTATGATTCTCGCAGCTTCCATTGGCCGGGAACAGCGAATTGCGGCCGCTGGGAGCTGCGGACAGCCGTGCCCACGGATGGTCAATGTAAACAAACTGTCTCATGGCCCCCCAGTGGATTACCCTGATGGGCTGCATGTGGCCCGCGGGCCACAGGTTGCCCACCACTGGCCTCGACCAACATGGACTTTTTCAAAGGTCCTTTTCTTCATTATGCTTTTCAACCAGTTCAGGAGTGGGCCTCCTTAGACAGCTGGATAGTTTCATGGTGATCCTGGTTTTAAAGTGCTTCTGTATAAACAAAATGTTTAACAGTGTTTTATTTCATTAGGGCTTGGGGTGACTGCATCAACTTTTCATGTGTTTGGCTGGAAGTTAGGTGGGAGGGGAATTGTTTTGCTGGAAAA
The DNA here is from genome assembly GCF_965152235.1 of Eretmochelys imbricata. NCBI lineage: Eukaryota > Metazoa > Chordata > Testudines > Cheloniidae > Eretmochelys > Eretmochelys imbricata. Next base: position 248,571,572 of record NC_135573.1, read on the forward strand.
TTAAGTGTATTTTTGATCCTGTAATGCAGGAACTGAATGAAGTGTCTGCTGGATATAATGCCTCTTCACTCTTCGAGAGTGACTTATTACCATCGTTAGTATTAGTAGGTAGATGATATTTAAAATGAATGTGCTTCTTAATGTTACAGCAAATAACAACAAAAATAAATTAGCAGTTAAATTAGCATATTGACTGGCTGGGTGATGTATGTCTAGCATTTAACGCTGGTAATGAATAATTTGAAATATCACATATCTCAAGGAGGCTTGAAGGTTTTGTAGACTTTTTACAGTAATCAAGGTTGGGTATGGTTTGCCCTACACTGGGTTTATGAATTTTCACTTCAAGGAATTGGCTTTCAGGGTTAATTGAATCAGATGCCTCATTCTAATCAACATCTAATAGTCAACTGTTATTAAAAGAGAATGTAAAGCAGTATATAATCAGTTTTCCCGTGCTCTTTAGGGAAAATAGATTGATAATGCAAAATAGATCAAGCAAAATTACAGAGTGCATTTGAGTCATATATTCATACTGATGGGGCTTTGGTGTTTCCATTTTTCATACTTAACATGCTCATTTTATTGATCATAATTTAGGCCTTCTCTGGGCCTTTCCACTTTTTAAAAACTACTAATATGTTAGAACCTGACTCAGTGCCTCACTGTACAATCACCATTCTGTTATGAATGGATCCACTTGCTGGGTCCCACCATGCTTTCAAGTCAACAGGGTAGAGTCTAGTCGCTGTTTGTAGCTCTGGGTCTATGGGCCATGTTCCCATGACTCAGATCTCGTCTGTCACCCTTCTTTGGAATGTGGGGTGCTGATGCCCTAGGCCCAGAAATCAACATCTGAGAATTCCTGAACCCCCTGCCCTTCCCAGTCACTTACGTAGTTCCAGAGCTCCACCTAAGCTGTGGGCACTCCAGGCTTTTAGTTTAACCCCTTCAGGGATAATGTGACAAGAAGGCAAGGACCCCTTAGCAAAGGAATTCGTTAACCAGAGAAAATTTACTCTTAGAGTACTCAAGCCCTGAGATTCACCCTCCCCTAGTCTCATCTCAACCCTTCTGTGAGTCCCAGAATCATCGTTTCAGGCTGGGCAGAAACCCCTCCTACCCCTTCTCTCCTGGAAGTCCCTCTTATGTGCACTGATGGTTGGCTCCCAGCACAGAGCAGGACCTTGCCATTAAGTAGGCCCCTCCCCACTCATCCTCAGCCCGTGTAGAAAATCAGTTATTCCACAGGGGCTGGTAGTTGAGAGACAGTTGATGGCTCTCGACTGATGAGGAGTGAAACATGTTTCCTGAGTAGAGCATCAGTCTAGAATTCATCACAACAGGTTTGCCTTGGGAAAGTTAAGACATTTTCAGCACATAATACAAAATGGAGTTCATAATTTGAAACAACCATCTACTGCTCTGTCATATTGTGCATGCAGACTCCATCCATGTATGTGTGTAAAGTGCTGTATGCATTTTCATTCCATTTCCACAGCCTACAGCGGATACCTAATTTAGGAACATAGATGAGCAGCTGTGTGTGTGTGAGAGAGATCATTGTATGAGCTTTCCCTCACCAGTGCTTTATATCCTTCCAAACCCTTTCCCTTTCAAGGAAGAGACTCAGGATTTCACCTGCACTAAGGCTTTTACTCACTCTAGTTTAGAGCTGCTGACTCCAGGAATCTCCCTATGATCAAAGAATTGTTGTAGTGATATTTGCACTTCCTCTGCATCTGGGGAGGCAGGCCGAGTTGGGAATAGAGGGAATTTGCTTCAATGATTAGACCATGTGCTGAGAGTTAAATGCCCTGACTTGGTGTTGACTCACTGTGTGGCACTGGGCAAGTCAGTTTAATCTCCGGGACTCCATATGCCCATCTGTGGAGATAGAGGTGGTTAGGGACTATTTAGAAAAGCTGGACGTGCACAAGTCCATGGGGCCGGACGAGTTGCATCCGAGAGTGCTGAAGGAATTGGCGGCTGTGATTGCAGAGCCATTGGCCATTATTTTTGAAAACTCGTGCCGAACCGGGGAAGTCCCGGATGACTGGAAAAAGGCTAATGTAGTGCCAATCTTTAAAAAAGGGAAGAAGGAGGATCCTGGGAACTACAGGCCAGTCAGCCTCACCTCAGTCCCTGGAAAAATCATGGAGCAGGTCCTCAAAGAATCAATCCTGATGCACTTGCATGAGAGGAAAGTGATCAGGAACAGCCAGCATGGATTCACCAAGGGAAGGTCATGCCTGACTAATCTAATCGCCTTTTATGATGAGATTACTGGTTCTGTGGATGAAGGGAAAGCAGTGGATGTATTGTTTCTTGACTTTAGCAAAGCTTTTGACACGGTCTCCCACAGTATACTTGTCAGCAAGTTAAGGAAATATGGGCTGGGTGAATGCACTATAAGGTGGGTAGAAAGCTGACTAGATTGTCGGGCTCAACGGGTAGTGATCAATGGCTCCATGTCTAGTTGGCAGCCGGTATCAAGTGGAGTGCCCCAAGGGTCGGTCCTGGGGCCGGTTTTGTTCAATATCTTCATAAATGATCTGGAGGATGGTGTGGATTGCACTCTCAGCAAATTTGCGGATGATACTAAACTGGGAGGAGTGGTAGATACGCTGGAGGGGAGGGATAGGATACAGAAGGACCTAGACAAATTGGAGGATTGGGCCAAAAGAAATCTGATGAGGTTCAATAAGGATAAGTGCAGGGTCCTGTACTTAGGATGGAAGAATCCAATGCACCGCTACAGACTAGGGACCGAATGGCTAGGCAGCAGTTCTGTGGAAAAGGACCTAGGGGTGACAGTGGACGAGAAGCTGGATATGAGTCAGCAGTGTGCCCTTGTTGCCAAGAAGGCCAATGGCATTTTGGGATGTATAAGTAGGGGCATAGCGAGCAGATCGAGGGACGTGATCGTTCCCCTCTATTCGACATTGGTGAGGCCTCATCTGGAGTACTGTGTCCAGTTTTGGGCCCCACACTACAAGAAGGATGTGGATAAATTGGAGAGAGTCCAGCGAAGGGCAACAAAAATGATTAGGGGTCTAGAACACATGACTTATGAGGAGAGGCTGAGGGAGCTGGGATTGTTTAGCCTGCAGAAGAGAAGAATGAGGGGGGATTTGATAGCTGCTTTCAACTACCTGAAAGGGGGTTCCAAAGAGGATGGCTCTAGACTGTTCTCAATGGTAGCAGATGACAGAACGAGGAGTAATGGTCTCAAGTTGCAGTGGGGGAGGTTTAGATTGGATATTAGGAAAAACTTTTTCACTAAGAGGGTGGTGAAACACAGGAATGCGTTACCTAGGGAGGTGGTAGAATCTCCTTCCTTAGAGGTTTTTAAGGTCAGGCTTGACAAAGCCCTGGCTGGGATGATTTAACTGGGAATTGGTCCTGCTTCGAGCAGGGGGTTGGACTAGATGACCTTCAGGGGTCCCTTCCAACCCTGATATTCTATGAGGCAATACCTGCCTCTCAGATATGTTGTGAAGTGTAATGTTTGTCAAGAGATTTGAGATCTGTGTGGAAGGCATGACCTGAGTTCAGAGTAGAGTATTTTTTGAGTGCATCCCATCCCAATTCTTTATCGAGTTGTCAGGTTTGATTGTCAGGAGATGGAATAATTAGTGTACTGAAGGTCTGGACTAAGACAGACTGGGGCCCTAGGCACAGCATGATGCCTCTACCGTGAGACTCTCCACCTGCACTGTGGCTCCCATTTGGAGTGAGCATGGCATGGGCAGCATCGTGGAGAGCCGTTTTCTCCTTCTGGGAGCAGCATCAGGAGCCCTTTCTAAAGGGAAGCAACAGGGATAGTAGCAGGACATCCGCCACTGAGAGTAGTGAAGTCAACAGCAGGGGAAGGTAGGGGACAGTACTTACCCCAGTCATCAGTATCTATGTGCATGAGTGGGTGGGCTGGGACTGCTTTGCAACCAGATACAGAGTCCTCTGTTTGGGTGTTGATGGCAGGGGCCCTCAGAACAGTGAGTCTGGGAGTTAACACCCCATGGAAATAAGAAAATCTCTAAGAGCGATTTTTCCAGGCTGTCTGCAAACTGAGGCAATGAGGCAGGCATTGCTGCATTGGCACACTCATCCTCATTGTCAAGGTTTTCTCTGCACCGTAATCTTATTTTTATGTTTTTAAATGACAGCTGGTAGTCTGATATAATCACATGACTCAAGGAGCTGGGGCCCTAGGCATGATCTTATGGTGTCAATGCCTAAATCCAGCCCTGCTGCATTCCACCTGGTCCCTTAACTGCTGAAAGCAATATTTGCCTGATTACCAGCTTCAGCTTACCTCAAACAGAGTATATTGAGAGGACTTCTGAGTTCCATGTTATACTATCCACTAGGTCACTGTGCTGGTCTCAGCATACTCTAATTTGTGATGGCACCTAAACAGATAAGCAGAATATGAGGCTCTTCATATTATTGTCAGGAACAAGGAAGATACAATCATTTGTAGAGTAGGGAGGGGGAGAAGTGGGCCCAATGCTGTTCTGGAAGTGTACATTTAGTGAGAGTAGCTTTCTGACAAGCCTGTTTCCATGTTCTTGATTTTCTGTACTGCCCCATTTAGAAACCTAAGGTCAACCAAATGTCTGAATCTCACTGAGGATTTAATAGCCTAAGAAGTCTGTACTTTACCAATTATCCACAGTTTGAAAACTGTACTGATTTTAACTTTCCGTTGTGTTTTTAGGCTGCCTATTTGAGGATGACCTTTGCGAACCTTTTGAGATCTGCATCAATGGTAAGTCTGAGTGATGTGTTTTGTTGACCTATCTGTCCTCTATATAATTACATATAATAGTCAACTTAAGCAAAATCTAAGTTATGAGTAAAGTATTTTATATCAGACTGCTGATAAATAGTTGTTAGGGTGAGTTAAACGGCATTTTTATTCCTCTTGGCTTTAGACAACATCATGACTAACAAAATTTTCTGGAAATAATTAGAAATAAAGTTAAATACACTGAAATAAAAATATCTTTACTTTTAAAACTGACAGTCTAGCTTGAAAGCAGCAGTTCCGTCAGTCAGAGTTTTACCTTTTTAGACTATAATGTTAAGTAATCATCCCTTTTGTTTTTTCAAGACAAGTTCCTTTATTATCTCATAGGAAAAAGGAGGGCTTGAAAGGAATCTTTCTCCCTCTGCTTGGGATACTACCATTTTTTTCTGAATATACTGCTTCCTTGTCCTTTTGCTTGAGCTAACCCTACAGCTGCATTCAGCAGCTTCTTTCTCCTCTTCCTCCTACCTTCTCTACAGTGAGACAAGAAAACAGACACAACACTGTTAGTGGGTGGCTGCAGATCAAAGTCCACTAGAGTGGGAACAGCAGCCGCTTTGGTCTCATTCCAGGGTTGTTAATGTGCTGTATGAAATCACTGCTGTTCTGAGGAACCAGTATCTTTACAGGGATGCCTCTAATTATTGTTATGACTGCAAAATGGTACAATACATAGATTCATAAATATAGCTTAATTACAAAGTACAATGCATAGGATTTTTGTCCTCATGAACGAGTGGCACAAAATACAGTGAGAGGACTCTTGTTTGTTTAAGCATTCAGTCAGAACAATCTTTCTAATATAGCACATTTTGTAGTTTCTGATACAGAAACAGATTTAAGCATGTGTCTAATTTAAAGCATGAGTACTCCCATTTAAGTCAATGGGGACTTCTCATGTGCCTGAAATTAAGGTATGTGCTTAAGTACTTTCCTGAATCAGGTCCTTTAAACAAATAGGGTGGGGGTGTGTGAGTGAGTGAGAGAGAGAGAGATGAAAAAATAAGATAAAATAAATACATAGAAAGTAAAGATGCGTAAGTTCCCCAACTTCCCCTCAAAGTTAATTCTATAGTAAACTTCCTAGTTTACCTGGTCTTTTGTGGCTATTAAAATAATCTGCAAAAGAACACCTCATGTGGTCAGATTTGTGTGTCTGATCCAGAGTGTAGCTCCACAGTTTTGTACAGTGTTGGATTTTCAAGCATATCATATACTTTTTATCCAATGACTAGATGGAGATTTTCAAATGAGTATTACCCTTAACTGGGCCATGAGACTCTACGCTGTTATATCCAGCAAAGAGAGTCCACCACACTCAAGAGATTCATGCAAAAAGGGACACAGTTTTAATGGCATCCATCTCATTATTTTTTAAAAATTGCAATAAAATTGCAAATGTGTATGTATTTATAATGTCTTATTACCTTTCTATGCCCAATTTAGTGAATTACTGTGAGATTTTGAAAAGCATTAATTTTAGCCACATTAAAGTTAGTGGGAGTTTCACTTTTGTTTTCAGTGGGAGTTTTGCCTTTGTTTTCAGTGGGAGCAGAGTTAAGCCAACTGTGCTCTTTTGAAAATACTATTCTTATTTTTCCCTAAGCAAAGTTGATAAAAGTAGGTCAATGATGATTAAGCACCTCAGTCACTGGCATTCACCAGTGACTGATTTTAATTTTAAAAACGTGCAGGGACAACATCAGTTTGTTTACAACTACTACAATGTATGTCATGTTTTTGCCCTAATCTGGGTGAATATTCTCTAAATTATAAATGCATCTATATGACAAATAAAAAGGCACCATTGCTGACAAATTCATAAAACAACCTTAGTAGCAATATTTTTGAGGGACCTACACAAATGTTTTCATCTCATGTGCCCTTGTCTGCTTCCAATTAATAAACAGTATTCACAGAATTATGCTCATGTCATCAATAATGCTCATTGGGAAGTAAATAAAGTAAATTGGAATCAAAGCACAAAAAAGGCAAAGAAAGTCAAACTTATTTTTAAATCATAAGGAAAATCATCAAAGTTTGTAAAAGAGCAGGATCAAAATCATTAAGGAAATTAATGTTATTTTCAAGGCTCTGAAGAAGATGGATATTGAAAGATTCAAGTAAAACAGGAATTGGGGAAATGAAAAATAAAATATACTAGGCAATGCCTCTTTTTGTATTTAACAGAAAACGTGAGGATTCCTTACTTTTGAGCATCACCCTCTCCCCCAAGCTATTTTTTGTATAACTGTGTCTTTGAAATTCTCCAGATATTCCTGACGTCTGCAAATTGTGCAGTGCAAAGGTACCCAGAGCCCTGAGAGCTGTGGGATTTAAATTTTTCAAAAGAAAATAACTTGGTTAGTTTTCCAGCACAAGTGGATTTTTTTTTCTAAAAATTAAATACCTGCAACTTTGGGATAAACATTCCCCTGGATTAAAGGAAAGGAGAATTAAAACTATTTTTGTATTGTTAAAAATAATAATTGGATCATAAGTTCTAGTGTAAGGAGCTGAGAGGAGAAAGGTTCATTCATCACATCATATACATCTGTTAGGCCATATATCACCATTCAGTGCAGGAACTGCTGTACATTTGTCTGTGCAGCAATCAGTGTTATATCATGTATAGGGCCCTAACAAATTAATGGCCATGAAAAATACGTCACGAACCATGAGATCTGGTCTCCCCCCATGAAATCTGGGGGAGATCAGTGTTATACTATACAGATTTCACGGGGGAGACCAGTGTTTCTCAAATTGGGGGTCATAGAATCATAGAAGATTAGGGTTGGAAGAGACCTCAGGAGGTATCTAGTCCAACCCCGTGCTAAAAGCAAGACCAACACCAACTAAATCATCCCAGCCAAGGCTTTGTCAAGCCGGGCCTTGAAAACCTCTAAGGATGGTTATTCCACCACCTCCCTAGGTATCCCATTCCAGTGCTTCATCACCCTCTTAGTGAATTAGTATTCCTAATATCCAATCTAGATCCCCCCACCCCCCCCCACTGCAACTTGAGACCATTGCTTCTTGTTCTGTCATCTGCCACCACTGAGAACAGCCAAGCTCCATCCTCTTTGGAACCCCCCTTCAGGTACTTGAAGGTTGCTATCAAATCCCCCCTCACTCTTCTCTTCTGCAGACTAAATAAGCCCAGTTCCCCCAGCCTCCTAATCATTTTCATTGCCCTCCGCTTTGGGTCCTGACCCAAAAGGGAGTTGCAGGGGGTGTCACAGGGTTATTGTAGGGGGGTTGCGGTATTGCCACCCTTACTTCTGTGCTGACTTCAGAGCTGGGCGGCCAGACGGTGGTGGTGCTGACCAAGGGCCCAGCTCTGCAGGCAGCAGTACAAAATTAAGGGTGGCAATATCATACCATGTCATCCTTTCTTCTGCGCTGCTGCTCGCAAGCAGCAGCGCAGAAGTAAGGGTACTAGTACACCAACCGCCGCATACGATAACCCTGCAACCCCCACCACTCCTTCTTGGGTCAGGACCCCTACAATTACAATACCTTGAAATTTCAGATTCAAATAACTGAACTCATGAAATTTACGGTTTTTAAAATCCTATGACCGTGAAATTGACCAAAATGGACCGTGAATTTGGTAGGGCCCTAATAATTTATAAAGGCCTTTTTTGGCCTCAGTGATGAGTTCTCATTTGCATTTGCTTAGTTACTCCTGCAACACTCAAGCAATATTAATTTTCTTCCATAAATCTTTTTTCAGTTTTCCTGAAGGGCACTTACTCAACAAGTGGTTAAAAAGGAGCGTATTGTTTTATGTTTGCCTTAGTGATATGAGGATTAGCCAAGGAAGACGACTTTGACTGTGCTTTCTGGATTTTTCATTGAGAGAGGCAGGCTTTGGGGTGAAAATATTTAGATGCCATTTGATTTTACATCCTGCAAGTCAGTTCAATGACTGTTTCTTTATCTGTAGAATGGGGAATAGGATACTTACCATGTTTGTAAAGGGCTTTGAGATCTAGGGATAAAAATTATTTGTAAGACCTAGGTGATATTATTATTTCTAGACCTTAATAGAAAAGTGAAGAACATTACTTGGAATTCTATAAAGCTGAAGAATGGATGTTCCCATATAAGCATCTGAGTTGTTATATGAAGAAAGAAGCAGATGGATAAACATTTTAAGACTAACAGAAGTTGGAGTAAGCACAGTAAATGAATAGCAAGGCAAATAAGATCAGGAATTGGGGGTAGGGGAGAGTAGGGCATGTGTGTGCATGTGAGACATAGAGTGAATGAGGCTTCAGGAAGGAGTTTTCAGAACTCTGAAAGCAAATTGCATATACATCTGTTCAGAACGTTTCCTGTAGCTGTATATTTAAAGTTCTTCTAATCTCAGTTTTTTGACTGAATATTTGGAAAATGTCATGTTCTATTTTGCATCGTACACGATAAGTAAAGCAGTTTATGCAAAACATCAGCTTTCTGCTGCTGTGCAGCTATCCAATTACAAGATGTAAAGCAATATTATAGATGCTGATCGAAAACAGCAACCAAGCATATCCTGTCCTTTCTTATAAAATAACACTGTGTGCTGTATACTGGTGTTGAGGTAAACAGCATAGGGCGTAGACAAGGCTGTTAGTTTGAAAATAGCTACCCCCAGCTTTCTATGTTACTCTCTAATATTTGAGTTGCTCATACAGAGCACTGGCATTATTTTGTTTAGGTAATCTCAAGATCATTTGCTTCAGCCTCAGTATCTTCCTGCTGCTTTCATATCCTTCCTTAGATGCCACCTCTTCACTTCCCATCAAGGGAGCATTTATAAAGCTAGGAGAGTTTTATTAATGGCAGATGCAGTTGTTGCAAATCTCCTTGCAGCATGAAACCATAACAGGGATTGTGCAGATAAGATCTGATTGCAGAAAATAGCTCTGTGAGGTGAACCAAAAAAGTTAATTAACTATAGTGGCTGGCACACTGTATCATTAAGTCAAGCCTCATTGACAGCAACTAAACCTCTCACAGGAAGACATGGTCTAATGTCTGAAATAGTGTTTTTAGATTCTGTGTCCCTGAAAGCCTGTATAAACAGTTAAGCACAGCTGAATCAACGTGGCTTTATATATGCAAGCTGCACTTGTTAGAGGGGACTTCGATTAGTACAATATATTGAAGTCTTCCAAGCATGACAACTTACAATCGTGAGCCTTTCCAAGTTTGAATGTCTCCAAATAGTTTAGAATATTAATGTCTTTTTTTCCTAAGCTGCAGTGCTTCCATGAACATTTTGGGATGTTAGTGATTGTGTGTGTTGATGACAAGCCATCAGGTTTGCATGTGTTGATGACAAAGCCATAAATGGTGAACATGTGCAACAGATGATAAGGGAGTAGAGTAAGGATCCCTGAAGCGGTTTCTTGCACTTAATGTGTTATGCTTTGAGGTTTCCAAATAGTCACCTAATAGGATGGAATTGTGCAGCATTGTTTAGCTAACATGTCTACAGCTATATCTGTATTGACAAGGCATTTCTGTTAGCAAAGGTACAGAGTTTTTGTAGAATGACTGTATAAATTTGTGTATGAGCTTCTCAAAGCTTCTCAGTAATCGTCAGTGTTTGTTAAATCCAAATTCAAGCTTCTGTTGAAATACTTCAAATAGCACTGGCACATGCCTTGATCGTATAATATAACATTTTTCATCCAAGTATGTCAGAACGCTTTCCCAGTATAAATGAAGTCTAAACCAGCTCAGGAAGTACTGGAGATCTCAAAAGTAAATTTGATGTTGAGATTTTCAACCTGACTTTCAGGAAAAAAGTACACATAGGTTTAGAATTAGTATCCAAACTAAGCCATTTACATCTGGAAGTTCTCCCGTAACCACTTGTAAAACACAGAGATCGAGGGGGTGGGGGGATCTTACCTGAGATCAAGTAATTTTTAATATTCTTTGAGTAAACAGGGGAGACTTGTCAAAATACAACATTAAATTCAAGAAAGGGGCACCCTTGTGTGTCTACTGTTATCTCTGAAAATTAATTTTGGTCACATTGTATCCTAAAAGCTAAAGAATAATTAGCTGTTACATAGTGCTTGAGATTTTCAAAGGATTTTATGTACACCTTTACCTTACAAGGGATTGTGAGGATTAGTTAAGTATTTTCAATTGGGGAAGTAAACACAGAAAGATTAACTTTGGCACAGATTTTCAAAACTGGTCTCCGAATATTGGATGCCTCATATTAGACCTAGACTCGTTGGAGAGTCATTGTATGAGTTCTTCTTCAGCTGTTCCAAAGCACCTTCTGCTCTATTTACAGTGCCTTCTGCTCTCTTTTATTGAGTTGTACAGTTCTGTCACTCTTACTGGTCAGAGTGTATGTGAAGACCTTCAGGGAACAGATAACATGGTTTTATCTGATTTATCCTCAGTATGCTATGCAGAACTGTATTTGGCTTTGTCTTCTCTGCTAAAATGTTTGGGTTTTTTAACCTTAGAGTAACTAGTGTGCATGAGCTATCCCCATTTAAAAACACAGTGAAGACACAGCATTTTAGTTTTACTATGGGATAAATAAGGTGAGGTCAGCACTATACCCACAGCTCGGGTTGACCTCAGACAGATTACCTCACTGTAAAACTTGGGTGGCTTGTCTTCCCTGTGTTTTTTACCTGGAGCTCACTCACACACATTAGTTACCCTAGGTATAAATAACACTCCATTTTTAGCAGTGAAGGTACAGTCTGTGTCTCTTCCAAACAGGAAGTTTGTATCTTGGTGCTGTTTCAGTGACTGATTGAAACTGACTAGATACAAGTGTGATGTTGCACTCCACATGTTTTATGGAAATAGGCTTATGAGTGTGAATATTGTTAGGGGGCTTATTCCTTCACCCACTTACTTCCCGGTCCTTCTTGCATGAACCCAGAGCAACAATACCCGAAGTCCAAAGGTGCAAACAATTCGATGTTTATTGGGGTGAACTTCCAGCAAGCATGATTCCAGTTTCCTTCCTTAGTGTCCCCCTTCCCAGCTCTGACACCACAGAGCCTTGCACCTGTGTCCTTGTTCCCATTCCTGCCCTTAGTGAAACATGATTCCAATTTCCATACCCCTATTCCCTGTTCCCATTTCCCCCTTTAGCCAAACATGATTCCAATTTCTTTACCCCCATTCCCTGTTCCCTTTTCCCCCTTTTGCCAAACATGATTCCAATTTCCCCACCCCCATTCCCTATTCCCATTTCCCCTCCCCACACCTACCCATTCATTTCCTGATGGACTGCAGACTATATAGTAAACCTTGAGTTCTGCTTAGCTATACGTTAACCAATCATTTTCCTGAAATTTAACTAACCAATCCTAACATATTGTAACATGATTATGTAACCAATTATATCCCATCACCTGAATTAGTTTTCACCCAGCAAAATTAATTATACAGCAGACAGAAACAATCACAGAACCAGACAGAGATTATACAGACAAACAATAGCAAAGTGGGAACTATAATGACAAAACAATGCAGAAGTGAGGATTTCACATCCCAGCTATTGATAAGTGAGTTCTTGCCAGACAGGATGCTATCAAACTAAGTTTCCTTTTACATCTTCTAGGCACTTCCCTTTCTCTGGAGGTGACAGGCATTATCAGGACAGGAGTGTATTCCTAACAGCCCAATAGCACCTTCTTTCAATGTGACTAGTTTGGAATGTGAGGATGTGACCGGTCGCTTCCCAGCTTATGGCTGCCTCTGTTGCTTAGCCAAAGGCCTTAGCCTAAGAACAGGGCCTCAGGCTGTCACAGTGAGAGAAGGCCCTTACACTGGCAGACAGTGATTTTGATTCTTTCTTTTATACCTCTATAACTAGCTAAGTGATAAGAATACACTTAAATTCTTAGAGTGTAGGCCTTTACAGACAGGCCTCAATATCTATATCCTAACAAATATGATGTAACTGGAATATGCTTTATGCGAAAAGTCTCTTGTAAGGGATCATAAGAGAGGTTATAACCTACTGAATATATTCTTCCTATTTGTATGCATATATTATTCTTGTATCTGAAGCTAGATATATGAAGTATAACTCTGAGGTCCTATTGTAATTATGCAAAGTGTGGGCCATTAATGATGGTTTAGAATCTTGATGGTTCCTATTGACTAGGACTTTTGGTTGTAAATGGTTTATTTACCTGCACACCTTCCTGTGTGTGTGTGGGCCGACCCAGGAAGAATAGAGACCAGGGGTCTTACAGTGACATGTGACCATGTCCTATGATGCTGGAATCCATCTTAATCCTTGTATTTTTCCATTGATAAGGCGGGGGTGGGGACAAGCACAGACAAAAGATTCCTGCCTTGTGCCAAAGCTATAAAAGGGGGTGGAGCAGGACAAAGAGGGCTGCCAGTCATGAGAAAATCCCTGCTTACCACCTAAGATGTCTGTTGGATCTAACAAAGACTGTACTAGGGAAAAGGATTGGGCCCAGACTAGGACAGACTAGAAGCTTATTGGAACATCTCTGATGGTGAGATATTACCTGTAATCAGTTTCTGAATGTATTAGGCTTAGACTTGTGTGTTTTGCTTTATTTTGCTTGCTTACTTACTTTGTTCTGACTGTTATTACTTGAAACCACTTAAATCCTACTTTTTATACTTAAGAAAATCATTTTTGTTTATTAATAAACCCAGAGTAAGTGATTAATACCTGGAGGAGCAAACAGCTGGGCATAAGCTTTATACAGGGTATAACGGATTTATTTGGGATTTGGATCACATTGGGAACCTGGTGTCTGGGTGCTGGAGACAGGTAACCTGCTGAGCTTCTTTTCAGTTAAGTCTGCAGCTTTGGCGGCATGGACAAGACCCTGGGGTCTGTGTTGCAGCAGGCTTGCATTTCTGGCTGAACAAGACAGGGTTCTGGATGTCCCAAACTGGCAGGGAAAATGGGCTCAGAGGTACTTTCAGCACATCAGGTGACAGCACATCTCTGTGACCGAACCCATCACAGCAAGATAGTGATGTTACTAGTGGGGTATAAATTCAAGAATTCAGGCATCATCTTTGATTGAAAGCTGAAAGAGGAAACCCAGTATTGATGGCACTTCTAAAATATTTGAAAGTTATAATCTTTAAAGAGCGGCCCTATTTATGATAGTATACCCTTTGTGACATCTAACATGTGAGATACTTTATTTGGAGGTTTCAGAGTAGAAGCCACGTTAGTCTGTATCCGCAAAAAGAAAAGGAGTACTTGTGGCACCCTAGAGACTAACCAATTTATTTGAGCATAAGCTTTTGTGAGCTACAGCTCACTTCATCGGATGAAGTGAGCTGTAGCTGATGAAAGCTCATGCTCAGATAAATTGGTTAGTCTCTAAGGTGCCACAAGTCCTCCTTTTCTTTTTACTTTATTTGGAGTTACTCTTGAGAATCACTCATAGCTGTAGCTCCTGCAGAACACAATAGCATGATGTCTATTGGTGGACCTTCGTTCGTGCTCCAGGAGCTGCACTGCCTGCCCACTATGCAGAAGCAAGGGAGATTAAAGAAGTATGTAAAGATGTAAATAACACAGATTTAATCTCCCTTAGGTTTCCTCTGTATCCCTGTGTCTTGTCCTGGTGATTAATCTTTACATGTTTGGAACCACTGCTGAACATTCCACAGTGTTATTTCAAGTGGACAGGAGGCAGAGCCTTCTCTGTCAAGGGCACATTCAAAAAGTACAATTGCGATATAATTCAAGAAGCTTTTGTGTCCCTGTGAGTTTTGTTTTTTACACGGGAGGATATTGTCTGTCTTTGGTAAATTATGGCCTGGGTTGGCATAGCGTTTTGGTGAGTGGAATGGTGCATTATTTATTGTGTGTTTTGGTGTGTGTTTAAAGGATTCTCGGTTTTGATTCAGTACTGGCTTTATATTAGGCCATAAGGTTTTTAAAATATTTTTGTTAGTTGCCCAGTGGTTTTTCAACATAGGGCATCACAGAATAAAAATAAGTAGTTATTTAATACCTCTTTCACTCCGCTCCCATAATTCCTGGTCAGAACTTGCCAGCCATATTATGTATTGAGGGATTGTGATGTGGACAAGAGCCCAAGACAGAGGCTTGCAATTTCAGTGTCATTTTAGATTAGGACAGAATGTATAATGTTTTAAAGTGCACTATTCTGCTAGAACCACTACTGCCTAAGCACTAGATGCTTTTGGATGGTTATGAGACTTTCACTTTCAGAAATATACAATGTCATTTTGATACTAGAGGATAACGTGATTCTCTTGTACTTGCTGCTTTCTAAAATCCATGATAACTAGGTAACTTATAATTTAGAAAAAGCCCTGTAAGGTATGAAAGATGTATAATTTAAAATATTTTGGAAATATTAGGTTTGTTAATGGTTTTAATGTAAGGGCTTATCACACACAGGTACGCTAATTACTTCTGTGTGGGATGTAAAAATTCACTCAACAGGTTACTCAGCAGCCTTTGCCAAGTTTGATATACAGAGCTGTTTTCTATTTTATTGTTGTTTTATTACACTTAAAAACAAACGAACAAAAATAAACCTTAATGTGACATCTGGGAGGCTGTGAAAAAGTACTGGCAGTTTGGAAAGGAGATTAGGGAGTCTCAATAAAATTTGTGCTTGATGAATCATGAAACACAAGAATCTGAAAAGGACAATGTGGTCTAAAGAGACAGAACAGAACACCAAAGAATAATGTTCTAGCATTGGTGTGGAAAGACAGAGGGAACACTGCTTTGTAGTGTTTCTGAAACAGCAAAGACGTACATAGAACCTTCATGTCACCTCCCTCTCCATCTGACTTTGACATCAGGAAATGTAGCTTACCTCTTGAATAAGAATAAGGTGTTCGGTTTCTGGAACCTTGGGTAAATTGGATAGTGAGCAGCTTCCATCTTTACAGATCTGTTTGCACACTTGTAATCCAAGGACCTGGATAAACATAGTTGGGAACAGGGCATTTTAAGAAATATTACACAAGCAAAATAGATGCCAAATTGGTGGTTTTGTAGTGTGGACAAATGATGACTGGACTAGTACCGTATATCCTCTCCAGATTTGAGTAAGATTTGAACTCATGTTTCTGTAATTAAAAGGATCGCCCTTGATTTAGCACTAACTGTTACGCTGTGGAGAAGCCCATAGAATAATAGAATATTAGGGTTGGAAGAGACCTCAGGGGGTCATCTAGTCCAATCCCCTGCTCAAAGCAGGACCAACACCAACTAAATCATCCCAGCCAGGGCGTTGTCAAGCTGGGCCTTAAAAACTCTAAGGATGGAGAGTCCACCACCTCCCTAGGTAACCCATTCTAGTGCTTCACCACCTTCCTAGTGAAATAATGTTTCCTAATATCCAACCTACACTTCCCTCACTGGAACTTGAGACCATTGCTCCTTGTTCTGTCATCTGCCACCATTGAGAACAACCTAGCTCCATTCTCTTTGGAACCCCCCTTCAGGTAGTTAAAGGTTGCTATCAAATTCCCCCTCACTCTTTTCTTCTGCAGACTAAATAAGCCCAGTTCCCTCAGCCTCTCCTCATAAATCATGTACCCCAACCCCCATGCTGGACTTCCTGAGCTGCCTTGTGCAGTATGTGTCTGTCCTCCTTGCCCCTCTCCTAAGTAAACATCAATCTAGGTATAAATATCACGCAAGAGTGACAGTAATTAATCAAATTAGTCAAATATTTGATTAAATAACAAGCTATCCAGGATAACAGAAAACACTGATAAAAATGGACAAAAAAGCTTCCAAAAAGGAACTGGACTAGAAACCTCAAAATACATAGATACTTTCCTGACTAGTATAATTACACGCTATTTCTTTTTCCTAGCACATACCATTTTGTGTTAATTTTTGAAAATTGTACTAATCTATTTATATGATTAATAGAAATGCATGATAAATTATTTGATTACTTTGTATTTGAAACTTACCTCCTTTTCCTACAGATACCATTTTATAGGGCGGTTATTAATTAATGCAAGGCAAATATTGATCATCTGAATTGTCTCTGGGTGCAAAGTCTGTATCTTCTTCTTCTTTGGCCATCTCTCGATGTGAGGATGATGTCTGCCAAGGGGGTTCATTGGTGGGTTTTTAAGTGGCTGAGGGGCCCAATTCATGCCCTGCAGATTTTCCCACAGAAGTGACAAGTGTAATCTTGGAGGAGACATGGTTGTTCGCTGGACTGTTGTGCCCTTTCTTTCCTCCTTTGTCACTTCTGTCTCATGAGCACGTCTGTTCTCCTCAAAGTGAGCTGTGGCTTTGTGTATGGTGTGGCATCACTGTGTTCTGTTCCTCACCGAATCCTCCTGTTAGGGGGCTTATTCCTTCACCCACTTACTTCCCGGTCCTTCTTGCATGAACCCAGAGCAACAATACCCGAAGTCCAAAGGTGCAAACAATTCGATGTTTATTGGGGTGAACTTCCAGCAAGAATGATTCCAGTTTCCTTCCTTAGTGTCCCCCTTCCCAGCTCTGACACCACAGAGCCTTACACCTGTGTCCTTGTTCCCATTCCTGCCCTTAGCCAAACATGATTCCAATTTTCTTACCCCCATTCCCTGTTCCCATTTCCCCCTTTAGCAAAACATGATTCCAATTTCCCCACCCCCATTCCCTATTCCCATTTCCCCTCCCCAGACCCACCCACTCATTTCCTGATGGACTGCAGACTATATAGTAAACCTTGAGTCTGCTTAGCTATACCTTAACCAATCATTTTCCTGAAATTTAACTAACCAATCCTAACATTTTGTAACATGATTATGTAATCAATTATATCCCACCACCTGAATTAGTTTACACCCAGCAAAATTAATTATACAGCAGACAGAAACAATCACAGAACCAGACGGAGATTATACAGACAAATAATAGAAAAGTGGGAACTATAATGACAAAACAATACAGAAGTGAGGATTTCACATCCCAGCTATTGATAAGTGAGTTCTTGCCAGACAGGTTTCGGAGTAACAGCCGTGTTAGTCTGTATTCGCAAAAAGAAAAGGAGTACTTGTGGCACCTTAGAGACTAACCAATTTATTTGAGCATAAGCTTTCGTGAGCTACAGCTCACTTCATCGGATGCATACGATGAAGTGAGCTGTAGCTCACGAAAGCTTATGCTCAAATAAATTGGTTAGTCTCTAAAGTGCCACAAGTACTCCTTGCCAGACAGGATGCTATCAAACTAAGTTTCCTTTTACATCTTCTAGGCACTTCCCTTTCTCTGGAGGTGACAGGCATTATCAGGACAGGAGTGTATTCCTAACAGCCCAATAGCACCTTCTTTCAATGTGACTGGTTTGGAATGTGAGGATGTTACTGGTCGCTTCCCAGCTTATGGCTGCCTCTGTTTGCTTAGCCAAAGGCCTTAGCCTAAGAACAGGGCCTCAGACTGTCACAGTGAGAGAAGGACCTTACACTTGGCAGACAGTGATTTTGATTCTTTCTTTCATACCTCTATAACTAGCTAAGTGATAAGAATACACCTAAATTCTTAGAGTATAGGCCTTTACAGACAGGCCTCAATATCTATATCCTAACACCTCCCAGTTGATACCTCCCTTTTTAAGGTGTACTTTCAGTATGTCTTTGAAGCACTTCCACTGCCCTCATGAGTCCTTCTTTCTTGACTTAACTGAGAGAAGAGTACTTGCTTTGGGAGGCAAGTTTCAGGCATACGTACACAGTGGCCAGCCCACTGGAGTTGGTATTTCATGACCTGCACTTCTATACTGCTGATGTTGGCTGCAGAGAGAACACTGATGTTATTGCGTTGGTTTTCCCAGCTGATCCTGAGAATCCTCCTGAGGCAGTGCTGTTGGAACCACTCCAGAAGCTTGAGATGTCATCTGTAGGTTACCCAGGTCTCACACCCATAGAGAAGGATGGGGATGACAACTGCCTTGTAAACCAAGATCTTGGTGCCTGTTTGCAGATCCCTATCATTGAAGACTCATTTGAGTAGTCTTCCAAAGGATGTGCTGGCACATCAGATCCTGTATTCAATTTCTGTGTCAATGCTGGCTGGCTCTACCAGCCCTCACCTGCACGAACTACACTTTGTACTCCACAAATCATCATCAGAGGAGAACCCCTGGCAAATGTGGACCATTTTCCGTACCCTGGCAGCCACCTCTCCCAAACAACCAGCATTGACACAGAAATACAGGATCCGCTGTGCCAGCACATCCTTTGAAAGACGACTCAAACGAATCTTCAATGATAGGGAAAATCTGTATAGTTGTGTTAATACTGCACTCTTAAAGACTCTGATTTAGACATTACTTCAGATGGGTCCTTAAATTCCAAGATCCCATCTGTTCTGCAGATGCCATGCCTCTTTTTTGAAAGAATAGGGGTTTTTCTAGCAAACTTCTGCCCAAAACATCCCCTTCTCCAATTGTTGTTCAGGGTGTTTTGCATTGGTTGGCTAGTGTCATCCCATCATATTGCTATTGTTCATTAATAATAAGTAGTTCCATTTCAACAGCATTTTTCTTTCACAGACTTGATAGCTCTTCATAGCTTTCAAACACTTGACAACAAAGTGTTAAGCAGTGGTAAAAATGCACCAGTAGCCTATACCATTATTGGCTCATTATTTCCTTGTCCTCCCCCATCTGCTTGTATCCATCTGTTATCTCTTGTCTTGTATTTAGATTGTAAGCTGCTTGGGGTAGGGGCTCTCTTTTTGTTCTGTGTTTGTACCATGTCTAACACAATAGGGTCCTGGTCCAAGTCGTAGGTGCTATAGTAATACAAGTAATTAATAATAACACCTAACAAGAATTAATGAATGTTGTCTCGACACACCTGTGAAGTAGGTAAGCACTGTTATCCATGTTTTACAGATGTAGGAACTGAGGGCTTGTTTTCACTATTGCGCTACATTGGTGCAGCTCCATTAATGCAGCTGCACTGATGTAGCATGTCTGGTGAAGACATGCTATGTTGATGGGAGAGTGCTCTCCCATCGAAGTAATTACTCCACCTCAACAAGAAGCAGAAGCTATGTCAACAGGAGAGAGTCTCCCACTGATGTAGTGCGGTGTAGACAGCACTTTAAGTCGACGTACCTTACGTTGCTCAGGGGAATGGTTTTGTCACACCCCTAAGTGATGTAAGTTACATCGACTTTAGTGGCAGTGTAGACCAGCCCTGAGGCATGAGGAGGTCAAGTGACTTGTCCAAGGATATATGAGAAGTCTTTGACAAAACCAGAAATAGGACACAGATCATCTGACTCAGAGGCCATCCTCCTCACTACAGTAGTACTGTGTGTGTAGTTCGTGAAGTGCATAGAGATACTTTTGGGTTGAAGGCACTTTGTTCATTGAAATGTCACTAACAGTTGAATACATCCATGCCAAGATGTTAAGGAAGAGTGATAGTCTTTACAACTATATTTCAAATATGGATTGTAATTTTTGTGTTTAACTGCATGAAAAAAATAATTTTCAGTAGCAGCTAATCTACTCTGGATAAACCAGACAGGATTTAAATGTGTGCAACACTTAATAAAACACTACTGTTCTTTCTTGCAAGTGGTCATAACTTGTAGCAACAATACAAAGTGTTTACTCTGATAAAACTCTCACTATAGGACTTTGGGCCTAATTCAGCAGTCCCAAATAAGTATCCTGAGTAACGATTTCAGGACAGGGGCCAAAATTTGATACACATACTAGGTTATTTTTTATTGTCAGTGAATTTTGTTCTGTGTTCCTCATGTAATAGGTAGAAAGTTACCAAATATTTGACTAGTAGGGAACAGTCGCCGAGTAATTTTCTCCAATATTATCCTTTTGGTTCTCCTCTCCCACTTAAATAAATAAATAAGGGGAGAAAAATCAGAATGAGCTACATTTACCTTCACTTCTTAATTATATGTAGGGTTTGCGGAATTTTATTTTAATATTTTTAAATTTCAACAGGTAATATTTTGTGCATTTTTTCTGCTTTTTATCAATTTAAATGTTCAGTTATACAGAATTATAGGTTTTAAGCATCTTTTTATTTCTATCTATTTAAATTATCCGAGTTGTGGGAAATTATGTGGGGGGGGGGCGCTAGACAATAACTATTTAATGACTGTAGAGATTAGGATTCAAAAATTAAAGCTTTTGTCATAAATATAAAGGGAAGGGTAAACCCCTTTAAAATCCCTCCTGGCCAGAGGAAAAATCCTCTCACCTGTAAAGGGTTAAGAAGCTAAAGATAACCTCGCTGGCACCTGACCAAAATGACCAATGAGGGGACAAGATACTTTCAAAAGCTGGGAGGAGGGAGAGAAACAAAGGGTCTGGGTCTGGGTCTGTCGGTATGCTGCTTTTGCCGGGGATAGACCAGGAATGGAGTCTTAGAACTTTTAGTAAGTAATCTAGCTAGGTATGTGTTAGATTATGATTTCTTTAAATGGCTGAGAAAAGAATTGTGCTGAATGGAATGATTATTTCTGTCTGTGTGTCTTTTTGTAACTTAAGGTTCTCTATGTTTTGAATCTAATTACCCTGTAAGGTATCTACCATCCTGATTTTACAGAGGTGATTCCTTTACCTCTATTTACTTCTATTTCTATTAAAAGTCTTCTTGTAAGAAAACTGAATGCTTTTTCATTGTTCTCAGATCCAAGGGTTTGGGTCTGTGGTCACCTATGCAAATTGGTGAGGATTTTTACCAAACCTTTCCCAGGAAGTGGGGTGCAAGGGTTGGGAGGATTTTGGGGGGAAAGACGTATCCAAACTGCGTTTCCCAGTAAACCCAGTTAGAGTTTGGTGGTGGCAGTGGATATCCCAAGGACAAAGGATAAAATTAATTTGTACCTTGGGGAAGTTTTACCTAAGCTGGTAAAAGTAAGCTTAGGAGGTTTTCATGCAGGTCCCCACATCTGTACCCTAGAGTTCAGAGTGGGGGAGGAACCTTGACATGGTGGCAGCATGGTGGGATTAACCTGAAATCATTTTGAGATCAATTTGAGATTTTTTGAACTAGAAATACAGATTTTAAAAAAGAAAATTTTTTTTCCTTTGGGGCTGCTGGAAAGGAGGTCCAGAAAGCAGCTGAAACTGAAAGCAGCTTGTTTTTTCTCTGCTTTGGGGCCAGAGGAGAGACAAAAGGGGATTATCTTTGTGAATTGCAGGTTTTCTTTGCCTGGAGGCAGGGTACTTAACCTCCTGCAGGGAAATTCACAGTCTTGGTAAACCAGAAGTTTTTTTTCCCTAAAAGTAAATAGAGGGGGTGTTCTACCCGTTTGCCTGGAGACAAAATTGGCAGGGGCTTTTTTTTTTTTTTAGGATTTTGATTTCTTTACAAGGAGCACAAGTTTGAAAAGGAATTTTTTTTTCCTTTGGGCTGCTGGTAAGCAGGTTTCCAAGTAGTTGGAGGTTTCTTGCTTTGATCTGGGGCCAGAGCAGAGACAAGGGAATTGTCTTTTTCTGTAGGCTGACAATCACTATCAGAGAATAGCTATTCTATTCCAGCACAGCAAAATTTTACAGCCAAGTTTTGTTTGTTTATTTCTAAACCTCGGGTGTAAAGTTAGTTAAAAACAGAGAGGTTAGGATGACAAAATCCACGGCTCGACAAAAGCTGGAATTAGCCAGATTTCAGGCTGAGGAAAAACAAAGGGAACATGAAAGACAGATAGAACTCATGCGGCTGAAGGAGGAGGAGAGGGAAAAAGAGAGGAAGCATGCACTGGAGATGGAGAAGATAAAGGCTCAGCAGAATATACCAACAAACCCTAGCAATCCTTCTCCAGGTACCACTCCCCATCCCAGAAAGTTCCCCACCTACAAGTCAGGCGATGATTCTGAGGCCTTCTTAGAAAACTTCGAAAGGGCCTGCCTTGAGTACAACATCTCTACTGACCAACACGTGGTAGAGCTGAGGCCGCAGCTCAGTGGACCCTTAGCTGAGGTGGCGGCTGAAATGCCTAAAGAACACATGAACAAGTATGAACTGTTTAAATCCAAGGCGAGAGTCAGAATGGGGATAACACCCGAGCAGTCTCGTCGGAGGTTCAGAGCCCTAAGGTGGAAACCAGACGTGTCATTTACCCGACATGCCTACCACATTGTGAAACATTGGGATGCCTGGATATCAGGAGCAAGTGTTGAATCTCCAGTAAATTTGCCCTTCCTAATGCAAATGGAACAATTCTTAGAGGGTGTTCCTGAGGAAATAGAAAGGTACATCCTAGAAGGGAAGCCCAAAACTGTAATCGAGGCAGGACAGATTGGAGCCAGATGGGTGGAGGTGGCAGAGAAGAAGAAAACTGGTCGCAGTTGGAGTGGAGACCAGAAGGGACAACCCCAGACCACACCCTATTACCGGGGGCCGCCCACCTACCTCCCAAAGAACCCTCCAGACCCCTTATCGTCCCACCACCCCGTTCTCCAGCAACCCACCTCACCCCAGTGACCCGTCAGCTGGACGATGTTTTAAATGTAACGAGCTGGGGCATGTAAAGGCCAACTGCCCCAAGAACCCCAACCGATTACAGTTCATTGCACCGGAATCACACCAAAGGTCCGCAGGCCCAGATACCTCCCAGATACCCTTGGAGCGGAGGGAAACTGTGAGTGTGGGCGGGAAGAAGGTCACCGCGTGGAGGGACACCAGAGCACAAGTGTCAGCTATCGATGCTTCCTTAGTGGACCCCAATTTAATCAACCCAGAGATCCAAGTGATGATTCAACCCTTCAAGTCCAACTCTTTCAATTTGACTAACAGCCCAGTTGCCTGTCCAGTACAAGGGCTGGTCAGGAACGTGGACTTTTGCAGTCTATGATGATTATCCCATCCTCATGCTGTTGGGGGAAGACTTGGCCAGTCATGTGAAGTGGGCCAAGAGGGTGGGAATGGTCACCCGTAGCCAGGCTAAACAAGCCGTGAGGCCTAGCTCTGTTCCGGAAACTTGTATCAGGACCCGGTCAGAGGTGATGGACCCGGACCCCAGGCCAATGTCTGCAACAGCAGTAGTGGATCCAGTCCCAGAGACCCAGACGGAACCAGTCCCAGAACCAGAACCAGCGGAACAACCAGCACCAGACCATTTGCCAGCACTGAATCCAGTACTTGCAACCTCAACACCAGAGGGCCCCATCGAACCTGAACCGGCAACAGCCCATAACCCTACACAAGAGGCTCAGCCAGAGCCTGAACCCCAACATAGTGTCCCAGCGGAGAGCGGTTCACAGTCAATGGAAACAGCCCCATTCCCTACATCGCTTCCAGAGGGACCAATCATAGGTCCACAATCCAATGAGGAACTGATGTCTCCAGCATCAAGGGAACAGTTCCAGACTGAACAGGAAGCAGATGAAAGCCTCCAGAGAGCTTGGACGGCGGCACGGAGCAACCCACCACCTCTCAGCTCTTCTAATCAATCCAGGTTTGTTGTAGAAAGAGGACTTTTCTACAAGGAAACTCTTTCTGGTGGACACCAGGAAGACTGGCTTCCTCAGAGACAGTTGGTAGTTCCAACTAAATACCGGGCCAAGCTCTTGAGCTTAGCCCACGATCACCCTAGTGGCCATGCTGGGGTGAACAGGACCAAAGACCATTTGTGGGGGGTCATTCCACTGGGAGGGAATGGGCAAGGATGTTTCTACCTATGTCCGGTCTTGTGAAGTATGCCAAAGAGTGGGAAAACCCCAAGACCAGGTCAAAGCCCCTCTCCAGCCACTCCCCATCATTGAAGTTCCATTTCAGCGAGTAGCTGTGGATATTCTGGGTCTTTTTCCGAAAAAGACACCCAGAGGAAAGCAGTACATACTGACTTTCATGGATTTTGCCACCCGATGGCCGGAAGCAGTAGCTCTAAGCAACACCAGGGCTAAAAGTGTGTGCCAGGCACTAGCAGACATTTTTGCCAGGGTAGGTTGGCCCTCCGACATCCTCACAGATGCAGGGACTAATTTCCTGGCAGGAACTATGGAAAACCTTTGGGAAGCTCATGGGGTAAATCACTTGGTTGCCACTCCTTACCACCATCAAACAAATGGCATGGTGGAGAAGTTTAATGGAACTTTGGGGGCCATGATACGTAAATTCGTAAATGAGCACTCCAATGATTGGGACCTAGTGTTGCAGCAGTTGCTCTTTGCTTACAGAGCTGTACCACATCCCAGTTTAGGGTTTTCCCCATTTGAACTTGTATATGGCTGTGAGGTTAAGGGGCCATTACAGTTGGTGAAGCAGCAATAGGAGGGATTTACACCTTCTCCAGGAACTAACATTCTGGACTTTGTAACCAACCTACAAAACACCCTCTGAACCTTTTTAGCCCTTGCTAAAGAAAACTTACAGGATGCTCAAAAACAGCAAAAAACCCGGTATGATAAACATGCCAGAGAGCGTTCCTTCCAAGTAGGGGACCAGGTCATGGTCTTAAAGGCGCTCCAGGCCCATAAAATGGAAGCATCGTGGGAAGGGCCATTCACGGTCCAGGAGCGCCTGGGAGCTGTTAATTATCTCATAGCATTCCCTACCTCCAACCGAAAGCCTAAGGTGTACCATATTAATTCTCTAAAGCCCTTTTATTCCAGAGAATTAAAGGTTTGTCAGTTGACAGCCCAGGGAGGAGACCATGCTGAGTGGCCTGAAGGTGTCTACTATGAAGGGAAAAGTGCTGGTGGTGTGGAAGAGGTGAACCTCTCCATGACCCTTGGGTGTATGCAGCGACAGCAGATCAAGGAGCTGTGTACTAGCTATGCACTAACGTTCTCAGCCACCCCAGGAGTGACTGAACGGGCATACCACTCCATTGACACAGGTAGTGCTCACCCAATTAGGGTCCAACCTTACCGGGTGTCTCCTCAAGCTAAAACTGCTATAGAACGGGAGATCCAGGTTATGTTACAGATGGGTGTAATCCGCCCCTCTGGAAGTGCATGGGCATCTCCAGTGGTTCTAGCTCCCAAACCAGATGGGGAAATACGTTTTTGCATGGACTACCGTAAGCTAAATGCTGTAACTCTCCCAGACAACTATCCAATGCCATGCACAGATGAACTATTAGAGAAACTGAGACGGGCCCAGTTCATCTCTACCTTGGACTTAACCAAGGGGTACTGGCAGGTACCGCTAGATGAATCTGCCAAGGAAAGGTCAGCCTTCACCACACATCTCGGGCTGTATGAATTTAATGTACTCCCTTTCGGGCTGCGAAATGCATCCGCCACCTTCCAAAGACTTGTAGATGGTCTCCTAGCGGGATCAGGAGAATATGCAGTCGCCTACCTTGATGATGTGGCCATATTTTCGGATTCCTGGGCAGAACACCTGGAACATCTACAAAAAGTCCTTGAGCGCATAAGGGAGGCAGGGCTAACTGTTAAGGCTAAGAAGTGTCAAATAGGCCTAAACAGAGTGACTTACCTTGGACACCACGTGGGTCAAGGAACTCTCAGCCCCCTACAGGCCAAAATGGATGCTATCCAAAAGTGGCCTGTCCCAAAGTCAAAGAAACAGGTTCAATCCTTCTTAGGCTTGGCCGGTTATTACAGGAGATTTGTACCACAATACAGCCAAATCACCGCCCCACTGACAGACCTAACCAAAAAGAAACAGCCAAATGCCGTTCAGTGGACCGAAAAGTGTCAGAAGGCCTTCAACAAGCTTAAAGCGACACTCATGTCTGACCCTGTACTAAGGGCCCCAGACTTTGACAAACCATTCCTAGTAACCACAGATGCGTCCGAGCGTGGTGTGGGAGCAGTTTTAATGCAGAAAGGACCCGATGAAGAATTCCACCATGTAGTGTTTCTCAGCAAAAAACTGTCTGAGAGGGAAAGCAACTGGTTTCTTTCCCAAAAAGAATGTTACGCCATTGTCTACGCTCTGGAAAAGCTACGCCCATATGTTTGGGGACAGCGTTTCCACCTGCAAACCGACCATGCTGCACTGAAGTGGCTTCACACCGTCAAAGAAACTAACAAAAAACTTCTTTGGTGGAGTTTAGCTCTCCAAGATTTTGATTTCGACATCCAACACGTCTCAGGAGCTTCTAACAAAGTGGCTGATGCACTCTCCCTTGAAAGTTTCCCAGAATCAACTGGTTAAAATTGTCCTTGAGATGTAGAAAATATTGTTAATCTTTATGTACTTGGTAGTATATTTAGAGATGCATGTGTCTTATTAACTCTGTTTTTCCTAGAGCTCCAGGAAGAAATCCCAGCCAGTGTTTCACCCTAGCTGAGATTTGGGGGGCGTGTCATAAATATGAAGGGAAGGGTAAACCCCTTTAAAATCCGTCCTGGCCAGAGGAAAAATCCTCTCACCTGTAAAGAGTTAAGAAGCTAAAGGTAACCTCGCTGGCACCTGACCAAAATGACCAATGAGGAAACAAGATACTTTCAAAAGCTGGGAGGAAGGAGAGAAACAAAGGGTCTGGGTCTGTGTCTGTCGGTATGCTGCTTTTGCCGGGGATAGACCAGGAATGGAGTCTTAGAACTTTTAGTAAGTAATCTAGCTAGGTATGTGTTAGATTATGATTTCTTTAAATGGCTGAGAAAAGAATTGTGCTGAATAGAATGACTATTTCTGTCTGTGTGTCTTTTTGTAACTTGAGGTTTTGCCTAGAGGAATTCTCTATGTTTTGAATCTAATTACCCTGTAAGGTATCTACCATCCTGATTTTACAGAGGTGATTCCTTTACCTCTATTTACTTCTATTTCTATTAAAAGTCTTCTTGTAAGAAAACTGAATGCTTTTTCATTGTTCTCAGATCCAAGGGTTTGGGTCTGTGGTCACCTATGCAAATTGGTGAGGATTTTTACTAAACCTTTCCCAGGAAGTGGGGTGCAATGGTTGGGAGGATTTTGGGGGGAAAGACGTGTCCAAACTATGTTTCCCAGTAAACCCAGTTAGAGTTTGGTGGTGGCAGTGGATATTCCAAGGACAAAGGGTAAAATTAATTTGTACCTTGGGGAAGTTTTAACCTAAGCTGGTAAAAGTAAGCTTAGGAGGTTTTCATGCAGGTCCCCACATCTGTACCCTAGAGTTCAGAGTGGGGGAGGAACCTTGACAGCTTTATAACACAAATTGCCATAATCACTTCAAAATATACAAAGTCAATATCCTTAAATCAAACACTAATAATCTATATGTAGCTCTAAAGAAGCAGCAGTATAATTTAAACCATCTGACAACTGCAGCAGAGAACTTAGGGGCAGTTTCAAAAGTGTCTTTAATTAAACACGAGTATCTAAGCAGAATTACAGGACCATACCAAAGCTTAAAGTTGCAAACACTACAGGGAAATATTTCCATATTTACCTTTGCACTGTCTTCAGAGCTAGGTGGCCAGAGAGTGGAGAGAGGCATCTGCTGGCCAGGTGCCCAGCTCTGAAGGCAGCGCCACTGCCAGCAGCAGCACAGAAGTGAGGGTGGCGTGGTATGGGATGGGGGGTAGGGGTGTCATCGCGGTAGGACCGGCCTTACAGGTGGGCGACATAGGGTTAGGGGGTTCCATGGTCACCTCCCCATACACACTGCCAGCCCAAAGCCCTGTTAACTCCCAAGTGCTGGGCCTGGGGCTGGGGAGAGGCAGGATTGGGGCACCTACCTTGCACTGGGCTCCAGCTGCTAGTCCCAGCTGAGCTGGGGAGGGATTGGACTTCCTCTTCCATTGCACAGGCCGCTCCCGGGGGCAGGTTAGACCCACCTCTGGGAACCTCCCCTGGTTGCAGGAAGCCCTGCGCCTGCTGGTTGGGAACCCAGCTCTGAAAGCAGCGCCGCAGCCAGCAGCAGTGCAGAAGTAGTGGTGGCAGTACCGCATCCCCTACAGTAGCCAGTGACCATCCTCCACAACCCCTTTTTAGGTCAGGACCCCCATGGTTAAAAAACCATGAAATTTCAGATTTAAATAGCTGAAACTGTGAAATTTCAGATTTTTAAAATCCTATGATCATGAAATTTACCAAAATGGAATGTGAATTTGGTAGGGCCCTAACCATGGGGCAGATCCTCTGTTGGAGTAAATGGTCATAGTGCTATTGCCTTTTTAATAGATTATAAAGCCAGAAGGGACCATTCTGATCATCTTATCAGACCTCCTGTATAACACTACAACTTCCCTGAATTAATGCCTGCTTGAACTACAGCATATCTTTTAGACGAATATCTGATCTTGATTTGAATACTTCCAGTAATGCAGAAGCCACCTCAACCCTTGGTGAATTGTTCGAATGATTAATTAGCCTCACTGTTAAAAATCTGTGTCAGGAGTGAGCACCTACAGCTGAGTTTGAGACGTAGCTATCCCTGTCTCCAGGCAGATTGATGAGCTCAGCTGGGTAGGACTGCCTGATTGGCTGACTGGCTTGATTGGCTTAGGGGAGCCAGTGGGCCCGCTTTTAAGGTCAGCAGCAGCAGATTGCTGGCTGCTTAATGCTTTGGCCTGCAACTGATCTTACTTCTGCCCTGCATTAGCCCTGCTTCTGTATTGCCTCTGCCATGGTCCTGGTTCCTGACTCCACCTCTGACTTGTCATTCTGCTCCAAACAGTGCGTGGGACTGCCAGTGCCCAGGCCTGCTACTGCCTTATTTCTAGTCTGAAT
The DNA here is from genome assembly GCF_965152235.1 of Eretmochelys imbricata. Taxonomy (NCBI): domain Eukaryota; kingdom Metazoa; phylum Chordata; order Testudines; family Cheloniidae; genus Eretmochelys; species Eretmochelys imbricata. The sequence continues at coordinate 248,600,985 of NC_135573.1, forward strand.
TTGTCTAGCTTCATCTTCCAGCCATTTGATCTTCTTGTATGTTTGTGTGCTAGATTGAAGAGCTTCTATTAAATTGTAGGTACTTACAGACTTACAGTGTATGAAAAAAGTTAAAGTCAGACCAATTAAAACTAGAAATAAGGCACAGTTTTTTAATAGTGAGGGTGATTAATCATTGCGACAAACTATCAAGAGAAATTAGTGGATTCTCCTTCTCTTGATGTGTTCAGATCGAAATTGGATGCCTTTCCTTAAAAAGTGCTTTAGTCAAACCCAAGTTATTGGGCTCAATAAAAGAGTAGCTAGAGAGAGAGAAAAAAAGAAAAATTCTGTGATCTGTATTATACAAGAAGTCAGAGTAGATGATCTGATGTGCCTTAAATTGAACATATGCCCCATATAGAGTTTTAAAGAGAGCTGGGTCAGTAGGAGAGGCAGATTGAAAACAAGACTGTAGTCACTGGCAAACTTTCAAAGAGACATGAGGAGAGAAAACAAGTACAATACCTAGGCACAATGGAGTTAAGTAAGAATGTATTTCCAAACTCAGCTCCTTAATTTTCTTATTGTGTATACTGGAGTCAGACCCTTTACTATCTTGTGTTTTTGTGATTATATATAACATGGTCTTGAATGATTCCTTCTGGTGCTTGTACACTATTATGGATAAGTGTACATGATGCTTTCCAACTAGTAATCATCTCCAGTATAATCTTTTTGGTCTTTTTTCCTTAATACTTCCTTCTTCAAAAGTTTGATTCCCTGAGTCATGAATTGTTTTCAGATTTCCAGATGCAGAGGGCTAGCAGATTTTTCAATAAGTTTAAAATCCTTTTCCTGCTTAGTAGTGATATGTTATCTTCAAGTTTAATGCAGCATTGTTGATGGCTTGTGCAAGTTGTGCTAGATGTTTTTTAAAAGCAAACCGCTCCTCTACAGACCATACAAATTACTGTTTTCTATTTATTTTGGTATCTATAAATGCAGACCATTCAAATCACTCATTGATAAAGGAGATTATTCCAAATGTCTAATACTCAATGGAGGTAACCTGGTTTTTAATGCTCCTACTTTTTCAGCTCAGAATGTCATATGATTAATGGTTGGATAGAAATGGGCCATTGTGTTTGGCAAAGTATAAGATTATTTAACAGCAACAGAGATGTAAGAAATGAGTCATGTTTATTACATATCTCAGAAATAATTTATATTGAGCTTCCTGTTTCTGTCTTCTGGTAAATTTTGTTTTAAATCTTTATGGTCCACTTAATCTTTACATTTATAAACATTCTTTGAGAAAACTGAAGTTTAATGTTAAAATCCCCTCACTTTTTTCAGTAGTTCAATTATGATTTTAATAAGGTTACAGTTATATGTAATTCCTTTTTGCTGCGCTGTAATGTCAAGCTTTATTTCAAATCTATCCAAAAAGATTTACATATGATCGCAGAACAACTTTTTTGGAATTACATGTTTGGGAAATTCATTTCAACATTTGATTAAATATTCTTCTCTAGAAATGATGCCACAGAGAGTGAGACATTCCAATCCATTTTGTTGGCATGGTAATTGTAAATAAATTATGGATGAAAGAGGGGTCAATAGTGCATTTTAGAATGTTTAATGCATTAGACATCTTAAAGGTGACCCCACTCCACAAATCTAGAGAGAGCCTTTCTGCCATAAAAAATAGTCTTTCCTGTCTCTCCAGCTGTCTCTTTGCCAATTTGTGTTAACTAAAACAGTAAATCCTGCAGATGCTATACCCTAAAGCTATTTTGGCTTTAAAGACTTCTGAGACTGATGCAATGGATCTGGCCTATTTTACTCATGTAAATAGGGGTGCAGGATTGAGTTCCAAGTTTAAAAGTAAGGAAAGGGAGCAGAATTTCCCCTGTTTACAGAATGTCTATTCTAATACTATATGCTTTTCCACAACTAATGGATATTTTTTTGTGCCTTCATTAACTGTCTTCCACCATTCTTGTCATTTTTGTTGGTGTAATAAATAAAATAATAATAATAATAATACCTTCTCTGATATGGCACTTAATGTAATAATGAAATACTGAGAATCAAGGACTAAATCATAAACTCAGGATTCTTATTGACTTGAATGAGACCAGGATTTGTCTGTAGAGGAAAACTCTGTAGTAAGATCAGTTGAATTCTCTCACCATAGGCCAGAATAAAAGACAGTCTGAGAAGTTCAGAAATGTTTCCTTAATATATGAAGTTTTCTGCCGCGGACATAAGTAGGAAGTGGGCATTTTATTATTTATGGTACAGTAAGTGCAACTAACAGTGGCATTACAAGCCGCATTTTCAGAAACCATGACAATGACATTAAGCATTTGCTAAACAAAATCTGCTTCTGTATGACATGCAGTGTGCATCCTGTTTATTACTGGGAAGTTGTTGGCATAGGCACACCTGTTTTTTTTCAAAGCGAAACTGCTAAATATACTTTCTGTTTTGGAGTTGGCTACTGCTGTATCTTTACTGACTATCAGAAATAAAGGCACTTTATTTTATTAGAGACAAAAAGAGTTGATTTTTCTTATCCACAAATAAAGTGTAATTCTTCCATTTTGTTTTTTGGATATTAAACTGTTCTTTGGTATTTTGGGGAAATTTATATGGTCAGATTAGCAAATTGTCATGCTGGAATGAATTATTAATGCAACTCTCTACCTTGTACGAGGTTATTCTTAATACCCAGGTCATCTGCATGCCACATATCTTCCCTAGTTACAAATAGTTTGTTAACCATCCTTAATGATTGCTTATCTTCATTTTGGACATCTCCAGTTCTCTTGGCAATTGTCTATTTTGTGTATTTGTTTAAGTGTGTATACATATCTCTTATACATATGTGTAGGGTGGGATTTTTAAAAGCATTCTGCATTAGTCTAAATCTGCTCCCATTTTAGTCAATGGCCAAAAATAGGTCAATGCTGAGAGCTTTTGAAAATCACATTCATATAGCTCAGTGGTTCTCAAACTTTTGTAGTGGTGACCCCTTTCACACCTCTGAGTGTGACACCCCTCCCTTATAAATTAAAAACACTTTTTCAATATTTAGCACTATTATAAATGCTGGAGATGAAGCGGGGTTTGGGGTGGAGGCTGACTGTTTGAGAACCCCTGATATAGCTTCATTAAATCTGGTCCGTAGTTTTTATTTAGGTTTTCAGGTTCTCTCTATTCAGGCATGCAGAAATAGACAATGGAATGAAAATTACACTTTCTATATTTGCATCCTTGACCAGTGATAAAACCCTTTTAATTCAGATATCTCATGAACCATAAGGGATAAAGAAGAATGTTCTACAATATTGTAAAATCTGGAATCTTAGCTTTCCAGTGATTTATGTTGCTGTTTACAATATGGTTGAATTTAAAATAAGTGAGAAGAAGAATTAGGTGATTTTTTTAAAAAATGTCCTACCAGAGCTATAAAAAATTTGGTTGGCTTGGTACTGTGGAAATGGTTTCAGGATCAGTAGAAATTTTAAGTAGTGGCCATATACCAGTGACAAATGTGAGTGTTCCTCACCCCAACTCCATATAAGAATATGAATTTTTTGGGGGGGTGTCTCATTTTTTAAAAAAAAGGCAGTCACTCAGATTTCATCATAGTTAGTCCTCATTATTTCTTGCTGTTTTTTTGTTTTGTTTCAGGAATTGTCTAGACGAATCACTTTTTATGCTTTCAGCCTCAGGATAGCTTTCTTGCTAAAGAAAAATTCTGGTAGCCCTGCAATCTGTAATGTGCTGTAAATATACTCAATTAAAAAAAATACTAAAGAACAGGATCATGATTGTTAGCCATCCGTTATTTAGGAAGACTTATTAGGATACGTGACATTTCCTCAGTGGAAATGCAAATTAATGCCAGTCATTGATTTTAAAAGGCATTATCACTTCCTAGTCAAGGAGATTTTGCAGGCCATCTTACATACCCAGAGGAGCAGAGCCATATGTCAGTGCAGCAGGGTTGTCCTTTGCCTTGAATAGGATGATAAAGTGAAGCATTTTATCACTGTGGGTGTTAATACTGGTTGGAATCAGGATGATACAGAATCTACATTACAGGTTTAGAGATGCACTGCAGTTCCACTGTCCACCATTTTCTGGAAAAACAGATTTTAAAAAATCGTGAAGTATAGCTGTGCCTAATGGCATTTGTGTGCTGCAGAGTTGAACACTTTTGTGATAAAGTTCTGCAAAAATGTGAACATTCTGATCTGAATGGCTAACTCTTCCTCAACGAGCAAGTGTCATTAGAACTTGGAGAGATAGCCCATATTATTGATTCATGATTACTTGCATGGAATGCAACATGGAAGAGAATCTAAAGAAGCAGAAGGGAAGGATTTTCGGCAGAATGTAAAGGCATGGAAATCAATGGGATTTCAGAATCAGATAGTGGGAAGCTGCAGATGTCTAAAGTGAATGTTGTATTTAAAAGAAAGTCTAAGGGAAAAGAGAAACAGAGGAGCAGGAAATAGGGAGGCATAGGGCAGACAGGAGAAACCATTGCTTGCTTCTTCAAGGGCAGAGAAGTGACCTCTACTGGCCTTGGTTCCTAGTTGTGTTGTTTGCTGGTAGGTCTCCTGCTCATCTGCAGCAGCAGGCAGCCAGGTGCTTGTTGGGATTCCCTTTGAGACCTCTTTCGACTCGGCTTCCCAAGAACTGAGTCCCACTCCAGCCTTTGTCACTCGGGCATCTTTGTTTGGCATACAGCAGTGCTACGCTGAGTTGATCAGACTCAAACACAGGGGATGGGTGCAGGGTACATCACAGCTCCAATGTTACACAGAAACCTTCTCCCTTTATATACATTACACATCTCATTGCATTTTCTATACATTGCATCACACATTTTTGGATTGGCTTAGTTATTTTGCAGGAACTTATCCCTGTGCAGCATGCACTGACCATTGTTCAACTTCCTCTTTACCTCATCTCTACATTCATAGAGATTCATAGATACATTCATTGTTATCTAGTTCTTAGTAAATTGTTCCGTGCATGTTCTCCCTCTTATCTTTGTTGGCTTGGACAGTCTGTCTTCTTAGCCTACAGACCTATTTACTTATCTTATCTAGTACAAAATTTTGTTTTCAATCTGATTATTCATTTTCGTCCCTAATTCTATCTTTCAAAAAATGAGGCACGCCTCCATGTGTGAATTACTCATGTCAGGCCAGGCCTCAGCTTCATTCCCCTGCTTCTGTCCACCACCAAACTCTGGTACTAGTGCCAGCCCCTCTCCCAAGCCCAGGACAACAGTTTCACCTGCAGGCCCCTCCCCGCCCCCACATCACCAAAGATAAGTAACTTCGATAAACCTGTTCTTGACTACATTAACATTCACTTGGAATCTGCATCCCTTTCGTCTCTGTCTTCATAGGAGTCTCCCACAAATCAAGAATAACTACATACTACATCTTGACTTCCAGCTGAGCAGAATGACAGGTTGTATAACCTTGCTCCAAGGCTTGGAAGGTTTGTGTGTGCATAATGCTTTGTTAAAACTGTTCCTCACCAGCAATCTTAGAGAACGCTTGGTAAATCAGTAAAAGATTTAAGAGTTAGTGAGACTCCTTGTATACTTTTGGGAACAGTATGAGAAGCTCATGGATAACTGTTTGCTGTAACAGTACTTTTACAGGTTTCAGAGTTGTAGCCAAAAGAATGAGGAGTACTTATGGCACCTTAGACCATGAAAGCTTACGTCCAAATAAATTTGTTAGTCTCTAAGACCCACTTCATCAGATGCATGGAGTGGAAAATACAGTAGGAAGATATATATACCTCTGAAGTACTCCCCGTTGTTAGTGCTTTTACGCAGATTTATATTTGGATCAGTTATACCTCTGATTTAGCTGAGGATATAGGAGAAGTTGAAAAGGATCTTGAAATTTGTGGTAAAATGTGAGATGCAATTTTAAAAAAACATTGTACATGAATTTGATTTAAAACTAGTTCCTTGCTTTGGGGAAAAATGCAAAGCACCTTGTGACGAAAACTGTAGTGTACTCAGGAATACAAAATCACAATTTTGGTGATGACAATAATCAGAGTGGGGGACTGATTATAAAAACCCTTCCATGAATCACTGGGTCTCCTGCTTGTGTGAATATGGGTTGTAGTTTGAAGCCTTTAGTTTTTTTTAAGGAGAATAGTCCCCTTCATTTCCAGAAGTGTGGAGGACTCACATCTGAGGTCGAGATGTGCATGGGGGAAAAGATTGCACCAACTGCACTGTGTTCCCCTTTAATGCAGTTATGACATTCCACACTGCAATCCAGATCAGTGAGAGGCTGTGTCACTACCTACCCTGCAACCTTGAGTGTCTTACGATGCTTTGCTGTTGTAGCTCCTACCTGGACTGCTCACAGCCAAACAAGCATGCAGGTAACACCCTGAGTTTCTGTGTCTAGTTGCAGCCTACTAGCCACACATCAGTCACAGTTTGGTTTCCACTAGCCTTGGTTACTACTTGCAGAACAACCCCACCACTCCTAGTCCAGAATTCTCCCCAAAACATGTGTTCTGGGCTTTAAAAACTGTGTCTCCTGCCCTTGCTCCTTCCCATCAGTGATGAGCATCAACGGTGCCTCTACTGTGTGGGTGAGGCACACATCTGTGAAGGGCAGCACCTGTAAGTCCTTCCTGCCCAGATCCAGAGAGGCCCATGAGCACAGGCTCTTCAAGTTCCTGATGGAAGAAGCTATGAGGCCCCGCTCCGATCCTGGCCAGGGAGAATCCCTTGTATAGCAGTCTCAGCTGGCCAGTAGTGCCCCTCTGAGCCCAAGCCATGGCATGGAGCCTCCTGTACTGAAGCCCAAGGACCCTGGACACAAGGCCCCCCCAGGGAGAGTAAAAAGTGCTCCCTTGGACATAAGAGCAGATCCTTACAGCAGACTGCTCACAAGAGAGGTGTTCCCTGCCCAAGCCATGCCAGGTTAGGTGAGATATCATGTATGGATCTGAGGAACTGGTGCTGAGGGCTCCCTGGATGGAGGGTAAGGTGAAGAAGAAGCGGGATCCATTGTACTGACTGTGCCCATGGTACTGGGACACACAGAGAAGCCAACTCTATCTATGAGTGCAGGCCCGGTTGTACCATTGGTACCGCCTCCACAATGTGGGGATTGGCTAGCTCCGATGGTTGAACCGGGTATCTCTGGAGTCTCAATGGGAACCCCATGGACTCTGGAAAACAGAGAGATTTTCCTAACTCTGGAGGATGTCTTCCTCCCCTAGCCACAATCTCTACTCCTGTCAGGCCCAACGGTCATCAGAGAAGTTCCTACTCCAGAGGATGAACCGCTGCTCCTGTTGCAGGAGAGGCCCCTCTCCTATCCATCCACTATGGGTGTCTCGTGACTGTCGGTACCACCATTTCTGATGGCACCATCATTGGACTCGGAGGAGTCCGAGCACATAGTCGCACCAATGTCTTTGACATGGCACAAGAGCCCGCACCGGGGAGCTGAAGCTACCTGATCCACCCAGTTATAACCTCCCCATGGATGCATGGTATCACTGTCCATGGGGACTACCGAGACATGGATCCCTTTCTGGTGATACTGGAGCCCACTGGGACCCTTATCACAGGTGCCCAGCACCATCGCAGGAATCCTACAGTTCTTCCGCTGCGTGCCAGCTGGTTCCATTAGTGTACAAGGAGAAGGATGTGGAGACTGGAGCCTTCTTGTTGCCGGGTGATGCAGTCATCCCATTGTTGCCCTCTCCACTAGATGACCACCAGCAATATCAAGGTATACCTTTTGCCAGTCTTCACCTGTGGTGCGTACAAGCCTGGCTCCACTCGACTTACAGGATGACCAGAGACCGCATTGATTCCAGAGTCACCATTTCCTCAGAAGTTCTTGCCTCTCTCATTGGATGGTCTAATCTGTCCAAGGTCATGGTGGGACCCCCTTCAGCCCTTCCATTCCAAGGGCCAAAATCATGAAGGACATCTCCCTTACAGGATGGGGTGCCCACGTGGACCCTCCACACAGCCAACAGTATATGGACACCATGAGAGGCCAGAGTACACATAAATGTGCTGGAACTCAGAGCAGTCTACCTAGCCTGCAAGGGCTTCCTTCTCCTCATACGCTCCCTCCACATGCAAATCCTATTGGACAATATCACCGTGGTGGCATATATCAACAAACAGGGAGGAGGGAGATCTCCTCCCTTCTTCTCTGAGGCAGTTATACTGTGGAACGGGTGTGTTAGAAACCAGGTTACCATACAGGCCAGATACCTTTCGGGCATTCAGAACTCCCAAGTGGACAGCCTGAGTAGAACTCTCTGCATAGATCACAAAAGTGAGATACATGACACAGTCTTGACCAATCTCTTTGTGCAGTGTGGTACTCACCTGTGGGACCACTTTGTGTCCCGGATGAACAGAAAGCTTCTCACTGCTCGATGGGAGCCATCGGCAGCAACTCCCAGGGTGATACTTACCTGTTCCCCTGGATGGGTGACCTTTGATACGCCTTCCCTCCTATTTCCTTTATACCTCAAGTTTTCCAGGAAATTCATCAGGGTGGAGCCACTAACATCCTCCTAGCACCTTATTGGCCCAGACAGTTCTTGTTCACAGACTGCCTGATGCTGTTCACCTGCCTACTGTCAGGATCCACTCATTCCTGGATCTCCCCACTGCAGGACCGCAGAAGGTTCAGGCACCCCAACCTGAGTTCCTTTCACCTCATGGCCTGGTATTTGGATGGGTGTTGGACATAGAATGCGCCTGTTCTGTCTTGGTCCAAGAGATCCTTAACCAGAGCCAGGAAAAGTTGACCAGAATACGGTACCGGGCTAAATGGCTCCACTTCTCAGAATGGGGACGCCATCATCACTATTCCCTTGACATGGTGACCATTCCAATTATTGTCAACTATCTCCTCACCCTAAAGACATCAGGTTTAGCCCTTAACTTGCTTCATGTACACCTAGCAGCACTTAGTCCCTTCCTTCCCATGGTGGAAGGATGCCCTGTCTTCACACCCGCAATAACAGTATGCTTTATGAAAGGCTTGATCAGAACCTTCTCACCGGTCATCAAGCCAACTCTCCAGTGGGATCTTGACGTCATTCTATCAACTCTGACAGGGCCACCCTTCGAACATATGGCAACCTGTCCCACAACCCACCTCTCATGAAAGTGGTGTTCTTAGTAGCCATCACTTCAGCCAGAAGGTCAGTGAGCTAGCGGCCATGATGCCAGACCCTCCTAAATGGTATTCCACAAGGAGATGGTCTCCCTGCAGTTATACCCCAAATTCCTCCCCAAAGTTGTGTCCGAATTCCACATCAACCTATTAATTCACTTACCTGTTTTTTCCCCTAAAATCTCATGCCTCTCCTGAGGACAAGACACTACACTTCCTCAACATCAGTCGTGCTCTGGTGTTTTACCTGTAAAGAACCAAGCCCACTGGAAAATCTCCGAGACACTTTGTTGCCATAGTAGAAAGATTGAGGGGCTAAGCTGTTTCCTCACAGAGAATTTCCAAGTGGGTCTTCAGATGCATGCTGGAATGCTATAAGATAGCAAACCTTCCCCTGCTAGGGGTGTTATAGCTCACTGTTTATTTAATAATCTGTATTATCATAGTGCCTAGGAGCTGCAGTCATGGAGCAGGACCCCATTATGGTAGGGACTGTACAGACACAGAACAAAAAGAGTGAAAATCCACATAGGCCCTGAATTGCCCTTTTGTATGTTAATATTGTCTTTCTATTAACCTTCAAGCAGCTGGAGTAATGCTCACAATTATAAGTCAAATCTGTAGGCAGCTATAGCTCAGCTATGTGGCTGACCACCACTACGGCTTAGCGTCTTTTTAGCAAGCAAAGAGCTCTTTATACAAACCCATGTTTTCCGTTTTTTGCCGCTAACCATTTACTGTTCAGTACTGTTGAGCTAGATGACCAAAATTAGTTTATCTTAATCCAGTATGATTTATTTTCTAGGCTGAAGAGAAAAAGTGAAAAGTATGAGCAATGAATGTCTGTCAGCCAGAAAGGCCAGGCTGACATGCTAGGAGTTTGACTGAAGCCTCTCCAAAGAGAAGCATAAGTGATATATAGATAATAGTGTCTCTCCAAAATTAACTAGTTTTCACTCCCGCACATTTCATGTCAGGAGGGGCTACTTCTAGTACAGCGCTTGGATTGTAGCAGTACTTGTCACAAGTACAGCTCCCATCGTTATTACGGTGAATCCTATATCCCAAGTTTTCTATCATGAACGAATAGAGAAAGGCAGAAGTACAGGTTCCAGTCAGAAATTATCCAGTTCATAAGATTCCTCCTATTTTTACGAAGATTTCAATGAGAGGGCAGATTGAGGATGGTAAGAGAGAAGACTGTAGAGAAGAATTCAGCTTCTCCTGCAGACTTTGTTCCTCTTTTTAAAATATATGCATATGCTATTAACTGGGTCTGACTTCAGGTTGAACAACAGTAATAAATAATATACTTTGCACTTCTACAATGCCTTCCATTGCTGGTTGCAAACACTTTACAAACATAAATTAATATTTCCTTGCAGTAGCTCTGTGAGGAAAAGTAAATATTATTTATCCTGGTTGTACACGTGGAGAAATGGAGGCACAGATAGGTAAGAGACTTACTGAAGATTACACATCAAGTCTGATAGAACTAGAACCTAATTTGCCATACTCCCTGTCCTGTGCTTGGGTCCTGCATAATAACCAGCCTGGGTTAGGCAATGGATGAGGAAAGGCAGGTGAAACCATGGAGACTGGTAAGGGAACTTTGTGTAGCAGGACTAGGAGGCCAAGGAGATTCTTGAAGGCTTGAGCAGGTGATAAAGAGGTGGCAAAGTTTCAATGGTTGCAAGAGATTGTATACTGATATAATGGAGCTAGGAGGTTCTGGAGTGAAAACTAAAAGTGAATTCATTTTGTAAACTTAGATACTTTCAAGATGGCTAAGTACTGGAATTGTAGTAGATATGTGGTCATATCTGTACTTTTACTAAACTTTGTAATGCAGAACACAGTATTGTGAACTGCTAGCAGCAGCAGATGGGATGAGTGTTTTGAATCCTGAACAGCATGATCATCTGTATAATGTATTTGATTCCTTTGAATATGGCCAATAATTTTACTATAGGGAAATTAATTTTTCAAGACCTTGGTGCCTTAAGAATAGCATGAAAAGAAGCTTCTGGGTTTTTTTGTTATAACATGCCACAATTTATAAAATGTGTGTGTGTTTATAAACTGATAGGCACAGCATACGTACCAGTGTGGTTAAGTGTGATATGTGACAAGTCTGAATATTGTATATAAAGAATTGCATGTTCTGTACTCACTGTATAAAATGGCCTTTTTGTATTATACATGTTGTGTTGTCCACAAATATGACATAATTTCTAGGGGCCAAGGGCTTTGATAACCCACACAGCTGAAATGAGCCATTACCTAAATAACATCCAAATATACCTATGCTATTCAGCTATGAGTCAGTGTAGCCTTTATATTTCTGTAAGGGACATTCACCCAGTAGAAAATACGTATTATTTCAGTAACTTGGATAACAGGTAGTATGGTAATTTGAGAATGAAATGAAGATGCAAAGAGACCAGACCATGGAAAATACTGGCAGGAAGTTGGCAAAGATGATTGCTATAAACACTGTAAAAGTTTTGCAAGAATATAGCTGATTTTATGTTAAGGGGAAAGACAAGAAAGCTTGTGATGCATTTTACTAAGTATATGTATTTCCACTAATGGATATAATCAGTACTATAGCTCTTTAAAATTCATCTCTATTAAGGATAAATTATAGGTTTTTAGTTCTCCCAGTTTCATTTAAAAGATAATTATAGCATGACTTTTTGTATCATTCATATTTTTCAGCAACATTTTAAAAGATTACATTATAGCAAAGTGAATCCTGTGATAAACTTTAAAAAGTAAACCAACCCATTGGTTCCCTCCTTTTTTTAATTATTAAAGGATTATCTTTCAAATAATCAGAGCTAGTTTTATCAACATTTTTCATAAACTGCTGCTGGGCCTATAATTTGTGTATTAATGTTTTGTTGGCTGAAATTTGGGATTATCTAATGTGATCCTGGGAGCTAATTTGAATAATCATATTTCAAACAAAAGTTTATCTATTCTGAGTGTCTGGAGAAAAAAAAAGATTGTGATTTCAATAAAAGGAAATGTGACACGTGACAAACCCATTATGGCTATTGGGCATCATAACTCTATTCTCCGAATATTTAGAACGCTTTTTAAAAATACGGGCCACCACCCTACCCCCTCCAACCTAACTAATGGTTTGACAATACTATAGCTAAGAAGAGAGTGGTCTACATATATCCCCATGTTGGCTTTAGTATACGGCTATTCCAGGTGGAGACAGCGTGAGTGGATTCCAGGTGGAGATAGAGTTTCCAAAAGTTCACCATTTCTTTATTGAACAGCCCTTTAACCATATAAAACAATTATAGAAGTACCAGAGAAGTGATCTCTCTCAGGAGCACAGACCTAGCTCTCTTTCTCTGCCTTCATTGGAATTGGAAAAGATTCAGAAAAGGACAACAAAAATGATTAGGGATCTAGAACAGCTTCCCAGATGAGGAGAGATTAATAAGACTGGGACTTTTCAGCTTGGAAAAGAGATGACTAAGGAGGGATATGATAGAGGTCTATAAAATCATGACTGGTGTGGAGAAAGCAAATAAGGAAGTGTTATTTACTCTCATAACACAAGAACTAGGGGTCACCAAATGAAATGAATAGGCAACAGGTTTAAAACAAACAAAAGGAAGTATTTTTTCACACAACACACAGTCAACCTGTGGAACGCTTTGCAAGAGGATGTTGTGAAGGCCAAGACTATAACTGAAAAGAACTAGATAAATTCATGGAGGATAGGTCCATCAATGGCTATTAGCCAAGATGTGCAGGGATGGTGTCCCTAGCCTTTGTTTGCCAGAACCTGGGAATGGGCAACAGGGGATGGATCACTTTATTACCTGTTCTGTTCGTTCCCTCTGGGGCACCTGGCATTGGCCAGTGTCGGAAGGCAAGATAGTGGGCTAGATGGACCTTTGGTCTGACTCAGTATGGCCGTTCTTCTTATCTTCGTGAGTCCTGTGTGACCACGACCTGATCTCGTCCTAGTGGAAACTAACGTATTCAGTGATCCTTGAGACTTTGTAACCCTGTGACGAGGTGGACTAGATCCAGAGGCCCCCAGCTGGAGGCCTTGTGGCCCTGCTGCACTCTGCCCCAGAAAAGGATAGTAGAGGGGTCCTCCATGCTGCCTAGAGCAGCTGTGTGGGAAGTAGCTAATTGGGCCCAGCAGGCTAGTATAAGAAGAGCCGCAGGGACAGCGGGAGATCAGTCCTTGCTTGAGCTGGCTGAGAGTGGATGGTGTCCCTGGCTGGCTGGGAGCTACAGGCCCTCAGACGGAGCAGTTGTGGCTTAGGCCGGGGGGTCGGGGGGAGGATATGCGAAGGAGCTCTCTGCTGCTGCTGGGACTCCACCAGAACAATGCCCGGAGGCAAGGGTGAAGAATGTGCTAGAGCCATGGGGAAGTGGCCCAGGGAGCTGTAGCAGTGACAGTTTATTTAAAGGGGCATGGTCCCACACCAGCACTCGGACTGCTTGAAGAGCAGGGACAATTTGAAAGAGCTCAGAAAGGGCTGAAAGACAGTTTGAAATAAGTCCTAATGGACTGATTGAGGAGCAAGCCCAAAGGTATGATTGCAGATCGAGGGACCTTACAGAAGACACTGAGATAGGCCCCTTGTTAGATGTATATCCCAGAAGGGGGTTAATTTTTATCTCGCATACAAACTGTCTGATTCAGCTGGAGGACTGAGCCACCACAAACAGAGAGAGAGAGAGGAAGCAGGTACATACACTGAGATGGGGCACTTGCGAGAGGTGAGTGTACCCTATTGCAAGCCCTTAGATCAAAAGGAGGACTACAGAACACTTAATTGGGGGAGCAGGGGTCCTGCTGTTATACATGTCTTACTGTGCACAAAATTCTGCCTTCAGATTCAATATAAGTTGTACATAGGTAGCTGAGACCAAAATCTGGTACCACAGACTAGAAAGATGCATAATATTGGGATTCCATATAGATACAATAGACCCTTTCTAATTCACAGTAATGACTGGGACGGGTACTGCAAATTACCAAATCCTGTGAATTAATGTGACAGGATCCCCGGGGTACAACCTGGAACTGTGGGACTGCTATGCCCCCTCAACTTTAGCCTTGTCTGTCTCTCACAAAGCTATGCCAGTGACAAGTAGCAACACCTCTCTAGGTACCGTGATCACTCAGTCATCAATATGTGGTGCCACACACCCCAGTAAATTGCAAGAATACTTCCTGAGCCACACATAAATCATACAGAGAGAGGCACCAGCTCCCAGTCTTGCACCCCAGAAATATACCATCTTACACTGCTCAACATTCCCTTGGACAGTGCAAGCTCATTAATAAGTTTGCCACGTCTTCAAAGGAAAGTGGATGTGCGCTAGCCTTTGTAATCTGAGCTGAGATTCCCCAAGTTCTTCAACAAAAAACACAGTTTTAAATAAAATATTAACTACATTTATTAACTACAGAAAGACAGATTTTAAGTGATTATAAGCAGCAGGCATAGAGGTCAAAGTTGACTACTTAAAGTTAGAATTTAGACTGTGTTTCTATTTTATTCTTATTTAACAGACTAAGCAAAATTTGAATCAAGCAGTCTCTCACCCTTACAGGCAGCTTACAGTTCCTCAGTACGCAGACTGGACTCCCTTCCAGCCTTGAACCAATCTCTCTAGTTCAAAGTCTTTGTCTTCCAGGCATTGAGAAGGAGGGGGAGAGAGGCCAAGTGATGATGTCACTGTTACTCTCTTATGCCTTCTTCCAGTTGCTAGAAAGATCCTTGCTGTGACATGGAGTCAGGCAGTCCCCGTTGGTCAGGCAGTCCTCATTGTGTGTTTGCCCTCTCTGAGAAGCCTCAGGGAGAGTGGATTCTTCTTGATGGGCCATTAATGCCTGTCTGGCCAGTGATGGGTGCTCCTTTGTCCCTACTGACGAGGTGGATTAACCTCACAACATATTTCAGTAATGCATATAGCAATACCTCATAACTTCACATATGATGACAGTACATACAGTCCAACAGGATATTAATGTTCAACAGATCAAGACTATCACACGGCTTGCATTGTACGAAACATATCATAATCATATGACAGTGGTGAATATGGGGGTCCAGGATGCACTTCTGAGTACAGAGTGTCATAATTAGTAAGGGCCAGATCATGATACCCTTGCTCACCTTGAATAGTACCTTATATCACCAGTAATCCCATTGAGAAAGAAATGAAAATGCAAAGATACCAGAGGATATGAAGTCTCTCTGTTTCTTTGGCTCATTTTGTAAGTAGGTAATAATATGGGGCACAAAGGGAGAGTCATAAGTCTCTGAGATGCAGATGGTTATCTATTCTACTGAAAAATACAAAAGCTACCAAAAAGACAGTGAGATGGCTTCTTGTAATTGTGTTTTGGGAGCTTAATTTGGAACACAATTGTACCTACTAGTATATTTGATTTGATCAATCATTATGTCCCCTGTGGCTAATCCAGATCCTCCCCCTGCTCCATCAAAGCAGTTTTATTTTACCATAATAGTTGCACAGTCTGAAATGGGAAGGTTTCATTTTCAGACACTCCACGGGGTGGAGTGTTCATGCTCAGTCTGTGGCCTTAACAAACACATTTATTTTTTAGAGGAATTATAGCTATACTCAGTATCTGGAGAATGTAAAATTAAAATAATTTATTCTATAATAAATTTATGCATAGGATAATGGTTACCTCATATTTGATGAGAGCATTATCTTGGGAGCAGTGGTGGCATCAGAGATGCTCTGCTTGCTTTGCATTTCTCAGCTGACCTGTTCACAAGATGGCACTTTTCTTAAGTCAGGTGAATTTATTAGAGTGATTTGTAGCAGAGCTGCCATTGCTAAGGGTCTGCTGGCATTTTTCAGGAATATATGCAAATTTATTATAACCAGCTCCAATATTCTTTTTGGTGATCAGCTGTGCACATGGAGTACAACTTTATCTTATGAGTGAAAGTCTTTGTTTTGTTATTTACATCATAAGTATAATTACAAACAAACAAAAGTTTTTAAAAAATTGTCTGCTGAAATGCATTAGTGTATAATCAAAATATATATGCTGTTATAATTATGCAGCCTATTTCACAAATTGCATGTGTGTGACAGTAGGACGTTGTTGAAATATTTTCAGCAAAATTCAGAATGGTCAGAATACAGGCATTCTTTACTGTATTTTAAATGGATCCTGATTTTATTATTTTTTTTGCATTAGATCAAGACTATTTCCAGTGAAAGGAAGCTCATTCAAACCAAAACTTGCATCAGAAAAAATGATGATTTTTCATGTTTTCAGAACAGAATTTCAGTTTCCATGAAATTTTACCAAAATACACTTAAAATAACACAATAAATACATTACAGTGGCAGAAAATGAGGTAAATGAAGTTGCTGAACATCCTGTGAAAAGGTCCTCTCCTGTCTGACAGGCTGCTCCTCTGTTCTTCCTCCTGCAATTGATTGCTTTCTCTTTTCCCCCATCTTATTAATCCCTCCGTCGGTGCTGCCTTTTTCTTTGCCTGCATTGACGCAATCTGCTCTCCAGACTGCCCATCTACTGCTCTCTCTGTGCCCCTGCTCAACCTGGCACAGTTTCAAGAACAAATGCAGGGGATAAAGTTTAGAGAGGCTACAGTCAAATGCTGGGGTGGGCCTTCTGAGCAACCAGAAGAGGTACTAAACCACATTCCCCCAGCACTGTAGCAAAGAGCAGTGCTCTGGGATGAGTTTTCAAAGCTGGAATCATCATGGCTGATTTTAGATACCATGATGATTGAAGGCTATAGAAACCCCTGAGATAGGTTACTTCAACAAAAGTAGAAGAGTGAAGTAAGAGTGCTTGTAGAACTTGGCTTCCAGCAGGGAAATTAGGGAAATCTGTAGATGCTTTCCCTGCTACTTGCTACTTCTGGTGGAATTCTGCTCCACTTCGCAATGCAGAATTTTGCAGAAATAACGTTGTGCGTGCAGAACATCCGATGAAGTGAGCTGTAGCTCACGAAAGCTTATGCTCAAATAAATTGGTTAGTCTATAAGGTGCCACTAGTACTCCTTTTCTTTTCCCCACAGAAATGAGCTGCAGTGCTGCTAGTCACCACTAGGGTCCACTGGACTCAGCAGAGCCCAGCTTGCACAAGGGGAACACTGCTGCGGGGAGGGAGAAGGAGCTACAAGGTTCCCGGCAGCTGCAGTTCTCAGCATGCCCTGAGGGAAGGAGAGGATGGCATGCAGTAAACTCCATGCAAGCCTGGGACCAAGCATCAGGCTGTTTCTCCCTCTGGATCCCTGGGCTCGGCGGGGAGGGAAGGGAGGTGTCTGGGCAAGGCGGGACCCACAGTTGCACTATGAGGGTGTATCTGGGCCTGGGGGGGGCGTGCCCTGCGGCCAGGCTCTGGTAGGGACAGGGTGCATGTATCTGGGCTGGGGGAGCCCCATGGTTGGGCTCTGGGAAAGAGGGAGTTCAGGTATATTGGCTGGGGGGGCTGCATGTGGGCTCGGGGGGGGGAAGGGTTGTGGGTGTCTGGCCCCCCAGCTAGGCTCGTGTCGGGGGGGAGGGTGGCAGAGAAACAGGAACTGGGTTGTCAGAGGGGTTTCTTTAATTCTCTACTCCTGGGGGAATTTTTGTGTGTGACTGTGTTGTTACAAGTTTCAGAGCAGCTGTGTTAGTCTGTATTCGCAAAAAGAAAAGGAGTACTTGTGGCTCCTTAGCCCTGGTCTACACTAGGACTTTAGGTCGAATTTAGCAGCGTTAAATCGATGTAAACCTGCACCCGTCCACACGATGAAGCCCTTTATTTTGACTTAAAGGGCTCTTAAAAATCGATTTCCTTACTCCACCCCTGACAAGTGGATTAGCGCTTAAATCGGCCTTGTCGGCTCGAATTTGGGGTACTGTGGACACAATTCAACAGTATTGGCCTCCAGGAGCTATCCCAGAGTGCTCAATTGTGACCGCTCTGGACAGCACTCTCAACTCAGATGCACTGGCCAGGGAGACAGGAAAAGAACCGCAAACTTTTGAATCTCATTTCCTGTTTGGCCAGCGTGGCAAGCTGCAGGTGACCATGCAGAGCTCATCAGCAGAGGTGACCATGATGGAGTCCCAGAATCGCAAAAGAGCTCCAGCATGGACCGAACGGGAGGTACAGGATCTGATCGCTGTATGGGGAGAGGAATCCATGCTATCAGAACTCCGTTCCAGTTTTCGAAATGCCAAAACCTTTGTCAAAATCTCCCAGGGCATGAAGGACAGAGGCCATAACAGGGACCCGAAGCAGTGCCGCGTGAAACTTAAGGAGCTGAGGCAAGCCTACCAGAAAACCAGAGAGGCGAACGGCCGCTCTGGGTCAGAGCCCCAAACATGCCGCTTCTATGATGAACTGCATGCCATTTTAGGGGGTTCAGCCACCACTACCCCAGCCGTGTTGTTTGACTCCTTCAATGGAGATAGAGACAACACAGAAGCAGGTTTTGGGGACGAAGAAGATGATGATGACGACGACGATGAGGCTGTAGATAGCTCACAGCAAGCAAGCGGAGAAACCAGTTTTCCCGACAGCCAGGAACTGTTTCTCACCCTGGACCAGGAGCCAGTACCCCCTGAACCCACCCAAGTCTGCTTCCTGGACCTGGCAGGCGGAGAAGGGCCTCCGGTGAGTGTACCTTTTAAAATACTATACATGGTTTAAAAGCAAGCATGTGAAAGGATTACTTTGCCCTGGCATTCGCTGCTCTCCTGGATGTACTCCCAAAACCTTTGCAAAAGGTTTCTGGGGAGGGCAGCCTTATTGCGTCCTTCGTGGTAGGACACTTTACCACTCCAGGCCAGTAACATGTACTCGGGAATCACTGTACAACAAAGCATTGCAGTGTATGTTTGCTGGCGTTCAAACAACATCCGTTCTTTATCTCTCTGTGTTATCCTCAGGAGAGTGAGATATCATTCATGGTCACCTGGTTGAAATAGAGTGCTTTTCTTCAGGGGACACTCAGAGGAGCCCGTTCCTGCTGGGCTGTTTGCCTGTGGCTAAACAGAAATGTTCCCCGCTGCTAGCCAGAGGGAGGGGGGAAGGGGTATCCACGCGGTGGGGGGAGGCAAAATGTGACCTTGTAACGAAAGCACATGTGCTATGTATGTAATGTTAACAGCAAGGTTTACCCTGAAAGAGTGTAGCCACTGTTTTATAAAATGTGTCTTTTTAAATACCGCTGACCCTTTTTTTTTCTCCACCAGCTGCATGTGTTTCAATGATCACAGGATCTTCTCCTTCCCAGAGTGAAGACTAGAAAGAAAAAAAAACGCACTCGAGATGAAATGTTCTTGGAGCTCATGCTGTCCTCCCACACTGACAGAGCACAGACGAATGCGTGGAGGCAAATAATGTCAGAGTGCAGGAAAGCACAAAATGACCAGGAGGAGAGGTGGCGGGCTGAAGACAGGGCTGAAGCTCAAATGTGGCGGCAGCGTGATGAGAGGAGGCAGGATTCAATGCTGAGGCTGCTGGAGGACCAAACCAGTATGCTCCAGTGTATGGCTGAGCTGCAGCAAAGGCAGCTGGAGCACAGACTGCCACTACAGCCCCTGTGTAACCAACTGCCCTCCTCCCCAAGTTCCATAGCCTCCACACCCAGACGCCCAAGAACGCGGTGGGGGGGCCACCGGCCAACCAGCCACTCCGCCACAGAGGATTGCCCAAAAAAAGAAGGCTGGCATTCAATAAATTTTAAAGTTGTAAACTTTTAAAGTGCTGTGTGGCATTTTCCTTCCCTCCTCCACCACCCTTCCTGGGCTACCTTGGTAGTCATCCCCCTATTTGTGTGATGAATGAATAAAGAATGCATGAATGTGAAGCAACAATGACTTTACTGCCGCTGCAAGCGGTGATCGAAGGGAGGAGGGGAGGGTGGTTAGCTTACAGGGAAGTAGAGTGAACCAAGGGGCGGGGGGTTTCATCAAGGAGAAACAAACAGAACTTTCACACCGTAGCCTGGCCAGTCATGAAACTGGTTTTCAAAGCTTCTCTGATGCGTACTGTGCCCTCCTGTGCTCTTCTAACCGCCCTGGTGTCTGGCTGCGCGTAACCAGCAGCCAGGCGATTTGCCTCAACCTCCCACCCCGCCATAAACGTCTCCCCCTTACCTCACAGATATTGTGGAGCACACAGCAAGCAGTAATAACAGTGGGAATATTGGTTTCGCTGAGGTCTAAGCGAGTCAGTAAACTGCGCCAGCGTGCCTTTAAACGTCCAAATGCACATTCTACCACCATTCTGCACTTGCTCAGCCTGTAGTTGAACAGCTCCTGACTACTGTCCAGGCTGCCTGTGTACGGCTTCATGAGCCATGGCATTAAGGGGTAGGCTGGGTCCCCAAGGATAACTATAGGCATTTCAACATCCCCAACAGTTATTTTCTGGTCTGGGAATAAAGTCTCTTCCTGCAGCTTTTGAAACAGACCAGAGTTCCTGAAGATGCGAGCGTCATGTACCTTTCCCGGCCATCCCACGTTGATGTTGGTGAAACGTCCCTTGTGATCCACCAGAGCTTGCAGCACTATTGAAAAGTACCCCTTGCGGTTTATGTACTCAGCGGCTTGGTGCTCCGGTGCCAAGATAGGGATATGGGTTCCGTCTATTGCCCCACCACAGTTAGGGAATCCCATTGCAGCAAAGCCATCCACTATGACCTGCACATTTCCCAGGGTCACTACCCTTGATATCAGCAGATCTTTGATTGCGTGGGCTACTTGCATCACAACAGCCCCAACTGTAGATTTTGCCCACTCCAAATTGATTCCCAACTGACCAGTAGCTGTCTGGCGTTGCAAGCTTCCACAGGGCTATCACCACTCGCTTCTCAACTGTGAGGGCTGCTCTCATCTTGGTATTCATGCGCTTCAGGGCAGGGGAAAGCAAGTCACAAAGTTCCATGAAAGTGCCCTTACGCATGCGAAAGTTTCACAGCCACTGGGAATCGTCCCAGACCTGCAACACTGTGCGGTCCCACCAGTCTGTGCTTGTTTCCCGAGCCCAGAATCGGCGTTCCACAGCATGAACTTGCCCCATTAGCACCATGATGCATGCATTGGCAGGGCCCACGCTTTCAGAGAAATCTGTGTCCATGTCCTGATCACTCACGTGTCCGTGCTGACGTTGCCTCCTCGCCCGGTATCGCTTTGCCAGGTTCTGGTGCTGCATATACTGCTGGATAATGCGTGTGGTGTTTAATGTGCTCCTAATTGCCAAAGTGAGCTGAGTGGCCTCCAAGCTTGCCTTGGTATGACGTCCTCACAGAAAAAAGGCGCGGAACGATTGTCTGCCGTTGCTCTGACGGAGGGAGGGGCAACTGACGACACAGCTTACAGCGTTGGCTTCAGGGAGCTAAAATCAACAAAGCGGGTGGCTTTACATCAAGGAGTATTTCAGGCAGGACTTCACGGAGGGTTCCAATAAGAAATGGTGCACCTAAGTTATTGTTCTTATTGGAACAAGGAGGTTAGTCTGGCCTCTGATTGATACATGGCTAGATTTACCTCGCTGCACCTTCTCTGTGAGTGACTGCAGTGTGACCTAGAGGAATGAGTCCCCTAGACGGGGGAGGAGGCAAATGAGTACAAAACAAATCTGGTCTATTTCTTGTTTTGATCCACTCCATCTATCTTTTACATCCTTGGCTGGCAGCAGACGGTGCAGAAGGACTGCATGCCATCCAAATCTCATGGCTGCTCAGCAGAAGATGGTACAATACGACTGCTAGCCATCCTCATCTCTTGCCTGCCCGGCAGAAGATAGTACAGTACGACTGCTAGCAATCCGTATCGCCTGCCTGCTCACCATAAGACGGTTCAATAGGACTGACTGCAGGACTAAAGAGAATGACCTGGTCAAGTCACTCCAAATTTAGTCCCTGCACCCATGTCTGCCCAGGCACTCCCAGCCGACATGGCCAGGAGCACCTCAGACACGACGATGACGGCTACCAGTCGTATTGCACCGTCTGCTGCCAGAAGGCAATGGGTTGCTGCTACTGTGTAGCAATGCTGTACCACGTCTGCCAGCACCCAGGAGACATACAGTGACGGTTACCTGAGCGGGCTCCATGCTTGCCTTGGTATGGTGTCTGCACAGGTAACTCAGAAAAAAAGGCGCGAAACGATTGTCTGCCCTTGCTTTCACGGAGGGAGGGAGGGAAGGGGGGCCTGACGATATGTACCCAGAACCACCTGCGACAATGTTTTAGCCCCATCAGGCATTGGGATCTTAACCCAGAATTCCAATGGGCAGCGGAGACTGCGGGAACTGTGGGATAGCTACCCACAGTGCAACGCTCCGGAAGTCGACTCTAGCCTCGGTACTGTGGAAGCACTCCGCCGAGTTAATGCACTTAATGCACTTAGAGCATTTTCTGTGGGGACACACACTCGAATATATAAAACCGATTTCTAAAAAACCGACTTCTATAAATTCGACCTTATTCCGTAGTGTAGACATACCCTTAGAGACTAACAAATTTATTTGAGCATAAGCTTTCGTGAGCTATAGCTCACAGCTCACGAAAGCTTATGCTCAAATAAATTTGTTAGTCTCTAAGGTGCCACAAGTACTCCTTTTCTTTGTATTGTTACAGACATACTTGCTGACAGCTATTTTGAAAGAAATTACCAAAATAATTGAAACTGGTGTAATTAGGTAATGTTATTTTGGTAAATAAAATTTGCAGAATTTTATAATATTGTGTGCAGAATTTTTCATTTTTTGGCTCCGAATGCTCCCCGGAATAACTTGGTTAGTGGTTATGTGCTACTTATCAGTAAGTTGGCATGACTGTAACTTGCTTTTCAGGTGTAACATTGCACTGAAAGCACTTACATTCTCAGCAAACAGAGTACCACTGACTGCCTGTGTTGATAACATTGACACAACTATTAAAATGCTTGTCTACATAAGGAAATAAACTAGAATAGCACTTGTGGAACATCTATTCTGCAGTAGCTCCCTGCTGGAAGTGGATTAAGGTAAAGTGCAGATAGGCACTTTTAGCACAGAATAAGTGTGTCCACATGGTGAGCTAGTGCAGAATAGCTATTGTGCTTTAAACTCACACCCTATCTTATTTCACAATAGCATCTCCTTATATACTTAACATCAGGGACAAGTTTATGAACTTTGCTGAACTGGTGCTATAGAAAGCAATGAGAAGTGTTCCTTGTGGAGGATGAAGGTAAATAGGGCCAATATATATTGGGTGGGAGCTGATGTATAGAGTACCATCATCTTTTACTAAAGGACTGATAATAAACACATCAGATACTTAAAGCAGATATTCATGTTACTGGCGTATTTGTTTTTCTCTAGCTGCTTCACATGAGGCAAAATATGAAACAAGCAGCATCAATAATACTTAGAGCTGGTTTAGCTAGTAATTCCTATAGTTAAGATTACCTGACATTTCTCATTTATATGACCCTGTTTTCAGTTGCTTATACATTTGCCATTCTTTAACATCTTGGGATGAAATTTTCAGTGTGGGGGAGCAAGGGGGGAAGTTCAGCAGAAATTATACCAATTCTTAGAATGAGGTTAGGGAAAATGTTTTGCCCACGTTAAATAAATAAATCCTACAATTATTTTGTTGAGAAGCTCTAATTCCTACAGGCCTTGGAGCAGGGATTTGAAATTTGGTGTGTAGGGGTTGTCCATAATAAGTATGAGCCTTTTCCTATCCCTGTGAAAATTTGCACAAAATATGGCTTATTTATAACTTTCAAAAAATTTCAGTTTACACATGCTTAGAGTCTTGTTAGTCTGTAAATTCTCCAAAGATTCCATCTGCACAAAGTGTGCTCCAGCCCAGGGCTACAGGGGCTGAGCAGGACTTTCCCCATGATTGCAGCCCGTGGTTGCGCTGGGCTGCTGTGGCACTGGGCATCAGAGCTGAGAGTGGTGACAGTGTCTCTCCTGTGCTCTCAGTGCCTCCCTGCTGGTGTCCACACACCTGCTGGCATGTGTGCTAGGTCATGCCTCATGGAGGATGCTGTTTTGAAGAGCATGCTGCTCTGCCCTTGTGTACACGGTGTATGCAAGTTCATGCTAGCAGGGCTGGAGTGGCATAATCTTCAAAATGGCATCACCCACCCATGATACCAGAGAAAACCACGTCCAGTTTTGTCTCACTACTGGACGAAGGACAACCCACAGGAAAAGAGACTGTCTGGCTTGAAACAGGATGAATGGTGTGCCTAGATAAAAGGGCCTCTGTCTCATACTCTGTCTAGTGGCTAGCTCACCCAGATGATGACAACCTATTACTGCTATAATTTATTCGTTTAGCAAAGATTTCTGCCACTTGAGCTGCGGATCTAAAGGTTCCTAAGCTGCTGGTGACCAATATGGTAGCTAATATGGTTTCACATGATGGAATTTCTGTGTTTTAGTTTGCTTTATTAAAACCTAGGAAATTCCATTAAAACAAAAAACACTGTGAATGGGGGTGCCTGGGATGGGCCACGCTGGGGCAGACTGCAAAAATCAGAGCAGAAAATCACCCAAAACTGGTGGCTTAGTCTATAGTTAGACTCACCAAGGAAGTAACACAAGCTTCTGCAGTACCACAGTGGTTAACCAGAAGCCAAACACAGTTCCCCTTAGGCATTCCAGCTCTTTTCTCCAATCCAGACAAACAGATCTAATATGGTGAGAGGTTACTGAAAACCCAATTCACCATATGTGAGGTTCTACTAATCCCAGAGGATCAGACACTTACCCCCAGGTCATTATGTATCTCAGATTTTACCCAAATATCACACTGTCAGATAATCTTTAGTAAACGAATGAAAGATTTTCTTAATAGAAAGAAGAGTTATTGAATGGTTAAGAAGTCATATACATACAGGTGATTGCAGAGTCCTTAGATCAAGTTTGTAGCAGTGATGGAATAGTCTGCTGGTCTTACAAAAGTGTCTCTGGTAACTTCCAAAAGAT
Source organism: Eretmochelys imbricata (assembly GCF_965152235.1). NCBI lineage: Eukaryota > Metazoa > Chordata > Testudines > Cheloniidae > Eretmochelys > Eretmochelys imbricata. Next base: position 248,626,195 of record NC_135573.1, read on the forward strand.
TGAAAGGTCATCAGTCCATAGTTCAAAATACTCCTTTTAGTTGTAAATCAACAATCCAGAGAATTGGAGCAGGAAAGAGGCAAAATGGAGATGTCCCAAACAAAGCTCACAGTCCCATCTTATTTATTGCAGAAGCTGAAAAGTATGTAGTGACTAGGAAGAGAGGATGATTTTGTGTTTGAGGCAGCTGAATGTGCCCCTAGAGAAATGGATTCTGCCTCTTCCCCCAGAGTTCCTGTTTTGCTGGGCATGTCACTTAATTGTCACCTGTAAAGAGTTTAATTTGAGTGTTCTTCATTTTTAGGGTGCCTGATTTGAGACATCTGAGGTCTGATCTGTGGAAATACTGAGCACTCAGCTGAAAACTGAAGTCAATGGGAGCAGTACTTTGAATCTATAAAATACTATATAATGCAAAGAACTATATAATGCTAAGAACTAAGATTTTTCAATCAGGTTCTGTGTGCCTCAGATCAGGGACCCCAAATTAGTGGACCCTATTGAGCTTAATCTCTTTGTGCCTCTCTTCCCCATCTGTAAAATGGGAATAAAAATACCCTCTCACCTCACAGGGATGCTGTGAAAATAAATTAAAGTTACTGAAGCACTCACATGCTACCTATGAGGTAACTGATAATTTTGAATTCAGAACAGTGTTTGAATGGTGTGTATTAAATAAGACCAAACACTGAATAATAAAGATAAACCAAATACTGCTCATTCTGTGAGCACCAGGCATCCTGTGCCTGTGCATAGAAGAAGACTGATCCAGTGGGGGAAAATGGTATGTTATCATGTAATTAAAGACTGTATCATATTGCACACACCCAAGGGGGTCTAATTAAGCTTGCAGAATCAACCTTTATTTTGGGATTTTCTAATTTTGTTGAGTGATTGACTACGCAACCTTAATATTCTTCAGCGTAGCCTTTGGCTGCAACAGGTTTAGTATACTGTGGTTCAGAACGATATACATTTGAAAAGAGAAAGTGTAGGTTTGCAAGTAAAATTACCACGCATGGTGTAAATGCCTTAATTTGCAATTCCTGCTCTATTAGCTGTATAACATTGTACCACTGAATGTAAACTCCTCGGGGGATTGTTTGCCTTTAGGTTCCTAACTTGCTTCATAAATGTCCATATCTCAGAGGACTGTAAGACAGCTAATCACCTGAGCAGGTGGTTTTTGTTACTGAAGAGGCTGGGAAGGGGCATGTTAATAGAGGAAAGCAGAGCTGTGTGGGTCTCAGGTTCATTAGCTGTAGTTGAGAGCACCTGCTGTTCCTGAAACACATTCATTCCATCACATGATTTACATACTGAACACACATTCTAAGAAAAAAAAACAAGGAGTACTTGTGGCACCTTAGAGACTAACAAATTTATCTGGGCATAAGATTTCGTGGGCTAAAACCGATGAAGTGGGTTCTAACCCATAAAAGTTTATGCCCAAATAAATTTGTTAGTCTCTAAGGTGCCACAAGAAGTCCTCGTTTTTTTTGCTGATACAGATTAACACGGCTACCACTCTGAAACCTGTCACACATTGTAAGGTTGCACTTGAAGGGGAAGGTACTTCAGTTCCTTTGAGACTGTTGGTACATGCAGTACAGCAGGTAAATTTGAGAATGCTGTAATTATTTGGTACATTTTCATGTGTGCACTATTATTTATTAGCTTGCATGCATACATTTTCTTTTGGCATCAAAATTCTATTTGGGAATTCATACAGTCAATTAACCATTTAACCAGAAACAATTAATGACTACAGTGAAGGAGCTAGCTAAAATTTTAATAACATCTCTCATATCATCACATTTCTTCAGTGTTTGAAGTCCTGTGGACACTTCTAAAATGTTGCATTCATAGCTAATATTTCATAATAAGTCAGTGGTCCCTAAACTTTTCAGGGTGGTGCCCCCCCCTTACCCTGGAGCCGGGCCAGGAGCAGGACCTGGGCTGAGGCTGGGGGCTGGGAGCAGAGCCATGACCGGGCCAGGGTGGGGGGTGGGGCAGCTGGGGCCAGCAGCCAGAGCAGAGCTGGGAGCAGAGCGGGGTGGGGTGCACTCCCATCCCACCCACTCTGGGTGCCAGCCCAGACCCCACCACACCCCCGTGAATGTTTCTCTGTGCCCCCCCTATTTGGGGACCACTACAATAAGTAGTACAGTAGTTTGGGAGATACAATAACATTGAATGTTGTCAAAAAGAAAAGGAGTACTTGTGGCACCTTAGAGACTAACCAGTTTATTTGAGCATGAGCTTTCGTGAGCTACAGCTCACTACTGTTGTTGTTGCATAGAATATGTCAAACATACTAACGGACATCTTCCCTAATAGGCATAGGCTGAGGGTGGACCCCCACTTTGGGGAGGCTAGTCCTCCAGCCCTGTCCTTTCCGCACAAGGGCCCACCCCCTCACGATCAGAGAAGCCCACCACCACCAGAGGAATCCCGGGGCAGCCCCAGCGCGTCTCCCATCCTGAGACCCCCAGCTGCCCAGTGGAAGAGCACTGAGCTTTTTATATGCGCCATGCAGGTTCCGGGGTGGACAATCAAGATGCTAAAGGAGTACTCAAGGACAATAAAGCCATTACGGAGAAACTAAATGAACTCTTTGCATTGATCTTCATGGCTGAGGATGTGAGGGAGATTCCCAAACCTGAGCCATTCTTTTTGGGTGACAGATCTGAGGAACTGTCCCAAATTGAGGTGTCATTAGAGGAGGTTTTGGAACAAATTGATAAACTAAACAGTAATAAATCACCAGGACCAGATGGTATTCACCCAAGAGTTCTGAAGGAACTCAAATGTGAAATTGAAGAACTACTAACTGTAGTCTGTAACCTATCATTTAAATCAGCTTCTGTACCAAATGACTGGAGGATAGCTAATGTGATGCCAATTTTTAAAAAGGGCTGCAGAGGTGATCCCAGCAATTATAGGCTGGTAAGCCTGACTTCAGTACTGGGCAAACTGGTTGAAACTATAGTAAAGAACAAAATTGTCAGACATGTAGATGAACATAATTTGTTGGGGAAGAGTCAACATGGTTTTTGGAAAGGGAAATCATGCCTCACCAATCTACTAGAATTCTTTGAGGGGATCAACAAGCATGTGGACAAGGGGGAGATCCAGTGGATATAGTTTACTTACTTACATTTTCAGAAAGCCTTTGACAAGGTCCCTGACCAAAGGCTCTTACACAAAGTAAGCTTTCATGGGATAAGAGGAAAGATCCTCTCATGGACTGGTAACTGGTTAAAAGATAGGAAACAAAGGGTAGGAATAAATGGTCAGTTTTCAGAATGGAGAGAGGTAAATAGTGGTGTCCCCCAAGGGGTCCATACTGGGACCAGTCCTATTCAACATATTCATAAATGATCTGGAAAAAGGGGTAAACAGTGAGGTGGCAAAAATTGCAGATGATACAAAACTATTCAAGATAGTTAAGTCCCAGGCAGACTGTGAAGAGCTACAAAAGGATCTCTCAAAACTGGGTGACTGGGCAACAAAATGGCAGATGAAATTCAGTGTTGATAAATGCAAAGTAATGCATATTGGAAAACATAATCCCAACTATACATATAAAATGATGGGGTCTAAATTAGCTCTCACTAAATTAGCTTTCACTCAAGAAAGAAATCTTGGAGTCATTGTGGATAGTTCTCTGAAAACATCCATTCAATGTGCAGCGGCAGTGAAAAAAGCAAACAGAATGTTGGGAATCATTAATACAGGGATAGATAACAAGAAAGAAAATATCATATTGCCTCTATATAAATGCCCCCATCTTGAATACACATGTAGATGTGGTCACCCCATCTCAGAAAAGATATATTGGAACTGGAAAAAGTTCAGAAAAGGGCAACAAAAACTATTAGAGGTATGAAATGGCTTCCATATGATGAGAGATTAATAAGACTGGGACTTTTCAGCTTGGAAAAGAGACAACTAATGGGGGATATGATAGAGGTCTATACAATCATGACTGATGTGGAGAAAGTAAATAAGGCAGTGTTATTTACTCCTCCTCATAACACAAGAACTATGGGTCACCAAATGAAATTAATAGGCAGCAGGTTTAAAACAAACAAAAAAAGGAAGTATTTCTTCACACAATGCACAGTCAACCTGTGGAATTGTTTGCCAGAGGATGTTGTGAAGGCCAAGACTATAACAGGGTTCAAAAAAGAACTAGATGAATTCATGGAGGATAGGTCCATCAATGGCTATGAGCCAGGATGGGCAGGGATGGTGTCCCTAGCTTCTGTTTGCCAGAAGCTGGGAATGGTTGACAGGGCATGGATCACTTGATGATTACCTGTTCTGCTCATTCCTTCTGGGGCACCCTGCATTGGCCAGTGTTGGAAGACAGGATACTGGGTTAGATGGACCTTTGTTCTGATCCAGTATGGCCATTCTTATGTGACATTTTTGTATTTTTCTCTCTCATTTTGTAAGCAAGCAGTTTTAAAGTGAGGTGAAACTTGGGGTTACACAAGACAAATCAGACTGTTGAAAGAGTTACAGTAGTCTGGAAAGGTTGAGAGCTACTGTTCTAGTAAGTTACACTGCATATCCATCTGTTTAAACAGCTGATGCCAGTACGTCAGCTCAAAGTTCAGTCTTTTTTTGAGTGACACAAAGTATTTGGTTTTAACACAAAGGACTTCATTGCGGGAATGACACAAGGATGCAGCAGTGGAGGAAGTGTTTTGAAAGAAGCAGCAACCGAAGGCTGAATTTAAACTCAGAGTTGTTGGTAGAATTGTGAAAGTATTATGCTACCTCTGCCAGATGCAAACATCCCTTTACCACCTAAGATCCTTATTCAGGTCAATCAGTCACACAAGGAATATGCTGTTTTATCTCTATGCCAATTTAACTTTACTTCCAATGAGAAATAACCCTATTATTTATTTGTATTGAAATAGTACCCCAGGAAAGTATTGTAACCCTAGTGCAGCGTTTCTCAAATGCAGCCACCATGGCCACATGTGGCCACCAGGAGCTTTTCGCGTGGCCACAGTCTCCTGGGTGGCGATGGAGGGGGGAAAGCAGTGGCTCCTCCTGCAGGGCTGCCAGCAGGGGTTGGGCCCTGTCCCCCTCTGGAGCCACAAATGCTGGAGGAGCAGGCAGGTGGTGGGGCTTGGGCTTCAGACCTGGGATGGTGGATGGCAGGCTCCAGGCATGTGGCAGTGACTCCATTTCTTGACTATGGGCTTTGAGCCCTGATCCCTGCCCTGGTCCCAGGCTCACTCCCCACCAACTGCATCCTCTGGCCCTGGGCTCCAGCTGTGCAGCAGTGGGCTCTGACCCTCAGCCGCAGGTCCACCGTGGGGCCATGCGATCCAGCTCTGGCCCCCAGCCATGTGGCAGTGACTGCTGGCCCCACACTCACCACCCCCCACATCACCCCTGGCCCCTACTGCGTCCTCCATCCCCAGCTGCATGGCTGCAGGGCTCTGGTCCCCGGACTCACCCTCCCATCACCCCTGGTCCTGAACTGCCTCCCTACCCACCTTTCCATCCAGGGCTTAATTTGTCCCAGCTTGCCAGGGCTGAGTAAGTCTGCTGTGAAAAGTGATATCTGTATGTTTGTTAATATCACTTTTCGTTGCCTCCCTGCTAGCTAGCAAGTCTGCTGCTGTGAAAAGTGATATTAACAAAATACAAAGAGTACTTTTCACAGAAACAGACTTACTAGCTAGCAAGTCTTTAAAAAAAAGTAAGCAAAAAAAGCAAAGTCCAGGAAAGAACAGAGAAAACTGTATATTATTTTTATTCTTGAATCTGCAAAAAAACCCAACATAAATAAATTACAATGATTTGGACGTGGATATGTGCATATTTATTTGTTTTTCCTAAAGTTAATTGAGTATGTTAGGAAAACTTGTCAGAGCGGCCACCAGCAACCAAAAAATTTCTGCCCTAGTGTGTGTGTTCTAGGTGCTATATACATGTATAGGATGATATATGCCCTGCTTCTAAGACTATACAACTTAATTTGAAACAAATGGGCAAAACAAACTTGATTATTTATCTGCATTATAAGATGTTGGTGTGGCCAAAGGAAGTCTGGTATATCAGGATTTTTTTTCACTTAGAAGATAGTATAAGTGAATAAAGCAATGATCAAAACTGAATTTCATTCATTATATTTTTTTTTCAGAGGCTGTGAATGGAAGAGATTTAAGCAGTAAATTAGGTCATTATCAGCTCTTAACAAATGGGTTGTAAGTTAATTGCCTTGAGCACAGCTTTAGGTGGAGAACATGTTGAAGAACTGATCATTCTCTGCAGTAATGATGGATTTGGTTAGAATTGTGGCTGTTACACAGTGTATTCTTAGAGATATGAGGGGATGGGGGTACAGGGTGCTGGCTCCGGGAGGGGTCTCAGGGCTGGGGGTTAGGGTGCAGGAGGGGAGTGGGCTCTCCCTGGTCAGCACTTACCTTGGGTGGCTCCTGGACAGTGATGCAGTGGGGCTAAGGCAGGCTTCCTGCCTGCCCCGGCCTCATGCTGCACCTGGAATGTGACTCTGCCCCACAGCCCCCATTGGCCGCAGTTCCCCATTCCTGGCCAATGGGAGCTACGGGGGCAGTGCTTGCAGGCAAGAGCAGTGTGTGGATACCCATTCCTGCCCTCTCCCCGGGGCCTTAGGGGCGTCCCAGGAGCGGTACGTGGCCAGGGCAGGCAGTGAGCCACCAGACTTTTAGTGGCTGGAGATCACAATCAGCTGGCAGAGGCTCCAGGATTGGCCAGTCGATCGTGATCTACCGGTTGGTGACCACTGCCCTAAATCATCCATCATTTTGAAAAATCTTGGTTTCCTAGAATAGAATCTCCCTGTAATATCTTCCTCTCGTGTTCTTGTCAAAAACTAGATGTTTTTCCAGAACTATGCGCAAGTGAAGGCTCTTTCTGTTACTGCAAGCGAGGTCCTCTTTCATACAGGTCTTCCCAATGAGTTGGCAAATGAGCAGGTGGTTTGTGGTCTGCACTTCACCACACTCACGTGTATTTGTCATTAGAGTAGCCTCATTTGATCATGTTAGTTTTTGATTTACTAGTTTGTGTGTGCAGGTGGTTCAGTCATCACCATGTTGACCAGGCTGTCAATAACAGTGGTCCTCCTGGGGTTCCAAATCTATTTCAGTGTGTCCAATTGCACGTAGTCTTTCATTTCATAACCTCAGTCATGCCTTGTTAACTGTCGTATCGAAAGGCACAACACTGGTTATAATTTTGCAATTTAAGGTGTTTGGTTACTCTTGTTTGACTATATAATGGATACCTTGGATCTTCCATCTGCTGTGATCTTTCCTTTTGGCTTACTATCTTCCTCCTGATATAAGGTGGTGCATTGTCAGCCAGTAAGTACAGGCTATCCTTTGGTGTTGGCTTTAGACATCCTGTTATTAAATGACAGCTGTCGTTTAGAGCAGGGTCTAGTTTCTTAGCATGGACAGATTGTTTCCATACTGGACATGCATACTCTGCTGTAGGGTAGCACACAGCAATAGCAGTGGTTCGCAAAGTAGCTGGATTAGCTCCCCACTTTGAGGTGACAAACTATCAGAGGATGTTGTTGCAGGCACTAACTATCCCTTTCATCTTCTCTATATGTTCTTTGAAGGAAAGTGTTTGGTCCAGTGTCAGTAGGCAGACAGGGTTTGGGTGATTAGCCTCTGGGACTTTATCCCAGGTGGTAATTAATTTCCACTTGGCTTTTCAATGACGTAGGTGAAAAAGCCATCACCTGTGTTTTACTGGGTTGGTGTGAAGCTGGTTCTTCTGTAATAAGTTGAGAGGTTGCTCAATGTACATGTCAGTCTGGTCTCGACAGTAGCAAAGTCCTTCTCCTGTGACATAATGCATATGCCATCAGCGTATATTGGCTCCTCGTATTGCTTTGAATGGGCTGATCATTGATATATATGTTCGTAGGGGCAAGGTTGAGGAAGATTGGCGAGGAGCTAAGTGGTGGACTGAGTATGTGACTGGATGTAAGCGGAGGATGCAGGCAGTTTCAATGAACTTTGTCCGACAGACTCTGCCAAATGGTATTGTAGCATAGCTCAGCATATTTTTGCCTGTAAACAAGTTATTTTATGTAATAAGCATAAATCATACATATAAGAATATAACCAGCTGTTGACCCCATGTAACCCCGAGATAAGCGCGGAGAATATAGCGCCACAGAGGACTCTCCCCGGCGGAGTCCTGCCTGGTCAGCTGTCCCGAACGGCCAGAGTCCCCTGCAGCCCCTCTGCGTGTCCTAGGGGCTCCCCGCGCAGATTGGAGCTTAAGTTCTTCCTTCCTTCCTCCAATAAAGCATAGTTTACTATTCTAGGCCTGAGTGTCCTCCTTTCGCTGGTATCTCCCCCCGGCCCTTGCGGGCACAATGCTGAAATGGTTGGTGCCCTGTGGGAGCCATTTTGTTGTCTCCAGCGGCTCTGTTTCTTGCACAGTTCTATGTCAAAACGCCTCTTCTCCAGAAGAGATTGAATGAGCTGCACTAGGTGGTAGTTGTGCATCATATCATGGACTTTGGCAAGCAGGTTTTGATGGCTCACTGTATTGTATGCTGCTGATAGGTCTATGAACACAGAGCCTGTTCCCTCTTTAAAATCCATTTTCTTCTGGGTGACATTTAGTATTTGGCCAGTGCAGGACTTTCTCGGTCTAAATCCAGCTTGTTCCAGTATTAGATGCTGTTTGATATGAGGTGGGAGATGATTGAGAATAAGGCTTTTGTAAAGTTTATAAAAGTGCCATAGGAGTGCTATTGGCCCAAAGTTCTTAGGGTCAGAGGCATCCTTCCCTGACTTCAGTAGAGCTAATACCTAGCCTTGTCACCATAATTTAGGTATTCTTAGTGTAAGTGGAGGAATTTAGTCCTGCTATTGTGGGGAACTTTCCTGGCTTCTGTACTATCCCGGTGAAGTGGGCTAGCGAAAGGATCTGAGTCCTCGCTCCCACTTCCTTTACCCAGTGGCCTCCCTGCCCTTGAGGACTCCCCTTCCACTCTCCTGTCTGGCAGAGTCCTTGTAACCCCAACAAGGCTGGGCCCAGGATTCCTGGGGGGCTCGACCCCCAACCCTGCTGTGGTCACCTAGGACAGGGGCTAGGGTGTCCCCACTCCGGGGTACTCTCTCTGCACTGGGCACTTCTCTGACCCACTGACCATTACATACAATTTAAAGAAAATGCAAGTTATTTAATCAACAATTAATTTTAAAAAGAATAAGGGAAAATGGGAAAGGTTAAAGGAAACACATCACCCCGCTCTGTGGCAGGGAACATCACAAACAGTGTCTCTGGAATGTCAGGGCAGTTCACAGTCTGTTCCTTGTAAGTCCCAGACGTTCTTCTCAGGCCCTGGCTGTGCTGCAGGGATGCTGTGGGTTGGACACTTGCTCTGGTGGTAGCCACATGCTCTCAGGCTCTAAGTGGTAGGACCCTTCTTTCCAGTGTCGCCCCCACCCTGTCAGGGTTACGATCCAAGCCTGGCCTGCAGAGCCTCTCGGCTGAGGCGTCCCCCTGTGCTGGGCCCGCTGCCCAGGGTCCCCCTCGCTCTCCCCAGCTGCTCACCGCACCCAGCTCCGGACTGCTCCAGCCCCAGCTCCACCACTCTGTCTCAGCACTGCTGCTGCTCTGCCTCCAGCTCCCTGGGCTGCTTCGTTGGCCCCTCTGCCTCTGGTTGCTACAGTTCTGCTCCCACGACAGGTCTGCTCTGCAGGCTGCTTCTGTGACTCTGCTCCTAGCACTGACCTGCTTCCTGGGCTGCTTTTCTGGCCTCCCTGGCTCTGGTTGCTGCAGCTCTGCTCCCAGGACAGGGTCTGCTCTCTCTGGGCTGCTTTTCTGGTCCCTCTGGATCTGGCACAGCTCTGCTCCCCAGCTTAGCTTGGGCCCCTGCTTTCTCCTTAGCTCGGCCCCACTCTGTCTGACCCAGGGAAATCCAGCTCACACGGAGGATGGGACCTACCTGGCCTCCTGACTCTCTGATTAGCCTGCCCACCCTGTCATTCAGGCTGACCAGGAGCATTGGCCTCTCCCCATTGTTCCTGGGGGCTGTCAGTCTCAGGGTCCTGATTCCCCATCGACCCTTCCCCCTTTTTAGTACTGGGAGCTAGCAACTAAAACACCCCCACTGAATGTTAGTAAGGGGGCAACAGTCCCCTTACATTAGGGTTGGTGAACAATTGTTAAAAAGATGTAATACCCATAACTTGGTTGCTGGCCCAAAGTGCATAATCTGCTCCATGCATATGTTGTTGAGTCCAACTCTTTGCCATTCTTCAGGTGACTTATTCCAGCACTGAGTTTATCTATTGTGTATGGCACACTGAAATGATTTTCTTCCAGATCAGTTTTAATATTTTACGTTGCTTCTTCAGAGCTTTCCCGTTGAGCAGAAGCTGGTGGGCCACCTGGTTGGCTGTGATGTAGTGGTGTTGCTCTACTTTCTTCAGGTCTTTATTCAGCATGTGAAAGGTCAACTGTACATGTGAGGTCACGCTGCATGTGCTACAAAATGTCATCCTCTGCACAGTGTGACCTCATATATATGGTGTGTAAAATTCACACTGGGTAGAGGATGCACTTTTGTAGAGCAAAATAGCATCCTGCATACAATGTGACCTCACGTGCACTGTACACATGAGGTCATGCTGTGTGGAACAAAATGGCATGCTCTGCATGGTAGGGATCATCACAACCCTATCTGCTGATTGCATGACCCCATTTGGAGTTGTGACCCTCAGGTTGGGAATGGCTGTAATAGACAATTGTAAGACTGCAATGAAATACTCTGGTTTTAATCCTGTCCCCTCCCAAGAATGAGAGGGGTAGTTCAGTTTCCATGCACAGGCCTTCACTGGACCATCTGCTACCAATAAGTTAGTGCCAGTTGTGATTTGGTAGGGCAGTGGTCTGGGGAGAAGATCTCTTCTAGGCTCTTGCAGAGACAATTAACTTTTTTTCATTATTTCAATATTTGGCAAAGCGAAATAAATTGTAAAAATGGAAATATAATGGATGCCCATTGAAGTCGATCAGCATTTGATCCACCCCTGACACGAAATCCCTCTGCCATTGAAGTTGATGGCAGTTTGATTTCAATGGGCTTTGGATCAGGCCATCAGTCACTACATATGTTTGCAAGTATTTGTGGTTTTTAGAAACTGAGCTAACCCCATTTTAGCCAATTAGTTCATTTTATCATTTAATTATGTTATCTATTGTCATGGTTAATTCATATGTTATTTCATATGTAATTAATGTGTAATTAATAGAATTAAATTGTAGGATTAGAAGAGTGTAAGATTGACAAGTATTTAAAAGTGATGAGTGAGTATTAGGTATATAAGTAAAGCAAGGCAGTAATGCAAGGCCTACATGCTAAGGCCTGTAAGATTTCAGCTTAGCCACACTAGACCTCAGGCTTAAGGAAACTTGACCTGAGTGGGTGACTCAGGAATGACCCTATCCCAGTAAGGTTACAAGATTACTGTAAAGGATGTGCCAATAGGTGATGTTCCAGGATAATGTATCACAATGTACCCATCAGGATTGCAAGACAACTGGTTGTAATAGCATGGAAATTTCTGCTCTGACAACAGGTTAACATGGAAACATGTTTATGTAAATGCTAATGAGAATAAGGGGAACTAAGAGAACAACCTCTGAAAAGAGGGCATCCCAACATTTATGGGGTATGGAAGTACAGATAGGGAAAAGGATGTTGGAATCCTCATGCATATGCATAAGGTGTTAAGTGTGGTATGTAGAGAGTGGGAAGAACCTGAGGGAAGACCTCACTGGGAAGACCAAAGCAGAAACCACTTCTCTATTGGTGACCACCTTTTGAGAGAGCCACCAGATTCTATATCTTTGGATATGTGAGTATGAATATGACATTAGCCATTGCTTGGGATCTCTTATGGTGTATATATGGGTATGTGAGTGTAATTTATAACTTACAAGTAAAAAATCCTGTTTGTATTATAACTGTGTTTGTGGTCACTGTATTTGTTCTTCGTGTGCTGTTAAGAGGCTCCCATTCTAGGAGAATCGTAAAGGGTAACTTTGACCCTATTGATCTGAACTGTAGCACCACAGGGGACGAGTTCAGGCCCTACGGACAATGTAGTTTAACTCAGAGCTAACAATTCAGTTTTAAATACAGGCTACCACAAGGGCAAGAAAATTTTGCCAGCAATACAAAAGTGTCAAAAAACAACTTTTTAAAAAGTAAACAGCTTTTTGTATGCTTGCCTTATTTTGATGCTTCCTGGCAGCAGGAAGAGGCACAGCTGCACAATATCATAATTAAATTTAACAAGCTTTGCTGTGCCAATGACCAGGTGTGGAAACTAAAAAAAGAAATTCTCATTAAAGTGTGGAAGCTCAAATATTTTAAAAACCCTCATTAATTTGCTGTTCTTGTATTGATTATTTTTAATATAAGGCAAAAAGCTGGATTTATGCATAATTCAAGAGGGCAGGAATGACATTGAGCCAGACATTAGATCTGTTTTATTGACAGTAGAACTGACAGTTGTGTATATACCTACAGAATGAATTGTAAATGCAGTAACTGGGCTGGATGCGGAACATCTGGAATGAGATTTGACACCTAAATTGAAGTTAACCACTAACTTAGGTCTCAAAGAACAAGTTGGGAAGCTAAATAAGTCTGAAAATTCTAGCAAGAATTATAATTAGAAGCAAACTGGATTCTGTTTTTTTCCCTCTGACAGCTGAAGTTCACCTAATGCTATGTACAGTAATTTTTATAGTGTGTGTGCACACACACGCGTGTAAATGAGTAACGAATAAGGCCCTACTTGAATTATGGCGTGATTGTCAAATAATTGCAGCTGAGCTGCAGACAACACATGGAAAAATAAGAATGGACCTTTATTAATTGTGGCAATTTGGAAAAGCCAGAGAAGATCTTTGTTTAAAAAAAACTTGCTGGAACAATATAAACACTCAAGTATTATGTTATGCCTGCTAATATTTTTGATAACTAGACATTTTACTGCAACTATATTACAGTAGAACCTCAGAGTTACGAACACCTCAGGAACGGAGGTTGTTCATAACTCTGAAATATTTGTAACTCTGAACAAAATGTTATGATTATTCTTCCAAAAGTTTACAACTGAACATGACTTAATACAGCTTTGAAACTTTACTATGCAGAAGAAAAATGCTGCTTTCCCTTTATTTGTTTAGTAGTTTATGTTTAACACAGTACTGGACTGTCTCTGCTTTTTTTTTTTTTTTTTGTCTCTGTGTACTTCCAGTTCCAAATAAGGTGTATGGTTGATTGTTCAGTTCATAACTCTGGTGTTCGTAACTCTTAGGTTCTACTGTGCAGATATTAATGTGCAGGCTGTGAGCCAGGAGCCCTGCCGTGCCCAGGTCTGACTGTCTGAGCCCCAGCCACTATTAGCTTGGATAAATGGGATTCTACTGTACTAATGGGGAAAAAGTGTGTGTTGCAAACCTCAAAATTTATGCAAAATTGTGGACTGTGCAAAATAAGCTAATTAAAATCAAAATTGCAGTGGAAGCTTAATATTGTGGGATTCGTGATTTCTGCAATATTGCAAATTAAATAGGACCTTAGTAATGAACAAATGTCTTGCGTAGCTGCAACTTTATTTCACTTAAATATAATATATTCATCATTTTTAAATGGTTACATTTTCAAGAAAAATACAAAACAAAGGAGTAGTAACTCATGCAATGGACAAAACAATCCAACAGTTATTACTGACAAAGGAATACACACATCTAAGTCTGTTGCTTTGTTTTTACTTTCTGTTTTCCACCACGTTGTAAAGAATTTTTTTCCTGTAGTATAGAATACTCTTGTCCCTTCTACTGTGTGTGGCTGTCTTTTTGGTAGTTCTTTGCTATTTATTTATTTATTTATTTATTTATTTATTTCACAGTTGCATCTCCACCATTGCTGGGAAACCTAGTCTAGTATATTAGGAACAAAAGAAATAATAGCAATGGCATAGGCCATTACTAGGTGGCAATGGTAACATTGTTAATAATGATCCTCAAAATGCAGAAATGTTCAATATTTCTGTTATGTATTTAGAAAGAATCAGGATGATATGCTATCACATGAGGATGATGAAGTACTTGTCAATCCATTAGTAACCAACGCGCATGTTAAACAACATTTACTAGAAACAAATATTTTTTTAAATCCGCAGGCAAGAGTTCTGAGAGAGCCGGCTGAGGCAATCTCTGTCACAATCTTGTTCATTTTTAATAAATCTTGGAATACAGGGGAAATTTTGGAAGAGTGCTAATGTTGTGCAAGTATTAAAAAAGGGGCAAGCTGGAGAATCAGTAATTATAGGCTGGACACCAATGCTAGAGAAAATAATGGAAAAATGGATATGGGTTTCAGTTAATAAAGAATTAAAGTATAGGACTATAACTAATGCCAATCCAAATTTTTTTTTTTTTTTTTTTTTTTTTGCAAAAAGATGTTGTCAGACAAACCTGATTTATTTCTTTGAGGACATTACAACTTTGATTAATAAAGATAACTGCAAAGATGTAATAGACTTTTATAAAGGTGTGACATTCTGATTAAAAATCCGCACTGTATAGTATCAATAAGGCATACGTTAAATCGATTAAGAACTGGTTAATTGATGGCTCTCAAAGAAATCAGTGTGGAATCTCATTGAATGGGGTGTTTCTGGTGGGCTTCTGCAAGAATCAGATTTCAGGCTTATGTTGTTCAACATTTTTTATCAATGATCTGGAAATAAATACACAATATAAAATTTGTGGATGACACAAAGATAGATAGAATGGTAAATACTGAGGGTAGGGCAGTCCTACAAATCAGTCTGGATTGCTTAGTAAGATGGGCCCATTCAAACACCTCTATTTTAATACAGCCAAATGCAAAGTTATACATCTAGAATGAGGAATGCAGACAGTAAATACCTACAGAATGGGGGACTGTATTCTGGAAAGCAATGACTTTGAAAAGGATCTAAGAGTTAGTGTGGACAAACAACTCAATGTGAACTTCCAGTATGATGCTGCGGTGAATTATTATTATTTTTACCACTAATCGTGTTTTTTATGAGAGTAAATGACTGCCAGACTGTATTTATTTCCTGTTTACATAGACTCTTACTTTCTTGCTTTATGCTCCTCTAAACATTCACAACTAACACTACAGATGGTGCCTCTGAGGTAACCAAGAATGGTGCTCCATTATGCTAGGCTACATACCAGGTAGATAGTCCTTGCCCTGAAGAGCTTACAATTTAAATAGATGTAACTCTTCTGCCAGGCCAAGCTGATAGCAGCAAGGGCCCGGTTCAGTACACAGGGGTTCCCTCTCATCAAAGCAAATGCAAAACTGGCTCGAGCCCTCACCCAGTGACCTGGGAAAATTCTTACACACGCCCTGGGCGCCTCAAGGAGGCAATACTTCCCCTCTTGCAAGCACAGAGTCTCAGTGTAGTAGAGAATCTTTAATAACATGAGGTAAACAACATCAGCATTAAATTGGGGAAACACCACAACTAGTGTTCATTAACCAAACCATGAGCAAAGACCCACCCCAGAAAAATTGGGCCACATCCTTTCCCTCGGGTTCTTGAGTCCCAGAACCCAAACGTCTCTTGAGTCCAGCAATCCACAAATCACCCAAAGTCCAAAAAGTCCAGCCCCAGAGTTCAAAAGTTCAGCTGCAGAATGTTACTCCCCAGTCTGGCTAAAATGTGCCTGTGGGGGGGGGAAAGAGGTAAGGGGCACCTTACGTATCCTGAATCTGACTGCCCCACAGGGCTCTGCTCTGCTACGCTGTCTCACAAACGGCTCTGCTCCACCACGACCGGCTCCGCTCTGCACAGCTCGCCATCTCATGAACACACTGCTGTCTCACGAACGGCTCCGCTCAGCTCACCGTCTCACGAACAGCTCCGCTCCACCACGACCGGCTCCGCTCTGCACAGCTCGCCGTCTCACGAACAGCTCTTCTCACCCCGCTGTCTCACGAACAGCACCGCTGCACAGTAGATCTTCCCGCTCCCCACTACTTGACACAGTGCTCAGTGATTTCAGCTCGTAGTAGTGGGAGCCTTAGTGCTGGTGCACCATAAGGCTAAAGTGAATTCAGCACAGTACCTGTAGCAAGACTCTTAATAGACCCAAAATTAGCTCTGACATTCCACAGTGGAGAGAGACAGAGGTGCAATTGGTGCTTCAGACCCTCACAAACGGGCCTACACCACCAGGTACTAATACCTGTCTTAGGTCTCTCTCAGTTCACAGAGTTTTGGAACCCATGTCCCTTGCCTAGCGAGTGCTACTCAGTTGATGGTGAGTCCCTCCATCATAACAAAAGGCCAAGTACAGTTCCAAGCACAGGGTAATAACAATTTATTCTTCCCGCCCCAAAAACAGAGACACCGGGGATCCCACAACAGCCAAAGTGACCATTTGGGCAGTTATGGCCTCATTCTAGGTGGGGTGGGTATGCCTATGCAAATGAGATGAGCCCCTGAAGTTCTTTTCCACAACTTGCCACACCTCACCACCAGATGTCAGGGTGGAGCCCACCCTGACTCTGCTTACATAGACAAGACAGGTTTCAGAGTAACAGCCGTGTTAGTCTGTATTCGCAAAAAGAAAAGGAGTACTTGTGGCACCTTAGAGACTAACCAATTTATTTGAGCATGAGCTTTCGTGAGCTACAGCTCACTTCATCAGATGCATACCGTGGAAACTGCAGCAGACTTTATATATACACAGAGAATATGAAACAATACCTCCTCCCACCCCACTGTTCTGCTGGTAATAGCTTATCTAAAGTAATCGTCAGGTTAGGCCATTTCCAGCACAAATCCAGGTTTTCTCACCCTCCACCCCCCCACACAAATTCACTCTCCTGCTGGTGATAGCCCATCCAAAGTGACAACTCTTTACACAATGTGCATGATAATGAAGTTAGGCCATTTCCTGCACAAATCCAGGTTCTCTCACTCCCTCACCCCCCTCCAACAACCCACCCCCATACACACACAGACTCACTCTCCTGCTGGTAATAGCTCGTCCAAACTGACCACTCTCCAAGTTTAAATCCAAGTTAAACCAGAACATCTGGGGGGGGGGGTAGGAAAAAACAAGAGGAAATAGGCTACCTTGCATAATGACTTAGCCACTCCCAGTCTCTATTTAAGCCTAAATTAATAGTATCCAATTTGCAAATGAATTCCAATTCAGCAGTTTCTCGCTGGAGTCTGGATTTGAAGTTTTTTTGTTTTAAGATAGCGACCTTCATGTCTGTGATTGCGTGACCAGAGAGATTGAAGTGTTCTCCGACTGGTTTATGAATGTTATAATTCTTGACATCTGATTTGTGTCCATTTATTCTTTTACGTAGAGACTGTCCAGTTTGACCAATGTACATGGCAGAGGGGCATTGCTGGCACATGATGGCATAAATCACATTGGTGGATGTGCAGGTGAACGAGCCTCTGATAGTGTGGCTGATGTTATTAGGCCCTGTGATGGTGTCCCCTGAATAGATATGTGGGCACAATTGGCAACGGGCTTTGTTGCAAGGATAAGTTCCTGGGTTAGTGGTTCTGTTGTGTGGTATGTGGTTGTTGGTGAGTATTTGCTTCAGGTTGCGGGGCTGTCTGTAGGCAAGGACTGGCCTGTCTCCCAAGATTTGTGAGAGTGTTGGGTCATCCTTTAGGATAGGTTGTAGATCCTTAATAATGCGTTGGAGGGGTTTTAGTTGGGGGCTGAAGGTGACGGCTAGTGGCGTTCTGTTATTTTCTTTGTTAGGCCTGTCCTGTAGTAGGTAACTTCTGGGAACTCTTCTGGCTCTATCAATCTGTTTCTTTACTTCCGCAGGTGGGTATTGTAGTTGTAAGAAAGCTTGACAGAGATCTTGTAGGTGTTTATCTCTGTCTGAGGGGTTGGAGCAAATGCGGTTGTATCGTAGAGCTTGGCTGTAGACGATGGATCGTGTGGTGTGGTCAGGGTGAAAGCTGGAGGCATGCAGGTAGGAATAGCGGTCAGTAGGTTTCCGGTATAGGGTGGTGTTTATGTGACCATTGTTTATTAGCACTGTAGTGTCCAGGAAGTGGATCTCTTGTGTGGACTGGACCAGGCTGAGGTTGATGGTGGGATGGAAATTGTTGAAATCATGGTGGAATTCCTCAAGGGCTTCTTTTCCATGGGTCCAGATGATGAAGATGTCATCAATATAGCGCAAGTAGAGTAGGGGCTTTAGGGGACGAGAGCTGAGGAAGCGTTGTTCTAAATCAGCCATAAAAATGTTGGCATACTGTGGGGCCATGCGGGTACCCATAGCAGTGCCGCTGATCTGAAGGTATACATTGTCCCCAAATGTGAAATAGTTATGGGTAAGGACAAAGTCACAAAGTTCAGCCACCAGGTTAGCCGTGACATTATCGGGGATAGTGTTCCTGACGGCTTGTAGTCCATCTTTGTGTGGAATGTTGGTGTAGAGGGCTTCTACATCCATAGTGGCCAGGATGGTGTTATCAGGAAGATCACCGATGGATTGAAGTTTCCTCAGGAAGTCAGTGGTGTCTCGAAGGTAGCTGGGAGTGCTGGTAGCGTAGGGCCTGAGGAGGGAGTCTACATAGCCAGACAATCCTGCTGTCAAGGTGCCAATGCCTGAAATGATGGGGCGCCCAGGAGTTCCAGGTTTATGGATCTTGGGTAGTAGATAGAATATCCCAGGTCAGGGTTCCAGGGGTGTGTCTGTGCGGATTTGATCTTGTGCTTTTTCAGGAAGTTTCTTGAGCATATGCTGTAGTTGCTTTTGGTAACTCTCAGTGGGATCATAGGGTAATGGCTTGTAGAAACTCGTGTTGGAGAGCTGCCGAGCAGCCTCTTGTTCATATTCCGACCTATTCATGATGACAACAGCACCTCCTTTGTCAGCCTTTTTGATTATGATGTCAGAGTTGTTTCTGAGGCTGTGGATGGCATTGCGTTCCGCATGGCTGAGGTTATGGGGCAAGTGATGCTGCTTTTCCACAATTTCAGCCCGTGCACGTCGGCGGAAGCACTCTATGTAGAAGTCCAGTCTGCTGTTTTGACCTTCAGGAGGAGTCCACCTAGAATCCTTCTTTCTGTAGTGTTGGTAGGGAGACCTCTGTGGATTAGTATGTTGTTCAGAGGTATTTTGGAAATATTCCTTGAGTCGGAGACGTCGAAAATAGGATTCTAGGTCACCACAGAACTGTATCATGTTCGTGGGGGTGGAGGGGCAGAAGGAGAGGCCCCGAGATAGAACAGCTGCTTCTGCTGGGCTGAGAGTAAAGTTGGATAGGTTAACAATATTGCTAGGTGGGTTGAGGGAACCATTGCTGTGGCCCCTTGTAGCATGTAGTAGTTTAGAAAGTTTAGTGTCCTTTTTCTTTTGTAGAGAAGCAAAGTGTGTGTTGTAAATGGCTTGTCTAGTTTTAGTAAAATCCAGCCACGAGGAAGTTTGTGTGGAAGGTTGGTTTTTTATGAGAGTATCCATTTTTGAGAGCTCATTCTTAATCTTTCCCTGTTTGCTGTAGAGGATGTTGATCAGGTGATTCCGCAGTTTCTTTGAGAGCGTGTGGCACAAGCTGTCAGCATAGTCTGTGTGGTATGTAGATTGTAATGGATTTTTTACCTTCAGTCCTTTTGGTACGATGTCCATCTGTTTGTATTTGGAAAGGAAGATGGTGTCTGTCTGTATCTGTGCAAGTTTTTTCATGCAGTTGATAGATTTCCACTCCATACGGCTAAATGCAGTGCCTTGCATAATGACAGGTTTCAGAGTAACAGCCGTGTTAGTCTGTATTCGCAAAAAGAAAAGGAGTACTTGTGGCACCTTAGAGACTAACCAATTTATTTGAGCATGAGCTTTCGTGAGCTACAGCTCACTTCATCAGATGCATACCGTGGAAACTGCAGCAGACTTTATATATACACAGAGAATATGAAACAATACCTCCTCCCACCCCACTGTCCTGCTGGTAATAGCTTATCTAAAGTAATCTTCAGGTTAGGCCATTTCCAGCACAAATCCAGGTTTTCTCACCCTCCACCCCCCCACACAAATTCACTCTCCTGCTGGTGATAGCCCATCCAAAGTGACAACTCTTTACACAATGTGCATGATAATGAAGTTAGGCCATTTCCTGCACAAATCCAGGTTCTCTCACTCCCTCACCCCCCTCCAACACAGACTCACTCTCCTGCTGGTAATAGCTCATCCAAACTGACCACTCTCCAAGTTTAAATCCAAGTTAAACCAGAACATCTGGGGGGGGGGTAGGAAAAAACAAGAGGAAATAGGCTACCTTGCATAATGACTTAGCCACTCCCAGTCTCTATTTAAGCCTAAATTAATAGTATCCAATTTGCAAATGAATTCCAATTCAGCAGTTTCTCGCTGGAGTCTGGATTTGAAGTTTTTTTGTTTTAAGATAGCGACCTTCATGTCTGTGATTGCGTGACCAGAGAGATTGAAGTGTTCTCCGACTGGTTTATGAATGTTATAATTCTTGACATCTGATTTGTGTCCATTTATTCTTTTACGTAGAGACTGTCCAGTTTGACCAATGTACATGGCAGAGGGGCATTGCTGGCACATGATGGCATAAATCACATTGGTGGATGTGCAGGTGAACGAGCCTCTGATAGTGTGGCTGAAGTTATTAGGCCCTGTGATGGTGTCCCCTGAATAGATATGTGGGCACAATTGGCAACAGGCTTTGTTGCAAGGATAAGTTCCTGGGTTAGTGGTTCTGTTGTGTGGTATGTGGTTGTTGGTGAGTATTTGCTTCAGGTTGCGGGGCTGTCTGTAGGCACCCTGACCACACCACACGATCCATCGTCTACAGCCAAGCTCTGCGATACAACCGCATTTGCTCCAACCCCTCAGACAGAGACAAACACCTACAAGATCTCTGTCAAGCTTTCTTACAACTACAATACCCACCTGCGGAAGTAAAGAAACAGATTGATAGAGCCAGAAGAGTTCCCAGAAGTTACCTACTACAGGACAGGCCTAACAAAGAAAATAACAGAACGCCACTAGCCGTCACCTTCAGCCCCCAACTAAAACCCCTCCAACGCATTATTAAGGATCTACAACCTATCCTAAAGGATGACCCAACACTCTCACAAATCTTGGGAGACAGGCCAGTCCTTGCCTACAGACAGCCCCGCAACCTGAAGCAAATACTCACCAACAACCACATACCGCACAACAGAACCACTAACCCAGGAACTTATCCTTGCAACAAAGCCCGTTGCCAATTGTGCCCACATATCTATTCAGGGGACACCATCACAGGGCCTAATAACATCAGCCACACTATCAGAGGCTCGTTCACCTGCACATCCACCAATGTGATTTATGCCATCATGTGCCAGCAATGCCCCTCTGCCATGTACATTGGTCAAACTGGACAGTCTCTACGTAAAAGAATAAATGGACACAAATCAGATGTCAAGAATTATAACATTCATAAACCAGTCGGAGAACACTTCAATCTCTCTGGTCACGCAATCACAGACATGAAGGTCGCTATCTTAAAACAAAAAAACTTCAAATCCAGACTCCAGCGAGAAACTGCTGAATTGGAATTCATTTGCAAATTGGATACTATTAATTTAGGCTTAAATAGAGACTGGGAGTGGCTAAGTCATTATGCAAGGTAGCCTATTTCCTCTTGTTTTTTCCTACCCCCCCCCCCAGATGTTCTGGTTTAACTTGGATTTAAACTTGGAGAGTGGTCAGTTTGGACGAGCTATTACCAGCAGGAGAGTGAGTCTGTGTGTGTATGGGGGTGGGTTGTTGGAGGGGGGTGAGGGAGTGAGAGAACCTGGATTTGTGCAGGAAATGGCCTAACTTCATTATCATGCACATTGTGTAAAGAGTTGTCACTTTGGATGGGCTATCACCAGCAGGAGAGTGAATTTGTGTGGGGGGGTGGAGGGTGAGAAAACCTGGATTTGTGCTGGAAATGGCCTAACCTGACGATTACTTTAGATAAGCTATTACCAGCAGAACAGTGGGGTGGGAGGAGGTATTGTTTCATATTCTCTGTGTATATATAAAGTCTGCTGCAGTTTCCACGGTATGCATCTGATGAAGTGAGCTGTAGCTCACGAAAGCTCATGCTCAAATAAATTGGTTAGTCTCTAAGGTGCCACAAGTACTCCTTTTCTCTATAGACAAGACAGGTGCAGGGTTGGGGCCCGGCTGTGACACACAAGCAGAGTGAGCAACATGATGGTGACAGACAGTAAGTTAGTTCCACAATATTTTGGGGGTTTAGGGGGGATAAACTAAATGTAAAGAAAAGAGGAGGGAGAGGGGACATTGTAGACAAGGGCTGTGAGGGGACAGGGCAAAGGAGAAGATAAGAAGGTTAGGTGTGGAGTGAAGAGACTGAAGAAGGACGGGGGAGTGCAGGGGGTTGTCCAGTTAAAACTGGAGTTCTCTGAATGCCAAAGGTCCTGTTTTGGCAGTTTCTCTTCTTACCAGCTGGACTCTCTGGTTGGCTCCTCTCTGCACTTTTTCTTTACACAGCAGGAACGGGAGGCACCACCTGATTCCTAGTGACCCCAGAGTTGGGAGCAGGGGGCTCCCCTGCACAGTTCCAGGTTCAGGGACATGCTTCCAAGGCAACTGGGTCTCATTTTACTTCCTGCTCTGCTTTTGCTGCTGGAGACAAGGACTAATGTGATCCTTGGATATACAAATAGTACTCTAGGGGGAATTCTGCACCACTGCACATGCACAGAATTTATGTCCCCTGCAGATTTCTTTGCTTCCCCACAGAAAAATGACTTTCTGATGGGGAAGCAAAGGGAACCCACAAGAGCAGTCATGAAACCCTCCCCAGCAGTAAGTTTTGCATGCCCAGGGCAGCCGGAAGAGAGGTAAATCACTGTGGGGCAGGAGGTGGGATTGGGAAAGACCCAGCTGGTGGCTCCTACCCTGCATCAGGCTCAGCTGTTAGTCCCAGCTGGACTGGAGAGGACAGGACTTCCTCTTCCCCTGCATGGCATCCAAACCAGATCAGACCCACCTCCAGATTTTGCCCCTGACTGTAGGAAGCTCTGCAAATTGCACCACCCCCCTGTGCTTCCTACCCCTTCGCTCCTCAGCTACAGGGGGAGGGATCACCGTACATGGAGCTGCTCCCCCATCTGTGCATCCAGACCCTTTTATACCCAGACCCTCCTGCTGAGCATCACCTCCCTGCACACAGACCCTACCCGATGAGCCCCATTCCCCTGCACCTAGTCCATCCCGACAAGCTACCTGCACCCAAATTACCACCAGACCAAGCCCCAACTAGCTGCACCTGGATCCCCACACCACTGAGCCCCACTCCCCGGGGTGGGAGGGGGTAGCTGCACAATGATCTCCCACCTTTGTGCAGACAGTGGCCTGTGCGCCCGAATGCCATATTGGAGCCTCCATATTTATTTGACAAATAAAATTTGCAGAATTTTCCAGAATTTTAAAATATTGTGCACAGAATTTTAATTTTTTTGGTGCAAATTTTTTTATTTTTTGACACAGAATGCCCTCAGGAGTAAAATGGGAATGGTGAGTAGGAATAGGGAGGTGATTTTACTTTTGTATGCATCATTGATTAGATTAATACTAGAATATTGCATACAGTTCTGGTGTCCGCATTTTTAAAAGTGATGAAAAATTGGAGTGTGTGCAGAAAAGAGCCACAAAAATTATTCAGTAGCTGAGAAATGGCATTACAGTGAGAAACTTTAAGCTAAACAGATGGAGCTCTTTATCAAAAAGAAGATTGAACGGTGATTGATTACAGTGTATAAGTATTTTCATGAAAAGAAATTACTGGGTACTGAAGGGCTCTTTAATCTAGTGAAGAAAGTCATAACAAGAACCCGTGGCTAGAAGCTGAAGCCAGACAAATTCAAATAAGGCACAGTATTTTAACAGTGAGGGTGATTAGCCATTGGAACATACTACTGAGATCAGTATTGGATTCTCATCTTAAGTCTGAATGCCTTTCTGAAAGATAAAACAATGGGGAGTCCTTGGGGCACCTTAGAGACTAACAAATTTATTTGGCCATAAGCTTTTGTGGGATATAACCCACTTCATCAGATGCATGGAGTGGAAAATACAGTAAGCAGGTATAAATATACAGCACATGAAAAGATGGGAGTTTGGTAAGGACTTCTTGTTGTTTTACTGATACAGACTAACACAGCTACCCCTCTGAAACCTTTTTGAAAGATCAGGTTTAGCCAAACACATTATTATTTAGTCAAACAATTTATTTGGCTCAATACAAAGATAGCTGCATGCAATTTAAGAGCCTGCGGTGGGCCAGAGATCAGACTGGATGATCTAATGGTCCCTTCTGGTCTTAAACTCTAAACAGAGTTCAAGAGATAGCCACTGTTTTTCACCCAGTGTCAACTACGTCTATTCAGAGTACATCTAAACAACACAATGTTATAAAAACTGGTTGTTGCAAGAGCCTTTACACTAGCACTCCCAGAACTGCTATTACCAGTAGAGATGCAAATCTTTGTAAAAAGACACTAAAATAGACAAGACCTTAAAGAGAGGGAACTTGGTTCTGAGACAGCTTTGATAGATCAAGGCTCAGTTTCTTGCTTGCTTTGTGCTTGTTTCATAGATTGCTAAAGAAGTTGTTCTTTGCTTCGGGAGGACAGTCCAGAAGAATTCCTCAACTATATTTTTGGAATTAATTTCCCTTCAGAATATACATTATCAGCATTGTCAGATGCTTTTTACTATGTGTGGTCTACAGCAAGTACAATTTATGGTACTCATCTTAGCCCATCCAATGATACTTTCTTGAGACTTTACTGGCAAACATGAGAAGAACAGAAAGTTAGCAGATACAGCTTTTAGGATTTCCAAAGATATTGGAAATACATAATATATGACATTAAAATATCAAAACCTTCACTAACAATTAACACAGTTTGTGTCCCTGTGTTTCATTTTCTTTGTAAAGTTGATTGGCCTTTGAAATTTTCCATTAGAACAATCGATGAACTATGATCTCTGTTGTCCCTTGGGCACTATGTATGGATTTAAATTTATGGTCATACTGCACATTTGAGATAACCATTTGGACTGTGCCAGCCATAAGAGTTATTTTAATTTACTATTTAAATTATTGAGGATTGAGAGAGTTGCAGGGAAAGAGATTCACAGGACTTATAAATATATAGGGCTTAATCCAACTCTTATTGAAGTCAGTGGGAATTTAAATGAGGCCCAGAATGAGACTAAAAATCATAAAAACTCAATGTACAATTTATCTATAAGTAGATACATAAAACTATGCCAGCAAGCGATGTGAGAGAATATAAGATAGTAGGGAATGTACTGCACAACACATGTAAGCCACTGAGTTCATAGTGTTGGGCTCCTTACATGGCATAAATGTGTAACTTATTAGCGATGAAGCGAATTTGTTGGATATTATTTTTATACCATACAAGAGTGTATTACAGAGCAACTGTATGTAACCTCCAACTACTAGAAATAACAAAATAATGAGATTTAATGATGGCTGTGATTTCTGACTGCGTGTGCGTTTGTGTGCATGTGTTTGCCCTCAGACCAGAAATATGCCCACTTCTACCCTTTTACAGAAATAGGGTACACTTGGACAAAGATCTCAATTCAGTTAGCTTTATATATAATCATACGGGGACCAGAAGTTTCTTCAAGAAAAGAAAAACATTTATATTTATATGTTTTTCTTTTCTTGAAGAAACTTCTGGTCCCCAGATGATTTCTCCAACATGTTACCTGTCATGAACAGTTGATGTAATAAGTAATGGCTTTCTAGATATATGTCTATAACACTGATAATTGTCAGAAGACCAGAGGCTCTCAAATTTCTAAAAAAAGATTGGACTAATCCCAGACTGGCCTGAAACTGGAGCTGTTGTCAGATTTTAGCATACTAAACACTGGAGGAAAGTAGAAGGGGACTTAATGTTAGTAAAAGCAGATATATTTAACTTCAGTGTTTTCAAAGATGTTTTACTATCTGATCATCTTACAATAGAACCTCAGAGTTACGGATATTTCAGGAATGGAGGTGGTCTGTAACTCTGAACAAAATGAAGCTCTGGCTCCAGCAGTTCACACTCCGGGCCAGGTTCCAGAGGCAACTAGGCAGCTTCTTTTCCTGGGCAAGCTTGTTCCCCTCCGGAGGGAGGGTGGTGGGGGTGAAAACAACATGTCCCTCTCCCGGCAGGGGTGGTGGTGGTGAAAACAGCATGTCCCTCTCCCGGCTGGTGGAAGGCGGGGGGGGGAGGTGAAAACGGGGCTGACAGGAAAGCAGCACAGACCCCAATGCTGGTTCTGCTACACCTGTCTTGGGTTGGCAGTGGGGGCTCACAGCTTTGCCTGAGAATCGTAGCGTCTTCAACTCCTAGTTGTAAGTGGGTGCCCCACACCTGGGGGTAGGGGTAGGGATGGAAACAGGCAGCCCAGATATGCCTACCTTTAAGATGCAATATAGGCACAATGCAGTATATTTTTTTTGGTCTCTGCTGCTGCCTGATTGGTTATTTCCGGTTTCACATGGTGTCCAGTTGGCTGGTCAGTCTATAACTCTGGTGTTTGTATCGTTGAGGTTCTACTGCACGACTAAAATATGCTTTAACTACCTTTTTGCAGTATATAGCACGGAGTGGGCAAACTTTTTGGCCTGAGGGCCTCATCAGGTTTCAGAAACTGTATGAAGGGCTGGTTAGGGAAGGCGCTGCCTCCCCAGACAGCCAGGCATGGCCTGGCCCCTGTCCTCTATCCGACTCCCCCTGCTTCTCGCCCCCTGATGGCTCCCCCGGGACTCCTGCCCCATCCAACCCCCCGCTCTCTGTCTCTGATTGTCCCCAAGCCCCCCACCCCTAACTGCCCCCACCGCCTCATCCAACCCCCCCTCTCCTTCCTGACTGCCCCCCCGGGACCCCTGCCCCATCCAACCACCCCTTCTCCCTGACCGCCCCCGGAACCCCTGCCCCCATTCAACGCTCCTGTTCCCCACCCTCTGACCGCCCCGACCCTTATCCACACCCCCGGCCTCCCCTGCCCTCTATCCAGCCCGCTCCCCCGCTCCCTGCCCCCTTACTGCGCTGCCTGGAGCACCAGGATAGGCAGCCGCACCGCCCGGCTGGAGCCAGCCATGCACCGCACAGCACAGAGCACCAGGTCAGGCCAGGCTCTGCAGCTGCGCTGCCCCAGGAGCTCACAGCCCTGCTGCCCAGAGCATGGTGCCGGCGGCGCAGTGAGCTGAGGCTGCAGGGGAGGAGGGGACAGCAGAAATGTAACTGTTCTTTTTTTTTTTCATCTTGAGATTTTTTTTTCCTATTCTGTCCCATCCCTCAAAACAGATCTGTGCTGTAAGGAGGGGAATAACTTTGCGTTAGTGAAGCCAGCATTGTTGCTGGGAAGCTTGCCACTTTCTTGCAGCAAAATTATCCAAAGGAAAATGATGGCCCAAGGCACCCGACTCCAGTCAAATGATAATTGAGAGGGCGAGTTCCTATAAAGCAGTGGTTCTCAGCCTGCGGGCTGCATGCGGCCCCATTAGCACACAGCTGCGGCCCCGCTGTATGCTTTAAAAAAAATGCAAAATTTGCTGCTCTGGTCTGGCAGGGGTGGGGTTGACTGATGGGGAGACAGTGTCTTGCAGCCTCTGCCAGCACTCCTGCCAGCAGGCGGGCTGGTGAGTGCCGCAGGAGGCAAGAGAGTGTGTATGTAGGTAGGTTGGAAAGGGGGTGCTCTGGCCAGTGAGGGGGTGGGGGATGCTGGGAACTAGGGGTTTGCTGGGGTGCTGCAGCACTCCCAGGTTTTAGGTGGAGCTCCGCTCCTGGCCCCGCCTCTCAGGTCCTGGCTGCCAGCCTCCACCGGGCACTCTGCTCCTGGCCTGGTGCCGGGGGTCCCGGCTGCCTGTCTGCGGACTGTGGCACTCAGGTTCTGGCGGCCTGGCCCTGTGTGGTGGGGTCTGGATCCGGCTGCTGTCCAGCCCCGCACAGTGGGGTCTGGCTGCTGGCTGCTGCCCATCCCCATGTGGCAGGGTCCTGGGATCTGGCCGCCCAGCCCCACGCAGTGGAATTTGGGGTCCGGCTGCCCAGCCCCATGGGGTGGGTCTGGATCTCGGTTGCTCAGCTCTGCTCCTGGCCCTGCTGTGGGCAGGGGCGCTGGGCATAGGGAACTGAGGGCAGTTTTGGGGGGGGGGGGCACTGTGGTTCTTAACCTGTGGCCCACGTAACAGATAAAAAATAATACACCTATTGAGAACCATTGCTATAAAGGAACATTAAAAAGGCAGAGAATGGAATATATTCTTTTCTCAGTGATAATGCACAGTGCTTTCAACGGTTATGTTTTAATTTGTTTCTGGGAGGGCATAAGTGTGAGCTATTCCATGATGAAGCATTAAGTTCCATTACATGCAGAATTAGTTTCGATATCAGTGAGTATGTACAACTGTCACTGGATATAGAAGTTTCAATGCCTAGGGGATTGCCACTGTCTGTTTGCAGATGGATTTGTTGAAAAGATATTTATAAAAATTTTGTTCAGGTGATTGATTTTGAAAAGGTTTTTGATTCTCTTGAAAAGTCTCACTTATTTTAAGTTTTATTTTAAGTTTCAGAAGTGGCTGGGATTGGCCTTAAATAATGCACCAAATCCACAGTATTACCTTTAATAGATTCCAAGGCCAGAAGGGACCACTGAGATCATGTAGTCTGACTTCCCGTATAACATGGGCCATGGAATTTCCCCCAAATAATTCCTAGAGCAGATCTTTTAGAAAAACATCCAATCTTGATTTAAAAATTGTCAGTGATGGAGAATCCACCACCACCATCATAAATTGTTCCAGTGGTTAATTACTCTCACTGTCAGAAATGTATGCCTTATTTCCAGTCTGAATTTGTCCAGCCATTAGATCATGTTATACCTGTCTCTGCCAGATTGAAGAGCCTATTATTAAATATTTGTTCCTCATGTAGGTACTTACAGAGTATAATCAAGTCACCCCTTAACCTTTTCTTTGTTAAACTAAATAGATTGAGCTCATTCAGTCTGTCACCATAATGCATGTTTTCTAATCCTTTAATCATTTGTGTGGCTCTCCTTTGAACCCTCTCTAATTTATCAACATCCTTCCTGAATTATGGGCAACTGAACTGGATGCAACATTCCAACAGCAGTTGCACCAGTCCCAAATACAAAGGTAAAATAACCTCTCTACTTCTACTCGAGAGTCACCTGTTCATATAGGGCGACCATATGTCCCGATTTTATAGGAACAGTCCTGATTTTTGGGGTCTTGTTTAGGCTCCTATTACCCCTCACCCCCATCCCGATTTTTCACATTTGCTGTCTGGTCACCCTATGTTCATAGCTTGAAGGATTGCATTAGCCCTCTTGGCCCAGTGTCGCACTGGGAGCCATGTTCAGCTGATTATCTAGCACAACCCCTGAATCTTTTTCAGTCATTGCCTACCAGGATAGACTCCTCTGTCCTGTAAAATTTCCACAGGAAATTTCAATATTTAATTGAAAGAAAGAAACAAACAAAAAACCCTTGAAGCCTGAAAACTGATTTGTTTTTTAGCTGCTTTTTGATATTTCACTGTAAAGTCAAACAGTTTTTCCTCCCTCCTCTCCCCTATCCCAAGAAAAAAATCTTCCAACCAGCTCTAATTATTGTAATGAAGAGAATTTTGCCTGTGGAAATAATGATGTATTTTAAACTCAAACCTTACATAAGTCCTCATCCAGGACTCCCACTGACTTGAATGGGAGTTGCATTTTTGTAACAGTGGCAAAGCTATACCCTTCTATAATATGTTATTGATAAAATGTTTACATTATATACTTATGCATTACTTCCTAGGACTCAGATGATTATTCATATATATATTCTAGAATTTAGGGCCTGATTCAGAACTCATTGAAGGCAGTGGAAATCTTACAATTAATTTCAATGGGATTTGGATCAGGCACTTATTGAGGGGACAGATTCTAGAATTCAGCATGAACTCTTTCTAAAAATTATGGCTTCAGAAGTGTCTATCTATGTTAGTTATATTTAAGTCTTATTCAGAGGATGGGTTTGACCTCTAGGTATAGTTCTTTGTTTGAGAGAGAGTACACAATCGATATACCGCTATGTCGGTGTTCATAATTACTGAGGATTCTTTGTATGATTTGTTTTTATCAATAAGTTGTGATTCAGCAAGACACTTAAACTATGTTTAAGCATAAGAGGAGTCCCATTGATTCTGTCATTGGCCTGTGGCACAACTTTGGGTAAATGACTTCACCTCTCCGTTCTTCTGTTTTCAATCTTGTCCAACTCCATCATCAGCTCATGAAGGCAGGGATTCTCTCTCATTGTTTTCGTACAGTGTTGCAGAAAGAGGGCCCAATATTGGGCCTCATGTTCTACTGTAGTACTGTTATTTTTTAGTATTTGTAACTTGGATTGAGGTTTGTCTGGTTTTTTAAAAATTCTACTGGTAAAAAGTACATTCGTACTGATGAACTTTAGGATTGTGTCACAATTCCTTCGGTTTAAGGTAGTATACGTCGCTCTGACATGTGATAGCTCCTGTAGCAATGGTTGTCCAAGTCACTTTGGTAAGAAAAGAACAGAATGGTTATACAATATAGCCAGGGATGTGTACTTCTGACATTAGTTGCATGAAGAACTAAAATTACCACTTCACATAACTCTATCACAGTCATCACTAACTACATATAAACTGATGCCAACCAGGAATTACAAATAAAGCTATCAGCCCTGCAGATATAGAACCGATTTACTGAATTTCTCCGAAACTCTTAATTTCTTATGACGTGGTCATTAAGGAATTACAAATAAAGCTATCAGCCCTGCAGATATAGAACCGATTTACTGAATTTCTCCGAAACTCTTAATTTCTTATGACGTGGTCATTAACTCTAATATCACAGAGAATAATCTATATGAGTGGCTACTTTGTTACTTTGCATTTATGTTCACCTTTTACTCTTTTTTTCTTTTTGATTTTCTTTTTATTTCTATTCTTCATAGTTGAAATACTTAATATGTATAATACAATGATTTATGGCTCTTTGATAAAATTAATGTTAAGAATTGCAGGCATGTACCTCTTATGATGTGTGATTGTTGTATACGGAGAATTCTAGACACTAGTGTAAACTTAAACACAGTTTCCTAGTGCGAAGTCATTCTTGCTATGTACCCCAACATCTGATACCTGAGTTATATGATTTATTTCATGTCAGCTGGCTTTTGCATATTAATATGCATGTTTGTTTAACTTTAGCTTAAGGTTTTAGGAGTGGTCAGAGAAAGAACAGAATCTCATAATTAATATTCCTCTTGCTAGGTTGTGTACATTGTTTCAGTTTCAAATTAAAGCAATGCTCACTCAGGCATTTGCTGCTAATATGTTATAATTATGGAGTTTAAGAGCAATGAAAATTTAATAGGCAATATTTTGAAAACATTGTTGCACTTTGCTTCTTAGCTGAGTTCCATTATAGCAAAGATGTAATCAATATGACCTATTTCATCAGTCTTCAGCATGTCTCAGGGACTATTTAATATATAAAGAAAAAAGGTACTGTAGCTGCTAAAACAGTAAATAAACAGAAGTTGGAAAACCTATGGATTTCCTAAAATACCAGTGTGCAGATTTAAAATTGATTACTGAATTTTATGACATTATTGTACCCCATTTCTCCAGGATTTAAGGTCAGAAGGATACCTTTTTTCAAAACATACTTTAAGATAAAATTAAGGGTATTCATTGAGCTGCCTGTGTTATTTATGTCTGGAGTTTACTCTGCTGGTCTCTTCTCTGTTAAGGAGGGGAGAAAAAAATCTGCATGGACTTGTGATACCTTTTATTGACTATTTTTAATTCAGTTACTTTAAAAAAAACCACCCTGTTGGCTTTTTCATTCGAGTTCACACAAAAAATTGATTTGTGGGAAATGCTCCCAGAGACCCAAATACATCGGGTGTTTGAAACGTTCCGTAAATTAATAGAGTGTACAGAATCTGTCTGAAACTTATAAACTGTAAAAAATAATTATTTCTTCCAGAGCCATTATTTTGTTTTCTTATGTCCCAGATTAGAACTTGAGTAAAATATCCTCAAAAAGCCTATCCTATAAAAACAATCCTATATGTTATACACTCATAGTTGGACATTGAATAGAAATGCTGATTATGAAAATGGTTGACATAAAAATAGAGAACTAAATTAGTCCTGTCATGTTTGTGTTTCTTCTTTGTCTCCCATTATCAGTAAAAATCAAACAGTAGCAGCTTCAGATGACTTAGAATGTCTTTTAAAAAAGCATTTACCACTTTCAGAGATAACAAAATTATACAGTAGAACGGAGAAGACACAGGAGGGATGATACAGTAGACTCATAGAAATGGTACAAATGTATGCGTAAGCATGGCAACTGGAATGAGGAGAGGAGAGACAAGGAACACAACAAAGGAGGACTACATGTTTGTCATAATAATAATAAAAAGTTATCATAAATTACCTAGTCTTGTCATGATTTTTGAGGATTATTTTGTGAATATTAAAAAAAAAACAAAAAACCAGTTTTGACCAAAAAACGTTTTGACCAGATTAATGGGATCTGTTTTTCTGAATTATCTAAAAACTTTTCCATAAGAGACATGCCCCAGGTCCCTTTAAAAGTTCTTTCCATTTCCAGTGTGTGGCTAAGGAATGTCTTGTTGCTATCAAAGATGAGAAATAAGCTTAGAATTTGACATTTATTCTCAACTTAATATCTAAAATTGTTACATCCAGATGGCTCTTTGGTTCTTTAAGTTATGTCTACACTCCACATTTTTGGTGGTGGTGTGTAGGGTATGGGTAGCTACAGGCTATACTCAAAAGGAGGCTGTGTATACACAGTGGGGAGCTGCTACTGGAGTTTTAACTTGCTGCCTCAGCTTGCCAGAGCCTTTCCCTGCTGCCATAGTATTTTACTTACTGTGGCTGGAAAAGACTCTGGCAGCAGGTTGCTATACTGCTAAAAATAACAGTCTAGATATGGGAGGCACTGCTTAGGTCTTGTAGAGTGCATACCCTAAGGGTTTAGGTGAGTCTTTACTCGCTAAACAGTGCCTTGCTGTTTACACTGCTGTTTGTACCCAGGCAAGGTAAGCGCGCAATATGTGTACGCTACACGCTGCTGTAAGGAGTGTGCAGTGTAGACATATTCTTAGCCATACTTCTGGGCCTACTTGTGAAGGAATGGCCCCTTCTTGTCTTGACGACCGTCTTCTGTACCTCACGGTTACCTTGTACATTCACTGTCTGTCTCTGTGTAACCATTTGTTTATCATCAAAACATTAAGGGTGCTAACATTGTATTTCAAAAATAAGGGACTGTTTTCTTAGCACCCCCACTCCACCCCTCCTCCCGGTATCATCATAATCAATAATAATAATAATTAATAAGCAGTACTCACCTACATTCACTAGGGGTATTTTCTGCTGCTTTTTGCAGCACTCAAGCAACTCTCAGTCTCGCTGTACAGAAACGAAAAATAAGGGATGTTCCTTGTAATAAGGGTCGTTCCTTGTAATAAGGGACTGTTGGCAACCCTAGTTAGGGTGTACCACAAGCGTTTGTGTTCCGGAACAAACAGTTTTTAGACTGGTGTTTATAATTGTATTTAATTAAATCAAGTTAATTGGCAATCAGTGAGGTGAAGTTAGAACAGGAATAATAACTCTCTCTGGACAATCCCCAATTAAACAACATTGAGGAAACATTGCAAAGGAGTGTTTGCTGTTGGTATCAGAAGGGATGATTTGGGATTTCTCTAATCCAAACTTTGTCAAAAGTTTGCCTTGAGTTTATTTGTGGTCACTAAGTAATATACTGACCATGTGTACATTTTCTCTCATTTTTCTGCATGGTACACAATGTAAATCAAAAATGTTATATTTCAGGCTTGAGTCTTATTTTTCTCACACTGCAACGGGTCCTACTGAAAGGTGAACTGTCAGGCTGGAGGGAGGTTACCAGTGGAGTTCCTCAAGGATCAGTTCTGGGACCAATCTTATTTAATCTTTTTATTACTGACCTCGGCACAAAAAGTGGGAGTGTGCTAATAAAGTTTGCGGATGATACAAAGCTGGGAGGTATTGCCAATTTAGAGAAGGACAGAGATATCCTACAGGAGGAGCTGGATGACCTTGTAAACTGGAGTAATAGTAATAGGATGAAATTTAATAGTGAGAAGTGTAAGGTCATGCATTTAGGGATTAATAACAAGAATTTTAGTTATAAGCTGGGAACGCATCAATTAGAAGTAACGGAGGAGGAGAAGGACCTTGGAGTATTGCTTGATCATAGGATGACTATGAGCCGCCAATGTGATATGGCTGTGAAAAAAGCTAATGCGGTCTTGGGATGCATCAGGAGAGCTATTTCCAGTAGGGATAAGGAGGTTTTAGTACCGTTATACAAGGCACTGGTGAGACCTCACCTGGAATTCCTTGTGCAGTTCTGGTCTCCCGTGCTTAAGAAGGATGAATTCAAACTGGAATAGGTACAGAGAAGGGCTACTAGGATGATCCGAGGAATGGAAAACTTGTCTTATGAAAGGAGACTCAAGGAGCTTGGCTTGTTTAGCCTAACTAAAAGAAGGTTGAGGGGAGATATGATTGCTCTCTATAAATATATCAGAGGGATAAATACCGGAGAGGGAAAAGAATTATTTAAGCTTAGTACCAATGTGGACACAAGAACAAATGGATATAAACTGGCCACCAGGAAATGTAGACTAGAAATTAGATGAAGGTTTCTAACCATCAGAGGAGTGAAGTTTTGGAACAGCCTTCCAAGGGAAGCAGTGGGGGCAAAAGATTTATCTGGCTTTAAGATTAAACTTGATAAGTTTATGGAGAGATGGTATGATGGGATAACATGGTTTTGGTAATTAAATATTCATGGTAAATAGGCCCAATGGCCTGTGATGGGATATTAGATGGGGTAGGATCTGAATTACCCAGGAAAGAATTTTCTGTAGTATCTGGCTGATGAATCTTACCCATATGCTCAGGGTTTAGCTGATCGCCATATTTGGGGTCGGGAGGAATTTTCCTCCCGGGCAGATTGGAAGAGGCCCTGGAGGTTTTTTGCTTTCCTCTGTAGCATGGGGCACGGGTCACTTGCTGGAGGATTCTCTGCTCCTTGAAGTCTTTAAACCACGATTTGAGGACTTCAAAAGCACAGACATAGGTGAGAGGTTTTTTGCAAGAGTGGTGGGTGAAATTCTGTGGCCTGCGTTGTGCAGGAGGTCAGACTAGATGATCATAACAGTCCCTTCTGAATATCTGTGAAAATCATGATTAACTACACTGAAATCAGTGAAGTACTGTGTATGTAAATAAAATCAGAATCTGGCCCTTCAGATTTGTCAAGAAACCATAATCATAATATAGTTTTAGGCTTTGTGTTTTTTTAAGAGTAATGACATTAAAGCAGTGGTTCTCAAATTTTTGTACTGGTGACCCCCTTCACATAGCAAGCCTCTGAGTGCGACCCCTCCTTATAAATTAAAAACATTTTTTTAAATATTTAATACCATTATAAATGCTGGAGGAAAAGCAGGGTTTGTGGTGGAGGTTGACAGCTTGCGACCCCCCATGTAATAACCTTGTGACTACCTGAGGGGTCCCGACTCCCAGTTTGAGAACCCCTGCATTAGAGATATGTAGTAAATTAAAACTATTTTAAAAAAAGTAAACATTCCCAAGTAGTGCTGGAAAGCAAGCACATCTCTATGTTAGTACATGAGAACTAATTATAAATAGACCAGTCTGAGATATGTAAAATGCAAAAAAGGAAACTAACGTTATAAATTATCAAAATGTAGTAAACGTGAACTGTGATAGCACTCGCCATTAGAAGATTTCAAAGCACATTACAATCATTAATAAACTAGGCCTTGCAACTTCTTCTGCAGATGTATAAAAAAGAAAACTTAGGTGACTTATTCAAAACCACAAGGGTGGTGGGATTAGCTTTTTTTTCAGTTTTGTTTACTCGGTATTCTTCTGTGGATCACAGTACAGAAAATTGAAGTAGGTTTATGTTACAAGGATTTCAGTTGTAAAACTAAATTTCTGAACTTTCACCTTAATAACCACAGTGCTTATACAAAGAAGATATTAAAGAAAAAATGTTTGCCTGAGAGTGCTCCCTGAAGGTCTGCAGGCCAGATTCTCCTCTCACCCAAATGTAAGGTCCTGATGCTGCAACTGGACCCCTGAGTGCCAGCATCCGCTCATGTAGATTCAGTTGCCACATAGGAACTAAATCATTCATTTAGTAGCTCTGCTGAAGTTAGAGGTGCAGTGTAAATAATGTGAGAGCATAATCAGGTTCTGGATGTTCAGTGTTTCTCAGCCATCCAACATGCCACTTAACAGCAGTGGTTAATTTGTAATGAAAGAGGTGCCAGGGCTCAAGCAAGTACAGTAAAAGCTGTGTTATCTGGCACTTTACCAACCGGAAAGCTCTATAAACCAGCATTTCTGATCTTCATTGAAAGTTGGTTTATAGTCCGGGTGGCACAGGGCTAGCAGGCTCCCTACCTGGCTCCGTGTGGCTCCCCGGAAGCGGTGACATGTCCCTGCTGCTCCTAGGCGGAGGAACAGCCACGAAGGGTTCAGAGTGTGGGAGGGAGTGCGGGGTTGGGTCGCGGGAGGGGATGCAGGGTGCTGGATCCGGGCAGTGCTCACCTCAGGTGGTTCTCTGTGAGCAGCAACCTGACCCTGCTGCTCCTAGGTGGAGGCTTGGCTAGGCTTCTAGGTGCTGCCCCTACCCTGAGCGCTAGCTCCACAGCTCCCATTGGCCAGGAACCATGGCCAGTGGGAGGCGTGGGGGTGGCACCTGCGGGCGGAGGCAGCGCACAGAGCTGCCTAGCTGCGCCTCCATCTAGGAGCAGCAGGGACAGGTTGCCGCTTGCGGGGAGCCGCCTGAGGTTAGTGTCACCAGGATCTGGAACCCTGCCCCCTCTCCCGCACCCCAACACCCCTCCCCAAGCCTCCTCCCGCACCCAAACTACCTCCCTCTTAGTTAACCAGCATTTTTTATTTATTGGCACCCCCATTCCCTCAACATGCTGGATAAAAAAGCTTTTACTGAATTTTACTTTCATAGCTGATGCAGCAGCAAGCCCAGAGGTGCCAGGGCTATGAACTGCCCAGCCCTGGCAAGTCCTGACACAAATTACGCACTGCTTAACAAGATCTGAAAAGGTATATCAGGTAGAAAACTAGAAGAAAAATACTACTTTATAGATTCAATTTTTTGTGTTTTGTGGTAGTCACAACCCCTCTTTTCATTCATAATCATATTTGCATTTCAGGGTGTGCAGTTCTCAGCTATTCTAAAAAAATATTGTTGCTATTCAGATACAACCCAGCCACCTGTGTTTACATGTCTCACTTTCATTTTTAAATGGGGTCAAATCACAGTGAAGATGTTTCTTGAAAAAAGTTAACTCCAGAAATTCAAAGGAAAACGTTTTTATTAAAAGTTTTTTTTTCTGTAGCAATATCTATCAAGGCTCTTTTTAAAAAAGTACAGTATTTTGTCGTGAGATCAAAGTCTACTCTCCACATATCAAGAATCTGAAGTGTAGTAAAGTATGAGTGGAATAAAAATCACCGGGAACTTGTACTGAGTCTTGTACCAGACATATTCCTAATAGGAAATGCAGTAATCTTTTTCAGTGTTAAAGGCTCCACTTTTGAGTGTTCAATCCTTTCTGGAAGTTTGGTCAGATAATAGGTTTGCTCCATATTGACGAGAAAGCTGTGGTGTATATTTTTTTGTTTTATGTTTTTGCTTTTTTCATTTCATGCCTCTTATAAATGTGATTGGTTTGGTTTTAGGAGGCTTTTGTTCTAAGGAACTAGGGAAAACATATAATATGTCATTTTTGCGTGGTGCAGTTTTTTCAGTTTTCCAATGTATAGTTTTTTTAAAAGGAGCTTTTATGAACTTTTTTTGGATAGAATAATTCAGGGTTGTTTGAATCCTACCCATACAATGTTGTTTTTTTCAAAATCCAGATTCAATGGAAATGTTCAGCTCTTTTTATACATGAGAAACAATTGGTTTTGGTGTGAATTTTATTAAATGGATCCAAAGTTGGACATATTCCCCTGTCATATGCCAACGCATAGTATGTTATATTGTTGGAATTTCTTATATCAGTCCCAGTGTTTAATTTTCCATATTATGGGTGAGAAGCTAGTCCCCCACCCCTTTTCCTTTGTGTGGCAGAAAGCAGCCACAAACTGTAGATACGGTCTTGTGAGGATTTCTCCTGCACAAGGGAGTCCTTGGGTGGCATAAAGCTGTTCTTGTGGCTCTTACACCATTCCATGCTCTGACACAGGAAATGTTCCCTATGTGACAGCAATCTTTGATAGTGAGAATGGCCCTTTTGGCAGTGGGCAACTGTGTGAAGAATTTGTTCTCTTGCTGGTCCTAAGGTCAGTGGACTATGAAGGTTGCAGTCACCTTTTCCATCCCAACCTCATCCTGTACTGTGCTGAGAACAGCTCAGCTAACTGGAATATCTGGGTCTTCAAATTATATATAAATGTATGGTAATTACTTGATGGATCCTGAGAAAAGTAGTACATTTTTTCTATAACTTAATCTATGTATTTGTGGCTTGACCATAAATTACAAGGAAAATGGAGTTTCTGTTCATACAGATGTAACCTTTTGCAAATTTGTAGCATAGTACAGTTGATTGAGGGAGGCATCAAATAATGATATGTTCCCCTTTGCTTTCAATTTTGTATTTTTTAATTCTGTCTATTTTGGTGGAGTTGACATTCAGGAAAAACTCAGAAGAGAGACTTATGCGGTTGTGTAAATATGCATGCAGACATGTATACCCGCATAAATATATACATGTACACAGAGTGCAAAAAAGCTTTAGTATCTGGCAGTGACAATAGTTTCTTATTGATTTTTAATTGTTTTGTTTTGCACTCAAAAATAGTGAAGGTTAATGTTTGCTTCCAACTAATGACATTGACGTTAGAGATGGGTAAATTTTAATGAGGTTTAGCTCAGATGTATCACTTAATGTGTAGTGTAGCGTGTCTGAACATGAGCCCAAACTTAGCTTGAAACTGCAAATCACAGCTGGAGAATTTGGTACTTTTGAGAGTACCAAGTTTTATCTCATGAAATTGCGTATAATATGATTTGAACTGTGCTGATGTTGGCTTGTTATAAAGCAAAGCAAACACTTAGCCTCCTAAAAGGAAAACTCCAGAAGCAAAATAAACATGCTGCTTAAGTCCCCATAATGCCCTCTGGCAATCTCAGACTGAAATAGCGCTGTGAAAGGAACAGCAGGCAATGTTTTCATATGAAAACATTATGAGTATATGCACCTCCATAACTGGATCTGGGACTTATTTTAATATTAACCTCTCAATCTTGTTCGGGTGTATTCTGTTCTCTTCTATTCAGGTTTTTATACTGCCCTCCTCTGAGGGCCTTCCAGAAATACATTAAGTGACATGATTAATATTTTCCATGAATGACTCAGTCTTGTAGAAGACTTGCTGGGGCAGGCATTGTCTTTCTGTGTATTCGGAAAATACCTAATTCATTTAAGTGCATTATAAATAAATTTGGAGCAACTGCTGTTGATGATGGAACCATACCTCTAGAAGTTCTAAACTAGTCTAAGGGCTTGGATACTACTACATAATTTACACTTTATGTCAGTGTAAATTATGTTGCTCAAGGCTGTGAATGAGCCACCCACATGAGCAATGTAAGTTACACCAACCTAAGTGCTGGTGTGGACAGTGCTATCCGTGGGAGAAGCTCTCCTGCTGATATAGCTACTGCCTCTTGCAGAGGTGGTTTTATTTTGCTGACGGGAGAACTCTCTCCTGTTAGCATAGAGCATCTTCACCAGATGTGCTACAGCGGTTCAGCTGCATTGGTACAGCTGCGCTTCTGTAGCACTTCTAGAGTAGACTAGCCCTAAGTGGGATCCCACTTTTCTTCAGTGGGATTTTAGCCTCCAGTGTTTCTCCCCCAGTCGTACAGTGGCAGTGCAAACACCAAACATAGATACAGCTTTCAGTGCAAATCATGTTGCACAGGTGTGAGTTGTATTTACATTAGAGGTTTTACAGCAATATAGTTATGCCAGAGTTTGAAATTTCAGTGTAGACAAAGCTTGATATTAGTTCAGCACAGCACATCTCCTTGTAATGCCCTGGGTGTAGTATGGAAGCCTCCATGCATCTCATTAGTGTGCTACTTACCATCACTAAATCAGACCCTGCTAATCTGAAAAATGCCTTTTCTGTGTCTGTGGAATCTATGCCTGCTAAGATTTGAGACAAAGACTGTATGATGAAAAGACTGTAAATCTACAATCTGAAGTAAAATGAGACTCTTTAGTAACTGTTACATAACCCTCTTGCCAGTAAAGAGCAAGACTTTCACAAGGCATTTCTAAAAACACCTAATGTGGGTCAGAGCAGTCTCAGCTTGTCAGGAGTCCTTCAGCAATATTTAATGTTACCAAACCCAAGCATTCAAAAATCAAGTTAGGCCGCAAAAAATCATGAGATTATTAAAATTAAAATTCTGGGGTTTTTTATTTGCATGCTGGTTGTTGAGCCTTTAGGGTCCACATTTTTAAGCAATTGTCTGCAGCTGTGAGGGCTAGAGAGGTACCTTTTTTAAAATAAAAGGTGAGATTCTCTTGTCAGCACATGATTCAAAGAGCCTGCAGCTTTAAGAAAAGGACCAAATATCATGAGACTCATGAGAAAAATCATGAATTTTCAACAGCTGCTGCCAGATTTAAACAAACAGTAACATTCTGCTATAGTTACCTTAACTCAACCCATTACTTTCTACAGTCGAAAAATAATCTGACTCCATAATCAGCAGGCTTCCCCTGACTGGTTCTTCCAGGCCACAAACTTTTTCACACTGTACATTGCTGTTTATATGTCAGGGTGGCTGATTCTGACTTGCTGCATGGTGCACTTTATGATAGAAAGATAATTTTTATCACAATTTTTTTATTGCAAAATGGCACATGTTAGATCAAAACTGAATAAGGAATTGTGAGCTGGAGTAAATAATTGACATTAGTTTGAGTATTCACTTGAACTATATTTTATAGTTCATCTCCCCAAAGTGGTTGGAAAAATCATTGCCTACAGGTAGCTGTGTGATCAGTAATTGAAGTAATATTTTTTAAT
Organism: Eretmochelys imbricata; assembly: GCF_965152235.1. Classification (NCBI taxonomy): domain Eukaryota; kingdom Metazoa; phylum Chordata; order Testudines; family Cheloniidae; genus Eretmochelys; species Eretmochelys imbricata. The sequence goes on from NC_135573.1 coordinate 248,667,634, forward strand.
TTAATGATTTTTTAAATATTTATGTTCAGAAATCACATAGGGCCACACTTTTTATCAGTAAAGGCCCAGAAGTGTGTCCCAAAGTGCTTACACATACAGTGCCATGAACAAATCAGTTAATTGCCTGTTTCAGAGTAACAGCCGTGTTAGTCTGTATTCGCAAAAAGAAAAGGAGTACTTGTGGCACCTTAGAGACTAATAAATTAGTTAATTGCTTGTGTACATTAGTTACGTAAATAGCTATTTACACATGAAATTAGCCGTTAGCATGTAGAACTAATGGAAAGTTGGGTGTTGCACAAAACATGGTATTTTGCAGAAACCTCTGCTGCTTCTTTTTAAGAATTTTTACTTTGTTGTTCCAAATGAAGTTTAGTTCTACACTGATGGAGATAAAGTGGTCTCAGGGATTCAGTGTAGTACATGCAAGTAAGCCCATTCTTCTGGCCCTGGCTCTAAGGTCCTATGCCAGAGTATGGTGGACTGGATCTCCCTCTCTCCTCAGCAGTGATGGGATGAGGCATGCTAATAATATATTCCATCTAACCTCACTGAGATCAAGGCAGACTGGGGAAAGTTAATTCAGGATGTGCAATCCAGTTTAGTATAGTACTATTGCCTTGGGCTTGTCTTCATGTGTAAAGAGGAGGAGTGTTGGCTATGTTTCTTTCTCACAGTCCTCGAACGATTGAAGAGGAAGCTAGAGAAGCAAAGCACATCAGGAAAGTTAAGGAGAAAGGATTTCTTGACAGCCATCTGCCACTGGTTTCCGATGTGCTACTTGTACTGGCATAATATCTTTTTAAAGTATAAAGTTAAATTTTAATATTTTTAAGGCTATATCCTTCTATATCAGTTGCCAGCCACAGTCTTTGGATGGAATAACCACTTTCTTGCTTTACTAAAAACTCTACTTTAAGCTCTGTTTTTCCTGGCCATTTTGCTGGTAAGAATTTCTAAGATACCAGATGGGTAGGTGTCAAATGCATAAAGTGTTTCATTTCCCCATTCCCTCCTCCTGCACTGTAATTTATTTTTGTTACTTAGATAATTAGGAGTTGGGAGGAAAAAAAATCAAAAGTTTAAACTATAGCTACAATTTTTGGGCTGGAAAATAAACTGATTTTTAGCATTATTAAACTGCTGTGTGATTGTTAAATAAACCTGTTGGCCCAACAGACATTCCATTAATTTCTTGTGCTTTGTTGGATGGCTAATAACATTTTCCTGTAAACAAGGTGATTTGTTCAATTAACATGACCAGTTAGGTATTATAGAAATTGCTCTTAACAGCTAGTCAATTGTAGTGTTGTTGTGGGTTTTTTTTACATGAAATAAAAGGTTATGTGGAAAGTTCAAATAGCTAACCATGTTGATGTAGACATAGCAATAATAGCTTGTCATAAATATAAAGGGAAGGGTAAACCCCTTTGAAATCCCTCCTGGCCAGGGGAAAGCTCCTCTCACCTGTAAAGGGTTAAGAAGCTAAAGGTAACCTCACTGGCACCTGACCAAAATGACCAATGAGGAGACAAGATACTTTCAAAAGCTGGGAGGAGGGAGAGAAACAAAGGGTCTGTGTGTCTGTCTATATTCTGTCTTTGCCAGGGATAGACCAGGAATGGAGTCTTAGAACTTTTAGTAAGTAATCTAGCTAGGTACGTGTTAGATTATGATTTCTTTAAATGGCTGAGAAAAGAATTGTGCTGAATAGAATAACTATTTCTGTCTGTGTATCTTTTTTGTAACTTAAGGTTTTGCCTAGAGGGGTTCTCTATGTTTTAAATCTAATTACCCTGTAAGGTATCTACCATCCTGATTTTACAGGGGGAATTTCTTTATTTCTATTTACTTCTATTTCTATTAAAAGTCTTCTTGTAAGAAGACTGAATGCTTTTTCATTGTTCTCAGATCCAAGGGTTTGGGTCTGTGGTCACCTGTGCAAATTGGTGATCTTTTTATCCAACATTTCCCTGGAAAGGGGGGGTGCAAGTGTTGGGAGGATTGTTCATTGTTCTTAAGATCCAAGGGTCTGGGTCTGTAGTCACCTAAGCAAATTGGTGAGGCTTTTTACCAAACCTTGTCCAGGAAGTGGGGTGCAAGGTTTTGGGAAGTATTTTGGGGGGAAAGACGTGTGCAGACAGCTCTTCTCCAGTAACCAGTATTAGTTTGGTGGTGGTAGCGGCCAATCCAAGGACAAAGGGTGGAATATTTTGTACCTTGGGGAAGTTTTGACCTAAGCTGGTAAAGATAAGCTTAGGAGGTTTTTCATGCAGGTCCCCACATCTGTACCCTAGAGTTCAGAGTAGGGGAGGAACCTTGCCATAGCTCCACAATGAGAGGAAACTATTATGCTACTGTACTGGTGGAGAAATAAAGGCAGGAGTGCCTCCAACTTTTGCATTCACAGCAGAACCTGAGCTAGTGAGTTCTTAATGGAAATTCTCAGTAGGTGGCTCTGATGCATTACTTACATCTGAGCGGTGATAGCATTTGATCTCTTTTTCATGCTTTGTCTTGCTTTCTCTTAAATGCGATTACTGAATATGAAATTTGTTCCAGTTCTTAAAGCATCTGAGGAGATTCTGTGCTAAGATTATTTCTTACTGTCTTGGCTTCGAGAGGCTTTTTTCCCCAATAAATATCCATTCTCAAAGGTAGAGGCGCATTCTCTAATTTCACTGGAGGCTTGCAACACTGTGTCCTGCAGCCCCATTGATGTTTCCTTTTCATGTGTCACAGCCCAATTTCTTCTGTGAGACCTACAAGAAATTAACTGAATAAGTAATATAAGAACTGTGTCCCCCATAGGGATAAATTTTAGGATCAGGGACTAAGTTACGTCTACACTACAGAAACTACAGCAGCTTAGGTACTATGCTGTAGCTATGTCACCATAACTCTGTAGTGTAGATGCAGCTTACAGTGACAAAGCGTTTTTCCTTCACTAGAGATAAAAACACTACCTCCCTGAGCGATGGTGGCTAGGTTATGGAAGCATTATTCCATCAATTTAGCTGTATCTGCAATGGGGGTTAGGTCAGCAGAGCTCCGGTTCTCAGGGATATGGATTTTTCACACCACTGAGTGATTTAGCTATGTCGACCTCAACCAGGCCTTAGTTTTGGTCTCTACCATGTTTTAGCTTTTATGAGAGACAAGGTGTGTCAGGTAATTATGTTTTATTGGCCCAGTCTTTTGTTGGTGGAAGAGACAAGCTTTCAAACCTCACAGTACTGTTTTTCAGATCTGGAAAAGGTAACCAGTAACATTTCAGCTTTTATGTACGAACTCTTATTTGAGGGATTCTAGGATTTCTTAATGCTTTCACCATTCATAAGAAAGTATATTGGATAGGATGCCATTTTTAGAATTCTGTATTTGGCTGTCCCACATGAAACATTAACTGCAAAAATAAGTGTTTCCAAAATATTTATTGATGTTATTTTCATCTTAGCAAAATGCATGTAAAATATTGTTTACGCTTCTTTGGAGGTACCAGTACTGAGGACCAGCACAAGTATTTGTGACGTTGTCTATCATTCATTTGATTGATTAGTGAATGCAGTATCATAAATCTCGTAGCGAACACTCTAGAGGATTTTCATCTATACCTTGCTGCCCCAATAACTCATTCTGTTTTTCCCAGTATCAAGATCTGTTATTTTCATAGCAGCTGTGCAATTTCTGCAAATACCCTGTAAAGTGAACTGCCTAGAATATGTCAAAACAGTGTATGATATAGTAACTGACTGCCAGTTTTTTATATTACTTCCTTAAATGTTCCATGATTGTGAAAACTGTACAACTTATTTTAGCAGTTTTTCTCTTGCTGCCATTTTATTCAATTAAATTTACCAGCAATTAAAATAAGCCAAATATTAAAATAAGAAGCACTGCATGCCCTAACAATAATTAAACTTGCAATGATTATAGTCACCCAGCCACATTAAAACTGATATACAAGTGAATTCCACAAGCCAGATGCATTAAATTATTAGGTAAAAAGCCTGAGAAAGATACCTCATCCCCTGTCCTACTGAGGAACACACACTCATTCTTCCCCAAACCAATGAGTATTAGATTACCAAGAACTATTCCATATCATTTTGTTACTATTTAAAAAAAATACAAAGTGCATAGCAACACACTAGGTATTTTTATAATCTAAAAAGTGGTCTGTTGCATCAGTCTGTTTTCTCAAGAAGAAATGGTCTGAACTTGTTCCTTTATACTCCATATTGTAAGGAGAATGTTTGGTATGCACATGTCACTGAATGGTAGCTCTAGCTCATATGTATTGAAGCTTGACATATTATGTAATCTGTACACCCAAAAAATCCTACCTTTAAAATATAAAAGCACTGCTTGTAAATATATATATCTTTGATAATTAATCTTACTGGTAAGTTTATTTACAAATTTTGCTTTTCTTTGATTAGTCTCATGTATTTCAAGAGATAAATAAAAATCCGTAAAGAATGAATGAGCAGGCGTCTCTTAGAAATACATTCTGGTGTTTGTCGCATGTGTCCGTACACAGAATGTGCGTAAGTGCACACAAGCGTGCATGTGCATATAGCACCGACTGACGGTATTTGGGGGACATGTTTCCCTCTCCTACAGTAATTATCCTTCTGCTTCGGATGACAGGCTAGCAGCAGGAGCTGACAGTCCTGAATACATTTTGAAGGTTTAGGTGTGATTAAAGTGAGCCTGTCATGATAACCTCTTAGAATGCCTGCTGGAATAGAGGACTTGACTAAGTAATTGAGTTGGAAAAGGTGCCTAAACTTTTATCTGCCTCTCTGAAATAATTACTGAGCTAGTATGATGTGATGAGAATTCAGAGGTGGATAAATTGCTCAATAGTTTTAATCTTAGGCTTGCTCAGATGGCTTGAAATTTACAGGAGGAAGAATGGCAACTCCTGTAAAGCTTTGTCCTGTATAGGCAGCTTGAGAGACCAGCTAAATCCTTTCAGACTTAGAGCCTGCCAGAGTAAAGAGATTGGATCATTATTAATTTATAATAATAAAAATCTCTCCCATTTCAGAGACTTTCTGAATAGAAATTTTATCTTTTTGTTTTGGGCAGTTTGACAATGAACATGAATTTAAGCCTTGAGCTATTGTAACTTCTTATTTACATTTATAAAAGCACCTATTCAGTGCTCTGTGTGTGGTACAAAAATGTAAACCAAGCCAATAGTTTAGACTGGTAATAAATGGGCCTTCTCACAACAGACTCACATTTTGCATTACCCCTGATTCCCAAAGCTACCTTCTATTCCCTCCTCCCTTCAGGAAGTCTGCACAATCATATGCATCTTGCAGGGTACCCTGAAAGTTTACTAAACGGGGATTCTGATGGACTAAGAGGGATAGTAAGTCTGAGTTGAGAATCCCTCACTGGGAATGTCCTGCCCCCAGCATCTTCCATTTTAAATTAGAGGGCTATTGCTATAAGTGCCTTAGCTGATCAAATCTGTGGTGGCTTGACACGATGAGAGAGATGGTCTCTCTCAAGTAACTAGAACCCAAACTATTTAGGTATTTATGGGTCAAAAACAGCACCTTGAACTTCATAGAGTGTGTGTTATGTAGGGTATAAAGATTACTTCAAACCCAAGTTACATAAACACTTAATAAACCTCTCAAAGTTTAATATTTACTTTTTTCTACCATGGAACTCAAATTAATTAGGGTTCTAATGGTGAATAATTCAAGACAGAGGACCACAGAGTAAAGTAGATTTTATTTGTATTATGAGCAGTAAAACAGAAAATCAAAAAGATAAATCACTAATACAAGACAATGTGTAAAAGGCATTTCTATATGTCTTATTGCAGAATCAACAAGATTGAGTTCCCTGGTGCATTACATGCTACATTCAAATAGTAGCATTAAGAACAGCATGAGTACATATGTGAATTCTGAGTTGGCAATATTTACTGTTTCTTAAGTTGAGCTCACCACAGCTCATTGGTATCAGCTCCTGTTTTACCTCTGTTTTAGTTTGGTCACATTCATGGTCTGGTTTGGATCAACTCCCTCTCTAGATCTGACTACTACTTTAGTGCTTAGGGGTAGATCTTTCCTTACTTTGAGCAAATTTATGGAAGGTTGTAATCTGCAGTCTATATTTTCCTTGTTACTTTACTCCTTAATTTTTCCTTTGGTGAGTCCAGGGACAAATATAGATTTTTAGGTAACATGAGCAAAGCCTAATTAACCCTAATGTTATTGATTAGGGAAAAATGTCCCTGAAGAATGTGTATTTTAAAAATCTTGTTTGCAGCCATTATTCAGTGGGAGAAGAGCTGCTAACAGTCCATGAGCTACAATAAAAATGTATAAGAAACTACAATCTTCTTTCCCCTTCTGTTTGGCAGATGAGAGGTTTGAAGAGTGTAAGTGTGTTTTGGCTGCATGGAATGGTTAAATTTTCTGATAGAGCATATTTTTAATAACCATTATTTTATATTGTACTTTTTTTCATAGTGATGAACTAATTAAAGTCAGTGTTCAGTGAATGCAAGTGATTGATCCCTGCCTACACATATCTTTCCTTTTTGGGTGCTTTTTATGAAGGAATACAAAGGTTAGCTGTTCCAGTATCACTTCATCTAACTGAATTTTCATTAGCTGGCAAACTGTGGTGGCAGTTGGAGTTAACTCTTCAATGAAAGGTTAAATACATTTTGAGGTTTCAGCAAGAAATGTAAAAAGTAAATGGCACTGGGTTTATTTTCATTTTAAAAAAGATGACGGTACCATGTCCAAACCTCAGCTACCAAAGGGGACTGTTGCATCAGGGTATGTAGCAAGTTTTTTTTTATAGGGTATGAGAGGGGTTTTTTTTTTCTGTTTAAATTTGTTGGCTTTCAATTTCATGGAGTGTCTTCTTATTCCTGTATTATGAGAGGGTAAATAAGAATGTCCAATTTACCTTCTCTGTACCATTCATGATTTTGTATTTTTCTACCATGGGTCCTCTTCTCATCTCCTCTCTAAACTAAACAGTCTCAAAATGTTAAGTCTGTCATTTCAGCCAATTTTCCTGATGGAGAGGGTAAGGCTCACTGGTGTGTAATTCTCAGGTTCACCCAAAGCACCTTTCTAAAAGATGAAAACAATATTTGCTACTTTGCACTCCTCCAGCATAATAGCTGTTTTTTAAAGAGAGTGCATATTTATATTGCCAGGGCAGCCACTTCATTCTTGAAGTCTTTTGGAGCTCTTGGATGTATACTATCTAGACCAGGTGGCTTGTTGTACTGCAGTCTATCAGTTTGATCCACAACCCCTTGTACTCCACAATCTTAGGTAGTACCTCTTCTTTATTTCTGACAAAAGTAGGTTGAGTCAGTATCTCCCCTACCATGCTCTATGGAGCAGACTGATGCAAAGCAATCTCTTAGCTTCTCTATAATATATTATTTTCCTCAATTGCTCCCTTAACTCCCTGGTACTTAAGTAAATGCACCAATTCTCTTGCAGACACTGTTCTGCTGAAGATGAGAAGGAGAATAAAACCTATAAAAACCTCTAATGTAGGGCTCTAGTCAGCTAGAATATTACTTGATCTAGAATCTAGGGCATGTTCTGTGAAAGAACACTTAATGTAATTAGGCCATTTGCAACACGATGTCCTACTATTCCTTTGTTGAACAATAGAATGCAAGTTTTCACTATAATCATATGGCTGGCATAGGAATGCTTGAAATGAATTAAAGGCAAAAAAAAAAAAAAGAAAAAAAAAAGCCCTACAAGAAGTATGCAAATAATGTGGAAAAATTCAAGTTATGGGATGTTTAGCTCCCCTTAGAATATTTAATTTTTAAATATATTTTGAGTTATTTTTGTCAATATGCATGAATATGCATTGCAAATTCTACAAATAAAACCCATGCATTTAAAAATATTGACTCAACCACAACCTCATTGCTAACTTCCATACAATCATACATTCCTGCTACCTCAAGGGGGAGACAAAAATTTACAAAAGCACAAACAGAAAAATCTTGTCTGTAAAGACCTTAATTAGCACATATATTTAGTGTTCCATGGGGGGAACAAACTCATTGAGCCAGGAACATCAATAGCGTATGAACATTTGGTATGACAGAATGTTTTCTTGTAAGAGAGAGGAAAAGAGAATGTATAATTTGCAAGGAGGGAAAAATGCTATTCAGATGCCCTTTGGTCCTCACCCCTCAGATTTTCAGACAGAAACGTATTGCAATTCTGTCCAATTTCAGGAACATGAACAAACTGAACTTTATCTAAAACATGCATTCTATAAGGAAAGTAATCATGATTTTCCTAGAGGATTTGAGGGAAAAGTCCGGATGATGTTAAATATGTAGGAACCTGTTATGATAATATGATTCTGCTTTAATAAACATTTACAAAGACATGACGAACATGAGCATATGAAACACCCTCACTATAGTCCATTATCCTAGTTTTTATAACAGAAGTGACTTTCTCAAAAAAATCTTCCACCCTTTGCTATTCCAAGCACAGGGAAAGCCATAGTCTTTAGGAGGTATCTTCTCTCTTTCTGTCTTCCCTTTGATAATGTAAAGGAACTCACTCTGTACCCATAGCTGATATTTTCCTCTCAGACACCTTATCTCAATTTTTCTGTTCAATTCTTTAAAAAAGTCTTATTTCTTTTGAAAATCAGAGAATTAAAATATGTGGTTTTGTTTGTGACCTATCTGGATAAAAGGACCAATCTATTTATTCCTGTTTCCCTTTCCCATTGTCTTGAGAAGATATCTTCTCTCCATCTGTCTAATCCCCACAAAGCTCCATTCGTCCCTGGTAGAATTCTCTTCCCCTTCAAAGGTCCTTGGCTCCTCTTTCACACTCCTCACCTCTTTTCTGTTCTTTCTCTGTCTCTCCCTTAGGCGCCTTTGTCACATCTGGTATTTCCTATGTCATCCCCACAGTCCTGGGCAGTCCTCTGTCCTCAAGTCAATACACTAAAGGAGTGATAATGGTTGCGGACTGCTGCCACTTGTGCTGGCCACACAGGGAGGTCTCCGCCTCATCTTCTCAAGGCAGGAAGAACCTGAGCAACAAGTGAGAGAGGAGTCTCAGTGCAGTGTCTAATCAGCCTTTTACTTAGCCAGCAAAAACAACGAGAGAGGCTCCTGGCAGGATCTTAAAATTGTGCCCTGTTAGCAAAGCAGTGTTGGTGTCTGAGACTGAAAAAAGCATATAAAGATTTTAGCCAAAAGCGTGCATTAGGCAGGTCTTGTACATAAGAACAGCCTTACTGGGTCAGACCAGTGGTTCATCTAGCCCGGTATTCATAGAATCATAGAATATCAGGGTTGGAAGGGACCTCAGGAGGTCATCTAGTCCAACCCCCTGCTCAAAGCAGGACCAATCCCCAGTTAAATCATCCCAGCCAGGGCTTTGTCAAGCCTGACCTTAAAAACTTCTAAGGAAGGAGATTCTACCACCTCCCTAGGTAACGCATTCCAGTGTTTCACCACCCTCCTAGTGAAAAAGTTTTTCCTAATATCCAACCTAAACCTCCCCCTGCGGTCACCGCCAGATGGTTCAGAGGAGATGAACAGAACAGGGCAATTTTGAGAGATCCATCCCCCTGTCATCCAGTCCCAGCTTCTGGCTATTAGACTTTTAGGGACACGCAGAGCATGGGCTTGTGTTCCTGTCCATCTTGGCTAATAGCCATTGACAGACCTATCGTCCATGAAGTAATCTAATTCTTTTTTTGTATCCAGATGAGTATTGCATTATCTTAAAATATAATCAGGGAACATGACTCTTAAGAGAAACAATGGGGAAAGGATGGAGTTGTGTGATGTGGTAACATACTAAAAATGTTGAAAACATAAAATACTTAGACATTACCATGGGAATTAGAGAAAAGACCTTTGACCACCACCTAGTCTATCTTGGGTGTTGTCAGTGTCCTCAAACGGAGAAGAAAAAAACCTATCCAATATGATGGTTTGAAAAGTTGACGCTTTTTCTGGTGGTTGTGAAGTTCAGCTGTTGATGGAAGTCAGTGATTTTTTTTATTGCACTCTTCCTTTGGTTCCAATATTACCTATCCCCCTGCTTTGGAGTTTGGCTGACTAACTTCTGATAAAGTGAGCTATATTCTGTTTTCTGTTTTCTCTGTTTTGAACCCCTGATTCTAGCTGCTTTTTGTCCTCTGGCTTATATATGGAGAGCTTCATTTAACTTTAACTTTGATCTTGTTTCTAGATTTCTTGACTGGTTCCTTGAACCAGATACTGTCACAGTCGATATCTGACATTCACTGTGACTCATCCTAACGTTTCTTCCAAGTTCCATTAAGGCCACTCATTTTCACTGGAAATCAAAGAATTACTGTTCTAGCACCACTGAATCAAGTAAGAATTAATAAGTAGCCCTACATCAAGGGGGAGAAAAATCCATCTCCTTCCTCTTTGTAGTACATCCAAAGCCACATGAAACCCCAGCCCTGAAAATGGGTTTCTCAGGTGGTTCTGGATTTTTAATAAAATACGGTAGGCTGCCTGCATGGGCCAGAATTTAGTGCACACGCTAACAGAAGCCAGTTTTTGAGAGGCAACACGTTCATCCCCCAGAGAGTGGCACAAGGAGTACCCTGAATTACTTTAACAACCACACCAGCCAAGAGAAGAAAATAGCTTTGGGAAGAACCAGAGGGCACTGAATCCAGCTACTACAGGAAGAAGGCTGCCAAATGAGAGGCTTCAAAGGCTTGGGGAGAGAGACAAAAAATTGGTGGTGTCATTTGACTCCATTAGAGCTTTGAGGGGGGACCTAATGCTTCCCATTTGAGGTGAAAAAGTGACGCGGGTGCTTCCAAATGACAGGCAGTAATTGAAATGTGGCTAGAATACAAGGGAGTGACACACTTGTACCATCTGGTGCAGTATGTTAGAATTCTCATTCCAACACTCTTCAGTTCCTGTATTCTTACAGAACACTGCAAGCCTATATTATGGTGTTACACGCTAGCCCTCTTTTAACTAGATTCTTCAACTTTCAGACTTCCTTTGAGTTTCCCAAGCCAGATACAAGACTATATTTGTAAGTCTGGTTTCTAATCCTAACTATCTTCTTTCATTCACTGTTGCTACCATTTGTTCTACTTCAGTGGTGTGTATAGTCTTCAGGCTCAGAGGCTGTCTTGAGACAATTCACTTACAAATGTAGTTCTCATGAAATTTATGCCAGACACTGTATGGGAAGATGCTATGCATGTTTCACCTCAGGTTTACCTAGTAAACCTGGTCTAGAAGGCCATTACAGTGTGAAGTTCTGGGGCCAACCAGAGCAGATGCTGCCAGTTCTTAATTTACAGAAATATGTAGTAATCCATTTTGGGTATCAGAGTAACAGCCGTGTTAGTCTGTAGTCGCAAAAAGAAAAGGAGTACTTGTGGCACCTTAGAGACTAACCAATTTATATGAGCATAAGCTTTCGTGAGCTACAGCTCACTTCATCGGATGCATACTGTGGAAACTGCAGAAGACATTATATACACAGAGACCATGAAACAATACCTCCTCCCACCCCACTCTCCTGCTTGGAATAGCTTATCTAAAGTGATCACTCTCCTTACAATGTGTATGATGATCAAGTTGGGCCATTTCCAGCACAAATCCAGGTTTTCTCACCCTCTGGCCCCCCCCCCCCCAAACTCACTCTCCTGCTGCTAATAGCCCATAAAGAGAGTGGTCACTTTGGATGGGCTATTAGCAGCAGGAGAGTGAGTTTGTGTGTGGGGAAGGGGGGTGCGGAGGTTGAGAAAACCTGGATTTGTGCTGGAAATAGCCCAACTTGATTATCATACACATTGTAAGAGTGATCACTTTAGATAAGCTATTACCAACAGGAGAGTGGGGTGGCAGGAGGTATTGTTTCATGGTCTCTGCGTATATAATATCTTCTGCAGTTTCCACAGTATGCATCCGATGAAGTGAGCTGTAGCTCACGAAAGCTTATGCTCAAATAAATTGGTTAGTCTCTAAGGTGCCACAAGTACTCCTTTTCATTTTGGGTATGTTTACATGGCATTTTGAAGTGAGCCTCCTAGCCTGGGTTGAAAGAAATGGGCTAGAAATGTGTGCGCTGGTTCTTTAAAAATAGCTTTAAGGACATCGCTTTGAAGCCACCCTCCCAGGTTTCAGAGCCTGAGATTCAGCCTGAGCAGCAACTTTAATGCGCTGTCTATACAGCTATTTTTAGAGCACTGGTGTGAGGTCTGCTACTCTGAATCTGTTGATCGGCATTGGGAGGCTCACTCCAAAACACTGTTTGGATATACCCTTTGAGACATATCTCACAGCCTCAAAACAGGAAGACTCAGTTAATCACCCAAGCATCTGAGGATTTGGCTGTAGAACCAAATATGTCAGTCTGAAATATAAATTTCATTTTAGACTCTAAAAGATTCTGGTTGGTTCTTACTCTGTAAATTACACTGTGCTGTGCATAAGCTTTGGACCATATTCATCCCGGGTGGAACTCCACTGACATTTGTGGCATGACTGGGAATATACACTGTGCTGGATGTATGCCTGGCATAATTTTCTTCCTTCAGCAATAAAGCAAAGCAAAAGAGAGATTTTGAGCGAGAGCCCTGGTCTCCCTTCCTAAGTGCCCCTGGCTTAGCCCAGTTAGTATTGTTACAATCTGGCCCTCCAAGTGCAAGGATTATAATATTCTTGGCCATTTTACAGGCAGGGCTATTTATTTCCCCAGTTCTTGAATGCAAATTAGAGTGCAGGTGTAAGAGCTCCCATACATCAGTTTTCTTTGTGGATCAGAGCTGTCTGCATTTTTTAGTATGTTACTTTCTTTGAAAACAAGGTCTTTAGTTGCAAATTGCAGAGGTGTCAAAATTGACCTTTATTGCAATGATCAAATTCACAGAAACCTTTCAGAGACAGATCACGTTGAGGCATGCAAGATTTGTTATGAGCTGCTCTTTGTATATTTTCTCTTATTCACATGCCAACTTTCTTCAAAGCCTTTCCAAAATGTGACTGGCTTTTTTTTTAGGCTTTATCAGCAATCACTTTGATTAAGAGGTATGAAAAGTATGGTGGTGTTTTTTAAATTCTCTCTCTCTCTCTCTCACACAAACATATTTACATAGTAAAAAAGGCTGTAAGTTTCCTTTAAGGTTAGCCAAGATATGGGATTTGAATTGCGCCAGCTTGCTGTTCCTTTTATTTATTTATTTATTTATTATTATTTTTTTGAGGATGCCATCTTGTGTTCTGAAAATCTGTTTCCATTAAAAAAAAAACTCTACTTGTTATGGTTGTAAAAGGTGTCCTTTGAAGTGTGAATCTAGTATAAACCAATGCAGTGCAGTCTGCCTCAGTCTGCAGATAGCCTGACATGATAGCTCGTTAAGGTGTGAACTGTCCCTGTTCACCTCCAAAGGCTGTTAAACCTAAAGCCTGGTGTTGATAATTTATGTGTCAAACTGTATATCACAGGGCACAGGAAATGAGCAGGTGATCATCATATAAAGATCTGCATGCTGGAGTACTGGATTTATTTTAAAAATCCACATTCAGGGCCAGAGGCTATTTCCCCACAGCTATGAGAAAAAAAGATCTGGGGTTTTGATTTGTCCCGCTAAAGAAAGAGTGCTAGCAGTAAAATTTGTGTACAGGGCCAAATTTAACGAAGTTCTATTTCCTTCCAGATTTGTGGGGCTTTGGTTCACACCATGTGCTAATTTTATTTTTTATCTTCAGTACTTTTATTCTGGGTCTCCAAAATAGTTATATTTTAACAAATCCAGTAAGATTTATTATGCTTAAGTGATGGCCCACATCATGGCCAACAGGTGGGGATTGAACTGGACACCTGCACTGCAAAAAATATGAGCTTCCACAGCTTGAAATGAAGAGCCGAAATCTGTAGCTGGGGTTGTAGTAGACTTCTATCCTTTGTGGATCTGGCACAGAAAAGGACACATAACATACATTGATCAATGGGGTTATTCTTGTGACATTGTTTACATTGGTATAATACTGACCTGTAAAAGCTGCAGAATTGTATGGAACGATCCCTGGGGTTTTGACAGGATGTCCCAGAGACTGCTGTACAAGATTCTCCCTATATCTGATAGATGTGGAAAAGTTTTTTCTCCTGCAAGAACACAAATCTGTGATTTCTGCCCTGCTTCTGTTTCAAATGGTGCACATCAAGTTGAGTGTCTACCTATTTGCTGAGATTTGCAATAGGAAAAATGCGGGGACAGACTTCTGGGTGCAAATTGCATTTACAAAATGGGAATCTGGGCCCCAACCCAGGGCAGAAATATAAAGTGAATCAATGTGCCTATTTTTTTTAAATGTGACTCTATCAAAAGGGGTTTATATTAGAGCTAGTGAACAGGAGCAGCAAACAGGAGTTTTGTGAGGGAGTTCTCCAGGAGTAGACTACACGATCTTTTGGGTGAGTGCGTAAGTTAGTTTGTTTGTGTCGTGTGCTCGCTTGATTGAAATTTATAATGTGGTCTGTTTAGGGCACTGTGTGATGAGCCTAGCAGTCAGGTAGGCAAGGCTGAGAGCTTCCTAATGAGACTATAGTCTACAATCCTTTCATCCCTAATCCCTTTAATATCCCTTAAAAAAGGGGCAGGGCTATTCAGGGAGAACAGGCTTTTAAAAAGCCAGTTTATAAATAACCAGAGAAGCTAGTAAATGGGAGTTTTGTGAGGGAGTGTAGAGAGGGAGTGGGAGAGCCAGATACACCTAACAAACATATTCTAAACTTAGATCAGTAACTCCCCTCCCAAAACAAAACATAAAACAGAGTAAAAATAATGCAACCTGAAGTCCAGCAGCGGAGTGGTGGCTATCCAGTTTATTGCACTGGATGCAGCGTAAGTAGCATATGTGTGCATTCAATGTAAGCAGCTCATGGCCCTCAGAGACCAGAGTGGCTGAACTGGAAGAGCTAAGGGAGACAGAGGTACATAGATGAGACTTTCAGGGACACAATAGCATGGTCCCATCCCCATTCTGACAATCTCGGTGATGTTGAGAAGGATGAAACTCTTGGGAAAGGAGAACATCAAGTTGGAGTGGAGGGAAATGGTCTCATAGTTGGGACACTGCTTTCAGATGATGTCATGTTATCCTCTCACACTGAGAATACCCCTCTAAGGGAGGGAACTGCAGTTATTAGGAAGAGACAGGTAATAGTAATGGGGGATTCGATCATCAGAAACATAGATAGTTGGTTTGTAATGACTAGGAGAACTGCATGGTGAATTGCCTGCCAGGTACAAAGGGTGCAAATCTCTCGAGGCATCTAGGCATACTTATATGAAGTGCTGGGGAGGAGCTGGTGGTCATAGTTCATGTAGTTACCAACAACAAGAAGAGGTAGGAGAGAGGTCCTGGAGGCCAAATTTAGGCTGCTAGGTAAGAGATTAAAGTCCAGGACTTCCTTGGTAGAATTATCTGAAATGTGTCCAGTTCTACATGCAGGGCCAGTTAGACAGGCAGAACTGCAGAATCTCAATGCATGGATGAGACAATGGTGTAGGGAGGACAATTTTAGGTTTATTAGGAACTGGGGAGCCTTTTGGGAAAGGAGGAATCTACACGGGAAGGATGGGCTCCACCTCAACCAAAACAGAACCAGATTGCTGACATATAAAATTAAATATGTCGCAGAAGAGTTTTTAAACTAAGGGCTGGGGGAAAGCTGATGGGCAGAGGAACACATGGTTCAGACAGACATCCCTTGGGGAGGATCTATCTATATCCTAGTAAAGAGGGCAGGATAAAAGGTGATAAAGTACAGGTAGGAGCTGAAGAAAAACAGTCAAATGAAAGAATCCCATTTAATTACATCACATGAAGGCAGTGCAAAATTTTTTGAAGTACTTGGGTCTCGCCTAGACAATGAACACACTGTGAGTGCCCATCTGACACAGGTATCGACAGCCTGCAGGTGAGGCAGCGTTTAAAACATGGTGAGCTGGGCATGCCCCTCAGGGGAGCGTTTCCCCCACCGCCAGGGGAGAATGAAGACTCCACTCTAATGGTTCAAAAATGGAAACCTAAACTCATAGTGAGGGAAAGAAAATAAACGGGGATTTAAAAAAACTAATGCACTACTAAAACTAGAACTTGTGAGAAAACTATGCTACCAAGACTAAGCACAGGGGTGCTGATAGATGCTCTGACTTGAGCCAAAGGCAGTACAGAAGGAACTGAGATGGGGTTGGTTGTACAGCAACAGATAATTGCTTAAAGCGGCGCGAGACTGGAACCATGCATGTGTGACCGAACTGGGCACTGCTACCACAAATCTCTGATTACAGGCGCAGGGGCGCACGAATACCTAAAGTAGAGCACCCACAGGGACACACATCTCGAAGAACCTCAGTTACTGCACAAGGTGAGTAACCCTCTCTTATAGTGTGCTTTTCAGCTGGAGAGAATAGAACACTGATTAGTGTTAGGCACACTGTAAATTCAGTCTCCACTGTTTCCTCTTAGAAGCTGCCTCTTCTTTAAATAGAAGTAACATATATTCCTTTAAAAGGAGTCCTGTGGGTTTGTCTGGCAGCTTTCAATCTGTAAGACTGTGTGCTCTATGGGGGCACATGCTGAAACCTTGTGGTACTGGGTTTTGTGAGATTGATAGAGTAGAGTGTCACATCTCCTTTGGTCTCATTAATGATAACTTAAAAATTCAATTTTTAATCTGTGGTACATTACAGGATTACCACGCAACCTCTGCCATTGCCAGCTTGTTTGTTGTAGCTGTTCATAAATTATGATGACTTTGAATATGAGTAACGCTAAAACTACTCAATATTTTATAGGGTTTAAGACTTCCTACAAAATTGTGTAAGCTTCTGCCACTTTGAGGGCTTGCATGGAGTTGGCATTTGTACTGCATATGTAACTTCACATTGATGGTATATTTGGATTCATCTGGTTTTATAGTCATTCACTAGCGTCTTGGGAGTTTATGAAGCTTGAAGAAATTATCAACTGTTTTTCCTGCCATCCAGTGGTGGTTTTGATGTACTGTAAATGTATGACCCTGTCAAGTCTGGATTAGGATATGGGCCATAATTTGATATTGGTGCATGAGTTGAATGATTCGCAGATGCCTGCTCTTTTTGAACAGAGGCAGCTATTATCCCTCGTATGTTTTATATGACAAATATAATCAGATGTAATATGTATGTAGTGGAAATGTTTTCCTATATAAAGAATTTATCACAGTCTGCTGCTGGCTGATGGCCTGCTGTAGTATGCTTCAGCAACCAAATGGTGATAACTGTGTTTTTCAAAGGACACACAGTTGACAGTATGTTTTTGTTTTGTATTTTCCTGTACTGATAGTTATATATTCCGAATGCAATATAGTTATTGACCATATATGCATGATGTAACCCTATAATATCATCGTAAATTAGAGTGTTACTAGTAAGTCAGAAGCATTTGATCTTGAGTTTTTGGACTGGTTAAGGGAGATTAAAATATAATATATTATTGTGGAATTGCTGGAAAGACTATCCACTTTTTGTATTCCAGATTTACCTCCAGTGTCATTTTCACTGAATTTCTGCCCCCGCCCCGCTCCTGAAACTTCTAATTTCAGTTAGCTGTTTTCTAAATATAGAGATATTTGATTTTTACTATAATTTGTATGCATCAGTAATAAATTTCAGATTAGAAATTTAAAACTGCCACTCAAAATAACTTTTCAGGGGAAAATAGCAAGATCTGTGAGAGTGAGGGATCATTTTTCAGGATAGGTTGTGGATCTTTGATGATGCATTGGAGAGATTTTAGTCGGGGGCTGAAGATGACCGCTAGTGGCGTTCTGTTATTTTCTTTGTTGGGCCTGTCCTGTAGTAGGTGACTTCTGGGTACTCTTCTGGCTCTGTCCATCTGTTTTTTCACTTCAGTAGGCTCTTGCATTCTTAAAAGTACAATACCCACCTCAGGCCAGTCCTTGCTTACAGACAGCCCCCCAACCTGAAGCAAATACTCACCAGCAACCACACAACAAAAATACTAACCCAGGAACCTATCCTTGCAACAAAGCCCGATGCCAACTCTGTCCACATATTTATTCAAGTGACACCATCATAGGACCTAATCAGATTAGCCACACCATCAGGGTTCACCTGCACATCTACCAATGTGATATATGCCATCATGTGCCAGCAATGCCCCTCTGCCATGTACATTGGCCAGACTGGACAGTCACTATGCAAAAGAATAAATAGACGCAAATCTGACATTAAGAATCATAACATTCAAAAACTGGTAGGAGAACACTTCAACCTCTCTGGCCACTCAGTAAAAGACTTAAGGGTGGCAATTTTGCAACAGAAAAGCTTCAAAAACAGACTCCAACGAGAAACTGCTGAGCTTGAATTAATATGCAAACTAGATACCATTAACTTGGGTTTGAATAGAGACTGGGAGTGGCTGGGTCATTACACATATTGAATCTATTTCCCCATGTTAAGTATCCTCATACCTTCTTGTCAACTGACTAAATGGGCCATCTTGATTATCACTACAAAAGTATTTTTTCTCCTGCTGATAATAGCTCATCTTAATTAATTAGCCTCTTACAGTTTGTATGGCAGCGTCCACCTTCTCTGTATGTATGTATAATATCTACTTACTGTGTTCCATTCTATGCATCCGATGAAGTGGGCTGTAGCCCACGAAAGCTTATGCTCTAATAAATTTGTTAGTCTCTAAGGTGCCACAAGTACTCCTGTTCTTTTTGTACATATTACATATTCATGTTGTAATATAGCATCATTTTTAAAATGTACTTTGTTTCTACTTCTGTTTCCTTAAGTTTTCTCACTGTGCAGATACTACTTGGGAAATATTGAGCTTTCCTGCTTGGTTTCATATGATCAAAAGAATATCAGTTATTTATTGTGTCATATTTGAAAGATTCATTGCAGACCCCACAAAGCAGAGGTCCTCTGTGGTGTGTGTGTTCAATTGCAAGAATTCACATACTGAAAGTCTGGCTATTTCCTGGAGAGTGTGTACTGTGTGTTTTGGCTGGATTTCATCCAGCATAGCAATTTCACTTTGTTCTAGAAACTGTTGCCTGATTTTCTTCAGATTTCAGCATCATGTTCTGTAGTTTGTCACATCCCATCCTGTTGTGGAATTTTCTATGGACTTTTTTTCTTTTTCCACCAAAATATGATGTACTTTTCAATATTTTCCAGTTAGCTGTCTATTGTAGAGACATGATGAAATGTGACAGAGGGAATTTATAATGCAATCCAATTATTGTACAATAATTGAACAAACAAAAAAAAGCACCCCATGGCTAAATTCATGCCCATTCTCAGTTTGATATTGCTGACATAAATATATTTGTACTTGTATATCATCCTAACCCCGTGTTGTGTTGACTACTTCGACTGGACAAGTATCTGTAGACAGTTATAATAATAATTTATTAATTTGATCTAGTATTGTTAGTGTATTTTTGAAGGTCAAGTCCTAATTTATCAGTCTAAACTAAAAGACAGCCTCTTTGCCTATTTTGATTGGCACATTCAGATATAATCAGTAGGCTATAATCAGAAGCAGCAGACAATCTTTCTCTTTTCTCAAAGGCCAACCAGAAAAATCTGGAGGTGTGAATTAGGCTTCTGATCTAGACAATATTTTACACTTATAACCTTTTCTTATTTTATGTACTAGTATATATGAAGGTTTTGGTATATGTACCTTAGACTTGTGTAACATTGTATGTTGTACAGCAGAGGGAGTATTTTGTCAGGAATCGAGTAGGCTATTTGTCACAGCATCACAAACCACCTGGTACACCATCAGCTTTAGCAAGATGCACTGTATTTTTTTTATCTGTAACAATCAGATGCTACTGTACGTTAAACATCAGACAAGCTCACAGGCTGGATTTAGAATTGGCTGTTTTCAATCAGTGAAACCTTGCCAATATTCCATTTTGTCAGATTGTCAGTATAGAACAGATCAAAATATCAACATTATTTCTAAAGGCGTAGTGGAAAATGGAACCGTGTGACAAGGATGAAGTGTTCAGTTACTATCAGGTGCCTTTTTCTAATAGACAGTAATTTTCTATAAGGAACTCTTCTAAGGTTTGAGAAAGAAAATCTCTCCCCCCTTTCCCTTTCAATCAATGTGTTTTCTAATCTAGCTAGGAGTACTGCAGTCCATCACTGTAATATTGGTGCACTTTTGCACATAAAATAGATTGGCAAGAGCCAGATTATTAGTGGATTTGATGGAGTTTCTGCCTCTTTTCCCTGTTTTGGTTATGAAGCGTTGCTTGAATAGGGTCTCTCTATTGTGTGGTGAAAGAAGGAAATGGTTGATACTGAGAATGTCCTTCTGGTTATGGTGGGGGAGGGGGAGGAATCAAATGAGAAGCTTTTATAGCATTTCCTAAAGGAGACTCTGGATTCATCTAATTTCCTTGCATCATTCCAGTGCTACAGCTAGGTCTAGTTACAAACAAGTAACCCCAGCAATAAATTGCCTTTGAATTGATGGCGTCTTTTTTTCTGTGTTTATTGGCTTGTCTCTACATAGTCAGTTATTGAATGGCAAACTGGGGTGTAAATCTGCAGTGCACCCACCCTACCATGCACTAGCTGGCTGTGTGGACTATGAAAATTGAAAGCATAGTGTGCTTTGACCTACTTTGCTTTTGAAATAGGAATAGATCAAAGCACACCATAGAACATTTAGGGCATGTTCCCAAGGTCCACATGTCCAGTTAGTGCATGGTAGTGTGGTAAGCTCTAGATTTACACCCCAGCTAGAGGTGCAATACCTGACTGTGTAAACAAAGCCTATATCTTGTCTATCTATGAGAATTCTAGAGGCTCAATTACTTTCTACTCTTTTTTGGGCAGGGCAGGCATGTACCATTTTAAAACTCTATGTTTGTATTTTCAAATCTTTGTAGTAATAATTTTCAGTTATTTTTAGTAATCACAGAAAACTGTATGTATTATAGTAATGGTCTAAAATACTACAGCTTTCAGTAATGTCAGTGGGGATCATTTGGGATCATTACAGCAGTGTTTGTTTTAATAAGGTGAATTTACTATTGGTAAGATCCCAGTTAGAGATTGGCAAAATCTCTCTGCTTTGCAGAATGTCTATGAAAAGCCATGGGCATGCCACAGAAGTTTATATACCAACAGCCACAGGTTCAAATCTCAGCAGAGTTGATTCAGTTCTTTATTTTTCTGAGTTAGGTAAATGGAGCTCCATGCAGACTGCTGTGTGGGAGTGTTTAGAAACAGAGGTCCACACTGTTCTGTGTGGACATTGAAGATCCCATGGCATTTTATAGAAAAGGGGTTTGCTTTGGGGTCCCATGCCATAATTTCACAACTGCCCAATGGTGTATTATGGATCATTTGGCTGCCACCCTGTGTTATAGACCTGGCTGAGTCCTTCTACTGGATAGTCACTAGTTTGTAATTGGACCCAATTGACCAGAATCCCATCTGCCTCCAAACCTGCTGGGTCTGGGCAGAGTCCAGTCACTGTTTCTAGCTCTGGATCTTGAAGGGTTACATCGACCCTGCAAAAAAAAAAAAAAAAAAACCCAGCCAAAAGCCACAACTACGGCAGCGAATCCCAGAGCCCCAGGCTAACTGACTCAGTCTCATGGGGCTGGCGTTACAGGGCTAAAAATAACAGTGAAGATGCTCCCACTCGGGCTGGAGTCTGTGTCCCCTGCCATTGAGTTTCAGAGCATGGGTTCCAGCCTGAGGGGGAAAGTCTACATGGCTATTTTTAGTCCTGTAGCATGAGCCCTGTGAGCCCAAGTTGGTTGAACCAGGTTCTGAGACTTGCTGCCGCGGGGTATTTTTTGCAGTGTAGATGTACACTAAGGCACACTCCTGGATGCCAAGTCCTTCTGTGTCACCCTTCCTTGGGATTTGGACTCTGCATTCCAACTGTCCCAGGCCCTGAAACTAGGCTGACCTCCCATGCCCCCCCACTTGCTTATGCACATTTCTCCAGAGTTCCACCTTGCTGTGCATGCTCTGGTTTATAGTTTAACTCTTTGGTGACTGTGTGGCAGGTAAAGCAAGGAACACAGGCTTTGCACAGGAGTTTCTTAACCACAGTAACTTTTACTCTAAAAGCATATAAAAGTTACAGATATTAAGGGAAAACAACAAAAACCTATACACTTTTTCCCCCGAACCTAGGCTCACCACTTCTTGTGAATTCTCGGCCAGTCATTCTGTCAGGCCAGTCCTTGTGTCCTGCCCTTTACCACCTGCAGTCTTCCTGTTATTTGGGGATGGTTCGCCAGGGAGAAACAGGGAGCCTGGAGCAGATCCTGCCCTTAAATAAGATTTCTGTCTAGTCTGTTATGTGAGCAACTGATCAGTTGCAAATCTCCAGTTGTGTGGTTAACCAGCAAGTCTTGCCTCCGTGTCCTGGAATCCAAATATCCCCAGATATTTCTTTTTTTACTTCATTAATTTATGCTGGTGTAAACTCTAAAGCATTAATTAGGTAAACTGAGCCATTCTGTCTTTGAAAAAAAAACAATCTGATATGCCCTTCAGCCCAAATCCCCATGCAGCAAACAGCTCAAGTACTAGTATCAGTCTGTTTGCTGGGTATATCCCAATTTATATAGTGCCTAGCACAGTGGGATCCTGGTCCACAACTGGGGCTCATACATGTTACCACAATACAAATAATAATAGTCCACAGGGGCCCAAGGAGAAATAAACTTTCTCAGGCTGTGAGTCTACTTTGTGGTCACTACCTTACTGCAGACTTTATATTTCCTGTGTAGGAACATAATACTTGAAGGGACCGCCTGGGTCTTCAAATCCAGTCCCCTACTGTTGTAGGCAAATGCCATCATACAATCCTGTTTATAAACTTATCAAGCTCTGTCAAGTTTCCTTCCCCACTCTGAACTCTAGGGTACAGATGTGGGGACCTGCATGAAAGACCCCCTAAGCTTATTCTTACCAGCTTAGGTTAAAAACTTCCCCAAGGTACAAACTTTGCCTTGTCCTTGAACCCTATGCTTCCACCACCAAGCATCTTACACAAAGACCAGGGAAAGAGCCCACTTGAAGACATCTTCCCCCAAAATAACCCCCAAGCCCTACACCCCCTTTCCTGGGGAAGGATTGATAAAAATCCTCACCAATTTGTACAGGTGAACACAGATCCAAACTCTTGGATCTTAAGAACAATGAAAAATCAATCAGGTTCTTAAAAGAAGAATTTTAATTAAAGAAAAGGTAAAAGAATCACCTCTGTAAAATCAGGATGGTAAATACCTTACAGGGTAATCAGATTCAAAACATAGAGAATCCCTCTAGGCAAAACCTTAAGTTACAAAAAGACACAAAAACAGGAATATACATTCCATCCAGCACAACGTATTTTACCAGCCATTAAACAAAAGGAAATCTAACACATTTCTAGCTAGATTACTTACTAACTTAACAGAGTTTCTGAGACTGCATTCCTGATCTGTTCCCGGCAAAAGCATCACACAGACAGACAGACCCTTTGTTCCCCCCCCCGCCCAGCTTTGAAAGTATCTTGTTTCCTCATTGGTTATTTTGGTCAGGTGCCAGCGAGGTAATCTTAGAATCTTAGAATATCAGGGTTAGAAGGGACCTCAGGAGATCATCTAGTCCAACCCCCTGCTCAAAAGCAGGACCCATACCCAATTAAATCATCCCAGCCAGGGCTTTGTCAAGCCTGACCTGAAAAACGTCTAAGGAAGGAGATTCCACCACCTCCCTAGGCAACGCATTCCAGTGTTTCACCACCCTCTTAGTGAAAAAGTTTTTCCTAATATCCAACCTGAACCTCCCACACTGCAACTTGAGACCATTACTCCTTGTCCTGTCCTCTTCCGCCACTGAGAATAGTCTAGAACCATCCTCTCTGGAATTACCTCTCAGGTAGTTGAAAGCAGCTATCAAATCCCCCTCATTCTTCTCTTCTGCAGACTAAACAATCCCAGTTCCCTCAGCCTCTCCTCATAAGTCATGTGTTCCAGACCCCTAATCATTTTTGTTGCCCTTCGCTGGACTCTCTCCAATTTATCCACATCCTTCTTGTAGTGTGGGGCCCAAAACTGGACACAGTACTCCAGATGAGGCCTCACCAATGTCGAATAGAGGGGGACGATCACGTCCCTCGATCTGCTCGCTATGCCCCTACTTATACATCCCAAAATGCCATTGGCCTTCTTGGCAACAAGGGCACACTGCTGGCTCATATCCAGCTTCTCGTCCACTGTCACCCCTAGGTCCTTTTCCGCAGAACTGCTGCCTAGCCATTCGGTCCCTGGTCTGTAGCTGTGCATTGGGTTCTTCCGTCCTAAGTGCAGGACCCTGCATTTATCCTTATTGAACCTCATCAGATTTCTTTTGGCCCAATCCTCCAATTTGTCTAGGTCCCTCTGTATCCTATCCCTGCCCTCCAGTGTATCTACCACTCCTCCCAGTTTAGTATCATCCGCAAATTTGCTGAGAGTGCAATCCACACCATCCTCCAGATCATTTATGAAGATATTGAACAAAACCGGCCCCAGGACCGACCCCTGGGGCACTCCACTTGACACCGGCTGCCAACTAGACATGGAGCCATTGATCACTACCCGTTGAGCCCGACAATCTAGCCAACTTTCTACCCACCTTATGGTGCATTCATCCAGCCCATACTTCCTTAACTTGCTGACAAGAATACTGTGGGAGACCGTGTCAAAAGCTTTGCTAAAGTCAAGATACAATACATCCACTGCTTTCCCTTCATCCACAGAACCAGTAATCTCATCATAGAAGGCGATTAGATTAGTCAGGCATGACCTGAATGAATCCATGCTGACTGTTCCTGATCACTTTCCTCTCATGTAATCTTAGCTTCTTAACCCTTTACAGGTGAAAGGGTTTTGTCTCTGGCCAGGAAGGATTTTATAGCACTGTATACAGAAAGGTGGTTATCCTTCCCTGTATTTTTATGACAAGCTCAATCTTAAAACCAGTTTGGTTTCTTGTTCCCTCTACACTTACTGGGAAGCTATTAACCTTACTCCTCTGATGGTTAGAAATCTAATATCCAGCCTAAATTTACTCATGGCCATTTGATATACATTTGTTCTTGTGCCAACATTATCTTTTAGCTTAAATAGCTCTTCCTCCTCTCTGGATTTTACCCCTGCCCCCTGAGTTATTTATAGAAAGCAATCCCATCTCCTTTCAGCTTTCATTTTGCTAAGCTAAATAAGCCAAGCTCTTTTAGTCTACTCTCATAAAAATAGGCTCTTCATTCCCCTAATCATCCTACTTGCCATTCTTTGCACCTGTTATAATGTGCTCCTCTGTGATCTTGCTGAGCTGCCCTGTCCCCCCTTGGGCCCCAGAGTGGTGTGGCATAGGGAGCCATTATGGAGCTGAATGCATGCAGAAGGCAATTATATCTCTCCTGCCCCACTTGCACAGCAGAATTGCACTTGTTCAGCTCCCTTTCAGGTTAATGAACCTGCTTTCTGTTTGAAGGGGTAGCTTCCCTGACCATTAAAGGAAAGATGCACTGTTTGTCTGTAATATAGAAACACCTGGAGGATACTAAGATTGAGGCCTCATTGTGCTAGGCACTGTGCAACATGAAATAAGAGAATGCCTGCCCTGAAGAGTTTACAGTCTTAGGCTTGGACTACACAAGGAACTTATTTCAGTATAACTAGTTACACCAACCTAACTCCCAGAGTAGACAGTGCTATGTCAATGGGAGGGTTTGTCCCATAGTGGCATAGCTACTGCTTCTCCTGCCATGAGGTCTGACTTACGTGTGAGGGAATCAACTCCCACAGATCTCCTGTCAGGGTCATGTCAGGAGGGTAGGGAGCATTCTCATAAACACGAGAGCAAATCCTCCCCTAAATCCACTTCAAGGAAGTCTGATATAAACCTTGTCTAAGTCAAGCAAGTCTTCCCACTCAGCTCATGAGGACTTAGTACATCCTAAGTCTCAGGGTCTTGACAAGAAAGTCCACAAATCCAGGGCTCTGCTGGTACCAGACCATCCTCTGGTGGCAGTGTTCCCTCTGGTAGCAGCTAAGCCTAGATTCTGGGAACCAACAGTACTGACAAAAGGCAACCATCAAGAGCCTCAACCACTGGTATCCACTCTACCTCACCTGACTCTGTAACTGCTCTGGCTTTGTCAGTTCAGGTGGACAGGCCCCCTTGCAGTCCGAGGAGAACAGAGTCTTACGCTCCAGCTGATGACATTTTTGCTCTTCCAGAACCGCAATTTCCATCATCAAGTCCTTCCCTCACAAAGGAGTTTCTGACTCCACCAGGAGATGCAGCTTATGGGAGGAGTTTGTTTCCCATGTAATCATCCAGACATGGTTTCTCTCCAACTGCACTGTTGTTACTGCCGATGGATCCAGAATTGGCATTTTCTTTCTCGGGAGACTCTGTCCCACCCAATGAACTGATGTCTCTGCCTCTGAGGCATTCCTTTCCAGACATGGGACCCAGATCAGTCTGGAACCAACCTCCACCTCAGCACCTGCCTTGGAGCCATTGGTGCCAATGGGACCTCCACAACCAGCCTTTGACCCATCTAGGGGACCCATACTATCCTGCAGAGTCCACGCAATCTTCTAGAGAGTCAGTCCACCCCTCCTCTCTGCAAGGAAAGCCGGAGCTGCTTCCTGACAGCATGAAAGAGGAAGATTTTGAACTGGATCTGGTGGTTCCACTGATACCAAGGAGACCGGCATCATGTTCAGACAAAGCAGATGCTCCAATATCTCCATCCCCCTGATGACTATAAGAATTCCAGGAACTGTTATGTAAGGTTGCAAAGAAGCTACATGTCTTCCCTGGGGAAGTTCAGGATCCTACTCATAAACTTCTGGACATCCCCCAATCCTCCAGATACTGCCAAGTTGCACTTCGTATTAATTAAGCCATTCTGGAACCACCTAGAGCAGTCAGACATACCCCAGCCACTTGCATACCTACCCGTAAGAAGGCATAAAAATGTTATGTCCCAACCAAAGGGGCAGAATTTCTCTGTTTGCATCCTGCTCCTAACTCCAGGATGCCATGGAGAGATCTAGACAGCAACATCCTAGATCTACTCTGGTTGATAAAGAGGTAAACAACTCGATTTATTGGGAAGGAAGGTCTTTGTTTCTATTAGCCTTCAGTTCAGAATATCCATTTACCAAGCACTGATGGCTAAGAACAGTTACCTGAACTATTCCAAATTCACAGATTTCATCGACAAGCTTCTGCAACAGGATAGAGCTCAATTTCAGGCTCTCATCGAAGATAGCAAGCTCTTCAATCAGCTGTAGATGCAGCAGACACATCTTCAAGGGCAATGGCTATTGCTGCTGTGATACTCCATGAATTGTGATTATATACTTCAGGGTTTCCCAGGTAGGTCCAGAACACCGTGGAGGATATGGCCTTCAATGAAACTCGTCTTTTTGACCAAAAGACAGCTGAGTCGTTACACACACTAAAGGACTTCCAGGATCATTCTCCATTCCTTGGGAATATATACACCTGCCCCAAAGAGAAAATTCCACAGTCAATCATACAAGCTTAGTTTGATGCTTCAACTATTTTACCACCAGCAGCCCTATGAGCCACACTGTAAGATGCTAAGGGTTCAGAAATCATGTTTCTCTGCATGTTCTGGGGCAAGATCTTTATCCCAGACCCAGCTAAATGATACTTTTGCAAGGAGTTTGAGAGCTACAGACAGTGATAGTTGCTGATTCCCACACGCCATTTGGGTGTTGTGTAGCATTCATTTTCCACGTCTGGAGTGCAATAACAATGCACAAGTGGGAATTAAATGTAGAATCCATCTTATAATGAGGAGCAATAGAGCAGATACCTCTTTAGTACCAAGGAAAGGGTTTTTACTTAGCATTACTTCCAACTACCCAAAGAGAAGGGAGACCCATCCTCGATCTCTGCCATCTCAGCCACTTTAATCACAATCTGAAATTTTGCATGGTCACACTGGCATCTATAATCCCTGTGGAAAAAGGCATGTGGTTTACATCTCTCAATATGAAGGACACTTTCATGTGGACAGTCACCCTGCTTACAGATGCTCTTTTGGATTCATGGTGGGCCTTGGCCATTTTTCAATACAGGGTCTTTACGGAAGTAATAGCCCACATATGAGGTGTGATGGCTTCACTGTCTACCCCTATCTCGATGACTGACTGACTTCTTGTTGCTAAGACACAACAAGAAATCTACGAGTTGACTTTGTCAGTGCTTCCACTCCTGTCTTCCCTAGAGGTCAGCATAAACTGGGAAAAGTCTGTCCTCACTCCAATACAGACTTTAGACTTCCTCTGAGTGTCCCTAAATCCAATTACTGCAAGGGTTTATCAGCCAATAGATAGGTTTTAAGCCACAAATGACCTCATAGATCTGATCATGAACAATCCTCAAACACTGATCAAAATTTGTCTCTCTCTCCTGGGACATCTGGCTTCATGCCACACCATGTGACTTATGTCGCACCATTTGCCAGACTCCATCTTTGTTTCCTACAACCATGGCTTCAAACAGTGCACTCACCAAACAAACAGTTCATGATTGCCATAGTCACTGTTCCCACCAAAGTAATATCATCTGTGGATGCAAGAATCCACACCAGGTTTACAGGGGCTTTCCTTTCCTTTTTCCTCTCCAGCAAGTTGACATCTTCTAATACCACCGCAGCCTGCAGTAATGTTAAGACCATCTCTAGTAAAAGGTCTCTGACCTCTTCCCCCACAACCACAACCACACAAAAGCCAGTTTTTTAATGAGTGGTTCTTTTAAAACCAACTTAGAGCATCTGGCTTTTTTGCTCAGGAGAAATGAAAATGCAGCAACTTCAGAGCAGAAACATGGACGAGACTTCATGCCAACAAGATGAAAGCTGCAGCTTTTCCCTTGCTGTAATGCAAAAAGTTCAAGGGGAGAAACTTCATTTTTTCCCCGGAACAGAAAAATATTGTGCAGTTTCATTGCCTTTCAGGGTCGTGTACCCTAGTGGAGGTGAGACATCCATCCAGGGTGGCAATAACTGTCAGAGAGAGGGTCCAGACTCTTCAGCAGAAAAGAGAGATGGCCAGGGATGCCCTGCTGCCGGAACCCCAGATCCTGGAAATGCAGAAGAAGATGCTGGAGCAGGACTGGCAGAACCAGGCTGCAGCACTGCCCATGTTGGAGATTGAGATAATGAGCTGCCATCTTTGTCTCTAAGTACGAGTGGGCACTGAGGGAGCAGGACTGCCAGCAGCAGAGGGAACAGTTTGATCAGCTATTTGACATGAGGGCCAGCAGGCAGTGGAACGTGCCAACCGAGAACCCACATCTTGCTCCAGCCTGGGTCCAGCTTTCTCCAGTCTCATTCCCTCCATGCTACCATGTCCTGCAGCCACTGGACAAATCTGGGTGCGGAATGAGCCAGTCAGTGCAGTCCATGAATGGACTTTCACATGGACCAATGTACCCAAGGCTTTCTGCTCCTTGCATCCATGGGGGAAGGACAACAGGTGCACTGATGATGTGAAATTCCATTCCAGGGGACGTTGCACTCCTGGGTTTTATGTTTTGTTTGGTTTTCTTTGCACTTTGGTTTTGTTTGCCCTTTCTTTAGTTTGTGGCAGCTGATCTACCTGTGTTGTTGACTTTTAATTCATTATTTTTCTATTCAATCCCTCAGGGTACGAGTGCTTAGAAAACAAAGAGACAGGAAGTCCAAAGCAAAGTCTTAGATTAACAATACATATATTGGTAAGTATAATACAGGTAGCTTGACACAGTACACTAGTGTTGTGCTTATCTCTTCCCCCATTTCACCCTCCAAAACAAGGAGGTGGGCGCACAAGGCATCCAATACTTCCCCGGCTCTCCTGGACCCTGCCGCAATCATCAGAGGTGCGCTTATTGGCTGCTTGTACCAGGCCTGTAAACCAGCACAGGCATCGACCCAGTCCTGGCCAAAGTACTCTGCCTTATCCTCACATGGCTAGTGTGGTGCCCAGAGGCTGTAATAACATGAATGGCCTTGTACACATGGGCATCCAGATGGTTTTGTAGGCAGCACCATATTGCCTTCAGTGGGCCAAATGCACATGCCATTACTACCCTGCACCTGGTCAGGGTGTAATTAAACCTCCTTCTGCCAGGTACTCTCACATCAGGGCAGGGCTTCATGAGCCAGGTTAGAGAGGATAGGCTGAGTCTCCCAAGATAACAATGGGCACAGGCACCCTGTTGATATCTGGATGGGAATGAAGAATATAGAAAAAAGTCCCAACTTGTCCCAATTAGAAAAGTCCACAAATCCAGGACACTTCGGCACCATTCATTCTCTTGGTGCACTCCACGTTGTTGTTCATGAACCTCCTTCTGTAGTCAACAGAGTCCTGTGCAATCCTTTCTGGTTTACATATTGTTGTGCTCCTTGTGAGGTAGAGGGGGCAGATAATGCACGTGTGTGCCGTCAGTGGCCCTAGAACAGTTCAGGAAGCCCATTTCCCCAAAGGCTGCTATTATTTTGGGCATATTATCAATCTCCGCTACCCTTGGCTAATCCACAGTTGTAATCTCCTTGCAAACCTCCATCATCACAGCACTGACAGTTGACTTGCCAGCACCAAACTGATTAGCCACTGACTTGTAGCAATCTGGGGTATCCAGCTTCCAGATGGCAATAGCAACCTGCTTGTGGACTTGTATGATCTCTCTCATCTGCATGTCCTGGTGCCGAAGGGCCAGGGCAAGCTCCCATGCAGCTCCAGAAATGTGGTCTTCCTCATGCAGAACTTCTGGAGCCACTGCTGGTCATCCCAGGCCTGCAGGGCAATGTAGTCCCATCACTCTGTGCTTGTGGTCCTTCTCCAGAACCATTGGTCAGCATGGGGGGGACCCACACCCATTCAAGCTTCCATCAGTGTCTCCACCCTGCTGTGTCTGCATGTAGCCTCTGTTATCTCCTTAGCAGGGCATGACACCATCTTCTCAAGGTAAGAAGCCACTGCCAAAATACGCTGCACTGTGTCTCATGCCCTGCATTTGCCTCCTGTTGCTGAAATGAGAGTTGCGTGAATATCAACAGCTAGAACAGTTATCAATCTTAGCAGGACCTCTGCCTTGCCCTTGGTTGGAACAGAGGCTGCAGACAGAAATCTAGAGCATGCCAAGCTGGAAGTTGTTTTCTGAGTTAGTGAGCTAACTGCCCAGGGGCCAAGGAAGAATAGACAGGTTATCTCACAGTATACTGTGAAACAATTCAAAGTGGTAGAGGTGTAGTGAAATACTAAGAACCATTGGATGTGCCCCAAGAAGATCTAGTGCCTCGCGTGTATGAGAGGCTCAAGTGTGATTGGACTCTCACATCCAGGCTATGCTAAGCCAGGTTCCCAGACCCACGTGAAGTCTGCTGTGAAGATGTACTCTTAATTGGAAAATCAGGTGAATTAGACCGATTGAAAGAGGGATTTAGAGTCTGCATAGAATATGGGTATGGCTGAATCAGGTTATGTAAAATAAAAATTAACTCAGACCAAACCAAACATAATAAGGTTTGATTCCTCTGCCTCCTAGACACGCTGCCCCCCTCCCCCCACATTTCCCTTAATATTTGTGCTTTCTGGTTTTACATTAGATCAGAAGCAGTAGTACCATAAATACCACCTCAAGGTTATTCCTGTTATGAGCCATGGGGAAAACTGGAGCTCTATTGGAAATCTTATGACATTTGATCTCATAACAGGTTTCCATCCCAATATCCAGACTAGAAATGTTTAAAAGAACCAAACAGAATAGACCCTCCAGACCTTTTGAGGTTTTGCCATTGCCACTGAATAACCCTATATGTGGTGGTGGTGATGGGGGGGGGGGCGTTTGGGTAGGGGAGAAGGGGAAGGTAGATTCTGCCCATTTTCTACCACTCTGCTCATTACACTGTAAATAGATGGTAAAAAAAATAATTCTCCCTTGGAAAGTCTATTCTGCGTGTCTGTTATGTATGTTACAATTTTACTTGTCAATAAAAATTTAAATGTAAATCCTACTTCCACATTTCAGCAGCTCATAACAGTTTCAGTATCCTGTTCTTGAAACTCAACTAAAGGACTTGCTGTGAATTAGCTCACACTCTCCCTGCATCTCATTTTGTATTGTGTATTCTTCCTTTGATCTGATCTCTGAGGTCTGTTTTACTGAGTGTATATTTAATAAGTAAAGGATGTGTATTTCTTAATTCAGATCAAAGTTGTGACCAGTCACATTTACTTGGTATCTTTAAGTCAAGAAAGTTTCACAGTTTGATGTTTTCCATTCTTCAGCAGCCAGAGGATTAATTGATGTGCCAAGGTACAAAGAAGGTATTAGAGAGAGAGATTTATAACTTACATTTTCAAAGCTTAGAGCAGAGGTTATTGAATGTTTTCATTAACAGGATGAAGTAAAAATTAACTGATTAAATTATTGAGTGTTCTTCTCCAGCCATTTAGTTTCAAGTTTATATTTTGAAGATAACATGTTATATATTGTACAAGTAGCAAGGAGATTGGAATATTATTTGTGATTTAGTTGGTCTGAAAAAAAATGCCATGCCAGTCTTTGTGCACTAAACAAGAATGAGAATAGATTCAAGGAACATATCTTTAAATTATACCAGATCTATGTAAGAACATTTAGGCCACGTCTACACTATCTGCTGGATTGGCGGGTAGTGATAGATCCCCGATGGCTCTGCTGTCAACTCTGGAACTCCACCAGGGCGAGAGGCAGAAGTGGAGCCGACGGGGGAGCGGCGGCCATCGATCCTGCGCTGCGAGGACGTGAAGTAAATGATTCTAAGTCCATCTAAGATACGTCGACTTCAGCTACACTATTCTCGTAGCTGAAGCTGCGTATCTTAGATCGATTTCCCCCCCCCCCCAGTGTAGACTATGAAGTTCCAACCGAAATTAATTTGATCTCCTGCGATCATCAGTAATATTTACGTGAACATGTGTAAGTTGGGATGGGTTTTGTCTTGGAGCCGTGGTGGCTATAGAGATCAACCAACCATGTTTCAAAATAAAACCTTCAAGGCTGATGTGAATGGTGATTTTGATGTGAATAGGATGTACAATAAATCACCTTACTGAGTTTGCCATCTCAGTTTGACCATCATGTATTTACCCCAAGATGTTTGAACTGAATGAACTCTAGTTTGGTCTCTTGCAGCAGAGAAAATGAGAGAGAAAATGAACGTATCATTACTGAGCCTCTTTCACTGATATTGAAGTATATGACAGATATTTCTTCAATTATTCCTTTTTTTGGGTTGGGAAGATGGCTAGCTTTTATGATGAATAGACTGAGCTCTAAAATGGCAACATTCTGAGATTTCCCTATATGCCCTGACTATTCTATTTCTGTTGTTCAAACACTGGTTCTGCTTTGCACATAGAGCTCTCGGTAGAATGGAAGCCATCTTCTTTCTTGAATTTCACCAGTGAGAGAAACACTTAAAATTGATACAGAAAAGAAACTAAATAGACATAGTAGACTGTTTGGGAGCCATATTGGGGCCTTGTGTTTTAAGAAAGAAGTAATAACAGCCAAATAAAAATATTGTATGAAGTATTATGAGGAAAAAGGAAAAAGATATGGAAGTTTATAAATGTCTGGTTACATTGGTATGCCTGCTTAGGCTTGCTTTAAACTCATTGGGTGAAATCTCGTTCTATTGAAGTCAATGGCAAAACTTTCTTTGACATCAGGAGGGTCAGAATATCACCTAGCTATGTATTATATGGGGCTATCAGGGGTCCACTTACCAGTAGGGCGCCTTCTCCTGGTTGCTCTGGGGATTAGATTTTTGCAGTTCTGACACCCCCTTCTGCGGGTTCCACTCTCTGTGTTCTCTCTCTTCCTCTGTGATCGGGGTGCTCCTTTGTGACTCAGCCCTCCAGCTAGGTCACTATAGTCCTCCCCTTATGGTATCCAAGTCCCTCTATACAAATGGCAGTCTACCCTTCACTACCCTGACTGTGCCACTCCTGCAGAACTACTCTGGGTTCCAGTCTAATAACCCTATCTCTAGCTACTGTGGCCTGCTCACTCCCAGACCATGCTGCTCTTCCCCTGGACTCCTTCCTACATCTTAGCTCTACCTTTTGGTGCCTCCAACCTGGGTTTAACAGCCCAAACTCCCTCCTCCCAGGGAGGAACTGCAGGCTACTTGGCACTGTAGCCCCAAACACACCTCCCTTTTCCTGGGGAATGACTGCAGACTACTTCCCATGCAGCCCCTTTCTGATGCCAACTTCCTATCTTCATACCAGCTCTGCCCATTCCTTCTCAGCTGGGGCTCCACCTCCAATCAGTTTCTCCATTCCTGGCTCTCCCTCAGGTGCAGCCTTTCAAGTTAATTGACCTGCTGCTCATCTCCATGAACTCTTTCAAGGCTGGTATGGGGTGGGCACCCCATCACAGGTGCTAAGGACTGTTGATGCAGCAAGGTGGGGAACATCAGGGAGCCAGTTACAGTGCCCTGATTTTCTGACTCAGTCCTGGTGGAGGTTCAAGAAGCCAGTTTGGCAACTCTCTCCTCACTCCTCCTGTCCATTAAGTTGGAGGCTGTAGGGATGGTGGCATAGGAACTGACCACTCTGACTCTGAGCCCATAGGGGATACCCTACACCAACATGGGAATGGTCTGTGGTTTCTGCTTCCTCTATGCTGTCTGAGCAGTGCAAAGGGAGCAGAACAAGGCAGATCCCAGGTACTTTAGGAACTCAAGTTTCAGAGTAGCAGCCGTGTTAGTCTGTATCCACAAACAGAAAAGGAGTACTTGTGGCACCTTAGAGACTAACCAATTTATTTGAGCATAAGCTTTCATGAGCTACAGCTCACTTCATCGGAATGCATTCCAGGAAAATGTCTTGCAAAACCCTCCAGAATTTTTCTACTGATATTAGAGTTCTGGTTTGGGCATTAGGACATTCAGAATATTATGTGAGGCCACATTTGTTCTCTGTCTAGTCATACAAATTTAAACAGCTTCTTACCCTTTAGAATGATGTCAGAATGATATTGGTTTGATAACTTATAGAAATGATTTGGTGCATGAGTATAAAGAAGAGATGGGTGAGGGTAAGTGGAATAAAGGGAGCAAATTGCAGATATCTGCTGATCTGTTTGGTAACCCCAATTTTCAAAGAAAAACTGGAGATCTATGATCCTGATTCATGAAAGCAATTGAGCATGTAGTAAGTTCGTTCCTATTTGGGACAGCACTTGAACTTTAAGCGTCTGCTTAAGTCCCATTTATACTGCTTACTGAATAGGTAGTTATTTCATATTTCTTATGAAATTAATGTTTTAATTCTGTTTATTCAGTATATACCCCAGGTCTTATTTACCATACACCAAACCCTGAATACAGAGTTATTAATATCCTCATGGCTTTTCTTTAGTGCTGACCATCATAGTGTTTGTGATTCACAGGTATTAATGAATTAATCTTCACAACTCGTCTGTGAGCTATTTTTGTATTTCACAGATTGGGAATTGAGGCACAGAGAGATTAAGGTCAAATAGTCAAAAATGAATATATGGAAGCTCTGATTTTCAGAGGCTTTTACAACTTCAACCATATTTGTCTAACCCTTTGCCAGCAAGATCACAAGTTTACTGAAAAGATGTGCCAATAGGTGATGTTATGGAAAATTAGACTGCAGTAGACTAATATATTGTTCAAGACCACAAGACCTACCTGATTGGAACATCTTTGGTCCTGCTTTGAGCAGGGGATTGGACTAGATGACCTCCTAAGATCTCTTCCAACCCTAATCTTCTATGATTCTATGATCTTTGAATGTCTGTTCTGACCGCAGGATATGTGTTGTGCATATATGGTAATGAGAAGAGGAGGAGCTACAACAACCTATGAAAAATGGGGGACCCAATATTCATAGAGTGTGAAGTACAGATAAGGAAAAGAGGGTTGACACCTTCATGAATATGCAGAAAGTATTAGGTGTATTCAGAACTACAATATAAAAGAGGGTTTCCTGGTTGGGTAAAAGTGGGAAGACTACCCTATGAGAAACTCCAGCAGGAATCATCCCTCTAGCAATGATCATCTATTGAGATGTGAGTATTACTACAGTTATAATTATTGCATTGTTTTTTGTAGGCTTTCTATATGCATGGATAATTGTAACTTTACTTATTGCTAGGGCTGTCAAGCAATTAAAATATTAATCGTGATTAATCGCACAGTTAATAATAGAATACCATTTATTTAAATATTTTTGATGTTTTTCTACATTTTCTAATATATCGATTTCAATTACAACACAGAATACAAAGTCTACAGTGCTCACTTTACATTTATTTTTATTACAAATATTTGCGCTGTTAAAAACAAAATAAATTGTATTTCTCAGTTCACCTAATACAAATTCTATAGTGCAATCTCTTTATTATGAAAGTTGAATTTACAAATGTAGAATTATCTACAAAAAATATCTGCATTAAAAAATAAAACAATGTAAAATTTTAGAGCATACAAGTCCAATCAGTCCTACTTCTTATTCAGCCAATTGCTCAGACAAACAAGTTTGGTTACAATTTGCAGGAGATAATGCTGCCCACTTCTTGTTTACAATGTCACCTCAAAGTGAGAACAGGCATTCACATGGCACTGTTGTAGCCGGCTTTGCAAGATATTTATGTGCCAGATACGCTAAAGATTCATATGTCCCTTCATGCTTCAACCACCATTCCAAAGGACATGCGTCCATGCTGATGATGGGTTCTGCTCGATAACGACCCACAGCGGTGTGGACTGATGAACATTCATTTTCATCATCTGAGTCAGATGCCACCAGCAGAAGGTTGATTTTCCTTTTGGTAGTTCAGGTTCTGTAATTTCCGCATCAAAGTGTTGCTCTTCGAAGACTTCTGAAAGCATGCTCCACACCTCGTCCCTCTGAGATTTTGGATGGCACTTCAGATTCTTAAGCCTTGGGTTGAGTGCTGTAGCTATTTTTAGAAATCTCACATTGGTACCTTCTTTGCATTTTGTCAAATCTGCTGTGAAAGTGTTCTTAAAAAGAACATGTGCTGGGTCATCATCCAAGAGTGCTATAACATGAAATATATGGCAGAATGCAGGTAAAACAGGTCAGAAGACATACAATTCTCCCCGCAAGGAGTTCAGTCACAAATTTAATTAATGCATTATTTTTGTAATGAGCATCATCAGCATGGAAGCATGTCCTCTGGAATGGTGGCCAAAGCATGAAGGGGCATATGAATGTTTAGCATATCTGGCACGTAACTATCTGGCAACATCAGCTACAAAAGGGCCATGTGAATGCCTGTTCTCACTTTCAGGTGACATTGTAAACAAGAAGCAGGCAGCATTATCTCCTGCAAATGTAACCAAACTTGTTTGTCTGAGCAATTGGCTGAACAAGAAGTAGGACTGAGTGGACTTGTAGGCTCTAAAGCAGGGGTGGGCAAACTATGGCCCACGGGCCACATCTGGCCCGTGGGACCATCCTGCCCGGCTCCTGAGCTCCTGGCCGGGGAGGTGAGTCCCCAGCCCCTCCCTCGCTGTCCCCCCTCTCCTGTGGTTGTGCCGCCGATGGGGTAGCGCGGCTTGTGCCTGCCCACCTCCAAGTCTTTCAAATAAGCCTGTCCTGCTGCTCTGAGCGGCCTGGTAAGGGTAAGGGGACAGGCAGAAAGTCCCAGGGGGCAGTCAGGGGACAGGGGGCGGTTGGATGGGGCGGAGGTTTGGTGGGGGTGGTCAGGAGACAGGGAGCAGGGAGGGTTGGATGGGGGTGGGGTCCTGGGGGGCAGTTAGGGATGGGGGGTTCTGGAAGGGGGTGGTCAGGGGACAAGGAGTGGAGGAGGGATGGATGGGTTGGAGGTCCCAGGGGGCCTGTCAGGGGGCGGGGGTGTGGATAGGAGTTGGGATAGTCAGGGGACAGGGAGCAGCAGGGGTTGGATAGGGTGTGGGGTCCTGTGGAGGTGGTCAGGGGACAAGGAGAAGGGGGGTTGGATGGGTCAGGGGTTCTGAAGGGGGCAGTCAGGGGTGAGAAGTGGGAGGGGGCGGATAGGGGGCGGGGCCAGACAGTTTGGGGAGGCACAGCCTTCCCTACCCAGCCCTCAATACTGTTTCGCAACCCTGATGTGGTCCTCGGGCCAAAAAGTTTGCCCACCCCTGCTCTAAAGTTTTAGAGTGTTTTGTTTTTGAGTGCAGTTATGTAAAAAAAAAAAAATTCGACATTTGTAAGTTACACTTTTATGATCGAGATTGCACTACAGTACTTGTATGAGAATTGAAAAATACTATTTCTTTTGTTTATCATTTTTGCAGTGAAATATTTGTAATAAAATAATATAAAGTGAGCACAGTACACTTTGTATTCTGTGTTGTAATATAAATCAATATATTTGAAAATGTAGAAAAACCCCAAATATATTTAATAAATTTCCATTGGTATTCTATTGTTTAACAGTGTGATTAATCATGATTGATTTTTTTGAGTTAATTGCGTGAGTTAACTGCCATTAATCAACAACCTTACCTATTGCTTTAATAAAACTTGTAGTATAGATAAGACTCTTTGTTTTTGTAATTGTGTCTGTGATCATTATCCTTGGACTTTGTGTGTTTCTAGCATTACAGTAGAGAATGTTTTGGGGGTAGCGGCAGGCCAAGGCCAGGCCCACAGGGGGCGTGTCACTGAGCCACGCCCTGCCCCCAGCTCTGCTCTGGCCCCACTCCCACCCATGGCCCCGGCCCGCATGTGGCCCCATCCTGAGCCTTGGTGCAGCTCCATACCTGCCAGGGGCACAGCTGCTGGCCCTCACTGCAGCCTGGCTGCAATTCCACTCTCGGCCCCGCCCCCAGCCTTGGCCCTTGGCTCTGGCTTCGGTCTCACCCCCAGTCTTGGCCCCAGGCCATGGCTATG
The DNA here is from genome assembly GCF_965152235.1 of Eretmochelys imbricata. NCBI lineage: Eukaryota > Metazoa > Chordata > Testudines > Cheloniidae > Eretmochelys > Eretmochelys imbricata. The sequence continues at coordinate 248,706,717 of NC_135573.1, forward strand.
GCCCTGCTCCCAGACTCACCCACAACTCCGTCCCCAGTCTCGACCTCCTTACTCCTGTCCATGCTCCCACCCACCCCCAAGCTGCGGCCCTCCTCCCAACCCTGGTTCTGCAGGGGAGGGGGTGGGGGCACGGTGCGGACAGGGATAAGGGAGGGGGGTAGAGGCATGCAACCCTCAAAAGTTTGGGGACCACTGCATTAGAGTCTCCAAATTTCAGAAAAGCACCAGAGGCAATTTCACTCTGTTGAGCTGTAGCAACCAGAACCGAACCCATGGTGGTGTGATACAACCTCACTAAATGTACCTTAAATAAAATAAAAGGCTAGAGTATCTTAGTTAATGGGAGTGATCTCTTTTAAATTCAGGGTGGGACACATATTATAGAGTTAGGTTGAAGAGACTGAGACCAATATGTGGGAGATGTTGCCTGTGCAAGCTCCAAAGAGGTCAGAACTTGATTTAATTAGCTCCTTTCCAGAGAACAAACTTCACTCTTGATGGTATAATATTAGTACTTATTAGGGAACTGGATGTCTCACATTAGTGCTAATGAGATACATAGCCTATTACCTGTAGGCCAGCAGTCTGAATCTAGCCCAATTCAACATTGATTAAAAATTGTTCCAATCTAATAGATCTTTGGTGATCTCAATAATGGTAGGTCTCAGTCCCAGCTCCCAAATCAAAATCTCACCACCACAGTTTGCACTCATTGGCAGATTCAGCAGATGCTGAGAACTTCATGGGCCATGGAGACTGAACTACACCCCCCTGTGATCATTGGAGGAAGTCCCTCCCAACTCTAAAAGTTCAGGGTTGAGGCAGATTGACCAGGTGTGTGTTGGAGGATTGGCTTCTGCAGCCTTGTTGGATAAACCAGGTCTTCATTCATTAGAACTGCATGAGCAGTAAATCCACACAATTTTTTTAAAGCTGGCATTTATGGTTGCATGCAAATTAATTGCAGATATGCAAATTGGTTCATGTCATAATTTGCCACACATGGCACAAAACCTCTATTTGTATCAAAGAGATACAGAGACTGAAAAGAAATCCAATGAGTTCAGAGGAAATAAAACTGCCTTTGACAGACACCAAGTCATAAGGAAAGATAGTGATGTTTTGCTGTTTTATATAAATCGTTGGCATATTCTATATACCTAAGCTGCCATGTCTCAATATAAATGACATCAGTGTCTGTTTTTACACGTATGTGCTTTTCAATAGATGACATATCCCAGAATTTAAACTGTTAAAGGAAGTATTATTGGAAGGTTTGTATTCTGTGTGCATATTTGAGAACTGAATTCTGCCGTTGGGGAACTGACAATGCTACTAGTCAAAGGAGAAGCTATTAAAAAAATTGAAGATCCTAACATGAGCAATCAACAGATGTTTTTGTTTTGTTTTTTCCTCTCATTTTCAAAGGGTTGAAAAAGAGCTGATACTGAGGTGGTGATAATGGCACAACACACCGGAAAGAGAGGATCTGAGACAGAGCAAGTAAACTTAGCTCTGTGCTCTCTAGCTATTTCTGCGGTCTCGCTTGTGGCTATGGTAATAACAGGGTTTTTTGTTAATATTGTTATTACTGTTTTCATTGTTGTTACAGGCAGTGAGCTAGCTTTTGCTAGTTTTGCATATATTTAAAATATCTCTAGCGTGACCTGAAATAGTTTTTCCACAAGACATCTTATTGGCATTATTTTTAAGTTCAGCACTCTGTAATCTGTCTAGGTTTTTGTCTGAACGCTTCCCAAGTATTTACGGACTTATCTTCACAATGTCCCTATTAGGTAGGTTATGACCATCAAGGGGTGAAATTGAGTATACCACTAGCAAGCTGGGAATTTCCCCTTTTCATTGGAACAAAGTTCCCAGTTTCAGACCTGTTGAGCCATAAGATCTTGAACCCAAAACTTCATCATTTGTCTAAGACTGATTATGTTCCATTTTATGCCTTAGGCAAGTGTAATTTTGCAGTTAGATATCCCATTTGTGGGCTGGTTCTTTTTGTAATAAAATCTGGTGTCTGTTTGTAGATACTCAGAGATCTGCAATGTTAGAAATAATCCAGGCAAATATGCATGTTGGGTAGGGTGCCCAAAGATATGTGACAAATGCACTTTGACAGGGCTCTCAGCATCACATGTGGGGTGTGTGCGTGTGTGCAGGTATTATTTATTATCTGGGGCCCATAACTGCTACATGTCTCACAAACAGAATTAAGCAAAAAGTCAATCAAGGGCCCTGATCCTTCATTCAGATCCACTTGTGCAAATCTTTGTGGCATCTCATTGGCTTCAACAGGGCTCCCGTAAGCTCACAGGTCCAGCAGCACAGGCCCCAAACCTATAATCAGATCTAAGTAGACAAGACAGAAAATATGGGGAAGCAATATGCATTAAAGCAGGGGTTCCCAAACTTGGTTCATGGCTTGTTCGGGGTAAGTCCCTGGCGGGCCGGGAGATGCTTTGTATACCTGAGCGTCAGCAGGTACGGCTGCTTGCAGCTCCCAGTGGCCGCGGTTTGCCGTTCCCGGCCAATGGGAGCTGCGGGAAGTGGTGGCCTGGCCCACGCTGCTTCCCGCAGCCCCCATTGGCCAGGAACAGCGAACCGCGGCCACTGGGAGCTGTGAGCGGCTGTACCTGCTGCTGCTCAGGTAAACAAAGCATCTCGCGGCCCGCCAGGGGCTTACCCTGAACAAGCCGCGAACCAAGTTTGGGAACTCCTGCATTAAAGCAAACTGCAGTTGTGCCCATTTTAAGCATACCACATACTTGTCCTATTTTTTAAAGATAGAAATCTCCTTCCTTTATCTATGGGTCCTGCTGGCCCGCCCTCCCATGTTAAATAAGCCCTCCTTCCACACTTCTCACCAAACCCTATAGATTAGATCTCTGTGAATAAACAAACAACCAGTCAGATGGTGCCCATTTTATTCCAAATGTCCAGAGATGGAAACATGGCTCTTGGTGCAGGGACAAGAGCCCTTATTACAGGTCCTGCCCTGAAGCCTGTGTGAACTCCCCTGCTTTTTTCTCCTTCCCATGAAAGGGATCATGATGGGAAACTGTGCTGTTGGGTCTGCTTGGGCAGGGAGCAGTGATCCTCATGACTGCTTGTGTCCACAGAGTCTCTGGTAGCTCCTGGTGCATAATGCAGGTGTGTAGAAATTAGGTGATCCCAAATAAGTGTTGTTAAAACCTTTATACCACTCCTTTCTGTAATCTGTTGAGTGTAGGTCTCACATTATACAAAACTTGTTTAAGGAATGTTTTTCGTAGAGAGCCTTAACATTTTTGGAGGCTATTTCTTAAATTCATTCCACTTGTAAAGCTATGTGACTTAGTTACCTTGCAACCTACAATCGCGGACTCGGAACCATAAAAACCTCCAAAAAAGATCTATAGTAACTTTTCTGCCATTACAAATGTGACAGCTTTAAGATCTAACATCTATCTTGTGAGCCTCCAAGATCTAGAAGTAAGTATCTCCCCTTTTGAATAGTATAAATTTCCAGTTTCTAGATTAGTAGGCCCACTGGTGAACAGACTTTAAAGTCATGCCATTTTTATGTATAGAAAAGCAGTCACTGGTGTGGGACTGATTCTTTCCAAACGGATGCTGCTAAAATGCTTATGCCATACTACATCAAGGTGTAGGTAGCTATTGCCCTTATCACAGTGGAATGTAGGTATTATATTTCTGTCTGAAATATACATTACTATGTGTATGTGTTTTTATATACAATATGTATGTATATCAATACACATAAGAATATATATAATATTAAAATATTGCACCTACAAACTATTCTGACAGATACATTGGGAGTGTTTAGATAGATTTATTATTGCACTTGAATATAAATACTTGACTGTAAAATATCAGGGCATTGTAGGAAAGATTTAATGAATGAAGGGATCAAACAAATGCGAGAGGAGAGTGGCGGAGATATTCTCGCTACATTGATAAAATTGCAGTTAGAGAAGTCTGGAATTGAAATATCCAGCCAGTACTCACTCTCACCTCTTGATGAATGCCAAGCAACAATGACCTTCTGGCAGATCAGGTGCTAGGAGCCCAGAGTTATCACCTGAAAACCACTTGTGGCTTTGAATGACCATTAGCTCATTAGCATTACTGCTAGGGGAAGCCAGAGGGAAAATAGGACCACTGGAAGGAAAAGGAGATAAAGGAAAGTAACAAAGGGAAAATGAAAATACTTGCATCCTAGGGTGCTGTGGATTGTTTCTTTGGTTACCGCTCTCCATCATCTCGATAGGCCAGACCATCCATCATCAGGATATGTGGAGTTGAGGTGTGTGGGGAGGGTGTAAGAAACTGGGCATGGGACTTCCATAGTTATTGTGAAGAGTCTAGTCCTAATGCTGGTGTAAGACTAGTGCCAGTAATGCTGCCTACCCAAAGGAAGCACTGGCCAATGAAACCAGAATTCTCTAGGTGATCTTCCTACAGAATAACCTCTCCTCAGCCTCACCTCTCTGGCCGTGTCTTAAAGTCAAAACCTGGTCCTGTGTGTTATGGGAACTATGTGAGCAGCATGCATAGAAGTAGATTCTCTGATTCATATAGAGTTTTAAGTTAATTAGCAAATGAGTGTTGGTTTTGCAGTTGTCACTGAGTGCATGATCCAGAAACTTGTATTCATGTGAATCATTCTTGAATATGCAAGTCATCCCATTGACTTGAGTGAAACAACTTAGACAAGTAAAGGCTGCAAGAATACAAGCCCTTTGCCAGTAGTTGGCAGATATTGGAAAAGTATTCCACCGGTGGTTAGCTTGGGAAGGGAGATTAAAGTAATCCATATCCCACAGACTACACATTTGAAACGTCTACTCTTTCCCAAACTCACTCTCTATCAGCTGTCATTGGGGAAAGCAAAGTAAAGCAGCATGTCATTCAGAGTCTCTACCAGTGACATACGTGTGAATTAGAGTAGGATCTTCCTCCCCAATCCTCAGAGTGGATCACTCCAGGATCTTGTCTCCCGTTAGTGGCCCGGTGCCCCCATTGGGAGATCTATATGTATGCTATTAAGCTGTAAAATGTGTTAATAACACCCTACTACTTTTTGATCCTAAAAGAGACTGGCAGACTCTGACTGGAATACGTAAAAGTGCCGTTGTCCTGTTGGAGGAGATGGAAGCACATAGGGGCTGATTTCTTTAGAGATAGGACTCCTGCATTTCAATATCTGCCAAACCAGCCAACTAATTCTTCTTCTGCACCAGCATCCCAGTCGGAGAATTGTCTTCTCAAACTTTTAGAATTACTTTTCTCTCTTTCACCATCATAGATACAATGCTGCCTGTCTCAGAGACAGAGGCAAACTTAAATAGCTGTAGATATATAAAGGAACAAAAGTATATGAACCTTTTGAAGTATGGAAACCACTTTAAATAATTTAGAAATCTTCCTTATCATTCCACTGTTTTCCTTGTCAGTTTAGATGTGCAGATTCAGTTACTCAATTCTCTAGATAAAGGTTAGGTGAATGCAACGGACTGTAATTTTGTGCTTATTGGTAGTTGGTAACTCATAGTCTCATCCTTCCTCGGTTTGAAAGTAACCCAACATTTTCGAACCCTTTAAGATCTCCTTGAGTTACCAAGAGTCCCTAACATAAAGTTTGTGTATTTTCTTAATGTATTTCTTATTATGGTAGATTGCTGTCTGCAAAGGACTTTATAAATATATGTCACACATTTTGCAATTTCAGGCAGATCCCTCAGTTCCCACAAATCACTTAGGTAGAAGATGCACTATAATACTTAAAACTAGTGCTCTGCCTTTTAGTGAACCAAATGAACTTGCTGTGGAAAAACATTTGCAAGTATCCGGCATTTACGTGGAGGTCTAGAGACAACAACCCCCTTATTACTTACTATATATTGTATTGGTTTTCATGGAAAAGAGAAGTAGTTTTAAAAAAAAAAATCAGAATGCTTGGATTGGAGTGGAGAGGAAAAGCCGTTACTGTCTGATGCTGTTTTTTTTCTTTGCATTGGCTCTCAAATTACGGGGTTGATTTGATGAAAAATTGCAAGAGGCTGCTCATTTCTGACTGACCCTGCTGCCTAACAAGATAGACCCTCAACATAATTGGGTTGATACTGATTTGATTGCACCAAAAATTGTGTTTTAAAATAAAAGTCTGATTTTAAACCTGCTGAACTTGTCCTTAGGTTTCTCCTTTTGTGTCTGGGTATGGCAGGCTCACTCCATGCTAGGTGACTCAATCTTGTGCACTACAAATCAGAAGCACAATTCAGTGGACTAAGGTTGAAGTTTGAGCTTTGTTTTGCATTAGTCAGCTTTTGTACATCTGTTTAAAGGAAAAATACCATTCTGCCAATATCCAGGTCCTCGTAATCTCCTGTGCCCTTAACCAGTATGACAGTGGAACTACTAGTTCCACTGATATTACAATCCCCTTGTCTACCACAAAGACACAAATTGGTGGATAATTTTAATGACATAAACTTTGGAGTGTGTGTGTGGAGAGTTTGCTTGGGTCATAGCAGTGAAGGCAGTCTCCTCCACCCCTTCACTGTACTACATGATGAAAAGGTGACCAGAGTGTGTGTTGGGCCAGATCGGGAAGCCAAAACTTGTGCAGTGCCGGCAACATAGACCCAAAATGTGTGGGGAAGGGCAGGACCAGAAAATCTGTGAGATGTGCTAATTTGGCAGCACTTCAAAGCAGCTTCTTGGCTGCTCCCATGGAACACAGACACTACATTAAAGGTGCTTCTCATAAGCTGCTGTGCTCTTGCTCAGCGGCTCATGTGAGTGCAGTGGATTGCAATTTGCAACCACCTATATGAGGTGAAAATATGATCAGAGACCCTGCTGCTCAGGCTCCAGATATCCTATTCCCAAAAGTTCTCAGTTACCTGGCAGATCCCCCCCTTGTGTGGATAACAAATGCGTTGTATCAGAGAATGTTACAGCCAATTTTGTATGGGGGTGAGGATAGTTTATGCCTGGAGAGTTGATTGCAGTTATAAACACACAAAACACTTATATTAGCCACCACTGCTCCTTATCTGAGGCCTCGTGTACTAAATTTCAGCATAGCAGCAATTTTGATGCTGATTGCAACGTACATAAAGCTTCCACCAATCCTGCAAATAAGTTTCAATTGCTTGTTTTTTAGCACAAGTACAGTAAGTATCACCAGGTGTGATAGACTCCTCTCTTTTATAAGAGAGTAAATTTACATGGCTGAAAAAGAGAGTTTACAGTGGATAAAACACTGACATACTATACCCCCTTAACTACAGTGGTTCCAAGCATGCACTGCTATAACATATAATTACATTGCATTGTGTAAGTGGAACACCAACTATGGTTGCGAGACGCATGTCTTTCATCTTTTGATGTATAATGACACTCAAAATATTCTCTAGTACTCAGCTGATAAACAGCTTCAAGAATTGGGGTCTATAGAGTTGCTTGTTTGATTTTAAATTTGTAAGATTGGCACATGATCTCTTTTGAATACACTGTTCTGATGCGATCCATTTATCTAATGTAATTAACAGTACATGCTGAATGTACAATTAAGCTTGAAACTGTCAATGTCAGGCTGTTAAAAAAGGGTTGATAAAAATGAGAAGAGGAACTGCTGTTTTGTAATAAGCATCTGTGTTGCTTTTAAATCAAGAAGAAAAAAATCTGGATTTCAATATATTGCTGTCTTCGTTGCCAGTATAATTCAATAAATATGTTAATTAGCTGATCTAAACAGCAAATGGAGTTGAGACTTTTTTGTGTCATTTATTTTTGTCAATTCTGTTTTTCAGAGGATTTCCTCTTTTGTTTACATTGGACTTTGAGCTTGCTTCTAGTAACAGAAAATGTTATTAAACTGTAATACAGAGGCAACTTTTTGTCCTTTTTTTTTTAAAAAAGGGTTTTTATATATTTTTGTGTATGTTATACTGGCCTTCAAGAAATATCAAATTGGCAAAGAACAAATTTCTGTCTCTACCACTATCCCCTCTCCTACTGTAGGAGATTCTTCATAGGAAAGCATGTAAAAATCTTACAAAAACAAAAAAAATACAGTAACAAGCAAAGTACAGTATACCTGAGAATTTCAGAGGGGAGAGTTCTTCCTGACCATATCTATATTTGTATGAAACTTGATTTATAGCTCTTGTGTTTTTAATACTAATTAAGATAACTGCATATGCTATCTGAATCAATTTCTTTCTTAAAAGCAATTTGCCTCAATACTTGGGTTTTTTAAGTGTATTCTTGTTTTTTCTACTAGGGGCTGTACTATTTTCTAACTGGTAAAGGCATAACTCAAATTTTAAAATATCCCCAAACACTGCAGCATAGGAAAAAACATAAAAATAATGCTAGCAACATTAATAATTATCAAGATCATGGTTCTAGATATGAGAAATCTTAGCTATGGTAAGTGCTTGGTATGATGAGATACCTACTTGTGGGTGTGCAGAATTGGCAAACTGCTTTATCTGTCTTGACTTTGCCTCAGATGCAGTATTCTGAAAATGATTGAGTGGTGATTAGCATGCTATTGCTGAGTGAATAGGTCCAAACTCCTCTACTTTCCAGTGCATCTGCTTTATTAGCTTTTTATTTTTGCATTTGTTGTCTGGTGACATACTTCTCCTATTTCTCCAGGCCTCCTCCGTCTTTCTCCTTCCTTATTCTTTCTAATGATTCTTCTAAATTATAGGGGTGAGTTGATGAAATATAATATAATCACCACACTATGTATTATTTTTCCTTGTGCACTGCTAATTGCTGCTACTCAATTTATTATTGAAACATATTTGTAATTAATTTTCTGGAAACAAAAAATTTCATAATAGAGAAGCAGGTAAACAGAATGTACATTATTTGCAGAATTAATGTGTTTCACTAGAAGTTACAATTGATAAGTGTAGCTGTAGGTTTACAAAGTGCATTGCATCTGGCAGTTGGAAGTTTTGAAGAGAGGCCACCAGACTGTCAGTTGACAGCTGTAATGTTTTAGTTCCTGCAGTCTGTGTGTAGTGTTTCTTTGAACCCAAATGCTGCACTATCCATTACACCTCGCTTAATTTTTGTCAGTGATACCAATTAGTTTTGAATGGAAGTATTTCTTAAATCCTTTAAATATCTTCTCTTGTTAGTATCCATTATTATAAGTACTATATGTTTAAGTATATTAGAACAAATTCTGATCTCAGTTACCCTGGTATAACGTAGGCTTCCATGGTCTGTCTGTATGCAAATTTGACACATGAATGTACACAGTATAAATCATTATTTAATATTTATCTGTAACATATGTCAAAATATTTCTGTTATCAATAGAAAAAATGAAAACAGAACAAATTCTGACAAGCTCGTATTTATTCATATTTTGGGTTATCTCATTGATTTCTGAGTGGATTTCAGTTTTTCTCTTTGGTTCCAGATTAATGAATTTTTTGCAAGGATATATTAAATCGCAAGACTATGTAACATAATTTATTAATCAGGAAAAATTATCTTTTTTGTTGAAAAGTTTGGTATAACACATCAGAAATGTAGGTTTAAAGACCTAGCTTTATAAGTTTTCACTTTAATTTGAAACCCTCCAATATGCTTATCTCATATGCCCTACATAGATTTTGATGCCTGCCAATGATGCCAAGATACATTCACCAGGATGTATCCTAATGTGAATCCATTTCTCGAAATGGATGTGCTCTAACTAAGAGGAGGATCTGTGTTATACATGTGGAAACTCAAGTCCATATTTCCCCTATAAGAATCCATAACTACTTATTTTTCTACATTTGTTTGAAGGAATTGTCATCATGTCCTGTATTGCATTGAGTCTCCAATGCTGAAACCAATGACTCCTGTTAAGTCAAGAAGAAACATTTGATACATAAGCGTAGAGCATCCAGTGATTCAGTTATAACAGATACTCCTTTCTTGGAAGTGGTTTAAAAATTAACTGTTAGGAATTGCCTGTACTATAGCTCACACCCACTCATTTTTCTTTAGCAGGAGAGCAGGGGAGTTTTTCTAAGAATAAAAAAAGTCTGAAAATTATTTGTATGCACTAAAATAACTGTACGTAAGTATATCCTGCCTAATGATGTGACATTAACAGTATTCTTAGTCAGTTGGAATAGAAATGCCTTCAACCTTTTAGGAAAAGCAAGAACAAATTACAGCCAAATTTTCATTTCACAAGTCATCTTCATCCAGGATAAGCCAAGGTCAATTTGTCATCCTATTTCCATAATGTTATTCTGTGATGTACTTGGATTATTATTAGAGCTGTGCTCTCTTTCATATTAGTTTTATAAATGGCTATGTTAATGTCTTTTTGCAGACAAAACCACCCTTTGTTAATATCCCAATGGATTTCTTAAGGATTAAAATATACATTTTAAGCAGCTATTGGTTCTGTTTTTCTCCTATTGATGATTAGTCCTTGTCACCTAACTTAAAGTGGCATTGTTCCAGTTTAGCTGGAACTGAAGCAATTTGTGAGATGATGTGTTGAAAGATTGGCTTGACTGTCAGAAAAAAAACAATAGTTAAAAGTAGCAAATTCTAAAAATATTTGTAAAATTTAGTAATATCCCAGAATAATGCTGCCTCTAAAGAAATAGCCAGCAAATAGCCTTTTGTTAAGAGATGAAATTATAAAATGGCATGTGTTCAGTAGATAAGAGCAATTTCCTTTGTTTTTTATTACGGTGTTAATGGTGGGAAAGTGCTGTTTGCAGATCAACTGTAAGTACAGCTGTTGCCCTTAAAATCTTGCCAGTTTTGTCATGGATAATTAGATGTTTATTTCAGAATTTGTAGTAGTCCCTGTATATTAATCTAAGGCAAAAATGGTAGACCATAGCACATCTCCAGGCTTGATAATAAAGGTTACTATTTGTTTATAACAAAAGGTGATGAAATTACTGTAACCCAGTTTTAAACCAGCAACATTGGTTAATGCTGAGGCAGTCTGCGCTGAGGAAAAAGGGTATAATAATATATATAGGCTACGTCTACACTTGGAACTGAGGATGTGATGCGCAGCTCAAGTAGATGTACTTGTGCTCGTTATCATCAAGTTAGCATGCTAAAAATAGTACTGTAGCTGTGGTAGCATGGGCAGTGGGGAGTGGTGGCATGGCTTGGTGCCCTGAGTACAAACTCGCCCGGACCCTGTGGGTATGTACTCTGGGCAGCTAGTCCATGCCATTTCTTGCCACTGCCAATGTCATTGTAGCTACACTACTATTTTTAGCATGCTAACTTGTGAGAGCCAGCATGAGTATGGCTACTTGAACTGGAAATCACCCTCCCTCCCGCAAACTCCAAATGTAGATGTAGCCGTAGGCACTCGCCATGACTATCCTAAGGAAGGTCTGGTGCTGGTGCTGCAGTCAGATTCTGCCAGCAAGCCTTGCCATATGGGCAAGGTGATAAAGCTCCTCTCATACTGGATGGGGGTCTGATACCTGTAACCTGGTCAGTCCTTTCATCATTTTCCTGCCTGAGTCAGGGTACGGCTGAGTTCTGCTCCGGTCTTTGTCACCCTGGGGAAGGGTTAGTAATAATATTTTACGCTTATCTAGCCTGTATTGTCTGAGGATCTCAGTGTTTTAGTGCTTTACAAACATTTATGCTTCCCAGTTATCCCACACAGAGATCACATAGCAGGTCAATGGCAGACCCTGGATTAAAATCACCGGATGCCCAGTTCTGTACCTAATCCTCTTAACCCCACTGCTGGGGCTGGTTTACACATGCTGCAAAATCTGTGGTGACAGGGACTTCAGGCTGAGAAGGGCCCCCCAAGAAGGTAGAGTTATGCAAGTAGAAATTTTGTGTAGGCAGCTTCTGGCTTCTTTCTGGAAGGAACGAGCAGGCTATGGATGCTATCTCTGTAACAGACTGGAAAAGGAAAGGCGAAACAGAGCAGGTCAGGTTCCCTTTCAGAATAGACTAGAACACCAACATTTTTCACAGGACAGGATTGAGGAGTAATGAGCATAGCAGACAGAGAGGTGCTGCCCCTTTCAAAGGAAAGAAGAGGGAGGATGAATAGTACAGGGCTCAAGTGGGGAGGAGTTACTAAGAGGCTGTGTATACCTACGCAATGGAAACAGGAAAGGAGTCCAGCAAAGATGCTGGGGGGAGGAGGGCAAAATTGACCATCTTGGGGTAGGGAAGAAACATTTAGGAGGTAGACAGTGGGACAAATTGATAGGTTGTGTTTTCTGGTGGCCAGAATTGAGTTGTTGTTTGTTGTTTATTGTTTTAAGGGGCAGAACTATTTTTGGGTAGAATTGATTTATACTGGGAGAATGAAATTTATTTGGGAGGATCAGGACCGGCTCTCGTCACCAGCAAAGCAAGCACGTGCTTGGGGTGGCACATTTCCAGGGGCAGCATTCTGGCCACCCTTTCTTTTTCGGAGCAGTTGCGCTCTCGGAGCTGCGCCACTTAGACGGGGTGAGGGCGCCGTGCCCCCGGCCGCAGCGGGAAGGCGAAGCCCCAGCCCCGGGATGCTGAGCTGCCAGGGCCCAGCCGCTACCTGGGGAGGGGAGGGCGAGTCCTGCCAGGGAGCCGGGGCTGCGCCGCCTCATATGCATACTGGCTGCTGCGCTGCCTTGTGCCACCCCTTATATCGGGGCTTCTCTGCGCGGCCAGGTGGGGGAGGGGGTAAAGCCCCTGCAGGTGCTGGGAGAAGGTGACATCACTCCCTCCACTTCCAGCGCCGCCTGCGAGCCCCAGCCCCACCTGAGCTTGGGGCGGAAAATTTTTTGCTTGGGGCGGCAAAAAACCTTGAGCCAGCCTTGGGGAGGATGGGAGGAAAGGAACTGATTTATTTGGTGGGAGCGGGACTGATTTATTTGAGGGGTGGGTGGAAGTGAAAATGTCCCAGTGGAATTAAATATATATGTATCTGGGGAATGGGAAACCTGGCATTTTTTACTGAGACTTACAAATACATGTCTGGGCCTTTCAAGCCTTGTTCTTCCTCAAGATCATGTAAGGCGTGAGCAAGCAAGTTGTGCGTCACGAACAGTGAAGAATCAAAAAATGCCAGCAGGTTGGGCAAACATTTCTGGATTTATTAGTTAATTTTTTGCCCAATAAGCTGTCATTTTTCAGTTTTAGTGTGTTAAAAATTGAAAAAATTCTGATTTTCATTTTTTCAATGAAATCTTGAAAAATATAATTGACAGCTGACCCTTCCCACAGAAATTTGATTCAACAAATTTGTCTTTCTCCCTTTGAAAGACTTTTTGAAGGCAAAATTTCAACTAGCTCTAATTAGTCAGTTTCTATCATTGAAAAATTAAAAACGTCCATGAGCTATAAACCAGAATCTTAAAAAATAACGCTGCTGCTTAAACCACTGCACATGGTTGTTGTTTTGTTGTTATGGTAGGTCCCTAGAAGACTATGGACCTGGACCCAGTTATGTTGGGGTTGGTATGAACACAGAACAAAAAGATAGTCCCTGCCCTAAAGAACTTACAGTCTAAGTAATAATATTACTTACAGATGATTAAATTGTGATTATGGTACATTTTTAAAAGGTTTTAAAAGCCAGAGCTTCAGTATCTAGTGCCCAGGTTTTAAATAAGGTGTGTGTTTGTTTGTTTGTGTCATTCAAGGCCATATATACAAACAGCTTTGTGGAGTGTTTAGTTATTTGGTTTTAGAGTGTAAATCCTGATGTTTGGGACACTGGACTGAAATTCTGTACACAATAAAGGAAACTAAGTATGGGTATATACAGCACTGTCTTGTACTCTGCATCTGTAACTATGCACCCAAACAGAATGCAAATGGTGAAGTCGTTTTGCTGATAGCTGCACAGCACGCTCTTTTCCTTGGGAGTTGGAAATAGATGTAATAGATGCAAGCCTTGTGTACAAGTTAATATTTTTATGAACTGGGCTCTTATAACAAAAATTAGTGTTTAGTTGGACCTGCTTTTCCCTGAGAATTGCTTTCCAAGTGCCCATATTTAATTCTGGGTTTGTGATTTCTGTTTGATCAGGGTGTCAGTCTGCACCTGTCGTGCTGGAACTTGAACCAGGGAAGCGGGTTTAGTATCAGCATGACTGCCTTTCTCTTTTTGTCCTTTTCTTTCTTTTACCAAATGTCATAATTTACAATAAGGAATTAGTAAAAGTGAACCTTCCCTCAGGATTTTAATTCACTACACCATAAGACAGTGGTCCTCAAACTTATTTGATCGCCACCCCCTTCTTTGTGTCTGTAATAGTCTGTGTCTCCCCTCACCCGCTGCCTGCCACACAAGTACATACACGAATAATAAAAAAAATCAACATGCAGCTCTCACGAAATATTAAAACCAGTAAGGCATTGATTCGAATAGTGCCAACAATACATTGTTATAAGAGCAAAAGCAAAACTGCGATTGTGGTCGATGCTTACAATTAAATGTGCACACCATACGTAGCAAATGGATTCACGTACAGATGGCAACGATTTTGTATAATACTATGTAAGTGTAACAGAAAACTGTCATAATGCACAGCGCCATCTGAGAACCTGATAGGTCTGGAAGAATCAGCTTTGCTAGTTATTCATTGCTGTGGGTAAAAAAGCTTTCCCCCCAAAGCTTCTAAAGCCCCCTCCCCAAATGCATTCTGTGCCCCCTCAAGGTGGCCTACTCCCCTGTTTGAGAACCTCTGCCATGATCTATCTATTCTGGTCCTAAGGAGCAATGTGGTTTAGTAGTTGGGAATGGGGCACTCGGCTGTGACATAGACTCCCACTATTGTCTGTGGCAAGTCATGTAGGTTAACATTTTCAAACATGGGTGTATAAAGCTGGGCACCTGAATCCATATTTAGGCACTTAAATAAAAAGTTCCCTTTTTTTCAGACCCGCTAAGTGCCCTCAGCTCGAACTGGAGTCAATGGTAACTATGGATTATCAACACCTGTAAAAGTAAGAAGAAAAGGAGTACTTGTGGCACCTTAGAGACTAACAAATTTATTTGAGCATAAGCTTTCGTGAGCTACAGCCCACTTCATTGGATGCATGCAGTGGAAAATACAGTGGGGAGATTTTATATACACAGAGAACATGAAACAATGGGTGTTACCATACACACTGTAATGAGAGTATCAGGTAAGATGAGCTATATTACCAGCAGGAGAGAAAAAAAACCTTTTGTAGTGATAATCAAGGTGAGCCATTTGATAGCTCATCTTACCTGATGAAGTGAGCTGTAGCTCACGAAAGCTTATGCTCAAATAAATTTGTTAGTCTCTAAGGTACCACAAGTACTCCTTTTCTTTTTGCGAATACAGACTAACATGGCTGCTACTCTGAAACTTAGCACCCACTGCCTCTCAATGGTGGTGATAATACCTACCTCAAAGAGGTGTTGTGAGGACTAATTAGATAATGTTTGAAAGTGTTTTGAACAACTCACTATCTTAAACTCAAGAAATGTAGCAGATGGCAGGGAGCCAACGTGTTTTTAGCTGAACTGGGCCAATACTTTGGAGACTTTCCCAGTATTGTACTACATTTTTTCTAAACATCTCCAAGGGTTTTGGGGCTTCTTGAGCACATACGCTGTCGATTAGTTAACTTTATATTAAAAACTGTCAAAGAAAGGGAAAGCAATTTCATAAGGTTCTTAAATTAATGAGAGTCTGGTTTCACGTTGGTTGCTTTTTTTAGGCATCTGGGCCTTAGTACAGGCTGCCATTCTTAATCATATTTTAATTTTCAAATAAATTGCTTTCATTATCCTTTCATTTACACTACCATGTGTGCATTACTGCTCATTAATGTTTGTCATCTACTTTGCTGAGGCACTGGGTTTTTAAATAACCATAGTTGCAGTGCCGTAATTAAAAATTATCCATATTGATTTTATAGATGTTATTCTGAAGTCTTCAAAAAGACAAACTCAGAGTGTTGTTAAATCAGTACATTAAATATATGGATGCCGCTTAACGTAAGTGTTTTGTTTGTATGCAAAAAGGGAGCATTTCTAATGGTGCTACTAGAATAGCTAACCTAATGACAGAGCCAAATTATTCTCCATCAGAATGTTAAACTGTTTCTCACTCATTACTGACAGTTCTGTTGATCTCAAGTCTCTAAAAAAACCTAGTATGTCTTCATAACTATGATTTGTATCTTGGCGACAAACAACTTTGTTTTCCCTTGTCCCAGTTTTTCCACTGAGTAATATCAATTTAGTAGAGTTGAGTTCCCCCCCGAGTCCTTGAAAGTCTTTTGTGTGTGTGATAATTTAAACAACAAAAGAGAGTTCAGAAAATATTACTGGTTTAGCTCTGAACCCCTCTGGAGGAGGAAAAACAGATAAAACCAAAACAGTGACAGAGAACTCTGCCCATAATCCCTTTAGGCCTAGAAGTTCTGCTCAGATTGCACATCATAACAGATGAATGTCTCTAAATCATAGGGGAACCCAACCTAAAGTATAAATTTCACTTCATAAGTACCTATATTGTTTCTAATATATGCAGCTACTCATGTGAATTCATCAAAGGTTTCTGATGTCATGTCATCATGAAAGACTTACGATGCCATAAAATGTGATGGGCCCACTTTTCAAAGTTAGGTGCCTGCATGTATTGCATTGCATGTTTGCATTTGCCAAACTATGATGCACAAATATAAAGATGTACACCTGTGATTTAATATCTGTTCACCCATGTCATCACTAATGGGCTTTATGCACACAAATGTTCCTGATTTGCATGCACTTCATGTAAGCTGCATGAACTATATGCACTAAACTTTGAAATCCCCTTAAGGATCAATTTGCAAACGTGCAAATTAATATCACTAATATTTCTGGTACTGTGTGAGTGCAAAGGAACAATAATGCTTTTTCTGAAAAGGTTACTTGAATGGATTGTTGAATAAGATACTCATTATGTACTGTGGATGAGGGATTTTTTTTCATGCTGTAGTAGTTTTAGAAGTATCTTCATTGTAGATAATGAAACGCATCCCATTTCCACAGTGCCTGGCTCCAAATGAAAACATTAAATATGTTTCACCCTTTTCAATGAACAATAATTTCTCCCTAATAAACCCTGTCATCTCTCCATGACTAAGAACATAAAAACATAAAAATTGCCATACTGGGTCAAACTAGTTGTCCTTCTAGCCCAGTATCCTGTCTTCCAACAGTGGCCAGTTCCAGATGCTTTAGAGGCAATTAACAGAGCAGGGCAATTTATCAAGCAATCCATCCACCTGTCATCCACTCCCAGCTTCTGGCAGTCAGGCTTAGGGACACTCAGGCCTGGTCTACACTACGAGTTTATGTCAGATTTAGCAGCGTTAAATCGAATTAACCCTGCACTCGTCCACACAATGAAGCCATTTTTTTTTTTTTTACATAAAGGGCTCTTAAAACCGATTTCTGTACTCCTCCCCAACGAGGGGATTAGCCCTGAAATCGACATTGCTGTTTTGAATTAGGGTTAGTGTGGACGCAATCTGAAGGTATTGGCCTCTGGGAGCTATCCCACAGTGCACCATTGTGACCGCTCTGGACAGCACTCTGAACTCGGACGCACTGGCCCGGTGTACAGGAAAAGCTCCGGGAACTTTTGAATCTTATTTCCTGTTTGGCCAGGTGTGCTCATCAGCACAGGTGACCATGCAGAGCTCATCAGCACAGGTGACTATGCAGTCCCAGAATCAAGAAAGAGCTCCAGCATGGCCCGAACATGGATCTGATCACTGTATGGGGAGAGGAATCCATGCTATCAGAACTACGTTCCAAAAGACGAAATGCCAAAACATTTCAAAAAATCTCTGAGGCCATGAGGGACAGAGGCTACAGCAGGGACGCAACACAGTGCTGTGTGAAACTTAAGGAGCTCAGACAAGCGTACCAGAAAACTAAAGGATCAAACGGACGCTCTGGGACAGAGCCCCAGACATGTGCATTCATCCAGCCCATACTTCTTTAACTTGCTGACAAGAATACTGTGGGAGACCATGTCAAAAGCTTTGCTGAAGTCAAGAAACAATACATCCACTGCTTTCCCTTCATCCACAGAACCAGTAATCTCATCATAGAAGGCGATTAGATTAGTCAGGCATGACCTTCCCTTGGTGAATCCATGCTGACTGTTCCTGATCACTTTCCTCTCGTGTAAGTGCTTCAGGATTGATTCCTTGAGGACCTGCTGCATGATTTTTCTGGGGACTGAGGTGAGGCTGATTGGCCTGTAGTTCCCAGGATCCTCCTTCTTCCCTTTTTTAAAGATGGGCACTACATTAGTCTTTTTCCAGTCGTCCGGGACTTCCCCCGATCGCCATGAGTTTTCAAAGATAATGGCTAATGGCTCTGCAATCACAGCTGCCAACTCCTTTAGCACTCTTGGATGCAAAGCATCCGGCCCCATGGACTTGTGCACGTCCAGCATTTCTAAATAGTCCCTAACCACTTCTTTCTCCACAGAGGGCTGGCCACCTACTCCCCATGCTATGTTGCCCAGCGCAGCAGTCTGGGAGCTGACCTTGTTCGTGAAGACAGAGGCAAAAAAAGCATTGAGTACATTAGCTTTTTCCAAATCCTCTGTCACTAGGTTTCCTCCCTCATTCAGTAAGGGGCCCACACTTTCCTTGGCTTTCTTCTTGTAAGTAGGAGGACGAGCCTGAGGAGAGCACACAGCATACCGTTCTCCCCGACAGCCAGGATCCTTTTCTCACCCTGACTGAAATACCCTCCCAACCCAACGAAGCCGGAGAAGGGACCTCTGGTGAGTGTACCTTTTTAAATATAATACATGTAAAAGCAAGCATTTTTTAACGATTAAGTAGCCCTGAGGACTTGGGATGCATTCGTGGCCAGTACAACTATTGGAAAAGTCTGTTAATGTGTCTGGGGATGGAGCGGAAATCCTCCAGGGACATCTCCATGAAGCTCTCCTGGAGGTACTCTAAAAGCCTTCGCATAAGGTTTCTGGGGAGAGCAGCCTTATTCCGTCCTCCATGGTAGGACACTTTACCACGCCATGCTAGTAGCAAGTAATCTGATATCATTGCATGACAAAGCCTGGCAGCGTATGGTCCCGGTGTTTGCTGGCATTCAAGCAATATCCATTCTTTATCTCTCTGTGTTATCCTCAGGAGAGTGATATCGTTCATGGTAACCTGGTTGAAATAGGGAAATTTAATTAAGGGGACATTCAGAGGTGGCCGTTCCTACTGGTCTGTTTGCCTGTGCCTGAAAAGAAATCCTCCCCGCAGTTAGCCACGCGGTGGGGGTCTGTGTGTGGCCATTGGCGCTGAGCTGTTCGCGTTTGGATCTTCCCTGTTACCAGCCACGCGGTGGGGGGAGGGGTAAAGCGATCATCCCAGAGAATTGGATCGGGGAGGAGGGGTTAGTTTGGTTTCTGCTGCTGCATGTTAACAGGAAAACCACAGCACTAAATGGCCAACTCAACGTGCTTTGCTTGGTATGGGAGAGGAGGGTGCTGCTGTTATGAAGGTTGCAGGTAGGCAGGTAGCCAAAAGACTATGGCTTTCCATGGCCGCCTGCAAGCCGAATTCTGTTGCCCGGCCCTGCGTGTGTGATCTCTAACACCAAAGCCACAGGCACTCAATAGAAGATGCAAAATGCGACCTTGTACCAAAATCACATGGGCTATGTAATGTGAATAGTGTTGTTCACCGTGAAAGAGTACAGCCATTGTTCTGTAAAATGTATCTTTTAAAATACTTCCCTCCCTTTTTTTCCTCCAGCAGCTGCAAATGTTTCAAGCCTCCCTCCTCCGTCCCAAAAGCTATCTCAGATAAGGAGGTGAAAAAAACGCATGCGCGTGAAATGTTCTCTGAGCTCATGCAGTCGTCTGGCACTGACAGAGCTCAGCAGAGTGTGTGGAGGGACACAATAGCAGAGTACAGGAAAGTGGCCGATGAATGTGAGGAGAGGGGGTGGCAGGAAGATCAGAGGAGGCATGAGGCAATGTTGGGGCTACTGCGGGATCAGACAGACATGCTCCGGCGTGTGGTGGAGGTTCATGAACAGCAGCAGGATCACCACTCCACCCCAGTGGACAGCCCAAGTAACAGAAGGCTGTCATTCAATAAAATTTAAAGTGGACTTTTCCTTCCCTCCTACCCTCCTCCCACACCCCACACAGGCTACTTTCTGAGTTATCTCCCTATTTTTAAAATCAATTAATAAAGAATACATGTTTTTTAAACTATAGTGACTTTATTTCCTTTGCAAGCAAGCTGTGATTGAAGGGGGGAGGGCGGGTGGCTTACAGAGAATTTAGAGGCAACCAAGGGGGCGGGTTTTCATCAAGGAGAAACAAACAGAAGTGTCACACTGTACCCTGGCCAGTCATGAAACTGGTTTTCAAAGCTTCTCTGATGTGCAGAGCTTCTTGCTGTGCTCTTCTAACCTCCCTGGTGTCTGGCTGCACGTATTCAGTGGCCAGGTGATTTGCATCAACCTCCCACCCCACCATAAATGTCTCCCCTTTACTCTCACAGAGATTGTGGAGCACACAGCAAGCAGCAATAACAATGGGAATATTGGTTTCAGAGTAACAGCCGTGTTAGTCTGTATTCGCAAAAAGAAAAGGAGTACTTGTGGCACCTTAGAGACTAACCAATTTATTTGAGCATGAGCTTTCGTGAGCTACAGCTCACTTCATCAGATGCATACCGTGGAAACTGCAGCAGACTTTATATATACACAGAGAATATGAAACAATACCTCCTCCCACCCCACTGTCCTGCTGGTAATAGCTTATCTAAAGTAATCATCAGGTTAGGCCATTTCCAGCACAAATCCAGGTTTTCTCACCCTCCACCCCCCCACACAAATTCACTCTCCTGCTGGTGATAGCCCATCCAAAGTGACAACTCTTTACACAATGTGCATGATAATGAAGTTAGGCCATTTCCTGCACAAATCCAGGTTCTCTCACTCCCTCACTCCCCTCCAAAAACCCACCCCCATACACACACAGACTCACTCTCCTGCTGGTAATAGCTCATCCAAACTGACCACTCTCCAAGTTTAAATCCAAGTTAAACCAGAACATCTGGGGGGGGTGGAGGTAGGAAAAAACAAGAGGAAATAGGCTACCTTGCATAATGACTTAGCCACTCCCAGTCTCTATTTAAGCCTAAATTAATAGTATCCAATTTGCAAATGAATTCCAATTCAGCAGTTTCTCGCTGGAGTCTGGATTTGAAGTTTTTTTGTTTTAAGATAGCGACCTTCATGCCTGTGATTGCGTGACCAGAGAGATTGAAGTGTTCTCCGACTGGTTTATGAATGTTATAATTCTTGACATCTGATTTGTGTCCATTTATTCTTTTACGTAGAGACTGTCCAGTTTGACCAATGTACATGGCAGAGGGGCATTGCTGGCACATGATGGCATAAATCACATTGGTGGATGTGCAGGTGAACGAGCCTCTGATAGTGTGGCTGATGTTATTAGGCCCTGTGATGGTGTCCCCTGAATAGATATGTGGGCACAATTGGCAACGGGCTTTGTTGCAAGGATAAGTTCCTGGGTTAGTGGTTCTGTTGTGTGGTATGTGGTCGTTGGTGAGTATTTGCTACAGGTTGTGGGGCTGTCTGTAGGCAAGGACTGGCCTGTCTCCCAAGATTTGTGAGAGTGTTGGGTCATCCTTTAGGATAGGTTGTAGATCCTTAATAATGCGTTGGAGGGGTTTTAGTTGGGGGCTGAAGGTGACGGCTAGTGGCGTTCTGTTATTTTCTTTGTTAGGCCTGTCCTGTAGTAGGTAACTTCTGGGAACTCTTCTGGCTCTATCAATCTGTTTCTTTACTTCCGCAGGTGGGTATTGTAGTTGTAAGAAAGCTTGACAGAGATCTTGTAGGTGTTTGTCTCTGTCTGAGGGGTTGGAGCAAATGCGGTTGTATCGCAGAGCTTGGCTGTAGACGATGGATCGTGTGGTGTGGTCAGGGTGAAAGCTGGAGGCATGCAGGTAGGAATAGCGGTCAGTAGGTTTCCGGTATAGGGTGGTGTTTATGTGACCATTGTTTATTAGCACTGTAGTGTCCAGGAAGTGGATCTCTTGTGTGGACTGGACCAGGCTGAGGTTGGTGGTGGGATGGAAATTGTTGAAATCATGGTGGAATTCCTCAAGGGCTTCTTTTCCATGGGTCCAGATGATGAAGATGTCATCAATGTAGCGCAAGTAGAGTAGGGGCTTTAGGGGACGAGAGCTGAGGAAGCGTTGTTCTAAATCAGCCATAAAAATGTTGGCATACTGTGGGGCCATGCGGGTACCCATAGCAGTGCCGCTGATCTGAAGGTATACATTGTCCCCAAATGTGAAATAGTTATGGGTAAGGACAAAGTCACAAAGTTCAGCCACCAGGTTAGCCGTGACATTATCGGGGATAGTGTTCCTGACGGCTTGTAGTCCATCTTTGTGTGGAATGTTGGTGTAGAGGGCTTCTACATCCATAGTGGCCAGGATGGTGTTATCAGGAAGATCACCGATGGATTGAAGTTTCCTCAGGAAGTCAGTGGTGTCTCGAAGGTAGCTGGGAGTGCTGGTAGCGTAGGGCCTGAGGAGGGAGTCTACATAGCCAGACAGTCCTGCTGTCAGGGTGCCAATGCCTGAGATGATGGGGCGCCCAGGATTTCCAGGTTTATGGATATTGGGTAGTAGATAGAATATCCCAGGTCGGGGTTCCAGGGGTGTGTCTGTGCGGATTTGATCTTGTGCTTTTTCAGGAAGTTTCTTGAGCAAATGCTGTAGTTGCTTTTGGTAACTCTCAGTGGGATCATAGGGTAATGGCTTGTAGAAACTCGTGTTGGAGAGCTGCCGAGCAGCCTCTTGTTCATATTCCGACCTATTCATGATGACAACAGCACCTCCTTTGTCAGCCTTTTTGATTATGATGTCAGAGTTGTTTCTGAGGCTGTGGATGGCATTGCGTTCCGCATGGCTGAGGTTATGGGGCAAGTGATGCTGCTTTTCCACAATTTCAGCCCGTGCACGTCGGCGGAAGCACTCTATGTAGAAGTCCAGTCTGCTGTTTCGACCAATGGGAATATTGGTTTCGCTGAGGTCTAAGCGAGTCAGTAAACTGCGCCAGCAACCCTTTAAATGTCCAAATGCACACTTTACCACCATTCTGCACTTGCTCAGCCTTTTGTTGAACAGCTCCTTACTACTGTCCAGGATGCCTTTTTATGGCTTCATGGCTTTTTCGGCTTTTATGGCTTTTTAGGGCATTAAGGGGTAGGCTGGTTAACTATAGGCATTTCAACATCCCCAACAGTTGTTTTCTGGTCAGGGAAGTAAATCCCTTCCTGCAGCCATTTAAACAGACCAGAGTTTCTGAAGACGCGAGCGTCATGAACCTTTCCTGGCCATCCCATGTTGATGTTGGGGAAATGTCCCTTGTGATCCACCAGTGCTTGCAGCACCATTGAAAAGTACCCCTTGCAGTTTATGTACTGGCTGCCCTGGTGGTCCGGTGCCAAGATAGGGATATGCGTTCCGTCTATAGCCCCACCATATTTAGGGAATCCCATTGCAGCAAAGCCATCTACTATGACCTGCACATTTCCCAGAGTCACTACCTTTGATAGCAGCAGTTCAATGATTGCTTCGGCTACTTACTTGCATCACAGCAACCCTCACAGTAGATTTGCCCACTCCAAATTGATTACCAGCTGACCGGTAGCTGCAAGTTTCCACAAGGCTATTGCCACTCGCTTGTGAACTGTGAGGGCTGCTCTCATCTTGGTATTCTTGCGCTTCAGGGCAGGGGAAAGCAAGTCACAAAGTTCCATGAAAGTGCCCCTACGCATGCTAAAGTTTCGGAGCCACTGGGAATCATCCCAAACCTGCAACACTATGCGGTCTCACCACTCTGTGCTTGTTTCCCGGGCCCAGAATCGGCATTCCACGGCATGTGCCTGCTCCAGTAACTCTATGATCTCCAAATTGTTGGGGACCACGGTTTTAGAGAAAACTGTGTTCATGTCCTTATCACCGCACTTCCATCGCCTCCTCGCCTGGTTTTTCAGGTGCTGGTTCTGCTTAAACTGCACGATAATGCGCAAGGTGTTTAGAATGGTCATAACTGCTGCAGTGAGCTGAATGGGCTCCATGCTTGCTGTGCTATGGCGTCTGCTTGGGCAATCCAGGGAAAAGGGGCAAAATGATTGTCTGCTGTTGCTTTCACAGAGGGAAGGAAGGTTGACTGACGACATTTACCCATAACCACCCGCGACAAATTTTTGGCCCTATCAGGCATTGGGAGCTCAGCCCAGAATTCCAATGGGCAGCGGGGACTGCGGGAACTGTGGGATAGCTACCCACAGTGCACCACTCGGAATGTCAACACTTGCCACGGTACTGTGGATGCACACTGCCGAATTAATGTGCTTAGTGTGGATGCATGCACTCAACTTTATACAGTCTGTTCCCAAAAATCGACTTCTGTAAAATCGGAGTACTTTTGTAGTGTAGACATGGCCTCAGATCATCGGCTTGCTTCTCTGACCATCTTGGCTAATAGCCATTGATGGACCTATCCTCTCATTAACTTATCTAATTCTTTGTTGAACCCAGTTATACACTTGGCCTTCACAACATCCCCCTCAACAAGTACCACAGGTTGACTATGCGTTGTATGAAGACGTACTTCCCTTTGTTTGTTTTAAACTTGCTGCCTATTAATTTCATTCAGTGAAATCTATTCCTTTCCTAATGGTTCCTAGCATTTTGTTAGTTTTTTTGACTGCTGCTGTACATTGCGTATATGTTTTCAGAGAATTATTCCAAATGACTCCAAGCTCTCCTTCTTGTGTGGTAATAGCTAATTTAGATCCCATCATTTTGTGTGTACAGTTGAGGTTATGTTTTCCAGTGTGCATTACAAAACATTATCAACACTGAATTTCATCTGCTGTTTTGTTGTCCAGTCACCCAGTTTTGTGAGATCCCTTTGGACTTAACTATTTAGAGTAATTTTCTATTGTCTGCAAACTTTGCCACTTCACTGTTTATCCATTTTTCCAGATTATTTATGAATATGTTGAACAGCACTGGTCCCAGTACAGATCCTTGGGGGACCCTGCTTTCTCCATTGTGAAAACTGACCATTTATTCTTATCTTTTGTTTTCTATCTTTTAACCAGTTACTGATCCATGAGAGGACTTTCCCTCTTACACTGTGAGGTGGTGAGGAACTTTGTCAAAGACTTTCTGAAAGTCCAAGTAGACTATATCTACTGGATCACCCTTGTCCACATGTTTGCTGACACTCTCAAATAATCCGAATAGTTTGGTGAGACATGATTTCCCTTTACGAAAGCTGTGTTGACTCTTTCCCAACACATTGTGTTAATCTACGTGTCTGATAATTTTGGCTCTGGAGACTTTTTAAAAAACAGAAATTAGTAGTTCTGCAGTTTCATATTTGAGTTCCTTCAGAACTCTTGGGTGAATACCATCTGGTCCTGGAGACTTATTACTGTTTAATTTATCAATTTGTTCCAAAACCTCCTCTAGTGATGCCTCAAACTGGGACAGTTCCTCAGATTTGTTATGATTAAGATCATAGCACAGTTGGCTGAGAGGAAGAAACAGAAGCGGGGAAGGAACCAAGACAATCACTGTTCCGTAATGTAACTTTTTTTTAATGTAACTATTTTTAAAAAAATTATTAAATATTTGCATAGAAGCCTGGTGAATCGTTTGACTGGAATGTATAGTTTTGTAAAGATGAATTCAGATGCTACTGACATGCTCCTGTTTAAAGCAGTACAAATTCTACTTAATTAGTTCATTGACATTTTCCAGGTTGCCACCCAAATTAATTTTTAGATGGACATCTATATGTCTGTGCAGTGTCTAAAATGTTAAAACTATACTGCTGATCCCATTTATTTTTATTATTTTAAAAAGTTTTGTTTTGAAATTAACAAATTTAATCTTTATAAATTTGCAGATTTATGTATTATTTGAGAGGAAACAAAAATCTTTGTGGTCTAAGTTTGAGCCATCTCTTACATTGGTTTATTTTCTCTAAATTATTAAAATAATATATTTGTTTTTTTCTCTTTTAAAAATTCATTGGTTGAAAAGTCAAGCAAGGTCAAAAACCAATAGTTGAAATGACACTAAGGTTTAATTGCAAAGTGTTTACAATTTGCTCTTTGTTAAGGCCATTTCCATTCACTAAAGCCTTTTGACCGTATGCACCTTGAGTTAGTTCCCTAAAAATCATGCTTTGTGAGTTAAAACCAAAATATTAGCTTTCTTTTTTGTCACAGCTAATTGTCTTGCTTTATTCAAAATTTCTCCATCGTCAAAAGCATATAAATAGCTAAACTTATCATTGAATTGTAACTGAATAATGTGACACTGTTTAGATGTGGTTGCAGTCTTTGGATTGCACTCTTCTCTTCTTAGTGTATGTGCAATGTGCCTCGGGTGGCATGTGACCAGGATTCATCATCGAATTTGGTCTGCTGGTTGGATCATTAGCTTTCCTGCCCTAGGCCAGGTACTGACAGGGAGCGTGACATGAACACTGATCCCTGATAAAATTTACATTTGGATTCAGATGTGGATCACACTCAATACTCACATCGGACTCCAGCCTAAACTTTATCAGGGAGACGAAGGATTCCAGGAAAGTTAAATTCATTGGAGAAATATAGTTTCTATGTAATGAGCATACCTAAGTCTACAGAAAATATTTTGTTGTATCATTCAAGGGGTTTTTCAAGATGGACATTGTGACTTTGTGATGATGCAAGCATTCTGACACTGGTTCTTGAAGAGTCAAGGTGGATATTTGAGATAGTGTTGTAACATTGCAAAGAGAATGACGGTTAGGAACCATCATATTTAGAGACAGGCTTAGACTGAGGCTTGATTTTCAAAGATGGGTGTGTGCTCTGAAAATCTAAACTTTCATGTACAATCAAAGCAGCACTGAAGGAGGCAGCATGAGATTTCCTTGTAGCTAACACAATGCCTGAGTGGAGAAAAAAGCTAATACAAAGAGTATCAGTGTTTGAATTGTAAATCAGAATCTCTCTGTATTTGTGTGAGAAAGAGATGAAATTGTGAATGAAAGTTAATATTTCAAGTTTTGCATGGATCATCATCTTATGGTCACACATAAAATGGTTGTCAAGATTTAAAGGATTTTCCACTTGCTGTGAGAGAGCATCTTTCAACCCGTTGAATCTGCTTGCAATAGTTTAAGAATAACTGGTGAATATCTGGCTTTAGGTTGTGTAATAGGGAAGTCAGTAACTGTTGCCTTTCTCTATGACAGTTATCAGTGATGTCAGTGAATTACTAAGCACTTGCCGAAAAGCATTATTTTTAATGCTTTTTGGCATATATATATATATATATATATATATATATATATATATATATATATATATATATATATTTGTTTTGTTTTGTTTTGTTTTGTGGTATTTAAATGAGCAGAGCAGAAAATGATAGATGATTTTAAGCAACAGTCACAGTCCAGATAAGGCGAGGGCTAAAAGACTTCTTTTCATCATCCCACATAATGTGCCATTTTCATTTTGTGCTGCTTATAACCCTGAGTGTCACAGCTTTCTATTCTTGTCTGAATAGTCAATGAAACATTATGAAGCAGATAAGAGGAGCTGGCCCCGGTTACTTGGCAACGGCTGTTGAGCAAAGCTGAGTGTTGTTGATTGAGGAGATTAGCTGCCATAGATAAAACTCCTTCCCTTTTTTTTTTTTTTTTTTTTTTTTTTTTTTTTTTTTTTGCTGCCTAACTGCTCTCTTTCTACCCATAACAAGCTGCACCAAATATGACAGCAGTTTGTGGTTTAGGTAGAACATGAACTTTGCACAAAATATTTAGAATAGTGCCTTAAAAATATTTAAATTTACTAAAATGTGTGCATTGTTTTTAGGCTGTCGCTCCCTGGCTTCAGTGTGAACATGTTCATTTGGGAGAAAGATGGTCCAGATGTTGTGATGGAAAGGGGGTGTCTTGCCTACGATGCCCTTTTACAAACACCGAAAGCAGGAAGCAAATATTTTGAATACATGGCTGCGATTCTCCACGCTGTCCACTAAAGGGCAAAATGAAGGATGTCTTAAAATTAATGCAGATGCTAAATATGCAAAAAATAGATTAAAAGGGGAAAAAAGGTAATTGTGGTTGTTGCCTTTGGGAGAAAATATTACTTCAGGTTAAATCAATAGATGCGTGTTAACTTAAGGTGGTTGGCAGTGTAGGTACAATACTTACATAAGACAAGACCCCAAGAGAAGTCAGGCCTATAAAACCTTTGCTTTGGAAAAGATGATGATAAATAATGAAAATCATTTAAAGATTTCTAATTTTAATCTCTTCAAGTTATATTTTATGGGAGAAATACTTTGTCAACTAATGTAAATCACAACTAAAATGTAATTACGCATGTATTTTGTGACATTAGTTTTTCCCTCCTCAGAATGTTCATTCCTTTATTCCTGGTTTATTTATGAAATACTGCTTTATTAATTTTGTTTTCATTAGTATTTGTACAGTTTTTTTTAAATATTTACCTCTGGGGAAATCTTTTGTCTAGCCCCGATAGATGAACTCTGATAGCTTCACTTTTGCAGTATTTCTACTTGCCTCATCCAGGGTAAAAGACAGACAACTTTGTGGGAAAGAAAGGTAAAATAAACTTGACTAGTCTAGCAAGTAAGGGTCTGGCAAGATACTGGTAAAGGAATGACATTCTTATGTAGTGTAATAACCTGTAGGACTAGAACCTTGGACAGTGGGGTTTTGCGGTGCTGATGATTCCATATTGCCATTAGAAGCTTAGGCTGTGTTTCTGCTGCAGGACCCTGTGAAGCTAAGCACTACAAAAAGTACAGCAACCCCCACGCCCTGGATTAGCTCATGCTGGTATGTAAACCAGGAAGCCATCATGAGGAGCTGTTTGAGAACGATGAAGACCACCTGCTTGGTTCTGCTCCAGACCTTGCTGGCTGTGGGCCTTAGACTCCAGCTTCTGACCCTCGTTTGTCCCTGACTCTGTTTGCCTTCTATCTGTAACCTGGTAACTGATCCTGACTCCCTGGTATCCTGACCCAGCTTGAAACCACCCCTCCTACTTGATTCGTTACTGCAACTTGGTAACTCACTGGTGCACACTGTTTGCCTATGGCCCAGCCCTGACAAGTTGATGCACTCAACAGAAGTGGTCATCATGCTGTGATCCAAGAGAATAGCTATCTGTCTAATATATTTATCTAGAAAGGCCCCAATTCAGCAAAATATTTAAACATATGCCTAACTTAAAGAATAAGGAATCCAATAGGAGCATTAGCATGTAAGATCCTCAGGCAGAAATCTTTCTCCTTATTTTAATTGCTATAAGGCCTAAAGGCTGCAGCCCCCTTGTATAAGGCATGGTACAAACATATAACAAAGAGATAGTCCCTGTCCCAAAGAGTTTACAGATTAAAGTAGGGTTGCCAGCCAAACCAAACATCCTAGCCCTGCTCCTTCCATGAGGCCATGCCCCTGCCCTGCCCCTTCCCCAAAGCCCCACCCCCCACTCACTACATTCCCCCTCCCTCCGTGGCTCACTCTCCCCCACCCTCACTCACTTTCACTGAGCTGGGGCAAGGGGTTGGGGTGTGTGAGGGGGTGAGGGCTGTAACTGGGGGTGCGGGCTCCAGGATGGGGCTGGGGATGAGGAGTTTGGAGTGCAGGAGGGGGCTGCAGGCTTTGGGATGGGGCTGAGGGATTCAGAATGTGGGAGGGGGCTGTGGGTTGAGGCAGGGGGTTGGGGTCTGGGAGGGGATGAGGATTCTGGGCTCGGGGTGTGGGTTCTGGGCTGGGGCTGAGACGTTTGGGGTACAGGAAGGGGCTCCAGGCTGGGCAGGTGGATGAGGGATTTGGAGTGCAGGAGGGGGCTGCAGGTTGAGGCAGAGGGTTGGGGTGCAGGAGGGCTCTGGGTTTGTGGGGGCTCAGCTGGGGCAGGGGGTTGAGATGCAGGGGGTGAGGGCTCTATCTGGGAATGCACACTCTGGGGTGGGGCTGGGGAAGTGGGGTTTGGGATGCAGGAGTGGGCTATGGGTTTGGAGGGGGCTCAGGGTTGGGGCAGGGCGTTGGGGTGTGGGCTTACCTCGGGCAGCTCCCGGTCAGTGACACAGCGGGGCTAAGGCAGACTCCCTGCCTGTCCTGGCACCGCACTGCACTCTGGAAGCGGTCAGCAGTCCGGCTCCTAGGTGGGGGGCTAGGAGGCTCCATGCGCTGCTCTTGCCCACAGGCACCACCCCCCAGCTCCCACTGGTCGCGGTTCCCAGCCAATGAGAGTGTGGAGCTTGTGCTTGGGTTGGAGGTTGCGCGCGGAGCCCCGTGGCCCTCCATCTAGGAGCCAGACCTGCTGGCTGCTTCTGGGGTGCAGCGGAGTGCCAGGACAGGTAGGGACTAGCCTGCCTTAGCCCTGCAGCACCACCGACTGGACTTTTAATGGACTGGTCGACAGTGCAGACCGGAGCCACCAGGGTCCTTTTTTATCTGGGCATTCTGGGTGAAAACTGGACACCTGGCAACCCTGAACAGGTGGATACACATTTTTCTGTTTTTTTTTTTTGTGCGGCCTAAACTCAAAGCTGGACAAATGGAACCTACATTTTGATAGTAACTCCCCAAATCCAAATCTCCCTGAGTATTGTATCACATTTAATTTGAATATCACAAAGATAACATTAGCAAAGACAGTTGGTTCTGTGTATAATGTGAATTAAAAGATCAAATTTTAATCCTGCACAGTAAAAAGAGATTTTTTTAATGTATTCTGGCTCACATTTCAATACTCATGCTTTAAATCTTGAATCTGTATTTTTTAAAAACGGATGGGGAGAGTACAAATTTTGCCCTCAATTACATCTGTGTAATAATATAGAAGTAGTGGTATTGCACAGTGTACAGAAAGTCAGAATAAGGCACTAACTTGATGAAAGCTCCTATAGTATCTACACTGTTTCCTGAACCACTGCCAATATAACTGGGTTGTTTCCAGTATTTTCTCTTCTAAGGAGCTTTTTTCAAAGCTTGTTTTCCTGGCTTTCAAGTCTTCTATCTATCTATCTATCTATCTATCTATCAAAAAAAGAGCAAAGAGACCACCATTATTTTACATCTTTGGTAAGCTATGTTCTCTCACAGATTTGAGTGTGTTTGTATTGTACAACATTACACACATTATTGCATGTTTTTTCAAATACATGAAGGTTACACAGTTAAACACTCAAGTGTCAGGAAATGCCAAAATTAAGATTAACCTCAATTCTGCCCCATTTGTACGTGGGTACAACAGTATCGCCATCTGTAAAATGGAATAAAATACGCTTTCCGCTTTTGTTAAAGTGTTTTAAGATCTACTGATGACAAATGCTATTTAAAAGCTAGGTGATGTTATTATTATTATTACCATAGCCTTTAATTATGTGCGGCCATATGATTTCTCAGGTTATACAATATAATATCATACAGTATTTTTCTACAGCCTATAACAATTTATAAATGGCATTAAATGGATCCTCAGCCAGGTGCTTTTCCACCTTGAATAAAAGAGCAGCAAAATTTGAATTAGATTCCACAGATTCAAATCAAGACCACATCCCTGCAGGGTTGGGTCTCCATTGCAAATCCAGAAAGGGCCTATCTTCTAGAATCTTGGTGGCTGTAGTTCCAGATGATGGAAATCTTGCAAGATGTCATAAGACTCCCACTATGAACAATTCAAGAGTATAGTCAATGTGAATTCAATAGTTTGAAACCTGCCCTTAAGTCTGGTTCCTTCCTGCCTTGGACTCCTATGTGGAGAGCTGCTATTACTATGTAAATATAGGGCTGCAGATGCTAAAATTCATCCTTTATTTTGGAATGCAAGGTTCTGTATTGGAGAGGGCAGAACAGACTGTAGCTGTCTGAAGCTTTCAGCAGGCCTTAACTGTTGTGTTATGTAATGTTTAAAATAATATAGTTGTTCAGTACAAGCTCTCTGTGGCTTAATGAGAATAATAACACTTCTGAAAACCACTAGTGGGATCTGGGATGCTGTGCTCCTTGCTACCTTCTTTTACAAAGAATAGAGCAGAGGGTAGAAGCCTGTTCCTGATCTTCGCTCCATCCACTGCTACCATCAGTGGAAGGAGGAGCAGAGTGCAAGCTGCCACAGTTCTAGGTCATAGGCTGAAAATCCACTTCCTTAAGGGAGGTGTTCAAAACCTGGGACTGTCATGGACAAATTAGGATGCCTGACAGATGTAACATGTCTGAATGATTCCTTCCTCCAAATGAAATGTCTCACTCTTCCTTCTACAGTATTTCATGTGTAGGTCCCTTTATTAGAGGGGCCTCTGAACTTTATTGGGAGTGTTCCAGGGGAAGATCCTGTGTGCGGCAATCTAGCCTTAGAGACTACAACTCCCATGATGCCTGGGGGGGGGGAGAGGAGAGACTTCCTCCTTTAGGGAGAGCAGGCGGTGGTCTCCATTTTGGGAAAAGGAGTGAGATTGCTGCTGTGGAGATCTGTCCATACCAGAAGCTGCTGCTGAGAGCCTGAAGGGGCTTTGATTGAGCAGGGAGCCTTAGAGGCTGTTGGTGGCTTCACTGGAGTCAGAGCAGAGACTATTGTTGTGCCTAGAGCTGACTCTTGTTTGAGAAAGTGCTTGCAAGGGAAGTGGCACAGCAGAGTCTGAGTCTGAGGAGAGGCAGAGTGATCTTCCCACTGAACCAGGATCCAGAGCTGCTGACATTTGGTGAGGCCAGCTCCAGTCATCAGAGGGGTTGTGCAGGTTGTTGCCTTGGCTGGACTGATACACAGAACCAACAGAGTGCTCTCTCTAGCTGCAGATCTTGAAGCGCGCCCACGCAAGCAAGTGTCTAGGACTCCGAAATCCAGAGGAGTGTATGCTCCAGGGTGGGGTAAATGATGGCAGTGTAAATGCCAGTTATATAAGATTAATTTATTACTGTATACTGTATTTGTTAATTGATTTTATTCAACTGCCCCTGTGGATTTAAATTAGTAGTGACATTTAATCTTAGTTTGTTATACCCTGTTTCTTTAAATTGTTAAGTAAATGAGTGTTAGCTCTAATTTAAGTATATTGGATATATATTATTTATAATTGGTATTTGAGTTAGACCCATGCCACAGGTTATCATTATTATTATTACTCCTATTTAAAGGGGTTTATTCCTTGAGGTTCCCAAGGCAAGCCTTTGAGTGTGTACAGCCAGGTGGAGGCACAGCCAATTTTAACTTCTTTTGGGAGTAAAAGGACTGCAGGAGAAGGCTGGATAGAGGATTCTCACTTATCCAACATCCATCACCACTGGGATACTCAGGATCTCCTTTAATGTCAACAACATCAGGTGCTCAGGCACACAGATGAGTGTTGCCTGCTCCTGAGTACCCCAGGGAGGAAAGGGAGGTTACATTTACAACATTTATACTTTTTCAGTTACAGAGCTTAAAAATCAATAAGACTTTTAAATAATTCTTAAATTGATTACTATAGTCTATGTGACTACATTATAACAATTATCCTGTGAAGTAGAAGTTTGCACAGTTTTTGGGGAGCCACCATAAATTCATAGATTCAGAGTTTAAGGCCAGAAAGGACCATTAGATCATCTAATATGATGTTCTGTTCATCACAGACATTTCTCCCAGATACTGTTGTATTGAGCCCAATTATGTGTGCTTGGCTAAAGGATATCTTCTGGAAAGGCATCCAGTCTTGATTTGAAGACATCATGAGATGGAGAATCCACTATCTCCTTTGGTAGTTTGTTCCAATGTTTAATCACCATCACTGTTTAAAAAAAGAAGGGTGATGTTTTTCCAATTTGAATTTGTCTGGCTTCAGCTTTTAGCCATTGGTTCTAGTTTTGCTTTTCTCTTCTAGATTAAAGAGTCCTTTGGTATCCAGTATTTTCTCCCCGTGGAAGTACTTCTACACCGAAATCAAGTCACCTTTCAGTCTTCTTTTTGATAAGCCAAACAGATTTTCTGTGATAAGCCATTTTCTGTGGCTTTTCAATTTTTCAACTTCCATTTTAAAATGTGAAAACTAGAAATGTATGAAGTATTCCAATATTGGGCTTACCAATGCCATATGCAGAGGTAAAATCACCTCTCTACTTCTATTCGCATTCAAGGCTCTCATTAACCCTTTTCCCCACAGCATCATGCTGGGAACTCATGCTGAGTTACTTGTCCACAGTGACTTATCAGGGTCACTGCTTTTCAGGATAGTCTCCCATTCTGTAGGTATGGCCTTTCAGGATAGTCTCCCATTCTGTAGGTATGGCCTGCGTTCCTTGTTCCTTGATGTATAACTTTGCATTTGGCTGTATTAAAACTCAGTTTGTTTGAAAGGGACCAGTTGACCAAGTGACCAGGATTGCTCTGTATGATTGCCGTGGCCTCATCTTTGTTACCACTCTACCAACATTGAGAACACAATTAATGTTCTAGGCATGGGTTATCAGCTGTGCCAGAACTCTGCTGTATGACACCTTTGCATTCTTCTTTTCCCCATGGCTGCCAGGGGGTGATGTAGCCTTGATGTAAGTTAAAGCAGGCTCTGGTCTGCTCCAACCTATGTCAGCTTCTAATGGCTCCCTAAAAAAAAAAAAAAAAAAAAAAAAGAGTATAACTAACAGGTTCTGCTGAAGAATGGCTTAGGAACAGAAAGTTGTGCAGATCAGTATTTCAATACAGTACATGGGCAGAACTATATGGAGAAGTTTCATCTTGAACAGTACTTGTCTGAACTGTGTATGTTTCCAGTCACTTCTGGTAGTTCCCTAAGCAGTAAGTTCACTAACATAGTTTATAAAATTTATCAGCCGTCTGTAGATTGCTTCACTAGGCATGTTTCCTTAAAGACTTAGAAGGATCCAAGTTTGGCTTAAATCAGAAGTGAAAGGAGTTTGCTGCAAATATTAGATGCCGCTTGTGAGGGATGTGAAGGCAACATTCTTCAGGTTAGATTTAACCTGAGGGGAACCTTCCTCTTGCATGTCCACAATAACTAGTTCTTGACATATGAGCTTTGGCTGTCATGTGTGCTACAGCCACTGGTTTGTTTTTAATACCAAATTAAATAAATAATACTTCACATTCCTAAGCAAGTTCTTTTTCACAGAGTTTTTACAGAGGTTACTTCACATTCCTAAGCAAGTTCTTTTTTCTGCCCTGGGAATAAAAATACAGTTTGGTTACACAATGAAGGCCTTGCCAGCTCCAGTGTATTTCTTGGCACCAAAGTATTGGCACCAACCAAAAATGTAGTGGGTATCCTTGTAGTGACTGAAGTACATTTCAGTGATACTTGGAATAATTAGTGTATATAAATCAGCGTTAGTATATTTGCATCTTATTGCTTCCATAAATCCTTAGTCTGTGGTGACCCTGCAGCTTGATCTAACAGTTACCAGCACCTCTATTAATAGAATTCTAGCTAGTAGAGATGGATTATTCACTATTCTTCATTCTCTAGTACTGTGTCTTGCCTAATTTAAATATTCTAAGAAATGGGGTTCCCATTACTCTCATGGGAGGCTATTCCACACTCTCTGGAATAGATCTCACTGTAAAGAAGCTTATTCAGATACTCAATTTTGTTCATTTTTGTAAAAGCATCCCAATTCTCCTAGTAATACCATAAATAATTCATATCCCACTTTTGTGTTTACGCCGTTCAAACATCTGTAAACTGTATCATGCCCCTCCTTATTTTAAATCAAGTTAGTGTTAGTCAAGTTATACATATTTATCTCTTTTGACCTTTTCTCATGTCAGTCCATGCAGCCCCCTAAAATCTTTCTTTCTTTCTTTCTTTCTTTCTTTCTTTCTTTCTTTCTTTCTTTCTTTCTTTCTTTCTTTCTTTCTTTCTTTCTTTCTTTCTTTCTTTCTTTCTTTCTTTCTTTCTTTCTTCTCCCTCCAGTTTGTCTGTATCTTTCATATACTCTTTCTCCCAGATATAATTAGTATCTTCTACATCTTATTCCCATTTATTTTGCCAGCTGGTTACAGGTGCCTCAAACTTATGTCCATCTAGTATTGATCCATCCTGAAACTGTAACTAGAAACGAAAACATGCCCTTTAGTCTTAGTCTTGCACTACCTCTACTAAATGTGCTATTACTGAAGACATGCGTAGGCCAGTTTCACTGGTAAACTAGCAATAAATCTCATATCTGAGTTTATAATATCTTTCCTGTAGCTGTTTGGAGAAGTTGGAGTAATTCTTTCCCATTTTGCTCTTATCCCTCACACAGTCCTGAAAGTTGGGAGCAGTTGTCCAGGTAAGTCCACCTGTAAGCCGGCATAGTTTATCGTGAACAAGTGGTTTTGTTTGGAGTGTCTTTTCAGTGGAAAAGACAGCAGCCCTAAAATCTAGTCTCCATCGTGTGTGTTGTGTCTGGTCAGCCTACTCTTCTCTCATCTATTTTTTAAAGTGCTGCTTTTTCTGATAAATAAAATCTTTCTCACACAGAGGTTTATGTTCCTTCTCTCCATCTGTTGCCCTCATTGAGAGATCCCAGCTTTTTACAGCTGATATTTGCCATGTACATAGTTCTTTAATCCCTTAAAAATCTCTCTTCAGTTAATTGAAGTACTGTTTGTATAGTGTTATGGGACCTTGCAAACTGCTTATTAGCAGATTAGCGCAAACAGCACAGTCCCCAGAATGTCTGTCCTCCTGCTGCTATTGCAGCTAAAACCAGTTCCTCTTTTAGAGGTGGGAAGAACACGCACATGCATGATCTTCCTCAGGAGTTACTTCCTGAGACAAGGGTCCTTCGCATCTCAGCGGAACTATACTTCTTAGTGACTATCTTTGGCCAACACTCAGCACTACAATAGTGTTTATGTATATTGCTAACTTGTATTATTCTCAGTGCCAGCATTCAGCTTTGAACATCAGCATGTTGATAATCACCAAGGTGTACCATCCTTTTTTTCTTAGGATTGGTCATCAGTACTGTTATTTGTTTATAATGGTGGGAGACAGACCACAAGGTTTTATTTTTGAGCCTCAGAGTATTCCCAAGAAGATTAGGAAAGGACTTGTAGGGGATCTGGCATTCAGTAGCACTTTAACTAGCTTGTCACAGAGAACATGTACTTGCTGATATTCCTGTTTCATTGCTGATCCTAGCTAATAGGTGGGTCACCTGGGTATTTTTCATCATCCTAACTATTACTGGTGTGCTTGGATGCCACAAAGAAATAGAGAAGAATAATTATATTAAGAACAAAAATCTTTTGAATCAGGAGATCTCAGTAGGCTAACTACAGGTCTTAAAGACAGATTTATCTATTTTTTCACTCTACACAGTGTTATTAATACATTTGTAGCTTTTGGACATAAGTATTGCCTTGACAAAGTCTGTTGCCTAATACTGTTTTTATGGATAATCGTGCCATGCTGTCATATTAATCAGACATGCAGCTGTTTATCATACTTCCTTATATACAAATTATTTTATTAATAAAGCACCTCAGTTTGTCCATGTGTTGCTTATAGGTGAGCCTGAAATGGTTCATAGAAGTCCAGGGAACTCTAAAGATACTGGATACCTACTTATCCATAAATGTGTTTTCTATGGTGCTATCCTTATAGTACCAGGAATACTGACCTCTCAGGAATTGGACACTTTTAAACTCTTGTGTAAAGTCACCATAGAGAGGTGTTGATTAATAGTATTGCCAAATGATTGACTACACTTGTGGTTTGTTATGAAAAATGTTCGAGACCAAATAACCAAACATAGCCAATTTTACTGCTAAAAATCAATAACAGTACAGTACAAAAGAAGTTACTTCCATCTGGGAAGCTGTTCACACAGTCCATTCACCTTAAAAGAAGATGTGCTCCCCAAAATATGCATTCAAAATTAGCTATATTTATACATTACCCAAGTCTAAAATCCATCCATCAGCTTTTTACCTTGTGTTTGTGGTTCCAACGTGTATCCCTTATCTCTTGTTTTTGACCATAGCATGCCAAACTAACTGGGCCATGAAGACTCTTCCTACCTTGTACTCATGTGTCTTGATTTTCAGAAGGTTTATATTTTCTACTGCCAACTGCTATGTTTAGCTTTGCAAGGTATTGTCAGATATAAATGTCCTGACATAAGTGGGCAAGAATGAACCTAATACAACTTAGCATAACTTTGTGCTGACATTGATATGTACAGTAATACAATATATATCATATTAATGTGACATGTAATACATATTAATGTGACTTGCAATATGTATAACATATACACTGGCTAACAGAAGTTTTAGCTCTTTACCACCAAAGCTACTCCTTTGCCATGTAATCTTTATGACTCAGAATTTGTGACATTTCCAGCAGCCATTTCAATGTGAATGAGAGCTGAACTAAGCCACTTGTGCTGTTGGAAAGGAGAAAACAAATAAAATACCATTCAAAATGTAGACCAACCCCCCCCCCCAAGTTCTGTTTTGGAGTATATTGGAGGGGTGCGAATTTGTGGTATTTGAGGAATAAGGCTTTTTCTCAGAGATTTAGGATTCTTTTTATGGTAGTATTATTTGCCTCAATGATTCCTCTAAATCCATGTATGTTTTTAACACAGAAAAAAAATATTTTTGGCTGTTGCCTTCCGTTATTGACTGTTTCTAAGGTGGGTGATTTTACTTTTATTGCAAT
Organism: Eretmochelys imbricata; assembly: GCF_965152235.1. Lineage (NCBI taxonomy): Eukaryota > Metazoa > Chordata > Testudines > Cheloniidae > Eretmochelys > Eretmochelys imbricata. The sequence continues at coordinate 248,745,516 of NC_135573.1, forward strand.
ACATTATGCCATTGATAGCAAAGTCAGATCCCTGTTAAATACTGTTTTAACAAACAAACAAAATTAGCACTATATACAACTTGTAGGAAGTCTTAGAAAAGCAGTCAGCGGGTGAATGGGCCAGTTTTCGAAAAAAAAAAAAGTCCTTTTTTCGATCAACCAACATTGTTTATCAGCAATATGGTACATGGTTTTTTAATTTTAAATTTTTTTTAAATCACATAGCTACATTAAACACTGTTTCACAAGTCTGTCTACCATACACATTAGTGAAGGTTTGGATCTGGGTAAATGTATACCTATAGATGTCAGATAAAATGCCACATGTATCTCCAGTATCTTAGTTTACCAGCTGTTCTGCAATATTCACCTATAAGCCTGACATCAGAACTGAGCCCTGGGGGTGCAGCTGTCCACTAGGTGCCACTGTTGCTGTTCAGAAATAGAAGTAAAACAGGACTACTGAGGCTGCATGAGGCTGAACCTAGAAAAAGCAGAGTAAAATGATGAACCAGTTTTAAAAGTTTAACATGGAAAGGTGCTCGTAGGAAGTCCGCATTCTCTGCAGACCACTGTATGTTAAAATTCTGCAGGTACGTCATGCAGCTTTGGAGATTGTAATCATGAGTTATTCTGAAGAAGTATTGGTATGACACTTAAGCATTTGCTTTTTCAAATCATGGTTTAAATTTTCAGAACATTGCATGGGGAATACCAGTGTAGGACCTATTACTGCTTAATTGGTGTTAGATGCACCTCTCTTGTGAAGTGTATGTAACCCTTCTGCCCGTCAGAGTTGGCAGCAACAAGGGCTGGGTTCAATATCTAGGGGATCCATTCCAATAACACAATGCAAACCGGCTCGAGCCCCCACCCAATGACCTGGGACAAATATATACCACCCCCGCTGGGCGCCTCCAAGAGGCAATACTTCCCCTCTCGCAAGCACAGAGTCTGAGTGTAGCAAAAAGCCTTTTAATAACAGAGAGAAACAATGTGGCATTATGTTGGGGAAACACCACCAACAGGATTCATAACACAACCCATGAGCAAAAAAACCCACCCCAAGCAAATTGGGGCATGCCCCTTTCCCTTTGGTTCTTGAGTCCAGCAACCCCAAATCACCCAAAGTCCCAAAAGTCCAATGACCCAAAAGTCTCTGTCCCTGGTCAGGGCAGCCCCAGAGTTCGAAAGTTTATCTGCAGAGCTTTACCTCCCAACCTGGGTGGAGATGGGTCGGGGGTAAGAGGCACCTTACGTGATCTGAAGCTGACCGCCCCACAGCTCCATAGGCCTTCGCTCCGCTCTGCCAGCCGCCCCACGAACTCCTTCGCTCAGCTCCGCTCCGCGGCCCACAAGCAGCTCCCGCCGTCCCACGAACTGCTCCACCAGCCGGTCCACAAACTGCTCCGTGTCCCACCAGCAGCTCCCGTCGTCCTATGAACTGCTCCACCAGCCTGTCCACAAGTCATTCCAGCCGTCCCGCAAACTGCTCCACAATATATCTTCAGGCTCCCCCACTACCTAACACAACACTCAGTGATTTCAGCTCTTAGTCAGTTCAGCTCTTCCGTGAATTCAGCTTGTAGTAGGGGAGCCTCAGTGCTGGTGCACTGTTAGCCCAAAGTGAGCTCAGCAGCCTGTAACTGGATGTCTAATCAAAATTAGCTCTAATATTCCACAGTGGAGAGAGGAGGAAGTGCAATTAGCATGTCAGGCCCTCACCAAGGGGCCCATGCCACCAAGTATTAATACTTGTCCCCAACCTCTCTCCATTCACAGAGTTTTGGAACCCATGACCCTTGCCTAGCGAGTGCCACTTATTTGATGGTGAGTCCCTCCATCATAACAAAAGGCCAAGTACAGTTCCAAGCACAGTTCCCATAATCAGGGTAATAATTTATTCTTTCTGCCCCAATAACAGAGACACTGGGGATCCCACAGCAGCCAAAGTGACCATTTGGGCAGCTATGGCCTCATTCTAGGCGGGGTGGGTGTGCCTATGCAAATGAGATTGGCCCCTGAAGTTCTTTTCCACAACTTGCCACACCTCACCGCCAGATGTCAGGGTGGAGGTCATCCTGACATTGCTTACATGTACTTAAAAATTGATGTACAAAATGAGCTGTAGCTCACGAAAGCTCATGCTCAAATAAATTGGTTAGTCTCTAAGGTGCCACAAGTACTCCTTTTCTTTTTGCGAATACAGACTAACACGGCTGTTACTCTAAAACATGTTTTGTTCTCTATAGAACAAAATGTTTTTAATAAATGGAATATTATAATTAATGTTGTTTACTGTGTACCGTACTTGTAAATCTTGACTACGGATTGTGGGTTCACTGTCTTCTGAAATAAAAAGCCATTGACATGGAAGATTAATGTACTGTTCTAGAAATCATAACTGATTCCTTTTCTAAACAACTTTGAAAATGTGCATTACTGTACAGAATTCAAAAGGGAGAGAAAAATAATATATATTTTAATAATGTCAATATGTTTCCTATAATAGCTGTTCTCTGCATAGAAAATTCATGACCTTAAAGTCCAATATCCTGAGACTTCCATGTCTAGAAGCAGGTACTGAGTGTCCCAGTGGAAGTCTAATGATCTCCCCTTTCCAGTTGTATAAAAGTTCTGTTTCTAACCATGCAGCGTCTTGTGATATCTGGACTTTGGTTTGTCTTTAGTACAGGATTGAACATTAATGTCCCTGCAACAATATCCAGTAAAGTTTGGGGGGAAATTCCACATCTAGGGGAAAAAAACAAAAACAAATCCATGTTTCTGGCAGATTAAATTACTAAAAAATGACAGCTGTTTAAAACTGCTTGAAGGTTTGTAGTGGTACAATAAGTCCTTCGATTAATGGACAGAGTGCAGGTGAGATAATTAAGTTGATAAATACATCTTGTCATATGCATAACATCGCTGTATATGGTTTTGTGTATTTAGGTCTACCTACTGTAAATAATACACCAGTGCAAACTTTAGTTTTACACACATTGTAACTTTATAACATCAGATAATTACTGTATCGTTAGAAAGCTATGGGCCTTGGTCCACTTATACTTTCTAACTGCATTAACCACTCTATCTGGAAGGCCTTCTAATTGCCTGACTGCTACAGGCAGTTATAACAGCTGAAGGAATTGCTTCACGTGTACAACGAAGTGCCTGATTTTAGGGCTTGCAAAATTCACTCACTTGTCAGTACAATATGGATATTTCCTTGCTGGCCATGGAGACCTAAGTAATCAATTACTGAGGAATGTAAGCTTTTCAGTCAAATGAAGGCATAAGGGTAGGGCCCTACCAAATTCATGGCCATGAAAAAAGTGTCACGGACTGTGAAATCTGCCCCCCCACCCCATGAAATCTGGTCTTTTGTGTGCTTTTACGTATACTATAAAGATTTCATGAGGGAGAACAGCATTTCTCAAATTGGAGGTCTTGGCCCAAAAGGAAGTTGCAGGAGAGTCCCAAGGTTATGTTTGGGGAGCTGCGGTATTGCCACCCTCACTTCTGTGCTGCCTTCAGAGCTGGGTGGCCAGAGAGCAGTGTCTGTTGGTCAGATGCCCAGCTCTGAAGGCAGCGCCCCGCCAGCAGCAGTGCAGAAGTAAGGGTGGCAATACCATACCACACTACCCTTACTTCTGTGTTGCTGCCTTTGGGGCAGCTGGACAGTGGCGGCTGCTGACTGAGGGCCCAGCTCTACAGGTATCAGTGCAGAAGTAAGGCTGTCAATACCATACCATGCCATCCTTACTTCTGTGCTGCTGCTGGCAATGGCTCTGCCTTCAGAGCTGGGCTCCTGGCCAGCAGCAGCTGTTCTCCAGCTGCCCACCTCTGAAGGCAGCGCTGCTGCCAGCAGCACCAGCACAGAAGTCAGGGTAGCAGTAGCACAACCCCCTCACAACAACCTTGCAACCCCCACAAAACTCCTACAATTACAACACTGACATTTCAGATTTACATAGCTAAAATCATGAAATTTATGATTTTTAAAATCCTATGGCCATGAAATTGACCAAAATGGACCGAGAATTTGTTAGGGCCCTACATAAGGGATAGACACAAACTGACAACTCCAGGGCCTCTGCTCGTGCTCATAGCTTTGCTCAGCAGCAGTGAAGTGGATATTACAATACTTTGGTCAGTTTTACTCATGCTATACAGAACCCTGTGTGCAAAAACCTGTCATCATTGCTTTACTACATCTGTTTATGAACTCTCATCATGTTAAGAGACTCAGTGTTTGATTTAACTAATTACAATTTTTAGATGTCTAGCCGTTAGTAAGTGAAGAGTGATCTCAGGATGGCTTCTTGGGATGTATTTTTGTACACAAGGATAGTCAAAGAAGGAACCTGATTAATCCATCTCTTGTGTTTCTTCTGAGTATGTTTTAGATGGTGTGAACAGGTTTTTCTGATAGCTCATTTTTTACCTTGGTTACTTTAGACTCAGTGTAACAAGCTCAGAACTCGAATGCTCAAATAAATTTGTTAGTCTCTAAGGTGCCACAAGTACCCCTCGTTCTTTCTGCTGATACAGACTAACACGGCTGCCACTCTGAAACATGGGTATATAGCGGATAATCATCTAAAAAACACTTAATCAATAATTGCTTACATTTTGTGAAGAAAAAATTCACGTGGTGAATCATTATTTCACTCGGTATATTTTAGGAGACTTTGCTTAAAATAAACTGAATGAGTCAGCTGCCACTAAATAGATTTGCCTTCAAGGGGAAAAAGATCACTCGGTAGATTTTGCCAAAAGCTTTTTTTGGTACCTGGTGAGACTGTGATGATGATTGTTTAGCTTATTGTGACTGAAACATTTTAACACAACTAACATTACAAAACCATATCACAAGTTCTGATTTTTTTTTGGCCCTTTCACATAATTGAGTACCCAGATATCTCTCATGAATGCAACGTAGCATTTCTTTCCTCAGTGATGAATGGAATCTCCATTTTTCTGTAAGAATTGCATCACCAATGTACACTGATTCATCATAAACAGACCAGTAATAATGAGCTAGGGATGAGATTTCTCTATTTGTCTACTGCCTTCCCTCAAGAGTCATCCCTTCAGGATATGTAGTTTGTCATGCTCACAATTTCATGTGTCACCTTCTGTATTTTATCAAGAGAGGATGGTAGGTGTTCGGTAAGCATATGTACTTGTGTTTCTATATCATATTCTGTGCTATTCTATGATTCGAAAAAATGTGCCTTAGATAGCACATCTGACATAACAAAGATCTTACCTCGTGCATGACTTAGGTTAATTTAGTACGTTTGTAATCTCAGCAGCAGTCTTTGTATTCTAAGAGTTGTTCTAGACCGTGGCTTTTAAACAATGGTTTTTAAGTGTTTATGTTCAGTTTCTAGTGAAATCTTTCACAACTAAATACAATAGAGGGCATCTCTCCATCTATTTGGATGGAGTCATTCCTCTGGAAGCAAAAGTAGAAGTCCCCTAAAAATCAACATGTGTCATGCATTTAACACAGATATTCCTGATATAAGTATAGGGGGAAACTACGATAATAAAGTGATACTACCAGTGGCAATGCTTGACAAATTATAGTATTTTAATGATAACCATATGTTTATATTGATCTGTTGTCTCACTGTTTCCTCATTCTGGCTAGTGTGTGGAGTGGATATCTTTCCTGAGTTATGTTATTTCTTGGGGTACAATTTTTAGCAAAATTTTGTATAAACCCATTGGTGTTATAAGCCTAAAGTGTTTTTCCTTTAACTCTTTATTAAATCACAATTCATGCTTTGAACTTTATTCATCATACATAAAAAAATTCCTTAAAATTTAGCTCTCAAGGTATCAAGGTTCCTCCCCCACTCTGAACGCTAGGGTACAGATGTGAGGACCTGCATGAAACCTCCTAAGCTTGTCTTTACCAGCTTAGGTCAAAACTTCCCCAAGGTACAAAATATTCCACCCTTTGTCCTTGGATTGGCCGCTACCACCACCAAACAAATACTGGTTACTGGGGAAGAGCTGTTTGGAAACGTCTTTCCCCCCAAATACTTCCCAAAACCTTGCACCCCACTTCCTGGACAAGGTTTGGTAAAAAGCCTCACCAATTTGCCTAGGTGACTACAGACCCAGACTCTTGGATCTTAAGAACAATGAACAATCCTCCCAACACTTGCACCCCCCCTTTCCAGGGAAATGTTGGATAAAAAGCCTCACCAATTTGCATAGGTGACCACAGACCCAACCCCTTGGATCTGAGAACAATGAAAAAGCATTCAGTTTTCTTACAAGAAGACTTTTAATAGAAATAGGAGTAAATAGAGGTAAAGAAATCTCCTCTGTAAAATCAGGATGGTAGATACCTTATAGGGTAATTAGATTCAAAACACAGAGAATCCCTCTAGGCAAAACCTTAAGTTACAAAAAAGATACACAGACAGAAGTAGTCATTCTATTCAGCACAATTCTTTTCTCAGCCATTTAAAGAAATCATAATCTAACACATACCTAGCTAGATTACTTACTAAAAGTTCTAAGACTCCATTCCTGGTCTATCCCCGGCAAAAGCAGCATGTAGACAGACACACAGACCCTTTGTTTCTCTTCCTCCTCCCAGCTTTTGAAAGTATCTTGTCTCCTCATTGGTCATTTTGGTCAGGTGCCAGCGAGGTTACCTTTAGCTTCTTAACCCTTTACTGGTGAGAGGATTTTTCCTCTGGCCAGGAGGGATTTTAAAGGGGTTTACCCTTCCCTTTATATTTATGACAGAAGGTCTTTCCCATTTTGTTTGCATTTAATTACAGCTTCAAGTAGTTACCCATTCTTCGTCACAATTTAGCATTTATTACACAACTGAGTAATTTTGCCACTCTAGAGGGAGCTCTTATACTAACACAATAGAATAACTTAGTATAACATCTGGAAGTAGATAGGTACAACTGACCTGGAAAGGTGCTTACAGACCAATGTAACAGGCAGTAGCAGGTAAAGATCATAATGCCACAAAAATGGGTGTGCCATGCCTCAGAGGGAGACCTTTTAGAGATGCCATTTACCAGCTATAAATTGGTAGCATTCATTCTCTTCCCATCTCTCTTCTACTATTGTAGTTAATGGAAGTTCTGGTTCCAGTGGCACCTAGTAGTACCCCTTTAATTCATATTATGTCAGCATTTCAAGTGTAAAGACAAAATAATTAGCTGATTCAGATATTTTGCCTATGCTGTTCCAATAACTGCATTTAGGTTCTTGGATAGGGTGACCAGATGTCCTGTTTTTATAGGGACAGTCCCGTTTTTTGGGACTTTTTCTTATATTGGCACATATTACCCCCCACCCCATGTCCTGTTTTTTCATAGTTGCTATCTGGTTACCCTATTCTTGGAGCATAACTCAGATCAGACTTTGGACCTAATCCTTAATTTTCAAGTTTGACTATCTTCATTGTTTCCAGTGGCATCAAGCTGAAGACTTTGCATGAAAGTTGCCTGGCCAAATGCAAGTTTAGAAAGGGATATGTGTATCAAGTAATCAACTTTTTAATTCTAGAATTTGCAGAAGAAATAGCTTTTCTGGCAATGACTCTTAAAATAGGATGTAAAAATGGTGTAATTGGAGTTAAATACAAAGTGTGTTCTAGATTCTAGACTTAGGTTAAAAATTTTTTTTTATTCAGCTGAATTTAAAACTAACATAGAATAAAATACTCCCAATAACTTGTTTGTTTGTATTATGTAATGTGGGTTTTTTTAGTTCTAAACCATTGAGATTTGTAGCCAAATTATTTGTAACCGCTTAAGGTTTTTTGCCTCAACTCAGCAAGGTATTTAAGCACATGCTAACCTTTACCATGTGAAGAATCCTGTTGACTTTGATGAGACTATCCATGTTCTTAGAGATAGGCACATGCTTAAGTTCCTTGATAAATCAAAGCCTTATTTTTTCATAATGAATTTACTATAAATTTATAATTCTTCATTTTTTAAAAAAAAGTTTGATACTGTGGATATTTCAAACTGCATCAGGATTTCAAAACGAGATCGAGACTTCACACCCGTTTACGTGCCTTCCCGTTGAAATTTTAATTTCAAAAATAATTTTCAGAAATAAAAATTGAGCTAGGAGGTGAATTTTTAATGTGGATTAATCCTATTTGGCATTTTTCGGTTTGGGGGGGTTGAAATGGACACTAGAAAATAAATTTCAGTTAATTTCAATTAGTTATTTACATGGAATAATGAAGGTAATACTACATTATTTCTTCTATGCCACATACTTGCTTGTTTTCTGAATGTCATGTGAACATTATTCATCATTTGAGAGCAACTGGGGCAGTTGCTTCTCTCTCTATTCTTTTGATTCTGCAAAGTCCCACAGAAGTGAATGGATGCTTGCAAATTAATACCTGATGTTGTTTTTTGCTAATCAGATGAAGCTGTTCTTTTTAAACACAAATGTGATATCAGATGTGCAGTAATTACTGAGGTAAAACCAGTACTATGCAGAATATTCTCCTAATTAAATGTGTTGCATTTGAATGGTTTCCTTTGGATCACTCTGTAAAGCAAAACTATACTGAACAATAAATGAAACCATCTTTTTTCTTTGAAACCTAAAACTACAGATGGTCAGAGTGTATATGAAGCACCTACACTCTGAATCAGTCTTTTATATGAACGAGAGAAAGGTAATTTGAAGGTTTGAACTCCCCCCTGCCTCCCACACATACACAGTAAGCTCGTCTCAAAATGAACAATTCTCTAAATAAAGACTAATTAGGACCTAAATTAATTAGAAGGTGTGATTTGAAAAGACATTGATGAGAAGAGTCTTGTCATTTTAGACAAATAGAATGGAGCTAAATAAATTAGGCTCCATTAATATATCATTGTTCTGTGAGCAGTTTTCTTTTACTGCATTCATTAGAGGGTACTACTTGAAATGAGCCTTTGCTGGGCATTATGGATTCAGCATGCATTTACCAATGCCTGGCGCACAGTTCCTACATTAAAAATATTTCAACAAATCCTCATAATTCCTGAAAATTAATATTTATATTTTCTGGGTGCTTTGCTTTTCATCTGGAAAGTATGAGACGCTGAACATTAATTTTCCCACACATATACAGTTGTCAGAAAAGAAGCCTTACATCAAAAGATTTGGAAGCCAGAAGTCTGAAATTACTTTTTTTTTTAAAGTGTGGTCTTATAACTTTATAATATACAATAGATCCTTCCTCCCTCCTCTACCAGGATAATTTTCTTCCAGTATTATTTATTCTGATAGAAAATGCACTGCTTCATGACTACTTCAAAATTCCAGTAGTCCTTTGATGACTTTTTAAAACTGTGTTCTAAAGAGTTTTTGCAGTATATAATTAGGACATATTGCAAGTGCACATCTCATCATGTGTTTCTTCCTTTCAGAGAATGAGAACTATTTTTTTCTTTTCCTTTCCCCTTTTGCCTTCTTTTTCTGCAGATGGAGCATTTGGGAGATGTCAGCGGGTTCCGGTAATAGATGTGTATAAATATGAAATTTCACCCTCCATTCTTCAGCACCTAAGGATCATCTTAGAGAAGCTTTCACATAGAGGTACAGTAAAAATTGAATGAGAGTGGACCCAAGAAATGTGTGGGGCAAAAGAGCAACAGTCCGTGGTGTAGAGTAATTATTTTCGGTGGGTTTTGGTATTATGTGGTACAGAAAATTTAAATCAGTATGTTTCAGGCCTGATCCTACAGTTCTTATCCAGGCAGAATACCTCCTGAGCCAGTGAATATGTAGCAGTGTTTTGGTGAAGCATCTAAAGGAAGGTTATGTCCCCTCTGCAAACCATGTGTGTCTGCCTTCAACCTTTTCTATGCTGAAATTTTAGCCATTGGTGTACCTCCACAAGAGGAGACATGGTTTACGCTAGTGCAGGGTTCTCAAACATCGTTGCACCGCGGCCCCCATCTGACAACAAAGTTACTACATGAGGAAGAAGGGGCTGCAGCCCGAGCCCCAGTGCCCGAGGTGGGTGTGGAGCTCAGGCTTCAGCTTCAGTCCTGGGTCCCAGCAAGTCTAATGCTTTGCAGTCCTGACCCACAGTTTGCAGACTGCTGCACTAGTGTAAATCATTAATAGCTGAGGAATAATTTACCATACATTTGAATGCATCACAGCACATGGCAGGATAAAAGCACATTGGGCACCCAACTTGCTAGGGGTTAACTTTCCATCAGCTATGAGAAATTCCTAACTTCCTAATTAATTTCTGTACTTCTTTATTTGAACTGTTCTGGTTTCATTTAACTACTAAATCTAGCATGGCTGTAGTAATGCTTAGTGAATCTTCCTTGAGATAATCCCTACACTCACTCTAAAGTGATGGAAAGGCTGAAAAGGGAGAATCTGGTTTCTGAGTGGCTTACTTGGAACTAACAAAACAAAACTTTGAACAAAATGAAGAACAGTAACTTGAACAAACTTCTTTATGTGTTATAAGTGAATAAACACATCTGTTTTGGAGACAGAGATAAAAACAGGAAAGCTTTGTCATTTTAATCTTCATTTTAAATGGTTCCAAAATGTATGTTGGAATGATTTATTATACACCCTTGCAGGACACCAAAATAGGCTGTGGATTTATTTCCTGTCCAGCTGCCTCCTACTGATGTGATCCTAGCTTGACATTCATTAAGGGCTAAATCAGGAGGCGCCAACCTGGGGCTCTGGAGCCACGTGCGGCTCTCCAGACGTTAACGTGCGGCTCCTTGGACAGGCGCCGACTCCGGGGCTGGAGCTACAGGCCCCAACTTTCCAGTGTGCCGGGGGGTTGGGGGGCAGGGTGCTCACTGCTCAACCCCCGGCTCTGCCACAGGCCCTGCCCCCACTCCACCCCTTCCGACCCCTCCCCTGAGCCTGCCGTGTCCTCGCTCCTCCCCCTCTGAGTCGCCTGCATACCACAAAACAGTTGATTGGGAGGTGCGGGCAGGGAGGGGGAGGCACTGATTGGCAGGACTGCTGGTGGGTGGGAGGTGCTGGGAGCGGGGGTGGGGAGGGGAGCTGCTGACGTATTACTGTGGCTCTTTGGCAAGGTACATTGGTAAATTCTGGCTCCTTCTCAGGCTCAGGTTGGCCACCCCTGGGCTAAATCAATGTCTTGCAAGCAAAGCCCAAGGCAATGGTCTTTGCTCAGAGCACCTTTGTAGGAGCTGGAGAGATGGAATCCTTCCTCATCTGTGAGTATGATGTGGGGCAACTGTGAAGCCAGGTACCTAGTGACTACTTAATGTCTCCCAGCTCCCCTGCAGGATTTGGGACTGGTGGATCTCCACTCTCTGTGGACCCTTTGCCAGACCCCACCACACTCTAACTTGCTCATGATCTACCTGCCATCCCCATGCTCTTGTGCAGAGAGCCATCACTGATCACCGAGCTTGTTTTGATCCAGAATTTCTCTGCACATGTTCTCTCTATCTGGAGCCCACCATCCTTCCAGCAGATATGTTGGCATTTCTGCTGCACTTTAATCCTTGTAAAGGGGCAAGCAGTATTTTCCCCTAAGGGAAATATTATGAATGAAATGTGGTCTGTCTCCTGCTTAGTGCATTGAAAGAGACTGGTGTAGAATATGCATATTAAATATCAGGTAGGGAAAGAAGGGGTATGTCACTATTAAAACTGGTTCAGGAACCTTACACAAACACACACAGATGTTCATCTTCCTGCTTGCTCTTACATCAGTTTGAGCTCTCTTGTCTAATATTCTCAGCAATTAGGTACCATGGGGACCTTAAAAATATCTGCAACAGATACATACAATACACACATTCAGTGCGTGTCATACTTCCTCCCTACTCTCCTCATTCTTGGCAAATACTGGAGTATTCATTGTGCATAAAGAACTGGACCAACAGAACCAACTATAACTCTTCAATTGGTAGAAATGTTTAAAGTGTGTCCATTGTTATGACAGTTCTGCCATATTAGTTTTATCAGTGTTTGCCCAATCCATTATTCTTATCATGAGATTTAGAGGCAAGTCTTTGTTTTCTACTGTAGGTATCAAGGTCCATACTTCCAACCCATGTGTGTCAGTTGTAATGATGATCATTTGCATGGTTAATACGCTTTCCTGTGCACTCTACAGAATATCATATCTCTTTCATCCAATTCAGACATAAAGGAAACTTGCTCTTTCAGGTCCACACAGATGGTCCAGAAATACTCAGAGAAGGTCTTAACTTGCTCCAAAAGATCGCTCCATGAGCAGTTCTAATTTCCAGTTTTGCCTTGTCCTTCAGCAGCACTACTAACTAGCTCTGCTTCAGCTAAAGCTACATCTACCATGAAAAGAACAGGATCAAACTGCACTCTTTGTTACTGGCATAGCAACATGCCACACAGATTTTACCTGAAAGATTGTACAATATGTCAATTATAATTCATTTCAGAATGAGTAAAATTCCTGTTAGCAGCTGCATCAGCCATATTGCCAATTAAGGGTATTTTTTGTTGCTCATTATCTTGAGTGGTTTTCTAGTACCTTTGGTCTTAATTTTTACAATGGGTTGTTGTTTTTTTATTCCAGATTTTTACATTCTGTCAGTAGTACTAAATTCCTCATTTTCCTCTGCCGGTAGCATGCGCATCTCTATTTCCTTATTGCTAATTAGGCTATCCATCCTCATTTTTCTTTATTTTTGGTGTTGTTGATTACTTTCAAGTGAAGTTTGTGATCAAAGCAAAGGCCAAAAGGAAAGGTTGTATGTTCAGATACAATAAAACAAAGTAGAATGTAGCACTAATAACACATCAGTTTATTCTGCCACCCTTAGTTACATGCAGTATGCTAGCAAAGCATACAATAGAAAGTTGGATGAGTCATACTATTGATGTTAATCTCCTTAATAAAGGATCTTGACTTTATGTTGAATTAAATTTTCACGAGGGTACAATTTTCATGGCTTTTTTACCCACTGAGAGTATTTCTGTTTATGTCAGCTGTCAGTACCTTGCTGCGAAGTTTTGTTTTCTCACAGTACTGTAATCCCGCATGGCATTTTCGCTCATATGATCCTTGTCAAGACTCTGGCAATGCTCATTATGAAGATTTTCTGAAAAGTTTATGAACTTGGGTGTGGGTAAGAAAAAAGCCCTTGACGGTTGCTGAAATTTATAATCAGCTTCTTGTGCCACTGGTCCTTCTATAATGCATGAGAAGGAGGTAAAACATTTCACATTCTTATTCAAATAGCTGCAAATGTGGGTTCCACTCAGTACTGTCCAGAACTGGAGAGCTTTCCGCAGCACTGCCTGTTGGGGAGGTGCACACACTCTGTGCTTCCCTGTGGCCCCTCCAGAGGCTATATATGGGCATCATCCTCAGTTCCTTCTCACCAACCATCTCCTGAGTCTGAGCTCCCTGGGTGGTTTACCTCAGGGTTTTTTCTCTATGAAGCCAGCAAGTTAGATTCCTGCCTTTTTTTTTTCTTAGTTAATAGCTGGTTAGTTAGTAGTTAGTGCTCAGTGTCTAGTTTCTTTACTGTTTTATTTGTTTTAGTCAGTTAGTTTTGGTGTGAGGCTCCAGTGGTATACACTCGCCTATCATTAAGCAGTGCCCATCGTGTGGGGTATCTATTTTAAATAGGGACACCCACCCCCATGCATTGTCTTTTGTGTCTCAGCAAGGGACACATTAAAGAGAGGTGTAGTATCTGCTGTTCTTTCAAGAAAAGGATGCAGATTTCCAGAGATCTGCATCTCAAGCAGCACCTCACAGAGCAGATGAGGATACCTGCTTCAGTCCCAGGGCCTTTGGATCACCCAAATTCTCACACTGCTACAGAGGCTGCAGTGGTCTCTGGCAGACCCCTGGATGCAGACTGTTCTCAGAGAAAGAGGGGCTGATTTTCCTCCGGGGATTCCCCAAAACAGGATCCATAACATGACTGAAGTCACCCCAGATCAAAGAAAGACTCTTCTTCCTCTTCAAAGAAGGACATGGAACATTGCCAGGACTCCTCAGGTACTTGGTACTGCTGGGCCATCGACCCGTGTCTCCCTGTCTATACTTTAAACACTTCAGCAGTGGCCCTTTTGGAACTCCTGGGGTGTCTCCCAGGTCTCAATTACCAGCACACTTGAAGGGAAGATTGACAGACCATTTTGCTGGGTACCTGCCAGAGCCACCTACATTGCAGGCCCCTGCAGATACTGGCCCTTGTAGGCAACCAGACTTACAAGACTACCACAGGAGCAGGTTGTATCAAGAGGACACACTGACCCCAGTTAATCTGTCGTCCTCCTCATTCGATGACTCAACGGCCTCAGATTCCTCCTCCCTAGTTTCAGAGGATTTTAAATTTTATCAGGACCAACTGAGGAGGATGACTGAATTGTTAGGCACAGAAGTTGTGTTTGTCCAAGAGAACATGTTCAGGCTTTTGGACCTTGTTCAGGCAGCAGCCCATGGGAGAGTAGCCTTGCCTATTATTGAAGCTCTTTTGGAACAGGCGAAGGCCTTGTGACACATGCCAGCCTTCTTAGCGCTTACAGCCAAGTGCACGGAGAAATGATATCACATTCTAATGCAAGGCTTCAAGTGTTTTTATTCCTACCCTGCCCCATACTTCCTTGTGGTCACAGCTGCCAATGAGATGTTGTGACAGGGAGATTCAGATCATCTCCAGAGTCCAAGAGACTTAACTTGTTGGGAATAAATTATTCCATCTCCTCTCTCCAGATGTCCATAACTAACCACAGCAGGCACTGTTAGCAAAATATAATTTTGTAAATTGGGAAGCAATGCCCATGTTTACTAATAGGTTGCCTGAAGATGAAAGGGAGGAGTTCAGCCTGGCAGAAGACCGTGGCCAATACATCGCTCCTGTTGGTGCTCAGTGTGGCAGGCGCTTGTTTTTGGGGAATGGTCTCTGCAATAACCAGTGAGAAGAGGCGTCTGGTTACAAAACTCTGGCATAGCTTCTGACATCCAGCAAACCATAGAGGACCTTGATTTGGATGGTCAGTTTTTGTTCTCTGAGAAAACCGATGAGTTTGCACTTATTTAAACACTCGTGTGCTATACTCTGTTAATTGGGGATCTATACTCCAGCCCCCAAGATATAGCAGTACAGGACTCTATAACAGCTACCACTCTAAAACAATACTCTCAGCAGTATTACAGGTAGTCTTGATATCCTCTGAAGCAGCATGACTTTTTTGGGGGGAGGCACAAGTCACAGAGATGGAGATCCTCCAGCTCCTACTAGAATCAACCAGCTTGTTCTCTGTCATCTTCGGGGAAACAGCAGATTTTATTTCTTCCTCAAGGACAGCAATACAGCCACCAGCAGTCATCTGATCTCTCCCCCTAGCCCTTTGGGAACAGATTATCCTAGTTTTTCAGTGCTCAGGAAATCATGACTCATAAATGGGTCCTGATCACTGAGAGACTGGGATATTCTAGCCTCTCCATCCCCATCTCACAAAGCTGTGTTCCTTCAGTAAGGTCTGATTCTGTTCACTCTAGGTGCCCTAGAAGAAATCCACCTTCAATATCAGGGAAAGGGGTTCACAATACTTTCTGATCCCCAAGTCAAAGGGGATCTGAGACCCATACTAAACCTTCAAAATTTCAACAAGTATAGCAGATATATAAGATTTTGCATGGTTTCCCTGGCATCAATCCTTCCCTCCTTAAACCACAAGGACTGGTTTGCTGCCCTAGATCTCCAGGATGCCTGTTTCTATGTGGCAGTATTGCCAAGTCACAGGAAGTTTGAGATTTGTAACGGCAAGTTGACATTATCAATACACAATACTTCCTTTTGGCCTGTCCTTGGCCCCCGGTGTAATTCATCAAGTACATTGTCATGGTGGTGGCATTCTTGAGGAGGAATGGAATTCATTATCTTCCCTTACATGGAGATTAGTTAGCACCACGCAGATCTGAACTTTGAATTCTTTTCCATGTCCAGTTCATTATCCATCTCTTCAGTCATTTGATACTCAAGCTGAACAAGGGGAAGTCCTCATTATTCCAATACAGGGGATCGAGTTTATTGGAACTCTATTCAATTCTACAAAATTGATAGCTGTTTGCCCTCAAGACAGGTTTCAGGCAATTTGCCAGTTGTGCCACCGCACCATCACTGTCCAGGTATGTTTAAGGATACTAGGCCACATGGTTTCATGTTTTCACATGACTCTGCATGTCAGGCTATGCCTGTGCATCATTTGAGGGTGGCAGAAGCTAGTCTCTTGATTGAACAGACACCCTCTGAACAAATTGGTCTGGGTTTCTCCTGCAGTCCTGTGTTTCCTAGCATGGTGGATGGATCAGAACAATGTATATGGAGGCATAGCATTTGCTCATCTCCTTCCAATCAAGACAGTCATTATCAACACCTCTCTGATAAGGTGGGTGCACAATTAGGGGGTTTGCAAATCTAAGCTTTGTGGACAAAGCAAGATGTGGCTCTTCATATCTGCGTTCTTGAACTTTGAATGATTCACACTTGCTATGCTTTTCCCCCTTACCTCAAGGGCTTGTTGGTCCAGAAGCTCACTGACAATACAACTTCAGTGTACTGTTTGAACAGACAGGGAGGGGCATGGTCCATTCAGGTCTGTTGGGAAGTGATGACGCTCCAGCACTTTTGCATCAAAGAAGGCATTGCTCCTATTGCTGCTCACTTACCTTGCTTCCAGAATCAGCTGGCAGAGTCTCAGCAGGAATTTCCCTGTGAATTATGAATGGTTGCTAAAGAACATTGTAGTAATATTTGTGTTACTATGCACTAAAATGCCTGAACTTCTTTACTATGGTGGTGTTAGTAGGACTTAAAATACGTATTCATTTTCCTTTTTGTCCAAATAGTTTAATCAGACAGTCAAAGAAATGAACAACACAGACAAAGAGATCACTCATCCCCAGTTCTTTACAAGATTCTAGAAAAGCATGATGGTCAAGTTATCCCAGATGACCATGTGAATTTATCAGAAGCATGCAAGGCAATATGGAAGCACTTGGTGAAACTCCATTAAAATTCAAGCAGAGTCAAAAATGTCACTAGAAAACATATTAAAAGCAATAATAAAAGAGGGTGATGGCATTTCTTTTATTCACTATGTCAGAAGGGAATTGCATTTGTTTCCTAAAGCAGTTTCTGACCAATGATTCTAAAAGGCTAATAATTAGCAGATGTTATTAAACCACTTTGGAACTGCAGCTGCTACAGCAACATGTGTTACAAGAAAAAAGAGTTCATGTAGGAAGCATTGTGCAAGCACCCACTCAGAGTGCTTGTACGGAACACTGTCTCATGCAGAGCAAAACATCCTATCCTGATATTTAAGGTAAATTAAATCTCTGAATGCACCAAGGCAGCATGTTCCCAGACTGTTCAGCTTCCATACGACATAGGTACTGACACTCTGCATTTTACTTGTATTGGAAAGCCTGGTTTGTTGGGTTTTTTTTGTTTTGTTTTTTGTTTTTGTTGTTTTGTTTTGAGGAACAAATGAGAACGATGGTTTATGTCCCATTTGTTAGTGGGTTTGGCTTGGATAAATGTTTCCAAGTCAAGTTACTTTTTGCTATTGGATCTGACCATTCAAAGCTCTAAGGAAGAAAACTTAGTTGATATGGCTGTTTACTAGAGTTGCAAAAAAAAAACAACCAAATTTTGAATTTTTTCAGTTGAAAAAAAGGATACATTATTTTAAAATGCAACCATATCTGTTGTGTACTGTTTCTAAAAATGCTTTTTTGTGCATTTTGCCTTTTCAAACAATGACCACAGCTTCTGTGGCATCTACAAAGAAGGAAGTCAAGACTCTGGCAAAGTGAATAAGCATTGTAATCAATTGATATATTTTCCTTTTGTTTTCTCACTTATATTTTACATTATCTTTTCTCTCCCTATTGCAGTTTTAACTTGCAGACATTCATTTTCTCTTTCACTTCACCTGACCTCAGTTTTATCAAGATGGCGTAGTGGTATATGCAACACCATCTAAGGAAAAAAAAACCTAATACAAGTCAATGATAACTTCCGGAGTGGGTGGTTGGCTCTGGAGCTGGCAACAAATTCACAGACCATTTATAAAAGTATTGTTACTTTTCTTTATGTTGTATTTAGGTTCTTATATGAGGTCCATTGCAGTGGTATCCTTGAGAAAAAGGTTTGACAACTGGCTTGTGACATTATACAGTAAATCAAGTGTAGGCACCCTTTAGTAGAGGGGCCTCTGGACATAATTGGGAGTGTTCCAGTTGGAAGATTCTGAGTGCTGCAACCCAGCCTTGGAGACTGCAATTCCCATGATGCCTTGGGGGAAGAGAGAAAGAAAGATACTTCCTCTCCCGGGGAAAGCATGCCGTGGGCTCCATTGTGGAGAGGAGCTGAGATTGCTTTTGTGGAGCTCTTCCCATACAAGGAGCTGCTAGGAAACCAGAAGCTGCTGCTATGAGCCTGCCGGTGCTTTGATCAAGCAGGGAGCCTCAGAGGTGGTCGGTGGCTTCACAGGAGCCAGGGCAGAGGCTGTTGCGGTGCCTAGAGCTGACTGAGGTGGGCATGCAGTGAAGGCAGTGTGAGTAACTACGCCTCTTGTTTGGGAAAGTACTTGCAAGGGAAGGGGGACAGCAAAGAGACTTTAAGGGGTTGTCTGAGTCTGAGAAGAGGGAAAGTGGTCTTCTCATCGAACCAGAACCCACAGTTGCTAACATTGGGTTAAAACATCTCTAATCTTCAGATGAGGTGGGCAGCTTGGAATGATCCCAAATTAGAATTGTTCTGCCCCTTGTTACATTGACTGAACTGATACACTGGACCAACAGAGTGCTGTCTCCAGCTTCAAGATCTTCAAGCACACCTGTCAAGGTTCCTTCCCCACTCTGAACTCTAGGGTACAGATGTGGGGACCTGCATGAAAAAACCCCTAAGCTTATTTTTACCAGCTTAGGTTAAAACTTCCCCAAGGTACAAACTAGTTTGCCTTTTTCCCTTGGACTTTATTGCTGCCACCACCAAGCGTCTAACAAATATATAATAGGGAAAGAGCCCGCTTGGAAACGTCTTCTTCCCCCCCCCCAAATCCTCCCAAACCCTGCACCCCCTTTCCTGCGGAAGGCTTTATAAAAATCCTCATCAATTTGCATAGGTGAACACAGACCTAAACCCTTGGATCTTAAGAACAATGAAAAAGCAATCAGGGTCTTAAAAAAAGAATTTTAATTGAAGAAAAAGTAAAAGAATCACCTCTGTAAAATCAGGATGGTAAATACCTTACAGGGTAATCAGATTCAAAACATAGAGAATCCCTCTAGGCAAAACCTTAAGTTACAAAAAGACACAAAACCAGGAATATACATTCCATTCAGCACAACTTATTTTATCAGCCATTTAAACAAAACGGAATTTAACGCATATCTAACTAGATTGCTTATTAACTTTTTACAGGAGTTCTGACCTGCATTCTTGCTCTGGTCCTAGGAAAGGCAACACACAGACAGAGAGAGCCTTTGTTTCTCCCCCGAGTCCAGCTTTGAAAATATCTTGTCTCCTCATTGGTCATTTTGGTCAGGTGCCAGTGAGGTTATCCTAGCTTCTTAACCCTTTACAGGTGAAAGGGTTTTTCCTCTGGCCAGGAGGGATTTAAAGGTGTTTGCCCTTCCTTTTATATTTATGACAATACCCATGCAAGCAAGTGTTTAAAACTCTGAAATCCAGTGGAGTGTGCACTCAGAGGTGGGGTAAATGATGGCAGTGTAAATGCAAGTTAGATAAGTTTCTGTGCCCAGCCAGATGGAGGCATCACCAATTTTAATTTCCTTTACAAGTAAAAGGACTGCAGCAGAGGGGTGGAAAGAGGATTCCCACCTATCCAACGTCAACACTGGGATACTCAGGATCTCCTTTACTCTCAACCACATCAGGCACCTGGGCACACAGGTGAGTGTTGCCTGCTCCTGAGCAACCCAGGGAATAAAAGGGGGTACATTTTGGAGGAACCACTGGGATCTCTCTACCACCGCAAGTTCTGGCGCAGGAAGTCATTTATATCTATTTTTTAAAATTTTATTGAAGTTCTCACTATTTTCCTGAATCCTACTAGATTTTAAAGGACACTGTTTGCTGTAGTGCACGTGTTATCTGCTGTATCATGGAGGATCATAAGTTAGCGTCCTGGTGTAAAGGAAGATATGCTCCACTAAGTGCTGCCAACAGGTTGCTTATACCTGGAGGGATTTGCCACAAGGACTGGTTGGTCCGGTTCACATTGTTCCTGTTCAAGTAGAAGGCATTTATGCTTGTGCCCTTCTGGAAGTGGTTCATAGCTCACCATTCTACACCATTTACAACACCTACTTTCATCACTTGCCCATCGAACCCTTAGATAATTTGGAAATCTAGGGGTTGAGTAATCAAAAATACCCATATGTGGGGTAAATGTCCATTCAGATTAAGAACATAAGAACGGCCATCCTGGATCAGACCAAACATCCATCCAACCCAGTATTCTGTTTTCATTGTTTACCCCTTTGTCCAGATCATTTATAAATATGTTAAATAGTACTGGTCCCAGTACAGACCCCTGGAGTACACCACTATTTACTTCTCTCCATTCAGATTGAGTTCCTGTCATCATGATCGTTCCTGAGAAGCTGGACACTTTAGTCCTAGTGTGCCAGACTCCTGGGTCGAGAGTAATGTTGCAATCTTGCATGGAACCAACACCAGTCTGGTCCAGCGATTTTTCAGAGAATGCAAAGAAACCATACCTTGCCTATCCACCCTAACATCCAAGAGGCATATAAATGCTTCCAAGGAGACTCTCACTCTGCTTCTTATGAGGATGTTAATATGTATGGCAATGTATGGTACACAAAGAAAAGAACTGTCCAAACACCACCTGGCAGCCCCTGTCAAATGACTGTGATCCCTAAGTTTCCTGTTTGGCTTATTGATCAGTTGTTGTTAGAGGATACATCAGAGGAAATGTCCCCACCCAGAGGATTTGTGGTCAGACCGGAGGTGCAAGCGGCTACCGTAGTGTCTGCTAGGATGATCACAGTTACTGTTAGAAATGTATTTGCTCACAAAGTGAACCTTCAGTGTGGGACAGTGATTGTCAAGTTGTTCTCAGTTGATGATGTATCTCAGATGCATGCTGCAGCTGTCAAGAGCAACACCACTGACTTGACATCCAACCGTTTTGATTTTGGAGTTTCCCTTATCCCTGAGTAATGGAAACAGTGCATCTGTAGGAAAATGTTAGAGCATGCTGACGTCTTCTCCCAACATGAGTGGGATGTGGGCTGTGCAAAAAGTACTCAGCATGAGATCCATCCACATGACTCTCGACCTTTTCGAGAATGATTCCGTCATCTGGCCCCAACCGATGTGGAAGATGTTTAGAGACACCTACATGTCTTGATGGCTGCTGGAATAATTTCTTAGTCATGAAGTCGATATGCCTCCCCAGTTGTTGTGGTGAGGAAGCAAAATGGGTCTGCCAGAATTTGTGTAGATTATAGATCTCTAAATAAGCGCACTGTACTAGACCAATATACAGTGCCAAGGATTGAAAATACCCTTGACTGTTTACGTGGAAGTAAATGATTCAGTGTATTAGATCTTACCGAATACCCATGAACAAGATGCGTAAAGAGAAAACTGCTTTAATCTGCCCACTTAGATTTTACCAATTTGAGAGGATGCCCCAAGGAATTTATGGGGCTCCTACTACCTTTCAAAGATTTATGAAGCAAACGCTTGGAGACATGAATCTCTTGGAGGTCCTTGTCTACTTGGATGATCTAATTGTTTTTGGGCGGATTTTTGAAGAGCATGAAAGGCGGTTGCTTAAAATTCTTGATCATTTGAGAGAGGAAGGCTGGAAACAGTCCTTAGACAAGTGTAAGTTTTGCCATTCTTTAGTCTCCTATATGAGATACATATAGTCACAGCAAGGCATTGCTATGGATTGATCAAAAATTGAGACTGTCTCCACTTAGAACTTATCTGCCCTATGTTCATTTTTGGGATTCTGCAGTTACTATAGGCACTTTGTGAGGGGATACTTCAGTTTGATGAGACCACTGAATCAGCTTCTTTAAGGCCTACCCTCCACCACCTTGAAGGAATGATGAAAGCCTGTACCAACTGATAAAACCTATTTCCATCCCTCCAACCAATTTGGAATGTGAAGGAATGATCAGTGCCAAGAGGCCTTTCAGAAAATTAAGGCATGCCTCGCCAAAGCTCTTATCTTGGCATTTGCCAATCATCAAAAACCTTATGTTTTCATGTGGATGCCAGCATGGGTGGCTTAGAAGGGGTATTACATCAAGAACACCCTGAGGGGTTAAGGCCTGTTGCTTTCATCAGCCGAAGCTTGTCACCTACTGAGAAAAACTACCCTGTGCACAAACTTGAATTTCTGGATTTAAAATGGGCTATAGTAGACTAGCTGCATGATTATCTGTACAAGGCGAGGTTTGAGGTTTGCACAGATAATAATCCTTTGATTTACATTTGAACATCAGCCAAACTGGATGCTGCTGGTCACTGGTGGTTAGCGGCATTGTCCACTTACAACTTCAGCCTAAAGTAGCGCCCAGGTAGCAAAAACTTGGATGCTGATGCATTGTCTAGATCCGGGGTTCTCAAACTTCATTGCACTGCAACCTCCTTCGGACAACAAAAATTACTACACGACCCCAGGAGTGGGGACTGAAGCCTGAGCCCACATGAGCCCCACTGCCCTGAGGGGTGGGGGCAAAGCAGAAGCTCAAAGGATTCAGCCCCAGGCCCGTAAGCTGAGCCCTACCACCCTTGGGCTTTGGCCCTAGGCAGTGGGGCTCAGGCTTTGGCTGCAGGCCCCAACAAGTCTAACGCCAGCCCTGGTGACCCCATTAAAACAGGGTTGTGACCCACTTTGGGATCCCAACAGACAGTTTGAGAACTGCTGGCCTAGATGGCCTCATAACATCTCAATACCTGAGGATGAGTGGGAAGAGGTTTCTGCCTCCAGGGTTTGAGCTTTATATCAAATTTCTACTGTTTGTGGGAAACTGACTAAAATATTACCTGCCCGTCTATATTGATCTTTTAGGAGCGACAGTCCAGGCTACTCCTCAAGCCTACTGCAGCCTTGCTCCTTTAGACACTTTCTACCACCACTTGTAATGCTGATCCACTCGGGGTCTTGGCAGTGGGGATCAAACCTGGGACCTCTGGAGCTAAATGCACGAGCTTCTGCTGCATGAGCTAAAAAGACACCTGTCTCTTAGCCAAGGCTGTAGCATATTCATCAGTCTGTAGCTGGCCTAGACACCACTAGAGGGGGACAGAGTGCCACTCCGAGCAAACGGGGAATACACAAGTTATAGATGGTAGCTAGGTGGAAGTGGTTGAAAGACAGATTTTTATTCCATGGTATTGTAGTTTGTATTCGTTAATGAAAACCAAGAGACATTCCCTGGGTCAGGCTGCGCCATAAGAAATGCTTGACTGGGCTGATAAAACCACATCCTGCTTATTTTTCTCCAGTGTTTATGAGAGCTGCTTATATATTTGAAAGACATTTATTTCTTAATTAATACAAGCAGAGTGGTGAGTGAAAAGATCTCAGCAATCCTGCTCAGCATTTTCAAGTAGCCTGATGAGGCCCCACCCCCTGCAGGCGGTCTGTTACACACATGTATGTTTATTTCAGATAATACTTTACATTAACAGACACACAGTGTTGTGACTCAAACCTTTGTATTCAATTTATTAACAGATTCCATTAGCAGGGAACCAGCTGCTCTGTTGTATGCAGCATCTCATAGGGGATTAGATAGTATAATACTGCTAAAAAGTTCAATAACATTCATTCAAATGTTTGATTCAATCATATACATTCCCCTTTTGATTTGCTCTTTGCAAACCTTCATGGGGAATGTCTGTTCTTTGCAGAAATTCCTTTTTTCACATTTGAACAAAGGTATGCATGTCCATCTCTCCCTGTAATGGAGTTAGCTTCCTTCACTGTGTCATGCACATCTGCTGCCTCACTGCAATTTGGGGTTTTAGTCCTGTGACTGAACCTTTTCAAAAAATCCTTCTCCTTCTGGGGAATCAACAAAACAAAGCAGATTGTGCATTATAGACCTTCAGTCCCTTACTAGACTCAGCAGTTGCTTCCTGCTGGCTGTCAGCCTGCCCTCCCCTGGGTGGAACTGAGGCATAGGGGAACCTGATTCCAATCCAGAGTCCCTAGACTGTGAATTGCCATGTGGACTCTCACTGAATCTTTGCTTCACTCCTGTCTGGGCCACCTCCTACATGGCCTCACCATTCTAGGCCTCCGATCCCTTCCTGCTCACTGCAGGTTTCTCTTGGATCCTGTCAGCTGTTTCTCCTGCCATCTCCTCTCACGCCCTGAGCACAAACAGCTCCTGTTATGTAAGGGTTGGGCTGTCACAACATGCCTGTATCATATGACTCCTTTTGGACTACACATCCCAGCAATCTCGTTCCCACATTCCCCCGCCCCCAATAGTTCCCCTTTTTTTAAAGGGCCAAGCCTTACTGACCTTGGTCACCACTTAAGTCCCCAGCAACATATCCTGTTTACTGTATGTCATTTGTTATTTTTCAGCTTGACATGTTTATTATCCATTGAGGCCCTCTTTCAGTAGTCCATCCATATTCAGCAAAGCACTTTAGAACATACTTAACTTTAAGCATAGGTTGAAGTTTTATTAAAGAATGGGATTTCAGTACATGCTTAAAATTAAGCGTATGCTTAAATGCTTTGCTGAATGATGATGGACTTAAGTTTGTGCATAAATGTTTTACTGATTTGGACAGCAAAAGCAATTGTATGTGAAATATGTTACAGTATATGCTAGTTTGCAGCAACACCTTGTAAGAGCAACTGCGGCTTTTGAGCAACATTTCCCATGGGAACTCTTTCCTTACCGTGAATTGTCCACTAGATAACAGCAACATAGCCACCATATAAGAAAAACATTTGTGATGTTGTGACATCTCAGCCTTTGCTTACTTGCAAAAACAGACAACACTGTCAATAAATAAATAAAAATTTGAAGTTGTGGGCTCAGGGGTGGACATCTTAAAAAGGAAGAGTTCTGAGAGGCCAAGCAGAATATTAGATGGCCAAGACTTTAATTTCAATTCAGAAATTGAGGAAAGTATGCTTGAAACTAGTTTAGGGAAACTCAAGTTTCTTTCCTTGATGTCATCACAAAAGAGTGTGTACTTTTAAATTTTAATTAAAAGGTACACTGACCATCATCATCCTGTCCAGTCTTGGTGCTGCAGTATCTGATTGTGGCGTATGTGTATCCATGGTTTAATGTATATTCTCTGTCAGCCAGATTTGACCATCTTATTAAATGTTCAGTTTTTGTTCTTGGTTCAAGAGAAATCCTGCTTTGTTTCAGTCAGAAGATTTTATAGAAGATTGGACTCTTATCTATGCTGAGTTATTTTCCAATTATTAGATAGTTTCTTCCCTGGTTGTATATTCAGCTGTTTTAGGAACCATAAGATTTCCTTTTAGCATTAAGTCAAAAAGCCAAACATCAATAGTAAAACAGGAAGCACTACTGGTATGACACTACTCACTGAATGGATTATAAATACACACCTGCAGACTCACACCTGCTTTAATTGTATGAACTTATGACATCAAGGTCTATTATTTGCAATTTATGTGTTTATAAAATTTTAGGGGAATGACTGTTTTCTGTACATTATGACAATCTGTGCTTCTAACAGCTGTGTAAAGTATTGTTTTTGTTATTTCTGTCTCATGCTGTTTGAGGCCTTTACCCTTTCCTCCTTTTGGACCATTCCTTGTTATTTTAGTTCCAGTGATTCTTCCTTGAACTTTTGTCTCATGGCCTTCCATGTGACCACTTTTCTCTGCAACCTTTGAACTTTGGGAAAGGCTGAGGCCCATCTCCTATTCTCTGGATAGCAGCTAATTGTCATAGGAAGATCAAGCTCAAGCACATTATCTCTGTTTGGGGAGAGGAGGCATGAAGCCTGCTTTTTCCTCCTCCTAGTCTGCTAACTTTGTGGGGAGGACAGGTGTCATACTCCTGTTCATAAGAGCATATCTTTGGTGGGAAGACTAGTTAGTCCATTTTCCTCTCTGCTTTTCTTGGCAACCGTAGGTCCTAATATCCCTAGTGTCTCTAACCGCTCTGTTGGACCATGATGCAGCTGAGTTTAAAATGTGTGTACTTAACTAATCTGCCTCATAGCAGATGAAATTTAAGTTCAGAAGTGATTCAGGTCCAGCAGAGAGACTATCGGAGGAGCTGACATTTGGATGCATGCATTTTATGGGTAAGAAACATCCAGCCAGCTTTAGTATTCCTCTGGAATTTGTGCCAAGCCTAAGAAATATTTATATTTACATACCCACAATGCCTGGAGCATTGAAAAAAATCACCTATGGTACCTCTTCCTCATATGACACTGTCATTACTTTGTTGAAACCCCTGGGGGGCTCATCACTTATCCTTGTGACAGCATAACCTAAGCAACACCAAATTTCTGAAATACCTGGTCCATAGCCTTTAGCCAGATAGCAAAGGTTCAGGTTGTATCTAATCCTGCCCTATTATCATGGCATAAACTCTTCTTTGTAACTCATGATAGGGCAGGTCCTGGATTCATATTAACTTCTGTCTGAAGGAAGTCTCACAGGTCAGTCTTAGTGGATCTTTCCTGATACCTAATGATGCAAAAATATCTTCGTAGTAGCAGATTTGTCTCTAGGCCCTGGGTTAATACTATAATGATCTTGCAATCTCTATATCTTTGTAATTTGCCACCTTTCTTTAAAATAGGGACTAGCTACACTTGATTATATGCCTTTGTTTTCCAATCATTCCTATTCACATTGCACTTCTGGCATTGTTTCAACAGTTTCTTTGAACTGATCACATAAGCTGTTGTAGTAGATTCAGCTTCATGTTGATTTTTGTTCAACTGCCTGGCCATTTCAGCAATAACTAATGTCTTAGGTGATAAAACTTGTTGCAGTGTCTTTATAGTTTGTGTAACTGATTTTACTGGAGCAGTCAAACTGTTCAATAAGCACTACATTTTCCCTGCCATTAAACACAGTAGGACTGGAACTCCCTTATCTGGTGCTATCTCATTAACTTCAAAATATTACTCCAGCCTCTCCCTCTGTATATCAGTACTCCTCTGTAGAGTTGTTGAAGGCATCAATTTTTCCAATGTAACTTGGCATCTTATAGTGCTGAAACTCCCTGCTGTTTAACTGAGCAAGTTACACTTAAGGTCTGATGATGCTCAGGTAGGAAAGGCATTAACAATCTCTGTCTTCTGTCACACACAGATCTATGTAGGGTCATCTCCTCCCCCTCACCCCCATTTGCTCTCTCTTTGTCTCGAAGGTTTAAGATCATATAAAAAAAAAATCAGTGGCAAATGTAGAGTACATGTGAAATCAATTAAACTTTGAATAGGCAGCAAACCAATAAACTATGAGCACTGTAGAGGTTATCAGCTTTTCTTTCTTCTATGAGTAATTGCCTGTATGCATTCCACTTCCATTGTCACATGCCCCGCATGCAGTTACCAGACATTTTTTCCCTCAGTGCCACCTATTGGGGCGGGCTTGAGTGCCCTTTGCTGCTGTGTGCCACTGGCATCTGTGTAAAGGGCCCAGCCAATCCCGAGCCCTCTCAGTTCCTTCTTACCGCCTGTGGCAGTACCTGCAACTGCTCTTCTTGCATTTGCAAGGTCTCTCAAAGGACTGTGTTCTCTCTATTGTAAATAGTTAGTGTTATTAAGGTTATTAGTACTTAGTTCAATTTCTTTTAATTATCTCAGGGTTTTGATTGACTCCTGGTGCCGAGGGATGTCTCAGTCACTGGGCTTCCGGCATTGCCTGTGAGCAACCTATGCTCAAGTTGCTTGAAGTGCCTCAGGGAAACTCACATTGGAAAATGTTGCCAAATTTACAGGGACTTTAAGCCTTGCATGAAGAAAGATCATGAAGCCAGGCTAAAGTTTCTACTCATGGAGGGGGCCTCAAGACCTCCATCTGAGCCAGGTCAGCCAGTCTCAGCACTGAGTGCCTTGGTTTCTGTAAGGAGTGAGCCTTGCTGTCGTCATGCCCATTTTATGATGAGTGTGACCACTGAGCCACTGGCCTGGTCAGCTAGGATGGTGACCTGCTGGCCTCTGAAGCCAGCATGGGAATCAATGGGAACTGGCAGCATGTGCTGAATGAGGGAAATGAAGTGGGTCTGCTGGTCTCAGAGGAAGCTTTGCTGCAGGAGCAGCTACAGCAAATCCTAGGGCTATATTCAGAGGAGCTTGTTGATGCTCCCCTGGAGTAACGGCCTGCCGCGGAACCAGCAGCAGAAACAGAAGAGGGAGAAGCTGCCCCAGAGCCTGGTAAGTTTCTGGCTCCATTTTTGTGATTTTTAACTTACCATTCTCTCAGCACTTCTTTCACTGTGATTAAGAGTCCATGGAGCAGGTCCTCAAAGAATCAATCTTGAAGCACTTACATGAGAGAAAAGTGATCAGGAACAGTCAGCATGGATTCACCAAGGGAAGGTCATGCCTGACTAATCTAATCGCCTTCTATGATGAGATTACTGGTTCTGTGGATGAAGGGAAAGCAGTGGATGTATTGTATCTTGACTTTAGCAAAGCTTTTGACACGGTCTCCCACAGTATTCTTGTCAGCAACTTAAAGAAGTATGGACTGGATGAATGCACTGGATGAATGCACTGTAAGGTGGGTAGAAAGTTGGCTAGATTGTCGGGCTCAACGGGCAGTGATCAATGGCTCCATGTCTAGTTGGCAGCCGGTGTCAAGTGGAGTGCCCCAGGGGTCGGTCCTGGGGCCGGTTTTGTTCAATATCTTCATAAATGATCTGGAGGATGGTGTGGATTGCACTCTCAGCAAATTTGCGGATGATACTAAACTGGGAGGAGTGGTAGATATGCTGGAGGGCAGGGATAGGATACAGAGGGACCTAGACAAATTGGAGGATTGGGCCAAAAGAAATCTGATGAGGTTCAATAAGGATAAGTGCAGGGTCCTGCACTTAGGACGGAAGAACCCAATGCACAGCTACAGACTAAGGCCCGAATGGCTAGGCAGCAGTTCTGTGGAAAAGGACCTAGGGGTGATAGTGGACGAGAAGTTGGATATGAGTCAGCAGTGTGCCCTTGTTGCCAAGAAGGCCAATGGCATTTTGGGATGTATAAGTAGGGGCATAGCGAGCAGATCGAGGGACGTGATCGTCCCCCTCTATTCGACATTGGTGAGGCCTCATCTGGAGTACTGTGTCCAGTTTTGGGCCCCACACTACAAGAAGGATGTGGATAAATTGGAGAGAGTCCAGCGAAGGGCAACAAAAATGATTAGGGGTCTGGAACACATGACTTATGAGGAGAGGCTGAGGGAACCGGGATTGTTTAGTCTGCGGAAGAGAAGAATGAGGGGGGATTTGATAGCTGCTTTCAACTACCTGAGAGGTGGTTCCAAAGAGGATGGTTCTAGACTATTCTCAGTGGTGGAAGAGGACAGGACAAGGAGTAATGGTCTCAAGTTGCAGTGGGGGAGGTTTAGGTTGGATATTAGGAAAAACTTTTTCACTAGGAGGGTGGTGAAACACTGGAATGCGTTGCCTAGGGAGGTGGTGGAATCTCCTTCCTTAGAAGTTTTTAAGGTCAAGCTTGACAAAGCCCTGGCTGGGATGATTTAATTGGGGATGGGTCCTGCTTTTGAGCAGGGGGTTGGACTAGATGACCTCCTGAGGTCCCTTCCAACCCTGATATTCTATGATTCTATGATTAATCCGGCTTTGTCCAGGGAGTTTTGTTCTGGAGTCTGAAGCAGCCCTCTGCCAATATAGTGATGCTTAGCTTCAAAAAGTAACGTTTTCTGTCCTTGAAATTTCAAAATGATTTTTCCATGCTCCTGCACTGAGCTATTCAAGACAATAACTGCCATGTCTTGTCCTACTCCTGGCCCCTCGACCTCTACTGATTGCAGAACCACCACAGCTTGCCCACACGGTGGAAACCTTACTCATATACCTCCACAGACGGTTCAAAGAGGAAGTGTTTCCTTATGGCTGAAGTTCTGGACAGGGCCAACAAGCAGGTTGAGGACTAAAGGCAAAGGGATTTGCTGCAAGATGAAAGACACGCCAAGGGGAAACAGAAGGGCTCAGGATGGCTTCGCAGCTTGAGGATAGGGCAGTGGCATGGCAGCAGGCACTTGCTTTGCAGTTTGTGGAACAGGAACGACAGAAAGGGGAGAAGATAGAATGCAACAGAGAAAACTGTCAGAGTGGCTGCTATCCCGAATGGCAGGAGGACTGTGTCCCCTCTGTGGTACCCTGGCCTACGTTCCAGGAACAGTTTGGACAAGTCCATGGCTGGATGGCCCATGCAATAGGACCCTATGAGTGGCTGGACAGGGCAAATGTGCCCCATGCAGTCCTCAGTGCTGAACCCCTCCCCTGTGGATGCCTCCACCCCCCTGCTCTGGCACCAAGTGCGTGGCAAGCGTGGAAGGATGGGAAAGGAGAATGGGAGGCCAGGGGACATGCAGTAGTTGTGGGGGGTGTCTTGTGCAAAGTTTCACAGTTTGCACTTGGTTATGCACTTTACTCTTGGCTACTTTTAACGTTTTTGGTATTGCTGGTGTTTTGGTGTGCTAATGGGCAGCTGGCCTGCTGGGCAATGGTTTAATATTTTACTTTTCCAGTAAATGTGTAAAATTCTATATTTTTATTTTATAAAGAAATTTTATTGCCATCACTGCAACACATCATATAATGTGTATTTCAAATAATAATGATAAACACATGATCAAGGACAATTGGAAAGTTGTATGTAAAACCCATGTCTCAATACAGCTAAATATATATAAATCCATACATCATTATTTACATCAATCCATACTGTTTCTCTCCCCCACCTTCATTTCATAAGTTGTCATGTCATTCAAAAGTGACGCCCCCTCCCCCCCCGCTCCCAGCACAAGCAATCAATACTCCTCCTTCTTCCCAGCACATTGGTAAAGGTACTGTTCTGCCTTTCCGTTGGCCCATGTGAGTCCATAATTTGAGAGCACAAAGCATTCCAGATTTCTATTGGCTGGGTGAGTACAGCTCCAGCTGTGGGATATGCGCTTCCTGGCTGAGTGTAACGGTTCAGCAGCCCCTCGCTGTCATAGGTCCATTCAAGGGGAAATGGCTCACCTTTGGCTTCACAGAGATTGTAAAGACCACAGCAAGCCACAGTAATGTGGACAACATTGATGACCCTGGAATCCAAACAGGTCTGTATGCATTACCAGTGGCATTTCAATTTGCCAAATGCACATTCAACCATAATTCTACACCTGCTGAGAGCGTAATTGAACTTTCTTTTGTCAGGGCCTCTGAGATCAGGGTACAGTTTCATAAACAAAGGCAAAAAGGGGTACGAAGTTTCCCCCAGAATAAAAGTGAGGACAGTAACTCCATTTGTGATAATGTCATGTGGTGGGAATAGTGGCTTAGTCTGTTCATGAATATAGACTCCTGACTGTCAGAAAACCCTGGCATCATAAACTTTTCCAGTTCAGTTGGTGGACTGTTCAAACTTCCTGTGTCATGTGGTGTGGACTGTCAAAGATTCCACAGTACACTATGAATATAAGGCTAGAGCGGCCACGTTTCAGGAGGGCACTAGGAAGTCTGGGATATGGTTGGTTTGACTTGGGTCTGCGTACGGCAGTGTGCACACCAAAGCCCTGGGTTCGGGCCTCCGTTGAAAAATTCTTAACCTAGGGTTGGCATTCAGTGTAGATGCTCAAGCTCAGGCTTCTCAAACCCAGGGACAGCTGACTTGAGTCCCACTTACCCTGGGCTTACATTGCAGTGTAGACATACCCGGATTTTTGCCATTGACTTCAATGGGCCAGGATTTCACCCAATGTTTTTAACTTCCAGCACTGTAGACAGCCTGAGATTAGACTTTTCAAGCTGTCGTCTTTGTGCTGCATGCACAAACATCTGTCCTCGATTCTGTAGTTGGAATTTAGCTAATAGTTTGATAAGAGAGGAATAAAATTCAGCCTGTTTTTTGTATTGGTAAAGCAAAGTAAAAATTTGATTTTGTCAGCAGTATGCGAAGATACCAGAAAGCCACAACAAAATTTCTGCTCCTGGGGTGGTTGAAGGGAAAGTAGAAGTTTTCATAGTGAAGTTCAGTCACATTCTCTGACCTTTTTTTTTATAGTTGTCCATTGTCTAAAATAAACTTTGTCCTGTAATCCGTATAATTTAGTTTTAAATTCTTGTTGTTGTTCAAAGCAAAAAAGTCCTAAATCAAATGAACTTTGTAACCATATGTCTGAAAGGAAAAAAGGTAGATCAAAAATTGGGCCAGTCAATATGGATAGCCATAGTCAATATGAATAGCGTTCCCTTAAAAGTCAAATTTTAATTTGATCCAACACAGTTTTTCCCTCCAGTTCAATCTGTGAGCCATAGAAATGTCTTCTGGGATATTGCTTTTTGCTGAAGTGCAAAAAATCCTTATTATTCTGAACGTGAGGACTATTGTGTTCCCATGAGAAAATCTTACAGCACATTCTTGGAATGGCTGCCTTGTTTTCCATGAGAATGATTCATATAATAATAATTAATACTTTGCTCTTTCATGCAGACTCAGAGAACTCTTTGACGACATCCCTTGATGAAGCCCCATGAGGCCCTCCATTGTATTGCCGCTGTTTTATCCTTTTTTTAGTTGGGTAAACTGAGTTGCAAAGAGCTTCTGACTTCATAGAATCATAGAATATCAGGGTTGGAAGGGACCTCAGGAGGTCATCTAGTCCAACCCCCTGCTCAAAAGCAGGACCCATCCCCAATTAAATCATCCCAGCCAGGGCTTTGTCAAGCTTGACCTTAAAAACTTCTAAGGAAGGAGATTCCACCACCTCCCTAGGCAACGCATTCCAGTGTTTCACCACCCTCCTAGTGAAAAAGTTTTTCCTAATATCCAACCTAAACCTCCCCCACTGCAACTTGAGACCATTACTCCTTGTCCTGTCCTCTTCCACCACTGAGAATAGTCTAGAACCATCCTCTCTGGAACCACCTCTCAGGTAGTTGAAAGCAGCTATCAAATCCCCCCTCATTCTTCTCTTCCGCAGACTAAACAATCCCAGTTCCCTCAGCCTCTCCTCATAAGTCATGTGTTCCAGACCCCTAATCATTTTTGTTGCCCTTCGCTGGACTCTCTCCAATTTATCCACATCCTTCTTGTAGTGTGGGGCCCAAAACTGGACACAGTACTCCAGATGAGGCCTCACCAATGTCGAATAGAGGGGGACGATCACGTCTTGTCAAGGTCACACAATGAATTA
The DNA here is from genome assembly GCF_965152235.1 of Eretmochelys imbricata. Lineage (NCBI taxonomy): Eukaryota > Metazoa > Chordata > Testudines > Cheloniidae > Eretmochelys > Eretmochelys imbricata. The sequence continues at coordinate 248,778,969 of NC_135573.1, forward strand.
GTGACAGAACCAGAAATATAACCCAATCCACTGCTTTATCCGCTAAAGGCCACTTCCTCCTTAATATCTATTTATTGCAATGTGACATAATTGAGCCTTGGATCTACAAGTTTACCCTAACATAATTTGGGCAATTGTAAATACAGACTGACTTTGCTTATGAGTGAAGATAATTGAGTTCTTGAAGTCATATTTACAAGTGAGAAATATATGAATTAGTGATGCATCTTTTAGGAAGTCTGCTATACTATTCATAATGGTATTCTATAATACCGACCAGTTCCTCCAAATTGACAGGATTTCATATGGAGATTTTGGATGGCAACTTTGTTTTCTCATTTTGTCTGCATTACCACTTAGGTTTTCATCCATCGTGCTTTTAATGGATAAGAACAGCAGCACCTTCTGATTTGGGTAGTAAAACAGATGGATGGATTTTGCTGAAACATTTATTGGTAAAAGAGAATCTACCATGAATCCCTATCAAATCCTGCTTGGCATCCCAAGATTAACTGCGATCCAGCTGTGGAAAGAAACCAATAATTTCCCCCTTAATATTCTGCAAACCGACTTACTGGAAGCAGGCATTCCATCTGTCTTAAACTCTGCGTGCAGTCTTATTTTTCACCAAGAGGTGTTACATAGGCTAAGAATAGGCAGCCTTGGGATTCAGGTGGACTATGCCATGTTATATATAATTTGACTATTAGATAATCTTAAGATTTTTCTTTATGCGCAGTATATTAATAGGTTCTTTTCACTGCTAATTTCTTATGTTTTTAATCATAGTTTTCTAGGAAAGAATTAGGGTGAAATCTTGGCCCCATTGAAATCAGTGACAAAACTTCTATTGACATCACTGGGGTCAAGTTTCACCTTAAAAAAGGTGTGGGCAAACTATAGCCCATGGGCCACGTACAGCCCACCAGCCAATTTAATCTGGCCCTCGAGCTCCTGCTGGGGAGCGGGGTCTGAGGCTTGCCCTGCTCCCACGCTCCAGCTGGGTAGCGGGGTTGGGGGCCACTCCGCATCCACGTGCCATGGCTCTGTTAGGCTCCCAGAAGCAGTGGCATGTCCCCACTCTGGCTCCTAGGTTTAAGGGCAGCCAGGGGGCTCTGCACGCTGCCCCGCCCCAAGCACTGCCCCCACAGCTCCCATTGGCCGGGGTGGTGCCTGCAGATGGGGCAGCATGCAGAGTCACCTGGCCATGCCTCCGCGTAGGAGCCAGAGGAGGGATATTCCACTGCTTCTGGGAGCTGCTTGAGGTAAACGCTGCCCAGAGCCTGCACCCCTGAACCCCTCCTGTGCCCCTGTCCCAGTCCTGATCCCCCTCCTGCCCTCTGAACCCCATGATCCCAGCCTGGAGCACCCTCCTGCACCCCAAACCCCTCATCCCCAGCCCCGCCCCAGTGCCTGCACTCCAAGCTGGAGCCCTCACCCCCCACACCCCAATCCCCTGCCCCAGTCTGGAGCCCCCTCCCTCACTCTGAGCTCCTCATTTCTGGGCCCACCCCAGAGCCTGCACCCCCAGCCTGAGCTCTTACCCCCTTCTGCACCCCAACTCCAATTTCATGAGCATTCATGGTCCGCCATACAATTTCCATACCCAGATGTGGCCCTCGGGCCAAAAAGTTTACCCACCCCTGCCTGAGAAGTTTTAGGAGTTTTGATTACTTATTTTAAGAAATGTGGGCAAGTTTTTTGTTTTGTTTTTCTTTTTCTTTTGAGTGTCTATATTCTGTGCTGTAAAGAAACACCATCAAAATTGTTGCTGAGAGATGCTTTGTCTTTGTGCTTTAATACCAGATGAGATTTTTGTGTGTGTGTGACTCTGCTGTAGAAAATGTGTCTGTTTTTTCTAGGTGCTATCCCAACAGAGTGTAGTAGGATGTCTTGGTGTCACAGACCAGGATGTGGGTGGTCGGGTCTAGTGGTTGGAGGAGTGGTGGTCAGGAACCAGGAGGAAGATGGACTGGGTGAAGGCAGGGCATGCGCATGGCTCAAGCACAGCTGGAGCAGGGCTGGAACAAGGCAGACACAGGAGAGGTTGCAGCTCTGTGAGCAAGTGTGTTGAGCAGCCACTGACCAAATGCTACTGCTGGGCTAAATAGCAGTCCTAGTAACACCACTCAGCTAGTCAGGTGATCTGGCCAATTAGAGGTTCTAGCTGTGGTTAGCTAGCTGATCCCTGGCCCATCTGCAGACCCTTATTCCTGACACTTGGTTTGATTTATCCTCCTTGTCTGTTTGGGATTTATAGTGCATTGCCTCCATCCTGGGCAGATTGCCATCTCTTAGGACACCATGGGCTGTCCCACTAGCTGTCTAGAAAACTGGGCACTTACTGAGATTAACAAGCTAAGATTTAATAAACTCTCTTTACAATGTATTTTCATCAAGTACTGGCCTACACATTTTACAGGGGCTTGGGACCAATGCCTGACACTGCCTCCCTCAGGAAAAAAACAAAATCAAAACTGACATCATCCCGCTTCTCTGTGCCATTCCCAGCAGTTAATTTAATAACATAGCATACCCATCTTCCAGATGAGGGATCCATGGATAGCCAGGCAAATGTGACACAATGTGACCCTTCTTCTCAAGATAGGTGTTCTTGCATTATTTTGGAGCCTCAAGGATGGTCTAGAAGAAACTCCTAAAGAACAGGATTCAAGCACACTAGACGAGTACAGGAACACTGAAATTGGCTTGTCTAACCAGCCTCTGCCGGCCTTGTCTGATCCTTCAGAGCCATAGTCATCTAAACAATCCAGTTTTTAAACACTAATAAGGCGTAAGGCAGCATAGGCAAGCCAGAAAATGGGATAAAGCCATAAAAATCATGATTCAGTTAAAAACTCATGACATTGGGGAGGTCTGCATGAAAATGTAGGGCTCCATACTGTCTAGCATATGTTCCAGCGAGGGGATCTGATGCAGCAACACTCCAGGGAGGATACCCACATTTTACTGAACTTTGTGGCAGCCATAGTGGTGGGGTAGGGTACCCTTTAACAAGTGCTTATGCTTTTAAGGAGGCTTACATTGCCCCAGCTACTGTTCCTGCTTAATGCTAATCTGACAATGTCACAAGTTTGATTTTTTTCATCCTTTTTTAGTGAGTTCCCTGTCTATCTTAGATACTTCAATGGTCCCTGTTACTAGAGTATCTGAGCACCTCACAATCTTTAATATATTTTTCCTTACAACATCCCTGCCAGGTAGGTAAGTATTAGTATCCTGATTTTACTGATGAGGGACAGAGAGACTAAGTGATTTGCCTAAGGTCATACAGGAAATCTGTGGTAGACCAGGGACTAGAACCTAGTTTCCCAAATCCCCGGTTAGCACTCTAACCACTAGGCCATCCTTGCTAAAGAGAAGACCTTCTGTATGGAGCAAGTGCCAATGTGGGACATCTGTTTTCTTTGTTTTTGCCTAACTACAATACTTTATGGTGTTTTTACTGGTATTCTCATACTTGTGTTCCTGTGATCCTCATCTTATTTTCCTGGATCACTCAACATGAGTCTTCTCTGCATCTCTGTCCACATCCTTCAGTCCTCTGTGAGTTCTTCATCTTATTGTATGCGAGGGAAGCATAACAATTATTGGAATTTCACACTTGCTAGAATTTGGTTAAGTCTAATTCTGAATCTTCACTGGGACAGTATTAGTGTAATAGGATGGAGATGTGAATAACTGCTTCAAACATGTATTTGCCTGAGGCATGGTAAAACTAAAATAACTTGAAGGAGGCATTTACAAGCAACTTAGTAGTCAGGAGATGAGTATTGCTCTTGGATCAAAAGCTAGAATAGACACAGCTCCGGGGCAGAATCCATGTATCCAAGTAAAATTGCTGTGCCTATTGTTAAAGGAATCAATACAAGAAGAACTGAGAGAGGGACAGATTGGGGGGGAAATGATAGTCCCTGAATATTTATCATCTCTTTTGTGCTGTTGCACAATTGAAACCAAAAGAGGCTGAGTATGTGTTGGTGGTTAAGCTCTAATTCCCTAAGGACAGGGTGCAGGACGACTTCCCTTTTAGGGGAGCATATGGTGCAATAGATATTGGCTCTCAAGAGAGCTGTTTTTTCTTCTGGGAAGACGGTGTTCTGAATGTGATATCAGGTCTCTGGAGAATTCTGTAAAACCACTGGTGGGGATAAAATAAATGTAGTATCAGTAAAAAGATATTGCCGGTATTCCTGTCCCTTATGCCCAGAAACTCACAGTATTGGCTGTAGCGTGCAGTCAAAATGACTTCCAAACTATGGTGATGAGCTATTACCATAGCCTTCAGTTTTCCCAATTGCCATCACAGATCTGATGTAAAGATAAATAACTGAGGTCTCTGTCCTTCCCTGTGTTGGAGGGACATGTATGGTAGCAAGGGTTATCTTCATTCTGGAGACAAATGCAAATGTCAAAAAAGTAGGGTCACTTTATTTATTGTCATAGTGAAGATTTTCTCTTTCCCTGTATGAGGTGGAATAATCCTTTCTGTGTTAAGTGAAGGCAGAATCAGGGGCATATCTGTAACATAAAATGCTACTTGCCACCAAGTACATGGCCTTTGAGTTCAGGGAAATGATACATGAAATATTCCTGTCCAGCTAGACTGTGACATTGCACTACTTCTAATAATATTTTATTTAGCCCTTTTCATCTTGAAGGGTAGCAGAGAAATTCACACTTTTTACACAGCACATATAGCATTGTTGAGATACTTCCATGTCTGGGGTGAAGGGGACATTTTAGATGAACTCTTATAAAAAGGGAGGTGGTCTCTTTAATGACCAGGGACAGCAGACCTGTGAACTGAAAGACTCTTAAATAGAGTTTCATACAAGTTACTGTGTATCTACCTGACATGATGAGTTGACTCTATATGAGTTTGAACTTGTGGTTCTAGGCAGGAAAGGAAACTACCCCAAACCACTCTGCCAATGTCCTATGTGGTAGTTCCAAAGGACTTGGTGAAAGGAAATAGGTATGCCACATATGGGCTTTTAGAACAGGTTCCCACTGAAAAGTTCAGGAGAAAATTGACAATTTGTGAATTTTAAAAGTGAAAATTCCATAGAGCAGCCTTATTACCTTTGCCGTGGATTCTGTTTGTTTGATATCTTGATATTACCTTTCTAACGCTTAAAATGTGTAATCGCGTTTAGGTAAAGAACATGAAAAGTGCTTTCTAATGTCACTGTATTGACAACCTTTCATTTTAACAGCTGAATTGCCTTCATATGTGTTAGGTTAGAAAGGTTCTCTAAATAATGCAGAGGTTGAGGTTTGTAGAAAAGACATTTCTGTCAGGTCACTGCTGCTTTAATTAGACATTGTTGCCTTCAACACTTCTCTCCAGTAGCTGTACTTTTCAAATAGCGGGTTTCGCCAGTGACACTGGAACATGGTTTGCAGTTTGAATGCTAGAAAAAAATTGACATTATTCTAATTAGAATTTTCCATGCACTGTTCTTAACTAGAAAGCTTGCAATATAAAGCAAAGCAGAAATTTGACCTGCCTAATTATGTAATACATGTTTTAACATACTTTTTCAAAGAGGAATTAATGGTATTTTGCTAGTAAATTGGCTAACTGCTTGGTGGGCATATGTCTGTAAATTTTAAACTCTAAATCCTGGGAAAATGTAATTTCAAGCCACCTCACCTCAGAGGTGATTTTAGGTCCCATAATTTCTTATTTCAGGTTCTCTGGGCCAGATGTGAAGTAGTAGTAGCACATCCAGCCACTATACATGTGTTTCCAGGGGGGCGTGGAAGGAGAGAGAGGGAGAGGTTCTTATGAGCTTGAACCCTTTCTGGTTGACCCAGGAGTGGTGTTGATGCTACCAGAGTGGCAGTGGGAAGACTAGCACTGATAAAAATCCTGAACCTATAACTAAATAGAATTAATCAGCAGAGATGTTTAAAGAAAAAAAGGGAGGAGTGGAGATGAAGAAAATGCTTCATGGAGGACTGAATGTTTTCGAGGTTGATATGATTTGAAGCCTTTCATCTTGGTGGTAGTGCAGGTTATCAAAAGTCTGTTGAATTGTAATGTGGTTTGGTCTACATGAAATAAATTAGGGTTTTAGTTTAGTTTCTCAAAAAGAAAAGGAGTATTTGTGGCACCTTAGAGACTAACCAATTTATTTGAGCATAAGCTTTTGGGAGCTACAGCTCACTTCATCGGATGCATACTGTGGAATGCATCCGATGAAGTGAGCTGTAGCTCACGAAAGCTTATGCTCAAATAAATTGGTTAGTCTCTTAAGGTGCCACAAGTACTCCTTTTCTTTTTGCGAATACAAACTAACACGGCTGTTACTCTGAAACCAGTTTAGTTTCTGTTGAACATATGCACTTCACTTTGTCCTTCATCACATCTGTTTATTGTATTCTCCTGTTTCTGTTCTCTCACTTGGATTATAAACTTTATTGTGGTAGGACACTCTTTGAATTGTGTGTTTGTAAACTGCCAAGGACAGTGGGGTCCTGAACTCTGATTGGGTGCTACCATCGTAATAATACAAAACACACCCTCATAACTGGGGCCACTCAGTCTCGGTAGAAAGGAGAAGGGTTAAATAGGCTTGGTGACTAAAATGAGATGCTCCCTTGATAGAAATGCATTGGTGAGGCACTGTACGGAAGTATATAATGCCATTGATTTGCATTGTATCTGTCACTGTTGTATACTATTGTACATCCCCTCTGATTAGTTCATTTCTCCAAGCTAAACCATCTCAGTGGTTTCAATCTCTCCTTATAAGTAGGCTTGGCAGAATTCAATGTTTTTTTATCATTTCAATGGATAAGATGTTTATTTTTATGCATTTTTCCCCTATTCTTATCAATTTACATTTTTACAGTTGCATAAAATTATGAGTTTTAAATATTTCCTCCCAATTTGCCTAGATTTACTTTTTCACAGTTGGAGAAGTTACTGCAGGGGCAGAGGGGGAATCAGATAACAGTGGGGGTCAGAAAATAATTATTTAATGACTTTAGACACAGCTTGAAAAAGTTAAAATTTTATAATCATTAAAACAGAAATTGTCAACATCATATGTCAAAATATATAAAGTAAATATCCTTAAATCAAACTCTAATAGGTTCTCAAGCCGCATTTTTCTTACTTTGCCTGTCTGTAAATTTCAATTATTATCAATGGCAATATACTTTTCATTGTTTTTTATGTATATGGTGGTGAAATCAACATCTAATACGGTTATGTATACGGTGGTGAAATCAACATCTAATCCTTCCAAGCCCAGTTACCAAAGTGAGTTGTTCCTTGCCTTTAGTCACTCTGATTGCCTGACTCTGAACCTCTTCTTTTTCTGCTGTCTAAACTAAAGTGATCAGAACTGAACAAAGTATTTAAGGTGAGAGGGTAGCCCATCGACTTATATAATAACATTATAATATTTTTAGTATTATTTTGATCCCATTTCTTATGTGTTCAAGCCTTTTGTTTGCTTTATTGACCACTGCCACAGACTAAGCAGTGGTTTTCATTGGGTTGTTTTGTTTTGTTTTTTTCCAAAGTGACTACAGTTTATTTAGGACCCAGCAATGTGTATGCATAGTTTAAATTATTCCTTTGAATGTGCATTACCTTGCATTTGTCAACAGATAATTCCATCTGTTGCCATGCTGCCCATTCACCTAACTCTGTTAGGACCTTCTGAGGGTCTTCACAGTGTTTTCTAATCTTGTTTAACCTAAATAAATGTACATCATCTGCATCAGTCATCCTCTCTTCTAGATCATGGGCATGTAAATCAAGAGTAACTCTGTATATATACGGAGTTATAAATCTGTATATATATGTGGGAGGGGTTGCAAGTGCTTTGGAGGATAGGATTAAAATTCAGAATGATCTTGACAAACTGGAGTATGAAGAAAATAGGATGAAATTCAATAAGGACAAATGCAAAGTACTCCATTTAGGAAGGAACAATCAGTTGCACACATACAAAATGGAAAATGACTGCTTAGGAAGGAGTACTTCAGAAAGGGATCCAGGGGTCATAGTGGGCCATAAGCTACATATGAGTCAACAGTGTAACACTGTTGCAAAAAAAAAAGCTAACATCATTCTGGGATGTATTAGCAAGAGTGTTGTAAGCAAGATACGAGAAGTAATTCCTCACTCTACTCCATGCTGATTAGGCCTCAACTAGAGTAATGTGTCTAGTTCTGGGCACCTCATTTCAGGAAAGATGTAGACAAATTGGGGAAAGTCCAGAGAAGAGCAACAAAAATGATTAAAGGTCTAGAAAACATGACCTATGAAGGAAGATAGAAAACGTTGGGTTTGTTTAGTCTGGAGAAGAGGAGACTGAGAGGGGACATAATAGTTTTCAAGAACATAAAAGGTTGTTACAAAGAGGAGGGAGAAAAAAATATTCTCCTTAACCTCTGAGGATAGGACAAGAAGCAATGGGCTTAAATTGCAGCAAGGGAGGTTTAGGTTGGACATTAGGAAAAACTTATTAACTGTCCAGGTGGTTAAGCACTGGAATAAATTGCCCAGGGAAGTTGTGTAGTCTCTATCATTGGAGATTTTTAAGAGTGGGTTAGACAAACACCTGTCCTGGATGATCTGGATAATACTTAATCCTGCCATGAGTGCAGGGGACTGGACTAGATGACCTCTTAAGGCCCCTTCCAGTCCTGTGATTCTATATCAATGTAAAAGCAGCGTGAGAGGAAAATTCTGTTTACACTGTTTGCAACTCAAGTTAAATAGCAATTTATTACTTTACAATCATCAGCAGTAGTGTTAGTACTCTGTCATTGGGGGACACAGAAAAAGAAAATGTCAATGAAAATATTTGATGTGGGCAGGTAACAGCCTGGCTGAACTGTTTTGTATGAGTGTTGTGAATAGGTTTGGTTGATTATGTCTTTGATTTAAGAAAAGGTTTTAATTTCCACAATCTGGAATAAATATCTGATCAGATGATCACATATAGTCCAAATAAATTAGCAGGTATTAAATATATGACAGCCCTACCTACTTATGAGAGATGCAGGGCAAACTTCTCCCTTTCTGTCTGCATGTTGCTCTTTACTGCCTTCTGTGTATTTCTCTGCACATTGAGCTCTCATTAAAATTGATGTCAATGGGAGCTTCACAAGCAGTGTGATTACAGAAAATGCAGTAGAGATTCACAGAATGGCTGAGAGTGGGGAATTTTATCTCCCTCCTCATAAAAGGTTTTTTCTCACTCCATGAAGATATGCTTTTAGAAATAGAATAAGTTTGACACTGTATTTACCATCCTTGTCTAATATGAACAGAATTATTTTATAGACACACACATTGTTCTCTCACATATTAATTTTTTTAAATACGTTTCACTTCTGCTGACAAGCCATTAAAATTCAGCATTTAAATGTCACACTCTGGCATGTAATTTGCTGTCATGAAAACAGCTATGGATTTATTTCCTGGCAGGACTCTCATGAAGTATTGAGCAATATGTCAAAAGCATAAAGTGCCATAATTTCTTAAAGGGGAAGAGAGAAAAAATCCCAAAACAGTATGGAGCAGAGGACTAAAATATGAAATTGGCTGCACTGATCGTTTGCGATGAAGAGCTGTGACAGCACTGGAAAAAATAATGGTGTTGGTAGGAAAGAGAGAATATATTTGTTCTGCGCTGGAGGCATTTGGTGATGTTCTTTGAGTATGATTTATCAAAATATATTGAAAAGAGTACTAATCTATGTTGGGTTTTGTGAGTACTTGGACAGGAGACTTCCAAGAAAACCGAGGCTGCAGTAGAAAGGGTTGTGGTGCCACTGTTTCCTTTGAGTCAGATATTTTCCCCTCCGTGTCAAATTAAAGCAGTAATATAGCATAGTTCTAGGAGGGACTGTGCGGCTTCAGGTGCAGTCATTTTTGTTAGACAGAAGGCTCTGATCACATATCGTCTTTAGTGAACCAAGGCACTTTTTGTAAGAGTAATTTTAGTGGCTGGGACGTATTTAATTTGGGGTAATTTTGATTCTACCTACCTAAATTCCCCCTAAGGTTTTATAGATATGATATTCTTCTTCATTTCTTGTCCTTACCCTTTGTATGTTTTTACTGTGCACTGTTAGACAATCACTGCATTGCACCCCAGAGGCAGCTGCACTTCAGGCATGGGTGAAATGAATTTTGTATGTTTTTAAAGTGCTTTGAGATGGAATTTGTTGGTAACAATAAAAAAAACACACCAATTTTATTTTTAAAATATATTTGTAGTTATTTGTATATTACTAATTATTTTATAATATTTTTGAAGTTGTACTTTGTCTTCCAATCCTTATCGCTCAGTAGCCTTAGATATTACTTGATTGCTTCCACCTTTTCATCACTGCAGTATATGTAACATGAAGCCAAACAGCATATTTGTTATTTCAAAATATTTTCTCTGCAAATTATTTATCCTGATGTACAGTAACACATTTAATAACAGAAAAGGTAATCACATTCTTAGATAAATGTTAGATTGTCTTATGGGCTTGGATAAACTTCTTGTTTCCCCTCCAGGTGGTTCTTCATATTTCCCCTTTCTCCATTTTCTGTTTTTACTGGCTGCTGTAACAGCATGTGTAGATTTCATGTGGCATTGTGACAGATTTTCAACACCCAGGGGAGTGCCTTGAAATGGTTCTAGCAACAACATTTTCTTCCTGTCAGGTTACTCTCTCTCTCTTTCAAACAGCCCTTGTAGAAATTCTGGTAAAAATGTATGTGCATCTGGTGTCAAGAATATCAGATGCAGGCAGGATGGGCAGGCTTTCAAAATGACCTGTCATTGCAAAAGGAAAGTGGCGGGTACCATTATGCTAGTATGAAAGAAACAATAAGGAAAGGGATCTTTCAGTGTGTAGCTGAAAATTCAGTCAAAAAGGGAACGTCTAAGCAGAATGGGCCCAAAATTTGCCTTCCTGTAAAATTTGTGTAATTGAATTGTGAATCTTTTGGTTTCTAAAAAAATTTACAAGTGTGTTGACACTTCAGTATAGCTACAATAGAAAACTTTTAGAAAGATTTTGTTTTTAAAGTCCCTCCCCTCTTTGTTGCAAAAATCTAATTAATTAATTAACAAATGAACCATGGCTATCAGGATAAAACCTAAACATTCAGCACCAAAAGCACGTCTCATCACTTCAGCTCTTTTAGTTCTAAGTAGCAAGTAGTAATAATAGCAGGGGTAGCCACTACAGGCAGATAAACTAACATAGCCTTTTCCCTGGGCTGTGCTGACATCATGGATGCTGTTGCTACAAATGAAGCAAAGCTTGTGTTCCCCAAGAGCCAAGACCAGTGTTTGCTACATGGAAACAGACACAAGTGTTAAGTGGAAGAAATATTAGTTGGTTTCTGAAGTGTGGGGGGCAAAGAGGGTAAAATAAGAAAAATAAAATGTACTTGGCATTGAGCAAGGTTTTGATTTCTCCTTTCCCTGCTGATAAAGAGGGACCTAGAAATTCACCTGGCCCCTCTGTGTATTTCCTTCTGAGTGGGCCCTTCCCTTGCTGGATGACAACTGCAAGGTCAGAGAGAGACATGTGGAGAGGCTGGTGTTGGGGGGAGTCAGTCTGGTGCCCTCTGCTGCTGCTTGGCCTGAACTGGAAGTACAAAACCCTGCAATTTAAAAAACAAAAGAAATGTGCAGACAACTCTGCAACAGCTCCCCAGCCTCCTGGTAAGCCTACGGCAATGTTCCAAGCTGTCTCCTGCACTCTCTCCCAGTAGTGGTCATGTTTCAGAGTAACAGCCGTGTTAGTCTGTATTCGCAAAAAGAAAAGGAGTACTTGTGGCACCTTAGAGACTAACCAATTTATTTGAGCATGAGCTTCCGTGAGCTACAGCTCACTTCATCGGATGCATACCGTGGAAACTGCAGCAGATATTATATACACACAGAGATCATGAAACAATACCTCCTCCCACCCCACTGTCCTGCTGGTAATAGCTTATCTAAAGTGATCATCAAGTTGGGCCATTTCCAGCACAAATCCAGGTTTTCTCACCCTCCACCCCCCTACACACAAACTCACTCTCCTGCTGGTAATAGCCCATACAAAGGGACAACTCTCTTCACAATGTGCATGATAATCAAGGTGGGCCATTTCCTGCACAAATCCAGGTTCTCTTACCCCCTCACCCCCCTCCAAAAACCACACACACAAACTCACTCTCCTGCTGGTAATAGCTCATCCAAAGTGACCACTCTCCCTACAATGTGCATGGTAATCAAGGTGGGCCATGTCCAGCACAAATCCAGGCTCTCTCACCCCCCCTCTCCCCCCCCCGGGGGACACACACACACAAACTCACTCTCCTGCTGGCAATAGCTCATCCAAACTGACCACTCTCCAAGTTTAAATCCAAGTTTAACCAGAACGTCTTGGGGGGGGGGGTAGGAAAAAACAAGGGGAAATAGGCTACCTTGCATAATGACTTAGCCACTCCCAGTCTCTATTTAAGCCTAAATTAATAGTATCCAATTTGCAAATGAATTCCAATTCAGCAGTTTCTCGCTGGAGTCTGGATTTGAAGTTTTTTTGTTTTAAAATAGCGACCTTCATGTCTGTGATTGCGTGACCAGAGAGATTGAAGTGTTCTCCGACTGGTTTATGAATGTTATAATTCTTGACATCTGATTTGTGTCCATTTATTCTTTTACGTAGAGACTGTCCAGTTTGACCAATGTACATGGCAGAGGGGCATTGCTGGCACATGTACTCCTTTTCAGTAGTGGTCATGTAATTAAATACACAATTCTCAGTACAAACATATATTTTAAAACTATTTTTCAGAAGTCTCTCAAAAATAACTGTCACTGTCCCTGAAGCTGTGTATGCTGCTGATGTTGCTTAATGATAGCTGCCATTTCACTACTTCCCAGCAGGAGTTAGGGATGTGTGAATTGAACAGACACATATCATTGCTGTGACTGCACTGGAAAGTTTAGTGATATGGTCTACGTAACTCTGCTGATTTTGCCATTGAACATAAAAAATAATCCTATTTCCCCCAGTTTCTGTCTGCTCTTTTTGCTGCTCTCTCTCCCACCTTTTCTAAATCACTTTTTTATTATCAATTCATTTTTATTAATGGTGCGTCTAATTAACAGGTAATAACAGGTGTAGTTCAAGTGCCTTGGCTAATTTCCGAGTCTGTCTAATTCTGTATTTTGGGGTATGAAACTGTAATTTTTAAGTAAACTGTTAAAATAACCAAGATTGTTTTCACTCCTAGACAGGACAACTTACTTGAGACCATCTTTTAAAGGTCTTTTATTTCCTTTTTGGCATGGAAATGCTGAGATCCACTTGTCTTAGTTTATATTAGATTTACAAGATGGTAGCTTCCTGATTATTTTTTTATTTATTATATTTACTTAAACTTTCCTTTTTTAATGATTTACTGATCCTCATGATTACACGTGTAGCAATTAGAATTGTCCAGTGCTTATCTCCTGGATCAACCTCCAGATGGGCCCTGTGACTATAGATCTCACCCATAAATTATTTAACAATCCACTTAAATGCATCTCTTGTTCAGAGGGCCAGCTCAAAATAGAACTTAAAAGAGACATAAGTGATAAATAGGCCTTTTGTTGTCCCTCTATACCGAGGTGAATTTCACTCTATATAATTCAGATCTGGGAAGAATTACATTGGAGCAAATAATACTGAATTTTTTAAATGTGAAGAAAGGGAAGTGTTCACACTGATCGGTGTTTTCTCCCCCAAGTCTCCAAGGAATACAGTGTTATTACTAGATAACGGATCCAACTATTCACATCATTCACAGCAGCGCTAAAGTACACCCCAGGGAGAGAGTTGATTAGATGTATATCCCTTTTACTCTTTGCAGAATGCTCTGCATCCCTGCATACAACCTCTTTCTGCTCGTTTACATGGCATAGACTGATAGCTAGGGCTATCTGAAAGCTGTAAATGAGCTTTTTACCTCACTAATAGTTTTTACTAGCCATAGAAAATGTTCCCAGGCCTAAAGCTGTTTACTGCATCCATCATCAGTGCTATTAAATGAGAGTTCATCTAATTTGCCTTAAGGGACACCAGTGAACTTTATCAAGGTCCTTATACAATAAATGCATGTCCACATAATTTCTTCACACACCTTTATAACTACTTTTTTTTTTTAATTTTAGTGTAAGAAAACCAACTGGCTTCACAAAAAATAATAAACCTATACTTCTATTAAGTGCAAAACATCACATTTTTGCAATGTTTAAATTGCACAAATAAGCACTCAGTGGTGAGGAAATTCCAATATAAAAGTTTCATGTGCAGTCTTGACTCTGACCTCATGAGTGTATACATTACAATGCAGTCTCTAATTATAGGATCATATACTATATCACAAATAATATAACAGTCTGCATTTTTTTCTTATACCATAAAGTACACAGGTTAGTTCCTCTCCTATGACCATAAGAGCCTGGCATTTGGGGAAGTTATGTCTGGACAGATTGGCTGAGGAGGAATGTGTAGCTAAATTACATTGTCTGTACAGGCTGGCTGGGGACATATGTGCAGCCATATTGAGTATGCATTAAGGGCTTGATCCTACAGGGTGCTGAGGAACTCCGAGAGAGGCTGAGCATGTTAATCTTTTATCCGTGGGAGCTGATTACTTACACCACTTTGCAGAATTGTGCCTAAGGGCCTTACATTGAGTTCATAGCAGAGCATGTGGGGTATCCAGGTGCTGAGTCAGACTCCTAGGAGTACATTTACACAGGGATAAAAAGCCCATGGCTGGCCCAGGTCAGCTGACTTGGGCTTGCAGGACTTGGGTTCTTGGGCCGAAAAATTGCTGTATAGACATTCAGGCTTGGGCTAGAGCCTAAATTGTGGGACCCTGCAAGGGTGGAGCGTCCAAGAGTTTGGGCTCCACCCTGAGCTGAACCTCTACACAGCTATTTTTAACCCTGCAGCCAAAGCCCTGCAAGGCCAGGCCAACTGTGGCTGTGCTCTGGGGTTTTTTTATCCCTGTGTAGACATACCCAATGAGGCCAAGAGTTTAGTGGGATTAAGAAAAAAGGATTAGATATTTATATGACTAAGGAGAACATACACAGTTATGTAAGACAGGCTAGAAATGTATAAGGGCTCATGCTCCAAGTCATAAGACAACCACTAGTGACCTGTGGTTAGGACTATACTTCTCCAATGGGCAGATTGTTACATAATTGTCTTTATGGAATTTTTTGCACTGTCTTCTGAATATCTGGCACTCACCACTGTTGGAGGCAGGATACTAAACTAGATAGACCTACTGGTCTGAGCCAGCATAGCTAGTCCTACTACTAAGGTTGCTTAAGAGTTGCTTTGCCACAGTAGCTGTGGATCAGAAAACTGTTGAAATGCAGTTGAAAAAAGGTATCTGTTCTCCCATGGATATTGCAGCAAGGCTAATTTATCTCAGCAGCCTTTGTGGCATGTGCCAAGGCCCTTCACATCTAGTGAGCATATCCTTTGTTAGGAGCACATGTTACAAACCTAGCAAAAAACATGTATTATGCATACTCAAAGCCAGAATTATCAAATGATGATAACCTGGTCAAATCCAATTGCTTCCAGAGAAAGACAGTGCCCATTTTCAACTTTCGAATCTATGTGGTTTCAGCTGTAATATGTTTAAAAAATTACAAAACATTGCTAGTAAATAATTCAGAGCAAAAGGGTTTTATCCCCACTTAACATGTACTTAAAAACGGCTAATCAGTGTACCTTAAATATTTTTAAAGAAATAAAATAAAAACTCCTTTGAGCAAAGCCCAAGCCTGGAAAATATTATTCTAAAAGATGAAAATTTCAGAAAGGCATTATCAAGTGAAAACAGGGGGTTAGAATAGATACACTAGTTCACAGTGCTTGCTGCTGTACCAGCTGTAATTTTCTTTTAATTGAAGTAGACTTTTGTGTGCTTAGATATAGGGGAGAGGAGGGAAGAAAACCGGAGGGACAGGGACATAAGTGTCTGACAGTGATTTGAGGCTCATTGATCCATTCTGTAAAATTGAGCCAACTTGTCACTAAAAGTATTTTTCTCTTTCGAAGTGTATTGTGCTATTGTCACATTGTGAACACCCTGTGCATTTGCATTATGATTCAAAGGGAAGGCTGTTATGATCTCATGAATATATCTAGCTGTCTGCCTAAATTCTGAGTAGTGTGTCAAAATGTGCCACTTCTTGAACTTGAAATAAATAAATCAAGGCGTACCACGATGGTAGTACCTGAAGCAGAATGAATTGCGAGACAGCAGATCCGGTTGATAGCTACTGTTTAGCAATGATTTTATCTATTTAGGGGCAATGGTAGGTGTTATATTTGTCTGAAATTTTTTGTCAGATAGTGGCATAAAGTCTCACTACTCTGCTTGCAGATCTGTTGTAACAATTCCCTCAAATGTGGGTGAGAAATGACACTTCAGGTGTGTTAAATTGCCTTGAGATGAAATAGTGCTCCAAATAAAATGGGGCAGAAGGAACTGTTTATTTCTGAGAAGAAGCCCCTGTGTGAGGGAGCATTAAACTCTAAATGTTATTAGAATTGAACAAGGCATTTTGTCTGGCAAATAGGCAAAACGGGTATTGTACAGTTTGGGGGAGTCACCAGAAAGAGTGATCATACTGCAGTGTAAACAAAGGTGGTGTGATAGTGGTTCCTTGGTCTCATGGTAATTTACTGCTGGATGACTAGCTCTTTAATAACTCCATCGCAGATGATATTCTGGTTGAGCTGATAGTTACATAGTCAGAGTCACCAATAGTTAAACATAAACTCATGCTATAAACCAGGAACTTGCTAAGCATTGCTCTTACCGTCAGAGTCTTAGGTTACTAGAGGGAACATCCTCCAGTAACAGCATGTTCTGTCTTGTGTGTGGGTTTGTTTGTGTGGCTTTGTGCAAAAGTCAGAAACAAACATGAAACATAACTTTCACACCTCTCTGCAATTTAATGTTTGTTGTGTCATCTTCCAACAATGAATCAAAGTCTATAGATTCCATGTTGAAACAATACTGATTTCAAAGGGTTGATGGCAGATTCTAGGAAGTTGAGACTGATCCTACTGAGAAACTGAGGAATCAACAGCTATCACTCATTAGTCAACATTGTTCTGCATTGATTTGATATGAGGATTAACATTTTATTGAAAGTCAATTAAGAGTGCAGTTAAGATTAAAATTTTAAATGAATTACTATTAAAAGTATCCCTGATAGGGTTATACCTGTCTTCCTAAAGTATATTCATGGGGCAAGAGCATATGAATGAGTTAAAGAGAACTTCCTAGGTGTTACAGGACACGTTTTGCATCAGTGTGATGGTTACTATAAGTATTAATTAACTAAGAAGATTAATATTAGAGACCTCATTATGCTAAACATTATACAAACTCAGTCAATGAATCTGTCAGAAATAGAACCCAGATCTCCTGAATCCCAATCTAGGGTCCTGTCCAGTGGGCCACATTGGCTCTCCTGAGACAGTAAATACAACAGTTCTAGTGCTAGAACAGAGGTGGGCAAACGATGACCCGCAGGCCACATCCAGCCCGCAGGACCGTCCTGCCCGGCCCTTGAATTCCTGGCCAGGGAGGCTAGCCCCCAGCCCCTCCTGTGCTTTTCCCCCTCTCCTGCAGCCTCAGTGCTCTGCACCACCAGTGCTCTGGCCCGCCACTCCTGGACGGCAGCGCGCTCCTGCCAGGCAGTGAGGTGGCATGGCTGGCTCCAGCCAGGCAGCAGGGCTGCAAGCTCCTGCTGCTTTGAGCGGCATGGTAAGGGGGCGGGGAGTGGGGGGGTTGGATAAGGGACAGGAGGTCCCGGTAGTGGGGGCAGTCAGGGGACAGGGAGCAGGGGACAGCTGGATAGGTGTGGGAGTCCTGGGGGGCCTGTCAGTGGGCGGGAGTGTGGATTGGGGTCAGGGCAGTCAGGGGACAGGGAGCTGGGGTGGGGGTTGGATAGGGGTTGGAGTCCCAGGGGTGGTTGGCGGGGGGGGGTCCCGGGAGCGGGCGGTCAGGGGTCAAGGAGCAGGGGGGTTGGATGGGTTGCAGGTTCTGAGGGGGGCAGTCAGGAGGCGGGATGTGGGAGGGGGCAGGGGCCAGGCTGTTTGGGGAGGCACGGCCTTCCCTACCCGGCCTTCCATACAGTTTCACAACCCCAATGTGGCCCTCAGGCCAAAAAGTTTGCCCACCCCTGTGCTAGAACCTCAAGAATGTGCTGAGTTCTTTTGACAAACAGCCTAATAATTGTCATGGTTTTGCTGCTTTCTGTGAGGTGATGGTGCCACCAAATATGGGACTTTCCTTTGTTTTCACATTAAATGTTTGTCATGAAGATCCAGTTCAGGTTGTCAAAACTCACATCAGATAGTGTTTTTAAGGAAAATGGAAAGCTCTCAAGTACTCAGATGGGGCACACTCTCCCATCCCAATCAGGAGAAGGCTAACAGTCGCCTCTGGGTTCAGCCAGACCCAAATAGGCACACCTGCAGAGCCTGCTTCAGCTAGAAGAAGGAAGATAAAAGGAGAGCTTGTCACAGGAGAAGGCAACCAGGAGGAAAGTTACTGTGCCCCAGAAGTAGCTGACTCTTGCTACAGAATGGCCAAGAGGGAAACAGCTGACAAGCCTCCACAAGCCCACAAGCCTCCACGACCCACAAGGACTTACCAGATCCAGGATCATCTGATCCATGTGCAGCAGAGGCTGACAGTAAACCCCGACCTGGAGTCCAGACATGCCAGACTACCATATACAAACCAGTCCTTCATAAGGGAATTAAGGTACTGAACGTCCCCATAAGCTTGAGACCCCCCCCACTCAGGATTCCCTCCCCACTCTGAACTCTAGGGTGCAGATGTGGGGACCCACATGAAAGACCCCCTAAGCTTATTTCTATCAGCTTAGGTTAAAAACTTCCCCAAGGCACAAATCTCTATTTGTCCTTGGACTGAGGTATGCTGCCACCACCAAGTGATTTAGACAAAGAATCAGGGAAAGGACCATTTGGAGTTCCTATTCCCACAAAATATCCGCCCAAGCCTATACCCCCTTTCCTGGGGAGGCTTTTAAAATAAACAAGGTGAGCACAAACCAGACCCTTGGGTTTGTAGGACACTAAAAACCCAGTCAGATTCTTAAAAAAACAGAATTTTATTATAAAGGAAAAAAAAGTAAAAGAAGCACCTCTGTAAAATCAGGATGGAATGTAATTTTACAGGACAATCAGATTCAAAATACAGAGGATTTCCCTCTAGGCCAAACTTTAAAGTTACAAAAAGAAAACCAGGAATACACCTTCCCCTCAACACAGAGAAAATCACAAGCCAAAACAAAAATAAGCTAACACATTCCCTTGCTAGTACTTACTTATTCTAATGAATAAGTTGGATTGCTTGCTTTCTTGATCTGTGTCCGACAAGCACTCAGAACAGACAGACCAAAACCTCCCACTTCCACCACCGCTGGCCAGATTTGAAAGTATCTTGTCCCCTTATTGGTCCTTTTGGTCAAGTGCCAGCCAGGTTACCTGAGCTTCTTAACCCTTTACAGGTAAAAGGGTTTTGTGCTTCTGGCCAGGACTGATTTTATAGTACTGTATACAGGAAGGTTGTTACCGTTCCCTTTATATTTATGACACCCCCACAACAGAGATCCCAGAAAGGCTTGAAATAAAGTTCCCATGCAGGAAAAGAACTTTGGATGGGGCAGAGACTCTGAAACTTTCTGAATGTGACCCCAGAGAAAGGTGTATCACACACTTATTTAATGAATTTGGTAAACAAATATCTGGTCCAGGAAGTACAAGAAGCCTCAGGATTTCATAATCAACTATGTATCTTTAAAAGACAAAGTAGAACAGTAAAACTGGGAAGTCTCAGAAAGACTGTGCTTCCTTTCCCACCAGAAGAGTGGGAATTAATCTTAAGAGGCGGAGAATTTGGATCCTGTCTAAACTGTCGCCTCTTGTTGTACACTGTGTTGGCCACTTCATCAAAATGGAAAGAGAGGTTAAAAACTCTAGTTGAATCAGAAATGAAATTCCTCACTTCTGAGCTTGTGTGATGGGGTATCCAACCCACACTCGCGCTGAAGGGGTCAATGGAGGTC
Organism: Eretmochelys imbricata; assembly: GCF_965152235.1. Lineage (NCBI taxonomy): Eukaryota > Metazoa > Chordata > Testudines > Cheloniidae > Eretmochelys > Eretmochelys imbricata. Next base: position 248,799,146 of record NC_135573.1, read on the forward strand.
AGATGGGCCAATTAGCCTATTGACTGAAGGTTGAGAGGACAACCCTAATTAGGGGAATCTGACTGGGCTGTGAGGGAACTTGCAGGACTTATATTAAGGGAGGGAGCTAGTCTGCAGTCACTCTCTGGGAGAGGGGGTGTGTGTTCGGGGGCTATAAAGACAAGTACCCAGGGTTGCTCCCTGGGAGGAGGGAGTTGAGAGCCCGACAAACCCCAGGAAGGGAGGGGTGCCAGGGTAGGAAGCAGCCCAGGGAGTAAGCAGCAAGGTTTGTGAGGCTGCGTGTTGTAGGGGTCCCTGGGCTAGAATCCTGAGTACAGGGTGGGCCCAGATTCCCCTACCCACCACTGTGGAAGTGGCTCTGGAAGACTGTGAACTGGAAGACTGCCTGAGTCACTGTCGGAGTGACAGAGACTTTGAAGGATTATACCCCAGAAGGGGGGAACACTGGCTTACGGGCCTAGCCACGAAGAGGACGCTGTGGTTCCTGGAGTGAGAGAGGGGCTGCAGACTGGAGAGTGAGATGGAGTGATGATGTGCAACCATGGGAAGGGGCGTTGACCTCATGAGCTGATCCCCAGAGGGGCCAGGAGGAGGGGCTAGCCCAACAGTTAGTGGGCCAGTCCCCATCACACCCTGAAATAAGGGGAATTGTGGATGTGGAAGACAAAACTTATCTGTGAGGTAACATCTTAATGAAGAGAACACATTAGCTCTTTGGAGCATTGCAGTTGGAATTGTACTGCCTCAGAATCAACTGTTCAGTAAGAATGGAAATATGCTGATTTCCATTGCTGTAAAGCTCACCATCTACCTGGGTAAATCAGACTGCTCTGCATTGTCAGAGGACAGGTGACACGTCTGGGCCTGAGTTTGAATAGAAGCTGTCTTGATAGTTTGTCTTGCTGAAATTACTTCTGGGATCTGCAAGTGGTGCTACATATTTGAGTTTCAGGTGGACATTAATAATTATTATAGCTCCTCAGTAGTTTTCTTTCCATTTTTGTTGTTTATTCCCTTTTGAAATGTTCTTTGGTGCCAGTGTACCAATCAATACTGCAGAGAGGAAAAAAGGGATGTGGAACTGAGCTAATACTTGCAATCTCAAGGGTTGCTTATACAAAAAAAAGATGAAAACTAGGGCTTTCTCCAGCATTCATATGATAGAATTCTCCTTTATGTTCTCTTGTTTTTATCTTATTATGAACTGAGGACCTAGAGGTGAGAACTAGTGACTAGTCCACTGATGTACAATACACTGTCCATTCCCTCAGTGAAGTAGAAGGAAGCCAAACAGGCATTGCAGATTTGACCCTATAGTGTGTGATGTATTTTCAAACCTAGTAATCTTTGTCTGTACTGGTTTTGTTGAGATCACTTGCAGTTGTGGTAGACACTGATGGAGAAAAGAACAAGTGTTCGCTAATTTGTCACCGCTTGTGCTGCTTTTTGTTCACTTTACATTGACTGCATAGGGCACAAACTGAGAAAGCTTTTGTAACTTCGGGATGGGACTTTGTATATCTCAGCTCCCCAAATCTCTGAGGGAGTCAGGAAGATGAAGTTAGAAATGTGATGCTAAGAGGGTGACTGTGATGCTGGCAGGCCAGGTGCCAGTGCGTGCTAAGGTCCCCATGTCTTAACTGGACGCTGACAGATACATAGCTGGAATCAGTCTGGCTCACTTGTGGGTTAATATTGACAAATTGATATAAGAATTATAAGAAGATGTTTAGTGGTTAGGTTCTATTGAATGCGTGTGAGTTGCTCCATGCATCAATCTTATTTGTATATCTATGTTCTGTACTGTAGTGTAATATTTGAGTGGTTGTATTGTGAGCCTCTGTAACTGTATGAATTGCCATACAGGAGAGGGACATTAATTAGTGCGAAGAGTTGCTTTCCTACAGAAATTGGTATGCCCCTTCTGAAAGAGGAGACCCACTGATAACGGACTGGCTTGGATTGTATCTTACAACTAGAAACTCCTTCCATCTGGATTGAGGAATCCTCAACAAAAGAACTAAAGACTCTTATTGCAGTTCTGCTCTCCTCCCTTTGAAGATGAGTCATGTAAGTGGACTCCTCCTATCAGCAAGTTTGCAGCGCAGAGCACATGGCAGGAGGAGGATAAAACCCGCAAACGAAAGGAACTAAGGATCTTTATGCTGCTTGGAATTGGGGGGGGGGTGAGAGGGAGGGTGCATTGTGTTTCTAGGCATAAGCAAGAGATCCCCAGCTGTTTAACCTGGGTTAAGCTTCAAAGACAAATAAAGCTTGCTGACTAAGTAGCCTGTATTCCCTTTGAAACCTAAGAAAAGAGAAAGACATATGGCTTTTGGGGATACAATTATTCTACAATAAAAGGTAAAGTTATTAAATGAGTGGTGCCTGCCAACATAGGCATGTTGGCAGGTATATGTTGGCAGTACCTTTTTAGTAGGGCCTCATTCAGGGCTCCACTGTACTAAGCATTGTACAAATATATATGGTCCATGCCCCACGTTACATGGCATTGTGTATAAGGAGAAGCAATTTGATACTGTCAAAAACCCTCAGGAGAATGACTGACTGGGATCCAAAGGGATGAGAAGACCCAGTCTGGCTTAGAGTGGAAGCGAAGAACCTGCTTAAAGGCTACACTACATATCAGCAAGGAGCTTTAGGTTTAATCTCTGCCAGGAGTGGATGAAGAAAGTGCTACTTTCTTTCCAAGACAGAATGAGATAGATAATTTGACTTTAATAGTGAAAAGTGCAAGGTTATGCAGTTAGGGATTAATAACAAGAATTTTTATTATAAACTGGGAACGCATCACTTGGAAGTAACAAAGGAGAAGGACCTCAGAGTATTGGTTGATCACAGGATGACTATGAGCTGCCAATGTGATATGGCTGTGAGAAAAGCTAATGCAGTCTTGGGATGCATCAGGCGAGGTATTTCCAGTAGAGATAAGGAGGTGTTAGTACCATTATACAAGGCACTGGTGAGACCTCATCTGGAATATTGTGTGCAGTTCTGGTCTCCCATGTTTAAGAAAGATGAATTCAAACTGGAACAGACACACAGAAGGGCTACTAGGATGATCCGAGGAATGGAAAACCTGTCTTATGAAAGGAGACTCAAAGAGCTTGGCTTGTTTAGTCTAACCAAAAGAAGGCTGAGGGGAGATATGATTGCTCTCTATAAATATATCAGAGGGATAAATACTGGAGAGGGAGCAGAATTATTTAAGCTCAGTACCAATGTGGACATAAGAACAAATGGATATAAACTGGCCATCAGGAAGTTTAGACTTGAAATTAGACGAAGGTTTCTAACCATCAGAGGAGTGAAGTTCTGGAACAACCTTCCAAGGGAAGCAGTGGGGGCAAAAGACATATCTGGCTTCAAGACTAAGCTTGATAAGTTTATGGAAGGGATGATCTGGTGGGATAGTGTAATTTTGGCAATTAATTGATCTTCAACTATTAGCGGTAGATATGCCCAATGGCCTGTGATGGGATGTTAGATGGGGTGGGATCTGAGTTACTACAGAGAATTCTTTCCTGGGTGTCTGGCTGGTGAGTCTTGCCCACACGCTCAGGGTTTAGCAGTTCGCCATGTTTGGGGTCGGGAAGGAATTTTCCTCCAGGGCAGATTGGCAGAGGCCCTGGGGGGTTTTCGCTTTTCTCTGCAGCATGGGGCACGGGTCACTTGCTGGAGGATTCTCTGCATCTTTACACCACGATTTGAGGACTTCAGTAGCTGAGACATAGGTTAGGGGTTTGTTACAGGAGTGGGTGGGTGAGATTCTGTGGCCTGCGTTGTGCAGGAGATCAGACTAGACGGTCATAATGGTTCCTTCTGACATTAAAGTCTATGATTCTATGATTCTGTGTCTGTGAAACAAATTGAATTAGAAGCCACTCAGTACTGGTAGCATATATCAAGTTTCACCCAAGATGCATCCACTGCTAAATGAAGGAAACGTTAACATATGCTTTAGGAGGTGAGACTGGCTGATTGCTAGCAGGTCTGGGACACATTTATCAAAGTGAGTTCTTTACTGACTGCCAAAGGGTTTCAATTTAATGTAATTCAAGGAACACTTAATACTTTCCAGAATACTTTGTATGGATCAATAGAATTGTGGCAAAAATTAATACTAATGAAGTCATAGTTCTCATAGAAATGGACTCATTACAATTCCAATTGTATTATATGTATAAGGCTTGTGTCTGTAGCCATGTAGTGTTTCTTTCAAATTTTGATTTTGTAAATAGTTTATATTAGTTAGTTAGTTAGCTTAGTTGAGCTTTAGTTAGATAGTTTGGAGATTAAGGATCCCCCCCTTAATATGCCCAGGACTCTCTTCAAGTACCCTTCTCACAAGAGAGTTCTCAGAAAGGACGTGAATTTCCTAATCTATCTAGGGGCAAAAGACCCCATACCTCCCCAATGGGGAAGGGTGGGGGGCATGTACTCCAAATACTCCCTAGTCCCCACAAAGAAGGGAAGTTGGAGGATCTTGGACCTAAGACAGCTGAATACGTTCATCTGCCGTTCAAGATTCAGCATGATTATATTGTCTGCTATAATCCCCTCCCTGAAGAAAGGTGAATGCCGCTCTTGTTTTTATAGATAACTATTTCTGTGTAGATATTCACTCAGCGCACAAGAGGGTACTGCATTTTACAGTGGGCTTAGAACACATCCAATGTAGACTCCATTTCAGCCTATCAATGGCCCTGAGAATCTTTACAAAGTTCTAGCTATGGTAGGGCACACTTGCACTGACAAGGCAACCCAGGTTTCCCTACCTAGATCACTGGCTGCTCATGGAATGGTCATATCCTGAGGTTCAGGCAGCAGTCACCTCCCTACTTGATCTTTATTTTATGCATTGGGACTTCAAGTAAATCCAGAAAAGTCTACTTTAATGCCCACAAGAGTTATAACATTTATTGAAGTGAATCTGGACTGGATCATGGCCAAGGCATACTTACCTCAGGACAGATTCCTTGTGATGAGAGATCTAATTACTCAACTTTGACTCAGCCTCCAGACTACAGTCTGGTCCTGTTTAGTTCTGTTGGCCCACGTGACCTCATGCACCTATGTGATCCCCTTCACAAGGCTTCAGGGATGGCTGAGAAATGATTGTGCTCTGAGCAGAGATCCCCTGGACCAACGGATCTCAGCTTCCTCACAATGGGGTTATCTATCCTTTCACTACAATTAGCAGCTATTAGTGCCTTTCATCGTCTGATGGAGAACTGCTCAGTTTTCATCCATCTCGCAACAGTCAAGTTCCTAAAAGGCATTATCAGAATGTTCCTGACAGTCCTGAAACCCTGTGCATTCTTGGACCTGAACCCTGGTGCTATTGGCACTTATGAGCATGCCATTTGAGCCCTTGGAAACTTGCATATCTTACAGTTTAAGTAGCTTTTCTAACTGCTATCACCTTAGCTAGGAGAGTGGGTAAGCTCAGGGCCCTCAAGGCAGACTGCTGTATACGATCTTTCACAGAGAGGCAAGTTGGGTGAGTTAATATATTTTATTGGACAAGCTTCTGAGTCACAAAGAGCCCTTCTTCAGGTCTGGGATGGGAGTATCTTTCCCAGACTGGAAGAAGAACTATGTTTGGCTCGAAGCCTTGTCTCTCACCAACAGAAGTTGGTCCAGTAAAAGATATTACCTCACCCACATTGTGTCTCTCTCATATCCAGGGACCAACATGACTGCAACTACATTGCATTCAATCTTTCAGAGTGACAGTTTCCCTGAGATTACACCCCAGGTTGATCCCCAAGGTTCTTCTGATTTTTACTTGAATCAAACAGTCCATCTACCTGTATTCTACCCAAAATCTCACAATAGTAGTGAGGACAGGAGACTCCATTCCTTGGTCAGACCCAGAGCTCTAGCCTTGTATCTGAATAGAATAGAACCCTTTAGAAGAAAGATCTGTGAGGTGATTTGTCTCCATTTTGAGAGGATGAATGGGGAAGCATTCTCTTCCTAAGGACTCTTGTCAGGGTTATATTTATGACAATTCTCAAAATGGATTTCCAACTTCATCCTGCTCTGGTATGAATGTATAGAAACTGTTCCTACCCAATCTGCCAAAGCTCATTCAGCCAGAATACAAGCTGCCTCAGTGGCTTCCCTATAAGGAATTCCCGTCTGAGATCCATAGAGCAGAAACCTGGGGCTCTGCTCATATATTTAGGTATTATGCCCTGGTTCAAACTTCAGGTAAGGATGCTTCATTAGGTTCAGCATTTCCAAGAACAGTAGTTTAGATCGCATCCTTGCAACCTTCTCTTCAGTAGACACTGCTTGGGAATCATCCACAGTGAATACCTATAGGGACAAGCACTCGAAGAAGAAAAGAAAGAAGGTTACTTACCTTACACTAAGTGGAGTTCTTCAAAATTTGTGATCCCTATGGGTATTCATGAGCGACTCTACTTTCCCTTTGCTTCGGATCTTTATACTAGGATTATTCACAGTAGAGTCAAAACTGGAGAAGATGGTGCAGATCAATGGACACTGCTATTGAAGAGTTTTCAGTCTTGGACCCATGGGGTGCATGAGCACCCACAGTGAATACAAATAGGGACCACACATCGCAAAGAACTCCAGTTATTGTAAGGTAAGTAACCTTCCTGTTTTGATTTAGTTGGGGATTGGTCCTGCTTTGAGCAGGGGGTTGGACTAGATGACCTCCTGAGGTCCCTTCCAACCCTGATGTTCTGTGATTCTATGAATGACCAGGAGATCAAGCACAAGAAAACCAGTGAGAGCAGCCATTCCAGCAAGACTTCCAGCTCAGATTCAGTGAGTTTTGAGTTTAATATCATTCAATATGTGATAGAGGCTCCTGTACAAACACATTCAAAGACACAGGGTAAAATTTTCAAAAGCTCCTAAGTCCTATTTTTGAAAGTCAAGGAGGCTTAGGTTCCTGAGAGCCTGGGTCATTTTGAAACTATTACTTTCAATCCCTACATCAATGAGCTGCAAATGCCAGGCCTTTGAGTTTCTTGCATTTCTAATTGGAATATATTTTAACTTGTCCTATACATATTTGTCGATTGCATTTTTTTGAAACATGAAATGTTTCCCCTTCAACGAATGTTTTCATTGCAATGTTGCGCTTTTGTGGAAAAACAACATAACAAGATGATTTGTACTCTGCTTTTAAACATGCTGAAAAGGATGGCCTTTGTCCAGAGGAAGCTTCATCTCTTTGGCAAAGCCAGAGCCTTTACTTTACTTTACTAAATGTATCAACACCAGAAGAAACTGAGTCCTATTTAAACCTGAAAGCCTACTAGATGGGACAAACCCCCTGCATTTCTAAAAGAAGAACAAGGCATTCATGAGTAGTATAAAATGTAATTTTGTTTTAAAGCTCACTAAAAGCTATATAGGTCATGAAGACAATCAGTGGTTTATTCTTTGAAATAATTCACATTACAGCCCTGTGTATTACCACCCTTATCACAGAAAAGCCTTTAGATTTGTGTTGTCAGATAATTACAAATTGATTTCTGAACCCCTCTTTTTCGGAATTGTTCTGAAAACCTTTCCTTTTATTCCCTTTAAAAGCCTCTTATGATTCCTCCTGAATCATACTGAAGAAGTGCCATCATGATGAGCTGGTCAGGTGTACTAAGCCACAAGACTAAACAAAAGAGCCATACAGGACAAAAACCAAAATGTTCTGGAAATGAATTGTGAGATGCTGCAGATAACTGCTCTGGGCAGCATATTTAATGTTAAGCTATCTTCATCCTTTATGTAATTCAAACTAGAAATAATTTTACAAATAGGAGATAATTTACAAGTGTGACATATGTATGGGCTGCAACATACTATATGTTTAAAAAAATACTAGAATTTTAGCTGTATGTTTTTGACCTTCTTTCACTAACATACTAATTCCTGGGTTTTGATCCTTAGCATTTAGGTTTGGAACACATTGTAGGAAAGATAAACTAACCTTTTATTGGTCATGTTTAAGCTTCTGAGGCTGAATTTATCAGTGGAGTAACGTCACTGACTTCATAACCAAACTCAAAGTTGAAAATTCAGTTCACACATAGGAATCACTGTATTAAGCACCATACAAGCATTTACTAAATAACAGTCCCTGCCCAGCAGAGCTTGCAGTCTAAAAGACAAGATGTAGCAGATAGCTGAAACACGTAAGTGGATGAAGGTGGTGGGCAGGAAGAGAGAGAATATGCAGTAACCAAAATAACAGGCTATTTTTACCATAGACTCACTTTGTGCACAATTTGCAGTCGATCAGTAGCAGTAATCACAGCTTGCCACCTGCCTGGTCTTGCTATTTTTAAAGTGCAAATGACTTACAGCAGTTGCATTTTAAAAACTTGCCTATTGCTATAGACAGTTAAATAATGTTACCTCAGTACTTGTAGTCTACCCTGAGGATTCTCTGCACTAAGAGTACAGCAGGTACACTAGTATTTGTAATATAGCCTGTGTATTCTCTGTGTAAAGTTAGGAAAGTGCTATGAAATAATGCAAATACCAAGGGAAAGTTATCTAAGGCAAAATGAAAATTTTATGACCTCTGTATAAATTTATTTTGTGGTTAACTCAATACTATATGTATACATTATGAAAAATGTTTAGGGAACATATTTGACAGTATGTTTATTATTGCATTTATTTTTCTTTAAGGAACAAATTCTTCCTTCATATGTGTGAGGATGGCTTGCCTTAACTTTATCTACAGGCCCATACACGTTTCCTGTAGGACGGAATTTGGCCTTATAATTCTCAATATGACAATGCAATTTGCAAACATTTTTAATAACATTGTAAAAAGTGTCACTTTCTCTGAAAAGTCTGGAACTGTGTGTGTGGGAAATGTAATTTGATCATGTTCCTCTTTGAAGCTGTATGCAAGAAAATAAATACTTCCCTTTTTTCTGGCTCATTTACTCCTCTTTTCTCTATATATTCCAATGCCTTTCTTCTGCTTTTTTTTCCACCCTCCTTTCATGTGCTCCGTTTTCAACACACTTTTTTTCTCCATTCATATCAAATAATGAAAATGCCTGAGATCCTACAAAACTCCTCCAAATTTTGAAATGGCCAATTAATACATTTTAAAAAAAAGTGAAATGTGCAAGTTGACTGACATTTCTTAATCTTTGGGGCATATTTCCAGTTGATGTAAATTCAGTGGGCCTGAGAGTGTCTCCTTGTTTCCTCTCCCTCCTTGTAGTGTGTATCACTCTTGTCTCTTCCTGACTCCCCCTTTCCCATGCCAATATTTATTGATAGTATTCTCCTGGAGGTTGCCTTCTCATGTCCTGAGCATGCTGTTCCGGATTCTAAGAGAAGCGGTGTTGTCTTAAGGTTTGATGAGTTGCTGTTATGGACAGACATTCAAGAGCCAGTATGGAACATTCTGCCTGCATTTAAATGTACTTAAAATTGGAGGCAGTTGTGTGGGAGAACAATCCACCACTGGGCAAAAAAGAAAGCTTTGTCCTTTCCCTCGTCCTTGAAATTCCATCTGAGAAGAGACATCACAAGTGAGAATTGTTTTTACAGAATGTCACTGAAAATTAACCGGATTCCCACTGTAGGATTCAGCATTGTACATTGTGTCATTCTGCCATGTGCATGTATCAGTGAAATAGGAATCATACACTCCATAATCCTGCTCAGCCCCAATGTACATCAGTCAGGGGAGAAGAGTGGAGAAAGCAGCATAGCCGCCAGGGTCATGCAATGTGATGTAATTTCTTTGCCGGTTTCTGTGCCTAGATGATGCTAATGCAAAGATTCATCTCTTTTCTGTAAATCCAGTGCTTACAAAATATTGCAGAACAAATCTTTCCTTACACAAAGGGTTTTTTCTCTCTGGAGCATTCCTTTTTTTCTGAGAGGCATTGTAGACTAGACATTTTCTGGGAGTTCATGACACTCTGAGACCCTTCCTTTCATAGACAAGCTGTGACTTAATAATAATGCAGTGACTGAAATATTGAAGGGAGGTGGCTTTCTCCGATAGAGAATTCTCCTTTAATTCTACCCTAAAGAGACTGCAACAGAGCACCAACCTTTGTTCTTACTTCAGTGCCTTCCTGCTACACCAACCATCTGTTAAATGGAAAGTAAATGGGGTTGGAAAAGAATTGAGTGACTAAGAGTGGATTTTTTTGTTTGTTTATGTTTTTACTAGTGGGGGAGAGGTTGGTAAATTCGGGTTACAGGTTCTCCGGGGGGAAAATTTAATAAAATGAGAGGTAATGTAGGTTTTGAGCTAGGATTGGAAAGCAGAGGGGGGCTTCCAGAAGAGATAAAGGAGAGTGTGGTGGGGGAGGGAGATGAACAGGTGAGAGAGAGAGACTTGAAGCAGCAGAATGACAATAGTAGATTGGTACAAAATGTACAGCATTATGATCTCTAAAATAATGTATTGATTATTAACTTTGTATGTTAGTGCCATAATTATTGAGAACATACAGAGCAAGTGGATGGTACACGATGGCATTATACTGTAAGAGTGCTGTAATATATGTGAGCCAAGACATGTAATGAAAATAAGCAGTTAATTCATAATTGCTGTAATCACCTTTTATAGCCCACAGAAAAAATTAGTAATGGAGTTTGGAATATTCCCAGACTGTGGGAAAATTGGATCCAGATCTGAACTTTGCAGCCTGGATGGAAAAAGAAAGTAGTATAAGCCCCAATTCAGAAAAGTGTATCTATTCAAAAAAGCATTTAATTACTTGGTTAGGTCCTGGGACTTAAGCATATGCTTAAATATTTTCTTATATAGAGGTGAACATAGCATGTGCTTAAGTGCTTTTCTGAATTGGGGCCGTAATCCTGTGCATATTTGTGTTTGTTGCTTCAGTCATAACTAAAATCATCCCTTTATGCTTTTGAGTAACTGTGGTTTGTTTTCATTCACCCACCCAGGGTTCTGATGGTTTGAAGTGTAAGGAGGATTTTTTTTTTTTTGCAGTTAGTATTCTGATTACAGTGAGATTTGTCCCCTACCCCAAAATAGGGCAAAACAAAGTCTATTATGAAAGTTAATCTCCTTTTTCTGGGGGATGGGAGGCATACCATTCATGTTCCTGACAGACCGTAGCTGGAATAAAAATGTTACCTTAATGTGAATACTACATGTTACATATGTTTCAGAGTAACAGCCGTGTTAGTCTGTATTCGCAAAAAGAAAAGGAGTACTTGTGGCACCTTAGAGACTAACCAATTTATTTGAGCATGAGCTTTCGTGAGCTACAGCTCACTTCATCGGATGCATCCGATGAAGTGAGCTGTAGCTCACGAAAGCTCATGCTCAAATAAATTGGTTAGTCTCTAAGGTGCCACAAGTATTCCTTTTCTTTTTGGACATGTTACATATGTTTTCTATATAATATTGGTGTTACTTGGCATGATATATTAACTCCTGAATATGAAAGTGACTCCATGATCCAACCACATATATATAAAAAATAAGATACATTTATCTCTGCACAATATTATTTATTAAGCACCTATGTTCCACATTGTACAAGATACAAAGTGAGATGCCACCTGCACAAAAGAGCTTAGAATATACAAGAATCACCATCTCTATGAAACACACATATACTTTCCATGTGAAACCTCCATACTTCTATCCTTGCTTTGAAGTCCTGCATTTACTATCATTATGTCAACTGTAAAAGACTGGCCTTCCTTTCAGTTTTGCTTCTTAATTGGCCATTGGGGATGCTGTCCAAGTGCCATAGGCAGTGCTTAATTTGTAATGAAAGAGGTGCCGGGGCTCAAGTAACTTTTTTACATTCATAACTGATGCAGCAAGCCCAGAGGTGCTGGGGCTATGAACTGCCAAGCCCAGAGATGCCAGGGTTCAGCCCTGGCACAAATTAAGCATTGGCCACAGGCCATCTCTCCATCAAAGGATTAAGCATATGTTCTCAGCACTCCTTTCCCAGTTGAAAGAACAGTACAAACTGGATATGAAACCAAAGTCTCAAATATGCCAAAAAGCCACAAGTTCAGACAGGTAACAGCTTTTCTAATGTTAATGACTGAACAGCTTGAATATAAACTCTTCAAAATGGATCCTTGTAAGATACAAAGTTGTGTTCAGTTGTAGCAGTTCAACCCAAATGAGTGTGCAACCCCACCCACAATACTCCCTCATCCAAAATTCACTTTTGTCCTGCAAGAAGTAAAAAGTGAATAAACATATGTAAAAGAAAAATGCAAAGTGTTGCTCTGAATTGACAAAAAAAAAATCAATACTGTGCATATGTGAGAAGGTCTTGGGTTCAAGCCCCAGCAGATGCTGGGATCATAGTAGTTACTGGTATTGTAGTACTGGCCTAGAAGGCAGCTGCACTGCTAGATGTGGCATCTTTACACATACTGTTAAATTAACAAAGGCCAAGACGTGGCCCCACTGGGTACATCTATACTGCAATTACAAACCCGCGGCTGGCCTGAGCCAGCTGTCTCAGGCTCCCGGGACTCGGGTTAAGGGGCTGTTTAATTGCAGTGTAGACATTTGGGCTTGGGCTGGAGCATGGGCTCAAGGACCTTGTGAGGTGTGAGGGTCGCAGAGCTCGGGCTGCAGAGCTCGGGCTGCAGCCCGAGCCCAAACATCTACACTGCAGTTAAACAGCCCCTTAACCCAAGACCCCTGAGCCTGAGTTTACTGCACAGGCCTGCCACGCATGTCTAATTGCAATGTAGACATACCCACTGAAGTCAATAGGAGCTTTGCCACTGACTTCAATAGGACAAGACTTTGGACTTTACAGAGGAGGTAGTGTAGAAATAGTGGCATTTGAGACTCCATTTTAGAATCTATATCCCTTGCACAAAGCAAAGAAGACAGTGGTCTTGAGATGTGGCTACAGCAATAGTTTTGATCTTGTGCAACAGCCTGTCCTCAAAGATTAAACAGGAGAGTAGTTGTAATGGCAGCATCTGCAAACCCCTCAATAAAGTCTGCTTCAGCCTCTGTGCTAAAAAAAGAGAGGCAGAGGACTCAGCCTGCGTCACTTTAATAGAAAAGTTGCTTAATATATACAGTAATTGGAGTCTCTCTAGATAATTTCTCAATGGAGAAGTCTCCAAAGTGTGAACCAATCACTGCAGCTTGCACATGTGTCCAGCAAATCTGGTTAGCCCACCAAGGGATTTAATGGCTCCACATCATTCCAGGCTAGACCCTGATCATGTGCGGCATCTTGTATCTCACTCAAAGAACCAAAATGATTAAAAATAACAAAAAATTAGTAACTGAAATAATGTTTTGAATTGAATTTAATAAATAGTCAAAACAAAGTATTCATTCTGCAAGTAGTCTTCAGCAATTAGTAATGGATATTCATTAAACACTAATTCATTTGCAGAATGATGTATTTACTCTGTGGTATTTATCAGCATTCTCTTTACTTATATTTTTATTGAGTGCAATTACAATTCATTACTTTCCATAAAAGTGTTACTTTTCAGGCATTTTAAGTTGATTGAATGATTCAGTAATTTAAAATTACTGAGTATTTGTTATCTTTAAGGGGTGTGAAAATGAACTGGCCATTGTAAAATTTCAAGTGCCAGTCTTGTGGCTAAAATAAATCATTCCCTAGAGAGCCTGTGAGCAGTATTGTCACAAAGGGAAAAAGAGAGGGAGGGGAGGGAAAGATTATTCTTTTTTTCCCCCTTACAGTTATGTCCTGAGTTAAGTCCATAAAAGTCAGTGGGAGTGGAGGGTGCTCAGCACCCATGAAAAATCAAGCCTTTCATGTATTTTCACAGTACATTGGGTAAAAGAAGTAAAAGTGGAGAGACGTGGGCAGATAAAAGGAAAAAGAGGGTTCAACTTTAGAAGAGATGGAGGTCCGTGTGTTAAATGTAAATGGTTCTTTCTGATGAGATCACAGAGAATCTCTTTTTTTATTTGACCATTAAAGATTTTATGGCACCTTTTGTAGAAGTAGGTGTTCTTGGTCAAAGTTTCACCTCCTGTAATTTTTTTCCGCATATTCTCCACTTTGGCTCTTTCCTGTCCCACCTGTGGCTGCAGGATTCCCTATATGTATAACGTGTGAATTACTTTGGAATCCTTTGTGATGAAAGGCACTATATATCCCACCCTGTAAGGATTGCACCTAATGCAGCATCACTCTATTTCGTGATTTTCAGGATTTAGCTTATATGATGGGGTATACTAGGCATTCACTGCCCCCTGCTGGAGACCCCCACTGCCTTGTTGTACTCCACACCAGGAAGCAGCCCTTTAAGCAACAAAAAGCAGCAATGTTTGGACCTTTCTGGTTACCTAGAAAGTCCTCGCAGAGTTAGCTGCTGTGAAACCAGCAAGACTTGGTTCTCCAGCAGCTAGAAGAGTTGGGAGCAGGCAGCAGCCAATCAGGACCCAGTAGGCCAAATAAAAAAGGCTGGCTGCATCTATCAAATGGCAGTTCCCAGTTGAAACCAGAGGAGGATCTTCTCTTTACCATAACCCAAGTAGCCAGGCTGGGTCAGGGCCCTTTGCCTTTCAATTCAGCTTACTAGAGACTTTTTGATGGCCTAGGCAAGCCAATCTGAGTTAGACATTGGTCGGACTATTGAAAACTAGGTGAACTCACTCCACGAGATACCCACTGGCTCAGGCAAGCTGATGGCAGCCTGCCAATCCCTATGGTCATTGCTGCTTATTTGCAGGGTAGAGGCCTCATTGGGAACAGAATCTCAGTGCCTTCGTGATTTCTGCAAGGTAATTTTGCAGCCTCCCTAAGTCCCCCGCCAAATCAAAATAAATGGCATAAATCAGATTCTTCATGTTTATACTTCATGTGTAAAATGTGGATTCTATCTGTAATCTCACATACATGGTCTGATCATTTCTGGTGATATTTTAAAATACATAATTGGATATTTGCCCTCCAACTTTCAGAATGTGGGCCATGAATTTCAGGATTTTTTGTTTTGATCTGCAGAAGAATATAGGAAAGCCGAGGCAATTGCCAAAGGTAGAGGAGGTAGTAAAGCTAATAGCTGAGGGATTTGAATATGAAAAGCAGCCTTGTGACTGCATCTTTGTCCAAAGAAGGAAGTGAGAAGATTTTTATCGTACACAGATTCTGTCATCTCCTTTGTTGAGGAATGAATAAATATCCTGCCTAAATTGTTCAGAAATGACATTACTGCAGTTTATCTGAAAAATGTGCTTTATTCCTTTTTCAAATTAGTCATTTTTGTGTGCATGGCTTCTCCTCCCTTTCTGTACTGTAATTGAAACTTTAGTAATTGATGCCACCTTTACATATTTATTTCCTATAGAAATAGTTTATACAAACAGCCAGAGATGCAGTACATAAAAATACCGTTTTTGAATATAGACCTTTCTATCAACTCCTCTAACAGCTGGGATGATAAAAGTGATTTCCTGTTTAACAGTCATCAGAGCACTGCAATCTTATATTCATAAAGGTCCTGCTTTATGCAAGTGCTGAGCACTGTGAACTCCAGTTTAATTAAATCGGCACTGCAGGCATTCAGCACCACTGAAAATCAGGCCAAAGTATATGTGTGTGTGAGAGAGAGGGGGGGAATTCATATTTTATACACTGTGACATAGATTCTGCTCAGTATTGTGGCCTCAGTCTGATGAACACCCTTGGTTTATGCTTGCCTTGTGATGGTGTTTTTGTAACCCACACACCTTCTGGGTGTGGCGCTCTGTCCCATCTAGTGACACGGAGACCAGTTAGAGAAAGATTAATGAATTTGCTCTACAGCCTTAACTACCAGCCTCATGGCTTTCAGCTCATACAAGAGAGGCTCGTGCATTTAGCTCTCGAGGTCCTCGGTTCAATCCTGCCTGCTGACGACTGGGGTTCTGTCGGTGTTACAAGTGGGGGCTCATCTGGGATTTCAGCTGGGAAGTCTCTGAAGTTTGGGATGGACTTCCTCAACTAGGAGAAGTATGTAATCCACACACCTCCTGGGTTTGGTGTTCTGTCCCATCTTGTGAGACTAAAACCACTTAGAGAGAGAAATTAATGAGTTTACTCTACAGCCTTAGCTAACAGCCAGTTGGCTTTTAGCTCACGCGGTAGAAGCTCATGCACTAAGCTCCAGAGGTCCCTGGTTCAATTCCACCCACTGGGGTCTGTCGGTGTTACACATGCCCGTGAACTATCTTCAATAAGAGCGTCACAAGGCAGCCCAAGCATTTCATTTTCTTATTTATAGTCATTTAAATAATTAAATGGGGGAAGGTTTTAAGTTTAAAAATAATGTGAGAAGCAGGCACTGCCTATTTGTCAAGAAGACTAGAGAGAATAAATAAAGTGAAATGTTTGGACTAGGGAACTTCAAAATGGCCAAAAGTGTGGTGTGGTTCTGAGAAGAATTGGGGGATCCCCACTGTTGTGTTAATTTAGATGGAATGTATGAGCCATGATGGTGAAGCTTGCTCCAGTCATCTCCATTTGTTCTTCTGTGTTTTCCCTCTTATGCCTTTTTCTTTAAGGATCCAAAAAGGTAGTGATGAGTGGAATAGCCTATCTCCTTATTATTTTGTCCACCAGTTAGGCCTAGTTTCCAACACACTGTTTTTGGTTTCTTAATTTTTGGGTACACGTTTTCTTGTTTACAAAGCATGATTAGTGTAAACTAATTTAGCTTTTCTGTCTCCCTTTTATACCATTTCCAGTCAATGTTTGTTGTTACAGGTTATTATGACATATTATGAGCTTTTACATACTTTTTACAGTTGAGTTTACAATTATTTTCAGTCCAATTATCACAACATAATCTAGGAGGAGAAAAGTTTGGTTTTGTTTGATAGATGGCTGAAGACATGGGTTTTTATTTCACCCAAACGTGGTTGCTCATCCTTAATTTTGACCTTCTGATCAAATATACCTATTTTAGCCATGTCTAAGAAATCTATCAATATAGTGTTTAAGCTATGCAAAAAGAAACCAAGGATAGAAAGCTTGGGAGGTAGTTGGACATCATTGCCTTAGAGTAGATGCAAAAAGAACGAGGAGTACTTGTGGCACCTTAGAGACTAACAAATTTATTTGGGCATAAGCTTTCGTGGGCTAAAACCCACTTCATCGGATGCATGCAGTGGAAAATACAGGAGGAAGATATATATACACAGAGAACATGAAAAAATGGGTATTGCCATACCAACTGTAACAAGACCAATTAATTAAGGTAGGCTATTATCAGCAGGAGAAAAAAACCCTTTTGTAGCGATAATCCGGATAGCCCATTTCAAACAGTTGACAAGAAGGTGTGAGTAACAGTAGGGGGGAAAATTAACATGGGGAAATAGTTTTTACTTTGTGTAATAACCCATCCACTCCCAGTCTTTATTCAAGCCTAATTTAATGGTGTCCAGTTGGCAAATTAATTCCAATTCTGCAGTTTCTCGTTGGAGTCTGTTTTTGAAGTTTTTTTGTTGGAGAATTGCGACTTTTAGGTCTGAAATTGAGTGACCAGGGAGGTTGAAGTGTTCTCCGACTGGTTTTTGAATGTTGTAATTCTTGATGTCTGATTTGTGTCCATTTATTCTTTTGTGTAGAGATTGTCCGGTTTGGCCAATGTATATGGCAGAGGGGCATTGTTGGCACATGATGGCATATATCACATTGGTAGATGTGCAGGTGATGGTAGATGGTGATCTTATGTACACCAATACAGCTGCAATATCTAGTCAGAGCAAGAGAGAGGCACTGAAAGTTAAATAGCAGGGTAAGTTTCATGTTTAACCCTGAATTTCTAGACGATGTCAGCTTGTGTGGAAAAGTCTGCACTAGTAAGCAAAAGGGAGCCACTGTTAACTGCATCTTATTCCCCAGCAGTGCAGACGGTCTGAAAAAGTATGCAGATGGGCTTTTTACCCACTCTGCAGAAGCACGGCAGAGCATACTGAGCACTGATCACAGGGACTCTGAGAGGAGAGTACTGAGTTGATAGTCTTGGCAGTGTGAACCACCAAGCCTTCTGAAACCTTTCCTGAGAGAGGGAGAGGGAGAAGGAGCCACTGTGCTCTCTTCCCCGTTCTGGAGAGAGCTGAAATGGCCTCTTCCCCATAAGACCAGCCAGTGGTATGAGAGAAGGAATGACTCAAGAAGGAAATTTAGTAATTGGTCAAAAGAAGTGTCAAGGCTGATTCCCCAGTCTGGCACTTAAAGTGCAGAAGGTGGGGGCCTGCAAGGATTTAAAAAAATTAATACTGGCCACTCCAGTATTGTATTAAACTCCCAAGGTTACAGCTTCTCTTTGACCTTGGATGGGTAAATGCTGCCACCACCGAAGTGCAAAAAAACCCCAACAAAAACCCTTTAGACCCAGGAAGGCGTGCTTGGGAATTTCTTCCTGTAGTGTACCCTCAAGCCCTTTCACACACCCCCGGGGAAGAGCTGAGAAAGAAAACAAAGGAAATCAGCTGTTGCCACCAGCTAATTAAACAACATATGCACAAACTTCCTAGGAAACAAAAATCCTAATCCTGTTATTAAAAAAAGTAAATTTTATTGAAAACAAAAAGAAAGAAAATACATCTGGAACTTAGGCTTTTGCTAGATTTAAAAAGAGCAAATATAATAATTAAACATCAAAAATGGTTTTCTTGAGATCCAGCTTAATGGTTACAAGCAAAACAAAAAGCATTTGGGGGTTAGCACAGATAAGTCTACAAGCCATAAAGAAATAAAAGAGATAAACCTAATCACATCTTCCTAGACATTTCCTGATCTACTTACATAGCTGGGGTTTCAAATGAGTAGTTTCTAGGTATGGTTTAATGATTTTCCATACCTGGAGCAAGTTCTTACAGCATAGTCCAGCCCTGTCCCTGCTCTCTGGTAGAACAACCACAGACAGACAAAAGGGGAGTCTTGTTTCAATTTTAAAAAGTTCTAGCCCTCCCATTGGCTCTTTTGTCCAGATGCCCACTCAATTCCTTTTACTTATGCATACAGTCAGACTTTTTAACCCTTTACAGGTAAAACATGTAGAGAACAGCTACCAAGAGGGATTTTATGCTAACTGGCTGGCTGGGTATCCATTAAAAGGAAGCTACACTTCCTCCTCCCCCTACCCCCTCCACTCAACTCTATGGCATTCCTCAGTCTGGCTGTAACATGGTGACTTTTGAACACCATGAGCAGAAGAACCTTTCTGGTTCCTCCTGCTGCTGTCTATATGTATTACAGGCAGAAACTTAACATAGTGCTCTCTCATTGGTTGTGCATCTCATTCTCCATATGCAGTGAAGTGTATGAACCTCTCTAGTATTTTGCCCAGCATTACCCAATTATGAAAAACTGAAGGGGCAACTGAGTTTGTGACACATCCTCCATGAGACTGAGACATATATTAGTAAATATTGGAATGTTAAGTCAGGTAAATAAATAATACTATTTGCATGCTAAAGCTCTGTAGGCCTGATTTTCCTTGCTATTTACATGGGTTTTTTCCTATTGTAACTGTACGAGAAGAACCAGGTCCTCTATTCTGATTTGTGTATGAATCAGCAGATAGCAATACCATTTTCTCCCTCTTATCAAGCAACATTTAAAACAAATATTAGGGTTGAATGTAAATATTCCTGAACTCCTTTGAATTAGAAAGCATGCTGACATTTTTGTGAAAGTTTCTGCAGCTATAGCAGCTGTATAATGTATAAATCGTTATAAACAAGGCTTGAAAGTAACTTCACTTTGTATTTCCGTAGCTTTAGCATCTGCCCTTTAGCAGCAATGGAAACAGAAAATACCAGTGCATGCAGAATTCAGAGGAGAAGGGGGGAAAAAGAGAGATCACATAAGGGTAACATAGTTCATCTAAGATCAGCGAGTTTGGAATATTAAGCAGATTTGACCCATGCTGAGAAGAGTCTGAAGAGCAAATTCTCTGAGCATCATCTTTTATGTCAGGACCCTGATTAACAAAGACATTTAAATAATGTCACTGCGCTTCATGACAATCTGAGCCTATTTACTCTTTTGTATGAGCGGTGAATGTAATATTTTTTTAACTTGACATATTTGACCTCCATCTCTTAATGGTGTCAGGCAATGATACTTTGAGTTATTACACTGAATATAAATGTAGCCTTCAGAAATAACAAAGCTTTTGTCCCTTTGCTGATGAAAACACAATATTGCAGTTGCTTCCAATATTCTAGCTGTGTGTGTGCTATTGCCACTTCAGTTAAAGGGTGTCTCAGGCCAGGTCTACGTGATAAACTTCCATTGGTATAATTCTGTCACTCTGGAATATGAAAACTCCAGACCCCTGAGCAATGCAGTTATACCGACCTAAGACCCAGTGTCAACAGTGCTACGTCCATGAGAGGGCTTCTCCCATGGACATAGCTACTGCCTCTCACAAAGATGGATTAACTACGCTGATGGGAGAAGCTCTCTCATTGGCATAGTAGTGTCTTCACTGAAGCGCTACCGCGGTGCTGTAGAATTTAAGTGTAGATCTGCCTTCTGTGAATTCATTAGAAATGCCTGTTTTCATGGCCCGACTTGTACTGACAAAGAGCATTGATTTCAAAGTTAAAGTTACCTTGCTGTGCCTAAGGTATAACATTGTTATATATGCTGGATGGGAGGTTATAAACGAACCTGGGGTTTGTTACTTGTTACAGTTAAGTCAAGCCAAACTCTGAATTTCCTCATTTCCGGGTTTCATTCAAACCTTTAACATTTGCTACAGATATTTTTGTGTGTGCACTCATATCTTCCAGGGGAAACAAAGAGGTTTTTAAAGTACAGCTGTTGTGAGGTAGCAGTAAGTTAAAACCACTTATGTCTTCAAGACATCTGTAAATAATTTCAAGGGTCAGTGGCTTCTCAGTTGGAATAAACAAGAGTAGCTAACATGAGGAAGAAGTATGGAGGCTGTCTGTGTTTGAGTTTGTGTGTGATACACAGTAAAACCTGGAGTATGCTCCTAATGAAATGACATGCCTTGTATAGCACATTTATTTTTTTCCTGCTGCTCACATGGCCATTTACAACATCCTCTTAATTAGACCTATTTGTGTGGTAAAAAGGAAGGATGAACCAACTGGTCTTGGAGGAGATAAGAACTGACTTAATCAGTCACCCAAAACTCAAACTAAATCTAAATAATTTTCAAGGTTAAGAAAAGTAATTATTATTAGTATCTGTGTGATGATACACAGATGATTGTGCTGTAGTTGCACGCTCAAAGGAGGCTCTACAAACAACCCTTAATTCATAGAATCTCAGGGTTGGAAGGGACCTCAGGAGGTCATCTAGTCCAATCCCCTGCTCAAAGCAGGACCAACCCCCAATTTTTGCCCCAGATCCCTAAATGGCCCCCTCAAGGATTGAACTCACAACCCTAGGTTTAGCAGGCCAATGCTCAAACCACTGAGCTATCCTTCCCCCCGAATTATACACTAAGGCACCACTGGGAATTGAACCCAGGATCTCCTGTTACTAGACAGGTGTGTCTCTCCTCATAAGCTTACATAAGCCAAGGACTAACTCTGAACATCGACAAAACAAAAGTTCTCCACCAGCCAGTCTCCGATCAATCATCAGACCCAGCAAGGAAGATCTACATTGACAAAAGGAATGTACTGGAAAATGTAGAATATTTTGCCTATCTTGGCAGCCATCTCTCACAGAGGGCAGACATAGATGTTGAGATTCAGCACAGAATCCGCTGTGCCAGCCTTGCCTTTGGTAGATTGTCTCATCAGGTGTTCAACAAACATACTAGACTTTTAGTTTATAAAGCAGTGGAAATCCCAGCTCTCTTCTACGGCTGTGAGATTTGGGTGACCTATAGAAAACACCTGAAAAACCTGGAACGCCAGCACCAACACTTTCTTTGGAAGATCCTCAAGATAAAGTGGGAGGATCATCACACTAATGTCAGTGTCCTCACAGAGGCCAGCATCTTCAGTGTTGAGGCCCTGATTATCCAGCACCAGCTGAGGTGGAGTGGGCACTGTGTGCACATGCCTGATATACGCTTACCAAAACAACTGCTGTATGCCCAACTCACCAAAGGAGAAAGGAAATGGGGAGGCCAAAAGAAACGCTTTAAAGACACCCTCAAGATAAACCTCAAGACATATGGCATTGACACCACACACTGGGAGACAGCAGTCCAGGACAGGGATACCTGGCAAAGACTTGTCAGAGAGGGAATGTTCACTTTTGAGGAAAATCGCCTTTCCGTGGTTACAGAAAAACACCAGAAAAGTAAGGAAAGACAACTATTACACAGCAATCATGTCCTGATCCTGTCTTCCAACACCACCTGCAACGAGCCTGTGGCTCAAGGATCAGACTCCTCAGTCACTAAAGAACCCATGAAAAATACAACCTGTGAAAGAGATCATCCTTGCCCTCAAGGGATCGCCGATGATTATTAGTTTAGTTTGAATTTTCAGGTGGCTTCTACACACATCTGATTTTGACTGAGAATGAAAGAGGGACTGTTACAATTCAAACTAAACTAATAATCATCAGCGATCCCTTGAGGTCGAGGATGATCTCTTGCCTTATTCAAGAGCTCTGAAGTCCTAGCAGTAAGTAGGCACTGAACCCCAATAGTTCAGGGTTATAATTCTACAGTTATGAAACAGTCAAAATATTTAGTACAAAGTGTTTCAGAATTAAATATAGATCTTTGAGGTGTTTTCTTAAGGGATTTTCCTGCTAGTATATTACACATCTTCAGAGGTGCATGGTTTAAAATTACATAAAATATTTTTCTTTAACAGATAATCCAGATCAAAGTCTGTCAGTTAATTTTGTGTGGGATTTGAGCAACTGAATCTAAAAAGGTCTGCATAATGAAGCATCAAATGCTTCAAACAGTCTCTAATTTCATAGTAATGTAGCCAAAAAAAATGGAGTGAAAGCACAATTTCCTAGCTTTTCCTTCAGTGCATTTCAACTCCTCACCTTAAAGGATTTGTATTTACAAACAGTAGTGGTGGTTTATTTCATTCTATCAATTAAGATATCTCTGAGGGTTCAGTAGTTGAAGTGAGAGACTGTAGCAAGCTGTTCATTACATGCTCTGAATTCTTGTATGAAGTCTGATGGTTTTGCTATTTTTTAGTATGGTTGTGACATAATTTATTTTGAAAATAAATTGAAAAGGTCCAAGGATAGGTAATGAGATTGTACAGTACAACCTGAGATCTTTGGGGACAAGGGAGATTATAACTATTTATTTATTTAGGAAGTTTTAACAGGTTTACAAATCGCTGCTATGTAAACATCGGAAATAGGATATTACTCATTACAGTATGGATCTTTTTGTTTCGAAAAACATTATACAATAATATAATCAAATCTCTCTGTTTGGTGCAGGGTATTATCATATTACAGTTTGAGCCTCTTTAGACCACCCAGGATGTGTTGTTTCTGGAGACTTCATTAAATTGAGTAAAAGTACTGACTCTACTAATATTTATCAAAGCAGATGTGTCTGTCAAACATTAATATGAAAAAAAATAAGAAGACAGTATTGAATAAATGGTAACCAAATATCGAAGTACCAGTATGTATTTGGCATCTCTGTTTTGCTGTATACGTAATTGATGAGCTAATTTTTCCATAAAAATAACCTCCCATATTTTTCGGAACCATTTCTGTAATTTTGGGCTGTTTTTCTTTGTTCCACTGACAGGATATCTGTGTAGTTGAGCAGCTACTCGAAGATGAGAAATTAGTTCTTCATTTCTTTGAGTATGACCATTTCTGCTAGGAAGCCCCAGGAAATCTTGGTTTTTTTTTTTTAATCCTGGATTTCCTTGGTGGGGTTCACTCCAAGGCTTTGCCTACACTGGGAAAATTCAGTGTTTTACAGCAGGTGTAATACACCTTCAACACATTCAACATTACTCAGCACCTACAGTAGAGAAACAGCTGTGTTTAAAAATGTGTTCCCTAGACATGGTTAATGAAGGAAGTGTATTGAAAGTATGCATAGACTGAGTCAAGAGCCTAAAATGGTAATTATATATGGTATATGGTATAAAATGGGCTCTTGACTCTCTCCCTACAGAACTTGCATCTGCAAAGGCTCTAGAGAGGACCGTACCCAGTTGCATCTCTGAAACTCTGTGGCTCGCAGGGACGAATGCACCATGTCCAGTTTGAAGGAGAGGGGCTCTGTACTGTGGGCTGTTTATGAGACTAGATTCTCCAGTCCTCTCTCCTCCCTTTTCACTGGCTGCATTTTCCCAAGTCAGGATTCATCTAGCATTGGGAAGCCCACAGTGGGCATGGAGCTGGTGTAACTGGGTCCTATACTACCACCTGCTGCAGCCCTCACAGAAGGCATGCCAAAAATGGGAAGAAGAAATGGCTGGAGTGTGCTGCATTCCAGCTATACCCATTTGGCTGGTCCTTGCCAGCTGACTCAGGCTCACAGGCTGAGGGCTGTTTAATTGCAGGGTAGACAGTCGGGCTTGGGCTGCAGCCCAAACTCTGGAACCTTCCCATCTCGCAGGGAGCCGAGGCCCCAGCCCAAGCCTGAATGTCTACACCTCCAGTTAGAAAAAAAACCCCTTAGTCAGAGGCCCACAAACCCAGGAGTGGGTTTTTAATTGCAGTGTAGACATACCCTCAGAGCTGTGGCTGGTTACGAATGAGCCAGAGAATCAGGGAGCTGTACCATATTCTTGGAAGAGCCCTCCTGACTGCTGCACCTAACAGAGGCAAGGTAGCAGCTCTACTCTGTAGACCTTCTAAGGTATAGAGGACAGGGCATTCCAGTGGTGCCTAGCTACGTAGTTCCAAATTATGGAATTCACATGTAGCATTGCCATTTTTTGTGTGTAAATGAACACAGCTTCAAAGTCCTGTATCATGTAACTCCCTTTTCTTATGTTTCCATTTTTCATCTTTTTTTCTTAAAAATAAAATAAGATCCACACAAAATGAAGATGTTTCAAAAACGTCAAGGATGCACAGATAAATTCACAGCATATTGTATTGCCTGACATCATGCTGAAATAGATTCCAGCTTTGAAAGCACCAGGCTGAACCAGCCATTGTGTTTGTATCTTTTACAAGTCTAATATGAAGGTGTCTAATGTGATACAAAAGATGTGTCAATTGCATTGATTATGGGGTTTTGTAGCATATAAAGTCTATCGCAAAATATTCCCATGCAGAACATCAATAAGCAAATCTATTTCATGACAGCTCTTTTGTAATGTAGCTTCTAATGAAAAGGAAGAAAAAAAAGAGTTTTTTGCTTTTCTGCATGTATTTCAGAATTTCCAATTCCCCAGGGTCACTTTTTCCTTCTACTTGGCTTTTGATGCATTCCTGTTTTGTGTTTACTGTATGTTTCTGAGCCAGGTTTTAGAGTGGTTTGGGATTGATTCTGGCAGAAACAGGATTCAGATCCAAACACAAGCTGCACATAGAGATTCTTCAAGGGCAATCACAACATCACTTGTCATTGATTCTGCAGAACATTTAAGCAGAAATGACATTTATTAGGGCTTGTTTTGAAGATTTATTAATGCAATTTATTTTTGGCAAGAATAGTTGCTTCAGTAAATGTTGCATTTTAACATGTAAACATAGGCTTTAGCAAAGGAAGATTCACTAGCAACTAGTCATCTAGGTAAAAGTAAATATTCAGTAAGCCATTTATTAGGGATGTGGCTTATAGAATCATAGAATCATAGAATATCAGGGTTGGAAGGGACCTCAGGAGGTCATCTACTCCAACTCCCTGCTCAAAAGCAGGACCCATCCCCAATTAAATCATCCCAGCCAGGGCTTTGTCAAGCCTGACCTTAAAAACTTCTAAGGAAGGAGATTCCGCCACCTCCCTAGGCAACGCATTCCAGTGTTTCACCACCCTCCTAGTGAAAAAGTTTTTCCTAATATCCAACCTAAACCTCCCCCACTACAACTTGAGACCATTACTCCTTGTCCTGTCCTCTTCCACCACTGAGAATAGTCTAGAACCATCCTCTCTGGAATTACCTCTCAGGTAGTTGAAAGCAGCTATCAAATCCCCCTCATTCTTCTCTTCTGCAGACTAAACAATCCCAGTTCCCTCAGCCTCTCCTCATAAGTCATGTGTTCCAGACCCCTAATCATTTTTGTTGCCCTTCGCTGGACTCTCTCCAATTTATCCACATCCTTCTTGTAGTGTGGGGCCCAAAACTGGACACAGTACTCCAGATGAGGCCTCACCAATGTCGAATAGAGGGGGACGATCACGTCCCTCGATCTGCTCACTATGCCCCTACTTATACATCCCAAAATGCCATTGGCCTTCTTGGCAACAAGGGCACACTGCTGGCTCATATCCAGCTTCTCGTCCACTGTCACCCCTAAGTCCTTTTCCGCAGAACTGCTGCCTAGCCATTCGGTCCCCAGTCTGTAGCTGTGCATTGGGTTCTTCCGTCCTAAGTGCAGGACCCTGCATTTATCCTTATTGAACCTCATCAGATTTCTTTTGGCCCAATCCTCCAATTTGTCTAGGTCCCTCTGTATCCTATCCCTGCCCTCCAGTGTATCTACCACTCCTCCCAGTTTAGTATCATCCGCAAATTTGCTGAGAGTGCAATCCACACCATCCTCCAGATCATTTATGAAGATATTGAACAAAACCGGCCCCAGGATCGACCCCTGGGGCACTCCACTTGACACCGGCTGCCAACTAGACATGGAACCATTGATCACTACCCGTTGAGCCCGACAATCTAGCCAACTTTCTACCCACCTTATAGTGCATTCATCCAGCCCATACTTCCTTAACTTGCTGACAAGAATACTGTGGGAGACCGTGTCAAAAGCTTTGCTAAAGTCAAGATACAATATATCCACTGCTTTCCCTTCATCCACAGAACCAGTAATCTCATCATAGAAGGCGATTAGATTAGTCAGGCATGACCTTCCCTTGGTGAGTCCATGCTGACTGTTCCTGATCACTTTCCTCTCATGTAAGTGCTTCAGGATTGATTCTTTGAGGACCTGCTCCATGATTTTTCCGGGGACTGAAGTGAGGCTTACTGGCCTGTAGTTCCCAGGATCCTCCTTCTTCCCTTTTTTAAAGATTGGCACTACATTAGCCTTTTTCCAGTCATCTGGGACTTCCCCCGTTCGCCACAAGTTTTCAAAGATAATGGCCAATGGCTCTGCAATCACAGCCGCCAGTTCCTTTAGCTTTACTTTTGCTTCACTCCACATGAAAAACCCTGGCATCTGCTGCCTAGAGAGAGTTATTAAGGACAGCATGAATCAAGGACAAATTAGTTGTGGAAATATCAAAAATGGTACGAATTTTCAGTGTGGGGAACCCCACCTTTTACAAGTAATAAATAGTAACATCAGGGAGGATAAATCCTGTTACCATGAAGATCAGTGTGATGTAAGAACCTAAGTAGAACAGAATAGAATGATCCTGATTCTCGTTTACATGAAGGCTGCTTTATACTTCTCTGGCAGTGTCAAGGGGCCTTAAACGGAGTGCATAAATATAATCTATGCCCACTTTAATCCACCTTTAAATACCAGAGCTATGTAAAGTGATATTAGCGTGCATGAGAATCATGTCTTATGCTGCTTCCCCCACCTTGCAACTCAGTGCATTTCTTGGTATGTTGTCTACTTCCCAAAATGGTATAGTTTCAGTGCATTTCTATTCTGGAAAGTGACCATATCAGAATGGGAACTTTTTACTGAACGGATCTGCCCCGTGTGTATTCAGGTCACCTTTGTTTTCTATAGTGAAAAATAAAAGTTTGTCTACTTTCTCACTCCTGTTAGCACTAGGGAGAGTGAGGTGATTCTGTTTTGGTTTATGCTTCATCAGTAGAATTGTTAGCTGCATTCCAGTTGTATGGCTGCATTCTGCTCAGTTGCACCTAAGCAACTTATTACTGATGATGCAGATGCATGAGCGGGGTAGACCCTCATCTTTGCTTACATTTCATTTGTTCTTGAAGTACATTGTTATGCTGTGTGACAATGTCACATTAACACCCGGAGTGACTTCAGGCCTCTCTAACATCCTGTAACCCAGTGGTTTGCCCTTGCTCCCATTGAAGTAAATGGGAGTTATACCAGGGACTTTGATGGGAGCAGGATCCAGCTTCTAGTATACTAAAAAGGCCAGTATACTAAAAAGGCTCATGCTGTCAAACGCAGCTTGATTCTAGGATATATCAGGATGGATGTGAATCCTCTGCAGAGACTCCGTCTGTTTGGATTTCACCAGTACTGGTGGAAACAAGTAAGGCTTTGGAGCATGTTCATTTTCATAGATCGCTCTCCCCACCCACTCAGAATAATTTTTTAAGCATCTAGAAGAGTCCTAGAAAATAAGAATTTCTGATTTCTGATTTCAAGTCAGATACCACTGAAATCATTCAAGATGTTCACTGTGGACATTTATTTCACTGACAGCAATGCTCTCCTGTGGTGCTTTACTTATAATGACATCTGGTGACTGCATGGTGTATTGCAACATTTCTACATGTAAAACATGATTAAATTTTTCTCCATTAATACAGTATTATTTAGTCTCTTATATGATGTTAAATATAAATAAACAAATAATAACAAAAAACCTCACACTTTTAAATAAAGAACATAGACATCACATTTGGGATGATAGAGGACAAAAGTGAATGATGTAATAAATATAATGGATGAAGAGAAAGATGTATTTACAAATCTCTGAAAATAATGTATTTTGTTATAGTAGTACTTTTGTTATAAGAATGCTGTTCTTGAAATCTGGGCTCTGTTATTAATATACTGCCAATCAAACAGGGATGATCAAAAATAATCTTTTGGGGAGAGACGGGATATTTTTATCTTAAAATAAAGCAAGAAATAGTTACAGACAGGGCCCGATACTGTACATAATAAGTTGAAAATTAATTAAATTTGACCTTATTTTAAGTGAAAGTGGATCAGCTGCAGCATAATATGCAAAAGAAGTAGTTGTGTCAAAATAAATGTTTGAAAGACAATAAGAATGGCAAATCTGGTTTGTTTATAGATCTGAATCTTTGACATTTAGTTAGGGAGTGATTAATGAAAGCAGGTTATGACAGAATATAGCCCTGTATTCACACTCTACATGCTGTTGTAATAATCTTTGTACAAGGTATGTCTTGTGAAGTATCATTTAAAGACTCATAACTTGCTGATCAATAATATCATAGCAAAATGCATATAGCAATGTTATATGTATGCTTCCTAGCTAAGTCTGGGGAGTAGCTAAACCAGTTCCTTGGAGACAAAGGGAAAACTGAGGCCTCAGCCAGGTGTAAACAAGGCTGATGGACCATTACCTGCTAAGCGGCCATTCTTTGGCAAGGAAGGAGGCACGGACAAAAATCTACATCTTACCAAAGAAATAGCATGGAGTTTATTTTCTTCACTAGTCTGCCTGTTGCCTTGCTCCCAGCTGGAAATGCATCTCAAAGGGGGGACAGGACTATAAAAAGAAGGGGCAGACAGCCCAAAACACTCTCCTCTCTCTCTCTTTCGGTCTCTGGTATCGCACCTAAGAAGACAAATGAAAACTACTGTTGGCCTGTGGCAGGGCCATGGGGGGGAGTGGTTGCAGACCTGAGAGTTTGGTCATTAATCTGCTGGAGGTGAGAAATGTGGTGAGAAACTTTGCTTGAATCTAATATCATTTAAGTTAGGCACTAGTAAGTGTTTTATCTTTATTTTTCCTGTAACTGTTTCTAACTTTTATGCCTCATTTCTTGTACTCGCTTAAAATCTCTCTCTTTGTAGTTAATACATTTGTTTGACTGTTTTGTCTAATCCACTGTGTTTGAATTGGAATGTCTAAGTACTCTATTTAAAATAATAAACTGGGCATATTATTCCCTTTCAGGAATAACAAACTTAATATATTTTTACTGTTCAGGAGAGGGCTGGGCAGTACAGGACATACATTTCTGGGCTGGGAGTGGTCTGTTGGGGTCACCCTGCAGCATAACCAAGGCTGCAGCTGACAGGCTGCAGTCACATCCTGAGTGTCTGTGCGTAATTTGTATACTGGAAGGCTGTGAGCAGCCCAGGCAGGAGCAACTACAGCAAGGCATTATAAGACACCCAAGATTGCAGTGGAAGGGTGACACAGTTCCTCCAGTAGTCAGGATTGTGTCCCAGTAGGTCACACGGGTATTTTCCTGTTTGCACATTCAGTGTGTAACGTGAATAAAATGAATGACTGGAGAAAATATGAAGACAAAGGTGAGCAGAAATAGTAAATGAACAATGACATTTTAAAATCATTCTAGGTCATGTGTCTGTTTTGTCAATTGCAATGACATTAGCAGATTCTCATCTTTCCTTTACATTTTATTGAATCAGAGAAGCATTTTGTTCCTAAGCTGTGAGAGAAAATGTTTTATATTCTTTGACACAGGACTGCAATGATTCTGTTTGCAAAGCCGTTAAAGGTTATTCATCTTGTACCATCTCTGGACTGCCTAAAAACTGCTAATCCTGCCATTAATATTACGAGAAGGGGCTGTTGGTTGGGTAAAGATGGATTGTCTAGTAAAGTTGCAAGGATGAAGCAGGACAATTAAACCAATTTATCCGTGCACCACTCTCTCTTTCATCGTATCTGTGACTTTGGGAGTACTTCTTGTTAAGAGCTTTCAGATCTGCAGATTCATGGGCCTGAACCACTAACTTTTTCTGTGGCATGAAGGAGAAATTCTTTAAATATCCATTCTTCTACGCGGGAGTAGTCATGTAAGGAAACATGGAACCCTTGGATACTTTAGCGAATGGATGTTCTGTAGATTGACAGTTGCTCACTATACCATTATTAAATAGTTGCAGTCTCATAAAAACAGACTGGCTAAAACAATCGGTGAATCAGAGATCTGATTTTAAATAAAAGTACTTTGTAAAGTATTTAAGTATGACAGGCTGGCTTCTTTTAATTTGCGTTCTTTATCATATATTAACTCAAACAGTTTCCATACCAATCAGATTAACTGCCACAGGTTCCATCTGTCATTATTATTATATGCAGAGTGGTAATGCAACTTTTGGTTAAGGTTGCCTAACACTTTTCATTGTTTTTATGTGGCTTACTGGTGAAGATGATGCTTTACAGACAAGTGAAGAAACCAGTTCCCCTCCTCATTACATTTCTGCCTCCCTTTTAATTTTCCAGCTTTATTTTCTCAAGCATGGGAGAAAACTGTACACTGCATTTAACCATGAAACCCTGAGGAGGTAGAAAATTAGACAAACACTGTTCCACCACATCAAAGGTATGATAATAGTGTAGCGCTTGATTGTCTAGAAAGATATCACTGTTAGTTAATACCTGCAGCCACTGATAAGAAAGACTTTCCATCCATACTATTACAGAGCATAGCAGCTACATATGAAACTGCATCTGCAATGTTAGTCTCTTTTGAAATATGATATTATTATTATAATATCAATCCTCACTCTTATGGAGCTTTGCTTGCTTGTATCTCATCCAGAAAGTTGAAGGACAAACTCCTATAACTATCAAAACCTTTGGAAATACATTTGCTTATTGTGTGTTAGTAGCTGTTATTCAGGGTGTAGAAATATACTGACGTTGAGAAGATGAAAAAAACAACCATCACCATTTACTACTTGGTTAAAGATAGTGACTCAAAGTTTTGTATACTGTACAATGGATAATGGATACTATACAATGTACAATGTAAACCCTAATGGATAACAATTTCAAACTGTGCCTATTTTAGGCTTTTTTTGTACAGCCCCCATTACTGTAGTATCTCAGTATTCATCCTTATAAAACCCATGAGGCAGAGCAGTGCTATTATTCTCATGTAACTCCCATTGAAATCAATGGTATTTATTTAGGCACCTCACTTCCATGATTTCAGTGGGCGTGAGGTACCTAAATACCTTTCAGGATATGGGCCTCAGATCCATATCTATAAAATGAGGATGATAGCATTGAGCCAGAGGGACTAAGTGATTTATCCAAAGTCACAAAAGAAGCCTGTAGTGGGGCAGGGAATTTTACCTGGGTCTCCCATCTCCCAGGCTAATGTCCTAAGCCACTGGACCATCCTCCTTCTCATCGAATCAAACCATCTAGTTACTCTTGTGATAATGATTCATGGTAGATTAATAAACTGTAGAGATTAAAATAATAGTTTTTGTATTTAACAATTACTTAGATGTTTCATAAAGGGGAAAACATTTCTTTATGCAACATGACTGATTAATTTGTGCAGTGATGGGTTATTGTTATTTTGATACCATAGATGAACAGGAATTGTCTTCATATTCAAGCAGTAAGATTGGGCTTGTAGTTAGAAAATATACGGCATATTTATACTCAGAAAG
Organism: Eretmochelys imbricata; assembly: GCF_965152235.1. Taxonomy (NCBI): domain Eukaryota; kingdom Metazoa; phylum Chordata; order Testudines; family Cheloniidae; genus Eretmochelys; species Eretmochelys imbricata. Next base: position 248,831,563 of record NC_135573.1, read on the forward strand.
TATATTGTGAATACAAATGACTAATGCATTTTAACTAGCATGAAGTTAAACATGATTAGGTAGGGACAGGAACAATTGTATTTAAAAGCATCTTAGCGGGTCCTTGTTAAACATACAAAGGGTCAAAATGTGTTTAACATTGTACTGGTTAAACATATGTTTTAACGTGGTGCATTTTCCCAGTTTATACAGGGCCACGGAGATAGAACTTGTCTGTTGTGTTTGTCTTTGCTGTGGGAACAAACCCCTGCTATCTTCCTCTCTCTGACAAATGTGTGGCTTTGTTTTCAAGCTGTGCATTCTGAAAAATACCTGTGGATTCATTGTATGCCAAATCCCATTGTATTTTGCTAGTCCTGAAGGGAGCTAGTGCTTACAGTCTATTTCCTAGTGGATCAACATCCATGTTAAAGGCCACAATTCCAATTGGCACTAATTGGCACAATTACTGACAGTCTCAGCAAAGACAGTGGGCTTGGAGACTGAAATACACTCACACCTTCTAGGCATGGTCTCTCCAGATGAGAGTAATGGCTAATTGAAGAGGACTGTGTGGGGAAGCCTGTACTGAACTCTTTGAGCAAATGACGACTTGGGTTTCCAAATGTGTTAATCCAACACCTTTCACAGGCACAATAGTCGCATGAAAAACCTTAAAAAGTTTTTGGGAAAGAACTTCCTTTTTTATTTCAATTTCATGTTTTTGTGAATACAAGCTGCAATATTCCAATAAATAAATAAATAGTCTATTTTTTTTTACACTTTAGTTGGAACAAAAGATTAAATGTGGGGATAGAAGGAGCACTGGATGTGAAATATAATAATTGTATCCGAAATTTTTATGACTGTTACAAATATAAATTAATAACCTGCCTTAAAAAAAGCTGCTACCATTATGATTGTGGTTATTTCTCATCAGTGTGATTGGTGTTTTGGTAGCAAGGTGGAATTTCTGTCCCAAGCCGGTTACATCTAGTTCATACCAAACACCTTGGACACAGGCAGTACATGTTGTTCTTATGTGGTTTTGACTTAGTGGAGCTATTCCAAAATATTTACATTTTTAGCTAAAGACACAGAGCTCTCAAAGGAGAAGGATTAAAAGTAAACGGAACAAAAATGGACCTGAGAATGGTGGGTACTTTATATGCCATGTGTGCGTTTTGCTTTAACATAGTTTCATCATAGTACATGTTCTCCTGGAAGCCTCAGCTTTTCACTGAACTTTGAGCACCGTGTTAATCGCAAGTAAAACCATAATGCTGTACAAAGTTGAAATCACTTCATGGTTTTAAGCAATAAATGGCATCTCTAAAGTTCTTAAAAGTGAAGTGATGTATTATTCATGGGCATGAATGAAAACTCTGTTTGCTAATTCTCCCAAATTTTAAGGATGTTTGGCTCCACATCTGTGTATTACAGCTCAGCCCCTCTTCTGATATGGATACTATAAAGTAGCAACAATCTTAGAAGTACTCTGTTGGAAGAGACAGTAACTAGTGACAGACAGGAAAGAAGCTAGAAAGGAAGCAGTTACTCAGGGACCAGACAGAGTGTACTCGACAAAATATTAGTAACAATCAATAAATCTTAAATCAACATCTCAGGAGTGATCCGAAAAGAGAGATCTATTGCTGCTTACTGAGCTACTAGCTGTGCTGTGTCAAGGGGGAAAGAATGGACTTCAAATATGGAACTACATCAGCTGGAGACTAAGACACACGCACACTAGGAATTCCTAAGTAAAAAAGCAAAGAGCATTATTGTACATTGTGTCCTGTTCCCATGCAATTGTAGCAAGGTAAAAAGCTGTCTCTTGTGTGACGGGGCAAGGCCAGATGGCTATAGAAAAGTAGTGGGAGATAGATATATTAGCTCCAGGCCAAACAAATCCCTGGTACCAGATTAAGTGAAATGGAAGCTGCTCCAGGTCAATTAAGACACCTGGGGCCAATTAAGAACTTTCCAGAAGGCAGGGAGAAGGCTAGGTTGATTGGGACACCTGAAGCCAATCAGGGGCTGGCTGAAACTAGTTAAAAGCCTCCCAGTTAGTCAGGTGGGGGTGCATGTCAGGAGCTGTGGGAGGAAGTTACGCTGTTGGAGAGGCTGAGTAGTACACACCATATCAGGCACAAGGAAGGAGGCCCTGAGGTAAGGGTGAAGTGGAGCTTGAGAAAGTGAGGGCTGCTGTGGGTGGAGGGATAGCTCAGTGGTTTGAGCATTGGCCTGCTAAACCCAGGGTTGTGAGTTCAATCCTTGAGGGGGCCATTTAGGGATCTGGGGCAAAAATTGGGGATTGGCCCTGCTTCAAGCAGGGGGTTGGACTAGATGACCTCCTGAGGTCCCTTCCAACCCTGATATTCTATGATTCTACAAATTGTACATGTCATGTTTTTAAAAGGTCAGCTACCATAGCTGATACTATTAGGGTCCCTGGGCTGGAGCCCGGAGTAGTGGGTGGGCCCAGGGCTCCCCCCCCCTTTGCTCCCTGATTAATCACTGAGACTGGGAGACAACAGAGACCGTGCAAGGAAGGATAACTTCTCCTCACCTCCCTTGCTGGCTTACGATGAAAATGGCTCAGTAGACTGTGACCCTTGTCTCTAGAGAAAGAAGGGTTACGTGCTGGGTCACAGTGAGCCTCTGAGGAATCCGGGACCCACGGAGGCAAGGATAGAGCTTTGTTACATGTACAAGAGAACGGAAATAACATAGTTGAAAGTACTCAAGCTGGAAATAGTAGGTGGCATTTTGGGATTGAACAAGCTCACTCTGTGTGCATTTCCTGTGCATGGGGCAGTACATCAGCTGTTTTTTTAAATATTTTATAGTTGCTGATGCCATTTGAGCTGCATGGGATTCATCTTTGCTTCAGGCACACCCTCTTGGCCATAATTCTTCACTGGAAAGTTTCAGGCTTTTGGCCATTGTGATCTTTCCCAGATTCCTAAAGGGAAATCATCCCTCATTTCTGCATTTGCTATATTATTAACAACAATGGGTATTGTAATTATTGTTATTTTTAATGTAGCACTGACAGGCTCCAGTTGGAATTGGGACCCGTTGTCTAGGCCCTGTACAAACACGTACAACAAAAAGTCCTTTGCTTGGATGAATATGCAATCAAAGAAGAAAAGAGACAAAGGGTGGGGGAGAGAAGTATACAAACAGATATAGACTACATATATCTATTGCAGTTTGTTTCTGATAATTTTGAATGAGCAGTTGTTTAATCTCTGATTCTCAAGGTTGATTTGCACTGGTGCTGACTTAGGTAGAGAATAGTGTGTGGGTGCACAGCACTCATTAACAAAAAATTTTCAAGTATGCCAGCTTTCTCCATGTTCTGTACTGAAAACATATTGCATAGTCTTTTATTCTGACTGCTGTCCAACACATACAATTGATACAAATATTTCTATGTAAACCATTAGGATTCACATTCAAAAACAGATGCTTAAGAGGATTTTGCACTTACAAATGAGTAACTGCATTTTCAGAGTCATCTGTTTTGCGTCCCTTTGCACACACAACTAAAGGCCCATTTTAACATGTGGAAATTGATTTACATGGGCATCAGTGGGAGTCCAGTATGTGTAGGGAGAGAAGTAGATCAGAGATAAGATTCATTATCCACTGTACACTCTGAAGGAAGAATTTTTCTGATAGGCATTTAAAAGTATATGAAGAAAGTTGGAATTTGAGTTGAATTTGCTTGGCTGAATACAACAGGTATATCTACATAATTTGCTAATTACCTAAGCAGCAGTACATTTCTGGCCAACTATACTATGTCACAGGTGCTTGTTATAATTCCCAAGGATAAGGGACTTCCAAACTCCTTCCTCTAGGAACTAAGGGGTTCTTCCAGACACTGTGGCTGATGTGTACTATTGCTGTCTTGAAACAGAATTGATAAACTAGAACAGGAAAACAGAGCTGTGAAATTTATGGGCATCACAGATGATCATGTGGAAAATGCCATTCATTTTCAGCATTGTAAAATCATCATTATTGCCCAGAAAACCGCCTACATGGTGGAATAGGCGAATGAAACTGTGGGTAGGGAGGGAAAGGAGAGCTATGATAGGCAGGGAAGGAGCTAGGAAGATGGAGAAAGAGGCGGGATAATTTTAGAGAAAAGGAATGGAGAGTGAAAGGATGACACCTCTCCCACTCTAGAAAGTGAATTGGAGTCTTCCACTGGAGAGTGGCCAGGAGGCCTGCAGTTTTTGTTTGAGCATTTAAGGTATGGATTTCAAGTTGAATTTTTGTGGGATTGGTGGTTCCCCCAGAAAAACTCAGAAAATCAGATAGCAGACCCAAATCAATATTTTTGTAGTTCTTTCAATCTCATGATTCTGGGCTGTGGGAGGATGACATGGTGTTCTTGAACTCTTCGGGTTGGTAGTACTGGTTGCCTATTGAGGTCAAGTGCCTGTGCACATTACCTTAGGTCAGAGGGGCACGTTGGTGGGGATTGGAGGAGGATTAATTATACTTACCAGATACTGAATTTGCCATATGTTTTTGAAAAGTAGCCTCGACGAAATGTTCAGAGTTAGCAGATGAAAATATTTTCCTATATTTTATTTGCTTCCTTCAGCTTCGCTGACAGAGAAAGCATGTCTGTTTCTGCTCTTGGGAACTGTCTTTTGCATAAGCCAGTGTCTCAATATTCACTTGTGTGTCCAATTTTGTGGCATATGGAGGGATACAAAGAAACATTAAATATTGGAGAATCTTCAAAAAGGAGCCATTGTTTCCTAATTTCATGAAATAGCCTACTCAACCAAACCAAACTTCCCAGAAAATATGGAAGTTGCCATTGAGGCTTAATTCTAAATATTTGAAAGGTAAAGGATTCCTTGCTGCCCACACACCTTTTTGGCATTACTGGCAGTAAATCAAAATCAGGCACAGGATCATCTTGTAGTCTTTGTAATGCTGGCAGACCACAAGCTAGCTCTTGCCAGGCTTTAGGCCTCATCCAAGCACTGACAAATTCATTGCTGGAAAACGGTCTGTTTCATCTGTGCATTAGTATGGTAAAGATGGGCATTGAAATTATAACAATGTATTTAGTGTTTAGCATTAATGAAATGCCTGTGAGTTACTGCATGCAATAATCTCACTTATAACATCTTTCTCACACGCTATACGAGAATATTTAAGTTTTTGCTTTATAACTGTAAAAAAAAAGTTTGCTCTGAAATTGTGAACCCAGTCAGGAGGGATTGTCTCCTGCCCATCAAGAAGGGCTGTCAAAACTAAATGGGGCATTGTGGAACAACACAATACAAAGACTTTGTTAAATGCCCCCTCACACCATGAAGAGGCTATGTGCAAAAGGGCTCATCCCATCAGCTTGAATTCTGGAAGAAGGAAATAAAAATAGCTGAAAAGAACATTTTTCATCTCTTTGGCTATTTGGACTCTCATAGGGCCAGAGCTATGAAACCAAAGTAGAGCCCAGGATCATAGACTCATAGAAGATTAGGGTTGGAAGAGAGCTTAGGAGGTCATCTAGTCCAACCCCCCTGCTCAAAGCATGACCAACTCCATCTAAATCATCCCAGCCAGGACTTTGTGAAGCTGAGTCTTAAAAACCTCTAAGGATGGATATTTCACCACCTCCCTAGGTAACCCATTCCAGTGTTTCACCACCCTCCTAGTGAAATAGTTTTTCCTAATATCCAACTTAGACCTCCCCTATTGCAACTTGAGACCATTGCTCCTTGTTCTGTCATCTGCCACCACTGAGAACAGCCAAGCTCCATCCTCTTTGGAACCCCCCTTCCGGTAGTTGAAGGCTGCTATCAGATCTCCCTCTCACTCTTTTCTTCTGCAGACTAAATAAGCCCAGTTCCCTCAGCCTCTCCTCATAAGTCATGTGCCCCTGGCTCCTAATCATTTTCATTGCCCTCCGTTGGACTCTCTCTGATTTGTCCACATCCTTTCTGTAGTGGGGGGCCCAAAACTGGATGCAATACTCCAGATGTGGCCTCACCAGTGCCGAATAGAGGGGAATGATCACTTCTCTAGATCTGCTGGCAATGCTCCTACTAATGCAGCCGAGTATGCCATTAGCCTTCTTGGCAACAAGGGCACACTGTTGACGCATATACAGCTTTTCATCCACTGCAGAACTGTCGCTTAGCCAGATGGTCCCCAGTCTGGAGCGGTGCATGGGATTCTTCCATCCTAAGTGCAGGACTCTGCACTTATCCTTGTTGAACCTCATCAGATTTCTTTTGGCTCAATCCTCCAATTTATCTACGTCACTCTGGACCCTATCCCTACCCTCTAGCATATTTACCTCTCCCCCAATTTTAGTGTCATCCGCAAACTTGTTGAGGGCGCAATCCATCCCATCATCCAGATTATTAATGAAGATGTTGAAAAAAACGGGCCCCAGGGCTGACTTCTGGGGCACTCCTCTTGATACTGGCTGCCAACTGGGTTAGCCCTAACAGACATTCATAGCTGACAGATTACTACAATTCTCCCACCTTTTAAAACCATAGGCAATAACTCATTTGTGTATATATGTTTGCCTGCTTTAACCTTGTAATAATTCTCATTTATTTTTCCTAGTTAATTAATCTTTAGTTAGTTTACTACAGGATTGGCTACAACTAGGGTGACCAGACGTCCCATTTTTAAAGGGACAATCTCGTATTTAAGCCTTTCTGCAGGTGTCACAACTTTTCCTTAAAAACGGGCAAATTGCCCAGTATTTTTTGTCTCCCCTCCACCCCCCATTAATACTGGTGGGTCCTGCTCACCAGCAGTGTGTGTTTTTTCCCCCCCCAGTGGCCAACAATGGGGGTAGGTGTGCAAGGCTGGTGGCGGGACAAAGCTGCAGTGCACGGGGCGTGGCCACTCCCCCTGCTGGTCCGTCAGTGCAGCCCCCACTGCATGCCAGCTCTCGGCCAGCAGGGCCTCGCCCCATCCCGTTTCCGGACAGCACTGGCTGCGCGCTGTGGGCTGCAGTGTTTGGTGAGAGCAGGCAAGGACCAGGCAGCGGCAGGTTATGTGTCGCCTCTGCTTCCCACCCATCAGCCCTTTACATGCTCCCCCTCTAGCTGTCCTCTCCCTGCTTTGCCTCTTCATCCCTCTCCCAAGCCCCGCTGCTCCTCCATATCTTCCCTGGCAGGGTGCATCCCACTCCCAGAGCTGTGCAGAGAACCAGCCCCTGGCAGGAGCACTCAGCTCACCAACCCATCTCCTCCTGCCCTGTGGCTGGAAGCAGCTCCCATCCCATCCCTCCTGCACAGTGCCAAAAGGCTGCTGCTGGCCACATTCTGGTGTGAACCTTGGCAGAAATTGGGAGACGGGAGGGGGCATGTGACCTTGCATGCCCCCGCCCACATGTTGCCTTGGGAAGATGTGGTGCCAGGTACCAGGAGAGGAGAGTCCGTCCCAAGGGCCCGGCCAGGCATGGAGGGTGGAGAGCGCCGGTTAGGGAGGGTCAGGTCGGTCAGTCACCCCCTCCCCACCGTATGGGAGAGGTGTATGGGAGTGTGTGTCATCTCTTCCAGTGTGTTTGGGGGGAAGGTAGGGATGTGTGTGTGTCACCCCTTCCTGTGTGAACCCTAAAGCCTTAAAAAGATAAGAAGGTAAATAAAAAGAATCCAACTACACAGTATTTCTTTTTAACAGGAGGCTCAGTCAACTTGATGTTAATTTGAATATTTGTACTGCATAGTTCAGTTTGATTGCTGTAAAACTTGCATAAATACGAGTAATTTTATCAGGTGTCCCATATTCAGCATTGGGAAATATGGTCACCCTAGTTACAACCATTGGTGACAGATAGATCTAAGGTACAAATTGACCTGGGTTAAGTGACTGCTCTCTTGGGTCTGGAAGCAACCTGAATATTTTGTGGTCTTTGGTGTATAGCAGCCAGCTATCACAGAGTCAAGCTTGCCTGTCTGACAAGATAGATTGGAATGCCCAAGAGGACTGTCTGTGACTCCATGGTAAGACTGGTTTCAGAGTAACAGCCGTGTTAGTCTGTATTCGCAAAAAGAAAAGGAGTACTTGTGGCACCTTAGAGACTAACCAATTTATTTGATCATAAGCTTTCGTGAGCTACAGCTCACTTCATCGGATGCATACTGTGGAAAGTGTAGAAGATCTTTTTATATACACACAAAGCATGAAAAAATACCTCCTCCCACCCCACTCTCCTGCTGGTAATAGCTTATCTAAAGTTATCACTCTCCTTACAATGTGTATGATAATCAAGTTGGGCCATTTCCAGCACAAATCCAGGTTTTCTCCCCCTCCACCCCCCCTCACAAACCCAAGATAAGCTATTAGCAGCAGGAGAATGGGGTGGGAGGAGGTATTTTTTCATGCTTTGTGTGTATATAAAAATATCTTCTACACTTTCCACAGTATGCATCCGATGAAGTGAGCTGTAGCTCATGAAAGCTTATGCTCAAATAAATTGGTTAGTCTCTAAGGTGCCACAAGTACTCCTTTTCTTTTCATGGTAAGACTGTTATAGCGATCCAGGAGTTCACATTTGTTCTTGAGCTGGTGAAATCTAATTATAGAACATGCACCCAGTTTGGGGCCTCTGCCTTGCTTCTTGACATTAGCCTTCATGGTCATCAACCAATCCAGACAGCATGATGGTCTTAATTATGGAGAGACTACCACTTGTCCATAATAAAACAAAACACACCTCAGATTGGAACGGTGATGTTTTAGCCCCAAAAGCAGAGCTCCCAGTAAAGTCAATTGCCAAAAAGTCTTAATTGAGATGGGAGCAAGACTAGGCACATGATGCTTATTAAAATTGAAGGAGACAGTACTGGGACTCAAAATATCCACAGCAAAATCATTAATAACTTTTTATAACTAGCAGCAGTTTATGTCAAATATAACTGGTGAACAAAATTAGAAGGAGATTTAATTCCGTGGCAAGTGTGAAAGATCAGTAACCAGATGTTTTTAACCTAAAGGGAGACAACAGCAAGGTAGTTTTTAGTGAACTGTAACTCGAAAATACTTTGAAAAATTTGCTTCAAACTTTGTAGTAAGTTTGACTTCACAATAAATCTGTTAATTTTCAGGCCAAATTTATGTTCCAAGCCCGATATATCAACCCGTTTATAAAATAGGGCTTATAATAATAGCTGCAGCCTTACCTGTGTGGAGAGATGGTTGTTGCCTCTTCACAATTATTATTGCCATTAACCTGCCAGTGAGGGTTGTATTGCAAAATTGCTATTAGAAAAAGTCCTTGTTTTCTTTTATTGTAATGGAAAACATCTTTGGCTGCATTCATAGGTCGACAATGTGGCACTTGAAAGCATGAATCTTGCTATAGATACAGCAGCCCAGGAAGTAAAATTGCAATTGATAGCAAACCAGTATTACAGTATGTGAACATCACTGGATATGTCCTTGAGCTCTGCAAACGGAGGCCTGGGATGAAAACAAGTGCTGTTCCTCTAGGGTATCTGGAAAGGCAGCCTGCAGAAAGTTATGTCTATATGTTGACCTGTCTGTTGTGAAAATAGGGAAGAAAGCCAATCACGCACAATTCTGCAGACATTCTGGCAGCTAAAGAAGGCTTTAACAATTTGCAACACATAGCATGGGTGCTGAAATTCTCTGAGCTCTACAATGGAGAGTTTCCTGACTGAAATAAGGTATCAGTTGAAAGAAGCTGAGAGAAAAACTTAAAAACAACGAAGAGTCCTTGTGGCACCTTAGAAATTAACAAATTTATTTGGGCATAAGCTTTCGTGGGTTATAACCCACTTCATCAGATGCATGGAGTGGAAAATACAGTAAGCGGATATAAATATACAGCACATGAAAAGATGGGAGTTGCCTTACCAAGTGGGGGGTCAGTGCTAACGAGGCCAGTTCAGTTAGAGTGGATGTGGCCCATTCCGAACAGTTGACAAGAAGGGGTGAATATCAACAGAGGGAAAATTACTTTTTGTAGTACTAATGAGGCCAATTCAGTCACTATATGCTGCATCAGGACAAAAAGGAAAATATAACTAAAACGTGGAAAATAATGTCACAACTGAGAAATAGAATCAAATAAGTAACATGCTCTAGCTTCAACTTTGAGGTTTGCTGGTCTTTATGGGTGGCAGGGAGAGAGAAGGATCAGGTTTTAGTTTATAGTTTACTGCCAATATATAATAATCTCCTGTCACTTTGAATAGACTTGATATGGAAAAATCACTTTGTTGCCAATATATTGATGCAGAACTAATTATTTTGGATTTCAGTTGGCACAAAAGCCAAAGTAATCCCATCACATTATCCACTCAGGTTCATTTGACTTGCTCTCAGACTCTTGGACGTAGCCCTGAGAATTTCACCCTCAGTGTTAGAGAAAAGAATCAGTAGTATGAATGGGCAGATTCAATGGGCCAGATCCTCATCTGGTGTGAATCAGCATAGTTCCATTAACTTAGACTAAACTATGCTGATTTACACCAGCATGTCTTGTCAAGCTTAGACATTATCGTTTTCCTTCATAGGCCAACACAGCATGACATTAATACAAGAAATAGGCAGATTTTACATTCTGAATAAGAAATGGTTTGGGGATGGAAGGGCAGTAGAGGGATGTATTGAGCTGTGAGTGATCAAATTTTGAAAATGTTAACATTGTTTTTATATTAGCCCAGGAGTGCAGTTAGTGGGCTTGATGCTCAGTGGAGTGGTGTAAATAAGCATAGGTCCATTGAAGTCAATGAAGCTGTGCTGATTTACATCAGCTCAGGATGTGGTCCAGTATATTTAGATGGGCACCTAGTTTTACTAAGATAGGAGGCAAAGAACAACAGAGCCATGGAGGTTAGTTACAAAATGTAAAAATCAGACAAGGAAAATATGGATACTATGAATTGTGATTATATTTTAATAATTCTGTAAATTTGGATGGTAACTAGTGTGGGGGCAATAGCAAATCATATAAGATAAAAATGAAACTGCAATACAAATGTGAAGACAATTCTGAGTCCATACTCTTAGGGTCAGATTCTGATATTGCCCATGTAGTGTAAATCTCCAGTTCCCAGAGTATTTTCAAAATATAGCACAGCCATTGTTTTTAAGTTCATGTTATTTTTACAATTTTTAAATACTTAAATTGGATACCTTTGGGGCAGTCTGCACAGTCAGGGTTCAGTGCCTAGCACAACAGGAGCCTAGTTGGTGTCTCTGGGTGCTACTGTAATATAAATAATAATAGTAATGAATTGTGTTTAATTCTGAAGTGAAAAGAAAATATCCAGAGAGATCCTCTGATGGTAATATGGGAAGGACCAGACTGATCTCTGTTATGGGTGGAGGGATAGCTCAGTGGTTTGAGCATTGGCTTGCTAAACCCAGGGTTGTGAGTTCAGTCCTTGAGGGGGCCATTTAGGGATCTGGGGCAAAAATTGGGGATTGGGCCTGCTTTGAGCAGGGGGTTGGACTAGATGACCTCCTGAGGTCCCTTCCAACCCTGATATTCTATGATTCTAATTCCAGAGTTATATTGATGTACCTCATTCACTTTGATATGCAGCTCAAGTTCTGCAGAGCTACTCCAGATTCTCACAGCTGTGAGAGATGTGACTCTGTCTTGTCATTTCTTTTCAGCATAAATTTAGATTGTGGAATTTCAGTTTTGGAAAAATAGAAGTAAACCCTCTACTGCCTCACCCAGGAAGAGGAAATATGTTTTTCTTCCATGAGGAAAAAGAATATCAGACCTGTGGCTTTCGCCCAAACCTCCCTCCCTCACAATATTACTCAGGAGAGATCTTGCAACAATTAAATCACCTCCCAGGATCATTCTGTCACAAGAGTGCACAATGGTTTTGCATTCTCCAACTGTGGGAATTCATAGTTAGAAAATACACAGCCTAGACAGACCTCTGGCAGGGACAGTTAATCGGTAACCGGGGTCCCACAGTACAGTCCCATTTTAGTGACATGGAAGTAATGTGTGTACAACAGCACCACTGTGATCCTGTTCAGCCAGCAGAGTTAAATTGTTATAATTGGGTTGTGAGCCAGGAGCAGCCGCTAGGTGTGGTGTTATAGACAAAGGGGACAGGAAATTGCCATACGGCGTCATACACTGCTTCTCAACATTAATTTTGAATGTAGCTGTCAGGTTGGTATTAGAACTCTTCCATGTGTTATTTTATTGAGCTCAGCATGTGGGAGAGAATTTTTTTTATACTGAAACAAACCTGGAACATGACTGGCATAAGGTTAGCTTTAGACATCACTGCAGTTCCTGAGATAGTTACATTAAAAAAAGAAAAAAGCGCAATATTGACTAATAGGTAAGGACAGAAGATTTTCCTGAACAAATAAAGATTTAGGTTCCTCAACTCTCGCTCGTGCAGCACCCTCATCTGAGTTAGAAAAAAGTGTAGGGATTCAAAAATGGAGATTCTCTTTTTGTTTTTAACCTCCAGACAAGACACCTCTTTTTAATGCCTCGCTTGTATTCCTTCACACCCCTACTATTTCATACTTGTAATAATCTGTAATATAATGCAATGGAAGGAAGAAAATAATCCTAGATTCCATGACAGACATAACTGTGATGGCCACTAAAAAGTAAGATTACAATTCTTTATTGTCCTGAGGTGGTATTTGCCATGGGGGGCTGATTTTTGACAAGGACTGTGTAGATGAAAGCTTGTTGAAATGGCTATTAACTATATTGACATATAAGTCCATGGATATCAATAGACACATATAGGTGAGTTTTGTATCTCTTTGCAGGTATTGCAGATGAATCCTGGGCTTTGTTTCTAGAGAAGTGTGTGTGTGTGGGTGTATACTCTATTCCAGTGGTTCTCAGCCCAAGGTATGCAGAGGTCTTCCGGAGGGTACTCAACTCATCTAGATTAGTGTTTCTCAACCTGGAGTTTGTGACCTGCACGGAGGTCATGGGACAGATTTAGAGGGGTTGCAAGTGCAGGGCTGGAGTTAGGGGGTGGCAAGCAGGGCAACTCCCCAGGGCCCCATGCCACAGGGGGCCCTGTTAAGCTAAATTACATGCTTTAGCAGTAAAGTGGGGCTCTGACTTCAGACAAGGCTCACAAGTGAAAAACAGGTTCAAATATCACACTGAAATGTAAGTACAATATTTATATTCAAATCATTTCATAACTATTTGGTAAAAATGAGAAAGTGAGCAATTTTTCAGTAATAGTGTGCTGTGACACTTTTGTATTTTTATATCTAATTTTGTAAGCAAGTAGTTTTTAAGTGAGGTGAAACTTGGGGTACACAAGACAAATCAGACTCCTGAAAGGGGTACAGTAGTCTGGAAAGGTTGAGAACCACTGCTCTATTCCATAATCTTAGTTTACAACTAAGAGCTTGATCTTACCGCCTTTGTTCATGCAAGTAGTCTTTACTTACATGAGTAGTCCCTTAGACTTTAATGGGGCTATTTGTGTTGGCTAACAAGTTGCAGGATGGGTCCTTAATTCTTTTGGAAGCACTTGTTAAAATGTACAAACATTTTCTTAAATGATCTGTTTTATCAGCGTTAATGCCTTTCATATAAATTTATATCTGGCTGATCCGTTGTGCTGGATATCTACAATCACCTAGACCTGATTTTCTTCTTAGTTTTCCCTTCTAGGTGACTTTGTAAAAACAGTTCTAAGCAATTGTGGAGAAAACTTGAACACATTAGGTGCATTAATTCTAAAATAATTTAATAATACCATGTAACAATTACTATAAACCCACGGTTTCAGAGTAACAGCCGTGTTAGTCTGTATTTGCAAAAAGAAAAGGAGTACTTGTGGCACCTTAGAGACTAACCATTTATTTGAGCATAAGCTTTCGTGAGCTACAGTTCACTTCATCGGATGCATACTGTGGAAACTGCGGAAGACATTATATACACAGAGACCGTGAAACAATACCTCCTCCCACCCCACTCTCCTGCTGGTAATAGCTTAACTAAAGTGATCACTCTCCTTACAATGTGTATGATAATCAAGTTGGGCCATTTCCAGCACAAATCCAGGTTTTCTCACCCTCCGCCCCCCCCCCCCAAACTCACTCTCCAAGGTGACTCATTCTTTATGTATTCAGCTAAGAAAACATTCTCTGAGCAATCTTAGGTTTAAACGTCTGCAAATGGTTTGAATCCTGCCCCTTACAGTTCAGCTTTTGAAAAGGTGGGATTTGCATTTGAAAAGGCTGCAACAGATCTCAAAAAAGTGTTGGACGTTCCCCTCCCCCCCCCCCCAAAAAAGCGTTCAAAATCATTTAGAGTAGCTATAAACATCAGAGACGTTTTTAAATAAAGTATTTTCACAGCAAAATTGTTTATAATTTTATTCTGAGGATGGGAGAGGGAGGAGGAAATGGCCAATGGATCCATTATGTGCCATATAGTTTTATTTATTTGCTAAAACCCTTATACTACCCCAACAATTCCAAGGATTTGTTCAACTTTCTATTAACAAAAAATAAATTTCCAGCTCCAAAGAGGAACTTCACTGCCAGGGAAACATTTCCAAACATTGTAACTATGCACTTCTCCACCCCCAATCCAATTTGTACTTCAACAAGTCCCATATTCACAAGGTACTTATGCAGAAGCCCAATGCCTAGTCTACACTGGAAAATATTTCCTGTTACCTGTACTGGCCAACCTGTCCTATAACAAGACACATCTTAGACTAGCAAAAAAGGTGCTTTCATCGGTGTAGCTTATACTGGTTTGGTGAGTGAAATAAGCCATACTGACAAAAGCACTTTTATGCTGGCTGACATAAGTGCTACAGTAAGGCTTTTGATGATATAGATATGTTGCAAAATTGTCACATACCTAAATGACATTGCTGTACCAGCAAATGTTTCTAGCCCTAGCCTAACATGAATAGTCACACAGAAAATGTCTTGGTGAATCCAGGTTATGATGCATTTCAGTTGAGGATCTCAAAGCACTTTACAAACGTTTGTTAAGCCTTACAATATATGTGTGAGATTGGTAACTGTTTTTCACAGACATCCTGCTGCCAAGTCCAACCCGAAGCACTAGAAAGCACTCCCTTCTTTATGTGGGCAGGTTATACGTGCGAGAGAACATTTATAACAAGACTATTCCTTACAATGATCACAGTACTTGATTAAATGGGTACGTGTAAATTTATTGAGGTTTATGGTTCTGTGTAACTGTGCAAGTCATAAAAGTAGAATATCTCTGCAGTTATGTGATATTTAGTTATTAAATAATTACAGTAATTGCATGGGGTATTTCTACAAACTAAAGTGTTAACCATAACATCTAAAATTTACAAATTGGATAACAATTATTCTTGGAGTTGTATCATTATTCCAAGCATAATTACCATGTGATCAGCAGTGCATCTAATTAATGCATAATCACATGGAAGTTACTTTCATAACTAAATTCATCCTTGTTATAAAGCTTTCTCATAACATTTGAGTATAAAGATACCAGAAAATGCCCCCAGATGAGGTCATGAAACCTCACAATAATTGCTTCCACTGTAACAAAACTATCCCCTTACCATTCTAAACGGTTGGTTTTACAGGAGGAGGTTACACGGAAAGGGCAATGCACTGTATAAGTTGTGAGGTGCAGAGAAATGAGTAAATCACCTGTGAGAAGTAACTTTCCATTATTTACTACCATTCAGTTTGAAAGCTCTTTCACAATAGTTGATCTAGAAATAACTCAACTCAACAACTAACCCAAAATAACTCTTTATTATTCAGTAAAGCTGGCTTCTAGCACCTTCGAGACTAGCCGCTAAAATTCTAAAATTCTATTAAGTATAATCTCCTCTTAACCCTCATCACAACACCCACTGTCTTCCTAGAGGAGAACACTCCAACAGGATCAGTATTTCTGTAAGAGTACTTAGAAAGGCCTGATTAATAAAAGTGTCGGCAGGAGAGGGGAACCTGCAGTTCGGCTTCTGGAGTATGCAGAACGAAAAACATTTCAGCAAACAGAGCTTCTGTTTATAGTTGTTTGCATAAAGACAGGTTTTTGTCAAACTTTGCAAGTTGGATTTGTTTTTTATGAGTGTGTCCTTATTTAACAGGTTTTACCTGGCAAGATGATTACATGCAACATGTTATTGCCCTGGAACTCTCAAACATTCATAAAATCCACCACTGGCGCCCTGATTCATTTTTATCTGATGGATCTGACACACTAAGGTAAGTCTTCTGTAATGTTATGTGTCATAGTGGTGGGTTTACAGGTGTGTAGAAACAGAATGTCCTGAAGACCAAATTCTTATGCAAATCACTAAATACCGTCCACAGGATGAGGAGAAACTAGTGGTGCAACAGGATTTTAAAAAATTGGTAAGGAACAGGGGTGAGAATGAGTGAACACCACAGACACCCTGAATACTAATATGATAGGAAAATGTTGGTGGCAAACCTATTTCCCTTATTCATTGCATTGGTATCAGAGAGAAATTGGAATAGCCAGACCAGACCAGTGGCCCATCTTATCCAATATCTGGTCTCTGATAGTGGCCAGTACCAGTTGCTTCAGGGGGAGGAATAGTAAATTTTATATCAGACAGTTATAAAATAACCTGCCCATAGGAGAGCTTTCTTCTGGAGTGAGCTCATGAAAACAAATTGTTGCTTGTGCGTGAAACTGTATAGAAGTTTCAGTTGAGTTAGTCTCGAATAACATGAAAAATAGCAGTTTTTAAAATCATAGTGACAGTGCACTTCAGTGGTCCAATAACATGGAAATTTAACTTAATACATTAGCGTATAAGCATATTCTGAATAAGATATTGAACTATAATACATTTAATGTCTAATAAGAACTAAAGGAGGCCTGTACATGTTAAATAAAATTGCTCTCCCTACTTATATTAACTAGCTATTGTTTCTCAGTGGCTTGCCATGCATTGTAATGTCAGTAATTATTTTGAATTATTAAGGAGGAATTTTGATTTTCTTTTGAGATAAGTATTGATGTGCTGATCCTACAAACTCTTACATGAGTAAATCAATATAAGCCAGATTTTCAAAAGAGCCAGGTTTTAGGTGCTCAGCATTCACTATTGGAAATTCATTTTCAAAATGGCCCAGTTCTTACCTAAGCACCTAAAGAATGGCCAGATTTTTAAAAGCTGCTAAGTACTCAGCAGCCACTGATGTGACATTTATGACCGGATTTTCAGATTTATTATTATTTATTGTTTATATGATCATAGCACCTAGGAGCCCCAGTCACGGACAAGGACCCCATTGTACTAGGTGCTGTACAAACACAGAACAAAATGACAGTCCATGAAGCTCTCAGCGCCTGGCAAGCTGAGCCCTTGAAAATATGGCCCAATGTGTCAGCAGTTTAAAGTGTCTGTTGATTTTCAGGTTGTCTATTTTCAGTACATACTGCACATTAGTTAATATATTTTTATGTATCTTTTTATCTGTGATGATCTCATTTCTCCTGCCTCTCTCTCATTTATTTTACTTTTTAACTCTACGGGTATTACTGTAGACTCCTTGAAGCAGGAGTTCTGAACACTGTTGTCATAACCAATTAAATAATTATATATGCCCCTTAATGTATATATCTAATTATTAGGGCTGTCAGTTAATTGCAGTCAAGTGATCAATGCAAAACAAATTAACTAGATTAAAAAAATAAGTTGCGATTAATCACAATTTTAATCACACTGTTAAACAATAATTAGAATATTAATTTAAATGTATTGTAACTATTTTGGATGTTTTTCTACATTTTAAAATATATTGATTTCAATTATAACAGAATATAAAGTGTACAGTGCTCACTTTATATTATTATTTTATTACAAATATTTGCACTGTAAAAAAGAAACAAAAGAAATAGTATTTTTCAATCCACTTCATACGAGTCCACTAGTGCAATTTCATTATTGTGAAAGTGCAACTTGCAAATGTAGAATTTTTTTTACATAACTGCACTCAAAAACAAAACAATGTAAAACTTTAGAGCCTACAAGTACACTCAGTCCTACTTCTTGTTCAGCCAATTGCTAAGACAAACAAGTTTGTTTACATTTATGGGAGATAAGGCAGCCAGCTTCTTATTTACGTCACCTGAAAGTGAGAACAGGCGTTCACATGGCACTGTTGTATCCAGTGTTGCAAGGTATTTACATGCCAGATATGCTAAACATAAGTATGCCGCTTCATGCTTTGATCACCATTCCAGAGGACATGCTTCCATGGTGATGACGCTTGTTAAAAATGCATTAATTAAATTTCTGACTGAACTCCTTGGTGGAGAATTGTATGTCTCCAGTTCTGTGGTTTTACCCACATTCTGCTATATATTTTGTGTTATGGCAGTCTCTGATGACTACCCAGCATATGTTGTTCGATTTAAGAACACTTTCACCGCAGATTTGACAAAATGCAAAGAAGGCGGCAATATGGGATTTCTGAAGATAGCTACAGCACTGGACCCAAGGTTTAAGAATCTGAAGTTTCTTCCAAAATCTGAGAGCGATGAGGTGTGGAACACGCTGTCAGAAGTCTGAAAAGAGCAATACTCCGATGTAGAAACTACAGAACCTGAACCACCAAAAAAGAAAATCAACCATCAGTTGGTGGTATCTGACTCAGATGATGAAAATTAACATGCGTCAGTCCACGTTACTTTGGATCATTATCAAGCAGAATCCGTCATCAGCATGGACGCATGTCCTCCGGAAATTGTCAAAAAGTACAATTAGTGCTATATTTAACACAATTTGAGACAATTCCCATCTCCTTAAGAAAAAGAGAAATTTGTTTTCATTGTCAGAGTGGGTGTTAATACAACTGCCACAGGCCGGAGTTTGTAAGGGCTAATCTAAATTCTGCTTTCGGATATGTGTGGGCAGTTCCCAGTGACTTCAGTGGGACTTCAGAGGGCAGAATTTGGTCTTGCATTTCTGTTTTCATTCCCTTTCTTCTTAAAGTAAATTAAGAAAGGAGACGAGTGATGTTCGAGATTAACTAAGGGATGAGAGGAACATTTGGAATTGATAGATCATTGGGATGGCTTCTGTGATGAGAGCCTCTTCAGATTAGTTGGTTCTCACTGAAGCAGAAGTTGTACTGACTTACTAGGTTCCAAACTGGCAGAAATTTTAGACTGGCTTTCAGTTAGATAGAAAAGGAGGAGTGGCGTGTGTGCACTTGCATGCACAGGTGTAGTTTAACTCAGATAATCTAACCTGGATATCCAACCCGCATAACAAGGCGGAATGTAGAGTTCTGGAACAAAAGAAGGGTATTTTGATGTACCAGAATGTTTACATGGGGATACAAGTAGCATAGGAAACTAGCAAGAACTACATAGTAGTGCCCCCATAGTCCTCTCTGCAGAAATTGCCTGAGTCCCCCAGAACCAGCGTATCTCATTTGACACCAGTGGTGAAAGTACACAGCCCTTTTGTTGAGTAAAAGCAGCACAAAGCTGCTCCAAACTCTGTAGGTTTGGCCAGTGGAGGATTCCCTGATGCGAGAACTGAAGAAGTCAGCCATAAAGTTGCCTTCTACTGTCTCCCTTGCAAGCTCTGGTGTAATTGGTGTTCTGGGATTGGGGAGCATATTGGGGCTGCAACTCACAGCACTGCAGAAATTCCAGGCAATGCTGGGACTTACTGGCAGTTTGGGACAGGTTGCCATATCCTATGCAGGCCTCCAGAGCTCTGTAAATTATTCCATGGTTTGCAGAGCAACTCAGGATTAGGAGGATTCAGAGTGTATCAAAGCAACCATAACCTTTCTTGCCCCCAGACTGAGAGTTCTGCCTGCACCTATTAGAATCTCACATGCCTGACCTGTTTGGTCAAAGACTCTGTACTTGTGCGTTGGCTCTGGGCCTTCTCCCCTACTTTCTTGGAAATGTGGCTGCAGTGAAATGATGCTGCCAAGTTCAGCCATCTGCTGAGGGTTTGTATAGCTGGGACAGCTGCCTCCCGTGTGGCTCCTCCAGGCATTGGATCACACTACAGGCAGCCTGCCTCAGTTTCCCCTCTTGGACTGTTCCAGTAAAACTGCCTTTCATGCTTTTTATTTGTCAAAAATACTCCTCCTTGATGACTAAGTTTACTACTATAAACTAAACTGCAAATAAAACTCAAAATACCAAAATAAAGTCCATTCCTAACTCCACAAAAGCCCTAAAGCTTCCTCCTCCCAGACCTTCCTGCTTGGGGCAACTCTCCAGATCTCAAGGTTTTCTCTGCAGAAGCCTTTTCTCACTCTGCATAATCTTCCTGAGCTTCCCCCTTCATTGCAGCCATCTTTTGCCCCTTAGAGGGAATTACCTGATTTAATGCATTCAGCACAGGTATGCCTTATTCTGTAATCAAGCTTGGTTAGTCTAGGGTTACCATAAATTTTCCTAGATATTTCCTTTTTTTTTGATTCCCTGTCTGAGCAGATATTTCAAACAAGAGGAAATGTCTGGGATTTTTTGTGGAGCAGACATAACAGCTCAAAAAGAGCTGGCTGCACGTCCTGATTGGTCCCTCCGCTGCTGCCGCAGCTGCAAATCCCACCCACCCAGGCCCTGGCTCCCAGTCCTGGGGAGAGGGAGAGGCAGGGAGGAACTGGCAGATGGCAGGTGCTACATCCCGGGTCTGTGCCAGCTACCCTACCACCATGATGGAGTGACACTGCCCCCCACCTCGAGAGTAAGCCTGCAATACCCTCACCAGTATCCCCTAAATACTCCCTCCCAGTACACACACAGTACACACACAGCGCTCCAGAACCCCCCAACTGTACCCACCTCTATCAGCTCCCCCCACCCCCCGGCAGTATCTTCTTTTTGGGAATCTTGAAGATGGTAACCCTAGTAGTCCCAGCCCTTAAGGGGCAAACCACCCTGTTATAGCATGTCATAAGAGTTATGTGGCCTGAGTCTGAAGTCACACCAGTATAGCTCCATCAACTATGGTGGAATTACTTCAGACTTTCACCACTCTGAGATCAGAATTAAGGCAGGACACTTGATTTTTAGATATAAACATGACAGGCTGAAGCTTTGTGTAAGGGATCACTGGTCACAGACCTAGGCCCATATGTCCACAGGAAGTGCCCAGATTGTGACCGCCACCGAACAGCTCTCTAAGAACTCTGGCCCACTAAAGGCTCCGCCCATGAAGCTGCTGACTGGAGTGAACATCCAGCCCCACTGATTGGCCCAGACATACTACTTACGCCAGAAGGAGGCACAGGATGTTATCTGAGCAATGGCATGAACTTCTGATCTATTGCTGTACTGGACCCTAACTCTGGTTTGACCCTGGCACTGTTCCTGACTCGACTTTGACCCTTGATATTGGCGTCTGACTCTGACTTGACCCCTTTCAGAGTAACAGCCGTGTTAGTCTGTATTCGCAAAAAGAAAAGGAGTACTTGTGGCACCTTAGAGACTAACCAATTTATTTGAGCATAAGCTTTCGTGAGCGCTAATGCTCAAATAAATTGGTTAGTCTCTAAGGTGCCACAAGTACTCCTTTTCTTTTTGACTTGACCCCGGTGCTGTTCCCTGGTTCCTTACTCCAGTGCTGACCCATAGTATAACTCCTGACACTGATTGTGGCTCAACCTTTGGCGTAACTCCTGACCTCAACTCTGGCCCCGACTTTGGTGTAACCTTGACTCCAACTCTGGCTTTGGTTCCTGACTTCTGGCCCTGGCTCTGACCACTAGGCCTGACCACCCATTCCCTGGTCTCTACGCTCTGTTAATGAATAAATAAAACTCTGCATGGTGGTACTCTTCCAAGCTCCGCCTTCAAAATATACTCCACCCGTGTGAGTCCATAAAATGAGGGCTGATCTACACTGAAAACTGCATTGGCCTAGCTGTGTCTTTCAGGTGAGTGAAAAAGCCTGAGAGACATAGCTATGCCAATCTAACCCCAGCATAGACAGTGCTAGGTCGATAGAAGAATTCTTTCATTGACCTAGCTACCATCTCTCAGGGATGTGGATTACTACAGGTACAGGAGAACCCCTCCTGTTGCTATTGTGTGTGTCTACACTGAAGCGTGGCTGCAGCTGTGCCACAGTAGCAATTTACATGTAGACATGCCCATATGTAAGCGGGGGAATGGTGCTGCTATTGCAGGGAACTTTCCTGGCTTACACACTACCCTGGTGAAATGGGCTAGTGAAAGGATCTGAGTCCTCACTCCCACTTCCTTTACCCAGAGGCCTGCCTGACCTCAAGGGCTCCCCTTCCATTCTCCTGTGTGGCAGAGTCCTTGAAACTCCAACAAGGCTGGGCCCAGGATTCCTGGGGCCTCGACCCCCAACCTTGTTGTGATCACTTAGGGCAGAGGCTAGGGTGTCCCCACTCTGGGGTGCTCTCTCTGCACTGGACACTTCCCTGAACCAGTGATCGTTACACACAATTCAGAGCAAACACAATTTATTAAACAGCAATCAATTTTTTTTTAAAAAAGGAAGAAATGAGAAAGGTTAAAGGAAAACACATAACCCCACTCTGTGGCATGGGGACATCATGGGCAGCATCTCTGGAATGTCAGGGCGGTTCACAGTCTGTTCCTCACAGTCCCAGGCCTCCTCCTCAGGCCTTGGCGGTACTGCAGGGATGCTGCGGGTTGGACACTTGCTCTGGCGTTGGCCACACGCCCTCAGACTTCTAAGTGGCAGGATCCTTCTTCCCAGCATTGTCCCCACCCCATCAGGGTTACGATCCCCCTCCAAGTCTGGCCTGCAAGGCCTCTTGGCTGGGGTGTCTCCCTGCGCAGGGCCCACTGCCGAGGGTCCCCTTCGCTCTCCCCAGCTGCTCACCGCACCCGGCTCTGGACTGCTCCAGCTCCACTCTGCCTCAGCTCCGGCTCCACCACTCTGTCTCAGCACTGCTGCTGCTGCTACTCTGCCTCCGGCTCCCTGGATTGCTTCTCTGGCCCCTCTGGCTCTGGTTGCTGCAGCTCTGCTCCCTGCACAGGGCTGCTCTCTGGGCTGCTTCTGTAACTCTGCTCCCAGCACTGATCTGCTTCCTGGGCTGCTTTTCTGGCTCCTGTGGCTGGCATGGCTCTGCTCCCCACCTCAGCTTGGGCCCCGGCTCTCTCCTTAGCTCGACCCCACTCTGTCTGACCCAGCTTACATGGAGGAGGATGGAGGACGGGACGCCCCTGGCCTCCTGACTCCCTGATTAGCCTGCCCACCCTGTCAATCAGGCTGACCTGGAGCATTGGCCTCTCCCCATTGTTCCTGGGGACTGTCAGTCTCAGGGTTCTGATTTCCCATCAACCCTTTCTTTTGGTACTGGGAGCTAGCCAACCAAAACACCCCCACTGAGTTTTAGTAAGGGGACAAGAGTCCCCTTACACATAGATACTGCTCACAGTAGATTGCAGCAGTGGTGCGGGAACTAGGAGTGCTGGGGGTGCTGCCAAACTCCCTGGCTTGAAGTAGTAGTAACAAACACCAAATACATGGTTTCCATCATCAGCACCTCCACTAGAAAAATTGTTCCAGCACCCCTGGACTGCAGATGTTCAAAATAAAATCATGCATGCAGTCTGAATGCAACTGGGCGCCTTTGACTTGACTCCTTGATTGGGAAGAAAATGGTGGAATGTACCAAACGCCACTTGTAAACATCAAAATTAGATGTCGCCCACAGAAATGCATATCTGGGAATCTCTGTCTCTTTTCTTACATGAGGAATGAAATAGTTAACAATGCTGACATTTAAATTATCATCATTAGGCACTCAAGTTAACATCTCAATGAGATGGATGAGTGGATTTGGTCACACCTCAGAGCTGTTATTCCAGATTTTCGGCAGACTCACAGACACCCCTAGAGCAGTTATACTTGGTCAGATTTGAGGGTTTTGTGTTGGTTTTTTTGGCAGATGTATGAGTTGGAGACTTAAGGGGAAAAAAAAAGAATATGAAGAACATGAGAACAGATTCAGAGATGTACAGATATACCGTATCATTGCATACTGGCTCAATCTGAGCTCAGAGTCAAGCTAAATATATTTTGTAAAAATAGGTAACCTGTATATCACATAAGAATCTAGGTCACAGATGCAGATCAGAAGAAACACTCATTCCATCCCATAACCTCATTTAAGCCCTACTGATTGCATGTCCTTTGCCAATGGCATCTGGGGATTTTGCAAGTTAGGTGTGGGACCCACTATTGGTCTAAAATGAAATGGATTCTGATTGTAGGTTTAATAACTTCTTTGAAGTTCTGTTGTAAGCACAGCTGTGTATCTCTTTAGGGTGAACTGTAATGTTGCCTCTTGTATTTACAAATATTTTTCCCCCTTTGGACAAAACTTTGTCCTGATTGTAGCTGATTTGCTATTAGATCATTAATTATAATCATTATTTTTATTACCTTACCCGTGGATTTATGTTTTCTTTTTGCTGAAATATAGAAATTTCCCACATGTTCTAGTGTCATGTTTAAAACTCTTTAGGTATTTTTTGTTAAGAACCATCACACAGAGCTAACTCCTGTAGCTTCAAATATAAAATGTAGTGATTTTTTTTCTGAGTTCAGTGTATATCATTTATGCCGGTAACATTCTTTTCCTTGGTTTTGATGTGCAGGACTTCAAAGCGGAGTGCTGCTGATAACGAAAGGAATTATGAGCTGGAAAAGGATGTGGACTTGTCCAAGTCTCTTCAGCAATATCTGGCATACCTAGGTATACTCTCGCAGCCTGCAGCTCCAAATTTATATCCAAGGATGAAGAACGACAAAGCTTCTGTCAAGGTTGTATCTTTAGATGCTTTCTACATTTAATATTAATTCCTTCCTTCTCCTCTGCCCTCTCCCTTTACACCCTGCTACCAGCGTTTGTTGTTTGAGTTAAGACACATAAGAAACTGAATAAAAGCAGTCCCCCCCAAAAAGGTGAACTGGTTAAGAACCTACCTCTTATGTTCTGTATTGTTACAGGGTCTGCTTCCTGCATATGCCTCAACTAAAATGCATTGTAAAATCTAATGCAATAAACTCTCAGTAGATAGATAAAAGCTGATGTATTTGTCCACAGTCAAGAGACATGCTCAAATTTTTAAAAACTGTGTCTTTAACAAGTTCATGGAATGCAATATGGTATTTTGAAGAAACTGGCAGATATTCTTGACCTCTTGGGTAATGTTTTGGCACCCTGTAATGTCTTAATGTGTTGGCTGTTTGCATGAATGCAACCTGGAGGCAGCAGGTGCACCTAAAAAGATTCTTATGAGTTAGAGAGTCAGGCATGGAAGACAGATTTTACAGATGATATGCTTGGTATCTAAACTAAACTGCCACAGCTGACAAACCTCTTTCCCCCGCTTGCTGCCTTAAGAGCTAATGACTCATATACATAGAACTAGCAAGACCATCTACAGTAGCATTTTCTGGTGATTCCCAACAGTGGTACAGGTTGTACCTGACATTTTATTTAACTGCCACATGTCTGAAATATTCTGGAGAGACAAGGTGGGCGAGGTTATAAATTTAGGCTCCTACCACCCCAAACTGGAACCCATATGGGATATCATTAAACAGTTACAACCCATATACAATGGGGACCACATTCTGAAAGAAATCTTTTCTGAATCCCCTTTTCTGGGCTTCAGCCAACCCCTCAAGCTCATCAGAAGCAAGCTCCCCAAAGACTAGGACACACCAGCTCAGAGTGGCACCAGAACAACAAATGCAAAATTCCTAGTCATATCTCCACTGCTGTGATGCTCAACACCCTCCCCAATACACCTTCAGGATTCATGCGTCCTCTACATACTTATCACAGCAAGTAGTATGCCCCATTAACAACTATATGAGTGAAACTAGACAATGACTATGCTCTTGAATGAACTTGCACAGTGAACTCACACAAATGATAAAAGACAAAAACATCATACCACCTGTGGACGAACACTTTTCACAAAGTGAATCAGTCTATATCTGACCTGTCTGTTCTCATCTTCAAAGGAAACCTGCACAACACCTTCAAAGGACAAGCCTGGGAGCTTAAATTCATAACTTTGCAAGATTCTAAAAATCATGGGCTGAATAGAGACACTGGATTTATGGTGTCTTACAACAATCTATAACCCACTTAGCCCCCCTCCCCTGCCTTCCCATCCCATTGGTTTCCCCACGATGACTAGAGGGGTGTTAACACCTTGAATGGTCCCTGGAAATATCTTACGCTAAAAAATCCACCTTGTAGCTGTGACACAGACTACATTTCCCAGAAATGAAGAAGAGCTCAGTGTAAGCTCAGCAGGTTGTCTCTCTCACTAACGGAAGTTGGTCCAATAACACATCACTCACCTTGTCTCTTTAATGTCCTAATAATATGGCTACCACAAAATACAAGTATTATGGTCCGAAATCAGAAATATCTCAAATGTCATGGACTGGAGTAAACAGCAGTAAGTTAGAATTTATGTGATATGACAACAGGTACTTATTTAGGATAAGAGAAACTTTTAGGCAGCAGCAAATTAGGTATGGGAACTAATGAATGGGCCCACTCCCGTTGGTGCCTGAGCTCAGCTTTTTGAGTGTCCGGTTTTGATTCTGAGGACACTGAGTGAGGTTGTCATTCTTTGAAGCCTCAATCTTTCAGGGAAGTGTAAATTTGCCCAAATGATATTTCAGTAGGTGCTGTCATGCAAATTCATAAATAATCCATATGTCTGAGATCTTCTGTAGGGAAGCCTGCCGTGATAACACCACCCACCAACATTATTGAGTGTTGCCATGGAGATAGGTACTTAGAAACCTGAGGGAGTGAGATAAAGAGCAGAAAATCTGGAAATGAAGCACATATAGAAACAAACTGTGGGATTCTTTCCACTGAGGAGCATTTTAAAACAACTGATCGTGACTCAGACTGCGTTATCTGTAATACAAAATAGAAGTAAAAAACAGACAGCAAATAATGTCTCAAAAGCTAATTATCCCTTTTACAGTCTCTTGGAGACCTTTCTCACCTCTAAAATTCAAAG
Source organism: Eretmochelys imbricata (assembly GCF_965152235.1). NCBI lineage: Eukaryota > Metazoa > Chordata > Testudines > Cheloniidae > Eretmochelys > Eretmochelys imbricata. The sequence goes on from NC_135573.1 coordinate 248,858,588, forward strand.
GCAGTTGCTGATCTTTCAAAAAGTAATAAGTGAAACGTTCCATTTATACAATGTATTCCTGTGTAAAAGGAGTAGTATTTAAATAAAATACAAGCTAGCGTGTTTAAGAATCTGCTAGACAGCTGACAAGCAATGTTAACTTCATGGTTTGAAAAGGAAAATAACTTTAAGAACTGCATTTAAGAGTCAAACCACTTACCAAATTGAAAACAGATACAGATTTTGCTCAATTTTGATTGCATACCACAGTGGAAACTGCACATCTTCATAATTTTCTCCAAATATTGATGAATTCTGAGCAGACATTAAATAATTGTATTCCTCTTTTCATCTTCTGTACTTTCTTTATTAAAAATGCAGGAAGACTAGAAGTTCTATATTCTACTTTCCCTTAGAATTGCCATCTTTATTGCTAAATATAGGCTTCTCTCTGGCTTCTTCTTTCTGCCCCTTCCATCAAAACATGTCCTTTCCAGGTGCCAGTTGGATCCCAGAAAGCTATTTATTGTCTTCTGCCATCCCATCCTGCCTGTAGTGTTGGCAGAGAGCACTACACTGTGCCTGGCTACTTTGGCACTATCTCCCTCTCCTGGCTATGGGGAGGTGTGGGTGAAGTTTGTAGGAACAGCATGTAGAATTATAAAACAAATGCTAACAGTAGGCCAAATAAGATAATCTAAAATTGCTTTCATGAATGTGAAAAGCTAGTCTAAGAGACAGTTCCTGAATATATTCTGATTTGCCCTGATAGCGTTCTGAAATTTAAAAAGATGAGTGCCTAAAATAAGCTCCTAAATTCTTATTTAGAGGATTTACAGTATGAAGCTAAACTTTAGGAACCCAATTTTGAAAATCTTGATCTGTAGTTTTCCTTCCATCTCTCAAATATATTTATATTAACCAGAATAAAGTGGTTGATTTGCATATTCATCAGGTTGCAGCTCAGCAATTGTGTACGACATCATTCTAAAATGCACATATAAGTAAATATCAGTGAGCTTGAGGTTTACCTCACACACCACAGCAGCAGTAATAACCATCTTGAGGCTTAAGTCGTGGAACACAACAAACTTTATCTGTAGTTTACTGTCAGTTACAGAAGCCCCAATGATTCTGATGCTTGGAGCAGTTTGAGTTCCTCGTGTCATGCCTTTTTTTTTTATTAGCATTGTTTTAGACATTATCCATTGCAAGCTCAATAGGTGTATTTTAACATTTGATAATCACCTCACCAGCGAGTAAACCGAAAGTCATTCACAAGGCTTGGGGAGTTTCTTTCCCAGAGCTTACAGCTCTAAAGAACATTTCACTGTAATTCTGTTGGAAAAATTTATTCAGGAAATGAGCACTTGGTGGCATTTGTCCCTTAGACATTAGCTGGCATTTTTTTCACCGAGGCCTAACGAGGGCTTTACCTTCTCACAAACTTCTGCAGTGTAAATATTTGTGAATCCTTTCAATCAAATACTAGACTTAATTCACTCACTCACTCTCTGAAAAGGCATGGCTTTTAGGTAGCTGAAAATACAGAATCACAAAAGCTTCAAATTACAGATTTTTCCCCTAAATTGGAGCAAGTTTCTTCCTTTCAGAGAAAACTGGACTTATTTACATCCTGCCTCTGCTGAAACCTAGGCAGGTAATTCATTTTGTTGGATTAGAATGCCCAAGACATATTTGATACTGAAGAAATTTTGGTATTAAAGGAGGACAAGTTTTGCTGTTCACAGTAGCCATGCTGGTATATTGTGGATGGTATTATAATAATCCTATAGCTGGGTCTCCTGGAAAGCCTCGGAATGAAATCTTCAACAAATGTGACTGAGAAGAAGGAGCAAAGGCTACTGTGGCAAGGAGAGAAGAAGAAAAGTGGCAGACTATGGAGGCAAAGGACCTCTAAGGAAAGAAAGGAAGAGAGGGGCATCTGCGGGTTCATGCCACTCTGTTGAGTGGGGGAAAGTGGAGACAGTTGTGTCTCAATTTGTCATGCGGGGGTGGTTCTTTTATGCCTTTGTGCAGTCATGGGAGCACTTTTTATAAGCTTCTGATACTAGAGAGATGGGGGCTATATATATATATATATATATATATGTGTATATATATATATATATATAAAAACTGGTGGGTAGATGTTTGCCTTAAAGAGGTAGATGTACTGGAAAAAGATGCTCTGTTTTCCATCTGGGGATGAGATAAAAGGCTGTTACCTGCTGTTGAGCACTTGTGCTGTATGTGCTTGCTGGGTCTGTGAGGCTCTCCTGTTGTTTCTCCTTGGGATGGTAGGGGATATGAGTGGGAAAAGTTGGTTCTTTAGTCCCGTTCAGGTATATGAGAGTTAGAGGGACCCTTCATTGCTCCTTTAGTTCCTTGTTGGGGGCAGGAAATCCCTACTTTTCCTTTAGCCCCCTGGAAAATGGAATGAGAGGGAGTTCCATTTCTCTTGCCCTGAAAGGAGCTGCTCTGGTCAGAGTATGGTGATGGAATAATTGTGGGCTACTCCTGCAGTAGCACTGCCTGTTGGTGCTGCTCTCCACTGGAATGTTTTTTGATACTAGAAATCTTAGGCCCTAATTTTGGTCTGTAAATAAAACTAACATCTATTCTAAGTTTGAAGGAGAATGTTTAGCATATCAGGATCCTTGTTTATGCCTGGCAAACCGATAAGAAAATTATAGAACTGAGCAGAAGCTACAGGGGAAGGGGAATGGATTGGATCAACTGTCATTAGATGCTGGCAAGGGGAGTGGGTGTGACTGTGAGCTATTGATGGGAGCTCATTTTGCTAAGGCCCTACCGTCAATCAAACATTAACCCCGCCCCTTCACCCCATAAGGCCTGCCCACCAGTCACCGGAAGTCCCACCCCATGGGGTATTACTTCTGGGGTCAAGGTGGACACATGACCGGAAGCAAGGTGTGTCATGGACCTCTCTAAGAACTCCTCCCACTGTCCTCTACCAATCGGGATGGGTTTTGCCCTGATAGGAATGCCCCGAAAGAAGATTTGACCAATCAGGGGGAGTTCCAGGATGGGGTGACCTGTCTGGAAGTGGTCCGTGTGACCCCTCTAAGAACTTCTCCCACCACCTTCTACCAGTCACGGTGGGTTTCAGCTGCAGAGGACCGCCCCGAGAAGAGATGCCCAGTCCACCTTCCAGAAGCTTCCTAAATTGAAAACCAATTGCTGGATGCTTCTATGAAACATCTAGTACTAATATCCCGGTCTTAGAAAATTTGAGTGCTCAAATAAACAGTCTAAAATATACTTTGAACTTATTCTTCTGAACAGCATTAATACTGATAGGGTAATAAAAGAGATCATGGGGCATGCAGTCACTACTCATTTTAAATCCAGAGCATTAACTCAAAAGAGCAGAGCCCTAATTGATGTAATATGGATCACTGTGTCAGAGTCAGAATAGTCAGATACTGATTTTGGTATCCAACTACCTCTTGGTGTGCTGTTGTATATGACTGTTGCAAAATCAAAAACCCTTATGCAACATGAACTTTAAGTTCTGCTTTTAGCCGTCTGAGTATAAATGAGTAATTTGTAATGTAACCTCTATATAAAATAAATTCTTTAGTGAAAATATAAGGATGCAAATTACAGAGGATCTCTCCAAGGCTATATAGATCGTCTGTCAGTCTAAGATACGTATGTGGCCCCCTTTATGGGTATCTGAATGTTTATAGACTTTATTGTCACAACACTCTTATGAGGTAGGGAAGTGCTATTATCCCCATTTTACAGAGAGAGTAATTGACTTGGCCCAAGTCATACAAGAAATCTGAGATGGATCAGGGACTTTAACCCAGGTCTCAAGTCCTAGGTAAGTACCCTAGCCACAGCACCCTCTTTTTGCCTGCTGTTTTCACTTTTGCTTTAAGAAGGGGCAAATTCTGTAGGGGAGAATTGTACTTCAGCTACAGACCTGAGTATTTTCACTTCTATCTGACTATGGATATAACCCAAGTAGTTAGAGATGTAAATATTGAGTTTTAGCACAAAAATGGGGTACAGAAAGCAAGGGGCCAGTTGGTGCATTTTTGAATATTTTACCCTATACTACTGAACATTATCTACTATGGAAAAGAAACCTCTATCTACTGAGAATAAGAATCTGTGGTTTCATTTAGGAGATTTCACAGCTCATCCATTTGTAAAATAGGAATGATAATTTACCCTACCTCACAGGGGTGAGGTGAGGATTAATTAAAGTACGTACAGTGCTTTAAAGATAGAAAGTGCTATATAAATGGTATTATATATGCTAAGTATCAGCTAAAAGTCATCAGGAGATTGGGTCATGACCAGTGTTGCCTGCTGGATGGAGTAGGAGTAAGGCTTAGCAGGCAGAGCAGGAGCCAGGGCATGAAGGCCAGAGTCCAGGGTTGAGGCAGAGTCAGAACCAAGAATTAGAGCTGCCTGTTGAGACATTGCCTTGAGTTGGGGCAGGCAGGGGTAGGGCTGGGTTCCAACACAGGACTGGGACTGGGTGCAGGGAGACAGAGAATGTGCAGGCACTTGCACTAAGCGGCGAACAAGCTGGGGCTGGGGCTGGACTTAAGAAGAGTCCTGCTGGCTTCCTCAACCAGTCAGAAGGGGCGGTTGATAAGGGGCACTAGCTGATGTGACTCAACTGAGCTCACTAGGTTTCAGGAGACCAAGCTGATGCAGCTGCAGGGCCATACTGCTGACACAGAACGCTTATACAAAATCCCAGGTCATTAATTTTCAATAATTTCCTGGATTCTACTGCACCTCTCAGTCTTATGTCTTCTAATCTACTAAACTCAAGTATTTGGAGTTTGGTTCAACAGGTATCCTCCTTGTAATGTGACGCTTGGTTTGCTGTGTTATGATGCAAATATCACACATTGTGCTTCAGTGCTGAGTGCTGGCTGACTCACCATGACCAGTTCAGCAAATAGCAGATGGTGGAGCTGGTGCAAATTTAAAAATGTCGTCCTTATTTAGTTTCAGAGTAGCAGCCGTGTTAGTCTGTATCTGCAAAAAGAAAAGGAGGACTTGTGGCACCTTAGAGACTAACAATTTTATTTGAGCATAAGCTTTTGTGAGCTACTCTGAAGCTTATGCTCAAATAAACTTGTTAGTCTCCAAGGTGCCACAAGTACGCCTTTCCTTATTTAGTGTTAGCTCATAGAAGACTTAGGTGGGAGTAGGTAGAGTTGCCAGCAATTTTAACATTAGTCTTGCTTGCTTAATTGTGTGTGTTAGAGGGGAAGGTTGTTACTTACAATATAACACCATCATGTTTGTTTTTTGTGAAAAACTCACTGCAAGCAATTTTTTATAATTGATGGAGATTTTTAAGGTTAAGGCTTGATTCTGCAAGATTCTGAGAACTCTGGCTTTGATCCAGCACAGTACTTAAGCATGCATTTAGCTTTAAGCATATGAATAGACCCATTGACTTCAGTTTAAAATGTGTATATTCCTCCAAGACTTGTTTATTATGGGTGCCTACAGTACTTCAGCCTTTAGGTAATGAGTTAGCTCAGTGTACCAGTTTCACCATATCCTTACAGAAAAATTGTTTAAACACCATTCTTGGAAATCTTACACTTCCATAACGGACTTATGACATGTGAGCAAACTATTCTCAGGGAAGAGAACTGGTAAATCCTAATAAACCCATCAGCACTGATTACCTTGATGCACAACTCCTATAGGAATTATTTAAGCTCAGTACCAATGTGGACACAAGAACAAATGGATATAAACTGGTCATTGGGAAGTTTAGACTTGAAATTAGACAAGGGTTTCTAACCATCAGAGGAGTGAAGTTTTGGAATAGCCTTCCAAGAGAAGCAGTGGGGGCAAAAGATCTATCTGGCTTTAAGATTAAACTTGATAAGTTTATGGAGGAGATGGTATGATGGGATAACATGATTTTGGTAATTAATTGATCTTTAAATATTCATGGTAAATAGACCTAATGGCCTGTGATGGGATGTTAGATGGGGTGGGCTCTGAGTTACTACAGAAAATTCTTTTCTGGGTATCTGGCTGGTGAATCTTGCCCATATGCTCAGGGTTTAGCTGATCGCCATATTTGGGGTCAGGAAGGAATTTTCCTCCAGGGCAGATTGGAAGAGGCCCTGGAGGTTTTTCACCTTCCTCTGTAGCTTGGGGCACGGGTCACTTGCTGGAGCATTCTCTGCTCCTTGAAGTCTTTAAATCACGATTTGAGGACTTCAATAGCTCAGACATAGGTGAGAGGTTTTTCGCAGGAGTGGGTGGGTGAGATTCTGTAGCCTGCGTTGTGCAGGAGGTTGGACTAGATGATCATAATGGTCTCTTCTGACCTTATTATCTATGAATCTATGAGTTCATTGTCAGTTCTTTGACTCACATCATCTGGTAAAACTAAGGTTTTTGTTTGCTATGGAAACAAAGACACACTGACACTTCCACTTCATGCATGTCATTCCATTAGAACCTATAATCAAGAACATTAGCCAATAGGAGGAAGAACTGGTAGAGAGGCAGAGCTACAGACTAGCACTGGATAGAACTGTGAAGGCTAAGACTAGGAAGTTCCATAACTGTTAACATCTGAGAGGGAAAGATGAACCTTTAGGAGGGCCAGGCGGGCAGAAATGACTTGGGAAGCCAACAGGAGAACTGGGGCATCACCACAAAAGTCAAGAAGGGCTGCAAGCACTTTGGTCTTAAAATTTGTAACACAACTGAAGTAAGAACTTGTACGCAAGGGAAACCAGAGTACTAATCCACTCTTTTTTTTTTGTTTAAAAATGAGAGAACATACAGTTTTCAATCAAATCTGTGCCAACTACATTTAGAGCAGAGCAAATTACCATATTATTTGCAATCAGATGCCAGACCTTTCTATTACACTGAAATTGCACAATCAGGATTTAGAGGCAAAGTCTTCACTAGTTCTGATAAAAAGAGACTCTGTGGAGCCATTTTGCTTGATCATCAATAAGCTTTTGACACTAACTACAGGGTATTAATTAACATTCTTTTCTGATGTAGCTTTTAAATGGGTTCAAAGATACAGGTCTCAGAAAGAAAGCAAAAGATATTTATGGAAGAATTATTAGTGAACCATTTGGCTGGTGTTATGTAGGAGGCCAGAAGAGATTATCATAATGGTCCCTCATGGCCTTAAAATCTATGAATCTACATAAAAACTGTGAGCATGGTGATCTGTCTTCCATCATGGCTGGACTACAACGGGGCTCTGCTTTAGGTCCTTTGCTGGTTTAAGTGTATATGAATGGTCTTTCCAGTACTGGAACTAAATGTGGTGGTTTCTTGTATGGTGTCATGTCACAGATATATGTAAGCAAACCATTAGTGACAATAGAAGACATTTTAATTCATATTTGTCCAGAGGACTAAATTCTGCTTGTGGATGCTTTTGTTGACTTTAACTGTAATTATATATAGGCATCCTAAGGCCTAATTTGGTCCAGGGTGTCTAAATGTCTCATCAGCCAGCTTTCTCTTAATATGAAAGTATACCACAACATTGAGTACCATTTTTGTAAAACACTCATCCCACATGCTGATATAGTAATTGTACTATACTTTTTGTGGTCTTGTTTGGATATGTAGGATTTATATGAGCATATGGTATTTCTGGCGTAGTGCTTTTACATATGATGCAGGGGTGTGTAGTTCATTCACTACTGAGTTTTGTTCTAACTGAAAGATGTACATCTATTTTAATACATATGTTGAAGAAAAGCTTTAGCTTATTGTGCTGTTGATGGCTTTTGGAAAACTCTTATTTTCTCTCATTATTGCCCAAAGGGTTCTGGTTTGAATGTGTGTTTTATGTTGCAGTTTATTTTGCCACCTTATCAAATTGGCACTGTGAACTTTGTGTTAAACTATTGTAATTAGCTATTGTGTCCCCACTGAAGTCAACGGATGCGAAGGATGAGTTAAAGTTTATAAGCACTGAATGTGAAAGGTCCTGTGAAAGTGCTAAGTAAAATTATTTTTTGTGATGCTGTGTCTTTCTATATTCTTAAAATGGGTTTTCACCAACTGTACGCCTCTTCCACATTGGGCAAATGGTTCTCCAAAGAAAGGCATGTTTAGGCATAAATGGTAATTCAGTGCACCACTGCTCTGTTGCCCTCACGTAGGTGAACTGGAAGTTAAAAAGTTATTCCATCTCTTACCTGCAAATTAACTGACATTCACCGGCCTCTTCTGTATACATCTCAACCTTCTTTTTTTTCAATAGCTCTTTGCAAAAGAAAATGCATATTCTATAAACTATCTCAGTGTGCATCTACAACGTATAGTTTAATGTGCCCTTCTGTGAACTTTCAAAGGGAAAATGTCAGTTACTTAACTTAACCACACCAGACATTGCCCTGATAATTCTGTGTTCAGAAAGGTTAATGTTTAGGTTTTACAGTATTTTTGATAGTGCCTCATGTGGATTATCTACATCACTCCTTGAAGGGTGATATGGGATTAAAAAAACATTATTTAAAGCAGGAGAGCCAGAATTTTCCAAAAAAAGCCTTGTGACAGCTTAATATAATTTTTAAGGCTCTTACAGCAATGACATGACTTAATTGAGTACCATAACTACAAAACAATGCATGTTATTTCCATAATAATGGTTAACAGTGTCTATTGTCATGCATCCAAAAGCACCACAGAGGGAATTAACAAGTCCCTGTAATCAATAGCAATTCAGGATATTAAAAAACAAACAAACCACTACCCTGCTCAGGTGTTACCCTGTCAAACTCATTTAACTTTGAAATTAGACAAACCAGCAGTGTCCAGATGCATGAGTCTAGAATAAAACAGCACTTGAAACAGGACTAGCACAGTGGCCTTTAATGTTTATTATTAGATTTGAAAATAAATAAAGTAAAAAGAAATAGTTACCAGATTCAAAGCTCTGTAGTGTAGGTAGCTCCGTCCCCATTCCATAAAATCGAAAGACTGTCTTTCATGCCAATTGACATAGCAATAGCTTATTCTTTATTAGATACTGTGTTTTAGTATTGCATTATTTACCCATGCCTTGTCTTTCCTGGGATTTCAGGCTGCATGTTTCTATATGCACATTTGTCCTTGTAGAAAAGGAGTACTTGTGGAACCTTAGAGACTAACAAATTTATTTGAGCATAAGCTTTCGTGAGCTAGAGCTCACTTCATCTGATGCATTCAGTGGAAAATACAGTGGGGAGATTTATATACACAGAGAACATGAAACAATGGGTGTTACCATACACACTGTAACCAGAGTGATCACTTAAGGAGAGCTATTACCAGCAGGAGAGCGGGGGGGCGGAGGGTGGGCAAACTTTTTGTAGTGATAAAAAGGTGGGCCATTTCCAGCAGTTGACAAGAACGTCTGAGGAACAGTGGGAGTGGGGGGGGGGGATAAACATGGGGAAATAGTTTTACTTTGTGTAATGGCCCATCCACTCCCAGTCTCTATTCAAGCCTAAGTTAATTGTATCCAGTTTGCAAATTCATTCCACTTCAGCAGTCTCTTGTTGGAATCTGTTTATGAAGTTTTTTTGTTGAAGTATTGCCACTTTTAGGTCTGTAATCGAGTGACCAAAGTGATTGAAGTGTTCTCCAACTGGTTTTTGAATGTTATAATTCTTGACGTCTGATTTGTGTCCATTTATTCTTTTAAGTAGAGACTGTCCAGTTTGACCAATGTACATGGCAGAGGGGCATTGCTGGCACATGATGGCATATATCACATTGGTAGATGTGCAGGTGAATGAGCCTCTGATATTGTGGCTAATGTGATTAGGCCCTATGATGGTGTCCCCTGAATAGATATGTGAACACAGTTGGCAACGGGCTTTGTTTCAAGGATAGGTTCCTGGGTTAGTGGTTCTGTTGTGTGGTGTGTGGGGCAGGACTAAGTATTATTTAGACCGTCCGTGGCAGGTTTTTGTTCTTTAAAACTTCCAGTGACAGAGATTCCACAACCTCCCTAGGTAATTTGTTCCAATGCATAACTATCCTCACAGCAAGGAAGTTTTTCCTAATGTCTAGCTTAAATCTCCCTTGCTGCAGCTTAAGCCAATTTCTTCTCGTCCTGCCCTCAGTGGATAAGTAGAGCCCTGTGCAGATACAAAATGTATATCCACGGATATGCAGGGTGACCAGATTTCCCTATGCTGAATATGGGAAACCTGGTAAAATTACTCATTTTCAAGCGAGCTCAATGGCAATCAATCAGAACTATGCAGTACAAACATTCAGATGAACATAAAGTTGACTGAGCCCCTGTTAAAAAGAAATACTGTGTAGTTCAGTGGTGGGCAACCTGCAGCCCATGGGCCTGTCAGGGTAATCCGCTGGCAGGCCGAGAGACAGTTTTTTTACATTGACCATCCACAGGCATGGCCGCCCGCAGCTCTCAGTGTCTGCGGTTTGCTGTTTCTGGCCTATGGGAGCTACAGAAAGCATCACGGGCTGACCGAGAACAGGGATTTTGTAGGGGAACAAAAGGGAGATGTCATTTTGTGCTAGGCATATGAACAGCTGGCCATTGTCAATGGGTTGGTAATCAACCAAGAGAAGCTAGAGCAATGGCCACATTTTAAGATAAGGAATGACTCTATCCAGTAGTTCACGAACCACAGACTAATGAAGTATGGGCCCGCCTTCTGCTACCCTGGCTTTTTCATTGGGAGTCACTTTGTCTTACACACTCAGTATTGTGCACTGGCCACCTGGGAAGGGAGAAAACCCTTGAAAGAATTACTAGTTGGTTCTATTGGCCAGGCATCTATAAAGAGGTGAGGGATTACTGTGTGTCCTGCCTGGAGTGTCAGTTAGCAGGACCCAAGAGTTCTCTAAAGGCCCGCCTTGTACCAATGCTGGTTTTAGACATCCCGTTTGAGAGGACTGGCATGGATTTGATTGGACCACTAGAGAGGAATGCAAACGGACACCAACACTGGAGATCATGGATTATGTAACACAGTACCCGAAGGCTATTCCACTTTGCACAACTAATGTGCCAACCATGGAACTTATGAAGGTCTTTGTGAAGGTAGAGATCCTAAAATAAATAGTAATGGACCAAGGAATGAACTTCATGTCACAACTGAGGAAGAATTTGTGTAAGCTACTGAAAATCAAATCTTAGAGAACATCCATTCACTGCCCACAAATAGATACCTACTTGAATGCTTCAATGGGACCCTAAAAGGGCTGCTGAGAAAGTTTATGGTGGAGGACCCTTTCCATTGGGATCCACCACTCTAATTTGCAGATGCGTGATTCCTCAGGCCTTAATGGGGTTCTTGCCTGTCAGGTTGTTATATGGTAAATAACCTGGGGGGATTCTAGACCTAATTCAAGGTACCTGGGAGAATCAGGAGCCCATAGGCACCAGCGTAGTGCAGTACATTCTCCAGCTATGAGAGACTCTCAGGACTTTGTGAAGGAAAATCTCTTAAAGGCCCTGAACTGTCTTGAGCAAGCCTATAATAGGGCACCGGCTCATGTGAATTCCACCCTGGCAACAGGTACTGCTGTTGTTGCCCAGGTAACAGTCAAAGTTAATGACTAAAATGGCATGCCGGAGGGACGAGTGCATTACGAGATATAGTAGTCCAGGAAGAGGAAAGAAACCCAGATTTACCATATAAGTCTTCTGAGGGTACGGTGGGACTGTGAGACCTTATTCTTAACACCTTCCTAACACCCAACACCAAATCCAGACCTGGCCCCCAGGCTCCACTGTGCTAAGACCCGGACACAATTTCCTTGCAGGGAAGGCTATTGGAACCCCAACTGACTCAGATATTGCAAGTGGCCTAATCTCTTCCTTCTGTGATCTCATCATGACCTGGATGAACCTGTTTGTTTTTTCACCACACCACAAAGGTGCCTGGATGGAGAGTCAGTGAGAGCACCATCTTCTGTCCAGGAAGGTGTGGAATCTAGTACATTTGGGAGCTTTAGGTGATGATGACCTAGGGATAGTAGACAAATTTCACAGTGGGTGGCGGAGACCCATTGCCTTGGTGCCCAAGGCTTGGGATGACTTGGTTTTGCATTGACTTGAGGAAAGTGAATGGGATATCCATGTTTGACACACATCTCATGCCCCAAGTTGATGAGTTGTTGGAGTGGTTGGGGGCAGAGAAGCTTATCTAGACCTTAGATGTGATCAAGATCTGCTGGTAGATTCCCTTAACCAAGGGATTTTGATGAAAAAGGTCTTTGCAACCCCTTTTGGACTGTACCAGTTCAGGACTGTGCCCTTCAGCCTCATGGCACCGTGGCCACCTTCCAGTGACTGATGGACATGGTTCTGTGATCACACAGCCCAGTATGGAGTGGCCTCCATAGACAATATAGTCATTCATAGTTGTAATTGAGAAAGATACCTTGAGCATATTTTGGTGATCCTACAGGCCCTCAAGCAAGCCAGCCCCATGGCAAACCAGGCCAAGTGCTAGTTGGAATTTCATGAGGTAACATACCTGGGACATAATTGTCAGGAGGGGCAAACTTGACCTCTGATTGAGAAATACCAGGCCTTGAGCAATTGCCCTATTCCATCAACAAAGAAACAAGTTAGATGTTTTTGGGGCCTGGCTGGATATTATAGATGATTCATACCTAGATTCGTCATGATAGCAGCACCCTCAGTTAGTTAAGAACTCTAGCCCCAAGAAAGTTGCTGGTCTGAGGCCTGTGACAAAGCCTTCAGGATCTTGAAAGATCTTCTGAGCAAGTACCAGTCCTCTTCCACCATGACTTCACCCAACTGTTCATACTCCACATGGATGCTTGAGATGTGGAGCAAGGGGTGGTGTTGTCCCAGGACTTCTAAGGGGAAGAACATCCAATAGTGTGTATTAGCCAGAAGCTATTTTCCCTAAGAGAGACTCTACTCCACTACGAAGAAAGAGGCTTAATGAGCATCAAGGGAGGTTTAAGTTAGATATTAGGAAAAAATTTCTAACTATAAGGATAGTCAAGTACTGGAATAGGCTTCCAAGGGAGGTTGTGGAATGCTCATCATTGGAGGTTTTTAAGGACAGGTTAGACAAACACCTGTTGGGATGGTTTAGCTATACTTGGTTCTGCCTCAGCGCAGGGCTGGACTAGATGACCTCCTGAGGTCCCTTCAGCATGATATTTCTATGATTCTGTGATTAGCCCAGAGGTTCAGCATCAGCTAAATGCGTAGCATTGTCTGTTCAAGAGGTAAAGCTCAAAGGTAAATCTGCATGTGCTAGTGTGCCACAGACATGTAACTCAAATGCACTTTCTTTGCTGACAAAGGAGATTATAGCTCTCCACTCTCTATGAACATAAACCATTGTAGAAAATTCATGGAGTGACTATTACTCTGAGGGGGAATCTGCTTCTTGGCAAAGGAAAGATGTTGCAAAATCATCTCTCTAATGGAGGCCGGGGGCGGGGGGGAGGGTGTGTTAAAGTTACTTGTGGGGAAGAATAAAATAATGGCCCCCAAATGAAGAACTGGATAAAAGTTGAAGTTCATTCTTTCATCTTTTGAACTCGTAAGGTCCACTCCTGACCTCTTTCATCTTTATGGAGACTGAGAGGAGGTGTGTTAATACTGGTCTTCTGGCCCAATTCCAATTTGTGTAATGACATTCTAGCAATTTGCATTCCTGTGAAGTATATATTTCTCTGCAATCTGGATTCAGAATGTTACATTTCCTGTTTTAAACTGTTTTAACAGTGCATAGCAACACTACACATCTGTCGGGTTTCATGTCATTAGGGACCAAAATGATCAGCATACTATATATTCAAACTATTCCAATACTGTATATTATTGTTGTGGTTAGTATTTATTTATATTACAGTAACACCTAGAAAGTCAGTTGAGATCAGGGTCCCATTGTGCAAAGCACTGTACAGGTTATGAAACAGTCCCTGTCTCAAAGAGTTGATAATCTAAATAAGATTTTACAACCTAAATATTGCAATTTAAGTTTGTAAAGTATTTAGTGGTCTCTTAAAATGAAAGATGTTGCATAAGTGTTAGGTTTTATTTTTGGTGGGGGGGGAAGAATGGGTTGGTTACTGATAAGCCTGTCTTCAGGTCATGAGTACCCTTTACAGGGAAAACACATGATCTTAACAAAGATGCTTTTAACATTTAATTATACTAAATGTGAAATTAGAGGAGTCAGCTTATTATTGTAAGTGTCATCTGTAGTTTAAAAAGGAATACCAACTACTAAAATTTAATTAAAAAACCGAAATTTTAAAAATTCAATGAAAACAGTTATTTTTAAACAAATAGACATTGTTCTGCAATGTCTGAAACCCAGTCACTGCAGCACTGAGATTCTGAAACTGAAATGAATAAAAACAAAAGGAGAATGGACTTCATTGGATTTTCTTTGTCCAGATCAATATAAAAAGAGCATACATAATTGCAAGCCAATTGAATTTTATGATTTTCTCACCTGTAATAATCTAAAGTGATATTAGTAACATAAGTAACAAAATATAGTGTCTTTTTAAAGCAATCCTTCAAGTGTACCCGAGTTTGCACATTGGTCGGAAGGTTATGTGGCAGATTCTGATTTCTTGATTAATTTTGCTTAGCATTAAAATACAATGGAATGTGTGCCCATGTAATTCTTCCCTTTTATTCCATGCTGACAAGGCCTCAACTGGTGTACTGTGTCCAGTTCTGGGCATCACATTTCAGAAAATATATGAACAAGTTGGAGAAAGTCCAGAGAAGAGCAACAAAAATAATGAAAGGTCTGATGCTGAAAACATAATCTATGAGGGAAGATTGAAAAAATTGGGTTTGTTTAGTCTGGAGAAGAGAAGACTGAGAGGGGACGGGACATAACAATTTTCAAATACATAAAAAAAGTTGTTACATGGAGGAGGAAGAAAAATTGTTCTCCTTAACCTCTGAGGATAGGACAAGAAGCAAAAGGCTTAAATTGCAGCAAGGTCAGTTTAGGATGGACATTAGGAAAAACTTCCTAATTATCAGGGTAGTTAAGCACTGGAACAAATTGTCGAGGAGGTTGCAGAATCTCCATCACTGGGGGCTTTTAAAACAGGTTAGACAGACACCTGTTAGGAGTGGTTTAGTTATTACATAGTCCTGCCTTGAGTGCAGGGGACTGGATTAGATGACCTCTTGAGGTCCCTTTCAGTCCTACACTTCTATGACTCTATGTTCCTGAACAACAAGTAAGTGTTATAATGCACGATACATTGCAATAATGGCCTAACCTAATTTTTTTCACTCCAGGATAACATCCAGCCTGACCTCATTATAGACTACATGATGCAGAAGTCCAAAGGACAAGCACCTGCTTTGACCCAGCAAAAGTCTGCTGAGAATCTTGCATTGAGGACCTTCAATCAACCTCAGCTGGACAGCTTCCCGCCAGAGTCAGATGCAGAACTCGACAGAAATGCTCTGATTTCTGCACTACGTGCCTATGTCGCTCAAAAGATGGCAGCACGGAACAACGATAAAAGCTCCATTGGCAGGACTAAATGGTCTCACCTCTATGCAAATAGGTTCCGTTCATCTCAGACTGGCCATTTTGATGGAACCTTTGCCAAAGAAGAGACAGAAGACTTTAAAATGAATCAGCCATTCCTGCAGAGACCTGGAGCTGTAGTGCTGGGACCAAGTTCAGAGATGCTGAGTTATAAATCTGCTTCTCCTCAGGGTGATCCTAAAGATCCTCTGAATGCAGTGGATGGTAAGATTTATATTTATTTATTTATTTATTTATTTTATCATCTGTGAAGCTTCCATCATATGTTCTAGGCATGTTTGCAAAGATTATAATAGATTTTATAAGCATTAAAATCATCATGTAGAATAAGTTCCCCTCCTACGACTGAGATATTTATATTTATCTACCACTACAATCACAACCGTAACAGCCCAAATCTAACCATTCCTTCCCTACATACTGCTTCCCACGTCCTTCAGCACATCCTCCCCTTATGCATGTGAAAAATGTACTGCATTCCATAATACCTAGCACTTATATAACTCTACATTTTCAAAACACTTTATAAACAATAACTAACTGTTGGAATCCATTTGTACTCATATCAGCTTTCATGCACATCTGTCCCATTGCACAGTACTTAGGTAGAACTGTCTCTTTGTTTTTGGTCTTCTGTTTTCTTTATTTAGCTGTAAATTGGAGGACCCTGGATAAAATGAAAAGTTAGCAAAAAGAGAATAATTACTGAAATATACTCAATCATATAAACTCTGGCATACTGCATGTGAAGGGGAGCAGGTTGTCAGTTCACGAAGACCTGAGATATGGGGAAGCAGGAGGATGAGGGTTTCAGCTGGAATTGGCTGAACTATCAATTACAAACAATTATTTGCCAAATTTGACCTTTTTTTCTATTTGCTAACTGTTCATGAGCAGATCATGATTTTTATGAATTTGTTTTATTCATATTCATATGGCTTAACAGATACTTAACAATCATAGTGTAACATGTCATGGGATCTTGTGATTTATTTCAGTGGTGCTTCATGAGTCAACCTGTATCTTCCTTACATGGCTTGAGGGTAGGGAGAGTTTGGAAAGTAGTGTGCATCCACTTGAACATTTGTCTGAACTAAACCAAGTATTGATGTTACTGTTGCAGTTCAGAGTGCCTGCCAAATCAATGAATCAATCCCTCATGCTCAGCTATGCATATGGATTTGATGCCTTGCAGCTGCTCTTTCTACCTTAATTCCAGCTGATCCTCATCTGACCATGTAGAAAAGGGCTCTCATGAGTCCCTTCCCTAGTTTACATTACCAACAAAGTTTTTTCTCCTTTGTTTGCTTTTGAAACACAAAATTGCTGAAACTTTGGCTTTTTGTCTGAAGGCAGACAATATCTGCAGTCCAATGGATGCCCAAAGTGAAAGCAGTCTTGGTATGGTACCTCGAGGGATTATAGGTTTCAAAGAACAAACTGTAATGTAAATCAAATCCAGATGGCACTGTAGGCACAGGTTGCATGGTTTTGCAGCTACACTCAAAGGAAAATAGGCCCATACTGGTTATACTGTCCTCCAACTGTTCCACTTCACCTTTCCTAGCAGGAGTCGATAGGCAACAAACATATTTAATGCTTACAGTGAATAACATGTTTCAAAATTCATTGGATTGTGCTTCTTTGACTTTCACATGCATAACGTATCCTGTAGTAAGGTACAGTTTTGCTAGCTTGCTTTTATATATGCAGTTATATGAACTTATTAAATGTCCTGAAACGATTCATGTGAAGAATCAGTAGTATTGTTGATTATTTTTTTTTGCTTCTTTGAGTCATTTATTAGTCCTTTTAGATATACATAAGGTAACACATCAGTATATTCACAGTATAAAGTAGCACTTGTTAGAAATGATGGACAGGGACTGAATCTGCCAATCTGAGCAGCTTTCCTGCCTGTAGTAAACTGCCAAAATCCAGCCAGAGGTTTAGCCTAATGATATGATTGCTCTCTATAAATTCATCAGAGGGATAAATACAAGAGAGGGAGAGGAGTTATTTAAGTTAAACGCCAGTGAGGACACAAGAACAAATGGCTATAAACTCACCATCAACAAGTTTAGGTTTGACATTAGGCGAAGGATTCTAACTGTCAGAGGAGTGAAGTGCTGGAACAGCCTCCAAGGGGAGCAGTGGGGGGAAAAAAATCTAACTGGCTTCAAGACTGAGCTTGATAAATTTACGGATGGAATGGTATGATGAGATTGCCTACAATGGCATGTGGCCCGTTGGCAACTGCCATTAGTAAAAATCCCCAACTGCTGGAAATGGGACACTAGATGTGGAGGGCTCTGAGTTACTACAGAGAATTCTTTCCCAGGTATCTGTCTGGCGAGTCTTGCCCACATGCTCTGGATCTAACTGCTCGCTGTCTTTGGGCTCAGGAAGGAATTTTCCCCCAGGTCAGATTGCCACAGACCCTGGGGGGTTTTGCCTTCCTCTGCAGCATGGGACATGAATCACTTGCGTGTTTAAACTAGTGTAAATGATGGATTCTCTGTAACTTGAAGTCTTTAAACCATGATTTGAGGGCTTCAGTAACTCAGTAAGAGGTCTATTTCAGGAGTTGGTAGGTGAGGTTCTGTGGCCTGCAGTGTGCAGGAGTTCAGAGTAAGTGATCACGATAGTCCCTTCTGACCTTAAAGTCTACACAGAAGATTTGCACTGAGGGCAATAGTTGTATATCTGTGGAGAGATTTTGTTTCTTCTCTTGTTTTTCCCCTTTCTCCTCTGAATCTGCCTTCTCCCCCTGCTCCTAATCTTCCTCTAATCGTGCTGGTTGTGTGGCCTTTCTGTACATGTGCAAGCTACCAGCCCATTCTTCTTCTTCAGTCAGTCAAATCATCAGCATTCCCTATTTTTCCTAACATACGTGGTCAAAGTGCCAACCACAGAAGTGCTCACATATTAAACAGAGCACAGGACAGTGACTTGAGTTTGTGTCCCTACTCTGGTCACATGTTTCAGAAGTCGGAAAGGAAGAGAATAAGTCTGGCAGAACAACACAGAATGCCTCGAGCAGATCATCAGTGAGAGTTGGTGGGGAACAAGAGGAGGTTAACTAGGGAGCAGGAGGGAGACACTCATGCACAGGAAAATGCCTGGGAATGTTCTTAAACCACTCATAACTAACAGGTGTGAAAGACAGAGGGTGCCCAGGAGTGGTGTGATCTGAGCAGGCACTGGCTTTCGAGACAAACTCCAGTTGTTAAAGTAAAAACCTGCCAACTGCACAAGTCGATGTGCAACTGAGCCCAGCTTTGTCCAGACTAGTTTGATTCATGAATCATTACATTTTCAGGCTCCCCTGCCTAAGCCCAAGTGAGGCATTCACAGGGATTTTTATGAATAAAAATCAAGTTTTCTTGTTTAAAGTACAAAAAACCTTTTGAAAATACCCCAAGCATCCTATGTCATGGTCACCAACCAGCTCTTTCTCAGGTGAATTCACTGGTGAAATCAGTATTATAATAAATATATGAAAACCTAATGTTTACTGTTTGTCAGGATGCTGGTCCCTTAGAATTCCACAGCAATAGCAGGGATAGATCTCAAATCCTCCAGCTCGAGGTAAAGGAGATTTTTGTTAGTAATGCATGGCCTCCTTGAGATAGTTCAGCGTTCCCTATTCTGATTCTATCCAGTACTGGGGAGAGGAAGAGTGATATGGGCACCCTGAAGTTTACACGTGCACAGACATGCATGCACACACATATGCTACCTGCCGTATTACAATATCCACTAACTTCTGACCCTCTTCTTCCTTGTTTTAGGAAATTCATAGGAACTAACTGAAATTCCCAAAAGAGTTTTTCAATAAATACAGGACCCAACACAGAGGTCTAGAAATTCCCCTTATTGTATTTCAAATGGGCTTCTCATCTTATCAGCTGAAAATGATATACAAGAATGGCTGTGTGCCAGCACAAGTGGGAAAACATCCATATTTAAAATAAACAAAAACACTTACTTAACAGCATATTTATTAGTCCAAGGTAGATACACAAGCTCTCTCCCCAGACCTTTTTACAAAGCAAATCATTTTCACCAGCTTGTATTGACCGTCTGGATAAACTTCTGCTGGTGCTCATTCTGGCATACTTAAACACATCACATTCCTCAAGTTCCTCAGCACTGGCTCTGCTCTGCAACTCTTCTGGTTTTTTAATAGGTAAGACAGTAGTGGTTCAATAATGGTAGCATACAGTACTGTAATGCCTAGTTTTTGTCAAGTTTGAAGTCAGCACTGGCATGATGCTGTTTTTCAGGAGTTGTTCTTTTTGATGGGCAGTTTCCTGGTGACATTGGCTAGATCAGGAATAGCAGCATCACAGGGAGGCAGGAAGCTTCTCGTACTCTGGTTTATTCCGTGAACCAGAAGGACCTGCAGAGAGCCTGTTAGTGGAATCTGGAGCAGGGCACATGGCCATTCATATTCTCTTGTGTGATTTCTCTTGCCCTTATTTCCATTTTTCAGTTGAGACTGTGCTTTGTTATCAGCTATGAACCTATGGAAGTGGACTAAGGAGATAAGACTTTGCCAGATAACAGATACAAAGAAAAGAAGAGAGCTTGAAAAAAGTAAAGTGAAATTGAAATGACAAGATTATGTTGGCAGCTTGTTGTTCAGTAACTCAGTTGCTGATTTGGCAGCTGGTTCTGATGTGAGGACATTAAACTGCTCTTTAGAAAAATGCAATAATGTTACATTTATATAACATTTTTAATTAGATGTGGCCTGAACCAAAATCTTGGATCTCAACTTTAGGGGGAAATTTGGGTCTGGATCTGAATGTCATGGCTGGTCAGGATCTGTATGGAGTAGAACCTAATCCTGGACAGACAGAGATTAAAGTCTTCTGGGGCCCAACGCCAGTTTGAACTTGGAAACCCCCTGACTTCCCCAGTTTACAGCAAGAACTTAAACTACATGATGTTACCACTGTCCTGACTTATGTTGTTTATCTTAATTAAATGAACATACTTTATACTCTTTTTTGTTCAATGAAATAAACCCTACACACTTTTTGCTAGGATTTAGAAGCCTAAATCATGTTTACTTTCAGTGAGACTTGAGCTTCTAAGTGCCTAAATCACTTTTTAAAATGAGACTTAGGCTTCTGAGGCATTTTAGAAAATGTTACCCTAAGTCTAATTTTTTGGTACAATGACTTTTAATGTCCAGGAGGTCAAAGTCCCTGAGTTGAGTTTGCTCATTGTACTATGGAGGTGGCTTCTAACTTTTTTGAGTGCTGAAAATTAGCATTCAGTATTTATGTGTATGCTAGATAGGCAGAAGTAGATTCTTAGTGTAATCTATATGATAGAAAGAGTTGATAACAATTTGTAAATTTCACTTTTCTCTTTGGGGAAAGGTGCAGAAAATACATAAAATGGTCATGAAACCTTCAAAATCTTGATGGTCCAGAGATTACACATGTATTCATGATCAAAAACTACTGGAAAACAGTCATTGATTTTGTTTTAGGTTTCCACTGTTCTTTTTATAGATTCACTGAGGTCATGCAATCATACATGGTGTTTCAAACATACTCTTTTGTACTATGATTTGCCATGTGTATATATATCAACATACCTGAAAAGCTTTTTTTGTTTTGGGTTGCAACGGACATTTAGTCCATTCTTCCCTATTTGGTTTATTTGCTTCCTCTTCATTATTTTGCCTGTTGTTCCTGATCATTTTCATCTAGCTATACAAACAGTGCACAACCCAGAACTAATGCCTAAACCGAAATTTGGCATTTGCATTGATTTGCTAGTATTATTAAATCTGTGCAGTATAGTATCCCACATTATCATCCTTAGTGTGTTTTTTTTAATGGCTCATCTTCTGAGCTAACTGTTGAGCTTCTAATCTTGCAGAAGGCTTCTGGGATTCATCCTGGCTAAGTCTGACTAAAGCTTTTTTGATTTCTGCATGCCCATGCAGAGAAACCTAGATTCATCTGTTCTTTTAAAATACCCAATTGAAGAAAGGCATTTAATCATTTTTTTACTGGTTTTTGATCACTGGTGACGGTCGTCGCTGCTGGCCGCCAGTTCCCGCAGCCCCCGTTGGCCTGCAGCGGTGAACCGTGGCCAGTGGAGCCGCGATTAGCCGAACCTGCGGAAGTGTCAGGTAAACAAACCGGCCCGGCCCGCCAGGGGCTTTCCCTGAACAAGCGGCGTCCCAAGTTTGGGAAACACTGACGTGAGATATTCATTTCCTAATGGTAAGTGGAGGCCAGTAGTAAACGATAAGCCAAACATGTGTAACAGTTGTACAGTATTATGCAGCACACTTCAAATATAGCTCCCAATTCTACCAAATGGACTTACTTTGAATAGAACCTTACTGCACAGGTTCTTTCATTAGTGCAAGGAATATACACTAGCCACCTCAATGGGCTACTTTCATCTTGTTTGGAGGCATAGAATATACTTTTCAACACAACTTTTAAAAGCAATTTATAACCCTTTTTTGAGATATCAATGTTTCTATGTTGTTGTTTTTCCTACCTGACACTACAGACCTAAAAATACCTGCTTTGTAAACAGAGAGACACAGACGCATGGTAGCAAACTGTATAGTGAATTAGTGGGTGAGGTATTATCTTTTATTGGACGAACTTTTGTTGGTGAAAGAGACAAGCTTACACAGAGCTCTTCTTCAGGTGAACTGGTGAATTAGTAGTCAGTATTGATAAGCACAAAAGAGATCATGTGGCTGAAAAATGGTTTCTGAGACCATAGGAAACCTTTAATTAAGTGAGGCATCTCCAAGGGAGATTTGGATAAGGTCTGCAGAGTACTCAGCCCAGTGGCAATGAAGTGTGAGTGGACAGTCAAATAAAAGCTCTTTTTTTTGGATGCTCATTGGGCTGTTACAGTTGTGATTGTAGTGGTAGATAAATATAAATATCTCAGTCGTAGGAGGGGAGCTTATTCTACATGTCTTTCCCCGTTCCAAAATTTTTAATAATGTTTTATCTACTTCCCGTATTTAAAAATTTCACAAATATATAAATAAATAATCACACCAGAAAGTGTGTTTATCCAAAATCCTTATCCTTAGCTATCTCTTACTTCAGTAATGATACCTATACAACTTATTGATAGACAAGACTTATAATATAAAATATGGCTCAATGATTGATTCATAGAATGGTGGATAGAGCTGAATCATACACCAGCTGACACAATATTCCCTACATGTAATTGTAGTCATCATGCCTGTGCTATTTTAATGTAATCAAATAAATAACCATCAGGCTACCTTAACAGTTATCTTAATTGACTACTATTGTCAAGTCACTTTAGGTCACGTTAAGTCAGTTTAGATTGGAAAAGTGTGATGATTCTTGGTGCAAAGAAAAACAGCAACAATTTTGTGCTAGAGACGTGAGTGCAGCTAACGAAGCCATACTGACTTCTATCCTTCAGCATCTGTCACAAGCTGGTCGTGCACTGAATTGGAAGCCTGCTTTCTGAAACAAAGTGCACCTCCTGTGCAAGGCAGTCATCTGTCATCAGACTATGATAGGGCTCACCAAATCCAGCCTTTGGGTGTGCTATTATATTGTTTCTGTAAGTGGAAAAGATGTCTTACATTTTCCTGAAAATATTATAAGCATATAACACTTGCACAATGTTTCTCTCTTGCATGTAAATAAATCCAGTGATCATGTTGGTGATTTTTTTTTTTGACTCAGAAAAATTTATTCAGGATATATTGAAAGACCTGAAGAAACACAAGGTGAACGTGGATAATCTTAGCCCACTGGAGCTTGATGAGATGGCTGATATTATTGCTGACGCCATTCAAGTTGTTGATGTAGCAGAAGAAAAGCAAAATGGAGCTGGAAAGTTTGAAGGAGAGACAGCAAAAGCAGAAGTCAAGGAAGTGGATGCACAAGGAGGAGCAGATTATGAGACTGGACTAATGGATGCCGATTTTAATATACAAGGTACTAGACCAAAAAGATAAACATGACAAAAAGCAATTTACAGTCATTTTCCTCTTTATTTTAACTGCAGTAGTATGGTCTCTCTTATTCATTGATTTTTAAAGAAGACAGGGAGGGAGAGTTTTTGTATTTTTTGGCAGAGGTCGGGAAGGTTTCAGTCTTCAAATTTGCTTTTTACAATGTAGACATGTATGCAAGGTAAATGTGGCTATTTGTGAGCTCTGGATCTTCAAGCTCCATAAACAGGATAAAAGGTAAACTGTTCTATGTTATTAGGCCTAATTTCTCATTCTTGAGAATGAGATGTTTAAACAAAATGATAATAAAAAGAATTCTTTTTATTCCCAGAATCTTGTTTTTAAATATATAAATGATAAAGCAAAAACATTTACCCCATTTTGCTTTACAAGTAATCATATTTTCATGTACCGTAATTGCATGCAGACAAAACTCTCAGACAAGCAAATATATACAAGCAACTTCTTCCTCTTCCTGCTCAGGAAACTAAGGAGATTCACTATACTTATTTGGTTGTGTTTGAACACAGATTTTTGGTGGTCCAGTAATCAGTAATCCAGCTACTGTGATTTTCATTAAAAACTCTACATTTACTATGCAGAAAGATATGATATATTACAGTTTTTACTTACCCCTCTTGTATGGTAGGACATGCTGCAGTATCTCAGATACCAACGCTGTGTGGTATTTTGTGGCAAACGTTGACTTTTAAGTTACTATCTTTTATTTGTTTGTTTATTTATTTATTAATGGGAACAGAACTCTTGTCAGCAGAAGTATAGCCCAAATTCCTTCTAATATGGATTTAGGGAAATTATTATTTTTTTTTTTATGATCACTACTGTGTCTGGTTTAAAATGAAACAGTCCTATGGGTTTGTCCTGAGTCACACTGGGACAAATTACTGAGATATAATTCTTAATGTTTTTCAAAAGAAGAACCATTGACTTCAGACAGTGATGTGATTGCAAAGTCTGACTATAATTTAACTGCAGAATGGTGATTCATTTCTGAAGTCTCTGCAGCATGGACAAAAATAAGTTCTTTTTTGTTCCTTCATAATAACATAGTCATGTCAGCATCTGTCAACCAAAAAAGCGCGTGCACAATGAATACATTGCTGCTGTTTGTTTATGTATATAATTATGATATTGCTTCTAGCTAGAGTCATTTTATTGATTTTTTTTCTGAGGCTTTGGTAAACAGTGGTAAAATGATAAGCAATACCACTGCAGTAGTTAGCATAATACACTGCTAATTTGACTCTAATTGTGCTGTTTCTATTGACATTGCGTTAGTTTGCTGTCCAAATGCAGCTAAAAGAACAAAACTGAACTACGCTTTTTACTTTATCCTTTCACGAGATCATCTTAATGTTTAATCTCTAGTAAAGAAGCTATCATTAAAAAAGTAGAGTAGTCCATGAGTAGTCTGTGTTTTAAAAACAAAGTTCTGTATTTTATAACTACATGTATACCCTGTTTATGTCTTACAGATAATGGAGGACATGAAGAAGATGCTAGAGCTGATAAAAAGGTAAAGTAAAGTTTGTTAAACCAAATATTTCACACTATCATGTCAGTAATTATTTCTCTATAGTTTTATTTTGAGGCATAAAATAAAACATTCAAATCGATATAATTCTTATTTATTTACAAAATGTACCCACTCTGATTTATACATAATGTACATAAGTTGAATAGATGTTTAATTAAAATTTAACTAAACTGCGAACCAGAAGAAAAATATCTCAGTTTAGCATCCTCTCAAACAAAAGCTTGGGAATAGATCCTGAATGTCAGACAAACTCAGGCTCCCACAGGAATTGAATTCAAGCACTGAGGAATCTCATTGAAAATATCCTTTTACAGGTCCCACAAATCTCAAATCTGGGGAATGTTAGCAATAGTGACTCAGGTGACATCTCCTGTTGAGATGGAATGTGAGTAAAGAGGCTCTGTCTGAGGAAACATTTTTGCAGGAAAAACGATGAGACCTTAAATCTCAAGGATTCAAAATTGACTTCCATTAATTGGGTTTCTGTATCATCACCCTTTCACCTCCCCATGCAGGGATAAAATCTGCTTAAACTGATGAACATGAGAGGAGAGATTTTCAAGGCTCATCCTCTTCTGGACAGAAAAACCAGGATCCGAAAGACAAATTGGCCCCAAACTGTGACACCAGGCTTGGGACCTCAGCTAAGCAGCAAATTTGAGGATATTTTTGTGAGCCTTGGCTCAGAACTTGGGCACTTAATTCATTCACTAGTTCTTTTGAGTATCCTTGATTCTTTTTTCTGGGTTGCATGTAGAAAAATTAACTCAGAGAAGAGTTTTGGCAAACCAAAGTGAGAAATTCTATGCAATGTACTATGTCAACTGTCAGGTTGTAGCTAGATCTACCTTAGTGTGTCAAGAAGCCATCCATGATGTGTTTATAACCAGGTCTCACCAACAGCTGTCCATATACCAGGCAAGAAGAATACACTAGTGGACCAGTTCAGCTGGAATTTCAACCATCCACACAAAATTGCTCTGAAGAACAAAGTGCTGCACTTGCTGTTTCACCAGTGGGGTATTCCACAAACAGATCTTTCAGCAACACTTTGAATAGGAGAGGTGACAGAATGGAAAACAGCTCTACACAAAAGAACTTCAGATGGGGTTTATAAGCAACCAGGCACCCCTCTCTGGGATAGCCCTAGATATAGCAAAAATTTATGTAATGAACATAGCCCCCTCTGTGAGTTTTCCATGAATATGCCTTGATTTTACGAATTTGTTTATTATTTGACTTCATTAGACACATCAGTTCTATGATCAAATCACAGCCTATGGATTGCTCACAAACTACTTACCACAACAATTTGCTAGAGACAATTCACTATTCCTGCAGTGTAATTGGACACCTAAGTCACATGGTATTATTTCTGCTTCTGATGTGCTATCTCCTAAAAAGCTATTCAGATATTTTCAATAGCAACACTCATGCAAATACGTATTTGTAAAAGTAATTTGCATCATTTCTCATTTTCTTGAGCATAAAATTTTACTTTCATCAATATTCACAAAACACAAACATAAGGGACTATAAATACTACCATATATTGAATTTGAGATTTGGTTTTCAAACAAATATTTCTGAAATCTTTTTTTGCCATATTCTCCCAATTCTGTTCTAAGATGTCTCAGAGAACAAAGGTTATCAAGCTGAAAAGAGACATTTCATTTTGAAACAATGTAAGTCCTACAGTTAAAGTTAACACTTAAGTTTGACATTGCATATAAATCTTATAACAATATAAAAACTCTCCCAATATAGTGGAAGCTTTCAAGATTCTTTTCATATTGTGCTGTAGTTTTATTTTCGGAATGTAAATATATTTACATATACTCTTTCTTCATGTAAACAGATCCTGCAAACACTTATTTTAGTAGTCCCAATCACATGAGTAAGGGTTTGCAGGATTGGGTCCAGGTGTTGTACGTGATAAGTAGACCTATGCCTCCATGTGTTTAATGTTACAAAGAGCTCTATTCTTTTAATACAGGAGAACAATTTGAGTTTAAAACTAATGGACTTCTTGAATGAGAAATCATTAACACAAAATCTGCCGGATAAGCCTACTTCTGAAGAGTCCTTTAAGACTGAAACCAAGAAATCAGAAGACTCAGATTCTTCTTCTTCCTCAGAAGAAGAAATGAAGGTTGGTGTTGAAAATGTAAAGAGTGAGACTTTCTCAAGGGAACTGGCAGCTGAGAAGAAAACTGAATCTGAACCTGACTCTAAAGAGCTGAATGAGATCCACTACTGGATTAAGAATTCTTTGATGCGGGATGAAAGTGCCTATGAAGAACCTCAAAAAAAGATGGGAGAAGGGCTACAGCTAGAAGTGAAGTCTTCTGAGGAGGAGGAATATGGCTATATTGTGACAGAGAAAGAGTAAGTATAGTAGCAAACTTGAATTGCATTTTTTAAAATGGGGAAATGTAAAGTGGTTGTAACTGATGAAAAATGAAAGTAAAAGAGGAAGATGCTATTTACTGTACCACTTTTTGACACATCAGAAACACTTTTTTTGGCAGCCAGCTCAGTACTTTGATGGAATTATGAGAGTAGAGATGCCATTCTGTCTGTGTAGAAGATATACAATATGTAGGCCCTTTACTTACTTTTTGCTTGGTCCTCTGATGTCCCCGTGATCTGCACAATATGTCAGTCAGTGTATTTATGGTTAAGGATGTGCGCTTTAAATATCTGACTTCAAAGTAGCCTAAATATCAATGCCTGAGTCATTCTTCAGAAAAATGATACACAATAACAAAGCACAACATTTCCTTTGTGGTTCCATTTTGATCTGAAAATAACACAATCCAAACATCATGAACAAAGCTAGCTGAGAATGAAAGACCTAATGATTTCAGGACATGTAACTAATGAATTTGACATTTAATACTATACTTCAAAAAGACAGCACCTCCCTCCATGTGAAACACAGTGCTTTAAAGAGGGGAAAAACATTTGGAAGTTTAAAGTTTAGACTTCTTTTTTTTTTACTTATTTCTTGAATAAAAAGTTTGTGTTTTGTTAGAGGCCCCCCTCAAGTGGTGTTGAAAATGATTAACTGCTAGGATAAATCTATGTTCAGCACCATTATAGAAAGTGTGACTGAGACTTCTGTAATGGTGCTGAAAATGGGTTTATCCCCTCCATATGAGCAGTTAAACCATTGTCTACAACCATTGAGGAAGGACCGGGAGGGGGACCCATTGCTGACAACCACTGCTAGAAATCTGTTATTTTCCTAGTGTACACAGGGCCCTACAGAACAACCGGACAGTATCTGACAGAGAAGCTCAATGACCGTTTAGCTAAGGGTTTGAACAGAGTTGTTTTTCTTGAATTTTGGTGCATTAGATTTTTTGCTTTTGGGGGTTAGGCAGGTAAGGAGTGGTTGTTAGCTATTTCTGCTGGGAGGTGGGGATACATTTAAAAAATGATGCATTTCAACAACTGTCCTCTTTTCATATCTTTAGTACCTTTGCTATGGTATTAAGTTCTCCTAGTATAACTCTTGGAATGATTGTTTGTAATGAACTAATAGTAACAAACACCATTGCCATGTTTGAAAATGGAACAATATCCTCTACAATGGGATATAGCTATAAGTATGTGTTATGTTGGCATATATTCGTACCTAGAGAGAGGGAGACATTGGCACTATAGCTAGAAAAATATTTAATCTACCTGCTTATCTGTAATACAAGTGGAAAAATTATAGGGTTCCATACAAGTTCAGAAAATCTGTTTTACATTTTACCCATTATCCTTTGTATGCATGCATGTTTTATTTTTGTTTTAAAGTTTCCATTGAACTCTGAAATATTTAAACATTAAGCCATGGTAAAAAATATAATAGGGTTCAAGAGCAGGGTTGAAATTTAAAGCCTATTTCTAATATGCCTACATTTTGGAGCAATGTACAACATGCGGCAGCTTCCCTGAATACTTTTCAATTAGGACATTCAAGTTACAAAGCTAATATTAAGGTTTAATTTATTTAACCCAGTAATAATTTATACACAGTAAATGGACAGGTGAAATGCAATGTCAGATGTAGTGCCTAAGTTTAGAATATTATTCTCTGTATATTATATAGTTTTTTCTTCTTCTCCCACATAAAGCTATACATTGCCATTCTTAATATGTCAGTTTTTTTTTATTAGCCAAACTGTTTTGTAATGATGAAGCTTCATATTTACAGCTGAAACCAGTAGTCAGCTGGAAAAAACAAAAAAGTCCTACATATTTATAAACTGGGGATGTCAGTTTGAGTTTTTTTACATTCTGATCTCAAAATGCAACTGAAAAGATTGCACTCAGCGGTATAGTTGACAGATGTCAGAGGTGATTCATTCACTATTAGATTCTCAGGCTTCCTTGGCTTTGCAAGTGTGACCCAAGGAGATATTTAAGATTCTGGCATTAAACTCCTCAGATGACAGCTTTTAATTGCGCCACAAAGCAGAGATAATATTTCCATGTAATTCTTAAAGAAAAGATTTGTGATAGTTTAAAGACTTGTCATAATGGCAGCCTGGTTGTCACTAGCAAGAACAATCGGTCACTCCTGCTGTTTCGTCTAGTGACCTTTCAGATGCTGAGAGCAGTACAATCTATACAAACCGTACTATCCATCTGGGCTAATCTTAGGAACAAATTGACAGTCTGTGTAGGCAATTGTCTAGAAAATCCTCTTGGGTGCTGCTTCAGCACTTTATTATGGTGAGAAACCAATCAAAATGGGTTATTTCCTTTATTTACTGTTTGTCCCCTTTAAAAAAAATTGGAACTACTTCTGTAGATGCTTTTTTATATGGGATTTGTCCTTCCTGGAAGTGTTAACTCTTTCTGCTAATTGTAGGTCTAGTCTATGGCAAATTTACAAGAAGAAAAGTAATTTAAAGGATGTTATTTTATATGTTTTTAACTTTGGTGTTATAATTATAAAAGTTTCTCATATTATGACATGGATGCATTGATAGGGACTCCAAAATTAAGGATAAAAAATGATTTTGCTTTTGAGAGTGCCATTAACCCCGCCTCTTTTTTCCCTTTTGTTCAAAAATGGAAAAATTCTTCTTAACAGACAATAAAAATGCCAAAATAAAGTGCATTTTCACATATAGTCCCGTGAGAAGGAGAACGAAAGCTCTCTCACATTTACATACCTTTTAGCCTGTGGGAGCATGCACTGGGTTGGAGACTAGGAGACCATGACCAACATTCTTTTAAATGGGTGCCTAAAGTTAGGCTCCCAAGTCCATTTTTAGACATTCAGCATCAGGGCTGGTTGGGAAATTTTTAACAAAATAGTTTTCCATTGGAAAATGCTGGATTGTCAAAATTAAAACTTTTCATGAGAACATACGAGTTTTGACAAAACTTTCTTTAGGTCCCCGATGGAATTTCTGGTCAAAATCAGAGAGCCACCCAAGAATAATCAATAATTTGGGAAAAACAGCTGAGTAAGGACTTTGAACCTAGGTCTCCTATATCCCAGGAGTGTGCCCTAACCACTGAGCTAATGGCTATTCTGGCAAAGGGAGGTGTGGTCTTTCTCTCTGTTTTTTTTTACAAAAAACTTCAAAGGGTCTCAGTTCCATCCTGATATAAAACAGGACAAATTCTGAAATCTCAAAAAGTTTACAAGACAAGAAATAGTTTCCCACCCAGCGCAACTCAGCCGCCTCAGTTTGAGTGATTGCAAGCTGCTGGATGCTCAGTAGTTTGAATTATCAGGCTTTGTACAGGTTTGGATGTATGGAGTTAGGACGCTAACTTTGAACATCCATTTTTGAAAATATTGGTCCAGGAGTTCAAATCTCAACTCTTCTGCAGATTGGCCTTAATAATTCTGTGTGCTTCACAGCCTTTATTACTAAGCCAGGCTTTAGGTGTCATTTGCCCCATTTTTTATTTGGAGTATGATTCTGGGAGATTGCACAAGGTTACTCTGAGAATAGATTTCATCTGTTCATCATCAGAAGACCACCATGATGGATATCCACTTACCATACTGAAAAACCACAACCCATCCCCAGAACCTAGAAGCAAAAAAGCACAGAGTTATTAAAGAAGTATGTAGGTAATCAACAGTCATATGTGAATGATATGTGTACTGCATGTAACCCTTCTGCCAGGTGATGCTAGGTCCAATATCAAGAGGTTCCTCTTAACAAGATAAAGCTCCCACCCAGTAATCTGGAAAAACTAAACACCTCCCCTTGCCTCCACTGAGAGCCAGTGCTTCCCCACTCACAATGACTGAGTCTGTGTAACAAAAGAAAGCTCTTAATCAAAGGGAGAGGTAACCCAGCGTTAATTTGGGAAAACACTGTAACAATGACTTGAAAGTACAAAACTAATAAGTGACACACCCACCCCACAGTATCTTAGGAAGTGGCCTTTTTCTCGGTTTCCCACCTTGTGGTATGAACATCCCAGGGACAAATGTCTCTTAACATGCCGCTCCCCTTTCCCTCCGCTCCCTGCTCCAGTTTGTTATCCGAGGTCAGCAACGTCCCCAGAGTCCAGGGATGCAATTGGGTGGATTTGCCTCCTGCCCCAAAGGGGAGAGACTGGTTGAGTGATGCCTGTGCTTTTGCTCACCTGTGTTTCTGCTGTCTCTGCCACTGCTTGTCGCTGTCATTGCTGTCATCACTGCTGTTGCTCAGAGCTTCAACCTTAACTGCTACCTTTCGCTGCAGTGCTGTGTTCTGAGGTTCTACCAGAGAGGACAGTTCTCAGTGATTTCAACTCTTTAGTGATTTCACTGGGTAGTGAGGAGCCTCTCTGCTGCTGCCTATTTTACGTTGTCTTTTCACCACAACACTGTCTACCAGGTCTAAGGTTCAGCCCTCTTAGTTTAGCTTATCAATGAGTTCAGCTCTAATGGTAACTGAGAAAGAACCAGGACTCTCAAATGAATCTAGGCAGCTATGTTGTTAAACACTGGAGACGGGGAGGGATGGAAGGAGCAAATGGCTTCTGGGACCCTTTAAACAGGTCTGCACCACCAGGTAGGAACACTTGTCCCAACCCCCTCTGACTTTAACTTGGATATGGCATCACTACCCCCTGTTTAGCAAGTGAGATTAACATTTAGGGTGCCCCTCCTCAATCAGGGCATGTTAAGTACAGTCCTGCCATTCTTTGCTTATATAATAAGGATAACAACATTTCATTACCCTTGCCTTTAATACCAAAGTGAATTTTAACCCTAAACAGCCAAAACTGATCACTTTGGCAACACAGGTCTGTCTGCTGATACCCGAGACAGAGTAGGTCTGTCTATGCACATACAGTCTGCTCCAGAGGTCTTTCCCCATAATTCATCACTAGATGTCAGGGGAGAACTCTTTCAGACCCTGTTTACATACATAATCATAACATAGTACAGTATGGTGAACTGGGGAAGGGGTCTGTGGGCCTCATTTAACCTTTGGGTTGCACTTTGGACATCTCTGAATTAGAGTCTGGGATTAGTCTGTGAGATTTATGCTTTATTTTTGTTTACAGTGTCAATAATTAAAATTGAACTACTGCAGTATCTCCTAACACTGTGTAGTAAATTTTGGTAAACATTGCTATTTGTAATGGCAATGACAGTACTGTTCATTACAAAAAAGTAGTGTACTTAGTGCTCAGGAGAGATCCTGGGAGGTGAATCCTAAAGCTCTGAAGTCCTGTAAGTACAGTACAGTCAGTTACAATGCAGGCTTCCCTACACTGCTTCAGCAATATACCTCAATTCTGTACTATCTTACTGATGAGCAGACAGGCCTCAAGATAAATCCTTTATTATGAACAGAAACTATGTACAGAAATGAGGTAACAAAACTTCCTAGTACTCTGGGTAGCTGCAGCCTGCAACTGCCCTGTCCTGGGTTTCTTTCTTTCTTTCTTTCTTTCTTTCTTTCTTTCTTTCTTTCTTTCTTTCTTTCTTTCTTTCTTTCTTTCTGTCCCAGCAGGAAGTGCATCATAGTCACAGGAAACCAAAGTCTGCATCTAGAGTGTAGAGGAAATATGGTATCTTTACACTTCCTGAATTACTTACTCTATAGTGCATCTTCCCTTTTTTAGATCCCTTTTAAAATTTCTTCATTGAACTAAAACACTTTTGAATAAAACTAAAAAACTATTACAAATAGAATAAAATATTTAACAGTCCGTTAGGTTGCTCTAACAAAACATTAACATGTCTTGATCAGCCCCTTAGGGCATTTAAGCAATCTTCCCGCTTTGCTGCATTGCAGAACCTCTTTAGGCAAGTCCTTGTCTGTAACCAACTGTTTACTCTCATAGGCAATAACAGGGTCAGTATAGGAACTGTTTTCTATTTGTGTGTCTGCTTTTACTTTACTTTTCTCTGCCAAGAACATAAGAACATAAGAACAGACATACTGGGTCAGACCTAAGGTTCATCTAGCTCAGTATCCTGTTTTTCGACAGTGGCCAATGCCAGGTGCCCCAGAAGGAATGAAC
This sequence comes from Eretmochelys imbricata, assembly GCF_965152235.1. Classification (NCBI taxonomy): domain Eukaryota; kingdom Metazoa; phylum Chordata; order Testudines; family Cheloniidae; genus Eretmochelys; species Eretmochelys imbricata. The sequence goes on from NC_135573.1 coordinate 248,892,180, forward strand.
AGAACAGGTAATCATCAAGTGATCCATTCCCTGTCACCCATTCCCAGCTTCTGGCAAACAGAGGCTAGAAACACCATCCCTGTCCACTGTGGCTCATAGCCTTTGATGGACCTGTCCTCCATGAACTTATCTAGTTCTTTTTTGAACCCTGTTATAGTTTTGGCTTTCACAACATCCTCTGGCAAGGAGTTCCACAGATTGACTGTGCGTTGTGAAAAAATACTTCCTTTTGTTTGTTTTAAACCTGCTGCCTATTCATTTCATTTGGTGACCCCTAGTTCTTGTGTTATGAGAAGGAGTAAATAACACTTCCTTATTTACTTTCTCCACATCAGTCATGATTTTATTGACCTGTATCATATCCCCCCCTTAGCTGTCTCTTTTCCAAGCTGAAAAGTCCCAGTCTTATTAATCTCTCCTCATATGGCAGCTGTTCCATACCTGTAATCATTTTTGTTGCCCTTTTCTGAACCTTTTCAGATGTCAGGTATCTTGAGCAGTGTCCTACAATTCTTTTGTAAGATTTTGCCTTCATCTGTGATCACTGACTAGGAGCAGTGTGACTCTTTTTTGATCACTGTGGCTTTGACAGGCCAGAGCCCATCTTGCCAAATTGTCACTGAGGTTTTGTTTCTAACTGGAAGAGGACTTGCTCCTTTATTGTAATACTTTGTCCGATTATACTTTCCCAGTTTTTTCCACACTATCACAGACTCCTTTGTTAGCCATCCTTTGGGGTTCTTTTGTTTTTGTTCCATATCTGGTCATCAAGTATTTATATGTCTGTTACGGAGGAGTTCAGCAAGTGACTTTCCATATTGCAGTGGGCAGCTCTGTAGCTGAGTAGTGATAAATATAGATCTTCCCTTGCATCCATTGCTTTTTTTTTTAGCAAGTTCTCCACTATGTACTCCACATTCAGCTAATCCATTGATTTGAGCATATTTGGGAGTAGGTGAAAATCAGGCATTTAAGCAAAGTTCAGGAATTCCTTTTTCCTGAACTGTGGTTCATTGTCAATTATTACGGTTTTTAGAATTCTGTGACATACAAATATAGGTTTAACATGCCTGACAACTGTTGCTGCTGTGGTACTTCAAGTGTCACTACTTTAGGGAATTGGGTAAAGTAGTCCATTGTAACAAGGTGATCATGTCTTCCCAATTCCAACTTTGTCTCATGGAATTACAAGTTCGTGTGGTATCTTTCAGCTAGGAATCTGTGTATTTCTGACATGTTCCACACCTGCTCATCATTTCTTCTCTGTCACTATTCATCTCTGGCCAGAATACAGCTTCTGTAGCTCTCCTTTTTGATTTGGTCATTCCCAGATGCCCTTTGTGTATTTGTTCCAATATTTTCTTTCTCATCACTGTGGCAACCATGATCTGTGTGCCCTTCAAAAGCACCCCTGCAATCACTGAAAGCTCATTTTTATAGTGGAATATGCAGGTGGGAAGTGTTGATTTCCCCCCTCCTTTGCTTAATGCTTGCAATATTTCTTCTTTAGCTCTTTTTGTGTCCAGTTCATTCCATATGCCTGAAGATACAGTATGTGACATTTTATCATGTTGACATGTATGTTTACTGCTTGTTCCAGATCATCAGGCTGTGTATTGTCAGATGGAGCACATGCTCTTGAGAGTGTGTCTGCCATGACTAAGTGGCACTCACGTTGGAACTCCAGGGACACATCATACTTCTGTATTTTCAAAAGTAGACTCTGTATCCTTGGAGGTGCTTCTCCGAGTCCCTGTTTGTGTAATGCGATCAGTGGATTGTGATCAGTTTCTGCTCTGAAACTGAAGATAGAGAAAGTAGTGACTCCTTGTATATCTGTATACCAGGCCTAGTGTCTCTTTTTCAATTTGTACATACAACTTCTGTGTGGCTGTTATAGCCCTATATGCATACAAGACTGGAAACCAGTCAGTTCCAAGGCACTTTACTAGTACTGCTCCCAGCCCTCTTTTTGAGACATCTGTGAAGAGTTTGATGTCTTTAAGTGGGTCAAAAAATTGCAGCACTGGAGCTGATGTCAGAATGTGCTTTAAGTCCATTGAACTCTCTTTTATGCTCTGGTATTCAGGCCCATTCCGTGACCTTGTGGAGGTGATGTCTTAGGTGAGTTGTGTGAGCTGTATAGTTAAGTATGAATTTGCCGACATAATTCAACATGCCTATCAGCCCTTGAATTCCCTTTTTATGTTCAGATTTCTGCATGTTCAGTATTGCCTAAATCTTCGATTCATCAGGAATATTCCCTTTGGGGTCAGTCTCTCTCACAAGTATGTTATTTCCATTGCTTGAAATTGAGATTTGGCCTTACTCAGTTTAAGGTTATACATTCTCACAATTTCCAATACTCTCCTTAATCATTCCTGATGTTCAGTGGGGACAGTGGGGGGTTGAGCTTAAGGCTGGCAGTACCACCTAGTGGAGATATTCTGGACTCTGTAGTCCAGTGGCAAGAATCAGTGACTGCTTTGCCTAGTGGCTGAAGTCAATGGCTGTGTCTCCCAATGGCAAGAAGCAATAACCATTTTCCTAATGGCTGTAGCTGTTGGCTCAGTCACTCAATGGCAAGAGTCAATGGATTCTTTGCCTAGCAGCTGGAGTAGTGGTTGTGTTACCCAATGGCAAGAGTCAGTGGCCAGAGTGCCCGGCTCGCCGTCGTGCTCCACCGGGTTCCAAGCCAGGGCCCAAAGAAACAATAATTCAAAATGTACTGCCTAGGGGGCAGGTACCCTGGTGTCTGCTCCCTGGGCCACTTCCTACCCCAGCTTCGGTTCCCCTACTGGTGCCACTGGTCTGCCTTGGGATCCCCCTTGGAGTTTTCTCAGGCCACTCTGCCGCTGTGAACGGCAGCTCACTGTCATCAGCCTCCATGGCTGAAGGGCCTGTGTCGGTTTGCACGTAAGGCTTGGTCCCAGCAGATTGGAGCCTCGGCAGCTTCTCTGGGGGAGGAGGCTGCAACTGCTCTCCTGCTCTGTCTGCCCAGACTGAGCTGAGCTGCTCTGTTTTGTGCTCTGCCTCCACTGTGAGCAAGCCCAGCAGGGGTGGTTGGGCAAGGCCTCCTTTGTCCACAGCAACTCCTTAACCCTCTCTTCACCAGTGTGTGGTTTGTATACTCTGTCACACGTCAGTGTACACTTTCACACCTCCTACTATTATCTGGCTCATTGTGCAGTGATACACTTTTGGAGCTGAATATATTCCAAAAGGCAGCCTTAGGAAGCAGTATCTGTCAAATGTTGTTGAAAGTGCAGATCTTAGGGGTCTGTGTCCAAAGAGAATCTGTCAAAAGCCTGCTAATGCATCTGATTTGCATAAAAATTTGGCTCCTACCATCTCGGACAGTAGGTCACTTCTTGTGGACAAGTGGAAGTGTTCTCTTGTTATGTTTTTGTTCAGTTCCTTAAGGTTCATACACAGCCATAGTCCCCTTCCTTACTAAGCAGTGATCCCCACTGGTTGGTTCTTTTATTCTCTAAACCAGGGGTCGGCAACCTTTCAGAAGAGGTGTGCCGAGTCTTCATTTATTCACTCTAATTTAAGGTTTTGCATGCCAGTAATACATTTTAACGTTTTTAGAAGATCTCTTTCTATCAGTCTATAATATATAACTCTGTTGTATGTAAAGTAAATAAGGTTTTTAAAATGTTTAAGAAGCTTCATTTAAAATTAAATTAAAATGCAGAGCCCCCCGGACCGGTGGGCAGGACCCGGGCAGTGTGAGTGCCACTGAAAATCAGCTCGGGTGCCGCCTTTGGCACTCATGCCATAGGTTGCCTACCCCTGCTCTAAACCATTTGCCGTCATATTTTTCAGCAGTGCTTCTAGCCTCTTTCTTAAGGCTTGTGGAACTTTTCATGTGGCAGGTACCATCAGTTCTGCGTCTTCTCTTAACGATATTTTATATGTTACTGGGAGGCACCCATTTCCTGTGAATACATCTTTCATATCTGGTTATGTGTTGTGTTTCTGTCTCTCTCTGGCAGACATCCTCTTAACAAGACCAAGATGCATTATATACAACTAGAGCTTCTGTGCTCATCCTCCAGTTATATGTCCCTGTGGCTTTCATATACAGTGTAAATTACTGTATGAACCTTTTCCAGCCATATTCAGCATTTCCCCTGATTCTCAGTGCCAGTGGAGAGTTACTTGAAATTGCAGTGTCTGTAGTAGCCATTTCACTGTTTCCTGTCACTGGGCCTTCCAGGATGCTCTGCCTTCCAGTCCTGATACCATGTAGTATCTTACTCATACTAACTCAAAGGGGTCAAGGTAAACCCTTTATTATTAACAGAATCTATGTACAGCAATAAGGTAACAAACTTCCTACTACTCTGTGTACCTATTGAGGTTCTGGTAACGCACATCTAATGGTCCCTCTCCCCAGCCTAAAGGGAGGAGCTAACAGACCTAGGTCTCAATTGAATATGGGAGACAACAAATGAAATAACAGGGACAGGAGTGAGGGTTACAGAGTCAAGGCAGGGAACCAGAGAGGACCACTGAGCAGAGAACCCATACAGCACTCACTGCTCCTTGAAGGCGTCCAGGGAGCCAGTGGACGTGGCTCAGAGGAATTTTGCATGGAGATGTGACCAAAGGGAGGATCGGAAATAGGGCACCTCCACATGTAACTGCAGCCTGCAACTGCCCTATCCTATGCTTCTTTGTTTCAGCCCCAGAAGTAAGTGTATCACAAGAAACCAAAGACTGCATCTAGAGTGTACAGGAAGTGTGGCATCTCTGCACCTCCTGAAGGACTAACTGTAGCACAAATTTGCTCCTGGAGGGGCTTAACTATGGGGAAGGAGAGCAGTTTGGTTTCTATGCCTGTCCAGTTTTTGGAGTCTTTCCTGAGTGCCAGATACTCTTTTTGTGATGTAGACACCTACACACTAAAAACAGGAGTGAAATTAAACCATTTCATATACAGAAGACTGTCTAACAGCCATCAGAGGGTAAAATTCTCAGTACTCATCTTTGCTGGACTAGAACCAGCCATCTAGAGTTATGAGGCATAGTGTTCAAATCGCAGTCTTTTGAGCCAAAGAAATGTGTCTCCTGAGGAAATTAATTCAGAGAAATCAGAGTGTAATTTGTTAACATTATGAAGATGGGTTTCAGAGTAGCATCCGTGTTAGTCTGTATCCACAAAAAGAACAGGAGGACTTGTGGCATCTTACAGACTAACAAATTTATTAGAGCATAAGCTTTCGTGGGCTACAGCCCACTTCATTGGATGCATAGAATGGAACATATAGTCAGAAGATGAGGGACTAAGTCTTAAAAATAACATCATTTTGCGTAATTCAACAACTTCTCGAGTGTTACCTGATGAGTAAAATTTTTATGTTTCTTTAGTTCATTCTTTCCTTGGATGATAGTGGTCAAGTAGTCTTTTTTCAGATGGACTTGGTACTGTTCCCCCCACCTCTTTTTTATGGGACCACTTAAATTCCCTGTCACAAGCAAGGCACACTCTAATTGCCACAATTATACCAGAGATGGATGATTGTGTTTAGGGTATTCCCAATTCCAGAAAACATGTTTCTGCCAATGACAAAGTGCAAGTGTGGGTTCCCTCCTCCCCTTTCTTTTGTTAACCAAACCTTTATGGTAGATGGTACTAGCATATGTCTGAAGTGAATATACCACAAGTACAGGCTGGTTTGGTGTTACATTTCCATAATAACTCTGGAGAGCTTATCCTTCTCCACTTCTGCATTACTGTTACCTTTCCATGATATAGTAATCTCCATTGACCTTCATAGTCTGACCACTGAAATTGTTTTTTGCAAAGTGTCATCTGTGTTATAAATTGGTCTGGACTTGAATCTGTCTGAATTAAGAGGTTTAAATTTCACACCTACTGGTGATGGGAAGGGAGGGAACAGAAAATGTGCAAAGTGGAGATTCGCTGTATTGGCGAAACAGAAGTATGTTTAAGAATGTTCAATATCCTAATAAAGTGTGAGAGGAAACAAGAATGGAGAAAACTGTAGCTAGATAAGGTAAGTTGAAGTGTTTTTAAAATAATTATTTCTAGGATTGTTGTGATATTAGGCAGTTCCCATAAGATTTTCATAGACGAGCCATACCCAGATATGGCTCAGTTACCACACACCTGCACAAATCAGATTAAATGTGAGTCATGTGGCTTTTTTGCTCTAAAAATTAAAACGTATCATAGTTTAACCAAAGTGGTGTACAAATCATATAAGGGTCTCTTAACATTACTAATCTGAATTATATTCCTGGTTTGATTTTTTTATGGGTATCAAGCTGAGTGTTTTAAGAGACGGGAAACTAAGTGCAAGGAAGCTACACTGAGTCATCACAGAAAGGCTAACCTAAACTAAGAAAGGTGAGGAAGGAGTGTCATGGCACCATGAACCTTTTGCTTGTGTGTCCAGACTTTCCAACTGGAAGCTGGGTGAATAAGTGATATTTCAGTTCACTGGTAAGTCTGAAGAAATGAGGGGGGGGGGAATAGTTTCAGGTTAAATAAAAAATGAAATTTTTGGTTAATCAAAAGTAGAAAAAATAATTTCTGGTCCAGTGAAACATTTTGTTTGACCCCAAAAGTCATTTTCAACTGAAAAATCTCAAAGTTTCATTTAAAAATGTTGAAATTAAATATTTTTGACTTTTTCAGAATTTTTTTGGGGGGTCTTCTACATGAACAATTTGATGAAACTGAAATGAATTCACACAATGTTTTGGTGTAGCTGAATATGCATTTTTTGCTGAAAAATGTTTTGGATGAAAAATTTTGCTCTCTTCTAATTCAGTACAAACTATTCTCTGATTATTCATAGGAGCATCAGTGAGAAAGATCAAATAAAATCATTTTCTGTCAGGACTGTCTTGGCTTAGGCTCAAATTTCATTTCATGTCAACACTGTGAATTACCTTGACTGAAATCACCATACCCAATAGTCACTGCTCCACCATAGACTTCTTATGTGACTTTGAACTCTTGGACTTATGTCTACACTTAAAACACTACAGCGCTGCTGATGTAGTGCATCAGGGTAGATGCTATCTATGCCAATAGTAAGGGTTCTCCTCTCGGTGTAGGTAATCTGCCTCTCCGAGAGGCAGTAGCTAGGTTGATGGAAGAATTTTTCCATCAACCTAGTGGTGGCTACACCAAGGGTTAGCTTGGTTTAATTATGCTATTCAGGGGTGTGGATTTTTTCACACCCCTGAGTGACATAGTTAAGCTAACATAATTTTCTAGTATAGACCAGCCCTTAGTCTCTCTATACCTCAGTTCCACATCTGTAAAATGTGGACCATACTACTTCTCTACATAGCAGAAGTGTTGTGAGGATAAATACATTACAGACTATGAGGTGCTGAAATACTACCGTAATGGGGACCATATAACTATCTTGGATGGATGGATAAGTGCACAAAGTGCACACAGATGCACATGTACATTATATATCTGTGATGCATGCAAAAAAGTGGGGAGCTGGAGTCAATGTAGACATAGTTTATTATGGAGGTATCAGTAACTACTCCATAATTCAGGTTGCTTTGAGATTTTCACATAAATCAAGATTCAAGCAGCCTTTGCAGATGACAATTAGTAGTAGTAGCTTTTGCAGAGGAAACATTTTTAAACTGTCTTTTTAAAAATGTTTCTGTGAGAATCTGGTTATTTTTCTGCCTCCCTGTAGCTACAGAACCATTGTCACCACAAACTCTGAAATTCACACACTCCCAGTCTCATAGGATCTCAAGGATAGGCCATTTTTCAAATTTTTCTGCTTATAGAAAGAAGAGTTCCCCTTATTCCTCACTCACTTAATTTAGCTCCAAAAAGAAATGCCAGTGGAATTGCCCAGATCCACTGCCATTTTCTAATGCTGCCTCCCTAACTTTCCAGCCCTGTCTCCTACCCTGGCTTCCAGCTATAGCTATTACCAGCCCCTTACCCTACACCAACCTCTGTGCCCCAGCCACTGATTCCCTGTTACAGGACAATCTTCTTCAGCAGGCCCGAGTCCAATCCAAAGGTCTGCTAAGGTCCACTGGAATGGGACTCCCTCCTGATGAGCTACAGGAGGCCCTCCACAGAGAGAAGCTGTTTTTGAAGCAAAGCTGCAGATTGTACTAGTAACCTCAAATACAACAGGAGATGAATGGGATGCTCTTCATAATGACTATTAAGGAAAATAAGTCACAGAGTAAGGGGCACAGCATTGCATTGGATTAAGATCTGGATGACTGTAAGAGACAATGAATCATTATGAACTGCTGCTTTTCCAAATGTAGAGAGGTCAATAGAGAGGAAGAGGTGGCTGTTAGGAAGAACTAGGAAGGATTTAAATACATTGAGGGATTAAGGAGCACAATGGCAGATGAAATTTCTCTTGGATAAGTGCAACAGAATAATATACACTAGCAAAAACAGGCTTTATAGAAAAAAATCTGTTTAAAAATCTCCTCTCATGCACTGGGCTCTGGGAACTTTTGAGGAAAGGTACTTAGGAGTTATTTCAGTTAGCTTAATGAGGGTATCTGCCGTCTGTGATGTAGTTACAAAAGTAGTCAGATAAGCAAGCAAAATGCAGTTATACAAACAAGTAGTATATTTATGTGCATCAGTAGAAGGATAGAAAATCAGTACATAAATTGTAACAATTATAACTCTGTCCAGTTCTGGTTGCTTCAATTAAGAAAGATAAAGTTGAGATCAAAGAGGAGGAGAGAAAGTGGATGATGTGTATTGTGGCACAAATTTTCAAATTTGAAGACTTCAAATATATAAAAGATAGCTATAAAGAGGTCAGTGATCAGTTGTTGTCCATGTCTGCTGGGTGTAGGACAAGAAGTAATCAGTTCAGTTTGGAGGAAGGGAGATTTAGGTTACATATTAGGAAAAGCTTTCTAACTATAAGAATAGTTAAGTGCTGGAACAGGTTACCTAAGGATGTTGTGGAATCCCCATCACTGAAGGTTTTTAAGGACAGCATTGACAAACATCTGTCAGGGATGGTAGGTATACTTAATCCTGCCTGGGTGTGGTGGGATGGACTACAATGGCCTCATGAGGTCCCTTCCAGTCCTACGTTTCTGTGATTCTATGACTTAAGCACCTAAATCCATACTCAGGTACTCAAATAAGAGGCCTTATTTTCAGTTGTGTAGACCACCCACAACCCTTTTTCAGAATACAAATTGGCCTGATAAAATATCAGTGAGGTCAAGAGTCCAGCAGGATTTTTAAAAATGGATTAGACATTTTTATGGCTAATGAGAATATCCATAATCACACAAGGTAGGATTATAGAATTAATAATTACATGTATTTATTTTTGAAAGGAACAGAAACCATCGTGCGTTAAGGAGTAAGGCTACAACTGATTGATTTTTCCACTTCATCTTATCTCTGTTAGGATGGAGTAGAGAGGGTGTGGGTGGGGGCGCAGGTCCCCACTCAGAGAGGCCCAATGCTGGTGCAAGTTAGCAATACGTGGGACAGCACTTACTTATGCTACTAGCATAAAGTGTCAGGGTGCCAGGGCTAGCTGCACCTTAAACCCTTCCATACCGGTCCCTCTGAGTGTACTGTAATGTTAGGTCTTGTGCCCTATCTTTTCTCCCAGTCTTAGATAGGACCATAGGCTGCAGCCCCCTGAGCACCAGCCTTGATTAATCAGCAGGCCTGTGTTCAGCACGTGCAAGTCTTTCCTACAGGAGCTCAGGTTTCAGAGTAACAGCCGTGTTAGTCTGTATTCGCAAAAAGAAAAGGAGAACTTGTGGCACCTTAGAGACTAACCAATTTATTTGAGCATAAGCTTTTGTGAGCTACAGCTCACTTCATCGGATGCATACTGTGGAAACTGCAGAAGACATTATATACACAGAGACCATGAAACAATACCTCCTCCCACCCCACTCTCCTGCTGGTAATAGCTTATCTAAAGTGATCACTCTCCTTACAATGTGTATGATAATCAAGTTGGGCCATTTCCAGCACAAATCCAGGTTTTCTCACCCCTCCCCCCCCACAAACCCCACCTTGATTATCATACACATTGTAAGAAGAGTGGTCACTTTAGATAAGCTATTACCAGCAGGAGAGTGGGTTTGTGTGTGTGTGTGTGGTGGTGGGGGGGGGGGTGAGAAAACCTGGATTTGTGCTGGAAATGGCCCAACTTGATTATCATACACATTGTAAGGAGAGTGATCACTTTAGATAAGCTATTACCAGCAGGAGAGTGGGGTGGGAGGAGGTATTTTTTCATGCTTTGTGTGTATATAAAAAGATCTTCTACACTTTCCACAGTATGCATCCGATGAAGTGAGCTGTAGCTCACGAAAGCTTATGCTCAAATAAATTGGTTAGTCTCTAAGGTGCCACAAGTACTCCTTTTCTTCCTACAGGAGCTGTGACCAGTGACTAATGCAGTGACCAGACAGCTTTCTTAAAATCTTTCTTTAAATTTAACAGTAGGAAGATTGCAAAGCCTAAGAGAAAATAGAGGATTTTAAAACAACAAAAGGCCTGTACTGATGTCTGTGTTACTTACAGGCTTACCTTCCTTTGGCAGAGACTTAGGCAGGTCCCTCTTTACTCCAAACCCATGGTCTCTGGGGTGTGTGGCTTTGGGAACCACTTCTCATGAGCAACTCCAAGTCATCACCCTCTCCCTTCCTTACGAATACTGCTTTTATCTCCCCAAACCCCTTTGTCTTGTTTCCAGGGCTTTTTGGTTCTCCTGAGTTCCCCTCTGATCTTACCTAGACAAACTGGTCCACTGAGTTCAGTAGGGGGTGAGAGGTAGGACATCAAAGAAAATGGGTCTAGTATTGTCCCACAAGAGTGGTAAATGGGTGGCTATCTGAAGCTAGTGTGTAGGTAGAGCCAACCTCTGAATTAACCCCTTCTGTTCATATAAGAAACACGATAACAAACAGATGGGACATATAATATTAATAAGTTCTTACAGAGCAGCTCAAAATCTATCCCATATATTACCTCAAGATCCAATGCCCACTCCCTGTCCTTCCCAAGTCCTGTGCCTGGAATGCAGCATTCTCTCCATGCAACATTACACTCGGGGCAGCCTGTGCAAGAAGCATCAAAGTGGCAAGATATCTGCCAGCAGAGTATCCAGCTCTGGTATGCTTATGCAACACGAAATGGCCTTAGCATACAGGAGAATCTGGTCCTCAGTTTTGTTTAATCAGAAACGTGGCCTCTAGATGAAACAAAATGATGTCCAATTTTTCTTGCATCTTTCCCATCGTTTATTTTTTAAAAAACTTTTCCATACACTTTTCCAGACCTGTATTTTATATTGAGATTTTCTAATTTTGGCTTACAGTTCACCCTGCTAAGAAAGGAGTCTTTGAAGTTAGTTTTATGTCATTGCAAGGGGGCATCATTGCAAAATAACAATGAAATTTTATATCATAGGGGTAGCCGTGTTAGTCTGGATCTGTAAAAGCGGCAAAGAGTCCAGTGGCACCTTATAGACTAACAGATGTATTGGAGCATAAGCTTTCGTGGGTGAATACCCACTTTGTCGGATGCATGTAGTGTAAATTTCCAGAGGCAGGTATAAATATGCAAGCAAGAATCAGGCTAGGGATAACGAGGTTAGTTCAATCAGGGAGGATGAGGCCCTGTTCTAGCAGTTGAGGTGTGAACACCAAGGGAGGAGAAACTGCTTTTGTAGTTGGCTAGCCATTCACAGTCTTTGTTTAATCCTAAACTGATGGTGTCAAATTTAATCCTGAGGTGATGGTGTTTCTCTTTGAAGTCCTCGCCCACAGGCAACCCACCAACCTGAAGCATATTCTCACCAGCAACTACACACCGCACCATAGTAACTCTAACTCAGGAACTAATCCATGCTACAAACCTCGATGCCAACTCTGCCCACATATCTACACCAGCGACACCATCACAGGAGCTAATCAGATCAGCCACACCATCACCGGTTCATTCACCTGCACGTCCACCGGTGTAATATACGCCATCATGTGCCAGCAGTGCCCCTCTGCTATGTACATTGGCCAAACTGGACAGTCCCTACATAAAAGGATAAATGGACACAAATCAGATATTAGGAATGGCAATATACAAAAACCTGTAGGAGAACACTTCAACCTCCCTGGACACACAATAGCAGATTGAAAGGTGGCCATCCTGCAGCAAAACAATTCAGGACCAGACTTCAGAGAGAAACTGCTGAGCTTCAGTTCATTTGCTAATTTGACACCATCAGCTCAGGATTAAACAAAGATGGTGAATGGCTCGCCAACTACAAAACAATTTCTCCTCCCTTGGTGTTCACACCTCAACTGCTAGAAGAGGGCCTCATCCTCCCTGATTGAATTAACCTCGTTATCCCTAGCCTGATTCTTGCTTGCATATTTACACCTGCCTTTGGAAATTTCCACTACATGCATCCAACAAAGTGGGTATTCACCCACGAAAGCTCATGCTCCAATGCATCTGTTAGTCTATAAGGTGCCACAGGACTCTTTGCCGCTTTTAATTAAATTTTATGTATTTCAGATGATAAAATGCACGTCTTTAAAAATGAATAGGGAAAAAAATTGACCCAAATCAGCATTAAAACATTCTCTAATATTTGACTGCCTTGTCCTAACTCACTCAGCCAACCTCTACTGAAGAAGCCTGGGCAAATGTATAAGTTTCACAATGTGTATGGAGGGTAATCAAAATCAGGCTTTGTCAGACTAAGCTGGAGAGTAAATTCCAGAGGCAAGGACCCACCACTGGAAACATCCTGACTAGTGCTGGTTGGGAAATGGTTCTCCCATCCCACAGATATTTTCAAGACTTAAAGTATTAATATTTATTATATTATAAAATATTTCCATTCCATATTGGGATAAACCTGAGACCTTTCAATATTTTCCCCAAAATGACAGAGAGGGAGAGAGAGAGAGAGAGCGCACGAGAACACACACATGCATGCAGCGTACCCTAGATAGCCAATAGGCTCGTGGTTAGGGCAGCTGCCTGAGATGTATGTTCAAGTCCCTATTCTAAATCAAACAAGCAAGCATGTGAACTGTGGTCTCTCTCCACAGTGAGAGGAGAGTGTCTCTTTCTCTTTTTTCCCTCCATCATGGAAACAAAAATAAAAAACCTTCCCAATGAATCTGAGTTGAGATGAATCTGATCCTTTCCTGAGAAAATATTTGTTTTGGACAAATCTGCATTTCTCAATGAAAAATTGTGTCTCAGAAAAATTCCCAACCAGCTCTAATCCAGACCCTGGATGAGCACAATCAGTGACTCTTAACTTGAGTGTCTCAAATGGAATATTATTGTTATCACTTGAGCTGCTGGGTTAAAACACAAAGAGGACAAGGATCTCTAAGGTATCCATGAACCAAGCCATAAAGGACTTTATATATCCCTACCAATATCTTCAACTGGAAGCTGTTTACCTTTAATCTCACAGTCATTCTGTATATGCTACTTTCATTGCCTGGTGTACTTAAGTGTATAATAGAGGCTGGTTACCTAAGGTAATCATGCAACAAGTTTTGCATGTGGAGCTTCTATTTGGCAATGCATTGTTTTTTTACATTGTTATCCATGTGGAAAACAAACAACTGTTCCATTAAGACTGTTTCCAAGATTTAAATTGAAAATACTGAATGCTAAATCTGAGAATTTAGTTAAGATTTCACTGGGGATTAGACAGACATTTAGTTTTAAGGAGTGTAATTCCCAATGTCAGGCTTATTTCTGTGCTGTAGGTTATTCCTCATTTTTTTGGAAAATTATTCACATGAACTAATCTGACAGAACTGGATGGATATCCATTACTGTGCTGCATTACGTTTCTTAAAAATGTATTGCAAAGGCACTGTGTACAGTTTGGGAAGGACAGTACATAAATTGAACAGTGGCACATGCGGATTTTAAGGCTCAGTAAGTGGTTTTTGGAACACACTTGGCAACTCTGAGAAGGAAAAACGAATAAGAGCAACTGCTTGTGAGGCTGACAACCTTACTGTGAAACACATATTGCTCTCTTTGGACTAGAGTGGGCCTGGCAAATATTAACAATCAAGCCATCTGTACAACTAAATCAAACATTTTCTCCAAAAATGGACCAGTTTATGGGATCGTTTTCACAAGAAATGTAGAAAAAACATTTTTCATCTCTGTTTTTTCTTCCCCTTTGCCATTACCCTGTAGCTTTTATTAGTAACTGAGTGCTATTCTGTGCTAGGCTGAGGGAACTGCCATGTTGCTCAGTGGCATTTCCTGCAGGACTCACCTCGCTCCTTTTTTATGTATTTTCTTCCTGTTCTCTGACCAGAAATTGCAAACATACCCTTGAACATATAATCATTAGATTAACTCAAGAGAGATGTAATCTATCAACTTCAAAGTAGCCTCTGCGTATTCTTATTCCCACTGCTGAGGTTTGGGATCTTATAGAAATGTCTATTGGAATGTTACAGCTCCAAATATGTAATTAAGGCACCAAGCTAAACTAGGACTGGGATCATCATCCAGCTTCAGCTCTGTTCTTTAAGTAATGGAGTCAGAGAAGATTTTGTAATGTTAAAAATGTATCTTTTTGTCAAGCCACACCTTAATTGATGGCTGCCTCTACTGCATGCTCCCCACATCTGACCCCAGGGAATGTGTACAATCCTTCTGGACTGCCATGAATGCTGCTCTTTACTCTTGTGACCACTGCAGAGCTAACAGATCAGAGGGAAGGGGAACTGGGTTGTATTCCTCATTCAGCATCAACTGAATAATATTCTGAATTCCTCGTAGGCTATGTCTACACTCACTTTTGTCAGTAAAACTTTTGTCAGTCAGGGGCGTGAAAAAAACCCATCTCTGACCAACATAAATTTCACCAACAAAAGTGCCGGTGTGGACAGCGCTATGTCGGCGGGAGACCGTCTCCCGCCGACATAACTACCGCTGCTCATTCAGGGTGGTTTAATTATGCCAACAGGAGACCTCTCTCCCATTGGCATAGAACAGCTACACAGGAGATCTTACAGCGGTTCAGCTGCAGCGGTACAGCTGTGCCGCTGTAAGGTCTTAGTGTAGACATAGCCTTAGTTACATATGTGTAATCCCACTGAAGGCAGGGGGGTTGCATAGATAACACTGAGGACATAATTTGGCTAGCAAAACCTTTATTTCTTGTGCTGGTGTATGAGAAGGAAATGGCCTGGTGTGACTATGAGACACTTGCAAGTGGAGTTTGTAAAACCAGAGGGCAGGAAAAAACTTCTTTTTTTTCTCGTAAATTGAGCAGATTAGCTGTGGAAGTCATTGACAGATAATGAGAGTGGAACTCCACGATGCCTTTATTAGAGTCATTTTAGGTGTAGAACTGCTCTTTAAAAATCACGTTCTAACAGCGAGGGCCCTGTGTAAACAATTGCAATGTAGCGAGTGGTTGGTGTGTTTGCCGTGCTCTCTGTTTTTCTCTCATTTCAGTGTTCAGTACATTGTGCGGCAAAATTTCCAAAAGTGGTTGCCTTATGTTAGGTTTCTTAATCCATATTTGGGCATCTAAATAGATGGTCTGATTTTCAAAAGGGCTGAGCAGGCAGCAGCTCCCATTAAAAGTTTCTGCAGTTTTAGATCAGGCCCTTCTCTAATTAAAATAGCATGATAGCCTGGTCCTGCTGTCCTTACTCAGACAAACCTCCTAATGAAGCCAATGGGAGTTAATTAAAGTACATATTGGTTTTTCCTGAGCAAGTAGTTCTGGATTGGGCCCTTGATTTTTAAAATGACAAATGGGGATAGGGAAGTTTCTGCAAAGGGAGCTGTGATTAAGTCATGGTGCCAAATGTTGCCACTGCAGTCTTGGTTTCGACAAAGAAGCCATTTCATCTGAGGGGATGATGTAACACCATCATCTAATGTTTGCTATTTTAAATAGAAAAATGAGCCTCATGATGCAGCAGGTACAGCTGTATGCCAGAGTAGTGTGCCTAATGAGGCTGGGAAGTGAGGTACAATAAAGAAAGTGGTGAAAGATTTTGAAGAGTGAAGACTCAGAGCCTGATTTTAAGAGAGTATAATCTATATCTATTTAACCCACCAGTAAATTGTATGTATTTCCTTATGCTCTTTATAACTTCATTCTTGTTAGCCCTTTAAACAAAGTCTGTTTTACACATGATCTGAGATAGACTGTATAAGAACACTGACACTGGTTCAATATACATTTTTTGTTAGCTCTGTGATCTTTCAATTGAAAAATAATATTTAAATTGCTGGTGACAGAAAGAGAAGGTGTTCGAGGATAATCCGATGGAAGTAAGGTGCTTTGTTTCAATAATGAAATGCTGGTTTACACAGTAATGGCCCTTGGGCAGGAGAGGGAATGTATTTTAATGGATGGTGACTTTTAGAGTTACTTATTAAGCACACTACAAAATGCAGAATGACTTTATATATCGCGAGCTGTAAAGTTTATACGGTATAGTATAGTCAGTAGTTGTGTTTTATTCTCCTGCGCTTTGCTTGCTCTCAAATCAGCCTTAAAGGACAGCCTATATAGTGGCAGATGACACCAAGCTGAAAGGTGTCAAAAATAAAATTAATTTTATTTTTGACACTTTCCAGCTTGGTGTCATCTGCCACTATACAGGTGTTCTTATACATAAAAACAGAATGGTATGTAGGGTTGGCTCTTGAACAAGAGGCCTTGTGTACACTAGAGCAGTGGTGGGCAACCGCATGCAGCCCGTCAGGGTAATCCGCTGGCGGGCCGCCAGACAGTTTGTTTACATTTGCACGGCTGCCCGCAGCTCCCAGGGGCCTGGAATGGCGATCTGCGGCCGCTGGGAGCTGCAGGCGGCCGTGCAAATGTAAACAAACTGTCTCGCGGATTACCCTGATGGGCCACATGTGGCCCGTGCTCCACAGGTTGCCCACCGCTGCACTAGAGCGTTTTGGCATTGCAGTTAGCTAGCTATTCCGTTACCATGTACTACAAGTGTTTTGCACATGCTCTGTGCTATATGTCATCCACTACAACATCATTATACTACTGTCATACCCATGTACACAGGGAATGCAAGGGTTGCAGGTGCAATTTGTTCTCCCAGATACAATCCTACAATGCCACTGCCTACCCCTTTGACTATTCAGAACATTGTCTCTGTCACCTACTAATCATAGAGTCATAAAAATGTAGGGCTGGAAGGGGCCTTGAGAAGTCACATTGTTGACTTATGAGGAGAGGCTGGAACTGGGATTGTTTAGTCTGCGGAAGAGAAGAATGAGGGGGAGATTTGATAGCTGCTTTCAACTACCTGAAAGGGGGTTCCAAAGAGGATGGAGCTAGACTGTTCTAAGTGGTAGCAGATGACTGAACAAGGAATAATGGTCTCAAGTTGCAGTGGGGGAGGTTTAGGTTGGATATTAGGAAAAACTTTTTCACTAGGAGGGTGGTAAAGCACTGGAATGCGTTATGTAGGGTGGTGGTGGAGTCTCCTTCCTTTGAGGTTTTTAAGGTCAGGCTTGACAAAGCCCTGGCTGAGATGATTTAGTTGGGGATTGGTCCTGCTTTGAGCAGGGGGTTGGATTAGATGACCTCCTGAGGTCCCTTCCAACCCTCATATTCTATGATTCTATGAAGTCAAGTCCAGCCCCTGGTGCTGAGGTAGGACCAAGTATATCTAGACCATCCCTGACAGACGTTTGTCCAACTTGTTCTTAAAAACCTCCACTGATGGGGATTCCACAACCTTCCTTGAAAGACTACTCCAGAGTATAACTACCAGTATAGTTAGAAAGCTTTTCCTAATATCTAACCTAAATCTCTGTTGCTCAGATTACGCTCATTACTTCTTGTCCTGCCTTAATTGGATATGGAGAAGAATTGATCACCCTCCTTTTTTGAACGGTCCTTAACATATTTGAACACTTATCAGCTTCCTCCCTGCCTCAGTCTTTTTTTCTTAAGACTTAATATGCCCCATTTTTAAAAAGTTTTTTCATAGGTCAGGTTTTCTAAACCTTATATAATTTTTGTTGCTCTCTTCTGGACTGTCTAAAATTTGTCCACATCTTTCTTAAAATATGGTGCCCAGAACTGGACACAGTACTCCAGCTGAGGCCTCACAAGCGTCTAGTGGAGCAAGACAATTACCTCCCATGTCTTAGCCCTGGTCTACATTAGGACTTTAGGTCGAATTTAGCAGTGTTAAATCGATGTAAACCTGCACCCGTCCACACGATGAAGCCCTTTTTTTTTACTTAAAGGGCTCTTAGAATCGATTTCCTTATTCCACCCCGACAAGTGGATTAGCGCTTAAATCGGCCTTGCCGGGTCGAATTTGGGGTACTGTGGACACAATTCGATGGTATTGGCCTCCGGGAGCTATCCCAGAATGCTCCACTGTGACCGCTCTGGACAGCATTCTCAACTCAGATGCACTGGCCAGGGAGACAGGAAAAGAACCGCGAACTTTTGAATCTCATTTCCTGTTTGGCCAGCGTGGCAAGCTGCAGGTGACCATGCAGAGCTCATCAGCAGAGGTGACCATGATGGAGTCCCAGAATCGCAAAAGAGCTCCAGCATGAACTGAACGGGAGGTACGGGATCTGATTGCTGTATGGGGAGAGGAATCCGTGCTATCAGAACTCCGTTCCAGTTTTCGAAATGCCAAAACCTTTGTCAAAATCTCCCAGGGCATGAAGGACAGAGGCCATAACAGGGACCCGAAGCAGTGCCACGTGAAACTTAAGGAGCTGAGGCAAGCCTACCAGAAAACCAGAGAGGTGAATGGCCGCTCCAGGTCAGATCCCCAAACATGCCACTTCTATGATGAGCTGCATGCCATTTTAGGGGGTTCAGCCACCACTAACCCAGCCGTGTTATTTGACTCCTTCAATGGAGGTGGAGGCAACACAGAAGCAGGTTTTGGGGACGAAGAAGAAGATGATGATGATGATGACGATGAGGTTGTAGATAGCTCACAGCAAGCAAGCGGAGAAACCGGTTTTCCCGACAGCCAGGAACTGTTTCTCACCCTGGACCAGGAGCCAGTACCCCCCGAACCCACCCAAGGCTGCCTCCTGGACCCGGCAGGCAGAGAAGGGACCTCCGGTGAGTGTACCTTTTAAAATACTATACATGGTTTAAAAGCAAGTATGTGAAAGGATTAATTTGCCTTGGCATTCGCGGCTCTCCTGGATGTACTCCCAAAGCCTTTGCAAAAGGTTTCTGGGGAGGGCAGCCTTACTGCTTCCTCCATGGTAGGACTCTTTACCACTCCAGGCCAGTAACACGTACTCGGGAATCATTGTACAACAAAGCATTGCAGTGTATGTTTGCTGGCGTTCAAACAACATCCGTTCTTTATCTCTCTGTGTTATCCTCAGGAGAGTGAGATTTCATTCATGGTCTCCTGGTTGAAATAGGGTGCTTTTCTTCAGGGGACACTCAGAGGTGCCCGTTCCTGCTGGGCTGTTTGCCTGTGGCTGAACAGAAATGTTCCCCGCTATTAGCCACGGGGAGGGGGGAGGGTTGAGGGGGTAGCACGTGGTGGGGGGAGGCAAAATGCGACCTTGTAACGAAAGCACATGTGCTATGTATGTAATGTTAACAGCAAGGTTTACCCTGAAAGAGTGTACCCACTGTTCTATAAAATGTGTCTTTTTAAATACAGCTGTCCCTTTTTTTTTCTGCACCAGCTGCATGTGTTTCAATGATCACAGGATCTTCTCCTTCCCAGAGGCTAGTGAAGATTAGAAAGAAAAAAAAACGCACTCGTGATGAAATGTTCTCTGAGCTCATGCTGTCCTCCCACACTGACAGAGCACAGACGAATGCA
The DNA here is from genome assembly GCF_965152235.1 of Eretmochelys imbricata. Classification (NCBI taxonomy): domain Eukaryota; kingdom Metazoa; phylum Chordata; order Testudines; family Cheloniidae; genus Eretmochelys; species Eretmochelys imbricata. The sequence continues at coordinate 248,912,040 of NC_135573.1, forward strand.
TGGAGGCAAATAATGTCAGAGTGCAGGAAAGCACAAAATGACCGGGAGGAGTGGTGGCGGGCTGAAGAGAGTAAGTGGTGGGCTGAAGAGAGTAAGTGGCGGGCTGAAGACAGGGCTGAAGCTCAAATGTGGCGGCAGCGTGATGAGAGGAGGCAGGATTCAATGCTGAGGCTGCTGCAGGACCAAACCAGTATGCTCCAGTGTATGGTTGAGCTGCAGCAAAGGCAGCTGGAGCACAGACTGCCACTACAGCCCCTGTGTAACCAACCGCCCTCCTCCCCAAGTTCCATAGCCTCCACACCCAGATGCCCAAGAACGCGGTGGGGGGGCCTCCAGCCAACCAGCCACTCCACCTCAGAGGATTGCCCAAAAACAAGAAGGCTGGCATTCAATAAATTTTAAAGTTGTAAACTTTTAAAGTGCTGTGTGGCATTTTCCTTCCCTCCTCCACCACCCCTCCTGGGCTACCTTGGTAGTCATCCCCCTATTTGTGTGATGAATGAATAAAGAATGCATGAATGTGAAGCAACAATGACTTTATTGCCTCTGCAAGCAGTGATCGAAGGGAGGAGGGGAGGGTGGTTAGCTTACTGGGAAGTAGAGTGAACCAAGGGACGGGGGTTTCATCAAGGAGAAACAAACAGAACTTTCACACCATAGCCTGGCCAGTCATGAAACTAGTTTTCAAAGCTTCTCTGATGCATACTGCGCCCTCCTGTGCTCTTCTAACCGCCCTGGTGTCTGGCTGCGCGTAACTAGCAGCCAGGCGATTTGCCTCAACCTCCCACTCCGCCATAAACGTCTCCCTCTTACTCTCACAGATATTGTGGAGCACACAGCAAGCAGTAATAATAGTGGGAATATTGGTTTCGCTGAGGTCTAAGCGAGTCAGTAAACTGCGCCAGCGTGCCTTTAAACGTCCAAATGCACATTCTACCACCATTGTGCACTTGCTCAGCCTGTAGTTGAACAGCTCCTGACTACTGTCCAGGCTGCCTGTGTACGGCTTCATGAGCCATGGCATTAAGGGGTAGGCTGGGTCCCCTAGGATAACTATAGGCATTTCAACATCCCCAACAGTTATTTTCTGGTCTGGGAATAAAGTCCCTTCTTGCAACTTTTGAAACAGACCAGAGTTCCTGAAGATGCGAGCGTCATGTACCTTTCCCGGCCATCCCACGTTGATGTTGGTGAAACGTCCCTTGTGATCCACCAGAGCTTGCAGCACTATTGAAAAGTACCCCTTGCGGTTTATGTACTCGGCGGCTTGGTGCTCCGGTGCCAAGATAGGGATATGGGTTCCGTCTATGGCCCCACCACAGTTAGGGAATCCCATTGCAGCAAAGCCATCCACTATGACCTGCACATTTCCCCGGGTCACTACCCTTGATATCAGGAGATCTTTGATTGTGTTGGCTACTTGCATCACAGCAGCCCCCACAGTAGATTTGCCCACTCCAAATTGATTCCCAGTTGACCGGTAGCTGTCTGGCGTTGCAAGCTTCCACAGGGCTATCACCACTCGCTTCTCAACTGTGAGGGCTGCTCTCATCTTGGTATTCATGCGCTTCAGGGCAGGGGAAAGCAAGTCACAAAGTTCCATGAAAGTGCCCTTACGCATGCGAAAGTTTCGCAACCACTGGGAATCGTCCCAGACCTGCAACACTATGCGGTCCCACCAGTCTGTGCTTGTTTCCCGAGCCCAGAATCGGCGTTCCACAGCATGAACCTGCCCCATTAGCACCATGATGCATGCATTGGCAGGGCCCATGCTTTGAGAGAAACCTGTGTCCATGTCCTCATCACTCACTTGACTGCTCTGATGTCGCGTCCTCGCCCGGTATCGCTCCGCCAGGTTCTGGTGCTGCATATACTGCTGGATAATGCGTGTGGTGTTTAATGTGCTCCTAATTGCCAAAGTGAGCTGAGCAGCCTCCATGCTTGCCTTGGTATGGCGTCCGCACAGAAAAAAGGCGCGGAACGATTGTCTGCCATTGCTCTGACGGAGGGAGGGGTGACTGACGACATGGCTTACATGGTTGGCTTACAGGGAATTAAAATCAACAAAGGGGGTGGCTTTACATCAATGAGTATTTCAGGCAGGACTTCATGGAGGGTTCCAATAAGAAATGGTGCACCTAAGTAATTGTTCTTATTGGAACAAGCAGGTTGGTCTGGCCTCTGATTGATACATGGCTAGATTTACCTCGCTGCACCTTCTCTGTGAGTGACTGCAGTGTGACCTAGAGGAATGAGTCCCGTAGATGGGGGTGGGGGGGAAGCAAATGAGTACAAAACAAATCTGGTCTATTTCTTGTTTTGATCCACTCCATCTATCTTTTACATCTTTGGCTGGCAGCAGACGGTGCAGAAGGACTGCAAGCCATCCACATCTCATGGCTGCTCGGCAGAAGATGGTGCAGTAGGACTGCTAGCCATCCTCATCTGTTGCCTGCCCGGCAGAAGATGGTACAGTAGGACTGCTAACAATCCATATCGCCTGCCTGCTCACCATAAGATGGTTCAATAGGACTGACTGCAGGACTAAAGAGAATGACCTGGTCAAGTCACTTCTAATGTAGTCCCTGCACCCATGTCTGCCCAGGCACTCCTGGCCGACGTGGCCAGGAGCACCTCGGACATGACGATGACAGCTACCAGTCCTACTGCATCATCTGCTGCCACAAAGCAAGGGGTTGCTGCTGCTGTGTAGCAATGCAGTACCACGTCTGCCAGCACCCAGGAGACATACGGTGACGGTTACCTGAGCGGGCTCCATGCTTGCCGTGGTATGGCGTCTGCACAGGTAACTCAAGAAAAAAGGCGCGAAACGATTGTCTGCTGCTGCTTTCATGGAGGGAGGGAGGGAATGGGGGCCTGACGATATGTACCCAGAACCACCCGCGACAATGTTTTAGCCCCATCAGGCATTGGGATCTCAACCCAGAATTCCAGTGGGCAGCGGAGACTGCGGGAACTGTGGGATAGCTACCCACAGTGCAACACTCCGGAAGTCAACACTTGCCTCGGTACTGTGGAAGCACTCCGCCGAGTTAATGCACTTAATGCACTTAGAGCATTTTCTGTGGGGACACACACTCGAATATATAAAAACGATTTCTAAAAAAACGACTTCTATAAATTCGACCTAATTTCGTAGTGTAGACATACCCTATCATACAACACTTCTTGTTAATACACCCCAGAATAATGTTAGCATTTTTGCAGCTGCATCACATTGTTGACTCATTTTCAATTTGTGATCCACTGTAACTCCCACCTAGCTAGTTATTCCCCAGTTTGTAGTTGTGCATTTGATTGTTCCTTCCTAAGTGAAGTACTTTGCACTTGTCTTTATTTAATTTCATCTTGCTGAATTCAGACCAATACTCCAATTTGTCAAGGTTGTTTTGAATTCTAATCCTGTCCTCCAAAGTGTTTTCAACCCCTCCCAGCGTGGTGTCATCTTCAGATTGTATAAACACATTCTCCACTCCATTATCGAAGTCATTAATGAAAATATTGAATAGTACCGGATGCAAGACTCACCCCTGAGGGATCCCGCTAGATACGTCCTCCTAGTTTGACAGTGAACTATTTGAGTATAGTCTTTCAACCAGTTGTGCACCCACCTTATAGCAATTTCATCTAGACCACATTTCTCTTGTTTGCTTATGAGAATGTCATGTGGGGAACTGTATCAAAAGCCTTACTAAAGTCAAGATATATCACATGTACCCCGCCGCCGCTAGGCCAGTTACTCTGTGAAAGAAGGAAAGTAGGTTGGTTTGGAATGATTTGTTCTGGACAAATCCATGCTGGCTATTCCTTATAATCCTATTATTCTCTCGGTGCTTATAAATGGATTGTTTAATAATTTGTTCCAGTATCTGTCCAGGTATCCAAGTTAGGCTGATTGGTCTATAATTCTCTGAATCCTCTTTGTTCCCCTTTTTAAAGTATTGCCCTTCTCCAGTCCTCTTTCCTTGCACTTCTGTGTGTACTTGCTATTATAGTAAAAATCTACCTCCTGACACCAATCATCCCCCTACATTTAAACCAGCATCTTTGGAAGGAAAGGATCTAATTAACACATAAGCCCCTGAGTCACTATGACAATCTACTTTCATGGTTATCTGTAAATAATCAGAGTTCTATCCGCTGTCAATCCTTGAAATGTAAGGTGGGTTTTTTTTTATGACTAATCCATGGTATTTTTTTTTCTCGCAGAAGTGCTTATATTCTTTACTTTTACACAGGAACATCTCTGCCTTTTACATGTAGACGAACTCTTAAGTTTATATGGTACCCTGAGGTGGTACCTCTGTCTGTGTGACAGGATGTCCCTTGAGCATTTTGGGTTAGGACTGTAGGAATGTGAAGAGAAGCTGAATAATTCTGTCCTAACCAAAGTCTAAATGACATATCCTAGGGCACTGTAGGCAAAACACAGTAAAATAAATAAATAAAAGTGCTCATTGCAGCCCAGTAGACAATACATAAAACGATGATGATTGATAAAAACTTGCAGGTGAAATCTTTCATTGAAATAAGTAAAAAAAATAAATAAAGTAGGTCCTGGAAAATCTTTCTTTTTCTTTTTTTCCTTCTTGGCCTACATAAAGAAATCACCTTTAAGAGATTTCTTTTTTCCCTCTATCACCCCCTCCTCTTCCTCCAAAGTCTTGAAGTAAAAATGTAGGGCCTGATCCTCTTCTCACTTTACTGCATTGGCTTCACTAGAATTCTTTCTGATTTACACTGGCATAAATGAGCTGACTCATGCTTTTAAAGTTTAATTATATGAACACTGGGGTTTAACAATGTTGAAAAGCACCCTTTAATCAAAATCCATAAGAACATAACAATAGCCATACTGGGTCAGACCAAAGGTACATCTAGCCCAGTATCCTGTCTTCTGACAGTGGCCAATGCCAGGTGCCCCAGAGGGAATGAACAGAACAGGTAATTATAGAGTGATCCGTCCCCTGTCGCCCATTCCCAGCTTCTGGCAAACAGAGGCTAGAGACACCATCCCTATCCATTCTGGATAATAGCCATTGATGGACCTATCCTCCATGAATTTATCTAGTTCTTTTTTGAACCCTGTTATAGTTTTGGATCTTCATAACATCCTCTGATAAGGAGTTCCACAGGTTGACTGTGCGTTATGTGAAAAAAGGCTTTCTTTTGTTTGTTTTAAACCTGCTGCCTATTAATTTCATTTGGCGACTCCTAGTGTTATAAGGAGTAAATAACATTTTGTTATTTACTTTCTCCACACCAGTCATGATTTTATAGACCTCTATCATATCCCCACTTAGTTGTCTCTTTTCCAGGCTGAAAAGTCCCAGTTTTATTAATCTCTCCTCATATGGCAGCCATTCCATACTCCTAATCATTTTTGTTGCCCTTTTCTGAACCTTTTCCTATTCCAATATATTTTTTTTGAGATGGGGTGACTACATTTGCACGCAGTATTCTAGATGTGGACACACCATGGATTTATATAGCGGCAATATGATATTTTCTGTCATTATCTATCCCTTCCTTAATGATTCCCAGCATTCTGTTTGTTTTTTTGACTGCCGCTGCACATTGAGTGGATATTTTCAGAGAATGATCCACAATGACTCCAAGATCTCTTTCTTGAGTGGTAACAGCCAATTTAGACCCCATCATTTTATATGTATAGTTGGGATTATGTTTTCCAATGTGCATTACTTTGCATTTATCACCATTGAATTTCATCTGCCATTTTGTTGCCCAGTCACCCAGTTTTGAGAGATCCTTTTGTAGCTCTTTGCAGTCTGCCTGGGACTTAACTATCTTGAGTAGTTTTGTATCATCTGCAAATTTTGCCATTTCACTGTTTACCCCTTTTTCCAGATCATTTATGACTATGTTGAATGGGACTGGACCCAGTACAAACACCTGGGGGACACCGCTATTTACCTCTCTCCATTCTGAAAACTGACCATTTATTCCTACCCTTTGTTTCCTATCTTTTAACCAGTTACCAAGCTATGAGAGCACTTTCCCTCTTATCCTATGACAGCTCACTTTGCTTAAGAGCTTTTGGTGAGGGACCTTGTCAAAGGCTTTCTGAAAATCTAAGTACATTATATCCACTGTATCCCCCTTGTCCACATGCTTGTTGACCCCGTCAAAGAATTCTAGTAGATTGGTGAGGCATGATTTTCCTTTACAAATACCATGTTGACTCTTCCCCAACAAATTAAGTTCATCTATGTGTCTGACAGTTTTGTTGTTTACTATAGTTTCAACCATCTGCCTGGTACTGAAGACAGGCTTACTGGCCTGTAATTGCTGTGATCACCTCTGGAGCCCTTTTAAAAATTGGCGTTACATTAGCTATCCTTCAGTCATTTGGTACAGAAGCTGATTTAAATGATAGGTTACAGACTACAGTTAGTGGTTCTGCAGTTTTGTATTTGAGTTCCTTCAGAACTCTTGGGTGAATAGCATCTGGTCCTGGTGACTTATTACTGTTTAGTTTATCAATTTGTTCTACAACCTCCTCTAATGACACCTCAATCTGAGACAGTTCATCAGATTTGTCACCTAAAAAGAATGGCTCAGGTTTGGGACTCTCCCTCACATCCTCAGCCATGAAGACCGATGCAAAGAATTCATTTATTTTCTCCACAATGGCCTTATTGTCCTTGAATGCTCCTTTAGCATCTCGATCGTCCAGTGGCCCCATTGGTTGTTTAGCAGGCTTCCTGCTTCTGATGTACTTAACAAATTTTTTGCTATTACTTTTTGAGTCTTTGGCTAGCTGTTCTTCAAATTCTTTTTTGGCCTTCCTAATTATATTTTTACATTTAGTTTGCCAGAATTTATGCTCCTTCTATTTTCATCACTAGGATTTAACTTCCACTTTTTAAAGGATGCCTTTTTGCCTCTCACTGATTCTTTTACTTTGTTGTTTAGCCACGGTGGAACTTTTTTTGTTATCATCTATGTTTTTTAATTTGGGGTATACATTTAAGTTGAGCGTCTGTTATGGTGTCTTTAAAAAGTTTCCATGCAGCTTGTAGGGATTTCACTCTTGGTGCTGTACCTTTTAAATTTCTGTTTAACTAACCTCCTCGTTTTTGTGTTGTTCCCCTTTCTGAAATTAAATGGAATGTTACAGTGTTGGGCTGCTGTGGTGTTTTTCCCGCCAGAGGGATGTTAAATTTAGTTACCATATATTATGGTCTCTATTACCAAGCAGTCCAGCTATATTCACCTCTTGGACCATATTCTGTGCTCCACTTAGGACTAAATCAAGAATTGCCTCTTCTCTTGTAGGTTCCAAGACTAGCTGCTCCAATAAGCAGTCATTTAAGGTGTCAAGAAACTTTTAAGCCCCCATCCAGATAGGTCTGAAAATGTTGTATCTGTTGGAGTTACTGAACATTGCTGTCAGTACATCACAGATAGAAAATGTAATGTTTGCAATACATCTTTAGAGTTATAAGAGAGCCTAAAAAACTCTTAACTAATAACCTGCAACTTTTTATAAATGAACATTTTGCATGTAGCTAAATGCTTTTTTAAATGATAACACTGCACATGTGATATGCTTGATTGCAACTTGTTTTCTAAATTAAAAAATGTAAATGTGGCATTGAGAAAATTTAGAAAGATTGAAGGCAGGTTATGTCAGCAGCACACGCACACCAAAGTGTCTTCCATCTATCTAATCAGCCTCTCCTCCTCTGTGTGCCTATCTCCATTGTTTACTTTCAAATCCATAATATTTTTGCATCCTTTCCCTGGGTCAGGATTCATTAAAAAAAACTAATGAATTTAAAAATATGCTTTTCCCTTGTCCATTTGATACAGAGCCCTGCAATTTGACTTTCATTGTTTGTTTCCATCCTTGTCTCGCCTTTTCACTCTTTCTTTCTTTTTACTTTATTACATTTTTTATTGAGGCTTGAGATGAAACGGTCACTGCATCATGGGCCCATTACACTTCCTAACAATTCCATTTACACCTTATTGTTTGTCTTATTGCTGGAAAATTCAGGTGATTCATCATGCCTGAAGAAGCACCTGATCCCAATTCCCTTGATATCACAATCACTATGTGACAGGAATACTGTAAGCAGTAATTTTCAGACCCTGACAAGCCAAGGTGATAACTCTTTGGGGACTTTTTGCCTCTCAAGTATTGATGAGTTCCATTTTCATAATGCTGCATTTTCTTTTTTCCTTTCAACAGCCCGCTGAATGTGGAAAAGGGTTTGAAGTTAATAAAGGATGTGGCAGATCTTCTGAAGCTGCAGATGAGTGACTTTGACGATGTCAAGTATGTATATGGTGCTCATCCCTTCTATTTTATATGTTTTTTCATTGTTATTCTTTAATATATATTTTCTTAAGGGAATACCTAAATTTTTATCATCAAAATTCATCACTGGGGGGGGGGGGGAAGAGAGAGAGAAAGAGAAGAATATCCTGGCATTGTTTGCCAAGTTTTGTGTACAGTTAGCAATAGCCTACTTAATAAAAATGATCTGATGCAGTCCAAAAGATCTCCATATTACCACTAGTATAAGGTAAAAGGGAAAATTATAATCTTCAGAGTGCTGTATAAACATTAACTAACTTCACCAGAACTATGTAAGATAAGTATTGTAAGGGGTATTATACTCAATTTCATAGAAGGGGAGGTGTAGTGTCCGAGGTAGAGTAGAACTCAGGGGTTTCTGACTTTGAGTTTTGTGCATGGAACACTAGATTATGTCTCCTTCAGGGGTCCAGCCTTGTTTAAACATTGTTTTACTTTTCTGCATTTCACACTGACTAATTATATGCATGTTCATCTGGTAAATTGGACAGGTTGACCTGACAGATCTGGTACAACGAAGATATTGCTTAAATTTTCTAAGGTGGAAATGTTTGCACAGGAACTATAGCTCCTCCATGAGAGAAAGTTTAAAAAAATAGAACTCAACAGAATTTAATAGAGAGCTAATAAGGACATAAAGGTTAGCGCATGGGAGGGTTTGGCAGCTTTCAGAGAAATTCTGACATGGGAGACGATATTTGGGAGTTTTTTGATAGTCTCTTTAATTCTTCTGCCAGGTGTTGTTGGCAGCAGAAATGGCCAGGTTTAATTTTCTAGAAATTTCCTTAAAGACTTAACTAACACTGGCTTAAGCCCCCACCCAGAAATCTGGGAACCTACATAAACTACCCTGGCTGCCCCTTATGGGCAGTTCTTGCAAGCGCTGAGTCCAGAGGTTATAACAAAGAGAACTTTGGAGGTGTAGAGGGGGAGGTAGACAACACAATGAGTTGGTAAAACCACCAAGTAACAAATTATATGATGTAAGACTCCCACCTTCCAGGATGTCTTAAAAGTAGTACTCACCTTGGTCCTTCTTTGGCCATTATGAATGACTAATGTGTTCTGGCCACTTCCTAGCACCTCAGCACCCTGCTCACAGTTAGCTAACCTGGACTGGAGAACTCCAAGGACTCTATCTAACAGGTTGCTGCTGCCTGGGCAGCTCTGGGGGCTCCTCTCCCTAACTCAGCTGGAGTGATTTCAGCTTTAATTGCTGGGTAGGGAGGCCCACACCAGAGTCCCATGGATAGACTGCTGCTCTGTCTATGGTTTCAGTCCAAGCTGCCTACCTCTTCCACTGCTCTGTGCCATCCATCACCTCAGAGGTGCTACTGCCACTGATGCTCTGCATCATCTGTTGCCACCAAGCTGCCACTACTGCCTTGAAGCTGCCTAGACAATGCGCTGTTCAGCAGTCTCAGCTCAACTCTCAGGATGAGATCAGTGGTGTCTGGGACACTTGACAGAGTCCTCACCGGCAGAGAAGCACTTCCAGCAGCTGTCAGGAGCCTTTTCCCTCTCTTTTTCCCTTACCTCTGTCCATGCTCCGTTACTCAACTTCGCCTGACCGCAATCTCGGTCAGGATGACCTCAGGCACATTCAGTATCTTGTCCTTGTATTTCCCAACAAAGTCAATTGCATTTAATTGCTCCTAAAGGCAAAACTAAACTGCATTTTATTCAGAATGCACCAGGCCATCACATAATATGCAAATGAAGCCTGACCCATTCAGTCAATTCTCCTTGCCCTCTAACTGATGCTGGCAGAGATCTCCCTCACCAGTGAAGCCCCTTCCTATCTGCAGATCTTAAGTTGTTGTGGGCCGTTCTTCTCCCATTTCACCAGCAGATGACAATATTGAGCTCCCTTCTCTCTAAAGCTTCAAGCCACAGGCTTTACGTCTGGAAGGATATGGTAGGTGCTTATTTGTAGTGGGACTCAGGGACTGACTGCTTTTAGCCCCTTAATTGTGTTGCTGCACTGCTGTACTCTCCTCAATCTTTCCTGCAGTTGCCCTCACTCTGTCTATATGTGATGGTACCAGTAAATGTCATTAGTTTTCCAGTGCTATACCTTTGACTTACAGGAGGTAAATGTAGCTCAATGGCCAGCTAATTTACCCTACATCGCCATATATCTCGTTTAATCACTGTGGTTATTCTAGCACATGCCAAGAGAAGATTCATAGCTTCCAAGGCTAGAAGGGAGCACTGCGATTATCTAGTTTGACCTCCAGTATAACACAGGCCATAGAACTTCCCCCAAAATAATTCTTTTGAATCAAGAGTATATCTTTAAAAAATATTCGATCTTGATCTAAAAATTGCCAGTGGTGGAGAATCCCACCTATGGTTCCTATGGTTAATTGCCCTCACTCTCAAAAATGTATGCCTCCTTTCCAGTCTGAATTGATTTAGTTTCAACTTCCAGCCATTGGATCATTTTATATCTTTTTCTGCTAGATTGAAGAGCCCATTATTAAATATTTGTTGTCCATATAGATACTTACAGAGTGTGGTCAAGTCGCCCCTTAACCTTTTTTTTTTTTTTTGTTAAACTAAATAGATCGAACTCCTTGAGTCTATAATTATAAGGCATGATTTTTAATCTTTTATCATGTTCATGGCTCTTCTCTGAACCCTTTCCAATTTATCAACATCCTTCTTCAGTTGTGGGCACAAGAACTGGTTACAGCATTCCAGCAGTGGTCACACTTTGCCAAATATGGAGGTAAAATCCATTCTCTACTCCTACTAAAGATTCCCCTGTTTATGTGTCCCATGATTGCATTAGCTCTGTTGGCCAGAGAGTCACATTAGCAGCTCATATTCAGCCCCAATCAGGAGCTTCATGGGCTGGGTTCTTTGTGAGCTAGAGCTTCGTGAGCCTCTTCTCCTCTGGTTGAGGTAAGCTGCGGTGTGTTGCCCATGGTCTGAGCGCTTCCTGTGGAGTTCTGGGCCTGGGTTTGATGCTTGCGCCCATTCCCCCTCTCCCCAGGCAGTTAGCAACTTTTTAAAAGAATGGAGTATGTAACTGGGTGGGGAAACCATTCAGTAAGTCTGAGGTCAGTTGAAGGAGATAGAAACAAAGAGGAAGTAGGGAGGAGCGTGACATATTTGGCTAATTCAGAGACTGACGTGGCAACACAACATGTGAATAAGACTAGGAAATGAAATTTTCTCTCTCTCTTCTCCGTCCCCAACATAGTATATGGTATGATGGTGACAGCACTATTTCCTGTGTCAGAGATCCTTAAACTTTTTGTCAACTTTTTTGGGCAAACATAAGTTTTACTAATGAAAACTACAGGGTTAATTTCAAAGACCATGCAAAAGCAGCATGTTTAATAAGAATGATTTCTGAGACGTGCACCATAGCAAATTTAAACAATCAATTCTTCTAAGGGACCTATAATCTAGAACTCTCAATTGTTTCACGTACATTTTTCTGTGTTGTAGTAATTTTGAAAGGATTATTTCACAGAGGCGATCTTATTGTTTTGTGGTCAGTTTTGCCACTGAATATTTATAGTATGTGCCTATATTTTAGCTTTTCCCACTGTTCTGGAATTTGGTTGAGTGAACAGTTGCCTTTGCAGCCTATTCCCATGTTATTGATTAGTTGATGCAAGGTGGTAATCAGCTTATCTTATCTTCTCTCTTTCACCAACATGGCAAGTTTAACTGATGACCTGGGATCCTCAGTATAGCCTCAGCTTGGCTCCTAGAGTGCACAATTCACTGCAACACTTGTTTTGTTTTCAAGTTACATTGACATAAACTTTGCTTTCCCTGTGAAGCGGATGAGTGGGGATTTATTTGGGGAATACATAATCAGAAATGTTTCAACATTGCAAAAAGGATCCAACATGTTAGCTGTCACTTTCAGATACAGCCTGAATTTTTATGGAAGTACTAGTTATGCTTAATATGTTTTGTTAATGGTTATGTCGCTGTCAGATAAATTCCATTATTTCTTATTACATCATTAGAGACCATTAAAATGATATTAACATGCTGATGTAATTATGCAAGCAGACGTAAAATGACTATAGTTATGATTTTAAAATCTAATTATGGGTGTCCACAGCCTCTGGTGATTGATTGTTGGACTGGTGTAGTATGGATTGGAGTCAGGTGGGTGGTAATACCAGGAGGCCTGGCATAAAAAAAAGGGGTATGGGGGGATGGATTCCACCACAATGTGAACTGTAGCGATGACCTTTCTCCTAGAATTACAGTTCTTCAGCCATCATCAACTGAACTTATAGAAAAGGAATCTTATCAAAGAAAATCCAAATACAATTTTTAAAAAATGTAAAACTTACTAGGTCAGCTGAGAGTGTAAAGCAGGGGTGGATGTAGCCTCCCAATTCAATGGGCGCATTATACTAAACTGCCTATGGGGCATTGACCACCCACAGCAACATCCTCTGCCCTGGCATTGCAACCCTAATACTGTCCTGGGGAAGAGGGGCAGCTCCCAGCAAAGGGAGAGGGATACTGAAGAGCAAGCCTGCCCTTCACTTGCCCTGCAGTGGTAGCTCCTGTCTCATGGAGCTGAGCATGGTTTTCTGCTCTGGGGGTTGTTGATCTGGTGCATGGGGTCACAGTGCCACTCAAGTTTGTCTGCGGGATGGTTTCTGTGGGTGCAGCTGAACCCATGAGCCCATGCTAAAGCTGCCCCTGGTGTAATAGGAAGGACAGTCTGATTCTGTGATTTGAGCCATTGGATTATCACAAACACCGTCTTCCTGGATTCTTCTGACATAGACAGTGTGATTTATCTGTGCCTATTTATTCAGCATTCTTACATTTGAGATAATACCAAAGAAGCGGCTGAGGGGATTTCCTGCCATTAAACCACTGGATGCCCTTAAATGTGAAGGAAATAAAAGGGGATGACCATGTCTATGCATCTCATATAATAATACTCTAGACCAGGGGTTGTGTAACATTTTCATGATATGGGCCACATGTTAAGAGTGAGATTATCTGGTGGATACCATATCTTCCACTGGTGATTGAACATCATCCCTATGGCAGCTGAAGAAATTGCTTATATAAAAAAGTAACAGTAGGAAATTTTAGCTGTCTTTAAATTCTATAGAAAAAAGCTATTCATAATATCTTTTTCTTCTTCATTTTATTTCTCTTTACCATCATTTATGTCCTTCTCTTTAAAGATTCCTTGCCACCTGGTCTTTTTCTTCGCCTGGATGTTCTTCTCTTTTGCTTTGTCCTCCTCTCCCTTTGCACATCCTTCCATGATTCCATACCATTGTTGTTTCCCAGTGTTCCTAAACCTTGTTCTGGAGGTATCACCTCTCTTAGGTGAGTTGGTAGTTTAGGTTTCATGCTTCCTGAATCTTGTTTTCTCTTAGAGTATCAAGTGTGCCCGTTTTTGGTGTTTTGTTGTGTGACGCGATAACTGGGAATAAAACTGAAACCTCCCAAAGGTAGGACACCAAATGGGTATCTATCCAGATTCTTCTACCTTGCCCAACACTCTAGTGTTTGAGTACAACCATAATAGCCAATACCAACACATAGGCTATAGAAGTACAACTATAGAATTCTGGGGAGGAACACGTGACTTTAGTACAGTTTAAATTCTGATATTCATGGATTTTAAAGGCTGAAAAGGTCATTCTGATAATGTAATCTGACCTCCTTGCATTGTGCCAAATAACTTGTGGTTGACTTGTATGTATGTATTCCGGGCCGAAAATCTATATTAAAAGAACATTATTAAGATTGCAAAGTCAAGCACTCAAAAGTTAGGACATGCTGGAATTAAGATTGCCAGTGCAACCTTCTGCCCTCTTGTACATATATATTATGATATAGGCTTTACTTACATGACCACATACTGTTTTTGCAAGAGGACTTCTGCCTCGTTCTGTGTCCAGGATGGATGGTGCCCAGTTAAGAAGCAGCTATTCAGTATTTTGTTTTTTCCTCATTGTTCAATATGTGGCCTTAGGCCTTATTTACAAGATATTCAAAGCCTGCTATGAAGACAGAATTATTAATTTCCTCATGGGCTTTTCTGTGATACTCAGCATTACAGTATCTGAGTGCTTCACAAATATTGATTCATTGATCTTCACAAAGTCCCTGTGAGGTGAGGGGTATTATTATCCTCATTGAACAGATGGGGAGCTGAGTCACAGAGAAATCAAGGTCAAAAGTATCCACTAATTTTGAGTGTCCAGTTTGACACATCTAGGACCTGATTGAGTACTTAGCATTTTATAGCACTTTGTATATTCACAGCATTGGTCTGATTGACTGTAAGTGCTCAGTTTGTCTGCAAATCAAGCCCCAGAGTCTTCAGCTGGGCACCCAGAAAATAAGGAACGCAATTAGTGGCCATCCCTGAAAAGTTTGGTAACTTGCCTAGCATCACATAGGAACTCAGTGGCGGAGGCAGGGACAGAATCCAGTTCTCCAGGGCAGCAATCAACTGTCTTAATTGTGAGACCTTGCTTTCTCCTCCTGCAGTCCCCCGCCTCATTCACTACACAGCTGAAACAAATGAGAGACCAGGTGAGTGATGTAATATCTTTTATTGGCAGCTTCTCTTGGAGCAAGAGACAAGCTTTTGAGCTACACAGAGCTCTTCGTCAGTGCAATACAACAAATGAAACAGGCATCTATAGACAACAGTCTCTTTTACTGTACAACCCTGCTTCATTCCCAGAGTTGGTCCATTCTGTGCACTGAATGAAGCAGAGATCTTGTGGAAAAAATAAGTGATCACATAATTAAAAACGATGTCATGATATCTTTGCACAAGGGCGTCAAATGAGGGTTGTGCAGGCAACTTCCATTCTTACATTTCCTAATTCTGAGTACTTGACTTTACAATCTTAATAATGTTATTTTAATGTATTATTGTGTGTTATTTTAAACAGGCAAACTAAAACCCCCCAGAAATTTCATTGTGTCTCTTCACATTGATACCCACGTGGTTCATCAACAGGGTTGGATCCTTTAGATCCACCACACAGACCTCTGCCGGTTGAGCTAATGGACTAGCTGATAGCAATAGGAGGTTGCCATCCTCCACCAGCACGAGATGGGAATGAGATACACATTTTGCCGATGGGTTCGCTTATTGACAGAAGAATAGTGAGATTCAGGAATCCTGAATTCCATTCTAGGCTCTGGAGTGGTGTATGGTCAAGTGGGCAGAGACTTTTCTCTGTGTCCATTTCCCTCAAGCTTGATGCATTCTACCATGTCCCTGTCCAAGTTCTGTCTCGTCCCCACCCTACGCTCCTTGTCTACCCAGTCACAGTCTCTACTCCTCAGGCTTATGGTCTAAGTTCCAGGCTCCTTGCCCAGCCTATTCTCCCACCCCAGGCTCGCTGAGTCCTATTCTTCCTTTCCACCCCACAACGAGTCTCTTACCTTGCAAAACACCTGGTCTCCGGGCCAGCTACTCTGAGTTCCACTGTCTAGGCCCCTTGTCTAATCTGTCTCTTCTTCCCATTGTCTTCTATTTCCAGTCTCCCCCACAGGCTCCTGAGCCAGTCTCAGTCTCCCTCCCCACTCCCTCTTTGTCCCAGTCTCTTCACCTAGTCCCAGTTCTCTTCCCATACCCCAGCTCCTTGTTAGATCTGTCTCTCTTCCCCATTTGCCCCCATTCCTTCATTCTGGTGAGCACTAGGAGCTGTGAGAGGCTTGAGCATGTGCAGACTGCAATTTTTCAAAGGCTTGTAATTTGGCTAAATTTGGATGTATTTTCATGTGGACAGCAAAGGCACATTCCAAATACAAAAGGCCACCCTCTGCCAAATTTCAAGTCCCTGCTACAAAGCAATGAGAGTGATAGAATATTTCAAAGAAAAGGTCTTAAGAATTTTTTAACACGGTCTAAACAGTGTATTTTTTCCTGTCCTTGTTATTGTAAACGGCTTAACTGTTTTGGCAGAAATTAAATAAATAAATAAATTGGTCTGTGTCACACAACTGGCATGTAAAATTTCAGCCCAGACTTAAAGTTTGGTAAAGTTATAAGCAACTGAAAATAGGGTGGTATAATGAAAGTGCCAGGCAACCTTAATGACAGACAGCGCTAATAGCCCCACCTATAATGAATGTGTATGTTGGCAGTTGTGTACTAATCAGACTAACATACAGATTTGGTTCATTGTTTTGTCTTGTTCTGTTGCTAACACTTGAAAAACCCAATCAGCCATTTAATCATATTCACTCATCCAGAACCTAAATACTGGAGATCAGTGCTTCGTGGTTTCACTTCATCATGCTGATAGATTATGACGTGTGATACATGTATGCTCTAAATGTGAGCATCTCAGGAAATTACCGGTAACTTGAGAGACAAGATAGTGTTAAGCTGGTTTATTTAACCCAGTGTGCAGATTTGAAGGGCAGTAACAGGGATGGTGATACTCTGGAACAGATAAATTTTCTATGATACACAATACTTTTGGGATCACATCTAGGCACTGACTTGTGTGGCCTCTCTTCTGAACAGCAATCAAAGGGAGCCTTTCTCTGTGATGCAGCATGCTGAGCCTCTTCTCCAACGTGTGTTCATCTACAGTGGGTACATCTATAAAGTTTATCCTATTTTGACAGATTTTACTAGTTTGAGAGAGATTCCCATATTGTACAATGTACATACTGTACTTTGGGGCATCCCAGACCATTTCACTTAGTGAGTTCTGTGTTTGTCCTCTATAATACTGGCTCTTTTTTAAAGGTGTTTTTTTTTAAATAAAGCAGCTAAAACAAAACACAGCAAAACAAATTCTTATGAAAAGCTATAGAGAATAGAGTAAAAGCCGTAGAAATTACCTATATCTCCTAAGTCACAAAAACTGATAACATTTCTGTTATCTGTGATGTTTAGTTTTACCTAAGAGGAGTTTTCAAATATTGTGTATATGAACATAAATATTGTGAACAGTCTTTTCTCTTTGGGCATATCTCATGTTG
Source organism: Eretmochelys imbricata (assembly GCF_965152235.1). Lineage (NCBI taxonomy): Eukaryota > Metazoa > Chordata > Testudines > Cheloniidae > Eretmochelys > Eretmochelys imbricata. Next base: position 248,929,384 of record NC_135573.1, read on the forward strand.
TTATAGTGTTTGTGCATATTACTGATAGATTGAATCGATATTTCCATGATAACAATTACATTCATTTGTACATAACTTAAACACATTTTTCATTTTCCACTGATAACTTGCCAGACTTGGTCTCAGCACAGAGGTGAGGTACATTTTTTTTTCAAAGCTTGGGGAACATTTCCTCTGCTTTTCTTTTCATGTAATAAGCAAGCCAACAAACTAAAGTACATTCTGTATAATCCTGTTAGAAATGCTGTTTGTGTGAATAATGCATAAATGATGGAACTAGTTTTGTTCAAATGTGACTTGTATGGATTTCAATGAGTCTTAAAATCGGACCATTTGAAGACTGTACATACTGTGCTGTAGCTCACCATACGCAAGCTTTTTATAAGAAATTCCATTTTGTTTTCTATTATTTGACTATATTATACCATATTATTTGACAATTCATTTATTATACAAAGAAATCAGGCATAAGCACAAGGAGACAAAATTAGGGCTGAATTTTCAACTTTATCTGTGATTTGAGCGAGGGAGTGATTTCTCAACCTTAATGCTTCATTGATCTTGAGCTTTTTATTTCCCCCCCCATGAAATAATATAGTTTGTGTTTATTACCTGATAGATTTGCATAGAACCAAGACCATTTTGCAGCCTTCACTATAACTATAGCGAAAGATATAATAGGAATATGTGGAAATAATTAGGAGGATTCTGATCTGCAGCATTTAATAAATGCTGGGTGACAAAGCAAAAAGCCATAACATTCAGGGAGACTCTTCAGTTATGTCTACACAGCAGCTGGGAGTGTGCTTCTCACCATGGAGAGACAGACATGCGCTAGCTGTACTTGAGCAAGCATGTTAAAAATAGCAGCATGGCTGCAGCAGCATGGATGGCAGCTCAGGCTAGCCACCCAAATACAAACGTGCCCAACCCCCTCTGTACATACTTGGGTGTCTAGTGCAAGCTGTTGCATATGCCACCATGGCCATTCTGCTATTTTTAGCATGCTAGCTGGAGGAGAGCTAGTATATATCTGTCTACCAACACTAGAAAGAAATCTCCCAGCTGCTGTGTAGATCTACCCTTACAAGTAAAAATGGGCTAAGTTCTAAAAATCATAGAAATGAAGGGTTGGAAGGGACCTTTAGAGGTCATCTAATCCATCCCCCAGCGCTGAGGCAGAACCAGGTAAACCTAAACGATCCCTGACAGGTATTTGTCAAACCTGTTCTTAGAAACCTCCAGTGGTGGGGATTCTACAGCTTCCCTGGGAATCCTATCCCAGAATTTAATTACCCTTATAATTAGAAAGTTTTTGCTCATATCTAACCTAAATGTCCCTTGCTGCAGATTAAGCCCATTACTTCTTGTCCTACCATCAGTGACCATAGAGAACAATTGATCACAGTCCTCCGTATAACAGACCTAACATATATGAAGACTGTTATCAGCTCCCCCCTCAGTCTTCTTTTCTCAAGATTCAACATGCCCTGTTTTTTAACCTCTCCTCACAGGTCAGGTTTTTTAAACGTTTTATCATTTTTGTTGCTCTCCTTTGGACTCTTTCCAGTTATTCTACATCTTTCTTAAAGTGTAGCACCCAGAATTGGACACACTACTCCAGCTGACGCCTTACCAGTGCTGAGTAGAGCAGGATAATTGCTTCCTGTATTTTACATATGACACTTCAATTAATAAACCCCAGAATGATATTACCCTCTTTTGCAACTGCATCGTATTTTTGACTCATATTCAATCTGATAGTTGCTAATGGTTCTAAGATTGCTTCAGCTAGTTCCTTAAGCACCCTAGGATGACTTTCATCAGGACCTGCCGACTTGAATACATCTAATTTATCTAAATATTCTTTAACCTCATCTTTCCCTATTTTGGCTTACATTCCTCCCCCTTGTTAATAGTAATTGTGTTGAGCATCTTGTCACCATTTAAGTGAAGACTGAAGCAAAATAGACATTAAACACCTCAGGCTTCTTGATGTTCAGTTGATAGTTCTCCTTCCCTGCTAAGTAGAGAACCTATGTTTTCCTTTGTGTTTTTCTTGCTTCTAATGTATTTAAATAGCCTCTTCTTATTGATTTTTATGTCCCTTGCTAGTGTAACTCATTATGTGTCTTAGCCTTTCTGATTTTGTCCCTACATGCATGTGCTATTCTTCCGTACTTCTCCTTTACAATTTGGCCATGTTTCCACTTTTCGTATGATTCTCTTTTGATTTTCAGGTCATTAGAGGGCTTCTGTTGGAGTGATAATGGTGTCTTCCTGTTCTTCCTCTCTTTTCTTTGTATTAAAATAATCTGAAGTTGTGCCTTTAATATTGTCTCTGTGAGAAACTGCCAGTCCTCCTGAACTCCTTTGTTCTTTAGATTTTCTTCCCATGGGACCCACCAGTCTACCACTCTATCTACCAGTTCTCTGAGTTTCTTAAAGTCTGTTTTTTTGCAATTCATCATCCTTAGTCTGCTGCTCTCACTTCTTTCTTTCCTTAGAATCAAGAAGTCTATCAGTTCATGATCACTTTCACCCCCAATTGACTTCTGTCTTCAGATTCACAACTAGTATCTTACTGTTAGTCAGAGTCAAGTCTAAAATGTAAAATCCCCCATTACACCAGGTCTTGTGCTTTGGATATTGTGTTATTTATTCTAGAAATGCCTCATCTACCTCCTTTTCCTAATTTCGTATTCTAGAATAGATCTCTATGATAATATAATACATATTTTCCCCATTTTATCTTTAGCCACTTTCAACTAGTCTCATCTCTTTCTGGACCTCAGATCAAGTGGATATATTATTGGTGTATAATGCAGCACCTCCTTTCTTTTTTCATTGCCTGTCATTCCTGAACAAGCTGTACCCCTCTCTACCAATATTTAAGTCATGAGATTTATCTCACCAAATATCTGTGGTGCCAATTAAATCATAATCCATTTTATGTGCTAATACTTCCATCTCTTCCTGTTTGTTCCTCATACTCCCTGCATTTGTGTATAGATATCTAAGATGTTGAGCAGATTTACCCACTGAATTCTCTCTTGTTGCTCCTATGACTGATGGATGATCAAGGTACTAAAAAGAAAAGGAGTACTTGTGGCACCTTAGAGACTAATCAATTTATTTGAGCATAAGCTTTCGTGAGCTACAGCAGCTGTAGCTCACGAAAGCTCATGCTCAAATAAATTGGTTAGTCTCTAAGGTGCCACAAGTACTCATTTTCTAATTACAGGCCAGTAAGCTGAACTACAGTACCAGGCAAAACTGGTTGAAACTATAGTAAAGAACAGAATTACCAGACAGATAAATGAACACGATTTGTAGGGGAAGCATCAACACAGCTTTTTTGAAGGAAAATCATGCCTCACAAATCTAGTAGAATTCAGCAAGCAGATGGACAAGGGTGATCCAGTTGATATTGTGTACCTGGACTTTCACAATGTCTTTGACAAGGTCCCATACCAAAGGCTCTTAAGGAATAATAAGCAGTCGTGGGATTAGAGGGAAGGTCCTCTCATGAGCAACAAAATGGCAGATGAAAATTAATGTTGACAAATGCAAAGTATTGCACTTTGGAAAAAATAATCTTAACTATCCATACAAAATTATGGGTCCAAATTAGCTGTTATCACTCAGGAAAGAGATTTTGGAGTCATCATGGATAGTGTTCTGAAAACATCTGCTCAATGTGCAGCAGCAGTCAAAAAAGCTAACAGAATGTTAGGAACCATTAGGAAAGGAATAGATAATAAGACAAAAATGATCATAATGCCGCTATATAAATCCACGGTATGCCGAAACCTTGAATACTGTGTGCGGCTCTGGTTGCCTCATCTCAAAAAAGATATATTAGAATTGTAGAAGGTATTAGGGATATGGAACAGCTTCTATATGGGGAAAGATTAAAAACACTGGGACTATTCATCTTAGAAAAGAAAGGAGATATGATAGAAGTCTATAAAATCATTTATGGTATGGAGAAAGTAAATAAGAAAGTGTTATGTACCCCTTCACATAACACATGAAGCAGGGGTTACTCAATTAAATTAATAGGCAGTTGGTTTAAAACAAACATAAGGAAGTACTTCTTATGTACTTATGTCCACAGAATGCACAGTCAACCAGTGAACTCGTTGCCAGATGATGCTGTGAAGGCAAAAAGTATAACTGGGCTCAAAATAGAATTAGTTAAGTTCATGGAGGTTCAGTCCATCAATGGCAATTAGCCAAGAAGGTCAGGGACACAACCCCATGCTCCGGGGATCCCTAAACCTGACTGCCAGAAGCTGGGACTAGACTCAAGATTTTCCCAGTTTTGTTCATTCCCTCTGAAGCATTTGGCATGGGCTACTGTTGGAAGAAACAATACTAGGCTAGATGGACCATTGGTCTTATCCAGTATGGCCATTCTTATGTTCTTATGACCCTATTGTAATTTTTCATGCTTCCCCCGCAACATCTAGTGTCTCCTAATGTCACTGTTTCTTATGCTTATCTGTGGGCGTTTGTCATCTTACCCTCCTTACATCTAGTTTAAAGCCCTCCTCACAAGACTGAGGGGTCAGTATGTGAAGATGCTGTTCTCCTTTATGGCCAGGTAGACCAAATTATTTCCTAGGAGACCTTTTCACAGAACAGCATCTCATGGTTGAGGAAGCTGAAGCCCTTCCATCGATACCATCTGCACAGCCATGCACTCATCTGCAGAATGCATGTGTCCCTGTCTGGGCCCTTACCCTCAACCAGGAGGATGAATGAGAACACGACCTGTGCTTCTGATCTTTCACCCTCACTCCCAGAGTCCTGTAGTTACTGCTGATTTGCTCAGGATCATGCCTGGCAGTGTCATTAGTGTATAGGAGGATGAGCCGCATGGGGTAGTGGTCAGAGGGAAGAATGAGCCTTGGAAACATTTCAGTAATGTCTCAGAAGTGGGCTCCAGGCAGGCAGCACAGCTCCTCGAACATCATGTCAGGTCAGGAGATGGATACCTCTATCCCCCAGAGAAAGGGAGTCACCAATCACCACTATCCTCTACCTTCTCATCTTGGGTGCAGTGGCCATGAGTCTCCCTGTTGTGGGGACAGATAGCTCATCCTCCTCAGCCATTGGAGTCTAGTCCTTACCTCCTGTTGCCAGTCCAATGCGCTGGTTCTTGCCTGCAGTGGTCGGGGGACCTGGAGTTGGGAGTGGAGCACTGTCTGCTGCTCGAGGTGGCCAGCAGCCAGCCTGCTCCCTGTAGAGAAGCCAGTTCTCCTTCATCCTCTGGTGCCAATATAGATTAGCACCGTAGTGTCCAGGAAGTGGACCTCTTGTGTGGAATATTTCCAACACACCTCTGAACAACATACTAATCCACAGAGACCTTCCTACTAACACTACAAAAAGAAGGATTCTAGGTGGACTCCTCCTGAAGGTCGAAACAACAGACTGGACTTCTACATAGAGTGCTTCAGCTGACGTGCATGGGCTGAAATTGTGGAAAAGCAGCATCACTTGCCCCATAACCTCAGCCGTGCAGAACACAATACCATCCACAGCCTCAGAAACAACTCTTACATCATAATCAAAAAGGCTGACAAAGGAGGTGCTGTCGTCATCATGAATAGGTCGGAATATGAACAAGAGGCTGCTAGGCTGCTCTCCAACACCACTTTCTACAAGCCATTACCCTCTGATCCCACTGAGGGTTACCAAAAGTAACGACAGCATTTGCTCAAGAAACTCCCTGAAAAAGCACAAGAACAAATCCGCACAGACACACCCCTGGAACCCTGACCTGGGGTATTCTATCTTCTACCCAAGATCCATAAACCTGGAAATCCTGGACGCCCCATCATCTCAGGCATTGGCACCCTGACAGCAGGATTGTCTGGCTATGTAGGCTCCCTCTTCAGGCCCTACACTCCCATCTATCTTCAAGACACCACTGACTTCCTGAGGAAACTACAATCCGTCGGTGATCTTCCTGAAAACACTATCCTGGCCACTATGGATGTAGAAGCCCTCTACACCAACATTCCCCACAAAGATGGACTAAAAGCCGTCAGGAACAGTATCCCTGATAATGTCACGGCAAACCTGGTGGCTGAACTTTGTGACTTTGTCCTCACCCATAACTATTTCACATTTGGGGACAATGTATACCTTCAAATCAGCGGCACTGCTATGGGTACCCGCATGGCCCCACAGTATGCCAACACTTTTATGGCTGACTTAGAACAACGCTTCCTCAGCTCTCGTCCCCTAATGCCCCTACTCTACTTGCGCTATATTGATGACATCTTTGTCATCTGGACCCATGGAAAAGAAGCCCTTGAGGAATTCCAGCATGATTTCAACAATTTCCATCCCACCATCAACCTCAGCCTGGTCCAGTCCACACAAGAGATCCACTTCCTGGACACTACAGTGCTAATAAGTGATGGTCACATAAACACCACCCTATACCGGCAACCTACTGACTGCTATTCCTACCTGCATGCCTCCAGCTTTCACCCTGACCACACCACACGATCCATCGTCTACAGCCAAGCTCTACGATACAACCGCATTTGCTCCAACTCCTCAGACAGAGACAAACACCTACAACATCTCTATCAAACATTCTTACAACTACAGTACCCACCTGCTGAAGTGAAGAAACAAATTGACAGAGCCAGAAGAGTACCCAGAAGTCACCTACTACAGGACAGGTCCAACAAAGAAAATAACAGAACGCCATTAGCCATCACTTCAGCCCCCAACTAAAACCTCTCCAACGCATTATCAAGGATCTACAACCTATCCTGAAGGACGACCCATCACTCTCACAGATCTTGGAAGACAGGCCAGTCCTTGCTTACAGACAGCCCCCGAACCTGAAGCAAATACTCACCAGCAACCAAATACCACACAACAGAACCACTAACCCAGGAACCTATCCTTGCAACAAAGCCCGTTGCCAACTGTGTCCACATATCTATTCAGGGGACACCATCATAGAGCCTAATCACATCAGCCACACTATCAGAGGCTCGTTCACCTGCACATCTACCAATGTGATATATGCCATCATGTGCCAGCAATGCCCCTCTGCCATGTACATTGGTCAAACTGGACAGTCTCTACGTAAAAGAATAAATGGACACAAATCAGATGTCAAGAATTATAACATTCAAAAACCAGTCAGAGAACACTTCAATCTCTTTGGTCACTCAATTACAGACCTAAAAGTGGCAATATTACAACAAAAAGACTTCAAAAACAGACTCCAACGAGAGACTGCTGAAGAGGAATTAATTTACAAACTGGATACAATTAACTTAGGCTTGAATAGAGACTGGGAGTGGATGGGTCATTACACAAAGTAAAACTATTTCCCCATGTTTATTTCCCCCCCACCCCACACCCCCACTGTTCCTCAGACATTCTTGTTAACTGCTGGAAATGGCCCACCTTGATTATCACTTCAAAAGGCCCCCCCCCCGCTGGTATTAGCTCATCTTAAGTGATCATTCTCCTTACAGTGTGTATAACACCCATTTTTTCATGTTCTCTGAGTATATAAATCTCCTCACTGTATTTTCCACTGAATGCATCCGATGAAGTGAGCTGTAGCTCACGAAAGCTTATGCTCAGATAAATTTGTTAGTCTCTAAGGTGCCACAAGTCCTCCTTTTCTTTTTGCGAATACAGACTAACACGGCTGCTAATCTGAAACTAAGTGTAAGCTTTCTCAGATTCATCCTCACTCCTTTCTTTTTTTAACTTCAGATTTTTTTTTGTCTCTTTTCCTCTCTGTCCCATTCTCTGTAATGAGAGGATCATCATATATGGGTTTGGTGAAGTTAAAGTTAATAACTAGAGCTGTGTGAAACAGATTTTTTGGTTGGCTGGCCAAACCAATTTTTTTTTTTAAAGATTTTGTTTCAGGTTGAGTGGAAATGAAACTTAAAAATAAAATGTCATGAACCAAAAAAGTAAAAAAAATAAAATAAAAATTGATTTGGGTCAAATGAAACATTTTGTTTAGTTTTTGAGAGTTTTTTTTATCTTTTCTTTAAATAAAATTTAGATAAAATTCAAAACAAAAAGTTGGTTTTAATCGAAAAATTGAAACATTGTTTTGAAAATATTAAAATGAAGCATTATGTTTTTTTGACTAAAACAATTCTCCAAATCTGGAATTTTTCAGCAACAAAAAAAGTTTTGTCTGAAAAATTTCATTGAGTTGTAGTTATAAGTGAGTTTATGAAGATGAATCATACTCATTTCATTGATACAGCCTTTCACATCCATTTTACAGATGGGTACACTGAAGCTCAGAAAAGTTTAAATGAGCTTCCCAAAGTTATACAAGTCACTGGTAGAGCTGGGGATAGAACCAAACAGTCTTGGTTCCCAATCCTACTCCTCTGGTCTACCTGACTGAACACACTTTACTAGCTGACTGAACACACTTTACTAATAAAATAATAGAAGTTAAAGTTGGAAAAGGCTTATGATGAAGGATGACCAAACTTACCTCTCAGTTTTCTAGGAATCATCTATTTTGAGAGGCCTGCCATATTTAAAAAATGAATGTTTGTGTCCCAGTTTTTCAGTCAATGGATGAATTAGTTTTGTGACTATGGAGCAGCTGGCCCAGCTGAGCAGCTGATTCCATCTCTTGTACATTTCATCACCCTAGCCAGCTTGTGCTGCAAATCCAGGGTTGTTTGCTTCAACATTGACTGCCTGTGGTGGGGTTTATAAACCCAAGGATTCATGCAGGCTTTGGGGAGCAGGAAGTGCTTCATCAGGAGTGGATGATGGCTCCAGTAAACGATATGCTTTCAGATGCGAGAGGGCTGGTTCAGAGAAAGTATTTCTAACTCACAGTTTGGAGGAAGAGGCACAGGAATGAAACAGCCAATTGGGTTGTCCAGAACTATTTTTCCACTGCTAGAGGAGAAGCTTTCAGACTTCGAAGTGGGCAATCACTATGGGCTCGGAAGAAGCCTAATCGCCTTTTATGATGAGATTACTGGTTCTGTGGATGAAGGGAAAGCAGTGGATGTATTGTTTCTTGACTTTAGCAAAGCTTTTGACACAGTCTCCCACAGTATTCTTGTCAGCAAGTTAAGGAAGTATGGGCTGGATGAATGCACTATAAGGTGGGTAGAAAGCTGGCTAGATTGTCGGGCTCAATGGGTAGTGATCAATGGCTCCATGTCTAGTTGGCAGCCGGTGTCAAGTGGAGTGCCCCAGGGGTCGGTCCTGGGACCGGTTTTGTTCAATATCTTCATAAATGATCTGGAGGATGGTGTGGATTGCACTCTCAGCAAATTTGCGGACGATACTAAACTGGGAGAAGTGGTAGATACGCTGGAGGGGAGGGATAGGATACAGAAGGACCTAGACAAATTGGAGGATTGGGCCAAAAGAAATCTGATGAGGTTCAATAAGGATAAGTGCAGGGTCCTGCACTTAGGATGGAAGAATCCAATGCACCGCTACAGACTAGGGACCGAATGGCTAGGCAGCAGTTCTGCGGAAAAGGACCTAGGGGTTACAGTGGACGAGAAGCTGGATATGAGTCAGCAGTGTGCCCTTGTTGCCAAGAAGGCCAATGGCATTTTGGGATGTATAAGTAGGGGCAGAGCGAGCAGATCGAGAGACGTGATCGTTCCCCTCTAGTCGACATTGGTGAGGCCTCATCTGGAGTACTGTGTCCAGTTTTGGGCCCCACACTACAAGAAGGGTGTGGATAAATTGGAGAGAGTCCAGCGAAGGGCAACAAAAATGATTAGGGGTCTAGAACACCTGACTTATGAGGAGAGGCTGAGGGAGCTGGGATTGTTTAGCCTGCAGAAGAGAAGAATGAGGGGGGATTTGATAGCTGCTTTCAACTACCTGAAAGGGGGTTCCAAAGAGGATGGCTCTAGACTGTTCTCGATGGTAGCAGATGACAGAACGAGGAGTAATGGTCTCAAGTTGCAGTGGGGGAGGTTTAGATTGGATATTAGGAAAAACTTTTTCACTAAGAGGGTGGTGAAACACTGGAATGCGTTACCTAGGGAGGTGGTAGAATCTCCTTCCTTAGAGGTTTTTAAGGTCAGGCTTGACAAAGCCCTGGCTGGGATGATTTAACTGGGAATTGGTCCTGCTTCGAGCAGGGGGTTGGACTAGATGACCTTCAGGGGTCCCTTCCAACCCTGATATTCTGTGATTCTATGATTCTATGAAGCAAGCTGTCCTGGATTTTTATGGATGGTTTAAGTTTAGGCTGCAGAAAGCCAGTTAGTGTGTTTCATCGGGACTTGGACTTATTTAACAGAGGCTTGGATGTACTCAAAATTTAGCTTTTTAAAAGGACAGTAGATATGCTGCCTTTCCACTGGAACTTCCATATTCCCCTCACAAAGGAACCACAACCATGTGCAGCCCATGAGTCACTTCAGGTGGGTGGAGTCTAATCCTTTTCATATTGTGAACCATTCTTTCCAGCCTCACTGCCTCTGGTTCTTAAGCATTACTTTCTGGCCACTAAACGATGCTATACTGACTACCACTCTGATTTGGTCCATTTTACACCTATCATCATTTTATTTCAACAAAAGTAAATGACTACACCAGGTACAATGCAGTGGAGAATCAGGCCTAAAGTCAGTGAACAATGTCTCTGATTAAGTCTTTATTGGCTAAAAATACAAGTCCCCTGCTTATCGGTGTACCAGCAGGGCTGCTAAAATGTATAAAAATACAAATGAAAATACAAATGTAACATCAGTTCTTCCTTTCATAATGACTAAAGTTAATTACCACTCTGGAGGAAAATAAAACAAAACCTTTGTACAGTAAAGTAGTGTTTCAAATGTATTTGCAGCTTCTCAGTGTCCAAACTCTATAGTTCAGCATTTTGAAAGTAAATTACAGCACTTGCATATTTTGTGCTTCTACCAACCATAATTAGATACCTTGAATAATCGTCTGAGAGATCTCATTTTGTGAAGAATAAAAGTTATTAAAACTGAGCTGAGCATTCATTAAATAATTGCAATTGTAAGGTTTAGTAAAAATCTTCACTTGGGACCAATTGAATTGAAAAATCTCTCAAATCTTAATTTTTAAATATATTTTTCACATTGGAAACAAACATCAGTAAAATAAGTTTGAATCAGAGCTTTACTGCATGTAGGTTGCCTTTGAAGAAAAGTGTCTGTTTGGGCAGATCGACTGTTTTACGTGATTTCACTCCTCAAATGTGGCTATTGACAATACTGTGTCAGCCATAATCAGTGAGATTGGTGCAGCAATGTCGCGTCAGAGGTTGCACGTCCATAATGATAGAGGCTATAGGGACAGCACAAGATGTCCAAATAATTATCTGATTTACCTGCAGCTGCAGGAACCTACAGACATTCCATTAAATGGGGGCCATGTAGGTTGGTTGCACAAGTGACTCTGTGCCACAAAAGTCAAACCCAGATCGAAGTTTTGTTTCTGAATTCCCACCCCCACTCCTCAACTTTTAGAGACAATTGGATATGAAATATGGTTCAGTCTGTACATGATTCTCATCCATGAATAGATACATTAGAACACATTTCTCAACAACCACAGACTGGCTGAAATAAAGGAAAAATCTCTTTATCAGCCATAGGTCAATAGTAAATTTTAACACAGAACAGGGAAAGGATTAAAATACTTATTCTGTTAACATTTATTATTTGTATTACAAAAGTCCCCAGATGCCCTGATCAGCATGTGATATATTTTAAGTTCTTTTGAACATATGCCTTTTGGTCTGTATTTGTATAGTGCTTAGCATAATGGGGTCCTGATCCATGACTGGGGCTGCTAGATGCTATCACAATACAAATAAATAATAACATCAATTGTTCTGGCTAGTAAAAGACTCTTCCTCCTCCACAGTGTTTACAATCTAATAAAAAACAGTGGAGGAGGATGGTTTTGGAAATGTATTGGGCATCTTGAGGTCCCATCCTTTAAATGTTTCCCCTGTTTGTCAGAATTATTATGCAGCTTGGAGTGTTTGGCTACCTGTAAGCAAAGCTCTCTGGTTAGAACGTGCCTCTGAAACAATCTTGCTGAAGGTCAAAATACAGTGACAACCAATGTGATTGTTTCCCCTCTGTCCTAAGCGTCTGTGTCATTTATGTCAAGATATTGGCTTTGGCCCTGATTCAGGAAAGCCCTTCATCATATTCTTAGTGTTGAGTCTTCCTATTCAGCAAAACACTTAAGCATATGCTTAAATCACATTAAATCAATGTGACAAGACCATATGTGTTGATGCTTTGCTGAAAAGGAACTTTATAGTTACCTGGACTGGGGACTTCGAGGAAAGTAGTTGACTTTCATGAGTGTAGAATCTTGTAGTATGGCATAAGCCAACCACTGATTTTCTTGGCTGGTTAACACCAGTAGGCAGATCTGCTGGTTCTGTCAGTTACCTCAGTACCGAACTGCAAAGATAGATGTTTGCTGGTTCCATCTATAAGTGCTGGTCTGGACTAATTGTGAATACAGCCTCATCCATCTAAAGACCATCCAGCCACTGTAGATGCACTGGATATGTCAGAGTTAACTATGGAACCCCTCAGACACCAGGATGTTCTGACACTTGTATAACACCGGAAGATATATTCCTCCCTTATCCACAGTCTCCACTTCTGAAGAATGTCCTTACTCCCTCCAGAGGAGGCGTCTACATCACTGGCCCAGGAACTGTCTCACCTCCAACCATCTGGCACAACTTACCCAGTTCCGATGGCACCACTGCTATCAATGAAGCAGTTCTGACTCAGAGGAATCAGAGGATATGGCCACACTGGTATCTCAGTGGAATCAGTTAAGCCCTGATGGACAGTTGAGATGCTGTGCTTGCCATTCTGCCAGGTACAACCCACACCCACACCAGGGACCACTGGTACTGATTTCCTTGGGGTCCCTCACAACTGATTTACCCCATGTTCTCATCTTATTGGAGTCCATAGGATCCTTATGGCAGGCATCTGGGCCCTCTGAAAAGTCGTACTGTTCCTCTTCCTTTCACCAGCCAATTCGTCGGTGTACGAGGAGGGAGAGTTGGAACCGGATCTACAGGTATTGACAACTCCTTCTTCGTCATCCATGGATGAAGTGGTCACTCTTCCTTTGCCTTCTCTGCCCTGGATGACTGGAAAAAGGCAAATACAGTGCCAATCTATAAAAAGGGGAATAAGGACCACCCCAGGGAAGTTCAGCTTAACTTCAGTACTCGGAAAGATAGTGGAGCAAATAATAAAGGAATCAATTTGCAAACACCTAGAAGATAATAAATTGCTAAGTAACAATCAGCATGGATTTGTCAAGAACAAATCATGTCACACCAACCTAATAGCTTTCTTTGACAGGATAACAAGCCTTGTGGATAGGGGGAAGTGGTAGATGTAGTATATTTTGACTTTAGTAAGACTTCTAATACTGTCTTGCATGACCTTCTCATAAACAAACTTAGAGTGCTACAAGATAGCAAACAATCCAGTGGTGTCACAGCTCACTCTACAGAAGCACAGGCTGCCTCCACAGCATCCCTACCAGATGTTCCAAAGCAGGACATCTGCAGAGCAGCCACCTGGAGTTCAATCCACGTTTGTGACATGTTATGCCTAGTTCTTGCCTTAACTGCAGATGCAAGGGGGGATTGGCAGTATTGGAAATATCTTTGCTACCAGCTTCCTTGCACCCACTTCCATTCTGAACACTGCTTGCCAATCATCTGTGTGTGGAATACGTATAGGGACTTTCACTTGAAGAAGAAATGGAGGTTACTTACTGTCACTGGCGGGTCTTTGAAATGCGTGGAATATCTGTATTCCACTATCTGTCCTCCATCCCATCTGCTTCAGATCCTGTTGGATTTGAAGTAAGAACTGAATAGGTAGGCCTGCACTGCCTCTTATACCCTGGGCTGGGAATGTGAGGAGAGCTACTGCACGGGTGGGCCAATGGATGCTGCTTTGAAGAAATTCTGGACTTAGACACATTGCACGCATGCGTACACATGTGGGACCACACATAGGGACCACACATCTCAAAGAACCTCCAGTTACAATGAAAAACCTCCATTTGTGTTGAGCTCCAGCACGGAATGGATTCTCATGCAGGCAGTTTGACTAATTTTCTTGAGGGAGATTAATAAATAACTTGGGGGAATGGACTTTTATAGGATTTTTGTCTGTACAGGGTTGCTTACTTATTGGATTGTTTGCCTGAATTTCTTTTACTGAAGTACCAGCTCAGAGGATGTGGAAAAAGCTAATGTACTCAATGCTTTTTTTGCCTCTGTCTTCACGAACAAGGTCAGCTCCCAGACTACTGCAGTGGGCAGCAGAGCATGGGGAGGAGGTGACCAGCCCTCTGTGGAGAAAGAAGTGGTTCGGGACTATTTTCAAAAGCTGGACGAGCACAAGTCCATGGGGCCGGATGCGCTGCATCCGAGAGTGCTAAAGGAGTTGGCGGATGAGATTGCAGAGCCGTTGGCCATTATCTTTGAAAACTCATAGCGATCGGGGGAAGTCCCGGACGACTGGAAAAAGGTTAATGTAGTGCCCATCATTAAAAAAGGGAAGAAGGAGGATCCTGGGAACTACAGGTCAGTCAGCCTCACCTCAGTCCCTGGAAAAATCATGGAGCAGGGCCTCAAGGAATCAATTCTGAAGCACTTAGAGGAAAGGAAAGTGATCAGCAACAGTCAGCATGGATTCACCAAGGGCAAGTCATGCCTGACTAATCTAATTGCCTTCTACGATGAGATAAGTGGCTCTGTGGATGAGGGGAAAGCAGTGGACGTGTTGTTCCTTGGCTTTAGCAAAGCTTTTGATAAAGTCTCCCACAGTATTCCTGCCAGCAAGTTAAAGAAGTATGGGCTGGATGAATGGACTATAAGGTGGATAGAAAGTTGGCAAGATTTGTCGGGCTCAATGGGCAGTGATCAATGGCTCCATGTCTAGTTGGCAGCTGGTATCAAGTGGAGTGCCCCAAGGATCGGTCCTGGGGCCAGTTTTGTTCAATATCTTCATAAATTATCTGGAGGATGGTGTGGATGGCATCTTCAGCAAGTTTGCAGATGACACTAAACTGGGAGGAGAGGTAGATATGCTGGAGGGTAGGGATAGGATACAGAGGGACCTAGACAAATTGGAGGATTGGCCAAAAGAAATCTGATGAGGTTCAACAAGGACAAGTGCAGAGTCCTGCACTTAGGACGGAAGAATCCAATGCACCACTACAGACTAGAGACCGAATGGCTCGGCAGCAGTTCTGCGGAAAAGGACCTAGGGGTTACAGTGGACGAGAAGCTGGATATGAGTCAACAGTGTGCCCTTGTTGCCAAGAAGGCCAATGGCATTTTGGGACGTATAAGTAGGGGAACTGCCAGCAGATCGAGGAACGTGATCGTTCCCCTCTATTCGATGTTGGTGAGGCCTCATCTGGAGTACTGTGTCCAGTTTTG
The DNA here is from genome assembly GCF_965152235.1 of Eretmochelys imbricata. Classification (NCBI taxonomy): domain Eukaryota; kingdom Metazoa; phylum Chordata; order Testudines; family Cheloniidae; genus Eretmochelys; species Eretmochelys imbricata. The sequence continues at coordinate 248,944,880 of NC_135573.1, forward strand.
GGCCCCACGCTACAAGAAGGATGTGGAAAAATTGGAAAGCATCCAGCAGAGGGCAACAAAAATGATTAGGGGACTGGAACACATGACTTATGAGGAGAGGCTGAGGGAACTGGGATTGTTTAGTCTGTGGAAGAGAAGAATGAGGCGGGATTTGATAGCTGCTTTCAACTACCTGGAAGGGGATTCCAAAGAGGATGGATCTAGATTGTTCTCAGTGGTAGCAGGTGACAGAACAAGCAGTAATGGTCTCAAGTTGCAGTGGGGGAGGTTTAGGTTGGATATTAGGAAAAGCTTTTTCACTAGGAGGGTGGTGAAACACTGGAATGCGTTACCTAGGGAGGTGGTGGAATCTCCTTCCTTAGAAGTTTTTAAGGTCAGGCTTGACAAAGCCCTGGCTGGGATGATTTAGTTGGGGATTGGTCCTGCTTTGAGCAGGGGGTTGGACTAGATGACCTCCTGAGGTCCCTTCCAACCCTGATATTCTATGATTCTATGATATAAATACAGCATTGGAGACATTGACCCATGCAATATACATTTTGGGTCAGGTTCACTAATACAACCTGAGTCCTTTGCACCATTCCATTCAAAGCGTTTGTAAAACCAGGCTTAACTGACCATTTCAAATGGGATTGCAGCTGGTTTGATTAAAAAGGGATGTGCAAAGCCAGCCAGAGTGTACTAGGGAATGTGGACCTATATTGTTTAGGGATGACCAAACACAACACACCTCTGGCTCTATTTTGCTCTATCAATCATGTTTCAGAGTAACAGCCGTGTTAGTCTGTATTCGCAAAAAGAAAAGGAGTACTTGTGGCACCTTAGAGACTAACCAATTTATTTGAGCATAAGCTTTCGTGAGCTACAGCATCCGATCCGTTGCATCCGATGAAGTGAGCTGTAGCTCACGAAAGCTTATGCTCAAATAAATTGGTTAGTCTCTAAGGTGCCACAAGTCCTCCTTTTCTTTTTATCAATCATGTCTTATGCAGACATTCCATATCATGAAAATGCCACCATCAGATATTTGCGCTCTCTCTCTCTCGCTGTATGTATAAGTGTGTGTGTTTAGATATGGATGCATTTCATATGTTATGTGTTTGTGGAAGTGAATGAGTCTTAATTTTCAGCTCATTTATGATGCCATGGAGAAAAGGAGATTTCCATGCAGTATTGAAGATGGATCTAAGCTTGAAATTTCTAAACACAGCAGACTCAGAAATGTATAAACATTGCAAGCAATTAGTTCAACTCTGCCAAACGTTCCCTAAAACAATTACCTTCACTGCTATAAAATTTAGTTTGCACTGTTCTCTGGAGTGTTACTAATTGTTTTTCTTAACCCCAAAAGATTAAAGATCTTTTAAATGAACACATAGGGCTGTACTTTTTCTAATTTCAAATGTGAGTTGTATTAAGACCAGCTTTGTATTATGAAACAGGGTTGATTGCTCCCCCTAACATCCCCGAGTCTCAAGAAAAATGTTTCATCGTTCTTTAAAAATGTGGTCCAGCCTCAAATTCATTTTTGTCTGGGATCAGCTTAGTGTCTTGTCACTAAGAATAAACATAACCATGTTGGCACTTGTTTCTCAAATCCTTTTCCACTAGGGGGTATGATAGACTGTAACTGTATTTCACAGCAAACCTGTATGATCCTGTGGTACTAAGGAGTATACACATGAGGGAGAAGAACAGGCATGCAAAGCTCGATGCATAATTTATATATATTTAAGCCGTGTCATTCATAAATATAATTGTAACCTAAGGCTTGAAAGTGATATGGACATTGCCATATTGATCATACTGCAGCTCTGTGTTTTCAGGCAGTTCATTTGTTGACAGGCAAAATGCAACAAAAATGTTGCTGGTCTGTAAAACAATTAATGGAAGGAAATACTTATAATCATATATTAACACAAGACATATTATTTACTTCCTCTGCATGTTGAAAGATGCACCTTCTAACCTTCAGATGGATAATATAAACCTGGTGGGGAGGGGTATATGGGAGTAGCATTAAATCAGCAATCAACTTTCAAGTCATTTCAGTGCAAACACGGTAATTACTTCATCTATAGTAAACAGAACATAAAACAACAGCACATAATGGTGACAATTTGCAATAGGCTTTAAATGTCTTTGTTAAAAAAAAACTAATATGGCTGAAGGAAACATTACTGAAATTAAAAAAAAAACAGCAGAAGTTTTGACAGCCAACAGAGGGGGTAATTAGTCTGTACATTTCAAGTAATATATTTAGCAGATCATTGAAACAGACATTACATTTTGCATAGGGAGCATTCCGTGCTTATTAACCTAGAAGCCAGATTTGCCTACCTTTGCTGAAAAACATGTTAGCAAAAGTATTATCAGAAGTGTTGTGTGTGATTACAGTAATTTATACGGAATGCATTTTAAGAGCCAAATTTTGCTCTCATATTTAAGTCAAGGGAGTTTACTCCAGATTTGCATTGATGTAAATGAGAGCAGAATCCAGTTCAAAAAGGTATTAAAAAAGTCTTAGGTGCAGTGTTATATTTTTAGATGAAATGTGCTGCCTCCTGACATTTTTAATGTCTCTTTTAGCTGAAGAAATACCCTGTTGCTTGTTCTTATCTTTCAAGCTGGACATTGTGCTTTATATTTATGATCTGTTTTATCTGCACAGCTCAATGTGAATGCTAGTGTGATGTAATTTGCCACAAAAGGAGGGATGCCTTTACTAACTGGCAGAATCATCAGTGATTTGTGGGAACAGTTTGTTTGCAATCCATCAGGTCATAAACAATAGTGCTCACTTCAGTGAGCTTCAGTATTTAGAGTGATGTAAAGACAATTGCCATTAATATTAGCTGGGCTTCAGAGTACTTGGCAGCATCAAGAACAAGCAATTAATCCATCTTGATCTCTGCTAACTAATTTCAAGTTCTTTTTCACTGTGTCGTAGGTGCATTTTGTGCACCTTACACCATTTTCAAAGACTGCACCTCCCATTAAAGCTCTCTTAAAAATATTTGTCAGTCAAATATTATTATATTTTGTTGTAACACACTCCTCCTGCATATAATGAACAATGCAGGATTCCCAAGAGGACAAGCATTCTTATTGAAATGTTTGTTTATTGAGTGCTTTTTGCCAGAAAACCCCCGTGAGAAAAGTATTTATTTTATGAGCTCCTGATGCTGTAAGACCATTCCCAATACACCTAGCAATAAATGCAATTTTGTCCAATGAGCTCAGTTTTTTTTTTTAACCAGAATTAATGCCAATGTGCAACAATTTCTGAGAGGGACTGAAATTTATAATATAAATTTCTGAGGGGGACTGAAAAGAATCTCTGTGTTATCCATGTATACAGTAAATATGACTAAAAAAGTTCTGTGTTTTTATCCTCCAGTAAATCTTTTTACAGTACATTTAAGAATTAAATACTATAGAATAACAACATAGTATCCCACATCATGATGGATTAATGAGGATCTTGAAAAGCTTTGATTTCCTCTTCCCATTGTGAGAAGAGGAGTTCACCAATATCTTCTCAGTCCCCTGAGATTTTTCCCACCCCAACTGTTTTTCTTCTTTATTTCCTGCACTTTCTCAGAAGCCCTCTGGGGCAATGACAGTGCTTTTGGAAGAGGAAAGATTATTGTCTGTTTCCTGCCCTGGATTGTGTCATGTTCTTGAGTTAGACAGATGGAGTCACTAGAGAGTAACATGCATGCTCCTTCCCACCCAAGATAATGAGCATCCTGCCTCTATGAAATTCCCAAAACATTCTGGATTAGGACCTTGGGCTGCAAGCTTTTTTTCTATTCATGGCAGTTCATTGCACTGTTACTGGATTACCTACCAGGCTGGTTCCATATGTGTAGGTTTTAGGAGTCCATTTTAGGCTTTGAATAGTTCAGGATGATAGAAAGAGATCTTAATCAGAAGTACACCAATGCTGCCAAACTCCCTGACCACACTTTTACCTCACTAGTGCCAACTGTGCCACTAACTCACTCTGTGACGCTGGTAAGTTACTGAGGCTCTTTTTGACTCATCTGTGGGGTTAATATCTCCTCTGAGTGTGATCCTGATTTCCAGATCCTTGGCTACAATTGTGGAATGGCTAGTGCAGCTTGGGGAGGGGATGCAAAACTGGCTTTTATGCTTCCCTGATCCTGGACTGGCTCTGTCGTAGGTTGGTCCCACATTGGTTTATAGTTATGATCAGTTTCATCTGCAAAGCTCACTGAATGCTAGTGTTATGTAATCTGCCACAAAGGAGGGATGTCTTTAGTAACTGGCAGAATCATCAGCTCCAGCCACGTGCCTTAGAGCAGCAGAGGGTGGGAGACAGCTTAGGAGCATACCCATTACTACTAAGGGTGCCCCTACAGTGGGTGGTTCTCCTGTGGCTAACTACCTCAGCTTCATGGCCAGAATTTGCCAGTGGACTGAATGTTTGCAAAGCACTTTAAGAACCTCAGATGAAATGCAAGTGCATACATGTCTTAAGTATAATAATATAGAAAATACTATTTAAATGCTGCTGACAAAACATATAGGCACCCATCATTGATTAAAATAAACTCCTTTGATATTGATGACTAGGAATCTGGATTGTCATTTTAGCAATAGACCTGTTTTTTCTGAAAAGTACTTGAAGAAAAATTGATTGATTACTGTCAATCTTCATTGGCTCAAACTAGAATGTGCACACTGGATGTGATGTGAGTAAAAGAGATGGCAGCTAGTGTTCATTGTGCCCACAGCTAGTCCAGGGTCAGAATTATTAGAGCAGAGGGGTAATTCTAATAACTATCTTATTTAATCATTATGTAATAGTCTGCTCACTGCCAGGAACTGAAACTTCCTAGCTTAGGTTCTGGCTTCTAGCTTCTGGTTTTCTACAGTAGCTTTGAAAACTATTTATAATATTGTATGTATTATGACAAAGTTCCTCCTCTACCTTGGTGGGTCTTGCGCTTATTGGCGGATTTGCTTGCCTTGGAACTTCACGGCAGCCCTCAGTTTGGCCATTTTCGTGAACCCACAGTCCAGGTCAAGTCCTCCTGTGTCTGACCAGGAGTTGGGAGGTTTGGGGGGAACCTGGGCCCGCCCCCTGCTCCGGGTTCCAGCCCAGGGCCCTGTGGAATGCAGCTGTCTAGAGTGCCTCCTGGAACAGCTGTGCGACAGCTACAACTCCCTGGGCTACTTCCCCCTGGCCTCCTCCCAACACCTTCTTTATCCTCACCATAGGACCTTCCTCCTGTAGTCTGATAATGCTTGTACTTCTCAGTCCTCCAACAGTACGCATTCTCATTCTCACTCTCAGCTCCTAGCACCTCTTGCTCCCAGCTCCTCACATGCGCACCACAAACTGAAGTGAGCTCCTTTTTAAACTCAGGTGCCCTGATTAGCCTGCCCTTAATTGATTCTAGCAGCTTCTTGATTGGCTGCAGGTGTTCTAATCAGCATGTCTGTCTTAATTATTTCCAGAAGGTTCCTGATTGTTCTGGAACCTTCCCTGTTACCTTACCCAGGAAAAGGGACCTACTTAACCTGGGGCTAATATATCTGCCTTCTATCACTTTCCTGTAGCCATCTGGCCCAACTCTGTCACAGTATATTTCCAAAAGTGAAATAGAACAACTAGCTTTTTGACTGGGTTTTTATAGGCTTTCTTGGTTTCTTTAGCGAGAGGGCTCAGATAATGCAATGATAGACATTATACAAATGCAATAGCTAGTAACATATATAGCTAGTTAGTGAGGCATGATCTAATGGTTTGAGCATAGGATTGGAAGCAATGTGTTCCTGAGTTCTAATCTTGACTCTTAATTCAGTTTCCTTTGTGACCTGTAGGCTGTCTTGAACCATACTGCCACATTTTTTTCCTCTGTAAAACGGGGATATTTAAATGCATTACCTCATAGGGGTGTAGAAAATTACTTAGTTAGTTGCTCTCATAATGAAAAATACTATTATATAAATGCTAAGTACTATTACTTTAGCAAAAGTGCACTTTAATGCTACATTTCCAGTACTGTAATAGAGAACATTTCCCAGTGTATTTTCTGTTACATAGCAACTTTTCAGCTTTCACATGCATCTCACATAAAAAGTCAAAGCACATTTTATATGATTCCAGTAATGTACTTTACCATTAATGCATTGTTATTCATAATTTACAGTACAAATATAACTGTTCCCAAAGATTATGTGATTTATGATAATTAATGTGACCATACCGGGTACACTCCTGACCAAAGGGTAGGTGTGCCATTCCTGCCTGTAACCTGGGATGTCATTTGCAGTGCCTTGCTGCTGTAGCCTCCAATGTGGAATGCTCAAAAACAGTCTCCAGCATGTAAGTCACTCCCAGCTCCCCCTCTCTCTCTGTGCGTGTGCTACAGCCAACCAGCCACACCTTCACTCTTACTAGCCTTAAAGATTACCACAGGGTGACCCTGATACAGTCTCAGATTTCCCTCCTCTTTCCACCACCATATGTCCTGTACTAGCCAGCCCTCTCCTAGACAGTGCAAACATATTAAGTCCATTATTCTTTTAAGGGAATAATATGCACACAACTTGTTACCCCAAATGCAGTTGCCAAGACACTTCAACTTCAACGTACTGGATTAGATAAAACAATAAAACAAGTTTATTAACAACAAAAAGAGAGATTTTAAGTGAGTACAAGTAATGAGGCATGAAAGTTAGAAATGGTTACAAGAAAAATGAATATAAAATGCTTACTGGTGTCTAACTTAACAAACTACATTAGATTCTCAGCAAAGTTCTCACCACATGCTTTCAGCAGTCTTACTGAACAAACTCTTTAGGTCAGGACCCGTCCAGCAGAGTCCAGTGGCTGCTTCCTTTGTCTCTTTTAGGTGCAATAAATGTGATGGGCAGGGTGAAACGGGGGTGGGTGGGGGGTGTTTGTCCCTTTTTTTTATAGTTGTCCTTGTGTTCCCTCCCCCCGCCCCCTATCCCCTGCAACCTGTGAGAAGGATTTCCAGCTGGGAGCAAGATGACGGCAGTCTGTGTGGAAGGAAATTCCATGCTGTTTCTTTGCTAAGATGTAGATTTTCCCCCTTACCCCCTTTCCTGACAAAGAATAGTCACTTAGCAGGTAATGGTCCATCAGCCTTGCTTACACCTGGCTGAGGCTTCAGTTTTGTCTCCTTTGTCTCTTAGGAACTGATTTGGCCACTCCCCAGATTTATCTAGAAAACTTACTTTTAGTCATTATTTCAGTTTATATTTATAACTTCACATATAATGCTGCTACATGCATTTTCCTATGATATTACTGATGAGCAAATTATGAGTTTTTAAATGTTATCTCACAAGAAGACTTTGTACAAACATTATTATAATTGTGTGTTGGGTGTGAACACGGGTATATTCTGCCACAACAAGTAGATCAAATATCATTTTCTGTATGGATTAACTTTTATCATGGTGCTAAATGTCATAGCTATTCAGCCTTATACTGAGCTCTACGGCAACAGTGCACTGTTACTTCTAAAGCATTCTATTATCTGGTGAGTTTTTAAAAGGGAACTGTCAGTGTATTTGAAAATGTATGAAAAATATATACAATCTGATTTTTATGCACTCTTTATAATAATCCAAGAAGCCTGTAACTGAAATCTGTTTTAATTCTAATTTCATCCCCTTCACCATACATGCACATCCATTTTGTGTTATTGGGGTGCTTCTGAGTATGGAACTATTGATGTTGATTTACTTTTCTTTAAAAAAATACACTGAGGCATTTGTTTTGGCAAACACTATAGACATGATTTTACCATTCGTTATCATGCTGATTAGTACTGTACTCTGCAAGCTGCTCATGGATTCATAGATTTTTAAGGCCAGAAAGGGCCATGGTGGTCAGTTAGTCTGACGTAACACAGGCCATAGATTTCAGAGTAACAGCCGTGTTAGTCTGTATTCGCAAAAAGAAAAGGAGTACTGGTGGCACCTTAGAGACTAACCAATTTATTTGAGCATGAGCTTTCGTGAGCTACAGCTCACTTCATCGGATGCATACCGTGGAAACTGCAGCAGACTTTATATACACACAGAGATCATGAAACAATACCTCCTCCCACCCCACTGTCCTGCTGGTAATAGCTTATCTAAAGTGATCATCAAGTTGGGCCATTTTCAGCACAAATCCAGGTTTTCTCACCCTCCACCCCCTTTCATGCAGTTGATAGATTTCCACTCCATACGGCTAAATGCAGTGCCTTGCATAATGACAGGTTTCAGAGTAACAGCCGTGTTAGTCTGTATTCGCAAAAAGAAAAGGAGTACTTGTGGCACCTTAGAGACTAACCAGTTTATTTGAGCATGAGCTTTCGTGAGCTACAGCTCACTTCATCGGATGCATACAGATTTCATGCAGTTGATAGATTTCCACTCCATACGGCTAAATGCAGTGCCTTGCATAATGACAGGGTGAGAAAACCTGGATTTGTGCTGAAAATGGCCCAACTTGATGATCACTTTAGATAAGCTATTACCAGCAGGACAGTGGGGTGGGAGGAGGTATTGTTTCATGATCTCTGTGTGTATATAAAGTCTGCTGCAGTTTCCACGGTATGCATCCGATGAAGTGAGCTGTAGCTCACGAAAGCTCATGCTCAAATAAATTGGTTAGTCTCTAAGGTGCCACAAGTACTCCTTTTCTTTCTACAGGCCATAGAGTTTCACCAAATGGTTACTGCAGCAGGCTAATAACTGTAGTTGAGCTAGAGCAGATGTTTTTAGAGCTATCCAATCTTGACTTAAAGATGTCAAGTGATGGAGAATCCAGCACATCCCTAGAAAAGTGGTTCCAGTGGTTAAGTACTCACATTGTTTAAAAAAAGTGCACCATCTTTCTAGTCTGAATTTGTCTAGCATCAGCTTTCAGCAGTTGGACTTCACGACACCTTTGGTAGATTAAAGAGCCCTCTACTGTCAGAAAGCTTTTCCTTATGAAGGTAATAGTAGACCCAGATCAAATAATCTCTTCACCTTCTCTTTGTTGAGCTTCTTTTGTCTCTCACTGTAAGGCAGGTTTTCTAGACATCCATTGGTTTTAATGGGGCTACTTGTGACGTAAGCTACTTTTAGCTAAGGCTGGCAGAATCAGAAATGACGTGATTTAATCCTGGAGATTCTGAGTGTCATTGATGCTCTGTGTGGTATTTGAGCAAATCATTTGTTTTCTGTGCCTTAATTTGCCCATCTTTGTAACAGGTACAGTACCTTTATGGTGGGTGTCATGAGCCTCAATTAATATCTGTAATGTTCTTTCAGACATACATTAAAACAAAACACATATAAAGGTTTACATGGATGTTGCAAATGTGTTTAATGAACTAAAAGGGAAAGGAATAAATGGTGCCTTAATAGTGTTCCTTAAATTCATCTCTTTTTTTTAAGTTTTGTTTTTGATAAGAAGTGTTACGTTGTATTTCTTTGTTACAAATCTCATATTTTTAAAATCTTTTTGTAGCATATTGGGACCAGCTGTGACCTTCAAAGTGCACCCAAATGTCCAAAATATTACAACTGCAGATGTTGCCAAAGCAGCAGGTAAGAACCCCCCACCCCTGAACTGTGCCCATCCACCATTCAGTTTAGAAAACAGCACCACCAACAACAACAACAAAAGGAAGGAGCATTCTCACAGGAAGATTGACATTTAATGAAGGAGACAGTTGAGGGGTTAGTGGCACATATGGGAAATTGAAGTGTAACATCTCTGAGTCAATTAAAACTGCCTGAGACTTCATTGTTTGCAGAGGAACTAACTGGATTAAACAGAGGGATGCAGTCGTGGCCTAGCATAGTGAAAAAGGCCTCAGTGTTATGTCTGAGAGAGAAAAATAAGAGACTAGATTTTGAAAATGAAAAATTGACACCTGTGACTTACAAAGAATTTGGTTGTAGGGGATAACAGGAGCATTATTACAAGTAGATTTTTATTTCTGGATCTAAAAAAAGGTACAAATACGCTTTATTTATGAGTTACTTTGACAATCCCCATGAACACTTAGGACACACACATTCTATATCTAAAGCTAAACTGCTTCTATAAAAGCCACTGTTGTAAATACTGCAGTTTGCTTACTGTCAGCTTGGATACCACCTGTGTGAAGTAGTAATTGTTGTGACTACAAAATACTTTTATTTCTGCAAAATAACTGGTTTATTTGCTTCCAAATTACCTGAGATAGTTCAGATAGTTTGTAATAACTAAGAATAAACAATTAGCAATATCCCTTTAAAATGGGAACAAAGGAGATCAGTTTGGATAAACACAGGGAGAATCATCCCTGGTGTAAGTCCATTGATTTCTGTGCTGTTGCACCAGGGACGAATTTGGCCCTTAGACTTGTGATGTACTGGTTACTGATTCAGTCCTTACTGTTTATATGTCTGCTTTTAGGGCCTGATCCAGGGCCTGCTGAAATCAGTGAAAAGGTTCCTGTTGTCTAAATGGACATTTAATAAGGTTCTTACTCATGAGCCCAAAGGTCCCAGTATTTTGCTAATATTGGCAATTTAGGCTTAAATAAAAGAGTTTTATACCATTTAATTTTTATTAAAACTTAAAACTGCTTAAAAATCTCTTAGAGGAATGCCTTCAAAACACTTAATTTACAAAACAAAACCAGAGCATGCATACTTCCAGGGTAGACACTTCATTGTTTTGACTTCATAGCTAAATATGATAGTCCGGGATGTATACAATTAAATAACTTTATGTCAGCCTGGGAATTTTAAAACCAGATCCTGTTTACAGAAAATGAATGGGTCCAATTAACAGAACAATTCCACTCACCAGCACATCCTTGCAAGAAGGGAGGATTTATGAATTGAGGTACTCATATTATAATGACATCCATATACTATGGTTAAGGCTATGATTATGTCACAGAAATCACAGAATCCGTGACTTCCAGAGACCTCTGTGACATTTTCTGCTTCAGCTCTGGGACTGTGGGGCTGGACCTGTCAGCCAGTAGGGGCCTCAGAGCTCTCAGCTGCTGCAGGTGGTGTGGCCTCCTGCAGCTGCCAGCCCCGGAGCTCTGAGCGGTGGGGGGGCCCTGCAGCTCCTAGCCTCTGGGGGCATATTTGATCCATGCACTTGAAAGATAAAGCTCTCCATGCCTCCTTCTTGCCAACGAAACATTTCTGGGTAACCCCACATCCCAAGTAGCCATGAATCTCTTGATCCTTGTCATGAATATAAAGGGAAGGCTAACCACCTTTAAATCCCTCCTGGCCAGAGGAAAAAACCCTTTCACCTGTAAAGGATTAAGAAGCTAAGATAACCTCGCTGGCACCTGACCAAAATGACCAATGAGGAGACAAGATACTTTCAAAGCTGGAGTGGCGGGGGGAAACAAAGGGTCCTCTCTGTCTGTGTGTTGCTTTTGCTGGGACCTAAGTAGGAATGCAGGTCAGAACTCCTGTAAAGAGTTAGTAAGCAATCTAGTTAGATATGCGTTAGATTCTGTTTTGTTTAAATGGCTGATAAAATAAGTTGTGCTGAATGGAATGTATATTCCTGTTTCTGTGTCTTTTTGTAACTTAAGGTTTTGCCTAGAGGGATTCTCTTTGTTTCGAATCTGATTACCTTGTAAGGTATTTACCATCCTGATTTTACAGAGGTGATTCTTTTACTTTTTTCTTTAATTAAAATTCTTCTTTTAAGAACCTGATTGCTTTTTCATTGTTCTTAAGATCCAAGGGTTTTGGTCTGTGTTCACCTATGCAAATTGATGAGGATTTTTATCAAGCCTTCCCCAGGAACGGGGGTGTAGGGTTTGGGAGGATTTTTGGGGTGGAAAGACGTTTCCAAGCGGGCTCTTTCCCTGTTATATATTTGTTAGATGCTTGGTGGTGGCAGCAATAAAGTCCAATGGCAAAAGGTAAAATAGTTTGTAGCTTGGGGAAGTTTTAACCTAAGCTGGTAAAAATAAGCTTAGGGGGTTTTTCATGCAGGTCCCTAGAGTTCAGAGTGGGGAAGGAACCTTGACAATCACCTTCCTACAGTTGCTAAACCCTGGAAAAGGACCCAGAATATCCACAGCTACTCGCTGAAATGGAACTTCAGTGATGGGGAGTGGCTGGAGAGGGGCTTTGACCTGATCTTGGGGTTTTCCCACTCTTTGGCACACCTCAGAAGACCGGACATAGGTAGAAACATCCTTGCCCATTCCCTCCCAGTGGAATGACCTCCCCAAACGGTCTTTGGCCCTGTTCACTTAAATATGCTTAGAATAGAGGATGGAGATGGGGGCAGCATGACCTTACTCTATTTGCACTACATTGATGACGTCTTCATCATCTGGACCCATGGGAAGGAGGCCCTTGAGGAATTGTACCAGGATTTCAACAATTTCCACCCCACTATCAACTTCAGCCTGGACCAATCCACACAAGAGATCCACTTCCTGGACACTATAGTGTAAATAAGTGATGGTCACATAAACACCACCCTATACCAGAAACCTACTGACCGCTATACACTTACCTACATGCCTCTAGCTTTCATCCAGACCACATCACATGATCCATTGTCTACAGCCAAGCTCTACGATACAACCACATTTGGTCCAATCCCTCAGACAGAGACAAACACGTACAGAATCTCTATCAAGCATTCTTAAAACTATAATACCCACTTGGTGAAGTGAAGAAACAGATTGACAGAGCCAGAAGGGTACCCAGAAGTCATCTACTACAGGAAAAGGTCCAACAAAGAAAGTAACAGAACGCCACTAGCCGTCACCTGCAGCCCCCAACTAAAACCTCTCCAGTGCATCATCAAGCATCTACAACCTATCCTGAAGGATGATCCCTCACTCTCACAGACCTTGGGAGAGAGGCCAGTCCTTGCTTATAGACAGCCCCCCGAACCTGAAGCAAATACTCACCAGCAACTACACACCACACAACAAAAACACTAACCTAGGAACCTATCCTTTCAACAACCCCGTTGCCAACTCTGTCTGCATATCTGTTCAAGGGACTCCATCATAGGACCTAACCACATCAGCCACACTGTCAGGGACTCATTCACCTGCACATCTACCAATGTGATTTATGCCATCATGTGCCAACAATGCCCCTCTGCCATGTACATTGGCCAAACCAGACAGTCTCTTCGCAAAAGAATAAATGGACACAAATCAGACTTCAAGAATTGTAACATTTAAAAACCAGTCGGAGAGCACTTCAATCTCCCTGGACACTCAATAACAGACGTAAAAGTGGCAATTCTTCAAAAACAGACTTCAGTGAGAAACTGCAGAACTGGAATTAAATTGCAAACTGGGCACCCTCAAATTAGGCCTAAATAAAGACTGGAAGTGGAAGGGTCACTACAAAAAGTAATTTTCCCTTGGCTGATATTCCCACCTTCTTGTCAGCTGTTGGAAATGGGTGACGTTCAGCTTGATTGCATTGGCCTCGTAGGCACTACAAAAGTAATTTTCCCTCTCTTGATATTCACCCCTTCTTGTCAATTGTTGAGAATAGGCCACCTCCACCTTAATTGAATTGGCCTTGTTAGCACTGACCCCCCAGTTGGTAAGGCAACTCCCATCTTTCCATGTGCTGTAATGTATATACTGATTACTGTATTTTTTACTCCACGTGGCTGATGAAGTGGGTTTTAGCCTATGAAAGCTTATGCTCAAATAGATTTGTGAGTCTCTAAGGTGCCATAAGGACTCCTCGTTGTTTTTGCTGATACAGACTAACACAGCTACCACTCTGAAAAGAGTAAGTTTGTTTCCCTGATTCTCATGGGGCATTTGTGCCAACCCCTGTCCATTGGCATAAATTAAAGCAGTTTACGGGATGCACTTATTTATGCCTGTTCATAATTGGCATAGCTGTACAGTATTCTGACCCCCCCCCGCCCCCCCGCATCAGAGTGCAAGGCAGCAGTTTGTGTAGGGGCCACTTATTCCCCTTTATGCTAGCTGATATCTTCCTTGTGCTGGTGAGTTCTCAGCTGGCCTGCTACTGCTGGATTCTGAAACTTTGCTCAACCTGACTGCTGCAACATGGCCTGAACAGGGTGAGAGAATCTGGGCCAGGTAATTTTTTAATGTCAAAATTTTCAATAAATAGGAACCTAAAGTTAGGCTCTTAAATCCATACATAGGCTCTAAATCAGTGGCCTGATTTCCAAAAGTTCTAAGCACCTAATGGTTCACATTGAAGTGTAATGAGAGCTGCTGGGTACTCAGTCTGCTGTAAAAACCAAGCCTTTGGTTTAGTTGCCTAGATAAGGATTTAAGGCAGAGCTTTAAAAAACAACTTGAGATTTAAACACCCAGTCCCCATTAAAATGAATAGGCATTCAAATCCCTAAACTACTTTGAAAATATCAGCATTGGAACTTTAGGCAGATATTTATGACGCTCTTGGTATAATGCTTCTAGTGTTTAACAAATTCAACAGAATCACTTAAAACTTCAACAGAAATTCAATCTGGATCCTTTTAATCAGGTGACAGTCTGGGAAGATAATGTTTTGGGTTTTTTAAATAAATTCTAGGGAATAAGTCTCCACTGAAATGTATTTTTCAGTGACATCTTAACTATGGAGTTACAACTGGTTCATCTATAATATAGCTATAATGTTTGGACCAAATGTTCTTTAAATATTTGCAACAGAGGTCTGTAGTCACATTCAGTATAATTGAAATGTTTAATCATTCTGACTTAATTTTAGCAACTCTTCTCAGAGCCTAAAAAATTAGAGATGATTTTTATGTGCTTCAGTATTCTCCAGCACTAATTCTAGCTATGAAATGTAGTCATCTTTATGGGCTAAAAAGGTTTCTTTCCATATTACTGCATAATGTAAATAAATTCTGTAATAACAGCACTCAATACTTTTCATCCATAGCTCTTTAAGTACTGTAAAGTGGGTAAGTATTAAGTCCCTAATTTACAGATTGGCAAACTGAGGCACAGAGAGAAAATGACTTTCCAAAGGTGAGGGAGTGAATTAGTTAGTGGGAAAGCAAGGGCTGTCTGACTTCCCAAACCTAAACTCTTCAGTAGATCAAACTGCATCCTAGCTTATAGGTTTTCTATATGTTTTGTGTTTGTCTTCACTGTTGACAGCAGTATGATTATTGCGTTAATTCTACTGTTATATATTATTTTTATGAAAAGTGTCCCAGGTAGCGTACAGAAAAAATGAGAGAGAATAATTTCCTGCTCAGGAGATCTTACCATCATATATGTGACATGTTGAGTTGAGGGTAAAAGAGTAGGGAGAACAAGGGATGATTATGTGGTTATTCAGTTTAGATCTGTGCTTTTTAGGGATTGCTCAATTAAAAGCATATTTTAAAATGCTAATGGCTATTATCAACTCACTTCTATGCTGCAGCATAATCTCAAGGAAAGATTTGAATGAGAAGAGGCTAATTGTTTACTGAAATCTCACTGATTCTGATGCATCCAGAGCA
This sequence comes from Eretmochelys imbricata, assembly GCF_965152235.1. Classification (NCBI taxonomy): domain Eukaryota; kingdom Metazoa; phylum Chordata; order Testudines; family Cheloniidae; genus Eretmochelys; species Eretmochelys imbricata. The sequence goes on from NC_135573.1 coordinate 248,960,385, forward strand.
TTCTGTCTTTATCCCACAGATTATATCAGCTCTTGACTAAATCCTATCTGGCCTTTGTCCGATACATTTTTTAGAGACCATTTTTTGGTAATCTATTAAAGGTTCTTCTCATGATACATTTCTTTGAACTCATTGTAATCCAGGAATTTACTATCCAATCCATTGCTTCCATTTCTGAAGCTGTGAGAATGTTGCCAATATTGCTTGTTGAATTCTTTGGGTAATGGTAATATATTTCTCCTTTTTTGTGGAAGTGTCTCTTGAGGAGATACAAGTCATATATTATGAGAAGCAGTAAACTTTTCTTCTTCAGGCTGTGAGGAAGATTATTCTCCATGAAGTCTTTCATCTTTCCAAATGGGCTCTAGCCAGTCCTACTTGTCTTTTTGATTTCTCCCTCTGGTTTTTGCATGATCTTGTCAGCTGTCTAAAGAAAATGAATTATCTTCTCCTTCAGTCATATACCTATCTGTGCGGGTGCTCTTTCCTTCTCTTGCCTCCACAAGTTTGAAGACTAATAATTTTTTGAAGTATTTCTGTTTTAGGTGAAACTCCTCTCTTTTGGTTCTTGTAGGCCATGTGATCAGATGGAGATTGCCTGTTGTGGGAGAACATGACAAAGAATATGCCTGTTCTCTTGGTTATTTGAAATTCAACTTTGTAGTGAACTGATTGCTACCTTTTCAGAAGCTTGGAAACCAGTTGCCATGATCAGCTGTATAACAGTGTTGAGCGCTATAATATCCGTAGCGGTAGTTCTCAACCTTTCTGGACTATTGTACCCCTTTCAGGAGTCTGATTTCTTTTGTGTACCCCCAGGGTTCAGCTTACTTAAAAACTACTTGCTGACAAAAATACATAGCACACTATTACTAAAAAATTGCTTACATTCTTATTTTTACCATATAATTATAAAATCAATTGGAATATAAATATTGTACTTACATTTCCATGTATAGCATATAGAACAGTATAAACAAGTCTGTATGAGATTTTAGTTTGTACAGACTTAGCTAGTGCTTTTTATGTAGCCTGTTGTAAAACTAGGCAAATATCTAGATGAGTTGATGTACCTCCTGGAAAACCTCTAAGTACCCACAGAGATGCACATACCCCTGGTTGAGGAACCATTGGTCTATAGGACTGGAAAGCTATGAGATGTTCCTAACCTTAAATCAGTTTAAAACAGAAGAATTTATAATCAAACTATAATTGTTTTAAGGTCTTCATTTGTTTTCAACTAAGTGCCACAAAGATTTCCTACTGTTGTCATTAATATTTAAAAATTGCTTTTAATTTAAATAATCAGTAATCATTGATTAGAACAGGCCAAAGCAGTTATGACAGTTATACCTGGTAAAAATCTAATTTTTAAAAACGCATGTTCCCCTATGGTAGTGCATATTATTTGCTCTAATGTTGGAAGAGAAACCAAAACCCACAAACTTATGGACCATCATTTGGGGGTGGGTAGGGGCACTCAGCACCTCCTCACAGGATCAAACACTATTCTTAAATATAAAGAGCTTTCCTTTTAGTGAGGAACATTCACAAAGGCCCTGAGCCTGCAAAGACTCATGCATGGGCTTAATTTTATACACTTATGAGTAGTCCCAGTAAAGTCAGTGGTGTTCTTTGTACGCTTCAATCTAAGTGATAACGTGAGATAAAATTGTCCATACTTGTTCTGAGTGCAAAGATGATTTTTTCTGACATGTTTGATCAAAATCCCTCAAGCCATTTTTGACCTTGTGAAGATAGGGGGAAAAAATACACATTTCACATGTTAAAAGAATTAATGCCACTCTTTTTTTTCTTGCACTGATGCAGCAACTGACATTTGAAATGTAAAAGGCTGATCCTCAGCTGGTGTAAATTGGTGTAGCTTCACTGATGTCAACCGCTGAAAATGTCCAAAACTTTTTTTCAAAATTTGGTTTCATTCTGAAGCTCTAAAGGATTTAATAATGACTTTTGAGGATGTTTAGGAGACATCTGTTAATTTTTTTTTTAGCAAAGCCTAATTTGGCCTTGTTCAGATGTCCCATGTGGCATCACAATACAAATTCTCCCTGTTTAACTTCACCAGTCAATTGATAGGGAAGAGGGCTTCTGGATCCTGGTTGTTGCTTAACCAGTTTTCATGTGTGTGTGGTTATAAATGGGTGATTGTCATGGGGTTCACTCACTGCTAATGGCCCCTCCTCCTGGCAGTCCTGGGGATTAGCAGCGGCCAGCTGTCACGTCATCTCGCTCTGAAGACCCCTCTCACTCCAGGAACTGCAGCTCCCTCTACGTGATTCAGTGTACCAGCTGGGTCACAAGACATGTTCCCCACTTCTGGGGTTTCGAAGTCCTCAGACAGTCTTCTGCTCACTACCCCGCTGGTGCCACTTGGTCATTGGCTGGTAGGGGGATCTGGGCCTGCCATGTACTCTGGGTCCCAGCTCAGGTACTCTGTCATCAACAGCCAAGGTTTGACTTACCCCATACTTTGCTGCTTTTCCCCTGAGCCTTGCCTACCCCTCTGGCTCTCCCCCTATTCTGGGCTTGCTATGCCCCACTCCATCCTCCCAGGGAGTGACTATAGGCTACTTGCCTCTAGCCCCAGACACACCTCCCTTCTCACATGGAGTGTCTGAAGAATCCTTCCTTCCCACCTCTTCTGTTGCCAACTTCCTGGCGTATAGGTCCTGCCTCTTTCTGCCCTGCTGAGCCTGTTCCAGTCAATTTCCTGCTCCCTGGCTCTTCCTCCAGGTGCAGTTTGGGCAGTTAATTGGCCCACTTTACCTTCTAACTCTTCCAGAACCTGGGTGGGGTGAACACCCCATCACAATGATAGAAACATATTTGTCTTCATATTGTGGTCGTGCTTCTGGCCCCACTCAAGGGTCAGGGATCCTTTGTGCTAGGCACAGTATGAACTAGGTTGACCAGATGTCTTGATTTTATAGGGACAATCCCGATATTCAGGTCTTTTTCTTATATAGGTGCCTATTATCTCCCATCCCCATCCCAACTTTTCACACTTGCTATTTGGTCACCCTAGTACGAACACAGAACAAAAAGACAGTCCCTATTCGAAAGATCTTGCAAACTAAGTTATAGTTTTCCAGAAATTCTGTCTTAATATGGCACATCATGTTAACTCTGCTAGGCTGCTGCTACTGTGTTTCATGGTGTATATCTTATAACATAAAGAGGCATCTAATAAACTATTTATTTTCCCAGAAAAACAGGAACACAAAGTACTACACATGTGCAGCATGGCTGAGTTAACCTTGATGCTGGGCCATTAATATTTGCATTTTCTGACACCTTTTGTTTTAACTCTATTACTTTAATGTTGCCTTCATAGAATTCTTTACGTTTATTATGCAGTACATTAGAGATCTGACCCAAATGGCACAAATGTCCATTAAGTATTGTGTACGCTTAAACAAGGTAATGTGGAAAGAAAGATTAAAAGGAGACAGAATAAAAAAATATAATAAGAAAAAGGCATTTAACAATGAAACTTGTATGTAAAAAAGGGGTGATATCAAATTAATGTGCCTTACATACTGATCAGCCTATCTTTTGGAGCTCTATAAATAAAGTAGGGATTAAAAAACAAAAACCAGCTAAACTCAGGCCAGACAGCATTCATTGTATGCTGATTTTTGTTAGGAAAGCAAAGTACAGTTTTTCCACTCACTAGACAGATTGATTATAGATCTTCAGAGATTGGAACGTGGAAAATAAAACTAATAATTTTAGACTGTACATAAAAACAAATACTAAGCACTATGTAGAGCATAGGGATAAATTACTTCAGCTTTTACAAGGAGAAAATCTTCTTTACCTAGGGATAACCAAGGATCCTGTCTTTACAATATAAAAAATGTGTGATTTTGATCTTGTCTTCATAAAAAACAGCCACCATATCTACCAAATAATAAAAACCCTTAGTGGCAGCATTGCTATTGCATAGCAAATGGCCGTTATTTAGAGTACAAGACAAAACAAAAAAATCACTTACACTGACATCTTAGAATCAGACCATCATCATCTTTTCTTGAAGAAAAAATAATAGCATGAAAATGCACTTTCCAGGCTTGATGATAATGTGTAGGGGCAGATGAACTGAATGTGGTAGAAATGTTTGTTCTCTTGTTTCCTATATTGGTGGAACATAATGTATGATATCTTGGGGAGGTGACGCACACAAGGGCTTTGGAGGAAGGGGCTAGTGGTTCTTTGAGTAGCATCCCTATGGGTGCTCCACTGTAGGTGTGCTCGCGTCCTTGTGCTGCTGATTGGAGAATTTCTGTAGCAGTATCCATTAGGTTCACACATGTGCTATCCCTCCTTATGCCCCGCCATGAGGCTAACCAGTGCACATGGCCTAAGCCCCCTCAGTCCTGGAGCCATTAGCAGTCTGTTTGTGATACTTAGCTTTAACATTTTTGTTACTTAGTTAGTCTCTTTGTTAGTCTTAGTTGTAGCCTCTTTCTTCTTTTATTTCTCTTTTAAAAAAACACCTTTATTTTTCCCCTTTTTGTTGGGGACCGCTGCCCCAAAAGGGTATCCCGGTTCACCAGGCTTCAAGAAGTGCCATTCTCGCAAAAAGGCGGTTCCTGTAGCAGCCAAACACTCTCGCTGCATAGGTTGCATCGGGGAAGGCCACATTCCACAGAAGTGTGGTCTCAGACCCAGGTCTCAAAAGGACAGAGTTGAGAGAAGATCATCTTCATGGAGGCAGCTCTACAGCCTTCCCTGGATCCTCACTAGGAGTCACCCAGAAAACATGAAGCTTCCCCACAGCCCTCAACATCCAAGGACTGTGGGCAAAATAAATCAGCAGAGGACCCCTCTCGTAAGTCATCAAAAAAAAAGAGAGTGGTGAGTCCAAAGTGTGAGCCCCGAGTTAGCCACAAAAGATCTCAGGCACACTCGGTATCTTCAGTACTGTTGTCAGCGAGATGCTCCAAGCCTGGTTCCCATGGCTCACAAAGATCTGATGCAGCAGGTACCGTTGAAGTGCCTAAGGACCTGATGGGCACAAGCACCAAGCCAATGGTACCGATGGGCAAAGATGGGAGTGGAGAGCACTCCAGTAAAGAAGATGCTACCAGTACTCATTGTACTTTCAGTACTGTCATCTGTGCCCAAAAAGCAGTGAGAGACAAAAAGGCATCCTTTAAAAAGTGGAAGTTAAATCCTAGTGAGAACAATAGACAGGAGCATAAACTCTGGCAAATGAAGTGTAAAAATATAATTGGGAAGGCAAAAAAAGAATTTGAAGAACAGCTAGCCAAAGACTCAAAAAGTAAGAGCAAAAAAAATTGTAAGTATATCAGAAGCAGGAAGTCTCCTAAACAACCAATGGGGCCACTGGACAATCAAGATGCTAAAGGAGCACTCAAGGATGATAAGGCCATTGGGGAGCAACTGAGTAAATTCTTTGCATCGGTCTTCATGGCTAAGGATGTGACTGACATTCCCAAACCTGAGCCATTCTTTTTAGGTGACAAATCTGAGGAACTGTCCCAGATTGAGGTGTTATTAGAGGAGGTTTTGGAACAAACTGATAAACTAAAAATAATAAGTCACCAGGACCAGATGGTATTCATCCAAGAATTCTGAAGGAACTCAAATACGAAATTGCAGCACTACTAACTGTAGTTTGTAACCTATCATTTAAATCAGCTTCTGTACCAAATGACTGGAGGGTAGCTAATGTGACGCCAATTTTTTAAAAGGGCTCCAGAGGTGATCCTGGAAATTACAGGCCGGTAAGCCCGATTTCTGTACCAGGCAAACTGATTGAAACAATAGTAAAGAAGAAAATTGTCAGACACATAGATGAACATAATTTGTTGGGGAACAGTCAACATGGTTTTGGTAAAGGGAAATCATGCCTCAAAAACAATCTACTAGAATTCTTTGAGGGGGTCAACAAGCATGATATAGTGTACTTAGATTTTCAGAAAGCCTTTGACAAGGTTCCTCACCAAAGGCTCTTAAGCAAAGGAAGCTGTCATGGAATAAGGGGGAAGGTCCTCTCATGGACTGGTATTTGGTTAAAAGATAGGAAACAAAGGGTAGGAATAAATGATCAGTTTTCCGAATGGAGAGCGGTAAATAGTGGTGTCCCCCAGGTGTTTGTACTGGGTCCAGTTCTATTCAACATATTCATAAATGATCTGGGAAAAGGGGTAAACAGTGAGGTGGCAAAATTTGCAGATGATACAAAACTACTCAAGATAGTCTGTTTGGGACTTAACTGCAAAGAGCTACAAAAGGATCTCACAAAACTGGGTGACTGGGCAACAAAATGGCAGATGAAATTCAATGCTGATAAATACAAAGTAATGCACATTGGAAAACATAATCCCAACTATACATGTAAAATGATGGAGTCTAAATTGGCTGTTACCACTCAAGAAAGAGATCTTGGAGTCATTGTGGATAGTTCTCTGAAAACATCCACTCAGTATGCTGAGGTAGTCAAAAAAGCAAATGGATTGTTAGGAATCATTCAGAAAGGAATAGACAATATGACAGAAAATGTCATATTGCCTCTATATAAATCCATGGTAAGCCCACATCTTGAATACTGCATGCAGATGTGGTCGCCCCATCTCAATAGAGATATATTGGAATTGGAAAAGTTTCAGAAAAGGGCAACATAAATGATTAGGAGTATGCTCGTCATATGGAAGCTGTTCCAGTTAATAAGACAGGGTCTTTTCAGTTTGGAAAAAGAGATGACTAAGGGGGGGATATGATAGAGGGCTATACAATCATGACTGGATGTGGAGAAAGTAAATAAGGAAGTGTTATTTACTCCCTCTCATAACACAAGAACTAGGGGTCACCTAAAAAAATTAATAGGCAGAAGGTTTAAAAGAACTAAAGGAAGTATTTTTTCCACACAATGCACAGTCAACATGTGGAACTCCTTGCCAGAGGATGTTGTGAAGGATGTTGTGAAGAACTTGGTAAGTTCATGGGGGATAGGACCATCAATGGCTATTAACCATGATGGGCAGGAATGGTGTCTCTAGCCTCTGTTTGCCAGAAGCTGGGAATGGGCAACAGGGGATGGATTCCTTGATGATTATCTGTTCTGTTCATTCCCTCTGGGCATCTGGCATTGGCCACTGTTGGAAGAAAGGATATTGGGCTAGATGGACATTTGGTCTGACCCAGTATGGCTGTTCTTATGTCATCGATGGCCTATCCAGCACTGGAGCAATGGGTGCAGGTGAGATCCCTGTTTCCCTCCGTACTGCCAGTGGCACTGGGTCAGTTAGCACCACCGGAATTCTGGAACTCAAGAGGCCTCAGAGTAGCTGACATACCAGAGTCTCCTCATCTCAGCACTGGGGACTTCAGTACTGAGTCCTCTCTGAGTATGGGAGACTTCTCCATTCCCCTGCCATGCTCCTTCTCTCTCTTTTGGAAAATCAGACAGTGAGCCTGAGGAAGTCGTTTCCCATTACTCCTTCCATGCTCCCTATTGTACCTGCTATCAAGAGGCTCCTTGGGTATACCCTCAGTTGGCCCCCCTACCACCACAGTATGGCCAACTTTAGGTGCCACAACTGGGCTCTTTTCCATTGCCCCAAGGGCCATACTGGGATCTGTGGGCAGCATATTGCCCCCACACTTCTCTGGCTTCCAGCCTCATCTCTGAGCTCCCGAGACATTCTCCCTCAGCTGTGGTGTCCAGAACCTCCAGAAGAGATTGCAGGGGACAGGAGGGCAGACTTGAGAAAGAGTTCACTCCAAGGACAAACATCTCTTCCTCTTCCCCGGATGAAGTAATCATGCACCCACCACCATTCCTAGCTGGTGACTTCTGGCTCTTCTAGGACTTGGCAAAAAGAGTTGCAGACACACTGCAGATAGCCTTGAAGGAAGTCTAGGACACTCATCACAAACTCCTTGACATCCTGCACTCTTCCTCGTCCTCCAGAATAGCTCTCCCCATCAATGATGCTCCCCTGGACTGTGTAAAAATTATATGGCAGACCCCAGCTTCAGTGACGGCTACTTGTAATTGGGCTGATAAGTATTATGTCCTAGCTAGGGAAACGGAATTTCTTTCCCATCCCCTCCAACTCCATTGTCGTAGACGCGGTAAATTCTCTGGGCCCTCAGCACCAAATGAAATTCTCCTCCTATGACAGGGACTGGAAATGCTTGGACCTGTTCAGGAGGGAAGCCTACTCCTCGGCCACACTGCAATTTCAAATTGCAAATTATCAAGCCTTAACGGTGAAGTATGGCTATGTGAGCTATTCAAAACTCAGCAGCTTTATTGATCAGCTCCTAGAGTCAGTGTGACCAGTTCTGAGCTATCATCCAGGAAGGACAGCTAGTAGCCAAAACAACGTTCTAGTCAGCCCTTAATGCAGCCGATATGGCATCCTAGTCCATCTCCACAGTGTTGGTTAAGTGAGATGCGTAATGGTTACACCTTTTGGGCTTCCCTAAAGAACTTCAGATGATTTTTGAAGACCTTCACTTTTAAGGCACTAAGTTGTTTTCAGAGAAGACTGACCTGTCCCTTCATACTCTCAAAGATTTCAGGGCCACTCTCTGCTCATTAGGGATCTATATGCCTGGACAAATGAGGAAATTTAGTCCACAGCCCCAACAAAAATCATGTACCTCTCAATACCCGACTCAACTCTTTTATGAACTTCAAAGAAAGAAATCTAAGTTCTCTAGGTGCAAATCATCAGGTTCACAACCCTCCATGTCACAATTGTCCACCTCCAAACACCAGTTTTGATGTGTTAGTCATGATGTTGAAGACCACTCCCCTGAACCTCTACAGCTGACCAATCTATCTAACTCATTTGACTACCATCTTGCCACGTTCTGCAGCTCCTGGGAATGTATAACATTAGACTGTCTTGGAAATCATTCACACCAGGTATTTCATCCACTTCACCTCCCTCTCCACAACATCCTTCCCCATCTTTCTTCAGGGACCCTTCTCACGAAAGTCTACTATGACAAGAAAGAGATCGCCTCCTCCAATTAGGAGCCATGTTCTCAACATCTATGATGCAAAGGTTTTTACTCTTGCTATTTCCTAATACCCAAGAGGAAGGGAGCACTCAACAAGTTTGTCAAAACTAAAAAATTCAAGATGGTCACTCTAGCAATGATCATTCCAGCATTGGAACAGGGAGACTGGTTTTTGGCCCTTAACCTTCAGGACATGTATTTCCATATTCAATCCTACAGTCCCAGAGAAATTCCTCAGACTTACTCTGGAACAAGACCACTACCAGTGCAGAGTACTCCCCTTCAGACTATCACTGTCTGCAACGCTATTCTCCAAAGTCCTTTCAGTAGTGGCTGCTCACCTTCGCTCCCAGGGATCATGATCTACCCCAGCCTGGACGATTGCCTCCTCAGAGCCCATTCCTTCAATGAGGCTCACTGGGTAACCAAAACCATAACACAGAACTGGGCCTACAGATCAATGCCCAGAAATCAACCTATCGCAGCACAGTGCCAGGAATTCATTGGGACCGACCTCAAGTCGTTACAGGTCAAAGCACTCCTACCACAGCACTGGTTCCTCTCCCTGACCATGGTCATATACACAGTACAAACCCACGCTCAGATATCAGCCAGACACTGCCACCAACTCTTGGGACATATGCAGCTGGCACAGCAGTGGTACTTCATGCCAGGCTTCACATACAATGTCTCTAGATGTGGTTCAGCTTGGTCTATAGTCCAAACAGAGACAGACTAGACAAATCACTATCTCTGCCCACCAAGGTCAGGAACTCCCTGGACTGAAGGAAAAAGCCCCTTTTTGCAAACTTCCCTATCGTTACTTCTCACCACCAATATATCATTGAAAGGATCGGGCACACATCTAAGTGACCTTACAACACAATGTAAGTGGTCGTCCACAGCGATCTCTCTCCACGTCAATCTCCTCGAGCTCAGGGCAGTCAGGAATTCCTGCACCCATTTCCTCCAGCTGATCAAAGGAAAACACACCAGAATCCTAACAGATAACATAGCATGTAAGTATTACATAAATTGACAGGAAGGAGCCAGGTCACCCTCCCTCTGTGCAGAAGCACTAAAGTTATGTAACTTGTCGTGCCTCTCCCACAAAATTATCAGTGGCCTACCATTTGGGCACACAAAACTCGATAGTGGACAGTCTCAGTTGCAAGTTCCCACACAACCATGCATAGACGATTCATGCCTTCTGATACTGTGGGGGGCACAATGTAAAGGGGAGGACATGTGATTGCCCCATATGTCTCCTATGCCCAGCAACTTCCCTGACCTGTGCCCAGCCCGGCTCTGCCTCACTTTCCCTGCCCCACTGAGCTACCTGTGGGAGGGGCTCTGTCCTTCTCCCACTGTGCCCACGCTTGGCCTCTCTCCCTGGCAGCGGGGCCCAGGTGGGGAGTAGGAGGGAGCTGCTTCTCACACGGCTGAAGCTGGCCACTCTGGATTGCTGGTCTGTGCAGCGTGGCAGCTGCCTGAGAGAGAGCCTGGCTGGGGAGGTGGTGGCTTGTCCTGCTCCCTTTGCTCCCCATGCGGGCCTGGCTGCTGGGAACAGGAGCCAAGCCAGCCAGAGCCCCTTGTCCATCCCAGTAATTTCCAGCTTGCGTGGCCCCTGTCCCCGACTCCCTGGCAGCTGAGCCCGGGAGAGCAGAGGAGGCAGGGCAGGCCACTGCCTCTCCAGCCAGGCTCTCTCTGCACAGAGTAGTGCCCCAGAGCAGGTGGTGTGATCCGTCCCTTCTGCTCCCTGTCCAGGCCCAGTTGCCAGGGACAGGGGCTGAGCATGCCAGGAGAGGCGCAACAGGAGAAGGACAGAGCCCTCTCCTTCCCGCCCAGCAGATCAAGCAGTAATCTGTGGGGAGCACTTGACCGCATATTTCCCCCCATGTATCACCTATGACTGGAGGGAGCACACCGTTATGTTCTATAGGCATGTGAGTTCAAAAAGGGGAAATGCTAGGAAATGATAGTGATATGGGGGAATTATTTGAGAGCTTTTGTAGAGTTTTGACACTTCCTTTTATATCTATGTTGGCCATATTCTTCCTCAGCGAATGCGGTTGCATGGGTATTCCTGATGGCATATTTTGGCTATATGTTTTTAATTTTGCCTTCATTTTTAACATTTCTCACTGGAGTATCAGCTCTCACATGGATTGACCACAGCTTCAGCAGATGCTGCTGACTGATAGTCTGCAACTCTTATAGGGATCACAAAACAAGTGATCATGAATTGTTTGTTTTCGGCACTCTGTCTTTAGTGTAGGAATTTTCTTCCTGAGTTTTATGAACTTTAGTTATCTGCTCTGACATTTAGGATAAGCCTCAGTAAGGGTTATAGGCCACTGAGAATGATTTACTTGGAGATAATTTTTTTTCCATTTTCCAGCAGTCTGACAAACAATTGTATGTAGAATGCAGCAGTTAAAGGACATGGTAGTAACCTGCCAACAACTTAATCTCTCAGATATTTATTTGTAATTTAAGATGCACAATAAATCTCTGTGTTCTTTGGAAAATATTTTCTGTTTGGGGGCATATATTTAAGCCTTGTGGTGGCTAGAAGTCAGGAGATGTGGGTTATCCTTCCAACTTGTTTGTTTCTGTTTGTGTTACAGAAACAGGGTGACAGCAATCACAGAATCATTTCGGCCATTTAGTGGGTCATCTAGTCCATCCTAGAATTGTGGTGGGAATTGTTGGCTGGCGATCATTTAGTTAATATTGAATAGTCCACTAAGAAATAGAAACAGATGAAAGAAAAAATTTTATTCTAAAATCTAGAGGGTGCCTCTTGGCAAAGCTTTATAGACATTTTTGATCAGTAACAAGAAATGGTGGGTAGACACACCCATTACTCCTGCCTAAACAACCAGGTAATTACTTTTAGCATTTTGACATGTGTTTGCTGGAGTGAAGGTCAAAGATGACAGCATATAAAATCTATGCTAATCTGCTCAGCTGGAGGAGACTCAGGTTGCTAATGTTTTTGTAATTAGAAGTTGTGGAAACCAGTTTTCTTCCCAACTTTGCACTGTGCTTAAATGAGGCAATAATATGGAACAATTTAATTTGTCATAGTTTACAGGGTTGTCTGAATGGAGGTGTAGGAGTAGCAGAGGTGAAAGTAAGCCAGTCCTGGCTGGTATGGTGTACTGGTAAGACAGTGGCCGCCGGTAGGGACCAGTACACAGCCGACGTTAAAGCGCTGCCCTGGCAGTACTTTAAGCACTGTGCCGGCAGGGCTGCTGATGGTGATGGTGGGGGAAAGGGGCAGCTGCTCTGGGGCCTGGCGATTTAAAAGGGCCCAGGACTCCTGGCAGCAGCTGGAGCCTCAGACCTTTCAAATCGCCGCCGGAGCCCTGGGTGGTGCGGGGCGCCCAGCTCCCTCAGCCAGCCGCGCACCGTCCACGCTCTTCCAGCTCTCAGTGTGGCCCTGCAGCTCTTCTTATACCTGCCTGCTGGGCCCTCATTGGCCCATGGGGGAGGTGGTGGGGGGAAGGGTTAACAACGTTAAAGTGCTGCCATGGCAGCGCTTTAACATTGCTGCCCCTTTTGCTCCCCCTCCCCGGCAGGGCTGCCAACGGGGGGGCAAAAGGGGCAGCGACGTTAAAGTGCTGCCACGGTAGTGCTTTAAAGTTGGCTGCGTATGGGCCAGTACCGGTGGCCACTTCTTCTTACTGGTACACTGTACCAGCCCGTACTAGCCCACTTTCTCCCCTGCTTGCAGGTAATTTATCTGCTTACTTTAGTCTTTTGCCCTAGTTTAGCTTGGGATTTACTGTCTCCAACCTTTCTGTCTGGAGAGTTCGTTTGCCTGTGCCCCCATTTGTCAGGGCTCTCCCTTCCTGGGCTCTTGTACCCAGGGAGCTTTAATAGTCCATGCCCTAGTTTCTCAGGGTTTCCCTGCCAGGACTCTCTGCCTGGAAAGATTTGGCAGTCTCTCACCCCAGTGGGTCAGGGTCTTCTCCCTCAGGCCTTTCTACGTGGAGAGCTATTCACTTTCTGTCCTGATTGCTCAAGGTCTTCTCTCCCAGGCCTATCTACCTGGAGAGCTTTTATAATCTTTGTCCCTTTTGGTCAGGGTTCCCTCCCAGGCCTCTCTTACCTGGAGAGATTTTCCAGTTCAGGCTCTTCCTTAAATAGCTCTGCCACACACCTATCAATTTTGCCCTGCTTCCTCAGGGTACTTCTCTCACAGGCCTTTCTACCTGGAGAGCTTTTATAATCTTTGCTCTCTTTTTATTAGGGTGCCCTTCTACCTGGAGAGCTATTTATGGTAGTCTCTGCCTTGGTTCTCAGGGACTTTCTCCCAGGTCTCTCTACCTGGAGAACTTTTAACAATCTTTTGCCCAGTTAGTCTGGGTTCCTCTTAGACCTCTGTCTGGAGAGTGAGTTACAGTAGTCTCTGCCTTTGTCGGTCTGGGTTTCTCTCCCAACCCTTTCTACCTGCAGAGCTTTTAACTGTCCCAATGCCCCAGTTAGTCAGGGTTCCTCTCAGACCTCTTTGTCTGGAGAGGTTTTCATTATTCAGGCTCCCTGTGAGCTCCTTCTGTTCAGAGCCAACTATCTCAAAGGTGGTCTTGACCAAAGTTACACTTTAATCATGTTCTTAGCTAAGAGGGAACTTCTTGCTTGGCTGACACTAGGAAGTTAACCAGGTCCTTGGCAATACCCTTATCTTCCTCACAGAAATATGAAGTTACCATGGCCCAGGGTCCTCCTTTTTGTAGCCCATACAGTGCACATAACCCTCCATAATCAGTGGCATGTCATAATTTACCATATGCGGTGCATTCAGATTGAAGCCTTTTATCGCCTCTAAAGTGGTTAACAGAGCTGGGATTTCCCCATTAATTAACTCTTTTACTGTGGCCTCCTGATCTGGAGAGGAGTCCTTCTGGATGCATCTGCTTGTACACCCTTCAGAGTTAAGGATCACTCTATCCAGGTTCAGATCCCTTCCAGGGTTTCCAAGACCAGGGACTACACTGTTTTGCCCACTGCTTTCAATATATGGCTTAGCAACACACTTGTTCTTTCTGTACCCATACTGTTGTGTGGACGACATTCACCAGGTTAGGATCATTTTTTGCTTCCTTTTTCCTCTGAAAAGAGCTCTTCTTTTTAGCAGAGGTCTGGTTGTGGCCTTGCTCTGCCGCCACACCAAGATCCTGGGCTTTTAGAGCCACAGTCAGGTAGCTCTCTGCTTCAGCCAAGTTGGACTTTGACCCTGGCTGGACCTTGATCAGGTTTCGGAGCTTAGTCAGCTCCTTTTCCAGCAGTAAGCACTGTTGTTCTGTTGTCTCCTTTTCAATTTTGAGACGGGTCAGCTCTTGTACCCATTTTACTGCTCGCCCTATGATCCTGTCCAATGAAGAGCAGATCTCTTCCACTCCTGCCGGTATTGAGCTACCTGTGTCCATATTTCCAAGATTTCAGCCTGGTTCCGATCAGCCATAGCAGGCTTCTTTTCTAGCTCACCCCAATCCCGTATTGTAAAAGTCTGCTGTGTAGCTGAGGGGGCTGTTGCCGTTATTACAGCCTCCGCTCTGCATGGGAGCTCAGTGTTCTTGCCACAGGACACCCACTCCTTTGTTAACATGCTGCCTTCTCCTTTCGGGGGGCTTTCCTGGATACCCAGCATACACAGCTGGCCTTACCATGAGGGGAACTGAGGCGGCCACCTCAGGTGCCAGACTGTGGGGGCGGGCACCACTAGGACCCACAGTGTAGAAAATTGTGTCTGCTGCTGGTGCATATGTATTCTCTCTGCTCTAGATGCTAGAGATGGTGGAGTGCTGTGCTGGGGGAAGGAGGGCACAAGAGACATAACAGGCAGGCAGGAGAAAAGGTGAGAGGCAATAACAGAAAGCAGCAGGAGCTGCAGGAAGAGAGAGGAGAGGAGCCACTTATGTACTTCTCTGGCATGCCCAGGAGCCTGGACTGATTAATACCAGCTTCTCATGGAGCTTCCTGTTTTCTGCTGTTTCCCTGAACCCGCTTGAGGAGAACAGGCAGTCAACTGAAGTAGTAGGAGCCTTTTAGGCCCTTAAGATGCTGATATCTTCTCTTCAGTTGAGTGTTGAGAGCCACTATAGCTGGCACAAAACAGCAATCAAGAGTGAAAGAAGAAAACGCCCCTCTGGGGCAGCATTCAGAAAAAGAAAGGAAGCTTTTCTATCTAAGCAGGAAGGAGCTCTCCTGAGATACATAGACACAAATGTTCATGGTGAGCCTTCCGGCCCCAGTGAGGATGTGAGTGGTGAGGAGATGCCTGATTTTCCAGTTAGTCAGAGTGCAGGTGACCTGGAAGCTACTGCAGCATCCATATCTCCATCTCAAATGGATGTAACCATGCACATTCCTGAAGAAAAGTGTAGATCAGAGAAGAGTGTGGTGGAGGCACAAGAAACAGCTGATGCTGAGTTTAGTTCCTTAAATGTAGATGATCCAGGACTGTGGACCAACTTGAGCAGTAGCCTGAGGGACTTCCTTGTACTGCATGGACCACAGCAAGTGAAAAACTTCATGTTCCCCAAAGACAATGAAAATAGAAGTTTCCATCCAACACATTACTGGCGTGAAATCCCCAATGGTGACAAAGTGGAGAGGCCATGGCTTATGTACTCAAAAACCCAAAATGCTGCATACTGTTTTTGTTGCAAACTCTTCCAGTCTAATGTTCTAGCCACATTGGGTTCTACAGGAACAAAGGACTGGAAAAATCTTGCTAGAAATCTGGCATGCCATGAGAAGGCAGCAAATCACCAGAGAGCATTCCATAGGTGGAAAGAGCTGAGGTTAAAGGCCACCCACCATAGATGATCATCATCAAGAGAAGTCTTGCATCAGAGTCTCTTTACTGGCAAAATGTTCTGAAAAGGCTCATTGCCATTGTGAGAATGCTTGCTACCCAAAACCTAGCACTGCATGGCACGTCAGATCAGCTGTATGTACCAAACAATGGTAACTTCCTTAAAATTGTGGAGCTGATGGCTGAGTTTGATGCTGCACTCCCGGAGCATCTAAGAAGAGTCACCACCCAAGAAATGAACACACACCCCTACCTTGGAAAAACAATTCAAAATGAGATCATACAGTTACTGGCAACAAAAGTCAAACAGAAGATTGTGGCAGTTCTGAAGCTATTACTCTGTTATTCTGGACAGCACACCTGACATCAGCCATACAGAACAGGTGACTTTAATGGTATGTTTTGTAACAACAACAGAACCTAGTGAAAATGTCCCTGCAATGGTGACTGTCAGAGAGCATTTTCTAGAATTTGTTGACATTGATGATACTACAGGAGCTGGTATGACAAATGTGCTTCTTAAAAAGCTGGAAGATTCGGGAATTGCAATAGCTGACATGAGAGGTCAGGGCTACGATAATGGTGCCAACATGAGAGGACAGAACAGAGGAGTGCAGACACGGATCCAAGAGTTAAACCCTCAAGCTTTTTTTGTCCCATGCAGTTCTCATTCATTGAACTTGGTGGTCAGTGATGCAGCATCAGCTTCTAATGAGGCTGCTGAATTTTTTAATGTAATTCAAAGCATCTGTCTATTTTTTTCTGCATCAACTCATGGATGGCAAATTTTGAAGCAATATCTGGGAACATCCTCTCTGACACTGAAACCACTGAGTGCCACACGATGGGAAAGTCTAGTGGAGGTGATAAAGCCTATCAAACACCAAATTGGGAAGATAGATGATGCCATAGTTGCCATTATGAAAGAAAATGCTATGACAGGAAGTGTTCATTGGAAAACAGTGGCAGAGGGAAATGGAATCACCAGAAACATACATAACTTTAAATTTCTGTGTGGCTTAATGTTGTGGCATGACATACTGTTTGAAATAAATGCTGTAAGCAAGAGACTCCAAAGTGTTGACCTTGATATATCTGGAGCAATGGGACAACTGGACAAAGCAAAGTCATACCTGCAGTCTTACTGGTCAGATGAGGGATTTCAAAAGATTCTGAAGAGTGCACAGAAGTTGGCAGAGGAACTTTGCACTGAAGCTATTTTCCCACCCATTCAAGAATACAAGAGTCATCAAAGAAGAAGGAATTTTGATTACGAGGCACGGGATAATCCCGTAAGAGACCCCAAACAACAATTCAAAGTTGAATTCTTTAACCAGGTGCTAGATTGTGCAATACAGTCAGCTGAAGAATGTTTCATGCAGCTCAAGGAACACAGCAGTATATTTGGGATGTTGTATGATATTCCAAAACTCCTCACTATACCTGAAGAAGACCTACACCAACAATGCAGGGCACTAGAGACAATGTTGACACATGATGACATATGCGATATTGATGTGAGTGATTTAGGTGATGAACTGAAAGCCCTTTCAAGATACATTTAATCAGGATCAACTCGAAAGGCTGTTCTGGAATATATGTGCACAAGTAAGATGACCACCCTCTTTCCAAATGCTTTCATTGCTCTGCGCATACTTCTAACACTTCCTGTAACAGTTGCCAGTGGAGAACGCAGCTTCTCCAAGCTGAAGTTAATAAAAACACATCTACGCTTCACAATGACACACGAAAGGCTGATCGGCCTTGCAACCATCTCAATAGAGCATGAGATGGCCCAGACTGTGGACCTTCAGGAAGCAGTTCAAATCTGTGCAACCAAGAAGGCACGGAAAGCACCACTTTGATTATTCAAACAGATAAAAATGCCAGTGTTTACTGTGCAGACAAGAAAAGTTACATTGGCTGTTCAGGTATTTGAAAGTTAAGTGTTACTTAACATTTTTGAACAAGGCATTTTAAGTTGTTAGTTCTCCTTTATTGGGGTAGGTAGCAGAGCAGTACCATGAGAGGAGTAGAACAGAAAGAAGGCAGAATTGAGACCTTTCAAAGTTTTGGCCCAAGCGAGGGGGCATCATTTAAGCTCCCTGCCTCAGCTGCCAAAATGCCAGCATATCAATCAACCCACTGGTAATCAAACCAGCCTTGTGGTACTCTCTGGTCTTAGTCTCTGGCTCTTTTCCAAGTGTGGTAAGCTGCTCCTCTAAGACCTGCCAGGCCCTTACTAGATTCAGCTTCTGTTGCTGGTTCTCTTTCAGCATTCTGCTCAATGAGAGGGTCTCTCTCTCCTGCTCCTGTACCTCTATTTCTGTACAGGCCCACTGGTCTCTACAGTAGGCACAGCATTCCCTCTCCAAAACAAGCTGATGCTCCAACTCCTTCTGTCTGTCTTTTAGTTGGAGACTTCTTCCTCCAGGTTTCAGTTCAGCTCACCTCCTTCACAGGGTTCCTGCCCATCGTTTGTTGTGTGCCCAGTGTCTCGCTCACTAGTTGGACGCGTTTTGCTTTCCTTGGCCACTTCTTTACATTCAGCCACTAGCACCAGCTTTACCTTCTCAAGGTCAGTGATCTCCTGCTTGTTCTGTCCCTGCTGCTTGGCCAGCTCTTACACCGCTTGAAAACAAGTCCATTCTATTCCCTGGATCTGGGTCTTGTAAGCCTTCAACCTGCTATTTAGTTCATACCAGAGAGCTTTCATCTGTTTCTGCAGGTTGTAGGGGTGCCTGGTGCCCAACCAAGAGTCCACACTATCAGTCATTCTCTGAGCTCCCAGGCCCTGTGAAACAGGTTTCCCTCTGTCTCTGACATCTTCTGTCAGGGAACCCTGCTGTCCCTCAGAGCTTCTTATTGGGCTCTTCTCCTCAGGAGTCATCTCAGGGCCCCAGTCCTGCCTCAGTTTCTGCAACACATTAGGTACATTCCCCATGTTCTCTTCCCTCAGCACAGAGACTGGAGGCTGGATCTTGCCTTAAGCAAAAGGTGCCACGACTGCTTTCCCATTTCTGTCATGTGGGCCTCAGTCCTTCTTCCTTGTCTAGCCCAGATTTGCAATTATGGGGAGGCCTGGGTCTATGATAGTACCAGTACTGCCTTCCCGAGTTAGAGATGTTCTTAGGGCAATACCTTTTTATGTGGCCCATTTCCCCGCAATGGAAACAATACCTTCTTATGTGTCTCATTTCCCCACAATTGAAACAATACCTCCTTATGTGGCCACTTCCCTGCTGCCCTGTGCTGTCTTCACCCTTACATCAGAGCCTTGTCCTGATGGAGTCCCTGCAACCAGCCCAGGGCTCCTTCTCGTCCTCCCTGGCTTCTGGCAGCACTACAACATGTATGTTCATATTATAATTATATCATTTGGAGTTTTGTTGGTGGTGATTTTTTAAAAGAAAAGGGGGAACCACCAATAAGCTAAAATAGAAGAAAACAGCATTGCAAAGGTTCAGAGTTCATACAAGCCACCCACGGTTGGTGTGCTTTTTCTGAACCTGCTGAGCTTGCAGAATTGGCCTGGAAATTTCTCGAGAACAAGCCTTTCTCTTGGAAGTCCTATTACCTCCTGACTCCATTAGGACAGTGGTACTATATGAATGGGCCCTGTTATAGAGCTGGTCAAAAAAGGGGGGCAAAAAAGTCAAAATTGTAAAGTGATTTTTATTTTGCAGGGTTCAAAATATATTCATGTTTTGTCTAGTAGAAAAAAATTTCAGCAAATTTAATTGATAAAAAGCTAGTAAAAATATTACGTAAATGTGAATTTTTTTTTTCATGAAACAATTTGACCTGTTCTACACTTATTGGCTATTTTAGCACCTATTCTTCTTGTCCAACCTAGGATGTACAGAGCTGGAGGGTTTTTTTTAAACCAAAAGTTTTGAAACTCAGACTAGATTTTGTGTTTTTAGTAGGAACTCAGGGATTTCACCTCTAATTTTACCTGCACCAAAAAATCCAAACTTTGACCCCAATCCTGGAATGACTTACATGTGTGCTTAACATACACACTGTGACCTTGATCCAGTGCCCAGTGAAGTCAATAAAAATTTTCCTATTGACTGCAATAGGCCCTGGATTGAAACCTGTAAGCACCACTGACTTTATTGGGACTATTCACTGTATATAACATTAAATCCACACATGAGTCTTCATAGGATCAGGGAATTTGTGAGTGTTCTTCATTAAAAGGAAAACTTTTTTAAAAAAACATATAAGAATAGTGCTTGATCATGAGAGGTACTGAGTGCTCCCAATCCTCATACACATGCTCTGTAGGTTTTTGGGTTTTGGTTTTGTTTCCTACACTATAATAAAGAATATGCAACACAACTGGGGAAAGTAAGTTTTAAAAACTAGAGTTTGCCAGGTGTCATAAATATAAAGGGAAGGGTAAACACCTTTAAATCCCTCCAGGCCAGAGGAAAAACCCTTTCACCTGTAAAGGGTTAAGAAGCTAAGATAACCTCGCTGGCACCTGACCAAAATGACCAATGAGGAGATAAGATACTTTCAAAGCTGGAGGGGGGGGGGGGAAGGGTCCTCTCTGTCTGTGTGTTGCTTTTGCTGGGACCAAAGCATGAATGCAGGTCAGAACTCCTGTAAAGAGTTAGTAAGCAATCTAGTTAGATATGCGCTAGATTCTGTTTTGTTTAAATGGCTGATAAAATAAGTTGTGCTGAATGGAATGTATATTCCTGTTTTTGTTTCTTTTTGTAACTTAAGGTTTTGCCTAGAGGGATTCTCTATGTTTTGAATCTGATTACCCTGTAAGGTATTTACCATCCTGATTTTACAGAGGTGATTCTTTTACTTTTTTCTTTAATTAAAATTCTTCTTTTAAGAACCTGATTGCTTTTTCATTGTTCTTAAGATCCAAGGGTTTTGGTTTGTGTTCACCTATGCAAATTGGTGAGGATTTTTATCAACCCTTCCCCAGGAAAGGGGATGTAGTGATTGGGGGGATATCTTGGGGCGGAGATGTTTCCAAGTGGGCACTTCCCCTGTTATTGTTGTTAGACACTTTGGTGGTGGCAGCATAAAGGTTCAAGGACAAAAGGTAAAAGTTTGTACCTTGGGGAAGTTTTAACCTAAGCTGGTAAGAATAAACTTAGGGGGTCTTTCATGTAGGACCCCACATCTGTACCCTAGAGTTCAGAGTGGGGAAGGAACCTAGACACCAGGTAAGACTGTTATGATTAGTTTGACCTGTTCTAATGAGTGATTATTAATTAATAATTATAGCTGCTAATAATAATTTGTTGCTAATGTTGCAGCATCCATAAGCATCAGTTGGGATCTGGATCCCTTTGTGCGAGGTGTTTAACAAACACATAGGAAGACGTTATCACTGTCCCAAATAAGGTATACGTCATTAAATGACAGAACACTTGATAGATGTGTTTGAGTAGCACTCTCATTTCTGAGCAATTCTCTACAGGTTCTAGGATTAGATTTTGTTGCTTCTTAGCAATGAACTAGATGTAAGCTGCTACTCTAGACTCCAGTTGCTTGTCAATAGTATTTGGATTCCAACCTCATACATAGTACCTTGAAAAAAAATTTACCTAAACCTTTTTGGCTTTGAATGTCATTCAGAGCATGTTGGTAAGAAACCAGAATAAGAAATAGAGATGTGTAGCTAAGTTTGAAGAAACAGCAGAGCCACGGCAAACTTGGACTTTAACTGTGAAAAGGGTATTTTTTACTACTCTGGAAATGATGCTTTCTGATAAGCAGTTGGTAAATCTTATCTAATTGTTAAGGTATTGCTGAAAACCCAGAACACAACTGATACTGGAGGGGGATCAGAAACTGCGTACTTTTCCTTCTTTTTTTCTCTTTGAATATATTTTGTGGATTACATTATCCTTTGTGACTTTTCTTTCCTTGGCATTTTTCTTCTTCAAGGGACTCACCACAAATTCATCTTCTTAGTTCATTGCCATTTAACAACTCGATGGTATATTCTCAATCCATGTGCAGAGATTTAGCTGTGAGACGCACATTAGCATTCATGAGAAATGTGCACCTAAAATCCTCCATACTAGGTATTGTTATTGCTTCTGGGCTGTAAAGTCAGACATTTGAGGTGGAGTGTTCAAAATAAAATTGTTTCCAGTTAAGAGCTGAGAATCCAACTGGACATTATTTTGACATTTAAATATTTCATTTCATAAATTTGTACTTTACAATTAGGAAATCAGCCTGCTGTATTACCTGTTATTTTATGTGTGACTTTTTTTCCAAGTTAGGTTATTTGCAAAGGAAGGTTGGTTATGATTAGAAAAACTGTAATAAAAATTTCGATATTAACTGTCATTTAAATGGCAATTCCATTTTCTTAATACACACAGTTCTTTGAGGCTTAAATATTGGTATGTGATGATAAACTGAGACTACATTAATTTAACTGCAAAGAACGAAATTCTCTTCTCAGTTTCGCCAGTGTAAATGTAGATCAACTCCATTGACTTTTATGGAGTTATACATTTGTTAGACCCACAGGTGGTTCAGTCACTCAGTGCTGCTCCCCTTTCCTCTCATGTCCCATCCTCAACCCCTTTGCTTCCTGGCCATATGTCATAAATATAAAGGGAAGGGTAAACCCCTTTGAAATCCCTCCTGGCCAGGGGAAAGCTCCTCTCACCTGTAAAGGGCTAAGAAGCTAAAGGTAACCTCGCTGGCACCTGACCAAAATGACCAATGAGGAGACAAGATACTTTCAAAAGCTGGGAGGAGGGAGAGAAACAAAGGGTCTGTGTCTGTCTATATGCTGGTTTCTGCCAGGGATAGACCAGGAATGGAGTCTTAGAACTTTTAGTAAGTAAACTAGCTAGGTATGTGTTAGATTATGATTTCTTTAAATGGCTGAGAAAAGAATTGTGCTGAATAGAATAACTATTTCTGTCTGTGTATCTTTTTTGTAACTTAAGGTTTTGCCTAGAGGGGTTCTCTATGTTTTTGAATCTAATTACCCTGTAAGATATCTACCATCCTGATTTTACAGGGGGGATTTCTTTATTTCTATTTACTTCTATTTTTTATTAAAAGTCTTCTTGTAAAAAACTGAATGCTTTTTCATTGTTCTCAGATCCAAGGGTTTGGGTCTGTGGTCACCTATGCAAATTGGTGAGGCTTTTTATCCAACATTTCCCAGGAAAGGGGGGGTGCAAGTGTTGGGAGGATTGTTCATTGTTCTTAAGATCCAAGGGTCTGGGTCTGTAGTCACCTAGGCAAATTGGTGAGGCTTTTTACCAAACCTTGTCCAGGAAGTGGGGTGCAAGGTTTTGGGAAGTATTTTGGGGGGAAAGACGCGTCCAAACAGCTCTTCCCCAGTAACCAGTATTAGTTTGGTGGTGGTAGCGGCCAGTCCAAGGACAACGGGTGGAATATTTTGTACCTTGGGGAAGTTTTGACCTAAGCTGGTAAAGATAAGCTTAGGAGGTTTTTCATGCAGGTCCCCACATCTGTACCCTAGAGTTCAGAGTGGGGGAGGAACCTTGACACCATATGTAGGAGAACTGTAGGGCTCAAAGTCTGGTGAATTCTGCAGAACTCCAGTGGGGTTCAGGCGAAGACCTGTAAAAAAGGACTAAAAAACCGAGTAAATGCTAGGAAATCCAGGTTACCAGCAATGTAAATATCTGTTTCTATGTGTGGAACTCTTGCAGAGGAGGGAGTTTGTTTTCTCCAATAATTTGTTATAATTGATATTGAGACAAAGTTTGCATATTTGTCTAACTTTTATGTTTCATATATATATTATTCCTGCTCCTTTGATACTGTTTGTTAGGGTGTCTAAATAAATCCATCTTTTGTTTCAAGTTGGCTTGTTAGAGTGCTGCTTGTAGATAAAGAGTATAGAAGAGTATAAATAGCCTAATTTGGTCTCCCCTTGAGATATGCTGTATTTAAAATCATAAGAGGGATATCAGTGAGCTCTAATCTGCTCTAATATGTTTTAAGCAAACTGAATAGTGATATTGGCATACAATTAAAGAACCCCTTGATATGGGCAGGTTCAATACTTATCTCAGGTATCTGAAGCAATCCCATTTCAAAATAATTTTGGTATAAAGCATTTCTTCTTCAGAACAGAAGTCAGGAAAAGCTGTAAACAGAGAATGGATAGAAACACAGCATTGGAGTTTCTGCAGCATAGTTACAGACTTTAGCTGGTTAGCATTGTACACATTCAAGTCCAAATTCTGGTTTTAATAGAAATATTGTCATTGACTTCAATGGAAGCAGAATTTTATCCTTTAGTAAATATTCAGTACAGCAATGGGCATGAGCTTTTTGCAGAATGCAGTGTTGTTCTATAGTTAAATATGTGACATGGAGACAATCCTGCTAGTCTGATAACTGAACATCCCATTGAATCGGATATTGTGTCCTTGTAGTCTACCTTGTATATGCTTATAAAAGTAATATAAATATTCATTAACAAACTACTGATGGTTTGTATTAAGAGACACAAAACCCTGGGATTGATGGGGACCACATCCTCATGCATGCAGTTAAGTATGAGAAGTAGTCTGTGGTGATTCTTGAAGACTTATTAAGGGTGGATGGTACAATTATACTTTTTAAATGTAAAGGCATTTTGCACTCTTTCAACACCTTGTCTCATTACCGTTGTAAAGTATGGAAGGGCAAATTCAGTCTGAAAACCCCCTCTTTAGGCCCAATTAGTGAATTTTCCTGAGTAACAAGAAATTTTTTAAAAAATTATAGTTGTAGCAACATGCACTATTACCTCTTATGGATCTTAACATTTTCATTATAAGGAAGAGGTGTTGATAATTCAGTCAAAAATTGCTTTAGGCTAAGATATGACACACAATTGTCAGCACAGAAGCATTTATATATTTATTTTTACGGGTTTGTTTGTTTTTTTAAGTATATGGAGTGCTATAGAGTGAGTCTACAGTACATTCAACTCCAAATCATTCCCTCGCTTCCTGGGCTAATAGTGGCGGAAAGCAGCACTCCCACTTGGGATAAGGAAAGTGCTGAATCTCTAAACCAGGTTTCCCTCTTTTTCCAGATAAGTTCAAGCTGCTACTTGTCACTGTCAAGAGTTTCAATAGCTGGGATATTGCCTATACCCCAAGCCCTTTTTCATCCTAAGCTCCTTCCTATTTCTTCTGCTCCATCCAAGTTGTGCTACAAACCACAATCCTTTGACCTTCTTGAAGATTACTCCAGGGGGAATTCTGCACCAAAATATTAAAAATTCTGCACACAATATTTTAAAATGCTGCAAAATTCTGCAAATGTTATATGTCAAAATAGCACTACAATAATCACACCAGTTTCAATTATTGTGCTAATTTATTTCAAAATACTTGTCAGCAAGTATGTCTGTAACAATACAGACACACACAAAAATTCCCCCAGGAGTAGAGTTAAAGAAACCCCTATGAAAACCCAGTTCCTGTTTCTCTGCCTCCCGGCCCCCAGAGCCCAGCTGTTCGGTATCCTCCCAGTCAATATATTCAAACCCCCTACTCCCCAGAGTCCAGCTGTGTCCCCCCAGCCCAGGTACCCTCACCCCCTCTTCTCCAGAGCCCACCCGCAGGACCCCCAGCCCAGACATCCACACCCCCTTCCTCCCAGAGCCCAGCTGTGGTCCCCCAAGCCCACATACCTGCACCCTGTACCCCTCAGAGCCCAGGAATCCAGAAGGAGCAATGGCTTGATGCTGGGTCCCGGGCTTGCATGGAGTTTCCTGCTCGTCGCCTCCTTCCTTCTGGGCAGGCAGGGAACTACAGCTGCCGGGAACACTCCAGCTCCTTCTCCCTCCTCTTGGGAGTGTCTTCTCTGTGCAAGATGGGTTCTGTCAGGTCCAGTGGCCCCTAATGACGGCAAGCAGCCCTGCAGCCCATTTCTGTGAGGGAAAGGATATTCTGTACATACAACATTAATTTCTGCAAAATTCTGCATTGTGTAGTGGTGCAGAATTCCACCAGGAGTAGATGATGGACTGTGGCCCCAATTCAGGAAAGCCTCCCATGCTTCAAGTTAAACATGTCCCTAAGTGCTTTGCTGGATTGGTATAATTGGTCCAGAGTGCTCAATACCTTGTAGGATTGAGCCACAGCAAAGAGGAAATAGGAAGATCTCAAAGAACTTCCATTCCACTTTTTAAAAAATTTTAAATATAGCAGTTGAATATGTTTGTAAGTGATAGCAATGCAAAGAATAAACATCAAATGTCATGATTTCAAACACTGACTTTGCAATATCTGGAAATTATTTGGAGGTTTTAATAGAATGCACTTCTTATGCATCTTTCATTAAGGGACCCAAAAGTGGCCCTGAATGTGGATTTCAGTGTTTCCCAGAAAGGGACGCAGGGCAGAGGAATGGAACAGTTGGTCAGTTAATGTGTTCCCATGTCTTCAGTTAAAGCAGCAGGACTTTCCTTCAAAACAGGTCTCCACAGTAGTGAAATAGTCATTTTTGGTCATTTTTAACTTTGAAAGTTATTCAGAACAAACAAAGAGGTAGACATACAGAATATATTATAATAAAAAAATAATCAATGGGAAAATAACACAATATGGAATATAGGATGCCAGGCATTTATAAAATCTTCCATGGTTTTTATTCATGATGTTTACTCCTTCAAGAATGTTGCTGACAATTATCCCTTTCTAGAATAATTCCCAAAAGGAGTTTTCAGGTCCAATAGTTCAATCCAGCATTTGAGAATGCTGAGAAATCCTGAGTGTGTATTACCTGATCACTAAATTAAACAGCTGTGCTATGAGAGGCTTTTTTGTGTGTGGCTATAGAAGAGATTTTATCCACTTAACATGCCATAAAATAACCAAACTTTTCATGAATATGCTTGAAAAGTTCATTTCTGACCTCACCCTGGAAGATTTCTTTTGAAATCATTTTCAAGAAAGAAGTAAAAAGACAAACTGACATACCTTTTTTTTTTTTGAACAGGCACCACTTCCCAAGGGCTATTCCATTTTTTAGGGAATAATTTCCTGTACTTTTAATAGAAACAAGATTTCTTTTTATCTGTAATTAAATCCACAAGTTGTTATTCTCTGAAAGTCCGTGTGGACTGTGACTTGATTGTTACAAAAAATGAATGACTTGAAGAGCTTTGTAATATCAGTTTAGTGTAAGAATCTCATTTATTTTTCATTAATTTGGTATTTTTTGTAATAGTACTAATCATAATTAACTCATTGGGTAGGCCTGGGAGTGTCATGTGCACTATAGTTCCATAGGAACTCTGTTTTCAGTCATCTTCAGCAAAACATACTGTGAAAGTGAAATGCAGTTCTTCCAATAGTGTGTTAGTTTATTTCTGTTTATAATTATATGCCTGTATTTTATGTAAAGTGAAAACCTTCAGCCGTATAGGGTGAACTGAAATTAAAATGACTGTATATAGGTATATGCTCTCTTGCCTGTTTTTCTGAATTTATAGTGCTAGATTCCCAGATGCTGTAAATCAGCAGTTTATACCAGCTGAAAATCTGGCCCAAGAAGGGCTATCATGAGCTGCTTGCATGGCCTAAGTATGAATAACAGCAGGTAAATGTTTTTTGTATTACCAGATCAGAGCAGACAAAATTATATAAATTGAAAGTAATTTTATTTTTGAGAATCATTAAGAAAAAATATTTTGGGGGCCTCTGTGAAATATTTTCAGTCGAAATTTGAAAACCTGAGAATTTGAGATTTTTGCAAGTCATCCTGATATCACAAAATTTGAACTAATTTTGTGCGGGAAAAAACTTTTCTGAAATTAGTGGGTTTTCACTCACAACTATGACCATTTTTAATTTAAGTGGTCCTCTGTCTGAGCAAAAATTCAGTTTAGTATTTCAGAAGTAAAATTTTTCTTTCCAAGAAGATTGCTGTTCACATTTAAACACATGAAATATCCTGTTCTGTCATGTTTTGATATGTAACTTCATTTTACAAATATTTAATGAATAGCTGAGTTTTTGGTCTTCAAAACTGTCCAGAAGGGAATTGCAGTTCTTCCCTCCCCCACAGCATTATGTTACTTGAACACCAACTGTCCCAAATACCATTTCTTCTTGAGCCTAGGAAATGTTACTGAGTTAAAACATAATTGCGAGGAGTCGAGTTAGCTGACATGAAGCTGTCCATGAGTAACTTGGTCATTGTAGACAAGGCCACATTATAATCAGCATCCAGTCACTATTTAGGATGACTAGGTTGACACGATGCTGAACATGGTTTGTCTTTGTCTACCATGATCCATGGATGATCCAAGGCCAGAAGGGAACACTGTGATCATCTAGTTTGAATTCCAGTATAACTCACACCATAGAACTTCCCCAAATAATTCCTTGAGTATTCCTTTTAGAAAAATATCCTATCTGGATTTAAAAATTGTCAGTGATGGAGAATCCACCATGATCATTGATCAAGCAAACTTGTAATCTCATCAAAAAAAGATATTAAGTTTGGTTGACATGATCTAATTTCCATAAACCCATATTGATTGGCCTTAATTACATTATCCTTTTTAAATTCTTTATTAATTGAGCCCCATATTAGCTGTTCCATTATCTTTCTCAGGATTGATTTCAGACTGACAGGCCAGTAATTACCAGGGTCATCCCGTTTATCCTTTTAAAATACTGACAAAACATTCACTTTCTTTCAGTCTTCTGGAACTTCCCAACTGTTGAAATCAACATTAATAGTCCAGTGAGCTCCTCAGACAGCTCTTTTAAAACTCTTGTTAACCCATCAGTCATGCTCAGCATCATGTCAGCTAACTCTACTCCTAAGAATCATGTTTAAACATAAAATATCCTAGTAGAAACAAGCCCTCCATGCTGTTTCCAATGCCTTAAAGGTCCCGCCCAGAGCTGGGGGTGGCACAGAGCTGTACTGCTTAAGGGGGAGCATTAGGAGCCATTCTGTCTGGGGAGGATTTTCTTTTCCCCCTCCCTTCACACTTACTGTACTCCTGTTTTATGACCAGGTACAATCTGCTCCCAGTTTGTAAGTATTATACATAGGAAAAAAGAGGAAGAGATCATTTTTTGACCACCCATAGCTTTATTCAAGTAATATTCTCTATACATATTACTATTCTCCTAAGCATAGCCTAAGGAGGGCTATGAAGTGGCTGAGGTATTGTCCAGAGCCTTGTAGCCCTACCTATGGTACAGAATTGCTTAGTATATAAGGGCTTGATCCGAGCCTGCTGAAGTAAATGAGAGTCTTTGCATTGACTTTACTTTGGGCTTTGGATCAGTCCCTAATTATTTAAGCTATGATGCCTTTCCTTTAAACTAATGGCTGGCATGCCATAGGATTTTTCAGAGGTGTTGATAATTTTGAGGTGTTTTGGGGACACCATCCGAAATATTTGAACTTTTCATTTAGTTTTGGTATATGAGGGTATGTCTACACTGCATACTAAGCCTTGTCTCTGACTCAGGTTTGAGCCCAAGCCACAGTTCCAAGCACTCACAAATCAATCTGACTTGGGTCAGCAAGTGCTCAGGACCAAGGTCTTAGTACTCTACTAGGGGATGAGTCAGAGCCCAAGTCGTGCTGTGATTTGGGCCCAAGCCCTGTCATTCACAACTCAAGCCTCAGACCTGAGTCACAAGGTCTGTGTAATGCGGCATAAACATGCTAGAATGATTCTGAGACCCGAATCCAAAAATGGTAAGCTCATGTTTAAAATGCAGTGCGGATACTCAATCATGGATTTGAAAACACCAAATCCACAAGCCCCGGTCCCACAGGCTTGAGTTTACAATGAAATGTAGACATACCCTGAATGTTAGAATGCCCAGTAAGACATGTGAACGAAAGAAATATTTGACCCTTCCAATCTTCTAGAAAGTGAAAGAAAACATTCTCAAGCTATAAATGCTAAAGAGGATGAATAACAATTGCTGACGATAAAGCAAGTTATATAATTCACCTGCATATGCCTGTTTATATGCTGCATATTCACTGGTCTGCTTACTTGGTAGATTTTAGTTTGGAATAGGTGTTGCTGTTTTGAATGCTCAGCATAGGTAGATAGTGGTTTATTTTACCATCTGTGCACACCTGCCTTCCACTAGCAGCAGACATCACTTTTAAAAAATAAATAAACCCTGTGTAAGTAACTACATTTCTTAAAAGATCTAATAAAAAATCCCCAAACAAAAACTATTTTTGAGAAGTGCTTGTTGTGATTTCAGTGCCTCTGTAGCAGTCATTGTTTTTGACTTTACTCCAAGGGGGCTGCCATTTTTGGCAGCAAGTGACAGTGTGTGATGAAAGTAAATCACTAGTCTGTACTTCAATTAATAAGAACAACAGGGCTTTTTGAAGGATGTCTTCAGGTAGGTTTCAATTGATTTTGAAATTATTTTCTTTTAAAGGCTATCATGGTTCTAGTATAAACTTCCTTTTTCTGCAGATGCTGTGTGCATGACTGTGGCTGGTAGCATATTTGGATCTCGGCATTACCACAGAAGGTGGCATATTTTGGGACCAATCTTATTTATTTTTTTTATTACTGACCTTGGCACAAAAATCAGGAATGTGCTAATAAAGTTTTCGGATGACACAAAGCTGGAAGGTATTGCCAATACAGAGAAGGACTGGGATATCATACAGGAAGATCTGGGTGACCTTGTAAATTGGAGAAATAGTAATAGGATGAAATTTAATAGTTAAAAGTGCAAGGTCATGCATTTAGGGATTAATAACAAGAATTTTTGTTATAAACTGGGGACGCATCACATGGAAGTAACAGAGGAGGAGAAGGACCTCAGAGTATTGGTTGATCACAGGATGGCTATGAGCCGCCAATGTGATGTGGCCATGAAAAAGCTAATGCAGTCTTGAGATGCATCAGGCGAGGTATTTCTAGTAGAGATAAGGAGGTGTTAGTACTATAATACAAGGCACTGGTGAGACCTCATCTGGAATATTGTGTGCAGTTCTGGTCTCCCATGTTTAAGAAAGATGAATTCAAACTGGAACAGGTACAGAGAAGGGCTACTAGGATGATCCAAGGAATGGAAAACCTGTCTTATGAAAGGAGACTCAAAAAGCTTGGCTTGTTTAGTCTAACCAAAAGAAGGCTGAGGAGAGATATGATTGCTCTCTATAAATATATCAGAGGGATAAATACTGGAGAGGGAGCAGAATTATTTAAGCTCAGTACCAATGTGGACACAAGAACAAATGGATATAAACTGGCCGTCAGGAAGTTTAGACTTGAAATTAGATGAGGGTTTCTAACCATTAGAGGAGTGAAGTTCTGGAACAGCCTTCCAAGGGGAGCAGGGGGGGCAAAAGACATATCTGGCTTCAAGACTAAGCTTGATACATTTATGGAAGGGATGATCTGATGGGATAGCATAATTTTGGCCATTAATTAATCTTCAACTATTAGTGGTAGATATGCCCAATGGCCTGTGATGGGATGTTAGATGGGGTGGGATCTGAGTTAATATAGAGAATTCTTTCCTGGGTGTCTGGCTGGTAAGTCTTGCTCACATGCTCAGGGTTTAGCTGTTCACCATATTTGGGGTCGGGAAGGAATTTTCTTCTACGGCAGATTGGCAGAGGCCCTGGGGATTTTTTGCCTTCCTCTGCAGCAAGGGGCATGGGTCACTTGCTGGAGGATTCTCTGCACCTCAAAGTCTTTAAACCACGATTTGAGGACTTTAACAGCTCAGACATAGGTTAGAGATTTGTTACAGGAGTGGGTGGGTGAGATTCTGTGGCCTGTGTTGTGCAAGAGGTCAGACTAGATGATCGTAATGGTCCCTTCTAACCTTAAAGTCTATGATTTAAAAAATAGTCCAGCATTTATATATATAAAAATAATTGTTTGTTGCACAAAACACACATAATTAAACCCCTGTTTAAATTACTAACAAGAAAAGCAAAGCACACCAAAACTTGAACACTAGCACAAAATAGAATATTGGTATAAAGGGATATAGCTTGTTTAGGAAGAATGGGCAGGATACAAAGGGAGGAGATGTTGCATTATACATCAGGAAAATTATATACACACACACACACACATATATATATATATATATATATATATATATATACTTGTTCTGAAGTCCAGAAGGAGGTGGGAAGCAGAGGAGCTGATTGTCTGTGGGTAAGGATAAAAACAGTAAAAAATAGGGTTACATCATGGTCTGGGTCTACTATAAGCCACCAAATCAGGGAGAGGAGGTGGATGATGTATTTCTAGAATAAATAACAGAAATATCCAGAACACAAGACATGGTAATAATGGGAGACTTTCAATACCCAGACATCTGTTGGAAAAGCAATAAAGCAAAACACAAAATTTCCAATAAGATCTTGGAATGTATTGGCGACAACTTTTTGTTCCAGAAAAGGGAGGAAGTGACCAAGGAATCAGCCATTTTAGACTTGATTCTGACCAACAGGGAGGAATTGGTAGCAAATGTGAAAGTAGAAGGCTATGTGGGTGAAAGTGATCATAAAATGATAGATTTCATGATTCTAAGGAAAGGAAGGAGTGAGTGCAGCAAAATAAGAACAATGGACTTCAAAAAAAGCAGACTTTCACAAACTTAGAGAACTGGTAGGCAAGATCCTGTGGGAACAAAAACTTAGGGAAAAAGTACTTCAGGAGTTCATGAGAGCTGCCAATGTCTCACGGAGACAACATCAAAGGCAAAACTGCAAACCATCCCAACATGAAGGAAAGAAAGGAAGAATAGTAAGAGACCAAAATGGCTTCATCAGGAGCTCTTTTATTACCTGGACATAAAAAAGGAATCCTACAAAAAGCATGGATTGTCAGAAACAAATCATGCCAAACCAGCCTCATTTTCTTCCGTGACAGGGTTACTGGCCTTGTGGGTGGGGAGGAGCAATAGATGTGGTCTATTTGATTTTTGTTAAGGCTTTTGACACAGGCCCGCATAACATTCTTATGAACAAACTAGTCGGGTGTATCTAGTTGAGTCCTGCAAGGATCAGTCCTGGGTCTGGTAGCATTCAGTATTTTCATGAATAACTTGGATAATAGAATGGAGGGTATGCTTATAAAATTTGCAGATGACACTAAGATGGGAGGCATTGCAAATACTTTGGAGGACAGGATTTAGAATTCAAAATGGCCTGGAGAAATTGGAGAAATGGCCTAAATTCAACAAGATGAAATTCAATAAAAAGAAGTGCAAAATACATCGCTTAGTAGGAAGGAACAATCAAATACACAACTACAAAGTGGGGAATATCTGGCTAGGTGGTATACTGCTGAAAAGGATCTAGAGGTCATAGTGAATCACACGCTGAATATGAGTCAGTAATGTGATGCAAATGCAAAAAATGCTTATATCCTTCTGTGGTGTACGTAGGATATGGAAGTAGTTGTCCTGCTCTACTCAGCACTGGTGAGGCCTCAGCTGGAATACTGTGTGCAATTCTGGTTGCCTCTCTTCAGGAAAAATATGAACAAATTGTAGAGAGTCCAGAAGAGAGAAACAAAAGTGATTCAAGGTTTAGAAAACCTGACCTACGAGGAAAGTTTAAAAAAACTGGGCATGTTTAGTCTTGAGAAAAGAAGACTGAGGGGGAAGTTGATAAGTCTTCAAATACGTTAAGGACTGTTATAAAGAAGATGGTGATCAATGGTTCTCCATGTCTTCTGAGGGTGGGACAAAAATTAATGGGCTTAATCTGATGCAAGGGATATTTAGATTAGATAGTAGGAAAAACTGTCTAACTCTGAGGGTCGTTAAGCTCTGGAATAGGCTTCCAAGTATGCAAGTAGATAAAGGGAATTTGGATGCAGGCCTCTGAAATGAGCAGGAGTCAGGCTAATTCTAGCTTTAATAACGCAAGATTTGTAGAAGCAGGGATAGTGCAAAGCGAGTAGGAAAAGAACTGTGAAAGAAACTGTTGTGACCTTGTATTAGATAAGAATAGAATGTAGACTATAAGAGAAATTGGTGAGAAAAATAAGGAAGGAATATGTATAAAGAATATGCAGCTGTTGCTTATTATTGTCTGTAATAAAGATGGAAGTGCTTGCTCTAATTGTTTATCTTTTGAGAGACCTGCCTAGGTGGAGGAAACCCTGTGACCTAGTGCACTCTCCCCTCTGTGCAATTGCTTGAGATAATAAAGTGTATCTGACTTGCTGCACCCAACCTCAGAGTGAGAACTCTGTTTTTCTCCAACACAAGGGAGATTGTGGAATCCCAAACACTGAAAGTTTTAAAAAGTTTTAAAACAAGTTGGACAAAAACATGTCAGGGATGGTTTCAGTTTACTTGGTCCTGCCACTGTGCAGAGTACTGGACTTGATGACTTCTCGAGGTCCCTTCCAGACCTATATTTCTGTGACTGTGTGGTGTACTTAAAAGAAAATGTATTCCCAAACCTTCACTGAGCCCTTTAGTAGGCAGTGTGCTCTAGTGCATTTTTACACTGGAGCATCTATTATCCTGTTCCTCCATAAGCAACCCTTCTGGGACTGAGGAAAGAAGAGTGTTTAATAAACCTCCATTTTTTTCACATTTTTCTGCTACCTCCCAGCATGAACAGAAGAGGTTACCTATCAAAATGACCCTCTTGTGGGACTGCTTTTCCCAGACTGCCCTAAGAGAACTCTGCCCTAGATAGAGTCAGGCTTATAACCAGAGCCTCTGCCAAGCTCCATGAAGAAACCTCCCTACTGCATCTGTTCTCTCTTTGATGATTTGGCCTGTGTTTCGCTTCCCTGGACCTTCCAAAAGATGTTTAAGTATCAGACAGAGGAGTACACTAGTTACAGGTGGAACTGTGGATATCACTTGTTACTTTATAAAAAGCCTGCTTGCTGTAAGAGGTGCTGCAGGTGTTTCGGTGGTGCTTCTGGAACCTAGTATCTGATATCGGCACAATATCACTAAGAAACCCTGAGAGGTACAGTGCCACTCCTCCCCAATGTGTCACCAAGCAAGGGTCAGGCACAATCTGGTCAATAACATGGGCAACTATCTGCTAAGCCAAAGAAGGGAGGTCCAGCATGTCCAGCTTCTAGACCTCCAGTCTTGCTGTTGTAAGATACAGTTACAAAGTATAATGGTAGGCTTGCTGGAAACAACCACCATTCTTTCCTCAGGAAACCATTTTCTCCCCTTGCATGAGAATTTCCTGTCACTCTGTGCTCCCTAATTATGTATCTCTACACATAAAAAGGAATGGCAGTACAGAATGAATTTTACCTGGATACAGCCATCAAAATCTTCTGATTTTCCTATTAATACTGAAGTGCACAGTCAATTTCCTTTTATCTTTCTTTGTGCCACTTCCTGGAAAACAGCTTTGCTGTTTAATAAACTTTTAGAAAAAGTTTTTAAAAGATATAAATTTTAGTTTTTAGATTGAATATAATTTTCAAAAATACCTAAGTGTACCATGTCCATTTTTACACAAGTTTTGACATTTAAAAGCATAAGCCTTATTGTCTTTCAGTGAGATGTAGGCCCTGATTCTCTAAGGTATTTAGGAAATGAATGGGATTTAGGTGCCTAAATATCTTTGAGGATTTTGTATCATGTTCAGTGGAACTGGAGTGAGAGGGCCCATGTGCCCTAGAGAGACTGTTATTGATGGGACACCAGGGAATGTGGGGAATTAGGCTTGAAGCAACTCATCCACACGGTCAGAGCAGTGCACAGGATTTAATAAAGTTCCACTTGTTCAACTTAACCTGCATTCAGCCTCACTCTTTGCTAATGAAATGCATTTGGGCGTAAGCGCCTAAGGCACTTTTAACAATGGGACATATGTTCCTAAATTACTTACGTGCTTTTGAAAATTTTATCCTGAGCTTCTCTGGGTTTTTAAATATTCACTGGAGGTGTCCTTAAACATTAACGGGAGGTATATTGTCTGCATTAACGACAGAATCATTCCTTTGCTGTCAATGAACAGAAATTGAAATTCAGCAATTAAAAAGTTTATAAACTGTGTGTAAATGCACTGCTATACTGTGCTGGTTTTTATTACATGAATAATTAGAAGAACATAATGGTCTGACTCCATTGGACAAGTTAAGGTTTTATTTCTCTAATGAAGTTTTTTCCTTCACATCTTTTACATACAGTTAAGTTCTCTCTTTATTCTCCTAAATCTGAAAATAATATCCTTTGAGCAACTGAATATGGAATGTCACACTCACTTGAAGCAAAACCTCCTCCAGGAAATTATTTTATGTATGCTTCTTTTGTGCAAGATACATACAGTGCTATTAGTCTGTATAAAAATGGATCTCTGTCTGAATGTATTAGAGGGAAACCTATTTCCATACAGTGGAATTATATTTGCATCTATTTTTGCAATAGCTGATGACACAAAGAAGAAAAGATTGAAAATCCAACCATGCATCATGGGATTTCTAAGGCAACTATCAGTTGATGGGTTGCTTTATCTTCTCAGATTTTAGCATGTTGATGCTCATGTCTTCTTTGCCAGTGCATGAGTAATATGTGTGAATGGACTGTGGAGCATTGCCCAGTTACCAGTCGATGCAGGGAGTGATACTGCCATGAGGACAAGAAATGTGATGAGCTGACTTTCTGTCTTTGACATAACCTGAATAAATAGTGGGCATTTAGAGGAACTGCCAACCCTAAGTAGTAATGGAGAGTATCAGTTCAGAGCAAGACATTTGTCGAATTCTGTCTCCTCTTTTTTCCAGGGCTTGATTTTGTGAGGTTCTGAGTGCCTCCTGGAAGATGCTGAGGGCCCACAGGTTTCAGTGACATTAATGTGAGCCAAGGGCCCTCAGTACTTCACAGTATCAAGCACTCAGCCAGCAAGAGAATTGACAATGACAAAGTAGAGGGTATTATGTATGTGTGCAGCTGCCCTCCTTTTCTCTAGAAACAGCCTGCCTGCTAGACTTAAAAAGTGGAAGATGTGGGAGGAAGAAGTATATTCTCATTTTAAAAAATACCCCTATAATTATATTAATAATAAAAAATCCACAGTTGCATTACCTCATTAGAGAGAAAAATTCTTAAAGACATATAAACCCTCACGCATTAACTTTTTGGTTTTAAAAAAACCAACCACTTTCCTCTATAGGCAGATTTTCTGTAATTGTCCATTATAGGATATTTTGCTTCTTTCTTTGAACCTCTGTCGGAGACAAAATATTGGAGTAGGTGGACCATTGGTTTGATCTGTTATGGCAGTTCTTATGATCCTAGCTCAACCATTTGGAAATAAATATTGCACCATTTATCACTGTCACCTTTATCTCCATCATCATCATTGCCCTGACAGCAATTAGAACAATAACAGTAAATTTCATTTGGCTTTGTCATTTCTTCTTAAAATATAAACTGTGTAGATTATTAGTAGTAAATCCAAAACTTGCTGAATTTTTTTTTCATTTTTTGGAGATAACAATTAAGCTACATTCAAATCTGCAATATTAAATCTGACAGAGAAACATTCTAAATTGCTGATTAACGATACTGGAATATGCAGGAACCTGTCTTAGAAATTTTAATATATTAAACAAAGTAACTGGACTAAGAATGTGGATTTAATAACAATCACTGATACGTATCAGTTATTTTAGATTAAATGAGACTTCAGCTTTTTATAATGTCAATAACAAGACATCTTGCATTGCCCTGATATTTCCATTATTCCACTATTTTGACATGCTGGATTTATTTCCAGTCTCCCCTATTCATTTCTCTTTATTTAAGCTTTTACCAGACTTCATGTAGTTCATCTCCACATGCTATAATACACAGAACAATAGGTCTGCTCCTACTCCCAATGAATTTCCATCAACTTCAATGGGACTAGGATCAGACACCCTGGGTCAAATTCATCCAGGTGTAACCTCATTGAAGTCCTTTGAGAAATGGACCATGTGTCATTCTGACATGCTCAGTAGTGTCCTGATTCAGTTCCTAGTGAGGTCAATGAAAAGACTATTGACTTCAGTGGGAGTTGGTTCAGGTTGACTGACATATTGTGTATATTCTAATTCTTCTTGTCATGTATATAGATCTCTGTTTATAGCTTTATGCCTTTTGCTCTTCAGCCTCTCACTCTTTCATTGAACCTTTTTTAAAGATGTGTGACCCATATTAAAAAAACACAGAGCTAACATCTATATCTTGCCTTGTTGACAAGCTTTCCTGGATGAAGGCTCAAGGGTCTGATGTTGGGAGGTGCTGAGAACCTTCAGCTCCCTTTGGTTTCAATGATTCTCATGTCTTTTCTTTGGGGAGACTTTTTAGTCTTCTCTACAACAAGAGTGAAAGGTAAAGCAGGCCTAACCAAATAACTTTTAATAGAACAGATCTGAATATTAAGAGAGAGCATAATATGATTTTCTTTTTCCACAACAATTGTAAATAAGTAAAATCACATTGTTTATGCATTAAAAGTCACTAATATTTTACAGTATATCCATTCAATGATCCAAAGATCTAAAATTATTCTACTAGGGATGTTAGTGACTAGACTCAATAATTTTGGAATTTTTACTGATTAGTGTGAGCTTTCTGGAGAAGGACAACATAACTGTTGCGACTGGTACGCATTTAAAAGTGTGTGTGTGTGTGTGTGTGTGTAAGAAGCATTTTTGTTTTTGTTCAACCTATACTGACAATACTTCATCTGTGGTGCATTGTATCCCCTCCTCCCCCCCCCCCCGCAAAGAAGGTCAAAAAGTAATGAGCAAATGTCAAAAAAGATCACTTATGAGAAGTGGATGCTATGCATAATAAACGTTAGCACATTTGTAACAAAAAATTTCCTCCAGTAGAAGTCATTCCCATATTAATTTGATTCTGCTGTCTAAGATAATACAATCTCTTTGAAACAGTCTTGATTCTTAGTGCATAGGGACCTTTTCTGGATCAGAGGCCAAATTTCCATTACCTGATGAGCTAATCTGACGTGACAGCCTCGTATGCAGATGGGGAATCTCTTGTCAATAGTTTTCTTCAGAGACAAAGAGAGACAAATGTCTATATTCATTCTCTCTCTTCATGCATGAGTAACACTACCTTTTCTGTTTCCCTCTCGCTCTGTCTTTATTCTGGTAGTGATTGAGAATTAAAATATAAGCTTTTGTGTTTCTGACTTAGTTTATGCATGCAAAGCTGTTTACAGAAGACTGGCAACCTTGCGTATTTGTTTAAGTACAGTATGTATTTTGACATGTACATTTACATGAGGCATATTTAATCAGTCACAATGATATGCTAATTGGATTCCTGTATGAACTACATAAAAACAGTATTTGAAAAAAAGAAGGGAACCTATTACCAGCTGAGACACTTCGTAATCAGTGTTATGCGTCATCAAAATGCACAAAGATAAAAGTGCCAGACGTTCAAGACTCTGAAGATGCAGGAAATATGAAGAAAAGAAGTGCCTCTCTTTTCATAGGGGCAAACCTTTAAATTAAGATAGAAAATTGACCAGTGTAAACATTAGAATTCCAAAAATGTCTGAAGTGCTTAAACGGGTCCTGAACATAGTTCACAGATCAGTTATGTTCAGAGCATTTAGACTGGAGTGTTGTCTGCCCTGGGAATTTGCTCACCCATTGGTAAATGTAGACAGACAAAACTCTGATTTGCCCAAATGCAACTTAACCCAGTCTCAGGCAAAAACATGCTGCAGCAGTACAAATTATGGCTCATAGCACTTTACCATATCTTGCACTAGCGCGGCTATGCTGATGACTGGGCACTGATGCCTAAAATTTCCATTGTAAACAAGGCCTTAAAGCTGGTACTCTGTACTGAGTCTAACAAGTCTAACCAGACTTCAAACACTGCGTGATGTACATACTATGGGGTCTGTTCTCTGATACTCACTTATGATTCCCAGTATTCCCATATTTCACCTCTCAATTTAACTGTTATAACCTCCATGGCCAGGTCTCCAGACTCCAGCACAGAGGGCTGTTTGTCCACCTTCTTGTACAGGATACTGAACTAGATGGATGGATGGTCTAATCCAGTATGGCAATTCATGGACTTGCCATATTGCGAGTGTCTGTAAAACTGCTGTGGGCCAGATTCTGATACCCTTTCTTATGTTGAGTAGCACCTTACTTCAAGAATAGTCTATTTTGTCTCTAAAAGGACCATTTTTGTAGTGAGGTACTGCTCCACATGAGTAGGGTATACAATTCTGGTGCTATATGTGCAGTGATGCCTAAGCATTGTGTCTTGATTGAAAGGCAGAACCAGAACTTCAGCCTAAACTCTGAATTTCTGCAGACAGTAGAGAGGGACAGCCCTCTCAGCACTTTCTAAATTAAGTAACTTCTTTTGATTTATTTTTCCTGAACAGAATATTTAAAAAAAGGAGGATGAAATAATATGTGATGAAAGTGTCACTAAAGGGCCCAATCCTGCAAACACTTAATGTGAGTTAAGTAACTTATGTAAGCAAATACAGAATCAGGTCCTGAATATATATGTACTTTATTTACACAAAAGATGCTCTTGACCCAGTAGTACATAACTGGGACGTGTGGTGAGGGGAGCCTTTCATTATGTGCTCACACGTATGCAGTAATGCAGAAGGCAGAGTGTTGTTTGCACGTCTATGCTTCTATGGTTACAGGAGAAAGTCAGTTCTTTTCTAGTCTGTTGTATCGTACTATCTGGCAAACAGAACGATGTTTTGTGATGATATGAAGAAAGACCCTATTGTAATGCATATTCTGTAATGTTTATACCTTAACTCTGAATTTCCTGCCTTGGCTGCCATTATATCCCTTTATGGGTACCTTAATTTATTTTCTGCATATAATTTCTTTTAAGAGAGAAAAAAATTAAAGTTTAATTTTCTTAAAATAGGGAGGCAGTGTGTACAAGCTGGTAGTGAAGGGGACTGAAAATAGGGGTGAATCTGGCACCACTTAAGTCAATAACTTCAGTGGAATCAGGATTCTCCCCCCCCCCCCCCGGGCAAGGGGCCTGGATTTTACTCCCAGTTGCATCACTGACTTAGACCTTGCCTACACACAAACTCCACCTGTTTAGCAACAGTTTATTTAAGTTTGTGTGTTGACACCATTATTTCAGGTTAAGAGTGGTTTATTTTGGTGTAGGATAATCTACTTTTTTTTTTTTTTACAGGATCAAGCTAGACTGAAATAAGCGTGTTCACTCACAAACTTGCAAACACACCTTTAGTTAAAACAGAGCAACTGTGTTTGTAGACAAGGCCTTACTGTCGCCTAGGGAAATCCCTTACCTAATCTCTGAAATGGGAATAACTTAACATGGATGCGGGTATTTTGAGGCTTGACTAATGTTTGTAACGAACTTTGAGATCCTCAGATGAAAAATGTTATAGAAGTGCAAAGTGTTATAAGGAACTGAAATATAGAAGGGACTACAAATTGCTTGGGATGAGGAAAACCACATGTCAATCTGCGCAATAGCAGAGCTCAGCACCCAGCAGGGTGTTAACCAGGAACTTGCCTGTGGTTAACTGGATGTGCTCTAGGTTGCACACCTCAGAGTCCCCACCCAGCAGACTTGTTCCCCCAGACCGCATCTATCAATGGAGAGAAAACTAAGGACAAGGTTAACTATAAAGCAAATTGGTTTAAACAGTGACTCAAACAGGAAACAGTAACTTATAGGACCGCCAGCAAAACAATACACAAAAAGCATACAGGTGCAGGTTGGCACAACAAACTGACATAAAGTCAAGGTCCCAAATTCATGAAGACAAAGGGGAATTTACTACAGGTAAGGTACAGAGGTACACAGCATACTACACCAGGTTCAGAGGAGTGGACCCACAACAGAGGACATCACTGATGGAATACAACAGGACAGCAAGGTGAGGACACAGGAGTTCAGGATACAGGTAAGATAGAAATCAATCAGGAACTGATAAATGGAACTATGCAGTTTGAATCTTCTTCGATGGTCTTCTGTAGATCCCTCGAAGTCTTGACTAGGACATGTACTTCGCTGCCACCAGGAAGGACAGCATCTACTTTCAGGTGCAGCAGTCTTTTATGCTCTCCTGTTACTAGGCAGAACACAGGCCATAGTGACCCCTGCTCTTTCCCACCTTAGAGAGAAAAAGGCGCCAATTGTCTCAAGAAGAAGATCACCAACATGGTGGACAAACAACAACTCCTTACAAACAAAATGGGAAAGTGCCTAAACAAAATAGAACTTGTAGTTTTTTCCCTGCAAGGGTGTGCAGCCTTCACCATCTCTGAGCAGCAATAGCAAATAGTATGGGCCCAAACCTGAATCTAGTCACATGAGCAGCCCCGTTGGACTGTTCACTCTTCCTGCGCCCTGGATGCAAGCTACCCCAAAGGGAATGAGGGTGCAGTGTTTGCACTCCCCTCATGTGCCACAAAGCTGGGGGTGGGGTTGTCCTGGAGTATGCCCATTGGTGTAGGAGGCTCCACCGCACCTTCCAATAGGACAATGTACAAAATGTAAAATCCCGTCCTTAAAATATAGCAGTGTAATGTATGCATAATACATTTCACCATTTGGGTCTAAGTAAGATCTCCATGGTATGATAATAGCACAAGATCTCTTCATACCTCTTTGTACATTATCCATTACCCATGTACTCACTTCAGTCCCAAACATCTGTTGTCTTCAATTTTTACTTACTTAAAATCTGCATGTGTATCACACTATAGCTTTCTGCATTGGAGCTAGTATTTTATGGAGTTTTCCTTGGAGGACCATGTCGAGATAATCACTGATCATAGAATATCAGAGTTGGAAGGGACCTCTGGAGGTCATCTAGTCCAACCCCCTGCCCAGAGCAGGACCAATCCCCAACTAAATCATCCCAGCCAGGGCTTTTCAAGCCTGACCTTAAAAACTTCTAAGGAAGGGGATTCCACCACCTCCCTAGGTAACGCATTCCAGTGTTTCACCACCCTCCTAGTGAAAAAGTTTTTCCTAATATCCAACCTAAATCTCTCCCACTGCAACTTGAGACCATTACTCCTTGTCCTGTCATCTGCTATCACTGAGAATAGTCTAGATCCATCCTCTTTGGATCCACCTTTCAGGTAGTTAAAAGCAGCTATCAAATCCCCCCTCATTCTTCTCTTCTGTAGACTAAACAATCCCAGTTCCCTCAGTGTCTCCTCATAAGTCATGTGTTCCAGACCCGTAATCATTTTTGTTGCCCTTCGCTGGACTCTCTCCAATTTTTCCACATCCTTCTTGTAGTGTGGGGCCCAAAACTGGACACAATACT
The DNA here is from genome assembly GCF_965152235.1 of Eretmochelys imbricata. Lineage (NCBI taxonomy): Eukaryota > Metazoa > Chordata > Testudines > Cheloniidae > Eretmochelys > Eretmochelys imbricata. Next base: position 249,003,535 of record NC_135573.1, read on the forward strand.
CCAGATGAGGCCTCACCAATGTCGAATAGAGGGGAACGATCACGTCCCTCGATCTGCTGGCAATGCTCCTACTTATACATCCCAAAATGCCATTGGCCTTCTTGGCAACTGATGTGTCACCTAACCTATTAATGCTGTTTGCTGTTCCTGTTTATTCAGTAATCCAATTAATAAGTTACTTACCAGTGTTTTTCCTCTATTTCCCTACCCCTACTCTATTAAAGAACAAGTGCAGATTGCACCCTGTCCCTTTACTAGGTTTAATGATTCACAAATTGGAGGCAGTGTTCCGAAGACAAATGGCTCTGGGACCGATTATTCCAGTCTGGTTTAATTACTCTCTCATTTCATTTCACTTCTGGTCTCCTTTTTCCATTCCCAGAGGGCTGGAGGTGCCCACAATTTTGTGTCGCTCCTTCCTTTCCATCAAATGGGTTTGTAGGTCTTGCAGTTCCAATTCTTTTCTCTTCAAATGTCTCTTGACAGAGTCTTTTCATTGTATCCTCAGTCTTCCATATATTTTCTTACTGTCCTCTTCCTCCCAGGCTTTCTTTTCTGGTCATTCTTCTGTTCTTATCACGTGCCCAGTCCACCTCAAGTGTGTGCTCTCTAGCCTATTTATCACTGAGAGTTCCAAGTTCATCTTCCCCCTAGTTTCTTCTATGCTCACTCTGTCTACCCTCTGCTTGCCTGCAATTCTTCTTAGTGTTGTTTTCTACTACCTTTATCTTCTTTTCTTCCATCTCTGTAAGACCCTCTATTTTCCAACCATATAGCAGGGACAAATGCACACAGCATACACTTTTCCTTTTTATTTGTTATTTAATTGTCAGTCCCATAGTACTCCTACCACCTTTTTTTTCACTGCCATCCGTGCACATTGGATTCTTCTTTTCAAATTCTCCAGATCTCTCTGATGGTGCTAAGTGTACTTACCAAGTACACAAATGCTTTTTTCTGATTCCGCTTCTCTCCTGAAACATCAATCACCAGCTCATCTTCCACCTTCCCTACTTGCATAACTTCATTTTTCTTTGTATATACCTTCAAACCATGGTCTTCAAACACAGATGCCCACCCTGATACCATGTTTACCAATTCCTCTTTGTTGTCAGTCAAAAGGGCCAGACTGTCAGCATACATTAATTTCCATTGTGTCTCCGTAGGCTTGGTTCTCAAACTAATTAACTCCATAACTAGAATGAAGAGAACTGGACTCAGCACACTGATCTGTCTCAAAACCTACTGTCACCTCAAAAGTTCCCAAAATACCATGTATTGTTAGTACCTTAGCTCCGGGGCTTCAATACAACTTTTCTATTATCTCCACTTACTGAAGTCCCTCTCCATCTATAAAATAAATGTTTCACTGCAGTTACACTCTCCTTCCCTTCCTAAAGCCATGTTGCTCCTCTCCTACATTTTTTCTCCATTTTGCACCTCAGCCTTGCCTCTCAAGGACTTTAAGGTCAGCCTTGAAAACTCTCTCAAGGACTTTAAGAGGCTGACTTAACTCGGTGATGCCCCGGTGGGTGTTTGGATCATTTGCTGCATCATCCTTACCCTTTCAAAGAGGCACAAACAATCCTGTTCTCCAGTCCTCTGATATCCTAGCTTGGTCCCAGCAAACACATAGTAATCTATGGACCCACTTTATCCAGTATCTCCAACTGCCTTGATCATATCAACAGTTATCTCATCTTCACTAGCTGCTTTACCGTCCTTCATCTTACTCAGTGCTTCTTCTACAGAGATCAGTACCTTTTGAGGCTTCCTCATAATTGTTGCAGTGTTTGCACTTGCAACTCTCTCTCTCCTCATTTAACAGCCTTTGGAAATACTTTTAAAAATGACTCTATCTGTGCATTTTAATATCCAGGTATTAATACAAATTAGAAAGGTTTCAGATTGATTTACTAATTATTTTGAATTCCGAAAGAGCACACAACCACAACAACGTAAGAGTACAAATTGCTATGGCCGCCCAAAGCCACTCGACTACAATGGATTCACTTGCCAAAAAGGGACATCAACAAACCTAACAAGTTAATTGCAACAACTGACACCAACAGGATCCTCATCCCACTCTTCTCAGGAAAAAAGATGAGCCTGGTAAGTTGCCAGGAAGGTCATCAAACCAGAGTTCTCTTAAACTAAGGAAGGAGATGAGTTCTGGAGATGGCAACTGCTCATGCAGAAGACCCTGCCAGCATCCCCTTCTTGAGCACCTCAGTTGGTCAAAAATGCCATGATACGTCCTGAGACTAGAGAGCTTTATAGGTCAAAACCAACACCTTGAACTCCACTAGAAAACTAGCTGGTAACCAGAGGAATCTTGGAGCAGCAATGTCACTGCTGCTCTGTATTGGCAACTCTAATCGGGGAAGATAGCATTGCGATTTTGTTGGAGCTCTGCAAGCTAAGATCCACTGAATCGGGCCATCTCCCAGCTGGCCTACCTTGGCCCCCTAAAATAGTGGAACTCTATTGTGGGGCTGCCCTATCTGGCTTCAGGCAAATTGGCAGAGAAAGTGACTCACACCATTGCATTTCACTTCATGCAGCAGACCTACTGCATCCTTCCTGGCACTGGGTTCTTCCAGCAGAACTGTAGTTCGGGCTCTGTGTTTGAGCACTGTTTAAATTTACAAAACCATATAAATGATGAATAACAAGTTAGGCTAATTATCAATTGTTTAAGTGCTCTTTGTGAGATAATAGTGCCTTGAAATCTGATAAAGAGTTACGTAGAAGCAGATGAGTCAAGTAGAAGTTATTGGACCAGATTTATTCCAGCGTTAACTCCACTGAAATCAGTGGAATAACAACAATTTGGCCTATTGTCTTCAAGAGCAGGATTTACAGAGCCTATATTGCTCCACACCACATGACTAGAGCACATGGCAATGGTAGAGTGTGGCAGAGGAGGCATATTTGAACTAAAGATGGGAAAACATGACTGGAATTGCGAAGGGCTGAGTTTTTGGAGTCTTTGATTTTGTGCTGGCTAAGAGAGCAGAAAATGTGTTTTAAGAGACCGTGTAAATTAATATATGCCTAAATAGTACTATTTTTGCTACGTAAGACCCACTTCTATTACAACCTACTTCTGAGGAAGCTATTATACATTGCAAATACAGTAGAATAAACTATTTTGATATACTCATTTGTATAGACTCATATCTCTTGTATGTGAATGTCCAGTCACTTATCTCCTAAAAAAGAGTATAGAACTTCCTGAGTGACAACACGTGCCTTCCTCTCCCTAAACCTATCATTTAATCCCCTTAATTCTTTCAGCCTAACTGTAACAGCTGCCTAATACAGAAAAAAAGAAAAACAAAAATTTTAAACAAATCCGTCCCATAAAGCAATGTATTAAGAAAGATGACATTAAAACTTACCTGTTAGGTGATTAAATACTGTGGCAATAGGAGCAAGAGAAAGCCCTAAGATATAGCTGTAGATAGAGTTTCTTGGGCTCTGGGGCGAGGAAAAGATAGCCGTGGGGTCTTGTGATTTATGGGAAGTAATAATTACAGCTCAAAGAAAAGTCTGTTAAATTATATTTAATGGTTGTATGCTATTTTGAATTAATGTACTGCAAAAGCATCCAAAACACTGGACTGGTGCTTATGATTCTCATAAGCTAGAAGACTAACTATTAGTGAATAATGTTTTTCTAAGGTGTTTTCATTCTTCGAATTAGAGTGGGCAGTTACCCTGGTACAGACTGTCCTTGACTTTACAACGTTTGCCTTACAACGAACGGCACTTACAACATTTCTGAATTGACACCCTGATTCGACTTATGGCAATTGGTTTCGACTTTACGATGCTCAGTCCTGCAATGGAGTGGATTGCGGTTCCAAGTTACGACATTTCAACTTACGACGCAATTTGCAGGAACCAATTGTGTCTTAAGTCAAAGGACTGCCTGTAACTAATTACTAATCTTGAAATGACTGGCAAAGTAAACACTTCCCTTATGCCTGTGCTTCCATCACCTCTGTGGTGGTCAAAGAGAACTCTTTCTTTAGCTCTTTGTTTGGTGAAAAGGTGTCATTAATTGCAAAAATTGTAATTTATGTAGAAATAACATGCTTCTCTGGCACTGACATAAGAGTGCAGAACAAAATGTCCATGGTCAGCAAAAATCCAGTGTATTATCCTAAATACACTGGATGTAGCATCAAAGCCCATGTGATGAATATGGTTCCATGAAGTCCCAACCTACCTTAACCTATGAAAACACTTACTCAATCACAAACACAAAGGAAATCTTCTATAAACAATGGGGTGCCATTCTAGCCATCCTCGGACTTCACCAAATGAAATATTAATTGACTACCACTTCAGCCTCCAGAGATATCTGGAGTTGTGTTTGAGTGAATCAGTGCTCTGCCCACAATACAATTAATATTTAGTATTCAGGTTTGAAGTATACTTTAGATGGATGTGATAGAAATTAATTACTAAGTAAAATATTATTAATTGTGAAAAGGAAGACAATACTGGTCATTCTTGTGTACAAAGTACCTTAAATTGTAGTGCAGTTTCCCTTCTGCTTCTGTTATCAGAAATACTACTTCCTATTCAGTTCCCATGTAAGTGATCCATGTAGCTCATAAAATAAAGGGAAATGTTTGTTTTAAACATCTGAGGACAGATTGTGACTAGTGGGCATAGGCTTGCAGAACTGCATTGCCCCTGGAGAAACAATAGAAGCAAATCACAATACCTCCTGGAGTCCTTTGGCTTGCAGGGGCAAGCAGACCTGTAGCTGTGACTCAAGAGTGTACTAGTCAGTGTGTTAGCCATGTGGAGGATGGGCAGGCAGGCCATGGCCCCACTCTCTTTCTGCCTCCTTGGTGGTGGCCAAAACCTCTGAGGAGTAGGAAGCAGCAGTCCCTTTGGTTTAGGGAGCAGATAAACTTTTTGCAGCTTCTCACTGCTTGCTACACCTGCAACTGCTGTGCACCATTTGGCTGTGGATGTAACGGACATTAGATGTAGATTATTAGTATTTCTTCAAAATAATGTTCTAATCTCAGTATTTCATAGTCTTATGTGCTGGCTTCTGCTCAGGAATGGACTAGCTGACACTTATGGTGCATCTACACTGCAGCTGGGAGTGTGCTTCCCAGCTGGGGTAGTCAGATCCGCTAGCTCTGCTTCAGCTAGTGTACTAAAAATAGCCAGGGGTAGCAGGAATGTACTCTGGTGGCTAGCCTGAGCCACCACCAGTGCTGCTCCTGGCTACTCTGCTATTTTTAGTGCACTAGCTTGAGCAGAACTAGTGTATGTCTGCCTACTCAAGCTAGGAGGCATGGTCCCATCTGCGGTGCAGATATATACCCTTAGTGAAGTGAAGTTACTTGGTAGTGAGATAGCAGATCTTTTCATATTTAGACCACTGTTTTGAATCTGGAAGTTGTTGCCCTCTGGTGGCTAATTTGGTGGCCTGTGTGAAATGAGTTTGAGGTCTCAATATTATTCTGCATCCCACAAACCATCAACACAACTATGACACTGACAACAAAGAGCCCAAAGATTGAATGGTTCAGAAAAGCGATCTGTCTTCTAACCACTAGAATAGGTCAACAGAGGCACTTTGGTCGGGCAAGGTTGTACTGCCTCTGCCTGCATTGTGGTATTTCAGTCTCACGAATGCTAAATCAAGCAGTAAACTGACTTACAAAACTTTTTTTAAATGTAAAGCTACTCTGACTGCACCAGTGCAATATTTCCTGAGTGTTAAAATTTCCTGATTGTTACAACTGAGCTGGAGGCCATTCCCAATGGTACTGTGTTGTGGCTGGGAACCTGACCTTCTTTCCTTTCATTTAGTGTTAGATTGGAGGCAATGAGAATCCATTTATGTAAAAATGTTTTAATTAACAAGCCCCACATGCAATATCAAAAATTCTAGTGGTAGTTTAAAAAAATACCCAGGATTTAGCCCTCTGTAATGTATGACTATGAAAATCCCTTCTGGTGTAATTCATGGTACTCCTATAGTTGCTCCTATTTTTTTTAAACAGCATCTTATGCTGGGCCATGTTATAAGATGCCAAGGTTTCAATTTGAAACCATGACAACCAGAAGTGATGATCTGCGTGTTTTCATGAGAATGTGATCATGTTATCTCTAGAGATAATACACATAATGCAGATACTGTAACTACTCTACCTAATTCTGCCAAATGTGGAAAAATCACCTTCACTACCACAGCAATCAAATTTAAGGAATAAAACTACTTATTCCCTTTGGGTGAATTGGAAGTAGCAGGACTTAACTATAAAGTTATGTAAATATACTACTCAGATTCAGCATATTCAAATGCTGAACTCAACAACAGCTGTCAAGGACATCATCAAGAATTGAAAAGGGAACTCTTTCTTCCCTGTCTTTCTTCACAAAATTAGGATCATTCCCATCTATACTGTGGTGATAGATGGCTCCAAGAGAACATTTTCTGCTGCTAACAACCATAAAGTTAAGCACATTCTTAAGTGATTTCCTGAATGGGGGCCTTGGAGATTAAATCTAATTAATTGCATTGAAACAGAGATTTTCACCTGTTTAAAGAGGAAAATCTAAAAACAACCGTAACTATGTGTTTGCTACCAACACCTCAGTAATGTAAATGAAGTTATGCTCAGTAACCTATGATTAATTCATGAAAAATCTGGGATGAGTGTGGCACAACTGGTGGCAGAGTAGCCTGAAATATGTTAAATGAACCTTCCTAAGTAGCAACCAGAAACCCATATAGTGCAACAATGAGCACCTCTGCCATGATTTCTAAAGATGAATACTGGGAGAAGGGTATGATTTTGTTTCTCATTAATGGTGGAATAAACAGAAAATGGTCCCTTAAAAGTTAAAGCTTAGCTGCTGCATAGTGTCCTCATGTATTATGAGTGAGAAACAAAGGAAATGGAGAAACTTCAAAGCTTCCTGTGGCATTCAGAGCTTTCCATCTTCAAAGCAGCTATCTCTTTTGTAGTTCTGTGCTGAGTTTAATTAATACATTTTAAATATTGTTACTGTAAACAGCCTCGTCTTTGTTTTCTACCCCGTTCTTGTTCAGAGTAATTTAAATTATTTTATGAAGCTATCTGTCATCTTTATTTAGTGCCTCTTAACCTCTTTTCTTTTACAAATGTGTAGTCATCTCCAGTAGAGATTAAAACAGCATTTGAAAGGGTGTAGGGGGAGAGGGAGGTGTCTGAGACAGAGTGAAGCAGGCCAGGAAAAAAATAGTTTTTCCTGCCTCATATCTAAATTCTCTAAAGTAAAATAGGTATAACCCTTTCAGTTCATGCTTTAGCAATATTTTAATATTTTAAGACAGAATGAGAGTTGTAGAACACACAGTGAACATTTTTTGGTTCAGAGAGCTAATTTTGTGGTTATAATAAATAATAGTGTAAGAAAAATAGGATATGAAGCAGGCACTTTGTTTCATTCTCTTGCATTCAATCTTATTTTCTTATTCTTGTGGCCATTGTACATTAGTTCACCTCTGAAACACCTGTTGTATTTGCTATAGGGAAGAAAAGATACAGGAGATGAAATTTAACATTTGATGTCTTGAAACTGATATTTCTGTCAATGGATAATGAAGAATTTATATCCATAAAAATCATATAGATTCATCTTTTTCATATATATTATGGACATTGTAGAAATCTCTCCTCATCAGTTAGTCAAATATTACCTTATAGTTAGCATTATCTGTTATATTGTTATGTCTGTTGAACATGACCTACTTACCCTTGGGGTTCTGAAGGAACCAGAAATTTTTATATTATACATGTCAAAGTTCTATAATTTTTAATATTTTCCATGCCATGTTCAGTAACAGCAGGGAGTTGAGAGGATGGCTAGCCAAATAGGGAGCATAAGAAAAAGGGTCTTTCAACTTTGATAGGTGGTGCAAATCTAATTCTGGTCTTGTGTCAAAAAAAAGACTCAGTTGCCAGTCTCAGTTCATCCATAATGATGGTGAATCAAATCACACCATACTTGAGACAGGAAGAGGAGACATTAAGATTTTATTTTCTTCGCTTTCCATAACACAAATCCTTCCCCTGCTCCAAAATGTAAAATAAGGTCCTGTTCCAAAGTCATAGAATCATAGAATCATAGAATAGAATCATAGAATATCAGGGTTGGAAGGGACCCCAGAAGGTCATCTAGTCCAACTCCCTGCTCGAAGCAGGACCAATTCCCAGTTAAATCATCCCAGCCAGGGCTTTGTCAAGCCTGACCTTAAAAACCTCTAAGGAAGGAGATTCCACCACCTCCCTAGGCAACGCATTCCAGTGTTTCACCACCCTCCTAGTGAAAAAGTTTTTCCTAATATCCAATCTAAACCTCCCCCACTGCAACTTGAGACCATTACTCCTCGTTCTGTCATCTGCTACCATTGAGAACAGTCTAGATCCGTCCTCTTTGGAACCCCCTTTCAGGTAGTTAAAAGCAGCTATCAAATGCCCCCTCATTCTTCTCTTCTGCAGGCTAAACAATCCCAGCTCCCTCAGCATCTCCTCATAAGTCATGTGTTCTAGACCCCTAATCATTTTTGTTGCCCTTCGCTGGACTCTCTCCAATTTATCCACATCCTTCTTGTAGTGTGGGGCCCAAAACTGGACACAGTACTCCAGATGAGGCCTCACCAATGTCGAATAGAGGGGAACGATCACGTCCCTCGATCTGCTCGCTATGCCCCTACTTATACATCCCAAAATGCCATTGGCCTTCTTGGCAACAAGGGCACACTGCTGACTCATATCCAGCTTCTCGTCCACTGTCACCCCTAGGTCCTTTTCCGCAGAACTGCTGCCTAGCCATTTGGTCCCTAGTCTGTAGCGGTGCATTGGATTCTTCCATCCTAAGTGCAGGACCCTGCACTTATCCTTATTGAACCTCATCGGATTTCTTTTGGCCCAATCCTCCAATTTGTCTAGGTCCTTCTGTATCCTATCCCTCCCCTCCAGTGTATCTACCACTCCTCCCAGTTTAGTATCATCCGCAAATTTGCTGAGAGTGCAATCCACACCATCCTCCAGGTCATTTATGAAGATATTGAACAAAACCGGCCCCAGGACCGACCCTTGGGGCACTCCACTTGATACCGGCTGCCAACTAGACATGGAGCCATTGATCACTACCCGTTGAGCCCGACAATCTAGCCAGCTTTCTACCCACCTTATAGTGCATTCATCCAGCCCATACTTTGAAGCCAATGGACATTCAGACCCTAAACGCATGAAATGACCACTCTGCCATTTAATTCCATTTTAAATAAAACCATCTGTCCCATCCAAATCTTGAATCATCATGACTGTCCTCCATCTAAATACCGAAACTTAGGGCTTGATCCTGCATCATTTGAGTCAATGGGAATTGACTAAGCACCTGAATGTGCTTTAGTTCTTCATTAGTGTTTTTGGTGTTCCTGAGTCAGCCAGCAGCCGTCGCAGTTGATAACACAAGGCTCGTCATTCACTTCCTTTGGCGACATGGAACTAACCAATATATAAGTATATCCATACTGATATTTTAAAAATATTATATTCTTAAGGATAGTGTTTGGGTGAAAAATGAAAATTGCATCTTGACATAATATAGATCTTTTCTTTTCTTCTGACATAATAGGGAATATCTTTGTGAGTAACAGCGCATTTTAGATTTTCATCATTATTACTCAGGATGGAAGAAACATACTAAAATAAAAAAAATAAGATGACCAGTCATTATTTGCAGGACTTAGATCAGGCAAGTCTGCATATTCCCCTAACTGATATTGAAATATTTTAGGCAAGATGTAAAAGGATACAATAAACCCAATATGCATCCCTCCTTCTGCCAATATCAAATAAAATAATAAAAATATCCTGAGTTAGATTTGTTAATTGCATTTACTCCCCACCATTTGATTGTTTTTTCTCTCTGTCTCTCTTTCGTTCCAGTTTTCTATTTTGTATTGGCTTCTTGTGTATTTCTCCATGTTTCGTGCAACCCTCATACAATTCTTCCATTTTAATTCTTCCATTCAGTTTTATTTTATTTATTGTCTTTTTTATGTTCTGTATTTATAGTAGTTCATGTTTCTTTTTTCTTCTTTTCCCTTAGTCCTTTTTCCCCTTCATTTCTATTTTTGCCCCATTTTATCTCATTTTCTGCTTCTCTAACTCCAATTTTTGCCTTGCGTTCTCTGATCATTCCATTTTATACTGCATTTTTTCCTTATCTTTGTTCCCCCCCCCCCGCTTTCTCTTTCTCCCCACCTCCCGGGTTCCATTCTTCTTGTTCTCGCAGGCCAACTGTCATTCAAAATATTGCAGTAACATAACAAACAGATCTCATGAGATTTCATGAAAAATCCTGTGAAAGCAGCTGTTCTCATGGTGTTTTCTAAAGGAAAAATGCACAGAGAAGAATGACTGGACCTGGGGACCAAATAGTGATGTATGTGAGCTGATCCATTTATAATAAATTATGCAAGGTCTGAGGTGGGAATGGGGTTCAAATTCAATTCAGACCAGTCCATTCTCCACTCACTACCGTTATGGAACACTGTTTTCAGGTCTTTGGCTTGCTAATAAAAAATGTATTCCCTGTTGACATTTGGCAGACAAAGGTCCGAGCTCAAGAGGTTTTTTTTTTTGTTTTGTTCCACCACCCATCTTTCCTTTAAACAAAATGTGATGTAAATCCTATTTTGAGTTATAAAAAACAGTAGCATCTTTCAAGTTTCAGACGCTGGTTTGAAGTTTGCAGGACAATAATGCACTGTGTGAACTAGAGCCTTTGGGGTTTTTCTAAATTAAAAAATGGATGAGGTTTGGAAACTAGCTGCTGCAGGAATAACTTTTTTCTTCCCCATAGCAATTTTTACAGTGTTTACTTGCTGTCCATTTGCACTATTCTGTACAGGTTATAAAGATGAAGTTCCTTATTGATAAGATTTTGTTTTAGGAAAGAGAACACTGCCTTAAAAGATTCAGTTTTAAACCTCCCCAGAATGTTACCATGCTTATCAGGAACCATCTACCTTAAAATATATAATGTTTGACACTTATTACGTACAAAAAGTAAAAGAAACTTATTACATACAGGGGCTGTCTTTTTATTATCTATTTGTACTGTGCCATCATGTTTGGGGTTCCTGGGTGCTGCTATAATACAAATAATAAATTACAATAATAATTAGAGCTGTTTTATATTTACAGGAAAACTGTTTTCATTGTAAAAATCAACTACCATTCTGATTTACATGTTTTGGGGGCACTGGAATAACTTGCCTGGATTGATCAAAAGTTCTGCTAAGTAGAAGAAAAGTGATTTTTGTTGCAGCTGTTTGATGATGTGTTATATAGGTACTGTTAGGTTTTTTAGAGCTTTTTTTGTTTATTTGCTTGGTTGCTTTCTTTAGAAAAGGTGCAATAGAAAAGGAATCCAATAATCAGTGAAGAGAACCCAAAATTAAATCAGAAGATTTTAAAATGATGTCAGTCTTGGAATATTTCTCCACAAAATAAGAACTCTATAATCCGGTATAAAATTATGTAGAACTCTTTATCAATGGCTGGGAGGGATGGTATGACGAGAATTATTTCATATGCTTATTTGCAATAGTACTCGCCTTTATTTGGCAATTTATTTCAGTTCAAATAATCTAAAGTCAGAGTTATCTGCACTGTGTGTGCTCAGTTTTAAGTCACTGTTTCTGTGCTACTCAGTGAAAGTCAGTGCAGTGAGTATTTTCACTGTATTTCAGAGTATTAGTTGCCAATTTCTAGCCTGGTTTGCTTGCATGTCCTGGACCTGATTCTGCAAACCCTTACTATGTTTATGAGTGCTTATGAGGGTAGTCCTATCAAGTTCATTTGGACTTTCTTGTGAATAAGGTTTTTCAGATCAGGCCCAAAAGTTTACAAATGAGTGGCCATCTTAAACCCCATCCCCAAAAAACAACACCCAGCATTTGCCAACAGTTACCACACCACCATATGTCTCACAGTTGCTGCTATTAAAAAGTGGTTGCTACGTTTTATACTGTGGCAAGATAAATACTGGTATATGCTGACTTGTTAATAGCAACCACTGTTTAAAAAAATAATATTTCTATAGCACTTTGCACCTCAGTATGGTTTTGTTCAAACAGTGAATGAAACTACTCCACTGAAATTGTGTTTTTGCTGCCAAATTTTATTAGAGTCTCTGTCTACACTGCATACTTACAGTCATTCTTATAAAACATTAGTACATATATCATTCTGATTGGATTGTTGGGCAATTTGACCAGGCCATAATCATTTGGTACATTAATGGTTTGTAACAATTTTCAAGGGAAGGAAAGGTTTAAAAACTTAAATAAAGCTATTTCAGTTTTCAGATTCTCAATCCAGCAGCTAGATACAATATTGAGCTATTCTTTTATTCATTTCCACTTCTTCACAGCCAGTACTTGACTGAGATAGTCAGAAGCAGAACCTTATTCAAAGTCACAGAGATAGATATTATGATCTGTTGTGAATTTTCCATTCTTTATTACTCTCAATACATCTGCATCTTTCTTCTTTTCTCCTTTTGTTTTTGCCTTTCTTTTTATCCTTTGCTTTTACCCATTTTTTGTGCTCTTGAGCTTACAATACAGGGGTCCCAAGTTAGTTGTGTGGTGATCATTTGAGCTTTTCCATTATTACTATATGATTGAAATTTTTATAGTAACATTGACCATTTACTTGATAGACTTGTCCAATGCATGTATCTGTGAACCAACTAAATAGATTCCAGTTTTCTTCATTTTCACAATATGGTACTCTTTTGTGTTCAGATATATGTTATTCAAGAAAAATAAACTAGCTCATCACTCAAAACCATTTTCTTGGTAGCTATAAACATGAACGAGTCATATGGTCTTTGCTTCTTTAGTTTTGATGTAATTTGATGTAGCTGTATTGACCACAGTGATACAGAGTCTATAATTTTATCTAAAAAGGCACTAACTTCAGATGAAACTATGAAAACTAAATAATGCATAAGCATCAGAAAGCACACTGTGCCCTTTCTATCTTCACCAGCCCTCTGGTTCTATCTAAATCGATATCTGTGTACTGCTGTGATGGCTCACAGCACGATGTGCGTTTGGCATACTGAAAGAGTTACATGCTTTAAAGCAACATAGGATCTTTTTGAAAGAGATTTTCCCCTCAAAATGCTACTGACAACGAAGCCCCATATAAACGGTCAATAACGACCGCTTGCCTCCATTACAAAAGGCACTGAAATGGAAAAGAAACCCAGACAATGGAAAATAAACTGAAGGGAAAATTCTTGGGATCTAAATAAGCTCTCCTAGCTTGTTAATCCATAAGGCCTAGCTTCTGTGGTATACTCTAAATTCTTTACTTTGCATTTTATTTCTGAGCTTTGTGTCTACTGTTACATAAAATCTGCTAAACAACATACTGAGCTCCTGATGGATTTGTTCTGCTAAATAATTTTAGTTCTTGTTTCTTGGTTAAATCGTTAAAAAATGTAAATGCAGGCAACAGCTTAAATGTGAGATGTACTTTTTTAAAAAGCCTACATTAATGCATGTGATATATTTGTTTCTTTAGCATTCAGTCGCAGGGCTCACTCCTTTATGGCAGGTAGAATTATTAGGCAAGTAAACAAATTATTAAAAGTTTGAATATCAAGCATCTCTGGAAAAGGAAGAAATACAGTTTATCAGTAGCAAATTTAATGACTGGTGGTGTCTTATTAGGCAAGACTTCTGAGAAGTGTCAGGCAAGATATGGAACAGAGGGACTAATTCTGCCTCCCATACTCCTACTTGTGTTGAAGATGTAAGGGAGGAAGAATCAGGCCCAGAATGCCTCCTCTGACAAATATGACAATCTCATGAGTAAGGGTTGCAGGATCAGGTTTATCATGGGAAACATCTTTCAGAATGAGTTAGTTTTTAAGTCTTCAGGTGACATACTAGTCGAGAATAGTTACATAGTAGTATAATTCTCGGCTAATTACAGAATAGCTGTTACACCTCAGCACCTTCTTATTAGAGATGGGTCTAAGCAAAACTCTAGCTCCAAACATCCCAAACTTTGGAAATGTTTGGACCTAGCTTAAGATACATTTGTGGATCAAGCCTTTCTCTTCTTTCTATGGCACAGATTCTGGTTAGCCCTTACTAGGGTTGAGTGGGACGCGGCAAGAAGTCATAACCTTCAAGTGCAGCCCACTTTAGGACAGGCAGAAATGCTGTCCATGTGCTCTGGCGGGCACAGGCACTGCTCCTCTACTACTTACCAAAAGTGGAGAGGGCATGTCCCCATTCATCCCTGCACTGGGCCCACTGTGGGACCTCTTAATGGTAGTAAAGGATTTTATCAGCATGGATTCTTTCCCTGAACTCTTATGAGCTCTAGGAGACATTTCCATTCCCTCAGCCACTGGTGTTTCCACTGGGTATTATCGCTATACGCCATCCCTTATGAGCAATGCCTTAGAGACACAAGACAGACCTATGTGGCAAAAAGTGGCAACCTGCCCTAAACTCCTTTCTCAACATTTGTACTCACAAAGTACAGGAGTTTTTGTCACACAAAGGTCAATCAGTGCAGTGTACAAAAGGTACACTATGTCTGTCTTGTTTCTACTTTAAAAATCCCAGAACCATTATTATAAAAATTTTCACACCTTTTGAGTACACACTTCAGAAATCACCAGTGCACACCGTGTATTCTTTTGAGAAGGAATCTTTGAATAACATTAGAAAGAAGAACCCTCTCCCTCCCCCCGAAAGCCCTCAGAATATTGAGCAATTGCCCTTTAATTCTTTTCAGTTTTTAAGTCTGTTTTCAGTGTGAGTGGTATTTAAATATTTTAAAAATTAATTCTTTTATTTTAATGTGCACTGTAAATCTTATTTATATGGAGAAACAAATCACAAATTATTGTTATTTTTATTAACTTTACTGATTGAGTACAGTCATCCTCAATCTACATTAAGAATTGCAGTAGATACTTTGGTCTTAACACTACTGATATTTTTAGTTTGGAAGATGTTACACAATAAAGCTACAGTGCAATTTAAGTGGCTACAGTGCAGTTTGAACATACACTACAAATTTCCAAATGCGCCTTCTAAAATTACACCAAGGTTTTTGTATGTACAGTTGTTTGGAGATATGAAACCTTCATTTGCATGAGCAAATCAGATAGATTCTTACATGCCTGATTTGTGCATATAAATGTTTGTTTTTTAAATGCTAACCATTAAGCACACACAACGTATGGATATAACTGTCAACTAAAAGTTTCTGATATAGCCTGTGACAGTGCAGTGAATGAATGTCTACATCACTAAATCACCATGTTACCTTTGTTAGCAGACTCCAGGAAAGAGTCTCAGGATGGAGACTGAACTAACATTTCATGCGTCTGATTCATTGCTAAATTGGTGATGATAACGTGTATGATAGGCAACGTCAGTTGGATGTAGGATCATTCTGCCAATCCATAACTGTTGAAAAGGGATGCTGTGTGTTGTAAAACATTGCTGTTTCATCCTTTTGGTGGATAGCATGATCCTTGTGGATGGTTTCATATCAGTTTACATTTGATTTTATGATTCTTTATTATTACCTTGGTAGTACTAATATAGGATTAGTAACATAGCTTGAATGGTTCCTGCTCATGGCTTCATTTTGTTTCATTCCTAACATAAGTGAAAACATACTTAACCTCCAGGTGTTCCAATGGCTGATATTTCCTATCTTAAATCCTATCCCTGGAAACTCTCTATATAAAGTTACTGGGAGCCTGATGCATGTGGAAGGATTACAGGTATAAACCTTGAATTTTTTTCCCATGATTCCCAAAATCTGTACAGACAATTATACAGGAAAAGTGAGATACTTTGGTTTTCAGTGCTGTATAAATAGTTAATTCTTTAGGCCCATCTAGACTTTGATTAAACTCTTTGTGAAGGTCTCAGTGACCTATGAAGAAAAGACATTTCCTTTCTGCACTGAGATTAGTTAAAGTATTTTAGGGATACAAATAATATTTCAACATGTACACAATAGAATGTGCCAGCTAAAAGTTTATTATTACACACTGTAAACATTACATAAGAACGTCTATGTGAGGGAAGCAATGACTATATTGATGGGGTATGATTCTTCACTATGGACCCTCCAGGCATTGCATCCATGTGACATTCATGTAAATGACAGTCAAGTCAATTGTGTGTGTTATTCTACTGAAATGGAATTCTCTAAGTTGGTGAGAGTACAGAGATGCTCTTCCTGACCCACAATGAGATGTTCCATTTCAGTTACACCTCTACTCCAATTGGGGGTGACTGCATTGCTTGCAAAATAGCAATGTGTTTTCTTTCCACAGTAACCTTCAGTATTCAAATCTCTGTGCGTTGATTGGCTACTGCCAGCAGAATGCCACATTACTATCTTTATCCATCTGTCTAAACACAGTACTTATTTTTAGCGCTGCAGTTGCCATGGTATCTAGAAGGGAGAGCACATTTCTGTATAATAATAACTTGGGGAAGCTCTCTGTTAACATAGTAAAGAGAGTAACCTATAATGTCAAACCTTAAAAGTAACATTCTTGAGTAAAAAATTTGCAGCTTTCTGGTACACCCAGCATTAATTTCTTAGACCACTCCCTTACTATGTTCGGATATTTTGCTATAGAAGGGAGGAGAAGCATCAGACTTCCAGCAATGGAAGGTAAATTGGGTAATTTGATTGGTTAATGTACAGGGTATCACTGTTTCTGTACCTTTCCTCAGCTTTCCTCTAAGCATGGTTCAACATTCTTCATCTGGCCCCCAAGGCCACTCCCCTTGCCTCATTCAAATGTCTCCTAAAGAGATGTGCATCTGCTGTGATACCTGTAAGAATTTGGCTAAGTAATAATATCAAGGTTGAAGTGTAACTGAGAACAGTCTATCTTCAGACATGAAAGTAAACTCCCCATAATATTACCCCACATTGTATTACCAAGATGTGGCCAATTATCAGTTTGACCATTTGCATGTTTTACCCTTTCCCCCCATCTTTTGTTTATCTTGACTTTTTTTATTCAAACCAGGGACCATGCCTTCCTTTATGTTTGTATAGCATTCATCACAGTATGAACACTATGTGAAATTATTATATATTATAATGGCTGCTTCTGCTACACCTATGACAGGATACACAAAACAGCATATTCAGATCTATAAAAACAGAAAGAAACAACAGAAAGAACCCTGAACAGGTACATGTAAAAATATTTAGTTTATAATTGTAATGATCACCTTGGCTCAAGGTATTTCTTTGGGGTTAATAGCCTGAGCATATCAGCTCCTCCCAGCTGGTCAGTTAATCCTCAGGAAGTGCCCTGTGCCTCACTCACTAATGCTTTGAATCCATAATTTTTAATACTTGTTTTAACTTTTAAGTTTCATAATCACCTTCTATTGTTAAAGTGGTTTCATTCAAAAGGGATACAATAAGTTCCTTAAACCCTGTAACCAGACTGCTATTTATGAAATAAATTTAAAAAGGATCTTATTCAATGGTTTTGTGTTAGTGAATAGTGTGTTTTTGGTCTGTTGGCTACTTCAGGAATACAAGGGAGATCACAATTAAGCAACCCCAATACTTCCATAATTCATTGCAAAGCTATCTTTTCCCTAGCAGTCTTCACACTTTCAACAATCCCCAACAATCTGATAGGTTGTTTGCAGAGATCATCAGTAAGTTTTCTCAGTGCTTTCTTATCTTCATAACAATTATGTTTTGTTGTCCATTGATCATTATCTTGATTACTTTAATTTTTCTCAGACCCCTTCAATCTTGAACCAATGTTTTCAGATTTGTCATACACTGTAACCACTGAAGCAAGAATTAATACCTGGTCATCTCCAAACACCTGCTAATTTCTCACAAAGTATGCATGACAAATTTATACCAACAGTACATTCCTGACTAGAAGACGGCTGGGAGAAAAATCCTAATTTTTATCTGTCATATTTAGGCATTGTAGGATGTCTCTAACTTCCGATTAAGAAGTGATATTCTACAAAAACTAACCAGAGACTATGAAATGCTAAAGTAAATAAATAGACAAAAGAACTGAAAGATGCATACTGTTTAAAGCCATCAGACATCTTGCACCTCTTGCGTAGCCCATCTGTCCCCCAACCACATCCTCCCTCCCCCAAGCCCTTTCTAATAACTATTTCTGTCAGCGTTGAAAGTCTGCTGCAGATTCCCTGGCTGTCTTACTGCTGTCCAGATCTAGGCTAAGCACACGCTGGCAGTAGCTGGGATTCAAATTTTTATGTTGTCTTCTGCTGGTAAAGAGTTGATTGATTACTAGTGCAGTTCAGAAACACATTCATTTGTGGCTGATTTTCTTCATGCACTTTCTACAGTTGTCAGTGTTTTCCTCACTTATTATAGAGCAAATCATTCTCTTGCCCCTCAACCTGCTGTGCATTCAAGGTTCCCAGCTGTCCTCACTTTCTCTATTCTTTTGGTAAAATCTCTTCAAGAATCTAATCTTCAATGCCTTCTAATTTTCCATAGGTTTAGATCTGTTGTACTGCAAACCCACATGGGAAATGGCCATTTGCATTATTAAGCTCTATTATCTTGTTACTTTAAACCATGCCATTTTCAATTGAAATTGTCTTGTGTATCTAGTGGTTATTCTTTGCAGCATTTACTCTGGCCCTCTTCTCTAAACTAGCTGCATTTGAAAACTTCTTCTGCCTCTTCCTCTTCTGAGTTTTCCTCTTCTCTTCTGAGTATTGTGTATATCTGATAGTTGACTACAAAATACATTAGTTACACAAATATTTGTGCTCTTGAAATGCTTGTCTTGTAGCATGTACTGTCTGCTGAAAGACAGTATTTGATAGGATGCAGGAGGAAAAGGATGCATTTGTCACCTGACTGGAAGCCTGGAGATCTGGATTCTGTTCCTAATTCTGCCAATGACACTCCCTGTCACCTTGACCAAATCATTTAATCTTTAGGTGCCTCAGTTTCCTTATCTGTAAAATGTGGATACCAGTACTACCCTGCTTCACAAGAATGTCGTGAAGCTAACTTGATTAATGTTTGAAAAGTACTTTAGGATCTTTGGTGAAAGGAACTATGGGCTTGATTCAAAGCCTACTGAAGTCAGTGGAAAGACTTCCATTGAGTTGAATGATCTTTGGACCAGGTCCAATATAAATGCATAGTATTCTCATTATTTAATTATCAAGTAACAATTAGCTAATTTTCTTTAATGTGCTTTATCCCTCTGATAGTAATATTTCAAGGTGTTTTTTCTGTGTTAAAATATGAACCTTGTGGTTTTTCCACAGTGCCTGGTCTTTGACACTTTGGCTATGGTGACTCAAGCTACAGTAAACTAATTAGGATTTTTTACATGCTGAGAGGATCTTTTTGTGAAATTTACCCCACTGCAAAGGCCTCCATATCGCTAAAGCTCTATTGTAGGATTTTATCTAGCTTCTGCCTATTTTAGATCCTTACAGTGGGGCCTCAGTGGAACTCAATGGAGAAAGTGGGCTTAACTCTCAGAATAGGCCAATTACAAAAACTTTTCCTATCGTTTACTGTAATACTAAATGACAGGTTTCAGAGTAGCCGCCATGTTAGTCTGTATTCGCAAAAAGAAAAGGAGTACTTGTGGCACCTTAGAGACTAACAAATTTATTTGAGCATAAGCTTTTGTGAGCTACAGCTCACTTCATCGGATGCATTCCAGTGAGCTGTAGCTCACGAAAGCTTATGCTCAAATAAATGTGTTAGTCTCTAAGGTGCTACAGCTCACTGGAATGCATCCGATGAAGTGAGCTGTAGCTCACGAAAGCTTATGCTCAAATAAGTGTCCTTTTCTTTTTGTAATACGAAAATAATTAGCGATATTTTAGTTGGCCCCTTGAAAAAAAGGGACTTACTCACTCTGGGCAAATGGATGGATGGGGTTCTCAAGCCGAATTAGGCCCAGATCCTCCAAACAATATGGGTCCCTATTCTGGAAGCTCTTTGAGGCTTGGGACTTTTTACTGTGTGGAAGGCAACATCTTTGATGCTGTAGATATAGTCCTTAGGATACTGTTTTCCCTGAAGGCTGCTGTTTGAGGTATGACTCTTTTCCCCCAAACTCCCTTTGGCCTGATGTATCATGTAGTGGAAATTCACTGCTCCCTGGCCCTAGGAGAATTTTCATTTTGAGCTGTGTAGTTAAGCTGATCTCAATTCTCTAACAAATAGCTTTATACAGCTTTTTAGAAGAGCACAGCCTACCGAAATGAAATTATATTTGCTAACAATATTAATTTGATTTATTTGAATGTTATTTTTACATAACTTTCTCATCTCCCAAAAATTCAAAAGGGTGTGCTGTGATTTCCTCCACTGAAAAGATTTATGGGCCCTTTCAATACAGATTGGTGAAAGTGCATTATCAAAGCACTGTAGGTGGTAAAACTCAGTTATCATTTGTATGATTAGTTTCACCTTCTGGCTGTGTCTCTGAAAATGCAATTAACAGTTTCATATTCAGTATAGCTTGCTTTTATTCCTGATGCATGGCATGCAACATTTGCATCATAACCCCCACCCCCAACCTAATTGGTAAACACAGCCTTGCCAGATTCTCTGCAATTCACCCAATTCTTGTAACGTTAATTGGCTCAGCTTCAACACACATTGGATGGGTTTTCAAAGGCAGCCGCAGATTAGAGAGCTTGCAAGCACTTGTGTTTCACAGTACTGACTCCAAGGAAATTCACGGAGGAGAAAAAAATATTTTAAATTAATGCTGAATGCAGGCAAGCTCTCTTGTCCGATGGTTGCCATGGTAACTGTTTGTCTGCTAATCTGATAGCAGTGTGTATGTTTATTGGTACACATCTCTAATGACCTTCAGAGACTAACTCAGCAGGGTAGTACTATTCTACCACTGTGGCTAGAGACAGTGGCTAAGTGATTACATTCTAAATTCTGTTATTGTAGTTTACAGTGATTGTTTTATTATTATTGTAGTTCCCTGCTATACATTGTACCAGAAAGTGCAATTCACAGTGTCTAGATGCATGTCTTGGGTGTGAGATACAGTATGTAAAGTTTACATGGCAAGCACTTGCATCCGATGAAGTGAGCTATAGCTCACGAAAGCTCATGCTCAAATAAATTGGTTAGTCTCTAAGGTGCCACAAGTACTCCTTTTCTTTTTGCGAATACAGACTAACACGGCTGTTACTCTGAAACTTTTAAAATGGAGACTCTTGGCTTATTCTGCTTGGGGGAGTTTGCCAGTTTTCTGAGTTTGAATTTCACAGTGGATTTTTTTTCTAATCATGAGTTAATTCAAAATAGTTATGTTTCCTGGAAAAAAACTGAACATGGTGTACTCTCTGGAGAAATATTGTGATCCCTGATTCCCCAGTTCCTGGTGAATGAACTCATTCTGACTGAATTTTGAAAATGCTTGGAAAAAATCCTCCTTTATCACGTAAAAAGGGAGGGCACTAATACTTGAAATTCATGTGTTACACATTTAAGACCAAAAACTTTAATTAGAGCTGGCTTGCTGATACTCTTTCAATTTAAAACTATCTAATAATTTGCAGTGTTGGAACAATTTCTGAAATTACATGAAAACCATGAATCCCCAATTAACCAAGAAATCTTTCTTTAGATCCTGATTGCGTATAACTTTTAATATCCTTTAATTACCAAAACCAGCATGGATGCTTTACCATAGCCAGTTAACACAGGAACTATCAGACAATACATGGAATTGTTAGGGACTTGTTTTTAAATCCTACAGAGAGATACTTAAACACTGCACAAAATGTTCATGTAGTCACTGTGTGATGTAATTGTATCCTTTATCACTGGAGCAATCATTTTAAAAAATTCCCTGTCCTGGTGGTAAAATAAATGGAAGAGTCTTGAGTTACCATTCAGGAGACCAAAGTGTGGCAGCTTAATTACTGGGAGTAGGAGGTATCTTCAGAGTGAGGGTGAGTGGGGGAGGGTGAGGAGCAGGAGATGAGGCATGCTGATTCCTCATGCACTGGCCCAGCAGTGCCTTACATAGTCTCAATTTTCTCTAGGGCAGTTAGGAGCCACTGAGGCTTGCTTGCTCTTTTTCCCAGTCCCACAGGAGAGATGTGGCACTTCTACCCTACCCCTGCAGGGGGAGCTGTGAACAGCTTCTGTTGTGAGGTAGACACCAGGGTGGGGGAGCGCCCCAGTGAAGGGGCTGAGAAAAAGGGAATGGGATAAAAAATACAGTGAAAGAGACAGGGGGAGATAGAGCATCAAAATAAAAACAGCAAAGGGGAGAGAGGCTGAAACAGAAAAGAAAAAAACATGTTGAAGAAAGACTGAAAAATGTACCACTCCCCTCCCCCCATCTATTTATAAAGGATCAAAAATAGTCTGAGTGAAACCACAGACAATGAAAAAGAATGAAAGGAAGATGCATCAAAATACAGAATGAATGATAGGAATAGAAAAGGGAAAGAAGGAATTAATACACGCGGGAGCTATGTTTGCTTTACGCAACATTGTAAAGCTGTGATTTGAGAATGGCTTGATTGCTTTCAGTAAAGCAAAAAAATATAAAAGTCTGGTGGGGGCCCTATTCCTACTTTCAAATGTCCCTTTCTCCCTTTTAGAGTAGCAGCCGTGTTAGTCTGTATCCGCAAAAAGAACAGGTACACACAAGTACTCCTGTTCCTTTCTCCCTTTATTATTTATCACAGGTCAGGAGAGATGTCAGACCTGCCTTATGTCTGTAAGCTCCTCTTAGCATGGACCTGCCAGTGCCAGCCTAAACCAAGAAGCATATAGGCATGCCTCCTCTTCCACTGCTTCCTACCCTCCTCCTCCTCCTCCCCCCCCCCCCCATATGGCAATTGCACCAACTTGCAGGGAGAAGAAGAAAACCCTGCTGTGCACTGGGATGTCAAGTGTATCCCTAACTAAGCTGCAGATATGTTAAAAATTAAATCTTCAAACCCAAATTAGGTCAGGGAATTTATTTTGAAACCTTTGCAGGCATCAGCTCTAGCCTCTTCCTGTCTGATATCATTTGCCCCCATTTGCCCTAGGATTTTATGTGACATCAAATCATCTTGTCTTTTAAAAAATGCTCACTCCTGGACCCTCCCCTGCCTCTCCCAAGCTTCCTTTGTTTAAAATCAAACACATCTAAGATTAACATTTGGCCTTTTTTAAAAAAAAATAATCTGTGTTTGCAGTGATTTTCTTCTGAAAATATCAATCCCCATATTATGTGAATTCGATTTGAACTGTTGGTTGCAGCTGCCTCATTCTAACCAGTTGTGTGTTAAATTAGCAGTGAATGTAATTCAGAGCTGGTTATCATCACTAGGACTTCAGGAAGTGATCAGGTTATGTGCTATTGGAACAAAATGTTTATTTTTATGCTGCAGTTTGATTCTTCCCTCATTCACATGCAAAAATATATCCACAAAGAAAAGGCCAACTTTTGTCTTTTTGTTATTTTGGAGTTTTGATGTGCTTTTCAAGAGTTAAATAGCTTATTTTAGAAAGTGAAGCTCTTTGCTTTCCTATATATGAGGTACAGCAATCCTAAAAATCAGCTTGCTTGCTTTCCTTCCCCACTAAGGTATTATTTCAGTAGGAATTTTTATTTTGTGTTATCATGAAATTCTTTGCTTATGAGGGAGGAGGGTCTGAAATTTTCAGTTTATCTAGAAATTCAGTTTCCATTCCAAGAAAGGCAAGTGCAGTTGCCTCTCATTACCTTCTGTCACTTTTCCCTGAAATGCAGTCTTAGCGCTCAGATCTGTGATACTGGGTTTTTCCAGGAAGGAGCTTGAGATCCCTTAATTTCCAAAGAAGTCTGTGCATTATTAAAGCCCAGATCTTTAGCCTTTACTCAATGGATTTTGTTCCAAAGCCACAGTGCTGCTCTCATTGAAGTTACTGGTAAAACATCCATTGGTGAAGGATTGGGCCGTAAATCTACACAGTCTTTTTAGTTTTCTGTCACAGCCTCCTATTAAGAAGATCCCAGTTTTCTGATTCTGTTTGAAAGATGGGCTTTTGTAATGTGAAATGTATTCTTTACATGTAAAACAAGATTATTTAAAAGACCAGAACTGAAAAATTGGGCCTTGACACTGAAATAGAAGGAGTGCATGAAAATGTTAGTGCTGTTTACAATCCTCAGAGGGGTTATATTGGATTGCAGTCGTGATCTCTGGGATTAATATCTATATATACAGCGTGTTTCTGTGTTACACATAAAAATACGTGTATGTTTGTACATATATACTAAAGCTGGTTGGAAAAACTTGAGTGCAACAATTTTCCAACCAAAAATGTGGTTCCATCAAAACTGAAAAGCTTTGTGAAATTGTGTTGATTTCACTGAAATTTCATTTCAGAGAAAAAAAATGAAAAAAGTCCAAACAGTATCACACTGTCCCGTTTTGACATTTTCAGAATGAAATGTTTTGGTTTTTCATTTTGAAATAACGCTTTATTTAGAATTTTTTCTTTTGGATTATATTATATAATACAAATTAAAGAATTGAAATGAAATGTTTTGATTTTGTCAAAACATTTTTTTTATCTGAAACAATTTTTTTCAGAATTTTTCTTCATGCAGAATTTTGAAATTTTTGTGTTTTATTCCAATTCAGATTGAAGCCAAATTTCAAAATCTCAAAATACTTTGTGAAATGAAATTTCCATCCTCCGCCCAGCTCTAATATATACACAAACATACATGGAATCACTTATGTGAAAGTGATTTAATTTATTTGCTTTTTTTGTGCAGCCTTATGTACCTCCCTCACAAAGCAATTCAGAACTCTCAGATTGTACAGGGGGGTATTTCTGCTTCTGTAATGTTTTTGGGAAAGATATTCTGTTCTGCTTTGTCTGGATAGTTTACACTGGATAGCTCATAAACAAACCCTTTCTGACTTCATTTATTTAGGGCAACAGTCATTATAAAACACATCAGATCCCAGTATCGCCATTCCTGTTGCTTAGTCATGATGATTGTTCCTAGAAGTATAATTAGTCTAACACTTCTATATACAAAGATAATTTGAATCCAACTTACATACACAGGCAAGAAAAAATAATTGAAGCACAGCTCTCCACTTTCAAAAATAGTTCATATTTTTCTTCCTGTTTGATATACCTAAAAAACCTGAAAATAACATTTCTTTTGTTTCTGATTTTATCTTTTTTCATTTTGCAAATAGTGATAGTTTTCAGTTAGTAAAGGAAGAGTCAGCCTGGTTGTGCCTTCTTAGAGAAGGATTATTAGGTAGCTTTTTCTCCCTCTGCTAAATCTGTGGCAGTGAAACAAAGCATTGCTGTATCATTATCATAATAAATACTTACCATATATATATGTAGTTCTTTACTGAATCTTCTCCTAGTGGTGCATAGGCGTCTTGCTGGTCTTCTGCACAAGGGTGAAATTCATCCAACTGAATTAACTGATCATTACAGTATCCCTGTAAGGTAGGTAAATACCGGAAGTATCACCATCATCATTTTACAGACTGAGAAACTGAGACTTGCTTTCTAAGGCCACAGAAGTAATCCAGGTCAAAGGAATCGATGGAACCAAGGGCTTCGGAGCTCCATAACACTTCCTCTCTTAATTTAGGCTCTCCGTTTCTCTCAGTCTTGTGTATACATATTGTCTGTGGTTCATATTTTTTAAAATATCTTAGTGATATTAGTAGACTTGAAAATAAAATTATTTACAGAAGATGGATGACACGCCTCTGTTAATTATAATAATACTAAAGTTCTGTTGGATAGATGGGGCTGAAAATCTCAAACATCCCAATCCTGCAAACATATACATATGTGCTTAGCTTTAAGCAGTTGAAGTAAATAGACTTCTCAAGTGCTTGTACTTCAGAACATTCATAATTGTTAGCAGGCTCAAGACTATACAAATTACAGTATAAAGGTAAGGACCTTTTAGGTCATCTTAATCCTGAGCCTTCCCACTGCAGCACTACTATCCATGATACATCTGCCATTACCCTGTGAAATGGCTGTGTCTTATTGTATCAAGCCGTTCAGAATGTGACAACCATGGGTTGTCCTCACTGCTTTTAGCAATGAGAGGTAGTCATGAGCATATCAGTGTATGATGCGCCTGAAAAGCAGTTAACCCACACGTTCATTGTTCTCCTTGCATACATAACACACAGTGTTACTACAGTGGGAGTTTTGCTAGAGTAAGTAAATGCAGAATCTAAAGCTTGCTCATATATGTACAAAAAGATAGGCCTAGCACCAGTGTATGTACATTTGCATGCCGTACATTTTTGGAATTCCATGCAGGTGTCCTTTAATGAAAATAGGCATTGTCTGTCTGGATATTTGTAGTAGGATGTTTCTGACACTCTCCTGAATTGGTAAATTGTTTTTTTTTTTTCCCTGAATTGGTAAACCTCCCATAATAGTGTGGCTGAAGCAGGTGAAATTAATCATTCGCATTTCCAGTTGACATGCGTTAACAAGAGAAAATTATCAAGGAACATGGACAATTATGGCCCCTAATTCCACAATATATATTTCTCAATGTCTTCTAGGTCCGATCGCATCATTGACCACTCTAGCAGCATAACAAATTACATCTGAAACTTCTGTTGCTTTTTGACTGAAAAGATCCCTACAAAGCTTTAAATAGTGCACAAATAGTGCAAAAGGCTTCCTCTTGCAAACAGTCACATGTGCTCTTATTCAAAGTTTGTTCTCCCAAACTTCAAAGATTTCCCCACTTCACAGGTTACTTCAAAGCTGCTTCCCACCACCCTTACCTGCTTTTTAGAGTTTGTCTACATAGGAGATTTTTCCAGAATAGCTATTTCTGATTAATTCATTATTTTAGAATAAATGGCTTATTCTGAATTAGTTTAAAACAAGTGGCTTGAACTAACTCGGAATAAGGTATTCTTATTCCAGAATTACAGCATCCACACATAGCCCTGGTTTACACTACAAGTTTAGGTCGAATTTAGCAGTGTTAGATCGATTTAACCTGCACCCATCCACATGATGAAGCCATTTTTGTCGACTTAAAGGGCTCTTAAAATTGATTTCTGTGCTCCTCCCTGATGAGGGGATTCATGCTGAAATCGACATCACTGGGTCGAATTTGGGGTAGTGTGGATGCAATTCAACGGAATTGGCCTCTGGGAGCTATCCCAGAGTGCTCCATTGTGACTGCTCTGGACAGTACTTTCAACTCAGATGCACTAGCCAGGTACACAGGAAAAGCACCAGGAACTTTTGAATTTCATTTCCTGTTTAGCCAGCATGGCGAGCTCATCAGCAGAGGTGCCCATGCAAAGATCTTCAGCACAGGTGACCATGCAGTCCCAGAATCACAAAAGAGCTCCAGCATGGACCGAACGGGAGTTACTAGATCTGATCACGGTATGGGGAGACAAATCCATGCTATCAGAACTCCATTTCAAAAGACGAAATGCCAATATATTGAAAAAATCTCCATGGGCGTGATGGACAGAGGCTGTAACAGGGACCCGCAGCAGAGAAAATTAAGGAGCTCAGGCAAGCCTACCAAAGAAGCAAACGGCCATTCCGGGTCAGAGCCCCAGACATGCCGCTTATATGATGAGCTGCATGCAATTCTAGGGGCTGTCCCTACCACTACCCCACCCCTGTCTGTGGACACTAGCAAGGGGGGAGTCTCACGCAACAGGGATGAGGATTTTGGGGACGAAGAAGATGATGATGAGGATAGCGCGCAACAGGCAAACGGAAAACCGTTCTCCCCGACAGCCAGGAACTGTTCATCACCCTGGAGCCAATACCCTCCCAACCCTCCCAAGGCAGGCTGCTGGACCATGAAGGTAGAGAAGGCACCTCTGGTGAGTGTACCTTTGTAAATATAATACATAGTTTAAAAGCAAGCATGTTTAATGATTAATTTGCCCTGAAGACTTGGAATGCATTCGTGACCAGTACAGCTACTGGAAAAGTCTGTTAATGTGTCGGGGATGGAGTGGAAATCCTCTGGGGACATTCAGAGGTGGCCGTTTCTGCTGGGCTGTTTGCCTTTTGCTGAAAAGAAATCATCCCCGCTTTTAGCCACGCGGTGGAGGGGGGGATTCACGCTGAGCTGTTCGCGTTTGGCTGGCAGGGATCTTCCCTGGTACTAGTCACGCAGTGGGAGGAGGGGTGAAGCAATCATCCCAGAGAATTGCGTGGGGGGGTTAGTTGGGTTTGTGCTGCATGTTAACCTGAAAACCGCAGCCCCTCCTTTTAAATGGCCAACCCAACAGGTGCTTGGTATGGGAAAGGGGGGTGCTGCTGTTTGAAACCATTCCACATGTTATGAAGGTTGAAGAATCCGAAAGACTGTGGCTTACCATGGCTGCCTGCAAGCCGAATTCTGTTGCCCGACCCTGCGTCTCTCACACCAAACCAGCAGGCCCTCAATAAAAGAGGCAAAATGTGACCTTGTACCAAAAGCACATGTGCTATGTAATGTTAACAGATTGGGTCACCGTGAAAGAGTCTACCCATTGTTCTCTAAAATGTGTCTTTTAAAATACTACTCTCCCTTTTTTTTTCTCCCACAGCTGCAAATGTTTCAATGCTCCCCCTATCATCTCCATCGCAGAGGCTAGCGCAGATAAGAAGGCGAAAAAAATGCACTCGCGATTAAATGTTCTCTGAGCTCATGCAGTCCTCCTACACTGAAAGAACTCAGCAGAATGCATGGAGGCAAACAATGGCAGAGTCCAGGAAAGCACAAAATGAATGCGGGGACAGGAGGGACAAGCAAGATGAAAGGTTGCAGGAGTAAGAGGAGAGGTGGCAGCAGTGTGATGAGAGGAAGCAGGATGCAATGCTGAGGCTACTGGGGGATCAAACTGATATGCTCCGGCGTCTGGTGGAGCTGCAGGAAAGGCAGCAGGAACACAGATCACCGCTGCAGCCCCTGTGTAACTGCCTGCCCTCCTTCCCAAGTTCCATACCCTCCTCACCCAGACGCCCAAGAACACTGGGGGGCTCCAACCACTCCACCCCAGAGGACTGCGCAAGCAACAGAAGGCTGGCATTCAATAAATTTTGACGTGCAGTGTGGCCTTGTCCTTCCCTTCTCTCCTCCTCCCCTACTCCACCCGGTGCTTCCCTCCTCCCCGACCCCTCCTGGGCTATCTTGGCAGTTATCCCCCTATTTGTGTGATGAATTAATAAAGAATGCATGATTTTGAAACAACAATGATGTTATTGCATCTGCAAGCGGTGATCAAAGGGGGGAGGGAGGTTGGCTTACAGGGAAGTAGAGTGAACCAAGGGGGTGGGTTTTCATCAAGAAAAACAAACAGAACTGTCACAGCATAGCCTGGCCAGTCATGAAACTGGTTTTCAAAGCTTCTCTGATGCACAGCGCACCCTGCTGTGCTATTCTAATCATCCTGCTGTCTGGCCGCGCGTAATCAGCAGCCAGGCGATTTGCCTCAACCTCCCACCACTCCATAAACGTCTCCCCCTTACTCTCACAGATATTGTGGAACACACAGCAAGCAGCAATAACAATGGGAATATTGGTTTCGCTGGGGTCTAAGAGAGTCAGTAAACTGCACCAGTGCGCTTTTAAACGTCCAAATGCACATTCTACCACCATTCTGCACTTGCTCAGCCTATAGTTGAACAGCTCCTTACTAGTGTCCAGGATACCTGTGTATGGCTTCATGAGCCATGGCATTAGGGGGTAGGCTGGGTCCCCAAGGATAACTATAGGCATTTCAACATCCCCAACAGTTATTTTCTGATCTGGGAAGTAAGTCCCTTGCTGCAGCTGTTGAAACAGACCTGAAGATGCGAGCGTCATGTATCTTTCCCAGCCATCCCATGTTGATGTTGGTGAAAGGTCCCTTGTGATCCACCAGTGCTTGCAGCACCATTGAAAAGTACCCCTTGCGGTTTACATACTGGCTGCCAAGGTGGTCCAGTCCCAAGATAGGGATATGCGTTCCGTCTATCGCCCCACCACAGTTGCTGCAGCACATTGCAGCAAAGCTATCCACTATGACCTGCACATTTCCCAAAGTCACTACCCTTGATAGCAGCAGCTCAGGGATTGCGTTGGCTATTTGGATCACAGCAGCCCCCACAGTAGATTTGCCCACTCCAAATTGATTCCCGACTGACTGGTAGCTGTCTGGCTTTGCAAGCTTCCAGAGGGCTTTTGCCACTCACTTGTGAACTGTGAGGGCTGCTCTCATCTTGGTATTCTTGCGATTCAGGGCAGGGGAAAGCAAGTCCCAAAGTTCCATGAAAGTGCCCTTACACATACGAACGTTTCGCAGCCACTGGGAATCATCCCAGACCTGCAACACCATGTGGTCCCACCAGTCTGTGCTTGTTTCCCAGGCCCAGAATTGGCGTTCCATGGCATGAGCCTGCCCCACTGCCACCAGGATGTCCAAATTGCCGGGGCCCATACTTTGAGAGAAGTCTGTGTCCATGTCCTCATCACTCTTGTCACTGCGCTGCTGTCACCTCCTTGCCTGCTTTTGCAGGTTCTGCACATACTGCAGGATAATGTGCGAGGTGTTTACAATGCTCATAACTGCTGCAGTGATCTGAGCAGGCTCCATGCTTGCCATGGTATGGCATCTGCAGGAGAGCAGAATTGCAGCAGAAGCAGTGGCTGACGACAGATGCCACGAGAATAGATATTTATAGAGACCAAGGAGAGGATCTGCGAGGTGGATTCATGAGAGCGGGAGAGCAAAGTTGCCGCGGAAGTGGTGGAAAACAATGGTTAGCACTGCGCACATTTCCCGAGGAAGAACACATGTACATGGGAGCCCATGACAGACAACATGGAGAAATTCATTATTGAGACAATAGCAGCAGAGCAGAGTTGCAGCAGAAGCGGTGAATGATGACGGTTAGCAGTCCTTTTGCACCGTCTGCTGAAAGCAGTATGGCGTCGCACGGAAAAAAGATGTGAAATGATTGTCAGCCGTTGCTTTCATGGAGGGAGGGGTGACTGACGACATGTACCCAAAACCATCCTCGACAATGTTTTTGCCCCATCAGGCATTGGGAGCTTAACCCAGAATTCCAATGGGAGGTGGAGACTGTGGGAATTGTGGCTACCCATAGTGCACCACTCCGTAAGTTGATGCTAGCCACGGTAGTGAGGACGCACTCCGCAGACTTAATGCGCTTAGTGTGGGCATACGTATCGACCTAATTTTGTAGTGTAGACATACCCATAGAGATAATCAGGAATAGTTAAACTGATTTAAAAATTCACCCATTAATTAAGATTAATTTTCATATGGAGACAAACCAATTGCCTAGTGACATAGAGTACTATGGTACTCCTAGTCTGACTAAACAAAATTGGACTTTTAGGCCATGATCCTTCAAAGACATACACATACTTAACACTAGGACTACTCACAGCATGAAAAGTTAAGTATATGTGTTAGTTTTTGCAGGAATGGGGCCTTAGAGACATTTGAGATTATTTCTATAATATATAAATATATAATTCATCCTGACACTTATGCTACTCTGTGTATTTGTTTTTGTATCAGTTTTTGAAAATCTGATTATAGCGAAAACATGAAAATTGAATAAGAATAAACACATTCAATGGTCACCTTTGGTAGTTGCTCCTAACTTCTGTAATATATTCTTCTTCTGGTGTTTTTGGTGTTTGTGGTTGCTTTCTGTATTTATCTAATTCTTTACATTTAAATCTTTCTGTTTTTATATCCTCACTCAGATTGTATCTATATAAACACTATGGCCCAAATCTTCAACTGATATAAATTATCCTAGCTCCATTGCAGTCAATGTATGTATATGCACATGTATGAAAATGTCCCTGTAAAAAGATTTAGTAAATTAGTGAGAGTGAAATTGTTTGCCCTACTATTGATGATGTCACAGTTACTAGGTAAACTGCCCCTCTAACCCCTCCTGGTCTCTCTGAGCATGCTCCGTCTGGGTCTCAGGCCTCTAGCCATAACCTGTCTCTTGGGGTGGAATCTTGCCATTCTCCCATTCTCAGACCACGGCCTGATTGCAAACCACTGGGGCTCACCAGGATTCACCTTGGTAGGTCTCATTTATGTTCAGACCCTGCAATTCTGTTCCCTCTAGGGCAATGACAGTGGTAATCAGTGACAACTTTAAAGCAAAATGTAACTTATTTAGAACAGGTTTCAGAGTAGCAGCCATGTTAGTCTGTATCCGCAAAAAGAAAAGGAGGACTTGTGGCACCTTAGAGACTAACAAATTTATTTGAGCATAAGCTTTCGTGAGCTACAGTAACATTTCAGATAAAATATATCTTAAAAACAGTAAAATGGCCTGCACACATATCTAGTTTTTTCCCTAAAACTTACCATTTCCTGGATCTGGGAAAGCCCAGTTTCTTTAGACTCCCTCGGCAGTGTCTCTCACTCTGTGCCAGGATGTCTCCCTAGACAGCATCTCACAAGGGACCATATCCTCTTCTCAGAAGGCTTTTAACTGTTTAGTATCCTTCAGATCTCCAAGTTCTCATTCTGGCAAAACAGACTTGCATCTTCCCTGGAGATAGGATGCAATGTTCTTGAAACTGATACTTTTACCCATTGTCGTTCTTATCTGGAAAGCCATTGTGTTGTTGTTCGTACAGCCCCCGATGTAAGTTAAATCAGTATATCCATATGGGCTGTAACCCAATTCACAATTAACTTCCCCTCACTGATCCAGTCACATACACTGTGTTCATAAAATTGTTACATCTCAGTATTCATACAATTATTACATATCAGCTCCACTTCAAGAAGCTTTATTTAGTTTGTAAATATTTATTCAATGATCAATGTCTGGGACTAGCTTTGCTTTCTATTTTTTTTTACAGTCTAAAGAAGGCTTCACGGCCAAAATGCCACCTCTAATCTCATTTTCTCTGT
This sequence comes from Eretmochelys imbricata, assembly GCF_965152235.1. Lineage (NCBI taxonomy): Eukaryota > Metazoa > Chordata > Testudines > Cheloniidae > Eretmochelys > Eretmochelys imbricata. Next base: position 249,036,602 of record NC_135573.1, read on the forward strand.
CTAGCGTGTATTTTATTAACCCCTTTTTTATTTTCCTCAGTGATAGATTAGTGAATTCCAAACTAGCTTAGGAACATTGCTTAGTGACCTTTTGTTCTTTGCATTTTTTGCGACAAAATCAACAAAAGACAACAATAGTAACCTTTCCATATTCATTACCATAAGCTGCATTGACCTTAAGAAAGAGACTTAAGATTCCACATTTTTATACAGGGTATTGCTGCTATGCTGATTTCCACAGCTTGACAATTTTGCAGTTTGTGAGACGGTATAGGAGGAGGGAATGAAATGGTTCTTATATAATATTGTCTGTGTGTCTGCACTGGGGCTGTTGGAACCAAAAAAACAAAAACTTTCTAAAAGTGACTTTTTGTGAGCTTTTCCATAACAGAATATTTCCAGCTAGTGTTAACCTCAGTGTTTAGATTTTAATTAGGGCTGTCAAGCGATTAAATAATTAATCGCGATTAATCGCATTGTTAAACAATAATGGAATACCATTTATTTAAATATTTTTGGATGTTTTCTACATTCTCAAATATATTGATTTCAATTACAACACAATACAAAGTGTACAGTGCTCACTTTATATTTGTTTTTATTACAAATATTCGCACTCTAAAAAACAAAAGAAATAGTATTTTTCAGTTCACCTCATACAAGTACTGTAGTGCAATCTCTTTATCATGAAAGTTGAACTTACACATGTAAAATTATTTACAAAAAATAATTGCATTGAAAAATAAAACAGTATAAAATTTTAGAGCCTAAAAGTCCACTCAGTCCTACTTCAGCCAATTGCCCAGACAACCAAATTTGGTTACAATTTACAGGAGATAATGTTGCCCACTTCTTGTTTACAATTTCACCTGAAAGTGAGACAGGCATTCGCATGGCACTGTTATAGCGGGTATCTCAAGGTATTTACGTGTCAGATGCACTAAAGATTCATATGTCCCTTCATCTTCAACCACCATTCTGGGGTAAATGCTGATGATGGGTTCTGCTCGATAACGATCCAAAGCAGAGCAGACCGATGCATGTTCACTTTCAACATCTGAGTCAGATGCCACCAGCAGAAGGTTGATTTTCTTTTTTGGTGGTTCAGGTTCTGTAGTTTCCACATCTGAGTGTTGCTCTTTTAAGACTTCTGAAAACATGCTCCACACCTTGTCCCTCTCAGATTTTGGAAGGCACTTCTGATTCTTAAATCTTGGATCAAGTGCTGTCGCTATATTTAGAAATCTCACATTGGTATCTTCTTTGCATTTTGTCAAATCTGCTGTGAAAGTGTTCTTAAAACGAACATGTGCTGGGTCATCATCCAAGACAGCTATAACATGAAATATATGGCAGAATGCAGGTAAAACAGAGCTGAAGACTTACAGTTCTCCCCCAATGACTTCAGTCACAAATTTAATTAACGCCTTATTTTTTTAACGAGCATTATCAGCATGGAAACATGTCCTTTGGAATGGTGGCCCAAAGCATGAATGGGCATACAAATGTTTAGCATATCTGGCACATAAATACCTTGCAACGCGGGCTACACAAGTGCCATGCTAATGCCTGTTCTCACTTTCAGGTGACATTGTAAATGAGAAGCAGGCAGCAGCATCTCCTGTAAATGTAAACAAACGTGTTTGTCTTAGCGATTGGCTGAACAAGAAGTAGGACTGAGTTGTAGGCTCTAAAATTTTACATTGTTTTGTTTTTGAGAGCAGTTATGTAACAAAAAAAATCTGCATTTGTAAGTTACACTTTCAGGATAAAGAGATTGCACAACAGTACTTGTATGAGGTTAATTGGAAAATACTATTTCTTTTGTTTTCATTTTTACAGTGCAAATATTTGTAATCGAAAATAATAATATATAGTGAGCAGGGTACACTTTGTATGCTGTAAGAAGAAAAGGAGTACTTGTGGCACCTTAGAGACTAACCAATTTATTTGAGCATGAGCTTTCGTGAGCTACAGCTCACTTCATCAGATGCATACCGTGGAAACTGCAGCAGACTTTATATATACACAGAGAATATGAAACAATACCTCCTCCCACCCCACTGTCCTGCTGGTAATAGCTTATCTAAAGTAATCTTCAGGTTAGGCCATTTCCAGCACAAATCCAGGTTTTCTCACCCTCCACCCCCCCACACAAATTCACTCTCCTGCTGGTGATAGCCCATCCAAAGTGACAACTCTTTACACAATGTGCATGATAATGAAGTTAGGCCATTTCCTGCACAAATCCAGGTTCTCTCACTCCCTCACCCCCCTCCAAAAACCCACCCCCATACACACACAAACTCACTCTCCTGCTGGTAATAGCTCATCCAAACTGACCATTCTCCAAGTTTAAATCCAAGTTAAACCAGAACATCTGGGGGGGGGGTAGGAAAAAACAAGAGGAAATAGGCTACCTTGCATAATGACTTAGCCACTCCCAGTCTCTATTTAAGCCTAAATTAATAGTATCCAATTTGCAAATGAATTCCAATTCAGCAGTTTCTCGCTGGAGTCTGGATTTGAAGTTTTTTTGTTTTAAGATAGCGACCTTCATGTCTGTGATTGCGTGACCAGAGAGATTGAAGTGTTCTCCGACTGGTTTATGAATGTTATAATTCTTGACATCTGATCGGATTTGATCTTGTGCTTTTTCAGGAAGTTTCTTGAGCAAATGCTGTAGTTGCTTTTGGTAACTCTCAGTGGGATCATAGGGTAATGGCTTGTAGAAACTCGTGTTGGAGAGCTGCCGAGCAGCCTCTTGTTCATATTCCGACCTATTCATGATGACAACAGCACCTCCTTTGTCAGCCTTTTTGATTATGATGTCAGAGTTGTTTCTGAGGCTGTGGATGGCATTGCGTTCCGCATGGCTGAGGTTATGGGGCAAGTGATGCTGCTTTTCCACAATTTCAGCCCGTGCACGTCGGCGGAAGCACTCTATGTAGAAGTCCAGTCTGCTGTTTCGACCTTCAGGAGGAGTCCACCTAGAATCCTTCTTTCTGTAGTGTTGGTAGGGAGACCTCTGTGGATTAGTATGTTGTTCAGAGGTATTTTGGAAATATTCCTTGAGTCGAAGACGTCGAAAATAGGATTCTAGGTCACCACAGAACTGTATCATGTTCGTGGGGGTGGAGGGGCAGAAGGAGAGGCCCCGGGATAGAACAGCTGCTTCTGCTGGGCTGAGAGTATAGTTGGATAGGTTAACAATATTGCTAGGTGGGTTGAGGGAACCATTGCTGTGGCCCCTTGTAGCATGTAGTAGTTTAGAAAGTTTAGTGTCCTTTTTCTTTTGTAGAGAAGCAAAGTGTGCGTTGTAAATGGCTTGTCTAGTTTTAGTAAAATCCAGCCACGAGGAAGTTTGTGTGGAAGGTTGGTTTTTTATGAGAGTATCCATTTTTGAGAGCTCATTCTTAATCTTTCCCTGTTTGCTGTAGAGGATGTTGATCAGGTGATTCCGCAGTTTCTTTGAGAGCGTGTGGCACAAGCTGTCAGCATAGTCTGTGTGGTATGTAGATTGTAATGGATTTTTTACCTTCAGTCCTTTTGGTACGATGTCCATCTGTTTGCATTTGGAAAGGAAGATGATGTCTGTCTGTATCTGTGCAAGGTTTTTCATGCAGTTGATAGATTTCCACTCCATACGGCTAAATGCAGTGCCTTGCATAATGACAGGTTTCAGAGTAACAGCCGTGTTAGTCTGTATTCGCAAAAAGAAAAGGAGTACTTGTGGCACCTTAGAGACTAACCAATTTATTTGAGCATGAGCTTTCGTGAGCTACAGCTCACTTCATCAGATGCATACCGTGGAAACTGCAGCAGACTTTATATATACACAGAGAATATGAAACAATACCTCCTCCCACCCCACTGTCCTGCTGGTAATAGCTTATCTAAAGTAATCTTCAGGTTAGGCCATTTCCAGCACAAATCCAGGTTTTCTCACCCTCCACCCCCCCACACAAATTCACTCTCCTGCTGGTGATAGCCCATCCAAAGTGACAACTCTTTACACAATGTGCATGATAATGAAGTTAGGCCATTTCCTGCACAAATCCAGGTTCTCTCACTCCCTCACCCCCCTCCAAAAACCCACCCCCATACACACACAAACTCACTCTCCTGCTGGTAATAGCTCATCCAAACTGACCATTCTCCAAGTTTAAATCCAAGTTAAACCAGAACATCTGGGGGGGGGGGGGGGGGGGGTAGGAAAAAACAAGAGGAAATAGGCTACCTTGCATAATGACTTAGCCACTCCCAGTCTCTATTTAAGCCTAAATTAATAGTATCCAATTTGCAAATGAATTCCAATTCAGCAGTTTCTCGCTGGAGTCTGGATTTGAAGTTTTTTTGTTTTAAGATAGCGACCTTCATGTCTGTGATTGCGTGACCAGAGAGATTGAAGTGTTCTCCGACTGGTTTATGAATGTTTATGAATGTTAACCAGTTTATGAATGTTAACCAGTCGGAGAACACTTCAATCTCTCTGGTCACGCAATCACAGACATGAAGGTCGCTATCTTAAAACAAAAAAACTTCAAATCCAGACTCCAGCGAGAAACTGCTGAATTGGAATTCATTTGCAAATTGGATACTATTAATTTAGGCTTAAATAGAGACTGGGAGTGGCTAAGTCATTATGCAAGGTAGCCTATTTCCTCTTGTTTTTTCCTACCCCCCCCCCCCCAGATGTTCTGGTTTAACTTGGATTTAAACTTGGAGAATGGTCAGTTTGGATGAGCTATTACCAGCAGGAGAGTGAGTTTGTGTGTGTATGGGGGTGGGTTTTTGGAGGGGGGTGAGGGAGTGAGAGAACCTGGATTTGTGCAGGAAATGGCCTAACTTCATTATCATGCACATTGTGTAAAGAGTTGTCACTTTGGATGGGCTATCACCAGCAGGAGAGTGAATTTGTGTGGGGGGGTGGAGGGTGAGAAAACCTGGATTTGTGCTGGAAATGGCCTAACCTGAAGATTACTTTAGATAAGCTATTACCAGCAGGACAGTGGGGTGGGAGGAGGTATTGTTTCATATTCTCTGTGTATATATAAAGTCTGCTGCAGTTTCCACGGTATGCATCTGATGAAGTGAGCTGTAGCTCACGAAAGCTCATGCTCAAATAAATTGGTTAGTCTCTAAGGTGCCACAAGTACTCCTTTTCTTTTTGCGAATACAGACTAACACGGCTGTTACTCTGAAACCTGTTTGTATGCTGTGTTGTAACAGAAATCAATATATTTGAAAATATAGAAAAACATCCAAAATATTTAATACATTTCAATTGGTATTCTATTGTTTAACAGTGTGATTAATCGCAATTACTTTTTTTAATGGTGATTAATTTTTTTGAGTTAATTGCATGAGTTAACAGCGATTCATTGACAGCCCTAATTTTAATGTGTTTTACAAAGACTAATAAGAACAGGAATATTTTCATGATTGCTTTTAATTTAAATTAAATGCAAGTTTGGTTTACTAGCTTAAAGTATTACTCATTTGGCCTAGCTAGTTAGGCCAAATGAGTAATACCTTAAGATTTAAATTTCACAGAGAAAGAGAAATAAGAAGTACGTATGTTCAACATGCATAAGTCAACGTTGCGAGAGCAACCTGAAATTCTGGCATTTCCTGATATATATGTGTTTGATCTTAGAACCTTAATGTTGTGCTAATTCTGATTTTTTGCATTTAATTTCCTTTGGAATTTTTAAAAAAATAAAAGGGAGAAAGAAAAGAGAAAGAAAATCTAGAGCTCATTGAAATGTGCTACTTACAAATTTGTCTGGTGAAGCCAGCAGACCAACAAGTGCGTGCATAATTTGGTGATTGTTCAACTAGGTGCACACTCATGTACAGCATATCAGTTTTTAAGTGTGCACCTGTGAGCTTAAGGGATTTTTCTGCTGTGCAAGCTTAAATTGTAGTTTTTAAAAAATTGTTATGTCAAGTTCCTCACAGCCCTCTCTTGTCCTGACAAACATCAAATAACTGTCATCTGCAAATTTTGCTATCTCACTACTCACCTCACCTTTCTGGACCATTAATGAGCATATTAAACAAAACTGGACCTAATACAGAACCTTGAGGCATCCTGCTGTTAACCTTTTGCCATGATGAAATTAACCATTTAATCCAACTCTTGGCTTTTTGTCTCATAGTGAGTTTTTGATCCATGACAATACTTTGCATCTTCCATGATCACTTGGCTTCTTTTGTAGTGTCTTCTGTGGAACCTTGTCAAAAATCTTTTGCAAGTCTAAAATAGTTATGTCAGTTGTTTTTTATTTATCTGCTACTATGCTGACCTGTTCAAAAACTACTAAGTGATGATACACTAATTTTCCATTGTAGAAATAGTGCTGGTAAGGCCTTATCAAAATATAATCTTTCAGGTGTTTTGTTGTTCTGTTTTTAATGATTGTTTCCACCACTTTGCTAGGTATAGATGCGCTGTTTACTAGCCTGCCATTCCCTGGAGCACTTCTAACAGCCATTTAAAAATAGTTACATTATTTGTTATCTTCCAATCCTCTAGAACAGTCATAGTTTTTAATGACACATTACTTATTTTTGTAAGCAGCTTACCTACTTCATAGAATCATAGAAATGTAGGACTGGAAGGGACCTCAAAAGGTCTTCTTGTCCAGTCCGCTGCACTCAAGGAAGGACTAAGTATTATCTAGACCATTCCTGACAGGTGTTTGTCTAACCTGCACTTAAAAATCTCCAATGATGGAGATTCCACAGCCTCCCTAGGCAATTTATTCCAGTGCTTAACCACTCTGACAGTTAGGAAGTTTTTTCTCACCTCCAACTGAAACCACCCCTGCTGTAATTTAAGCCGATTGCTTCCTTTCGATCCTCAGAGGTTAACGAGAACTATTTTTCTCCCTCCTCCTTGTAACAACCTTTTATGTACTTGAAAACTGTTATCAGTCTTCTCTTCTCCAGACTAAATAAATCTAATTTTTTCAATCTTCCCTCACAGATGCATGTTTTCTAGACCTTTAATAATTTTTGTTGCTCTTCTCTGGCTTCTCTCCAATTCATTCACATCTTTCCTGAAATGTGGCACCCAGAACTGGACAAAATACTCCAGTTGATGCCTAATCAGTACGGAGTAGAGTGGAAGAATTTATCCTTGTGTCTTGCTTACAGCACTCTCACAAATACATCCCAGGATGTTTGCTTTTTTTGCAACAGTATTACACTGCTGACTCATATTTAGCTTGTGATCCGCTATGACCCTCCCGATCCCTTTCTGCAGTACTCCTTCCTTGGCAGTCATTTCCCATTTTGTATGTGTGCAACTGATTGTTTCTTCCTAAGTGGAGTACTTTGCATTTGTCCTTATTGAATTTCATCCTATTTATCATCAAACATAAACTCCTTCAGAACTCGTGGGTGTACCAACTGGGCCTGGTGACTTTTTACTTGAAATTATCAATTTACTACAGAATCTCTTCTTCTGATACCTCAGTCTCTGATAGAAGCTCATCTTTGTAGTAAAGAGCAGGGTGTGGGCTAAGTATCTTTGATGGTGAAGAGTCAGGCAAAGAAATCATTTAGCTTCTCAGCAATGTCCTTATCTTCCTTAATTGCTCCTTTGATCCCCTGTGAGCTGGCAGAGTGACCTATTCTTTCACAGGATTCCTGCTTCTAATATTCTTAAAGAATCTTATTGTTGGTGTTTACACAGTTATTTGCACTTTGAAAACCATTTTGGCCCTTCAGATTTCCCTCTTACTTAATTCCTGCTGTCATTTATTTTTCTACATATTGGCTTCACTAGGGGCATTTTTATGCTGCAGCTATGCTGCTATATCACCACAGTATAGATGCTTCCACATTGATGGAAGGAGTTTTTCTCCAAGAGGCGGTAGCTAGTGTGGAGAGAAGAATCCTTCCATTGACCTAGCTGCATCTACATCAGTGGCTAAGTCGACCTTACTAAAGTGCTCAGGGTGCAAAATTTTTCACAGCCCTGAGTGAAGTAGCTCGGTCAACACTATCTTTAAGTACAAGCTTTAAGGCTTGGGATTAGATTTCCAAATGATAAAGGATTTCTAATTGACCTAACTAGCCTCTTAAACCTTGCCATTTAGCGATAAGGATTTACTCCCTGCCTTCCTTGTTCCCTTTTTCTTCCGTGGTATTCATGCCTTCTGAGACTCTATTTTAATTAAAAAACCGAGGAGGACTTGTGGCACCTTAGAGACTAACAAATCTATTTGGGCATAAGCTTTTGTGGGCTAAAACCCACTTCATCCGATGCATGCAGTGGAAAATACAGTTGGAAGATATATATACACAGAAAACATGAAACAATGGGTGTTGCCATACCAACTGTAATGAGACCAATTAATTAAGGTGGGCTATTATCAGCACGAGAAAAAAAACCTTTTGTAGTGGTAATCAGGATGGCCCATTTCAAACAGTTGACAAGAAGGTGTAAGTAACAGTAGGGGAAAAACATTAGCATGGGGAAATAGTTTTTAATTTGCGTAATGACTCATCCACTCACAGTCCAGTTTGCAAATTACTTCCAGTTCTGCAGTTTCCCTTTGGAGTCTGTTTTTGAAGTTTTGTTGTTGGAGAATTGCGACTTTTAGGTCTGAAATTGCATGACCAGGGAGGCTGAAGTGTTCTCCGACTGGTTTTTGAATGTTACAATTCTTGATGTCTGATTTGTGTCCATTTATTCTTTTGCGTAGAGATTGTCCAGTTTGGCCAATGTACATGACAGAGGGGCATTGTTGGCATATATCACATTGGTAGATGTGCAGATGAACGAGCCTCTTATGGTGTGGCTGATGTGATTAGGTCCTATTATGGTGTCCCTTGAATAGATATGTGGACAGAATTGGCAACGGGCTTTGTTGCAAGGATAGGTTCCTTGGTTAGTGTTTTTGTTGTGTGGTGTGTGGTTGCTGGTGAGTATTTGCTTCAGGTTGGGGGGCTGTCTGTAAGCGAGGACTGTCTCCCAAGATCTGTGGAGCAAGATTCTTGCTCCAGTCCCTCAGTCAGAGACAAACACATACAAGATCTCTATCAAGCATTCTTAAAACTACAATACCCACCTGCTGAAGTGAAGAAACAGATTGACAGAGCCAATATACCCAGAAGTCTACCCAGAAGTCATCTACTACAGGACAGGCCCAACAAAGAAAGTAACAGAACGCCACTAGCCGTCACCTTTAGCCCCCAGCTTAAACCTCTCCAGCACATCATCAAGGATCTACAACCTATCCTGAAGGACGATCCCTCACTCTCACAGGTCTTGGAAGACAGGCCAGTCCTCGCTTACAGACAGCCCTCCAACAGTTGGTATGGCAACACCCATTTTTTCATGTTCTCTGTGTATTTATATCTTCCTACTGTATTTTCCACTGCATGCATCCGATGATGTGGGTTTTAGCCCACGAAAGCTTATGCCCAAATAAATTTTTTAGTCTCTAAGGTGCCACAAGGACTCCTCATTTTTTTGGCTGATACAGACTAACACGGCTACCACTCTGAAATCTATTTTAATTGTTTTCTTTGAATAGCATCTATGCCACTTCTGAGGATTTTACTTCCTTTATTTTTTACTTTAGGGCCGTTTTGAGTAGACTTTCCACTATACTGAAATCTCCCTTTCTAAAGTTTAGTATCACTGTGTCACTTTTTGGTACCCAAACTGCCCCTTGGATGTTGAAAACAAACAAATGAGCAAAAACAGGCCTCAAACTATTGGCTATCTCTGGTAGAAACATAACAGGAACAGCAACATTATCGTTAGCAATGTTACACTCCAGGATATGCATATCCCAGATCTATTGTGAAAATAAGTTTGTCCTTGCTCTTCATATTTTATGGTAGGGGGAAAATGAGAGAATCCAAAAATATAACAGATGTGGAAGCAACTGGGAGTTCGTAACAACAATCTCTCTTTAACAAAGATAAACAAAGCTGCTTGACATAGTAACAGAAGAAAACATGTAGAACTAGAACTGGGCCATCACTGATAACTTCGAGGCAAATACTTAGCCTTGCACCAATCCCAGCTAAATGACTGGGGTGAGGCAGAATCCTATTATGAGGCTCTATAGCAGTCTCTGTACTCCCCTTGCTGAGAGGGATGTCCTGTGCGCGGTATCTGCATAATCACAAATATACTGGTTCAGTGTCTCATCCCTAGACAGTCACAACCGTGCCCCCAACCCTCTCCATAGCAAGACAGAAGGAAGCCCCTGTGGAAACATGCACTGCAGTGACTGGGGGAGACAGAACCATCGCTTCATGGTCTCTCGCCCTTTCCCTTCCAGAATGGAATCATAACTACTACGCTGCTTATCATGTGCTATGCACCCATGGGAAAGGGAGCATGATTTGCCCCTTGGATGTTTTGTGCAATGTATCTAAAAAGGTCATGATGTTTTATTTGCTCCTTAAATGTTTTGTGGTAGATATCTAAAAAGGTCATGTTTTACCACAGCCTGAGGTATCTGTCCTAAGCTAGGGATTGTTAGCCAGTTTCTATTCCTTGCCTCTCATAAAACACATAATAAATCACAGTTTTTGTACTTTGTCAAGTGAACATAAACCCAGTATGTAGTTTTCAGTCTGGAGCCTTTAATGATTCCCTCTCTCCTCTGATTACACGAAAGTGAGGTAGAAAATAGCCTTCCAAAAATGACTCCAAATCTTGAGCTCTAAATTTTTAATCTGTGTTTACATCAGACAATTAGGGCAACTCACTTTCTAAAATTAAACATAACTGGAAATGGCTTCCACATTTCACTGTCACCTGTCTAAGAAATCAATCACTTTTGTGGGTTTTTTGGTTCCATATAAATGCCTAATTTTCAGAGGAACTGAGCACCTGCAGCTTCTACTGAAACAGGCCGTAGACCTTCAGGAAATAGATTATTATTATATGCAGTTTGTTTCATTGATGCAACCTTACAGGCAATTATGTGAAATAAAAATCAGCATCCAGTTGTTTACAAGCTACTAACAAGTATCCTATGGCCATAAAGCAATCATGCTAACTCTCATGACTTTTCATGTTTTTCTTAAAGCCCCAGCTCCTGGAATCGTGATTATGTGACAATCTCAGCTTTCATAAAAAAAGTTAGTTTTGAGTCTTTGTGGTTATGGAGAAAAGCTTTTGAAAATGATTCTTCTTCGAGTGCTTTCTCATGTCCATTCCAGTGTAGGTGTGTGCTTGCCCTGAGCACTTCCACCAGAAAGGTTTTCCCTCAGTAGTATCCATCAGATTGACTCTGGTGCCCCATGGAGTCACACCCTCATAATACTGATATCTAGGGCCCCGCTGCCCCCGAGTTCCTTCTTACTGTCTGTGATGATCACTGGAACCATGACTCATTCTTGCTTCTGGAAGTAGTCTTCAGTGGACTTTTTCTGTTTTATTGTATATAGTTGATTGAATTTAGTTTCAGTTATTAGTGAGTTAGTTAGTTAGTTAGGAGTTACCGAACCTTGCTAAGTGAAGGTTAATCCTGCCCGGCACTGGGGCATGCCTCTGTCTCCGGGATTTAAACCTTGTGAGTCTTGTCACAAGCGTATGCCTGTGAGTGACCCCCCATTCCAGCTGCCTCAAGTGTCTAGGGGAAGTCCATGTGTGGGAGCAATGTAAGATCTGTAGGGACTTCAATCTGGCACCAAGAACAGTGATATTAAACTCTGCTCTATCCTCATGGAGGCAGCACTCTAACCTCCATCTTTGCCGGGTCACTTGACATGGTGTGAGTACTTTGGCTTCACTTCGGGACACCCGATGCCATTCCCTGTCTCCAGCACTGAGGTCAGATGTTCCAACTGTGTCTAAGGAACCCCTGCACCATCAAACATCCTTGGTTCCGAAGACAGATGTGTTGGTGAGAGATACTAGGTACCATTCACCATCGCCAATGCCTACGAAGAAACAAAGGAAGACCAACAGAGGCCAATAACCAACGCCAAGGTCGGCAGGCTAAAGGGACACTTCCAGGGTGCAACCCATGTCAAGCCATTCTCTGGCGTGAACAGCCCGAACCGCATCATTGACTCCAGTCCTAGAACGGGAGCTATTGAGTCCAGCGCCATGAGAGAGGCACCAAAGCCCCACTAATCTGCCAGTACTGTCAATGCCAGAGGTGTTCACAGCAGCAAGGGACTCACTTGAGGGACATGCCAGCAGATCTGGTTCTCATGGGCAACTTTAATCATCCTGATATCTGCTGGGAGAGCACTACAGCAGTGCACAGACAATCCAGGAAGTTTTTGAAAAATGTAGGGGACAATTTCCTGGTGCAAGTGCTGGAGGAGCCAACTAGGGGGAGAGCTTTTCTTGACCTGCTGCTCACAAACCGGGAAGAATTAGTAGGGGAAGCAAAAGTGGATGGGAATCTGGGAGGCAGTGACCATGAGTTGGTCGAGTTCAGGATCCTGACACAGGGAAGAAAGGTAAGCAGCAGAATACGGACCCTGGACTTCAGGAGAGCAGACTTCGACTCCCTCAGGGAACTGATGGGTAGGATCCCCTGGGGGAATAACATGAGGGGGAAAGGAGTCCAGGAGAGCTGGCTGTATTTCAAAGAATCCCGGTTGAGGTTACAGGGACAAACCATCCCGATGTGTCGAAAGAATAGTAAATATGGCAGGCGACCAGCTTGGCTTAACAGTGAAATCCTTGCGGATCTTAAACATAAAAAAGAAGCTTACAAGAAGTGGAAGATTGGACAAATGACCAGGGAAGAGTATAAAAATATTGCTCGGGCATGTAGGAATGAAATCAGGAGGGCCAAATCGCACCTGGAGCTGCAGCTAGCAAGAGATGTTAAGAGTAACAAGAAGGGTTTCTTCAGGTGTGTTGGCAACAGGAAGAAAGCCAAGGAAAGTGTGGGCCCCTTACTGAATGAGGGAGGCAACCTAGTGACAGAGGATGTGGAAAAAGGTGATGTACTCAATGCTTTTTTTGTCTCTGTCTTCACAAACAAGGTCAGCTCCCAGACTGCTGCGCTGGGCAACACAGCAAGGGGAGTAGGTGGCCAGCCCTCTGTTGAGAAAGCAGTGGTTAGGGACTATTTAGAAAAGCTGGATGTGCACAAGTCCATGGGGCCGGATGCGTTGCATCCGAGAGTGCTAAAGGAGTTGGCAGCTGTGATTGCAGAGCCATTGGCCATTATCTTTGAAAACTCATGGTGATCGGGGGAAGTCCCGGATGACTGGAAAAAGGCTAATGTAGTGCCCATCTTTAAAAAAGGGAAGAAGGAGGATCCTGGGAACTACAGGCCAGTCAGCCTCACCTCAGTCCCTGGAAAAATCATGGAGCAGGTCCTCAAGGAATCAATCCTGAAGTACTTACATGAGAGGAAAGTGATGAGGAACAGTCAGCATGGATTCTCCAAGGGAAGGTCATGCCTGACTAATCTAATCACCTTCTATGATGAGATTACTGGTTCTGTGTATGAAGGGAAAGCAGTGGATGTATTGTTTCTTGACTTTAGCAAAGCTTTTGACACGGTCTCCCACAGTATTCTTGTCAGCAAGTTAAAGAAGTATGGGCTGGATGAATGCACTATAAGGTGGATAGAAAGTTGGCTAGATTGTCGGGCTCAACGGGTAGTGATCAATGACTCCATGTCTAGCTGGCAGCCGGTATCAAGTGGAGTGTCCCAGGGGTCGGTCCTGGGGCCAGTTTTGTTCAATATCTTCATAAATGATCTGGGGGATGGTGTGGATTGCACTCTCAGCAAATTTGCGGATGATACTAAACTAGGAGGAGTGGTAGATACGGTGGCAGGTAGGGATAGGATACAGAGGGACCTACACAAATTGGAGGATTGGGCCAAAAGAAATCTGATGAGGTTCAACAAGTATAAGTGCAGGGTCTTGCACTTAGGATGGAAGAATCCAATGCACCGCTACAGACTAGGGACCGAATGGCTCGGCAGCAGTTCTGTGGAAAAGGACCTAGGAGTGACAGTGGACGAGAAGCTGGATATGAGTCAACAGTGTGCCCTTGTTGCCAAGAAGGCCAATGGCATTTTGGGATGTATAAGTAGGGGCATAGCGAGCAGATCGAGGGACGTGATCGTTCCCCTCTATTCGGCATTGGTGAGGCCTCATCTGGAGTACTGTGTCCAGTTTTGGGCCCCACACTACAAGAAGGATGTGGAAAAATTGGAGAGAGTCCAGCGAAGGGCAACAAAAATTATTAGGGGTCTGGAACAAATGACTTATGAGGAGAGGCTGAGGGAACTGGGATTGTTTAGTCTACAGAAGAGAAGAATGAGGGGGGATTTGATAGCTTCTTTCAACTACCTGAAAGGGGGTTCCAAAGAGGATGGATCTAGGATGGATCTCAGTGGTAGCAGATGACAGAACGAGGAGTAATGGTCTCAAGTTGCAATGGGGGAGGTTTAGGTTGGATATTAGGAAAAACTTTTTCACTAGGAGGGTGGTGAAGCACTGGAATGGGTTACCTAAGGAGCTGGTGGAATCTCCTTCCTTTGAGGTTTTTAAGGTCAGGCTTGACAAAGCCCTGGCTGGGATGATTTAGTTGGGGATTGGTCCTGCTTTGAGCAAGGGGTTGGACTAGATGACCTCCTGAGGTCCCTTCCAACCCTGATATTCTATGATACTCGTGCTACTGGTACCAATGTCCCCGCTGTATGGGAGCTATCAGTGGTGGTACCAATGGGAAAGACTTCTGCAGGCTCAAGGCCTCAGATAGTTTCAAAGGAGAAATCAGCCATGATGGCACCGGTCGGCACCGCTCCATGCTGGTCTCCGGAGGGAACCTTGGAGATGGAGTCTTACGTTTCGCGGAGGAGCCAGCACCGCCATTCCAGAAGGCACTGTCCCGCTGTGGACCTGAGCCAAGGAGTCCCACCTGTAGTGTGGCCACTGGGATAGTGGCAGTTCCCTATGAAATGGCCTTTCTGGAACCCCCCGAGCACTTCCAGCACGCCCGCTTCCCATTTCAGGAGGTAATATTCAGTGGCTTCAGAGCCCAAACTGCTTCCACCACTAGGACATGATCCAGCCAATGCAGTGTACCAAGAGATGGCATCATGGGTCCCAGCCAGTGCTGAGGGCAAAGAGCAGGGCCCGCTATCAGTGCAAGTGTCGTCCTTCTCTTACCCAGATGAGGCGGTCGTGGGAAGTGATTTGTGCCCTCTAAGGAGGATTATAAGGTGCATCAAGAGCTCCTAAGGAAGGTAGCTCAGAACCTGGGTATCCAGGTGGAGGAAATTAGTCCTCCCACTCCCTTGTAGACATCTTGGCAGCAACAGGCCCTGTGACAGTGGCGTTGCCCATGAATGATGCCATCATAGACCCCATCAGGGCAGACCATGGCATCACTGAAGCAGACAGCAAAGAAAAGTGACAGGAAATATTTTGTCCCAGTGAAGGGGCTTGAGTTCCTGTACAGTCTCCCAACATCGGGCCTTTGGTGGTGTCAGCAGCCAACAAGCAGGAAAGGCAGGACCAACAGGGACCGATACCCAAGGCCAAACACACCAAAAAGTTAGGCCTTTTTGGGAGGAAGGTCTATTTGACTGGGGGTCTCCAGCTCAGGATCGCCAATCAGCAGGCACTGCTGAGCAGGTATAATTTCAACTCCTGGAACTCTATACAGAAATTTAAGGAGTTGCTGCCACAAAAGTCCAGACGAGTATTTGTGGCTCTCATACAGGAGGGCATGTCCATGGCAAAGACATCCCTACAGGCAGCCTTGGATGTGGAGGACCTTGCAGCCCAATCAGTGGCTTTGGCTGTGACTATGTGGAGAAGCTCCTGGCTGCAATCCTTGGGCTTGCTGCACAAGGTCCAACAAACTTTTTAGAATCTCCTTTTTGAGTGTACATCGCTCTTTTTTGAGCAGATCGACTGCAAACTGCACAGTTTGAAGGACTTAAGGGTCACGCTTAAGTCCTTAGGCTTTCATACTCCAGACCTTGGGTGGAAGTACTGTAGGCCAAAGCCGATGGCTTGCTTCTTCACGCCGCCTGCTTGACAGGACTATAGCAGGAAGAGGAGCAGAGGCTACAGGAGGAGACCTCCGCCACAGTCTTCATTTGCATCAAGCAGCTTCTAGCCCAAGAGGTGCAGTCACTCCTAAAGGTGGGAGAAGTGGAGGAGGTTCCACTACAGCTAAAGGGCTGGGGGTTCTATTCCTGCTATTTGCTAATCCCGAAAGCCAACGGCAGTCTCAGATTGATTCTGGACCTGTGAAACCTCAACAAATTCACTACCAATTTATGGTGCTCCCGTTCATCCTGTCGACAGCCCCTTGGGTGTTCACAAAGTGCATGGCAGTCATTGCAGCTTTCCTGAGGAGACAAGGAGTTCAAGTTTATCAGAGATTGGTCCAGTTTTCAGGTATAGGTGGATGTAAGACTAATACAGTCGAGCTTATAAGACTTAGGTCTGCTCATAAATGTGCAGATATCCACTTTCTCCCCAGTCCAGAGGATAGAATTCATTGGGGCAGTTCTGGAGTAGGTACAGGCCAGAGCTTCTGTCCTAGAAGTACACTTCCAAGCAATAAAGAGGCTTATAGAAAGCCTGAGGAATCACCCTGTCACCATGGCGAGAAATTGCTTACAGCCCTTGGCCACATGGCATCTTGTACCTATGTGGTTCAGCATGCAAGACTTCAGATCAGATCCCTCCAGGCATGGCTAGCGTCGGTATACTCACCAAGCCAACATCATCTAGATTCAGTCCTTACAGTTCCCCCGTTGGTGATTACTTCCCTCAAATGGTGGCTAGACCTGCTAGGTGTGTGCAGGAGTCTCTTTCTCAAGACCCCAACCGTCAGTGTCCTTTGACACAGATGCATTGGTGATGAAGTAGGGAGCTCACTTGGGGTCTCTCAGAAGTCAGGACCTCTGGTCTCCAGAAGAGCTCTTGTTACACATCAATGTCAGAGAGCTTAGGGCAGTTCGCCTGGCCTGCCAAGCTTTCCAACCCCATGTAGCAGGCACAGGCAACAGAACTTACAGACGACACAACAGCCATGTTCTATATCAAGAGACAGGGTGGAACGTGCTTCTCTCACCTGTGCCAGGAGGCACTCCGCTTATGACAATTTTGCATAGCTCACTTGATTCACCTTGAGGCCTCCTATCTGCTGCGTTCTCAGAACAAACTAGCAGATCACCTCAGCACCGTCTTCTCCAACCACCCTGAGTGGTCCATATGCCCAGAAGTCCTACAAGTCACCTTGCAGAAGTGGGGAGCTCCCCAAATAGATCTGTTTGCAATACAGCATAACAGGAAGTGTTTACACTTCTGCTCTTTCCTGGGCCACAGTGCAGGATCTCTGACAGATGACTTCTTCTTGCCTTGGACAGGTCATCTGTTCTATGCATTTCCACCCATTCCTCATACACAAGGTCTTACTGAGGATAAGATGAGACAGAGCACGAGTCATCCTGATAGCCTTAGCCTGTCAGTGGAAACACCAATCTGGCTACCTCGGGTTCCAGACCTGATATCTCAGGACCCTGGTCACTTGCGTCACCTGAATGTCGAGTCCCTTCCTCTCATGGCCTGGAAGCTCCAGGGCTGAACCCATCGGAGCTAGCATGCTCTGGACCAGTTCAGAAAGTTTTTAGGAAGCAAAAAGCCATCCACTAGAGCTATGTACCTAGCAAAGTGGAAAAGATTCTCAATTTGGTCAGCACAGAAAGGTGTTCTACCTACACGGTCATCAGTGCCATTCATGATGGACAGCTTGCTACACCTGAAGCAGCAAGGGCTATCGGTGTCATCAATTACAGTCCACCTGGCTGCAGTTTCAGCATTTCACCCATTGGTAAATGGCCAGTCCATCTTTGCAACCTCTATCTGCAGTTGTTTTCTCCAAGGACTTGACAGACTATACTCTCAGGTACGACAGTCAATCCCTCCCTGGGATCTCAACTTGCTATTGCCAAGACTCCTGGGTTCCACATTCAAGCCACTGGCAACGTGTTCTGTGCTGTATTTGTCCTGGAAGATGGCCTTTCTTGTGGCCATTACTTTAACCAGAAGGGTCTCGGAGATCAGGGCCCTTACTTCAGAATCACCATACATGGTATTCTTCAACTACAAGGTCCTGCTGCACCCCCACCTCGCCTTTCTCCCAAAGTTGGTTTCACAACTCCTTAGTAACCAGGACATATTCCTCCTAGTCTTCTATCTGAAACCACATGCCAACAAACAGGAGCATAAACTTTACTCACTAGATGTCAGACATGTGCTTGCCTTCTGCATAGGAAGGACTGAATCATTTTGAAAAACTACTCAACCTTTTGTGGCTGTTGGAGACAGGCTGAAGGGTCTTCCGGTCTCAGCCCAGAGAATTTCATTGTGGATCACTTCCTGTATCTGCACATGGTACGACCTGGCGAAGGTCCCTGGCTCCAGCCTTGGTGGCACATTCCAGAAGAGCTCAAGCATCTTCAGCTGCATTCGTGGCACATGTCCCTATCCTGGACATCTGTAGAGCGGCAACGTGGTCTTTGGTCCACACTTATGCATCTCACTATGCCATCACTCAGCAGACTAAAGACAATGCTGGGTTTGGCAGAGTGGTGCTGCAATCTTCGTATCAATGAAGTCCGACCTCTCACCCTGCATCTTCTTGGGAGACATTGCAATGGACATGAGCAAGCACTCGAAGAAGAAAAAACAGTTACTAACCTTCTGTAACTGCTCTTCTTTGAGATGTGTCGCTTATGGCCATTCCAACCACACACACCCCCACACACATATTCTGTCAGAGTTAGCTAGCAAGAAGGAACTGAATGAGCAGTGGGTTGGCGGAGCCCTTTTTACTGGCTCTATGAGAGCATGTCTCCAGGAAGTGCCAGAGCCGACCCGACAGATACCAACAAGGGAAAAACTTTCCATCAGTGGTGCTTGGGGTGAGAACACACCTAGATTGGAATGGACATGAGCAACACATCTCGAAGAACAACAGTTGTGGAAGGTTAGTAACCATTTTATCTCAAAAGCACATAAATCAGAATACAAATTAAAAAAAGCCAAACATTTATTATTTTTATGCCAGTATCATGAGTTTGGGGCCCACATTCATGACTTTGGAATGCTTGTGGTTGGCAACATTAGACTGGTAATAGTAATTTGAGGGGTTTTTTTTCTATTTTTAGAGTTGTAAATTCAGTTTGCTGATTAAAGGCTGAAGTCTACATGGCATTTAGTCATTTGCAGAGTGTGTGTGTGAGAGTGAGGGCGAGAGGATACAAGGGCTCTTATCCCCGTCACTGTGTGGCATATGTAAGGGCCAAGCAAAATTGCAGTCCCTACATTCAGGGGAGTCCATGGAAAACTCTGTACCTAACGCCATAGAGGTGGACAGCTCTCCAAAATAAGCAAGGAGTGGAATGGAAGACAAGGGAACCTCATCTCATGCCGCCTTCACTGAGGATGAAGTAGGACTGGAGCACAAGTGAAAAGGGAACTGTAGATGCTTTCTCTGCAGGCCCAGGAACTTGAGGTGGCATTCTGCTGAATGCCTCCCAGTCCTCCTCCTGGGGTTGTGCATCTCCACACCAGCCCCAACCAAAGGCTGTGTCGAAAAGGCACAATGGTAAGATCAATTAATGTGCTCATATGACTCAATCCCTCTAGAAATCAATGGGAATTTTGCCAAAAAATGTTTTTATGATTAGGCCCAAAGTAATTAAAGCTCTGCAAAATGTGTGATCCCTCTCCCCTCCTTCCTCTTAATTTCACTGAGGGCCATCCAGAAATTTCACTTCACTAATTGTGAAAATGTATGCTTCAAGAGCAAATGTGGAGACAAAATTTTGAAATTCAGTATTCTTAAAATTTTGATCTTTTTGGTCAAAAACAGGATCATTTTTGATTGGCAGTGAGCACGTTTTCATGAAAAAGATAGTCACTTTCAAATAAAGTCCCTACAGTATTTTTCACTTTTTAACAGAAAAGATCCTTGAAATGTAAATAACATGTGAAAACTTCAAAACTTCAACTTTGAATTTCATTACAAATATTTTCAAGAATGCAAGTGAAGTCTTCTTTATCATGCATGACTTGTGTAGCATCACTAATGAACTTACTCATACAAATTAGATATAGGTTAGAGCTGTTCAAATTCTATCCATTAGTCATGGGTATTTCTAAAATGCCTGTTACAGTGGTGCTAAGCACCAAGTCAATGAATTTGCTTCACTGAGGTTTTTAAAGTAGACTGCACTAAATTCTAGATGTTGTTCTGTTCAAGACAACCTTGCATTAGCCAAGGGAGAGGAATTTTATAAGTAAAGTTATGGATTTGAAGGAATCTCAAAGTGAAACCAAATCAGAACCACAGAGTTGCATATGGTTTCCCACAGAAGCCAGGCAAAATGGGAAATCCTGCATGAATTGGTCCAGGTTCACTCGGGGAAGGGATGGGGTAAAAAAGAATGAGGACAAGATCTATTGCTTGGAATTATTATCTAAGTTTTCTGCCTTTTCTCAGTGTGTTTGATAAAATTATGTTAGTGGAATTAGAGCTGATTAAGAGATCACATGAACATTCAGTTTATGCACATTCACTTCTTGGTGGCTCAGCTTATTTATGCATCTATAAAAGGTGAGGAAATAAGAGGCCCTAATATTGTCTCACTTACTGTAGCTACCACAGAAGAGGTGAGTTTTCACTATTGGCCATTTTCAGTATCTTTTTTTTAAAGAAGGCATGTGTATTGGAGAAAGAAACTAAAGTCTCTTAGCTCCACAGCTGTATAACCTGTGTAGAATTTGAGAAGAACTCATTATCAGCCCTCTCTTAATAATTATACCATATTTCATAGTATCGGGAAAGTACACATAAGGTCTGATGAAATCTAGCTGCAGGTGATCAGCTCTGTAGTTCCACTTACAGAACTTCATCAAATACAGGGAGGAGGAACATCAAACTCTGAGAGAGTAATTTCGAACAGTAGATCTTTCCCTTGATTTGATAGTATGGATTGGGTAATTTTCCAAATCACTAATTCCTCAGTAGACCACACAGCACAGGTGGCTGCTGATAACTCAAGCCTGCAAGTAGTCACAAAGCGGACATGTTCAGGGCATTACTGTCACTGCATATGTTGGTATAAAATACCTAGTAACACTCCAGAGGAGGAGAGGGAGTGATAAATGATAACATTAAATCAATAATCTTTATTTGACTCCTTTTATCTTTGTTCAGTGCAGTAGCATGAGAAAATGAAAGCAATGAGTTTTTCTGAGAAATTTGGATAGCACAGAGAACGCTCAACCACCATGAAAGTAATTTCATATCTGGAGATGTGAAAGTAGCTTTGGTGTTTATTTAAAGGATAGACCAGAGAGGCCCAATATGACTAGGAGCTATTGAATACAGCAGAGGAGTGTCTGCATGTTTTCCTTTAAGTGTCTTAAATCTTTTTCAGATTAGGAAATCGGTCTCATGAGAAGGCATTAAAATGTGGCACACAGCTTCAGCCTGTTAAACAGTGGTAGCACTCCCATCGTTTGCTCTGAGTTTATTTTGGTGACATGCAGAGATCAGGTTGTATAATTACCACACTGGCTCTTGCAATATGTTATTGGCTCAGATCTTGGCAGACAGATAGTAGCTGAGCAGACTGATTGAGCCCAGCACCAAATATTCTAGTTTCCCGGGAAGCACAAAAAGCCACTGTGTACAAAAAGAATTGGTTTGGAAAACTTTATACAAATATTATTTAGAATATTCAAGAACTTTTTCTCTCTTGGCTTTCTACAGTGCCCATCAGTGAATATACATCTTACTAGTGTTTAGGGTTAGCAGCTAAGTCAAGATAGTATGCCATTGAATGGATGCCTAAGATTTATGATCTGAGCGAAGGAATGTCTGTATGTGGATGTAAAGTGTATCTTCCACTTTTTTAATATTACTGAAAACCTGCATGTCACAGTATGGTCATGTATTATTCTAAAGGGAAATAAAGTGGTAAAGGCCAAAGCCATAACTCCTACCAGCTGAGACTATTTAACCCACCATCTGTTTCTGAAACGCAGTACTAGCCTCTAGTTATCGAGAAAGATGCAGTTCAGTTAACCTTACTGAGCCATATATTTATGGACTCAAACTAGGAGAGATAAAATGGAAAGAAATGCATGATTTCTAACATCCACATCTCTTCTTGGTTCACCCGCTGTAATCCTGTGAATCCTAGTGAAAATAAAATCAAAGCAGCAGTCCTTATGAAATATTTTGTGATACTGTGTATTGTAGATGCTGTGTAAATATCAAACGTATTGCATTTGTCAAGCAAGTAGAAAGAAAGCAGATCCAGAGTAGGTTTTTTAAAGCTAGTCACATTATTTCATGTACTTGTATCATAAGTATAATTTGCAGTCACATCTTCCATTGATATCTATGCACTTAAATTGCTTTGCAGTTTCCTTATTAGTACAGTAGTCACAGCAGCTCAGGCTGTTGTCTTATCAGACTTTGCCAGCTAAACTTTATTGGATCTGGTCTGCATGTATATAGGAGACCGCCAAGGAATGCTTAGGTGCTGCAGGAAATGCTTCTAGTAATTCTGTAGGTGGCCCTCTTTCCTCTGTCTCGGTACTAAAAGAATGCCTGTGTGTCATGCTAATTGATTCTGTGTTGCTGTGTTATCCATAGACTATTGAGCCCAACATCTTGGTCTAATTCTAATTGAAGTAAATTCTGCCAACCTAAATTGCACCTCTAGTTCCAATTGCATAATCTTTACTTCCTGTCCTAAACTCGTATGTAGTGCTGTTGTGTGCTGTTAAATAGCTGATGGTTTATGTCAGTGATGGATGCAGTGATTACTGTGGTATGATCACTGTGGTGTCTTTTGAGATAACAAATAGATGTAAGTTGTTATGGGCTGTGGATAAAAATTGCTGCATAACAGTTACATATATTAGAAATAGTATTATTACCATTCAAAACTGTGGGCCAAAGGCTTCTACCTTTACTCATTGTGTTGGGGTACGTACCCCAAACAAGCTCCAAAAGGGGTTAATATGGGCCTGAGAAGCCAATTAACATATCAGGCTGCATCTGGTGGGAGAGACAAGTTTGACTGAGGATGAAGCCAGCTGGGGAGGGCTGGCACAGGACTGTAAATAGAAAAAGTTGTGAGCAGAAGGGGGATGAGTCGTCTTTACCATTAAGGAAAAGAAAGCTGCAGGGAGTAGAGTAATTTTGCAGGTGTTCTCTAGGATTAGAGAGTTTGTCATGAGAAAGCCTCGGGGGACAAAATGCAACCACTGGAACGGGCTTGAGTGGTAAGCCTTGTTAAATGGGCAGGTTCCAGACGTCCAAGAAGGGAGAGAGCCATGGGAGGATGTTTGGTTAAGGAACAAAGCAGGGGAAATGGAGTAGCAGAAAGGCATGAAAAGCCAAGCCTGAGGAAGGTGGTTTAGTTTTGGTTTGTTAAGGAGATTCCAGGGGAGGGCCGTGAAAGAAGGGGGAACTGCAAGAGGTTGAGGGGACAGAGTTTGAGAAAGGCTGTTTAGGAAGAAGCCCACAGAAGAAGCAGCAAGGACTTGGACTGAACAGATCCTAGCTGCTGATTACAGGGCCCCTGGGCTGCAACCCAATGTAGTGAGAGGGCCTGAGTACCCCAACCAGTCAGTGGTATGGTGGCATGAGGCTTCAGAAGCAGATAAGGACAACTGGAAGCCCTGAAGATGTACAGGAACCATGGGGTCCAGAGTTGGGGCCAGAGACCTGATATAAGGACACTGGATTTTTTTGGTGGGACTCTGTTACCCTGGAAGAGATGGACTAAATTGTGACCTGGCCAAAAGGCTGAGTCCTGGGAATAGGTAGACCACCGCAGGACCAGAGCAGCTGGAAGGGAGGTGGCAGATGGGGAGAGAAATGTTACGCCACACCTGGTCCAAGGAGGCACTCTAGTGGTGAATCCACTCCTTCACATTCATGTTGAATAGTACCTTAGGCTGCAAACGATCTTGTTGACTTCAGTGGGACTACTCAGAGAGTAAGGTCTTACTTGGCAGCACTAAGGGTGGCAGAATCTGGCCGGGTTAGGAAAGTTAGCAGATCTGTGAAGTTAATTTCATAGACTGTTTTCACAAACTCGAATAATTTGCTAGATGAAACATGCCGTCTGAGCCCCAAGCTGAGCATTGTCAGACCAGATGTGAGGGATCTTGAATGAACAGGCTGCATCACAGGTGTAGAGTGTGCCTGCAGCTTTCAAGAAAGAATGACATAATCCACAAAAGGGGAAGAATTACCTTTCCCCTCAACTCTTTGCTAAAAGGACTGAGATCTGAGGGATACAGGGGGTTGGGAGGTGCAGTTCCCTTTGTAAAATACATAGATGAGATTGAGAGGGGAATGAGAGATTTGCTCCCTTGTTGTGCTCAATGGCTGCTTGCAACACAGAAAAGCTCTTATGTTTTTAAGGTCCTGGGGAGTGAATTCTGACATTTCAGCCCACTTACCTCAGCTGGAATATGAGGTCTTAACTATAGCCTTAGTTAAAGGGAATGCATAAAATCAGAAACCGTGAATACATGCCTTCTTGAGCTGGTAACAATTCTACCAACTCATTGACTTCAAGAGATGTGACACACTGATGTCATCTCAAAGGCTTCATGCTTGTTAGCTTCTCACTACTATTAGGATGTTCCTAGTTTAGTTCAATGGGCAAATTTAGTAATTATATTTAAGGGATTTATAGAAATTTCAAAGATAGCTATCAGCTGAACATTAGATGCTGCAAGCTGTGTAACAGGATGAGTGCAAGGAAGTTGGTATTTACTGAACAAAGTGAGACCTTTTCCTGAATCCACAAAGCTTTTAAAACCCTTCCTCTCCCACTTTAGGAGGCTTTTAAAGCTATCCTCTATGACCATTTACTGTGATTGTTATGTACCTTTAGTGAGGTACAAGGGATGTCTGAACAAATTTTCCAACCAGAAATGCAATATGGAGATTTAGATAAACAGTTTAACTAAGACGAATTATGTACTTATGCAAAGCTGAATATGCCCACACAAGAGCATGACTCACTGGGACAAATTTATCCTTGGTGTAGCCCTATTGCTGTTAGCTATACAGTGGACTGAAAGTCTAATCAAGGCACAGAGCCTTTCGACCTGGTGAGAAAACAGGTTAATGAGAAAACAAAGAACACTGTTTTTTCTGATTAAATTTCCAAATGATGACACAACAAATTCTCATATTGGAAACATGGCAGCTTTCAAGTATATGAGTCTAGTTCATTAATTTCTCAAGGATTCTGATTCAGATACTTATATGGATCCAATGGGGAAAATATGTTGAACTTAGTTTTCATTTGTGCAGCTTTTGGAGAGTGCAAATTTCCTGCATTACCTTGACTGATTAGTGTATTGCTTTTCCTGAGTCATGTTTTGTGCAGTGATCAAAGGTCATTAAATAGTTAGATTTTTGTGTTGTATTTTCCAGCTCATCACTCTCAGTAGTTTATGCACCTCTATTGTTTGTCTTATTTCCAGTAAAGAGTCACCATTTCAGGAGATACCTAGTGCCAAACTAACTAAAAAACTTATTTTTTTAAATAAAGGAGCGAACACAATGCAGACAAGTAACCCTGTAAAAACAAAACACTTCATGTCATTATGCTGTGTATATCTTGGTCCCACCTGATTTGCCTGTTGTACATATGCTGTCAACCAGATTCTGCCACCTTTACGCACATTGAATAGTACCTTATTCCCTGAGTAATCACATTGACGTTGGTAGGACTGTTTATGAAATAAGTACTACCTACTGTGAGCAAGGGTGACAGAATCAGGCCCTCTGTAGTGTCTTATCTAGCAGAGGGTGCAGTCCTGTAACTCATCATACCTACTGAATTTACTATAGCATTAATTTCAGTGGAACTGATTATGTAAGGAAGTTCAGCTCAACTTGAGTATTACTGAATCAGGCCCCTTGATTGTAAACTCCTCTAGGTAGGAACTGGGGCCTTGATTCTCCACTATGTATGGTTGTGGTTGCCTGATTCAAGGCCATCCAGTCCTAAAGTAGAGTTCCTTATGCTAGCAGAGGATTGGGCATAGTGGCGCTCAGCTCTGCCATCATCCTGATGCCCGCAGCTAGTCCCTCACATACGCCTTCCTATACACCAGTGTTGATTCTCCCATCTCTGGGAAGTTTAAGTCCAGAAGGCTCATGTCTTTTATTTGACATTAAACCACCATATGCACCTAATAATAATACATACTAGAGTAGAAGCTAGTTTAAATAGTTCCTGCTGGAGGAGTAGAACACTTAGCACATTTTGTTAGGCCCACAGTCAGAGAACCACAGGGCTACAATTACATCAAATACAGTCAAGATGGGAAGAATTTGGTGTGGTTTGGCCAAACTTTGGATGCTTATTTGATGATTTAGGTGATATCCTCTATTCCTTCAGAGGGAATTCCCACATGGTATATAGCAAGCTGTATGCCACCTGTTCCCGGCCACTGTGATGGGGCTCTCACCCCTTGTCAGCACCTCCTGTTGGTTAGGTGTCTTCTGCAATCTTTTTACTCTACTCCTGACACCCCCTGTAGGTTGTTGACCTTGCTTCGTTGGCCTTCAGTGGCTCAGCCCTCCAGCCAAGTCACACAGTCCAAAATAGACCCTCTAACAAGGGCTATCAGTCTGCCCTTACTAGTGTCTTTAGTCCTGTCTTTGGCCCTGTTAAATCTAGCCCCTTTTCCCGGGCTTTTAGTAAAGAGTCCAACCGGAACTATTGGTCTACTCTCACCAGGGTCTTCAGCCCTGTCTCTATGCTCTTTAAATTTAGGCCCTCATCTTGGTCTTTTACACTAGCCATGTCCCCTCTCCAGGACTTAGGCTGGTGGGGAAACCCAGGCCTGCCTACTACTCCGGGTACCAACCTGGGGACCCTATGAACAACAGCCACGTATGCTTCCTTTGATTGATTGCTGCTGTTTTCCCTGGGCTTCCTCCCACCTGGTCCTTTTCCTTTCACCCATTACCTTAGGGTTACCGATGTTAGGTCCTCTTGTTCATAAGGCCAGTAAATCAGCCCATCAAGCACCTGTGGCCAGAACAGAGCACCCTTCCTTGTTGTTTTGGTCCCAGCCAGGAACTGACCTGCTCAGGCCTTGCAGCTCCTTTTATCTGAGCCTGCTGGGCTAATATTGGCTGTTTCTGTGTAGCCTTTCTAGGTTGGGCTAGAGGACCCACCTTTGCCACTCCTTCCTGGGGCAGGGTGTAATATGACTTCAAGGTCTCCAGCAGGGAGCCACAAAGGGCCTGGTAAACCAAATCACACACCACCCTTTGTGTCAGGGGCTGGAGAGGATATGGCCAGAGTGCCTTTTACTCCAGCAATCCTGGGCCAGCTGAATGGTCACTAGGGAGCCATTATCAGCCTGAAGAATTTGCAGCCACTTCAAGGCTGCTCTAAATTCCATGGTGATCAACTAACTAGGTTGGCCTGGCATAACATCCCTCTCCCTTCTTCTTTTTCCCTTCCTGCATGGATCCTGTGTTGAGCATGGTTCAGCCACACATGAGAATCTGGCCCGTCAGGTCTGTAAATCTGTGCTGAAAATTATGTCAGGAATAGCCTCTCCCATAGTATATGTATGTGGATGCTTCTACTTCCGAGCCTGGCCAGAACGATTAAGTGCTAAGCCACATAAAATGAGCTTTTAAAAGACACTAAAAAAACATTTCTGACCCCCAGAGAAAGATCTTTTAGAGCTTGGCTGACAATTCAGGTGAATACTTACTTTATCCACATCCCCAATTTGCTTATCCTAAAAAGTGATGCTTTAGCACACATGGATAATGAAGGAGTGACCATCCAGTGCATGAGAAAAGATATAATGGGAAAATGGGGTAGATCTGGGAAATGGATACACTTTGTGTTTACCAAACTATTACATTTTTGTGTACAATGAGATTTTTTTTTAAAGGTTTATATGATACATAGTATGTCATGATGTTTGTGTGTGTGACAGCGGAAGCCTTAGTACTCTGACTTCTCATAGCATATGACAACATATCCTGACAACTCAGTGAATAACAAAAATATAATTTTTAATCAGTTCTTTTATCCAATAATCTCAATCGGGATCAGACACAATTACCCATTAGTCTCAACGGGGATCACACAAAATTACTCAGTCTTTCATGACTTTAAATTAATCTTCTTTCTCCGAAAGGATAATAAAAGAACTAATGGAAAAGGTAAACTCACTTTGTACACCTTGGCACAAATGTCAAATTTTAATGATTGCCTCATTTAAAGCTTGGACAAGTCAGACTTTTTGGAGCACTGGTACCAGCACTGAAAACAGTAAATGGTAACCAAGATAGTCCAGATCCCATGTGTACTTTTGCCTCTGATCAAAGCTACAGTTATATGTAATCATTTACTTCCATTTTATTATGAATTAAAAATGGGCCCATTTTCACAAAAAAAATTATGTGAATATTTTGGAGTAAAATTCATGTTTTTCTTCTATTTTGGTGCACAAATAGGTGTTTCATTGAAATTTTGTGAAGAACTAAATTTGGAAGTCTGTAAATTTCTGAGAAAAGATTGTACAAGTGCAGAATTCTATTGGATGAAAAGGTTGAACTTTGCACAACTCTAGAGTGAGATTTTTCAAAAGTACCTCAGCCTATGTGATGAATCTCATTGGAAGTCAATGAGACATGCTCCTAAATCACCTGGGTGCTTTTGACAATATCACCCATAATCACAATATTACCACTCAGTTCAACCAAAAATACTTCCAGCTTTCATTATGTGGAAATTGGTGCATGGCCATGAACGGTGATTTCCCCCCCCCCCTTTGCCCTCCCAGCTTCATGCAGACTTCAGTTGTAGTACAGTATATAAAACAGACTATATTTTTGGCTGAGTAGGCACCCTTATGTGGGAAAATAGCTTTGATGTCTAGGTAAGGGTACTGGATGCTTGTCCGTGTTTGATGTTTTTCTTGCAGTTAAATCAAAGAAAATCTTTTTTGTTTCCTTGGGAAAAAAATTGGATAAGAACAGGGAACAAGAAGACAAGAAGATTTTTAGCATTTTAAAAATCTTTCCCCCTACTTTTATGTTTGCCTCTATCACTCTCCCGTAAATCACCTCAATTTATGAAAATATGTTGTAGTTATTAGTTTAAACTGACCTGGTAATTTACTTGGCACTTTATTTTACCATTACTAAAAAGGTTCAAAATAAAAACATCAGTTATACATGAATACATCTAAATTCAACTGTATCCACGTTATTTCCCTCCGTGTAACCAAATACACTAATTTGTTTCTTTTTGCAATATCATCAGACAGTTGTACTCCTAAAAATGTCTGTCTCTTCAAACTAGCTGATTCTTACAGTATAAAGTTGGTGTAAACAAAGTGCATGTCGAAAGGAAATGTGAAAAAGCAGAATGCTGAAATTCAAGAACCTTTTTTGTTTAGTATTTTGTGATTTCACTGGTTTAGGTGGGTATAAAAAGGAGGGCGAGCAAAGGCAAGATTAATACTTCTTGAATTCCTTGTCATGGAATTCACAGCAGAATACACTAAATTGGCCATGAACACTGGAAAATTGTTTGTAAGATGCTCATTTTTGGAGTTCCTCCCTTGTTTTAGAATGTAATATATATGAAATTGCTATGGAAGGAGAAGAACAGAGAATGTGACACAGAACAGCAGGGAGCCTGATTAAAAACACAGTTCAAGCCTCATATGGTGGTACAGTTTAGTTGTGCGCCGATAGGAAGCAGTCATAGTCTTTCCTCGTGAATCAAAGCAACAAAAAGGGCATGACAAAGCCACAAGCTTGATTTCAGTGCCAAGGGCTCAGCAGAACAGATCTCTTGGCTTGGCACCCTTCTCCTTGACAGGAGCAAATCGAGTTATCCTGACTTCCCTGCGGGGGAGACCAGCTCAAGAACAGTACAGCCTGGTCTTGCTGCAGCTGCTGAGCACCTCCAGCAAATTAGGAGGTAGACTCATACCAGTGACTTCCTGTCATGCAGCCAATCCTCATGGGGGAGGGGGTAGCAGGGAGGGGAGAATGCCTAAAGGCAGTATGTTGAAAGAAAGAGGGGGAGTGTGGGCTTTTGAAGACCAAGCAGGCGTGAAAACAAAACAAGCAAGCCAAGATCTTCCTGAGGATATCTTGATGTGTTATAATTCAGCTTCTTGCATTTTTCCTGAAATATAATTATTCTTCATCGGCTTCCCTTTAATTATTGTTTGATGCTACCAGAAGGAAAATGCAGCAGCCAACTAACACTTCAGCATATTTGGAAGCGGACACACAAACACACTAGAGATAGAACTGCAGCATACAGTATATGGTACACATAGACACAGATACAGTGTATCATATGCAGCAGATAAAGTGAAAGCCAAGACTTCATGCCAAATAATGGGAAATGGTTTTGACAGGAGTGGGAAAACACATGCCAGATTCAGAACCAATCATTATTACTTTTGTTGTTGTTGTTGCTGTTTTGTATTGGTACAAACTTTCTTGTAAATTGCTTCTCTTTAGAAAATAGTGCTTCAGAAAATAAGCGAATCCTCATTTTTGTAAAGATTTCTGGAATAATTGCCTGTCCATACTATCTGGAAGTAAATTAGCCACCATCAGGTCTGACAGAGTGCTGTGGATTATCTGTGGGTTCATTCTGCTCATGTTCTTGTTCAGGGTCAGCTCAGTTCAGATGGTCTATACAGATGGTACAGTTTACTTTTTAAGAAACAGCTAACTGAAAAGGAGGATGTTAAACAAATCCCTGAATTAAAAATCTTTGCACATACTTTGTCATATAAAACTAGTCTGTCCATGTACAATCTGATGATTTCACAACTGTTCTTTTACTGCAACTAATAGCACACATTTGTAGAGTGCCTTTTATTCCAAAAGAACCCAAAACACTTTAGTACAGAAGCATGCATACATACAAATACACACATACGCATAGAAATTGCATATGTTCCTTCTACCTGCAAGATGGAATGTAAAAGTCGTTTAACAGTGCACAACAACAGTGCACAACAGGTTAGGACAGGAAAGAAGAAGGCAGAAAGTAATTACCAAACTGCTATTTTGCCAAGAGGCTGGGGCCAATGCCTCTATTATTACAAAAGTGCCACAGGATCTTTCACGACCACAAGTGATTGGGATCTTTTATGTCTTGTGTGAAAGCCCAGTGTCCTTGCTGGGACATTTGTTTTGATAGTCTCTTAGGGAAGAGTGACACCTAAATCACTGGTTTCAGAGTAGCAGCCGTGTTAGTCTGTATTCGGAAAAAGAAAATGAGTACTTGAGGTAAGCCCGCACTCTGAACCACTCCTGCACCCCAACCCCGTACCCCAGCCCTGTACCCCCTCCCATACCCAAACTCCCTCCCGGAGCCCACACCCGCATCCCCTCCTGCACCCTAACCCCTGCCCCAGCCTGGAGCCCCCTCCTGCACCCTGAATCCCTCATGTCTGGCCCCACCCTGGAGCCCGTACCCCTAGCCCAGAACCCAAACCCCCTCCCACACCCCAACCCCTGCCCGAGCTCAGAACCCCGTCCCACACTCCCTCCCTCCTGGAGCCTGCACCCCCTCTGGCACCCCAACCCCATGCTCCAGCCCTGAGCCCTCTCCCACACTCTGAGCCCTTGGCCCCAGCCCAGAGCCCCAAACTCCTGCACCCCAAACTCCTCGTGCCTGGTCCCACCCCAAAGCCCACACCCCCAGCAGAAGCCCTCACCCCTCCACACATCCCAACCCCTGCCCCAGCCTGGAGTTTCCTCCCATACCCTGAACCCCTTATTTCTGGCCCCATCCCAGAGCCTTACCCTCTCCCACACCCTAACCCCCTGCCCCAACCTGGTGAAAATGAGCAAGTGAGTGATGGTGGGGGAGAGCAAGGGAGGAAAGGAGGAAGGGGGGGCGGACTGAGCAGGTGTGGGGCCTTGGCAAAGGGGCGGGGCCTCAGGGCAGCAGAGGGACAGGGAGTCAGGCAAGGGTGTTCCGTTTTGTGCGATTAGAAAGTAGGCAACCCTGTCTACAACACTATTGATTTTTCTTCCGTTCAACCTTCAAACAAAAATTGAGGTGGGGAGGGAGGCTCTTGGAAATATTATCCTTGTCTCTTGGAAATGATGCCATTTTCCCTCCAAAAAATGAAATTAAAAAATCCAATTACCTTAATCTGACTCTCTCAGTTCAATAAATAGCTGGCCAGAGTCATGCAAGAATTACACTTGCTGTTGACAGATCATTCATTGCTTTCATGATCATTGCCCGAATAGACTAAGACCAACAAAGTATTTCTGATTCCCTGATAATGAGAGGGAATTTTGTGAGGAAGCTCTATGAAATGTTTATTTCTAATAAAAATATTCCTGAAAATTATTATTAATATAGGAATTAATCCATTATATGCTTAATAATAGTAGTTTCTGAAATATTTTCCCATAACCCAAACGTACAAAGAACCTCATGAGCACAGTCATTGTTTATTTCCCTTGTAATGTTTTTCTGTATCTGAAATTGTGTGTGAGAGAGTGATAGGTCAGGAGATAGGGTCTCTATTTTTCAAGTTAGTTTCATATTCTCTTTCTCATATTAATAAAATGCTTTATTAATTGAAAATGACTCAGTATGAGGTACCTCCCATTGTGAAGTAGGTTTGCCATAGGATTTAAGTTGTCATTTCATATATAGCCCATCATCTTATATTTATTATCATAGAATCTCAGTATTAAAATGCTGCTTGAATTGAGGCACATTAGGGGACTTCTATGATTTAGGATATTGATATTGGAATACAGAACTTTTCATTGCTTCCTATTAAACTGTTCTTTTATTTTCTCGGTATATTGTCGCTTTGTGCACCATTCTTCTGGTTATCTATGAATAATATGTAAATATTAATCTATGCTGTTTAAAAAATATCTTCTGATTTGATGTGTGATCCAAAATAAAGCCAAGCTATAATCCGTTATGCCGAAAGAAGATATTATGGGGCAGATCCCCAGGTGGTGTAAATTGTTGTAGCTCCATTTTTTTCTTAGCCCTCCCCTATCTCACCTTCTCCAGGCTAAACTGTGGAATTTATCAAGACAGGATAGTTATACATTCTCTTTGTTGGCCTTTCTTTTCTCCCCAGGCTCTGCATAAAACTAGCCTTTCCTTTCCTTTGGGATTGAAATAATTTTGTTTCCCATCCAGTCATGCTAAATATTTTGTGTGTTTCATATTATATCTAAATACTAATAAAAACAAATTTTAGAAAATATTCATCTTATGAGTGAGGATGCTGTCAGCTTTAGAAACTGGCTTGTGCTCTTGTAGTTTTACATCAAACATTTGGTCTTTATTAAGTTATGAAATTTAAAACATACCCTGTAAACTCAATCACTTTCCCTATTTGACATCTGAACTAAAAATTATGGTGGGCTGGCATAATTCGATATGGGAAACTTGCATTTGAACCTGAATCTATGGTGTGTTGATAGCAGATCTTCTAGGAGGCATATATTTCATCGGAAGGGTGCTCAGTTATATTAGCTATGAGAAAATAGGAAGCTGCAATCCATGGTAAAAAAGTGACGCAAGACACCCAGCAATAATCTTTCTCCGAACTTAATATGCAGGTTTGTAAGCACAGTCATGACCCAGGTCAACATGTTCATTTCCTTCATATAATAGAAAAGTTACTAAGATAGGATAAGATTTTCCCGGGTTGTGATTTTCTTATCATAACAAGCCTTCAGTGAGTTGCCGAAGTCTACTTTGTGTGTCTCCAGATACGTTTTTCCCTATTGAATCTAGGAGCATTAATGGG
Source organism: Eretmochelys imbricata (assembly GCF_965152235.1). Classification (NCBI taxonomy): domain Eukaryota; kingdom Metazoa; phylum Chordata; order Testudines; family Cheloniidae; genus Eretmochelys; species Eretmochelys imbricata. Next base: position 249,070,463 of record NC_135573.1, read on the forward strand.
AAAAAGCAATGGTCCTCTCTATTTTTTTTTTTAATCTGACCTGGAAAGACAGGTCAGGCTGTCTGAGTGCAAGTATTTATTACTTGTGTGTGAAACCCTTTCACTTTGCCTATTAACATTCCCTGTCCCAGCTTTTCCAGTACACACTGGCTGATTTGCAGACAACACACCCTTGCACCTGGATCTACAATCACACACCACATCCCAGATGGAGGAGCTACTATGATCTTCACCAGACTTCTTTCCAAAATCCTTTACCCTCCTGTTCTAGGCAAGGGAAAACAGTAGGATCCTCACCTTGCCCTGCCCAGCAGGCTTCTTTCGGAGGGAAGGGTATGTGACTGTCAAGTTGCAGATAGATCAGCAAGCTTTTGGTCTGGCCCAGGTTGCCCTAACTCTCCTTGTTCTGAGACTGCAGAGGGAAGACCAAGGGAAGTCCCTGCTCGAAGTTACCACTCTGTAGCTGCACCACCCTACAGCCCCTACTAAACGCCACTAGTAGAGGACTGCCAGGGACTATCCAGCAGGGCTCAGCTGCAGAGTGCACCTTCAAGGGAACGGCATGTTTTGTGATTCTTTCCAAATGGAAAAAAGAATGAAAAACACTGTCTGTCTCTCATTGCATGCAGTTTGCAACCAAAAACCCCCTACATTTTTAAAGAACATTAAGGCTGCAAATTCAAGAACTCAAAAGTTAAGCAAATGCCAAAATTAAGATTGCCTGTGCAAACTTAATTTGGCCCCTTTTTGTGTGTATGCACAAATTATGTCTTTAAGAAAATGGTTCCATGCAATATGACCCCTGTCTCATTCAAGGAATGGGTAGTTATCCAATATTTCTTTGTATCCTCTTCATTCAGTGTATGGCCCCAGGCCATCTTTACCATACACCATTCAAAATCTTCCATTTCTCATGAGCTCTTCTGTGGTGCTCATAACCACAGTATCTGAGTGTTTCACAAACATCCATGGGTTTATCTTCACAGCACCATTGTGAGATTATATGGTATTATCCTCATTTTTACACATGGGTAAATGAAACATAGATATTAAAGGCAAAATTGTCAGAGGTGCCCACTAATTTTGGATGCCCAACTTGAAACAGATAGGGTCTGCTTTTTCAGAATACACAGCATTTTTTTAGCACTTTGTTATATTCAAGCACTGCTCTAATTGACTTCAGTTGCAGTTATGAGTGCTTAATCTGGCCCCAGGTATACAGCCGGGTGAAATTTTTCAGACAAAAAGTTTATTCAATGAAAAATACTGCTTCAGATGCCCCAAAACTATTAATAAATTTGACATGCATATTTTTGGCCATTCACAAAATGGCCAGAGTAGAGGTCTGCTCGAGCCTAATTTTTAGGCCCGACCAAGCGAACCCCACACAAGCCTGAGAGGGTCAAATTGCTTTCTGACCCGACTTGACCCTGCCCACCGAACCTAAGTTGCCACCTCCCCTTGCGTGGGGTCATTGCAGTGGTGGCTGTGTGCCCTGCTCCTGGTGTGTACATACATACACACACACACCCTGCTGTGCGTATTGCAAAGTGAGAGGCACTACCCGTCTTTGGCAGGCATACTCACTCCAGACTGCAGTACACATTGCACGGCAAGGTGGCAGTGGCTGTTAGGAGCAGGGCACACAGTTGTCCCCATGGGCAAGACAAGGACGTCGATCTGACCTCAGCCTGAGAGGGTCTGGTTGTTTTCCCACCTGATCCAACCAGTATTTGGGTCCCGCCAGGTTGCAGGGCTGTAGGCTGGTGTTGCCAATTCTATCCCACCCCTATGCAACCTTTAGCCCAGTGATTAGAGCATGCACCTGGAATATGGGAGGCCCATGTACAATCCCCACTCTGGAACACACCCAAATTGAACTGTTTTGATTCACTGGAAAATCTGAAAATTTTCAGATTCATTTTGACCTGAACTGAAGCTTTTCTGAGTTTTCAGAACTGTCACTAAACAGGAAAATCAGTTATTTTGATTGCACAGGAAACTCTAAGTGTGGTATTTCCTAACTTTTGAGTGCTTGACTTTGCAACTTTAACATTCTTTTAATGTTTTTTTTATATAATTTCACACATTTTTTAAAGACGAAATGAAAAAAATAAATATTCCATCATGTGGGACCACAGTGACCCCCAACATCATCAGCAGAGTTCAGACTTTTTGGTCCACCCCACAGACTTCTGCCCCTTGAACTATTGGAGTAAACAGTAGCTGCAGTAGGCTATAAGGATCAGTCCCAGAAGAGTAGGCATGAGACACATTAGATTTCACAGCTATTTTATAATAGCAAAGGAATGTAGAGACTCAGGAGTTCAGGATTCAATTCCAGGTTCTGTAGGGGACTGTGCTTTCGAGATTATAGAATCTTCTGCCGTGTGTCGCTAGCCTGTTTCTGTCCCCCACTGCACCAATTTGCCCCTCCAGTTCCTTTCCCTTCTGCATCATCATTTTTTGGCCACCCACTTCTGAGCTATCTCTGTAGCAAGGTATAGCAGCTGTTTAACAGTTCACAGGAACCCTACCTGGCAGTGTAGGCACATAATAGTGTAGTTTCCTCTGGGCTGTGATACTTCGGTCTAATTTTGATTGTTGGGTTTGCTGTGTGGGTACTGGGTGGTGTTGCCCTGTTATATACAGGAGATGAGACTAGATGATCTGGTGGTCCCTTCTGGCCTTAAACTCTGTGGGAACAGGAAGTAAAAAGAACCCCCTTACCAGATAACATAATGAACACATTTTAGAACCTGAACAGAATAGACCTGAACTGAATTGACATTGCCGGGGAAATTTAGGAAGGTGGAATACCTAGATGGGAATTTGGCAAAGAAACTGGGGCTCCCACCTTTACTCTTGCCAAAGTCAACAGGATCTTCAGTGGTCAACAAGTGATCAGTACCTCGGTGATGCAACTCATTGCGTAAATGTCACCGAGTACGTTAAGGGCCTGCTATAGTTCAATATTAACTCAGAGGAAAGAGTGGCACCTATTGAATCACCAGTACTAATTCCTGCAGCATCCAGGTGTTTCTATCCAAGTCCTAACCCTACTTGGCTTATGAGGTCAAGCAAGAATATAGTTTGAAAAGCTTTAACTACAGGCACAGTATTTTTCCATTGGGTTGAACTCCCATGTGACTTTGGGGCTATTAAAATGCTCATGACTAACTGGTGAATCAGAGTATTTTAAAACCAGATTTGTTCACAATTTTCCACAGTGCTTGACGAATAGTTTTTGCTATTGCAATGCAGTAGATAAGAGTCCATGAGGTGACAGGCCTGGGCATGGCTATATGTATTATTTTACAGGAGGAATTTTGCCTAGTTTTCTCACCTCACTTGTGAGTATATTTTTCAGCTTCTGCTCTCTTGATAAGGAGTCAGAATTTATTCACTCATTACATGCTGCCCTGGTGGGCATGATAATTCCTTTGACATTGGGAGATGCCAGTGATCAGTGAAGGGAAGTGGCTTTAGCAAAGGGCTACTGTGACAGGGAATATCACTCTTTAATTTACTACTCCAACTCCTTTGCCTGTCATAATCCAGCCAGAGTAGGACCTGCTTATTCAAAAGAGTTTCTCATCAGTCTTAGTGAATGACAAATCAGAAAAGAATTTGAGGTTCCTTTGTATTAGGACAAGTTTCCATAAATTTCCATAAAAGCCTCCAAACTTAGCTGAACCTCTCTGTTCTGTAAATGCAGCTGGTGGGCTCCTGGGAATAGGCTTTATTATAAGATGTCCAGAAAATTCCTAGGGCTATGTTGCGCAATCAGATTTTGAACAAAATTCCCCATTGCTTTCTGCTCAAGAGCGGAAAGTACCATATAGTTCCTGCTTTTTGCCAGGCCATAAACTTTGGTGTTTGTGATTCTGGTCCCAGCCAAAACCAAGAAAAGCGGACACTTCAAAAATTTTAGAAACAAAGCAAAACAAAGTTAATCAAACCCTCTTAAACTTCAGAAAAACAGTTTATTTAGTGCAAGCTTTAGTTCTAGTCTCAGTTTATCCAAAGCAGTTTGCCTGTGATTCCAATTCAGGATTATTTCTACAAATCATTTTTATATATATCCCATGAAGGGATTGAAGCATTTGCATAGTGAGGGACAAATTCCATTGTCAGTGATGCTCATCACAACCACCGTGACTTTTGTGAGGTCACACTGGGATGAAAATCATCCCTCTGTGGCCAATTCAAGGCCTGTGTAGTAGTCAAGACACACTCAATCCCTATTTTGTAGATTTCAGTGAGTTTTAAGTGGTTCATAGGAATTATGTTGGGTCTCTGTACAGGGGTGGATTTAACATTGGGTTGGAGGATAGAAGCTGGCCCTAAATATACAGTATGTATGTTGTCAGCAGAGTAGATGTGAATCTGCATTACTGACAATTGAAGTTGAGGAGTCAATCTGGATGTATCCCAGTGAGAACAGAATAGGGCCTGAAATTAAATTGATCAGTACCAAATAATGAACATTAACCTTCTTTTTCTTTCTTCACTGGGGCTGTTATCTGTTATAAAATCTTTCTTCCCTTCCTCCTGGTGTTCAATTCCTGGCATAAACTTTGCACTAGCTTGTCATATTATTTTTATCTGTAACACCTGTAATCATTTTCACTGGTTTATTACTATAGGTTCTAGACACTGGTCCTCTGTGGGGTTAAGTTAGCTTAGTCTGTCAGCATGTTCAAAACTATGTCATGTGGAAGGTATATAGCTCAAGGCCAAATGCAAATGTTCTGCTTTGCATATACTCCCAAAGGTTTTAATCGCAGCAGCATGCCTAGCACTTAATAAACAAGCATTTGGGAAGCTGAGATGAGGCTACATCTTGTTATTTTAGTTGTAGTGAACCATTTTTTTTCTCTCTTTTCTGTTTGATTCTCAAACTTTTCAGCCACTTCTTTGATTAATCTGAGCTTTCTTCCTACAAATGAACCTGAGAACAAAGCAGGGGTTTTTTTCATGGTATCATGCATATCTTAGAATTTTTATGTGCATACTTTATGTCTTACAAAATGTGGACAACATGTCTCATACCCTAAAAATACGGACACAACTGGAAGTTCTTGATTATGATTATTTTTATTACACGGAAGTACAAGAGGTTCCAACTAAAGTTAGGACTGTATTGTGCTAGGCTCTGTATGAGCACTTGCTAAGAGACATCCCTGCCTTGAAGTGTTTATGATCTAGAGACAAGACAGACAAATGATGAGAGAAATTATTCCATTTTACAGAGGGAGAGCTGAGACACAGAGATTGAGGTCCAGCTCCACAAAGGAATTTTGGAGTCTAGAAAATTACTTGCAATCTATAAAGCCTGAATTAGGTGCTCTGGCTCCCTATGCAATGTGTGGGGAGAGATAGAGACACAAACGGGATCCACAAATGCCAGTGTATTAGGCAGGGAGCTACGTAAGGGAGCCAATGAGAGATACCAATGAGAGGGGTGTATCCTAAGTCTCCCCCCACCAAGCCAGGGAAGTGCCTAATGCTGGGCTAGAGGGAGGTGCCTATCTTTGCTTGGGATCCACAGCCAAAAATCCCTCTCTGGGAGTCAGTGGATTATGCATATGCCTAACTCCATACACAATGGCTGGAGTGTGGGAGGAGGAGGTGGCCTCCCTTATAATCTGGAGCCCCACAGTGAGGGTACTCACTTGAGATGTGGGAGTTTCTTCCTCCCTCCCAGTTATTTTGGGTGGTGTTCGGCTTGCTCAGAGCACACTTACCGGATTGGCTTTCCAGATGAGATAGGTTTTGCCCCTCCTATCTCCACCTAGCTTGATGACGCTGGGATTAGGCATGAGATGGGCATCTGGATGCCTGCCTGAAACAGCAGTGCACATGCCCAGAAGCAGAAACATAGGCACCTATGGAACTTATACAGTGGAAATTTAGGCCCTGACTTGAGTATAGGCGTCTATAGATTTAGACAAGGCAGCTAAGCAGTGGTTTTGAGGATCACAGTAGCACCTAAATCTAGGACTTAGATGCCAAAGTCCCTTCATGGATCTGGGCCTGAGTGATTTGCCCAAGATCATGCAAAGTCTGTAGCAGAGCTGGGAATTGAATCCTAGTCTCCAGAGTCCCACTCTAGCACCTTAACCACAAGACCATCCTGACAGTCTGGTATGAGTTAATTATTAAGGAATAATAACCGACGGAGAAGCATTTTCTGGTATTTGATGACCATGTAGAGAAGCTGAGGACTCCCAGTGAAACCAAGTAGATGAGGGTTGAAACCCTTAATCCAGGCCTTTATGTTTAATAATTTCCAACTTGCAATCATTATTGTTATTATTGAACCATAAAAGTACCTGTTGATATGTTGCAAAGTTAGAAATAGATTGGCACATAGCCTGGATATGGTGTTCTGTTTACAGCACTGGAAATTTTCTACCAATTAAAGGCCAGTGCAGTAGCACGTAGGGAAGCAAGACCTTCATTCTCAGTGTTCCACTGGATTTTTAGTAAGACATAATGTGTTTGACTTTCTAAACTAAGCTACTGAAATAGTTCTAGGGTAGCATTCACATTCATTTGTGTCCAGGTAGTTATAAATTGTAACTTACTGTAGAGCCTACAAAGCGTAAGATTTCACATTGGAATGTAATTGATGTGTTTCCTTGAAAAGGCAACGTTCAGGTGCAGCATATGCATTTGTTCTGATAAATAACCATGTACCATATAAGGATCGCTGGTTAATATCAAGTAGAATAGGCCGTGTTAGATCTGTGCGCACACAGCTGCAAGTTGGCACTGGTATTTATGAAAAGGTTTTATTTTTAGTCTGGGTATAGCTCTGCTTGTTTCAGTGACTTTTTTTTTCAGATAACCTCTTGATCTTCCTTAAATTATACTTTCCAAGTAGGTTGAGAGAAAGTGAGTTATTCATACACATAGGGAGGGTGGGTTTTACATTTTGTGCGTGTGTGTGAGAATAGCAAAACAGTTCTTATTGATGATATATTTTACACTCTTGAGAGTAAATTCCTTTGAAACGTATCTAAAGGGTGTAGACTTTTTTCATTTCCCATTAATAGGACTGTTAAAGAAATTCCAAAATGCGAAGCTGCAGTGAAAAAGCTACCCATGATTTTCTGTGATACAGGATTTGAAAAGCCTTTTACCTTTAAACTTTATAAATGCAGCTTTTAAAAGTGAAGAAGGAGCTACAAGCAAAGGGGCATAGCTATTTTTGGTGTTTAGTGAAAGGGTGATGGCACTGACCTTTAGATTGTTTGTTGAGTATGAGCAAAGTGCTTGAACCATTCACTCCAGTGATGTAAAACTACCAAGGATATAACCTATGAGACTAGGCGCAAGTATAGTAGTAATTCTTATATAGTCCTAAGGCTCTGGGCTAGCTTTTTTAATAGTGTGAGTTTATCCTTATTTTCCCCCACTACATATCTTCTGATGGCAGACTTTGTGTGTGACCCATATTATAATCTACTGAAAGAACATTCAGATGATACTATCGCTGCACACGGAGTTGGGTAAATGTAAACTGCAGACTTTATCATTGCTTTAAATTATGGTCACAGAGAATAAGAATCTAGTACACATGAGAACAGCATGATTCCCAATGCTAATAGAGCAGTTCATGTAGGACTCAGTGAAGAGACAGCCTAAATCAGTATGCAGATGCTGTTTACACCATATGATGATCTGCGTGAAACATTTTGTTAAAGTGATTAATAGTATAGGGCCTAACTGAAATCAATGAAAAGACCCCATTGATTTAAGTGGGCTCCAGATCAAGCATATTGTGTGTGTGTGTGTGTGTGTACGTGTACACCTACACAGGTATATGTCTGAAAGTGTATTGATCACAAGTATGTATCTAGAGAAGGATTTGACCTAGATGCACACATAAACAATGTGCAGTAGGATGAATTACTGCAGGAATAATGTGTCCTGTTCTGGTGTCCACAAGTCAAGAAGGAAGCTGATAAATTGGAGAGGGTTCAGAGAAGAGCCACAAGAATGATTAAAGACTTGGACAACATGCCTTACAGGAGCTCAATCAGTTTACTTTAACAAATAGAAGGTTACAGAGTGACTTGATCACAATCATCAAGATTTGTGGTGATTCTCCATCATTGGACATTTTAAAATCAAGATTGGGTGTTGTTGTTTTTTTAAAGATATGTTCTAGTTCAAACAGGAATTAATTCAGGGAAGTCCTATGGCCTGTATTATACTATAGGTTAGACTAGGTATTGCTAGGGTCCCCTTTGTCCTTAGAATCTATGAAAAACATTTTAGGGAAACTTGCTGAAAAACACAGCCATGCATATAATCACTCTTTAAAATTAGAGGCTGAAAAATTTAATTGCATTTAATTGAGAACCAAATCCTAGTCCAGGGGAGGCCAGTGGCCAACCAACCTCTCTTTGATTTCAGTGTGTCAAGAGGTTAGCACTGAACACACAAGTTTCAAGAAAACATTCTATTTAAGTAGATATTTACAAGGCAAAAGTAGTAGCTGAAAATATGTTTCAGAGAGGAGGAGGAGGAAGAGGAAAAAGAAGTAGGGCTAAAAAAGAAGCTGCTCTTATTCAAATTATATAAAATATCTTAGTCACTAAGGGGATGAGCAACTCAGACTGCACTAGTCCCTCTAATTCATAGAATTAGCAAAGTTCAGAGTAGACTTGCAAGTCTCGACATACAATGAATCTCCATGTGAAATGAGTTCAGCCAGACATAAATGAGTTGCTCCTTGAGTCCAAGAGAAGAAATAAACAAGGGACAATACCAATTTCCATACATGCAACAATGTTAATAGAGAAGCGCCCTGCAATTTCAGAGGGATAATAGGGCCTCCTGCAGCGTGGTTCCTCCGGGTGAATTGGACTCAAACACACCCATTACAAAGAGCAGGTGCAATCTAATAATGTACAATGAGAGCATAATGCAGCTCAAATGAAAATGTGAGCTCATAGCAACTGACCTGAAAAATAACAGACAGTTCCAACTGACATTTGTGGTAGTGGATGGTAAGCAGCATGTCCTGTTTTGTGGAATACAGCCATACCAGCTATGGATCTGATCAGGGTGCAGCATCAGAATTTTATAAGTGCAATGTAGTGCAAGAAGCAAAAATGGACAATGGAGACAATTTCAGAAGCATATGGGGATCTTTTCAAAGACGACAGGTGCCTTGAAGGAAAACTGCAACTGGAAGTAGACCCAACAGTGGAACTTGTATGCTTTACCATGAAGGAAAATTCCAGTTGCATTACATAATCCAGTATGCAAGGCACTTGAAAGCCTACAGTGTAGGGGTATCATAGCGCCTGTAGAGGCCAGTATAGCCTGGGTAAGCAGCATGTGCTGGAAAGAAGTCACTGTGCATCTGCATGGACCCAAAGCCACTGAAGTAGGCATTGAAAATTTGCCACAATCCACTGCCCACAACTGATGACCTTTTGCCAGAACTTTCCAAAGCCGGAATATTTACAGCTGTAATGTGAAGGATTGTTTTTTGGCACACAAACCTGGATAAAGAGTCTAAACCTTTGCAACATCATTTGGTCGCTACAGATGTCTTTCTGTGCCGATGACTGTAAGCCCAGCACTTGAGGTAACCCAGAGAAGACTCACTCAAGGACTGGAAGGACTGCCTGGGGTTAAAATAATTGCAGATGATATCCTCACTGTAGGTGAAGAGCAATGATACAGAAGCTGAATGAGACCATGACAGAAAACTACAAGCTTTTCTGCAGTGATGCGGTGCAAGAACCCAAAACTCAACCCCCCCAAAAATTGTGACTCCAACAGTGTGAACTGACATACATTGTACATCTGCTTACAGCAGAGGGACTGAAAGTACATCCCAACAAGATGGAGACAGTCAGACATGCCAGCTTGAAAGGATGTGAAAGGGGTACAGTATAATACATTTTCTGTCAAAGCTCCGTCCACACCTGGCTGCAGTAGCGGAACCCATACATCAGCTCACAAGGCAGGATGTTGAGTGGGACTGGCCAACAGTAAGCATTTGACATGCTGAGAGAAATGATAACAGCTGTTGCTGTCCTGAAGTACTATCAGCCAGGGGTGCTCCAATTGCTCCAGAGTGATGTATCGGAGAAGGATTGCACGTAGCTCTTTTGCAGGAGCACTTATACCAGCCGAGCCCTGTCATAGTCTGAACAGGGGTACACCCAAATTAAAAATGAGCATCTGGTTGTGGTATTTGGAGCGGAGCAATTCCCTCAGTACATTTATGGCCACCCAGTAATAGTGCAACCAGACCACAAACCCCTTAGAGACAGTCATGGCAAAGATCTTTCTCAGTGCTCCAAAGAAATTGCCGTGCATATTGATGCGCCTCCTGTGCTTCCAGGTAGAGATCAGATATATCAGGTAGTGGTCTTAGCTGACACCCTGTGAAGGACATACATACCTAGAATCAGTGAGTTGGGGGTTGGGAATCAGGACATTGAATCCATTACTATACTGCACTATCTCCCAGTTTCAGTAGCAAAGCTGATGGAAATCCAGGAGGCTATAGAAAAGGACATCCAAACAGGCAGGGAGCGATACCAGCAGGGTGGCCAGAAGATAAAAGCCAAGTACCAATAGGAGCAGAACCATATTTTAAAATTAAAGATCAACTGAATGTGAGGATGGAATCGTATTTCAAGGACAGAGAGCTGCTGTCCCCACCTTGATACATAACGATGTCATGCAAAAAGTACATGCTTCAGGCCTGGGCGTTGACTGCTGTCTTAGACAGGTTCAAGGGTGTGTTTACTGACCAAGAATGAATACACAACTCTGCTTCTTGATAGAAGGCTGCCTGTCATGTGATAATCACTTGGGAACTCTGCCACCTGCCAGTCATGTGATAACCACTTGGGAACTCTGTTACCACATGAGCTACCCACCCAACCATGGGAACAGACTTATTTACCGTCAGCGAAAAGCAGTACTTGATTACAGAGTACTACACAAATTTTTGGTAGGCTGATGAGCTTGTCTTATACAAGAATGAAGTCAGTGATTGGCAAATTGAGGCCCACATTGTCATATATGGCATTCTGGACACTGTATTCACTGATAGTGGACCCTTAATTTGCTTTGGAAGAATTACAGGAATTTGCATGAAAATGGGAGTTTGACCACCACATCTCCTCGTCAGCATACTCAGAGAGTCATGATAAGGTGGAATCTACTGTGAAAACAACTAAAAGACTGTTAAACAAGGCTGTTTCTTCTGCTTCTTTCCCATTGTTAGCATTTTTGGCATACAGGAATTCCTGGATGCTAAAAAAAGTCCAGCGTAGACACTGACAGGATGAGGGACCAAAACTCTGTTATTAGTGAGGGGAGACCTGTTGTAGCCAGCAGGGTGGAGATGCTGCCAAGAGGAGATGGCCCACAATCAAAGAAAGTAGGCACTGGAGTACATCAGGTCAGCGAAAGACCTACCAGCCCTGGAGACAGACACACCTGTGAGGATCTAGCCATTAGAGAGACACCAGAAAGAATGGTCTAAAGGAGTTATGAGGGGTTCCATGGTCATAAAGGTGACTACACAATGGAACAAGTGATCTGAAGAAACAAGGAGGCAGTTATGAGCCACCAAACACAATACCCAGGAGAGCCTAAAAAGATACAGATCATCACAGAACACAGAGACAGAGAACCATCCAAAGGCCAGCCCCACAGAGACTCTACAAAGAGAGAGTTTGCTAGACTCGGAGGTGGGAGACAAAGAGAGGTCACTCCTGGTCTGATCGCCAGTTGAGGAGACCAAACTATCTCCAATATTATGTAACCAGCTGAGCGGGGAGACATTTGTGATAAGGCGGCGGGGCAGTTGTTCCCCCAGACCTTGGTTTGCTCCCCACAGACTTTTCATAGATCCTTGCCGGCTAGCGCTGCAGTGTCTTCCTGGGCCTTTGGGCAAAATCCTGCGGGGGCAGAGCTTCTAATCACTGTATTGTCAGCAATGGCCTCTTCTCCCTGCTGGCTGGACAGGAAGCAGCAGTGGTGGCCTGGGCTGGAGCTGAGCACGGAGCTAGCTGGGTCCCAATCCCTTCCTCAGGCCAGCCATTGGTGAGACAAACTCTGTGGAATAGGACCGGTATACCACTTTCCCACCCGACTGCGGGATGGCACCAGCCCACTAATGTCCCATGAGCAGCCTCTGCCAGGAGGCAGAAATGGAAATGTTGACACAGCTTCGCTGCCACCATCCTCCTCCCTGAATTTTTCAGAAATGATGCCCCTGCGCGTAAGTCCGTGGCAAAGGCCAGACTCCAATTTGGCTACATGCCAGGAACCTGAAGCTGAAGGGACATGGGATGGGAGTCTGGGCACCGGTTATGTTTTTACTTTTTATATTAAAATGTTTGTAAAATAGGGAAGATGTAATATGATCAGTGGGATTAGAGACAGAAGGTCCATGTTCCCTGGAGGCACTGTTATTGAGGGGAACATCAATAAAACAGGCAATGCAAGGAGTTAGGCTGGAAACAACTGAGCCACATGGACAGAGCAATACACAGGGCTAAAATTCCATTTGATCAACTTAACCTTCTTTCAGCTTCATTCCTTGCAAATGAAATAAACAGGTGAGAGTATTGTTGTACTTGTCTGCATAAGCTCTTCCAGACCATCTGGCACACTTTATATCATCCCCAATAACTAGAAGAAGGGTGTTATTCTGCCTTTGTTCAAAAAGGGTGATATGACTGGAAGTAACAACTATAAAGGAAATATGTTGTTGTTAGTCCCAAGGAAAGATTGTTCTACTGTGTTAGTCTTGGATCAATGACACACTTTGTGACAAAGGCCAGAATGCTCCATGCAGCACTTCTGGGGTGGAAAGGGCAACTGCTTACAGTGCACAGTAACACTACCCAGCAGTTCAGGACACAAAGCACAATAAATCCCATTTTGCTTTTACATCGCAGTGAAAATGTTGGGTGGCAGAATGTAATTAATCAAAATGAGATTTGGCCATAATGTTTGGGATAAGGCTCGACCCTTGTGCTCTTTAGGATATTTTTTGCAAAAATATCCATCTTGAGATCTTAAATAGCCATGAATGATGGACATTATCCTCAGCTGGGGTAAATCAACTTAGCCACAGCATCTGGCGCTAAATCTCGTTTGAATTATTACACTTCAGGCAGCAGTGTTTTTCCTTAGCACTCTTGTGAGGCATTGGTTCAATACTGTCTATTAGCAAACAGTGCCACCTTCTGAGTCACTAATACCACACCCTGCAGCATCTTGGATTTTCTTGGAGAAGATCTCCCATGATTGCATCCCATGAATGTAGAACTCCAGGGCACTATGACTGTATATTGAAAACATATAAAGGAATGAAATAATATCTAAAAATGGGCCATGGGATGAAAATAAATCTTCAGAACAATGATAAAAATTCATATCCAAATTGGTTTGCCAGAATTGCTGTAAATGTCTTGACCCAGTATGTAAGTTACTATCTACTCTACTAAAGTCTCTGCAATATTTTGCAGAATGCAGCTGTCCAGTAAATGTCTGACTATGAGATATTGTTCAAGAAATAGAAAAGAAATTTTTCTCCTTGTGAAGGAGAAAAAATTAACAAGTAGACAAAGAATAGAGCCGTAAAGACAATAATGACAGATCAGGGGGTAATTGAATCTTAAATACTATCCATATTCTTCTTCCATCAAGGGATTCTTAGGGTGTAGCAGTATTTTTCATCTCTAATCACCAGTGCTACATGTCAGTATCTCTTATTTCTTTGCTGATTTGAGTGACACAGTGTGATATGTCTAATGACAACTAGAACAAATTTCAGTAATGAGGTCACCCTGGGCCTGTATTACTGTCTGACTGCTGTTTTCCATAGAAATTATTTGTGAAAGCAGACCACATGCTCTGCATAACTTCTTCCACTTTACTGATAGTGACAAAAGGAAGATGTGTTAAAACTTGCAAGGTGCAGATGGTTTGCATGGATCTATTCCTGATTTTGAGCTGTAAATTGATATATTATGCAAAAGTTGCCACTTTGATTCCTAAGGGGAAAAAGTTTATGTTTTTGGTTGAATTGTTTAACTTTTTCTTTATAAATCTAAAATCATGCAGATCCTACCTGGCAACAGACAAATATTTGCCAGCAAGAAGAAATTGTTAGTTTTTTCATTTGCACTTATCCTTCAAACACAAGTTAGAACACAACTTCGTCTGCAGCTCAGGTTGAGTTGGGGTTTGAGAGACTAGTGCAGAGAAGTAAAGATTCTGAGAGGTAGGGATATAAAAAGAATCAAGTCTAAACTTCTTTAATTCTATCAAAATTACATTGCTTGGTACAATATAACATGAAGCATGTAAAAGAGACGTATTTCTTCTCCTATCATCGTAAAAAGACTTCAGCTCAGAACTTTTGCTCAGCGCTCAAGGTAGAGAGCCATATTCTGCTGTCAGTTACTCTGGTGACATCCTTTAGGGAATCATTCTGCTGTCTTACAGCAGTGTAAATCAGGAATTCTTGGACCTGATTCTGAGCTAATTTACATTGTTTTTAAACTGGTGCTATTCCATTGACTTCAGAGGAGTTATTCTTGATTTACACTGGAGCAAATGTTATCAGAATCAGGACCAGTGGGTATACACAAGACTTAAGGCACAATCCTGAAAACACATGGATAGGGAACTTTACTCATGCAGATGATCCCAGAACGTGACTTCAGTGTGACTACTCATGCAAGCAAATATACTCACCTACATAAGTGTATGCAGGATCAGGCTTTAAAAATGCTGTGAAAGAAAAATCAGGTCTATGTTGTCTTACTATTAATGGGAAAGAAAATGGATTCAACACATCAGAGTGGCACTTTAGTGAAAGAATAGCTCAATTAATAGGAAATACACATTTGAAAATAAATGTGTTTTTATTACCTTGTGGTGTATGATTAGTGGTCAGCATAAAATCAAAGATTAAATTCTCTCTCTTAGACATAGAAGACACCTAATGATGGAGTTTCTTCCCATATCCCTCTGAGAATCACAGAGTTAGTGATAAATAGCAAGTCCCTCCTCTTTGGAATTTCAGCATCTCATTAATATTTATAAGAGAATGCCTGTGAAGCAGTGCAGTAGTTGCTAGTACTTGCTCTAGAGCCCCACCAGAAAAGTAACCATTTATCTTGAACATCTGCTCTGCTTCTTATGCATTGCAAAATCACCGTTTTATTAGTTAATGAAGTTCTTTATGTGTTCATGTGAGCTCCAAATTCCCAGTACACATATGAAAATACATAAAGATGATCACTAGGCCAGGAATCAAATTAAAACTAAATCAATACATTGATCAGAAAGAACATTTCTAAACTGGCTCAATTAAGATCATTTTCTAGTACACACACTTATACAATCCCATGAAAAACCAACATTGGCTTCTTACTGCTTTCTACTGAGATCTATAAAATGTTTCTCTAGATGGTTAGCCATTTCCTAACAACTAATTCTAAGATTTCTGCCAACTCCATAAGAGGCTCATGCTTCAGTGGAACTAATTGGGCCTGACTTTCCTCTCCGCATGAGGGTAAATGAGGAATAACTCCATGGAAATCAATTCCATTAAGTCAGTGGAGTTACACCTGTATGACATGATATGAGGGTATGCTATGATCTCAGACCAGGTGGTCAGAGAGTAAAATCAGACCCATTATGTCTTATAAAAAATTCCATCCATCTGAAAGCTTAGTTTGCTTTATTATTTTAAAAAACAGTATTAAAACATTAATCAAATTTGAAAAATCTTTTAATCTTTCACACCATATTCATCACTTAGGTTCTTATTTGTGGCTCTCATTCTCAAATATTAATGTAAACGTGCTATTTTTGTAAATTAAGCCTAGTGTCAGAAAGAACTAAAGATATAGTAAGCTTGATTCCCAACTGATGTCAATTCACATAGCTACAGGTAGGTATCTCGCTGTCAGTTTTCTAAATAATTTTTAAGAAGGGTATCACTTCAATATTAGCAGAAAACCATGTGCTTTGGTTTTGGTGTGTAGTACACACAAGCTGTCTCACACCTTAGTTCGAAAACACTGTACAGTTTGATAGAGCGGATGCAGTGAATGTGTACTGCTTCTGAGCTTGTACATGATAACTTTAATTTTGGCACATTGCTTTTGGAGAATAGATTGCATCTGAATTGCTGAAATACCATTGACAACACCAACTTCTTCCACACCACTCAGGTTCATAAGCTGGGTGTCATCTTCAACTCCTTCCTATGATTTGCTCATCACTTCTAGTCTGTGCACCTGTCTTGCTAGTTCATCAACATTTTGAAAGTCCATTCCTCATTCTCTATCCCAAGAGCTAAACCCTTGTCCATTCTCCTGCCTTGATTATTATTGCAACCTCCCATAGTCTAACCTGGCCAGCACACATCTCTCCCAAACCTGATCCATACAAAAGGTAGTTGTTACCATTCTCATACTAGCCTGTCAATCTGACCAAGTCACTCCTCTCTTCAAATCCTTCTACTGGCTCCTTTCCCCCCATTACATAAAATTGTAAACTCTTGTCCTTGCCTTCAGGATCCTCTATAACTCTGTCCTTCCCTGCCCCTCTGACGTAGTTCTTTTTACCTTGCCCTCCCACCCCTATGATTCAGCTTTAATACTCTATTCAAATATTTGTCCTTTAAGTGTCTCCATGTCTTTTTTGATGTGTCCCTTCATGTAGAATACTTTGTCTACCACAGCATAGCACTCCTTACACCAATCCTGCTCATCAGATTTCCTCTGAAATATAAATGCAGTGCTAGTGTCTCAGACACATATTTGTATTCCACTTCTCAAATGATCTTCTGGATAAGAATACTGGCCAAAGAATACTTTCCAAGGGTAGATACCCAAAGTTAGGTTCCTCTGGCCATATTTAGGCCTGATTTTCCAGAAATGCTGAGCATTTACAGTGCCCAATAAAATCATTCAGAATTTTTCTTGAGTAAGATCTGATTAACAGCTGCAGGATTTGTCCCTTTGTGTCTGATTTCTTTGAGTATGAAACATTTTAATTTTGAGTAAACTTACTGTTTTTGGTAGTTAACACTTCTTCAGTTTGACAAAGTAATTGTTGGTTTTTGGCAGTACCACCGCTGTAAGGAGTTGACTGATTAGAGCAACAGTAGAGTTCTAAAGATCTTGCTGCTACTGCTGTGTAGCCCATGTTACTATGGTAGGTCTTTATCTCCCTCTAGTAGCTGGTCTGCATAAAGAGTTGAATGAATATGTTACAGCTGCCAGCTAAGGGACATATGGTGAAATCTTTGCACCACTGGAGTCAGTAGCAAAACTCCCTTTGACTTCAAGGGCACTAGACTTTTAGTCTTAGTCCTTTAGCTGAAGCAGTAGAGGCTCATGCTTTTACTGAGAGAGGTCTCGAGTTCAGTCCTAGCTGGCAGCCCAAGGCAGTCAGTCACCATGATTAGCTAGATACCCTGTTCGCACTTTATACAGATTCTTTCATATTTTGTCATAAGTTTACTGGAGTTACTAACAGGAGTGCGCACTGTGCTTGGTAGCAAAGGTTTACATGATTAGGTCACAGGTTCAGACAAAATACTTAAGGAATATGGACAAATACCAGAAAGGGATTATGAGAAGTATATTAGGACAAGGGCTTTGTTGATGAGATAATGTGCTTGCTGTAGGAGTTGATGCAAGTATCTTGAAGGTTAAGATCTTTTTTTAAGGTACTTCTATTTTCCTTTGCACATACAGGCATAGGTGTGCTTACCTGCACACAGACACATTGTTAAAAGAACAGAGAAGGGAGGGTTTGGTTTTTTAGGACTTGACTTGAAGGATGAGAGGGTGGCAGCATAGCATACTGGGTCCCAGCAGTGCTTAATTTGTAATGAAAGAGATGCCTGGCCTCAAGAAATTAGGTGCCGAGGCTCAAGCAATTTTTTTACTTTTAAAACTGAGGCAGCAAGCCCAGAGGGGCTGGGGCTTTGAACTGCCAAGCCTAGAGCTGCCAGGGCTCAGCCCTGACAAGCCCTGGCACAAATTAAGCACTGGGTTCCAGACATGGAAGCTACAAAGACTTAAAAGCCCAGAGATGAATGTGGGAGAAACAAGTGAAGAAGTTGCTTAATTTAGGGACATGTAATGATGTAAAAAATGAGGTGAAGGAGTGGGGTGCACAGTAAGAGGAAATGAAGGCAGGAAGGTGTTAAGTTTGATTGGGTTTAGAAGACAAGGATAGGATGCTTGAATTTAATGCAGGAAATGAGAGCAAACCTGTGGAGGGATTTCAGTGGGGACTGTGTGGGTGATGTAGATTATTTTTGCAGTTATAATGTGGATGGATTGTGGAGGCAGTTGTTGGTTACACTTTTTATGTGCAATTACAATCCTTAGTAGAGGCTAACATAAATTGACACCATCAGATAGGTTAGGTCCAAAATTTGAACTACTGACTTTTCAATTATAATCTGGTGGGGACTGTCCTTTGTGATTTTAAATGTCACCAATGTTCATTTATTTGTGAAAACCCACTGCTCTGTTGTTTTTTAGAACTCCGTTTTGACACAACCCACAAAAATTCCATTCTTGTGCTCCCCTAGCTGGTTCTGCTGCAGAATTTAGTTTGGCATGATTATTAATGTTGATGCACAAACAAGGAAGTGAACAAAAAAGATCTGTATTACTGTAGAATACTGTTGGTGAAGAACAAACTTAGCTGAGATGAGAAAGTTGAAAAAGGTTTGTGGTTGGTGAAATCCCTACACCTGACTTCCATCATAGTGACACTGTAATCACACATTTAGAAATATGACATGAACAATTATATTTTTTCCTTTATCATTGAGGACAGAGTATGAAGGTTTGTAGTGAGAGCCCATAACATTTTTATGCTAGAGCAATAAACAGTAGAAAACCATTTTGACCTGTAAAAAAAATAGAATCATAGAAATATATGGCTGGAAGGGACCTTGAGAGGTCATCAAGTCCAGCTTCTTGTGCTGAGGTAGGACCAAGTAAACATAGAACATCCTTGGCAGGTATTCTTAAAAATCTATAATGAATGGGATTCCTCGGCTTCCGTTGGAAGCCTATTCCAGAGTTTAACCACCCTTATAATTAGAAAGTTTTTCCTAATAGGTAACCTAAATCTCCCTTGCTGCAGATTAAGCCCCTTATTTCTTGTCCTACCTTCAATGGAGATGGAGAACAACTCATCACCATTCTCTAGTTGAATATATTTCTTCTCAGAGAAGCTCATGAAAATTCAACAGTGTTAAGATATTCCCAAACTACTGAGGTAAATTATATGATGCATGTTTGTTAAGGAAATTACTCATAGATACTCAAACTGTGGATGATTTGAAGCAAATCTTAACTAGTGGAACAGAACAAAAATTCCTCTTTTCATTCATAAATGAGAAGTAACACTATGGACAATTTGAACACTCATGAATTTTGAGAGACAATTTGAATTCCAATGGGAATTATAAATACACCTGCAAAAAATACACTGTTGTATGCCTAATAATCTCAGTGTATATTTCCTGCCCTTAAACTCAAAAGTTTACACCTCATGCTGTGTTCACAAGGACACATAGTGTGGTCAAAATAATAAATGATTCAATAACCTATTTGTTAAAATTCATGATTTGTTTGAGTGATTTCCTTCAGTGCTGTTCAAAATATTCTGCATGAACTGGATAATTGACCCTGCAATATTTGAACTAACAGCACCCATAGTATATTTTGTGTCAGTCATTCCGCAGTTCACTAATCAACAGTGAAAGTCTAAGCTCCTTAGCGCACTGATCAGGAGTTGGGACTGCATGACTTGTCCACATTTTATATTCTTCAAACCTAAAAAGGAATGGTCAGGGAGTTCTACTTATAAATGTGTCATTCAGTATTTACTTTAAAAGAAAAGCTCACTAAAGGACTCTTAATATAGTTGACAAGTGAACAAACTGAAATGTACCCCAGCTGATTGCTAACAGCAAGATTACAGGATTAAAGGAGTTGTGTTCCTTTTCCTACTGTCTCTCTCAAAAAAATTGTAACAAAAAAATCCCCCACATAATATATTTCTTTAACCTTTCCCATTGTATTTCTGGCGATAGCGGGGTATTTAGTATTTGAGACCAGCATTCTACTTTGGGTTAATCCACATAGGTCTCCCTCTTTTGCTGTATTATCTTGCTATTGTTATATTTTCATCATTATTCATTATGAGGACAGCATAACTAGGAGTTAACTGCAGGATATGTGTTCCTATATCTGCTGTACCTCTTTTGCCTACTGAATGCTTCAACTGGGCAATTGTGAAAAGTCATCTCGTCCCAGTTACTCTGAACCACATCTCTAAGTATATTTTATGTGTAATAGGGTTCTTATTTTTCCCCCGTGAGGAGAATTTTGTATTATATTCCCATTCCTCCTGAAGTGCTAAAGATCCATCTACATTTCCCCCCTCAATGTTAACCTTTGAAGGTACCCCTAAGGGCTAAATCAAAGTCACTATCCTTTTTAGTCAAGGGCACTAGCTGGGATTCTCTTTGGAACCTGCTAACACCATTTCTGAATTAGCTGAAGGGATGGCTGTTGAGTGCCATGGCAGTTCTTTTCTGCTGTGGGGCTGATTGCATTTTGTCTTCCTTTGTATATATTCCAGAGGGTTAAACACCCTAGAGACCACAGGATCTGAATTCCTTTGCTATGGTTTGATGTGCTCCATTTTGCCCCTCACTGGCAGAAGTCTTTCCAGGGGGAATACACAAATATGTGTATTTGTATTCTCATGTCCATGAATATCAGTCAGCAACTTGGTGCATCACGTTTGGAGTCTGGCTCTCATCTTTCAAGTGTGGGGAGGTACTAGCTGCATATTTCAGGTGCCAGTGTACGTTATTGTCATCCATAGACAAATGTGCTTTTGAGCTAGTGCCACACACACCAAAAACAAAAACAAAAAAAAAAAGAGAGAGAGAGAGAGAGGAATGAATGATTGATATGACTTTTGACTTGATTTTTGTCAAGACTTTGGCATGTCATTTGCTGGAATACCTAATCTAATGAATGCCTTTTACTCCTCCAAGATGTGCAGTCTAGTGCTATGCTATCTTTTTTCCACCTTGATATCCAAATGTCAGTCATCAGTGGGAAAATTATTAATGAATAGGTAGCAGGCAATTTATCCTGTAGAAGTTAAATATCTATCTGGGTTAGTGTAAGAGGTGTTTTCCAAAGTGTGAATTTTGCATATAAATTTGTGCTTGCGAAAACTTCATTCACACATATGGGACATATGTCTTTGTAAGTCACCTTGAAGTGAGTATTTAATGTATGTGGTAATGCTTAAAAATTAATGTTCTATGTATGCAGCTAAGAAAGGGAAAGTCATTGCCAGCAGTAGAATTAAGGTTCCTTGTGTCCCAAGAGAGTACTCTGACCATGGAGTTAAAGTAGTAGCTATTTGTAGCCCAAGGCAACGGAAGCTTTGGTATTTTGCCATAGACTTCATTACAGCAATCCAGCAGGGTTTTTTATTCAGTCAGGATTCAGATCTTAAAGCCAGCAGGAAGTGCAGTGGTACTCTACCTCTGTTCTCCTAATGTTAAAAACTTGGTGACACAGTAAAATAATCTTCCCGTTAATTAACACTGAATTACAGTGGAAATGCTCTAGCAGTACTTACGATATCCACATTTGCACCAGATGATTTAATCATGATTAATGTTATCATAAGACGTACCAAAGGAATTAATAATGATTAAGCCATTATTTTAAAGTGTTATTGAAAATGCAAAAGATCTTTGTTCATTACAGTAAAAGCTTTTTAAAACATCAACAAACTTTTGTTCTGGCTTGCTGCGCTCTTTGTATCTTTTGTGCAAAGATCCAGTTGCCCTCTTCAAATCAAAGTTCTGGTTGGCATGGTGAGCATTTAATCTAACCATATCCCTATTTGAACACATTGATATGAGAAGTGACAGTAAGACAAACATTTTTAATTCAAGACTGGAAACATTTGTATTCTGACTGGCCCAAAGCATGAATATCTCTACTTTGTTTTCACTCACTTCTTACTCAGGCAAAGCTCCCATGAGAACATGTGAATTTTGGTGGAGTAAGGACTGATTGAAAACTGAGTAAGAATGATAGGCCTTAGCGTTTTATGTCCAGAAGTTTTTGTGCTGAAAGGAGAAGGCAAAGAAAGTGAAACAGTAAGACCCTGCCTATACTATAGCAATAGTTGAGTCAGGAGAGTTGGTCACAACATGGTTGGCCCCTTGACCCTTGCAGCACAATTAACATTTATAGAGTACACAGGACCTTAGCATGTTTCTGTACAGGTCCAGCTCCAGGCACCAGCTTTCCAAGCAGGTGCTTGGGGCGGCATTCAGAATGGGGTGGCAGTCCGTGTCCTGAAGGGGCTTTTGGGCGGCAGCTCCGCTGCTCTTCCGGACGCTGCAGCAATTCGGCGGCATTGCTTGGGGCTGCAAAATTGGTAGAGCAGCCCCTGATCCTGTAATTGAGATGAAACTGTGGACAGTCCAAGGATGTAGCTTGGTTCCAGGGAAATGATTAGGTCTTGGCTTCTCAACAACAAGGAACGGTCTTGTCCACCTGACAGTTTTTAAACTTGTTGATCATGTTTGTAACTAGATCACTTGACTCACTTATAATCATAGTGTAGGCTGCACCTAAGACTTACATAAAATTGCATATTAAATGCAGACACCACAAGAGACAAACAATCTTTGTGGTTCATAAATTGTAGCTGTTTTTTTAGACAGCTGCTAACTGATACTGGAAACAGCATGGCTTCATCTTTTAGAGTATTTCTTAGAGAGCTGCATTGGGAAGCTTCCTACAAGGGATTTACCCAAAGTTGTCAGAAGCCATCACAATTCACAATTCAAAGCTATAGCTACCGTAAGGTACAGAAAAAGAGAGAAACATCTGCTCAGCCTGATAACTTCTTAAAATATAGAGCTATTTGACAACAATTATTGTAGTTACTTTTCAAACAGAAATATATATATTTAATGCAGAATATGTGTCATGGTTTTAAATAGTTTCATATTTGCAGTTGGAAACAGCTTATTTATTATCTCCTTCTGCAAGCAGAAGAAGTCTGTGTGGATTATAGATAGGTTATTTTTCTTTGAAATAATGCCAGCTATTAGAGCGGTCAGAAAACAGAATTTCTATCTCAGGAATTTTCAACGTTTTGTCCCAAATGGGACAAAAAAATTGAATTTTTCAAAATTTACTGTAGAAGGGAAATGCTGAAATATTTGACGTCATCAAAGCATTTCATTTAAATAATGTCAAAAAATGTCATTCAAAATTTTGTTTTGATAATGTTGAAACATTATAACAGTGTCATATTAAATACCATGTTCTATAATATAATAAAATATAAAAATTTAAAGTTTAAATGAAATGATAAAGGAACAAAATTAAACAAAGTCTAAACAAAATAAGAAAGTCAAAAATAAATACTCAATTTTTATTTGAATTGTTTTTAAAGTTTTCCCTCAAAAAAATCATTGCAAAACATTTTGATTTCAATGAAACAGCATTTTTTGACAGAAAACTGTTCTGCTGAAAAAATCTCCACCATCTCTACCAGCTATATACTTTGAGGCATGCATTCCTTTCTGAAAAGGATCATGAATTTCAGACATGGCAATTTGTGCAGCACAGGAATAGGATAGACAAGGACAGACATTGCTGCTTCCAGAAAGAATTCACAGAATTTGCATAATTGTTTGAGTAAAAGACTTTACATGTGTTTGAGTTGAGAAGTTCTGTCTGATTTTGGATTCTATGCAAGTGAGGATTGGAGAGCAGATATTCATGTGAGAGTAAATGGTGGGGGGTATCTGCGTCATTTTTCTTTAGTTACGTTGGAACTGCAGGAAAATAGAGGGGTCTAATACAAATGCTTGTGCGCTTGGCTGACAAATCCAGAAAACTGGTGACTATATGTCATCAATTCCTCTCTGGACAAAGATAATTTTTTTCATATCTTTACTTAATTCCCTCACTAAGGCTGTAAAATCTCCTCTGTGTTCAGGTGTGGAAGGGATGAAAATAGCAGAAAATGTGCTAAAATGGCTCAAAATCTGTCAGAGGAGAGGGGAGAGAAGCCAAAGTGGCATCATCCTCTCATCTCCTTTAATCTTGCGTAAATTCTTCATGCTAACACAGTGTATTTGTGGTCCCACAGGGGGTTTCTGGATGCATGAGAGAGGGATTGTGGCTGGATGATAGCCATTATGTTCAACAACATCACCTGACAAACCATGCTACAGAAAATTCCGAAATTAGTATTAATTTCTCTAAGTTCCAGCTTCATACTTTCTAACCTGCTTGGTGAGGGTGTTTGTGGAGAAAGGGACCCACTGGCATCAAATTCCAGGTGGAGCTATGTTGCTATGTAGAAGCAGGGCTCATGGGATAGTACTGAAGGCTCTGCATGAATGACCCAGTCTTACCATCTGAACTGGATGGTTATGCCCCCGCCCACTCTGTGGGGAGACAAACCCCATCCCCTCTGACTTCAGGGTTCTTTGAAAACTCTGTGACTGTAATCTTGGAGTCTTCCGTGTCTCATTTAGGCCACTTGAAGGTTCTCCCCTGGATACATATGATCTATCTCATAATTACACACTTACTTGAATATATCCTTGAGCTAAGTGAAAGAAATGTGTATGCTATAGATACCCTCCATTTTGCACAAACATATCTCGTGCCCTCTTCTGTCTGGTGGGTGAAAAGCTGAGATAGCCGCTAGATGAACCTTGATCATTGAGAGGGACAAGCCCTGGAGCTTGAGATCCAGGAGGCAGTCCAGAATAAGCTGCAGTGAAGCCCACTTGGGATGAACATCTTTGTCCACAATTCAACAGGTGAAGTGTCTCTAGTTGGCCATGTAGGTTGCTCTGGTGGAGGGCTTCCTGCTTCCCAACAGAACGCACTGAACCTTCGCCGAGCACTGCTGCTCCTGTGTGTTTAACAATGCAGTCGCCAACCCATCAAATATAGCACTGCCAGGTTGGGGTGCAGAAGACTGCCATGGTTCTGGGACAACAGGTCTGACTTGAGCGGTAGCTAGAACGGGGTTGCTACCAAGAGGCCCAGCAGGATGCTGAACCAGTGTTGGTGTGGCCACGCTGATGCTGTGAGGATGATCCTCTCCCTGTCCTGTTTGATCTTCATGAGGACCCTGGGCAGCAACAGTACAGGAAGGAAGGCATACATCAGATCCCCTGACCATGGGAGCAGAAAGGCATAGGTCAGGGCTCCCCCTCCAATCGAGCTGAAGACGTGACACTTCCTGTTCCGCCTGGACACGAACAAGTCCACCTGGGGAGTTCCCCGCCTGCAGAAGATGGAGCTGACCACCTCTGGATGAGATGAGACCACTTGTGGAGAGATGAGAACGTCCTGCTGAGGCGATCTGCCAACGCGTTCTTGGACCCTGGAAGGTGAGCAGTTACGAGATGGATATTGTACTGTAGACAGAAATCCCAGAGGCAGACGGCTTCCTGGCAAAGGGCCGATGACCTGGCTCTGCCCTGCCTGTTGATATAGAAACTGTAGCCGTGTTGTCCGTCAGGACCTGGACCACCCTGTCTTGTATATGAGGTAGAAAAGCCCTGAGTTCCCTGACATTGATATGAAGGGAACGATTGTGACTGGACCAAATATGGCATACGCAAGGGGCCAACCCCTGGGGCGTTTTAAATGTCTACCCCAGATATTTTATGGAAGTGGTGTATGCTTAAATACAAGCTTTCTCACTCAGACCCTAGCTTCTCTTTGTCTCAGACCGTGTATCAAAGAGGAAATCTGTGTTTGATGTCACAGACTTCAACCATGGAAATGATGGCGATGTCACAAATTCAACATTATTAGGATCTTGCCACAGGATCAGGCACAATAAGTGGGGTGTAAAGAGAGACAATCCCAACTGAAATCTGTCTATCTATCTATCTACCTATCTACCTATCTACCTACCTCACAGCCACAGTTTACAAACTTCATGTGTTAAATTGATTTATTAAAATATATAATAAAAGTTCCAAGCAAACCTAACCTGAAGGATGACCCATCACTCTCACAGATCTTGGGAGACAGGCCAGTCCTTCCTTACAGACAACCCCCCAACCTGAAGCAAATACTCACCAGCAGCCACACAACAAAAACACTAACCCAGGAACCTATCCTTGCAACAAAGCCCATTGCCAACTGTGTCCACATATCTGTTCAGGGGACACATCGTAGGGCCTAATCACACCAGCCACATTATCAGCTCATTCACCTGCGCATCTACCAGTGTGATATATGCCATCATGTGCCAACAATGCCCCTCTGCCATGTACATTGGCCAAACTGGACAGTCTCTACGTAAAAGAATAAATGGACACAAATCAGACGTCAAGAATTATAACATTCAAAACTAAAAAAATTAAAACATTCAAAAAAAAAAAAACATTGAACACTTCAGTCTCTTTGGTCACTCGATTACAGACCTAAAAGTGGCAATTCTTCAACAAAAAAACTTCAATAACAGACTCCAATGAGAGACTGCTGAATTGGAATTAATTTGCAAACTGGATACAATTAACTTAGGCTTGAATAAAGACTGGGAGTGGATGTGTCATTACACAAAGTAAAACTGTTTCCCCTTGTTTATTGCCCCTCCTACTGTTCTTGTAAAGTGCTGAAAATGGCCCACCTTGATTATCACTACAAAAAGTCCCCCCCGCCCAACCCCGGCTCTCCTGATGGTAATAGCTCACCTTTCCTGATCACTCTTGTTACAGTCTGTATGGTAACACCCATTGTTTCATGTTCTCTGTGTATATAAAATCTCTCCACTATATTTTCCACTGTATGGATCCGATAAAGTGAGCTGTAGCTCACGAAAGCTTATGCTCTAATAAATTTGTTAGTCTCTAAGGTGCCACAAGTACTCCTCTTCTTCTAACAGTAAGTGCATCTCTTGATATCTCATTGTCAAAGTCCTCATCCATTTACTCTGTCTCCACACTTTGTTATTGGTGTTGTGTGTATTAAGTGTCATTTGGATTACGTATGCCTCAGGAGTTTGGATTGCATACTCCTCAATTATTTGACTGTATAATGCCATGTGCATCTATGTTGGTAAATAATGATTCTGTAAGATTCATTTAAAATGTATGTTTCTTTATTGTGAAAGTACATTTTCAGTAAGGGGACTGACCAGAACTCTATCTCTTAACCTCCTTTCTCTCTCCCTCTGTCTTATCTACTTTAAATATCTATTTAATGGTTTCAGAGTAACAGCCGTGTTAGTCTGTATTCGCAAAAAGAAAAGGAGTACTTGTGGCATCTTAGAGACTAACCAATTTATTTGAGCATAAGCTTTCGTGAGCTACAGCTCACTTCATCGGATGCATACTGTGGAAAGTATAGAAGATCTTTTTATAAACACAAAGCATGAAAAAATGGGTGTTTACCACTACAAAAGGTTTTCTCTCCCCCCACCCCACTCTCCTGCTGGTAATAGCTTATCTAAAGTGATCACTCTCCTTACAATGTGTATGATAATCAGGTTGGGCCATTAACTCAGCCTGGTCCAGTCCACACAAGAGATCCACTTCCTGGACACTACAGTGCTAATAAACGATGGTCACATAAACACCACCCTATACCGGAAACCTACTGACCGCTATTCCTACCTACATGCCTCCAGCTTTCACCCTGACCACACCACACGATCCATTGTCTACAGCCAAGCTCTGCGATACAACCGCATTTGCTCCAACTCCTCAGACAGAGACAAACACCTACAAGATCTCTATCAAGTGTTCTTACAACTACAGTACCCACCTGTGGAAGTGAAAAAACAGATTGATAGAGCCAGAAGAGTTCCCAGAAGTCACCTACTACAGGACAGGCCTAACAAAGAAAATAACAGAACGCCACTAGCCGTCACCTTCAGCCCCCAACTAAAACCCCTCCAACGCATTATTAAGGATCTACAACCTATCCTGAAGGATGACTCAACACTCTCACAAATCTTGGGAGACAGGCCAGTCCTTGCCTACAGATAGCCCCCCAACCTGAAGCAAATACTCACTAGCAACCACATACCACACAACAGAACCACTAACCCAGGAACCTATCCTTGCAACAAAGCCCGTTGCCAACTGTGCCCACATATTTATTCAGGGGACACCATCACAGGGCCTAATAACATCAGCCACACTATCAGAGGCTCGTTCACCTGCACATCCACCAATGTGATATATGCCATCATGTGCCAGCAATGCCCTTCTGCCATGTACATTGGTCAAACTGGACAGTCTCTACATAAAAGAATAAATGGACACAAATCAGATGTCAAGAATTATAACATTCATAAACCAGTCGGAGAACACTTCAATCTCTCTGGTCATGTGATTACAGACATGAAAGTTGCGATATTACAACAAAAAATCTTCAAAACCAGACTCCAGCGAGAGACTGCTGAATTGGAATTCATTTGCAAATTGGATACAATTAACTTAGGCTTGAATAGAGACTGGGAGTGGCTAAGTCATTATGCAAGGTAACCTATTTCCCCTTGTTTTTTCCTACCCCCAGCCCTCAGACGTTCTTGTTAAACCCTGGATTTGTGCTGGAAATGGCCCACCTTGATTATCATACACATTGTAAGGAGAGTGATCACTTTAGATAAGCTATTACCAACAGGAGAGTGGGTTGTGTGTGTGTGGGGGGGAGAAAACCTGGATTTGTGCTGGAAATGGCCCAACTTGATTATCATACACATTGTAAGGAGAGTGATCACTTTAGATAAGCTATTACCAGCAGGAGAGTGGGGTGGGGGGAGAGAAAACCTTTTGTAGTGGTAAACACCCATTTTTTCATGCTTTGTGTGTATAAAAAGACCTTCTATACTTTCCACAGTATGCGTCCGATGAAGTGAGCTGTAGCTCACGAAAGCTTATGCTCAAATAAATTGGTTAGTCTCTAAGATGCCACAAGTACTCCTTTTCTTTTTATCTATTTAATGTAATTTCGGCCTCAGTTCTTTATTACAGGCAAATGCAGCTCTGACATAGTGGACAACGATGGCTGCAAGGAGCTGATTACAGCTCCCTGATCATCAGCTGCTCAGCTCCAGCACAAGCTAGAGTAGGCCTCTTGAGCAACTTAACACAGCAGCTTAACACCCATGACTGACCTGTGTCAGCTGGACTCAGGCTCGTGGGGTTTGGACTGAGGGCAGGGGTGAAAGTAACTTGAAGAACTTACCAAAACGCAGGGAGGCCGGGGTCCTAGGCAAAGTGCGCGGGCGGCTCTGGGGCCCCGGAAGGAGCAGGGCCTTGGGCATCAGGGGTGGGGCTCCGGCGACGATTTAAAGGGCCCAGGGCTCCAACCGTTGCCGGGAGCCCCGGGCCCTTTTAAATCGCTGGGCCCTGGGGCAGCTACCTCTTTTGTCCCCCCCGTCAGTGGCCCTGCCAGTATGGCGCTTAAAGCGATGCCGCGGCAGTGCTTTAACATCAGTTGTGTACGGGCTGGTACCGGCGGCCACTTTCTCACCAGTACACCATACCAGCCCGTACCGGCTTACTTTCATCTCTGACTGAGAGGCTGTAAAATTGCAGTATAGATATTTCAGGCTTTGTCTGGAGCCTCACTCTGGGACCCTGTGAGGGTAGAAGGTCCCAGAGTCCAGGTGCCAGCCCAAGCCTGAACATCTACGCTGCAATTTTTAGCCCCAGAGCCTGAGCCCTGTGAGCCCATGTCAACTGACGTGGGCCAGCCACGGCCATGCCACGGGTCTTTTATTCCAGTGTAGACATACCCTTTGTGCTCTAACTTCTGCTGCTGTAAGATTTGTGACTGAGCTTGTGCCAGTGGGAGTTCAGGAGTAGTGGGAAGTAGCATCACCAAGCCCACTCTCACCTTAGGCCGGGGCAGGTGGGACATTCTGGAGGTAGGAAGGCAGCTATCCCACTTCTACCAGCTGTACACCAACGCAGATTCCTCCCCTACACAGGGGGAATTGTCCAGGGGGGATCTCCAGATGGTTTAAGTTCATTATGTGCTACACAAACAGGTAAACCTATCCAACCAAAGAGTTTGGCCCGTAATCTGACACACTTGTTGTTATGGTATCTAAGTGATCTGTCTATGAGACAGTTTAGGCCATTGGACTGAGGCATCAATGGCACTCTCATTTATGTTTTTCCTCATATATATAAAATATAAATATTTGATTATATACCTGCTAATTTTTAGAATACCTAGTAAATGAGAGAGAGAGACGCTCCACAACTCTGTTATTTATATGATGTGGGGAAAAATCCAACACTCTTCCATTCATGAAATCTTGCACGTCTGGGGGTGGGGGTGATCTTTTCATTCATGCAAGTGTGTATTAGGAGGAGGGAATATCTTCAAAGAGAGAGGCTAATACATCCAAAAGGACCCTTAGGGGTATGTTTTCAAAGACGTCCTTGAGCTCTCACACAACTTTAGTTAATGGGATGTGTGCACCCATCACCCCTGCAGGGCTTTGAAAATGTGCTTATGTTTACCAGCAGCTAATTAGATATATTTTCTTATATCCTGGTATTTGTGTTTCAACAATTATTCAGGTGCTGTAAGTAAAAAGTAACTATGAATTTTAATTTTAAA
Source organism: Eretmochelys imbricata (assembly GCF_965152235.1). Classification (NCBI taxonomy): domain Eukaryota; kingdom Metazoa; phylum Chordata; order Testudines; family Cheloniidae; genus Eretmochelys; species Eretmochelys imbricata. The sequence continues at coordinate 249,101,197 of NC_135573.1, forward strand.
ATGATGAAATTTTTCCTTTCCTGCAATACATGTGCTTGCATGCAGCTGCCACCATGTTTCCAATTTGTCAGCCAAAACACCAAGATAGGAGAACACCTTTAAATTTCCACAGCAGTCTGAGTATAAAGGGCTTGATAGGGGGAATCACCCCATTGGACTTCAAAGGGTTTGAGATCAGGACCTGAACTATTACAATGCAGCCATTTGCGTGCATGTGTGTGTTCATTTTAAACTTAATCAAGGAAGCGTTTCTTAGGAGGTCACATTAGATGGTCACAATGTGCCCTTCTGATCTTCATATCTATGAAGATAATTTAATGATACTTCTGAAGAGCACTATATGATAACGCAAACTTAAATTTGATGTTTGAAGACAAATAGCTGCTAAATAGGAAGGATCAATTATATCTGATTAGTGGTAATTATTTGCTCTTTTTAAATTTATTTTCCTTTTCATCAGAAAGTTAATATTATGGCCAAGGTGGAATTGAGATAACAAAGTGCCTCATTTTTATTTTCTTCAGCTTTATAATATTGTAACTCCACTGACTTCAGTTGAGCAGCTCCTGTTTCTACTGGAATGTTTGAGATCAGAATCCAGTCCAATATTTCAAGAATTTTGGCAAAATTTAGGATGATCTTTTCCTTATCTTGTCACCTCGTATGTCTCTCAAACATGTGCACCAACTGTGCTGTGTAAGTAATAGGTCAGATTGACTGGTATTTTTCTGATATTTCTATACAATGATACATCTGGAATATCAAGAACATCAATAACATCATTCTAAGCTAATGATATCTGACAAAGTGCAGATTTATTTTCACAAAAAGAGACTTCCAAGATGGCTAACACTTTCCTTTTAAACAGCATGACATTGACAACTTTCTCTTTAGAATATTGACTGTACAAAAATTGCAACAAACTGTGGATTAAAATTTGAAAATCTTTCAAAGTAATTTAGTTGCTTGACTCGAAGGCACTTCTCTATTCACTTTCTCCACACTATTCATGCATTTATAGGCCTAATCATTTTTGTTGTCCTTCACTGTACTTTTTCCAATTCTAATATCTTTTTTTGAGATGGGACAACCACAACTGCATGTGGTAGTTAAGGTATGGGTGTACCATGTATTTATATAGTGGTATTACGCCTTATTATTTATCTCTTTCCTAATGATTCCTAACACTGTCACCTTTTTTATCTGCTGCTGCACAATGAGCAGACGTTTTCAGAGAACTATCCACAATGATTCCTAGGTCTCTTTCTTGAGTGGTAACAGCTAATTTAGATCCCATCATTTTGTATGTATAGTTGGGATTATGTTTTACAATGTGTATTAGTTTGCATTTATCAACATTGAATTTCATCTGCCATTTTCCTGCCCAGCCACCCAGTTTAGTTAGATCCCTTTGTAACTCTTTATAGTCAGCTTTGTATTTAAGTAGCTTGGGTAATTTTGTATTGTCGCCAAACTTTGCCACCTCAGTGTTTACCCCTTTTTCTAGATCATTTATGAATATGTTGAACAACACTGGTCACAGTACAGATCCTTGGGGGACCCTGTTATTTACTTCTCTCCACTGTGAAAATTGACCATTTATTCCTAACCTTTGTTTCCTGTCTTTTAACCAGTTACTGATCCACGAGAGGAACTTCCCTCTTATCCCATGACTGCCTACTTTACTTATGAGATTTTGGTGAGGGACCTTGTCAAAGTCTTTCTGAAAGTCTGTATCCACTGGATCACCCTTGTCCACGTTTTTCACCCTCCCCAAAGAAGTCTAATATATTGGTGAGACATGATTTCCCTTTAAAAAAGCTGTGTTGACTCTTCCCCAACATATGTTCATCCATGTGCCTCATAATTCTGTTCTTTTCTATAGTTTCAACCAAATTGCCTGGTACTGAAGTTAGGCTTATTGTCCTGTAATTGCCAAGATCATCTCTGCAGCCTTTTAAAAATTGGGATTATATTAGCTATCCACCAACCATTGATATAGAGTCTAATTACAGGTGTCTATGTCTGTGAAAGTGGTGGGGTTTAGGGCACATACATCTCCTCAGCACCTCCCATTGGCTAGTGTAGGTGGCTTCCCGCCTCGTGTGCTGGCTTTGTGGATTGCATTCTAAGGTGTTTATCTTTCCCCATTCGTTGTATAGGGAGCCTAGGCATCTAACTCAGGTTTGTGGATCTCAGTACTGTTCCTGTAACTTTCTAGATGCCTAAAGGTGACAGCAGTAATGATAACGCCTAACAACACCCAAGTCCCTTTGTAGATCCTGAGTCTCTAAGGGTATGTCTACACAGCAGTTAAATACCCACAGCTGGCCCAAGTCAGCTGACACGGCTTTGTGGGGTTTGGGCTGTGGGGTTATATGCCGTATAGACATACAGGCTCGGGCTGGAGCCCAATTTCTGGGACCATCCTCACTATCAGGGTCCTTGAGCCTGGGCTCCCGCCTGAGCATGAATGTCTACACTGCAATTTTATAGTCCCACAGCCCAAGCCTTGCAAGACCATGTCAGCTGACCTGAGCCAGCTGTGAGTATTTAATTGGTGTATAGACATACCAAAGGGGCAGATCCTCAGCTGATGTACATTGTCATAGGCCCACTGAAGTCAAAGTGTATGGTCATAGGTCCATCCATCTCCCACTGAAGTGCATGCAGAGTATTGACAAATATATATGGGTATATATAAACACACACACACACACTCAAGATATAAAAACCTGATACTTGGAGAAATATATTTAGGGCTGGCTTCACCAACCCATCCAGTGGACTCAGGGGCTCATAGAGAGCCAGTTCTGATCCAGTGCTGCCCAGCTCCAGCATAAGTTAGAGCCTCACAGCAAGCCCGTCAGGGATGATGCATCAATGCAGGATGAGGAAGCTGCCTACCCAGCTCATCCCTGCTGTACTGCCTCCCTTGCTTGGTGCTGAGTTGGGGAGGGACAGTTGATGCAGGAGGTGACAGCTGCCTCTTTCTGCTGGTGGAGAGTTCCCCTACATAAGGCTTCTGTGTCACTTATCCGGTATTACTTCGATTTAGCAGATTGGATATTCTGGGCCTTCTGGCGCATCCTGCAATCCCTTTTACAGTGAAGAACAACTATGCCCACCAATAATGGAAATAATCAGTGCTTCCTTCAGGAAAGCATATCTACCAAGCTCGTTGAAAAATGCAATTATTTACTCAATCCTCAAGACTCGACCCAGTAGAGCTCTTAAATTACCATGCCATCCCCAACCTTCCATTCGTTGGGAAAGACCACTGAGAAAATAGTAACCACCAAGCTTCAACAATGTGTGACATCAGCCAGTATGCTGGTACCTCACCATCAGCATTCAGACTAAGGAGCAGCACAGAGACAGCTCTAGTGGCACTTAAAGCTGACCAGTTGGTGGCCACTGGCACAGGCAGAATCTTCATGTTCACAATGCTGGACCTTGTTGCAGCCTTTGACCCAGTGGACCGCAAGCTACCTGTATGATATAGCAGGAATAGACATCCCAGCATTACAGTTGCTCCAATCATTTCTCTCCAGCAGAACTCAGAGAGTAGTAGTGGGTAACTGCTCTTCCTCTCCAAAGGCCCTTACCTTCAGGGTCACACAGGGATCCATGTTGTCTCTTCTTCTTTTCAACATATGAGACCACTGGGGGAGAGAGATGCCGTAGGCTTAGCTGCCAACAGCATGTCAACGACCCTCAACTATCTTCCTCATTCTCAACTGATGCAACCTCTGACGCTACTAAAATGTCAGAATGCCTACAGGAAATCAGCTTTTGGATGAAGCTGCCTCCGGATTAATCCAGGCAAAAGCAAAGTGATGCTGGTCAGAAAGGGGATCACTTTGAAAAAGAAGCTGAGATGCCTGGACAAGGACCTGGCCAGAGTGATCCTTGTAGTCGTCACATTCAGGCTGGAGTACTGTAATTCACTATATCTGAAGCTAAATGTGAAGATGCAGGTGGTACAGAATGCAGCTGTCTGCTTTTTCCATGATTAGGGCTGTTCAGGCCCATCCTAAAGTCCCACCACTGGCTCCTAGTTATCTTCTGATGCCTGTTTAAGGCCTTCGTTTTTAGCTTTCAGAGCAACAAATTGATCAAACTTCAGTTACTCTGAAGACTGAGTTTTGATGTATGAACAACCTGAATATTGCACTCCAACCTTGAATATTGCACTTCAAGGACAGTGAAGATCTCAAATTCCAGGGTGAAATTAATGAGAGTTGGGTAAAGCATCTTCAGTCACGGGGATCTGGCGGTACAACAAACTTCTAGAGAAGATAATTGAATCCAGAGTCTGACCGTTTTTAGGAAATGCTGCAAAATCTTCCTCTTCGAAAAAGCGTAAGAATGATGCTCACAAGACTTACACCACTCCTACCCAGTAAGACCCAACCAAAGAACAAAAGAGAGGAATGAATAAAACGTAAATAATCAAAAATGAACTCTACCTGAAACAGAGATTTTGCTCAACAAGATATAAGTGCTAATCTATAAAATCCACTAATGACCTTGCTGTGATTGTTTTTATGCAAAAGGTGCTCAGATACTATGGTGATGGGCAGCAGTATATAAACCTTAGATTGATTATGGGTCTACTCACATACTTAAAGCTATGCAAATGCTTAAGTATGTTTCTGAATTAGAGCCTTAGTTACTTGAATAGTTCTATAGACTTCCATGGGGGTACTGAAATGAATAAGGAGCAGGTCTTATATGTAGCCAAACTATTTCACCATGCCTCTGAGATGATGAGTTGTGAAGGTCTAACACCACCAGCACTGTGAAAAAACTGGAAGTTTATATTCCTCAGTTTGTGCTCCATACTGCTGATACTGCATTTTTGTAAAAAGGAGAGCATGTTTCTGCCATGTTAACATCATCCCCATTTCATTGGTGTCAGAGAGGTGATCTTTAGAGGTCTCATGACCTTTAATATCATGACACAGATGCTTGCTCCATTGTACTTGTGGATCTGCACCTGACAAGGGAATCTGGGATTAAATCGGTAGTAGGGTACTTAATTTCAACTGGCTTCCAACATTACATTCTCACTATGTTTAGCTGTTGTGCTGATCTTACCCTTTTTCTTTCTGAATTATGTGCAGCTTTACAAACAAAAATGCTTAGCAGTTGTAAAAAAAAAATCTCAAAACCTTCAGAATATTTTTTCTGAATTATCAGTGTCTGCAAACACTGAAACTTGAATGCTGATTTTTTGTTTTAATTTTGCACTGTTGATTAATTAGCACTGAACCTCCCATCCTGTTCTGCTTTGATTTTTGTGTTCGAGGTGCAGACTGGGATGGAATATTTAGATTTTTTGTGTGCTCTTTTGGAAGTGAAAATTGGTTGAAAATTTTCACCACCCACAAGGTGTATTGATCTAACAGTTGTTTTGGTGGAGTATAGCCAGCTCTGCTACAGCTAATATGTCTAACTTCACTTATTCAAAGTGCTATGTGAACTTTAAATATTACTCATTTATGAGTGATATAGTACCATGAACTGCACAAAATCTTATTCCAACAGTGCTTAATTTTACTACATGTGAACGGAGGTGTCTGTACCTTTCCAGTCCCAGGTCTGCTTTCCTTCCAGCAACTAAACTAGTTTATTTAAATTATAATAAATATATTTTGCTTCGTCAACCTGCCTATATAAAACTAGGCAAAATTGCTTTTTCTAGAACTGCGAGGCTGTTGTTGGGTGTTTTTTGTTTGTTTTTGGTTGGAATTTTGACGGGGGTTCGTCAGCTGTTGTAATGAGTCTTTCTGTGCTATAATATGTACAGAATGAGGTAATCATCTCATGACCAACCATTTTATAAACCCAAATGCAAACAATCAAAGTTTTCCATCCACTGCATGTTCAACTAACCGTGAGATTTGAGGAGGAGTGGTGGTTCTGGGAAGATTCCCAGAGCTATTGCAGAAATGACATAACACAATTACTCTGAGAGGTCAGTAGACCCTTAATGCCTCACACACTGTGAAATGGATCCTAAGCACCTGTAAGTAGATCTGTAAACCTTTTCCTGTGAAGCATATTGTCATCGGAAAGAGCTCTATAGCTGTGACTTCGGGAGCGCCATCACTCCCACTGCACTGTGAAGGATATTCACATGAATACTAAACTGGCAGGTTGAAATTGGAATTGTATGGTTCACCGCATTTCACTTTAGAGACACTAAAAGGCCTCCTTCTCTCTGTATAGTCTTCTTAATTTCCTTCTGTTGAGTATCACTTGGCCTTTAGTTAACTAAGGCCTTTTAGGTTGCTGGAAATAAAATATCAAATTAAGTTCAAATAGCAGGCTGCCTCTCACCTGGAATCTCTCTTAACTTGATTCTTAAAAAAACACCACCAACCCATTATAATTTTCCCCATCACCTGCTTTTACACTGTATGGGCCAGACTGTATGAATGGTCAGGCGAGTAGAGCATATCCCTGTGCATTCGCCAGGCATGCTCCCATTCGAGGGTTCTAGCACTGCTTCCTCTAAGAACTACTGCCCATGCAACCATGAAAAAAGAGTGGGATGAGAATGATACCCACATCCCCTGCACCCGTTGACACAGGGGGACCTCATGTTACACCACTTACACAAACACCATAGCATATGCTCCCTAAAATAAATTCCAGCTAAATCATTCAGAATTCCTCTATGTTCCTGCTATAGCACAAATATTCTGGGTTCCCTCCATGCCTTTAGCTGTAAATCCTGGAGGAGAAGGTTCCGTGAAAAATATACACTGTATTGAATATGGTGCTTTGATGGAGAAACTTCCAAAAGATAAGGATTTGGTTCAAACCTCTTGAGTTTGCAACTTTGGGCTGGTATTCTCACTAGAAACTGGCTCTCATTTTCTATTGTTGTTTTGACACTTCTGCTTCCAGACCCATCTAGAAACCAGAAGCTGAAATTCAGCTGAACATTTCAGAACCTTTACAAATGTTTCCAATCAGTTTTAGAAATGAGCAAAGTTTTAGAGAGGGCAGTGGGGCCCTTTATTTATTTATTTATTTGGTTAAACCATTTATTCATCCATTATACAATGTATTTATTTGTGCCTGCGTTATATTGCTTAATGTTGTCCATGTCCAGGACATGTTGTCCAGGGCAACAAAAATGATTAGGGGTCTAGAACACATGACTTATGAGGAGAGGCTGAGGGAGCTGGGATTGTTTAGCCTGCAGAAGAGAAGAATGAGGGGGGATTTGATAGCTGCTTTCAACTACCTGAAAGGGGGTTCCAAAGAGGATGGCTCTAGACTGTTCTCAATGGTAGCAGATGACAGAACGAGGAGTAATGGTCTCAAGTTGCAGTGGGGGAGGTTTAGATTGGATATTAGGAAAAACTTTTTCACTAAGAGGGTGGTGAAACACTGGAATGCGTTACCTAGGGAGGTGGTAGAATCTCCTTCCTTAGAGGTTTTTAAGGTCAGGCTTGACAAAGCCCTGGCTGGGATGATTTAACTGGGAATTGGTCCTGCTTCGAGCAGGGGGTTGGACTAGATGACCTTCTGGGGTCCCTTCCAACCCTGATATTCTATGATTCTATGTAAGAGTAGGGTGACCAGGTAGCAAGTATGAAAAATCAGAACACTTTTTTTTCAGGTTGTGGTGTATAGTTGTGTATATAAGAAAAAGCCCCTAATATCAGGAGGGTCCTGATAACGTCAGGATGTCTGATCACCCTATGGAAGAGAGAGACTATCCTTATCGAGTTGTATTTTTTGGAGTCTGTTGTGTTAATCAGTTAATATCTCTGTAGCACTCAAAAATGTAAACAGCTATGGTCTCAGTCCAGCAAAGCAATTCAGCACATAGTTTTAAGCACATGAGTAATCCCATTCAAATGGATGGGATTATTTACATGCTTACAGTTAATTGTGTATAAGTGGCTGCAGGACTGAGGCCTATATGAATATTAAATGTATATTGTATTTCATACTATATCATTATTTTGTAGAACTGGGCCAAATCACTGAGGTCTTTACTCTGTTTTTACTTCGTTACATTTTCAACCTTTGAGACCAATTGAGTCTGATAACCTGCCACACAATTTGGGGGCTTTCTTATTGTCATCTGAATATGCCCCATGGGAAATTTAGCCGATGCTGTTTTTAAAAGGAAATTAATCTTGTTCAGAAAATGAAGCAAACTCTTCTCGGCATCCTCTTTAATTTCCACAAATATTTTTCTATGCTTAAGCAGTTGAATCCACCCTCTCTCTTCCCTTCCTTTTTCTGTCCACCTCCATCAATTCTCCTGTATCCAGACATAAGCTCCTCTCCTGTACCTTTCAAAAAAAAGTATCTCCTGTTCAGAAGTTCATGACACAAGGATCTTCCTCTCAACCTTTTAATTTCAGCAGCTCCGTTAACTCTTGTGCTTGTTACACTTCAGATTTCTGGTCAAAATTTCAGCTATGTTTTCTCTTATCCCTTCTCTTTATTACATGGTACATGCATGCTGAAGGTGTAGCAAGATGCTGTCAGGCATGTGTCAGTCAGTTTACATGCTTTGAAGTGCTTGTTCTCCAGAGACCTCCATTGACAGACCAGTTTCTTTCGCTTTAATCACTACTGTATGGATTTCTCTTCTGCAATTAAACTGCTTGGAACAGCATTGTGGTTCTAGCGATCACTTTGTTATATGGTGTAATAGGGTTGCCACTCCCCACTGCTTTGCTTCCTTGTGTCTAGGTCTGGGGAAGTAGTTCTCACTGCATTGGGTGCCCCCTGGCTGTTTGTTGCTCACTCTGCGATAATCTTTCTTGTAGTAACTTGGCCCTCTGGCCAGGACACCACCTGTTCCTGGGTTACAAAGTCCAACAGGATAACAGTCCAAATGCCTTCTCTGGACAGTGTTCAGTGCCAGCTTGGGCCTCTGTGCTACTATACCAGCGGCTGGCAGAGGAACTTGGGACTGCCTGCAACACCAGGTTCCAGCCAAGGGACCCTATAACCAGTATCCAGGTCCTCATTCCCCTGTCCCTGTTGCTGTTTCCCTGGGTCCCTTCCTACCAAGCCTCCCTATCTTCTCTTTCCTGCTTCTGGATTTACCACTGGAGCTTACTCTACTCCCTATAACTACTTCACCCCTCCTAACCTCCTGCCAACTCCTTACTCCAGGACAGGCTCTGAGGGCTTAATCTTCTCCTGTACTTCCTCTTTGTCCCTGATGACTTCCCTCGTTCCAAGGAGTGACTGCAGACTCCTTCCCCTGCAGCACACTTCTGCTTTCAAGCTCTTGGCTTGATGGGGCTGGCCCAACCCTTCTCCAGCTGGGCTTCACTCTCAATTAACCATGACCCCTTCCTCCCCTCAGGTGACATGAGGTAATGTAACTGGCCTCTCAGGCTCTTGTTAACCCTATCATGGCTAGTGTGGGGCACACATCTCATCACAAATGGTAATATAGATCTGCATTTGTTTTGCATGTCCCTGTATAAGTGAATGCAGAAAAGATTGCTGGATTGATTGCAGAGATGGGGGAAAGTTGCATTGCTGTTCTTAATGCCTGGAGTGCTTTGTCTGGTTAATTCTGGTACCGATTGATAGGAGCATGCTAACGAGGTCTGTGACTCCCAAGTAGTCAGTATCTACTTGAAACTTTTTGCAGTAATGGGCTTCTAATGCTTTTTGATGTCAGCGCTGCACTGACTGGCTCAGCATGGTCTGCATTCAACTCCATCCATGATAAGGACTGGGAACTGCATTAATTCCCCTTGGAGGAAGAGTTATCTTTCAGTGAGGGCCATAACCTTGAATTCATTGAGTTCTGGTGCTGAGCAATAATGCAAATCATTCTTTAAGGATTGTCCAATCATCTAGATGATCATGATGGTCTCTTCTGACCTTAAAATCTATCATTGTGAGTCTGTTTGTCTTTGCCTATTATGTGTATGAGTAGTTGGCATTATGTGATGGTTCTGTATTTATATCAAAGCACTCCCCCATTATGCTTGGAATGTTCTCCAAGAACAGGACCTGTAAGACCACTATTCTCTCGTCCTTCAAATTCTTCCTCAATACCAACCTTTCCCTTGACAACTATAAGCATTAGTCAGTTAGGGATGGCCAGGATCGGGGCAGATGGGTATAGCTGACTTTTAGAGTTCTTCCTTTATATTTAAACATATACATGCATTTAAGAATGTGTATTTTTGATCGTATTCTTCCCCACCCTTCTTACGTCACTTGTCTTCTAAGCTGAAAGGTTTTTCTGGTCAGGGATCTGACTTCATAGCATCTAACACAATGGGGCCCTGATTCAGACTGGGGGCTTCTGACTATTACTGTAATAGAAATATATTATTATTTATAAATAATAAATAATAATAATAAAAAAGAATGGTTAAAATCAATAACAATCTTTTCCATTTCCAACATAATTGCGGTAAAAGGATAATACAATGGGGCTGTTTGCGAGTGTGTCTTCTTCAGTGGAATGTCCAAATCCCACATTTGGACGCTAAAATCAATGCTAAGTGCTCCCCACAGTCATATAGTTCCCAGTCTTCCACGTGTCCCGTGTTTAGTGCTGTGATACTAGCTGAAAAATTGCATACTCATATTTCATGCAGAAGCTTAGATCAAAGCTAACCTATCTAAGGCAGAAAGACACTTTGGTCTACAAAACTGATCATTCAAGGTTTTGCTATCTTGAGGCTGCTTTTACTGTGAGAGACAGTGCATATGGTTCCAAACTTTAAAAAGCAGCTGAATATGTCATTGGTGATGCTGGATACTCTTAATATGTGATCTAGTCAGTTTTGAGCTGTGTAGCTAGATTTTATTACCAAATGTTGCAATTAGAAATCTGTGGTGTTTTTACATTTACATACTTCATGAGTAGCTGAGACCATTCAAAAACAAATTCTTTATGTGGGCATCCCACTTGCCAGAAACTCCAGTTCAAAATAAATACTGCTCAAGGCAACATTACCTGCTCGCATCTAGCTAAATTCAATGGCAGTAAAAAGTTGCAGGGAACCTTTTTTTTTCTGTTAGCTCTTCTCAGCCTACAGAAAAATCCTTTTGTTAAGCCTGCTGCTCTGTCCCCCAGGCAGACAGACAGATTCTACAGCTGCAAGACCTTTTACAAAACTTCTTAAAATCCTGCTGTGCTTCTGGTTCAAAATGACCCCACCGCTCTGCCACCATGTCAAGGTTCCTTCCCCACTCTGAACTCTAGGGTACAGACGTGGGGACCTGCATGCAAGACCCCCTAAGCTTCTTCTTACCAGCTTAGGTTAAAAACTTCCCCAAGGTACAAACTTTGCCTTGTCCTTGAACCCTATGCTGCCACCACCAAGCATCTTACACAAAGACCAGGGAAAGAGCCCACTTGGAGACGTCTTCCTCAAAACCCTACACTCCCTTTCCTGGGAAAGGCTTGATAAGAATCCTCACCAATTTGTACAGGTGAACACAGACCCAAACCCTTGGATCTTAAGATCAATGAAAAAGCAATCAGGTTCTTAAAAGAAGAATTTTAATTAAAGAAAAGGTAAAAGAATTACCTCTGTAAGATCAGGATGGTAAATACCTTACAGAGTAATCAGATTCAAAACATAGAGAATCCCTCTAGGCAAAACCTTAAGTTACAAAAAGACACAAAAATAGGAATATACATTCCATCCAGCACTGTTTATTTTACCAGCCATTAAACAAAAGGAAATCTAACATATTTCGAGCTAGATTACTTACTAACTAACAATTGTAAGCCTGCATTCCTGATCTGTTCCTGGCAAAAGCATCACACAGACAGATGAACTCTTTGTTCCCCCCCTCCAGATTTGAACGTATTTTGTCTCCTCATTGGTCATTTTTGTCAGGTGCCACAAAGGTTATCTGAGCTTCTTAACCTTTTACAGGTGAAAGGGTTTTGCCTCTGGTCAGGAGGGATTTTATAGCACTGTATATAGAAAGGTGGTTACCCTGCCCGTTATATTTATGACAGGGACATAGGAGATCTGTGTTTTCTTCTGTCAGGTTTCATTCATTCATTTCAGAGAGGAAGGAAGATTGTGTGGTTAAGGGACTCAGGAGATCAGGATTCAGTTCCCAGCTCTCCCACCTCCGTCTCTACAACTGTGACTGCCCATGCAACCTTAGGCATGTTGCTTAATGTCTCTGTGACTCCTTTCCCTATTCATAAAATGGAGATAATATTTACTTTATCACACCTTTTTTGTGTCTTGTCTGTTTAAATTGGAAGCTGGTCACGGCAAGGATGCTCTCTTCAGTGTATGTACAGCACCTAGCATGATGGGGCCTGCTGTATTAATTTAGATTAAATAAATGGATTAAAGGTGTTAACATAATTCAGGTACTGTCCAGGACTAAACAGTGTTAAACAAGGTTTGGCGTTTGGAATACAGAGACTTTAGCCTGCCTAAAACTATGGCAAACACACCATTAAAAATCATTTAAACTTTTTATTAAAACTACAGAAAAAAGCAAAAACAGTTTAAACAGTTGAAATGTAAAGTCTTAAGTAAGGCTTTTATTTTTATAACATTTCTTGTTCCTTTTTTCTTTATCTGGAGAGAGTTTTAGAAGGAAACCCTCCTTGTTTGACAGTCTCTTATATGGTATTAAAGATGGTAATAGCTGTCCTTTTGGGGAAAAGAGAAGTAGTTGAGGTGGGCTGGAGCTGCTGCTGTTGCTGCTGCTGCTGTTTGTCTGAGCCCATTTTATCTTAGGTGGTGTTTGGGATTCAGCTGGAGCTAGTAGGGGTGGCAATGCTGTCTGGATCCCTTTTTTGCCCCAGTGTGGTCAGGACAATTCTCAGGATCAGGATGCTGAAAACCCATGGTCTGAGGAAATGATGGGAGTGGCAGCCATCATGGAGAAGCTCACTCCAGTAGCCTCCATCTTTTTTTTTTTCATTTTTTCCCCTCAAAAATGTATTTCTTTAAAGACCCCAAAGAGTTGTGATGGGTGAAAGAGCCCATCACCTTATTATTTGTTTATTAATTAGCCCTACTTTTTGATATACTGACTTTGGTTTACTGAATTTTGGACTTAACATATTTTTGTTTACCAAGCATGATTTTAACACAGTCCTTGAGTTATAGCAGTAGGCCTTTTTGTTTAGACTAATTCCGTAGTTTTGGTCCAGACATGGACCAAACTATGAGGGTTTAATCGTATTAGCTAACGATTAAACCCTCAGTGGGAGGTGTTACTCTCACATCAGTCCTTGAGCATCCAAGTTGAAAATTTGAACCTAATGTTACCTTAATATTTTCACAAGAATAGGAGTATTAACTTTGGACTCTGGCTAAATTCTAAATCAGGTAATAACATTTTGCCTCCCTAAATTCTCCTGCAGTCCCAGTTCCAAGCTGTTGTATAATGGTGGAGTTCCATTCAAAACCATTGTGCAGTGTTGGACTTCTTGTCTAACATATGTATGCTGCTTTGGAACCCAGTGATACATGAAGCGCTTCTATACCTATATAATATATTATTACATATTATATTTTGGCAGGGGACTATGAAAGATACATATGTAGATATAAATAAAATATTTTTATAGTCCCCTGTAAACAATTATATACCTGCCACAACACTTTTATGTAGCTTATATATATATGTGAGTGTGTGTACATATATGAAATAATTATTATTAGCGAAGGATATACAGTGCTTTGGAATCCTTCTATGTTAACAGTGCTATGTAAATGCAAGACAAGTCAATCATTAGATCTTCCTCGTTTGATGCACATGTGTAATTTGTTATTATTAATGGCAGTTACATATCTGCTCCCTGAGTAATATATTCTATGCCATGTAGCGCTGTATATTCTACATTACATTACACTCCACCACTTCTGCCTCCTGAGTTCTTCCATTAAAAAATTGAAATTACAGAAGAAAATTTGATCCTGCTCTTTACACTCTGAAAGAATTTAAAAATGCATTATAAATACTGTGTGTTTTCCAAATCTTCTCTTGTCTATCCCTATGAAGAAAAGCAATAAGACCATTCCCATTGGTATAGCAAAATAATAAGAAACATAGATGAATGATACACAGAATATTATATTTTGCTTTTCCAAACACGGACTATTTGACACATAGGCACAGCAGCAATTTTTAAAAGGGAAATGCTCACAGTTGACAGTCCAAATATACTTTCATGTGAAGACTAATGTTCAGCATTTCAGTGATATAGGCACCCTTCTGCTACCCTTCAGTGCTTTGTCCATTCCATTTTTAAATGACCCAAGCTGTTGGGTTATCACCACTTCATGCAGGAGGCGATTTCATAGTCTAATAGTTTTCACCTTTAGGAAATGCTTTCAGAATATTTTGCCTCAGTGTGTCTTATCTGAATTCCATCCCAGTACTCCCAAACAAATCCCTATGGACTTCCCTAAACAGAGTCTCTCCTTCCTTGCTGTTTATATCCTTCAAATGTCTGTAGAGGATTATCATTTGCCACACCCTCTCACTTCAGCCTGATATGTTGCCTACCCAAGCTATTCATATTTAGAGCCCGGTGCATCCCTCTTCTTTGCAGCTTCCATTTAGGGTGTGATTCAGCAGTCAGTCAGATGGTGCTCAGTTTCTAAATTACTGATTTGGGCCAGAGGGAAAAAGCCATTTCACAATTTGGATGGAAATGTGCAAACAAAACAGTCAAAACAAAGAAGAAAGTGTGAAAAATGAGATGTAAGAGGTGGTGAAGAAGAAGAAAGATAAAAGGCAGGAAGGAAGAAAGGAGAGAAAGGAAGAAAGGAGAGTTTGAAAGAAAGCAGGGTTTGAAGTAGGCTAGTATTGGTGAACTAATGGAAAACTCCTCAGGTCTGTCAGAAATAAAGTATCTTCATCAATGAAAACAAAACAGATGTCAGTCTAAGCATGACTACATTAGACATCTTTTTAGCATTCTCAAGGTGAACCAGAAATGTGACCCTGAGCAGTGATTTGTATTCCGGGTCAGATATTAATTTTCCAACTCTTTTATTCTATTCTCCAGTAGGTAAGAGAGAAATATCCATTTACACATCCCCTCTTCCTCATCTCTGCAGTCCCCCATGGCACGAGACTCAAAATGTTTCATCCTGCATATCTCAAGAATGGGCTATAGGAACCACTGGTGGGTCATGGACTATGGATTGAGAGCTACTGCCCAAAGATGCAAGTTAATGGGGAGTTCAAATGGCCTCACAAACAATATGTGCTTTAATATGGCTAAATATAAATGTATACATCTAGGAACAAAGGCTGTACGCCATACTTACAGGACGGGGGACTCTATCCTGGAAAGCAGTGACTCTGAAAAAGATTTGGGGGTCATGGTAGATAATCAGCTGAACATGAGCTCCCAGAGCAACACTGTGGCCAAAAGAGTTAATGTGATCGTGGGATGCAATAAACAGGGGGATCTTGAATAGGAGTAGAGAGGTTATTTTACCTCTATATTTGGCACTACTGGCATACTATGTCCAGTTCTGGTATCCACAATTCAATTGATAAATTGGAGAGGGTTCAGAGGGGAAATACAAGACGGATTAAAGGATTCAAAAACATATTTTATAACTAGACAAATTCAGACTGAAAATAAGGTGTAATTTTTTAACAGCAAGGGTAATTAACCATAGGAACAACTTACCAAGGGTTGTGATGGATTCTCCATCACTGATCATTTTTAAATCAAGACTGGATGTTTTTCTAAAAGATTTGCTCTAGGAATTACAGTTAATAGTCTGGGAAACTATGTGATATACCCCTATATATCTCAGATTAGAATTGCAGCCTGACTGTTTAATTCTAATATAACCTGTTTATGCACACTGTAGCTTTCAGAGAATTCATGTGCAGTAGCTATAGCATTGGGGATGACCCAGAAAATATTCAGGTTAATATTGTATCATTCTACGTTGGATAATTTTCCACATCACAGAGCCGCTGCACATCTGGTAAAAGTTGTTCTGGAGTGGCACAGGAAGTAGGGGATGTTGCAGTTCATGACCAAGGTGTATTGGTATCTGCACAGTGCTTGCCTTACTTGTGCCTGGATCTAACAATTAGCTCATTTTTGTGACTAACAAATTTGCTTCATTTTTAGAGAAATAGTAACTAAGCGTGAGATTTTCATCTCCACTCCAGCTTCATTACACCAGGTAAAAAAACCAGAGTGGGGCAAAGACGCTCTAAACACACAAGAACATATAAACATAAGAATGACCATACTGGGTCAGGCCAAAGGTCCATCCAGCCCAGTATCCTGTCTACTGACAGTAGCCAATGCCAGGTGCCCCAGAGGGAGTGAACCCTAACAGGTAATGATCTAGTGATCTCTCTCCTGTCATCCATCTCCACCCTCTGACAAACAGAGGGTAGGGACAACATTCCTTACCCATCCTGGCTAATAGCCATTAATGGCCTTAACCTCAATGAATTTATCCAGTTCTCTTTGAAACCCTGTTATTAACAACCTCCTCAGGTTCACAACCTCCTCAGGCAAGGAGTTCCACATGTTGACTGTGGGTGGTATGAAAAAGAGCTTCCTTTTATTTGTTATTTGTAACACCCCAGATCTGGCAAGGGAAGATTCCCTTGGGATAGGAACTGTGGGAGACAGCTGTAAGATTGCCCTCTGAGGAACCCTTCCAAACCCCTTGTGTAGGAAGCTTGTCAGGGGAGGGGCTGGATCAGCCAGGGTGTGTCATGGGTGGGGGCACAGCATGTTGGCACTTTGGTAATCCAGGCAGCACTGTGGCCCATATTTCAGCTCTGAGGCTCCCAGGGGATGTCTAAATTGCACCAGGAGTCACTCCAGCTCCCACAGCTGCCCAAAATCTCAAGGGCACAATATCCTTCCTCCCTTTTGGCCGTGAGTTCTCTGCTGTGCCAGGCCTCACCTTAAATGTCATTTTTAGGGAGCTCACCACATTCTTCTCAGAACCCTGAGGATCTCCTATTCCGTTCCTTAACTCCCATGAAAGGCTTTATTTACTGCGTAGATCTTGTATTGCAGTCTTGCCATCTTTTTGGCTGATGAGGGCAGGATTTGGAGTTAGTCTGGCTGAGTAGGTCTTATTTTATGCCGATCAGTGCTGCACACTAGTCATCCAAAGAAGTTGCCATTGCTTTACAAGATGGCACTTTTCTTCAAGAGTCTGAGTACACTGTCTCTACTGGCTCGGACCAGGAGTCCTGGATGGAGATCATGTTCTTTCTCCTAAGAATCTGAACATGATGCCTCTGTTGGTCATGTGTCAAGAGACCCAGGGTGAAATCCTGACTCCACTGAAGTCAATGACAAAACTCCCGTGGTCAGTGGGACCATGGTTTCACCCCTGCACAGGACGCTGCACTGCCAGGGTCTGAGCACACTGCCTCTCCTGGTGATGAGAAGAAAGATTGTGACTAGTGAGGGAATATAAACATTGTATGTTTGTGTACAGTGTCCTATAGGAGCTTTTTTTCAAAAGAACATAGTGGGGGAGTTAATAACAATCTGTAAAAAGTTGATAATTATAACTTAGGGAAATAGACTCAGAAGTTAAAAATGAAGTTTCCTCTGTTTAGTCCCTGCTACAAGTGCCCTTTTTATATCTTGTACTGTATCTGCTGAGAGCCTTTGTAATTGTGCTGGTTGACAAGCTGTCTCAGGAAACAAGCCTTTGATTGTGATCGCCTCTGACAAAGACATAGGGCATGAGCATCCCTGGAAGCCCCATGTATGGATTTTCATCTTGTTTTATAAACCGGAGAGTTAAAATTGCCTAATGCAAAATGCACGGGAGACAAGCTATTTGAAAAGAAGAATTTAAGGAAGAATAACAATATTCACTGAGAAAATCAGAGTTTTAAAAGAACAGGTTTTTTTTAAAAGGCATCTATTAACTAAACTCAAGGTGATGGATTGTTAACCTGAGAGATTATATGACTCCATTATCTATTCTTTAAATTGCCCAGAAGCACTCAAACATGAATTATATGTTAGGCATATTGTTACAAAAAGCCTACAGAGAAGCATGTGCTAAAATGCCTTGCTTTTATATTGGGCTTTGAGCTTCCAAGGTATCCTTGGGTAGACTACTGACATTTTCACTCCGTTTTACCATTAAAAGGCCCTTGTCTTTCCAAATAATATTTTTGTCTTTTGTAAAATAGTTGAAGGCAGTTAACCTACATTCAAAAAAGAGGTAATCTAATCCAGTTTATTTTTCTAGCACTATAGTAATATGTTGCTTTACATGCTTTCTTTCATCCTGACCGCAAAGCTATTGATTGATTATGAAAAGAAACATCAATTAAATTCTGAATATTGAATACTTGCAGCTGCTTGATCATGAACAATATCTGTAGGCCCCGATCCTGCAATTCATTGGGCATAAGCACAGCAGTGTGCTTATGCAGCACTCTAATGAAGTCAACAGGGCACTGGGCAGGAACTGGGCTCAATAATTATTCATAGAAATTACTGACAAAATTAGTTCCAAAAAATTGCAAGCTGCTTGCAGAGAACTTGTGAAGAGGCAAAAGAGTTTACATTTGTCAACTAAATTATTCACTCAACTCTACTGTTCACAAACAACCAAGTAACTGAAACAATGCCAGGTTAGCCAGTGCTTAGAACCAATTGCAAAATGGAAAGGGCAAAATCAGCAGGGAAAGACATTTTCTTTTCAAGGTTGGACTCTTTAAGTAGAGTGAAGCAAGTGAGGCTCTGTGCAGGCATAGAGATGTGATGAAGTGAATCCATTACCAGGCTTTAGCCTTATGAATATACTGCAAGTACTGAGGAGCTAAAAACCTTCAAAACTGTCAAAATGTACTTGTGATTGTCAGTCACTCTAAAAATACACTGAGAGATTGATCTTAACCCCATTCAAGGGAGAAACCAATAATTGGGCTGAAAGCTGTTTTTCACCGGTTTTGTTCTACATTTTTCAATGAAAACTTTTTCTGGATCCTCCAATAAAATTTTATTCAACATACATATAGTATTTTTGTTCCCTATTGATATATCTAGATCTAAGCAAACCATGAAGAACTTTTAAAACGTTATAATGCCAGGTAAAGAATAATTCAGATGGAATCAAACAACTTGCTTTATTACAATCGTAATAGCTATTTGAAATACAAAGGCCCCAATCCTGCAATGACATCTGTGCAGGTGTAGAGGCTCATGAAGAATCATGGCCTAAATGCTCTGTAGCCACTAGAAGCTTGCACTTTCATATCCTAATCAGTAGCTGATTCTCTGCCCCCTTGATGTAGTATCTCAAATAGAGCTTAGTGAATAATGTTTGTGGATACTTTCTGTTCAAAATGTTGCAAAAAATATTTTGTTCTTGACAGTTAAATGAGTAGTCTATCTGCAAAAGCAGATGTTAATTGAGTAATTTTATTTGAATAATGTTGTGAACATTGGATAAATATTACTCAGCCATAACTACCTTGGAGCTACTTTTTTTTCTGTAGGAGGTGCACAAACCACAAACATAGAACCACAAACATATAGTTTATTCAGGTTTTTGGTATCCCCTATTTGATGAGATTATCATATCAGGTAGGATCTGTATGTAAGGTTGCCTTTCCATGGCTTGGATCATTTGCACTTGATACATTTAGGGTTTTTTCTCCCACTTGTCTTGGTTCAGACAAGGTGGAACATTTTTAATGCACTAATTAGAGTTTTTCTTGTCACTCCCTCGTTCTAATGGCTTCAAATACCACATGTCCAGTAAGCAAATGTTGTTTAGTCCAGATGTCATTTGGAGGGTGAATTTCAGATATCTGATATCATGGAGACTATTCTAGTTTATTTTTTGATCGTCACATGTATTATTATTTAACAGTCTGATTTAAAATGGGATCAGCATCCTGATAATGGCAGGAAAGCATATTTTCTTTGAAAATAACCATCATGGTCCTTTAGAAAGTCTAAAATACTTTATAATAGTGGTTTTCAACCTGTGGTCCGCAGATCCTTGGGGATCCGCAGACTACGTCTAAGATTTCCAAAGGGGTCCACACCTCCATTCAAAAATGTTAGGGGTCTACAAATGAAAAAAAAGGTTTAAAAACCACTGCTTTATAATAATTTAATAAGAAAAGAAAATAATTTAATAAAAAAGAAAGAAAATTCAAAAAGTAAACTTCAAAAAAATTAAAAAGCCAGAGTCCAAATCCAGTTCTGAATGTAATTGCTCTATAGCTTTGTAAGGCTGAAAATATCCGTCTGATGATAGCAACCAGAACTGCAAACAAGTTGTATATAATATTTTACTGAGAATTATAGTATACTACACCTAATATTTGTGGGGTTTGTTGCCTCTGCAGTCCAAATGACTCTTGTTCTGTACAGTATCTGTTTCTGAACATCTATACAGTATTTGCTGATAACAACTTAATGATAGAATTGCTTGTGTATCCCTCTCAAAGATTACATTTTCATTAGGACAAGATTTAAATGCATTGGGGTCATCAGCAAAATCTTTCATTGAATTTGCTAAATATTCAAGGTAAAGGAAGCCTTTCAAAGTATGAAATCAATACATGCATTTTGTGGCATCAAATGATTGGTCCTCCTTTGATGCTGCTCTGCTCTTCTATCCAAAGTACTTCATGTTCCACACCAAAGGCAACACTTCACTTTGAACAACTGGAGTTCAAACTGTGCATAAAAAACATATTTAGTTAGTCTGAGTGCTTTTCTCTTCCATTCCCTTTCTTTAACTTTAACACTGCTGTTGCTGAAATAATGTGAAAAATAAGGCCAAAGGTATTACTAAATTGTAAAAAAAATAAGTGAAGTGGATGTAAAATTTCACCTGGAATAATTCTGCAATATGACGGAATGAGATGTATGCAGTACTGTCATCGATGCAATATGGTAAATACTTAATAATTATAAAATTATTAATAGACCTTGATTCTTCCTAATTCGTAACTGTTCTTACAATGTTATTCAGATGCGTGTACAATCTTGAAATATACTTTAACTTAGCGCTGGTCTACACTACACAGGTTGACATAAGGCTACTCCTGGTTCCCCACTCCCAGCTGGGCTGCTGCCCAGGCCTTCCGCTCCCTGTGGGAAGCCAGGCGGCTGGCCCACTCCCGGTAGGGTGTGGGGAGGTGAGAGCCTGGATGGCTGGCCAACTCCCAGGAAGGAGGTGAGAGCCCAGGGGGCAGCTGGGTTCCCAGCACGGAGTGGAGAGGCAAGAGCCTGGGTGACTAACCCGCTCTCAGCAGGGAGATGAGAGCCTGGGGAGCAGCTGGATTCCTGGAACAGAGCGGGGAGGCGAAAGCAAAGGGGCAGCCAGGTGCTCGGTGGGGAGCTGCAAGGAGCTGACAGCCAGGCTCTCAGCCCCCCACACGGCCCCTCTCAAGTCAGTGGAAGTGTTCCTGGTGAGGACATGCACCACTGACAGAAGGAGGGCAGTGTGAACGTGAATGAAAGCAGTATTACTGCAGTGGCTGTAAGTCGACCCATGTTAAGCTTGTATTGTAGACATACCCTTACTATATATCAGGTGTGGCCAAACCGCGACTCTTTGACAGGTCAGATGCGGCTCGTGACGTTGTGCAGGGGGGGACTAGCTGGTGTTTGTGGCTTCACCCCGCAGAGGGGCAGGCCAGCTCTTGCAGCTCCAGCCCTTTGTTGGGGGAAGACTCAGGGCTTCACTCCGCAGTGGGGCAAGCCGGCGATAGCAGTTTCAGCGCTGCGGGGGTTGGGGCGCCGAGGCTTGGGGTTTCAGCCCCACCAAGAATGAGCTGGCACTCACAATTTCAGCCCTGCGGGGTGGGGGGGCGCGGAGGCTCAGGGTTTCACCCTGCATGGGGGTGAGCTGGAGCTCACTGCTTCAGCCCCGCTGGGATGGGGGTGCTGATACTCAGGGCTTCAGCCCCACAGGAGAAATGGCGCTGCTGCTTGGGGTTTCAGCCCTCCAGGTGGCACCTAGGCTGCAGCTTCAGCTGCACATGCTCATTATAACCGGAAATTGCGTCACTGTAGTGCTGTGCAGACCTCATGTGCTGTGATCTCCCTGTATGCTGCACACGACAGGCGGTGTTTACTGTTCATAAGTCACATTTGAATAGTTTTAAATTTAAGTGTTAACCCTAAGTTAATTTTGTGGATGACAATGACATCTTCAAACTGAAGTATGAAGATGAAAACTGAAGATTTCATCCAGAATGGGAGGAAGATTTTGCATTCACTAGTAACAGTGGCAAACCCCTGTGCCTAATCTGAAATGCATCGCTGTCTCACTACAAAGCGAGCAACTTGAAATACACCTAGGACACAGTATATCCCCTTGGTTATTTGGGTTTATTTTTCAGTGGAACTTGGCAAAATTCCACCCTGGAACAAGCTACAAATTGTTCACAAATGACAATTTTGTGTGCTTCACAAAAGCAGAACCAGCCTTGTTATCTGCCAACATCAGAATATCTTCATCTTTTTATTCACAATCCAGTTTACTGATTACCACCATATTAAACCACTTCATGCAGTATGTACTCTGCAACAAGGATAGGACAAAGTATTGGGTTTTACACAGCTGTAATCAGTAAATGGGCTTAGCAAAACAACAATTAAACGTTTTCTGTCAGTGCTCCTTAAATAATAGTCATCACATTCTTCCCAGCAACCAATGAGTAGCTGTCCGTGAGGATGGGATTAGCACAGTAGAGAGAGTGAGAGTTGGGGGAAGATCATCTGGGAAAAGGGAACCTAGAGTTTTGTAGCAGTCCTACAGTTCTTTCTTTGGTGTAGGTAAAACTCCATTTCCACAGATGGAATGATATGGGAAAAATTCAGAAAGGAACCTGGTGAAGTTTTGTTTTCCCTTAGTCCCTGCCCATGGGCTTAACCCACTGTTAGAGGTAATTAACAACCTCTTCTGAAATAAAAAAATTGAAAAGGAATTTGTTTTGTTTTTGTGAATTACCGTAATTGTCTCACCACTTCTTTGGAAACTGCACCCTTTTATGCCAAAAGAGACATTGGAAACAAATGAGCTAGTACTTCTGTGATATAATTTTCTACACATACGGAATATTACCATTTATAAAATGAATTTGTGCCATTTCACTGAAAACTGTTGTTTTCAGAGTTCAGGCACATTGCTTATTGTTTCTATTATTTTTTTTAATTTTATCTTTTTTTGTATGTATTTGACTACAGATGTCTTTATTTATTTATTCACACTCTACTTAAGGATCACCATTTTTATGTCACTCCTAGAAATACCAACCAGCTGTACTTCCTGTTGTGTGACGACATAGTCTTGGCCATCACTGCTATTCCTAAAAGTGCTGCATGACTGAAGAAAGGCCAAAAAAACCCCACAAATTTCAGACCCTGAACTGAATTTGTCTACGTTCCAGTGTTCTGTTTCAGATCCAGCTCTGCTTTACTCGACAGTCCTTTGGGGCCTGGTTCACCAGTCCAACAAAGCACTTCTGTGTGAAGTGGGAATGTAATATTTTTTATAAATCTTACATGTTCCTGTTTCCCCTATAATTTCTATGGCTACCCAGTAGGGAAGACAAGGACTAAGGGTATGTCTACACTACCCACGTTACTGCCTGGCTGCACTGTGATGTGGGCAGTGTAGACATGCTTTATTGCTGGGGGAGAGCTCTCCCAGCGATTAAAAAAAAAACACCCCAATGAGCGATGGTAGCTGCGCTCACGGCGAAAAAGTGCTGTCTATACTGATGCTTTTCAGCGCTAAAACTTTTGTCACAAAACGACAAAAGTTTTAGCGCTGAAAGTGGCAGTGTAGACACAGCCTAAGTTTGCTCTCAGGAAGGGCTAAGAGTCGTGGGTGTGTGTCTCACCTAGGTTTCTCAGCAGACTGAATGGGTCATTAAAAAGGAATGACTGAGGATGACCCATAACAATGGAAAATCTGAGAAGACAGTGGAAAGCCCACTCACCAGGACATTGACATCTATCAACCAATGACCTGGAGGGAGGAGGATTTCCCTGCCTCTCTGCCGGGAAGCTGAGCAGAGACCCCAGCTCAAGAACCAAGGACTGGGATGTATGAGTTGTGGGGGTTAAGGGTTGGCTTTTGGAAGAAGCTTGTTGCTCTCTCACCTGGCAACTGACTAAAGCCATGTCTACACTAGCGAGCTTACAGCGGCACAGCTGTACTGATGCAGCTGCGCTGCTGTAGGCTCGCTAGTGTAGCCGCTCTGTGCCGACAGGAGAAAGCTCTCCTTTCGACATAATAAAACTGCTTCCACAAACGGCAGCAGCTATGTTGGTGGGAGAATCTCTCCTGACGACATAGCGCTGTTCACACTTCCGCTTATGGTAGCAAAACATATGTCGCTCTGGGTGGTGTTTTTTCATGCCCCGAGCAACATACGTTTTGCTGACAAAAGTGACAGTGTAGACATGGCCTAAGGAAGGAAGAGAGAGCAACAGAGAACCTGAAAATAGAGTTCACCACAGCTTGGATGGTGCACTGAGCTGACCAGAGGGTTCAATGCTTTACCCTGCATTTTTCTGTTCTAACATAAGGACTTCCTGTGCTGCACTCTGGTTGACTAATAAATCCTACTGTTTTGAAAATGCCGCTCATGGTGTGAAGGAGGTGTGATGAAGTCCCAGAGGTTCAATCTCCAGAGGGGGTGAGGCCATGTGGCCTGCCCTGAGGGAAGAGTGGACCACTTGGGGTCCAGCACATCAAAGGGGTTCTTCCAAGAGACTTTTGCAAAGATGGGGGTGTAACACTGATCCTGTGTAAGCATGACAACTTCATTATCTGACAAAGTATTTTGCTGAATTAGAATCGACTTAAGCACTTGCTTAAATGCTTTGCTAACTGGAGTCTTGAAGATATTATTCCTGGGGACAGCAGTCCTTCATCTGTGGGTAGTTAAGATACCCAGTCTTATTAGCAAGACTCTGAGCTGGGGGTCAGTGGTAAGGGTGAACCACCATTTCAGAAATGCCATTGTACAGTTACACGACCCATGCATGTAAAGGATTTACATATATATTTCATCTGTTCTGCTGCTTAGTTACCCTCAACAACAAAAAATACATAAGGAATCGAAGAATATTTTACATGACTTGGCTGCTAAATCAAAATTCAACCATTGGAAACAAAAATTAGCCTACAAAAGAGAACAAGCTGTTCTGCTAAGACTCAGAGAAACAAAATGGAAAACTACTAAAAATGTCCTCCATCCCCACAGTGTACAACAAAGCAACAGAATGACACCAGGGAAATTCAAATGATGAAAGATTTGTGATGAAATATTAATGAACCATACTATGGTCTTAACTGCTATAATTTAACATACTGTATGGTATAAATATTTTAGAATTGTGGTAAAATGAAATATTAAGAAGGGGTCAAGGGATAATAATATACATCCTAATGGCAGAGATGTATACCTCATACTTAATTCATGTTTATATTTCTGCTCCGCAGCCATCTTACAAGATTTGTGTGTGCAGATATGCTATGTGTGTGTTTATAAAATATAGACACTGCTCTATTTATAGATTGATGTGGGGGGGCGGTGTCAGTAAAATATTGGGATCCTAGCACGCATGGATCTGCCTTCTACTGGATAATGGAAAGGGGTCCCCAATGCCTGTGTAGCAGCATCCCCTTTCCCTCTCAAGGGCACATAATGAGATTCACAAACCATTCCCCCACAGATTCCCTACAACGGAAACACTCAGCTCTATTATCTTTCTGTGCCCCCTCTCCACAGTTGGGGGAGAACCCCTTAAAGTGTGGTCCCACACATAGCTACCTGCTATGGAAGCTCTGGCAGTACAGCTGCGTTGGACCCATGCTGGCAGGGAGTGGTGGCAGGCTGCCGGCGTACAGCTTCTCCCCACGGAGGGCCTTGGTCTCAATAGGTCCATCTACACTTCACACTTCTTATAGAAGAACATGGCTAGTCATCCCTAACATGGGTATAAATAGCAGTGTAGGTGGTGAGGCACTGCTTACGCAAGTAGAATAAAGGTGCGCCTGAACCCTGTGGCTGTGTCCCCAGGTGTATACTCCACAAGGCTTTCTACAGCCCAAGCAACGGCTCCCGAACTGTTCTGCTATTTTAAGCAGCATACTGTCCCTACAGCAGGGAAAGGCTTTGATAGCAGGGGAGGCAGTGGGGAAAGGCTCCAATGGTGGGCAGCTGCTGAAGCCTTTCCGCATCGCCATCGACCCACCAGAGCTTTTCACTGACACCTGTGGCTACACACCACAGTGCAGGCACAGCTTGCTTTTCACTGTAGCTACACAGACCCTACATGCAGCCAATACTGATGTGCAGTGTAGACATAGCCTTACTGATCCCCTAGGTGCCACAAGATTTTGGGGCATACTCTGCAACCTCCTACACAAGCGAGCGCAAGCTGTGCCTCCCCAGATGGAACAGCTGGAGGGAAATCAAGGAAAAAGTATTGATCTTTATTCCCCTTTCTACCTCTCCTATGAGCTTTCCCACGTGGGGAGGCAATTGGCCCCTCTGTTTTTGCAGATACTAATGTGTGGTAACTGCTGACACTTTCACAGTGCATATGTGTGTGGAGGATGGATGTGTCAATTTCATCTATCATATACTGTATGTGGTGGTTATTTATGTGTGCTAAATAGCATAAACCATACACTTTTGACCACCTCACTTGCACTCCATCCCTTGAGCCCTATTTCCCAGGACTCATTATAATAGTATGAACCTCTTTGCAATTTCAGACACTTTATAAAAAGCAGCCTTCCAGAGAAGTATTTCCTCCTTCTCCCCTCTGATGTAGAATTTCCGCCCCAAACATAGAGATCTGAAATGCAGAACAACAGTTTTCAACTCTGGACCAATGACAGGTGTAAGCTCTCATATCTTGGGTAGAGTTGGCCATTTGCATCCTGTGAAAAAATTCACAATAAAAAGAAAAGTGTCTACCCGAATCAGGAGAAATAGACAAAATTTTAAACATTTTTGTGGAAAAAAATAATCCCTTTCTCCCCAAAAAATTATTTGGGATCAATTGAAACATGTTATTTTGATAAATTCAAAATGTTTCATTTGGATTTTGGTCCTTTTAAAATGTTGTTTTTAATATAAAAGTAAATTTTGAAATAAAAGGTCACTTCAAAATAGAAAGTCAAAACTTTTCATTCTGAAAATGATGAAACAGGACATTTCAGCATTTATGAATTTTTTCCAATTTTCTTTAAATGAAATTTCTTCAAAATACACATAATTTCATGGAAAAAATGGTTTTATGGCATTTTTCTGGCAGAAAACTGTTTTGACAAACATTTTCCAACCAGTTCTAATCTTGTGACTTGAAGTGAAATATTTCTACTAGAAAGGGGAGATTCCAAGCATCCCTTTGGGATGTCAGACTTGCTTCTAGCCCTGATATAGCCCCCTTTAAAATACGACAATAATTTGTGTGATAAAAGCTACGTTAGGTACTTTTCAAAGAAACAGTTAAACTCTACTTTCTTCTTCTAAGATCAATATAGTTAGACTCATGATACTAAGGCAGTTTAGCTTTGCAGCTGAAGGAACAGAAAATAACAGTCCTAATACATTATCATAAAAAATGTTTCTCAAATATGTGGCATAAATTCTTACTATTGTGATGCCAAGTTTTGGGAGATTTTTTTGGTCATTTGGGATGTCCTACAGAATGCACTTGGCTTTGCTACTGAGGAGGAATGATGTCAGCCAAAATTCATGCCAATAAATGAGCTAAAATTGATTGAAACCAGAAGGAGAGCTTTCACTACACCAGCCAGGCAAGAGGGAGAGGTTGTCCTTTGCTTCTAGCAGGGCTAGGTAAGCTGCATCCACTTCCTTCCCTGCCACCCACCTTATTTCCCCTCCTGCCACGATGAAGTACTGCAGCTGATAAAGGGATAACAGGTCCCAGCTTGTCACATGGCTGACTGGGGTGGAATAGAAAAGGTAGGGAAAGCTGGGTCAAAGGGGTGGGGGGATAAGGCTTTGGGGAGAGAAGACTATGCCTTCAACTTCTGGCTGGCTAAAGTTGGGGAAAACCTCTGGAGGTTTGATTGTTGTTTTTGCTTAGTGTTTTTGTGATTCTTTGGCAGATGGTAAATGAGTCCTAAGGAAAGGGCTTTAAAAGGACTGAGACTTGGGGCTTTATGTCCATTTCCTGGCTGGTGAAACTGCCCACCAGTTTCACACACATAATATGTATAATACACTCAGTCTACACACATGTAGAGCTTTAACCCCCACTACACACCTTCCAAATGCCCTCACCCCATATTCATGCACACCATTCCATTTCCCAGCCTTACATTGCTTTGACTGCTAGGGCCTAACACACACACTTGCCCTTCCACTTTTTATATTACCCCAAAAGCAGGACAAACATAGTGTTATATACAATGTGATAACGAATGTAATATCGAAGAACAGGATCTTGTAGATCTTTTTTGAAATGCATTTTCCATTCAGTGTTGATTTGAAATCAATCCTTTTTTACTTTAGCAAAATAGCCTCTCAAGTCTTCATGAACGGGGGATTATGAAAAATATTCAGTTTCTATGGGAAACAATGGGCAAGCTAGCCTAACTCATGTTCACTTTCACCAGAAGGCTTTACTGCAAGTCTTGTTACTGGTGTCATTGTCAGTAATAAGTATTTTCATTTTGTTCTGAGGGCATGGCAAATAGATTTTGTTAGTGGGTGACCCTTGTGCATTAACTGTGTTGTTCATGATTTAGTGAACCAGTCAGCTGAAATATTACTAATGTTTTCCCAACTCAATCTGATTCCAGTTGTGCCATGAGGATGACATTAAGCGTACTTTTAGATGAATAACAAATCAGGTGGCTTATACATGTGTTTTGGATCATTACAGAAATAAACCTAGAGGTCACAGTTTTATTGGCAGTGGGGATTGGATGTTGAGGAAATGACTGGAAGAAAATGACAACTTGTTGATTTTTATTTACTAAAAATAACAATGGCTGGGCTTGTAGAGAATTAGTCCACCCTGAATTCACACTTCTGCCACTTCACATGTACAAAGATTTCAAGTCAGGATTTAGAAAACAATAAGAATAACTCATACCCTTTAAGCTTCTTACATGCTAAGTCTCAGAGCAGTGCAAACAAGCAAGTACTAGAAAATAGAGCAGAATAAACACGAAGATTAAGTGATTAAGAGAAGACCAGCATATATATTACTACTATCACCATCCAAGGGTCTCAAAGCACTTTGCAATTTTAGAGCCAGTTCTGTCACAATTTACCTGAAGTAGCACATTAACCCACGTTGAGAATCCTTGAGAGGAGGAAGGTACCACTTCCTGTGAGTAAGGATGGCAGAACCTGGGTGGTAGCTTTACAGCATTTCGGAGAGATATGTTATTGTGTCTTTAGCTTTCTGCAATACAAAAACAATATGAAGAAACCACACAGGGACCAATAGATTCCAAATAACCAGTTTACTGAATGAACACAAACATGCAAGCTACATGCTTCCCTCCCCAACCCTCCACCCCCCCCGCCCCATGACAAAAAGGATGTGGACAAATTGGAGAGAGTCCAGCGGAGGGCAACAAAAATGATCAGGGGGCTGGGGCATGTGACTTATGGGGAGAGGCTGAGGGAACTGGGCTTGTTTAGTCTGAAGAAGAGAAGAATGAGGGGGGATTTGATAGCAGCCTTCAACTACCTGAAGGGGGGTGCCAAAGAGGATGGAGCTTGGCTGTTCTCAGTGGTGGCAGATGAGAGAACAAGGATCAATGGTCTCAAGTTGCAGTGGGGGAGGTCTAGGTTGAATATTAGGAAAAACTATTTCACCAGGAGGGTGGTGAAGCACTGGAATGAGTTACCTAGCAAGGTGGTGGAATCTCCATCCTTAGAGGTTTTTAAGGCCCGGCTTGACAAAGCCCTGGCTGGGATGATTTAGTTGGTGTTGGTCCTGCTTTGAGCAGGGGATTCGACTAGATGACCTCCTGAGGTGTCTTCCAACACTAATTTTCTATTATTCTATTCTATGATTCCTCTGGCTGGTTTCTAGAAGTTTCTAATGCAGAACACAGGAATAAACATTACACAGGTAAATATTATTGTTCCCATTTTCAATATGAGGCAATAAGAGATTGTGATTTTCCGAAGGTCATACACAATGTCTTTGACAGATCCAGGAATAGAACACAGGCCTTCTGATTTACAAGCTTATGCCTTAATCAGAAGACCATTTTTTTATCCCCTGAATGAGACCACCACAACACAAAAAAGGTGATTCAGTAGAGATAATGAGGAATTGAAATGAAATATATATGAACAGAGAACATTCAACTGGAAACAAAAAACAGATAAGCTGCTCTAGAATATATGATAAACTCTGTCAGGCTGATTAGGTGTTATTACTGCTAAATGCCTAGTCACTAGCATTTTAATCACTAGAAATACAAAGTTAAAGCAATCTGTTTAAATCTTAACTATAGATAAAATAAACAAATTGAAAACAGTTAAAGCATATTATAATGCTATGCCAAAACTTAAAACAAAAAACAAAAAACCCCTGTGACATTATGCTCATTTTATGGAATGTCAGTTTTCCTGGTACATTTTAGGTCAGGGAATGGAGTATTCCAAACACTCGGAATAGCTGGAAATGGCAGAGATGGTACCATCTTTTACCTTTCAGTCCCTTGGGAACAAGAGTCTTGTCTCTTAATCTAAAAGGTTAATATGGAATGCAGGATGCAAGAAGTTGAAGTTACCTAGGACTCAGTATAGGTAGGTCTTTAGATATTACAATTAAAATCTTAAATTTGATCTGTGATCCAAGAAGTAACCCATGAAACAACTGGTTAGGAAGACTGTCTGTTAGCCCCAA
This sequence comes from Eretmochelys imbricata, assembly GCF_965152235.1. Taxonomy (NCBI): domain Eukaryota; kingdom Metazoa; phylum Chordata; order Testudines; family Cheloniidae; genus Eretmochelys; species Eretmochelys imbricata. The sequence continues at coordinate 249,132,083 of NC_135573.1, forward strand.
AACTCATGCTGCTGTATTCTTTGCCAGTTTCAGGCTCAAAATAATTACTAAAATGTGCATGCGGCATTGAAACTGATTAATTTTTTTTTCATTAAAGTGAAATTTGATGAGAACTGGAGGTGGGGCGGACATTTCTTCAACTTTTTTTCCATTTTCTGCCAGTACTATATCAACTGGCTATAGCTTTACCCATGGCATTTTCTTGACTTTCTGAGCTCTAAACAGTGCAACTTTAATGTTTCCTTAAAATTGTTCAATAGAATTTCTTGTAGGTTTTCTTTAAAGATAAAAGATAGGAAAAGAGATACATAATTTAGTATATAATCCACTATTCCATGCAATGACCTCCACACAAAGAGGCAAGAATTTCTACACAGATCTGCATTTATTCTCTAAATGTTGTAAGACATTCTCATTGACTTCAAATATTGAATAAATATTTGAGTAAGCAGTTAAATAGCCAAACATGCATGCACACTGCTCTCTACCTTTGCTCAGAACATGCATGACTGGTACTAAAAATATAATTATGATTGTTAAAAATCTTCTATACATTCTTTAAGTGCAATTTTCAAATTCTTATAATTCAGCCAAATCAAAACCAATTTTCACAGGACCACTTAACCGGTTTTCCTAGAGAGGGATATTTACCAATTTTTAGCTTTGTACTCCCAGTCTTTTGCTGCTGGCATGTTCAAAGGATATTGGAAGAAAATGTTTATAATGGGGAAAATCTGTTGGTTGGTTGGTTTACTCTCCTTTTTTCCAAAACAAATTAATTAGTTTTGTTCACACTTTAAAAATTATAACCCTGCTCAGACAGAGACAATGCCTGGAAAATTTACCCCTGATTAGTGACATTGTCTGCAAGTTATTAGCAATTGAAAACAGAGGGTTAGAATGTAAACACTCACGTAACCTGAACTACAGAATCTTTTAATATATCTCTGTGTAAGTAGAGAATACATGATGTTTTGGTGTCAGAGAGGTCAGACAGAATGAACTTGGCATTACACATGAGTGGTAAAGTCATGGTGACTTATTCAGGTCATCCCAAACAAGTGCCTATAAAATCTTCATACAAAACCATCCTATATTCTATATGTGCCATGGATATTTTACATAAAATCTATTTTAGCAATGTTTAGAGGTTTTTTTAAGAAGACTGGACCATTTTTGTGTCAATCTACCTCTAAAGCCAGCTGCATTCATCACCATGGAATCCAACTGAACAGGATTCAGCGGGAGTTAAAAATTATAGTTAATGCATTTAAAACTCTTCTAATCTAAAATACCTTTTTAAAAACAGCAACGTATTTGTATTTCAAAGGGATAGTTAAAGCAGTTATTTTTAAATGAATGGAATTAAATAAATAAGCAAATACATGCAGTTACGTACCTAAGATTATAGTTGTTAACAATGTAAAGAGAGCTGTGTAGGTTCCTGAGATATCAGAATTTTGCTGGTCAAGAACTGAATAGTATCTGTCCTGCACCTTAAACCAGGGGAATCTGGGGGGAAAATTCCATATTTGGGGTGGGGAGAAGAATTTTTTTCTTTATATAGTTGATTTAAAATATATATGGGAGCTGTTTTCAGCTACTCAAATACAGTCAAATTCTGGTTTTATAGATACCTGTGCACTACTACCATTGGCCTCACAGCGGGAGGGGGTTGTGGTCATGTAACTAATCTTAATTAGATGCTTAGTGAAACTAGTGGAAAATTCCTTTACTGTAGACTTGAAGCCTGGGCTGTAGTATGTCTTGTGTTGAGGACTATGAGAAGCCAAGGTACAGGTTGTATTAAGAGCAGCAAGAGTGGCCTAAACTTCACCTTTCTCCTGTCAGTTTGATTGGCTAGAGTAGGTTTTACAGCATGTGTATACTGAAAATTGCTGAAGATCCAAGCTATATTTTAAATTTCTCAAGGCAACAAGGAGTGGTGGGAAAAAATCACTCAAACATATTGGATGCTGAAACATTAATATAAAAATTAATTTAATGCAAGTGAGACTGAAACAATATCTAATTAAAATCATATGAAAAATGACTAGAAAAGTGGATTGGGCATAACATTTACCAGGCTATCACTAGTATTACCACATGGCTTAACTTCCATGCAACCATTTCCATTTCAGGTCTGCCTGCCAGTTAGCCAGACATTACACAAGAGACAACATAATAAGATCTCACTTATTCACCCAATTATGATGGAAAACAAAGAGTTAAAACAGCTTTTGCTTGTAACCTGTAGACTCATCTTTGAAAAATCGATGTTTAGGTTTTGGGATGAGGAAGCATTTCAGTTTTGTGCCTGACCATTTGAGTCAGTTGTTTTTCATTTGAAGCTGGAACACAGAGGACGTTCATGTTGTGACTTTTATTTATTTGTTTATTTATTTATTTGCATCCTGGAGTTTGGAGATTGGAACAGCAATAAAGGAAGGAGCATCTGTGCCTGAGATTACCCTGGCAATGACCAGGTACAACTCACAAAGCTGCTACTTAGAATTTAAGCCTTAATTCAAACAGGTTTGTGGCAAGGAAGGGGGATAAAATATGCAGTATCGTTAAAAATAGGTTTATGAATATGGACTAGGCCTCCTGTGTTTGTAAGAGATGGTAAACTCAAAAGTATGTGTATCTCTATGAAGAATTCCTCTGGGTCACCCTAATGACTCGTATTTGAACTCTGCATGAAGATGCAAGATAATTATTACTGAGTAACAGTGGCAGGTGCATCTTATTAGCTCCAGAGATGACATAAGAGAAGCCTCTCTCTCATTCTCTGAGGCAAAGAGAAATAGAGGCTGGGACAGAAGAGGAACAGCCACACTTGAAAAGAAAGCTTTGCCTGCATTTGTTTCATTAGTGTTATATCTAAATTACTAATGAAGCCAAACCCCAGCAGAGGTGTACGTTTGGACTTTATCTTGAATGTATGTATTTTGTATGGTGCTTTCTGGAAATGCCACTTGCTTATAGTATTTTTCAAATAAGAATTAGAGTAAGGGATAAAGGGTGCAAGGCTTCACCCAACAAACCCTTAATAGAATGATGTCATATTTTCACTTTCTGTGCTCCAAGGGTATGTTTCCAAGATTGATTCCCTTTTTAAGTTGATGGAAGTACTGCATAAATCATTGGGCTATATGTAGTATTGAGCCAGTTTATATTATACTAGACACACTCTGTGTACGGGCTCATGCACACCTGTGTGCATTTATATCTGTGTGTTATATATCATGTATGAAAAAGGTGGTGCTGCGCTGTTGAATAAAGATTTTGTCAGCATGAGTTTGGGTTTGGTACTTACTGATGAGTGATGAAATCCACAATGAGTCTCAGTAAAGCCTGTAGGCTAAATCACACTCCGTATTATGTATCTACTGCATATATCACAGAGGAATGTTTTAGAGATTTAGAATAATTTACTGAAAATATTTTTCATATGATTTTGCATGTAAAGCCAGATACTTTAGATAACATTAGGCTAAGCATACAGGATTCAAAGGAAATCTTAAATCCCTCTAAAATAGCTTTTTGGTATCTAAAAATGACTGTTTCGGAGCTGGAAACAACTACAGTCTCACAATATTTGGTGTTTTTAAGCCCCAACTCCAGGAAGTCCACCTTTCTCGAAGATATGCTGTCAAGGTTCCTTCCCCACTCTGAACTCTAGGGTACAAATGTGCGGACCTGCATGAAAGACCCCCTAAGCTTATTCTTACCAGCTTAGGTTAAAACTTCCCCAAAGTACAAACTTTTACCTTTTGTCCTTGGACCTTATGCTGCCACCACCAAGCATGTTAAGCAAAGAGCAACGAAAGAGCTCACTTGGAGACGTCTTCCCCCCAAAATATCCCCCCAAGCCCTACACCCCCTTTCCTGTGGAAGGCTTGATAAAAATCCGCACCAATTGGCATAGGTGAACACAGACCCAAACCCTTGGATCTTAAGAACAATGAAAAAGCAATCAAGCTCTTAAAAGAAGAATTTTAATTAAAGAAAAAGTAAAAGAATCACCTCTGTAATCAGGATGGTGAATACCTTACAGGGTAATCAGATTCAAAACATAGAGAATCCCTCTAGGCAAAACCTTAAGTTACAAAAAGACACAAAAACAGAAATATACATCCCATTCAGCACAGCTATTTTGGCAGCCATTTAAACAAAACAGAAATCTAACCCATATCTAGCTAGATTGCTTACTAAGTTCTTAGACTCCCTTCCTTTTCTGTTCCCGGCAAAAACATCACACACGCAGACAGACCCTTTGTTTCCCCCCAACCCCCCACTCCAGTCCAGCTTTGAAAGTAAATTGTCTCCTCATTGGTCATTTTGGTAAGGTGCCAGCAAGGTTATGCTAGCTTCTTAACCCTTTACAGGTGAAAGGGTTTTGCCTCTGGCCAGGAGGGATTTTATAGTTCTTTATACAGAAAGGTGGTTACCCTTCCCGTTATATTTATGACATATGCTTTAGCCAAAAACAAGTTATGCTTTAGTCAAACACAAGCTTACCACAGGAGTGAAATTTAATAGTCCGTGATTTACAGGAGGTATACTAGATGACATAATGGACCTTTCTGGCCTTAAACTGTATGAATCTATGAATCACATGAAAATCAGCTTTTGTTTTTATTAAAAGTATGTCTCTACCCCTCATGGCTGTAGAGAAAAACTTCAAAATGTGAACCCTAAAGGCTCTAACTCTGTCAGTGAGTAGATACTCCAGAGAGATATTTTTCCTCTCATTGGGCTAAATCTGTTCCTTAACTGTAAATTGACTTTTTTTTAAAGAAAAAGTCATCAAAATATTTAAGTCCTTCCTATGATAGCTGATTTCTCAAAGCTCTACCTCATTCACAAGTTATAGGCTTGATGCAGGAACCACTCAGTGAAATTCTATGGTCTGTGTAATTTAGGAAGTCAGATTATAATAAGATTATAATGGTCCCTTCTGTCCTTAGAATCTATTCATCACACTTCATGCATAACTTGATTTCTGTCTTAAGGAAGATTTGAGGTTTGTTAATGGTCTCACAAAATCAGAGACTATATTGAAAATAAATAAACAGATGAAAAAATCCCTGGCCCGCCAAAAAGGTGAAATACTGCTCCACCAGGGTCACCCACCCAGGCAAAAGCCAGAGAAAATAGCACCTAGTGCTGAATGACAACAAATTTCGGCTCTGTCAAATCGCAACAGGGAATGAATTCCTGAGAATGCCCTCATTTAGGGAAATGTTCAGATTTAGGGGAAAAGGCCTCAGAACATAGAAGGTATTGGAATAGTCGGTTGGCAGAAGGTGCTCTGGTAGGTACCATATATAGATCTTAAACAAAGCAGAGTAAATCCAACCTTGAATTGAACACACAAGCAAATTAGCAATCTGTACAGACACCTGTGAGAACACCTAGCTATAACTGTGTATGTATCATTCTATGTATCAGTTCTTTATTGTGGTGTCTAAGGGCCTGATCCAAAATTCACTGAAGTCAAAAGGAGTCTGTGTACTTAATGCGATTTGGATCAGACCCTGAAACCTCTATGTGCCTCGGTTTACCCATCTGTACAGTCAGAATAATGAACTGAATTCTTCTGTTTTACTCACTTGAATAGTCCCATTGATTTCAGTCACAGGATTACTGGCTTTTACAAGGCAAACAAGGTTTAGCCAGACAACATGTACCACAGGGATGTTGTGAGGATTGCTTAATATTTGTAAAGCACTTTCAGATCCTCAGATGAAATGAACTGTACCATATAAATGCCAAATATTATTTAGTCCAGCAGAGGAAAGAGAGAGAGAAATAAACCCCCTAACATTTCAGCTTCTTCTGGGAAGTAAAGGCCCAGAGGGTGCTGAAATGTCAAGGATTTTTTTCCTCTGTCCCTTTTTTTTCTTCTAAACTAAATGGTGTGAATGCCACTGCAGTCTTAGTAAATAAATCTCCTGTGCTAAAGCAGGCTACCTCTGGGAATCTTTTAATTCTTTTTGACAGGTGGGGAGGTGCCCAAATATTGTAATATGATTTTTCTGGAAACACTGTTTATATTGAAACACTGTTGGGGGCAGGGGGGCTGGCTAAGCAACACTACAGCCACCAGCTTGGACTCGTCTGGCAAAATGAAAATAAATACGTTCTCAGGTTATCATTTCATGGGGCCAGGTTGTGATATGTAGATGGAGGGGTTCTCCACACATGCTTGGAAAGGAGGCTTGTGTGCTCAAACAACATTGTCCTCCCCAGTCCCAGGCCCTGTGAAGGGCTTTCCACACAGCCTGGGTCCGTGCTGGGCATTCAGGGAAGGGAGTGGAGATGAGGCAGAAAGAGGTGGGGCTGGCTCAGATGAGTGCACGTTTTCTTCCCTAGCACCCAGTGAATGTCTCCCAGAAAGTGAAAGCAGTCTTAGGCTGTATCCCTTCCAGTGGATCCTCCTTCCTTCCTTCCTTCCCTTTCTCCTTCCCAAGGAGACGCTGCAGGTGGGTTGGGTTTAGGGTGACCAGACAGCAAGTGTGAAAAATCGGGACGGGGGTGGGGGGTAATAGGAGCCTATGTAAGAAAAATACCAAAAATTGGGACTGTCCCTATAAAATTGGGACATCTAGTCACCCTAGTGGGGTTCCTACACTGTGGTGCCACTGAAACTGTGTTGCCAAGGTGCTGCTGGGGAGGATGTGCTGGATGCCAAAGTCACTTCAGGTGGCCCTCAGCTCCCACAGATCCCCTGTCAGATTTAGCAATGTTGTTTTCTTTGGACAGGGACAAATGGTGGCCCACTCAACGGAATGATACAGTATGATGAGGAAATCCCTATGGATCTGCTTCCCTCGCAAAAATTCCCTTCCCAGGGGAGGGGCACAGTGGGAGAACCAGGAAGTGCTTTGGGCATGTAGGTTACACGTTACTTGTTAAGACTCACTGTATGCGCTATATAGTAAGTGTACCTGAACCACCTGCCTCCCAACCCCTCCCCCTCACAAACGTGCTATGCAAATTACAGAGACCTATGTGAAGCATCACATAGCTTATGTCTCATATAGCCCCATAGAATGTAAGGCTGGCCCTGCCTATGATAAACTATAAAATATGTTTGCCACTGAAGAATTCCTGACTATATCAGTGAAAGATGACCTATCACTTTAGATAAGCTATTACCAGCAGGACAGTGGGGTGGGAGGAGGTATTGTTTCATATTCTCTGTGTATATATAAAGTCTGCTGCAGTTTCCACGGTATGCATCCGATGAAGTGAGCTGTAGCTCACGAAAGCTCATGCTCAAATAAATTGGTTAGTCTCTAAGGTGCCACAAGTACTCCTTTTCTTTTTGCGAATACAGACTAACACGGCTGTTACTCTGAAACCTATGCTAAAGGGAATAAATGATGCTGCTCAGAATGCATCAGACCTCCCTTCAGGTTACCAAGGCCTAGAAACAGTGACAACCTCTACCTTTAAACACTCAGTAACACTCTCATCATGCTCTCTAATAGAGCAAAGCCATTAAGTTGTCCACATTGTAATTTAGATCACAGAAGAGACTTCCACAGATTTTTTTCAGGTTAAAATAACCAGTATACAGAGAGTAGGCAAAATTATTCCACTGTAGCTACGTACTTAATTATATGGAATACTGCATAAATTGTCAAGTGCAAAGAATTATTCTGATAAATTTAAATACTAATTAAATAGGCTATTGCAGAATTTTAAGAACATTATAGGGTTCCGCTTCTTCAGGTAATTTGCATATCCTTCATCTAGTGAATTTAATTTTAAAGGACTTCTTTTTTGTGTGGTTGGAAACCCTTTTTTGTCTCAGTAGAAGATTAAAAAGGGGATTTATAGGTTGCTCACTGACATTTTTATAGCAGTTTGCACTAGTGCCTCTCTACTGATGAGTGTGTCACACTTCTGTTACAATTTCAGGAGTTTAAAAATTGGCCATAAAAATAACTTTGTTAGAATTTGGAGTATAGGGTGTTGGTTGTAGCTATTTCTTTCTTTTTTTAAAAAAAATTGCAAAATAAATATCTACCAATATGTATATAACATGGAAATAAAAGAAAAGCTAGATGGTGCTGATTATAGATGTCATTTAGTGCTTCTAAAATGTCAAGTGTCTGATTTTCAAAGGATTCTCATTGTGCTTCTAAATATCTGGGCTCAGTTTTCCATTCCTGTTTTTGGATGCCCTGTCCTTTGTGTTTAAAAATTTTGGTTAACCATTTACACATCTAAGGGCCAACATTTTCAAACTTGGATACCTAAAATTAGGTACCCAAATACATATTTTGGCATTTAAATAAGTGGTCGGATTTCTTCAGTGGGGCTGCGAGCTCAGCAGCTGCCACTGACTTTAGTGGAATTTGTCAACAGCTCTGAAAATCAAGTCACTTTTATTTAGGTGCCTAAATATGGCGCCAAACTTTAGGTGCTTATATCTGAAAATTTTGGCCTGAATTTTTAAAAATGTTATTGAGGAGTATAAATAATAAAACAAGAACAACTTTGTAAACATTGTAATATGCTTAGAACCTATACAATACTTTTCATGTTCAAAATGTCTTAATAAACACCAACTATAACTGAACATTGCCTTTTTACGTGTGTGTGTGTGTGTAAAAGGTAAATTCACTGTTTTCTTAGGTTAATTGTAGTATGAATTTCTTAATTGTAGTGTGAATTCTCATAAACCTGAGGTTTTGGTCATTCAAAAGTTCTTCTGAATTCAGATTGTTTTAAGGGCTTGATTCTGAATTCTTTGTGTACCCCAAATTCTGATGAACTTTCATGGGTGCACAAGGGCTGCAGGATGAGGATTTAGGTGTCTTTCTACCTGATGGCATGGATAACTGCAGTTTACATTCACAATTCCAAGGAATTTTTTTTTTTGGACATTTGGTTGCTGAACTCCTAAGAAATAGAAAATTGTATGTCTAAAAATTTAGATACAGGAAAATTAAACTTAAAGAGCACCTTGATTTTTAGCCATTGGAAAACCCACTGTTGAGGTGGGTTCATGCATACTGAGCATATAATACCTAGTGTCTAATCTTTGTGCTAGCTTCCTGTTCACTTCTGAGTTCAAATCAAGATGTTATAGATTATCTATAACACACTGAGGCCGCTCTATTTCCAAGACCAACTCTCCTTTTGTGCCCCATTGTAGGATTTAAAGTCAGCTGGAAAACTCCTCCTATACATGCTGAGAACTGAACATCAGGAGGTTCTACTGAGGGCCCTCTCCTGCATTCTGCCAAAGCCTGAGTTTGGCCACTTTCAAAATGGGATTTAATCAGGCCTTTCAAGGGTTGCCAACTTTCTAACTGAACAAAACTGAACACCCTTGCCCCTCCCCCTTCTCCAAGGCCCTGCCCCCTCTCTCCACCGTTTACTCACCCTCATTCGCTTGCTCATTTTCACCAGAATGGGGAGGGTCCCTTTTCGACTGTGTGTTCCAGTTGAAAACCGGACACCTGGCAACTCTAGGAGGTTTCAATTTTGGCAGGGGTTTATTGAGTTGAATGGCAATAACATAAGAGCTGTTCTTTGTGTTTTGGCCTGTATCAACTGGCAATTATGCTGTAAAGGTGGTTTTTAAGTATGCTTTATTGAAAGTAAAATAACTTCAGTGATAGTGAGGCTATGGACGAAGATAAGAAAAATCACTAAATTACCTCCTGGCCAAATACATTGTGAAAAATACAGCAGGCCCAACATTTTCCTATTAACTGTAAAGGCCATACAGAACCATATGAGATTTTGTTTGTTGCTTTTTTTCACCTGTACTGCATTTACTTGGTTTCTGCTATACTGTGTCATCTTATTTAACACGTACAACCAGTGAACTACAAAGCATTCTGCTGGACGTTATGTTTGTCTGACTCAACTCTGTGGAGTTTTCTATTTTTATAGAGCTTCTTCTCAATTATTGTATTTGGCATAAAAATGCTTTGAATATGCATGCTATAAATGAATGTGTAGGTGGGAGGCAGCATAGTGCAGGAGAACGAGCACAAGGCTGGAAATTGGAGGTTGATTACAATGACTGATTAAGTGATTTATTTAGATTTATACAATACACTGTAGGCACCCTTGAAATAACTCAAGGATACAAGAAAATTAATACCCAAATGTAACTACTATGCAGCAGTTCAGTTCAATATAACTCACTACCGACAAACCCAGCAACTCAAAAGCTCAAACTACCATCGCCCTCAAGCAGTTCCCCACCCAAATGTATATTTGTGAAACTGCATTGCTAATGTGCATGTGTCAAGTATGTGGGCAAACACATGCTAGGTGGCCACTTACCTGTCCATGTGCATATGCAAATACTTAGTGGCAAGCATATCACTGTGCGCAGGCCTGCAATTTGAAAATCAGGCTTAAGAAGTCTAAAATCCTAAACCTGGCTCAAGCACTGATCCTCTGCACAGCGGTGGGCAAGTCCCTGCCTCTCTCTGCCTCAAGTTTCCCTCTGGGGAAAGTGAAGATAACAATATTTACTAAACTAACTCCCTCTGGCATGGTGAGGGTAAGCACATTAGTTAATGTGGCTAAAGCTAGGGTTACCGTATTTGAACATTCAAACAAGAGGACATTCCATGGGGGGGGTATTTGCTCCTGCCCCCGGCCCCGCCCCCATTCCAACCCCTTCCCCAAAGTCCCCACCCCAACTCCGCCCCCACCCTGCCCCTTTGGACACCTTCCCCAAATCCCCGCCCCGGCCCCTCCTCCTCCCCTGAGCTCACCGCATTCCCTCTCCCCCCCTTCCTCCCAGCCACACGAAACAGGAAATGAAGATGAGCTCTAAAGGCCTGATTCAAGCCCACTGAAATCAGTGGGAGTCTCATTTAACTTGCACTTTGGATCTGGCCCTGAACAAATAAAGTCACTAAACATTGCCCAATGAAAATTGTCTGCTGTAATGTGAAATGCAGTACTTTGTAACTACAGCACTTAAAATGTTCTTTTCTGAAAGGGGTGACCGTTTTAGGCACTATGTCATTATGTCTATCTGGGTTTACTATATTCAGACAGACTTTGATTCACTTCAGTGACTTATTTGGTTTTGTGCGTGATTTTTTTGTTTATTTTCAATGCCTGCTGTGTGGAAAGAGTTAAATGGGAAAATCTCAATTAAATACTGGATGAGTTTATTTAAAAGGGGGTTTCATAGATTGTGGGACAGTTTAGTTAGTTACCTTATCCGCAAGGCAGGGGTAATTTGTTATAAAGTTATTCATACCTGTGGGATATAAATATTGTAATAATAAAAGATTGCTCACAGTTACGGGGAGGTGTTGGGACCAGGAAGGGGCTTAAAGAGGAGAAGACTAGGGCCTTCTGATGTGACAGGAAAGGGAAGTCAAGAGTTTATCATAAGGATTGGGGCTGAACTAGGGGAAAAAGTCTGTCTGGGGCAGAGGGGCTGTATTAGAAGAAAGTCTGTTCAAAAAGAGGAGATTGACTCCGCCTCATGTGACATCCTTGAATGTCTTTTCTGGGGTAAGTGGATTCCAAAGATTTGATTGGTCCTGGCTCAGTTTAATTTTATTCCATCCCCATTGTAGAGTTGGGTATAATTTATTTATATTGTCCCCTTCCATCACTCTTAAACTAAAGGAGGTGTAGTATATTGAAGTAAACACATCTAGTTTTGCTTGTGCTCTTTTAGATAATAATGAAAGATTAATGACACAGGCTCAATAGTAGTGTTGCTATGACTGAAATATATACCATAGATAAGATAAACAGGAATTGTATTGAATTTGTTGGCAAGGGGGGAAAAAAGCTTGTTTATATAGTGAATGCTGCAGACTCATCAAAATCCCAGCTTTCCCTTAACTCTCTGTATCTTAATTTTCCTAACAGATGTCAACAAATACAAGCTTGAAAAAGCTACCGGACTGAAGATTCTGCAGACTGGCGTTGGGGAGGTAAGTGACTTGGGGGCATTTTTTACTCTCAAAAACATTTTAATTTGTTCTTTTATGAAATCCTAGAGCTCATGGATGTATATAAGCTACCAGTGCTAATAATGCTAAGGGCCTTTTTATGATACAGCTGCATCTGTCAAAGTACAATCTGCTGCACACATAGTGCCATACCCCACAGAGAATAAAGCACCAAACTTATGTGTAAAGCTCAGCAGCCATTAAGAAATGCAGTTTCTAGCTTTGTTGTATCTGAGGTACAAAATCCCCAAAGATGAGCAAGGCAATTGAAGTGTCTTATTATCCCCCTGGTTTCAATGGAGTACAATCTCATCTAGATCAATTAAAATCTAAATTTGGGGTAAAGTGTCTTTAGATGTAACGGTGAACCTATCTGTGAATGACTTGATTATTTTCAGTCCATTTTTTTATTTAATTTGAAATATAAATAAAATATCTCTGTTCCATTATGGTGATTTGAAGCAAAAACTCTACTAAGCATTTTATCATTTATTAATTAAAGTGATGCTATCTGCTAAGAACCTTGTATGAACTGCAGGTGAATACTAATTTTGGTGCTAATTTTATGTACATAAAGGGATTTTTTTTTCTTTTACAGTTCAGTAATTTTGCTAGTGGAAAATGCTCATAGGTCTGGACAGATGTTTGTTTCTTGTGTTTATATTACTCTTGGTATTAAGAATAATTAACCACAGATTAGCAACACTGAAGTAGATTAACTATTTGATTCATTTTCAATTTCTGGTGTTTTCTATTCTTTGACGGTTCACAACAAATGTCCCATTCTGCAAAGATTTCAGAACATGAGTAACTTTATGCACATAAGTAAAGGCCTGAGCCTTAAAGCGCTGCCAATTCTGAGAACTACTGGGTACCCGCAGCTTTAATTGGTTTATGGCTATGAGAATCTGATCCTGCAAACAGGCCAGATCTTTGGCCAATGTAAGTCAACATAGCTCCATTGGTGCTATGCTGAGGATCCTGATCCAGGTGTGCATAACTCTACTTATGTGACTAGTCCCCTGACGTCAGTAAGACTACTCATGTTCGTAAATAATAATTATACCTGTACTTCAAGGGTTGGAGCCTCTGTGCAGGATCCAAAGACCACTGAAGTCATTGACTTCAGTGGGTTTTGGATTAGACTGTCAGTGTGGAGTTTTTTGTGAGTCTAACTCTGATATTCACCTGCTATAATTTGGTAGTCAGTTAGTCAGTTCCTATTTTCAGCATTATTTTCAGAATTTAGTCCTTCACTTAAGTAGTCAATATATTTTGTGCCAGAGAAGAGCTTCATAGAAAGTGAGCGATGTGCCTAGAAGGTGTCTGATTTGGAGCTAAATGGACAGAATGTGAAGGATAAATGAAACAAATATCTGGTAAAAACTTTTCCCACAAAGAATAGGTTGACATAACAGATATTATTGATTGATTGATGTTTCCTCAATATCTTTTAAACTGTGACTTGGATTAATGAAACATTTGAAAGTTAACAGCATTCTGCAACATGATGCATTTTTAGCAGGCAATAAACAGAAAGAAATAAACCCAGGTGAAGCATGAATCCAATGTTTAAATATATCCTAGGTTATTAGTAAGATATAGTGACCAGCAGGAAAAATAACCAAGCTGTTTGGCACGTTAAGATGACAGATGAAACTCTTTGATTCTATTGCCTATATATTTTGTTAGATGTGAACTCATAAAATGTCTCTCTCAATTCTGTGCTTTCTCCCATCTAAGTCTTATCAGATATGATTATGTATATATAAAATAAATTTCTGCACAGTCTCATCTACATGAAAAATAATGGAGCTCTATGATTAAGCCATTTATTTGTTGACTCAGGATCAAATTCAATTTTGGCCAGGTTAAATCCAACTATACTAATCCAGTGTAATGGTTCATTTTCAGTTCATCCTTGTGCTTACTATAGTTAAACCAAATAAAAAGGACAGCTCTAACCAAATGTAAAGATACTTTTGTTGGATCAGCAGTTCTTCTGAGGCAAATTGTGGATACAGTAGTTAGACATTATGGTAACTGTAAATCACTTAGTCAAGATGTTCAAATCAAAAGGACTCAGAATAAACACCCTGATTTTTTAAATGAGAAATAACCTTTTTTGTCTTTTAAGGAGTCAGATTCGTGACACAGTAAATGGGTAGATTATTTTATTTTCATTTGCAGAATTTTAGAACAGGATGGAATGTCTTTATATAACATCTTTCCTATTTCAAGTAACCCAAAGATTTCAAGAGAAAAATGAGCTAGATACTAGCAACGAGTGCTGAAGTTATATAAACAAATACAGCTACTGTTCCATGCTCAGCAATATCTCATATGTTGCATTTTACATTGGAACCTGTTTTTGGTTTTGATCCTGCTCCCATTGAGATTAATAGGAGTTTTGCCACAATAAGAAATGAGTAGACACCAAGGACTAAATCAAGCCCTCAAGGCACAGCCCTGCATTCAAAGCAGTGTGAAGGCACCTCATCCCATTGGGAGTGCGGGGGAAGCAGAATGCTTGCCAGAGATCCCAACTGGTATGGGGAAATGCAAACAGCCATACCTTTTTAAGGGATGCAGCATACTTTCCTCTCTTAAGCTATCTGTTCCAGTCATGTCTTTGCATATTCTCTACCTCCTTCTGGCAGCATCTTGGAAACAGACTTGAGCTCCTCTGAGTGCCGGGGCTGTAATTCTAGCATGTCTTTATGGGAAACCATACAAAGGTTAGGAGGTACCGTTGTTAAGGGTAATACAGAAGGCATGCTGGAATGTGCTTCTTAGGATCTACACAGTCAACTGCATCTGCTCTAATGGGCAAAATCTACTCCTTTTTCTTCTTTCCTGCCATGACCAAGCCAGCAGGACCCAGCTAGAGTTTCAGACCAAATGTTACTTCAATTTGATTTCCTTGACCTCATAATAGTCTCTGGAGAAGGATACTGTGAAAGGGTGAAACAGCCAGGAAATGAGATAAGGGCTTTCTGCTTGTCACAGGACTCAGCAGATGCTTAGAAGGGGCCAGTGTTCTATTTCTGGGACTGAAAGAAGCAAAGGGAAAGGCCTCTCGTGATTGTAGCTTGTTGGTTGGGGGAATAGCTTTGTTTTGTGTTCATGAGCTTTTGTCTTTGTATAATAATATTGTCCTCTGAGGCAAGAGTCTTAACCAGACTTGGGTGTGGCACAGGTTCTCTCCTGGACTGGTGAAGGAACCCACTAGCTTACAGATATATTATTTTAGATTTTTCTCCACTAATTTTCTTATGTGGAATGTTAATTGCATGTATAGGATCTGAATTATAATGCTTTATGATTCACTAATGTAATGACAGACATGAATTAAAATAGTTTTTTAAACCAAGCAGAAATATCTCAAAACAAAATATAACTGAAATGAGCAGTCTCCTGTAGACTCAGATGTTCCAGAGTAGATCAGTGATATTTTGACATATTTCAGGAAAATCACAGTTTCAGATATTTTGATAAGTTTTAGAATTATGTTGAAATTACATATAGTGTTACTACAATAAAACATAAAGATCAATATTAAAAAATCATCATGGGGAATGATGAAATAGGAAGCCACAAGTGTATGGCAGGGGACTGTCTATAATGAAATAAATGCTTCTTGGGACAGGCATCACATTTCCAAATTACTGCTTTCCCTATTGGAAGAAAGGTATTAAATCTGAAGTGTTACAGATAACTTTGAAAACACATTCTCAAATGTAGCACAGATGTATACTGGTTATAATATTTCAGCGTGTTGCCAGATAGTCTGCAGAAGGCAGTTGGGGAAAACCATCAGAGGAGATGGCAGAAATAATGTCACCCCCTTTGATTGAGCTGGCTTGCCTGCCATTTTTTAGGGCAGTGCTGCTATTTAGGAGTCTGGTTGGACTCTCACCTGCTACTAGAAAATCAGCTAGCAACTATGGCTAGCTCGACTCCCTCCCCCTACCCCCACCTCGTATGGGTAGGAGGCGGGCACTGTCATTGATGATTTTGTTACCTCCAAATTAGACTACAGGCATGTGCTCTGCATGGATCTACAATGTAAATCTATCCAGAAATTGAAGCTGGTGCAGAATTTGACAACTGGTTTGTAATGAAGTACTTCTTGCCAGAGAATGTGATGCCAGCATTTTTTGAATTACCCAAATTAAGTACCAGATAGAATGGATAATGTGGTTTTTGACCTTTAAAGCCCTAATTTGTAGGGCCTGGGACCTACAGATATTGCCTTTGTTCCTGAGCCATGCTACCACAGCCCTAATTGGATAAGAGAAAGGGGGCAGCCGGTGGAGCATTCTCCACCAGAGCGCCTCAGCTTTGGAACTCTTTCCTCCCACTTATCTGTAAAAGTGCTATTTTTTTGACCAGCAGGTACCATTTGTTTTTCCTAGTTGTGAGTGAATGGGGAGATTCTAACAGGGGCTCTTAAATATGATTTTTGCTGCAGTCTAATTTCCTGTTGCTGTTGATATCTAGATTAATGATTAATGGATAATTACTGGAGTGGACTGTATTATGCCTGCATACTTAGAAATTGTCAAGGAATGCCTGGAGCAAGCGATAGGTACTTCTTTTTAATGGATGCTTGTGTGATTCTAAATACATTAATAAAATCAAAAAGAATTTAAAAGCATTAAATATTGATTAACAGATACAGTATCTAAATACTTCAAAACATTTTTACTCGCTCCACCTATCAACAATGACTTTATTCTACAAGACTAAATAATATCAATTTCTAAGTCACTTTTACACTTTAAAATATCCCATGTTAATTTTGAAGAGAATAATATTAATATATCTAATTTTATGAACTCACACTCACATCGAGAAGTATCTTACTATGCAAGTATTGTGGAATATGTGTACTGTAAAGTAGTACTAAGTAATGGTATCAGAATTTGGTCCTATAATTGCATACAGAATTAATTCTTCAAGAACTGTAAGGAATAAAATTAAACATAAGATAAATTTCCCCACAGAGAATGGTTGTGCTGTATGGTTCATTTGGTAAGTCCTTGTACTTTTTTTTCAAATGCATTGTTGATAATATTTAGAGACTATGCTAATGCTATATATTAACTATTCATTATTGTACATAGCCCACTAGAGGGATGCTTTTAAGATAATTTTCATCCACAGTGTTAAAAAAGGGCAAAGAAAGATGCATAATATGCAAAATAAAAATGATATATTTACAGTGTAATCTTTGTAATATGCCCTAGGTAATAGCATATTATATATAAAATGTGGTAGAATCATAACAATCAGTGGGGCTACTGAATGATCACTCCAGGAGGATCACTCAAGGAAGAAATGACCATTGCAGAGAAGATAAATATATAATTTGCATAGGTCTTCACTGCAGAGGAAGTGAGGGAGATTCCCACACCTAAGCCATTCTGTGTAGGTGACAGATCTCGGGAACTGTCCCAGTTGAGGTGTCAGTAGAGGAGGTTTTGGAACAAATAGATAAACTAAAGAGTAGTAGGTCACAGGACCAGCCAGATGGTACTCACCCAAGAGTTCTGAAGGACTTCAAATATGAAATTACAAAACTACTAACTGTGGTGTGTAACCTATCACTTAAATCAGCCCCTGTACTAGATGACTGGCGGACAGCTAATGTGATGCTGAGTTTTAAAAAAGGCTCCAGAGGCGATAATGGCAATTACAGGCCAGTAAGCCTAATTTCAGTACCAGGCATATTGGTTGAAACTGTAGTAAAGAACAGAATGATCAGACACACGATCAGATGACCACAATATGTTGAGGAAGAGTCAGCCTGGCTTTTGTAAAGGGAAATCATGCCTCACCAATCTATTAGAATTCTTTGAGGAGGTCAACAAACCTGTGGGCAAGAGTGATCCAGTGGATATAGTATACCTGGACTTTCAAAAATCTTTTGACGAGGTCCCTCACCAAAGGATTTTAAGGAAAGTAGGCAGTCATGACATAGGAGGGAAGGTCCTCTCATGGGTCAGTAATTGTTAAAAAATAGGAAACAAAGGGTAGGAATAAATGGTCAGTTTTTGCAGTGGAAAGAGGTAAACAGTGGGATCCCCCAAGTATCTGAACTTGGGCCAATGCTGTTCAACATATGCATAAATGATCTGGAAAAAGGGATAAACAGTGAGGTGGCAAAGTTTGCAGATGGTACAAAATTACTCAGGATAGTTAAGTCTAAAGCAGACTGTGAAGAATTACAAAGGGATCTAACAAAACTGGGTGACTGAGCAAGAAAATGTTGAAATTGATTAAATTCAGTGTTGATAAGCACAAAGGAGTGCATGCTGGAAAATATAATCCCATCTATACATACAAAATGATGGAGCTAAATTAGCTGTTACCACTCAAGAAAGAGATCTTGGAGTCATTGTGGAAAGTTCTCTGAAAACATCCGCTCAATGTGCAGCAGCAGTTAAAAAAGCTAACAGACTGTTAGGAACCATTAGGAAAGGGATAGATAATAAGACAGAAAAGATCATAATACCACTATATAAAACCATGGTATGCCCACATATTGGCATGCCCACACCTTGAGTACTGTGTGCAGTTCTGGTCGCCCCATCTCAGAAAAGATATATTAGAATTGGAAAAGGTATAAAGAAGGGCAAGAAAAATGATTAAGTATATGGAACAGCTCCCATGTGAGGAGAGATTAAAAAGACAGAGACCGTTCCTCTTAGAAAAGACACAGCTAATGGGGAATATGATAGAGGTCTATAAAATGAATAATGGTATGGAGACAGTGAATAGGGAAGTGTTATTTACCCCTTAATGTAACACAAGAACCAGGATCACCTAGTGAAATTAATAAGCAATAGGTTTAAAACAAACATAAGGAAATACTTCTTCACAAAACACACAGTAAGCCTGTGGAACTCATTACCAGGGGATCTTGTTAAGGCCAAAAGTGTAACTTGGTTAAAAAAAGAATTAGATAAAAACAAAAGGATGGCCATATTAGGTCAGACTAATGGTCCATCTAACCCTGTATCTTGTCCTCCAACAGTGGCCAGTGCCAGATTCTTCAGAAGAAATGAACAGGACAGGGCAATTGTTGAGTGATCCATCTACTGTTGTCCAATCCCAGCATCTGGCAGCCAGAGGCTTAGGGACTCTCAGAGCATGGGGTTGCATCACTGGCCATCTTGGCTAATAGCCATTGATGGACCTATCCTACATGAACTTATCAAATTCTCTTTTGGCCTTCACTGTATCCCCTGGCAATGAGTTCCATAGGTTGATTGTGCGTTGTTTGGCAGGCTTCCTGCATCTGATGTACTTAAAAAAAATTGCTGTTAGCTTTTGTGTCTTTTGCTAGCTGCTTTTCAAATTCTTTTTTAGTTTCCCTAATTATACTTTTACATTTTTATCTTCCTTTCTGTTTTCCTCAGTAGGATCACACTTCCAATTTTTAAAGGATGCCTTTTTTTCCTCTAACCGCCTCTTTTACTCTGTTATTTAACCATGGTGGCATTTTTTTTGTCCTCTTACTATCTTTTTTAATTTGAGCCTCTATTATCATGTTTTTTAAAAGTTTCCATGCAGCTTGCAGGCATTTCACTCTTCTGACTGTTCCTTTTAATTTTCATTTAACTAACTTTCTCATTTTTGTGTAGTTCCGCTTTTTGAAGATAAATGCTACTATGGTGGGCTTCTTCAATATTCCTCCCCCCTACTAGGATATTAAATTTAATTACCTTATGGTCACTATTACCAAGCGGTTCAGCTATGTTCACTTCTTGGACCAGATCCTCTGTGCAACTTAGAACTAAATCAAGAATTGCCTCCCCCCACCCCAGTGGGTTCCCAGAGTAGCTGCTCCAAGAAGCAGTCATTAATGGTGTCTAGAAATTTTATCTCTGCATCCCATCCAGATGTGACATGTGTCCAGTCAATATGGGAAAGGTTGAAATCCCGCATTATTACTGAGTTTTCTATTTTTATATCCTCTCTAATCTCCCTGAGCATTTTGTAATCACTGACACCATTGTGGTTAGTGGTATATTTGTACTGCTATACTCTTAGTATTTAAGCATGGAATTTCTATCCATAGAGATTTCATGGCACTGTTTGATTCATTTCAGATTTTCACTGTATTTGACACTATGCTTTCTTTTACATATAGTGCTACTCAAGCACCAGTGTGACCTACTCTGTCATTTCTATATATTTAGTATTCTGGTATTAAGGCAGTCAGTTTCACCCATCTTATTATTTAGATTTATTGCATATGTATACAAGCACTTATAAAATTTGTCAATATTTAGTTGACTGCCTTCATGTGATGTAATTGTGAATGGGACTCTTTCATTTGACTGCTTCTCCTGATTTCCTAACCTATACTTAATTAACTTCTGTTCTTTCCTCTTTACTAGGATATAGAGAATCCCCATTAACAGATCCTCCCCTAAGAGATATCTCTGTCCGAACCAGATACTCCTCCTCACCTGTAGGTTTTCCTCCAGCCTTTAGGTTAAAAACTTGTCTACAATCTTTTTAATTTTACATGTCAGCACTCTGGCTCTGGTTTTGGTTTAGGTGAAGCCCAGCCTTTCTGTATAAGCTCCTCCTCTCCCCAGTTCCTAATAAACTTAAAACTGTCCTCCCTACGCCATCATCTCATCCACGCATAGAGATCCTGCAGATCTGCCTGTCTAACTGGCCCTGCACATGGAACTGGAAGCATTTCAGAGAATCCTACCATGGAGGTCCTGAACTTTAATTTCTTATCTAGCAGCCTAAATTTGGCCTCCAGAACTTTCTCCTTCCTTTCCCTAGTATTGGTATCTACATGTATCACAACCACTGGCTCCTCCCCAGCACTGCACATAAGTCTGTCTAGATGTCTTGATATATGCTCAACCTTTGTACCCAGCAGGCAATTTACCATGCGGTTCTCCCAGTCATCACAAACCCAACGCTCTGTATGTCTAATAATTGAATCCCCCATTACTATTACTGTTACTATTAGGTAAGCTCATTTAGGATATCTTCATTAGTGGCAGTTAGCCAAGATGGTCAGTGACACAATGCCACGCTTTAGTGTCACTAAACCTCTGACTGCCAGAAGCTGGGACTGAACCACAGGGGATGGATCATTTGATAAATTGCGCTCTGAAGCATCTGGCACTAGCCACTGTGAGAAGACAGGATCCTGGGCTAGATGGACCTCTAGTCTGACCCTGTATGGCCATCTTTATGTTCTTCTGTTTTATTGAGGATGGTTCCAGTCCTGTGACCACTTATGTGTGTAACTTTAATCACATAATTAAATGTCCTGACTTCCACCATACTACTCACATACTTAAAGTTAAGCATATGCCCAGGTGATAGTAAGGCTGTCATTCACCTATCAAACAGATTCTGGCTGTGAAAGGGCAAAGTTCTACTGTTTATTCCTGGTATTTGACATGCACATTACATAGAAAGAAGTATTTTGACATGTGAATGACGGGTTGCTACTTCAGCTTTGAAATTTGGTGTCTGTGGTAATTTCCTTTCTTACATTCTGGTTGTGACATCCCCCTGTCCTTCTTTACACATTTTGTTAAAGAAAAAGATATTATAATAATAATTATATACATATGAAATAATGAGCTTGATATTCAGAGGCAACTATCAGTTTATTCTGATGTGTGTTCTCCTCCTGAAACATTGTAAGAAGCACATGTAGTCAAATGTCATGTCGGTTTATGAATTCCTTTACAGTAGTACTCTGATTTAAAGTAGCAGAAGTGCCAAGTGATGTGGCAGTTGCTATGGTAACTACAGTTATTCAGTACTGTGTACAATGAAAGCGGTAAGGTCTGCCTTGTGGCTGTAGGAACTTATGCATCCTCTTATTGTTTTTTTTAACATTTTCAATTTTTTTTTAAAGTAACATATGTTAGTTTCAAGGCTATGTCTTGTCTTTGGGCCATATCAAGCCATTGATTTTTAAGCAGGACTTCCAATTGAAATCCACCGAAAAGCTCCACAGAAAAATGAGTTAGATACAAGCAATGAATCCATTGGCTTCGTAGGCAAGTGTGCCATTGAAATCAATGGAGTTCTTCTTCAAAATCATCGGCATAATCTAGCCTTTGATTGATAGCCTGCATTAGTCACGTGCATAGTGGGGAGAGGCAGTATTTTTAAAAAGGAACATAAGATCGTCCATACCAGATGAAGTTATTAGTCCATGAAGTCTAGCATCCTTCCTCCAGCAGCGACCTGTTCCTGAAGAATCAGAGGAAAGTGAAAACCCACATAATGCACCTAGTCAGCTGATCAAAGCTGTGCATGAAGACAAAATTCTTTCTGATCTCTTCGGTGGTCATCTTATGCCTTGAAGCTTGAGATTTGGTTACCCATAACGTAAGGCCCAGTGCTGCAAGGTGCTGGAGTGCCCTCAACTCCCACTAAATGAAAAGGAGTTGAGGGCTCTCTTAACCTAGTAGAATTTTAGATCCTTATCCTGAATAACTACAAATGTTGTTTCTAGTTATAAAATTATTAAGCCTCACTTTTTAAAATCTAGTTAGTGTTTTCTCTGATCTTTGACAGTGGTATATTCTACAGACTGGGTCACTGAAGGGCTAAGCAGTTGACTCTTCTGAGAAAAAGAACAGTTCTGTCCTTTTCCTGAGGAAAAAATCATAGGGTTTTTATGGCTATCATCAGAGGCATTACTTAATGGTCTATGCTTCAAACTTTAAACACTTATGTGTGTTACATTGGTGGAAATCCCATTGATGCCTGTGGAACTACTCCAGGCTTTCACCGCTGTAGTTATAAAATGTAGCTCCTACATTCCTTAGCACCAGAAGTTCAAATTCTAGCAGTCAACTCAGCCCTTATTTTTTTCTGCATAGGTACAAAAGTACTGTGCAGTTTACTCTGTTTAGTTATTGTCCATCAGGACTTAAAAGCCAAGTTCCTGTCTGCTTTACATGAAGATAGCCAACATTTTCTTTACCTTGCATAGCACTACTGTTTTGTACCAAGGGGCCGCAAGATTTCAGGGCTGCTGTATGTGTCCAGTTGTACTTCACTTTACCATCCTTTGGAATGAAAGGCTTTATATATTGTAGATCTAAGATGATATTTTAGTTGGAATATTTTCAACTACATTCTAAATTTAGACATGAAACTTTCTTTTCTATTCCAAATTTAGAAGCTCTGTTTTGGAGGGTTGTTTTGTGTGGTTTTTTGTTCTGGTTTGTTGTGGGGGTTTTGTAGTATCTCCTCATCATTTCACTGGTAAAATTGTTTGAAGGAGTTTTGGAAACACAGATGTTTGATGTGCTTTGACCATAACTTAGTGTTTATTGTTCTTTTTTGGCTAAAGTTACAGGGGGAAAGTAAAGTACAATCTCAAATGTATGGATGTGCTCACTTTCCATCCCCAAAAAGCTTCTGTAAAAAAGCTATGCAATTTTACAGATCATGAACTGCAGCCATGCACAGCATCACAAAGTAGGTTCTATCCAGTACATGGATGTAACTACTATTAGGATCATTAAGCAGTATGCACAGGTATCAAGGAGATAACTGATCCCTTAAGGCTATATATTGCCCTTGATCTGCAGCAAAATTCCAATTATTATCAATATAGGATTGCATGTACTTATCAAGGGCAGTATGGCTTAGGCTATAGATGTATGATGCAGTAATGTACATGAAAACCATTCTTAGGAAAGCACGATAGTTTTAAAAACAAGTGTACACTATTCCAAAATGTGCCTGATCTGTCTGTCGATGGGAGCTGAGGGCGCCATGTGCTTAAAAGCATCAGGACCGGTGACAAGAACGTAGTGAAAGATTCCTTACCATTGCAAAGCGGCGTAAATTCATGCACATGTGAAGATTCTTGACACTGACAATGATGCAGTTTTGTTACTTTTGTGGAGGCACATCTCTTTTGAGCTGTTTAGCTACCTTGCTCTTTACCTTCTCAGCCCTAAAAAGGTAGAGTAATGAATTTATTTTATAAATGTCAGTGGTGTTTTTATGCTGCTGCTTTCAATTGATTGTTAAACTACTAATTTACAGATCTTTGCTAAGTGAATGCAAACAAATTCTGGTCCTCAAAGCTTTGCTAATGTACAATGTTCAAATTTTAATTTCCAGTCCATCTTAGATTATGGTGATGAAAAACAATATTTAATCCCTCGTTAACACATGAATAAGCAGAAACTGTCATTTTCCACTGAACAATAATGGGATTATCTCGAGAACTGTCAGTTTATATGAAAACATTATGTTGCCCAAATTTTCATAAAAATTAGCAGTGGATAATATTCAAGATCAGAGCAATGGAAAGAGGAAAAGCTGCATTCATGGTAATAAATATTCATATTTGTCTGCTCAGGAGATGAAAATCTAATCAAGGGGCTATTGATGTGCTGGCTCTTTTTTAACCAAGATGTTTCATCTAAATTGGGTTTGATATGGAAATTAGTCTCACTCCAAGTCCTCCAGGCCATGGGCATGCTGGGATAACACTGGAGGTGTCCAGTGAATCAGATGTTGCTGCTGGCATCTGCTGCTGCAGACAACAAATAAAATAAAATAAATAAAATGAAAATAACATCTCAATGGTCAACCTCCCAGTAGCTTAGGGTGATTTCTTTGAAACACTTTAATTTTATCCCAGTTAAATCCTCAAGACTGCAGGGTTAAAAATGTCTATGTTTTTTGCTCTTGTTGACAATTACCATAAATCAGAAGACACTCTGCACGAAGCTTAATGAAATATGTATGATTTAAAAATGGGAAGAAAATGGCAATATGTTGCTGGAGGAGCGCGTGTATGTATATGTGTGAATGTGTGCAACCTGAAGTGGTGCCACTTTTTGCTTGGCTTTCGTAGGCCTTGAATTGCACTGAATTAAACAGCAAGCCAACTAGAAGCCATAATATGTTTTTTCACAATGAAAATATTATACTAGGAAAAATGCATCTTAGCTTATCCAAAAGTGTGGCAGGTGTGTTTTAATATTTATTAAAATATTCATTTAAAAGATATTCCTTAATAGTATATCACGTGTCTAGGTGGTTGGCATAGTTGCACCTCTCCAGTATCACTGCTGTCATCCATGCTGCCCTTTTTGCATGAAACATTCTTACAAATATCTGTTTCTCAGACCTCCCCTCTCACATAATTCAAATAATTTCCTAAAAAACACTTCTCCAATATTGCCTACAATGAAATGTCTTTGCATTATAATTAAAAAAAAAGAAAAGCACAGCCAACATTTGAACCAGTGAGATATACAAGACATACACACCTATGCTAAGAAACCAGGTAATTGTATATCTGTCATGCATGTCCTTCCTTGCACTTCCTGGTGTATTTTGTTGCCTCTTTTTTTTATCAAGTCCAACAGTAAGTCCCCGATTCTGCGATTGACTGCATGCAGGTGTACCCTGGCCTGAAGATTGTTTGAGGCAGGGAGCTGTGTTTTCTCTGAACTGTCTAGCACACTTGTAGGTGCTTTTAGATACTAAATAATAGTATCCAAGTACTACCATAGCACACATGAGTAACTGAGTGATTTCAATCCTTCTAGGACCCAAAAGAATGTAGATTGATTTAATTGATTCCTGAAGAAATCATCCTCAAAAATGACACAAATTTGGAGTGGGTTCAGGTGTTATATCATGAGTATTCAGCTACATTGGCATAGCAAGAAGGACAGAAAAAGATGGAACACAGATAAAAAGAGAATACTCTGAAAGAAAATACGTTGTTTCTTGTTGAGCTAGGGTGACGGGTGCAAATGCTAGTGACAGTCTGAATAATTGCTTATTGGAACGTCTTCCTCCCATTGAGCTAGACCTACATCAGATAACAATATGGTAATATCCCTAGTATATTTTCTGTATTCCAGTTAATATGCAAATAAGTCATTGATGGGTAAGTATAAGCAGCATGCAAAATGTGGTGTGTATGTATTGGCAGAGCTGCCATCTTCTATTATACAATCTGTGCTGGCTCCTTTGTCCAAAATGTTTTTCAGAGAGTTTTTCTTTCTAATTAATTTCCTTGCCAACTGTGCAGGAGGAAGAGGGGGAGGAAGCAAGCATGTGGTATGTACAGCAGATGGATCAGCAGCAACAGCATACAGGTGTCTGGCACACAGGTGTTTTCATTTTCTATTTGCCAGGTAGTCAACAGTAGCCAGATATTTTCTGGGGATTCCCTGTAATTATTGACGAATGAAAGTGCTATCCATTCCTTCTGTTCCTACCTGCTAGTACTAGCTATGTCTATTTCCACTAACATTACTGCACCTGCTAAGAATAATCCATTTAAACTACAGGAATGCTTGGACAAGAATTGCCATTTGTTTTCACTCCGCCTCCCCCCAAGACACTAATAGACTCTGTTTAATTTATTCTTCTCTGCAACAGGAAAGTGGCAGATTGTTTGGGCTGGGATTAGACAGGTACCACCTGCTGCAAGTTCTTTAATTTTTGTTACCTTTACAAAGTTCTTGGCCATGATTTTGGCTTTAATAACATTTTGTTGGAGGAGAAACAGAATTGTGATCATTTAACAAGTAGTAGCCCATGGTAGATTAATGTCTAGAGCAGTGGTTCTCAACCTGCAGGCCATACAGGATACATATATTGTGTGGATGTAGCCCAAGTAACACATACAGAGGTGCTTATGCAACCCACAATGGTAGTTGAGAATCACTGGTCCAGAGAGAAATAGCTTATTATTATTACCGTAGTATCGAGGAACCCTAGTCGTGGACCAGCACCCCATTGTTCTGGGTGCTGAACAAGCACAGAACATGGACATTGTCCCTGCCCCAAAGAGCTTACTAAGTATAAAACAAATGCAACAGATGGATACAGACAGACTGGGAATACAAAGAAACAATGAGACATTGGTCAGCATGATAGGTTATGCTCTCAGTACAACAGCAGCCTAACCATTGTCCAGGGGGGTTTTTTTGTAGGCATCCCGGAAAAAGAGTTTTAAGGATGGTTTAGAAGGAAGATAATGAGGTCATTTTGTAGCTGTTTACAAGGAGCTCCTCCCAACCATGAGGGGCAGCATGGGGGAGAACACAAAATGCTTGTTTGAAAATTTAACAACTGGATGAACTTACTGTGCTTGTTTCTGCTCAAATGCCGGATGAAGTTGCTGTGAGAAGGCCAATGGACTAGTTAGATAATCATGCTAGTTATAAAGTGCTAGTAGCTTATCTAGGATTTTACAACAGGGATACAGAGGGTGAGGCTGATGGTGTAGTTTGGTATGCAAATGAAATGCAAAGTATATTGGTATGCGAATTTGAATGCTGAAAGAAAACCATGCTGTTCTGAACCAGAGAAGCTAGTTTTTCACCCAAACAAGCCAACTTCTGCCAACACAATATTAAAAACAAACTTAACGGGATTTCATTAAAACATATCCTTTCTGCATGTAAAATAATTAAAACTCCTTTTTAAAGAAGCAGCTATTTTTCTTTATTTTTCAGGTTCCCATTAGCTAGAGATGGAGATGCTCTACTCAGGCCCATATCCACAAAGATACTTGGGAACCTAAACCTCAAACTTAGGCATCTAAATCCCAGTTTTAGGCACTACTGCAGTGCACAAAATGCCACCCTAACCTTGTAGGTGCCTAAACTCACTCAATGCTGAGATGTTCTCGGTAAAATTCCCTGCTTACCTTTGTTTCTGCCTCTGGGCATGTGCACTGCTGCTTCACTCTAGGTGTCCAGGTACCTATCTCCTGCCTGAGCCCCAGAGCAATCCGCAAACTAGGCGAAGACAGGTGGAGGAAGCCCCTGTCTCACCCCTGGGGCCCATTTGGGTAGGCATGCTCAGAGATCACCTACCAGTTCAACTCCTGTTCAGAATGTGGTCAGAGCAGGAGATAGTGCAAGTACTCACCTGACAACTTTTTGGCCAGTGGTTAGAGCACTCACCTGAACCAGAGTCTCACCCAGGTTTCAGAAGACTGCTCAGCCACTTAGCTATGGGATATTCTGATATGATGTTGCCTCACTCTCTCCTGTTTAAGGTCTTCCACTGTGGCTAAATAATTGAAGAGTCACTGGGCCAGAGAGAGAGATTGTGTAGCCTGATGGTCAAGGTACTCAGGTGGGAGAGCCTGAGTTCAGTTCCCCTGTTCCAGTGACTCTTTAATCATTTATCCAAAATGGAATAGCCTCCACAGGAGTGATTGAAGGGGCCCCACATCAGAATATCCCATAGCTCAGTGGTAAGAGCGCTGTTCTGAGAGGTGGAAGATACCTGTTCAAATCCTTTGCCCCTCTGCCTTAGGGGGAAATTGAACTTGATTCTCCACATTCCAGATGAGTGCTCTAACTATTGCACTAAAAGTTACAAGTTGGGCACCTTCATCTCCTTCTTCTCTGACTGTTTTGTTTGGAGTCAGGCACGTACCTAACTCATTTTCACAAAAACCTGACTTAGGTGCCTAAGCTGCCTGACCCCAGGAGAGGGCTTCTTGGTTGTGGATTGTAAACAGAGATAGATGCTTCTCTGAAGCCAGGACTTGAGTGCGTTCCTCTGTGAGGGCGTGGAGCTTAGGGTACACCCCTCTCCTCAGCCTCTCCCTTAGCAAGTTTAGGCAACTCCCTGCCTAGCATTCTGGCTTTAGCAGATCATATTGTAAGGTGCCTGTCTCTCCCCATTCATTGTGCCTTACTCAGGCTTTGTGGATTGCAGTATTGCTCCTGTGATATTCTAGGTGCCTAAAAGTTAGGCATTGCAATGCTCAGCCTCACAACACCTAAATCTCTTTTGTGGATCTGGGCATCAGTGCTTCCCTCGACCTGTGTGTATTTGTCCTTTACAGTACATAATATTGTTTTCTCTAGTTTTAAAATTTCCAAAGAATGGGGCTTCTAGGGGGAGAGAGGCTGGCACTGCCTTGGTCTCACTGCTTATTTCAGGGCACTTTATTTAAACTGGCTGGGTAAGGAGAAGGGAAGGTGGGCCTCTGCTGCATGGATAAGTACAGTAGCTGGGTCTCTTCTTTAAAATGATCAGAAAATATACAGCAAGAAAGGTGCCTATACAGACAAGGAGATGGACTGGGTGAACTAACACCAGTAGGTCTTTCCCATCTCTGACCACTTTGATTCTGTGATTTAAGAGTGAAGTAATTAACTAAGTAATTTTTTCCATTGTTATTAGGTTTCAATGTTTTTCACCCTTAGGCCTCAAAGACAGACTTGATCCAGACCTTGATGTTGCCTGTGACCTAGCTGGGGTGCTTTCTCATGTACAAACTGTCTTACTGTGTATTGTTCCTGGTTTTTCTGCTCTAAGTTCTCTACACCCTATCTGTGGGCAGCAACTAGGGTACAATCCCTTCCATCCAATTACAAGCCAAACTTTAGTGAATGTAATAGCTGGGCATGGAGCAGTGCAGCTATAGCCCATCTACTTAAGGGGTGATAGAGGTCCCTGGTTGTCTGGAGCAACAGCAATAGCAATGGTGGGATTATGTTCCTAATGACGGATGAGCTGAGAGAATCTCCAGAGTCTGTGGGACCTAGAGCAGTAGTAGCTATAGCTATTATCTTTCCTTATTTGTGCTTTTATCTTTTTCATTTTGTTTGAGGCTGAGCTTTGTGCCAGACTAATAGTCTGTAGCAGTGGGCTGGGAAATGAAACTTTCCCTCAGATTATGGAACACACAGAAAGTGTGAAATCTTGATGTGACAGGGCTGAACAGGCTGGTGAGGACACAGAGTGCCTGTGAAGTGAAACTGTATCTGTACCCAATATGTCTCAATAAAAATTACAAAAATCACCCAAAAGACAGTAGAACAACATTGTCTTTCTTCAGTTCTTTGCACAAAGGAGGCATATTTTGCCCCTTTGTATTACTGACATGTTATATTAATTTACTTCTGTGGCATGTGAGCATTATGTTCCTGGATGGTTATTCTTGTAGGATGAAAAAAGAAAAGGAGGACTTGTGGCACCTTAGAGACTAACAAATTTTTTTGAGCATAAGCTTTCGTGAGCTACAGCTCACTTCTTCGGATGCATTCAGTGGAAAATACAGTGGGGAGATTTTATATACACAGAGAACATGAAACAATGGGTGTTACCATACACACTGTAACGAGAGTGATCAGGTAAGATGAGCTATTAGCAGCAGGAGAGTGGTGGGGGAAAAAACCTTTTGTAGTGATAATCAAGGTGGGCCATTTCCAGCAGTTGACAAGAACGTCTGAGGAACAGCAGAGGTGGCAGGGGGAGGAATAAACATGGGGAAATATTTTTACTTTGTGTAATGACCCATCCACTCCCAGTCTTTATTCAAGCCTAAGTTAATTGTATCCAGTTTGCAAATTAATTCCAATTCAGCAGTCTCTCATTGGAGTCTGTTTTTGAATTTTTTTGTTGAAGAATTGCCACTTTTAGGCATCCGATGAAGTGAGCTGTAGCTCACGAAAGCTTATGCTCAAATAAATTAGTTAGTCTCTAAGGTGCCACAAGTCCTCCTTTTCTTTTTGCGGATACAGACTAACACGGCTGTTACTCTGAATCTTGTAGGATTGTGATTCTAAAGAGTTGTTGGAGGCACTTAGAGTTCTGGACAGGCGTTTCTCAATAAACAAACAAAATACAGCAACTTGATACACTTCAGTGCAATGAATGCTAAACTGTGATCGAAGCAGCCGCCTCACAGATGCGTTTCCAAAGGCTTGTGTAGGGAGAGCTGTCTGGGCATCAGGGCACAGAGTTTGGTCTGTATCTGTGGCCTTTGTGGATGTGGTCAGATTGCAGATCAGAGAATTCCTCTGTCATGAGAAGACATTGTCTGTCCTTTTTCTTGTCCTTGTCTCTCTTGTCTATTTAACCTGTAAGCTCTTCAGAGCAGGGTCTGTCTCTTACTGTATGTTCCTAGCATAATTATTATTATTTAACATTTATATTGTGTTAGCACTAAAGGACATAATCGGGCTGGATCCCATTATATTAGGTGCTGTGAAAATATATTGTTGCCCCTTGGCCTGAGCAGTTAGCCAATATTCGGAACCTTGCTAGGTTGTTTCCATTAGTAGAGGAAAGAGATTATATGACTCAGGTATATTCTTTGGTGCGCTCTTGTTTATGTACAAAGAATGTCCACAAAGTCCTGTTTTTCTGAACACAGTAGGAACAAACAACAGCTGGCAGTTTCCTTGCTCACAATTTCCAAGCTTGTCTTTCCAGCCAGTCCTCTGCCCAAAAGAAGCTCTCTTGTATGTTTTCCAGAGCCATGGTCACACTGCTTTTCTTGCTTTCTCCTGGCTCTCTGGTCACTTTCTGCTTCTGACATACACACATGTCTCCACCAATCAGTGCCAGAGACCCTGCATTATGTTCCCTGTCTTGCTCAGACCTTTCTGTGTGGTCCAGTGCCTTACACAGTGACTTCTGTTGTTTCAGCTATCTTACTCCACAAAGGAGCTTAATTGCTTCTTCCATTTAGCCTAAATGAAAGATGACTAGTACGGCCATCAGCTTCAGTGAGGTCTGTGATTGCCCATAGATCAAAGACAGACTTGCTGGTAGCCAGCAACACCTTCCGGCATTACAGTATAATAAATAAGAGTCTCTGTCCCAAATTGCTTACAGTCTAAAAGACAAGACTTAAAAAGTTGGGCCTTTAATTTTAGTTGAGGCCTCTGGAATATCCTTTAATACAAATAATAGATAATCAAGATGAGCTACGGGATCTCTCATCTGGGTATGATCTGTAGTCTGCATGGGCTTGCACCTCCACAGGTGGGGCTACGAGCCACATTATAAAACTGTCCATTTTATTTGCCCTTTAGCCTAAGCACTGAAGGTTTTATGGAGCTGTTCTAGATTAGATTCATAGTTCATCCCACAGAAGGAATTCCCAGCTCCCCTACTTTGTAGCTTCAAACTCCCAAATAGAAACTTTCCAAATACAAAACTAATAAAGATCTATTTCTTTTTCATCCTGTGTTGAAAAGTGACACAAGGGTGACTCTGCTGACAGCGCAGTTTACAGGGAAAGGGAAAGGTGCCAGCTGTGATGAGAGAATGATTTCTTCTTTTCTCTCTCCATTTACTTTGTGTTAAAGATCTGTGACTTCCCAAGTCAGTGCACTTTGCAGCATGCCTTCATTTTCCAAATTAGAACAACAAAGAAAGCTGTTTTTCATCTTCTTGTCTTAGGGCATATACTCAGTTTGCTGCATCAAAGTGTGAAAATAATGTGTGGCATGGAAAGAGCCCTGTCTGGTGCCAGCAGAGAGGATGTAAATGGTTTAGTACAGCCAATGCTATGCCAATTGCAGTGTTGTGCGATTGTATGCAAAGAGTTCCAGTTCTGTTCAAATGCCACTAGAAATCCCCATAAGCCTCCAAATCTCAGGGCTATCCTCTGAGAAACATATGTATAAAGCGCTGCTTCATCTTGGTTTTTTTCTTTCTCTTCCTTTACTCAAGCATCCTCTTCTATACGACAGTCAGGTAGTCTGATGCTTGAAGAGAGAATGCCCTATAACCTATAAATGCATTGTTACTGTAGTGGCTTGGAGTGGTTTCTCCCTGTCTGCGTCAGAGGGAGGCCACTCCACCTTGCTACTCCACCTAAGGGCTGAGGGCCGATCAACAGGGGGTTAGCACTGTAAATCAGTAAGGAGCCTATAGCCAGCCCTCTGGCTGGGACAGGCAGCAAACACAGCCAGGCTCACCCTTCTGGGTAGAGCCAAGCAGAGGCTGTCTGTGGCCCGGCTCCTTGGCTGGACAGACAGCAAATAGCCAGGCTCAAGCCCGCTGGGTGGGGCAGAGCAGAAGCAGTCTATGCCCAGCTCTATGGCTGGAGCAGACAACAAATGAATGCAGGGCGTCTGGCCTAAAGTGAGTAGGCTGCCACCCAGGGATGGGGTTGGCAACAGGAGGTAGGGGGACCTGGGCCCACCCTACTCCACTTGGTTGCAGCACAGGGCCCTAACAGTGGTGGGGAATCCCACCACTGGGTCAGCCAGGATCCTTCTGAATTCTGTGGCTTCAGAAAACACAACCGGACTAATATCTAGTTTCCCTGGGCTACTTCCTACCCCTACCTGGTTGTAGGGCTTCATTGCTCATGGGCTCTCAGGGTACTCGGCAGCCAGCAGTTCCAGCAGCTCCTCAGGGTATTCACCGGGCAGCAGCTCCTCTGGGTGCTTGCCAGGCAGCAGCTCCTCTGGGTGTTCCTCCAAAGGCAGGGGTTTATACATCTCAGTCCCTGGTTCAAGGGCCAGCATCCAATTCTTTTGTTGGCTCTGGCTCAACTGAGCTGGAGGCCCTGCCTCTTATACTTTCTGTCTACCCCTCCGCTTTTGGCTCAAGGGGTGGGCCCAGCCTGACTTTGCCCACCAGTGGGTGGGGAATGGTTCCTCCCTGTCTGCATCAGAGGGAGGACAGTCTGCTTCGCTACAGTTACAAATTTATGTCTTCAGACAACAGATGTAATTGTAGAATAAATCACCCATTTACTGGAGAAGCTGGGACTGGGACTTCCTTTCTAAAGTCACGTCCGTAACACTTGAACCAAAGGAGAAATAGTGGTATTAGATCTCTCATTCTCTCTCTGGGCCATCCAGTAGAGGGAAATATGCCATGCACATTGTGAAAGCAGTGAAATATGTTTCAATGTGATTTTATCTGTGTTAGTTGTAGTTAGCTGGCTTAACAAGGACAAGGAGTAATACTTGGATGAATGATTTTAGATATGGCAAGGTTATTTGCTCAGACTTTTTACAGAACACAAAAATTTCAATAAGACTGAAAACTGGTGGAAAGAAATATTGTTTTTCTGTTGTCGTGTCTTTTTCCAGCAAAGTTAATATACTTAAACCTTAGTCCATCCCGTGCTTTGCTGCACATTGGGCTACCCGCATTTGCCATCCTTGCCTGTCAACTGCCCTGTTCTCCAAATCTTCCGATTTCATGTTGAGGTGCTTGATGTTGTTCAGAACAGTTCATTTCCATGTTATTCACGGTCTTCCTCTCCTTCTTCTTGCATTTTCTGGCTTCCATTCAAGGGCAATATTTGGTAAGCATTCTTTTTCCATTCTCAGTACATGTCCCAGCCACTGATGTCTTCTTTTGTAGATTATTTGAGAGAGTGTGCCTTGTCCAGTAATTTCTGTGACTTCTTCATTCGTCTTCCTATCGCTAGTTAATATACTACTTTACTTTTTTTTCATTTGGAACAAATAGCCCAGTGCAATTTTTCCTTAAAAGATCTCAGTGACGTCATCTTAATATTCCTAATCAATCTACAGTAACAATCTGTTGTGTGCATACCATAGAAAAAAGATGATTGGTTAAATAGATTTTAGTTTCAAGTTTCTGTCTTATGCCATGATACTTAAAGGTGGCAAAGGTGGTAAAACAGATACCAAAGATAGCAGAATAGCAGCTTTGTTCATAAATATGTGCTAGCAGATGTTCTTTGCTGATTTTCAGAGATCCAAACGTTACTCACCTGATTTGTCCCATGTTTTGATATATAATACAGCATATTAAAACGTCAGTGAACCAAGAATGCAGGATTCCAGTGCTCCATGATATTATACCAAAGGCTAATAAACGTACAACCCCCCCGAAAAAAACCCAAACTCAACTATTGTACTTCAGGGATTGTATCTTTCAGTATTTATTAGCTGGCTTGATTTTTTTTTCCAGCCAAACACAATATAGTTAGCATTTATCCCCACCTCCTATAAAATTAATCAGAACAGAAATTCCTATGTCATCAGTGTGACTGCAGATATCTGGGGGATGGCAGGGAGAGGAGAATCACTTTCCTCTGGTAATTCTCAGTCAACCAGTGTGCACTTCTTATCAGGAATTACCTGGCAACTGTATGCTAACATTAGTTGAAGTATAGTGATTAGTTAACGGTCCATGGCTTCACAGGTTACAGTTTGTACAATTATCTTAAGTACTTAGTGTTTGATTTCTTCTGAAAACCCTTCCTCACATGGAATTTTGAATAATACAAGATCAGATCATGACTGTTGATTATCACTTAATTTTATATTTAGCAATGGAATCCTTTTTTTCTTTTATATTTACTGTTTTTCAGATGATTGCTGCAATTTAAATGTTTTATCATAAGAAAATTAAGAAATTTCAAACAGAGATTAACACAACACATGGTGCATTCTAAAACAATGAGTTCTGGTATTTTGTTTTATGCTTTATATTCAAAGTGGTGATTTTACAAATAGGAAACATTTCAATTATGAGAAGGCAGTTTTCCATGAGTTCTGGGCATCTTTCTGCTTGAGATACACAGAAAACTGAATTTGCCTCTGCTATTCAGTTATTGTCCTGATACCTAATTATGGGCCTCATCCAAAGCCCACTGAACTTGATTTAAATCGGCTTTGGATCAGGCCTTATGTGAATGATTTAAGCTCATGCATTTATAAAAGCAAAAGATCAGATGCCAAGGGGTAGATTGTGCCCAGCTTGTCTGGGGGCATAAGGGATTGAAGAAGGGTGCAAGCAGCTTTCCCTAACCACTTAACCCCATTGGCTCATCTTTCAGGGAGAGGCGCAATTTCACTAGGGAGCACAGATAACACATCTGGCTAG
Source organism: Eretmochelys imbricata (assembly GCF_965152235.1). NCBI lineage: Eukaryota > Metazoa > Chordata > Testudines > Cheloniidae > Eretmochelys > Eretmochelys imbricata. The sequence continues at coordinate 249,167,689 of NC_135573.1, forward strand.
CACCAGTGGACAAGCCTCCCAAAAGGAGGAAAGTGGCCCTGCTCTGCTCCACACCAACCAGCAGAGCTGCACCCTTTGCAAGGCTGTGATGGAACTGCCCCTGCACTGTGCATTCCTCTCGAGTTTTGGGGAAAGTCTTGTCTTTTTCACATAGAATTCCTCCTGGGATTCCTTCTGCAGCGTGGACCTTCCTCAACCCAACCTAGTGTCTTAAAAGGCATAATCTGGCCCGTGCTGGGGTAATTAGGAACATAAGTTCTGTTTTTCTATACCTATTTCGGACTCTACTGAAGCTAACGTAGGATGTAGTTAGTACCATCTGAAGCTTTTCAGATTATTTCTTCAGGCATCGAGAAGAAAGAGAATTTTGTTTGTTTTGGTGTTTTATTTATTGGGAGGTGCTCTGATACCACCTTGGTGAGGTCTGTATAAGTGGATGGAGAGAGAGATGTGAAGTACTGGACATAGTAAAACACTTATATTGTGCACTTGGAATAAAAATGTCTTGCACATTGTATTCATTAAATACTGAATAAGGCACCTGTTGTAATTCCTAGATAGTACACGCCTAATTTCTGTGCATCACACATTTACATTTCTTTATTCCATAGTGACCTATTGAGTGTAGTGTTTAGAATAGGTTACATTTGTTTCATGTTGAAATAGTTAATTATTTAAGGTGCTCTTATATGGGAACTGAATAAGAGTTGAGATTGATAAACAGAACAAAACCTGACCCAGCAACCAAATTGTTTCAAGCTTTGATCTCATTAGCAGGGTCAGGCCCAATTAATTCTATGAAGGGATACCTTCAAAGACAATTTAAGGTTGCTGCTTCTGTGATTTCTGAATAGAGAACACAGGCTGGGTCAAGAAGACATGATGATATATATGACTGCTGAATTATTTCCTTCTATGATATTTAATGTAAGCTTCAAATATGCTTCACTCAATAACATATGAATTTTACCGTGCACGTACATTTCATTCTCTCTTGCACAGAAAATCATTAGGCAGGATTTCAGCAGGTTTAATGCTGTCATATTACAATGTAGCAAACCCAGGAGGACAGTGATTCTACAATGTGGGAGCTGCTATACGCAACTAAACAGCATTTTTCATGTTTCCATCTCTTCCCCTGATTCAGCTGCTTCAAAACAAAGTTATTTATTTGTTTGTTGTAGGGGGCAATGTAGTTGAATATTGACTTAAGAGCCTATTCAAATATTCTTTTTATTTAAATAAGGATAGTGATCACATTTAAAGCTGCTCGTCAGTCCAGTTGGAGGAGCTGTTGCCATGCTATAAGCATGCTAGCTTTTTTTTTAATTGCCTCTGTAGAATATAAACTATATTTGAACATGGAGGGAGAGAGAGGGTTTGATACTGACGCTGGGGGCTGCATTGTTACACTGGTCTAAGTCCAACTGATTTCTGTGGAGTTACTCCTAACATAAACTGTTGTAAGTATGGCAAGAATCTGGACCAGGCACTCTTGACCCTTGTGCCTGTGTTCAGATATGCGTCTTATTCATTCATAATAGGCCATTTTAAAATTCCAGTAGGCGGTGTGGAGCTGCGAACACCATTTTGAGTGCAGGCAGTGCCATTCTCATGGGATTGTACAAAACCAGTGCTCTGCAGCCTAGTTTCTGAATCTAAGAGGCCATTTAATTTATCTACCTTAATTGGCACTTTTTTCTCCTGCTTTTGCAGTAGTTGTATAAAAGCTGCTTCGTGTCAATCATTGCAACACTTTTTGAGACAAGAATCCTTTAAGGTTAAATCATTCTGGACCACCTTGAAAAGATATACACAACCAGGATTTAAGAAACAGCTCTTGTGAAAGTCATCAGCATGTAGTTAAAAAAAATAGATTACGTCCTAAAATAGGGAAGGATGGTCTTGTGGTTAAAGTTAAGGATTATGAGTCAGGAGATCAGGATTTTCATTCAGGCACCACCATAAACTTTTAGTTCTATCTTGGACAAGTCCTTCAGCACCAAACTTTCCAAAGGGCTTTATAATTTTGAATACCTCAGATTTTGGGCACCTAATTTGAAATAGTTGGAGTGATGTGATATTCAAAGGTATGAGCACTCAGAGAGTTCATTTGAAGCTAATGATAGCTATGAGTATTCAGCATTTTTGAAAATCAGGCCTTATTTTTGGAGATTGGAGTATGAAGTGTTGACTCTTAGGATTAGGCCCATTCTCATTTTATGAAATGTGGCCCTAGAAGTAGTTAGTTTCAAAAATGTGATTCTTCCATGTCATACAGAACTTAATAGAGCTGGGTATGGTTGTTCTGTCCCATGAAAAAATTTTAGATTTAAAACAAAGTGTCATACCCAAATCTGGAAGAAAAACAATGGGAAATCTCAAAAAATTTTGCAAACCAAAAATGTGAAAAACCATTTGGATTGGGTCAATTTTACAATTTTGAAATGTTTCATTTCTTAAAAATAATACTTTTTTACCATAAATTAACTTACGTTTCTAAACAAAAAGTCATTTTGAACCAAAAATGAAACTGTCTTGTTTTGAAAAGATCAAAATGGAATGTTTTGACAATTTTAGAACTCTTTTTGAAACAGGAAATTCACTAAAACAGACTCTTTCATATGCTCAAGTTTGGGTTTCATGAATCAGCGTTTTCTGATGAAAAAAAGATTTAGTCAAAAAATTCCCAGCCAGCTATAGAGCTTAACTTTATAATTTTCCTGACATCTTTTACTAGTCACCATGTTTGGCGGGACAAATTGCCCAAGAAGTGTGAGTTAGTTTTCATGGGGCTAACAGAACTCACACGACTTCTAACTGTTAGAGAAATCATTGTCTGGTAGGAGCAGGACATGGATACATGTACTATCAAGCTCCATCAGGTTTTGAATTCACTGGCGTAGTTTTTCTTCTTTCTGCAGTTATCAGTGAGAAGACTGCAGGACCTGATTGCAGGACCCGCTTTGCTTCTGGGTAGTTATTGATCCCAATGACACGTGTTGAATTACACAGCATAGTAACACGAATTCCTCTTGATAAAACAAAACCAAAAAATGACCACACTTTCATCCAAAGCATCTAGTAAATTCTGATCTTTGTGTGCCATTTACTAGGGATACTAGCAGAGCAAGGCAGATGTGTAATTATACATTTAGTAATTATACATCTGATGAAGTGAGCTGTAGCTCATGAAAGCTTATGCTCAAATAAATTGGTTAGTCTCTAAGGTGCCACAAGTACTCCTTTTCTTTTTACATTTAGAAAAGAGATCTTTAGCCTAGATCCTTGCCTCAGTGAGGCAAGGCTGCTTTGTGCTGCTCCGGTGGCACAAAGCAGCCTTCAGGTACCACTAGACAGCAGTCGGGACAGTATGTCTAGGCATACTCATGATAGCTTTGATAGTGCTAGCTCGCGAAAAATAGCAGCATAGCTCAGGAGGCACAGGAGGAGGCACTGGCTAATAGCCTGAGTACATGCCTAGGGTCACAGGTAGGATTACACTCAGGCAGGTAGCCTAAGCTGCCACCTGGCCACTGCACCAGCTCTATTCCACGCTTCCCAGCTGCCAACATTGGGCACATGTGGAGAAGGAGGAGGTGTGAGCTGAGCATACTGTGTTCTGGCAATCTCCAGCAGCTAGGACAGCCCCTTGGTAGGGGGTGTTGTAGGCAGCCAGAAGATACAGCAGGGCGCTGTAACTTAAATGAGGAGTTTAAAAAAAACCAGCAGTTCCTGAGACCCAAGGAGCACATAGGTGGCTTAAAATCATCGTTGTCCCCTCCTCTCCACAGCTGGGCTTAGCAGCACTCTGGTACATCTCATAACTGGGGCCTTAATTTCTTGGATTGGACCATGCTTTGATCATCCTTTTGGACATTTTAAAGAGATGAAGTAGGAGATGGGGTGAAGTGGAAAATAATGTATCCCAGTTAGGATTTCCTTACATAATCGTTTATCCCTGCAAAATCTGTTCATCTGTCAGGGATGAAGAGATTTCCTCACCAGGAGACAGCTGAACTTCCTAGGACACCCTTAGGGGTTCTCACTTCTTCCTCGCACAAGAGTCACAAAACACAAGTCTTGGGAGAAAATCGTTGAGAAAACCACATCTCCACTACTATGAATTATTTGTAGTACAGCAGCTCCTAGGGTATGTCTTCACTGCAATAAAAGATGCAAGGCGTGGCTGTGGCTGGCCCTGAACAGCTGACTCAGGCTTGTGGGGCTCAGGCTGAGGGGCTATAAAATTGCAGTGTAAAAGTGATGGAGCCTGGCTCTGAGGCTGAAGTGGGAGGGTCCCGAAATCGAGGCTCCAGCCTGAGCCTGAACGTCTACACTTCTATTTTAGCCTCTGAGCCTGAGCCCTGCAAGCCTGGTTCAGCTGAGCTGGACTCTCAGACTCAGTGCTGTGGGTTTTTTATCACAGTGTAGACATGCTCCCGGAAGCTCCAGCGTGGATCCCCATTGTGCTAGATGCTGTATAGACGCAGACAACAGGTGCTAGGAGAAACAGACACAACGAGGTTAAATGACTTTCCCAAGGTCACACTGCAGTTCAGTGGCAGAGCCAGGAATAGAACCTTAACCCTAGTCCAGTGTCCTAGCCATTGGATCCAGCTGACACTGAACTCTTGTTGTGCTGTTCATAATAGCCAGCAGTGTTGTTATCACAGCAGAGAGAACTCTTGGCTTGGTGATCATGGCTTCCTGTGAAGTGCTCTCCCATTCCTGGGCTGCTGCTCATGACCATTGTGACAGTGTTGGGCCAGATGGCTATAGGAAAGTGATAGAAGGCAGATATATTAGCCCCAGGTTAAGTAGGTCCCTTTTCCCTGGGTAAGGTAACAGGGAAGATTCCAGAACAATCAGGAACCTTCTGGAGACAATTAAGACAGACAGACTGATTAGAACACCTGCAGCCAATCAAGAAGCTGCTAGAATCAATTAAGGCAGGCTAATCAGGACACCTGGATTTAAAAAGGAGCTCACTTCAGTTTGTGGTGTGTGTGTGAGGAATAGGGAGCAAGAGGCACTAGGAGCTGAGAGTGAGAATGAGAATGCGTACTGTTGGAGGACTGAGAAGTACAAGCATTATCAGACACCAGGAGGAAGGTCCTATGGTGAGGATAAAGAAGGTGTTGGGAGGAGGCCAGGGGGAAGTAGCCCAGGGAGTTGTAGCTGTCGCACAGCTGTTCCAGGAGGCACTCTAGACAGCTGCATTCCACAGGGCCCTGGGCTAGAACCTGGAGTAGAGGGCGGGCCCGGGTTCCCCCCAAACCTCCCAACTCCTGGTCAGACACTGGAGGAGTCGACCTGGACTGTGGGTTCACGAAAACGGCCAAACTGAGGGCTGCCATGAAGCTCCAAGGCGAGCAAATCTGCCAATAAGCGCGAGACCCACCAAGGTAGAGGAGGAACTTTGTCACACCGTGTTGATAGGTAATTTGCACTTACTAAAAATTGCTTATGTGAGGCTTATAAAAATCTTTTTTCTCTCTGGGTCCCTCCCATCCCAGAGTGTTCTCTCCTTCCCAAAGTCTGCACTGAGATGAAGTGATCCACAGGTTCTATTCAGTGGTGCACTTTCGGACCACTCCTCTGAATCTGCTTTTGGGAGCCAAACTCAACTGCTGTCTTCCTAGGCCTGATTCCCCACCACCTTGCACCTCATGTAATCATTTACTCCTGTGCTCCTAAATGATAGTGGCAGTTTTATACAGACAAAAAGTCATTGCAGTAGGAGTACTGGATGCTGGGTCTCCCATATGAGTGCTCTGACTCCTAGCTACAAAATAATTCTCATCCTTGCTCTTGAGCTCTCACTCTGGCCCCATGACTTTTTCAGATTATTTATTCTCAGTTAAACACATCAGAATATCCCATAGCCCTCTGGTCAGAGCACTCCCCTGGGAGGTAGCAGATCCCTGTACAAATCCCTTCTACCCCTCTGTTGGGAGGGGGACTTGAACCTGGGGTCTCCCCCCTGCCAGGTGAGTACCCTAACCCCAAGGCAAAAAGTTATGAGGGAGCTCCTTTTCCCTCTGCAGCTTCTTGCAAAAATGACAGCAGTGCCTAATGCCAAGAGATGTTTTGCAACTCAAAATCCCAAATAAAGGATGACGTCTCCATGTACCCTGGACTCAGGCACCTATGTCTGAGAGCGGGGCTAGGATTAGCACACACCCCACAATTTGGCACCTCCATTGGCTAAATTAGGTGAGGAGCCGCCTAGCATGTACTGGTTTTTGTGAATCCCATTCTGAGGCACCATCTCTCCCCATTCATTGTATAGGAGTGTAGGAATACCAATGATTTTTCTAGGTGCCTAAAAGTTAGGTGTGGCAACGCCAGCATCACGACACTTAAGTTCCTTTGTGAATCTAGCCTTCAGGACTTTGTCACACAAGACATTGGCAATAAAGCAGAAAATTGAGAGCCCAGTCTCCTAAATAGGTACCCTAACCACAGGACTATCCTTCGTCTCTTCCTATAAGGTTACTGAATTATGGGGCTCTGCTGTCATTAAAAAGTACCCATCCATCCCACTTCCATCATCGTAGTATCTATTATCTAGCCACAGATCCCCCCTCGCAAATCAAAGACTAATGTTCATCATTTCCTGCACTTAGAAAATCTAAATTCTTTCTTTAGCATGTTTCATTACCACAGGAGGGGTCAGAATCCCTTTAGTTGGGAAGCCTAAAGAGTGGCATTAGATCAAAAGTGCTTACATCTTGATATACAGCTGTCTGAAAAAACCTGTGATTTCCTGTCAGCTCCTCTCCTCCCCCTTTTTTAATCAAGAAATTAACACCTGGATATATTAGATAATCAGTAAATTAATAATTGGCTCTGCAGCATGAATTGTTCATGAAACAAAGAGCTATATTTATGAATATGTTGTGTAGCATTTTAAAGAAAAAGGTAAAAATATTTATAAATGTTAATATATATTCATTAATTTACTCCAGTGCCTGCACTGTGTGAACTCCACTAGGCTTTACGTCATTTTTAGTACATGTGGTGAGGGATATATTTTTCTCCTCTTAAATGCATTTTCTGTTTTCATTTACAACAGAAGAAGGGTGTGAATCAGAAGCATTAAAGAATCATATTTATTTTTTTCCAACGGAAAATCTTTAAAACAAACAAAAAACCCCACACTATTCTAGAAACTTCTATACACAATATAGTATGTTCATATGTGTGTGTGTACACAGTACAGTATGTTCCTCTGTGTGTGTGTGTGGACACAAAGCAATGTAATAGTTTACATGAATTTAAAGCTATCCTATAAAACTGAAGATCAGCCCCCCCTTACAATCATTAATGCTTGAAACCATCATTGCATTGTTTTCTGGTAATTATACACACCTCATATACTGGCTCTTTGAGATATTAATTGCATGATTAGGTTTATGATTTCTTCTGATTACCAATTAAGTTTACTTTTCTTTTCTTTCTTTTTTTTCCATACATACCATTAATCTTTATAGTGCTCCTTTTTTAATTTCTCACCTAGCAGGGGTTCTCACACATTCGAAGACTGCATTATCCACCCAATAAACAGAGAGAGTTTAATTTTCTGTGCAAAGTATTGGTATGGACTTGGAAGGATGATGTTTCAGATATTATGCTATTGAGAGTGACATTTAATTTTACAGGGGAAAAATCTTGTTTTTCCCTGTCATAACAATGTTTACGGAGCATGATTTTAAAGATGTGTAGAGACCAAATCAAGTGATTCTCTGTCTGCTGGCTTAGTTGAAATTGTCACATCTTCCTTTTTTCCCAACATGGATTGCCAGCTGCTCTTCCATTCCATCTCAGTAATTTCCTTTATAAAGCTCTGGGTGGTGTGTGTGTGTGTGTGAATACACTACTATGTCATACATATAGTATATATGTGCATAAATAATATTTTTTAAAGACTCAGCAAAGAAATATGTGATTAGTGGGACTACATGATTAAAACTGTGAATAACTGAATCCCAGCTGATTCAGGGCCTTGATCCTGTCAGATACTGAGAATTTTCATCTCCCATTGGAACCTGAATGCCTCAGACCTTCAAAGACTTATGTATCTGTTTAAGCAAGTAGTCTTGTTGACTTCAATAGGAGTACTCACATATGTACAGTTAAGCACATATGTATGTATTTGCAGGATTGGAGACTAAAATATTACATAGAAAACTAGACGCTCAAAATAATGTTTGATTCTCTGTGATTGTCAGTATTTATAATAATAAATATCCTTTGCTGATTATTGTATATCTTGGTATCTCTCTCTCTCTCTCTCTCTCTCTCTGTGTAAAATATTTGGGAAAACACAGTCAATAATAAATGTACCCATTTTAAATAATCAACATAAGACAAGATGCCTAATGGAAATTAGTTCAAAGCCCTGTGCAAATCTTAATGCAAAGGCTGTGTGATATTGTAATAATAAGAGTGGAAGACACTGACTCATAGCCCTTCTCACCATGAGGTATTGAGTAATACAATCTGTACTGTATTGTATGTGGGGGTTTTTAGACAATCTAACATCGATTTAAGTGAGTGCACACTTTCAATTTCCTGACAGCTATGTCAGGCGAGAGAATACAAAGACTCTGGGAGTTCTAGGATATCTTTAATTGGACCTCTATAGAAAATAAACTCCCAGGTTTGATGTTGATCCTTAAAGTGGTTGCTTGCCAAAGCTGTACTGTGGATCTCAGTAAGAAAAAAAAAAGTGTCCACAGTATACCATACGTGTTCTACAAGAACCCTGCGGACAGCAAGTCAGCATGGGGAAAAGTGCAAAATTGAAGGTGTTCTTGTAATAACAAGTAAGAACATCTCCGGCTCTACAAATGCTACAATTTTTTTCATAAATTGTAGGAAAAAAAATGTAACAGGTTCCCTGATTAATCTTTCTTTATCCGGAGTGTTTTTTCTTTTAACACACTTTTTAAAAAGCCCACTTAATTCATTGTTCTGCTTTCTATTGAATAATGCATGAGGTAGAGGCAAAGTCTGTCAGTCCAGAAAATACAAAGACTCTAGTAGTTGGGGTGCCAGTTTTAACTGGCCTGACAAGGTCCACAATGGATTCAGACTTTCCAGAACTTGCAGTCTCCTTTATCTAACACTAGTGGGTATTTTTAGAGATTTTATTAACCAAATATATTTGTAAAAATAATTTGCTTATTTAGAGGTCCTTATGTCTTTTTCAAAGAAATGTAATGCACATTTCACTGTTTTTATTTTAAATTTGCAAGGTTCAAAATATCTTTTTTTGTAATACCAAAAAGACAATTGTATGTCTGGACCCATTTGAGACTGCTTTCTCAACTACATCAGCCTGAATATTCTGCCCATGGCAGCAAGATTTCCTTTTCGTAATTACAATTTTCCCTAATTATATTCTTCTGCTTTCAACCATTCATGAAAAGTTGTACTTACAGCAAGTAATGAGGTAGGGACTTACAGAACACCATAGCTGAATAAATGTCCCTGTTTCTGCTCTTTGGCAAAAATTACTTGGCTGTGGTTGTTGGAGAGAGATCTGTGAGAGATTTGAAGGAAAATTAAAAAAAAGTCATCATTTTGGCCTGCTTTCTTATAAATTATTTTAGCAAAAAAGGCAAACATGCTTCTCTTAAAGGCACAGTCATAATTTTCACAAGAGAAGTACTGAACATTTTTTAAGCCTCTGCTTCCCCAAAATATATAAATTATCATTAACGTTCCAGAAATTCTGAGAGCATGGCAAATAGTTTCATTATCTCTTACGCTGAATGAAAATAGTGTGTGTAGGTTGCCTCTTCTCCACCTTCAGTACTCTTGATAAAATGAATGTCTCCTCTCCCAAATTCTGAAAAAACTTCAATAACCAGTTTTGATTCATGCAGGACAAACACATATGCTGTTGTTTGTGCTGTTTCCAATACAACCATGCTGCTCTAACAGCGTAGAGATCAGAGCAGCAGGAACAGAAATGTGACATAGAAATATGTTTGAACCATATCAGAAAAGTAAAATAAAGTACTGGTCCATTTCAGAAAAGTACTGCTCCAAAACAGAGACATTCATGCTGTCACATAGCATTGCATACTCCATCGGAGGCAGCGGGGCGGGGGGGTGAAGGATTGCACAGAGGGATGAAATACTGGAAGTGAATCTATCTGTGCCAGTATCTCTACTGCATTCATCGTGGTGGTATCCTGAGTTGCTGAGACTCCACCAGAGACTCACTGTAGGCTCTTGGGCAGATCACTTAGCCTTTCTGTTCCAGGAAACTCATCTGTAAAATGTGGACAGTATTATGAGGAAATGTTAGTTAATATTAGTACAGTATTTGGGATGTGTAAGCTGCTGAATACATTCTTCGTTATAATTCTTGGATGATGTTCATTCAAGGTTTTTGGAGTTTCAGTGTCATTCCTTGCTATGCCAAAGAAGTTGTTTCCAGGAGCTATATAATGTATAATGAATATTGGAGAGTAAAGTCAAGCAGGTTGGAAATATTATGAATTCCCATAATTTGGTACAGTTCAGCATTATATTAATATACATTATCTATGAACCAGTCAGAAACCACCTGAACATCCCCTCACCGCTCAGACTGACCGTGACCAAAACCTTTCTAGAAATTTTAAAATATTCAGATTTTTTAAACCAATATATATTTATCCTCCTTGTGGTTCCTGGGCTCTTGACTGGAAACAGGAAGTGCTGGAAATCTCACAAGAGGCCTTTCTGATGAGAATATTCCCAGTTCCATTTTGTAAACCCAAACACAAATGTTTGGGTGCTTATCCAAACTGAACTGAACCTCCAGAATTTCCATTCACCCGTCACTAATGTTCATTCAAATCCACATGTGAAATGGGAACAAAACTATCTCCAGTTTGCAGAAACATAACCATCCATAGCAGACAAAATGGATTAGAACTGCTGTAGTAGAAAAGTCCATTAGCACAGTGTAAAGTACACTTACGGTGTAAGCCACTTTGAAAAATACAGCTGCCTCAGATCAATCTAAAAAATCCTCTTATTTATAAAAACACGACATAAACTGCAGCATCACGCTACAGCCCAGTTTTGTTAGAAACATCATTTTGAAATATGTAATTTAACCCATACAGTCCATGGGACTAAGGAAACATTAGTTTGTTTCAGTTATTCTCAGATGGGCTCAGTTCTGGAAGCTGCTGTGCCCTGGTATCCTTACACACCAACACACACGCCTGTGCCCCTTGCAGTGCTCCTCTTCTTGCCTTATTACAGCTGCAGTCCTATCTGCATTTTTGCTGGACACAAGTTCATTGTACTGTCTGTCAGCCTTTTCACTGACTTGCATGCACTGTGGTGTGCAGTGAGTGAAGCAAAATTTGACCGATGTAAGCAGAGTCAGGATGAGCTCCACCCTGACAGCTGGTGGTGAGGTGTGGCAAGTTGTGGAAAAGAACTTCAGGGGCTGATCTCATTTGCATAGGCACACCCACCCCACCTAGAATGAGGCCATAGCTGCCCAAATGGTCACTTTGGCTGCTGTGGGATCCCCAGTGTCTCTGTTATTGGGGCAGGAAGAATAAATTGTTATTACCCTGATTATGGGAATCAAGGACAGTGGAACTGTACTTGGCCTTTTGTTATGAGGGAGGGACTCGCCATCAACTAAGTAGCACTCGCTAGACCAGGGACATGGGTTCCAAAACTCTGTGAATGGAGAGAGGCTGGGGACAGGTATTAATACTTGGTGGCATGGGCCCCCTGGTGAGGGTCTTACATGCTAATTGCACTTCCTTCTCTCTCCACTGTGGAATATCAGAGCTAATTTTGATTCCATTAGGAGTCTAGTTACAGGATGCTGAGCTGAATTCACTTTGGGCTAATGGTGCACCAGCACTGAGGCTCACTTACTACAACTGAAATCACAGAAGAGCTAAACTTACTAAGAGCTGAAATCACTGAGTGTTGTGTTAAGTAGTGAGGGAGCCTGAAGATATATGATGGAGCAGTTTGCAGGACGGCGAGCAGAGAGGCTTGTGGAGCAGAGCAGTTGGCAGGACGGCTGGCAGACCAGAGCATTGCAGTTTGCGGGATGGCGAGCAGAGCAGCTTGTGGAGCAGAGCAGCTGGCGGAGCAGAGCAGAGCAGTTTGTCGGATGCCTAGAGCAGCTCATGGGGCGGCTAGCAGAGCGGAGCCCCATGGAGAGGTGGGGCCATCAGCTTTGGACCACATAAGGTGCCCCTTAGGCCCCCTCCCCATCTCCACCCAGGTTGGGAGGTAAAACTCTGCTGATAAACTTTTGAACTCTGGGGCTGCCCTGACCAGGGACAGAGACTTTTGGGTCGTTGGACTTTTGGGACTTTGTGTGATTTTGGGTTGCTGGACTCAAGAACCAAAGGGAAAGGACACACCCCAATTTGCTTGGGGTGGGTTTTTTGCTCATGGGTTGTGTTATGAATCTTGGTGGTGGGGTTTCCCCAACATAATGCCACATTGTTTCTCTCTGTTATTAAAAGGCTTTTTGCTACACTCAGACTATGTGCTTGCGAGTGGGGAAGTATTGCCTCTTGGAGGCGCCCAGTGGGGGTGGTATATATTTGTCCCAGGTCACTGGGTGGGGGCTCGAGCCAGTTTTGCATTGTGTTATTGGAATGGAACCCCTAGATACTGAACCCGGCCCTTGTTGCTGCCAACTCTGACAGGCAGAAGGGTTAAACCCATTATCATTAGCTGTGGAGGGACAGATTTTGAAGGTGTGGCTAAAGTTAGGAAGTATGCTAAATCCTGGCACTGAATGATCTGCTACACTCTAGGGCTGGAAGACCCCAGAATGTGCTGCACAATCTTGGCTCAGTGGGATGTCGGAAAGTTGTAAGACTGAGGCTATTGGGCCAGAAGTTCCTCATTTGAAATAATTCTGGATTTCTTTGCTTGAGAGACAGGACAGCCAACAAGGCAAGTAACTTCCTGCTCTTCCAGTCCAATCCCCTCCCTTTTTGTTTCCATATCCTCCTAAATCCCGTCACAAGTGACAGTCCACTTCTGTGTTCACCCAAGCCTGACTTGTATGACTTTAAAACAACAACAACAACAAAATCCTGCTGCAAATCCTGCTATTCCATTCCTCACATGCATCCCAGGACTAGGCCCTAGCCATTACAAGGGACAGTGGCAAAGACTGCTAGCGGGACTTCTGTAACAGAGAGGCCTATAATAATATGCTTCTACCTGCAACCACCTCAACTTATATTCCCCCAACCTCCCAGGTCCTCACTGTCCCTCCCTCACATCCACCCCACACATAGACATACACCCCACATCAGGAACAGTGGCAGGAGCTGTCAATGGCTAAGGGGCCCATAAAATTAGTTTCCTGCCCCAACAACATACAATGACCCTAAACTTCTGCTCCTGCTGACTGATGCAAGGTTATTCAACAGAAAAACCAGCACCATCTCTGATCGGATTGTGAATGATGTGCCCAACCTTACACGTGGCTGTATAATTCAGCTGGCCTTTCTTTGGCACAGCTCTGTATCTCTGGTTGTCTATTCAGTGTATCATGATCCCAGGTTGATGATAAGGAAAATCCAGAACACTAATGCATCTCTTCAGTGTCTCAGGCTACTGGAAGCACATCAAATCTGTCCTCCACTCCCTACACTGGCTGCCCATAAAATTTCTAATCAAGTTCAAGATCTCAGTCAAGATAATCCATGGTCTGGGCCCAGGATATCTGAAAGACTGCCTAAAGGTACAGGATGAAGACCATGGTCAACAATTATGCTCCTCTGGCTGAATGGAATGCTCTACCATAGGGTAAAACTCATCTGTGCAAGAGACAGAGCTTTCTCAGGGGCTGGTCCGAGACTGTGGAGTGAAGTACCCAGGAACTAAAGACTATCCCAAACTTCACCATATTCTGCTGCAAGTGCAAGGCACGTTTCTTTGATCTGCCCTCTCTAACATAAACACGTAGCAACAGGTATATTTAAAAACACACAAAACCAAACTAAAATACCCTGAAACCTTACAAACCCTACCAAAACAAACATATGTTTCTCCTACTAGTGAGAGAATGAGAGAACAAACACCACATGACAGACATTAGAAATGTTGTTTAATGAACTAATGGCAGGCCCTCAGATACTATGGTGATGAGCACAATATAAAAATCTATATAGATTAGAGTGAAAGTGGTCACATTGTTTGCACTGGACTTTAGAAGCAGAAGATGTGCCATCCCAAATGAAGCTTCATTTAAATGTACCCACTTAGTGTGCAAGTCCTAGGATACAGCTAATGTAGGAATTTTAAGTGTACAAACCACCTCACTGGTTCACAGACTTCCTGCCAGGGCTAATTGAGTTGCACTGTTCAAAGTCCAGTGAGAGGGATCTGAGCAAACATCTGTCATTGATGCCACTGTAATATACTGTAACCACATACACATTCCATGCTGATCAGTGGAGTTAAGCAAGTGAGCATTAACTCTAAAAGCACAAGCCTTTACCACTGTGAACTAAAAGTAGAAGGCTGATATAGTTGTTGGGGTAAACCACTATGTGAAAATGTAATTCATGCAGGAAGCCAGCATGTAATATTTCAGCATTTATGGCAAACAATGAATGTAGGGAAGACAGCTTCCAGACTTCAATACCACTTGAATGGGAGAGATCTGGGGATCCCTAAGATGTGCCAGAAACTGACAGTTTGGGGGAACACTGCTGCTGGGGTGCAGTGAGTATAAAATGCTGATGGACTTGGTAAGCCATACCCTGTATGCAGGTCCAGTTTGGGCTCTCATCTGAGCCTCATTGCCTTCTGAGTTAAACAGCTCCATTTCAGATAATGTAATCTTGAAAATTTATTACCTAGGACAAGATGTGTGTCAAATCTATCTTTATATGACCTTTTTGCATTTCGCAGGAGCATTTTCTCATGCCAAGACTTGTTTTATATGGAAATATTGTATGCTTGCTGCTTCTAAACCCCCCAATGTGCATACCAAGTTTATGAATCACCAGTAAAATCTACAGGCTTTTGAGCACAAGTTCAGTTTGTTAGTATGCACTGCTTAAGCAATTTCTTTGAGAATAGAGTCCTTGAATTTTTGTTTTTGCTTTTGCCTATAAATAGACTCACTTTGTAGAATGCAGCTTATTACAGGCCCTTTAAAATACATTTCTAACTAAACAAATGAAGTTGTCCTTATTAAAAATGAATCATATATTTCAAAATTAAAGTTGCTTGCAATAACACAGTA
This sequence comes from Eretmochelys imbricata, assembly GCF_965152235.1. Taxonomy (NCBI): domain Eukaryota; kingdom Metazoa; phylum Chordata; order Testudines; family Cheloniidae; genus Eretmochelys; species Eretmochelys imbricata. Next base: position 249,182,957 of record NC_135573.1, read on the forward strand.
TACTCTTGCATTATGTGCTAGCATTATCACCACCAATGCAAAATGGAAGCTGTGCTTTGAACATTGAATATTAGTACTATATAATGCTAAGTATTCTGAAAAATCAGATCCTAGTTTTGTCAAATTGGACACACAAAATTGGTGGATACTTTTGACCTTAACCTCTCTGATCCTCAATTCCCTTTCTGTAAGTGATGATAATAATACCCCTTCATTTCACAGCGATATTATGAAAATAAATTCATTAAGATTTGTGAAGCACTGAGATTCTGTAGTGATGAGCACCATAGAAAAGCCCCTGAGAAAAATTAGTGATCTTCAGAACAGGGTTTGACTAGTGTGCAGTAAATAAAACCTGAGGCCACACACTGAACAATGAGGAGAAAACAAAATATTGAATAGCTGTTCATTAATTGAGCAATGTCCGTGCTGTGCACGGAATAAGGCAGAGATCCTGTGGAAAAAATAGTATGTGACCAAGTAATTAAAGACTGTTTCATAATGCATATATACAAGAGGGCCTAATGAAGGTTGTACAGACAGCCTTAATTCCAGGACTTCCTAACTTTTGTGTGCTTGACTCTGCAACCTTAATAATGTTCTTTTAATGCTTTTGTGTGTAACTTATTATATTAGATTAATGATTTTAATATGCATTGTATGGAAGAGTGTGGTGTATGTAGCTGTGCAACTGATTTGACTATATTCTGTGCATCTTTATCTATTTGGAGTCTCATAGTTTGTCAGCTGTGAAAAAGGAAGTAAGGGCCAGCGGCCACCAATTCAGAAATATTTAGGGATGGGGTGATGCGCTTCTAGGGTCCACATTTTGGCCAATAGTCCTTTCAGATAGATTCAGAGCATGCTGCTCACCTAAACAAATATTTTCCTAGCATAAGATGGATGGTATTATACGCTGCCTTCCACGGGAAACAAATTGCTCCTCAGAAGTCTTTTTTGTTACATTTAAACTGTGATATTTTCAGTGGGGCCCTATTCCATAAGAATCTTTGCCATAGACAAGACTGAGAGAAAACCCCAGAGATCATATTCAAAAGTGAGCATACAAGTGTGTTTGCCTCCTTTCACACAAACGGACACACACACACTGATAATAAAACAAGAAAAGTCTGGGAGTACAGCTCAAAGCTCATAATGGGAGAGCTTTTGCAACTTTAATAAGCACCTGTTTTCTAGCCAAAACTAAAAAGGTACTAGAATTTGGCCCATGACCTCACAATCTGTTGTTTGCTACTTATTTATTAACTATTCCAAATTTTATACTTACCTTGGGGCCACATGCACATCTGTACTTTAATATATTGAGACTGTACAATATAACTGAGTGTTAACAGTAGATGGAGATACAGTACGGTGTATATTTATTGCACTGAATATTTTGCAAGCATCCTGAAGGTATACTGACTTGTTATTAGTTTCAATTAAGCCTCACAATAAAAGCTAACAGGCTAGTGAAATGTGTCAGCAAAAATACATTTCCAGATCATGCTTTTATTTCTTTTTGTAATAATCATATCATTTGTTTCTAAATCACATGTGGAATGAACCAGTCACAGAGAAAGTATTTCCAAATCTGTTTGATTGCCTTGTTTTTCAATCAAGATCCTACCTTTTGCTTTTTATTTGCCTCACACTGTCCCCAGGCCAATGAAATACTACTAAAACATATGGAATATGGTTCAGAAACCAATTCAAACATAAAAATATAAGCATTTACTAAGTGAATATTATCAGCCAATCAGGGGTCCTGTTCTGTTGAATATTTATACCCTTTTTTAAAAGGAAAAACAACACAAGTGCTGACATCCTTTTACTTAAATTCTTACCAGAGCCATGCAGGAGTTGAAGCAATGTATGTCTGCTCTGCTCCAACTGAAGGTTAAAACCATAATTGCAACAGCCGTCCCATTTAGCATTGAATTTTGGATAAGACAGGACACAGCTAGTTTGTTTCAGCATCCAGGCTATGCTCTAGTTTGATGGACCTTAAAGGGGTTGTTGTCATCCTCACCCATAGTGTTTTGATTCTGTTTTCAGGTAACTTGCTGTCTTCTAGAAGTAGCTGGTTTTAAACCAGATATTCCAAGTTTCAGACAGCTCTTGTTAGCCTTTTGCAGAGAGCTTTCTCTCATGGAGACTTCACATTTTTGTCAATCATTTGATGTTGATAATGATGTTAACAAATAAAGCCTATTTTATCCGTAGATCTCAAAAGAGCTTTATAAAGAAGGTAAGTGTTGCTTGCCCCTTTTACAGATGAGGATATTGGAGGCACAAAGAAGTGACATGATTTGCCCTGAGTCACTCAGCAGGCAAGCAACAGATCTAGAAATAGCATAAAACTCTATCTACAGCTCTTTCAAGGGTCAGTTCCTTTTTTATAAACATAGCTCAGCACCCTGTCTCAATTCATGGTTCCTTAGCCCCAAAATAAAATGATCCCTAAGTGTTTCTTGCAGAAGGTTACAAACATGACAGGTAGCAGAAAGATGCTCAAAATATATTTTCTTTTTCCACTTGGTTTCTTGGGCAGGCCTGATTTTCAGAAGTGCTTAACATCTAAAATTCCAAATGGAATAAATGGGAGCTGCAGATGCTCAGCACCTCTGAAAATCAGGCTGTATATCTTTCACCAATGCTTTTCAAGCACACCTAGTATTGTGGCACTCCCCCACACCCAGTCCCAGCCTACGGAAAGCAGAAATAATTCAGCTCTGGAAATGTCTCTTTTGCTTCCAGTTTTTTCCCCAATAGTGATTGCATTAAAAAACTGCCCAATTTATAATCCAAATCCATATGACATAAGTAGCAATTGCTTTTTTCTTTCTAACCAGTGGACCCACTACTTCAGTATCTCTGGGGTCTTCATTTTAGGCCCAGTGAAAACAAGAAAGAACAAAAGTAAAGTCTCCATGAGAGAGAACACTGTATGTCGGCCTCCTCTGTAACAGGCTGCATCTTTACAAAACACAAAATGTTAGCTGTCTCCAACAGCAAATTTAAAGGTGCAATACACAAAATATAAAATAACTGCTGTATACACCATTACAAATAGCCAGTGCATTGTACACTGCACACAGGGCAGGGAAGAACTGATGAGAAGAAGGGAAAAGGGGGACAGTTGTACTAGGGCTCCAAGCTCAGGAGGCCCCCCACTTATGTAATGTCTGTGTAAATAAAGAAATTGGAGTGGGTGGGCCCCAAATTTCTCTTGAGGGGCCTGTTCATTTGGAAATGGATCTGTCCCTGCATTTATGCAAAATACTATGCACACACAGAGCAGATAGGTTCTGGTTTTTAAGGTGTCTTATGTGAGTGCACAGCATCTTGCACAAAGGGGTGTTTCTGGGTATTGCTGTGATACAATTATTTAATAATAATAATTCATAATACCTCTCTCATGCACGTACACACAGACACACACACTCCTCAATTTACTTAAGACCTAATCTACATGGAAACTGGCACTGCTTTAATTTAAATAAGTTTTTTTAAACCAATATAGTTAAAGCAGTGCAAACCGCTGTGTGGACACTTTTATTTCAGTGTTAGGGTGACTTATTTTGTTTTATCTTAAACTTGTTCCCAGTCAACTTACTCTAAACCTAAAAAGCCATTCTTAAACAGAAATTAAAGTGTCCACACAGCAGTTTGCACTAGTTTAACTATATCTGTTTAAATTCACGCCTTAGGCTGTAAGAGTACAACTTTCCTTTGTAGACAGTATCGTAGAGAGATAAATTTCTGAGATGATCCTTCTGGGATTTGAATCTGTAGTTCCATAATATCTAATGCTTGACCACTAAGTACATTACCTGTGTACTGGAACTTGATGAGGTATTATTTCAAGTCTTTTTACCCTTCTTCTCTTAGTTTTGCTATTTCTATCAATAATAGTTTCAGTGCACGGTGTCATCGCATGTGTATCTGTGCTTTGTGCTCTAGAAGTGCTTATAAATCAAAAGATTTCTGACACGATAGATGATATTTTAACAGTAATTAGAGCAAACTGTGACGTGAAACCTTAATAGAAACAACTCAGTTGCAAAGACCTCATGCTGCCAGTAATGGAAATCTGACATTTAGGCAGTCTTTGTGTTGTTTGAAGCTACTGTCCATTATAGCAGAATTGCTGGGCTGCTCTGTTCAAACAGTCTGTTTCCCAGAGGTGTTTCAAGAGCATAAGGCAGTTTCATCTCCTTCTTTGTTTGTTTCTTTGTTTGTTTATAAGAGGCTAGTAAGTTAGGTAGCATTCCCTAAGAAATAAATAGACCCCAAAATAAAACACTTATCTCTTCCAAACATTTTAAATCTGTGTGTGGGTAGTTAAATATCATTTAGGGTATATCCACACTTTGAGGTTAAGGGTGTAATTCCCAGCATGAGGAGACATACCCATGCTAACTCTGATTGAGCTAGAACACTAAAAATAGCATGTAGCTACAGTGGCATGAGTGGCCCGGAGTATGATCCCATCTGAGACACTAGGTGCCTACTCAGGGAGGCTAGCGCTTGTGCCACAGTTTTATAGCTCACTAGCTCAATTGGAGCTACCAGAGTATGTCTCCTCACTCTGGGAATTAGACATTCCCCTCAAAATGTAGCTGGACCCATATTACACAGCTCTTGTGCTAATGAACTATCTTGCTGAAATATAAACTATAAAATGGGATATGCTTTAACTATTGTATTATATCCTAATTCCTTTGGATAAGTGTGCATAACTCCTGCTGATTTCAATGGAAGGTGCATGTATCCAAGAGCAGAATTTGTCTCCTAGGGGCAGATTTTCAAGTGTTCAGTTGGGGCCAAACATCCAAAGGTGCTCAGCTCCCAAGTGTCCTATCACGACACTTCTGGCCAGATTTTCAAAATCTCTTTTGGAAATCTTGCCCTTCATGTAGAAATAAACATGACCTAGAGTAGTACTGGGTATATGTACTCCCATGAGTAGTTCCATTGACTTCAGTGGCACTACTCATATGAGTAAATGCTCACCACTGTGAGTAAGGGTTACGCAATATAGCCCTCTATTAACTATTTAAAAGATCAGTGCACACAATTTGTTTAAAAATCTGTTTTAAATTTAGTTTCGTTGGCTCATTTATCTGACTAATGCTTTTTTGTTTCTTTTGTTCTTTTCATGGTAAAATTATCCACCAATCGTATGGGATTAGAAGGAAACGCAATATTTCAAAATAAATGAGATCATAGCACACCTGACTACACAATATTTGACTGCAAGTACTTTTTTGGGAGGTAGTGGGAAAGCTTTAACAAAATGACCACACTAGACTGGGCTCTCTGTTCTTGCCAAATTAGAGATGTAATTTTCAAACGGCGTCGTTGTTTGTGTGGGTACAGTTTCACACCTGCAATGAATTGGTCACACAATTTTGAACCCACAGTTTATTCCCATTTCTTGTGGTTTTTATTGCTGCAGGCATGAAACTGCGCCTACAAAAATAGAGGTTCAATTCAAAAATATATCTAATAAACAATATGGTCTTTGGAGCAGAGTGCCTTATATTTGTCTCATTTTTTTCTGGGGATTTCTCCCACTTTCAGCCATTCAGATACATTTTCCTTCAACAGTCCCACAACTTTTTGAGATGCACCCCAGAATACTTTGTACTAGCTTCCAGATACATTTCAAGATACACAATTTCTGCATCACTTCATAGAAGGCTCCAAGCATATTATTAGCATAGTGACCTACAGGGTGCTTCTAGCAAGATCTGGAAGTGTGTTTGTGATTCCCCTAGATAACTGCTGGTGACATGCTTGAAGTTTGAGACCCAGAGGCTGAGCATCACTGTCCAATTTAATATTAGCCTAAGTCCCAAGTTCAGGCTCAGAGATGCAGGTGATGTTTTGAAAATGTTTCCATATAGACTGAATGCATTTAGCAGCTGTATAGAGAAGACCTTCTAAATTATAGTCATACAGCTATCAGCCCTACCACCCAAATTGAGTAGCAGGGCATTTTTGGATTGTAAATTTACTTGCTCACCTGAATGCAAACATTTATTATTAATACTCTTTATTTTATAGAAAATCAGCACACGTTGATCATTAGCTTCATTTTAAGTTTAATCATCATCCATTTATAAGCTGAGGTGTCATTTGTATTCTGTTTGACGGAGCTATACACATTTGTGAGCCAGATAATCTTGCATTAGAACCAACTTGCACAGGACATATTCTGTCTGCAGGAGGGGCTGTTCACTTTCTTGTGAGCAGAGTTATTGATATTGGAAGAAATGCTATATAATTTCTTATATTGAACTAGTAATAACATAACAGAACTTCCGTGGAAATCAGATCTCAAAGGGTGTGTTCCTAGCTGAATTTTGTACGTGTACCTACATGCACACACACTGCAGATATAAACCCTTTGAGATACAAGATCTGATTTCCAAGGAGGCTCTGTTACATTGTACAATTTGGCATTACATCCCATGTGTTAGAGGCTAAATACCTTGAATACAAAGGAATATGACATATGTGTATCTTTTTATCTTCTAATACACGCACACATATGCAATATATATATTTTAAAAACTCAGTAAGAGACCCCAAAGATCCCATGTTACTGAATCACAGACCAAAATGTATCTCAATCCCTTGTGAATATGGCTCAATTTATACAGGACAGACAGGCTGGGGCTTTTGAAAATCAAAGGAATATCATGTGGATGTTAGACTAAATCAGCCCTTCCTAGACATATGGTCAGGGAGAAAGATGCACTGAGCTGGGCAGCAGTTGCACATATTATTTCAGAGTTTAAGCATAAACAAAAGGGGCCATCATGAAACCTTAGAGACCCAACTTCAAAACAAAGTTATTAATAACCAAGTGGGTGAAAGCTTTAGTTAAATTCAGAATCCAGTTCTAACTAAGATCTCCACTTCAGGAATGAATAATAGATGGAGTCCAACTGTTTTGTGGCTGAGCACAAATTAGTGATTCATTGATTGTAATCAAAAGCAGCTGCTTGTAATCAAAGCATAGGTTCTGATAGGTCTTTATCAAATGATATGCTAATTTTCTATGTATATAAAGAGCATAGATGTAGCTTGTCAGGGAAGGTCTTGATGAGGCAAAATACACTTTCTGTGAGCAGTTCACTTAAATGCAACTTCCCTTTTATCTGTTCTACTTTTTCTGTTAATTTCAGTTTTCATTATTGGTTTGGATACTGTGGCAGGTCTCTGATGTCTAGCTGACTTCAGGATTCAGGAAACAAAGCATAAAGCAGTGGTAGGAATGAAACAAGTTTTATTTCAGACCCTCTGGCGTGGTTAACTCACAGTGAATGTCTCTTTCTACCCGAAGGAACTAAACCGATAGTCCTGTGAGTCTGAAGTAGGCTAAATACGTAGGCCAGTCTTTTCAAACTTGATTGCCTAAAGTTAGAGGCCTCAGTAAGTGGCCAAATTTTCAGCAGTGGTCAGTCAGTGGGAACTCTGGGTGCTCAGTACCTCTGAAATTCAGGCCATTTATGTAGATGATTAAATTTAGGCACCTAAGTTTGAAAATATTGGCCATGCATTAGCCATAGGTTCTGTAGGCTGAAGTCTCCTCAGCCCAGGTTCTGGGCAAAGTTGTTTCCTCCAATAGAACCACGGGCTTCTGACACAACTCCAATACTCCTTTTTAAAGGCCTACTTCCCTAATGAGGCCCAGCCTCCTCCATGACTGACAGCTCAGACTCTCCCTTTGGGGGTGGTGCAGAAAATTTTCCTTCTGACCATGGAAGTTTATTAACCACTTCCACCCTGGCCATGACATCCAGATCTCTTTCTCTGCTTCATCTGATGCACCCACTGTTGATAGATCCTTAGCCAGTGTCTGGTTGAGACTGGGTCAGGGATTCACAGATTATTTTAAATCCATAGACCATTATGATCATCTAGTCTGATCTCCTGCTTAAAACAGGTCATATATTAGAACCTGTTAGGTGAAGGTCAATGTGAATAAAACTGAGGTGATGCTTTGTGCTGTAAAAAGCAAGTGGAAGATACAGTGAGGATTATATCTGCCCTTTTCATTGAGGGTGTTTGCCTGCCATTTGGTTACTAGAGTTTGCAGTCTCAGGATAATGTTGGTTCCCCAGCAGCTGTCAGCTGGCCATGTAGCCACAGCTTCTAGGAAGGCTGTTTCTTCCTCCTTCTGGCCGGGAGACTGTGACCATTTTTTCATCTGCAGACCTTGCTACCATAAACCATGCCTTTGTCACCTCTAGACTATGCTACTGTAGTGTACTTTATGTGGTCTACATCTTAAATCAAGCTGGAACCTGAAGCTCATATGCCTATTATGCTGAGCTAGTGATCGGTGGGTAAATACTACAGTAATACAAATCTGGTGCCAAGCAGGCAGATTGGAGTTCTGCTACCTCTTGGATTTTGTCACTGGGTGTTGATAGCTTACAAGGGTGTTGTTGAAGGAAACATTAGTAACCAGGCAGTGTAAGTTAAACTTTTCCCTTTAAACTACATGGTTTTCATAACTGGTATGGTTTTGACTTCAATTAAGAGTTTGTGAAGGCATTGTATGGGCAGTGTGTGAAGAAGATTCTGATGATGAGGTGCTGGTGTTCTGATAAGAACCAGACTACAGACTACCTACATGTCCATGTGTCTTCATTGGTGATTTCCAGCGGTACTTTCAGTATTTGTGATGGAAGTGCTCTCCTCCTTGGACGGCCGCTATGTGTTCCCACTTATTGAATTTGACACCCGTGGAGTTGAACTGCAGAACTGCTTTGAAAGCTATGTCCTTTGTTGCATGAGCATTCTTGCATGAGGATGCTGCCAGCACCCTGCTTCATATAAGAAATTGTGCCTGTTAGTTAGTTTGTTTGTTTTAGTGCTTGCATGCTTGCCATGTGCCTGCTTGATTGAAGTTTATAGTCTGGTCTGTTTGGGGGGGCTGTGTGTTTAGTCTAGTGGCCTGCTAGGTAAGCTCTAGCCTGTCATCCTGTTATCCCTAAATCCTTTAGGATCCCTTGATGAAGGGGCAGGGATAACTCAAGGAGAATGGGGGTTTAAGAAAGCCAGCCCTTAAGCAGCCAGAGAAGCAGCCAGAGAAGCTAGTGAACATAAGTAGCAAATTGGAGTTTTGCAAGGGAGTTTAGAGAGAGGGTGTGAGAGTCAGATACACCTAACAAACCTTCTATAAACTTAGGCCAGTAACAGCCCCCTCTCCCCCAAACACACACACACAGGCAAAGTACAAACACACACAAAAACATCCTGAAAGAATAAAAATAATGCAGGAAGTAGCCCTGCAGCAGAGTAGGTGCTATCCAGTTTATTGCACTGAATGCAGTATGCATGATTACCTGCCTTGTGGGCAAGTTGCCTATGTGTCCATTTGGTGAAAGCAATTCATGGCCCTCAGAGACAGAGTATGGGCTCTTGAGACCAGAGTGGCTTAACTGGAGGAGGTAAGGCAGACGGAGAGGTCCATAGACGAGACTCTCTGGAGCACCGTAAAAAAGTCCCACCCCCAACCTCTGTGCTGTTGAGGAGGATGAAGGTTTTGCAGAAGGAGAACATGAAGCTGGTGTGGAGGGAAACAATCCCATAGTTGGGACCCTCCTTCCAGATGATCTAATGGTATCCCCTTGCATTGAGGAGGGAACCCCTGTTATTAATAAGAGACAGTTAAGGGCATGCGGACTTAATTATTAGAAATACAGAGAGTTGGATTTGTAATGACCAGGAGAACTGCATAGTAAATTGCCTTCCAGGTGCAAAGGTTTCAAACCTCTTAAGCAGGGGTGGGCAAACTTAGGGCCACATCGGTGTGTGAAACTGTATGGAGGGCCGGGTAGGGATGGCTGTGCCCCCCAAACAGCCTGGCCCTCACCCCCTATCTGCCCCCTCCCACTTCCCGCCCCCGACTGTCCCCCTCAGACCCTCCGACCCATCCAACCCCCCCTGCTCCTTGTCCCCTGACCACCCCTCCCAGCATCCCCTGCCCCAAACCTCCTCCCCCGGGATATCCAATGCCCCTGGTCCCTGTCCCCTGACTGCCCCCTGCCCCTATCCACCCCACCCCCTGCCACCCGACAGGCCCCCCTGGGACTCCCACGCCCTATCCAACTCTCTCTATTCCCTGACCCCTGACTGCCCCAGAACCTCCGCCCAATCCATCCACTCCCTGTCCCCTGACTGCCCCCCGGTACCTCCTACCTAACCCCCACACCGCCATGCGCGTGCACACGCTGCTGCCCCTTTACCATGCTGCTCAGAGCGGCAGGAGCTTGCTGCCCGTGCGGCAGTGTGGCTGCGGAGGGGAGGGGGGCCAGCAGGGGAGGGCTGGGGGCTAGCCTCCCCAGCCAGGAGCTCAAGGGCCAGGCAGGATGGTCCCGCGGGCTGGGTGTGGCCCGCAGGCCGTAGTTTGCCTACCTATGCTCTTGAGACATCTTGACAGACTTATGTGCAGTGCTGGGGAGAAGCCAGTGGTTGTGATATATGTAGGCACTAGTGACATAGGGAAAGGTAGGGGAGGGGTCCTGGACAGGGCCAGTGCAACCACTAGGCGAACTAAGTGGTTGCCTAGGGCGCCAAGTGGTTGGGGGCGGCCAAAAGCGCCCTCCAGGGAGGTGGTGGAGCGGAAGTGAGCTGGGGCAGGGGGGCACGGGGAGGGCCGCCTGCAGCAAGTAACGGGGGTGGGGGTGGCGCGCAGGAGAACCGCTCCCCGCCCCAGCTCACCTCTGCTCCACCTCCTCCCCTGAGCACGCTGCCCTGCTCTGCTTCTCTCCTTCCCAGGCTTGCCGCGCCAAACAGCTGATTGGTGCCACAAGCCTGGGAGGCGGGAGAAGTGGAGCGGCGGCGGCATGCTTGGGGAGGAGGCGGAGCAGAGGTGAGCTGGGGCAGGGAGCTGCCATACGGCTCCCCGGGCTGAGGGCAAGGAGGGAGGGGGCGGTGGGGAGCTGCCGCACAGCACCCCAGGCCGAGGGAGGGTTGGGGGGCTGGCGGGGATCTGCCGCACAGCACCCCGGGCTGAGGGAGGGTTGTGGGGTGGCAGGGAGCTACTGCACGGCTCCCTGGGCTGAGGGGAGGGAGGGGGCAGGGAGCTGCCACAGGGGGGCACCTCAGGGCTGGGGGGGAGCTGACGCAGGGCTCCTGGGGGGTTGGGGGGGCGCAAGGTGGAAGTTTCACCTAGGGCGTGAAACATCCTTGCACCGGCCCTGGTCCTGGAGGCCAAATTTAGGCTTCTAGGTAAGAGATTAAAGTCTGGGACCTCAGTAGAATTATCTGAAATACTTCCAGTTCCATGAGCAGGGCCAGTTAGACAGGCAGATCTGCCGGGTCTCAGTGAGTGGATGAGAGGATGATGTTTGGAGGAGGGATTTAGATTTATTAAGAACTGGGGAACTTTTTGGGAAAGGAGGAGCCTATACAGGAAGGCTGGGCTCCACGTAACCCAAAACAGAACCACATTGCTAGCATGTAAAATTAAAAAGGATCTGGCCCAAGAAGTTAATGTAGGTGAATGGCTAATAATAGAGACCATAATGTAATTAAATTTAACATCCTTGCAGAGGGGCAAATACCAAAGAAACCCAACACAGTAGCATTTAACTTCAAAAAGGAGAATGACACAAAAATGAGGAAGTTAGTTAAACAGAAATTAAAAGGAACAGTCACAAGAATGAAATACCTGCAAGCTGCATGGAAACATTTTAAAAATATCGTAATACAGGCTCACACTATAGGTATACACCAAATTAAAAAAAAAACATAGATATCCTTTAAAAATTGGAAGTCCAATCCATACTGAGGAAAGTAGAAAGGAGCATAAACTCCGGCAAGTCAACTGTAAAAGTATAATTAACAGGCCAAAAAAGAATTTGAAACGCAACTAGCAAAAGATACAAAAACTATCAGCAACATTTTGTTGACATTCATCAGAAGCAGGAAGTCTGCTAAACAATCAGTGGGGCAACTGGACAATCAAGGTGATAAAGAAACACTCAGGGAAAACAAGGCTGTTGCAGAAAAGCTAGATGAATTCTTTCCATTGGTCTTCACTGCTGAGGACATGAGGGAGATTCCCATCCCTGAATCGTTTCATTTAGGTGACAGATCTGGGGAATTGTCCCAGACTGAGGTGTCAGTAGAGGAAGTTTTGGAACAAATCAATAAATTAAACAGTAATCCATCAACAGGGCCAGATGGTACTTACCCAAGGGTTCTGAAGGAACTCCAATATCAAAATGCAGAACTACTAACTATGATAGGTAATCTGTCACTTAAATAAGCTTCTGTACCAGATCACTGGTGGATAGCTAATGTAATGCCAGTTTTTTAAAAAGCTTTGGACGAGGTCCCCCCTAAGGCTCATAAGCAAAGTAAGGAGTCATGGGATAAGAGGGAAGGTCTTCTTATGGATCAGTAACTGGTTGAAAGAGAGGAAACAAAAGATAGAACTAAATGATCAGTTTTCACAGTGGAGAGGGGTAAATAGTAGTGTCCACCAAGGATTTGTGCTTAGGTCAGTGTTGTGCAATACATTCTTAAATGATCTGGGAAAAGGCGAAACAGTGAGGTGGCAAAGTTTGCAGATGATACAAAATTATTAAAGATAGCTAAGTCTAAAGCTGACTGCAAAAAGTTACAAAGGGGTCTCACAAAATGCGGTGACTGGGCTAGAAAATGGCAGGTGAATTCAATGTGGATAAATGCAAAGTAATGCACATTGGAAAACCTAAAGCCAACTGCACAGGCAAAATGATGGGGTCTAAGTTAGCTGTTATCTTTCAAGAAAGACATCTTGGTGTCATTGTAGATAGTTCTCTGAAAACATCTGCTCAATGTGCAGTGGCAGTAAAAAAAACTAACAATGTTAGGAACCATTAGGAAAGCAATAGATAATATATAAAATATCATATTGCCTCTATATAAATATATGGTACATCCACATCTTGAATACTGCATCCAGTTCTGGTCACCCCATCTCAAAAAAGATATATTAGAATTGGAAGAAGTACAAAGAAGGGCAACAAAAATTATTAGGGGTATGGAACAGCTTCCAAATGAGGAGAGATTAAAAAGTCTAGGACTATTCATCTTAGAAAAGAGGCGACTATGGGTTGTTATGATATGGGTCTATAAAATCATGACTGGTGTGGAAAGAGTGAATAAGGAAGTGTTATTTAGCCCTTCACATAACATGAGAACCAGGGGTCACCCAAAGAAATGAATAGGCAGCAGGTTTAAAACAAACAAAACGAAGTACTTCTTCATACAACATGCTGTTAACCTATGTAAGTCATTGCCATTGGATGTTGTGAAGGCCAAAAGTATAACTGGGTTCCAAAAAGAATTAGACAAGTTTGTGGAGGACAGGTCCATCAATGTCTATTAGCCAAGATGGTGAGGGATGCAACCCTATGGTATGGGTGTCCCTAAACCTCTGACTGTGAGAAGGTGAGACTGGATGACAGGGGATGGATCACTTAATAAATTACCCTGTTTTTTTTCATTTCCTCTGAAGAGTCTGGCACTGGGCACTGTTGGAAGACAGGATACTGGGCTAGATGGACCATTGGTCTGACCCTGTATAGCCATTCTTATATTCACCCTCCAACCACCTCAGTTCCTTCACCACCACTGCAGAGAACGAATTGGAAGTGGTCCTCACCATGTCCATAGTAGCTAGACAGTTCTCTAGTCTTTTTCTTGTAAATAATTATATTAGTTGATTAATATATGTAGTTAGCTGATCTTACATTTTCCTTCCCTTTCCCCTTATCCTGAGAGTATCCCACTTCTTTCATTGGGGCTGTTCCAGGCTTTGAATCTTGCAAGGACATTAGGGGTATGTCTACACTACCCACCGGATCAGCAGGCAGTGATCGATCCAGCGAGGGTCGATTTATTGCGTCTAGTCTAGACACGATAAATCAACCCCCGAGTGCTCTCCCGTCGACTCCTGTACTTCACCTCTGCAAGAGGTGCAGGCGGAATTGACAGGGGAGCGGCAGCAGTTGAAACCAAATATTATAGGGATAACAGAAACATGGTGGAACAGAAGTTATGACTGGACTACAGGTATTGAAGGGTATGTGCTGTTTAGGAAAGACAGAAATAAAGGTAAAGGTGGTGGAGTAGGATTGTATATCAATGATGAGGTAGAATATAAAGAAATAAGGAACGATGGAATTGATAAGACAGAGTCCGTCTGGACAAAAATGACATTGGGGAAGAAAACTACTAAAGCCTCCCCTGGGATAGTGCTTGGGGTGTGCTATAGACCACTGGGATCTAATTTGGATATGGATAGAGTCCTCTTTAATGTTTTTAATGAAGCAAATACTAATGGAAACTGCATGATCATGGGAGACGTTAACTTCCCAGATATAGACTGGAGGACGAGTGCTAGTAATAATAATAGAGATCAGATTTTCCTAGATGCGATAGCTGATGGATTCCTTCATCAAGTAGTTGCTGAACCGATGAGAGGGGAAGCCATTTTAGATTTGGTTTTGGTGAGTAGTGAGGACCTCATAGAAGAAATGGTTGTAGGGGACAATCTTGGTTCAAGTGATCATGAGCTAATTCAGTTCAAACTGAACGGATGTCTGGCATTGCTGTAAATCAAAGCTGCAGAAGCTATCGGAAGCTTGCATCCCAAGAAAGGGGAAAAAAATCATAGTCAGGAGTTGTAGACCAAGCTGGATGAGCAAGCATCTCAGAGAAGTGATTCAGAAAAAGCAGAAAGCATACAGGGAGTGGAAGATGGGAGGGATCAGCAAGGAAAGCTCCCTTATTGAGGTCAGAACATGTGGGGATAAAGTGAGACAGGCTAAAAGTCAAGTAGAGTGGGACCTTGCAAAGGGAATTAAAACCAATAGTAAAAGGTTCTATAGCCATATAAAGAAGAAGAAAACAAAGAAAGAAGAAGTGGGACCGCTAAACACTGAGGATGGAGTGGAGGTTAAGGATAATCTAGGCATGGCCCAATATCTAAATAAATACTTTGCCTCAGTCTTTAATAAGGCTAAAGAGGATCTTACGGATAATGATAGCATGACAAATGGAAATGAGGATATGGAGGTAGATATTACCAAATCTGAGGTAGAAGCGAAACTCGAAAAACTAAATGGGACTAAATCAGGGGGGCCCAGATAATCTTCATCCAAGAATATTAAAGGAATTGGCACATGAAATTGCAAGCCCATTAGCAAGAATTTTTAATGAATCTGTAAACTCAGCAGTTGTACCGTATGATTGGAGAATTGCTAACATAGCTCCTATTTTTAAGAAAGGAAAAAAAAGTGATCCAGGTAACTCCAGGCCTGTTAGTTTGACATCGGTAGTATGCAAGGTCTTGGAAAAAATTTTGAAGGAAAAAGTAGTTAAGGACATTGAGGTCAATGGTAAATGGGACAAAATACAACGTGGTTCTACAAAAGGTAGATTGTGCCAAACCAACCTGATCTCCTTCTTTGAGAAAGTAACAGATTTTTTAGACAAAGGAAACACAGTGGATCTAATTTACCTAGATTTCAGTAAGGCGTTTGATACCGTGTCACATGGGGAATTATTAGTTAAATTGGAAAAGATGGGGATCAATATGAAAATTGAAAGGTGGATAAAGAATTGGTTAACAGGGAGACTACGTTGGGTCCTACTGAAAGGTGAACTGTCAGGCTGGAGGGAGGTTACCAGTGGAATTCCTCAGGGATCATTTTTGGGACCAATCTTATTTAATCTTTCTATTACTGATGTTGGCACAAAAAGTGGGAGTGTGCTAATAAAGTTTGCTGATGATACAAAGCTGGGAGGTTTTACCAGTTTAGAGAGAGACCAGGATATCATACAGGAAGATTGGATGACCTTGTAACTGGAGTAATAGTAATAGGATGAAACTTAATAGTGAAAAGTGTAAGGTCATGCATTTAGGGATTAATAACTAGCATTCATACAAGGTTCATGCACTTGGCAACATTCAGGGCACACCCGGAGTGTTGTGTAGGAGCAGTGCATACACGGCTCCTCTCAAGGGCATGAACCTTGGAATCTCGCCCAGATGACATGAACCGTGGGAAACCTCCCAGAACCGGGCTCAAGGCCCAAGAGCAAGGAATGCGGTAGATAGAAATTGGTAAATAAGAATGTTAATCAAAGCCAGTGTATTCCTTTTATCTGTTGGAGACTGTAATGCGCGGGGGGAGAGAAAGAATAAAGGAGAGGGTGGAAAGCTGACAGGACGAGCCCATTGGCAGACCAGCCTGCTTGCTTGCTTAAAGCTTTGTGCTGTCTTGTATTTGAACCGCAACAAATAACAAGAATTTTAGTTATAAGCTGGGGATGCATCAATTAGAAGTAACGGAGGAGGAGAAGGACCTTGGAGTATTGGTTGATGACAGGATGATTATGAGCCGCCTATGTGATATGGCCGTGAAAAAAGCTAATGCGGTCTTGGGATGCAGCAGGCGAAGTATTTCCAGTAGAGATAAGGAGGTTTTAGTACCATTATACAAGGCACTGGTGAGACCCCACCTGGAATACTGTGTGCAGTTCTGGTCTCCCATGTTTAAGAAGGATGAATTCAAACAGGAACAGGTACAGAGAAGGGCTACTAGGATGATCCGAGGAATGGAAAACCTGTCTTATGAAAGGAGACTCAAGGAGCTTGGCTTGTTTAGCCTAACTAAAAGAAGGCTGAGGGGAGATACGATTGCTCTCTATAAATATATCAGAGGGATAAATACTGGAGAGGGAGAGGAATTATTTAAGCTCAGTACCAATGTGGACACAAGAACAAATGGATATAAACTGGTCATTGGGAAGTTTAGGCTTGAAATTAGACAAAGGTTTCTAACCGTCAGAGGAGTAAAGTTTTGGAATAGCCTTCCAAGGGAAGCAGTGGGGGCAAAAGACCTATCTGGCTTTAAGATTAAACTCGATAAGTTTATGGAGGAGATGGTATGGTGGGATAACATTATTTTGGCAATTAATTGATCTTTAAATATTCATGGTAAATAGGCCTAATGGCCTGTGATGGGATGTTAGATGGGGTGAGATCTGAGTTACTACAGAATATTCTTTTCTGGGTATCTGGCTGGTGAATCTTGCCCATATGCTCAGGGTTTAGCTGATCGCCATTTTGGGGTCGGGAAGGAATTTTCCTCCAGGGCAGATTGGAAGAGGCCCTGGAGGTTTTTTGCCTTCCTCTGTAGCATGGGGTACGGGTCACTTTCTGGAGGATTCTCTGCTCCTTGAAGTCTTTAAACCACAATTTGAGGACTTCAGTAGCTCAGACATAGGTGTGAGGTTTTTCGCAGGAGTGGGTAGGTGAGATTCTGTGGCCTGCGTCGTGTAGGGGGTTGGACTAGATGATCATAATGGTCCCTTCTGACCTTAATATCTATGAATCTATGGCTCACCGTAGTGAAGACACTGCGGTGAGTAGGTCTTCAGTTATTCACGTAGCTGAAGTTGCGTAACTTAGATCGATCCCCCCCAGTGTAGACCAGGGCTAAGAGACGTACCTCTTGTTCAACCATTATACCAAACTGGTGAAAGTGCTTTCCATCTACCTTGCTAAAGTGTTTCTAAGGTGCCTATCATGTTAGTATCTAGGTGCCATCCATGCTGATGGTATAGATAGCTGACAATTACTGTATAAGTTTCTCATGTCGATAACACATTCCGAAACATCTTTGACTCAATCCAGTAAAATATCCTTTTTTTTTTACCCTGGCTTATATAGTTCATTGTGATTAGGGACTTTGAAAAGAAGTTTGAAAGTCTTTTTGTCGCTATAATGATGTAAAAAACATATTTGTAAGAGACTGAATCTTTTGAGGTTTTTCTCACCATTAGAGTTATCTTGTGCCATATAATGAGCCCTTACGTCATGGTCCGATCAAGAGAGGGGTAAAGCTGAATGCATTTTCTGTGTACTATCTCAGCTGCCCAATCCAGAATGTACATTCCAGGCACACTTTTAATGCTGCTGGAACCATTGTCACCAACCAAAGACTTCTTATAAAGCAAACATTGTCTAGATGTGTCCTGAAGGATGTCCCTGAGCCAAATGAGGAAAAGGAGGAAGATACTGAAAAAGTGCAGGATTCTTTTGTCCCTAATCACAGATATTATAAGTGAGGTGGAAAATGGGGAAAATAAACACTGAAAGCTGTTGCCCTGAGCAAGCTTTTATCCATTTTCCCCTTTAAAAATTATAGCTTAAAGATTGGTTCAGAGAACTGATTTATGTTTAATCAGTCACTAAGTTGTAAATAGTGAGCATTTTAGAAGAAATGGACCCAATTCATCCCTGAATTTGTGCCAACTATGAATTTAGGCCATTATGTTTTTAAATATGCCATGATCGCGTGGACAATAGCACATCTTTGTGAAATTGCAAAGGGGTTTTTGGTTCTCTTTCCCTAACACCAGTTTGACACCACTGTATCTTCAGTGGAATTCAGGCCTGATCCAAGGGCCAATGATTCTTTTCATTGAGGTTAATGAACTCTGGATCAGGTCCTTATTTCTGATGCAATGCAAGTAGGAAAGCAGGCCTACATTATATATTTTTTAAAGTATTGTGTGAGTTTCTTATATCTGGCAACAGACTTGCTCTTGCAGTTTTAGTATTTTTACTCCTCTAACTGAGAAACACAGAAAAATATGCTTATAAATTATGAATTACAAATATTAACAATTAAATACAGTAAATCCTCACTTACCGTCATCCCGGTTAATGTTGTTTCATTGTTACATTGCTGATCTATTAGAGAACATACTTATTTAATGTTGCGCAATGTTTGCTTATAACATTTGGCTGTGGGGGCTTAGTGGGCCAGCAGCTCCCCGGTTTGCTCCCCTCCACCCCCTCCCCAGTGCCTCCCACCCGCTGGTGGCCCTGCGGATCAGCAGCTTTCCTGCCCTCCCCCACCTCCCGCCCTCAGCAATCAGCTGTTTCATGGCATTCAGGAGGCTGGGCAGGAGGGGGCAGAAGCAAGGACACGGCGCGCTCGGTGGGAGGGGGTGGAGCAGGGGCGGGAAGAGGCAGGGTAGAGTGGAGCCGGGGCTGGAAGAGGCGGGCAGGGGTGGGGTGGGAAGAGGCAGAGTGGGGATGGGTCCTTGGGGGAAGGGGTGGAGTGGGGGCAGGCCTGGGTCAGAGCCGGGGGTTGAGCACCTTCCATCACTTTGGAAAGAACAGCAAGAGGAGTAGCCGGACGATTCACCCTCTTTCACCCTCTGACTCCACCACCTTAACCAAGCTTCACAGTCATCGTTGCTGAGTACAGTATTAAATTGTTTGTTTAAAATTGTTTAAAACTTATACCCATATTACATTGTTTAAACTTGTTTAAAACTTATACTGTATATGTATATCATGTCTTCTGTCTGGCAAAAAAAATTTCCCTGGAACCTCACCCCCCACCCCCTATTCACATTAATTCTTATGGGGAAATTGGAGTCGTTTAACATCGTTTCGCTTAAAGTCGCATTTTTCAAGAATATAACTACAATGTTATGCAAGGAGTTACTGTATTAACAATTGTTTGATTTGGTGTCAACTCGTCTTTTCTCTGAACTAGTTCTTCCATCGATAATTTTTTCCCACTTTTCACTCTTGTGGACACAAGAACAAATGGATATAAACTGGCCATTAGGAAGTTTAGACTTGAAAGTAGACAAAGGGTTCTAACCATCAGAGGAGTGAAGTTCTGGAACAGCCTTTCAGGGGAAGCAGTGGGGACAAAAGACATATCTGGTATCAAGACTAAGCTTGTTAAGTTTATGGAAGGGATGATCTGATGGGATAACATAATTTTGGCAATTAATTGATCTTCAACTATTAGTGGTAGATATGCTCAATGGCCTGTGATGGGATGTTAGATGGGGTGGGATCTGAGTTACTACAGAGAATTCTTTCCTGGGTGTCTGGCTGGTGAGTCTTACCCACGTGCTCAGGGTTTAGCTGATCGCCATATATGGGGTCGGGAAGGAATTTTCCTCCAGGGCAGATTGGAAGACGCCCAGGGGGGGTTTCGCTTTCCTCTGCAGGGTCTCTTGCTGGAGGATTCTCTGCACCTTGAAGTCTTTAAACCATGATTTGAGGACTTCAATAGCTCAGACATAGGTGAGGGGTATGTTACAGGAGTGGGTGGGTGAGATTCTGTGGCCTGCGTTGTGCAGGAGGTCAGACTAGATGATCATAATGGTCCCTTCTGACCTTAAAGTCTAAGTCTCTCCAATTGCAAATTCAGGGTCAGATTGGATGGCTCACTGTGAATCAGATAGCCAGTACTATTGTCTGGTAGCTCTCACCCTATGTTTCAGAAGCTAAGGCTTTCTTTCATAAAAATTATGTAACAAACAATGATTATATCACAAATCTGTGTGCTGCAAAGTTAAAAAAAACTTTCCAAATGTGAACTGGATGCCAACTCGTGAAGTGATGTTTGAGACACCTTAAAGAATCTCTTTCTGTAAACTGGTCCTGTTCATCTCATCAGAGTGTTAACTGTGAAGCCTAAGGATGATCATGAAAAGTCAATGTTGTTCATTTTATGAGAATCTGCAAATCTGCACACTCTACTGTGAGATGTACATCATTTGGTATCATGTGCGGTTAGAGCTTGGATTTTGGGTAAACAGAGCACTATCACTTATTATTTTTCCAGTCTGACCCTTGAACAATAATAATTGCTCCTGCCCTGGAGGATGGTAAACCTGGGAGCTAAATCCCAAGTCCAGGCACCAATTTGGGTTTCCCACTCCATTGATTGATATAATATCAGTTGAATTGTTGCATACATGTTTAGGGAGTGTTAATAAAGTACAAATAATCTGCAGCACACTTATTTAAAAGTGGACTCTGCAAAACAGGTTGTATGCCATCTACCTTCCCGAGTTATCCCACCATCTCCTATTCTGAACCAGAACAGAAGTAGTCCATTGTTCTGTTGTAACTGCTTGTAAATTCTATGTGGTGGATTTTTCACCTAGTTTCATCATTTTATTCAAATATTCACACGGGGATTGCAGGACTAAAGTGCTGTTTTCAGTTTCTATGTGAAAGCATCTTGAGAGGGAGGAGAGAAGAAATCAAAATAAGCACTTAATTTAAGAAAAGAAGCAGAATGCCTCTTATCAAACAACAGTTTGATAAACAGCATGTAGCATCATAGAATCATAGAATATGAGGGTTGGAAGGGACCTCAGGAGGTCATCTAATCCAACCCCCTGCTCAAATGTATCCTGCAGCACAGAGTTTCTCTAACTGTAAGGGAGGCTCCCATCTCTTTTGGGGGGAAGGTATTAAAGGGAGAAATATTAAGCAGTTTCACAAAGTGGTTTTTGCAAAGAAAATCATCTACTATGTGCTCAGTAAGCTACAGACTGTTTATTTTTGTGTGTCTTAAGTTGAAATATTTTAAGAAAGTAAAACAGACAGAAAGCCCAAGATAGTGATTAACTAATAGGACCCAGTGGATATCCCTTTGTGGACCTATGTCAGACATCTATGTCCTACTGAAAGGTGAACTGTCAGGCTGGAGGGAGGTTACCAGTGGAGTTCCTCAAGGATCGGTTTTGGAACCAATCTTATTTAATCTTTTTATTACTGACCTTGGCACAAAAAGTGGGAGTGTGATAATAAAGTTTGCGGATGATACAAAGCTGGGAGGTATTGCCAATTTAGAGAAGGACATGGATATCCTACAGGAGGATCTGGATGACCTTGTAAACTGGAGTAATAGTAATAGTAATAGGATGAAATTTAATAGTGAAAAGTGTAAGGTCATGCATTTAGGGATTAATAACAAGGATTTTAATTATAAGCTAGGGACACATCAATTAGAAGTAACGGAGGAGGAAAAGGACCTTGTATTGGTTGATCATAGGATGACTATGAGCTGCCAATGTGATATTGCCATGAAAAAAGCTAATGCGGTCTTGGGATGCATCAGGAGAGGTATTCCCAGTAGGGATAAGGAGGTTTTAGTACCGTTATACAAGGCACTGGTGAGACCTCACCTGGAATACTGTGTGCAGTTCTCGTCTCCCATGTTTAAGAAGGATGAATTCAAACAGGAACAGGTATAGAGAAGGGCTACTAGGATGATCTGAGGAATGGAAATCCGAGTTACCCAGGAAAGAATTTTCTGTAGTATCTGGTTGATGAATCTTGCCCATATGCTCAGGGTTTAGCTGATCGCCATATTTGGGGTCGGGAAGGAATTTTCCTCCAGGGCAGATTGGAAGAGGCCCTGGAGGTTTTTCGCCTTCCTCTGTAGCATGGGGCATGGGTCACTTGCTGGAGGATTCTCTGCTCCTTGAAGTCTTTAAACTACGATTTGAGGACTTCAATAGCACAGATATAGGTGTGAGGTTTTTTGCAGGAGTGGTGGGTGAAATTCTGTGGCCTGTGTTGTGCAGGAGGTCAGACTAGATGATCATAATGGTCCCTTCTGACCTAAATATCTATGAATCTATGAATCAGCAGGGACTAGGATGGTTGGCTATTCTCAAAGCACCTCACTGCCCAAAGCAGATGGGCCTTGTCAGTTCCTCTGGCCTTTTTCAGTCCTAACCTTTTCTCTGTATATGTGTGCTATGTAACCTACATCACTATGAATGAATATGGGTTCCATTTCGCCTTCCTACCACTGCCTGCATTGGAGTGGGGAGGGGTGCAATTCTGCAACAGATGTCAGAGGCACTAAGGGCTAGTTCACAAAATGAGTTAGGCACCTAACAGCCAAGTCAGGCACCTAAAACTCAGAATCAGGCCCCACTGGGAATCACAGAGTCCCTGCTCAGCTGCCCCCGAGCCTTGTAGGTGCCTAAACTTTTTGCAGTAAAAGCTCCCTAGGCAACTGTGTCTCTGAGCATGCATGCTGCTGCCCCACACCAGGTCTCTGGACGCTTACACCCCAGAGCGATTCACAAATTGGGGAAAGATAGGTGGTATTCTGACTAGCCCATGGGCCCCGATCTGGTAAGCGTGCTCAGAGCTCGCTGACCGAATTGGGCCTCTATAGACAAGCTGACAAAAAACAGCCAGGGGAGTCCTGAGACTGTGGTGGGGCTTAGCGCACACCCCTTAAGGTAGCAGCTCTCATTGGCTGACTTTGGCAAGGAGCCACCCTGCACATTGGCTTTTGTGAATCCCATGCTTAGCACCAGTCTCCTTCCCTGTATTGTATAGGGAGCCTAGACGCCAGACTCAAGCTATGTGAATTTCAGTGATGTGCTAGGTGCCTAAAAGTGAGGTGTGGTGATGTCCTACATCACCCCCCTAAGTTTCTCCATTAATCTAGCCCTTAGTCTTTTGTAAGCTGTGTCTACACTAGGTGCTGTACCAGTGTACTGTACCAGCAAATCACTCCTAGTGTGGATGCAGTTTCTACCAGCCAGTGTGTAGTTTTGCCAGTATAACTGTCTCTATACTGGGGCTTTTGCCAGTACAGTTGTGTGACTTAGGGAGCACACCTCTGCACTCCCCTGATTGACACAGCTATGCCAGTAGAAGTTTGTAGTGTAGACATGGCCCCAGTAGTGGCCTTTCCTACCTCCTTAAACAGTGTGCAATGCGTGCTTCCTCCGATGCTGGTCCAGCTCTGCTAGTCAGTGTGAAGAAGAGATGGAGCTATGGCTCTGTTTTTACTTGATACCCTTTCAGGAGTAAATGTGCCTGTCTTGGTGGTTGACTTGCAAATTGAGAGGATAAGGACTGTACCTGGCTTTTGCCCGGGGTGTGAAAAAGGGAGGAGCCGGAGAAAGGCTCTTTGTGCCCTCTCCCTTGCACATCTTCACAAAGCTGGGCATTATCTAGCTCTGTGAATCAATTTGGACAAAAGGGAGATGATACATGGGCGAGGAAGAGGATTTTGGTAACGGACATTTTTGGCATTCAACTAAGAATGTACTTACAGGCAGATGAGCCATTACTAGTACCTTCTATTTCCTCTACAGGCTCTTCTTACTACAGAGAAAAGGATGGTTCACATTTACAGGCAACCAATTAAAGAGAACTAAATTAAAGTCATTGAGGGGGAAAAAAACACAATTTGCATGTGATTATTCAGATTCTGTGAAACAAATATTTAGAGCGAAGATAGTGCATTCATTGCATTTATGACCACTATGTTTGCTACCGTGAACTCAATCATTGCACAATGGGAGCTGAGACTAAATGGTTTGACACATAACAAGTAATCAAGATAAAAGAGTTGACACTGTACTCAGTGCAAAGGCTGTTACATTTTTAAATGCAAAATTAATTTCAAGATTGATTGAAGTCCTGTTTCTTCTAGCAATGGAATTAGTGGGATATCAGTGTCCCTTCATGTTTCTTTGTCTAGTGTGTGTGTGTCTGTCTGTCTGTCTGTGAGGGGCTCAATCCTGTGTGAAAATGAATTTTGATTTTTGTTTCATAATAACCTTTGTGTGTACTTTTTCCCCTTGAAACTTTGCACTGAATTTGATACTTGAGGTGGAGGAGGAGGTGGCATTAAAGCTTTGGAGGAAACTGAAGTATTCTGTTTATCCAGAGCCCCGGTAAATTGCTGTAGATTTAATACGCTGCTCATGCCATTTGTCTGAGTACGACCTTGAGAGGACACCTTCTTCTGATTCGAGGGGGGTAATTTTGTTTCATGTGCTTGTCAATCGGGTGGTTGTTTCTCCAAAAGCAAGGGAGCATACTGAAGGAAATGTGTGACAGTCTCAAGATGTGGCCCACTAAAAAATAACGGTTGATTGTTAATCAAGAATGAAATGCTGTAGTGCAAGAAAATTTTTATTGTTTTTCTGTATTTAGAGATAGTATAATTCAGATCGTAAACACGCAGGCCTGTTCTCAAAGAAACAGAGAAAATTTAAAAGGTAGTTCTCTATAAGATGATCCACATTATTTTGCGAGCCTGTACCTGAAAGGATTGACGTGTGAACACTTGATGGGCATGGGACCAGGCCTGCTATACTATATGGCCTCTTTTGGCTTTTAAACATTCCTGTAATTGTAGCTCTTGTAAAGCTGCATCATAGATTCATAGGTATTAAGGTCAGAAGAGACCATTATGATCATCTAGTCTGACCTCCTGCACAATGCAGGCCACAGAATCTCACCCACCCAGTCCTGCGATAAACCTTCCACCTATGTCTGAGCCATTGAAGTCCTCTTATCAAGGTTTAAAGACTTCAAGGTGCAGAGAATCCTCCAGAAAGTGACCCGTGCCCCATGCTACAGAGGAAGGCAAAAAACCTCCAGGGCCTCTTCCAATCTGCCCTGGAGGAAAATTCCTTCCCGACCCCAAATATGGCGATCAGCTAAACCCTGAGCATATGGGCAAGGTTCACCAGCCAGATACCCAGGAAAGAATTATCTGTAGTAACTCAGATCTCACCCCATCTAACATCCCATCACAGGCCATTAGGCCTATTTACCATGAATATTTAAAGATCAATTAATCGCCAAAATCAAATTATCCCATCATACCATCTCCTCCTTAAACTTATCAAATTTAATCTTAAAGCCAGATAGGTCTTTTGCCCCCACTGCTTCCCTTGGAAGGCTATTCCAAAACTTTACTCCTCTGATGGTTAGAAACCTTTGTCTAATTTCAAGCCTAAACTTCCCAATGACCAGTTTATATCCATTTGTTCTTGTGTCCACATTGGTACTGAGCTTAAATAATTCCTCTCCCTCTCCAGTATTTATCCCTCTGATATATTTATAGAGAGCAATCGTATCTCCCCTCAGCCTTCTTTTAGTTAGGCTAAACAAGCCAAGCTCCTTGAGTCTCTTTTCATAAGACAGGTTTTCCATTCCTCGGATCATCCTAGTAGCCCTTCTCTGTACCTGTTCCTGTTTGAATTCATCCTTCTTAAACATGGGAGACCGGAACTGCACACAGTATTCCAGGTGGGGTCTCACCAGTGCCTTGTATAATGGTACTAAAACCTCCTTATCTCTACTGGAAATACTTCGCCTGCTGCATCCCAAGACCGCATTAGCTTTTTTCATGGGCATATCACATTGGCGGCTCACAGTCATCCTGTCATCAACCAATACTCCAAGGTCCTTCTCCTCCTCTGTTACTTCTAATTGATTCGTCTCCAGCTTATAACTGAAACTCTTGTTATTAATCCCTAAATGCATGACCTTACAGTTTTCACTATTAAATTTCATCCTATTACTATTACTCCAGTTTACAAGGTCATCCAGATCCTCCTGTAGGATATCCCTGTCCTTCTCTAAATTGGCAATACCTCCCAGCTTTGTATCATCCGCAAACTTTATTAGCACACTCCCACTTTTTGTGCCAAGGTCAGTAATAAAAAGATTAAATAAGATTGGTTCCAAAACTGATCCTTGAGGAACTCCACTGGTAACCTCCCTCCAGCCTGACAGTTCACCTTTCAGTAGGACCTGCTGTAGTCTCCCTGTTAACCAATTCTTTATCCACCTTTCAATTTTCATATTGATCCCCATCTTTTCCAATTTAACTAATAATTCCCCATGTGGCACAGTATCAAACACCTTACTGAAATCTAGGTAAATTAGATCCACTGTGTTTCCTTTGTCTAAAAAAATCTGTTACTTTCTCAAAGAAGGAGATCAGGTTGGTTTGGCACAATCTACCTTTTGTAAAACCATGTTGTATTTTGTCCCATTTACCATTGACCTCAATGTCCTTAACTACTTTTTCCTTCAAAATTTTTTCCAAGACCTTGCATACTACCGATGTCAAACTAACAGGCCTGGAGTTACCTGGATCACTTTTTTTTCCTTTCTTAAAAATAGGAACTATGTTAGCAATTCTCCAATCATACGGTACAACCGCTGAGTTTACAGATTAATTAAAAATTCTTGCTAATGGGCTTGCAATTTCATGTGCCAATTCCTTTAATATTCTTGGATGAAGATTATCTGGACCCCACTATTTAGTCCCATTAAGCTGTTCGAGTTTCGCTTCTACCTCAGATATAGTAATATCTACCTCCATATCCTCATTCCCATTTGTCATGCTACCATTATCCCTAAGATCCTCATTAGCCTTATTAAAGACTGAGGCAAAGTATTTGTTTAGATATTGGGCCATGCCTAGATTATCCTTAACCTCCACTCCATCCTCAGTGTTTAGCGGTCCCACTTCTTCTTTCTTTGTTTTCTTCTTCTTTATATGGCTATAGAACCTTTTACTATTGGTTTTAATTCCCTTTGCAAGGTCCCACTCTACTTGACTTTTAGCCTGTCTCACTTTATCCCTACATGTTCTGACTTCAATAAGGTAGCTTTCCTTGCTGATCCCTCCCATCTTCCACTCCTTGTATGCTTTCTGCTTTTTCTGAATCACTTCTCTGAGATGCTTGCTCATCCAGCTTGGTCTACAACTCCTGACTATGAATTTTTTCCCCTTTCTTGGGATGCAAGCTTCCGATAGCTTCTGCAGCTTTGACTTAAAGTAATCCCAGGCCTTCTCTTCCTTTAGATCCATAAATTCTTCAGTCCAATCCACTTCCCTAACTAAGTTCCTTCATTTTTGAAAGTCAACCCTTTTGAAATCAAAAACCCTAGTTGCAGATTTATTTTTGTTTGTCCTTCCCTTCAGTTTGAACTGAATTAGCTCATGATCACTTGAACCAAGATTGTCCCCTACAACCATTTCTTCTATAAGGTCCTCACTATTCACCAAAACCAAATCTAAAATGGCTTCCCCTCTCATCGGTTCAGCAACTACTTGATGAAGGAATCCATCAGCTATCACATCTAGGAAAATCTGATCCCTATTATTATTACTAGCACTCGTCCTCCAGTCTATATCTGGGAAGTTAAAGTCTCCCATGATCACGCAGTTTCCATTAGTATTTGCTTCATTAAAAACATTAAAGAGGGCTCTATCCATATCCAAATTAGATCCCAGCGGTCTATAGCACACCCCAAGCACTATCCCAGGGGAGACTCTAGTAGTTTTCTTCCCCAATGTCATTTTTGTCCAGATGGACTCTGTTTTATCAATTCCATTGCTTCTTATTTCTTTACATTCTACCTCATCATTGATATACAATGCTACTCCACCACCTTTACCTTTATTTCTGTTTTTCCTAAACTGCATAGACCCTTCAATATCTGTAGTCCAGTCGTGACTACTGTTCCACCATGTTTTTGTTATCCCTATAATATCTGGTTTCACTTCCTGCACCAGTAGCTCTAGTTCCTCCATTTTGTTACCCAGGCTCCTCGCATTGGTGTATAAACATCTTAATTTTTGCTGTTTGGCCTCGCTCACATTCTGTACCCGATTAGGCACAGTCATTCTACAGCCAGTATAACCTATTAGGCTGGTATCCACACTGCCCTTCCTCCTTATGTCCATTCTCCTATCCACAGCTGTATCCTTCTTACTTTGTTTTCTTCCCTTTCTATGCTAAAATCCGGCATGGAGATTACCTGGACATCTCCCAACCATCTCCCCCAGATTCCTAGTTTAAAGCTCTCTTAATCAGTTGTGCCAGCCTCCATCCTAGAAGTCTATTTTCTTCCCTACTCAGATGAAGTCCGTCTCGAGAGAACTGTCCTCTGTCCATGAACGCCTCCCAGTGGCCATACATCCCAAAGCCCTCCTTATAGCACCACTGCTTAATCCATCTATTGACAGTCATAATCTTGTCACACCTTTGTTGCCCTTCTCTAGGAACAGGCAGAATCCCACTAAAGATCACCTGAGCCTCAATTTCCTTAAGTGTCTTCCCCAGCCTAGGATAGTCTCCCTTGACACGTTCCAGCGAGAATCTACTGGTATCATTTGTTCCCACATGAAGGATAATTAGGGGATTCTTTCCTGCTCCCTTTAGGATCCTTTTCAACCTCAGGTCTGTATCTTAGCACCTAGAAGACAGCACACCCTTTTGTTCTCTGGATCAGCTCTGGTTACAGGCCTGTCTATTCTTCTCAGTAAAGAGACCCCGATCACATAGACCTGCCTTTTCCTGGTGACTGTGCTATTCTCCAGTCTATCCCCTGTTCCCTCTGGCTGCAAGTTCTTTCTATTCCTATTCTCCCTTGTAATCCTCTTCAACCCAACCTGTATCCTGGGACTCATATTTGGTGTAGTCTCCATTGACTCTTCCCCTTTTCCTATAGGACTAGCTGCTCTTCTCTTCTTCCTCACCCTTACACCTTCAGTGACCACCTGCTGAGCCCCTTCTTCCTCAGACCCAGAATTGACAGGGGCTTGGTGGAGCAGTGATCACTGCACTAGCTCTGAGTCCTAATACTGATTTCAGTCACAAATCAAAATGGCCTCATCCTAATTCCCAAAACATTTTTTGGCCCCAACTGGCATTGTCCATCCAGTGGGACTAAAGTGGCCCGGAGGAGGTCAGCTTGGAGCTGTGGTGGCAGAGCTGCTTGAAGAAGCTTGCCCATCACTTGCCCTTGGTATGTTAAAACTCTCAGTGTCTTACTTTCACAAGCACTAAAGTTGCAATTAATAAGAAAAAGAAGTAATAAGATTAAAAATCCTGAAATTCAAGTAACTCCCCATATGCAAACCCCAATTATCCAAAACTCTGGTTACCCATCATCTGGAAATGTCTTCTGAGAGAGGAAATCCCTTGTTCTGTGTTTCAGTAAATCTCCTGTACCATTCAGATAACTGTACACATTTTAAATGGACTTTAATAGAGCTTCATACAGAGTAAGGTGCTACTTTGCATGAGGAAGGGCATCAGAATCTAGCCTAACTGGGACTGACAGTGTGCCCTTATTTGAAGGCTTTCTAGCTTAGTTTTACTTTTTTTAGCATTTAAAGCAGTAAAAGGGCAGCTGTCAGGAACAATACCCTGATTTCAAGGAATGCTCTCTTTATAATGCACATACTCACATACTTATAGGAAAGATAGACATTATGACTGAAAAATCTTCAGAGTTCATAGATTCCAAGGACAGAAGGGACCACTGGGATTCTGTAGTCTGACCTCTTGCATAACACAGGCCATGGAACTTCCCCAAAATAATTCCTAGAACAGATCTTTTAGAAAACATCCAATCTTTATTTTAAAATTGCCCATGATGGAGACTCCACCACAACTCTTGGTAAATTGTTCCAATGGTTAATTACCCTTCACTGTTAAAAATGTACACCTTATTTCCTATCTGAATTTGTCCAACTTCAGCTTCCTTAGATTGTGTTATGACTTTGTCTGCTAGATTGAAGAACCCATTAACAAATATTTGTTCCCCATGTAGGTACTTATAGACTGCAACAAAGTCACCCCTTAACCTTCTCTTTGTTAAATTAACAGGTTGAGCTCCATAAGTCAATCACTATTATAAGGCATGATTTCTAATCTTTGAATGATTCTTGTGGCCCTTCTCTGAACCCTCTTTAATTTATTAATATCCTCCTGGAATTGTGGATACCAGAACTGGACACAGCATTTCAGCAGTGACCATATCAGTGCCAAATACAGAGGAAATAGTAAGCACTACTTCTACTTGAGATTCCCCTGTTTATGCATCCCAGAATCACATTAGCCCTTTTGGCCCCAGTGTCACACTGGGAGCTCAGGTTTAACTGATTATCCACCATGACCCCCAAATTTCTATTAGAGTTACTGCTTCCCAGGGTAGAGTTCACCATCCTGTAAGTATGGCCTTTGTTCTTTGTTCCTAGATGTATACATTTAGCTGTATTAAAATGCATATTGTTTGCTTGCACACAGTTGACCAAGAAATCCAGATCGCTCAGTATCAGTGACCTGTCCTCTTCATTATTTTTCATTCCCCTGATTTTTGTGTCATCTGCTAAACTTTATCGGTGATGATTTTATGTTTTCTTCCAGGTCATTGATAAAAAATGTTAAATAACATAGGGCCAAGGACCCATCCCTCCAGGACCCCACTAGAAACACACCCACTCAATAATTCCCTATTTGCAATTACATTTTGAGACTCTTCAGTTAGCAAGATTTTAATCCATTTCAAACAAATTGTTTCCAAATTATTGAAGCAAAACATTTCTATTGACCACTGCTATTTTTGTCAAAAAAATCTGGTTTTCAAAAGATTTTGAGATTCT
Source organism: Eretmochelys imbricata (assembly GCF_965152235.1). Classification (NCBI taxonomy): domain Eukaryota; kingdom Metazoa; phylum Chordata; order Testudines; family Cheloniidae; genus Eretmochelys; species Eretmochelys imbricata. The sequence continues at coordinate 249,214,057 of NC_135573.1, forward strand.
GACTTTTCATTCAGACATGGGACAGGGAAAAAAAATTAAATCTCTAAAATTTTTGCAGGATGGGGAAACCCCATCCAGCTCTAATGTTTTGCATATGATAGCAAAGAACCATGTGTTTAATTAACAATTAAGGGTAACATAATATAGCAGGACAAAAATCATCTAGCAAGTACCTGGAATGAATTGGAGACAACTTTTTATTACAGGAGGTGGAGAAAGTGACTAGGGAAGAGGCTAGAATTGATTCTGACAAACAGGGAGGAAATGGTTGAGAATTTGAAGGTGGAAGGCAGTTTGGGTGAAAGTGGTCATGAAATGGTTGAATTCATGATTCTAAGGAATGAAAAAAGGGAAAACAAGTAGAATAAAGACAATGGGAGTTCAAGAAAGCAGACTTTAGCAACTCAGAGAAATGGTAAGTAAGATCCCAGGGGAAACAAATCTAAGGGAAAAAAGAGTTCAGGAGGGTTGGCAGTTTCTTAAAGAGTCATTATTAAGGGCACAAGAACAAACTATCCCAATGCATAGGAAAGATAGGAAGTGTGGTAACAGACCACTGTGGCTTAACCAGGAGATCTTCAGTGACCTGAAACTCAAAAAAACATCATACAAAAAGTGGAAACTAGGTCAAATTATGAAGGATGAATATGAAAAAAACAACACAAGCATGTAAGAACAAGATTAGAAAGGCCAAGACACAAAACAAGATTAAACTAGGTAGGGACATGAAGGGTAACAAGAAAATATTTTACATATACATTAGAAGCAAGAGGAAGACCAAGGATAGGGTAGGCCCATTACTCAATGAGGAGGGAAAGAAAATAGCAGAAAAGGCAGTAATAGCCAAAATGTTAAATGCCCTTTTTGTTTCCGTTTTCACCAAAAAAGTTAGCAGTCATGGGACAACTAACATAGTGAACATCAGTGTAAATGGGGTGGGATCTGAAGCTAGAAATGGAAAAGAACAAGTTAAAAATGATTTAGACAAGTTAGATGTTTTCAAGCTGGCAGAGCCTGATGAAGTACATCCTATAATACGTAAGGAACTGGCTGAAGAGATCTCTGCGTCGTTAGTGATAATCTTGGAAAACTCATGGAAGACAGGAGACATTACAGATTACTGGAAGAGGGCAAATACAGTGCCTATCTATAAAAAGGGAAATAAGGACAATCCAGGGAATTATAGACCTGTCAGCTTAATTTTAGTACCTGGAATGATTATGGAGCAAATAAGCAAATACTCAGTTTGTGAGCACCTAGAAGACAATAAGGTGATAAGTAAACAGTCAACATTGATTTGTCAAGAACAAATCATGTCAAATCAACCTAATATCCCTCTTTAACAGAGTAACAAGCCTTGTGGATAGGGCGAAGCAGTAGACATCAGATCTTGACTCTCACATGACCTTTTCGTTAAAAAAAACTAGAGAAATATAGCCTAGACAAACATACTATAAGGTGGGTGCAGAACCAGTTGGAAAAGCATATTTAGAGAGTAGTTATCAATGGTTTACTATGAAACTGAAAAGACATAGTGAGTGGGGTCGCAGAGGGATCTGTCCTGGGTCCAGTTCTGTTCAATATCTTCATAAATAATTTGGATAATGGCATAGAGAGTATATGTATGAAGTTTGCAGACAATACCAAGATGGAAGAAGTTGCAAGTGCTTTGAAGGACAGGATTAGAATTCAAAATTATCTTGACAAACTGGAGAAATGGTCTGAAATAAACAGGATGAAAATGAGTAAGAACAAATGCTAAGTACTCCACTTAGGAAGGAATACAAATTGGGAAAGGACTGCCTAGGAAGGCATACTGCAGAAAAGGATCTGGGGGGTATCATAGACTAAATCTGAGTCAACAATGTAATATTGCTGCAAAAAAGCAAACATCATTCTGGGCTGTATTAGCAGGAGTCTTGCAAGTAAGACACAAGAAGTATACCTTCCATTCCACTCACCACTGATAAGGTCTCAGCTGCAATATTGTGACCAGTTCCGGGCACCACATTCTGGGAAAGATGTGGACAGATTGGAGAAAGTCCAGAGGAGAACAACAAAAATGATTAAAGATCTAGAAAATATGACTGACAAGGAAAAACAGAAAAACTTGAGTTTGTTTAGTCTGGAAAAGAGAAGACTGAAGGGGGACATGATAATAATCTTCAAGTACTTAAAACGTTGTTATAAAGAGGAGGGTGATAAATTGTTCTCCTTAACCACTGAGGGCAGGACAAGAAGTAATGGGCTTAAATTGCAGCAAGAGAGATTTAGGTTAGACATTAGGAAAAACTTCTGAACTGTCAGGGTAGTTAAGCAGTGGAACAAATTACCTAGGGAGGTCTAGATCAGTGATACTCAGATCTCAGTGGTCCAGGAGCCAAATTAGCAATCAGCATTGCCCAAAAGACACACAGCAGTGTGAATGACCAGGGAAATATATAAAATATAGTATTCTCACAGCAAATAAGTTAATAACTTAGTGAAAGTTGATAATTGGTTAATAACATAGTAAAAACATCTTGATTGGTTAATACCTTAGATCAGTTAATAAATAAATCACACAGTGTTTTAATATCATGCGCTGCGAAGAGCTTCAGGAGACACATTAAAGAGCGACAGTCTGACTATCACCGGTCGAGATCATACTTAGTTCTGCCTCAGTGCAGAGGATGGAACTAGATGACATATTGAGGTCCATTCCAATCCTACAGTTTTCTGATTCTGTAGTGGTGAGCACCATAGAAAAGCCTATGAGGAAGTTAACAATTCTGTGTAGTAGAGCTGGTCAGAAGAACTTTGACAAAATAGTTTTCCTTGTGAAAATCCATTTTTGTCAAAATTGAAACACTTTGTGAAATTATGTCAATTTTCCTGAAATGTTTCAATTGATCCAAAACTACTACTTTTTTTTTTTTCGAGAATTTTCTTTTGTGGAGACTTTTGAAAATTTTCAGGTTTAATTCTGAATTGGAACAGAAAGAAATTCTGAAAAACTGAAATCCTCCACAAAATGCAATTTCCATTCTCCATGTAGCACTTGTATACGGTAAGTAAGATCTAGATTCAAAAATTGAACAACAAGGATAACACAAAATATTAAGGACAGGTTTCAGAGTAGCAGCCGTGTTAGTCTGTATCCGCAAAAAGAAAAGGAGGACTTGTGGCACCTTAGAGACTAACAAATTTTATTTGAGCATAAGCTTTCATGAGCTACAGCTCACTTCATCGGAATGCATCCATTGAAGTGAGCTGTAGCTCACGAAAGCTTATGCTCAAATAAATTTGTTAGTCTCTAAGGTGCCACAAGTCCTCCTTTTCTTTTTACAAAATATTAAATAGCTGCTAATTCAGTGAGCACTGACCATCCACAGGATGGATGTATAGGTGTCCTTAACTCTGTTTTTTCTTAACATTTGAGTGCTTAACTTCATAACCTTAATGTTCTTTTAACATTGTCAATATAACGTACTCTAAGAGAGTTCCACACTAAGCTTGGGATTGCATGAGTAAAGAGGCTTTCTTGGCTTTTTGGTCATTGAATGAAAGAGGACAGCATGTTCTTTTATTCAAAGCAAAGGGTCTAGTCCTCATAGAAATATTCTTCTTTGATGGAAAGCCAAAAGAGCACTTTTTCTGGCTCCATCATTGCAGATTGGCTTCGCTCCATAGTTGATGATGTGTAGAGGTGGGGGTCGAGGTGAGAATCAGAAAAGTGGGAAAGAAATGTTTAAATGTTTTTTACTGTATGATGTCTTCATTTGGCTGTGAATACATGTATTTTAGTTTTTGAAAATTCACTGACTTTAAATATTTGAATAAGGACCTGGTCCCTCCGGCCTTTAATCTCTACAGACTCCTTTTGCAAGCACTACAGGCTTGGTTCACTGGGAGAAATGACAGAATTAAGGTGATGAGAGCTGAGGAAATACAAATAGAATTTCAGCACATTCTGCAGAAACTACCTATCTGGATTGTAATTTCTAGGTTTGCTGTTTGGTGCTTCAAGTAAAGTTTGAAACTGAAACAGAGTCTGGCTCCCATACAGAAGAAATTATAGGTTTGAGGAAGTTGGCTCTATTTAGCCAGTGCACCTGCAGAAAATTTGAGGCCATAAATATATAGGTTTTATAAAAACAAGTTTTATAAAATCTAAGCCAAAGGAAATGTTTCAATGACTTTCTAATAAAATAATTCTTGTGAAAAGTGGATTTAAAAAAATTATCCTTCAATGCTGTCAACCCAAACATAGCATCATTGCTTTGGTGCATGAGAACCAGGAAGCAGAACTGACTTAAAACTCATTATAATTAATTCATTATAGTGAAACTAAGTAGTTTAGTTTCTTTTGTTGAAGATGAGAAAAATGCAGAAACTCAAGAGGTAGCAGATATAGTGAAAAGTAATTAGGGTTTTTTCACTTCACTTTATTTTTTAAAATAGTTTTATTACATTAATGTGTAAAAATGAATGAGAGGAGTGCTTGTAAGTATTAGTGAATCTTATTACAGTAACATATTTCAGGGTAACTCTACTCCTTGTTAACTGTTTGGAAATGTGAGTACTATGATATAAGGTCCTTGATTAGATCTCACATAATCCAAGTTGTGTTTTTACCAACAAACTCCTGCTCTTTTGCTGGTATTTTATACCTAAATCAATGTTAGAAAGTTGTTTTTAAGTAATTTAAATCTTTTTTATAATATAGAATAATCCAAGGTGGTATTTAGTAACATACACAAGGATTTTCTTTTAATTATAGTTTGATTTCTAACCAGACAACATCCCATTAATGTTGATAAATCCTAGTGGTGAAAGCATGTACAGTACTGGCTCTTGTAACCTCTGTAAAAAGAGGAAATTTGGCAATATATTACTAATCCCAATAAAGAAAAGATTTAGGTGCCAGAAGTAGGTGCATGAAATCAGGAACATAAATCTCTAGTTAGACTCCTAACTGTGAACTTGATTTTCAGAAGTATAGAACACCCAAACTTCTGAAAAATTGGGCCACTTATTTTGGTGCCTAACTATGGACTGAAGAGCCTAATTTTCAGAACTCAGGTTTGAATAAATTGGCCTACATTTCTTAAAAGTGTGTCCCGGAACTATTATGAATATTGTGATCGGGCAGCCTGGCCTGGGGCTCCCTCCTGTGGCAGGCAAGGGCAGAACAGGTTTCAGAGTAACAGCCGTGTTAGTCTGTATTCGCAAAAAGAAAAGGAGTACTTGTGGCACCTTAGAGACTAACCAATTTATTTGAGCATGAGCTTTCGTGAGCTACAGAACAGGCACACCTGTCTCAGTTTCCTCCCTTCAGAGTCCCTATTTAACTCCACAACAGGTCTCTTGCCTAAATAATACTCCTCCTTGGGACCAGTTTGTTACCAAAACATAATTCAAATAATCCCCAACAAAAGTCACAAACATAGTCTATTTCCCACACCTAGTGTGTATAGTCCTTAAAACCCCACTCTTCTCAGCTTCGGTGCTGTAAGTCCTTTGATACAATACTCTGGTGTTTTCTGCCACATAAGAGCTCTTTGGTGTTCTTCTAGTGACCTTGTAGCAGGACAGCCACCCCAACCCTTCCAGCTGGAGTGCAACCCTGCTCTCCCCACCAGGATTTCCCCCAGCCTTTCTGGTGGGAATCCTTCAGCCCCTCAGGCTCCAGCTCCCCAGTGTGGGAGTCCTTTAGTGCCCTCTGCTGCTCCCTGCCTTCAGCCCTCTCTGGCCCTCGATTCTGGGTCTCCATCTTGAAAGCCAGCAGGCAACTCCCTTTGCTGCTTTCCTGCCTTCAGCCCTCTCCAGCCCTGGCTCACTGGCTTGGGAGGGTCAGCCAGCAAACCCCTCGTACCACTCTTCTGCCTTTAGTCTTCCCCCAGGAACTGCCTGTGGCTTGCTTCAGTGGCATCGTGCAGTCGCTTGATCACCGGCCATTCTCACTTGTCCTTTTCCTGATGGACTCCTCCACTGTGCTCTCAGGCAGCCCTGGCTTACCAGGTCTGTTTCTCCTGTTTAGTTTCAGATGCCCTCTTTTAAGCTTAGCTGAGAGGCAGCTGCAAGTCACTGTTGCACTGTCTCCTGCTCCCTCTTCAAGGGCCAGTGCCACCATGTGACACATGCAAATGCACAGTTTTGATCCAATATATTTTTGTCTTCTTGCATCTCTGAATAGGTACACAATAGTCACATGTAACCTTTTGTCCATCTCCTTCTACACCGAGCCATTTTTATAAATGGGTTCATCTTTAATATGGCCCTCCTCTCCTTTTTTTAGAAATTACTTATCAGCTGTGTCGCAGATTCTTATTTTGTCTGCCTCCCACAGTCCATCAGGAGAGAGTTAAGAAAAGGACCAGTTATCTCACAGCAGACAAATTCCTTGTTCATCATTGGGTTTTATGTTGAAAATCTCTGTGCGCTGTCAGCTGCAGAGAAAGGCGATTACTTTGTCTGTTTGCTACATGAATACCCTGTAAATACTGTCTCCATGCAAAAGGTGGGTTTCTAATCAGCTGTGAAATAAACAGAAGCTGTTAGTTATTTTAACATTCAGATAGTCAAGTTTGGTTGCTTGAATGTACAACAACAATTTATTTAATGTGATAACTGATGTCTAATAGCACAACAGCCAAAATTCTCAAGGAAGTTAAACAAACCCCACAAACAAGACAAGCTATCGCCATTTTAAATACAAAAGAATATATATAACCATTCTACACAAAGGATTGCTCACCAGCGTTAGCACCGTAAACTATGGGACTTTGAGCTTGCAGATGATTTTGTATCTCCTGAATGGCAGGCTGATGAGGGATCAGCACAAGAGGGATGGAGATGATGCACTTCCTTTTTCAGGAAGAGTGCTATCCTTTCAGCACCCAGTTATGATGGGTAGGCAAAAGTGTTGACATAGCCCTTTCTTCTGTTGGGGCAGTAACCCCCAGAAAGGATACTTCAGTTTAAGTGTAAAAGTAAAGATATACTGTAGATCAGAATTTTTTAAATGTGACCTTCTGCAATTTTACCTGGGCTATTTGCTGCTGCTTCATTGTAGACTCAGTACTGACTAGTAGCTTAAATTTCAGTGCTGGCTGTCAGGCACTTGCAATTAACAGGCTTTCTAGTCAGAGCTGTTCTGGAACTTTTCAGTGAAACATTTTTTGTGGTTGGAAAATGCCAATTTGTTGAAACCAAAACCTTTTGCAAAGACATCAGTTTTGGCTAAACTTTTGTTGGGAAGTTTCCTCAAGTGCAGGATGGAATTTCTGGTCAAAATGAACAAGAGCAACCCACCCCAGAACAGCCAAATGGTTAGGGCATTCACCTGGGATATGGAAGACGCAGTACAGGCTGATTTGCCCTAACTACCAGGCTATTGGCCGTTTGGGGATATGTCTTTCTCAGTCTCTCCTGTTAGAGCTGTTTCACTTTGTATGAACAATTAAATACTGATTGGGCCAGAGAGAGACACTGACTCAGTACTCTGGTGATTAGAGTGTGCCAAAGCACTCAGAGAAGGGACTTGAGCCTGAATTTCCTGTATCCCAGGTGAATACACTAACCAGTGGGCTATTCTGGGGTGGGTTTCACTTATGCTCTTTGGAAAATGTTGAAAGGTCTCATTTTCATCATGCTGTGGAACAAAACCTAATGCCAAAACCTCAAAATTTGTTCACAAAACAAAATTCTTGTTTTCCAGCCAGTCCAACTTCTAATGGCCATTGGCATCCAGTATCCCCACTACAACAAATTTACTGCTTCAGTGTTCTGCCTCCAGCTGTCCCTCCCCTGTGTTACGTGTAAATGTTGTTTAAAATTTAAAGTAGACCGACAATAAATTGCAGTGAAGACAAAATTAAGATCCACAGAGAAATGATCATCTTCTACATAAAATGGTCAATTTTACCGTAATTTCACACACACTCACTTCCAAAAGTGATAATTTTATATAACCTCTGTTTAGTACAAAGAAAGCCCTGGAGACTGGGTGACCTATCCTTTGATAAATTGGCTTTGAGCACTTTACAGTAACTATCTTTCTTCTGGGCCCATGCATTTGCATCCTTCTTCATTTGAATAGATGGTGACTAAAATTTTGAAGGTTTTAGTGATTTTATGGTATCTCAGTTTTTAGGTGCCAAACTAGAGATTCCTCAAAGGAGTGTGACTTTAACACTATTGAGAGGTGAGTCAGTATGGCCTAGTGGATAGAGCCTGGCCTGGGGCTCTAGATAGCTGGATTCTGTTCCTGGCTCTGCAGGAGCCTGCTAGGGGATGTTGGATAAGTCACTAGACTTCTCTGTGTCTCAGTGTTCCCATCTATACAATGGGGACATTGATACTTGCCTCCTTTGTAAAGCACTTTGAGCTCTATTGATGAAAAAAAGCTATATTATTTATTACTGTCCTTAGAAAAATCAGGACTTTTTTAATGTTGGGTGTGCAAAATCAGTAAAAAGCTTTTTAAAATCTTGGCCAGTATATTAATTTTTAAATGAAATGGTGGTGAAATGTAACTCAATAGTTATTTTGGTCTGGTTTGTCCAATAAGGAAGGATATCTTTTAAAATCCATGTTCTTGTTTTAAAATATAACCCAAGCTTGTCAAATACCAGGGACATATCAAGGAGTAATCTAAGTCCTGTGCATCTAATTTCTGCCTCTGTTGCCTATTTGAATTCTATGTGTTTAAAAATCATGTTTTTTGTTATCTTGTTCACTGCATTTTATTCCAGCCTAATTTATAAGCAAATTAAAGCTTTGAACTTTTATCCAGGATGTGTTTTTTGGAGGGGCGGGGTGTCTGTAACATCTTTCACTCTTGAAGTCTGGCATCCTTTCAGCTTTTCTTAACTTTCATAAAACTAGAAATACAAATTTATCAGTCACTTAAAATTCTGGGAAATAAAAAGAACCCTTTCAGTGTGTGGCATAAAACAAACAGTAAGTAAAACCACAAATAAGCAGAAGAAATAAATAGTCTCTAGCCTTAAGTTTCCTCATGTCAGTTTTACACCAGTGTAATCCCACTGATCTAGCACTGACATTGGAGTTTCATTAGCTTCAGAATTGAATGTGTTTGCGATGTGCATTATTATAAATACAGTGCACTCCATTTATACGAATCCCTGATATAACAATCAACCTCATATAGTGATCAAAACCACCTGGACAAAATCATTCCTATACTAACTAAAATACTCCGCTTGTAAGAGTCAACCACTTACAAGAATCAAATCATCCAGGGGACAGATGTGATTCTTATAAAAAGAGTGCACTGCACGTGTTGCCGATGATGATGTAGAATGGATCTAAACTGTTCTCTTCTGGATCTATTAATTAAAGGGATTTAAAACCCAGTGAAGCAGTCAGGTTATTTGACTTCAGTAGGGCTCCATGTGAATGGAGGGATATACCTACAAGGATCCAATAGCTGAATCTTGGCGTAAATCTGAAATTAACGAAAATATCACAACCCTCTATCTTCAATGAAATAAATAAAATTACATAGTGTATAATATATAGGCCCTGATCTTGCAATGACTGTTCAGCAGACACCTGTACCCCATGTGGAGTCAATTGAAGGAATGGGGCCTTATTTTTGTAATTAGAAAGCAGTAAGCATTATGTTTACCACTGTAACATATGGGAACGATGGCTCTTCTGCTATGGTGTAAGCAAGTAATTCCAACAGTAAACTAACATAAATTTTAGTTGTTGACAAAACTGTGTTAAAAGTACAATAACAAGCATAAAAGTCAAAATACATAACACATTCCCCCTGACACAGGTTCCTGATGCTTGAAAGATTAATTCTGATCCCAGAGTAAATACAAGCAACTCTGAATAATTTCCCTTAATACAACATATTCTCTAATCAATAAAGCTATAAAATGACAAGTCAATCACATTGTCCTGCTATGCAAAATGATGATTTAGGTTCTTTCTAAAAAATACTTCCTTTTCTCTTCTCTTTTCCATCATAACATTTATTTTGTTACCAGCTGCAAATAGACTTTCTGATTGCACTCTGTCACCCACAGATTCCTCTGCACAGAAAAATAAGCCACTATAGTTACCTTGTGTTAAAAGGAAAAAGCAAAGAAAAGCTTAAGTCTGTGATTATGCTTAAATATATTTTCTTGTGCAGGTCCTTTTAAGATAAACTAGAGTCTAATCTTCTAATGAAGAGACAAGAGAAATCAATAATGCCTATTGTTATTAGTTCAAATTCTAGTTATGAGTAATTCAGACCTGTGTAATGAAATCAGATTACGTGTGAAAATGCAATAATGCCATACTGAAAACAAAATATGAAAGTCAGCTCTGAATTGTATTATCATGCCAGAATGTTAGAAAAGTCTTGCTTTGACTAAAATATTATTTTATGGTGAGATGTAACAAAAGATGGTCTACAAATAAATGAAAAGGAGGTGTGGCCTAGCAGTCTAAACACAAGACTGGGAGCTAGGAACTATGGTTTTCTGATCTACACTCTGACACTGACCCCGTCATGGTTTTGCTCAAGTCTCTAAACGTCTTCGCCTCAGTTTCCTGTTGTATAAAATAGGGATACTAACATGCACTTGAGGGGCTGATCATTCTCTACTGTTTCTGTTGAATTCAGTGGTAGTCAGACCCAACAGTGATTCTAATCAATTATACCTGCTTATGCTAGGACTGTCTTTGGCCTTATGTTTGAAAAGTGCCATATGAATGTTGAGTAGGGCTCTGTGACAATAGCAACTTTGCATTTAAATACATGAAATTCCTAAGTGGGCATGTTTAACGTGAAAGTTTTAAAATTCAGAAATATGACTGTATTTGATTGAATATGACACCATTCTGATTATAATAATGACAATATATTTTTGATTGAAATACTTCAGTTTTGTGAGTGTTGGGTTTTTTATTTTTGTTGTTTTACAAAAGTTGAACCTTTACAAAAGTAAAAGAAAATGTTAAAACCTCTAATATTGATATTGAATTTTCTTGCAAATATTAGAGCTGATGAGGAATGAAAACATTTATTTGTATGTAGGGGGGAAATGCTTAAAGTCAACAACAAATGTTATTCATCACCAGTTGTTTGACTCTCTCCAGCAAATGGTTTGCACAGCCCCAGTGTTAAGTGATGCTACCAGTGAAAATACTTTCACAATATAGGCAGTAGATCTGCTATCATAAACTTAGAGCAGTGTTTTCTGCAGTTCACAAATTATACCAGATCTTGATGATGAAGAAAATGAGGTGCCCCCAATCCAAGAGTTGTTTGAACCCAGATGGTCTGATCCAGATCTAGTGCTGGATTAAAGAATTTTAAGACCTTGTGAACTATAGCAGTTGGGTTCCCCGCACATTCCCTGCCCTTAGGTCCTGGCCCCGATGAGGGCTGGAGAGATGCTGTGGAGTGAGCCCTGCACTCGCTCCACAGCATCTCGCATCCTGCGTGTCTGGCCTGGATCCCCGCTCCAGCTCTTTGGCTCTCACAAGTGTGTGCGGGTATGGCCCTCCCCACCCATGGTGCCCTACCTCACCCACTTCTTGGCCCTGAGTTGGTTGTTTGTGTATGTGTGTGGCCTTCCTCCGATCCCCCCCGGGAGTCCAGGGACTCTCTGAGATGGGGGCCCTGGGCAAGCACACCAAGTGCACACTGGTTAATCTGGTTTGGATCTTTGGAAATTCCCAGAAAAGCCAATTTGCACTTCTGGTCTTTGTCAGATGAAAGAGTGCCTTAACTCTACTGTTCCCAGTCACCATTCCTATTCACAATTGCTCTTATTTTGGAAGAGGTCTGTCATTCCTCCACCCTTTATCCTAAGCTCTTCATGGGGCATCTATTTGGCTGGCTGCTCCCACTTTGTCCCTTCAGGTGGCTGCCAGGTCAGGAGGACATGCTACCTTCTATCCAGTGGGTTTACCTGGAGTGTGCTAGTAGGGCAACCTCACGTAGGGCAGCCAGGAATGGCACAGTCTTCCTCTCCCTGCTGCTTAACTCTGCTCACTGGAATGACAAATCCTGTAAGCCCTTGCGTGGTTCTTCTATTTTGGTTGGAACCTCAAGGAGCCTCAGATGGGTGGAGAAAGTTACACTCTTCCCCCATAAACCAACTGCGGTGAGTGAAGTCCTTAGGAAGAGGAAGGGTGCATGGGTGGAGGAAGAATGCAGGTGGCTGATTGGTGAAAATTTTGCAAGAACGTGAGAGTTCCTGCTTTGGTTAAGATACTGGATCCAAACTCAGGCCTAACTGTCAAACTTGAACCCTAAATTCTGACATGACATTTGGTTCTAGACACTGGCAAGTAACTGATCTTTTGTTTTAATCAGACAGATTGTGAGAGTTATAAAGCATCCTTATTTTACTTCTTCTAGTATTGTTCTTCTCTAGAATTTGTAGGACACTTAGAAGCCACAATGATGTGTGAGGTGTAAACACCTAGATAGAAAGATTTCATGAGAGTTAAATGCATGAATGGAGGGGAGGATATGCCTCTTTAAAGCACTGTTGACTTACTTTACTCCTTTTGATATTAGATCTCAGTTGAATGAAAACATTGTCCATCATCACCATGCAGGAGCCCACACATGGTGAAAAAGCTGGATAAGACATTTATAGAATCTGTATTTTGAACAATAATTAGTGATAATAATAACAACTTGCATTTACAGTAAATAGAACGTTGATTTGTAGATCTCAATGGACTTTATACACCACCTCCTCCTTCCCAGAAAAAGCCTGGACAGGAGTGTCCCAATCTAGATGAGAGAAAACCGATTTCATATACATCAGACAAAAGATTTTCCATCCAAATTACATGAATATGCCCTTTACAGGGGGATGTAAATCCTCTCAGACCCAAACTGATAACATACCATTGACTGGGTTATTTTGCTTTTGCAAGTATTGATGTATCAATGTATATAATTTTTCAACAGACTTTCTTAAATGCTTGTCTCTTGCTTTAACAAAGTCATCTTTTTTATTCATTAATGATTTATTACAGTTTGCAGAAATAACCATAAGAGAACAACATGATTTCTTGAATAGTGTTGATGTGTGCTATTAAACTGCTGCTGAATTTCAGAGGTGGATTAATTTCTCTCTCTCTCTCTCTCTGTCATGTATATATTATTTAAGTTTGTAAAGCTTGTTGCAATCTTTTGGGATGAGACAAAATATGTAAAAGTAAGTTATTATGGAGCTAAGCAGAACAGATGCTAAAAATACGTCCATACAATCTGTGATACAGCGTGGCCAGAGGGCAGCGGGAGAGTGTTAGAAGGGAGCCTTATTCCCTGTAGAGGGAAGAAAATTTCCTATAGATTAATTAAAGCACCTGAAGCCAATTAGAGCACCTGAAGCCAATTAGAGCACCTGAAGCCAGTCACCTGATAACCCCCCCCCCCGCTTCAATCAGACAAGGGAAGGAGTTGAAGCAGAGTGGATTGGTGTTGGAGTAGAGAGTAGTTTGGAGGGAAGCAGAGGAGAGTTTGGAGAAGTGCTGCGGTGGGCTAAGAAGACCAAGACCCTAGATAAAGGGGCACCTGGTTTGTGCAGAGAGAGGGCAGGAAGCCCCACAAGCTGAAGGGCAGGAGAGGGAGGTAGCCCAGGTGAAGGAACCGCTAGTTCAAGCGGTTTACCGCTATCCCTAGGGCCCCTGGGCTGGAACCAAGAATAGAGGGCGGGCCCGGGTCCCTCCCTCTCCACTCCCCTCCTCTAGGACACTAATTGGGCAGTTAATACCCCAGGTCAGGGGTGAGAAATGGTGCCCTGAACCCTCCCCAAGAAGAGAAAGCGCGAGACCCATCAAAGTAGTGCTGGCAATTTGCCGCAAATCCCAGACAATTTCAGATGTTAATATGAAGAATTCATAAATTGGCAGCACTAACAAAATAATTGGCTGAACTACCTCTGTAGGACTGTTATATATAACAGAGATTCATTTTGGACTATAAATGCAAGGCTATGCAAAAAAACACATATGCCACTAGATATCATTGCACAAACTATATTTGCATATTGAAATTCTCCATTTTTAAAAAAGATATTCAAGATCAAATCAACAAATAACATAGAGAAGGAAAAAGAGATATCATTACCACACCTGATCAGATTACAAAACTAGAGGTAAATCCAAAATTTAGATACAGCCATCAGAGTTCTGACAAAGTTCCCAATATAACCATCGCTTAAGCAAAAGTTTGGATATCCTTGGACTTGTTTTATGCAAGCCTGGTCTGGAATGGGAAAATATTGTTTGACAGCACATTCTTGTGTTTGATTTATTCATAACATATCTCGTCCAAGTTCAGTGTTTATCCAAAACAGAATTTTTGGCAAACTTCTTAATCATCTATTGATTAATCATATTAACCAAATCATATGAAAGTATCCATAGTAAAAATGGTCCTACATTATGATAACTACAAATTTGTAAGCCTCAGAGCTAGGGGGCTTTCTACTCCCTCTCCAGGGGAAGAGGGGAAATGCCAGCACTGGCCAGCCTCATTCACATAAATTACAGTGTTGCTTCCCCATAGTTCACATACTAGGCTTTGTTGGAATCTATGTACTGATTATATAAATGATAAAAGATCGTTACTCTGGTGTGCTTATGAAAGAGCACGGAAATTGTGCGAGATATGCCCTGGAGTAACTGACTCTGCAGGTAGTAGAATTTCGTTTGTCAACAGGAGTCAAGTTCCAAAAAGAGGGAAAAGAGGGCTCTGTCCTAGAGATCAAGGAGCAAGGTTTCTGTCCAAGCACCCTGGGTTCCCCACCTGGTTCTGAGTCCTGTGTGGAGTGATTCTGTGAGACTGGACTAAGCTGAACCAGTGGCAGTTGTGGTGCACAGCTGACCTCATAGCAAGAGCTTACTGGACCAACAATGACAGCACAGAGCTGACTTCCCAACGAGGCCCCAAACTATGCAGTAGATACCCGAAGTTCATTAGTTCTTTTTAACATAGTGACATGACTTGAGTCATGCATTTTGTGTTTTCCTTTTACTGTTTTCCTGATTCCTGTTTCCAAAATTGAGAGTCATGGTGGAAAGATGTAATACAATATTCTAAAAATTAAAATAGACATACATACACCTCTACATGGATCTTTTTTGTTTTCTACCTTGATGCTTCAAAATACTCTAGAGAAGAACTGAGATGATCATGGGTACTAGTATAAATCTGATACGTTCCTTACTTTCAAGTGCTCAACTGTGTAACCTAAATAACCTCGTTTTTAACATAATTTTTAAATGTAATTTAGTATATAGCTTTAGTACTAGGGCTATTTTTATGAAAATGGGATCAGTGACCAATGAGCATAGGCTCAATTTCTCTAGAAAGTGGCCAAAATGCCTCAACTTTATTAAGTGCAGTAGTAGCCATGTCAGTCCCAGGATATTAGAGAGACAAGGTGGCTCGGGTAATATCTTTTACTGGACCAACTTCTGTTGGTGAGAGAGACAAGCTTTCAAGCTTACAAAGAGCTCTTCTGAAGAAAGCTTGTCTCTCTCACCAACAGAAATTGGTCCAGTAAAAGATATTATCTCACCCACCTTATCTCTCAAGTTTATGAAATCAAACTTAACAAGGCAAGATCTACAATTAACCATCTTGGCAGTGGTTGAACAGGCACAGGTTCAACCCTTTTGGTATTCCCATAACACTGAGTATCCTAATTATCAAAGGTTTAAACAGGCCCACCTAATCCTGAAATCCACCTGGGCTTTACTAATCCAAGGTCTGAACAGATGTGTAGTCCCAAGAAAGCTATTGCATCTGAACATCTCCAGTCTTGAATGGAAAGTTAGGGCATGCTAGCTCTCTGTTTGAAGTCCTAATCCAGTGCTTCTCATAATACAAGCATAACACAGCAGCAGAGTGTGCTGTCTCAAGCATGAATGATGAAATTTTGCTGCATACAGAATCTTTGTTTCTTAAAAGTTCATCCGCTCCCATCATGCTTCTTCTCCACATGAAGTCAGAAGCTGATATTCCTAAACAGAATAGGAGTACTTGTGGCACCTTAGAGACTAACCAATTTATTTGAGCATGAGCTTTCGTGAGCTACAGCTCACTTCATCGGATGTTTGTCAAAGTTTTCCATCAGGCATCAGTTGGTGTTTAGATGATCATATAATCATGATATGAAAATTGATCCATACTAGACATGCTTTATACTGTAGTTAGAATTAAATTATCATTGATTTTATATTTGTTAAATTAAATTATAAATCAAAACTTTAAAATGAGAATCCACAAATAAAAATAACTTGTTTTAAGAGTAGGTTGTCACGTGTATATTCTCCCAGCAAGCTATTGTTAGAGTGGTCAGTCATCCACTTGGTATATAGTCTGTGTTCACAAAATATGATTATGTGACATAAAGAAAATAGAGCCAAAATATGTCCTATCTTACACCCCTGTGCAACTCCACTGACTTCAGTAGGCTTGAAATTGAAATCGGTGTAGACTTTTGCCATTAATGTTTACAAGCTAGTCTTTCTTATGAATATTTTTCATAGGAAAGGGTGAAAAGAGATGTAGTTTTGTGTATAATTAGATAACGCTCCATATTTTGTATAACATCTTTGGCAAAACTGAACCCCAAAACAATTTACAGAGTTGACAAGTCACAAAGCTAAGTAAAGAGTCACAGAGGAAGAGCAATATTAAGAGCACTGTAAAGCAAGGAAGCAAGGATCTTTCCATATTAAAAGAAATTGGAAGTCAAGGCAAAGAAGTTTGGGAAGATTGGTGGCTCTTGTGCCAACAGAGGTGCTCACATACTATGTGATGAGCGCCAGTATAAGAACATAGATCGAAATTATATGAGGGTACAAAGAAGTGGCTGTAGATGAGGAGAAAGAGCAAGGAGATGAACAATGAGAAACAAAGTCTGTGACTTAGATGGAAGCAAAGTCTGGGGGAATTTTTAGAAAGAGGGTTAATTTTGGAATGGTTCCTGAAATGAATGGGGAGCCAGTCAAGTTGCTTGAAGTGATGTTGTCACTGTATATGTGAGAAGGTGGGCAATGTCATCCTAAATCTGAAAAGCATGGACTTAATGAGGTCACAAACAAGGAGCTTGCCGTAATCAAGTCAAGTCAGTTATTGCATAATAACAATGATAATCTAATTTTTCTTTTCTCCATTCATTTTCCAATTGTGTGAAGTTGACTCATCCACAAAACATTCACAGCTCCATGGAGATGATTATATGAATTGCCCTTTACTATAGAAATGTGGTCTTTTATTATTCCCAGCACGGGTGCCATTTTGACTTGCTTAAAATGACACATTTTTGATAAATTCACTGTAAAAATTTATAAACACAACATAATTTCTCTTATTAAAACAAAACCCCGGAGATAGTCTTGCTTCCTGAGTGGTGGACCAGCTCTTTAGTAGATGATATTGAAGTCCTGAATATTTAAAAAAAATACAAAACATGGAAAGTACACTTGTTTTAGTCTTGTTTTCTGGGAACATCAGCCAAAGCACTATTTGTCTAGTTTTGGCCTGGGGAAAAAAGTACAGTTCAGCATCCATTTCCAACTCCTTAAGTATGTGCACTGACTGGAGATGTCAAATGCAAACTTCTTATATAAACCCAATAGTTAAAAAAGGACTGAATGCATTTTTGTGCATCAAAAATTGAAACAAATTCTTGTTTGTGTAGATTAGTTGGAGGTTTAATGGAACTTTTGTATGAGCTTTGAGAATAGTATTTATGAATTAGCTTTAATATACAGATCTTCCAAATCATCAGAATTAAAACAAAGTTTTGGTTTCATTTATTTTTCCTCTTTATTAAAAAATGTTCAGAATTAACAGCTCATTCTCAATGACCCTTAATTTTAGCTTTAAAGACTTTGCAGGAATCCCCACAAAAGGAAAGCCATTCTCTGTTCTGTGAAATTTAATTGGAGTTAACACTCGTCATGTTAATATAATAAAAAAGAAACATGTCAAAATATGTCCTACCCCATTGCTCTCTCCCCTTACACCAGTACACCTGTGATCATGTGTGATTTCACAAACTAAATGGGGTCACTTGGTTGGGAGATTTTTGAAGAAAACCTTTGTGCTGCATAAGGTGGTGTTATTTGGTAGATGGCACCCATTCTAAGGACCCATCATAGTGAATGGACATTTTGAAGTATTTCAGATGAGAAGATAAAATGGGGTTGATCTCCTGTTCACTAAAAATCCAGAGGCAGTTTTTCAAGAGCAGGTACCCAATATCCTGTCAAAATGCCAACTCTAATACCTACAGTCCTTCTGTGTAGTGCCCAGTGTGATCTCAGCTGGATATGGCATTCTTTATTTCGTGTCTTAAACTGTTGTGAAATCTTGCTCTGTGATATTTATGGTCACTCTAGCAGTAGGTTCATTTGAACATTTGGAGAGGCGATCACTATATACAGTTGAGATCCTTGAGTATTATATATTCATGGTTTACAGTACATATAACTTTCATACAATATTAATAATTCAGATTTGTGGTATTTATCACCCATCTCAAGGAGGTTACTTCAGTATGTTTTATGTGATTTCAAAAAGATTTAGCAGCAGCTGCTTTCGTCTCTCACTAGTGGCTTCTGGTGGATGCCACTGCTAAAAATAGGAGCTTTTTGACATCATCTACTGTGTGTGCAGTGCAGGAGCTGTAAAATCCCTGGTGGTCTGCAGGGAGTGTCTTGTTACAATAGCTCAGTGTTATACAATGAAATTCACGCTCGGGACATCTGGAATGTGAAGGCTTGAGGACTGGAGGAGCACTAGTAGTAGACTACCTAGGGATGACAATTGTGAAATCTGATATTAATTTCACAACAAAACATTCACTTGAAGAAAACTGTTAGAATAGCTGAAAAGCTATTGTATGAATATTTTTTCCCAGTCTGAAAGAAGAGAAATTACATTTATCAGTGAGTATCAAGAACATCGAACAGTCATTCTGGGGGGCAGATCTATATGGCTAGATTTTCTTTCTTCATTTCTTCCTTTCCAATGCCTGCACCAGATAAACCCTATAGCCCATCTCTGCTGCCCATGTTTGTGGTATTACAATCTATGGAACAACCACACTAGGGTAGGGTATTAGGGTTCATGGCTGGAATTTTCAACAGAGCCTAAGGGAGCTAGGGCATCTAATTCACCTCGGACTTCTTTGAAAACCCTCTCCTACATCCTCGATAGGCTGCAGCCACTAAAGGGTGATATGCTCAGAAACACTTGCGCTAATCTGCTATGCAGTCCAGTAGAAGGCAGTGCAGCACATAAACGTAGTGTGAGGAGGACAGATAGATTCACAAACCTTGCTTATTATGATGATTATAAAAATGAGAGGAATAAATGAAGGCGAGGAATGTGATATGAAAAATATTAATAATGAATTCCCCTCAGCTGACCCCCAAATAGCAGCCTTCTCTTGCAGCTCCTATTACAGTTACTTCTGTAGCTCAAAAAGTAGCAATCAGTGCTGAAAATTCAGGGTTCAAACCCTGCTGAGGCTGCACGATATGGGACTGTTATGTTTGTACATAATAGAAATTGTATTTACCTTTTCCCCTTTAAAAAATACCTATGAAACTACATACAAAGAACTACACTAAAGAACATTATTTAGGTTAAACAGTCCAGTATTCGAACCTTAGGGAATGCCCAAATTAAGGTTGCTCATGCAACCTTAATTAATATCCCTTGTGCATATACATTATGATACAGTCTTTAATTACATAATCACATACTATTTTTTGGCCCCTGCCTCATAAAGTGCACAGGATTGATGCACTGTGGGGTGGAATTTAGGTTACATTGACAAAATTAAACCTGGCATTTTCCAACTTTTTGATATAATAGAGCAGAATATGTCCTACCAGGTGAATTGAAATCTGCAGTGTTGTCATTCCTCTGTGTCTTTGGTCCAGTCATTGCCTAGTTTGTGGAACTCGCTGTCTGAGGATGTCTGTCTATTAAAGTTCTCTACAGCAATTTTCAGAACTTCTAAGTTCTTCCCATTTGGGACACTGTGTTACCATTAATTTAACTTCCCCCTTTCTCTCTTTTCCCCACTCCGCACTGTCATGTGTTGTTATGGGCTCAGTTGAGGGAGAGTTGATGGTGAATGGTCGGTAGCTAGGCAATTGGGTCCATGATTTTACGATTTTACACTTTGGTGCTGTTCGGAGCACAGCACATGAGTGTCTTTTTGGCAATGGGTGTTATAGAAATTACATAAATAACTAAATGTGGTGTGCAGTTTTTAAATATTTTTTTCTTTCTAAACGATGGACTAGATCATCATGCAGCGTAAATTGGTGTAACACCAGTGAAGTCAATGGAATTATGCTGATTTCCACCGTAATGGACTGCATCCTGTTTTCTAGAATATAACCATTAAGAACTATAGTATGGCAGAAGAGTGTGTATGCAAACATGTCCATGACTGTTGCCATGGGACCCATAGCTTTGCCGTCCCCTGACTTGAGTGCATTTAAAATCTCAAACATACTGTTGGAGTGACACTTTTGTATCTTTAAATTGGATCTATAATTGTACTAGTTATTTAATGTATAACTTTTATAGAAAATATATCTGTGTATAAGTTATACGTGAGTATATATTAGTAATGAATTGAAACAAACAAAGAGCTCAAACATTGGGCTGGGTGAACCAAAGTTTTGGATGGTTGGTGTGAATAATCACTCTCAAAGTCAGATGCTAGGCTGCTGATCTGATGAGGAAAAGGGTGCAGTTTGGTTTCTTTGTTTTTGTTGAGTGTGGATGTTTTTGTTTGTTTTGGGTACGCTTTTAGTATTTCTGAAAGGAGCCAAGAAATGCAGAGATGCTCAGAAATAAAGGGGTAAAAAAAGTGTTAAACTGGTTCAAACCTCAGCAAAGATTTGGGGTTTCTTTTGGGTGTGGGACAAAAGTTCTGACTTGATCTGAATGAGCTTGCCCATTGCTACTAAAAAGTCTAAATGAGATTTAAGGAGATGAAGTGATGACCTCCCTCCTGCACTCTCTTTATGAAAGGATAGGGACAGTTTCACTTGCCTGGTTAGACTGTCATTTGGAGATCTTCAGAATGAGTGGAAAGACAAGCAAAAAGGTTATCTCTGTTATTTCACATATGTCAAGAAGATGGTGTTTCTGTTGGAATTTTATGGTGCTACACAGTGGAATGAACCATTGAGGTGTAAGCACAAAGAAACCAGGTTTGGTCTCATTTCCCCCAAATGTGGCAGAAATGGCAATTTCTGCTGCATGTCAGGGCCAGTTTGTAGAATGACCTTGCAGCAGGACTTTGCAAACCCAGAACACAGTGCTCAGTGATGGCTCTCTCTCTCTCCCGCAAGGGCACTGGGGACAGAATAGAGGGAGTGTGACCACACAGTATAGATCCCCTGCCCCAAAGGCCAGAACTCGGAGGGCTTCAGGCACTACTCCTGCAGGCATCTCTCTTGATGTTGGATGGGGATGATTTTGTCCCTTCTTCCCCCTTCATAGTTACTCCTTGGAAAGTCCTTTTACTCTGATGTTGTGCAGGGAATCAAGATTCAGCTCATAACACAGTGCTGTAAAAACCCAAACCTGTAGTACATGCCTGTTTTTAGCTGTGAAACACTTTTGTTTCTATAGTGACCTCCCCTAGCTGAAAATCTGCACTGCATGACTCTGCTCAGTGTGTAATTACTTAAGGATCTATAGGTAAGACTTTTCATTGCTTAAGTAACTAGTATATAAAGACTCCATGGTGAGGCCTTTCATAAATTAGAGCAGGCTTTGGTGCCATTGATTTGATGATGCAATTTACTCTGGGGGCCACAGACAGTGGAGTCTAATGAAGAATATTGAAAAGGTTACAGTGTTTTCTCTTGCTTTTTGTGTTTGTTGTTTTGAAGCCAATGTCGAAGCAGAGCCAATTTATTAAAATACACATTTTCCTTTGAGTTCTTCGATTTCACCTGAGAATACATAAAGAGAAGGCCTGACTGTTCTCTCTTCCCCACTGGCTAAGCTTGACCAGTTTCTGTCTCTCTGTCTAATCGATGGTATTTCTAATGCACCCATCACAATAGGCACCATCTGGGCATCTACTCTTCTCTGCATCTTGTTTCAGGCATTGTTATTTAGAATGTCTGTATTTTTTTTCTTCCTTTTTCTCTCCTCCAGTAATTGCCCTGGGCTTGCCCCTGCTTTGCATTAAATGGAAAAGGCAGTATTTAAACAATGTTAGGGATATGTCCAAAAAAGGGGCCAGTTGTAAAAATCAAATATGGGACTATCCTCGAAACTCTTCACTTTTGCCCTCCACTACAGCTTCTGTTTGGTGGGAGAATGCAGCAATATTCTTCAAACATTCAGTGAATTGTCAGCATTTCTTAGAGGAATAGGTCACATTGGGCAACACTGGACCTGGGTTTGTACATTAGGCAGCAGTGAAGCATTCATATCATGCATGTGTGTGTGTGTGACATACACACCCCTGTGCATGTTGGATTAAGTATAATACACAGGAAGGCTAACTTGGGCTTTCTTAACTTTGCTCAAGTTGAGTCATAATCTTGCCCTATAGGTAGGTAGGCCGGTCTTTCTGTCTTTTTCTTTCTTAACAGAGAAATGTATTTTCCCAAGATACCAGAAAAGACTCTATTGGTCTTAGTCTGATTTTGTGGTTAAAGAAAACATTTAGACATCTGAAAGAATGTAAAAAAATGTATCATTAAACCTATGACACAAAGACAAAAGCCAAAGGGTACAGCTACCACTCACAGCATATATTCTTTAATGATGAGAACCTATAGAAAGCCTTTGTTATAGAAAACCGCATTCCATTATTATATGACAAGTAAATATCTATAAAGCAAGGAATATTAATAGTCATGGAATTTCTTGGTAAAGTAAATTTATATCCACAATAGCCATTTTTAAAAGTACAAAGGAAGCCATCATATCATTTAGACTTCAAAATTGAATCTTAATTATACTTGTGGAAAATCTTTCTGACTTTATTGCTTATCCACTTCATCCCTGATAGTGGAAATTTTTAAAAAGACAATATGCGCAAGGCCAACAAAAAAACTATATGTGAGCTCCCCCTGCTGACTATAAAGCATTGTTAACTTGCAAACATTCTCGTTAGAGCTGTACAGAATTCATTTATGAAGCTGCTGCAAAAGCAAGGAGGTTGATAAAAAGGTTTAATCTCTGAGAAACACGAGGGCAAATAAATAAATAAATAAATAAAGTTGCCAGATGAAATGATCAAAACTAGTAGAACAAACATTTTTCCAAGGTTCTAAAGTGTAATACAAATAATAGGAAACACTTAAGAAACACATTAAAACTAAATAAAGTTCTCAATGTCCCTTTGCTGTTTTAACCAAAATACCAACAAAGATGAGAACATATTCTGAGTTAGATTTTTTGCCAAAAATCTCTGTTTTTAACATTGATATAGAAATTTTTGAATTTATGTAACTGGGGGCAAAAAAGGAGATTTACATTTAATGTAGTTGTTTAAAACCCCCCCCTTGATTTAGATCTGAACTGCCACGATTCAAACATTCTTGGTGCATATTTTTACAGCCACATCATAAAACAATGGAAAGGTTTTATTGTGGAAGTGCAGATACAGGACTTTATTAACCACTGCCTGGCATACTCCTTTTTTTTTTTCACTCTGCACAATGATTGTGAAGTAGGAGTGAGATGCTGCCAAATCACAGTGGTAGCATTTTACACCCACTGAACATAGGTGTAAATGACTAGTCTAGCCAGTGAAGAATCAGGACACTTCACATTTTATAACTTATTTAATATTAATTAATTCAAGCAAACCGCCTCCCCAGAGTGGACTCTGCGACCCTATTACCTCAATCATGACCTTATACTTACACTAGTACAGCTTGGGCCTGATCAAAATTAGGATGGGAGATCACCAAGAAAAACTGAAGTACCGCAGGAAGAGTTGTTGGTCCTTTAGTAGAAGCCAGTATAAATTAATGCCTCAGCATAGAGCTAGTCGACACAATACTTCTGGAAGCATTGTCTTTCAAATATCATTTTAAAATGACCACTCCAAAAGTAGCTGAACTTCATTGGTTTATAAATTTGCAAAGTGCTTTGGGATCCTTCAAGATGAAAAGGGCACTATGGGTCTAATTTGAAAGTCAGTGATAATACCTGCAGTGACTTCAGTGTGCTTTGGGTTAGACTGAGTTGTTGTTTCTAACTATTAAAGTAAAGAAATACATATCATTTGATGGCAAAACTTAGCACTCCTGCAGTGTCTTGGCATCCCATGAATGGCTTATATTAACATTGTTTCTGTAAACAAGAAGAGTTCAAGGTTCTATAAACTCCTTCAACAGTATCAGCTTTAACTGACAGCCTCGGCGTTTTTATGCCAGGGAATTCATAACAACAAAATGTCACATAAAACTTTCAACAATCCAGGAATCCATCACAACTGCTTAAGAAAAATATTTCAAGGCAACTGTTGACCCTGCATTTATAGCTGTCATGTATGTGACATTGCCCTTCTATTTTTAAGGCATGTATTCACTTTGAGCAGCCTCTGTAACAAATATGAGCTGAGATTGGTGAGCTCCATCCATTAACTCCATCTTTAGCTGGGTTTGGTGGCATAAGTCTTACTCACCCCCTTTCCAGGCTCCAGTGTGTTCTTTTGTTATTAAGCAGTATTCTGAACAGTACTGAAAGGTTAATCCTAAAGGCACTGGACGTTGTGAGATGCAAGGAGAATTTAGCCTTTCTAGAAAATATGACTTTCAGTTTTGGTCTAGATTCACTGATATGCTTTGGATGCTTTGTGCTCCCTCAAGGATGCAAGACTGAGGCAGTCATATCCTCAGTTTAACCAGCCAAAGACAGTGGGACTACTAGTGCTTAAGATTAAGCACATGCCTATGTGCTTTATTTTACTGGGGCTAGGGTCCTTATATAGGATCAAGCCCCTAAACGGACTGTGACCTGATTCTGATCTTCCTTACACCCATGTAGCTCCACTGAATTCAGTGGAGCTATTCCTGATATACGCTGGTCTGTGTTAGACCAGTATCAGGAGCTCTGTTTTCTCATATCCAAAAACTGGGTAATTAAAGATTATTAAATTAAATTAAATTAAAGATTATTGAGCTGAAACAAGGATACTTCATTTGTTGTATCTGTTGCAGGAAACATGATAGTGCATTTACATAAGATTGATCTTCATTTTCATGCTTTTTAAATACTACACATCAAGGGGGGAAATATTACAAATAATTAAATAAAAGACAGCTAAGAAGACATAGTAGTCAAAAAGGCAAGTTATCTTCCTTAAGCATTTATTGTAGCCAAACTCTGACACAAGAAAGATCATCCTCCCTACACCCCACCCCACTGCTCAGAGAAGATTATAATCTGGAAGACATTTTTGAGATAGGTTTAGTAAAGGATTATCGATATAGTTTCTTCTGTTTACATTGTGCCTGCCAATTTTTCTCTTTAAGCTGCCAATAAATGTTTCTGTTCCAAATGCTGACAGAGATGCGGCCACAGCTCTGCCAGTGATCCCAAGCATACACTAACAGTGGGACATGCTTTTTACACTGTGCAAACAAAATGCCATTTTCAGGAAAAGGTTCCACCCCTCTCACATTTGTAAAATAGAGAACTCCTGGCTTACCTCAGTGTGGAGGATGAGGGAGTTAGGTGTATTATTTTTCTGAATATCAGGTGCACCTCACATAAACTGTTTTTATATTGACCTGGCTGACTCCAAGGAGTTAAATCAAAGGAGGTTGTAGCAAAGGGGTGGGGCAGCAGGAAAGGAAACAATGCCAATGATAAGATACAGTTCAGAGAATACCAAGGGTCCTGGGGGGAAACAACGATGAAGCTATTAATTGGGGAATACCCCTTGGCGTGGCTCCAACTAGGCTGGCAAAGTTTATTCTTCCCAGGCCAAATGTAGAATCAAAGAGGATACTAAAACCTTAAAGACATTAGCTAGGCAGAAAGGTGGGGGAGTGGAGTGGATTGTCAGTGGCAGCTGGAGGGCAGCCTCTAACAGAGAGAGACAGAGAGCACTCTGCAGCAGTACAGTCGGCTTCTCCCAGCTGATCGAGGTAACTGGAATTAATGGAACTTACCCAGGCTTGCAAGGAAAGATTAAGGTTAGGTAAGGGGAAAGATGTGTGTAGATCTTTACTGTTTTACTCTTCCTTCTGTGTGCTTTGTACCTTTGAGTAAATAAATAATGCTTTGAGAAGAACGTGTTTTTTGAGTCCCTTTAATCAGTTTGCTGGTCATAGGTCCCTGGAGGAAAAGGGCTTACAGGTGGCAAATACATTGGGGCCTGTTAACAAAGTTGGGAAAGGGGGCTGAAGCTCAGAGATCCAATCCAATACCTGGGATTCTACCCTTTGAGAGAGGTGCAGGAAGCCAGGCCTATCACCTGAGGGACGCACTCAAGAGGGGCTGAAGGGGTCTAAAGCATAACTTACCTTATAACTGTTACACTAAGGGTTATGGCTACACTACAATTAAAAACCCACCACTGGCCTGAGCCAGCTGACTTGGGCTCATGCATTGGGACTGTTTAATTGAGGTGTAGACGTTTGGGCTCGGACCGGACACTGTGCTCTAGAACCCTGCAAGGAGGGAGCTTGGGCTGCCTGAGCTGGGCTGCCCGAGCTGGAACATCTACACTGTGATTAAACAGCTCCCTAGCTCAAGCTCCACAAGCCTGTGTCAGCTGGCATAGGCCAGCCACAGGTGTCTAATTGCAGTGTAGACATACCCTAATGTAGCAGGAAGAGATCTTTCCTCAGGCCTATTCCAGGGATGGTTCAGCTGTATTTATTTTTAAGAAATGTCTCAAGGATTCCACTATTATTTTTAAAGTATTTTCTAAAAGGGGTTTCTGTCCCCTTTTCCCCAGCTGTCCCCCATACAAAATATCAAAGCTGGTAGGTTGTGTGTATTTTCCTCAGCAGGTGGGTGGCTTTAGAGAAGCAGTTAAAAGCGAAGGTTTTCTTGAAGTGCATTTTGAATGGCTTGGGGAGATTGGGAACATTTTGTAGAGAGGTGGGTGCCTCTGAGTGAGAGGAAGGGAATGGGAGAGAGAGAGAGAGACAAACAAATAAGGGGCCAGATCCTGCAAACATTTACTACTTTAGGACCCAAGACTGCAACTGGCTCTTTGTGGGCACTTCCCTGCACTCATATAGTGCCCCCATGAGCTCTGCCTGGACAGATCGGGTTGCAGTAAAGGTGATGCTTAGTAGCATCGGCTTCAGTGAGACAAAGCCCAGTGCTTCATTTTTGTAGGTGTTTTCAGGATCCACTTGAAAGAGAGATTTTTCTAATTTGGGTTTCTTATCTTGGAACTCTTGGCCTTGGTGGGATTTTCTAGCTCTATATGAGGTGAGCATTGTGTGTGTGTGTGTGTGTGTATAAACGCACAGCAAAGGCATGGATCTATTAGCTTTGTGCACTGATCTGCCATTTTTCATTTCATACTTCTGACACAAATTGGTATGCTGAACTGTGACTGTTCCCCCTCCTCCGCAGCCTCAGCTCACGGTGCCGCTGGCGCAATGCTCTGGGCAGCGGGGCAGCGAGCTCTTGCCGGGCAGCGCAGCTGCAGAGCCGCAGCCTGACCCAGTGCTCTGTGCTGCACGGTGGCATGGCTGGCTCCAGCCGGGCAGCGTGGCTGCCTGTCCTGGTGCTCTGTGCGGCCAGCTGTAGTGCCGCCAGCCACCGGTGCTCCAGGCAGCGCGGTAAGGGGGCAGGGAGCAGTGGGGGTTGGATAGAGGGCAGGGGAGTTCGGGGTGGTGGTCAGGGGGCAGGGGTGTGGATGGGGTTGTGGCGGTCAGAGGGTGGGGAACAGGGGGGTTGAATGGCGCAGGGGTTCTGGGGGGGGGCAGTCAGGAATGAGAGGAGGGTTTGGATGGGGCGGTGGGGGGCAGTCAGGGGTGGGGGGTCTGGAGGCGGTCAGGGGACAGGGAGGGGTGGATGGGGCAGGGGTTCCAGGTGGGCCGTCAGGGGACAGGGAACAGGGGAGTTGGATGGGGCAGGGTTTCTGGGGGGGCCATCAGGGGGCGAGAAGCTATTGGGGAGTCGGATAGGGGGCGGGGGCCGGGCCACGCCTGGCTGTTTGGGGAGGCACAGACTCCCCTAACCGGCCCTCCATACAATTTTGGAAACCCAATGTGGCCCTCAGGCCAAAAAATTTGCCCACCCCTGACCTAGTAGGATCAGGGCCAAGTGAAGGGAAGGTGTAGCACAAGGACATATTCAAATGTGGGGTAACAAAGAGCAGCTGAACTTGATGAGAAAAGGGAAGGGCACAAAGGGAAAACATCATTGATTAACAAGATGTCTGCCCAATACATCTGTGAGCCCCTTTGATTGTATCCTGCATCTCTCTCTTTGCCTGTTCCTTTTAGATTGTAAGGTCTTGGAGGCAGAGGAATACCTTATATTATATGTGCAAAAAACTTAGCACATTTCTGGTGCTATGTAGACAATAAATTGGGAACCCAAGGCAGAGAGATTTAAATGACTTGCCTAAGGTCCCACAAGACTTCTGTGGCAGAGCCAGATATCAGTCCCCAGATCTCCTGATGCTCAGCCTTGTGATTGAACTACAAGGCCACCCTCATTCTCTTTAGTGGTGTGTGTAGCAAAAAATATGGGACCAAATTTTGCCTTGTGATGCACACATGAAGCTCTCATTGAACTCAGTGGAAGCCACAGTATATCTGAGCACAGAGCTTGGCCAATATTGGGTCACACCTTGTGTTGCCTTCCTCCACTAATACCTTGTGCAATAAATGGAAGAGTGAAGTATATGGCACCATAATACTACCTAATGTAGACCCAATACTCTGGAAGGTGCTGTTTATGTGTAGATCATATCATTGTTATCTTTCTCCTGATCATTTAAGAAACAACATTGGGTTTCTTATCTGTGCTCACCTTTTTAGCTTCTCTTGTTCTTGTATTTTTGTCTTTTCATGTTGAATGCTGATGAGCTAATTTGATCCTGGTTTAGGCAGCCATTTTATGGGTAATTTCTTTACTACCAAACTCTCATTTCTCCCATTCTTCTAGGTGCCATATGGGATCAGGTTACCAGATTAAATTTTAATCTGTTTTTGGATGGTGTTTTTGTCCAAGGCTAGCTCTGTTAAGATTAAAAAGTATCAAGCCAACGTGTTTAATTTTGAAGACAGAGAACAACTGTCCAGGCCAGAACAATTAAGAGCCAGGAGGCCAAAGGGCCACATTTTCAGATGGTGTGTCTAAAATTGCAGTTGCAAAATTTGCACTCGTGTATCGTGCCAACTAATTTGCATTTGTGCATGTAAACAAGCACTGAAACAAGTGCAAAAATATGTTCTTAGCAGTTACCCATTTTTCACATGCACATGGTGACATATCCTGTCATAACTGACACAGACATTTATTTTGGACCTCGGTTGAAAATTTGGCCCTGGATATTTTTAGAGTTGTTTTAATTGTTTAGTCAGTAATACTCGTGCCGTCTAGGAAAGGATCCCAGTTCACATTCTGAAACTTGATAGTCTTATTATACTTCGACGTATTTTTATTGAAAGAAGCAGAGATGAGGAACAGGCTGTAAGGAATAGCATTATTCTAATAAAATAATATATCTGCTGCTTTAATAGACAGCTAGTCGCCTAAATTTAGTTCCTGTGGAGGTGGAGATTAGCAGCATCCAGACCTACAGTACTGTTCCTGAGTGCCAATCTTACACACATTTTGGTGAGATGTGAGAATTAACATCCGGGGGCGGGAGTTACTGGTTTCTTCAATTCCTCTGGTTTTTTCTTCTCCCCTGCATGAGGGCCATTGCTCACTCTTTATTTAATTTTTTTAAAACAGGTACATTATTGCCACCAGTGCTGGTCCCATCATCACTTTGATGCCAAAGAAGAGCCACGGATAAAGGGCACTACCTGTGGCTGTACTGTTTTCACATAGAATCATAGACTATCAGGGTTGGAAGGGACCTCAGGAGGTCATCTAGTCCAACCCCCTGCTCAAAGCAGGACCAATCCCCAACTAAATCATCCCAGCCAGGGCTTTGTCAAGCCTGACCTTAAACTTCTAAGGAAGGAGATTTCACCACCTCCCTAGGTAACGCATTCCAGTGTTTCACCACCCTCCTAATGAAAAAGTTTTTCCTAATATCCAACCTAAACCTCCCCCACTGCAACTTGAGACCATTACTCCTTCTTCTGTCATCTGCCACCACTGAGAACAGTCTAGATCCATCTTCTTTGGAACCCCCTTTCAGGCAGTTGAAAGCAGCTATCAAATCCCCCCTCATTCTTCTCTTCCGCAGACTAAACAATCCCAGTTCCCTCAGCCTCTCCTCATAAGTCATGTGTTCCAGTTCCCTAATCATTTTTGTTGCCCTCCGCTGGACTCTTTCCAATTTTTCCACATCCTTCTTGTAGCGTGGGGCCCAAAACTAGACACAGTACTCCAGATGAGGCCTCACCAATGTCGAATAGAGGGGACCGATCACATGCCTCGATCGGCTGGCAATGCCCCTACTTATACATCCCAAAATGCCATTGGCCTTCTTGGCAACAAGGGCACACTGTTGACTCATATCCAGCTTCTCATCCACTGTAACCCCTAGGTCCTTTTCTGCAGAACTGCTGCCTAGCCATTCAGTCCCTAGTCTGTAGCCGTGCATGGGATTCTTCCATCCTAAGTGCAGGACTCTGCACTTGTCCTTGTTGAACCTCATCAGTTTTCTTTTGGCCCAATCCTCTAATTTGTCTAAGTCCCTCTGTATCCTATCCCTCCCCTCCAGCGTATCTACCTCTCCTCCCAGTTTAGTGTCATCTGCAAACTTGCTGAGGGTGCAATCCACACCATCCTCCAGATCATTTATGAAGATATTGAACAAAACCGGCCCGAGGACTGACCCTTGGGGCACTCCACTTGATACCGGCTGCCAACTAGACATGGAGCCATTGATCACTACCTGTTGAGCCCGACAATCTAGCAGACTTTCTATCCACCTTATAGTCCATTCATCCAGCCCATACTTCTTTAATTTGCTGGCAAGAATACTGTGGGAGATCGTGTCAAAAGCTTTGCTAAAGTCAAGGAACAACACGTCCACTGCTTTCCCCTCATCCACAGAGCCAGTTATCTCTTCATAGAAGGCAATTAGATTAGTCAGGCATGACTTGCCCTTGGTGAATCCATGCTGACTGTTGCTGATCACTTTCCTCTCCTCTAAGTGCTTCAGAATTGATTCCTTGAGGACCTGCTCCATGATTTTTGTGGGGACTGAGGTGAGGCTGACTGGCCTGTAGTTCCTAGGATCCTCCTCCTTCCCTTTTTTAATGATGGGCACTACATTAGCCTTGTTCCAGTCTCCAGGGCTTCCCCCGATCGCCATGAGTTTTCAAAGATAATGGCCAATGGCTCTGCAATCACATCCGCCAACTTCTTTAGCGCTCTCGGATGCAGCGCATCCGGCCCCATGGACTTGTGCTCATCCAGCTTTTCAAAATAGTCCCGAACCACTTCTTTCTCTACAGAGGGCTGGTCACCTCCTCCCCATGCTGTGCTGCCCAGTGCAGTAGTCTGGGAGCTGACCTTGTTTGTGAAGACAGAGGCAAAAAAAGGCACTGAGTACATTAGCTTTTTCCACATCCTCTGTCACTAGGTTGCCTCCTTCCTTCAGTAAGGGGCCCACTCTTTCCTTGACTTTCTTCCGTTACTAACATACCTGAAGAAACCCTTCTTGTTACTCTTAACATCTCTTGCAAGCTGCAACTCCAGGTGTGATTTGGCCTTCCTGATTTCACTCCTGCATGCCCGAGCAATATTTTTATACTCTTCCCTGGTCATTTGTCCAATCTTCCACTTCTTGTAAGCTTCTTTCTTGTGTTTAAGGTCAGCAAGGATTTCACTGTTAAGCCAAGCTGATTGTCTGCCATATTTACTATTCTTTCTACACATCGGGATGGTTTGTCCCTGTAACCTCAATAAGGATTCTTTAAAATACATCCCAACAACCGACTCTGCTTTTCCCGTCCCAGTAGAGCTATCATGAATATGGGAATTCAAACACACTATAGGATCCCAGGGGACATGGGAATAATTCAGCCAGTCAAAAATGAAGTAAGTGAGATTTAAAATCATGAGCATGGCTTCTGCCATTACACTCTCAGCAGATATTATAAAATTTCAGGGTCTGATTAATCATTTCTATGAGTGAAAAATGGACCATTACTGCCAAAAAACAATTGACAGTTCCTTCACAGCTGTTTTCTAATTACATTAGAAAATGGAGGGGTCTAATGCAGCCATTCAGCCATGCTACAACGCTCAGCCATACTGTGGGCCCTGCCTCTTTTCAAAGCATTCTCATCGAGAACAGCGACACTTGCTTCAAAGCAGGTTCCAGCGCAGAGGTAGTCATACGGTTTGTGTGAATAGAAGGTAGTGACTCTTCCTTCCTGGGAAGCTATCCCCAGGGACAGTGGGATGTCTGACCCAAAAGAGATTGGATTTTAAGATATGTAACAGTGAAAATGTCAAGTCACCTCACCTCAGGCTGTCACACAGCCTAGTACCTTGCAAAAATCAACTTCATCCAACATAATGCACAGATTACTAAAAAAAAAAATTCTCTCGGGTAGCAGTTTTACCACTATTTTGAATGCTGTATAGAAGCAGGTTTCTAGGATGTTTGATTGGCTCCTCATAGGTGTGACCCCAGACGGGCACATACTCATGCCAAAAAGGCAGCATGAATGTATGCTTGAATCCTGGCTGTTAGCAGTCCACGCATATGGACCAGATCCTCAGTCGGTGAATATCGTCATAGCTGCATTGATGTTAATGTTGATTTACACCAGCTGTGGATCTGGCCCATTTTGGGGAGGAGCAAGTGTAATTAGCAAATCATTGTGTGCATAGCAGAAGTGTACTGACCATGCTCCCTTACGCCCTGGAACACCATTCCAAGGCTTCTCTTATGGCAGGCTTGCAGAGTGGCCTGCTCATGACTTTTGTGGGAGCTAAATTTGATCCTGAAAACAGCTACTCGTGCATCCCCTGTGTGCATTCTCTGTCAGGCACCTATACACAGTGACTTGCCAGAATATGTTCACTGTTTATAGTTTGTTCCACGTTCCTCCTTCATCAAATCAGGATATTACCCTAATGAACCACCAGTTTGTTAGACC
Organism: Eretmochelys imbricata; assembly: GCF_965152235.1. NCBI lineage: Eukaryota > Metazoa > Chordata > Testudines > Cheloniidae > Eretmochelys > Eretmochelys imbricata. The sequence continues at coordinate 249,247,333 of NC_135573.1, forward strand.
TTGCAGCAGCGTTGGGATAGCTGAGGACAGATTAGCAAAGGAGCAATTTTTTAGGCATTACTGCCTTCAGTGCTCCAGAGTATTTTATATGTTCTCCTTTATGGGAATCCACTACTACCTCAGACTTAGAAAACTGCTGGGTTTTTGCACCTTTTTCAACTTTGAGTCAGAACAAAATGTTCCTCTTGTAACTCCCCCCTCCATGAACAGCCCACTTTCGATTGCCCTCTGGTGGCAGGCCTTTTCAAACTGCAGCCATATTTCCCCCCCAGTCTTGTCCCTCTACCCTCAGAGGCAGACCTCAGCCTTACGCCTTTTCAGACAGACTTTCCTCAGTTTTTTCCCTCTTTCTCCACCTTGACCTCCATCTGAAAGGAAAAGGGTTTTTTACACAAGCACCTGAAGCAGGAATGGGGGGACTCCATTAGCCTGGTAGTAAGAGCCAGTTAAATCCCAACTGCAACTTCAAAGGGCCCAAATACTATGCTCGATTCTCAGTGACAGGAGCTACCCCACACCTCCTGAACGGGAAGGAGGCTGCTTTTCAGCAGGAACCTGTCTTGATGGCACATTTTGAGCCAAACTGTCCAATTAATTCCTAGAGAATTAAGTCCCAAACTCTGTCCGAGGTCTCTTTCATCTAGAAGCACTCTTCAAAGCCAGCCTGGGCCCAGTGTCTTCACCTGAGGAAAACTTCAGCAAAATGGAGGTCTTCAAATCATCCATCAGTTCTTCTACACTCCACAGGCCTGCAGCTAGTAGAGTAATGGTAGCTTACGTAGAAACAGTCCACAATGGGAGACGATCCACCTCTCCCTCCTTCAGATTTTTATCATCAGCTACGGAAGCTAGCAAATTCTGGGAATGGGCTACCTGTTGACACCCACCTCTCCACCCCAGAGGTGCAGATATGTTTTATTTTGAATGTATTTATATATAGGCTTTTCATACAGATTTCCAAAGCTGATATACATTTTGTTTCATAAATTTTAATGAGTGTCCCAAAGATAGCAACAAGGTTTGAATCGGAACAGTATGTGGTATTATGACATGTCAATACCTCTTTTAAGCTGCTGTCTGGTGCTCCAGAATCTAAGCTTCCACTTAAAATAAGAACTAAGGCTCTAGTCCATGCCCAGAGTTGAGGAGACAATGAGGAAAACATGAATTCAGTATAAACCAATGAGAGAAGTCTGCCTTACCCTTCTGACAGCCTGAAACAATAGCTCTGAGAACAGTGAACTGCACCGTTCATGTTCACATCAGGGATGATTTAAATGGCGACATTGTTAACTATTTCATTGCTGATCAAAGCACTGAAGTAAGGAGGAGGATCATGTTATGATGATTTGCATAATCTCCTGTAAATGATGTCTCATTTTGATACCCCAAGTGGGTAGCATAGTGGCAGATTAGCCACTGGACCAATGGGGCTAGTGCCCAGGGGCCTTGGCCAATTGGGAGGCCTTGGAAAAATGGGTGCCCCTGCACCCCAACCCCACTCCCTGGCAGGAGTGCCAGGCAGGTGGGGCAGGGCCCCCCCCACGCCCCAACCTCATGCCCCAGCAGGTGCACCGCGTGGGCAGGGCAGAGCAAGCCCTGTGCCCCGACCCTGCTCCTCAGCAGGCGTGCCAGGCGGGGCAGAGGAAGCCCTCAACCCTCCTCCCTAGTCAGAGCACCGGCCTGGCGGGGTGAGGGAAGCCCGCACGCCCCAACCCCGCTCCCCGGCAGGAGAGCTGGGCAGAGAGGGCAGGGGAAGCCCCAGCACCCAGCCCTGGCTGCAGCCCCGGGACTGGAGGAGCTCTAGCTCCCTGCTGCAGCCTCAGGGCTGGGGGAGCTCTCACTCCCCATTGTGGCCATGATGGGGGAAAGGACCAGAAAGGGGTGGGACCATGGGTGAAGCCACAGAAGGAAGGGATGAAATGGCGGGGGAGACTGCACATGGAAGGGGTGGTGAGGGGCCCCCTCACTTGCTCTGGTTTAGGGCCCCACAAAACCTTAATCCACCTCTGGTAGCACTTGATAGAGTACAAGCACATATTTATTCTTCCTCCATCAAGAAGGAGCCAAGCCCAAAAAAGCAGCAGGCTGTCCAAGCTCCACTAAGGGGAAGCGGAGTCTAAGGAGCCCTACAGAATACGGATGCTGATTTACTGAACATCTGCACAGTCTTCTGTGAGCGGCATCTAATTCTGGCATCTCAAGTGGGTTGAGCTTTTCTTGTGGGCTGAGCTTGGAACAGTTTCACTATTTTCCAGTTCAGCCCTTGGACAACAGCAATCCTAGGATGGAATAATTTGTTCATTTTGCTTCATTGGTAGAAATTTAGCCTCTAACTTTGTCTTTACGTAAAACTACTTTTTAAAAAATATAACATTTCTATTTAAAAAATGAACTTGCAACCATTGTGTCTTTTTGTTTAGCAGTTCCCCTCATTGATACACTACTGGGATTTTTGTAATTTGTGGATAATTTCAAGATGATCAACATTTGTACCATTTAGTATTGGAGAGCAAAATCCTAAGGTGGACTATTTGGTATTTACTAGATCAAAAAATGATACTAAATAGGGAAACCTAAAGATCATTTGAGGATATTTCCTTTTGGTTTTTTTCCTGTCTGTAAATTTCCAAAAAGGTTAATGTTATGAAAGTCAGAGGTTTTCTGTTCATGAGGAACATGGTTAAGGAGCTTAACAACATTTTTGCAGAAACACTCGACCTTTAAGAACATGATTAAAAAAACTCTAGGCAGGCTTAAAACTGTGAAAAAGCCAGTAACCTGAATTAGAGCTTTTGCTTAAATAAGGCCTGCAGCATCCTCTGCTTGATGTTGACAAAAGTAGTTTAGCTGAACACATACAGCACTACATATAGTTTTGGTATTTTCCTATCCAGCGGAGGATGTGTTAGGGAATTGCTGAGGGTGGCTTGCTCTGCATTCTGGGGATGCTCTGGCTCCTAATGGCATCTGAGAGTGCAGCACTCCTGGGAAACACCCACTCTCATGCAGCATGAGGTTCCCATACTGCATGTTCTCTGGGGCAGCTTTTTGGGGAAAGTCCCAAAAAACAAACTCAAAAGGCACAGCAGTAGGCCCAGTATCACTACTGCCTCATGTAGACCCTTCCTAAAGAGTGCTGCGAATGGTTAGTAAGGAGCATGGAGCTTTTCTCCTGAATGCTTCCATGGGGGTGGGAGGAAGATTGCCAAATTTCCCTCTAGTAGGGCTGTTGTTGCCATAAGGGAAAGTGAAGAGTCCAGAGACCAAAGGGAGGGTCACTGGAGAGGAAGCCACATTCAAATGGCGTAGATAAATCCATATATATATATATATTATTTGGATGATCAGAACTGAAACTACAAATCTTTTGGGGCACTGCACATCCATCACTAGTTGTGATTAGAGTTATTAATGAGAGCGACTATATCTCTTTTTCTCTCTAACAGTTGTGCCTAGTTTTTAATCCTCTCCTGTCCCCTTGCTCAGTGGAAGAATATCTGGCTAATTCTAGTTGGTGAAATACAATCCAAGGTCCTTGCAATCTGTTCGGCTCAGATCTGTGTCCCCCGTTGACTTCAGTAGGACTCCAGGGGTGCATATACAGGATCAGATTGCAGAATCAGGACTTGAATCTTCTGTGTCAGATAAACATGCACCACACTTTGTGAGTGAGTTGCCAGATAAACATACACACACACTTTTGCTCCTTACCTGAAGTGAGGCCCTAATTTGGGTGGTGAATTCATAGAATCATAGAAATGTAGGGCTGAAAGGACCTCGAAGTCATTTAGTCCACTGGTTCTCAAAGCCGGTCCGCCACTTGTTCAGGAAAAGCCCCTGGCGGGCCAGACCGGTTTGTTTACCTGCCGCATCCACAGGTTCGGCCGATCGTGGCTCCCACTGGCAGCGGTTCGCCACGCCAGGCCAATGGGGGCTGTGGGAAGCAGCGCAGGTCAAAGGATGTGCTGGCCACCCTTCCCACAGCCCCATTGGCCTGGAGCGGCGAACCGCGGCCAATGGGAGCCGCGATTGGCCAAACCTGCGGACATGGCAGGTAAACAAACCGGTCCGGCCCACCAGGGGCTTTCCCTGAATGAGTGGTGGACCAGCTTTGAGAACCACTGATTTAGTCCAACCCTCTCCACTGCGGCAGGGCCAAGAAAACCTAGACCATCCCTGACAAGTTTTGTCCAGCCAGTTCTTAGAAACCTCCAATGATGAGGATTACACAACCTCCCTTGGAAGTCTATTCCAGAGCTTAATTACCCTTATTGTTAGAAATTTTTTCCTAATATCTGATCTCAATCTCCCTTGCAGCAGATTAAACCCATTAGTTCTTCTTTTGCTTTTGTTAAAGTGTGACATCCAGAACTGGATCTAGATCAGAACTGAATGCAGTACTTCAGCTGAGGCCTCACCTGTGCTGAATAGAGTGGGACAGTTACCTCTCTTGTCGTTTATATATGTCCCTTGTTATATATATATATATATATATATATATATATATATATATAAACATTCCTGTTAATATACCCCAGAATTATATTAGCCTTTTATATATCTCCATCACATTCTTGACTCGTATTCAATTTGTGATCCACTATAATCCCCAGATTCTTTTCAGCTGTACTGCTGCCTAGCCAGTTTTTCCCCATTTTGTAGTTGTGCATTTGATTTTTCCTTCCTAAGTGTAGCATTTGCACTTGCACTGAACAGCTTTTCATACCGGGGAAGAGAACTGCAGTTTGAGTGAAGTCAGCTTCCCTTCTGGAGGATTTATTTGGCGGGAACACCACATGTGCCCCTAACATTTTCAGAAATTATTTAAACCAAAAACAATGGAATCATACTTTATATGTCATACAGATGTCATGTTTATAGATAAATGGTTACAGGGTCTAATTTGGCTTTTATCAAGATAAAAGAGACAAACACTTTCTCTCTCCTTTATTATTACTATATATTATTTGTAAGCACCAAAAAATGTGCTCACAAAATATAAAAAGCCATGGTCCCTGCTCAGGGGAGTGTGCAAATTACGTTCAGTATGACATAAGAAGTGAAGATCCTAGACAAGTGGGAAGAGGAAGCTGATAACTCATTAAGGCATGTCTTGATGGCTCCGTTACTTTTTAAAATACATCTTCCTCACTTTCACTTCTCACAAGTGAGGCAGCCAAAGTAAGTTGTTAGGAGGAATTTGAATCATAAAATCATAAGACTGGTAGGGACCTCGAGAGGACTTCTAGTCCAGTCCCCTGCAGTCATGGCAAGACTAAGTATTGTCTAGCCCATTCCTGACAGGTATTTGTCTAACCTGCTCTTTAAAATCTCCAATGATGGAGATTCCACAACCTCCCTAGGTAATTTATTCCAGTGCTTAAACACCCTGACAGTTAAGAATTTTTTCCTAATGTCCAACCTAAACCTCCCTTCCTGCAATTTAAGCCCCTTGCTTCTTGTCCTGTCCTCAGAGGTTAAGAACAATTCCTTCTCCCTCCTCTTTGTAACAACCATTTATGTACTTGAAAACTGTTATCACGTCCCCTCTCTGCCTTCTCTTTTCCAGACTAAACAAACCCAGTTTTTTCAATCTCCCTCATAGGTCATGTTTTCTAGTCCTTTAACCATTTTTATTGCTCTTCTGTGGACTTTCTCCAATTTGTCCACATCTTTCCTGAAATGTGGCGTCCAGAACTGGACACAATATTCCAGTTAAGGCCTAATCAGTGTGGAGTAGAGAGGAAGAATTACTTCTCGTGTCTTGCTTACGATACTTCTAATACATCCCAGAATGAGGTTCGCTTTTATTGCAACAGTGTTACACTGTTGACTCATATTTAGCATGTGGTCCACTATGACCCCCAGATCCCTTTCCGCAGTACTCCTTCCTAGGCAGTCATTTCTCATTTTGTATGTGTGCAACTGAATGTGATAAGGCAGCTGTGTGCAGATTAGAGGGGGCTAAGGAGAGGTGTTCTGAGTTTAAGGGGCACCATGGAAGAAAACAATGAGACACTTCTGAGAGAATAAAAAGGGATATTGAGATTGGCATCATTGACAGAGTAGAGAGAAAGGGGACAATACTACGGGATATCAGGTCAAAGATGTAAGCAGGGACTGAGCAATGTAGGGCCTTGAAGTGTTTTATATCACTGCATTAGGATTATGAACTGTCATGTTTTTAGAGACAGAAGAAGCTTGTGTCATACACTCGTAGGGTTCTCTGCTTGAATCGCATTAGGAGAGTGTTGTTTTCTCTTTGAATCTCCTGAAATCAGTGTGAATCCTCCTCATTACCTTGCAAGCACTTGACTCTCTTAAAGACAACATAAACCCAAATAAACCCTATTGATCTTGTTATATTAATACACATTTTTCACTTAAATGTACATTCTCCACTATAATCATCTCAATGCCTCACCAGTAAGATCCTACTATTTTGTCACAAGAAAGATCAATGCACATTGTTTCTTATTCAACACTCAAATGATATCAAGTAACAAGAAATACAAGCCGAAACAATAAATTTTCTACAGCAATTTCTAGTAAAGAAATTGGAAAGTCATAATTCTTAAATAGCTCTGATATTATTATTCTAAAGTTGGGAGCACATTACAAAAAAATTCCTGGGGGTTTAGACGTTTGCGTACCATGAATTCAGAATAGATTTGTTTTAATCAAAACAATTGTATCACATCCCGTATCTGAGAAACAGTGTTAATGTGAATTTGCAGATTGATACGTTTCAACTGATCATTTAAATGTTTTGCCCCCAAAATCTATTTCCCCTTTCCTTAAACATGAGTGCTGATCTCATCAGACATCCCATCACTTACTACCACAGCTGATCTATCTGTCATAGAACATGTGAACTCCAGGACTTCGCTCATGCCTGTAGGGCCTGGTGTCAGTTAATGAGGGATCGAAAATTATTCTGTTTGCTGCAATAGGCATTTTCTATCAATCACTCCCTCTTCTCAGTCGTGCAGCATATTCAGTCTCCATATATCTAATAGGTTGTGACTGAGTGATCTTTTTTCATTGAAGTGTCTGACTATGGATGATTTCTTGTTATTCTTTCCAACAATCATCTTCATTAATTTTTCAAAGTAGTTGGGGATGTGTCTTCTGTTTAGAATGTTTGAGTTATTTACTTGGAGAATTTGGGAGCTCTCTCATAAACAGCACCTAATCAGTAATACTATAGAATGACATTTCTCTTGCTTTTTTTCTTAAATGATGGATATCATTGTTGTAGTTTTCATTTTTTTTTTGGTAACTGCTGGTATAAGAAATGAAAGTAGCCAATGCAAGTTTATATTGGGGATGATCTTCAGCTACAACATTCAAATCTAGATCTGGCATTTGATCTCCCAAAGTTTAAGAGCAGTCAGAACCTAGGGGGCAAGGAGTTTGGATTGACCCATTATAAAGAAAGACCCTAGCTACAACATTCACTCAGATTTTAAGCCTGCCAAAGTTCCTGGAAGCCCAGATCTACAGTTCTGATTCTGGCCCATCTCTAAACAATATCTTGTTTATGTTCAAATGTAATAGCAATTGGTTTGGGGGAGAAAAAATGAATCTCACAGCTATTTGGGCACTATGTATTTTACTTATAATGCATCTGCAATGAATAATAATGAATGTTCTCACCTTATTTTAATAATGGAGACACGAAGGCTGACTTATACATGACTGCTTTTTGTGGTTAGTTGAAACTATACAGAACCCAAGTCTTCTGCGGTAACACACGAGTAACTCCTATGGACCTTGGGAAACCTTAGGCCCTGGAGTCCTGTGGCAAAACAATAGCGGATGAAATCATAGTCCCAATGAAGTCAATGGCAAAACTCTCATTTACTTCAGTGAGTCAGGATTTCACCCCCAGCTGTTTAGAAATGGGGAACTTTTTAAAGTATAGTCTACTCAGTACAATATTTATATGATGTTACTTATTAAAGGATTGATTTTCAAAAGTGTTGAGCATTCTGTCTCCCATTTATTTCATTTGGATTTGGGGGTGTTCAGTATATGTGAAAATTAGGCACAAATTATGGTACATGGATATCCAATTATAAAGTACTAGAACCACGTTAATTGTTCACAGGATTCTTAAAGGATATTTGCCTTGCTAAAAAAAAATTGTTGTTTCCCTCCCCACCATCTCCAAGTCCAGCAACCAGTGACAGGCACAAATGTAAACCATTTAGGCTAGCACCAAGATTTTATAAAATGATTAGTGATTTGGGGTGCCTGAATTTTTGGGTATACAACTTGATACACCTTTCAAAGGAGCTAAATTTCAAAAAGTGCTGAGCACCTGCCCTCTTAAAATCATCCACCTGGAAGGTGTCTCTATTTGACCACTCAAAAATCACTAACCACTTTTGAAGATTGTGGCCTAAAACCCTACACTTCAAATACTTAGCAAATAAAAGCAAAATGGTAGTATGTTTTCTGAAAACTAGCACAGCTTTCATTTATGCTCATGAATGCTAAAAGTTTATACAGCTCTACTAAGTGATGCGCAGTATCAATATTGTATGCCTTTTCACTTTCTGTTGGGAATTGGATACTTTAGGTCTAACTAGAAGGAGCACTTAGCTCCAGTTATTCTAATAATTGAAATGTATTAGAATTCTGTTTAAATACAGATCTAATCATGATATCCCTGATCACCCAAGTGGAATTCAGAATGGTCGAGTACTTTGATCTTTGTGAAGGTCTTTTCTAGAAGGAAGTTGGAATTAGTGTTGGTTGCTGATGGGAAATCTTGCATATAATTTGTTTTTATTTTCCTTTTGGCTCTGCTACATCATTTTGTTTGAAAGTTTCACCAGCTTTCTTCATCTTGTTTTTCTTTCTCCTTGTTTTTTGTTTCAAATGTGTCCTGTTCTATTTCCTCTTTTCTGTTTCTCAGATGTCTTCATTTCATAACAGTTCATGACAGGTCCACTACTATTTCACCCCTTTCCCAGCGAAAAACAGCAGCAGCATTGCTGTAGAATAACAAAAGGCGGCAACTTTATTATAGGTTATAAATTGAGCTAGTTCAAACAATTCAAGAAATACAGTTTCAATAACATCAGACCTTGCCAGTGAGCTGAATATTATTTGAGAAATTACTGCTCAGGAGGATACCAGACTGCCAGCCCTACAGCCTTACTGAGCTGACACATCTTCCAAATTTTAAACCAACACCCAGCTCTGTCTTCTACACAGGTCACTCTTTGTCTCCTTATCTTCATGACTTTCTTTCTGCAGAAGGACCATGAAAAGTCTTCCTGGAAGCCTCACCCACTACCATGTTCCTGTTTGCAACAAGGACATTAACTTCATTGGTCACACTGAAGTACCCTCTGTTCACTAATACCACCTCTTGCCATGTTGCTATGATTCCTCATTCGAGGGTGACAAACTTTCAGCTCTTGGTAGTATCACAAGTTCTGTTGAGAGAGAAGGATGGTCCAGTGGTTAAGGTGCTAGTCTCGCTCTCAGTAGACCTGGATTTAATTCCCTGCTCCATCCCAGACTTACTTAGGTGCCCTTGGACAAGACTTCATCTGTCTCTGTGCCTGAGTTTCCCATTTATAAAACGAGGATAAATACACTAAAGACTGTGAGGTGCTCAGATACTCTGGTAATAAGGACCATATAATTTGCACCTAAGATAGATGGAAAATAGAGACCTGACAGCTCTCTCACATCTTGATGTTAATCGCTTTTTTTCTCATACTTTTCCCCATCCTGTTTTTCATTGCTAGCACTTTTTAGTTCAGTTTCCCTGAACTAAAGCAGTGTGTCAGGAACCTTTTGTAAAAGGAAATAGGTCTATGGCATGGCTTGACTAGTACAATTTTGATCTTTATGTCAACAAAGCTTTAATCACACTGGATCTCTCAGACTTACCAAGAGTCCCCCAAGGAAATCAGAATTGCAAAGCCTGGAGAAAACCCCTGGGGCTTCCCAACTTAATTAGGAATGAACTTGTTCCCTATAAATGAAGTGGTTCTTTAAAATGACTTGGAGTCTCCATTGTCATCTTATGCCAGTGCTATGATGTTGAGCAAAATGTCATTAGAGTGGCATGTGGCATGTGTTTCCATTCTCTCATATAGTATGGAAATGGCCACACTTTTATGTTTTCTGTATATCTGCAGTCATTTCTCTTGAGCAGCAAAAATGAGTAAAAGTGTGTGATGCTGCAGTCTAACAGATCTCTCTACAATGTTATAGTGTGTATGTTTGTTAAAGAAACATTCATGCATATGGCACGAGCACTATCTTACTGAATGGATGAAATCATATGATTTATAATATATTTAATCCTATAAAGTGGCATTATCTTGCTATATTACATATTAAAATTACATTGCTTTTAAAAGAGAATGGCATATCCTAAAAATTACAGTTTGGTTAAACATTTCCTCTACAAAGGAGGAGCAGTGTACAGGTGAGGGCCTCTCAAGTTCTTAGAATCCCATTTTCCCTGGGGATAACTAACCAGATTAAAGTTTGAGGGTAAACTTGAGGCAAGCACAAGGACACCAGATGCTCTTGCAAATTTGTTCTGAATTGTTTTATTTAAGGCTGATTTCTCTTAGTCATTCTTTTTCTCTGTGTCATTTAACAAAGCAAAACCTTGCATAACCTTCTGCTTATATGACATAAATTATACACATGCATGTTTAAACTCAGTTCTTCTGCAATATACCTAAATGTTGGGCCAGATTCTGCTCTCAGCTGTACTGGAGTAAATCTGGAGTAACTCTAAGCAACTGGATGGAGCTACTCTAGATTTACAGAAATGTTTGACCTGTTTTTATATACAGTTGTCTATTTGGAAACGTTACATTAATTTATGAGGTTTTATACTTCAATGGATCCATCACAGGATGTTTGCTAACATTCTCTGAGGAAGAATCTAGAGAAACAGTTTGTCTGAAAGAGCTCTTAATACAGTTGAGCGATATATTATTCTGTATACAAATAGATAAAGGAACTGATACTCATCTTGAGATTAAAAGGCCTGATACTCTTCTTGCTTACACGGGTTGTATGCTGCCACAACTCTTGACTTCACTGGCATTACTCCAGACTGATATACTGATGGTGAGTGGGGATTCAAGCCTGAAGACATTTTCTATGCTTTTTCCTCCATGTATTTTAATAGTGCCAGAGAAGCTCAGAAATGAATTTAGAGATTTGGGGTTTTTTGTAAATGTCTCAAATAAGAAAGCACATAGTATAGGATTTTTATTTTTTTTATCCTCAGCCTGTTTCTGTTCAAGTATTTTTAATTAACATTTCCCACTAGGCTGTTGTGCCACTGGCTAATTTATGCTTAGGTCCTTGTGCATGCTGTAGTATTGATTGTTATTCATTTTAATATTTAATTATATTTATAAATAAAACATCTCTTTGAATTTGTCTGCATTCATTTTTGCACTACCATAACAGACATTTTAACTTGCCTCAGGATTTGGTGCTAGCATACTGCAGAACTCAGGGAGGTCTTGAACCAGAACTTGGATCCAGTGTGCCATGATATACACTGGGCAATGTAGTTAATGCTCTGTGTTTCTTTTCTTAAATCATAGCTGAATAAAAGCAAACAGATTAAGTGTGTTTTGAGTGCAAAATGTTAAAAATGCTGTGTTCTTCTCCGAGTAGATGCAGCTGTGTATTCCAGTTCGGTACGTGCATACCCAGTGCACCAGAGTTGGAGAAATTTGCCTAACAGTACCCATAGAAGGTGGCCTTTCACCTCATGGCGGTAGCCCCTCCTCTAGCTACATGAGGCAGTGCCTCCCCAACCCTCCCTCAGTTTCTTCTTACCACCCAGGGCTGGAGTCGGAGCTCTGTGTGATCTTTACCTCACAACCTCTTAACGAGTTTAGTTTTCTTTTGTTGTATATAGTTAGTAGTACTCTTAGTGTTAGTTGTACTGGTTTAGTTTTCTTTGGTGATGCCTTCACCGAGGTTTAAACATTGTCCTTTTTGTGGGGGAGCAATTCTCAACAGCTATCCCCACACATCGTGTTTGCTGTGTCTCCGCGAGGCCCCACATTAGATCATTGTTTAAGAAACTAACTCAAGTGGCTCAAGACGTTCATAGAATCATAGGGTTGGAAGAGGCCGCAAGGGTCATCTAGTCTAGCCCCCTGCCAAGATTCAGGTTTTTTTGTGTCTAAACCGTGCAAGACAGATGTCTATCCTGTCCAGCCTCCTTTTGAAAACCTTCAGTGAAGGAGCTTCCAAAACCTCCCGAGACAATCTGTTCCATTGCCCTACTGTTCTTACAGTTAGGAAGTTTTTCCTGGGATTTAATCTAAAACTGCTATGCTGTAGTTTGAACCCACTGCCTCTTGTCCTGCCCTCTGTGGCAAGATAGGACAACTTTTCTCCATCTTTTTTTATGGCAGCCTTTCAAGTATTTGAAGACTGCTAGCATGTCCCCTGCTTAATCTCCTCTTTTCCAAACTAAACATAGCCAGTTCCTTTAGCAAAGGTTTCTCTCACCACATGCTTCAGCAGTCTTACTGGCTGGAATCCTTTCAGCCAGGACCCCTCCCCCAGTTCAGTGTTAATTTCCTTGTCCTTCAGGTATTCTTGATGTCATGGGCAGAGAGAAAGAGAGGAGTCTTTTGGGGTATCTGTTCCCCTTTCTTATAGTTCTCTTTTTCTTTGAAAATCATCTTCAGCTGAGATTCAGGAGATAGAAGATCCATGGGGAAGGGAACCACCAGCTGTTTCTTTGCCAAAATATAGATCTCTTGCTCACACTATTTTCCTGCTGACGAATGACCACTTAACCAGCTGATAGTCCATTTGATTTTGTTGACACCTGGCTCAGGCATCAGTTTGCTTTTTGTCTTTGAGGAACTGGTTTGTGCCTGCTTTCCTAAACTTAGAACATGTCTCAGTAATGTTATAAAGTAGAATCTTATAACTTTACATACATTCTTGCCACACATATTTTATCAAGACAGTAATGATCAGCACATTATGAGTTTTCAAATGATACCTCACAAGGCATACTTTGTACAAAATTGATTGTAGTTTTGTAACGAGGGTGAACATAGGGATATAGACTGTCACACATATTTACCAACAATACTACTACAATGTACTATGTGAACAAACAAGGAGGAGCACACGCCAGGTTGCTCTGCCTTGACGAGATAAGGCTGAGGCAGTTCTGCATCCAAGAGAAGATTACTCCAATAGACGTTCACTGCCCAGGGTTCAGAATCATCTTGCAGACAATCTCAGGAGATATTTTTCCCTGAGTCATGAGTGGTCCCTGAAGACAAGTGTTCTCTGGGTCATCATCACAGCTTGGGGCATTCTGACGATCAACCTGTTTGCTACAGGGGACAACAGGAAATGTCAACTGTTCTGCTTCCTAGCAGACGCTTTCCACCATAGGCGTGGGAAGTAGGAGCACAGGGCGTGCTGCAGCACCCCCAGGTTTTATGCGGGGTCCTGACTGCCAGCCACGCACGTGGGGTCCCAGCTGCCAGCCCTGCTCCTGGCCATGCATGCAGGGTCCTGCATCACGGCTGCTGACCCCATGCCCAGGGGTTCCGGCTGCCAGCTCCATACCCGGCCACGCACGTGGGGTCCTGGCTGTCAGTCCCACATGCGGAGCTCCGCTACTGGCCACGCGTCTGCCCTCAGCTGTGGCCCCAGCCTCGGCCCCTTTATCCCTGTCTGTGGTCCTCCCTCCTGGAGACACGGCCCTCAGCTCGAAGGGGCGTGGGGGGTGGGGGCAGGAGGTAAAAAGTTTGGGGATAGTTTTGCTGGCTTTCAGCACACCCGCTATACAAAGAGTTCCAGCACCACTACTTTCCCCCTCAGCTGGCAGTCGGTTCTCCTGCACACCTTTTCCCCCAATCCCGATCGTCTCTCAGGTTGTCCTCAAGCTCAAAGCACATCCAGCCACGCTCATTCTCACGGCCCTGGTGTGGCCAAGGCAGTGCTGGTTCTCTGACCTTCTCTCACTGTTTGTTCAGCCTCCCATATCGCTTTCTCCCCGTCCCGACTTACCCACTCGGAACCAAGGCCTCAGCTTGCATCCCACACTCAACTCCCGGCACCTCGTGGTGTGGCTGCTCCACGGTTGAATGAGGAAGAGCAACATGCGGCAGTTGTCCAACAAGTCCTTAAATGTAGAAGACTTTCCACCAGGATGGCCTATTCAGCTAAATAAATTCAGTGTGGTCATTAGGTCATGGAATCCAGTCAACGGTGGCCTCTATCCAGGACATTATGGAGGATCCGATGCACCTTCAGTCACTGGGGCTTGTGTTTAATTGATTGCATCTGGCAGCGATTTCAGCATTTCATCCCCGCGTTCAGGGAAGATCAGTCTTCTCCAATACCATGGGAGCAAGATTCTTAAAAGGACTCCTTCGTCCACACCCTCTGGTCCGAGAGCCAATTTCTCTGTGGAACCTTACCTCAGTGCTACTGGCCTTAGTGGGGCCTCCATTTGAGCCCATGGCATCTTGTCCCTTTCTGCTTTTGCATCGGAAAACAGCATACCTGGTAGCAATGACATCCGCAAGGAGTGTGTGGTAGTTGCAGGCTCTGATCGCAGAGCTTCCTTGAACACAGTTCTCCAAAGACAAAGTGACTTCATGGCCGTATCCAAAATTTTTGTCTAAAGTGGTTTCTCAGTTTCATTTGAACAAGGCGGTAGATTTACATATGTCTTTTCCTAAGCCTGATTCATCGCCAGAGGAAAAGCATCTCTATTGTTAGATGTCAACAGATGTTTAGCCTTTTATCTGGCCAGGACTATAAATTGGTTCGCGCTTCACCTTGTTCGTTTGCATCATATGCACATCATATGAAGGGTCAAGCGGTGTCTTCATAGACTATCTCCAAATGGATAACATCCTGTATCAAGACTGCATATGAAATAGCTTCAACTATGCCCCCTCAACAGGTGCGAGCTCATTCTACAATGGTACAAGCAACATACATAGCGTTCCTCAGTGACATTTCCACATTGGAGATTTGCAGGCCTGCTGTATGGTTGTTGATACATACGTTCACAAACCATTACACCATAACTGCATCTTCTAGGGCAGATACAAGCTTTGGTAGAGTGGTCCTGCAGTCTTTGTACAGGTAGATTCTGAGTCCCACCTCCTGCAGAGGGGTACTGCTTGTGTGTCTCCTAAGTGGAATACATGGCTGCCCTGCATCTACTTGAAGAAGAAGAAGAAGAAACGGTTACTTACTGTCTGTAACTGTGGTTCTTTGCGATGTGATGCAGACATGTATTCCACGACCCACCCTCCATCCACTGTGCATCAGAGTCTCGTTTCTGGGCATTATGTGCGAAGGAACTGAGGGTGGGTCCACCTCAGGTAGCGAGGGGAGGGACTATGGCCACAAGGCACACATACCACCCTTCTACGCGTACTACTAGGCAAATTTCTCCAGCTCCAATGCGCTGGGCATGCACACACCTAAGTGGAATACACGCTGTATCACATCTCGAAGAACCAGTTACAGTGAATAACTGTTTCTTTTATTTCAGAAACGATTTAATAACAAATACTAACTCAAACTTCTTATGTTCTCTCAGTATAGTTGTATGGGGGGAGACATGGCTTGCTTATTTCAAGGCAGGGATGGCTTTTGTTTTTTGTTTTGTTTTTTTGAAGCAAATGAAGAATAAAACAGGGTGAGTTTAGCCATTATTGCTTTGATTGCTGGTGGCTCATTAGCATTGGCCACGCTCCTTCAGATTAGCAGTAATTAAACTGTGAAATCAGACCAATTGCCTTAAGCCGAGACACCATACCAGGCTGTCAAGAGAAATCACAGGGGATAAATTAAGGGCCTTGTGCATCCCAGATCACCCTTGGCATGGGTGAGAGTGTGAGAGGCGGAATAATGAGGACATTTAGGTTTTTGTATTTGGTGGACTCTCAGCAGACAAGCCTTGGAAGCGTTGTCATGACAATGACAGGAGCAAGGATAAACTCTTACTCCCACTAGCTGCGGTTAATGAAGATGATAATGAAAAATTATGCCAACATTACTGCAATTTTTTTATTCCGACTGGCACTTGTAACCTTATGCCTAATGACACAACACAATAGTGACAGTAATTGTGCATTGATAAATGGGGTAAAGATGCCGAAAAAATGTCTGTCTCAAAGATATACAAGTTTAGTTAGCTGAGTAATTTCTTCCAGTAAGCATTTGCTTTGTTCTTTGAACTCTCACTTGGTGGCTTTGGACTGTGCATGCCAAAAAAACATCTCTAATCACTTTTCATTGTTTACTGAAGAATAGGCCCAGCAATTAAAACAAGGACTGCCTGTGTTTTATTTCTGTTAAGCAGAACAAACACGACCAAGATAAAAAAACAGTAACAAAACAACAATACTTTTTACAAATTCTGAATGGGTTTACAAATTCTCTGTTTGTTTAACTTCCAGTTTCTGTGTCATGCAGTTTATCCCACTCAGAATGTAAATCTTCAGTGGACTAATGTCCAATTCCCTTATGTAATAGTGCCCCCGTTACCACAACGTCATCATCTATTCTGATTGCACTTAGCACTCAACTGCTTTTCAGCTGTAGATCTCAATGCATGTTACAAAAATGGATACCTTTATCCCCATTTATTAATGGGTAAACTGAGGCACAGAGAGCTTGATTTTTCAGAAGCGCTGAAGGGTTGAAACTTTCCTTGGCTTCAACTGGAGTTGTGGTGCTCCAGCACAAAGGAGTTAAAATCGCAAAGAGGCCTTTGAAAGCTATCGTAATATAAATACTTACTACTCTAATGATAATAATCAGCACTTCTGCAAATCTGGCTCTGAGTGATTCACAGAAGGTCACATGTCAAGTCAATGAGAATGCCAGGAAGAGAAACAAGGTCTCCTGCCTCTCAGTCCTATGTCCTATCCACTAGGCCACACTGCCTTTTGTTGCTCCAAAGTTTGTGTTTCAACAAGTAAGCATAAGTACAATGGAGAAGAGTGAACTCTTTAATTTATAAAAAGAAAAGGAGTACTTGTGGCACCTTAGAGACTAACCAATTTATTTGAGCATAAGCTTTCGTGAGCTACAGCTCACTTCATCGGATGAAGCATCCGATGAAGTGAGCTGTAGCTCACGAAAGCTTATGCACGAATAAATTGGTTAGTCTCTAAGGTGCCACAAGTACTCCTTTTCTTTTTGCAAATACAGACTAACACGGCTGTTACTCTGAAACCTGTCTTTAATTTATGTAGTGGATTCCAACTCTGCTAAAATCCAGTATGCATGCTGCCACTTGGCCCTAAAGAATAGCCTTATTGAATGTGTGAGTGTGCTGTATTATAATAGCCTCTCTCAGATTAGACAAAAAATGCAAATGAATCATTTAATGCAAACAAACCATTTAAAGAAGCAAAGATGTTTTATTTACTGCAAAACAAGTTAAGAGAATAGCTCTTTTGACAGCTTTACTGTAGTATTTTTTTTGCTTGGTAAAGTTCCCCTGTTGTTCACCAATGACCTCATTCCATCAAAGCTTTAGAAATCTAGATTGTGTCTGGTGTGGGGTTTTTTTCCTCATGTGTCTTTTATTTTGTTTTGTTTTAAAAAAAAAGATTAATCACAAAGCATCTAGAGGTGTATCAGATATAGGCAGGGTTCTTCTTGTCTCAGGAGTATTTGTCTTTTCAGTTCTTGAAAGACAATATTAAGACAGCACAGTAGTGGTTGTGATTCATGGTTGCAATTCTCTTTTTATTGCGGAACACCAGCAGTGAGCAGGAGCTGCAGAAGGACACATTTCCCACTATTCTGACTGAGAGTTCCCCATTGCCTTTTAACGAACACTTACCTATTCCTGAGAGAGTCGACTGCAAAAGTTTGTATAAAAAGACATAAATAGAAGTTGCCACTCCATCAGGGGAGAGATTTCTTCACACCACTGTTAAGTTCTGCTATACAGCTGGGTCAGTTTCTGCTACTTCATTGCCCCGTTCTAACCAGATGAATGAAAACAGTTTAGCCAGCAGCAAAAGGAGTCACAAGAAAGAGCATCCAAACAGTATCGAATATAATCCAGATACAATTGACAAATTCCATAAATGCGTGCAGGCCACTTCCTTTACAAAGAGTGCCAGAAATGCCATAGCAGAACAGGAAGGTCACCGTTCTCGTCCAGCTTAACATAGGGTGCCTGGATTTTCAAAGTGAGAAACAGAGGCACTAGACAAGGAGTGGAGGGGCGAGTATGTAATGTGAATATCCTGTGCCCTCTTTGGTTACAGCCAAAGATCTGAGCTCCAGCCCCTATTTCTAGCCTTGAACTCTGAGTTCAGTAGACCGAACTCTGGGTCTGAAAAGCTCCTGAACTTTGGAGAAACCTACATCCAGTCTTAAGCCCATCTATCTACATAGTAACTCAATTGTGCCTTGCATGAGTATTTAAAAAAAGAGGGGCTTCATGGACATTAACCTCAAATCTGGTTAACCTATCCTGAGCACATTGCAAAGAGAAAATTTTAAAAAGGGGAAAGAAAAAACGTCAAAACATATCACCAGAATATTAACACAGCTTATAGCTCTGAACTTCATAGAGACATCAGTGATCGGAAGAAAGCGGAGATACAGGTTGGTACAAAAGTTGGTACATCCTCTGAGGGAACGGGGGGTAAAAGTGCAGAGAGCAGTTCTTTTCAGGAATTTTGATTTAAAGTTACTTTAGAGATGGATAATTTTATACATTCATGAATTAGTTCTTTATGCATTTAAGAAGGGAGGAGACCAGAGACAAAAGGAAAATTTGATGAACTATTAGGCATGATCCTGAAAGTCAGGGACAATTGAGAGGCAGGAGGAAGAGTTTATCCCCAAAATCTCAATCCATTTGATACTTTATATTTCCACTCTTTGTCAGAAGTATCTAGACACGGTAGAATGATAAGAGATTCAGGGGAATCAACTGAGGTCATTTTAAATGATTAAGGATATGGTGAAGATGCATTGTCCTCTAATAACCACCTTTTTTACCCTATCTCATAATCAGAGATCCAGGCTGAAATTAATGGCAAAAAAGTCAGAACAAATACCGAGAAATACTTCTGTACAGAGAACCAAATCTTGAAGATTCAGAGAAAACTCTTAATAACTTCAACAGGAGTTTTGCTTGAGTAAATACTTCAGGATTTGCCTCATTTTTGTTAATTATTACATGAAATTCAGGGCTGCAGGAGATCTTAGAATAAAATACTATAGCTAGATTTTAAACAGGTCTGGATAATATTATGACTAATATTATCGCTGGCCATTATGCAAGCTAAAATAGGGGTATTCAAATCCACTGCTTCAGTGCAAACTGATCATTTTTCATTTAAGAATATACCCTCTGATCCAACATGATCAGCCTTATATAGAGTGCTAGATGGGTGGGTGAATTATGTTACTGCAGCATTGAGCCACTGAAGGAGGCAGGATACCAGACTTTGGGTAAGATTTTCAAAAGCATACAAGTGACTTAGGATTCTATGCTCCATTTTCAAAACTGACTTAGGAGCCTAAGTCCAATCAACTTTCAATGAGTCTTAAGCCTTGTCTACACTTAAAAGTTTGTCCATTTTTTTACTGTGTTGGGTTAGCCCCTTCCCCAAGATATGACTTATGCCTCTTCCCTTCTCTCTCACAGATTCTTGGTATGACCTATATTTGGAGCAGCTTCTCCCCTCTCCTCACATGGATCAGGTCCTGGGTTCTTTTCTGTTTGCCTCCCCTCTGCTTGCAAACAGCCTATCCCACTACTGAGTGTTTGGTCTCACGTTGCTACAGACCAGTGGATCTTAAGAACCGTGGAATTGGGATACATTCTTCAGTTTATTTCTATTTCCCCTTCCCTATCCTTTTTCAGGGACCACTCTCATGAGGAGGTTCTCCTTTTGGAGGAGCAGTCTCTAGTTGGGAGCCAAAGAGAATGCTTCTCAATTATTCAGAGGGAAAGAGTTTTATTCCCACTAAGTACTGATCCTGAAAGCAAAAGGAGGTCTCAGACCCACACTAGATCTGTGGCAGCTCAACTAACATCTGAAGAAAATAAAGTTTTTCATGGTCATGCTGGCTTCCATTATCCTCGCCCTGGAGACTGGTATGCTGCCCTCAACTTAAAAAATGCTTATTTCCATGTGGCAGTAAATCAGAGCCACAGGACATTCCTTAAATTCCTGGTCAACCAATCTACTACCAGTTTGCAGTACTACCACATGGCCTCTCCACAGCTCCACATTTTCACAAAGTGAATGGTAGTGATAACAGCATTCCTAAGGAAGTCAGGAGTTCAGGTGTTTCCCTACCTGGAAAATTGGTTGCTGAGAGGCCAGTCCAAGGCTCAGGCACTGTCCAGAGTATCTCTCCTCCAGTCAATCTTCGATTCGTTAAGGTTCCTCATCAAGAAGTCAATCCTGTCACCTGTACAAAAGACCGTTTATAGGAGCATTTTTTAACTCTATGGAAGCCAAGGCTTTCCTTCCTCAGAAAAGATTCCAGACTACACTGGCTTGGCTATTGCTTTCGACCTGAAGGCTCATCCTACCATGACAGTACAAAATTGCCTCAGGTTTCTAGGGCACATGACTTCATGCACTTCTGTAGTTCTGCATACCAGGCTGGCTCCATCTCAGAAAGCGACAAGAATGGATAGTGTTAGTTTACTCTCTGGTTTATCACCCTCTAGACATGGTGGTTCAAATGCCCACACAAGTCTTATTGGTGGACCCAGCCCTTCAAATGTAGGTGGGGGAAGGAGGGTGTCATTTGCTCCTCCAAAGCTGGCTTTGATCCTAGTTACAGATGCTTCTGCTCTCAGGTCTTTGCAGACATAAAGCTCAGGACTTAACTCTCCATATAAACAACAGAGTATTGAGGGCCATTCAGCTCACGTGTCAAACCTTCCTTCCCCCTTCAACGAACTTACAGACAATACAGTAGCCATGTTCTATGTGAAGAAGCAAGGAGCAGTCCGCTTGCCACCAACAGGCAATGAGGCTGTGGAACTTCTGTATTGCCAACTCAGTCCACCTCAAAGCCTCTCACCTTGCTGGTGTCCAACACAATCTGGCAGATTGGTTAAGCAGGTCTTTCACCAATCACTACAAATGGTCTCTCTGCCAAGACATTGTCAGATTGGTTTTCCCATGGTTGGGTACTTCTCAAACAGACCTGTTTGCAATAAAAGTCAACAGGACGTTTCATCAGTTTTGTTCTTGAGCAGGCCACAGTCCAGGGTCCCTCATGGCTGCTTTCCTGTTGCCCTGGACAGTCCATCTCCAGTACGTATTTCCTCCAGTGCCACTCCTATCGAGAGCATTGTTGAAAATCAGGCAGGACCATGCTCAAGTATACTTATAGCTCCAGTGTGGCCTCTTCAGCATTGGTTTTCCACTCTGCTAACCCTCTCAGACATAGGTCCATTAAGACTAGCATTGGATCCAGACCTGATCCATTAGGACCACAGTTGTCTCCTCCACCCCAAACTGCAGGCCTTCCATCTGACAACCTGGATGGTCCATGGCTAATACCTCAAGAGGAGGTTTGTTCAACGGGAGTTCAAAATGTACTTTTTAAGTAGGAGAAAACCATCTACTAGATGTACTTACCTGGCAAAGTGGAAAAGATTCTATGACTTGTCCCAACTGAAAGGTGTGTCCTGAAACCTCATACTCATAGGATGAGGCGAGGATCCATACTTTGTATGTTAAGAGAGCATTAGCATTCTGCTTGGACAGGCTAAACTGTGTTGAGGACTTGAACCCCAGACGGCACGGTTCGTTGTCTGAGCGGAGAGAGACAGGCAACACCAGACAGGCAACAGGCAAGGTCCGAACACAAAGCTCTTTATTGAAGCATACACACAACAATAGAGAGCAGCCCCATACTAAAAAAGCCCTTATTAAATCCTGCTAACTACCAACACCGCTATAAAGTGCCAAAAACTAACTGCCTAAACCCATGCTTCTTACTGCAAAAAAAAAACCCTCCACCTCAATTGTTCAGATCATCCTTGCAACTATTTGTGGCAATTGCAGAAGGATAAAAGTGCTTCAAGTCTCTTCTCAAATAACTTTATCCTGGATGTCCTCTTGTATACACTTATGCTATTAATTGGCCAATGTAGCTCCACCAAGCAGAATACTAGCACATTCAATGAGATCTCACGCATCCTCTGCAGCCTTTCTAGCTCAAGTGCCTATCCTAGAAATTTGAAAAGTGGTAACTGGGTCTTCAGTGCATATTTTTTGCCTCACTATGCTATCACTTAGCAATCTAGAAATGAAGCTATGTTTGGATGTGTCTGTGAGGCTGGCAGACCAGGTGCCAACTCATACCAAGGTCCCCATGTCTCAACTCAACACTGACAGATACATAGCTGAAATCTATCTGGCTCACTTGTGGGTTAATATTAATAGAATAGGTATTGGAATTATAACAAAGTGTGTAGTGTCTGTTGAAGGCTTGTGAATTGCTATATGCATTAATCTTACCCGTAGTAGCTGTATTCTATATTGTAATGTAATATTTGGGTAGGTATAGTGTGAGACTTTGTGACTGTATGAATACAGAAATTGTTATGCCCCTTTTGAAAGAGGAGACCCATCAATACTAGGTTAGGGTTGGATCTTATAACTGGAAACTCCCTACATCTGGACTGAGGAATTATCAACAAAAGGACTAAAGACGTATTGTTGTTCTGCTCTCCTTCCCATGAAGATGACTCTTGCAAGTGGACTCCTCCCATCAGCTGAGTTTGCAGCTCAGAGCGCATGGCAGAAGGGGGATAAAAACCCCAAACAAAAGGAACTAAGTGTCTCTATGTTACTGAGACTCTAGGAAGGGGCAAGGAGTTTCCTAGGCATAAACAAGAGATGCCCAGCTGCTTAGCCTGGATTAACACTAAAAGACAAATAGAGCTTGCTGATTATAGGAGCCTCTATTACCTTTTAACAACCTAAGACTGTAATTCATTTGTGTGTCTATATTCACTTGCTTTAACCTTGTAAATAATTCTCTGGTTTCCTTTTCCTGTGTAACAAATATTCATGTAGGTTTTTTAAGATTGGCTACAATTGTTGTTCTTGGTGTAAAATGTAAAACACAATTGACCTGGGATAAGTGACTGGTCCTTTGGGACTCAGAGTTACCTGAATATTGCTGTGATTTTTTTATCTTAAGGGCCATCTATCACAGAGATACACTCACCTGGGTGGCAAGACAGACTAGAATACCCAAGGGACTGTCTGTGACTTCATTTAAGGCTGTTAGTGCCTGAGGGGTTTGTACTTGGTACAGTTGGTAGGTGAAATCTAACTTTAGAACTCACAACCAATTTGGGGTTTGTGCCCTCGTTTTTTAAATCTGCCCTGAGGTTGGTACTCACACTCTTGCATCACCGTTGGGAGCATCACAGTGTGGTCCTTCAGTCATTATTCAGATTCCAATCCCAGCTCCAGGTCAAATTGCTTGAGTCATCTGAAGTGGAATAGATATGTGCACTCACTTGTAGAAAAAGTAACAATTATTAACCTGTTCTGTAACTGTTGTCCTTCAAGATGTATTGCACATGTCCATTCCATGACCACTCTTCTTCCCCTCTCTGTTAGAGTCTGTCCAGTAAGAAGGAACTGAGGGGGATCTGAGTGGCTCTGCCCTTTATGCCATCATGCAGTGGCATGAGGCAGCAGAGGGTGCATGCACTGCCTCAACAGGTACCACAGAGAGGACAATCTCTGACAACAGTGCACTGAGTGTGTACACAGCTGAAGTGGAATGTACATCTGCAACACATCTCAAAGAGCAAGTGATGGAATGCATTAGCATCCGTTTCTCCTCCCTGGCATAGTTATGCCAATATCAATTTCTTAGTCTAAATTGGCACTTTTAGTCTATTACATGCCTAAGTCACTTTTGAAAATGGAACTTAGGCTCCTAATTCACTTAGGTGCTTCTGAAAATGTTATCCTTATTATTATTATTAATTTGCATAGCAGTAGAACGTAGATGTGTGTATCTTTGTGATAGATGGCCGTTACAATAAAAAATCACAAAAATATTCAGGTAATTCCTAGTCCAAAAGGATCAGTCACTCATCCCAGGACACTGTACACACATAAAACAGACAGCAGTCACCCTGAAGAGCTTACAGGTATGACAAATCCTGTGTCTTTTACCTAGAACCATTACTATTATCTCATGGGCAATGGCACTTGCAGCCATCGATATATGTGTAACTGCACCTGGCTCCTCCTTTTGCATTTTCCAGGCTGTTCCCTTTATTTTTCTCATTCTTATCTTCCATTACATAATAAATCTGCCACTTGCTTATTGTAGACTTATATCTTTCCTGCTTATGTAATAATTCTTAGCATTTATACAGCATTTTTTCATCTTGAAAGCACTTTATAAATTTCACTAATTAATACGCCCATGAGGAGATCCTTTGTGATCTCTTTTATCAAAACTTCTGCATCTGTGGACATGCCCAAATGAACACAAAAGGTTCCTCTTACTATTTTACATTGCTCAGCTGTGTTACATCTATCTTCAATTAGTGCAATTCTGCATAACCTTGAAGAAATACAATACACAATTTTTCAACCATACAGTTTATCATTTTTATGTTCATTGACCTAATGATAATATCTTTGCAAATCTGAATCTAGTTTTCTTTGTCTATCTCATACCTTAAATTTCTTCCTTGCTGCTTTTGACAGAAATAGTAACAGAGAATCATTACAATGATCTATTAGTATTTCATATTCTGGAAAGTACCATTTTCCTCAGTTTTTGAGTGGTCATAAATACAGTGGGACCAAAGTCTCAGCTCCATTTAAGTCAGTGGGAATTTTGCCATTGACTTTAATGACATCACGATTTTGGCCAAGTGTTTCTTTCATTTGGATCTGGACCTTGTGTGGCTTACCCGAGCCCATTTATCCACTGATGCTTTAAAAACTCCCACACCCCAATCTGGATCTATGCTGGTTATGTTATATGTATGTAGCTCATGAACCTTGTAACTGATACTTGCAGTCCCCCATAACCTAAGCCCGACCCCAGATGTACAGTACCTTCCCTCTTAACTTGTGTAAATTTGATTTTAAACATTAACTTTAATAAAATTTATTATATTACAAATCTGAGAACACCAAAAACAATTAAATCATAATTTCTCCTTATTTCTTCAAAACGTGTAAAGGCTCCATCCTAGTTTGTCTTTAATTATATTAATTCTCTGGTTTTTGAATTTCTAAACCAGAATCATTCTTCATTTTTTAAAGTTTTTAAAAGGTAAGTGGTAAAGGAAGCACAATATTGACTTTAGTGAGTCTTTCCATTTGAGACTGCACCATTACAACAGGGGAACATGCCAGCATACAGAGCATGTGTGCCCCACCCCCCTTCCAAGTCAACCAACTTCATCTTCCTCCATCCAAGCTGGGTGTCTCCCTCTTTCACCTAGAGCTCCACTTGCTTTGTGGAGATTCCTGGCTAAAGCCAGTGACTTTGCAATGCAGACATCTGCCCCCTAGGAAGTGCCAATTCATTTCCAGTAGGCAAGCAAACAGCCATTAGAGAGAAGGTCAGTGCCTTCTTGGTCTGGACTGGAACTGGCTATAGAAAGATGTGTGCTCCCTATCACAATTTCCCTAAACCTCCATATCACAGTACCAAACCCAGCCAGTTCTCATGCCCGATCATGCTAACACATACACAAATGCTTCACTTTACACACAGGACTAGTCCCATCAGACTCAATGGGACTACTTATGTGCATAAAGTTAAGCATATGTGTAAGTGCTTGAAGGATCAGAACCTTAGTTTATCTGTACTGGTTTGCTCATTCCTAGTGCAGTTTGATGGCCCTAATATTTGCCAGTCACTTCTTTGTTAACGTTAGACTGAGTTCCTTGGAGCGAGGATTGTGCCACCTTCTAAGTTTGGCAAGTGCCTAGCACACTCTGGGAACTGCCAGAAATAACCTGTAACAATAAATAAGTTAGACATGTTGTCAGCTGAAAAGGGGGCCTGACTAGAGCATTTATTTAGGAAGGTCGTTTTTAAACCACTAAGAACTCAGCTGACTGAAAAGTCTTCTGCTTTTTACAGTGAAGTAGATTGAAGATTCACCTACCGAAAATCAGAGATCTTTTTATAGGGTATTACTGGGTAGATAGCAATTAACCACTCACAAGAGCTGACAGTTTTTTTCCACGAACACAGCCAACCACTTCATGCTTTAATGTTAAATTATATTTGACATTTAATTTAAACTTTCATTGCCTTCATTCAAAAATGAACCCTATTGCATTAGTAGTAAGACCGCAGAGAAATGATTTTTTTCTACAGTTCTCACACTCTGAAATTTACCCTGATTTTCCATGCTTAGTTTTTCAGATATATTGTATGCATCCTTCTGAGTATAAATCTGTATGATTGCTTCTCATACATGAGAGGAAGAAATCAATCTTTCCTTATTACTGGAGCAATTACAATGTGAAAACACATTATATTAAGAGCTCTTGTGAAGGTTCTGCATATCTTAGCATATGCCACCTCTTGAACTAATAATCAATAACATATACAATTCTTAGTTAGGCAAACAGTGCTGATTTTGCAGTTATACCTGCTTGTGTTGTGATCCCACCAGTTCTCACCAGCTAAGCAGGTCTGGGTTAGATCATGACTTGGCTAAATGATATACAGGGTGCTGACGTGCAGCAGGAAGTTGTACTTGTGATTCAGTAAGCAACACTTTTCTCCTGTGAATTGGTACTAAGTTAATGACCCACACTGGTTCTAAAAAGAGAGCTGGGGCTGAAACCCAGGGAGACCCTGGGAGGTTTGCCTCTTCCTCTCCACAATCTGGCTGGAGTGAGTTGCATGTTAGCCCTTTGCTTTGGGTTGGCTAATGCAGGCCATGTCTTATATCTTTACTTTGGAGGACTGAAGACCTAGTTTATGTAGCCCTTAAAGCAGCAGGACCTTATTTACATTTTACTTTCCTGTTTTACAGTAAAGCACACTACAAAGAGGTTGAAACTTCACTTAGAAATGCAGATCCCTTCCTGCTT
The DNA here is from genome assembly GCF_965152235.1 of Eretmochelys imbricata. NCBI lineage: Eukaryota > Metazoa > Chordata > Testudines > Cheloniidae > Eretmochelys > Eretmochelys imbricata. Next base: position 249,274,464 of record NC_135573.1, read on the forward strand.
CTACTGGCCAATCACACTGGCTGGTTTTTGAATGAAATGTGAGTCCTGTGCTCAAGTGGTCAGGAAGGCGCCCATGGAATGTTCTGCAAGTGGAGAGTGGGTAGTCCAGCATTCTTACCAAATTCTAGCTTGGCTAGATAAATTCTGCTTACCATTCAGCCTGCAATTTATCCCAGGCTACTACAGGCTCTGCTTCTCTCTCCATGATCAGGACCTACTTATTAAAAGTGAGATCATCTGTTAGCAGCAAAGGTTGGGGTCATAGGAGAAGGGGACATGGCTTTCTCAGTAGTTGGCCCATGGCTGTGACACTCCCTTCCTCCGCTGTTCTGAGTGACCACAAATCTTACTGCCTTCAGGATGAAGTAAAAGAGCCATGAAAGCACTCCCAGGAACACCAGCATAACCACCCAGCTCTGGCAACTTGTTGCTCCTGAGTTTATCAATTCACCCTCTTTGCAAAAAGAATAAACATTAAGGGAAATACTCTTCCCTAGATGTAACTCATGTTAACGTTAATGAGACTGTGCTTCAAAAGACAACCGAAAGCCCATGTTAAAGAACTTAAATTACTGCCTATTATTACTTCAGACAATAAAATAAATAAGGCTCAGTTAAATTTCACATACTAAACCCAAATTACTTTTCTCTTTTCATTGTGCTATTCAAAGCAAAACAGATCATCCAAAAAACCTTAAAGTTTTAATGAATTGTGATTAACAAATAATAATTAAAACCAGATTGAAGACAGTTGAAAATGCATTATTTCACAGTAAATGTATGCAACATCAAAACCACGGTTATGGTCAGAGAAGAATAAATATTTAACATCAAATAAACTTCATTATTAATATAACTACATGGTACAAAATGCATCTTCTATTATTCCTAAAATATAAATGCAAAAATCATATTTTGAAGCTGGCATTATCAACAGCAGAATGTAGTCAATAGGTAAATAGCTCCTCTTGGGTGACGTTTGCTTTGCTCTAAAAACAGCAGCCAGAGCCAAAATTTCCATTGGTCCTTGTTTTCTAATGCAGATTCTTTATGGGCCTTGTACAGAATAAACATGCTCAGGCTGTGCCCTGGCTATATGGTGCTAGTTGAAAAGGAAGCATTTTCCCATGTATGTGTTAATTGCATTGGCTAAACTCCTCTTAGGGGTCCAGTGTGTTGCTATACATAGTAACTAGGAAGGGAAGATTACTGATCAGACTACATCCTGGGCAAACAGCGCAGATAACTTGCAGCAAGTTCTAAAATGAGCACCCACAAGACCAAAATAGACCCGACATCCTCCCTTCTCTCCTGTCATATGATTCTGGAACAATTAAAGTGGGATAATTTATTGTATAGGTAGTGAGAATGATATTGCACATTTTTGGAATTTATGGAAATATTATTGCTTTCTAATAGATGGAATGTTCCTTTCTACTAGTTACTTCGGGTTAAGAAATGCTAAGTGATGTTGTAGCTTTAAGCAAAGACACACTTAAGAAGTGAAGAATTTTACCAATCCTCACTTTTGCACATCAAATATACATAATTTCCTGATTACCTGAAAACAGCCATTTTTACAGTTATTTATTGACTGAATGTGCCACTCAGCTTGAAAGAGCAGTAGGATTGTACAACTAACAGTGACTGTGTATGGAGTCAATGCAGAACAGGAACACAGTAACTCCTCGCTTAACGTTGAAAAATGCTACTTTAAGTGAAACGATGTTAAGCGAATCCAATTTCCCCATGAGAATTAATGTTGGGGTTAGGTTCCAACGAAATGTTTTCACCAGACAAAAGACTATACACACACACACACACACAGCATAAGTTTTAAACAAACAATTTAATACTGTACACAGCAATGATGATTGTGAAGCTTGGTTGAGGTAGTGGAGTCAGAGCGTGGAAGAGGGAATGCCTAACTGCTAAATGATGAACTAGCACTTGGCTGAGCCCTCAAGGGTTTACACCATTGTTGTTAATGGAGTCTCACACTCTACAAGGCATCATGAATGGAGGGAGGAAACACAGCATGACAGAGAGAGACAGAGACACTGGTGTGTGGGGGGAGAAACAGAGACACACACCCTGTGAGGGAGAGAGACACACACATTGCCCCTTTAAGTACGCTGACCCCACTCTAAGTACACTGCCCTTTTAAGTAGATCAGCAAGCTGAGACAGCAGCTGCTGCCAGCTAGCTCCTGAACCCTGTCGTGTCTCCTCCCACCCCACAGCTCTGTGGAGATGGGGTAAAGGAGTGGGGGGAGGGAGACACCCTGACATTAGCACCCCTCTTCTCCCCCCACCTCTGCACAGCAAGCAGGAGGCTCCCAGGAGCAGCTCCAAGGCCGAGGAGGGGAGCAGCATATGGCAGTGGGGGGCGGGACAGCTGAACTGCCTGGCAGTTGATAGCCTGCTGGGTGGCTGCCGCACAAGGAACTAAGGGAGTTGACGGGGGGGCTGCCGGTCCACCCTGGTTCCAAGCCCCCACCCACTAGCTCCAACGGCTGCTCTTCCTGCAAGCAGAGGACAAAGCAGGCGGCTGCCAAACAACGTTATAAGAGAGCATTGCGCAACTTTAAATGAGCGTGTTCTCTAATTGATCAGAAACCTAGCAACGAAACAACATTAACTGGGACAACGTTAAATGAGGAGTTCCAATGCCAATGTGTTTTGATGTATGCCAAGATTGTGCCATTAAAGCACAAGCACTCCCCTTCTGAGAGGAGCAGAGCCTCCCAGAGCTTGCTGGCACAAAGGGAGGGGACAGATTACCTCAGGGAACACTACAGAGTAGCAGCCCTGAATGCAAAAGAACTCCAGCTCTGCAAAAGGGGCTGGTCTCTGCAAGGTGAACATACAGAGAGGGTGGAAGACTTGTACCCATCCATTGCATACTCCTGCAGAGTCTGGCTGCAACCTAGCCCATAGAATATACATCTATGTCATGGTGGGCTGTGGAATACTAGGTTTATATTCACTGCATGTTTAGGAGCTACAGCTGAATCCACGTACACTGTACAATAGAGCTTTGTATATCATAGTTTGTTCTGAACTCGTTGGTTCACCAAAGCACTATCAGTTTCTTCATCAACCTGGAATCTAAAGCAGATCTTTGACTCCTGCATCCTCTTGTAAGGGAAATTGTAAGGGGTCACACACCCTGAGGTGCAAATTGACGAGTTCTATCACTTTGTATGTGTAACAGATTATTTTTAAAAAAAGAAAAGGAGTACTTGTGGCACCTTAGCGACTAACCAATTTATTTGAGCATGAGCTTTCGTGAGCTACAGCTCACTTCATCGGATGCATACCGTGGAAACTGCAGCAGACTTTATATATACACAGAGAATATGAAACAATACCTCCTCCCACCCCACTGTCCTGCTGGTAATAGCTTATCTAAAGTGATCATCAGGTTAGGCCATTTCCAGCACAAATCCAGGTTTTCTCAGATTTGTGCTGGAAATGGCCTAACCTGATGATCACTTTAGATAAGCTATTACCAGCAGGACAGTGGGGTGGGAGGAGGTATTGTTTCATATTCTCTGTGTATATATAAAGTCTGCTGCAGTTTCCACGGTATGCATCCGATGAAGTGAGCTGTAGCTCACGAAAGCTCATGCTCAAATAAATTGGTTAGTCTCTAAGGTGCCACAAGTACTCCTTTTCTTTTTGCGAATACAGACTAACACGGCTGTTACTCTGAAACCTGAGATTATTTTTATCATTTGTTAAATGCTATCAGTGTGCTTGGCACTGTGCAAACTCTCAGCAGGCAGCATGGTCTTTGACCCAATTTCAGGGCCCTTTACAGTAGCCTTTGTGCATGATTCAATTCCTGTTGAACTGAATTGGAGTTTAGAGTGCACAAGGACTTCAGGACTGGACTCCTGTCAGGTATGAACAAAATGGTATCCCTTCGTAAGCCAACATTGTAAAACTTGGTGTTTGAAGTTGGGCACCTAGATCCATATTTAGGCACCTGAATGAGAGGGTTAGTTTTCAAAAGGGCTGAGCATCCTCAGCTTACATTAAAGTCAGCAAGAGTTACAGGTGCTCATTAATTCTGTAAATCAAGCCACTTATTTAAGTAACTCAGTCTGAACTTAGGTGCCTGAATGCAGGCACACAAATTTGAAAATTTTGGCTATTGTAAATTTGTCTGTTTAGATATTTATAAATGCACCACGCTTTTTCACTATAATATCTATCTATCCAGGAAAGGTCTATGCACAAATGAGATCAATGTTTAAATGATTCATAGCAGAAAGCAGTTTTAAGAAGGGAATGAAGAGGGAAGGTCTCTGACAGACAAGAAAAATGAGAGAGTTCCACATCTACAGGAAGTGACTGAACACAGATTGATATTTCAGTTTGAGGGTCGTTAGAATATGTATCATTTAGTTTTATTTTTCCCTTAACTCATGAATTGTTATTAATAATAAATATCAACATCTAGGTCTGTCAAGGTTCCTCCCCCACTCTGAACTCTAGGATACAGATGTGGGGACCTGCATGAAAAAACCTCCTAAGCTTATCTTTACCAGCTTAGGTCAAAACTTCCCCAAGGTACAAAATATTCCCCCCCGTTGTCCTTGGACTGGCCGCTACCACCACCAAACTAATACTGGTTACTGGGGAAGAGCTGTTTGGACGCGTCCTTCCCCCCAAAATACTTCCCAAAACCCTGCACCCCACTTCCTGGACAAGGTTTGATAAAAAGCCTCACCAATTTGCATAGGTGACCACAGACCCAAACCCTTGGATCTGAGAACAATGAAAAAGCATTCAGTTTTTTACAAGAAGACTTTTAATAAAAAATAGAAGTAAATAGAAATAAAGAAATCCCCCCTGTAAAATCAGGATGGTAGATATCTTACAGGGTAATTAGATTCAAAAACATAGAGAACCCCTCTAGGCAAAACCTTAAGTTACAAAAAAGATACACAGACAGAAATAGTTATTCTATTCAGCACAATTCTTTTCTCAGCCATTTAAAGAAATCATAATCTAACACATACCTAGCTAGATTACTTACTAAAAGTTCTAAGACTCCATTCCTGGTCTATCCCCGGCCAAGACCAGCATAAGATAGACACAGACCCTTTGTTTCTCTCCCTCCTCCCAGCTTTTGAAAGTATCTTGTCTCCTCATTGGTCATTTTGATCAGGTGCCAGCGAGGTTACCTTTAGCTTCTTAACCCTTTTCAGGTGAGAGGAGCTTTCCCCTGGCCAGGAGGGATTTCAAAGGGGTTTACCCTTCCCTTTATATTTATGACAAGGTCCCAATCCAGCAAAGCTCTTAAGCATGTGTGTAGTTCAATGGGACTAACTGCAATTTAAACTTACAAACATGCTCAATTGCTGTCCTAGCTCAGGGCCTCACATAGCACTTTACATCTTCAAAGCCTCTGTGAAACTATTAGGAACCTACAGAGACAAGGTGCGTGAGGCAATATATTTTATTGGACAAACTTCTGCTGGTGAGAGACAAGCTTTTTACCCATGCAGAGCTTCAGGTCTAGGAAAGGTCCTCCGAGCGTCAGGGCTAAATGCAAAATGGAACAGATTGTTTAGCATAAGTAGTTAGCACATATTGTAAGGGACCATTCAAGGTAGAGTGGCCTGTTAGCACCTCAGCAATCATAGGACAAAAATGGGGGGTTAGTGAGTTTCAGATTGTTGTAATAAGCCATAAATCCACCAGAGAAATAGACTGCATCATGGAACAGGCCACCCAAATACCATGCAAGAACCTGCTTCAATACAGAAATAAAACCTCCTCCAATGCCCCTTTCCCATTGACATAGCGCTTTCTACATGGGCGCGAGGGCAGTATAACTACGTCGCTTTTCACACCCCTGAGCAACGTAGTTATACCAATATAGGTGTGTAGTATAGACCTGGCCTAAAAATCATGGACTTAACAGAGACACTGGGTTTATGACTTATTACAACAAACTGTCACCCACTAGCCCCCCTTTTTGTCCTGTATCAAAACCACCCAAACTTACCTGTTTTGGAGCATTCCGTTTTTTGACAAAAGTATCAGAATTTTCTGCGGAAAGCAGACACTCCTACAGAAGGCAGATGCTTCTGTGAAAATTTAATGAAATACCCAATTTGCCATAGAAAAAAAGAGTTTTGATGGAATAATTTTGACTAGCCCTACATCCCACTATCTTGTTTGCATTTATCAATATTGTTTGCAATACTTTGCATTTGTCAGTATTGGCCTTCATCTGCCATCACGTTGCCCAACAACCTAGTTTGGTTAGGACTTGAGTATGCTAAATAGTTTTATGTCATCTGCACATTTTGCCAACTCACTGCTCTCCCCCTTTCTAGATGGTTAATAAATATATTAAACACCACAGGACATAGTGCAGAACCTCCAGGCACCCTGCTGTTAACCTTTTGCCATGATGGCTAAGCAGCAGTTCTGCAGAAAAGGACCTGGGGATTACAGTGGACGAGAAGCTGTATATGAGTCAGCAGTGTGCCCTGGTTGCCAAGAAGGCCAACGGCATATTGGGCTGTATTAGTAGGAGCATTGCCAGCAGATCGAGGGAAGTGATTATTCCCTTCTATTCGTCACTGATGAGGCCACACCTGGAGTACTGCATCCAGTTTTTGTCCCCCCACTACAGAAGGGATGTGTACAAATTGGAGAGAGTCCAGCAGAGGGCAACAAAAATTATTAGGGGGCTGGGGCACATGACTTATAGAAGAGGCTGAGGGAACTGGGGTTATTTAGTCTGCAGAAGAGAAAACTGACTGGGGATTTGATAGTAGCCTTCAACTACCTGCAGCGGGGTTCCAAAGAATATGGAGCTAGGCTGTTCTCAGTGGTGGCAGATGACAGAACAAGAAGGAATGGTCTCAAGTTGCAGTGGGGGAAGTCTAGGTTGGATATTAGGAAAAACTATTTCTCTAGGAGGGTGGTGAATCACTGGAATGGGTTACCTAGGGAGGTGGTGGAATCTCCATCCTTAGAGGTTTTTAAGGCCCAGCTTTTGACAAAGCCTTGGCTGGGATGATTTAGTTGGTGTTGGTCCTGCTTTGAGCACCCAATGACCGCTTAGTTTCTTTAATAGTCTCTTGTGAGGTACCTTGTCAAAGACCTCTTGAAAGTCTAAATAAATTATCAACCACTTCTCATTTATCCTCTATTTCACTGACATGTTCAAAGAATTCTAAGAGATAAGTGAGACATGATTTTTCTTTGCAAAAGCTGTGCCCTGATCTTCTATGCATTTTTAAATTCCTTTTTTAATTATTGTGTCAACCAATTTGCCAGGTACCAATGTAAAACTCACTGGTCAGTAATGCTCTCAAGATCACCCTGAGAGGCTTTTCTAAATATAGGTATAATATTTGCTATCCTCCAACCCTGCAGGTTAGCTGTATTTTAATAACAGATGTTATATTTTTGTAAACAGTTCAACCATTTCATACTTAAGCTTCTTCAGAATTCTTAGATGTGTATCATCTGGGTCTGGGGATTAATATTTTTTAAATTATTTGACTAAATTAACTAATACATCTTCCATAAATGCTCCACCAGATTTAAACCAAAAGTATTCTAAATTTTCATGGATGCTTACCTAATCGTATGGATCCTGTCAAGGTTCCTCCCCCACTCTGAACTCTAGGGTACAGATGTGGGGACCTGCATGAAAAACCTCCTAAGCTTATCTTTACCAGCTTAGGTCAAAACTTCCCCAAGGTACAAAGTATTCCACCCGTGGTCCTTGGAATGGCCGCTACCACCACCAAACTAATACTGGTTACTGGGGAAGAGCTGTTTGGACGCGTCTTTCCCCCCAAAATACTTCCCAAAACCCTGCACCCCACTTCCTGGGCAAGGTTTGGTAAAAAGCCTCACCAATTTGCCTAGGTGACTACAGACCCAGACCCTTGGATCTTAAGAACAATGAACAATCCTCCCAACACTTGCACCCCCCCTTTCCTGGGAAATGTTGGATAAAAAGCCTCACCAATTTGCATAGGTGACCACAGACCCAAACCCTTGGATCTGAGAACAATGAAAAAAGCATTCAGTTTTTTACAAGAAAACTTTTAATAGAAAATAGAAGTAAATAGAAATGAAGAAATCCCCCCTGTAAAATCAGGATGGTAGATATCTTACAGGGTAATTAGATTCAAAAACATAGAGAACCCCTCTAGGCAAAACCTTAAGTTACAAAAAAGATACACAGACAGAAATAGTTATTCTATTCAGCACAATTCTTTTCTCAGCCATTTAAAGAAATCATAATCTAACACATACCTAGCTAGATTACTTACTAAAAGTTCTAAGATTCCATTCCTGGTCTATCCCTGGCCAAGCACAGCATACAGACAGACACAGACCCTTTGTTTCTCTCCCTCCTCCCAGCTTTTGAAAGTATCTTGTCTCCTCATTGGTCATTTTGGTCAGGTGCCAGCGAGGTTACCTTTAGCTTCTTAACCCTTTACAGGTGAGAGGAGCTTTCCCCTGGCCAGGAGGAATTTCAAAGGTGTTTACCCTTCCCCTTATATTTATGACACGCCCCCCAAATCTCAGCTAGGGTGAAACACTGGCTGGGATTTCTTCCTGGAGCTCTAGGAAAAACAGAGTTAATAAGACACATGCATCTCTAAATATACTACCAAGTACATAAAGACTAACAATATTTTCCACATCTTAAGGACGATTTTAACCAGTTGATTCTGGGAAACTTTCACGGGAGAGTGCATCAGCCACTTTGTTAGAAGCTCCTGAGATGTGTTGGATGTCGAAATCAAAATCTTGGAGAGCTAAACTCCACCGAAGAAGTTTTTTGTTAGTTTCTTTGACGGTGTGAAGCCACTTCAGTGCAGCATGGTCGGTTTGCAGGTGGAAACGCCGTCCCCAAACATATGGGCGTAGCTTTTCCAGAGCGTAGACAATGGCATAACATTCTTTTTCAGTGACTGACCAGTTGCTTTCCCTCTCAGACAGTTTTTTGCTGAGAAACACTACAGGGTGGAATTCTTGATCAGGTCCTTTCTGCATTAAAACTGCTCCCACACCACGCTCGGATGCATCTGTGGTTACTAGGAACGGTTTGTCAAAGTCTGGGGCCCTTAGTACAGGGTCAGACATGAGTGTCGCTTTAAGCTTGTTAAAGGCCTTCTGACACTTTCCGGTCCACTGAACAGCATTTGGCTGTTTCTTTTTGGTTAGGTCTGTCAGTGGGGCAGCGATTTGGCTGTAGTGCGGTACAAATCGTCTGTAATAACCAGCCAAGCCTAAGAAGGATTGAACCTGTTTCTTTGACTTTGGGACAGGCCACTTTTGGATAGCATCCACTTTGGCCTGTAGGGGGCTGATAGTTCCTTGACCCACCTGGTGTCCAAGGTAAGTCACTCTGTTTAGGCCTATTTGACACTTCTTAGCCTTAACAGTTAGTCCTGCCTCCCTTATGCGCTCAAGGACTTTTTGTAGATGTTCCAGGTGGTCTGCCCAGGAATCCGAAAATATGGCCACATCATCAAGGTAGGCGACTGCATATTCTCCTAATCCCGCTAGGAGACCATCTACAAGTCTTTGGAAAGTGGCGGGTGCATTTCGCAGCCCGAAAGGGAGTACATTAAATTCATACAGCCCGAGATGTGTGATGAAGGCTGACCTTTCCTTGGCAGATTCATCTAGCGGTACCTGCCAGTACCCCTTTGTTAAGTCCAAGGTAGAGATGAACTGGGCCCGTCCCAGTTTCTCTAACAGTTCATCTGTGCGTGGCATTGGATAGTTGTCTGGGCGAGTTACAGCATTTAGCTTACGGTAGTCCACGCAAAAACGTATTTCCCCATCTGGTTTGGGAACTAGAACCACTGGAGATGCCCATGCACTTTCAGAGGGGCGGATTACACCCATCTGTAACATATCCTGGATCTCCCGTTCTATAGCAGTTTTAGCTTGAGGAGACACCCGGTAAGGTTGGACCCTAATTGGGTGAGCATTACCTGTGTCAATGGAGTGGTATGCCCGTTCAGTCAGTCCTGGGGTGGCTGAGAACGTTGGCGCGTAGCTAGTGCACAGCTCCTGGATCTGCTGTCGCTGCATACGCCCAAGGGTCATGGAGAGGTTCACCTCTTCCACACCACCAGCACATTTCCCTTCGTAGTAGACACCTTCAGGCCACTCAGCATCATCTTCTCCCTGGGCTGTAAACTGACAAACCTTTAATTCTCTGGAATAAAAGGGCTTTAGAGAATTAATATGGTACACCTTAGGCTTTCGGTTGGAGGTGGGGAATGCTATGAGATAATTAACAGCTCCCAGGCGCTCCTGGACCGTGAATGGCCCTTCCCACGATGCTTCCATTTTATGGGCCTGGAGCGCCCTTAAGACCATGACCTGGTCTCCTACTTTGAAGGAACGCTCTCTGGCATGTTTATCATACCAGGCTTTTTGCTCTTTTTGAGCATCCTGTAAGTTTTCTTTAGCAAGGGCTAAAGAGGTTCGGAGGGTGTTTTGTAGGTTGGTTACAAAGTCCAGAATGTTAGTTCCTGGAGAAGGTGTAAATCCCTCCCATTGCTGCTTCACCAACTGCAATGGCCCCTTAACCTCACGGCCATATACAAGTTCAAATGGGGAAAACCCTAAACTGGGATGTGGTACAGCTCTGTAGGCAAAGAGCAACTGCTGCAACACTAGGTCCCAATCATTGGAGTGCTCATTTACGAATTTACGTATCATGGCCCCCAAAGTTCCATTAAACTTCTCCACCATGCCATTTGTTTGATGGTGGTAAGGAGTGGCAACCAAGTGATTTACCCCATGAGCTTCCCAAAGGTTTTTCATAGTTCCTGCCAGGAAATTAGTCCCTGCATCTGTGAGGATGTCGGAGGGCCAACCTACCCTGGCAAAAATGTCTGCTAGTGCCTGGCATACACTTTTAGCCCTGGTGTTGCTTAGAGCTACTGCTTCCGGCCATCGGGTGGCAAAATCCATGAAAGTCAGTATGTACTGCTTTCCTCTGGCTGTCTTTTTCGGAAAAGGACCCAGAATATCCACAGCTACTCGCTGAAATGGAACTTCAATGATGGGGAGTGGTTGTAGAGGGGCTTTGACCTGGTCTTGGGGTTTTCCCACTCTTTGGCACACCTCACAAGACTGGACATAGGTAGAAACATCCTTGCCCATTCCCTCCCAGTGGAATGACCCCCCCAAACGGTCTTTGGTCCTGTTCACCCCAGCATGGCCACTAGGGTGATCATGGGCTAAGCTCAAGAGCTTGGCCCGGTATTTAGTTGGAACTACCAACTGTCTCTGAGGATGCCAGTCTTCCTGGTGTCCACCAGAAAGAGTTTCCTTGTATAAAAGTCCTCTTTCTACAACAAACCTGGATCGATTAGAAGAGCTGAGAGGCGGTGGGTTGCTCCGTGCCGCCGTCCAAGCTCTCTGGAGGCTTTCATCTGCTTCCTGTTCGGTCTGGAACTGTTCCCTTGATGCTGGAGACATCAGTCCCTCATTGGATTGTGGACCTAGGCTTGGTCCCTCTGGAAGCAATATAGGGGATGGAGCTGTTTCTGTTGACTGTGAACTGCTCTCCGCTGGTGCACTATGTTGGGATTCAGGCTCCGGCTGAGCCTCTTGTGTAGGGTTATCGGCTGCTGCCAGTTCAGGTTCAGTGAGGCCCTCTGGTGTTGAGGTTGCAAGTACTGGATTCAGTGCTGACACAGGGTCTGGTGTTGGTTGTTCGGCTGGTTCCGGTTCTGGGACTGGTTCCGTCTGGGTCTCTGGGACTGGATCCACTACTGCTGTTGCAGACATTGGCCTAAGGTCCAGGTCCATCACCTCTGACTGGGTCCTGATAGCAGTTTCCGGAACAGAGCTAGGCCTCACGGCTTGTTTAGCCTGGCTGCGGGTGACCGTTCCCACCCTCTTGGCCTGCTTCACATGATTGGCCAAGTCTTCCCCCAACAGCATGGGGATGGGATAATCATCATAGACTGCAAAAGTCCACATTCCTGACCAGCCCTTGTACTGGACAGGCAACTTGGCTGTAGGCAAATTGAAAGAGTTGGACTTGAAGGGTTGAATCGTCACTTGGATCTCTGGGTTGATTAAATTGGGGTCCACTAAGGAAGCATGGATAGCTGACACTTGTGCTCCGGTGTCCCTCCACGCGGTGACCTTCTTCCCGCCCACACTCACAGTTTCCCTCCGCTCTAAGGGTATCTGGGAAGTATCTGGGCCTGTGGACCTCTGGTGTGATTCCGGTGCAATGAACTGTAATCTGTTGGGGTTCTTGGGGCAGTTGGCCTTTACATGCCCCAGCTCGTTACATTTAAAACATCGTCCAGCTGACGGGTCACTGGGGCGAGGAGGGTTGCTGGAGAACGGGGTGGCAGGACGATAAGGGGTCTGGAGGGTTCTTTGGGAGGTAGGTGGGGCCTTGGGCGGCCCCCGGTAATAGGGTGTGGTCTGGGGTGGTCCCTTCTGGTCTCCGCTCCAACTGCGACCAGTTTTCTTCTTCTCTGCCACCTCCACCCATCTGGCTCCAATCTCTCCTGCCTCGATTACAGTTTTGGGTTTCCCATCTAGGATGTATCTTTCTATTTCCTCAGGAACACCCTCTAAGAACTGTTCCATTTGCATTAGGAAGGGCAAATTTACTGGAGATTCAACACTTGCTCCTGATATCCAGGCATCCCAATGTTTCACAATGTGGTAGGCATGTCGGGTAAATGACATGTCTGGTTTCCACCTTAGGGCTCTGAACCTCCGACGAGACTGCTCGGGTGTTATCCCCATTCTGACTCTCGCCTTGGATTTAAACAGTTCATACTTGTTCATGTGTTCTTTAGGCATTTCAGCTGCCACCTCAGCTAAGGGTCCACTGAGCTGCGGCCTCAGCTCTACCATGTACTGGTCAGTAGAGAGGTTGTATCCAAGGCAGGCCCTTTCGAAGTTTTCTAGGAAGGCCTCAGTATCATCGCCTGCCTTGTAGGTGGGGAACTTTCTGGGATGGGAAGTGGTACTTGGAGAAGGATTACTAGGGTTTGTTGGGATATTCTGCTGAGCCTTTATCTTCTCCATCTCCTCCACATACTTCCTCTCTTTTTCCTTCTCCTCCAGTTCTTTGTCCCTCGCTTCCATAGCTCTCCTGTGAGCAGCCGCTTGGTGTTGTTCCGCCTCCCTTTCTTGTTCCTTCTTCAGCCGCATGAGTTCTATCTGTCTTTCATGTTCCCTTTGTCTTTCCTCAGCCTGAAATTTGGCTAATTCCAGCTGTAGTCGAGCTGAGGATTTGGTCATTCTAACCTCTCTGTTTTTAACTAACTTTACACCCGAGGTTTAGAAATAAACAAACAAAACTTGGCTGTAAAATTTTGTTGTGCTGGAATAGAATACCTATTCTCTGATAGTGATTGTCAACCTACAGAAAAAGACAATTCCCTTGTCTCTGCTCTGGGCCCAACTTAAAGCAAAAAACCTCCAACTACTTGGAAACCTGCTTACCCAGCCCAAAGAAAAAGCAAATGGGTAGAACACACACCCCCTATTTACTTTTAGGAAGAAAAGAAAAAAAAACCTCTGGGTTGGAAGACTGTGAATTTCCCTGCAGGAGTTAAGTACCCTGCCTCCAGGCAAAGAAAACCTGCAATTCACAAGATAATCCCCTTTTGTCTCTGCTTGGCCACAAAGCAGACAAAACAATCTGCTTTCAGTTTCAACTGCTTTCTGGACTTCCTTTCCAAAGGAAAAAATAATTTCTTTTTAAAATCTGTATTTCTAGTTCAAAAAATCTCAACTGGATCTCAAAATGATTTCAGGTTAATCCCACCGCTATGCCACCATGTCAAGGTTCCTCCCCCACTCTGAACTCTAGGGTACAGATGTGGGGACCTGCATGAAAAACCTCCTAAGCTTATCTTTACCAGCTTAGGTCAAAACTTCCCCAAGGTACAAAGTATTCCACCCGTGGTCCTTGGAATGGCCGCTACCACCACCAAACTAATACTGGTTACTGGGGAAGAGCTGTTTGGACGCGTCTTTCCCCCCAAAATACTTCCCAAAACCCTGCACCCCACTTCCTGGGCAAGGTTTGGTAAAAAGCCTCACCAATTTGCCTAGGTGACTACAGACCCAGACCCTTGGATCTTAAGAACAATGAACAATCCTCCCAACACTTGCACCCCCCCTTTCCTGGGAAATGTTGGATAAAAAGCCTCACCAATTTGCATAGGTGACCACAGACCCAAACCCTTGGATCTGAGAACAATGAAAAAAGCATTCAGTTTTTTACAAGAAAACTTTTAATAGAAAATAGAAGTAAATAGAAATGAAGAAATCCCCCCTGTAAAATCAGGATGGTAGATATCTTACAGGGTAATTAGATTCAAAAACATAGAGAACCCCTCTAGGCAAAACCTTAAGTTACAAAAAAGATACACAGACAGAAATAGTTATTCTATTCAGCACAATTCTTTTCTCAGCCATTTAAAGAAATCATAATCTAACACATACCTAGCTAGATTACTTACTAAAAGTTCTAAGATTCCATTCCTGGTCTATCCCTGGCCAAGCACAGCATACAGACAGACACAGACCCTTTGTTTCTCTCCCTCCTCCCAGCTTTTGAAAGTATCTTGTCTCCTCATTGGTCATTTTGGTCAGGTGCCAGCGAGGTTACCTTTAGCTTCTTAACCCTTTACAGGTGAGAGGAGCTTTCCCCTGGCCAGGAGGAATTTCAAAGGTGTTTACCCTTCCCCTTATATTTATGACAGATCCATTTCCAATGACTGAAAAGCCTGACATATGATACAAGTACAAGAGAATATATTTGAAAAAAAGAATTTTATAGTATATGAGAGGTTTATTTTTAACATTAATTTTTATAACACCTAAATTTCTATCATGTAAACTTTAGGAAAATATGCTTTTATTGTTCCTTTAAATTTTATTTTGAAATGTTTATGCTACAGTATGAAAAGGACCAGCTTTAAGCTGCTGTATCTTCTTTAGCTCTGCCATATTATTAACTGTTTTTAGGAGGGAACCAGGCCCCTTATAAACATGATAACTCGACTGTGTATACCAGATCTCAGAAATTTCACTGTACAAGACTTATATATATATAAGATGTCCAAATCACAGAGGGGGAATTGCTGCTAATGGCTTAAGTGAAAGCTATATATTTTAAGTAAAAGGAAGTCTGCACAATGATGGAACATGGCAGAATGGTACTTGGAGACAGGATCATTAACAAATTTGGAAAACAAATTGTATTGTTAGAAAGACAAGAGCTAGGAAAACATATGGGATCTGGTTTTCTTATTCCACATTTATGACTTACACAAATGTTAGATACCCAGTATGACGGGTTCCCCCCAGGATGCTACCTGGAATTGGGGTACTGCTGAGCCCTCTGACTCACCAGCCTGGGCTCCTCTCACACTGAGCTGCTGTGACAAGCTGCAGACACGCTCCCGGTCTTACAAGTCCACCATCATACACACAGATTGGGACACACCCAGCTGCAGTTACATGCAGGTTCTCTGACCAGTCACTGCATGTGAACCAACAACAGAGAGGCTACAGCCAAAATAACCCCCAGCTTTCCAGCCTAGGACCCCAGAGTGGTACTGTCCAAACCCCAACCAGTCTGAATTTATTATCCAGTTCGCCTTCCCTTCAATGTGGAGAGGAATATGCAACAGACTTTCTGAGCTAAGATTCCCACTCACTTCACTCCAAACTCACTGGTTTAGATTAAAACATAAAATAAGTATATTAACTACAAAAGATAGATTTTATGTGATTATAAGTGATCAACAGATCAAAGCAGATTACCTAGCAAATAAACAAAAACAGAACCTAAGCTTAATATACTAGATAGAGTGGATATAAATAGCAGATTCTCACCCTAACTGATGGTGCAGGCAGACTTGTAGATTCTTAAGGTACAAGCTGCATTAGCTTTACAGCTTGGGTGTCTCAGGTCTTCATGCACAGGCTAGAAATCCCTTTAGCCTGTGTCCAGCACTTTCCCCAGTTCAGCCTTTGTTCCTCAGATGTTTCCAGGAGTCTTTTTGTGTGGGGAGTGAAGAACCACAGATTATGTCAATCCCTGCCTTATATAACTTTAGCATATGGTGGGAACCGTTTGTTTCAAAATTTGGTTCCCAGACCAGTTTGTGGAGAAATACTGATATCCCAAGATGGAGTCCAGAATCATTTGGCCTGGTCACATGTCCTTGCAGAGTCATAGCAGCCAGTACTTACAGGCTGTCTGGAATGTTCTCAGGAAGGCTCACCAGGTGAGAGATAAGCTTCTTCTAAGGCCTATTGTTTTCCCTAATGGCTCATTGCCCTGAATAGATCCTTCCCAACCAGCTATCTAGACTGAAATCATCTTATCTAGTGGGCATTACCCAGGTGTAACTACATTTGAAGTACTGATACATAGTCAGTGTTTATAAGTTCAGATACAAAAATGATACAGGGATACAAATAGGCTAATCATATTCAGCAAATCATAACTTTTCCAAAGATACCTTACATGTCCCGACTTGCATAAAATACATCATAATTATGCTATAATCATATCATAATAATATCACTGTGAAGAATATGGGGTGCAGTGTCACACCCAGATAGATACAATTTTATCTGAAATGGTCCAAACAGTACTATTGTTTGTAGACCCAGTTGTTCCTTCTGATCCCATGTATGCAGGATGATACACATGGATCAGATTGCTACAGAATCCCATTGACTATGTTAGGGCTCCATGCAGGCACAGAGATTCACCTGTGATCGGGACCTTTGTCTCTTCCTTTTGTTTTAGCAGTATTTTAAAAAATAAAATATTGTAATGAGGAAAGATAAAGGGCTCAATCCTGCAAGGTGCTGACACCTTAACAGCCACTGACTTAAGTATTTTGTGGAAAAAGAGCATCTGATAGTTTCTTTTTCTGATATACAGGCCTGATATCTGGAGGAAGCAATAGGGAACCTGCTGCCCAAGAGCCATGTATGGCTTAATTGTTAATGATGCAGGTCTCTGTTTTGCAGATATGCGGGAGAGTGGAGCAGTCCAGGAGCTCTGCACCCCCCACATTTTGTAACCACTTTCTACAGCTGGGGGAGAGAATAACTTTCTGTCGTTATGTTCCCTGCCCCTGAAAAGTGCCGATGCTTTCTATATTAATGTTTTTGATATATGGTATGTATGTGTTTCTGATGGGAAATGCTATATTTCATTGTGTTAAGGCCCTGTGATTTTGATGCAGAGGTGCTCGAATTTCAACAGAACATGATTTGTTATGTTAAGTGGAGCTGGTCAGGAATTTTTCAGCAAAATGTTTTTTCATCAAAATGCTGATTCATCAAAACCAAAACTTTTTGTGGGAAAAAGTGGATTTTGGCAAGTTTCTTGACTCAAAAATTTTTGAATTTTTTTTAAATTGTCAAAATACCCCATTTCAGCATTTTCAACAGGAAAAATTCAAATTTTCTAGTATGAAACAACTTTTTGTTTGAAAATTTAAGTTGATTAGAGTAAAAAAAAAATAAAAATTAAAAGTCAAAAGCAAAAGAAAAACTTTTTGACAGAATCAAAATGAAAGGTTTTGATTGACCTGAACTGAAACTTTTTTCAGATGTTCAGTTCATGAAACTGGGATGGGAAAAATTATCAGAATCTCAAATTTTCACAGGAAGGGGGAAAGGTTTCGTGCTTAGCTTTCCTGTTAAGTGATTCTAGTGCATAATGCCAGAAAGGCTTACACTTTAGTGCATAAAATCTTTGATTTGAAATGCTTCATACAATGTAGATCATTTTTGCACCTTATCTTTTACAATATTCTGGGAGAGGAGTCCCACAAATACCGTTTAAAAAAATTGTACAGGAAAATGATTCTGCCCATCTGATGAAATCTATGTAAACACCTTACATACTCAAAATGAAACACAGCTTCTCCTTGTATATGTAGTCATTGCGGAAAAGCCATTTCAAAGATTCTGTATGTGTTTGTATGGATGGCATTCAATGCAGTGGGTGTATAGGTTATGGCCATGAGTGGATAATGCAAGCAACCCCATAGGCTTTGGGTTTAGCACTACTTCATGAGTAGGAGGGAGAAAATAAAGTGTCCCACTTCTGAGCTGAGGCATATTCTTCTTGGCTGTGGGAAGAGCACTCCCCCACTGTTTCCTAACTACAAAAGTAAATGTTAGCAATATATGTAGAATGGGGGATGGACCCATAGCCCCACATACTTTTGCTAGGTGGGCAATTGTACCTATGGGGGTGTGAGAACAGGTGGAATTTTGATGCAAATAAATATGCTGTTGTCTGGATCAAGCTGCATTTGGTTTAGCTCACATCCTTAAAGAAGGTTCCCAAAACCTAATGTAGAGCAATCTGGCATGCTCAATTCTAAACGGGAGTCATGTAAGTAAGTATACAATATATATATGGTTTAAAGTGAAGACAGATTTTTAATCTAAAAATAAAAATTAGATTCTGAGTATATTCAGAAAAAAGCAAGTTATTTCCAGAGCTCATTCAATTTTTATGATTGCTTCCACATAATAGATGAGAGTTCGCCTAAAAATATGATGCACGCTGGTCAATTTAAATCATTCCAGGCAGTGCAAGCCCAGAATACTAGACATTTCCCTCTTAGAGCCTCCAGTAAGATGACATTGGTATAAACATAGCAAAATGTTTTTTTAAAATTAGTAAAACGTCTCATTTTTTAAAATAACGGCTATAGTTTAATGTGTGATACACATCATGCTAGTATGGGTTTCAGAGTGGTTGCCGTGTTAGTCTGTATCAGCAAAAACAATGAGGAGTCCTTGTGGTACCTTAGAGACTAACAAATTTATTTGGGCATAAGCTTTCGTGGGCTAGAACCCACTTCATCAAATGCATGGAGTGGAAAATACAGAAGCAGGTATATATATACATAGTATATGAAAAGATGGGAGTTGTCTTACCAAGTGGGGGGTCAGTCTAACGAGCAATTCAATTAACAGTAGAATACCAAGGGAGGAAAAATCACTTTTGTAGTGGTAATGAGGGTGGCCCATTTCAAACAGTTGACAAGAAGGTGTGAGTAACAGTAGGGGGAAATTAGTATGGTGAAACTAGTTTTTGTAGGTTTCAGAGTAGCAGCCGTGTTAGTCTGTATTCGCAAAAAGAAAAGGAGTACTTGTGGCACCTTAGAGACTAACAAATTTATTTGAGCGTAAGCTTTCGTGAGCTACAGCTCACTTCATCAGATGCATCCGATGAAGTGAGCTGTAACTCACGAAAGCTTATGCTCAAATAAATTGGTTAGTCTCTAAGGTGCCACAAGTACTCCTTTTAGTTTTTGTAATGACCCATCCACTCACAGTCTTTATTTAGGCCTAATTTGATGGTGTCCAGTTTGCAAATTAATTCCAGTTCTACAGTTTCATGTTGGAGTGCAGATCAGACTTAGTCAAGTTAGTATAAATGAAAATATAAGCAGAGAAAAAGTAATTGAAACTTAGCTCATCCCAGAGCAAAAGATCCACAAAAGGCTTATTCCTCACTTACTTCCATTTAAGCCATACTTTGAGGCTTTCAGGTGGATCTTAGGTGGCCTAATATAGATGCACTGAACAGGGGCGAATTTCACTCCTAATACGGAATCCTGACAGCTCAGTGTGGAAGCAACAGTGGTGATTTTAAAAAGTCTGGGGTGATGAACACCCACATAGTGTAGGGTGGATTGAGCCTTTCATGTGTGCACCACTACACGGAAAAAAAATCCACTATCCTGACATTCTCTTTGTGGTGGTGTAAACTCATAAGTATTTGGCACAGGTCACACTCCCTATCTGGACCAAAATGCATTATGGTGAATGCTAAGAGTCAGATTCTCTCCCTGATCTGGTCCCTTTGCACTGCAGAGGCTCAACAGGTTTGGATATGTGACCTATCTGGCTAGCTGAGAATTCCCCCAGTGGGAAGAATGAGCTCCTAGCTGGTATACGGGTAGCATAGCTGACTCCTCTGACACTCCCCTACACAGTCTTGAAGGAGGAGGAAGCGTGAAGGTGTATGGCTGGAGCACTATTACACTCCAGCAATTTTTAGCTTGCCAGTTCCTCAGGGACCTTTGCCAGCTAGCTATTAGAGCAGCCCATTGGCCAGGGCTGGAGCTATTCAGGGCAGAAAATCAGGTAGCTGTAACCAGCTCCTCCTTGATGATCCATCCCATTCTCCTGTTCTAAGCAGATGATAGTTCTGGTGAAAATCTGACCCTAAGTGTGTATATCCCGGAAAGAGAGGGCTTTCATTTCTAATCAAAGCAGGGGACTTTCAGTGAAAGTGTGGAGGTTCTTTTAATTTTAATTTATATTGTTTTTTTAATTAGCCCATGGAAGGGAAGGATTAATGTTCAAAAGAGCCGATACTGGTTGATTGTTAGGACTAATGCTATTAAAGAGTGTTAGTGCTCGAGCTATAAATGGATGCAATTTAATGTATCGTATTAGCAGCAGAGCAGTTCAGTTGAAGTCATGGCTAACCAGGCTCTAGTTTAATAACTTTCTAATTGCAGCTGTATAAGCTGGGTCTCTTAGCAGTAAACTGACAGGTTTACATTTCCTTATATACTAGCTATTGCACTGTTTTAGCCTTATGCTTGAACTGCAAACAGAAAATAATTAGGTTGCTTTTTACCTGCCCCAAATGGTTTAAATTAATGGCAATGTGGATCATCACAATGACTTGATATGTGCATTTTTAACCTCCATTGATTTTCTCAGTTCCAGGGCAGCATGACATTGGCTGGAAGACCCTGCTGATGTGATGGCTGTAAAGCTGATCAGTGAATGGTGTTTTAGGCAGTATTACATTACTTCTTGAAAATTAAGAGCACAAATTGTGTAAAACTGAAGGCTTACATTCTCCAAAGACTGCAGACGTTCAGTATTATTGCTCAGGGTGGGCAAATTCAGCAGTGTGCAGTTAGTGTGGAGTTGACGGTGGGACCAACCCTGGAGGTTTCTGACAGATTTGGAATCTCCCAAGAACACTTTATCTATGGGTGAGATGCACATGCTGATTTTAGATAGACAAAGTTTTTGAAGAGGAGTGATGTTAAAAACAGGCTTATGACGATTTCAACCTAACCTCTGCCACATATTGAAATATAGCACATATTTTTATCAATTGCTGTAGTGTCGGTTGCCATGACAGCTAGGTGCTGCAATTACTTTACACCTCAAGGAATTTTTATGCATAGGGCTTGTCTACATGATGGAGTAAGGCACTCTACAGGGGTGTGATTTCTCAAGCTCACTGACTCTGCTAGTGGTGTTTGGAATGGTACTACGCTAATCCACACTAGATAATGTTTACAGGGCTGAACGCTGGGAGCAAGCGAGGCATGTGAGAGTCATTGGAGCTGTACTGGAGGGCTGGAGCCTGGTGAGGGTCGCTGGAGCTGTAATGGAGAGCTGGGGCCTGGTGAGGGTCGCTGGAGCTGTAGTGGGGAACTGGAGCATGGTGAGGGTTGCTGGAGCTGTACTGGAGGACTGGGGCCTGGTGAGGATCGCCAGGGCTGTGAGAATGGCCATACTGGGTCAGACCAAAGGTCCATCTAGCGCAGTATCCTGTCTTCCGATACTGGCCAATGCCAGGTGCCCCAGAGGGAATGAACAGAACAGGTAATCATCAAGTGATCCATCCCCTGTGGCCCACTCCCAGCTTCTGGCAAACAGAGGCTAGGGACACCATCCCTGCCCATCCTGGCTAATAGCCATTGATGGACCTATCCTCCATTAATTTATCTAGTTCTTTTTTTAACCCTGTTATAGTCTTGGCCTTCATAACATCCTCTGGCAAACAATTCCACAGGTTGACTGTGCATTTTGTGAAGAAATACTTCCTTTTGTTTGTTTTAAACCCGCTGCCTATTAATTTCATTTGGTGGCCCCTAGTTTTTGTGTATGAGAAGGAGTAAATAACACTTCCTTATTTACTTTCTCCACATCAGTCATGGTTGTATAGCCCTCTATCATATCCCCCCTTAGTCGTCTCTTTTCCAAGCTGAAAAGTCCCAGTCTTATTAATCTCCCCTCATACGGAAGCTGTTCCATACCCCTAATCATTTTTGTTGCCCTTTTCTGAACCTTTTCCAATTCCAATATATCTTTTTTGACTTGGGGCAACCACATCTGTATGCAGTATTCAAGATGTTGACGTACCCTGGATTTATATAGAGGCAATATGATATTTTCTGTCTCATTATCTATCCCTTTCTTAATGATTCCCAACATTTGCTTTTTCTGACTGCCACTGCACATTGAGTGGATGTTTTCAGAAAACTATTCACAATGACTCCAAGATCCCTTTCTTGTATGGTAACAGCTAATTTAGACCCCATCATTTTATATGTATAGTTGGGATTATGTTTTCCAATGTGCATTACTTCGCATTTATCAACATTGACTTTCATCTGCAATTTTGTTGCCCAGTCACTCGGTTTTGAGAGATCCTTTTGTAGCTCTTCGCAGTCTGCCTGGGACTTAACTATCTTGAGCAGTTTTGTATCATCTGCAAATTTTGCCACCTCACTGTTTACCCCTTTTTCCAGATCATTTATGAATATATTAAATAGGACTGGGCCCAGTACAGACCCCTGGGGGACACCACTATTTACTGCTCTCCATTCTGAAAACTGACCATTTATTCCTATCCTTTGTTTCCTATCTTTTAACCAGTTACCAATCCGTGAGAGGACCTTCCCTGTTATCCTATGCTTACTTTGCTTAAGAGCCCTTGGTGAGGGACCTTGTCGAAGGCTTTTTGAAAATCTAAATACACTATATCCACTGGATCCCTCTTGTCCACATGTTGTTGACCCCCTCAATGAATTCTAGTAGATTGGTGAGGCATGATTTCCCTTTACAAAACCATGTTGACTCTTCCCCAACAAATTATGTTCATCTACATGTCTGACAATTTTGTTCTTTACTATAGTTTCAACCAGTTTGCCCAGTATTGAAGTCAGGCTTAACGGCCTGTAATTGCCGGGGTCAGCTCTGGAGCCCTTTTTAAAAATTGGCATCACATTAGCTATCCTCCAGTCATTTGGTACAGAAGCTGATTTAAATGATAGGTTACAGACTACAGTTAGTAGACCTGCAATTTCACATTTGAGTTCCTTTAGAACTCTTGGCTGAATACCATCTGGTCCTGGTGACTTACTGCTGTTTAGTTTATCAGTTTGTTCCAAAACCTCCTCTAATAACACCTTAATCTGGGACAGTTCCTCAGATTTGTCACCTAAAAAGAATGGCTCAGGTTTGGGAATCTCCCTCACATCCTCCACAGTGAAGACCGATGCAAAGAATTCATTTAGCTTTTCCGCAATGGCCTTACCATCCTTGAGTGCTCCTTTAGCATCTCGATCATCCAGTGGCCCCACTGTTTGTTTAACAGGCTTTTTTAAAAAAAATTTGCTATTACTTTTTGAGTCTTTGGCTAGCAATTCTTCAGATTCTTTTTGGGCCTTCCTAATTATATTTTTACACTTCATTTGCCAGAGTTTATGCTCCTTTCCATTTTCCTCACTGGGATTTAACTTCCACTTTTTTAAAGGATGCCTTTTTGCTTCTCACTCCTTCTTTTACTTTGTTGTTTAGCTATGGTGGCTCTTTTTTGGTTCTCTTACTATGTTTTTTAGTTTGGGGTATACATTTAAGTTGAGCCTCTATTATGGTGTCTTTGCAGGGATTTTATTTTTGGTGCTGTACCTTTTAATTTCTGTTTAACTAATCTCCTCATTTTTGTGTTGTTCCCCTTTCTGAAATTAAATGCTATAGTGTTGGGTCACTGTGGTGTTTGTTTTCCCCACCACAGGGATGTTAAATTTAATTACATTATGGTCACTATTACCAAACTGTCCAGCTATATGCACCTCTTGGACCTAATCCTGTGCTCCATTTAGGACTAAATCAAGAATTGCCTCTCATCTTGTGGGTTCCAGGACAAGCTGCTTCAAGACGCATTAATTTAAGATGTCAAAAAACTTTATCTCTGCATCCCGTCCTGAGGTGATATGTACCCAGTCAATGTGGGGACAGTTGAAATTCCCCATTATTATTGAGTTTTTTATTTTAATAGCCTCTGTAATCTCCCTGAGCATGTCACAGTCACTAACGCCATCCTGGTCAGGTGGTCGGTAATATGTCCCTACTGCTATATTCTTATTTTTCGAGCATGGAATTACTATCCATAGAGATGCTATGGTACAGTTTGGTTCATTTAAGATTTTTACTTCATTTGATTCTATGCTTTCTTTCACATATAGTGCCACTCCCCCACCAGCATGACCTGTTCTGTCCTTCCAATATATTTTGTAGCCTGGTATTACTGTGTCATGTTGATTATCGCAAAAAGAAAAGGAGTACTTGTGGCACCTTAGAGACTAACCAGTTTATTTGAGCATGAGCTTTCGTGAGCTACAGACTAACACGGCTGTTACTCTGAAACATGTTGATTATCCTCATTCCACCAAGTTTCTGTGATGCCTATTATATCAATATCCTCATGTAATATGAGGCACTCTAGTTCACCCATCTTATTATTTAGACTTCTAGCATTGGTATATAAGCACCTTAAAAACTTGTCACTTTTTAGCTGTCTCCCATTACATGATGTAATTGAATGAGACTTTTTTTTCATTTGACTGTTTCTCCTCAGATCCTACGTGTATTTTATCTTCCCTACTCTCCTCCTTACTAGGACATAGAGAATCTCCATGAGTAGACGCTCCCTTAAAGGATGTCTCTGTCTGAACCATGTGTTTCTCCGCACCTGTCGGCTTTCCCCCAGCCCTTAGTTTAAAAACTGCTCTATGACCTTTTTGATTTTAAGTGCCAGCAATCTGGTTCCATTTTGGTTTAGATGGAGTCCATCCTTCCTGTATAGGCTCTCTCTTTCCCCAAAGTTTCCCCAGTTCCTAATAAATCTAAACCCCCACCTCCCTACACCGTCGTTTCCTCCATGCATTGAGACCCTGTAATTCTACCTGTCTAACTGGCCCTGCACGTGGAACTGGAAGCATTTCAGAGAATGCTACCATGGAGGTCCTGGACTTCAATCTCTTACCTAGCAGTCTAAATTTGGCCTCCAGGGTCTCTCTTCTATCCTTCCCTATGTCATTGGAACCTACATGCACCATGATCACCGGCTCCTCCCCAGCACTACACATAAGTCTATCTAGATGTCTCGAGAGATCTGCAACTTTCACACCAGGCAGGCAAGTCACCATGCGGTTCTCCTGGTCATCACAAACTGAGCTATCTGTACTGGAGAGTTGGGGTGTGGTGAGGGTCGCCAGCACTGTACTGGAGGTCTGGGACCCGGTGAGAGTTGCCGCAGCTGTACTGGAGGCCTGGAGCCTGGTGAGGGTCGCTGTACTGGAGAGTTGGGGTGTGGTGAGGGTCGCCAGCACTGTACTGGTGGTCTGGGACCCGGTGAGAGTTGCCGCAGCTGTACTGGAGGCCTGGAGCCTGGTGAGGGTCGCTGGAGCTGTACTGGAGGTCTGGGGTGTGGTGAGAGTCGCCAGAGCTGTTCTGCAGGGCTTGGGCCTAGTGAGAGTTGCCGGAGTTGTACTGGAGGCCTGGGGCCTGGTGAGAGTCACCGAAGCTGTACTTGGTGTTTTGCAGATGCCATTTGGACTATGCTGGGGAATTCTGGACTATGGTTATAGGAATTTTGTTATGAGTTATGTGCATGGAAATTCTGTAACAAATTAGCCCCATGGAGGATATATATAAATTCAGAAAGACAGTTTGGACGATTTCTGGATTTCTAAAGGGGAAATTGAGACAGGTGCACTTGTCATGCCATGGCCTGCCACAGGAGGGAACTCCAGGGTGGGGGTTCCTTATCACAGCCAACATAAGGCTGATGCACCAAGACCCACTTAAACCCTAATTTGAAGTCATACTTGGGGCTCAGTTGGTGGGTGGTCCTTGTGCTGGCTGTTCACATGGGGTGAATTTCACAGCGGAGAGTAACTGGTTTATAGCCTGTTTAAGGCACAATATAGTTTTGAAGGGTATAGTCTAATAAAGCAGATAGTCTGGACTTCTCAGTTCATTGTGAAACCTATTGTTCATTTTCCTGAAAAAGTGGATGGCGATTTAGACCTTATACCCAGTCAGTATTGCTCCATGGAACAATAGTTTCCCAGTATAACCCAGTCAGCACAGCAGCAGGGTCATTATATCTGGGTCTGTCAGCAGTTTTATATTATAAACCCCAAAGTTCCTGTGTAATATCTCGGCTGTTTCTAATCCCCAGGAGCTGAGACTTGACATAAAAATTGCCAACCCATATATGAATTTTAATACAAGAGGAAAAAGCCATTTCTAAGTTATGCAACAAAAATATTGATTTTTTTTTCTGTTTCAGATGAGCTGTCTGCCAAGCACCTGCAAAATATGGCTTTCAGTAAAAAACAGTACTGCTGGCTTGTTATAGGCTTTATACGAATTGGTGTGTTTTCACATTGTTTTTAATATTTTGAAAGATCTAGTGGATTCACACTTAACGTCCTCTAGCTGCCTTTTCACTGTGCAGTGTTTCTCCTTACTATTACTATGCATTTGTAAAACGAACTTTAGTCCTTTGGCTTCAGTCTCACCTGTTTTCTCATGTTAGGGTCGGAAATGATGTAAATGTTCCCAGCTTGAATATTTTTAAAACAATTTTCTTTTCAGTCCTAAACCCATCTCTAATGACAAAAGTGTACATTTCTCAATGCAGCAGACAGAAGGGTTATTTTGGCCCAAATGTAAAGTATAATGGAGATTAAGTTCTTACTGCAAGTTAAAGTCTCTTGTTTTGTCTTTTAGTTCAACACAATTCTTTTTTAGTATTAATAAATGTATAGGCTTTTTATAACAATAGGAATAATTTTATTTTAATCCTGGCTATTTGCAGAAAAATGTTGGTTGTGGTTTTGTGACCTTAATCCTATTGCAGGTACAGATGGATCTACCTCTGGGTTTGCAGGGGAGGGATGGTTTGCTCTTTTTATTTTTTATTGTCAGCAAGTCAAAAATAGGGTTGCTTCCCTTTAGCAACCAAAAAATTATGTGCATACGGTATGCTAAACATAAATGCACTCTATTCTCTGTAATCCTGCTCTTGCAAGATAGCTTGACAAAATCAAATTTACTTCGGCTGCCTTCTAATGAATTTTAAGCATTATAAAGAGAGGGTGCTATTGTGCTTAGAGTAATAATGTTTAGCATAATAGTATTTAAGAATCCAGAAGTCAATTAGCACTATCATGATTAGGGAGTTTTTTTACTGAGAGATTAATTCAAACTACACAATCAAGATGGAAGGCCAAATCAACCCAGAATCTTCTGTATGGTTTGCAAAGAGCTCCACCCCCAACAGACTATCAAGAAATAATACATTGAGCCAATGAAACACAACTCAGAAGCATTACATCATCAGACAAGCTGTCTAGTAATTAGGGATCCTGAGGGAAATATACTGTTACCTAGCAACTTCTGCAATCTGATTAACCCTTTTGTGGGTGTCTCATACTGTAGGCACAACCAGACTGATCATTATGCATTTTAGTGTAGTTGGATAGTAAAGAGCAATAGTCAAAAAAAAGTATTATAAATAAGACTGTACTGTAGGTGAGGGAACTATGCTTTGTGGTCTATCCTCCTGTCAATGTAGTCACAAAATCCACATGAATATTAATGAGACATGTTCGGTGAGGTAATATCTTTTATTGAACCAACTTCCGTTGGTAAGAGAGACAGGCTTCGAGCTTGCATGGAGCTCTTCTGCAGTTCTGGGAAAGGTATTCAGAGTGTCACAGCAAAGTACAAGGTGGAAGGTACGAATGGTAATCCTTGGGTGTCTTGTATATTGTTGTCTGTTGGATTCCATTGTTGAAGCTTATCATGGTTTCCAGGAAGTTGATGCTAGTGTAGGAATGTTCCAAAGAGAATTTAATGGATGTGTGATAGTTGTTGAAGTTGTGGTGGAAATCTGTGAGGGAGTTTAGGTCATCTGTCCAGAGAATGAAAGTGTCATCAATGTATTTCAGGTATACTACTGAATTTATGGTGCATTTGTGCAGGAATTCTTCTTCAAAATGGCCCAGGAAGAGGTTGGCAGAGTGAGGAACCATTTTTGTACCCTTGGATGCACCCAGGGTTTGGACAAAGTGGTTATTTTTGAATGTAAAATTGTTATGGGTGAGGATGCAATCGTAAACAATCTATTCCACCTTGTAGTTGACGCTCTGAGTACATTTCCCATACCTGAAGAAGATCTCTATGTAAGCTCAAAAGCTTGTCTCTCTCACCAACGGAAGTTGGTTCAATAAAAGATATTAACTCAACCATCTTGTTATCTCTCCAATATCCTGGGATCAACATGGCTACGACAAGACTGCATGAATATTAATGGCAGTTTTGTATGCATTGGCTAAACTGTAAAGAACAGACACTAGATAATGGATTTATTTGGCTTTACTGGAAAATGTCTTATACAATAGTAAATTAAATATACTATAACTATATATCAGGATCTGTACTGACCATCTAAAGTATTGCTCTGGCAATAGCTGTAATATTTATGATACTCTATGTAAACCATAAATTCACCATTTATCAGTAATAATACATTAGTAGTATGTCATAGTTGTAAGGAACTTGCCCACAATGTGTTTTTAAAGCAAAAGGTCAGTATAGTATGTGTAAATTTATTAAGCCTCTTGAACTGAGAGGTCAAGATAGCCAGGACATCAGCAGAGATCTCCTTTGTTTAATCCAAAAGGGGGAAAAAAGGTAAAGTTCCAAACTCAAGTTCTTCTGAAACTTAAAACCATTTAAAGTCTGCTAATTAAGTATGTCAGCAATGTGTTCAACTCAGTCTTATATCACAGCATCCATATGTCTTTGAATCTTTTCATCTTCGTTATGGCAAAGTTCTATAGAGAGGACAAATGTAGGGTTTTATAGAAAATACTCTGAAAATATACAAAATGTAATAGAAATTGAAATCTGATATATATTTTAACCATCCCATAAAAGGGTGTGGGAGGGGGCTCTGGACTGGGGCAGAGGGTTGGGGTGTGGGGTGAGGGCTCTGGGCTGGGGGTGCGGGCTGTGGGATAGGGATGAGGGGTTTGGGGCCCAGGAGAGGGCTCTGGGTTTAGGGGGGCTCAGGACTGAAGCAGGGGGTTGGGGTATGGGGGATGTGAGGGCTCTGGGCTGGAGCCACGGATGAGGGGTTTGAGGTGCAGGAGGAGGCTCAAGTTTTGTGGGGGGCTTAGGGCTGGGGCAGGGGGTTGGGATGCAGGGGGGGGTACAGACTCTGGGTTTGGGTGGCGGGCTCTGGGCTGGGGCCGGGGATGAGGGCTTTGAGATGAAGGAGAGGACTCCGGGTTGGGGGCGGAGTCTCAGGGCTGGGGTAAGGGGTTGGGGCTCAGGGTTGGGGCGTGGGTTTACCGGGGGTGGCTCCCGGTCAGCACCGCAGCAGGGGCGCCAAGGCAGGCTGCCTGCCTCTCCTGACACCGCATTGCGCGCGCCCTGAAAGCGGCCAGCAGGTCCGATGCTAGTAGGCGGGGGGGCAGGAGGCTCCACGCACTGCTCTCACGTGCCGCAGGCACCGTCCCCCCCCAGCTCCCATTGGCCGGAGTACAGAGCTGATGCTCAGATGGGGGCAGTGCGTGGAGCCCTGTGGGCCCCCCCCACCTAGGAGCTGGATCTGCTGGCCACTTCTGGGGTGCAGCACAGTGCCAACCAGGACAGGTAGGGACTAGCCTGCCTTAGCGCCGCAGCGCCGCCGACCGGATCTTTAATGGCCTGCTCAGCAGTGCTGACTGAAGCTGCCAGGGTCCCTTTTCGACCAGGTGTTCTGGTCGAAAACCAGACACCTGGTCACCCTAGGCAGACCACAAGTAACAGTCTTATAGGGGAGCGCTCCAGCCCCCTGGGTGGGGTGAAGCAGAACAGTCTTGAGCCCACAGCCACCTGGCTGGGGCAGACGGCTACAAACAGTCTGTAGAGGGGCTCTGGCTCCCCCTGGGTGGGACAGAGCCACAGACAGTTAGGGCTCTGGCCTGTATTCAAGGCAGAGCTGTAGCAGTCTATAAGCCGAGGCCCTAAAGCAGGGTGCAGTGGCAAACAGTTAGGGGTGAGTGCCAAGGTAGTCTAGGGGCTCAGGCAGGGGGGTGAGCCCAACACAGGCCTCCTCACATATGGTGGAGTGGCAGGGGGTAGGGGGACACGGCCCACCTGACTCCACTGCATCCCTGCCCAGGGCCCTAACAGTGGCAGGGTGATCTGTGGTTGGGTCACTGGGGATCCCAGCCGCAACACGCTGACTCACGCTCCGGCAGCAGGACCAGACTAGAGTCTGGTCCCCCTGGGCTACTTTCTACCACAGTCTGGGTGTAGGGTCCCATGATCCAAAGATCCCCTGTCTCCTCGGGGTACTCGTCTGCTGGTAGCTACGGCAGCTCCCTGGGGTCCTCGTCTGCCTCCCCTGACAGCAAGGCATCAGTACTCACCAGGGCTTGGCTGGGCTCTTGCAGAGGCGTCTGCTCCCTAGAAGGGATGTCCGGTCTCTCCTGTGGCTCAGCGGCAAGTGAGCTCCAGGGTTCTCCTTTTCTACTTCCTGTCCTGCCCTAGTACTTCCGGTGAGGGGGGCAGGGCAGGTTTGGGTCTGCCCATCCAGAGGAGTGTAGTGGTCCCTCACATTCCAGTTCAGAGCGAGGCCACTCAGCCTCACTACACAGCCCTACACCTGCTTCCTGACCCCCAGATCCCTGGACTGACTTCAGCCCAGCTTCAGTCTTCAGCCTGCTTCCCGACTCTGACTATGATCCTGATTAAGCTTGTGCATGGACTCTGACACCAGACCCTGGTTTCAGCACTGCCTTCGGCCCAGGCCTGACCTTATGTCCGGCTTCAACCACTGCTCCCACCACCAGGCCTGACCTCCCACAATCCAAAGTCTGACGGCTTCTGCTTCTTTGGCCTTGGAAATAAATTCTGTGACATAGCGTTTACCATTTTAATTACCTTTATTTTAACTACTGAAATAATAAGTCAGCTCTCTGTTGACTGTTTTGTTGCTGTGTACGCATGACGCAAACCTCCAACAGGTCAATTTTTAATACTCCTTGTATGAAATATGCTCACATAAGGCTCACATTGAAGTAAGTGGGAGCAGGAGAGGGCTAATAAAGAGCATTCGTTTAGCAAAAAGGTTAGTCCTGCTCCCCTTGAAGTCAACAGCAAAGCTCCCAATGATAGCAGAGGTGCAGGAATAGGATGAAAATTGAAAAGAAAGATGACTAAGGTAACATTCTGCTCATCCGCTACAGCAGTGAAAGAGTTAAGAAATATTAGGCTCAGAGAGCTGCTTTCATTCTTTTTTATTATTATTATTCTATTTTATTTTAACCTGAGATGGTCAGCAGGTGAAAGCAATTTATGCAAATCTTTCTCTCAACAGTATAACATTTTACCTTTTGACAATAGGCAACCAAGCAGACGACAGCCACAGACAAGTACGTTTTGAGGTCCCAATTTAAAATATGAGCAACTATTTTTTTTCCAAAAGCTTTTCAGGGGATAATATAAGAGTGGTAATCCCTTAGTTTGGTGCAAATGTTTTAAGACTTTGTGTTTCTTAAATCCAATTTGAATTAGCCTTGAACTTTAAAGCTGTTTTGTCTACTGAACCAGAAGACACCATGTGATGCGTATAATGGAAAGTATTGTACAGTCTCCCTTTCTTTCCTCCCCTTCTGACGCTAGACGGTAGTACATGCCAAGAAAATTATCCAAAGGCAAAATGTCATAACTTCAGAGAGCTAAAATGCTAGTTTCTTTGCTGCAAAGACTTTCTAAGCCTCATTCCCCTTAGACTTCACTAGGTTTATAATTTATTAGGAACCCTTGCTATCAAATACATTTAGGCTGAACTTGGCATTGTCTGTAAAATTATTTTCAGTAGCATTGCATATAAAATGTTTATTGATTGTTGCATAAAATTACAGGCTTGCAGAAGCATGTTGTATGTTTAGCAGCAGTTTGTGAATCTGCATATTGATATAATTTACAGACGACAGGCACACCAATGAATAAGATGTTAAATTACCCTAATTTTAAACAGCATATATTTTAAAATGAATGGGAGCAGGGCTTGATCCTACATACACTGATCCTACTTCTCCCATTGTCTCATCAACCTACATAGCTCCTTTACTGGATTATTTCCTTCTGCAAAAGCACATTCTATCAGTGTTTAGAGATCTGCAGAGTTTATCTCCAGATCCTTTCAAGTATCCATAGTTGTCACAATTCGTGGCTTTGGACAGGTCACTTAACCACTGTCTCTTAGATCACCCCTCTAGATATAATATTGGATAAATGGGTATAATGACATGTGCCTTGTTTTAGCCACAATTTACCTGTCCAGGTATAATAGTGGGTAAATGGGGGTATAATCCCAAAGACTATTTACAGACATGCTCATTTACTATAATACTACAGTATATAAATACTTTAATTTTTAAATAGATATTGGGCTTATTTCAAAACCTGCTGAAATCAAATGAGTCACTGCTCAGAGAGGAAAGATGGTTGAATGGTTAGGGCACTAGTGTAGTACTCAGGAGATTGAGGTCAGATCTCTGCTCTGTTACAAACTTTCTGTGTGGCCTTGGGCAAGTCATACAGGCCCAAATTCTAACTCACATTGAAAGTAATGATCAGTTGATTTAATGGAAGTTAGGTGCCTAAATATCTTTGAGGATCTGGACTTTAGTGTCCGTATGCCTCAGTTCCCCATCTATGAAATGGGATAACAGCACTGCCCTAGCTCGCAGAGGTATTACGAAGAATAAATACATTAAAGATGGTGCTGAGATATTATGGTGATAGGGCCCAGATAAGTACCTACAACAGACAGACATTGGATAAACCCATTATGAATGACAGCATTATAGCAGTTAGGGAATGATCCTGCAAGATGCTGAGGTTCTCACAAAGCAGTGCAACAAATACTCTGCCAACTGTTTCCCAGGTAGGTAGGTGAGTACTACATTAGCATATCACTGCCTTTCATAGCCCAGTATTTGGGACTCGCTGCAGAAATGACCAGGAAATGAAAGCAAATGGTTATGAAGAAAATGATGATTGACAGAGTTATTTACCATGTGGCAAACTATTGTGTTAATTTCCCACCCCCCCGGCTTAAACATGTTTTGCCACATTCATCTTCTAATGGGTTAGGGGCAAATGCATATAAAGGACAGCAGTCTAATACTAACATGAATAAGAACATCCATTTTAGCTTTTAAAAATTGCTCTCTCTTAAGTTAATCTTTCATTTGCGTTTGTGAAACTGACATATTATTGAACTACTATTGTGTTGCTTTTTACACTGACTAAACCACCTCTACAAACCTTTATGGCTGCCCACTGCTGGGAACAGTCAAATAGTCATAAGTAAGGCTACGTTTTAGTCACGGCTATTTTTAGTAAAAGTTACGGACAGGTCACAGGCCGTAAACAAAAATGCATGGGTCCATGACTTTTACTAAAAATACCCGCTCTGACTAAAACTTGGGCGGGGCTGCAGGTGTCCGGGGGGGGGGGCACGGTGGCCTGGGACCCCCACTCGGGGACGGAGGGACAGGCCACAGCCTGGGACCCCTGCTGGTGCTGAGGGGGGGAGTTGGCAGGGCTGGCAGATCCTAAGCAACGGAGGCAGTGGCCAGGGCAGGAGTTCCACTGCTCCCGCCACAAGCACTGGCTGCCGCAGCTCCCATTGGCTGAGAACCACAGCCAATGGGAGCTGTAGGGGCAGGGGCAGGGCCTGCAGGTGCGGGCAGCGTGCGGTGCAGAGACCCCCTGCAGTCTAGGAGCTGCAGGGGGGGCCATGCCAATGGAAGTGGGAGCTCCCCACCACAAAGTAAGTGCCCCCCCACTCTCCAACCACCTGCTCCGAGCCTTGAGCCCCCTCCCACACACCCAAACTGCAGCTGCTGGCTCAGGGCAGCCCCGAGCCGGGCAGCCCCTAGGCCAGCACCAGCTGCTGCAGAGTCACAGAGGTCACAGAATCTGTGACGTCCGTGACCTCTGTGACAGACTCGCAGCCTTAGTCATAAGAGTGCAATGAACTGCCTATGGAAATGCTGCTTTGATGAGTACTTTGCTATTACAAGGAGATGCACTATATAGTGACACCAATGGTTTTAGTGAAGTCTTAGATATGGAAATGCTAGAATAGGAGATGTCTTTTATCCATCTGCATTTCTACAGAGAGAAAGGGAGACTTTTGTTTCTGCTTATCTAGTATCCAATCATGCATAACACTTAAACTCATGCTTGACTTTGCTCACATGAGAGGTCCATGGGCTGGGCAAGTGAGCAGGTGCTTAACTGCATTTCCAGGATCAAGGGCCTAATTAGTAGATGAACTGTACCTTTTAATGTTATAGGTGTGAGACTGATCTGACACCTAACATTCAAATCGAAATTTGGAGTCTCTCTCTCCCTGTCCCTCACTCACACATACACACGCACAAAGTTAGGATGTGTTTGGATGCAGGCTTTCGTTTTGACCTTTTATAGAGTTAAAACGCCAGCTATTAAATTCAGATAGATGCAGATTTGGCTTTTGAACTCTCCTGGAATTTTGTATAAAGATAACTTGTAACAGATGTATAACCTAGCATTTGGGGAGAAGTAGAGTTAATTAGTTGTTGATTAAATGTTTTTTCATTGGAAAATGCCTCTTCATCAAAACAGAGAGACACTATAGCCCAGCATAGTCAACTGCCTGCTGGGCACTCACTTTGAATGTTGGGTACTTGGGTTCAAGTCCTTGCTTCAGGTCAGGCAAAGCAGGGCCTTGAGCCCACGTCTCCCACATCCCAGGGGAGTACCGTAACCAGCAGGCTATTGGCTATTTGAGAGTTTAGGAGTCCTTCTACATCTCTCCTGTTTAGCTGTTTCCCCTTGTTTGCAAAATGGGAAAATTTTCCAAACTCTCAAATATTCATGGGACCTGAAAACCATTTCCCACCCAGCTGTCGTGAGCAGCAATTTCTCATTTTTACAAAATGAATATTGAAGTGTCATGCCTTTGAAATAGTAGGAACTGTGGTGTCTGTGCATGGATTCCAAACTCAACAAATGGTCGTTTTAAATGCATGCAGAAACTTTATAAAATAGAATCATAGATCATAGAATCATAGGACTGGAAGGGACCTCGAGAGGTCATTTAGTCCAGTGCCCTGCACTCATGGCAAGACTATTTATTATTTAGACCATTCCTGACAGGTATTTGTCTAACCTGCTCTTAAAAATCTCCAATGATGGAAATTCCATAACCTCCCTAGGCAATTTATTCCAGTGCTTAACCACCCTGACAGTTAGGAAGTTTCTTCCGAATGTCCAACCTAAACCGCCTTTTCTGCAATTTAAGCCCATTGCTTCTTGTCCTATCCTCAGAGGTTAAGAAGAACAATTCTTCTCTCTCCTCCTTGTAACAACCTTTTATGTACTCAAAAACTGTTATTATGTCCCCCCTCATTCTTCTCTTTTCCAGACTAAACAAACCTATTTTTTTCAATCTTCCCTCATAGGTCATGTTTTCTAGGCCTTTAATCATTTTTGTTGCTCTTCTCTGGACTTTCTCCAATTTGTCCACATCTTTCCTGAAATGTGGCACCCAGAACTGGACACAATACTCCAGCTGAGGCCTACTCAGCACGGCATAGAGCGGAAGAATTACTTCTTGTGTCTTGCTTACACCACTCCTGCTAATACATCCCAGAATGATGTTCGCTTTTTTTGCAACAGTGTTATACTGTTGACTTATATTTAGCTTGTGGTCCGCTATGACCCCCAGATCCCTTTCTGCAGTACTCCTTCCGAGGCAGTCATTTCCCATTTTGTATGTGTGCAACGGATTGTTCCTTCCTAAACGAAGTACTTTGCATTTGTCCTTATTGAATTTCATCCTATTTACTTCAGACCATTTCTCCAGTTTGTCCAGATCATTTTGCATTTTAATCCTATCCTCCAAAGCACTTGCAACCCTTCCCAGCTTGGTAATGTCTACAAACTTTATAAGTGTATTCTCGATGCCATTATCTAAATAATTGATGAAGATATTGAACAGAACTGGACACAGAACTGATCTCTACAGGACCCCATTCGTTATGCCCTTCCAGGATAACTGTGAACAACTGATAACTGCTCTCTGGGAACAGTTTTTCAAGCAATTTTGCACCCACCTTATAGTTGCTCCATCTAGGTTGCATTTCCCTAGTTTGTTTATGAGAAGGTCATGCGAGACAGTATCAAAAGCCTTACTAAAGTCGAGATATACCTCGTCTACTGCTTCCCCACTATCCACAAGGCTTGTTACCCAGTCAAAGAAAGCTATCAGGTTGGTCTGACATGATTTGTTCTTGACAAATCCATGCTGACATTACTTACCACCTTATTGTTTTCTAGATGTTTGCAAATTGATTGCTTAATTATTTGCTCCATTATCTTTCTGAGTACAGTAATTAAGCTGACTGGTCTGTAATTACCCAGGTTGTCCTTATTTCCCTTTTTATAGACTGGCACTTTATTTGCTCTTTTTCTGTCTTCTGAAATCTCTCCTGTCTTCCATGACTTTTCAAAGATAATCGCTAAAGGCTCAGATATGTCCTCAATCAGCTCCTTGAGTATTCTAGGATGCATTTGATCAGGCCCTGGTGACTTGAAGATGTCTAATTTGTCTAAGTAATTTTAGCTTGTTCTTTTCCTATTTTAGCCTCTGATCCTACCTCATTTTCACTGGCATTCACTATGTTAGACATCCAATCACCACCAACCTTCTTGGTGAAAACCAAAACAAATAAGTCATTAAGAACCTCTGCCATTTCCATATTTTCTGTTATTATTTCCCACCTCCCCCACTGAGTAATGGGCCTACCCTGTCCTTGATCTTCTTCTTGCTTCTAATGTATTTGTAGAGTGTTTTCTTGTTACCCTTTATATCTCTAGTTGGTTAATTTCATTTTGTTCCTTGGCCTTTCTAATTTTGTCCCTACATACTTCTGTTACTTGTTTATATTCATCCTTTGTAATTTGACCGAGTTTCCATTTTTTGTAGGACTCTTTTTTGATTTTTAGATCATTGACGATCTCCTGGTTAAGCCAACGTGGTCTCTTGCCATACCTCCTATCTTTCCTACGCAAATGGGATAGTTTGCTCTTGTGCACTTAATAATGTCTTTTTAAAAAAATGCCAACTGTCTTCAATTGTTTTTCCCCTTAGACTTGCTTGCCATGGGATCTTACAACTCCCTGAGTTTGGTAAAGTCTGCCTTCTTGAAATCCATTGTCTTTATTCTGAAGTTCTCCATCCTACCATTCCTTAGAATCATTAACGCTGTCATTTCATGATCACTTTCACCCAAGCTGCCTTCCACTTTCAAATTCTCAACCAGTTCCTCCCTATTTGCCATCTAGAACAGCCTCTCCCCTAGTAGCTTTCTCCCACCTTCAGAAATAAAAAATTGTCTCCAATACATTCCAAGAACTTGTTGGATAATCTTTGCCCTGCTGCATTATTTTATCAACAGATGTCTGAATAGTTGAAGCCCCCCATCACCACCAACTCCTGTGCTTTGGATGATTTTGTTAATTTTTTTTAAAAAGCCTCATCCATCTCTTCTTCCTGGTTAGGTCGTCTGTAGTAGACCCCTACCATGACATCACCCTTGTTTTTTACCCCTTTTATCCTTACCCAAAGATTTTCAACAAGTCTGTCTCCTATTTCCATATCCAGCATTATTATGAAGTGAGTGTATGTTGTGTAAAAATTTTTTTCAGCTGACACAACCACAATTGTGTCAAATCTGTCTTGGTCACAGTTTCTTACCTCATGAGAAGTAATAAGATAAGAAAATTTGGTGTGGGGGGTTGGTTGAAAGAAATTTATATAATAAAAGGCAACTCTAGTATGCAACAATGTCCATATTCTTTCCAAACTACAAATACACCCAAAATAGGGCTTTTTCGTCAACAAATACCAAAGCACAGTGCAAATATTAATTAATTGAACCTTAACATCCATGTGACTTAGGTAAGTATTAGAAGCCAATTGAAGAGTTGGCTAACCTGACCCCTGTAAAGTAGGTAGATAAGCAGAGCCAATCAAATAATACAAATATATGTTATTCTGAATAAAAGTGCCATGTTTGCTTTGCTGTGCTTCATGGAGTCATACTCTTTGTCATTCATGAGTATTAGGAAAACTGCTGGGTATTTGTGAAAATGTGTATGAATCTCCAAAACATCATGAATCTTAGCATGTGTGATTATTTGCTTGAAAATTAATACAAGAAGCAGGTTCGGTATTTAATATTGGTGGTTATTCTCCCATTTCAAATATTTCTATCATTTGATCAGGGCACAGAAATAATATCATGTGAATTATGTGATCGACCAAATGGCATAAATATGAGAGTAGTTTACATGAACTATTCACATACAACCCACAGTCTGAAAATTATTTGTCCATAATTATTTGTTTAGCAAATATTTATGAGTGGCAAATACTTTTGAGTAGCAAGTACATTCACAGAAAAACAAGATTGGTTTGTAAGTGATTCACTTATCTGAAAAAGTGCTAAATTTGTAGATAATGCGTTTGTTACATGGTTTGACCAACTATAATTATTACACTTTTTACAGGCAAGTGAACTGAGACAGGCAGATTTTCAAAAATACTCATAGGATTTAGGATCATGAGTTGAATTGAAAGTCAATTGGACATGTGTTCCTAAATCCCTTTGGCATTTTAAAATATCTCTCTGAGAGGTTAATTTACATATCCCAGGTATCAGAGTAGCAGCCGTGTTAGTCTGTATCCGCAAAAAGAAAAGGAGTACTTGTGGCACCTTAGAGACTAACCAATTTATTTGAGCATAAGCTTTCGTGAGCTACAGCTCACTTCATCGGATGCATGCAGTGGAAAATACAGTGGGGAGATTTTATATACACAGAGAACATGAAACAATGGGTGTATATAAAATCTCCCCACTCACGAAAGCTTGTGTTCAAATAAATTTGTTAGTCACTAAGGTGCCACAAGTACTCCTTTTCTATATCCAAGGTAGGTGAAGAACCAAGAATAGAGCCTAGGGTTCCTGATTCCAAGTCATTTCTTAATGATTACGTACAATTCTGCCTCTAGTTTTCTGTTATTAAACTGGAACTTAATAGTCACAACCCAGGCTAGTCTTTTGATGTGTAGATCTTTTGTAGGTCTTTTAATTCATCCTGTCACTCTGAAGATAGCAGGTCTAGTACCCACATATTCAGAGCTAACTTGGGTTTTGCCAAACAATTCACATCTTTCTTTCTTCTATCTCTCCGTAAGATTACATCAAAACAGAGGAGGAGTGTTTTTGAAGTGAAATAGCTTTTTCAAACTATCAGTGAATAGCAACCTCATTAAATTTTAGAGATACTTTTTTGTATCTCATTTTTTAGGGGGTGGAGGCGAGATGGCTTGTCTGATTTTCCATATCCACAGCCTATTATAGTATCCAAGGAAGACCATAAAATTACAGTCTTGGCACTGTAATGATAATGAGTGAACATTGTACCATTTTCAAGTCCTGTTACAATTTTTGTCAAAAAAAATTGATATTTTTTGCCATTTATGTTCTGTTTACAATCTTTTTCACAAAGATGAGTTGACCCAGTTTGTGTCTGTTTTATTCTGCTCATTATAGTAGCCTGTCTGTATATCTCTCTATGTAGATGTATATGTATGTGTATTATCAGTTGTGTTTTAGATTGACCCACATCAAACATTTACATTGACTGCAATTCTGCCACTTCCACTTGTTTTGAAGTCAAGGAAAAGAATTAAACAGATAGATGTATTTATTAATTCTGCCTGAAAAAGAATAATAACTTCATTTTTCAACTCCCTACCTCCCTGGAAGATGGATTATGTCAAAGCTCCCTCAGCTGGGATCTGAACCTGTGACATTCTGTCATGATGGCAAGAATGCTAACTAGTGAATCAGGGACACTCCTAATACAAAAGTGAACTGCATTACTCATGTAAGCCCTACTGCACTCTCTTTCCCTTTCCTGAGCACTCTGAAAACTTTTCCCTACATAGCCAGTCACATCATTTGTCTTGGCTGGCCACAAAGTTTGTCAGAAATCCATGCAACCTAGATATTTGTCCCCTTGCAGTACATCCAAATGAAACTCATGTTCCTCAAAATTGATGTTACTATGAGTATATTCCTGTGAGTATATTCCTATAACATTTTGATTTTTGTTATATAAGAATACTGTAGTAATAGAAGAAAAGCAATGTATATAATTTTCTTTTCTTCAAGGTTGGCTCCATAGTGTGTGGTAGCAGATTTTACAGGGTATGAAGAGGAATCTTCCCTTTTATACAGCACCATTGGCTAAGGATCTGAATGCACCTTTTAAATATTAATTTAGTCCCACAACACCCCTGAGAGGCTAAGTTCTATTACGTCCATCTTACAGATAAGAAAACTGAGGCACTGAGAAATTAAATGACTTCCACAAGGTCACATGGTCTGACAGTGACAGATATGGGAACAGAGCTCAGACCTCTTGACTCCCTATCCTGTGCTGTAACCCACTTGTCACTGCACCTTGTGTAGAAGATGCGGAGTCCAAAAGTGTACAGTTCTATGACCTTTTGCCAGCTGGCAAAACCATCTTTCACTCTTCAAGGACAACCTCTTTAATTTATCCTTCTGCACTAAACCTCGCATGCATAGAATCAGTTTGGGTGTCTACTTGCCAAACACCACCTACACTGTAGATAAAACGTCCCCCAGCCTCTACTTACTTTAACTTTCTCCATTTTAAACAAAAATCATTTGGCCCTTGTATGGGTCATCTCATTTCACAGGGGCTTTCCATAATCCTCTTTTACTTGAATTATTTACATTTTGGTAAAAGAATCCTGTCCTTCTTTCTAAAAATAATTGAGGAGGTATCCCTGTTGAGGTGGGATACACATCTTATTATTCTGTTAGGCCAAGATATTCAGGTTTGATCATCAATAAAAAAGTGTAATATTTAGATATTAGCATGAGCACACATTTTTGCATTAGACGTTATGTGTGTGTGGAGAAATACACTGTAGGTAGCCCTCTTTAATAAAGGAAAGCAGTAAGCCACCAGAGTAGTGTTAAAGTAAAAGCATATCTAAATCAGAGAATCTATAGTTAAATTTCAGTAAAGGAAAGAAAAGGTATGCTTTGGTGTTTCTGAACACAAAATCTGTTGCACAATCATTTAGAGATGTGCTAACAAATAGTTTCATATTAACATTTTAAACCAATGCAATTGTAAGAGTAATTGATTTTCTTCAATGGTAAATAATCCAGCTGCTTTGTAGAAGAAGAATATGCAGTTTCAGCTTTTGCAGGCACTAGAGCTAACACTAAGGAATAAAAAATGTGTACCATCATCTCTGACTAGTTTGGGATATTGTCAATGGAATTCAGTCTCTAGATTGGCATTCTCTATAGCCATTGTTGGAACTTGGCAATTTAAGGGTGTCATAAATATAAAGGGAAAGGTAACCATCTTTCTGTATACAGTGCTATAAAATCCCTCCTGGCCAGAGGCAAAATCCTTTCACCTGTAAAGGGTTAAGAAGCTAAGGTAACCCTGCTGGCACCTGACCCAAAATGGCCAACGAGGGGACAAGATTCTTTCAAATCTGGAGGGGGGGAGAACAAAGGGTTTGGTCTATCTGTGTGATGCTTTTGCCGGGAACAGATCAGGAATGTAA
The DNA here is from genome assembly GCF_965152235.1 of Eretmochelys imbricata. Lineage (NCBI taxonomy): Eukaryota > Metazoa > Chordata > Testudines > Cheloniidae > Eretmochelys > Eretmochelys imbricata. The sequence continues at coordinate 249,316,380 of NC_135573.1, forward strand.
GCCTTACAACTCCTGTAAAGTTAGTAAGTAATCTAGCTAGAAAACGTGTTAGATTTTCTCTTTTTAATGGCTTGTAAAATAAGCTGTGCTGGAGGGAATGTATATTCCTGCTTTTGTGTCTTTTTGTAATTTAAGGTTTTGCCTAGAGGGATTCTCTATGTTTTGAATCTGATTACCCTGTAAGGTATTTACCATCCTGATTTTACAGAGGTAATTCTTTTACCTTTTCTTTAATTAAAATTCTTCTTTTAAGAACCTGATTGATTTTTCATTGCTCTTAAGATCCAAGGGCTTGGGTCTGTGTTCACCTGTACCAATTGGTGAGGATTATTACCAAGCCTTCCCCAGGAAAGGGTGTGTAGGGCTTGGGGGAAAATATTTTGGGGGAAGACATCTCCAAGTGGTCTCTTTCCCTGTTCTTTGTTTTAAACGCTTGGTGGTGGCAGCATACTGTTCAAGGACAAGGCAAAATTTGTACCTTGAGGAAGTTTTTAACCTAAGCTGGTAAGAATAAGCTTAGGGGGTCTTTCATGCAGGTCCCCACATCTGTACCCTAGAGTTCAGAGTGGGGAGGGAACCTTGACAAAGGGTCTGATTTTGCATCCATTGAGTTCATTGTCAAAACTCTTATTAACTTCAGTGAGTGCAGGATCAAGTTCAAAATATTTGCGATGAAATCCTGGCCCCACGGAGGTCCATGGGATTTTTTTCCATTGACTTGAGTGGGATTAAGATTCCTCCATAGGTCTCTTAATTTGTGTGGGTGTGTGTATGTATGTACACTCATTAACTCTGTTTGGTATAGAAACCTGTTTCCATATGAATAAAAAGTATAAGAAGGTTGGTTGGTTGTTTTTTATAATTTCAGTGGACCAAATACGGCCTGTAGATACATACCTGCAACTTCCAATGAAGTCAATTTGAGTTGCATGTGCATTTCTGAGGGAACAATTTAGTCCATTAAAATATGTTTCTGAAACAAAAACCTTGAAGCCCATTGTCTGAGTTAATGCTAAATTTCCATGTGTGTCTTTTTAGATTCTTCTTTGTTTTGGGATAATTTGCTCTGTGGGATTTTCTGTTTTAGAACCAAATCCTACCCAACCCAAAAAAGGCCCAGACTGCAAGGGGAATCAACACATTTTTCCTACATGTTCTGGGAAGGTTGTGCCATAGAAAGCCTGGGATCTCTATGTGCCCATAGAGCAGAGCTCTGGGGTGACTACATAGCAGAGAAATGGTGGAAGCATGCTTGGGCATAGAAAGTACTTCCACAAACCTACCCATAAATCTGAGTATGGGGAAGAAGTGACCTATGACTTGCTATTCCTGCCCGGACTCTACTTAGCAGCTACACATCTGATGCACCAGCTACTGCAGGTTAGCGTGTACCAATCTCTTCCTCAAACCATGCACATCTGCCTGAGTACAGAGCCTGTTTCCTCAGCCTGTGCACTCTACTCAAGGAGCTCACCCTTAAAAATTATGAATTTTCATTGTAGCCTTAAACCTCAATCCAATAAATGGGAAACATCCCAGCTGTGTGATTTGCTTGACCCATAAGATTGCCTTTTAGATTCATATACTTCCTATGGAATTTCTGAGTGGTTTATAGTATTGTTCTTCTTTAGCTCTTAATTACAGCTAGATATGGCTTTTGGATTAAAGATTTAATGTATTTTGTCTTCGCTGATTTGATTTGTAATTGACAAACTAATATTGTTCTTAATCTTAAGGAATGCCTTTTCCCCCTAGATTACCAAAAGGATTGGTGTTACTGTTTGTTTAGCATTCATTTTATATTATTTTATTTGTAAAACATCATAATGTGCTTGGAGTTGTACAAGACTTTCCTTGTCATGAAGAGGTTACACTCAGACAACAGATACAGAAGAGGTGAGCAACTCAGAGCAGGGAGTGACCCTAAAAAAAAACAAAAACAAAAAAAAAATTGACAATTCACTTAGACTAAAAGACTTTAAGGCCAGAAGGGATCATCATGATCAGCTAGTCTGACCTCCTGCACATTGCAGGCCACAGAACTTCACCCACCCATCCTGTACTATACTCATAACCTCTGGCTGAGTTACTGAAGTCCTCAAGTTATGATTTAAAAACTTCAAGTTACAGAGAATCCACCATTTACTCTAGTTTAAACCTGCAAATGACCTGTGCCCCATGCTGCAGAGGAAGGTGAAAAACCTACAGTGTCTCTGCCAATCTGACCCAGTGGAAAATTCCTTCCCTACCTCAAATATGGCAATCATTTAGACCTTGAGCATGTGAGCATCCCCCACCACCCAGACACGTGGGAGAGAATTCTCTGTATTAACTCAGAGCCCTCCCCATCTAGTGTCCCATCACCATCCATTGGAGATATTGTTACTAGCAGTTCCTCATCAGCTACGTGCCATTGTAGGGAATCTCATCATACCATCCCCTCCATAAAATAATCAAGCTCAGTCTTGAAGCAAGTTAGGTTTTTTGTCTCCCACCCTCGGAAAGCTATTCCAGAACTTCATTCCTCTGATGATTAGAAACCTTCATCTAATTTCAAGTCTAAACTTGTTGATGGCCAGTTTATAGCAATTTGTTCTTATGTCAACATGGGTTCTTAACTAAAATAACTCCTTGCCCTCCATGTAATTTATCCCTCTGATGTATTTATGGACAGCAATCATATCTCCCTTCAGCCTTCTTTTGTTTAGGCTAAACATGCCAAGTTCCTTGAGTCTCCTTTTATAAGGTAGGTTTTCCAGTCCTCAGATCATCCTAGTAGCCCTTCTCTGCACCTATTCCAGTTTCAATTCATCTTTCTTAAACTCATAAGACCAGAATTGCACACAGTATTCCAGATGAGGTCTCACCAGTGACTTGTATGATGCTTTCCTGTCTCTACTGGAAATACCTCACCTGATGCATCCTAAGATTGCATTAGCCTTTTTCATGGCCACATCATGTTGGCAGTTCATAGTCATCCTGTGATCAACCAGTACACCCAGGCCTTTCTCCTCCTCTGTTGCTTCCAACTGATAAATCCCCAGCTTATACTAAAAATTCTTCTTGTTAGTCCCTAAATGCATGAACTTGCACTCTGCACTATTAAATTTTATCCCATTTCTATTACTCCAGTTTTCATGGTCATCCAGAACTTCTTGTATGATATTCCGGTCCTCCTCTGTATTGGCAATATCCCCCACCTTTGTGTCATTCACAAATTTTATTAACGCATTCGTACTTTTCATGCCAAGGTCATTAATAAAAATGTTAAATAAGATAGGTCCCAAGACCGATCCCTGAGTAATCTCCCTCCAGCCTGACAGTTCACCTTTCAGTATGATCCACTGTAGTCTCCCCTTTAACCAGTTCCTTATTCACTTTTTAATCCTCATATTAATCCCCATCTTCTCCAATTTAACTAATAATTTCCCATGTGGAACTTCTTCAAATGGCTTACTGAAATCCAGGTAGATTAGATTTATTGCATTTCCTTTGTCTAAAATATCAGTTATCCTCTCACAGTTATTTTTTGTCCATCACAGAAAAAGTGAACCTTTAAGAGGGTCTTGAATGGAGAAAGAGCAAACTGGAATAGGGAGGGTGTTCTCTACTTTGAAATGGGGCTTGGAAGAAGATATAATCAGAGATGTATGATGGTGTAGAACCATGAGGGACCTTCAAGGAAAGAACAAAAGTTTCAATTTGTTAGAGTGGACAAGGGGGAGCCTTGGTGTATGTTAGGTTTCATTGGAGTTTGGGCACTGCATGGTCCTGAAGCCTTAAGCATCTCCTCTCTACTCCCCACTAACTGACAACTAATTCAGCTGAATAGAAGCTGGGAACTTGAATGGGCTCTTTGACATTGCCAGCTGCAGCCCCCAGGACAGCCAAGGTGACTGGATAATCCGCTCCATTTTAGTCAACCCCTGCATGCATTCCACGATAGTTTAAGGTCTCAGAGAATGTCATTATATAAAAATACATTTAAAATGGGTGTCCCAATGAAAAAGAAAGTTATCCCAGCAGGCCGTGACATCCTAAGACCCAAAAGTAATTTGGGCCCTGATCCTGTAATCACGTCCACACGTGCACATCCTTACTCCCAAAAAGAGTCCCTCAAAGATGAGGGTTCACCCACACCAATTAAATTGCAGGATTGGGACCTTCAGTAGTAATCCTAACACTTTCCAGAGTGGAATGAGCCCTAAAAGGCATTAGCCATCTCTATCAAATCCTTGGAACTCTATAGTAAATGGAACTCTACAGTCAGTACAGTGTATCATCAGTGGCATATGCTATTACTTTGTATCTTTATGTTGAATCTCATTAAATTGAAGATTAAAATAAAATAGGATTAAGCATTTACCAAAGAAGTAGACTTTAAAAAGTGCTAGTGGAAAAATACTATTTTGTGTTCTTACAAAAAAAAATTGTTTTAACTCTATTGTACAGACATTCAGAACATGCACATTAAGGCAAAGTTAAACTTTTTATATCTAGGTTACAAAAATTATGGGTGAGAGGAAAATGAGGAGTAGAAATACCTAGCAGCATGGATAGAAGGATGGAGCGCTCAAAAGAAGCCCTGCCTTCTTTCATATGCTATGCAAAGATATTGAATGAACATTTTTAGTGTAGTGTTCTACTGCTGTCGAGCAAATAATTGCACATGCTGAAATTTGAGTTATTTTGTTCTTTTTAAATAGCCTAGGGAATTACATACAAAAGCCTACATTAATGGAGCATTAAGATTGCAAAATGAGGTACTCAAAAGTCAGGAAAATGCCAGAATTAAGTTCATCTTCAGGTCATATTTGGAAGGTTTTCTTCACAACTATGAGGGCTAGAAACGTACTTTAAAAAAATGTAGGCTTAGATTCTGAAGAATCTGAGTACGTAATGCAGGGCACAGAAATACATCAAACAGGTTGAATGTTTGACATACCTGTCATTAATTACATTATCTCATACTGTTATTTGGTGCAGGATCCTATATTATACAGTGTGCAAGATGGACAGAGCTCAGTAACTGAGACTGCTGTTCAATATTTATCTTTATCTTCAACATTCATTGTATTACCTCCTGGCTCCCACACTGTACATCAGTGGTTACCAAATGGTAGATCGTGTCGACCGGTCAATTGTGGAGCCTCTGTCAGTCAATCTCAGTCTCAGTCACTGAGACTAAGATCCACTCTCAGAGGCTCCATGATTGACTAGTCGATCACAGTAGGGTTGTCAACCCTCCTGCAGCCAAACTGGGAGATTGGTTGCTAACAGTTCAGCGGCACAGCAGGGCTAGGGCAGGCTCTCTGCCTTCCTTGGCTCCATGCCCTCCTGGAAGCGGCTGGCACGTCCGGCAGTGGCTACTTTGGCGGAGGGTGAGGGGGTCTCCAGACGCTGCCCTCACCTGCAGTCATCACCCCCTCAGCTCCCATTGGCCAGGAATGGGGAACTGCGGCCAATGGGAGCTGAAGGAGTGGTGCCTGCAGGCGAGAGCAGCACGCAGAGCCACCTACCCCTCCCCCCCAAGCCACTACCGGACATGCTGGCCACTTCCGAGAGTGGCGCAGGTCCAGGGCAGGCAGGGAGCCTGCCTTAGCCCTGCTGCACAGCTTCCCGGGAGCCTCCTGAGGTAAACAGCGCCTGGCCGGAGCCTGCAGCCTGCAGCCTGAACCTCTCCCATACCCCAGTGAGTGAGGTGGGGGAAAGCGAGCGATGGAAGGAGGAGGGATGGAATGAGCGGAGCAGGGCCTCAGAGAAGGGGTGGGACAGGGGCATGGTCTTGCGGGAAAGGGCAGGGCAGGAGGCAGGGCAAGGGTGTTTGTGTTTGTGTGATTACGGTTATTTCTACGTTTTCTTTGAGGTAGATCCTGGGTTGCACTTAAATTCAAAAAGTGATCTTGTGCTTAAAAAGGTTGGAGACCACTGCTGTACATCATCCAGTCTCTGCACTAAAAGAGTTGGAGGTCCTCTGTCCCATTGTCCTCACTCTTTACTGTTCAGTGCCTGTAGAGAATGTGGCAGGGTTGTGTCAGACTTAAGGCTCATTCACTACACAACCTTACCTTGTTCACTGTCCAGCCTACAGACTCAACTAGTCAGGGGTCCTGAACAAAAATATGATCATGGAATTAAAGACTCAGTGGTAGTACACACAAAGGAGCACAGTTAAGGCTGCATGCGACAATAATTGAGTTATCTTCCTGAGCCTGCAGACTGCCTAAAATGATGATTCTGGGAGGTGTGAACTCCCACAGCCCTGCTCCATTTATCACATTGGGATGCTGTTTCAAAAGCCCAACTGTGCCATTTTAATATTTAACATTAACTATTTCACTGTTCATCACTTTAGTGGATGCAAAGGAGAAGAAGAGAAGCCCACGGTTGGGAGAAACTGGAAATTGCTGCAGGGAAAGAAATGCAAAAGAGAGACAAAGAGAGGGAGAAGGAGAGAAACAGAAAAAAGAGAGTGGGGAAGGAAGAGAAACAAAGGGCAGGAACAGAGGACATATATGCGGGAGCATATTTTCTCACTGACTGATGTTAAATGTGTCAATAATACACTTGACAAGAATTAAATACTGCAGTGATAATAACAAAGTAACAGCCATGTCATACCTTGATCTTTGTGCAATCCTCCCATTGACATGAATGGATGTTCTGGTGTGGATGGAGTGTAGTATGTAGTCTTCAATGTTTGCTCCAGGCCACGGACCATAATTAAAAATAAAATTTGGCTCTTACCACAGAAGGAGCATGACACCCCTGAGCTATTTTAATGTGCCCTAGCCATGCCCATGCCCTCTGGGGGGGGCAGGAGGGTACCTTCTTCGCTGGGAATAGAAGAAAGTTAGCATATAGCACTACTGCAGTGGCTGTACACTAGTTCTACGCACAAGGACAGTCCTCGGGTAGCTGGTTAAGCCAGCTTTACAATTAGTTTGCATCACCAGAGCATTGCAAAACAACGGGGGCTGGGCAGCATTTAGCCCAATATCCGTGTATGATATAAATTGTTATAGGGATACATAGTTTTTCCGCATCACACATATTTTGGATGTGGTTCCAACCATTGTAATTTCAAGATGGTTTAATTTTCATATAATGTTAATCATAGTTTTTATGTAGGTCTGTGTTATGTCTGGGGAAAGAAATGACTAGGAAATTTGTTCTGGATTGAACTACTAGACAAGGCACATGGTACATGTAATATACATAAACATATTACTATATCTTTGAATTTACCTACTGGCCACATCTTAAATTTCATTTCTATGCAAGAGAATAGTACCCTCTTGTACGCTTAATTAAGCCCTAAATTATTTAAAGCCTTGTTAATTTTTTCAGCTGTTATTGTTGTATTCTCAGCTCGTGTGTGTGTGTGTGTGTGTACTAGGCGAGTGCAGAGACAGAGTGGGACAAATCCACATCTGTTGTAAACTGCCATAGCTCCACTGACTTCTGCACCAGAGAGAAACTATACGATAATGGGAAGTGGAATATAGGTTTTTTGGCATGAGTTTGTAGTGATCCATGTTACTAATGAGTGGCCCAGTCACAAGTCAGTGGGAGTAACGGGTGTAGAATTGGACCCCAAGTCGGGATTTCTTATTGGTTTCTAATTGCATTTTTGTAATAGATGGAAGGAGGTGAGAGTGGGGAGAGTCTGGTGGAAGGAGAGGTGAGGAGACTGAATGAAGAAATTGGCACCCTTCTTGGCAATTCTCGCACTTCCTCTACACATAAACGGTGCTCAGATGTGTGGTCAATAGGGAGCTCTCTTCCTGAATGTGATTTTTTGCACCTCTCTCAGCTAACTTTGACATCCACATGCAAAGTGAAGCTCTCAGGTGGATTTGTCATATTCTCTGATGATTTTGAATCGACAAACCAAAAACTGAATTATGCTAATCTGGGCAAAGTTTGGCCACCCCAGTTTTCAAATGATACATTTTGGTGTAAAACATCTGTTGCTGCATTTGTTATAAACACAATCATCAGAGAGTCTTTTTCATTTGTATTTCCTTTGTTAAAAGCATCTCATTGAGTATTTCCTATCACATATCTATATCTTATTACATTGTAACCAATGCTGTCGATTAAGCAATCGATCACAGGATTAACTCAAAAACTTAGTCGTGATTAATTGCAGTTTTAATCACATTGTTAAACAATAGAATACCAATTGATATTTATAAAATATTTTGGATGTTTTCCTACATTCTCATATATATTGTATTCTGCATTGTAGTTGAAATCAAAGTGTACATTTTTATTATAAATATTTGCACGGTAAAAATGATAAACAAAAGAAATAGTATTTTTGGTTCACCTTATACAAGTACTGTAGTGCAATCTCTTTGTCACGAAAGTGCAATTTACAAACGTACATTTTTTTTACATAACTGCACTCAAAGACAAAACAATGTAAAACTTCAGAGCCTACAAGTCCACTCAATCCTACTTCTTGTTCAGCCAATCGCTAAGAGAATCAAGTTTGTTTACATTTACAGGAGATAATGCTGCCTGCTTCTTGTTTACAGTGTCACCTGAAAGTGAGAACAGGCATTTGCATGACACTTTTGTAGCCGGCATTGCAAGGCGTTACAGATATGCCAGACATTCGTATGCCCTTTCATGCTTCGGCCACCATTCCAGTGGACATGCTTCCATGCTGATGGTGCTTGTTAAAAAAAATAAATAAAAGCATTAATTAAATTTGTGACTGAACTCCTTGGGGGGAGAATTGTATGTCTCCTGCTCTGTTTTACCCGCATTCTGCCACATATTTCATATTATAGCAGTCTTGGATGATGACCCAGCACATGTTGTTCATTTTAAGAAAACTTTCATTGCCGATTTGCTAAAATACAAAGAAGGTACCAATGTGAGATTTCTAAAGATAGCTACAGCACTCGCCCCAAGGTTTAAGAATCTGAAATGCCGTCCAAAGTCTGAGAGAGACAAGGTGTGGCACATGCTTTCGGAAGTCTTAAAAGAGCAACACTCCGATGCAGAAACTACAGAACCCAAACCACCAAAAAAGAAAATCAACCTTCTGCTGGTGGCATCTGACTCAGATAATGAAAATGAATATGCCTCAGTCTGCACTGGTTTGGATTGTTATCGAGCAGAACCTGTCAACATGGACTCATATCCCCTGGAACAGTGGTTGAAGCATGAAGGGACATACAAATCTCTAGTGCATCTGGCACGTAAATATCTTGTGACGCTGGCTACAACAGTGCCATGAGAATGCCTGTTCTCACTTTCAGGTGACATTGTAAACAAGAAGCAGGCAGCATTATCTCTTGCAAATGTAAACAAACTTGTTTTGTCTGAGCGACTGGCTGAACAAGAAGTAGGACTGAGTGGACTTGCAGGCTTTAAAATTTTACATTGTTTTATTTTTGAATGCAATTTTTTGTACTTAATTCTACATTTGTAAGTTCAACTTTCATGATAAAGACATTGCACTACAATACTTGTAATAGGTGAATTGAAAAATACTATTTCTTTTGTTTTTTTTACAGTTCAGGTACTTCTAATCAAAATTAAATGTAAAGTGAGCACTGTACACTTTTGATTCTGTGTTGTAATTGAAATCAATATATTTGACAATGTAGAAAACATCCAAAAATATTTAAATAAATGGTATTCTATCATTGTGTAACAGTGCGATTAATTTTTTTAATCATTTAACAGCCCTAATTGTAGCTGATCTCACACGGGACAAATAGCTCTCTCTGCTGGAGTCTGGATGTACAGCTCTGTGCACTTGGTTCTCACAAGACTGTCTTTAGCAGGCCTGTGGTCCTGCTTGCCACTAATGTGGCCGTTCTGTTAGATTTGCGTGTTTTAAACAGTAGATATTAGGACTCAATATGGAAAACTGACTTTTTTAAAATCAGTTTTTTAATGCGAAATATCTGTCAATAGAATGAACTTATAAAGGAACTATTCTACTTTAAAAAGTGTTAAAAACTCTAAAGATCAGGAGCTTTTGGATTAGCTTAAGTTATTTCTGTGTATTTTGCCTTTGATTTATTTTTTAAAGTTATAGCTCCATACCAAGCTTTGCCTAATCCTCCATCTCTGCTTTTTAGAAGAAAGTGCTGACTACCTGCAGCCTTCTAACTTTGCAGTCATCTCCCTGATTGGAACTCTTCTGCAAAACGTACATCAGAAATCAAAACTTCTTTTAAAGCATGATATTACTTCAATGATACTTTTCACTGCAAATTTTTTCAGCCTCAGAAATTCCTGGCAGCATGCCAGGATTCCTCTGCCTTCTTGAAAGTTAAGTTTTCTTTAGTGGGACCCTTCCTTTTTTGTCAATGTCATTCTGCTGAAACAGGATGCGGGAAAAAGAAAACCTTGGTTTTGCTAATAAAAATTAAACATTTTGTTATCACCCTAGCATCAGAATAATATTTAGAACTGGTCAATTTTTTTTCAAATAGACGTCTTTCATTGGAAAAAAATGCCTTTTTTAAAAAATGGAAGTGTTTAACAATTCTTTTTAAAAATTCTGTTGTTTTTTTTCCCCAGCACAACTGGAGACTGAACAATTTAGACTTTGTTGTTGTTGTTGTTGTTGTTGAATTTTTTCCTATCCTCTCTCCCCATCTCTCCCTTTTCAAGTGTCAAAAGGAAAAAATGAAGGACGACGGAAAAGAAAATAAGGGAACTGGTGAGGGAGAAAAGATGAGTGAAAAAATACTAACTTGTCCAAATTTGAAAACTGAAAACGTTCAATAAAAATTGTCACAAAATATTGACTAAACAAAAACCTTGCAGGGAGAAAAATTACTTCACTTATTTTTGCAATTCCCCCTTACCCCCCGCACACACACACATTTAGACTATCTCTAATGGCAATAGAAAAAGGATATTTTCACTTTCCTGTGCATGATCCAGCTGTATAGCTTATCTACTCAAGAGTCCTTGAGGAACACACAGCACCTTTACAATTATCTCATAAATGCACTTCAGTATATGAATTAACTTTATAGTATGTCTGGTTAATTTCTTGTTTCTAACTCTGAATTTCCTTTATAATAGCACTTTCCTATGTCCACACTATAGGGTAAATCCTCTTTGGAGTACTCATTATCTAAATGCCTTACTCAGGAGCAGGAGCAGCTTCTATTGAGTTCATCCTCAAAATACCCCAGAGGCAGGAGTAAAAGTTACTTAAAGAAGTCCTGAGCAGGGGGCGTGGCCCCAACCGGAAGAGGCTGGGCTTTTAAATACCTGGGCCCTTTAAATCAAGATTTAAAGGCTCCAGCTGTGGCTGGAAGCCCCGGGGCCTTTAAATCACCCCGGGAGCCAGGGCCAGTGCAACCACTAGGCGAACTAGGTGGCTGCCTAGGGTGCCAAGTGGTTGGGGGCGGCCAAAAGAGCCCTCCGGGGAGGCGGTGAAGCGGAGGTGAGCTGGGGCAGAGGGGCGCGGGGAGGGCCGCCTGCAGCAAGTAACGGGGGGGAGGGGTGGCGCACAGGAGAACCGCTACTCGCCCCAGCTCACCTCTGCTCTGCCTCCTCCTCTGAGCGTGCCGCCCCACTCTGCTTCTCTCCCTCCCAGGCTTGCGTGCCAAACAGCTGGTTGGTGCCGCAAGCCTGGGAGGCGGGAGAAGCGGCAACATGCTTGGGGAGGAGAGCAGAGGTGAGCTGGGGCGGGGAGTTGCCTCACGGCTCCCCGAGGGAAGAGGGGGCGGCGGGGAGCTGCCGTGGGGGGGGTACCTCAGGGTGGAGGGGGGCGGCGGGGAGCTGCCGCAGGGAGGGCGCTTCAGGGTGGAGGGGGGGCGAGAGCCCTGCCACCACTACCCCAGGGCTCTGGCAGCAGGGCCCCAGGGTAGCAGCGGCAGGGCTGCGGCAGTGATTTAAAGGGCCCAGGGCTCCCCACAGCGGCTTACTTACACCTCTGCCCACAGGTAGGAAGGTATGTATAACTATCCCCACGTTCCAGATGGGGAAATAAGCACAAAGAATTTAAAACTAGCCCAAGGTCACAGAGAAAGTGAATATCATAGCTGGATTTAGAATTTGGGAATTCCTAATTCCAGAGATCCAGATTCAAACCACTGAGCTAAACTTCTCTCAGTTATAGAAATGTAGGCTGTCTGCCTAGTTTCAGTCATTTTTGTTTCCTTTCAACTAGCCTAGTGCTGTGTGTTTGTGTACACATTATTATTGTGTATACATCAATATTTTGTGTTTGACTACATTTTGGTTACCTTTTCCCATCTGTGTTGGTGTCTGTCTTGATAGCTTTGGGAGGACTTTTGAAATATGTTCTGGCCTCTTTTAGTCAAGTATTTGAACACTAGATGATGTTGTCCAAGGTGTCTGAACCAAGAGGCCATGATGCCAGGGCAGGTTGTCGGAGAGTGCCAGCTTAATGCTATAATACCCAATGGTCCACAGTTGAATATGTGAATATGAGTGATCTCTTTTCTTATTTTTTAAAAATAGGGTTTCTGTTAGAATGGTGTTCATTTCAGTTCATTTATAATTTTGTTCAGCAATAGAATGATGGTTGTACTGAAGATACGTTTAATTTAATTTATGTGGTTTCATACATATTTTATCTTTAACAAATATCACAATGACAATTTCTGGAAATATTTTCTATTTTTGTTATTTCTTATTTTAACAGATTCTAATAATTCTAATATTCCATTAATTCTATTAATTAATCATAGAATCATAGAATATCAGAGTTGGAAGGGACCTCTGGAGGCCATCTAGTCCAACCCCCTGCCCAGAGCAGGACCAATCCCAACTAAATCATCCCAGCCAGTGCTTTGTCAAGACTGACCTTAAAAACTTCTAAGGAAGGCGATTCCACCACCTCCCTAGGCAACGCATTCCAATGTTTCAACACCCTCCTAGTGAAAAAGTTTTTCCTAATATCCAACCTAAATCTCCCCCACTGCAACTTGAGACCATTACTCCTTGTCCTGTCATCTTCTATCACTGAGAATAGTCTAGATCCATCCTCTTAGGATCCACCTTTCAGGTAGTTAAAAGCAGCTATCAAATCCCCCCTCATTCTTCTCTTCCGTAGACTAAACAATCCCAGTTCCCTCAGCCTCTCCTCATAAGTCATGTGTTCCAGACCCCTAATCATTTTTGTTGCCCTTCGCTGGACTCTCTCCAATTTCTCCACATCCTTCTTGTAGTGTGGGGCCCAAAACGGGACACAGTACTCCAGATGAGGCCTCACCAATGTCGAATAGAGGGGAACGATCACGTCCCTCGATCTGCTGGCAGTGCCCCTACTTATACACCCCAAAATGCCATTGGCCTTCTTGGCAACAAGGGCACACTGTTGACCCTTATCCAGCTTCTCGTCCACTGTCACCCGTAGGTCCTTCTCTGCAGAACTGCTGCCTAGCCATTCGGTCCCTAATCTGTAGCGGTGCATGGGATTCTTCCATCCTAAGTGCAGGTCTCTGCACTTGTCCTTGTTGAACCTCATCAGATTTCTTTTGGCCCAGTCCTCCAATTTGTCTAAGTCCCTCTGTATCCTATCCCTACCCTCCAGCGTATCTACCACTCTTCCCAGTTTAATGTCATCCGCAAACTTGCTGAGGGTGCAATCCACACCATCCTCCAGATCATTAATGAAGATATTGAACAAAACCGGCCCGAGGACTGACCCTTGGGGCACTCCACTTGATACCATTTCTAGTGGTCTGCAAGAGTTTACGCCTTTGCTGCATCATTGGCCCCCTCTCCCAACCGCTCAGTAATCCCAGTAGGGGATGGTGTGTCATAGGGTTCTGGATTCATGCCTGAAGAGGTATCATTGTGACACTGACCCTGTAGAACTTTACTGAGTATGTTAAGGCTGATCTTAACGTCTGCCCTGAATTAGCCCATGAAAGCATGACTCTTTCAAGAGCCTTGTTGACAGGATCAGAGAGAGGTTGGGAGAATCAGTATGAATAGCTCTGGCCATCATGGATTCCTCATTATCTGTGCAGCTCTGAAGAGGACTGGCTGTTTTTGTGAGCTGGATTCCCTTCTAATTCGTTGTGGGGAGCTAAACCCAACTCACAATAGAAGGCTATGTAGGAAACTCCATAAAGGGAACCTCAGAGTTTCTTCAGACCTGCATGGAAGTAGCCCACTATGGGGATGGTGTGACCTATCATTATTACTGGCAATTTTAAACTTGAATTGGTCAAGATACTTGTGGGTGTACCATGTGCACTGTATTAACAATTTCTGAAGCTGTGATTACCATAGTTTCTTTTCTGTCAAAATACTGTCCAGATTTTTCACACAGGTACATGCATAGATGCTGGAACTACGGGTGCTGGGGTTGCTGCTGCACCCCCTGGCTTGAAGTGGCTTCCATCATATACAGGGTTTACAGTTTGGTTCAATGGCTTTCAGCACCCCGACTATAAAAATTGTTCCAGCACCCCATGAGTAAATGCAGTTCCCACTGAGTTCAATTGGTGCCCTGGGCAGAAAGTGGCCTTGTTTACATTACCAGCTGCATCACGGTCCTGCTTACAAATAACAAGTATATAAATAAAAAACCTATTATATTCTTGTCATATTAACAAACATTTATTAGCAAACGATGGGAAGTCCTTTACGTTTAATATTATCCCTTGTGATTACCCATTTTCCAAAAACAAGAGATAAAAAAAAATCTACCTACAATCTTTAACTTCTCCAGTATCCTGAGTTTCCTTATTCATCAGCCCAAAAGTTAAAAAAACCAATACAGTGTTGTTGTTAGGAAAAAAAATGTCTGACAAGAAGGTCTTCAGAGTTATGAGAGTCCTAATTCTACAGTCTGCTTCATGTGAGGGGCATTGTTTAGCAGGAACTTAAGGCTCTGTCCACACTTACAGTCATTTAAGTAAAGTATCTTACCAATCTTTGGTATTGCTCCTATATTCCGTGCACTCCTAAAACTCCTCAAGTTTATAGGAGGTTTGAGTGTGATAGGAATGCAGAATCTGTCCCCTTGTCCAGCTGTTTCAAAGACTAGTGTTTCTTCTTTTATGGAGCACTCACTTCAGTTGGTGTAAATGAGTATAGCTCCATTGACCTTGGCTCTATTAAAATCAGTGGGATGTCAATGGCAATCAGATCAGCCACCAAGTGAGCAGTCATAGCTAAAAGACTGTGGGACACGTCTTCATTTGATGTAAATTGGCATACCTCCAGGTGTAAATCAGTAGTTCCATAGAAGTGTCATTCGTTTTAATAGAATTTGAATTGGACGGGTCCTTGCTTTGAATCTACTTGTAAAAATCTACAACGTGTGTGTGTGTGTGATACATGAATGTGTGCACACACTGAAGTACGTAGGGGATTGAAAATGTACTGTGGACACCTCTCACAATAATATTCCCCCAGTCCATGTGGTCCACAGGTTCAAACAAAAAGCACAGGTTTAACCAATGGGGCTGAGATATATTCATCTGAACATCTCTCATACCATTGTTATAACATGTATCAAGGTTTTAGAACTCCTATTTGTATAGTTAGATAAGGTCACCTTGCCCCCTTGATAGCCAGAAAAGGGAGAAAGTTTTAAAAGTCCCTCAAGACTTGTGCTACTCGCAAAAGAAAAGAACCTTCCAGAAAGATACCAAGTCTCTTCCTGTTTCTTCCCTACAAAAGAAAAAGGACACTAAACTTTCTAAACTACTACATGCCACAAGGGGCCACAGCAATGGTTCCCTCAACCCACCCAGCAATATTGGTAACCTATCCAACTATACTCTTAGCCCAGCAGAAGCAGCTGTCCTATCTCGGGGCCTCTCCTTCTGCCCCTCCACCCCTGTGAACATGATACAGTTCTGTGGTGACCTAGAATCCTATTTTCGACGTCTCTGACTCAAGGAATATTTCCAACACACCTCTGAACAACATACTAATCCACAGAGACCTCCCTACCAACACTACAAAAAGAAGGATTCTAGGTGGACTCCTCCTGAAGGTCGAGACAGTAGACTGGACTTCTACATAGAGTGCTTCCGCCGACATGCACGGGCTGAAATTGTGGAAAAGCAGCATCACTTGCCCCACAACCTCAGCTGTGCAGAACACAATGCCATCCACAGCCTCAGAAACAAAAAGGCATCATAATCTGACATCATAATCAAAAAGGCTGACAAAGGAGGTGCTGTCGTCATCGTGAATAGGTCGGAATATGAACAAGAGGCTGCTCGGCAGCTCTCCAACACCGCTTTCTACAAGCCATTACCCTCTGATCCCACTGAGAGTTACCAAAAGAAACTACAGCATTTGCTCAAGAAACTCCCTGAAAAAGCACAAGAACAAATCCGCACAGACACACCCCTGGAACCCCGACCTGGGATATTCTATCTACTACCCAAGATCCATAAACCTGGAAATCCTGGGCACCCCATCATCTCAGGCATTGGCACCCTGACAGCAGGATTGTCTGGCTATGTAGACTCCCTCCTCAGGCCCTATGCTACCAGCACTCCCAGCTACCTTTGAGACACCACTGACTTACTGAGGAAACGACAATCCATCGGTGATCTTCCTGATAACACCATCCTGGCCACTATGGATGTAGAAGCCCTCTACACCAACATTCCCCACAAAGATGGACTACAAGCCGTCAAGAACACTATCCCCGATAATGTCACGGCTAACCTGGTGGCTGAACTTTGTGACTTTGTCCTTACCCATAAATATTTTACATTTGGGGACAATGTATACCTTCAAATCAGCGGCACTGCTATGGGTACCCGCTTGGCCCCACAGTATGCCAACATTTTTATGGCTGACTTAGAACAACGCTTCCTCAGCTCTCGTCCCCTAATGCCCCTACTCTACTTGCACTATATTGATGACATCTTCATCATCTGGACCCATGGAAAAGAAGCCCTTGAGGAATTCCACCATGATTTCAACAATTTCCATCCCACCATCAACCTCAGCCTGGTCCAGTCCACACAAGAGATCCACTTCCTGGACACTACAGTGCTAATAAACGATGGTCACATAAACACCACCCTATACCGGAAACCTACTGACTGCTATTCCTATCTACATGCCTCCAGCTTTCACCCTGACCACACCACACGATCCATTGTCTACAGCCAAGCTCTGCAATACAACTGCATTTGGTCCAACCCCTCAGACAGAGACAAACACCTACAAGATCTCTATCAAGCATTCTTACAACTACAATACCCACCTGCAGAAGTGAAGAAACAGATTGATAGAGCCAGAAGAGTTCCCAGAAGTCACCTACTACAGAACAGGCCTAACAAAGAAAATAACAGAACACCACTAGCCGTCACCTTCAGCCCCCAACTAAAACCTCTCCAACACATTATCAAGGATCTACAACCTATCCTGAAGGATGACCCAACACTCTCACAAATCTTGGGAGACAGGCCAGTCCTTGCCTACAGACAGCCCCCCAGCTTGAAGCGAATACTCACCAGCAACCACATACCACACAACAGAACCACTAACCCAGGAACCTATCCTTGCAACAAAGCCCGTTGCCAACTGTGCCCACATATCTATTCAGGGGACACCATCACAGGGCCTAATAACATCAGCCACACTATCAGAGGCTTGTTCACCTGCACATCTACCAATGCGATATATGCCATCATGTGCCAGCAATGCCCCTCTGCCATGTACATTGGTCAAACTGGACAGTCTCTACGTAAAAGAATAAATGGACACAAATCAGATGTCAAGAATTATAACATTCATAAACCAGTTGGAGAACACTTCAATCTCTCTGGTCACGCGATTACAGACATGAAAGTTGCGATATTACAACAGAAAAACTTTAAATCCAGACTCCAGCGAGAGACTGCTGAATTGGAATTCATTTGCAAATTGGATACAATTAACTTAGGCTTGAATAGAGACTGGGAGTGGCTAAGTCATTATGCAAGGTAACATATTTCCCCTTGTTTTTTCCTCCCCCCCCCCGCCCCCAGACATTCTTGTTAAACCCTGGATTTGTGCTGGAAATGGCCCACCTTGATTATCATACACATTGTAAGGAGAGTGATCACTTTAGATAAGCTATTATCAACAGGAAAGGGGTTTTTTTGGGGGGGAGGAGTGTTGGGGGGGAGGGGAGAAAACCTGGATTTGTGCTGGAAATGGCCCACCTTGATTATCATACACATTGTAAGGAGAGTGATCACTTTACATAAGCTATTACCAGCGGGAGAGTGGGGTGGGGGGAGAGAAACTTTTGTAGTGATAATCACCCATTTTTTCATGGTTTGTGTGTATAAAAACGTCTTCTGTACTTTCCACAGTATGCATCCGATGAAGTGAGCTGTAGCTCATGAAAGCTTATGCTCAAATAAATTGATTAGTCTCTAAGGTGCCACAAGTACTCCTTTTCTTTTTGCAAATACAGACTAACACGGCTGTTACTCTGAAACCTGTCTTTCTCTGTTTTCCTTTCTACTTGGGTTGGAGTCTTCTTTAT
The DNA here is from genome assembly GCF_965152235.1 of Eretmochelys imbricata. NCBI lineage: Eukaryota > Metazoa > Chordata > Testudines > Cheloniidae > Eretmochelys > Eretmochelys imbricata. The sequence continues at coordinate 249,334,861 of NC_135573.1, forward strand.
TTTGAAGTGTTCATATCTTCAGAAAACTAGCTATATTAAAAAGAGCACAATTTTATGTGACATATCTGCTTACTTTACTGGCAAAGGGCCTACTTCAAATCCTGTTGAAATCAATAGAAGTTTTGCCATGTATTTCAGTGGGGGGTGGACCCAGGACCTAAAATAAAGTTTTGTTCCTGTTAAAGACAGTGCAGCAGTGGCCCCATCAACAAAATTGTCAGTTAAAGTCCTGTTCTAGGATCTTTATTACTGGCGATGTTGCTAATACTTTGCAACCTTCCAGAATATGAATGTGGGTCACAATGTAGAACCAAGACCCAAGTGAGGAACACATAGACAGTTAGAATATTAATTAGAAATCTTAAATAAGAAGGACCACAGGTGGTCTAAAGAGCACTGGTTGGTCTTATGGTGTTATCTAGTTCTGCTTATTTCCAGTTGCTAAACTGCTTTATAAAACAGATAAAAATACATTCAAGTCTATTCTAATATTACTTTTTCATACTAAAAAATTGCTGTACTTGCCACAAGGATGCTCTTTGATCTGTGCAACTATTAATGGGGGAAAGGTATACACAGACTATCTCCATGTTAAAATGTGGTCAACACGATGAAGTTTAAGAACCCCTGTTTTAGTGCATATAATTATTTCTAGAAACTATTTTAATAGTTAAATTAATAATGCAAATAATTGAAAACCAATACAAGCATGCTAGCATAAGATTCACATAGGATAGAGGTAAATTTAGGTCAGTAATGAAGAACAACTCTCTCTACTGTAAACTTATCTCTGCAGGTGTCTGTACTTTGCCTATCAAAATCAGATAATGATGAACTGGAAAGAGTGGTAATTATGTAAGACACAGAAAGAACAGATATTGGTTTGCAAATTTCAGTCTCAATTTGCAGTGTTGTCTGCTAGAAACATATTTTTTTCATTTGTAAACCTAACAAGTTTATTTGGAAGTCTGGAAGAGAATAAATATTGAACCACACAGTATAATTTTAAGTAACATTTTATTACTATGATAGTCCTTTAATAGAAGTTATGTGTTAAACCATAGAATACTGGTACTTAGCATCTGCCTTCATTCTTTGCAGTTACATTACCTCCATACTATGTATAAATATTTTCCAAATATATCCTAATAAGTTTGGTGTTTCAGTGACAGACATGTTCAGTTGTAACACAAAAGTACAACACAAAATTATTTATCTATACTTTCCCCCCCAAATTTCACTACTGAACAGGTTCTGGGGCAAGTTTGTTTTTTTTAATAAAGCTACTTAATCAGACTTTCAATATATTGAAGTTTAAAGTCACATTTTAAAACTTAAGCACACTTTTTAAATTTAAATATCTTATTTTTAATTTAAATGTGTAAGGTTAAAGCTAATTATTATGTAATTACAATTTCAGATATATAAATATTTTGTTGGAATACTGATCTTCCTACCATAAGACCTGATCTTACAAACACTTACTGTTGTGTTCTGATTAGTCCCATTGACTTATAAAGAACTATCCAGGGAGGGAGTGTATGCAGGATTGGGCCTTAAATTACAAAAGATTTCAAACTGGGTTGGAAGCTTATAAATGGCATATTATTATAACATCTACTATGACCCCTAATTATACAATAAATGAGTATTTGTATGCATTTCTTATATTCTGTTCTGTCTCCAATTAATAATACTGCTTAGCCATTTCTAGGAGGGAATCGCTCTTGAACTGTTCACTTTCCATTTTTCTGTGAGCATCACCACTACTAACAAGACCACCCCATTGTCTTACCATGTGGCCTTGCTCCTGAAAGGTTATCAGATGTAGGTCTAAGGCATTATGCTGTCTTTTATTAGGCTGAATATTAAAAGCATGGTCTAGCAATTTGCTTTGGATTTTTTTTCTGTGGATCTATTCCCATTATACATACTGGATCAAAGATGGCCAATGGGCTTTTTGTGCTTATTTTTGAAAAGCATGATACAAAACATGCAAACAACATCAACAAAAAAAGAGAACCTGTACTTGTGTTGTATCAACCAGGCAAGGTACTAATAAGCTTCAACAGGACTTTATTTTCAAAGTGGAAACCTCTTTACCAAGCTGCTGCTGCTGCACCCTCTGTAGCTCTCTCCCAGCCTCTCAACTCCTCCCCCTCCTTCCAGTTTCCTGTCTGTTCAGATTCCCAACAGCCAGTGCTCCCAATTCTAATAATTACAAGCAACATCTAAACACCATATTGCCTCCTCTCTTAAGAAACTCTCCCAATTAAAATGAACGTTATTGTTCTAACCACAGGAACAAATACGAAACAAGACACTATACTGTTGGCAGAAATATTACACTGAAAACACTGTAGATACTACATAACGTAGTCTCTAGTCCAGACAGGTGGTCATCTGGGTCTGACAGGCCGTCTCTCAAGCCCCGGTTCCAGTGCAATGTCTTGTTGTGTTGGTACTACGGTGAAGTCATCCAATGCAGACTGGGTGTTGGCATAATCTCCTCTTGGTGCATGGGCAGGTGCAAGGTAAGAAGCATTCCATACCTGCCCATAAGAAAGTCGATAGGTGTAAGGTCCTTTCTTCTCTATGATTTTAAAAGGAGCTGTGAATTTATGGTCCCCTTTGCGTAAAATTCCAGGTTTCCATATTCTAATGAAGGAACCACGCTCAAACTTTGGTTTCTTAGCACCCCGCTGCTTGTCTGTGAAAGCCTTAGACTTTGCTTGGTTCTGTTCAACTGTTTTTCTCACATCATCCTTGTTTGGAACATCAGGTCATGCCTTTAACAATCCAGCAATGTTCAGTTTAGTATTCATCTGTTTCCCATGCAGTAACTGTGCGGGTGATCTTTGCGTTGTGACATGTCGTGTAGCTCGGTATGCTTGCAAGAAATCAGTAGTGAAGGGTATCCACAATCGCCCTTCCAGTTTAGCCGTTTGCAAACTCTCTTTCAAACTTCTGTTAAACCGTTCGATTTCCCCGTTGGCTTGAGGGTAATATAGGGATGACCTTCTGTGTAAAATGTTCCTCTGTGCTAGAAAAGTTTCAAACTCCAGGGAAGTAAATTGACTACCATTATCTGAAACCAGTTCTTTGGGGTTACCTTCCCTGCTAAAAACTGAAGAGAGGAACTTAATTACTGTAGCAGAAGAGATTTGTGATGTAAATGCTACCTCAGGCCATTTACTGAAATAGTCTATTAAAGCGATGGCATAACGGCAGTCAATTGGAGCAGTATTAAAGGGTCCTACAATGTCAATCGCCACTTTTTCCTATGCAGATTCAGGAAGAGGAACAGGCTGTAATGGAGGGGTACATGTCACTGCTGTCTTACCATGCATTTGGCAAGTGACACAGGATTTTATGAGTGCTTCAGTTTGAGAGTCCACCTCTGGCCACCAATACAGATCCCATAGTCATTGTTTGGTTCGGACAATTCCTTGATGAGTATTGTGTGCCAGGTGTATGAGTTTTGACTGTAATTCTTCCGGCACAAGGAGCCGGTGTGTACCTCGTAGTACACAGCCATCAAACAAAGAAAGTTCATCCTGAACTCTAAAATAAGGCAGCAAAACTGGGTCAAGGTTTTTAGGGTGACTGGGCCATCTCTTTGTCAGAAATTCCCGTAGTTTTTGTTGAATTGGACACGCTGAACAAGCAGCTTGAAATAGTTCTCTTGTAACTGCAGTGAGAGTGCTTGTAATAAACGCAACCTCTACATCCTCATCCTCCGGTGGACCATCTGGTGAAGGCAAAGGCAGGCGGGAAAGGCAATCGGCGACCACATTTTGGTTTCCAGGCTTATATTCCAGTTCATAATTGAAAGAGTAGTCGTGCAGACCATCGAGCAATACGGTATCCTGCTCTTCCCAGTCCTTTCATGGTGAGCAATGTTGTCAAAGGGCTGTGGTCTGTGCGCAACTTGAATGTGCGGCCCCACAGGAAAGTTCTCCATTTTTCAGTAGCCAAGACACAAGCAAGTGCTTCTTTTTCGACTGTAGAATATTTTCTCTCCGCATTACTTAGTGTCCTTGAAGCAAATGCAGCAGTCCTCTCTGTGTTGTCCTCATGCAGTTGTGTGAGAACAGCCCAAAGTCCATAATCAGAAGCATCAGTAGTTACAATTGTGGGCAACACAGGACTGAATAGTGCAAGTACTGGACTATGTACAATCAAGTCTTTCACCGTTTTGAAACTAGCTTGTGCATCCATTGTCCACACTAAGGTTGAACTTCTCTGTAGTAATTCCTGTAACGGTTCAATGACAGAAGCATAATTGGGAATTAATTTTGCATACCAGGAGGTAAGACCCAAGAAGGAACGTAAGGTTTGCAAATCTGTTGGTGGAGGAGCATTTGAAATTGCCAGGATATGATCTAGATCAGGTTTTAGTCCAGCCTATGAAATTGTATGCCCCAGAAAGGAGAGTTCAGTTTGTCTAAATTTGCATTTGGACCTATTGAGCTAGAGGCCTGCTGTGCTGATGCAGTTTAGTACAGACTGCAGGCTATTGTCATGCTCCTCAGAAGTATTTCCAAACACGATAATATCATCCAGATAGCACTGAACTCCATGTTGATTCTTCAGAATCAATTACATCATTTTTTTGAAAGGCACTTGGGGCAGATGCGAGACCGTATGGAACACGTTTAAAATGAAATAGTCCCTCATGTGTAATAAATGCTGTGAGGTCTCTGCTATCTTCATGCAACTTAACCTGGTGGTATGCACTCTGCAAATCAAGAGTAGAAAGCATCTTTGCTCCACAGAGTTCTGCAAATACTTCTTCTATGTGAGGAAGAGGATGGCTGTCAATCACAACAGTTTTATTTGGCTTCCTTAAGTCCACAGAAAGGTGAATGCCTCCACCCTTCCTCTGCGTCACTACTATAGGTGAAACCTATTCCGAGGAGTCGATCTCTTCAATAATGTCCTTTTGAACAAGTTTTCTAAGTTCCTCTGAAACAGCTTCCCTGGCTGAAAATGGTAAGCGCCGTAACTTCTGTCATACAGGCACACATTATTCCGCATTTTAACTTTATACAGAAACCCATAAGCACAGCCAAGTTTCTTCTCAACCTGATTTTGGGTCCCAGCTGAAACTGTTGTGTGAACCGCAAGAGTGCTTTGCTGAGGAAGATCAATTCATCCATTAACTACCCTGAGATTTAAAGCAGCCAATAAATCTCTGCCAAGGATAGGAGTGCCTTTGTGGACAATGTAGAACTCTGCAGTTACAGAGCAATCACCAAAAGTAACTATTACTGGCAGGCAGCCATGTACTGGAATATGGTTTTTCAAATAGCACACCAAGTGAAGTTTGGGTTCAGTAAGAGGCACATCTTTAAAGTAATGCAGATAGATGGAATCAGGTAGTATAGATACTGCTGAGCCAGTGTCCAACATTAGCTGAATAGTGTGTGGTTTGCCTGAGGGTATGGCGGAAACATTTGCAGTGCACTTTATCTGTTCTGGAATATGTGCAGTAGTTATTTTGTCCACGCTCAGCACAGTAACATCTGGTATTGTAACTCATGCACCTGTTGATTGAACTGGCTACTGCGACATACTTCAGCAAAATGTCCAATCTTTTTGCAATGATTGCACTGAGCTACTTTTGCCGGACATCTTGTGTAGCTTGCATGGTGTTGTGGGTATCCCAGCAAAAGCATGCTTTTACTGTATTTTGAATTTGCTGATTCAGTGGTTTTTCATTAGTTTTCCTCTTGCAATTGTGTGTCTGCAGTGATAGTGAACTTTTCTGCAAAGGAGTCACAGCCTGGACGGTGCCTCCTGTATCCATGCTCATTATTTTGGCTTTAGTTGTAGCTGACTCAATCTGAGTAGCAATGGTTATTGCGTTTTCTAGTGTAAGTTGTGGTTCTAGAAGTAAATGTTCTCTTACATGAAGCATGGTTGTTTTCTCAATGAGCTGGTCTCTAATCATCTCATCTGCCATATTCTCAAAGTCACAAATTACAGACTCCTCAGGGAAGCAATATAATGCATTATAGTTTCCCCTGGTTTCTGCTCATGCTGGTGAAATCTGTAGCGATTAGCTACTACATTCACTTTTGGCACAAAAAAATTCTTTAATGCAGTGAGTGCAGTCTCATATTTATCGTCTGCAAGGGGAAAAGTGTAAAATATATGCTGCCCTTCTCCTCCAAGGCAGTGGATTAGCAGAGCATGCTTTCTTACTTCAGAAATCTCTGTAGTACTGTTTGCAAGCAGATAAGTCTCAAACATATGGATCCAGGTAGTAAAAGCAATTGGAGGCTCACCTGGGCTTTGCAGAAAGTGTGCAGATGGGTTGAGAGGCAGAAGATCCATCCTCGTTGCCAAAATGTTGTATCAACCAGGCAAGGTACTAACAAACTTCAAGAGGACTTTATTTTCAAAGTGGAAACCTCTTTACCAAGCTGCTGCTGCACCCTCTGTAGCTCTCTCCCAGTCTCTCAACTTCTCCCCCTCCTTCCTGTTTCCTGTCCTTTCAGACTCCCAACAGCGAGTGCTCCCAATTCTAATAATTACAAGCAACATCTAAACACCACAACTTGTTTAAAAATATCTATAAAGGCAGCAAGGTTTATACCACTGGCTGTCTCTACAAACTATATATTACCAGAATGCTGCTTTCAGAGGGACAATGTCAACGTGCTCTAGCATTGAGTTGGCCTTTTTCAGGCAGGCTGATTTCAGTCTTCACTGAGGAAAAAAATTTTCTTATCTTTTAATGTTTTAAAAACAAACAAACAAAAACCCCAATGTGAACACAATTTATGAGAGTGAACTAATCATCATTGAAATTTGTATCCAGGTTTGTTTGCTCACATGAAGCCATAAAAGCTGTTTTGTTCATTGGAATTATATTAATTCCACTAAATTAAAGGGGTGGGGGGTGTTAGATGCCCTCTTAATTAATGATTTTTTAACTGTTTCTGAAGTAGCGTATCCAGCTTGAACTGAGTGGATTGTTTGAAAAACTTAAAATAGATTACTTAGGTTCAAATCTGAGGCAAAATGAAATCATATTTTTAATGTTAAGGTAAGCGCTCTGGAGTTTGTTGGGGGTGGGAAGTGTCTTTGTGCAGCTCTTCAAAGCACAAGGGAAAAGAAGAGACATACTCCTTGTTCTACTAGTATAGTGTATAAAATTCACTAAATTATGGATCTTAAAAATGTGAATTAAAAACTAATCCTAGGAACATAATTTGGAAATGGACTTTTCTCTCCAGGAGACTTACTGTTTTAATTCCAGAGAGTATCTATCTTCCTCTTAGCATGTAAATGTGTCAAAGTAAGGTAAACATTACTTACTTTGAAGAACTGGATTGTACATGATGCATATGAAGCTGAAACAAATATTTGGAAGAGAATTTTTGTTCATGGGAATGAATGAAATTCAACTTTGATTCATCCTAAAATCCCCAGGGACAGAAAATATCTTTGAAAAGGCCTATGCAGCATATTAGGATTTGCATTTAAATAACAAGGCTCCAAAGGATGTTAGACAACACTTTTAAACAAAGCCTAAGCATCATTTATTTTCATTTGTTGTTTGGTTAGTGCACTATCAGACTTCCTTTAGGGAGAGAGCAGTGTACTTAATGCAAAACCTCATATGTGCATTTTCAGTAATACACAATTAAATCTAAAATGTAGCATTTCAGTAAGATTTATGGTCATAGAAGTCATGAAAAGTTAAGAAACATTTCAATGCCATTTTTAAAATATAGTAATCAACTATTAATATTATTGGAATGTTAGAGGTTGCGGTTTCTGAATATAACTTTTTGTTCTGTAACCTTAGTGGATTTATGTAACCAAAATGTTCATATTTAAATTTGAGATCTTGAATATAGAAATATTTCAAATACAGCTCTTAAATTTGGATGACTATTAGCCTGCATTACCTTTCAAAATATTATTTGTTTTATTTAGTAAAAATAGAGACTGTGTCTCAGATATGTTTGTTTTTCACTTAGAAATTAAGTTTATTCCAGGCAAACAAGAAATAATGTTTACTGACAAAATTATTGCTGATGTCATTCTTTCACCTTCTTGTTTAAAAATACATTTTTTCTCAGATAATTTAGTATATTTAAATCACTTAAGTATCTTATATAGCAGTTCTGGGTTCCTTAAATTGAAAATGAGATTTTATCACAGAACATTAAGTTTTACAAATAACTGCAGAACATGCCTTAAAATCAGCTTTGAATCATATATGGAAATCATTTAAAACTAGTCAGATTGTTTAGATAATTTATATATCATAGACTGAACATGTTTATATTATGTTTATTATATCTGACAAAACATCCTATTTTAAAAGAATACATTCATTATTTATTCTACACAAAAATAATTTAATCTATATAACATATCTCTCAATTATGTTTTGCCTCATGCTTAAAATTCTTCTATGTCAAAGAAATAATGGGAATCATATAAACTGGTTTATTGTTAAATTAAGTCCAAAGATGTTATTATTTGAAAAAAGTAATTCAAATAAGTATTTTTAAATACCCATTTCTCTCATGATACTGTTGCCAAGTTAATTTTGTGTTCAAATAATGCATTGTCTGACGATTTTGAAAATATGCAATATTTTTCCTAAAAGCAACAATTAAAGGATTTGTAAATAAGGAAAATAAGCTACAACGCTAACAGAATTCTTTATCAGTTTCTGAAACAGTTCACTAAAAGGATCCATTTGCACAACACAAATATGTCCTTTTAATGAAGTCCTTGACAGGTCCGTTTATCTCTGAGCTTAAAAAATATAGGTTAGTGATCCAATCGTGTATGCTATTACAATATTACCAGAACAATATAATGATAGGAGAAGACTAAAAATGTCATGTTGAAGACATACATTAACAAAACACAAATGTGTAATGTGTGCTAAAAATGTATCTGGTTAAATGTCGGTGATAGATGAATGGGTTTGCATCCATCTTTGGAAATCTAAGCATTTCCCATTGTGTAGCGATGGTAGTCAGGTTGAAATAGGATAATAAAGTGGCTACCCTCTTTCCCTTCCTGAAAATATTATTGCCAAAAAAGTCATGTTCTGTAAATGTGCACGGTAATCCTACGTCTAAAAATGAACGCGTGCGTGCGCGCCTTCTTTTTGAAAATGGTACCCAGCCTCAGTGCAGTCAACTAAAATGGTACTTTTATGTCCTGTGTCCTGTGGATTGAAATGAACTGTCCATGTGGTGATGATAGTGCTTGTGGAGACATGGTTTGCCTTCTTATTTTGTTTGCTTTCTGTGCTTAGTGGCTAGGACCAGATAGCAATCAAGACGCTGGCTGCAGATCGCACACTGTAGGGAGGAAGTCTATAAGAACCATGCTCCCAATGAATTGCTCTCCTGCCATTTAGAAAGCCAGCGAAGTCCTTTGATTGTGAATCGATAATTGTACAGATATTGCTGTGTCAGTACATTAGGGTAATAGCTGCTCTGTCTTGTAGATTGCACAGCAGCCGGAGTGAGAGTGGAGCCGCGGGCGGCGGGAAGTGTAGGACCCCCGCTGGGGCTGAGCTGTGCTGTCAGGGCTGTGCAGGCCGGGGCCGGCTTGCACATGGCATGCTCGGAGAGCGGGCTACAGGGTTTCCAGGCAGAGGCTCTGCTCCCTGGGGAGAGAAGGGAGGGAGGCCGCGGCTGGCAACTCGGCGGGATCTCTTGCCTGGGGGGGGCTAAGTCACTTTAACCCACCTCCCTGCACCCCAGCTTTCTACTCTCACGACCCTGCTTTGGCGTGAGGGCCATGCACTCTGCCTCACAGTCCTGCCCCGGAGCGAGAGCCCAGCACTGAACTCCCCAGCCGGGGCGCAGGACCCACTCGTGAAGGCAAAGCAGGCGACACGCTCCCCTTGCCCTGTTGCAATTGCACTTGGCCCGCTGCTGCATGCCAGGGACTGGGGAGGAGAGCGCCCATTTCACCTTGCGGCTCTTTGAATCGCTCCCCGGCCAAACCCAGTTTGCGCCCTCTCCCCCCTCCACACCCAACCCCAATCCCCCACTAACCGAACCCGGCCTGTTTCCCTTCCCTCTCCACACCCAAACCCGATCCCCTCACTGACCGAACCCGGTCTGCTTCCCTTCCCCACCCCTCACTGTCCGAAGCCGGTCTGTTCTCCTTCCCCCTCCCCATCAGATCCGATTCCTTCACTGTCCGAACCCGGTCTGCTTCCCTTTCACCCTCCCCAGCCAAACCCGATCCCCCACTGACCGAAGCCGGTCTGCTTCCCTTCCCTTTCCCCCTCCCCAGCTAAACCCGATCCCCTCACTGGCCGAACCCGGTCTCTTCTCCTTCCCCCTCCCCATCAGATCCGATTCCCTCACTGTCCCAACCCGGTCTGCTTCCCTTCCCTTTCCCCCTCCCCAGCCAAACCCGATCCTCCCACTGACCGAACCCGGTCTCTTCTCCTGTCCACTCCACATCAGATCCGATTTCCTCACTGTCCGAACCCGGTCTGTTCTCCTTCCCCCTCCCTAGCCAAACCCGATTCCCTCACTGACCGAACCCGGTCTCTTCTCCTTCCCCCTCCCCATCAGATCCGATTCCTTCACTGTCCGAACCCGGTCTGCCCCTTTCTCCCTCCCCAGCCAAACCCGATCCTCCCACTAACCTAACCCGGTCTGCTTCCCTTCCTTTTCCCCCTCCCCAGCCAAACCCGATCCTCCCACTGACCGAACCCGGTTTGCTTCCCTTCCCTTTCCCCCTCCCCAGCCAAACCCGATCCTCCCACTGACCGAACCCGGTCTCTTCTCCTGCCCCCTCCCCACAGGCACGAGTGGGAAGGTCACAGCGCTCGTGGAGGGGTGAGTGTATGCGGCCTGCGGCCCAACGCCCCCGCTCCCCTTTGGGCATGTGTGTGGACACAGCAGTGTAAAGTGAAGCGGGAGCCAGGCCGGGGCTTCCCGGCGCAGCTCCGCGGAGCGAGGCCCCTCGCTGCGCTGCCTCTGACCTCCGCGATCCCCCCGGGCAGGGCGGAGACACCCCCCGCCAGCTGCCGGGCAGCTCTCCCCTTCCCCCAGCCTGGCTGCTTCTTCCCGGGCGGGAGGCTTGAATTATCCCGGCCCGGGCAGGTTCTTCTTCCCTCCACGGCGGTAGCTGAGTCTCCCCCCGCAAGCCAGCGGGGCGTGCCCGCCCCCCCGCTCCCATCCCCGTGCCGGGCTCACACCCCGCCGCCCCGTCCATTGCCTTCGGCAGCGACGGGCAGCCGCGCGCGGGGCGGCGAGTGGCGCGCCCCGGCTGCAGAGCGCCCCCTGCGGCTCCCGGCTCTTCCCGGCGGCGGGGCGGGGCGGGGCGAGCCGGCCGCGGTTGCGAGGGGAGCTCGTTCCGAGCGGGTTGGAGGGAGGACACGCGGCATCATCGCCTTCACGTTCTCCGCTTCCTCCCTTCCCCCGCTGCTGGCGGCGTCATCGCCGCCTCAGCACCACGTGCCACGGAGAGAACTGGAGCGACTCGCGTTTCCACGGCACCTGAGTGGGGAGGGGGGCGCGGGGAGCCCGGCGGCAGCTAGTGCTGGGTGCGGGGTGTGTATAGATATTAATGTGTCTGTGAACAGACGGGGGGAGGATTAGTTCTTATGAACAGATATCTATGCTTGTGAGTTTCCTACCGGCTCAGCAGAGCAGCCGTGGCGGGGGGAGCAGCTCACTCGCTGTCCCTCCCTAGTCCCGAGTCATGTAAAACCTCTCTCGGGCGAGGAAGGGTTTGCTCTGTTTCAGTGAGACACGTACAGTCTCATTCAGACTGCCCCAGTGTGAGACCTCCTGCCCCCCCCCCCAAGCCTAATGGAACCCCACCCCTTCGAAGTGTATCTGGGTTTCGGAGCACCCGATCTGCTCTGCACAGCTGGCCTCGGGGGGTTGTGGGGGAAATCCTGCCATAGTTGCATTGGAACTGCTCAGGGGGGAGATTTGTGACGGTGAAGGAAGTGGGGAAGGCTCAGGATGTGCTTCCCTCTGGCTGGGGAGGCGCAGGGAAAGGAGCCTCTCGGCGGGACTGTGTGTAGCAGGAGGGTCTTTGGCCTCTCTGCATCTGGGTCCAGTTCTGGAGGAGAAGGCAGCGCTACAGGGGCTGTAGGGAAGAGGCCCGGCTGCCTCCTTCTGCAGCTAGGGGCCCTTGAAAGGGGGAGAGGAGGGGTCGTTAGGGAAGGACTCGCTTTGCCCTGCTTGGGCCTGCCATCTCCAGCTGTCGTAGCAAGGGGGGAAACAATGGAAGAGGGGAGGCGGGAGGGGACCTTCGGGTTTCGAGAGCAGGAGAGACTAAAGAGCCCTCCCAAAGACTTGTCAGCTGCATCTGACAAGATCCCCTTTTCCCCGAGCTTGCTTTCTTCTCCTGTTTGGTGCAGCTGTGGGGCTTTCAAGCGCACTCTGCAAACAGATGTTCAGTTTAACCCAGGAGTCTCCCTGCTACGCCTACTTGAGTGTGGGTTAGGCCAGTAAGATTTGGAGAGAGTGTCATTTTTTATGCTTTTGGACACCTCCCAAAAACTAGTGTAACTGTCCAAGTTGGCAGCGTACTGCGTGAACAAATAAGTTAATAGTTCTCTAAACAATTTCCTTTGTCTCTTCTTCAGTGCTTTTTTACTGCGTGTTTGTACAGCCCCTAGCACAAGAGGGCTCTCATCTCTGGTCATGAATAATTAAGTGCCTTTATTATTATAAATAATATAATAATTCATGTTGTATTAGCTAAGAGTTCTACAAACACACTGGCCCTAAGGTTATTTGTCCAAACAGTTTGCTAATGTGGCGAGAAGCCTAAGCTTAAAATTCATGATAAACTAAGATTTTTTTAAGTATTACAGTTTACTAAAGGTATCTTTTTAATGCAAAATATTTAGATGCATCATATGGGGACGATTTTATAGAACCCAAGTTTGAGTGAATTTCTTTTCGTTTGTGGTTGTGGTTTATTTATTAATTATTACATAACAACAGTATTAATTATTATTTATTTGGGGGGAGGGTTCCTAGGGAAAAATCTTTGCAAGAGGAGACGATGCAAATTTCTTTGCGTTATTTTCATGCAAATGATCTTTAGATTTTCCTTGGTTTTAATTTTTTTTTTTTTTTGGTTGCTCCCTCATTGTTCTCCCCTCCGCTTCCATCTTGCAAGAGTGGCACAAAAAATATTGGGGGGGGGGGGAAGCAGAAACCCCAAGCAGCTTTACAAATGAGTGACAAAGCCAATGTCCATTCATAGTCTCACTCCGGCGAAGGGTTTATTAACGGCCCAGGCCTCCTTAGCCAATTGCTGTCAGCAACATGTGGAGAGGAGGCATCGCTATAGTAACCGGTGGATGGGCCATGTGCTGCAGCCGACAGGGGCTGCGAGCGGGCGAATATAAGGAGGGGCAGAGCCCGGGCGCTCCGGAATCTCTCGCACACGCCTAGCGCCCTGCGGTGATGGACAGCTCCGCGGGGACAGCCACAGCGCCCGTCCTCCTCCGCCGCCTGCCGCACCCGGGGGCATGGGGGCTTGGGCAGGCTGCAGCCGAGCCGCGCTGGCGCAGCGGCGAGCCCCGCTCTCCGCCAGCCTTTGTGTCTGGTGAGAAGGGAGCGGGGGGAGAGGAAGAAGTTTGGCAAAGAAGAAGGATTGCTCGCCCCGGTGGCGTGCGTTAGCCCTCCAGGACAGGGGCCCTCCGCAGCCTTCTCCAGCGCTAGGCGCACAATGGCAGCAGGTAAAAGACGGTCTGAGCTGTCCCTGGGAGGAAGCTGCCCGGGGTTGGGCTGAATCTGAGATGGTCGGTGTGTTTATGGGGGTGGTTAGTGTTTGTGGAGGGGGGAGCAGGAGGGGAGGCTTGGTGGGGGGAGACACCTCTTTTTATCCAAACCGATAGACGCCGTGAGCTGCAGGTCTGAAAACAGGCGGGGAGCTGGGCTGCAAGCTGCATGCATGCCTGCTTGGGACGGCCGCCCATCCAGACCCGGTTTGAGTTCCTCTCTCTGCTACAACACAACCCGTCCCTGGGGTAAGGGTGGCAAAGGGCAGTGCCGCGGCGGGGTTTTACCCCAGGACGAAAGCCACTTTCTGTAACTGTAGCACGGCAGGGCACAGGACTTCCTCCCTTTGCAGCGCGTTGTCTCTGTGCGATATTTTAAGAGCTCGGAAGTTAAAGACAAAAGAGTGGCTGCTGCTACTTTGCCGTCTACTCTGTTTGCTCATTGTTTAAAATCCTTTTTTTCCTCTCTTGTCAAGAGGTCTTTTCCTCTTCTCCGTTTGGATTTTCTGGTTGAACGTGTTGGCAGCTAAATTGGAGAGTTTGGAAGGGTGACCACTCCGATTTGTTGGCTGCCTTCCTCCCCCACCACCAGCACTGCTCTCTCAGAGCCTATTGGATGAAGGACACTTACTTTCCATTCCTGCTCCTTACATTAACCGCTTCAAGTTTGTGTCTCGCTCTCTTTGTGTCAAAAACCGAGGAAAGACCTTCTTGAAAATGAATGGAATGCGTTTCCAATCTGTAGCTAGTAGAACCAAAAGTTGTTGCAAATCGTGCAGCAATGGATCGGATGTTCGTTGGGCTCAGATCTTTTTGCTGTAGCTTTTCATTTTTATTTTCGTCATCTAAAACTATATATGGTTACCTGATACCTTGTGGGATGGGCCATTTCCACAGTAAAATTATTCCAGCGGCGCCCTGTATATTGACTATGTGGGATCCAGACAGTATCTCGTGTTGGTGCTCAAAGGGGGCATTCTGTTTAATTCCTAAATTATATGCCTTCAAAATCAGCATTATTCAGCTTTGGCAAAGTCTGAGATTTCTTCTTACGTTCTTGTTGAACGTATTGTATTGAGTTCAGCTATGGCTGAACATCCTTTCGGTTCTGGCTCTGACAACCCTAACTAGGGCATATTGCATAAATCCCTGTATTTATCTGTTCTGCTCTGTGGGGAAAGCACGAGGAGGGGAGTTAGATTTACAAGTCACTGCACCCAGCGCTTCTGTCTTTTCCCATTTGCTCCTTAGTTAGTCGAGTCCTTACAGAATGGGAACTAAAGTTTGGACCCATTCCTCTTTTCTTTATGGTTTCCCACTTCTTTCACTTCCTCTTCGTTATTTACATCGTTGGCATCTCTGAGACAAAGTGTGCAAATCATGTGTATCTTGTATACACACATTCTATACAATCATGTATTCAGTTCAATTTCCTGGTTATCTTTCCAACATCCTGGTCGCTTCTTATTTCAACAACGCCTAAACTCTGTTGCAGTTTTTGTGTCACTCACTTAAAGCAAATATTGAAGCTTTCCAAATTTCACCTTTCTCAACGCTGTACCTTCCACGCTACAAACTTATTTTGGGTATTTTGACATCTTTTAAATTAAAATAGCATCACACTGCATAGTAGAATACAAACTACAGTGTGTGTTTTTAAATCTAACCAAAACTTCACTTCTGTGTATTGCCTTTAAGAAACGAGAGGAAAGTATCTGCCGTTGATCAAGGGATCTTTGAACTCGCTGAATTCTTGATTTTATTCAGTCATTGTTCGGGATATTAATCCCACTAAAAGGTATAGAGAAACTCCACAGTGCTTTGTGGCGTTGAAGGTTGAGGAAGGATCATTGTGCCCCTTCAAATGAATAGATCTGTGGCTCTTTGCAGTGACCTTTCTCAGTGATTTGAATAAGCTGGAGTTCGCAGAAATCCATCTGCCTTTTGTGCGTGTCGATTTTGTCTAATCTTTCCGACTCCTATGTAGAGCCTAAAAGAAGAAAAAAGTACCTTCCCATCCGATCTCAGTCCCCCAAGTCAAAGCGTTCAATTGACCTCGTTTCAGGTGATGAACTGGCATCTGCTGAAAATGATGTTAAAGCAATATCCTAGCAGCAAGTAGGACTTTTTAGAGGAGTGGTAGGGGGAGGGTCGGATGAGAGGAGAGCTAAGTCTTTATCCACAAATCTCTTGCCAACACTAAAGAATAGTACCTTAAAACACCAACAAATACGTTCGATTATAGAGCTTTGAGTGGAGGTATCCAAAGTAAACAACACTGTGTGCATGGAACATGTAAACCTTCAGGCCCTGCTACGCTAATTTAACTGCTTCTGAGTGCATGTGTAAATGGGACAAGCAAGAGCCCCCCCCCCAAAGGAAAGAGAATCGTTATCATTTTTGTTGTTGTTGTTGTTGAGTCTCGTTTTTACTGAAGTCAAATATCTTGTGAAAATTTCCTGCAAGTATCTTTTTATTAGAGTCGCCATGTTTGTCCTGTTGTAGAGTTGTTCATCTCTGTTTTTTTTCTACCTAGCAAAACTTAACATGTTTCTCGAACTGTGACCCAACCAGCTTAAGTGGGGAATTTACTAAAAATCAATTCTGAGTTTCAGATTTCTTTACACCGACAGACATTCTCCCTCATTATGTTGCCAGTATTAAGAAGTTGATACATAAAAAAAGGTCTAACGGTCTGTTTTATTTTAATGCCAGTTCCCGAAAATGTTAGCAACAGATCCTTTTTTGAAACCGCTGAACCTAAATTTGATTTCAGGAAAGTTTATTGTTAAGAACAATTATTTTCTTGGATAATTCTTTTCTTCTGCCCAAGCACCTTGCCCCCTCTCCCCCCCCCCCCGCTTGAATGGCATATTTGCAAGTACAATTTCATCTGTACAGAGGAACAATAGCTTTCAGTTGCACAAAGGATTTCTCCCACCCTGAATCCAAACCACAATGCCTCTTGCTCTGATAATAGCTCCTGAAAAGATTTTGTAATGCAGAGAATTAATACGTGATTATTTCCACCTCACTTCTCTCATTTATTAGATTCTGTAGTGAATTCCAAATTAAAACAGCACTCTTCAGTTTTTAACTTTGTAATATTTTAAGACAAATTATATTATAAAGTTTTATGCCCCTGCTGACGAAGTAGTTTGCTTTTCATTTTTATTTATGCTCATAAATGAATTGTTTAATATATAAGGGAGACGCAATGCTCAAATTTAAAGACTCCAGCTAAAGAATTCAAAGTTTTCCAGGAAATATATAGTATGTTATTTTTTTGTAAAATGAATGTTAATTAATACTTTTTTCTTTCAAACTAGCGGAAAAAAACAGAATAATTGGCAGACTAATAGGTCTTATCTCAACCTAGAAATAACTTTTGAGATTGGTAAACCCTAGCCCAAATTCATCCGTCTTTAATTAGAACAAAAATCCGATTAACTTCAGTGAGAGTTTTGCTCAAGTAAGGACCTCACAATCTAGCCTTCTATCTTGAAGCTATAAATAAATACATTAATAAATAAATAAATAATGGTGTTGATCTATCTGGAAGGTTTACATCACCACGTATGAGCCATACTCTATCGCTTCAGAGCGTTTTCCCCACGCTCCAAACGTGGCATAGGAACTTATGTACATGAAACTGTACATTAAATATTTACAAACGTTCGCTGCGTTTGAAATGTGAAGACTTACAGATACATATATCTACGTGGCTGCAACCTTAGATAACACAATAGAGTAATATGTTGGGTTTTGATTATGTTAGTGTTTTATAGCAGTGTGACTTTTAAATATGCCTGTACATTTTTAAATTTATATAAAGTGTGTGGTGGATGATCCAGTGAGTTTACCAGAAAAAAAAAATCCACAAAGGTTCAGGTCTTGAGCGCTTTTTCCCCCTCTTAGAAAAGTCTATACAAATGATGCAGTTAAAATATTTTTGACTGAAATCTAAATAGTAGGACTGATGTTGTTCTAAGACAAAATACATACATGCTTTTATAGCATTTAAAGCACGGACCATGACCATTTAAAAGCATGAGTACAGTGGATATGAATCTCGGAAATGCTCCGATTTAAACTAACTTCCTAAACCATCAGCTGTTCATATACCAATGTTTCTATGATATTACAATATTTTCCAAGGAGAAAGATCTTTCAGAAGAAATATCCTGTGTACTCCAGCTGTATAGATTCTTTTGATAATCCATAGTTACGTGTGTCTTATTTAATGATGGCTAAATTCTATAATCAGTTGATTTGTTAAACCTTGGAACAAAAGAGCATTTATTTGGTTTTCTTGTTATGCAACAGCTATTGTTTTCCCTCCTCCTCCTCACCCCCCACAGCACATAAGCCATCGTAAAGTGAACTGGCCGAGGGAGAGAGGTGTCCTGCTTTGAAAGAGATCCGACTGTAAATGTCAAATTCATAAATATTGTTTCTTTCAATTTTAAGTCAAGACTGACGGGACGCCTCTAAGTAACCCTGGGTTCTGTTCCTGGCTGAGGCCTGGTTGCAGAATCTCAGAAAGAAATCCAGGGGTTTAGACAAATGGGGAAAATTCCAAGTTCTTGGCTGATGGGAGCTGGGTTGGTGGGAGGGTATGAGATGGAGTCAAATCCAGGATCATCATTTATAACTGAACCTTTAGTCAGAAAACTCACAAAGCTAAAAAGCCAGCGTGCACTTATTTTACCCAGTCACATTGTCTGGTGATCAAAAATCATGTATTTGTATACTTTTAAGAAATCACTAAATATGAATTGGTGTCCTTTGCACAGCGATGCTGCTAGAAAAGCAAACGTATCAACAGACAGTTAGTTAAGTGTTCTTAAGACAAGAACTGGCTAGTATTGGGCCTTGTCCTGCCATCAGTTTGGAAACAAAGCTCCCTTGGTTTTCTATAACTGCCAGAGGGAGCTTAGTTTAGTTTAGAAACTGATGGCCCGACCCAGATCACTCTTTCCTTTCGTTGTATATGCCATTTCATTTTAGCGCCTTTTAAACTTCAAAGTTGGTAACCCTTCTAATTCTACTACACCGTATGTCGCCTCCAATTCTCTGCGTTGTAGTGGAAACGCTTACTCCTTATTGTGAAGGGTATCTAAAGGATGGTGTCTAACACTACATGGTTGCCTCACGAACAGCCCATAGCCAGGCAGTGGCTCCCCCTCCTCTCCCCCGTACTACCCCGCGCTCCGGATCGAGGAGTCTGGGCTCTCACTTTCAATGCTATATCCGTTTTTGGTTTTGGGGTTTTTTTTCGGATAATCTGTGGGCCGCTCTTGCTCCCAGTAGGAGAGCAGCAAGTGACTTCAGTGTGAGCGAGATCGGGCATTTAGAGCCTGGTGACCATCAGGTGTTTGGATGGGAACATTTCAGCGAAAGTGGTGTTTGCATCTCTGCTCTCCCGTGTTGTAGCTCTTATTCGCGAGCGCAGGAGAGAGAGCAAAGCCCAGGTCTCTGGGGGTTAAAGTAATGCCAGCCGGAACTGCAACATACCGAAAGGAGAAACATTGGCATTCAGGTGACTGGGGAGAAATCAGCAGCTCTGGACCAAATCTCGCCCTCGCCCTAGGAGAGTAGCCCCACTGAAATCAAGGCATTACTCGTGTGGGAAAGGCGAGCAAGATTTGGCTTCATGACTTTCCCCTTTAAGGAACCGCCCGAGAGGGGAACGCTTAAGGAATTTAAGTAGATAGAAATTATGACAGAGTAATGGAAGCTTCCATCCCACCCCCAAATCCAAGTAAATGGACAACAGCGACGCCTTCATGTTTAAGCAAGACTCCCTGTTGGAAATGATCAGTGTGGCCAGGTTTCTGAAAGCATCGAGGTTCTTGTGATTTTGATTTGACCCCTTTAATTGCAGAATATCTCAGATGGGCCGGTGCCATGTAATTGGATCCGTCCTGACTGATACCGAGGAGGTTTTCATCATCCACTTTGAAGTATTCATCAGTGTGATTCTTTAGAAGGATACGTGGCCCTTGTGCCTTTTTCACGCTACAGTCGGTCTAGCGGAGAAATCTCCGTACATATTTGAAATATATGCCTTGGCGCGTAGTGTACTCTTCCTTTGATTTCAAGCTACCTTTGGAAGCCCTGATTTATTTGAATGGAAATTACCAGGGTATTTGAAAACTAAATCTGCAGACCCACAGAGAGGGCTAGAAATGTGTTACTCCGATATTCAAAATTAACGATTACAAACAAAAAAAGGCTACGTTTTTTAAAGGTGGCCATTGGTTTGCACATTCACGTAGGCAGAAAAGGGACAGATATTTCTGTCCGTCTTTTGAGTTTGTTTACTGAAGTCATTTGACAGCACTTCGCCTGGTTATTTTCGCCTTTCTCCTGTATTGTCCTTTCCCCTGTTGTTTGTGGGGGTCTTTCACACAGCAACAGCGGAGACCCCAGAAACTGACGGGGGGAGCTCAGGGGGGCCAGGGCAGGGTCTGAAACTGCTTTTAATGCTAGTCCTTTTTGACCGACTAGATTTGTTGATGGTGTCCCTTTAAGTGGCTGCGTAGTCAGACTGAGCTGCGCGTCTGCACACAGTGGAGACTTTTAAAAGTAATGGACAGAGCACTGGGAAATAAGCTGTAGGGATCAATTCCGCCCTGGGAAGAGAGTGGACCTGGCCGTCCCGTTGTCTCTGGATGCTGTGCTGTGTGGGGCACGCTTTTCGCGCCGCTGTTTAAGACAGAGGCATTTGCTGGCCAGAGTTTCTCTTGGGAGGAAGAGTCAAGAGTTGGCAGGTGGCCCCTTGCTGGAGAGCACACGTCTGGGGCGTTGGCCAGGCCCGGGGCTGGCCCTTGGCGCTGCCAGGGGCTGTTGCACTCCGTTGAACCGAGCCCCAAGCCCTGCTGATGGCCGGGCTGGGCAGCCTGGAAAAACCCCTCGCTCTGCGATGGGAGGCGAAACACTGTGGCGCGGCAAATCTCGGTCCTCTAGCGCAGGAACGGGGGGCACGCAGGGCGCTGTCGTTCCCCGGAATGTCCCGTGTAGCTGCAGAGCCCGACCTCTGCCCAGAGGGGGACGAGTCCTCTCCCTGACATGCTACGGGCAGAGCGGAAAAGCCTTTAACTCCCAGGGCCCGCAGCGGGCATCAGGGAGGCGGGGAGTTCCCTCGGCCTGGCTGCAGCTGCCCTCCCTTGCCACCAACGGGGGGCTTGCTCCGCTCCGCGAGCCCCCTTTGAAAATCCGGGCCCGTCTCGTATCAAGGGGGAGGTGGGTCTGCCGCTGAGCTGGGGACTGGAGCAGGGAGAGGTGGCCCAAGCGCGGCTGGGGAGAGGCTGTCTCCGCCAGAGAGGCAGCTGGGGCGGGGGTGAGGAGAAGGGAAGGGGAGTCCGGCTGGCGGAGCCAGGCCGTGCAGCGAGCAGGCTGCAGCGCGGAGCCCGGGCTGGCTGCGGCTCAGGGGGCGGGGGGGAGGTACCCCGCGCTGGGGGGCTGTGGAGAAGGCGGTGTCGCGCTCGGCCGATCAGGCGCTGGAGGAGGAGGAGGAGCAGGAGCAGCAGCGCGCGGCGGTGGCTCCCTGCACCGAGCGGGTCCCCCGGCACCACGCCCCGTGCCTGCCCCTGCCCAGGCGCTAGCGCGCTCGGCTCGCTGCCTGCCGGCGCTCCGGGCCGCTGGGGGCTGGAGGAGGGGCAGGCAGCGGGGCCAGCGCTCCGGCGCGGGTGTGCCGTCTCCCGGGAAGGAAGCAGCTGTGGCCGGGCGGGAGAGGAGGCAGCGAACGCCGGCCCCAGCGCTGCTGCGGCCCCAGCCGCGCCGTAAAAGCGCCGCTGGCTCGGGCGCCGGCAGGAGGGGGCTTTGCAGCCGCACACGCACGGCAAACCCGTTGTGTGCTCATCCCCGCTCCTGCTCCTGCCCCCACCCCCCGGGGCTTGCAGACCTAGCAGTCCTCCTCTGCTCAGCGCAGCCAGGCAAGAAAATCTGGGAGTCTTATTGAACCTGCATTTCCATTAACTCAGCCCCAGCTCCAGCTAATCCGCGGCACTGTGAAGGCAAGGAGGCTAATTAATGACAAGCTTTTACAGTCAAGACCAGCGATAATTGCTTTGGTGGCCTTTATGATTACAAGATAAAAATGGACCGGGCCTGACATAAGAGCCACTGTGTACACTGCAAGACAGGAGGAAATTAAGAGCTGGCTATCTGCATACGGAGCAGAAAATTACTAATAGAGGAGAAATAATGAATAGGCCGGCTAGGCATTCATGGGGAAAAATCCATTTTGTTACCACGCGAAATTAGGTGGTGGAAAGGAGCTTGCTAATTGTTCTCATCTTGTAGCAACCAGGACTGAGGCAGGGGCGTGCTTTTCAATTCATTTCCCTGGTAATTGTGAAAAGGGGAATGCTGGCCAAATGTCTTGCTGCAATTTGCCTGCCTGGTCTTTTCATTTTCATGTTGCGTTTTTAATTGTTGCTAATATAGCTTATAATGAAGCTAATGAGGGGAAATTATTGTACAACTTTTTAGCACATGGAGACAAGTGAAATGTCCCAGAAGGATTCTCTCCTATGGCTTAAAAAAATAAATCTGGAGGACTTTGGAATTGTTTGTTACTTTTTTTCTTCTACAGAAGACAGAAGTTAACGCACCTACTTTTTGGTTTGTAGTTTTGTTTTTCACTCGAGAGAAAAAAACGGATCTTTGATTATAAGGCCCCCACCCCATATACCAAATAACAATTAAAATGTCTCTTGGTGATTGAGGTACTCAGAACGGGTTGTGAGCACTATTATTTGAAAAGCAAGCTGAACGGTTTTCAGGATGGCCGGTCATTCAATCGGAGGGATTTCTTGTCCTGGGTTAACTAAAAAAACCCCCAAACCCAACCCAGAAAGGAAACCGTCCACGATACAGACAACTATGGCAGGCGTGAAGTGATTGTTGTTGGGAATATTTTTTCTGACTCTCCCGTGGTAGGACCGGAAGACGTTGTCTCAATCCATTAGCTACGCACAGGTGTACAGAGTTATGAGACAAGGTACCCGGGGCAGGGACGCGCTCTCCTTTTTATTTTTGGTCTTCACCTGAACACGCCAAAAATAACGCTGCCATCTTCCCGTGCCACGTTGGTTTCTGCTGAGCCCGGTTCCCTCCATCCTGGCGTGGTTGGGGCTTGAGTGAAACTTTGCCCCTGTGGGGTTTTTCCCGGCGCCGCCGTAAACCCGCAGAGCTAAAAGTGTTTTTTCCCTCCCTCCAGTGGGAAGTTCCGCGCCTCTGAAGTTTCTAGAGCAAATGCTGAGTCGCTGCTTCTTTCTCTCCAACAGAAAAGCAAACTGAAGCTTCTCCCTCACCGCGCCGCGGAAGACGAAGACTCCACCAAATTCATCATCCTCACCCTTCTCTCCATCGCCTGCATTATTGGGGTCCTCGTTGCTTCTGGGGTCCTCTACTGCCTCCGCCATCAGTCGCACCACAGGCTGAAAGAGAAGCTGTCCGCTTTGGGCACCGACACCAGCTCAGATGCCACCGCTGCTTACCAGGTAAGGCCGGGCGGTGCCTCCGGCCCTTGCTTTTTATTTCTCCCCCCAGACACTTAAACCCCTTATTTATCCGCCCCAAGGGGGAGAGGTCCGTTATTCCGAGTGGAGGGGGTGGTTTTATTTTTTGCAACGCCGGCTCGGAGCCACCCTAGTCACGTCCCCGCAGATGCCCTGCTACCTGCTTGTCACGGCGGGCTGTTAATCTTCCCAGTTCTTGCAGTTGCTGGACACGTGCGTCTAATTAGAACCATAAAATAGTTGCCACTGGAACTCTCCGAAAAACCACCCCAATATCCATCCTCTGCCGGCCCCCGCCACAGGTCACAGCCGAACTCTTCACCGGCTCTGAGGAATGGCTTGCGCCCTTAGTTGTCGGAAGATGGCTCTCTCTTTGAATCATCGACTTCTTCAGGGTCTGATATGAAAGGAGCCTTTGACCCGATCCGTTGCCACCTTCTGCCGTTATTCAGATAAAGTGAAATATAATGCTGATAGATGGGGAGGTAAACCCAGGACTGTTTCTATGAGCATAATGGAAGCAGATGTGGGCCAAGTAAGGCAGGGATGCTTCAGGCGAATCTTCTGCAATAAATCAGAAACCAATGGGAATATTGAGCGTGCATTTGGCTAAGAGACAACTGCCTAGTTGTGAGGTTTCTTTAGGATAATCAGTGTTTATTTCCTGGTTAGATATCTGTCTGAAAATGTAGGTGTTACTGCCTGCAACTACATGTCTGGCGCCCCAAAACATTTAGAATGCTATTTTATGTAGATATTATTGCTTTACTGTTAATTCTCTGCACTTGAAAAAATGAAATACATTCTACTTAGTGGTGCTTTTGAATTAAAGCTACTTACATTTATTTTTACTTCCCTGTTCTACTGAAGATTAAACAGTGCTCTTTCTATATTATGGTAAACTGCAAGAGCTGGAAGTTTGAGACTAAAAGTCTTAAAAGGGATAAATTCACTCAAAAGTTCTGAAGTCTTTCAGTAATCATGTTAAAGATGATTTCCTCCTATAAAGAGAGGTGCTAAGCAGTCCAGAGAATTCTTCAACAAAGAACTAGTGAATTCAAACATACACATAGCTATTAGCATTTCAATGGAATGGCTTCACCTTTAGTTCTAAGCAAAGGGAAGATATCTAATTCTGAAAGAAAAACCTTAAAACTACACCACAAAGTCTGGGTTTATCAAGGGGGGAGAGAGAGCCTGTGAGTTAGCGCTTATCAGTGAAGTGAGGCCGTGTCCTCCAAGACAAAGTATAAAGAAAAGGAGTACTTGTGGCGCCTTAGAGACTAACCAATTTATTTGCACATAAGCTTTCGTGAGCTACAGCTCACTTCATCGGATGCATACTGTGGAAAGTGTAGAAGATCTTTTTATACACACAAAGCATGAAAAAATACCTTCCCCCACCCCACTCTCCTGCTGGTAATAGCTTATCTAAAGTGATATGTAGCTAAACTAGTTTTGTTGCCTGTGGTCAAGAAGACCGTGTCAATGTAAGGTGTGGGGTTTGTTTTGGAGGCGCAGAGGGGTTTAAAATAGGAAACCTGCTATTGACTTCAGAATAGTTAAGCAATCTTTTTCTTCACTTAAACATGAGTAAAATAATTCTTAGTATTTTTAAAAGCCCTCCAGGTTATAAAATCTCACTTGAAACTGAATTTGTGATAATTAACAGGACAGTCTTCCCAGTAACAGTTCTAATTAATAGTATCTGTAATTAAAATCGTGCCCTTCCAGCAGGAAAATTGTTTGAATTTCTTGGAGTGACCTTTTTTGCCATTTCTCTTGGGGGCATGGTGGTTAAGTTGATATTGATTTTATAATGAGCTCTGGTTTGTTTAATAAGAATCTGTAATCCAGACACTAAATGAAATGTGCGCTTCATTTCTTCTTGTCAGATTTTTATATTAAAAAAAACTTGCTACAAATAAGATCTAAGGATCTGCTTTGTGAAACAAAATATGAAAATGCTAACAATATGTTCAGTTTTTCAGTATTGAGATCAAATTGATATCCTTTGCCATTGACTAAATCCTGCTAACCTCATTCTCCTAAGTAGTCCCACTGGTTTCTGGTGGAACTACTGTCATGAGTGGGGGGTAAGGGGGGGAAATGATTTGGCTCTAGATGCAGAGATTCCTAAAAGCCTGGCCTTTCTCTCAATGAAGTCAGTGGGAGTTTTGGTGCTGAGTTCAGTGGCAGCAGGAGCAGCCCCCAGAACTGAAGCCAAATGAAATATTCAGACAGTTTTGGTGATTCTCGTGCTACTTTCAACCAGCAGTGATTTAGCAAGGTGTATTTGTAGCGCCTAATCCTCCTTCCAATAAAATTGTGACAAAGTCCCAGTGATTTAAATGGGAGCAAGATTGAGCCCCTGTCCTTTAAGAGTAAATATAATTTTGCATGGAATCCCACTAATTCTAAGACATATCTGTAATATTTGAGGGATGGAAATTTTGCATTGTATCATCAAAACAAATATCAGGAAAAACCTTAAGTTACCTTTTTGTCGGATCTTCTCTGGCACTCCTAAAGGCAACTGTGCAGGCCATACTAATATTTGGGGAGGAAAAGAGTCCCAGAAAGTTGCTTTGAAAATTGGACACAAGAAACTCAGATATAAACTCTTCTTACGTTATCAATTTAAAACTGTTTCCTAGCTATCCGCTTACTTTATTATTCCAATGTGTTAATAAATATGTGACATAATCTAATATTGGCTGTACAGACTCAGAATACATGTCTGCTGAAGTTTAAGGCATTTACAGATGGATAATGTACTATTGTCTGCAGCTTAAATGGCATCAGATTTAATTTTTGTGCTATTGAGTGCAGAGAGAAAATCAGTTGATAAAAACAATGGTCAAGTCTTAAGTAGGAAGAACTCTATTGCAAATACTTGTCAAAATTTTAGTTGGGTCCTATTTTCATATAAACACGACTGACCTACTTTTTCTAGTCTTAACAAAAACATTATGGATTTAACTTAATTCATTCAAGATTTTCCTCCCTTCTTATTCTTTATTTTCACATGTGAAGATAGGAGGGTTCTTTCAACACTTGGGGTCTCCTTGTAGTCTGTGTGCTGTGATACCAGATGGGGAGAAAATAGACAAACTGTATTGTCAATGGAAAAACATATTCACTGTTATCCTTCTAAGACACTAGTAGCGGGAGCTTGGATTCAATCCAGTCTGTTGATATTGTATCAGATCTGTGACAGTTACAATGCAAATCTTACTATACAAAGTCTGTGTAATAGCCATGCTGTGCACGTAGCCTGCAGCGTAGGGCGCTGAGGCAGAATGAATGTTATGAAATGTAGCTTGGCTATGAAGAATCAGTTATTTTTCCTAGCAGGAATAATTCTTATATATGCAATGTGTGTGAACTACCTATAAATAAAAAGTTCCAAACCATTTAAAATTTAGGGGGAAAATTGGCCTTCCAAGAGCCTGTCAGTTAGTAGCCCAAAAAAATTTGAAATGTCTGAGTTATAATTCTTGATTTTTAGAAGGTTATATAATGAAAACAGCTCACCTTTAACTGTAGCTGTTCTGCCAGTCACTTTTTTTTTTTTTAAAGTATTATAATAGGAATGTTCAAACACTTGGAAGGATAAATGTGCTATTCAGACTTAATTTGTCCATTTGCAAAGAAAAGATGCAACCTGGCTTTGCAAGGCTGTGGTCAAGCAGTTTTTCAAATTTAATTGTAGTAGTATATCTTGTCAAATGCTATATGTACATAAAACACAATTTATGCATAGAGACTGTCTGTTTTTGTGTACCTTTTATACTTTTCATATTCTTGTCCAATTATATGCATAGCAGCTGGTTAAATCAGTGTAGGAGTTCAGAGATCATTAAAGAGATGTCCTTATTTCCCCTTCTCTCTCTCATGTTTGCATCTGTTGTTCCTGTTGCTTTGATCTTCTTTGGAAAGCAAATGTAGTATTGGGCAAGCTCACTCTTCCTTCCATGACATTAGGGCAGAAGCGTCTTAGGAATCTTCAGCAAATACTCTTTGATTTAGTTCACAACACTGAGCAGATTTTTCTTGTGCACTTTGAAGCCTTTGGGACACAACCCAGAGAAAAACAGGCATTGGGGGCAGCCTGCAAACAGTGCTATTAAGTGCACATCTTAGTTGTCACTGCTCCCATTAGTAAGCAATTTATTAATGTAATGACAGTGTATGCTGGTGACTGCAACTATGTAGTCTATGTAGTCTATGTAACTATGTAGCTGAATTGTGCAAAGAGATGTTAAGTCGTTTTGCTTGTTTCATATTATGAATTGGAGAACTTTGCTAGTGAACATAATTGTTTTGCATCACTGATAGTGGTCCATGCAGCATCACTGTGGTTGAGGCTAAACGCGCAAGTTCAAATATCTGATGCTGATCTCAGTAAGCTCCGTTATTATTATCCTGATATCATTTTTAGGGGTATTTAGTTTTGTTTCACTGCAGCACAGAAGAACATATTTACTTCCTCAAAGAGTGAAGTAAAGGAACTTGTGTTAAGACATACTAGAAAGTGATACCTTAAGACAATAAAATCATCCTTGTACTTCCTGAGGTCTGCATTCAAGATTCTAGTGGGTTCTGGGTGGATTCTAGGTCTGCATTCAAGATTCTAGCTATCTGGGTTCTGCAAAATCTAAGGACATCACTCCCCACTTGAACTGATAGTATTCAGTGTTTACATTAAAAACACTGAATACTATCAGTTCAAGTGGGGAGTGATGTCCTTAGATTTTGCAGAACCCAGATAGCTGGTCTTGACAGATAAATAAGAGGAAACTGTATTGAAATATTTTGTTGTAAAATTTATTCTTAATAATGGCTTGGTCCTTCCCTTATCAAAGCCAATGGTAAAATTCTCAGTGGTTTGGAAGGTCTGATTCTACTCATTTATGATTTGAGATAGCTTTTAAAAAATAATGCATGTCAGTTGACCATTAACAAATAATTTGCAAATTGATTCTGCCAAAAACAAATTGTTTGTGGATAGGATCTGATTGAAGGACTCCACTGGAGTCATGTTTCTCTGTTGGACCATCTTGCCAGTCTTGTATCTTCACATATATGTATACTATGTTGTATATGATGTAGCTATGTGTTTCAGACTCTGTATATGACCTACACACTGATATTTAATAGATTACAATTTTCACAAGTAACATTTGTCTTATTATGGTGTTGACATAGCAACACTCTAGAACAGTGGAATCTAATAAGCTACGTTTAATGAACAAAAAACAGGATCATTTTTTGTGACTAAGTAATCTGACAAGTTGGGAAATTTTAAAAATACCTAAAGTATTATAGCATGCATGATATGTAAAATCACTCACGCATCATACCTAGACATAAAGGGTAGCATCAAGTATGAGGTGCATGCATATAAATATACTTATGGAAAATATTTCAGTAAGGAGTAAATCAAGCAAGAGTACTAGAAGGATGAAAATTTAGCCCTGAAGCTCATTTCTTCTTTTCGTTTCTAGGAATATACAGAACTTTAACACTGGAACATAATTTTCTGTGTTCTTATAAAAGATAGAAACTCACATGACAGTATAAAGTGACAGGACAGACCCTGATAGTCTATCAAATACAAGTACATTGAGAAATATATTAGACCAAATTTGCTTATTTTGGAGCTCTTATGGTGTGTTATGTAAAGTCGCAGTATAAACAATTTTGTATATTTTAATTAACTGAATTTTTATTTTAAGAATAAGCAAATAAATAACCCTATATACATTTGCTTTATATAGAAGTTCATTGTAACATGAAATCTTGTTCCGTAATATTGGGCAGTTTTTATATGCAACAGTGTATATTCAATACAAAAATGGTGCATAATGATAATAATAAAGGAATTATGTGAGGTGATTAAAGGTGGTAATATCAGGGTAAATGCTTGAAATTTAAAGAATCATTTAAATTGGGTGTGTGGAGGTAAATATTTCATTAAATACAGTTAGACGATAGATGGCTAAAGGAGGATGAGGCAAAACAAGTGATGTACAAAGGTGGGCTTAACGCTTAATCAGGTTTTATCTGATTAACTGTACAGGATGATCCACAACTACTGTAGTGCAATGGAATATATGACTTTCTTCAACTTCACTGCCTGTTATAGCAGTAGGACCCAGCAAATAGTAATGTAACTACATAATACTGTGAGTTTAAAAAGCATTAGAAATTTGTCAGACACTTCTGAAGTGATCTGCAGAAAATGTTTAATAAAAAAAGCTCAACTAAAGTGTTAGCTTCTGAAAGGCCAAATAAATGGATTTA
Source organism: Eretmochelys imbricata (assembly GCF_965152235.1). Taxonomy (NCBI): domain Eukaryota; kingdom Metazoa; phylum Chordata; order Testudines; family Cheloniidae; genus Eretmochelys; species Eretmochelys imbricata. Next base: position 249,364,462 of record NC_135573.1, read on the forward strand.
GAGCGCATTTCAACAAACACATATTTTAGTTTTTTTCTAAATCTGTAAGAAGCAGTCCCTCCAATTACCTCCTTCCCTGCTTTGACTAAATGTTCTAGCATGTACAGTCCTGGCTATATTGTAACCCCCATGGAGCAGCTTTGGAGAGTGGAATCTGCATATTATTAGCATGAGTTTCCACCCTTCCTGTAGCATTCAGCTGTCCAACAAAGCTTTATTATTTTTAAATACAAACACTGAAAAATAAACTTTTGAGAACTGCTGAATGTTAGGAGGAGAGGAATGACTCACCCTGACTATAGCCAGGCTTCACCCTCCAAAATAGGCTCATGGTTGTTGCAATGTGGGCACTGGAGTCCATGCTAGAACACTTCTGTTGGAGTAGGAAGTGAGTGATTTGGAAAGAGATGTTCTTTGAGGGCCTACAGAAAGAAGCTGAAGTATACATCTAACTTCTGGTATTCTTCCTTGGAAGAGATGGTGTCATACAGATGTAAGTTTGAATTAAATGAAGTGCCTTTCTGAGAGCAGCTGGCCATAAATCTGACCAGTGTGGGTGGGCAGGGAGCGGGGGGGAGGGTTTGTTTTCTCCCATTACATATATTATTTGAATTTGTTCTATATAACTCAATCATCTTTATTTTACTATCGATAGGTACCATAGCTGGGCATAGCTCCTCACAGAACAAATAAAAAGCCACGTTGCTATAATTCCTTTGTCCATTTATGGTATAAGAGAATGCTAAGAAAAACAGTGGGAATTTAAATTAGTGATTTCCCTTTAATTATTAGGTAGCGTTTCTGGCTTTCCCAAACATACCCTATAGCCTTGCTTGGGAAACTCTGCTGGACAGTCATTGCCTCTGGACTCTGAAGGTAACCATAACTATCTTTCCTGCCTTTTTCTTTGGATTTCTGGTCTTGAAAGAAACTTCTCTTATTCAGATATATTCTTTTCCTGGATTTTGCTCTTCTGGGTGGCGAGAGTGGCAGCAGGAATAACAAGCAACTGGCACTAAAAATACTCAGATCTCTTTTCTTTACCAATATGACAAGAGCTCCCAACGATGATGGGGCATCTCTCTGAGCTTGCAGCAGCAGTTACTCTCGCTTTTCTGCCTGATGAGACAGCCACTACCTGACTGACAAGGTCTTGACCCCTACTCTGGCTCACAAGCTCCTGCCTTCCAGAACTGCCCCAATTTCATCATGCTGACACCACTGGCTAACTGCCAATTTAGCTCGAGCTGTTTCAGGCTACTCTGAGGCACAGCGCAATGGATTGTCTCCCTGAAGTAAATCAATTATGGCACAATGCCTGTACCATATAGAGAAGGCAGAGAGAACCACAACTTTGCCTAATGAATTGGGAAGTATTTGATCTGCATCTTTACCTTCCTTAAAAATAAATGCAGGGTGGGGGATCTGATTTCTCCTCCATTGACTTCATTGGAGTTATTTGTGATTTACAACAGTGGAAGTTAGAGGAAAATCAGTTACATTCTTTCTGTACCTGTTTGCGCTCACGCTCTCTCTCTCTGTCTTAGGGTTTCTACAGTGCCCATCACCATAGTACTACACTTTGTTATGTCCATGGAATCTGTGTTCTTTTGGGCATCCAGCAGCTAAATCGGCTGTACATGTTCAATTCATTTATTTTTCCCAGTTCATTTCAGGGGTTCCCAAACTTGGTTCGCAGCTTGTTCAGGGTAAGCCCCTGGCGGGCTGCGAGATGCTTTGTTTACCTGAGCATCCGCAGGTACGGCTGCTCGCAGCTCCCAGTGGTTGCGGTTCGCTGTTCCTGGCCACTGGGAGATGCGAGCAGCCGTACCTGCGGACGCTCAGGTAAACAAAGCATCTCGCTGCCCGCCAGGGGCTTACACTGAACAAGCTGCGAGCCAAGTTTGGGAACCCCTGGACTAGATAAAGCTATTCATTTTTATTTTAATATGGGAGAAGTCTTACCATGGATTCAGAATAACTATGTGCAGCTGAATCACAATCCCTGGAACAGAGTAGGGGCTGATGAGTTAAACACATGAGACATATGTAGACCACGTCTGTTGGGGATTGGTGTAGAACTGCACTTCCTAGGAGGAGCCCAGGTGCAGTATGTCTTCCTGATCTCCAGGAGCAGCACTCCAACTGCTACTCCCTTCTTGTCAGTCCCATTCTATGGGTCAGTGTTGGGGAAGAAGGGTTGGGGGGCCCAGCTTGGTGTCTTCGCTCCCTTTGAGGTACCATGGGACTGAGGATGAAGCAGAACCTGAACTTCTCTGAGTGCATTGACTGCAAAGTCATGTCTAGGCTGGGAAGACAGTTGAATGTGTTAGCTAATGTTTTAGAGACAACCTAACATGATTTTCAACGGAGCTTTCCACAGAGTCTAGAAAGACCAAGTCCTATTTAAATACATGTTATCTGGTTGTGGTCAACCCTGGTGAGAAACCTAAGGATAACACAATCCGATAACATGTTTCCCAGTCCAGATATGGCCCATCTCTGACTGGACCTTATGTGGTGGTGAAGGATTCTTGGATCCTCCACTCACACCTCTGCACAGGATCACATACCACTCCTGTAAGAACTAGGCAGACTCTGCAAAGCAAAACAAAAAAAAGTTTTTTTGTTTGCTCTTTAGTTTTTTTAATTGTATATCAAGATAAACCTCAGGAAAAATGTTTGGGCGGGATGAGCTGCAGCTCGAGTCATCACTTCATGGGATATCACTGTTCAAATCCTTCTAAATATGCCAGCAAAAGAGGGTGAGAGTACCTGCCATCCAAGATAGCATTTTTCTATGTGCATTAAATATTGATGCAATAACCTCCTGGTAGTTTAAAAGCAAAAACAGAGGTTCCTCTTTCAGATATTCTACAAAACAACAAGATACAGTAAAGAACTAAAACAGATGTTATTTCAAATGTTTACTTCACCATTAAATATTTTTGGCTGTAGTGACATTGATGTGTTCCATCATAACAGAAATAATCTTGCCTCTTTCATGTTGCATTTCATATTCAGGTGGTTTGGGGATGGCACCTTTCAGCATACAGATTGAATTGTCGTTGCTTAAGTTTGTATAAAATGACTACATCAAGACCGCAGAAGGGAAACTTTGAAAGCATATGTCTAGAATTGAAGTCTTTCAAAGAACAAATCATATTTTAGTAGAAGACTGATCATTTTTTGAGTTGGAGGAAATCTAGTTTGATTCAGGTGACATAAGCAAATGGGTAAATGAATTGGGTTTTTCCTACTCTAGTCTTTGCTCAACAGTTGTTAGTTTTTGATTTTTTATATTGCTGTTTGGGGTGACTGCATTCTGAATGAATAGCAGTTTTGATCAAGGAAACGTTTTGTTTTTTAATATTTCAGGCTGATAAAATTCTATTCCTGTTCTGTGCAAACTCTTTGTTTTTAGTCTAGCTAACCTGGTTCCAGGCTGCTGTGTAGCTATTTCATGTGTTGACGCTGCTCTTGCTTTACCTGGGCAGCATTGTTCTGCCAGTATATAGGTCTCATAAGTGGCTTACTTATTCCCTCCCAAGAGGGAACAGTTCATCATTATCACAATCCAGACCTTCCTTCATTCTCTAGTTTAAATGTTTAACTTGGTTGGGGTAAACCATTCTCCTCCCCTGTCCACGAATTCAGTTGGAATGGAGAGCTTTGGAGCTAGAAAGTCGTGGGTCTGATTTCTGCCAGCAACAGTGGAAGAGGTTGAAGTGGACTGGTATGGTAGCATACAGGCGCTCCTACCCAGCTATAGTACCATGGGTCTGCACTCCCAAGTCTGGCTCCTAAGTGTATCAGGCAGAATATTTGTGGAGGAGGAGAGAAATATTGATCTCTCCCAGTAGCTAGGAATAGAAGGAATGGGGGGAAGATGATAGTGAGAAAAGGAAAACTTCTTCTGCTGTTTGGTAGGTAGTATGGATAAAAGTCTCTTGATACCATCTCTTTTCCAACAGCTGGTAGTAGATTCCCTCTGTGGTTCTCCGTGGAAGGAAAGTGTTTGGCTTGCATTAAGGGTTGTGATTTGGTGACAGGGGATTTCTTATTAACCTCACTAGAAATCTCTTGACTGTGAAATTAAAATATACAGTAGAGTTGCCTAGCAGGCTATTCTCAGTTTGACTTTGTCTCGATAGTCCGGGGCATTCTAAGGATTGTTGATCCGTAATCTTTTATTTGAGAGCCTTAGAAGTTAGTTAAATATAAATCAGTGATTCAACCTCCTGTGGATACTATGAACAATACTGGTTATTCCATCTCAGAAGGGATATTGCAGAATGGAGAGGCTCAAAGAAGGGAGACAAACATGATTAGGGGCGTGGAAAACTCACATGAAAAGAGTTAGTTTGTTTGTTTGTTTATTGTAGAAAGGAGACAAATAAGAAGGGAAACCATTTATTATTTGGCCTATGCAAACTGGTCAAGCTAAGCCCCACAGCATTCTTATCAATGATGTTCAAGGCCTGAAAACCTCCAGGAAGTGGAGTCACTTTGCCATCCTCAGCAATGTGTGTAAAGCTTTGTGGCTACCACATTGACCTAGAGGACTGTCTCTAAAATGCCACAGAAATTCCACTGTAGCACAAATTCCATGTCTGGTACAAAGCTGGTTCAGAAGGCTCCATTGCCTTCTTGGTAAATCAATCCCAGGTTGATGTTGAGTGGGGTCTGAGATAAGGTAATTATTTGTCACTTTCTCTGCGGACCATGACGATCTCCACGTAGCCTCTACTGTAAATCCCTCACCTGGTAAACTTATCCACAACTGGTGATGTGAAGGTAGATGATTATGAGGTGGATTAAACAAGTCTTTAATAGTAGATGTGACACACGCAATTTCATCATGAGCTTTGCTACGCTTTCCTCTCTACAAACACAGGGCAGAGTACTACTGCAGAGAACCAGTCACCATGGTAGAGGAGAAAATTTAAATGTGCCTGAAAAAATATGTGTGGTGGAATTAAGTTGTATGTTGATCTTCTTTGCGTGAGACAGGCGAGCCCATACTGAAGTGCTGAAGTGCATAATGTTTGGGTATTGGCCAGCCCATGTTGTTCTGGCCCCATGTTGTTTCCGAGCAGGTTATTTTGCACTTTGACCTTAGTCACTGTATTTGTAAGATGGTCGTGATCTGTGAGAGTTCTGTCCAGCGTGATAGACTGGGTATGAATCATGCTGTATTTGATGACCATTGAGAACTGTGTTTAGCACTCTGCCTGCTTGTGCATGATGTAAGTGGAAGTCGTTCGGTCCAATCTTACTTCCACTGGTATTGTGCACCACTGATTACAATAATTGGCCATAGCCACCATATCTGCATTCAGAATGCTCTCAAGTATGTCAAAGGAGTGTGACTGAATGCCAAGGCATATGTCATCTGCATAAACAACCTTTCGAGACCCGGTATATGGCAAGTTATTTGAATATAAGTTGAATAACGTTGGAGACCATACTGATCCTTGTGGTAGGCCATTCTTCTGGTGCTTCCAAGTACTTGTTTTATCACCAATTAACAGTAAAAGTATACAAAATAATGAATGTCACACAGAAGGTAAAGCAGAAATGTCTGTTTTCCCCTTTCTCATAACACAAGAATGAGGGGACTTTCAATGAAATTACAAGATAGAAAATTCTAAACACATAGAGGAAACACTTTTTGACATAACACATTATTAGACTGTGGAACTCATTGCCACAGGATGTCATCAGGACCAAGGATTTAGTAAGATTCAAAGAGGAACTGGACAAATATCCTAGTTAAAACAGATAATGCTAAAAAGTTTGGAAGGGACCTAAAACTTCACACTTCAGGGTTTAAGACAATATCTAATTTAGGATGAGACCTTTCTGGAGAGAGCAGATTCTCCTGCATCTGCCTACTGCAAGGTTTCTTGCACTTTCTTCTGGAGCATCTAGTATTAGCTACTGTTAGAGGCAAGATACCGGATTAGATGGATCACAGTTCTGAACCGATATGGCAATACCTATGTTCATAATTACATAGAGACTTGTTATATTTAAAAAACCATACCAAGGAACTTCAATTATGACATCAAATAGTTCCTTTTTTCTTTGTGCCTGTTCCAATGAGATATTTATTGCATATGACAGCAGGAAGGCAAGTCAGGGCTTCAGCAGCGATCCCTTCATCACTGGCTGGCAGTGCTGTAGCAATTAAAAAAGAGCAATTAAAAGACTGGTCCAATGGTTCTGTATTTTTGTTTTCCCCCAAATGTTAAATCTCCAAGTTCTTGTAAGTGTTGCGACTAAGGTTTTGGTACAAAGTAAGTTCTAATTTTCAGTGTCTCCTGTAATGTTTAAGGGGAATCTATAATATTACTTACTGTCATTAATCCTTTTTACTCCTAGCTTTTGTTGGCTACACAACCAAGGGAAGAATGCCTGTTCTGAGATTATTCATACTCTTTAACATATATACACACATTTGCTGTCATTCCAGAGAACTTCACAAACTCTTGTGGGTAGGACTTTGGGATAGTCACATTACTTTACAAGAGGCAAAGCCCTCTTGTTGACTTAACTCCCTCATGCTGTCCCTCTCAAACCTCACCTTCATACTTTTTATCTAATATGTATTTTGCATAAAATCTGAATTTTAAGTTTGTTCCTGCTATCGGGAGTAGAAGTGGAGAGTGATTTTGTGTTTACTTTCCATGGACAGCAATTAAGAGGCCATGATGATGGGTACCCTTATAAAAACCTAACTAGACAGAAGTGAATTATGCTGGTCATTCCAAATAAGAGCCTACTCTGTATATACCCCATATTTTACAGGAAAAAAACTATTTTAGATCTAAAAAAACTATAGGGACTATATTTTGCCTCAGTTATCGTGAGTCCAGCTACACAGGGTTCAGACAGAGCCACAGAATCCTCTAAAATGGGCTACGATAGATTTTGAAACAGTTACATTTTCATGTCTCAGGAAACTATCATGTCAGGTCCTTCCAGAGCTAGATGTAAATGCTGAGGTCCATTGTGAAGCTGGAAATCTTTCCTTCTAATGGGATAAAACCCAATTTCTACCCCTGAGGGGCCACAGGACAACTGACTATATGGTCTGAACATTTTTATCTATTGAGAAACTACCTGTTTCAGGACTAAATTTTGCACAGTTTGGATACCCAGAGCTCTACCTTTGGGTAGAGGAAGAGGAAACATTTTTCTGCCCCGCCCTCCCCCCCCTTAAATAACTTAAATAATAAGTAGCTGCTGAAAGCTGCTCTAGGTGTCTTGGTGTCTTACGAAAAACTTGACTGAGTGGGCAGATGAAGTCAGGTGCATGATAAATGCATTTATCACGTGATTCTGCCTGGTGTTACCACATGCATAGCACCATTATTATTTATTTGTATTACAGTAACCCCTACTGTATTGTAAGGATCCCATTTTGCTAGGTGCTGTGCAAACATATAATAATAGACAGTCTGTACCCCAAAGAGCATACAATGTAAACAGACAAGACAGACAAAGGAAGTGAAGAGTTGGAGATCAAGGAGTAGATTTTCAAGAGTGCTCAGACTTAGCAACTCTCATGGGGAGCTGAGCACTTTGAGAATCTGGCCATTATGTCATATTCAAAGTCTGTGGCAGAACCAGGAACTGAACCTAGATCGTCTCTGTTGTATTCCAATCTAGTTTCTTAACTACAAGTCCATCCTTCCTCCCCAGTTTACAGGTGTGGCATTTTATCTTGTGTGTATAATATATTACACACAACCACATCAGTAGCGATGACAGCCGTGTGATGTGCAATTAGCAGCTGCTTTTGGTTCAAACAGACAAAACCATCTGCCACAGAAATGTTTCCAGGTATACCTCGGACCCCTGTCCCTCCCCAGAATTACAATCATGTCTGGAAAAGTTATTTGAGGTCCTTTTTAAGAAAGTTCTAAAACTTTCTTAATATTTCTTCTCTTCTTCTGAAGCATTTACGTTTGGAATCTTGGTAGTGAAAGGCACCGGTTTCATAAAATGATTTTTCATATTCTTTGGCCTAATAACCCCCCGCCCCCAGTCACCTCCTTTTCTAGGAAAGGACGCACCAGGGAGGGTAAGGGGGAAGAAGTCTGCTTAAGGTTCCGCCCAGAGTTATCTCCCATGTTGTTCCATTAGGAGAAAGTGGCAGAACAGATTGACTGTTGCCCCCAAACCTCACTGATCCTCATGAAGCCCGTATCCTCTGTAAGGAGACCTGTGCCTCTGGGTTTCAAGAGAAACCACACCACAGTTGTTCCATGACAGTACAGACTCATTGGAACCTGAAACTATTAGGCCCTCACCTGGTAGCATCTGCCCAGGAATCCCTATAAAGGGAAGATCCCTACCACAGAAAAACAACACAAGCTTTAGGCTGTTCAACATCTGCTTTAAGGGGCCAGCTGGGGAACTAAGAGTGTATGGAAATCTTGTATATTAAATATGGTGTAATTGTAGTGTTAGAATAATAGAAAAATGGAAATGCTCAAGTCCACTGAGGTTTTATAGATGTGTTCATGCCCTTATAGTACGTGGCTTTCTTATGGTGGGAGAATAGTTCATCGCTCTGTTGTTCAAACGTTTGAAACCGAGGAGTGAAGGGAACCAACCAAAACCAAAAAATTCCTCTCCAGTTTAAGGAACACTAACTTTTCCCTTCCTTTCCCCTCCTCTGCAACTACTTCTGCTTTCTTATGTGTGAGATAGTATGGGTTCATAATTGTATGAATCATGACCAAGCATCACTTGAAGTGCTAAACTAATTGAAGTTTTTCATTTCACGGGGCATGATGACAAAAAATTGGGGTCTTATTAGAAAAACACAAACATGATTATCAAAGCCTTGCATGATTTCTGGCTGCAAAATAATAGACTCTGGAATAGTATCCCAGGAGAAATGAGAGCAGCTCCATCATCAAAGTCATTTTAAAAAACTAAATCTCAACAAAGTACTTGAGATTATATAATGGGCTTGGAGACTGTGGTGATGGATGACAACCTAGGTAGACAATTAAAATGTAGAGAACAATTCTGCATGCCCAGCTAAATTAATAAATCTAAAATGTCTAGTCCTTTCCTCCCCCCCGCCCCCGGTTCTATTACATAGCAGTCTGGATGGGGTTAAAAGAGCAACAGAATGCGTATTTATAAGGATGCATCTAGTCCAAAGGTAGCATTATGTTCTCTATACATATCTCATTTAAGCATTATTTCAATATTTATCAGGTGATTCATTGTTGGAATGTACTCTGATTCCAGTAGTTACCGTTTCATAATTGTAAACAAAATTATATACATAACTATTCCCAGCATATGAATTATTTATTATATTCCCGGACAAAAAATTTGTTAAAATTGAATTAAGGTTGAGATTGTTTCAATAATATAAGAATAAAACAATTACAGGGAGGTTGTAATTATTCCCCAAACAAGGATTACAAACCCAGGAAGCTCAGTGAAGGTTAAATTTAAAAGAAATCCAAACGTGTTAAGCTATGGAAATGCACAGTGAAGGCAGCCAAACAGCTTCCCTTCTGCTCTGTAGTGACACCATACAATTATAATTAGTGCATCATAGTGTTGGTAGTCCAGGTATAGATTAATCTGATTTTTCTAGATACATTAAACTTTTCCAGTTTTTGTTTTCATTGTAGTGGTGTCAGTACATGTGCAACAAAATGGTTGAATCCACACTGTACGTGCAAAACTCAGTTCAGCTTTACCTGTAAAGGGCAGTTCCATAATTTTAAAAGAAAAATGCTCAAATAAGTGAGAAGGAAAGCATACCGGAGGAGAATTTTCCTGAGTAATTTTAAAGGTCATGCTATATAATTTGCATATGTTCTTACTACCCACAGTATGTTCTGTTAGCAGTTGTAGCACAGAGTCTTTTAAAATAGAATATTTCACATTGTTCATTGCACTCTGCAAACATTAATTTTATTACAAATCAAAATAAATATTAGGTCATTTTGTTTAGTTCTAGTTAAGGTGGGTTTGTTGCTGTACAGTACGTTCGCAGATGCTTGTCTGGTTTAGGTTTTAAGGGCATGCTGTGTAAGTGTCCACCACTGTTAATATATATGAATTTTCCTTTGATATCTTTTCATTTCTCCTCATTCTATTCCCTGGATAATTCTGATTCCATCTCTGGTGTTCACAATTTTCAAATGTGTGTGAAGAAGCAGAGGTGGGTTTGGTTTGGTTTTGGTTAACAAGAGATTAACATTTGAGAATGCCAGGCCTCTGTATTGGATTGGTTTTGACTTCTCTAAGGTATGTAACTTCAGATGCATAATGAAGAAATTTGACTTTTATTACTAGTATATATTGTTGGGGGCAGGGTTTTGTTTTGTTTTAAATAAACTGGAAAATTGTGAATTCCCTTAGTTTCCAGGTTCCTATTCAATAGATTTGAGGTAAACATGCTGGGAAAAATAACAACTAGGGTTGCCAGGTTTTCAACCGGAACACCTAGTCGAAAAGGGACCCTGGTGGCTCCGGTTAGCACAGTTGACCGAGCTGCTAAAAGTCCAGCTGTCCACAGCAGGGCAGGCAGGCTCCTACAAAGTGAGAGTCTCTTGATCAAGTTTCAATATTTTAGTCTATGTAACTGTCTATATGGAGTTTAGGATTTTTTGCCATGAGTTCATGTAACCTGGAGTTTGGGTCGCAAGGCATCTGCTGATTCCTATGGCAGTCTACTGTTTTTCACTAGGTGAGAATGATTCAGGAGTCAAAATCTGTTACTGGGCTAGGACCACAAAGCCCCTCAAGACACACAGACAGAACACAGTCAGACTGTGCGGACACATTTTAATAAACTGTGATATCTGCATATAAGGCAACTTGGAGAGAGGGTGACAATACTCAACAGCTCGTCTTTAAAAGAAATGAGCATAAGCAAGAGATGTGTATCAGGCCTCTCTTAATTGCCATCTTCATCTCCTGATATTAGCATCTTACTGTGCTGATCAGATTCCATTTTCTGACTAATTATGGCAAGGAGTCATCTGGTTTTATTTTATGTTAGTTAGTTAGTTAGTTATTTCTGTGCTCTAACTTTTGCCTATGCTACATACTGTCATGTATTGCAGTTATGCATAAGCAGAATCAACATACATAAAAGGGTCTTTCAGGACTTTGTGCCATGTTTATCAGAGGATTTGTGGGGAGTGGATGGGGAACTGTGTTCTTGGCTTTGTCAGTATGCCATCTCTTTGGTTAACAGTACACTTTTTAGAGCAAATACTGGGCATGCTCTGATAATTTCTTTCTCGACTCCTTTGTGGTGGAGCCCAAGGTTCAGATTTAGGGAAAGCTTAATTATTCATTACATATGAGGAAACAAGTTCATATTTACCACTGAAGCCCTACCTCAGGCTAGTTTGAATGTCCTCTTCTGCTGTAAACTTACCTTACAATGGAGTGTACACGGGTTATCTTTCAAGATAGGCCTTTTAGTAACCCATGTGGTCTTAATGGATTTTTCAGGAACCTGGTGTATTGTTGGCCTGTCTTATTGGTAGATATGAATTCTAGTTTCCTCTCCTACACTTTTGTGATACTTGACGGCTGTCATCCAGTGTAAAAGCATGTGGCAGCAAATGCGCAATGCTGTCATGGAACAGGGACATCCTGAAGAAGGGATGGCACTTGCCGTATTATGTTGGCTGCGTTTCTAAAGCAGCCCTGGCTTGACACCTCATTGAAAGAGTGAGATTCATTTCTGAGTGGGCATGATGCCTCTTGGTGTCTGGTGGGAATGCAGGGAGTTGAGGTTATGCATGAAAATCAGTTGTGATAGTTAGGAGTCCTAGCCAGGAATGTACAAACCATGTGTCCATTCTGTCTTTTTGATTAAAGAGAGGCTTTCACTAATGCAGCTGCTATCTGGCTGCTTGAAGAGGGTTTCAGTCACAATTCAAGAAAGTGCTGTCGTAAGATTTCCTTACTGTGGCTTCTCACTGTGTAAGTTCCCTGTATCATGGTCTGCACTAAGACTGACTTCCTGCTCCTGGGTTGAGAAGGCGAACTGTTGTGCCTGTAATGAGGAACACTGGGTGAATTAAGGCTCATCTTTAGAATTGGCTAAATTGTATGTACCCACTAATCTACAGTGTGTTAATCCCAATTAAATATTTGATTTATTTACTATAACACCACTTTTTTATAATGTTGTGTTTATTTTATTTTTTGTAAATGTTCCTTGTCACCCCTCCATCTCCCTGTGGGATGATAAAAAATTTAGGATTACTTCAAAATCTCATTGGAAGAGTTCCAAGGTTTCTCTGAAAATATTGTTTATGATGTGTTTAGGGTTATCAATTTTCTTTCTCAAATGAAAAAGCTCTCTACAGATGATTATAACACTGTACTTTAAACTCATTTAACTGGACATTATTTTCAGAATATTTATCTTGGTTATTGCAGTTTTTGTCACACTGTGATATTAGTTTTCCATTATATACTACATGTCACTTCCACATAAGTTTGATAATAAATGTTGGGAAATAAAAAACAGAGGCACTGCCTCCATGTGATAGCAATTTCTATGTAATGGGAAATAATGTCATAAACTTTAAATTACATTTTAAATAAATGTTTATGTCCAACCCATCCATTAGATCATAGCCCAAAAGGGTCAGGAGGATCATTCCTTCATATATCACTGTATGCAGTATGATTGCTTTTTTAGGCATAAATGATGCTTTTAAATGAGGAATGACAAGCAGTATAAAAAGACAGTACATTACAGTCACAGTAGTATAGTAATAGCCTTGGCCACTATGTTAAATACAAAAATGCGATACATAAATTGAATTCACTCTTTGCAAATGATTATTAAATGGGTCCGTGCTGATACCAGTGTTCACTGAGTTCGTAGTTCAGTTTGGAACCCTCACGTCTGGGTTCAGTGTTGGGTTCTAAACCTCATCTTGTGGGCATGATGTTTACTGCTTCCAGAATTAAAAACATAAACACTTGAGAGTGCAGAGAAATGTGTAGATGGCTGATGGTCCTCTTAACTATGGTCTTAAACTATGGTTCAGGGCTTGACTAAGGGCTTAAACAAAGTGACGTCAACTCTGTCAAGGCCCAGTGATGGAATTTCAGTGATATTAACAATATTTTAGGGCTCAGTCAGGTTGATTAAATATTTGTAATGCCTACCAATGGAGGTCCCTTTTTGTCTTTTTATTTTATTTTTATTTTATTTTATTTTATTTTGGCTATGTGAACAGCCCAGACCACTTCCTTAAGCCTTCCTAATATTGTGACTAAACTGGTGCCCTGGCCCTGTCTGGGGGAGGAGTGAGGACAAACACTGCTTCCTCTCCATGCCCTTTGCAAGGACTGACCAATATCACAGTTCGTGTGACCGGTTCCTGCTACTACTTCCAGGGGTGCAAAGAATCCCACACAGGGGCAGGGAGAAGACAGCGTAGCCATCCTCACGAATGCAGGAAGCACAATCCCTCCTAGAGCTGCCACTGGAGCAGGAGGTTATATCTTCAAGAACAGGGACATGGGTAACTTGCACATGGTTCTTTATGGTCCATTTTCACCACTGAAGTGTCATAAAGGCATCACATGTGCTCACCCAGATACCCCTAGTGCTGTGGTTTCCGTGTATGGCATAGTCTTCATAGCTGGCTCTGCTACTCCCTTGGAGGACTAAATATAGGAGTCATGACGGTGAATCCACTATGGTCTGGCTATCCTTGGCAGCTGCAATTGCCTGTAAGGGCTGTGAGCAGCAGAGCACAAATTATAGCAGCCCCGAGACTGCTTAAATTTATGCCAGGACTAGGCAGGTTTCTGGATGATTCCAGATTATGGGGAGAGCCAGATACGGTGCAGGGCCACTTACCTCTTAGTCATGAGAAACTACATTTATTTATTTACCTTTAACCACTTCACCTGCACTTTGTCCAATAACCCATCCCTACCAGGAATAAGTCTAATATTTAGATATCTGAACAGCTATTACTTTTTAATAAAGAAGCCATCATGCAAACATTTTTGAATTTCTCCCAAATGTGGAGTTGTTTGTTTGGTTTTTTTTAAGGAGGTTTTAAAATTATTTTACCCCAGGGTAACTTGCAGGTTAGCAAAAGTCATTCTGAACTAGTGATATTTTTAAGGTCTGATAGCTTGTGTGACCCTTCAGAGAGAGAGAAACACTCTTTATCCTTTTTACAAAGCAAAGAACCTGAACTTCCTTGTGATGTAAATGCTTAGCCCTGATAGTTTGATATCTTGCCTTACACCACAACACACTAATAAATATAAAAGCTATTTCAAATTAATTTTTAGGCTTTAAATTTCTATTCTCATATTTTTGTCATGTTGTGGTCAATACCAGGTGACTAAGGCCAGGTCTCCACTACAAAGTTTTGTCAGCAAAGCTGTGTCACTCAATGATGTGAAAAAACCACACACCCTCAGTTGACATAGTTATGCCGGCAAAACCCCCAGTATCGATGCAGCTATACTGACAGAAGAATACTTCCGTCAGTATAGCTAATATCGTTCGGGAAGGTGGTGGTGTTTTGCTGTCTCAAAACCTCCTTGTGTCGACATATGCTGCGTCTACACTAGGGAGCTCTGCCAGTACAGCTGTATTGGTAGTACCTGTGTAGTGTAGACTAGCCTAAGGCACCTAGCTGTACAAACAAGGAGATATGGAAAACGAGGTCAGTATAAAAGAGAAAAAAAGGTTGCGCTCTATTTAAAAATCCTTTTTTTTTCCTGTAAAAAGGGGCATGAATAGAAAAAAAAACAAACCCACCGCTGTTATATTTTGGGGTTTTATGGACATTCAGTTGGGATGATCTGCATAATTGTTGCATCCGCCACAAGTGAGTAATGTGTATCTTTATATTACACACTGTTGTATTTTTGTCTCACTCTCATTAATTTATATACAAACGTGTTCCATTTCCCGCCCCGCCCCCAAAAAAACCAAACCAAAAAAAAAAAAGACCTTGCACTGTACAGAGGTCTTTAATACCAAGTAAAATGGCAGCTTTGGATGAAAGGCAGGTGTAAACCATTTGGATGGTCTTTTGGCCTATAGCTCTTTAGTCTATTGCCTAGGAATGGAAAGAGCTATCTTGATATATGTTTCTATTCAGATTTTCACTGAGAAAGGAGGATACTAGATTTGAATGCTGGAGTCATTGTCACAACTGTGATGAAGGAAAGATACCAGTTGAATGTCTTAAAAAAAAATGTTCTGTGCATTAAATGGATGCATTTCAATCGCAAGAAGAAAACCTTTTATATCCTATGATGTATGGAGTTTTAAAAGTCATCCTACTGATGACCCTTGAGTTGCAATTATATTCTTATTGAATAAGAAAACAGAGGCCATCACATTTTAACAGTATGGATTCTTCAAAATCTATTATTTTGATCGCCAGAGGCAAGTAACTAAGCTCTTAGTATATGTCTCTGTAAAATAAGTAATTGGAGACAAATGTGCAACCACACCACATGTACAATATGTCCAAGCACCATGAACATAGCCAGGCTTACTGTGCAGCATAGGCTTCCAAAAATCCTTCATGGGCAATAGACATATGTAAAAATGCTAATTTTATTATTTGCTTTGAAATTTTACTGAACATGAGTGAATATAAATGCATTGTAACAGAGACAATATAACCAAGGGTCTATTTAGCCCATTAGATTCAGAATTTCAAAATGCAGTACCTTGTTTCTCTGGAAATGTTTGTACTAGCACCATTCTCCATGACTATATAAACACAATATATTTTAGACATGCATTTCATGTGTGGTGCAACTGAAATGCTTTATTTAGGGAAGATTTTTGTTGGTTTTGGTGATTTTTATCTCAGTTGGATTGGAATGTCTGGTAGGTTCAGTTTTCTTTCTTTGTCAAAGCTGCTTACAGCACATGTGACAGATTTCTGTTTTTTATTCTTTGTTAATGTCATTCTTCATTTTCTGTGCCCCACATCTACGAGTAAGGGTTGTGTATGTTCTATTTTAATGAAGAGAAATGGCACATCTATCAACTAGAATTTATATTAGAGAGCACATCAATTCAGTTGCTATTACTTGCTGAGCTTTCAAATTCAGGGCTGAATTCTGCTCTCAATTACACCTGTGCAACCCCATTAACTTCAGTGGGCTGTACAGTGCGGAATTAGGTTCACAAAATGAAGTATGGTATAAAACAACGTATCCATCTGCTAATAGAATTTCAGCCCCAAAATATTATTTGAGGCAGTCTTAAAAGAGTGACGTGCATGCACTCATAGTTAAACTTCTTTTGCGTGAGACTGGGATGGTCAACATCTAGTTATTTCATATAGTGGGTCTAGTAAATGTATATATCAGAAGTATCAGAATACCAAAATATTAGCCCTTAAGGGAAGAAAAACACTCCCACTCTAGAGATGTACAAATACTGTGTTGTCCTTAGCAGACTTTTATTCCATTGTGGCTGCTATTAGCTGCAGATTGTTCTCTTCTTTCTCTGTCTTCTAGGAGCTGTGCCGTCAGCGCATGGCTGTAAAATCGTCTGATCGACCAGAGCCCTTGCACACTTCTCGTGTAAACAGTGTCTCGTCACAGTTTAGTGATGGGCCCATTGCCAGCCCCTCTGCTCGGAGCAGCACATCATCCTGGTGTGAAGAACCAGTTCAGTCTAACATGGACATCTCCACTGGTCACATGATCCTGGTAAGCAGAGTTTTCTTTATGGCATGTGAAATACAATCAAAATTAAAATTGGTAGTTCATCAATTTAAAGTAGACTGTGAAAAATATTTAACTTCTAAAGGGATATTGTCAACTTACAACATTTTTTTAAAAAATCCTTCACCTATTATATTAATCTGACCTTTAAATAGTTAAAACTAAAACTGTTTTTTTTTAAAAATCCTTTTTCACTGTGCTGTTCTTCTGTTTAGGATACATTCTCTTAGCTTGGACATTTAAAATAGATTTTTTTTTAAACCGAAGATAATTTACTTTTCATCCCTTTGTCCTATTGGTTTACTTTTGCCATTTTACTTGGCTTGGACGATTAAATAAGACTTTGATTTCTGGTCAGTTTTTCTTTCTGGCCTGTAGTATAATGGTGCTGCAAAAGCTGCAGTAGAATATTAACAATGTGTATCTAATTGTTTCCATTGAAATTGGGTGTGTGGGGGATCTAAATTTTTAGCCTAACCTGATTTTCCTCCTTTAAAGTAATTGTATCTTTCTCATGTTTGAAACTGCACAAATATGTTTTGTTTGTGAAACCTGGGCTCGAAAGTGTTGTGGGAGATGGCCACTTTGTTCTCATGGGTGTGTGTATATGGCTAGTGAAATGCTTTTCACCACCCAGGGGAGACAGCATGACTTAGTGGTTAGGATCCTGGACAGGGACTCAAAATACCTGAGTTATATTCCTGCCTTTGTTGGTGGCCATGGGCAAGTCATTTCACATCTCTGTGCTTCAGTTTTCCCATCTGTAAAATGGGGGTCGTAATACTGATCTCCTTTGTAAAGTGCCAAGAGATCTACTGTTGAAAAGAGCTAGGTGGCATTATTATTATTATTATATTTTCTACATTTACCCTCTCTAACTGTTAAGATTATCCAGCTGGACCGAATCACAATCAATAAATTGCTGCCCCTCACTAGCTATGTATTTATATAGCTCTGAGAAGACCAATGGGATTTCTGGGAAGGAATCTGTGCTCTGTCCATGTCATGCTGTCTCATCATGCTTCTCTCTCTCCTGCACCCTTTTCTTTTTTACGGTTTTGTAGATAAAGCTGCCCACCTACTTAAATATTTTCCAAGTTTTGTGGGAAAGCCATTTGGCCTAATAGAAAATGGAATGGAAGCCAGAGTGCCAATTTGACCTTAGCCAAGTCACTGACCTCCGTCAGCTCAGCTATAAAACTGAGGAAAAGCAGGATCTGCTTGAAAACCAGATGCTGTGTCTGAGCAGAGCTTTCCTGGGTAAATACATTTCCAAACAGCAGAGTTAGGTTTTTAACCTGATATATAACAGATGCACAAGTGCACCTAGGAATGAGGGATGGATATGTTACCCAAAAGGTCTGTGACCTTGGCTCTTACAATCGCACTTTCGCCTACTCAGAACTACAACCTTTCACTTGTTTTTGTGTTTCTGCAGTTGTTGGGATATTGTAGTTACCAACACATTCCCCACCCCCAAACCTCACCTTTCAAATAACCCCTAAAGTAAGGATGGGCACAAGAGTAAGTAGTGATATAATGCTTGTATCCCAAGCATCTGTGGCTAAAACCAAAGAAAGTACAAAATTGCCTAAGTATACGGCAATGTATATGCTTAAGATTTGCAGTTAATGAGTCTGGTTTAAATGGAGCAAAATAGTTTACAAAGATACTGCTAAAATAAACCTAAAAATCACACAAAGCCAAATGAACAGGTAGGAAACTTGCATAAGGGAACCAAGTAGTGTTAATTCTGGATCTGGGAATTTTCCCAAAAGTTCAACTAAGTGTGTGTGGAAATAAGCCATATTTTGCAACCTATGAATGGGTTTTAAAAAACAAACAGATTGATTAGGAGTACTATGGTGATGGTGGTGGTGGTGGTTCAGTGTCCATAATTCAGTCAATTCTGTTTAACCCTGAGTGAACTCATGCATATGTTAGCTATCTAACAACATATGTTAAATCTTAGATGGTGAGGGTTCAAAGAAGGGCAACTGAAATGCTACAATGCCTTGAGAGTATGACCTATAAGGAGAGAGTGAAAAAAAATTAAACCTGTGTAGTCTAAAATGAATAAACAAAAGCTAGCAATTCAGAGGAGTCTGCATCTCTGCTTCTAAATATGGGAAAGGGAAAGAGTACAGAAAAGTACTCTTAATAGACACCAAGGATATAATTAGCAAAAAAGGGGTTAGAATTTGAAAGGATGCATTTAGCTTAGATATCAAAACAAGTTTCATAGGAAGGTCAAGCAGACAGTGGAACTGTTTACTTAAAGAGGTAGTTCTACTATAAGTTCTAGATTTCTTTAAGGCAAAGTTAGGTAAGGTTTTTATGGAAGGATCTACTTTGAAGCAGCTGATTGAACTTAATTGGGGTTGCCTGACACGCATGGCACTGGAAGTTATGTTGGCAGCCTGGCAGGAATCTGAGAGCTGACCTGATTTACGTTTTGGTCAAAAATAAATGCAAGCAACCATAATACCTTATTTGCCTGAATTTTGTATGTCTCTTGAGAAATTGCTGCTTATTTGAGTTCAGCAGCAAGGAAAACATGCCAGTGATCAGCTTTTTCATACATCCTGTAGTTAGTAGATGGGAGCCACAGGCCCCCATTTTAGAATTCGTTGATATATCGGATGATATATAAGATGCTTTCCAACTCTATCCTCTCCTGCTGCTGTCATCTTGTGAAATAAAAAGTTACTTTATAGATATTTTATGCAGAGATGCTTTAGTACAAAAAAAGACAAAAGTTAATAAGGGCCTAATAAGGATGGGGAGCATTGTCAGCACTGCACAGCAAATAGACTTACAGAACAGTAAAGTGGTATTCAGTTTTACAATGCTCAGCAATGAAGTAGCTAGCTGAGTTAGGACTCTAGAATCTTTATTGTTCTTGGTGGCTTGGATCTTCCCAGGGGAAATAACATTGTGATGTTCAGTTAGCAGTAAGAGCTTATAGTTGGAAACATCTTGATTTGACTTGTAAATTGAGCAGATCTGTTATGGAAATCATTGAGGAGGAATTCACTTAGAATACTCAGGTATCCTGTTTAGACTTTTTTTTTTTAACTGATATCCACCCTTTTCTATTTGCCCTTATGCATAAACAGAAATACTAGAACCTAAACTCAGCTTGCTGCTGTTTGGCAAATGGTAGAATACCACTTTGCTCTTCCACAAATATATTGCCTCTGCAATGCTTGATAGTAGTCTAAGCTACTTCGTGTTAGGTAGTAGAGAAAAACTCAAGACCCAGAGGGGCAATTTTGAGTAGTGGCAAAGTGTAATTTTTGTCCCTTTTTGGTTGGTTGTTTTTTCTGTAAACCCCACATTTTTAGCAGGTAAATAGAAAGCCACTGCTCTGAATGAGGTTATCTTGTGAAAAGATCCCAGTGTTTGACCCATGGAAGTTTCGATTAGAGAGGATATAATGAGAAGCATGTTTTATGCCACCATACTAGTGACTCTGCATTCTGACATTGGTAGCAGTGTGAGGAACAAGAAGAAGAAGAAGCTGTCGTAATTGAAGGTACCTTTGATCTTGCAAAAAAAAAAAAGAAGGAAAAAAAGAGGGGGTGCAATTTCAGAAAAGTCATGGTGAGTGACGGGAAGGATAAGAACTCATGTTGATTTCTTTCCATGCTTGTTTGATTAAAATAATCATAACTTGTTATGAATTTTCAAATCAAGAAATGGACTGAGAGAAATGGCCCGTATGATTTTTGTGAGACAGTGCTAAATTTATCTCTGTTTAAATATTGTGTATTTTGTCAGTGAAATAAGAGTTTGCAGAAGCAGAACTGACTTTTCATGGCTTTTTTTTTGGAGTGGAAGACGAGTAAAAAAGATGTGAAATTGAAAGCACCAGGCACAGATTAGAATCTGGGAAAGAGGGTGAATGGTCTTGCCTTTCTAAACACACAAACAAAAATAATACATTAAAACTAGAGGTCTGAGAAGTCTTCCCTTGACAACGTGCAAAAATAATGTATTTTGGAAAAATTACACCATTGAAGTGTTCGTGATACGTCATGCATCTAGTGCTTTTCAAACAAGAAGGGCATGGGATGTTTCATCACCACCGTGCATGCTGGGAGCAAAGAGAATGAGAGACTGAAGGCTGGGACTTAGTAACCCTTAGTAACCAGAAGATGTTTCTTAAAAGATCACCTTCCATTCTGGGAGGACTTTCTGTAATAAAACTAGAACTGGACTACATAGATCCTAGAAGTGCTGTTGGGAAGCTAGCCAAACCTGAGACAGAAACTTTAGTTCTGCATTCCACCTTTCACATGGTGTGGTTTGATTTAGTCTTGATGTTGATTTGACAAAGTGATTGTCATGGACTTGAGTGGAGCTGCAAGAAAGGAATAGAGAGACTCCTGGAACTTAGATGTGGGGATTTCAAACAGTATTTGTATTTTATGCTCTGCCATAGTAATTCTGCCTTTTTTAAAAAAAAAAGCACTCTGCACACACTTTTTAAAAAAAGAAATCTTTGAGAAGCAGGGAGTATCCCCTATAGACTTCATTTAAATGGTCTATAAAAGAGTGCTGAACTGTATTTAAAAATACATTATGGCAAAGATAAACTGCAAAGCCACTTGTTAAACTGCCCACTAAACTATTAAACCACTGCAAGGCTTTGATTTCATCCTAAACCATTAATAAAAATCACTGAACTGCCTCGATTTATAGCATCTAAAATGCTTTACTAAACAAAGGAGTGCCCAACATGCGATGATTGATACCACTGGGCTGGATACCAGCACACACTCTGACTGGTGTCTAACTCAAAAACATGCAGAAAGAGGCAGCAGAGAGGGTGTTTCCTGAGGAGAAAGGGATTGATCTATAGCCTGGGAGCTTTCCACCAAGTGACAGTGGCACATGCCCACTGTGGGTACGTGACAGCCTTCCTTGGGGAAGGTCAAAGGTGAGGAGGGTAGGAAGGAGAAACCAGAATTACTAATAAAATCAAATAGCTGCAGACAAGAACGTCTGTTTGACTATTTTGGTTTTTATTTGAATTTTCTTTGTTTTCAGTAGCAGCACGATGTGCTGAGTGCTGTACAAAGACGTAGAAGGCACAGTGCCTATGCCAAAAAGTTTACATTTTTTTTTTTTTTTTTTTTTAAGAAAAACAGGTGTAGAATGGGGGGAAAGAGAAACAGCACATTTAAAAAAAAATACAGCCACACATGTAGACGTACACACACACATATATATGTTTTTCAGTCCCAAATTACCTGCAACCATGCTGCTATACTTAGTTGTAGGTGTCCTGGTATAGGTAGGTCTTCAGGAAGCATTTGAAGGAGAAAATGATGGTGACCTTGCAGGCCATCTCAGGAAGAGCATTCCAAGCATAGAGGTCACACGGGGAAAGGCTGTTGCTTATCCAGAGCACATTCCTTTGCTGGAATACTGATTTAATGTGAGGACCTAGATAGCTAGTATACAAAAAGACATAAATACCACAGGGAAATAAATCTGTGCCCTTGTCTTGCTGAATGAGTAGCTGACTTATAAGTTGTGTTCTTAAGAACAGGCAGAGTAGGCTGCCTCCCTGCAGACTCACTGTTACCAAAAGGCACTTCCCTGTTTTCCTGTCTGAATTTTTAAGTTATTTTGAAACATTTTCCTCTCTTCAAAATTGGGGCTTGTAATTGGGCAACAAGGATAACTGGCAACAGCAATAATTATCTTTTTAAAGACAACCTAACGCTGTCCTTAGTATATAAAGTCATAGAAACATAGGCGGGTGGAACCTTGAGAAGTCATCAAGTCCAGCCCCTGTGCTGAGGCCAGGACCAAGAAAACATAGAATATCCCTGACTAGTATTTGTCCAACTATTCTTTAAAACCTAAGCCAGTGAGGGGGATTCCACAACCTCCCTTGGAAGCCTGTTCCAGAGCTTAACTATTCTTATAGTTGGAAAGTTTTTCCTAATATCTAACCTAAAGCTCTCTTGCTACAGATTATGCCCATTACTTGTTGTTCCGCTTTCAGTGGACATGGAGAACAATTGATCACCATCCTCTTTATAACAGCCCTTAACATATTAAGTCTATCAGTTCCCTCATCAGCCTTCTTTTCACAAGACTAGTTATAGTTCTGTTGAATGTGTGGGTGTATTATATGAAAGAACCGGGGGTGGAAGGGACAACTCATGCTACGTGTATTAACCCCTTGGTTCTGCCATTCTAACATAGTGGTATGCTAAATTTGCTCTGACTTCAAAGGTTTTGCAGAACCCAGAGTGCTGAAATGCCAGTCAAAAGCAGCTCCTCCAGGGCTGGGTTTCTGCTCATGCCTCCCCTCCTCCCCCTCTTTCCACCCCCACATCCACCAGTTAAACCACTGATTTGGTACCACAGAAGTAATACTTTCCTCTTTCCATGAACACTGCTACTTGCCACACAAGCAGCAGGGGATAGTGATATGGTGTGGACTCAAATCAGGAGCTGAGTGGACAGGGGAGATCCCAGCAGAAGCAATCTCCTCAGCTCTTGATTTGATTCCCCACCGCCACCAGCCCCACTGCTGTCAGTCCTCCAATCAGTTTGCTTCATGCTCAGTTTCCACCAATTTCCACAACCTCATTTTTTGAATGAGTTTTAAATAGTAATCATGAATTAAGGGGTTAATGTTAGAGCAGGGAAACTGTTCGATGAATTTCAGTATTTTTTCTAAATTGTCTTTCTTTTTTTCTCAAATTTATTCATTATTAGAAATAACTTGCCAAATGTGCATCTTGGTCTGGAGCTTGATTGTGAGAAGGTCATTTCAAGGCTTTAATTTTCAAAACTCAGCTGTTTTGATTAGACACACAGGTCACATGATAGGTTTCTGTTCCTAGATAGGATAAGTGCAATCACGGTTTCAGTGCAAATAATCAGAATTCATTTTCCATTAATATTTTGCAATATTCACTTAAAATTTGTTTTGACAAAAATTCCTCCCTGAGAACTGGTTTATTAGACTATTAGCAGAAAGCAAACACAAAAGGGTCATGAACACAATCAAAGCAAACCAGTTTAATGTTGCAATGAATATTTGCAGAATTCTCCCCATCTCCCCCAGTATTTCTCCAGCTCTAGTTGAGGTCCAGATAAGACCAAAGCAAAGCTGGTGGCAACCACTGGAAGAAGTGGAAGAGGTCTCTGGATGAAGGGAGTATACCTGCCTTTGGCTACTCAGGTTTGAAAACTAGGGTTTTACTGGATCCTCAGCTGCTTCTAGATGTCTAGAGAACTGCAGCTGCCTGGAATGCTTATCGTCTACACTTGTCCAGGAGGTTGATCTTTTCTTTTGGAATGAGGTTATGCCTTGTGTAATGTGGTGCTCTTCTGTTGATTCAGCCTGTTGAATTTATATAAACCCTGCATGATGCTGCAGAGGTTCTGCTGACTCATAGCAGATGTGGCTTGTTAACCACATTTAGGGTCTAAGACGGAGGTCAGCAACCTTTGGTTGCTTCAGGAAGTGGTGACCAGCACGCCCCTGTGGCCCACAGCTCCCATTTGGCCGGGAACGGCGAACCATGGCCACTGGGATCTGCCGGGGGTCGTGCCTGTGGATGGTTAATGTAAACAAAATGTCTCGCAGCCTGCCAGTGGATTACCCTGACGGGCTGCGTGCCGAAAGTTGCTGACCCCTGGTCTAAGAGGTGGGAGTTGTTCTCTAGAACAGTGGTTCTCAACCAGGGGTAAGCAGAGGTCTTCCAGCAGGTACTCAACTTATCTAGATCAGTATTTCTCAAGTTGGGGGTTGCAGCACCCAGGGGTGGGTCACAGGATGGATTTAGGGGGATTGCAAATACAGGGCCAGCATTGGGGTTGGCAAGCAAGGCAACTGCATGGGGCCCCACATTGCAGGGAGTCTCACGTTGCTAAGTAATATAATTCAGCACCACCCTCTTGGGCCTGGGCTTCAAACAAGGCTCACAAGTGAAAAATAAGTTCAAGTATCACTCTGAATGTAAGTACAATATTTATATTCCAATCTATGAGAAAGTAAGCAATGTTTCAGTAATAGTGTGGTGTGACACTTTTGTATTTTTATGTCTGATTTTGTAAGCATATAGTTTTAAAGTGAGGTGAAATTTGAGGTACACAAGACAAATCAGTATTTCCAAAAAATTATACAAAAATATATACAAAAAATTGTATTTTTATGTCTGATTTTGTAAGCATATAGTTTTAAAGTGAGGTGAAATTTGAGGTACACAAGACAAATCAGGCTCCTGAAAGGGGTACAGTAGTGTGGAAAGGTCGAGGATCACTGCTCTAGAAGGTGAGGAAACTAGGAAGGAGGAGGTTCCGAAGGGACTTTTCCAGGGGGAAATTGAGGCTAATATTTAGGCTGTGCTGACATTTTTGAGGTGTTAGTAAATCAAACCTGGGAAGGGGTGTGGGTGGGGTTGAGTTTTACACAGGAGTGTTTCGTTCAGTTTTGAGTCTGTGCATTCAGACTGCAGTAAACCAGGCCTTTGACACTTCAGTATTCGATTGTAGCAATGGGTTGTATATGGGGCTACACCTTGAGAACACCCAGAAACCTATAGAAAGTGCAGAATGTAGCTACCTTCTCTGCTTAGTAGTGCTTCTTGTAAAAGGAACCTTGCATTTGTGCTCCATGATTTGCATTGGTTGTACTTCTGGTTGTAATTTAAGGTTCCACTGTTCACCCCTAAAGTCCTAAATGGTATCTCCAGAGATCTGATCTCCTCTCTCTGTGAATTATGATGGACGAAGTCAGTTGAGGTGCTCTAGTTACCAATACCCTGGTTTAATCAGGAGACAGTTAGATTCAATGAACGAAACTGGTTTCCTTCACTGGCCTGTCGCTGCCTGAGCATGCTGATCTGCCGGGCAACCCGCAAAGGTTTTCTTGCTTTGCAGGCCTTTTCTGGGGAAGAAGGCTCAGTGGGGATTTTAAGCTGGTGGGAGTATCTCAGTTTGGGTAACATTTGGAAGATTTCATATGTAGGACATTCGTTGCAATACGTACATGGTGATGATTAAGCATTGTGCATGTTCCCAGGGTTGCACACTGGGTGTATTTTTAAATAAAGAAATATTACATTTTAAATGTGTAAAGATATAAAAACAGCCTCTTTTGATCCTCACAGGATTTACCCTCTTGTAAAGAAAGACTGTGGTATTTTGGACATATGCAAAGTGGAGTTCCTCTTGCCTCCAATATTTTTTTTTCTTACCCAATTACTTCCCCTCACCCTCCTTCATATAATATGTTCTCCTCTCTTCCTGTGAATCTACCTCGAATAAAACAGCTCCTCCTTTCTTCTAGACTGAAGCAGCATCTCCTTTTTTGTCCCAGACACACAAGAAGAAAGATAAAATGCAAGGGATGTGGTTTAATTAGGCTGTAGCTTTATTAACTTGACTCCTCTGGGAGCTATCCAGTGATAGCTGAGACAGTGCAGGGCATAATTCCTTCTTCAGTCATTTCTGCCTGGTGGTGTGGATTCCCCATCCCTCCACAGCTGTTCCCCAACCTGGTGCTGGGATCCCACTACCCTCCCCTTGTATGCAGTTTAAGGGCTGGGGAAAGAGGATCTCCTGGCTGTACGAGAGACATTAGGAGGCACAACTCTGTTCCCAAGCTTCTTTAGGGTTGCCTTTCCCTACTCCAGTTCCAGTTTATCAGGGAACCAGACCTCTTAATCCTGGTATGAGAGGGGCCTCAGGGTAGAGTGACAGGGTTTATACACCCTCCCCCAGGTGCTCAGGGCCAGTGGCTTACCTGAGCCCCAGTGGTCCACCCACCAACTCACCGTCATGCCTTTCCCTCTTTCCAACCACCAAGTGGAGGGAGCTTTAAAGGAACCATTA
Source organism: Eretmochelys imbricata (assembly GCF_965152235.1). Classification (NCBI taxonomy): domain Eukaryota; kingdom Metazoa; phylum Chordata; order Testudines; family Cheloniidae; genus Eretmochelys; species Eretmochelys imbricata. Next base: position 249,391,081 of record NC_135573.1, read on the forward strand.
CCCTTTTTTCTGCCAGTTCAGCCAAAGCCCCCTCTTTTGAAATTGCAGGGTTGCATTTTGTCTGTTATTCCTTCCGCTCTCAGTTCTATAATGACTTCCTGGTCCTCCTTACCTATAACTTCCTACAGGCGTTGGACCCAGTTGGCCCACTGCTCATGTGGGTTGCTCAACTGTCCAAAAAGCCCATGCTGAACAAATCAGGTCCACAGATGGGGAGAGATGAGTACTGCTCCTGTTTTCTGCCTCTTATATGTTCTCTTGTTGCCCCACTGATGTCATATAGAGAGTAAAAAGCATGGGAAGGTCAGACTGTACGTAATCCACACCTCCTTGGGGCTGGCCATGTCATTGGACTGAATTATTGCATGGTCCTTTCTTGTTGCACTGATTATTGTTTCCCTGAAATTACCTCTTTTTTGGTTATGTCAGGTTGGTGACTGGCCCCTAAATTATAACATTTTTCTTCCCTCAGTTTGAGTGATTCCTCCTCTGTTAATAGAGGCTGGTTAGCTGCTGGATTTAGGACATCTCTTTAAATTTGCTTCATCAATACACTTGTGCATCAATCCTGTATTATTTTTAATCTATATACTGTACAAAGTTTTGGCTTTTGCCTGACCTACTGTTTGTACTATCTGAAATACTCTGTCCTTCCATGTGTGTGGAAAGCATAGCAATCAGGATCCAGGAGCTGTAGCAAATTTAAAGGTGTTTTCTGTACTGATTTGATTCTGTGCATATAAAGTACATTCCTTTTTTTTTTTTTTTTTTTACAAAATATCAAAATATGATTGAGTATCTCTTTATTGGACACAAAATGTTTAGGTTCTAAGCAAAGAACAGAGAATGTAATTGTTAAAAAGATGTTTCGGCATTTTAATTTTAAAAATATATCTTTAAAAGGCACTGAACTTAAGGCAATAAAATATTGGAGCAGTCAATTAATTTTTTAGCATTAGCTAATTCTTAGACTTTTTTCTTTTATTTTACTTAAGCAGCCTATATGTTGTACCAGGATATAAGTAAAAATAGCAGAGAGGCCAGTACCAGTAATATACATCATCAATTGTGTTCTTGCTGTCACCCAAAGTGATAAACAGAAGGAAATATATAAAAGAAATTTTGATAAAGGCAGGTGGTCTGAGTGAATAATTTCCCTTTCATTAACATATTCTCCTTATTAACTCTGTAATTAATTGTACATAGCTAAGGAAAGCTATGGAAATTGCATTTTGAGATGTATCAAAGCTGACTTTATGCTTCAGACTTCCATGCAATTTACTATTAATGAAGCAAGAGATGGAAGCCCCAAATCTATAATTATTACTTACGATTTGAATGACAAGGAAAGAATTTTATCAGTAGAGTTTCAAATGAAAGGGGATTAGTAGCTAATGTTGAAATTGTTAATCTTTCTTATTAAAATAATTTTGACAAAAGTGTTTAGCCTGAAAGAGGTTTCTGGAACATCATTTACCATTAAAACAGCCATTTTCTGAAGCTCAGTATGAATTTGTCTAAGTTTGACACCAGGGTGCAAATATTTTTTGAAATGAATTAATATTTTATGGGAGTTGAGGCTGTTCAAATGTGAGCTGATGCAGAGCTGCTTGCTGTGTATATATTCCTGGAACGTGTAGTGGGACGGTAGTACAACATCCTACCAGAGTTAAGATGTCTGTTAAGATAATAACGGGAAAAAACCCTGACACAACTTGAGGGGCCAAATTACGACTTTGGCTGTGTCCACACAGCCTTGATTAGCAAGTGTAAATAAGGAGAAAATTTGGCCCTAGATCATGATAATATTTTTATTTGAGATATAAAATGTATATAATTAAGTTTGGCAACATCACTTCATGTTGAGACAGGCCTTCTTACTCATTTTAAATGGTGGTAAATTTTCAAGTTTGCATGTTTTTGTTAGAGGATATCATACTTTAGGCTGAAGATTTTAAGCTGTTTGTGTATAAATACATATATACACACACTTAAGTGTGTGTGCATGTGTGTTTGTGTTTGAGTGCGCACACACACGCATATATATATCTTTTAAATTATAATGTAAAATAGTTGTTTTTAAATTTAAACAATTTCTTGCAATGTTTACTATCCTAAAATCCTAGTCTATTTTCATTGCCCATGATGAGCAATGTGCAAAAATGAAATAGTATAAATGGTGAAAAGTAAAGCTGAAATTTACAAAATCTAATTTGTAGTGATTTTAGTCACACAGGTAGTAAAAGAAATGTATTTAAAAGAAGATTGTTAATTTGTCAGCATCAGTTAAATTTTCGGACTGTATTTTAAATGTGAATTTAGGATATTGATTGTGTGCACAGATATACTTTACATAAAAGTCACTATCATCCTGTGAGTTCCCAAAGCACTGCCCTACCATGAGACCCCACCTGTCTACTCCTGAGCACTTCATTCAGCTCTCTCAGATGATTAAAGGAAGCAGAACTAGCCCTATGGGTCTAGTCCTGCTATTGTTCCACAGCAGTTGCCATTGACTTCAGGCAGGAGTCCTGGACCCAGAATGATAGTAGCACTGAGCCCCATAAACTGTTTATGTACAGGTGCCTCATTTATCGTTGAAATGCAGCCAACTGTTAGGCTGAACTTGGAAGCTGTTTAACACCCTACAGTAATAATATATAACACTATGGAAGAGGCAATTTAGTTGTAATGGTGTGGGTTGTATATATTTGCATTTTAAATTATTGCAAAAGCACCTAAGCAGATCGATAGGTGGCCTTTTTAATCTGTAATAAACAAACCGTTTAGGGCAGGAGTTGAATGTTACATTGAAAGGAAACTGCAGTGAAAGTTTGGTAGGCAGATGTAATTACATGATATAGAATTTATCTAAAATGGGGCTTAAACCAATCAACCAATCTTGCAGCTTGAAAGAAGGTATTTTACGTCCCCAAGAGTGCACCTATCTCAGCATTTAGATGCAACATGCACCCAGCAGCTGCCCAAGTGTGAATGCACGATGTCAGATTCCGAGAAATATTTGTGCTATTATTTGCACGCTGATCTCTGCCTCCTTGCTCATTTACTGATGGGTCTCCTCTTATTTGCATTTTTGGATCTATCTGTATGGCAGCCATGGGATGTAATTGCAGCATGGACTAGAGTCACAAAAGAACATGGGCGCTTCCATCCCCAAATCAGGCCTCACCGGGATACTTGCAGTCCCCGTGCAGATGCTGCCAAACCCTGTAGGTGTCTAACCTCGGTCAGCACCTAAACTTTGGCAGTAAAAGTTCCGTAGGCACCTATGTGTCAGCCTGTAGGCAGGTGCACTGTGGCCTCGCTCTAGGGATCTGAACACCTGAGCCCCAGAGCAATGCACGAACTGGGGGAGGAAAGGTGTCTGAACATCTGACTCTCCTGCGGGGCCTGATCCAGTAGACGGGCTCAGGGCTCGTCTACCAGATTTGGGTCCTCTAGATCAACTTGCACAAAACAGCTGGGTGGAGGAGGAGGAAGAGGAACTCCCTCACCACTTTTAACCCCAGGATTAGGGTACTCATCTGGGATGTGGGAGACTCTTGGTTCAAGTCCCCTCTCTTCCTGGGGTGGAGAAGGCATTTGAAGTTAGGGTTGCCAACCCACCAGAATTGGCCTGGAGTCTCCCGGAATCAGCATCCATCTCCTGGTGACTGCTGAAAGCAATCCAGGAAATTTTAATAGGATATTTTAAGAAAATGACATTTTTTCATGTTGGGCGGGGGGGGGGGGGGGGAATCTTCCGGAATAGCTTCAGTCAGAGTTGGCAACCCTAGCTGAAGTATACGTGCTGTCGCAGCTTCCGTGCTCTGGTACTGATCTAGCTAGCTCCGGTATGTGCACACGAACTGCAGTCACACCCTGTCAAGGTTCCTCCCCCCACTCTGAACTCTAGGGTACAGATGTGGGGACCTGCATGAAAAACCTCCTAAGCTTATCTTTACCAGCTTAGGTCAAAAACTTCCCCAAGGTACAAAATATTCCCCCCGTTGTCCTTGGATTGGCCGCTACCACCACCAAACTAATACTGGTTACTGGGGAAGAGCTGTTTGGACGCGTCCTTCCCCCCAAAATACTTCCCAAAACCTTGCACCCCACTTCCTGGACAAGGTTTGGTAAAAAGCCTCACCAATTTGCCTAGGTGACTACAGACCCAGACCCTTGGATCTTAAGAACAATGAACAATCCTCCCAACACTTGCACCCCTCCTTTCCTGGGAAATGTTGGATAAAAAGCCTCACCAATTTGCATAGGTGACCACAGACCCAAACCCTTGGATCTGAGAACAATGAAAAAGCATTCAGTTTTTTACAAGAAGACTTTTAATAGAAAATAGAAGTAAATAGAAATAAAGAAATCCCCCCTGTAAAATCAGGATGGTAGATATCTTACAGGGTAATTAGATAAAAAAACATAGAGAACCCCTCTAGGCAAAACCTTAAGTTACAAAAAAGATACACAGACAGAAATAGTTATTCTATTCAGCACAATTCTTTTCTCAGCCATTTAAAGAAATCATAATCTAACACATACCTAGCTAGATTACTTACTAAAAGTTCTAAGACTCCATTCCTGGTCTATCCCTGGCAAAGACCAGCATACAGACAGACACAGACCCTTTGTTTCTCTCCCTCCTCCCAGCTTTTGAAAGTATCTTATCTCCTCATTGGTCATTTTGGTCAGGTGCCAGCGAGGTTACCTTTAGCTTCTTAACCCTTTACAGGTGAGAGGAGCTTTCCCCTGGCCAGGAGGGATTTCAAAGGGGTTTACCCTTCCCTTTATATTTATGACACACCCCGTGATTTCAGTATAGACGTTAGACATACAAGCTGTTTGTTTAGTGCAAAACAGTAGTGTATCCTTCCTCCCTGCAGTCGAGCAATTTTCTTTATTACCAGGAAGAAAATTAGTAGCAGATGAAAGCATCAGTTCAGATAGACTTGAGACCAAAATGTTAGTTACTTTGAAATATGAACAGTTTGATTCTCTAGTCCTGCAAATGGAGATTCATCCACATATATCCATGTGAGTACTATTAGAGTAAACAAAACTCTGTGCAGTGTATGGATCTGTGCAGGCCCTTTTCTTGAGAGGATTATAGCCTGGATTGTCTCAGATGTAGCTTAATAAAATACAGTTTGGGAATAGAGCTGGTAGAAAATTTTTCATTGAAACCATGTTTGCCATTTTCAATGATGTTTCAAGTAAACTGGAATTTTGCATGCGATTATATCAATTTCAATGGAATTTTATTTAAAGAAAAATTGGAGAAAAGTTTTGAAATCCCATTTGGGCATTTTCAGATTGGAAAGATTCAGTTTTTCATTTTGACACACCTTTTTGTTTTGAAATATATTTTACATTCATTTAAAAAAATTAAAATGGTCAAAATTAAAACAATGTTTTGAATGTGTCTAAATAAATGTTCTGATTGACCTGAATGATTTTTTCTAGAATTTTCTTTCATTTAAAAAAAAATGGCTTTGTCCCAATTTGTGTTTGTATCTATCTCTATATGAAAATTTTTCATGGGTCAGATTTCAGAGGACAGAAAATCCGTTTTTTTTAATCCGTTCTGCTTCAGAATGCTTGCTGTTCAAATAGATTATTCACCAGATGAGGCCCTAATATTGAAGTTAATTGGGGCCTTCTCACTGACTTCACTAGACATTGGATCAGGCCCTTTGGTGGAGTTTTTTGACTGTTGTTTTTTCCTTTGTCTTTCCCCACCCAACCTACATAACATATGAAAACATAGGGGAGTTCTGTTAGTAGATTTGCTAGTCTATTCATATTTAGTTGTTCTGAGAGATGATTTAGCATTGGTCTCTTTATCTAGGAGTAAGGTATCTGTCACCTGGATTACAGGATAACTGGCTTTAGAATGGTTAAAAGACATTTGTGGCTGTCTCCAAACCAAAAGACTCTTTTAAGCTAAAATGGTGGTGTATAGGCCCCCATTAGTCACCACTATACGGGTAGAATGGTGCCCATTTGCTAGTATTTCGGTTAGTGCAGAATTGGTAACAAATCAGCTTTTTCAAGGGGCAGTTCCCCAAATATGCTGAGTCTGGGGTCTACCAGACCCTCAGCTATCATCAACACTGAACGTTAGGTTGTTTTCTCCAGCTACTTAACTGCAGAATTCTGAGTAGGCATTACTAATTTACCAAGTGCTCAGAACAGCTCTCCTATCCTTTTCTCCCAACTTAGGGTGTGAAAAGAGACATTTGCCAGGGGAAAGCAATAAAATATGAGCAAATGTTATTTATGTTCCTAAGAGTCTCTTCTTCACTCTGCATGCCCTTTCCTTGGTTTATCACATGTCTGTTTTCTTCATTTCTGTAATTCTTGTTCTTTAGAAAGCAGCATCTGCTTTCATCAGAATCCGGGCTCTTTTCCATTAAGCCATGTTTGCTGTTGCTGAATTCTCTTTCTCTCCCCATGTCACATTATTTTCCCTGTGTTCCCCTTAATTTGCTCTTTGCCCCGTACTTCCTGCATTCTCATCTCAAGTCTAGACCATGCACTATTGAAAATCCCAAGGAGGATAGATGGAATTTTGACAAAAATGAGCCACTTTTTGTTGTGCTGCAAGGGGCTGAGCCTGAGCTAAGAGCAGCTTCCCCATCCCCAACACCACAGAATCTCTCCCTGAATGTTGGCTCTGCAGTTGGGGTAGGTATATCTGGCCAGGAAGGGGGTACAGCCATGGAAGGTCCTCTCTCCACATCATCGTTATCCAGCCTCCTCCTTGAAACGTAGAAGGATTTTCCAGCATGGACCATGTCACTAATCTTATGTGGATTCTTCTGTACCCTGAAATATATTCCAAAGTCCCCAAACTGCCACAAGAGTCTGAGCGAGCAGCCAGCCTGGAAGCTCTTGACCGTTGCTACCAAAGCCAGTAGTACTGGGAAAGTAGTGTGGATGTCCCAAGATCCATGGAATTTTTTCACTGTGATCCTGAGATCCAAGGTTTAATGGTGAGAAGCCCTGGTGGCCAGAGTTTCCTGGTCATGGGTCTTGTGTGAGTGTTCCCATAAAAGGGCTGATTTTGCTCTCCATCCCTCTGCCCCTTTTTCCCCTTTACATGTGTGCTTCTGTGTGCTACAGAGAGAGGAATGTGAATGTGTATGCATGTAACATATATATGTATATAACACTGTCCCATCATCCATTTTTTTAACTTCTTCTCTTGTCTCTCATAACTGTGTTCTGTTTTTTAATGTTTTCTTGATGTGGCACGGTTGGTCTCAGGAAAGAACTGGCTGCCTTCTTTGACGTGTAGTAAAAGTTGCAGCACACTGTTGCTTTGTACTATGCGTTATGTCTATAGACATGACGTTCCTGCCCTCCACAAGATGGCCAACTGCTAGCAAGGCTATAGTTTGGCCCCACATCTACAAGTCAATATATATGTTGTATCTGTTGATGTCTTTTGTCATGGTTGGTTAGACCAGATTTTCCCTGGTCTCTATCTTTGTAGTACTCAACAACACAATAGACACACATTTTTGAGACTGAACATTTTTAGAACCAAATATTTATTCATCAGTAATTTTCTGTGTGTAGTAAATGGATATGAATGTCTTAGTGCTTTGAAAAAGATAATTAAGGCTTTAATTTGCAAGTATAGTATCCAATAGGGAACCCAAACTTCGATGTATAATTGTGTTAATGGGCCTTAAGGTATGGCTTTTATTTTTGTGTTCTCAATTAGTAAGTAGGTGTCTAATATCTTTAAAGCTTTCATTTAGGCACACAATACTCCCACATGTAAATCACACTTGCATCTTGCATTTATTGTTTGATGTGAGATCATTAGTGGAAAATGGAAGCGTGGAAAATGGATCATCTTTAAAAATTCTTCTAAAAAAAGAATGAAAATGTATGTGGAAGTGTAATTGTGCACCAGAACAGGCAAGCAATTCTGAGCTTTTTGGGGTACAGCTCTTGCATATATATTTGAACATATAACTCTGTCAGTAATGAGGTGGTTGTTTGGTTTGTATATTGTTTTTAATTAGTGACATCTACTAATTTTGATATAACTGTATGGCTAGTGATTTTGCTTTTTAGCAAAGCTACTGAAAAAAGCTCATAGAAAAACTATTCATGAATAATTTAACAGCATTCATTCTTGGTGTCCCTTCCCATTGTGCACAGTTGACTTTGAAATAAGTTTTTTTTAAGTTTTGTGCATATACTAATTATAATATGTCAAATACTGTGAAATGGCAACATTCAGCTAAATTATTTGATTTCACAATTTTTTTAAAAATAGCCCTCTTTGTTTATTTTAAATCTCTATTATCAAAAGCCAGCGTGTGTGTGTGTTGGGGGGGAGTAATAGAAAAAATAAAAAATGATTTTGAGCTAATTCATCCTTTGCCCCTCCTGTATTTAACCTGGAATTTCATGTATAAATAGAATATAGCAGTTGTGATAAATGACATTGTTACATTACTGTCTTCACCAGCAACTCTAATCCTTTATCTTTTAGAAACCTCAAACACCTAATTACTACAGTGGCATCAGATGTATTCGTTAACACTAGTTTTAGACCTGTTATGAACAGTCATGAAAGGAAGGTTAAGGCCCAAGGCTGTGAGTCGAGATCTGAGTTCTTTTCCCAGCTGTATGATAGGCTGTGACCTTGGGCAATTGACTTCAGGGCTTCTGTCCTTCTGTTTTCTATGTGTAAAATTGCAGTAATTTTTGGGAGTGCTTCGAGATGGGTGGATGGAAGAAGCTACAGAAATACAAAATTTGTTACAGAGTATTGTATTTCCTTTTTGGTAATCATCTTCTCCCTATTCTTGAAGGTTTATTTAAAGCACAGTAATTGTAGGGATTAAACTTTATAGGCATAATTTGGTAGCTGTATGTGGGTTAGGGGTTGTTTTAAGACCCAGCAAACACCACTACTAGCAGGTAATCTGAGAAGAGATTATAAATTGAGTGAGTTTCCCTTACACTGCATTTTAGGTAGTGGAAGTACTTCAGTATTCATTTTCTTATTTACCTTTTAAAGAAAGCCTACTGACCCCATCCCTTCTGCCTCTAACAATGGTCAGGATAACATGTAATTTTCAGGAGATTCAACAGAGCTGAAAATCTGCCTCAATCCACACAGGTTGTATCCCACTATTTCATTTGGATTTGAGCACCTTTGGCAGCTGGGAGCTGTAAGAAAAGGGATTAGCAAGTGTTTGTCTGACACACACTGATCCCAGCACCTGCTGATTGGATTGAAATAATCCTTTTACATGTTACAAAACTCTGTTATCAGAGCATTAAGAGTGGGGGACGTCGTGATATCCACTGCATCAAGGGTATATTAATTTAGGTAAATAGAACACAGGTTGCCATTTAATGTCCTTTTGAATAAACGTTATTCTAAAAGTTGTATTGTGTAGTTTAGTTTGGCAGATACTGTCATGTGCTGTTCAGTACAAAGATGAGATTTCCCTAGAGATCCTGGGGGTTATCTTTAAAAATAGTTTGCTATAGCAATATTGTGCTCTGTGAGTACAGTTCCACTGCACACTCAGTCATTTACAACAATCTTTGCATTTATAAATATAAAATCTAAAGTACAAGGTGACAATTTTTATTGTTTAGTGCTACCACAATAGAAGTTAGCATTAATTTACGAATCAAGTAATCTAGTTAAAACAGTCTTTCACCTAGGGTGAGTAGTTGCCTGAGAAAATTATTTTTTTGTTTTTTGTTTTGTTTTTGTAATCCCCATCCATCATATTAACGGTATTCTGTGCCTGTGTTGGTAAATTTTCTTGATAGTTTTGCCAGGCTGAGTTAACAGGCATACGTACTACTTCAAAAACTGTCCTTTTCCTTCCAATTATGATCAGATATTGAGAAGTCTGAGCAAAATTAAACTAAAGCAAAGTATTGTACTCCTATTTCTTAAATGTTGAAGAGAAAAATATCGTACTCAGCATCGTTTGTGAAGATTCACACAGATGATGGACAAAACCCCCTTTTTTCCCCTATTGTTAGGGCCCTACCAAATTCGCGGCCATGAAAAATATGTCATGGACCGTGAAATCTGATCTTTTGTGTACTTTTACCTCATACTATACAGATTTCACAGGGGAGACCAGCGTTTCTCAAACTGGGGGTACTGACCCAAAAGAGGATTGTTGCGGGGGGGTGTCACAAGGTTATTTAAGAGGAGTTGCGGTATCGCCATCCTTACCTCTGCGCTCCCTTCAGAGCTGGGTGGTTGGAGAGTGGTGGCTGCTAGCCAGGTGCGCACTTCAGAAGGCAGCGTCCCACTGGCAGCAGTGTAGAAGTAAGGGTGGCAATACCACTCCATGCCACCCTTACTTCTGCGCTGCTGCCTTCAGAGTTGGGTCAAGACCCCTACAGTTACAACACCATGAAATTTACTATTTTAAAAATCCGATGACCGTGAAATTGACCAAAAGGGACTCTGAATTTGGTAGGGCCCTATCTATTGTACATAGATTTTCATTTGTGACCACAATGGAAACACAGTTTAAACTATCAGATCTTCTGGAGAACGGTCAAGAGATCTGAGAGGGCAGGGATGTTGTCAGTTCCTTGCGTGTGTGTGTTCTTTCAGTATGCTGTCTAGCTCTTTGCAGATAGCTGGTTCAGCAAACCTCGATAATACTACTCAGTGCTGTTAAGTGCTGAAGGCTGGAATGTCGTTACCTCAGTAACACGGTTTAGGCTGCTCAGTGCTTCTGTCCTTGGAGAAGATAGGGCAGCCTGCTCATTCAGCAGACTTCGACGTTACTCATAAAGAAAGACCACAGGCACAGTTTAGTGACAAAGGCACTTAACCAGGTTTATTGCTGGCAAGACACAGTCCTGGCGTCCTGAATCCATGGTTACAGGTACGCTAACACATGACTGCCCCCGTGGCAAGGAACAGCTCAGTCAGTGGTGGGACTTTCCACTGCCCCCTCGGCCGAACAAAGAATTAAGGTGAAGTACCCCGACACATATAGGCTGAGACAAATAACTCACATACACAATTTACACACACCTTACGTATTTCATGACATCTGTTTGTTACCTCCCCTTGGACACAACATCCTTTTTCACTGTTTTGTCAAAACATCTTGTACTAGATTGGGATGTATCTGTACTAGCTGAAATATATTTACGTAAATATATAGTGCCTAGTACACTACATAAGAATGGCCATACTGGGCCAGACCAAAGGTCCATCTAGCCCAGTATCCTGTCTTCTGACAGTGGCCAATGCCAGGTGCCCCAGAGGGAATGAACAGAGCAAGTAATCATCAAGTGATCCATGCCCTGTTGCTCATTCCTAGCTTCTGACAAACAGAGGCTAGGGACACCATCCCGGTCCATCCTGGCTAATAGCCACTGATGGACCTATCCTCCATGAATTTATCTAGTTCTTTTTTGAGCCCAGTTATACTTTTGGCCTTCACAACCTCCTCTGGCAAAAAGTTCCACAGGTTGACTATGCGTTGTATTAAGAAATACTTCCTTTTATTTGTTTTAAACCTGCTGCCTATTAATTTCATTTGGTGACCCTTAGTTCTAGCAACAACTTCGCCAAGTGAATGTACTGGACAGTGAATTTATAAGTATCTGCTTTAATACATGGCTTGACTTTGTTTCATAGCATCTGTTTCAGGCCTCTGGTCTTGCACCAGGTCCAGTGCTCCAGGCTCATGGTCGCACTCGCGCTCTCTCTCTCTCTAGTACAAAGGGTAAAGGGAGAAAAGAGGGAGAGGTTTAGATGGTTGTGTGAAATGGATAGGTAATGTAATGTATGGGTGAAATTCTGGCTCCACTGAAATTAAATAGGAGTTTTACCATTAACATCAATGGAGCTAGGATTCTCCCCCCATTTGTTGCAAGACACATGAGGTTTTGTGACTGTTAATTTACTGAATTTGCTTCTAAAGGTGAGCTCACGGGTGAGAAACAGATGATGAGCTACTGGGTCTCTATTGTTATTTTAATAGATTTTTTTTTTTGTAGCTCCAATGTCTAATTAGAGGGCACATAAGGCCCAATAATTCCCCCTGCTTTCCCACCTAAACTGAAAAATGGGAATCAGTATCACATAGCCTGTAATATCTGCAGCTTGGCTTTCTAGCAGAAGTGTGCAGACTCTGTAGGGCTTGCCACATTTGCATATTAGACTCCAAGTTATTGTAATTTTGTAGGATATGAGCAGCGTGAATATCTTTAATGCTGAATTAGTGATTATTATTTTGATGGGGAAGGGAGGACTTTCACAATATATCAGTATAGGAAGAAAAGGTAGATGAGGACGGGGAATAGATTAAGTGACTCAAAATAATTTTTTACAAAGTCTTGTCTTCATTGAGAAAAGAAATTTGCATAGTTAGGCTCCAGTCCTGCAATCTGGTGTGCATGAGCAGACCCATGTGCACACAGGGAGACCCATAACTTCAACAGAGTTCCATGGATGGTCCCTGCTTCTGCTCAAATCCTAGTCGGAAGTCATTTGGGCTCCATATGGACACACAGGTCTCTTGGCAACAATCAGAGCTTTAGTAAGCAAGGAAGCTCCTTTAAAAATGAGTCTTTCCTATAATTATTAACATGGTGGTCTGGATACTACGCATACTGAGGTTTTAAGGAAATTAACTACAGGATTTATTGTACCATGGACAATAGTGGATGCACCAAAATATTCAGAGAAAAGCAAACATTGTTTCTCTCAGGAGGAGGGAAGTGGTAGCTATTGCCATTCCTTACATCCAGATTCTAGCTCTAGAAAATAATGGAACAAATATTAAAAGCAGAAATCACAAAGTAGAGGAGAGTTTCAAAGAGACAAAAGGGAGTTAAATGTTTGGTTCCCATTGATTTCTTGAGGCGCAGAGTCGGGGGCGGGGGGAAATTAGGTGCCTAGTTGTTCTTTGTGAGTGTTTGAAAATCTCCCACCATCCCTCCGAGAGAGAAACTGCACCATAAGTCAGAATCTGCATAGGTTTAATAAAGAATAAATCTTGCCTGAACAAACTTGATTGCTTTTTTTAAAATAGAATAAATCAGTAGGTGGAATGAAAATGGTAGATGTAATAGATTTAGATTTTAATAAAGCATTGAAACTGTCTCATGAAATGTTAATTGAAAGCTTAATTTGAATTGTTTTAGGGGGCTGTCGTGGATTGAAACGCAAACGGGTGGTACACACAGAGTAATGATAAACAGCAATATATAGAGGTGGTATCTAGCAAAGTACCACCGGCATTGGTGTTCGGTGCTGTTTAATCTAACATCTTAATTTATGATCTGGAAGTGGGAGAGAATGGCTTTTTAGTGACATTTGCAAGTGGGACTAAATTAGGAGGTGTTGCGAACACGGATGAGGATGGGGAAATAGTACAAAAGCACATAGCTAGGCTGAAAACTTAGACACCAGATAATATGAAATTCATCTTAAATACATGGTGAGTTGTGACCAGTGGGGGCCTATGATCTGCATGGCTCCACTGGCTCACAAACCAGCATAAGGATGAAGCAGGAATACATCTAAGGGAAAATGATCGTAAAGGACATGTACTCAGTGACAGAGAGAAGGCTGAAAGAAATATAAGGGCTACACTGGACAGCAAATTTGATGTAAGTTTGTAAAGTAAGCAAGGCCAGTACAGTGGTGGGCTGCATATGCAAAAGCAAGAAATTAATGCCCCTTCTAATAGAGTCTTTACCTCACCTGGAATGTTGTGTTCAATTCAGGGTACCACATTTCCCAAATACTGGTTACAAACTAGAAGGAGGTCAGAAGAGGGCAACAAAAATTATCACAGAGCTGGAGAGATCAATATATAATGTAAATGTTAAATAGTATGCCCCACCTGGCTGTGTGGTAGCTAAACATGGGGCTAGATAAGTTGTCATACATTCAAAGGATGTAAATTGCAAGGAAGAGAAGAATTCTTTAGGGTTCAGTCTGACAATTGCTCCTTGCATAGTACCAGCTTGCTGGATTAGACCTTTTGGTAGTAGAAAGAGATCCAACTAGTACATATGGGATGGAACTAGGAAAAAGATGATTTAGGTGGAAAGTCAGAGATAATTTCCTGATAATGAGCTGTTTTAAGCTATCGGATGTTGGATGTTTAAAACTAGGCTGGGCAAACTTAGCAACTGAAGTACTGGGAACAATCCTGCATTTGAAGGGACAGGCACTGGATGATCGTCTAGGCCAAGGGTTCCCAAACGTTTTGCCACCACAACCCCATTTTACTCAAGTATTTCCTGCTGGGACCCCAGATAGCACGGGGGATGCCATTTTGCTCTATGAAATGGCGTCTTCCGCACAGTATGATCTCTTACATATAGCGCATGCGAGGTCACACTGTGCAGGGGATTTCATTTTGTAGAGCAAAATGGCGTCCTCTATGAATCGGGACCTTGCACACACCATACATGTGAGGTCATGCTGTGCAGAGCAAAGTGGCATTATCCGCACAAGTAGGGATCTCTGCGACTCTGTCTGCTGATGGCATGACCATGACCATTTGGGGTTGTGAGCCACAGTCTGGGAACTGCTAGGTTAGGTCTTTTTTACATCTCTGACTTCTGTAATTCTGGGAGCAAAAGGCAGGAGGAAAGAATTCTACCCTGAGACCACTATGGAGTAAATAGTAAAGCAGAAAAATTATGAAAAAAGCATATGACGTGAAGGTAAAACAGAGTTACTCCTTAAAGAGGAGAAATATATTGGTGTAAGAAACAGCAAAGGAATATATGAAGAAAAATAGACAAAGAGATTGGATGAAAAGAAGGTATGGGATGAGATATACTGTGCCAGCAAAATGTACAAAACAAGGCTTGGAACCACAGGGTAATCACAACAAAAGGGAAAATTCATATTTTTTTAAAAAAGTATCTCAGGGTCAAATTGGAAAGAACAAGAAAAAACAAGAGGAAACAGCAGGAAATGAGCTGCTGCAAGAAGGGTTCTTCAGTGTTTAATGTGACATTTCAGATGCAATATAATATACAGAGCCAATTCTCTTGTATCTAAATTCCCATTTTGGAGACAAATGACAGCATCCTGAAAACACCAAACCCTTATGAGTGGCATGGAGAGGGTCTCCTCTGCATTTCTCCCTAAACTTTCCATGTGGAAACAGGATCAGCTACTTTCACGCCCGCACATCTCCCTCTTCCCCTGGGCACTGCAGAAAGTGCTGTGTGGTTCCAATGTAGAGGGGAGTGGGCAGGCTACTTGGGGTTGAGGTAGCAGTGCACAGCTAAGTTACGCCTGAAGTGTTTTTTTCTGGAAATGTAATGCAGTAAGAGGGCATATGACATTTCTGCCTAGCCCAGCCCACGTCGGGCCTCTCCTGCCTTTAATGGAGTTCTTGGGAGGAGGGATACTGTCCAAGGAGCAGCACCAGAGCAGCTGCTGTGCTCTGTATGGCTCTTGGCACCCGGCAGATCTTGGGAAGTCCATGGAGTTTGTGATGTAGTGCTGCACCTTTTCTTGGAAGAGAGGTGTTAAACCCTGTGCCTGACAAGGATGCAGGGCTCTGTGAGTTCCCTGCTTCCTTTCGAGGGAGGGGGTTGGTATAATCTGCGCCACTCTGAAGCTCTCGCATGTCAAATCCTTATTTTTACAAAGATAGTGCAAGGAAATCAAAAGCAACTTGGACTTTGAGGGCAATGGATTTCACCTCATCAGGAGTAAGGTGTGGATTTGTGTGGTCACTGGTCACAAGGATTAAGATAATATTCAATCCACTCTTCACAGCTGACATTTGAGATTAGATTAAACCTGCCAAGGTCCATCATATTAAAGTTGCTGATCTTTTACTGGAAGAGGCATTCTCATTCATGACGGAATGCATCAAAGGACTGTTTTTCTAAGCAATGATCAGTACAGGAAGTGTTCTGCCAAAAATAATTGTCTTGTAACTGCTGAACAGCTTCGAACAAAATAGGTGCTTTGAAAGCAGACGGTGGCCATGCTACACATAGACAGACAGACAGAAAAGACAGTGTATTTGGAGATACATCAGTACTATAGGATTTCAGTTTGAGGTTTGTCAATCTTAATTTATTCACAAAACACCACAAATGCAAGGCCTTAAATAAAAACAGCCAAGTGGTGTGGTATCAAATTAACTGCTATTCTATTACAAGAATCAGGTTAACCACATAAAAACCAGTCAGGAAGTCCTTACCAAGCCCCAACCATACCTTTAGGTGTTGGCTACTTGCCCATTTTCAGGAACTTCCAACCTGTCTTAGTATGGTCCACAAGACAACCACCAAGTGTGCTAGTTCTCTGTCCTTCCCAAAGGACAGCTTTCTTATACCCTAGCAGAATCCTAATGTAGTACACTGAGACTTTGAAATGGCATGTCCTTGCTGATTACAAAATAGGCTATTAATTGATTTAAGAACACGTTGCACCCACCGTGGGCACTGGGTGCATCTCTTGAATCCACCTTCTTCCCTGGATCATGCTCAATGGCAAGAGCAACTTATCTGGACATAGAAGGGAAAGTGTAAGCTCTGCTACAAATGAATGCGCAGCATCACTGGGCCCATCTCTGCTTGAGGAAAGTGAAAACCTCATGAAGCTTAACTGCCCATGGACACTTGAATCTGGGCTTCCACCCAACACTGTAGACAACAGCAATTCACTCAGGATTGCAGGCTCACTGCTGAGGACAGATCTAGAAGTGGGCACCTTGGTGAGATCAGCCACTGCCTGCGTACACAGTGCTTTGAGTAATATTAAAATAATGGTGACAACCTCCCTTTCTCTTGTGTGCTACTTTGGAACTGTGAAACAGTGTGTGTGTTTGATATGCAGTTAATGAACTTCCATTGTGCCAAGCAAGCATTGCAGAATGTCTCATGAAAATATCCTAATTAGTGAGTGGATTTGAGTAGACATGCACAAACTCTAAATATCAGAAGCACACCAGTGAGTGTAGCGTACTCCCAGGAATTCCCATGAGGATGTTTCAGAATATCCTGTCTAGTTCCTGTCTAGTCAAATGCAGTGGGGAATGGGGTTTGCTTAAGGGACCATAAATTAAAGTATGTGGCTTAATTATGGCAGAGTTTCTTGATTTCTCAGTGGTTTGAAGCTGTTCCTATTTTTTTTTTCTTTCTTTCTTCTTCATTTTAATGCATTTGCTTGCACGATTGTTTTTAACTAGTAGGTCTCCCTGAACAGAGAGACCCCCTCACATCTGGATATACCCATTCAAACATCTCCTAATTCTTGGTGCTCTATACTGAAAATGGTTTGTGTTGCTCTGATCAGTTTGAACAAAGTTAAGTGTTGATTATGATTTGAGAGACAGCTGTCTTTGTTAGAGGCAAGGTTTTGAATGCATTTTCTCCTTATTCATTTGTATTTTCACTTAAGGTTTACAGGAAAGTGTCAGGAAAAATTAAGATTTGTCTAGAATAGGAAGTTATTCCTTTTAAAAAAAATTTTAAAAAGCATAAGCTGTTTTAAAATTCACACACATCTGAAAAACCAAGTACCTTAACTGTTCTATATACTCAGCTATTTACAGAGAATCTAAACAATGAAAGGAAAATGATGTCTTTGAGGTGACAAATAGAAGCAACTGGAAATGCCCTGGGTAGGATGGTGGTGAAAACTACTTATTACCTATGGCCTCGTTTTAGGAATCTGATCAAAGAGACCCTGTATTGTCGGACCCTTATACCTGTACAGAGTCCCACTGATGTGAGGGGGACTTTTACACAGGTATAGGGGCCTGCCTCCATGAATCACATTGCAGGACCGTGGTTTAAAATCTGAAGATACTATTGGTTGTCCTCAGAAATGATTGCCGTTGTCGTCTGCTCTTTGACCATCACATAATAAACAGCTCTCTAATACCCAAAGATCTTGGTTCTGTGGTACCCTGATTCCTGTACAGTACCACTCTTTCACTTATTTTCTTTTCCCATATGTGCTAACTTGCCTTTAAGAGGGATAATCTTTGCTTAACAACATAAATGCCCTTTTCCTCATCCTGTCTCAGGCCCGTTAGATACAACAATCTTGTCTGTTTCTAAGCCACTACTATTTCTCTGTCTCTCCAAAAATCTCTTTTAGTCTAATATGTTTCAATGGCATTTAAGGTACACCTAAATCTTTTTTTTTTTTTCTACAAATGTCCTTATTTATTTTCTTTTCAGTATTGGTGGGTTGATTTCCTCTCCTCAGCCTCACCCCCCCCCCCCCCGAGGGAGACAACGACGACATGTATTTTGCAGAAAACAAAGCTGTGTGTCAGACACCATTTCTTTACTGACAAACATTGTTTGATTTGCAAGAGAGAATAGTATCCTGCTTTGCTTCTTCTATAGGAAACACGATGAGATGGTAATGGCCGGAGACCGTTTTCAAGCCTATGATATCTTTCTGCAGAACCTGCGGAAAGGTCATGATAGCCTCTCTTCCTTGAAATATGTTTTGAAGTGAGCATGTGGCATAGAATCATAGAATATCAGAGTTGGAAGGAACCTGTGGAAGTCATCTAGTCCAACCCCCTGCCCAGAGCAGGACCAATCCCCAACTAAATCATCTCAGCCAGGGCTTTGTCAAGCCTGACCTTAAAAACTTCTAAGGAAGGGGATTCTACCACCTCCCTAGGTAACGCACTCCAGTGTTTCACCACCCTCCTAGTGAAAAAGTTTTTCCTAATATCCAACCTAAACCTCCCCCACTGCAACTTGAGACCATTACTCCTTGTCCTGTCATCTGCTATCACTGAGAATAGTCTAGATCCATCCTCTTTGGATCCACCTTTCAGGTAGTTAAAAGCAGCTATCAAATTCCCCCTCATTCTTCTCTTCCGCAGACTAAACAATCCCAGTTCCCTCAGCCTCTCCTCCATAAGTCATGTGTTCCAGACCCCAATCATTTTTGTTGCCCTTTGCTGGACTCTCTCCAATTTCATAGTATGGATTGTCTTCATAAAATATTTTTGAGGAATGGAAACTATTTGAATGCTTTTTGGGAAATCTTTCCAGGCAATTATTTGTAGGCAAGTGTCACAGTGGAATTAACTATGTTAGTAGGTGCTTGAAAAAGCAAACAATAAAAAATGGTCTGCCTTGACTGCAAACAAAGGGCTTTAAGGATCAATAATCTTCAGGTTTATGATTCAAAATGAGGCATTCTGTATTCTTTTATGACTCTGCCCCTTCATGACCTTTAGCATGTCATTTAACCTCTTCAAACCTCAGTTTCTCCCTCAGCTTCCCCAAGTATTTTATTGCTGATTGAAGAGGAGATACAGGAGAATAAAGATGTAGACATGTAAATGGATTTAAAGTAGCAGGTCATAATTTTGTTAACTTTACTATTAAAGGGAGGGACTGATTTTCCCCCACCCTCAAAATTACAAGGTATTAATTGGATCTAGTGCAGACTTAAAGGAATAGTTGTTGGCCACCTTTTACCAGACTCCTACTACCAAATTCATGATTCAGCCCAATGCCAAACCCTTATCTCTCTTCCCATGAGGCGGAATGAGGGTGTAGTCAAGGGAATAACTAAGTCTGCAAAAACTTAAGACCTTCCCGTACCCCACAGGTTAATGGAGAACAGGGTCCACCAGTCAGGGTACTGTGCTTGGGCTTACCCTGGAGCTGGCCTCTCAAAGCCACCTGTGTGCACTGGATGTCAGCCACAATTTGCAACACTATTCATTCACGTTTATTATCACAATCTCCTTTAGAATGGTACTGTCCTTATCCAAATCCCTGTGGGGGTCAGGAAGAAATCTTCCCTCAGGGCATGACTAGCAATATATCCAGTGGTAGCTGTGTTTCCCCTATTCCCTCCCTCCCCCGCCCCCTCCCCTTCTCACAGCATCTTGGAGGCCTATGGATGCTGCAAGCTGTGAAGGAGCACTGGGCATCTCGCCAGCCTAGTGCAGAGAGAGAAAAAAATCCAATCTGTAAAAGATCATCTGGCCAGACCCTCAGCAAGTTTGGAAACCCAGCTCTGACAGCTACACCTTCTAGAGGACATGGCCTGTGAGGAAACTTTCAGCAGCAAGAAGTCTGCTGAGTGCCTGGGAATGCACAAAAGGAGGAGGGAGGGCTTGCTGGAGCCAGTCTGCTTCCTCACCTCCTCTCAGTTGGTCAGTGGGTGGGCATGGGAGGCAGAGTGTGTGGAAGGCACCAGGCAAGAGTCCAGGTGTCAGAGGGGAAGCCCTCTCTCCCACTCCCCCAGACTCAGCTCTCCCCAGACAATCCAATCAGCCACCTCTCCTGTCTATACCTACTAAGATAGGAAGAGGCATTTTTTATAATGTAGTATCACAAAAATGTTTGGCCAACAATTTTATACTCTTCTTAACAGCTACGTTTGTAAATGCTGCAAGTTTGTTACACCTTGTGAGTGCACCAACACTTTATAGGGTAAGGCATGGACGCTGCCTGGAAGAGCACACAATCTTACATGGGATCATCATATGTTCAATAATTGTTTGAATAATGGACATAACCTTTCTCTTCCATTCCTTGACCTGAGGTTAAAAGGGACCTATCCACTTTTCTAGGTATTGAAGAGGAAATAGCTTACGGTTGATGTTCTGGGGCTGGGGCTGGAGCTGGGGAGGTCCTAAAAGCATTTCACCTGAGCAAAGCTAAAGCACTGTTTTTAATGTTAGACATTCATATTTTGTGTGTCATAATTGAGTTTAAAAAACATTATAAATCAGTGATTTAACAGTAAGACCTTTCATGTATCATCACCTCTATTCAAACATGGTTCAGAATTCCTGTTGTTTTTATTTGTATATATACTCTCAACACTTATTCCCTGCGCCTACAGATAAGCCAAACTGAAGCATCTTATCTGCACTCTCCATTTCTCCCCTATTCAATCCCTTGGAACTCTGAGAGTTTGGAAAATTGGAGCAGGATCTGAACCACCCCAGGTTTCTGGCTTTGTAAGCACCACCTTACGTTTGGGCCAGTTTTACTTTCGACCCCAAATATAGTATATACATTCTTTTAGCTCAGGCCTTTATTTGGATAGTACATTGCTAACCTGTATATAAAATGGTGCCTGATGGTATATTCTTTTCATTTCAGTCCTATATGGAAGACCATTTGAAGAATAAAAATCGTCTGGAGAAAGAGTGGGAGGCCCTTTGTGCTTATCAAGCTGAACCCAATGCTACAACCATTGCCCAGAAGGAGGAGAATGTCCAGAAGAATCGCTCTCAAAGTGTCATAACATGTATGTACCCTTGAAATTGGAATGAATATATATTAATTTCTTCATGTTCTCCTTACCACCTTTTGGTAAAGCATTATCAGAGTTATAGGTGAATGGCAAAGCATTATGCGAAACAGTATTCGTTTCTATCTAAAAGAAAATCACAGCTTTCAATATTTGCTTGATATGCAGCCTGTTTGTCCTGTCAGACGTTTGACTTGTCTCCTTATGTTTTCCTTGCAAAATGTATAGCTATATCATACGACGTTTCAGAACAGTGACAGCAAGTGCTGTACCATGTAAATCAACCCCCAGCGTGCTTTTCAAACACTGTAATGCAGTTTCTGTGCAAGATCAGCAGTTATGGTTACTGAGTAGAAATAAGCTTGGCTTGGCTTTCGATGAGCTGGTATCATGTTCATGCAAAGCAGTAATACCAGCAGTTTGTAATGAGAGCCAGAGTAATCTGTTCATCAGATACTCAGCTGTAGTGAGTAAGCCCCTATCGGCTTAATTGGCAAAGCTTATGAAATGGCTGCTGTTCTAGGTTAGGCTTAGGACGAAATACAAGGCTGAAAGTGGCCAATATTTGTATTCCTAGAATCTGTGTGTGGGGGGTTTTTTTATGTAAAAGGCTGTCTTTGCGAGTATAAATACAAGCAGCATATGTACTGTATGTATTTTCTCCTAGATTATTACACCGTTGGCAGTAACTAACATTATTTGCTGAATGCTGAGCCCCATAAAAAACAGAGAGAAATTGACCACAATTTTTATTAAATAACCAGTGGAACAAAACCTAAACCAAGAACAGTCAGGACCCCCAGCTGCAATGGCAGCTTTATTTCAAAGAGTGCCCGCAATCTAGTTATGTGGTTTGGCAGTTACCATTAACTATTTAAATTTTTTAAGTGCTCTGAAAACATTAATTTTCCCTATGACAGATGCAAGTGTACACTGTACAGTTGGGGAAATGGAGACAGGTAACACATTGAGTCAGAGCCAGGATTAGAGCTGAAGGGTTGATAGTGCCACATTACTACTTAACTTAGCCCTTCAGTGCATGGCAGCTTGGGAAGCCCTTTAATTCTGCTTAGTTATGATCAAGGTTCCCTTCCCAGCACTGTCTTTCCTAAGAGTACATAAAGCAGAAGAATACATAGTGAAGAATAGTCACTTTTGCACTATCAATTCACTTTTGTGACTGTGGAGCTGACCCAAAGCCCACTGAAGTAAATTGCAAGATTCCAGTGGCTTCAGTGGGCTTTGGAATCAGGCTTATTGAAAAGTTTCAATCTCAGAAGTGCAGTAATAAGCACCAAGTTCTGGAAAAGTAACTTTATCCACCAGAGCTAAACAGCTGCAGAGCTTTTGCATCCTTTTAAGTGTTAACAGGAACAAATATTTGCTGACTTAGCATAGAGCAGTTTATCACGTCTTGTTAACAGATACTGCTCAAAATGAATCATCTTAAAGTGTGCTAGTGAGTATGGACTTGCAGTCATTCCACTTTGAGCTGTGATCTGTCCCATCTCCTAAACTAAGGTGGATCATCCCTGGTTAGCAGCTGAGTGGAAGGCTGCCAAGGAAAGCACAGATGCTGACAGAAATGGTATTGGTTGCTCTGCAGGTGACTCTTCCCTCTGAGTCCAAGCTGAACTAATACTGTACGGTGGTTGGGGACACTATGCTGTGGAGAGGTGACAAGTTGGCTGAGATTTAAAATGGAGATCTGTTAGTCCAATAAAGATCCCCCTTTTGCGAAAGTAAGAGTGCTAAAACCCAGTTTCCTGGGAAAATTTAAATTGCATTCTGCCTAGTAATGTACTTGATGTTCCCCTAGTAGTCTAAATTGGACAGAGTAAGCTTCACTTTCTTTCCTAAATAGCAACATTGTTGCGGTGCTACCTTAAAAACCTGGCATGTTATACCCCAGAGATATTTCAGTGATAGGCGAAGAAATGTGAGCGAGAGCTTCAACTGTTACATTTTGATCGGTTGATGGTTATATGTTTGTATGGAAAACTAGGAAAACAATATACCCGTTTAAAAAATAAATGACTCGTTTAATAAGTAAACTTTTTGGTAAAATAATGGTTTCTATGAGTTCTCTACCATGCATGTTTTCCTTACTTACCTTGCACGAATGGTACTGTGAAATAAGTTAACTAGATTTCAATACAAATGCAAGAAAAGTTAAACTTTTGGCTAATATCAAGTGAACTAAGTGCAAAGTAGGATCATATGTAGCTTTACATAATCTTCAGGCTGTTTAGTTTTTATACTTCAACAGTTCACAAGTTCCACAGTTCAGTACAGTGTTTTGTGTGTGTATTTCTGGAAGTGTAGCAAAAAAAAAATCACACATGAAGCATGGGGAAGGCTGATCCAGGGGTTAGGACACCAATCTGGGACTTGGGAAACATTGGTTCAATTCCCTGCTTTACCACAGATTTTCTGTGTGACCTTGGGCATGTCACTTAATCTCTCTGCCTCATTTCCCCATATGAAAAATAATGGGGAATTTCCCTAACTCACCACAGTGCTGTGAGGATAAATACATTAAAGATTGTGCAATCCTGAGTGCATTGCTGTTGTGGGCTATATCAGTACCTAAGTTAGATAAAGACACCTAATTTTATATAGCACCAGCTAAAAGTGTGCGTGGTGTTTTCTCCTCTGCAGCCCTCCAGGTTAGGGAGCCTTCCTGTCGTCAACTTTCCCATCTCACATGTCTTATTGTCACATGCCATTTCTGATCTGGCCAGAATAATAGTAAATGCAAAGAACTAGTCTGATGTTTACAGGATCTACTAAAGCTTTGCTAAACTTCTGAACTAGTTGGAGTAATGACTAGCATTAGGCCTGTCCGATCTTCTCTCTCACTTTCATAGTTCCTTTCTGTATCCACCCTTATTCATCTTTCTAACTTTCTTGTGGGTCCTCTCCAGGTTTCTTTCTTTCTCCTCCTTCCTGCTTTTTTCTGCTGCTGCTTCTACTCTGCTTTTCTCTGCTTAGAATTTAATCAATACACAGTTCACAGCAAAATTATTTGTCCACTGAACTTGCATCAGTCACTATTTACCATAATTGTCACCACAAAGAACATATGTCCATAATTGCTGAACATCTTTTTGGAGAGTGACTACCAGTTTCTGGAGGCTTTGGCGTGTCAAAGCCTGTTTCTGGAGGCTTTGGTCGTTCCATCTTGTTTACATACTTAATACTCGCCTCACCCCTCAAAAATAAAATTAGGCAGATATAATGTCTTCTCATCCTATTTCCTTGTGTATTAATTGTGCTGTTGGATGTCCCATTAAAGCACATATGAACATAATGGGCTCATTGCCAACAATCGATGCCACCTGAAAGCAAGCATAGGCACAAACTCTTAAGAAAACATGTCCATAACTTACCCTAGGAGCTTTCTTGTGAATTCTTCCATTTCATCACCAACCCCTTTACAAACATATTAGTCCTCTCACCCTTCAATAAACGTACCATGACACCATAATAAGATACACCACATCAGTGATGCCATCATGACAAAGTATTAAATTAAAAAAATTCACTGATTCTCAGAGTTATTGATCTGACACTTATCTTTCTATTGGAGAGTCAAACTAACACCAGTTTACTAAACCTTAATGAGTCACTGTCTCACTCCTTTATCCATTACTTAAAAATGTGTGCCACATTCTCCTTGTTGATTAGTTAGTTCAGGGGCCCTGCCTTCCAGTGGATGAGACTTCTCCTAAGTGCGTATTTAGCTCCATGCTGCGTGAGGGTTTGTCTTCAGACCACATTTAGCACATTTAAGCCATGTGCTTCCTGTAGCCAGAAAATTGCAGAATAATTCTTCTTTATACACCCTTTACAATAAGCAAGGTTGTGAAGTTCTCTGACCACCCTTATGGTCTCAGATGTCACAATGCCCTAAAGCTGCCCATGGTAAAAGTATCTATAATACATTAGAGTTCTTGTAAAGAAAACACACACACATAACACAGACACACTCTGATGTAGTCAGAAATCCCTACTGTGCTGTTCTATATATAAGTTTGAGCAGAATGAGCATTGTCATTCTTTATTCTGAAAATGGCACCTGAATATGTCTCCACTGCAATCTAAGGTATGACATACCTGTGCTAGTTTTACCTGCACTGGCTTGGCTAAAAATTGCAGTGTAGATATGGCAGCACAGACTTCAACACTGCGAGTAGGTTCTCCAGGTCCCCAGTGTGCTTGTCCAATCTACCCTAATGCCTGTAATGCTATCTGCACTTGTGTTTTTAACCATGCTAGTGCAGGTGGGTCTGCCTGAGCGGCAGTTACACCTCGGATTCCAATGTAGATATACCCCAAGTACGCATCTCTCCTTCTAAGATATCTACTACAACTCACGTTTTCGATCATAAATCTTTTTTTTATTTTGTATAGTGGTTTCACCGGGAAGCCTGAGTTGAACAGCTTGACTGCATTTTTTCTCTGTCTTTTGGTGTTTTTCCTGTTTTATGTTGATGTGCCACTTATGGAATAATTTTATGAGAGGAGCCAAGAGTAGCTCAGTCGTTCTACATTATTTTTGTACCTTTAATTGGATTTCAGCAGAAGTGCTCCCATTGCTGGGTTAATTTTGCTGATGAGATCAAATGGCTGTAAATAACATTTCATAAGCTCATACAAATGAGAAGTCCAATCTATCTAATGTAAAACACAAGGTGGTCGTTCCATCTTGTTTACATACTTAATACTCACCTCACCCCTCAAAAATAAAATTAGGCAGATGTAATGTCTTCTCATCCTATTTCCTTGTGTATTAATTGTGCTGTTGGATGTCCCATTAAATGTTATGCAGTGTAGAGAATTAATAAAATTGGGACACAATTCTACTAGTACTAAGGGGCCAAATCATGACCTCGTCAGTGTGATGATGCAAGAGGACCAAAAGCCCATCCCTGCAACCTTGCATAGGCTACCTTCATCAGTAGTACTGTGAGAGCGGAAGAAAGCTTCTCAGAGCTGCACAGATGTGTGAGAGGGGGTGCGGACCAGGCAGGGCCTTGACTTTATCCAGGGCTGACGAGAGGGGAGGAAAGTCAGAACGGTTGTACCGGGTCCCTGAGTTCAGGGGGCCACCAAAGAAACTTCTGTAACATGTGTGAATAAAGTGAAAAGGGAGGGAATGGGGCCCCAGTGAGCATGATGTACCAAGGCCCCAAAATTCTTTCGATGGGCCTGGCTCCATCCAACTACTGCACTGAGCAGGATAGTTCCGCCAGATCATGTATTGTACTGGGTATATACCGGACACAGTTTACTCTCTCCCAGCAGAAGTCGGGGAGGGACTCTGAGTCACAAGTTTCCTCCCATGCTGCTCCAGCAGAGCCCAACAATGTGCTGTCCCTTAATTGGGGCAATTTGTTATCTCCCAATCCAGCCATAAATTGTATTTTGCTGTTTCTGTTAGAAATAATCAGAAATGCAAGGTCTGCATGTATTAATTCCCAGCTTTATGTTTCAGAACAATATCATTTTATAAAGAAGCTAGATGGAAAAGGCCCATTGGGTCATCTAGTCTATCTCCCTGCAAGTGCAGGATTGTTCTCTCCAGATTTTTTTCAGGATTTTTTCCTAGTCTAGTCTTAAATGTCATGAGCAATGGAGCTTGTCCCTCTTCTTATGTGAGACTGTTCCACATCTGGTAGATTGTTACCATGAGAAAATGTTTTCGGAAGTTAGCCTCTAAAATCTTCTTTCAAAGACTTTCATTTCATGATTGAAGTTGGGGCTGTAGCAAATCTAAGCCAATTTAGTAGTTAAAATAAAATAACTCTCCCACAATATTTTACATTGTCTGCTTTTGAAATGTACATTAGTTTGCCTTTAATTATTTTTAACTTTACAGGTGTGGAAAATTTGGGTGGAAATACTATATTTTATTTTGCCTTTGCAGATGATCATTCCAGGATATGCTTGAAAGCTGAAAATAGCCATGACAATTCAGACTACGTCAATGCCAGCCCAATTGTAAGTACAGTATCCAATGGGAAGTAATCCAAATAATCCAGCTTTTATCCTTAGCCTATCAGTATAATATGTTAACTTGATACCAGCACCACTGTAATTAACAGTGGCTTGGGTCTATATCTACCTCCAGTCCCCCAACATTAATGACTCAAGCCATCACTTGGGAGTGCAAGTACATACATTCCATACACTTGCTCATAATGCCTTTGAAGATTGTAGACAAAGGACAATAATGCCAATAGATAGCGAGTCTTAAATCTACATATTATTTTCCTGTACCTGACAGTAGTGACTTGCAAACTGCACAACTCAGCATGGTACGTTTAATTCAACAGACCTTTTCCATTGTGTAAGGAGGTTTGCCTGATTTTCTGTCACTCTAAGTTTTCACCCTTACTTTCCCTATCCTAAAAACGACCATGTATTAGAATGGTTTCTGTAGCCACAGAGAGCTGGGCTTTGCTTCTTGTAAAGCCAGTCAGTGCTGCTCCTCAAATTTCAGAGGTGACCCTTCCTCTTTCCCTCCTTCATCTGTTGCCTTCCTGGTGCTGAGTGATTTACTTCTGCAGCGATCTGGGTCTACCTCTGATCTTGCTGTTCTCAAAGCAGAGAATTAAATCTCTTACCACCACCTATATTATAACTCAAAGGCCAATTTAGGTCAATGCAGTTCTTAGGCCATATCCCTCTAAACTTTCTAACGTGCCACCTTGTACTTCTCCCACTCCTACACAAATTGAATATGCATAGTTTATTTTGTTCGTGAAAGATACCAGAGCAATCATTTTAGAGGCCAAAGGCCTCTGTTTTTTAGCTACAGAACAGGTACGGCACAGCAAGCAGCATTGCCCTATCAAGGTGTCTTAATCCTGACATGGTGGAACCATCTCTAGGCATGAGGAAGCAGTGTTTTCTCATGGCCCACGTAGTCCTTGCCTCTCTGAGGCTACCAGCTGTGGGGCTATTTATACTGGTGGGTTTTATTTGTGTCACTTTAGGACACTGAAAATCATTAGAAGGAAATAACTTTGACCAAGCATTTAGGCTGGAGAATTAGGTGAAACTGTGTATCCTATTACTGGCTCCTGGACCAGTTTCCAGTGTTACTCTCTCAGTTAAATCATTTTGTGTGGACTATGCAACTGGCAAATTGCAACAGAAAGATTTGACATTTCAGGTTGTTTCCTTCCAATTTTCACTGACAACACTTCCCTTTCTAAAACAGCATCTTGTTGGGACTGTACCCTGAGCTACACATCTGGTATTTTGAGCAGAATTTGAAAGGTTTGATTTTCTTGAGTATAAAACAGTTTAATGAAACTCTCTCTCCAGAGAGTCAGTGCAAGATACCAAATTTCCTGGCAGTTTTTAGGGTGCTGTGGAGTATCGGGATTTTGTGCGTAATATGTACTCTGGGGACCAGACCACCAGTCCAGTTCTGACTATTCTAATGTTCAGTTTTGCAAAGCAGCCATAAAAGTCAGTGGATCTGGCCACATGAGGATTTCCCCTATGTAAGAGAATCTTCTGGTGATGTACTAGCTGCTTGTGGCTCCTGCCCTCGGGAAGAGGGGAATGACCAGAGTATCACTGCACTCCAGTGATCCCTAGCTGCTGGGATGGCCCCTTGAGATCAAGGGCAGCTGAGCATAAGTTAGAGCAGCCTTTAGGCTGCCGTATATCTGTCTGGGGCTGGACCATTTCCTGGTCAGCATGAGGATCAGGGAATCATAATGGTGGCTTAAAGCCACCTTTTCACACCCCCTCACTCTCCCATTGTGCACTGTGCACAACTCAGCCAGACCTGAGGTTCTGCCTCTGGAGCTTCAAGGTTTCTTTCTTTCCTGTCTTTTATTGTTTAATTCTCTTCAGGACACAGTGAATGAGGTATGTTTGATCAAGCCTTGCAAAGCCTTTGCTACACGTACATTTTATAGCGCTCCGACTTGCTGGCTCAGGGGTGTGAAAAATCACCCCCCTGAATGCAGCAAGTCAGAGTGCTTTCAAGCACTCGTGTAAGCAGGCTCCGAGCGCTGGGAGCGAATCCCCTCGCGGAGGTGGATTACCAGGAGCGCTGGGAGAGCTCTGTCCCAGCACTCATGCGTGACCACGCTCACACTTCAAAGGGCTGCCACAGGAGCGCTCCAGCAACAGCACTCTGAAGTCTCCAGTGTAGCCGTGCCCTCTGAGGCTGCAGTGGCATAGCTGCCCTGGTGTAGTGCCTCAGTGAAGATGCTTTCTACACAGACGGAAAGGCTTCTCCTGTCCGTGCCGGCGAGCCACTGCCCTGGGAGCTGGTAACTATGCTGACAGGACAAGCCCTCCTCTTGACTTAGCGCTGTGTACAGTTAGGTATAACTGCATCACTCGGGTGTGGATTTTCTACACCCGTGAGTGACATAGTTATAGCAACCTAAATTGCTAGTGTAGACCACGCCTTAGTTGAAGTGTACGGCTCGAGAGGTTTTGCTCTGAAGACAGGAGTAGGAGCTGTAGACAGAAAACATGATATTCTGTTTTCTGAGGACTAGGGTGTGAACCGCTTATTCATATTAGTGAGCACTTACTTACAAGAGTAGTGGTGTAAGTAAATACTCGTGTGAGTAAGAGTCCAGCAGTCTGACCTTCATTGTCTGCTATAGACAGAGTGCTTGGGAATGGACCCATATACAAATCTCTAGGTTATCTGTTCCTTGAAACTTTTTTATTAAATGAAAATGCACTGAAGTTTGAGACGATGGGATGGGCGGGGGCACCAGAGAAAGGTGTCTTCGGGGCACAGGTGGGAATGGAGTCCCCAGAGTCAGTGCAAAGGCACAGAACCTTCGCGTGGATAGTCCTGCCAAGAGCTGCGGTGTGTTGCAGGATCGAGCCCACAGTCTGGGGAAAACTACTAAGAGAAACTTGTGAATGTTTACCCCACAGGAGAAAACAATCTGGCCTAGGTTTATTGAAAGGCTGTGGAGATCAGACAAGCACAGTCTGTGTTACATAAAAGAAAGAAACTGTTCAAGATTAGAATTGTTTCCTAATGGTTTGTTGTGTTCAATTTTAACTGTTTGCAAACCAACAGACTGAGTATGTAATTCCCGAAGGTGACGCAGTGGGAGGTTGCTAGGGGGCAGTGACCCATCTGTAAGTCTACAGTGGAAACCTAGTTGTCAGAAGCTCTTTAAGTTTAAGCAAAGCCAAGGATGTTTTGTTTTAGCTAGATTTGTTCATTTGGTATCAGTTCATCAGAAAATGGAGAGAAAAATTGGAAAGACTGAGCCATTCTAGTTCGTAGCAAATCCTGGGACTTCCCAATCCTTCCTCTTCCCCCAGGTCAGGACCCATTTAGAACTAGTCCCTAAGCCCTGGTCTACACTAGGACTTCAGGTCGAATTTAGCAGCGTTAAATCGATGTAAACCTGCACCTGTCCACACGATGAAGCCCTTTATTTCGACTTAAAGGGCTCTTAAAATCGATTTCCTT
The DNA here is from genome assembly GCF_965152235.1 of Eretmochelys imbricata. Taxonomy (NCBI): domain Eukaryota; kingdom Metazoa; phylum Chordata; order Testudines; family Cheloniidae; genus Eretmochelys; species Eretmochelys imbricata. Next base: position 249,421,845 of record NC_135573.1, read on the forward strand.
ACTCCACCCCTGACAAGTGGGTTAGTGCTTAAATCGGCCTTGCCGGGTCGAATTTGGGGTACTGTGGACACAAGTTGACGGTATTGGCCTCCGGGAGCTATCACAGAGTGCTCCATTGTGACTGCTCCGGACAGCACTCTCAACTCAGATGCACAATTGTTTGCCGTTGCTCTGATGCAGGGAGGGGCGACTGACGACACGGCTTACAGGGTTGGCTTACAGGGAGCTAAAATCAACAAAGGGGGTGGCTTTACATCAAGGAGTATTTCAGGCAGGACTTCACGAAGGGTTCCAATAAGAAATGGTGCACCTAAGTTATTGTTCTTATTGGAACAAGGAGGTTAGTCTGGCCTCTGATTGATACATGGCTAGATTTACCTCACTGCACCTTCTCTGTGAGTGACTGCAGTGTGACCTAGAGGAATGAGTCCCCTAGACGGGGGGCGGGGGGGGTTGCAAATGAGTACAAAACAAATCTGGTCTATTTCTTGTTTTGATCCACTCCATCTATCTTTTACATCTTTGGCTGGCAGCAGACGGTGCAGAAGGACTGCATGCCATCCACATCTCATGGCTGCTCGGCAGAAGATGGTACAATAGGACTGCTAGCCATCCTCATCTCTTGCCTACCCGGCAGAAGATGATGCAATAGGACTGCTAACAATCCATATCGCCTGCCTGCTCACCATAAGATGGTTCAATAGGACTGACTGCAGGACTAAAGAGAATGACTTGAACAAGTCACTCCAAATTTAGTCCCTGCGCCCATGTCTGCCCAGGCGCTCCTGATGGACCTCACACAGGCGACCAGGAGCACCTCGGACATGACAATGACGGCTACCAGTCCTATTGCACCGTCTGCTGCCACAAGGCAATGGGTTGCTGCTGCTGTGTAGCAATGCTGTACCGCGTCTGCCAGCACCCAGGAGGCATACGGTGACAGTGAGCTGAGCGGGCTCCATGCTTGCCGTAGTATGGCGTCTGCACAGGTAACTCGGGAAAAAAGGCGCGAAACGATTGTCTGCCCTTGCTTTGACGGAGGGAGGGAGGGAACGGGGGCCTGACGATATGTACCCAGAACCACCCGTGACAATGTTTTAGCCCCATCAGGCATTGGGATCTCAACCCAGAATTCCAATGGGCAGCGGAGACTGCGGGAACTGTGGGATAGCTGCCCACAGTGCAACACTCCGGAAGTCGATTCTAGCCTCGGTACTGTGGAAGCACTCCGCCGAGTTAATGCACTTATTGCACTTAGAACATTTTCTGTGGGGACACACACTCGAATATATAAAACCGATTTCTAAAAAAACGACTTCTATAAATTCGACCTAATTTCGTAGTGTAGACATACCCTAAGAGCACGTAGAAAGCTGTATCTGTAGTCCTTACCCAGCTGAGACAGTCTATACTGCGTATTGCTATTGCTTTTGTCTGAGTATTTTCTCTTAGCTTTATTAGCTACATACTTGGTTTGTTCTTTCTTGAAACATACAGTCGATTTGAAATACCAGTGATTCCTCCTTTACTCACTCTTGCAATAATCATACCATTTTTTAAAAAGAATTCTGCCTTTCAGTTTAAATAACCTCAGTAATTATCATGTCAATACAATGACGTTTTTGGTGCACTTGTGCCTTGGAGTGGTGGGACTGGAAGGGAGTATTGTAGTGTACTGCTATGTGGCCACTAATAACACAAGATCAGTACCGTCTGAACTGAATTAGAAGAGGATTATTTCCCCTTGCATGTGTGAGCCGTCTGATGAGGGTACAGTGTAAAATAAAGCAATTATATTCAAGACTCAGAAAAGGAGGCTTCCAGGGGTGTACTTGTAGCTGTGTATATCCAGCTTTGGGGTCAGTGGACCCATCTCCGTCTGGGGCTCACTCAACCTTGATTTAAGTCTAAATGAGTGCAGCAATACTGGCTGAAAAAAATTCTCCACACTAGACAATGAGCTGGCCACCTGCCCACATGTTTCTTTCTTTTTAAAAAAGCTACCGCTTCAAGACCTCCATTCCTCCCAGGATGTTTTGAAAACTGGGGTTAGACTCATGGCCTCAACATAGTTGAAAGTGTGTGGGGAAGGTCAGTAGAGCGATTTGATTAATGCTCTTTCCTTATCCCTTTAATTTTATTCTAGTGTAAAACAAGGCAGAAGGAATTCTTATGAAATTCTATGGAGTGAAAGTGAAGTGAAAGTCTGCTTTCCTTTCCTCTGAAATAACATAAGAAAAGCTTGCAATTACAGCACAAGGAGACCCTGACTGTGCAGAATAAAACTGTGATAATTACATCTGTCATATTTGTGGTTAGTCCTCATTAAATTTCAGGGAAATCATCCAGTAGTAAATAATGTGCAATCTCTGCTTTTAAATCAGAGGTCATGAAAGTAAATGGAAATTCTGTTTTTCCTCATAGGGTGTCTGAGGCGGGGGGAACCCCATCAGCTACATTAAAAACTCGGCTTGCTTATTATTGAAGACACCAGACTGAGGAATGTCATTAACATGACAGTTTGTTCAAACACAGCATACAAATTTTATCATGGAGAATAGACGCTGAAATTCATAATGGCATTCACAACCAGATTTACTTCTTTCATTCCATAATGGTTTTTAAAAGAAGGATTTTTAAATTGTTTTAAATTTTAATTCAAGTATAAAGATAGGGACCAATTACCACCCCACCTTTTTTTTATTTTAATGTAGAGATGAAAGTGATGACTAAATAGTACTGTATTTGCTGGTTCGTCTTACTATTAAGGAAAGAAATTTCAATGCTAACACAAGAATATTTACAGTCCCTGTAAGTTATGAAAGGATACGTGGAAGTGAACTGTATTAATGTTGCAAAAAACATCAGATCTGAGAACTGCATTTTAAATTGCTTTGATTTATATGTATATTTGAAGGCACTGGTCAGTGCTTAACCTGCTTTCCTAGCATTCTAATGATAAAAACAGTGAAAACGATAGATGTACCAGTCTTGCATGCAAGGTGGATATTCTGTTTCCAATCTCACACCAGTACAAATTAGGAGTAACTCTATTAGTCAGTGGATTTAAATCCATATAAAAATGGTATAAATGAGCTCACATCAGACCCAGCATATCCATCTATCTGTCTGTGTATAGTAATGATCCTAGGGGTCTATGTATATGTCAGTGTAACAAATTTATAGATTACGTAAGATTTCATAATGGTTAATGATGCAGGTATATATTTTAATTTGCTCTTTTATGGACAGTAGTTAACAGGTACCTACAAACAACTTAAATCCAAATACAATACAGTTGACTGATTACAACTGGAATATACTGATTTTGCTGTATTTCATGAGCAATATCAGTGAAATCACGCAACAGCCTAATTTGTATCTAAAACACCCAATGAAACAAAGAGTTTTACTGTGAGTAGAAATTAATGAGATTTGTGCAAAGTCTTAGCATGGACAAGTTGGATAGTGTTGTATTCAGAAAAACAAAAAGCAGAATTAAAGCAGTAGTTTTAACTTTGTACCAATGTAAAGATGGAAATATAATTATGTAGTATCATAACCTGAAATTATTGCAGTTAAAGTTGGGCACTACTAATCATGACATTATGTTCATTGTGCTGTTCTCTGGTTTAAGATATTGTATATCAACTTGCATTTTAAAATACCCTAGAAAGCCACAAGACACGTTCTTAACCCATCTTAGGTTTATGAGTTCTTTGATTTGATCTTCTATGAAACTCCTTTTCTGACAATAAGTCTGAATAGGATAGATAGTTCCTTTGAGGTTCTTTTTGTGTAGTTTTTTGTCCTTGTGAACTTTTAGCAGGGTTAGTAATCAAAATTAATGCAGTTAATTGTGCTATGGTTTGTAGTGGTCCTTGATCCTTTTCTTTTCCCTTCCCCAAATGAAATCATGGAAAAATAGACTGGTACATTATCACACAACCTTTTCAGCCATTCCTGTGCTGCAGTGGAAAATGAAAATTCCATTATAGTAGAACATTTGTAATAATTGCACCACTTTCTTTCTAAAAATGGCTGAGCCATTTACTGCTGATGTAAAGCATGTGAACTTTGAGCTTGGGGGGTGGCGCAGAGAGAAATCTTGTTCTCATTGAACAATTGCATACGTAATGTGTTTTCTTAAGATTGTTCCAGGACAAAACTTTAGAAAACCAGACCTGTTGATTTTTGTTTTAATAAACTGATAGTTTGGGATCTGATATTTTCTGCTCTGGATGACTTGTTTTTTATCTAATTTTGGGGAAGAAAGGGGGTAATGGCTCCTGGAGGGAGGATAGTGACTAGGTGAGGATATAAAATGCTGTGCTTTGCTCAGTGATCAGTTGGCTTAAAAACCGTTACTGATTGTATTTATTTAATTCCAGATCCTTATTTAAAAGAGGGCCTCCTTATTTAAAAGAGGGCCCATCCGGTGCCCTTGACAGTCTTTTAAAAGTACATTCATAAACAAATAGACCCATCAGTTATCCAGGTCACATCTTATAAAATTTGATCAAAGTGGTGACTTTTCAAAGTCTTCCTAAAATATGTAGTCTTTGAAGCTGTAAATATAAAAAAGTTAACAAAAACAGACATTATGTTCAATTAGTTTAGTCTTTGCTCTATTTTTGTTCATTTAAAGATCATTTAATAGCATGATGGGGCTTTCTGCCATCTTCTATTTACTCTGAGCATACAAAGTGTTCCTGCTTATAATTATTTTCTGTACAACAGAATGTGCTCAGAATGTTAACGCTTGTAATTGTCTTCTGAGTTATTGTTAAATTGATGATACATTTCACCACTTTGTGCTCATTATGATGTTTGCCACGTTCCAAACAGCACCTTTGTGACAGTAGCTGATTAATGCTGAAATGCCAAGAGCGGCCTATTCCTGATTTATCAGATAGCTGAGTGTTTAGAAGTATTTCTTCCATGACAGTGCTACTTACATCATCACTGACTTCTTGTGCCTTTGTTTTCTGGTGTATACACACGTGCGCACACACAAGTGATCAGTTTAAAAAAATCCAAATTATGATCTTTAATACTATTGACTTATTTTCTTTGGCTGAGGTTTTCAGAGAGAAGCCTAAATTCAGGCTTCTAAATCTGTAATTAGATATCTAAATAAGTGGCCTGCTTTCAAAAGTGCTAAGCACACTGCAGTTTCCACTGAGGTCGGTGGGACCTTGTGGGCAGATTGCTTTTGAAAACCAAACTATTTAGGCCCAGTTCAGCAAAGCAATTAAGTCTTTGTTTAAGTCCCGTTGAAGTCAATGGGACTTAATCACACGTTTTGCTAAATTGGGCCCTTATTTAGATGCCTAATTTTAAACTTTATTTTTGAAAAATGTGGCCCTTCTTACCTGATTCCCAAATTTTGCTGATAATCATATTTCTGTTTGTGAAAAAAGCTATTTTTTCTTGGTCTCAAAATACCTGCAATACTAAATGTCCTGCCTCCAGAATCGCTTTTGGCGAAAGGCAAAGAGTTGTTCTGCAGAATTGTTTGCTGAAAAGGCAAATACCTCAATGAATCAGTCACTCAAACAAGAGTATAATACAAACAAGGAATTAGAAACACTTCTATTTTTGTCAAGGTTTCTTCTAACAGTGTGTTGTATTTTAAAAGTAGGCTTTTATTAAAATGGACTCAGCAACATAATTTTACTTGCATTGTGTTGTCATGGATGAATTTTAATATTAGGTGCAGGTTTAATTATGCATCAGAACATTAGAAGCATAAAAGGTTTTTTCTACTTTTTTGCAACATTCATCACATTGTTGTTCTATTAGAATAACTTACATCTGTTCTTTTGTGTTCCTTCCTTCTTTTCTGTTGCACATAATTATGAGGTGCCTTCTTTTATGCTGACATCCACCATTGCTGAAAATTTTGATAGGCTATGAATAAATCCAGTAGATGCCTGTTAATGGAAATATGACTTGCATTCATTCCTATTAAGATCTTAACTTCACTGACAGTACAAAAAACTGTGTTGGGGTGAAGTAAAGTCTTTGAGTCAAATTCTGTTCTCAGTAACTTGGCATTGGCTACAAATTATTCTCACTGACTTCAATGGGAGTTGCAGGAGAGCAGAATTTGGCTCTTTTTCTTTACATTCAAAGTTTTGTGTTGGTCTCTTAAGGGTTAGAATGAGTATTTAAAAAAAAATCCCTCAGCCGATCTTCTCTTTTATCAGGAGAATGGGGCCCAAGATTTAAGACCAAGAAAACCACCCATCAGTTTGAAAACATTCATTATAACACACTAATCCTATTTACTCTTGATGACTTTGTTTCTTAGCTTTTTTTCCCCCTGTTCAGTCAGTCTTTGAATTAAATGTTATAATTAAGGTCTTTAAGCAGAACTTCCTCTGTTGAGGCTAGAAGCATGCATTTAGACAAATCAACTAGCCAGAAAAAGCCAGAAACTGAATTTGTTCTCCATTTTTGCTTGTTATATGTGCCCTTGAGTGGCACAGTGGAAATGGAGCAGTTATTTAGATGTGCCCAACATTCCTAACACTGGGTGAAGAAAAATGTTTCAAAATGACTTCTGGGTTGCTATGAAACCAAGAGCATGGGTCTCAAGTACATGCTTTTGTCTGCAACTTTTCTTAAATGATCTTACACTACATATTTGGGACACAGAGTGCTCATCATCAGTCATGCTGATATTGATTTGGTAACCTCACTCTTTTGTGGAAAGGAAGCTCCTCTGATCTAATGAATAGAAATAAAATGTTTTGCTCATCATCAAAGGACATGGGATCACAGCAGTCCTCTAAGTGGTCCTTGGTTGTAGACAGAAGCACTTTCTTTCCTGAACCCATCTAGAAAGTTTCTTTGCTTTTAATAAATCCAGTCTGTTTTCTCTTTTCTCACTCCAGATGGACCACGATCCCAGGAACCCTGCATATATTGCTACTCAGGGCCCTCTTCCTGCTACTGTTGCTGACTTCTGGCAGGTAAATCTTTTTCAGTTAACTGTCTTTTTGAAAGTTCATGTATGAAGCTGGATTTATGTCATGAATTGAAAACCTTCCTGCACTTTTAGAGGTATAAAACCAATGATCTTTTAGACAGCATTTGTAATTCAGTTGGTAGGTGATCCTGAGCTTGTACGTGTCTTTTAAAGATATCACTTGTAATTAACCAAGTCATGTAAATATATGAATTATGTTTAAAAAGTTCTTGTGTAGACATTACCTGTAGAATCGTAGGCCAAAATATTCAAACATGAGTGCCCAATTTAAGCTCTTAACTCCACATTTAGACACCTACTTAAAACGGGTTTGATTTTCTGATATTCTGACCTCCCTTAGAACCTGGTCTAGCATAAGGCCCTTATCCTGCAAAGACTTAAATGCACTCTTAACTTTAGATACTGTGAATGAGTAAAACCACTGAAATCTACTCCTTATCTACGCCAGTTAAGCACATGCTTAAGTGGTTTCCTCGACAAGGAAGATTTCTTGAATTGGGACCACAATGCGTAAAGCTAAGTGTGTGTAAGTGTTTGCAGGATCAGGGCCTAAGTTTGTAGTTACCCAAGTGCAAAACTGGGCCTACTTTGCATGCACTCCATTGCACCCATGCAAAACCCTGACTTGGGCAAACACTTGGCTAGGGAAGTTGCCAGTGCACATCAGGCATGTGTGTAAGTGACAAAGAGAGAATTAAACATTTATTTGTTAGCACAAGTCTATGCTGGCAAACTTACTAAGCATCAAGCTGTTGGTAATTGAACAGCATTACAATTCATTGGGGCTTATTATAAGGAGCAGAAAATGTTTTTATTCACTACTGTACTGTTTTGCATTACAAATTTAGAGAATTTTTTAGCTGAAGTTTGAGGGACTATGGATAAAATTTTCAAAAGCAGCCTAGGAGCCTATATCCAATTGAAAGTCATCAAACCTCTGTCTCACCTCATCTGTCCATTCATATACAGACATACACGTTGAGCTCTTCTTTATTACAAAATATTTTATATTAAATTTATCTCTGTTACAAAGTATTTTCAGTTTTCCTTTCACATTTATATTTCTATGGTTGTTGACAAACGAAGCACCAGGTCAAAATTTTTCTAAATCTCTGATTTTGGGGTACACTGGAGAATTGGCTGAGGGAGGTGGGGCTGACTATCAGGCAGAGTTTATGTAATGAAAAATAACCCAACAGTCTAGAGTACCAGCAACCTTAGAGTTGTTGAGTGGGGGCATTCTGTCACCTGCCAGTGACGGGACTGACCCTTAATTGCCAATTGTTTTGGATGGTGAGATCCTTAGACTCGGTGATCTGAGCCAGTTCTGCTTATACTCCTTAGTTAGAAGGGCCACCCAGGGAGATGTGACTTCTATGTTCTTCCCGGAGTCTGTGCCAGGGAGGTACTCTTCCCTGTGTCAGTATGTTTGGTGGATACACAAGAATGCTCGGTATGTCCCTTATTTTTTAACCTTGAGTCAGATAGCCATGTGTGGCAATTCTGTGGGGTGTGATACGGCCAGGGTAGCGGCATGAAGGCAAAGGCTTCATTATGTAGTCACTTCCAAGAGGGAAGCACCTCCTTGTTGTAATAAGAAGCTGTCTCTGTCGCTGCCTAGGCTAGAAGGCTCCAAGGGGTAATTTTGGCTAGAGAGCTAACTTTTCATGATTCTTTCAGGCAAATATATTAAGGGCCTGATTTTAAAAAAGGATGTTTGTGTGCGTATTTCAAGTACTCGTACATTGCAAGTAGCTCATTAGACAGCTAACTGGCAATTTGCATGTACTAAATAGCCAGTTTTGCTCATGCACTCCTGGAAATAACATATGCAATGGTGCATACCTATGCCCCTTCTTATATTTAAATGAGGCACTTAAAGAACAAACTTTATATATGAAATGTCAGCATTGCTACTAGTAGAAAAGCTGGAGGTGATCACACCTGGATATGCTAGTGGCTACATTTACCTCCTCTCCCTAAAACATTTTTTATTACCCCTTTCTGACCCAAGCTATTAGTCAATTTTCAGGGCCTTGCAGGTTTTTTTGGTTGTGAGGAGAAATTGATGATGGAGTTAGGCATCTCTTTATGCAACCTATTTATTTACAAAGAATGTGCAGAGTCCTGGTGTCCTGAACTCAGTAGGTATCAAATATCAAGAGATAGTACTAAGCTTCTTTCAGCCAGCACTTTACCCAAAAGTTCTTAGTTTTTTCCTCAGAGTCATGCTACCAGAGCTTCTCTGACTGGGAATGCTTTGCTTCTTCTGGTGTCCTTCTGGGTGTCTTAGAATCTCTCAAACCTGTGGAAAAACTTTGGATTCAAAGTTTCTCCATTGATTTCTGTGTAACTTACCTGGGACTCCAAATCTGGTGAAGTATTGATAAACTAGGACCTCTATTGTTGGCGCAGTCTCTTCGTTCCCCCCTTGCTTACTGGGTAAGCTTCAGGCCATTTTGTGAAATAATGATTGTCGGATTCTGTCTGAGGCAGAAGTCCAAGCACATCAGCAGCAATATGCTCCATTGGTGCCCCCCGTGAGATACTGATGCCTAGAGCTCTCCATGCTTTAGCATCACACTTCCTGTACCAGTTTTCAGAGTAACAGCCGTGTTAGTCTGTATTCGCAAAAAGAAAAGGAGTACTTGTGGCACCTTAGAGACTAACCAATTTATTTGAGCATGAGCTTTCGTGAGCTACAGCTCACTTCATCGGATGCATACCGTGGAAACTGCAGCAGACTTTATATACACACAGAGAATATGAAACAATACCTCCTCCCACCCCACTGTCCTGCGGTAATAGCTTATCTAAAGTGATCATCAAGTTGGGCCATTTCCAGCACAAATCCAGGTTTTCTCACCCTCCACCCCCCCACACAAATTCACTCTCCTGCTGGTGATAGCCCATCCAAAGTGACAACTCTCTACACAATGTGCATGATAATCAAGTTGGGCCATTTCCTGCACAAATCCAGGTTCTCTCACCCCCTCACCTCCCTCCCAAAAACCACACACACAGGGGAATGAGGGGGTGAGAGAACCTGGATTTGTGCAGGAAATGGCCCAACTTGATTATCATGCACATTGTGTAGAGAGTTGTCACTTTGGATGGGCTATCACCAGCAGGAGAGCGAATTTGTGGGGGGGGTGGAGGGTGAGAAAACCTGGATTTGTGCTGGAAATGGCCCAACTTGATGATCACTTTAGATAAGCTATTACCAGCAGGACAGTGGGGTGGGAGGAGGTATTGTTTCATATTCTCTGTGTGTATATAAAGTCTGCTGCAGTTTCCACGGTATGCATCCGATGAAGTGAGCTGTAGCTCACGAAAGCTCATGCTCAAATAAATTGGTTAATCTCTAAGGTGCCACAAGTACTCCTTTTCTTTGTTCCAGTTTTCTATATCCCACCTGCATGTCTTCCAACAGAAATTTTGTCTTAGCATAGCTAAGGTTTCTGCAACCCCAGACTGTCCAGTATGTTTAAAATCATGACATAACCTCAGAACTTCTTTTTTCAACGTATTTGGTACAACCAGCCCATCCCTGTACCTATCACCTGCCGGCTTTCTCCTTTTCCTATACAATATTTTCATCTTTAAACTCCAGGCTCTCCAACTGCAACCAGAAAGCCTTTACTGGAGTATTCTGAGGTGATGCCACTTTCCATGGTGGTTGCATTTGCCATATAATTTTCCTCTCTCTCACTGTGCTGATTACCATGCTTGCGCCCAGCCCTCTCTGGTACTGTGATATTGTAACACTGCAGTTTTTCCTGCCACCAGATCTAGATAATGGAGTCCTTTCTCTGAAGGTAGGTTCTTCAACACATCAGAGTTGGACCACTTAGGCTGGCTGCTAGAAATTCCCAGCCATTCATTTGAGCTATGATGTTGAACTGAGCCAAATAAGCTTTTCAGGAATTCTTTCCTCAACAATAGTGGAGTTTTCCATCATTTGAGTTGGGACAGCTTGGCCTACTATGGCTTACAAATGGAGTTAAAAAAATTGTTGTAAATGTTGAGTCTTACCAAGTTCTCTGACTGGCTCAATTCCACATCTAGGCAGCTGACTTCCACTGTGCTCTCTGACCCTTTCATTTCCTCCTTAAAATGATTTTTCAACTGCTTAAGTCCTGGCTGCCTCTCATGTTTGTTAGCAAGTTCCAAGTCGACCAAGCTTTCCTGGTCTCCTCCATGGAAAGTTTTCTGATTAATGACATTCAGGTTGTTTCAGAGTATCAGCCGGGTTAGTCTGTATTCGCAAAAAGAAAAGGAGTACTTGTGGCACCTTAGAGACTAACCAATTTATTTGAGCATAAGCTTCCGATGAAGTGAGCTGTAGCTCACGAAAGCTTATGCTCAAATAAATTGGTTAGTCTCTAAGGTGCCACAAGTACTCCTTTTCTTCATTCAGGTTGTTGGTCACATCATTGATCCATCTTGGCATTCCAGACTGGGAGCATTATATCTTCATCTGTAAATCATTCCCCAAACTTTTCTGGGAAACTTTCAGGTGCTGCTTTAATCCCATTTGTGAAACCAGCTTTTGTTTTAGGTCTTGTTTTAATCCTTTGGGCCACTTTTGATTTCTGCGAGCACCCCCATTATTCCATTTTGGTTCAACAGGAATACCAGCTCACAATTTCCCTCCTTGGAAACTGGATCCCACTTTTTACAGCAATATTATTCCTTTTTAATCCAAGCAGGTAGCCGATTTGGGGGGCCTTGCAGGTTGTTTTTGGTTAGGAGGAGATACTGATGATGGAGTCTGGTATTTCTTTGATGAAATCCAGTTTATTTACACAGAATGTTCAATGTCCTGGTTCCCAGAACACAATAGGAATTAAACAATATGAGAGAGATTTTATTCACAATTCCAAGCCTCCTTTAGCTAGCACTTTACCCAAAAGTTCTCTCTCATCTTTCTTCCTAAATTTCACCCTACACAGGCTTCTCTGACTGTGACGGGAGTTTCTTTGCTCCTTCTGTGTATTCCTGCTTCTTTTCTTTCCCTCACATGGCTCCACCAATCAATTCTCTAGCCCCCGAGTTTGCTATATTAGTCTCTAGGGAAACCCCGTGGTGCCTGTGGTTCAGCTTCTACTCTAGCCTCGCCATTTGCCTGGGTCTTTTGGAAGTGGCTCCTATTGTTTCATCTGTCTGGTTCCATAAAGGAGGTAGATTATTTCTTACATTTATCCTGAATGAATGTCAGTGGTTACACCCACCCGCTTCATTGAGGTTTCATCCCTGCCTCACCACTATAAAAACAGTAAAATTCAACTCCTCCTGGAACATGATTTGAAAACAAGGATCGAGAACATTTCCAGTATGTAACAAGTTATCCCATCAGGAGTTTCATGTTGTGAATAATTTTGGAGGCATAACATATTATTATTATGTATATATACTGCATATATAATTCCATGACATAGTGAAGTATTTTACTTACCTCAATTTCACTTCAACTTGTGAACATTGAAATATTTTAAGAAGATCTTTGATCATATTATTCCAGTAAGATGCTGTTGTTAGATAGTCAGACGTATAGAATCAATTATCCTTTTGCTGAGAAAAAAAATCTTAGTTGTGCGTGTTTTGTAAATTGTAAATCTGCTAGGATCCCTGATCTCACCATTGGTATGTATTAGGTTTGCTTTAGAAGGTCTTACCCCTTTCTTACTTTTTAAGATATTAAAAAGCCTCTTCTTTATGATCCCCTCCACCCTCTTATTAGAACTTGGAGGACCTCACATTTTGCCTTGCTTTAACCTTTCCATTCATTTGGCCTGCATGTCTGACATCTTTTTGGATTAGGAGTAGGAGAGGAGAATCTCTGTGGAGCATAACACCACCTCTTCTCTCTTTGTTATTTGAGGTGCCAAGAGCCGAACATGCAGAGTCTCAGTTGTCCTCGGAAAAAAGACCACAAATTATATGTATATGTATTTAACATGTAGATTGTAGAATCTGTCTATCCTTCCATCCCTCTCTACCTCCCTTATGTGCTCCCTCCCAACTATAGTATCAGAGCACCTCACAATTTTTAGTGTAGGGTTAGGGAAATACTTTTATCCCTATTTTACAGATGGGCAACTGAGGTACAGAAAATCAAGTGACTTGCCTAAAGTCACTATCTGTGTCAGAGCAGGAAACTGAACCTGGATCTCCTGAGTCCCAAACTGCCACCCTAACCACTGTTCCATGCTTCCTTTGAAGCCTTGAGGCCAGCACCTTATTGTACTAGGTGCTGTACAAACAAAGAGAACGAGAAGCACTGCCCCAAGTAATTTACAATCTAAAAGACAAGACATAACAGGTGGATGAAACAAACAAGCAGGTTAGGGTGGGGGGCAGGAGCCTGGCAGAGCTGAACAGTACCAATGGGGGTCACAGCAATGGCTACACTGTTATCTTTTAGGTGTCTTTCCCTGTGTCAGGATTCAGCTGCATCTTATCAGAGTCAATAAAATAAATAAATATCGGTCTCTTCCAAAACTACACAAATAACTTAAGAATCCGACTCTTGGTTTGTAGAACCGCAGAGCGTGTGGTCTCCATTTATAGGCAATTGTACCTCGGTTTGGCAATCCTGGTTTTTCACTGCCTGACTCTGGTTTTGAAATTAATAAAAATGAGAAAGAAACAAATATATTGCCATCTGATGGCTGCTTCTGTAAAAACGAGTTAGTGGTCTGGTCTGCAAGTGCAGTTCCCAGTCGACATGGGGCTACATCACCAAAGCTACCATAGCAAGTGACACACATACAGACAGTCGCAGGCCAAGGACTGAATGTGTGTCCTAGGCATATTGGCAGGATTGTGTGGGGGGCGCATGCTGTCCCCACCTCAGCTGTGGTGAAATATGACTTCCATCCATGGTGCTCTCGGTGTGGCATGTTTTGTGAGCTCTAAAATTGATTTTAAAACAAACTGGTATCTCTACAGATTTTTCTCTTGTGGACTGTGGAGAAACATGCAGAACACATTGCTTTCAAGTCGTCTTGATTCATGAGTTTATTTTCCTTGCATGGAACTGAACTCGCCGCATCCCTAATTGCTTCTTATCTTCAAAAAAGGAAAGCAGCCAAAAAGAGGCACAGTGATCTGATGTGTAAAATATGCAAATTTAATTTGATAAATGAAAGAAGGCAAGGGAGAGATGGGTACATAACTGTGTCCCCTCAAGGTTTAATAACATGTCAAGCTATGTGAAATAAATACATCATTAGTAATTGCACAGCCATTCAATAAAGCAGTGCATGGTTACCATGCTTGTCCTTGAATTATGGCTTAAATTGGATGGGAGAATAGTAGTTGTACCGTCCCAATCTCTGCCTGCTGACCAAGTGCCATGCACTCCATACCAAAATGAAATGCCAGTCATACCATATTGTGCAGATCTTCATAATATGATTGTCCCCCGTGTGTGTGTGTGTGTGTTTGTGTCAATTGGCAATGTTAACATTGGGTAACAGTCTTGACATTTAAATTGTCATAATTAGGCTGATTTAACACCACATTGAAATTACTGGGAACAGTTCTTGCCTCTCTTAAGGGTGTGTCTACACTTAAACTGCTGCAGTGACCCAGCTACTGCGCTACATCTGCACTGCTGTAGCGCTGCAGTGTAGACACTACCTACACGGACAGGAGAACCCCTCCCACTGGTATAGGTGACCCACCCGATGAAGAAGTGGTGGCTACGTTGACAGAAGAATTCTGTTGATCTGGTGCTGTCTACAGTGGGGTTAGGCCAGCTTACCTGTGTCTCTCAGTGTGGATTTTTCACACCCCTGAGACATGTAGCTATGTTGATGTAAGTTTCCCAGTCCTTTGAGTTATTGTTTCAAGCTACCTGCAAAGACTGTTTATATCTCAACACATATTTTGAAGGCTGTCTTTGCAACCCTACAGACTTTTTCCAACAGCTTTCTGTCTTTAAAGTTCCTATTTGCTGAGCCATATGACTCAGCCGTGACTTGGCCCAGTTTGACCCTTGTCTTATGTGAAATATTAAAGATCATCAGACATTTTCCATCAAAACATTTTGGACAGAAAATTGTTTTTTTTGACTTCATTTACATTTTCATGGAAAATATTCATTTGTATGGATATTTTTTGCTTTAGTTGAAAAATTGCAAATCCAAAATCAAAACATGCCTTGATTTAAATTTTTGGTTTTTCAATTAAAACACAAGAAGTTTAAATGTAAACATTTTCATTTAATCAAAACTTTTTTTGTGGTGGAAAAAAATCGTTTTGTGATTAACGCTATCCATTTGAAATGAAGAAGTTAAAAATAAGCCATTGTTAAATGAATTCAGCTTCACAAAATCTAACCAGTAAAATATATCTGATTCTGCAATGGTTTGGATTTTACATTTTTAATTTTAAGGAATTTTCTTCTTTCTCAGTGCTGAGTTTTTCTTTGTCTTTAACATTGTCAGGTTTTATTAAAACCCTGAAAAATAAATTTACCTTTTTTTTTTCTGTGCTGCTACTTTATTCCCATTGTTAAAATACCCAGACGGTGCCTGCTGCAATGTATTTTAAAATATTGCCTGTTACTTGGATGATCAGCTTGTTCTTGTTTTTAATTAACAGAAGTTGGATTTAACCTATGACCATATGTGTTGTCTACACTGAAATCCATTCATTCTTAAAATTTGTCCATCGTCCCTACTAAAGAAGTGCAGTATTTCTAGTTGAAGCACACATGTGATCACTTCCCTGGTCATTAAAATAAGATATAGGATTAGTGCCACCTTCCACACACAAGGTTTTGGATGGACTAATTATTTTGAATATGCACTTAAAACAATTACCATTCCCTTGTAAGAATACCTGAAACATGAGAATTTTTAAGTGATTAACCAAAGTTGTTTTATTAAAAGCTAATGACCAAGAAGATTTTAACATTTTCTAATTTTTTTTTAAAGTTGTCACTCTTGATGATAGTGTTACAATGCAATGATTCTTCCATTTACAGCTTTGTTTTTGTCTTTATTTGGAAACCAATTCTGCAACCCTTATGCAAGTAATCCACACAGAGTGAAATTCATCCTTATGCAGAGGGCACTCACCAGTTCTGTTCACCACTTATATGAGACTGACATGACACATAGCCCTGGTGTGGGCTTTCTGCATATGGTGAATGTCACCCACAAGTAGCCCCAATGATATCAAATTAATACACTTTTCATCTAAGGGTTGCAGGACTAGCCCTTAATTTGTAAAGAATGAAAAAGATGGTTTTACTCACCTGTGAGAACTGTCTTGAGGTTGAAGCATACAGCAGAACCACGTTAAAGATTGTTAAATTGAGCTGTATTAATCCATGTGCATGTAGTTTGTAAAATTTCTAGTTAGTGTATAGAAAATGATACTCTGTCCTCATTTCTCAGCATAGCTTTCATAGCAGAGTCAGTAGGGAGATCTCATATAATGAAGATTTCACTACGTTTACGCAGTGCATTCCATTCAAAGGTTCTTGGTCTACTGGAAGTATTATACAGTAATAAACAATTAAAGTGAAACTGCACTAGCTAAATGAGCAAAGAATATCTTATGTTGCATTATTATTCATTATTTTATTTGTATTACAGTAACATTTAGAGGCTAGGGCCCTAGTGTTATATGTACAAACATATAACAAAGAGACAGTCCCTGCATCAAAGAGCTTACAATCTCTTTGCTCTTTTATTGCATACATAATTTGAAAAATTCAGGAATTTATCATTGGTCTTCCAGTCATTAGTTAGCATCAGCAGCTCTCCTACTAGGCTACTGCTTCTGAGTGTCGTTGAATGTTTCTTCTATAAGCAGGGGTGCCACATTGCCAACTTGAAAGGCGTACAAGGGCCTGTGATTGTCTTTACCCCATACAGGTTGCAAAAGGGTTAAAATGGTCCTGAGAGGCCAATTAACCAGCCTTGGTGCACCTGGAAGGTAAGCCAGGACTAATTAGAAATAAAATGCAGTGGGGGGAGGCAGGGTTTGCCGCCATAGAAAGCTGGATGAGCCCAGTTGTGGGGAGGAGACCTAGAGAAGAGAATTAGGAAGTGCCCTTTCACTGGGAAGCAGCCTGAAAAGAAGGCTGTGAGGGAGAAAGTGGAAAAAAGGACCAGACAGGCTTCTCCGGGGAAAGCTGGAAGCCTTGCTGAGATGGGGCTCTGATGACCTGGAGCCTACCTGGAACCCTGAGTAATGGGAGGAGCGTGCCAGCCCCTGGATCAGGGGATTGATTGAACCAGGGAGGAGGAAGAAGATAAGCGCCAGGCTGAAGGTTTACTTAGGTCACCTCTGCAGCCAGTGATGAGCTGCCAAAATCTTAACAACGGGTTCCCTCCTCACTCCACGCGGGGGTCGTTGCCCACCCCAGCCCCCTGGGACTCCTGCCCCATCCATCCCCCTCCCCTGTCTGCCCCCAGAACCGGGCAGGAGGGTCTCGTGGGCCACCGTAGTGGGTGCCCACCCCACCCCTAAGAGCCAGAGGCACCTGCCGGGGCGCGAGGTGGGGAGTCCCGGAGGAGCTTACCTGGTGTGAACCGGCTCCAGCTCACCACTATCTGCAGCTGGAGTAGGCCAAAAGGAGTTGACGGATGTGATTGCAGAGCCATTGACCATTATGTTTGAAAACTCATGGCGATCGGGGGAGGTCCCGGATGACTGGAAAAAGGCTAATGTAGTGCCCATCTTTAAAAAAGGGAAGGAGGAGGATCCAGGGAAATACAGGCCAGTCAGCCTCACCTCAGTCCCTGGAAAAATCATGGAGCAGGTCTTCAAGGAATCAATTCTGAAGCACTTAGAGGAAAGGAAAGTAATCGGGAACAGTCAGCATGGATTCACCGAGGGCAAGTCATACCTGACTAATCTAACTGCCTTCTATGACGAGATAACTGGCTCTGTGGATGAGGGGAAAGCAGTGGACGTGTTGTTCCTTGACTTTAGCAAAGCTTTTGACACGATCTCCCACAGTATTCTTGCCAGCAAGTTAAAGAAGGGCAGGATGAATGGACAATAAAGTGGATAGAAAGCTGGCTAGATTGTTGGGCTCAATGGTTAGTGATCAATGGCTCCATGTCTAGTTGGCAGCCGGTATCAAGTGGAGTGCCCCAGGAGTCGGTCCTGGGGCAGGTTTTGTTCAATATCTTCATAAATGATCTGGAGGATGATGTGGATTGCACTCTCAGCAAGTTTGCAGATGACACTAAAGAAGGAGAGGTAGATATGCTGGAGGATAGGGATAGGATACAGAGGGACCTAGACAAATTAGAGGATTGGGCCAAAAGAAATCCGATGAGGTTCAGCAAGGACAAGTGCAGAGTCCTGCACTTAGGACAGAAGAATCCCATGCACCGCTACAGACTAGGGACCGAATGGCTAGGCAGCAGTTCTATAGAAAAAGACCTAGGGGTTACAGTGGACGAGAAGCTAGATATGAGTCAACAGTGTGCCATTGTTGCCAAGAAGGCCAATGGCATTTTGGGATGTATAAGTAGGGGCATTGCCAGCAGATCGAGGGACGTGATTGTTCCCCTCTATTTGACGTTGGTCCTCATCTGGAGTACTGTGTCCAGTTTTGGGCCCCACACTACAAGAAGGATGTGGAAAAATTGGAAAACGTCCAGCAGAGGGCAACAAAAATGATTAGGGGACTGGAACACATGACTTATGAGGAGAGGCTGAGGGAACTGGGATTGTTTAGTCTGCAGAAGAGAAGAATGAGGGGGGATTTGATAGCTGCTTTCAACTATCTGAAAGGGAGGTTTTAAAGAGGATGGATCTAGACTGTTCTCAGTGATAGCAGATGACAGAATGAGGATTAATGGTCTCAAGTTGCAGTGGGGGAGGTTTAGGTTGGATATTAGGAAAAACTTTTTCACCAGGAGGGTGGTGAAACACTGGAATGCGTTACCTAGGGAGGTGGTGGAATCCCCTTCCTTAGAAGTTTTTAAGGTCAGGCTTGACAAAGCCCTGGCTGGGATGATTTAGTTGGGGATTGGTCCTGCTTTGAACAGGGGGTTGGACTAGATGACCTCCTGAGGTCCCTTCCAACCCTGATATTCTATGATTCTATGACAGTCAGGGAAAATTGAGGCACAGCTGCTTCAATGACACATCTAGCCACAAGGGGGGGCATATTGTGATGACAACTTTGTCACATGTCAGGGCTTGTCTGGGATCCACTGAGAACCCCTCTGAAAAAGGAGAAATAATGGAAAAGCTGCAGAATGGAGGACGTAGTCTGCATGCTGGCAGCACAGCAAAATCAAACCCAGGCTGCCTCCTGCAGGTGCTGCAAGGACAGCAAAAGCAGCAGGCAACCCAGCAGCTGCAGCAGGAGCATTTCCTGCAATGCCTGGGAAAAACTGACCTCAGGAAATTGAGTGCCTCCTGGGGAAGGAGACATCAGCATGCCAGTTTCGGGGTTGGTGAAGCTGGGGTCAGACAATAACCTGGAGGCATTTTATGTATATTTGAATGGGTGGCTAGAGCAGCAGATGGGAAGAATCATCCTGGGTATCCCAGGTAGCACCTATTTCTGTCAGGGGAGGCCCAAGCGGAATATAGGGCCCTGTCCGATGAGCTGACAAAATCACATTCCCTAGTCAGAGAAGTCACTTTAGATCAGTTGGAGCTGACACCTGAAGCCTATCAACACCACTGTAGAATGGAACCATTCCCTCAGGGAACACAGCCCAGGGTGATGACTCAGTGGCTCTGAGACCTGGCATTGTGCAGGCTATACACAAAGACATACTCTGTAGGGGAAATTATGGATCAAATTGTCATAAAACAATTTCTGCAGGTTCTGCTAGGTGGGGCCCAAAGCTGAGTCTGGCCATTTTGGCCAGTTTCTGCCAGCACTCTAATAGAAAGAAAAGAGGCCTATTTGGAGACAGATAGTACCAAACAAGCTGGGTGCTGGGCCAGAGTAAAAATATCACCCCAAGAAAGCAGGAAGAGGTAAGACCCCAGTCTCCAGAGGCTGAGGAATCCCCACCGGGAAGAAGAATCCTGGGCAGCCCTAAATTTTGGCGCTCAGATCAGCCATTGACCCCGAGCCCAGTTGTTCCCTCCAGTGGAAGCATCATGGAAGGTAGCCAGGGAAGCCTCATTTTGTGTTTTAGCTGTGAGCAACTGGGACATGTGATAAGACACTGTCCCCGGATGGAGTGTGACTGCCTGGATTTGTGGTTTGAGAGGCTCCTTAAGTCAGGGTTGTACATCACCCTCTGTGGGATCCCTCAAACTGAGAAAACAGGTACTGAGGGGCCTGGGGGAATCAGGCTGCAGGCAAACTCTTACCAGGGGGAATGGACTTCCGTCTGGTATTATAGACCGACACCTCCCATTCCACATATCTTGGGTACACAGAGGGACTCGTCAGCTGTGGTGGAGTTAGAGGTACAAGGTCAGCGTGGCTGAGAGAGAGTCAGAGCGGTGAGGAGTTTTCCATGGCCTGTGATCCAGGGCAGAGACTGGCAAGGTTTCCTGGCCTCGATGTGGTAGGGGATGGTACCTGAGCCAGTAAGGGAGAAACCTACTCAGGTACTACAGCTACAGTCAAGGATACTTAGCCCTTATTGACACAAAAAAGAGGATTGGAAGGACTTGTTAGATCACTTGGAAACCCTGAGACATCTTCACAGCCTGGAGGAACAACTGGAGGAAGCTAAGCAGGACTTGGCAGAAGTATATACTTCCTGGCAGAAAATTATAATGCAGGAAGCAAAGTTAGAACAGAACCTGATCTAGACAAAGGTGGAATTGGAGAATGAAAAGCAACACTAGCATTTGGGCAGGAACTGGCTATGCTTCAGGAGGCAAGGAATTCTGGGAAACAAGGGCCCGAAGTATAGTGCTCCGGGAGTTGTAGTTTCTGAAGGCCCCACCCCCAGATTATGAATGAGGTCATCCATTGGCCGCAGTGTAAAATTCTGTGGTCTGGGTTTGGTCCATCCCTCTTCTACTTTTATCCATGAAGAAATACAAGTAAATGTCTGATGGCCCAACAAAGTGTTGTTTAAAAAAATGGAGAATACATGTTAATCTTAAAGTCCCCGTCGATGCGTCTTGGTGACTATCTCTTATGTCCGGGAAGCACTGGCAATACAGTCACAACTGCCTGTGGTGGTGATGACAACGCTACTAGATTGCATTGCCTGTTTGATTTAGTGTATTTGGCTTCTACGTTTTCACACAATGACCTTAAAGAAATATTATACCCCAGAGTAACTTGGAAATTGTTTGTTTAAATTAACTTTCATTTGGATTTATACTTAATGAAATCTTCAGAGATTCAGACGGCTCCTCTGTAATGAAATGCTGTATCTTTGAACCAATGAACGGTGTAGCCAAACTGTAAGGATTCCTCTATAAATGAGTGGGCTTCTATAATGTTACACTTGGGTGGCACAAGCAGAGTGCTAGATGATTAGTTTATGGTCTAGATCATTGTATTTTTATTACACTCATAAAAACTGTGTTTCTCCTCATTTTCGTAATGGCTTCAATGAGCTTCTATACCTTCTAAAGGCACATTAAATTGTGATGTGATGAAAGTACTGATTTAGTGAGGATAGTTTTAAAGTCTGTATACCTTTAAAGTAAGAATTCTTATCTTAGTCTGATTTCAAACTAAAGAAGTCTGAAGATGTGTGGGCCTGGGTGAAAATGGCATTATCTTCCCTAATTTACCTAAGGTGTCCAGTTATAGGATAAAACCAATAAAAATCCACCAAAGAAAAAGAATAATTTTAATAAATTCTATGCCAATGTAACCCAAGTTTACCATTTTTGAAATGTTGAGAATTGGTGGCAGAAGGGGCTGGTGGATTCTAAAGATCTTGTTAGGAACCTTGGTTCATTCAGAGAAGACCAGTCTCTTTTCTTTTTGGTGGGTGGGGGGGGGGGTTGGGGAAAAGGGATAAATGTATTTACTCCAAGAAAAAATTAGTCATAATTTGCCTCTCTGAGCCCCGCCTCCCAAAATCACAAAAAAAGCCCCAAACTTTAGAAACCCAAAATATATTTCACTAAGTTTTGGTATAAAAAGATGCTTTACGGATGTTAACTATTGTACTGTATAAGGAAACAAATTTATGTTAAAGGAAAATATTTGTGTACATATGCAAGATAGATTTAAAAGAGGAGACTTAATACTATTAAATGGAAAACCTTTTTATTTGACTGTATAATATGCATTTAAAAAAATTTAATTAAATGTATCATTTTTGTGCAGTTTAGATAAAGGCCCTTTGTATTTACAAAATTTACATCTCAATACAGTTGCTTATGAATATTTCTGTGAAATAAACTTAACCCTTCACAAAAAGAGCAGTTTTCTTTTCACTCAGTAATTTAATATGCTAATAAAAAGACAATGAAAGTTGTATGCAAATATAACATCAATGTACACCATAATAATAATGGTTTTTCATGATTATGCTGCTCAGTATTAATTCATAGCAGTGTTTTTGTTCACTCATGAGCTGTGTTTGGAACGCAGATATGCCAGACGATCTTTGCTTGTTTTCTTGTTTGTGTGAAAACATCCACAAACCCTTTAGTTGAAGAGCCTTGGATTCCTATTTTCCACTCTGTGGCTATTTTAAATTATTAAACAGTCATGCTGTTAGCTGGTTCGTTGTTCTCTTGTGCTCCTGCTGTCTTGTTTGGGGAGTGGATAGCCTGGAGGGTGGGTTGCACTGTTTCATTTTATATCCTACATAAAATTTAAATTAAAAATGTACATGTCAGTAAATATATTTTAACACAATGTTTGTGAAAGGAACATTTATCCACCTCAATAGTTCTCAAGGAGAGTTTTTTGTTGCCCCTAAGCTTTGTTGGATGCAACTTTTATGACTACTTCATTAAGGTACTTGTTCAGCAGCTTTTTGTGCATAACAAACAGCAAAAAGAAACAAATCTGAGCATACAAACAGACTTCAGTTTGCGTTACTTTAGCAAGTCAGTATATTGTTAATTACATGTGTCCATGCTGTTTTAGTATAAAACATCAGACACTAAACAGTTGTGGTTTTTTTAAGCATTTCCTTTATGGATCTGAAAGTGTGAAAGAAAAACAGCTGAAAACAGTCCTAGGGATGGGAAGCTTTGTGGGGTTTTCTTTTTTTGTTTGTTTGTTTGTTTGTTTTTTGTTTTTTTAAGGGCATGGATTGAATTCATTGGAAATTCTTTAATATTTCAGGGAAGCATGCAAAATATGGTGCCAGTTTATTCAGGGATTTGAAAGCAGCTGCAGAGTAAAAGTCTCTCATGAAAATGAAATAAATTTTCCTGTGAATGGAATAAATTTTGATTGTGTGTCTGAGTGCAGTAATTATACATGTCACGCAATAATTAGGCAGTCACAGTGTGGCCACGGTGTCTGTCTTTGTCTGCAGATGGTCTGGGAGAACGGCTGTGTGGTTATTGTCATGCTGACACCCCTTACTGAAAATGGAGTCAAGCAGTGCTACCACTATTGGCCAGATGAAGGGTCAAACCTCTACCACATCTATGAGGTACTTAAACAAAATATCTGGTTGTAAACTTGACAGTAAGTGTGTGGACTGATTTCATACAGAGCAAAATATTGTTTAATCAGATCTGACCTGTAAATTGACTTGAGGTTTCCCATATTATGCTAGTGTAGTGGTACTTATGAGTTGTTTTATGTTCACAGAAAAAACTATGCATATCTTGATAACAATGTAGTTTTACATAGAAGAAAATCTAGTAAACGATGGGTCAAATATATTGGTAAGATAAAGGATAGAGAATCTCCCACTCATTGATTTGTGATTAATGTATGAAAGTATGTAATAACTGAATATTTATATTTTTAAGGAAAATAGTATGTTTATAAATAACGAATTGTGCCTTAGGAGAGCTATATATGGGTTTATAGAGAGAGCCTGTGTGTGTGTGTAATTATATACATATACATTCTTCTGTGATTAAAGCTATTTACTTTTTAGCTTCAGCCTCAGTTATGTGGAAAAAAAATTACATTCTTTCTGTTTGATATATCTGTCTCAGTATATCAATCATATCACATTGTTGCTATGTACAATGACTTTTGGGTGTCCATTATTTTCCCTGGTCTTCTGGTTTAGTGAATGAAGACAATAATACTATAATGGGCACAGTGTGAAGAATAAGTGATAAATGATTCTGAGGAATAATAGTTAGTTGAACTCCAGTTATGCATTTTTTTTTCTAAAATATTATCATTTGTAAAAATGATCCCGCTCTTCATATTATGTATAGGCTTCTGCAGAACAGAATAAATTGGCAGAAAGTTCTCAAGTGAGAGAGACTCATTTATTTATTTTTTTAAGAAAACTACTCAAATCATCCTGGACAATTTTCTGGAAGGCAATCATTGTGGGTGTCTCCAAGTGAAGAATGAAAGGGTAGATCTAAGGCATATTATCAAGCAGCGTCTTTACCATATATATGGCCCATCGTAAACAGTCTAAAATCTCAACTTGGAGATTTTTTGACTTGTAAGAAAACTATCTAGAAATGTTAAGCATAATTTAATGAAACATTACTCCCTAACCCTCTCGCAAGAACAGCTACAATAGCTACTAGTAACAAACTATTTCCATGGTGTTGCCAGTTAATAAATAAGTCTTATGCTTGTTCTTGTTGTTCAGAAGGATTCCATGTTCTTTGAAAGACCAACTTTCAACTTGAATTCTTGATTGCTGTTTTTTTCCTTTCTACATAATGTAGGTAAATCTGGTTTCTGAGCACATCTGGTGTGAGGATTTCCTAGTGAGGAGCTTCTACTTGAAAAACCTACAGACCAATGAGACCCGAACCGTGACACAATTCCATTTTCTTAGCTGGCATGATCAGAAAGTTCCTGCTTCCACAAGGTCACTTCTGGATTTTCGCAGGTACAACACAAAGCATAACAGTCTATTTAATACAAATTTGGGGAACTATTTGTATAGGAAACACTTTCTGTTATCCTCTATATCTGTACTGGAGAGAGGTCCCTCAATTAATAACTCTATACCAAGTTTGTGAAGTCAGACCAATATGTTTATATACAAATATAGGCTCCCATTCTGCAATATGTATGCATAAACAGTGGTTTTTTGGTAACGAGGGAGAGGGAGGCTGAGGTAATTTTCCATATTCTCCCACAAACTAACTGTTCCCTGGCTCTGAAGACTCACTCACTTATCCAGGGAATGAACGCATTTGTTTCCTCTATATATTTTTCCTGTGGCTTTGCATTTCTCTGTTTCACAACTATTTACCTGGGTTTACATCTTCAAGACCTTTTGTGTGGCTACCCTCTGATCCTCACTGCAGGGATCTCACAAATAAATCACTGTGCAGTGTGTACATGCTAAACTACCATTGAGTTATAGAGCAGTGAAGACAAGCCAGTGGGAGTTGCATACCTTTAAGGACCATGGGGTCAGGCCCTTAGAGTTTAGTTGCTTGAAAGAGGGTAGAAGTCTGGAGAGGGAGAGGCAAATTCTGACAAAGTATGATCTCTCATGAATTTTAAAGGAAGTTGATATTGCCTTAAAATACAGGTGTCATACTAATATACAAAGACAAAATTTTAAACTTTTTCATCTTTCTAATTAAGTAGTGGATTCTTTGAATATTTACTGTTAATCTAAATTTCAAAATTAAAGCCAGGAATGACAAAGATTGGAGTGAAATAATCTCATTCTGCTTAAAAACCATGCTTAATGTGTCCAGTGTAGATGTTAATTTGTACTAGATACTCCACAGTGATAAATTTGTGGCCAATGAAAAGAGTGTTTGAAAAGTTTGAGCAATCAGTTCAAAATCCTGCAAGTTGCCAAATATTAGGGTGTAGTTTTCTGTTTACTGTAATATTAATCTACAGACTGCTAAGGTAATTTAAAGGTCTCAATTAAATGCTCAAAAGCAAGGAATTTTAAGGCCAATTTCTGACCTCCAATAAATGAAGCCAGTGGAAGCTATGCATGTGCATCCGAGGGAAGAAACTGGCCCTAAATCCAACTGAGGTTGCTGGAAGTTTGCATAATTGTCTGCTGGCAAAATGTTACCCTTGGAATTAAGGACAAAACTCCATCCTTGAGCCATCACTCTGCTCCTATACGTTATATACAGTGGGTTACCTTATGTATCGTGGGTCTGATACTCAGATACAGCTCCTGCTAAAATCAATGTGCATTTTGGCAGGGTAATGCTGTATATATGCTACAGTGTCTTCATGCAAAACTATAGGAGGAGGGAATAACAGGGAGCACTAGCATAAGAATGGAGTTGGAGCTGTAATTGAATTTTCCAAGGATTTTGCTCTGGCTTCTAGTCCAAACTCTTAATATTACTGTAATGTGGTTTTTATAGCTTGATTTCCTTCTTTTTAATGGAACTGTGATATAGAATAGTGCCTATAGTGAACTATCCTGTAGTGAAAGTCCTGAATTGGTTCCATGCTTTGCAATATGCAAACTGCAATTCTGAATTTCCACTTTAATAAACGATATAATAAAATCAATTATGTCATGGTGTAAAAGTCCACAGCACTGTTCATACACAGGGCCTGTTTCTTCCCCTTTGCAGTCAGTGGAAAGTTTGCTACTGATTGCTGTGAAAACATTCATGGATCCATATGGCTAGGTTGTCCAATGTGCTGAGCAACTTCATTTCTCATTTACTTCAGCAGGGATAGAAGTCACTCAGTTCACTGCAGGATCAGGCCTATAGTGAGACATGATCCCTATCTCAAAAAGTGTGCAGTCTTCTAATGAAGTTGTGTGGGAAATGAAAAACAACATTATGAAAGAGTCCCACTGTATTTTAAAAGAAAAGAAATTAAAACTGGAAGAGGAAGGTAGTTCATTTGGCATGCTTCCGACTTGAGGTAGATGTCAGAATGAACCTGTTAAGATTTAACTGAGTTTTCAGTGTTCATTTAATATGTATTCACAGCCTACCATAACCATTCCTTGAGTGTAGACTTTGTATTATAGATCCATAATACTGAATGCATAGTAAAATTTCTCTGAAAAGTAATCTTTGCATGCACAATAGTTGCTTTTTATGACTCTCTCAGTTTCTTGGCCATCTTACGTTGTTTTTTTTAATGATAAACGTAATGCACTATTGCTGAGATAATTTATTTTAGAATTGGTTTTTAGAATAAATGCTTTACACTCAAAAACTGCTATTTTAAAGTTTCACCTGTGGTGAATGATCACAACTGAGTTATAAAGCCCTCAGAATGGGTGTCTGACAGAATATCGACATCCCCTTATTTAAAGTGGTGCTAGCAAGTGCTACTCTCATCCCTTTAATATCCATGTTTTTATGTGCATTGAATGTGTTTGTGTATATATATATATGGATATGTGTGTATATTTATATATTCACATACATATATGAATTTCAGCATATACATAACCAACCCTCTATTTTTATAATTCATCACCAAGAAAAATTGGATTCCCAAAATTACCTTGCCCAGAGTCTATGGAAATATGGATTCTATAACTATTATTGAAGTAAATTTGTAAGTCTCTTTGGAAACTGAAAGCTTACATTTCTCTTCCTATTGTGTATCAGACAGTGTTTTAGATGATGTTGCATTTAGCAGATGAATCAAACCTAGAGGAAAAAGCTATCGTATTTTAATATAGTTCTTTTAGGTATAAATTGCTGAAACAAGATTATTTTATATATTAAGAAGTCCTTACAAAATGCAGTGCTTAAAAGGTGAGGCTGAGACAGAAACCATTGGTCAGTTTTAATGCTTCTGGAGTCCTAATTTCATTCTGAAGAATAGACCAATCATTATAACTCTGGACTAGCTTGTTAGTCATGCACTGATATGTGTAATTAAATATTTCTTGAGCCCAGAGGGAGCACATTTACACTTTAAAGAGAGACTGCTACGCTAAAAGATAATTAGCATCACATGTGAGGGCTTTGCTTAAAATATATATATTATGCTATCACTTCTTGCTGTGTGCAATGGCATTTACTAACACTGCTCACTTTAAAAATGGACAAATTCTTATTTTGCCAGCTAATTAGCGGTTGCCAGTGTCATTTTTGTGATGTTGCAGCTAGTAATATGAGCCCAGTTGCATAGTCACAAAAGTGATCATTGGAAACTGTGACTCTGCAGCAGGGACAATGTGGGAAACCCCTTTTCTGAGCCTCTAACGACCTCTGACCTTTGCTTGCTGATGGTTTGCATGATGATTTCTTTTTCACTCAATGAGCCAAGGGTTGGTTTGTATTACTAATCATTCTTTTCTAAGTTAATTCTTCCTGTATATTTTATATATATATATATATATATATATTTTCTGTAGCATTCAAGATCTTTGCTTACTGATGAATTTTTGACTCACTCTGCTTAGAAATGGGATACTGGTGCATTTCTTAAATATTTTCATAAAACTAAGCTAGAAATCAGCTGGACTGAACCCCTTTGTTTTCATGTGTTTTCTGAAATGTGTGATGATAAAAATGTTTGAAACTTTATCAATAAAAATGATAAACATAAGGTGTATTTTTCCCAACATATATGTCTCTGTCTGTTTGATTTACAAATAGGTTACAAAAATCTCAATTTTTTGTTGAGAGTATACTTTCCTCTGTAATTAATTACAACAATGCTTAATATCCTGGTAAAGTTTCTATGCAATAAAGAAAGGAACCACACAAGTGCAAAAGAAATCGCAAACACAGCTGTCTACTTGTTAGCTTTAAATGGAGAAAGTTACTCTGTCAAGGTGGGTGTAGGTGTGGAGGAGGGTAGAGAGCGACCAGCTGCAGATTGGGCATATGATTGTATTGAGTTACTTTATAGATGTTTGAAATCTCATTTACCCTGTAACACAGAAATAATTAAATATCCAGTTTAATTTTGTGTTCATGGAGTTGCTTCCCAAATATGAAATTTCTCTGTTGGTTGTAAGGCTCCTGTATAAGTGATTGAGAAATAATTAAAAGATGTATCTTTACAGAAAAATCTAACTCTTCACTTAAAAATCTTTTAAAACTTGGGAGTAGTGGTTATTCAGGTTTTGCATGGTAATAAATTAGCTTGTTGTCTGTACCTGTAAAAATACCTTAGTGAAAGTAGATAGAGAGCATACTTAATTTCCACTGTCAGGTTCTCTTTAGTGGTTTTACACGTATTTCAGAGAATGTGACTTATTCTAGCACATTATCAGAACTCATGTACTTATTAACTCTTTTTATAGGAAGAATATGGATAAAACCCCTATGTTGAGATGTGAGAGGCTGTGTGGTTTACAAAAATAAGCCCAAGACTGGGAATGGAGAAATCCTGAATTCTAGTCCCAGCTCTACTAATTATTTGCTCTGAAGCCCTGAGTATATAGTTCACCTCTCTGCCTCAGTTTCCACATCTCTAAAATGGGGATTAATCATATTTATCAACCACACACGTGTTTTGTGAAGATTCATTTGTTAATGTTTATATCTTCAGAGTGCTGTCGCAAGTGTTATTTGTGTTACAAGAATGAAGTATCATTATTACTAAGTATGGTATCTGGTTAGACTCTTATATGACAAAAGGCCAGTTGTGAAAACAGGGTTATTTGGAACATTGTTGTAACTGTGGTAGCCTGTTTGGGTCAAGTTGTGGGCATCTGAAAGACTGCCTTTCAAACATAGATCCTCAAGTATCTGTAGGCTATGCTGTAAGCCATTTTTAAAGATATATGAAAGTTTACCCAGCACAATTGTTACAGAATATAGATGAACAGCCAAAAACTAAATGATTCAAGTGATTAGTGATGCTTTAAAATTTCTAACACTCATAGTCACCAGCAATTTCTTAGCAATTAAGATTCTGTTAAATACTTACTGTTAACAGTTATCACCTTGGTGCATCTAGACCTCCTTTGGAAGCGGTCTTATAAAATAGTTTTATAGCAGATCTTAT
This sequence comes from Eretmochelys imbricata, assembly GCF_965152235.1. Lineage (NCBI taxonomy): Eukaryota > Metazoa > Chordata > Testudines > Cheloniidae > Eretmochelys > Eretmochelys imbricata. The sequence goes on from NC_135573.1 coordinate 249,451,814, forward strand.
AGTAAGATCAAAAGTCTAATCAAGGAGAGAGAGGGAAGGGTTCTGATTTCTTAGAAAGAGTGCTTTCCCATTTTATCCTTTGTTCTGTTTGCATTTTTAATGTATGCATAGACACTTTACATTTTTAGATGAGTAATGTGTTTCACATGTAAAATATATATCTAGAGCAGTAACCCGTTTTTGTTTTTTTTTTTTAAAAAAACCTACTTAAATAGATTTTAGTTCTTTAGTGTCAAGTATTCAAAATCCCATACTGAGTATCTTGGTTTGCTTCAACATTTTTATATTTCTTCATTGATATGAGAATAGGTATTAGTCCAAATACATTAATACAACAGCATATCAGTTTAGTAGTCCTTTTTGGGGCTTCAGCTATATTTTTCAAATATTTCAGACTGGTTAGCCAGAAATCTAGACAATAAAACTACTTATAAATGTTATGTGTGTAAAACTCTTCTATTGGGACCATAGCCACATAGCTCCCTGGTATTTTAGTCATCCCTGCCATAAATAATTAGATGTCTGAAAGAAGTTCTTCAGAGTAGTTACTCTTTGCTTTTTTGAAGATAATCTCTTTTTTGTACAAGACCACATTATTCTGACTGTAATACCTGCTTTCAATTTTGGCTTCACACAATGCATTTAAAAATTTCTGTGAGAAAGTTCATGAACTCAAGGTTCATTTTGAAAATCAAAACATCTTATGATACACAACCTGAGATTCTGCCTAACCTGCAAAGAGTATGGGAAGAGAGTGTCTTTATTTGTTGGCTAACCAGCGAATATGAGTATCATGAAACAATGTTTGGAATTTAAATGTATTTGTTGTAACAGGAAAATAGAAACAAACTTGAAGCAAAACTATGTATATAACTTAGTTATTTGTTATAACATGAGCTAATCAAGCTGCATATTTCTTACAGAGATGAATATTTGCTTTTTCTTACCACTTATGCTTTTGACAGTTGGCTTAGGAAATTGTACATAATATATTTATTAATTTTTGTCTGTTTTATTGCAGAAAAGTAAACAAGTGCTACAGGGGTCGTTCTTGTCCAGTAATTGTTCACTGCAGGCAAGTACAATTATTAAAATAGCTTTAGAGAAGTTTTTGTGCTGTAAGAAATTAACATAAATAAAACCAAATGGACACATTAAAGGTTTAGATATATCACTACACAAATAAAATGATACATCATGTACCAAGTCAAAATATTTATTTAGTTTAGTTCTTATGCTAGTAAAGCTGATGGTCTTATTTCATAGTAAGTCTGCCCTTTAATATGATCTTAGATGTTAATTCACAAGTTACATCTGATTTCTGTATTTAAAAGTCTCATTTACAGCTTTTTGATTTCAGAAATATGCTTCAAAGTTATTGCAATGCCGTGTATTCCCAATTTAGACTGTGTTCTGCATTGTTAATATTTAGATAAATGTTTTTATTTTTGTTTTTTTAATAATACTGATGAGAGGAAATGGGATGGGGAAAACTGCCCGCTGGTTGGGCAGTAAGCTTAAACCTTCTAAACATAAATTCCCTTTAGGCCTGCCAGTATGGTGAATGTAAATGAGAGCAGTTTGAAGGCTCACTACAAAACTTAAAGTAATAATGTAAATATTAGGTTTTGTAGCTGTAGGGACAATGTTATATAGTGAATGCCATGCTCTCATTCTTTAGCCACTTCCTTTCTTTTGTGGACAGGAAGATCAGGGGAAAGATCATAACATTGGAAGGAAACACCACATAGCTTACTATGTGCTCCTCCATGTTAGTGGGGGAGAAGGGCAGCATATTTTGCATGTGTCACAAGCCTGCTGAGATCATTATGGAGGGACAGGATCATATAACACATTGTGTGGTGCACAGTATGGAGCGGAGCTTGTGTCTCACTAAGGAGGTCCAAGAAGGAAGGAATATAATGTAGAAAGATCTGTCCTTTAAATTTTTTGCCGGCCTTCTGTGAATCTAATCGATGAAAATGTCTCTAACATTCAGCCTAGCAGTTCATGTTTTATTAGGTCTGGCCACTACATTGTCACTCACTATTTGGATGAATTAATAAGACTCTGTTTCTTTGTTTCCTTCACAGTCGGGAATCGGGCATGCGGTAAAGAGAGAGAGAGAGCTTAGTAGCACTGGCCGCCTCTCTGCAAAAATTGTTCTAGTAAATGATACAGATCAAACTTGTCCCATCAGTGGAGGCTTATCAAAGATGTAGTTTCATAGCCTATGTGTAAATGGAACTTATAAGTGCATTACAGTGTTGCATTTTTCCTCCTTAGTAATACTGTAGACAAAGTGACCTATCACTAGAAATAACTTAGTTGATAAAAAAATGACTAATCAATTGGTCACATATGCCCATTTTTAGAAATATTGGGGCGGGAAGTGAAAAAAGTCTATTACTTAAAGTCTTAATTATGTTTGCTAGGAGCAACCATAAAAGAACATCACGCTGCCAATTACAAGCTGCTCCCTGACAGGAACACAAGCTGCATTCAGATTAGGGAGCTTTGCTTCCTCACAAGGCTTGATCAGGCATCTCCAAGGGAGGATTGGAAATATCCTAAGGTTAAAGATATTTTTTAGAAATCACATGATAATATTCTCCCCACTTATTGCAACTGAGGCAGAATTAAACAAGGTGGGTGAGAGAAGAAATCAATAGAGAGATATTTTTCAAGTCCAAATGTCTAGTATCCTATTTCTTGGTGAAGAAAGAATTTGATCCTTAAGTAATAAAATATTCTAAGTTCTTGGATCAGAGTCAAGGAGAGTGGAAAGTAACTGAAAGGGAAATGCACCACTCTGTCCATATGCAAACTAACCTAGCTGCTCAAGTACAAATAGAGTTAGCAGTCATTTCTGTAGGATTGTTGATGCTGTTCTCTTCCCCAGCTCTCATGTGACTGTCCTGTTGTATGATTCTTGATCTTGGATACAAGATTCCATACGCTTGTTATGTGAACACTTTGTGCATAGAAATGGCTGCCTGTTCTAGGATTACTGACCCTTTCACTGTTGCTTAATTATTTTTTTAAATAAACACATCTTTTGCTCTATAAAACAAAATCCTGCTATCCATGTAGAACAATAGTTAATGCTACATGAACAGCTTGTGTTAATTAAAGCCATTGCAAGCTTTCTCTCCCTCTCCTCTTACTCTTGTTTCCCTCCCCATTTATCCTCTCTTCCCCTTGTATGACACAGTATAAAAATAATGATAGCTACCTTTCTCTTTCTCGAGTCTAGATGTTCATTGATGGTTTTTTCTTTCTCCCTTTCTGTTGGCAGTGATGGTGCAGGAAGAAGTGGAACCTACATTCTAATTGACATGGTTCTCAATAAAATGGCCAAAGGTGAGAATCAAAAAGCTTGTGGCTTTCTCAGTGCTGAAAGATGTGGTGGTTACCATAGTAACACACAGAGAAATATTCACAGAAGGCCCAAGAATAAATTAGAGGCAAATTGTACCCTTTACTGAATGATCTTAAGTTTATTTTCAGTGCTTGTAGTGATTTAAAAAAAAAAAAAAAGCTGGTCATGAATGGAGCCTAGACATGTATGCTGTTGGAAGAGGCAGGATTTGTAGCTTTAATTTTATTATTTTAAATATGTATTACAGCTACAAAAAAAAAAAGCTTTGAACTATATGATAAATATTTAGTGTTGTCTAATCAGTAAATTGATTCCTTTCAGTGGGTTGTACAGGCACGTCTCACCTATGCAGCAGTAGTTTAAACACAATTTTGAGACGGTATTTCAGTTGATGTGGCAATGGAATGGAACGGGAGTTGGCTGACCGGCATTCTGTTCTCGGCTCTGCCATTGTCTGTTTGCCAGACCTTGGACAGGTCACTTAACTTCCCTGTGCTGCCATTTTGCCCATCTGTGAAATGCACCTTTCTATAAAGGGTTTTAGCTGCACAGCTGAAAATCATAAGTAATCAACATTGTTATATATTTAAAAAAAAAGTCTGTGGATTCCCCTCAGGAAGGATGAAGTACTTTCTTTTTATTCCCCCAATAACTTATTTGATTATGGGAAATGCTGGGGTACATGGAGATAGTCACTGTCTGATAAATAGACAATAAAATAAAGTAAATAACCCAATGTGTTAAAAGTGTAATAGTTGGGAGTTTCAAAAGTGCTCAGCATAAGCCATTTACCTCAGTGGGAGCAGAGACAAGCCAATGCTGCACAGTTTTAAAGCCCTACCCTATTTTATAAGGACTTGGTCAATCAACACTTTACTTCCACTTCATTTCTGTCTGTCTGTTTTATAGTCTTACAGTGTAAGGTTTTTAGGGGTAGGGAATATGTCTTCCTTTGTGTTTGTACAGCACCTCGCACTTTCAGAAATAAATAAATAGCAGTCTTCTGCCTTCTCATCACTGTCTTTCTGCATCCCTTTTTTGAAGCTAGTGCTATGGTCAGTCACAATCTTGCCCTGTGTGTATGTGAGTTTTCACTTCACAAGAAAATGGTAATGCAGATTAGCTGACATGTACATGTAGAAATTATATTTAGCATTTTGTCTTCTAATCACTGTATCAACATTAGTTAATTCAATGAACTGTTTAATCTTAGTCAGCTTCCTATACATAGTTTAAAAATAAAATCCATGTTTTGCAATCTTTCTCTTGCTTCTGAAATTGTCATGTCCCAGAAATAATGACATTCCATTCCTTCAGATACAGGAGTTTGACATTTCTTCTCCCCTGTTTCTGACTGTTAACATGTCTCATCAAACACACACACAAAAGGCTATGTTTTGTGCCCTTGAGCATCATGTGGAACTTGCTATTGATGTGAAAAGAAGTTGTGTGCCTGCCTTATGCCAAGTCCCAGACTGAAAATTCTCTGGCAAAATGAGATGATTTTTTCCAGTCTCATTGGAAAGTGTATTTGTGTTTTGTGAAAGAATATGTAGGAATTTCAGCTATTTGGTACATTTATATTTCAAATGGCAACTTCATCTCTCCCAATAATGGCTGCGATACATGATAAAACTGATGTACACCTCTGTTAAATATTAGTTATACTCATTTCAGCCATCAGCCAAGAGAGGATGTGATGAAAACTAGATTTAAAATATATGAAATTTGCTCACATAGAGAAATAAATGAGAAATATTTTCTAGCTTCAGGCTTTCAACCACTTAAGGAAGGGTTGACTTTGTTGTAAGAGCACTAAAGAATGCCATTTATTGACTCCATTGTACCATGTAATGTCAAATTCCATTTTAAGTGTGGGCTTAGTGTTGCACAATACAAGACAAGTCATGTGAAACTGGCCAAAGAAAGGAGTCACAGGGCTTTTTAGATTGGTCACCCCCATTTTGTTCTTGACCTGCTCCCCTCTGCCAATGGGGGTGTGCAATTTGAAATCCTCTGACCTGGTGCTTTGGCTGTAGTTTAAATGAAAGATCAAAGGGCAAAGCGGGCATCTCAACCCTGCTGAGGTGGGCCTTTCCCAGGCTGTCACACTGTGAGGCAGCCAAAGGTTTTGTTCTGACAGGAATCTAGGCCCAGTCTGTGAGGCCTAGGCCTTCTTTGTCTGGCCTGAGAAGTTTGAGGCCCAGGTTGAGGATCCAATGTTCATCAAATGATCAAAGGCCTGAAGCCCTGGACATGAAATCTTTCTTTCCATTTCCTTTTCTTAAAGAATGAATTGCACGAGTACCAAAGAATGCCATTTCCAAAGCTTTTATGTGGAGTGCTAGCACTAAGTTTAGAGTCCTTCAGTCCTTCTAAACAGAAAAATGTAAGTGCACTTTCAATCTGGGCCCAGCTGCAAGGCCAGCATCTACTAACATTTCTTTCAAAAAGGCTTTTAAGGATTAAGGATTCAGTCTCCACCCCCCCCCCCCCCAAAAAAAAAAAAAAAAGACTTTTAAGAATAAACTTAGAATAATTTGAGTTCTTGTTCCACTGTCTGGTTTATTAGAAAGTAGACAATAATACATTTTTAAATCAATGTAAATAGAGGACTATTTAGTTTCAGCAGTGGGAAAGTAGAAAACAATCAATAAAATGCTTTGGCTCTTTAGTGGGATTTTTAATAGGGCAGATTTAGAAAAGGGTGTTTCTTTTTCATGTAATGATTTACTTTTCTACATTTGAAATGATTTCTTTTTGGCATTTAACTGTAAATGCTTTTGTCGTTTAAAATTTTCACTCCTAATCACATAGTAAATTAGTGCTGATACATCTGTTAAAATATGTTATAAATTCAGATCTACTGCTACTACAGCTGGTCAGAGTTGCACTAAACTACTGTTTTATACACTTAAAGCAAACAATCAGTTATTTAAATTATTCAAATTTATGGCAGCAGAAATCAATTGGTAAGGATTTCATATTACATGATAAGTGATACAACTTCACAAACAGTGATACAACATTGGCCAAGTCAACCTCAAAACCCACACGCACCCCAAAAAACTCCCACACTATTCTAGTGCACTTCAGTTGTGGTTGTATAGGAACATTGAAGCTAACACTGTGATCACAGAAATGGTTCTGCCAGAATACTTTCGTCATAAATGTTAAGGATTTCCTCCTGCATTTTGTGTTTGAGTAGTGAGCAGGGCATGTGAAAAGATCTCATGATGCTGGGGGAAGCACTATGCTGAGTAAACACATTCCAGTCCCCCGGTTGCCATTGTTATTCAAACAACTTCAGCATGCATTTTTGGAGCCCCTTTGGCTTTGCATATCATCATGAAGGATTTCCTGTTGGGCTGTCTGTCTGTAATGAATTATGGTATACTCTTTATTATAAACATAGTGGCTTATCTGTGCATTGTAAGATCCATTAGTGTAAGATGCCATGTTAAATAATCTAATTGTATAAAATTGGAATAGTTAAGACAAATGACACTGATATCCATTCTGTACCAAATTTTCAACACAAGCAGTCTATTCAACTTTGGTTTTATGCTCTGCAGTCACAAATCAGTTGTATCTAAATGTCCAAATTATTCCTCTAGCATGGGGTCAGTGAAAAGTTTTACAGTTAAGTTTATTCTTATATTTAACAGTTCCACTAGCTTCAGTGCTATGCTTTGCCATCCTGGTACTTTTGCTACAGTTATTGGTTATATTATTCCTTATGCAGAGCAGTGTCCTAACAAGGGTCTAATGCTGCTACTATTGAAATCAATAGCGACATTCCCATTGACTTGAGTGGTGCCTCAAGTCTAGCCTTACTGAAGGCACTAGGACTGGACACCTCTAAATGATGATCTTCCATTTCAATGAACAATGGAATTTTAAGGGTGTTACAGAAAAGTGCCCGGGTAATACCACCTTTTCAGTTCCCAGATGCACATTTTAGTCCAAGCTTTGTTCCTGAGTGAAAAGTTTAGAGGTTTCCTTTGAAATCAGTGTGCACTTTCGGTGGCTGAATGGGGGAAGAAAATGACAGTTCATGGTCTTTTGATGATTAGAGAATGCTTGCTACAGTGCATTTCAGCGGCAATTTCCTGTTATGAATTTTAACATTCTTCATTCATATGTTCACATTAATACATTCAGCAAGATTTTGTTTAGCTTTTTTTCCACAGAGCTGCGTAAGCTGTCTTAGATAAAATAATCCATCTGAACTTCCCCCCAAAACCACACCAAACCTGAACTGCTTGGGCTTTTTCTTTTTTGAAACACAGAAGAACTTCAGCATTCTTCCCTTCCTCATCTTTCTTTTCTGCCCTTCTTCATTCTGGTAGTGAGCACAAGTACTGAAATACCTCAAGAGACTATTACTGGAGTGTTCTCTGGCATGATGAAGGAAGGAACGAATCTGAAGGAAAATTATATGAGATTTCCAGTTTTGTTTTCCTCTTCTGAGAGGTCTTCATAGTGCAAATAATTATTTGAATTTTGGATACTAATTGAAGCGATTGGAATTTAGAGGAGGGAAAATATGAGTTATCAAATTCTATTGAAATACATTATAAATTTCAGAACCTGAGAATACAGCATAAAGATTGGATGTAGCATAGCCAAACTCAGTGAAACCTCTTCCAAATGTGAAAGCTAGAAGGATTCCTTAGTTCCTCTTGTGACTCATCATTACCAATAGCAATATGCCAAAGTATTTAGCTAAACAGATCCCTTTTCACTAGGGCCTTTTGCTTATTCATAACACAGATCTAACGAGCATAATAAAATAGACAGGTCACTGCCACTAAAAAGAAGCTTGTGTAAAAGATAATACTTGTACACATTAGTATTTTAAATTGGATTTAATCTGTTCATTTTTATGTCTCTGTATAAAGATTAAGTCAAATTCTGTTTTCCAGTTACAATGATGTAAATTTGGATCAACTTCCTGGACTTCTGTGCAGTTAGTCTGGATTTATACTGGGGTAAATGAGAGAAGATTTAGTTCTAGGAGCCAGTTTCCACTGTAAACACAGAATTTACAGAATGTTTTATTACCATAGTTGACAGACTAAATATGGTTTAGAGAGAAGATTGTTATCTTATTATTTGTTTGATATTTCAGAGGCTGTGAAGTGGGACTAGAAAGTGATGGAATTCCTGTGGAAAATTTAGGGCAGAAAAATTCTGAGTTTTAAAATGGGTAGCTGGGATTTGTTTGTTTATTTTGTCTTCTAGATTTGAATCCATTGTATAGCGAAGCCTTGAATTCTGTATCCAGTTAGTTAGATCTGAATAATTATCTTAGGAAAAAATTAAGGTCAGTAAAGCAAAGTTCTAGGTTTTGGTATCTGCACTTTTGTATTCTCCACAATCTGGCCCTAAGTATTAGCAATAATGGTGATTGCATAATGTCTGAAATGTTACTGGTGCTTTTTATGAAGAGGCAAGGTGGCTGAGTTAATAGCTTTTATTGAACTGACTTCTGCTGATGAGAGAGAGAAGCTTTCAAACTTGCACAGAATTCTTCAGGTTTCTTCTTCATCTCTTCTTCAGTCTTTTTATGAAGACAGTTCTTTGCATCCATGTATACATATTGACAGGTTTCAGAGTAACAGCCATGTTAGTCTGTATTCGCAAAAAGAAAAGGAGTGCTTGTGGCACCTTAGAGACTAACCAATTTATTTGAGCATGAGCTTTCGTGAGCTACAGCTTTATATTAACCAGGACAGTTCTGCAAGTGAGTTCGTTTTATCTAATGTAACTGGCACCGAATTACCCAAGGAACATAATTAAGCAATATTGCTTGTTGCATGCTTTCCTACCACATAATTGACCACAAAGGGAGCTTTGCCCCAAGCCACAGGCAAAAGTGCATAATGGATGTCTAGGTCAATTTTTTTAATGGTAGAGCCTTCCAAGAAAGGCGAACTTGTGCTACTTAGAGCAAACAACTTAAAAGCACATTTTAATTGTATAAATTTCTGCTTTTAAATAACACATTTCAATGAGTAGCATTACATGTATACATTTTTGGAATGGCTGATTGGTGCTGTAAAGTAATCCATTAATAACAAATTAAAACAAAAACCTATGAAAAACTTGATCATTCCAGCAAGCTTCTACTGAAAAATGAGTGAGAGCTCACTGGGAAAGTGATGCTGGTTTATATTTCCCATAGCATATTCTGAGGACTGATCGTGCTGATAGTTTCCCTTATGATGCATAGAGGTTATAAACAAAAGGCAAACAAGTTATTGATGTGATTTTTTTTTCTTTTTAAATACTTTGGAGTATATGTTCACAGAGGTTGCTCTGTAGGATGGTATTGGGACTGAAAGTATGGTAGAGAGCAATCCTAATTATTAAGGATGTGAGGCACATGAATCGTGAAGAAAGATTGATCAGACATGGACTATATCTTGGGAAAAGAAAAACTAAGGGGGTCCCCATAGAGCTTTGGAAGATCATGAAAGGAATGTATTGATGTCAGTAAGCAGCTTGAGATAGTAACTAATTTGAAAACAAGAGGTCATTGACTGGAGCTGAGGAGGAGACAAGCACATAAGGAATTTGGACGGCATTTCTTCACACAAAGGATAGGTTAGAATATGAAACAAACTGAAAAAGCCAGCCATACAATGGTGTGCTATCAGTTCAATAAGCAGCTGGGCAAACATTTAGAAAACGAGGTAAATACAGAGTGAAGAACTACATTTTTACAGTTAATCTTATGCAGTCAATCCATAGATGGATTTCAAGAGAAGTGTTTAATTGACCAGATGGAAGTCTCTGTCCCTTAAAGTTACAATGTAGGTTATGACACTAAAGTATAATTTCTGCGCAATCTTAAACCAATCCCATTGTGACTCTTATAGAAGGCTACCTTTTATTAAAGACTTGTCCAGAATTGTTGCATATTTTCCTCAGTTCATTCTGTGTAGTATCTAATGAATGCTCTACCACTAGCTAATGTACTCGCAATAGAAAACTAGAGTAAAATAAATATAGATCTTGCAATTTGAAAGACCCATATGGGCCAGCTGAATCTCAACACCAGTCTATGTAACATACATGTGCACACTCCCATATGGGGATTCAAGAAGGAGCAGATTTCTTTGAGCAAACCATTAAACACAGCACTGAGTGGCATTTTCAAAACTGCACTTGATTCAACAATTGTCTTCCAGGTGACTAGCCTACAGCTTCTGGCACAGGTGCTGGAAACGGTGGATTGTCCAGAATTGTGACATTGTGGAAGAGCTAAGGTGGGGGTCATAGAATCCCCTGTATAAATTTGACTTAGAGTTGCCAAAGCCAGTATCCCTTTGTATTGCATGTATATGGGCATGTGTGTATGGAATGCTACAGTGGTCATAGTTGATGCTCATATGTTAGTTTGAAAGGGTTATATGTAGCAGTGCCTGTTAGTGTGACCATAACATTAATCATACAGGTGTCATTATGGGTTTTAAAAGTAATCCTCTATTACCTGCATCCTCTTTTCAAGTAAAATAGCTAGGATGGAATCTTGTAAAAAGCAGAGGACCATCAACTTCCACTGAGTGGGAATCTAAATGTTAAAATAAATCCAGTCCTGCTAAGAGTCGAATTCCCTTGGCTTATGTCAGGGTTCCTTCCCCACTCTGAACTCTAGGGTACAGATGTGGGGACCCACATGAAAGCTTATTCTTACCAGCTTACATTAAAAACTTCTCCAAGGTACAAACTGTGTTTTGGCCTTGAACTGTATGCTGCCACCACCAAGCGTTTTAAACAAAGAACAGGGAAAGAGACCACTTGGAGACGACTTCCCCCAAAATATTCCCCCAAACCCTACACCCTCTTTCCTGGGGAGGCTTGAGAATAATATCCTAACCAATTTGTTACAAAATCATCAAAGATCCAAACCCCTGGATCTTGGAACAATGGAAAAATCAGTCAGGTTCTTAAAAGAAGGATTTTATCTAAAAAAAAAAAAAAAAAAAAAGGTAAAAATCATCTCTGTAAAATCAGGATGGAAAATATTTTACAGGGTATTCAGATTCAAAACACAGAGGATCCCCCTCTGGGCAAAACCTTAAAGTTACAGAAAACAGGAATAAACCTCCCTCTTAACACAGGGAAAATTCACATAAAACAAAAGATAAACTAATCCGCCTTGCCTGGCTTACCTATACTGTTTGCAATATTGGAGACTTGGATTAGGATGGGTTGGAGAAGATGGATTTCTGTCTGACCTCTCTCAGTCCAAGAGAGAACCACCACATAAACAAAGAGCACAACAAAAGCCTCACCAGCCCCCAAGATTTGAAAGTATCTTGTCCCTTTATTGGTCCTTTGGGTCAGGTGCCAGCCAGGTTAACTGAGCTTCTTAACCCTTTACAGGTAACAGGATGTTGCCTCTGGCCAGGAGGGATTTTATAGCACTGTATACAGAAAGGTCGTTACCCTTCCCCTTATATTTATGACAGCTTAGTAGAAATCAGCACCCCTTTAGTCCAATTAGTGATGATTGGTTTCTGCATTTTCGTGCTGTCAATAGACTGTGTAGGGCAGAGTTTGCTCTAGTAGTCAACGAAAAATTTACACAAATTTTATCTCTGCAGTTACTTATTCTTCTGCAGTGACAAAGGATATTGGCTTAAAATTGACATGCCAGTACAGAATCTCAAGCCCTACAAGACTGTTGAAAATGTAGTAATTCAGGTTGCGCTGGCTGGTTGTAGATTCCATCTACCCCAGACAATTATACATGGGATGTACAAGCTGACCTGTACTTGATATATACACAAGATTTTTTTTAAAAAAATCCACTATCAATCTCTGTTTTTCACAATTAACAGGAAAAGTATGCATGTACACGGTGAAAAGAACATTAAATCACAATAATGAAAAAAGAGAAAATATTTCAAAATTTTAATAAGACATATTACTATGCCATATAATAATACTATATACACACAACTTTTATTAATATTAGATAATATTGTATATTGAATTTATCATGCATTCTGAAGGAAAATGATTGAAGTTATCAAGTTTCAGAGTAACAGCTGTGTTAGTCCATATCCGCAAAAAGAACAGGAGTACTCGTGGCACCTTAGAGACTAACAAATTTACTTGAGCATAAGCTTTCGTGGGCTATGCTCAAATAAATGTGTTAGTCTGTAAGGTGACACAAGAACTCCTGTTCTTTTTGCGGATATGGACTAACACAGCTGTTACTCTGAAACTTGATAACTTCAATCATTTTCCTTCAGAATGCATGATAAATTCAATATACAATATTATCTAATATTAATAAAAGTTGTGTGTATATAGTATTATTATATGGCATAGTAATATGTCTTATTAAAATTTTGAAATATTTTCTCTTTTTTCATTATTGTGATTTAATGTTCTTTTCACCGTGTACATGCATACTTTTCCTGTTAATTGTGAAAAACAGAGATTGATAGTGGATTTTTTAAAAAAAAATCTTGTGTATATATTGACTGGGGTGGAAAGTTTCTAATAGGGTTAGAGTAAAATGTATTTCTGTCTGGGTTGAAAAAGTGACTATGAGCCTTAGGGCAGGTCTACACTATGGAGGAAAGTCGATCTAAACTACTCAATTTGAGTTACATTAGTAGCGTAACTCAAGTTGACAGAGCTTAGATCTGCTTAACGGGGACCGCACTAGACTATGTCATTAGGAGACACTCTCCCATTGACTCCCCTTACTCTTCTCGTTCCTGTGGAGTACCAGAGTGGATGGGAGAGCGATCAGTGGTCGATTTCGTGGGTCTTCAACTAGACCCGCTAAATCAACCCCCGGTGAATCAGTCGCTGCAGCATCGATCCACAAAAAGTGGAGACAAGCCTTTAGATTTAACCTATTTATTCTTATTCCCATCCCCAAATACACACACTGGAATCCACTTTCTGCAAAAGAGTGGGATAACTGTCTTTCACTGAAAACTCCAGTTTGTATCTATGATCTCCTGCATTAACCTTAAAAATGGTTGTAGGGGTCAGAGAGTTCCTCCTCAAAAGTGTTGCAGCTTCACTAACTCTTTGCTGAGGCTTCTCTCTGTTTTTTATGTCATGACATTAAGTGACCCTCGCAGCCAGTAACAGACTTCTAGCAGTTACAGCAAATGAGAATTGCTTAAATATTTACAGTTTCTGTCCATCACCTTCAGTTTAAAAAAATGTTTGTACTCCAAACATTGTTTACAAGTGTATTTTATTTCACTTGCATTTGAGACAAAACAAGATAAGGAAGAAAGAAGAGATCTCACTTCCTCCCTGCAGAGTCTTTTATGGCTGGCAATGGTGTCTTTTAGCCTTTGTCCAATGAGCATCATAGATGGAGTTGGAGTTATGGCTGGGGTGCCATCGACACTAATGATCAGTGACCTGGCAATATTCTCCCAGTATATATACACACACTGTGATCAGACATCTGACTTTCATTGGTGTCATACCTCTGTCCTTAAGAGTTTTTTCGCGTATACTATTTTTCACTATTTCATAAGATTAAAACACGCTACTCCTAAATGATTCTTTCATGGCATGCCTGACAGACTGCAAATACAGCAAAGTACATGACTGAAGCTAAAAGGCTGCCAATCAGCAGCGTCTTACAAGTATTAATTGGACCTCTTTCGGCTTCTATCAATATCATTGAAAAGAACTGACCTAGGGGCTCTTCGGGACTGTTTCCTTGGAGATCTTAATAAAACAGGTTTTAATCTGACCTAACAAGACCCTTTGCCCTTCAAGAACTAATACAAAATCTTTATTATTTAGTAAATATAAAAAGATACATTAGAGAGGGAATAGCTCACAGGGATGAAATTGAACACCTATGTGGCACAAAAAGAAGTGCATATGGCAGGTCATTTTCCATATTTCCTTTAGTATTCCATTTTTTTCTATTTGGATGAGAGCTTATTTTCACACAGCTCATCTCCTCCTCCTTAAGGATACAATGGAAGTCCCAATAATCCCATGTTTGTAACCTCACACCCCTATGTCACAACTATTTAAACAGTAATATAGATTATCTTGCCCTCATCATTGTACTAACTGAGCACCTCTCAACCATGAATGGATTTTATCAGAAACAACCCTAGGTATTTTGCCAGCCAAGGTGGAAGATGTTTCCATACCCCACCCCTGGCATGGTGCCCACTGAAAGTTGGCATCCAGGTCCATCACTTTGATTGTCCACCCCTAAAAGCAGCTCTGGATTTTATCCTCACTATACCCCTGTGTGAGAGAGAAGTAGTATTCCTTTTTACAGATGATGAAGTGAGGCCATAGTGTAGAGTAAATGATTTACCCAAGGTCACACAGGAAATCTCTGAGCCAGGAGTTGAACCCAGCTTTCATGAGTCCCTAACTAATACCCCAACCCACCCTTTAATGTTCTTCGTGAATAAATTCACGTATAGTTTACCCAATTTTTGTCTTTTTCTAGAGCATTTGCTGATATATCTGAAAGTGGTTCCCAGCATGAATGTCCTCCTTAGTGTAACACAGATGGTTAGCTCAGTGAAGATCCTGAACCCATTATAGGGCTTTTGCCCTTGCCTTCAGTGTAAGCACGTGTGAGGATATTGTGTAATAAATAAAGTCATGTTTTAGTTGTTTACAAACTTCCCTCTAAAGAAATGCTGCTGTTATCAGGGCTTGCATTTTAGGAGCTTGTATAGTGCCTGACACACTGGGACCCCAGTACTGACTGGGGCCTCTGGGCATTAGTCGTATGAGTAATATTAATATCCTGTTTGTTTAGATACTGGGAGTTGCCAGTGCGACCCTCAGACAGCCTATTGCAGTGGATCTTGATTAACTCATGTCTGTTATTTATTGTATTACTGGATAGTCTACTGATGTGGCTTTCTGCAGGCCAAACATTTAACCCTTTGGAGGCTGCTAATCAGGAGCGCCAGCTCCTTAGTGCCAATTCCTACATTGCTGCCCAGGGGAGGAGCAGGAGGTGGAGGAGGAGGGTTGACCCAAAACTTCAGAAACTGTTTCTCTCCTTGGGGCAAAATATAATTCAACTTGCGTCTTTTCATGTTTTCTCTCTGTTTAGGCTGCTAACATTTTTTGATGTGGGTTGTTTAACCGCTCACTGTAAATGCTTTGACCTTTTAAAAATTACCAAATGCCGGATTCTGCCCACTTTACTGCTATTGAGTATTGGTGTATGATGTGTGGTCCTGCTGAGTTCAGTGAGAGTCAGGTACTGCTCAGTGTAAATAGGGATGACAGAAGCTAAGGTGTATTCTGTAAAAATGCTTACAAATTCACCTCTCAGATTACTGCTGCTACTACGACAGCAGCTACTCAATCTCACAGTAAATTTTGCTCTTAGATACATATAAAACAAACACAGAAATCTCTTATTAAAAGGCACCCTATGGCAAGCAGGGACCATATTTATTTCATGGAAGACCGTGGTTATGAGATAAAATGTAGTCATAGGAGAAAAGTCAATTCTTTATCCAGTTTAGACATTGCCCTTTTAACTTTATTTCCTGAAGCCAATGGCATTATATGACAGAGGGATATGTGTTTTAGACAAGCAGGCACAAAACCTTACCTTATTGACATATTCTGCTTTCTCTTTTCCAGTTATCTGTGGCTGGATTTGAGCCAGTACTTTTTACCCTTTCCTATACAATATACATTGTTTCCACAGACAGCATACTGGTATTTTTATCTGTTGGTAGAGGGGGTGGGTTAATGGCCTAAGCAAAACATTTGCAATATTTAGGTGTCCTTGGATTCATAGGTTCAAGTCCTGATAGGGCTGACTCAGCTCTTCCTTTTTCCACTATAGATAAATTGAGTTACCTGTACCTTGTGTGTGAGCCGTTCAGATGAGAACTATAAAAATGTGCAGTCTTTTCAGCTCTGTGTGGATGTGAAGGTTTCCATGGCAGCACACTGTGTATGGATTTTGACCTAGTGTCCCTAGATAAGATTTCCCTTTCTCCAACTACAATGCCTCCTTTCCCAGGGATGTCTGCATAGCAGTGATGCTGTATATAAAGTGCTTTAGTGTGCTCCAGGATGAAAAATGCGGTCTATTACGTCACTGTTCTGCACTTCCAGGTGGAAATGGAAAACCTCAAAGTGATGAAGACCATGAATTTATGTCATGTGTGCCACTAAAGCAATTAGGAAGACATAGTCAAATAGACACAAGGAAGTTAGACATCCAACTCCCCTTGATTCTGAATGTGAGTTGGGTGTTTATGCCTTTGAAAATCTCCTCCTTAGTCTAGAATTGTGACTTAAGCTATTCCATAGACCAACACACAATATGAAGTGAGCTGTAGCTCACGAAAGCTTATGCTCAGATAAATTCGTTAGTCTCTAAGGTGTCACAAGTCCTCCTTTTCTTTTTGCGAATACAGACTAACATGGCTGGTACTCTGAAACCACACAATATAGTGGAGCTTATGTAATATGCTACCAATCTGGCATATTTAGAATAGAAAAAGCCCTTATCACACTGCGTTTCATTAGAGGAATAGTGAGATATGTTTATTTTGGGTTTGGTACAATGAGGGAATAGATGTGAAAGGTGTGGTAGTGTTTGGGAGGGAGGAGGTTTGCTCATGTAGAGAGAAACTACCAGGGTTACCTCTTGCCATAGATCTCATCTTCAGCTCCAAATTTTCTTGTTCCACGCATTTTCTTTCAAAGCAGAAGCCCAATTTTGCAGCACTATGTTCAGTTGATTAGTCTCTTGGGGCATTTATGTAGGCCCCATTACCATAGTCTCTGAGCATTTCCCAGTCATGGTGGGGTTTTGGTTTTTTATTTTTTTTTTTTTTTTTAAGAGCTGCAAAACATTTTCTCTTTTCTCCTATGCCTGTAAGGGTAGCTTGAGCAGGTAGTAATGTATTGGGGAATGCAAGTGGGTACCCTGTCTGATCTACCTTCATTATCTTCCCTCTTTCGTCAGCTAACATAGTCTATGATTCGTAATGATTGATATGCTGAACGCCAAACGAAGTCAGATCTTCCAAGCACTTATGCTCAGATTCAGCAAAACACTTAAACACGAGCTTAACTTTAAAATCGCTAGTCCAGTGGTACTACTCAGGTGCTTAACCGCTTTGCTGAATCAGGACCTTATGACCAGACATCGTGCACACTAGCAGGGCTGTAGTCCTGTTGATGATCGTGTATTAGCACCCCGTTCAGCACCATAATCTGTACAATAGAAAGGAAGGAGCTCAGTGGCTTATTTAATGCACTTTTAAGATTTTTTTGAATGTTGATTCTCAAGAGGTTTGAAAAATGTGTATTGTAAAATCAACTTTTGCCTGACATTGACATTTTCATAAAAGGGGGTATGGAAGTCTGCCTGAACATTGAACAGTATCATTGGGTTCCTGCGCAAACCTTTTCCCCCCTTGGGTTACCTTGACATTTTAATCTTAATGCCTAGGCATGGAGGCTGCCATCCTTTATAAAAATTGTAGGTGGGATTTTGAAAAAAGTACAGCATCAGCCTAACTCTTCCCCCACTGTAGCTAAAGGTGAAACTTTGAAAATCCCTCCTTCACTGTGTGGGTGTGGATTAAGTTACACTGTTCCCATTGACAGGTTTCAGAGTAACAGCCGTGTTAGTCTGTATTCGCAAAAAGAAAAGGAGTACTTGTGGCACCTTAGAGACTAACCAATTGCTCAAATAAATTGGTTAGTCTCTAAGGTGCCACAAGTACTCCTTTTCTTTTTACTGTTCCCATTAAAATTAAATACTCAGATTGTTAAAAAGGTGCTCCTGTTCTGCAGACAAGGGCAACAGTTGTTTGTCGTTTTCTGTGGTGCAATCCTCACCTGAATTGATGCTTTCCATGGAAATTCTAGCTGCATCAGCTGTGGTTGAGATGTGATTTTATTATTTTATTATTTTATTTTATTTATTACACCTTTGTGAAGTGTCTTTCTTTTCTTTTGGGTTTTTGAGGAGATCTTTATTTTTGTCTTAAATATCTTCCTACTTTATCATCAAATATCTCATGTAAAGTCCCATGTAATATGTAGAGATCCCAGGTGGCAATCTTTGAGCTGTCCTTGCTACGCCCATTGTATAAATAAAGGTCTATTTCTGATACAGATACGGAAATGCTCATTTTCAGGAAGACGTTACAAAGTGATATATTTTCTTAGCTTTGGTGATTTGTTTTTAAAGATTTTCTTGGTATTTTCCCCACATTAAAACAAAATTAAACTGTTCGTTTTAAATTGCCTTTCTTGAGTGTTTTGAGTGTGAATTTTCCTGAAAAGGTGCTATTGAGGGGAACTGTGGGAGTGTCTCTCTTAAAGAGGATGTTCATGCTGTTTATATTAGCATAAACCTGACTGCAGTTGGCTTTGAGACCTTTTTAAAATGTGATAGAACTGATAATGGTAAATGCTTAGAGCTTAAACCATGCATATCCCCTGCGCCGGCAATGGGGCAACTTACAGCAATAAGCATTGCCAGGATGGGCCTGTAGTTTCTAATAAATATGTTCTGCTGTTGGGAAGTATCTGTCTGGGCATCTCTTAAGAATTTGTTTTTCTCCGGGTTTTCTTGAATTAATGCTAATCAAAACTGCCTTTTCCTCTTATTTTTTTTTTCCTTTGTGAACACAAAAATTGCAGCTGTCTGCCTAGTCTGCTGAGGGATGGATGTAATAATTTTCAGTTGGACTGTTCGCCTAAAGGGAACCCGATAGCAGGAGATTGACAGATTCAGCATGTATTATCTTTTGCTCTGAACTCATCCCAGTTTGTGGTTTGTTACAGGTGCTAAAGAGATTGATATTGCTGCTACCCTGGAGCACTTGAGGGACCAGAGACCAGGCATGGTCCAGACAAAGGTACTGTCAATACATCCACTGGGATTTTAAATACATTAAAGGTATTTCACTGTAGTTATTTTCATGACAGAAGAGAAAGGGCATGACCTAATTTTACACAAGTCGCTAGCTGATTACGCTGGTTCCCTACCAACTGTGGCTTATTTATGCTGAAGATTTATCTAGGCTACTTTCTTTGATGTTTACTGCTCTTTTCTTGTAACATCTTCCACATCTATCTTGATTAACATATATGAAAGACAGTCAAGACAGCAATCTATAGTCTATTAAAGAAAATGCATGCTAAAAAAAAAGTTCTTGCTCTAATCTTCAGATTAGATTATTTTCTTAGAGTATTTGCAGTTCAGTATCATGCGATATGTAAACCAAAGGTTCCAAATCACTTAAGACCATAACTGCTGCATTCAGTTTTTATGCTGAAAAAGTTTCAGCTTATAGGAAATGGTTCAGGAGGAAATCAAGCCCTTTAAAGGGGAGTAACAGTACACAGGCCTGTTTCTGAAATAATGTGTTTTTCACACATGATGGTTGAAACCCTGTGCTTCCTTTTAAACGCTTGCTGTCTGTTCTTTTATATACCTATTGCATGGTAGGCTACGTTTGTATCTTCTGGTGAAGTGCAGTAAAATATCATTTAGTTGTTTAATGGGAACAATGTGCAACAGAGTCATCAATTTACAAAGAAAAGTGTTGTTATGTTTTGTTACGTTGTTATGCATCTCAAACTTGAAATTCATCTTTGCGCTGCTGCTATAAGTAATGTTGATAAAAGATGGAAAAATACCTTGCGTTATCCTCACTTGCTGCTTGTTAAGAGCTGCAATGATGAAATTAAAGTGTGTTGTTGTATATGACATTGAGGAATCTCATTCACGATGGGGAGACCAACTAAATAGATATCTATACATGACATGGGCAGAAAATGGCATGGTTTTGTTGGTCCCCGTCTGGAGCTTACAATGTGGGTAGATGGACAACAAAGAGCAATGATATGACAGGGTCCCACGATTAAGTAGGTACTGATGGAAATACCTTCAACATATGGGAAGTGAAAGTTGCTGCTGGGTAGTTGTGGAACAGATGGTTTTCTGTACCAGACACTGTTTCATAACTTTTCTTGAGGAAGTAATGGATTCCTCCCAATCCCATTCATTTCTGTTCCATATCTAACCTGGGAAAACTGGTGTTGGAGAACTGTCAGGGATATTTTTGTGTCATTTCATCAGGTGGAGGCAGAATGATGCTTATTGGGTAGTTGAAGTTGTCCAATCTTTATCTGCAAGTGAGGTGCAAAGTACAGTAGAACCTCAGAGTTACAAACACCTCGTAAATGGAAGTTGTTCATAACTCTGAACAAAATATAGTGGTTGTTTCAAATGTTTACAACTGAACACTGACTTAATAAAGCTTTGAAACTTTGCAGAAGAAAAATGCTTTTAACTATCTTAATTTAAATGAAACAAGCACAGAAACAGTTTCCTTCCCTTGACAAATTTTTTTTTTAGACTTTCCCTTTTTTAGTAGTTTACATTTAACACAGTTCTGTACTGTACAGTATTTGCTTTTTTTCCATTTCTGTTCCCCGATTGCATACTTACAGTTCCAGATGAGGTGTGTGTGGTCAACCAGTCCGTTCGTAACTCTGGTTTAAATAACTCTGAAGTTCTACTGTATCACAAAGTCGTCTTCTACTCTAATTTTCAAATTTAGAAAAAGCAATAACATACAGAATCTAACTGATCATGTATTTGATTCCTATAGGAAATGTAAATCCTGACACATACTGTCAGGGCACCCCCTGTACATGTCAGTCTTTCTGTTGAATCCTTACTCTGGCGTTCCTTTCTATTGATATAGAAGGGTATGTTACCCTCAACAACAACAACAACAACAACAAAAAAGTTCCTAAACTACAGAGTAGGAAAATAGAATGTAAACTTCTCTGGGCTTGATCAGCTGATCACATGGAAATCTCACTGATAGTTACACTTCAGTATGGTGTTCTCCCCTTAAAATGTGTACCTGGAGAACCTTCATAAATAAAATTAATCTGATGCGTTGATCTAATATGAAATACTGCTCATCTTTCTTGTCTCTCCCTCCTCCATTATCATCTTCTCAGAACTGCCCGAAATCACTTATTCAAGCTAGCATATTGCAGATCGTAAATATCTGGTTACATGCCAGTGCTATGTTGTCCTCAGAGATTTATTTATTTATATTTAAACAAGCCCTTGTGCTTTCCCAGCTGAATACAAATAAGGAATATCAGGCTCTTGAAGTAATTTAAAACAATGGATTAAAAATCAGGTTAGAAATGCCAATTACAGAATGTCCCTAGGCAAATACGCACTGAGTTACTTCAGCAATGTCATTGCATTTCCAGCAGACAGTGCTCCACAGTTTCAATAATTGAATGATTTGTTAGCAACATATTGTCTATAAGAAACAATCTTTTATTCAAAAACACGGTATATAATAAACATATATAAAATGATCATTCTGTGTTTCTGATGGGTACAATGAAGGTTTTGTGGTTTTGTTTTTTCAGGGGGAATCACAAAATATTGTTGAAATGTCACATGTGACATGAAAGAGTAATGAATGAGTATATTCTTTTGGGATGAGAAAATTCTTTTTTCCTTTCTCTTTGCTGTCTCACATATAACACATAACCAGTAGTTTTCTTTCCAGTTTTTACTTGGAATCAAAATTAAACACAATTGTATTACGCTTTTTCTAAGATACTGGATTTATACTGCCTCTGCATTAGAGATAAAACCAAAATCCCTTTCCAGCTCTGATCTTTACCCCAAGTTTGCCCATCCAGGCTCAGCTCTACTCATTCAGTCTTGTATTGAGCTGTAACACATGTTGATTGTAGCACAGCTGAATATAGATTAACAGAATGAGTCCCTTAAACATTGCTAAGAGTAAAGTTCATGTTATCTAGATGTAGGAGGTTATGCTTAAAGGTGTGGGGGAAGTAGGTTAGGTAGTTTTGCTCTCTAAAGATTAGCCATGGGTATCTGTGGAAGCTATAGCATTTTGAGTTCGCTGTGCCTGATAGACCTAGCCCTGTGCTGGGGAAACAGTGCTGCGCATCACTCGTACCATCCCTTTCACTGCAGTACGGTTGATTTTAACCCTAGATTCTCAGGAGTATGCTTGTCGGTTAAGTTGCCTCAGTAATTAAGGTCCGAATCCTCAGGTAGTATAACTTGGTGTAGCTCTATTGAAGTAATCTCCAAAGCTCCATCTCTGGCCCTTGGTCTTCACGTTCGGTTCTCCGGTAGCAGAGTAATTTGTTCTGAATAGGTACAATTATGTGCTTTGTTCACGTGTGCCCCTAGAAATTCATGTCCAGGTGGAATGCCCTTTCTTGCTTCCCACTCTTGGCCTTCTGCTGCTCATGCTGCCCTCATATGAATTCAGTGTGCTGTATCAGCACTAGCATCCCATTCCTGCTTCTCCTGGGTGGCCCCCAGCACTTCAGATTTTACTTTAATCCAGGTAGACAAATCATATGTTGGCGGTTATGCCACAAGTCATGGGGTAGCTTCTGTATCTGAACATCATCCCTCCATGCGTAGCAATGGTAAGCCATCACTCTCTTGGGTTGATTGATAGCTAATACAAAATTGGAGGATCCAATCCTGAAGTTGCACGTGTGTGCTAGTTTGGCTATAGATGTTGCCAGGCTGACTGCACAACTCATGATCTCAGATGTATCTGAGAAATTATTCTAATCCTCCCACCCCATTCTTATCCACGAACTGTGTCCTTAGCTATGTCACGATAGGGTTTTCTAGTCAATGTAGGCATTGGCTCTACAATATATGGGGTGAGGGTGTAGAAGTCTGACACTGAAGTGATGAAGTACAAGTCATCTTGTATTCTTGGTGGAGTCTGAAATAGCCGGTTGAAACATTTTCAGTGTCATGAATTTTTGTTGAAATATGTTGTTTTGTCAAAACCCAAACATTTTGGGGGGGAGAGATAGAGATACTCCTGTTCTTAGCCTGGTAGTTAGAGCACCTGGAAAGTGGAAGTCCAGTCAAATGCCTGAATCAGAGAGCTAGGATGAAAAATTCTGCTTTGAATCAGGGAGAACAGGGATTTGACCTTGCGTCTCCCACATCCTGACCACCAGGCTTCTGTCTCTCAGACATTTCGACATTTGCATCATCAGAGAAAATGGACATTTTGATACAATTCCATTTTTGTAAAAAGTTCAAAAGGTTTTGTTTTAGTTCCAGAGTGGAATGAAAACAAATTTGAAAACCTCGACAGTTGATATGAACCTGAATGGTCATCCCCCAGTTAGCTCTATTAGCTGTGACTTCTCCTAGCCTTCAATCCTTCCACCAGCTTTCCACATGGGGTGGAGTATTGTGGGAGACAAAATGCAATTGCATATTGTCAAAGTCAGATTCACGACTCACTGAATTTGTCAGACCACTTTGTTTATTAGCAAAGCGCTTTGCCAATGCACCCAGATATATGTGAGCCTTCTGCAAAAGCTCAAGCTAACTTATTTATACAGATAAGCCAAAGCCAATTTAACATAGGAGACAAAAGGAAGCAGAAACTGACAAATATACATAGATATCTTATTTGCATACTAATGTTTACCAGTCTCCTAGCTCAGTAGGAGCTCTAAGTTAATTAGTTTGAGGACCCATTGTCTCACACTCCTTAATGTTTCTCTTCCTGACAACTATATTTCAACAAACTCTTCAAGCAGCATTTCTTTAATGAATTATAATTTCAATATAATTCATTCTACTTTCACAATATCCTTAGTCCAATCTTCAGTAATCACCTTGGGGGCTGTCCATTTTCAGGGGCCATGAGCCTCTGCTGCATTGGCTCGTATAGTCTGTGGACTTCAAGCCCACTGTGCAGCACTTGTCATGTAGTCAAAACCAGGGGGCTAGAGGATACCTGTATTTGGGACTTCCCTCACCTGTGGAGACAGATATTACCCTAACGAATGGAGATATTTGCAGTGGTGGTTCCAATCCATATTGTGCAGAACACATCTGAGCTATGGTCACAGTCCTTCTCCAACAACCCTGGCTTTCTGGCCCAGTTCAGTTCTGTTCTGTTCTATGCAGGTTCTTAAACCATGCTCATTCCTGTGGTATCTGAGTGCAGCTGGCCTGCACATTCTTTCAGTTCTCCTCCTGCCTTCCCCCTTTGTTCCCAGTTCGTCCTCCCTTTCAAAGAGTGATCCTGAGAGCAGCCACAAGAAATGTCACCTGAAATATTGTAGGTTCAGAGTAACAGCCGTGTTAGTCTGTATTCGCAAAAAGAAAAGGAGTACTTGTGGTACCTTAGAGACTAACCAGTTTATTTGAGCATAAGCTTTCGTGAGCTACAGTTCACTTCATTGTGCTCAAATAAATTGGTTAGTCTCTAAGGTGCCACAAGTACTCCTTTTCTTTTTGAAATACTGTATTTACTTGAACCTTTCCAGTGTCTGTTTGAAACTCTGGGGTGCGTTAGATTATTTGAAACATAAGCAAAATGTGAAATAAAACTTTAGAATACTTTGAGCAGATTCACTATTCATTCCGCACAACTCGTGACTCCTTTTTGTGTGAACAGACTGGACCGTCAAATATAAAAAGATTTTTAACGTAAAAAAAAAAAAGTAGACGCAGATTCCAACATTTTAGTAAACTAAATTTCTCAGCAAAATAGTTTGCTTAGAAAATAGATACTAAAATTTCTCTCTCTCTCATAAACTGTCTTACTGTATCCCAGTGTCTTCACACCCACTAATCTTGAGGAAGTGAAACTTCTCTGTCCTTATCTGAGACTAGAATGTGCTAGGTGTGTGCTTTTTGTAAGGCAGGTGTATATGCCTGCAGCCTTCCCACTTTTGGTTGTGATTTCATCTAATCTCTCAAGACCAGGTCACATCAGTATTTGGAAGGCAAATCTACAAAAATAATCCAGTACAGAACTGATTTTAGTAATTTTGGCAGTTGTGTTTACTGTAAAATCAGTAACAAAGAAAAGCTCCTTTCAGACAGATACTCCCATGTTTTTAAATGACAGGTAGTGATTGAAGAATGCTTGGTAATTTGTTCCAGGCACTGTGTGCTGAAAAATCAAAATGTTACAGTCCTTGTTTTCTTACAGTATGCATAATGTAAGGAAAGATTTACTGTAGTTGCTATCGTCTGGAAATGCTGGGTTAAGGAAGTGAAGGAGCCCTGTCTCCAGTGCCCCACCCATTCCCACACGTCAGTCATGGATATTTAACCAGTTTCATCTGTCAGATGGAAGTGGATAGTGATCAGTTGCTCACAAACCTTTCTGACCATGCAGTTGTATGTCATTGTATGCTAATATCCAGCTGTAATAACAAGTGCTTCTTGGTTTCTGCTATCTGCATTTTTCTCTGTTAAGATGACTGTGAGTTGTAAGATCCTGTCAAATGTTGTATATTGCACCAGTAATCTCAGAACATTTTGTTCCTTTCCATTGAAAAGTGCAGTTTATCTTGCATATTCATATTTTTAATAATATTTTGAGGATGCTTCACAAATGAATAGTGCACCAGGCTTCCTTCCTGGAATGCTTTGTTTTATTATTCAGACTGTGTATTTGTTCTCTCTACAGGAGCAGTTTGAGTTTGCATTGACAGCGGTTGCAGAGGAAGTGAATGCAATACTCAAGTCACTTCCACAATGAGCGGTTCCATCTCCTTGAGGTTCCCTGAGGATCCATCGCTCATTTCCTTATTCTCAGTCCCTGTGAATGTTTTTGGAAACCGTGACCTGACCTTAACTGTGTATCTTCTATTGTATCCACATAGTAATAGGGTCCTTACAAACTTCTATAGCCAGTAAAAGTTCAACAGTTAAAATGTGTATTCTGCTTCTGTTTCTTAAAATTTAAAAAAAGATATCTTGAAGCCTCGGACTAAGTGACAGAACAATCCATCTAATTCCTTTCACACCCTCAGAGCCCTGAATTTCACATTTTGAAAGCACACGTTCATGTTCTTAATAGCAAATATACAGTATTGTGGGTAATTAGTGCAGTCAATATAATCTCAGAAAACACAGTGTTCTGTTATATTTTATAACTTCTCAGAGGCTGAATAAGAAGAGCAGGGGGCCTGAAAAGGACCAGGATTGTTCTTACACAATACCAAGCAAGATCATGAAACAATGCTGTGTGTGTTAGTAAACACAGGTCTGGCCTCTTGCATAAGGAGGCTGCGCCTTTTCATGCTGGGCTTTGGCAAGCGAATGTTTTCTTAACTGTTGTTTACTTTTCAGCTTTGTGCAATGAATGGGAGAAAATCTGAGCTATAAGTAAATAGGCCTGCACAGTTGTCACAACTGCAGAGAACAAGTCGGTCACATTAATGGGAACCCAATGTATAAAGAGCACAACAACACTACTTATGTACCACTGGCCTGGTAGAAAAGAAGTGGGATAGTCTAACCTCAAGAAGTGAGTTGTAGGCCCCAGATAGCAGCTGGATGAATGGCCTGAGCTGTTATGAAAGCAGATTTTTTATTTTATAGGATTACTGGGGAGAATGGGAGCTTCTTTATATTTTGGCATTATTTCCCCACCACCACCCCCACCCCCAAACAGTGTTGTTACCATTCTTTTTAGACCAGAAAGGATATTTCAGCAAATGCATTCCAGGCATTCCTGGCTGAAACAAAAGTTTTCAATCGACATTGTATGAATTTGTCTCCATCCAGACATTGGTTGCAGCTCTCTGCAATATTTCTGTTCTTTCCCCATTCTAAATGATACATATCATTTTAATTCATTATTATGGGATGAAGAAATGTAGGTAGAATTTCTAAGCTTCTTGTGCTCTAAATTCTTACACCTACTGTTGCAAAGTGATGCGAAAGTATGTCTGTAAATGATCCAGTGATGTAACTTTGTTTAAACACACCCACATTTTTCATTGTTTTATTTTTGGGGGGAAATTAAAACTGCTGATAGAAACACTTTGATTTATTCGAATGAGGGACTATGGGTAACATTTTCAAAAGTGAAGTGACTTAGGCTCCTAAGAGTAATTCCTTCTTGAAAATGGGACTTACGCCCTGTAGATGCTTTTGAAAATGTTACCTAACGTGGTTGTAGTTTCCAAGTTTATATTTTTTCAAAATTACTTGAAAGTGTTGTATGCTTATAATTGTGCCAGGTTAAGAGTTTGATTTCAGAATTGCAAAATATATCAATGGTTTTAATTTTGGGGTCTTTTGTAAATCTCTATTCAATGAATTGTTTAAAAAATAGCATTGCAGTTTTGCTAAAAGAGAGGTGACAGGCACCTGTTGGAATTAAATAACATGTTGCAATTTTGTGTTGTAGGTATGGATGTTGGTGATTTCTTCTTTTTGGTGATTAAAGAGTTATTTCAAAAAGCGCCAGACGTGTTACTTTTCTATGTATGTTTTTGTACACTCTTCTCAGTGTGCGCTGCTACTGCTTAATTTGTGCATCCCATTACCCTGGCAGCATAGAGCAGTTACTGCAGATGCCATCGTCCTCTTAAGTACACATACTGTATATTAAGCCACATGTTTATTTTATGGCGTAAGTATTTTAGAGCTTTCCTAGCAATAACTAAACAAACTAATGGGGTATGAATGAGAAAATTGCCTTTTTCATTTGATAATTTAGGTTTAACAGGACTCCTTTATTACTTTAGCTAACACAAAATTGCAGATCAGGGCAGAGTAAATCAGTTTGAACAATATCTGCCAGTGTTTGAATTAGATTTATTGTGGAGACAGTGTGACACGGATTTCTGAAAATGTAGGTAGCTACATCCAAACCAACCTACCAAAATTCAAACTTGGCATTTCCTAGCCCCCGTCTCGTGTTGCCAAATGGAATGGTCTCGCTGCAGGGATGCTGTGTTGTTACTGACTGACAACCCAAGGGGTGGTAGTTTTTAAGAGGGAAGATCCTTGCACTGTGATTCATTAATATTTTCCGAGCTCACTCTCCCCATACCCACTGCAAACCTGAGTGACAGTGGCAATCGTCAGTTCCTCTGGGTTTGTAAAGCACTTCTTGATGCTTTTCCAAACTGTTACAATTTCTGTTTGAAGTTCAAAAATCTCTTCCAACCTAATTCTTCTGCAAATATTTAATCATGAAATGTATCAGGTTAATAACGTAAGGGTTATTCCAATCAATTCAGAAACAGCTACAGCAGGAATATAATTATCTATTAAATTCTATAGAACGGTTCAAAGTACAGAAGAGGATCATCTTTTCCATTAAATTCTATAGGTTTTCAGAGTACTTTCTATAGAATCCCATTTAAAACTCAATAGGTTTCATCCTGACTAAATACTATAGTATTTCTCCATAAGGTCAGAAAGTGATTATTACCTTGGAAGCAGGAAGCGCCTTCCAGTAATCTAAAGACTATTGCACAGCATTACAAGGCCAAGAGATTTTCTGGCTTTCTTCTTCAGAGCGGTGCCAGACTTGCAGTATTCACTGTAAATAAGCAAACCCAGGGATCTTGCTTGTGTAGGTAGTGTTGGCCACTAATCTTCATAAAAGTTTGGATGAAAGAATCCTATTTCCCACAGTAATAATAAATATAGGGCCTATCAGCAAAATTCACTTTTATATCCCATCGGGTTAAATTGTGGTGTCATGTCATTTCATCTTCAGGTGAGATACAGAGCCATGAAAATATTACCCAATGCATCCTGGCATGTCAGAATGTAAAGAAGAATTTGGTTTTCAGATGAAGTTTATCCCTTTTGTAGCAGTTAACTTTATCTAAATGATTTTGCAGTGGGTTTTGTGCCTACATACCTGCCCTTCGCTTGGCTGCTGTCACCATTCAACAGCCCAGTTAGTAGCCTCGGTCTTGCATGTGCATTTTGAATCCACATGAGAAAGGGCTCTTCCTGATTCTGTTTCAGCAAAGTATCTGTCTCAAGCCAAATAAGATATTAGACATCACAACCCTTCCTTTTTGCAGTACTTTGTGAAGTAGCTTGATCGTTGTCAAACTGATGTCCAATATTGAAACTTGGGCTGGCACCTGACTCTTAGGAGGACTGGAATACATTGTGTGCATTAAATAGTGGCTTAGCTAATCTCATTGATAAAAACCAAATCTACAGATGCTGTTTGTGTGTTTGCATCTTTAATTGCTGTGGACCTAAAGTGTAATTGGAAAAGTGAAGAAAGGATTAAATTAACCCCAGTGCTGAGAGAGCACTACCTATTCATCGCTTTGAGAGGGCTGCCGTCTGGGTAAAGAGCCCAAGTTTTCCAAGTGTGCCACAGCGGGGACTCCATGCCAGCTCTGAATATGCAGACATGGGGGAAGTGAGGGCTGAAAGAGAGGCCACTAGATCCATGAGTATGTAGCTCCAATGGCTGGAAACACTTGCATAAAGAGTGCAGAAGGGATGTAGCTGCTACTCCTGTCTGTATCCTGGGGAGACAGCAATGAAGTAGCAGCACGGTGCTCCCCTCTTCCCCCTGCCACCCCCCAGGTTTTATGTGGGAGATTTCATCCCCACCAGTCCCCATGTACCCAATTGCCTAAAGCCCAAGTACTCAGGGTGGAATCCTGGCACTACTGAAGTCAATAGGAGTTTTGCCATTGCCTTTACTGGGGTCAGAATTTCACCCATGAGCTTTATCCAGCAGTCCTGAATCTCACCCCAAGGGCCTGGTCCAGGACCACTGAAATCCAGTGGGTGTTCTTGGTGTTGGATTGGGGTCAGAACGAATTTTAGCAGAGACTACAATATGCAAATGTAGTCCAACAGCAAGGAGAACAGCTTTTTCCACCCAGTGGTTATTAAAATACTTTTTAAAAAAAATCTGATTATACCTCTATCTCAAATGCATGCATAAAACAACCCCATCACATCCCATGAGGCAATGACAGCAATATACCTGTAATTTGTGGGTTTGTGCTTTATTAATCAAGTAGAACATTAATAATAAAAAACCCAACCCACTTTATAATTACTGGAGTAGACATTAATTTAAAAAGCTGTTTATTAGAAAAGAAAATTAATATTTGATTAGCTCTATTACAGAACAGTGGCTGTCCTTTAACTTTTTTCTGCCTATTTATTTAAGAAACTCTTATGAAGCAGTTGTGATAATTCACTTTTTAAAATTGTACAGTTTCTATGATTTTTCTTTTTAAATGGGAGTACATTTTATAGATTTGATTGTTATATTTTTCTGTTATGACTACCTTGGACCTTTGAAAAAAATTTCCCCACCATGATGTAAAGAAAAAATACTGTTTGTTTATTTTTACAATAAACCAACAAAAATTTACAAAACTCTGGCATACTTACATACTGAATCCAGTTGAAGCATGACACTTTTTCCACTAGTCTTCATTTACCCACTTTAAAAATAAAATAAAATTACACCAGCAAGATCTTATTTGAAGATGTTCTTGTGCATGCTCATTGTACTGTATTTGACGGCACACATTGTTTTATCTTCAGAAGTTTCTCTCTCGTGCTCATTCGTGCTCATTGGAGTATAATAGATTCTTTATATGTATATAATAAAGACAAACAAAAAGATTATACAAAGTATTTTGTTCTACCTCTGTAAAAATCTCACTTCTGAATAAAGTGGCATTGTCTGTGAAGTACTGTGAACACGGCAATATAGTCTGGTGCCTTTTTGTACTTATGTGTAAGTTACTGGTTTTTTTGAGCAGCATTCTGTATATCTGGGACATTTGCACTTTGCCAACTGAGATCTGAAGTGTTATCTTGATAGGAGCCCATAGGGCTGCATCTAAGTTACCCAAAATGTAGTAGGGCCGCCCTCAACTTTAATGTGAATGTATGGCTTGTAAAGACAGCCCGTTCCAGCAGAAGATTCTCCATCTTGAGCTGGGTGGAGGCTGCTCGGATTAAGGCAGAGAATTTATTTGGCTCAGGAAAGAATCCAGAGACAGGGAAGGAAACTGATCAGCAGCATGGAAAGACATCTCATGTGAGGAGAGAGAAAAAAGATTAGGACTGTTTTCTGTAGAGACGAGACAAATACGGAGTCATACAATAGGTGTATACGAAACAATGAATGCTACAGAAAAA
Source organism: Eretmochelys imbricata (assembly GCF_965152235.1). Classification (NCBI taxonomy): domain Eukaryota; kingdom Metazoa; phylum Chordata; order Testudines; family Cheloniidae; genus Eretmochelys; species Eretmochelys imbricata. The sequence continues at coordinate 249,483,202 of NC_135573.1, forward strand.
GGTAGACTAGGCACTTCTATACAGGAGCAGAGAAATGCAAGGAGACTGAAAGGCAACAAATTTAAAGCTGCTACAAGTAAATGCCTTTTTACACAACACACGATGAACTTGTGGAATTCGTAGCCACAAGATGTCATTGATTGCAAGAGATTAGCAGGATTCAAAAATTATTTATTTGGGTAATGAGAACATCCACTGTTACATCAGGTAGGATTGACACAGAATAGTCTAGACCGCCAAGATAACCAGTAAATGCCTGGGACAGAAAATAACTTCCCCATAGGCAAGCTTTTCCATAATTGTCCATTATGAGGAGTCTTGTAAATTCCCCTGAAACCTCTGGTACTGGCCATAATCAGAAACAGGATATGGGACTAGATGGAGCATGGGTCTGACTCGGGATGGCAATTTTCATGTCCCTAAATTGTGTGTTGTATTTGGTTGTCCTTTGAGGAAGAAGAATCAAAATACTTTGGTTTGTCCCCTAAAATAACCATAAAAATGTTAATGTGCAGAAAGTTGGAAGGCTATTGTTCCTCATCAGAAGGGTCTTGTTTTACATTCTCTCCCCTTGTTTATGTAGTTGTGTGTTTTAATATCTGCAGTTTTTTCAGTGTAGGAAGGTGACTTTCATCTTGGAAACAACATACATGCACCATTATAGCTATTTTCCTTGTGGTGTAATTTAGCAGCTCTTTCATCTGCGATATAGTTTTCTAAAGCCTTTGGTGACATCAGCTGGAGGACAAAAACAGAAGTGCATTTAACTGTCTGACTACCGGAGCATTCTACACCTCCGAGGTAAGCAAGAAGCTTACACGTATACAGCTTCATTTGCTGTGAAATGTTTGCACTGGTTTCATGTTACACACATTTTGACATGGGCCAGATGGTGTAAATCAGCATTGCTTTTCTTTACATCCATAGATCTGACGCATAAACTATTTTGAGAATTGTGTAACTGGTTATGGTGGGGATTGAAGAAGAACTTGGGATGGGGCTCTATAAACAGTGTTTATGAAGTGTGAATTGCAGCAGTAATGTAAAACATCCCTAGCACAGAGGTACTAATCAGACTGGCATAATGTAGCTGCTCTGTTGTCGTACCACATTGCTGATGTTTTCCATTGTTAGACTATGGCCACTATCACAGCATTGTGTGTTCTAATTGTACTATCCAGACGATAATAAACGTGCCCCCTTTTTGATTCAGATGATCACGGGTTTGTAGCAGTGCTTTCAGTCACGGCCTCAGAAGTGTCCTGTGTATACAAGGGAGCTTTGTAGTCGAATACAAAACCCTGGCTTTATTTTTAAAACTTACTTCAGGTGAGGGCTGCTGAGCCATGGCGCATTTGTGCTGCAGGCGGAACCAATCTGCCAATTGTTGACCCCGGGAAAGGTGTAATGTTTATGCTCAGTCCATCAGTGGGACTGGGACATCTCATGCTTGGGCCAAATTCATCCCCAGTGTGAATCTTTTGGCTTCAGTGCAGTTACACCAAAGATGAATTTGGTCCATTGCGTAAGCATCCATTGTGACAGCAACATCTGAATCCTCCTCACAGGCAGATAAAACTAGCAATTCAGGAGACGGGGATATAATTGAGAGGAAGGATGCTCTAGGGCATTAGGCTGACAAATGGTTTCAATTCCCTGCTCTGCCTCAGATTTCTTGTGTGACCTTGGGCAAGTCAGTCTCTTTGTGCCTCAGTCCCCATCTGTGAAATGGGGCCAATAGCACCTCCCTACCTCACAGAGATGTTGAGAATAACTGCATTGAAGATTGTGAAGTGCTCAGATACTATGGTAAGGGGGAGGCACATCAGTGACCTTTGATATTCTAGCTTCTCTGTCCAGATAGCTGTTTTTACATACATCTCAGCTGGGCAAGCCCAATAGGCACAATGGATTTCCAAGGTGGGGCACATTTTCACCCCTACCACTGTCATTACTGCCATTATACAGTGGTCTTGTGCTAACTCCTTGCCAGAGAGAAGCTGATCTGGGGAAGAGATTTAGGTTTGTTGGCCTTGTGCAGCATGCTCAGGAGAGGCTATATGCCACGTGTCTTGCAGTTTTAGTAGCCCTCGCTCTCTATTTCATGGAAGAAAATGAGTAAGATCCTTTGCAGCTGAAGCTACAAGTGCAGGAGGTACCATGGTGACAGGAGAAAAGGCATGCCTGGAGACTTGGATTGATGTTGGGCAACAGTTACCTGCACTGTGCATGTGACAACCTGTGGCTGTGCAGCCTGGGAGAGGAGGTGCTGTGGCTTTCTAGCCTGAGGAAAAGTGGCCAAAAGCAAGGCCTTTAGCTTTTTGACTTTATGTAAAACTACAGAATAACATTGTCCTCAGGCCCTCGTCTCTAAATGCAGCATCCATTTCCTTTAGGTAGGAAAACCACTGCTTTTTCCAACACATTTCTCTGTTTTCCAAGTTACAAAGTTTGTCCCAACACAACATCGTAAATTAAAATCTTGCATGTGGATGAGCAAGAGTGCTCCAGCCTAGTCACTATTAAATCAGTAGCTATGGCTGCCATTGACCAGTTTGAAGGGCGGTGACCAAACTGGATCCACAGCTACTGGATCCTGATAAAGACATCACAGATTCCAAAAATGAAACCATTGTTCTTGCCTGTGGCTGGAAGGAAATAAGCCTTTTGCAGAGGGTTCCTTTGCTTTTTGCTTATGTCTGTATTTTGTTTAAAGGAGCAGAAATATAAATTCATCCTTGAAGGAAAATTCTGGAGTTGTAGTGTTGCTTCTTGGAGGCTGCAAAAATTAACATAGGTGACCTGTTTGGTACACTTATTCATGGCAGCATGTGTCTGGAACCAAGTCCTGAAGAGGATCGACCAGTAAGATAAGCTGCTTAGTTTGGACTACCAGGATGTACCATGCAGGATAAGCCCTTCTCATTGCTGATTCCCTATCTTGTTGGCACCAGCTCTATTTTTTGCAATATGTGGATCCCATGGCTTTTTAAAAATAAGATCTCACATTCATGAAAGCAGACAGTGATCTGACCTTGATTCCCTTGAATGCTCAGGTACCAAGTTTGGGGATAACAGCATTCATGTGATGTGAATGATGGCACATTCCTGTCTCTCTCACGCTTTCATTGCAAGTCTCCCAGCGAGATTAACCTCTCCATACTGTTTCAGAGTGGCAGCCCTGTTAGTCTATAGCAGCCAAAACAACAAGGAATCCTTGTGGCACCTTAGAGACTAACAAATTTATTGGGCATAAGCTTTCATGGGCTAGAATGAAGTGGGTTCTAGCCCTCGATAGCTTATGCCCAAATAAATTTGTTAGTCTCTTAGGTGCGATAAGGACTCCTCATTGTTTTTTCTCCATACTGTGTTCTTAGGTGACCAAGAGCCCATTTTCACTTCTGTCAGAAGGATGTGTGCCTAGTCTGTCATCCCTGTGTTCCCGAGTCCTCCCTGCATCGTGTGTTGTGCTGACACTAGGTTTACAATGGTTTAGACATGGAGAAAACAACTTGGAACCCTTGCTGTGTCAGACCCTTGCTTCCCTTTCTCTCACTGTGTCTGCATAACTTCCCAATACCTTAACCCTTAGGATCCAAGAACACCTTGGGATGCTGCCAAAGTGATGTGCCTGTGGCAGGAATACTGATGATACATGTCCCATAGGCCTGGTCTCTGAACACAAGCCCCAGTCCTGCAACAAAGTGAATCGTCAAAGCAGGATATAAAGCACAAGAGCAGTCACCTCTCACAAAGATATGGCTGCAGTTAACATGACAGCTGGAGGGCCAGCATGGGTGTTCTGCAGCACATAGGGACAGTGGCCTGTATTTAACATGTGCTGGTATAGAGAAGTGGGGAAAAGGAGCCTTCAGTGCTGACTGGCATTTTCCTGTCACTGTCCATGCACATCCTGTTCTGAAACATTATTGCTCTGCTCAGCTGACACAAGCGGTGACACATTTTTGTGAATATTTTTGCCATTAAGTTTTGGGTAAATTTGCACCCTTGCCCAATTCCATGCCTCCCCAATTTGCTTTTCTGTAAGTTTCCAACCTGACTGATTTGCAGCGAACCAGGGAAAATCCCCCAAAGCCACCTTTCCCCAAAACACTGCCTTGTGAAACTTGACATGGCCCCATCCAGGCACTGTGAAGAATTCCTGCATGAGAAAGCCAGGAAGTCTGCCACGTGGGATACATGGACAAACCCACTGATGTTATGCACCATACATCGCACTGTTGTCTGAGCTCACAGGAGTGCAGGAGAGAGAGGAGATGGTCAACCCCACCTCAGCTTGCGCAACAGGTTGTGTGCAGTATGTGATCGCTTTTTGGAAGCTGCGTGTATATGTGTCTCTCTGCTGGATGCTGCCATGATACCATGCTAACATCTCTTTCCCTGTTCAAGTTCCTACCGCACCCACCGAACAAGCAGATCCACTTCCCCGCGTTTAGTCAATGACTTGACAGCCCATCTAAGTATCTGTTCTGAGATTAACTGTCCTCCCCATACGCTTATCCAACTCAGTAAATGGGAGTGCTGGTCAATCGTTTTTGTCCTCTTGGCATCAAGCAAGATAGCAGAGGAAATTCAGTCCACAGAGCTCAGCCATATACCTCTCGCCAGCACACACCAGCAGCTGCAGGACAAAAGAAAAATCATGCTGCGTTTAGATGAGGAAGCATATGCCCAACTAGACACACAAAGCAGCTGTGGTCGCATTGGTGCCCATCCCTCCCTTGTCCCCAGACACAACTCTGCAGATGTGAATATAAGCAAACTATATCTCACCTGTGTGCTGCATTGAGGAAGCTGCATTTTAAAGGTCTAGCTTGAGGGAAGGTGCTCCTGTGTGTGCTACACCCATTTCTAATCTAAGCATTTAAGTCAATGAACTAACCATTAAATTTGGCTTGAAAATCAAAATTCCATAGTGATTTTTACTTTTGCTGGCTGTTAAAGCCCATTTAATAATAACGTTTTTCGGTCAAGGAAAAGCAATTTAATTAGCAAAGCTGTTTGACTTTCCTTTGGGGTGTATGTTGAGGTTGTGGGGGAGGAAGCGGAAATCTAGTGAGAGGCTCTTAATAAAAATTGTTTGTGTGATGCGGTAGCTGGAGTATTTGAAGAACTCCTGAAGGTTAGAAGTTCCAGGAGATGGAAGGTAACATGCAGCATCGTAGTGGCAAAGGATTGTTAAAAGCTCTATAATAACTTTCTAGAGGCTGCGTTTTGTGTCACTATTCACGAGTTTGTTGCCATGATGAAAATTAATTTATAGTAAGAATAAACCGAGAAAGGAAACCTTTGGAGAGGTAGAATGACTTATAATCCTACCAATATTTTCCTCCCAGTGCTGCTGTTGCTACTAGTGAATATAATGTTGGGGAAAACCAATAACCAGCATGTAGTAAGTTAAAATGAAAAGAGTAAGGAAACATAGCATTTATAATAAACCATCCATCCAAGGATCTCAAAGCACTTCTCTAATGTTAATTTAAAGTAGGTAAGATATATAGGACCCATAGCGAGCACCAATGTATGTGGAATGCAACAGCTGTTTAATCAGCAACACTACACAACCATTTGGGACTGGAAGTGCGCAATACTGGATCCGACCGAAACGCTAGGGAAGGAGTTGGCTAGGCAGAATGTAGCTGAATGAGCTGAACTAGCTTCTCTTACAAAGAACTCTTTAGAGACCACATCTGGGGAAAGGTCTGAGGCCACAACTATGCTCATGCTGAAGGTGTAATTTCTAGTGTGGGTACACGAACGCGTACTAACTTTGATTGAGTGAACACACTAACCAGTAGAAGTGCAGCCATGGTGGCAGGGCAAGCTAGCTGCCAGAGTACATCCCTGGGCTCTCAGGAGCCACTGGACTCAGATGGCTAACCCTCCTGCCACCCTTGCAGCTGTGGTTATGCTTCTATTTTTAGTGCACTAGCTCCATCAAAGCTAACATGTATACATCCCCCTGAGCGGGAAAATACACACCCGGAACTTTACACCTGGTGCCCCAAGTGCAGGTCTAGAACTGAGTCAGTAATGGATAGGAGGAAACACCACCCCCGGTTCTTGCAGAAGCTTGGAGGTATTTAGCTCAGTGACTTTCAATCTTCCCAGACTTCTGTACCCCTTTCAGGAGTCTGATTTTTCTTGCATAACCGAAGTTTCACCTCACTTTAAAACTACTTGCTTACAAAATCAGACATAAAAATACAAAAGTGTCACAGCACACTATTACTGAAAATGGCTTACTTTCTCTGTTTTACCATATAATTATAAAATAAATCAATTGGAATATATTGTACTTACATTTCAGTGTATAGTATACAGAGCAGTATAAACAAATCATTGTCTGCATGAAATTTTAGTTTGTACTGATTTTGCTAGTGCTTTTTATGTTGCCTGCAGCGACTCCTGGGGAAGCAGTGAGATCTGAGGGGACTGCAGCACTTGACTACAGAAATAAAACGTTTGGGGGTGGAGAGTGTAAAATGTAGATGAAGCTTTTGGCTGTTTTACAAATTATAGATTTTTTTTAAAAAAACCTGTTTTTAAAAAACCATGTTCAGCAAGAGAATATATTCACAACGCAGTAATGACCTGGCTTTCTAACTAAGCGGGTTATAGCTTGTGTCATGAAACAGAGTTTGAACGCATCCTCAAGATTGGTACTGTGTCATGTCTCATAAACACAGCACCCTCCGGCCTTCCCAGAATTCAGATAAGCAACTCCCAAGGAAACCCCAATGCTGCAGGAAGTGGTGGTGCTCAGTAGCTGGCTTTTTGTTCTGAGTCAGTACTGAACAGCTGCCCCGGCCTGGAGTTAAATAGCTCCGTGTTGCTGGACAAGTAAAAATAAAGTCATGGCCACTTGTGTTCATTAAAATCACATGGGATTTTACCCAAGAACAGGCTGTGACCCTGGGAATCTTAGCCCAAAATATTCTGCTTGCATCAGAGAGTTATGAGGTGAAATCCTAGCCCCATTAAAGTCAGTGGCTGAATTCCTGTTGACCTCACTAGGATCAGGATTTCACTCATGGTCCTTTATCATTTATGTGCTCTCCATGATATTTTGGGGCATGGGGGCAGAATCCCACCTAAGAGGGATCGGAGGTCAGACGAGATGGTTGTAGGGGTCTCTTCCGGCCTTCAGATGAATTAAACTAGGGGAGCAGAAGCCCTGCCTGTTATGTGGACTGGGGAGCAACGCTAAGGATGAGCATCTCTCTGCACTGCTAAGGTCGCAGGCCCAGCAAGGATGTGAAGCTGGCACAAATAATATGACGTAGGAATGTCTGTCCTCTCCTTGCCTCTGCAGGAGAGATGCCTATAATGGCATCATTCTCTGAACGACAAGCTCTCCTGCCCCTAGAGAGTGGGGTATAAATTCATTAGCCAAATTAAGGGCTTGTGGGTGAATCATGACAGGCCTGGTAATCTGATACAGGGGAATGGTTCATTATTAAAGTACAAACAGAAAGCTTTTTGGTGGGTGTTTTTTTTTTTTTTTATACAGCCAGATTTCCTTCTGAAAGGCCAGCAGAGGAAAGTGACATGGCATACGGCTCCCTTTTGTTCGCTCCAGAAACATGAAATAGTAAAGGCAGTGGCAGAGAGATGACTTCATCTTTTCACTGTTTGGTTAGAAATACCTGTAACTTCTATTCCCTGTGCCTTTCCAGTTTGTCTGTCCTTCCTATTGCTAATCTAATCTTCCTTCCTTATTTAGCTAATTTAATGTATATGGGTCCACATTATCAAAACACCTCTCATTACTTAAAAGAGAATGGACTGCCATTTCAGACCCCTTGTTAATTTTTATCTTATATGGTCATTTTGGCCTTGTCTATGTAGGAAAAAGCATTGTGTGAGAGAACTTTAACTACCATGACAGTCCTTGCGACTCTTGTTTGACAGAGGTTAGTTAAAGCCTGTGAGTTAACTTCTTTTCTAGCATGATGCATTTTGCCAGTGTATCTGAGGCCTTAACTCCAGATGTTTATCTGTCTTAAAAAGCTCTAAAGTGGTGAGTAAAAAAAGCCCCAAAGAACACAGCTACATATACAACAGACGGGCAAGTGTACCTTGAGATGTATATTATGGATGGAAAATCATGGTAATACGCCTACCAAGCCATGTTCACTTACTCACAATTGTACATCTGTGACTCCTTGGCATTGCAGTGTGGGAGATTTCCACGCCTTCACTACCTGCGTCATTAGCTCTGCTCACTGAGGAATTGGTGGGGTTTTTTTTACCTAATGGCTTTTGAGGTGGTAAGTTTTTGAATGTATTTAAATCTAATTAACACAGAGAAACAAGTTGGGCTAGTGGACAGGGCATGAACAGGACATCAAGAAACTTGGGCTATCATGTGACCTTAGTGATGGAATTTAGCCTCACTGTGCCTCAGTTTTTCCATCTATAAAATGAAGATAATGATGCTTACTCACCTTTAAGTAAATCTATAGATTGAAATATAGGTGCTAAGTAGTCATATTATTGTAATGTCAGTGCAGACAACACTAAGATTAAGATACAGCACCATACATTGGTAGAGATGCTAAAGTTTTTGTCTCGTATGTTATGTTGTTGTTGTATCAGGTCTGCGGGTTTTAGGTCCTGCCTATCTTCTGCTGGAATTGGTTTTTGCAGTGTTCCAATAAATCCATGTGAGGCTAGAAGTGACTGTTTTGGTTCTGTATGTGCAGGGACATGTGTCTATGATGGCTAATAGTTAGCGCACAGGACTTGGAATCAAGCTATCTGAGCTGTATATGCTCTGATAAAGCTGTTTTTTGTTTGTTTGTTTGTTTGTTTGTTTGTTTGAAAGCAAAAGAAGTTCACTGGGGGCTTTACAATTTTGTTACTTGTTTTTTTGAAATTTCAGCAAAATATTTCAACTGTAAAAAAATTTCAATCAGATTGCCACCTGACAAATGTTTACAAAATTTTTCATGAGTGTTTCTTAAATCCAAAATTTGAATTTTGAGGAAAAATGTCATTGAAAATTCAAAATTTAGAAAGTTTTGACCAGCTTTAGCTCAGAGAAGATTTCCCTGAGAACAGAGTAACCTATACAGTGTTCCCAACTTACAGTTTTATCATGAATCTTGAGTCAACTGTTGTTTTTCTTAAAGTCCCAGCTCCTGGAGTCCTGTGAATATGTAAGAACCTCAGCTTTCGCTTTTTAAAGGTAGGTGTTTAGACTACATGTTTGTGGAGATAAGTGTTAACATTTGACTTCGGTATACCCTAAAAAAATGCAAAAACCAGAAAGCAAATAAAAAGAACTCAATGTGTATTTTTAAAAATCTCCTTATTTTTAAGCCAATCTGATGATTTGGGGGAGGGAGGAAGGTAGGAGCAGACTCATTTTTCCATGTTTGGGGTTGGCAATAGTATAGTATTCCACCCCATGGTTTTCTCTGAAACATCTAGTATTGGAGACAGGATACTGGACTAAGATGGACTATGAGTCTGAGCCAGTGTGACAATGCCCGTGTCAGTTTGGAGCCTTGCGGGAAAAGCATACATTGCTTGCTATGTGCTACTAGCTTTCTGCATTGGCATCCAAGAGGAGAAGGGGCCGTCCGCTTCTTCGGAAGTAGACTGTGGGAAGATGGCTAGTAAGAAGAGACCAATACAGACAGAATTCCCAGATTGCTTTGTTTGGTCAGAGAATTTGACCACTGGTAATAAAAAAGAGAGCGAGAGACAGCAGAAATGTGCATTCCCAAGTCATGCCAGAAATAAAATGGTCAACAAGCTGCTTATGACCCCTTTTTATTAATGGCAGGGCTGGAGTCCAGTGCCTTTAAGACCTACAACTGTTATTTCTAATTATTATTATCAAGCACAAGCGTACGTGGTTCGTTACAAATGAAGAAAAGATCCGCGCCCTAAAGAGCTCACAATCTCACTCATACTTAGCTCCTGCTGGTGTATAATTGCAGTATTCTTGCTGATGAACTTATTTCATACATGATGCAAAAAGAGGGAGGGCAGGTGTCCAAGAAAGACAACACCAATAAGCTGGCCCTTCTCTAAGGGCTAGATTTATAAGAGGTTCTCAGCCCAGCTTCCCTTTTAAAACCACTTTCTTTGAAGGCACAATTGGTGTCATTTCACTGCAGCAGGGACTAGAATCGAGGGCTCCCAGATGAGTGCCTTAACTTGCAGGCTACAGAGTCAGTCTCTCTCTCTGGCTCAGTGAATATTTAACTATTTTGTAGAAAGTGTAATAGCTTCAACGGGAGCTATTGACCTACCCCATCAGACCTTCTTAGAACCCCTTGTTTAAGGCATTTGCCTGGGAGGTTGGAGCCTGGGGTTCAAGTCCCTGCTCTGACTCAGGTAGACTGGGGATTTAAGCCGGGGTCTCCTGCATCCTGGGTGAGTGCTCTAACTACTGGACCGGGGTAGGGGAAACCACCATCATGGCTTCTAACCTGGCTTAGGTGCCTAACTCTAGAAAAGGGTTCATAGCTGTGAATCCTGAGTGAAGGGAGGCTCCTCCCTTCGGCCCACAGTGAGGTGCTGAACTCCCTTTGAGGCATGGGACTCTCAGGCCACACCCCTCTCTTCAGCATTTGCTGTTGGCTCCCTTAGGCAGCTCCCTGCTCAGCTTGCAGGCTTTTCTGAGTCCCATTCTTAGGTGCCTAGCTCTCTCCCTGCACTGTACACCTAACCCAGAGCTGTGGCATCTGCTAGGTGTCAGGGTGCCTAAACATTAGGCATGACAATGTTGAATCTAAGTCCTCTTGTGGATCTAATAATCCATAGTCCTCTTAGCTTCTTCCATCACAGCTGCGGCTCATCTGGGAGATAACAGCACTTAAAGGATAGTTGTCATGTGATTCCATGTTCCACTTTGTACACATTTTACTGGGAAATGCCATTTACATTTCCAGTACCTTCCCCGTCCCCTCTCCCCCCGAAAAAATATTCCAGAAACTGTTCAGAAATGCATGTTGCTCATTTGTTTTTTTTTCCTCTGTTTCCTTCTCTGAAATCTGTTGTGTGGTTCAGAAACATAATTTAGGGGAGAACAAACGGAACACGGGTTTGCTGAACTCCAACTATTTACGCATTACAGACAACAACCACAGGGCCTGTGCAGATGCCGCATATGAAACCAGACACAAACTCTGGGGGCTTTTTGAGAGGGTTGAATGTTGTGGGGTAAAACTTGGGAGACTCATACCATTGGAGCCAGGCTCCAAGAGGGGAGATTAAGATATTTCTCAGTACTTTTTTTAATAATACTGAATTGGTGCCACTACTGAGCTACCCAGCTGAGGCAGTGCAGAGCCCTTCCCTGGATAGGGCCTGGGGTGATTCTGAATGTCTTTGAGTGAGAGGCTGGCTACTTACCTACCTGCCAGAGCCACCCAATTGGTCTGTGGCTAGACTAGAGTTTGTGGTCCTGCTTTAATTTTGAGTGAACTCCCACAATTGTGGATGTTGCTCTAGACACGCTGCAAATGTTTGTTCCAGAGCATAAGCAGTTGTGGTTTAACCCACGAGGTTGACCTAACCTGATCTGAAATGCTGATGGAGTGTCTGGGCTAGCACAAACAGTTGCCGTAGGTAACGCAGGTCAGGCCTTGCCTAAATGAGGCAATTGCACCAGATCAGTTTTTAAATCAATGCAAAAGGCTATGTGACATGCTTCTTTTGGTGTGAGTGGCTTATGCCTGTTTAGCTTAAACCAATTCCTAACTGACTGAAGCTGAACCAAAATTAGCCACAAATTGAAATATTCCCCTACAGGGGCTCATACCAGTTTAACAAAAATGGTTTAGAATTGTTCTGTTCTGAATTGTGCCTTAACTGGCAATCAATTAACATGGCTTAAAAGAGGCCCTCAAACCCTTGTCAAGACAGCCCTGTGGAGCTCTCTGGGAGAAGGCCATGACTAAAATAGTCATTCTGAAACCACCTAGGGCATGTCTGGGTGCTTAAGTCCCATCGGCAGTGCCCAGCAGGCCAAGCTTTTGAAAATAGCATCCTTGCTTCCGTTTCCCCATCTGTAAAAGGGCTGCATGGTTCTGAGGGGGGTATTCTGAGGCCTAACTAGTTTGCCTTTGTGAAATGCTTTGATGGAAGCGATGTTAAGAGCAAAGTGACTACTAATTCATTTTACAATACTGATATTTTGATCATGTTAAAGTGCACATGTCTAGCCTGGGCACATAGGTGGCAGGGGGAACCCCCCTTTGGGAGCCTACCCCCCCCGGCCCACCCCTTCTGCCTGAGGGCCCCTCCTCCCCCGCAACTGAAGTCCCTCCTCCCAGAGATGTCCCGTGTGTCCCCACCATGGCTGGAGCCCCGAGTCCCACCACAACCAGATGAGCCCCAGGCCAGCCAGAGTCCCCCCAGCCACACTGCGCCTCCCCTCCCCTCCTGAGACCCCCAAGCCGCCCAGTGGGAAAAGCTTGTCTCTTGCTGAAGAACCTGAGCTTTTGATATGCCCCATGCAGGTTCCAGGGTGGCTGAGGAGGAGGTATGTGTTACTCAGCTTCCTGGGTTCATCAGTAATCTCCCTGGAGTCCATGCCACCGCCTCAGCCACCTGGAACCTGCATGGGGCATCATAATAAGCAAAAACTTCCCCTGCAAGTCCAGTGGCCGCAGCTATGCCAGGAGAGGCTTAGTTTGCTCTTGCCTATTATACCCACCACCTATGCTGGGCAGTGTTTATTACCAATACCCATTCACTTTCAAACCAAGCAGGTTTGCAATTAGAGAAGGAAGGAATTGTAGCCAAAAATGGAGGCGGAGAGGAAGAGTGAACCCATAAAAATCCCAAACCATGGAAACATTTAAATCAGTCTCTTTGTCAATAGTTTAACATCCCCTGAACCCAGTGTTTTCTAATCTTCCCATCCAGTGCATTTGTGGGGGAGGGGAAATCCTCCCCTATGCTGTGACACTGTGTGCAAAGTTTCAGCCTAGAGGAAGCTTTGATCACCAGGTTATAGCTGTAAATACAGCATTGTGCCTGTAACACAGCAAGCTGGAAATGGCCCTGCGCATGTATAGTTTAAGTGCTTTTTTCCTGGCTTATGGCTCACACTTTGTTGAAATTGTCCAGGGGCAGAGCGGCTGGGGCACGGGCTGTGTAGTGGGTCTATGGGGATTTTGTAGTCCTGGCACTAGGTAAGTTGGGGCAGACCCAGAGAGGGGCCGGAATGCAGCCACTGGCTCCATGAACGTCTGGCCACAGTCCTTCATTCTGGTGCGTGCAGAGATTTGAACACAGGTTTTCCGGCACCTCAGATAAGTGCCCTAAATGGCGTATCCTGAGCTGAGTGGCTCTTGGTCTCTCCTGTGGAGGTGAGGCCACGTTGTCTGAACTACTTAATAATCCCTGGGGAAGTAAAAGTGTGAGAATGGCTGTATAACCCAGACATTGGGGCATTCACCCAGAAAGTGGGAGACCCAAGTTCCTAGTCCAATAATTATTTCTATGGAAATTTAGGCACCTACCAGGTTAGACAGCCACTGAATAGGGATATGGGGGTTCTAAATTTCAGACTTCCATGGCTAAATCCCTTTATGAATCTAGTGCTATGTTCCTAACATGTCTCAATGCTTCTCCCAAGAGACCACCTGTAGGGGTCAGGAGACAGTTCAGTCCTATTTAGTCCTTGTCCCCTCTGATGAGACTGCAACTAGGTTGCCAGCTGTGGTGGTGGTTAGGGATGTGGACAGCTCTCAAGTGCAAACTGAGCTGCGACCAACCACCCATTTCATATAGAACATCTGAGCTGCCTTCTGATGGTAACAGCTTTTGGGCAGTACCAAACTCTTCAGCATGAGTGCCTAGAAGTGCCAGGCCTTAGCCTCTCTATATCAGCCTCGTCCTTCACCACCCAATCCATTTTTCCTGAATACCCCTGTTCTTCACCTGTTGTGCATGTATGTCACATGGTGTGCACCAGGCAAGCTGAGATGGGTTGGCATTTTTAGGGCAAGGAAACAAATACTTTTCCTAGATTTAATGAAAGAATTGTGGATGCAAAATGTAAGTGACAGAGGAATAAGAAGCAAGCTAGCCAATTAGTCTCACTCCTGGTGGTCTCCTGGGCCTGATCTTGCAAACACTTACTCAAGTGAATACGTTTCCTCTTGCACATAGTCCCATTGGTTTTAATGTGAGAGTGCTCACAGCAGTGTTTGGAGGATTGGGTCCTTGTTTTGCTCACCTGTATTTCTCCTCTAATTTATTGATTCCTCTAGTGCTGATGATTAGGTCAGTCTGTGTCACATGTTTCAAGTATTCAAGCCAATTAACACTCTTTCTGGGTGAGCGGGATCGCCAATCGATTAATCTGCTCCATCCCGCTGAGATTCCTTGTGATGGCAAAGGCAAAAGCTAGTTCATATACAACACATTGAAATAGAATTAATGAAAAGCCAGGCCTGATTGACAGATGAAATGGTCTTTACTTTCAGAAGCCCCCCCAAGAGGTCTTTATTGGGCTCTTCTCCCCCAGATCTTGGAAAGGAATAACAGCTATTACTAAAATGAGTGTGTGATGGGGTGGAGGAATTCAGTGAGCTTAATGCATGGATTGCAAGTGGAAAAGAATAAAACAAGTCCCCTGTTTAAATGGTCTCCATCTTCTAGATGCATGGGCTCCCATCCACTCCACCTTTAGAAGATGTGTATTATACAGGGCTCTTACACAACACATTATTTATTCCCCAAGGGCCAAGCCATGGCCCAGTTTGTGCTGCAGTACAAGGGAGTAAGGTGCTTGTGCTGGCTACCTGCATCATGGACAGTAGTGTAACTACTAGACTCCCACCCTGAATGAGGAGGCAAGGAGTGGACAGAGCCTTGGTTCCACATCCCCAGTATGCTGGTACGCATAACTCCTCGCATACACCGGGGGGACATTTGCTGTGCTGGCTGGAGACCTAGCACAGTTTACTCCCTTCATGGTGTAGTGGAGGAACAGAAAGATTGAAAGACTTTTTGAATGTCTGAAGCTGTGATTCTCAGCACTATGTTACACCGTCCTTGTGTCAGAATAAATCATATAGTCATGACCTGGCCCCAAATTTGATCATTCAAGTAGTCCCTTGTAGATTGGTTCAATTTTAAAAATGCCTATTATAGACACTGAAAGAGCAATCAAACAGCAAACCCATATTATTTTCTACAGTAACTGTAATTTTTCAAAAGAATCATGGACAGGGTAAAACCCTTGACCCTGCAAAGCACTTAAACACAAGAGAAACTTTACTCACACAAGTCAACTTTGTGCAAATATGTTGCATTTAAGAAAATGCAATATAGTTTTGAGAGACCAACACTATAAGGGGCTACAGTCCCTCCTATGCTCTGATACAGCTCGGGAGGGGCAACAGGGCAGCAGCTGCTCCAGGGCAGCGCTTCCTGCACACATAAAATTTTCCACTAGCTATTTCTGGTCACTCCACTAGGTCTTTACATCCCCTTTGTGCTGCTACAAAGTGGACCTGGGCTGAGAGTACCTGGCCCAATGGATTTAAAATGCCCCTGTAATATTCTGTTATTTTAAAAGGGTCAAATACATATTTCCTTTGCAAATGGTCCTTAATGGATGAGCTCACTGAAAAAAAGTCCCCTTATAAGACACAATGCACAAGGTCTGCTTAAAGTGACTGGGAATGAAGCACAAGGCAGAACTGTATGGATGAGTCTTTCAGTGATGTGAGTCAACTTGGGGGACTTTTTAAAATGCAAGGCTTGCAAATAAGCGGTGCTGTTGCATATTCTTTCATTCTCATAGATGTTTTCAGAGAACTATCCACAGTGACTCCAAGATCTCTTTCTTGAGTGGTAACAGCTAATTTAGACCCCATTTTACATATAGCTACATATATTATATTATACATATTATACGTGTAGCTGAGATTGTTTTCCAATGTGCATTATTTTGCATTTATCAACATTGAAAATCCACTGTTTAATCTAGTTCAAACAGCAATTGATCCATGCCCCACACTCTAGAGGAAGGTAAAAAACCCCTAGGGTCTCTGCTAATCATGAGCATGTGGGTGAGACTCACCAGTCAGACATCTGGGAAAGCATTCTCTGTAGTAACTCAGAGGCCTCTCTGGCTGTTGGAGATATTTGCTAATAGCAGTCATAGATGGGCCATGGGCCGTTGTAGGTGGTCCCTTCATACCGGACCATAAACTCATCAAGCTGTCTCGAAACAAGTATATTTCCCCCCTCCCTCCCACAACACACACAATACTCTCTTTGGAGGGCTGTTCCAGAACTTCACTCCTCTGATAGTTAGAAACCTTTTTCTAATTTCAGCCTAAACTTATTAATGGTCTGTTCATATCCATTTGTTCTTCTTCGAGTGCTGTCCCTGTGGGTGCTCCACTCTAGGTGATGGTGCGTCCCGGCGCTGTTGATCGGAGAGCTTCGGTAGCAGTGCCTGGTTGGGACGCATGTGCTCAGCTGGTGTCCCGCGGTCTCGTTAGAATCTGCCTGAGCGCGCGCGTCCCGTGCCCCCCTCAGTTCCTTCTCAACCGTCCTTGGCTGAAGACAGGACTTGGGGCAGTGCTGATTCTCTTTGATGATCTCTGTAGGGGAAACAGTTGCAAAGAACATAGGAATAGTTATTAGTAACATCTCAGTTGTTTCCCTTCCTTTAGAGTAGTTACATAGTTTAGTTTAAAAAAAAATTCACTTCTGGCTTGTCTCCCGCTGAGACACTTTCCCCTGCCATTTCTAATTCATAATGCCAGGGGCGTCAGATTTTAGAAGCGTGTTTCCTGTCAGGACTCCATGCCAAGGTCTGATTGGCACTCACGTTGTGAGAAGTGCCTCGGTGAAACCCACATCACCGCAAAATGCCTCCACTGTACAAGCCTCAAGACGAGGGCTCATTGCGACAGGGATCTGCGGCATAAAATGCTGCTAATAGAAAAATCCCTACAGCCGCCTTTGGAGACGGGGAAAGTTAAACCCTCTCCCTCACGCTCCACGGCCAGATCTGCACCAGTTGGGAGCATGGCTTCATCCTCTCTGGAGCAGAGGCAAGAAGCACAACAGTCTCAGAAGAGAAACTTTAATAAGGGTAAAGGGTCTCCCGTGAGATCCTTACCCTCTGCACTGACAGCACCAAAGGCAGGTGCCTCAGTCTTTTCAAACGCCTCAGCCGCGGCTCCCGTGGAGCACAGTGACAGGTACCTACCCTATGCCTTGGCCTCAGTGGTACCTTTGGCCACCTCCTACTACCACTCACTCTCAGGCCTCTTCCACCAAACCACTACCTCCTTCTGTGCCTCGATCTCCAACTCCGTCTACTTCTAGAGCACCTGAACCCCGCCCCCGCCCCGAGAACATGGGCTACAGACCATATCCTGACTCACCAATCCCTAACTCTCCATCAACTCCAGATGGAGCCCTCTTCTCTCTGCCTCCACAGAACGTGGACGACTGTAAACTATTTCAAGAACTTTTCAAGAGGGTGGCACTCAGCCAAGACATCCCGTTGGAAGAGGTTCAAGAGACACAACACAGACTCCTCAAAATCCTCCAACCCTCTGTGCCCTCAAAGATTGCGCTCCCCATAAATGAAGCACTCCTGGAACCAGTTGACACTCTCTGGCAGACTCCAGCTTCTCTATTACCAACTTGCAAAAAGGCTGAACGTAAATACTATGTTCCCGCTAAAGGCACTGACTTTTTATTTTCTCATCCACAGCCGAAATCTCTGTTATGAATGCAGTTGCACAAAGGATGAAACAGCCACAATATCGGCCCACCCCACAAGACAAGGACCTTAAATGCCTTGATGTCTTGCGTCGCAAGTTTTATACGTCCTCCACTCTACAATTCAGAATTGCAAACTATTCTGCCCTCCTTGCCAGCTGCGACTTCGATAATTACAATAAACTTTTTGAATTTGCCTCCTATATTCCAGAGGATAGGAGAGCAGACTTCAAAGCAATCCTTGTTGAGGGCCAATTGATTTCCAGAACGGCCCTACAAGCATCTCTAGACACGGCGGACACAGCAGCCCGTACTACTGCAACTGCTGTGGTTATGCGCAGATCTTCATGGCTCTCTGCATCTGGCATCCCTAAAGATCTGCAGACCAAAGTGGAGGACCTCCCCTTTGATAAAGATAAGCTTTTTTCCAGGAAACCAATGAACTTCACACCATGAAAGATTCCAGAGCGACACTGCGCACCCTGGGGCATTCACCCATCCCTTCCCAAGAGACAAATGATACCAACATTATCAAAGACCATGCACACAACAGTATTATCGGCCTCAACCCAAACCATACGATATAACTATGAATTGCGCTAGACCTGCTAAGCGCAGACAAAATCAAGCTCAAGCAGCTACCTCCCACCCATTGGGAAATAAACAACAATTTGAAATGTTGGTCGAGGGTCTGCACAACCACCCCTTGATTCCACTGCCTACTTGCCCATTTGGCACCGTCTCCAAGGTTTCCAACATGCCTGGCAGCAGATTACATAGGACCGCTGGGTCCTCGAAATAGTTCAGTCCAGTTACTCTATCCCCTTTATATTCTGCCCTCCTACCCTTCCCCGTCCCTCTTCAGAGACCCCTCTCATGAGCACTTACTTTGCGCAGAAGTGGCTCACCTTCTACAACTAGGCGCAGTGGAACGTGTGCCGACACAACATCGAGGGAAAGGGTTCTACTCCCATTACTTTCTGACCCAGAAAAAGACTGGGGGATGGAGGCCTACGCCGACTGAACAGATTCGTGAGGATACAAAAATTCAAGCTGGTCACGCTGGGCACAATAATACCTGCACTGGAACAAGGGGACTGGTTCACAGCTCTCAATCTACAGGACACTTATTTTCATATATCAATTCATCCAGTTCACAGACACTTCCTACGATTCACAATCGGTCACGACCATTTTCAATACAGAGTTCTTCCTTTCGGACTCTCCACAGCACCGAGAGTCTTTTCCAAGACTCTAGCTCTAGTCGTGACTCACTTCCACAAACATGGAATCACGCTTTTCCCCTACCTAGACGATTGCCTCACCAAAGGCAACTCCTATGGTGAGACGCTTCAAGCTACCCATTTCGCCATCTCCCTCTTCCATAGCCTAGGCCTCTAAATAAACATCCAAAAATCCACCCTGACACCTACACAACAGATCGGGTTCATTGGAGCTCATCTGGACTCAATCTAAAGCAGAGCCTCACTCCCACATCACAGATTCCTTGCTATCACACAGCTCATACCCATGCTCTCTGTTCCTCCCAGGATACAGGCAAGAATTTGCCTTCAGCTCCTTGGTCACATGGCAGCCACCACCTTCATGGTCAAGTATACCAGGCTACACATGAGATGTCTTCAGGGCTGGCTCAGCTCCAACTTCAAACCCAACAGACACACCTTAGGGATGCTACTAACTTCTCCTCCCAATGTTCTAGCTTCCCTACAATGGTGGACAAGACCAGAAAACCTCTGCACGGGGGTTCCCTTCCAGCAATGATCCCCAACGCTCATGCTCACCATGGACGCTTCCCTAATCAGTTGGGGAGCGCAACTAGCTGGACACAGGGCATAAGGCTGATGGTCTGCATCAGAGATGCCCCTGCACATAAATCTCTTAGAGCTCAGAGCAGTGAGACGAGCGTGCCTTCACTGTCTTCCCCTCATAAAGAACAAATTTATTCAGGTCCTAACAGACAACATAGCATGTACGTTCTACATCAATAGATGCGGGGAGCCCAATCACATTCCCTATGCATGGAAGCCATCCGACTATGGAATTAGTGCAGAAAACATCACATACAAATCATTGCTTCGTACCTACCTGGCTGCCACAACACTACTGCCGACACACTCAGCAGGCACTTCTCGACAGAACACAAATGGGAACTGCACCCCGCAATACTTCAACAGCTCTTCTCCCTCTGGGGGACCCCATCAATAGACCTCTTTGCCACAACCCAGAATCGAAAATGTTGTCTATTTTGTTCCAGAGAGGGACTCGGGACTGCATCCCCAGGAGATGCGTTCCTCCTCCCGTGGACCAACTCTCTCCTGTACGCCTTCCCACCTTCCCTCTGATACACAGGGTTCTTTGAAAGATCATAGACAACAAAGCCCAGGTCAAACTTATTGCCCTGGCTTGGCCGAGACAGACGTGGTATCCTTACCTACTCCACATGTCCTCCCCTCATCCATGGCCTCTCCCCAGCTTTTCCAGGACAAAGGACGGGTTCTTCACCCCCAGCTCCAGAAGCATGGTTCCTTCATGGTTCCAAACCCACGAACTAGCTTGTTCCGAGCAAGTCCGTTACGTCCTCCTGCACAGTAGAAACGACTCCACTCATAAAACTTACCTGCAGAAGTGGAAGCGTTTCTCCCTCTGGTGCTCACATAATCACTTAACACCCCAAATGGTGATCTCCCTAACATCCTAGTCAACCTTCTGAAATTGAAATCGGATGGACTCTCGCTCAGCTCCATCAAAGTACACCTGGCAGCACTTACCACCTTCCATGACTTGTTAGAAGGCTACTCACTCTTTACCCACCCCACCATAAAATGATTTCTCTCAGGCCTACAAAACCTTTACCCTGAAATTTATCCAGCGGCAGCTACACAGAATCTTAACCTCGTTCTTCGCGGTCTCATGAAACCTCCATTCGAGCCCTTGGCTACCTCCTCTCTTATTTATTTGTCCATGAAGGTAGCTTTCTTAGTTGCAATAAAGTCAGCAAGGAGAGTAGGAGAAATAAGCGCCCTGATGGCCTATCCTCCCTACACAATCTTTTCCAAAGACAAAGTCACCCTGAGACCAATCCTAAATTTCTCCCTAACGTGGTGTCCACCTTCCACTTTAACCAACTGATATACTTACCTACGTTCTACCCCAAACCTCACGAGACTCTGCATGAGGCAACTCTGCATACTCTTGACGTCAGGCGAGCAATCGCCTTTTATTTAGATTTATTTATTTAATCGCCTAAACCATTTTGTAAGTCCCCGTGACTCTTTGTCTCCATTACCGAAAGATTGAAAGGTATGGCTATCTCTAGGCAACGCCTGTCTCAGTGGATCTCTGACTGCATCAGATCCTGTTACCGCATCCAAAATATTCAACCGCCCAAAGGCATTCGAACCCATTCCACTCAAGCTGTGTCGACATCCATTGCCTTCCTTCATAACGTACCCATTCCTGACATCTATAAAGTGGCTACGTGGTCCTGTGAACACATGTTTGCCAAACACTATGCTATCATGCAGGACACCACAGCAGACACCATAGTAGGCCATGCAGTATTCTCTACGGTACTCACTGCTGCATCTCCAAAGTCCCACCAACCATAGTGAGTACTGCTCCACATTCACCTGGAGTGGAGCACCCATAGGGACAGCACTCAAAGAAGAAGAGAAAGTTACTCACCTTGCAGTAACTGAAGTTCTTCGAGATTTGTGTCCCTGTGGGTGCTCCACTCCCCACCCTCTTCCCCTCTACTTTGGAGTACTAGTATGATTTCTCCACAGTAGAGAAGGAACTGAGGGGGGCGTGGGACACGCGCACTCAGGCAGATTCTAACGAGACCATGAGACACCAGCTGAGCGTGTGCATCCCGACCAAGACTGTTACCGAAGATCTCCGATCAACAGTGCCGGAACGCACCGTCACCTAGAGCGAAGCACCCACAGGGACACACATCTCGAAGAACTTCAGTTCCTGCAAGGTGAGTAACTTTCTCTTTATGTGCCAACACTGCTGCTTAGCTTCTTTCTCTCCCTGGTGTTTATCCCTCTGATGTATTTATAGAGAGCAATCTTACCACCTTTCATCCTTCTTTTTTTTTTTTTTTTTAGGCTAAATATGCCAAGCTCCTTCAGTTTCCTCGCCTAAGGTAGGTTTTCCATTCCTTTGATCACACCAGTAGCCCTTTCTGCACTTGGTCCAGTTTGAATTCATCTTTCTTATATATGGGAAATATATATAAGCATTTTTATTTACTTTTCTCAAAACCATTGATGGTGCTTCTGAAAAGAGGTCTTCTCCCATTACAGCACCATACACATATTACTGCTAGATATATGGCATTAACAGAGACATTGGAGTGGTTTTGGCATTACAGAAAGGTAATAGTTGCCCCCGAAACATTTAAATTGTTTCATGGGACAGGCAGCCAGGAACTCTGGAGTTCTAATCTCAGCTTTCATATTGATTCCCAGTCCCAGCACTGCCAACTGCTTTCCTGTGTGGCCTGGGACAAATCACTAACGACCTGACTCAAAGCCTATTGATTGCAGTGAATAAATTTCCACTAACTTAGTCCTAGCTACTTCCCCATGGCCTCCTCCCAACACCTTCTTTATGCTCACCACAGGACCTCCCTCCTGATGTCTAATAATGCTTATCCTCCTCAGTCTTCCAGTCGTATGCCTTCTCACTCTCAACTTCTTGCACCTCTTACTCCCAGCTACTGTTGCAAAATAGTGGGCTGTCCCTTGCAAGTCGTCTCTGCCCAGAATTCAAGTTGGATTTACTTGCACTCTTCGCTGATGAGACAGCTTGTGCAGCAGTGACTTGCTGCCAAGGGGGAGAGAGAGGAGCTGAGTCACTGTACAGAGGCAGCTTTTATCAGCTTTCCCATGTGACTGGAGTCTTGGGCCTCTCAGAGGAGCCTGGCATAGACTCTCTACCACATGCCACATTAAACAATGACATTTCCATTTTCTCTTTTGTAAACTGCCAAGAGACACTTCTCTGACTCTAATCTGAGCACAGGTGACACTGAATCTTACATCCTGAAAAAAAAATAAAAAATCATAGGTCTCCTCCCTGAGGACAGGGAGCTCTGGTGCGGCAGAGGGAAGGGAAAGTGACAGCCTAGGTAGGTCACTCAGACATGGGGAAAGCCTTTTCCAGAGCAGTGCTACAGATGGCTCTCAGGGTGCCATAGTGGGCCCAAGATGGCTAAACAACCTGACAGTACATTGCCTGTCCATTTCAGTTTATTATTATTATTTGTATTACAGTAGCACCCAGAGGCTCCAGCTCAGAATGGGGCTTTATTGCACCGGGCACTGTACAAACACTCAGTAAGAAACTCCTGCCTCCCAAGAACTTATAGACTTTATAAACAAGACAACAAAACAGTAGGAAGGGAATCAGACGCACAGAGAGATGAGTGACTTGCCAACGGCCATGCAGCAGAGCTGGATATAGGACACATGGCTCCTGAGTCCCAGTTCACTAAACTCGTTGCACTTACAGCAAATCCAGTCAGAAAATGGCCAATTCAATGAACAGTTTAAATGTGCATATAGTGTCTTGTTTGCAGCCATCAGACACACTAATCCAGGACAGGACACAGTAAAAGCATGATTGTGTTGTCTCGTCATTTTTTCTATCTTTGGCATCATGCCCACGTATCTGCCTGGTCTATGTCTCTTGCTTTCTTGGTTTTGACTTTCTATACAGCCAGTAGTTCATCAGCAAATAGTAGCTCAGCTTTTCTACAAAAAAGACAATGATTTTGGGCAGCTGATTGTGAAACATGGTCTTAATTAACATTCCATTGTGCCTAATCTATTTTATCAGTTCCTTAATACAGAGAATCAATGGTTACACGCATCAGAGCAGATGAGTCTCTCACAGGGAAAATGAGACAGAGACAGTTACACTTCTTAAAGCTGCAAATTAATAACAATGCATTCCACTAAATCTGTCTTCAAGGTGAAAATTGCTATTGTTTTAACCTAGTGCTCAGCTGTCTGCTTTGACAAAATTGTTAAACCGGCTTTCGATAACCACCGTCAAAGCTGTCGTAACTTGCATTGCACCTCAGTGAATATTTTGGTAGATTTGCAAATAATAATATTTCACTTAGTACAGATAGTTATGACAGTTATGGGGATGTAATAATAGACACACTTAACCTTGCAAAATTGTCAAGACAATTTACCAGACACGACACAAATTCCACTCAGTTGGCCCTTTATTATGATTGGTGTAAAGAAAACATACTAATGATATTGGTACTTATAGTACAGTACTTATTTGTAAAAAAAAATTTGCCATGGGTGAGTGGGTGGGTGTCTACTTTTGAATTTCAAAGCCTTCTAAAAAGATTAACTAATGAAGTCTCACAATAATTCTGTCCATTGGCAAGGAAGTATTATTATCCTAATTTTACAGATGGGGAAACTGAGGCACAGAGCTGTGACAGATTTGCTCAAATTTACAAATGTGAGAGCCAAGGTTAGGACTCTGGTATTCCTGATTCACAGGGCCATGTTTGGCCAACACTCCTCTCTTACGATTTTTCATGTACAGGTTTTGTATTAAACTGTTTGATGTCAAAGAGGCTTAGGGCCAGAGTCCCAGTTGGTGAAAATCAGCAAAGCTCCATTTAGTTCAAATTAGGTGAGGGGGGCTACTGAGCTGAGGCCTCTGACACCCCATAACATCTTATTGTTTCCTTGTGCTCCCCCGTCTGTCTGTCTGTATCCACCTATCGCCTCCTGTCTTACACTTAGACTGGGAAGCTCTTTGGGATGGGGATTGTCTTTTTGTTCTGTGTTTGTCCAGAACCTAGCACAATGAGGTCTTGGTCCATGACTAGAGCTTCTAGGCACTATGGCAATAGAAATAAGTAATAATAATAACAACTAGATTTCAATGCAGCTACATGGATTTATATCAGTTGAGGCTCTGGCTCACTTTCTTTTGTCCATGCCAGGTGACATCCTGTCCATTTGAACTCAATGGGAGTTTTGCCATTGACTTCACTGGGGCCAGAATTTCACTGTAATTTCTAATGGGATTGATGTGTTGGATTGGCTTTGTGCTGGCCCTCTTCAGAGAGGTGAGTTTGAACTTATCTGAGTACATTAATGGTGTGATGGGAAATAGATAGGAATGTATAATATTCTAGGGCGGACAGACCAAGTAATGTAAATTCTCAAAGGTTGGCCTCAAGGAATTTCTATGTAAAGGTGACCAATTACTACATACATGCTCTTGAGGGGCAGGACTACAGCACTACCTTGAGAGATCAGTGCTCACATACTATGGTGATTGTATCTATCATTTCTATAGATCCTTGGGATGGAGTGGCCTATATATTTGAGGAGGCTCATTAGGGTACGGGAACATAAGGAGAATATTGACTAATAATCAGAGTTGGCACACGAAGAAACAGAGATTAACTCAAATCAGGGTTCAGAAAAGAATGTGTTTCGTCTTATTAACAAGAGGAATCCCCATAAGAGAAATGACTATCTTGATCTTGCCTGGAAGATAGTACAATGCCACAAGCTAATGGTGAAAACTTGAGCTGCCAAAGCTTATGGGCTACATCTACAGGTTTGTCAGTGGCTCTGGAACATTCCAGAACATGTCACTCTGGGACACTTGATTGGACTGATCTGAGAGGCAGAAGCAGACAGCTTAAGGCTGAGAGAGTAAAAGGATTTTTTCTGCCATGCTGTAGGTAATATTTTAATATTCAGGAACTTATGCTTATTGCCAGCCTTCTGATGCTTTCCATTTTATATGTCTAGTCATGTTTATTTTTATATCTATCCTTCATTTTATGTTTTTTGTCTCTAGTTCTGATTTTTAAAATACCACTAAAACATCCTTGCTTCTAAGACAAGCTCAGCTGGGCCTTGAGACTTTTACGCATTTATGGTGGGAAAAGAAACTGAAATTAGGCCTTGGGGAAGGCAGAGCCAAGGGTAGAGGAACCATTTGGCCAACCCTCTGTAGTCTCTACTGGTGAAGTCATTGGTCCATGCCTCATCAACAAGTTTTGGGATCTCCCCATGGAGACAGCTATTACCATGAGACAATTATATTTATCAGTAGACACTGCCAGGGATTTGTCCAATGGCTGCTCTACTCCTCTTTATGGGAGAAGACATTTTGACTAATAATCCTAGCCTAGCATCTGGCCCTGGATGGGCTGGATGATTTTCAAATGGCCTGATGGTCGCTTTCCATGACCACTGGGCCATCAAAAGATTAGATCAAACTGGGACTTATGGTTGGAGAAGTCTGTAAATGCTACACAGTCTCCTTTTTGTTTGATTATTTTCTGGCCCATTATTTATTAACATTGCAGCCTTTGTGCCATAAAGGTCATTATGTTATGAGGTATTTTTCTTGAAGGGACACTTATTTATTATTTAGTTTACTGTAGTGCCTAGGGACCAACCGAGAACAGGACCCCATTTTGCTAAGGAATGTAGAAACATAGAGTAACACAGTCTCTGCCCGGATGATCTTACAATCAAAAGGATACCCTGAGTAACGTCATTTAGCTCTCTATTAGCAATAAAACTCTGATTTAACACAGGTTTTTAGTCTGGGAGTTACTTGGAAAGAAAACACCTCTCCTGAGGAGAAACAGTAAATCTCTCTCTGTAAACAACAGAGTTTATTGCTGGAATTATCACAGCGATATACTTTGGGCCACACTGTGATACCCTTACGTGTGTTGAGCAGTACCTTAAACCATAAGCAATCCCACTAAATTCAATGGGAGCACTTACAAAATACCCTTGTGAGGAAAGAGGTCACAATTTGTCCTTTCGTTATATTTTTCCTGTTACCAAAATGTTTCATTAGAAGCCAGTTTTCTGTGTAGGGTGACCATATTTCCCTATGCTGCATACGGGACACCTAGTAAAATAACTTGTATTCAAGCAAGTTCAATGGCAATCAATCAGAGCTATGCAGTACAAATGTTCAAATTAACATCAAGTTGACTGAGCCCCTGTTAAAAAGAAATACTGTGTCATTGGATTCTTTTTATTATCTTCCTATCTTTAAGGCTTTAGGGTTCACACGAGGAGGGGGTGACACACACACCCTTCCCCCTCCCCCCACACACACTGGGAGAGGTGACACACACACACTCCCCTACGCCTCTCTCACAGCGGGGTGCCTAACTCCCATTGACGCCTTTGAAGAACTCCCGCAAAATGTCTTTCTCTCTCTGCCTGGTTAAAATCTCCTGTTGGTTTAAAACTAAATCTCTCATTCTTGGCCAATTTTTAAAAATATAAGAATTTCTGACAAAAGTGCTTTTAATTGGAGGCTCCTTTGTATTCTGATTCTGTCATTTTCCTGCAACTAGAAAAGTCCATTAAAAGTGCCTGCACTGAGTCTTTGAGCTTGTGTTAAATGTGCACGTTAGATATATATTCCTTGTGTTTTATCTGTCAGAATAAGATCCTCTCTCTCTCTCTCTCTTTCACACACACAGAGAGAGAGAGAGAGAGAGGATTTTGAAGGTCATTTCCCACTGGGGCTCTAGACCTGAGTTATTACTAATTCTATTTGTTTCTGTTTTCTTGCCATGGCTTTGTGCCTGTCTTTGTTAGATCCAGTGAGAGGCGGTTGTGTCAGTCAAAGAGCTACGTATTAGAGGCCTGTTGGTGAAACCCTGGCTCATACTAGTGAGCACTTAGACCCAGATCCTCAAATGGATTTAGGGACCAACCGAGAACATTGGTTTCACTGGGAGTTAGGCATCTAGCTACCTATGGGGATCTGGGTCTTAGGCCCTGATCCTGCCTTCGGATCCTTGTGGGCAGACTGTTGTGCTTACATGAAGCCCCATTGACTCCCTTTCCCCATAGATCACAATGGCGGCTCAGGGCCTTACTTGGGTGAATAGACCCAGGAAAATCAAGAAGCCTTTGGTGTGAGTAAAACTTCACTGACATGAGAAAGGCTTGCATAATTGGGCCTTAAATGTCACACTCAAGGGGTGAAATCCTGGCCCTGCCAAAATCTCTGGGAGTTTTGCCATTGTTAACGAGCCCAGGATTTCATTCATGTTTTTTCCCAGATTTTAAGGATAAGCAATTTTCTGCCCAAATGCAAAAGGGTTGGCAAATTCAATAAAACAAGTGATATAAATGTTTGTGACAAGGATTTTTTTAAAATTACTTTAGTTTTGAAGCTGAACAAAAAGTTGACCTTTTGTTGCTGTGATTAATGATGAGCATTTTGGCGGGACCCTGAACTGGATGCATCAGCAAATATTCTGTGGTGCTGCAAAATACCTCCAGACCACCAGCGAACTTGTGTGCAGCCAGCAACAAAAGATGGTTGACTAATGCCTTTACTAGCACCTTTAGAATATGAAACGCACTCACACGGCGAGCAAAAAAAAAGAAAGCCACATATAAAATCAGGCAGGGGATGCTGTTTTCTGCCTTCAGTGAAAGGAATAAAAAAAATGGCGGGGGGGGGAGGACTGCTCTCTGAAAGTTGCCAGGCTCACAATGTTCTGTATAGTAGAGCATGGATGAGCAAGCCACCTCTCATTATCACTTCCATCTCTCATGCTGGCTTTTGTAGTGTGATAAAGAATTAGGTTTAGCAAATTAGGTGAGGGAAAGGGAATTTGGAAATGACATCCCTGATGATTGATGATACTAATAAGTCCTATGCCAAGGAGAGATTCCTTTCCTCCACTACACACACACATATGAGGAGTTCAAACAGCAGCATCACTGTACACAATATATAGAAGCCTCTAGAAAAAAAATTGCAATCTTAACCCATGTAACTTCTGTGGCGTGTTTCCTAGACGTAAACATGCCTCATATACTTAAGCACATAGCTCTGTCTCTCTCTCGTTCACTCTGTGTAATGCTTGTACTCCTCAGTCCTCCAGCAGTACGCATTCTCACTCCTAGTGCCTCTTGCTCCCAGCTCCTCACACGCGCACCACAAACTGAAGTGAGCTCCTTTTTAAACCCAGGTGCCCTGATTAGCCTGCCTTAATTGATTCTAGCAGCTTCTTGATTGGCTGCAGGTGTTCTAATCAGCCTGTCAGTCTTAATTGTCTCCAGAAGGTTCCTGATTGTTCTGGAACCTTCCCTGTTACCTTACCCAGGGAAAAGGGACCTACTTAACCTGGGGCTAATATATCTGCCTTCCATCACTCTCCTGTAGCCATGTGGCCTGACCCTGTCACATGATGTATTTTGTGGCAAGGTGCTCTGGTGTCAAAAGAGGGATATGCTATTTATCACTCCACTGCAGTTCGGGAACCCCTTGCTGCAAATCCATCCACTATGTGCTGCACATTGCCCAGGGTCACAGTCCTGCATAGCACAAGGAGATTAATGGTGCTGCACATTTACAAGACAAGATTCCCCCACAGTGGATTTCCCAACTTCAACTTGACTTCCAACTCAGCAGTAGCAATCTGGCAGTGGCATTGCAAGCTTCCACAGTGTGATTGCCACTTGCTTCTCCACTGTCAGCGGAGCTCTCATTCTGGTGTTCCTGCGCTGGAGGGCTGGGGTGAGTGCAGCTCACAGATCCAGGAAAGTTCTTCACCCACTGCTTGTCATCCCAAGCCTGCATCATGATGCGATCCTACCAGTCATGGCTTGTTTCTCAGGCCCAGAAGTGGCACTCGACCATCTACAGCTGCTCTGTGAACTCCACCAACAATCTTGCATTGGTTCTCGCTCTGTACCACAGCAAACTGTCCTCCAAGAAATCATCATGTTCATCACTGATTCAGTTCTTCTTGCGGTGCTTCAAATACTGCAGGATTGGGCACCCTGTATTTGCAACATTCATTACACTAGTGCAGAGCTGTGCAGACACCATGCTTCTGTCAAAGATGGCGGACAGTGAGAAGGGCAGCGCAGGTTTGTGGGATTTTGAAAAAAGGCACAAAACTTATAGGATACTGATGACATATGGGATGGTGACAGTTGCAAACTGGGAAGCTGAACCCCCGCTCCCCCAAATGCTCCCTGTCACCACTGTGTGACTCGTTTCAGGACCATCATGCATTTCCAAAACTTTCCGAAAGACAGTGTTGGATGGTGGCAAGTTGCCCACTGGGATACCGGCCCAAGGTGCATTGATACAAGCATGCCTGGTGAGTATGTGTACTGCCGACACAAGGAACCAAGGATGCATGCGCACAAGGAATGTACCAACTTCAGGGCCTTTATACCCACGTAACGTGCATCGACATAACTTTGTAGTATAGACACAGCCTCAGATTGTTATGGCCTTTATATATTATCACTGAGACCCTGAATAGCATGTAGAATACTGTGGCAGCCTTCAAAATAATTTGGTTCAATATGCAGCAAATGATAATGTTTATTATTTCCTTGTACTACAAAGTTAATATCAAAGATAAATAATCTGATTCTCCACTAGCTTAAACTGGATAGTCATTTACATTGGTACAAAGTGGATGTAAAATGCATCACCATTCTCCACTTATTTACAATAGTGGTGGGGTCCTGCACTCACTTTGTATAGTTGGAAATGACTACACAAGGCGCAAGACAGCAGAGAATCAATCCAGAGGGTTCTTCAATGTTGTTCCTGCATTGCTCTCACTGCAGATCATCTCTTTCCCAAGATGCTTTGTGGGATTACATCATATTCTGATCATCCAAATCAGACTGATCACAGACTGACCTGCACAGTTGAGTTCATCATGCATTTTTCTACTGATTACATAAATAATCATGGCAATGGGTTGGGGGCATGTAGAAAGAATGCCTGTTAGGTTAATATGCAGTTGCATGATCTTTACTCATTTTTATTATTCAACAGTATAAACATATTTGGGGTGGGAAAGGTAAACAAAAATATTTAGAATGGCATCCTGAAAGAGAAGAACAGTCACCAGAACCCCTCATGATGATCTTGCTTCTCTTCCTGCTGTGAAAGATGCTGTAGCTTCTGAATTTTCTATTGAAGGACTTATGGCACAATCAGGGGTGAATTCCAGCAACCAGCATGGGCCCCTTTGTTGTCAATTGGAAGAAACATAATTTTCTGCCATGCAAATCAGGACTGCTAGAGCAAATGGTAACAAAAAAACATAATCAACTGCAGGGATGCTGGGAACTAAAGTAGAATCATTTAAATGAAAACACAGCAGAGGACAAGATTCCTGATTTGCTACTATCAGAAAAAAAAGGAGGAATTCAAATGCAAGCCCAGGGGGATCTCAGGCTGAGAAATCACCATGCTTTATAAGAGGGCCACACCACATGCTTGACCTTCTAGGTGAGATGAGCCAATGGAATCATGGGGGGGCGTGGTATGGCATAGGAGATGTTGCATCTGATTTAGTATTGACATTTCTGTAATAAAACCCACAGAATTCATTCAAATAACATGACATTCCAATGAAACAGATGAAGGGATAGGAAGTGGGAGTCTTTGTCAGTTCACGTATGATGTGTATTTTGAATAGCAAGATAGACATGACAATTCAAGCACATCCTAAACATTCAATATGCATCTCGTTATGTTTTACAAAAGGTACTCTCTGCGCATATGTCCTGCACCCACTCTACCAGCTGAAAGAAGGCAAGAGACTCCCTCTCAGCCTCTCTTTAATATCACCATGGAAGTGGCTTCCTCCGCTCCCTTGTTCTCTGCAGTACTGACATAGCCTGCTCTTCGCTGGCAAGGATCTCTTCAAACTTCAGAGATACATTTTCAGCACCACCGCAGCGCTTATTCAGAGTTCTGCAGAACACTGATGTTGTTGTTTTTGTTGTTCTAGTATGAGAACCTTTTGTACCACCCTCTTCAGTACAAAGCCCTATGGCCACGGGGCTCTGCTGAAGCCTCCTAGGACAACACGAAGGTCCAATGGCAGAGAGCAGGCAGTCACTGTGCACCTGACATACACAACATCACACGCTTGGTTGTACATCTCCCTGCCGCAGACTCACTTGCAGCATTAATCAAGGTTCTTTCTCTAGTGGATTGAGTAAAAATACCAAAGAAACATCAGTTTATGGAGAAAACATAAAACCAATGGAGATGCAAATGATCAATATCCAACCTCTTCCTCCGTCAATATTGGAGAAACAAGTCATGGTGAATGCGTGGAAGCCAAAATAAGAGAAGGGAGTTCAGAGACAAGTGGGGCAAAGGTTACACTTTGATAGAGTGGAGGGAGAATTTTGAAACTTGTATGAGCAAATTTGACCTGAATTTGGAGATGGATAGAAAGCCACTGAAGTTGGAGGAAGGGATTTAGGACTTCTTGAATGGCAGAATAGTATGGCTGCAGCATGAGAGAATTTAGGCAGACCATAAAACAGGGAACTGCAGTCGTACAAACAAAGTGATTAAGGATTGTTGAGGAACAAGGAGGCAGAATCAAAATACAGACAGTGTCTAATTCTGACAAACAGTCTGAAAGACAGAGGGATTAAAAATGATGTGGGCAGTCAATTGAACCCAGTAGAATCATTCACATCAAACCAGCAATGACAGAACCTTTGATCAAGAAGAAAATGGACTTTGGTGGCTGAGAGTTCAACATCTTCCCGAGCATGTCAGCATCTGAAAAGGTGCATGTACCCTGTATAAGTCCAAGCTAAAGCAATCACTGTAGCCTCACACACACACGCACTCTGCATACTCCCATCATGGACACTGCGGTATCTGGTGCCAAGCTTGGAAAATAAGCACAGACCATTGCTTCCTGAACATGGATGAAACAAGCAAAAGAACAGAAAGAAAAGGAAACCATTCCTTTTTTCTGTGCAGATGTGGATCATCTGAAGGTGTAATGAAGAGTGATGAATGGGTCATGTCATGGCATCCATAAAATAAGGCACCAGTCCAGGCAGGTGGATTCATCTATGTAACAATTATGCTACTTTTTGGTCAGCCAGGCAGTCAAATTCTGTTCTGTGTTACACAAGTGTAGAACCAAGATTCTCTCCAGTGGTTTCAAAGTAGTCTTGATTAACGCTCAGGTTGTGGAGTGGAATTTGTCCCTTTGTGTCTAATTTTATGATAAGAGGTTACTAACATTACCCAGTAAACAAAACAAGAGGCATAAGGTGGCTTTCCTATCCCAAAAGCCGCAGTCGGTCTGCTACTGATTTATGAGTCACTTGTAATGTATTTAACTGCTCTCTCCTTCTCCGCAGGCTTTTCTTTTAAAAAAAAAAAAAAAAAAAGCCCAAGTCTCAAAACCCCTATGGGGTAGAGTCAGCAACATACAAATAATCATTCTCTCCTCTAACTGTAGTGCAGGCAGCTATCAGTGTCAGTCTAATTGTCTGACTATGTTTTGGTGACACCAGCTAAACAAAAGGGGCCAGATCTGTCCTGGGTGTCACTCCAATGAAGTTGATGGAGTTATGTCAGGGTTGAGTTTTACCCAATGAGTTTAATAGTGCAGGATGTGCTGAAGTGTGCGTATCTCTGGGGTGAATCTGCATTTGGTCTGCTATCTAGACCAAGTATCTCTCTGTCACTATGCTACTCTTTCGCTCTCTGTCTCTTGCAGATTCATGTGAAATATATTCTTGTTTCTTTTTGTCTAATCTTCATCTTCCCAGTTTTTGTCTGCCTTGTGAATTCTGCCTAATTAAAAACCTTCCAAATTCTCTTGTGGCCCTGAGTTTTCTCATGCAGAATTTGGAATTAGAGTATTTTTGTGACCAGATTTGTGCTTTTAAAATCCTAAATTAATAATTAACAGCAATACTTTGCACTTCTATATGGTTTTTTCCTCTGGGGAATATCAAAGCACTTTAAAAGTGCCAACTAATTATGATTCAACACTGAGTTAAGGATTGTTTCGGGTCATATCTCCCACCACTGAAATGCAGCCACCTCTGGAGTAGAAGGCAGTAACTGTTTTAGGCTACTTTTTAGTGGAGTACATTGAATACAACAGAGCAGATTTTAGGTCAGGAAGTAAAGAAGAATAAAATGTGTGCTTGAAATTGCCAGGGGGATTTAGATAGGCAGAAGGAAATTACTCAAACTGAATTTTAAGTAGCATGCCACAGCTAACACCCCTGTGCACTGGAAGTAGAAACTTATTTTCGTGTCTTATGCAGAAACACCCAACAGAGTCGTTCCAAAGACATCACTTCCAGCCGCACAGTGTCTCCTAACACTGCTGGGGCTTTGGCTTAGTACTAAGTCAAGAGGGAAGAGTGCCACCTACTGAATGATCAGCACCACCTACAGTCAGAATCCGATAAGTGTTCTCCCCACTATCTACAGGACGGACCCAGCAGCACAATCTTGCTGAACTTGTAATAATTGGCACATTCAAAGCCTTAGTATATACGGCGGTAGCTGAAGAGTCAGATTATTGAAAAGATTCAGATGTTTCTTTTAATTAAGCCTTTTATTAAGGTGTTCAGAAATGAAAATATGAACATAGAACTGAAATATAAGAAAGATGCCCTGTCTTCTAAGAGGTTCCATTTTAGGTACCAGTGAACTGCAAGGCAATATAAAAAATATGAACGCATGAAAAAAATCAATTCACTGATTCATATAACACATTACTCAGAGAAATAAACCTCTGGAGAACTGTTTATTGGTATAGAAAATATACCCCCCCCCATGCACTATTTTTTTAATGAGCAGACATTCGCCTAATTGTTCAAAACTGGCCTGCAATATCACAGATGCAATTTTGCATCCACAGATCACAGATTTATACTTCTGTATGTGGGCATTTGCAGGTACACCTCCAATTTTGTGCCTATATTATGGGTGCAAAATTGTGCCAGTTTTATTTTGGTCATGTTGAGGCCCAGCTACATAAAACTTCTTTGGCTAAACCTTATTTGTCCTTCAGGATTGTTCTAAGTCCCCCTTTCATGACATACCAGGTGATACAAAGTGAATTGAAAGTTCTAAGAATTGCATGTGGTTCCAAGAAGGATAGATTAAGACTCAGCATTGTACAGATTTGGAGACTGTTAATGAAGACAGAAAAGTAAACAGATGTATTCCTACCAGAGATTTCGATTTTCTCAAAGGGTCTCTGGGGTTGCAAAGATTTGCCCTTAGGGAGCCTTTAGCTGGCATGGGACTTTGCTCCAGTAACTACTTCAGTATTACTGAAATACTGAATCTTCAGTATTAATTGTGTCAACCATCCTTGTCCCAGACAATCATTTTAGTTTGTACTTATGATCCACTAGGAACGACGGTTTAGAGCATTCTGAAAGGGTAGATATTGGATCTTTTTAAAATGTATATATAAATCTGATCGGGACACACTCTGAAATAAATTGCAAGTTCTGCGTACAGGCCTAGATTCACAAATCAATAGATGTTAGAAGCCTAAATACCCTTATGGCTCTGGGCCCCAGTGCCTAGAACAATGGGACCCTGATCCTGACAAAGGCCCTTTTGCACAACTGAAATACAAAAAAACCCCCAAATTATAATACTCTTACATTATGGATCTGCTTATCGTACTGAATTACGTTCCTTAAAGAGCTTATCTACCTGGACTCCTATCACTCAGAATCTTCTAAAACAATTTAATGGACTGCAAGAATTATACTATTAACTAAAAGTTTCAGGTTACTTACAGACAAGTAACAAAAAGGGCAGGCTGTCAACATTTTAACACCAATTAATGTATTGATAAAGCTGTTGGAATAGTGACATTAACAGCATTTCCTTAAAGATACCTGCAGGTAATATCAATCCAATTGCTACTGAACTTGGTGGGCCTTATATAACAGAATTATCAGGCTACATTGAATTACATCTGCCAATATGGAAGCAATAAGCATGAAGCTCTAAAAGGAACATATTTGTTGAACAAATCTGAAGCACAGATATTTCCTAGGCCATTTTGGGCTGATGATGAAATATTCAAAGATTTGTATGTTTCATGTAAATACAGCCTCAGCAACACTCTTTGTGCGCTATCCCTACCTTTGCTTAAAGGGTCTGTCTCCAAGGGCACAATCATAGCATGAGGTAGCAACCCACTAAGGGGCTGAATGCTTTCCATTGACTACAGTGGGTTTGGAGTTAGGCCGTACATGACAATTATTACCTAATTAAAGACAAACTTTCTCCTTAAAGATGTGTTTGTGAGAGTGTCAAAACTCAAATAATCAAATAAATTGGTTAGTCTCTAAGGTGCCACTAGTACTCCTTTTCTTTTTGCGAAAACTCAAACAGAGGAAAACCACTGTTACACAAAAAAGACCTGGCTATTTATTATAGCACCATCTCTCTCTCTCTCTCTCTCTCACACACACACACACACACACACACACACACACACACACACACACAGACTCCAGTTCTGGAAATCAAGCTATCACCCATATCCAGAGTCCTCAGAAAGGGGAATTCAGCACCCTTTCCCTATAGCCTCCCATCTTTCTAAATGTGGCTGTTGATGTATTCCTCAGTTTGGGTTTATCCTTTTATAAGAGCCTTTCCCAGCATAGGATCCCCAGAGCTGGCCTTTTAAATCTGAGAGAGACAATCAGTTGCCACCTCAGAGTGCCCTTTTGCTTCTGACTGCTGCAGGTTACAAATCCCTCCTTTCAGCCAGTACATATCTACCTCCATTTATGTTGTTCTCTCTCTTGCTCATCTATGAGGAGCTGGTTCCTGCTCATGGATGTGATGGAAATATCTTTGAACATGGGGCTGGGATTTCACCTCCAATTTTCCCATATTTGGCCATAGTTAACTTCACATAATTGCATATTTTACTTACAGTATGTACCTTTACAGCATCTGAACCCAAACTCTGAGGCTTAAGTGTAATTTCTTCAAAAGGCTCCTTTAAGCATCTTTTGCCTCCTCCCTTCCCTCAGATTCAGAGTTTTGGGAAATTCAGGGTTGGTCGCCGATTGGCCGCCCACAGAACCGGAGCGGGAGGAGCCCCTCATTGAACCCTGGTGGGCGGAGCCACACCATGCTCAATGTTATGTTGGATCATATTAAAGAAGTTCTGTATTAAAATCACAAATGAGTTTGAGTCCCAATAGTTTAAATTCCAGGGTATTATTAATTAAGAGGTCTCTTGGTTTTTGGGCTCTTGTTTTTACTGCTTCTCTCCCTCTCTGTGTGAAACTTGCAAGCTGCTAATTGTGTTAGTACATCCTAAGACAGAGTCTATTCTCAAAGCAATACTTTGTAACAACAGAAACAGCACACAGAGACTCCCTGCCCTTTTGTTGTATTTATCTTGCTTTGTTAACAATTGTGATTAAAATAGAGACAGAGGATGTATGCGGATGGATGCTTGGTGTGGCTAATAAATGAATGATCAGGGAGGTGCCAGCCTAAGAATCCAATGTCGATCAGCCGAAGAAGGCATCAAGTGGAAACAACCAGAGGCCCCCCGGAGGGCAGACTGGAATCCACCCAACAGCCTCAAGGATGGGAGAACCGAAGAACAAGATAACATCTGGCAGCACAGAGCCGTCAGGAATGTGCCATCTGCTGATTGATTCAGCAACAGCATGATGAAGCAATTCCCATAGACTAGCATAGGAAGAAATTCCTATAAAAATGGACTCTAGAAATTGAGAACTTTGGGGTCTGATTCTGCAAACCAACTTCCAGGAGCGTCAGATGTGCATCTGACAAGGCCCTGCTCCCTCCTCGCGTCCAGGCCACCTGGCCAGTGGCTTCACACGAGCAACTCTAAGGCTGGTAACTATGATAACAACCTTGCAGAACCTGTGTGTGCGTGTGTGTGTGTGTGAATGAATGTGTGAATAAATATGAAATTGAATGAAATGTTATAGCTATAACTAACTGCTTACTATGATTCTTTCTGTATTCACAATAAATGTGGCATTTTGCCTTATCCTCTTTAATAAGATCCTGCTGGTTTTTATTTTATTGGTATAACATCAACCCTCCTGCCAGAAGTCAGTGGGTGGGACCAGAAGTATAAAAGGTGGGCCTGAGAACTCAGTTGGGAGGCAGCCGCCGGAGAAGCCAGATGCCTCCTGTGAGTTCCTAACCTGGGAGGCCACTGCAGACCCCGAGGGAGCCAAGGACTGGCCAGGACCACCAGGGCTATTTATGGACCTGAGCATGGCTGCAAGTCCTGACAGAGGCCTTCTTCCCCAACAACCAGGACGACCCTCTACAGAGCCAGGTATGCCCTGAGGGGAAGTTGGGAAGTTGCCCTGGGGTAGCCAACCCCTGTCTGGCTGCAGCACTGACAGCGAGTGAACCCACCCCGTGGGTGGCAGTCTCTCCCCCACCCCCCACCCTTAGGCAAGAAGTCTGCACTTGTCAAGCCTCCGCCAGAGCCAGGAGGCCTGACTGTTTGCTGCTCATCCTGAGTACAGGCCTGAGCCCGAGACTCTTTGTTGCCCTGCCCTGACCAGGGGCTGGGACCCCGTAACTGTGTTTATTGTTCAGCCCTGAGTACAGGCCCGAGCTCACGTCTCCCATTGCCCATTGATTCCCCACGTCAGGGGACCCCCCCGGAGATGTAGTGGGGCGCATTGGCCACCCACAGGCCTGGAGAGGAAGGGGCCATGCCCCACAATGGACTACAGTTGGATAGAAATATCAGTTTAACACAGCTTCCTACAGTTACTCTAATATCTGAGTTCTATACGGACCTCTTTGTTGCATCAAAGGTAACATGAAGGGGTGGGAGAGAAAAGACTAAATGGTCAGAGATGGAATATTTGAAGTAAAACAAAAGTATTTTTGCCAAAACCAATGAACATTAAAAACCTCTCTGAACTGTGATTGATTCATGAAGATTATTAAGATTTTTTGATATAAGGAATTTTTGTTTTTCAAAAGCAGCATGCATGATATGTTGTTTAAGGCTATATTATATTGTTTGCTACAGTTATGTCAGGAGTCACCAGATGGCACTAGTATATGTAGTTTTACAAGTTCATTTCAGCATGTGAGCAAGTTTTTAGTCTTGGAAGAAATACCTTTATTATTGTTGGTTTTCTGAGACAGGATTCTTTGGTGGAGCTGCAGCAAGCTACGAGAATTTGCTCTCTGCGTTAATTTCTTTAACCAAATCAATTCATGGGGAAGAATTGCTCCCTGGGAACTGATTGTTGATGTTGCCCTGGGAGTCCTTAAAGAGGGAATTGCCTGCATGCCATTTGTGACCACCTCTGTTTTAGGACCTAGGTATATAAGCAAGTCAAGCTAAGACTGTACTCAGACTCTCTTGTGTTATTGATATCTTCTCCTAAAGGAAGCCAACCCAGAAGACCCCAAGGGTCTTCTGCTCAGCCTCAGCCTGAGGGTGACAGTACCATACACAGTGTCGCTTGGACAGGACACGGCGAAAGCATTATGGTAAGTGTCCATTCAAGCCACTCAGCTGCTCCCACCTCTGTTACAAAAGCAGAGGCTGCTCCAGACAAGCTGCCACTCTCACCAAAACTTCTGTATGCTGCTTCCCCCCAACTCCTACCCTCTAGAACAGAGCTTGTCAACCAGGGGGGATGCTCCCCCTCTTTTGGGGGGAATGTGCATCAGACTTTCGGGGGGGGCACGAGGTGAACCTTCTGATGGTCTGGTGGTTATAGTGGAGGGGCAAGCACCAAGTTGCAGCACCACTCACACAGATTTTGGCTGCCCACCCCTTTGTCATGTCGGGGGGCTGGGCCAAATCTGGGTGAATGGCATTGTGACCTGGCGCGTGGGGTCACAGCGCCATTCAAGTCTGACCAGGCTGCCCCGATGCAGTTACCTACTTTGTCTGTAGCTAGAGTGACCCCGGAACAAAAGCCAAGATCCAGTGTTCCTGCTTCTTGTGACAGGGTGGCCGCTTCTGTCTGTGGCAACCTGTGGCAGCATCGGCACACCTGCCTCAATTCCCCCCTTCGGTAACTTCACGACAGCTCACTTGCCTTAATAATGCCCCTCCCTGGGGTCAGTTTATTACCAAAAGTAGGAAAGGAAATAACAAAGGATGGGGAAAACCTCGGAGGCAAACAACTTTGACTTGGGTATGCTGCTAACCTCTCCAGCTTCACGTCTCCCCTGAAAACACATTTTTTTAGGAGGCCTTCAAATTCTATGATGTCCGTCACTTAACTTACTCAAAACTATGGGCACCAAAATAATAATACTAATGAATAAATAATATATTACTAATTAAAGGACCCACTGAACAAATAATGGCACCAACAAGGCACATGCTAAACTTCAATAGTCATTGACATTACTTTCTGCAGTTTCCCCTTCCCTTGTTGCATTGTGTAATGATGTCTTCTCGCTGTCTCCTCTTACTAATCCTTAATGGTATTAAACTGACAAACAGACACTCCAAATAATTAATGTTAATTATGCAGTGTTGGATGTTGATCCAGTATTAGCAACAGTTTTGTTTGGGTTTTTTGTTTTGTTTTTTGGTTTTTAGCATTTTGGCAGCAAGCTAATGAAACCATTACTATATGTGTTTAAATAGCTTGCTTCACAGTAGCATCCTTGAACCCTACAGCACCCACTGTAGCTTCACCTCAGTCTATGGCAAATTGCCATAGAAAGCCGGCAGGGATGATGAACAAGAGCTGCGTCTGTCTCAGATGACCTTCCAGAGGCACTTCCTTCTATGAATATGATTGAATGAAGCTGGTAAACTTTTATCCCAGGAGAACTTGGTGACCCTGGGGCTATGCAGAACATGTCACCATGCACCACAAAACAGTCCTCTTCAGAATGAAGCAAAAATGATCCAGGTTTTGTGATTGTTATTTATAATCTTTATTCATGATGGTGCAGCCCCACCGCACCAGATGAGGCTGGCATGTCTAATGCATGTTACAGTATATGGCATAGGCCACAGAAGTGATAGGCACCAGAGGGGGCCTGAGAGTGTCACTGGCCCAGCTGAGACATGCAGATTAACAAAAAAAACCCAACAAAGCCTTAATGAATTTTGCCATTTTCATGGACACTTTCCTGCTACCATGTGGATCACAATATCTGACTGAATGCGAACACAACGGACCTGGGGTAAACAGGCACAATCACCACTGGGAGGTTGCGCCTCACTCTCACCATGGTGAAATTTGGCCTGCTGGCATTTCCCAGCTCTACCAAGAGCTTCAGATTTTGGCTTCGTAAAGCATCCTTGGCAGAGCTGGACATATTTGCAAAGCAGCCAAAGGAACGGTTTTGATCATACCGCTCTTTAAAATCTGGTTCAAATTCAAGTGGTCTGAATTTGTTTTGTTTCAGAGGGGTTGTCCAGATTGATTGCCCTGATCCTTTTCCCTATTTGCATGTCATCTGTGCAGAAGTGGTGTCTTTTCTTGCTGTGTTACATGATAGTAAACATATGGGATTTAGACATTTAAGAACATAAACCGCACCTCAGAAAGTTCTGAGGGGCTGAGCATTGCCCTAAACCACCTTTGACTTCAGTGATAGATGAAAGGGTGCTCTGCACCACAAGTCCCGATCCCGACAGGGGATTTGGCAGACTTGTGCACTCCAATTTCCAGTGTGGTTTGTTGTTGTACCTAAACAATTCTGGTTCTGGAGGCCTAGAAGAGATCATTGAGCAGTGAGGTGATCAAATAGTTTCCAGTGGATTGAAAATTGTGTTCCTTTAGCCCTTTGAGCCTTGCCACAGCACACAAGTTATTTGTTTTAAATAATGCTTGAGGTAAATGGGAGTATTCACTTGAAGAAGATGAGCAGGATTCGACCGTTAACTAATAGAGTGCCATACTATAGTTAATATGTACCTAAGGCACTTTTCCAGTCCCCCCAAGAAGACCTTAGGTAGATCTGGCAATATAAGCATAGCTCTGAACAAAAGTAATTCCCATGTAGTGATGCTTTGCTGGCCTATGTGAAATCAATTCAGTGCTCTTACACCATTTATGACTCCAAATAGCTACATTAGGAAAAATACTAACACAGTGGCCATCTTAATAGAGGGGCCAATGAGTGAATCAATAAAGCTCTTAAATGCACATTCAGCCCAAAGACTGTCGCCCCTAAACATGGTTGAGTCATGATGGCTGACTCGTGTGGGGAAGCTTACACTGCTACTGCCAATGTTAGGGCTTCCTAGAGGACGTCAGTCTTCCTAGTTCTCAGATATCCACCATTCATGCATAGGTGTGAGCACTAAGGATGCAAAGTGTGATTAAGTGCCAAAGTGAGCGATCCAAATAAATTATTCATGCAGGAAAGTTGTGATGCTATGGAATTCCTTTAGAGCAAATATCTCTCTGTAACCTCAGTGTTATGATTCTTTATTTCTGTCAGCGAAAATTTTCAATTAGAAAAGGGAGGTAATAACATGTTTGCATGGTATGTGGCTAGCCTCAAGCCTGGAACAAGAGGCATACAGGTAATATGGTCATCTGGTTCCTCGCTGCAGCTTGAAGGAGTGGTAGCAGTTTGGCTGCAATGGTTGATCCAGATTTCACTCCGGTCCATTGGCATAACTCCCACTGACTTCAAGGAAGTGGCACTGACCGAAGGGAGAGCAGATTTTGGTCTTACTGGTCCAGCTGTTCCTCTATGTGCAGGAGTCAATGTGCAGTGAGTAACCCTGCTCATAAATGCTTTAGAGGAAAAGCAGCATAGAAAAAAGACAGAGGAAGAACAGACCAAAAAGAAAAATAAAATAAAAGAGAAACTTCAAATCAACATGAAAAATAGAAGCTCACAAGCTTGACTTCAGTGTTGGAAATAATAGGGTTTTTAACAGTTAAAAGGTTTTAAAAGGTCATTATGCATTTAGCAGCAAAAGAGCAATATGAATTTCTAAGCAGCAACATCTGGAAGATCAAAAGAAATCATACTTCAATCAACATGAAAATCTCTGCTCATTACACGCAATCATATTTAGTTATTAATAGACACCGGCTAGACACTGACATTTTACACATTTCATCCTATGATGCGCCAGGGACACTTCTGGCATTTAGTTTATCATTTTCATCAGTGTCATGGAAAGAGTGACCGATATGACCCCAAAAATCTCACACTGTCACTCATCGTAAGTGAATTTATCAACACGTACGGAATGGGAATACACATGAGAATTTTAACTGTTTGCATACTAAATTACTTCATTCTTCGCGCTTCCAAAAAAATTCAGTTTTGCATAATAAATAATGATAAGGGCCAGTGGACAATTACATAGGTGGAAATAGTATGCAAACTGATTGGCATTCAAATCTGTTGTGTGAATGTATCTGGAGGTTGCTTAAGTAATCAGCTTCAGTGGCTGATTTTATCCATTGTTAGAGGTTAATACAAAAGCTCCTCCGCTCATATTAGAAGCAGACTAACTTAAACTGCAAATTGGCAGATATCCGATTGGTATTTTCCCTCTATGACATATCCTGCAACTGACTTAGATCCATAGTTAGGAGAATATTAAAATTAATTGGTCTGTTATTTTAATGCTGAAAATAAAAGTACTGCAAAAACTGTAGGGGGACAAAATAGCGGTGAATTTGACATGCACACAAAAGGAGAACAGCATAAACTATTAGCTCTAGATTAAAACTGTATGGGTCTTTCTGTCTTTCCTCCTCCCCCAGCTGGGAACAGTTTGCTAATTTGGCATATTTGA
Source organism: Eretmochelys imbricata (assembly GCF_965152235.1). NCBI lineage: Eukaryota > Metazoa > Chordata > Testudines > Cheloniidae > Eretmochelys > Eretmochelys imbricata. The sequence continues at coordinate 249,526,595 of NC_135573.1, forward strand.
TTTCATGACTGATTTTTGTGTGTAATAATTGCATTAAAGAAATAATGAGAGTGGGTTTCTTTCTAGTTTTAACCAATCACTGCAGCAAACATGCTGAGGAGCTGCTTTAGACAGAAATGTGATTTTCCTTTTAATGACAATTATTTTTGGCCTGAATTGTAATTTAGTTTGTTAATTAGATCTGTCACTGCATTTCTAACTCGATTACTGCACCCTTTGATGATTTTACCAGAATTATATTTCTATTTCTGCCACTTTGCATTCTGTGCTTTCATAATTCTTAAGCCCAGTGTGCTAGGTAGTCGATTATATTTTGTGGTAGCAGTATTGTAAATCCGCTCCCATTTTACATCGATTCAGAAATCATCCTGATCATTGAACCAGTGCACTGCACCAATAACTCTCTAGGAGACTGACGTGTTCCAAGGGATTTAACCACAAAGAGATTAGAGAGAGACTTTTTTATGTATTAAATTGAAATAAATATACGCAAGAAGTCAAAAATGAAAACAGCATTTAAAAAAAAACTGGACCCTCTAGAGTTCATTTAATTATCAGCAAAATGGTATGTTATCTTCCAATCGTTTCTAGGCAAGTTTGCCTAGATGTTTATTCTATTTATTTTTAAAGATTGGCAGATTTATAAAATATTTACCAATAAAACATGCTGGTTTTATTAGCTTTAAAAATTAATGTAATTTTAAAAGTGAATTATCCCACTATACTGACCCAAAATGGTAGGTACAGAGACTAATTCACTCATGTAATAAAAGCAATACTGACCCTTGTAACCCAAACAATATCTCCAGTGCTCCTGATTTCTGGTTGGGACTGTTCTCAAATGCGCTACGGGTGTCTGTATGCATGCAAGGGTGGATCTGAGCAGGATTTCAAGCCGTGTGCATGATCCTGAAAAGGCCTACAACCAAACGTAGCTTTTACTGCTGTGAGCAGCCCCTCTAGGCTAGATTGTGACTTTACAGTCTGCCCTGAGGGGGCAGGTGCTCAGTCCCAGCATCAGAGCAGAGGCAAATCTGTAACTCAAAGCCACAATTCCTCCCCTGTTCACCATTTGCTCCGGGTGGATGTGGGGAAATAATTACTTCACTCTTTTTTGTGGTGCAGTTGAATCTATCTTTCTGCTCCTGGCCAGCTATTGTGGCTGATAAATTGGAGGGCCAGGGCTCCACGCACTCTCCCGCCTCCCACCCCATCCCTGTCCAGAACCTCTCCGCCCATGCAGCCCTTAGGCCGTGGCAAGGTTTTCCTGTATACATTTTCCCACACCAGTACATGTAGCGCAAAAGAGTGTGGCCACAATGCTTTGTTTATGCTAGTTTAAGCTTCTTCCCCTGTGATTCATTGTGTCCACACAGCTCCGCCCTTGTTTAAAATAACTGCACGGCATTCCAGGCAGGTGGCCCATGGTGCAATGTTCTGCCACTAGGCTCGATGCAGCCAGAGATTTTTCTCCTGGTCCATTGTGGGATGCACAGCTGAACATACTGGAATTCTGAGAGGTGAGAGCAAACTAACAAACTCCCACAGTTCTTCTCCAGGCATCCTGTAATTCATCAGTTTATTGTCGGGCAGCATGGAGCAAACACTACTGAGTTCTGTGATCTTGACAAGCATGGGAGTAAACAGGCTGCCCCACTACACGATAGGGTGGTCATTCAGCCAAATGGCTTTGAATGGGGTGGAAGACAGCTATAGCTGTATGGTTAGCAGAGGAGAAAGAGAAAGATGAAATCAAGCAGTTAGTTCAGCAGGACATCTTGGAGTGGTTTCTCTTGATGGCACACTGGTTCTGATCTTGGCCAACTAGCACTGACAGGTGGGACTGGACAGTGATGCAAACCTGGGATGCCCAGCAGAATTTCAGCACGCAGAAGGCTACTTTCCTAGAGCATTGTGCAGAGCTCACCTTGGAGCTGCAGTAACACTCCAACATGAGAGTTCCCCTCAGCATGCATGTGGCCAATGTCATTTGGAAGCTCACAACCCCCCAATTACTACTCGTCAGTAGGTAATCAGTTTGGTGTTGGGAGATCAAATGTCAGGGTTCTTGTCATGGAGGTGTGCAAGGGTATTGAGAGGCACCTGCTATCCTGGGTGATTGATGGATTAACATGGTTGGGGTTTCCAAATTTTACTCGTGCCATTGAGGGGATCCCTGTGTCTATTCTGTGTCCTCCATACCAGGTCTCAGAATTCATCAACAGAAAGGGGTATTTCTCCATGGTGCTCATCTTGGGAGGTTCGCCAGTATTAATGTGGCCTGGGCTGGAAAGGCCCATGATGCCTGTATCTTTAGAAACTCTGCCCTGTTTTCTACAATGAAAAAAAGGAAACTTCTGTGTAACCACTGGTGAGCGTATGTTACAGGTCCCCATCTGTGCCAATCCACAGAGGATATGAGTTGTTACAGCCTCCAGCAGCAGATCTTTAGCAGGTCATGCTATTAGCTCCGGCAGTTCCCAGTGCAGCCTCCAGCGTGTCATATAGGTTTATCCAAAATTTGAACTGCTATGGGCCTAAGTAGTTCAGGATGAGCTTTCTTTGAGCAGAAGTGGTATGTAACCGACTGGTGGGGAGCATCAAGAGGCAGGTTAGTAACTGCATGTGCACCTCTGCAGGTTATCCTTACATTGGATGATGTTCCCCAAGACATGTTCCCAACAAGCAGAAAAGGGTCTTGTTCAAAAAAGCAATAAGCAATCAGGAAGCTATGCAGCACTGCTAATTACCAGACCTATTTGGTCTTCATGTTCAAAACAGGGAATCATCTATCAAGCCTTCTTTGACAGGGTTATTGGCTTAGTGGATGGGGGGAAGCAGTAGACATGATATAATCTTGATTTTAGCAAGGCTTTTGACACAGTCCCACATGACATTAGCAAATGCAGACTAGGGCCATGTGGTCTAGAAGAAAATTCTATAAGGTGGGTGCACAACTGGTTGAAAGACCGTACTCAGAAGAGTAGATATCATTGGTTTGCTGTCAAATTGGGAGGGAGTATCTAGTGGGCTCCTGCAGAGGTCAGTCCTGCATCCAGGACTATTCAATATTTTCATTAATGGCTTGGATAATGGAGTGAAGAGTATGCTTATAAAATTTGCAGATGACACCAAGCTGGGAGAGGTTGCAAGCACTTTGGAGGAGAGGATTAGAATTCAAAACAACCGTGACAAGTTAGAGAATTGGCCTGAATTCAACAAGATGAAAGTCAATAAAGACAAGTGCCAAGTACTTCAGTTAGGAAGGAAAAAATCAAATGCATAACTACAAAATGGGGAATAACAGGCTGGGTGAGAGTACTATTAAAACAGATATAAGGGTTATAGTGGATCACACTTTGAATATCAGTCAACAATGTGAGGCAGCTGTGAAAAAGGCTAATATTATTCTGAGGTGTGTTAGCAGGTGTGGCCTGTGTAAGACATGGGAGGTAATCGTCCCACTTTACTAAGCACTGGTGAGGCCTTAGCTGGCGTACTGTGTCCAGTTCTGACTGCCACATTTTAGGAAAGATGTGGACAAATTGGAGTGTGTTCAGAGGCGAACAATAAAAAAATGATAAAAATTTAGAAACCCTGACCTATGAGGAAAGGTTACAAAAACTGGGCATATTTAGACCTGAGAAAAGAAGACTGAGGGGAGCTGACAACCGTCGTCAAATATGTTAAGGGCTGTTTTAAAGAGGACGGTGATCAGTTGTTCTTCATGACCACTGAAAGTAGGGCAAGAAGTAATGAGCTTAATGTGCAGCAAGGGAGAATTAGGTTAGACATTAGGAAAAACTTCCTAACTATAAGGGTAGTTAAGCTCTGGAATGGGTTTCCAAGGGAGGTTGTGGAAACCCTATTATTGGAGGTTTTTTAAGAACAGGTTGGACAAACACCTGTCAAGGATGATGTAGACTTATTTGGTCCGGCTTCAGCACAGTGGGCAACAAAAATAGACATTTGCAGCAACTGGTTTGAACCCAAGGAGTTAATGATGCTGATGGTGTGATTAAAAAAATAACCATGGATACCTCATATTCTTCATGCATTTTGAAATGTGCCTAAGAACTAATTTTGGCAATTTACCTCGTACAATATAAAGGTAGTTAAAATCCCAGGTACTGATAAAATTGTGCGCCAAAGTATTTGTTCTATGACTTTTTCTCTTTATCTGCCATTATAATAAGCATGTGATGTATTTGATGTTTTCATAGTCTGATAGAGTTGTATATCACAAGCCATTAAATTTTACCCACATACCCCTATATTAAGCCAAAGACTTCAGTTACGTCAAAGCATTTCAGAAGCCTAAACTGTGTGCCATAGACAGAGCACAAGAGAGACCAGGTGCTACCAACCCCTAAGGCCTATGCAATTTCAGGGAATTGATTAGCTGAGATATGCCCAGATGATCCCAGCAGGCAAACCAGGCCCCGGTCTGCAGAGGAATGCAAAAACGCCATGATCTGTTCCAATCTGACCTGAGGGAAAATTCCTCCCCAACCTCAATCTGGTGATCGGTTAGACCATGAACATGCGAACAGGACTCACCTGCCAGGCATCTAGAAAGAGCATCTCTGTTCCACCTTAGAGCATCCATCCACCCAGTCATGTGTCCTGTCTCCAGCCACAGCCAATCTCTGACACTCTGGTGGAAGGTGAGGAAAAAAAGGAAAAAAAAACAGAATACATTTAGCCAACTGCGCTTTGGGAGATAAATAATTCCTTCCTGACCCCTACAGGCCACCAACTGAAGCCCTGAAGCATGAGCTTTGATTATAGGCATTTTCTTAATGCAGAGCTGCAAGCGATATGAGCGTGTTGAGGGCAACAAAGGCAATCATGTTTTCCCCACAAGGAAGGGGATGAACAGGGAGACTCACAGATTCACAGGCCAGGAGGGGCCAACTCAACCCTCTCCTTACCCCTATACCTCCCTGCACAAACAGGCTGTAGAATTACTCCCAGAAGCTGGATTCAAGCGTATCTTTTACAAATATATCTCATCGAATTTTAAAGACTCCATGCAATGGTGAGTCCACCAGCTCCCCCAGATAGCTGTTTCTATGTTTAATTAATTAAATATTTTAATCCCCACAGTGCTGCCATACTGAGCAGTGCCTATGGTTGGCTGGGAGGGAGCAAGAGAATCAAGTAACATGGGAAGAGAGATTACGGGGGGCAGAATGGTTGACTGCTGGTTGTGGGATTGGAGCCTTCAGGGACATAATTGCTTTAGACCCTAAAAACTTTTGCACTGGTGTCATTTTGAGCATGCTAGGTGGAGGGGGCGTGCAGGCAGAGAGAGGCTCAAAGCATTGCAGAAATCTGGTCCAGCCCCTCGTAGTATGGGCAGGCACTGGGAGCACTACGGGAGGTCTTGCTCTTGTCTCTTGTGTTCTTGTAGCTCTGCGGGGGTGCCTTTGCTTTGATATGGCACTGTGCTGTCTCTTGGGACTACCCTTCTCCTGCATTTGCACTGCTTGTAGATCTTGGCAATCCAGTGAGAGCTGTTCAGATGGGCCTGGATGTGCTACCGTCCCTAGAGGGAAAAGATGCCCTGGGTCTCTGGATGGGGCCACAAAGAAGCATGAGGCATGGCTGCTATAATGGGTATGTGACTGTGGGCATGTGGACTTGTCAGAAGGTGAAATCGTAAAGGGGTGAACCTGGCTGTGTGCCAGCATTTAACCAGGCAGTTGCCATCTCGTCAAGATGACCCCAGAGGGCACACAGGTAAGCAGATAGGCAGATTCAGGCATGAAGCAATGTCATGAGGGATAGCAGTAGGAGGACTGCCAGAAGTGGTATCATTAATCTGAAATAGGGGTGCATCCTCATGAACCTTATACCAGTATAACTCACTCCAGAATAGAGTTATATTGCTTCCCAAGCAGATTAATTAAAGCAAGATAAGAGACCAGCTAGATCAAATAAACAAACATTTGAGTGTAGCTGCAAGGCCCATGAGTGCAGGGAACTGTTCTAGATGACCTCTCAAGGTCCCTCAGTCCTATGATTCTATACCAAAAAAACTTTCCTGTGTAGACACACCTTACTCACAGTAGGGGATTTCCAGGGAATAGCTGCCACCCCAGGGGTTTGGAGTTACAAACTGAGCCAAGGAGCAGTGCTTATTCCCCCTTACCATACGTACCACACAGCAAAGTAAAGACCATAACAATATAGTCCATTGCCTTCAAGGGGACCACTCAAAGCAGTAAGTTGGGAATGGGCGACAGGGGATGGATCACTTCATGCTTACCTGTTCTGGTTATTCTCTGTGGGGTACCTGGCATTGGCCGGAGGACCCATGGAAAAAAATTAGCAAGTACTCAGCACGCACCAGCAGCCAAGCTCCCACCACCCCCACATCCTCCTGCCAGCACCCCACTGATCAACTCCTCCTGCTCCCTCCCAGTGCCTCCTGCCTATGTGCAATCAGCTGTTTCGTGCCATGCAGGAGGCAATGGGGGAGGAGTGGGGACGGGGCACGCTCAGGGGAGAGGGCTGAACTGGGCAGGAAGAGGTGGGGCAGGGGTGGGAAGAGGTGGGACAGGGGTGAGGACTTGGGAAGGGAGGGTGGGATATGAGGCGGGGCCTGGGGCACAGCAGGGGCGGGAAGAGGTGAGACAGGGGTGGGGACTTGGGGGAATGCGGTGCATGGGGGCAGAACCTGGGGTGGAGCACGGGGTTGAGCACGCCTCGGGCCTGGAGGAAGCTGGCACCTATGCTCACTCCCATTTGTGCCTTTGAACTTCTCCTCCTAAAGTACTGGAGTGGGAATGAAGACAGCTGCGTTGGGTTCCCAGCTCTTGCACAGATTTGCTGTGTGAGCTTGTGCAAGTCATTTAACCTTTCTGTGCCTCGGTTTCCCCATCTGTAAAACAAAGACAGTAATATTTCCTGTCTCACAGGGTTTGGCCAAGCTCAAGTCATTATTGTTTGTGATGCTCTTTGAGATCCTTTGGTGGAAGTTTGAGATCCTCTGGTTAGAAGTGCTAGGTGTTAAACTTATGAGTGTTGTCCTAAGGTTTAAGGCAGAGACGGCCAACCTGAGTCTGAGAAGGAGCCAGAATTTACCAATGTACGTTGCTAAAGAGCCACAGTAATAAGTCAGCAGCCCCCCAGCAGCTCCCCTCACCTGCTCCCAGCATCTCCCACGCACCAGCAGCCTCGCCAATCAGTGCCTCCCCCCCTTCCCTACACCTCCCGATCAGCTGTTTCATGGTGTGCAGGAAGCTCTGGGGGGGAGGGGAGAGGAGTGAGGGCACAGTAGGCTCAGAGGAGGGGGCGGGAAGGGGCAGAGTGGGGACAGGGCTGGGGGCAGAGCCAGGGGTTGAGCAGTGAGCACCCCCCGGCACATTGGAAAGCTGGCACCTGTAGCTCCAGCCCCAGGGTCGTTGCCTACACAAGGAGCCGCATATTAACTTCTGAAGAGCCGCATGTGGCTCTGAAGCCACACGTTGGCCACCCCTGGTTTAAGGTATCATTGTCTTAAGGTGCTAGATTTTGACCTAGTCACAGTTCTGAGCAAGGGATGATTTCTGAAGTGCACCAGCCCAGGAGTAGCCCTGGGAGCAGCCTCCCAAACACACCCTGCTGATAACAATTCCTTCCTTCCTAAGTCCTTCACACAAGGAGGAAGCAGGGAGAAACTAGAGCAGCAGCAAATTACAACCCCTTGTGTGCTCACTCAGCTACTTTACCCAAAAACCAGAAGAGTGAAGCTAAGGCTCTTTGCCCACACCCCACCCATTATCTACCCCTCCCCTCCCAACCTACTGCAGGGAAGGAGTAAACAGGCAAGTAGCATTTGGACACTGGATCCAAGTATCCTGCATGAATGGGGCTCCTACCCCGTTTTGCTCCCTTGCACCAATTTGTTGTCTGAGTGACCTCAGAGCATCAATTCTTGTTGAACTAGACTGGTCCTTTATTAAAGAGCGGCTCCAGCTGCAACTTAGCGCTCCTAGCCATGTGCACACAGACTAACTTCCTGGTGCCTCTCCAAAAACTCTTTCCTCCTGCAAAATGTGCACCTCCCTCCAAGTCCCATGCAGGTTGCTATAACAAGCTAAGCCTAAATAAGTAATTTTAAGGAGCTATTGTCCTAAGTTATTGCAAAATGAAATTGAAAACACAAAAAAGCAAAGTCAGCTTTGCATTACACATGGAAAAACTGCACAAAAACCAAATTACAACAACGTCTGTTTTTATGACACACCTGCACCATAACATTTTTTGCTACAATAAAAAAAAGTAGAATAAAATTGCTTTTGTCTGAGACCTTTCAACACGGATCAGATTTTCATAGCTGGGTTATAAACCACTAAATACAAAGGTTTATAATGGAAACAGTGATAGCCACTTAACCACAATATAATGGTACCGTCTGGTTTCTCTTACTCTGGAAAATGTTCTTTCTTTTGTCATGTTATGGTTCCTTTTTTCTCCCAACTAGAAATAAATCTATAAATTAATGGAACAAAAATGCCAACCTAATTGTGCAGATGCACAGTTAATTAATCACATAATTTAACTCACTTAGCTTCAATAGGATAAAAATATAATTTAACAGTCACGGTAGCAATATTTTTCAGTTCACTCCAATGTTTAAAAACAGCTAGATTTTTAGAAACAGTGCCTAAATTCAACTGGTTGATGCTAATCTTTATGCTTAATTTGGTATTAGGAAGATTATATAACATTTAATAGGTAGTGTACATGTTCTGTGTAAAAATAAAAGTGTCATTAAATGTCTGGTAAATATTAACAAGTTTTATTAAAAGCAAATACATATATTTTGTGGAAAGATAGATTAGAGAGCTTCTTAACTGAAAATTTGCTTTGGGCTAAAATTTGATCAAAAAATTGTGTGCTTATGATTCCAAAGTACACACTGCTACAAAACATTGTGCTGGTTCATTATATTTTAAATCTAAGATTCCCATGTTAATGACACTATCGTAGGCATTAACATAATGCAGCATTAAACAAGCTATGTTCCACCGCTTCTACCATGCATCTATGTCTGTCAAGGACAGACCTGCTCCCAAGTCCATTGGGGTCAGTGGAAAGATTGCTGTTGGCTTCAATGAGCTTTGAATCAGGCTCTGGTTCCTTTCAATTTGCCTCAGCTGTGCTGCCATGGGCTGTGGTCTTGGGAGATCTAAGCACTGTTTACCTTAGTCTGAATTAGTTTTGTTTCTCTACACAATACATACAATATGAAGGAAAATGCACAGGCATGGTGGGGTCCAAATCCTTAACATATATAATTTCAAGACCTTGCTCCATATATACATTGCTGCTCTAGCAGGCCTCTGGTGGCTCATGAATCACAGAAGACGGTAAGGGCTCACAAACCATTTAAAGGGCTACTACCCGAGACCTTTACACTCCAGTAACGGAGGCCCTTTCAGGAAAGACTCAAAGGTCCTAAAAGCAGAAAAGCACAATGGGAGTACTCATGTCCTCAGATGTGAGCATGTGCTTGAGTAAGGGAATGATGCCAGTGCTAACGTTGGTTGCACTCTCCCCCGGAAATAGTACTAAGACAATGGCCTGGGGCTAGGGGACGCAGTGCCTTATTGCTGTCTTTTTGCTCTTATGTATAACGTCCTCCACCTGACAACCTCAGAGTGCTCTAAACAACATGATTCGTGAATTAGAACTCACAGTGTAGTAGCTACTGAATGGGGAGGTAGGTAACATTGCCAGCTGCAGAAACCGTAAAGCAAGGTCTTTATCACTTGTGGCCATTAGCCAGTCTCTAGCCCTCTTCACAAGAATAAGCCCTGGTCTACACTAGGACTTTAGGTCGAATTTAGCAGCGTTAAATCGATGTAAACCTGCACCCGTCCACATGATGAAGCCCTTTTTTTCGACTTAAAGGGCTCTTAAAATCGATTTCCTTACTCCACCCCTGACAAGTGGATTAGCGCTTAAATCGGTCTTGCCGGGTCGAATTTGGGGTACTGTGGACACAATTTGACGGTATTGGCCTCCGGGAGCTATCCCAGAGTATTTCATTGTGACCACTCTGGACAGCACTCTCAACTCAGATGCACTGGCCAGGTAGATAGGAAAAGAACTGCGAACTTTTGAATCTCATTTCCGGAGACTGCAGGAACTGTGGGATAGCTACCCACAGTGCAACACTCCGGAAGTCGACTCTAGCCTCGGTACTGTGGAAGCACTCCGCCGAGTTAATGCACTTAATGCACTTAGAGCATTTTCCGTGGGGACACACACACTCGAATATATAAAACCGATTTCTAAAAAAACGACTTCGATAAATTCAACCTAATTTCATACTGGCCACATTTCACTGTGGGTAGTTACACTTTATCTACCATCCCTGAAGTGTTGTTTAATGGAGCTGTGAAAGCTACAAAATGCTACCAGAGGTAGCCACATTTCAGGGATGAGTGGAATGATTCCTGAATCTACAGTGAATTTTGGGATGAGAACATTATGTAAGTATAAATAAAAGATATTACTGAGCAAGCTGCAAAAGCCTGAAAACTCATATTAGAACCCCTTATTATTTGGAGATAGGAGGAATTTGTCTGGACCTGATCCAAACCTAGAAGAGGCTTGTTTTCCACTATTTAACCATGATCTGCTGACAAGAGCTATTCTTCTTCATGAACTGCCCCGCAGATTTGCAGCATTGCCAGCGCTAATCATTTTTGGCATTTTTCATAAATCCCTGGATTCAAGTGATTACGTGAAATCCTAGTTCTCAAATATAAAAAATAAAATCTTTTTAGCCCTTGTGGTTGTGAAGAAAAGCTTAAAATCCTGATCCCAAGTGCACCTTAAATGCTCAGAAACCAAAAGACAAATAACATAGGTCCCAAAATTTTTACATCTCATGATTTTTAAGGCAATCGGCTTAAAATTGCACCAATATAATAACAATGATTAAACTAATTTTTGTTTAAGCTGTGCAATTTTTGTGTGATGACAAGGACTGGCTTTACATCAGTTACTTTTGGTGTAGAGTTGGATGTAAAGCATGGTGTTGACAGGATAAGTCAGCCTATGGGACGCCATTGGGGAAAATACTCTTCACCCAAAGGACTGCCTTAAAGTTCAGCAACCAACACAATTCAGCAAAAAGAAAAGGAGTACTGGTGGCACCTTAGAGACTAACCAATTTATTTGAGCATGAGCTTTCGTGAGCTACAGCTCACTTCATCAGATGCATACCGTGGAAACTGCAGCAGACTTTATATATACACAGAGAATATGAAACAATACCTCCTCCCACCCCACTGTCCTGCTGGTAATAGCTTATCTAAAGTAATCGTCAGGTTAGGCCATTTCCAGCACAAATCCAGGTTTTCTCACCCTCCACCCCCCACACAAATTCACTCTCCTGCTGGTGATAGCCCATCCAAAGTGACAACTCTTTACACAATGTGCATGATAATGAAGTTAGGCCATTTCCTGCACAAATCTAGGTTCTCTCACTCCCTCACCCCCCTCCAAAAACCCACCCCCATACACACACAGACTCACTCTCCTGCTGGTAATAGCTCTGACCACTCTCCAAGTTTAAATCCAAGTTAAAACAGAACATCTGGGGGGAGGGGGGGTAGGAAAAAACAAGAGGAAATAGGCTACCTTGCATAATGACTTAGCCACTCCCAGTCTCTATTTAAGCCTAAATTAATAGTATCCAATTTGCAAATGAATTCCAATTCAGCAGTTTCTCGCTGGAGTCTGGATTTGAAGTTTTTTTGTTTTAAGATAGCGACCTTCATGTCTGTGATTGCGTGACCAGAGAGATTGAAGTGTTCTCCGACTGGTTTATGAATGTTATAATTCTTGACGTCTGATTTGTGTCCATTTATTCTTTTACGTAGAGACTGTCCAGTTTGACCAATGTACATGGCAGAGGGGCACTGCTGGCACACGATTGCATAAATCACATTGGTGGATGTGCAGGTGAACGAGCCTCTGATAGTGTGGCTGATGTTATTAGGCCCTGTGATGGTGTCCCCTGAATAGATATGTGGGCACAATTGGCAACGGGCTTTGTTGCAAGGATAAGTTCCTGGGTTAGTGGTTCTGTTGCGTGGTATGTGGTTGTTGGTGAGTATTTGCTTCAGGTTGCGGGGCTGTCTGTAGGCAAGGACTGGCCTGTCTCCCAAGATTTGTGAGAGTGTTGGGTCATCCTTTAGGATAGGTTGTAGATCCTTTATAATGCGTTGGAGGGGTTTTAGTTGGGGGCTGAAGGTGACGGCTAGTGGCGTTCTGTTATTTTCTTTGTTAGGCCTGTCCTGTAGTAGGTAACTTCTGGGAACTCTTCTGGCTCTATCAATCTGTTTCTTTACTTCCGCAGGTGGGTATTGTAGTTGTAAGAAAGCTTGACAGAGATCTTGTAGGTGTTTGTCTCTGTCTGAGGGGTTGGAGCAAATGCGGTTGTATCGCAGAGCTTGGCTGTAGACGATGGATCGTGTGGTGTGGTCAGGGTGAAAGCTGGAGGCATGCAGGTAGGAATAGCGGTCAGTAGGTTTCCGGTATAGGGTGGTGTTTATGTGACCATTGTTTATTAGCACTGTAGTGTCCAGGAAGTGGATCTCTTGTGTGGACTGGACCAGGCTGAGGTTGGTGGTGGGATGGAAATTGTTGAAATCATGGTGGAATTCCTCAAGGGCTTCTTTTCCATGGGTCCAGATGATGAAGATGTCATCAATATAGCGCAAGTAGAGTAGGGGCTTTAGGGGACGAGAGCTGAGGAAGCGTTGTTCTAAATCAGCCATAAAAAAGTTGGCATACTGTGGGGCCATGTTTCATATTCTCTGTGTATATATAAAGTCTGCTGCAGTTTCCACGGTATGCATCTGATGAAGTGAGCTGTAGCTCACGAAAGCTCATGCTCAAATAAATTGGTTAGTCTCTAAGGTGCCACCAGTACTCCTTTTCTTTTTGCGAATACAGACTAACACGGCTGTTACTCTGAAACAATTCAGCAGTGAGCTATAAGCAAGGGTCCGCTCCCAGAGCCTGTCTGCTGGCCTTCCTGGAGTGTGGGAAGTCTGCAGCTGTGGAGCTGCTCTCCTGCAGAATTTCTAAGGTCTTCAGGGTTGGGAGCAACCCTTGACCCCCTGCAGGCCTTGGCAGGAAGATTTTTATACACTAGAAAGAAAAATTGCATATGTTGCAAATTGGCCATGGCTTTGTGAGCTCTGTTTGGCTGAATGGGGGGGTTCCAAAGAGGACGGCTCTGGGCTGTTCTCAGTGGTGGCAGATGACAGAACAAGGAGTAATGATCTCAAGTTGCAGTGGGGGAGGTCTAGGTCGGATATTAGGAAAAACTATTTCATTCGGAGGGTGGTGAAACACTGGAATGGGTTACCTAGGGAGGTGGTGGAATCTCCATCCTTACAAGTTTTTAAGGCCCAGCTTGACAAAGCCCTGACTGGGATGATTTAGTTGGGGATTGGTCCTGCTTTGAGCAAGGGATTGGACTAGATGACCTCCTGAGGTCTCTTCCAACCGTAATATTCTATGATTCTATGAATGTGGGTCTAAGGCTTACTGGATCTTGTTTCTGGTGCAATGATTCTCATTTCTGGAGTATGATGAAGCCAAATTTGTCAGACAGGTGTCACTCTTATACGACAAGTAATGGAGTCCACACTGTTTAGTCCTAATGCTGTTAGATCGCATGACTGCCTATTATACCTTCTTACACATTTCTACGAAGAAGCTGGTACTGGCCCCAGTTGGAGACAGGACATTGAACTTGATAGAGCACCTGTCTGATGGAGCATGTAAATTTTTATGTTTCTAGATCCGGGGTTCTCGAATTGGGGGTCGGGACCCCTCAAGGGGTCACGAGCCAACTAGGGGGGGCGCTTTTCTTGACCTGCTGCTCACAAACCGGGTAGAATTAGTGGGGGAAGCAAAAGTGGATGGGAATCTGGGAGGCAGTGACCATGAGTTGGTTGAGTTCAGGATCCTGACGCAGGGAAGAAAGGTAAGCAGCAGGATACGGACCCTGGACTTCAGGAAAGCAGACTTCGACTCCCTCAGGGAACGGATGGCCAGGATCCCCTGGGGGACTAACTTGAAGGGGAAAGGAGTCCAGGAGAGCTGGCTGTATTTCAAGGAATCCCTGTTGAGGTTACAGGGACAAACCATCCCGATGAGTCGAAAGAATAGTAAATATGGCAGGCGACCAGCTTGGCTTAATGGTGAAATCCTAGCGGATCTTAAACATAAAAAAGAAGCTTACAAGAAGTGGAAGGTTGGACATATGACCAGGGAAGAGTATAAAAATATTGCTCGGGCATGTAGGAATGAAATCAGGAGGGCCAAATCGCACCTGGAGCTGCAGCTAGCGAGAGATGTCAAGAGTAACAAGAAGGGTTTCTTCAGGTATGTTGGCAACAAGAAGAAAGCCAAGGAAAGTGTGGGCCCCTTACTGAATGAGGGAGGCAACCTAGTGACAGAGGATGTGGAAAAAGCTAATGTACTCAATGCTTTTTTTGCCTCTGTTTTCACTAACAAGGTCAGCTCCCAGACTGCTACGCTGGGCATCACAAAATGGGGAAGAGATGGCCAGCCCTCTGTGGAGATAGAGGTGGTTAGGGACTATTTAGAAAAGCTGGACGTGCACAAGTCCATGGGGCCGGACGAGTTGCATCCGAGAGTGCTGAAGGAATTGGCGGCTGTGATTGCAGAGCCATTGGCCATTATCTTTGAAAACTCGTGGCGAACCGGGGAAGTCCCGGATGACTGGAAAAAGGCTAATGTAGTGCCAATCTTTAAAAAAGGGAAGAAGGAGGATCCTGGGAACTACAGGCCAGTCAGCCTCACCTCAGTCCCTGGAAAAATCATGGAGCAGGTCCTCAAAGAATCAATCTTGAAGTACTTGCATGAGAGGAAAGTGATCAGGAACAGCCAGCATGGATTCACCAAGGGAAGGTCATGCCTGACTAATCTAATCGCCTTTTATCATGAGATTACTGGTTCTGTGGATGAAGGGAAAGCAGTGGATGTATTGTTTCTTGACTTTAGCAAAGCTTTTGACACGGTCTCCCACAGTATTCTTGTCAGCAAGTTAAGGAAGTATGGGCTGGATGAATGCACTATAGGGCGGGTAGAAAGCTGGCTAGATTGTCGGGCTCAACGGGTAGTGATCAATGGCTCCATGTCTAGTTGGCAGCCGGTGTCAAGTGGAGTGCCCCAGGGGTCGGTCCTGGGGCCGGTTTTGTTCAATATCTTCATAAATGATCTGGAGGATGGTGTGGATTGCACTCTCAGCAAATTTGCGGACGATACTAAACTGGGAGGAGTGGTAGATACGCTGGAGGGGAGGGATAGGATACAGAAGGACCTAGACAAATTGGAGGATTGGGCCAAAAGAAATCTGATGAGGTTCAATAAGGATAAGTGCAGGGTCCTGCACTTAGGACGGAAGAATCCAATGCACCGCTACAGACTAGGGACCGAATGGCTAGGCAGCAGTTCTGCGGAAAAGGACCTAGGGGTGACAGTGGACGAGAAGCTGGATATGAGTCAGCAGTGTGCCCTTGTTGCCAAGAAGGCCAATGGCATTTTGGGATGTATAAGTAGGGGCATAGCGAGCAGATCGAGGGACGTGATCGTCCCCCTCTATTCGACATTGGTGAGGCCTCATCTGGAGTACTGTGTCCAGTTTTGGGCCCCACACTACAAGAAGGATGTGGATAAATTGGAGAGAGTCCAGCGAAGGGCAACAAAAATGATTAGGGGTCTAGAACACATGACTTATGAGGAGAGGCTGAGGGAGCTGGGATTGTTTAGCCTGCAGAAGAGAAGAATGAGGGGGGATTTGATAGCTGCTTTCAACTACCTGAAAGGGGGTTCCAAAGAGCTCTAGACTGTTCTCAATGGTAGCAGATGACAGAACGAGGAGTAATGGCCTCAAGTTGCAGTGGGGGAGGTTTAGATTGGATATTAGGAAAAACTTTTTCACTAAGAGGGTGGTGAAACACTGGAATGCGTTGCCTAGGGAGGTGGTGGAATCTCCTTCCTTGGAAGTTTTTAAGGTCAGGCTTGACAAAGCCCTGGCTGGGATGATTTAACTGGGAATTGGTCCTGCTTCGAGCAGGGGGTTGGACTAGATGACCTTCAGGGGTCCCTTCCAACCCTGATATTCTATGATTCTATGATTACATGGGGGGTCACAAGCTGTCAGCCACCACCTCAAACCCCGCTTTGGCTCCAGCATTTATAATGGTGTTAAATATATTTTAAAAGTGTTTCATTTACAAGTGGGGTTGCACTCAGGTGCTTTCTATGTGAAAGGGGTCACCAGTACAAAAGTTTGAGAACCACTGTTCTAGATCTAGAGGGGAAAATAGCCTACAAGACATAAAAGAAAAAAAGTGAAATCCTGACCATGATTATTCACCCAAGTGCAATGCCTAGTAATAGAATGAAATGAATACAACAAAATACTAATCATTAATAAGACCTAGCTCTTGTATACCACTTTTCATCAGTAGATCTCAAAGTGCTTTACAAAGGTGGTTCAGTGTCAAGTAAAAATTAAAACTCTGAGGAAGTGGAAGATAACAGAACTATGAACAAAAAATAACTTGACTATATGTAACACCGACAGACCCCAGTTGTTGGTGGGCGGGATCGAACCTGGGACCTCTGAAGCTTAGTGCATGAGCCTCTACCACATGAGCTAAAAGCCATAGCCTTCTTAGCTAAGGCTGTAGAGCAGACTCATTAATCTCTCTCTAAGCAGTCTCGGTGCCACTGGATGGCACAGAAGACCACACCCAAGAAATGAGTGGGTTACGTATAGAATGTAAAAATCATGCTGAGCAAGCCTGGTTGCTTTTTACTTTGTCAAGTCACAAACGTAATCAGTGATGGTCAGCAAAGGGAAAGCTGGACTTTCGAGCAGCACCAGGGCCTTACTCTCATTAAGTCTGAAATATAAATTCATATTGGCTTGATTGTGGGCTTTGTCGCAAGGAGTGACAACTGGCTGAATGGCTGCAAACAATGGGTAACGATAAATGACACTGTATCAAGTCGGTGCGTGCGTGCGAAGGTGATGGGCAATGAGATGCCACTGAGAAGAGGCTGCAACTGTTATAGAGACAGCTCAGTTTTTATACAGCATCTTTGCTAATGATCCGGAAGAAAAGGTTCAAAATACCCACTATTTGATTTCCAGGAAATGATGTAAGATTCTCACCTGCTCCTAGGAGACCCTTAATATCAAAGTGCTGTTATCCTTGTGTCTAGAGTGAGATAGATTGCTCCGAGCCTATGCAAATGATTGTTTGAGAAAGTATATGGTACTGTAGGTGGTAGCAGCAATACAAAAGACTGCATAGCAATTACCTGCATGGCATGGGGCTGTACAGAAACAATCTAGCTCTTGACGTCAGCAAAATGCAGAGTGTAAAGAAGCCAAAATCAATCTGTGAGGTTTATTTTAAACTCTACATTGGCAGGATTTTGCTCCAGATTATTTTGAGAATCTGTGGGATTTCTGCAGAGGATTTCTTATTTCCTCCTTCCATTGTTAACTGGTTTCATCATGTAACAGAAATGTAAGAAAAGAGAAGGGTGAGGTGTGGAAACATATTATCCAGATGTTGCAGTGTATAATGGCAAGGGAAAAAAAACAAAGAGAGGAAGAACTGTGAAGGATGAGTCATATGAGTGGACAGAAACAAACCCCACCATGGAAACAGTCAGACAAAGGGAATGGTGTTGACAAGGTTTGGGAAGAGACCCTGCAAGATGTGCTAAGGTGGGTCGGGGAAAAGTATGATTCCCCTTTGCTTTTCATGGTCCTGAGAACACAGCCCAAACAATATTATATCCCCTGCATCCCACTTGGCTGGAACCCAGAGGGGTTATTTATACCAACCCAGAGCAAAGAAAATAAAGCAAATGACAGACCCCCACTCCTGCCCCAAATCAAATAGCAGCTTGAGGAAGATGTAAATCCTGCAACAAGCCCAGGAATATTGAAGCTCTCCTTCAATCCATTCCTGTGGCTAATGTTACACAGGTGGAGAGAGAAAAAAGCCACATCATCGCCTGATTTCTCCTCCACCGCCTCTGACTCCTCATTCATATGAAAAGATGCCTCTTCGCAGAGGCTGTTTCAAGGAGCAGATCAGCTAACCACTCCCCTTACTCCTTCCTGATCATTTCTGCTGTTCTGTGTAGGCGGTGCTATTGTCAGACTCTGAAAACCATCACGACTGAAGGAAAAAAGAAAATGAGTGTGGCAAGGAAAACAGAAACAAATGAGCTGCCATTTCTGAAAACAATCCAGGTCTGCCTTCCAGCTGGTTTTTGAGCAGCCACGCATTTCCATTGCCATACACACACACATACACACACACACACACACACAACCTACGGTTTGCTTCATTGCTACAAGCCAACAAATAACCCTACACACAAAATAGTTCAATCAGTGCATTGTAATAGCTAGAGAATTGAATGCAGTGACTGTATCTTCTGAAGATCAGAATATTTTGAATATTGAGGGAGTGAGGGGAGGGGAGATGACGTTCCAGAATAGCCTGATTAATATCCTTATATGCAAGACCAGATCTTTAACCAGTGTAAATCGACATTGCTCCATTGAAATCAGTGGAGATACTCTGATTTACACCAGCTGGGGATTTGGCCCAGCTATGTAAATGATGTATTTCGGGGCACAGAGTGTGTTACTGGCACGCACATGGTCCGTTGTGGGTTCTGTTGGAACACAACTAATTAATAACCATGATAACTCGTACCAAAGCCTTGGTATATAATTTATACATGTCCCTTCACTAGAGTAACTTGTTCAGCAGCAGAATACCAATACTTGGTACATAATTTATATAGGTCACCCAAAATATTTTGGTCCAATGAGATTGCACAGCCAGGAAGAAGGGGAGAGTGGTTGTGCTTCCCGCAAACCTGTTCAGGACCCCAGGCTGAGAACCATTAACTAATAAGACTTCCCAGTTTCTGATTAATACGATGATACATGCTAGGAAACTTCCATTTCTTTGTGAGAAGAGAATCAATACTCAGGGCCAAATCCTGCTCCCGTTTAAGGCAAAGTTTCCACTGACATCAATAGGAGCAGTATCAGTGGGAAAGAGTTCACATTTCAACCATATATTTGCAGAAAACGATTCTACTAAGAACTATGCAACTCGTATTATGCTCCTCTCTCCCCCGTCACCCTCCTGGTATATTATCAAAGGCAGATTGCCCACAGAGGACACAGATGCACTCCATTAGATGTAGTGCAAGTATTGTTAAAAATATCCCCTCTAATACCAACTACATGTTTACTTCTTTGTAACCTCACCAACTGTGACACTGTATAATTACAGATTGTTCAAGAGTCTCATCTACCCACTCAGTGCCAGAATGAAAAACAACTGCAAAAAAAAAAAAAACCAGCTCTAACCATGGGACCTATACCACATACTCTCTAAAAGCTCTGGAACATAATACACTCTATGTCTACGGTCAAAGTTCAAGGAGATTAAAGCCAATCAGCTGGCTAACTTTGCAGATGACTAATTATTTTTTTTTTTATCTCATCAATGAAAACCTTTTAATATATTGAAACTACTAAAAGCAAAAAAACACTAACACAGAGAGAAACAAGCAATAAAAAACGGATAAGGATTCACAAGTCACCTTTAATGACATTTCTTGTTTGAATACACATGCTTTCAAACACGATGATTTTTCCACTGGCTGAAATAATGGATTCTTCATGTTGTTATTATCATTATAGATGGTGTGTTAGTGCCCACAATGGTATGCTAGGGCTCTGTCCAAACATATAGGAAGATGATGTCCTGCCCCAACTACCTTGCAGATTAGGGTCCCCCCACATCCTGCAATCAGACCCACATATGTAGACCCTGAAGACCAGGCACAGCCCCAGTGACTTCAGGGAGACTCACTGTGGATAAAAGGAGCTGTCCACATATAGTTCTATTCCATCCTATATAGGTTCCTATAGAAACTTCAGTGGGCGAGGGGCATAGATCCAGCTGCAGAAGCTAGGTCTAAGAAAAGCTAATGGCAAACAAATAGATAACACATACAATCTGTTTTTTAAACAGAATTCAGCAGGTGCTTTGTTTTGAGCCTGGAAGTATGGTATGATTGCTTCAGTGAATCATGTGAATGCTTTAATTAAATTCTTTGTATATACTCTAGCTGTTGTTTAAAAACATTTAATTCTCCTTGGGGGGAAAAATATGGCAGAATAAGTCACTCTTTCCAAACTCACGTCTTCCATAATATACACAGTAAACTGTGAGGTAGGCAGGTGTTGCATGCTGATCATGGCTCCTGATTGGCTAAGAATGATACACAACCTTTTATTTTTTTGTTACCTCACCTCTCTCACTCTCCACCCCAGCCTGCTTTGCCCCACTCACCTGTTGTATCTTATCTTGCAGACTGTACACTCTTTGGGTTTAGGGACTGTCATTTATTATCTGTCTGTACAGTTTAGCACAATTGGGCCCCCATCTGGTTGGCCTCTAGGCACTTCCACAATCTAAATGACCAGTAATAAGTACACATGTAGATAATTATAATAATAAGGTGGGACACTGTGAATCCAAATATAAACTTAGTAGTGAAATTGTATCATTAGTTTGTGTTCAGTGTCGCGCTTGTCGGGTTATTATTTAAGGTTAGACTGTGGACCCTTTATCCCACAGGTGAGGAGTTAATCATCTCAATAGTTTCCTTGACATCAATGGGAATATTCAGATGAGTAAGTGATGACCAATAGGACTCAGGAGTTTACAATCTAGCCCCTCACATTGGTGCTTATTTTAACATAAATCCACATTTTCAAAAAGAACAAATCAGTAATAAACTATAAAATCCCGAGAGAGAGAGAGAGAGAGCTACAGTGTGGCTATGAACACATTTCTGTTTAGTTACATAACTAGATGAATGGGATTCATTAATCAAGTGGCCCTGTCTTAGCCTAATAAATTGGCTTTGCACTTACAGCATGTGTAATTATTTATACGAAAGCAGCATCCTGTTAACTACATGGGTTACTGCTAGAATGAGCACAGATTTCAGGAGCTGTTACCTATTCGCAGAAAGATCCTATAAACCCCTTTGTCCTGAACGGTGCTCTAGCTACAATTCATCACTGTGCTCCTTAGGCTTGAGCCCACAATGTGCTGTACAGTTCCTCAGAGGGGTGGCATGAGCACTCTCAAGCCCCCCTGAGACTCAGAAGGCTGAGGACACGCAGTACCTAGAATGATTGCAGCCGTAGGAGCTACTACTGCGTTTTTCTATCGTTCGGCAACATCAGCCCATCCTTTCTGTACAGTGAGGGGCATCTTCTCCCTCAGTAGAAATTGGGGTGACTCTACTGGCCTTTCTGATGACAGTGGAGCTACGCTAGTCTACATCAGCTTGACAAGCTAGCACTATGGTCCCATACTACATACAAACTATACTCAGCAAAATAGAAGAACTACGCAGCATCTCAAGAGCAGGCTGGGTGAGGATTTTTGTTCAGATAGATTTTCCTCACAATATTGATTTCCCACAGGGTGGGAAAAGGGGCAAAAAATAGCTTTATGGGGCAGATTCTCAGCTGATGTAAATTGTCTTCAATGGTGCTATGACAATTTACCCCAGCAGAGGATCTGCTCCATAGATATTCAGGCTTAGGGCCCAATCCTGCTTCTACCCACAACAATGGGAGCTTTGCTACTGACTTCAACAAGAGGCAGAGACAGCTATATACATTTCAGACTATCATTTACAGTTATACCTCCCCCAGTTCAATGCATTTTACTGGCGGCTGTGATCTGATGGCCACTTTGAAAAGTCAGTAAATACAGAATATGGCAGCCTACTTGCTTCAAGGATTCAGGATTTTGTTTCTGTCCATTATAGAAATATAATCCAGATCAATTATCGGTCTGAGGGTCCAGGTCTGGATTCCAGCCTGTCTCTCCATTGAAGTTCAGGGCTTTAATTTGCTGCCACGTATGGAGCACGTAGCACTGGTGCTCTGTGGTCTCAGCTGACTGTCTGTTTCCAGGTGCAATTCAGGGTCTTGATTTTATATTACAATACCCTGAGTCAGTGGTTTTCAATCATTGTATTCTAGCGGACAGACAACAGTTACCCCACCTCCTCACACCATGCCCTAGCACGGCTGTCATATCTCTAGTTTTTCTGTCTTATTCTCTCTCCTTCTCTGTTGTCATTCTTTCACCTTCCCCACTTTTCATCTTGTTTTCCTCTCCTCTTATTTATATTTGCTCTTGACTTTGTTTTATCCCCACCCCCACCCCCTCTAGTTCTCATTTACCTTTGCTTACCAGAAGGCCTAATGGTGCTGTAGGGGTAGATGTGTGACGGGAGGCCATTCATTGCAACGTATGTCAGGACGCATGCACTCTCTCAGCTAAACGCTGTCCTGGGAGAATAGGCACACACAGAGTAAGGGCTGCCAAGCAGCCTCCTGAACCTCTAGCGCTGTTCACATGCGTTTTATTTTGTTTTAGAATAAATAAGAAGAGCTCATCCACAAGCATCGTGGAGCTGGCTAGCATTCTGCCCACCATGACCTGTTTGCAAGGTGAATCCAGGATGCTGCAGTTTCGCTCACCCTCTCTGCAGGATGGTTGGCCCCTACGTTGGGAAACTTTGTGGTTTGGGTCATAGACCTTTTCTATTTCCATGCATCAACCCAGATATTGGGATCATTGGACTGTTCATACTAATCCCTGGAGTTTTAGAGCTGCTGCCAGGATATTCCCAATGAGTGCCCTAAGCCTGGAACTCATTTCACCCTTGGTCTAACAAAGCTGCAATTTGGTGACCTTTAGTTCACACTGTAGGGCCAATCTATTCACTCGGCACTTCCTGAGCAGGTGGCATTAAGCAGCGGGTTTCTTTTTGTGGGCTGGGATGTCCTGTTTGACCTTTGTCAATTCTTATTACCTTCATTGCACTATATGATGTTTTCAACTGATTCTAAATTCAACCAAAGAGTATTGATGCTAGAGCTGCTTGAAACTTTTCAATTTTTTAAAAAAATTTTAATAAAAGAGCCTTTATTCTAAAGCAAAGGTTTTTGAAAAAAATGCTCACATATGTGGGAAAAAATATTTTTTGTGAAAAAAATCTCTTTAAATTTTTATAATAAAAATGCTGTCAAATATTCCATTTACCAAAAATCCATTTTACAGTAAATGAAAAAGGTTGATAGGATTTTCAATAAAAAAAATTATATAAAAATATTTTTTGAAGGACAAAAATTTTTGAAAGAAAAAAGTTTGTTTCAAACTGAAACTAGACCCACTTTATTTTTATTTTTTGGTGACAATGGGTTTGTATATTTCAGCCAGCTCTAATAGATGGCACATATTTTACAAATCATAAAGAAATCAAGCAAAAGCTTTGGATGCCTAGCAGATGCTTCATAGTTGCTGCAATTGTGACGACAAAAGTTGACCAGAAGACACGTCCCCTGCATTCTCTCTCAAAATATTCCCTCTCATTACCACTCACTCAAGGTCTTCTTTACGCTCCTTCAATTCACATACCAACCTTCCACTGCCCATGCTCACTCACATCTTTCACTTCTTCTGTGAAAGCTTCTGGCACTGCTCCTCTCACCGTTGCTGTCTCCAGGCCTTCTGGCACGTGGACTATTGTATCCACCTGAGTTAGCTCTACCACAGGGCCTTGGGAGGTGGCTGCCCTTCCTTTGCCACACTCTCTCTCTCTCTCTTCCTCCCCCCATCCCCTGCACACAAACACTTGGGAGAGAATCACAGCGTCTTTGTCAGGAAAACTCAGGCAGTTTCCCTTGAGGAATTTCCTATAAAACATCCTAGGGGAGCCGCAGAATTCTCTGGGGATGAGGCCTTCATACCATACCAGTAGATCCAGGAAAGAGAGGGGAATTGTTCTGCAGGGATGGTTGCAATGATGCCCAGCTGTTCTGGCTGCTGTACCACATGGCTTCATGGCTCTGCCATTGGCTGAGCACCTGTAGCTGCTTGATAGAAGCCATGGAGGAATACTAGGGCCATTAATGTCAATCGAACTATTCACGTGCTTACAGTTATGACTGTGCTTAAGTCATTTGTTGTATCAGGGCCTGGCTGAATACTTAAGGTATTCCCAATCTCATATGGCATAGTGCATTTATAAAAGTGTGAGAACTGTCATTTTCCTGAGTTAGCTTTAGGGTATTAAACATAAAATAAAAGCCACTGAATGAACAGTTTAAAAATATAATTATTTGGTTCACAAAAACATGACCTACATTTTCTGTGACTACAGATTGCTAATGTGTTTCCATTTTAATGTATCTTAGAGGGAATCACTTCCACAGAACAATCATATACGTTCTCTCTCTCTCACACACACACACACACAGTATTTTCAACAAACTGCATCTCTTAGACATTTCTGGGCTTTAAGCATCATCAAGTCCCTAATGACACATCTTTATCTTGTTTTGTTTTTGTTTTTTAATGGAGTTTGATGAATACTCTACCATTGTAAGAGGGTTGGGATGGGAAATGCAGTTTTCATCTTAACCATGTTCTTCACCGTAAAACCTTTTAATAACAGAGAATAATAATAATAGTGGTCAGTCTAGAAATTGGTCTCTTAGAAATTGACAGATGGTCAAAGCAGGTAATAACAGGTGTTTTCAATGTTTGCCTTTTTGGTATTCACTGTATTTAATTAATTTGCTCGGTTTACTGTTTTTAGTTTCTTGTTGGTTCTTAAACAACAGAACATTTTGCTTAATAACCCTGGAAAACAGGGCATGATCATACCTATGAATCATATGGGGGTTACTGTGTATTTCATCTTCATTTCAGAGCTCCTACTTAAGTCATTTACTTCTCCCTGAGGAAGAATCATGAAGCAGTTGAAACTGTAGGGTGTGAAAGCATAAACCCCACTTTAAAATTTGCAGAAATGCTTCTGATTGGTTTACATTTATTTCAGTGCTGGGTAAATTGCTTGATGAGTGGCTGAATTGAATACCGGACTTCAAAGGAAAATGGTGGTGCTGATTCTCCTCTCACTAATGTCAGGATCCTTTAAGATACTCAGTGCCCTCTCCTTCAATGGATTTTCAGTGAGAGCTGCAGGAGCTCCACACTTTGCAGGATCAAGCCCTTATACTGGGTCACAACAAAAGTAACTCTACTGAAATCCATGGCGCCACACAGGCTTAAAACTAGGTTGAGAGAAGAATCAGGCCCATATCTCTAAGCCAGATCAATAATTTTCCTGTTCACATCTGTCCACTAAGGTCTGATATAAAGAGGGTTTAAATCATTTTGTCACTAGTATGTGAAAATCTAAAATATTCTTATTTATGCCCAGGCAGCATCTGTTGTGATAATATCACTGATACATATAGAAAAATATTAACATTTAAGTAGCATAGTACACACTGTACCTCCTAACTGATGTGTGTGTTGGAGATTAGGGAAGTTAAATGACTCATCCAAACCTGCTTACTTCCCCACTACCTAAACTTTAAAGGATCAGCTGCACTGTTCATGTAGTGAATGCCAGCTGGGGAATTACATGTGTGCAATTACATTCTGGTTTTCACTTGGATGAAATAGGCACAATGTACATGTAACAGGAACTGAACACCCCTCTCCAGCCAAATCCAATCAAAGCCATTGACTAGAGACCCAAATTGTGCACCGTCTGCAGACAGAGGGTCGTAGGATCATATTTGGGCAAAGACTCCTTTTACTAAGTGAACAAAAAAACCGGGGTTTATTAGCTAGTCCACTGGCCAGACTAGCCACCACAACCCTTCCCCCCCACCCCCACCCATGGCAGTGCAGGGGACAATTTCCTGTCTAACAGTCATAGAAAATACCACTTTGAGTGTTTATATCCTATTTTGTCTCCAAACAAAAATAAATAAATAAATAAAAATACCCCACGGGGTCACAGAGTTCAGTGAAAATCCTACAAGCTTTTTCCTGAACCAATAATAGATAGTGACCTCTGGCCCTCACTTTGCATAAGAATTAACATCAG
This sequence comes from Eretmochelys imbricata, assembly GCF_965152235.1. NCBI lineage: Eukaryota > Metazoa > Chordata > Testudines > Cheloniidae > Eretmochelys > Eretmochelys imbricata. The sequence continues at coordinate 249,552,704 of NC_135573.1, forward strand.
TATTCAGGAGTCACTGCTGCGACTGGGGACTACGCAAATGCCAGATTCTGATTTAAAACTCTGATTTTTTTTTTAAGAACCCAAAAGAAAAGGGGGGGGTGGTTGGAGCTCATCTGCATTACAGATCAGGTCTCTTTGAGAAAATCAACCATCCATAATTCATTACATGTTTCCTGCAGGGCCTGGAGACAGCAGAGATCCTAGCAACAGAGTCATAGCAACAGCAGCAAATCCCAGCCAATCCAGTGTCAGGCTTTCTGATCCCACTTAACCAATCAGGGAGAGCGACAGAGACAGAAATATTGTCAACCAACTGGTAATACTGTCCTGAGCCTAGTTTTCTACTAATCTGCTATTGGAATTCTCACTAACAACTAATACATTGACTGGGACAAAAATATCTGAGGCCATGTCACTGATGTGCTGATTTTTTCTAAAGGAAATGCTGTGTAAATCTGACATTCTTTTCAATAAAACCTTAAAAATACAGCTAGATTAAGTACAAAATATGTTATTAAAATATTAAGTTGTTTGATTGATTCTAGAGGAATAATAATATTGATACTTAAGATTGGTTTATTGTAAACAAGAAACTACATTTTAAAATGCTCTTTTATCCCAAGAATCACTGATCTGTTGAGAACAACTACTCTTGAAATGTTTTACACTATTTTTATGGTTAGCCACAAAGCCTATAGGAACCTCATCATCTTTTTTTAACATCATCAGATGCTGAGCTGTAAGAAACGGCCTAATGGTGAATGCGTCCTCATATTGTCCAGACCTTTATAAAGCTGAAATAGACAAGCTACTACAACTCAAGTCATAACACTTTACAAATAAAATATACTATGAGATCTCCCTTTACAATGGTCAGTTTGTGAATTAGATTTGTAACATTCTATATCTACAATCATAATCATAATTTTGTGAATGCTAATAATTTATCTTACATCATGTGATATGCTGGCTGTCCTGAAATGACACCAGGGAGAACAAAGAAAAGAAATTGCAGAAGACATATGGAGCCAAAATGCAATAGAAAACAATAACAAATGCATTGGGGTATAATCTATACTTTGAAACAAAAGGGTTTAGAAGAAAGAAAGAAAGAAAGAAAGAAAGAAAGCCCTGAGCCCTTGTACATGCAATTCTGATATAAGGTCATAACAGCATTACAAGCACCAACTCAAACTCATGTGATTTCCATCATGTTTTCTTTGAGAGGGAGAAATGATATGAGTTTTGTTTAGATTAAATAAGGCTACTATGGACATAAACACTCTCTGACAATTAAAGGTATAGGACTGTGGTTTATGAAACGTATCTGTAAAAGAATATGATTTTAATCATGGCTGTCAAAAGAGAATAGTTGTACTTGGAATAATTTGCACTTAATCTAAGTTTAAAAAGTGATGCTATATTTGCATGTATGTTCTGTACAGACAAGCAGATAAAGAGGCATATAAATCCTCATATAAACTTTTATCTTTTATTATTTATCTTTGGTAAAAATGAAAAGCAATAATTTACCCCAGCTGAACATTACACTTGAAGCCAAGATATGGTAGGTTATCTGAGTAAATGTCTTGCCCCTCAACCTGAAGGCTTATCCTAAATTCCACTTTAACGCATACGTTACTCAGCTAGTGAAAACCAAGATTAGAAGATTTGCTATGGATGCTTCAAAGTACATTTTGGGATCCAGTGCCCTATGTTGAACTTTACAGATGATGCATAAATTGACTAAAGCTGTGAAGGCTGCCAGGGGATGATTGAAAAAATATTCCAATCTCCCCCCATGTATTTTATAAAGTATTGCAAATGACCTGCTTTGTCAGGTGATGCTGCTTGAGATTCCACAGATGAAAAGCTTCCCAACTACTTTTTGGTACCAATAAGTGGCTAAGATCCCTGTATTAATAATTCAGTATCCCAGGAAATCAGTAAACCTACTTATAATGTTTTTCTTTTATTTAAAGTTGGCTGTTTTTCCTCCAATCTGAAGAGAAGCCATTCAAGATTATTTTACAGCAGGCTTTTTGCAGGGGTTCAAACTGAAATCAAAATATTTATGCTACCTGATAAAAAAATAACAATAGTTCACAATGAAAGTGCAGTTACTGACTGAAATTTGAGTTTCAGTTCCTTGGCAGGGTGACTCTATTTAGCAATTTCATATTTTGTTTGCAATTAGACACAAAATAAGAGGGGAATTTGAACATCAGGCCTATATGACTGTTCATTAAAATCACCTAATGAACCCTGTGGTCTACATAGTTAAAAATAAGAAATTGCCTTCCGAGATGGTTAAGCGGTCCCATACCTTCATCCTTAACTTTGACGGATTTAGCACAGAGCTAGAGACATGCTCATATTGAAAAAGCACAGTGCTCTCTAATGAGCTGTTAGAATCATACAACGTAAGCTAATGGTTTTCTTATCCTTTTATTCTGATAAAAGTTTTTGGTAGAAATCAAAAGATCTCAGCATTTTAAGTGGATTTGCACTTTCCATTTGCGGAGGGGAACATACAATGGGTAAAATTCATTGAATAAGTCTTAACAAGCAGCTGTGTGGAAATAACTTTACTAAATAAACATGATTTATAAGAAATTCTTGTACGTTCAGTTCAAGACAAAGTGCAGAACACAGAAGGACTGATTCTGCTCCCCTTGAAGTCCATGAATAGTAATGGCTCCAGCGGGCAAAACTGAACTCTGCACAGAGACCGAGTATAAGGGCACCACTTCAAACCAAGCTGTAGAATAATGCATTCTTTTTATTTGTAAAGACTAAATTCTCCTCTTGTAAATGAGCATAAAGTGATGATTAAAGTCATCCATGGTGAACTCAGCTATAGTGAAACTGCATTGAATAATAACATCAATAATATTTTGCACTTCTATAGAGCCTTCTGTTCCAGGATCTCAAAGCATTTTCCAGTAATTAACTAATCAAGCCTCACACCGTCCCTTTTGGGATAGGCAAGATAGGGAATAAGGATTAAGTCAGTCCACACTAAAGTGCAGCCACCTCTGCAGCAGTACTTTAACATGAAAGTCCTGAATAGTTTCAGTGCATTGAAATGTGCACATTGCAATCATAGATCTAGTAGATGACCATCTGCTTAAAGGAAAGCTGTTCTGATTTTTTTTTCTAATGACTTCGCTATAAATTGGTTCCACTGAAACAAACCTGGAGTGTATCAAAGAAATCAGCAAAAAGCTGGTGAACATTGCACATGCAGGTTCTAGGCACACGTTTCATTTTAATTTATGTTGCCTAATTTGTTTTCCTTTTATGAGCAAATGGGGAAGGAGAAGCCCATGTGGCTTTTGTGAGCAGCTTACTGCTGCTCTCTTTTAAAATACCAAAGGCTGTGTTTTTAATACATCTTGATAATTTAGGAATGTGTGTTTTCCACTTTAACCGTAGGGCCAATTCTGGCTTCAAGATAAGCATGCATGGTGCAACTCCTGTTTCCGTTGGCTCCTAGTTGCCTTCGCTCCTATTTTTCTTCTCTGAAGGAAGAAAAGAACAGATCCTTGACTTCAATGAGAACTGCACATTCGTATCTCTGAGCGGAATTCAGCCCTAAGTCTTAAAACTCAGAAGATCATCTGTGAAAGCATATCTCTGGGTGAGGAATCTAACTCTAATCCTCAGTGATCTTTCTGGGGAGCAATCAAATGACTGCAGCACAGAGAAGGCCTGATCCAGAGCACATTGAATCAGTGGTAAGACTCCCACTGACTTCAGTGGGCTTAAGATCAGGCCCTATAGGAATAATTCACAACAATTAGAATCCGGAAGGGCAATTAGGAAAGCAGATGACTATGTCTTGTTTAGTATCAGAGGGGTAGCCGTGTTAGTCTGGATCTGTAAAAGCGGCAAAGAGTCCTGTGGCACCTTATAGACTAACTTATAGTCTGTTAGCCTATAAGGTGCCACAGGACTCTTTGCCGCTTATGTCTTGTTTAGCATTTGCAAGTGAAACAGGCCCATTTGTAGCCACAGCAGACACCTTCACCAGTGTAACTGAACACGGAATCTGGCTCTATATCTATATTTCACTTTTATTTTATTTTTGTAAAAGCTTTGCTCAGCCAGTTCCACAGTGCCCTGGCAGCCTGTGGCACATCTTCGAAAGCCTTCACAGATAAAACTAGAAACTTCCCCTTAGTTATCGTCTCCTTCCAAAATGGGGGCCCGGTAATTAGTTCCTCCATAGACAGAGGGAGAGAAAAGAGGTGAGCCAGGAACAACCCCTCCCTTCTTTGGGGGAAGGGGAAGGAAGGGCAGGAGTCTGTCCATCCACAGAGCGGACCATGACATTGATACAGAGTATTCCTCCCTTCTGATGGAACAGAGTCAGGGAAAGTGACTCTTGCTGTGCCTTCTGCCAGGGAGCCAGTAAAATAATCATTGATCTGCCCTTCCTTTCCTCCAAAGCCAAGTCAAGGGAATTAATGAAAACCAGTCTCCATTTTTTCCCCTCACCCAGGAAAGCAGGAGAAAGGGAGTCTTTTCCTTTAAGGAGGCTGGCTGCTCAAGTAATAACCCTTAGTTTCTTCTTCCCTCATGGGAAACAGCATGTAGCCCTACATAGACCTCCTGCATCCACAAAGGGGCTGGAAGAGTGACAGCGCAGTGGGCAAGGAAAATGGCTCACAGCGAGGCTGCATGTGGCCTGTAAGGTTTGCTTTGTAAAGGGGCTCGCTAAATGAACCCTGCTGTTTGGTTCACAAAGCCTGGAAGCAAACCAGGCCTGGTTCACTGAGAGGTTCAAGTCTGTTTGACCTGCCGCCCCCAACAACCCCTCATTATTTCCCACCAAGCCCGAGGCCATCCCTTTGAAGAAGGGAGGGAGGGGCGGCTGGAGGTTTGTTGGAGGCAGAAGGCATATTTGGGGGCTAGCAAGGAAAGCTGGCTGTGAGACAGGGGGCTATGGCAGCCCCTGGGTGAGCTGGGTGAGCAATTGCTGCCCATATCTGCTGAAGTTCACAGAAGCATTGAGTCTTGAGTCCAAGGCTAAGTGTGAATGGGTTTGAGCTTGAAGGCACACACTTCGCACACACAGCTCTTCTCCATGCTGGGTAAAGTGAGGGTCTCTCATTGTCTCCCCTCCCTCTTCAAAAGGGTTTGAATTTGTGTCTCAGATCCACACAGGGTGGATCGGGGGGAGGGGTGACCGTTGGTTCTTTCTGCCAAAGGGAATCTGAGAAAATGACCCCTTGCCCTTTAGCTCCATGGGGGCTGGGGAGAGGTCGGGAGGAATGACTCCTGGTCCAATCTTTTTCTCCACAGGGGTTGGGAGGGGAAAAAAAGGACTCAAGGAATATGTGATGAGTGGGATTTCAGGCTTCTTCTGAAAAGGGAGCACATTTACCCACAGCCCCTGTAAGAAAAAAAACCAGCCCTGCAGAAACATGTAAATCCATTTCAAGCAAGAATGAGCCTCAACTCTGTGGCCAAGAAATCAGGAAAGAGAATGAAAAAAATATAAGAAACAAATTTTAAAAAAATCAGGGACGTAAAGCAAAATCAGGGGGTGTCCTCTGAAGAGGTGTAATCAAGACTCCGTTATCAGTTGTAATGATGTTGATTAAAGAAAACAGTGCAGAAGTCAGCTCAACTATTTTTATTTTTAAATGGCATGATTTTTCCTTACAAATCTCCATGCTGAACATGGACAAATCGAAGGAAGATGTGGATTGTTTAAAGACAATCAGGTTAAAAGGCATGGAGAAAAAAAATTCTAAATAAGCATGCTTGTTTGTTTTTCAATGGCATGTGCAGAAATCATTGGGAAATGGGAATGCTTATAAATAGAAATGAAAAATATGCAGAAGAGATGCCCTCCAAATTTTAGCCAGTCTAGCCACCACTCTGCTGAAGATCCACTTCTTGCACAATAGTCAATAATATAATGATAAGAACATAGGAATTGCCACACTGGACCAGGCTTGCAAGCTATTTCTGACAGTGGCCAGTACTGCTTTAGAGGAAGATGCAAAACAAAACTATAGTAGGGGGTTACTTCCTGACCTCCATCAGCTAGAAGATGATTTATATTCTAATGTATTTCTTTTTTAATGTTCGAATTGAAAATCAATCTCCCTTCCTACAAATGTCCTATTTACTTCCTACACTGGACTTCCCTATATTGTTTAGGCCAAAAGCTCTTCAGAGCAGGGACCATCTGTATTTTCCGTCATGTTGAGGGCAGAACATATTGTTAGTGCTTAACAAATAATACCAATGAGAGAGACTCTAAAGGTTCAGTGTTTGGGTTTGGTTTGGATCTGCAGCCTGAAGGAGGTCACATGTTTATTCAAAGCCTTTTGACCATTGTAACGTTGTGCTGGAAGTCTCAGGGGAATCATTTGTCCATGAGATCCGTACCATCACTACCATATCAGGATGGAAATGCCTTCAGAACTGCCTTTGCCTTATGACTTTCAGAGTCTGAAAGAGTGAATAGTATACATCAGAATGGGTGGGGGAGGGAAATATATCCAGTTCCAGGTCTTTAAGGAGGTTTAAGTTTAGTTTTCTGAATAGGCTTAGGTTTGACAGCAGGAAGATAGGACTTATTTTTTCCAACTAGTTGCCCTTCTGCTCTGCTCATGTGTCCTTCCTGAACTGCCATGTGCCGGAGAAAGTGGAGCTATGCCCTCATCCACTGCTATACCAAGCACTTACTAGTCAAGATGTGTTTTCACAGTTACAAGGTTTCTACTGCCTTCTCTCCTTTTTAATTTGCCATTTAAAAACAGCAAGATTTTGAATGAGACTCAGCTGCTCGTTCTCTCTCTCTCTCTCTCTCTCTCTTTTTTTTTTTTTTTTTGGTTAATTAAATATAATCAAATCACACAAAATATCATAGGGTGGAAATCAAGAGAAGAAATCTAGAAGCCAAACTCCCCAGTTAGGGAAGGAGTCTCTATACAGTTAGCTACCTTTTTCAATGAATCTGAAAGCCAGCTTACTGCTTGCTATTGAAAACCATGCCCCAGCCCCACTCACACGTAGACACACACTCTAGGGGCTGACGCGTGTGATAATTGTTGGGAAGATAAAGTACCTGCACACCCGTTGATTTCATTTTGATGCTATGGAAGCTTCAGGCTCATGACTGTGCTGTTTTCTCATTCCAGGCTTGATATATAGACTAAATATGCGTAGGAGAGAAGAACATTTTCATCAAAAACACACTGTGCAACATAGCCCATAAAGCAACAATAGCACATTTACAACATAGCTGAGACATTTTAAAAGCTCAGCTGAGTATCTGGACACTGGTGCTTGGAGGAGAGTTGAGAAGGGGAGCACAGATATGATAGTGACAGCTCCTTTGCACTAGACAAGGCCTGCAGCCACAGCACCATGTAGGAGAACTGGGAACTGGAGCTACGGCTCTCTTTGTTCCAAGGGGTGAAAATACATGGGAAAGAGAAAGCGGTTCAAAGAATGATTATTGTAGATGCTTGGAAATTATGTATGGCCACATTGAATGGTCAGAAATCTTGTTGTATTCTCCAGTCCAGACTCAATTAGCATTTGATTTCTAGAAGCATGGCAATCTTGTACATTCTTTTCACTAACAGCATGTGTTCTATATTCATAGGAAATGAAAGTTGCGTAATGTTTAAATTTCAGCTGCATGCTTTGTAGAATTAATTTAGCCAGTCAAGGCAAAACTACTTTTAAATAATATTAAACTGACAAAAACATGGAACACACAGGGATGTCAGAGTTCATTCCTCACCTGCTGGAACTAGATTCCACTGGTGTCATTGGAGGGTCCTGAGATACCAAGTGATGGCCTATTCTAGAACTGCTTAAACTATTAGTCAGGAATAATTCCGTGGAGGTCTCAGCCTTTTCCATAATGCCACCCCCTTTCCTCACACTAAGACCCACCCCCTTTTTGATCCAGGATACAGCTGCAGCTCCTCTCCCATTTAGTACTATGGGCAGCAGGGTGGCCACTCACAACACCCCATTACCTGCAGGCTGATAACCCCTGGAATAGTTTATCCCGTGGGTTCAGCCCATTTTTCTCATCACTTTGATTCTGAAGGATTTCTTCATCAGTTGCGACTGTTTGATAGTTGGGGAACAATTTCAGGGAATTGATCTTTGACTATTCACTCCACGCTAGCCACACTGGGTGACTGGTCACATGGCCTGGTTTATACTTTGTGATTGGGCAACTGAAATTCTGTAAACAGGAAACTATGGAATGACAGCTAAATGCTCTTGTACACATACAAGTACCCTATTAGCATACAAATGCAAGTATTCATAGGAAGAACAATTATTCCCCAATTAAAATCCCATTCACACAAATGTGTGCAAATAGAGAAGAAAAAGGGGCATGACCAAGGCTGGCTCATTTGGAGTGGGATTTTTCAGTTAATATGTTTGTGAATGTATTTCCCCAGTATTTGTGCAAGCTCTGCTATATACCAGGGGCTCCCTTACTTAAAGCCAATACAGTACTATGGTATTCTACAGCCTTGGTTCAAAGCACAACTTCCAGTAATGTTCTTAAGATGTTTGGAGTCTTTTCTGTAGAATGCTGTATTGCTTTTATTTGGAAAGGCGAAATTCTCCTCTCACTGTCAATATATTTCCTTGGGCAAGGTTCACACATACTGTGCAAAGTCAGAGTAAATTAGCTTTGTATGGAGGAGGATGGCAGCATAGGGTTTGTGAAGACTCCCTCTTAGAATCATAGAATATCAGGGTTGGAAGGGACCTCAGGAGGTCATCTAGTCCAACCCCCTGCTCAAAACAGGACCAATCCCCAGCTAAATCATCGCAGTCAGGGCTTTGTCAAGCCTCACCTTAAAAACTTCAAAAGAAGGAGATTCTACCACCTCCCTAGGTAACCATTCCAGTGCTTCACCAACCTCCCAGTGAAAAAGTTCTTCCTAATATCCAACTTAAACCTCCCCCACTGCAACTTGAGACCATTACTCCTCGTTCTGTCACCTGCTACCACTGAGAACAGTCTAGATCCATCCTCTTTGGAACCCCCTTTCAGATAGTTGAAAGCAGCTATCAAATCCCCCCTCATTCTTCTCTTCCGCAGACTAAACAATCCTAGTTCCCTCAGCCTCTCCTCATAAGTCATGTGTTCCAGTCCCCTAATCATTTTTGTTGCCCTCCGCTGGACTCTTTCCAATTTTTTCACATCCTTCTTGTAATGTGGGCCCCAAAACTGGACACAGTACTCCAGATGAGGCCTCACTAATGTCGAATAAAGGGGAACGATCACATCCCTCGATCTGCTGGCAATGCCCCTACTTATACATCCCAAAATGCCATTGGCCTTCTTGGCAACAACGGCACACTGTTGACTCATATCCAGCTTCTCATCCACTGTAACCCCTAGGTCCTTTTCTGCAGAACTGCTGCTGAGCCATTCGGTCCCTACTCTGTAGCGGTGCATGGGATTCTTCCGTCCTAAGTGCAGGACTCTGCATTTGTCCTTATTGAACCTCATCAGATTTCTTTTGGCCCAATCCTCTAATTTGTCTAAGTCCCTCTGTATCCTATCCCTACCCTCCAGTGTATCTACCTCTCCTCCCAGTTTAGTGTCATCTGCAAACTTGCTGAGGGTGCAATCCACGCCATCCTCCAGATCAATTATGAAGATATTTAACAAAACCGGCCCCAGGACCAACCCTTGGGGCACTCCACTTGATACCGGCTGCCAACTGCACATGGAGCCATTGATCATTACCTGTTGAGCCCGACAATCTAGCCAGCTTTCTATCCACCTTATAGTCCATTCATCCAGCCCATAATTCTTTAACTTGCTGACAAGAATACTGTGAAAGACTTTATCAAAACCTTTGCTAAAGTCAAGGAACAACACGTCCACTGCTTTCCCTTCATCCACAGAGCCAGTTATCTCATCATAGAAGGCAATTAGATTAGTCAGGCATGACTTGCCCTTGGTGAATCCATGCTGACTGTTCCCGATCACTTTCCTCTCTTCTAAGTGCTTCAGAATTGATTCCTTGAGGACCTGCTCCATGATTTTTCCAGGGACTGAGGTGAGGCTGACTGGCCTGTAGTTCCCAGGATCCTCCTTCTTCCCTTTTTCAAAGATGGACACTACATTAGCCTTTTTCCAGTCATCTGGGACTTCCCCCGATCGCCATGAGTTTTCAAAGATAATGGCCAATGGCTCTGCAATCACATCTGCCAACTCCTTTAGCACTCTCGGATGCAGTGCATCCAGCCCCATGGACTTGTGCTTATCCAGCTTTTCTAAATAGTCCTGAACCAGTTCTTTCTCCACAGAGGGCTGGTCACCTCCTCCCCATGCTGTTCTGCCCAGTGCAGTAGTCTGGGAGCTGACCTTGTTCGTGAAGACAGAGGCAAAAAAAGCATTGAGTACATTAGCTTTTTCCACATCCTCTGTCACAAGGTTGCCTCCCTCATTCAGTAAAGGGCCCACACTTTCTTTGACTTTCTTCTTGTTGCTAACATATCTGAAGAAACCCTTCTTGTTACTCTTAACATCTCTTGCTAACTGCATTTTGTTCCTGATTTCACTCCTGCATGCCTGAGCAATATTTTTATACTCTTCCCTAGTCATTTGTCCAATCTTCCACTTCTTGTAAGCTTCTTTTTTGTGTTTAAGATCAGCAAGGATTTCACTGTTAAGCCAAGCTGGTCACCTGCCATATTTACTATTCTTTCTACACATCGGGATGGTTTGTCCCTGTAACCTCAATAAGGATTCTTTAAAATACAGCCAGCTCTCCTGGACTCCTTTCCCCCTCATGTTATTCTCCCAGGGGATCCTGTCCATCAGTTCCCTGAGGGAGTCAAAGTCCGCTTTTCTGAAGTCCAGGGTCCGTATTCTGCTGCTCTCCTTTCTTCCTTGTGTTAGGATCCTGAAGTTGACCATCTCATGGTCACTGCCTCCCAGGTTCCCATCCACTTTTGCTTCCCCTACTAATTCTTCCCAGTTTGTGAGCAGCAGGTCAAGAAGAGCTCTGCCCCTAGTTGGTTCCTCCAGCACTTGCCCCAGGAAATTGTCCTCTACACTTTCCAAAAACTTTGTGGATTGTCTGTGCACCGCTGTATTGCTCGCCCAGCAGATATCAGGGTGATTGAAGCCTCCCATGAGAACCAGGGCCTGCGATCTAGTAACTTCCGTTAGTTGCCAGAAGAAAGCCTCGTCCACTTCATCCCCCTGGTCCAGTGGTCTATAGCAGACTCCCACCACGACATCACCCTTGTTGCTCACACTTCTAACCTTAATCCAGAGATTCTCAGGTTTTTCTGCAGTTTCATACTGGAGCGCTGAGCAGTCATACTGTTCTCTTACATACAATGGAACTCCCCCACCTTTTCTGCCCTGCCTGTCCTTCCTCAACAGTTTATATCCATCCAGGACAGTACTCCAGTCATGTGAGTTATCCCACCAAGTCTCTGTTATTCCAATCACATCATAATTCCTTGACGGTGCCAGGACTTCCAGTTCTCCCTGCTTGTTTCCAAGGCTTCTTGCATTTGTGTACGGGCACTTAAGAAAACTCGCTGATCGTCCCTCTTTCTCAGTATGAGGCAGGAGCCCTCCCCTCTCGCACTCTCCTGCTCTTGCTTCCTTCCGGTATCCCACATCCCCACTTACCTCAGGGCTTTGGTCTCCTTCCCCCAGTGAATCTAGTTTAAAGCCCTCTTCACTAGGTTAGCCAGCCTGCTTGTGAAGATGCTCTTCCCTCTCTTCGTTAGGTGGAGCCCGTCTCTGCCTAGCACTCCTCCTTCTTGGAACACCACCCCATGGTCAAAGAATCCAAAGCCTTCTCTCCAACACCAGTGGAGAGAACTGTAGTGGGTGTGGCTTGCTTTCTGAGCAGCTTTTATGGCCAATAGCCTCTTGCAATTTGCAAATCTACTAACCACATTCACAACCCCTCTGCCCTCACCATGCACTTCTATAGAGTGGGCTGGGGTGGCCCCCTGGCTGTTAAGGGTGCGGCCTACTGTATAGGTCACTGGACTTCGGAGACGTAGGCTCAATTCAAACCTCAACCATTGGTTTGCTAGGTGACCTTGGGCAAGTCCCTTTCCTCGTCGTGCCTTAGTTTCCCCATATGTTTCCCTCCTTTGTAAAGTTCTTTGAAATTTATGAATGAAAAATGTTATACAAGAGTTGGCTGTTAAAATCCTCTGCTTCTATCCGTTATCCTGCATTCAGCTGTACTATAGTAATTCCACTGACCTTTGGCCATCTGGGAGTTGGAGAAGCATTTCACCAATTATTATTAATAGGGCTTATGCTTGCAGCCAGGAAGAAAACATGGGTCTGATTCAAAGCCCTTTGAAGTCCAGGGGAGTTTTTCTATTGACTTCAAGTGGGCTTTGGATCAGGCCCTATATGGACTGTATTATCTGAGCAATACAGATGGAATGAAAAATAGAATGGCAATAATGTGGACAAAAATGCAGCTGTAACTAGCTACTATAAATTGCCACTCCATCACTGACTGGTTTCCCCAACTTTAATTCCCTTGATATGTGGTTTCTTTGTCAAAACATTTCCTAGAAATGAATAAGGTCTTTGAAACCTCAGCAGCATAGCTATTTATTCGAGATCATGTAAATACATACCTATATGGAAGTGGGCTTTGTTAATTATGCATTCGTGAGTAATAATGGCTTCTTTGTACCAGTGGCGGATTTAGAGTTAGTGGGGCCATGTGCGCAGCTTCATTTTCAGCCCCCCCTGGGGACCCAGCCAAGAAAAAGAACATTCTCTTTTATCTCCCCCCCCTCATATTTCATTCTTTTTTTCTTCATCCTCCTCCTATATTATAAGTAATGGGAAGTAAATGAAAATAAAGTGAGGTACCTTGATTGGGGCAGGGGGGTGGGGTGCAGGACAGGGGGCGGAGGGCGGGCTGTGGGCTGGGGCAGGGGGTTGGGATTCAGGAGGGGAGCAGGGGGGTGGTGCTTACCTTGGGCAGCATAGCTCCCAAAGTGACCGGCACACAAACCCCTCTGGCAGAGGCTCCTAAGTGAGGGGGCAGAGGGCCTCCACGCACTGCTGCCCAGAGGCGCTGCCCCTGCAGCTCCCATTGGCTGCACTTCCCGGCCAATGGTAGCTGCAGAGTCGGTTCTCGGGGTAGGGGCAGCGCGCGGAGACTCCTTCCCCCCAGGGGCCACAGGGACATGCTGGCCACATCCATGAGCGAAACGGTGAGAAGGGAGGGAGGCAAAGTGGGCAGGGAGCCACCTTAGCCCCGCTGCTGTCATATCTCTGTGCACCCCTTGGAGTGGGAAGCAGCAGCTCTCTGTACACTGCCCGGGGTGGGGGCAGCACACAGAGCTGCCCCCCGTCTCCACCACCATCAGGGACATGCAGAGACGTGCCAGCAGCTGGCCACTTCCGAGAGCGGCATGGGGCCACCAGCCACGGCATGCAGGCAGCCTGTGCCTGAGCCCTGTTGCACCGCCGGCCAGGACTCAGGACAGGTTGTCAGATATTTGTCCTGCATTTTGGGGGCCCCCTTGTGGTTGAAGACCCCATGCCACCACACAGGTTGTTTCATGGTAAATCCACTCCTGCTTTGTACCCATTACAGCTAGCCAGATGTGTACAGGTTTTGGGTGGATACACCAATTTCTTAATGTGCAGACACATTTTATTGATGTGAAAGACCATATGGCTTATCAGGTAAATGTGTACACAGTATAGTACAACAATTCTAAACCATGATAATATTTATCAAACATGATACTAGGGCTGAAAGAGTCAATATAGCCTCTTATCTAAGCCTGCAATTTGGTATACATGCTACCTCTTCAAACATGAAGCATTTACATACCAAACTAATTTCTTGGTGAAACCATAGAATCATAGAATATCAGGTTGGAAGGGACCTCACAAGGTCATCTACTCCGACCCCCTGCTCAAAGCAGGACCAATCCCCAATTTTTGCCCCAGATCCCTAAATGGCCCCCTCACGGATTGAACTCACAACCCTGGGTTTAGCAGGCCAATGGTCAAACCACTGAGCTATCCCTCCCCCATATTTAGACAGTTTTTGTAAAAGTGAATTTTTGACAAGATATTTATTAAGATCCACTGGACATAGTGTGGTGCATGAACAACTTTGGGAGATACTTAGTATTTATCTGATGGACTGTAAGTAACTCTGAAGGCACTGTTAGGCTTTTATCAGCTAAACACATATTTGATATGCCCAGCGAATTTGAAAAAGCAAAATATTTGCTGAATAATTTCCCATGCTGGACTTCTTGGCGTGCTTAGAACCACAGCATCCTTAGGCACCAAGCTGATGAAAATAACATGGTGTCTGCCATGATAACCTTAAAACTGTTAGAGTTGAGATGAGCCATTGCAGCATTGCCCTTCAGCGCCAGAGAAAATTCCTCAATGGAGAAGACTTTGGCTGGGGTCTTGAAAGCGTTGTATGTTGGTTGGGAGGAGTAGTATAAGGGGCCTACCAGAAATCAAATATATTCCTTGCCCCCGACCCCTTCAGGCCCCGCCCACCTTTCACCCTAAGACCCGCCCTCTGGGGGTATTACTTCCAGGGTCAAAATGGACACGTGACTGGAAGCAACGGGTGGCATGTGATCCCTCTAAGAACTTCTCCCATTGCCCTCTATTAATCAGGATGGTTTTCAACCCCCTGTAGGACTGCTCCCAAGAGGAGATTTGACCAATTGGGGGGAGTTCTAGGGCAGGGTGACCCACCCAGAAGAGTGTCATGTGACCCCTCTAAGAACTCCCCCTACACCCCCTACCAGTCAGAGTACAGCACTGCTCCTGGAAGTTCCAGTGCTGCACAGAAGAGGCCATTTCATTCCAAGAACACGTGTTTTAGAAATCATGGAAATGCTGAGAGGAAACATGGACTCCTTCATCACCCCTGTGAGAACTTAGGACTTTGTTTTAGCTCTGAGGGCCTTCAACCACCTGCAGAGAAAGTGCTACATAAGCAACAGTTCCAGCGAGGAGGAGAGAGCATCCAAGGGGAGCCCTTTCTTCCAGCCGTTGATGGATACGCCGGAACCCGACCCTGAAACCCAACCACTCTGAGGAAGACTGACAAGCATGACGGCCTCTCATCGTCCACCCCCCTGGACTCTCTCCAATTTATCCACATCCTCTCTGTAGTGAAGAGCCCAAAACTGGATGCAATATTCCAGATGTGGCCTCACCAGTGCCGAATAGAGGGGAATAATCACTTCCCTCAATCTTCTGGCAACGCTCCTACTAATGCAGCCCAATATGCCATTAGCCTTCTTGGCAACAAGGGCACACTGTTGACTCATATACAGCTTCTCATCTACTGTAATCCCTAGGTGATTTTCTGCAGAATTGCTGCTTAGCCAGTTGGCCCCCAGCCTGTAGCAGTGCATGGGATTCTTCTGTCCTAAGTGCAGGACTCTGCACTTGTCCTCATTGAACCTCAGATTTCTTTTGGCCGAATCCGCCAATTTGTCTAGGTCACTCTGGACCCTATCCCTATGCTCCAGCATATCTACCTCTCCTCCCTCAGCTCAGTGTCATCCACGAACTTGATGAGGGTGCTATCCATCCCATCATCCAGATCATTAATGAAGAAATGATCTTCTTTGAACAAAACCGGCCCTAGGACCAACCCCTGGAGCACTCTGCTTGATACGGGCTGCCAACTAGACATCAAGCCATTGAGCACTACCCTTTGAGCCTGATGATCTATCCAGCTTTCTATCCAGCTTACAGTCCATTCATCCAATCCATACTTCTTTAACTTGCTGGCAAGAATACTGTGGGAGACCATATCAAAAGCTTTGCTAAAGTCAAGGTATATCACATCCACCACTTTTCCCATATCCACAGAGCCAGTTATCTCATCATAGAAGGCAATCAGGTTGGTCAGGCATGACTTGCTCCTGGTGAATCCATGTTGACTGTTCCTGATCACCTTCCTCTCCTCCAAGTGCTTCCAAATAGATTCCTTGAGGACCTGGTTGCAAAACCATTGGTTTGGTTTGCTTCAAACAGGGGTTTTTTTATTCTGCAAAATGTGATGTGTGTTTTTAAAATGGGTTGTTTTAAAATTAGTTTTAATATTTAAATTGTTGTTGGTGATTCAGGGGGCCTATGCTAGAAATAAGTGTGGGTTTTTTAAAAGTATTTGGTTGCAAACTGTTGGTTTGGTGTGTTTAAAACTGCTGAGTTGGTTTTTGTGTGTGTATGTGTTCAGGATCTGCGCAAGACATAGGAGTGGATTTTTTTAAAAGTATGTGGTTGCAAACTGTTGGTTTGGTTTGTTCCAAACTAATGGGGTTTTTTACTCTGCAAAATGTGATGTGTTCTTAAAACGGGTTGTTTTAAAATTAGTTAGTGTTTAAATTGTTGTTGGTGATTTAGGGGGCCTGTGCAAAACATGGTTATGGTGGGAGATTTAAAAAGTATTTTATTGCACATTTTGGTTTTGGGTGCATGGTGGAAATGTCCTTGTATTAAAAAATGTCTAGGCTTTAGAGAAACACTAGTGGTAGAAATAAACTAAAACCTGTGTTTGTTGTACAGCCTGAAATGGATTATTTTGTTTTAAAGCTGTGATTTTTTAAATAGAAAAACCCTAATGAGTATTTTATTTTTTAAGTTTACAAGACAGTTTCATATGTTTTATAATAATAACGTTGTCTGCTCCACAATACGATCAAAACATGAGAGATCCTTAGGCCAGACAAACAAGCTCAAAAGAAAAAGGAAAATTCACCGGCATCAACGGCTGATGGATGGATGAGTCCCAGTAAATATAATTTGCTTATTGGTTTGGTTATTTGATGAGGTTTTGTATTTTAAGCAAATACATAGGTGTGGGTAAGAAAGATGTTAAGTTTTGTAAAATGTTTATTGGATGCTAAATTGGAATCTCTCTGTTTTTCTTAATCAGGCATGGGCAGCTCTCCTGACAATGCTGTAGTCAGAGCTACAGGGACACCTCCACCAGAACCAGAAATCTGCTCTGAGACCTTAACAGCAACAACAACACCAATGCAAAACAGCACAAGAGCGCAGACAAAGCACCAGGGCAGTTCATAGCTCATATATGTCAAACCCAAGGACAAAACAAAAGACTCTGGTAAAAAACAACCACAACTCCAGTTCCTCAGTGGTCAACACAAACACCAAACCCTGAGAAAACTGGGAGGGAAAACACACACATTCACAAACCCGGAGCATGTGCTTCGGGGTTGTGAATGTGAACAAAAACACAAAAAGAAAAGGAGTACTTGTGGCACCTTAGAGACTAACCAACTTATTTGAGCATAAGCTTTCGTGAGCTACAGCTCACTTCATCCACTTTATGCATCCAATGAAGTGAGCTGTAGCTCACGAAAGGTTATGCTCAAATAAATTGGTTAGTCTCTAAGGTGCCACTAGTACTCCTTTTCTTTTTGCGAATACAGACTAACACGGCTGTTACTCTGAAACAAAAACGCACATATTCACAAACCCGGAGCACATACTATAGGGAAAAACCAAGGACTGAAAGCTCCTGTGGTGCTGGGGTATCTCCTTATGACGTATCTGAAAATTATTACGAACCATTCTCCTAACACAATAAGCTCGGCACAGCTCTTCAGTATTCTAAAAAGATTTGGGGAAAATATGATGTTTTGTTCAGAAAGCTGATGGATGTTGTATCTTTAGAGGTTCTAAAAGAAAGGAGGACTGGAAACTACATCAAAAATGTAAAAGCTCTTGTGGGTGACTTTTTGAAAAATACTTCAATTTTTCCAGAGGGTGGCTCTGAGCAGGCTGACTAGTCGCGAAAAGGGGCATCCTGAAGGGTACATATCAGCTAAGGTATAAAAACAAAAGGGGGGAAGCATTTGGGGGATAAACGGACGGCTGCCCAAAATTTACAGGCCAGGGTTGCTGTAAAATTTTTTTAAAAGGGTAAAGAGGTGATGAGGAGAAAAAAAATAAAAAAAGAGATGCCCCCTACTGGAAGCTCTCAAATGGCGTGTCTGAGAATGGGGAGGCAGAATCTGATCTGCAGGATGGTGGTGACTCTCACACAGAGTCTGATATCAAAAATTCCCCAGAAGGTTCTCGAGATGGGCCCATCTACTCCTGATGATCCTTGCGGTGGCCCCTCAGAGTCTGACTCTCAAATAGCATCTGACGTAGAAGATGCAGCTGATGGTCCCATAGAGGAACCCCAAAGTAACCCTGAAAATGCAGATGCAGACCCCCAAAAAGACGTGTATATGGAGCGAGTGAGAAGTTGGCAATGGGAATTACCTAGATTTGGGGGTTCGGTGTATTGTGAGGAATTTCGTTTTGTCAATCTTGAGTGCATAAACTCAGCTCAGCAGGGCATTGAAGCCATACACAGGGGAAACCGTTAGTTCTCAAAGACGTCAACTGTAGGGTAGTTCCCTGATGATTACATTCAGTTATGTTTACAGAGTCATAATTTAACCAACCCTTTCTTTTCAGTTAGACAGTTACTGAAGGAAAAGATGTGCATAGAACTGATAACTCAGGGTAGTAAACTAATGTGTGTGGAAGTTAAGGCCCTGGGCATTTGTTTTATAAACTCTTTAAACTTCTTGGCCATGAAGCTTAGTAAGCTCCCACAGGCGATGGGGTTTGAAGATTGCAAAGGGTATTTCCCACTTTTTTTAACACTTTAGAAAACCAAAATTATGTGGTGCCTATGCCCAGGGTGGTGCATTATGATGTAGACAGCATAATGCCCAGGGAGAAAGCAGAATTTCTTTACTGGTATTGGGACAACAGATATGAGACATTTGACTTGCAGAAAATGCTCACGTATTATTGTCAGCAGGGCGTCAAAATTTTGAGATGGGCCTATATCCTGTACAGAGAAGAGATCATGAGAATGACAGAGACAGGAGATATTGTAGAGAGAGGCCCTGGTAAATTCACAGAGGTAAAATTGTGTATAAATCTTTTCCGGTACATAACACTGGCATCTGTCTGCATGGCTATGTACAGGTTTATGTTTTTGCAGCCTAACACAGTAGTTCTTCTCCCTCTAGACAACTATCACAGGCAGAAAAAGAGATATTTGACCCCTTCTATTCAGTGGCTGTTGTATACTGCTCACAAAGAAAATATACAGATACAGCATGCTTTACGGGGTGGGGAATTACAGGTAGGCCCCTAATTTCTAGACCGGGGTGGGCAAACTTTTTGGGCCGAGGGCCACATCTGGGTGGGAAAATTGTATGCAGGGCCAGAGCAGGGGGTTGGGTGTGCAGGGTGTGAGAATGGGTGCGGTGTGCAGGAACAGGCTCAGGGCAAGGGCTTGGGGCAGAGGAGGGATGCTGAGTGTATGAGGGGGCTCAGGAAATGGGGTTGGGGTGCAGGAGGGGTGCAGAGTGCGGGAGGGAGCTCAGGGAGGGGGTTGGGGTGCAGGAGGGGTGCGGGGTGTGACAGGAGGCTCAGGGCAGGGAGTGGGATGCAGGAGGGGTGCAGGGTGCGGTGGGGGCTCAGGGCAGGGGGTTGGGGAGCAGGAGGGGTGTGAGGTGCAGGCAGGGGGCTTAGGGCAGGGAGCTGGGGGCCAGGGTGCAGGAGGGGTTCAGGCTCTGGCCCAGCGCTACTTACCTAAAGCGGCTCTGGGGTGGCAGCTGTGCGTACCGGGGCCAGGGCAGGCTCCCTGCCTGCCTGTCCTGGCCCCACACCGCGCTGCTCCGGGAAGCGACTGGCACCACGACCCTGCATGGCCCTTGGGGAAGGGTGGGGCACAGGGCTCCGCCCACTGCCCTTGCCGCACCTCCATGTACCTCCCCCGAAGCTCCCATTGGCCCCACTTCCCCATTCCCAGCCATTGGGAGCTGCAGGGGCGGTGCCTGGAGGCAAGGGCAATGCACGGCGCACCCCCCAACCCTGGGGCCTCAGGAACATGGTGCCAGCCACTTCTGAGAGCAGCACAGGGCCTGCGGCACCATGGGGGGCAATCCCGCGGGCCGGATCCAAAGCCCTGATGGGCCAGCTCCAGCCCGCGGGCCGTAGTTTGCCCACCCCTGTTCTAGACAGTTACACCATCGTTGATGGGGTACGCACAGCCTTTGAGTTTAACGGGTGTTTTTTCCATGGCTGTGTCACCTATTATTGTGAAAAAGCACAGAACCCTATGGGGACGACTCTTGGGTTTCTTTATTACAAGACGCAGCTCAAGACCAACTATCTGAAAAGACTTGGTTATGTAGTGAGGACTCTCTGGGAGCACGAGTGCTGATGATAGAAACAGACAGGGAGCATGCAGATTTCTTAAACAAAGCCCAGCGGCCTCAGCCTCTCGTGCCTAGGGATGCTCTTTTGGAGGGGAGGACGAATGCTATGCGCCTATATTACAAACCTAACCCCAGTGAAGAAATCCACTATTATGATTTTACCAGCCTGTATCCTTTCATAAAGAAAACCAGATACCACCGTATTGGACACCACAGTATAGTTCATGACAAATTTGGACCCCTCGCAAATTATTTTGGAATTGCGAAAGTTACAGTGTACCCTCTGTGAGGCCTTTTTTTCCCATTGTTACCTGTCAGAATGAGTGGCAAAAGTATGTTCCCGCTATGCCAAGCCTATGTGGAAACCAAGCAGCAGGAGACGTGCACCCATACTGATGGGGAGAGGGCCATCTTGGGGACTTGGTGCACCTGGTGGAATTGAACGCATCCACAGCAAGGGGGTAAGCGGTGGCTAAAAATCTATGAAATCTGGCATTTTGAAGAAAAATCTGACAAACTCTTTTCAGAATACATAAAATTACATCTCCGCCAGAAACAAGAGGCTTTAAGGTATCCCAGCTGGTGCGCAGATGAAGAAAAACAAAATAAATATGTTAACGATTTCTACCGGAAAGAAGGTGTATGTTTATGCCACCATGAGAACATTTTTAAACCCCACTAAGTGTCAAATCACTAAGCTCTTTTTAAATTCTCTGTGGGGTAAATTCGGCCGAAGAACAAACCTACCCATTACCAGCATCATGAGAGACCCTGACAAACACTTTCAGTGCCTGTTTTCCTACAGTTACGAGGTTTCATCCTGCAAGTTTATCTATGATGAAAAAGCGTGCGTTTCTTGGAAGCATGCAAAAGACCACTAACTCAGTCTCTGGTAATACCAACATCTTCATAGCCTGTTTCACCACTGCTTATGCCTGCTTAGAACTATACATCCTGCTACATAGGCTGCAAGAGCAGTGCCTATTCCACGACACTGACTCGGTGATATTTGTGAAAAGGGAGGGTGACTGGAACCTTCCTCTGGGGGATTATTTAGGGGACCTCACAAGCGAGATCCCGCCAGATCAACACATCACCGAGTTTGTGTTAGCTGGCCCGAAAACATACGGGTACAAGCTGTCAGGAGGAAAGGCCTGTCTGAAAGTCCAAGGGATCACCCTGAACATAGCAAACTGTGAAAAGATCAACTTTGACAGTTTGAAAAATCTAGTCCTGGACTATAGCGCAGCCCTAGGAGAGAACACCCCAAAAAAGATAGAGGTGCAGCAGCAGCACCTCTATTGTAAAGAACAAAGATCAGTGGCATATAGAGACAAAGACCTTTAAGAAAACACAGAAAGTCATTTACAACAAGAGGGTCGTCGGAGAGGGGTTTAAAACCCTGCCCCCTGGCTTTTGAAAATGGATACGAGGTGGAAACACCCCTTTTCTGTAATTCTCACAGGGCCTAGCAACTGCAGGGAAAAGTTATTTTATAAAAAATGTGTTGGACCATGCTGAACGAACGCTGTCTGTTATGCCTGAGAACACTATGTGGTGTTACAGTTGCTGGCAACCTCTGTATAAAGAACTGCTAGGTAAATATCCCTTTATCAGTTTTGTGGAGGGGCTGCCTGAGGCTTTTGACGATGACTGTTTGTTTCCTACCAAGAAAGTAAATATGATTATCCTAGATGATCTGATGAACTCTGCTTGTGAAAGCAATGAAATCGAGAAAGCTTTTACCAAGTACGTGCATCACAGTGCTGAGGACTTGAACCCCAGACGGCACGGTTTGTTGTTTGACCGCAGAGAGACAGGCAATATCAGCAAGGTTTGAAGACAAGCTTTTTATTGAAGAGTGCACATAATAATAGAGAGCAGCCCGTTTTCAAGGAGAACCAGCTATTTTTTAGGCAAAACTAATAGGTTTTTATGGACAGGTTTCTTGCGTTACAGATTATTTATGAAGTAGCTTAAACTTTTCTTTTTTTGTTAGTTAAAAGTTTTTTATTATGCATGCATACTTATTTTTTATTCAACAGGAACCTGAGCATTATGTATATAGTTCAGAACTTATTTTGTCAGGGAAAAAAGAGTTGCATGATTAACCTAAACACAAAGTACATGGTTCTGTTAAAAATCCCCAGGGATAAATTACAAATTGCTATGCTTGCTCAGCAAATGTACCCCGGCAAAGCGCAATTCTTTCTAGAAGCACCAAAAGACCTTATGGCTGCCTGGTGGTGGATTTAAATGCTTCCACACTAGAAGTTTATAGACTAAGAACCAATCTTTTCCCTCCAGACCGGCTGGTAGTTTATACTTTGAAAAGAACAGCAGCTGGGTACAAAAAGAGATGAATTATCGGCAGGCCCTTTTTAACAGCTGGGGTTGCTGACCGAAAACATGTCTAGCTGCGTGAAGAAAAAATTACTTAGCAAATTGTCCCCGCAGCAAGGAAAGGCTATCCTGTGTTCGGCCTCTCACGATTTAATAATGGCCATCTCAGAAATAGCACTCAATACCTTAAAAGGAAATGTACTTTTGACACAGAATCAAGTGTGTGTGCTGAAAAAGAGATGCACACTTATAAAAACTTTGTATAATAAAACGGTTTCACTTAAAAGAAAGAAGCATCTGGTGAAGCAGTCTGTGGGGTTTATCAGACCTATGTTAAGTTTTGCTATCACTCTGATAACAGGGCTTTTGACTAATCAATAATGGAGTATGAAGGAAAAATTTACTGGTGCCCAGCCACAAGTTGAAGCAATTAAGAGCTCCCTCTCTGGTGGAGGAAAATACCAGAATGACCGCAACTCGCTTACTGGTTGCTGAAATGAAGTCTATTCTTCAAAGGACTGACTTAGTCAAAAACAAAGAGGGACGATCAGCGAGTTATCTCAAGTGCCTATACACAAATGCAAGAAGCCTGGGAAACAAGCAGGGAGAACTGGAAGTCCTGGCACAGTCAAGGAATTATGATGTGATTGGAATAACAGAGACTTGGTGGGATAACTCACATGACTGGAGTACTGTCATGGATGGATATAAACTGTTGAGGAAGGACAGGCAGGGCAGAAAAGATGGGGGAGTTGCATTGTATGTAAGAGAACAGTATGACTGCTCAGCGCTCCAGTATGAAACTGCAGAAAAACCTGAGAGTCTCTGGATTAAGGTTAGAAGCGTGAGCAACAAGGGTGATGTCGTGGAGGGAGTCTGCTATAGACCACTGGACCAGGGGGATGAGTTGGATGAGGCTTTCTTCTGGCAACTAACGGAAGTTACTAGATCGCAGGCCCTGGTTCTCATGGGAGGCTTCAATCACCCTGATATCTGCTGGGCGAGCAATATGGCGGTGCACAGACAATCCACAAAGTTTTTGGAAAGTGTAGAGGACAATTTCCTGGTGCAAGTGCTGGAGGAACCAACTAGGGGCAGAGCTCTTCTTGACCTGCTGCTCACAAACTGGGAAGAATTAGTAGGGGAAGCAAAAGTGGATGGGAACCTGGGAGGCAGTGACCATGAGACGGCTGAGTTCAGGATCCTGACACAAGGAAGAAAGGAGAGCAGTAGAATACAGACCCTGGACTTCAGAAAAGCAGACTTTGACTCCCTCAGGGAACTGATGGACAGGATCCCCTGGGAGAATAACATGAGTGGGAAAGGAGTCCAGGAGAGCTGGCTGTATTTTAAAGAATCCTTATTGAGGTTACAGGGACAAACCATCCCGATGTGTAGAAAGAATAATAAATATGGCAGGTGACCAGCTTGGCTTAACAGTGAAATCCTTGCTGATCTTAAACACAAAAAAGAAGCTTACAAGAAGTGGAAGATTGGACAAATGACCAGGGAAGAGTATAAAAATATTGCTCAGGCATGCAGGAGTGAAATCAGGAAGGCCAAATCACACCTGGAGTTGCAGCTAGCAAGAGATGTTAAGAGTAACAAGAAGGGTTTCTTCAGGTATGTTAGCAACAAGAAGAAAGAGTGTGGGCCCCTTGCTGAATGAGGGAGGCAACCTAGTGACAGAGGATGTGGAAAAAACTAATGTACTCAATGCTTTTTTTGCCTCTGTCTTCACGAACAAGGTCAGCTCCCAGACTACTACACTGGGCAGAACAGCATGGGGAGGAGGTGACCAGCCCTCTGTGGAGAAAGAACTGGTTCAGGACTATTTAGAAAAGCTGGATGAGCACAAGTCCATGGGGCCAGATGCGCTGCATCCGAGAGTGCTAAAGGAGTTGGCAGATGTGATTGCAGAGCCATTGGCCATTATCTCTGAAAACTCATGGCGATCGGGGGAAGTCCCAGACGACTGGAAAAAGGCTAATGTAGTGCCCATGTTTCAAAAAGAGAAGAAGGAGGATCCTGGGAACTACAGGCCAGTCAGCCTCACCTCAGTCCCTGGAAAAATCATGGAGCAGGTCCTCAAGGAATCAATTCGGAAGCACTTAGAGGAGAGGAAAGTGATCAGGAACAGTCAACATGGATCACCAAGGGCAAGTCATGCCTGACTAATCTAATTGCCTTCTATGACGAGATAACTGGCTCTGTGGATGAAGGGAAAGCAGTGGACGTGTTGTTCCTTGACTTTAGCAAAGGTTTTGATAAAGTCTCCCACAGTATTCTTGCCAGCAAGTTAAAGAAGTATGGGCTGGATGAATGGACTATAAGGTGGATAGAAAATTGGCTAGATTGTCGGGCTCAACGGGTAGTGATCAATGGCTCATGTCTAGTTGGCAGCCGGTATCAAGTGGAGTGCCCCAAGAGTCGGTCCTGGGGCCGGTTTTGTTCAATATCTTCATAAATGATCTGGAGGATGGTGTGGATTACACTCTCAGCAAGTTTGCAGATGACACTAAACTGGGAGGAGAGGTAGATACGCTGGAGGGTAGGGATAGGATACAGAGGGACTTAGACAAATTAGAGGATTGAGCCAAAAGAAATCTGATGAGGTTCAATAAGGACAAGTGCAGAGTCCTGCACTTAGGATGGAAGAATCCCATGCACCACTACAGACAAAGGATCGAATGGCTCAGCAGCAGTTCTGCAGAAAAGGACCTAGAGGTTACAGTGGACGAGAAGCTGGATATGAGTCAACAGTGTGCCGTTGTTGCCAAGAAGGCCAATGGCATTTTGGGATGTATAAGTAGGGGCATTGCCAGCAGATCGAGGGACATAATCGTTCCCCTCTATTCGACATTGGTGAGGCCTCATCTGGAGTACTGTGTCCAGTTTTGGGCCCTACACTACAAGAAGAATGTGGAAAAATTGGAAAGAGTCCAGCGGAGGGCAACAAAAATGATTAGGGGACTGGAACACATGACTTATGAGGAGAGGCTGAGGGAACTGCGATTGTTTAGTCTGTGGAAGAGAAGAATGAGGGGGGATTTGATAGTTGCTTTCAACTATCTGAAAGGGGATTCCAAAGGGGATGGATCTAGACTGTTCTGAGTGGTAGCAGATGACAGAACAAGGAGTAATGGTCTCAAGTTGCAGTGGGGGAGGTTTAGGTTGGATATTAGGAGAAACTTTTACACTAGGAGGGTGGTGAAACACTGGAATGCGTTACCTAGGAAGATGGTGGAATCTCCTTCCTTAGAAGTTTTTAAGGTGAGGCTTGACAAAGCCCTGACTGGAATGATTTAGTTGGGGATTGGTCCTGCTTTGAGCAGGGGGTTGGACTAGATGACCTCCTGAGGTCCCTTCCAACCTGATATTCTATGATTCTATGATTTAAACTTTATAGCGCTGTGCTTCAAAGGTACCTAACATACATGAAGCAGAGTGATGTGGATAAAGGGAAAATAAGTCTGTTTCTACTGGAACAGGAACAGAGTGTGACTGCCAAACCCCAGAAACATCAAAGACCTCAGTCTCTGTTGCTGGATAATATGAATAAATGTTATAAGAAAAATGCATTAGTATTGCTAAATAAGCTGGGCCTGGATAAAAATATCTCTTCATGGAACGATAAAGGGGTTTTGTGTACAAAGGCTTGGTGGTTAATGGTTCTAACATGCTCGACTTAGTCAGGGCCGTCACCCAGACACACTCTGTTCCTAGCAGACGTGTACCTAAAGGGTGGGATGTGTTTATGAATGCTATGGGGGAACTGAATATACTACCTTCCGTCATGGGCAACATGGCCTACACAGATCTTTTGGAACGCCTCAAGGCCTCGACCGCTGACACTGGGGTTGATCAAGAAACACTGACCCCTTTTTTGCCGTCTAAAAATGAAAATTGGCTAAAAGACCCGAATGGCTCAGTGTGTAATGTTTTTCATGTTCTAAAACATAAATAAATTTAAAACTGGTCATGTTTTGCTTTAAATAAAACATTTCTATACTTTTTTAAAAAATTTAATATCTATGTGTACCTTTTCTGAATTGGTCTTTTTTTTTTTTTAAAACAAAGACCCACCGAACATCAATTGTCTTTAAACCCTCACCTGGGGCGCTTTATTGGGTAACATGGCTATGAAAATCATTGCAAGATACACATGTCTGGGTTTGCTGAACTATGTTTTGAGCTAGTGTAGGCATGCCCGAGAATTTACATTTTATATTTTTTACAAAATTCATCACCATCCGGTCATTTTGCACTAAGTCGTTTGATCAGATTTTAAAATTGTATTCTAACGATAAACCCTTGCTATGGTGATATAAGAAAAACACACACTGATAGCCGCAGTTGACAGAGCAGGGGTCTTGTAACTGTCTAGTGTGAAATGCAATGCCGGTGGCATTTTTGTTTAAAAATTTCATAATGCTTCTAGGAAACAACACACTGTTCAGGGGGATACCCATATGAGTCAAAAAACTCTCCATGAGATACAAGGCGAGCCAGTGTTCACCCAGTTGGTTGTGTGGATGCATGTTGACCACGAAACCTAGGGGTCTCTGAGACAGCTTGCTGCCAGGGAGCCAATTGCAAGGGAACACATCTAAGAAATTTTCTTTTGTATAAGGGTCCACTGATAAGACATGCGAGAGCTGCACGGTGTCCATATTCACATGTAGTCAAATGGAACATTTCTCCTTTGATCTATCTCTATGATGTTGTGAAAAACCCCATACACAATCATATTGACCTTGACTGTCAAAGCCTTCCCAAAATATATTTCGGCTCTCAGGTTCCCGGTTTTAATCAGGGAATAGTGATCTGCTCATTCCTGGTCAGGACACAGGTCAAAGGCAAACAAGGCTTAATCCTGTGCAAACTCCTCATGGTCGATTAACAGAGAACAATCTTTCATGTGTTTACCAGCCGTCTGTACCAGATTTGTGTATTCTCTCACACAGCGTCGAAGTCTGGTTGCAGAGGCTTGGTTGGTATCTGTTCACCATCCACATAAAAGGCCACAAAATTAATATCGTAATTTTTAAAATGAAAGGAGTTCTTAGCGTAACTTCTGCTAAAGGCATCATTATCCATAAACCCTAGGACAAGCATTTTGGGTAACTGTCCCAAGAACAGGTCCTCCTGCTTACTGACCCTGTTTCCCATGGGGATGTGAAACACTTTCATTCCCACACAGTCCACGGGGTATTTAGCATTAGTGGTAAGCAGGGCCTCCATGTGCCTCATGTGGATACCCAGGGCCACCCATACTTTCTTCACAAAAAGGGACGCTGATACAATTCGCAGTTTAAAACCACACTGCCCATTAAACAGAAGGTGTCTTTAGTGCTTGTCAGTTTAATTTTCACATCCACTCCGTTCAACAAAAGTTTTTCTTGGAAAAACAGGTCGCTCTGTAGATGACCCAACAGCTCTATCATCCTGCTCAGAGCCGTCAGCTTTGCCCGCCTCACAAACCCTAGATTCCCACCATCCAGCTCCATTTCTTAGTGTTGTCCAGGACTGTCTTTGTAAAACAGGCTGGTGGAAAATTGTGTGGCAAGGGTGTCATCGCTGTAATTGAGCACCAATGCTATAGAGGCACTGTAAGGGAAACAGTTGTTGCTTTGGCTTACAAGGCAGTCTCCCAGCATGACATCCAACTGACTGAAAATAGATGCCACAGGGTAATTCACCAGGCCCACCTTGGCGTCCCCGGCAAGTTCAGTTCTGTCTCATTTTACAATCTTGCAACAAAGGTACAGCAGCATGTTGTTTAAATCCATATAATCTATGCCATTCCCTGCTATAAAAAAATCAGTGAGGGCAGCCTCCGTAATGGCCGATAGAGGCGGCACCTCGATGTAGACTCTTTTCTCGATGCTGGTCTGAGTAGGGCCTATTTGGAACAAGTCTAGTTCGGATTTGGTGCACTTTTCAGACCCGCAGTGAACAAAAGCCAAGTTGATTAAAATGTCATAACAGGAGAATGGAAAAGTCCCCCACAAACTGGTGTTCTATGATATCCATTGTGACAAAGTTCCTCCTCTACCTTGGTGGATCTTGCGCTTATTGGTGGATTTGCTCACCTTGGAGCTTCACAGCAGCCCTCAGCTTGGCCGTTTTACTGAACCCACAGTCCAGGTCGACTCCTCCTGTGTCTGACCAGGAGTTGGGAGGTTTGGGGGGAACCTGGGCCCGCCCTCTACTCCGGGTTCCAGCCCAGGGCCCTGTGGAATGCAGCTGTCGAGTGCCTCCTGGAACAGCTGTGCGACAGCTACAACTCCCCGGGCTACTTCCCCGTGGCCTCCTCCCAACACCTTCCTCCTGGTGTCTGATAATGTTTGTACTCCTCAGTCCTCCAACAGTACGCATTCTCACTCTCAGCTCCTAGTGCCTCTTGCTCCCAGCTGCTCACACGCGCAACACAAACTGAAGTGCCCTGATTAGCTTGCCTTAATTGATTCTAACAGCTTCTTGATTGGCTGCAGGTGTTCTAATCAGTCTGTCTTAATTGTCTCCAGAAGGTTCCTGATTGTTCTGGAACCTTCCCTGTTACCTTACCCAGGGGAAAGGGACCTACTTAACCTGGGGCTAATATATCTGCCTTCTATTATTCTCCTGTAGCCATCTGGTCCAACCCTGTCACACCATGCATAGAGACAAGGAGTTGAAACCCCCTGTGATGTCTTCAGAGAAGGAGATTTTTTGGACGCTGTGCTTGGGGCCCAAACCCAGAATGTTAGCTAGTTCCCCACCAGTAGAAAACATAAGTAAAATCAGCTGATTTAAATCTAACTTTTCTACCCACAGGGTCGTAGTTCATGACCACCTCAGGAGGTCCAGGATGACGAGTCATGGTACTGTTCATGTGATCCAGTAATTCGGGTATGGACGAGTAATAACCTTGTTGTAGGATGAAACTCCACGCCATACCTCCAAAGGTGATTTCAAAAGGGGTGTCTTCGCTGATAGTGTTTCTGCTGTGTGGATATTGTATTTCCACTAACCCCACCTTCCAGGCACATGGGAGATCCAAGGGCTTAATTAGCCATATTGTAAAGTTTGAGCTGTGTTTTGGGGAAAATCCCCAGAGCTGGTGTTGTTGGGCAAAGCGATGTAAAACCTGCCATCGCTCATTTATCTCTCTCTCTCTTTGCAGGAGCAATAGTTTTTGTTCACATCTAAATGTCACAGAGTTGAGAAGCATCCACCCAGCTGTTAAACTTATCAGGCCACCCCAACCATTTCACCAATAGCTGCTTTTTTCTCCCTTTTCCTTTCTCTGCTGTTAAATCCTGTCTTGTTTGGGGTTTACTTTTTGTAATTCTTCAGGGTAAAAAGATCCAGTAACTGTCTCACCCTCGTAATCTTTTAATCGGTATACAGATCCCTGGCCCCTGGTTAAGGCTTCATCCACTATGAATATCTTATCGGTAAATGTCTGTTCATAACCTTTTTCAAAAGCTCCTTTGGTTTTAGATAGTCTCACGTGGCCATCTTTTTTAAAAGGGGCAACAACCAGATTTATTTTAAAACCGTCTCTGTAAACTGTTTTCCATACCTTCGGAGAATTTGAAGGGTTAACATCAGCAGGTCTGGTATATATAGTTCTGTGAAAGCTCTGGTTGTAACTCTTTATAAATACATAAATGTCGATGTAGCGAAAGGTGTTATGGGTTGTAAATATCTCTACATCCTAGCTTTTAAAGTTCTGTTAAATCGCTCCACAACCCCTACTTTTACTTTATTATTAGCAACAAAATGGTGAACGCCATGCTGCTTTAACAATCTGCTTAAAGGTTTGTTTAAAAATTCTTTCCCCCGATTGGTTTGTAATTGTTGAGGCATGCGACCTTTGCTGAAAATAGCTTTAAAGGCCTTGGATACCTCACCACCTGTCTTGTCTTTTCGGCCTATGGGCCAGGCATATTTGGGTAGAACGTCTATCGCTGTTAAGATGGCCTTAAAACCACTGTTGTGTTTGGAGAACCGGTGCATATCCACGAAATCTGCCTGTAATTGCACATCCACATCTGAAACAATGGTCAGAACTGTCGCTGTTGTAGCACTTCCTCCACGGGGGGTCAAAGGCCCTTGGCACTAAAACAAAGTCCGATGTTCTCATGGTGGTGGTGAAGGAGTCCTTGTTTCCTCCCAGCATTTCCATGATTTCTAAAACATGCATTCTTGGCATGAAATGGCCTCTTCTGCATGGCGCTGGAATGTCTGGGGGGGGGTGCTGTGCTCTAATAGGTAAAGGGCAGTAGGAGGAGTTCTTAGAGAAGTCACACGACCCTCTTCTGGGTGGGTCACCCCACCCCAGAACTCCCCCCAGTTGGTCAAATCCATGCTCGGAGCGGTCCTCTGTGGCTGAAACCCATCCTGATTGGTAGATGACAGTGGGAGGAGTTCTTAGAGGGGTCACACAATCCCTTTCCAGACGGATCACCCCACCCCAGAACAACCCGATTGGTCAAATCTTCTCTCGGGGTGGTCGTAAAGGGGGGGGGGCAAAACCCAACCTGATTGGTAGAGGGCAGTGGGAGGAGTTCTTAGAGGGGTCACATGACACACTTCGATTCTGGTCACGTGTCTGTCTTGACCCCGGAAGTAATACTTAGGGACGGGTCTTAGGGTGACAGGTGGGCAGGACGTGTGGGGTCAGGGGGAGGCCCCTTATACTACTAGGAGGAAAGTTTGGAACTGGTGGTGGTAACTCTACACTGCATCATCTGAGCCCTGGGCACCTGTTGGGAAATACCTGTCGGAAATAATACTGACTCTATTAGCTTTGGTTCTGAAGGGATTCCTGCCTCACATATTCAGAAATCTTTGAAGAGTGGAGGTGCAATTGAAGTCATTGACAGCAAGGCTCTGGCAGGGAGTAGAAAAATGGCAAGCGTTCTCCATTTTCTATTTCATTCACAATTTGCTACAGGTTTTTTCATCTCACCTTCTTGCCCATTTTTCCTCCCACTGGAAAAGGGAAGGAAAAGAAAACCAGGGAGGAGGACACCAAAAGACAAAATATTTTTGTATAGATCTGGCGCCACTTTTTTTGTTCAGTGAGGAATCAATATATTTTATAAAGAATCAAAAAAATTAATGAAAATTTAATTTTAAAAGGCATTTTGGTCAAAACTTTTAGATAAATTTGGCCAGCTCTATCATGAAATAACATGGATGGAGCAGCTTTCCGTGAGAACATCCCACCAAAGATCCAAGGATTGCCATACAGATAATGTCTGTGAGGCTACAAGTCCTCCTGGTCCTTCAAAGGGAAAATATCTTAAATATTCTAACAGACCTTCTTAGACCTAGGGTGATAGCAATAATGGGAATGCTGCTGTGGACAAAAAAACATTAGCATCTGCTGGAATTTTTACCATCAGGTCAGCAAGATTAGATCCAACCTGACAGAAAATACTGGTGGCCACCGAGGTCCTGTCTACATTAATATTCCCAATGTTGCTACCTCCAGTGAGAAAATGTGAGGGGAGAAGGCTAATGTAGACACAGCCAGAGAGCAGATCTTTCATCTCACCAGAGCCCATACCAGCTACAGCTTTGGAACCCCACAGTATCAGCTTGCATTCAATATTCCACTGTAAAGAAGTCAAGGGAGGAGTAATATGATCACAGATACTCAAACTAATGAACAGGTGTGCTACTGCATTCCAAGCACACTGCAAGTGATGGAGGTGCCCTGCTGTAAGCCTTGCAAAGAATGAATTCTGTTAACTGAGCCGTGTGGGGTCACAAGGGCATGCACTGCTGTCGTGGGGTCATAGTGGGATAAAAAGGGTGCAGCGTGAGAAGACTGTGCCACTGAAACAATATATTTGCACCACATTCAGCTTCCCTTGGAGAGGGTCTGCTTGAAAATAGTACCACAAATCTTAACCTCATTTGCTACTTCCCAATGAATCACCTCAACAAGCCAGGGCACAAAGAGAGACCTCACACCAGAGACCTCTACCCAACAGCAAGGCTTCTGTTTCGCCAAGGCTGAGGATAAGGTAGCACAGATGCACCCAGCTAGCTCTACAGCTGCAAAACACGGAACCAATTTGCAGGCTCATGGGTCAAAAGCTTTATAGTTGAATGCCATCAGCAGGCTGGTGTTATTCTGCCCTGGGTTTAGAAATGAACTCACCAAGAAGTGTACCATTATACCTTCAATCACATGGGGGACAGAACTGATACTTAGGAATGTTGCATTTCAAACAGCCATTCATCAGCTACTTCCTAACATCTGGGTCTGAGTAGAACAACCAGATCCCCCACAGTGTCCCTTAGCCGGCAAGCAAAAATCCCCGAAACATTAACAGCTGGCATTTATTTTAATTAAATTATAATGAGCATTAAAAAAAAAATCAGATTACATCACCGAAAGTGCCCGTTTGATGATAAGGCTGAAAGTGACATGGAGTAGGCAGGACAGAGCATCATTCTGCACAGGAATCGGTCAGAGAAGTAGGTGGCTTTGCAGGCCAGTGGCAAACAAGTTTCGGTATGTTTTAAAACAATTGTGTGTGTGAGAATGGAACTTGGTAATGGTTACTATTGTTGGGGACACAGTTATGAGGCAGACTTAAAAAATCTCAGCACTTCTTTAACCATCATTAGATTAATCAAAGTTTAACAAAATAGTAGCAAAACTTAAATACAAACTACGGTAGGTAATTAGACTGCAGTTCTTCCTCACGAGCACCAGTAAGATGGCAGCTGTCCCTGAGTGTGCATCTACACTGCAGCTGGGAGCGTGCTTCCCAGCCTGGCTAGCAGACATACCCTAGCTCTGCTCGAGCTAGAGCACTAAAAAGAGCAGTGGAATCGTGGGGAGCATGGGCTAGCTGCTGGAGGACAAATTCTCTGGACCCCCTGAGCCGCTGCCCGTACTACCCCTGGCAACACTGCTATTTTTAGCACATTAGCATATCTGTCTACCCACACTGGGATGCATGCGCCCAGCTGGCATGTAGAGATACCAACACTAATACCATGAAAACAATGAAAGGTAGGTCTAAAAATGGCTTGAAATGCATTTTGGATACATTCTTTCTGGCCAGTTCCATAGCATGTGGGACTTCCATTGAGATCAAGCAGAGTGGCTACGATATTGATCCCCTATTAGTAAGTAAATAAATATATGCCAATTTCTGATCTGAAGACTAAGATACTGCTCAGTGTGACTCAGGATGGCAGATCCTGCCCCGGTTAAGGTACTAGAACCAATCACTGCAGCTTTCCTTTAATTTTGAGTAGAAGGTGGAATGGGGGCAAACAGAGTACAACATGCACACAGCCACATTCTGCCTTGTGCTGGAGAAGGGCCCTTCTTTCAATTTCCCCTGCACAAGCATTAAGAGAGAACCTCTACTTAGCACTCAGCAGAGTTCTAGTAGTGAGGACCAGTTGCAATGTTGTAGCGGCTAGAAGGTGTGATCTGCTGCGTAGGTGGTATAGCCTGGACCCCAGCCACTGCTAGCTAGGAGTCTAAACCCCTCCTTTCTGCTGAAGCACTAATACATGTTCAGCATTTCTCAGAGCCTTCCTGTACATTAGCATGTCAAATTTTGTACCAACTACTTGCCTGGGACTATTCATCTCCTCAGACCTCCATCAGATAAGGACAAGACTAGAATGCCACTTTGTCTAATGGTCTACGCAGAGGACTTGGAACCAGGAATTTCTGTGTTCTAATTGCATAGCTAGCCCTGCCTCCCTCTCTACCTTACACAAATTATTTTGGCCCCAGTTCAGCAAGATATTTAAGTATGTGCTTATCTTTAAGCACATGAACAGTCTCATTATCCCCATTTTACAGATGGAGAAAACTGAGGTACAAGTGATTAAGGTCCCAGTTCAGCAAAGCATTAAGCATATGCTTAACTTCCATGGGACTACTCACATGCTTAAAGTTAAGCAATTGCTTAAGTACTTTGCTGAACTGGGCCCATCATCACTTGTGCCTCAGTCTTCCCCGCCTGTAATTGAGGGTTGATGACATGTAGCTATTGCAGAAATGTGGTGAGATTTAATTAGGTAATGTTCATAACATGCTTTGAAGATGAAAAATGCCATTAGCTTTCCAAATGTCTGAATTTCGTCATTTTAGTTTTAATTGGTTTGGTCATAACCTCCAATGTTCTTTCCCAGTAGAATGTGTGTGTGTGTGTGTGTAAATAATGTTTTTGTAGGCGAAATCAAAATGCATCATGAAAGTTCCTAACCAACAAAACATAGCACTCCAGCCTCACCACCCTAGTGGAGTTTAATTAAATTCACATGCCCACTCCTGCCTTAGTGATGCTTCTCAAGGCTCCCACTCACAGCTGCAGCTAAGTGGGCACATCTTAAAGAAATGGAAAAAAAATGTAGCTATGTATTTCTTCTTTATTTTCCCCTCCCACTCACTGCTGCAGAATATCACCCTTTTGCTCCCCAGTTTAATCCCCAACTGTAGTATGTGTATTTCAAACAAAAATATTGATCTCTTTGTCAGTTGCCCCGTGCCTGCAGAACTAATGTACAACCCTCCTTTCCCAGTCTAGGTCAAGATTTGATAAGCTATTTTTAAAATAATAGTGATTGTTTCCTTTTAACCATCTCTTTCTCCCCTGAGCAATAATGGTCCATTGTAGCGCCATTTTCGGATCCACTTCTAAGCTGACAGTTGCCTATTTGAGGTGACCACTGCAGATCCCAATCAAACCATAGAACCTGGTGTTCGAATCAATGCTTTTTGTACAGCGCTCCATGGAAGCTACTGTGTCAAACCTGTGATTACCTAAGGAATTTGCTGTTGTCCCTATGCTGCAAACCATGGATGTTCAGAGTGGGAAAGGTGGAACCAGAGTAAGACACAATCTAAAAAAAGTATTTCCACAACTATTGGCTTGAAATTTGAAATACGTTCGTTTCAACCATGTTCATGCTCCTTTTGTGTTCATGTTCTCTAAAGATTCATGCAATTGAATTATAGTTCCATGAATGTTCACAGAAAGTGAATTTCACCGTTACATGTGTATTCCCTGAAACTGAATTTTAAAACTTGCTCTTTTAAGTATTTGCTCTAAAAGTACCCAATGAGTGAACAGAAATACCACTAGATGATTTATTGGGACAATCACAAACTCACTAACACCAAGACGGGTTGGGATCACACAAGAAATGGAATACTTTTGACTAATAAATAATCTGAGGAAATCACCACTTGATCATAGATTTTCTGAGAGCTTAAAAAAGAAGCTAAATTCAGACAAATTATGCATTATAAATTTTTTACCCACCTCTAGATAGAACTCAAAACCTCCTGCTACAAAGCACAGCACTGGAATTAAATGAGAACCCCTTTACATGTATTATCTATGTTTAGCAGTATAGAAACTGACACACAGTTGAGCAAATATGGCCTTATCCAGCGGAGAGATTATACATCCACATGAGCCAGTAATTACACTATCAATACAGTAGGAATAAAATGAGATGAACAGCTGAATAGAGAGTGTATGTCCATATTCTTTTGCCTTTGAGAAACTCACTACAACTCTAGTTTAAGCAGTTTTTTTGTTCTGTTGATCAATATAGAGCCACAAAATTCAACTCTCTAAAAAAAATGCCAGGATATTCAAAACCATCAGGGTATTTCCCTTTATGATTTGCTACTTCTAGATCTCAGTTTAAAATGAGACTTTACAACTTATGCAATTTTGTGGTCTGATCCAACTCCCACTAAAAGTCAATGAAAAGACTCCCATTAATTTCAGTGGGAGTTGGAAGGGTGCGGACTGTGTTTAGAACCAAGTTCTGTAATAAATGACAATACTGATAAGTCGTCTCTCCTAGGAGAATATGAGGCAATATATTCTCTCTCGAAAATAACTCCTCCTCTGTAAAGTTTCTGGTATTTAGTACAACTAACATTGATCCTAACAGCCTAGGAAATAAGAATATTTTGTACTGATGCAGAGCTCAGTCTGTACATTTTTGGAAACGCAAATGTTAGCTGTAGTAGAATCCCACTAACATGCAGTTAGTCTTTTTTGCAGACACTTACAAAGACTATTTTAATTTAGGACCTGTATATTCATGACATAGTTAGGACCACTGTGCTCTGGAAACAATTGGTGATATTCACAGCTGCAGGTTGGGGGGAGGCATGTTATTTTAATTTTATTTTATTGGGGTGGTGGTTTTTGTTTTGTTCTGTTTTTGGTTCAGACATTTTTAATAAAATTCTATTTGTTTGACAGGCATAAAAAGGGGCAAAAACCACTGATGTGCTGTTATCTCTTCTCTTACACATGACTTGAGCAATAATATAATAATTCTCATTTTAAAGTCCACCAATGCTATTTTAATCATTTACTGAGCAACTAACAGACTATAAAGAAAGATTAAATGGAATATTTGTGGCTGCAGAGACAGATATCATTATTCAAGGGTAGAAGCATGTGAAAGGGTAAAAGGGGTTTAAAGAGATACTCTTTTGTTGTACTTAACACTGATAAATGACATACAAGTCATGATAACAGGGCAGAGCTCCTGTCAGGGAGACAATGATAAATGTAGAGGCTGGGACAGAAAGGTTCACTAACCAGAAATCTGTATATGACACCTTGTTCATTTGATAGACTTGTCTGCATGGTCTGACTAATCCACAGCACAATCCCCCTTCTCTCACATTATGGTTCTTGAGTCCAGCATATATAGTTATTCAGCTCATGTTTGCTTTTCCATTTCCATGTGACAGTGAAGATCAATTGCCCTTAATCAGGGCAACACATAAGGCTAAAAACAGTGAGAAAAATATTCTTGTGCAAATATAATTGATACCTATTTCAGAGTAATCACCATATAAAATTAAACAAAAAGCAACCAGACCTTATTTATTATTACTATTGTCTGAATAATCTTATTCCTCTTGAAAATACACAGTCTAAGTCTGTTGATAGAAGGGGCTCTATTTAACAGAAACACCCCCTCCCCCGTTCTATTGCCTGTATGAACAAAACAGCACAGCTGAGATACATGCACTGAAGCTGCGTATATTCCATGTGCTCACACAACATGACCTGCGCTTCTCAAACATCCTCAGCTCAAAAGAGGAAGAACAGCGAGTGCAGATGGAGACAGCCGTAAAAGGCATTCCCATTTTCAAGGAGCTGCTCACAAAGAAAAAAATCCAAGAATATATGCATGTAGTGTTTACTGCTCCCTCTTAACCGATGACTGACTAACCCTGTTCTTTCAGTAGGGGCATGTACAGGGAGGGATAAATGTGGCGTCAGGTAAGGATGGTGAGGTTGTTATTACCTTGCTCACCTTGTCTCTCTAATACCCTGGGACTGACATGGCTACAACACTGCATGCATCCAGAAAGAACAAAGGAAGATTGAGTCAAGGTAACTGGTAAGACAGAGGGTGGGGGGGGGAGATTAGAGGCTTGATGATCAGTCCAGTCTGGATGGATTTGGGTTTTATTTAAAACCATATACTCAGTTTTTAAAACATGCAGGAAATTGTATTGCACAAGCTCCCTGTCTCACTAAGCACTGTGCACCTGAAACACATTACAGAGCATTTTCAAGTTCACTTTGTTTTAGACAGTACCGCAAGTGTGAACATTATACTGGATCGTATCGGACAATAGGTACCACGTGCACAAATAAAATATAATTAGAGAGGGGCCTGGCCTAAAATGCTGAGATATGGACTTCAAAATCCTCTGCCTTCAAACTCACAGGAGCTGGTATCTGGTTCAGGCCCATTTCTAAAGACAATGGTCTGGTTCATTCTCCCCCAGGTCTGAGCTACCCTTCAGCTCTTCCAGGCACATCACTGTGGTGCAATCCATACTCACTTCATGATTTTGGGGTCTGAACAGAGAGAAGTGGAGTCTGGGGCAGCCACAGCTGTATCTCCCTCTCTCCAGTGCTCCGAAATATACAGTCTGAAGCTATATGAACTTTTCTGCCGACAACCCCCCACATCACAAGGTCCACTGGAGTCATGCCTGGGATTGGGGTGGGAGAAAGGGGGATGCCAAAAACTAAAGTTTGTGTAGAGGCAAAGGGCCTCCATAGAGATGGCTCCAGCTTCCTATGGATCCCTAGGCATCTATTAGGGTTGACAGCAGGTCCCAGGACCTATTCTGCAGTGGAAAGGAGGGGCAACCTCCCCCTCTGCATCACAGTGATTGGGGCAGAACTCTGTGAGGGGATCTTAGGGGAAATTTCCAACCTTTGAGTCATGTCCTGTGAGTTTTACTGCAGGAAGCATCCAGTCTAATGGATTTTAATGCAACAATAGCCCAATGCTACATGCACTGAAATTGTGAGCTTTTCCACTGGGGCATGCCAGGTAGGCAGATGCCTGCAGGTTATAAATGCAACCTATAGATTCTGTGGGGGAGACTCATGCTTTTAAAAGTATCTTAACATCTTACAAAAAACTGAGTTCTCTAAATATATTCAAGGACACTTCAACTCACTGTTCAGTATTTATAATTTAATATTAATATGACAAATTATATTATGAGTTTAACACAATAATCATATATTCCCCTCTTCTGGTAGTAGGCACTCCTCTTCTTGTTATGCCTAGTTCTGATGTAGACACACACAGTATACCAGAAAGAGAAGAAAAATTATACCACTTGTGTTTAATGTGAATATCTAAACACAAAAGTGACTCTCCTTCCCACTGCAGCTCTGTAGAAGTAGTTCCTATGACAAAGAAAGGGTTGTTTGCACTGTTGTGTTTGCATATATACTCCAGGCACTTTCTGCCTGGTACCAGTAGTTCCCTGAGCCGGATATAGCAATAAGGATACATGCCTTCACCATACAGCGTACAACTGCCCAAGTCACATAGACAGGATCTCTTTCAATCCACCCACTTCTCTAATGCTGTCCAAGTTACTTTGACACTACAACAAAAGATGGTTCAGTTTAAACAGATTCAACTGAGGGGGAGAGGGAAGGGAGTACAGTAAGTTATCCCCTGTGAGCAATGTTCTGCACTAGTTTGTTACATTTTGTTTAACATTACATAAGTGACATTAGCACCTCAATACAGAAACTGTCTCAGTGTCACTGGAATCAAATAGTTTATTAAAAGGATACAGAATACTCCTTCATGGGAGATAGTGTTTGGTTGCAAATTTCCCCAGTTAATGTGTTATGGTTCTTGTCCTTCTCCCCTTGAGATCTATGGGAGTTTTTACCCTGATTTCAATTGGAGAAATATCTGGCCTTTAGAATGTGAGGAATTAAAGATATCCTGCATTGCTTTGTGTTTTCAATATTGCTCTACCTAACTGGTAGTAAATTAATAAAAGAAGGATCGTGCATTAATCAAGTAAACACTACCTGTAATTTTATTTTGCTTTTCAGCTTATTCCTGTAATTTTTCCACCAAAGGATGAAGAACTGAAATAAACTGCAGAGAGATTTTAAAAAGAAAAGAAAAAAGAGAAAGAAAAATCTATTCAATAATAATGTAAAATGCAAATTAAATATTTGTTCAGCCTTTCCTTAGAGGTTAAAATATATTCTTAATCATGACCTCTACATTGACATTCACATCAAATTAGAAACTTTTAACTGGAACCATATACATTGTCCCTAAAAGCGACTGGAAAGAAGAAATTAATATTTTACAGTAAATGCAATTTGAATCAGGAATCTGTATTCATTTTGTGAAATGCCTGCTCACGAAAGACTACAATTTACCTCTTTACAATTTCATATAATGATCTGACATTTTCTAATTAATTCCATCTCTGCCTAAACCAGCTGTGATAAATATAACCTGTGAATACAGGATTACAATGGTGCTCCTGGAGAATGTATCTAATAGATAAAGGTGAAGCGCACATGCAAGGAAGTCCTGATCAGTCATATTGCAAACTATAAAACTCTGTATTGTTAATCTGAGGTAGGTACTGTATCATATACATAGTGAGAAATGCTGAATCAGGTAGGAGCTTGGTTTGAAATATACCCTGTTGCATATTAAATCCCAGTTTTCTGACTATTGATAAAAGTTCCCTTAGCTGATTAATCACTGTTATTTATATTTTTTCAGGGGTAAGGCTGCAGCTAAGCATCATTCAGTGTAACTAGCTATTACCTGAAATACAAGAATATAGTAATAAAACAGGAAGAACAACAGCACTTTGTTTAAAACAGAGTGATTTCTGTGTTTGGTGTTTTGAGGATGCTTGTTAGCAGAGGGCATACTAACAAAATATTTCTAATATCAAATGCATTTAAATGCAATAGATCAGCTGTGAAGAATTTTGGTGGATGAGCATGAAATATGTATGGTCGCCTTTCTAAATTTTAATTTTCAACATTGTACAAAAATAAGTGAACAATGGGCCATAGCATGCCACTGAATTTAAGCAGGACTTAAATAGCGGATTTGGTTTTTAAAAGACTGGCACAAAAATGGTCCTATGAGATTTAAAGAATGCTCTTGTTAAAAAAAAAAAATCAGACTTCCAAAATACTGCCCAAGACATCTATTATCATTTGAGATTGACACAGTCCACAGCAATAATTACCTTTAACATAAGGATCTATATTAACAGCTAGGCTAAATTTAGCAAAGAATCTTATAATTAACTGAAAAAAGACTTTTTTAAAAACTAAAGCAAAACATAGCTTAATGTCCCAAAATTATACAGCACAATGAAATATGGTTTACCAGTTGAAACCTTTCCCTGTAGTTTTATTTTCATGTGGATATTATAAGTTTGGTCTTCTGGTCAATAAAAGTTTAACAAAGGGAAGTGACAGGACAGTTTTATGGGCCTGCAAAATGCACATTTTCATTTTGCATCTTAAAGAACAAAAACATTTAGAGAAAGACTATAACATGTCTTCAGCTAGTCATTATTTGGCATCTAACAGAGCCCTCTGTGGAGGAAACATTAACTGTAAAAAAAAAATCGAATAAGCATAACAGTCTTCAAATTCTATGGATGAGCTTAACAATCATTTTAATATAAATTTCTGACACACACAAACATGAAAATTTCCTGCCTTCCATTTCATACAAGGATAGAATAATGTTTGCTCTTGGACGCATTTGACATGTTGTCTTCATATTACAGTACCACTTTTGGGGTGATTGAATTATTTTAACTGAAAGGTGCTGGAACTGATGGTCTTTAAACTACAATTTGAGGACTTCAATAGCACAGATATAGGTGTGAGGTTTTTTTTTTGTAAGAGTGGTGGGTGAAATTCTGTGGCCTGCGTTGTGCAGGAGGTCAGACTAGATGATCATAATGGTCCCTTCTGACCTAAATATCTATGAATCTATGAATCTATGATGGCCATGCATATTATTTTCTCTATTTGGTTGGGGAAATTATAATTTGTCAGATGTGATCTTGCAATAACATGAGCAGGGTTATTGGGGGATGGAGGAGAGGAAGGTGAGATTCTGCCCAGAGGATTAAATGACAACATGTGCAGATTCCTGCTTTGCTACTTGCATCTCACACAACACACATACACATCCCTTTACTGCAAACTGTATTCCAATGAATGGCAAAGACCCCATCCTGCAACCTTTTGCTCACGTAAGCCGTCCCTCACTTGCAAATAGTCCCACTGAAATCAAAAGGGACTGCTCTGGTGAGTATGGATTGCATGATCAGACCCTATAACATCATCTGTATGAAATTCAGGGCTTTAAAGGTAACCCTTTGACCATGAAGCACTCTTATCCTTCTTTCTTCTCCCCAGTGTATATTAAACTAATAACTTTGAGTCACGTGGGGCCTTTGATTTTTATCCAGAACTTACTCATCTGCTCAGTCCTCCATTTGAGTGCGTGTGCAAGTGCGTATGCTGGATGCAACGTTTTTTTCTTTTGTAGTGGAGGTGTCCCTCCAGTGGCTTCTCAAAAAACTGCATCTGGTAGATTATACTACAGAATGAAATAAAGTGCAATATCATTTCACAAGGCAAAGCAAAACCTTTGGTGCTTTTAAAAAAAATCAATATTAGCTGGATGATTGCGGTAGCAAAGTGGTGTAAACTTCACTTTTCCAAATGAAATTCTAAAGCATAAGACTGAAGAGAAATTTAGGCAGAGTGCTGTGTTTAACTAGAATGATTACTCTCCTTCATAGTTATTATTTACTTGTATTACCATAGTGTCTTGTCGCGGATCAGTACCGCACTGTGCTCACCGCTGTACAAATACAGAACAAAAGGATGTTCCTTGCCCCAAAGAGCTACCATCCGTGTATAAGGCTGGAGACAACAGATGGATACAGAGAAAGATGGGGGAGTACAAGGAAACAGTGAGAATATTGGTCAGCATGATAGGCAATGGTATCAGCACACCTGCAGCCAAGCCGTTACCAAGTGCTCTGTAGGCTTCCAGGCAAAGGAGAGTTTTACGGAGGGATTTGAAAGACTGACCATGACGTAGCTTTGCAGGTGTTTATGGAGAGCTACTTCCAAGTGGGGGGGGGGGCATCATAGGGCAGAGCACAAAGGTTTTTGTAACAAGTAGGCAGTGGAGACCGGCACTAAGGGCCAATGGGAGCCAGAACTCAGTCTTTTGACAGTGAATGAGAGATGATCGGTAGGGTGGGGATAGGCCATGAAGGGTCTTGAAAGGGAAGACAAGCAGCTTATGTTTGATAAGGGGGAGCCAGTGGAGGGATGCAAAGAGAGGGGTGACGTAGTCAACGTGACAGACTAGGAAAATAATCTTTGCAGCAGCATTCTGAACAGAAATGAGCAGGGCAAGTTCACATTTTTCAAGGCCAGAGCAAAGGAAGTTGCAATAAGCACAACGTGGGATGAAAGCCTGGATGACAGTTTTACCTTGGGATGGGGAAAGAGTAAGAGCTCCATTTTAGCCACATTGAGGTTGAGATGATGGCTAGCCATCCACAAGGAGATGACAGAGAGACAGGCTGAGACTTCAGTTTGGATAGAAGGAAGCAGGGCTGGAGAAGAAAGGTAGACCTGTGAGGTGTCAGCATAGAGATGGTAGCTGTATTTGTGTTTGCAGATGAGATTATCCAGAGTTAATGCAGAGGAAGAAGAGAAGATGACCCAGGAAAGACCCCTATAAACACCCCTACAGAAAGTTGGAGGGGAGGAGATAAATAGGATCCTCGAAGGGCATGTTGAAGGAACGATTAGCGAGAAAGGAGGACAACCAGGAGAGGACAGTATTATATGTGCTTTCACGGTATTTTTCAGATCTAAATGTTACTCCCGAGTATTCCTGGTAGAGCATGATTTGCTTTGGGTATCAGATATGCTGAATACTTGGTTGCTTTTAAGTGCCTTTAGTGCAGGAGTGTCAAACATATGGCCCGCAAACCAGATCCAGTCTGTGGTACAATTTCATCCAGCCCGTAGACTTCCTGGTGATCTTAGGGCTTGTCTGTATGACACTGGAGTCAGTATGACAGGGGTGTGGTTTGTAGAATGCACCAGTGTGTTATGCTGCAAATCTCCCAAATAGAATCTGATAGTGTGCATTGATGTAGTGCTGTCTCAAGCAGGACGACATCAAGCTGCATTAAGGAACATTCAGTACATAGCAGCAGAGTCCACATGGGGGAGTTGTAGAGCACACCACTGTGTTGCAATCTAAATCTCACCTGCATAATCCAGACTTTGGTGCAGCAATCTACCAAACTTTGCATACAGGTGTAGAACCAACTGGTTGTGTTTAAGTGGTGCTGGAGAGACATACGTCTTGCGGAAGCTGGTAGATTTGGGTAATGGCCAAAGGGCACTGAAGAGCACTTATTTGATGGCTGCTCAGTTAAATACCCCAATCTGCAAATCAAAGAAAAAGAAACTTCATATGAGTCAAAGGATGAATGCCTATTGTATCTACTGGACTGGCAGACTGCTTTTTAAATA
This sequence comes from Eretmochelys imbricata, assembly GCF_965152235.1. Lineage (NCBI taxonomy): Eukaryota > Metazoa > Chordata > Testudines > Cheloniidae > Eretmochelys > Eretmochelys imbricata. Next base: position 249,597,256 of record NC_135573.1, read on the forward strand.
GAAATTTTAAAAAAAGGGAAAGATATTTTTCCTTCTACCCTTTCCTTTCTTCATTCACCTTGTGACAAGTGGCCATCACGTCTTTATCCAAGAAAAGAAAGATAGATTAAGATTGTCATAAATTTCAAGAGAGAGGGAGAATTTCATATTTCTTTGTGGGCATGAATGGAAAGCCCATGTGCTTGATTTGTAAGAAACAGGTAGCTGCGGTAAAAGAATACAACAGTCAGAGACATGATGACGCAAACCATGGTAAAAAATATAAGTACCCAGGAAAGTTACGTGAAAGTAAATACTCTGAATTAGCACACTCGCTGAAAAAGCAGCAATCAGTGTTTACTAATTCTCATCATGTAAGCGATGCTGCTGTTAAGGCGAACTATATTATTGCCCATGAAATCCCTGTGTCATTGAAATAATTTTCTGAGGGAGAATTTTTGAGGCACTATATGCTAAAATCTCCAGAAATAAAGCGACTAACTTTAGGAAATATCAGCCTCTCAAGAAACACAATTTTCTGAGAGAATCAAAGATGTATCTGAGAATTTCAACAGTCAACCCTGGGACAAAGCAAAGTCTTTTGCTGCTTTGTCCAGTTGCAATTGATGAAAGCACAGATGTAACTGATGTATCTCAGCTAACAGTGTCCATTCATGGAGTTAATGAGAACATGGGCTTAGCAGAGGAGCTTGTAGAACTGGTGCCAATGAGAGACTGCAGCAAATTACCTCTTCAACAACTTGGAGGAATATCTGAACAAATTGCAGGTGGACTGGACAAGTGCTGTTAGTCTGGCCATAGTGGCACCATCAATAGTGGGCAAGAAAGCTGGAGTTGTGACAAAAATGAAGGCCAAATTGCAAACTATCAACTATAAACACACAGTTTAGCAGCTTTCACTGCATTTTACATCAATATGATCTCTGTAGTAAGACTTTGAAAATGAATCATGTGAGGATGTGGTTAAACCTGTACAGTTTGTTTGAGCTAGAGGTCTCAAACACCAGCAGTTCAGCCAGCTGTTGGAAGAATGTGACATTCATGGTGGACAGCTATATCACACTGAAATTCGGTGGCTAAGTCAGGGAGCTGGGTTGAAGCACTTTTTTGAATTCTGTGGGGAGATTCAATTTTTCATGGAACAGAAAGGTATAGCCTATAGGGCAAGCTTGCCTATTATGTTCACTGGTTTGCCTTCATTATATTTAGCTGCTCTATTCAGCTGTAACACAAGAAACCTACAGGCCTTTATCCTGTAAGACATTAGCTTATGCATTAGCATAGCTTAAGTAGGCCATAACCCTTGGCATAGATAAATGGCCTAAGGGTTACCTGTAGATGTTGGGAACTAAGGAGAGGTTGCTCAATGGTAGGAGTTAGAATGTATCAGTCAGTGCGACTGCAAGAAACATGGAAGTAATGACCACAAATCTGCTTAAGCAAGAGGTGACTAGTATGATAATGAGCTAAGATAGCAGTTACACGTGTTAACCTATGGAATAAGTACATCTCAATATTATGAGGGTGAAAAGGCTAAATGTTGGCATGGAGGACTGAGCATGAGCAGATGATGCTCAGGTCCCATAACAGAACAGCCATCATGTGATCTGGGGGCTTGTTCTTTTCTGGGCTTCTTCCATCACTGTTTGCTTTCTACTATTTGACCCTTTAACTCATTAAGGAACTTGGACCATTGGACACCATGGCATGCCAGAGACAGGACTGGCTCTTTTGTCTCTTTACACCAGGTCCTCAAGGAAGGGCATGAGTATGCAATTCTAAGCACTTATGCAAAGAATGCTACCACAGATAACCCCAATATTGTATTATCGCTACCTTTCTACGTATTTTATTATCTCTATCGTTTTGGGGCCTTTTCTGTCTTTATTATTTTAATAAAGATATCTAGGGTTTTACTTTGCCCTCAGTGTGAGTGCCCTTGTCATCCACCCCAAAATCCCCAGAAGATATTGAACTCCATAGCATTAATTCTGTGTAGCCTGATTCTGGGGTAAGAACCTTATCACAGTCAGATCAATTGGCCACCGATCCAAACATTATTAAGCTTAAAAAGGGTCAGGCAACAAAGGAGAAGATGTCACTGAATTACAGAACAATGAATGGCTTCAAGACCTTGCTTTCATAGCAGGTATTACGGAGCACCAGAACTCACTCAACACAAGAAAGCAGGAGTACATACAAGTAGTCACAGAATAAGATGACAACATTCATGCCTTTGAAATTAAGCTTCAGCTGTGGGACAAGCAACTTTCCCAGAGTAACTTGACACATTTTTCCACCTTGAAATCACTACGTGACACCGTTGGAACTCAGTATGGTGACACCACAGACAGGTATGGTGGCAAAACTGTTAAACTGAGAAAAAAATTCAAGAATGGTTTTCTGACCTCAGGAACCATAAAGGAGAATTTGCAGTTTTCAGCATGCCATTTTCTGTCAACGTGCATGATGTACCAGAGGAGCTCCAAATGGAGCATATTGAACTGCAGTGTGACACTCTGTTGAAAGGCAGGTTTTCCTGATGTTGGCGTTCAAATTTTACCAATATCTGGAATCAAATAATCCCAAACTGAAGTCCTTTGCAGCAAGAACTCTTTCCATGTCTGTAAGTACATGTGTGAGCAAGTATTCTCTATCATAAATATCAACAAATCTAAACTCAGCTAAGTGACACCCACCTGAATTTGAATACTCAAGGTAGCCACAGCGTAATCGTTTGCTCCAAATGTCGATGTACTCAAGCTAAGAGATGCCAGGTATGAGGGAGCAGTCATATTATAATGGTGGGGCCATATAGACAGCTAGCCAGAGATGGACAGATACACATTACTTCAAAATTAGCCATATTTGAAACTGAAGCACAGAGACCTAATTTTACCTATGCTGACATTAACAATTTTGCAAGGATGGCCTAAAGAAAAAGCAGAGTTAAATTCCAAACTGAGAACTTATTTAGGGAGAAATTAGTTAGGAAGGTAAGCTTGCCTGATAGAGGGGGGAAAGAATATCCTTCCAGCAGCGCTGTGAGGAAAAAAATGTTCCCTAAACTATGTAGATCGAAGTAGATATTTAAAAAGATAAGCAAAGGTCACAAGTTGTTTTGTTCTAGCCCAGGACAAGTGCTCTGATGGCACAATAGCTTATTCTGAGCCATATGATCACTTCCAAAAAACCCAAAGAAAGATGTTGATGCCTAATCCGGAATCACACAGTGGCCACGGAAAAGGCTTGGTGATGCTAATTTGAATTTAATCAAGACTCATTTACTGAAAAAAAAATCTATTTGAAATAACTTGTAACAAGTGAAACAGAACCAGTTACTTGGAGAACTTCAAGTAGCAAAAATTGAGTGGGAGGGAAGGAATGTTGGTTTAATGACTCCACTATGGGAGAGGCTATGTAACTAAGATGATGTAAGAGTGTGAGCAAAGCTATGCAAATAATGCTTCATTTTACAGGAAGAAGAAAGTGGAATCTGGTCCCTTCCTCTCTGTATTCTACAGTGTGCACCACTACACAGTGCACCCCCTAAATTGGGTACTAATGTAGGAAGCAAATATTCTCTGACCTGAAGGTCAAAGTCACTTGCATATTCAGAGCTACTGTTCTTATCTTCAAAGTACCCACAATGTATCTATTTCAACCTTCCTTCTAGGTTACCAGGATAAGAACAGAACAGACCTGTAATGGTCCCATCTGGAAGATCTTAGGTTAAAGATTGCATATTTTATATATTATATAGTCTCCTTCAATCTTTGCAGTAGCTGCAATTGGTGGGGGGGCCAGCTTTCTGTGTAACTCCCCAGAACAAACTGGTACACATGTGTTTTGATAGGCGATAGACTAATCCTCTTCTTGCTTGAGTGGTTTCTCCAATTTCTGCTGTCTAGCTGACACATCCCTTTGGTTTTATGGAAGTTTTTTTTGCTTTACTGATTTTCCCTCAAGGGAAATCTCTGAGATCGGCCTTTACCATAAGAAATAACTTCTCCTCTTTTACTTATTTAGATAAGCTATACAATTCCATTAAATGTTGCTATTGTTAGGATCTTTCTAAAGATTGCTTCTTCTGCTCTTGATTTCAGAGATCTCGTAGCACTGTTGTAGCACTACTTGGCATGGTCAGCTTGAGTTGGATTATGTTTTATCTAAAACAGAAAAAGACAGCTTAAACTGCTTTTATATGGGCACTTAGGGAGCCTATATTCTAGCCTACATTCTCAGCTGCAGCCAATAGGCACTGGCTGTACCCACAGAAGGCCTATAACATGGCACATTAATCCTCTTCTATACTGGCCTGGTTCCTAGAGTTTTTTAGATTAGCCTTAAGGCTACTTCAAATTATGTTGTTGACCATAGCATCAAGGGGCCTCCGACTGCTGGAACAGAGTCGAGTTCTGGCCACGCCTTCTTTCTTCCAGTCACACTCCCACCACTGGGGGAGGGGGAATTGCTATGCTGACCAGGGACTTTGGTAACACTAGGGGAATTCCCATCTGGTTGGATCTGTTGGCTTTACAGCCCCTTTCTGCTACCATATCATAGGAAAGACCCAGGCCCAATGTATTCAGCATGTATAGATATGTTTGGGCTTCTGTTGACTAAATGAAAGATCTAGTGGAGAGAGAACCCACTAAAGACTGAAACGATACTGGTGGGAAGAAGGAATCATTTCACAGAACTTTCCTTTTCTTTAACATCCTCTACACTGGGCCAGGGTCTTTCCTAGGATATGGTGGCAGAAGGGGCTGTAAAGCCAACAGATCCAAAACTACAGTGATTGTGATCTAGTGCATCCTTCTGGTAATGCACATCTTCTAATCCTTTCTATCTAGCAAGGTATTTATTATACCAAACAGACATCTCCCACCTCTATTTTCTATGACTTTGTGTTTCTGTGATACTGAGAACATCTGCTTCATTCTTCTTATTGCTAGAAGTGGGAAGCACCTTATATATCTTTCCTAAACCATATGATTTACGAATCTATATCCCCATGTGATGGCACAGGTTCATGTCATGTTATTTTACTATGTTTGTCCTACATACTAATGAAACAGACTCTGCCCCAAAGAGCTTACAGTCTAAATAGACGAGAGCTCAAGAGTGGGAGAAAGGAAGCAATGTTATCCTCATTTTACAGATAGGGAACAGAAGCATAGAGAGGTTAAATGACCTGCCCAAGGTTCACACACAAAGTCTGGGGCAGAGTCAAGAATTTGAACTCAGATCTTCTAAGTCCCAGCCCAGACTCAACCCCAAGACCATCTTTCCAAATTGTGGAGCTGTTCAAACATGCATGGCCCAATGTGGCCTTATATCATATCACTTGTTGACTCCACATTCCCCAGCTTCAATGAATTTCTCACTTTTAACTTCAGATCTCTGAAGATCTGATTCCTCCAGAGCTCCAGACTGATAAATTCCACAGCACTGAACCCTTAGAAACTGCAGAAGACTGAAGTTGGGGGCCGGGAGGGTGACAACAGATCTGGTTGTAGACTTGATGTCTGATGTACTATTGTACAGCTATATCAAAATAAGAGGCAGATATGACAGAATGTGAAAGGTTCTTGGTGGATGCCAAGAAGAGATTTTTAGCATCCATTTAAATCTGGAGTCTCAGGAACATGATGCCATGGTTACTGAAAGTAAAGCAAACCACGGCTTTATTTATGAGCTCAAAAATTTGAACAGAGTACATTAAACTCAGTGGAGCAAACCAGCTCTTTCTAGGCTCATAAATGATAACAGGGCTTAGTTTTTACTAAATCAGTTTAAGTTAACTAATCCCAGTAATAAATTCCACATTCTGAGGCAATCCAAATTGGTTTGAGAAGGCTGGTTTATGTTAATGTGGGTTGACAGGATTTCTTAACTATTGCATCTGGAAGGAAGCTCATGATTTAAGTCACTGAATACTTATCTATATTAGCAGAACTAGCCCAGCAACTGACATATTGGAAGAGGGGTTTGTCTAGTTTTGTTGCAGGTATTGTACGGAATGCAGTGCATAATTTAAACTGGAAGAACGTAGGATCTTTCATACAATGTGTCCATAACAATCTAGGTTATGTTCAGTGGCATCTAGAGTTCTTCGTCAGGCATTCTGTATTATTTGTTACCTAACGTAACAGTTCTGTTGGTCTGTCAAAATAAAACAGCACCCTCAGGAGTGAGATTTAGCTTGATGGCCTGTTTAATGTTTGTCTATGTAACACGTGTGAGGCCTTGTCTATGCATAAAGATTGTACCACTACTTCTACCGTGATAGTAAAAGCAATACAACCCAAGTGTGGACGCAGTTATACTGCTATAAAAATGCTGATACTACTCTCGAATATTCCTGTAAATTTAGTAATAAAACACCTTTAGACTGATACAACTGCTCATACGAGGGGATGTACTGCTTTAATTTTTGGTAAATTGAATAAAATAAAAACCAGCCCCCTCCCTGAAATAGTTAAATTGATACAAACACTGTATCAATCAAACCCTAGACTTCTCCACCTGCTTTCTAGTTTCTGAACCTCCTACTGCTGTGAAGAATGGCAGAGACTACACAACTGAGACATAGACGGGGGGGTGGGGAGCATCTTGTTTTTTGGATTGAGAAAGGTTGAGGCATGTTCTGTAAGAAGATTATTTCTTCATAGTTAATATTTATTTAAATCAACTATATGTCTTCCTAAAAAGAGATGCTCTAGTTGAAGCATAAGCTACTGAGCTAGATGCAGGAATTAGTAGGTGAAATTCTATGGCCAGGGTTGTGTTCCAGAGGTCAAACTGGACCACAGTGTTCCCTTTCTGGCCATACAGATCTTTTAAAGTATGTATAAATCAGGACTGGAGCCCCATTGTACTTGGGGCTGTACAACCACAACCTCAAAGGGTTATGTTAGGATATAGATATTAAGGCCTGTCTGTAAAGGCCTATACTCTAAGAATTTAGGTGTATTCTTATCACTTGGCTAGTTACAGAGGTATAAAAGAAAGAATCAAAATCACTGTCTGCTGATGTAAGAGCTCTCTCTTACTGTGACAGTCTGAGGCCCTGTTCTTAGGCTCAGGCCTTTGGCTAAGCAGCAGAGGCAGCCATAAGCTGGGAAGCGACCGGTCACATCCTCACATTCCAAACCAGTCACATTGAAAGAAGGTGCTATTGGGCTGTTAGGAATACAATCCTGTCCTGATAATGCCTATCACCTCCAGAGAAAGGGAAGGGCCTAGAAGATGTAAAAGGAAACTTAGTTTGATAGCATCCTGTCTGGCAAGAACTCACTTATCAATAGCTGGGATGTGAAATCCTCACTTCTGTATTGTTTTGTCATTATAGTTCCCACTTTGCTATTGTTTGTCTGTATAATCTCTGTCTGGTTCTGTGATTGTTTCTGTCTGCTGTATAATTAATTTTGCTAGGTGTAAACTAATTAAGGTGGTGGGAGATAATTGGTTACATAATCATGTTACAATAGGTTAGGATTGGTTAGTTAAATTTCAGTGAAATGATTGGTTAAGGTATAGCTAAGCAGAACTCAAGTTTTACTATATAGGTTGCAGTCAATCAGGAAGCGTGTGGTGGTGGTGGTGGGGAAATGGGAACAGGGAATGGGGGTGGGGAATTGGAATCATGTTTTGCTATGGGGGGGATGAGAACAGGGACACAGGTAAGGCTCTGTGGTGTCAGAGCTGGGAAGGGGGACACTAAGGAAGGAAACTGGAATCATGCTTGCTGGAAGTTCACCCCAATAAACATCGAATTGTTTGCACCTTTGGACTTTGGGTATTGCTGCTCTCTGTTCATGTGAGAAGGACCAGGGAAGTAAGTGGGTGAAGGAATAAGCCCCATAACAGGTTACATTCTAAAGCCCACTGAGAAAACCCCTCTTGACTTCAGTGGGCTTTGACCCAGGCCCTTAGGGGTATCTCTACACAGCCATAGCAGCAAGCCTCTCAACCTGTGTTGATAGGGCGCGTGCAGCTCAGCCTCGGGCTCTGAAAGTAGCTGTGTAGGCAGCACTTTGAAGTTGCAGCTTGGGCTGGAGGTCAGGCTCTGAAGCTCAGGCCCCCTCCCTCAGCTTTAGAGCCCGAGCCCACTTCCAAGCGCTGTCTACACAGCTATTTCTAGAGTGCGAGCGTGAGCCCAAGTCTGTTGACCCACAAGAGGAACCCACAAGAGTTCAATGGGCTGTGTTGATGTACCTGAAGTGCCAAAATTCAGTTCATTTTATTAACATCCCCTCGATTCACGCAATTCCCATCAAGCATGGCACGGAACGGCACAAAGAGAAAGGGAAGATATTTCATAAGAACAGCCATACTGGTTCAGACCAAAGGTCCATCAAGCTCAGTATCCTGTCCTCTGACAGTAGCCAATAGCAGGTGCCCCAAAGGGAATGAACAGACAGGTTATCGTCAAGTGATCCATGTCCTGTCACCCAATCCCAGCTTCTCGCAAATAGAGGCTAGGGACACCATTCCTGCCCCTCCTGGTTAATAGCCATTGATGGACCTATCTTCCATGAATCTATCTTGCTCCCTTTTGAACCCCGTTATAGTATTGGCCTTCACAACACCCTCTGGCAATGAGTTCCAGAGGTTGCCAGTGCGTTGCATGAAAAAATACTTTCTTGTGTTTGTTTTAAACCTGCTGCCTATTAATTTCATTTGATGGCCCCTTGTTCTTGTATTATGAGGAGGAGTAAATAACACTTTCTTATTTACTTTCTCCACATCATTCATGATTTTATAGACCTCTATCATATCCCCCTTAATCTCCTCTTTTCCAAGCTGAAAAGTCCCAGTCTTATTAATGACTCCTTATACAGGAGCTGTTCCATAGCCCTAGTCATTTTTGTTGCCCTTTTCTGAACTTTTTCCAATTCCAATATATCCTTTCTGAGATGGGGCGACCACATCTGCATGCAGTATTCAAGGTGTGGGTGTATCATGGATTTATATAGAGGCAATATGATATTTTCTGTCTCATTATCTATCCCTTTCCAGATGATTTCCAACATTCTGTTCGCTTTTTTGACTGCCGCTGCACACTGAGTGGATGATTTCAGAGAACTATCCACAATGACTCCAAGATCTCTTTCTTGAGTGGTAACAGCTAATTTAGTCCCCATCATTTCATATGTATAGTTGCGATTATGTTTTCCAATGTGCATTACTTTGCATTTATCAACATTAAATTTCATCTGCCATTCTGTTTCCCAGTCACTCAGTTTTGTGAGATCCTTTAGTAGCTCTTCGCAGTCTGCCTGGGACTTAACTATCTTGAGTAGTTTTGTATCATCTGCAAATTTTGCCACTTCACCGTTTACCCTTTTTCCAGATCATTTATTAATATGCTAAATAGGACTGGGCCCAGTACAGACCCCTGGGGGACACCACTATTTACCTCTCTCCATTCTGAAAACTGACCATTTATTCCTACCCTTTGTTTCCTATCTTTTAACCAGTTACCAATTCATGAGAGAACCTTTCCTTATCCCAAGACTGCTTATTTTGCTTAAGAGCCTTTGGTAAGGGACCTTGTCAAAGGCTTTCTGAAAATCTAAATACACTGTATCCCCCTTGTCCACGTTTGTTTACCCCCTCAACAAATTCTAGTAGATTGGTGAGGCATGATTTCCCTTTACAAAAACCATGTTGACTATTTCCCAACAAATTATGACAGGTTTCAGAGTAGCAGCCGTGTTAGTCTGTATCCACAAAAAGAAAAGGAGTACTTATGGCACCCTAACAAATTTATTTGAGCATAAGTTTTCGTAAGCTACAGCTCACTTCATCGGATGAATGCAGTGGAAAATACAGTGGGGAGATTTACATACACAGAGAACATGAAACAATGGGTGTTACCATACACACTGTAACAAGAGTGATGGTAACATGCATTGTTTCATGTTCTCTGTGTATATAAATCTCCCCCCTATGTTTTCCACTGCATGCATCCGATGAAGTGAGCTGTAACTCACGAAAGCTTATGCTCAAATAAATTTGTTAGTCTCTAAGTTGCCACAAGTACTCCTCTTCCAACAAATTATGTTCATCTATGTGTCTGACAAATTTATTCTTTACGATAGTTTCGACCAATGTGCCTGGTACTGAAGTGAGGCTTACTGGCCTGTAGTTGCCAGGGTAATCTCTGGAGCCCTTTTTAAAAATTGGCATCACATTAGCTATCCTCCAGTCATTTGGTACAGAAGCTGGTTTAAATGATAGGATACAGATGGCCATTAGTAGTCCTACAGTTTCACATTTTAGTTCCTTCAGAACTCTTGGGTGAATACCATCAGGTCCTGGAGACTTATTGCTGTTTAGTTTATCAATTTGTTCCAAAACCATCTCTAATGACACCTCAATTTGGGAAAGTTCCTCAGATCTGTCACAAAAACAATGGCTTGGGTTTGGGAATCTCCCTCACATCCTCAGCCATGGAACCTGGTGCAAAGAATTCATTTAGTTTCTCCACAATGGCCTTACCGTCCTTGAGTACTCCTTTAGCATCTCAATCATCAGTGGACCCACTGGTTGTTTAGCAGGCTTCCTGCTTCTGATTTATTAAAAAAAATTTGCTATTACTTTTGGAGTCTTTGGCTAGCTGTTCTTCAAATTCTTTTTTGGTCTTTCTAATTATATTTTTACACTTCATTTGCCAGAGTTTATGTCAGAGTTTAAGTTGAGGCTCTATTATAGTGTCTTTAAAAAGTTTCCACGTAGCTTGCAGGGATTTTACCTTTGATACTGTACCTTTTAATTTCTGTTTCACTAACCTCCTCATTTTTTGTGTAGTTTCCCTTTCAGAAATTAAATGCTACAGTGTTGGGCCGCTGTGGAGTTTTCCCCACCACAGGGATGTTAAATTTAATTATATTATGGTCACTATTACCAAGGGGTCCAGCTATAGTCACTTCTTGGACCTGATCCTGTGCTCCATTTAGGACTAAATCAAGAATTGCCTCTCCTCTTGTGGGATCCAGGACTGGCTGCTCCAAGACACAGTCATTTAAGGTGTAAAGAAACTTTATCTCAGCATCCCTTCCTGAGATGATATGTACCCAGTTAATATGGGGATAGTTGAAATCCCACATTATTAATTATTATTATTATTATTATTGAGTTTTTATTTTAATAGCCTCTCTAATCTCCCTGAGCATTTCAGAGTCACTAACACCATTCTGGTCAGGTGGTCTGTAATATAGCCCTATTGCTGTATTCTTATTTTTCAAGCATGGAATTACTATCCATAGAGATTCTATAGTACAATTTAGTTCACTTAAGATTTTTACTTCATTTGATTCTATGCTTTCTTTCACATATAGTGCCACTCTCCTCCTCCCCTGCCCTCCACATGACCTGTTCTATCCTTCTGATATATTTTGTGCCCTGATATTACTGTGTCCCATTGATTATCCTCATTCCACCAGGTTTCTGTGATACCTATTATATCAAGATCCTCATTTAATACCAGTTCACGTATTTATATTCACCTCCAGAGGTGACTCCAGGTGCTTTACGAATGTTTAAAAACAAACAAATTCTGTTTTATAGATGAACAATCTCAAATTTACATTTGAAAGAAAACGTAAATAAATATTACCCACACAACAGCATTTAATATTAAATGACTAGTAAAGTGGCCTCTTACTTAGAAACTACATTATTGGTTTTTTTTGTTTTTTTACACACACTACTGTAAGTGTACGGGATGCTTTACAAAGCATGGAAAAAAGACAAGGGATAAATTCTGCTCTCAGCTACATGCATGTAAAATCAGAGTAATTCCACTGAAGTCTATGGAGTTACTCCAAATTTAGGGTCAACTCTGCCCTGAAATGTGTGTGCCCCACCAGCATGAATAGGCATTGTGCACAGATGTAAGAGTAACACCAACACCTAGTTCTTATTACAGTGTATTTCAGGGTAGAGGAAACAGGTGGCCCATTGGCTAGAGCACTGGCCTGGGACTCAGGAGACCTTGGTTCACTTCTCTGCCCCACCACCAGGGCAAATTGCTCTTTGTGCCTCAGTTTCCCATCTGTACATTCACGATAATGGTACTTTTAAAGGGTGTAGAGTTAAAAAACATTAAAGATTGTGAATGGCTCAGGAAATGGGGGCCACACAAATACTATAGATAGATCTCAAAGCCCTTTCCCTTTACAAAGGAGGGAAGTATCACCCCTGTGCTACAGGTGGGGAAATGGAGGTCCACTGACATACTCAGCATCACCCAGAAGGGCAGTGGCAGAGTCAGGAATAGAATCCCGAGTTCTACAATAGTGCTATACCTCAGAGGGCAGAATTTAGCCTTGAATGCAAGTGTGATTGGGGGTAGGACTGGTTGAAAAGTTTTTCAGAACAGTTAGATGGAAAATTGTGTCTGCTTTCCATGGAAAAGTTCATTTTTTCAACCAAGTATTTCAGACAAAAATCTTTCAATTTTCAAGTTCTTGCTGAAAACTCAAATTTGCATGGAAAAATTTTGGATCAGTTCTCAGTAAGAGCAGAATTTAGCCCAGAAATGGATCACTGAGTCCTTTACACAACAGCAGCAGCATGAAGAAACCACATGGGTATGGTGAGATCCAAATATCCACATTTACTAACTATATACACACCACATGCAAGGTCAAGATACAAATATACACAGCGGCTCTGGCTGGCTTCTAAAGAACAGAACACGGTGAACAACACTGTGAACTTGCAAAGAGCCCACTGAACTCAGTGGGGGTTGATCTGCACTGAGCTCACTGTAGGATTGAGGCCTAACTCGGAAACAAGCACCGCATGTACCACCATACCGTCAGCCCCACACGTTCAAGAATCGTTAGCCAGAGCTCTACCTTGTAGCATTTTATTTGCTTTCTGGTTTTTGAGCCTGTAGGGTTCATGTTTCCAAGCTTTTCTCCAGAACTATGAGGGTTAGAAACTCACTTTTTAAAAAAAATTAAAGCTGAGAACTTTCATGTAAACACGTGACTCCAGGTCTTCTAAGATAAACCCAGAGAGCACACACGCGCGCAACACATCACTGTTATGAAAATTCAGTCTGGCCTTTTTTGGCCAACTTGCCCTTTCACCAATGATTTTAAAAGACTGTGAGCAGCTCCTCAGATGTCACGAATGAACATTGCTCCACTGACAAGCTGAGGATCTGGTCCTGATTGTACAAACTCAGGAGAAGCTGGCTGTCCAGTAGGTCCTTTGCTGGGACAAATTCATTAGAGGATCTTCCCTGGGCCCATTCCCACTGCTGCATGAATCTCTTGGCCATTGGATTGGCATCACGTTCTCACAAAGTGCATGGGGCCTGTGGTCAGACAGCTGTCAGATGGCTCTGTCATCTTCTCTCTGTAAAGCCATCATTCCTCAGAGGAGAGGATTACCTTTTTCTGTAACTGGTGTTCTTCAAGATGTGTTGCTCATGTCCATTCAACTTAGGTGTGTGTGCTTCTTGGAGTGGCATGCATATGTCACGGTATATACGGTGCTGCCGGCTCCCCCTCAGTTTCTTCTTGCTGGAAACTCCAACCGTGGGGAAGGAGGGTGGGTTGTGGACTGAAAATGAGCAACACATTTTGAAGAACACCAGTTACAGAAAAAGGTAACTGTCTTTTCTTCAAGTGCTTGCTTATGTCCATTCAATTTAGGTGACTCCCAAGCAGTACACCGTGGAGATGGGTAGGAGTTTAAGGACGTGTAGATTGCAACACAGCTCTGCCAAATTCAGCGTCATCTATTGCTTGCTGAGTGATGGCATAATGGGCCGTGAACATGTGCACTGAGGACCACATCATGGCTCGACAGATGTCCTGGATCAGGAAGTGTGCCAGGAAGGCTGCTGAAGTTGCCTGCGCTCTGGTCGAATGGGCTCGGACGACCGGTGGCGGATGGACTCCCGCCAACTCATGGCGCTGCAAATGCAAGAGGTGATCCCACTAGAAATCCTCTGCGTGGACAACTGGAGACCTTTCATTCTATCAACTGTAGAGATGAGAAGCTGAGTCAATTTACAGAAAGGCTTTGTCCGATTTAAGTAGAAAGCCAGGGCCCTTCTTACATCCAAAGCCTGAAGGCACCAGTCTCATCGGGCTTAGGACAGAAGACCAGAAGGAAGATGTCCTGGCTCACGTGGAAAGCGGACACCACCTTGGGAAGGAAGACCCGATAGGCCAGAGCGGGACCTTGACCTTATAGAAGACCGTGTACGGCGGTTCTGAGGTCAGGGCTCACAGCTCAGAGACTCACCTTGCTGACATCACTGCCACCAGAAAAGCTACTTTCCATGATAGGTGAAATAGGGAGCAGGAGACCAAAGGCTCAAAGGGCGGGCCCGTGAGCCTGGACAGAACCAAGTTGAGATCCCACTGAGGGACCAAACTTGTGGAAAAAGTCTCTCAAGGCCTCTGAGGAACCTGACTGTCATGTCATGGGAGAACACCATCTGTCCCTGGATTGGCGGATGAAAGGTGGAAATGGCCGCCAGATGCACCCTAATAGAGAAGTGTGCCAAACCCTGGTTCCTCAAATGAAGCAGGTAGTCTAAGAGCGACTGCACCAAAGAACGCGAAGGGGAGATGCCCCATTCGGCTGCCCCGCAGGAGAACCTTGTGCACTTCGCCAGGTACGTCTGCCGAGTCAAGGGCTTTCTACTCTCGAGGAGGACCTTCTAGACTCCTTCCAAACAGGTGCGTTCCTCAGGCTTCAGCTACGCAACATCCATGCTGTGAGGTGGAGGGAATGAGAGGTTGGGTTGCAAGAGTCAACTGTGATCCTGTGATAGCAGGTCTGGATGGTTCAGTAGGGGCCACGGAGGGACCAATGCCAGGCTCGACAGCGTCCCGAACCGGTACTGGCGAGGCCATGCCAGGGCGATCATGATAACCTGAGCCTGGTCTCTCGATTTTTGCAAGGACCTTGCTGATGAGCGGAATTGGGAGGAACGTGTACATCATGCTTCCTGCCCACAGCAGAAGGAAGGCATCAAAGAGGGAACCCTTGCCCAGACCCCACCTGGGGCAAAACCTGTGACACCCCCTTTTCTGCCTGGTGGTGAACAAATTCACTTGGAGAACTCCCCACCTCTGGAAGATCATGCCAGCTACCTCCGGGTGGAGCATCCACTCAGGTGAGAGGCAAAATCCCTGCTTAGGTGATCTGCTAGTATGTTCTTAGTACCCGGAAGGTGAAACGCGTCTAGATGGATTTTGTGGTTGATGCAGAAGTCCCAGAGATGTAGTGCCTCTTGGCAGAGGGCCGAGGATCATTCTCCCCCTCGTCTGATGTAGAGCATTGAATCTATGTTGTCCATCAAGACGCTGACCACTCTGCCCGACAGGTGAGGCAGGAAAACCATGCATGCCCTGTGCACTGCCCTGAGCTCTTCAACATTTATGGTGTAGCCTCATTTCCTCTGGGGACCACATACCCTGTGTCTGGAGAGCGCCGAGGTGTGCCCCCTAGCCAAGGTCTGAGGCATCCGAAACCAACTCGACTGAGTGAGGAGTGCTGACAAAGGGAAGTCCTTCCAGGACTTTTCCAGGGTTGGTTCACCATCGCAACGAGGTGAGTACCGTCGCGGGGATGGTAACAACATTCTCCAGGTGGTCCCTGGTCTGGGAGTAGATCGACACCAGCCATTGCTGCAGGGGTCGCATCCGGAGCCTGGTGTGGCCCATCACATATGTGCATGCTGCCATGTGACCCATGAGGCTCAGGCAAACCCTGGCCATGGTCAGGGGAAAACGCAGAGACTTTCCCGAAGAGGTCCATCAGTGCCCTGAATCTCTCCAGCAGCAGGAATGCATCCGATGAAGTGAGCTGTGGCTCACGAAAGCTTATGCTCAAATAAATGTGTTAGTCTCTAAGGTGCCACAAGTACTCTTTTTCTTTTTCCAGTAGCAGGAACATCCTGGCGCAGGTTGAGTCGAGCAACACTCCAATGAACTCTATCCTCTGTACCAGAACTAGCAGGTTTTTTTGTCATTTAGCAAGTGGCTAACAGTATCGTGACATCCCTTTGGACCTAGATCTGCCTCTGACTAGCGAGTTGTTGAGGTACAGGTAGATCTGGATACCCCGACATCTGAGGTAAGCAGCCCCCACCGACATGCACTTGGTAAATACCCACAATACTGTCGCTAGGCCAAATGGGAGGACCGCATATAGATAGTGGTTAGGTCCTACCGTAAACCAGAGGAAGCGTCTGTGTCACATCGCCATCTTCAAGGGAAAGTATGCATCTTTCAGATCAAGGGTGGCATACAAGTCTGCCGGATCCAGGGAGGCAATGATGGAGGCCAGGGAGACCATGCAGAACTTCAGCTTCGCTAGGAAGCGGTTCAAGTGTCGCAGGTCTAGGATAGGTCACAGGCTGCCATTGGCCATTGGGATTAAAAAGTAACGGAAATAGAACCCCTTGTTCCTGTACGCCGGAAGAACGATCTCCACCTCACCTAGCTGTAGTAACCCCTCTAGCCTCCTGTGCGAGGAGACTTTTGTGAGAAGGGTCCCTGAAAAGAGGGCGGGTAGGAAGAAGGGGTAGAAAGCAACTGAAGGGTGCAACCCTGCGCCACTGTACTGAGGACCCATTGGTCCAATGTTATAGGTGCCCGCACAGAGAGGAAAGAAGAAAGGTGGTTGGTGGGCCGAGCTCGACTGAGAAGCCTGTGAAGGCTGTTGGCGAAGACACCGCTTGTAGCCTCTGGGTTTCTTATGGGGAAGCTCCTGACGAGGGTGGCTCCCCGGCCCTGAGGCTGCTGTGGCTTGAACCATTTGTGGGCAGGGCCGGGAACATACAGGCCCAACATTTTAAGGGTCATGTAGGAGTCCCTGATGCCATGGAGTTTATTGTCCATCTGTTCCACAAACCGGGCTTGCCCATTGAACGGAAGGTATTGCATCGACTGCTGAGCCTCTGTGGACAAGCCAGAGAGGAGCAGCCAGGATGCCCAGTGCATGGCGACGGCCGAGGCCATGGTTCGAGTGGCAGCATCCGACACTGCCTGGAGCGTTGCTCTGGCCGCAGTCGTGCCCTCCTCCATGATTGCTCAGAACTTCTTCCTAGAAGCCTCAGGGAGGGAGCCCTCAAACTTGGCCATGGCTTGCCACATGCTAAAGTCAAAGCGTTCCGGGAGGGCCTGATGGTTGGCCACCCTCAACTGTAGACTAGAGAATGAATAAACCTTACTCCCAAACAAGTCCAGTCTCTTGGAGTCTTAGGGGTAGCCCTGGGTTGTTCCCTGTGGTTAACCGCCTCTACCACTAGGGAGTTGGGAGCAGGGTGGGTGTACAGTTACTTGTGGCCTTTGGATGGCACAAAGTACTTGAGCTCAACCCACTTGGAGATGTGGGGGCAGCGAGGAGGGAGTTTGCCGCAGGGCATTGATGATTTTTGAGACCCCTTCATGAAGGGGCAAAGCCACCCTGGCTGGTGCCGTGGAACAGAAGACATCAAAGAGAGAGTCCCAGGGCTCCTCTAACTCCTCCACCTGAAGACCCAGGTTGGCGGCAACCCTCTTCAGTAGTTCCTCAGGAGGGGGCCCCGTTAAGGCCTTGTCTGGGGATGACAAGGAGGATGCCAGTGCCATAGGGTCCTCCACAAACATTGGTGGCCCAATGGCTTGCTCCCCTACTCCCTTTTGGACCTGCGGGGTCCTTGCACCCAAGGCTTCATGCACCGGAGGAGGGCAGTAGAGAGAGGCAGCTGGTCTCTCCGAGGCTCCAGACACTGAGCAGGTGGCCTGGGAGGGCTGAGTGAACCCTGATGTGTTCCATGGGTACCACGGTGCCAGCCACTGTGCCTGAGGCCACAGGGCCGGTTTCAGTGCCGACAAAGTAGCTGGTACCATGGCTTGTCCCACCATCAGGAAACCTCGCTCCAAACCAGGGCTGGATCTTGAGCGGTTGCTCTTCAGGCAACCAGGACAGAGTGGAACAGTGGCTCTTCCCCGACCAATGCAGGTCACTGCACCTGGAGTCAGATCTGGAATGGGATCGTGGGGACTGGTGGCCCTCGACAGATCCGCTACAGCCTGGAGCTGGCCATCTGTGTCTCATGCTTGACGAATGGTACCGGGATGAGGAGTGGGACTGGGAGTCTGAATGGACTCGGTGCTGGTAAGTGCCCGCACCTGGTGATGCCCTCCTAGAGGGATCGGTGAGGTGCAAGGAACAGTAGCATCGATCCCTTGATGGGTCTCTGGAGTGGTACCATGGTCTTGGAAATACCAGGTGCAAGGACCAGTACTCCGGCTGGGGGGCGCATGCCTCCAGAGGTCTGTGCCCGGTAACTGGCGAGTTGCGCCTTGAGCATCTCTGCCTGTGCTCAAGGTCCAGGGACTGAATGGGGCTGCGCTGGGGCTGCCTTTCACAGTCAGATGCATGGTGGCTACGGGAAGGCAAGTGCTGGTGGGACGTCCCCCGCCAAGGGGAACGGTGCTGCTGGGGTGAGGACTGTGGCGGTGTGAACGCAGGTTTACCCTGTGAAAGGGGAACCTCAGGAGCCAGTGTGGGTGGCACCGGGAGGGACATGATCTCCTGTGCCACCTGCAGGGCCTCCGGCGTGGGTGGTACCCGGAGCTGGCGGAGGCCTCTGCCACTACCCAGGGTGGCTGGCAGGGAGCAAGCTGGGCTACACTGCTCAACAGGAGCTTGAGCCCGAGATGGGCGAAGAGTTGCCCGGCCCTGGACCTTGCTCGCACCATGTCTTATCCTTTCCCTTGCGGGAGGTTGGAGACTGACCTTGCACTGTCTTCTTGGTCGGAGCCATGGATGGGAACTGGCGCTAGCCAGTGGACGGTCCTGGTGGGGTGCTACGTACCAAGGTCACGATGCTTGGTGCCGTGTCAGAGTGTTGCTCCAGTACCAGGGTCAGGACTGACTCCATAAGGAGCACTCTTAAGCGAATATCGCACTCCTTCTTAGTCCTTGGCTTGAAGGACTTGCAAATCTTGCACTTTTCACTAATGTGCCCTTTGCCCAAGCAACGCAGACAGCTGCTGTGTGGATCACTAATGGGTATGGGCCTCTTGCAGCGATCACAGGGTTTAAAGCCTTGATACGGTCTCTCACAGTATTCTTGCCAACAAGTTAAAGAAGTATGGGCTGGATGAATGGACTATAAGGTGAATAGAAAGCTGGCTAGTTAATCGGGTTCAACAGGTAGTGATCAATGGCTCCATGTCTAGTTGGGGCACTCTGCTTGATACCGGCTGCCAAGGGTCAGTCGTGGGGCCAGTTTTGTTCAGTATCTTCATTAATGATCTGGAGGATGGCGTGGATTGCACCCTCAGCAAGTTTGCAGATGACACTAAACTGGGAGGAGAGGTAGATACACTGGAGGGTAGGGATAGGATACAGAGGGACCTAGACAAATTAGAGGATGGGACCTAAAGAAATCTGATGAGGTTCAACAAGGACAAGTGCAGAGTCCTGCACTTAGGACGGAAGAATCCCATGCACCGCTACAGGCTGAGGACCGAGTGGCTAGGCAGCAGCTCTGCAGAAAAGGACCGAGGGCAGGGGTAGGCAACTTATGGCACGTGTGCCAAAGATGGCACGCGAGCTGATTTTCAGCGGCACTCACACTGCCCCAGTCCTGGTCACCAGTCCAGGGGGCTCTGCATTTTAAATTTAATTTTAAATGAATCTTCTTAAACATTTAAAAAACCTTATTTACTTTACATACAACAATAGTTTAGTTTTATAATAGACTTATAGAAAGACACCTTCTAAACACTTTAAAATGTATTACTGGCATGCGAAACCTTACATTAGAGTGAATAAATGAAGACTCAACACACCACTTCTGAAAGGTTGCCGACCCCTGACCTAGGGGTTACAGTGGACAAGAAGCTGGATATGAGTCCACAGTTTGCCCTTGTTGCTAAGAAGGCTAACGGCATTTTGGCCTGTATAAGTAGGAGCATTGCTGGCGGATCGAGGGACATGATCATTCCCCTCTATTCGACACTGGTGAAGCCTCATCTGGAGTAATGTGTCCAGTTTTGGGCCCCACAATACAAGGATGTGGAAAAATTGGAAAACGTCCAGTGGAGGGCAACAAAAATGATTAGGGGGCTGGAGCACACGACTTTTGAGGAGAGGCTGAGGGAACTGGGATTCTTTAGTCTGCAGCAGAGAAGAATGAGGGGGGCTTTGATAGCTGCTTTCAACTACCTGAAAGGGGGTTCCAAAGAGGATGGAGCTAGACTGTTCTCAGTGGTACCAGATGGCAAAATGACGAGTAATGGTCTCAAGTTGCAGTGGGGAAGGCTTAGGTTGGATATTAGGAAAAACTTTTTCACTAGGAGGGTGGTGAAACACTGGAATGCGTTACCTAGGGAGGTGGTGGAATCTCCTTCCTTAGAAGTTTTTAAGGTCAGGCTTGACAAAGCCCTGGCTGGGATGATTTAGTTGGGGATTGGTCCTGCTTTGAGCAGGGGGTTGGCCTAGATGACCTCCTGAGGTCCCTTCCAACCCTGATATTCTATGAACGGAGCATGCTCCATCCCAAGGCAAAGTCCCATTCAGGACCTACAAAGTCTCTAACTATAGCTAAGGGAATTAATAACACTAACAGAAAACTATATACACTATAATAAAAGAATTACTGAGTTCGTACAAACGAGAAAGCAACAGCACTAGCTGAAGCAGCAAGAGTTCCAGCATCGTCACCGGCAGCAAGGAGGAACTGAGGGTGGGGTGGGGGGCGCGGGAGACGGTCCCCTCCGGATACTGCTGAGGGAAAAGACTTCCGGCACCAGTGCAAGTGGTGAGCACACACACCTAAGTTGAAGGACATGAGCAAGCACTTGAAGAACTGGAACTTCCACCCGAAGGATTAGCAAGATCCAGGCCTAATGGCTAATTCTAGGCATTCAGTCATGCTTATGGATGTCCTTAGGTATGTGTCCCTCCTCCTCAGCCCAAACTCCTGCTACTAGGCAGGAGCATTCTTCTGGCTGGTCAGCCACACTCCCATTGATACAGGAGCAGCAGATACCCCCTGTACTCCCTTTCCTGCCCATAACTCTTGGCTTCATGGGCCATGTTGGAACAAGTCCTTAAAACTACAGATGAGGTTTATTTCTGTCATTTAAAGTTCTCTTAATAAAATCTGAATTGTAACCAAAAATGCTGCATCTGTGCTGTGCTAAACAGCTGTGCCTCCCTCTTTATCACAGGTAATGACATTATTCCAGTAAAGCGCATGCCATGATTGTAAGACACAGACAGCTATTTGTTGCTGCTCTCATACATCAGGTTCACTTTCTGAACAACAGGAAGAGTCCTTGTTTCCGGCCAGGCAGTGTCAATTCGTAAGAGGAGCCAGTCAGAGCAACCGTCATTTTTGTTTCCTAAAACGAAAAATTAAGTTTGTTCACTGAGTAGGATGAATGTTATTGATCAAGGGGAAACCAGAGATCAAAAATTAAAAGGAATTACGGAATGACGTAGGAGACACGCCACAAAAGGTCTGTCAACCCTTCCATTAGCCAGGCCCTCCCCCAACACCTCATTTTTCAGGATCTTTAGCCACCTGTCCTTATTCTCCTTAGACAGGAGTCGCAATGGGTTAATGGACTGAACTTTTCGTCTCTGGAGGGGGGAGTTCAAACTGCTGCAAAAATTAATCGAATTGTCCCCACCCCATGTCTTCATTTATCAACTCCACAGGGCATGTGGCAGGATTGGCAATTTCTACCTCAGTGAAACCTAGGGCTGGAAGAGCACGGAGTGCTGAAAATCAGCAATAGGATGTAGTAGCAGAGCTAGAGCAGGAGAAACTTGCTTCATACCTGCCTTGGTCTTGTGAAAGCGAGGGATTAATAACATTGGCGCTAGTACTGAATTCACTCACATTCAAAATCAAATATAATCTGGGCTGGAATTTGGTATACATATGCTTATTCGCCAAGTTAGCCACACACATTTAAATGTTCAAGAAATGCATGCACAAGTGTAACCAGCTCTTTGCATATGCCATCATGGCAAATACATTGCATTGCACAAAGGCAAAACATCTTGCTGAAAGTCTCCCAGAATATCAGGGTAGAGGCAGGAATAGAGCCCAGGTCCAAAGTCGGACACTCCAGTGGGCCACACTACTTTGTACAGCCGTATGTATGGCATGCATCAGCATGTGTGCACCCTCTCTAAGCATTGTGGCCAGCAGCCATGTAAATGCAAAGCATGCCTAGAAAACTCTTTCCCGGTTTGAGTTTCTTCCACTTCCCGAACCAGACTATAAGATACCAAGCCAGCTTTAGCCCTTTGGGCAACTCCTTTGATTTTCTGAATTTGACACTAATATTTTAAATGGGGCTTTAAACTCTAAGATACGCAGGAAAAACAAATGAAGTCATACATGGCGTAGGACATTTGGAACAGCACTGTAAAGATGAGTGCCTTCTCCTAGGGTCAAATCCTGTTCATTTTAGTCAGAGGAATGGGCATAAAGCAAGCCTTTAATAAACAGAGGCAACCTGGCCCACTTTCGGACATGCAAATGGACACATTTTAATTTGGATGACTCAGATCCTAAGAAAGGTGAATTCTAGCTGACGAGGGGCCTTTACACATGCAGATGGGAAAAGTGTGTGAGGTAGACCATTGTTAAACAATCTTTTATTTAACTTGCTAACCATGCAGAGCAAAAAATTCACTTAGTAGCATAGGAAATATCTAGTCATTTTGGCATATTTGTTTCATAACTGGGGTTGGTTGAATTGTTCCAGCTTTGTCAGCTGACGCACCACAATAAAACATGATACTAGATAGAACATGATACGAGTGAGTCAGTCACATTCCATCCCTTAATGTGACAGAACATACTGGCTGAACAATGTTTTCCTAAGCACTCATGATGGGAAAAAGGAGTTGTTCTGAGGAAAACGTCATCTTGTTGATTTGAGGGGGAAGAAAAAAAAACCAATGTCATCCACCAAAAAAAGGCCATGGTTCAGCTGTGCATTCATACATTTTTCAACCCAAAAGTCAAACCCCACCATTTTACAACCGCAACATGGAATATTAAATCTGGTGGGGTTTTTTTTTTTTTCCCCCGTTACATTCAGAAACCTCCCCAGAGCATTAGGCCAGTCTGCACTAGAATTGAAGCTATGCTAGGCAAAACTATATTTAAACTAAACTAGAGATGGATCAGAAGCAGAACTTCAGACTGAAACACCTTCTGAAAACGGCAGCTCTTGGAATCACCTTTGGCTTTTGGATCTGGATGCCAAATAGACAAATACTTCTGCAATTCAGGAGTGGAAATTAAGCTCAGTCTCTTGGCCCTTCCCCCTGCTTTCCATATCTTCCCCACAGACCCTTGCTTTTCTAGGAAACTAGGTCTGTAGTCCGGCCACTTCTCCTTCAGCCTCTCCAGGGGGGCTGCCAGGTGAAGCAGGCAGCCCTGAAATCCAGTGGGGCAATAGCCAACACACACAGGGGAATGGCATGGCCAGATCACTTCAGTTAACAACTACCAATGTAGGCTGGATAAAAAGGCTACTAAATTGGCCTAATGTTCCTTGGAAGTGACAGCACTACTGTCATTTCTGTACCCATAGCTCAACAGAAATTCGGGAAGCAATAGCAATGCTTGCTAGTTAGCATTCCAAGTATTGCCTCTCTGATGAGACAGCTGCATAAATGGACATTCCAAAAGAAGGAACAAGTAACCTTTCCAAGGATTATTAGACCTGACAGTCCCAGAGGTAGTTCTCATAGTCATAACCCTTTATTTCCTAGGATCAACCAGGCTGGCATTTTTCACATTACCTATTAAAGAATATTTACTTTGTATGCCTTGTGCTGTGACTGTCAGCACTCGAGCTGAGCAAGGAGATACTTGGCCAACACCACATGTGAGACATTTAAGGAGCCTTTAGATGCTGCAGGAGGTGATGTTCATAAATCAGTAGGTGGTGCTCCAAGTCAGCAGTGAAGGAATACCCAACGTAGTGTTTTTGAGGAATGGGGGAAGTGCAAATTGTGTAATGAGGGTATCAGCTTTTGTACGAGATGTGAAAAACCAAAGCTCCTGATCATTTGTGGTTATGACGGAGTCCCATGGCGTATTTGTAAGAGTTGAGGCGTTAGCCAATGCTACAATTTCAGTCTGCTTTCTTAAATTCCCTGGAGCCCCTGTAGTTCCAGTTAGATACACCATTCTCCACTTCCCGTCTCTAATTGGTGTGGAGCATTTGTTAAATTAGTCAGTGCTGTTAATAGGTTCTGTGCTTATTTGGACAGCCTCAAATTCCAACTACAGCATTGGAAACACTACATAAATAGCCAACACGGGGGCAATACACAGCTTACAACAGCGGGGCATGTTTCAGTGCCTCTAACTGCCCGTTTGTCATTGGAGACACAGGCAGCAAACACCCTGACAATGCAAAAGGTTCCAACCAACCCACCTTTACTGCAGGTTACTCACATTAGTGTGCACACCCGACAGCCACATCCAGCCCATTTCTGCTTCTTGTTATATAGAACTTTAGTATAGAGTGCAGCTGCTTTCAAAGGATAAAGAGCATGTTCTTTAGTAGAGACAAAGTAGGTGAGGTAATATTTTTTATTGGACCAGTTTCTGCTGGTGAGAAAGACGAGCTTTTGAGCTTATCCAGAGCTCCTCTTCAGGTCTGGGAAGGGAACTCTGTCATGGTTCTTTAGCAAAATACATATGAGTTTCTACTGAAGGAAACAAAGGATCAGAGAAATGTTATCTAGGCAGAGCTATGCTTCAGGTCAGTGTACAGCACATGTCAAATATATATTGAACCCCAAAAAACAGCTGATAAACTTGTGACTCATCAGGGGCTGCTAAAGCCAGGATCCATGTCTTGTTTGAGAGTACAAGACAGAGGGCAGGTTGTTCCCATCAAATGTCACAAAGTCCCATGTACTTCATGGGACCCAAACTATGCAGCAAGAGGCCCCACACCCCCACTCCCTTGTGCTCCACTGTGGCTGGCTAGACATTCTGCATCCTCATTTAAAGTTAAAACTATTGCAGTTTTCTGAATTAAATAGGAAGATGAATATATGCAATACAATAGTCCATGTCATTTTGGATACATTTAAATAAAGCATTTTCAGCTTTGCACATGGCAAAGATTTTCATAGTTGCACAGTCCTAGTGTAGAAATTGGCACAGGGGAAGCAAGAAGTTTTGGCAGTTGGATGGAGACAGCTGAAGCTGTTGGCAGCAACAGAGGTATGGGAGACAGTTCAGGATAAGCACATCTGGAAGTTTCTTCTTAAACGATGATCAGTTAAATAATTAACGTGGACAGGGACATATTTGCTATTAGGTTTCAGAGTCAACACTGCTCCCCTGAGAGGAATGGGGGCAGTTGGCTCATCTCAATATTGTTTCAGGATGTAATATTAAATGAGGAGAGGGTGCTAAAGTCACTGATGACCAACGGGATACCTTACAAATCTGACATTAAAAAGTTAAAGATTTCTCATAGAAAAGGGGTTAGAAGAAGAATGAGAAACTGAACTAAGCTCACACAGGACAATTGAATTTGCTGCAGTTTCAGACCTAGGTACCTACTCTTGTGCCCCTGCTGGGGACTGAGGTGCCCAATTTAAGCAGCCAAATCTAGAAATGTGAAGGCAGCTTCCTTTCCTTACCCAGTGACTCCTAAAACTAGACTGACAGGCAGCATGATTAGTGGCCTGAGAATTCCAGTAAGAGCCATGAGTGGAGCTCCCACATTGACTCATGGATGGCCTTGAGAAATCACTTAAAACTGTTTAACTCATCTGTCAGAAAAGCGGGATAATTCAATTTACCTGATCCCCACAACACCCTGTTTGGAAACTGTAAAGTGCCATTATTAGTTTGTTCTGTTTTCTGCCCCAATGCAAGAGTCAAAGAGAAGGGAAAAGAGTCAATATAGAGGAAAACATGGGAAGTAAAACTAAATTGTGCACAAAGCAATGTGATAAAAGATTAAGACTGCCTGCAGAGGATTGTGTATCAAATGATAGGAACCAAGATCTGAAATGCAGCTATCATACTCATTTAGATTATCTATTTCTCAGATTCAGGAGGATCAGACTGGAGAATTAAAGTGCAATTAGAGATGTAGAAACATGCCAGGGAGAAAAACACTGGGCATTAAATGTAATAATTAACCAAGTCTCAGACTCAGAGACCAAATGCATGCTCGAATCGGGCGGTAGGTATCCTGAAATCCATGGTGGAGGGCAGGTGGGTCACAGCAGTTATGAATTTAAGAAATAGTTTGGAAAAAGGCAATGTAGATCAATCTTCATTTTACGTTACAGGTAGGGGATATATGTTGCATGTCTTTAGGTATCTGACTTCTCCAACAATAGCCTTTTCCATAAGAAAAATGTGAAAGTGGCATCTTTAGAAACACACAGTACATTCCGAATCCACAGAAAGGTCACGAACTCTTCCTGCAAAAGGGAAGCAAGGAGGGGAGCCTCGGTAGGGGCTTCCATGGTGACCAAAATAAAACTGACTTATTTGAGTCAGTGTAATGAGTCTTCACAACACTCAGCCAATTCAAACAAGTGAACGCACAGCTGAAGGCAGCAACACCGATCACCCAACACTGGAAGTTAATTTGGGAAATATGCCCCTGCCCTGTAGCAGAAACATTTGCTGAGACCGTTCTGCTAAGATCAAGTGCTGCCCAATCTCCCAACTGACCGAACATCAAGCAGCCCTTGGAGCAGAGGATGTATTGTTGGCTGGAGTCATGGAATCCCAGTGGCCCGGCACTAGGCAAGAAAACCCCTCCCTAGGTTTAGGAAGGGCTGTGGGATGCAGCAAGTCTTTTCTACTTTGCACTTAAATGCACTCCCCTTTCCTGCACTTGAGCCTACATTTATGCTGAAGCATAGGCAAGAGCTCAGTCCTTTCAGTTTTACAGCTAACCACCAAGGGCATGCTGACACGCTCTGTACCTCAGGGGAGCATGCTGTAGTCCCCATATTCCTCATTTACATATAAACGTGATCTTACATATAAAGCATGCCTTGTAAGGTATCAAGGGAAAGGTTACGATCTGCTGAAAGTCATTCTCTATCCATGTGTGTGTATCATTAATGCACATGAAGTTAGAGAATTGTATTTTATGGTTGTCACTAAAGCATGCTGTAAACTGGCAATGACTCACCTGCATGAGGCCACACCAGAGGAATTGCTCAACCTTGCTTGGAGAGACTCAGCAATGCCCTCCAGACATGCCTGGACTTGTGTCCTAGTCCTACAAGCACATGGACTGAGGGAATAAAAGACAGAGTGGACACATACTGGGCCCTTTTCCTTCCCCCACCTATGCTGCAAGCAACCAAGACACTGAGAAGAATACAAGACTCCAACACAGGAGATTGGCCTAGGTTTAAGGAACAAACCTGTATATTAAGGACTGCAATATCCAGTGGGGTGAGAAAAACTCCTTTATCTAGTTGCTGCCCAGTCTAATGGGTTGAGAGTTTAGACTGCGTACTTATATTTTCTTTTGGTAACCACTCTGACTTGTTATGCTTTGACTTAAAATCTATCTTTATAGTCAATAAATCAGTTTATTCTACCTGAAGCAGTGTGTTTGGTTTGAAGCATGTCAGAGACTCCCCCCTGGGAGAAAGCCTGGTACATGTCAATTTCTTTGTTAAATTGACGAACTCATAAGCTTGCAGCATCCAGCGGGCATAACTGGACACTGCAAGATGGAGGTGCCTAGGATTGTGTCTGGGACCGGATATATTGGCTAGTGTCATTCGCTTGCAACTAGCTGGGAGCAGCTTACATGCCAGAGGCTTTGCATGAACAGCCCAGGAGTGGGGGTTCTCAAAGCAGAGCAGGGTAAGACTGGCTCCCAGAGTCAAGGATTGGAGTGGCCTAGAAGATCACCGGTCCAGATAACACCAGAGGGGAATATCACACGTGCCATGCAACTTCTTAAGAATTTTCTCTCTCTCTCTCTCATACACCCCCACCAACCCACCCATCCTGCAGCCAGCATTTGAAATACTCATGAAAACTTTTCTTAAATAATGATGCAGTAACTATTGTTACCTCTTCTTGTCACCCTTCTGTTACTGTAACGTTCACGTGTAAGCCATTAGTACTCACCATTTGAAAGAATCTCAAAGTGTGTTGTGGGGCGATTTTTCCAAAAACAAAAGAAATCCCCAAATGGAACAATCTCCAAAATCCCACAGAATAGCTGAATTCAAAGTAATCATGTGGTGTTAATATGAATGCCATGCTTACAGCAGGTGCATTTCCATCAGAATGAACTCTGCAATATTTCTAGTTTTAGCAGTATTAACTATTTTAAGTGTAGGGAATCTCTTTGGAAATGATACTCTCTAAAACTAGAATTAACACTGTGTTCCCACTGTAGCATGTACAAATATACAGTATACTGTTAATCTTTGCTAAAAAACCAATCCTTGTGGGTACTTGAACGTCTTGTGAATGTATAGCCTTCATTTTCTTTAGTACCCTGATGCTTAATACAGGTATAGCAAACTGATGTCAGAACACAACTATTTTTTATAGTTAAAAATGACAAAGAATAAAGAGAATTGTCTTTATTTTTAAATATTAGTAACACCGCACAAAACAATTAAGTGGTACTTAAGTGACAAACAAAAACTGTTCTCAATCTTAAATTTCAGATAAACCTAATTTAAGTACCCTAACAATCTGCATACGGTTACATTTTCCTAATGCAAGCATCATATGCTAAACCATCCAAATATTGTAGATTACCAAGATTTCTCATATTTTAACAGTCATTCTAGAACAGCAGATTTTACTTCTCTTTAGCATCTTCTTTACATCGTGTGCATTGCTACATTTTGTAAATACCAAGGTGAGTGAATTTCTCCAGGAAATTTGGGTTTCCAACAGTGCCAGGTTTAAGTCAGTTACATCACCAACATAAAAGCAAAAAGAGCAGAGACAAAAGAACAAAATGAAAACATGTCTGATAACTAGTATTCATAGGTTAAAGAGAAAAGGCAACCCACTGGCAAGGAACATGCAGGAAAGTAGTTAAGACAATAGAAAGATTCTACTTAGTGCTCAGTTAAAAGGTTAGGAGAAGCAGTGTGACATGCACATAGAACAATTATGGGAAGCAAGGAAGCAATCTTGCCAGACTCAAAATATTTCTTTTAAAGTGAGGAAAATGTTTCCAAACTTAAAAGTTTAGTCCTGCCATATAACTGTTGTAAAATATACTTTCCTCATGTGTGACTGACATTCTAGATATATATTTCTGCAAAGAATTACTTGCTAGAATCATATGGAACCTGAAAACGTGTTCAGGATCTGAAATCACTCTGCAGAAATCAAGTGTAAATTTAAAGTAAATTAACATTTAGATAATTTGTCTGGAGAGACTTTGTAGAAATTGAAAATGATGAAAAATACAAGGAATGATTTCACTCAGTGACTCACCAGGAGTCTACCATGCATAATGAATCAGTATGAATATTTACAGGAGACCAGAATCACACTGGCTTTCTTAAATCACCAGATGTAACTTCAAAATGCAACATAAATGTGACAGCATATTTAAATCATCATAACAGAAATAATTTTTTCTGCCTAGGTTAGAAAAAAGTTAATGTAAAATGCAATTATGAAGTTTACATACTTATTACTAGATTGTTTCTTAAAACTAGTTTCTAAAGGCTTAGTCCTACTCTCACCGAAGTCAATGGGAAAGCTTCTATTGATTTCAATAGGAATAGGATCAAGGTTTAACTCAGATATGTTAACAGGCCTGAGGATACCAGAAGGAGTAGACCTAAAAGAGACATTGTTACAACCCCTTATATCCTAGAGGAAAACACAAGACTACAGTAGATCTAGTTGCCGGGAAGGAAGAAGTAAGTGATTCTGCAAGATTTTCCAAGTTTCAAACACAATGCACCTCTAACCAAGATCAGCCTACTTTGAAGTCCCCAGTCTGACTGGCAAAAAAGCCACTCTGTGCTGCTAAAGGGTAATACAGTGCAATTTTAGTGTAGTTTTAAACACGAGTCCTCTTCCTTACTAAGAGTGTATACAATCAAAATAAAATATACACAAAAAAAGTGTGCTCAAATGTAACAACAACATATGGTATCATTGTAAAGGTACTGAATATCGGAGGAGTCCATTTTAGTGATTCCCTTTGGTTGGCTTCTTCTTCTTCTGTTCCTCTCTCTGCTTCTGCTTCCTCCTCTTGCTGCCTTCTTTATGTCCTGAGGAGATATGGCTTGTAAAACACAGTTCATAATATTCAATTGACTTTTCCTTTATAAATGTACACATTCTCTGAATGGTTTAGATATTCTTTCAAGAAGACTTGGTCTAATTTGGTTTGTTTCTTTAGTTACCAGTTTCACTAAGTCTAATACAAAGCTAGGAAAAAAAAGCTTAGGTATCTTTGAAGTTTGGAAAGATGTAAAAACAATCAAAAAACTTCAAAGCCATTCAGGAAGAGCCTCAAAAATAAAGAACTTACAAAATGGACACAAAAATAAATAAACCTAGAGTATATGCAGACAGTGCTATTGCCTATTCACAGCATTTGAACTTACCATAGTACTTGCACTGTCTTCCTCATTCTAAGGATAGAAAATAATCTTGAGTAAGAACGATTTGCTATATGTTAACATTTACTGGAGCCCACTGTGTATGCCGAACATCAGTCTGTGCATGCTTCATCAGCTAAACTAGGTGGATTTATATTGTATGCCTTGTGCAAGAGAACAAGGATTAGATATCAGAACTAAGCTACTTATAAACTCAAGTAACTATCTAGCTCCACTTCAGAGGAGCATATGCAAATGAAGTCTTTGTTTTTGCAGCACCTAATATGCTTTTTCCCTGATTTCTCCATCAGGCCATGTGATCACACTGCAAGAGTGGCCCTAGCCATTGTATCAGCCAGGGTGGAAAATCCTTTGGCCCCACTTCCACCAGCCAAGAAAAAGAGGGCAGCCAGAGTGGAGCAAAAAGGCGAAGCAGTACGGCACCGCCTAGAAGTTAGTGCCTGGGATGACTGCCCTGCTTGTCTACCCCTAAAACTGTCACGGTCACACTATCCCATGCATTTAAGGGAGATGTGAAAACCAGAATCATGTATCAGAACCCACCTGCTTCCTCTCAAACTTTGGGTAAAATGGAACTGTCTACCCAGGCTTTTGTTGTGTACATCTCACCATGGAAAACAGAACCATCTCCATTCAAGTCTAATGAATTCTATTAATTCTAATCTGAACTAAAACCAATAGATTTAGACTGATGTTTACAATTCCCTTCAAGATTTATTACACAAAGCTTTAAGAAAAAGAACGTGCTTCTAACTCAGCAATACTGTTTCACTGAGCAGCAGCATGATCTGGTGGACAGGGCAGACAAAACAAAGTCTCACCACTACATATCAGATATAGGGTTGAAGAGGGAGAGTGGGATAAGAAGGATAAAGCACCAGACTGGGAATGGGGAGACTATTCTGATCCTGATTTTGCTAGTTAACTGCTACGTAATCATGAGCAGATCACTTCATTTCTAAATCCGTTTCCCTCATCTGTAAAGTGTGAATAATGATACTTCCCTACCTGTGTGCGTACTTTGAGGTCAACTGATTAAAAGCACTAAGTAAGAGCTAAGTAAGTAAGTATTAACCATCGTGCTTTACAATCTCTCTTGTGAGCTCTATCCTTAAGTCCTCTTAAAAGTAGAATGCCTCTTTAAATCAATGGGAGTTTCGCCCACCTCTCAACTGCAGTACTTAAGGGAAAGTTTCCAGCTTTAAGTCAGCAGAACGATACAGTATTCTTTTGGGCCAAATTCACTTCAGGAACCAGCAGACAGCTTTTGAATTTGCTGGAGTTGAACCCATTTATGCCAATGGTGAATTTGTTCCTTGGCTATTATTTCAGCTCCTACACTGTGTACAGCAGCATTATTTCATAATATATGCTTAGTAACCATAGGATTTAAGAAACTGTGCTCCTTATTTAATATTCTGCCATGTGCTATTAGCCTGGGCAAGTTAAAGAGGAAACCAGTTTTGCTATTTAAAGGATGAGAAAAAACAGCAGTGTTCTGAGTGGAACTTGGGGAGACACTGACTAAGCTTTTCCTATTCAAACGCACCATACCACCTTGATGTCCACAGATGTTGCCACCAGACACAGGTTATTGAACATGTGCTTACTCCTAAGAATGAAGCACCATCAACAACACTTTGCTTCATGTATTAAAGTAGTTCACTCTGAAAATCAAGCCCCTTCACCAACTGCACTTGACCTACAATTGTAAAAACTCCTTGAGTTGCCTTATAGCTGAATGCAACAGACCAGAGGGATCTTATCTCAGAAGGGCACTAGCAGCCCTCTTAGAATAGAGGAGAGAAAACAGTGCAGAATAAGGTGGTCAGGCGAAGAATCTCCTATAAAAAAGAATCAGTTAGCAATGGGCTGAATTCACAAGATTTCCCCTTTTAATGAGAAAAGCAAAATCAATAGCATAATTAGCCACTCCAAACTAGTCAGTTTAATGACTATGTTAGCAATGATATTCTGAAAGAACCATTACAGCCTAATGATTTACACCCTAATTCTCATTTTCCCTTCACAAAAGAAGGTCAGTAATTCTGAAGGGGCTTTTACATACAGGTGACACTGATTCTACATGGCTTTTAGAAAAAAATCCTCATTCAAAAACATAGGAAGGAACCCTATATCACTTAACCAGGATGCAGACAATCCAATATAAGTTAACTTGTTGTATATGGATACAATATGCTTCATTACGTAAATAATTGACCAAAACTAGCGCTAAATGTTAGAATAGATGGGTACTAAGGAACTGAGACTGACAGCAAGATCTCTGACTAGTCTCTGGAATGATCTCTCACGGGAAACAGTGACATTTAAAACTAAACTGCCAAAACACTACAATAAGGACCATTCCTGGAAAGACAGGACTAATGGGTCTTCTCCATTTCTAAGCTTCTGTGATGAAGTCCTTCTCCCCCGTCAAAGTGGGCCAGAGTCTCTGCTGGGATAAATCCACGTCGCTCCACGGATAGTGGTGCTATGGTCATTTGCACCGCAGAGAATCTTCCCCAAACAGACAGAGTAACTCCTAATGAGACAAGGTGCTCAGCCCTTTAACTCTTATACAAAAAGAGTCCCACTGACCTTCTCAACTGAAGTGTATCTAGTAATCTTCAATGGGATGCAAGATTGCCCCCAAAGTCAATGGAAAATGAAGTTATTTGAATGACCAAGCAGCAGAATTTAACAGCAGGCAGGCAGATTACAAATCGTGGTGAAATGACGACACTGCTGCTTCATTAGTTAATATTTGATTAATTTGAAAAATATTTGTCTCTGGAGAGTCAGAGACAGTCAGTAGCCAACAAGATGAGAAGTCACACAATCAAGATTTGGTGAAATTGGCTCAGGGTTTTTACAGTCTCTCTTCAGTCAAATAGTTTGTTTTGTGGGGGATCAAGGGGGAGGAGAGGAGAGATAAAATTCTCACATCCCGAAGTGACCATGGTACTTTTCTAAAGGTTAGGTATTGCAACACAGAGATTACACATGGATAGAGAGGCTGTAAAGGTGGTTTGTCAGAGCTTCCCAAAGCCTATTTAAAGACAGATGGCAGCCACTAACTTGGTGCTTTCTTGCTTTTGTCAACTGACAAACAAACAGAGCCAGGTGAAGCAGTCCAGCCAATGTAACCATCAAACTGTGACCCATTTCTAGAACCTGAAACCTTGGTTACATGCCACTATCTCCTCACCTGTCCTTTCTACTTCATGCCCCACCTGTACCCACTTCTCCACAAAGCTTCCACCTAATGGAAGACTTCAAAAGACTGTGAAAGCAGTTTTATCCTTAAAACCTACTGAAGTAAAACTGAAGCTTTCTGACTTCAAACAACCCCCCCTCCCCCCATTCCCATCAGGGATCAATAAATCTGGCAGCCTCTTCACTGCGTCCAAGGCTGCCTCTTACTTTAGTCTTTCCAATGCTCTGGGTCCTCCATTTAAGTGGGCTTCAGAGCACACAATGTTTCTGAATCTCTAGAAGGCATGAGATAGATGTATTTAGTCTAGGGCTTCAAAGCACATCACACCCTTGAGAAGCAACAAGGAGTGATGTATGGACAGAGTGTTTACCTAAATATACTAGTGCCCTGCAGAGAGCACTACTACCCAGCTCCCCTATGGTCCTCTTCATCCTGATAGAATCAAGTGGGGGGGGGGGGAGAAGGAGGAAAAGAGAGGCAAAAGTAGGAGGTGCTGAATCCTTTGCTCTGCTAAGACAGCAGAACTGTGGGATGGTGAGAGCAGCCCCATTCCCTCTCCCCTCAGCCCGCAGAGAGGAGAGTATGCCAAGTAGATTGGCAGCCAGCAATAAGGAACAATACACTCAGCAGGCTGGTTTCACTGCCTGTAACTAGTACAAAGTGCATCCCCTAGAGCAGCTTCTTTACCTCTTCCTGCCCCCCAACCCATTGTGGTCAGCAGAAAAGAACACATCCTGATCTTTTTACTTTGGCTTTACCACAGAGAATCTCGGGGAGGCAGGGTATGGATGTGAATCACGCTTTCCTCAGCTCCAGGTTGGCAGCATTGCTCCCTGGCTGCTGCTACAGCCTGCTTGAAGTATGGTAGCAGCTGCTCTCCTGTGTGGGCAGAGGGTGGGAAGGTTAGCCAATGGATTCAGTCACTGGCTCACTGCCTCTAGTCCCAGAGAGAGAGAGACATTTAAGTACTGCTCTCAGACTCTCATGAGGGTGGAATCCCTCTGCACAACATCTCCCCATGAAGTGAAACAGCAGTGGCTCAGTTCTGCACATAGGGCTTCCTAGGCTGACATATGACTGTGTGAGGGGCAGAGGCGATTGGCCTATAAAAAGAAAATATTTTCTATTATGCTTTAAAATATATTTGATTAAGTCCAAACTCATCAAATGCTAACAAGGTGTGATTTGAAGGTTATCATTACTTTATTTTGTTCACACCTTCCTATGAGCCATTAAAGCCCTCACCTCTAATAAGTTATACCACAAACAATAATTTAGGTATGATTTGATTCAGAGAGACATTGTAACACCAGGAGGGTGTTTAACCACCTGCATAACACAGGCCATAGAATTTCACCCACTAATTCTTGCACTAAGTCAATAACTTTGTTGAGCTATAGTGTATTATTTAGGAAGACAATCTTTATTCAAAGACTTCAACTGATAGTGAACATACTTTATCCCTCGGTAAGTTGTTACAATTGTTCACTACCCTCACTGCTCAAATGCTGCACCTTATCTGTAAGCTGAGTTTACCT
Organism: Eretmochelys imbricata; assembly: GCF_965152235.1. Classification (NCBI taxonomy): domain Eukaryota; kingdom Metazoa; phylum Chordata; order Testudines; family Cheloniidae; genus Eretmochelys; species Eretmochelys imbricata. The sequence continues at coordinate 249,632,659 of NC_135573.1, forward strand.
AGCGTCATCCTTTGAAGTAATTTAGCGTCACTTAAGTTAAACAGGCTTTTAAGCAAAAAAGCTTTAACCACCTATTTAGGCCTTCCCTTTACATTCTTAACTAAGCTACGGGTTACCTATTTTTCAGTCAGCCTAGCAGAATTGCCATGAAAATGTAATGACCTGAACAAAAAGTCTACTTGCCTGCCTTTTGCAAAGATGATACTGCTAATGAAGAAACTCCGATTTATTTTTTTTTAAACTCACCCTGGACAAGCAGAAGCTTGCAATTCTATGCAGCTTAGGAAGCCCTACCCGCACAAGGGACTCAACATAGTGCTCCATGGGGGACAATTGTGCAGGGGATGCCACCCTCATGAAAGCAAGAGAGCAGTGCCTGAAAACAGCTCCCTTTGAGCCCAGGCCAGGAGGCAGCAAGCCAGTGACTAAATCCACTGGCCAATTTTCCCACCCTCTGCCCACAGAGGAGTGCAGCTGCTACCACATCACATGCAGTCTAGCAGCAGCTAGGGAGTATTCATTCAGCTCTACCCCTGCCTTCCAAAGATTCCTGGGGTTAGGTCTCCATTCCCACCTTCTTCCCCTCCCCCACCCTCCCAAAAACCCCTCCAGCAACTCTGCTCATGCAGCTTGCCAAACATTTTTCCATCCATTCTACAGCTGAATCGAAATACCTTGGTAAATTAGAGAGTAATAAGTTGGGGGTAACATTATTTGGTGATTTTACTACTTAGTAACATAATTCATGATATTTGCAAAGAAAGAGACTGCATTGTGGATACAGTAAATTCTAGGAGCTTGACTTCTCACGTGAGGAATCCATGCCAGAATTAGATCAAGATTAGTTAAGCTAGGTTTTTTAAATGGTTTCGTTTTCAATAATGCCAGCAGATGAAAATGGGTGTTAAGTAATGAATGGATTAGGGTTTAAGATATAGGTTAATACAGGATACTTTATCACTCAAAAGGGAAAACACAAACCTTGCAGTATTAATTTATAAGTTAAGAACTTTTAATTTATATGTATTATTTACACACTATTTTTAACAATAAAACATTTAAACCACTTCACTAGGCAACTCAGCTTTTTAAAGTTCAAACTCTGATATACCTGGAGAGTATTTGGACTTCAAACAGTTCTATAACCAGAATAAGCTCATTTGATATTTGTGAGGTAAATGTGGTTTCAACATGGATTTCTGTATTCTAAAAGGCAGCTAAGCCATCTATCCACTAAAAATCATTAGTAATGTGAGAGTTAACACATTTCTATAAGAAGGCAACAAGAAGCTGATAAAAATGTGAGTGCAGATTTGTTCCATCCCAACACCTTTCACACAAACAGAACATAATTTGGGTTACAAATTGTCCCACTGAATGGGAAACTCGCACTTAATTTCTCCCAACCACACTTATCACGGATTTTTTTTTTTAATTTGCAACAATCTTGCACAATGGCCACAAATCTAATCTCACTTTTGAAGATTGTTTGAAGTTATTTGGCTTCAACAAAAATAGTTAACTAAATTATTTTACCTTAGTCTTATCTCAGGCGTTGTGCTGCAGCAGTGGTTCTTAAACTGTGGTCTGTGTCCCACTGGTGGCCTATGGACATTTGTTGGTGGTAACATTGTGCTAGCTTCTCCTCCTCATTTCAAAGCTGATTGATGTCAATGGTAAAACTTTCATTGACTTCAATGGGCTTTGGATCAAGCTCTAAAAGATGCCAATAGTACATTAGATAGTTTCTTAACATTTTTCCATGAGAGCAATTGATGTAGCTGCCACACTGATGTCTGGGATCCCAGCCAGAGTGGAGATCATCTGCATAACCAAGGATGTGAGGGGCAGCAGGTGCACACAGAGTCCACTTCCTATCATAAAGGCTCATTATGCAGAGGTTTATAACCTAGTGGTAAGAAATGCATTCTTGGCTTAAACTTCAATTACAAAAAGTCTTAATGGAGAAGGGTGGGAGGTTTTGTGTGTTTTTTGAACTTTGAATCCTATCATGTAAACCTACAAACAGCTTATTGGGCAATCATGGTCTGCCAGGGGAACAAGCAGTAGCTGTAAAATACTTACAGAATGACAGTGAAGTCCTGACCCCACTGAAGTCACTGGCAAAAAACTTACTTTAATCAGTCAGGATTCCCCCCCACCCCAAGTCCTTCCATCTGTTGAATGAATATGAAAAAAGTGGCAAGGGATTATATGAGAGATGAGAAGATTCTGTACAGCAGACAGTGACCTATAGTTACATTAGTCATGTTTAGGTCTGTGTGCACATATACTTGGGACTAACTTTAATTACAGCCTAATGGACATAGGGGTGTAAGGAGATTTGCAACTAAAAACTTTATGTAAATGGTGTTAAGGTTGCAACAAGGAAATTCAAATGTTTTGTCAGAAACTTGGATACTGCTTAGAAAATGTTCAGATCCCATTCCAGTTAGAGGAAATGGAATCTGAATTCCCTCAAAGGTCAGATCTAGGGTTTGGGAAGTCACAGCCACAGGGACAGCCACACAATTCAAATCCAGATTCATTTCAGATCTTCAGCTCTAGGGTTTGGTTCAGACTTATCCCTAGAAGAGTTTTTGCTACATCATATATACACATTAAAGGCCCGATTCTGCAGTCCTTATGCAGGCAAAACTCCCAGGGATTACAGGATGCCAGGATCAGGAAAAGGAGGTTTCTCAAACATTCACTCATTTCTGCCGATTTCCCAATCTAAAGTAATTCTGTGTTTGACATCTCTTGGGCTGCATGCAAGACAATGTCACAAGCAGAGGATCATAGGTGGAGACACAGCAGGAGCTGAGGCACTTAAGATAGGTTTTTTGGTCCATCAGTGTTGATGAGCAGGGAAATCGGATCCATAAATAGAAATATTTCCGCCAATGTCTTGGGTATTTTTAGGGAGTCATCACCTCTTCTACTAGGCCCTATTCAAGTTCATTTGCTCCTTAAGGCAAAACTCTTGTTGAAAGCTATGGCAGTGGGCCTGCTTCAACATGGCCAAAATGAAGGGTCTTTTTCAGCAACTAAAATCTGCTGACCTTGGGTAGGCAAATCTCCAGCTAATTTTAATAGGGGTTTTGTCTTATATTGTGCCGAGGACAGCAGGGCCAGGTTCTATGCATGGCCAAGGACTTGCTATTCAGACAAATTGAAGTAGTCAAATGGATTTTGTTGTCCTAGCTACCAAACTTATTGTAGCCATAAATATTACAGGAGGCAAGAATACAGGGGGATCTAATCAGATCTAGAATCTGATGGTGACAGGATCACATGGTCAAAATTATGGCAAAAAGTATCCCTGGCAATTGTTGGGCTTCCTTATTTACCTTTGGAGGCTGCTCAGTTCTCAGCACTAGATATCAAGATGCACAATCCATGCAAAGCACCTTTGGTATATCCATGCTACAACTGGGAGCCAGCCTCCCAGCCTGGGTAGACAGACCTGTGCTAGCTTCATTCATGAAAGCATACTAAAAATAGCAGTGTGGATGTTGCAGTGCTGATGGAGACTTAGGCTAGCCACTCAAGCTTAGACCCAGGGAGCTGGAGAGCCCGAGCCACAATGGTCACACTGCTACTTTTAGCATGCTAGTACAAGTCTACCTGGGCCAGGAGACTTGCTCCCAGCTGCACTGTAGACTTCGGCCTCAAGGAATTCCTACTTCCAGAAACAATACTCAGTTGCTGAAGTCTGGACTTATTCTCATATGGGGAAGGAAAACCAAGCAGTTTATTTAAATAAATATGAAAGCACACTGTGATTAGTTAAGGACTTCCTGGTCTTTAAAGGCAAAAGGCATGGATATTTTTTGATAGCATTACTTTTTGCTATTCCTACAGGGTCATACTCACCCCCTTTTGGAGGATGTGCCCTATACAGTCAGGACATTTGTGAATTTAGACTGAATTGCGGGACACAGCTAGTACAGAATGAAAGCCCACAAGCTGGCATTCGTTACCCGCTGGGGAGCTAGCATTATGTCAGTATACAGCAATGCTTTCTTTCTTGGGTTTTTGATTCTCTCTTTTGACTAACTGAGTCATTTTCTATACATTTCTCATTAACCTTTATGTGCACACCTGATGTATAAAAAGGGGTCTCCAAGCTGCTTGTAACCCGAGCTCTATCTTGTTCTTCCACCTCATCGTTATGATAGGCATGTTTGGGGAAAGTGGCAGGCTTGTGGGACTTCGGGAGGCGGATATTGGTAGACTGGAAAGGTAGGGCCTGTTGTCCTCTACGGCTGCACTCCTCAGCAAGAGCTTCCTCATCTGCCACACCTGAAAAGCAGACAAGTCAAGAGAAATGAGCTGGAAGCACATCAAGGCTTTAGCTTAACCTGAAACAACTGGAAATCAGGCTGGAAGTCAGGAACACTAAGTTACACCCTGGTATTGACAGACTCAGTCTGTTGCCTTGAGCAAGCCATTTAAATTCTTCATGCCTCAGTTTCTCCATGGTAAAGACAGGGATAACATTACTCTCTACCACTGGCCCATGTTACTGTCCTCTGAGCTACTGCACAAAGTCTGGGAATGTCCCCTTCCCCCCTCCACACACAGAATCTTACTACAGTGGACCCACCCTGCCAGATTCTGGTGGACAATCAAAATACTTGAGCCCGAGCAGCAGAGCACACAAGCTGAGCCCCACTGTACTGATCAAGGGCTTTTTCCTGGTTTCCCCTGCTGCAGCTGAAAAAGCCATCCCACTACAGCTCTGATTGAGGCCTCCACAGAAGGGGTAAGCACTGCAGCAGAGAGAAGCAAAGTCTACTGCCAAGAGGGAAAGAGTCCAGTTAGGCTGACTCCAGGGATGAGAAGAGGGTGAATTTGGCTCTCAGGAAGGAAGGAAGGAGAACTGAGACTCTGAAACCGAAGAAAGAAGTGGGAGGAAACATCAGCAGGAGGGAGGAAATAGGGTTGAAGAGAAAGGGGGAGAGAAAGAGCACGCATGCGCACACATGAGAAGAGAAGAAACATGATGGAAATAAAATGAAGAGTTCAGGAAAATACATAAGAAAAAGTCGTACCACTATGGGAGTTCAAGTGAATTTGCCTTGCTGCACTAGTTGTGGCAACATCAATACAATAAAGCAGAGAAGTCAGCCCCTTCTGCTGGAGCTACCATATCAAAACAACGTTAGCAGTAAAAACACTGATAGGAACACAGTACTGAGGGAGGAAAAAACCCTCAAACAGGAACAGAAGGAAAAAGGCACAGAGAAGCTAAAACCTATAATGGGAAAGAAAGCTGACGACCCGAACAACAGTTAGGAAAAATACTGAAGGAAAAGAGGGAGGTAAATAGGAGACAAAGGAGCATTTTTTGTTTAACTTTTTAATAAAAGTTACTACTTTTTACTTGATCACTTAATATTTGATTAAATGTGGTGTTTTATATGCATCAAAACTGGCATGTCACATTCTGTAAGTTTTTTCCACACTATTTCATGTATCAGCTACATAGGGATGGGTGTGTTGCATTAGTTAATGTCTGGAAAATACTTTGAAGATAGAAAAGCACTATGTATGCATTAAGCAATAACAGTAATCCAGGGTCAGTTGTTATCCAGTTACCTAAGCAACTCTTGTGTGCTTTAAAACAGTCCTGGGATACTTACAGGTGGAAGGATTATGCGATTATGGTTTTCTTTTTAAACTCATCGTTGCATATGGAGTATTACATTTAGGGATCAGGAAGAGGAGATGGGGTATAATTTTTTACTTCTTGCATAGGACAATTCAGCTCTCAGCCACATGGAGCAACTAAAATCCTACGTAAGTGGCAGATGTGTTTATCATACTTGTATTTAAGTGACTAGCTTGCCAGCAGTTTTGAACATATACCAAGTTATAGTCAGGAGTATTATAGAGGTGGCAGAACTGATCTGTCTATGCTGTACGATGTTTTGGTTAGGCCTTGGCCTCCTTCGTAGATTTAACAGTCAAACCTCCCCCTATTTGAAAGGCAAGCAAGAGGGAGACACAAAAGAGAAACTGTGTAAAAAAAAGCCAGGTATTTCCACATGGAGGTGCAACCTGGCTGTGCCTGTTATATTGACTTTAAGAGAACGCAATTGGCAAGCTGTTCCCTAACGTTTTACTGTGCTGTCAAGAGAAGATCCCTGGCAGTATGGCTTCACCCAACAAATTCAATGGCCTCGATCCCATGTGGAGCAGAGTACCTTCAGCTGCCACTGCTATGGAAAGCAGCTGAGAGTGCTCTTCACTATGCAGGATCAAAGCCGATGAACAAACATTAATTCAAATCTTTAGCTTCCTGCTGGAGAAACTAGAATCCTTGTGAAGGGTTTCACGTCCACGCTATCATGTGAGATGCTGTCTATGCGGCACTTGGCATGGCACTTTACACATGTATCAATCTCATTACACCAGGTCTGTTAAGAGGAATCCTTTTAAAAAATGGTAAGAATAGAAAATCAAACTTAGTGGAAAAGTCCAATGTACCAATTAAGCTATCAGGGCAGATCAAGGGAGTTGATTTCCTAACAAATTACTTTGCAAGCTTGGTAAGAGATTCCTCCCCTCCTACAGGAGCACAGCTCTCCCTTTGATGTACATCAAAATTCTCCGGTGCACATTTATAGTTTATATCTGAAAGCAGATGCACATATTAGAAATGTGCATTAGCCATTAGTTGTAGGAGTTTTATGTTTGTACCCCTTTCAGGAAAGGCTGCTTCTTACCAGCTGAAATGAAAATGGACACTATTGTAAATACTGGGGTAAGTATTACATTACCTACCTATATGCTACACAAACATGGACAAACTGAATTCATTGAACTATTCCAGCTAGGACTCAGTCACACCCAGAATTCCAGAGTTTTGACTTTTATTGAGCCAATATGAAGGAAGAGTTTGAAAGATCCAGAATTCAGAGTACTGTAATCTCACTACCCGAGCAGCACACTCCTCAGCATGATTTTGTGCGCAGCCTCTTACACCCTAACCCCCTATCCAGCAGTTACTCTCCCTTCTTTCTGCATGTGGGTGTGTCATACAGATACTGCAGCTCACTCCAGGAACTAGCAACAGCACTAAAAAGCGTTTAACAAAGCAGCAGAAAAGTCCAACAAGTCCTCTTGGCTCCAGGCTTATAAAATGACATTTCACACACACACACAAAAGTTTTAAAGTAGACTAAAGTATTCTGAAAGATGCCAAATGCCCTCAACTCCCACTGAATTCACTTACATTCTCAGCAAGAGATAGGCTACAACTCTCTGGCTTCTATTGAATTCCACAGCAGATCCTCTTCCTATTAGACCTCAGTTGTACCAAGTGCTGAAGGATGGTCTTTAGTTAAAACGGTAGCCTTGCATCCAGGAAATCTGGGTTTAATCAATGTCTGTGCCAGACTGTGTGACCTTGGGCAAGTCACATACTTTGTGCCACCATTCCCCATCTGTAAAATTCTCTTTATCCTTATAATTTAGAATAAGCAATTTGGGAAGGACCATCTTCAAAGAGAACACTGCCTAGCCCTTGAAGGTCTTTGGTTAGTTCTTTTAGGTGCTATACTGTGATACAAACATTAGGAGATTTCTCTGGTACTTATTCGGGCTAGGGAAAACTATATAGCCATGTCAAGGGCATGTGAGTATGCTACTGCAAACTGCCACAGGCCCACTGAAGCCAGCTGATTTCTCAGCCATGCCAGTTGCTGTGTACCAAAAGTTGCACACAGAAAGCTTCCTAATACCTGATCTGCCAAAATCAAGTCAGCAACACAAGACAGGTTTCAACCTGTCTGGGGCTTATTGGAGTGATGCAGCTGCACCTGAAGCACAAAAAGGCTTAGCGTTGCTGTGGAAAAACAATATGAAATACTTAGGCATTGTCAGCAAAGAGCAAAGCCGGTAAGGGATGTTTCCAAACTAGCTCAAGCCTCTCTTGCCTAGAAGGGGATGGCAATCCACACTAAAACAGAGTACAGCTCAGATATGGAATGCAGCAAAACAGCACCTGTTCTGGAAATAAAAACTTATAAATAAACCCTGCTTACTATCCTGGATTTAAGGTTTCCTCAAGGAATTTTGATTAGTGTCTCATACATTCCCTCCAACAAAGGAGCTACACCCCTTTAGAAACTGTAATCTTAAACCTAGTTTAGTGAGTGCTTTATTGCAAGAAATTGCATTTTCTTACATACTGCCTAGTGTAACGATGCTGAAGGACACAATGTTAAGTAACTGCACACCACAGACATCACATAAATACTGACTTAAAACTGCTAAAGAACAAATACTACTGATGTGAAATATTTACCCTAATTAAAAAAGTAAAATATACAGTTAGCGGTCTCATTAAGCTACAAACACCAGCACTCCCCTTCCCTCCCCTCCCCACCCAACCACACAAACTAAGGATCTCCACAAACTTCTGTGTTCCCTATTTCCAATACAAAAGGATTTAGCTTATCTTCCTCTGAACCTCTGGACTATACATTTCACTCCACTATACATTCCACTATACATTGAGAAAAAACACATTTTCCCCTTCCTAGATTTATGACATCTGGAAGCATTTGATGCTCCTCACAATTAGCTATACGCAATACTATTAAGTGTACAGTTCACCAAATATTGTATTGATGACTGTGTCTGTACTCCAGTTGATTACTTAAGTTTTGTATTTGTTTTCCATAGTATACCAAAACAGATTAAAGCTTACTTTGCATGTGCATGCTGTATTCTTTTCTACCTACTTCATTTTTTGCAGTTGTGGATCTTTATTTTGTCTGTAAAAATTCAGACAAGTGGTGAATACAATACAATAAAAGTACTGTATAAAAACAGCCATTGCAGAACATTTAAAAATCAATATATTTGTGTGTATATACACACACACACACACACACAAGAGTGTTTTCACAAACATTCAGAAGTTATTTGTCAGCTGCAATGTTTGTACTGAATAAATGAGAGCCACAGTATCTGTGTTGTTGTGGGAAAGGGTAATCTGAAAACTGATTATATCTTAGATCCTCAGTCTACTAAATACTATCAGAAGATTAAACATGCATGTTTATTTTGTGAAAACCGATTTTGGGGGGAGGGTATGTTTATCAGTAAACGTGAAATATTTAGACCCTTGGAATCAATTACTCATTATTTGCTACCCCCTAGTCAAAATACTTTCACAGTTTAAGGCTATACAGGCTGGGATTTATATTTAGAAGCACCAAACTTCTACAACTAGAACAAGACTCCTGGTGCTTCACATATCTGAAAAATCAGAGCCACGATAGAATGTATTTAAAACTAATCTAATTAGGGCCAAATTCTGCCTTCTGTTGCAGGCAGGTGAATATACTCATTTGGCAGAATATGGTCTTATAATTTGTTAGATCAAGGTGCTGTGTTCTAGAAGGGAAAAAGCCTTAAGTTCATTTAAGCTATCATTAACCAGCAGAGGGCAATATTGCATATCAAAGGGAAAACTCACATCTGTCAAAGTAAAAGATAGCTGTAAAGCCTTTCATTTAATAAAAATGGTGTTTGCATCCAGTAGGTACTACACACTTAAATCAGACTCTTTCACTAAATGAGCACTTTCAGTGGGGATGCCACCCAGGCACAAGCCTTCATTTGCTCCTGGAAAAACCCCTCTTCCCTTGTAACTTTCTTGAAGTGAAAGAAAAAGTACTTGGTAACCAGCAGTTCTATATGGTAGGTAATATTTTACGCAGGTGGGGCACAGTGCATTAGTAATTCCGTACCTTCACGTAGTTCATTTAAAAAATCATATTCATAAGAGTAAGGTTTTTGGAGAGCAAGAATATAAGTTTTCCTGAGTACTTCACTAAAAAGTGAGTGATTATTGCATTTTAGTCTCTTCTGCATTAAGAGGTTTGCAAACAGTTATTTTAACAGACCTTCATTTAGAAGCCAAGGTAGAATAATTTTGGTTAAGGCACAGGACTGGGAGGCATGAAACCCAGGCTTGGCTCTGCCACAGGTTTTCCCCGTGTCATTCTGGACAAGTCACTTACTCTGTGCCTCAGTTTCCCATTGTAAAAGGGGGATAGTGATACTTGCTTACCTCATGTGCATACTGTGAAATTAAGTTTATCTTCACAATGCATGTTAAGGTCCTTAGACAGAAGGGGATATGGAAGTGGCAATTATTTTATTTAAATTTTCTTTGCCCTGTGGATTGCAGTTTAGAACTAGCCCTCATTTAGTAGCCATATTTAAACAGAGAACGACTATATATTACAACCACAGGTAAGTTATACAGAATTATATATTCTCATTTCCTAGTTGCAAGCTCTCCCCAGCTCCAATGAACATTTGAATGTTCACACAACATCCATTATAAGCCTTTTAAAGGGAGGTTAAATTCTCCTCTACATAGCTACATTTTAAGAAGGCAAGATTAGCATGGGCACTGGCTAAGCACGACTGGCCTTGAAAGCACAACTTTACTGGTACAAAGTGATGTAAATATGCAACACCTACATTGGCGGGGAAACCTAGAAGACATTGCACCATTTATTTCCTTCTCAGTAGGAAATAATGACACACGGTAAAATTATCTAAGTTGAAAGAGGAGTTTGTTCCAGTAGGGAAGGGTTAGAGAATGCTTGTTATTTTCTTACATTACCAGTAGTGTAATGTCCTGTCTTGAGCAACAATAGTACAAACTGGCCTATGCACAGCCCAATGGAAGAAAAATTTATTTTTTTTGAGTATGTGAAAGTACATACCCTTATTGGGAGTACTGTTAAGAATAGGGTCACATTATGACACATGGAGACATAATGCACTAATTCACAACTAAAGTTATGCTGAGGCTCAGAAATTACAAAGTGTCATAAAAGCGTCTTAAAATTAAAAGATTAATTTTTCCCCTCGACCTTACCTAGGTTCTATTCTAGTGGTGCCCAGAATATTTAAGCACCTTTGTTTAACATATATTAATGTTCCTCAAGACCTGCTGATACAACATGACACATTAAAAAGAAAGCCGTGTGGAAACAATTCTGCTTCTATTTGTTTGTAGAGATGGGGTCAAAACTGGAACTATTTATTCAAGCATTGCCCCCTGGAGACTTCACTTGTACCAGTGGGGATGAATGACCAATAAGACTTTGTAAAAGACTACCAGCTTTGCTCATCTAGTTGTGTCCTTGATTTTTAACTGTACAGAGGCACAGCTGCAGTGTAGACATACCCCACTCATTAGTGCCTCTGCTCCTGATGAGGAGATCAAGAGTCCATGACAACACAGCAACTGCTGTGAAGATTAGGGCTACAAATGAAAGAGCAGATAAACTCCTAAAGGAATGAAGCTCATTTTGCCAAAAAAAAATAAAAAATAAAACACAATCTGAACTATAAAGCTTTCCAAAGTGCTGTCCGCGGCTCTTTATATTCAGTTAACAGTGGGATTTTTTGCAGCAATTAACATCTTCATTAAATAGTTTAAAGACATGCCTTGGTTAATAGGAGATTCTGCCATTCTGTTGACACTTAAGTGAACTGATCAAAAATAATTAGGAGTACACAAGATGTAATGTGGTGGATCTACAACCCTTGAGCCCTGATTGACTCAAGGTCACTAAGCACAAGATGCCACCCAATGAGAGCAGTTCTAGGAATCAATAAGCTCAATGAAACACTATGGGGCTTAGTGTTGCCCTAGAAATGTTAGTTTTCATTCACCTCTTCCTAAGGATAAAAATTGTACTTTTGGATATTGCCATGAATGAGGAGGCACACAATGGACTCAAGTGCAGCTTCTTCTCTTAGATGGGGAGCACACAGTTGCTCTGAGACAGGACAGAGCTTTAGCAGTATAATACCCTTGGATGCACTAAGATTTATTTGCTCAAACATCTTCCGACCCAATCTGAAATCAGCACACGTAAAAAAGTTAAATTATTTCAGATAAATCTGATTACAACAGCCCCTTAGAGCAGACAACTTATTCAATGAAAAAGTTACCAAAGTAGTCCTAGATTACTGTATACAGAAAAACCTAAGTGGATAAATTGGTTCTCCTGTTCCCCGCTTGAAAGCCACTTTATATATATATATATATATAGCAGATGAAGGCACAAGTAGAAAGCAGACCATGTGAAGATTAGAGATATCCTGAAACTCAGAGAGACAAAACAGTATCAAGGCCAACTTCTAAAATTTCTGATTTTGGGTGCTGAATTTAGACAATTTTCAGAGTTGGTGCACACCCATAGGTTCCATCAACTTCAACTGGAGTTACAAGATCCTCAGTTCTGGAAAAAAGAGCAGAGCCCAGCTTTTTCTAAAATTTGGAACTCAAAGTGAACCCATCCCCCCACCCCCAAAAAAGAATTCAGAGGCCACTTTAAGTTTTGAGCATAATACTTCAAATAGAGAAATGGAAAAGTCTGTGCTCAGGGTATGCTATGCAGACTATATTGCACAAGTTCTTTTGATTAATAATTGCTATGTTTGTTTTTTAAATTCCAGGAAATGCTAATACTGCAGCAAAGTTCAAGATGAAGAGTTATAAAATTCACTTAAGTACGTGCTCTGCAGATTTTTGCTATGTTCAACAGAAGCTAAGTTTTCATTAAATCTTTTTAGAAAAATGTAGCTCTGTGTTAGGCGGGCAATGAACGTGTCTTAAAAAAGATGCTTGATATTTGATAGATTCATATGAAATAAACAGACATTTTAAAATCTACTGCTAAAAATGCAGTTATAGCTTCTTAGCCAAAAGGGCCTGAAATCACTCAGAAGCTATCCATGGAATGTTAGAGCAGCTGCTAAGTCTGCACCATTTCTCATGGCAGCATTTCCACAAACTGTAAAGGGTATAGCTTCAACATAGCAGTTTATCTGATAAACTACAAATGAAAGTGTGAACTTTGACTGGTCTCAGATAAACTGGTCACTTTGACCACTGTGCACAACTATGGATTTTCCTTTGGGCATAAGTAACTCCACCTTAGTGCATATATTCACTATCATTGTATTCAAGAACAGAGAACCCAAAAATAATGGTTTGCTTGCAAGAACAATGTAATAAGTCTTCCTGTCTCCATGGAGATGCTGTTCACCCTCTTTGCTCAGTGGAAAACCCTTCACACACAAAACTCTGCAAGTGCACAATTTAATCCATTTTGAGGCATTTCTCTGACGCTCAATGGTTATTAGTCTGGGTAGAGATATCAGAAGGCCTTACTGTTTCTTGACCGACGTTCTATCCAGAAGCTTGCCGTGCTCTGTCTCTCTCCATCCCTTCTACCAACAGAAGTTGGCCCAACAAAAGGTATTACTTCACCCACCTTGTCTCTCTCCAATCCCTTTTGGAATTACTGCCCTGCTTTTAACCCACACAACACAGCCATAGGAACCTATTCCTATCAGGGCCACTTTCTTCCTCCACAGAAAGGGACTTTATGAAGTCCAAGCTGGATTTAGAGTGGTTAAAGCTGCTCTCTCAAGGTTACCGCCTTCTGAGGTTCTGACATGGGGACCCCAGGCACGGAATCACACCACATTAAATCCTCACCTATGCAGTAGGAATGCTGCTCAGAAAAACTCCCACCTCCACCAATCTTGCGGCATGTGCAATAGATGGTGTAAGTTGGGGATTTCCCATTAGAGGCATAATAATGGAACCTTAGTAGCATGCGAATTCCAACAGCAATGGACCCACACTATAGATTGGAGCAGGACTTTGACAACCACTTACGAGCCAAAGGGGGTGGGAGAAGTGACTAGAGGAATGTTACTTGTAACGGATAGGGCATGGAGAGATCGGCAGTTGTGTGAATAAAACAGTAAGTCAAGAGGAGAACAGTAGGCAATCTGGGACAACGAAAAGGAGTGGAGAGTGATGAAGCAAGCACTACTGTTCTATTTCTGTCATGGGAAGGCCATTGCTTCAGCATGGTTCAATTGCTGGGAAAGGGCAGGGCTCATGGTTTCTTGCTTAACAGAATCAAAGCAATCCTCTTCCCTTCCGGCTCTAGAGCTGGCAATGGGCTCAGTCCTTTTATCTCTGATTTCATCCCAGCTACTCCCATGCCAGCTCACGCTGTTCCTACAGTCCTGACTTTCTGTAATGGGATGAGGGGAATGGGAATTCCCATTCTTTCCCCTTTGCTGCCCCTCTCCCCTAACTGAGCAACATACTCCGGTTAACTTTGCAGTAAACTCACCCCTTTCTTCACCTTATTCAGCACCGAAGAATAATCCCATAGATAATCCCATAGATTCAAAACCACTGAGATAGTGTGTTCACCTTAATACAGGCAGCATTTTCCAGACAGCCAAACAAATGCTCCTTAAAGACTAGAATGTGCACTGTAGTTTAAACCTAACATGTGTTAACATGCACGCCACATTCAGAATGAGAAACTATTTAGAAAAGAGCAGATACAGAAGAACACATTAAAATAAAGTTCCTATTGCTTTATATTATGAAAGTTAATCAGTATGCTGGATATGAGCTGTACAAAAAACATCGGTACTAATTTAGCATGGTACAGTACTATAAGTATGGTAAAAGTTAAGGTTCTGTTCCTGTAATGTTCTCAGTGAGCAGGTGTTAGCAGGATAAGATAAAGGTTGCCTATTTGGTTTGCCTCCAGTGTGTGTTAGGCTACTGCTCATGGGTTTTCCATCTGACAGCATTTGATAACATTGAAATAGTGCAGCCTACAGCATAGAAATGCCAGCAGATGAGTGGCAAATGATTCTGAATTTACCCTTCCACTGCCAAAGTTTACTCTCAGAGGCAAAAGCTGTGAAGCTTTTCTGCTGAAGCTTTCACAAAGGAAGAGTCTTTGGGCCTGACACCCTCAAGCAGCTCTTAAGTTTACTGTAAGCACAAAAAGCAACGAAAACTTGCATTATGAAATGTAGTGACATGATTTTGCTAGGTCTTGGAGAACCACATGCAACTGTCACTCCTGTAGGAGCAGTCATAATAGGCCCTAAAGAGGCTATTTGAGCTGTCCTTGTAAAGAAGGAAGGTCTCTGAGATGGCACATTGAGAGGGAGACAATATAAATCCTCATGTCTCCAGTAAGCAAGTACAGAGACCATTCTATTGACAGGCCACTGTGCGAGTTTAAGGGCTTGTCTACACTGATCCAGAGGGTAGTGGGCAGTGATCAATCCAGTTGGGGGGGGGGGGGGGAAGGGGATGTTGATTTATCACATCTAGTATAGACGCGATAAATCAACTGCTGAGCACTCTCCCGTCGACTCCGGTACTCCACTAGAACAAGGAGCGCAAGGTTGATAGCGCAGAGGATGAAAATATCAGTGTATCTCAAAGAAAGTCTGGAATACACACCTATACACACTTAAAACTTCCTTCACTAAACAAGGCCACTCCACTGGACAAGCAGATTGCATCATGGAACGGGCCACCCAAGTATCCTGAGAGCCCCTGCATCGATACAGAAAAAATACACTATTGAACACACACCCCTAATTGTCACCTACTACCCTCTACCAAAACCTATACAGGATATCAAACAATTACAACCCAGTCATGAGGGGGAACCATATCCTGAAAGACACCTCTCCCAAACCTGCAAACAACCCCCCAGTTGCACCAAGATCATCAGAAACAAACTCCCCACAGACCAGGACACCACTCAAAGCAGCACCAGACCCTGTCAGACATATCTCCATTGCTATGATGATTAATACCCTCCACAACAACATGGATTTTCAAGATCCATGAGTCCTACACATCCTTAACACAATGTGTGGTGTACCTCATCCAGTGGATCAACTGCCCCAACAACTATGTGGATGAAATCAGTCATTACACTTTAGAACGAAAGTAACAAATGACAAAAACACTCCGTCATGTGGGAGAACATGTCACAAAATGATCATTTCATATCCCAACTCTCAGTCCTTGTCCTCAAAGGAAACCTGCACAACACCCTCAAAAGAGGAGCTTGGGAATTTAAAATCATAACTCCGCTGGAAACTAAAAAAACGTGGACTTAAGAGACCCCAGTTTTGTGGTTGATTACAACAATTTGTAACATTTTACTGCCTGCTCACTCTTAATTGCCCTAAAATTTACTCTAAATCACTTCGTTTTAAATAGTCTTCTACAGTATGTGTGAATCCTTTATTCTTAACCCGTCCCACCTTGTATTTAGCTTGGACACCCTAGTTACCTTGTCCAGATCTGAAGAAGAACTCTGATAAGCCTGAAAGCTTGTCCCTTCCACCAGCAGAAGTTGGTCCAATAAAAGATCTCACCTACCTTGCGTCTCATATCCTGGGAGGAAAGCAGCTACAACATTGCAAGCTCTACAATAAAGCCTTCAGAATGGTTTAACACAATCCTTTAGGACATTTTTAGTCAAGTTTTTCTGCTCCTCTGCGGCTGTCTAACAGGAAAGAGTGAACCAGCCTAACAGCAACACCAAACACAGGAGTTCCTCCCTCCATTTTGCTTTATGATTTAATGGCAAGTGTATTTCAGGTCACAGTTCTGAGTCTTTATTTTCTGTCTCTTACAACTCAGTGGATAAGATCTACTGTTCAAGTAGTTCATGCGGATGTTGATCAGCTCCCTTGTGTCCAATTTGCGGCTAATACTTGTTTCTGAATCACTCAGAATTTAACTGATGTGTTGGACAAACAGGAACTTTGAGTTAACATGAATAGAACAGAGGTCCTCTAACTCAGTACAGTGCCTCATCTGTGTTCCCACTTTCTTCATGGCAGGCTTTGATTCACCACTCCTATACTAGTTAGAGGTCATACTGGAAATGGTGGTACTTTCCCAGGCTCTGTCTACAAATCATGCTCCATCCACATGACACTAAAATGCCATGCCACTCAGGAGAGGTGCACATGTATATATTAATTGAGCTGTTCTTGCATGCTTTCTCCCCCAGCAGTGAAACAGCTGACACTAACATTTAAATAGTTATTAGGCTTCAGAATTGACACCTGGTGACACCCCCACATGCAGTTCACACCTCTCAGCTATTTCAGGCAGCCTGCTGGCCTGCAGACTCAGGAATACGCCTCTACAACAATGCAGGCTGAAGAATTTTCTAAAAGTGAAATCTTAGGTTTGGGAGCACAAGGGCTATAAGAATTCAAAAACACTAAATGTTGCCAGACACTATAATCTCTACACATCCTCTACAAACTTTTCAAAACTATAGTTTCTCACAATTCTCCATTATCCACACTACTCATGCATCCTATTACTGACTCAATAGCTCCAAGACAAATGCCAGTCTCCTAATTTCATGAGCCAACTGCTGTATATTTCATTCACATCGAGATTCACTCTTGGTCACGTTCCTTTCCTTTATCTGTACTTTCAAAAGAGCGCTTGCACAGATACATTGTAAGATTAAAATAAAGAACTTCAGGAGAAGCAAAGAGGCTATACAGAAACACAAAATATTCCTTAGCCGTCCTAGAGGAGAGCTCCTGGCTTTGCCCCCCCCTCCCCCCAAGAGAGGGCTAGATCAATGATTTTCAGATCTAGGATTAAAGCCTGTTGACTTCAAATTAGTTATAAAATACCTTTCACTCAGGAGATTAAATTGGTGTTCTACTTCTATCAAGGTATATATTTATACCAGCCTGACTGTTTTTAAAGTTAAAACATAGAGAAAGCGTCTTACTTAAAACTGTCTTGGAGACAGAAAGTGACAATTGCACTAAGTAAAGCCACCCACATAAATAAAGTGACAGCCTGTAATCTACGAAATTTACTTTTCAACTGATAGCAACAAAGGAAATTTCAGTGTTATAAGAGATGATTTTAGAGCACAGTTATTTTCAGATTCTTAAGAGGTAGTGAAATAAACTTTGATTAAAAACAAAAAGCACCCAGTGATAGCTTTAACTTAGATAAGAACTTTATGATTAGCTTCACGAAAGTGTGATGAATACTGGGTTTTAGAGTAATCTGTTTTGCCAACACTAGCACACTAAGCTGGCAACTGCCTTAATTTTTTATTTCAGTAAATTGGCTCTTAAATCAGCTGACACCTTATGGAAAGCTTGGAGAAGCAAAGAATTATACTTGCATGTTTTCAAATTCTGTATGTATTGACCCTGCTTATTGCAAACTAACAGTCTTCCAAGTTCAATAACTATTGTCATTTCAGCTTTCCTTATCTTTATGTTGAATTTTCATCACGATGCTGCATTAACAATTGTACACATTTAAGAACAAAATACAGCCCACTTTTCACTCCCAGTTTATCGGATCTGATGCAATTTCCCTGCTAACCCAGAGGATGTGCTCCTGAGTCACCCAACCCATACTTGAATTTCTCCCAATCCCCATTTCAAGTCACTAAGGAGAACCAATTCTAGCCCCACCACCTATAAAATCAGATGTTCATGTCTCCTGAACATCCTCTCTTCAAGTGCAATTTAACCTCTAATCTCCATGCATCAACATCTTCTCTAATTCCAGTATAGAAAAACATTTGCTTTAAAAAAAAGTAAATAATTGTTTGGACCCCCACAAAAAAAATATCACATACCACCATCCTTTCAGGCAAGTGATTTTATGTTTAGGCTTCAAAGCAAGACCACCACCACCACGGCACATGAACGTGTTTATACCAGTATGATATACAACTTTTGTATACGAAAAGTCTTCCTCCAGCCAACTGTAAAGAACTTCTGACCCATAAGTATTCCAATTCTGGTGGATAGTTTCCTTGGTAGACTCTTCCTCTAATCGAATCCTCTAACTCAAACATCTTGTAGGGTAGAACACATTATTTCCTTTCTTAAAGAAAACTAATTCCACAGCTTGTCATAGGCAACTACCAGGAAGAAAGACATTTTCATCTCACTTAAGAGAAAAATACTTTGAAGTCTTCAGGGGTAACTGCAGAACAAAGTTACTAAGATTTGCACAGTGTAGCAAAACTTGAATTATCACACAAAAATTGTGCACCTAATAGCGAGGAAGAGAAAAGAGTAGCAGGAATTCATTCTTAAGTCAGCTAAAAATAAAGAAAAGGAGTACTTGTGGCACCTTAGAGACTAACAAATTTATTTGAGCATAAGCTTTCATGAGCTACACAGCTCACTTCATCAGATGCATTCAGTGAAAAATACAGTGGGGAGATTTATATACATAGAGAACATAAAACAATAGGTGTTACCATACACACTGTTACCAGAGTGATCACTTAAGGTGAGCTATTACCAGAAGGGGAGTGAGGGTGGGGGAGGAGACACCTTTTGTAGTGATAATCAAGGCGGGCCATTTCCAGCAGTTGACAAGAACGTCTGAGGAACAGTGGGAGGTTGGGGGAGGGGGATAAACATGGGGAAATAGTTTTACTTTGTGTAATGACTCATCCGCTCCCAGTCTCTGTTCAAGCCTAAGTTCATTGTATCCGGTTTGCAAATTAATTCCAATTCAGCAGTCTCTCGTTAGAGTCTGTTTTTGAAGTTTTTTTTGTTGATGTATTGCCACTTTTAGGTCTGTAATCGAGTGACCAGAGAGACTGAAGTGTTCTCCAACTGGTTTTTGAATGTTATAATTCTTGACGTTTGATTTGTGTCCATTTATTCTTTTACGTAGAGACTGTCCAGTCTGACCAATGTACATGGCAGAGGGGCATTGCTGGCACATGATGGCATATATCGCATTGGTAGATGTGCAGGTGAACGAGCCTCTGATAGCGTGGCTGATGTTATTAGGCCCTGTGATGGTGTTCCCTGAATAGATATGCAGACACAGTTGGCAACGGGCTTTGTTGCAAGGATAGGTTCTTGGGTTAGTGGTTCTGTTGTGTGGTTGCTGGTGAGTATTTGCTTCAGGTTGGGGGGCTGTCTGTAAGCAAGCACTGTCCTGTTTCCCAAGATCTGTGAGAGTGATGGGCTGTCCTTCAGGATAGGTTGTAGATCCTTGATGCATTGCAGAGGTTTTAGTTGGGGGCTGAAGGTGACTGCTAGTGGCGTTCTATTACTTTCTTTGTTGGGCCTGTTCTGCAATAAGTGACTTCTGGGTACTCTTCTGGCTCTGTCAATCTTTTTCTTCACTTCAGCAGGTGGGTACTGTAGTTGTAAGAATGCTTGATAGAGATCTTGTACGTGTTTGTCTCTGTCTGAGGGGTTGGAGCAAATGCGGTTGTATCGTAGAGCTTGGCTGTAGACAATGGATCATGTGGTGTGGTCTGGATGAAAGCTGGAGGCATGTAGGTAGGAACAGTGGTCAGTAGGTTGCCGGTATAGGGTGGTGTTTATGTGACCATCGCTTATTAGCACCGTAGTGTCCAGGAAATGGATCTCTTGTGTGGACTGGGCCAGGCTGAGGTTGATAGTGGGATGGAAATAGTTGAAATCATGGTGGAATTCCTCAAGGGCTTCTTTTCCATGGGTCCAGATGATGAAGAGGTCATCAGTGTAGCGCAAGCAGAGTAGGGGCATTAGGAGACGAGAGCTGAGGAAGCGTTGTTCTAAGTCAGCCATAAAAATGTTGGCATACTGTGGGGCCATGTGGGTACCCATAGCAGTGCTGCTGATTTGAAGGTATACATTGTCCCCAAATGTGAAATAGTTATGGGTGAGGAAAAAGTCAAAGTTCAGCCACCAGGTTTGCCGTGACATTATTGGGGATACTGTTCCTGACAGCTTGTAGTCCATCTTTGTGTGGAATGTTTGTGTAGAGGGCCACAAAATCAGAGGCTCGTTCACCTGCACATCTACCAATGTGATATACGCCATCATTTGCCAGCAATGCCCCTCTGCCATGTACATTGGTCAAACTGGACAGTCTCTACATAAAAGAATAAATGGACACAAATCAAACGTCAAGAATTATAACATTCAAAAACCAGTTGGAGAACACTTCAGTCTCTCTGGTCACTCGATTACAGACCTAAAAGTGGCAATACTTCAACAAAAAAACTTCAAAAACAGACTCCAACGAGAGACTGCTGAATTGGAATTAATTTGCAAACTGGATACAATGAACTTAGGCTTGAACAGAGACTGGGAGCGGATGAGTCATTACACAAAGTAAAACGATTTCCCCATGTTTATTCCACACCCCCCGCCCCCCAACAACCCCCCACTGTTCCTCAGACGTTGTCAACTGCTGGAAATGGCCCACCTTGATTATCACTACAAAAGGTGTCCCCCCCCCCCCCGCCCCCCGACCCCGCTCCGCTCTCCTGCTGGTAATAGCTCACTTTAAGTGATCACTCTGGTTACAGTGTGTATGGTAACACCCATTGTTTCATGTTCTCTATGTATATAAATCTCCCAACTGTATTTTCCACTGAATGCATCCGACGAAGTGAGCTGTAGCTCACGAAAGCTCATGCTCAAATAAACTTGTTAGTCTCTAAGGTGCCACAGGTACTCCTTTTCCTTTTGCGAATACAGACTAACAGGGCTGCTACTCTGAAACCTAAAAATAAAAGGTTGATAGAAATATGCTCTGGGGCAGTTAAAGCAAGATTAACTATAGAAATCACGTGTCAGAACCACATCTCCATTGATTCTGCTTGTACTCTGTCTTCAGTAATGGAGAGTAAAGGATCGGGAAATCAAGAGGACATTGATTTGACATCTCAGTGCTTGCACGTGTCACTCATTCATTTCAAACCTCTGTAAAGTCAAACTGGTACTGTACATACACTGGGTGTTTCTGCCAGAGTAGCTATATTGGTATAAAAATTCCCCAAGTGCAGACAAGCCCATAGGAAAAATAGTTTTAGATTAAGAAGTGCCTCAGAATCCTCTTTCAATTTTGAAGGTTTTCTGATTATATTTTCTTTAATTATGAAAATGTCTCTTCCGTATTGCTCCGCAAGACTCCTCCTTCACCCTCACACACAAGGAGAAACTGACTAAACAAAGAAATGGTCTAGAAATGTTGTCTAATACAGAAAAACTGAAATTTCTTTAATGTATCCATTTATTTGCCACAGAAGTTTACCTGCTAGTGTGTGATTTTCAAACACTAAGAGAGTGACTAGCAAAAGGAGTTTACTGTAAAGCCAGCAATCCATGAAAATATTTATCTTAAGATCTTTTCAGAACATTTTTCTTATACAGAAGTGGAAGTAGCAGCATTGTAGTTGAATTCTTAAGTCAGACACTAATGTTAGTGAAGTGTATCAAAGATTACAGTGATGTTCTTTAAGCAGATGTGTTTAGTGTATGGATTTTTTTATATGCATAGTTGTATCCATAATGTTATACTGTATTATGGCGGTCATTTGTAGGAAAGCATATTTGCAACATGCTGTTAAAAAAAAAAGGGCAAGCAGTTGCCCCTCAGGGTTAGTTACTTATGGAAACACTAATTTGAACAAGATTCTGGACTACCGCCTACAGAGAGTCACACCTGGGCATCTCTATAATGGAAAAAACCTATGCAGGCAATTAACTCAGAACCAGTTCCAAGCAAGTTTTTTTGTTTGTTTTTTTAAGAAGGTTATTTTTTGAAAGGTGTGATCCAAATTTGATGCATGTGAACTGAACTGGACGAAGGTAGACAGATATTCAGGCCTAACAGGCGGAGCCAAGCAATGCCTATATATCCCCCGATTTATGGAACTGAAAATTAAAGAATGCCATGATTCTCTATTAACTCCATCCAAGTTTCTTTCATGAGCAGAGCCTCAGAAGCTTAATCTGATCATTGGGTGGAAAGGAACAAACGAATAGCGATAACAAGATTTGTCCAGCCATTCATAGTGACGCTTGATAGTCAAAAGACACTTGAAATGAACCAAGTAAGTTCAAACCAAACCCTTTGCCTTAAATCAAAAACTGCCAAAGATTCTCCAGAGCAAAATGGAAAGCACAGAATCTCTCTCTAAAAGGGAATTTAGAAATATCTTTGAAAGAGCAAGTGTTACGTTTGTGGGAAATCTTTCAGCTCTACAATCCTGGGGTCATAGTTTTATATGTTTATTGTGGTTTACAGTTAAAAATTGATAAAAAACGTTGGAATGAGAACCAGTCTCACTGTCCGGCATCTCAGCTAAAGTGTCAGAAAGGACACCTGCAATAAAGCTAAGCAATTCTTGAGAGTCCTGTTTGATAATACTGAGACATCAAGGAAAGAGCTGCTAGTGTCTTGCAGATGAACTCCTTCACGTTGCCACAGTGCCAGATCTCTATTTCATAGGCCCAAGATGACTTTTGACAATACTTTAGCTCTGACTGAATAGTCTTTATTTAAGTCATAATTTACAGAAACTCCTCTAAGAAAGCCTTTGAAACTGAGCACTGCAAATCCTTTCTACTTTTTCGTTTCTCAGCCATCTCCAACTTAAGTTAAAAAAAGATTTTCATCCATTTTTGTTGCCCATGGCATTTAATGACTATTTTTGCATCAATGAACTGTTCTGCGCATGCCAATACACTAGGGTGACCAGATGTCCCAATTTTATAGGGACAGTCCTGACATTCGGGGCTTTCTTATATAGGCATCCATTACCCTCCCACCCCCCTCCCGATTTTTCACTCTATCTGGTAACCCTACAATAAGCTAGCTAAAAGCTCAATCTGGAGATACAAAGGGCTATCATTTTTCAGATGTCAGCTCTGTAAACAGATAAATTACCATAATATACATACCAGGAAGGCAGTTTTTTGTGTGTGCACACCTTGAGCACGAGTCATAACAGGAACAAGTGGGGTTTAGGAACCAGACTGGTGTTAATTCCCTCAGTTTCCTTCTTTTGTGAAAAGATATTTAATTCTTTCAACTATTATGAACAATTTTTACCCATTATCATTTTCTCTGGCGTGACTACAGCAGAACTGATACTTGCATTCTGGCAGCAAATGCCCAGTCAGGATGAGCATATTACCCAGACTCCTCCCAGAGCAATAACTGATAATGCTTCAATGTGCTAGGTTATACTGCCTATCCTAGGCTACACACCTAGCCAGGATACACACAACTGGTGGAGAAGTGGTGCCAGGCCACGGAAAAGCAGGTAAGAACAAATGTAGTTTTCTATGGAAGGTCTGCACTAGTACAGATCCTGCGTTGATCAGCATTCAAGGGACTGCACAATTCCTTTCCACCCACTCCTATCCCACCATCCACACTTGCATCACGTCTCATCAGATTGTACACTGTGGGGGAAGGACTGCTGTAGGCCTGGGACTTCGCGCCCCCCCATACTAAACTGGCTTTGACTAGCCTTGGGTGAAACTTCGGGATTTCACCACTAAAATTAAGAAAAACGCTCCACTGCTGCTAAAGCACCCCCACCTCAGGAACGCCCCTAACAGAAGTTATAACACCCAGGGCTCTTAAGTAGACACCTACGTGCTGGGAAGTTTAAGGATACAAAGAGACCCAACAAACAATAAAATAGATAAGATAAGCTCTGACCAGCAAATTTATGCTGACCATCTGCACAAACAAAGGCAGTAAATAAATAAGTTACAATTTGGGCAGGAGAGATAACATGTAAAAAAGATTTTAGCAGGGAGGAGGAAACAGGTGCCAGTACAGGATAGGTTAACAAAATTTAACCAAGGGGTATTGAATAATATGATAGCTTTAATAAATCTGGAGATGGTTTGTTTTTCCATTTACATTATATAGCTAAAACAAAGTGCTTTGGGAACCATTTCCAGACTGCAGTTCATCATCAAGCTGCTGGAATTCTGTCCCTGCTGCATGTCATGGTCATGCAGAGGCACGGCTCCCCAGACGAGTGGATCCTTACTGGCCATCAGGTGAAGATTGTATATTGGGAGTAGTGAGCATAAGACATATGTATTCTGTGCGTGTTGCTAATAAATAGATGTTTAGAGCACAGCTGTGTCAGGCTTTTTCACTGGGAAAAGATCCTGCAGACCTGTAGAGTCTTGAGCCCCATGGGAAAGGGCGGTTACTTAAACTGACCAGGTTTTTCCATGAGCCCTGTGGGTAAAGGTGCTTTACAATCCAAGCCCTTGGTAGGAAAGGGTGGGGATACCTGATCATGATCAGAGGCTGGGGACTACGCAATTATAAATATTGCCAGTGTCTAGGCTGAAGTGAAGAAGGGATTGAGAAGGAAAAAGTGAACATTTTACCAAGAATTGTAGATTTGCCATCACTGGCAATTTTTTAAATCACGTTGAGATTCTCCCCCCCAAAAAAAGATATTCCAGTTCAAACAGGAATTCAGGAAGTCTTATGGCCTTTGTTATGCAGGTCAGACTAGACCACCACAGTGGTCCTTCTGGCTTTAACAACTAGGAACAGAGTGACAGAGAAACTGGGGGAATGGAGGGAGAAGAAAGAAAAGTCCCTAGACAGGACTAAACAAGGAGTACGAGGATTGTGCACATACTCAAACTTCTTTGGTGGGAAAAGAGGATCTCTCAAGGAGGGTGGGGGGAGAATAGGTTATTTACTTCATTAATTCCATGGATGACTCCTGAAATAAGGTTCTCATGCAGAGAGAAGAAAGCGAACATGGGGCAACATCCTCCCCTTCAGGGTTCTCTCTGCATGTTTGTGGGAAACACTGTCCTCCACTAGGAGCCCTGAAGCATGATGAGCACATGCCTATTTTGATCCTGCTTCTGCGGTCAACTGGCTGCAGCAGCCTTATGTGGAGGTAGTCTGGGCCTGCAATAAAAGAATGGCAAGAGGTTGGCAATCTGGTCCCCTCCTCCATTCTCTTGCCTTACACTTTCCTAAGGTTTCCCTCTTTTGTTCCGTACCATTTCTTTGGTCTAGGCCAGACCAAAGGTCACTAAACCTAGGAGACATAGCTGCTTCGTCAAGAAAAAAAAACAGGTTGGAGAAGCAGTACAACTGGGAACAATTTCTTCATTTGAATTGGTCACCAGATGCCTGAATGACAAGTGAAAGTGACAGTGGCATCCACGTGATGAAATTATATTAAAATAAATATGGAGCTAGAAGAGCCTAAGTTATGTAGACAGGATTTTTAAGAATGGATTTCTATTTTTAGGTATCTGAAAAAGTGGACCGATTTTTAAAGGTGCTGAACACCCAGCAGCTCCTATTGAATTCCTGTGTCAATCTAGACATTGAAATGGACATGGGTTACTTAACACACACACAGAATAACCACAACTGACTAATTTTTTTAGGACACATCATACAACAGGTTGTGCGCCAATATATTATAGTGGACTTTCTAAACCCTCTTAGACAAATAAGTATCAGTCAGATTTAATATGCAATTGGAATCTATGCTTGAAATAAAAAGTTTTGCACAATTTCTCCTGATTTGTCCTATTTCTGGATGAAACTTCATTCACATATGAAAAAGGTCAATTATTGTCATTGTCTGGAAACCAGGCTGAGGAGTAAGAAAATTGATTTAGTATTGGTAGACCTCTAGAAGGATCTAAAAATGCTACTTTAGAATCCCTCTTAATTGCAGAAAGATGTGCCGGGGTTTAAGTATATTTACAAATGCGAAATGCATCTAATTTACATGACCCATACCTAAAAGTTGTCCTCTAGCTCATTTTAGCACGAGTTACAGAAAAAGTTGTACTAGATTCATATAGTCAATGTTTTGACCTTAAAGCAGATTCAAAACAATATGAACAGAGAAAACTGACAATACTGGGTATCTTGCATATGCCCGTTACTCTTTGCCACATCCTGGAGTCTGTACTACAAAAGAAGAATACTAAAAGTTCTCAGTTTAGTTGTTTCCCCCCTATCTAAGTTTGCAGAGAATTAGGTCAGAACCTGGGTACTAACATCAGGGTGACATTCCTGAAAGAAAGGCTTGATCAAAACAAACATTGTAAAGAATGTTTTGTTATAGAATTGCTGTTAACCATAATCTAAACATTTAAAACAATTTTGTGTTAACACATTATCACAACCAGAGCAGGTGCATATTGCAAATTTTTACAGCACATAGCGCTATAATTTTATGTATACGCCTACCTCAGTTCTACCACTAATGGATGACGAAAGTCACCATTAATGAATGTCTCCCTGGGATTATCTTCTATCCAGAAATAGAAAATTAGTGCAGAGTTAAATACTGCATAATCATTGCAGACCCCCAAAAAAGATTGAATTAAATTCTCTCTATGCATACACACTTATATACTGGGTAAATTAAAGACTACAGCCCAAGAACAAAGTAGTGTTAATATCTGAAGCTTCTATCTCAATCTAAAAAAGTTAAGAGTTTATTTTAGTCCCTTTGAAGTTAGGAGACTAGCCAGAAACACCAAGATAATTAATGTAAAACTGAAAAAGCTATGCCCCACATTGCGTGGGTGTTCTATATCCTACATATAAATTGTATTTCAAATCCCTTAAATTGGCTGTTTGCCATTAACAGGCCCATACTTGACACTTAAGACAGTAGCAATTTAAGGAATTTTCTTACCACGCCTAGAAAAACTAGCAATGAACTTAGATCTGGAGTCAGATGCTAATCATTTAACAGTTAAAATCTGCTATTTACTTACATAGCTGAGAGATGTAAGACAAAACAATACTTCTGAAATGTCCTTTTATGTATGAAAATTTTGTCCAGAAAGGAAAAAATACAATACACTGAACATTTGAGCACCCAGCCACAGTGATTTAGTGTAATAAAATATTACCACCATAGATGTAATCTTATATAAGCTTTCCAGGGACAAAGCACATATGTGGAGACAGTAACTCTTCAAGTAGCAAGCAAAGTGCAAACTATTTTTTTTAAATGGGAAGGCTTAAACAAACATCCTCACATTTAAATATAATCACCCTTCCATCTGATTTTTTAATTTATTGTAACAAACACCTAAGATTACTGTAATCTAGAAAACACCGATGAAGTGAGCTGTAGCTCACGAAAGCTCATGCTCAAATAAATTGGTTAGTCGCTAAGGTGCCACAAGTACTCCTTTTCTATTTGCGAATACAGACTAACATGGCTGTTACTCTGAAACCTAAGTTTATTTAGTGCACTTCACAACACTTTGCTTAGTCTCATTTTCTTTCACTGCTTTGTGAAAGAGCCATACTTGCAAAAGGAAAAATCTAGATAAGAAAATGTGATTGTAAAGACCACAAATTATGTTAAAGGGATTCAGGGACAAACAGCACCTAAGAACTTTTAAGTCCCATTAAAAGGTTGACTGTACTTGATTATATCGTTTTGATTAGTACTTTCAAGATGGCTCAAAGTCAATAAGAAACTCAAACCTGCTGCTCTAAACATGCAGTGCTTTGGAAATGTGATCTTAACAGTCATGTACAGCACTGAACACAGACAGCATTTAAGTAACATTTCAAAAACTTAGTAGTGAGTCTAACACCTTAACAGAAGCTTAGCTACCTTTAGCTCTCCAGTTCTAAACCTAGTTCAAGCCCCACTACTTGTCATTTTCTAGATGAAGCGTTGCTTGTTATGCAATCAAAGACTGACAGAAGATAAATCCGTCAATGTATACTACAGCTGTGCTGAGGATGAAAATTTTTGCCAAGAATTTGGGGATTTCAAGATTTGTTTTCATTCCAGTTTTAAATGAAACCTGAACATTTCTAAAATCACCATGAAAGAAAACGCAACAAAAAAAATAATTTCAGATTTATCAAAGTATCTCATTTCAACAAAGTCTATATTCAACATATTATATAAAACACAACATTTAAAAAAAAAATCAAAGAAAAGTCAAATTGTTTCATCCCAAAAATGCAAAAAAAGGGACATTTCAACACTCACAACTTGTTCCCTGTTCTCCCCCCCCCAACAAAATTTCTGTGAAAGATACCATTTCCCAAAGTGTTTCAATTTGGGCAGAATGGTATTTTCTGCCAAAAAAATTCTGACGTTTTTCTGACCATCTAAGATACATTTCAATAAACCTGCATTAAATAAAAATGACCAACTGTCCTTAAAAAGCTGGGTCACCAGTTCTGAATCACTGGGAAGCGTATGCACATTTTGTATTGATAAAAATTATTGAAATCTCTAAAAATTGTTAACATAGTTAAGTAATGCAATTGGTATAATGTATTCTCTTTCCCGCAATGTAGACACACTTTTATACTGGAAGAACTGCTTCCACACATGGGAGTTATACCACTTTAACTATAACAGTATAGTTAAGCAGTACAACTTGTGTTTAGACAAGGCCTTATGAACAAATTTAAAGATCTGATTAATGAAGTGTGGATAATATACTACGTCTGAGGAAACTTATGGTAAACTCCAAGGTAGAAAGGTTGTATTAGTGTTCCCCTAGGCTTTAAAGGTAGTATTTGTTCCAAAAAAGTGAGGAACCTGCACAGAAATTATTTCTTCAGATTGTATTGCAAAATTCCTGTGGTTTCAAAGGTTTAAGGTTAAACACTTTCTGGAAGAAAAAAATAAGTAAATATGTACATGACTGGCTGAGTGATCGTTCTTAGGCCTTGTCTACTCACAAGCTTGTACTGGTTTAGCTAAATGAATGTGTTTTTAAAAACAAGCCTTTAAAGTAGCGCAAAGCCCTGTGGTAAGATAGGTAGGATCAGAGACTAAAACGGGGAAAAAAAGTTAAATACTTAGACAAGTTGGATGTCTTCAAGTCACCAGGGCCTGATGAAATACATCCTAGAATACTCAAGGAGCTGATTGAGGAGATCTGAGCCATTAGCGATTATCTTTGAAAAGTCATGGAAGATGGGAGAGATTCCAGAAGATTGGAAAAGGGCAAATATAGTGCCAGTCTATAAAAAGGGAACTCAGGACAACCCCAGGAATTACAGAGGAGCCAGCTTAACTTCTGTACCCGGAAAGATAATGGAGAAAATAATTAAGCAATCAACTTGCAAACATCTAGACGATAAGATAAGTAACAGTCAGCATGGATTTGTCAATAACAAATTTTGTCAAACCAACCTGATAGCTTTCTTTGACAGGATAACAAGCCTTGTGGATAAGGGGGGGAAGTGGTGGATGTGGTATATCTTTAGTAAAGCTTTTGATACCGTCTCACGACCATCTCAAACAAATGAGGGAAATGCAACCTAGATGGAGCTACTATAAGGTGGGAGCATAACTGGAAAACTATTCCAAGAGAATAGTTATCAGTAGTTCAGAGTCCTGCTGGAAGGGCATAATGAGTGGGGTCCTGCAAGGATCAGTTCTCAGTCCAGTTCTGTTCAATATCTTTATCAATGATTTAGATAATGGCATAGAGAGTACACACTTATAAAGTTTGCGGACGATATCAAGCTGGGAGGGGTTGCAAGTGCTTTGGAGGATAGCATTAATTCAAAATGACCTAGACAAACTGGAGAAATGGTCTGAAGGAAATAGGATGAAATTCAATAAGGACAAATGCAAAGTACACCACTTCGGAATGAACAAACAGTTGCTCACATACAAAATGGAGAATGACTGCCTAGGAAGGAGCACTGTGGAAAGATCTGGGGGTGAGAGTAGACCACAAGCTAAATATGTGTAACACTGTTGCAAAAAAAGTGATCGTTCTGGGATGTATTAGCAGGAATGTTGTGAGCAGGACACAAGAAACAAACAATTTTCTGCTCTACTCCGCGCTGATTAGGCCTCAACTGGAGTATTCTGTCCAGTTTTGGGTGCCACATTTCAGGAAGGATGTGGACAAATTGGAGAAAGTCCAGAGAAGAGCAACAAAAATGATTAAAGGACTAGAAAACATGACCTATGAGGGAAAATTGACAAAATTGGGTTTGTTTAGTCTGGAAAAGAGAAGACTAAACAAAAGGGGACATAACCGTTTTCAAGTACACAAAACACTGTTACAAGGAGGAGGGAGAAAAATTGTTCTTAACCACTGAGGACAGAACAAGAAGCAATGGGCTTCAATTGCAGCAAGGGAGGTTTAGGTTGGACATCAGGAAAATCTTCCTGACAGGATGGTTAAGCACTAGAATAAATTGCATAGGGAGGCTGTCAAATCTCCATCATCGGAGGTTTTTAAAAGCAGGTTAGCCAAACACCTGTCAAGGATGGTCTAGATCAGTGGTTCCCAAACTTTAACAGTCCATGAACCCCTTTCACTAAATTGTGAAATCTCATGAACCCCCCCTAAAAATGAATATTTCCAGGGATTTAAGTTTAAATTTCCTCCGCACTCTGCAAGGCTCCTGCTGCTGGACCCTGATGACTGCCCCAGTCAACTGAGCTCAGGCTGCAGGTCCCGCTGACCGCTGGGGCTCGGGCTGCCAGCCCCAACTGCCCGGGCCCGCTCTCCCTGGGGCCTCAAGCTGTCTGCCCTGCAACCGGGTCCCACCTGCTGCCTCCACTGCCCAGGGGCTTCTGGCTGCCATTAGAGAAATTCTTCTGGTGAACCCCCTGTAACATTCTGAGAACCCCAGTTTGGGAACCACTGGTCTAGATAATACTTTGTCTTGCCATAAGTGCAGGGGACTGGACAAGATGACCTCTCGAGGTCCCTTCCAGTCCTATGATTCTAAGGTAAAAACCAAAATTAAGCGTCTACATAGATGAGTCTCATGAAGACAATCCTGGGAGAGACAGATATAAGAAAAAGGAAGTTATATTTCTGTAATCTTAGAAATATAAAATCCTACCAAATGTGATTAAAACAATTTGGGACAGGCTATTTAATTGTAACAGCACAAAATTTAAGGTAAGCATTCAAAGCTTTATTAGAGAAAGCTTTAAGACGTACACACACGAAGGCAGTATCCAAATTAAAATAAATATATATCAAGTGCAACCTCCCAGTCATGATCCTTTTTCTACCACAAAAGCACCACTTGGCAATAGATCTCTTCACTTCTGGAGTAGTAATGTTATCTTTTCACCCTCTGTAGCTGCAGGGTGCTCCATTGAGGGCCAAGATACAAAGAATACAAGGGCATCAGGTTCTATGAAAACTTCTTACAACTACCTTCAAGGTCCTAGGTATACCGTTGGTCCCTTATCACCATTTAGAGTTTTCTCCACTTCAGCAATACCAACAACCGCAATGTTTTGTTTGTCCACTGACAAGGAATGGTTGCTTACCTTACAATAAGCGTGGTTCAAGATGTGTTGTCCACATAGATTCCACTTTTGGTGCACATGCGCCTCATGCATGCAAGATCAGATCTTTTTCCATTGGGGTTGCATTTGTACTCTAGAGGTCCCCTTGCCCCACCACACACCCCCACACCCACCTTAGGGCAGAGAGGGAGGAACAGTCACAATCATCCCTCAGTTTCTTCACACTTACAGAATCCTAGAGGGGTAGGACTCCATAGTAGCAGAAAAGCAGGAGAGGCCACGGAATGCATGTGGACAACACAGCTGAAAAAAAAATCAGTTCCTGTAAAGTAAGTAGCCATTCTGTTCTTTGAGAAATTGTCCACATGGATTCCTCTTGGTGACTAACACACACTTATGTTTCTTGGGTTCTAGGAGTTATACTTAAAACAGTGACTTCAGGGTGGCGCTGCCAGAACAGGCATCTGATCTGGAAGCCTCTACCAAAGAAGAGTGCCAAATGTGTGGACCGAGCTCCATGGAACTGCCTTACAAGTTTCAGAATTAGGGATTTTAGCTCAGACAGCCTCTGCTGCCTATCTGAAGGTGGAATGACTGGCTAGATGGATCTAACTGTTAACTCATAACATGTTCCTATACATTTGGAAACACACTGATAATTTTTAATATTGCTTGACCCTTTGCTGATAGTGCTAAGGCAATGAACATATTAGGCAAGTTCCTGATTTGGAACTGTTAAAAGATAGTAAGGGAACTGCCAAACAATTTAAAGTGTATGAAGTTTATATTCTCCTGGGGTTGAATGAGGCATGGGGAAGAAAACTGGGAAATAAGTTGGTTCCTACAGAACACTGAAATAAGTTTGGGAAGAAAATTTAGATGAGGCTTGAGTGTAAACCTCATCTAATAAAACTCTATATAAGGGGACCCGTCCCTGAGCACCTCACTCTCCCTTACCCTTTAAGGTAATCAAATGACTAAAAAGGTATCCTTCACTGAGAGATGGTATAAGAAACAGGTTGCTAAGGGCTCAAAGGGAAGATCTATTGAAGACCCAAGAGCGAAGGGGGTTCCTAAACTAGGGGAAAACCGATAAGGCACTTAAGGAATCTAGCTAGTAGGGGGGGAAAAAAATAGTGTGGCCCTGATAGGAAAGTAACGTGCAGATATTGATGCTAGATGGACCCCTATGAATAGAAAGTGCAAATTGTTTTAGGTCTAGTAAATAGCCAGTTTTGCTGAATTGAATGCTGTAAAGGGAGAAAACAGATGCTGAGATGCCAAGCTGTAAAGGTATGTCAGCCTCAACTAGACTTTTTGCTTTGGAGAAAAGTATTCTGAACTTCAGCTGAACTGCTTCTCTCTATGGCTATCAGCAAACCAGCATCCAAGTGTAACAAAGCTGCATGTGTAGGATATGGCTATCATTCTCAGACTGTCAGGCAAAGTAATCAGAACTGTGTTGAGCCACCAGATTCAAACACCTAAACTGCCTGGCCCAAGCCAGGACTACTGTTATCATTGATCCAGCATCTTGCCTCAGTTTCCTCAGGACTCTTAGAGTCATGAGGACTGGGGGGGTCGGGTCGGGAAGGCATACGTAAGTCCCAGTGTCCAGGGATGAGAAAAGCATGAGGGACAGCCTGGAGTGGAACCCACTTTGCAGTAGAACATGACATTTCTTGTTCTGGTCTGTGGCAATCTCCACTTGCAAATGATGCTCTACAACACTGGGTTCTCAGTCAGCACCTGGGGGTTGCCCGAGAACTGTAGTGTGAAGTGATCCGCTAATATGTTCTGAACACCTGTAAAATGTGGGGCCAACAGTGTAATCCAGTGACAGATACAGCTAGTCCAGAGCCAAATGGCCTCCTGACAGAGTAGAGATGACCTAGCTCCTCCTTGTCTATAGACATAATGCATAGCTGTGGTGTTTGTCAGCACCTGACATAAGGGCACCTCTTTAAATGCTCCAAGATGCAGAGAGTTAGCTTCTTGCTTCAACAGTATCTCATACGGGGTCCCTGAAGAGAAACAGGAACTGTATGCAATACACCTGTTGCTGACAATCTCTTGGTCCCACTTGTCCACAGCGATTCTAGCCCATGTTCCCCCCAAAAAGGCCATTGCTAAATATGATAAATAGGATAGAGATACTCCAAATGTTATACCAGGCTCTGAACTCTGGCAAGAAGCCTGCTATCAAGTGAGTCATAGCAAAGAAAGAGGTCATGGGTTATCTGCACTGGACCTTTGCTTCTCCTTCAGTGGCTCCAATTCCCTCTGAGTTGTAAAAGTATGAAGGAGAGGGATGCTGACTGAAGGAGGTTTGTAGTCTGATGTGCTGTCTCCTTTGGTCTGGTGCATAGAAGATCAGAGAAGTGGCTCTTAAGTCCTCATGAGTCGAGGGCCTCACCTGTATTTGAATTGATCACAAGTCCTCAAATGGAAGGTCCGTCTCATGGTTTGCATTCCCCTTAGTATTCCCCATGACTGGAGCCAGGAGGATCTTCACATCTCCACTGATGTGGCCATGGTGCAGGTGATTGTATGAAATGTATCCAAAGCAGCCAGCAAGGAATCCCCAGCTATCAGATGCCCTTCCAGCATGATGGATTTTAATTCTTCCATGCTCCTGCATGAATCGTTCCATAAACAAACATGTCCCAGAGGAGAGTCATTTTGCCAGAAGCACCTGAAAGCTGGCAATGTTCCTCCTGAGACTGGCAGAGTAGACCTTTCTGCCAAACATTTAAAGTAGTTTTATTTAACAAAATTCAAATGTTGTTCTTGTACTCTAATCCCAGTTTCCACCCAAATACACTACAACACAAATCCTGACCTGGAGAAAAAAAAAAAAGTACACCTCTATCCCGATATAACACAACCCAATATAACATGAATTCGGATATAACGCAGTAAAGCAGCGCTCCGGGGGGGCAGGGCTGCAGGCTCTGGTGGATCAAAGCAAGTTCAATGTAACGCAGTTTCACATATAACGTGGTAATATTTTTTGGCTCCCGAGGACAGCGTTATATCGGGATAGAGGTGTATTCACTACTTTCAAAATAAAGAATAAAATTAAGAATCTCAAGAAGTGTAAGCTATATAATTAAATGTATTTCAATACTTCACACTAAATTAAGCATAATCCTTCTGGTTCACAGAAAGACAATGAATGGTGGCAAAACACCATGTTTTAATGGTTATATCAGCCAGTGAGAATGAACCTCTTTAGGAAAAAGTACAAAATGACTAAAACCAACTAAAACTAAAACTAAAAATGGCTAAAAAGACTAAAACCAGTTCTTTAAATTCAGGTTTCCTGCTAGCTGATTTAAATCTGTTTTAATCATGATCTAAATCAATTTAAAAATCAATCCACCTTGCTGCAAAGCCACTATTCTCATTTAAATCCCATATGAAACCCAGTTTCCCATTCACAACATCCATAACTACAGAGATGTCCACACTTAAAAAGCTGCAGTGATGCAGCTACTGCGCTTCAGGCCTGGTCTACACTGCATGGTTAGGGCAACGCAAGGCAGCTCACATCGCCCTAGCTCCGGATGTGTGACCACTTAGGCCTGGTCTACACTAAGTCTATCTAAGTTACGCTAGGTAAGTTACAGAACTTAAGTTGACCGTTTAGATCGACTTCCAGCAGTGCCTACACCACACTGTTGGTGGGAGACACTCCCTTTGACTTATCACATCTTCACCAGACCCACTAAAAAAAAAAAAAAAAAAAAATTATGCTCGCTGCATCCATCGCAGCGGTGCCGATTTAGCCCGTAGTGAAGACAAGCCCTCAAATTTGACTCCCGCCAACAAGTGTCCCGCTACACCGACTTAATAACACAACCTTCCTGACTGGCAGAGAGTCAAAGCTGATGCAGTGAGGTCAGCACAGTGAGTTTAGACACCACATTACTGACATCGACTGTCACTGGCCTCCATGTGCTGTCCCACAATGTCCCACACTGACTGCTCTGGTCACGGTTGTGTACACTTCTGCCCAGGGGTCAGGTAGACAGGAAGCTGCCCTTCCTCTTTAAAGCTCCACGAAATTTCTTTTCCAGGTTGGCGAGCAGACATAGCAGTTCTCCCGTTGAGTGTAGCTGCCCAGCTGACCAGGCTGGCTACACGCTGCAGACGTGCTCCTGCCTGGAGAACACAGGAGATATTGGATCTCCTGGGCCTGAGGGGAGAAGAGGCTGTACAGGCACAGTGCCAATTCAGCCATAGAAATGTGGACATCTGAGCAGATTGCATGGGGTATGCAGAAGGGCTACAAGAGGGATCAGCAGTAGTGTTGCATGAAAGCCATGGAGCTACAGCAGGCGTACCAGAAAGCCAGCGAGGCCAACAATTGATCTGGTGGAGAGCTGCTAGGGGGATCCAGCTATGCAGTGAGGCAGGATGTGTTTTTGTTTCCACTGCCGTCCCGCCAGCAGAGCACGACTGAGTCTGACATAGGACAAGGAGCCTCTGGTAAGTATGTAGTTTGCTTTGAAATTATACGGATGGAACTCCCAAAGTAGCAGCTCATCTGTTTATTTGCTCCTTTTCACTTGTGCTAGAAGCAGCAATGGAACTGCTAAGAGAGACAGCGTTCCTATCTACTTTTCATTCCCCTCTAGAATTAGGCAGAGCAGTTTATGTCCACCAGGATGTTCTATGAATCCTCCATAGAGATCTCAAATGAAACTTCCGTGGAGGTACTCTGCAATCCTCTGCCGAAGGTTTCTGTGGAGGGTTGCTTCTTTCTTCTGCCACAGCAGGACACTTTCCTACACCACTCACTAACTACTTCAGCAGGCACTACTGCAGTACACAGGCTAGCAGCATACAGTCACAGGTGTCATTGGGATGCCAACAGCAGCCTGTGTTACCCTCAGGAGTGAGATATCAGCTAAAATCATCACTGCCTGTGAAGAACTGTGCCAGTATTCAGTTTCCACAGGGAAACTGCCACTTGCTTCTCAACTGTCAGCATGGCTGATTTTGTTGTCCTTGAGCTGGAGCGAGTTCAGCACACAGATCCAGAAATGTGGCCTTGTCCATTCGAAAGTTCTGCAGCCACCCCAAACCTGCATGACAACGTGCTCCCACCAGTCTGTGCTTCTTTCTTGGGCACAGAAGCAGTGCTCTACCATCTCTAGCTGCTCCATGAATGCCACCAACAAACCTTGAATTGTTTCTTTCTACATACTGTAGTAATCTAATCTCCAGTGAATCATCACGTTCCCCACGGCTCCTCGTGCAGCTCTGCAAATACTGCAAGATTGCACGCCCTGCGCTTGCAATGCTCATGACAATAGTGCAGAGTTGTGCAGGCTCCAAGCTTCTGTCAGATACAGCAGACAGCAAGGTTTGTGCAGATTTTGTGCAAAAATACTGTGGTATACAGATAGAATTACAGGATGGAGAACACTGTGGACCCCATGCTCCCAGTCATCCCTATGTGACTCATTTTGGCCCCATCAGGCATTGCAAAAACTTCCCAAAACACCCTGCACTGGACAGTAGTGATTTACAGTCGGATACCTACCCACAGGTGTACTGCACATCAATACAAGCACTCCTGGTGAGGACGCGTACCACCACCAAAGAGCAAAGTGTGCACATGCACAAGCAATATACTAACTACAATGGCTGTATGCTGACATAAAACTTAGGCAGACAATTTTGTAGTCGAGACATTGCCACAGTGAAGACACTAGCTTTGCTGACAGGAAAGCTTCTCACATTGGCACAGGTAATCCACCTTCCCGAGAGGTGGTAGCTGGGGAAAAGGAAGAAGCCCTCTATCACAGTGCTGTCTACGCTGGCAGTTCGATGCAGTTATATTGACCTCTCAATGGACTTTCCCCATCCCTAAGCGACGTAGTTATACTGATATAAGTTGCTGGTGTAGACTAATCCTAAATCTTCTATTTATCTTTGTCCATTTTGTCCATCCTTTGGATGAGCTGTCTCTCTGCACTCCCACCCACCAGCCCTTGCCTTTTTAGACTGGTACTGCCTCAGGAATGGGACAGAGTCTTCCTCTGTGTGAGGAAACCAGAAGCACATTTTGAGCACTACCGCATTCTAAGGGCTGGTCTACCCTGGGGAGGGGGGTGGTGGGAAGAGGGATCAATATAAGTTATGCGACTTCAGCTACGTGAAAACATCACTGAAGTTGACGTAATTAAATCTACTTACCACAGTGTCTCGACGGGAGAGCGTCTCCCGTCGATTCCCCTTGCACTCCTCTTTGAGGTGGAGTACCAGAGTCAACACTAGAACGATTGATTTATTGCATCTACACTAGACATGATAATCGACCCCCGCTGGATCAATCGCTGCCTATCGATCCAGCCAGTAGTGTAGACAAGCCCTAAATATAATAAAAATAGCACAGCAGAGAAGGCAGGAATATTCCCTTTGTATAGGGTAGGCAGATAACAGAGCAAAGCATCACTGTAAAAAGGTGCCAAACTCAAAAGAAGTGCATTGAGGCAATTTGATCTGTCATTCCCTTTTATTACAAATGGGAGAGTTTTACTAAATCCAAGTTCAGAACAAACAATAAATCCCACTGTAATTAGAAGCCTGAAGATATAATTTATCTTATGTGGACAACCTCACATAATGCATGTGCACTGTACAGGCCTTAACAGTCCAAAGTCTAAGATCTTTCTGGGTCTTAGCAATAAAGCAATACAAGTCCCTATTTGCAAGTAATCTTTAAGAGAAACCCATTTTCTCAAGTTGCTTAATATTATTTGAAGGATTTGGGTGAGCCAAGAGAACTGAATGAGGGGGTGAAAACCTTTTACTTGTAGTCACTTCAAACCCAGGGATAAGAAGGAAGCTATATGGTTGGTAGTCTAGGAAGTGAATTTTTGTCACAATTCAGTTCCGAAGTAAACAAGTCTTGGACAGAATGGGTAGATTCAACTGTTTTTCCCTTAAAAAGGGATAAGCCTTAAAGTTAGGGTTGCAGCTTGCTGGCAGGATAACTAATACCTATAGTGCATCCATATTGTGGAATTTTTTTTATTATTTTTTATTATTATTATTATTATTAATAAAGCAGCAGTGCTAAGCACTGATGCAAGAGGTGTGTCTTCCCAATACTCAATCTGGGTGAAAAGAAAAGGAGTACTTGTGGCACCTTACACACTAACCAATTTATTTGAGCAATCTGGGTAATTATTCTTCCATTTAAGTGGAAGTTTTACCACCATCAATGG
Source organism: Eretmochelys imbricata (assembly GCF_965152235.1). Taxonomy (NCBI): domain Eukaryota; kingdom Metazoa; phylum Chordata; order Testudines; family Cheloniidae; genus Eretmochelys; species Eretmochelys imbricata. Next base: position 249,671,873 of record NC_135573.1, read on the forward strand.
AAGCATAGCTAGGCCAGTGCTGAGTGCTTTTGAAAATGCCATCCTGTATTTTAAAATAAACCTTAACTAAAAGCATAATACAACCCTGGTACAACCATTTTACTTGGATTAGTCTTGAAAGTGGGTATTATGCCTACGTTGATGAAAAAACTGAAGCAGAGACGTGAATCCACTCACTATGACAACAGGACACAGGCAGACTTAGAGACTCAAGTCTCCAAACCTGCTTGACCAAAGCTGCTTCCCACAGACAATACCACACACAGAAGCACAACTATACACAAACACTAAGAAGCATCACTTTTACATAAAACCCACTGTGCTTAGCCAGGCAGACACAAATAGGAAAGTCGAATATGAGCATGAACACAGACAGGAAGGTGTCAAGCTATTACTGACTTTACTTTTGATTGAATTTTATGAAGTTAAAGTTTCATATCAGTAGCTTTGCAAACAGTGACAGTTTATTGTTACTGTAGGACACGACAAACCGCAGCAGGGACAAGTTTTTCTGAAACATGCTAGACATCAATCCCATGGTAAAATGACATTTCATCTATTGACTAGACAAAACAATTCAATTCAGAGTTATAACTGCAGCCCACACACCATGTTATACAACATATGTGCAGAGCTGTGTCATTTACACCATATAGCTCAGTGTGTTTTAGATTCCTTATGGATTACAAATTAAGACTGACTACCTCAGTAAACACATTTCAAAGATTAACAAAATAGTATGCTGCCACCTAAATACATTCAGACAAAACCAAAACCATTAGTTTATGAAGCAGTTTGTGACTGTGTCCTACTGAAAGCTGGATAATCCAACCCCCCACATATTATATAGTATAACATGCAGTACTTAAAATTACTGCCCTGTAAAGAAGAATTATCTAGGTTTTGCACAGAAGGGGCTGAGATGTTTCACCAAATAAAAGCATTAGTAGAATACTATATGCTACCGATAGACTGAAAAGTATGAAAGTCCAGATCACAGAAAGGATAGTAGTCCTAGAAACCACCTCTAATTTTTCTAAATCTGAAGGAAGCTTTTTTTTTTTAATCTTAGCATATGTCCTGCCCTGCTTTTTCAGATGTCCAATATTTAGCATTTTATTCTCCATCTGCACGAAATTTCTTACTTTTGGGCAAAAAGCTTTAAGAGGACAAGTTTCCATTTAGTCCCATTTTACTCTACATATTTGATAAAGCATTGTACAGATATTTGCTGGAACTGAAAAAGTTTACCAGTTACTAGAAATTTTTCTATTGGCCATGCGGAAGGGAAAGCTAATGAGGCTTTAAATTTGGTGCCCGAAGTAACCCTTCACTCCTAAAGAGCAGGTCTTGCATGAAAAGAATGTATTAGTAAGAAAAGTGATGCAAAGTTCTTAAATGCATTCTAATAAAAGTGGGTTTTCAACAGAGCACAAAATAGTCATGTATTTCTGTATTACAGTAGCGAGACAATTCTAACACAGTAAGGCTACCAGAGACATGCAGTCATAGGGTCTCAGGCACAGAAGCCTAACTTATACCCTTGTGTTGCAGGTGCACAATGGATCTATATGGGGGAGGAAGGGGTGGAGGTCAGGATTTGATTTTTATATCCAGAATGAACAGCAAGTGACAATTAAAGAGTGAGAAGTATGACTTTATTCTGAAACAGCACTCTGCATGTTGAAACAATGTGGAGCCTTAAAGTCTTTACACCACTATACATGGAAGTGGGATTGCCAGTCAAGTAATAGAGCCAGGACCAAATCAAAAACAGTTATTTGGTTCAAGGGTCAACTCCCTCAGATGACTGTGTGTAGGTTTTTATTTTTTAAATACTGTGCAGGTCTTTTACTGATTGACTAATTAGAGTGATTGGACCAACTGGCCAGCTTTTGGGGGGGGGGGGGGGGGGGGAGTATTCTCTTTTTACTTGAGGAGTGCAATGTTGCCATGTTTCATAACCGCACGGAGCCTACCACTGAAAACAACAACTATGGAAATCTGAAGGCAGAGAAAGCACCATCCAGACTGGGTCGTAAGTGAAGTCACCATGTTAAGCTCTCACTATGCAATTTACAACTCAGCTTATGCCAAACAGCTAAATGAAGAGCCACATGTATTTCATAGGTAGGAGTTGTAACACACTGAAGTCATGCCAGTAGAAGGGGGGTGTGTGTTGTGGCTAACATTTTCAGACCTAATTACAAATGTATTTCAAACCATTAAGTAACTTCTTGTTTTTCTGTTTAGTCATCTTTTGGGCAACAAGTGCAAGAGAGGAAAACTGACAAGGAAACAATGTAGAGTTGCTAGATTACATTTTTAAAGTATATGCCAAGACCTTGTCATAGAAGCTCAAAACTTACATACCTTTTGATCTCCCAACCTTAAAGTATAACTTTTATATTTCATTCCTTCTCCTACCCTCTTTAATTGTTTGACTATAAAATTGAGGGGGAGAAAATTTTAAAATTTTGTAACCTCAGTGTTTAACTTCACTGCAGTCACCAACAATTAATACAATTTGTTAGGTTATCTGTTCTTGGTTTAAGTTGAATCAGTTATCCTGAAGAATAGTTTGCCAATTTTTTCCATCTACCTCCTGAACTTTAATTCTCAGACATTCATTAGTGTAACATCACAGACCGTATTCTCTGGAAAGGATTAACTGATCACTTCAGAACCATACACTCTGAGGTCTTACATAAGGTTATATAACATATCTGGAAGTTAAACTAGGCTAAATAATTCACAGTAGGCCAGATGTTCAGCGCTAGCTGCATGCATAAAACTGCACATGCATCACTTCTACATAAATACCCAGTGCACAAAATACCTGATGAAAGAGCATAAATATCTACTGTGTAAAGCAGGCATAGAGGACCCTTGCAAACCATTGCTTTTGCCTAGCTTTGAAAAATCTACAAATTTTCTACAAATCTGCAAGTTAGTACTTTGCCTCACTCCCCATTCCATTAATGTAAGAAGGCACTTTTCTGCATTTTTAATGTTGGTTAGTAAGTGTGTAAACCAATGGTACTCAAGTCTATGCAGCTGAAGACACCGCATTAATAGCGGGTTTATATAGTTACTCACTTCCTTGACAACTTAGTTTTGAAGATGTTGACATTTATGAATCACAGTTACTCTTCCTTTTACATCAATGCCAGAACATTAGAAAACACTGCTAATATAGATATTTTGGGTTTGCTTTTCATTTACTGACAGATATAGATAATTTTGTGGAAGTCTATCTACAGATGGGCATGTTGCCCCATATAGGAAGAAAAGGACTTTTAATGCAGTGTTTTCAGAGATATTGTATACTTGTGTTCAACATCTTAGTTACAAGACAATGCAGAATATTACTTTCGGACAAGTTGAAATGTATACATTGGGGGGAAAGTGACAGTTATCCAGCCAGTTCTGGGGAAAACACCCTATAGATAGATACTTCACATATAGGTTTGGAAAGGAAACTACAAGCCATGTTTTCAGTCATATTGAAGAAAACATTTGCAAAGAAAAGCCCCTTGGCCTGAAGCTTGAAGGAAGCAGGTGTTGAAAAGCAAAATATGGTTCCCCACTTGCCCAAATCACACAGACACAAGAAGGCTACAAATGCCATCCATGAAAGAATGCACCACAAACATCAGCATTTATTCATTTTGAATTTAGCAATTGACAAAAAAGACCCAGCTCACCAGCTTTACTTTTTCTTGTTTTCCTAGGCTTAAACATTACATATTTAAACATTGTCAGAACTTACTAAGTTGTTGGCATTCATGCACAACTAGAAAACATCCTTAATTTATTTAAACCAGAAATGCATTACTAGGAACGTATTAACATCTTTCACTACTAAATATTAAAAAAAAAGTTGAAATTATTGAAAAGTTCATCCTTGAAATGTTAATTTCACAGCAGACAGACTACTAGTTGGCTCACATTTCAAACAAAATGGGAAAAGCAAGATTCATGCTAGTGGTTAGTGTACATTTTGCCTAGCACTACTGAAGGATCACGGCTAACCTTGGATCATGTTTAATAAAAAGCAAAGTGCATACAGAAATTTACAACAATTTAAGGACAAAAAATGGTCCTACTGATGTGGTCCCAACAATTAACTCAAAAGTCTATGACAAATACCATGAGCTCCGATGAGCTGTTTATAAATACTTTAGATTAAGTACAGATACTGAAAGAGTTCGTTTGAAATCTTCAAAAAAAATGTTCCTGTTACTCCTCAAATGGTGCTTGTTATAGCTTAAAATTTCTGTTAACACGTGCGTTGAATTACTTGTTATCCAAGCGTAGCAGCTGCTCCTTACCATTTACTGTTAATGACTTTAACTGGCCATCTTCTTCAACTTCCACTCTCTCTTGTCCATTCTCAACAATTCTGTAAGACAAAAATTCATTTAATCATAGTTTTAAAGCATTTTCAATATGATCAAAGTACACCACACATGTAGATATTTAGGAAATGAAATACATTGCCAAGTCTAGGGCCAAAGCTTGGCTGATGCAACTGCAGTAAGTGAGTGATCACATTCAACAGTGGAGAAGCCACAACAATTAGCGTCTTCTTTCCCACCCCACTGAAAAGCCTTTCTGGAAGTGACTCCTAGTCACTGCAGCTGAAGTGGCACTCTATTCTCCATAATCACAGTTCTCCTCTTAGGCTGAAGTTCTCATCTCTTTCCTTTTCTCCCCACCCTCCCATTCAAAAAGCATCATATGCAATTTTAGTTTTGAGTTTCAGTTAAAAGTAGTAGTTAGGAACTGTGGCAGTTCAGGCTGACAGCTGTGTTCAGCATAGTGTGTTTTATGGTGTATATTTTCCCCACAATATTACACTGATATGTTTTAGTTAAGCAGGATGAACCACCACAGAGAACATGTGCAACAGCACCAAAATAGTGCTGCACAGCATGTGCTTAACAGGGCCAAGTTAAGGTTCACAAGCAGGATTAACTTTTGCATCTCTTAAATGGTTTTCACCAGGCAATCTTGACAATGCATGTAGGGTTTACCTCCCCTTGTTAAAATGTTTAATGTGCAATTCTGGGTTTGCAAAGCAGTCCATTTTATTCCCTTGTCACTGAATTATAATTGCTTGTTCAAAGCACAAACGTAAGCCATATTTAGGGCTGGTCTGTATTACATACTGTCCATAAGTAACCTGTGTTTAGAGTACAGAAATATGTAGAAGCTTTTCACTTCATAAATCAATTGATAGAATTCTGTTTTGATGATCAGACAGAGGAAGGATCTACTCAGTAAAGAATCAGAGACAATAGTTGCTGTGGTCTGTAGGAAGTTTGATGAACAGGCAGATGCGCTCTGATCAGTCAACATTGAGAAAGAGCAGGTAGTTGTCTTTGGAGAGAACAATGTTTGCTTGGGTTTTTTTCTTTAAATTATATAACTATACCCAAATTTCAGAGAGAAAGTAAGTAGTAGTAGTGGCCAGGAACTCTTCCTCGCTTGGTCACAAGATGGTAGTCTTCTTTCAAAAGTATACTATTATTGTCATCATTCAAACATCACCCCTTTTCTCAGAGTGCTAGTTATGTTGAGCACAGTACATCTGTGTTCTGTATGTTGCACTGGCTTCTTATCGGCTTTGGGGAGCAATTCAGTCTTATTTCTACTAAACTTAAAGATAGAGATCCTGTCCATCCTGCACCTTAACATTTGTAACAAGTTTGCGGCCTGGGTTGTTCTAAGCATCGTTTGTTACATGTAGAGAGTTACCACTTTGTTAACCACCACCTCAGCTAACAGCATTTTGCTCCTAGACTGAAACAATTGTCTTCCTATAAGCAGTTAGCCACACTTGTTTGCTCTGTGGACAGAATCTTCTAATCATGTCTGCATAAAGTAATTAATTTGGCCTGTTCTTCCCAAGTCTATGCAACAGGACACGATGTGAGGTACTGCCCTGCTTTCTGTTTGAATGTCTTCTGAGCTATTGATTCCTTCATGATGCACTATAAAACAGCTGTCCAGATTTTCCCAGAACCCACTATACAATGGTTTGACCATATGAAGTAGTTGTGAGGACTGAAAAGCTGCTGTGTGGACACAAACTGTACCATGTTACTTTTAAGTGGTTGAGATGACTCTGCCTCTTAACTGGTTACAAAAGCCATGGGTAAAGTTATGTAATGGATTACAGACACAGAGACAGCCTCCCAGCCAACAGCAGAGGCTTTCTACTTCATAGTCCAGATAGGTCAGTTCCTCCAGGCTGACAGAAGGTCCTCTATTCCAGAGGTTCTTAACCTTTTTTCCCTGAGGGCCCCCCCATGCTATAAAAACTCCACAGCCCAGCTGTGCCACAATAATTGGGCCAGCATTAGGAGGTAGTAAGCAACTGCCTTGGGGTCCCACATCAGGGGGAACTGTGAAACTAAGTTGCTCAGGCTTTGGCTTCAGCCCTGGGTAGTGGGGCTGGGTGCTCTGGGCTGCAGTCCCATGCAGCAGGACTTCGGCTTTCTGCCCTCGGCCCTGGCGAGTCTAACACTGGCCATGCTTGGCTTACACACCCTGAAACCTGCTCATGGCCTGCCAAAGGCCAAGGACCCCTCGTTGAGAACCACTGCTCTATTGAAATTCTTCCACATGGGTTTGCCAGGGCTTGATTTTGCTAACTTGCAGGGCATGATGCAAGGCCTATCTGGTTACCCAGGCCTTGTCTAAGCATCATTTTGAATGCAAACTGTAGCTCAATGACTAAGGAAGGACTGCAGTTTCTGTGTCATGGTATTTGTCCAGTTGACACTGGATAAATACCAAAAAACATTGGGGTTTTCTGGCACTGTCACTAATTCACTTTAATTACAAAAATGTGTCAAGAGGTTTGTTCTAAGGGACACCTCTCCAGTTAACTTATACAGTAGAACCTTGCATTTTTGCTAGTTTACAGATTGCATAATTCAAAGAAAAACCTAGAGGTCTCGCTCCACTTCTTAAAGATTTAGTACGTTGTATTAGTAGAGTCCATTGGGCTGAGACCTCATGAGTACTAAGAACACTTCAGTTTGACAACTGTCAATTACATTTGTGATGCATATCCTTAATTTATTGCATGGTATTTTGTCACTACTTCATATTTGCAGAGGGTTTCCCCAAGGACTGGTGTAAAATAGTGAGGAGAGGTTCTGATGTGTGTAGTGTTTGAACATTCACTCACCAGTAGTGAGCAATATGTTTTTCCTGGTGGAGAACCTTAACTCCTGCTCTTAGCTTACCTGACAGATGAGACAAGACTATCTGCACTTCAAATCCATATGGTCAGTAGGGACACTGAAAAGTTCACTTTCACTGATGTTGCTTGGGAAGCCTACTGGATGGGAGGGTCAACTCAAAACAGAGGCTGGGGAAAGTTGGAGCATAGCTTAGACCATCTGCTACGCTTCTCATGCTACTTACAACCAGAAAGCTGGGGTTGGAGCAGAACAGTGGCCTCCCAACCCCCAATCAGTAGCTCCACCGGTGAAGGGAAAGCAAGAGCATACTCCTTTTCTCTTCCAGCAGCCTAGAGAGGAGGGCTTCAGTTTTCAGACGCTTACTAGCTAAAAGCCAATACTAAAAGATGCATCACCCCTGAGCAAGTTCCATTGATAGCAGCATTTTGGGAATCCCAGTATCCACTCCCTGCCCAGCAGCTGACAGGTGGCTGAGCTTCTCAGCAGGTATACCCAAGCATAAAAAGAGATCACATATATTCAGGATATAAAGGGGAAATAAAAGAATTAATGTTGTAACATGGCCTACAGCCCTCAGGCCTGTAAGATATTTAGCTTAGCCAAACAAGGCCTCAGGACTAAAGACACACTTGACATAAAGCAACTAACCAGTAAGTGACCTAGATCAAAATTTGTCACAAGATAGCAATGACCCTACATCACAAGATATCATAAGATTGTTCCATTGCTGCTAAACTTTCTGCTATTTAGGAAATATATATTGTAATGAACTGGTGAAAGCTGGTTATAATATTTTTTTGGATTTTGAAGCCATTTCAGTGTGCTAGCCGCAAGTTATGGTGACTCAGTAATGTAAATATTAATAGAATAAGGAAAATTAACAAATGGTCCCATTTTTCATAGGCTATTCCAAAAGGTAGTGGGAGATGGAAGTTCAAATGAGGAAAAGGGGTGGAAACCTTCATAAATATGTATGAACCCCTGTGGGCATCAGCCTAACACATTATAAAAACTGTATTCTAATCTACATGCCTTGGATGACACCCACTGGTGATAACAATGACAATGAAGATGAGTATATTGACCAACACTGTGGGGATCCCCGTAGAAGATGTGAGTGATGCCAGTCACAGGGCTAAACACATTACACTCTATCTGCTGTTGTATTTCAGTGTTTGTGGGATTACCTATCTGTTTAGTAGATTTGCTAATAAAAAGGGACTTGTGATAAACTTCAGTTGTTTGTCCTGTACGCCTCAGGTCTCATTCTAACACTGGTATTCTTTCTGATGCTGTAGCTATTCAAGAAACTGAACCCTTAACTACTGTGAAAGAAAAGAAGTTAATCAATACACCAATCCATCAATTAGGCTACACAGGATGCTGCTGCTAAGGGTTTTCCCCCACTTTTGAATAAGCTCTTGGCTACAGGGCATTAGGTACTTTTTGCCAACCTCTGCATCCTTACACATACTGTAGCAGGGAACCATCCTGTAAAGGCAGGGAAAGAAAAGAGAATCAAATGGGTCTATCATTACAATTCACACAGAATTGGATATCTAAGTTATTACATTTTGGGAAACCAAAACAGTAAGGGTAAAGAAAGTTATCAGAAAAATACTGACGAATTCTATTACAACAACTTGCATGGTACCAAGTATCAGATGGGTAGCTGTGTTAGTCTGTATCCACAAAAACAACGAGGAGTCTGGTGCCACCTTAAAGACTAACAGATTTATTTGGGGACGAAAGCTTATGCCCAAATCTGCTAGTCTTTAAAGGTGCCAGCAGACTCCTCATTTTTGTTACAACATTTATCTTGTTTATATCACTTACCTCTTTGTAGTAATTTTTCTGCCATTAACTATTTTAGTAGAAGTTGATACCGATTTGAAGCTACCCATCCCACCGCCACCAAATGACGTAGAGGAGAATGAAGTAAGGCCCCCATGTCCCAGTGAACCAAACGAAGTAAAACCTGGGGGGAAGACATGGTAAGTATTTGACTAAAGCACTGTAAACATAATTTCATCAGAAACCGTTTAACAACTTTTACTTTAGGAAGGTCTGCTGGACCATCAAATTTTGATCAATTAATTCTAGCTCCCCAATTTCAAATACCAAAGTTACTCAATTTCAGAGCTGCTAGGTAACGGTTACTCCCACTGAGTTCAAGTGGAGTTGCAAAAACTAGGCCTTTAGCATTCAACTAGGCTCCAATAATTGAGAGCACTTGGAGTTCATAATCTTGTTTAAAGGCGCACACTATTGCAGTCCCTTTTTTGGAGACCTCAAGAACACTGAACACACCCCCTGGTAAGGCAAGTAACACTGATATAGAAACTGATGTACTGAGAGGTTAAGACTTGTCCAGTGTAATGGTGTCAGTAAAAGACCAAAAAGCAGAATAGTCAATTTCTTTTTAACAGGGCTTACACTCTCTTTTCATGAGATTTTAGCTATATCAAATAATACTCTACAATACCGCGGCTCTATTTAAACTAGGGGACTCTACAGGTAGATGTAACAGGACTCAGTGTTGTATATGATTTTTTAACTTCATTGTACCAATTTACTGTTCCAGAGAAACTCCCTCTCTGGGAATATTAAATTTGGCTTGAAGTTTGCTTTAGAATATTTACCTGTATCAAATGAAGAAAAGCCACTCCCAAATGCAGGAAATCCACTAAATGCAGAGAAAAATGGCCCACCACCTCTGTTTCTGTTCCCACGTTGACCTCGTCTGTTTCCAAATATGTCATCAAAAGGATCTTCTACAAACAAAAACCAGGTTTTAATACAGGAGGTTGAAGTGATCAGTTTTATTCAGTAGTTCCTATATTTAATAAGTATGGGGACTTCTAGTAAAGAAGGAAGTTTCTTGCACCTTCCTCTGAAGCATCTGGTACTAGTCACTGTCTGACAGAATCTCTGAGCACAGATTTGATTCAGTATAGCAATTCTGTGTTCCTTTGATACCTGTAAGAGACCAATATTAGTCTCACACACCCCCAACTCTTTTTGGTCTCCAGAACTTTAAGTACTACTATTAAAGTAATGGCATGCTGAGAATAAAGTCCTGCTTCCTTAGTGCTGTGCCAGTTTGCAAATGACAAGTAATCAGGGGGAACATGCAGAAATTCACTTTTCAGCAGAGAAATGTGTTCCACACCAGTTATGCTATATAATCAAACCTCATCATTTATACAATAGCTATGTATGTTCATATATGCACACAAAAAAAATCCATGTTTTATACCAAATTCATGTAGGTTAGATACCAAATTCACGTCAGTTAACATCTGGGTAATTAAGAACTTGTCTCCTCACATGGCCATTAACTATAAAACACACTTTGCTTTAATTGTGCTATCAAGAAATGAGGACTTTTTTTGGTTCCAAGAGGCAACTATCTGTTTACTATTCATCAGAATGTCAAACATCTGAAATTACAACAAGAGAAGCCCTTCTCTCCGTAGAACACCTTGTCCGTCAAGCTGTGTTTTGGGGCTTAAACTTAATATTTGTTGATGTGATTAAGTCTGATTCAACCCCTAAATATTCAAGACTTCTTGTATAATTTCATTCAAGGTTTATCCGAGAACCACGCCCACCACGACTCTGCTTAGGACAGGCTCAACGTATGTTAGTGTTCCGTTAAGACTGAAATTTAAAGGGTACTGGAAACAGGGAATTAAAATGGTCATAATACAACTTTAAGTGATCTGCAAATGTTTTAGTTTAAGTTAACTAGTTGGAGGGTTAGATGCTTAAGAGGAAATTCGGACGATAAGAACTTTATGGGAAGAAAAAAAAACAGCTGAAGGCAGTGCTTAATTTGTAATGAAAGAGGTCCTGGGGCTCAAGCAATTTTTATTTTTTCTTTCATAACTGGTGTAAAAAGCCCAGAGGTGCTGGGGCTATGAACTGCCAAATCTCAAGGTGCTGGGACTCGCACAAATTAACTTCAAAATGTCCTTCAGCCAGTGCTTAAACTCAAAAGCCTATAGCTGGATTTAAAAAAATAAACTGGCAGGCCACTGGTTCTATTCCCTGGCACAAATATGATTTTTTTATGGTTATAAAACACTGGTCAGAGACTAATAAGTAAATATGGAATACCTATATGGAAGTTATTACTTCATAGAAAGTTACAGAAGAGGTATCCAGATAAAAGGGAAATTCCACTAGAATATTACAAATAAGGAAACTGAAGTTTGAGTTTTACATCATACTAGCATAACATCAGCATTTTGCAGGACCATGATTTACACAACACAATGTACCATTAAGGTGGAGATCTTTAATGCTGAACATATGCTATTTTGGATTTCAGTTACCATTGCAGCAGAACTTTACAAGATCCTATATTACACAGCACAGGACACTGGCAACATTTACAAAATATTTTACAAATATGAGTTATCTACAGAACAACAGTTTTAGGCAAGTTAGCCTGACCTGTGATGAAATGTTGTTGAAAAATGTAATGTTGCAGAAACAATAGTTTAAAAGTGAAATGTAAGAAGTTATTTTCCAACATACGAAGTCTGTAATAGCATTTATATTTTCTTCAACTATAGAATTCTCCAATTCTAAAACCAATCTCAGTGTGATGTTGCAGAGAATGGGAGATATTCTCATGCAGGATAAGAGTTAAGCATATACTTAAGTCCCATTGAAGGCAATATCTAAAGTTAAACATGTCTTTGCTTTCCTGAATCTGGGCCACTGTCATTTTCAGTGAATTGAGAATGATCACTGTACCAATTAGAATTCCAAGTTGATTTTAAATGAAGATCAGAAACCGAGAGCAGGTTCTCTCCCTCCCCCAGTTCCCACCTAGGCTGGAAGCCAGATTACTGAGAGCTAGTGAAATGACTACATTACAAGTTTAAAAAAAAAAAAAAGATGATGAACTGAAAGGAAATGGCATTTTTAGCCACAGTTTAAACCTCTGCTTGGTTTGCTTACACCTACTTAACATGAATGACAAAATTAACACATTTTGAATAAAGGAAGCCTTTGTTGGAGAGCACCAATACTCTTACTCCCATCAAATATGATGTTAAGAACTCACAATAATCCCTTATAACTCTCACTGGTCCTCCCACAAAACCAAGGAATACAGACCAGACTATAAATTTGGAATTGTTTTTCTCCCCCAAAAAGCTTTCAGCTTCTCTTTTCCCATTAAAAACCCCAAAGATTTGTAACAACCTCAATGTTTAAAAAGAAAGAAATCCTTTGTAGGTTACCTTTAACACTATATGTGCGTTAGCAAATCTGACAAACTCTTGGAAATATTAAATTCTAACAATATTTTTGTGCCAAGTCATCATACTCCTGGAGTAGTAATTTCAAAGACTAGCATATGCGAGTCTCACTCCAGTATATTAGCTAGCAAATAAAGCCACTGCAGTTAACAGTGCTATAGTCCAATTTATTCCTGCTAGTTAGAGAATGACTCACTAGTGAGTTATGAAGGTCATTCACTCATGCATACAAGTGATCCATATTATATTACTGCCCACTATTATGCTTTCTATTTATAGTCCAGTTTATCTTCAGTTACCTGGCATTAAAATAAAAAAAGAAAAACACACTCATGTCAAAGCTATACTATATATTTTTATAATCCACTGCATCACTGGCCACTTACAGGTGACCTGTGTCAGACCCATTATCTCCTTATCCTGGTCACAACAGCAACACAAGCTAGGAGGAGCATGAAGGAGATGGATTATGGAAGTCTCCAGGCTCTTGCTATCACTACTCATGATACAGGGGCTTACCCTACATTTAAATTATATCAGCAAAGCTGTGTCAGTCAGGGTGTGAAAATAAAACCAAAACCACCCCACCATACACTCAGCTGACAGAGCTACACCAATAAACCCCAGTGTAGACAGAGTTATATTGACAGAACAATGCTTCAACAGATGTAGCTAACACTGTCAAGAAAGGTGGTGTTCTGACCCCAAAAGAAGAAACTCCTTCTGCCAGCACAGGTTGCACCTATGCTAGGGGGCTATGCCAACTTAGGCTTCATAAGATAGCTGTAGATTTAGACTCCGGGTGTTTCCCCCCGTCCATGTCCCTGCCTGCTTCCATCGCTACAACCCTGAAGCTGCCCAGACCTCATTCCCCATATTTAATGCTTAGTCCTCCACTTTAAACCCTGTAGATTACACCATGCACTCTTCACCAGTGCCTTACTCTCACTTAATTTTAGGTGCCACCCAAAAGACACATTACAGTCTAACACACAGAACAAGCATATTTGTAAAAAATGGAACTTGACATGCTTATGATCACGTTGCACATAATATTGCCTTTCCCTGCTCAATCTTAATTGTTTTCTTAGAATTGCAAGCTCAGAGACTTGTTTCCTTTGCTTTTGTACAGAACCTATACATGCTTCCATAACATACTGATTGTTGGCTGTAATCAGCATCAAGCTACTGAAATTCAACTATTTTGGAATTCAAAGACAGTTATTTAATGTATGTATACATAAGTTGTGGACAGATGTAATTTTATCTTGGTTTCAGACAGTAGTATAGATCAGGGGAGCACCGAGTTATGTACAAGCCCCTCCCCTCATATGTACAATCTAGGTTTTATAGTTCTCCTAAAAAATAAAAAAATTACTAAGATTATATTAGTCATTGGGAAAGAGTCAACCTGGCTTTTGTAAGGGGAAATTATGCTTCACCAATCTATTAGAATTCACTAAGGGTATCAAGAAGCACATAGACAGTGTGGTCTAGTTGATATAATGTACGTGGAATTTCAGAAAGCCTTTGGTGCGGGACTTTGTCAAAAGCGCTGAAGCAACGTGAACAGTCATGGGATAAGAGGGAAGGATCTCTCATGGAACTGATTAAAAGATATTCCTACTTTTGTTTCCTCAATTATCAATTTTCACAATGGAAAGGGGTAAACAGTTAGGTTCCCCAAGGACCTGTACTGTTCAACCTATTCATAAATGATCTGGAAAAGGGGTTGAACAGTAAGGTGGCAAAATTTGCACATGATACAGTGACTGGAGTGTTACTAGACAATCTCACTGAACAGGGAGACTAGGCAACAAAATAGCAGATGAAATTCAATGTGGATAAATGGAAAGTAATGTATACTGGGAAAAAGTCCCAGCTATACATACAAAATGGCAGGGTCTAAGTTAGCTGTTGCTGCTCGAGAAAGAAATCTGACTCATTGTGGATAGTTTGGGGCAGGGGGAGGTGGGAATCTACTCAATGTGCAGAGGCACTCAAAAAACCTAACAATGTTAGGAACCATTAGGAAAGGGATAGATATTTTTTCTTACTATCATAATGCCACTATATAAAACCATGGTACACCCAGATCTTGAATACTATATGCAGTTCCAGTCACCTCATCAAAAAAAAATTTGAACTGGAAAAATACAGAGAAGGACAACAAAAATTAGGAATACACAACAGCTTCTAAACAAGAAATTAAAAAACAGGAACATTTCAGCTTAGAAGAGAGGCCTGGGAGAGGTCTATAAAATCATGAATGGTCTTGAGAAAAACAAAAAGTGTTATTTATCCCTTCATATAACACAAGAACTAGGGGTCACCCAATGAAATTAAAACAAACCAAAGTACCTCACACAATGCGGTCAACCCACAGACCTCCTTGCCCATAGGATGTGAAAACCAAAAGCACAAGTGGGTTCAGAAAATAAATTAGATATCTTTGTGGACGATAGGCTCATCAATGGCAATTAGCCAAGATAGTCAAGGACACAATCACCATGTTCTTGGGTGTCCCTAAACCTCTGACTGCTGGAAGCTGGGACCAGATGACAGGAGTGGATCACTTAATCAACTGCCCCGTTTTGGCCATTCCCTCTGAAGCACCTTGTACTGGCCACTGTTAAAAGACAGGCTATTGGGCTACACCAGGGGTCCTCAAACTGTGGGTCAGGACCCCAAAGTGGGTTGTGACCCCATTTTAATGAGTGCTGGTGTTAGACTTGCTGCGGCCCAGGCCTGAGACCGAAGCCCAAGGGCTTCAGCCCTGGGCAGTTGGGCTACGGTTACTTGCCTCCTGCTGAGGGCAGAAGTGCTTGGGCTTCAGCTTTGAACCCCTCCACCCAGGGTGGTGGGGCCATGGGCAGGCTCCAGTCCCCACTCCCGGGGATGTGTAGTAATTTCTGTTGTCAGAAGAGGGTCACAATTTGTTCTCTCAATTATTTGTTCTTGTTCAGAACTTTCTGAGTAGTAAGCATAGGTGCTCAAATACTTACCCCGGCGGGGGGGGGGGACGGGGGGGACACCTAGCCTAACCAGAAGAGGGCAAAATTTTTCAGCCAAAACACTACTCTAAATATGCAGATCCCAGTTGACCAAGTCATTTTATGCATGTGTTTTGATTCTGGTCAACTACTTTAAAAAAAAAAGGGGGCGGGGGGGGCAAATATTTTTCTTTTTGGGCTAGTACCTAGGAACCTACCAACATTTAGGCAGAATGGTGGTACCTCCCTCCCCCACTTTTCACTCAGTAACCCAGTAGTTAGAGCACTCACCTAAGATAAGAGACATGGGCCTGAGTCCCTTCTCCAGAGCAGGTACTTGAATCTGGAAATGTGGGAGGCCCAGTTTCAAATCCCTACTCTGGAGAAGGGACTTGAGCTCAGGTCTCCCACCCTCAGATAAGTGCCCTAAACCACTGGTTTACTGAATAAAAAGTGGGGGAGCAACACCACCATCCCACCTAAATTTTGGAGTTAGGCTCTTGAGTCCCCTTGTGAATATAAACCTTTGATTCCAAACCAAAATGAAGCATTTTGAATGGAACAAAAACATTGTTTCACCAAACTGAACTATGGAAATTTTGATTCATTGAAATTTCCGGGGTGGGGGTAGGAGGGTGTTGTTTGAACTGCCATTGACAGGGGGAGAGGGGGAAATCAGTTATTCACTGCTGTAACGCTGAATCTAATGATAGCTTACTACAGTGCCTCACATGAGGAGCCCTGCCAAGTTGCAAAATTAGATTTAAATCTATAAACGTCATCTTCCGTTGTTGAAATTAACAGACAATAGCTCATCATTGTGTGCAGTGTTGTTACCCTGTTGGTATGTTAGAGAGACAAGGTGGCTGAGGTAATCTTTTATTGGACCAACTTCTGTTGGTGAAAGACAAGCTACAGAGCTCTTCTTCAGGTCTCACATATTGTTTCACCCACCTTGTGTCTATAATAGATCACAAAAGTATTTTACAGTAGTAAAAAAAATACTGTAAAAGTTTAAGTTAAAAGGAAAAAACCTTGATAATATTGTAGTTCTTTCAAAACGCATTGTAGCTTGGAAGTTTGACGTTAAAACCACATACACACACCTTGGCATGGTGTATGTGTCACAAGAAAAAAAAATTCTGTAAGCAGACGGTGCCTTAAGTCACTCATAAGAGCCAAGAAAAATACATATTGTACATAGGTGTTAAAGTGGCCTCAGTTGGCGAAGCAGGGAAGACCACAGATATAGTTCTGTAGACCATCCCATCCCTAGTGTTGCACATGCTTGGAAATGGTTCCTCAGTGTTCTCTCATACACCACCACATCTAGTTTTGCCTCTATCAAATGTATTTTTTACATTCTTCTGCTGTGTTGAGCTGTCACTATAGGTCTTCCATCAACTAAAACCTCATCCTTTTCCATTCCTGTAATTTTAAGTTGAACACTACATAGGTGTATGAAAGATTAAGCTAGGTTGACAGAAGAGGCCAATTTATTTTACAGACTTTATGCAGAGTCTACCAAAACATACTTCCGGGTACAAGATAGTCTTTGAATACCTTGTGATTGTATACTACCTACCCCAACCTGAGAAACATAGCTGTTTCACACTTATCTGCAAATGGCTGTTTTCCTACCTGAAAAGTATTCAAAACTACTTGTGATTTTTCTGAACCTCAAATCTTCACCTTCTTATATGCAGAACCCAATTGCTGGTTGTAAGTTTAGCCACAAGTATTCAGATTTTTACGAACACTGAGTTAATCTTTTGTGGGTCTTGTTGTGATTGAGAGCTGAAGAACAAACTGAATTCAGAGTGTTGATAGTGAAAATATTTGTTACACTTCTTCCCACAATCCATCTTAGTAAAGAAACAACGTAAAGAGGAATCAAAACACTCTTAAAAATAAAGTTTGTTTTAACTAAGAGCTCTTCAGCAGGGCTCCTCCTCCCATTCTCCAGAGGCTTCCCCCTCTGATCTTCTACTAGGCTCCTCCCCTCCACTCTTCTAATCCTACACTGACATCCCTCCTCCAATATTTCATCAAATTCTTCCTCTGCCTATCCGACACCAAGTTCTTCCTCCAGCCCCTCCGCCGATCTGTCACTGGATTCTTCTTCCAGCCCCTCTGCTGATTCCTCTGCCATTCCTCCACTATATTCTTCCTCCACAAACCCTTCCTTTGATCCTCCATTAGACTCCTCAGGCAGCCAACTGATGACCACTGAGTAGGAATCTAAAGAAACATGCCCACTGCAATTAGTAAGTTAGTTCACCATTCTTAGCTACTTTGTCACTTACCAGTATATTATGTCAATGAAGTTGCATGTCACCTTAAAAATTTAAGTCACTGTACCTATAAACTTCTTCCTCCTTTATAAGTGGCCCCATTATCTGGCCACTTAAATAGGAAAGCGGTAATAATAAATGACTTCTATATGCTAACAAAATGGTTTAATATTTGTATTGAACAGTTATGCAAATTATGGATGCTTTGTTTTAGAAGCTGATCACTAAAATGAAGATCCCATGTGTTTAAGCATTTTTACTTTGTTATTTTTCTATATATTATACTGAAATGAAATAGTCTGAGTGCAGGGATGCTGCAGTTAGTCATATGATTCCTTGAACTCAGTTTATGTTTAACTACTTAATTTCATACTCACAACAGTTGAGAAATAAATAACCACACCACTCATCAGTACCCAACTTGGAAGTAACTCCCTTTGCTCCTGGATCATTTTTAAGTGTTGCCAGTACCAAAGCTGTCATCCTCAGCTTCACTCCTTCACTAGAAGCAGAACACACTTCCTACCCAGAAGTGGAGGAAGGGGAATCTAAAGAGCATTAAAAAAACTGGGGAGGCGGGGAGGAGGCTAGCTTCTGAATAGGAAACTAAAATCTTCTGACTCCTTTCCCTTTCCTCTTCATTTCTCCCCCACCTGAGCCCCATTGACCTGCAGGAAGAAAAAAAGGCTTATCTCCAAAAGAACTGAAATTTGTTTTTTTCCATTATCAACACGGAGAGAATCCAAGCCTCTCTTCCGCCTTAAAAAGTAAGGTAAAAGAAATACAATTAAATACATTAAAAAAACAAAAACAAAAAACGAAACATTTCCCTCTTCTTTAAAGCATTAGAAAACAAGCTTCCCCCCTTTCCCAGGATTTCTTCATATTTGCATGTTTTGGTAGACTCGGCACAATCTCTGGGAAATAAACTGGCCTCCTCTGTCAATCTAGCTTGATCTTTCATATTCTTACATAATGTTGGCATATATGTAAATAGAAAGGCATGGGGAGAGGAAGGAAAAATGGGTTCTGATTAAGATTGTGAAAAGATGTTGGTGCATACGTGTTAGTTTATGGGAAGCTTCACTGCTCTCGAAACAAATTCATGGTACAAATCTCTCCCGCTGCACACTCAACCTGAACTGTACATGTGTATAGTGAACATGTAGTAGACAAGCTTCCTCTGACCCACTAATGAATTTTTTCAAAGATTCCTAGGATAGGACAATGATTTGTGCTCCTTTCCCATTCAGGAGTTAATCATAAAAGTCACCTACTGTTTGCAGTAGTGTTGCATTAATTCCTCTTCAGCTCTATGGAATAACCAGGAGGTCTCATTTCACATGTCTTGTCTGTAAACAGGCAGAGAATTCTTCTTGCAATCCTCAAGATGTTACTCCTTCTGGTTCCTTTAGGCAGTTCCAGGAGTGAAAGGCTGAACACAGCATGTGTTCCTTTTGTGGATCAAAAGGGGAAACCAGCTGCACTTGCAGAGATTGAATAAGATCCATAGCAGTTTTGCTGAGATCTTTTGTATGGCCGAGGGTGCCTTCACAAGCACACAGTTCATTGACATGATGCTGGCAAGCATAAAGTATTTTTTAAACGGCTTTGTTTGCAACTAATTATTTATTTTCTTTACCTCCATGGTAGCCAGAGGCTTCGGAAGCTATTGCTTATGCTTTTTCTTTTGGTGGTGGTGGTGTCATTTTTTCTGACTGTCATGCAGCACCAGACTTGGGAAGAAAGTGTTTTTAAGCCATACAGACAGCAACCCACATTTACTAAAGCAGAACTGTTGTGTGTGATTTATTAGTTTCTTCTCTTAGAAAGACGATAGCAAACCTGATATACTATTTTTAAACAAATCAGACCTTGACAGAGCAAAAACTGACCACAAAACCCTACGTGCAACAGCAAAACACAAGGAGGGAGACAGGTGAAAAAAAGACTTTTTAAAACATCCAAGAGATCAGTTATAGTTTTCACTCCGGTGAAAGTCAAATTACACACATCTGTTATGTAGAGATGAATTTTAGCCACTACTCTGATGCACCACTACCCCCCAAAAGCTGCTGACTTACCAAAGAAGTCAAATGAGAAGGGGTCCCTTCCACCAAAAAACTCACTAAAGACATCTTCTGGGTTACGGAATGTAAATCCATATTCAAATGGGCTGTCAAAATGACTTCCACCTGCAGAAAAAGAAGTCACATTTCACAACTCTTCACACTATAGAAGCACAAAATATTTGAGTTGTATGTATAAGCTGTATGTGTTTCTATATTTTCTAACACACAGTATTCTAGTTTTTCCACAATAGTTCATTTCTGGCTCATTGGATAGATTCTCAATATATTCTTCAAACCACATTTAATACTGTTGCGTGAGACTTTCATGTTAAAATTCTCACATTCTGTTAAAAAGATCTACTGTATCTAGAATTACTGTAATCAGTTTTTCTACAGCAAAGGATGTTTCCATCTTTTACTAATTGGACAGTCAAAGAGGTCATCTGTAGTTTATTAAACAAAGTTTCAATTTCTCCCCTTCTTCCCCTCCCGTCACTTTCCAGATATCCCTAAAGTTACTTTTATCATTTATGTTCTTCTGCAGGTTTCTAGACATCAATATTCATTTCTCATTATACTTAAAGGAACACATCAGACTAAAAATGAAAAGTCTTATTGTTGGAGTTTAGAAAAAAAATCAAAGCTCTCTGTTGGTGTTGAAGTCTGGTGCATCTTTACTTCTGAATCAGTATAATCTTGTGATGGCTTATTTGATAGTCTCACCTGCCAGCTTTTGATTTAGGTCAGTGGTTTTCAACCTTCGTTCTTGTGCAGACCCTTCAAAAAAATTTTTTGAATGGAGGTGCAGAGCCCTTTGGAAACCTTAGTCTGCAGACCCCCAGGGGCCTGGCGAACAGGTTGAAAAATCACTGATTTATATTACACAAAGAATCTCTGACTTACACTTGGCAAATACAAGCTAAAATTAGACACTTCAGTTGTTAAGACTATACTTATGATTGTAGACTCTCCCAGCAGAATTTGGGAAGAGTTCCTCCTCTGATTTATTATTTGACTACCTGATAGTCTTTCAAAAAGACGACAATTATTTTTTTTTTTTTTAAAACAAACATGACCAAGTAAAAATGAAACTTTCAGTTTCTGCTTTGCAGGTTAATGTCACATTTGTTTAAAAAGCAACTGATAACGAAGACATTTTAGAAAAATTGTAGTCTCTTCTTTTGGTCTTATGTTTTATAAAAACTTTTCAAAATTTAAATGTTGGGCCAAGTTAGAGTCGAACTTGCTTTTCCTCACTTACTTTGACTATACAGACTAATTCCTGTTACATGTTTAAAATATTGTTTTGGACTAGATAGGACTAGTTCCAGCCAGTGAATTTGCCTATCAGGGCCATGTCAAGTTGCTACTCTATGGTTATGTGCTAACACAACATCCCCAGTGGCTCCGTTTCTACATAATTTAATTGCATTTAAGAATATTTTAGCTCTTATGGCTACAAAAGCTTTTCAGAGCATGAACCAATCTGTAACTAAAATGAGTCTGCAGAGTGGAACAGTTAAAATCATTCAGATGATATGGAAGAAAACACATGCCAAGTTTACATACCTCCACCTCCTTCATTTAAGCCTTCTTTTCCATATTTGTCATAGATGTCACGTTTTTTAGCTACAAAAAAGTTAATTACATCAGTTAAGCTGCATTTGGAAGCAGGAGAAATGCAGTATCCATCACTAATGTACTCAGTTGAATTTTATCACAGAAAGTTTATTTAAGCCATGTTTGTTACAGAAAATGCAGAGTACAAATATTTTGCTAATCATCATCAAAGCACCACGGGTGAAGAAAAAACTGTTCTTAAGTGTCAATAATTTAGTTTTAGTAGCTACTAATAAGGTGTCATGTTCACCATCCTGTTTCACGATTTCCACTGAGAGATGCTTTAATATGCTGAAAGGTAGCTCTTTTTTGGAAGGAAGCCTATGGTCTTCATGTTTGTATATTCAGCAAAATAACTAAAGGCATTGTGACAAAACTGGTAAGAGACTTCCCACAATCTGATATCACAGTGGCGAAGGCATTTTTCAAAGACTGCTAGGTATGGATGCAGGATGGAAAAGAGCATAAGTCAAGGAGGGGCCATTTAACACACACACAAAAAGCTGATGAATTATTTGCTTGCCATATTCCGGAGTCCATAGATATGCAACTTCATTGTTAGTAGTCTTTTCCCAGGGCAACTTTTTTTTTTTTTTTTTGGAGTGTGGGGGAGGAGAGAAGTAAATCAAGTCTGCATTATAAGAGTTCAGGCTGCTGTCTCAGTAATAAAAGTTCAGAGTGAAGAGTTCTGCCAGGTAGAACATCGGGCTTTTTGCTCCAGCAGCTCAGACACTATTCTGGAAATGAAAGCAAGAGACTTGCCGGATCATTTGACAAAACTAGACACAGTCTGATCCAACACCTATTGTAGTCTTCTCATTGGACTTTAATGGGAGTCTGATCAGGAACTTCAGGACTGTGTTTTTTCCCTGAAGACAATCACTTTTAACAGTTAACATATTGGGACACTATAAAGAATTTAGTAAGACACCATATCTAAAAGGGATTGTGCCTAGTCTATAGGCACCAGCCACCATTCACAATCCAAGTCCAAGACAAAATTCTCTTGGATATTGAAAGCCCTATGAATTCCTTCTGGCTTCAGGTGCTTCACAAGTTTGTACATTACCTGCAACACTACCTTTCAATAGAGTGATTTCCTGAAGAAAAAAAAACCTGAGAGTCTTTTAAATAGCTTGTTAAAAGAGGGAAAGACGACCAATGAAACAAGAAGCTGGGCAACCTAGGAAAAAGCAGCAGGCAAGAGACAGGAAGTCCTGCATGTGGGCTGGCAGAACAGAAGGTTTATTTTGAGAACTTCATGTTCTTGAAACTACAGGCACAGTGTCTACTAGTCAAATATTCTTTGCATAGATAATCCTTAACAGAACTACTCTTGCCAAAACCCATCTCTGTTCAAAATTGTAATGACAAAATGAATAAAATTATAGGAGAATTGATTGCATCTCATAGAAGCACAGAATCTCAGGGTTGGAAGGGACCTCAGGAGGTCATCTAGTCCAGGGGTCTCAAACATGTGGCCCGCGGAACTTTTTGCTGCGGCCCGCTAAGCTCCCCTCACCTGCCGCCCCCCCAGCGGGCCTCATCCCCGTTCCTCTACCTACCTCCAGGCACTTCCCGGTGCCAAACAGCTGTTTGGCAGCACTTAGGGGTTTCCAGGGGGGAGGAGCAGGGAGCCACATGCTCAGGGGAGGAGGCGGAGAAAAGGTGGGGATTTGGGGCAGGGGTTGGAATAGGGGCAGAGAGGGGGCGGAGTTGGGGTGGGGACTTTGGGGAAGGGTTGGGAAGAGGCGGGGCAGAGCAGTGTCAGTGATGCAGCCCTCAGGCCAATGTATTAGTCTTCATGCGGCCCTCCTGGTAATTTGAGTTTGAGATCCCTGATCTAGTCCAACCCCCTGCTCAAAAGCAGGGCCAATCTCCAACTAAATCAAAAATCTCCAACCGCTCTCCTAGGTTAAATTAGCCACGTTGAATCAAAGCTACAGTACCTGATGTGTGGATCTCAACAGTATGATTTGCGCAGACTGGTTATGAAAAATAACCAAGTTTTATATGCTACATTACACTGAAATAACCATCTTAGTGCAACATGGGAATAGTTGTACCAGATCAGACCAGATGTCCATCTAGTCCATTATCCTGTCCCTAACAACAATCAGAGGCAAATGTTTCACAGGAAGGTGCAAAAAACCTAGAGGATGACATTTATGGAATAAGTTGCCCACAGAGAAAGTTTCTGCCTAGCCCTTATAAATTAGACACCAGAAATCAAAACAGGAGGCAGGGTGAACAAGTCTGTAGCCTACCAAACCAGGCCCTATTTTGAGAGGCAGAGTAGACAAAGGATGGTGCTGCTCTAGCAGAACTTTTCCCATAGTCACTTGCAACAAGTGACATTCACAAGGACATTTCTGGGGAGGAGGTGGTGTTACTCCTCTATTAACCTGAACATTGGAGAGAAGGATAGGTCCATCAATGGCTAGTAGCCAGGATGGGCAAGGATGGTGTCCCTAGCCTCTGTTTCCCAGAAGCAGGGAATGGGCGACAGGGGATGGATCACTTGATGATTACCTGTTCTGTTCATTCCCTCTGAAGCACCTGGCACGGGCCACTGCTGGAAGACAGGATACTGGGCTAGATGGACCTATGATCTGACCCAGTATGGCCATTCTTATGTAAAGCAGACAAGCATATGAAAAAAATGGGAGACGTTTCTATATTGTAGGTCTTATACAAATAGTTAAGTTAAGGCTACCAGCAGGAATGAACTTCCTATGACCAACCCATGTGCAATGAATCTGTCTGGCAGGATTAATGCATATGAAAAACGTCAGTGGTTCCCAAACTCGTTCCGTCGCTTGTGCGCGGAAAGCCCCTGGCCGGCTGGGCCAGTTTGTTTACCTGTCGCGTTTGCGGGTTCGCGCGATCGCGGCTCCCAGTGGCTGCGGTTCGCTGCTCCAGGGCAATGGGAGCTGCTGGAAGCGAACCGCAGCCACTGGGAGCCGCGATCGCCCGAACCCGCAGACGCGGCAGGTAAACAAACCGGCCCAGCCCGCCAGGGGCTTTCCGCGCACAAGCGGCGGAACAAGTTTGGAAACCACTGGAATAGGTGAAGGGGGAAATGCCCAATTGTACCAGTTTACTTTTTTGGGAAGCAGAGAAGGGAGAAGAGTGAAAAAATGTCAAAGGATGAACTAGATTAGTAGGGGAAATGTTCGATGCTTTTAAATACATACACACAAAAAGATAGCTGATAAAGATCTTCCATGGTATAACATCCAGATATACATGTTATTTCTGATCTTTATTAGTATTTTTTAAAACACTTTAAAAAAAAAAAAAGGTTAACGGCTCCAGTCAGTTATCTGAGGATAACTGGTTTTTGAGGTCAGGCTTGACAAAGCCCTGGCTGGGATGATTTAATTGGGTATGGGTCCTGCTTTTGAGCAGGGGGTTGGACTAGATGACCTCCTGAGGTCCCTTCCAACCCTGATATTCTATGATTCTATGATATAGAATATAAAAGATGCACAAACCCTTTGGTTTATGGTTCAGATTAGCTGCTGACAATGCTCTGACAAAAAAAAGAGAGATGCTTCCTTCCAAGTCAAGAATTTACGCTGAAGGGAACAAAAGTGACCTCTTGCTTATAGTAGCTCATACTATACAATTTTGATTCTGACCAATTCTAAGTAAATGATTCCTACAAGAGGTTAATCAGTACAATATTAAAACTGATTAGAATTTAAGGCTCCCAACCCCCATACTAAGTAGTTTCCGACAATTCTAAATACTTTAAGTCTTGTCAGCACTCTTATTACGGACCCCAAAACAAAGCAAGACAACTGTGGAATTTCAGCAACTGCTACACTAAATTTATAAAGTTAACTTTATAAAGACAAGTTAGACATAAATACACCACCCACACATTCTTTCAAGTTTCTTATTGTGACAAACCACTTGCCAGTGAGCCACTTCTTGGATTCTTCCATGTACATTACCCACCATGCTAGGTGGGAAGGCTGCATAATCTGTTTAGGAGATTGCCTCATGATGTATCACCTCTCCCACAAAATTTTGAAAGCTACAAAATCCTTAAAAAGGATACCGCCCTTCTGACAGTGTATTAGAAATTAAATGATGTTATATTTAGAGAGAGTTACCCTATTGCTCGTTTTGACTACTGCAAGGAGAGGAAGGGAGGCTTTTGGTATTCAGCTCTCTCTCTCTATATATATATCTATGAGACAGAGACACCACTACCATGATCAGTTGCTGCATACAGCTGGCTAGTTGGTAAAGAAAAATATTTGGACTAGTTATCCCAATTAATAGATCATGAATTAGGAAAAAATGTAGAACCAAGTGGTGAGAAGAAACTTCTAGGGGTTTAGAAGGAAGTATGACCACCATGGCTAATTGATTCCAAGGATATATTTCTCTAAATTCCATGCTTTCAAATCTTTATGAACTCCTGTAGAGAATTCATTCTTAAATCACAGGTCTCTGTAGACTCAGGATTTAACATGTAGGCTTAAACTGTTATATCAACTCAAAGTATTTCTTATGTCACGGAATTTCTCCTCACCTCCCCCCCATCCCAGCACCGCACTGTACAACTACTTCCACTTCTTTCGAAGAGCACCACAAAAAAAGGGCCATTTGTGGACCAATTTAAGAAAACCCCTTTAAAGCACGATGCTTCAACATTTCCACTACAGCTCCATAACCAAAGATTACCTGCTGCCAAGATCCCTTTTAAGACACTTACCATCCGACAAAACCTCATATGCTTCAGCTACTTGTTTGAATCGCCTCTCAGCTTCTTCTTTGTTGTCTGGATTTTTATCGGGGTGCCACTTTAAAGCTAGTTTGCGGTACCTAAAATGAAAAGGGAAGATAAATCATGCTCTATTTCAGTAAACTGCACTCATAAGCACCAGACAGATATACACAAGAAATACAGGTGTCAAAATAGAAATTATGAATTAGGACACTTAGTTGCTCAAATCTTATTTGTAGACCTATTTCAAGAAATTTTGCTGATAACACAGATAAGTAACTTAAGCCGTCAGGGTACCCTCCAGTTTTGCTAAAGAAATATTTTACTGGGAATCAATTACTCCTGGGTGCTGCTGACTGATGGAGTTTAGCTGTAAACAGGCCTCCTTTAGCTGCTTCTGTGATTCCCTCTGTTCTCTCAGTAACCTTGCTACATCTGAGTGGATTGGCTGCTGACAATCTGGTTTTCAGAAGCAATTCTTGCAAGGGAAGTTAGCCCTACCTCCTCCTCTGCCAAAGACTGAGTGGAGAACTGGGTTGGCATGTAGGAAGGTGGAAGTAGGGAGGGTACAAAGAAACCTCTTTGCTCAACCCTGTAGATCTGGAGGCCACAGACTTGCTGCTGCATGCTCTCCGCAGAGTTCTAACAAACATCCAAGTAGGATTTAATGCTATACCGTAGTAGCAACTCTTTCCGTGTTTATAAGCAATTAGTGTGTTTTTGGTGGACAGACAACACCTGGAGGAACTACGTTGAAAGATTTGGAGGCTACACCATATGCACAATTCCTAGCCGGAGGAGAGGACCCCAAGAAGAATAATTTAGTGTAAAGCAGTTTTACAGTCTTGTGCCCCTCAGTATTTAAGTGTACAGACTATATCTGGGGTAGTTTTATGATCGAACAGGAGCATAAGCTTGAATGTTCGAGTTAAGTAGTTATCCATACAGGTATGCATGCCAAATTAAAGCTCTGATCCACTATCAGGGTTTGATCAGCATAAACCTTCTATACTAGGCTGTGGCAGGAAACTGATACAGCATGTACAAGTTACTGGAAACTAGAAATGTTGCATAATATTTAGCAGTCCATGAAAGGAAGATGTTCCACAAGGAAAGCTTCCTCCCAGTTGTTTCTGAAAAAAGCAATTGGAAACTAAGGTGTGTTACTCATTCACTTTAGCATTGCTGCCTGACAGCTACTTTACAGCTGCAAGCAATGCACAAAAGTCTAAATTAAAAGGTGTATCTGATTGCTCTAAAAAATTTCCTAATTTAAATGTGTTCACCTTTTCATTAGTAGATGTTCAATCCATTAAGTCAAAGCATGGAAAACAGATCTCATCCAATAAAACTGGAGAGTTAATTTCCAAAGAAATTGCTTCATATACTTTTTTTTTTTTAAAATAGAGGAGACTTCATCTTGGTTTGAGGCATTCTGAACATTTTGCAGTGGGAAGGAAATGGAGTCAAAACAACTTCAGCTGATTCACACAGCAGATGTTGCCACTACCTGTGCTGTTTCAGGAGGGAGCACTTCTAGGTACCATGCAGTTAGAGTACTTCACAGCTTCTTCAGCCTAACAGCTCAATGTTATTCTTGCCCCATTCAGTGCTCTGTGGAAATCACTTTTAATAGTATTTGAAATCATTACTCCACATTTTGAAGAGGTATCTACTAAACTGATTTACAATGATAATCTGAAGCCAGTTAAAAACCTAGTATAAAAGGAAGTTGCATATAGCAGGGTAAGCCAATTCTCAAATGGTGGACCATGGTATACTTCCAGGAAGTCCTCAGTCTGGACACAGTGAAATTCTGAAAATTCCAGAACCTTAAGGGTTTCTAGAAGCTTTTTGCCCAAAATCTAAAAAACAGGCTCCTCTCCACACGCGTGAATGGCTGCATCAGGTCTTTTATTTGTGTTTGTTCCAATCTGATCAAGTTTGGAAGTGGCATCAGACAGTGGACAGATGCTGCACTTCTGTGTATGCACTATCAGAATGCAAAACGCCTGAGGCAGCGGGTGTTTGCAGGAAGCAAGAGGAGATTTGGTACTGGTAAACATGCAGTCTACACCAAGGGAGAGAAAAGAAAATTGATGAGAGGCCGAAGCCAAGGAAGCATGAGGGAGCCAAGAAAGGTTCTAACCTGAAATGATCTACAATAGGAGGATTAGAATCTACAGAGTTAAGTAATTTAGTCTAAATGAGACAAAATTGGCATTGTACACAAGAAGAACAGCTGATGATCTAATCTAGTGCATTTTATGTAGACCGCCTCCTTCATTTCATAAAACCTCTATCTGAAAGTGACTGATAAAAAAAGTTTATCTTTTTTTAAAAAAGAGCTTGGGATCAATTTTTAGAATGGTTAATGTGCTTTATTAGGATACAAAAGTACCTTATGAAACGTTTCTCCTGACATGTGCACATAAAATGAAAGATGGATTTTCTGGAGCACTGCTGATCTCACTAATAATGAAACTTTTCTGAATTACTAATTACCAATACCAATAGAATGGAAATTTGATATCTAGAGATCAAGTGTGTACATTTATTTATGAGAAGGTGTGCAAGATTTGACTTGAACAAAGAAAATGGTACTTACGCTTTTTTAATGTCTTCTGGTGAGGCATGCCTATGCACTCCTAGAACATCATAATAATCCACCATGTTTTAACAGTTGTCTTGTTAACAGCAAGTCCTGCAATTACAAGAACCTATTACTAAATGGGTACAGTACTACTACTGAGTAACGTGACATCTCTCCCTTTACATGATTTAATAGAAGGGATTTTTTTTTTAAATCCAAACATTTCCTACAAACAGTAGTACAAGGAGGACTAGTCTGTTCCTATGTTGATAGAAAATAAGAAAAGTTATACGGATGCAATTTGGTTTTAGGTTCTCCAATTCCATCATTTAGGCAGGTATCGTACATTGAACTAGACAGGGAGTTAAGTCATTTCTCATTAGTGGATATGAAGTACTGACAGTATGTAACTGGACAGTAATATATTTTCTTGCATGCTAAAATTTGTCAAGATCTATTGCTAATGCGGACACTTTTTACGCAGTACGTCTATAGTGACAGGCCATTAGGAAGTCTGACTACCCTATATTTCCGTAGCACCTTCTTCATACTAGAGTACTGCTGCCATTGTAAGGCCTTGTTTACACTACCAGGGTAAGTTGACTTAAGTTACACCACTCCAGCTATGTTAATAACATAGCTGGAGTAGATGTAGCTTAGGTTGACTTATTGCTGTGTCCACACTGTGCTGCATCAACAGGAGATGCTCTCCTGTCTACTTGCCTTACTCCTCTCATTCGGGTGGAGTACTGGAGGCGACCAGAGTCGCTCTCTGGTTGATTTAGCAGGTCTTCACTAGACCGCTGCTGCTGCAGCAGCATTGATCCCTGGTATGTGTAGATAAGTCTCCCTTCCAGGAGAGCATGCAGAACACATAGTTGCCTCAGAAGCCTGCAATGCTGCCAAGTTTTTTTGTTTTTGTTTTTTTAAAAAACTAAAGGAACTAGACAGGTGCAATTTCTAGTAGCCATTCATAAGATCCCAAGGAAGCTTCAGAATGGTATTCTTAAAAAAAAAAAAAAGGACACAGTCGTAAGTCACTTGAGAACCAATTCAGAAAGTTAATTATCTTAAGAACATATATATCCAAACCCAGCCATAAAGTTACTACAGACAACATTGGTCTATAAAGCATTATTAAATTCAGTTTGCTAGTCATTCCTCTCTTTTATTAGGAAAATTATAGCCAAATGAGAAGGACCCACTAGTCTGGCTCAAATCTAGAAGATGAATCAGCCAACATGAACACAAGATTAAGGTTATTAAGAGTAAAATACCCAAATGGAGTTTATTTTAAGATTAAGATTAGATGTATAATAGCCAAATAAATAGTTAAGCATCTTATAGGTATGTAATTTTAGTGAACACCACTTTGACTTATTTAGCCTAGAGCAATAGTCTTGGCCAGTTTAAAAAAAGGCCATGATGTTTTTGGTCACTATTAAGAGACAGAAATATAATATTAGAGGGAGTTCATGTAAATAAGCTGAATGGTCTCTGGAGTATATGGAATCCTGCCAGAGACCTCAGCTAGCTTTTACCTCCTTGTTTTATTCTGTAAATAATTTCCATTCCTTTCAGCATTAAAACTACCCCTGCTTATTCCTCCACTTTAAGTTTTCCAGTCATCTCTGAACCCAATTGTTCTAGTTCTGGTATTTTTTTTAAAAAAAAGTTTTAAATCCTGAATGACAATTCAATGGAACATCAAGCCAACATTTAAAAATCATGAAATACAAAGTCACTCAAGTTAAATGGCAAAACTTCATTAACGCAGAGTAAAGGTTGCTCAGTGATAGCTCTTGCCCTTCCAGAACGCTGAGTTCAGCGAAACTAAAATATCTGAAAACCAGAACGGAGTTACGGTAAACATCCATACAACCGTAACTCTGTCCTCTGGAGCTGGCAACAGCCGCTGGATATTATCTGCGTTCATTCCAGCTACATTTACTGTGTTACGTGTAACTATACTGAATGGTGGAGGAATGAGTTGGAGTAGTTTGGGGGCAACTGTGACAGTGATATGAGGAAATCTGGGTTTGAGTCGTCCCAACCAACCAACCTGTATGCGTTACCAAAGGAAAAGAGTACATATGTACCTTGAGGTTCCAGTCTACATCATTTGTATCCTGTACAATTCTGTATTGAGAGTAGTCTGTGGATTTAATGATGGGTGGGGAAAGAATAAGTGTTATCCTCTGTTGAAGTATGAAGGGGCTGTAAGAGGATATGAAGTGGTTGTTAAAATAGAACAATGCAGAATTCTGTCAGCAGAGCAAGCTCAGGTGTTTCTATAGAGAAAGTGCAGGCACTATTACAATGAAGCGGAAAAAGTGTATGTGATATGAACATACTGGAGCACTGCTCAAAGAGGACAAAGTCAAGGCTGTGTGGGTGCTTATCTTACCTCTATTTCCTGGTTTTCAGAGGTTTTAGTTTCACTGAACTTTATGTTAAAATATACTTTCAGCCTCCTTTATTATGGACAGTGGCCAAAGGTTACTTGCTTGCAATAGGAGTCCAGATGTGACTATGTCTAAGACAGAAGTGGACAAACTACAGCCCGGGGGCCACATGCAGCCTGTGGGACTGTCCTGCCCAGCCCCTGAGCTTCTGGCCCTTGAGGCTCACCCCTGGTGGTCAGGGGTCAGGAAACAGGGGGAGTGGGGTGGGGTTCCGGGGGGCCTGTCAGGGGGCAGGGGTGTGGATAGGTTAGGGCAGTCATGGGACAGGGAGCGTGGGCAGGGAGGTTGTATAGGGGGTGGGATCCCCGGGGGGCGAGGCGGGGGGTGGAACCAGCTTCATGCCTTCCTAAACTGTATCAGTGAGATCGCCAGGACCACTACTGGTTCACGGACCAGTCATTGAGAAATACGGCTCTAGTATACAGCACTAAAAGCATACTGTTCCACAATCATGACAATCCCAGAATATATAAATCAAGAAGTGAAAAATCCAGTGATAGTCGAGGCAGGAAACTTTTCTCTGAGCACAAGTGATTGTCACTGTAACAAAAGCTAAATGACGTGAAAGCCAACCCATCAACGATGAGACAGCCTGCATGAGGAAGATCTGTTGCAAAATCCACCCTTGGAGCTAAAAGGCATATGTTACTGAAAGAATCAGCTTTTGAACAAGAAAAAAAAACCCTATAATCCACCAGTTGAGAAAAATCTGACATCTCCACATCCCTTTTGATGTAGGCTTGCAAAATGGTCATGGAAACTTACCAGCCAAGGCAAAAAGCCAATCTTTGCATTCTACCATGATGTAGACCTACTGATATTTTATTTTTCCTTTAGAACAAAAAGGTTACTTGCCCACGATAAAGTAGAATTTGCAAGGATGTTTAAGTAATTGTTCTGAACACCTGGGATTGTTTCATGTTTGAACTTTCAAATGAATTAGAAAAGAGTTGTCACAGATCAAGTTATCTTTTGTTTGAGATGGCACTGTACGCAGTTTGTCCTTGTCTACGTTTGCAGTTGAATGTTCCGCATTCAGTTCAGCTGCACCCAGTCATGGGTCCATTTTCCCAAGGTAAATAATAATATTCAAAATAGACCTGTTGCTAATTCATTATTTGCTCCAAACAAGTAGTTTGTGGATTAGGGATATAAGGAAGTAGAGAAACAGAGGGCCACCAATGGCCATGAGTATTTCATGTTCCTCTATATGGGTACTTATACAGCCCCCATGACCATAGGTGGACATATCCCTGTCCACAACACTCTTGTAAGGCAAGGAAGCTAATCCCCATTGTACAGATGGAAATGAAAGCATAACAATTAAGTGACTTGCTCAAAAGAGTCACAGGAAGTCCACATTAGAGCAGAAAATTTGAGCCAGATGTCCAGAGTCCCAGTCTAGTGCCTCAAACACAAGGGCATCCTTTCTCCTGTACATACGGCTTCAAACAGTAAAATTAAATAATCCTTTTCTCCTACTTCATTTGCTTGATGGTAAATTGGCAGGAATAGGGCATCCCGTAGAAGAATTCAGAAGTGTGGAAAGGAGGAAACAGAGCGGGAGAGAAAAAGAAAATTAAAGAACATGATTCTTTATTAGCTACTGCACATTAGGTTAACAGCCAGAAGTCACTCCTTAAGTGTGCAGAAGATGGGCTTCCACCTTAAGTGCCTGGGATGGGAAGCTCTGGTGGTGTCTAGCCAGAGACGAAAACTCCTTTTACCATCTCTCCCTTAACCTTGGTTTTAAAACTTAGAAAATTCAACCCAAAAGACAATGTTCTGCACCCCTCCTATGTTGAGCACATTATAACTGCAGGATTAAGTACTCAGTCAAAATATGTATTGCTTGTTACAATAGCACCCAGATGCTCTGATCAGGATCCTGGCATCTTTTTATTAGGAGTTGTACTGAATACAAAAGACAGTTCCTGCCCTGAAGAGCTTTCAGTCTTTACTTGCATTATGACATTGTATTTCTCCAAGAGGCTACGTGCCTAAAAGTTGTGAGTCTATTACTGTGACCTGGTCTACACTTCAATCAGATCAACCTAGCTATGTTCGTCAGGGCTGTGAAAAATGCCACATCCTGAAACACACAGCTAGGTCAACCTAACTCCCACTGTAAACACAGCTAAGTCAATGCAAGGATTCATCTGTTAACCTAGCTATCACCTCTGAGGGCTTGTCTACACTTAAAATGTTGAAGTGATACAGCTGTACCACCGTAACGCTTCAGGAGCCAGTCGGTGTAGGCAATCCACCTCCCCAACAGGCAGTAGCTGGTCGATGGAAGAATTCTTCCATTGACACAGCACTGTCTACACAGGGATGTAGGTCAGCTTAATAATGCCACTCAGAGGTGTGGATTTTTCCACACACCTGACCAATGCAATTAAACCAACCTAATTTTCTAGTACAGACCAGGCCTCAGAGAGGTAGATTAACTACCTTCTGTCAATTCAAACATCTACACTACAGTGGCATAGCTGCTGCAGCGCCTGTAGTGTAGACATTCTTATGTCTGACATAGTCCATAAGAGTCAGATACATAAAGACTACTAGTGAAAGTTTGCCGGCATATATGGGCCACCGACAGTTAACTTCATTATTAACTGAATCATCACTTGAACTGCACCCAAGTACTGACTGAAGAGAAGAAAATCGATAGTGAATGGATACTAGACTTTAAATACACACCACAGAGAACTAAGTATAAATTAAACTGATTCTTTGTGAAATCAGTGGAGAATGTAAAGTTACGCGATATATATAATTATATTTTCTATAGCCCTAAATATGCATATATTAGTGTAGTTGCACTGTAAATATTTTATGCACAAGAAAAATCAAAGTTACCATACCAAACTTAATGTTGATGTGTCCTCTCTTTAGAGTGTTTAGCTGTACAACTAACATTATCTTTGTGTTTTTGTATGGCATATGTAATTAATTTATAGGAAAGCCAAACAGGGATTAGCTTTTAAAAGGATTTTGCTAGTTTGTACAGCATAATATAAAGATAAAATGACTAAGTTACCATATTTTATTCACACTTGTTTAGAGCAATGCTATTTAAAATAGCCAAGGTATGAAACCATATGAGGGGAGCATGTGACAAAATGAATTAAAGAACCTGTTCAGTAGTTAGTCCTGTTTATAGTTTGAAAAAAGTTATCAGAATTGCAGCAAATGTATGAAAGATTTAAAGTGCTAGTGAAACTGCATTTTCAAAATGAAGTCACCTATTGTTCACAAGTTTAGCAAGTATGGAACAGATTTTACTTCAACTTCTCAGTTGTCACAACTGTCAAAAGAAAAAACAGCACAAACTTTCAGCTTAAGTACGAAGTTCCAAGCTAATGTGATCCTAAATAAAGTCTGCTGTCCGTGGGGCCAAGTGAATGAAATTGCATATTACAAAGGAGGATGGAGCACCATTAAAGTAAAAATGGGCAGGGTGAAGTGATTTGAACCGCCACTTTTCATCTTGTTTTGCAATTTACTTCACTCATTTTCCTAGAGAAAAGTTGATTCTCACTGGCTGGCATAATCTGGTATTTTTTCCTAACCAGAAGGATGCACTCTATACACATTTATTTAAGCAATTACACAGCTTTACATACACATCTTCAGATTGTTTACATTTTTATTACACAGAAAATGCTGAATGATGCATTTCTTATTTACTAAATAATCTGCATGTGACACTGTTAAGCTGCATTTGGATGGAAGTTGAATTAAAATGCACGAAGACACCACTTTACAATTTGATTTAACTAATATTAAAAGTTACTTTTATTGTGCTGGCCACAAAAAGTTAGAAATGGTTTGCATTTAAAACGGATTAAAAAGTATTATCTGTAATTAATCAAGCTAATTGTTCCCAGTCATCATATCCTTTGAGATTTTAGAACTAGAAGATCTAATCCTTTTAAATCTAAACATTATTCACAGATTGAACAGATTTTCAACTTCCTATCAGTTTCTCAACTTTGAATGAACAATTAGTCACTGAACTGAACTAGCTGAATAAACTAAGAAAGTAAGTTCTCTTTACACCTGCAGAAAAGACTACGCTGCAAAAAGCTGGTTTAGCACTTCAGACTATTCCAGGTGACTGGCCAGTGACTTCCACTAGTTCAGTGGTGAAATTTAGGCCTTAATATAGGTTGCCATACTTCCCAATGTTTAGAAGCCATTTAAGTTTTATACCTAAAATCCAATTTTAAAGGGGTTGTTTAAAATTCTTATCCACCCTGACAATGGGTTATGTTATTTAACATGTAGAAACTAAAATTGAAAGTACATTTGAGTATCTCAGAAATGGTTCACATGCTTTACTAGAAAAGGAGTACTTGTGGCACCTTAGACTAACATTTATTTGAGCATAAGCTTTCATGAGCTACAGTGCACTTCATCAGATATGCCAGTACTTCTAACTAGAGTTCTAAAGTCCTCGTAAACTTCTTACAGAAAGGATCTACAGCAGAAGTAACAAAAGCAATCATAACTAATGACTGCTGTGTCCTACAGTAGTCATAACTCCAGTCTAAGACTATACAATCTAGAAATAAGCATCACAGGGAAAACAAGAAAAGCAGGTTGATTGTGTGACAAGCTAGGTCAAAGGATTCTATGATTAACTTATATCAGTGGGAATCGTGCCTTTCAGAGAACAGCTGACCTTTCCTAGAAATAGGAACTAGTCCCCATTTTTAAAAACACAGATTTAACTTAAGTTTCATATGTCATTGGCTGGTAATGACTATTGGAAGTCCCCTCAAGGAGCAACTATGGCTCATCAGTAAATTGAACAAGTTCTAGAAGTAAACTACAACTGAGAAAAATTTCTCCACCTTTATTTCTTTTGTACTATCTTCAATCATGTTAGCTCAATTGACTGACGTAACATGACTGAAAAAAATCCTTTGTCCGATCATGCATCCAATGAAGTAAGCTGTAGCTCACGAAAGCTTATGCTCAAATAAATTTGTTAAGTCTCTAAGGTGCCACAAGTACTCCTTTTCTTTTTGAAAAAAAAATCCTGTTTAAGATGCCGGCTAACGAATCTGAAGTTGAGTTAGCTGGTTCCCCTCAAGACTAAAAAGCAGCCAGTGAGGTTAAGGTAACTTGAGTGAGCTAACAACTGAAATGCACCACCTTTCTGCTTGTCAAGAAAGGCCCTATGAGAGGGTTACTGAAAGGCCATGAACTGCCTGAAATTGTGGGAACAGGAGTATCAATACCATGCTTAGTACTGCCCCAGATATTGTTAACCTAAAATGCAGCTACTTTGTTTTGGGCTATGTTTGTTTCAGAGAAATCTTTAGGGGATTTAGTAATATCCCAGGGACGTTAGGGGGTGTTTTTATTTTAATATATTTAGTGTTGGCTGTAGAAAAGCCTACAAAAAACTTCATATAATTGACATTTTCCCCGTGGTACATTTCCATCAAGACAGAGGCCCTGTATTAAGCACAGCTGGGTCTACAATTTCCCGGAGAACTGGGAAGTCTGTCCTTTTATTAGAACATTTAATGTATGTCTAACACTTACGGCAGCATGTACAGAAACTGCACACCCAGCTAGCACGGGTATAAATAGCAGTGGAGACAGTGAGTCATGGATTAGGCAAGTAGAGTGCCCTACAGTGCCTGAACCCCCTAGAGAGTACACCCTACACAGCACCTCAGACATGTACACTGCTATTTGTAGTGCCGTTGCATCCCACTGCCTTGCCGGAGCCTTTCCTCACTGCATGTAGCTACACATCAGCAACAAATATGGACACAGCCTGCCTTTCACGGCAGTATATAGCTACATGTGTAGTGCCTGTACTCTGTACATTTCTCGCCACCTAAGATTTACAGCAAAGACCTGTCAGGCTTCATCTTTAACGTAACCTGCTTGTTTTGTAACTACAAATTGTCTCGTCTTCACTGGGATTTCACCTCAAGTTAGCTAACTGGAGTTAAGGATACATTTTTTTTTCCTTGGGAAGACAGCTATAATGATGCTGAAGAGGAACAGATATGTCTGGGGGTCTGGTTTATAAGAGTGAAAGTTTATAAAAAATATTTTGTCAGTTGGAAGTGTAGATTAAGTTCCCAAGGCTTCTGGCATTTAACACAGTAAAGCAGGTTTAATTAGAATGCTTGTAAATTCAGAGTAAAGGGTAGGAATTTTTTTCCCCCCCTTTTAATGTGGAAAAGGCCTAAGAGGAAAGTTCTTAGGCAGTAGCTCTTTATCTTTGGAACCAAGATCTACCCATAGAAGTGTGCATGAGGTCCTATATCCTCTATTTTAACTTCATGCATCTGTTTTGTAAAGACTGCAATTTAAGCTTTTTATTAACCTCCCAATTCAGCAGCTTACTCAGCCCAGTACTGACAGGAGCAGGGAATAGAGCCTCCAAGCTAGCTAATTAAAGATTATAGGTGAAACTTTGTTAGTTCTCTTTTTGTGGGCTGCACATTTCTTAATATGACTCAGACTGACAGGGTCACATAACTGGAATGGAGAGTGTGAGAGAGACCAGAGTCCAGTCAATGCATCAAGGGGCAAGCAAACTGCTGGTCCATATACCCTTTCCAATTAAGCTTCCCATATATGGTTGTTTGGATGCCAAAGCAGGTAAACAAACCTAATATTGTTGCTTCACTAAAAAAATGGCTGAATGAGTTGACTGCCCTTTACAGAAGGAGCCTGGGTGTGAAAAATGCCCTCCATACTATCATGCTAGGTCAAGAAAAAGCAGAGGAATCGCTGTATAGCTCAATTCTCAGGTGCAGAAGAGACCCACAACTCAGACAAAATCCATTTGAATGCATTTTCAGCTAGCATGAATCCAGATGTTTTTATTTCAGTAGCATCCACAATATGGTAGATGATGTTCACATAGTTAGGAAGAGACAACACCTTGAAATCAGCACATAATTCCTCCTAACACTTTACCCAGAAGTGCTGTTGAAAAACTAACCGAACCAACAGACCTCCCACCCTAGAAACGATGTTGAGGATTCACCTTTAGATACCTAAATATCCAAGTGGACCCCTAACCTTCCAAACATATACACCTCTACCCAGATATAACACGGTCCTCGGGACCAAAAAAAAAAATCTTACTCTCTTATAGGTGAGACTGCATTATATCGGGGTAGGGAGAGGAACTGCTCCCCGCCCCAGCTCACTTCCACTCTGCCTCTGCCTCCTTCCCTGAGCATGCCAATGCCGCTCTGCTTCTCCCTCCCTCCCAGGCTTGCTGCACCAATCAGCTGTTTGGCACAGGAAGCCTGGAAGGAAGGGAGGGAGGGGGAGGAAAAAAAAAAGAAGCGGAGCAGCAGCGGCAG
Source organism: Eretmochelys imbricata (assembly GCF_965152235.1). Classification (NCBI taxonomy): domain Eukaryota; kingdom Metazoa; phylum Chordata; order Testudines; family Cheloniidae; genus Eretmochelys; species Eretmochelys imbricata. The sequence continues at coordinate 249,710,505 of NC_135573.1, forward strand.
TGCACTCAGGGAGGAGGCGGAGTTGAGCATGGGGTGGGGAGTGGTTCCTCTGCGCCCTCCCTCCTTACTTGCTGCAGCCCCCCAACCCCAGCTCACCTCCACTCCACCTCCTCCCATGAGAACGCAGCAGCTCTGCTTCTCCTCCCTCCCAGGCTTGCCGCGCCAAGCTGATTGGCGTGGCAAGCCTGGGGGGGGGGGGGGGGGAGGAGGAGAAGTGGAGCTGCGGCACACTCGTGGGAGGAGGCAGAGCAGAGGTGAGCTGGGGCAGCGGGGCTGCAGTAAGGGGGGAGGGCACAGAGGAACTGCTTGCGGTAACCCAGAGCGCTGCTTTACCGTGTTATATCTGAATTCGCGTTATATTGGACTGCATTATATTGGGGTAGAGGTGTAGTATAAGTGAAAGTTTACAACTACAAATTTGCCAAATAAACTAATGAAAGCTGCTCCTGCACTGATGCTAGGGCACAGGAATGCAGCAGAAAAAAATTTTCTAAAGATTTATCCAACTAGTGACATGTTGCTTAAATGTTGCTATCATCTTCAGAAATCAATTATGTGTTAACTCTTTGTGACCAATGGTCATGTATGCAGATTAAACTGTAGGCTGGGATATCTTAAAATACAAGAAATTTCAATGCTATCTGACCACTTAGCTTGAAGAGATACTACCCCTAACATAGGTTAACACACGTACATCTGTGAAACTCAGCTTCAGATTCACATGGGAAGAAAAATCATCAATTTTAAAGTAAGGTTATTAAACATGAACATCAAAGATAATTGAATACCTAGACCAGGGGTGGCCAACCTGTGGCTCCGGAGCCACATGTGGCTCTTCAGAAGTTAATATGCGGCTCCTTGCGTAGGCAACGACCCTGGGGCTAGTGCTACAGGTGCCAACTTTCCAGTGTGCCGGGGTGCTCACTGCTCAACTCCTGGCTCTGCCATAGGCCCTACCCCACTCCACTCCTTCTGACCACCACTCCTGAGCCTGCTGTGCCCTCACTCCTTCGCCTTCGGGAGGTACATGGAGGGAGGGGGAGACACTGATTGGCAGGGCTGCCTGTGGGTGGGAGGAGCGCGATACTGACATATTAGAGTGGCTTTTTGGAAATGTACATTGGTAAATTCTGGCTCCTTCTCAGGCTCAGGTTGGCCATCACCAGCCTAGACACAAACTAAACCAAAGTTATGTCTGTGTGACTTGTGTCATTCAGAGGTGTGAATATTCCACCTGCGAGTGACATAAGTGCTTGTGTGCACAGTGCTATGTCAGCAGGAGAGCTTCTCCCATAGAGCACAGACAGTGGACCCCAAAGTTTTTAGGTCATGCTCCCCCCCAACCTGTAATGGAATCTGTCCATGCTCCCCTGAGCTGTGCTGAAGTCAGAGCTGAGGGCTGGGGCTGCAGGCAAGATCATAGCAGAGCTGGGGGGGTAGTATGGGACTGTGTGGCACTCCTTCCCCACCCCCTGAAACATTCTTCCTTGCCCCCTAGGGGACACACCCCACAGTTTGGGGACCACTGGCATAGAGAGTCTTCACTAAAGGCACTGCTGCATCAGTGCAGTGGTGCTGCTGATGTGCTCGATATACAGATGTGGCCCAAGTCAAAACGAACTAAAAGAAACTTTTGGAAGTATGATATTTACTTCTACATTTACACAAGTTTCCCTTCCATACAACATAGCTCTGTCCAAAAAATAAAAATAGCAACATATTCGAGTAAATAAACGTGTGGAATAAGCTCAACAGGATGATTACATGCCTTCTAATTCTGCTTCTCTAAAATAAGGCCAACTTTGCTGTACTCTCATTTTCAGAGCAAGATGCTCAAAGGAGGCCCCAAATGAAAATGAGTACAAGACTATACTGGCAGCAACTGCAGGCCACAGCCAACACTGAGAACAGGAAAGCATGTGGTAAAATACACAAATCCGTAGAAGGTATTACAACTAAGAAAAACTACATAAAAACCAGCCAACTTCAAAGTGAGAAGAAATGAGACAGGAGTGAAATCCTCTACCCCGAAACCAAGGATAACAGAGGGAAATTCTGGAAAGGCACAGTAATGCAGAGCCCACACCTCAAATACTCTTGGCTATGATTCTACCCATTAAATTACTTCTTATCCATAAGCTAGCTAAATCAGAGCCTCTATGGCCAGTTTTATAAAGTTCAGGTTTCGTTTATATGAAGCAGACAGCTATCGATCAATCATATTTAACTCACGTGATTAACTCAAAAAAATTTGTGATTAATTGCAGTTTTAATCCTACTGTTAAATAGGATACCAATTGAAATTTATTAAATATGCTTGGATTTTTTTCTACATTTTCAAATATATTGATTTTATTACAACAGAACACAAAGTGTACACTGCTCACTTATTTTTGATTAAAAATTTGCAGTGTAAAAATTATAAACAAGAGAAATAGTATTTTTCAATTCACCTCATACAAGTACTGTAGTGCAATCTCTTTATCGTGAAAGTGCAATTTACAAATGTAGATTTTGTTACAAGTCCACTCAGTCCTACTTGTCTTAGCAATTGGCTGAGCAAGAAACAACTTTGTTTACATTTACAAGAGACAGTTCTGCATCCTTCTCACCTATTGGGGACACTGTAAATAAGAACAGGCGTTCGCACTGGACTTTTGTAGCCAGCATTGCAAGGTATTTACGTGCCAGATATGCTAAACATTCATATGCCCCTTCATGCTTCGGCCACCAACCCAGAGGACATGCTCCCATGCTGATGACGCGCTTTTTTTTTTAAAACAAGAGTTAGTTAAATTTGAACTCAGCAGGGGGGAGGGGTGGGGGAGAGGATTGTATTCATCTGGCTCTGTTTTACCTGCATTCTGCTATATATTTCATGTTATAGATATCTCAGGTGATGAATCATCACGTTTAAGAACACTTTCACAGCAAATCTGACAAAACACAAGAAGGTACCAATGTGAAATTTCTAAACCCAAGGTTTAAGAATATGAAGTGCCTTCCAAAATTTGAGGCGGACAAAGTGTGGACCATGCTCTTGGAAGTCTTAAAAGACCAACGCTCCGATGCAGAAACTACAGAACCGGAACCACCAAAAAAGAAAGTCAACCTTCTGATCGTGACATCTGACTCAGAGGATGAAAATGAACGTGCATCAGCCCACACCGCTTTGGATCCTCTGGAATGGTGGTTGAAGCATGAAGAGACATTTAGAGCAGCTGGCATGTAAATATCTTGCGATGCTGGCTACAACAGTGCCATGCGAACACCTGTTCTCACTTTCAGGTGACATTGTGAACACGAAGCAGATAGCATTATCTCCTGCAAATGTAACCAAGCTTGTTTGTCTGAGCGACTGGCTAAACCAGAAATAGGACTGAGTGGACTTGTAGGCTCTAAAGTTTTACATTATTTTATTTTTGAATGCAGGGGGGTTTTTTTGTACATATTCTACATTTGTAAGTTCAACTTTCATGATAAAGAGACTGCACTATAGTACATGAAAAATACTATTTCTTTTGGTTTTTATAGTGCAAATATTTGTAATCAGAAAAACAAAGTGAGCACTGTACACTTTGTATTCTGTATTGTAACTGAAATCAATATATTTGAAAATGTAGAAAACATCCAAAAATATTTATCTAAATGTTATTCTATTATTGTTTAACAGTTCAATTAATTTTTTTTAATACACAAATGCTGGGGGGGAGAAACTATTTTGATGCAAACATTTTTTTTTCCACCAGAGAAACCCCCAAAACAACAAAACTTAACTTATTGTTAACATTATGCAGCTTTTTTAACCAATGCAATATTTTTGTATTATCCACGCCCCCCCCCCCCCCAAAAAAAAAAAAAACAAACAACAGGTAAGCCAAACATCCAGGCCAACCACAACTCACAGGATCCAGTGAGCAGTTTCTCTGGCAAATTGTAAGAAGATCAGTAGACAGAAGGGGCTCCTGTACTGGGACAGCTACTACTGCCACTTGACAGACACCTTCACTTGAACTTAAGCTCCTTCAGACAGGGGGGCCATCTTTTTGTTGAGTTTGTACAATGCCTTGCACAATGGGGTGCTGGTCCCTGACTAGTGCTCATAAGCACTATGGTAATACAAAGTTAATGTTATTAAAATCCTCACTTCCCTTTTCCCTGCATTGCCCCATTACTGTTAGGAACTGGGACTTCTTGGGAATTGGGATTGAAGTGTGACACTGCACTCCATATTCTTCACAATGATATTTGATGTGATTATGACATAGTTATGATGTATTTTATGCAAGTCATGTGAGAGGTCATTAGGAAGTTTATGATTTGCTGAATGATTATCCTATTTGCATGCATGGATCATTTTTGTATCTGCAATTATGAATATTGACTGTATCTATTTCACATGTAGCTATTTTTGGGCAACACCCCCTAGGCAAAGGCTCTCAGTCTAGAATGGGTCCTTCCCAGCCAGCCATCAAGTTAATCAGCCATGAGAGAGAACAATAGGCCTCAGGGGAAGCTTATCTCCAGCTGGGGAGCCTTCCTGAGGATGCTACAGACAGCCTCCAATAATGGCTGCTGTTACACAACAGGGACATGTGACCAGGTCACCTGGTGCTGGACTTCACCTTGGGAGGTTTATTTTTCCACTGACTTGCGTGGGAACCAAGCTTTGAAACAGCGTTCCCACCATGTGCAAAAGCTATAAAAGGCAGGGGAGTGACATCATCTGGGTTCTTCAATGACTCCCCTCCCAAGGAGGCTCCTGGAAACACGTGAGGAACAAAGACTGAACTAGGAGGAAGCGCTAGACCCAGGCTAAAGGGATTTTTAGCTTGTGAATGGAACACCTGGGGATTCCAAGCCGTAAGCAAGTGCAGCTTGCCCCTTAAGAATCTGCAGTCTGCTTGTATCATTACTTAGCGTGAGAATTTGCTATTCATATCCCATCTATGTTGTATATTAAGCTTAGTTTGCAGTTTGTTTATTTGCAGGTAATCTGCTTTGATCAGTTTGCTATCCCTTATAATCAGTTAAAATCTTCTATAGTTAATACAATTGTTTCTGCTTTATCTAAAACCAGTTTGTGGGAGTCATAACTCAGGGCAGAAAGCGGTTGTATATTACTCTCCACATTGAGGGAGAGGGCGAATTTCATGAGCTTATACTGAACAGTTCCCTATGCAGCTCAATATTGTATAATTTTGGGTTTATGCTCCACAGAGGGTGCGTGCCTTAGGAACTGGGAGGTGCCCTAGCTGAAGCCTTACCATGTAGGGGCTGGTTAAAAAGCCTGGATGCGTGTACTGCAGCTAGGTGTGTCCTACCTGTGTGCGTGCTGGTGTAAGTGCAGGCTGGAGCCTGGAGAGGGCTTGGCAGCTTGTCACAGCAGTACAGTGTCAAGGTTCCTTCCCCACTCTGAACTCTAGGGTACAGATGTGGGGACTTGCATGAACCCCCCCCCCCCCAAGCTTATTCTTACCAGCTTAGGTTAAAAACTTCAAGGTACAAACTTTGCCTTGTCCTTAAACCCTATGCTGCCACCACCAAGCGTGTTAAACAAAGAACAGGGAAAGAGCCCACTTGGAGACGTCTTCCCCCAAAATCCCCCCCAAATCTTACACCCCCTTTCCTGGGGAAGGCTTGACAAAAATCCTCACCAATTTGCATAGGTGAACACAGACCCAAACCCTTGGATCTTAAGAACAATGAAAAAGCAATCAGGTTCTTAAAAGAGAATTTTAATTAAAGAAAAAGTAAAAGAATCACCTTTGTAAAATCAGGATGGTAAATACCTTACAGGGTAATCAGATTCAAAACAGAGCAAAACCTTAAGTTACAAAAAGACACAAAAAGCAGGAATATACATTCCATTCAGCACAGCTTATTTACCAGCTATTTAAACAAAAGGAAATCTAACGCTGTCATAAAAATAAAGGGAAGGGTAAACCCCTTTAAAATCCCTCCTGGCCAGAGGAAAACTCCTCTCACCTGTAAAGGGTTAAGAAGCTAAAGGTAACCTCGCTGGCACCTGACCAAAATGACCAATGAGGAGACAAGATACTTTCAAAAGCTGGGAGGAGGAAGAGAAACAAAGGGTCTGTGTGTCTGTCTACATGCTGCTTTTGCCGGGGATAGACCAGGAATGGAGTCTTAGAACTTTTAGTAAGTAATCTAGCTAGGTATGTGTTAGATTAGGATTTCTTTAAATGACTGAGAAAAGGACTGTGCTGAATAGAATAACTATTTCTGTCTGTGTATCTTTTTTGTAACTTAAGATTTTGCCTAGAGGGATTCTCTATGCTTTGAATCTAATTACCCTGTAAGGTATCTACCATCCTGATTTTACAGAGGGGATTTGTTTACTTTTATTTACTCCTATTTCTATTAAAAGTCTTCTTGTAAGAAAACTGAATGCTTTTTCATTCTTCTCAAATCCAAGGGTTTGGGTCTGTGGTCACCTATGCAAATTGGTGAGGCTTTTTATCCAAAATTTCCCAGGAAAGGGGAGGGTGCAAGTGTTGGGAGGATTGTTCATTGTTCTTAAGATCCAAGGGTCTGGGTCTGTAGTCACCTAGGCAAATTGGTGAGGTTTTTTACCAAACCTTGTCCAGGAAGTGGGGTGCAAGGTTTTGGGAAGTATTTTGGGGGAAAGATGTTTCCAAACAGCTCTTCCCCAGTAACCAGTATTTGTTTGGTGGTGGTAGCGGCCAATCCAAGGGTAAAGGGTGGAATATTTTGTACCTTGGGGAAGTTTTGACCTAAGCTGGTAAAGATAAGCTTAGGAGGTTTTCATGCAGGTCCCCCCATCTGTACCCTAGCATTCAGAGTGGGGGAGGAACCTTGACAAACACATTTCTAGATTACTTACTAACAAGTTCTAATACTTCATTCCTGTTCTGTTCCCGGCAAAAGCATCACACACAGACAGACCCTTTTTTTTTGTGGCCCCCTCCAGCTTTGAAAGTATCTTGTCTCCTCATTGGTCATTTTGGTCAAGCGCCAGTGAGGTTAAGGGGTTTTGCCTCAGGCCAGGAGGGATTTTATAGTTCTGTACAGAGAAAGGTGGTTACCCTTCCCTTTATATTTATGACAACAGTGTAAAAGGGAGTCCAGCCTGGTGGGTCAAGGGGGCTCAGTGGTACCCCAGTTCCAGGTGGCACCCCAGGGGGAACCCATCATAGGGAGAGTTGAACTTGATGTCTCCTCTCTGTGCACATTCCATCTACATCCCTGTTGCTGATAGAGCGTGGTGAGTGGAGAAAGTGAGAAAGGTACAGTTACAGCCAAAGTTAACTAAGCAGCAGAAAGTACAGTTTTTACATCTGGTGAACTGTGATGTCATGCTCAGAACTCCGAGCCACCGTTTTATCACTCCGACTTAGCAAGAGTGAGAGCACTGACATAACAGCCTGTCTGCCATGCCAGCAAACTCTTCAAGACTCTGTCAGTCTAAACTTTGCCTAACAGGTAACAAATCAGTGAATCAGAGTTCCCAAGTTCACTCGAGACATCTCCCTGCAGCACGCAGTCCATCTCACTGGATACTCAGAAATTAGGTTCTCTGCCTCCAAAAAGGCAGAGCACACATCTGTTAGGTTAGCTGAAGACTTGCCCTTTACACCGAGATGGTTTTGTAACAATCAAGAATAAATGTATGAACAGATTTAAAAGTGATTCTAAACAAGGAGAAAAGACAGATATGGTTACAAACAAGACAAGTTCTCTAGCAATTAACACTAGCAATTAATTTTAGCAAGTTACAATCTCTGTCTAAGCAGATATGTTACTTTACTCCTGGGGGAATTCTGCGCCACTGCATGCATAATTCATGGGCCGCACATTTTGTGTTTCCCCGCAGAAAACTTCTAGCTGAAAGATATGCAGTTCCACCTATCGCCCACCAGAGGGTGCTGTGGCACTAGAACAGAGCAGCTGCTCCTGGCCAGCCCCAGGTACCATATGGAAGAGAAAGAGCCTGCAGTGTCTTCGTCATAGCGCCTGTCAGGCCAGATCAGGAGACAGGGGATATGGAGAGACAGACAGCATGAGGCACATGGGGCTGCTGAGGGGTCACATACAGGGGTTCATAAGGGCTAGTAGGGGAGGACAGAGTTGGGCAGGGCCACATGGGGAAGGGGATGCAGGGCCACATGGGGGTGGAAGGAAACAGAGACGGGGGTGCAGGGACACATGTGCCTGACTGAATGGGAGAAGCTAGGAATCAGCCAGGGTCTGCATTGGGGAAGCTCCCTAACAATCCCTCCCGGCTCCCCCAAAAATCTGTTCCATACTTTTCCCACCCATACCCAAGAACCCTCCAACTTCAGACCCAGGTTCCTTCCCAGCAATTTACTTTCCTCTCCCTCAGCTTATCCACTCCCCCGGATTCCCCCAAGCCTTTGCCCTGCTTCTGAGGGGTTCTGAAAATACGGTTCTGTACTGTAGTTTAAATGAATTACTCAGAGTTCTGTATTAATATGCCTAGTAAGGAATTTGTCAAAAAACATTTCATGAATCTTTTGTTGTCTGTATTGTTACAGACATACTTGCTGACAGGCATTTTGAAATAAATTACCAAAATAACTGAAACTGGAGTGACTGTACTATTACTTTGACAAATAAAATATGCAGAATTTGAAAATATTGTGCACAGAATTTTTTTGGTGCAGAATTCCCCCAGGAGTATTACTTACATCAAGTTACCAGGCCACCAGATATGGGGATCCCATATTCACAGAATCAGAGGGTGCTTTATTCCCCAACAAATAGTTAACTAGAAGGTCTTTTTACTCCCTTTATATTTTCCTAATTCCATTGTCTTTGCCTCAAGAACCAGGAAGACCTTCTGGGGGCACAAACTTTAGTGTGTCCCCTGGCATACCAGATATAAAAGAAAAAGTTTAACATGTTTAATAAATCAGTTCATTTTAAATGCAAAACAATGGTAGTATTATCTGTAGTTAGTGAACTGAGGTGACTGTATGTAGATTTGGGCCACGGTGACTGGAAACAAAGGTATTTAGGCTCTTAACTTTTGCTGAATTCAGTGGAAGCCAGACTAAATACTTCTGTGGACACCATGTCCGTCAAATATTTAAAAACTAGCAGAGTTCATCCTCTTGCACCTAGTTTTTATTATTTCTAAATTAGAAGAGGAAGACTAGCTTTCCTGTTTTTTCAACTTCCAATTGGTTTCTTAACTTTGTACGAGCCACTGAACTGAACTAGTTGAATAAACTGAAAAGAAAATATTCTCTATGCACCAGCAAAAAAAGGAACTGGTTTTAGGCCTTCAACGGACTCGGATTCCAGGTGTTTAACCAATGACTTCCACAAGTTGTGGTTTGACTTCGATTTTTTTTTTTATTTTGTTTAAATGATTTCAATATGTTAAGTTTGGGGACTTAACATAGACTGTCCATTTCCAATTTAATTTGGAATAGATGTTTTAAAAACCCTGTATTAAAATTTAAAATATTCTGAAGTGTTATCCACGATGGAAGGCAGCATTGGAAAACAATTAACTTGTGGAAACCAAACGTAACTGAGGCAGAAAAATACGTTATGCTGAATAAAGGCAATTACTTGTGTGCGAAGCTGGTTGAAATTGATTTTTTGATTAAAATAACAAACTGTTTGTTTGAAGAAAATGGTTTTGAGTTTTTAGGATTTTCCTTCTCTCCTTTTCTCTGCATTTGTTCATATTTTACTTTCCTTCCTTCCCCCCACCCCACTGCAAGTGGGAATTTCCCCACTATGACTAAATAAAACATTTCAAACTTTCAAAGAAAGTTATTTCTTCCAGAGTTTTTTTAAAAGATATTGTTTGATGAAATTGGGGGGGGGGGGATGGCTTTTTTTTTTTTTTTTTTTTTTTTTGAGAAAATTGACCTTGGGTTTATTTTTGATGTATTATAGTGCTCTGAAATTATGCTAATTTATGTGTGATGTTTTGATTTTGCCGTAACTAGTTGTTTAGCTACTGGAAGTCAGAAGCCCTGCTGTTCTCACTTCTAGATTTCATGTTTTCACAGGACATTAGTGATAACAATTTTCTTGTGGCAACATATAAACAATTCCACGGTCCACTAACAAACTGAATTCAGTCTCAGAAACTGGAAAGAGGATTTAAACAAAAAATTATGTAAAGATCTGATAAGAAGGGCTCTGTGGTCATAGCCAGAGCTAATACAAGGACTATCTATAGGGCTCAAATGAATGCTATTAACTAACTTATAAAGCCAACCTTTATGGAATTTGTTCATTTTTTGTTCTGCGCATTTAAAAAAAAAAACAAGTGTCCTGGTAAGCATATTTGCCCATTGCCTTACACATACTTCAGCTGACTATTTAGTCAGCCCAGTAAGGTAACACAACTACAGTTTAACTTAACTGCCAAGTTCTTACACCTCCCCATCTGGAAACAAACACCTTTTCTAACTGGAGTTACACGATACCTCATATCCCAAAACCTGAAGAATCCAGACCCATATGATTATGCACCCCTCACAAGTACACAGCAATAACTGCCAAAGGACCATATAACCAAAGAATGGAACTAGCAGAGCCCAAGGCTATTTCAATCATTCAAACTAGGCTAAAGCCATGGTTTTTTTTATGATATTCTATATACAAGACCACAGTGGATTTGATTTAAATCACTAGTCAAGCAGATAATTTAATCATGGATTTCTACATAAAAGTGCATTCTTGTGGGCTGTAACCTTAATACATATTCTTCACAACTCGAGATAGATGTAAGTTTCATTTTTAGAAGGTACACACTATACATTTTTGAAGTGGTTTATTTTGAAAACTTTTCAAATTAGTTTTACAGCTATATCAGAAAATGAATGATTGTTTGGTTATTTCATTTACCAAAGGTAATAGAAGCAAATATTTATGAAGTCACTGGGAGGTGAACTATCATTAATATTTGGAGGATTTTCTTGCCATGATGTATTAGGAGGAGACCACCACCAGACAGACATTTAAATTGTTTTAGTTAACTAAAAAACAAACAATGTTAAGTATTCTGGATTTTTTTTCTTCGATAGCAAACATATAATATTTTAACAAAACAAGCATATGAATTTTTGAATTTAGTTCAACATTCAAGTTTAAAATCAGGTTTGTTTTCGTTAAAAAATTGTTTAAAATAGTTAAATGAAATATTAAAAAAAATGAAATTGTCAGCCAGTTCAACACGAGAAACTTAAAATATTGGTTTTTGCAGCTAATTCAGTCATCTTCACCTTCATTTTCCTGTTTGTTTATACTCCTGTTTCACTTTTGTTCCTACTGCCCGTCTCTCCCTTCTCACACTTATCTCCAGACTTCTTCTTGTCCAGATCTATTCCACCCCCAACAATCTTCCATTCATTGAACTTTTTGAAACTTTACACGTTGAGAGAGAGGTAAGGGATTGACTCCGTGTACGCAAATTTGGAAAGGGACAATAGGGTTGAGGTCTGTTATGTCTCACCTTTATACATTATTTATTTTAAAACATTTTTGCTATTAATAAGCATATTATCTCTGGAAACACAAATCCAGCGAGAGAACTACAAAACTAAGCATCTCTGACGGTATCTGCTAGACTGAGCACCACTGGACAGATGGAAAGATTAACGTAAATAATCTATACAGAAGCCCCTGGAATCCCATAAAACTGGGTCCCTAAATCCATGAACTACTGGAACTCATTTACAAAACTTTTCTTAAACATTACATGAATATATAGTCTCATACTATAGGATTAGAACTTCTAATCCCTATTCCACGAGGAGATATCTTTGAGCTATCATGTAACTACCTTTAGGTAGGTTTTCCCCCTCTCAAAAAGGAAAATAGATTTTTCCCCGATTTAAATAAAAAACTGGATTTATTTTTATGTTTTTAAATAAATCACTGATTTTTATCCACCCTGCACAAGACTGACAACTAAATTGCTATGCCAGGTCACAAGCTTGACCACATACATTTAAAACCTTGTTATAAAAATTTAGCTTCTATAATGTCATCTTGGCCCCCTAAGAACAATGTTCTATGCTAAACACTCCAATTTCTATCTATGGTTATAAAGTTACTAGTTAAAACATAATGAGAAAGGGCTTCAATGATCTTAATGTCTCGAATAATTTGTTCCATGTTCTTCCTGCCTCAAAGAGGAAACCAGTTTTGCAGACAACTTCAAATCACATTAGTTGTGACCACCCTGAAGCTAGTTTAAAGTTTTATTGTCAGCAGGAAGACCAGAGACTCCACTTGCCCACTCACTACCATCCCAGAAATCCTGCAAATAGTGATGACATGAACCATCTGCCTCACCTTCACAGGGACACTGTGCGTGGGAAACTTGGCAACATCATATACAAAACATCCAAGGGCCCCTCGGCTTTGCAAACACACTAGGCTGCTACCATTGCCCTTACTTACTGAAGAAGGGAACTCACAGGTGCGTGGAAGTTTTACTGCAAACAACTAACGTACAAGATCTCCAGTGGTACCATGGGGCTCTGTGGCCGCCTCCCTCGCTTGCTTTTTAAGGAAAAACTAGCGCCCAGAGCCACCCCCAAAAACGTGAAGCGGACTCAGAGCGAAGAGGCGGCTACACACCGGCCTCGTGAGTCACCTCTTCGGCACCTGCGAGCGTACCGGGGTGCTCGGAGCTCCCTCGCCACCCCACCCCCGCGCAGGTTAGATTCCCCGGAAGTGTGGCGCGATCTGAGTTTGCCTCATTGCGAGGCATCAACACGGGCCTTGTCCTCGCTCAGCGCTGCGGCGTATCTCCCCGGCACCCAGCTGCCGGTCAGAGTAACCGAGCCGCCGGGGCCCTCCCCAAGGCAGGGAGCGTATCGCCGCATCCGCTCCCTTCCCACCGCGACCGACGCCTGGGTCGCGCTCCACGCCAGTCCCGCCGCACCCCGGAGCTGGGGTCAGGGCTCACCACAGGCCCGCCCAGAACCGGGGCCCGGCACCCAGAAGCGCCCCCGCAGCGGCTCGGGCGCAGACAGCAGCGGTGGCCTCCGCTCACCCCGCCCCCGCTCTGCCGCCAGCGGGAGATTGGGGGAGGGGGGGAAGCTCCATCACCAACAACACTGTTGCTGAGGGCGAGAGCCCGCCTCGTATTACCCCCCACCCCCCAGGTCCGGTCCAGTCCGGTCCGGCACGGCCATCGCCACCCCGGCGGGAACAGCATAAATCGCCCCCGCACCCCTCCCCCGCGAGCCCCTGGCTCACCCTGCCCAGGCCTGCACGGCGGACGCGCTCCCGTCTCTCCCAGCAGCAGCGATTGCACCAGCTTTGGCCGGCCACGCACAAACAGAAATTGCGTCGCTCTCCGGAACGTCACTTCCGCTAACGCCCCCTATTTCCGGAAGTTTCTGGAACGACCTCGCCCTCTTCCTTCGAAGCGGAAGTGTGGGGGGGGGGGGGCTGACAGGGAGCGCGAGCTGCGGCGCCACCTGCTGGCTGTTGGCGGCGCGCTGCGCGGCTGGGGTGCGGCGGGCGGCCTCGCGGCCGACGGGGGAGCCGGTGCGGGAGGGGAGGCATGGGCGAGGCCGTCACGGCACGTCGCAGCGCCCCCCGCGTCTCCAGCCCGTTATGGGCCCCCACCCCGAGGGCATGAGCCATGGACCGAGGTGACCCTCGGGGGGGAGGGAGTCACACGCTCCCGGGGGCACCCAGCCACAGGGCGGCCACCCCAAGAGATGGCGGTAGCCCAGTGCCAGGCTGGCCCCGTCGCGGGGTGGAGACCTGAAGGCATCCGAGCTACCCTGGGCCTGGGTGACCTGTGCTGAGGCCCATGGGGCAGACCCCAGGGCCGCTGGGCCAAGATGGATTGCACCTTGCCGACCTCAGCAGCCACAGGCCACAGTCAGATCCCCAGGGGCCTGGGCAACACTGTGGCTGCCCTAGGGTGACCAGGTAGCAAGTGTGAAAAATTGGGACGGAGTGGGGGGTAATAGGAGCCTATATAAAACAAAGCCCCAAATATTGGGACTGTCCCTGTAACATCGGGACATCTGGTCACGCTAGGCTGCCCATATCTCAATGACTGAAAAAAACCCTGGGTGTCCTGGTATATAATCGGCTGGATGTGACCTCCTACTGCAAGGCTGTGACCAATTGGACTAATGCCATCCTGAGATGTATAATCTCAGGTAGGGGTTGCCATGCCACTTTTCTAATGGCTGTTAGACCCCGGAGTTGGCGGCCCTGCCCCCTGTCCCACCTCTTCCCCCAAGGCTCCACCCCTTGCCCCATTCTCTACCTCATCCCCACAAGGCCTCACCCCTGTTGCTCTCTCTTCCCTCCTTCCCGCCCCCAGTTGTCACCTCTCAGGTATATCTGCCCACACATCCTGGGTAGTAAGCACAATTTGCATACACATGGGGGTAGGGAGAGGTTCATTTACAGGCACTCATTTGAACTTCTCCATTTCCACACACACAGTGGGTGGTTTGCTTCATTAGCACACCAGTTCTGGGAGGAGAGGAAGGGAGCTCTTCCTTTTGCATGAACAGCGGGGGTGAAAGGGAAGACCCCCCCCCCCGCATTTGAATGCATATCCAGATTGGGGGAGAGACTCCCCTTATTTGCACTAGTACATAAGAAGAAAGTCCCATCCACATGCACACACAGTGGGAGTGTTGAAGGAAAAAAAAACAGGTGCTCCCCCATTTGCAGCACATCCACCTGAGAGAGAAGAGAAGGGGAGCACCTCCCCCCCCCCCATTTGTTGCACACCTACCTAGTTCCCATGTCCCACCAAACTTTCTGAACTTTCCCCAGGTGGGAAGTCCGGAGTTGGTGGGGCAGGCAGTGGTCCGGGCTATGTTTGGCTGGGCTCTGTCCCCGATCTCACAAGGGTGGTGAGTGTTTGCTGAGTAAGCGTCTCTCAGCGGGTTAAATTCAAATTAGCAGCAAGCGGTTTCCACAGATTAAAAAAAAACAGACATCAGGGTTTATAAAATGGCACCCAGACACACAAACCAAAACCTGGACTGTCTGGGTGAAAACCAGATGGGTGCCAACCCTAATCATGGGAATCTTGAGTAGGAGAAGAGAGGTTATTTTACCTCTGTATTTGGCAATGGTGTGACCTTTGGTGGAATACAATGTCTGGTTGTGGTGCCCACAATTCAAGAAGACTGTAGATAAATTTGACCGGTTTCAGAAAAGAGCCCCAAGAATGATTAAAGGATTAGAAAATGTGCCTTATAGTGATAGACCCCAATCTCTTTAGCTTTGCAAAGAGAAGGCGAAGGGGTGACTTGATCACAGTCTGTAAGTAACTACATAGGGAACAAATATTTGCTAATTGGCTCTTCAGTCAAGTGGAGAAAGGTATAACATGACCCAATAGCTGGAAGTTGAAGCTGGACAACTTCAGACTAGAAATAAGATGTACATTTTTAACAGGGAGGGTAATTAACCATTGAAACAATTTGCTAATGGTTATGGTGGATTCTCCATCTCAGGCAATATTTAGGTTGCGATTGAATGGTTTTCAAAAAGATATGCTCTAGGAATTATTTTGGAGGAGTTCTAGAATCTATGTAATACAGAAGAGCAGACTAGATGATCACAGTGGTTGCACTGGTCTTGGGATCTATGAAATCTCTGATTTAAACTGTAAGAGCCTGCTGTCTATCTAACTCATGGTTGATACTTCACATAATTTTATTGCAAGTCTCACACCTGTTAGTGTTTTTCTTTTTCTTTCTTCTGATGTGATCCCTGAAAGTTGTGAGGAAAAGCTTGAAAAGGTGAACCTGAAGTCTCAGAAACTGGAAGGCAAATGAAAAGAACCCCAAATTTTTTTTAAAATCTCTTAATTTTTAAACCAGTCAAAATTTTTTAGAGGCATGATTTATGGTTTTTGAACTACTGTCTATCCCGGTTCTTATGTGGTCCTTATCACCATCATATCTGAGTGTGTAACTTGTGACATTATCATTCTGAGCATTGTTTCTTGTTCACAACAGATTAATTCTTTCTAGCTATTGTGCTTGCTGGTTTCAGAGGATACTGCTCACTGTAAATTCTCGAGGCAAACCCCAGACCAGCATGGTCTGATCTGAGAACAAGATCAGTTATTTCCCTCTCCAGAAGTTTTTATAGAGTCAGGTGCGGGCTTTCAAAGGGGCCAAACAGAGTTAGATGCCCACTGTGCAGTGAATTTCTATGGGGACTATTAACTCCCTTAATCCTTTTAGAAAATCCCAGCGTCAGTAGCGAAAGTACATTAATTCATTTCTTTTAATTGTTATGCCAGATTTTATCAGAGTCCAGTGCTTTGACAGCTCTGGAACATAAAGTCCTCTGTCTATTCACCAAATAAGAAGAGCACAGACAGCAGAAAAAAAATTAATCTCAACACTGTCTGAGAGGGAACTAGTGCCGTCAAAAGCACAGCTCTTTTTACGTCCATTCGGTCCTTGGTGTTTCTATTGAGGCTGCCAACGATACCAACTGTGTTAGAGAGACAAGGTGGGTGAGATAATATCTTTCATTGGATCAACTTCTGTTGGTGAGAGAGACGAGTTTTGAGTTTACACGGAGCTCTTCTTCAGCTTTGGGAAACTTACTGAAAGCAGCTCTACACTTAAAGCGCTGCATCTGTGCCACTGTAGCACTTAAGTGAAGACCCTCCTATGCCAATAGGAAAGCTTCTTCTATCAGCATAGATAATCCACCTCCCCGAGAGGAAGGAGCTGGAGAAACTCTCACATTAACAGCACTGTCTACATGGGGGATTAGGTCAGTGTAACTATGTTGCTCAGGCATGTGGATTTTTCACACCCCTGAGCAATGTAATGATGCTGATATAGGTCTGTACTGTAGTCCTGGCCTCAGAATGTCACTGGTGGAACAGATTATTTAGCATAAGTAGTTACTCCTGGGGGAATTCTGCACCAAAATTCTAAAAATTCTGTGATGATATTTTAAAATTCTGCAAAATTCTGCATATTTTATTTGTCAAAATAACACAATATAATCATGCCAGTTTCAATTATTTTGGTAATTTATTTCAAAATATCTGTCAGCAAGTATGTCTGTAACAATACAGACCCCAAAAAAAGCTTTTTTTTTGGCATATAGATTCATTATTAGACATATTAATATAGAATTTTGAGTAAGTCATTTAAATTAAAATACAGAACTGTATTTTCTGCACCCATCAGAAGCGGTGCAAAGGTTTGGGAGTGTCAAGGGTAATGGAGAAACTGAGGGAGAGGGAAGGAGCCTGGAGTGAACCAGGAAGGTTGTTGGGTGTGGGTGGGAGAGGAGAAGTATGGAACAAGTTTTTTTTGTGGGGGAGAGGCAGTATTGTTAGGGAGATCCTGGCTGATCCCAGGCCTCTCCCATTCAGTTGGGCACATCTGCCCCTATCCCTGCACTATCCCCCAATCTTGATGGATCCCTGCAGCCTCCTCCCCATGTGGCCATGCCCCTCCACTCCTATTCAGCTCCTGGCTCAACGCTGTCACCTCACTAGCTCCTGAGCCCATGCCCCAGTCTTTCCCCCCCACCGGCCATTCTGACCTCCCCACCATGTGCCCCATTCTGTCCTAACCTGGCTCTGCAGGCAGGGTGCTGTGATGAACTCCTGGAGGGATTCTGTGTCAGTGCATGCACACAGAATTTTTTTTCCCCACAGCAAATACATTCTGCCCCAGAAGTGCTGCAGTTCTGCCTTTTTCCCACCAGGGGCCACTGTGACCCCAGAACAGCCTGCTGCATTCATGCTGTTGGCTGTTCTGGCACCACAGTGGTCTCTGCTGGGTAAAAGGTGGAACAGCAGCACTTCTGGGGCAGAATGTATTTTCTGCAGAAAAAAATAAAATTCTGCAGGAGACATGAATTCTGCGCATGCACAGTGGTGCAGAATTCCCCCAGGAGTAAGTAGTTAACACATACTTCAAGGGACCATTCAAAGTGAAGTGGCCCATTAACACCCTCCAGTCATAGGAGTGAAATAAAGGAGTGGAGGGGTGGGGAGAAAGGGGGAAGGCTGCTGTTCTAGCTTTTATTTAGCTGTGACATTCTTGAGTACTGTTTCCCAGACCTGAAAAAGAGCTCTTTGTAAGCTTGAAAGCTTGTCTCACCGACTGAAGTTGCTCCAATAAAACATATTACCTCACCCACCTTGGTTCTCTAATATCTTGGGACTGAGAATGGCTAAAACACAACTGCATACAAATGTGGTAGTGATACTTACATTTGTCCACTGGAATTCCAGTGCTTTTGTAATAATTTAATATTCCCTAGCTCCTATATAGCGCTTTTCGTCTGTAGATTACTAAGCACTTTACAAAAGTACTAAATATCATTATTTCTCTTTTACATGTGGGGAAACTGAAGCAGAGGGTGGTTATAGTGTTTTTTCCAAGGTCACCCAGCAGGCCAGTGATAGAATCCAGCTCACCTAAATCCCAATCTAGTGCTTTATCCCTGAGGCCACAAATAGTCAGAAAATGTAAGCAAATGGGCAAAAGTATAGAAACAAACTAATGAAATAGTAAATTGCTAAAGTGTAGCTTAACCAGTTAGGGTTTGTTGTATCATGCTAACATAGTAACTTAAGATTCTTGATTAAAAGGTCACCATCAATTTAAAAATCTCACATCTCTCTGAACATTTTTTACCTATTACTATTACACATGGTACTGAGATGATGATGATTGAAAGAGATTAGAGAAAATAAATTGGTTTTCTCTATTTTTTCCAGTTTATTTACTTAGTGCATTTGACAGCACTTTGTATATAGTATCCCTGTCAGTTCCCCTGTTGTTTGTACATCTTTTTCATGCAGTAACAGGGGTGTGGCGGGGGGGGTGGGGAATGTGATCGCCTCATTAACCTCCTTGGTGCCAGCGTTGGGCCTGCCCATCCCATCACAGCCATAGGTAGTGGATTAGGGATAGCTCATGCTTTTAGAAGGAAGTTGATGCAGAAGCGCCATAGTTTTTATGAAAAGCAGGAAAAAGGTGATGCTGTGTGCTGGTAAGTGCTGTGTCAACGCACCTCCAACCTGAGGAAGTGAGCTCTCTGTTCCTACAAAGGCCCTCAAAAGGCATGAGGCTGAAGAACTGAATCCTCAGTTCCATTCTGTAGCAGCTAGGACATACCCGAGCTACAGTGTTTACTACAGAGTGTGAGAGGGGCACCTGGCCCACGGTTCCCAACTTGTGGTGTTTGTGGATAGTAGGGCTATGTAAATACTCCACTCCAGCTCACCCACAATCCCACCTTTATGGAATTGGTTCCATGGTCTCTATTGCCTGCTGTCCATTTCTTAGTTCAATGGACTCATGGCGTTTCTAACCTATTTGTCTCCTTATGCAGGATTTGCCCAATAAAAGTAAAATGAAATATGGCATGTTCTGAGTTATTTACTTTTTGCTTCAATTTGGAAACTGTTGAAATATACATTGGCTCTGTGTGTAGTATTACCACACAACAGGGTACATGGTTATGAGATAATCACACATCAGGTATACAGCAAGTAAGGAAAATGACTGCAGCATGACCAATGCTGGGCCACAGCCAATACAGACCCTGATGGGTGTTTTTCTCCTTTATAAAATTGGGACATGATATTTAAACCTTTAGCACAATGTATGCCTGACATTTTGGTGACTGACATTTTGGAAACTGCCAGATTTTTCACTCCAAGGAAGAAGTGCTGAGCAATATGAGTGAGGTTATTCAACAATCTCATTATGTGCTGGTATATCTGGAAGATGGTTGCATGAGGGTGCAAATATGGCTCCTTCAACATCAGCTTTTCTGTGTGGGTGACCTGAACTGATAGGAGGACTGTCAAGGCTACCAGTAATTTCATGCAATCAGTGTTCCTGCAGTAGCTTCATTATTTGTGTAGATACAACCAGAAAGAGGCCCCCCCCAAAAGTATTAATTCTCTCTCCAGTCCTTTTTAACATCTACATGCAACCACTAGGTGAACTGGTCAGATGACAAGGACTCAAGAGCCAGCAACACGCAGATGGTACACAGCTGTAATGATCCTTCACTACATACAACCATACCACTACCACTAAGATGGCCAGTGCTTGGATGAGATCAGCTCATGGATGCAGAACAGCAGGCTGAAGCTTAGCCTGAGCAAAAAGAGATGAAACTGATGGGCAGAGAAGAATATTTTGAGGTGTTTGCAGCTATGATATAGTCTCCTTTGGCTGATGGTTCACATCCACAATTGATC
The DNA here is from genome assembly GCF_965152235.1 of Eretmochelys imbricata. NCBI lineage: Eukaryota > Metazoa > Chordata > Testudines > Cheloniidae > Eretmochelys > Eretmochelys imbricata. The sequence continues at coordinate 249,730,741 of NC_135573.1, forward strand.
AGTTCAATCCATAGTCTAGGAGTACTCTGGGATTCCTTGCTGATGCTGAACTGTCACATTACAATGGCTGCACATAATGCTTTTTATCATCTCTGGTTGTCTAGGAGACACTCTCCCATCCTGGCAGATGAAGACATGACTTTAGTTATTCATGCCTTCATCGTCTTTCATCAGCTGGACTACAGCAGTGTAATATACCAGGGCATGAAATCTTAAACACTTCGGAAACTCCAACTAGTACAAAACACTTCAGTGCCTCTCCTCAGCAACACAGGCTACCATGAGCACATCACTCTTGTCCTCCATTCTCTACAATGGCTTCTTATGGAATTTTAGATCAAGCTCAGGGTCTCAGTCCTTATCTTCAAAGTGCTCCATGACCTGGGTCTAGGATACCTGATGCTCTGGAACGAAGACCATGGTTGACAAGTTTGTTCCTCTGGCAAAATAGAACTCTCAACAATAGGAGTTGTTGTCCAGTAGACAGAACTTTCTCTGGGGTTGGTCTGAGACTTGGCATGAGCTCCCCCAAGAACTAAGGGCCATCACATACCTCACCACTTTCCGCTCCAAGCGCAAGGCGCATTCTTTTGAACTGTCCTCTCCAACATAAACATGTAGCAACAGCACAGGGGAGCATCAGGTTATGTACTAGTTGGAGTTTCCTAAGTACTTAAGGTTTCATGCCCTGGGTATATTACATTGCTGTAGTCTGGCTCTGTGCAGGGACCCAGCAGTCACCCCCTCCCATCCTGGTCATGCCTGAGACAGCAACACAGGGTAGCCCTGTGACCAGGTTCCACTGCCTGCACAGGAGATAAGAGGCTCGGGCACTCGCATTCCTGCCCAATGCAGGACCCTCTGCCAGACTCCCACTGCTGTAGGCTGGGAGGGGAGTCCCCAGGACCTTCCTGAGCTCCCTGCCCTGGGGTGGGTAGCAACAGGTATGGGGCTACAGCCCAGATACTGGGGCTTTCCATGAAGAGTGGGGGTGCTTGAGGGCCCATGGAGCTGCGCGTTACCTTCCCTTGCGCTTTCTACACTGCAACCTGCCCTGGCATGGGGGACTCAGGCTCAGCACATCCCAGCACTTCCTTTTGTGCCTGCAGACCTGCCTGTGGCTGGCTCTGCCCTCTGCAAATCATACAGCAAGCCAAGCTATACCCCACCATCTTCACTCTGGGCCAGGTACCCTACTGAAAATGGGTCCTCTCACTAGGCCCCCTCTTTAGGAAACTTCTGGTTGTGACCCTGAACAGGTATATTTATTTAATAACAATAAAAATCAAACTGTACCATAACAAAACCACTGCACACACTTCTCCCTTTGGGGAGAGGACGAGAGAACAAACGCCATGTGACAGATGTTAGTCATGTTGTTTAATGCTGTATTAAAAGGCCCTCAGATACTATGGTGATGAGCATTTTATAAAAACCTATAGAGAAGAGAATTTTCCTCTGTTCTGCTCCAGCTCTACGTAATTTAGCATTTACAGTATGGCATATGCAGAATCAGCAGTCTTTCAATGTGCTGAGACAGAATTTTCCAACACAGAGTCTTTTTCCTAGTTTGAATCAATATTTTTCTTAGGAATGACACTTCTTGATATTGAAGATTGGAGAAACCCCCCCTGTAAATTATGGGTGTCTGAACTGAGTTAGGAACCCTAAGATCTCTCCTTGTCTCCTTTTCTTTATAATTAAATATTTGTGTTTATTTATATTTGTAATTCTCCCGACTCACACGCAAGAGCGTGAATATCAACCTCAGGGCAGACTGTTAAAAATCAGGGCACAAACCCTAATTGGTTGTGAGCGCTAAACTTAGATTTCATAGGAAGACTGGCATATTTGGCAGAGAAGAGGCTGTCGTCAGCAGTTTAACAACATATAAGAGCTGATATGTAAGGCACGGCTAAGCTATGGAAAGATTTATAGGCAAAAATCATTAAATTTGTGTTTGATGCAGTCGCCAAGAAGGAGCCAATGGTATTCAGAAACTAGAGAGGATATTGAAACTGGAGCGCACAGTTTCTCCTTGCCTAGTACTTGTGTTGGGGGGGAAAATCCCCTTCAAAAGGATACCCAACCCACTGTAGGCATTCTAGGCTTCTGTTGGTCACTTATGTCTGTGAGTTTTGGAGTCTTCCAAGTCACCACACCATTGAATTGCTCCATGGGTCCAGCTGTTGGTCCAGATATGTGGGATGGGGAGACTTTCTCAGGCTTGTTGGCAGCTGGGAGAACCTTAGACTTTTGGGATGGCTCACTTTGGGGATTAGTAAGCCTGGTAAGATAGAACAGGAAAGTTATAGGTTATAGGTTCTGGAAAGTCCCCTTCATATCATATTAGGAAGCCCTCCCTAGAAGGGACGGAGCAGTCCAAGGGGCCTGAAGAATGTCCACGTCTCCTTTCCCTATCCAGAGGAGGCTTGCTGTAGTGGTCTAGGGCCTGAGGGAGTACAACCAGAAGGTGTCCAGAGGGGTGGGAAGCTCTTTCAACATCCAGGCATTCTGTATATTTATCTATCATGGAGGCTCCCTCCAACCACTGGTAGACTGAGTCCAGATTGAAGGAGTAGCTGACCAAGCAAGGCTTCTGCCACATCTTTTACCTGAATCTGAACAAGATGACAGAGCCATCAGAGGATGCGACTGTGACAACCTGGGAGTCTGGCTGTACAATTTATGAATTCTGTCTGAGATTGAATGCTCTGTATGTAACTTTACCAAGCCACAAACTCCAGTTTGAATGTGCAACCTCTTTGCACAGGTGGCGGAGGGGGCTTAGCCCCTTTAAATCTACTTCTGCTTTATTTTCTGAGCCACGCGTGGGCATGCCAAGCTCACCGGGCAAAGCCCCACAGCCAGTGGTGCTGGGGACAGGAAGAGGGATGGTTGGGGACGGGGAGCTCGTGTGTGTGTGGACATGCACAAATGATACTGTCAGTGGCTCCTCCAAATCTGAGATGGGTGAGAGCCAGCTGGCTGGAATGGGGCATGTGGTCCAGCCCCCTGGGACAGGAGCCACTGCTTCAGCGGGAGTGTGGGCTGGGCTTAGCACCCCCAAGAATATTTTCACCAGCCACATATGCCTCTTTGCCTTCTCTGCTAGCTATTGGCCTCCATTTTGGACTGAAATTCCAAAGGCTTGTAGCAAAAGAACAACAAAAGATGTTTGTTGACAAAGTGCCGTCCTACTGAAAAGGAATAGCTCTAAACAGTAGACTGGTTCCCAACCAGGAGAACTTTCAGGGGCACGAAATCAGCTGGCAGGGGTCTCTAGTCAGCTCAGAGCAGGTACTGAAAGTTATAAAAGGGCAGGAGCTGCTCTTTTTAGGGGCCCATTTTTCTTCAGCTCAAGAGAAGGGAGAAGCAAGCCAACAGGTAGGTGCCACTGCCAGCTGAGACGAGGGGAGCACGGCTTACTTCCCTGAACACAGCTGGTCCCCAAGGACTCCAAAGGGAAGGGTGAGGTCCAATTCTCAGACAGAGGATCTGCATCCTGGCTGTGCACCTAGGGATCCCGAGACTGAGGCAGTAGCTGGGCTCCAGTAAAGCTGTGGACTCTTAAAACACCTGGGGCCCCAGTGGCTGGGTTCTTTAACAGCAGTCTAGTGAGGGCTGGGGTGGGGGGTACTCAGCTGGTACCTATAACAGTCAAGAAAGGAGCATCCTTTTGAAAGAAGTTACTCCTCCATGTATCAGGTGAAAATAGCCTTTAGTCATAAGAAATAAATCCCTAGTACTGTAGGATAAAAAAATTTGGTACTTGGGTCTAACTTTTTCACCTGATGTCAGCACTTAAAATGATGGGTGTTACTCTATCGTGAAAATAATGTGGCATCATTCCATGAGGTATAAGCCACTCACATAGTTCCCAGCTTTCTGGATTAATTTTTATGATATATGAAGGTCAGATATGGATAAACCCAACAGACTTGTAGAAATGTTGGGAAAAGGCTACATTAGAGACATTAATATAGTACTCCTGACATAGTAATGATTATGGCCTTTCTTGCATGCTGTGCCTGCTGCTTAATGCATCTAGTTTTTCTATTTACAGATAGCAGTTATTTTTGGAATTAGCAAAAGGATAGGAGATGCATCAAAGACTGTTCTTAAAGTTAAATATAGTACAACCAGCAAAGCAATTCTGGAAAGTACCATTTAATTAAACACTACCATTAACTTCTTGTTGATAGCTTATCAGAAACAATTAGATCTGAAATATTGGCAGTACACTGAACATTTCAGACTCCAAACAGACTCTTAACAGAAATATTTAAAGCACAAAAAGGAAAAAGAAGAAATAAGCAGCTTTCATCATAGTCTCCTGAGCTTCTCTACAATTTTTCATCAGAACTGTATTAATACATGCTGCCCAGCAACTTCTCTTGAATCCGGCTGCCTTTACATACATCCAGACTCCGATTTGTAATTCAGGCCCAGATCCTCAAAAGTATTTGGGCTCCTAATTTCCATTGCTACAACAACAATGCATAGTGAAATCTATGGAAGTTAGGAATCTAAATACCTTTGAGGATCTGGGCCTAATAGCCTAGATTGAATGGATGTTCGTTGACGCAACTCAAGCAAGAACAGCCAACTCCATGTGTCCTGGGAGTTTTTCATGGAGCACCAGTAGGGACTCCACTGATCATACCTTGTCTATGGACCAGTCTGAGAATTGCTGCTGTGGATTATCCACAGATCTGGCAGAGGTTCCTTATTAGTTGCGTTCAGAGCTTCATCAATTATGCTGAACATTCCACTTTCATTAACTTGATCTATGATTTGCTTTCTTATCCATAGGCCCACACCAGATATTAGTTAATTCTGTATAGTTTTTGATCAATTGGTAGTATTACATGGAGTATTTACAAACTGTCTCTGCAGCACTTTGCCTCCTGCATCAACCCTGAGCCCTAGCAATGCTTGAAAATGACCAGGATTCTCCAGTAGTAAGAGGTTAGTCAAATCACCATGGTTATCCCTTAATCTGACATTTGTTCTCACTCAGAGGGTCAGATCCTCAGCTTGTGTAAATGGACAGAACTTCATCAATGATGTCCAGTTACAGCAACTGAGGAACTAGCCCTGCATTTTTAGAACATTTTTGGTTTCAGTAAAGAACAAAATGGTCAGATACATAGATGAACATAATTTGTTGAGGAAGAATCAACATGGGTTTTTGTAAAGGGAAATCATGCCTCGCCAATCTACTAGAATTCTTTGAGGGGGGTTGTCATAAATATAAAGGGAAGGGTAAACCCCTTTGAAATCCCTCCTGGCCAGGGGAAAGCTCCTCTCACCTGTAAAGGGTTAAGAAGCTAAAGGTAACCTCGCTGGCACCTGACCAAAATGACCAATGAGGGGACAAGATACTTTCAAAAGCTGGGAGGAGGGAGAGAAACAAAGGGTCTGTGTCTGTCTGTATGCTGCTTTTGCCAGGGACAGAACAGGAATGGAGTCTTAGAACTTTTAGTAAGTAATCTAGCTAGGTATGTGTTAGATTATGATTTCTTTAAATGGCTGAGAAAAGAATTGTGCTGAATAGAATAACTATTTCTGTCTGTGTATCTTTTTTGTAACTTAAGGTTTTGCCTAGAGGGGTTCTCTATGTTTTTTAATCTAATTACCCTGTAAGATATCTACCATCCTGATTTTACAGGGGGGATTTCTTTATTTCTATTTACTTCTATTTTCTATTAAAAGTCTTCTTGTAAAAAACTGAATGCTTTTTCATTGTTCTCAGATCCAAGGGTTTGGGTCTGTGGTCACCTATGCAAATTGGTGAGGCTTTTTATCCAACATTTCCCAGGAAAGGGGGGGTGCAAGTGTTGGGAGGATTGTTCATTGTTCTTAAGATCCAAGGGTCTGGGTCTGTAGTCACCTAGGCAAATTGGTGAGGCTTTTTACCAAACCTTGTCCAGGAAGTGGGGTGCAGGGTTTTGGGAAGTATTTTGGGGGGAAAGACGCGTCCAAACAGCTCTTCCCCAGTAACCAGTATTAGTTTGGTGGTGGTAGCGGCCATTCCAAGGACCACGGGTGGAATACTTTGTACCTTGGGGAAGTTTTGACCTAAGCTGGTAAAGATAAGCTTAGGAGGTTTTTCATGCAGGTCCCCACATCTGTACCCTAGAGTTCAGAGTGGGGGAGGAACCTTGACATGGTGGCATAGTGGTGGGATTAACCTGAAATCATTTTGAGATCCAGTTGAGATTTTTTGAACTAGAAATACAGATTTTAAAAAGAAATTATTTTTTCCTTTGGAAAGGAAGTCCAGAAAGCAGTTGAAACTGAAAGCAGATTGTTTTTCTCTGCTTTGTGGCCAAGCAGAGACAAAAGGGGATTATCTTGTGAATTGCAGGTTTTCTTTGCCTGGAGGCAGGGTACTTAACTCCTGCAGGGAAATTCACAGTCTTCCAACCCAGAGGTTTTTTTTTTTTTTCCTTCCTAAAAGTAAATAGGGGGTGTGTGCTCTACCCATTTGCCTGGAGACAAAAGTGGCAGGGGTTTTTTTTTTAGGATTTTTATTTTTTTGTTTTACAAGGAGCACAGGTTTGAAAGGGAATTTTTTTTTCTTTGGGCTGGGTAAGCAGGTTTCCAAGTAGTTGGAGGTTTTTTGCTTTAATTTGGGCCCAGAGCAGAGACAAGGGAATTGTCTTTTTCTGTAGGCTGACAATCACTATCAGAGAATAGGTATTCTATTCCAGCACAGCAAAATTTTACAGCCAAGTTTTGTTTGTTTATTTCTAAACCTCGGGTGTAAAGTTAGTTAAAAACAGAGAGGTTAGAATGGCAAAATCCGCGGCTCGACTACAGCTCGAATTAGCCAAATTTCAGGCTGAGGAAAGACAAAGGGAACATGAAAGACAGATAGAACTCATGCGGCTGAAGAAGGAACAAGAAAGGGAGGCAGCGAGAGAAGCAGAACAACACCAAGCGGCTGCTCACAGGAGAGCTATGGAAGCGAGGGACAAAGAACTGGAGGAGAAGGAAAAAGAGAGGAAGTATGTGGAGGAGATGGAGAAGATAAAGGCTCAGCAGAATATCCCAACAAACCCTAGTAATCCTTCTCCAAGTACCACTTCCCATCCCAGAAAGTTCCCCACCTACAAGGCAGGCGATGATACTGAGGCCTTCCTAGAAAACTTCGAAAGGGCCTGCCTTGGGTACAACATCTCTACTGACCAATACATGGTAGAGCTGAGGCCTCAGCTCAGTGGACCCTTAGCTGAGGTGGCAGCTGAAATGCCTAAAGAACACATGAACAAGTATGAACTGTTTAAATCCAAGGCGAGAGTCAGAATGGGGATAACACCCGAGCAATCTCGTCGGAGGTTCAGAGCCCTAAGGTGGAAACCAGACGTGTCATTTACCCGACATGCCTACCACATTATGAAACATTGGGATGCCTGGATATCAGGAGCAAGTGTTGAATCTCCAGTAAATTTGCCCTTCCTAATGCAAATGGAACAATTCTTAGAGGGTGTTCCTGAGGAAATAGAAAGATACATCCTAGACGGGAAACCCAAAACTGTAATCGAGGCAGGAGAGATTGGAGCCAGATGGGTGGAGGTGGCAGAGAAGAAGAAAACTGGTCGCAGTTGGAGCGGAGACCAGAAGGGACCACCCCAGACCACACCCTATTCCCGGGGGCCGCCCAAAGCCCCATCTACCTCCCAAAGAACCCTCCAGACCCCTTATCGTCCCACCACCCCATTCTCCAGCAAACCTCCTCGCCCCAGTGACCCGTCAGCTGGACGATGTTTTAAATGTAACGAGCTGGGACATGTAAAGGCCAACTGCCCCAAGAACCCCAACAGATTACAGTTCATTGCACCGGAATCACACCAGAGGTCCACAGGCCCAGATACCTCCCAGATACCCTTGGAGCGGAGGGAAACTGTGAGTGTGGGCGGGAAGAAGGTCACCGCGTGGAGGGACACCGGAGCACAAGTGTCAGCTATCCATGCTTCCTTAGTGGACCCCAATTTAATCAACCCAGAGATCCAAGTGACGATTCAACCCTTCAAGTCCAACTCTTTCAATTTGCCTACAGCCAAGTTGCCTGTCCAGTACAAGGGCTGGTCAGGAATGTGGACTTTTGCAGTCTATGATGATTATCCCATCCCCATGCTGTTGGGGGAAGACTTGGCCAATCATGTGAAGCAGGCCAAGAGGGTGGGAATGGTCACCCGCAGCCAGGCTAAACAAGCCGTGAGGCCTAGCTCTGTTCCGGAAACTTCTATCAGGACCCAGTCAGAGGTGATGGACCCGGACCCCAGGCCAATGTCTGCAACAGCAGTAGTGAATCCAGTCCCAGAGACCCAGACGGAACCAGTCCCAGAACCGGAACCAGCCGAACAACCAACACCAGACCCCGTGCCAGCACTGAATCCAGTACTTGCAACCTCAACACCAGAGGGCCCCACCGAACCTGAACTGGCAGCAGCCGATAACCCTACACAAGAGGCTCAGCCGGAGCCTGAATCCCAACCTAGTGCACCAGCGGAGAGCGGTTCACAGTCAACAGAAACAGCTCCATCCCCTATATCGCTTCCAGAGGGACCAAGCCTAGGTCCACAATCCAATGAGGAACTGATGTCCCCAGCATCAAGGGAACAGTTCCAGACCAAACAGGAAGCAGATGAAAGCCTCCAGAGAGCTTGGACGGCGGCACGGAGCAACCCACCGCCTCTCAGCTCTTCTAATCGATCCAGGTTTGTTGTAGAAAGAGGACTTTTATACAAGGAAACTCTTTCTGGTGGACACCAGGAAGACTGGCATCCTCAGAGACAGTTGGTAGTTCCAACTAAATACCGGGCCAAGCTCTTGAGCTTAGCCCACGATCACCCTAGTGGCCATGCTGGGGTGAACAGGACCAAAGACCGTTTGGGGGGATCATTCCACTGGGAGGGAATGGGCAAGGATGTTTCTACCTATGTCCAGTCTTGTGAGGTGTGCCAAAGAGTGGGAAAACCCCAAGACCAGGTCAAAGCCCCTCTACAACCACTCCCCATCATTGAAGTTCCATTTCAGCGAGTAGCTGTGGATATTCTGGGTCCTTTTCCGAAAAAGACACCCAGAGGAAAGCAGTACATACTGACTTTCATGGATTTTGCCACCCGATGGCCGGAAGCAGTAGCTCTAAGCAACACCAGGGCTAAAAGTGTGTGCCAGGCACTAGCAGACATTTTTGCCAGGGTAGGTTGGCCCTCCGACATCCTCACCGATGCAGGGACTAATTTCCTGGCAGGAACTATGAAAAACCTTTGGGAAGCTCATGGGGTAAATCACTTGGTTGCCACTCCTTACCACCATCAAACAAATGGCATGGTGGAGAAGTTTAATGGAACTTTGGGGGCCATGATACGTAAATTCGTAAATGAGCACTCCAATGATTGGGACCTAGTGTTGCAGCAGTTGCTCTTTGCCTACAGAGCTGTACCACACCCCAGTTTAGGGTTTTCCCCATTTGAACTTGTATATGGCCGTGAGGTTAAGGGGCCATTGCAGTTGGTGAAGCAGCAATGGGAGGGATTTACACCTTCTCCAGGAACTAACATTCTGGACTTTGTAACCAACCTACAAAACACCCTCCGAACCTCTTTAGCCCTTGCTAGAGAAAACTTACAGGATGCTCAAAAAGAGCAAAAAGCCTGGTATGATAAACATGCCAGAGAGCGTTCCTTCAAAGTAGGAGACCAGGTCATGGTCTTAAGGGCGCTCCAGGCCCATAAAATGGAAGCATCGTGGGAAGGGCCATTCACGGTCCAGGAGCGCCTGGGAGCTGTTAATTATCTCATAGCATTCCCCACCTCCAACCGAAAGCCTAAGGTGTACCATATTAATTCTCTAAAGCCCTTTTATTCCAGAGAATTAAAGGTTTGTCAGTTTACAGCCCAGGGAGAAGATGATGCTGAGTGGCCTGAAGGTGTCTACTACGAAGGGAAATGTGCTGGTGCTGTGGAAGAGGTGAACCTCTCCATGACCCTTGGGCGTATGCAGCGACAGCAGATCCAGGAGCTGTGCACTAGCTACGCGCCAACGTTCTCAGCCACCCCAGGACTGACTGAACGGGCATACCACTCCATTGACACAGGTAATGCTCACCCAATTAGGGTCCAACCTTACCGGGTGTCTCCTCAAGCTAAAACTGCTATAGAACGGGAGATCCAGGATATGTTACAGATGGGTGTAATCCGCCCCTCTGAAAGTGCATGGGCATCTCCAGTGGTTCTAGTTCCCAAACCAGATGGGGAAATACGTTTTTGCGTGGACTACCGTAAGCTAAATGCTGTAACTCGCCCAGACAACTATCCAATGCCACGCACAGATGAACTGTTAGAGAAACTGGGACGGGCCCAGTTCATCTCTACCTTGGACTTAACAAAGGGGTACTGGCAGGTACCGCTAGATGAATCTGCCAAGGAAAGGTCAGCCTTCATCACACATCTCGGGCTGTATGAATTTAATGTACTCCCTTTCGGGCTGCGAAATGCACCCGCCACTTTCCAAAGACTTGTAGATGGTCTCCTAGCGGGATTAGGAGAATATGCAGTCGCCTACCTTGACGATGTGGCCATATTTTCGGATTCCTGGGCAGACCACCTGGAACATCTACAAAAAGTCCTTGAGCGCATAAGGGAGGCAGGACTAACTGTTAAGGCTAAGAAGTGTCAAATAGGCCTAAACAGAGTGACTTACCTTGGACACCAGGTGGGTCAAGGAACTATCAGCCCCCTACAGGCCAAAGTGGATGCTATCCAAAAGTGGCCTGTCCCAAAGTCAAAGAAACAGGTTCAATCCTTCTTAGGCTTGGCCGGTTATTACAGACGATTTGTACCGCACTGCAGCCAAATCGCTGCCCCACTGACAGACCTAACCAAAAAGAAACAGCCAAATGCTGTTCAGTGGACCGGAAAGTGTCAGAAGGCCTTTAACAAGCTTAAAGCGACACTCATGTCTGACCCTGTACTAAGGGCCCCAGACTTTGACAAACCGTTCCTAGTAACCACAGATGCATCCAAGCATGGTGTGGGAGCAGTTTTAATGCAGAAAGGACCTGATCAAGAATTCCACCCTGTAGTGTTTCTCAGCAAAAAACTGTCTGAGAGGGAAAGCCACTGGTCAGTCACTGAAAAAGAATGTTATGCCATTGTCTACGCTCTGGAAAAGCTACGCCCATATGTTTGGGGACGGCGTTTCCACCTGCAAACTGACCATGCTGCACTGAAGTGGCTTCACACCGTCAAAGAAACTAACAAAAAACTTCTTCGGTGGAGTTTAGCTCTCCAAGAGTTTGATTTCGACATCCAACACATCTCAGGAGCTTCTAACAAAGTGGCTGATGCACTCTCCCGTGAAAGTTTCCCAGAATCAACTGGTTAAAATCGTCCTTGAGATGTGGAAAATATTGTTAGTCTTTATGTACTTGGTAGTATATTTAGAGATGCATGTGTCTTATTAACTCTGTTTTTCCTAGAGCTCCAGGAAGAAATCCCAGCCAGTGTTTCACCCTAGCTGAGATTTGGGGGGCGTGTCATAAATATAAAGGGAAGGGTAAACCCCTTTGAAATCCCTCCTGGCCAGGGGAAAGCTCCTCTCACCTGTAAAGGGTTAAGAAGCTAAAGGTAACCTCGCTGGCACCTGACCAAAATGACCAATGAGGGGACAAGATACTTTCAAAAGCTGGGAGGAGGGAGAGAAACAAAGGGTCTGTGTCTGTCTGTATGCTGCTTTTGCCAGGGACAGAACAGGAATGGAGTCTTAGAACTTTTAGTAAGTAATCTAGCTAGGTATGTGTTAGATTATGATTTCTTTAAATGGCTGAGAAAAGAATTGTGCTGAATAGAATAACTATTTCTGTCTGTGTATCTTTTTTGTAACTTAAGGTTTTGCCTAGAGGGGTTCTCTATGTTTTTTAATCTAATTACCCTGTAAGATATCTACCATCCTGATTTTACAGGGGGGATTTCTTTATTTCTATTTACTTCTATTTTCTATTAAAAGTCTTCTTGTAAAAAACTGAATGCTTTTTCATTGTTCTCAGATCCAAGGGTTTGGGTCTGTGGTCACCTATGCAAATTGGTGAGGCTTTTTATCCAACATTTCCCAGGAAAGGGGGGGTGCAAGTGTTGGGAGGATTGTTCATTGTTCTTAAGATCCAAGGGTCTGGGTCTGTAGTCACCTAGGCAAATTGGTGAGGCTTTTTACCAAACCTTGTCCAGGAAGTGGGGTGCAGGGTTTTGGGAAGTATTTTGGGGGGAAAGACGCGTCCAAACAGCTCTTCCCCAGTAACCAGTATTAGTTTGGTGGTGGTAGCGGCCATTCCAAGGACCACGGGTGGAATACTTTGTACCTTGGGGAAGTTTTGACCTAAGCTGGTAAAGATAAGCTTAGGAGGTTTTTCATGCAGGTCCCCACATCTGTACCCTAGAGTTCAGAGTGGGGGAGGAACCTTGACAGGGGTCAACAAGCATGTGGACAATGGGGAACCAGTGGATATAGTATACTTAGATTTTCAGAAAGCCTTTGACAAGGTCCCTTACCAAAGGCTCTTAAGCAAAGTAAGCTGTTAATGGGATAAGAGGGAAGGTCCTGTCATGGATTGGTAACTAGTTAAAAGATTGGAAACAAAGGGTAGGAATAAATGTTCAGTTTTCAGAATGGAGAGCAGTAAATAGTGGTGTCCCCCAGGGGTCTGTTCTGGGACCAGTCCTATTCAACATATTCATAAATGATCTGGAAAAAGGGGTAAACAGTGAGGTGGCAAAATTTGCAGATGATACAAAACTACTCAAGATAGTTAAGTCCCAGGCAGACTGAGAAGAGCTACAAAAGGATCTCATAAAACCGGGTGACTCGGTAACAAAATGGCAGATGAAATTAAATGTTGATGAATGCAAAGTAATGCACATTGGAAAACAATCCCAACTATACATATAAAATGATGGGGTCTAAATTAGCTGTTACCACTCAAGAAAGAGCTCTTGGAGTCATTGTGGATTGTTCTCTGAAAACATCCACTCAATGTGCAGCGGCAATCAAAAAACCAAACAGAACGTTGGGAATCATTAAGGAAGGGATAGATAATGAGACAGAAAATATCATATTGCTGCTACAGAAATCCATGGTATGCCCACATCTTGAATACAGATGTGGTCACCGCATCTCAAAAAACATATATTGGATTTGGAAAAAGTTCAAAAAAGGACAACAAAAATGATTAGGGGTACGGAACAACTTCCATATGAAGAGTGATTATTAAAACTCGGGCTTTTCAGCTTGGAAAAGAGATGACTAAGTGGGGATATGATGGAGGTCTATAAAATCATGACTGGTGTGGAGAAAGTAAATAAGGAAGTGTTATTTACTCTCTCTCATAACACAAGAACTAGGGGTCACCAAATGAAATTAATAGGCAGCAGGTTTAAAACAAACAAACAGAAGCATTTTTTCACACAACACACAGTCAACCTGTGGAACTCCTTGCCAGAGGATGTTGTGTAGGCCAAGACTATAACAGTTCAAAAAGAACTAGATAAGTTCCTGGAGGATCGGTCCATCAATGGCTATTAGCCAGGATGAGCAGGGATGGTGTCCCTAGCCTCCGTTTGCCAGAAGCTGGGAATGGGTGACAAGGGATGGATCACTTGATGATTACCTGTTCTGTTCATTCCCTCTGGGGCACCTGGCATTGGCCACTGTCGGAAGCCAGGATACTGGGCTATATGGACCTTTGGTCTGACCCAGTATGGCTGTTCTTATGTTCAGTTATTTGTTTTTGGTCATCTTTATGGAATTGGTGGTTAGGTTAGCTGACCTGTGACAGGCCGGAAAGAATAGTAGCTACTATTGGAAGGAGCTGCTCCAGTTAAGAGCGGAATTTCAGTAGCACAGCAGTATTCTCAGTTCATGACTGGGCTCCCATTGGTTCCTGTCCTGCTCTTCACTTTTCCTTTAAATGGGCAGGATATTGGTGTTGCACTGCAGATTAACTGAAAGTGCTAAAAGTACTGGATCTCTGCCCCATATGTATATTACAAAAAAATCCCATCCTAGAAACCCACACAATTCTCCTCCAGTCATTTGTCCATATTCTATCCTAGGAAAAGCAACAAAATGGCACTTCTCTGTGAAATACCAGCACCATTCACAATCACACAGGAGATACCAAAAGAGATGCAGGTAATTCTAAAAAGCTTTTTGAAAATTTCTGTGAGTTTTTTTTGTTTGTTTTTTTAAGAATACAGTTTTGCATTAATAATATATTAAAGGTGATCACTGTAGTTATCCTTAAAGGTACAAGAATTAAGAGACCCAGAATAAACAGGTTTCCTGTTCCACAGATGGACCTCTGCCATAATAAAATTTAGGGAAAAGGATTTGAGGCTAGAGCCTCGCCAGTAGATGAAACTGTGCTGTGTGGGGTATTTACACCGTTTTATTTTCCATCGTAGCCCCATAATTCATGAGGATGGTTTGTTCTTATTACAGTCCTAAGGAGCCCCAATCAACGATTGGGGCCCTATTATTGCTAGGCATACTGATTTTGCAAGTTTCCATGTATAATCTGCATAGGAGCCAAGATCAAACATGATAAACATTCAGTTTAGTTAAAGCATTTGTGCAAAACATCTGTGGAGACCCACACAGTTTAAGTTTCAGTGAATTCTTTGATTATGTCCTGCTAAATAAATAACCAACAGAAGGCCTCATTCAGATGGGTGGAATGGATGCCAGCCAGTGAAATGCCTCCTCATATTCTTATGAAAATGATCTATTTTTCCCCTCTATGCCGCAGAGACAGCAGATTTATTGTCTGAACAGATTTCCACACATTTTCCAGAAGTAATGTGTGACTCTTACAGGGAAGTCACTAGTGTTGCAGGTGACATTTCACCGAGATAACGAGAGATAATTTTGTCTAAGGAATTGGGAGAATGGCAGCAAGGGATACAGATTAGTTCTGATAAAAATGGAAACAGTTATTGAATCATAGCAAAAATAAAGAAAAAATCAAACACATTTTATAGCAACTGAATACCCCATAAGGCAGGAAATTTTGAAACTGAAAAAATTGCTTTAAAAATGTTTAGAAATTAGCTAATCCTCTGAATATCTTCAACTGCCCTTATCACTTCCACAGTGTGGCCAGTGATCGAGTTCCGGTATGACCCTGTAATGTTGTTACCATTTGTTCAGTGGCTCACCGAAACATTTCTTCTAAAACAGCTTCTTCTCTTTTTCACTCTCAGATGTTATAACAGGCAGTCCTGACACCAGCTACTAGGGACAGTTGAGCCAACAGAATTCACACCAGGATTGAATTTGGCTTAATAGGAAATCTAAACATCTAACATTACATGATAGTTTAAAAACAACACTCCCCATCTCTGCCCCAGTGGTTCATACAATAATCTGGGAAGCAGTGGCAGGATCAAAGAGCCACAGGGAAACCCTGGCTTAAAATTCAAGCTTCTGCTGGCTCTGTCATGAGATTATAGATACTGCAAATACACACATACTTATCACTATGCATGGAAGTCGTCTCACTGGCTTCAATGGGGCTACTCAGCTAGCGGAGTGTTAAGCATGCATATAAGAGTTTGCGGGCTCATGGCGCTATGTCCGTAACACACACTAATTTCAGCAAGGTTCTGAAACGGCTCAAGATCAATTCTTGAAAACTCTTGCCGCTAGCTACATTTTTGCTGGCAGGCGATGGCCTCTGCAGGGTAAAAAAACCAAAACAAATTTGACGAGCTCTTGAAAACCATTCTCTAACTAGCATACCACATGGAACCTATTAATGAATATTGTGAAGCAGTGGATTCTAAGTTAAGAGAATAGCAAGAAGAGCATGAAGGAAAAGAAACAGGCAGACAAACTTACACTTCAAAGGCATATCTTCTTAAGAGCTAAAATAGAACTTCTTGAAGAAGTTCTGTGAGGAGAATTCATTCCTGTGCTTGCTTCTTCAAAGGGTAACATTCTCTACGAGTGCTCTCTCTCTCTCATGCTTCCATTCACTGAAGGAGGGTTTTGTTCTTCCCAATGGCATAGGATAAACTGTTTAAAAAGGGGATCATTGATGTTTAGGCTGGTTTTTCAAAGATACGCAAAGAAAATGAAGCCTACAAGGCACAGTTTGACTGATGGTGTGCTTGGGAAATTTTGAGCTTGAGAATAAGGTTGCAGGTTTCATGCTAGAGGTGGGCAATTCTGTCACAGGATCAGAGAATCATGGAGATGTAGCAGCCTCTACTCATTATAGGGTACAAATAACCTCCACATTATGAAGCCCTGTTTTAGTCTCATATAACTTTATCTTGGAAAATTTCATGTGTTTTGAAAGTGACCAGATTTACTCCAAAAACGAAAGAAAAATGTTGCTGAAAACTTTCAAGAAAAGTCAAAATTGCTTTATTCTCAAAATCTAAGGTAACTAAAAATACAGCTATCCTGCTCTGTGTCTACACATCATAATCATTGCTGCTTCTCCTTCAATTAGAGGCAAATTGTCATAGAAAACAGAAAAATATTAACACACGCTTCTACATGTCAGGGCTATTACTCACACAGATTTAGGTATACACCTACATTTATTTTGTATAATTATAATTAAGTACAGAACAAACGTTATTTCACTTCTCACAATAATGACCCAAGAAAAACAATTTTCCTGTTTTGTCCAAGTGTTGTATCATTTTTCACCCTGTAGGAAAAGTTCACAGCTGCCCACTAACATTTTACAAATAGTTTTTGGGTTTAAACAGACTGAAATTCAGCATTAGCTCATTGTACTTCTCAACATGCTCACTGTGAATTCCAAACCCTTTTGTGGTTCGTATTAGGAAGCTGATATTAGATTTGCTTTAAGAGATGCTGAAAAATTGTCCAGACCACTGCCAACAGCACCAGTAAACAAATTTTATTTTAATTATGGGTGTAAGCAGGGTCTGAATGAGCTCTCCCCTGACATCTAGTGATGAGCTGAGGAAGGGGACTTCAGGAGCCAACCTTGTTTGCACCGTGCCGAGGCGCTCAGCATGATGGGGCTGTTTTCCCCAAATGATCACTTTTGGCTGGTGTTGGAAAAAAGTCACATTGCTGTTGGGGCAGAGGTACTAAAGGGTTGGTATCTTTGTTGTGTGAATCAAGGGCAGCAGAACTGTGCTTGGCATACCTGGATTGAGGGACTCACCCTCAACTGAATTGCACTTGGTAGGCAGGGGCATAGGTACCAAAGCCCATGGAAGTTGAGAGACGGGGGGGACAGGTACTTGTACCTGGTGGCGTGTGCCCTGTCTATTTGACTCTTCCTCTCTCCAGTCTTGTTGCACACCAATAGAGCTGAAATCATGGATAGCCAGGCCTAAGCATTAGGCCTGCTTTGGGACAGTGTCTGTGATGCAAGAGACTGCCCAGTCTGCACTATTTGTGAGGCTTCCCCACTGACAGCTGAAATCACAGCACTACGATCACTGAGAGCTGTGTTAAGTGGTGGGCTCTTACGACATCCCTGAGGGTGTGGAACGTGGAGATGAGAGGCCAGCAGGGCAGATGATGCCAGAGCAAGTGCCCAGACAGCACAGCAACCAAGATGCCCTTCTCTCCCCCTGCTGGAGAGGGGTCAGAGCTCATGCAGATGCACCTCTGAACTCTGGGTCTTCACTGACCAAGGACAACTGTGAGTGGGATGTGGTGGAGGGAGGGGCATGTAAAAGGAGCCTTTAGTTGCTGGACTTAAGAACCTGAGGCAAAAGGACACTGCTCAACATACTCTGGGGTGGGTCTTTTGCTTATGGTTTTATGTTTATGAATCCTGCTTGTGGCATTTTCCCAAAATAATGCCAAGTTACTTCCCTCCTTTTATTCAAAGTTTGTTTTCTACACTTGGACTCTGTGCTTGCGAGTGGGGAAGTATTGCCTCCAGAGGTGTCTAGGGGGTGGTGTCAAGTATCAGGGGGTAGCCATGTTAGTCTGTATCCACAAAAACAACAACGAGTCCGGTGGCACCTTAAAGACTAACACATTTATTAGAGCATAAGTTTTTGTGGGTAAAAACCCCACTTCTCCATGCATCTGAAGAAGTGGGGTTTTTACCCATGAAAGCTTATGCTCAAATAAATCTGTTAGTCTTTAAGGTGCCACCAGACTCGTTGTTGTTTTTTTAGGGGGTGGAGTTTAATTTTCCCAGATTACTTGGTGGGGGCTCGAGCTGCTTCTGTGTTGTATTGTTGAAAAGGAACCCCTAGATATTGGGCCTGTCCCTTGATGCCAACTCCAACTGGTAGAAGGGTTACATGGGATACCCTTAACAGGACTCAGAGTAACAGCCGTGTTAGTCTGTATTCGCAAAAAGAAAAGGAGTACTTGTGGCACCTTAGAGACTAACCAATTTATTTGAGCATGAGCTTTCGTGAGCTACAGCTCACTTCATTGGATGCATACCGTTTCCACTATATTGGTTAGTCTCTAAGGTGCCACAAGTACTCCTTTTCTTTTTCCTTAACAGGACTGTGGATGTATTCTGCCTTTTTACATACAGACCCTGGTTCAAATTTTGATCCAACTGAAATCAATGGTGAAATTCCCATTGAGACAAATGGGAGCACGGACCAAATTTTACTCCCATTTAAGCAAATTTTAACTTTAAGGAAAGTTTGGAGCAGGTTCAGGATTTCACCCTTCATGCGTAGAAAAGTATAAAAAACAAAATGACTGAGGATTAAATACCAAATCTACAGAAGGAACTGATTATGTGAAATATTTCTTAATGGTCTACAAAGCTTGTAGTCACATTCCCTGCAACAATTTATTTTTATATTTATATACTCACATCTATAAAGTATACTGTTCCTTTTCCTGTAATCTCCTGCCTACCCATACTCTGTTCCACCAGTACTTGTGTCGATGTCTAGGAATGGGTGTGTGTTAGGTCTCTTTATAAAATAACAAAATGTACATATTACCAACCATTGTTATTTGGCATGACTCCAACACAATCTTGGAAATGTGAATATTTAATATAAAAAATTTAATTTGCATTTTACAACATACAAACATGACACTATCAAATTGTAGCAAATTAATTCAATTGAGAAATATTTTCAAAATATTTTAAGTCGTGGGTTGGAAAATAAATAATGTTATCTAAAGGAAATGCTCAGGTTTTGCTTTTAAGAGGAGGCAGTAATACTATCACTGACCTCTTTTCAGTCTTCTGTTCCATAATTTATGTAGAAAAATATACAAGAAACCAATTTGTAAGTAAAGAATATGTTGGGTTTGTAACGTTTAACAAATAAAACAGCCTAAAGCAAAACCAAAAAGAAAACAATTATTTTATTTCTGTACATCAAGACTACAAATAGTATTTTAACACTTCATTTATTACCTAAATTAGGAAATTATACATTTTATACCGATACTAGTAAACACCTTAAAACCACTCAGTTTCTCCACATTTAAAAGTATATTGCTGGTTACTGCTTATTAAATACGAAACCCAACAGAGCTTCCAGTGACAGCAAAATAGTTTTAGCATAAGAGATGAACCGGAGTCTGTCTGTAAATTCTGATTTTTTTATTAGTTATTATTAAAAACCAGAAAGGATGCACATGTTTACGCATCTTATAGTTTGACTTATAATTAATTTTTTTTAATTGAATGCAAATTTAAATGTGAACACAAACCTTGACTCAGTGATGTACCTGTTATTAGAGAACTGATTCCTTTCATATGAATCCAATTTTTCCCTTGGCAATCAAATTATGTTAAGCAACATCTTCTCACCTACTTGTCTGAGCAGAACTGCTAACAGCCAGATGGATGCAAAAGCTGCTTAGTCACAAAAATAATGAATTAAGACAAGTTTCTACAGCACATACATGGTACTTAAGATGAAGAGAAATGATAGAGAGAAGGAATGTGAACACTGCAGGCTTCAGATATAAAAGATAAAGCCTGATGCTTTGGTTGAAATACTTTTAATAGTTGTTACAAGTATATTTTTTTCCAAAGTCATGACTACTGTATGTACTGTGTATGCCATAGGAGTTTGATACATTAAAAAAAAATCTTTACAGGCGCAAAGGAGAGACAGAAACAGAACAGAGAAAAGCATGGATAGTCATATCTGTTTACGACAATGTCCAGCTGATCATGACACGGCCAAAGGTAGAACTTAAAAATAATCATGCAAATCCAATTTCTTGAAGATATTTCAGAAAGCACAAATAAAATATCAATGTTATCTCTCAGTGCCTGCCATCTCAAGAGATGGTAGTTTAAAACAAATCCATTCTGTTTTAATTGCAACAACTAAGGTTTGTAAACAAGATTTGGGGTTATCAGTAACAAGCATTTTCTATCTCTCAGTTCTGGGATATGTGCAAACATCTACTTCCCTCTAAAGATTTATAACAGGATGTTAAGACCTGTCTTATCCCAACGTGCTGCACTACACACAATTTTATTGCCAGCTTGTAGAATTATTTATATTTGAACAGCACAAAGCCAAAGCTTCATCTTTGGTTAATTTCACAGAGATGTCACTGTTCGTTAAATGTGCTCTTGCTTGGCATAAACACAAACCCCAACCACACTGCACACAGCATTCATTATTTTGAGTCATAATAAAGCAGTGCCAATGTAAGTTTAATGACACTTAACTAACAAATCATGTGTTTAAAAATGAAACCTATTTGAGGGTATTTGATAAGAAATGAGAGCTGCAGAAACCTAGACTGAGTTCCCTTCATCTGCTTGGGTACAGGTGCTGCTTATGGAGTAGGCACTGGTTAGTTCCTCTGCAGAGCTTCTGTTTAAACCTCAGTTCAACTCAGCTCAGCTCAAATCCAGCAGCACATTCAATGGCGTAAAGAAGTTTGCTCCGCATGAGGTTTTCATCATAAAACTCAGGAAGCTTCAGCAAGTTCATGCAGGTACTGGCAGTGGGTAGCCTGTCTAGGTCCGATCCTCCATTGTGAATGCAAAATGCAGGATACAACTCCTGGAAAATACAAAAATAGGAAAAAATTAAGATACACACACAGGCTAAAAAATAATTCCATGACAATCCACATAAACTTCTAGGCAAGGAGCAATTAGAATTTAAGTCTGTTTCAATGGCACTTGCAAAGGTTTAAAAAGGTCAGAGAGGATTTTTTAAACAAAGGGCTGAGGGAAAGCCAACAGGTGCGGAGGAGCACAAGGTTCAGGCAATGACATCCATTAGGGATGAATTTATTAAAGGGGGAACTCTATATCCTAGTTAAGAGGATTGGAATGAAGTTGGTAAAGTACAGGTAGGAGCTGTGAGGTCAGTCAAATGTAAAAAAGTCCTTTTTAAATATAACATGAAGGCAAGCAACTGAATACTGACAACATGTATAAGGTCTTATATACAAATATTAGAAGTCTAAATACGAAGGTGGACAAACTAGAGTGTTTGGCATTAAATAAGGACATTGATAATAATAGGCATCACAAAAACTTGGTGGAATGAGGATAATCAATCGGATATGGTAAGGGTACAAAATATATAGGGATGACACAACAGATTTGCATTTGTGGAAAGAGCGGCCCTATAGGTGAAAGAAAGTAGAGTCAAATAAAGTAAAAATCTTAAATAAATAAAACTGTACCATGGAATCTTTATGGATAGAAATTCCATGCTTGAACAATAAGAGTATAGCAGTAAGAATATTCTATCGACCGCCTGACCAGGATGGTACTGGTGACTGTGAAATGCTCAGGGAGATTAGAGAGGCTATTAAGACAGAAAACGCAATAATAACGGGGGATTTCAATTATCCTCGTACCCAGTCAGGATATGTCACGTCAGGAAGGGACGCAGAAATAAAATTTCCAGACACATTAAATGACTACTTCTTGGAGCAGCTCGTCCTGGAACCCACAAGGGGAGAGGCAATTCTTGATTTAGTCTTAAGTGGCGCACAGGATCTAGTCCAAGAGGTGAATATCGCTGAAGCGCTCATAATAATGATGATAACGTAATTAAATTTAACACACTTGTAGGGGGGAAAATGCCAAAGAAACCCACCACAGTAGCATTTAACTTCAAAAAGGGGAACTACACAAAAATGAGGAAGTTAGTTAAATGGAAATTAAAAGGAACAGTCACAAGAGGGAAATACCTGCAACCTACATGGAAACTTGTTTAGAACACCATAATAGATGTTTAAATTAAATGTAAACCCCAAATAATAATTAAAAAAACCAAACAGTAAGAGGTTTGCCTAAACAACAGAGTTAAAGAGGAGATAAGGGGCAAAAAGGCATCCTTTAAAAACTGGAAGTCAAATCCTAGTGAGGAAAATAGAAGGGAGCATAAACTCTCGCAAGAGTAAAAATATAATTAGACAGGCCAAAGAAGAACGTGAAGAGCAAATGACAAGGACACAAAAACTAACAGCAACTTTTTTTTTAAACTGCAGCAGCAGCCGGAAGCCTGCCAAACAGTCGGGGGGGCCACCAGACAGTTGAGGCGCTGAAGGAACCCCAAAGACGACAAGGTTCTTGTGACAAAGCTAACTGAATTCTCTACACTGCTCTTCGCTCTAGAGCAGGGGTTCCCACATTTCCTGCTCCCGGCCTGCGCCACTTCCCGCAGTTCCCATTGGCTGGGAACGGTGAACCGCAGCCACTGGGAACTGTGAGTGACGTACCTGCGGATGCTCAGCCCGCCAGGGGCTTACCCTGAGCAAGCCACGAACCAAGTTTGGGAACCCCTGCTCTAGAGGATATGGAGGAGATTCTCACACCAGAGCCATATTTTATAGGTGACAAATCTGAGGAACTGGCCTACACTAAGGTACAATAACTCCTCGCTTAACCTTGTAGTGATGTCCTGAAAAATGCTACTTCAAGCGAAATGATGCTAAGTGAATCCAATTTCCCCATAAGAATTAATGTAAATGAGGGGTGGGGTTAGGTTCCAGGGAATTTTTTTTTTGCAAGACAAAAGACATTTTTATATATACACACACATACACACACATATATATATATATATACACACACATATATATATATATATACACACACATATATATATATATATACACACACATATATATATACACACACACACACAGTATAAGTTTTAAACAAACAATTTAATACTGTACACAGCAATGATGATTGTGAAGCTTGGCTGAGGTGGTGGAGTCGGAGGGTGAGATATTTCCCAGGGAATACCTTATTGCTAAATGATGAACTAGCAGCTGGCTGAGACCTCAGGGGTTAACTCATTGTTGTTAACGTAGCCTCACACTCTACAAGGCAGCACAAATGGAGGGAGGGGACACAACAGATGCACGGCAGTGGCTGCAAACATTCCCTGCGGAAACTGAACAGTGATGATGAACCCACGCTATCCCACTGGAGCGCACCACTTTCCAAAGTGCCGTGTATGTGTGTGTGAAACAGAGACAGACAGACACACACCATGTGTGTGTGTGAGAGAGAGAGAGAGAGAGAGACAGAGACACACACACACACACACACATTGCCCCTTTAAGTACATTGACCCCACTCTAAGTACAGTGCCTTTTTAAGGAGATCAGCAAGTTGAGACAGCAGCTGCTGCCAACAAGCTCCTTCCATCCTGAGCCCTGTCATGTCCCCCCCTGCTCTGTGGAGATGGGGTACAAGAGCGGGGGGAGGGGGGACACCCTGACATTAGCACCCTCCCCTCTCCCCCCCCACTCCCTGCACAGCAAGCAGGAGGCTCCTGGGAGCCGCTCCAAGGCAGAGGGCAGGAACAGCTGAACTGCCTGACAGTTGATAGCCTGCTGGGTGGCTGCCGCACAGGGAACTAAGGGAGCTGATAGGGGGGCTGCCGGTCCACCCTGGTTCCAAGCCCCCACCCGCTAGCTCCAACGGCTGCTCTTCCTGCAAGCAGAGGACAAAGCAGCCAGCTGCCAAACAACATTATAAAGGAGCACTGCACAACTTTAAACGAGCATGTTCTCTAATAGATCAGCAACGTAACAACATTAACCGGGACGACATTAAGTGAGGAGTTACTGTATCACTAGCAGAGGTTTTGGAACAAAAGGATAAATTAAACAATAATAAGTCACCAGGACCAGATGGTACTCATCCAAGAGTTCTGAAGGAACTCCAATATGAAATTGCAGAACTACTATCTGTGGTTTGTAACTTATCACTTAAATCAGCCTCTGTGCCAGATGACTGGCAGATAGTTAAAGCAAGGTCTATTGTTTAAAAAGGTTCCAGAGGTGATCCTGGCAATTACAGGCAGGTAAACCTAACTTCAGTACCAGGCAAACGGGTTGAAACTATAGTAAAGAACAAAATTTTCAGACACATAGATAAACATGATATGTTGGGAAGAGTCAACATGGCTTTTGTACAGTGAAATCATGCCTCACCAATCTATTATAATTCTCTGAAGGAGTCAAGTAGTATGTGGACGAGGGTGATCCAATTGATATAGCATGCTTGGACTTTCAGAAAACCTTTAAGAAGGCTCACCAAAGGCTCTTAAGGAAACTAAGCAGTCATGGGATAAAAGGGAAGGTCTTCTCATGGATAATTAACTGGTTAAAAGATAGGAAAGAAAGGGTAGGAACAAATGGTCAATTTTCACAATGGAGAGAGGTAAAAAGCAGGGTTCCCCCAGGATTTGTACTGGGACTTGTGCTATTCAACCTATTCATAAATGATCCAGAAAAGGGGATGAACAGTGAGCTGACACAATTTGCAGATGGTACAAATTTACTCAGGACAGTTAAGTCCAAAGCTGACTATGAAGAATTACAAAGGGATCTCACTAACCTGGATGACTACATGGCAGACGAAATTCAATGTTGATTAAAGCAAAGTAATGCACACTGGAAAAAATAATCCCAACTATACATACAAAATGATGGGGTCTAAATTAACTGTTAATTTAACCACTCAAGAAAGAGATCTTGGAGACATTGTGGACAGTTCTCTAAAACATCTGTTAAATGTGCAGTGGCACTCAAAAAAGCTAAAAGAATGTCGGGAACCATTAGGAAAGGGAGAGGTAATCAGATAGTAACTATCATAATGCCACTGTATAAATCCACGGTACACCCACACCTTGAATACTGCATGGAGTTCTTGTCACCTCGTCTCAAAAAAGATATATGAGAATAGGAAAAGATGCAGAGAAGGGCAACAAAAAGGATCAGGGGTATAGAACAGATTCAGTATGAAGAGAGATTAAAAAGATGGGAATATTCATCTTAGAAAAGAGACAACTAAGGGGGGGCGATATGACAGAGGTCTATAAAACACGAATGGTACGGAGAAAGTGAATAAGGAAGTGTTATTTATCCTTTCACATAACACAAGAATCAGTAGTCACCCGATGAAATTAATAGGCAGCAGGTTTAAAAAAAACAAAAGGAAGTACTTCTTCATACAACACATAGTCAACCTGTGAAAATCGTGCCATGGAATATTGTGAAGGCCAAAAGTATAACTGGGTTAAAAAAAAAAGAATTAAGTAAGTTCATGGAGGAAAGGTCCATTAATGGCTACTAGCCAAGACAGTCAGGGACGCAACCCCATGCTCCAGCTGTCTCTCAACCTCCAACTGCCAGAAGCTGGGACTGGGCGACAGAGGATAGATCACTTGAAATTGCCCTGTTCTGTTTGTTCCCTCAGATGCATATGACCCTAGCCACTGCCAGAGACAGGCTACTGGGACCATTGATATGACACAGTATGGCTATTTTTATGTTCCCTAGGTTGCCCTAAAAGCACTCCCAAATGGGTATGGCAAAAATAAATAAATCATGGCCATACTGTAGAAAACATAAGGTCTTAAGGCCCAGCATGGCGGGGGGTGGGGCGGTGGGGGGGGGGGGAATAGCTAGCTGTGTTATTGTTCACACGCTATATTCTGCAAATATCTGGTTCCACAGAAACAGTGAAACAGGAAAATTTAAAATACAGTAGCATGCAGAAAGAGGTCTTTGATTTATTTGCAACTAAGAAATTATTTGCAGAAATCTTAGGTACAATTAAGTGTAGGCTCGCCTTACGAAGTCTTCCAAGCACGCACAATCCCTGTCATTTCCCCATCACCACAGAATTCGTAGACTTGGAGCTGGGCTCTGGAATTTCCTAACACTTGTATACTTACTGAAAATGCACCAGTGTTAAGCACTGGTAGCAGAGCTGAGCGATTTAAAAAAAAATTTTTTTTTTTTTTTTTTTACTAATAGGTTTCCATAGATAAAAGCATAGTTTTCCATAGATAAAAGCATTTTTGGGGTCCTAAAATCTATTCAAGTAGATTTTGGCAAAGGGTATAGATGACTCAAAAAACCAAACACACACACACAAGTTTCTGAAATAATTGAAAAGTTTCATTTAGACTATTTTGAAATGTTTTGTTTAAACTTTTCAATTTGAAATGGTATTTTAAATGGATCTTTGGCCAATTAAAGACGACCACCCCCCCCCCCCCCCCCACACACACACCACCCACCAATGAAAGATGAAAAACGTCTGAAACCACCGATTCAAAATGAAAACTCAAAAGAAGTCCACACCCTGTTTCAAGTCATCTCAAAATGAAACTGTTTTAAGTTTTTGTTTCAACAAAAACTTTTTGGGGAAAAAGGTTTTGGTCCAAACTGAACAGGAATATTTTTGTATTTTCAGTTTGCCTGCCTCTCTCCTCGCCCACTTCCCAAACTAAAAAATCCATTATTTGCTCAGCCCTGATTGGAAGCTATAGACCACTGGCAGTAGTGGGGGCAAGTATAATGGGCTGGGTCCTTGGGCCTGTTCAGCCCACTTTGCATTGCATAAAGTACAAGATTTCTTCTTTGAATTACACTTTTTTGTTATTTTCCTTATTGCTTCATGTTTTTCCTTGATACCCTTATATATATATGAAGATCTCTAACAAAAAGAAAAGCCCCTTCTTCTCTTGCTAACAGTCAAATGGATCTTCTATAGAGTTTAGTTTAAGTAAGTCTTACATGTTAGAATTTCTATATAAATCTAAAATAAACGTTTTCTTTCAAATTCAATTTAAACTCTCTTTACATTCACATTAATATGTTACCCACATCATATCAAGCCAAGGCTGGATTAAGGAGTAGCCATGCCACAAAGAAACTTTCGTTCAATGTTATATTATCATGTGACCATCTGTCTCGGACTGCAACCTGAATTTCATACAAAAAATGATCAACCTCCTCCTCCTTGGTCCTCAGGTTATTTTTTAGTACAGTTAGAATAGGCAAAATAAATATGGCCAGAAAGCACACACCAAGCACATTACCAAAAAACTTAATCTTCCAACTGCACAGAAGTCAGGACACGTAAATATTATTTTCTTTGCTAAATTCTGACATCGTGTCTAATGCTACCCAAGACACAGATTAAAGGCAGTCCTGGACCCAAAGAGTTTGCAGTCTAAGGTCACGATCTTTTGGCATGTATTTAAGTAAACATGAGTTGTCCTAATGAGGTCAATGGCAGTATGTGCATATGTAAAATTAAGTACTTTTAAAATTTTGGCAGGACTGGGACCTAAAATTGTCTATTAATGAGGTACATAATATTTTCTATGCAAGACACATTATATTTTATTTTAAAGACCATACACTTCTGCGCTTTTTAAGATGCAGAGTACCAATAATATACCACAGAATCAGGTAGTTCTTATGTACCTACATATAAAACCAATAAGAAGTCTATCAGGTAGAAACTGGCCAAATTTGGGTTGGTCTTCTGATATGTTGACCAAGTATGTGAGGTTTTATTTCATGTATAGTTTTCTAATCTCTTTAAGAAATCAAGTTTATTTTGCCAAGACAAATGGGGATGTAGAGGACATTTATTTGTTACACCTAATGCTTGCTTTCACTGGCAAGGGAATATTAATTTCAACAAATGCTTGGCTGAGCTAAAATAGATCATCTGGTTTTAGAAATTGTAAAAAAGCCACCCTAAGGCTGGAGGTCAATGAGATTTTAAGTTAAATGACTGTTTAAATGGAGGCCTTAAAATGTGATTCACAGCTAAAATGCTGCAATTTTAGTGTTCTTTTCAAAATGCTAATTGAATTTTCCTACTTTAAGCTTTAAAAATGTAAAAAATGAAGTTCTATATTCAAGTGTCATGCTAAGGGCACCATTTGTTGCATAATTAAATACTGTACAACGGGAATCTGCAACAGTTTGGAAGTAAGTATCATCAATTTATTATGTGACCTGATTGGAACTTAACAATTTTCAACCGCACTTTAATGATTTTTTTTGTCTGTAACAATCACATTTATTAAACTTATTAAACTTTAATTAGCTTTAGCAAATGTTACTCTGAGTCCAATAATCTGGCACTAAGGGTTCTAATAATTTTTACATGCTGCAAACCCAGACTGTGCTATTTATAAGCTATGAACTCTGAAATGATCCCTTCTCTTAAATAAATATGAACTATAGCGAAGGTGAAGGTTCCACAATGCAGTACATACAAGATTTTAGTTTCAGTGCTAACGATTGTGTTCTTAATAGCAAAATTTAATATCTATTTTAATACAACTATAGAACAATTAATTACTGAAGAGATTTTGCATTAATTTCCACCCTCAACATATTGCAAGCTTTTTTTATAACAAACTCATATACTCATTTGACTTATTTGACTGCTAATAATACTTAGCACTTACAGTACATAGTGCTTTTCATCTTGAGAGCACTGTACAAACATTAATCACAGGCTACCACTATATGAACACTCATGCCAATAGCCATTGCCTATTCCCTTTTCCAGTATTCATTTACAACTTGAGAGCTCCTATGAGGGCCTTAGCAGCTAGCACTGGATTTCTGGGGCATAGCTATGAAAAACCCAACTTCTCTTGGGTGGCTGGTGAGCCCCAATGATGCCAACGGCATGCCCTACTTGGTAGGGGGCTACTGCTAACCAATCCATGCACCCCTCAAGTGTTGGAACTGGCTGGTTTTCAGTGCTGCCCACGTAAAGAAGCAATATTTTTTGCTGTACTTCCTACTGCCAGAGCAGCTGTGTGGGGCGTGGCTTGTAGGTCAGTCCTACAATTAACTCCAACTCCTTGCTTATGTGTTTGACCATGCTGCACTTGACATAGCTATTCTAACCCGCCCATTCTCCTCTGGCACAGCACAGCCATGCTACAGCAGACATCCCCTGAGCTGCTCCCCTGCCTTTCACACGTGATCCAGTTACACATGGATTCTAAAGCCTCTCCTTGAGCACTGACCTTTTTGGATTCACATTCCACATCTCTTCTTACATTTCATAGTCTGCTTCAGTGCTTGGTCATTCTATACCTCCTGCTTTTGCTGCGTGGTCTCCCTCCCTCCCCTTTGTTAGAAAGACAAGTGGCAATTTGCTACATTTCTCTCTCTCTTTTATTAGACTTTTTCCTTTGGTGTATGGCCAGTTTTAATTGTGTCCTGTCCTATACACCTTAGTCTCATCTCCTGTGAGTCTAATCTCTGCTTTTACTGGCACCATCTGGAGTAGTCTCGAGACTAGAATAATGTAGCAACCAATTTACCATCTATAGGTGCATACAACTGTGGGTATTGAGGGCTTTTCAAATAACTGACCATATATGAGGAGTCTTATGCTAACATCCTGGTGTGGTGAGCCCAGATCTGAATACAGTAGATGAGGGGGACAGCCCAAGACCACATATGATGTGTGTTTCAAATGATCACACATAGTAATTATCACATACTATGTTGTATATGCCACGTGTGGGTAAAAATAAAAGTAAAATAAACATATTGTAAGTGGAGCTAGTAATGCTGCTTCTTGTTACAGTTGCCCAACACTTACCACTATTACCGGCTTCAGTTACTTATAATTTAGCATCAATGGTTAGTTTGACAGAAATTTTACATGCTGTGTATAAGAACATAAGAGTGGCCATACTGGGTCAGACCAAAGGTCCATAGAATCATAGAATATCAGGGTTGGAAGGGACCGCAGGAGGTCATCTAGGCCAACCCCCTGCTCAAAGCAGGACCAATCCCCAACTAAATCATCCCAGCCAGGGCTTTGTCAAGCCTGACCTTAAAAACTTCTAAGGAAGGAGATTCCACCACCTCTCTAGGTAACGCATTCCAGAGCTTCACCACCCTCCTAATGAAAAAGTTTTTCCTAATATCCAACCTAAATCTCCCTCACTGCAACTTGAGACCATTACTCCTTGTTCTGTCATCAGCTACCACTGAGAACAGTCTAGATCCATCCTCTTTGGAACCCCCTTTCAGGTAGCTGAAAGCAGCTATCAAATCCCCCCTCATTCTCATTCATTCTCTTCTGCAGACTAAACAATCCCAGTTCCCTCAGCCTCTCCTCACAAGTCATGTGTTCCAGTCTCCTAATCATTTCTGTTGCCAAAATTAGCGCATCCATCTAGCGCAGCATCCTGTCTTCTGGCAGCGGCCAATGCCAGGTGCCCCAGAGGGAATGAACAGAGCAGGTAATCATCAAGTGATCCATCCCCTGTTGCCCATTCCCAGCTTCTAGCAAACAGAGGCTAGGGATACCATCCCAGTCCATCCTGGCTAATAGCCATTGATGGACCTATCCTCCATGAATGTATCTAGTTCTTTTTTTGAAGCCTGTTATAGTCTTGGCCTTCACAACATCCTCTGGCAAGGAGTTCCACAAGCAGACTGTATCTGCCACCTACTGAATGATTATCAAAAGAAATATTAAATAATTACTCATTCACTGAGTGGGGCAGGAGTCCTAGGGAAAAAATAGTATGTGATCATGTAATAAAAGCCTCTATCATAATGCATACACACAAGAGGGCTGAATTAAAGTTGCACAGGCAACCTCAATTCTGGCACTTCCTAACTTCTTAGTGCTTGACTCTGAAACCATACTGTTCTTTTACCATATGTTTTTTAGATCTAATTTTAATACATGATGTATGGTGAAAGTGTGCAGAACTCCAAATATATTTTCCTCATCCCCGTGCTGTTCCAGTCATCTAAACTGCATACTGTTCTTATTTAAAATAATGGTAAGAACTGCTCTGGAAATATTTATTTAGCGAGAAAATTATCTCACCCCCAACCCTAAACAGAAATAAATACAGATATTTTGTAATCTAATAGCGATAAGAATTGCAATACTTGAGACAGAACTTGCATTCATCCGCTGTTAGTGCATGTGCCTATATTTATCCAGTAAACATGAAAAATGACTTACCACCCCATTGCTAGTTAAATATAACCTCAAATTGCTTTATAATGTGAAACGTTATTAGCTGTATAGCCTAAGAGTAAGTTAATTGAGCAATACTTCTAAGGTAAGAGCTAAACAGAACAATATATCAAAGTGTTATTTGAAAGTGATATTCTGCACTGATGACTGTCTCTATACATT
The DNA here is from genome assembly GCF_965152235.1 of Eretmochelys imbricata. Classification (NCBI taxonomy): domain Eukaryota; kingdom Metazoa; phylum Chordata; order Testudines; family Cheloniidae; genus Eretmochelys; species Eretmochelys imbricata. The sequence continues at coordinate 249,762,197 of NC_135573.1, forward strand.
CCAGATTAGCAGAGATTTGTATTAATTTGTTAGACAGAACAGTACTACAGTGTTTGACAACATATTTACTATTACTATACTACAGTGTTGATATTCAACAGTCTATTCTTTACAATATATTCACTAAAGATGAGCACTGAACATTCCCAAACTTCTAGAGGAAATGGAATCCAAAGCCAGATTTGAGTCAAGAATTGTGTAGATTGCTTCTATTATAACAGAGCAAACCAAAACCTCTGGTCTGAACATCCCTGAACTGAAGACATTTTAAAATTGGGATCTGCACAGACCCATCACTAATATTTATAAGTGGCAGATAAACATTTTCTCCACATTCAAACTCTATTGCAAATAGCAGTCTAAGAAAAGCTACTTGTTAGCACAATATTTGGATGATGGGTAATGAATTATAAGCAGATAAACGATATTCAAAAGGAAACATGAGAAATATGTTCCCGGATTCAAACGCAGATGGGTTTTAGTGGATGTTGATATATCCTAAATCCTCTTCTGCCTATTTCTGAACACATTCAAGCTAAAATCAATCTGTTCCCTGAAACTGATGGCAATACTGCTTTATGTACATTATTAATCGAGATGAGATGCAGTAAAAGCAGTGCAGCAAGCATCCTTCACAGCAAAGTGCAAACATTTTTAATGATGTATACTTCTTGCAAAGTCCTACTACCCACTTAAAGGAACTCTCCAGTCAGAACACATGAATGTGAAATAATGTTTCAAAAAATATTTGTAAGCTATATAATTAACTATACTCAATATGCACATTTGCAAATGTTTAAGTAGCAATTGTGGTCATAAACAGACATTTTTTCTTGCATTTTCTTAATTCCCAAAGATATAAATTCCCATATTTTAAACCAGCCAGTTTATTTCTGTCATAATTGGATACTACTAGTAGTCTGGACAAGCACTCTAATCAAAGCCAAGTAATTAATTTTAATCAAAATTCAGCAAGTTGTGTACCTTAAAACCCAAAAGAGGAGGTCGAGAACAGCTTGTTACAAACTTGAGTAGTTTGCGTTTCTCTTCATCAGTGAAGCTTTCCACAACTCTCCAAAATATTTTAATTACAGGATGGTCTGCAGTATATCCACCTATAATACAATTTTAAAATATTTTAAAAGAAAAATCAGTTTTATACAATATGCAAGCAGACAAATTATTTTTAATATATCATTTTAGAGACTATCCTATCAGTTCTAATCAGGTTGAAAAGAAATTAAAAGCAGCACGCCAATTCATCTGATTTGCTGTTCACCATCACCAGCAGGCCTCTTTGGACATTAGTAATTCACAAACTTCTCCCTCTCACTTAGTACCTGTGTTCTGCATAATTTTCTTCCAGTCTTATTAATTGTACTTTTCCAGGATGAATCTCATTTTAAAAAAAATTTCTGGCTCCCTTTGCAATAACATTACTAGTAACAATTCTTTTAAAGGAAAGTAAAAATAATTGAAAAAAATGAAAATGGTAATATTGAAAGCCTACTGACAGCGATAACTAGGATATTCAAAGATAGCCGTTTATACAATCACAATATGCTTTTATACACCTATAATTGAAGATTTATTGGTAGAAAGAAAGAAGATTGATTGTATTTTGGTACTTATGAGTTGACAATGCACAGAATTGCCATGCAATGTGTGATTAATTTGTCTTTTTATAAAGGAAGAACATTTCACTGCACAAAATACATTCCTAGACTTGGGTAAAATCATAATTTTAAGAAAACTTCATTGTGCAGAATACTGAGGAAAGCATTTCTTTATGATTAAAATGGAGATTCAAAGAATTACTCAGAAATTAAATATTTTTAGCAGACTTAAAATAGTAATTCAAGACATCTTTTCTGAGATGGGTATGAGACAAATGAGCATTATAAATGGGTTTGAACCACATTTGTTTAGTTGTTTTCACAACTGATTATGTAATAATTATTATAAAGAGGTAGGACAGAAGGAGTAATGGGATTGGGTGAGTATGATTGTATATCTCCCATAAATCAATATACCCAGGGAAGGGTGAATATAATACAGACAAAATCAGTTTTTAAAACATGCATTGACATTTATGTATAGTCCAATTCTACAACCCTGAGCAAAGCCTTTCACTGAGGACTAGTGTTTTCAATGGGCTGCTCGCAGAGTAAGGGTGGAAGAATTATCCCTTCATGACTCCTTCAAGGATAAGTATCTGAATGCATTGGTTGAAACAGACATCTAAAGTCACTTGGGTCCTTATTGTCAGAGCTGTTGAGCCCGCCAACTCCTATTGAAGTCAATGAAAGCTACAGTGCTCTGAACGTGTGGCCACTTATTTATACCTAGGTACCTAAATATAGGTTTGTGTGTGTAACTCTAGGAACCCACATTTGATAAATCTGATCTTATTCTTTCCAACCCTCTTAAATTCAGGGAATCCAAAGGCCTCTCATTTTGAAAGCTTTGCCACTAACATCAAAAGGGCAAGATTGGGCTCCAGCTCCTCTTCTAAGAAGTTGCTTTAGGAAGAAAATGTAAAGAGAATTTTTAAAATATTCTTTATTTGTGAATCAGCCACAACAACTCATTTGTGTAGTTGTGATATACTTGCCTGAATAGTTTGTGAAGGATTTAAGGTCATCCAGACTAATAGGAACCTGGGCACCAGAAATCAAAACCTGCATTTGATGAAAATTCGATGATTAGATTTGAGGTAGAAATTAAACATTTTTTTCAGTTTTGAAATAATTATTATGCAAACACTTCTCCAACATAGCTAAACAGAAGTACCTGTATTTCTTGCTGATCAAACATCCTAAGACATTCGAGGTTAACAACATTGGCAAGACCCTGTCGGAATGCAAGGCAATGCTGTCTAATCTGTTTGTTTAGTCTGTAGTCTGCTACAAGATGGATGTAGGCTATTCTGTTTGCACTGGTGACAGGAATATCCTTTCCACCTGGCTTCAGTTCAACCACCTGTAAACATAAAAATATGTATTTGTTCATAATCCTGGTAAACGCTAATTCTATATATTGCGTGTAAATGGAAAACTTACACTTCCAAAAATGAGCTACAGAAAACTCAAGGACATGACTTACATACTTGAAAATAATTGAAATATATTATAATACCATTGAAATTGGAAAAAAGAATATCATGAGGTTGTATTACTACGTATTTATATAGGAAAATATATATATAGGAGTACAAATTAATGTATAAGATGTGAGGTATCACAGGAAATGATTTTTCAGCCCCTAACCTCCAGCTGTACTTGTGTAAAATTGGACATACCCATATATACCTGTGCCTAACTACCATAAAGTAATTGGGCTGGGAGGTGTCAGAAACTCCACTTCTAGGAAGAATGTAGTGTGAAATACTAAATAGAGTATTATGAATCAGCTAGAGCAGGGGTTCTCAAACTTCATTGCACCGCGACCCCCTTCTGACAATAAAAGTTACCGTATATACTTGTTCATAAGCCAAATATTTTTGGTAAAAATGTGACGCATCAAAGAGCAGGGGTCAGCTTATAAATGGGTCTACACCAAAATTTGATGATTTTAAACTCTATGAAATCATTGAATTGAATATCTAATACATTATCCTTTTGTTTACCTGGAGCATCTGCAGGCATGGAGCCCCTCAGTTCCCTGTGGCCGCAGTTCGCTGTTCACAGTGAATGGGAGCTGCGGGAAGTGGCGCGTCACTTCCCGCAGCTCCCATTGCCTGGGAACGGCGAACCGCGGCCACTGGAAGCTGAGAGGCTCCGTGCCTATGAACGCTCCAGGTAAACAAAACGTCCCGACCCGCCAGTGGCTTACCCTGACGTGCCGGGAGCCAAAGTTTGCCAACCCCTGAAATATAGGGTTGGCCTATGAGACAGTCATACAGCTTTTACTATTTTTATCTATCCATCTTGGGGGGTTGGCTTATAAATGAACAGGCTAATGAATGAGTATATACAGTACTACACGACCCTCATGACCAAAGCCTGAGCCTGCCCAAGCTCCACTACCCCAAGCAGGGGAGTTGGGGGGGAGGGAAGGAGGCAGTGGAAAATCTGAAGCCCAAGGGCTTCAGCCCCAGGCAGAGGGCCTGTAACCTGAGTCCCAATACACAGGGCTGAAACCCTCAGGCTTTGGCCCCGGATGGTGGGGCTCGGGCTTCAGCTTTGGCCCTAGGCCCCAGTAAATCTATGCCAGTCCTGGTGACCCCATTAAAATGGGGTCCTGACCCTCAGTTTGAGAACCGCTGAGCTAGAGACTGGTGGCAAAATCCTGAGCCTGTTAAAGTTCATGGGTGTTTTGCCATTGACTTTAGTGGCGCGAGGCTTTCACCATGGATATTTATCCCTTGGAACAGGAGTAGCTTCCACAAATGTATGAATCTCAGAGTTCCCCTCAGGCAGCAGTTAAAAAGGCTCAGTTTGGCTGGACTGTGCTGTTCTAGCTTAACTGTTTGGTAAAGAGAACACTGGTACTAGGGTATTCTACAACTTCACATTACAACAAGGAAATCCCAATTCCCGCTGGCCAAAAGTTACAATTTTGATATAGGCCTGATTTAGAGAAATGTTGAGCACCCACAGCTCTAACCTAAGTGAATGGGAATTGTGGGTGCTCAACATTTCTCTAAATCAGGCCTATATCAAAAACTGTGAAATGATGAAAAATTATGGGCCTGATTTTTCAGAGATGTGGAGCATCCACAACTCCAGCCTAAGTGAATGAGAGTTGTGGATGCTCCGCATCTCTGAAAAAAACAGGCCCATAATGTTTCATCATATTGAGAAGATGAGGTTACTCACCTTGTGCAGTAACTGAGGTTCTTTGAGGTGTGTCCCTGTGGATGCTGTACTTCCGGTGTCAGTGTGTCCCGGCGCTGTTGATCAGAGATTTTCGGTAGCAGCGTCTGGTTGGGAGTGCGCGTGCGCAGTAGCAGTCTCGTGGCACTGCTGGTGCCTCGTCTAGCATGCGCATGCCCCCGACCCCTTCAGTTCCTTCTCTACCATGGAGTGTTTAGCTTATACTCTGAAGTAGAGGGAAGGAGGGTGGGGAGTGGAGCACCCACAAGGTGACACATCTCAAAGAACCTCAGTAACTGGACAAGGTGAGTAACCTTCTCTTCTTCTTTGAGTGCTGTCCCTGTGGGTACTCTACTTCAGGTGAATGTAGAGCAGTGCCCTCATGAGGACGGAAGGGACTTCGCAGCTGAGTTAATTGCTGAGGCTAGTACAGTGAGGTCTAGTCTTGTGTCTGAGCTTGAACTGAGAGTAATTGCGTAGTGGTTCGTGAATGTGCGTTCAGAGGCTCAGGTGATTGTTCTGCAGATGTCTAGAATGGGCACGTTATGTAGGAATGCTATGGAGGTAGATAAAGCTTTTGTCAAGTGGGTTCTGATGTCCGGATGGACTTCAGTGTTGTGTAGTGAACAGCACATATGGATAGAGATGGATATTCATTTACATCAGGGGTTGGCAACCTTTCAGAAGTGGTGTGCCGAGTCTTATTTATTCACTCTAATTTAAGGTTTCGCATGCCAGTAATACATTTTAACATTTTTAGAAGGTCTCTTTCTATAAGTCTATATATTATATAACAAAACTATTGTTGTACGTAAAGTAAACAAAGTTTTTAAATGTTTCAGAAGCTTCATTCAAAATTAAATTAAAATGCAGAGCCCCCCAGACCAGTAGCCAGAATCCGGGCAGTGTGAGTCAGCTCGCGTGCCGTCTTTGGCACGCGTGCCATAAGTTGCCTACCCCTGATTTAGATAATCTTTGCGTAGATATGGGAGAGCCCTTTGATCGTTCTGTTATCAACACAAAAAGTCTAGAAGATTTTCGGAAGGGCTTCGTTCTGTCCAGATAAAAGGACAAGGCACAGCAAACATCTCATGTCTACAGGACTGCCTCTTGAGCGTTAGGATGTGGTTCTGGATGAAATGTAGCTAAGTGAATCGGTTGGTTGAGGTGGAACGAAGATGATACTCTGGGCATAAACTTAAGATGTGTATGGGGGGTGAGCCATGAGAGACCCTATCTTGACGACTCTTTGCGCCGATGTAATGGCGACCAGGAATGCCACTTTCATAGATAAGTGAAGTAATGAGCATGTGGCTAAGAGTTCAAATGGGGCTCTGGTTAGACTTCTGAGCACGAGATTTATGTCCCATGCTGGTGTGGGTTCTTGGATGTCTGGGTACATGTTCTGTATGCCGGTTAGAAATCGCTTAGTAATCGGGTGAATGAACATTGAGGTGCCATCTACCTGTTGATGGAAGGCTGTGATGGCAGAGAGATGAACTCTAAGCGAGCTCATAACAAGCCCTGAGTTCTTTAAGGATAATAAATATTCCAGGATTAGTGGAAGCAGTGCCTGGCTTGCAGATATTTGTTTGTCCTGGCACCGTAGGAAGAATCTTTTCCATTTTTGGAGGTAAGTAGTACGCATGTTGTGTTTTCTGCTGTTTAACAACACTTGTTTTGCTTGTTCTAAACAGGTTAGTTCATCATGGTGGTGCCATGAAGGAGCCACGCCTTCAGGTGAAGTTTTGCCAGGACCAGAAAGAGGACTAGACTGTCCTCCTGCAAAAGAAGATTCCGTAGGTGAGGGAGAGTGAACAGCGTGCAGATCGCCATGCGCGTCAGGTAAGGAAACCAAGTCTGTCTGGGCCGTGTCAGTACTATGAGTATTATTTTGGCTCTGTCGGTTCGTATTTTGTGTATTACTCTGGAGATTAGAGGTATTGGTGGGAATGTGTATTGGAGAGGAGCATTCCATGTGAAGCATCCCGTAGGAATCATGTTCCTAGCCCTGCTCGTGAGCAAAACTTTGGGCATTTCTTGTTTGCTGGTGTCGCGAACAGGTCTATATATGGGGATTCCCACCTGTGAAAAAGATGATGTGTTATTTTGTCGTTCAGTTCCCATTCATGCTCTTGGGAAAACTATCTGCTTAATGTGTCCACCATTATGTTCAGTCAACCCGGGAGGTATGCTGCTGTAATAGTGATGTATTTTATGCACCAGTTCCATAGTTTTAAAGCCTCTGTGCATAAGGAGTGGGAACGTGTTCCACCCTGGAGGTTCATATAGAACATTCACGCAATGTTGTCCATCAGGACCGTTATCGTTTTGTCTCGTATAAGAGGGAGGAAATGTAGGCATGCGTTGCGGACCGCGCATAAGTCGAGTAGGTTTATGTGTTTTTGTGAGGGACCACGTGCCTTGGATGGTATATTGGTTTAGGTGAGCTCTCCATCTGATCAGCGTGGCATCTGTTGTGATTTCTATGGATGGAGGATCCTGTTGAAATGGGATGTCTGAGCAAATGGTTATTGGATTTGTCCACCATCGTAGTGAATGTAGAACCTCGGGGGTCAGTGTGAGTCTTTTGTTTAGGCTGTGATTTTGTGGAATACATACTGAGCTCAGCCATCCTTGAAGGCAGCACATGTGTAGCCTGGCGTGTTTTACAACGAAAGTGGTGGCCGCCATATGTCCCAAGAGTTGTAGGCAAGTGCATGCAGACACCCATGGGGTGGCTGAGACCACCGATATGAGGGACATCATTGCTGTAAATCGGGGCATTGGTATTGATGCTTTGGCCTCCACTGAGTCCAGGTGCACTCCTATGAAGTCTAATTGTTGTACAGGAGTTAAGGTAGATTTCTTTTCATTTATTTGTAGCCCCAGGGAGTGAAAGAGAGATATGGTCTGTCGAGTAATTCGTAATGTATCTGTCAGTGTGGTGCCTTTTAGCAAACAATCGTCTAAGTATGGAAATATCAATATTCTCTGTCTGCGCAAATGAGCACCGCTAGGGTTTTGGTAAAGACTCATGGAGCCTTTGACAGTCTGAATGGCAGAACTCTGTATTGAAAGTGGTTTTGTCCCACTGTGAACTGTAAGAATCATCTGTGAGCGGGATGGAGGGTAATGCTGAAATACGCATCTTGTAGGTCGAGAGCTGAGAACCAGTCTCCCTCTTCCAGCACAGGAATGATCGAGTTCAGTGCGACCATTTTGAATCTGTGGGTTCGGACAAATTTGTTGAGTTTTCTGAGATCTAGTATGGGTCTCCAACCCCCGTTTTTCTTTTGAGTCACGAAGTAATAGGAATAAAATCCTTTCCCTCTGTGTTGTGGTGGAACTTGTTCCACGGCCCCTAATTGTAGAAGATGATGTACTTCTTGTACTAGGTGCTCATGAGAAGGGTCCCTGAAGAGGGATGGGGAAAGGATGTGGGTAGGTGGGATGGAGGTAAAGGGGATGGTATAACTCATTCAAATTATCTCTAAAACCCAATGGTCTGTGGTGATAGAGGCCTACGTTTGGTAAAATGGTCAAAGCCGATGATGCTGGTGGTCAGGGAAAGTCAGTCAGACCCTCAACCAACATTTCAAAATTGCGTCTTGTTGGGTGGCGCTTGGGACGTCGCAGCCTGAGATTGGTTAGGGCGATGTTTCTTGGTCTGTGCCTTTGTGTCCAACTGGCATATATGGTCTCTACTGGCACTGCGATGTGTTGTCCCCGTTACGGTTGTAAGGCTAGTATCTGCGTCTCCTGTTAGGAAGCATGTAGATCCCGAGGGTCCCCAGTGTCGCTCTAGAGTCCTTCATGGAATGGAGGACCTCACCCGTCTTAGCGGAGAAGAGCTTTTCCCTATTGAAGGAAAAGAAGCTTTTCCCTACCTTGTTTTGAAGTTCCCTCAGGATACCTGATGAGTGTAACCATGATGCCCTGCACATAATTATGGCTGTCACTGTCGTGCATGCCGCTGTGTCCGCCATGTCAAGGGATGCCTGCAGCTGTGTTCTAGCAATAAGTTGGCCCTTGTTGATGATGGCTCGGAAGTGTTCTCTTTTTTCCTCCGGAATAACCTGGATGAAATCATTTAATTTGGTATAATTGTCGTGGTCTAGTTGGCGAGTAACGCTGCGTAATTGGCCGTGCGAAATTGAAGAGTCGATGACGATTAAACCTCTGTGCCCCAAGAGGTTTAATCTCATCCAGTCCTTGCCTAGGGGCATGGATTTGAACTGAGACTGTTTTCCCCATTGGTTAACAGTCTCCACTACTAAGGAGTTAGGTTGTGTGTGCGCAAAGAGGAAATCCATGCCTCTGTTTGGCACATGGTATTTCCTGTCCGTATACTTACTGATTAGGAGAATGGCGGCACGCGTTTGCCACACCATTTCTGCAGGTTCCATCAGAGCATCATTTATGGGAAATGCTATCTTCATCATGGAAGAAATGTGTAAGATCTTGAGTTGGTGTTGTGTCTCTGGTACCTCCTCAAGAGGAATGTTCTGATTCTGTGCCACCCATTGGAATAGCTCCTGAAAGTGCTCGAAGTCATTTGTAGTAGTGAGAGGCAGGAGCATAACTGCCTCATCAGGGGAAGAAGAGGAGTTGTGAGCAGGGAATATCTCTTGTTCAGTCATCTTCTTCCCTCTCCTCTGTTACCTCAGAAGGTTTGGGTACTGATGTCATTGCAGAGCGTATGGGTTTCCTGTGAGAAGTGGGAGGTCTGTGGAATTGAGACCTGTAGGCTGCCCAAGGGTCCCACTGCTGCAATTGAATGGGAAATGGCATAGGAGGGCACATCCATGGGTTAAGCAAGCCATGGGGACAGATCCCTGGTATTCTGTTCCCATGGTCTATAATGAGGTTCGGTGCCTGCTGTGGAGGAGCATCCAGAAGAGAAAACTGCCTCCTGCACATCTTTCTCCTCATCACTCGAAAAAAAGTCGAGCGATGGGAGATTCAGGTGCCATTAGTACCAGAGAGCAGGCAGTGCCAAGCAGTAGAGATCTGGGTGCAGAGGACATTTGCATGTTTGACGAGTGTATAAGGGGGATCGGTGCTGACATATGTGATGCTGTATCCTTCTGTGCCGCCTCTTTAGGTGGAAGTGAAGCCGGTGCAGACTTTTTGGGTGTAGCCTTCTTAGGTGCTGCGGGCTCCGATCTTGGTGGTTCCGTGGTCAGTGCTAATGACCTCACTGTGACAGGGGAAGCCATCACAGGCGGTTGAAGTTGCAGTACCATGCTCTTTGCAGAGGTAGTCGGTGCCGTGGAGGAGGATGCTGCTTTGTGCCTGCTACTCGACTCCTTTATCCTGCCAGCAGAGGTCCTGGAGTGGACGGTGCCAGAGGAGCCCGGTGCGTCAAGAGTGCTTACTCTGGAAAAGATCGGCACCACAGGCAGAGATCTCACTGGAGACTGCTTCTTTTATAAATGTTCTCGGGCTCGTGGAGACATGGCCCTTTTCCTCGATTTTATAGAGAAGTTGGCACTTAGTCTCTCCATGGAGGATGTGCCCGGGGTGTCCCTTGTTGCGCTTTGTCCAGGGTCTGATGTTCGAGTGAGGGATTTCTTCATTAGAATAAGTTTAAGGTGAAGATCCCTATCTCTCCTTGCTCTAGCTTTAAGATTGTTACAGTGAGCGCACTTCTGTGGTATGTACGACTCACTTAAGCTTCGGACACAAAGGGAGTGACAACTGAAGATTGGCATTGCATCCTCACATGAAGTGCATCTTTTAAGGCCTGGGGAGCCAGGCATATTTGAGACGTCCCTGGTGAAAACTGGGGGATGGGAAAATGAAAGTTTGGCTTTTTTAACAGCTATCTAACTAGATTTAACTAACTTTAACTATACTAAGTAACAGACTGTTAAAAAACAAGGGTAAAAACTAAGCTATTATTATTGGAAGGTTTACACTGACACCGCTAATGGACTCCATCTCAAGCCGAGGACAGTTGAGAAGGAACCGAAGGGGTTGGGGGCATTTGCGTGCTAGATGAGGTAACAGCGGTGCAGCGAGACTGCTATTGCGCACGCACACCCCCGACCAGACACTGCTACCAAAAATCTCCGATCAAAGGTGCTGGGATGCACCGACACCTGAAGTGGAGAACCCACAGGGACAGTACTCGAAGAAGGTTTTGTTACTGAACTAAAAAAACCTACAAATAAATACGCTTATCAAAATACTTTGGCATGCAAAACTATTGATTTGCAAATGGATATACTATATTAACAGTAAGACATAAAATGGGTTCCAATATAGACGCTGAAATATTCCAAATACAGCAGGATTAAAGTAAGGCCATTAATCTTTTAATATTATCCTTCACGAAAAAACGATAATTTTGCTGAGCAAGCAACCAACCAGTGGTGATTGTTAGGGTTGGGGATGCTTTTAGAAACTATCTAGGAGCAAAGTTTGGGCTGACAAAAAAGTTTTTGTGGATGTAGGTGCAATTTAGTTTTAACCCATCCTTTATTTAGTTAGAATTTCAAACGGGACTACTGTAGATCTTCCACTCAACTTTGAAACATATACTACTCGCCTGGGCATACATCAGATATTGCTAAGGGAGGGTAACATGACAGGCTGATAGATCTTGTTGGGTTGCCTTTTCTATCTGTTCAACTTTTGCCACTAGATGGTGCAAGACAACAGTGTGGGTACTTATGTATGAAGTCACAGTGGAAAGCATCTCAAAAAGGGCACACTTACAGAAATAGCTTTCATTTTCATTTTGAATATGTCAAAGCTACAAAACTTCCAAAAATAATCTTAAGTACTTTAAGAGGTTCTTTACCAAAACAATACATTTAAACTTCAAAAGAAATTGGCCTGAAGAAAATCATTACTCAGTGGACAATAAGCATAATATACATAATATACATAAATTACTCTATTTCATGTATTGAAACTGTGTTTCTTTAAAACGATGACAAAAAAAATCCAGGTGGAATAAACAAAGAACAAAGCCACCAGTTTAAAACTATCAACTGATAACTGATCTCAGACAATATCTCGTTAAAAGTTCGATACCCCTATGTAATGTGTTCTTTTAGGGAGAAAATATGTTCAGGGAAAAAACTCAGCTTGCTTAATTCACGTTAATATTCCTATAAGTAAAGCAAAAACAAAATTCCAAACTTTTACTTGTTTTATGAAGCTAGACACTTTAAAGATGAGAATAATTATTTTAGGTTTGCCAAAAAAATTTTTTTAAGTCCATCGGTGTAGACCTCTGAATTATTTCCTTGTGTCTGGAGCTGGTAATAGAATTGCTCAGGTGAGCATAATTCAATTCAATAACTATCGTTTGCCCACTGCAAAGAGATTTCCAGACATGTTAAGGAATGGCACTGAAATAACAGAGATTTTACTTTAAAATACAATTATGAAGGCTCAGTGAAAATCATAAAAATGGTACAAAGGCAGAACTAAAATCAGGATGCTATGGTTATTAAACTTGAAGTCTCCTCATGTGGTTTTATTTCCCAGATCAGGGCTTTGGGATGTCAACTAGTTTCAATTAAAAGTGAGATACTGTCCTGCTTGAAACAACCCACTTCCCTCAGTGTTTCTTAACGGGTTCAAATGATAATGTCTGGCTTTTTATGTGCTTTTCACATAAGTAGAGAAACGTCTGAACACTTACCTGCTGGGATGCCATAGGTCAAACAATGAATTTTATTTATTTGGATGAAACTTTGTTCCTTGTTTGATAGGTTTCTTTCTGAGATCCTGTATTTCATATTTGTCTGGGTATTGTAAGTTAGTACGCCTTTCTTCCAAGTGTCAGAAAGGAAAAAAGCTCTCTTACTTCTGGTGCATAAATCCAAGAGCAACACTCTCCGAGTTCACTGAGGACAATTTGTGGTGCAAAGAGGCCTTAAAGCAACTGGAGGCAGCCAGTGGAGAAGTCCCCCTGTGCAGAGGAACTTTCTGCTGGTGTAAATCTGGCAGAACCACTGGTTCCTATACCAGCTGCCCCTCCACCAGAGAAGGTGGAAGAAAGGGTGTTTTGAGGCATTCTGGGGGCAGTGAGGGGATATACATATTTTAAGACAAGGTAATGTTCCCTCTACACATTGCTGTTGTGAGGGGGGGAAGTGGTCATCTTAAGTTAGCATTGTTGGCTTTGCAGGGGGTCAGGTAACCTGGGGGGGATCTTTTGGCTCCCCTCCTACCACGGGTCCAATCTTCCCAGAGAACTGTGAAAGAGCACTTGTCATAAATATAAGGGGAAGGGTAAACCCCTTTGAAATTCCTCCTGGCCAGGGGAAAGCTCCTCTCACCTGTAAAGGGTTAAGAAGCTAAAGGTAACCTCGCTGGCACCTGACCAAAATGACCAATGAGGAGACAAGATACTTTCAAAAGCTGGGAGGAGGGAGAGAAACAAAGGGTCTGTGTCTGTCTGTATGCTGCTTTTGCCAGGGACAGAACAGGAATGGAGTCTTAGAACTTTTAGTAAGTAATCTAGCTAGGTATGTGTTAGATTATGATTTCTTTAAATGGCTGAGAAAAGAATTGTGCTCAATAGAATAACTATTTCTGTCTGTGTATCTTTTTTGTAACTTAAGGTTTTGCCTAGAGGGGTTCTCTATGTTTTTTAATCTAATTACCCTGTAAGATATCTACCATCCTGATTTTACAGGGGGGATTTCTTTATTTCTATTTACTTCTATTTTCTATTAAAAGTTTTCTTGTAAAAAACTGAATGCTTTTTCATTGTTCTCAGATCCAAGGGTTTGGGTCTGTGGTCACCTATGCAAATTGGTGAGGCTTTTTATCCAACATTTCCCAGGAAAGGGGGGGTGCAAGTGTTGGGAGGATTGTTCATTGTTCTTAAGATCCAAGGGTCTGGGTCTGTAGTCACCTAGGCAAATTGGTGAGGCTTTTTACCAAACCTTGTCCAGGAAGTGGGGTGCAGGGTTTTGGGAAGTATTTTGGGGGGAAAGACGCGTCCAAACAGCTCTTCCCCAGTAACCAGTATTAGTTTGGTGGTGGTAGCGGCCATTCCAAGGACCACGGGTGGAATACTTTGTACCTTGGGGAAGTTTTGACCTAAGCTGGTAAAGATAAGCTTAGGAGGTTTTTCATGCAGGTCCCCACATCTGTACCCTAGAGTTCAGAGTGGGGGAGGAACCTTGACAGCACTCTTTTAGGGTATGTCTATACTGCAGCTGGGAGTGTGCTTCTCAGTGTGGGGTAGCTCTGGTCAAGCTAGTGTGCTAAAATACCTGGGCTGAAAGGAACATGGTCTGAGTTCAGTCTAGAAGGTCAAGGCCAGAAGCACCAGTCAGTACTAGTGGGATGCTATAGAGGCAGGCTGAAGTCAAAGTTGATGAGCTGCACCAATTCAGTATCAAGTGAGTCAACCGTAGTAGAACCAGAGTCAGGGAGAGGTGTCAGGAGCAGAGCAGGGAACCGTGAAACAGAAGTAATGCTACGTATCAGGAGCAGGGCTGGGTCCAGAAACCAGGAGCAAGGCAAGGTATCAGGTGTGTGCAGCAAGGTCTGTGTGCAGCAGCAAGCCAGGGATCCACCTAGTTGCACAGACAGACTACAGGTGTTTCCCCATGGCCTTGAATAGCATGCCTGGGCCAGTCAAGGAACAGAGTTGGCTCTGCCAGTCAGGACCTCCATGGACAGGACATCCAGTGGTGCTTGATCCCATAAGGCTCACAGCCTGTCAATCAGTGCTCTGTCAGAGCCATTGGGTGGTGGTGTGGATGCAGCACTCAGTGACCAGCACATCCAGGTTCTAGCCCCATGGATCCTCACACCACCATCCGCTCTCAAACGTTGCCTGATCAGGCTTATCAGGGTGGGTCCTGTGGAAGGCCTCCACCAGTTATGGGGCATATATGTGACTGGCAAACGCTCTTCAGAGATGTATTCCTCCCAGTCCACCAAGTACCACAACTTGCCTTGTCTGAGTTTGGAGCCCAGAATGGCATTGACAATGTGCTCCTCATGACCCGGACCTTAACAGGTGGAGGTGGTGGCTATACGTGACCAGATAACAGGTTCTCTGTGTGCAGTTTCAGGAGCAAGATGTGAAAAACAGGATGTATTTTAAGGGACTTAGGCAGCTGAACTTTAAAGGGTATATGATTAATCCACTGGCAGATCTGATGTGGCCCATGATATTGGTGATCCACCTTGTGAGACAGCCTGCCCACATGGAGGTGGTTGGAGGATTGAACACTTTTTGTTCAGTTGTGAAGGCTGGGCGTTTCTATCTCTGACGATCCACATGCTGCTTATAGACTTCCTTGGTGTTACTGAGATGACCCTTCAGCTGCTTCTGAATGTGGTGAAGTCACTGGACCATATCAGTGGCTGCAGGGTTTTGGGAGCCTGTCAGCAGTGCAGGGTGCAACCGGGGATGAAACTTGTAGTTGGCAAAAATGGAATTCTGGCAGTTTCACCTGCTCTTCATGCTCCGTCCCTAGACCTAACCCCCTGACCAGGCTAAGAAGGTAATCAGCTTGCTGACAGGAGAAGCTTTGGACTGGTTCTCTCCCCTGCTGGAGCCAGATGATGTGATGTTGACAGTGTTGGGGATAATTCCTCCAGACCTTCTCCACCATCTTCAGTGATCTCCATCCTACGCATATGGCTCAAGCCATCCTTTCGAAGCTCTGACAGGGTCAAGGGTTGACTGTGATCCTATGCAGCGCATTTCCGCTGACTTATGGCAGACATATAATGGAGTGAGGCAGCCCTACTATACCAGTTCTGAACTGAGCTGAGTGAGGAAGCCAAGGACAAATTAGCCTGCATGGAGCCTCCGATGGGCTTGGAAATGTACATTGACATATATATCTGGATTGATAGCCAGCTGCGTGAGTGTCGAAGGAGAAAGGAGGAGCTGCACTGCCACCATGCTCATGCCCCAAACTGCCAGCCCCAAACCAGACTCCTGAACCCATCCAGGTTAACCCAGAGGCAGCTGACCATTGATGAGAAGAAGTGACGCTGATGCACTAATTTGTGCCTTTACGGCAGAGACAGAAGCTTTCATAACAACTTCTGAGGCCTCAAAATTCTTCCTCAGACACTCTTCTGTCACAGCTCAGGGCACTTGATTCGCCCTTGATGGTCCAGCAGGCTCCTCAGCCATCACCTCTCTTGGATGAATACCTTGGGACTGAGATATTTCCAGGTTGAAGAGTTCCATTCCTACACTACTATTTCCCAAAAGATGAGTGCCTAAGCAGGTTTGCTTCGCTTCTCTCCTCAGCGACGGTAGTCAGTGTAATTGCCAACACATACAAGTTACCACACAGTTCTTTCTAAGCAAGCACTTTTGTTCTTAAGGTAAAAGCATTACAATGAAAATACTCGAACAATAAAATAACCTACACACATTAACAAAGCTTCCAGAGATCACCTCTAACAAGGGCTCTGGTTGGTGATTAGTCCTTCAAACCCCACCCGGGGGTATTCCTGTGATCACCAGTTCATAACAGTTTTTGCACAGACTAGCCACCGAATCTTATAGGGTCTCATTGGGCCAAAGACCCTCCAACCCTTCCCTAAGGATTGGGACCGCCCTTGGACCAGAGGTGCTGTTTGTCTGCTGAATCAGAAAAAAAGCTCTGAGTCAGTTTTAACTCAGACCTGTTAATCAAACATTCTCCCTTTGTCTGTTGGTCCCTGAAGAATCCATTCTGAACAAGGAGATGCAAGCCTCCCTCCAGATGCTGCAGGCTCTCTGGAGGTGCTGCCTAATCACCCCACAGGGCTTAGTTCCAGGGCTTAGTTCCTGGAAGGCTGTGGTCCCCCCTCCTGTGGAATTACATACACTCCATCCACAGTACATAAACATTTGCATTTTTAATACAATGAACTCCTACAAAACTTAATTCAAAAAGGTTTGTCCAAGATATTGTCATACCTATCACACCACCTACACTGTATGGTGGTCTAAAAGGGGAAGAAGTCTCCTTTAGCTGGAAGACTCAAACTCCTAACAAAACAAATGACGGAGTTCACTTTCCTCATCGGACAAAGAGGACTCTGAGGAAGAGGAAAGCATTTTCCTATTTTTTTTTTTTTTTTTTAAAAAAGACTGTTTGAATTTATTAGTCTCATCCTTATGTTCTGAGTATTTTACAAGAGTGTTTAGTTTCTTAGCTGCCAAACCAGGAGCTAAAGTAAAGAAAGAATTAGAGTCAATATACATAGCTATCTAGGAGGAGCCTTTTCCCATGAGACCTTTTTTTACTAGCTGCCATTTTGTGCACTTGAGCCAGCAGTGAAAAACCAGGCCAGTGTCACTGCAGGAGCTAGCTCTTTATCAGGAGCTACTGCTATTTTGAATGGCCTGGTACAGTGTTCCTTCCCCTAACTAGGAATCCTAATGAGTGTAACCTCAAGTTGACTGAAAGTCCATGAGAACTGAGAGCACTTAGCACCTTGTCGGACTGGACCTAATGTGTTGGTAATAGAATTCCAACCTCTCTTGCTGATAGAATCCTTACTGAAAGTGACTTTCACTGTAGATAATGTCTGTGCCACAGCTGCTGGGTGGGCACTGTTATGAAGACAGCTATTTACAATGGTAGATTTATGGTGCATTTATTAGGCACTAATTCATTAGGAACTAAAGTGGTTGTTTAGCTGAAAACTAGAGATAATGTACACTCGACATATAGTATAAATTAAATACTCAGCTCTTTTCCAGTCAAAGTGAATTAGCCTTACCTTAATACAGTTAATTAGTACTCAATGCTTAAGCAAGCTCCGGTGATCAAACACAGCACAGAATGTATTTGTCTATATGAGGTTTATTAACATACTGAAGTAAAACTAGAAAAAAAAAACCCTCAATACTCAAATGCAGAAGATAATTAAAAAAATCAATTAGTCCTGCAGCAATTACACTAAAATCCAGAGGGTCTCATTCTTCAAGGCTAAACTGTTCTTTATCTAAGTATAAACAAGAACACTCAATTTTAAACAACCTGACAGAATTTCAGTTAGTTACTCAGAGGAGCATTTTATGTTCAACCTTTCTTTTGAAGATATGCCTACAATTAACAATCAATAGTTACTATTGTACTAACAATCCTTGTTACTATTAACCGCACTTCTTTGGTAGAGAATTTGAAGAAAATAAACTCAAACTCCTTGACAAGAATGCACTTGGTACAATTTTTTTTGTATTAATAGTTAGAGCTGGCAGCATCTCCATCAAGAAAATCTTCCTCAATGCTCTTTCTGGCAGCTTTTTGTTTTTAATCTCTCCACCTGCTTGTTGCTCTACGTTCTCCACTAGATGTTTGGCCTACTTTCTGAGTGCAGATGGACCAGATATGTTATAGATCAGAGACTGGAACCCTTCCATGAAATAACTTTTTAAAATGGGGGTTGAACTGTTTTTTGTTTGTATTATTAAACCCTCAATTTAAATGCTCTGAAAGGAGTAATTCATGCTATTGGACCAATACTTAAAACAAAACAAAACAAATAGCAGCTTACTGTCACAAACACTCATGTTTATAAGTAGAGGCAACCACTTCGTATATATTGTGACCTTAGCAACCAAGTATCAATAAGTGATAAAACTAAGTCCACTGATTGGACAGTTCTAAGGCAACTGTAAAACACCTGACAAGAACATTTGTAGATGGACGAAACTGAGAAAATGCTTTCCCAAACAACAGAATATTAGTTCACTGCTTTCAATTTTGGAGGTTGTTACACAGACATGCATAACTCTCAAATCTCACATATTGATGTATAACCCAGAAATGAATAGGTCAATGGGTTACTTTTTATATGAATTATTATTTACGTTAGGCAACTGACCACCTTTCAATGTGATTTATGATCCCCAAATTTGAAGATACTACTTTAAGAATGTAACAGTGTCAGGTTCTAAGATCCTGCAAAATGAAGAGAAATGGATGATGGAACAGTAGAAACAGCAGCAGCAAGATGAAGCTGTACACTGAAAGTAACAGAACCCAGACTTGCTGCAAGAAGGAGCATCGGTACCAGGAGTTACAAATTCCAGGACTGGCTGCTGCACAGGCTCATTAACCATTTCATTAGCTAGGCTGCCACTAAACTCAGGCTTTCCCTGTCTGAACTGAGAAATGAAGAGGACCCAGAGGTCTACCTGGTCACTATTTAGTGAAAAACTATGAGGCTTACTGCATCTGAGTGTGACGAAGAGTTCCAAGTTATCTGTTTGGCCTCCTTTCTTATAGAAGAGTTACAAGCTAACATCAGGCTCTGAAAGAGGATGCTGCTATAGATTACAAGAATGTTAAGACTGCTATTTTGGACCGATTATAAGTAATGTAGGAGATGTAAAAATTCCATCTGTCTTACCCACTTTTCATGGGTAGATCTCAAAGCACTTTACAAAGGAGAGCAACCACTCCTTTGCTTAAGCTTGAGACCCTAAGAGCAGGAGAACCAAAGGACATCCTGATATTGGAGTGTTAATTGAAAAGTCTGCTTGAGAAAAACAACGGTGTTCCTAAGACTAGACTGCTCTTATGATTCTGCGGCTGTTCATAGCTTTGCTGCTCAGAACCTTGTGGGCAATAGTGAACTTGACAAAAATCAGGTCAGTTTCCAACTCTTACTACTTGGGGAAGATCAGAACAGCAGAAGACATAGTATTAGAGATACTCAGTGAGGAAAAATATTCCTACTATTATAAAATACTTTGTTCAAGAAATTGACTAGGATATTTGGGGCAATTTACTACTAGAACTATCAGACATTTTATCAACAAATAAGCAATGCTGACACAAATGAGAGTCATTTTTTGTGTTTTTGATAAGTATAGGATCAGTTATTATTCACTCCAAATATTGAAATAGTCAGAATCACAGTGCCTCTTTACTTAAAGTTGGACAAACGGCACTTGTTACACATGTGCCTTATCACTTTTACATCCAAATATGAATGTAGTAGGGAAATTAATGATTAACTTGTTAAGCTGGGAAGGAAAAAAATGCCACACTTACCTGTGCCTCCCCAAGGTCATTATTCACCACAGTAAAGTTTAGCCCAAGTTCTTCTACATCCCCTTCGTAGCTCTTGAGAAAAAGCAAATTTTTGTACATTTCTGGATCTAATGAAGCCAGATGATGAATGTCCACATCAGCACTTGTCCCCAGCAACTTTGAGAGGAAAAAACTAGCAAATGGCAGCTCTACCAGCATATTTTCATACAGTGCCTAAGAATAAAAACAATTAAGAAAATGACATTAGCTTTCATTATGGGTACTACAAAGACATTCTTAATATCCTTTATCATCTATTCCTTACATTTCTGTAACTTTCCCCTTATTTAACGTCTGAATAGAACCTCTTGGTGAAAAAATAACCCATGTACTGTATCTATTTACGTGCAACTGTAGTCTGAAATTTTAACAATCCTGCTGTTGAAATATCATGCTTTAAAACTTTACAAATAAGTTATCTGCCCATTGCAAAAGCCATAGCATTTTCATACTCTAACAAATATTGACACTATGAATATAACAGTCGCTGGGAACCTGTTAGACACCATCATTCATTTACAAGAAAAACAAGGGTTATCAATGCCAATATCACCTCCAGAATGTCTTCAAATCAGATGAAAGATATCTATTCTATGCCATTAGTCAACCCATACAGATGCGGTGAAGCAGATTCCAGAGTTTCCATTCTTACCCTCTAATTTGCCAGCCGTTTCAAAGGTAAAACGTGAGTGTGATTCTACTCTGAAAAATAACTATCTAAAAACTGCTTCTTCTTACTAATAAACAGCAAATCTTCATTCTTTCTGTACTCAGAGTCAATGCTGCATACTTTGGTGAACGGAATACGTTACTACTTTTTACTCCTGTTAAACTGGAAGAAATAACATAGCTAAGAAAGAGAGAAATGACTGGATTCTATTCCTTATTGTGCATCATCAACATGATTTGCTAATTTCCAATTTCAAAGCCTACTAGCCTATGCAATATACTAAACTAAAGTCACCAGTGGGGCACAGGTGCAATCAAAGGCATAAGTTAGCCTGGCTAAACATTTATTATTGTTGACGTGAGAGTATGAAAGAATCCATCTTGATTTTAAGTTCGCAGTATGAAGCAACATTAATGGATGTTTATTTTTATAAACTGTAAACTGGAAGTATTTGATCTAGAAATTGCGACGCCTACATGGAACTCCACCCATCCATTTTTTACTGAGTCAAACTCTGAAATGCAATTATACTCTACGTAAAGTCCATGCATATTCCCCCAAATATACAATCCTGTCAGTCAGAGAAAATATGCAATGATAGCCATCCTCAAAAAGGGGGAGAAGGGGAAATGTGTGGAGGGAGGGAGAGAAAGATTAAAATTTTATAGAGGTGTTGGCGGGGGGAAGGTGGAGAGAAGGGAAAGCACCCAAATGTTATACACATTTAACATAAAAATAGATAAAAATGTGCATCTTACATTCAGACCTCCTCCTACTGTTCATTAGCCACATTAGCATTTTTCTCTAGACCCCAGTTCAGCAATCATGACCTCAGTATTTCCCACAACATCAGTGCAGAGAGAATGGGGAAAGGGGCATCAGGAGGCTATTACTGACAGTTTCCCTTTCTGCTGTTTGAAAGTTTAGCTATTTATGTGTTACTCAGTTCCTCTGAGATTGCTGTAGTATTTAGAAAAGGAAATAATATATAAGCAAGGAAAACAATGAAAAGCACTAATCACCCAGTGATAGCCTAACAAAGGTGTTAAAGAAAAAACCCACACAATTGCTTAAACTTTAGAAGGAACATTTTTTGGTTGTCCTGTTAGATTTACCATTAAGAACACACGAATAAGGAGTTCAAAGCCAAAGGATGTATTATACATATAACTATATGATTTATTCAAGGTGTGGAAGTCGAACTCTGCATTTGTGTAGCTGACTTTAAAAGTGAACTAAAAGTGTAAATCATTAATTTGCAATGTATAAGGTCACTATTTGCCATTCCTGCATTAGTAACAATAAAACCATTGTAATTCCTTAAATATATCAAAGCTACCTGAATTTAAAATGGAATCCCATCTATGACTCATAAAATGTAAATGCAGAGGTGTTTTTTTTCTTTTTTTACACAAGGCAGGTTTAAACCTTTAAAGCATTTAATATACAAAGACTAATAAATGATAGCACTAAAAACCATGATCACATCAGCTAAATGGATTATAAATTAAATTTCCATAATCCATGCGACTGAAATACAAATGTAGGCATAAATCAAGGTATTTTCTAAACACAGGTTAATTACACAAATTCAAAAACTGTCTATTTTTTATGCAAAATAATCCACTTAGCATTTTTCATATTGGTCTTAATTCTTAGTCACTCGCAACACTTGCTCCTAGAAACCTATCAATAACTCTATGTCAAGAAAAAATAGCAATAGGTATATTGAAGAAACTTGTATGTTATTTTTCAAGTGTCTGTCTTTTATGAGTGTTTATTGCCAGAAATTGTGCCAAAATGATCTGAAATAAAAAGGATTAATTGTAGTAGAAGCCTTTTAATATAAGTGAGTGCACTAGCAATGCAATTAATGCAAATCGTGATGCTATCAGGAGAATAAATGTGAACAACATCACAGGCCATTTCTGTTTGCTGCCAAATAACTTTAGTAATTTACTACATTAAGAATCAATAAAAAAAAATAATGCTTTTCAAATGCATCACTATCAATCTTCAGGTAGTTCCAAACTGAACATTTATAACAATCTAAAAACTATATAAAACATTTTTAAGCCACCTTGATTGTGCAGGTAGGTGATAACTTTAATTGCTGCTTATGTTAGCCAAGTGATTCTAAATATAAAAAGTAAAGTACATTTGTAAAAAAGGTCAAATAAATATTCTAATTAGTGTAAAAGCTAAGTTTTGGTATTGAATGTCCTAACAAAGTTTTAGAAAAAAATGCAGAGAACTCTCTTTGATAACTTAAGTGACAATCAGCTTCAGTCCTTCCAAAGAGGAGAAATATAGTAAAACAAAGCCAACATTGCACTGAAGTGGCCATATGCCCTACTCTGCAGGAATCTGCCTAGATTGTGAACCTTTATCTTTCAACCGCAGATTAAGAGCAGCAACCACCTGAGGGAAGAAATTAGTTTACCTTTGAGATGGGATATGTTCTAACTCCTCCTTCTCTTTGACCACAACTCTGATGTCTCCTGTTCATACCCGGGCGCATGAGACCAAGGAACCATAATGGCTGATCCAATTACAAACAAACAAACAAACTCACTCCCTTGCTACTATACAAGAACTCTAGTCCTTCATTCAGCCAAGCTTCCTTTAGCCCTTAATGGTTGGCTCTTTTAGAATCCATTGGAGGATGACACCAGTGCTTGGGAGGTCACGTGCCCTAGTTTCCGATGTTAATTTTCCCTTTAATTTACTCCCTTGCATTGGCTAATCTGTCATTATCCTGTAGACCTAGGAGCTGCACATAATTACAGAAAGGAAAAAACCCAAACAGAAACTCATGAAAGAAGCAAATTTAGCCTATGACCTGAGAATGAATAGATTATGGGCCTGGTTTTGCTAGATGACAAACATCTTCGAAGAAAATGAAAGCTAAACAGTGCCTCCCAGGATCAGGCCCAATCTTGCCCCCACTGATTTCAAAAAGAGCAGAGGTGGGAGCAGGTCCTTTCTTGGATTGGGAAAACTGCCAGCAAAACTCAGCTCAGGCGACTCATTTATCATTCCTCATATTTTGAATCCTAGTGCTCAATCCTGCAACCAGATCCCTGCAGGAAGACCCTTGCACTCATCCAAAGCCCCACTGAATCCACCTGCTTAGAGATATTGCAGGATAAGGGCCCAAGTCAGCACTTTCCTGGTTGTCAAAAATCAACATACCATAGAAAGAAATGGCCATTCTACATATACACATACGAAGTGTTTTTTTAACGTAGAAGAGGATAAGATATTTTCTCAAACATTGAAGATATCAAATACCTTAAATGGGTAACAAATACATTCAAGCAGATGTTATATAAAACAATCAAAACCATAGCTCTGAGATGTATACCATACTTAAGCCAATATCGTCTCATGGAAAACCAGAACTGATTTTGCACCTGTCTGTAATTTTAATGACTTTTTGTTAGCATATCAATTTTTCTTAAATTTCTGGTTGTAGGAAAAAGCTTTTGTTTGTTGTGCCTAGAGTCTTGGATACACTTCATTTGGTTGACTACGTTCTTTCTCATCTACTGCTTTAAACGGATACAATATTCTCCCTCATCTTCTGTACCTCTATTTTTGGATAGTCTTGCTGGGGTCATTATAATGGTTGCCATACTGCATTACAGAGATTAAATACCACAGCATTATACTATATGCATATTGTAGCAATTTTATAGGAACTGTGTAAATAGTTATGTTCATTTTAGGATGTAACACACTTCTATTGAAATACCATAAAAGTAGTAATAAAAATTTACATTTCTATTGTGCTTTTCATCCAAGGATTTTGCAGTTTTACAAATATTAGTGAATTTATCCTCCCAACACCCACCTGAGGTAGGTATTATCTGTTATCTATTTTCCATAGCAATGGAAAAATGAGGCACAGAGAATTTAAGCAACTTGCCACAAGTCACAAAAGTCTGTAGTGGAGTGAAATAGTCCTGGGCCTTAACCTCAAGGCCATCTTTTCACCCTTTATAATATTAAATAGTTACATTTACATTTATTACTTTATGAGTGACACCCAAAGTGGAAAAATTTAATTGAAATTCTGATGGACATTTGTGGATGGGCAGGAGATGACAGAATGTCATGGAAACAGCAGAAGAAGATAAGTTAACATGCTTTGAGAATGCTGTTTTTATCATGTATCATTAGAATAATCCTCAGGGCAGGGACTGCGCCTTTTCTATATTCAGCACAATACTTAGCACATTCCACAGATCCTAAGTAGGGTGACCAGATGTCCCGCTTTTAAAGGGACAGTCCCATTTTTGGGGACTTTTTCTTATATAGGCGTCTATTACCCCCTACCCCCTCTCCCGTTTTTTCACACTTGCTATCTGGTCACCCTAATCCTAAGGCTATGTATATCGTCCATTACCCTACTACTTAGGCACTACACAGGCACATTAGATCTGTGTATTATGGTCAGAGGCAGAAAGACAGCTATGATGGAAAAGCTCTTCCAAAGGGAAGTTCTTGTGTGGTGTTCTAATATTGGCCACACTTTGAGCTGATCTAGTCATTTCAGTGTGTAACAAGTTAATATAGAATGTTTAAAGGATTTGGTAGCTTGGAATAACAAAGCTTACATGAATGTTAGAGCATGCTGATTAAGGATCCAACCCTGCAAAGCAGATACATGCATGTACCCATGCACCCACACTGAGTGTGATGGGACTCCAGGAAGGGGTCTGCTCCAGTGAATTTGTTTGCAGGATTGGGGCCCAAATAGGTTCTCACTTATGATTCCTAATACCTTCTGTATGAGGAAAAATGATTTATGATTACTTCATATACTCCCCATTAACCCTTTATAACCTACCACCACTTTAAAAAAAACACTGACATGATAAAAGTAAAAAACACCTAGAAAGTGGGTGGGGTCTTGAGGGCTCACAAAGGAAAATGACTGAGTTTGAAAAGTCTGGTCTTTTAAAACAGTCATTTCCTTCATCAGCCCTCAAGACACCGGGCATCTAGAGAGTAACCTTTTCTAAGTTAGCCATTCGTAAACAGTTACTAAATAATACCTAGCATTTTTATAGTGAAATTCATCTTCAAAGCCGTATAGGACCACTAATAAAAATGAGAGAAAAACAGAGAATCGTTAGTATTTTCTCCTACCTTATATTATTTATATTCTAGTTATATTTCATCCTATTCACAAATCCCTGTTTAAAATAGCCTAATTCTTTGTGGCCTGGTTAAACAAAAGTTAAATGTGAAGACTGACTGCATAAAAAATAATTCAAGGTGTGTTTTTTCTTTATCATGACTCACTGCCCTCTCCTTACTCATTTAACCTTTTTTCAAAACTAGTATTTTCTTATTTTGAAGCATGAAATCATTTCTTGTAGACATGAGCATAATAAAATTTTTGAAAGTGAGGAAAAGTAGATTAACATATTGCTTTTAACACAATTATGGAAAAACATAAATTATAAAACAAGAATATCAGTCGTGTGTTACTATTTGGTTGCTGCAACCCATTGCCCTTCAGTCTGTATTTCAATGAATGCAATCAATGCATTATATTATTGCAGTATAGGAAGACCCACTCATGTCATTCTACAAATGGAAAATCTGCTATATAATATTTTTTCTTTTAAATATTGATGTACTTTTTTTTGGCCACTACTGCATAGCTCTTCTGCTTCATAAAACATAAGGCCAAGACTTTACAGTACAGGTGCCTAAAGTTATGTCTTAAATTCATGTTTAGGCACCTAAACAACTGGCCCAATTTTCAAAAGTGCTGAGTATGCAAAAGGTTCATTTTGGTTCAATATGCTAATATTTTACTTCTGGAATTCTAAGTTGAAATATGATTTTCAAAGGATATAAAATAAGATGAGATTGGTGGTCTCAAACTAACTCCTGCTAGTTATTTATTAACATCACAAAACCACCACAACATACCACAGCACTATTAAAATCCTCAGATCTTAGGAGGAGTAAAGTTTTCAGATAAAGCAAAGTCATTTGTAAATTGGTATTATCTTTGATTTCTTGCCTGCTGGAAATGTTGAAGGTCAGCAAGTACAAGTTCATAAAAGCTCCAGCCATTTTGAGTAACTGAGTGTTTCGGTTGTGGAAAGCTTGCTTGTCAAATTTGCTGCAGTCAATGTAAAAATCTGAAATTGATTAGAAGTTTGTGATAAGCAGAGAATGTACTAGTGACTGACTGATTAACATTATCTTAAAAATCTAGGGATGTGGTTCTTAATTGTATATCATAGCATACATTACCAATGAAACTATTTGAGAATTTCTGCTAAAATGATCAAGTCATTTTGATTCATAAATGATGATTCACACCAAAGAATATTTGTATTACAAGAATAGTAGAGAACCATTTTTAATCACCAAAACAATATACAGCACTTCACATCTACTCACTATCAGGGAGTGTTATAATGGGGACAGGCAAACATCATTCTAACTTACACTATAATTGATAGCTAAAAGTAGTTTAGGAGTACAGGTCAATCAAATGTTGACTCACCACTTACCTCTAAGGCTCCCTACACCTGTCATCATAAGTCCTTCCCCCAGGGTATTACTTCAAGGGTCGAGAGTGACATATGACCGGAAACAAGGGGTATTATGTGACCCCTCTAAGAACTCCTCCCACCACCCTCTACCAACTGGAGTGGGTTTCAGTCCTGTAGGACCTCCCCAAGAGTGGGTTTGACCAATCAGGGCAAGTTCAGAGACAGGGAGACCCATCCAAAAGAGAGTCCTGTGACACCTCTAAGAACGCCTCCAACCACCTTCTTCCAATAGGCATGGGTTTCACTCCTTTATGCCCTCCTGAAAGGGAAACATGTATAAATTGCAATAGGCATAGAATGAGGATCTAGGCAGAACCCTCAGTCTCCAGAGCTCAACAGTTGGCTGGTCAGCAGTACCACCCCTGAAGCCCCATCGCTGTGTGGAATAAGCCATCTTGTTTCAAGAGCATATTTTTCAGAAATCGTGGAAACACTGAGGGGAAAACATGGCCTCCTTCATTTCCCCTATGAGAATTACAGAATACATTTTAGCTCTGAGGGCACTCAGTTGTCTGTGGAGAAAGCACTACGTCAGCAACAGTCCTGAGGAGCAGGAAGCTCTCGAGGGGAGCCCTTTGGGCCAGCCATTGATGGACATGTCAGAACCTGACCCCGAGTCTCAAGCACTCATGAGGCAGACTGACTAGCATGATGGCCACTGAGCATAGAGGGGAAGAGATAGCTCAGTGGTTTGAGCATTGGCCTGCTAAACCCAGGGTTGCGAGTTCAATCCTTGAGGGGGTCATTTAGGGATCTGGGGCAAAAATTGGGGATTGGGCCTGCTTTGAGCAGGGGGTTGGACTAGATAACCTCCTGAGGTCCCTTCCAACCCTGATATTCTATGATTCATTCACCCCCATGGAGGAAGCTCATTGGAGAAGATGAATGGCAAAGATGTTGCTCACGTAAATAGACTATAAAAAGTGGTGGTCAAGGGTGGGGTAGGAACTGACCTAGGGTTGCATAAATCCAAAAAATAGTGGACTTACAGCTGTTTCTTTTCTGATAGTCTCGACAGCTCAATGACACCTTTCTAAAGGACCTGGAGATGCTGGACAGCGCTGCAGCAGAGAGTGAAGGTGAATCTGATCCAACTTGTTTTTGCTGAAGATCAAGCCAACTTGTTGAAGAGGACACAAAGCGCAAGGAGGAAGATGGATTTAAGGAAGGCCCTTGGCATAGCACTAACAGCCAGTACCATGCTGTGAGTGTAAAGGAGTCGTGCAGTCTACTGTACGCATTTCTGTTTATGCTGTCCTTAATCACTGTTTTAGGGAGAAGCTTTTTGAAGACTGTGAGGGCTGTGTTATAGATGCACCAGACCAGCTGCATCACAAAACTGTATGAATTGGACTTCAGAGAATAGAAACAGAATGCACAAGGCCCTGTGTGCTGACCTGTGTTTGTAAAGCTTATTAAACACCATTATTGCCATAGGTTATGCAATGCAATGTCTGTGCTTAACCCAAGAAAATTTAGCATCAGGGACGACCTTGGTAAATGCTGTGCACAGTGCTTGAGATCCTAACGGTGTTTTAAACAAAATTACCAAACCGAAGGATACCCACTTAGTGCATTATATTGACTGCTTGACCCACTCAAAAAGTTACAGAACATTGATTAGGAAAACGACTAACTGTAAGAAATCTAAAAGGATTAAGTTAGAGAATAGTGAGGGGAGAAGCATGTGATATACAATATTATAAAACTTGGTATCTGTAAATAAAAGTATCTATTGAAAAGGTATTTGTGAGTATCTGGGTTTCTGTAATAAGGATAGCATGGCCCTTAAATAAGATGAAAGTTTTGATGGGGCATCTCAGGTTGTTTTCAAGGGTTGTGTGTCTTCTAAATAAAAATAGTTTGTGAAAACCCAGCTATTGTGTCTTTAATAGAAGAAACCTATTTACAGCAAAAGGCTGAAATGCACATAGTAGAATCCAGGGGAGGAAAACAAAAATGAGTTTAAAGCAAAAAATATTGTATATTCTGTGTAAAACATAGATGTTTGAGACATGTATTTGAGTACAACACAGTTGATTCAATATCATCGAACTACAATGGTTTATCTATGACCTACTGAAAAAATGGGGTTGTGTGGAACTACTGACTTCAGATGTAATCACAGACCCATGTTTCCTTAACGTTCCACCAGGGTTATGCATATTAGGCCCTGCTGGGGTTGGAAAAATTATCAGTAATTAGGTTTGATGGGTATTCACCCACAGTAAGGTGCGGGGAGGTAAGCTCTGTTAATATTAAATTATATAAAACCTCAGGAGTTTGTAGATTACTATGGGTCAGTCCTTCTAGTAACTCAAAGTCATTTCAAGTTTAAAAATACTATATTTTCAAAAATAAACAATGGTTTAACACAAAAATGAAATTTTACAAGGGTTCACAAACCTCCATTATATTTATAAAATAAGAATATGCTGTAAGAAAAATCAAACAATCAAACATTTAAAAGCTATGAGTATTTGTAGGGTGTTTACTATGGTTGTGCTACATCCATTTTTATTTAAAAAACAACCAGAATTTTAAGCACAAAAAAGAAGTGTTCAAAATGAAAAGACATGCACTGAGATCTACAAGGCCCCCAGTCAGGAGAGGGTGCAGTAACACTAAGGATTGTTGTATATGGTGATCTACAGTTTAATTCTGTAAGATATACCTATAGTGATCTGGTTTTGATTGAACAGAAAAATATATGGTCACTAAAAATTAGACAAAACCATTAAGAGAATTTACTAAGACTATTTAAATTTTCACCCAAAGGGAATGTTTAGAGAAGGGTGCATAAACTCCTCAATTTATTAAGAGCTGTAGTGATCAAAGCACCTGCTAACTACAGACACTGAAGTTTGTTTGAAACAAAGAGTTAGGTTGGTATAAAATCCTGAGCTTTTTTGGAGACTGTCTTTTTATAACAGAAACCAGAATGGCTGCTGCTGGATTGCAAAACATGTTGCTTCTTTTAACTCTGAAAATATATATTATATAATCTTACTCTTTGTACACACTGTCCTTACTAATAATGATACATGTCTTTATTGCAGTGTGATCTGTTTAGTATGGAAAGAGCAATTTCAAGCTGTATTTCACCAGGGCAAAGTACAATCCCATTTGAACTATGGTTGCGCTTAATACTTTTTTTTTTTTTTTAAATGGAATTCAACAGGTTGTACACGAGTTTGGTACATTTGGGAAATAATACTAACTAAAATTTTGCTTGTTCTTTAACCCACAGGCCCGAATACACTTGTGGGGGGAAGATAACCATGTGCTATAGCATCCCTTTTCCCTGTGGTGGAAAGTAAATTTCTATAACTGGCTTTTAAATGTGTTTTTAAAATGGGTCTGTTAAAAACTTGGTTTTAATGATTAAAATGTTGTTTGTGATTTAGGGCATATGCAGGAGATAGGGGTGGGTTTTTTAAAAAGGGATTTTGTTGCAAACTTTATTTTAAGGTATACGTGCTGCCTCTGCTTAAGCACAATGTGTGCAGACAGTATGGGCACTCAGCTAGGATGCCCTAGCTGTAGGCTATACTGCAGGTACAAAGAATGTTCAGAAAGACACAGACTCTGCATGAAAAAAAACAGTTGCATGTCTGTCTAAAACTTTATGTGATAAGGGTCAGTCTTATGTTGACATGGGGCACAAATGCAAAATGAGGTGCTGTAAGCAGAGTCAGGGTATCATCTCCAGAGATGTAAACAGTCACCTGTATTTTATGGATAAATGTAGAAAGCCTGAATGATCAGAAAAGTATCATTTTTACAATTTTGAATGCACGAAAGGGACAGGGTTGCGTGTGCCCAATTACGTATTTGCTATGTCCCTAAAGCCAGAAAAATCCTGGGAGTTTAGGGACAGCAAGTGTCTTTCTGCCTTTGTTAAGATGTTTTTTCAGAAAAAGCTCCAAGACTACTCATTCATAGTGCACAATTCCAAAGGTTATGGCAAGTACTTCATTGTGGACAGAACTGGTAATATAACGTAGTAAACTGATGTGCACGTGACATGTTCACAATGAGAATTTAAACAAATTTTATTAATTGGCTGATTTAACACACTATTTTACAGCAGACTGCGAAAAATGGACACTATGACCCCTGCCTATACAGGGGTCTGAGCTGCCTCACTCTTCCGTTTTGTTCAAATCCAAGGTCTGGTCTTGAGATCTGTGTCTCACGCATGAGCAAAAACAGCTGATGCATGACAGATTTACCCACACAGGGTTCTCAAAGGCATTGTCGAGCTGTCAAGAGATTTTCAGAAAAGAAACAGCTGTAAGTCTGCTGTTTTTTAGATTTATGCAACCCCAGATCAGTTCCGACTCATTAAACCCCATCCTTTTTATAGTTATTTACCTGAGCAATGTCTTTTGATGAGCCACAGTTCCCTTCCTCCATTGGGGTGAATGCTCGGTGGCCATCACACTCGTCAGTCTGCCACACGAGCACTCCGGTCTCGGGTCAGGTCCCAACATATCCATCAACAGCTGGACTAAAAGGCTCCCCTTGACAGCTCCCTGCTCCTCAGAACTCTTGCTGATGTAGCACTTTCTCCACAGGTGACTGAGCGGCCTCAGAACTAAAACGAATTCCATAATTCTCATGGGGGTAATGACGGAGGCCATGTTTCCCCTTAGCATTTCCACGATTTCTGAAAAACATGCTCTTGAAAGTAGATGGCTTCTTCCACACAGTGATGGGGCCTCAGGGGGTAGTGCTGCTGATGGGCAAATGCTGAGCTCCACAGTTTGAGGGTTCTGGCCTAGACTCTTGTGCTATACCTATTTCTGATTGGTACGTTTCCCTTCCAGGAGGGCTTAAGGGGGTGAAACTCATGTCAATTGGTAGAGGACTGTGGGAGGTGTTCTTAGAGGGGTCACACGTCCCTCTTCTGGACAGGTCTCCATGCCCCTGAACTTGCTCTTATTTGTCATACCCACTCTTGGGGAGATGCTACGGGGCTGAAACCCGTTCTGATTGGCAAAGGGTGATGGGAAAACTTCTAAGAGGGATCATACACAATCCTTGTTTCTAGTCATGTGTCAATCTCGACTCTGAAAGTAATATCCCAGGGATGCAGTTTCAGGTGGGTGGGGCCTTAGGGGTTGGGGTCAATATCTGATTGATGTTGTGCCCCTAGATTGCTATGTCATTTGCTTTTCTTGTTAGGCATACAAATTCTGCACATTTGAAAAAATCCTGGATGAACTGATAGTTACTAAACTACTACGTTGCTAGTGTTGCTGACTGAAGTTCCAGTGATCTGTTTTACAGAATTTTCTGGCTTCAAGTTTAAACAAAATTTGATGGGAAGTAAAATGAGAATGTGGAAGTAAATTAGAAACAAAGTTTTACTTTTACGATCTGAATTACATTCTTTTAAAATTAGTCCAGTTATCTGTTATTTATCTAACCTCTAGACACACTTTATCAAGATAAATCAACATGTATTAATATCAGTAATCTGGTCATTTTAAATAAGAATTCAAATACAATGAAGAATTCATTTCAGTAAATATTCTGAACTTGACTTAAATGGACCTAGGTGTTTCCAACTGTGAAAAAAGATCGGGATGCCATTACCACATACTTTTAACTGTTTATTTATTTCTTGTCCAGGAACCTGATTTAGAGGCAATAAAATGCAATAAGTACACAAACCAGAAACAGAATCATCTGCTAATGGAACTTTTAATTGATAAGTGACCACTGACATGAGGTAATTCTTTCCATGTAGAGCTGCTTGCAGAGACCTTTGTGCACTTTATCGGTAAGCAATCACTAACATAAGCATTAAAGAAAATTTAGATACATTATGACCCAATAAATATCACAATCAATCAATATACTCTTTTCCCTCCTAAAGATTTAGTGTTAAAATACCACATTTTAGTAGCCTTTTAGTGCTGGACATATATTTACAATGTTGGTACTAAGTTGAGTACTTTGTAATCAAAAGATAATTGGTTATGTTAAGTAAACCAGCACACAAAGGAATTAGCTGGTTGAATAACTATGTTAGAAAATAAATTCATACCAATGTATGTAAATATTCATAAACAGGCTGAGCACCTCCTTTAAAATATCTCAGGAGTTGCATATATTCTGTCATAATTAATGGAATATGCAACTTCCATACTCTTATTTTGGTGATTTACTATTTTGACCCTTTTAAACAGATCAGGAAACTTAGGGAAAAAATGATCTGCTAAAAAGAGATATTTTTCTTTTCTGAACAATCTTTTAAACTGCTTACTGCTCTTTTTAAAGTCATCGTACGGAAGATTCATGTCATTTTTGACCAAACACAAAAGTACCATGAGTTTAAGCAATACTTGACTCCTTGATTCCATTTTGTTGTTTGGAAATAGAACTTTGGAAATGATTTAAATAATGAGTTTGTACAAACAATCTACTTGTTTGTTAGCATGCTAATTCCACACCCACCTTTCTGGGAATTAATGCTGGTCAATGGAGCTTGCACTACAAATGAATAATACAGTTGACTGATTTAAGCCAAACCAGAGTAGATCTTTACTAAATGGACAAAACTAAAGGGAAAAAAGTATAGCCTACAAATTAGGAAAAAATTCTGACAGAGAAAATAGGCAGAAGACAACTACCACGATAATGTATGGTGACACTATGGGCGCTACAGCAGCACAGCTAGTGTGCCATAACTTAGACACTTCCTACAGCAAAAGAAGGGGTTTTTCCATCACTATAGGAACTCCACTTCCCCATGTGATGGTAGCTAGGTCAATGGAAGCATTCTTCCATCAACTTAATTGTGTCTACACCAGGGGTTAAAATCAGCATAACTACACCACTCAGGGGAGTGAATTTTTCATGCCTTTGAGCTCCACAACTATGTCGACCTAACCTTTATGTGTACACTAGGCCCACATGTGGTGATTGAGGCACAATGATTTTAGCTATTAAAATGAATAAGTTTAACTGCTATCTCTGTAGTCTTTTCCTACTCTTTCTTTGTTTTCCCTATTCGTCTTTTTAGTGCAGGGAAGTATGCATGTGTGTGTTGTTTAAAACTCATTTACTCAAAGCCTTCATATGTATTCTGTACATGATTTAGGAGTTTAGGCCATAATCCAATATGCACTGTAGCCAATGGACAGGGTCCGATTGATTTCAATGGGTTTTATATTAGTCCCTAAGACAATAAAAAAGCATTTTAGTTCATCTGTAAAGGAATAGTGTAAAGGCCAATAAGATTAAAATTGGACCTATGGATAATATCTTGCACAATAACAAATGAACTAGTCTATAATCTTTCTAGTTTTGGATTAGCTGTATATTCAGGAATTCTGCACATTGTATATGAATCCTTAATTATAAACAAATATGCAACCTTGTGCACTATTTATCCCATTAGGTTCGTCAATTAAAATCACAAAGCAAACTCTTCATATTTCAGAAATGTAATTCATTACATTTCATTAGAATCAATAATTAATTTTTCCCTATTTCAATTTGATTTAGTCATAAGCCATTTAGCATTTGACCCAATACCTTTTTATTCAGTAGTTATCTAATCTTACTGAAAGATACAGCTTTAAAACTTCACTTGTCAAATATCTAAGCTTAATATAACACTCTTAGATCTCACTGCACATAGTCCACCATAATCAGATCACCACATATATTAAAAAAACTATAGTATGTTGTGCAATCAAAGCAATTGAGAAAATACCTTCTTTAATACGCATCAATATAATGCCCACAAGGCCATAAATTATTTCAGTCCTAAATTAATATTAATTGCTGTGATTGATCTTTATCATAGATTATTAACAATGTCCCTGCATACTATCATCAAAATATTACTACCAATTTTTAAAAAGTTTAACATCTTTGCCTCTCTACCTAACATGTCCTCAGAATACTGCTTTACCACTCATTTAGTTCCCATGCAGACAGGCTTTCATAATTCAAAGCAAGCAAAAAACAAACCCTTCATTCTGTGACCTGCCACCTTTCTAAGAAATAGGATACACCATGACAAAACAAACTCAAACTTCTTTTTACAAATCTTCAGTGTCTTCAGAGGACTTTTGATTCTGATTTCTGCAAAAAAGCTTCACATTGATAGATCACACAAATGAATCAGGACCACCGATCCATGGCTCACTAGTCCTCATCAATGGTCTAGAGGCAAAGAGCACAAATAGAGGAGATAGCTCATTCGGTCTTGGGAACCAGTTGTGTGTAAGTGTAATGGAATACTAGTGTCTGAAGCAATCAAAAATCCTGTCAAAGACATTAGAAGTCACACATGACAAAACAGTCTTATATTCAGAACTATCAGACCTGCTCCAAAATGGAAGTAGTAAGAAACCATAAAAGTTCTAGTTCCAAACATGAGGACTAACAAGTTCACTTCTGTTCAACAATCTTTCAGCCACATCTCTAAACTAGCTAGTGATTCTGCATAAGAATGTAACAACTAAAACTGTCAAAAATCCCATCTTTTATAATCTAGTGTATAATGTCAAGGTTCCAAATGATATATTTTGACTATTTATCCCTGACAATTCTGATTTCTGATCCTTCTTTGGTCATTGACTGTGAACCACTTCATTTTTCTGCCTCAGATTCCACTTCTGTAAAATGGGGGCTGTTATAGTTATAAGGATGTTGTAAGACTGATTTATCTTTTCAAAGCACTATGTCAGTGCTAAGTATTTTTATAAGGGGTGTATATTTAGGTTGCCTAACACTTTCCATTATTAAAAAAAATTGTAACTTTTTTGAGAAGCTTTAACACCTCCATGTTTGCAGCAGATCTTTGAAATTAATCAGATAGAAAGTTCTTCGGCTACAGAAGTGACTTTTCACTGTCCCATGAAATTCCATTCACATTTAGCTGATTTAGAAACTGTCACAAATCACCATTTTCCTTCTCTTTCTTGTGTTGCTCAAGAAAATTTTGGCAGCCTAACAAAACAACTGAACAGTAACATTCTAAAGAGCCACACTGCTGCCACAGCAGCAGAAACTGTACTGGGAAATCTAGGAGCTGACAGAACAGCGGTTGTGGAAGGGGAGGGAAAGGAAGCTAAGCCAAGCCATATACTTCCACTCCCCTTCTCTCCTATCCCCAGAGCACATGATAACAGCATCCCATTCACAGCTCTGGAGGCAGGACAAGGAACGGGAGAGTCTCACCTCGCACAGAGGAGGACAGAAAGAGAGCTAGGCTGAGCAGGATCCCCCTTAACCTTGGATAGTCCATATCACCAGCAGTCCACCCCCCTCTGAGAGATAATAGCCTTCTCCTACTGCCAGCTAATGTAGTTAGTCCTGTAGCTCAAGTGGTAGAAGTCTGTGCTGCAGTGCTAAAGGGTCAAGATTCAAACCCTGCTAATAATGCATAGTTTTTACAGTTGTACACAGAAGAATTATTTTAAAAAAAACTAGGCAATTACTTATGATTGACAATTATTGCTTTCCACAGGATCGCCACCCTGACTCATTCAGTGTACAGATTAAATGCACAAAGGGGCAGAAATAAATTTGCATGGGCAACTGTAAATCTTGCATTTCCAAACTTTCAACTGCTTAACTTTGCAACCTAAATAATTAACAGGTTTTTGGTAGCAATTTTGTAATTATCTAGATTTAAAGAGCTTCAAAATATAAGATTTAGAAGACATTTTATTAATCCTTTGCCCAATTTTATTAATCAATCAAATAGCATTATGGATATATGTTATTAAAAAACCTCTGACAGGAAACAGAAAAAAGTAAATCCGGTTATGAATCTACACAGATCTACAAAGTCAAACACACTTGGCTAATAGCACTGAAGGGTTACTGGGATACATAGAATTTATGTAAATTATTAAATTTTAATGTATTTGTTTTCTGATAACACTGAAACTTTTTAAGTGAGAGTTTTCAGTGGCAACACTGTCTTTTGGTTTATGCAAATAAGAAATTGCTGTGCATGCCTGATTGCTTCCTTTGCAGTATTCCTATTTTATTTACAAAAAAGCTTTTAATAATGTACTACTGCTTTTAAATAATTCTGCGCAAATACATAAAATGAAGCATTTCTGGAAATGGATGAATGACTATTCAATAATGTCTAACTCAGACCATAATACTGGCAGGTACTGAATAGTAAGGCCGTGCCTTATCTTTCTGTTTAATGAATCAGCTCTCTAAACATGCCAGTAAAAAGGTGTCTCTGCACCTGGGTAGAGCTAATTATTAAATAACACTGTCACTTCATACCTTATGCAAACATACTGCAAATACAACAATAATCTATGCCTTCAAAATGTTAAATGATATATTCTCTGATTTCAAAGGGCAAAAACAAAACACTTGTTCTGATAGAGCTCTTTCTAAACAAAGGACAGCATCGCTTTTTCTTTGTGACTTCTCATGCCCTTATATTAATATTTAAGATGCAATCACAGAAGTGCAGTTAACTGATAATAAATAAAATTAAGGGTCCAATATTGCAATCAGTTTGTGGAAAAATAGTTCCAATAAATACAAGCATCTCCCAGCCCTGTCTGCTCCCAGATCAACTCCAACTTCTTTTGGAGCTCCAAGAGGCACCTTTTGAGCACTCAAAAGAAGAGACTGCAGGCAGCTTTTAAACAATTGTGATTCCTCCTACCCTCCAGCCCCCAACAAACTTATAGTTGCTGGGCTCTGCAGACCAGGGAGAGAACGAAGTCATGAATCTATAGGCAGGTCAGACCTACAATATTTTCCATAGTTCAGGGCTATTTGGATGTGAGGTTTGGCTTCGGCCCACTCCTAATTATAGTGTGTCCTTCAAAAATGGATACATTGCTTTAATGCAAGTGGCTGATTTGGAGTCTTCCCTGTTTCACAAGTCTTCATGTAGTGATCATTTGGATATTCTAAAGGTGGAGGGTTGCCCAAATTAATTTTTAGACCAGAATTCCATTCTTTTGCTATTTTTAAGAGGGCACTGTCGGGTTAAAAACAAATGTTTAAAAAAATGTTCTTACTTGCATTAATGATGTCGTTTATTAAAACTGGACCATTGTTCCAAAAGTTTACTTTTCACAGAATTTTTGCATTTTTCTAACCCGTTTTTAGTCCATGTATAATATTTTTTTTTATTCTTATGCACTGAATTATTTTTCTTCCAAAAAACCTGCTTCCACAGAACTTTAAAAAAAAAAAAATCATACCAACATTTCTGTGAGATAATCAATGGCATAACACTTTGTTTTTTTCAGTCCTAAATTTTGGACCAATTGACCTGGCAGTGGTGTAACTTCCCTACTCTGCTCACATACATTGCAAGTGGGGGCTCAACTCACCACCCCTTGTACACTTGTGGTTTTGTGCACACTCACTCCTGTGCACACATTTTTCCAGCATCTGGATAGTCTCACGAAGTAGAGAAGGACTAAAAATACAGAATCCATCTGAATGCATGATGAAAGTTTTCCTTTAAACTCAAATATGGAGAGTAAAATTTTCAAAATCGGAGACTTCAGAGCCTTAATCTCATTGAAAGTCAATGGGAGTTTTGCACCAGTCCCAAAATTACTTTTGAAAATTGGATACTAGGTGCCTTTAAAAATTTACCCAGAGTTTTACCAATTAAAACAATAGCAATCATTGCTATGTTTATGGTTGAAATACAAATGCTCAAAATTACTGGTTAGAAGTCCCTGGCTTTAAAGAATGTTAACAAGAACTGTACTCAATGCTCTTTGTAACGCACTCAATACCAGAGCTGGCCGGAAAACAGCAACAAATTTTAGCAGAAGTCATAGTGAAATTAAGCTCCCATTTCTCATTAAACTTTCATTTTCATTACCAGCTAGCTACATTCAGCAGTAATTTATTGTAGTTTGGCTTTCCACAGCATCAAAATCCAAAGCCTCCAAAATATGGTACCAAAATTATAACACAGATGCACAGTAAATGATAAACTCAAACATTGTGAAAGTTACTATATAAATAATACTCCTTATCAGCTCCCTTCTATGCTAAATTCTTCATGAACATCCTCATTACAACCAAACAACTGGCACCCAATTTTTTTCCCTTTTAAAAATAAAAATGAAGAAAGATTTTTCAGAGCTGTGTTGAGGATTAGCTATGGAATACTATTGCCAGTGCAAGATGTACAGCTAAATTCCTGGAAAACAGCTCTTTACATTTCTCAATATATTGTAAAGGAAACATTTCCTTTCCTCTCCACCCTCTGAACTATCAACACAGTCAATACCTACACATGCAATTGGGTATCTATCTATTTCAGTTACTTAAAGTGTGGGCCAAAACCCAGAGAATTAAAATATTATTTCCTCTATAGTACATGGCACTAAAATTTAACACATTATTTAT
Source organism: Eretmochelys imbricata (assembly GCF_965152235.1). Lineage (NCBI taxonomy): Eukaryota > Metazoa > Chordata > Testudines > Cheloniidae > Eretmochelys > Eretmochelys imbricata. Next base: position 249,801,705 of record NC_135573.1, read on the forward strand.
TATTGGTAGTACTGTACCCCCAGACATGGACCAGGACTCCAGTGTGCTCAGAACTGTACAAACCAAGAACGTAAGGACAGTCCCGACGCCCCCAAAAGCTTACAATCTAAGACAAGAGAAAATAAATGGATACAGACAGATGGGGGAGCACAAGGAAACAATGAGACAAAATTGGTCAGCATTATAGGCAGTGGTCTCAGAACACCAGCAGCCTAATTGATGTCACGTTTTTTGAAGGCATCATAGAAAAGGAGAGTTTAGAGAAGGGATTTAAAGGAGGATAATGAGGTAGCTTTGTCATTGTTTACAGTGAGCTCCACCCAAGAAAGAAGCAGCATAGGAAAAAGCACAAAGGTACTTGCTTGAAAATTTAACAAGTGGAAAATGAAGACTGGCATCATGAGCCAATCAGAGGCAGGAGTCAACATCTCAATAGCAAATGAGAAATGATATTTCAGGGTGGGGACCGGCTGTTAAGGGCCTTTAAGTGAAGATCTTTCCCACAGCATTCTGAATGGATATGAGGGGGGCAGGATTCCATTTGTCAAGGAGAAAATTAAGCTGCAGTAATTGAGATATGTGATGATGAGAGCCTGAATGAGAGTTTTGGCCTGGATTGATAGGGAAGGTTTGTATCTTAGAGATTTGTGTCTGCAAGATTTACTCTGGATGTGAGGACCTAGAGAGAGGTCCAAGCCAAATATGATGCCCTGATTGGAATCCAATAATGAGTAGGAAAAGAAATTGAGAACGAGAACTTAACTCAGTATTACATTATGCACCTTTTCTGTATGGTATCATTAGGTCACATTGGTTAGAAATGATCAGAGCAACAGTTCTGAAATTTAGCAATGTGCCTCGTGTAACCAAAAACCTGCTAATTCCTGCAAATATTCATTTCACATAACTGGCATGATGTAAAAATATTTGCAGCCAAACTCTTGAGAATACTGTAATTTTTAAAACCCTGATACACAATGACTTGTGCATGTGAGTACTTCCATTGGCTTCAATGAGACTAACCTCGTGGTTAAAGCTAAATATGTAATTCAAAGCTTGGCTGGATTGGGACTTAATGCCTCTAATTCTCTTCTCATTTCAACTGTATAACTATCATTAACATTAATGAGAATTACGCAGGTGCATCAATAATCTAGCTATACAGCCAGTGAGTAAATAAAGTGGCAATATTATTTACATTACCCTTAAATAAAAATATTCCCTTCCCTCCAAACTGACAAAGAAAAACATTAAACTTCCCCAACTTACTCCTCCTTTCTTAAATTTACTTTTTTAAAAAAGCTTCCACTGTAAATTATCTTTTTACTCCTACTGTTATGTATTGTACAACAATAATTTTTTTTTAAAGTTTTCACCTTTCCAAGCATCCTTCCTAGGAAGTAATAGTGTCTGGCATAAGAATCTCCAACGAGCATCTGTGCAGCAGGGTTGGGGTAAAGAAGTCCTTCATTAGTGGTTTTAAAAAATCCCTGGTTAGGATTAAATCCTGATTTAAGCAGTTCATTCAGAAATTCTCTAAAAATTCCACCACCATCAATACCAGCTTCATCCAGGCCATGTGCGTTAAGTAAATGAACACGAATTCGCTTTTTCAGATCAGGTTCTGGGGGGAAAAAGTTGAGAAGAAAAGTCACATACAAGAACCTATACAAAGTTTGTTTCAGGGAAAAAAACACACACACACTACATTTAGATGTCAGTACAGATATATAAGTGTATTGTGCTGTTGCAGAAATCTATTATTGGCTTGAGTTTGAGATGGCTGCATTACTCAAAAGCGGGGAAGTAACTTATGAATAATACAGCTCATCCCAAATGAATCCTACGAAGACTTCATACCAAACCACCTGGCCACATATGCTGTTTATAAAACTTATTTTACAGAAAAACTATTGTACACAAGTTTTATAGAGTAACAGTGGTACCATTTCGGGTGTCTCTCCACCTGTCAACCGAGTCTCCTTTTGCATAATAAATTAAACTATATGGGCCTCAAAGGGCAGGGAGAAATTATAGCAACCTCCATGAATTTTTTTAAATAGCTACTCTTTACAGAATAACGTTGGAAGTTTAAGACCCAATATCTTCCAATTTAGCAGGTTTAGAAACAAATGCTGTGTATCCCACTAGAAAATAGGACTGTCCAGCTCCTCCACTAGATAAAACATTTTTAGTCCAGATGCATGGTTCATGAAATACTGGATCTTAAATCTGTCACTAGTTCAGGGCTGAATATTATCCATCCTGCACCTTAGATCTTAGTCAGGGGTTTTTTTTGTTATTTTTTTTAATTAAAATGGAAGGCTGCTGTTTGAAAGCTACTCAGAGATTTGGAATATAAGCAGTCATCTCAGTGAGATGATTTATGAGACCAAGTCCAGTTGACAAAGTGAAAAAATATCACATACTGTACACACACACACACACCCCTACCTGACAGGTGTGGTGTGTGAGTGACACTGATCATGCCCCTTCAAACCTCCTTATCTGTACTCTTCAATACTCTTCACATTAAGTTCCTGATCCTGCTATTTGTTGCAGGTGGATAGACTGCTGTGCCCATATACAGCCCCAGTGAAGTCTTCACAGGACAAAATTGGGGCCTAAACCACCTCTCTTACTAGGAACACTTGACAGCCAGTTGTAAAGAGCTAGATTTTTTTTCTTTCCTTTTTTAAAAGTCTGCCTGAAAGTTTTCTTTCTTCCAAAATTATTCCTACCCAAAGCAGAGGATGTGCATTATTCAGTCCAGGACCAACACAGGTGTAAGGTTTGAAATTTCATAACATATAATGGTTGGAAACAGGAGATTTATTCCATTGCACAGGGTAGAGTTCTAATCGGATACATAACACTTGCTCCTAGGCCTGTCTAGATTATAGACCTTAAAAGTATAGGATTAACTAGGTATGTGTCAGAAGGATTTCTTACATTTCATTAGCTGTAATGAACTGTGGAAAGTTGGACTCAGGGTATTTAGGGAGCCAGGCTTTACAAGGGAGGGTACGAAATATAGTACCCATTATTTTTTCTTCTCTAAAACATTTCAGAAATCATATTTCTATAAAACGTGTAGCGTATATATGAAGCACAATCAAGCGGGAAGAAGGATATAAGCTTTTTCATCAGCACTTGTTTGAGCCGACTCATGTCATTCTATTGTTGATCAATGTGACCAATACCAAACAAATGCTGATAAAGCTTTATTCCATTGCAATACGTACTGTATATAGCACATCATATATGTAGGTAATATTCATGGGATAAATTGCAGTATCTTGTAATAAACGCCAGCTTTACATGCATTCTGCCCAATAGTCCATCTCACTGGAACTACTGTTAACATTCCAGTTCTCTGAGCAACTTCACTCCAGCTACTTAACAAAAAAAAAAAAATCCACTAGTCAGAAAAATGTTTTCTGCTTTCTCCCACTACAGAAGGCCCTCTTCCACAAAGTCATATTGGCCTGAGACGTAGAATGGGCAGTGTTCAGCTTGGTACCAATGACAGCTGTAAGGTCCAATACTTTATGACGATTCAGAGATAGAAAAGGGTGGAGGAGAAAAAGTAGTCCCAGTAAAACTTTCAGAAACTCAAACAATTCTCAAATAATTTTTCCACAACATATATGATGACATCTACAGTATACGTGTAGGTGTGGTATGGGGTCAGGATTTTATCAACACTTGTTTGATGTGGCCTGCATTATTCATGACTTTGCCACTCATGATCTTGAGGTAGTCCTACTAATACATATAAGGGGTCTTTGTCTCCAAAATCTCAAATCCATTTCACTCCTATTTTTTTAAATGATTTAGACTGAGTAAGGTACCACTGAAGCATTACTTTATAATGATTCTCTTTTACTTGAGTGCATATGGAAAAACTGGCTGCCTTCTTCCAAAATCAATGCCCATTGCTCTTTTGTGATCTCTTTTTTTATTGATTACTCCTAAACCTCATCTATGTGCACTCAATCTTCCAGGTCCATTGTAATCAATTCAGTCTATGACCCTGAAACTATCCCTGTTACAGTTTCTAGGAATTTCTTCTTTTTTATACTGCTACACTATATCTGAACCACACCGAATCTAACTAGAACTATTCCATGCAACTAGACAGACTCAAAAATAAACAATGAAAAAAAAATATAAATAAAATGTTTATCACCCACTATAGCTGCTGTTGATTAAACCAGATTCCACATGTACAGTGTTTCGACTGAAACTGAACAATATTTAAATATATATAGAGAGAGAGCACATTAAAAACATTTTCCTCCTCCTATTGCGAAAGGGGAAGGGAATGTGAGGTAGGGGGTGGAAAATAGTCTATAATAAGCATGTAAACAATTATTCTGTGTTTGGAATGTATCCATATCTGGCATGGAGGGGTCACCTCTAGGGGGTCAAAGGAGAGTTCAAACTCCATGCTCATTCTGTGTCTTCAATGATATTACCAACAAGTGTGTCAATTGATAATACATGTGACAATAGTTTGGGGATAGTAACCCTTGTCCATCTGGAAATGGATGAGACCACCTATTTCATAAAGGTCAAACAGCCATCATCAGTAACCGCATCTGGTCACTTCTGATGTAGTAATCTGAGCTTGTAAATTAGAGGTGAAAAACTTCATACCATTACTAGAACCCCTTCAGTGTAAATGGCTTTTAGTCTCGTTTGACACATACACAGTGATCTTTAAAATGAAAACAGGTTATACACGTATTGAAGGGAAAGCAACAATAATATGAAGACTTACTTAGCCCTTTTATCCACAGAATTCAAACACTTTTTTAAAAAGTACATAAAGAGCGGAGCAAAGAGTGGGAAAAAAAGTCTGCAAATATTAGTTCAGATTCAAAAATAAAGTTTGGTTTGACTCTGTTCTTGAACCTTCTTGTTTGCATTCTGTGACCATAGGAGAACTGAAGCTTTAACAGAGTGAATTCTTGCAAAAAGCTACTTGAAGCTTGAATAAACAAGTACTTGCTGAAAGCAAATTTTAAATTGTTTGTAAAAATTCACAATTCATGCTATGTTGATTAGTTACATAAGCTACCTAGTCAGAAATAGCATTGTGACTTATGTAATAATCAACCCAGCGTGAATTGTGAATATTCATAACAAACTGTCTGAACAATTTGCAGACCAAGATTTATTTGCCGAAAAAAATTACAATTTTGAATAATGAAAAAACATTTGAAAATTTCATATTTTGTTTGCTTTCTTTTCCTGTTTGTAAAGTTCAATAATTTTTTAACCAACTACTCTCAGAACTCTAGTATCATCGCCATTTTTGCAAAGGCACACTGAAGTTACGTGACTTGCAGAAGGTCACATGCCTCTTGCGTATGACAGCCATGGACAGAATTCAGGTCTCAACTACCAGTCCTGTGACTTATCCATTTTTAACCACCACCACACCAAAGGTTAATAAATGCACACAAAAATATACAAGATAATTCGCCTTCTGTTCCTACAGCAAATACAATCAACAATTGGAGCACACATCAGATAATGCAGGAGTGCTTGTCGTATGTTGCCATATTGTATACCTCTTCTTAAAAACAGAGAGGATACACTACAGACCCAACCTTCAATACCACATTTTCCCTGAAGCAACTATAAATATCTAGTTACAGGAAAGAGTAACATTAGGACTATATTAAGGCAACCAACTGAAAACAGTAATTTAATAAAATACAGTATATTTCCCTTTCCTTTTAAGCATGAAAAAGATCTACCAAACAAGTCAGTGTTTAAGGAGATTAATTTAGTAGCTTTGAAGTTATAAAAGTTTAAATCTAGCAAGGCAGATCCGATCCCCTCCCCCCCCCCGATTACTTCAAATTTAGTAGAGTTTAAAACATTATGGGGTTGTGAAGCACTTTAGCTTTGCGTCTCTCTCACTTGTAGGTGCCAGAGATCTCAGAGTTCGGGATACCTTGACAGTCAGAGCTAAAAGGTCAAAAGGATAGTTTTGTGTCATGGGATAGAATGCTGGGAGATCTAAGTTTTACTAATGGCTCGAACACATACCCTTTCTATCCCAATTTCTCCATCTGTAAAATGATGACACCACCTCACTATTTCACAGGGGGAATCATGTAGCTTAATTCAATACTTGATGTGCTTCCAGACCTTCAGATGGAAGATGACACATCAGAGCCAAGTAAAAAATTTTGTATTATAAAAATGCTTCAGCATTAATAACCTTAATTAATTAATTAATCTTCATAATAAAGATTCTCTAAGTTAAAGAGAAGTCAAAGAAAACAGTTTCACTAGTTTACATTAAGTTAAAAAAAATTTGTTTGGTTTTTTAGACCAATGTGGGTAGGTTATAATAGCTAGCATTCAGTATCAGAATCAACGCACTGCATCTCAAACTTGGAAAAGTCAAACTCTGGACTTTTCAACTAGAAACAATCAAACTACTGAAGTGATTTTCCTCAAACTTTGATTGTTTTATAGAACCTACAGATACAATTTAAACCACATTTGAAGACTCTATGCAATGCATCTGAACTTCATATACATTTATATAAGAAATTCCAGTACATACTATTATTATTAATACAGTGTCAAACCTCTGGCCCAGGAGGCACTCGTAGCCCTCAAGGGCTACTGAGTTAAGAAGAAAACATGTATTTGATTGTGAATGGAAAATGTGTTCCGTGCAGTGTGCCTTGAACTTGTAAATTTAAATATTTGAATTAATCCCATCACTATGAGAAAGAGATAGAGGGTAACACTCCACAACTGCCTCCCCTGCCTCTTCGGTAACACTCCTCTTGTGAACTGGGAACATTCTGAGCAGTTGTCCCATCCCTGCTGCAATTACTCAGCAATTCCCCTGCTGGCCACCTGCTGCACTACAGGAGAAGGAAGAGAGTAGCTCAGAGTGCTCACTGCCTACTTACCTGCCAGGCTGTAGGAGCCCAAGCAAAAACAGTATAAGATGTTAACTGGCTCTGTCTGAGCCTAGAGAAGAGTCTAGCAAAGAACAGCTCCTGTCCCACATAGCCACCAAGGGTAACACAAGAGAGGTGTAAAGCAGAAGCTGAAAACCAACAACCAGTTATGGCTCCCTGACTTTTTATTCTTGGGGACTACTCCAACTTGCACCAGCAGGCAATAGTCCCTTAGGGTCCTTACAGTAGCTGAGGACTGCCAGAGCACATGATATCCCAGCCACGCCCCTCTATGCCTCTTACATCAGTGGATGTGGGAAACGAGGTACAGCAGCAAGCTATGCCAGTTCTATACTAATTGAGGATTCCTCCAAGCCAAAGAAAATCCCCAGCAAGGAACTCATGAGGTAGTGGGGTGAAGCTGAAGCTGGTTCTTTTGCAGTGCTTTGGAAAGATATTAATAGAATCATATAAAAGTATGCCTACAAGGGACCTTGAGAAGTGATCTCGTTCAGCCCTCCTGCATTGATGCTGGAACAAGTATATCTGGACCATCCCTGACAGATGTCTGTCCAACCTGTTCTTAAAAACATCCAATGACAGATTCCACAACTTCCCTTGGAAGCCTATTCCAGAGCTTAACTATCCTTATAGATAGAAAGTTTTTCCTAATATCTAACTTAAACCTCTTTTGCTGTAGATTAAGCCCATTCCTTCTTCAGTGACATGGAGAACAATTGATCACTGAACCCCCTTTGCTCCCCTTTTTAAAGACAGGTATTATGTTTGCTCTTCTCTAGTTCTCTGGGACCTCATCTATCCTCCAGGTAATCGCTAATGGTTCCAAGATTACTTCAGCTAATTCCTTAAGTACCATGGCACAAATGTCATCAAATCCTACTGACCTGAGTACATATAACTTATCTAAATATTCTTTCCCTATTCTGAGTTCCTTCCCCCTTTTTGTTAATATTAATTGTGTTTATCATCTTGTCACAATTAACCTTTTTTAAATGAAGAGTGAAGCAAAACATGCATTAACCACCTCAGCTCTCCTTTCCCCGTGAGTAGTGGACCTATACTTTACTTCATTTTTCTCTTGGTCCTAATGTATTTATAGAATCTCTTCTTATTGACTTATGTCCCTTGCTCAGGATTACTCATTTTGTGCCTTAAACTTTCTTCTTTTATGCCAAAACTCCATATGTTTGGTGACGGCTTTCCACAAGTTAGGCCTCGTCTACTGTGGATTTTTAGCCACTGATGCAACTACACAGGTGCACACCCCTATTGTAGACATTATTTACACCAACATAGCAGGAACCAGTTCACCTTAGCCCCACTCCCTTATAAGTCACACTATACCCAAGTAAGCTCTGTCTATGCTAGAGGTTTGAAACGGTTCAGCTAAAACTCATTGCAGACAAACAGCAAGGGTGAAAGCACAAAACAGGTTGTCAGAGAAACAGTCTTGTAAGGATGGAGATGGCACACAATGAATATTTAGTTTGAATGGGCTGAAGGCAAGAGATGTATTTGTCAAGGAGGTCAGAGAGGAGGAGGTAGCAATAATCAAGATGACAAACTTGAATGAGGATTTCGTATGTGTGCGTGGACAGAGAGAACCTAGATTCTGGGGATGTTTGGTACTTCAGGGATAAGACGCTTCTTTTTTTAAAAAACCCAAACCTTCCAGTCGGGTAAAAGCAAATATATAATTATATGGTGAGATTTATACAACCAATCAATGTTATTTTTAGAATATTCTAGAACTTAAATGCAAACATACCATTTTCAGGGGAAAGTTTGTCATAAGCATCTTCATAAATATAATTTCTTCGGATAGTGACATTAATTCCATCCAGAAATGGACCATCTCCTTGAACTTCCTGTTTATCTGCATAGATCAGTCTTTGAAAGATCTGGTAAAAAGAGTAGAAAAAGAAATCAATCAATCATACTGAAATCTGCATTTTCAGTAAAGAGCGGTTACCACCTTATTAGTAACTATTGTTCTGCAACAGTTGCTTCTGTGCATTTGCAGGTATGAGATTCGGTGCCTCTAGTGGCCATTTATGGAACTGCATAACAAAGCTGTACCCGCTATGGGTGGGGGAAGAGCACTCTTGAGCTAAGACAACATAATGAGTTCCATCTGCCTAATAGAGTGCACCCCGCACTCCCTGACCATCTCAGTTGCTTCTGCCTAGATGTCAAAATTCTGACATACAAAGAACTCCAAGGCAGAAGGGAAAGTGGTGAGTAGTCTGAATGTACAGAGGCAACTCTCAAAACACAAGAGTTACTAGTAAGTAACCCTTCCTTGTTCAAAGGCCTCCTCACTTATAGGAGATTTGCAAGCAGTGTCCCCAACAGAGAATGGAAGGCAACGAGTTAGAGGCAAAAATGAACTGTAGCACCACTTTACCAAACCAAGCATCAGAGCATGATGCCAAGTCCAATTAATAACACTTAGTGAAAGTGTGACCAGAACTCAGTGTTGCTGCTTGGCAAATCTCTACAATAGGAACCTGTCTCAAACAAGCTAGAGAGTCCGTCATAGCCCTAATGGAGTGTGTTCTTAAGACAAGTGGTACCGGTTTTCTGGCTGAAGTATAACAATACTCACTACACCTGTTAATCCCGAGGGGAAAATTGTTTACTCAATGGTTCTGCCTTAAACCTTTCCCCATGGCAACAATCTATGTTAGATTATTTTAAGGGCTTAGTCCTGTCCAGATAATAGCACAGAGCCCTTTTCATATCAAAGCAATATAAGATGGATTACCCTGGGTAAGCCTGGTTTCTGGAGAAGGAAACAGGGAGAGAGACATACTGCAACAGACGAAAGTCGATGCCACCTTCAGCATAAACCTGAGTTAGATCTCAAAACAACTTTGTCTTTATGTACTACTGTAAATGTTAGAAAGGCCATCAAGCTACTGAGCTTGTTAACCCTCCTAGCAGAGGTAATATCTATTAAAAATGCTGTTTTGATAGACAGGTATCTATGGAAGCTTGAGACGGGGCTCACCGGGTAGAACTACCAACAGTTAAAACCCTGGTCAAATTCTTGGCCAGGAAGGTCCTTTTGTGCTGGGAAAGGCATTTACCATCTCTTAAGAAATCTGGAGACTGTACGATGAAAGAATAAAGACCTGTCTAACAAAAAAGTAAGAGGCAGAAACAGCAGCTTAATGAACCTTCAGGAAACTATGGCTAAACCTTGTGATTTAAAATACAAGAGATATTCAAACTGCTGGTTTCAGAGTAGTAGCCATGTTAGTCTGTATCCGCAAAAAGAAAAGGAGTACTTGTGGCACTTTAGAGACTAACAAATTTATTTGAGCATAAGCTTTCGTGACCTACAGTTCACTTCATTGGATGCATTCAGTGGAAAATACAGTGGGGAAATTTATATACATAGAGAACATGAAACAATGGGTGTTACCATACACACTGTAATCAGAGTGATCACTTAAGGTGAGCTATTACCAGGAGAGCGGGGGGGGGGGGGGGGGGGGCGGAGGGAAGGGAAAACCTTTTGTAGTGATAATCAAGGTGGGCCAATTCCAGCAGTTGACAAGAACGTCTGAGGAACAGTGGGGGGTTGGGAGAGGAATAAACATGGGGAAATCGTTTTACTTTGTGTAATGACACATCCACTCCCAGTCTTTATTCAAGCCTTAGTTAATTGTATCTAGTTTGCAAATTAATTCCAATTCAGCACTCTCTCGTTAGAGTCTGTTTTTGAAGTTTTTTTGTTGAAGAATTGCCACTTTTAGGTCTGTAATCGAGTGACCAAAGAGACTGAAGTGTTCTCCGACTGGTTTTTGAATGTTATAATTCCTGACGTCTGATTTGTGTCCATTTATTCTTTTACATAGAGACTGTCCGGTTTGGCCAATGTACATGACAGAGGGGCATTGCTGGCATATGATGGCACATATCACATTGGTAGATGTGCAGGTGAACGAGCCTCTGATAGCGTGGCTGATGTGATTAGGTGTCCCCTGAATAGATATGTGAACACAGTTGGCAACGGGCTTTGTTGCAAGGATAGGTTCCTGGGTTAGTGTTTTTGTTGTGTGGTGTGTGGTTGCTGGTGAGTATTTGCTTCAGGTTGGGGGGCTGTCTGTAGGCAAGGACTGGCCTGTCTCCCAAGATCTGTGAGAGTGATGAGTCGTCCTTCAGGATAGGTTGTAGATCCTTGATGATGCGTTGGAGAAGTTTTAGTTGGGGGCTGAAGGTGATGGCTAGTGGCGTTCTGTTATTTTCTTTGTTGGGCCTGTCCTGTAGTAGGTAACTTCTGGGTACTCTTCTGGCTCTGTCAATCTCTTTCTTCATTTCAGCAGGTGGGTATTGTAGTTGTAAGAACGCTTGACAGAGATCTTGTAGGTGTTTGTCTCTGTCTGAGGGGTTGGAGCAAATGCGGTTGTATCGTAGAGCTTGGCTGTAGACAATGGATCGTGTGGTCTGGATGAAAGCTGGAGGCATGTAGGTAGGCACAGCGGTCAGTAGGTTTCCGGTATAGGGTGATGTTTATGTGACCATCACTTATTAGCACCGTAGTGTCCAGGAAGTGGATCTCTTGGGTGGACTGGTCCAGGCTGAGGTTGATGGTGGGATGGAAATTGTTGAAATCATGATGGAATTCCTCAAGGGCTTCTTTTCCATGGGTCCAGATGATGAAGGTATCATCAATGTAGCGCATGTTGAGTAGGAAGTGGATGTGTCATTACACAAAGTAAAACTATTTCCCCATGTTTACTCCCCCACCCCCACCTACTGTTTCTCACATGTTCTTGTCAACTGCTGGAAATGGCCCACCTTCATTATCACTACAAAAGTTTTCCCCCACCCCCGCTCTCCTGCTGGTAATAGCTTACCTTACCTTATCACTCTCGTTACAGTGTGTATGGTAACACCACTGTTTCATGTTCTCTGTGTATGTAAATCTCCCCACTGTATTTTCCACTGAATGCATCCAATGAAGTGAGTTGTAGCTCACGAAAGCTTATGCTCAAATAAATTTGTTAGTCTCCAAGGTGCCACAAGTACTCCTTTTCAAACTGCTGGATCTCCTTCGCATGATGGGGTTAACCCATTACTTTTCATCCAACACAAACCATTTAGTTCTTTCATGACTAACAGTACTGCTTGAACACTCCTACCTTTCATGGATCGTATGTGTTTGCTGACTATCCTTCACACAGATAGATGAAGCGTATTTGGTTCTTCTGGTGAAGAATCTTCCTTTATTGTTTAGAGAGGAGGTGTGGGCGCAGAGAGGAAGATGAATGGATGATTCTCTGATTAGCTGGAGAAGATCTGTATATCAATGTTGCCTAAGCCACATTAGTGCTATCAGTAGGACACTGGTTTTGTCCTCTCTGATCTTCCTTATGATTCTGGGTATCAAGGGAATGGGATAGAAAACGGAGAGATGATTGCTTCAGTACAGAAGGAATGAATCCAATAAAGATTTCTTGCCACTTTAAGTCCTGGTGCAGGACAAATACTTGGCATTCTGACTAGACATGAATACTTTGATTAGAGGTTGACCCCACTTGAGTAAGAATGAAGACACTCCTGACCAGTTTAGGGACCATTTGTGTTTGTTGTAAGAGTTCATGCTGAGTGCGTCTGCATGTACATACTCCTTTTCTCCTGCTAGTGGGTGAATGTGCTGGTGTGCTGCTAATGGGTGAATGTGATGATGAATACATCAGAGGCACAGCTTCCTTGCCTCCATAGATGAAGTTAAGAATGTGCTCCCCATTTGTTGATGCACTACATGGCCGTGGTATTGTCTGTGAGCACTTGTACTACGCGATGTATGGACAGACACAATGCCTTTAGAACCCATCTTACAGACCTGCTCTTCAACACACTGATGTAGAATCTGGATTCCCAGGTGTTCAAGTGGCCATGTGCACCATAAACCAGAGTGCAGGCATCTGTGGTGACTGTAACAGTAGGGGACGGAGGAGTGAATTTTCTCTGATCTACCATCAATGAAGTTGTTGAAGCACCTGCAGGGACAAGATCAGCTTCCTTTTCAGACTGCGTACATTGGATCATCCAAGTTTAGTATTAATACTGGTACGAAGCAAGGCTGTGTCTTAGCCTTTGGCTTTGGCATTTTCTTCTCTATTCTTCTTAAGTACCCCTTTGGAAACGATCCATCTGGCGTACTTGTTGAATCAAGCATGGAAGGCAGCTTGTTTAACATCAGACAATTCCAGAGCAGAAGGCATGTCATCCAGCTTACTGTTCAGGATCTGCTTTTCACAGGTGACACTGCATTCATCTCTAATTCACCTGATGAACTGCTGGTCATGGTGAACAAGTTTTCTGATGCATGCTCCCAATTTGGCACAATAATCAGTATTAAAAAAAACACTTGTCATGTCACAAGGTACCAACATTCCACCTAAAATCTTCGTCAATAATGAAGCTCTGGACAATGTGGATCACTTCTGCTATTTTGGCTCAATTCTTCCCAGCTCACTGAACCTTGATAGGGAATTTGATATGAGAATCGGCAAAGCTTCTGTTACCTTTGGAAAATTTAACCTCATGTGTTTGGAACAACAAGTTGCTAACCCTGAATACAAATGTGTGTCTGTCTATCAGGCTTGTGTCCTTAGTACCCTCTTTTATGTCTGTGAAAGTTCGGTTACCTACTCTAAGCAGGAGCGGAGACTGAACAGTTTTCGCTTCCGCTGTCTCAGAAAAATCCTTAGAGTTTCTTGGGACCAATGGATCACTGATAACAAGACCCTTGAGAGAATTGAACTACAGTCTATGCTGGACATTGAATGGCTTTGCTGGTTAGGACACGTGGAGTGCATGCCTCAATATCGTCTGCCAAAAGCTGTGCTTTATGGCCAACCTAAGAACTGTCTACAACGCAGAGGAAGGAGAAACCTCTGATACAGCGACAAGGTCAAGCAAGGTCTCTAGAAATTCAGCATTCCCACTGAGAATTGGGAAAATCCTGCCAATAATTTTTCAGTTTGGAGAAGCCGTGTTAAGACTGGTGCAGTCACTTCAAAGAACCATCAGAGCATCCAGGCTGAGGCCCTCAGGTGAGGAAGGAAGCAGAGTATGCTTCAACTTCCATCTAATGAGTGGACCTGTAGCCAGATGGGAAGCTTTCCCACTTGCGCATTGGGCTCTTTTCCCATATCACTACTAAGCACCACTGACAGACATTGTCGCATCTTCTTTCATCTGTCAAGATGTTGGATGGCCATGTATTAGACGTGTGATAAGACACTATCTAGTGTTGATGGTGAAGACAGAGAAAGCAAAATGTCCTTTGCTGGACTGAGTAAACCCAGGAGACTAGGAAAAGCAAATGTCTTTTTTCTGTGCTTCCATGATATTGAAAAGGGGCTCAGACTGTCTGAAATTCCAGTCTGTAACTGAAGGGTATTAGCCATTCTCCCCATCAACTCCTGAAATAATTTCTGGTCATCAGGAGGAGAGATGGACGAAGCCCCCATTTCATCTTCAAGTAATGTATGTTTCCTTTACTTCAAATAAAGTAATCTTTCCTCTATGGGAAATTGCTCCATTTCCTCTGGGCGTCCCCTCCCCGTTGTCAATCTTCTTGAGGAGGCAATAGTGCCAGTCGTATCTGTGCCAAATGAAACATGGGTGTCCTTGAAGGTAGCGGTGCCTGAGGTGAGTCAGCGGTCAGGAAAACTCTCAAGCCTTGACTGAGCTTCTTCAGTGTCGGGAGCGGCATTGGTGTCTACATTCTCATTAGTGTTGAAGTTAGGGCCATGATAGTTTTGGCGGCATTGAGCAAAACTTTCACTGGCTCCTGAATGTGGGGCCACATTAATAATTGAAGAGATCCCTTCATAAGACCTTTTCATGCATATGGAGTTTTTGGAGAGGGAAGGCAGCTGGGTTTTCTGGAGCAAATTGGAGGAGTAGCATATTCAATTCCAAGGAAATCCCATGCTCCTGAAGGATGTTTTGGATCAATACTGGCATTGAATATTGAAGTGCAGAGTCAAAACGCAGAGGTGTAGCCAAAAGCTTTGATAAACAAACCTCAGCCATGAGAGAGGAAAGTCAATGGTGTTAGAGGCATGCATGCCAGTGAGGTGTCCAAGTCACTCAGCACTGAAGCATCAAGCTGAGGAGGAATATATATTCGAGACAGTGTCGAGACTGGTAAAGCGTCTCCAAAAACTATATGAATCACAGAGGAGAATGAAAACAATGCCTCCCCCTTTGTTCTTCTCCGTGGACCCCTTCTGCAGATCAGACTACTTCTTCTTTTCCTTTCTCTTCCCCAAAACAGGGGCATTAAGGTATCTGTAAGCATGACTCTCTCTCTCGTGATGTCAAACTTTGCCAACTCTAAGGGCACTGAGGGAGTCTTTAGTGTCATCGCAGACTGAGGTGATGGAGCAGTCTGTTTTGACAAGAGCCTGCAGTCCTGGATAGTGCTGGGCCAGAGGGTCAGTTCCAGTAAGTGTTTACCTCAGGGAAGTCAACGTCAGTCTCAACAAAGAGGGCTGCACAGAGGTCTCTTTACAGTAGGTCTCAGCAAACAGGCGCACCTTGAAACTCCTGAAGGAGCACTAGGATGGTCTGGCTAATGGCTCAAAGAAACCTAGTGAGCCTGCAGTCTTAGCTGTCTGTCCTTCCTCAACCAAGGAGTAAAGGCATGGCAAATTGGGTACTGGCAGACTCGGTGAGCCTTTCCCAGGAACATTAGGCACCAAACATGTGCATCTGTCTCTGGAAAGATTGCCAAGCAGGATGCACAACTTTTGAATCGGTCTGGACCCAACATAACCTCGGGATAAACCAAGGCAAGTAGCCTCCACTACCCTAACTATACCATGCATAACTCTAACTAATTAATTATAGAAGAGAGATTAGGCTAATTAGCTCACACACACAAGAAGTAGTTCCCTTTCGCTTTCAGCAGCATTAGAGAAGAAACTGGTAGTATTAGATAGGAGTAATACTCCCTTATATGGACAGAGCTGATCATCTAAATGAGAGAGCATTCTGGCACCCTTAGGAGATGTGGCTTTGTTACACAGTCACACAGCACAATACTAAAGGAGCTAATCCCATAAGTGGCAATGCACAGAGGCCCCTGAAGAACATCAAACAAACTGGGACTGAATTACTCAAGTCCTAGCTGTACAGATTGTATTATGTTATGATGAAATACTGAAAGCCACTGAACAATAATCTCCAGGGATATAATCAGACTAGGATGTTGAATGGTTTGGAAAAAATAGCTATCAGAACTTGCATTATCACATCACCATGCTATATGAATATGTTTTAAATAAATTTTTATTCTTTACTGTTTCCAATATCTGATACAAGCCTAAAAATACACATTTTTCTACCAAATTTGTCATTGTCCTTTCAGTAAACATTGATTTATTTCCCCCATGAAACTATTTTTCATTTTCTTGATGGTGCTGGTGCACAATGATTCCAACACAATTCTGGGAATAGTCGGTTAATTAACTTATGCTCTGTTGTAGAGCCAACAGAAGCAGCTCAGAAATTGTTTCTAGGGGTAACATCACAATGGTAGCATTAAAACAAAATCTTGTGGGATTTGAAAAAACTTGGCCCTCAAAATTACATACTTAAGATCCAGAATGCATTCAAAACCAAATTATAAACAATATATGGAATTGAAAGTCACATTTTTCCTATACAGTAATTAAGTGTTCCTTTAAGTTCAACTATCATTGAATGCAGAAACTTAACTTCTGGGCATTATTTCCACAAAATGACTCTCACCTATATTGTACTGGCTTAATGAATACACTGTATCTGAGAAACTAGGATCTTGCAATAAGATCCAGGTAGATGTACTGTGCATCTACTTGGAGCTCCACTAACTGCAATGGGGTTTCATAGATATTAAGGTCAGAAGGGACCATTATGATCATCTAGTCTGACCTCCTGCACAATGCAGGCCACAGAATCTTACCCATCCACTCCTGCGAAAAACCTCTTACCTGTGTCTGAGCTACTGAAGTCCTCAAATCGTGGTTTAAAGACTTCAAGGAGCAGAGAAACCTCCAGCAAGTGACCCATGCCCCATACTACAGAGGAAGGCGAAAAACCTCCAGGGCCTCTTCCAATCTGCCCTGGAGGAAAATTTCTTCCCGACCCCAAATATGGCGATCAGCTAAACCCTGAGCATAGGGTTCAGCGTTGATGTAGAGGTCCACCCACGTAGATCCAATTGCAGAATCTAGGCCTATGCTTGCTTATTATACAGCGTTACCATTTCTCAAGTGATGTTAACATAGTCTACCCTTCTAAGTAAGGAAAAACTATTCTAAAACATTGTAAAAAGGGAAAATAAATTGCAAGAAAACATAACAGTAAATCTTGCCCAGCATCTTCTGCATTGTAGTGGCCATGCAAATACTAGGGACAAACAGGAACATCATGGCCTGATTCTCCACTGGATAGGATGATCTGAGGCCTGATACCCCACATAGTTGAACCCACTGTATTACGTTTACTGTAAAATCCTCAAAAGACACAAATTAAAAAAATTAAATACCTTTACTCTTTCCTCAAAAGGAACTACAAAAGGTAGCTCCGTCAGAATTGCAAGTTGTCGTTCTTCAGACACAGAAAGAGGTGCTGGCTCCAAACCCACTTAAAAATATGAACAAAGAGTTTATCAATTTTGGTAAAAAACTGCTTTTCTAATAGTGTTTATCTTGTAAAAATCAATTCATAAGTTGCATTCAATCAAAAAACTACACACATGAAGACAACTGGTTTAGTGCAAGCGAAGTAGCCAGCTTCTTATGAGCTGAGCCTTACCTTCCTAAAATATTACAGTTTCTACCGGTAAAGTGAAAATTGAGCAATTAAAACTTACTGCAGAGAAGATATATATAGAAATGATATGCTATTGTGTTTTTAATCTCCTTTAGAAAAATCATGTTATTTTCTGCTTTCTTAAATGTTGTTTAATACAATAGAAAAATAAAATTTTAAATATTAGAAACTTATCAGCTAATTAAGGGAAGGTTGTAATTATTATTTGCATTAAGGCAGCACCCAAAGGCCCTATCACACTGATCACAGGGCTCTATTTCCCACAATACTTTGGTATACTTAGCTTTCAACCATGGACTCTGTTTTTGTCCAGCACACCAATTTTGGTGTGACATTCTAGTGCCTCAGCCAAAACCCAACTAAGTCAACTAATTTATTTCAATAAACTTGGAAAGTGCAAAAAAAGACATTTGTCCTGTGATCAAATTAAATTTTAGTCCCTATGGAAAGTTGAAGGGAACAGCAGAAAGCTACATTAGCTGCTTGAGTGAGCAGCAAGGAGAAAATAGCCAAAGAGCATAAGGAGTTAAAGGAAAAGGCTCCCACTCCAAGATAGTCTCAAACCATGGTGCAACTCTTTTGGAACATTCTAGATGTATCCCATAAGGAGGTATTTAAGAAATAGTTCCTATTTGGGTTTTGGATACTTAAAGTATATCATCTTAATCTAATTTAATAGCAAGAAAATTAAGTTAGCTGGGCACATGCCTCATATTACAGCAAACAAATTCAAGTGCCGCATGAGACAGGAAGCCAGCACAAGATGCTACGGGCTTTATTTACCTCCTTGATGGTGTAGAGGGAGGTTCATCAAGCTACAGACTGAATACCAGATAATAAAGCCCCAGACATTTTCACTTTCTTGCTTATCATCAGAACCAGAAAAAAGCTGCTTCACAGGCAAGGCCAGGCTGTCTGCAGACAAGGTAGGGGTGGGGGGAAAGCTGAAGTAAATAGTACATGTAACTAATGGGGCCAAGGAGATTACACTGGCAGTTGCAATCCTTCCTTTGGCATCTGCTTATGGGGTGGTGATGCTTGGCTGCCCTTCTGCAGCTGGGCACCACATCAATGATCATTATCAAAGGGTGCTGTACTTTAAATTCCCCAAATCATTTCTAAGCAGAGTTATTTTAGATACTGATTTAGTGTGACATGACCCCACATATTCGTATACTTGATGAATATTCGCTTTTGGCAAGTCTCAGCATTGCAAGCCCTTGGAATTTTTGATAAAATGCTTCCTTGAGGTTACTTAGTTTCTTAGTAAACATTTTTAATTAAAGTCACTGTACGCTGCCTCTTAAGCTAAGGGTTAAAAGCATTTTAAACAGAAAGTGCATGTACAGCAAAGGTAAACCACTACCCAACTTCGACAGTTCAATTATTCTGGTCAATTAGTCAATTTTATCTGCATTTCTCCATCAAGGTTTCCATCTTTAAAAAGAAATATTGGATGGAGTCATCAATACACAGTGCATTTATAACCCAAGAGTCTGCCATTTAAGTAAATGAAAAAGCACAAATAAACACTACCATACGTGATTCAGCAGTACTTTCACACTAATTGACTTAATCCCATATGGAGTCAAGTGGGATTAAACAGATCATACGTATATTGTTATATGCTTGTTTTCACACAGTCACGCTGATCCTACCTTTCTTCTTGTCAGTGAATTTTGTGGTCATGAAGGGTGCCAGACTGACAACCCGGGAGGCTGAAGCACTTTATTTAGCTAAAAACGGACGACAGCACAGGCAACTGCAGCATGGGTTTCCTCACACAAATGTGCTTTATCCTGGACCTGGACAGGTCACTTGCAAAGGGGAGGGGGTAGTCCACATCATCCTGATATTCAGTCTGTCTCAAACAGGCAGCTATAAATTCTCTCGGCAATGTGGACGAATGTGGTGGTGGTGGATGGAGGGTCACAAGCAAAGTTACCAATGGCATCGCAAACACTGTATAAAGTTAGCAACAACGACTCATGGTACAATATTGTCTTGGTCATTTCTATCAGAGCTTAGCCTAAGTTTTGCATTTTGTATTTTCTGATAGTTATTTAGTGGAGTTAAGATGCGAAAGCATATTAATTGTGTCTTGAAACTCTGTTTTGCTGAAAGCAATATTGACGCTTCTGGTCACAAGTGCTTTGGAAAAAAACTGACTCAGACCAAGCTGGAGCTTCTGGAACAGGATGTGCCAGTTTACAGACCTGAACTTCCTGTACTGAGAGTTGACTCCCAGGAGACAGTGCTTGCTTTGGCACAAAAAGCGCTCTAACTGTGCTGAAAGAACCACTACCTTCTGGTGGAGAATGAGAGCAATGCTTCTAACGCAATACTGTCGGCTTTAATGTCAGACTTACTCCTTCCGTCTACACACACATTACACTGACCCAGGGTCCCAAGACGCTCTAGGGCTGCAGGGCCTGAGCTTGGGTCAAACCTTGACCCAGGGTTTCAGCATTATTGCTTTGCAGCGTAGACTGAGCCCCTCAGGACTTGGATCCTGGGAGTCCTCCAAAAAGCATCCTATAATCCCATGGGCCAACTTCTTTTTTCCTCTCTATCCCAAGCATCTTGAATCTACTCTGCTGAAAACAGAACCACCCTCCTTGGTGTACTGCTGCAGCTCAGTGAGTCAGCACTTAACACTTCCATTTTCTTCTGATAACCAAACATACCATCAGAGAGTCCTCTGTGTTTGTAATGGAGACTGACCATAAGAAGCCTTTTGGAAAGTGGGCGTGGGAACACAGCCTGATTTTGGTAAATCTGTGGTGCAAAGCCAGCAAAGCTGTGGAGTTTAGAAAGACTACCAGGAATGACCACACATACTAGCACATAACAAAAAAACTGGCAGCTGCCTAGTGTAGGGAGCAGATTAAGGAGCTCTAGAACAAGTACCAGAAAACCAGAGACCAAAACCGCACCTCAGGCAACTTGCTAAAACCATGCCCATTTAATGAGGAGTTTGACCAGGTACTGGACACTGCACCAAGCACAGAGCCAACGGTGGTGCATGATGACCGGGATGGTACGCTGCTGGCCCCTAAATCCAACATGGAGACTGATGGGAGCCAGCAGCAGGCACCAATTGGGGACCATGAAGTCACTCTGTTGCTGAAACTGGTCCCAGAGCAGGCTTTGGAACATGAGCAGCAGCAGCACATTCTGGGTCCACGCTTGGAGGAGCGGTTTGATGCACCCCTTGAGGAACAGTCTGCTGCTGGGCCTGCAACAGACCAGAATGGACAGAAGGCACCCCTGAGCCCGGTAAGTTTCTGACTCCATTTTAATGTTTATTAATGCAGTAATGGGAGGGATTTCTGTTCTACGAACCAATAAGTTATGAGAAGCCTCAGTTAGCAGCATGCGTCAGCTAATGGCAGATTGTATACCAGTACCTTGGGGGTCCCCCTTCTCTCCCAGACGCAGTTCAAAAAGGCGACCAGAAAATGCAAAGAGTAAACACCTTTAAAGTGAACTTTTACTGGAAAGACACAGATTTTTGCTAAGGCCGTTCCTGTTTCTTAAAAATAACTTAACATTGCCATGTGTACAAGTATGTCACTTTGTAAACATTCAGCAGTCTAACAAGCTGCCTTGAAACAATGAACTGTATGGGGGTGGGGTGTGTAGAAATGTGTTCCATTCCCAAATCTAGTCCATTTCAGTTAGAGGTAGTCCATGAAGTCCACAGGGACAAAATCATTTGTCCCAAATAAAACTGTGGTTTGAAATTTTGTCCAGAAATGTGCTGGGGTTGCAGGATGGCAGGGAGGAGGAAAGCTGTGGAGTTCTGCCTGTTTGCATGCTGTCATAGCAGGCTAAGCCATTTGGAAGCTAACACAGCATCCTGTTCATTCCCTCATGAATTCTGAGCCAATCCTGGGTACTGATGGCTGCAAACTTCTCCTGTAGCAGGAACTCCAGATAGGTAGTCACGTTTTGGGGAATGGTGCATTTTCCAAGGCCACCTCGGTAGCTGACCAGCCCACTCCACTCACAGATATGCTGTTCAGTCACTATATATTTGAATACTTCTGTTACATAAACTGCAAGTTTCGCACTAGCAGCTTGGAGTAACATCTCCCTTTGCCAGTTGGGCACCACAATAACTGTTATATCCTCCAAAATGCGAAAGGCCTGAAATGATAGAAAAAGCTTTTGTAGCAAAGCCACTGATGGCAGCATTCCCTCCCCAATCCAAGTAGTTTTTCAATTTTCTAAAATCAAAAAAGCAGCTTTGCATTTTTAACTTACCATGCCTGAAATTCTTTTGCTGGCATTAGCCAAGCTGTGTCCAGGGAGCTTTTGTGGTCTGAAGCATCCCTCTCACAATATATTGAAGTTCAGTTTGTAAAAATATCATTTTATGTCCTTGAAATTCCACAAGGCTTTTTCCTGTGCTCCTGCAAGTGAGCTATTTGAGACAATAACCCTCTGTTTCTTGTCCTGTTCCAGGTCCCTTGACCTCTACTGGCTGCAGTACCTCCACATTCATGGACTGTTCAAAAAAAAAAACAACCCAAAAACCACTGGTTACTAACCTTCTGTAACTGTTGTTCTTCAAGATGTGTTGTATGTGTCCATTCCAATGAAGGTGTGTGTGTGCCCCAAGCACAGTCACTGGAAATTATTCCCTCAATGGTATCCGTCAGTTCGGCTCTGGAGCCCTCTGGTGCTGCGCACTCATAGTGCCAGTATAAAGGGACCGGTCGACCCCAGGCACCCTCAGTTCCTTCTTTCTGGCCAACTCCAATAGGCGGGGTAGGAGGGCAGTTCTTGGAAATGGACATGTGCAACATCTCAAAGAACAACAGTTAAAGGTTAGTAACCATTTTTTCCTCTTTGAGTGATTGCACATGTCCATTCCAATGTAAGTGACTCTCAAGTTGCTGAATAGGTGGTGGGCTCAGAGTTCACAGACATGCTGACTGCAACACAGCTCAACCAAATCTGACATCGTCCTTGGCCTGTTGGGTGATGCATAACGAGAAGAGAATGTATGCACTGCAGCTTTGCAAATGTCCTGAATAGGAACCTGTGCCAGAAATGACAGATTTCAGAGTAGCAGAGTAGCAGCCATGTTAGTCAAAAAGCTTATGCTCAAATAAATTTGTTAGTCTCTAAGGTGCCACAAGTACTCCTTTTCTTTTTGTGCCAGAAATGCTGCTGAGAATGCCTGTGCCTCTGTGGAGTGAGCAGTTAGGATAGGTGGGAGTGGAACACCCACTAGTTCATAACATGTGTGGATACATGATATGATCCAAGAGGAAATTCTCTGAGCAGACACGGGAAGACCTTTCATCCTGTCTGCTACCGCTTCAAATAGCTGGGTGGACTTCGGGAACAGTTTGTTCCTTTTTATGTAGAATGCTAGCACACATCTAACAGCCAATAAGTGAAGCTTCTGCTCTTTCCTGTTTGCATGCAGCTGAGGATAGAAAACTGACAAGAAGATAGTTTGACTACTATGGAACTGGGAAACCACTTTTGGGAGAAATGTGGGGTGCGGATGCAACAGCACCTTATCTTTAAAGAAATCTGTGTATGGCAGTTCCGAAGTGAGGGCACGGATCTCTGAAACCCTCCTAGAAGAAATGCTGGCCACTAAGAAGGCCACTTTCCAGGAGAGGTGGAACATGACACTAGCAGCTCTAATGGTGAGCCCATAAGCTTTGATAAGACCAGACTGAGATCCCAAGGAGGGACGGGCTCTCATACTTCGGGGTACATCCTCTCTAGGCCCTTAAAGAAACACGGACATCTTGTGAGAATATCAACCTGAGGGAGGGGGAAGCCGGTATCACTGCAAGGTGAACCTTGATCAACAAGATAGCCAAACTCCGCTGTTTCAGGTGTAGTAGGTAGTCCAGAACGATCTGCAGCGATGACCTTGTCGGCAAGACCTCTATCTGGTCATCCCAGCGAGCGAACCACTTCCACTTAGTGAGGTTAAGTGGCCCTGTTAGAGGGTTTCCTATTACCTAACAGGATCTGTCAAACCTGCTTCAAACAAGCTTGCTCTCCCAGATTCAGCCATGGAGCTTCCAGGCCATCAGGTGGAGAAGCCAAGGTTTGGGTGAAGCAGATGACTGTGGTCCAGAGAGATTAGGTCTGAGTGCAGAGGGGTCTGGGTGTCGCCACAGAGAGGTCGAGCAGGGTGGCGAACCAATGCTGGGGGAGGGCCATGCCAAGGCTATCAGGATGACCTTCACTCAATCTTATTTGATCTGTAGCAGGACCTTGTGTATGAGTGAAATAGGAGGGAATGCATAGTATAGGTGACCCTTCCATGGAAGTAGGAAGATGTCCATTAGCAACCCCAGGCTGTGGTCCTGCAGGGAGCAGAGCTGATGACACTTCCTGTCACGAACAGGTCTACCTGGGGAGACCCCCACTTCTGGAAAATGTTCTTCACTAAATCCGGTCGAAGAGACTACTCGTGGTGATCGGAGAAAGACCTGCTGAGGCAATCCACCAGCCCAATCTGCGCTCTTGACAGGAAGGAGGCCTTGAGATGAATTGAATAAGCTATGCAAAATTCCTACAGCCAAACTGCCTATTGACATGGGGATGGAGGGGAGGGGGACAACGAACCCCTCCCTGTTTGCTGATATAGAACATGGCCACTGTGTTGTCTGTGAGAAACAAGACAGTCTTTCCCACAAGATGAGGTAGGAACGTCCATCATGCCAGACGGACTGCCCTGAGCTCCCTGATGTCGATGTGCAGAGAGAGTTCTTCATGAGACCAAAGGTCTCGGGTCCTCAAGGGATCCAGGTGAACTCCCCAGCCTAGCACCAATACGTCAGAGACCAGGGAAATCGATGGTTGGAGCCAAGAAAATGGGACACCTGCGCAAACCACCAGCAGATCTAGCCACCAGTCAATGGAGGTGACAATCAGGGGAGGAACCATGACAACTGAGTTCAGATGTTGGCAGTTTGGAGTATATACTGAGGCCAGCCACGTCTAGAGAGGCCTGAGGTGTAGTCTTGCATACTGGACCACATAAATACATGAGGCCATGTGGCCCTGCAGCCTTAGGCAAGATCTGACTGTGGCAACTGGGTGCCCTTGGAGGGCTGTGATTGCCTGGAAATGACCTTCTGGGAGGAAGGCCCTGGCCTGGGAAGAGATGAACACTTCTCTGATAAACTCTATCCTCTGCATTGGGATGAAGAGGGACTTTTCAACATTATTAGCAGGTCTACGGTTTGGAAAGACGACCGAATAAGGAGAATGCTGGACTCCACCTGAGCTCTGGACCGAGCTCTGACCAGCAAGTCGCCCAGATATGGGTAAATTTTCACCCCTTGCCTCCTCAGGAAGGCCACCCCTACCACCATGCATTTCATAAATACTTGTATGGCTGCCGACAGGCTGAACGAGAGGACTGCAAATTGGTAGTGTATGTGGTCCACAACAAATGTGAGGAACCTCCAGTGTCCTCAGAAGATTGTGATATGAAAGTAAGCATCTCTTAAGGGCGGTGTATGAGGGCAGCATACCAGTCCCACTAGATCCAGGGAGGGAATGATGGAAGCCAATGAGACCATGCAGAACTTTAGCTTCTTGAGGTAGCTGTTGAGCTGGTGCAGGTATAGAATAGGTCTAAGACCACCCTTGACTTTTGAGATTAGGAAATAATGGGAGTAGAACCCCTAGTCCCATAGGTTTTGTGGAGCCTCTTCTATGGCACCCACCGTTTAGGAGGCACTGAACTCCCTGGTCTAGCAGTTGTTCATGAGGCTCTTGCTATAGATGTCCCCACTTCTACAGATGAGGAGAATTCCAGTCTGGCCTCTTGCGGGAGTAAGTCCTTAAACTTTGACATGGAGTCCCACATGTTGAAATCATATCTGCTCAGGAGCGCCTGCTGGTTAGCGATCCTGAGCTGCACCCCCCACAGTTGAGTAGACCTTTCTACCAAAAAGGTCCAGCTTTTTTGAGTTCTTTGCTTTGAAAAGTTGCCCCTTGCAAACTCTGTCGTTCCCATTCATTGGCCACAGCAACCACCAGGGATCCCGGGTAGGGGAGGATGCATATACAAGAACTCATACCCATGAGCTACTACAAAGTACTTTGTTTCAGTCCTCATGGCTGTGGCGGGAAAGAAGCAGCGATTGCCTTTTTATTGGGTCCATAATGGCCTCCTTGAGAGATAATGCAACTCTTGACCGGCCCATTGTGGTCAGGATGTTGACCAAAGTATGGGAGGAGTCCTCTACCACCTCCACCTGTATGCCCAAATTTTCAGATACTCTTTTAAACGGCTCCTGGTGCATCTTAAGACATCATCAGAAAGTGATGCGCCCATCCCCATCAGCTGAAGGCGCTCCTCATCTTCCACACTGGATGGGTCCTGGGGTACCAGCTCCTGGTACTTGGCACCAGACTCTGTGCCAGAGTTTGGATCAGGGACTGCCATTGAGTAGGAATGCCTTGACTGGTGTCTCTGAATGGAGAGAAAACGGTCCATGAGTTCCAAAATGGCCACTGCATAGGCACCAGCCAGGGAGCCAAGTACTCAAAGGCAACACCTGGCTTGGGTCCACCACTGGGTAGGGCCGACAGGAGGTGTGCTGGGGTGACTTCTGGCACAGGAGGAATACATCTAATTCCAATGACGAGGAATCACTGCCCTGCGACCACACCAAAGTGGATCCCACTGGTGCTGGCTACCAGTGCCAAGGAGGGGAGGACCAGGACAGGGCCATCATGGCCGGCTTCCCTTTAAATGGCACCGTGGGTCTTGGTACTGAACAGTAACTGATGGCCACATGCTCCCTTCTGTCCACTGGCACCGACCCTTGTACCGCTGGTCAGGGCAGCACCAACAGTAAGAAAAGGTCCCTGGCTGCAGTGAAAGCCTCCGGTGTGGATAGCATTGCAATAGTGCCGGCACCATGCTGACCCTCCAGTGCTGACAGATTGTCTGGTACTGGACTTAACAGTGCCTGCGTCAGGGCCAGAGTCAATGGCACTGACTGTTGGGATGCCAGAACCAGGGAGTGGCCTGACCTAGGTCGCACTCTGCATTGGTTTCCATGCCTAGCTGTCCTTGGGGTTGGGGAACATCCCCTCTTGCCCAGCAGCTTCCTCCTCTTCTTGCTCAGCATCAGCAACAGCAAATGGTGCCGAGACTCCTGGAGGGTGGCAGGAGTGTTCCCCACAGATGCCTCAGTGCCAAGTCCAACCTGCACGGCTCCGAGGAAAGTCACGGCAGTGCCTCCATCAACAAGGACTTCAGCCTAGCTTCCCAGTACTTTTTGGTATGGGGTTTGATATCTCTGCAAATTTTGCAGCGATCCCCTAGGTGAGCTTTCCCCAAATACTTCAGGCAACAGGAGTGCGGGTTACTCAGGGGCTTAGCCTTGTTGCAACAAGGCCTGGAGCCTGGCGACCGAGGCATGGCTCAGTACTGGGAGCAGAGGAAACTCCGCTAATCTGAAGAGAATAACTAACAGCTAACAACTAACAAAATAGGAACGACAATCTCTGAAAATTATATATAAACAGCAATACAGTCCACAGAGAACTTGCAAGAGCAAGAGGAAGTTCCAGAGACAGTCACAAGCAGTAAGAAGGAACTGAGGGGACATGGGGTCAGCTGGCCCCTTTATACCAGTGCTATGAGCGTGCGGCACCAGGAGGCACCAGAGCCGACCAACGGACACCACTGAAGGAAAAGTTTCCGGCAACTGTGCTTGGGGTGTGCACATACCTACATTGGAATGGCCACCTGCAATGACTCAAAGAAGAAGGAACATTTGGTGACGATCCTATGGTTGAAGTGCTAGACAGGGCCAACAAGCAGGGCCAGTACCAAAGACAGAGGGATTTGTGGCTAGAGGAAAGGCCTGCCGACAGGCAAGAGAAAAGGCTCAGGCTGGCTGCAGGACAGAGGACTGAGTTTTAGCATGGGATCAAGTGCCTGCTTCATAGATCCTGGAACAGGAATGGCAGCTAAGATAGGACAGAGCTCAGCAGAAAAAGCTGTCTGAGTGACTCATTTCACTAACGACTGCAAGAGCAGCAGCTCCTGCTGCATCACACACACCACAATCTAAGTCCTGGTGCGGTACCCGTGCTATGGTCCAGAAGCAGCTGGGAAGCCTCAATGGCTGGGTGGTCCAGGCAATCAGGCCCCATCAGTGGCTGGGCCGGGCAACCTTGCCCATGCAGCCCTCCATATTGACCCCCTTCCATTGTGGATGCCTCCAACTCCCTCCCACAGTTCTGCATGCACAGCAAAGGGGGAAAGAAGGAAAAGGAGAACAGGTGGCCAGAGGACATGACACAGTAGGGGGTTTGCGTCTTGTACTTGGTTTCACTGTTCACACTTCAGAGTGGTAGCCGTATTAGTCTGTATCAGCAAAAAGAACGAGGAGTACTTGTGGCACCTTAGAGACTAACAAATTTATTTGAGCATAAGTTTTCATGGGCTAAAACCCACTTCATCGGATGCATGCAGTGGAAAATACAGTAGGAAGATGTAGATAGATAGATATATGTATATACACACACACAGAGAACATGAAAAAATGGGTGTTGCCATACCAACTATAACTAGAGTAATCAGTTAAGGTGAGCTATTATCAGCAGGAGAAAAAAAACTTTTTGTAGTGATAATCAGGATGGCCCACTTCCAACAGTTGACAAGAAGGTGTGAGTAATAGCAAGGGGAAAAAATAAGCATGGGGAAATATTTTTACTTTGTGTAATGACCCATTCACTCCCAGTCTTTATTCAAGCCTAATTTAATGGTGTCCAGTTTGCAAATTAATTCCAATTCAGCAGTTTCTGCCATCATGTGCCAGCAATGCCCCTCTGCCATGTACACTGGCCAAACTGGACAGACTCTACGTAAAAGAATAAATGAACACAAATCAGATGTCAAGAATTATAACATTCAAAAACCAGTCAGAGAACACTTCAATCTCCCTGGTCACTCGATTACAGACCTAAAAGTCACAATACTACAACAACAAAACTTCAAAAACAGACTCCATTGAGAAACTGCTGAATTGGAATTAATTTGCAAACTGGACACCATTAAATTAGGCTTGAATAAAGACTGGGAGTGGATGGGTCATTACACAAAATAAAACTATTTCCCCATTCTTATTTTTTCCCCCTGCTGTTACTCACACCTTCTTGTCAACTGTTGGATATGGGCCATCCTGATTATCACCACAAAAGGTATTTTTTCTCCTGCTGATAATAGCTCACCTTAACTGATTACTCTCATTATAGTTGGTATGGCAACACCAATTTTTTCATGTTCTCTGTGTGTATGTATATACATCTATCTATCTATCTATCTACATCTTCCTACTGTATTTTCCACTGCATGCATCCGAAGAAGTGGGTTTTAGCCCAAGAAAGCTTATACTCAAATAAATTTGTTAGTCTCTAAGGTGCCACAAGTACTCCTCATTCTTTTTACTGTTCACACGTGTTCATGTACTTTGTTTTTATGTTTTTTTCCTGTCAGATTCTGTTGTTACTGATGTTTTGGTGTGGTATTGAAAGCTGGCCTCCCCAGAAATGGTGAAGGTTGTACTTTTCTAATACATGTTTATAAATAAAGTTTATTTCATCAAGATGGTTTACTGCTATCACTGCTTCACATCATGTAATCAAAATAATAAAGGTAAACAGATTATCATGAACAATTAGGAATGAGCATGACAATACTATCCTCAATACAGTTATCTATAGCAATTCACATTTCAATCACTCTCTTACATCATTCCATACCGTGAATAATTCCCCTCCCCCCACATTTCATAAGTGATCATGTCATTCATTAGTACTCTCCCCACAATCAATGAGTCCCCATACTGCTGCCACAAACAAGCAAGTTCATAAAGGTACTAGTCCTTCTCTTCCATTGGGCCACGCAAGTCCATAATATGGGAGCACAAAGCACCCATGACTTCTGTTGCCTGAGTGCATCCAACTCCATTGAGGGTAGCAATTTGGTGGCCCCTCACGGTCAGAGATTCCATTCGGGGGGAAATGGTGCACTTCTGGCTTCACAAAGATTGTGAAGAGCACAGTAATGTGGACAGTACTGACGACACTGGAATCCAAATGGGTCTGTCAACATTTCCAATGGGATTTCAATCTGTCAAAAGCATTTTCAGCAACAATTCTGCACATGCTGAGAATATAATTAAACCACCTTTTGCCAAGGGCCTCTGAAATCAGCGTAGTTTCAGAAGCCAAAGCAAAAGCAAATATGCAGCTCCCCAGAATAATGGTGGGGACAGTAACTCCGTTTATGACAATGTCATTTGGTGGGAATAGTGTCCCAGCCTGTCCATAAATGTAGACTCCTGATCAGCAAAAAACGTTGGCATCATGAACTTTCCCAGTGCAACCCACACAGGCGTTCATAAATCACACTCTGTGGTCCACAAGGGCCTTCATATGAATGTAGTAGTATCCTTTGCAGTTTATGTACTCATGTGCTCCTTGAGGAGGGTAATCTATGGGCACATGAGTCCCATCAATGGTCCCAGCTATAGTCCATAGAGCTAGCTTTGCATTTTATTTAGCAGTAATACAAGAAACCTACAGGCCTATCCTATTAGCTTAAGCAATTTGCATAAGGCTTTGAGGCTTATGAGCCGTAGCATAATTTAGTGGCTCAACAGTGGCCATGAATTCTGGGGATCTGGGAACATTGTGATTAAGGGGGAGTTTGTACAAAATAATATATGGTAACCGCAGGAACACTGAACTCATACTAGGCTTGGATGTTTTACTATAGAAACACTGGCAGATGCTAAACAATGAACTTGCCATGGCAACAAACTGACATGTATGATAAGTTGAAATCATTAATAAAAGAAGCTATAGAACGAAGACACTGCAACATTAGTAGGGTGAGGAAGTTGGATATGGACAAAGGAGGCTGGGCATTTATATGAATATTCATGGCAACCGTCAGGCCCTATAACAGGCCAGACCATCACGTAAGGGGTAGAATCTGGACCATCAAACTCATTTGGCAGGACAGGGTAGATGACAACTTGTCTTTTACCACCAGATCCCCAAGAAAGGGTGTGAGTATATGCGAGGAATGGTACAAGAGATTACCTTTAACATTATATTACTGCTATATTATTTTTATGTGGTTTGGAGCATTTGTCTCTCTATTTATTGTACTAATAAAATTGCTTAAAGCTTTGCTTTGCGCTTGGTGAGAGTGTCATCTCTGTACACTTCAGGGTTCCCAACCAGATATTGAACTTGATAACCTGAATTCTGTTGTGCCTGATTCTGGGACTAGAACTCATCAACCCCAGCTCTTTAAATTAGTATTAACTGGAAAATATTAATAGAATCAGTAACCACTTAAAAAATTAGGCAACACAGCACAGTTTGGAAACCCCATTCTCTGAAAGCCAGAAAATACTTCAGGAATATTTTATGCCCCCCACTTTGGGTCAAACCATGTGACTGATTGCCTCAGAAACCTCTGCCACCACTTTACCCAGAGTTGATTTTCCAACACCAAACCGGTTGGCAATGGACCTGTAGCAGTGTGGGGTAGCCAGCTTTCAGACGGCTACAGCAACCTGCTTCTGGCCTAGGAAGGGTGGCCTCATCCATGTGTCTTTATGCTGGAGAGTTGGGGTTAGCTGCTCATAAAACTCCAGAAACATAGCTGTCTTCAAGTGAAAGTTCTGACCCACTGCTGGTCATCCAAAGTCTGAATGACCATGTGATCCCACCAGCCTGTGCTTGTGGCTCTGGTCCAGAAGCACCTGTCTACATATGCAAAAAGAAAAGGAGTACTTGTTGCACCTTAGAGACTAACCAATTTATTTGAGCATAAATAAATGCATCTGATGAAGTGAGCTGTAGCTCATGAAAGCTTATGCTCAAATAAATTGGTTAGTCTCTAAGGTGCCACGAGTACTCCTTTTCTTTTTGCAAATACAGACTAACTCGGCTGTTACTCTGAAACCTGTCTACATATGGGGCATCAGCAGCTATACCAAGCGTTAATGAGCAGAATCAGCCAATTCAAGTCTGCCATTCCTGGGTACTTCTTCACCTCCATCATAAACTATGTCAGGTGCCTTTGGTGGGTCATAAAATGCTGCCGAAATGTCCGCCTGTTTCTTACAGAAGCTCTGCCCATTTCCTGACACAGGAGTGAAAATGCAAGCAACAGAAGTTCTTCTAAAGGTTCCTCCTCCATGTTGCTGCCTCCGGTAGCTGGGAATGCACTAATCAAAATGACTGCTTAGCAGGCTGTGTTGGCGAGCTGTTCAAACTTCCTGTAATGTCAGGATGGACCGTCAAGTTTTCCCACAGTGCACCACAAAGGGCTAGAGAGTGACCACATTTTGGTGGGGGCTAAGGAGTCTGGGATATGGTTGGTTTGACTAAGGTCTGTGTACTGCAGTGTGGATGCCAGAGCCCCAGGTTCAAGCCTGGGTTAGAAAATTCCTAATCTAGGGTTAACAATCAGTGTAGATGCTCAAGCCCTGTGTGTTCTCTAACCCAGGGTCAGCTGACTTGAGTCCCATTAACCCCACTTGGGCTTATATTACAGTGTAGACATACCCACAGAAGGCCAGGAGCAATCTGGGCCGATTGCCAAATATATCCTGATGCTGAAGTCTTCCTCTCCTTCGATTGCATGAATTCAGGAGGGGAATATCTCAAGGTCTCAATAAGGAGGTATATGAAGTTAGAAACTTTGAACAGGGTGCATGAGTCGAGGCTGTCTTGAAACCTCCTCCCTTGGTCTCTCACCTGGAAGTTCTGCCCTGTCCAGTGAGCCACAGCTCAATATCACCAAAATGAAGCATTAGTGACCCAAATGCCTGGAGCAGAATACACTTGGCAGAACCCTAGTCTTCAGTGGTGATGTTGTCTATACATGAAGCAGCCTCCTGGGCTTACTGAAGACGTGGGAAAAACTGAGTTTTTGCCAACTCAGGCAGTGCTAGCAATGAGTCCTGGCACTTGATATTCTTGGCCAACTTGAGCTTCTGCTTTGAAGGTTTACCCACTCTGAAGCACTTCAAACGTCCTTTTGTTGGATTTACAAGAGTTTCCCTGAGGGTGGGAGGCCCTCAAGGAGTTGGAGGTGCCCCCCACCTTTCTCAGGACCCAGGTTAACACCTGGAGGCATATCTGGCACTTCCTGTACAACATGGATGACTCTTGAGGCAGACAACTAAACAGAAATGACAGTCTGTATTCCACAGTGTTACGCTGAGGTCATACCTCCCTCCCACAGAATTTCCCAAACCCAGAACTGCAGAGATGTGATTCTTATTCCCTCTGAGGGCATTATGTGTTGTGCACCCTTTCTCCCACTTTCCCTAGCTACATGAACTTGGGAAAGAAAGAAATCCCAAGGGTCTGATAAATTCAAGCTGGCAGGAGCAGACACAAGCAGCAGCCTCAGCAGGTTCTGCAGCAGGAACTAATGGACACTCATGGTATCATGAGAGTGCACAGTTTTTACTCTGTATATTCTCTCTTCTGTGCTGATAGGCTGAAGTGACGAGACTGCGATGCAGGGAGGAAGAAGCTAACAGCCATTCTCCACTTCCCCTGCTCTGTCCTCCTCTCGTGCCCAATCTTCCCAACTTCCCTCAAGTTTAAGGACCCTATCTTCCATTCCTTTCTCAAATATTCACTTAAGCAAAATTATATCCTAAAAGAAGTGGAGTGAAGATACACAGGTTTGAAAAGCAGCTGATTGTGCAGTGAAGTTTCTCCCTCACATTTACATATTATGGCAAATAAAGCTCATTTGTTATATTTATATATTAATGGGTAGCTTTTTAAAACATGAATTTTCCATCAAAGAAAATAAGAGTACAATGAGATGCTTTTATATATTATACAATAGTCCAATTTTATATGTATTATATTTATATTATGTACACACACACACACACAAAGCCTAATCATTTCTTCACCGTATCATTGATGTAAGTAGGAATGGCAGCAGAAGGCTTAAGGGAAGCTGCTTCTTCCAATCAGGAAGAAATGTTACAATTATAGGTATTTTAAAAAAATATGAAACTACTCTAACTCTACATCACAGTCAGTCGCATTTTAAATAAATGAGGGTACTGAGAACAAATTACAACTTAGAGACTACATTGCTATTAGGAACCATTATGGTTAGCATGAACTATTCAACTGAATTTTGAAAACCTACATTTCCTTGGTATAACCACCACCTATGAGAGACAAATTGAGATTGCTCCAGTTCCTAAGGCAAAAGTGATGTAGACACAGTATCTTACCATCCAAAGTAGACTGCAGTGGTCCTATTCTTCCCATCCTTCTGACTCTCCAAACGTGTCTGGCTGATGGCACATAAAGCTGTGTAACCTAGTAAATTAATAAACCTTGTAGTTAAACATTTCCTATTAAAGATGCAAATAAATACATGCTTAAATAGTACGCTGATGAGTCCAAGCAGTTGTGTTGGAAAATCTAAATTGTTATTAAAATTATATTCAGCTAAAACTAGAGTGAATGCAATGTTAAGATAGAAAAATCAAGAACTCAAAAATCAGAACGTGATGGGGGAAAGGTAAGCCTTAACTCTGCCTCATCGTGGTTATGACTTAAAGTATGGTTGTAAAACACTGGTGAAATACAATATACAGTATAATTCACACTACCAATTACTGTATATCACATACAGTAAATTACAGTACTTAACACACATTCTTCAGTTATAGTTTGTTTTTTTAAGTGTCAAATGAAAACTCATTCCTTTCAGCATTTCTGTGAAATATCCAGGCACAAGATCTTAAATAAATAAATAAATTAAATAAAATGAAATGAAATAAAATAAAATAAAATAAATAAATAAATAAAAAGCAAGCAAGCAAGCAAGCAAGCATGCATGAAGACCTGGACCATTCCAGAAATTTAGATTATCTCAAACTTTGGGAAGTTTCAAGTGTGTAGATCACATAAAATAAACAGAATTTTTTATTGTGCACGCGCAACACTACTAGCTGCTAAGAGTTATACAGTGAAAACTGCTGGACCAGTTTACTTCAAATTTGGCTTGTTTCTTAGATCCAAGCCTTCAACTGTTCCAGTTATGCTTGAGCAAATTTTTGACTGGTATATTAGTATTCCATCTCTAACACACATACACACACTCTTCAGAAACAACAGGCATGATTTTGCTTTAACTTTAAAGGAAATAAAATCTCTCTCTTTTCACACAACAAACAGTCAACCTGTGGAACTCCTTGCCAGAGAATGTTGTAGAGGGCAAGACTATAACAGGATTCAAAAAAGAACAAGATAAGTTCATGGAGTATAGGTCCATCAATGGCTATTAGCCAGGATGGGCAGGGATGGTGTACCTAGCCTCTGTTTACCAGAAGCTAGGAATGGGTGACAGGGGATGGATCACTTGATGATTGCCTGTTCTGTTCATTCCCTCTGGGGCACGTGGCACCGTCCACTGCCGGAAGAGAGGATACTGGGCTAAATGGACCTTTGGTCTGACCCAGTATGGCCATTCTTATGTTCTCTTCTAGGTTGAGAACATAAGAACATTTTTATTTCAAAAGCAAAACTTGACTGCTTCCACTACAATTCAGAGAAATCCTCTTTCAGTGAAGTAATTCTTACCATAATGTATATTCCTTATAGTGAGAAGAGGCTCACTATGACCCAAATTGTAATTTGCCCATTCTAATATATCGAGACAATTTGGGACTTGCATTCTCCTTTCACTATAAATAGAACATTACTACATCCAGGGTCACTGTAAGTAGGGTCCACTTTACAAATTGGTAATACGACTACATGTAACATCTTCTGATTAGCTGCAAGACTAACGAGAGATGTTTCAGAGAACAGCAACATATGTCTAGATTTTAAACTAAGTTAATTCCTGTGCAATATCGATGCCACACTTGAAAAGTAATTCTCATACTTCATAACAAATATCTGACTATGTATTACAACATCATATAATTTAGTCTTGCACTAGCTGTTACTAGTGTACATACTGCAGGTCATTTCTTTCTTCCAAGAAAATCTGATTCCTTGTATTTGGAAGTTTAAATATATTTGATAAAATACAGACAAGATGGGGAAACTCAAGGTAAACATCTAAAATGTTGTGTGAAGAAACATTATTGTTACCTTATCTGCTTTAATGTTTTCTTGCTCTGACAGCCAGTGATTTGGTGGACAGAAATTTCTCCTTGTGTCTCTAGATTTCAACATTTTCACTAAATTAGTGATGACCTAGATGACAGAAACAGTTCTATTCAATATGAACCAGTCACTAAATGAAACCATGCAAAGGAAAGGCAATTCTTCAAAGCAAATTTCTAAAGAAGTCCTGTAATAGTGTGTCAAGTTAAATTATTTTTCCCCCTAAATAACACTACATTGTTCTTATTGCTAAATACTTTAGAAGACGAGATTAGCAATTGAGATCTGGCCATAAATCACCACCAGAATTAGTTTACTGAAAAGTGGTTCCCCTTCTGCAGATCACAGAATATCTCTAACGTATAAAAAAATTATATGCTAACTCAGGAAGGCTAAAAGTAATCACATCAGCACAAAATAATTTCCTTCTGTAAGATCATTTATTAAAAATAAGAGCTAATTTTAAGTATTTATACTGTGCTTATCAAGGTACCTGAGCACTTAGAATATATACCAAATGTATAAGATTTTTAAACATTTTTACATTAAGCATCATATCACCTGTCCCATATTCTAAGACTGAGTATACATTTCAGGCTGACAGCTCCAATTTTAGATTAGAAAAATTGTTTTTTTAAGAACATTCCCCATTTCTTCTTCTCCCACCCTGCCCCGCACCAAACACATTTTTCACAGACACCAGATACTGATCTAATATAAAAAAAAAATCAATTATATTTAGTCTTGAAATTGTATAACTCCAATCTTCTCACCAAAATATTTTATATATTCATACATATTTATTTAAAATTGCTTAATTTTTGTCAAAAGAGGTAAGGCCATTTCAATATCAGATGGTCCAAGAGGATAAGAGTAAACACAAAAATCGATATTTCAATATATTTATATAACAAAACAAGGAAGCTGGGGAAAACACTTATCCTGGGCACTAGGCACCTCTGACAATTTAAAAAATATAAAGGACACATCAGCAGCTCCCCCAAACCAGAAAATAACCAGTCAGAAATATCAAGTCAAACAGTACCTTTACAATACCCTACTGCACCCACAAATATCACCCTGATCACATCCCTCCTACTCCCAAATCTGGGTACAAATATTTGAAATGACTTAGTAACCCGACCCAAATATATGTAATAAACAAATGGAAGGACGCGTTATACTTTTACAGAAGAACTAGCCTAAAGCAAGTTATCAAAGCTACCACAAGTAGGAATACACTTTGCCACTTAAAATTATAGCACTTGAAAAACAAGTAGAAGAAATGCACAGACAGTGCTTTCAAGGTATTTCTTGCTGAACCACAGTCTTCATGGGCAGGTGTCAAAAGCAACAAAGAACTTAATGGACCTTCCAAAGAGCTTTGTCTCTAGATACTAAACAAAGGACCTTTTAATATCCAGTTTGCAAAGGAAGGTCCTGCAGGTTGGAATAAGTCTGAAAGAAAATGCTATTAGGAGAATTGTTTGATTACACAGGAATTCTTTCATCATCTTGCCCTTGTAAAATTCGATGCAAGCTAGATGAGTCATTAAAGTTCTGAGATTCCATTAGCCGCCCCCACCTCCCCCCAGTTACAAAATCTAGAAAGAAATCTTCCATGTGAAGTAAAAGGATGTGTTAATAAAAAAATTTAAAAGAAGCTTAAAGAAGACTGCATTAAATTAGCTGGGACTGGAATTACCCCAACAAAATGTATTGGATTCTTTAAAATGAAAAGCACAATAAACAAAAAAGATTCCTTTGAATTTGTTTATATTTTTTAAAAAAATACATAAAAATGGGAGTTTCCTTCTAATAATGTACCAGACACAAGTATCAGTGTAAATTAAAGGTCAGGAAATGTAGTTTTTGACTCTACTGTTTTAGAATAGCCAACTCAGAACTTAGTACAATATAATCAACTACTTAAGTGTTTGAAAAATTCCTGTTTTTGATTCCACAGAAAGGCTTGGAATTCTAAATGCATCAAATCATATTTTGACAGATATTTCTATTTCAATGTTCATATAATAAGAGGAGAGGCATTCTCCTGAAAGGAAAGAGGTCAGATGGTTCCATGTGTCAGATCTTGCCACTTCTAAGGCCCCAGTTATGCTCACGCTTAACTTTACTGTGAGTAATCCCATTCATTTAAATTGAAACTACTTACATGCTTATCGTTAAGCACACCTGCATTTGCAGGATTAGGACTTAAATGTCAGTATTAAATAATGCATACATGTGCTTTCCATTAACATTGATGGAGGTGGAACATGGAACACATACAAAACAAGTAAGAGAAATCCAGAACATAGTTCATAGAGAAGACTATATATACCCTATTTTCTTAGCTATGGCATTAGGAACCATTAATCTTTTCCCATCTTTTATATAATTCAGAAAAATGAAAGGAAAAGCAAATAAATATTTTCTCAATAATCACAATCACAGAATTATACGACTAGAAGAGACCTTAAGAAGTCTTCTAGTCCCGTTCCCTCCACTGAAGGTGGGACTAAGTATTATCTAGACCAGTGGCTCTCAACCTTTCCAGACTATGTACCCTTTCAGGACTCTGATTTGTCTTGCGTACCCCCAAGTTTCACCTTATTTAAAAACTATTTGCTTTACAAAATCATACCTAAAAATACAAGTGTCACAACACACTATTACTGAAATATTGCTTCTTTTCTCCTTTTTTGCCATATAATTATAAAATAAATCAATTGGAATATATATTGTACTTTCATTTCGGTTTATAGTATATAGAGCAGTATAAACAAGTCATTGTCTGTAAGAAATTTTAGTTTGTTCTGACTTCGCTAGTGCTTTTTATGTAGCCTGTTGTAAAACTAGGCAAATATCTAGATGAGTTGATGTACCCCCTGGAAGACCTCTTCATACACCCAGGGGTGCGCGTACGCCTGGTTGAGAACCACTGATCTAGACCATCCCTGACAGGTGTTTGTCTAACTACTCTTAAAAATCTTCAATTATGGAGATTCCACAACCCCCGTAGGCAATTTATTCCAGTGCTTAACTATCCTGACAGTTAGAAAGTTTTTCCTAATACTTAACCTAAATTGCTCTTGCTTGAAAACTTATGTCTGCCCTCAGTCTTCTCTTCTCCAGACTAAACAAACCAAATTTTTTCAATCTTCCTTCATAGGTCATGTTTTCTAGACCTTTAATCGTCATCGTTCCTCTGGACTCTCTTCAATTCATCCACATCTTTCCCTAAATTTGGTGCCCAGACTGGACACAATACTCCAGTTGAGGGCTAATCATCGTGGAGTAGAGCAGAAGAATTATTTCTCATGTGTTGCTTACAAGACTCCTCCTAATACATCCCAGAATGATGTTTCTTTTTTTGGCAACAGTGTTACACCGTTGACTCATATTTAGCTTGTGATCCACTATGACCCACAGATCCCTTTTCACAGTACTCCTTCCCACTCAGTTCCCATTTCTATGTGTGCAACTGACTGTTCTTTTTGCATTTGTCCTTACTGAATTTCATCCTATTTACTTCAGACCATTTCTCCAGTTTGTCCAGATCATTTTGAATTTTTATCCTATACTCCAAAGCACTTGCAACCCCTCCCATTTTGGTATTATCTGCAAACTTTATTAGTGTACTCTCTGGGACATTATCTAAATCACTGATGAAGATATTGAACAGAACTGGACCCAGAACTGATCCCTGAGGGACCCCCCCTTGATATGCCCTTCCAGTTTGACTGTGAACCACTGATGATTACTCTCTGGGAACAGTTTTCCAATCAGTTATGCACCCTCAAGATAGTAGCTCCATCTAGGCTGTATTTCGTAGTTTGTTTATGAGAAGGTCCTGCGAGACAGTACCAAAAGCCTTACTGCAGTTAAGACATACCACATCTACCGCTTCCCCCCATCCACAAGGCTTGTTACCTTGTCAAAGAAAGCTATTAGGTTGGTTTGACAGGATTTGTTCTTGACAAATCGATGCTGATTGTTACTTATCACCTTACTATCTTCCAGGTGTTTGCAAACTGATGGAGCAAATAATTAAGCAATTATCTTTCTGCATACAGAAGTTAAGCTGACTGGTCGAATTCCTGGGGTTCTCCTTATTCCCCTTTTTATAGATTGGTACTATATTTGCCTTTTTCCAATGCTCTAGAATCTCTCCTGTCTTCCACTACTTTCTGAAGATAATAACTAATGGCTCAGATATCTCCTCAGTCAGTTCCCTGAGTATTTTAAGATTTGGTTACACTCATGTAGCGCAAGAGTCTATTATTTGATAAGCTATTCCAATTTCTAACTTCAGCATTTTACTACCTTTTTTTTTGAGAAACATACTGCTCACTTTTCTTTACTGTAAATCAGTGCAAACCAAGTGTCAAGGCTGGACGGTCTCCTTTGGAAAAGACCTAGTGCCAGACACTGAAATCCTACCAAAACAAGGTGAATTTCAGCCTTGACTGTAAAATTTTATCAATAAATTAGTCATGTGTTTGAAAAGTAAACAAGTGCTGTTTTGTTATTAACTACATTTCTAATCAGAACTAGAGACTAAGATATCTAAGATTTACATTTATAATTCACTTAATAGACAAAACACAAACTGCTGAGAACAGTATGGGTAAACAGAAAAGTAAATAAGTTTAGATAATTTTTCTGGAGTCTAGTAGCTGTCTAGAAAAGAGTAATTTTTTGAGTACTGTATACACAACTATTATCTTGTATGAGAAGACAAGAATTCAATAGTTGCTTGAAAGAAAACAAAATGTTAACACAATTTTATCATAACTGCAAGTGAAGGAGAATGATTAAATAAGATAAACTAAAAGGCACAAATAGAGGAAGACATAATATAAACCACATACATAAAAACGTCCAAAATGCTGTCATTCCCAGTAAAATAGAAATACTGGCGTCTCAATTTGTGACCTTTAAATTGAAAGTTTATTTGGTAATTTAAAGACAAGTAATTAAATTAAATTGTGCAAACATATATTAGAGCAATCTGCACAAATTATAAATTCAGTGATGCATTAGGACTGTATTCAATGCAATCAAAACATTATCAGTTACTCTCACTGCTACTAATGCTCATAATGCTCATGCTCATAAGTGAAATGTGTTGTAAAATCAGGCAGAATGGGCTGGATAGAGGCTATCATAGACTTGTAGAATGAATAAGCATTCCTTAATTAGCCCATCAGGTTAAGTGCAAGCATTAATGGGCCTTTCCTAAAGTCTAGCATGACATCTTTCTCCAAACATGGCCAAGAAGAAAGTTCCATTAGCAATATTAATACAAGCTTAGTTGATCATTTTCATTCAATTAACTTCTTTCAATTAAATAGATAGCTTGACAAAAGCAGTGATAAAAGACCTGAAGGGACAGCTGATGACTCGAACTGAACATTAGTGTGCGAGAGGTCACCAGTATTAAACGGACTGTAAATCTAGCATTCAATTTGGAAAATGCATTTCTTCTGCTCCCACTCCTTTAATGAGCAATTTTAGCTGACTAGATGTGTTTGCTGCAGAAATTTCATGGCAAGTCAAGTACTCTTCCTCTCCCCCCCCCCACATGGTTATATTCTTAGGTTTTTTCCTGCCAACATTCTCAGTTTTCCGTAATTCATACCTTCGGTTTCCCTGGGTAAAACGGGGTAGGAAGGTATTGGTAGTTATTTAAGAACAACATACATTTAGGGTATGTCTACAGTTCAATGAAGCACATGCGGCACAGCTGTAGATGGCCCAGGTCATCTGACTTGGTCTTGTGGGAATTGGGGCTGTGCAGCTAAAAACTGTAGTGTAGACATTCAGGCTCTGGATAGAGCCTGGGCTCTGAGACTCTCCCCGTTGGGAGGGTTCAATCCAAGCCTGAACACCTACACTGCAATTTTTAGCCACGTAGCATGAGCCCCACAAACCCAAGTCAATTGACCTGGGCTCTGAGACTCAGTGCTGCAGGTTGTTTATTGCAGTATAGACGTACTCTAAGTCTACTTCACTGGACTGATTCACTACTGCATTACAGCAGTTGTCCACCACTGGTCTTGATGTAGTTGTGAAATTGGTGTAAAAGCAGTGAATATCAATCTCACAAGTCTGCAGGTCAGCACGGCATTTAGTCATAGAATCATAGGACTGGAAGGGACCTTGAGAGGTCTTCTAGTCTAGTCCCCTGCATTCATGGCAGGACTAATTATTATCTAGACCACTCCCTGACAGGTGTGTGTCTAACATGCTCTTAAAAATCTCCAGTGATGGAAATTCCATGACCTCCCTAGGCAATTTATTCCAGTGCTTAACCACCCTGACAGTCACGAAGTTTTTCCTAATGTCTAACCTAAACTGCCCTTGCTGCAATTTAAGACCATCGTTTCTTGTCCTATCCACAGTGGCTATGGAGAACAATTTTTCTTCCTCCTCCTTGTAACAACCTTTTATGTACTTGAAAATTGTTATGTCCCCTCTCAGTTCTCTCTTCTGCAGTCTAAACAAACACAATTCTTTCCATCTTCCCTCATGCAGTCATTTCCTATTGTGTACGTGTGCAAACTCTAGTCGAGGCCTAATCAGCACGGAGTAGAGCTGAAGAATTACTTCTTGTATCTTGATTACAACACTCCTGTTAATACGTCTCAGAATGATGTGTGCTTTTTTGCAACCATGTTACATTGTTGACTTATATTTAGCTTGTGATCCACTATGACCCCTAGATCCCTTTCCACAGTACTCCTTCCTACGCAATCATTTCCCATTTTGTATCTGTGCAAACTGATTGTTCCTTCCTAACCCTTAACATTAAGCATGTGAGCAGATCCACTGCTGTTAATGGAACTTCTCACAAGCTTAAATTAGCCATGTCTTGCTGAATTGGGCCTCAATTAATACTCATATTCTATACTAACTCCCACATAAGTCAATTAAAATATGAAACGAACTCAAGTCATGTCAAAGAAAAAAAGCTAAAATTATTTAATTTACAGTCACCAAAATGACATTGTTATTCTGTGTACTCTTAAATGCAGAATTCACATTAAAGCAAATGTTATTTCCAAATTCCACATTTCCTGAAGATAACCTCTGAGATTGAAGTATAATTGTGA
Source organism: Eretmochelys imbricata (assembly GCF_965152235.1). NCBI lineage: Eukaryota > Metazoa > Chordata > Testudines > Cheloniidae > Eretmochelys > Eretmochelys imbricata. The sequence goes on from NC_135573.1 coordinate 249,844,834, forward strand.
AACAAACTGCAGCCAAATACTGTTATGGTATCTGTCAGTAGAAACAGGTGTGAAAGTCTTGTTTAATCTGTAACTGAAAAATAACATCCTGTACCTTAAACAGCTGAATCCATCGTTTTTGTTCTGTTTGTATACATTGCTGCATTTCTGTATTTGTTGTAACTCCAACACTTCTAAATGCTGCAATATATTCCTCACGAACTTCTGGCTTTGTTTCTGGGTAAGCCAACTTGATGATTCCTAAACATGCATCTCGAAGGCAGCGTGATAATATTACCAGCTCTTCTAGTGTAAAAGGCATCATTGATGATTGTCTTTGACCTACAATTACATAAAACTACAAGGTTACATTTTTAAAATAGCATTTCTAATCAATTTTTTCTATATTTATATAATTATTCTTTTACTCTGTTGTGCAAAAACAACAGTCACACAATAGAGAAAGGAGACGCACAAAGGAAACAAAAGCTACAAAACATAAGAAGTTGGCAAAAATTAATGAATCTATCAGACATTTTATTATTACAATAGTACTGACTTAAAATTACAATGAAATGGATATTAACATGCTCACTTAATTTTTGTACTACATACTTAATGTTCAGTTAACAGCCTGCAGACCCAATCTTCATGGTCCTTACTTTACTCCTGGAGGTATTCTGCGCCAAAAAATTAAAAATTCTGCAACAAAAAATTAAAAAATCTGCGCACAATATTTTCAAATGCTGCAAAATTCTGCATATTTTATTTTTCAAAATAACACAATATAATCACACCAGTTTCAGTGATTTTTGGTCATTTTATTTCAAAGTACCTGTCAGCAAGTATGTCTGTAACAATACAGACAACAACAAAAATTCAGGAAATGTTTTTTGACAAATAGATTCCTTACTAGGCATATTAATAGAGAACTCTGAGTAATAATTCACTTAAACTACAATACAGAACCGTATTCCCGCACCCCTCAAAAGTAGTGCAAAGGCTTGGGGGAGTCGGGATAACAGAGGAGCTGAGGGAGAGAGAAGTACATTGCTGGGAAGGAGCCTGGGTGTGAACTTGGGACAGCTGTTGGGTATGGGTGGGAAAAGTATGGAACAGGTTTTTTTCAGGGGATGGAGGGATTGTTAGGGAGCTTCCCCCATGCAGACGCTGGCTGACCCCTAGCCTCTCCCATTCAGGTCAGGCACATCTGCCCCTGACCCCATGTGTCCCTGCACCCCCATGGGTCCTTGAACCTCCTGTCCACATGTGTCCCTCCACCCCCACTCCCCCATCCCAATGTGGCCCTGTACCCCTGTCCCTATGTGGCACTGTACCCTCTCCCCTTCCCCATATGTGTCTGTGCCCCCACCCAGCCACTCCCCTGTCTTTGTGTGTCTATACCCACCTCCCCTGTGCCTTTGTGCCCCCACTCAGACCTCTGCACCCCCTCCCCCCATCACCATGTGGCCCTGAACCTCCCTCTTCCCATGGCCCTATGCCTCCACTCCCATTCAGCCCCTGCCCCTGCCCCAGTCTGTCCTCCCACACTAGCCCTTATGAGCTCCCGTCTGACCGCCCCCAGCAGCCCCACGCTGTCTGTCTCCCCACAGTCCGTCACCTGACGGGCGCTGTGAAGAAGGCAGGCTCTTTCTCTTCCCTAGCTGGCTGGGAGCTGCTGCTGTGTTCTATCGCCACAGAGCCCTCTGGTGGGCAAAAGGCATAACTGCAGCAGTTATTTTCTGATGGAAGCTGCTGTTGTTCTTGCACAACCATGCCCTCTGGTGGGCAAACGGTGGAACTGCAGCAACATTTTAGCAGAAGCTTTTTTCTGAGCAAAAAATTAAAAATATGCATGGCTCATCAATTATGCACGTGTGTAGTAGCACAGAATTCCCCCAGGAGTAACTCATGCAAAACTCCTACTGAAATCAACAGGAATTTCAAGAGAGTAAGGTCTGTCAGATTAGATCCTAAAGAATGCTTGAAGCTCTTACCTTCTATAGGGTCACCAAAGAATTCATTATCATGTATAGAAATAAGTGAATGACTAAACAAAGAACTAAAAAGGTAGAAGAGTGGAATGATCCGACTGGAATCTTCTAAAGACATTGGTGATCCCCTTGATATTACTTGAAGCAGTGGGACCATAGACCTTAAAATATAAAAATCAAAATACAAAATCAATTAAACGTTTCCTTTTAAAAAATGCTTTAAGCGTCATCAACATAGTCAAAATATTATTTAAAGTACTATAAAGTTTGCAGTGTTCTAGCCATGTTGGTCCCAGGATATTCAAAAGACAAGGATGGTGAAGTAATATCTTTTATTAGACCAACTTCTGCTGGTGACAGAGACAAGCTTTTCAGCTTACAGAGAGCTTTTCTTCAGGTCTGGGAAAGGTACTCATTGTCACAGCGAAAGGCAGGTCTAAACTTAAAACGTTGCAGCGGCACAGCCACGGTACCACTTCAGTGAAGACGTTACTACGCCGACGGGAGAGCTGCTCCCGTTGGCATCTTTAATTCACCTCAGCAAGAATCATAGAATCATAGAATATCAGGGTTGGAAGGGACCCCTGAAGGTCATCTAGTCCAACCCCCTGCTCGAAGCAGGACCAATTCCCAGTTAAATCATCCCAGCCAGGGCTTTGTCAAGCCTGACCTTAAAAACTTCTAAGGAAGGAGATTCCACCACCTCCCTAGGCAACGCATTCCAGTGTTTCACCACCCTCCTAGTGAAAAAGTTTTTCCTAATATCCAATCTAAACCTCCCCCACTGCAACTTGAGGCCATTACTCCTCGTTCTGTCATCTGCTACCATTGAGAACAGTCTAGAGCCATCCTCTTTGGAACCCCCTTTCAGGTAGTTGAAAGCAGCTATCAAATCCCCCCTCATTCTTCTCTTCTGCAGGCTAAACAATCCCAGCTCCCTCAGCCTCTCCTCATAACTCATGTGTTCTAGACCCCTAATCATTTTTGTTGCCCTTCGCTGGACTCTCTCCAATTTATCCACATCCTTCTTGTAGTGTGGGGCCCAAAACTGGACACAGTACTCCAGATGAGGCCTCACCAATGTCGAATAGAGGGGGACGATCACGTCCCTCGATCTGCTCGCTATGCCCCTACTTATACATCCCAAAATGCCATTGGCCTTCTTGGCAACAAGGGCACACTGCTGACTCATATCCAGCTTCTCGTCCACTGTCACCCCTAGGTCCTTTTCCGCAGAACTGCTGCCTAGCCATTCGGTCCCTAGTCTGTAGCGGTGCATTGGATTCTTCCGTCCTAAGTGCAGGACCCTGCACTTATCCTTGTTGAACCTCATCAGATTTCTTTTGGCCCAATCCTCCAATTTGTCTAGGTCCTTCTGTATCCTATCCCTCCCCTCCAGCGTATCTACCACTCCTCCCAGTTTAGTATCGGCGACAGCTATGTCAATTGGAGAATTACTCCTGTCAACATTGCGCTATCTACAGCGGGGGTTAGGTTGGTCTAACTGCATCATTCAGGGGTGTGGATTTTTCACACCCCGAGAGACATAGTTATACCAATGTGAGTTTGTAGTGTAGACCTGGCCTCTATTCATGGTGGAGAAGATTGTTTAGTATAAGGAGTTAACATGTCAGAGACTATTCAAGGTGAAGTGGGCAGTTAACACCTCTGTAGTTCTAAAACTAAAGAGGGATAGTGGTTAATAGTCTGTTGTAATGAGCCATAAATCCAGTGTCTTGACTGAGTCCATGATTTTTATTGTCTGACAAAGTTATGAATTTAAGCTTCCAGGCTCACCTTTTGAAGGTGTTGTGAATGCTTCTTTTGAGGATGAGGACTGAGAGGTCAGATATGGAGTGATCATTTTGTGAAGAGTTTGCCCACGAGTAATATGGTGTTTTTGGGGTTTTTTTTATCTTTTTTCTGTGAGTTCATTCGAGAACACAGTGATTCACCCACATAATTGGTACTGGGGCATTTAGTGCACTGGATGAGGCACACAAGCTAATAAAGCTTAGTCTTAGTTTAACATCTTATATGCCCTCTGTTGGAAACTATATCCTGCCTGAGCAAGATGGAATGATTATTTATAGGCTGTCACCGTTTTGTATCTGAGTGCTTAACAAATACAATTACCACACCCCTGTGTTATCTCTATTTTAGAATTGTGTCTTATTTCTGGTTTAGAACTGAAGAACAGAGGGAAAAAGAGATTAAGTGACTTGCACGCTACCACACAAAAAGACTGTTACAGCTAGAAACAGAATTCAGATCTTTAACACCCCAGTCTTGGGCCTTAGCCACAATACCATCCTTCATCCATGAGATAAACCTGATAGCCTAAAAGGTCTTTTCCACCTCTAACTACTATGACCCTATATGAAGAGTCCTCTTATGTTTTATGGTAATTAAATGCATCTTAAGAATAGGCATAAAAGATACACCAGCATGCAGCATGACTCTGGAGAAAGGACTGGTAGCACAGAATAATGAAATATTTTGAATATAAGTACTACACTGCAATTGGAAACTGATACAAACTGAAATAAAGCAATTACATGCTTAGAAAATATGACTATAAGGCACACCAGGAATTGTTAAAGAGGAATTGTTAGTTAAAAATCTAACTAAATACTAATAATCTTTATCACACTAACTATTTATAATACAAGAGAACACAGTTCACTGAGAGAATTTGCAAATGCAAGAAGAACAGAACCAGAGGTCACTACGGGCAGTAAGAAAGAACTGAGGGAATTTGAGGTCAGTTGGCTCTTTATACCGACAGCAGCGGCGCATGGCAGCAGAGGGTGCTTGAGCCATCCTGATGGGTACCACTGAGGGGAAAAATTTCCAGCACCTGTGCACGCAAAAAGCAGAATGCACATGTACAATCACTAGAAGAAGAAAGTATGGATATTGATAAACATTTGTGCAATGATGCTATAAATCTCTGCACTCTGGAAAATAGCTGTCAACCAGATTATGGGATTATAAATACTGTACCAGTATTGAAAAACAAGCCACACAGCCCTTATCAGAGAATTATGTAACTAGGGCACGAATTACACATTTATGCATTAATAACTGCATAGATTTGCTGCATTCTGACTGGTTTAGACTCCTCTTCAGTTATCATACATAATAATGTAAACCCTGAAGTGCAGCTGTGTAGTTATATTTTTCCAATGTATTTAAAATTGTTTCTTTTAGTATACTTGCATTGCCATTATGAAAAATATTCTATTGCACAAAATTAGAACATAAACTTAGAACACCGTTATGGGTGTTTAAACAACTTTTTAAATATAACCAGTGTTAATAACAACCTGCACACACATAAACTGCTCCTAAAACCTGGTGGCATCAAGGAACATTGTGGGGGAAGAGCAGGAAGGCAAATGGCTGCTAATGAGCCATCTGCCATTTTACCTATAATCACAGGAGCACATCTACAAAGGGAGTTAGGGTGTGGATCCAGGGATATACTGTTCTCCACTGCTCACTATCTCTATCCTGTGTATCTGGCCTCTAGACTAGTCTGACATTCCTCAGGTTGAGAATAACCCACATATGGGGCAGAGCTCTTCTTAGATTCCTGCTTCAATTTGTCTAGAAAGTACTTTTAATGTTTGATCACGGGAACTGGCATAACAACAACAAAACTTCAAATGTCATCATCAATATTTTTAAAATAATAAAGCCATTTTTATTCTAAATAAAGACTAAGTCAATTGAAGTCAATTGAAGTTTTGACTGAGTAAGAACTAAGTGAAAACTTTAGGGTTTTGTTTGGTTTTTGGTTTGTTTTTCCTTCCATCATATTTGTCCACCATACCATAAATTCTCTTTTCCTTTTCATAAGACATGCTATATTATGAAAAGAGCTCAATTATAGAAATGATATAATACACACCCTGTAATCATTCGTGTAGTCATTGAAGAGATTAGATACCAAAGATGCCTCAGGAATCTGGCATTAAATGCTAAACTGTAAAGAAGCCTAAAAGAGAAAAAGCAAATATATTACTGAAGCAAATGAAGGTTGTCACACAAGAAAACCACAATATTTCTATCATGCCTTTCAAATCAAGCATTCCCCAAACTGATGTACAAAGAAATATAAATTAAGGTAATTGTAATATATATATATATAAACATTACAAAGATTTTTAACGGTTAAAGAAAGGGAGTAATAATGCCATAAGGTAAAATCCAGCAATTCTGCAATGAGAAGTGCACAGGTAGACCCTGCATTAAAACCTGCATCACATTGCAGTACTGAGGCCCAAATTTGTACAAAGGAATGAGGCACACATTAAACAAACATTACACGCTTCAAACCTCTGAGTTACTTTATGAGTAACATTATAATGGTGAGGTGGGAAACTGACAGGTCACTCTGTGTGGCTTAATCAATCTTAATTAGCAAAGAAAAATTGATATAGATTGTTTTAAAGTACAAAATTTTTATCTGAAAATAGATTAAAACATCTTATGAATAGCTAATCTCCACAAAAATAATAATTAGTTTAAAAAATCTAGTACACTTATTTGTGTGTGTGTTCAGGTGCAAGTTATGGAATTAAATACATTCCTTTTTTAGAATCTAGCATAACAATTAAATCCAAGGGACAATGTTTGTTCTCAGATATACAAGTATTCTCCTTTTAATTTAAGAGGAGTTGCATCCGCCAGTGCATATACATTTAAAGGCAGAAAATGGCCCTCAAGTATTTTACAGATGTAATTAAAACTTGGCGTGCCCTTTCACAGATTAAAAGTATCATCCTTTGAAGAATCTCCAGTTACAGGTAAGTAATCACCATTTCTTCTTCAATTGATGATCCCTATGTGAATTCTACATGTGGGAGATTAGTTAGCAGCAGTCAATCAGGAGGGGGTGCGAGGATGCAGATGGTATGGAAGTCTGTAATACTGCCACTCCCACAGGCCTGTAGTTTTCTTGCATCTGTAAAAGTCATCTGCACCAATGCACAATGTTTTGTAAAGGTGGGGATGGAAATCCTGGTAGCCACTCTACATATATCTAGTAAGGGTTCATCTTGCAGAGATGCCGCAGAGGTTGCTTACACTCTGGTGGAATGGGCTTTCACCTCTGTCGGGGGAGAGTGTGAGAGGAGGAAAAATACGTGCTAGATGGTAGAGAAGAATAATGCAGCCTGACATTCACTTAGAGAGTCTCTGTGCAGACAGTGGTTGACCCGTTGATTGCTCTGCCAGGACAACTAATAGTCTAAGTCAGTGGTTTACAACCAGTAATCTGCAGATCCTGGGGGTACACAGACTATGTCAAATATTTCCAAAGGGGTCTGTACCTCCATTCAAAAAATTTGTAAGGGTCCGCAAATGAAAAAAGATTGGAAACCACTTGTCTAGGTATCTTTCTAATTGCTTTCATTCTCTGTAGAGACATGTATAGGGAGTAATTTGTTGGAGAAAAATCAACATAGTTTTTGTAAAGAGAAATTATGCCTCATCAATATGCTAGAATTCTTTGAGGGGGTCAACAAGCATGTGGACAAGGGAGAATCCAGTGGATATAGTGGACTTAGATTATCAGGTTGAGCCTTTGGTGAGGATTGACAAGGTTCCTCGCCAAAGGCTCTTAAGCAAAGTAAGCTGTCGGGGATAAGAGGAAAGGTCCTCTCATGGACTGGTAACTCGTTAAAAGATAGGAAACGAAGGGTAGGAATAAATGGTCACTTTTCAGAATGGAGAGAGATAAATAGCGGTGTCCCCCAGGGGTCTGTACTGGGATTAATTCATAAATGATCTGGAAACAGATGTAAACACTGAGTTGGCAAAATTTGCAGATGATACAAAACTACTCAAGATTGTTATGTCCCAGGCAGACTGTGAAGAGTTACAAAAGGATCTCTCAAAACTGGGTGACTGGGCAACAAAATGGCAGATGAAATTTAATGTTGATAATGCAAAGTAATGCACTTTGGAAAACATAATCCTAACTACAAATATAAAATGATGGGGTCTAAATTAGCTGTTACCACTCAAGAAAGAGATCTTGGTGTCATTGTAGCTAGTTTTCTGAGAACGTCCACTCAATGTGCAGCAGCACTCAAAAAAGCAAACAATGTTGGGAATTATTAAGAAAGGGATAGATAAGACGACAGAAAATATCATATTGTCGCTATATAAATCCATGGTACACCCACATCTTGAATACTGCATGCAGATGTGGTTGCCCCATCTCAAAAAGGATATATTGGAATTGGAAAAGGTTCAGAAAAGGGCAACAAAAATTATTAGGGGTATGGAACGGCTGCCGTATAAGGAGCAATTAATAAGACTGGGACTTTTCAGCTTGAAAAATAGACGGCTACGGAGGGATATGATGGAGATCTATAAAATCATGACTGGTGTGGAGAAACTAAATAAGGAAGTGTTATTTACTCCTCCTAACACAAGAATTAGGAGTCACCAAATGAAATTAATAGGCAGATGGTTTAAAACAAACAAAAGGAAGTATTTCTTCACACAACACACAGTCCACCTGCGGAAATCTTTGCCAGAGGATGTTGTGAAAGCCAAGACTATAACAGGGTTCAAAAAAGAACTAGGTAAATTCATGGACGATAGGTCCATCAATGGCTATTAGTCAGGATGCGCAGGAATGGTGTCCCTAGCCTCTGTTTGCCAGAAGCTGGGAATGAGCCACAGGGAATGGATCACTTGATGATTACCTGTCATTCCCTCTGGGGCACCTGGCATTGGCCACTGTTGGAAGACAGGATACTGGGCAAGATGGCCCTTTGGTTTGACCCAGTATGGCCTTTCTTATGTTAAGTCTTCTCTCTTCATCAAAAGAATACAGTTTCGGAAAAGATACCAGTAAGAGGATGGTTTGATTCGAAATTACTTTAGGGATGAATACTGGTTCGAGGCAAAGAGAGACCTTTTTATGAAAAATGGTATTTGACTGATCTGTCGTAAGTGCTCCCAGCTTGCTCGCCCTTTTGGCTGATGTGATGCGGACTCAGATGGCAACTTTCATTGAAAAATGGGACACAGAACAGGTGGCTGTTTGAAAGGAGGTGTTGAGAACTGAAAGGATGAGAGAGAGTGAGGTCCCATTTTAATGTTGGTCTCAACACTGGTGGGGAAGTTCTAATGAATCCCTTCAGGAATCTACTTATTGTTGCATAGGTACTGACAGTATGAGCCTCAACTGGAGAACGAAAGGCACTGATGGCTGTGAGGTGGACCTGTAAAAAACTGGCAGAGGTGCCCAAGTTCTTAAGGGTGAGTAGGTAATCTAGAATAAACAGGAATCCCAGTAGACTCTGGAGAAAACTGGTGTTATTGTGCCCCAGAAGAGAAACATTTCTATTTGGCTGAATAGCAGCTCCTGATAGAATCTTTCCTGCTTTGTCTGAGGATGGAGTGGACCACTACCTAACATGAGCACTCCACATTCAATACCCATCCAAATATTAAGCCTTGAGTTGTAGAGGTCCTGGGCTGTGGTACCTGGTTATATCATTGTATTGAATCGGTAGATCTGGAAATGATCTATAAACCGGCATTCCTAAACTTCAGAGAAAGTCCAATTTATAGTCTGGTTCCGCGGGGCCAACAGGCTCCGTACCTGGCAACATGTCCTGCTGCTCCTAGGCGGAGGAAAAGCCACAAGGGGTTCAGAGTGCAGGAGGGGGTGTGTGATGCAGGCTCTGGGAGAGATTTTGAGTGCAGGAGGGGGGATTGGGGCAGACGGTTGGGGCACAAGAAGGGTTTTGGGGTGCTGGATCTGTGGGGCGCTCACCTTGGGCGGCTCCCCGCAAACGCAACCTGTCCCTTCTGTTCCTAGGTGGAGGCGAGGCTATGCAGTTCTGCGCACTGCCCCCACACGCAGGCACCGCCCCCGCAGCTCCCACTGGCCGCAGTTCCCAGCTAATGGGAGGTGCGGAGCGAGTGCTCGGGGTGGGGCAGGGCGGGGGCAGAGCTGCCTAGCCACGCCTCTGCCTAGGAACAGCATTGACAGATCTACTGCTTGCCAGGAGCCACCCAAGGTGAGCGCCCCCTGGATCTGGCACCCTGAAACCCCTCCCGTGCTCCAACCCCCAGCCCTGCACCCAAACTCTCTTCCTCTTAGTAAAACGGAATTTTTCACTTACCAGCACTGCCCCATTGCCCCAACATTCCAGACTAAAAAGCTTTTACTGTACTTGGCAGGGTCGAGTCCAAGTTAAAATGGAGTCCAGGTTCTAACCCACCCACCACAATCCATAGCCAGCTAGCCTGATTTAAAGCACTTCCAAACCCAGGTGAGACAATTTTCTGTGTGGGTGGTAAGGGGATTTTATGGTTAAAACCCAGGTCTATCTGTAATATGAGAACTGTGAAATTTCAGGGACTGTTTTAGGCATCAATGAGCAAAATCCTATTGATTTTGGTGAAAATACAAAAAACTAAAAGAAGGGGGGTTGCAGGGAGTCCTTGAAATAGAATGGAATGGGAAGGTGGAACACAAGGAGCTGGAGGGGGGGAGAGATGAAGGAATGCAAGGAGCCCCTTGTGTTCAAATATGGATTTTAATCATGAGTTAAATCAGCAAGCAGGAAACCTTGATTTAAATAGTTAATTTTTAAACCTTGTTTTGCATTTGTACTTTTGTAGTTATTTTGTACTTTTGTACTTTGTAGTTATTTTCATAGATTCATTCTCTTTGGTTGGTATAACCATTAAACATGCTGATCTGCAATCAAACACAGAGTCATAGAATGTAGGACTGTAACAGACTTCAATAGGTCATCTAGTCTAGTCCCCTGCACTGGGGACTAATACTTAGTCAAGTATTATCTAGACCATTTCCTCACAGGTGTTTGTCTAACCCAGAGGTTCTCAAACTTCATTGCATTGCAACCCCCCTCTGACAGGAGGGACAAGGAGTACTTGTGGCACCTTGGAGACTAACAAATTTATTTGGGCATAAGCTTTCCTGGGCTAAAACCCACTTCATCAGATGCATGGACTGGAAAATACAGTAGGAAGATATATATAGATATAGATAGATATATACACAGAGAACATGAAAAGATGGGGGTTGCCATACCAACTCTAATGAGACAAATCGATTAAGGTGGGCTATTATCAGCAGGAGAAAAAAAACTTTTGTAGTGATAATCAGGATGGCGCATTTCAAACAGTTGACAAGAAGGTGTGAGTAACAGTAGGGGGGAAAATTAGCATGGGGAAATAGTTTTTAGTTTGTGTAATGACCCATCCACTCCCAGGCTTTATTCAAGCCTAATTTGATGGTGTCCAGTTTGCAAATTAATTCCAGTTCTGCAGTTTCTCGTTGTAGTCTGTTTTTGAAGTTTTTTTTTGTTGAAGAATTGCCACTTTTAGGTCTGTAATTGAGTGTCAAGGGAGATTGAAGTGTTCTCCACCTGGTTTTTGAATGTTATAATTCTTGATGTCTGACCTGTGTCCACTTACTCTTTGTTGACTCATATTTAAATTGTGATACACTTTAATCCCCAGATCCTTTTCTGCAGTACTCCTTCCTAGGCAGTCATTTTCCCTTTTTGTATTTGTGCAATTGATTATTCCTTCTTAAGAGTACTACTTTGCCTTTGTCCTTATTGAATTTCATCTTATTTACTTCAGACCATTTGTCCAGTTTCTCAAGATCATTTTGAATTCTAATCCTGTCCTCCAAAGCACTTGTAACCCTTCCCAGCTTGGGAGCATCTGCAAACTTTATAAGTGTTCTCTCTCTGCCATTATCCAAATCATTTATGAAGACACCGAATAGAATAGGTCCCAGGAATGATCCCTATGGGACCCCACTCGATACGCCCCTCCAGCTTAATTGTGAACCATGGATAACTACTTTTTGAGTATGCTTTTCCAACCAGTTGTGCATCCAACCTTACAGTAGATTTATCTATGCTACATTTCTCTAGTTTGTTGATGAATCATCATAGGAGACACTATCAAAAGCCTTTCTAAAGTAGAGATATATCACATCTATTGCTTTCCCCTAGTCACAAGGCTTGTTATCCTCTCAAAGGATATTAAGTTGGTTTGACATTATTTGTTCTTGACACATTCATGTTGACTATTACTTATTACCATATTGTCTTCTAGGTGCTTACAAACTGATTATTTGCTCTATTATCTTTCTGAGCACCAAAGAGAAGCTAGCCAGCCTATAATTCCCTGGGTTGTCCTTATTCTCATTTTTATAGATAGGTACTATACTGCCCTTTGACAGTTCTCTGGGATCTCTCCCATCCTCCATGATTTCTCAAAGATTATCGCTAGTGGGTCAGAAATCTCTTCAGCCTGTCCCTTAACTATTCTAGGATGTATTTTATCAGGCCTGGCAGACTTGAGGACATCTAACTTGATGTATTTTATCAGGCCTGGCAGACTTGAGGACATCTAACTTGACTAAATAATTCTTAACTTGTTCTTTTCCTGTTTTATCCTCAGATGCTATCCCATTTACACTGATGTTCACTATGTTAGTCATCTAATCACTACTAAAAAAATATTTGGTGAAAACTGGCAGGAAAAAAAGGCATTTAACGCTTCAGCCATTGCTGCGTTTTCTCATATTGTCTTTCTCTCGTCACTGAGTAACCCTGTCCTTGGTCTTCCTCTTTTGTCTAGCATATTTGTAAAATGTTTTCTTACCATCCTTTATGTCCCTAACTAGTTTAATCTGGTCTTGGTCTTTCTACATTTTGGTCCTACATGCTTGTGTTGTTTTTTCATATTTATCTTTCATAATTTGACCTCATTTTCACTTTTTGTATGACTATTTTCTGAGTTTCAGGTCAAGGAAGATCTCCTGGTTAAGCCAGGGTTGTCTTTTACCTACCTACCTTCCCCCTTACCCATCTTTCCTATGCACTTAGACAGTTTGCTCTTGTGCCCTTAATAAAGTCTCTCTAAAAAAATTACCAACTTTTTTCTCTTAGACTTGTTTCCTATGGAATTGAGTTTGCTAAAGTCTGCCTTGTTGAAATCCATTATCTTTATTTGGCTATATTTAAAGATAGTCATTCGATTTGGTACTTCTTTTTGATTTAAGTAATCATATAACTTAACATACTTTTTACATATTTTTATGTTATGTTAGAAACTGGTGAATGGCATTTCTTATTTACTACATGATAGTTTTGTACTCATGATTTGTGTCAAGATGTGTTTGGGTGGACACTGGAATTCAATAAATTGTACAGCACCGCCCTTTTAATATGGCTATTTGTTAGTTAAATAAAACTACCGTAACTCCACTAGATACAGAAGGGAACATAAATTAAACATGTTTTGCATTTAAAATTAACTGATTTATTACACAAAGGAAGTATTATCTGTAGTTAATGAATTGACACATTGGTTTTGGTCACCCTGGGCCAGCTTTTCAAATCTATTTCGGTGCCTAAAGATGTAGAGAGGTGCCTAGTGGATTTTCAAAAGCGTCTGAGCAGCTTAGGTATCCGAAATCAATGGGAACTGAAATCAATGGGAGTTAGGAGCCAAATCTGCTTAAGTGCTTTTGAAAAATCCTACTACTGTCTGCCTCTTTAGGTGCTTAAATATATTTGAAATTTGGCCCCATGTCCTTTAAGTTTTTAGAATTAATAGGTCTGATTCTTTCTCACCTCTTTTTTATTCATAGATTGGAATGGGAAAATAAGCTTTTCTGCTTTTTAAACTCCAAACTAATTGCTGGTGCCTCCTTGTGGCCAATGTCCCAGTATAGGTACTCCGGAGGGAAGTGATACAGTGATCTCATTAAATGGATTAGTAAAGGATAAGGGAGCTGTTCTTTAAAGGAGCAGAAACGGTGTTCGTGGCTCCTATGGCAGGGAGCCAACCCACAACTTAGTCCTCATTCAAGGGGGGGTCCCAGCAGCAGGATGGCTGGGGACCAGGAATGGTAAAGGCAGAGGGCTGGCAGCAGCCTCTCCAGGTATATGTAAACAATTATGGAATTACCTGCACTGGACACTTTTATCTACCAGGTACTTACAGACATTTAGGAATACAGTTGCGGCCTAATTAAAATACACCCAGTGTCTCCTGTCCTCCTTCTGGCGTTGCCGGACAACAACAGACAGATACTTAATATAATACATGACATTGTGGCATATTTAAAAAGCTTGAGTTGACCTCAAAAGTTAGATGTTTTCCCCCAATTCTGTATAAATTTAAAAAGCACGATCCTTTAACTCATTTAAATTTGAGGAGGGGTCACTGACAGCACATTTTTAATTTAAATGATTTTAGTAGGTTGTAGTAGGTTTACATTTTAACTAGGGCTGTCGATTAATCACAGTTAACTCTCATGATTAACAAAAAAATTAATCGCAATTAATCGCAGTTTTAATCACACTGGTAAGCAATAGAATACCAACTGAAATGTATTAAATATTTTTGGATGTTTTACTACATTTTCAAATATATTGATTTCAATTACAACACAGAATACAAAGTATATAGTGCTCACTGTCATTTTTACAGTGCAAATATTTGAAATAAAAATAATGTAAACAAAATAGTATTTTTCAATTCACCTCATACAAGTACCATAGTAGTCTCTTTATTCTGAAAGTGCAACTTACAAATGTAGATTTTTTTTTTTTTACATAGCTGAACTCAAAAACAAAACAGTGTAAAACTTCAGAGCTGAAAGTCCACTTCGTCCTACTTCTTGTTCAACCAATCACTAAGATGAACAAGTACGTTTACATTTACAGGAGATAATGCTGCCTGCTTCTTATTTACCGTGTCACCAGAAGGTGAGACCAGGCCTTCATATGACACTTTTGTAGCCAGCACTGCAAGGTGTTTACGTACCAGATATGCTAAACATTCATATGCCCTTTCATGCTTTGGCCACCATTCCAGAGGACATGCTTCCATGCTGATGATGCTCATTAAAAAAATGTGTTAATTAAATTTGTGACTGAACTCCTTGGGGGAGAATGGTATGTCTCCTATTCTGTTTTATCCACATTCGGACATATATTTCATGTTATAGCAGTCTTCGATGATGACCCAGCACATGTTGTTCATTTTAAGAACATTTTTACTGCAGATTTGACAAAACGCAAAGAAGGTACCAATGAGAGATTTCTAAAGATAACTACAGCACTTGACCCAAGGTTTAAGAATCTAAAGTGCCTTCCAAAATGGGGGACGAGGTGTGGAGCATGCTTTCAGAAGTCTTAAAAGAGCAATACACCAATGCAGAAACTACAGAACCCGAGCCACCAAAAAAGAAAATCAACCGTCTGCTGGTGGCATCTGAGTCAGATGATTAAAACGAATATGCGTTGGTCCACTCTGCTTTGGATCATTATTGAGCAGAACCCATCATCAGCATGGACTCACATCCTCTGGAAGGGTGGTTGAAGCATGAAAGGATATATGAATCTTTAGCACACCTTGCATGTAAATATCTTGCGATGCCATCTACAACAGTGCCATGCG
Source organism: Eretmochelys imbricata (assembly GCF_965152235.1). NCBI lineage: Eukaryota > Metazoa > Chordata > Testudines > Cheloniidae > Eretmochelys > Eretmochelys imbricata. Next base: position 249,860,301 of record NC_135573.1, read on the forward strand.
AACGCTTATTCTCACTTTCAGGTGGCACTGTAAACAAGAAGAGGGCAGCATTATCTCCTGCAGTTATAAGCAAACTTGTTTGAGCGATTGGCTGAACAACAAGTAGGACAGATTGGACTTGGAGGCTGTAAAGATTTACATTGTTTTATTTTTAAATACAGTTATTTTCGGTACATAATACATTTGTAAGTTCAACTTCCATGATAAAAAGATCGCATTACAGTACTTGTACAAGGTGAATTGAAAAATACTATTTCTTTTGTTTTTTACAGTGCAAATATTTGTAATAAAAATAAATATAAAGTGGACACCATGCACTTTGTATTCTGTGTTATAATACATCCAAAAATATTTAAATAAATGGTATTCTATTATTGTTTAACAGTACGACTAATCGCGATTAATTTTTTTAATTGCTTGACAACCCTAGTTTTAACATAGGTGGTCAATTTCAAATTTAATTATTAAAATATATATATTTAATTTTTTAAACATCTAATTTATATAAAAATTAGATTAAAATTTCAAAAAAATTAGATTTATTTTTTTAAAATCATTTATTTTTATCCACTCATATTGGGACTCAATAATTTTACTTTCTTCCAGATTCATATTATTCTGATATTTGAGGGGAAATTATGCATTATTAGTCACTGGAGACTTATTAAATTATTTAAATAAAGAACAGGTATTTTCTCTTTTAACATTGAAATATCTAAAATGACATTAACTTGAATGTCTTGGTTTCAAAGCAGAGGAATTTGTGCAATGACCTTCAGTTCCTGGCCTCAGCTTCAAAAAGAAAAGCTATTTGGCAGAGTGCCTTTAGGTCTCCTAGGACATCCAAGTAAAAACCTGTTAATTTTACAATCATCCCAGGAAATTATGTATTAGTTTTAGCTGAAATGAACAAACATCATGGATACTGGACTTCCTATCGTAATGTAATTCGCTTTTTCATTTGTTCTGGCAATGTTCAGTAGTATTTCTAAAAAATAGGAAAACTTTAAGAGCTTAGAATAATAACAGTTGCCTCAGTTTTATCCATCTTTCAGAACTCTGAAAACTTCACCCAAATGATTCACAGGTTCAACTGGAGCAATTGCTAAATATTATGGTCTGAATTCTAAAGTGGTAAGCAACCATAGCTCCAACTGATCAACAGAGAGCTGCAGATGTTGAGAACCTCTGAAAACCAGCCCTTCTAACTTAACATAGATAGGACTGAAGATTTTACTGTATCACTCATTATATTTTACAGATATGTCCTGCACTTGTGAAATATTGATATTCTATGCTTTGGATTCTTAGCCATTACCACAAAACAGCCGTTAGCCCAATAAACAAGGCTTGATTCACCATGTTACAACAGTTTTACTTTTGTGTGACTCCAATGAAGCGTCATCCATTGTAACCAAAGGAGCGGCCATAAAACGTATGTAATTAGTGCTGAAACCTGCTCTCAAAGTAGAAGGCAATAATTTTAGTTAAGGTAAATAACAAATGCAAATAAGGCTTTCAAGAATTCTGTTCTTTGTAAAGGTTTCCAAAAATAGCTGTTCTTTTAAATTCTTCTGGTCTTTCCTGGTGTACATTATCGGTCACGGAAAAATTTAAGAGCTAAAGAGAGACATAACACACTCTAGTTGTTCTTGTTCAGTCTGTGTTTAATGTGATCTTGAAGTCACTATTCCTGGACAAAAACACATCAAAATTGAGTTAAGGTTAAATGTACATATCATTCAGGTAAAATACATTTCAGTGATGTTGTAATTATCCTCCAAACCAAACGCTACAAATCCAGTAAATTCAGAGTTACAGGTAAATTTAAAAGAAATCCAAGTAATTCGGATATGAAAATGAACAGTTAGGGAATTTAAACCACCTTAACTCTGCCCCCATCATTTTTTTAAATTAAATGTACATGAACACTAAAACAATAAACTCAAAGAATATTACCAATTCTAATGGTATAATACATCAATATTAAATCTTTTATTTTAACTTCTATAGTTGGATTCACTCCCTGGCTGATTTATGCCACTCTGGAACAGTGCAAAGCAACCGCAAGTTAACACCCAAGTCTTCTCTTGCCTCCTGTTCTGTTCTTCAAAATCCCTCTCTCTCTTATCTGTTCCATTACTGAGATTATTGTGCATGTGTGCGCATTGGGTGAGTGGGGGAGGGGGAGACAGGGAAGGTATACAAAATCTTTTAATTAAAATTTTTTCTAAAAGGGATAACTAACAGACTGACTAACAGATGCATTGGTATATTTTCAGAAAATTCATATTATATTCAAAGTGAGTGCTGTAACTTTTGGGAGGAGATGTGATATTTTCTATATAATAAAGAGATTGAATCCCTGCTTCAAGTGCAAAAAATCAACCAACTCAACCTTAGGTACAACTAATGTTCTCATAATTTAGCACTTAGGAGTTAAATCTAATGCAATGACTTTTGCTATATCTATTTTCAACATGTTAAATCAAATGATCTCTACTGCTATATCTAAGTACATAATGATCATTTACGGGGAACCCTGCAGTTTCTCTCTGCAGGTATCTAATTGTTCACAAAGGGCACATGATTTATATGTATTTATTAAAAAGGTATTTTTGGGCACCCTTGGTTTTAAAAAAGTGTCAAATTCCTTCTGTGCAATTGGATAAATTAAATGACCCATTAAGCTTTATTTAGCTGAGGCACCACTATAAGTTAATTAGTTAAAGGCAAGATTTTCAGTCTAGGTCATAAATTGAGCCCAGTTTCCCACTGAGACCATTTAAGTTAATGAAGAGAATACAATAGAATGAGACAAGCTCATACAGTCTAGTAAAGGTCACTATTGCAGGAGCAGTGTATTTTGACACTTCCTACGAACTGCCAGGTGTCACAGGTAGAAAATAGCATATGTGAGTACCATTAAATGAGCCATACAACTCCTCTGGCATAAAACTGCAAATGAAAACTGCTTTGTGTTTCTATCTTTTTTTCTGAATATATATCACAACAAAATGGCATAATGCGGATAAGGTAAAAAGGTTTTAAAAAAAATAAATGCAATAGTGCTAACTCATAGAAAAAACATGAGAGCAAATACAAGAAATAAATCCAAAATGTGCCTGTTAAAATAAGAAAGCTCCCAGAAAGATATACAAAGGTAGCCACGTGGAAATACTAAATAACTTCCCTTTACACGTGAAAGCAGACTGCTAACATTACACTACAATGTCAGTTTTCCAACTCATCTGCCCATGTGAGAAGATTAGCAGTGTTTTGAAAGTCAAACAGTAGTAATGTATTGTTATTATGAAGCAGTTTTACTTAAATTAGCAATTGCCCTACACAAAACAGCCAGAAGGCTGCTAATCAATAAGGCCCTGATCCTGAAAATATTACACAAGTGCTTAATTTTAAGCATTTTGTGTAGCCCCAGACTATTTTTTAAATCAGTGACATGACTCAGACGCTTAAAAGTAAAGTACCTGCATAAATGGCCTAAATAAGTCATTGAGCATGCAACATTTACAACAAAGAGCCTTCAAAATCCCTCCTAGATCAGCAGTTACAGGTGTGTGCTGTGTATGACTCAGTTATCTTGTCAGGTCTTCTTATAATATCCAATAAAGGAAATTATCAAGTTACATATAAACTTAACACTCAATGGATGAAACCCTGGACCCACTGAAGTCAATGGCATACCTCTCTCTGACTCTGATAGAGTCAGTATTTCACCCTGTATCTCATTTGGTTTCCCAACATTGATTGACTATGACTATGTCTTCCAACATTTATGTTTCTTCCTTTAATTGGGCTTGTTCACATCTACCCAATTTAGATAGTAAATTCCTCGGAGGGACCTGTTCAACTACATGATTCTGTAATGCACCTATGTTAATGCAGAATATATGAACTGTGAATAAACTGAACAACTGTCATGTCAAGCTTGAACAAAACAGAAGTATTTCAAATGTTAGGCATCAAACTTCCATATTCTGCAAAATGCAAGCCTTACAAAAAATAACGCTTATACTCGTGACTTGTGGTCAGGAAACGAGGTGATCAGATAGCGATTTATGCTGACTCCTATGTACTTATCAATCCAAAATTACCCACATTCAAAATCTGGTTGGCTACAGAAAATAGATAGGCCGAAAATTAATTATGCATCAATTATACAATGGCAACCACATAAACGATGTGGCCCACCCTGATTGGTTTGTCTGTTCTAAAACATGGCCGTGAGACCAGATAAAAAGGAGAAGACACAAAAGTGTGTGCGTGTCGTTGGTCGTACCTGACCCATACCCCCTGAACCGAAGGGACGTGCACTTCTCGACTGTCTGTACCTGGTCAGTGCGGAAAACGGCCGACTGAAGGGTAACGTATTTTTCGGACAAATGCAGGGTAAGTCTATGGAGTAAAAAAGTCTGGTCGCTCAAGCTGAATTGATCATAGTCGTATCGATACCATAGTATAAAATCAATAGTAGATGGCTGATGCATAATAGCTTTGCATGTGTTATTGCTTGTCTTTTACGTAGTCCTAGCAAATGCATGTAGCGCTGTCGTTCATCAGCTTTATGTTGCCTTTAAAAACACCAGGAATATAGGGCTGGTGAATAATAGTTTTACCTATGCTTGTCTTCGGGGCTTTTATTATAACGTGCCAGGACCAGTATATGTAGAGTCACTGTTCAGGAACTCGCAAATGGTCCACAATATTACTTGTACTTGTGCTTGTCTTCAGTATAATCTGCCTTTTGTATTAATTCTTATTCAGTGTTGGTCTTTGGTTTTTCTTTTCTTGTTTTGTTTATGCTGTTATTATAGTAGAAAATCATTAAAAGCTTTCCTTGAGGAATAATTAATAGTTCTTACTTATTTTATACGGACACCACTTAACCTCATTACATCTGTGTTGGGTGGTGGGAAGTAGTGAACACCCTGGGGTGAAATAGGGCCCCGAGGCGTGCCTCCTTCTTCCTTGATCTCCGCATGAACATATTTACATGCTAATTAATTACTGTAGAATAGGATATGTTGTATTTAAGTACATTTTATCAGTTTCTAATACTAGGTAAAATAGAAAAAATAAATTAATTTGCACCTAAATAGATGTACTATACAAAAGCAACTATCATAAAGGTAATGGATAGTGGGTAAAGTATAAGTGACGACTTAACCTTCAAAAGCTACAGTTCTCTCATATATATATATATATATATATATATATATATGATTAAGAAGGAGAATGAAAGCAGTAAATCATATTTTACTTCTCAGTTGCTGCTATGTGAAGTTCAGTTCAGATCATGCCATCTTAAAAAGAGACAAAGCAGAAATAAATGGGGCCCAGAAATAGGCAACTAAAATTATTACGATTATTAGAGAATGATACATGGGAAGGCTTCTGCATAAGAAGAGATTGAAAAGTTTAGGATTGTTTAAAGAAGAGAGGAATAAAAGGGACATGGATATGGTGTGGGGGGAAGGAATAGAGAAATTCCTATTTAACATCTCTCATACTACAGAACAAAGGGATTATTCGGTGATTCTGACCAGCCAAAATGTAAAATTTATAACAGGAAATATTTTTTAACATGTAAAATTAAATTGAACTCACGGTAGCAAGTATCAATGAGATCAAGAGTTTAGCAACAGTCAAAGAAAGAGTAGACATTTTTCTGGACAATGAGACTATCCACAGTTATGTTAAGACTGACTGAAAAATAGGGACATATACCCTCATGGGTTCAGGGCAGAAGACAACCATTGACTATTTGATGTTAGGAATCAGATGCATCCGATGAAGTGAGCTGTAGCTCACGAAAGCTTATGCTCAAATAAATTGGTTCGTCTCTAAGGTGCCACAAGTACTCCTTTTCTTTTTGATGTTAGGAAGAAACATTCCCCACACACATAACTATCTAGTACACAGATTCTTGTATCTTTCCCCTGAGGTACCTGGTATTGACCACAGTTGGACAGGATATCTGACTAGATTTAACCATGGTGTGATCCAGCATGACAATCCTTATGTTTCTAGAATACTTTGCAACCAATGCATCTCTCCAGCTGCATTGAAGATCCATAGAAAGCAAAGGAATTACCTTTCCAGTGAGTTATGTAGTATGTACACATTGTAAGGTAAGATTTTTCTATTATAAAGGAAATAAACTGTACATTTTTAAAAAGCTTTTTTTAAAACCCCACAGTTTTAAGACATTCATTCTTTCCCTACCACTCATCTGAGTTAAACTTATGCTAAATTTTTGTTCTAACAATATTTTCAGTTTTAAAAGGTGGAATTTAATTATTTTCATTTACTGTCTCACTTTGCAATGCCCTGCATTACTAGCTTTGCCTTAATTGACATGATTTACTTTTATATTTGAGAGTTCTATTTTTCAATATATAAAATTTTCATTCTGATCCCAGATTAATTTTATCAATGGAGACGTCAAATTTAATGGGAATTTTTTCCCCAGAACATCTAATGCATTGTAAATGAAAGGTTATTTTGAATACATTATTCTTGTTTACCTCCAATGTTCCCATTTTAACATGACTTCTGCAAGAAAATAATCATAATTTATTATGTAAATATTATTTACTCAAAATAATTGGTATTTTAAGTAAACCAGACTCAAAAAGACAGAACTTTGGAGTAGCTTTAATAGCAACATTAAATCTGCCATGCAATACAATACTATTATAAAAGTGAATCTTTGTTTACAGTTTAAAGTTGTTATGGGAACTAAATCTGTAACTGGCACTTAAGAGCTACAGTTATCAGCACTCCTGAACTTGTAACACATATGCTAAAACAAGGAAGAGCATTTTTCTCAATAGGCTATAAAAAAGCGATAGTACATAAGTTGAAACAAATGACCTGTAAGTTTTGAACTACTTGTGAAAAATATACAAAATGCAATACTTCAAAACAATAGGCAAAATCTCCTTACAATACACACACACAAATATTTGTCATAGCAGCCAGATAGCACAGGTTTGATCCAAAACCCATTAAACACAAATGGAAGGACTTTAATGGTCTTTGGATCATAACCTATAGGCAACATTTAAAACTGTAATAAAAAAAACACACCAAGTTTGTATTTATCTTCTGGAGATATAAAAATATAGGGTTCAATCCTGCAAATACCTCCATGGGTGAGCTTAACTTTAATTCTCTGAATAACTGCACTGAAGCCAATGGGCCTACTCATACTTAAAGCTGAATACATCTGTTAGTGTTTACAGGACTGACGGCTTTAAAACATAATGGAAAGAACGTTATGAAAATATTTGAGAAAAATATCAATGACAGTTTTTACTGTTTTGTTTGTCAGATGCTCTTATGAAATATAGCAGAACTGTGCTAGTACATGAGAAACCTAAAGTGCGACAGGCTAAACATTTACACTGATTAACCTATTTTCAATGTTGAGGATTCTGTAAAAGTAACCTAACATTATAAATGGAGAAAAGTAACATAGGTCCTGATCCCATACCTACTGAAGACAAAGCGAGCTTTATCATTAACTTCAATGGGTCCAGCATCAGAACCTCTGATTTTCAACTTCAATCAAGTTTTAATAATGAAAGATATTATAAACAGATAAGAAGTTAGCTAAACAACTAGCTGTGAAAGACTGACAATATGCCTTTAAAATATATTTATTCTAATAAATAACCTGAGAAAACAGAAAAATCAATGTTTCTAATATTTAATTCTGTAGAAGACAAACTCATCTTTTCAGTAACTATTCCAAAATAATTACAGCATGGAACAGCTGTGTTACTCTAACTGATTTAACATAGGTTTGCACATTTCTAACTTGTTGAACCATCTTACAAAACCTGTGACATATATATTAATGCATAACACCTAATCCATTACCACAAATAATTACAAACTTCTATCTATGGTTCCTCAGAGGAACAGATGCCTTACTCATACAATTAAGGCAAAATAAGACTTCTTTATTCATTAAGCACCTTTTCCACACAGTTCACCAGTAAATTCAAGCCAGAGCAGTGATGCATTTAAATCCAGTAATTATTATCCAAGGCAATGGACTAGCTGCAACAATAAAACAAGCGTACTAATTCAGCTGCTGCTATGATCTTCAGATCTCACATCCTGTTCTAATGCAATTAGTCTACAAAGAGCTAATTACCCTAATCGAGCAATCACAGTTTCACTGACATCTTACTTCCTCTAAAAGCTATAAACACCACTGGGCTAAGATAGAATCTAATTAGTTTGGTGTATCATTGTTTACAATGCAGTTTGAATTGATTATGTTTAAATACATACCAAAAATACTTAGAGCTTTTCATTTTACTACCAGTAAATGAACACATTTTTAACTAAAACTAGGTACTCCAGAATAGTTTAATATTAGGGCTGTCAATTAATCAGTTAACTCACGCGATTAACTCAAAAAAATTAATCGGGATTATTCGCACTGTTAAACAATAAAATACTAATTGAAATTTATTAAATATTTTTGGATGTTTTCTACATTTTCAAATATATTGATTTCAATTACAACACAGAATACTAAGTGTACAGTGCTCACTTCATATTTTTTATTACAAATATTTGCACTGTAAAAAACAAAATAAATAGTATTTTTCAATTCACCTTATACAAGTACTATAGTGCAATCTCCATCATGAAAATTGAACTTACATATGTAGAATTATGTACAAAAAAAACTGCATTCAAAAATAAAACAATATCCAACTTTAGAGCCTACAAGTCCACTCAATCCTATTTCAGCCAATCGCTCAGACAAACAAGTTTGGTTAAAGTTTGCAGGAGATAATGCTGCCCATTTCTTGTTTACATCACCAGAAAGTGAAAACAAGCATTCGCATGGGACTTTTGTAGCCAGCGTTGCAAGGTACTTACGTGTCAGATATGCTAAACATTCGTATGCTCCTTCATTCTTCGGCCACCATTCCAGAGGACATGCTTCCATGCTAATGATGCTCATTAAAAAAAGAATGTGTTAATTACATTTGTGACTGAACTCCTTGGGGGAGAACTGTATGTCTCCTGTTGTGTTTTACCTGCATTCTGCCATATATTTCATGTTATAGCAGTCTCGGATGATGACCCAGAACATGTTCAAGAACACTTTCACAGCAGATTTGACAAAACGCAGGTACCAATGTGAAATTTCTAAAAATAGCTATAGCACTCGACCCCAGGTTTAAGAATCTGAAGTGCATTCAAAAATCCGTGAGGGATGAGGTGTGAAGCATGCTTTCAGAAGACTTAAAAGAGCAACACTCAGATATGGAAACTACAGAACCGGAACCACCAAAAAAAAAAAAAATCAACCTTCTGCTGGTGACATCTGACTCAGATGATGAAAATGAACATGCATCGGTCCACTCTGCTTTGGATCGTTATCGAGCAGAGCCTGTCATTAGCATGGATAAATGTCCTCTGGAATGGTGGTTTAAGCATGAAGGGACATATGAATCTTTAGTGCATCTGGCACGTAAATATTTTGCAGCTCCGGCTACAACAGTGCCATGTGAATGCCTGTTCTTACTTTCAGGTGACATTATCTCCTGCAAATTGTAACCAAACTTGTTTGTCTGAGCAATTGGCTAAGTATGACTGAGTGGACTTGCAGGCTCTAACATTTTATGTTGTTTTATATTTGGATGCAGGTTTTTGGGTTTTTCTTACACAATTCCACATTTGTAAGTTCAACTTTCATGATAAAGAGATTGCACTATAGTACTTGTATTAGGTGAACTGAAAAATACTATTTCTTTTGTTTTTTTACAGTGAAAATACTTGAAATCAAAAATAAATATAAAGTGAGCACTGTACACTTTGTATTCTGTATTGTAACTGAAATCAATATATTTGAAAATGTAGAAAACATCCAAAAATATTTAAATAAATGGTATTCTATTATTTGGTTAATCGCAAGATTAATTGGGATTAATTTTTTTAATCGCTTGACAGCCCTATTTAATATTACTGATGTGCCATTTGAATTAAATAATTTGATAAAAATATAATCAGGATCTTTACTTTGAATACAGGAAGCTAAGTCTCATCATAGCTACCTGTATTTTTCAATCTTTTTAAAGGGACTCTACAAAATTAATAGCTCCAAATTTTCACCTACATTTAGGATTTGAAGCCACACACTCCTCCAAACACACACACGCGCGCGCCTGATCATGAATACTCTACCAGCTTCAGATGCCTATGACTGAAATACAGGTGAAATGCTAACTTTACTGGCGAACGCATTAACAATAAATGACGAGTGCACACTTATGTATGCAGTGGTCCTTTCCAGAATGAGCAGGAAGCACACTCAACAGGCACAGTATTGCATTACAAAAGAAGTTTTCTCCCTAAAGTACATGAAAAGCAGGATTCTTATACATTTCAATACCACGATTGAGCACAACACCAAAAAGTTGACAGACAAGCAGATCATCATCATTACAGGCTTGCATGCGACTACAAACCAGAGTCAAAGTTTTAGACCTACCAGAGTTATAGTTCCATATTATTGGTACTTGCCTGACTTTTGGCACCATCATTCGGTGTTGCACCATTAGTGTGTGGCAGATTGATGCCATCAGCGTGAAGACTTCTTCACTAGCTGAATCTCTCCAGACCATATTCAGTAAAGTGTTTGTCTGCTGTTTTGTATCCAGTTTCTTTAGACACTCCTCAGTTATATACTGTACTGATATTCTCCCGTCACCCTGTAAATATACCAAAAAACAATCAGTTTTGAAGACTTCTTAAACTTTTAACACTATGGAGCCTACAGTTTCTTTAAACAAAGCTTCAGAATTTTACTATAATTAACACAATTCACTCCCCCACAAAATAAATGTATTAAAAACCATTTCACAGGTTACAGCAAAATATTTTGGAGGTGGTTTAAACCCCCCCCCCACCCCCAAATGCAGGCAGGTACATGAGTCAGTACAATATGTGCCTGATCCAATGCCTGCTGAAGGCACTAGAAAGACCATCTTTGACTTCAATGGGCTTTGGAGCAGACCTATATATGCCTACTTTCCATGTCCACGAATATGGCCAGATCCTTAGCCGGTGTGAAATATTACAGCTCCACAAACATCACTGAACTATGATGATTTAGCCCATGGATGGGAGCACTCAAATCTTTCACTGTCTCTCTAGCCACACATACATACATACATACATACATACACGCACACACACACACGTACATACGTAAAGTGCTCACGGGCGGGAGGGGGAAAGAGAAGGGCAGATGTACAGAGAAGGGCTACTGGGATGATTCGAGGAATGGAAAACCTGTCTTATCAAAGGAGACTCAAGGAGCTTGGCTTCTTTAGCCTAACTAAAAGAAGGTTGAGGAGAAATATGATTGCTCTCTATAAATATATCAGAGGGATAAATACCGGAGAGAGAGAGGAATTATTTAAGCTTAGTACCAATGTGGACACAGGAACAAATGGATATAAACTGGTCATTGGAAAGTTTAGACTTGAAATTAGATGAAGGTTTCTAACCATCAGAGGAATGAAGTTTTGGACTAGCCTTCCAAGGGAAGCAGTGGGGCAAAAGACCTATCTGGCTTTAAGATTAAACTCGATAAGTTTATGGAGGAGATGGTATGATGGGATAACATGATTTTGGTAATTAATTGAGCTTTAAATATTCATGGTAAATAGGCCCAATGGCCTGTGATGGGATGTTAGATGGGGTGGGATCTGAGTTACTACAGAAAATTCTTTCCTGGGTATCTGGCTGGTGAATTATGCCCATATGCTCAGGGTTTAGCTGATTGCCATATTTGGGGTCGGGAGGGAATTTTCCTCTGGAGCAGATTGGAAGAGGCCCTGGAGGTTTTTCGCCTTCCTCTGTAGCATGGGGCACGGGTCACTTGCTGGAGGATTCTCTGCTCCTTGAAGTCTTTAAACCACGATTTGAGGACTTCAGTAGCTCAGACATAGGTGAGAGGTTTTTTGCAGGAGTGGGTGCGTGAGATTCTGTGGCCTGCGTTGTGCAGGAGGTCAGACTAGATGATCATAATGGTCGCTTCTGACCTTAGTATCTATGAATCTATGTGGCAGAGTGCTATTAAGCAGTGGAGTCTCCTCGGGGGAGGTTTTGCCTATTCTGTTTTAAGTCAGATACAGTCGGGTATTTATCAATTATTGTAAATTGTCTCTGAACAGACCTTTAGATTCCATTTTTACCAAACCAGCCTTCAGGTGCCAAACCACAAACTTCCATGGAACATTTAGTTAAAGATCTGCCAGCATTTACATTATCAAAACTATGCAAAATAAGACTTCAAAATCTTTAATTTAAAAAATCTTTAAAAGTAAGTTAATAGTAGCTTGGAAAGCACCCTAAAGAATGAGACTGACATATAAAGTCAATGTATTATATATATTTTGCTACAGAGCTAAAGTTCCACTAATGAATGAGGGGAAGGAGCAGCGTATACTTTAAAATGTTGATAGCTAATAGAAATATTAATATAATATAATAAATTAGGGCAGTTGATTAATTGCAGTTAACTCATGTGATGAACTCAAAAATTAATCGCAATTAAAAAAATTAATCGTGATTCATCGCAGTTTTAATCACACAGTTAAACAGAACAACAAATGAAATGTATTAAATATTTTTTCACCTCATACCTGTACTGTAGTGCAGTCTTTTTATCGTGAAAGTGCAACTTACACATGTAGATTTTTTTTTATGTAACTGCACTCAAAAACAAAAAAAATGTAAAACTTTAGCGCTTACAAGCCCACTCACTCCTACTTCTTGTTCAGCAAATCACTAAGACAAACAAGTGTGCTTACCTCTACAGGAGATAATGCTGCCTGCTTCCTATTTACAATATCACCAGAAAGTGAGGCTTTTGCATGGCACTTTTGTAGCCAGCATTGCAAGGTATTGCAGCATTTACATGCCAGATATGCTAAACATTCGTATGCCCCTTCATGCTTTGGCCACTATTCCAGATGACATGCCTCCATGCTGACGACGCTCATTAAAAAAATAATGCATTAGTTAAATTTGTGACTGAACTCCTTGGGGGAGAATGGTATGTCTCCTGCTCTGCTTTACCTGCATTCTGCCATATATTTCATGTTATAGCAGTCTCGGATGCTGACCCAGCACATGTTCATTTTAAGAGAATTTTCACTGCAGATTTCACAAAACTAAAAGAAGGTACCAATGTGAGATGGCACTCCACGGAAGGTTTAAGAATCCGAAGTGCCTTCCAAAATCTGAGAGGGACGAGGTGTGAAGCATGCTTTCAGAAGTCTTAAAAGAGCAACTCTGCGATGCAGAAACTACAGAATCTGAACCACCAAAAAAGAAAATCAACCTTCTGCTGGTGGCATCTGACTCTGATGATGGAAATGAACATGCGTCGGTCCGCACTGCTTTGGAATGTTATTGAGCAGAACACATCATCAGCATAGATGCATGTCCTCTGGAATGGTGGCTGAAGCATGAAGGGACTATGAATATTAAGCGCATCTCACACATAAATATCTTGCAACGCTGGCTACAACAGTGCCATGGAAAGGCCAGTTCTCATTTTCATGTGACATTGTGAACAAGAGGCAGGCAGCATTATCTTCTGCAAATGTAAACAAACTTGTTTATCTTAGCAATTGGCTGAACAAGAAGTAGGACTGAGTGGACTTGTAGGCTCTAAAGTTTTACATTCTTTTGTTTTTGAATGCAGTTATTTTTGTACATAATTCTACATTTGTAAGTTCAACCTTCATGATAAAGAGATTGCATTACAGTACTTGTACAAGGTGAATTGAAAAATACTATTTATTTTTGTTTTTACAGTGCAAATATTTGTAACAACAAAATATATAAAGTGAGCACTGTATGCTTTGTATTCTGTGTTGTAACTGAAATCAATATATTTGACAAGGTAGAAAACGTGCAAAAATATTTAAATAAATGGTATTTTATTATTGTTTAACAGCATGATTAGTTGCACGATTAATCACAATTAATTTTTTTAATCGCTTGACAGCCCTACAATAAATATGTACAGTAGACATTTGTGGCAAAAAAACCAGTTACCTACCTTTTCGTAACTGTTGTTCTTCGAGATGCATTGCTCATGTCCATTCCATTTCAGGTATGTGCACACTCACGTGCACAGTTGTCGGAGATTTCTGCCTTAGCGGCATCCATAGGGCCGGCTGTGGTGCCCCTTGAAGTGGCGCTCCCATGAGGCGGCACATGAGGCGCCACCAGCCCTGTGCCCTCTCAGTTCCTTCTTGTCAGCAACTCCAACAGAGGGGTAGGAGTACAGAAAATGGAATGGACATGAGCAACACATCTCAAAGAACAACAGTTACGAAAAGACAGGTAACAGTTTTTTCTTCTTTGAGTGCTTGCTCATGTCGATTCCATTTTAGGTGACTCAAGCAGTATCCATGGAGGTGGGCTCAGAATTCACAGCTTAGCGGCCTGTAGTACTGCCCCAGTATCGTCCCAGGCCTGCTGGGTCAGTGCATAGTGGGACAAAAAAGTGTTGACAGATGACCAGGTGGCCACTCTACGGATGTCCTTGATAGGCATGTGCGACCTAACAGAGTGGGCGGTGACAATCACCAGAGGTGGCACCTTCACTCGGTCATAGCAGAAGCGAATGCAGGCAGTGATCCAAGAAGAAATTCTTTGAGTGGGTACAGGGCGACCTTTCATTCTGTCGACCACAGCAACGAATAATTGCGTCGACTTACAGAACACCTTGGTCCTGTCAATGTAGAAGGCCAGAGCCCTTCTGATGCCCAGAGCATGTAGCCTGACGCTCCTCCTTCGACCTATGTAGCTTTGGAAAGAAGACTGGTAGGTAAATGTCCTGGCTCGAATGAAACAGAAACTACCTTGGGAAGAAAAGCCAGGTATGGCCTAAGCTTAACCTTATCCTTGTAGAAGACAGTGTATGGTGGTTCCGAGGTGAGCACCCGAATCTCAGATACCCAGCGGGCTGACATCACCGCGAGCAGGAATGTGACCTTCTAGGAGAGAAGAAGGAGGGAGCAGAAAGCCAGTGGCTCAAAGAGAGGACCCACGAGCTGTGACACTACCAGATTCAAGTCCCACAGAGGGACGGGGTCCCTGACATGCGGGTAGAGGCGCTCCAGGCCCTTAAGGAATCTGGCTGTACTAGCCTGAGCAAACACTGATCTGCCTTCGAACAGCAGGTGAAGGCTGAGATGGCCGCTAGATGGACCTTGATTGATGAGAAGGACAAGCCCTGGAGCTTGAGGTGCAGGAGGTAGTCCAGAATAAGCTGCAGCGAAGCTCGCTCAGGAACAACATTCTTGTTCGCAATCTAGCAGGCGAACCGTTTCCACTTGGCCAGATAGGTCACTCTGGTGGACGGCTTCCTTCTTCCCAACAGAACGCATTGAACCTCAGCCAAGCACTGCTGCTCCTGTGCGTTTAGCCATGCAGCAGCCAAGACGTCAGATGTAACACCCTCAGGTTGGAGTGCATAAGACTGCTGTGGTTATGGGAAAACAGGTCCGACCTGAGTGGTATCTGGAATAGGGTCATCACAGAGAGGTCCATCAGAGTGCTGAACCAGTGTTGGCGTGGCCATGCCAGCAGTGTGAGGATGACCTTCACCCTGTCCTATTTAATCTTCTTGAGGACCCTGGATAGCAACAGCACCAGAGGGAAGGCGTACATCAGCGCCCCCGACCACGAGAGCAGAAAGGCATCTGATAGGGATCCTCTGTCCATGACCCCAATCGTGCAGAGGACATGGAATTTCCTGTTCTGCCGGGGAGTTCCCCACCTGCGGAAGATGGAACTGACCACCTCTGGATGAAGGGACCACTCATGGCGAGACGAGAACATCCTGCTAAGGGAATCTGCCAAAGTGTTCTCGGTCCCTGGGAGGGATAGCTCAGTGGTTTGAGCATTGGCCTGCTAAACCCAGGGTTGTGAGTTCAATCCTTGAGGGGGCCATTTAGGGATCTGGGGCAAAAATTGGGGATTGGTCCTGCTGTGAGCAGGGGGTTGTTGGACTAGATGACCTCCTGAGGTCCCTTCCAACCCTGATATTCTATGATTAAGGTGAGCAGCTACAAGATGGATGTCGTGCTGCAGACAGAAATCTCAAAGCCAGAGGGCTTCCTGGCAGAGGGCAGATGGCCTGGCTCCGCCCTGCATGTTGATACAGAAGACTGTAGCCGTGTTGTCAGTCAACTCCTAGACCACCCTGTCTTGTATATGAGATAGAAAGGCTTGGCAGGTTAGTTGTACTGCCCTGAGCTCCCTGATATTGACATGCAGGGAACGATCACAACTGAACCAACGACCGTGAGTGCTGAGAGCGCCCAGGTGGCTAGACAATACAAGGCCGGGATCGCAAAGGGAACTCCTTCCAACACCGACGTGGGATTCTGCCAAAATATGAGGAACAGTACGCTGTCCGGGATCCAGACCACCCGGTGCATGCTGTGCCGGTTGGGAACACAGACCAATGATAGCCACGCCTGAAGAGGTCTGAAGCGGAGTCATGCGTGTCTGAACACGTAAGTACACGCTGCCACAGGCCCAACAGCCTCAGGCACCTTTGGGCAGTGGTAAGCGGGTGGGCCCATAGGCCCGCAATGAGGTCCACCATGGCCTGGAACTGAGTGTCGGGGAGGAAGACCCTGGTCTGAGTGGAGTCGAGGACCACTCCAATGAATTATATGCATTGTACTGTGTTAAGGTTGACTTTTTCTCGTTTATCATCAACACAGGGTCACAACAGGTGGAACATACCAGGTCGAGATGTCTCCACACCTGAGCTGGAGACAGGCCCCTTATCAACCAGTCGTCGAGGTATGGGTATATTTGGACTTCCTGACGGCTCAGATTCACTGGCACTATACACTTTGTGAATATCCTCGGGGCTAACAAGAGACCAAAGGGCATCACCACGAACTGGAAATGGCACCGTCCCAGTATGAAGTGGAGGAAGCATCGGTGCCCTGGGAAGATGGAAATATGTGTCCTTTAAAACTGACGGCAGCAAACCAGTCTCCCAGATCCAGGGATGGGATGATGGAGGCCATGGAGATCATGCGAAACTTCAATTTCTTGAAAGACTTGTTGAGGCGATGCAGGTCGAGGATGGGTCTGAGGCCTCCTTTTGCCTTCAGAATCAGGAAGTAGAGGGAGTAGAATCCTCTGCCTTCCAGGTTCCGAGGGATCTTTTCCACTGCCCCCAGGTACAGGACGTTTTCGACCTCCTGAACGAGGAGTTGATCGTAAGAAGAGTTGCTGAAGAGGGACAGGGAAGGGGACTTGGAGAGGTAGTTGTCTATAAACTGCAGGGTGTAGCCCAAAGAAACCATATCTAGCACCCAGCCGTTCCAAAGGACCAGGCCGACCGGAAGGGGCGGAAGCGGTTGAGGAAAGGGAGCGTTGTATCCAGTACATTGGCCGGGGTGCCGTCCTCGAATGCACCCTCAAAATGACTGCTTCTGGCTTCCCTGACTTCTGGGAGGGTCAGGTTGGGCAGCCGGGCAGGAAGAGGACAGGTAGCATCTCTTAGATCCTTTGTCCTTTTCCTTTCTCCTGTAGGAGTCAGACCCGGAAGCCCCCCGGGACCTAGACTGCATCAGAGGAGGAGGACACAGAGGATGGAACGTCTTCCTGGATTGCTGAGTGGTGTGCAAGCCCAGGGATCGGAGGGTGAGCCTGAGTCCTTGAGCCCATGGAGCCTAGAGTCAGTTAGCTCAGAAAAGAGCCCCGAACCCTCGAATGGCAGGTCCTGGATTGTGGTCTGCATCTCCTGGGACAGTCCAGAAGCCTGCAACCAGGAGCTGCGTCTCATGGCCACTTCCAATGCGACCACCCTGGCAGCCAAGTCCGTCACGTCCCAGGCCATGTGGAGGACTCCCGGGCCACCACCGTGACTTCGCTCACCAACATGGCAAACTCTTGGGCACGCTCCTGTGGGAGGGTCTCCATTAACTTATTCAGGGAGTCCCACAGGTTAAATTTATAAGGTCCTAGCAGGGCCTGGTGGTTAGAGACCTGAAACCGTAAGCTGGCTGTCAAATGAACTTTCCTGCCGTATAAGTCAAGTCTTTTGGCCTCCTTATTTTTCAGCGTTCCGCTGGTGTGGCCTTTCGTTCACCGCGGACACAACCAATGATACCGCAGGGGGATGAGTATACAGATACTTGAAGCCCTTTGCAGGGACATAGTATTTCTTTTCCGTTTTCTTTATTCCGTCAGCGGAATAGATAAGGGGACTTGCAACACCAATTTGGCTATTTTGAGTAACGCTGGGTGGACAGCCAATGCAATTTTTGCTGGTGTGGTGGCTGAGATGACATTGAAGAGGTCAATCTGCAAGCAAAGATTTTCAGCCACCCGTTTAAAGAGGATCTGGTGCTCCTTAAAGTCATCCAGGGGACTGCTGGTGTGGGAGGGTCCGGCCACCGCCTCATCTGGGGATGAGGAGGACAATTGTATTGCCTGAGGGATGGTGTCATTCCCTCCCTTGTTGGGGGAGGGCTCCCTCGGTGTCGGGGTACAGTGCGCGGGCTCTGCTTCAACCACAGTGCCATGTTCCGATTGCAGCACCAGCAGTACCTCGGCTGGTTTGTCCGATGCAACCAGGGAGGGCTGGGAGTACTGGATCAGCAACACCAGCACCCTCCAAGGGTTCCAATATGGCCAATGGCAGAGCCACGGCTCCTGCTGCGTCGGCACTGCAGCCCGTGCCGCCTTGGTCCCCCGTGTTGGAGGGGAGTTGCCCCGTCTCAGTGACGGGCTAAAAATCAGTCTGAGATCCCAAATGAGCCCTCCAGGACAGAGACGGACGACAATGAGACCTTCTGGGAGAGGCTGTTTGGCGTGTAAGTGACCTATGGCCAGATGGTCAGCGGTACAGAGAATGGTGCCACGAGTCCGGAGTCCCTCGTCTAGTAAGAGAGGAACCCGATGAAGATCTAGGTCGTCTGGCCAGCGAGGTAGGCTGCGGTGCCAGGTCCTGAGGTTGCAGCACTGGGGACGTGCGCCTGCGATCCTGTGATCTGAGGTGTTCCACCAGTCTATGCTGCAGCACCCTGCTGGCTTTCCCCTTCGGTGTCACGAGCAGAGCCGTATCGGTCACCTGGTGTGACACCTGAGGAGCCTGCTGGTCTTGCTCCTTAGCCGCCGGGACTGCTTCAGCCACTGAAGGCCCCATCACTGGCTAGGAACCCCTGCTGCTGCCCGGGGTGGGAGACAGGTCCCTGGCATGTCTGACCTCCGCAGTACCCACATGAAGCCCCACAGCGGGCACATGGCCTGACACTGGTCCTTTGCCCGAGGCCCCCGCTCCTTCCATGCCGAGGAGGTTCTTTTCCTCAGCCTCTTCTTCGGCGCAGGCGAAACAGAATGGTGCAGGGCCAAGTCCAGTGCCGACGGTACGCTGCATCCCAAGGCTGAAGTGTCAGGTGTAGGTGCCATAGTGGAGGGCTGCGACACCGGGCGAAGAGCAGCCTCCATCAATAACATCCTCAAGCAGATTTCCCGCTCCTTCTGGGTCCGCGGGCGAAGTTCTTACAGATGCAGCACCTCTCTTTTCTATGGCCTTCTCCCAGGCGCTTAAGAGAGTTATCGTGAGGATCGCTGATCAGCCTTGGCCTGCTGCATGACGCACACAGCTTGAAGCCGGGCGAGCGGGGCATGCCCCGCTAGGGACAAAGTTCAAACTGGGGCTCTACTGACTAACCAACGCTATCAACTATCTTTGACACTATGTACAACAACAACTGAACTAGTCAATGGATAACCACTGCTGCTCTTGAGAAGCAAAACAAGGCGCTCCAACCAACCGTCACAGACGGTAGGAAGGAACTGAAAGGGCGTAGGGCCAGCGGCACCTGACATACCACTGCATGGGAGCGCCACTCCAGGGCGCACCACAGTCTGCCCTACGGATACCGCTAAGGCAGAAATCTCCGACAACTGTGTACATGGGTGCACACACACCTAAAATGAAATAGACATGAGCAAGCACTCAAAGAAGAATATATAAATTTCTCCAAGGGAAGAATATAATATTTTCAAGTGGGAAGATTTGATGGCTGTGTTCCTTGACAACTCAGTGTTATCAGATACAAGCCCTACAAGGTCCCCTTTAAAATACAAAATTAAACTAGAAAGTCAACTGACATTTCTTTTTCTATCAAAGTAAATCATTCTAAATCTCATACTGAATTCCTACCCAAATTAATTTTAATGGGTCACTTTTTTCAAGAATTTTACTTTGCTTGGAAATGGCAAAATCTGAAAGTATATTAAGTTAAAAAAAAGTGTGTTGATCTTCACAGAATTTCATGTGGAAAGCTATTTTGAGACCCTTTCATAAGCAGTTTCTATAAGTATTTCTCTGTGGAATCCAACATTCACTTCCCATCCCTTCCCTGTAAAAACAAGATTAAAGGCTTCCTTTTATTTTTAATCAGATAATGTTTTATGAAGCAACAAACTTTTTAATATAAATTTGTGTCTTATGATGGTGTTGCTGCTCCTGTACTTTTAAGAATTCTTGGTTATTATTATTTGTATTTTTGTAGTGCCTAGAAGCCCAAGTCATGGACCAGGACCTCACTGTACTATGCGCTGTACAAATACAGTAACTCCCCACTTAATGTCCTCTCGCTTAACATTGTTTCAAGCTTATGTCCCTGATCAATTACAGAACATGCTCCATTTAAAGTTGTGCAATGCTTCGCTATAATGTCATTTGGCTGCCTGCTTTGTCCACAGTTGGCCGCCCCCCATGCCGCCCCCCCCCCACCCCACAGCGGCTCCCACCCGCTGGCAGACCCTGTGGATCAGCGCCTTCCCCCTCATCCCCCCGCCTCCTGCCTGCGGCAATCAGCTGGCTTGCAGCGTTCAGGAGGGAGGGAGGGAGGGGGGAAGAGCAAGAACTCGGCGCGCTTCCCTCCCCTGCATCCTGAACGCCACAAAGCAGCTAACTGCCACGGGCAGGAAGCAGGGGAGGGAGGGGGGAGGCTGAGTGCCGAGTCCTCGCTCCTCCCCCCATCCTTCTGCACCCTGAATGTCGCAAGCCAGCTGACTGCCACGGGCAGAAGGGAGGGGGGAGGAACAAGGACGGGGTTTCACTGCATCAGCGGTAAATTAAATGAGGGGAATACAATGAAAGTGCCTTCCTCAATTTTAACTATGGTGTTGCTATAATAAGATTTTATTCAGCGGAACCCTTTAATACTTACAGGTATGGTCATCATCTTACTGATTTCTTCATCCTCATCTTCAGAATCACTGGTTGCATCTTGACAATGTGCACTAGTAGCAGACACAGGTAACTGAGAAAGAAATGTTTGGAGTACCCTTAAATACACAAGTAGCCCTTCCTCTGAAAGGGATCCTACAGCAAATAAACAAATAAAACAAAGTAAGCAGATCATACTGTACTATGGCTGAATATAACAGTGTTCAACAAGAATCCCTTATCAATAAACAACATGCTCAAAAGCTTACAATTAAAGTATACCCTATATTGCAAAGAATTATATGAATCTTGGAATGGGCTGCAAGAAGAATACATCTAATGATCTTCATATTTTAAACTGTCTATCATTTTTGATTTCTTTTTCAGACCATGAAGAATACTAAAATATACTATGGTGATACGTAACATGACAATTCAAAGAACTATATTATACAGTACACAAAAATTCATTTTAACTGAATAGATTATATATTTTTCATACCCAAATATGTTTCACCAACAGTTAAAACAAAGTAAAACAGCCATGGAGCTCTATCACTTTTTCTTGAACGCCTGCTTTCTGTTAATAGTGCATTCAGGAAGAGTTCATAAGGGAAAAGTGTTTGCACATCTGCAAGCGCTGGAATGATGAAATGGAATATCTGATCTGTAAAAGGTGCTGCCAGAAACTCCTCTGTGAAGGCAGCAAAAATCTGTTGCCTGAAAGGGGGGAAAAAAGGTTCTTTACAGAAAATGAAAACACAACTTTTCACCAGCACATCCATGAAGTGATTGATCATCAACTTGCGAGTCTGAACACATTATTTTATCTATCAAGGAAACTATGTATAGCTGCATTCCTTAATTCTATGCCACTATATTGAGCTCGTCAGATTACTCAAATAATTAATTTAATCGGCCCTTCTCAATATTATTCTATTTGTATTTTTCTTTAAAGCCTAATACACCCACATAAAACTATTCTGAAACCATTTCAAGATTATGAACAATTACATTTAACTGAAGTGCTGTAAAGAATTTCAGAAAACCTACCTCAGTATATTATTGCACTATCACATAATAAAACTCGTTTTTTCTGTAATACTGTGCACTCAACAGCACATATAAAAACTTAACTAAAAACTGCATGTACCCTATGTATTTAAGATAATAATGAGTTGATATACAAATATTGAAAGATCTCCTTTGATTACCTTGCACCCTCTGGACAGGAGCTATATGTAAAGTGCAATGGTTTCAGAACATTCTCTAGCAGTATTTTTGCAATAGGAACTCGAGAGACATCAGAATATTCAATACTCGATGGAAGCTTGTTGTTAATTAACAAATAAAGCGACCTGTAGTATCCTGAAACAAATAAAAATATATGCAACCATTTATTTCTTGAGTTGTAAAGAAAACTGCAATTTATAATTAGGAGCGCTTTACAATTCATAGCATAAAGTCTGATTTAAACAATTAATAGATAAACTGGAAAAATGCAGCAAAAAGGCAAAAAGCTATATTCACAAAAGAAATTGGACAGGTTATCAACAGTTTTTTTGGAAATGCAGTTTATTTTGTAAACTGCAGAGACAGATAAATGTATACAGAATTAGCCTGACTTTCAAAAATAACCTTCCCCTGCTGAACTGGCTCTTTAAAGCAGTTGCCACCTAGACACAGTATACTAAATCTCCTATTTCTCTGAACTCATCCGCCTGTCACATTTCTGATAGTTGGTTTTTTGGCCTTTTGGACACCATCAATGGCTCTCACTAGATCCAAAACCTTCCAGAGTATCATATGACATCCAACACACATACCTGCTGTTGGAGGAGTATCACAATTCTACAAATACTTCTGACCTCCACCAGTCTGGATTGAAAATTGCTCCTAAATTGTGGATTTCTTGCATAACAACATGATGTTCCATTGACTACACCACAAAGATGTGGGTGGGAGGTAACCTGAACAGCATTTAGCTCAATAAGATGCAAAGACTATTTCATGATTCCATCCTATCCTTAATTCACATTCTTGCTCAATGAACTTGAAGTGTAGAGCAGGGGTGGGCAAACTACGGCTCGCAGGACCGTCCTGTCCAGCCCCTGAGCTCCCAGCCGGAGAGGCTTGCCCCCAGCCCCTCCCCCACAGCCACGCCGCCACACAGTTTGTTCCCGCCCACCTCCCAAGCTTTCAAATAAGCCTGTCTGGCCTGCCACTCTAAGTGACAGGGTAAGGGTGGGGGGAGGATAGGGGGTGGGGTCCCGGGGGGTCAGAGAGTGGCGGGGGGGGTTGGATAGGCATGGGAGTGCCAGGGGGCCTGTCGGGGGCAGGGGTGCGGATGGGGCAATCAGGGGACAGGGAGCGGGGGGGGGGGGGAGTTAGGGGTGGGAGTCCCGGGAGGGGGCAGTCAGGGGACAAGGAGCAGGGGGGGTTGGATAGGTCAGGAGTTCTGAGGGGGGCAGTCAGGGGGCTGGATGTGGGAGGGGCGGGGCCAGGCTGTTTGGGGAGGCACAGCCTACCCTACCCAGCCCTCCATACCATTTTGCAACCCCAATGTGGCCCTCGGGCCAAAAAGTTTGCCCACCCCTGGTGTAGAGCATGTGAAAACTAAGGTAGATTCACACATTTTCTAGAGATATTACAGTTCCCATATGCTTTTATCATCAGTAATAAAAACCATCCTATTCAAATTACCTGCTCTAGTCAGTGAAAATCAGTCCATGACAATAAGACACATCACAAAAGCATATCTGGAAGGTTTCTAAGGCATTGAAAAGTTGAACTAACTTTTCCACCCTTCACACTGCCTCTTAAAACCACACCTGAGAGAGTTTAAACTTGCTCTGCAAGCACAGCATCACATCGTAATAGCTGAAAGTGAAGTGCAGTAAACATAGTACTCTTATGAAGAATCCTTTGTTGCACCCATTTCCTGGAAAGAACATTCACTGTTGCCAAAAACTGGAAATGTATATTTGAAGCTCACTTGCTGGAGACTATAAAACATTTGTTTAACTTTAAGAAAGAGGCTATTGTTAAAATAGTGTGTGTTTTAACTGTATTTCTCAAATGAAGCACTTCTTCTCAAGTGCACACTTGTAAATATGGATGTGCACTGAACTTGCCCTGTAGCTGACATTTCAGTTAAATTGATATTACTACTTTTAAATTGCCTTTGTGTGATAAATGGCCTCTAGGTTATCTAGATTTCATACATACCTACAATTTATTAATACTAGGGCTAATTAAGGGGTATTTCAGCAGTAAAAATTATTTGAGTTTGAAAGTTCGAGATATCAGTTTCTTATTTTTATAAGTTACAGTGCCTTTATATTGCCACAAACACTTTTTCTTACTATAAGGCCATGTGTACCCTAGGGAAAAGGTGCATTTTTAAACACACTAGCTAATGCATATTAACACGTATTGAGATTCTAGTACTGACAAGGCAGCTGTAGCTCTAACGTCTATGACTTGACTGAGGTAAAACCTAGGGTCCCTCTAAATTTTACTCTTACCAACTTGCATGTTAAAATTAATGGTTACTTTATCTTACAGTTACTGTTGCTCTTAGAAATGTGTTATCCATATATATGCCATGATCTACCCTCTTTCCCTATTATTATGAAGTTCCATAACTCATGGATTTCATATTGGCAAAGGAATGGAGGGTCCCCTGCCTTTTTCCTCTCAGCTGGGCAGCACAAGGACAGTCAGGGCACAGGCATGGCCCCAAGGAAGACTGTTGGCCAAAGGAATCCAAACTCAGGTGTGCAAGACACATGCACACCAACAGTCATAGACATTAGAGCTACAGCTGCCTTGTCAGTACTAGAATATATATGGACAAGTACTTGAAGAACTACACCTTGCCTTGTCTATATTAGTATTTTAACACATTAACTAATACGTGCTAACATGAGTTAAAGATACATTTTTCCTAGTGAAGACAAGGCCTAAAAGGCTGATATACTTTACGTATATATGATACACTATACCCCTACTCCAGAGGAACTGTGCAAAAAAAGTTTCATCTGTACTCTACTCCAAAGCCAGTATTTAAATCAATACACGCAAGGAGGTCATCTAGTCCAACCCCCTGCTCAAACCAAGATCAATCCCCAATTTTTGGCCCAGATCCCAAATGGCCCCTCAAGTATAGAACTCACAACCCTGGGTTTAGCAGGCCAATGCTCAAACCATTGAGCTATCCCTCCCCCGCATAATACATAAGCACATTCACCGATAAGCAGTGGGTCTTTCACAGGTCTTTCCAAAAGCTATGAATTATTAAAAATAAATATTTAAAAATTATTTCTCTGTGTGTTTTCAACCCTTTGAACTTCATCTTTAAATGTGAATATATTGTTTATCACTTGCCAAACCCTGAAAACTGTTTTGTTCTCCTTTTTATGGTGCAATTTCATTTCATTAAGCAGCTCTTGTGTCCCCTGGACCAAATCCCACTTGCCTTAACTCACTTAAGTTATTATTAACAACTTGTATTACAGTACTGCCTAGAGGCTTCAATGAAAAATCAGAGGCCCGTTGTGCTAGGCACTGGACAACATATCAAACAACTGTTAAGCTCTTTTGGATAGGGGCTATATGATAAGATGTAACAAGTGGTGGAAATAACAAATGGAAAGTACAGGAGATGTAGGAGCTAAGGTAATAGTTATCAGAAGCACAGGCTAGATGGATTGTGTGCAAAACAGTTTAAATTAATGATATAAACAAAGATCACAAAAGTGTTTTGTACAATAACTCAGGTATCATGTATGATTAAAAGGACAGCACAACTGCCATTATCATGCAGTCTTACTATTTTTTGCTTTTTGTACTATGATCAGACAGACAGCTGAATTTTATGGACTTAGATTTTTAACCTATCCAGATTTAAATTCTCGTACATCAATTTTGAAAACTGGATGTTATGTAGTAATGACAAGCTAACATCACTATATGGAGGTGACACCTTCAAAAATACTTTATACAAGAGCTAAACAAAGATACAAATTATGGTGTTCTTAATAGCATACTATGAAAATGTGTAATAGTTTCTAGGCAAGCCAATTAACGTATTGCAATCTCACTCACACTGTATTATGCTCTGGTAAAAAGTAATTTCTGACTGTAGCAGTTCCATCTAAATCAACAGGACCAGCATAACAGCAGGATTTTGTCCTTTAAAATATGGATCTATTCCAAGAAGTGACTGTAGAAATGACATCCTGGAGTTCTGTAGTTTTTTCCTATAAATGGCTGTCAGGTCAAACATGATTAGTTAAGAAGAAAAAGTTTTTCCATTCCCTTTGATATGAGTCTGGCAAACTCAACCCAGGATCAGAAAGCCAAACTGCCTTCTTTCCTTTTTGCACATCCCACAAGTAATAAAAGTTCCACAAGCCAAATTACACCCTCAGTAACACCTATGCAATCCATTTGCTTTCAACACGTTTGCACAGATGTAACTGCGTGGAACTTCGCAAACAACTCTATTGATGATGGAACAAAGGAAATAGAACATAGCTCACTATCTCTTTGCTGTGTTGGTACTATGGTGCTAACAGGATTAAAAATTAACAAACACTTTTTAACACCATCTAGCAGATAAAGGGAGATCATCTGTTGCACAAGAAGGTAACATTTTTAAAAAGTTATTTTTCAGAGTAGAACTGCAGTTTGGGTCTTGGGGGGAGGTTATTTGCTCACATGTAAAACAGCAGACAGATGAAAGAAGCACATTCACTATATAATATTAGCATATAACAAACTAAATAGTAAAACACATTGCACTAACAACCTAGTAAAACATACAGTTTAGAAACACGATTCCAAAGAAATCAAGCATTGAGCTGTACCTTTCTGTTCATTAAACATGTTCATTAAAACTATGGGTCAGTGTCAGAACTACTTAATGTTAACCATAATGTCTGTTGTCAAAATACAATGTGTTTCAGTAACATGGCCTTCAGCAGTTACACATTTGTTCAAAGTTTGTGTTTTTTCCACAACTTCTAATATTCCTGCTACTGACCTTTTTGAACCATGTAGTGCAAAATTTGTTCAAATAATGATGCCACATAGTTGGCATCTTGTAAAACAGGTAAATACGTATTCTCAGATGAAAATACCTCAAGCATTCTCATAGGAAGTGCAACATTCAGACTGTCATCGTTGCAGTTTTGCAGTAACCTGTAAATAAAATAAAATTCACAATTACTTAACAGGAGAGGTTTTTCCCATTTAAGTTAAGATTTATGCATACTTTTTAAAAATTGAGCTACGAAGATTTTCACATCTTCCTTAAAAATAATCTTATTCATAATGGATTCTAAACATCCTCAGGAGTTCAACTATCTTTACAAGACAAGTGCTTCAACAACCCTGGAACACAGGAATTACCAAACCAGATCAAACTCACGGTCCATCTAGTAAAATATCCTGTCTTTGGCAGCGGCCAGCACCAGATGCTTCAGGGGAAGGCACAAGCAGCAGGAACCATGCAACAAGCAGCAGGAACCATGCAACAAGCAGCTGTGGGATAAACTTGTTGCACACAAACATGTCATGCTAATTCCCAATACAGCTTGGTTTAAACCCTGAAGCATAAGGTTTTCTGTTCTTTCCTGAAGTCTTTTTTTTTAGTATTAACCATAAAAAAATCTCGATGTTTTTCTTTTCCATACAAATATCCAATCCCTCTTTCCTAAATTCTTGGCCTCAATGACTTGCAAAGTTTAGTGGCCTGCAGCATTCATTAGATAGACACAATCATTATGAGACTCCTCAGAAGAGAAGTCCAGAGTATCTATCTGCCAACAGGTATGACATGAACACAGAAAATGAAGCCAGGTCTGCCAGGACTAAGCTGTGTGGGATTCTGGAGAGGCAGCTGAAGACAGTCAGATGTGTGACAAAAGCTCTATCCTCAGCTACAGAACAAAGTGCTAGACATTCTACTCTCTATACTTCTTTGCTAAACTATTCATCAAATACCTGCAATTACAGAAATGGGGGAGAATAAATATATGGCACCATGATGGGTTGGGGGTGCATACGGGCTAGGAAAATTAAGAAGGGAAAGGTTAAAAGGACAGTCCCAAAATCAAGGAAATAGAACCTTAGAAACCTGGTTGGATCAGCTTTTAAGTTCTACCACGGGCAAAATGGAGTTTCACGCCGCAGAACAATAATGAAGCCTAAGGTCCAAATAGTCTAGTTTGTATTATGTAGTTTATATTACATACATACATCTATATTATAGTGAAAAAAATCAACAATTTAAATAGGGTCACTGCCAACTTGAAATCTAGCCATTAAAAAAAGCATTAAAAGTAGTTTCTGTTACTATCCCTGCCCCAAAGATCCCCTGTTAATTTCTATAATTTTGCATTTGCCTATCCCTCTTTTGTTGTGTAAAAAGCCAATTCGAACAGAAAGAAAATGATAGACTATACAGTAGAATCAATGACATTAAGAATACACAAAATTCTGACAAATGCACAAAGTAAAAAAAATAAAAAACAGAGAAAACATTTCCACTAATCTCTTTAATTTATAGTAATTTTAGGTGTCATTTGTAAACACACTAGTTAAAAAATGTCCAGAAAAAAAAAGGATGATTTTAATTTTAATGTGTCACTTTGAATCAAGAACAAAACAGGTCAAACCAACCTAATAGCTCTGACAGAGTAACAAGACTTGTGGATAGGGGGAAGCGGTAGAACTGACTTTAGTAAGGCTTTTGATACTGTCTCTCATGACCGTCTCATAAACAAACTGGGGAAATGCAACCTAGATGGAACTACTATACCAATGATGCATAACTGGTTGGAAAACCCTTCCCAGAGAGTAGTTATCAATGGTTCACAGTCAAACTGGGTAGGGCATATCAAGTGAGGTCCCACAGGGATCAGTTCTGGGTCTGGTTCTGTTCAAAATCTTGATCAATGACTTAGATAATGGCATAGAGGCTACACTTACAAAGTTTATGGACAATACCAAGCTAGGAGAGGTTGCAAGTACTTTGGAGGATAGGATTAAAATGCAAAATGATCTGGACAAACTGGAGAAATGGTCTGAAGTAAACAGGATGAAATTCAATAAGGCCAAACGCAGAGTACTCCACTTAGGAAGGAACAATCAGTTGCACATATACAAAATAAGAAATGACTGCCTACAAAGGAGTACTGCGGAAAGGGATCTGCGGGTCATAGCGGATCACAAACTAAATTTAACACTGTTTCAAAAAAGCTAACACCATTCTGGGATGTATTAGCAGGAGCGTTGTAAGCAAGACACAAAAAATAATTCTTCTGCTCTACTCTGTGCTGATTAGACCTCAACTGGAGTATTGTGTCCAGTTCTGGACACCACATTTCAAGAAAGATGTAGACAAATTGGAGAAAGTACAGAGGAGAGCAACAAAAATGATTAAAGGTCTAGAAAACATGAGCTATGAGGGAGGATTGAAAAAACTGGGTTTGTTTTTTCTGGAGAAGAGAAAACTGAAGGGGAACATAACAGTCTTCAAGTATGTAAAAGGCTGTTATAAAGAAGAGAGTGCTATGTTGTTGTCCTGTTCTTAGTGGCTAAGGAGAAATAGTAATGGGCTTAAATTTCCACAAGGGAGCTTTAGGTTACAGTTAGGAACTTTTTCCTAATGTCTAACAGTGGAACAATGGAACAAACTACCTAGGGATGCTGTGGAATCTCAGTCACTGGAGGTTTTTAAGAACAGGTTAGAATCATAGAATATCAGGGTTGGAAGGGACCTCAGGAGGTCATCTAGTCCAACCCCCTGCTCAAAGCAGGACCAATCCCCAACTAAATCATCCCAGCCAGGGCTTTGTCAAGCCTGACCTTAAAAACTTCTAAGGAAGGAGATTCCACCACCTCCCTAGGTAACCCATTCCAGTACTTTACCACCCTCCTAGTGAAAAAGTTATTCCTAAAATCTAACCTAAACCTCCCCCACTGCAACTTGAGACCATTACTCCTTGTTCTGTCATCTGCTACCACTCAGAACAGTCTAGATCCATCCTCTTCAGAACCCCCTTTCAGGTAGTTGAAAGCAGCTATCAAATCCCGCCCTCATTCTTCTCTTCTGCAGACTAAACAATCCCAGTTCCCTCAGCCTCTCCTCATAAGTCATGTGTTCCAGTCCCCTAATCATTTTTGTTGCTCTCTGCCGGACGTTTTCCAATTTTTCCACATCCTCCTTGTAGTGTGGGGCCCAAAACTGGACACAGTACTCCAGACGAAGTCTCACCAATGTCGAATAGAGGGGAACGATCACATCCCTCGATCTGCTGGCAATGCCCCTACTTATACATCCCAAAATGCCATTGGCCTTCTTGGCAACAACGGCACACTGTGGACTCATATCCAGCTTCTCGTCCACTGTAACCCTTAGGTCCTTTTCTGCAGAACTACTGCCTAGCCATTCGGTCCCTAGTCTGTAGCGGTGCATGGGATTCTTCCGTCCTAAGTGCAGCACTCTGCACTTGTCCTTGTTGAACCTCATCAGATTTCTTTTGGCCCAATCCTCTAATTTGTCTAGGTCCCTCTGTATCCTACCCCTACCCTCCAGCATTTCTACCTCTCCAGTTAGACAAACAACTACCAGGAAATGGTCTAGATGATACTTAGCCCTGCTTTGAGTGCAGGGACTGGACTAGAAGATCTCTTAAGATCCCTTCCAGTCCTACAGTTCTATAATTCTACAATGGGGTGGGCAAACTACAGCCCGTGGGCTGGATATGGCCCGCGAGCTGGCTACGGCTTGCCAGCTGTTTTAATCCGGCCCTCGAGCCGCTGCTGGGGAGTGGGGTCTGGGGCTTGCCCAGCTCCGGAGCTCCAGCCGGGGAGCAGGGTCAGGGGCCACTCCACACGGCTCCTGGAACAGCGGCATGGCCCCCCCTGGCTCCTACGCGCAGAGGCAGCCAGGGGGCTCTGCACGCTGCTCCCACCCCAAGCACCACCCCTGCAGTTCCCACTGGCCGGGAACTGCGGCCAATGGGAGCTGCAAGGGCGGTGCCTGCAGACAGCACAGTGCACAGAGCCGCCTGGCCTTGCCTCCGCATAGGAGCCAGAGAAGGGACATGCCACTTCTTCTGGGAGCCGCTTGAGGTAAGTGCCACCCAGAGCCTGCACCCCTGAGCCTCCCCCTGCGCCCTAACCCCCTGCCCTAGCCCTGATCCCACTCCTGCCCTCCAAACCCCTCGGTCCCAGCCCAGAGCACCCTCCTATACCCCAAACTCCTCATCCCCAGCCCCATCCCAGAGCCTGCACCCCCAGCCGGAGCCCTCACCCCATCCCAGCCTGGTGCCCCCTCCCACACCCTGAACTCCTCATTTCTGGCCAAACCCATCCTGCACCTCCAACCAGAGCCCTCACCCCCTCCCGCACCCCAACCCCAATTTTGTGAGTATTCATCGCCCGCCATACAATTTCTATTCCCAGATGTGGTCCTCAGGCCAAAAAGTTTGCCCACCCCTGTTCTATGAAATACATTGGGAAAATGTATGCAGACCACATCAGCTTTTATTTTTTCTTTATAATTACTTATCTTGGTGCACCAATTCACATGAATTTATCCTGTGGTTTTGTTTTTTTTTAAGCTAACGTCCTACTGAGTCAATATTAGAAACTGATACATAACTATTTACACTGAGCAATTTTCTCACACGGAAATAAACCGTTTTAAATAAGCCTATTACTTTCTAATCTAAAGTACAATGTATACTTTAAATTCTATTTCCATGGTAGACTTTACATTACCAAGGGACACATTAAAGTATGAGAAATATACACAAATATTGAGTCCATGAGAATTGATAGAACTGAAACCATCTGATATGTAAATATAGATGTTATCTGAAAATATACATTAGTATCAAAAACCTTTTTGGTTCCATTGCACTTAACCCTTTTGTAAAAGAGATTTAAACCGTAACAGATATAAAACGCATATTGCAACAACATTTTAGTTCTCTTTAATACAAATATCTGATACAGTAAAATATACAGTGAACTCTGATATAGTAAAACAATTTCTAAAGTAGAAAGAATATTCCAAATTATTTCAAATTTTAAAACTGTAAATTGCAATTCCAATTACAGTGGAACTTCACTTCTAGTGCAGTGATATCATGAAATGAAAAGGTCTTAATAACAACTGGGTTCCAATGTACCCTATATTTTAGTTTACAGAGTTTTGATGTCATAATTCACTATGTATATGGTATGTATACAGTTACCAGAAGAATGCAAAAATTTATCAAATCCAAGTGCACTAGGCATTCATTGTCTACAAATGCCCCTAATATTAACTGAACTGAGACCATAGGACAAAACATATTCACGTGGCGAGTTCCACTGTTGGCTCTGCACTCCAAGGAAACAGTATCCTCTTCACAAGACCTTTTAGCTCTGGAGAAGGGAGCTGGCTACTGTTATCATGTCAACGTGAAGAATAATCTTTTTGGTTCCAAAGAGGAGAGTGGGCTACTTCTACCAGATCCAGGTCAGCTATTTATCTCTGTCCCAGTAGACTTTGCTTCTCGTGGCCCTATTAAAGTACTCTCAGCATCACTATCTGCAATTATCACATTGCTGAACTCAATGACATGCATGCACATCATGCCTCAAACTGAAAATAAAAGTGGGAGCAAACAGTATTTTAAACAACCATATTAGCCATAGAACAGCAACATCTTAGTACAAGGCACTTCGTGACCAGCTGGGGATACAGTTATGATTCATACAGCTCTTCTCAAACAGTCACTAGTTCTGAGGAAATGTTCTGATTTGGACAATTATTGCTAATGGTCCCAATTCAGGAAAATACTTCAGCACATGCTTAAATCCATCACTATTGAGGACAGCCCTCAAGCACATGCTTAATTTTGAAGTCAATGGAAAATAAGCACATGTAATTCCTGTCCTGAATAGAAAAGATTTTCCTTTATTGGAACCTGTATATCTAACATGAATTAAAAAAATAAAATAAAAAATAACGAAAAACCCTCTCTACTAAACAAACCATCACATTTAATTCCTATATTTTATCTGGTGATATCAATACATGTTTTCTGAACGCCATTTAGATATTAGTTGGGAGAAAGAAAGTGATTTACCTGCAACATAGGCCCAACAGTCTTTTTATTTGGAATAAGCAAGTAAGTCTGTCAGGACCATCCAACTGCTTAACGAACTGAGAACTTTGTTTAATTAAGTTCTGACACATCCATATCTGGGAAAAGCAAAATGCACAGATTTGATCAAAAACCCTGTAAAAATGAATGCTGTTATTCATTATGGGCTGATAATGATTTCCTCACTCATTTTGAAAAAGCACTTTACTCTACCAGAAGTCCCATTACAGCCAATTCATGGAGAAAGGTATGAGTGAGTATATCATATTTTGGCCTACATAAAATGCTATGAAAAAATGCCATTCATACCATTTTACAGTAAGTTATAAAACGAGATATAGTTTAGCACTGTGAATTATCTAATGAGAATGTGACAAGTCATTAATCAATAAAAAATTTCTCTAATCAGGATTTGATTAAGCCACTGGCACAATAAACCTAAGCCTGGGTCTCCAGCTACTGGAGTCATGTGATTATGTTAGTATGTCAAAAGCTAAACTTTCATTTAAAAAGTAGTTTTTAGCCCTCATGCTGCAAAGAAAAGCTTGAATATGAGAAATGATTATAATTATAATTGAGTCGGCAGACAGCCTGAAGCAATAATCTATAAGCTTTCCTATACATCTGAGATCCACTACTCAAGGAGTCCCTGCCACCGTGGCTGCAGAAGACTGACTGTGAGAAAAGAGAAGAGCGCAGCTGTGACCATTTAGGAATATGTCTGTACAATTTATGAATTCTCTGTGAGATTATGATCCTTATGTGTCTGCAAACTCCACTCTGAATGTGCAGCCTTTTGACTTCTCTATGGTCTGTTTCTCCATGATGGGTTGAGATTCCAAAGATGGTGGAAAAACAGAAAGAGAGTAGCTGATTCTAAGTACCCCATCATTGGAAATCTATACATTCTAGACAAAAGACAGATCCCTGCCCAGAAAAACTGGATTAGCAGGAGGCAAGTCACCTTGATAGCAAAGTCACCTGGCAGGATTTTGTGCTCAAATGGGGAAGCTGGCAAGAGTGTCACCTGACACAGGTGACTGAAGGTTCTAAAAAGAACAGAAGCTGTTGTGCTCATGGGCCATTTTCTCCAGTCCATGAGGGAGAAGCAACCGAGCATGCAACACCTTTTGAGGCTGGGGACTCCCCGCCTGCCTTCCTGGACCCAAACGCAGTGGCAGAACTAACTGATGTACATGTGACACCTTTTCAAGCATATTTATGCAACTGACAAAAGTACCTGTATGACACGAATTTTCACACAGGGCAGAAGATTGAGCCCGCCCTGCACTCAAACAGCAGCAGTGTTTCCTGTTGCACAAGGCTGGGCCTGGCTCCCCACTCCTAATGTTGTGACATGGTGCACGTCACTCACTCAAATTTGGCCTGGCCACCGCTCCGTCATGATGCGCTACTCCACAACCCCATGTGCCAGGCTGCAACACGTGGAGTGAAGAGCTGGGCCCAGCCCTGAAGGATAGAAGCCGCTGCTGCCAGGTGAGTGTGGAGGTAGGCTTGCTCTTCACCCCACCAGCAATGACCCATCCCTCTTCCCCCCCTGCCACCTCCCCAGGTGTAAAACCTGGCTTCACCATTGCCCAGATGGTTCTCCCAAGACTCACAGCACAGGGCTGAACGAGTGAGGGATACTGAAGTTTAAGATGTTTATTTTTGGTATGATATATACTCTCCTGGGCTTTCTGTGATTAAATAAATGGGGCACAAACATGTTAGACTTTGTGTGTTAACTGCTTCACAATGCTGCATGTGCTTGAGTTAAACTGGAACCAGAAGCTTCTTAACTTTGGGAAGGAATTCTCACAGAGGGGTGTGTTTAAGTAATTGGGGTAATTCAGGGGTCAGTGCTGCTCCTGGGGGCTAAAGGCAGATGGGCGGAGAAACTTCATTTCCAAGAAGGGGAACAGACGGAGAATCAGCGCCAAGGAAACGTGCCAAAGAGGGCAAGGAAGGGCCCAATGATGCAGACTGCTAAGATTCTAGAAGCTTGACACATCCTGGCGACCCAGAACAGCAGAGGCTTGGACTTCCTTCACAGCTGTCCTAGTGAGCAGCCATGAGAGGCACTTGCTAGGATCTATGACAGCAGCAAATCCGACTCATCCATCCAAGCAAAAACTTCTCAACTGCTGAGACAGGTACTTCCCCCCACCAACCCTGCCGCCACTCCTGCTGCTCGGTGGGGAGGGGGAGAAGAGGACCCCATAATGCTACCCCACCTCTCTGAGAGGGGAGGGAGATGCCCTGCCACCACCACTCCAAATAGAGACAGGACAATGGCAGGCCCCTTATTATGTGTGCCTGGTATGCCCCAGGTTGCCTTAATTTGACCCTGTAGTTACAGTGAGGTAAACTACATTTAAAAGGTTCTCTTTATGAACCTCTTATGTGGCAATCACAATTTCTAGGTGTGTGGGGGGGGGGGGGGGATCTTGTTCCACACGTGGGTTATGCACGCTTACAGCACTTTACTGCTCTATTATCTTCAGTGTAGCATTTAAAAATGCTACATGTTTTTCAAATATTTAACAGAACATTTTAAAATATGCATCAAATAGTTTATTATTTTTCCCTAACTCCTCAAATTTAAAGTATTTTGTATGAAGCTTCATAATATATACCCCCCCACCCCAAAAAAGAACTGACTATAAAAGAGTACATATCAAGGACAAATAGTGTGCTCAACAATTAGAAATTCTCTTCTTGTTTTCTTTCCTTGGCCTGGATTTACTGAAAGTTTTAGGATTCTTTTAACGTTTGAGGCATTTTCTTTGATGTCTTTATTAATTACTCATGTCCTCTGAAGTTAGTGTAATTAGGTTATTCTTTCAATGGGAAATATCTCCCAGACTTGATTACACTGCATTAGTACCTTCACAGAGAGAAAATACTGGGTAATAAAGGGCTGTTTAATTGAGAAAAAAAGGCGTAACAAGAACGAGTGGCAGAAAACTGAGGCTAGACAAAGTCAAAAGAGAAATAAGGCAGATTTTTAACAGTGAGGGCAATTAACCAATGGCACAAACTCGCAAAGGAAGTGGTGGATTCTCCATCTTTTGATATCTTCAAATCAAGACTGGATGTCTTTCTGGAAGACATGCTTCAGCCAAACATGAATTATTAGGCTCAATACAGGGGTACCTGAGTGAAATTTAAGGGCCTGTGATATATAGGAAGTTAGACTATATGATCTAGATTAGCAATTATCTTTGAAAAGTCATGGAAAACGGGAGACATTCCAGAAGACTGGAAAAGGGCAAATATAGTGCCAATCTATAAAAAGGGAAAGAAGGGCAACCCATGGAATTACAGACCAGTCAGCTTAACTTCTGTACCCGGAAAGATAATGGAGCAAATAATTAAGCAAGCAATTTGCAAACATCTAGAAAATAATATGGTGATAGGTAACAGTCAGTATGGATTTGTCAAAAACAAATCTTGCCAAACCAACCGATAGCTTTCTTTGACAGGGTAATAAGCCTTCTGGCCAGGGGGGAAGCGGTAGACGTGGTGTATCTTGACTTTAGTAAGTCTTTTGATACTGTCTTGCCTGACCTTCTCATAAACAAACTAGGGAAACACAACCTAGATGGAGCTACTATAAGGTGGGTGCATAACTGGTTGGAAAATCGTTACCAGAGAGTAGTTATCAGTGGTTCACAGTCAAGCTGGAAGGGCATAACGAGTGGGGTCCCGCAGGGATCGGTTCTGTTCAATAGCTTCATCAATGATTTAGATAATGGCACAGAGAGTACACTTATAAAGTTTGCAGATGATACCAAGCTGGGAGGGGGTGCAACTGCTTTGGAGGATAGGATTAAAATTCAGACTGATCTGAACAAACTGGAGAAATGGTCTGAAGTAAATAGGATGAAATTCAATAAGGACAAATGCAAAGTACTCAACTTAGGAAGAAATAATCAGTTGCACACATACAAAATGGGAAATGACTGCCTAGGAAAGAGTACTGCGGAAAGGATACATTGTCCTGGATATGAGTCAACAGTGTGCCCTTATTGCCAAGAAGGCTAACAGCATTTTGGGCTGTATAAGTAGAAGCATTGCCAGCAGATCGAGGGACGTGATTATTCGCCTCTATTCGGCATTGGTAAGGCCTCATCTGGAGTACTGTATCCAGTTTTGGGTCCCACACTACAAGAAGGATGTGGAAAAATTGGAAAGAGTCCAGTGGAGGGCAACAAAAATTAGTAGAGGGGTGGAGCACATGACTTATGAAGAGAGGCTGAGGGAACTGGGATTATTTAGTCTGCAGAAGAGAAGAATGAGGGCGGGATTTGATAGCTGCTTTCAACTACCTGAAAGGGGGTTCCAAAGCGGACGGCTCTAGGCTGTTCTCAGTGATGGCAGATGACAGAACAAGGAGCAATGGTCTCAAGTTTCAGTGGGGGAGGTTTAGGTTAGATATTAGGAAATACTATTTCACTAGGAGGGTGGTGAAGCACTGGAATGGGTTACCTAGGGAGATGGTAGAATCTCCTTCCTTAGAAGTTTTTAAGATCAGGCTTGACGAAGCCCTGGCTGGGATGATTTAGTTGGGGATTGGTCCTGCTTTGAGCAGAGAGTTGGACTAGATGACCTCCTGAGGTCCCTTCCAACCCTGATATTCTATGATTCTAAGGGATCTGGGGGTCATAGCGGATCACAAGCTAAATATGAGTCAACAGTGTAACGCTGTTGCAAAAAAAGTGAACATCATTCTGGAATGTATTAGCAGGAGTATTGTAAGCAAGACATGAAAAGTAATAATTCTGCTCTACTCCGCACTGATTAGGCCTCCACTGGAGTATTATGTCCAGTTCTCGGCACCACATTTCAGGAAAGATGTGGACAAACTGGAGAAAGTCCAAAGAAGAGCAACAAAAATGATTAAAGGTCTAGAAAACATGATCTATGAGGGAAGATTGAAAAAAATGGGTTTATTTATTCTGGAGAAGAGACAACTGAGGGGGGACATGATAACAGTCTTCAAGTACAGAAAATGTTGTTACAAGGAGGAGGGAGAAAGTGTTTTTCTTAACCTCTGAGGATAGGACAAGAAGCAATGGGCTTAAATTGCAGCAAGGGCGCTTTAGGTTGGACATTAGGAAAAACTTCCTGTCAGAGTGGTTAAGCACTGGAATAAATTGTCTAGGGAGGTGGTGGAATCTCCATCATTCAGGATTTTTAAGATCAGGTTGAACAAACACCTGTCAGAGATGGTCTAGATAATACTTAATCCTGCTTTGAGTGCATGAGACTGGACTAGATGATCTCTCGAGGTCCCTTCCAGTTCTATGATTCCTATGATCCAATGGTCCCTCCAGCCTTAAACCTCTCTGAATCTATGAAACACCTTAATGTCATCTGAAAAGGTCAGGGTTAATTACCAATTCCCTAAAATAAATATATATATATATATCATTAAAAATAGTCTAAGTAAATGTTGTTCACATTTCAGGTTCTATAGCTGTAGAACAGAATGAGAAGGCGGTGAGATTGCTGCAACAGGAAACAGGTATGAATAATATCATGGCTGCTCAAGCGATTTGTTGGGATAAGAAAAGAATACCTTGAACACATGACAATTTTTGCAAGAAGACCTGAATACCGGTCTGAGTGATATGGACTGGGAAATAGCACGTATTAACATCAAAAATAGTCTAGCAGCAGGTTTTTAAAATAAGTATTATCTGATCCCCTATACAGGCAAAATGTTCAGGTAATAAATGTAGGGAAAAACATAGGCAGAAGGTGATGATTAAGCACATGACCTAGGACTGTAGAAAATGCAACGATTTTCAGGTATAATTTTAAGAAGGTCAGCTTTTAGGCATATATTCAGTAGTGAACTCTACCCTAGGACTTACTAGTTAAGAAATGACAGGGTTAAAGAAAGTGCTGAGGAAATGGGACAGTGGGGCTAACCACTTTCATCATATGCAATTAGGTTAGACATTGGATAACTAGTGAACCACTGGGAAAACAGGAATGGCTATCCCTCTTAGCTCAGAATATAAACCAAGCACAGTGTGTAGGGTAAATGCAAGGTACAAGAAAATATTATAATCTAGAATGTATGAACTGGTTAAAAGATCTTATTACTGAACATATTGGCTTTCAGAAGAGTTGTGTAAATTTATAGAATTACAGGGTCAACTAGTTTATTCCCCCCTTCCACCATACAATCTGCATGACCATTACACCTCTTTTCCTGTTGATTTTCTCCTTTGATAACGACTGGGAATTTTTCAAACCCTATGTTTTAATAGAGCATATGCAAACATAATCACCTTTTTCTAACTTCTTTTATATGCACCTACACCATCACTGTCAGTAGACTGTGCTCTGGGAAAAGCATGATTAACCCCTTGGTAGCAGGGGAAGCTTGCTTTTCAATGTTGCAGAAAAATAATATCTGTATTAGTCCTTTAAAATTCTCAGAGCTAGGCTAACAGACTAAACAGCTATGTCTTGTCTTAGTCTATGTTTTGTGACATAGAATATAGACTGTTAAATAAATGAACAATTTTAATATATTATCTTATACATATGCAGGCACACGAAATGCACAAGGCACTTTACACAACACAGACTAAGACATATTAGCATATTCTTCACTGAGAAAGAAGGAGGTTCCTCATCTGAAAAGTTTTAAGGTACGATAAATGTTCATCCCATCTTTAGAAGTTGAAACTGAAAAAGTTTTAAACTTCCGACAAGGAAAAAGTGTATTCTTCATATATTTTAAATTTTCAAACCGTCACAATAGTTTCATATTCATTTACTTTTATGTTTAAATCCTTCTTCCTTGCAGGATTTAGACTTCTGCAGAGACATGCTATCCTTATCAGTAACTGCAGAAAACTCAACGACTTCACATAAACTTGTGGAAAGAGAAGAAGCTACAGAAAACTGAAGGGAAAAAAAAAAAGAAACAATGCTAACAGCTACAATATTTTCATACAGTGGTGGTTCACTCTGAGTGCAATTTTTTTTCTTATGAGTTATGTATACCATTTATGCTGCTATTCACAATGGTTTCTCAAACTTCCCACTGACCTTTAATATTTAATTATACACGTGAAAAGTGGATTTGTGCTATTTCATCTGAATTGGCATTCAATAGGAAGTACAAAGAAGAAAGCTAGCCATCAAAATCCATCAATTTTGCTCTCTTTGAAACTGGATTAAAAAAGAGGGCTACAGAACAGCCACATTTCTAACAAATGGATCAAAAGGATAACTAAGCCTGTTCTGCAGCCACCCACTTATTTCTGCTGAATGAAGCAATTAGTGATGAAGTGACTAAAAAACATGCAAGAAATAAAACTAACTACAGTAGAGTAAAATATGTACTGGCACTCACCAAACGCTTAGAATCCTCTTTCTGTCTATAAAAAAACAGAAGTTGACGTACTAAAAGGGTCAGATTAGCTCCACTGGCAGTGGAGACAGTTCCTCCAGATTGTGCCAGATTAGCACAGCGATCGAATTCACTTCTTTGGATGGAGTACTTAAAAGTTAAAAATAAATTAAAATTATGCTCTGACAACACATTAAAATATAAATGCAGGATTTTAAGCTATTCATTTTGAGTTTCCATCTTATCTGACAGGTAAAATGAAGGTACTATTCTGATGTTACATATTTGTTAAGAGTCCAAGTTAGACAAATCCCCTCCACAGCATTATGCTGATTCTTTGTTTACAATT
This sequence comes from Eretmochelys imbricata, assembly GCF_965152235.1. Classification (NCBI taxonomy): domain Eukaryota; kingdom Metazoa; phylum Chordata; order Testudines; family Cheloniidae; genus Eretmochelys; species Eretmochelys imbricata. Next base: position 249,901,502 of record NC_135573.1, read on the forward strand.
TGTCCTGAAGACCCATGTTAAGAAATACCATTTAATATAAACTTGTTTTGAACCAGCCCACTCTGTTAGCCAGTTCATAAACATAAACAACCCTTTTGCAGAATAACTGACCCAGTGCTGTCTTAAAGAAGCCCCTTCCAAATCAACCTATCACCTAAATTATATGAAGAAACATGTTTGTGCATCACACACTAGAAGTGCCATTTCAATCACTTGAAACATATTGGCCCAATTTTCAGAGGTGCTAAGCAACCCCAGCTTCTCTTCATGTAAACAGGAACTGCAAGAACATGGTCCTGCAATGCCCTTATGCATGTGCTTTAACTTTGAAAACATGAATATTCCCACTGAAGTCAATGCTCAACAATGCCCTTTAAAAATAAGGCCAAACTGAGAATAAAACCAACTCTTGCATTTCACTTTTCTTATATGGGTTTGCACCATACTTACCAAAGGAAGCTAGCAATATCAAAGTTTCTCAACAGAAATGGCTAGGACTATAGTATTAAGAAACCCCAGCTTCAATTAAATTGTTTTACACATTTATTTTATCACAATTTCTCTCTCAATTGATGAGAAAAATACCTACTTGGTACTTTCTGGCCCTGTACCCCCGAACGAAGGACTGGATGATTATTGCATTTTTCAGCCTTCGTCTTTCTTCCTATAAAATGAAAGAAATAAGGTAGTCAAAAATAAAGGATGCAAAACTGAATCTTGCTTCTATAATTTTGTCATATATATTTATATTCAAAGATATTTTTATTTTTTTATACTCTGTCCAATTTGCTTTTTCTGTATGTTTGCATATTTCTGAAAATTAAATATATCTTTATCAAAATAAGAGAAAGGTGCCTGTGACTTAAACATTAGTGACATACACATATACATAATTTAGTCCTGCTCAGGAAGAGATTCCTTTTGTTTGTAAAGGCAATGTAAATTTATAGCAGGATAAGCAATTTTTAATAATCAATAAGAATTATATGAAAAAATGTCATGATTTCAAGAACAGAAGAGGAGTTTTCATATCTTATTAAACATAGTGTTTTAACACCACACTTTTCAATGACTGATTTAAATCTGATAATACCGTTTACTGGCAAATGAAGTGTAAAAATACAATTAGGAAGGCCAAAGAAGAATTTGAGGAACAGCTAGCCAAAGACTCAAAAAGTAATAGCAAATTTTTGTTTCAGAACATCAGAAGCAGGAAGCCTGCTAAACAACCAGTGGGGCCACTGAACGATCGAGGTGCTAACGGAGCACTCAAGGACAATAAGGCCATTGCGGTCTTCACGGTGGAGGATGTTAGGGAGATTCCCAAACATGACCCATTCTTTTCAGGTGACAGCTCTGTGGAACTGTCCCAGATTGAGGTATCATTAGAGAAGGTTTTGGAACAAATTGATAAATTAAACAGCAGTAAGTCACCAGGACCAGATGGTATTCACCCAGGAGTTCTGAAGGAACTCAAATGTGAAACCACAGAACTACTAACTGTAGTCTGTAAACTATCATTTAAATCAGCTTTTGTACCAGATGACTGGAGGATAGCTAATGTGAAGCCAATTTTTAAAAAGGGCTCCAGAGGTTATCCTGGCAATTACAGGCCTGTAAGCCTGACTTCAGTACCAGGAAACTGGTTGAAACTATAATAAAGAACAATATTGTCACACGTATAGATGAACATAATTTGTTGAGGAAGAGTCAACATGGTTTTAGTAAAGGGAAATCATGCCTCACCAATCTACTAGAATTCTTGGAAGGGGTCAAAAAGCATGTGGACAAGGATGATCCAGTGGATATAGTGTACTTAGATTTTCAGAAAGCCTTTGACAAGGTCCATCACTAAAGGCTCTTAAGCAAAGTAAGCTGCCATGGGATAAGAGGGAAGGTGCTCTCATGGATTGATAACTGGTTAAAAGATAGGAAACAAAGGATAGGAATAAGTGGTCATTTTTCAGAATGGAGAAAAAGTAAATAGTGGTGTCCCATTCAATATATTGATAAATGATCTGGAAAAAGGGGTAAACAGTGAGGTGGCAAAATTGCAGATGATACAAAACTGCTCAAGATAGTTAAGTCCCAGGTAGACTGCAAAGAGCTACAAAGGGATCTCTCAAAACTGGCTGACTGGGCAACAGAATGGAAGATGAAATTTAATGTTGATAAATGCAAAGTAATGCACATTGGAAAACATAATCCCAACCATACATATAAAATGATGGGGTCTAAATGAGCTGTTACCACTCAAGAAAGAGATCTTCGAGTCATTGTGGATCGTTCTCTAAAAACATCCACTCAATGTGCATCGGCAGTCAATAAAGCAAACAGAATGCTGGGAATAATTAAGAAAGGGATAGATGATAGGACAGAAAATATCAAGTTGCCTCTATATAAATCCATGGTATGCCCACATCTGGAATACTTTGTGCAGATGTGGTCGCCCCATCTCAAAAAATATATATTGGAATTGGAAAAGGTTCAGAAAAGGGCAACAAAAACGATTAGGGGTATGGAACGGCTTCCGTATGAGGAGAGATGAATAAGACTGGGACAAAAGTCTTGAAAAAGTCAGCCTGAAAAAGAGACGGCTAAGGGGAGATATGATTGAGGTCTATAAAATCATGACTGGTGTAGAGAAAGTAGATAAGGAGGTGTTGTTTACTCCTTCTCCTAACACAAGAATTGGGGCCACCAAATGAAATTAATAGGCAGCAGGTTTAAAACAAATAAAGTATTTTTTCACACAATACACTATCAACCTGTGGAACTCCTTGCCAGAGGATGTTGTGAAGGCCAAGACCATAACAGGGTTCAAAAAAGAACTAGATACATTCATGGAGGATAGGTCCATCAATGGCAATTAGCCAGAATGGGCAGAAATGGTGTACCTAGCCTCTGTTTGCCAGATGCTGGAATGAGCGACAGGGGATGGATCACTTGATGATTACCTGTTCTGTTCATTCCCTTGGGGGCACCTGGCACTGGCCACTATTGGAAGACAGGATACTAGGCTAGATGGACCTTTGGTCTGACCCAATAGGGCCATTCTTATGTTTACCCTTTGACCCAAGTGGTTAGCCAAAGTTCAGGGCCTTTTAGGGTTGTTTCTGTTAGGATAAGAAATAGATTATATCAGTCAGGTATATTCTTGGTGTACTCTTACTGCCTCTAAAGGGATCCTTTGCTTCTGAGAGGAAGATGAGATCTGGTGCTTCAGACCCAGGGACATGGCATGGAGATAGAGAAAGACACTTCCTCTTCGCACAAAAATTAGAGAAGATGAGGAATGTTTTATGGAGTCTTCTCAGCACTCAGAAATGTCTTAAAGTATCATTTCCTTAAAGAGACTTAATTTCTGCAAAAAAATTAAGCAGAAAGCCAAGCTGGCTCAGATATTCTGGAAGAAGTTTAATAGTTTCTACTGCTAGCACAGCCAATTAAGGTGATAAGAAGTATTCGATGGAAGTGCATATAGATTACATTTCCATTCATACCTGTACTATTTGGTAGGATGCATTTATTCGGGCAGGGGGAGAGGAGGAGGATAAAACTGCAGGTAATTGGGTAAGTAACTCTCAAAGGCAATGGCTGAGGACAGGGGAAGTAGGGAAATCGGGTAACAGCAAAATCAGTGAGGGTTACTTGAGGACAGGTCAAAATTTTTCCTTTTTTTTTTTTTTTTAAAAACTACTGTGACAAACCCATACCCGCTTACATTTTTACAGCCTACTCAGACAAAAAAAAGAAGTCTCCATGTGACATTTGATGCTATTTAAAAGTTTGCTGTAGACAGACAAGCCATTCTTATTATCCTAATTAACCAGTGATTAATTTACCAAATATGCCTTTGTCCTGTTTTCTAAGACAAGCCATTTTTGAGATGAGATGTCAAAAAAAGGCATTAAAAGAATTTCAGAAAAACACGATCCAACATCTACAGTATGATTTTGAATCCCAGGTCCCCAAACAGACTGACTGACTATTCCAAGATTTGAGCAAATTAATTCCGTGCTGGCCCCAGACCAAAACACAAAATGTGAAACATCAAAGATTTTAAGGTTTTAATGGATGGAAGGACAAAGTTAGGAAAAATTCTCAACCTCAACTATGGAGATGCACCACCTCTCCATAATATCACAGGGTGAAATTATGCAGCAAGGCAGATATATTTTCCCTCTCTGCAGGTATGGGTTTCATCCTAGAATACATAATTGTCAATTAGTGACCCATAACTGTGAGTGTTTGAAGTCTGAGGTCACTACTGAGATTTCACTGCATGCACTTTTTCAAAGCCCATAACTGATTTTATTCTCAAAGGACTCATTCTTTAAAAAAAAAAAAAAAAAAAAACTCTTCTATAAAGGGACTTTTATTTCATCCTGTAAAACTAATATATGTGGAGATTAGGGTTGTCAAGCGATTAAACAAATTAATCGTGATTAATTGTGCGATTAAAAAAATCACAATTAATCGTGTTATCAATCACGCTGTTAACCAATAATACAATACCATTTATTTAAATATTTAGGATGTATAATTTTTGAAATGTATTGATTTCAATTACAACACAGAATAGAAAGTGAACAGTGCTTGCTTTATATTTATTTTTGATTAAAATATTTGCATTGTAAAAAACAAACAGTATTTTTTAATTCACCTCATACAAGTACTACAATGCAACCTCTTCACCATGAAAGTTGAACATTCAAATGTAGAATTATGTACAAAAAAAATCTGCATTCAAAAATAAAACAATGTAAAACTTTAGAGAAGTGGTGGGCAATTTGTGGCCCGTCAGGGTAATCTGCTGGCGGGCCTCCAGACCGTTTATTTACATTTGCACGGCAGCCCACAGCTCCAGTGCAAATGTTCCCGGACAATGGGAGCTGTGGGAATATATCTGAAAATGTAGAAAAACATCCACAAATATTTAATAATTTTCAATTGGCATTCTATTGTTTAACAGTGCGATTAATCACAATTAATTTTTTGAGTTAATAGCATGAGTTAACTGCAATTAATTGACAGCCCTAGTGGAGCTATACATTATACACATATTTGTGATACATACACAAAGTATATGCCTATAATATACCCGTACACAGTGCTTTGTTTCTGATGCAAGTATTAGCAGCTGAATGAGTGTGTTAGCCACTTATCACTCAGCAAAAAGTTTCTGAAACACAGAATAGTACTTTTGCACGTTGGTAAGGACTGACAGATCATAAATGGGAGTAGTAATTTAAGATACCAGATTGCATGTGTAAATTCAGTACATAACTGTGCATCCAACTTAAAAATCAATCCTTTTAGATCTCAAAACCCAGTAACTAATATAAAAAATAGTGAATTACAATAGAACTTGTTAGCAGTCTCGCAAAAAAACAAAAGCACAGGTTTATGAGTCAAATGTTCTTGTTTATGGTCTTTATCAGTATGTAAACTATTCAGGTACACATTGTTGTCTGAGACCAATTATCTAAACTTAAAGGGGTATTTTCACCCCCTTTTAAAATATGGGGAAGGTCAAACAAAAATGAATCCTTTCACTTTCCACTTACTTGGTATCATTTTATTGCCAAGTTTGTTCATTGAAACAACTATGTTTGGAAAACGGTATTTTCACCGTTCCAGTTTACATTCTTTTCATAGGTGATTTTGGAGTAATTAGTTATGGCAGCAAATTAATGTCACAACACAGGATAATGATTTAATTGCAGGCTCAAGCATCATTATCATAATAATTATCATCCCTACTCCTTATAGAGCATTTTTCATCAGTAGATTTCAAAGTACTTTACAAAGGAGGTCAGTATCATTCTCTTTACAGATGGGGAAACTGAGGCACAGAAAGGGGAAGAAGCCAGTGTCAGAGTCTTGTATAGAACCTAGGTCTCCTGAGTCCCAGTTCAGAGGAATCGAGGACAAGGGAGGCGTAAGGAGAAAATTCCTGGCCACATAAATTCCTTTTTCCATTAAGGGCCTGATCCAATTCTCATTGAAGTCGTTGGCAAAACTTGCATTGATTTCCATGGGTATTGCATCAGACACTAAATACTTTTTTTAAAAAAAGTAAATAGTTCTTATAGAAGAATATTCATATCGGGGAAATCTAGGGGGAAAAGTTTAAATGGTTCTGTTGATTCTGATATATGGAAGAACAAAATGTACATAGAAAGTTCACAAACTGAAAAAAATCCTATAGAATAATTTCAAGTAAAACTCTACTAAAGTACAAAATTTCAAAGTGTAACTATCATCAGGCTGAACAAAATTACAGCGTACATGCAAGCTGTTGTTTTCCACAACACTATCTCTATTTTACCTCTCGTTTACGCCTTTCTTCCTGGGTACGATGCAGAAGAGAAGCCTTTTCTTCCTAGAAGGGGACCAAAAAAAGCTGCTGTAGTGTTTTCACTCAAAAGTTCAGGTATTTGCATAAAGTAATAGACATTTTTAAATGGTTCACAGTGCAGAATACATTCCATATTCAAGGAAATGCAAAAAAGTGACCTATTAGCATTTTCGCTGTTATGGGCCCAGATCTGATGCAATTTCATTTCCTATTAGCTATCTACTTCTACCTATCCACTTGGTACTTATATGGCCGCCATCACCATCCATCTGAAGGTTCACTAACATTAATGAATTTATACTCAGAACACCTCCCTGTAAGTTTGGGAAATATCCCTATTTTACAGATGGGAACCTGAGGCAGAGAGAGAGATTATTACTCACTCTAGCAAGGTACTTTAAAAGGTGGTTCAAAAGAAATTAACTGTCAGCCCATAACTTCTGACTGAGTTACAAAAGTCCTCAAATCCTGATTTTAAAACTTCAAGTTAGAGAGATTCCACCATTTACTCTAGTTCAAATCAGCAAGTGACCCAGGCCCCACACTGCAGAGGAAGGCAAAAAACCCTCAGGGTCTCTGCCAATCTGACCACCTATTCCTCTAAAGACAGTATTTTAATTTCCAAAGAGACCATTAGAGTCATTGGTCTCCAAAGAGAAATGTTTCCGCATATTTTAAACACAATAAAAAAAGATTAAAAAAAAATTCTATCATTCAACTGGAAAGAAAGCCTCTCACACTGGCACGGTAAAAGTTTCTGACTATACCATGTAAAAAAACAACTGAAGTTAATAATATGCCATGAGTTAAGTATATAAAAGGGTAATTTTGATAGTATGAACCAAGTATAAATTAATTGATAAATTGAGTGTTCAGGATATACCCTTACAGATTACCTCTTTTCTCGCAATTGATATCCAGTGGACTACTAGCTTTGGCGCCTGATGAAACATTCTTAGTATCAAACTCCTGCACAGAAACACAATCCCAGTGACACCAACTACCTATCAATCTGTTTCACTCTGCAGACAGAGCCAATAAGAAAATGCTCCTGCTCTGACACATGTACACTTGTAATTTCTCACATTTCAGGGCTGGAGGGAAAAACAGGAGAGAAACAGAAAAAGGAAGACATACCTGGCTAAAGATGAATGTGAGTGGGTGAGGGATGAAGAGAGGGAGACGGGAAAGAGACAGCATAATACATGAAAAATGGGTTGAAAAGAGATACATGGACAGAAAAAAATGGCAAGAGGGAGTGGAGGCCCAAAACCATATTCTCCTTATAGTCTGGGTTTGTTTGTATAAAAAGATCTTCTACACTTTCCACAGTATGTGTCCGATGAAGTGAGCTGTAGCTCACGAAAGCTTATGCTCAAATAAATTGGTTAGTCTCTAAGGTGCCACAAGTACTCCTTTTCTCACCACTTAAGACATTTTTAAAAATTTGACTCCGTAAAGAAGCAGTAAACAAAGACAAAAAAAACAAAAACAAAGAGTCAGCTACTCCAATTCTAACATGTATGCTCTATGACTAAAAACTTTTGGGGAAAATCTTAGTAATTATTTGTATTACAAGTGCATTTTTATCTATCTAGTTATATTTCTTTGCTTTTGCACTAAGCAGTTACAAAATCTATCACAGTAGACAGAATCAGACAGTCAGAAACTAATATAACCGTGGATATCTGCAATCTCATTACTGGTGCTGAGTCATACTTGGCTTCTGTCATCTAGGGTGTCAACTAGTTTGCTGACAGCTATTAGATGGTATTCTAAACTCCCTCCCCTGGCATACAGCAGTGGCCTGAGATACTGGCATACTGGACAGTCACCTAGGTTTTAACACTGCAGGGGGCTCCAAAATCATCTCCACCTCATGCTATCTCCCTTCTTTTCTGCCTCATTGCTGCTATTTATGAGCATCTATCAGATGCTGCTGCTGCCACCTCATTCCCTTGCTGGATAGTCCACCAGCCACTTCTCAATTGCAGCAGCATGTATTTCTCATGTTTGCTCCACATTTGGAAGTCTCAGATGCAGGGGGCATGCAGCTGCAGTTCCTGCCTTGGCTCCTTCGGTCTAAATCTAAGAGTCTTTAGGCTGGTTATGGCCCAAGCAAGAAGACAAGGAGAGCGGACACATAAACCTGGGGAGGGAAGAGTGTAAGGAAGCCAGAAAAAGAGGCTGGCAACCTTAAAGATCTCTATGACTTACGAATGAAAGAAACCCTTGAACCCTTCACCATTATCAAATATGCAGGTCAAATATGTGCAGTTTAAATCTCTATCATGCAACAATTGAGTGAAAAACAAAATCAGGAAAACAAAATTCCTGTCCTCTCCTTCATGTCACCGATTTGAACTGCTATCTTTAGAGGGACTGTTCTTACATATTATTTACGATACACTGCAAATCATTGTTACTGAGGGAAGTTGTGCAAAGAGATGAGTTTTCCACGGCACCCTAAAAAAGGTAAGTGGAGAGACATGCCAGCTGGCAGTTCTTCTTCACACTTAAGACATGGACTGTGTCTGTGTGTTTCATACCACATGGAGCACAATGTCAGCACTTAATAAATAATAATCTCTGTTCCACCCATTCTTTCTTCCAGTGGAGAGTCAGAGCTGAGGCCACTCTCCCCTGCAGCAAAGGTGGCCAGAAACCATTTTTGCAGGCTCTCCAGATGTAGTGTACTGAGCCTGGGAAAGTCGAGTTTCAGAAGCCCTTTATGACCACACAAGTGGCTGCTGTACCAGTCAAGAAAAATCAAAAACTTGATATGATGCAGTCCCAGAGGCAGGAAAGTACAGCATGAAAGAGTCCTAAATTTTGAAGTGAAAGCAGACAGTAGCTTCAGACATCTGGAATCCTGTATATTTCACTTATCAAGCACAGGAAGAAGATAAGCAGAGCAGAGCCAAGCAGAAGAAAGGTAGACAAAGCACAAGGACAAAGACAGAAGCAAGATGACAAAAAATAGACATGCAAAGACAAAATGGAGCAGACAAAACAGAACAGCAGATGAAGACAATGACACAGGCAAGAAAGTTGAAGGAGAGACCAGAGAAACAGAGAAGTGAAGGAAGCAGGCAGAGGACAAAGCATATTATAGAAAGAAAGGCTCACAGCAAGAAAAATCAGTGATTACAGCAGAAGAGACACTTTTTTAAAGTAACATTTAGAATACCAGTGGATAACAGTTTGTAGCTTCTGTAGGCCATGCTTACTACACACAACCATCACTCCCTCAAAACTCTGTCTGCCACTCTCCCTTCCCCCCTTATTTCAAAAACTCCCTGCAACTCCCTCCAGTCTCTCCTGGGACAGGAGTTCTGTGTGCCCCTATTCCCCCCACTGTGCCCAAGGCTCTGTCTGCGCCCCAATCATACCTTTACCCATACAAGGAAGTCTGTATGCCCCTTTCCCCAACCTTCCTATACCAGGGTCTCCCAATCTCCCCCCTGCCAGGGATTGTGTACATGCCCTAATTCCCCACACATCCTCCTGCCATTATTCTTCTTTCTGTCTGGGAGATAAGACATTCAGGGTGTCAACACGTTAAACTCTATTGGGAGGATAAGCAGAGATGAAATGGTGGGATTGTTATGCTGGGAAGCATTACTGGTGCCATCAACCAGTTATTTGATCTACACACAATTGCATCGGTGTCTAAAGATGTGGCTGTGCTACTCAGATGTCAGGGGCTCCATATGTCCTCCATTTTTCCTCTTTCAGTTTCGATTTTCACCAAAATCAATAAGGTTCTGTCCACTGGTGCTGAGAACATTCCCTAAAATTTTGGAATTGATTAGACGTGGCATTCAAAAGTTAATACATTACATACAGCCATGAAGTTGAGTGTTTTAAGGCCTTTGCTAGGTTCACCAGTTACATTTTAAAACCTAGGTTTCAGAGCAGCAGCCACGTTAGTCTGTATCCGCAAAAAGAGCAGGAGTACTTGTGGCACCTTAGAGACTAACACATTTATTAGAGCATAAGCTTTCGTGGGCTACAGCCCACTTCATCGGATGCATAGAATGGAACATATAGTAAGAAGATATATATATACATACAGAGATGGTGGAAGTTGCCATAAAAACTGTATGAGCTATTATCAGCAGGAGAACACTTTTGTAGTGATAATCAAGATGGCCCATTTAGACAGTTGACAAGAAGGTGTGAGGATACTTAACATGGGGAAATAGATTCAATATGTGTAATGACCCAGCCACTCCCACTCTTCATTCAAACCCAAATTAATGGTATCTAGTTTGCATATTAATTCAAGCTCAGCAGTTTCTCGTTGGAGTCTGTTTCTGAAGCTTTTCTATTGCATAATTGCCACCCTTAAATCATTTACTGAGTGGCCAGACAGGTTGAAGTGTTCTCCTACCGGTTTTTGAATGTTATGATTTCTGATGTCAGATTTGTGCCAGCAATGCTCCTCTGCCATGTACAATGGCCAAACCGGACAGTCTCTACACAAAAGAATAAATGGACACTGAGCTTGAATTAATATGCAAACTAGATACTATTAATTTGGGTTTGAATGGAGACTGGGAGTGGCTGGGTCATTACACATATTGAATCTATTCCCCTATGTTAAGTATCCTCACACCTTCTTGTCAACTGTCTAACTGGGCCATCTTGATTATCACTACAAAAGCTTTTTTCTCCTGCTGATAATAGCTCATCTTAATTAATTAGCCTCTTACAGTTTGTATGGCAACTTCCACCTTCTCTGTGTGTGTGTGTATATATATAAAATATCTCACTATATATTCCAATCTACGCATCCGATGAAGTGGGCTGTAGCCCACGAAAGCTTATGCTCTAATAAATTGGTTAGTCTCTAAGGTGCCACAAGTACTCCTTTCAGAGTAACAGCCGTGTTAGTCTGTCTTTGCAAAAAGAAAAGGAGTACTTGTGGCACCTTAGAGACTAACCAATTTATTTGAGCATGAGCTTTCGTGAGCTACAGCTCACTTCATCGGATGCATACTGTGGAAACTGTGTGTATATAATGTCTACTGCAGTTTCCACAGTATGCATCCGATGAAGTGAGCTGTAGCTCACGAAAGCTCATGCTCAAATAAATTGGTTAGTCTCTAAGGTGCCACAAGTACTCCTTTTCTTTTTACAAGTACTCCTGTTCATTTTAAAACCTAGAAATGGCAAGTTGATAATTTAAAAAAAAAAAAAACACAACAACTGGCTGCACTGCATTATACATCAAGGGAAAGCTTGCAGTTTCACTGGTGTATTAAGTAAGATACCAGGGTGGATAAAAATCAATGTTTTTTTTCCTAAATAAAAAAAATCGTATTTTTTTTTTATATAAAATGCTTTTTCAGGAAAAAACCTATCTAAAGATAGTTTTCATTAATATACATTATAGCTCAAAGATAACTCATCATGGAATAGGGATTATAAATTCTAGTTCTATAGTATGAGACAATATATTCATGTAATGTATAGGAAAAATGTTGTAAATGAGTTCCAATAGTTCATGGATTATGGACCCAATTTTATGGGGTTCTAGGAGCTTCTGTATAGATTATTTAGGTTAATCTTTCTATCTACGCAATGGGACTCAGTGCTCAGTCTAGAAGATACCATCAGATATGCTTAGTTTTGCAGTTCTCAAACTGTGGATTTGTATCTGCAGAGATAACATGCTTGTTAACAGCAAAAATGTTTTTTAATACACATATATATATAAAGGTGTGAAATAACAGACCTCAACCCTATTGTCCCTCTACAAATTTGTGTACACAGAGTCAATCCCTTACCTCTCTCTGAAAGTGCAAAGTTTCAAAAAGTTCAATAGAAGATTGTTGGGGGCAGAATAGATCTGAACAAGGAGAAGAAGTCTGGAGATAAATGCGAGAAGGGAGAGACCCGCAGTAGAAACAAAAGTGAAACTGTTTGAGCAGCATATTCCATCCAGAATGCACTTTTATGTAGAAATCCATGATTAAATCAAGTCTTCCTGACTAGTGATTGAAATCATGATTTATACCAATTTGATTTAAATCAAATCCACCCTGTAAGATTCCAATTGATATGATGCTTCAGAAAACAGAGGTGGGTTATTATTGAGTGACCATCAGAAACACCAATACATAATAAACAAGGAAACATTTCTAATTTTGAATTTTCTTCTCCTCATTTTGCTCCACTGTACTGTAGAAAATATGCTCCAGTGTAATGTAAAAAATGATTTCACCAATCCTAAGACTTGACTTTATGGGTTCATGGATCTAAAAAGGTCGAAGAGATGGTCTATAGGAGATGAGAAATTCTTTGGGGCTGGAACTGTCTTTACTATATGTCTGTAAAGCAATGGGACCCTGACCTGACTGGAGCCTCTAGACCAGTGCCTCTCAAGCTATCTAATGTGCGGGACCGGCATTTTTTTTTCCCCAATATGCGCACAGACTGGCAGCCGATGGCTCGCGGACCGACACCGGTCCGCAGACCACCACTTTGAGTAGCACTGCTCTCGACCAGAGGTGGGCAAACTATGGCCCACAGGACCTTCCTGCCCAGCCCCTGAGCTCCTGGCCTGGGAGGCTAGTCCCTGGCCCTTCCCCCGCTGTTCTCAGTGCACCGCGCCACTGGCGCAACACTCTGGGCAGCACAGTTGCAGAACCGCAGCCTGACCTGGTGCTCTGGGCGGCACGGCTGTAGCACCGCCAGCCACCGGTTCTCCAGGCAGCATGGTAAGGAGGCAGGGGGAGTTGGACAGAGGGCAGGGGGGTTCAGGGGTGTGGTTAGAGGTATGGATAGGGGTCGGGGCAGTCAGAGGGCAGGGAACTGGGGGGTTGGATGCGGCAGGGGCCCATTGGGGGTGCAGGAGTTCCGGGGGGACCGTCAGTGGGCAAGAAGCAGGGGGTGTCAGATAGGAGGCAGGGGTCGGGCCACGCCTAGCTGTCTGGGGAGAGACAGCCTCCCCTAACTGGCCCTCCATTCAATTTTGGAAACCCAATGTGGCCCTCAGGCCAAAAAGTTTGCCCGCCCCTGCTCTAGACTCTACTGTAATATAAATAAACAACCGGTTATAATTTTTAGCAGCATGTTATTTGATTTATTATATCAAAACTGGAAAGATGTATGTTTTCCACAGCCTGATAACTAAGTATCTTGTCCAATTTTTCTGAAACTTACAGAAAAAAGTTCATCCTTAAGATTAGAAATTTCATCCCAAATTTTCAAAAAGTACCAAAGGATTGAGAACAACAGGTTAGAATGGAATAGCTTCTGCAACCTTAACTATCGCTTCATAATTTGCAACTTCAATATAAGGATGAGGAAAATTCCCCATGAAGTAGAAGGAAGAAACCCCCCAGAAAATATATGTATTTATAAATTGTTTCTAAGGTTTCCCTGGTGAGATTGTAAGAATACAAGAACAGCATTACCTCGGAACTCTAGATCTATGCAGTGGAAACAGTGTAGTCTACTGCAAAACTTAGGCCTCGACATTACAGAAATATTGGTATGGGCAGTGCCTTATACCAGTTTGGAGTCTGGACTCCACCTCTGCATAAGGGTCTGCCAATGCTGTATCGTTTGCAGGTACAATAAAGCACTGTAATTCTTTCCCAGGGTACCAACACCCAGAACACAAATTTTAATCACAATCTAAAACCCTAGGATCCAGTAATTTAACAGTGATCTGGCGCGCAGTTACAAAGGCAATATAAAATATTTTCTTGTAAAATGCATTTCTAAAAAAAAATTAGATATAATGAAAACCTCTAAATAAAATAAGTTTAAGACTTCCTTTTTGAAAGAAAGGATGAAAAGCTTTCAATCAAAAAACCAGTTGTGTCACATATCACTTTTTATTCCCATTCAAACAGATCCCACAATTCTATAATTCTTACAGATACATATAATTGTAAATCCAGATCCCACAATAAAATCTATTCCAGCAGACCTTTGTGCCTGTTCAGATCTCATTGCAGTACTGGGGCCCTTATTCCTACTGTTTAGCTCACCCATTTCTGTTTATTTCCTAGTGAGTCATTCCACGTGCAGACTACATTATGCAAGCTAAGTACTTTCTCTAGATCCTATCAGTGTACCTCCTATTAAAAAAATACAAGAATTCTCTTTCTTAAAGTGATGTTGTCAATGTAAAAAGTCATACCAATATTATGTGAACAAATTTCTTAGTTCATTATTAAAAATCTCAGATTATTCAAATTGAAAGAATTTTAAAAGCCCAATTTACTTGACACTATTTAAGCTTTATCTTTTCTCATTTCTCCAAGCATCAATTTAACAAACAGATAAAATACCAATGAAGTCAGTTTCACTTTCAGTTTTGTGGTATTGAAATATCTGAGTTACAAACACTGCAGGGGAATATTTATTTTAAAACAGGTGTTGGATTTGTTGTTGTTTTTTAAATTATGATACTATTTAATGGGCTTAAGTTTTATAAAAGTTTGTTTTACAAATTCTACATTTTGGGATAAGCTTGTATTGACAGTGTCCCTTTTAACAGTTTGTCCTGCCAAGTATTACAATATGTCATTACCATGTCAATACCCTGCAAAGAGCTCTCATGGGCAAGTCCCTACTCCCATTCACAAAAAGAAAAGGAGTACTTGTGGCACCTTTGACTTAAATGGGATTCCACACAGGGTCTGGGATCTGCCAACATGGATGCAGTTGCAGGTTTAGCACTCAAGTTTCTGTTGAGGGTAAAAGTTGACCAACCTTGACAATTGGCCAGTACTGTAGATCTGACCTTAATTAATCCAAAGTATTTAAAGCAGCTTTTAGCTGAAATCAAGGACAGCCTAAAGATTTTGGCAGCAGGTCAGCAAAGTGATTCTTTGACCCATCACTTCCCAAACCAACTCTTCCTCCCCCAGATCAGAGGTTCTGTAGCTTCAAGCCTTTTAGACCTCAAAAACAATCTCTGGAGTAGGTATAGAAGGTAGTCCACAAGTAACTCAGAATGTTAGGGGGATTTTTCTTCAACTCTCAACCATGACAATCAGTTTTCAGTTTGAAGACTACCTTTCAAATGAAAAGGCCTAGAAGCTTACTTCAGGTTTCAGAGTAACAGCCGTGTTAGTCTGTATTCGCAAAAAGAAAAGGAGTAATAGTTAAATGAAGACTGAAACTAACAGTGATATTCAAAGGATCTCAAAAGCCAGGGTACCAGTGCGATTTGTAGGAAGACACTACAAAAAATGAAAATAAACCAACTGGTCATCTAATTCTAAATAAATTCTGCATGGATAATAGCTGATCCTGCAAACAAATACACAACTAGTACGACTAGTCCTATTGAAGTCAATGGGACTAAGCATGGAAGTAAACACTACCAGTGGTGTTTGCAGGTCCTTTGATAGAGGATATCATGCAGTCACAGGTTTATTTACAATGAAACATTTAAAAAATTACTAAAAAATTACAACTGAAATCTTCAAAGGAACTCTCTCAGGTACTGTAACATTAGGAACAATTTTTTTTTCTAGCAATCAAGAGGTTTAATGAAATCTAAAACAAAAATTAATGATTTTTTAGTTCAATTAAAAGACTGCATTTAAACATTTCCCTTTAAAAATTACATTCCAGATTATATTAATGCACATGAATCAAAAAGTAAAATGATTTAGAGCAAAACTGAACTAGTCTATTTTTAGTACCCAAGCCAACTCTATACAACCACAGTGATAAATTACATTACATTCAGCATCTTGGATCAAGAAAGCTGTTAGTAACACCAGTAAATAACTCTTTTTAAATATGATTTTTAACTCAGTGTCCCTTTAAGAAAGACCTGCCATTGTACAACACAGTGTAGGCCTATTATCAGGAAGAATCAACTTTTAGGCCCAAATACCTAAATGTCCCTTCCAAATAAATTGACCTATTAAAATGTCCCTTAGGCCTGGTCTACACCTAAAAGTTGTACCAGTATAGATGTTAGTTAGGGAGTAAGATTTTTTTTAAATTTTTTTTAATAGCAGCTATGCCAATATAACGCCTAGTGTGGGACACATTCACTCCAGTATAACTATATTTATGCCAATATAGTTTATGAAACCACACTAGAAGTGTTTTGAAAGTTTAGCTATACCAGTATAACCATACCAGCAAAACATTCCTAGAGCAGACAAGGCCTTAATTTTGGAAGCAGACAGTCTATA
This sequence comes from Eretmochelys imbricata, assembly GCF_965152235.1. NCBI lineage: Eukaryota > Metazoa > Chordata > Testudines > Cheloniidae > Eretmochelys > Eretmochelys imbricata. The sequence goes on from NC_135573.1 coordinate 249,918,047, forward strand.
TACATACTTAAACAGTACCATTTACTTGAACCCTAATCCTGCAATTTTATCAATGTAGGCAGAACCATGCACCCATACAGAGCTTGGCTGGACTTCGATGGAGCTCTGCACTGGTGCCAGGATCTGCCCGAGTGGATTCTTTTGCAGCATTAGAGGTTTGAATTGTATCTTTTTTTAAAAGGTACAAACAACTTGGCGAGGGGAGAGTTAATGTCAAAGAACAGTTCAAACTTTCAGAAAAAATTGACACAAGAAACACGTTTTGGATTTTCAAAAAGAAAAGGAGTACTTGCGGCACCTTAAATTTGTTAGTCTCTAAGGTGCCACAAGTACTAACAAATCTAAGGTGCCACAAGTACTCCTTTTCTTTTTGCGAATACAGACTAACACGGCTGCTACTCTGAAACCTGTTTTGGATTTTGTAACCCTTTAGTATGGGGAAATTCCCCACAAAAGTCTATCATGTGGTATCAGCAAAAATAGTGAGATGCACAATTCCTGAACTCTATGCAAATATTTGCCACACCAATTTATCTACTATAGCATGTCCTGTTATGCAGAAATTGTGATAATCTGTATTTTTCATGTGACATGACATAAAGTTCAACTATTATCTTCACCAAATGCTGTAAGTACTTTCTTCAAAACACATATCTATATTAGAGCTTCCTACGATGCCCATATTAATATTGAAAACCATAACTTTACTCAAGTAAGTAGTCCCACTGATAACACAAACACTAAGTAGATCTAGGAAGGCAGATGCATGCATCAGGGCAGAGCTACTGAAGACAACGGGGCCCATCCATCTAGACCAGATTGCAGAAGTAAATTGTATGGGACAGAGTTGTATGCTCAGTTTCGGCTTTCACATTTCCTTGCTTTTGAACATTTACCCTTGCAACTTTACCCTTATAGGAATTTAACCTTTGTGTGTGCTAATTCAGAATATATTAGTAAATTATTTCATATTACAAAATATTATTCCACATTATAAAATATTATTCCCACCATGATTGGGAATCCAACTGCAATTTACATAAACTAGAGAAATTAATAATAGTATCAGAAGATATTATGATACTTTTTTCCCTTCTGGAAGAGGAAACGTATTCTGTAAGTGATACTATTAGCGATCATAATTTGATGCCAAAGGATGTAATATACCTAAAACACATTCCTGAAGAGAAGGGCATGCATGGCCAATTGCCACTTTTACCTATTAAGATTTATTCAACTTTTGGCATACAAAAATGTAATGCCATGTATGTGTTCTAATGACCATAAATGGCTTTTAGTCATCAGAAGTGTCAGAGGAAGATAGTTCCTCTATAATTCAGATGAATAGTTACACACACTTAATACAGTTCTAACGTACATTTTCTTTATGAAAATATGTAGCAGACAATACTGTGATAGCAAAGTTCACTGTGAATTTAATATCAGGTAACATAATTTTCTCTTATTAGCCCAGACTTCTAAGTTTACTACCTAACATAAAAAGTTCCAGAACAACAAACATGATTATAATAAAAAGAAAAGGAGTACTTGTGGCACCTTAGAGACTAACAAATTTATTTGAGCATAAGCTTTCGTGAGCTACAGCTCACTTCATCGGATGCATCCGATGAAGTGAGCTGTAGATCACGAAAGCTTATGCTCAAATAAATTTGTTAGTCTCTAAGGTGCCACAAGTACTCCTTCTCTTTTTGTGAATACAGACTAACAGGGCTGCTACTCTGAAACCTACGATTATAATACACAGCCCCAAATCTATATTTTAATCTATGTTATTGAACAACAAATACACTACATCAAAGCTCAAACAGCTCCCCCCATGACAGTGATCATGACAAGCAGAACCCAAATCTAATTGATGAACCAAAGGGAGCCCCACCTTTTCAATCAGACTGCTTCAAAAACTGTTTTGGAATTTGTTTGCTCTTTAGGTCTGAGAGTCCCCTGTGGCTGACAAATTAAATTATTTATAACCCTTCCCAATCAGCAAGCTCTAACCAAACCATTTAACTTCCTTTTAGCAATAAACGGGGGGGGGGAGGGCAGGGAGGGAGATGATACAGTAGTCTAGTACAGCAACAGCATCTACTGACTGCTACTTACTCTCCATATGATACATTGATTTCAGTTTGCCATCTGAATGCCAACTTGGTGAGGAAGGAATAAAATTGTGACCTGAGAACCCTGAGCCATTTGGGATGGAGGCCGCATGAATTTGCATTAATTTTAAGTTTTACAAGTATATCCCTCCCCCATTCCAGTGACGCATGATTTTTGTTGTATGTTTCAATGAAGACTTTTCGTTAAAAGAAAAGACAGAGGTTCCTAACTATCTCCCTTCACTCAACGAGCCCTAGAAACTAGCTGCTCCAAGCATGGTTCCCACTACAAATCAGATCACTTTTGAATACACCTGGAGCTCTTAGGGGTGCGTGGCCTGATTTAAAACACAAATCAAAACAAGTGAGCAAACACATCACCCATGGCGGTGGAGAGGTATTTCTCTTTCTGCCCCGTAAAACCCCTTCGTCACACCTGCTCCCATCTGTAAGGCCCAGCAAAAGGCAAAACAGGCAGGCTAGGAAAATCAGACACGATCAATAATTCAGACAGACCACAGCCAGACCCCCCGCGTTTCTTACCTTCCGACTAGCTCCTCCAAGAGACACCTTGGGCCTGGTTTTGAAATCCCCTTCAAAGCTGAACATGTTTACAGCTTATCCCATCTAGAGCGGCGCCCGTGCTGCCTCCCAGGCTGACGCTGCACAGGGGCAATGACCGGGGCTGGGGAAGGGGCAGTCGCTGCCCGTCCAGGGGAGGCACAAACCCAGGCACCCCGGTGCCACCCTCGCTGCCTCCCTCCCACTGCTGCCGCCGGGCTGCCTCCAGCCAGGAGGGGCCGCTCCCCCTCCCACACCGCCCCTCTCGCTCCCCCGCCTCCCCAAGCCCCCTCCTCTCTGACCACCAGCTACTGCTCCGTGCGGTGGGGGGGGGCTGGCTCGGCTGCTTCTCTTGCACTAGGACTCAGCCGGCTCCAGAGAGAAAATGGCCGCCGACCAGCTCCCTGTGCGCGCTCCCGCCGGCCAGCCAGTCGGCGCGCGGCCGCGCCGCAACCGCCGGGGACGCGCGCTGGCTGCCTCCAGCGCGCGCCCGGCCTCGAGTTGGAATTCGTGCCTGTCAGAGCCTGGCCCGGCGGCGGGCTGGGCTCGGCTGCGTGTCGCCCCTCGCTCGTGACCGCCGCCCCGCGGCAGCTCGCCTGCGGGCCGTTCTCGCAGACCGGCCACAGGCATGGCCGAGGGGGGCCGTGCCGTGGGTCCTGACCGAATAGACGGAGCCTGTGCTCTAAGCTGGGCCGGCTCCTCGCTGCATCAGTCAGGGCCCTCCCTGCCCTCAAATCCATCTCCGCAGAGCCGCTCTTCCCCCGCAGCAGGCCGACCGGCCGCAGCCCCCCCCCCGAACAGGCAGGGTCCTGACTGTCCCCAGGGGCAGTTGTCCGAACCCGTGTTCCCCGGGCACACCTCAGTTTTCCAGCCCCCCAGGGCCTGAACCAGAATACCTGTTACCCGAACGCATGGCACCTCATCCAGCACCCCAGTGTCACCGTACCCAGACCCCCCTTCCCTAACCCTGAATGTCAGCTTAGACTGACCCTTCTGGTCTGAACCTAACGGTCGCATCCAAGCACCCCTGATCTGAACCCCGGTTATCCTCGTTTCAGTTCCTCCAAAATGCAGTGGATTCGCCCAAAACCAGAATGTGTGTAGGGAAAATATTTTTGTCCAAAGCTACCACTAGTTAAAGGATTTAGATGCTTTTCCCTTGACAGTTAGATAAATGTGAGTTATCTTTATATAACTGAAGTCTACCCGAACCAGAACACTGAATCCAGACCGCTCTGAACTGTAGTGGAGAAGGTCAGCTCCAGATCCAAACTTAACTCTGACCTGTCGCCATAACAGGCCAAAGCACAGATTTGGTTCCAGTTGTGGATCTGAACTTTGCATATTTACATTGTCTAATTATTAGGACTGTTGATTAACCGCAGTTATCTCACACAATTAACTCAAAAAAATTAATCGCCATTAGTCGCCGTTTTAATCGCAGTGTTAAGAGACTACAACTTGAAATTTATTAAATATTTTGGATGTTTTTCTACATGTTCATATATATCTTGTACTTTGTGTTGTAATTGAAATCAAAGTGTATATTTTGATTACAAATATTTGCACTCTGTTGTAGCAACCAGGCAAGGTACTAACAAACTTCAACAGGACTTTATTTTGAAAGTGGAAACCTCTTTACCAAAGCTCCTGCTGCACCCTTGGTAGCTCTCACTTAGGCTCCTCAACTTCCCCGCCCCCCTTCCTGTTTCCTGTCCTTTCAGACTCCCAACAGCCAGTGCTCCCAGTTCTAATAATTACAAGCAGCATCTAAACACCACACACTGTAAAAATGATAAACAGAAGAAATAGTATTTTTCAATTTACCTCATACAAGTACTGTAGTGCAATCTCTTTGTCCTGAAAGTGCAACTTACAAATGTAGATTTTGTTTGTTTGTTACATAACTGCACTCAAAACCAAAATTATGTAAAACGTAAGAGGCTACAAGTCCACTCAGTCCTACTTCTTGTTCAGCCAATCGCTAAGACAAACAAGTTTGTTTACAGTTACAGAAGATAACGCTGCCCTCTTTTTATTTACAATACCACCAGAAAACGAGAACAGGCATGTGCATGGCACTTTTGCAGCCAGCATTGCAAGGTATTTATGTGCCAGATATGCTAAATGTTCATATGCCCCTTCATGCTTTGGCCACCTTTCCAGAGGACATGCTTCCATGCTGATGACGCTCGTTAAAAAAATAATATATTAATTAAATTTGTGACTGAACTCCTTAGGGAAGAATTGTACATCTCCTGGTCTGTTTTACCCACATTCTATATATATTTCATGTTATAGCAGTCTTAGATGATGACCCAGCACATGTTGTTCATTTTAAGAACACTTCCATTGAAAATTTCACAAAACACAAAGAAGGTAGCAATGTGATTTCTAAAGATAGCTACAGCACTTGACCCAAGATTTAAGAATCTGAAGTGCCTTCCAAAATCTGAGAGGGATGAGATAGGGAGCATGCTTTCAGAAATCTTAAAAGAGCAACACTCTGATGCGGAAACTACAGAACCCGAACTACCAAAAAAGAAAATCAACCTTCTCCTTGTGGCATCTGACTCCGATAATAAAAATGAACATGCATCGGTCCGCACTGCTTTGGATGGTTTTCGAATGGAACCCATCATCAACATGAACACGTCCCCTGGAACGATGGTTGAAGTATGCGCATCTGGCACATAAATATCTTGCAACGCTGGCTACAACAGTGCCATGAGAACACCTGTTCTCACTTTCAGGTGACATTGTAAACAAGAAGAGGGCAGAATTATCTCCTGCAAATAATAATGACTGGAGTACTGTCATGGATGGGTATAAACTGTTCAGGAAGGACAGGGAGGCCAGAAAAGGTGGGGGAGTTGCATTGTATGTAAGGGAGCAGTATGACTGCTCAGAGCTCAAGTATGAAACTGCAGAAAAACCTGAGAGTCTCTGGATTAAGTTTAGAAGCGTGAGCAACAAGGGTGATGTCGTGGTGGGAGTCTGCTATAGACCACCGGACCAGGGGGATGAGGTGGACGAGGCTTTCTTCCGGCAACTCGCAGAAGCTACTAGATCGCATGCCCTGGTTCTCATGGGCGACTTCAATCATCCTGATATCTGCTGGGAGAGCAATACAGCGGTGCACAGACAATCCAGGAAGTTTCTGGAAACTGTAGGGGACAATTTCCTGGTGCAAGTGCTGGAGGAACCAACTAGGGGCAGAGCTCTTCTTGACCTGCTGCTCACAAACCAGGAAGAATTAGTAGGGGAAGCAAAAGTGGATGGGAACCTGGGAGGCAGTGACCATGAGATGGTTGAGTTCAGGATCCTGACACAAGGAAGAAAGGAAAGCAGCAGAATACGGACCCTGGACTTCAGAAAAGCAGACTTTGACTCCCTCAGGGAACTGATGGGCAAGATCCCCTGGGAGAATAACATGAGGGGGAAAGGAGTCCAGGAGAGCTGGCTGTATTTTAAAGACTCCTTATTGAGGTTACAGGCACAAACCATCCCGATGTGTAGAAAGAATAGTAAATATGGCAGGTGACCAGCTTGGCTTCACAGTGAAATTCTTGCTGATCTGAAACACAAAAAAGAGGCTTACAAGAAGTGGAAGATTGGACAAATGACCAGGGATGAGTATATAAATATTGCTCGGGCATGTAGGAATGAAATCAGAAAGGCTAAATCACACCTGGAGTTGCAGCTAGCGAGGGATGCTAAGAGTAACAAGAAGGGTTTCTTCAGGTATGTTGGCAATAAGAAGAAAGCCAAGGAAAGTGTGGGCCCCTTACTGAATGAGGGAGGCAACCTAGTGACAGAGGATGTGGAAAAAGCTAATGTACTCAATGCTTTTTTTGCCTCTGTCTTCACGAACAAGGTCAGCTCCCAGACTACTGCACTGGGCAGCACAGCATGGGGAGGAGGTGGCCAGCCCTCTGTGAAGGAAGAAGTGGTTCGGGACTATTTAGAAAAACCGACACGTCATGATAATACAAGGCTCATCTGTTGGCCAAGGTTATTCCTGAAGAGGTGATTTGAGATATTTCCCATTATTGTTAATTGACAAGTCCAGTTGACGAATGTATGTTTGCAAATATTAATGATTTTTTGCACATGCCCTAGAGGCCACTCTAGATGTGTTTTTATAAAATGAAGGAAACTAACATAATAAATATATGTCTGCCTGTAACTCCATATATTGAATAAATTGCACTTACTGAAACTAGCTAAACATACAAGTGGTTTCTCTGTTTAGTTTCTTTCTAAAAAAATAAACAGAAAAGATCCACAAAAATATGTTGATGTTATAGCTGAGAATTTAAATGCACAAAAGTCAGAAAACTCAACTTTACAGTTAACCTGAAAGATAAAGAATGGCTCATATTTTACACATAAACATAAGAGTTCGTGAATATACATCTACTAGCTAGTCCCCTTTGAGTATCACTAGTATTCACTAATATGAATTCACTGGCTTTCCTTTGCCTTCTGTACCGTATTTCAGCTCCTTGTCTTCTGTATAACACATAATATAGTTGTTCCTTAACTCTCTGATCTTTTTTCTTTTTGCACATTCTTTGAGCCTTTTCTTTCTTTCCAAGCCACACAACAACCCCTTTATCTTCTGCCATCATTTTGCAGGAACTGGGATTATAAAGGGTTGCTCACAGGTCTGGTTTCATGAATAGAAGTCAATTGGTCCTTCATGAACTTATTCTTACTCTTTAGAAAAGATGCTACTGCTTGTGATTTCTTTGTTCCTAACAACACCAATATTTCTTTCCAGCAACATTTTTTTTTTTGAAAATAAAAATATGTTGTAACTCAGATACATTATGCTAAAACGGGAGCACTTCTGTCTTTGATGTTCAAATTTTCTTTAAAACTTCAGTCTAGAATTCTTTACAGTACAAACAATCAGAAATTTTACCCTTAGAATTTTTTACCACAGCACTGTGACTAAGGCACATTCCATTACATCTATCATTACGCTATTGTTATTTATTCTTACATCATTGCTTATAAAGTTAGACAAAAAATTTCCAATAAAGTTTTTTTATCTGAAAATGTGCTGCACAGGAAAATATATTTTTCCCCCTAGGCGACATTTCAGATTGAAAAGTTTTGTTTCCTGTTAATTTGAACTGAAACACTTCATTTCAAAATGTAAATTTGAACAGAAACGTTTCAATGTCAAAACTAAATATATCTCTTCAAATCAACATTTCGTTTCAATCAAAAATGTCAAAATGTTGCTTTTTGGCATTCCAAATAAAAAAATTTCAGAACTTTTCATCCCCAAAAATATATGACAGTTCGACTTTTTGTCCCAATTTGGGATGAACACAGTGTCAAAATATTGTTAAGGCCTAAAATAGCAGTCCTTTCACAAATGAACAATGCATCAGTGCTCAAGGTTGAAGCCAAGGGCATATAAAACAATACCAATCCTTGCTGGCCTGAAACAGGAGTGGAGCTATTCTCCCACATCTGTATTCCTGTTGTTGGATCAATTGCTGTAGGAGCAGGGAAAAGCCAGTGTTCAAAGTCTAGAGTCAGATTCAAGCAAGACAGACTGCTCGGCTGCTGCTACAAAGCCATAGTCTTGCTGCTTTCTTAAATGGTCAGGCAGATTTCGGGAGTGCCACCATATGTGTGACCCCAGAGATTTACACACTAGTCAACCAACTGAAACCGTGCATTTGAAGTCCCAGTTTTCAGTGGGGTTTATAATTGTCTATAATCCATGAGTACCAGTCTTCACAGAAGTTTTAAAGAGTAAGGGTTAGATTCTGTTCCCAGTTGTACTTGTTTAAAATTACAGTAACTGCACTGAAATGAGTGGAGTTCCTCCAGATTTACACCTCTGAAACTGAGATCAGAATCTGGCCCCAAGACTGGGCCCTGAAAGAGGGTAGGACAGCTAGCAAGGGAGGGAAAACAGGATTCTTTCTGTGATCTTTTATCATGGTCACGTGGCAGAATTCAGACACAGGTTGAGGTCAATCTTAAGTGTTCCCTAGGAATTTTCTTATATTACAGCAAATTATGAGAATAAAATAAAACAATAGTAATATTTAATAATACCTAACAGCTTTATAGCACATTACATTTTCAAAGCACAATACAACTGATTAAGAGCAGAGAAATACTTTGTCAAACCCACAATATTTTTCTGTAAAGGATGGGAAAATATCTCTATAACAGATACAAAGAACTGCCTAACTATTCTAATACATGTTGTTGCAAAAAATAAGAGGGATACTATCAGACCAACGTATTGTACACTTAAAAGTTAGGTTCTATAAAAACAAGGTTTTGACAAGATCAGTAGAAATGTTTTCACAGAATTAAAAACAATGTAATGAATACCATTCTCCTTTGGACTTAAATATTCCCTTGAATTGTATAATGCATCAGAGCTAGGAAGTGATAGTGAGTATAATGAAAGTGAAACTTACTAGCCTATTTTCACTATTAGTGCTGAGCAAATAATCAGAGTTACTAGTGAAAAATACATAAATTCAGTTATTCATATTTTTTCATTGCCTACAGTTAAGGCTGCTCGACCCTACACTCTCAGACACTGTTTTCAGTTGCTTATAACTTTGCCAAACTTTAACTGTTCAGGCTGAAGTTTTCCAGGTCAAGTGTTTGCCTCCAGCTGAATTTTTTTGGAAAGCTTCAGCTAAAAGATTCAGCCATTTCCAAGAGTGAGATCTGGGAAAAATACATTGTTTTGTGTATGTTCAAAAAAATTCATTGAGAAGTAGTAGAATCTCTATGCTTTGGATCAAGACCTAGAAATTTGTCAGGGTGATCATCCTGGTGCTAGGGATGTGCTTTTTGCCATCCTTCTGAAAATCCACTCAAATTTGACCAAGTCATAAACCCGTGAAAAATCTCAGTTTACAGGCACTCAGTAGAAGTTTGTTAGAATTTGGCAGCTTAAATTCGCTGAACAGTTCACCTCCATCTCCATCTCCTCACAGCTCCTATGTGCTGAGTGGAATGTACATGCACCATCCCCACAGTGCAACTAGGGATGCACCAAACCTGGGCCATAGGGGTTGAGCAGGGCTTTCCCTTCAGTTGCGCCGCTTGGTAGGGGTCATGTAGAAAAATAGTTTGTAGTCATATAATTATCATCATTATCATAATGCATACATAAAAATGCATACATCTAGAAAGGAGGATAAAAGCCAACCAGAAAAGACTACAGTGGCACCTGAGAAGGAAGGAGAACCTGCTGCTCTTCAGGGAGGAGACTGCCTGCTGGCCACCTTGGATAGTACACAGTGCTCAGGTCCCCACCCAGGTCCCTTGGTTGCCTAAGTCAAGAACTGGGGGGAGGAGCGGAAAATAACAATAAAGTCAGAGAAGCAACAAGAGGGAAACCAGCAGGGGAATCTGCTTAACATCTTAGATGTCTATACACAAATACATGGAGCCTGGGGAATATACAGGAAGAACTGGAAGTTTTAGGACACAAGCTAAATTATGACTTAATTGGCATCACAGAGATTTGGTGGGATAAATCTCATGACTGGAATATTGGTACAGAGGAGTACAGCTTTTTCAGAAAGAACAGACAGAGTTCTTTCTGAAAGGGAGGAGATGTTGCACTGTACATTAAGAACACATACACTTGTTCTGAGGTCCTGAAGGAGCTGAGAGGCAGATCATTTGAAAGTCTCTGGGTGAAGATAAAAGGGGAGGGGGGAGAAATAGGGGTGACATCATGGTGGGGGGTCCACCAAATCAGGAGTAGGAAGTGCACAAGGTGCTACTAAAACAAACAGAAATATCCAGAACACAAGACTTTAACTACCCAGATATATGTTGGAAAAGTAATATGGCAAAACAAAGAATGTCCAGTCAGTTCTTCGAATGTATGGGGACAACTTCTTGTTTCAGAAGGTGGAGAAAGTAATGGGGGAGGGAAGAAAGGGGAGACATTTTAGACTTGATTCTGACTGACAGGGAAGAATTGATTGCAAATCTGAAGGTGATCATGAAATGACAGATTTCATTATTCTAAGGGTATGTCTAGACTGTAATGTAAGCCTAGGATTACTGGAACTTCCATCCATAGACCCTGGGTTTCCAAGCCCAGGGTTTGAGCTCCACATTGCATATTGACCCTAGGTTTAGACTTTCTGACCCAGGGCCCAAACATGGGGCTCCAGCATCCACACTGCAGTATGCATACCCTAGTCAAATCACCATATCCCAGAATTCCTAGGGCCCACACCAGCTGTGGCCACTCTAGCCCCTAGTTTGTGGTGCAGTGTGGGAAAACTTGACTGGCCACCCTACACGTTACAGGAAGTTGCCACAGCCTACCAAGTTCCCAACAGATCCTGCTGAGCTGTCTTTTGGGTCTGCACACTCCTGGCAACCAAAGGCGGCAACATGGAGGAATCACCATTTGAAGAGCTTCTCTTGCTTGGGCTTTCACTCCTGTTTCAGCATATGGGCAGAGCATCCATGAGCGTTCAGAGCATCCAGAGCATTCAGCTGACAGTCTGGTGGCGGTTTTCTGACCAACCAAAGGCCTCTGATGGAGCAAGAGGAAGAGGAGGAGGACTGGAATATTGGTATAGAAGGGTACAGCTTGCTCAGGAAGGACCGTCAGGGAAAAAAGGGAGGAGGTGTTGCCTTATATGTTAAAAATGTATACACTTGGACTGAGATTGAGGTGGAAATAGGAGACAGACTTGTTGAATGTCTCTGGGTAAGGGTAAAAGGGGTAAAAACAAGGGTGATGTCATGTAGGTCTACTACAGACCACCTAACCAGGAAGAAGAGGTGGATGAGGCTTTTTTTAAACAGCTAACAAAATCATCCAAAGCACAGGACTTGGTGGTGATGGGGGACTTCAACTACCCAGACATCTGTTGGGAAAATAACACAGCAGGGCACAGATTATCCAGTAAATTCTTGGAATGTAATGGAGACCATTTTTTATTTCAGAAGGTGGAGAAAGCTACCAGGGGAGAGGCTTTTCTAGATTTGATTTTGACAAATAGGGAGGAACTGGTTGAGAATTTGAAAGTGGAAGGCAGCTTAGGTGAAAGTGATCATGAAATGATTGAATTCATGACTCTAAGGAATGGTAGGAGGGAGAATAGCAAAATAAAGACAATGGATTTCAAGAAGGCAGACTTTAGCAAACTCAGTGAGTTGGTAGGTAAGATCCCATGGGAAGCAAGTATAAGGGGGAAAACAGTAGAAGGCAGTTGGCCGTTTTTCAAAGACATTATTAAGGGCACAAGAGGAAACTATCCCCCTGTGTAGGAAAGATAGGAGGTATGGCAAGAGACCACCCTGGCTTAACCAGGAGATCTTCAATGATCTAAAAATTAAAAAAATGAGTCCTACAAAAAATGGAAACTAGGTCAAATTACAAAGGATGAATATAAACAAATAACACAAGTATGTAGGGACAAAATTAGAAAGGCCAAGGCACAAAACGAGATCAAACTAGCTGGAGACATAAAGGGTAACAAAAAACGTTCTACAAATACATGAGAAGCAAGAGGAAAACCAAGGACAGGGTAGGCCCATTACTCAATGAGGGTGGGAAAATAATAATAGAAAATGTGGAAATTTCATAGGTGATTAATGACTTCTTTGTTTCGGTTTTCACAAAGAAGGTTAGTGGTGTTTGGACATCTAATGTAGTGAATGCCAGTGAAAACAAGGTAGGATCAGAAGAGGCTAAAATAGGGAAAGAACAAGTTAAAAATTCCTTGGACAAATGAGATGTCTTCAAGTCACCAGGACCTGATGAAATGCATCCTAGAATACGCAAGGAGCTGACTGAGGAGATATCTGAGCCATTAGCGATTATCTTTGAGAAGTCATGGAAGAGAGGAGAGATTCCAGAAGACTGGAAAAGGGCAGATATATTGCCAATCTATGAAAAGGGAACTCAGGACAACCCAGGGAATTACAGACCAGTTAGTTTAACTTCTGTACCCAGAAAGATAGTGGAGCAAATAATTAAGCAATCAATTTGCACACATCTAGGAGATAATAAGGTGATAAGTAAGAGTCAGCATGGATTTATCAAAAACAAATCATGTCAAACCAACCTGATAACTTTCTTTGATAGGGTAACAAGCCTTGTGGATAGAGGGGAAGCAGTAGACGTGGTATATCTTGACTTTAGTAAAGCTTTTGATACTGTCTTGCATGGCCTTCTCATAAAAAACTAGGGAAATGCAACCTAGATGAAGCTACTATAAGGTGGGTGCAAAACTGGCTGGAAAACCATTCCCAGAGAGTAGTTATCAGTGGTTCACAGTCATGCTGCAAGGGCATAATAAATGAGGTCCCTCAGGGGTCAGTTCTGGGTCTGGTTCTGTTCAATATCTTCATCAATGATTTAGATAATGGCACAGACAGTACATTTATAAAGTTTGTGGACAATACCAAGCTGGGAGGGGTTGCAAGTGCTTTGGAGATAGGATTAAAATTCAAAAGGATCTGGACAAACTAGAGAAATGGTCTGAAGTAAACAGGATGAAATTCAATAAGGACAAATGCAAAGTACTCCATTTAGGAAGGAATGATCAGTTGCACACATACAAAATGAGAAATGACTACCTAGGGAGGAGTACTGTGGAAAGGAATCTGGGGGTCATAGTGGACCACAAGCTAAATATGAGTCAAAAGTGTAACGCTGTTGCAAAAAAAGGGAACATAATTCTGGGATATATTAACAGGAGTGTTGTAAGCAAGGCATGAAAAGTAATTCTTCCACTCTATTTCGCTCTGATTAGGCCTCAACTAGAGTATTGTGTCCAGTTCTGGGCGCCACATTTCAAGAAGGATGTGGACAAATTGGAGAAAGTCCAGAGAAAAGCAATAAAAATGAATAAAGGTCTAGAAAATATGACCTATGAGGGAAGATTGAAAACATTGGGTTTGTTTAGTCTGGAAAAGAGAAGACTGAGAGGGCACATGACAACAGTCTTCAAGTTACAAGGAGGAGGAAGAAAAATTGTTTTTCTTCACCTCTGAGGATAGGACAAGAAGCAATGGGCTTAAATTGCAGCAAGGGAGGTTTAGGTTGGACATTAGGAAAAACTTCCTAACTGTCAGAGTGGTTAAGTGCTGGAATAAATTGCCTAGGGAGGTTGTGGAATCTCCATCATTGGAGATTTTTAAGAGTAGGTTAGACAAACACCTGTCAGGAATAGTCCAGATCAGGGGTTGGCAACCTTTCAGAAGTGGTGTGCCGAGTCTTCATTTATTCACTCTAATTTAAGCTTTTGTGTGCCAGTAATACATTTTAACGTTTTTAGTAGATCTCTTTCTATCAGTCTATAATATATAACTCTGTTGTATGTAAAGTAACTAAGGTTTTTTAAATGTTTAAGAAGCTTCATTTAAAATTAAATTAAAATGCAGAGCCCCCCGGACCGGTGGCCAGGACCCAGGCAGTGTGAGTGCCACTGAAAATCAGCTCGGGTGCCGCCTTTGTCATGCATGCCATAGGTTGCCTACCCCTGGTCTAGATAGTTAGTCCTGCCACGAGTGCAGGGGACTGGACTAGATGACCTCTCGAGGTCCCTTTCAGTTCTATGATTCTTTGATTCTATGTTACAGACATGGAAAAACAGAATTGGCTGATGCTGCTTACAACTCTCAGCATAGCCTCTGATGCCCCCTGCATAGACGGGAGCTTCTGGAGCAGGGCCACAAATGTAGACTGGTGGGATCACATCATCATATAGACCTGAGATGACCAGCAGTTGGTCCAGAACTTTCACAGTAGGAAAGCTGCATTTCTAGAGTTTTGTGAGCAGCCTACCCCATTCTTCACCATCAGCAGACATACGGGGCAGCCACATCGGTCCAGAAACAGGTTGTTATAACTGGCTGGAAGCTGGCTAGCCCAGGCTGCTACAGGTCCACTGCTAACCAGTTCAGTGTTGGAAATTCAACCATGGGTAAAGTGGTCATGGAGTTTTTGGAGTACATCAGGCATGTGATTTGCCCAAAGGTGGTGGGCAAAAACAATATCCCTTAAGTGATTGCTGAGCGAATGGGGTTTCCAAACTGTGCTGGGGCCATTGATAGGACTTATGTGCCCAGAGTTTGTCCTCCTTAAGGAGCACATGAGCACATAAACTGCAGAGGTTACTAGTTCATTATTATGCAGTCCCTGGTGGACCACAAAGGCTGATTTATGGTCACCAGCATGGGTGCACTGGAAAAGTTCATGATGCTAGGGTTTTCTGACAAACAGGATTCATGGGGTGGCTGGCTGGGACACTATTCCTACCAATTTACATTGTCATCAGTGAAGTTAATGGCCCAACTTTTGCCTTGCCTTGCCTTCACTTATGAAACCGTATCCTGATTTCAGAGGGCCTCACAAAAGAAGATTCAGTTACACTCTCTGCAGGTGCAGAATGGTGGTTGAATGTGTGTTAGTGTTTGGCAGACTGAAATCCTCTGGTACTGTTTACAGACACATTTGGATACCTATGTCATCAGTGCTGGGCAAATTACTGTGGCTTGCTTCATAATCTTTGAGCAGTCAAAGGTGAGCCATTTGCCCCTGAATGGAGTTATGACAGTAATGGATTGCAGAACCTGTACACTCAACTAGAAAGTGCACCCTACCACAGCTGGGGCAGAATGCACCTAAGCAACCCAATCAGGGATAGTCTGTGCTCCCACATTATGGACTTGCATGGGCCAATGGAAAAGGGAACATAG
This sequence comes from Eretmochelys imbricata, assembly GCF_965152235.1. Lineage (NCBI taxonomy): Eukaryota > Metazoa > Chordata > Testudines > Cheloniidae > Eretmochelys > Eretmochelys imbricata. The sequence continues at coordinate 249,933,463 of NC_135573.1, forward strand.
TATGTTTATGAATGTGCTTTTACAGTCTTTACCGTAAATGAGGTATTATCACATCATTCAATGAAATGGAGCTTGGGGATAGGGGGGTGGATTACCATGCACTGTCGTTCTGAATGACATGACCACTTATGAAATGGGGGGAGGAATTGATTGCCATGCATTGTAGTTATGAATGACATGACCGCTTGTGAACTGGGGTATAGGGATTGATTGCCATGCATTGTAGTTATGAATGATATGACCGCTTGTGAACTGGTGAGTACTGTGGATTTACAGTATGGCTTGATGTAGAGTAATGTATTGGGAAATAGTGTTTGCACACAACTTCCCAGTTGTTCCTTATCATGTGTTTACCTTTATTATTTGAAATATACATCATACAATGTGATGTAGTGACGGCAATAAAATTTCTTAATAAAATAAAAACCTTGGGTTTTCACATGCATTAGAAAAACACAACATTAAATAATTGCCTGGCAGGTCAGCTGTCGTTAGCACATCAAAACACCAGTAATAATCCAACACCAAAACCTTTAACAAAAACAAGGTTCATGAATGGTGCAAACAGTACATCCAGTTCCAAACAATAAAAACCTTACTATTTCATGTCCCTTGGTTACCCTGTTCTCCTTTCCCTTCCTTCCATGATTAGTGAGCACTTGGCACTGCTGCTACTGGCTGAGCTGGTCACAAGGGCAGGGGTCTGCACAGGAGGGGAGGCTTTCAGAGGGGTGTATCCTGATTCTTTAATGGTTAAAATTGTATTGGTCACCAATTAATGAGTTGGAGGTAAAAGGGTACTATAAATGGAACAGAGCAACTTTCACCACTGTAACCCTCCAGCACCTTACGTAATGATGTAGGGATGTGCTTGACTTTTGGGTTTCCACAAGAACTTAAGATGGAAACCGAAGCGCCAGTGTCAACCAACATTTGCTGATAAAAGCAACCAAACCCACCCTTAAACAAAGCCATTGTAGTAGGCTGTCCCCACTGATCTACATTAACTGGTGCTTTAACGGAGGAACAAGGGGGGGCTTGGCCGCTTCACAAAAGGTTCGGAGATACCGGTGGTTGCTTTTCCAGCAGCTCGTTGGCTGAAAGCCCATCTATATCCTCCTTGTGTTTGAACTGGAGCAACTGTCTCCAGATCATGGTGCGGAAAGATCTGGTTTCCTCTCTGGACGGAGCTTCCACTGAATGTTTTGTTGAGCTAGACCTTTGTGCAGCAGGGCTCCTGGGGTACTAGAGATTTTCTGTCTTATGCCTGGAGCTTTTTGGAAACTCCTGCCTTTTGCCGGTGACTATAGACACCCATTTCTTGAGAGCAATAGGGAACGCTTCTCTCTGGAGCTCATATGCTATTCTCACTTTTTCCTCTAGCTCTTGAAGAAAAATGTTAGCTGGATCTGTGGGTCCCAGAGCAATTCTCATGGTCAATGTCAGACCTTGGAATGCTGCTTCCATGAACTGCGGGGTGTTACATGTCTCTGCACCCACCAGCCAGTACAGTAGCTTCTTGCGGCTCAAGTATTTTTCAGGGCATTCTCCAGACCACTGATGCTCAGAGTAGTAGAGTCCTATTATGCTTTGGCTGGGGTAGTAGAACTTCCACACACCCTCGTATACTTTCACACAAGTGGGGACATCAGCTACCTGCAGATATGTAGGTAGGGCCCCAAAGTCTTCCCCAGACATACACTTCCTAACCAGAGATGCTACATCCTCCTTGATGACATTAGGGAGGGTGCAGACTTTTGCTAACCAGTCCAAAGCTGTTTCTTTGGTTAACGGGCCTAGGGCTTTGCCCATAGCACGGGCCTGATCAGGGGTATACGCCTTTATGTCCTGTCTGGTCTCTGCTGGTCGTTTGGCGTCGAGGCCAAAGCTAACCACAGTAGTAGTTACTGGGGCCACAGGAAGGCTCTTCCCCTCCTCGCATGTTTCTTGTGGGGGAGCAGTTGGCAGTGCCATTGGCTTTGCTGCCTTGAGGGGAGCTCTAATGTACTCCTCCTCCGATACTGGAGAGCTATTGTCATGGCCATTACGAGAGGACTCCCCTCCACAAACTGGGGCCTTACTGACAGCTCTTAAGAGGCTTTGAGTTTTCTCAAGCTTCTTTCTTAACCTTCTTAATTCATGCTGACACTCTAGGTGATCAACAGGTCTGCTTTCCTTGGAGCTCAGTTCTTTAAGGAGCTCCCTAATGGCTGCCTGGGATTCTGTCTGCTGGGTCTGGTTGGAGAGAGCTTCCTTCTCCCTTTTTGCCAGGAAGATGGTCAAATCCTGAACCTGGAGTTCTAAGCACCCCAGCTGGGACACATAGGTAGTATTCTGTGCCTCCAGACCTTCTAACTTGTACACCAATTTCTCTCTCTCCTGATCCCGTGCTTGTAATTGGCATCAGAGATCACTGATCTCGGCAGCCTGCGTCTCTCCGCTCTTATGGAGCTCAACACTGGTCAGATGCAACCTGTAGATCATGGCTCTTTTCTTTACCTTCCGGGAGGGCTTTGGCTTGTCATTGGCCATAGCCTCCCATCTACAGGACAACACACTAAATGCTTCCCGCCCCTTAATTAACCCTTCGGACCATGGGTTTTTGCCTTTTCCAAAATAATGGACACCAGCACACAAAGAATCCTTATTCTGCTCTTCTTCCCAACCAGCTGCTCCTAAGGTCTGCATACTCATGGTCAGCCTGAGTTGTTCAAGCTACCAGGACCTGAAAGCTTGTTACAGCTTACTATCGTTACCGCTGCTCAGCATGGCAGCGCCGCACTCCGAGCCTCTCCTTGGGTGCGTCGGGGTATGTGGGCCTCTGGGACAGTGTCCGAAGCTGTTCCTCTCCCGATAAGAGGGAGTCGGATCTCTCTGGAGTCTCAACGGGGTAGTCCCGCTCTCCATAGGCATACTGCCTTTCCCGACCCTGGCACGTTGCCTGGGCCTTGCCGGATGGTAATCCAGCTACTCAACTACTCAATCCAAGATAGCCAAAGCCAAGCAGGACACAACCATGCTCCTCGTGGCCAGTCCACAGACTGCCTGCTGCGGGAATCAACAGTCTCTGCCGCCGGCATTTCTGCCTACCCACGGGTCTCTGCTCCAAGTATGCTGCGGAGACAGAAACCTCACCCCACAACCAATGGGTTGTCATACTCATACCCATGCCTAAATAATAACAAAATAAAAAGGGGAAATTACAGACCAAATTGGAGTCCTGCCGCGGTTGCCAGAACTGTTGACCAAAACAGGAGCTAAAATTAAAAGTGGCCCAAATATCTTGGTCTCAGGTTTGCCTCCTACCCGTGTCTGTCACCAGGGGCTTATATTTCCACATAAAACTCAAACAAAATAAAAGTACAACAGAATTTATTAAAGGGATAGCAAGGACTCCCAGAATAAACAAGGTAAAACAGATAGTATCCACGCAAATAATAAAACCAGTCAGGCTGTAACAATAGGGGGACTATGCACACAAACAAAGTGATGATCACAATACCATCTCTAGCAGCTTGATTTACTGATGTCTTCTCCTCCTTAGGGTGGCACAGCACAGTAGGACTGCTGGATCCCTTAGATGGAAGCAGGACCTTGAGGCAGGATCAGATGAGTGTCCTCTCAGGTAAGCTGTTAAATCCCTCCCGCTCCCTATACCTGCGTCATCGTGCATGCAGTAAGCGAATTCTACAGAAGATGGATCAGATGCATGTAAGCAAGTATATCCCCTGTTCCAAGTAACCCTTGTGGCGTGAATGGCCTACCCTCAATTACCTGTTTCGTCTCAACCAGACTCTACCACGCAGATGGGCAGCCCTGATCTGATCTGAACACCGTCTTATATAGACACTCGATCGCTAGGCAGATTAGATGATTGACAGCCACTGTCTTTTCCCGCCTAACCTGAAAAAAGGTGCCAAACTGGAACAAGGAGGGGAGAAGAAGGGCTCACAAAAATGGACGCCTAGCTGTCCTTTAGAGGATCCAAGATGGCCTTAGGATTTTTACCTCTACAGTATCATTCCTTGCATATACTCATATATACTTATATACTCACATCCTTCTTTTGGGGCCTGGTGGTAAGAGACAAAGGACCAGCCCTGTCCCTGGCATGCCAAATGAGTCCAATGGTCCAATGATGGAAAGCTCGCCACCACTTATATAGTGGCTGGGCTAATATAGCGTCTGGGGACTATCATGAATATTCATTCAGATGCCCAGCCTGCCATGTCCATATCTAACTTCCTCACCTTCATAATACTGAGGTGCCTTTATCCTATAAGTTAACATATTAATGCCTTTTAGCTCATTACCATATAGGTCAACTGTTGCTCAAGCAAGTTTGTGGTTAAACATCTGCCAATGATTTTATCCAAAAATATCCAAGCTTAATATCAGTTCAATATTCCTTAGGTTGCCTCATCTAGCTATGTACCAACTCCTCCCTTAAGCAAGCTATTTCCAGCTCCCCAAAATCTAGGATAACTGTTGGGCCATTTTCTCTATGCTAAGGGGCGTAGGCCTATGCTTCACTTATGCTAAGCTACTTAAGCAAATGTCTTATAAAACACAGGCCCATAGGTGCCAACAGGAGATTTTATTCCAAGCTGCCAGTGGCAAGCCAGCTGTGTATGCCACAGAGATTTCAGAGATATGGTGACAGAGCAGCACATCTAAAAGTGGAGTGTGCTAGTGGCCTACAGAGGAGGGCCTGGGAAATAGGCCCTTCCCTGAAATTTGACTACCTACCTGGAGTTCCTAATATGGGAAAAGTTTGCAGCTATATGCACCCAGGATTGGGTCAAAATTCATGGGAGAATCCACAGAATGCTGCATTAGCATCCACACGGATGACTGCCTCCCTGTGGCTCCATGCAGCATCTGGTGTAGGCGGCTCTGAACACATCCTCCCAGGGACTGCATGCAGACACACATGATAATATGGATTCACAAAGAGCAACACTGCCATGCCTTTGCCATCCCCTGCACATTTCTGGACTTCCATCAAACACTCACCCATACTCCAGACACTGATTTTGTCACCCAAGGACTACATTTATCCTTTCTCTCCCCCATCCCGGAACAGTTTTCTGTTTACAGGAGGTTTGCTATGTTGTGACATGCCTGATTTGCATGGCATACTAAAAGGGAAGGCAATATAAGGTTCTTACTTTAAACACTCTGGCACATCTCTGTGAGAATGTGCAAGTTTCTAGGAAAAAAATAATTTTAAATGTTTGTTTCACTGTAGTTTGTGCTTCCTGGTCTCCATTTTGAATGCAACGTGGTGGTACAGGTGAGTCACATCATATGTGCATTTAACTTACGCGAATTCAACTATACGCGCTTGGCAAAAAAAAAAAAGAAAAATAACAAGATACCTGTAAATAGTGCGGGCGATTCCACCCACCATTCCACTCAATGAGCGTATGCCCCGGAGTGAGCGTGAGATGGGAGACGTGAATCTGCTGTTCCCTCAGTTGGTCTCAGTTCCCGCATGCCTCTCATAGTGTGAACATCTCGCCGCGCTGAGTGTGATTCTAGTGTTTAAAGATACTGTACGTATTTTTCGTAAAACCTGGCCCCTAAATGAAAGCCAACTACTTCATCTGGTGCTCAACCGAAGAAACAGCGATCTGTTCCAACTCTGGAGGAAAAACTGGCTGTGTTGGACTTATTGAGAGACAGTATGTCGGTCTCCAACGTGGCACGTAAATATGGCTGCAACAAATCTAGCATCTGTGCCATCAAGATTCGAGAGAGAGAAATTTGTCAAGCCGTGGCATCAAGTGCTCCAATAACTGCTAAGGTGACGAGCCAGGTGCATGGTAAGACTTTAGAGGAGACTGAAAAGGTATTAAACTTACGGCTGGAAGACATGAACCGTAAGCATGTGCCTATCGATGGCAACATGTTGCAAGAAAAGGCTCTTAGCCTCTACGCGCTGTTCAAACCTCCTGCCAAAGAGGGACAGCCTTCTGATGAGAAGGAATTCAAAGCCAGCCAAGGTTGGCTTAACAGTTTTAGGAACCGCTTCAACCTCAAAAACATGCAGACTACTGGTGAAGCTGCATCTGCCAATGAAGAGGCAGCAAAAGCCTACCCCGAACAATTAAAGAAAATCATAGAAGACAAGGGCTTTCTTCCAGAACAAGTTTTTAATGCTGACGAGACTGTGCTCTTCTGGAAAAAAATGCCCAACTGCACTTACACGTCGAAATCAGAAAGGCAAGTCCAATTTGCTGAAGTGTTCCAAGCAGCGAAACACTTGAATGATTTAATTTCTGAATACGATCCCTCTATGGAACGAAGCCTCAAAATCACACGTAGTATTACAGATTATTTGAGACCGTATCAAGAAACGTTGAGCTCAAGAGACAACGGCAACAGTTGCCAATCACCATGTTTTTCAAGGAAAAACAACCAGCAGCAGATGAGCCCACGCAATCAACTTCACGAGCTGAACCAGAGCCAACCACTTCGTCTATGACTCGCTCTCCGTCACCCAAGCTCTCTGTCACCTCCGTCTCCTGGATCGACATCAAGCCCTGATGACCCCCTGTAATTACCCCCCTGTAATTAAAAATACAGTACTGTAAAATTATATTTTGCATAGGTACTCTTTATTATATACTGTACATTACTGTATATTATATATTTATACATACATACATTATATATTTATACATATTACTGTACAGGGTTGTATACACAAAACCATGTACTGTATACTGTACTTTATGGGCGATTTAAGGGATTTTCAAGGGTAATTTTGACTATACGCGATTTTCAACTTACACGCTGACTTTAGAACCTAACCCCCGTGTAAGATGCGATTCCACTGTAGTGGTGTTGGTGAATTACGCCAGGGCACTGGTGTGCAATCTGCTATTAGTGGACACATGCTGCTGCTGATGGCTGGCAAGAAATTTTGCATTGGGTAATGAACCGGAAATCCCTCACATTCCTGTACTAATGTGGAGCCAGAAGCTTACCAGGCTCAGGGGCTACTTCTGCCTCTTGTGTTTCTGATGCTGGTTCCTCAGCAGGCAACTCCTCTGGAAGGGCATTAAAAATCTCCTCTGAGTAGGGACCCAGAAGGTGCTGCAGCTGCTCCAGCAGCAAAGCCTCCTCAGGTACTGGTTTGAGTACAAGAGTCATTTCAGCAGCCTGACCTGGTGCCTGCTGGCTCCCCGCAAGTCCTACACTGGATTCAGTGCAGAGGAGGTCACCATCCAGGCTGACCAAGCTTCATGAAGCACTTGTAGCTTGGTGCTATGCGCAGTACCCAGCACTTGGCTAAATTTCTCACAAAAGCAGCAAGATGATAGCAAATTCCCAGTGGTTCTTATCCGTGGCTTTCTAGTAATTGGTCTTGAGCCACTTAATCCACTCCCTGCACTGGTTGTTGGTTCAGCAAATCCCCAACACTACCAGCTTTTTCTCTGTTAGCTCATACACATCGTCATTCTGGGAACTCTTGCTAAAGTCAAATTGTTAGCTTCCCTTACACCAGAGATCAACCAAAATCTGACTGTTCTTCCATGACCGGCTAGCAATGCGCTTGGCAAAGGACTTCTTCATGTTGGTGAAACAAACACAGGAGAAGGTTCACTCTGCTTGCAGCTCAGTGGTCAGAACAAAATGGAAGGGTTAAACACCGAGCAGCTGTATTTGAACCAGGAGGGTGGTTTCCATTTCCTGGGAGTCAATTGGCCAGTCTTGGGATAGAAAGGACAAAGGATGCTGTCCCATGGTATTGTGGGATAGCATTGGTAGACTCTCAGGACCCAAGTCTAGGAGACCCAGGTCCGACCTGCATCCACACTGAAAAATAATGGACTATGGGCCTGAGTCAGCGTGGAACTCGGGTTGAAATAGGGTTGTCAACCCTCCAGGATTGGCCTGGAGTCTCCAGGAATTAAAGATTAATCTTTAATTAAAGATTATATCATGCGATGAAATCTCCAGGAATACATCCAACCAAAATTAGCAACCTTAGGTTCAAACCTTCCAATACTGCGGTGCCCAGGGCCCAAGTTAGATAGAATTGTGTGTGAATGGAAAGGGGTCTGGGCTTCAGTCTGAGTCCAGGCTTACATTGCAATGTAGACATACCCTAAGGAAAGCAAGGAGTGAGAGCAGCAGAATGACAATGGACTTCAAAAAAGCAGACTTTAACAAACACAGAGAACTGGTAGGTAGGGTTCTTGGGAAGAAAAGGAAAAAGGACTTCAGAAGCAGTTTCTCAGACAAAATCTGTAAGCACATAGAGGATAATAGGTTGATAAATATATCTTGATTTTAGTAAGACTTTTGAGACAGTCACACATGACCGTCTCATCAGCAAACAAGGGAAATGTGGTCTTGATGAAATTATTAAGGTGGGTGCACAATTGGTTGAAAAAATGTACTCAAAGAGTAGCTATCAAGGATTCGCTGTCAAATTGGAAGGGCATATCTAGTGGGTCCCACAGAGGTCAGTCCTGGTTCTGATACTAGTCAGTATTTTCATTAATGACTTGGATAATGGAGTGGAGAGTATGCTTGTAAAATTTGTAGATGACACCAAGCTGGGAGGGGTTTCAAGCAAATTGGAGGACAAAATTAGAATCCAAAAGAACCTTTACAAATTGGAGAATTGGTCTGAAATCAACAAGATGAAATTCAATTCATAACAAGCGCAAAGAACTTACTTAGGAAAGAAAAATCAAATGCACAGCTACCAAATGGGGAATAACTGGCTAGGCAGTAGTATTGCTGAAAAGGCTTTGGGGGTTAAAGTGGATCTCAAATTGAATACAAATCAACAATATGATGCAGTTGTGAAAAAGACTAATATCATTCTGAGGTGTATTTAACCCGAGTGCTGTATGTAAGACATGGGACATAAAGCAGACAGAAGGGTTGGCCAAATTTAGACTGCCATTTGTAAAACAGGTGTGCAATTTTACAGGTGTGGTATTATATTGTGGGCTGCTCCTGGATGGCCAGGTATCAATGTGGTTAAGGGCACTTTTTTCCCCATTTCTGATTTGCAAGATGAATGCAAACTATTCTGTCATTGTGGATCTTTGTCACTTTGAGATTAGATTGCTGTGATGCTGTGACATTATCTGATTAAAATATGACCATATAGATCATTGTTGCAATCACTGTTATATATTTGCAGCAAATCTTGTACAAAGGTGGTCAAGTGATGTGTCTATGAAAAGGTTATGATTTTCTGGTTATGATTATGCTATCTGTATGCATGTATCATTTTTGCATTTGAAGTTATAAATATTGGCTCTGTACTTGAATTTCAAATGTTTGCTCCTGAGGTAACACCCACAAGGTAGCTAGCCAGCAGCTCTTGGAGGGACTATTCAAATTGAGTGGCCCATCAGAAGAACATTTAACTAACAATGGACCGTGGGAGACGCTAATCTACACTTAATGGCTTCCTGCAATGACTAAGCGAAATGCATGGACATGTGACTTGCCAGTGTGACTCCAAACTCCATCTTGTTGCTGTAATTTTCCACAGTAAGAACAATGGGATTCTGTCCACATGGCTGAAGCTATAAAAGGCCCCGGAAACTACTTCATTTTGCCTCTATCCTGCTCCAGCCTTTTTCTTGCCCAAGCCTCTGGACTATGAATTTATACGAATGGGATCACTCAAACCAAGGAATTGAGGACCTTTCAATTATTTGGAAGCAACCAGGGAGAGTCTTATTAAGCCAGCAGTTTTTTCCATCACTGCTACAAGCCTAAACCAAGAACTTTGCAACTACTGTATTTGATTCCTTTAACCAATTTTAACTCTCATCTTTCTCTTTCTTTCTTTCTTTCTTTCTTTCTTTCTTTCTTTAATAAACCTTTAGATTTTAGGTACTAAAGGATTGGCATCAGCATGATTTTTGGGTAAGCTTCAAGTTGTATATTGACCTAGGTGTGTGGCTGGTCCTTGGGGATCAGAAGAACCTTTCATTTGATGAGAATGATTGTAAAGAACCACTCATCTCTGAATCCAGTGTTTTTGGTGGTGATATAAGTACTGGAATGCCCAAGGAAACTGCTTTTATGACTTCTTGTTATCCAGTGTGGTGTAAGAGGAGTTTACTTTTGTGGCTGGTTTGGTATATCTTATGAAAGGATAACGACTAGTTTTGGCTTATGTTTGCCCTATTTCTCAGCAGTTTGTCCTGAATTTGGCATCCTCACTTGTGACCAACTGAGCCACGGGTCACAGATGCACTCTGCACGGGGCTTCACCTTGGGACCACTCCAAAACTGATGCTAGTGCAGAATGCTGCAACCCAGTTATTAAGTGAAGCAGCACACTGGGAACATATTAGACCACTACTCTGGTAGCTGCAGTGGCTTCCAATAAGCTTCCAAGTGGAACCGGTTACAGTGGTTTGAGATCCGGTTACCTGAGAGATCACCTCTCTCTCCGTGGCATACAGTCACAGTGGAGATCAGTAGAGACACACAAACTGGAGTTCCCTCATTAAAAATGAGAAGGGGATGTGGGCAGGGCATTCTATATGAGAGGTCCTCAGCTTTGGAACTCGTTCCCTTCTGCTCACCTTGATCCACCAGAGTCAAGAGTTGGTAAGCTTTTGGGCACACTGCTGCAGAGCCCAAATTTTTCTTCTTCAAAAAGGCTGTTGAAGAAGAGATGGGCTGGGGTGAGTATAGCTGTGTTATTTATGTTTTGTTTATCTCTTTATTTTATAATTTTTACTATATGGTCTAGGCACCCTGAATGGGCACATATGGTTACATGAGAAATTTGAATCAATAAAATAATACTGAACAAGGAACTTCATCAGAATATAAACATCTACATTAGCATTAACCCTAAAGCCACATAAGAACATAAGAACGGCCAGACTAGGTCAGACCAAAGGTCCATCTAGCCCAGTATCCTGTCTTCCAACAATGGCCAATGCCAGGTGCCCCAGAGGGAATGAACAGAGCAGGTAATCATGAAGTGATACATCCCCTGTCGCCCATTCCCAGTTTCTGGCAAACAGAGGCTAGGGACACCAGCCCTGACCATCCTGGCTAATAGCCATTGATGGACCTATCCTCCATGAACTTATCTAGTTCTTTTTTGAACCCTGTTATAGTCTTGGCCTTCACAACATCCTCTGGCAAAGAGTTCCAAAGGTGGACTGTACGTTGTGTGAAGAAATACTTCCTTTTGTTTGTTTTAAACCTGCTGCCTGTTAATTTCATGTGGTGACCCCCTAGTTTTTGTGTTATGAGAAGGAATAAATAACATTTCCTTATTTAGTTTCTCCACACCAGTCATGATTTTATAGACCTCCATCATATCCTGCCATAGTCCTCTATTTTCCAAGCTGAAAAGTCCCAGTCTTATTAATCTCTCCTCATACGGAAGCTGTTCCATACCCCTAATCATTTTGTTGCCCTTTTCTGAACCTTTTCCAATTCCAATATATCTTTTTTGAGATGGGGTGACCACATCTGCACACAGTATTCGAGATGTGGGCATTTATAGAGCGACAATATGATATTTTCTGTCTTATTATCTATCCCTTCCTTAATGATCCCAAACATTCTGTTCGCTTTTTTGACTGCTGCTGCACATTGAGTGGATGTTTCCAGACAACTATCCACAATGACTCCAAGATCTCTTTCTTGAGTGATAAAGCTAATTTAGACCCCACCATTTTATATATATAGTTGGGATTATGTTTTCCAATGTGCATTACTTTGCATTTATCAACATTGAATTTCATCTGCTATTTTGTTGCCCAGTTACCCAGTTTTGTGAGTTCCTTTTGCAGTCTGCTTGGGACTTAACTATCGTGAGTAGTTTTGTATCATCTTCAGATTGTCCCACCTCACTGTTTACCCCTTTTTCCAGATCATTTACGAATATGTTGAATAGGACTGGTCCCAGAACAGACCCCCGGGGGACACTACTATTTACCTCTCTCCAGTCTGAAAACTGACCATTTATTCCTACCCTTTGTTTCCTACCTTTTAACCAGTTACCAGTCCATGAGAGGACATTCCCTCTTATTCCATGACAGCTTACTTTGTTCAAGAGCCTTTGGTGATAGACCTTGTCAAAGGCTTTCTGAAAACCTAAGAACACTATATCCAGTGGATCCCTCTTGTCCACATGCTTGTTGACCTCCTCAAAGAATTCTAGTAGAAATTCGCTCTTTCTGTTTCTGCCAGCCCTTCCTGCTGGCTTCCTGGTGCAGATTTGAAGAAACAGAGCCCATATCTCCGCAGGGCCTATGACACATGGTTGAGCTGCTGTATTCTATCCAGTAGATGGCACTGGTACACAGAGAATATATTTGTCTACTTGTTATAACCTATTGTAAAATATGTGGAAAGCTGCATGAACATAAGTATCTATAAACCTGGATTTTACAAGCCATACATAGAGCCCAGCAGGGTGTGCAACGTTGTTCTGTTTCAGTGCAAGTATGAGTGAAGACAGTGCAGGAGCAGAAATACGGCTAAGTTCTGGCTGTATTCGTTTGCACTGTATGGAGGTACATCTGAAGCGACCTGAATGTCTACTCTCTTAAGGTATGACTACACTGCAATCCAAGGTGTGATTGCAGCGTGAGTAGACACACCTGCACTACCGCAATTAAAAATAGCAGTGTAGACGTGGTGGCACAGACTTCAGCATGGACTGTACAAACACACAGAGGACCCTGGGTCTGTACTCAGGTTGCTAATCTGCACTGAAGCCCATGCCACTGCAGCTACACTGCTATTTTTAGCCACGCTATTCCAGGTAAAGCTAGCATGGGTATGTCTACCTGTGCTGCAATCACACCACGGACTGTAGTGTACTCACAAGTGCATAGGATGAAAATGAGGCAGGGCATGGGTAGAAAATGGTCATATCTGAGGACACATGGACAAAAGCACCACAATCCTCATAGCGTGACCAGCTGTCCCAATTTTATAGGGACAGTCCCGATTTTTGGGTCTTTTCTTATATGGGCTCCTATTACCCCCCACCCCCATCCCGATTTTTCACATTTGCTCTCTGGTCACCCTAAATCCTCATCATACGAGAGAGCAGAGCCGGCACTAGGCACCAGGAGACTAAACAATTGCTTAGGGCCCCAAGAAGCTCAAGGGGGCCCCCTATTCACTTTTTATTATGTGTTGGGGGGGGGAAGGAGGAGGGCCAAAAATATTCCTGCTTAGGGCCCCTAATGAGCTAGCACTGCCTCTGCTAGAGAAACATTTAATATGAACTCCCTCCTAGGCCTAACTCCTGGTACTGAAAGACAGGAGAAACGCCGTGGCTGCATAGCAGTCTTCTGATTAACGCAGGACCACGTTTTCTTATGCTCCCTGACCTGCCGTCACGTTTTACTTTCCACATTTGCATGCAACACTCCATGCCTGCACTGTTCAGTAGCAAGGTCTTAATGTAAATCTGGTGTATCAGCAGCATGGCATCAACACTGAGCAGACAAGAAACAGGAATGATTACTGGGCTATTGGCAGTAATGAAAACAAAAGAAACATCTTTCCCAAGAATTGATGAGGACTTTCAGTTAATGGACTGCTGAGTACTAATTTACGACCGTAAATGTAACACTTACTGAAAATAACATGTTAACTTTTATAATCTGGTAGCTACTTATGTTAGTGACTTACTATTACTTTAAGCTATAGGCACAGCCTTGCCTCTGTCAGTGACAGATTTAATAGTTTTCATAAATTCTCACTCAACACATTTTTACAAAATTAAATAGCATAAAAAAGCAAAGGAATATTGCACATGCTGGTAATATTACAATTAATTAATTTTATTAGTGCTATTTATGTACTTTGAGTTTACAATAAAAATGCATTAATGCTAAACAAGCCAAAAATAATGTATTTGCAACACATTGTTACTGCAGTAATCCTGTTCTGTGCATTTATTTTCATCACCTCACTCAGCACTTAAAAAGGATGGCCAGTTAAGAATTTATTTGGCCACCACATAGTACTTTAGAAGCTGGTGGCCAAGTTCTCATAAATTCACCCTGACTTTTCCATCTCTGCATACAGTTATAATAAGAGGTCCTGACCTTACATGTAGACTCACCAAACTCACATTCAGTGCTATGATGCACACACAGACAATGCCTCACTGTGTGCTGCATTTTCCTCAGATGCAGCAACATTCTTCTACAACAGTGCCTAGTAAACACACAGTAAGGGAGTTGAAAGTATTCTAATTTATAAGAGTCAAGGTCTAAGGTCTATCCAAGTGCTGTGTTAGGCCAACTTCTGATTTCTAGTAATATTCATTAAGGTTTGCTACAAATATGGTCTGCCAGGTTTTTTTGTTTGGTTGTTCCCCCTCTCTCCCCCACCCCTTTCTTTATTTACTCTGAATAAAACACTGAAAACTAGACCTTTTCTGTAAGATAAGACATTGGCGAGACAATTATGTAAAGAGCTCTTCACTTAAGCACTTTCCTTTAGTTACACATGTGTGCCAGCATACATTGCCAAAGAATGAAGACATTTTATTTAAAATTACGCTGGCAACAGACCATCAAATTATCCTTAACATTTTCATTAAATTGAGATACAGATATAGTTAGGGTAGTAAATCTTTTAGATACAAGGAGTTTATTCCAGAGCCCAGGCCCGATGCAGCAGTAATTGTTGGAACTATTAAGGCCTAAGGCTCTGTCTACATTACTAATACAGCTGTCCAATTTAGCCAGTTATGAAACCCAGACAAGGACCTACAAAAATGGAACTGTGCTGTAACCAGATCAAGGAACAATAATGCTGCAACTGGATTCTGTACTAAAGCGACTATTTCATGTCATGCTGGCCTGATTAGACGGATCTGAGTGTAAGTACACAATATTACCAGTGGAGATTTTTGTCAATGTCTCTATACTATCTTCAATCCATATTTCCAAAGGCTTTAGAACAATCAAACTAACAGAACTTATATAACAATAGTACTTTGTTTTTCTATAGCACCTACTAGCCAAGAATCTCAAAGCACTTCATATTCTTAGATTCAAAGGCCAAAAGAAATATTATGATCATCTAGTCTGACCTTCTGCATAACACTGGCCATAGAATTTCACCTGGTAACTCCTGCATCCAGCCCACAACTTTTGGTAGAACAAGAACATATATTTTAAGAAGACATCCAGTCCTGATTTAATGACTTCAGTCATAGAATCCCAGATAAATTGGTCCAGTCGTTAATTATCCTCATTATTAAAATTTTGATCCTTATTTCTAATCTCAATTTGTCTACCTTCAGCTTCCACCTATTGGATCTCATTATGCTTTTGTCTGCTACATTAAATAGCCATCTATGCATCTAGCCCCTTAGAGACCTCACTCAAGTCACCTCTTCACCTTTTCTTTTATAAACTTAATAGACAAAAGAAGTTCAGTCTCTCACACTAAGGAAGGTTTTCCAGACCTCACTTCACTTTTGAAGCTCTTTTCTGAACCCTTCTCAGTTTGTCAGCATCGGTTTGGAAGTGTGCACACCAGAACTGGACATGGTATTCCAGCAATGGTCTCAGTAATGCCATATACTGTGGTAATAACACCTCTCTTCTTCAACACAGTACTCCCCTTTTTACATATCCAAGCTTTGCATTTGCTCTCTTATCCACCACGTTGCACTGGCAGTCACAGGCACCAACTTTTCCTTTTTCCCGGGGATGCTCAACCCCCCTTGGCCCCAAGCCCCCCCCACACACACCCTTCGCCCCTTCCCCCAAGGCCCCGCCTTCGCTCTGCCTCTTCCTGCCCCTGCTCTGCCACCCTCCCACAAGGCCCTGCCCTCGCTCCGCCCCCTCACCGAGGCCCTGCCCACCCTCTGTTCTCCGTCCCCTAGGCTCCTCCCTGAGCCGTCAAACAGCTGTTTGGCTGTCGCGGCTCCTCCCATCAGCAGCTGGACAGCGGCAGTGGTGCCCCCACATCAGCTGATGAGTAGGGGCCGGGAATAGCTGGGGCCGGTTGTGCTGAGCACTGACTATTTTTTTCCCGTGACTGCTCCAGCCCTGGAGCACCCACAGAATCGACGTCTATGCTGGGAGTTTGTTCTCACTTAGTTGCCTACAATGACTGCCAAGCCCTTTTCTGAGTCACTGCCAGCAAGGTAAACATATGCTTATGCTCTTTCCTGAATGGGGAAGGACTTAAGCATATGCTTAAATGCTTTCCTGAATCAAAGCCCCAGTGAGTTGCACATAAGATTTGCTCTGTTTACCAGTAAACTGCCAGCCCTGCAAATACAACATGGAATCTGAAGGTCAAGCTAGGTTTCCATGTTCAGTCCTCCAGAGCCCAAATTATTTAAGGCAGTACAAAGCCCATTTGTTTTTCTGGGCATTTGCACAGGGAGTGGTTAAGGACTTATTATGGTTTTACTGCTGTAATAGGCAGGCATTACTGTGTTATTGAAAGGGTGGTCTCTTTAATATTGTGAATTTTATTTTGTATTCTAGGTTATAAATATGTAAAACAATTGAGGCCCAAGTATTGGTGCTTCACAGAAATCAGAATAAATAAAATAAAAATACAGGATAGGATTTACAAAGCCACATAGGAGATTTGGATACAGATTCTCATTAATTTTAATAGGAATAGAGCATGCAAATCCCTTAGGTAGTTTTGAGACTCCCAGCCACAGAGTACAGATACCATCAAATGAGCACAAACATACCTTCATATGTAAGATTACACAAGAAATACAAATAGGGTACAATTGAACATAACTGGAAAATTTCCCAATATATAACTTTTATAGAAATTGCCATTCCAGGCAAATTACAACATGTTCCTCTTATGCTGACAGTGACACATGTATTCTTGGCCAATGTACATCTAGCTGTTGGCTAAACAAGTTCCACCTCATTTCTCATTTAAATAATTTGAAACCTATTCACCCTTCCTTTCTGCCCATTTAAAAGGGGCCCTATTATGTCTTGACTCAAGCAACAAACCTCAGATATTCATGGATTTTGAAGGGAAAAAAGCATTCAAATGTGTCTTAATTCCAATTACATTAATTCCCCTGTTTGGAATATGGTGTGAGTTTCAGAGAGATCAACATGTACATGGAGGAGGCTGCTGCCTTGCTGCAAAATGACTTTACCATTTCTAAATATTTGGAAGAAGTAGTTTTGAAATGAGTTTTTGAAATTCTTCACTACTTAAATTCATGAAGTCCCAGCCTTGCACGGTGTTGTGTGATGAGTAGAAAAACAGACACACAGCAACTCCAGAATCTAGTAACAACAGGAAGGAACATTGTTCAATCTGTATTAACATTCAGAAGGATTGCTTGTGGGTTACCTAACACTTTGTAATAATTTATTCCAGTGCAAACTGGGTGCAACATGCTTCCAAATCAGCATGTATTTACAAATAGACTTTCATTACCGTGAGCATCTCTTATGGGTGGGCGGGGGGGAGGGCAGGAGATGCTGAAGGCTGCCTATACTTTGTCTGGGCTTATGGAAAAGTCCTAGAGAATTTAAGAGAAAAGTAAAACCTCCCTACAGAATTTTTTAATCATTGTGTAAAATCAAACAGAGTAATATCTAAGCTATGGAATTCTGTAGGATTGTTCATAAAACCTATACAAAATAATGTAAATTCTAACCTAAATTCTGAAGGTTTTTAGAGTCATTCTTGAAGAATTCTGTTAAATTTCTATAGAACCATATTGGTTTCCTCCATTTTAAATCCTATATGCCCTTTCCATAAAGGTGTGTTTTGATCATCCCAAAGTTTAGGGTTGTTCAGATCCAGAGGTTGGTTCCGGCCTTTCTATATAGTAAAAATATTCTTACTTGTGAAAGTACAGGGGGAAAGCGTGGTTCAATGCACTAGACTAGGAGAAAGGAGATCTGGGGACAGATCCTCAGCTGGTGTCAATCACCATAGTCCCATTGAAGTCAGTAGAGCTATGACAGTTATGCCATCTATAAGTATAGGTCCAGATCCACAAAAAGTATTTGGGTTCTGAGTATCTGGGTTCCATTGATTTCAGTGGATGTTCAGAGCCTAAATACTTTTGTATTTTGCACTGGGCACTGCACTTTTGTACTGGGCCCTAGTCTCTGGATTCTATTCCTATCTCTCCCAGTATCTCACTGTGTGAATCTGGGAAAGTCACATAATATCCTTGTGCCTGAGATTCCCCATCTATAAAATGGGAGTAATGATACTTACCACCTTTGCAAAGTGTTCTGAAATCTGAAGATCAGCAGCACAATGAAAATGCTCAGGATTATTATTAACGTGATGTGCCACCACAAGCATGGTGTTGAGATAAAGAGTCAGAAACAGTTAAGTAGCTTTTCATTTTGTTTTAGTACTGAATCTACAATCATTTTAAATTCTAAATTAAAGTTCTTCTAGAGATTTTTAAACCGGAGGAAATTTGGCTTACGATTAAGGCTAAGATTTTGTCATGGATATTTGTTGTAAAAGTCACTGACAGGTCATGGGCAATAAAGAAAAATTCACAGAAGCCCTGTCCATGACTTTTACTACAAATATCCAAGATAAAATGGGAAGGGACTGGGCAGCTGTGGGGGAGCTGGGAGCTCCAGGGCCACCACCACCCAGTGGCAAAAGGGAGCTGCAGGAATCCCCCTGCTGCTGCCGCAGTGGGGAGCTGCGGGGATCCCCCTGCTGCCATGGCTGGTGGGGAGCTATGGGGATCCCCCTGCTGCTGTGGCTGGCAAGGAGCTATGGGGATCCCCCTGCTGCTGTGGCTGGCAAGGAGCTGTGGAGATCTCCCTGCTGCTGTGGCTGGCGGGGAGCTGCAGGGGTCCCTCTGTCCCCCACAGCGGCCAGGAGCTGTGGGGTACCCCCGCTGCCCATGGTGGCTGGGAGCTTGGGATCCGCTGCTTCAGGCAGTGGGGGTACCTCACAGCTCGCTGCCGCTGTGGGAGGTGGCGGGACCCTGCAGCTCCCAGCCGCTTGGGCTGAAGTCATGGAGCTCTTTGGAAGTCACCTATTCCGTGACTTCCACGACCTCCACGACAAAATTTTAGCCTTACTTATGATCTCCTACAGTAGCAAGAGTGTCTGGTTACTAAGGCACTGGACTGGAATTCTGGAAATCCAATTTAAATTTCCAGCTTTTCCACAGACTCACTCTGTAATCTTGGGCAAATCACTTTGTCTCTCTGTGCCGCTGTTCCCCGTATCAGTAAATTGGGAATAATAACATTCCGAGCTCACAGATACATTGATTATATTTTTGTCAGGAGAACACATTCATTTATATCTGTGACACACTAAGATACTCTGGGGATGGGAGCCATGTATGCAGATGGAAAAAAAGAAGAAATAAAATCACAAATGATGACAGCAGCATGGCTGCTTCCTCAAGAGGCTTAGAAATGCCAACATCAAAAAAAGTCCACCTTATTTTCAAATATATTTCACAGCCAATTCACAGTGCAAAGAGCTTCTTAACTTATGAACTCTCAGACTGCTGGGCTGAGGAAAATATAGAGTTTTCTTGAAATAATTAGGCCCATTTCTCAAATCAATTTTTGTCAGGCTCTTGGAAACATTTTTCATTATCAGATTCCAAATTGTCATGAACAATATGAACTCATGACCCTTTATCAGTCCAGTTTTGGGCAATCTGATACATCCCTGCTCAAGTTAAATAAATCAAGAACCTTAATTAACAAAGACTGGCATGACTGCAAAAGCAATGAATTAGTTTGTGCACTACCTGAGGGATCACAAAAGTACAGTAGTTATAATTAATGGATTTAATTTTAAATGCTGGGGCCTCTGCATGAAAGTGCCTGAGAAGTCCATTTTGGCATTCTTATTACTCTTTAATTAAAATTGATGTACCTGGGAAAGATGTCAGCAGTGTACATTTTAACACAGGTGCTAGTTTCCCTTAAGAGCGTGCAGTCTTTGCATGAAGCAGTCAATGATATGCAACAAGATTTTGACAACATCCAAATTTATTAGTGCTATTAAAAAAGACATTAATTATTAGACACTATATTAATATGGTGCATCTTTTTTTAAAAAAAGAACACTTTTATATATTAAAATTTGAGAATTAAGTTTTATATTTATTTTTAAATACTTCCTGTCCCTCTTGACCCCACTTCTCACTTTTGTTCCCTTGCAGTTTCCCTTTGATTTTTTTTTTTTTTTTGCTCTTGTCTCTGCCTCAGAAGAAGCCTTAACTGCTCAAAGATATATATTCTCATGTTGTTATGTGTGGGGAAACTCCCATTAAGAACAACAGAAAATGAACAGTTAGAGTCAAGTTCACAACACAGCTAAAAATATACATGACTCTCCCCTTAAATGATACCACCGCAATTAGCAACTGCTGGGGTTCTTGAACCACATTTAAATGTGAGCAGAACAAAGGTGAAGTATTTTCCAACACAGGTCCTTGATTCTGGAATGTATTCCTCCATCTTTCACCTAGTCCAACAGGATCCAAGTTAGCATACCTCAAGGTGTATCTGTTTTCATAGGTTCTCTTGGAGGGTGTAGATTAAAAGGATGTATATTTGTAGGGTTACTAACTCGCATAATAGTCTCATGATATTTGATGTTTCACCCACCTGCCCAGCTTCTGGATTCAGTGGAATAGGTGAGAGTCTCAGCCTTCATGTAAAAAGGAAATGTGTTTTTAGTCCTCATGTTTGCAGAGATCAACTTGGACAGGTGAATTGAGAGAACCCTAAAGTCTCAGAAACCAGAAGGCCCATAAAAAGAACATAAAATGAATTTTGCCATTGACTTCAATGGAGCCAAGATTTCACCCATTATTGTTAAGCCAATCACGATTTTTTAGAGCCTGACTCATGATTTTTGAATGCTTGAAGTTGGCAATACTGTAATCTGAAGGATTATTTAATGCAGCCATTTGGACAGCTAGGAATTTTTGTGTATTTTAAAGCCTTGTACTTTGGAGGGGTATATTTTAAAAACCAAAACTGAATATATTAATTAAGGTAATTAAATCTTGTTCAGGGGTAATAATATGCCAAGTTCTATTACATCCATTTTTCAGATTTATCAACCTGATGCTACACCAACTGAAGTCAACAGAAAAACTCCCATTAACTTGAGTGATGAAGGACCAGGTCTTTTCGGAAAAAAAAGTACTTTAAACTAATAGACACGAAAGGCCAGATTGAGCAATACACTCTGGCTGCTTTGCACCTCTGTGGTAGCACAATGCAGCCATAAACTCATATTTATAGATTCATATTCGTAGATGTTAAGGTAAGAAGAAAACATTAGATCATCTAGTCTGACCTTCTGCATAACACAGCCATAGAATTTTACCCAGATACCCCTGTATTGAGCCCAATAACTTGTGTTTGATTAAAGCATATTGTTATACTGAGAGGTACTGGTGACTGCCTGGATCACAAACCTTTTTGAGACTGGGTGTGAACATCCCTCAGTTAACTAAACTTTCAGAATAAATTAATCACAAGCTCCTGACCTAAGAAAAAGGGGGTTGTGAACCCACCCCGGAGTTTCAGACTGAATGGGTGGAGGGGTTTTGCTGAGTATTGTTTGGGTAAGGGCACATGTGAGAGCGAGAGTGAAACAGTTAGGGCATGTCCACACTTACCTCCGGATCAATCAATCCAGCGGGGTCAATTTATCGCATCTAATGAAGTCGCAATAAATCAACTGCTGAGCGCTCTCCCGTCGACTCCGGTGCTCCACCGAAGTGAGAAGCATATGCGGAGTCGACGGGGGAGTGTCGGCAGTCGACCTACCACAGTGAAGACACCGTGGTAAATAGACCTACATACACTGACTTCAGCTATGCTATTTTCATAGCTGAAGTTGTGTAACTTAGACCGACTTAGCTCGCCCCCCACCCCCCACCCAATGTAGACCAGGCCTGAGAGAGTGAGGATGGATAAGCAATGGAGTGAGACTCAGAGGCAAGAAGAAAACCAAGCAGCTGTGACCCTGGAGAAGCCTAGAGGAAATTTCCAGATCTGGGGCTTACCAGAAAGGCGTGGGGCTGTAAGCAAAGAAACTATCCCCTACTTTTTGGTTCCTCCTGCATTCGGAGAAGCAGGACTTTGTACATTACTTGTATATATAAACAAAACTGCATCAAAGAAAATACCAGACTTCATTATCAATTTCTACCCCTACATGAAAGTCCCCAAGGCCCCCAACTTTGACTAGTCACTCAGTTCAACGGGGGGCAATAATATTGTTGTCAGCTAAACTGGGACCACAGCTACTTTGAGAAAATGTAACCGTGCAAAGCAGCCAAAGCATACCAGAAAACCTGAATTTGTCTCTCACTCTCCCAAGAAACTTATAACCCAGAGCAGAGACAAAAAAAGTACAGACGTGTAACACATCAGGTGGCTGGAAGGAAGATCAAGCTTGCAAATGGTTTGAATTTTGTTATTTGATTAATTATTAATAACCATTTGAAATGAGATTTGTTTCTATGGTAGATTGTTCTAGAAGAGCATACACAACTGGTGAATAATAATACTAACAGAGATAACTAGTTTCGAGGTTCTAGATAATCTTTTATTATTTCTCACACAGTTACTTAACCTCCCACTGCTTCCTCTTTTTAAATTTTTTGCCAACAATGATGTAGCATGTGTAACATAATTGGGAATCACTAGATGACACCATGACAGATAGTCTTACAAGTTTTTATTTAGCTGAATGTACAAGAAAGACAATTAGATCTTGACTAAATGCCAGTCATTAGCTGGTGTTAGCTGTGGTGAAATTCTTTTTAGAAGCTGTGCCTATCACATGTACAGTCTGTTCTCTTTTCCTGACTCTGTCTTGAACTGAAATCATTCTTAGGTGCAGCTGCCATCAACAGGCGGTAACCACACAAGCAAACAAAACATTGCATGGTGCCAAAAATGTTCCAGCACCATTGCCTGTTGTGAAACATATTTGTTGGTCACATACTGTTCAGCACCACTCTAGTTTTCAAGACAGGAAAGGGAAACTACATTACAGTTATCTTTAACTTTTGAATTCTTGAAATATTATTTATTTTACTTAATTTCAGATTTATGACTAAAACAATAGTTTTACAGGACACAGAATACTCACAGGACTCACAGAGTACATTATATTTTAGTAATGTGTCATTGCTAAGCATGAATTAGCCACAATCATAAAATGGAAAATACATCTTGGGTAACAATTTCCCTTTACATGTAATATTTGGTAGATTATATTTTGATTTCAGGAAATTGATGTTGTATATTTCAATCCCCAGAACTAATAACAAGGCCTGTTGGAGAGTAACAGTTTCCTATATAGTCCTGGTGGATTGAAAAAATTATAACCATGAACACAGAGAAAGCATAATTATATTCAAAGAGCAGTTATTGCTGTACTTGCATTAACCTTGCAAGTCGCACACCTAAAATGTCTATATAATGTATTTAACCTTGCATTTGATAATGAAATATGATGAAGAGATCATTATAGTACAGTGCAGAAGAAGATCAGTGATCTCCCCACCAAGCACTCTTAGGAACACAAGATGAAATTGGAGATACAGTTGTAAAATATGTGAGATGTGGCTGGATGAGAAATATTTTTTGTAAAAAAAAATGGATAGGGAGAGAAAATCTCAGTTGTTAATATTATTTATATCATGGTAGTGCCCACAGGGCCCCCATGAGACTCGGGCCCTGTCACAGGTTGGGTGGCTCTTTAAGGGTAGTTGGGCTCCACCACACCTGTGCTAGATTAGTTACCCTGCACCCCTACCCCCGCTGCTCATAATCAGCTGGGTGATTTCTTTAAAAGACTGAGAAACTCAGTTTGAAAGTGATATCACAGAGAGCGGGTAGGGTTCTGTGGCAGGCTCTGAGCAAAGGTCTGCAGGAGATTGTGAGAGGACTTCAGGGTAGGAAACTGGGAGTCAGGGATCTATCCCACAGCCAGAGAGACTGAAAGGTAGCCCAGAGGGTCTGAGATTCTGAGGGGGACTCCAGACAAGGAAAGACAGAAAACCTGGTGGGGGAGGGAAGGGACGGGGAGGGGACAATTGATGCAGAGAGTTCCTCCAGCACCATGCTACTTAGAGGGCCTGCACACCTCATGACAACTTGGTATCAGAAGTGGAGTCTAGGACCTGCTGCTATCCCAGGAGGGTGCAATTGGGAGATGGAGTGAAAACACACAGAAGCCCTCTTTGCTGGGAGAAGGTCTGCCCTCCTTAGCTGGTGCATGGGGGCTAAGAAGTGGTCACTGGAGTTCCCATGCCAGTTGCCAGAGGCAACAAAACCATCCGAATAGGTCCCGGCAATCCTCTGAAAAATTCAAAAGATCCAACAAAAACAGCAGGATCTGCAGCTGGATTTTCAGAGGCAACTGGCCAGGGTAGAGGAGCAGCAACAAACCATGCTGGAGAGCCTGTGTAAGGAAACTGTCAGTATAGTAACCGTCAAGCTGGAGAAGAAAAGGGTATTTGGGACCCAGGAGCCTGGAGGCCCAGCCAAGGGTATGTTATGCTCATGGGAAAGTAGAACACATAGGAAGTGCTTGCTCCTACATAAGGCAGGACATAAAGGCTTGCTCTGGGGGACAGACCACAGGAAAAACCACAGACTCAGTGGACATGGACACCCGGTGTGTGTTTTGGGTATGGAAGAGGGTCTGCTTTCACAAGGAATCAAGATGCTGCAATGGGAAAAGCAGGTCCCCCAGGAACAAGAATGAAAAGGAGGAACTGGTCTTCAGCGCAAACATTAAGGTTGCCTGTGAAATTGAGGTTGTGGGGGTGATAGAAGACCTTATACTTATGCACTTGATCTACCCACTAACAGGCCAGAGGGAACTAAGGGACAAAATTGCTATCACAGAGATAAAGTGGGCCGATGTTATGACAAAAATGTGTATTAAACAGTCCATCAAGGGAGGGGAAGGGAGAGAGGGAGAAGCAGTCCCTTCCACAAATAGGAAGAAGGATGGATATGTAGAAGTACATTGACCTTGGGTGTGTAGCCAAGGGTCAGATAGAACAACCGATGAAAACACCTGGAGCATGGATGGCAGGAGGCTAAAAGGGAGGGGACTAAAAATGCAATGGTGGAAGCAAAAGGTTGGCAAGAGAGGCTGGCAACAGGAGAGTGGGCCTCACAGGATGCCCAGCAAGAGAAAAAAAATTAGATTAAAAAATTAGCCCAGTGACAGGCCCAATTGTGTTAAATAATGTAGTAAGAAACAGTCCACGTTCTGAAGAGATGGACAAAACAGAGGGTGGGGAGAAAGGATGGAAATATTATTATCCCCATATTAAGAGATAAGGCACAGAGAGATTGAATGACTTGCCCAAAGTCCAAATAGAAATCTGTGGGAGAGCTGGGAATTCAGTCTGGACCTCCTGAGTCCAGGGCAGGGCATTGGCCACTTCCTCTCATGTATAAACTGAAAGTCTGGCTTGGTGCTGGTGAACTGCAAAGTATGGACTATTCTTGTAATGGGAAAGTTTCTCTGCATCAAATATAGAAAATATGATCAGCACTTTGCAGTATGGTTACCTTACATCAAGCAGGCTGAATCTGATGTCCAACAAGCTAAACTATGTTGTCATTCTTTCCATATTGATTATGCTTGTAAACACTTTTCTCTTCATTGTTAAATGACCTTCTACTATGGTCTGACCATCGGTGCTTAGATACCAAAGATGATAGACACTTTAGAATTAAAATACACTAGACTTAGGGCTTGTCTTCGCTGCAAAGTTAAGTTGAGTTATAACTCAAGTGTTGCCCCAACTGCAGTTCCATTCACACACAAAACCCCTTAACTCATGTTGATTGGTCCATTAGGGTATAGGCTAATGCTCAGATTAGCACAACCCCTCAGCTACTAACACAACCACTCCGTAGCAGAGATGCAGATAGCTCCCACCAGTGCCACTAACCCACCAATGCCTTCTCACACTTCCCCCTGTTTGCCCAGATAGGACAGACAAGTTCTCCCACAATTCAATGGGAAAGAAATGTATAGAGTGGCTGATCTTACTCCAGCACAAAGAACCAGGGCATATGCCCCCAGAAGTCTTAGTGCCACAATACAGTGAACACAGTGCCAGTGTGGACAGAGCAGCTTGAATGTTATTGCTCAGTGTGGCTGCTCTCCCTTGAGCTAGGCTGACTCGGGAGGAATAACTGCGGTAAATCTGCAATGAACACATACCCTAAGTCTAGCTCAATTCACAAGAGCTGTGGATACTCAGACGCTTTCAGGATATGATCCAGTGGCAAAACATATAGTTTCCAAGCATCCAAAGGGCATTTTGGTTTAACATTTGAGTGCAATTGTTTATACCTAAAGCACTCAGTCCAGAAATTCTTATTCAGGCATAAACAGTTTGAAACTAGAGGGAGTTTTGGCTGAACAAGAACTTCAGGACTGGTCCTATTATTTATTCTGAGTATTTAGCCTTTATAAAAACGAGGAAAATATGGTCCATGAGATGTTTATTATGGAAGTGGCTCTGTAGTGAAGGTTGCATTGAGATTTACACATGAAGCTGGGGTTCAACTATTTTCTTATATCTGAATAATAGTGTGTCCTCCCCCACATTTGTAGCACTTATTCTCTGAGTTCACTAATTTTCTGAGCATTTACAAGTAAATCTGTTAGTTTGTAAGTTATATGCATATCATAATGGACCCCTTAAGATTTTTTCCCCTCCTTTGGTGTGTGTAACCTTTTATTCAGCTCCCTCTCATACATAGATTCCTGATTGGGTAATTTCAAACGTTACTTCTATAGTATAGCAAAATCAAAGGCAATGGAATACTTTTTAAAATTATTTATGTGCTACTTTATTATTCATTGATACTATTAGTCATATGTACTTTTCTGTAAATTACATTTATTGTTGACTTTTAAAAATATATATATGTTTCTAGCCCTTACGGTTAAACCTTGAAAATATGAAGAGTGAAATCTGATGTGGTGGTGTCTTTCCAAGCTTTCAGACAGCCTAAAACAAGACCTCTGAGTGGCATGAACTATTGACTCTGAAACATGACAATGACTATTTGAATGTCAATACCATTTGCTATTTAATTGCTGATTATTTTAGTAGAACCATCAACGAATGTGACTAATGGATCTGGTCACAAAGGAATTAAAAATCATATGTCAAGTAGGTTTGATGACAAATTCTAAGGAGGCAGAAGAGTGCTTAAGGTTGCATTGATGTTCGCACTTAAAGCAGGAATTAAATCCCTTTCTAATATATAGATAATGTGTTGTATCACCCCTAAACTTCCAGCTCTTACTGAATCCTGAATGCACTTGCTGAAAATGTTCAAATCAATTTTACAGAATCCCTTTTGGAAACTTTACTGGGGAATCCAACCTTTTTTCAAATCTGTCTAACACAAAAGTTCCTGAAGTCTGAGAGCTGAAAACTGACTCTCTTGTAGATTATTCCAAAATCTGAGTCATGGGCTAATTTAGAGTTTAATAGTGTGGAAATGTCTGATTTAGTAAGTGTTAGTCATCTCTCTTTCTATTTACACTGCAGTGCTTGCCATATAATATTTTTTCTTCGAATTAATTTGTCATAAAATGTTTTCTATGGCAAATATCACCGCATATAATTGATTTTGTATCATTTATTTTTGGGCAGGAATGGGCTGCAGAATGCGTTTTTTGAAGGACAAGTGACACAGAGGAAGCCAAGAGAGAAAGTCCTTTGTTCAGAAAAAAGCCACTAATTTACAGCTTTGCCAGTAGAGTGATTCAGCTCTTCACTGGCTGAACTATAAGCTTGTCTCCTGGACCTTGGGATGGAAGCTTGTCCAAGGCCCCCGCCCTCAAATGCCCTCCCTTAAAATGCCCCTTTCCTCCACTGCTGCCCTCTTTCCATTGCCTATCAGGTTTGGTACAGTAGAACCTCCGTTTTGTGAAGGACAAGTTATATGAACCATTTTTCCATCAACAGAAAAAAAAAATCACAGTGAAAGTGATGTTGAAGAACAAGTCAACATCCCAGCATGTTCCGATGCCTTCGGTACATTGGAAATCAATTGGCAGCCGTTTGAAGGACAAGGAGAAAGTGATGCAGTGCACCAGACTGCAACATACGCACAGCATCTACCATAATTCTGAGATGTTCAACGTTATGAACTTTTCAGTTTTAGGAACTCCTCAATCCCCAGTTAGTTTGTAAAAGGTGGGTTCTACTGCACACGTAAACTGTAGGCTCAATCCTGCAAAGTGCTGAGCACAGTGGTCCTGATCCAACAAAGCACCTAAGCTTGTGCTTACCTTTAGGCTTTCAGTATTGACAACTTGTGCAATTTATCACAGGTCTTGCAATCGTTGACATTTTATTTGAAGCCCCAGCTCCTGGAGACAAGTGATTATGGGATAATCTCTGCTCTCAAAGTAACTTTCTAGCCCTCGTGGTTGCAGACAAAAGCTTGAAATTGTGATCTGAGTGCAACCAAGAGGCTCACAAGCCAGAAGGAACTAAAAAGAACCCAACATTTCTTTATTAATTCATGTTAATCTCATATTTTTAAGCCAATTTCATGATTTTTGGAGCCTGACTCATGCCTTTTCAATGTTTGAGATTGGAACTGAGTAGTGAGTGGTCTCACTGACATCAGTGGAACTATTCACATGCCTAAAGTGCATAGATCCACAGGGTGAGACTCAGGGCTGTGCCTGCAGAGGTGCAGGGCAGAACTCTCAGCCCAGGGAATGTGAGCGCTAAGTTGGCTTTGAGCCATAGTTTTGCCCCCTTGATCCTGGACTATTGCTCTGGGGGGCTGCAGAAGCCCCTGGCTTAATTTAGACAGTTGTGGGGACCTGAAAGTTACGACAGCCTCTCCGGGATGCACTTATGGGCAGCTACAGTGCACAGAGTCTTTGAAGAACTACGTGCTATGGCCCCAACCCCAGCACATCCCAGCTCACTGCCTATGCCTATGCCAAGGGAGTACTTGGAAGGCAATCTTTTGGCTGTTTTCCTTAATTCCTATGCCAAGGGATTCCTCCCCTGGCTAGATATGGGGCTTTTAGGACCCCTTTACACCACTCCAGCTCATTCACCCAGCATCAAGAGCCTAGAGAAATCCTCTGTATATTTCAAGGGCTGAAGGGACCATTATGAAAATCTAGTCTGACCTTCCTAACAGAGGTCACAGAATTTCACCAAGTGAATCCTGCACGAAGCCCATACCTTTGGGGTGAACTACAGTGTGCTAAAATGCTTTGCTAGGCAGGCACCAGTACGCTCAGCACCCCACACAATTCATCCCTGTAAGTAAAACCATTTTACACAGATACTCTTCCTTCTGTACATGTTTTTATCAAAAATTATTTTTGCAAGTATATCAATGATATGCATTGAAATATCCACATAAAACTTAACCAGCTCTAAGTTTACAAGAAGGAAGGGCATGGGGCAATGGAAATGGGTCAGCGCATTGGTCAGAAGGTGCCTACCTAGAACTTAAAGATGACCTGGATATTTTTAAAAATGAGGATTTTGCCCTTCTTTGGTTCTTTGTGATGCACAAGGATGGCCTGAAAGGTGTTTAGTTTGGTTGTTGGTTGATTTTCTTTAAGGATCTTTTCCGGCTTGTTTAATATTAAAACTTCAGTCCTGGAAGTCTGTGATGCCTGGGAGCCAGGGAACTGGTGACACCAAAAGAGCCAACAGAGTGACAGCTGACAATGGAGAGCAGAGGGGATTTTTTGTCATACTGTTTAAATGGGCTTTTTGTTTGTTTCTTTTTATTAACATCTACTTAACTTCCATAGCTAATTAGAATTTGGGAGAAAAGATGTCTGATGTCTCTTTTGGAGATTCAGCACTTGCACCATTTCAGCTACAGTGGGAGAAATCACCATATACAAACTGAGATCTCCAACAAGTCCTCCAGCAAAACCAGGGCAGACCAGAATTGACATTCCCGGTATTTCTAAGGTAAAATGAAACAGAACAAACCCTTTAATTAATAAAACAAAATGAACTTTTCAGCCCTTCTCAATATATCAGAAAGAAAGACACAATACTTATTTTAATAATTCTTTTGCAAGACACACTTAGAGCAAGGGATGGAGTGTGGTTAAGCATTTTGGGAGCAAAGAGCAATGCTATGAAAACTGGAGAGCCTTGTAATCACCTGTTGAACATTTTATATTCCAGGCAGAGAAAGCTTTAAGTAACACTCAAACCTTTCTCCATCTGGTGCTCAACGTTTTTCTGGCTGCCAGGATCATATTGCTGAGATGTATACGGGGGAAGATGGCCAATCAGTTGAAGGTTCATCCCCTAAATGTACAAGATAAGATTATCTGACTGTCTCCATACACCTGTTCCCTCAACCACTCAGTGACCAACCCTTGGTATGCAGCTCCCATATTTATTAAAATAAAAATTAGGACATTCCTAATTCCTAATCCGCAAATAAACTGTTAAATTAGTGTTAAGGTTGTTCAAGTGTATTCCTTCCCAACACCATAAAAATGGAGAAGCGATAATATCCTAAATTAGGACACAATACCAACATCCAGTCATTAACCCACAGCCATCTCAACACCACCATACTATCAGTCTGCCAGTACTGTCAACCTTAATACACATATCAAAGAATTGACAGTTACACAAAGAAAACTCTGTGGCTTCCCCTTCAGTGGGAGGTAGGAAGAGAAGACGCCATGGCCTTCTAACCCCTCAGATGTCCCAAAACCCCTGAGGGTCAGCCCCTCCATGATATTCAGTGAGCTACGCCACCCACAAACAGGAACAATGGTACCCAAGCCTCCCTGCCTGTACTGGGGATACAACCTTCACTCTCACTCCCAAAACTATTTCCAAATGCATCTTAGAAGACATAAAAATAAATATCAGCAAAGTCAGGTTAATACTTGCAGAGATTCCCCCTGGGATTTACCAGGAGATGCTTCTGCTAAGAGCCATGCCCCTCCCTCTCCAGCCAGGGCCGCTCTTTAAAGGCCCACAGAACCCAATTATACAAGGTTTCCTTAGTGTTAAAGGAATGTGGGAGGATGGATTGGGAATTATGCTGCTTATACTCTTCTCCCACCCACCTGACAGATTTGTAGACATTTGAGCAGGTTTTCTTTTTCATCAATTCTATCACTACAGTCAAAGGGGATTGCAATTTTAGGCTCCAATCCTCCAAACACTTATGCACATGCTTAATTTTACTACCATGGGGCTACTCATAGTAGTAAAGTTAAGCACATACATATGCATTTGCAGGATTGGGACCTTAGGCCAATGGCCATAAAATGACTTGGTTGTCTGGATTTGTCTTCTCTCAGTAGCTTCTAGCTCGCATGCAGTTCAGTTTAAAATTTTTTTCCTAACTCCAAATTCACTTTGAAATCTGAGCAATCATGATGGATTCTCTCTTCCCATTATATCCACAGTAATAAAGCTATTGAAACAAGATTTGCACTGATGATACCTAAAGCAGACCAGAGCCCAAGGACCTACGAGGAAGAATTTGCCCTTTGGTAGCTATCTTAAATTTTTTTTAATCCCATGCACAGATCTTAGTTTCTGAAAGTTTAGACATTGGGGACCAGCTTAATGGGTGTTAAAGCAATGACAGGCTCACATCTGGAATCCTGTGCTCCTTTCATGTGCATAAAAATCAGTGAGAGTTCTGCATGCAACATGGTTAAATATTTTTTAATAAAATACAACCCCAATGGGATTTTAAGTCAATTTTTTTACAATATGAAGCAGCCACTCGAGCATCTCAAGAGTTTTGAATAATTCACGTAGTCAGAACAGAAAGCTGATATTTTGGCTGCCAAAAGCAGTTCAAAACTCCCGCTGACTAAAAGGAAAACAGAGCTGGGCCTTTCCTATGCGTTTTGCTTCTTTGTCAGAAAAGTAAGAATTGTGCTACATCTTTTCTGCACATTTCTTCATGTGTAAGAAAGCTATTAATTATTTTTATGTGATATTAGGGCAATCTGGCTGGAGCCTCTGATCTGACCAAGCTATGCGCAGCATGGTACTGGAAGAGGGAGCAAAGGAAGTTTTAAGCCTCCCTTAAGCTTCCCATCCCAATCATGGGGCCACAGGGCTACTCTAAGTTAACCCCCCTCTGCCAATGGCCCTAAAAGGACATTCTGGCAGTCAGGAATCACCAGAGTCCAGGAGAAATCTGGCCACACCCCTTTCTCCCAGAAATACACCCCTACACCAGGGGAATCCCTAGCTAGCCAGTTAAGATGGCTTTCCAGTTGCATTGCAAGGCTGGTGAGATATAAAGTAGCTATAGAAGGATCAAGGATCTGGCCTAGTAGATCTGCATAAAAACAAATAAATTGCTCATTTCCCCTGATCCCTACAAAAAAACTTGACCATGGATAGGCAGCTGGTGTGCTGAGACCTCAGCCTGTCATGCTGCTCAATACTGTCTCATTGTTTCTTTGTGATCCCGTCTCTGTCTGTCTGTGTCCACTTGTTGCCTCTTGTCTTATACTTAGGGCTGGTCTACACCTGAAATACTACAGCGGCATAGCTGCACCAGTCGCACTTCAGTGTAGACATTACCTATGCTGACAGGAGGGGCTGTCCCGTTGGCGTAGATAATCCATCTCCCCGAGAGGCCACAGCTACATGGATGGAAGAATTCTTCCATTGGCCTAGCGCTGTCTACACTGGGCATTAGGTTGGCTTAACTACATCACTCAGGGATGTGGATTTTTCACATCCCTGATCAACATACCTGGGTCGTCCTAACTTTTTAGCGTACAGCAGACTGTAAATTCTTTGGGGCAGGGACCATCTTTTTGTTCTGTGTTTCTACAGTGCCTAGCACAATGGGGGCTCCTAGGAGCTTCTGAAATACAAATAATAATAATAATAATGTCATAAGAAGAAGAAATAGAATTATGCTCCAATGTCTGGCATTATCAGGGCAATACCCCAAGGTTCCCATCAAATGTGGTCCCCCACAGATAGCAGTAGCAACACTCTTTCTTGGCTTTGAGTCACTACTGTGCCTATCAATTATTCAGAAATGTTAGGAGCAACAAAGATTATAGTAAAAATACAGTCTCATCAGTCATTTTACAACAGCACCACCAGCAATATGGAGTGTTTAAAGCACTCTTCAGGTCAAAATTAAAAATGGAATAATTTATTACTGCTGATTTCAAAATTAACATTGTGCCAATTAATCAACGATTCAATTGACAATTAATTGACATTTCTCTTCCAATCTGGCAAAGTCTTTTCACTGTGTGGTTGAGGATTTAAACTGTCTTTCTGGCATGGGAGAACAGCTATTTTTGGAGTGAAAGGGGACAAAGGGAGGTGGACAAAATAAAGGCCTGGTCATTTTCACCCAGTCTAACTGCATAAGGAGAATCTAGAGACTGCATCAAGCTGCCATAGACTACACATGAGGAGATGTCTTTCTCTACCTGCTCTACAATCACAGTCCACAAACTCGGAAGTCAATACTCATCATCTTCCTCAGACTCGATATGTTAACAAATGAAAAAAACAGACAGAAAACTTACACAGTTCATCTCAGGCCTTCTCTTCAGGCATGGCTATTTGTATGGTTCTTCTCTCAGGCCAGCTCAGCCTGCACCTCAGGTCCTCCCTCCATGGAGAGCCACTTCTACCTGTTGTTTTCTTTATATTCAGGAGTGAGACCAGAATCGGATCTAACTTCATTGACTTCAGCAGAGCTGCTCCTGATCTACATCAGTGTGAAGCCTGAATCAGGACCTTAGTCTGAATATTTCTTATTTGCAAATATGCAATAACTGGGACTGCCATGTGCATGACTTTGGCTACAGGAAATATGCTCCTCTGCTTTGCACCTTGTGAAGTCATTTATACCAGTACAACGTAGGGGTAAAACATTCAGTCTTTAGCATGCATTAAATACAGTAAAACCATGAATGGCAAAGAGAAATGTAAGTCTTAAGGATATTTGAGAGCCTTTTATGTATTATGGGTCTGATTATGGTATAAACCTGAAGCAGAATAGTGGTTAATAGAGTTATTCTGGCATAAAACTGAAGTAATACAGAAGTCAGTCATGCCCTGTCCTTATAAAGCAGATGCTTCTCTTTACAAAGGCTTGTATTTCACTGCTTTCTTGATTAGAAGACAGGGCTACGTTTTCATTATGTAATGAGCATAATATTTTTTGCATGTTTTTGTTTGTGTTTTTATTCTCATTGTCATTAATGGGAATATGTGGTTATGTTTCTTAAGTGGAAATGTGGCTTTTGGAGTTAATGAGGGTTTATTATTTCTAGTTGCAAACTACATTTACGTTGGCTACTTTGTTAAGGAAAAAAAAAAATCAACAAACGCTAATTCCCTGAAGGGGAAAGCAACTTCCCCAACTAACATCAATACAGCTACCCCTGATTAACACTGGTTTAAGTAAAATCTGGTGTAAAATCTGTGTTGGATCAGAATCATGCCCTAGGTCTCTGGCATGATTCCAGCCCAGGTCAGTTGTGAGAGAAAGTCATTATTGTAAGCAAGGTGTTTAGAGATCTATGTATACTGGGCAGTGAGGTTCCAAAACGACAGGACATGTCTGACTCACTCTGAAAAAGCAAGGGTTGTATAGTGCCATGTTCACGAAGAAAAAGCCTATACACTGATCTCAGTCTATAGCAAATGCTTTTTCTACATCAAATTGATTTTACTGTAGCATTCCTAAGAACACCACAGAAATCATTGTATCTATTGTGACTGGAAAAGAGAAGAAGCCCATTGTTCTGTGGTCAGTAAGTGAAAGCTGGCTAATTAGCTTCTCAGCATGTCCATCTCGGTGTTTGGACACAATGTGTCCAATCCTCTGTTGATGTAAATCGCATAGCTCCATTCAGAGTCTGAGGAGCATGGTACTCCATATACTTTGATTTACAGCTGAGGGTCAGGCCCAGTTACCAATAACTGGTCTGAATGTGCATGAGGAAAAGATTATTTCTTCCAATCAACAGCTTATTTTCATTCCTTGTATGGGAACAGAAAGAATAAAAATCAAATAAATTGGTTAGTCTCTAAGGTGCCACAAGTACTCCTTTTCTTTTTGCGAATACAGACTAACACGACTGCTACTCTGAAACCAATAAAAATCAAAGCTCCAAACTCAGGTTTAGTACAGTATTCACAAACCCACAAAAGTTGTATCAATGTAAGGTACCAAAAACCCTGAGTATTTGCCTCATATCCAACAGTGGGAAATGGAAAAGCAAAGGAGAGCATTAGCATTTAAGTAGCTTGTTAATGTCTGGAAACCAAAACAGTCACAGAACAGCAATAAAGTAGCTCTTCAAATGTTGCTGGAGGATGTCCATAAAGAGGATATAATGAAACGGACTGCCCAAATGTGCAAGGATAATATAGTTAATGTATTACTTCTTTTATTATTTTATCATCTTTCATTAATTGCTGGCTACATTCCTACAGGAGTTGGTTCCATGAAAAGGGCTTTTAGTCAAACATCCTAAATGAAACGACCACTTAGAACCTAAGAACAAGGTTGAACCAAGGTTCACTTGATTTCTTTAAATCATGCCTGTGATGGGGGGACAATGACACATTGGGTTAGTTTGTTGGCAGCCTCGTGTTTGCCCTACGGGGAGGATCAGGTCTAGAACCCCTCTTGGTAGGATCGATCCCCCGGGCTGGTAGATTCTGTGTGTATTGCAGTAACTCAGTACTCAGGTACTGCTCGTACACCTGCTTTTCCTGGACTATCTCAGAGGCAACCCACTGAGCGACGCACATCTTTGATAACACATTAGTGTGAGGCTAATAGCCCATTACTTGTATTCAGGTGATATTTGTATTCAGAAGACTATTACAGGGCTTTCTGAACCCGGAATACAAATCCAGAGACAATGCCGTTATACAGCTGCAACAGAGGAACGTGAAATTAAGTTGGATAGTCAGGGTGTCATGAAGAAGTTTATGGGCTAAAGACAGGAGGCTGCAGTGTTCATAGAAGAAAGGCCCATTTAAACTTTGCAGTGTTAAGCACAGAGTTTTCTACATAAAAATTTTAGGCAATTTAGTCAAATTTCAGGGGACAGAGACAGCATTTTGGGATCTGATCCAAAGCCCAATGGAATCAATAGAAGAACTCCCGCTCAGGTCCTTGGTGAACTAAGATTTGGATAATCTACCATATTAACCAATAAAAAATCCCTCTTCAGTTCTTCCTAACAAGCCTAAAACTTCCCTCCTTCGCTGTACCCTTTAGCTCAGGGGTCGGCAACCTTTCAGAAGTGGTGTGCCGAGTCTTCATTTATTCACTCTAATTTAAGGTTTCGCGTGCCAGTAATACATGTTAACATTTTTAGAAGGTCTCTTTCTATCAGTCTATAATATATAACTAAACTATTGTTGTATGTAAAGTAAATAAGATTTTTTTAAATGTTTAAGAAGCTTCATTTAAAATTAAATTAAAATACAGAGCCCCCCGGACCGGTGGGCAGGACCCGGGCAGTGTGAGTGCCGCTGAAAATCAGCTCGGGTGCCGCCTTTGGCGCACGTGCCATAGGTTGCCTACCCCTGCTTTAGCTTGTGGAAGGTCCTGTGAACAACTCCCCCTCCCTTCCAGGACAGCCAGCTGCTAAACTTCCTCATCCCGTTTTTGTAAGGAACAGAAACAGCGAGCTCTCCTACCTACATTCATGTAGTTTTCCACAGCAAGACCCACAACTACTTTCCTGGGTCCCATTGTTGCTCCTGCCTACCCCCTGGGGTACCGGGGGATGGGGACTGTAACAAACCAGACTGTCACGGGAGATATGAAAATCACCACTCCTCCATGGATATCAGAATTTTAGTGAAAAAAAAATTTTTTTTTAAGTTTACTGTGACGCAGGTACAATATTTCCCAGGATTCAACATGACAGCTCCCCAAACTGTACAATACCATCACTTCTATGCTTCCAGTGTGAGCAGTGGGCATTCTTCTGTTCCACCAGCTTGCTCTGTCCTTTTTCCAAATCCCAGCGGTTTAAGCACATTTAAAAAGTAAAACAGAACTGACATTTTGAAACTTATAGGAAATATGTCTAGAGAAGAAGCCAAACAGATTTGGAGTGGGGTAAGCAACACAAAGGCAACCCTGGAAATCAAGAGAAGTCAAAAACTAAGGGAAAATACATTTCTATTCTCTGTCTGATAAAGTCATCCTGACATGGATATTTTCTTTCAGACCAAGATTACAGCAAATCCATGTGCCTGATTCCTTTCTCATTTAGACCAGTCCATTGATTTCAGTGGAGTTACTCCTGATTTACTTAGTGGTAAGTGACAAGAGAATGGGTCCCTCCATCTTGGATCCTGACACAGGGAAGAAAGGTAAGCAGCAGGATACGGACCCTGGACTTCAGGAAAGCAGACTTCGACTCCCTCAGGGAACGGATGGGTAGGATCCCCTGGGGGACTAACATGAAGGGGAAAGGAGTCCAGGAGAGCTGGCTGTATTTCAAGGGACAAACCTTGTCCTTGTCAAAAGAATAGTAAATATGGCAGGCGACCAGCTTGGCTTAACGGTGAAATCCTAGCAGATCTTAAGCATAAAAAAGAAGCTTACAAGAAGTGGAAGGTTGGACATATGACCAGGGAAGAGTATAAAAATATTGCTCGGGCATGTAGGAATGAAATTAGGAGGGCCAAATCGCACCTGGAGCTGCAGCTAGCGAGAGATGTTAAGAGTAACAAGAAGGGTTTCTTCAGGTATGTTGGCAACAAGAAGAAAGCCAAGGAAAGTGTGGGCCCCTTAATGAATGAGGGAGGCAACCTAGTGACGGAGGATGTGGAAAAAGCTAATGTACTCAATGCTTTTTTTGCCTCTGTCTTCACGAACAAGGTCAGCTCCCAGACTGCTGTGCTGGGCATCACAACATGGGGAATAGATGGCCAGCCCTCTGTGGAGAAAGAGGTGGTTAGGGACTATTTAGAAAAACTGGACGTACACAAGTCCATGGGGCCAGATGAGTTGCATCCGAGAGTGCTAAAGGAACTGGCGGCTGTGATTGCAGAGCCATTGGCCATTATCTTTGAAAACTCGTGGCGAATGGGGGAAGTCCCGGATGACTGGAAAAAGGCTAATGTAGTGCCAATCTTTAAAAAAGGGAAGAAGGAGGATCCTGGGAACTACAGGCCAGTAAGCCTCACTTCAGTCC
The DNA here is from genome assembly GCF_965152235.1 of Eretmochelys imbricata. Taxonomy (NCBI): domain Eukaryota; kingdom Metazoa; phylum Chordata; order Testudines; family Cheloniidae; genus Eretmochelys; species Eretmochelys imbricata. Next base: position 249,971,692 of record NC_135573.1, read on the forward strand.
CTGGAAAAATCATGGAGCAGGTCCTCAAAGAATCAATCCTGAAGTACTTACATGAGAGGAAAGTGATCAGGAACAGTCAGCATGGATTCACCAAGGGAAGGTCATGCCTGACTAATCTAATCGCCTTCTATGATGAGATTACTGGTTCTGTGGATGAAGGGAAAGCAGTGGATGTATTGTATCTTGACTTTAGCAAAGCTTTTGACACGGTCTCCCACAGTATTCTTGTCAGCAAGTTAAGGAAGTATGGGCTGGATGAATGCACCATAAGGTGGGTAGAAAGTTGGCTAGATTGTCGGGCTCAACGGGTAGTGATCAATGGCTCCATGTCTAGTTGGCAGCCGGTGTCAAGTGGAGTGCCCCAGGGGTCGGTCCTGGGGCCGGTTTTGTTCAATTTCTTCATAAATGATCTGGAGGATGGTGTGGATTGCACTCTCAGCAAATTTGCGGATGATACTAAACTGGGAGGAGTGGTAGATATGCTGGAGGGCAGGGATAGGATACAGAGGGACCTAGACAAATTGGACGATTGGGCCAAAAGAAATCTGATGACGTTCAATAAGGATAAGTGCAGGGTCCTGCACTTAGGATGGAAGAACCCAATGCACAGCTACAGACTAGGGACCGAATGGCTAGGCAGCAGTTCTGCGGAAAAGGACGTAGGGGTGACAGTGGACGAGAAGCTGGATATGAGCCAGCAGTGTGCCCTTGTTGCCAAGAAGGCCAATGGCATTTTGGGATGTATAAGTAGGGGCATAGCGAGCAGATTGAGGGACGTGATCGTCCCCCTCTATTCGACATTGGTGAGGCCTCATCTGGAGTACTGTGTCCAGTTTTGGGCCCCACACTACAAGAAGGATGTGGATAAATTGGAGAGAGTCCAGCGAAGGGCAACAAAAATGATTAGGGGTCTGGAACACATGAGTTATGAGGAGAGGCTGAGGGAACTGGGATTGTTTAGTCTGCAGAAGAGAATGAATGAGAATGAGGGGGGATTTGATAGCTGCTTTCAACTACCTCAGAGGTAGTTCCAGAGAGGATGGTTCTAGACTATTCTCAGTGGTGGAAGAGGACAGGACAAGGAGTAATGGTCTCAAGTTGCAGTGGGGGAGGTTTAGGTTGGATATTAGGAAAAACTTTTTCACTAGGAGGGTGGTGAAACACTGGAATGCGTTGCCTAGGGAGGTGGTGGAATCTCCTTCCTTAGAAGTTTTTAAGGTCAGGCTTGACAAAGCCCTGGCTGGGATGATTTAATTGGGGATGGGTCCTGCTTTTGAGCAGGGGGTTGGACTAGATGACCTCCTGAGGTCCCTTCCAACCCTGATATTCTATGATTCTATGATTCCATCTTCATATTTATTATCAATATTGCAGGGGTGCCCCAGTGTGCTAGGCACTGCACAAACACAGAACAGTGACCGTCCCTGTATCAGGGATCTTGTCTAACCTAAAAAAGTTGCACTGTTTTAACTAAATCAGTTTAAATCAAATGAGTTAAACTGATGCAAGACCCTCAAATCAGTTTAACCCTTGCTTAAATCAGTTTACCTCAAAGAAGAGGGGGAATCAATTTGTATCTATATAACCCACTGGTTGATATGTGTTACACATCCCTCTCTGTGCCTGCTCCACAGAGAAGATGACAATGTAAGTCTGTCGCAGCCCCAGCAATGGAAACTGCCTTTTTAGCTCAAGCTATGGAGGAGACTCAGTGCTTTTCGCTCCAAAGGCACCCAGTTCAATCTATTCTGTATGGGTTCTTATACTGCACTTATCTCCATAGTATTTGAGCACTTTCCAGCTATGCATTAAGCAACATAACTAACATCTGCTACAGTTTTGTTCTCTCATCCTCTCCCTGGGAAGAGAAATGTGTGCAGTGGAGTGTTTTGTTTTGATAGGGTGCTCGAAACACGCACACAATGTTGCTATGTATTTATGTTGACAAGATGCACATTGCACTTGGAACAGAAGTTGATGAGGTTTGTGATGGTCCTTAGTCTAATGTCTACACTGCAATTAAAAGCCCCATAGCAAGTCCCATGAGTCTGAGTCAGCTGGCATGGGCCAGCCATGAGTTTGTAAATGCAATGTAGACGTACCCCAAGGGCCTAGCTGGAAGCCCTGCCTACCTGCTAGCATCTAACAGTAGGATTGCAATGGAGCCTAATACTGGGATTCAGGAACCTAAACCTCAGACTTAGGTGCCTAAATCTAGGGTTTAGGCACTTAAGTGCTTTTGTGGATCGGGGCCTGAGTCCCCTGGAAGGGAGGCTGTAGCAGCCTCATATACATCCTCTGTGGATCAGGCACAAGTTCAGGGATGCTTCCCGAACCCCTGGCTACACATGCTCCTCTAGTGTTCCTTAGGACATTATGCCTGCATTCCTATTCTCTTCTGTTCAGGTTATTGTACCAGGCCCAATACCTTGGTTTCTAAGCTTCCTTGCAGCTACTCACCCAGCACTCCCAAGTCTCTGTTTCAAAGAGAATGAGATAAAAGTGCATTAGAAACCGTTAATAAGTGTCAGCAAGGTGCACACGGACACCAGCTAGTCTCAAAGAGAGAATACTGGTTATTCATTATACAGTCACTCAAGATTTTTATTTTACTACAGGCACATCCATGGCACATTTTGTTTGTTTGTTTCTTTGTTTCTTTGTAGCATTATATTGCTCTCTTTGACACAGAATGTGTAAAATCATATCTGCTGTTGGCTGGCTGTGACACAGAATGGCAAAGTAATTTGCTCAAAGTCCCACAGCAAGTCTGTCAGATCTACACTGTTGATATTTATCTTACTGACAGAAGCGTGAATGTGCTAGAGGAAGCTGAATTTTTTTTTGTGAACTGACAAATTTAGCTCTTTAGTTCATTTGTCGGTCAGTCATCGATAGGTCCTGATCATAAGTCATTGAACAATATTGATGAACAATTTTCAGCCTACAGTCACCAACTATTCACTTTGAGTATTTGCTATTTGTGGCATCTGACTAGTTACTTAAATAACATGGTATTGTTTCTGCTATTTGATTGGTTAGCTGCAATAAACAGGAGACTTATTAATAATATTGAACAGCAAATTCTCTTGTTCGCAGGTGAATATGGCTATTTGCACAGGGAGAAATTCACCCTTGTGCAGAGAGCCTACATAAGGCCTTTAGCATTAAGAACACCCATTCCACAAACACTCATGCCAACAAAAAAACATGCACATAAAAATACAAAGTAATAGCAAAGTGAGAAAGAGACCAGTGTCATGCTGTCTTGAGTGGTTCATTACCACAAATGCCACCCTCAGGACAGACTGTCAGAAAGCAGAGCAGAGACCCCAAACTGGTGGTGAGTTCTATAATTAGATTTCATGAACCCAGTAACAAATGTGAACTCCTGGATCAATATAACAGTCTTACCAAGGAGTCACAGACAATCCCCTGAGGCACTCCAGTCTATCTTGACACCCAGACAAGCTGGACGTAGTGATAAATGGTCACTTACACCAAAACTCATAAAATATTCAGGTTGCTCTCCAACCCAAGAGACCAGTCACTTACCCCAGATCAATTTCTACCTTAGATCTCACACCAAAGACAACAGCGGTAGCCAATCACATAGTAAACTAACTAAGGATTTGTTAATTAGGAAAAAGAAATGAGAGAGTTATTTTCAGTCCAAAGAAGGCAATTTCTATACACAGATAAGTTACAATCTATGATTCCAAAAGGTGACAGAGATGTAGTAATCTGTGCACTGAATGTCTCTTAGGGCTAACCCTAGTTGACACTGGGGATCTCTGCTTCTTGTTTCTTAGATCCAGCTTCTGTAAGAATTCAAACATCTAAGAGACAACCATTTCTTCTTGTGAGCATCTTTATATGCCCGCTCCCCAGAGTTCAAACTAGTGGGAGGAGGGTTCCTGCATAACTTCTTCATAGGTGGATGGGGCAATCCACAAAGTTTTTGTCCTACAGTGGTCCATTTAGTCCTGATAGTCCTTGTTGATAGGTGAGGGAACCATTCTTCCTGCCTAAATTCACAAGTTCAGAGCAGGCATTTTTACAGTTATAAAGCAAAACTTACCTATCACCTTAAAGTATGGGATACAGACATTACAGGTAAGAGTAATGCATGCAGCAACTTACAAGCATTTTATAGAGTCTAAACACTAAGCACATCTTTACATCTATCCTGAATAATATTAACAAACAGGTGACCTGGTCTGGTTTCCAGCTATGAATTTGTCAGTGTTCAGCTAATGCCCACAGCCTTGGCAAGAGCTGGCACCTGGTTTACCAGCACCACACCAGGAACATAGAATCATAGAATCATAGGACTGGGAGGAACCTCAAGAGGTCATCAAGTCCAGTCCCCTGCACTCAAGGCAGGACTAAGAATTATCTATACCATCCCTGACAAGTGTATGTCTAACCTGCTCTCAAAAATCTCCAATGATGGAGATTCAACAACCTCCCTGGGCAATTTATTCCAGTGCTTAACCACCTTGAGAGTTAGGAAGTTTTTCCTAACGTCCAATCTAAATTGCCCTTGTTGCAATAAGCCCATTGCTTCTTGTCCTATCCTCAGAGGTTAAGGAGAATAATTTTTCCCTCTTTCCCTTTTACAGCCTTTTATGTATGTGAAAACTGTTATCATGTCCCCGCTCAGTCTTCTCTTCTCCAGACTAAACAAACCCAATTTTTTCAATCTTCCCTCATAGATCATGTTTTCTAGACCTTTCATAATTTTTGTTTCTCTTCTCTGGAATTTTTACAATTTGTCCACATCTTTCCTGAAATGTGGCACCCAGAACTGGTCACAGTACTCCAGCTGAGGCCTAATCAGCATGGAGAAGAGCAGAAGAATTACTTCTCGTGTCTTGCTTACAACACTCCTGCTAATACATCCCAGAATGAGGTTTGCTTCTTTTGCAACAGTGTTACACTGTTCACTCATATTTAGCTTGTGATCCGTTATGACTCCCAGATTCCTTTCTGCAGTACTCTGTCCTAGGCAGTCGTTTCCCATTTTGTATGGGAGCAACTGATTGATCCTTCCTAAATGGAATACTTTGTATTTGTCCTTATTGAACTTAATCCTTTTTACTTCAGACCATTTCTCCAGTTTGTCCAGATCATTTTGAATTTTAATCCTATCCTCCAAAGCATTTTCACCCCTCCCAACTTGGTATCATCTGCAAACTTTATAAATGTACTCTCTATGCCATTACTAAATCATTGATGAAGATGTTGAACAGAACCAGAAGCCATCCCTGTGGGACCCCACTCGATATGCCTTTCCAGCTTGACTGTGAACCACTGAAAACTATTCTCTGGGAATGGTTTCCCACTAGTTATGCACCCATCTTGTATTAGCTCCATCTAGATTGCATTTCCCTAGTTTGTTTATGAGAAGGCCATGTGAAACAGTATCAAAGCCTTACAAAAGTCAAGATACAGTACATCTACCGCTTCCCCCCCATCCACAAAGCTTGTTACCCTGTCAAAGAAAGCTATTTGGTTGGTATGACATGATTTGTCCTTGACAAATCCATGCTGTTACTTATCACCTAATATCTTCTAGGTGATTGCAAATTGATTCCTTAATTATTTGCTCCATTATCTTTCCGGGTACAGAAGTTAATATGACTGGTCAGTAATTCCCTCTGTTGTCCTTATTTCCCTTTTTATAGATTGGCACTGCATTTGCCCTTTTCCTCTTCCAGTCAACTCCTTAAGTATTCTAGGATGTATTTCATCAGGCTGTGGTGACTTGAAGACATCTAACTTGTTTAAGTAATTTTTAACTTCTTCTTTCCCTATTTTAGCCTCTCATCCTACCTCATTTTCACTGGCATTCACTACGTTAGAAATCCAATCACTATGAACCTTTTTTGGTGAAAACTGAAACAAGAAAGTCAGTTAGCACTGCTGCAATTTCCACATTTTCTATTATTGTTTTTCCCCCCTCACTGAGTAATGGGCCTACCTTGTCCTTGGTTTTCCTCTTGCTCTTAATGTATTTTTAGAATGTTTTCTTGTTATCCTTTATGTCTCTAGCTAGTTTAATTTTGTTTTGTGCCTTGGCCTTTCTAATTTTGTCCCTACTGGACTCAAACAGCTTTTTGAAATATGAATGAAGGATGTGGAAAAATTGGAAAATGTCCAGCGGAGGGCAACAAAAATGATTAGGGGACTGGAACAGATGACTTATGAGGAGAGGCTGAGGGAACTGGGCTTATTTCGTCTGCAGAATAGAAGGGGGGGCGGGGATTTGATGGCAGCCTTCAACTACCTGAAGGGGGGTTCCAAAGAGGATGGATCTAGACTGTTCTCAGTGGTAGCAGATGACAGAACGAGGAGTAATGGTCTCAAGTGGCAGTGGGGGAGGTCTAGGTTGGATATTAGGAAAAACTTTTTCACTAGGAGGGTGGTGAAACATTGGAATGCGTTACGTAGGGAGGTGGTGGAATCTCCTTCCTTCGAAGTTTTTAAGGTCAGGCTTGACAAAGCCCTGGCTGGGATCATTTAGTTGGGGATTGGTCCTGCTTTGAGCAGGGGGTTGGACTAGATGACCTCCTGAGGTCCCTTCCAACCCTGATATTCTATGATTCTATGAATGACTGTTCCCATATACTGTAGTATTTAATCAGCTCTAGGGATATGCAGTTTTTAATAGGGAAAAAATTATGGGGAAAATTATGGGAGGAAATGATGGGCGAAATGTTTTATCTACATAAATAAGAATAAATAAAGTCATAAGTTCGAAGGACCTGAATAAGCATGACTACGCTCTTATTACTGTTGTAGTCTATGGTAATGACACTTGGGGGCCCATAAGGGAACTTTGCTGTACAAAAAGTGAGCCAGATCCTCAGCAAATCAGCATCTCTTCATTGAAGTCAATGGAGCTCCATCACTACACTAAGTGGGCAGCTGTCTCTCTGATTCCAGATTCCGATCCAGCAGAAAGTGTGAGTTTTAGTAGCTGCATCAATCTATTTCCTAAAATACAGTGCAATGCAGTACTGAGAAATCTGAAGGACTGACAGCACAGAGAACAAACATCAGATCTGGCATGGAATAGACTGTGTAAAATGTCCATTGAGCATCAGCAATACTTCTTAATCTGAAGTACTCTTGCTATCCACAGACAGGTTGGTGCCTAATTTTGTTGATACATCTGATCAAGGATTAGGTGAGGATTTGGAAAAGACCTTGTTGCACCTGGAATAGTAGCCAGTTTGGGCCTGAGCCTGCGCTTATTAAAGTCTTTGTACGGCACCATCACATAGTCTGTTTGCCATGTATTGTACAGAAAGGCCGTTTTAGAGGAAGTTGTGTTTTGGGGGGTTTTTTTGCTGGTTCTTTTTTTCTTGTCCCATGAGTCTAAGAATGCAGGCCTCAGAAGGAGAGAAAAGTTATAACTTAATTTTTAAAACTTTTAAATTTTACCTGAAATAGCTTTTCCGAGCATAATAATCACATAGTGTTAATGTCATGTATTGTAAGACTTTTCATGGCATTATCTTACCCATTGGAGAGGAAGCATTCCTGGCTTCCTAAGGTGTGTTAGACACCTGTGGCTGGCATGAGCCTGTTCAGTTGTAGTGCAGATGTTCAGGCTTGGGCTGCAGCCAGAGCTCTGGGACCCTCCCACCTCACAGGTCCTAGAGCCCAGGCTGCAGCCCAAGCCTGAACATCTGCACCCGAGCCCTGCAAGCCTGAGTCAGCTGGCATGGGCCAGCTGCAGGTTTTTAATTGCAGTGTAGACATAGCCCTAGTGGCATAAACTCCCTAGGCATGAGGCAAGATCTGCCACTGCTGTAAATCAGGGCAGCTCCTTTGATATCAATGGGGCTATGTAGGTTTAAATCTAGCTGGAGGTTCAACTCCCCATTTTAGTATGAGCCCCAGACCTTCAAGCCTGCCTGCGTACAGGGCGGAATATTACTCATCCTGGGACTCCAGCCAATGTAGTTTTGGGGGGCAAATTCTATATTTGGAGAAGGAGAAAACATTTTCCTCCCAGGTTTATTTGAACAATAAGAATTGTTTGATGCTGAGAGGACCGGAACCCAGGTCTCTTGAATCCCAACTTCCTTCCCCTCAGCCCAATGCTCCATTAGTCATTAATCAGACAGTGCTTTTCAATTCCAAAGGGAAGAGGACTCACACTCTGGGGGTTCATTTTTAGTTGCCCTGCAGATTTTTCTTCTGTGCACATTTACAGTTATAACCATCTTACCTTGTTAAAATCACCGTTGGAAACTTTTTGCTGACTTTGTTCCTCCCAGGCTCAAGATTTTAACTGTGGAGCTTTTGATGATTTTCTTCACTTTGTGCAAAAGCCAAAACCACTTAAGTGCCTGCTCTGCCTCTCACAATGGGAAGAGAGCACAGTGCACTAAAAAACAGATTCTGGAGTTCAAAACCCAGGCAAGAAAAGAGTGCCAATATTTTAACAACCACTCATTTCCCTAACAGAAGGAAAGCAATTCTATAACAGTCCTATCTTTTATTGTCCTCCTTGTGTTTGTGTGCCAGGAGGTACTCTACAGGAGACACATTTTCTCTCTTGAACAGGCCAAACTAACTCACTGCACTTTTAAAGTAAATTATATTATACCAGGAGCCATCTGCAAAGAACTGCTGTGAAATTATTCCACTAAAAAAGACTTAGTTGCTGAAGGTTTCAGAGTAACAGCCGTGTTAGTCTGTATTCGCAAAAAGAAAAGGAGTACTTGTGGCACCTTAGAGACTAACCAATTTATTTGAGCATAAGCTTTTGTGAGCTACAGCTCACTTCATCGGATGCATACTGTGGAAAGTATAGAAGATCTTATTATATACACACAAAGCATGAAAAAATACCTCCTCCCACCCCACTCTCCTGCTGGTAATAGCTTATCTAAAGTGATCACTCTCCTTACAATGTGTATGATAATCAAGTTGGGCCATTTCCAGCACAAATCCAGGTTTTCTCACCCCTCCCCACACACAAACTCACTCTCCTGCTGGTAATAGCTTATCTAAAGTGACCACTCTCCTTACATTGTGTATGATAATCAAGGTGGGCCATTTCCAGCACAAATCCGGGGTTTAACAAGAACGTCTGGGGGTTGGGAGGGGGTAGGAAAAAACAAGGGGAAATAGGCTACCTTGCATAATGACTAAGCCACTCCCAGTCTCTATTCAAGCCTAAGTTAATTGTATCCAATTTGCAAATGAATTCCAATTCAGCAGTTTCTCGCTGGAGTCTGGATTTGAAGTTTTTTTGTTGTAAAATAGCGACTTTCATGTCTGTAATCGCGTGACCAGAGAGATTGAAGTGTTCTCCGACTGGTTTATGAATGTTATAATTCTTGACATCTGATTTGTGTCCATTTACTCTTTTGCGTAGAGACTGTCCAGTTTGACCAATGTACATGGCAGAGAGGCATTGCTGGCACATGATGGCATATATCACATTGGTGGATGTGCAGGTGAACGAGCCTCTGATAGTGTGGCTGATGTTATTAGGCCCTGTGATGGTGTCCCCTGAATAGATATGTGGGCACAGTTGGCAACGGGCTTTGTTGCAAGGATAGGTTCCTGGGTTAGTGGTTCTGTTGTGTGGTATGTGGTTGCTGGTGAGTATTTGCTTCAGGTTCGGGGGTTGTCTGTAGGCAAGGACTGGCCTGTCTCCCAAGATTTGTGAGAGTGTTGGGTCATCCTTCAGGATAGGTTGTAGATCCTTAATAATGCGTTGGAGGGGTTTTAGTTGGGGGCTGAAGGTGATGGCTAGTGGCGTTCTGTTATTTTCTTTGTTAGGCCTGTCCTGTAGTAGGTGACTTCTGGGAACTCTTCTGGCTCTGTCAATCTGTTTCTTCACTTCCGCAGGTGGGTACTGTAGTTGTAAGAACGCTTGATAGAGATCTTGTAGGTGTTTGTCTCTGTCTGAGGGGTTGGAGCAAATGCGGTTGTATCGCAGAGCTTGGCTGTAGACGATGGATCGTGTGGTGTGGTCAGGGTGAAAGCTGGAAGCATGTAGGTAGGAATAGCGGTCAGTAGATTTCCGGTATAGGGTGGTGTTTATGTGACCATCGTTTATTAGCACTGTAGTGTCCAGGAAGTGGATCTCTTGTGTGGACTGGACCAGGCTGAGGTTGATGGTGGGATGGAAATTGTTGAAATCATGGTGGAATTCCTCAAGGGCTTCTTTTCCATGGGTCTAGATGATGAAGATGTCATCAATATAGCGCAAGTAGAGTAGGGGCGTTAGGGGACGAGAGCTGAGGAAGCGTTGTTCTAAATCAGCCATAAAAATGTTGGCATACTGTGGGGCCATGCGGGTACCCATGGCAGTGCCGCTGATCTGAAGGTATACATTGTCCCCAAATGTGAAATAGTTATGGGTAAGGACAAAGTCACAAAGTTCAGCTACCAGGTTAGCCGTGACGTTATCGGGGATAGTGTTCTTGACAGCTTGTAGTCCATCTTTGTGTGGAATGTTGGTATAGAGGGCTTCTACATCCATAGTGGCCAGGATGGTGTTATCAGGAAGATCACCGATGGATTGTAGTTTCCTCAGGAAGTCAGTGGTGTCTCGAAGGTAGCTGGGAGTGCTGGTAGCGTAGGGCCTGAGGAGGGAGTCTACATAGCCAGACAATCCTGCTGTCAGGGTGCCAATGCCTGAGATGATGGGGCGCCCAGGATTTCCAGGTTTATGGATCTTGGGTAGTAGAATATCCCAGGTCGGGATTCCAGGGGTGTGTCTGTGCGGATTTGATCTTGTCCTTTTTCAGGGAGTTTCTTGAGCAAATGCTGTAGTTTCTTTTGGTAACTCTCAGTGCATTCAGAGGGTAATGGCTTGTAGAAAGTGGTGTTGGAGAGCTGCCGAGCAGCCTCTTGTTCATATTCCAACCTATTCATGATGACAACAGCACCTCCTTTGTCAGCCTTTTTGATTATGATGTCAGAGTTGTTTCTGAGGCTGTGGATGGCATTGTGTTCCGCACAGCTGAGGTTATGGGGCAAGTGATGCTGTTCCGCACGGCTGAGATTATGGGGCAAGTGATGCTGTTCCGCACGGCTGAGGTTATGGGGCAAGTGATGCTGTTCCGCACGGCTGAGGTTATGGGGCAAGTGATGCTGTTCCGCACGGCTGAGGTTATGGGTGTAAGGAGAGTGGTCACTTTGGATAAGCTATTACCAGCAGGAGAGTGAGTTTGTGTGTGGGGGCGGGGGTGGTGAGAAAACCTGGATTTGTGCTGGAAATGGCCCAACTTGATTATCATACACATTGTAAGGCGAGTGATCACTTTAGATAAGCTATTACCAGCAGGAGAGTGGGGTGGGAGGAGGTATTTTTTCATGCTTTGTGTGTATATAATAAGATCTTCTAAACTTTCCACAGTATGCATCCAATGAAGTGAGCTGTAGCTCACGAAAGCTTATGCTCAAATAAATTGGTTAGTCTCTAAGGTGCCACAAGTACTCCTTTTCTTTTTAGTTGCTGAAGACTCTTTCAGTTCCCCTCCCGGCACACACCTACTTCTTCATGGTTTTTTCCCTGGCCAGTCCTTACACATGGAATGGCCTCCTCTATTGTGATGCCCTTGGGAAAATGCTCACTGATAAAAGCTAGTGACCTGTTTAGAGATCAAAATCTCTTGTTCATTTCCTTTAGTCCTTCACTCTGCAATGTGCTATTGTTGGCCAGTCTCTTACGTGCGTACAGAAGTCTCACTGAAGTCAATGGGTGGCTGAAGTCAGTGGGTGCCCACCCACACAGATCAGATTGCAGGAACAGTGCCTACGTTTACATAGCATCCAACACAATGGAGACCTCAGTCTGGACTAGGATCTGTGTGCTACTGTAATACAAATAAGAAATCTTAAGCTTAGGACAATAAGTAGATCCCAGAGGAGAGTGGAAAAGGGAGACTTTCTCCTATTCCCAAAGTAAAATAGCATTTCAGACCAGGATATCTCACTTCTTAAGAAGAGTTCTAAAAATGTTCTGAGTTACTTGATTCTACTATTGCTCGGCTCTAAGTTTTTCCTCCAATATTAATTCAGGTTTGAAAGCTAGTTTAGGATCTGATGTTTCAAACACGTCCACACGTGCTTAACTTTGCATTGAAGTCTGTGGAGCTCCTGACATTTATAAAGTTATGCACATGGTGAGCTGTTGCAAGATCAGAAACTTCAATTCAACCATGGTCACAGTCCATTAGTATCTGCTTTCCATGAAAGCAAGTGCTTTGGCTTTGCTAACGCAAATACTTATGTGAAAGTGAAATAATCCAGCATCTCTCTGCTTTTATTCAGACAAATTACAATGCAGGCAACAAGCTTCAGAATTACTGTCTTCTTCAAGACTTTTCTATGCTCTTGACACCCTATCGACCCATATATATATATTAACCCACCATTTTTCACTAATCTTTTTTTCTTCCCTCTATTCCTTTCGCTGCTCTGTTCATTAGGGAAGCCAGCATTTGTTGCAAGGGAAACACAGAAACCTGGACTAGCTTTAGTTGGGTTACGGGGAAGGGAGTTACTTTTCAGATATTGTGTGGTATGCTGGGCCACAAAATAAACACATAGATACACCAGGCACCATTTTGAACCAATGCACTGATTTTCTAGGAACTTGCACAATCCATATTAAAGCCCAACAGTTGCTGTTGCCTAGAAGCACTTCAGGATTTGTGGGCCCACCCCTGAGAGGTGCAGAGCACCGGAAATCTCTCTCAGAGTATGTCTACACTGCAGTTAGACACCTGCAGCTGGACCATGCAGCTGACTCAGGCTAAGGGGCTGTTTAGTTGCTGTGTAGATGTTCAGGCTTGGGCTGCAGCCTGAGCTCTGGGACCTTCTCCCCTCACAGGTGCCTCGAACCTGGGCTCCAGTCCATGAATTTACACTGCAGTTAAACAGCCGCTTAGCATGAGCCCGAGTCAGTGGGCATGAGCCAGGCGTGAGTTTTTAATTGCAGTGTAGACACACCCTTCGACTCCATAGGCAGGCATTCACCACCTCTCATGTTGAGACCCATAGATGTGCAGTTACTTGAAAACAGGAAAAGAAGAAAAAGAAGAAATCTACTAGGTGGAACTTACCCCGGTGCAGAGAGTCAGCACAAGGCCACACACCACCTAAGCCCTCATTGTGAGTATGCAGGACACTTCATGGCTGAAGGGTCTACTGTGCCATAGAAGATGTCAGTAGAAAGCCCAACAATATAGCACAGGAGCATAGAGCCAGACAGGTGCCATTGTTCTAAGTATATCCTGGAGGCTTAGAGGAGTCACGGCAATAACACTAAAAGAGGATGCAGTGCTGGTTCAAACTAACTATGGGTATTCCAACAGTCAGTGTGTATAGCTCAAAGTCAATACATAGTGGTAAGATTTCACAGCACTTAGAAACGCTATGGCATAGCAGTGTTTTCAAATCATGCACTTGGGGTCATTTTAGCACCTTCAATTTTAAGAGTAACATGATCCATAGTTTTATTTTAACAGAAGTGCACCATGCCCAGCTACTCTTTTCAGAAGGGCATTCGTCAATTTATTATCAGAGAGACTCCAGCACTGTGCTCCCTTGCAAGGTCGGCCATTTTTATCAGGTGTTTTTCCTCTTTCTATTTTTATTTCCACGGAAATGGATTATTTGCATAGTGTGACTGGATACTGAAATTGATAGGATAATTAGATTAATTTAATGAAGACCAACAGGATGGTCACTTCTTTGAAATCTTTGATCTTTATTAGTCATCTGTATTTTTCAGAATGACAATATTATTGAGGTGGTCTAACCTCACAGCCCATTACGTCCTCCATCCGCACGACTGTGGTTGAAATCAGTAAGGAGCTGTGTAAGTGGATCAAAAGCACATTAAGACAGCAGGTTTCAAAGTCAGGAACCGCATGAAGAGCACTGGGCAGAAAGCAGACAGTGATAATAATTGAGATGGCTGTTTCTTAATTTTTGGTTTTGCCATTTTACATTTCTTTTTAGAGAGAATTCCTTCACACAAACTCATCTACAAAAGATCATTCACATTCCCATGAAACTAGTGCTTTCTTGTGTCTCCCAGGAAACATACTACAGTGCCAGAGCAAGAAATGCCTCTGTGTAAAGGTAGTTAGCTCAGAACCAGTCAAGTCAGGAACAGAAAGATATTCATCCCAATTTGTTAAGTCACTCCAAGTGGGCAGACCCCTGCACCCCCTACAGAGCCCCACTGAAGTCAGTGACACTCTATGCAGAACCAGCCACACACAATAATTTAGAGGATCAGGACCACAAATTACACATGCAGCCAGGTTTCAGTCTCTGCTTCATCTAGAGCTCAAAAACAAAGAATTGGTTCCCATCACTCCATATAATAAGAAACTTACACACTGAAAGCGCGTCACAAACATCCATTAATGAACGTCAGCACTTCCAAGGTTTCAAAGTCAAATGAAAGTGAGAACTTACACCATGACAGAACTTTTCCACAAGTACAGAAATCTCCCTCCCTCCTGCAGGTTTATATTCCCAACCCCCAAGGGGGATCACATGCCTGTTGCCAAGCTCCACCTCCTCCTTTGCCCCAGCCCATACCTAAGACACCAGGCCTTGCTCTATAAGTCTACCTGGTGGGAATGGGAGAATGTCAGTTGTCCTACACTCTGCAAGGCTGGGTTCTAGCCCTATGCATCCTTACAGAATGTGGCAGAGAAGTAATTAGCTGAAATTGGTCCATGACAGTTCACTTTATCTGTTCTCTGTTTCTTGGAACCAAGCCTCCCTGATCCAATCCAGTCTAGTACTTCCTATGTCTGTTGCCAATTAGGCCTAATTACATGTCTTTTGAAATAATCTCAAGTGGCTCTTCTTTTCTGCTGTGAGGCTTTCTGGTTGCCTAGATCAAGCTATCAACCCTGTTTGCCAGATTGGGGAGGAATTCTTCCATCCCTTTACTTCATACAGTCAGCTATGGGAAAATTCCTATTGACAGTTCTAGAAGCGAACCCATTTGCAAATTGGAGATTCTAGATCGAGAACAGAACTCAAAGCTCTTGCAGTTCTAATTCCATCTGACTAAACCAAAACATGAGTTCTTGGCCTCTGAATATTTTCCTTTTTTCATTAACCCAGGAGTCATAGGAGCCAAGCAAATATTACTTTTAATTATGGAACTTTTTTGTTTGCATAGCACTGGCTTCCATTTAGTGAGAAAATTTTTTTGTTTTTTTTCAATTAACCTTCTTTTGAAAAATTATCTAAATCGAAGGGGAAATGTTTAGTGAAACAAAAAAAATTTCATTGTCCAGAACTCTAAATGTTCTGGAGCAATGGGTCTCAAACTTTTCGTATGGGTGACCGCTTTCACACAGCAAGCCTCTGAGTGAAAAAAATTAATTGAGATTAATCGCATGATTTAAAAAATTAATCACGATTAATCACACAATTAATCACGCTGTTAAACAATAATAGAATAGCATCTATTTAAATATTGTTGGATGTTTTCTATATTTTCAAATATATTTATTTCAGTTACAACACAGAATACAAAGTGTACAGTGCTCACTTTATATTTATTTTTATTAAAAATATTTGTACTGTAAAACAAAGTAAATAGTATTTTTCAATTCACCAAATACAAGTACTGTAGTGCAATCTCTTTATCATTAAAGTTGAGCTGACAAATGTAGAATTATGTATTCAAATAACTGAATAACTGCATCCAAAAATAAAACAAATGTAAAACTTTAGAGCCTACATGTCCACTCAGTCCTACTTCTTGTTCAGCCAATCGCTCAGACAAACAAGTTTGGTTACAATTTGCAGGAGATAATGCTGCCCGCTTCTTGCTTACAGTGTCACCTGAAAGTGAGAACAGGCATTCACATGACAGTGTTGTAGCCGGTGTTGCGAGATAGTTACAAGCCAGATGCGCTAAAGATTCATATGTCCCTTCATGCTTCAACCACCATTCCAGAGGACTTGCGTCCATGCTGATGATGGGTTCTGCTCAATAACGATCCAGAGCAGAGCGGACTGATGCATGTTCATTTTCATCATCTGAGTCAGATGCCACCAGCCAGAAGGTTGATTTTCTTTTTTGGTGGTTTGGGTTCAGTAGTTTCCACATCTGAGTGTTGCTCTTTTAAGACTTCTGAAAGCATGCTCCACACCTCGTCCCTCTCAGATTTTGGAAGGCACTTCAGATTCTTAAACCTTGGGTCAAGTGCTGTAGCTATTTTTAGAAATCTCACATTACCTTTTGTCAAATCTGCTGTGAAAGTGTTCTTAAAACAAACATGTGCTGGGTCATCATCTGAGACTGCTATAATATGAAATATATGGCAGAATGTGGGTAAAACAAGCAGGAGACATACAATTCTCCCCAAGCAGTTCAGTCACAAATTTAATTAATGCATTATTTTTTAATGAGCATCATCAGCATGGAAACATGTCCTCTGGAATGGTGGCTGAAGCATGAAGGGGCATATGAATCTTTAGCGCATCTGGCTTGTAAATATCTTGCAACACTGGCTACAACACTGCCATGTGAACGCCTGTTCTCACTTTCAGGTAACATTGTAAGCAAGAAGCGGGCAGCATTATCTCCTGCAAATTGTAACCAAACTTGTTTGTCTGAGCAATTGGCTGAACAAGAAGTAGGATTGAGTGGATATGTAGGCTCTAAAGTTTTACATTTGTTTTATTTTTGACACGTAAATACCTTGCAATGCCAGCTACAAAAGTGCCATGCGAACACCTGTTCTCACTTTCAGTTGACATTGTAAACAAGAAGCAGGCAGCATTATCTCCTGTAAATGTAAACAAACTTGTTTGTCTTAGTTATTGGCTGAACAAGAAGTAGGACTGAGTGGACTTGCAGGCGCTAAAGTTTTACATTGTTTGTTTTTGAATGCAGTTATGTAACAACGATAAAGAGACTGCACTACAGTACTTGTATGTGGAGAATTAAAAAAATTATTTTCTTTATCATTTTACAGAGCAAATATTTGTAATAAAAATAATAATATAAAGTGAGTACTATACACTTTGTATTCTGTGTTGTAACAGAACTCAATATATTTGACAATGTAGAAAAACATCCAAAAATATTTAATACATTTTAATTGGTATTCTATTCTTTAACAGTACGATTAATCGCGATTAATTATTTTAATTGCGATTAATTTTTTTGAGTTAATCGCGTGAGTTAACTGCGATTAATCGACAGCCCTAGAACTAACCAAAAATATTTCCTTACTGTTCTACAAAAGGAAACCAATAGGTATATTAATTAATTTTGAAAATTAGTGTCTATCTATGTTCTTACCAGGCACCTATCATCCAAGCACCTCTCAAGCACTCTCAGATGTTCCCCAGCCACTGAAGTAATTGGGTTATAGCTACCAAGAAGTGAATGAGATAAAGAGCTGGGTGTCATCTACCTGTTGTTCACATTTGGGACCATGTGGTCTCATAATTTTCCTCAGGGACTCTGTATCAGTGTTGAACAGGATCTTAAATGTAAGGAGCAGAACTGGTCAGGATGTTGTCAGCAAAACGTTTTTTCATCAAAATATACTGTTTCTTCAAAGCTGAACTGTTTCGCAGAGATGTATTGACTTCAGTGAAGTTTTTGGTAGCGAGTTTTCTGAAATCCAGAGTGGACTGTCCAGTCACAAGAGAGAGAGGGACCCAACTGGAAAACCCAAACTTTTGGATCTGAAAATGGAACTTTCAACCTGATTCCATTTTGTGAAAATGTTTGAAAGGTTTTGTTTTGGTTCCAGTGCAGCTCAAAAATAATTTTTGAAACCTCAAAAGTTGTTATGAAATTAAACTGTTGTTCTCTAGCCAACTCTAGTAAGACAATTGCTTGAGCTGCCTTAGCCCTTGATGAATATTTGGTACATTGTGCCAGGCAAGCCTACATGACTATCAGTCACTGATCATTGTGGTGGGTTTTGTTATGAGGACACCTGGCCATGAGGAACTGAGCAGAGGACAAACTAGTTTTCACACAAGTTGCCTAACAGCTATCTTAGTGACAGTTAGCCCTAATTTTGGGTACCTCTCTTTTTGGGTGCTGAACTTTAGAAATCTAATGCCTGGTTTTCTATTGGAGATGAGGATGCTCACGCCCCATCTCTGAGTGTTTCAAATTGGATCCCCAATAATGAAGCACTCAGAATTAGAGGCCACCTTTAGAAACGTGATCTTATCTTCCTGGGAAAATACAGATTTTTTCCAAGTGTAAAATTTGTGATGTTAGCAAGCCAGAAATACCTCTGAAAACTCATTGACACACATTTGTGTATAAAATTGTCCTTGCATTACAGCAAGCAGTTCTGATAAAGGTTAATTACTTGGATAAATTGAAAAATCTATGTTCATTTACAAATGGACATAAAATGAAGTCTCAATTATTATAATTTATTTACACTGTCAACTCAAACCAATGCATAGTCAAAAATATTACTGAAGGTTGGAACCTTGGGTCCTGATCCTGAAAACTGTTAATGATATCAGTAGTCCTTGCTCACTTGAGTAGCACCATTCAAGTCATGTGAGGGAGGAGTCACAGGACCCAGCCCTTGTTTTGTGAGGAAATTATATTTGTATAGTTTTGAAACACATATCTTGAATATTGCCTTTGTTATTCTAAAGATAAGGAGCATAAATAATTTCTTCCTGGCCCAAGAGTCAGGCATATTTGATTTGGATGGTCTAGAGCATTTTTTGCGATACTATAAATTCATAGAAAATAGAAATAGACATTTCCATATATTGATTACTCCACAGGGACTGTCGATGGATTTCACCTCACTTACCACACCACAAGCAAATTATGTTGAAAACCTTCCAAGATCTGAAATGATATGTTTATAAATTCTCCTTATTGAACTCTGGGCCTGGAGTAACTTTATTATAATAAACCATGTCGGTGTTTATTTATTTATTTAAATGTATGCTGTTCAGAGGGAGGGAAGTGGCAGCAGTTTGTAATTTCACATCTGTATGTGGGATTTCATGCTGCAAAACAAGCGTGCATCAAATAACAAAATAATACCCCAGGGTATCAGTTATGTAATGAATTTCTGCATGTGCTGTTTTATTCATTATGATTATTTATGGACATTTTAATGTACACAGCCTTCTTAAACAACTTAAGGTTGATTATTCTGGAACTACACCATGATCCAAGAAAATGCCCTGGATCTTTGCCATCGTTTAAGAAAGTTATCTGAATCCCTCTGGGGACAAACAAGCTTGGATTAAAGGACTTTGGTTATTCCGTATAAGAACAACAATTCTCTCTGTTTAAATTGGGAGCACTGGAATATAGTGGAAGCAATAGCAAACTAGCAAACTATTATTGTTCTGACCTTTCATTCACTGGACACTCATTGAGTTACAGGTGAGTAACCAATGAAGGATTGGTACTAATCAGGCCCATACCCAGTCCTGAAGTCCTTTCACAAGCAAAACTCCTGATGTAATCAAGTGTATTTTGCTTGAGGACTGGGCCCTAATTATATGCTTCTTGCATTGTAAATGATAGTGCATATTATTTACAATTATGCACAACAGCCAAGAACACCATGTGGTATATATTGTGGACTCAATATTTAGGTAAATAGAGGTGGGCTCAAAATAACAGGCAAGCATTGGAGTTACTGCCCCAGACAGGAGGTGATGCAGAGGTGCACCACCCCAGCAGGGTCATGTGGAAACAGATAGAGTGGGTGAAATCCTGGCCCCACTGAAGTCAATGGGAGCTTTGCCACTGACTTCAATAGACCAGGGTTTCACCCAGTGTCCTTACAGCTCCAGGAAGCGGCGGAAGAGTGCTCCGCTTGGAAAGGGGGCAGAGTCAACTCCCCTTCTGAAGTTCTTGTGTCTCTGCCCCAGACATTGGGAGATATCTAATATATAGTATTTTCCAAATGCCAGAGAGACCAAATTTGCCGCAGACTGAGGCCTGGTGTCACTTTTAAGACTCTTGTTAATAGTCTTGGAAACCTGCCATGGAGAGAAATAATATGAAAGGGAGAAAAAAGCCCAGTGCTTTCACTTTCATTTCTTGATCAGGGAGCTGTGCCTAAGTAAGGACTTTGAAAGATGGAGGGCCCTCGATGTTCCAGGTTTACATATATGCTATAAGGCAGTGGTTCTCAACCAGGGATATGCCCACCCCTGGGGGTACGCGCAGGTCCTCCAGCAGGTACATCAACTCATCTAGATTTTGCCTAGTTTTACGACAGGCTACAGAAAAAGCACTAGAGAAGTCAGTATAAACTAAAATTTCATAAGACTATGACGTGTTTATACTGCTCTATATACCATACACTGAAATGTAAGTACAATATTTATATTCCAATTGATTTATTTTATAATTACATGGTAATTGTCATGGTAAAAATGAAAGTAAGCCATTTTCAGTAATAGTGTGCTGTGACATTTTTGTATTTTTATATCTGATTTAGTAAGCAAGTAGTTTTTAAGTGAAGTGAAACTTGGGGGTACACAAGAGAAATCAGACTCCTGAAAGGGGTACAGTAGTCTGAAAGGGATGAGAGACACTTCTGTGGGGCCACCTCCCACATTACCCAGAACTCTCCGTGAACTCAGTTGACGTAACTTTTGAACATGTTACTCTGTGATCTTTCCATTGATTTCACTTGGGTTTGGATCAGACCCATTGTGATTACACCACAATTTGAGGAGAGGGGTGGAGAGATTGTGTGAAACGTAATGACGAAAACGTCCAGGGGAAATTTCGACAAACACTTGTGAATTTCATGCAGCATTAGCCTATGAGTCATGCCAGGAGAGAACTCTGGTGTTTGCCGCAGAACCATAGACACATGGTGTAATTTAGCTTCCTCTCTGCCTTTATCACTCCATCAGTAATAAAATTCAGTACTCCTGCCATTAGCATTATGCTGCCTCAGAAGAAACAGAATAATAAAAAAGAGGTATTGATTTATTCAGGCGTGCGCATGATCATGTGACAGGCTGAGCTTCCAGGGACTTCACGGGGAGGTAAGTGTGCTCAGCACCTCCAAACTAGTACTTAGCATATCATAGGATCAGGCCCTTAATTCCAAAACAATAAATATTTGTGGTGCCTTTATCGGGAGTTAAAACAATCAGTGGCTTGTTATGGTTTGGCAGCATAACTCTGTTTAGAATTAATGCAATCACAATACCGTTTAATCTTATCTATTGTACCAGCTCACCCCAACCTTCCCAGTGGCTTGTAGGCAATGTACTTACATCAATTACATGTCCATTAGCTTTGCAGATATCACTTTTCATATAGCATTATCAAGATACAGATATATAAAATGTCAATGTTTCCTTTCACTTTGTTACACTAATCACAGTGTAAGACTCCAGGCTAGCATTCTTCAAGGAGGCTGAGATATTTGTGCTGATTTAACATTTATAAGCAGCCAGCCTGCCCGGAGCACTGTGCTCCACACAAATACATGTGTGCACTCAATGGGCTGCACTCAAAAATGTGTCGGATAAGTAATTTTATAAACACTTTAAACACATTAGGACACTTATGCTGCTCTGTAGACACAAGACCCCACCCTGCTCCTCATCAAATTGTGGCAAAATTCTCACTGGCTTTACTGAGAGCTAGATCAAGCCAATCCACTGTACTTGTTGATGCAATAAATGCCAAAATGCCACCCTGTACTCCTGGGGTTTCTATCCAGCAGAGCTCTCTATGGGAACAGAATGTGCAGACTAGTTAATTGGGGGCCTCAGAGCACTGTGATTCTATCTATGCATGTATTTTTACTGGTATATGTGCATCTACGTACAAACACAAGAACGGCCATACTGGGTCAGACCAATGGTACAACTAGTCCAGTATCCTGCCTCTGACCGTGGCCTGTCCCAGAGCTTCAAGGACAATGAAATGGACTGAAAAGCCTGTAATTTTAGGGAAGCATTTTCAGACAAATATCTCTTGGTGTTTATTTACAATAACATGTAAAGATATTCTTTAGGCTTTTTTGCCTGGGGAGAAAACTATACAGGAAATATCATGTAATGATCACCATCAAGGATTGAACCTGGAATTCCAGTGCTAAAAGTATGAGAGTCAGGAGCGGATTTACCATCAAACAAACCGTGCAGTGACATGGGGTCCCCAACAATAGGGGGGCCCCCAAATGCAGAACAAATTTCTGACAACCTGCCCCCGAGTCCCGGCCGGCAGCACAGCAGGGCTCGGGCGGGCAGGCTGCCTGCATACCGTGGCTGGTAGCCCCACGCCGCTCCTAGAAGCAGCCGGCTGCTGGCATGTCTCTGAATGCCCCTGGCCAGGGGGGAGGCAGCTCCGTGCAAAAGGGGCAGCAACATGAAAGTGCTGCCATGGCAAAGGACCCTCTTTAAAGCACTCCTGCGGCAGCGCTTTCATGTTGCTGCCCCTTTTGCCCCCCTGTCGGCCACCCTGCCGGTAGGATCCGTACCGGCAGGGCCGCCAACGGGGAGGGCAAAAGGGGCAGCTGCTGCAGGGCCGGCAATTTAAAAGGGCCTGGGGCTCCCGGCCACCACTACTGGCAGTGGCCGGAGCCCCAGGCCCTTTTAAATCGCTTCCAGAGCCCCGAGCAGCGTGGACCAGGCAGCGCCGATGGGCTGGCTGGGGGAGGCTGACCTCCAGCCACGCCCCTTCTGCCCAAGGGCCCGCCCCTTCCAGGGGCCGGAGCCAGTCCGTGTACCGGTAAGAGATTTCAGAGTAGCAGCCGTGTTAGTCTGTATTCGCAAAAAGAAAAGGAGGACTTGTGGCACCTTAGAGACTAACCAATTTATTTGAGCATAAGCTATCGTGAGCTACAGCTCACTTAATCGGATTAATATTAATATTAATTAATATTAATCTTAATTAATTAAGATTAATATTACTGTCACCCCTGGATAAAGCCCTTTAAGTGATGCCAAGCCACACTTTAAAAGTTATATGTCAAACATCTGTGGTGTTGGAGGGTCAGGTGCATGATCCAAAACATTTCACATGTGAAAGCCACCACAACAGAAAAGGAGCAGCTCAGTCACATTAAGTTGTGATGGCTGTGAGCACAGCCACCTTAGAAAAATATTAGGCACTTCTGTAAACAAGTGGTTACTTATAACAGTCAGTTAGGGGTAATCTCGGTCCCCCTTCACCAGTGCATTTGTGGGTTTACAAATTATAGGAGGGAGGTCAAATTAGCTTTGTGTCTTGTTTAAATGTTTTTGTTTTTTTAGGTTTCAGAGTAACAGCCGTGTTAGTCTGTATTCGCAAAAAGAAAAGGAGTACTTGTGGCACCTTAGAGACTAACGAATTTATTTGAGCATGAGCTTTCGTGAGCTACAGCTCACTTCATCAGATGCATACCGTGGAAACTGCAGCAGACTCTATATATACACAGAGAATATGAAACAATACCTCCTCCCACCCCACTATCCTGCTGGTAATAGCTTATCTAAAAGCCATTTCCAGCACAAATCCAGGTTTTCTCACCCTCCACCCCCCCACACAAATTCACTCTCCTGCTGGTGATAGCCCATCCAAAGTGACAACTCTTTACACAATGTGCATGATAATGAAGTTAGGCCATTTCCTGCACAAATCCAGGTTCTCTCACTCCCTCACCCCCCTCCAAAAACCCACCCCCATACACACACAAACTCACTCTCCTGCTGGTAATAGCTCATCCAAACTGGCCACTCTCCAAGTTTAAATCCAAGTTAAACCAGAACATCGGGGGGGGGGGGGGTAGGAAAAAACAAGAGGAAATAGGCTACCTTGCATAATGACTTAGCCACTCCCAGTCTCTATTTAAGCCTAAATTAATAGTATCCAATTTGCAAATGAATTCCAATTCAGCAGTTTCTCGCTGGAGTCTGGATTTGAAGTTTTTTTGTTTTAAGATAGCGACCTTCATGTCTGTGATTGCGTGACCAGAGAGATTGAAGTGTTCTCCGACTGGTTTATGAATGTTATAATTCTTGACATCTGATTTGTGTCCATTTATTCTTTTACGTAGAGACTGTCCAGTTTGACCAATGTACATGGCAGAGGGGCATTGCTGGCACATGATGGCATAAATAACATTGGTGGATGTGCAGGTGAACGAGCCTCTGATAGTGTGGCTGATGTTATTAGGCCCTGTGATGGTGTCCCCTGAATAGATATGTGGGCACAATTGGCAACGGGCTTTGTTGCAAGGATAAGTTCCTGGGTTAGTGGTTCTGTTGTGTGGTATGTGGTTGTTGGTGAGTATTTGCTTCAGGTTGCGGGGCTGTCTGTAGGCAAGGACTGGCCTGTCTCCCAAGATTTGTGAGAGTGTTGGGTCATCCTTTAGGATAGGTTGTAGATCCTTAATAATGCGTTGGAGGGGTTTTAGTTGGGGGCTGAAGGTGACGGCTAGTGGCGTTCTGTTATTTTCTTTGTTAGGCCTGTCCTGTAGTAGGTAACTTCTGGGAACTCTTCTGGCTCTATCAATCTGTTTCTTTACTTCCGCAGGTGGGTATTGTAGTTGTAAGAAAGCTTGACAGAGATCTTGTAGGTGTTTGTCTCTGTCTGAGGGGTTGGAGCAAATGCGGTTGTATCGCAGAGCTTGGCTGTAGACGATGGATCGTGTGGTGTGGTCAGGGTGAAAGCTGGAGGCATGCAGGTAGGAATAGCGGTCAGTAGGTTTCCGGTATAGGGTGGTGTTTATGTGACCATTGTTTATTAGCACTGTAGTGTCCAGGAAGTGGATCTCTTGTGTGGACTGGACCAGGCTGAGGTTGGTGGTGGGATGGAAATTGTTGAAATCATGGTGGAATTCCTCAAGGGCTTCTTTTCCATGGGTCCAGATGATGAAGATGTCATCAATATAGCGCAAGTAGAGTAGGGGCTTTAGGGGACGAGAGCTGAGGAAGCGTTGTTCTCAGTCAGCCATAAAAATGTTGGCATACTGTGGGGCCATGCGGGTACCCATAGCAGTGCCGCTGATCTGAAGGTATACATTGTCCCCAAATGTGAAATAGTTATGGGTAAGGACAAAGTCACAAAGTTCAGCCACCAGGTTAGCCGTGACATTATCGGGGATAGTGTTCCTGACGGCTTGTAGTCCATCTTTGTGTGGAATGTTGGTGTAGAGGGCTTCTACATCCATAGTGGCCAGGATGGTGTTATCAGGAAGATCACCGATGGATTGAAGTTTCCTCAGGAAGTCAGTGGTGTCTCGAAGGTAGCTGGGAGTGCTGGTAGCGTAGGGCCTGAGGAGGGAGTCTACATAGCCAGACAATCCTGCTGTCAGGGTGCCAATGCCTGAGATGATGGGGCGCCCAGGAGTTCCAGGTTTATGGATCTTGGGTAGTAGATAGAATATCCCAGGTCGGGGTTCCAGGGGTGTGTCTGTGCGGATTTGATCTTGTGCTTTTTCAGGAAGTTTCTTGAGCAAATGCTGTAGTTGCTTTTGGTAACTCTCAGTGGGATCATAGGGTAATGGCTTGTAGAAACTCGTGTTGGAGAGCTGCCGAGCAGCCTCTTGTTCATATTCCGACCTATTCATGATGACAACAGCACCTCCTTTGTAATGTATGTGGTTTCGTAGCGCTCATCTCTTCACATGGCTGAGTTGTTCTTTTTCTAACTCAGTTTATTCTATAGGGGATTCCAATCACATGCATTTTAACCTTTACTTGTCAGAGAAAAACTTGGAATCATGAACTGGAGGGTGCATCCCCAATACCCGGCATTACCATTTGCCAGGACCTGTTCAGAGTCCCAGGATTGTCTCTTTCTGACATACTCTCATGTGTCTAACGAGGCAAGTATTCATAGACACCCTGACACTGGGGGTTATGGTTCTTCCTAGCAGGTTCCATTTGCGATTTACATGGGGCCCATGGTGTTATGACTATTGCTACTTATTTATTGGGTGTTCTTTGGGCATCACAGTGCACAATGTGCTCAGCACTGTA
The DNA here is from genome assembly GCF_965152235.1 of Eretmochelys imbricata. Classification (NCBI taxonomy): domain Eukaryota; kingdom Metazoa; phylum Chordata; order Testudines; family Cheloniidae; genus Eretmochelys; species Eretmochelys imbricata. The sequence goes on from NC_135573.1 coordinate 249,997,672, forward strand.
TTGCACCAAGAGGCATATGCTCGGACCCGAGGGGCTTACACTCTATTCTAGGAGCATACAGGCTATTTATTACTAAAGGCTGGATTCCACTTGTGGGTCTTACAAAATACTGTTCCCCTTGTTTCTCGAAAAGGTGTTACTTTGTTCAGTTGCTATCTCTTTCTTTCATGCTGTGTTTCTGAATAGCTTTCAGCTATCACAGTGATGAATCCCATATAAAATTCATAGACTGATAGCTACTCAGTGACAAACGTTGTTTTCTTGGTGCTGTAATGTCCCGCATCACTTTGTGTTTCTACTGACAAGTCTACCTCTCTACTCCAGACCTGTCTCCTTCTGTCCAAACTAACATCTCCACCTGCCTGGCTGACCTCTCCTCATGGGTGTCTAACTGTCCGCTAAAGCGCAGCCTGGCTTGCCATGCTAACAATCTCCTTGCCATTGCCACCTCCTTTCTCAGTCGCTGTGGACAACGCAATCATCCTGCTAGTCTCTCAGGACCATAACCTGGGTGTCATCATCGACTCAGACCTTCTCTTGGGGGTCCTCGCATCCAGGCTATGTCTACACTGGCACCTTTGTCAGTATAACTTCTGTTGCTCCAGGGTGTGAAAAAACACCCCTCTGAGCAACATAAGTTACACCAACAGAAGCACTGGTGTGGACAGCACGGCTCATTGGAGGTGGTTCAATTATGTCAGCTGGAAAGCTCTCTCCTGCTGGCATAGAGCGGCTACTCTAGCGATCTGACAGCGGGCCGCTGCATTGGCACAACTGTGCTGCTGTAAGCTCACTCGTGTTGACATGGCCTAAATCTTGCCGATTCTTTCTGCACAACACCTCGAAGATACGGCCTTTCCTATTCATCCACACGGCAAAAACTCTCGCCCAGGATCTCATTGTCTCATGTCTCGATTACTGCAACATGGTTTTCTCTGGCCTTAACAAACGTAACTTTACCCTGCTGTGATGGGGCGTCTGCCCCACACTGGCAAAAAAGGGGTTAAAAGCAGCCCTCGGGAACGCTGGGCAGGAGGCAGCCAATCACAGAAGGGCTTATAGGAGCAACCAATCAGGGCCAGGCAGGCCAACATAAGAAGGGCTGCAGAACAGATCAGGGGCAGTCACTCCTTGAGATAGGAGTAGGACTGGCTGCCTTGCAGGTGGAGGGCAACAAGCACCCTGGGTAGAGCAGTGCTGCAGGCAGGGACCCAGGGAGCTAAAGGCAGTTCCTGGCACGCTGCAGGGATCTGCAGACTGAGACCCTGACACAAGGGCAAGAAGGGTGCTGGAGCCACTGAAGGAAGGGGCTAGACTGTGGACTGCAGTTTGCCAGTGAAGGGCGTGGCTGGACAGTAGACTGCAGGTCCCCCAGAATGTGGGGAACATAGAGTATGGCACAGCCGGAGGGCATTGTCACGGAAGAGGACTCTGCGGACCTGGCAGTGTTGTCGGTCCAGGAACAGAGGTGATGGTGGATGAGACACCACCAGAAGAGGGATTGCACTAATTCCCAAGACACCCAGCAGGAGGTGCCACAGTGGTGAGTCAAACCCTGTCACACCTGCTCATTCAGAATGCTGCTGCAAAAATAATTTGGCTAGTCCATCACTTTGACCATGTCATCCCTCTCTTTGCGTCTCTCCACTAATTCCCCTTTATTGCATCAAATAGAAGCTACTTGCCCTTATTTCCAAGGCCATTAACAGCCTATCCCAGAGGTGGGGAAACTATGGCCCGTGGGCCACATCCGGCCCGTGGGACCCTCCTGCCCGGCCCCTGAGCTCCTGGCCCGGGAGGCTAGCCCTCGGCTCCTCCCCCGCAGCCTCAGCTCACTGTGCCACCGGCGCAATGCTCTGGGCAGCAGGGCTGTCCTGTCCTGGTGCTCTGGGCGGCCAGCTGTAGTGCTGCCAGCCACCGGTGCTCCAGGCAGCGCGGTAAGGGGGCAGGGAGCGGGGGGTTGGATCGAGGGCAGGGGAATTCGGGGAGGGTGGTTGGGGGTGGGGGTGTGGATAGGGGTGGGGCAGTCAGAGGGTGGGGAACAGGAGGGTTGAATGAAGACAAGGGTCCCAGGGGGCAGTCAGGAAGGAGGAGGGGGTTGGATGGGGCAGCGGGGGGGCAGGCAGGGGTTACGGGGGCAGTCAGAGAACAGGAAGAAGGGTGGTTGGATGGGGCAGGAGTCCCAGGGGGGCAGTCAGGAATGAGAGGAGGGGTTGGATGGGGTGGGGGGGTAGTCAGGGGTGCGGGTTCCAGGGGCTGACAGGGGACAGGGAGCGGGGGAGGGGGGTGGAGCAGGAGTCCTGCGGGGGCTATCGGGGGGCTAGAAGCAGGGCGGTTGGAAAGGGGGGTGGGGGCTGGCCCACGTCTGGCTGTTTGGGGAGGCTCAGCCTCCCCTAACCAGTCCTCCATACAATTTTGGAAACCCGATGCGGCCCTTAGGCCAAAAAGTTTGCCCGCCCCTGGCCTATCCGAACCCTACCTATTATCTCTCATTCACTATCAAAACATGACTTCCACCTCCAATAGGCCTATGTTGCCAACCTCCATCACCCACTTGTTAAATTTTCAAACAAGCCCATTCGAGCTTTCTCTGATGCTGCCCCACGTGAGGTGCACCCCACAAATATCCACAAAGCTATCTCTTTATCCTCCTTAAAACTCCCTTTTTCCATGATACCTAAAAAATAATCTTGACAACTGTTAGATTTCTGGTTTGCTGAGACCACACCCCGTCATGCTGACCAGTGCTGTCACACTGTTTTCTTGTACTCTCCTGTCTGTCTGTATCCATCTATTGTCTCTTGTTTTATACTTAGACTGGGACCGGGTACATCTTTTTGTTCTGTGTTTGTACAGCACCTAGGACATTTGGGTCTTGGTCCATGAGTGGGGCTCCTAGGTCATATGGTAATAAAAATAATAAATAACAATAATACTAACTCCGTGTGACAGTCAGTCCTCTTTTATTTTCTTTTAATGCCATGGTAACTTTCACTTCTGTTTTGCCAGCTTGTTGACACCATCACATCACCTCGAGTGATTTGCATTGATTTTACGTAGTCTTGACATTGTACCATTATCTACTTGGACTTACACTGAAATTTGCTTTACATATTATAAAGTGGTCTCCATTGATTTGTATGGACATTGCTTTCTTGTGTCACTATAAACTGGTCTCCATAGACTTTAAATGTCATTGGTTTATCATCTTCTTCACATTCCTTTAAGGTTCCCCTAAATTTGCATTTGACACTGTCATGCTGACACCAAAGACCTACATCACTAATATTGCTTTAACATCATTTTGACTTGGGAACACAGTCTTCACACCCACACACTAATACAATTTGCTAATATACACTGCACAGTCACCAGTAACTGGCTTCAGCAGCACTTCCTTTCTTGAGACTTGACATCTAAACATCCTCTTTAAACACACACAGCAATAATGCCCTGAGATTTTGACCCGATGCAAAGTTCTGTTCAAATGAATAGTAATAATGGTAATATTCAGCACATATATAGTGATTTAGATCTTCAGAATACTTTACAAACTACTTAATCCTCCCAACACTCCTCTGAATTATGTCCAGCAAGTATTATTATCCCCATTTTACAGTTAGGGAAACTGAGAACAAAGGGTGGGATTTTCAAGAGATTAGGAGTGCAAATAAACGAGTGGGGCTTGTGTTCCTAAATCACCTAGGTGCTTTTGAAAATCCCACCCAAAGTTTATAATTTTAAATGTGGAAGGGGGGTTAAGGTCTTGCTTGATTAAATACAACAAAAGTTAAGTGACTTGCCCAAGACCACATACTGAATCAGCATCAAAACCACAACTAGAAAACATCAGGACTACCAGGCTTCCACACCATGCTTGATCCACTAGACCACATTATCTCTTTACATTACAAATATGGGACCAAGCTCTTATTTATATCCATAGTAACCAAAGTCCAAGACTGCTTGTGTAATGAAGGTTTGCAGATCAGACCCCCCGCCCCACCACCAATTAGGAAATAAATATTATTGCACACATTCAGTGTGGATCTGCGTGTGTGTGTAGGGAAGGCAGATTAAGGATACATCTGCACTGCAATGGGGAGGTGTCATTGCAACTTATGTAAACATACCTGAGATAGCTTTAATCTAGCCAGTTCAGGTCCCAGAGCAGTGAAACTGAGGCAGCACAGGGTTCAGCGCAGGCTGTACAAGCCTGCCCAAAACGTTGGGAATTCTTTGGATGACTAGCCTGCCTGAAGCCCGGGCTGCCACAGCTTCACTTCTTCATCACCCAAGCTAGCTAGATTAAAGCTCACTCAGGTATGTCTACATAAACTGCAGTCACATCTCTCAGTTCCAGTGTAGACATATGCACAGTCTGCTACAGCTCCATAGGAAACCCCCCTTTCTGAAGAGTACACTATTTTTCCTGAATTACAACATACCCAGTCCACAACATCCTCCAGTTCATCTTTGGTCAATATTATTTGCTTCTTGAATTACACAAACCCCCTGCAGCCTCTCGGCGAAAACGGAAGGGTGTGGCCATTTTCCAATGCCACAAATGCCCTTCTAGTAAGCTTTTCATTTCCAGAGGCCTTTCACCCCAAGCCAGCATGAACCATGGTTGAACCTTGTCTACAGTGTGTCCTACATACCAGACTAGAGTAACTCAGCTTTAAGTACCAGCAGGGAACCCATACTCAAAGCCTATTAAAATATTCTGAAAAGCCATAGGGATTTACAGAGTTCCCTACTCCTGCTACTCTGTTACTAACCAAGCCAATCAATTCAATAGAAAGCTTGATGAAAGCTCAGTATTAAACTGTCATTTTGTCAATAAAATGTCATTTCATCAATATAATGTCCAGGTGGCTGAATGTTTTTGCATAATTAATTCTACAGATGCATTAAGCAATGTTATTCACAATATTAATCAAAAAGTTTTGTCAATATAAGGATCATATATAAACCCAGCTAAAGAAACTACAAACCTGAGCTCTTTTATTTTTTTCCAAGATGACCCTTCAATCTAGATTGATGTGTATTTTTCCACTGAAAATACTGTTAAGAAAATAGCATGGTGGAAAAGTGTGTGCAGTTGAAATACTTTAAAATAAAGACTTTTGTTCTCAGCACGACATCCTTACTAGCAGAGCATCAATAGAACTGGAACTATGATTTGTACATTACAATGCACTGGAATCACTTGCAGTTAGAGCTCTGCAGAAAGCAGAAATTCTGTTTCATGGACAATTCCACAATTTCAAAATGTGTTTTTGTTCTGAATAAAAAATAAACCATACAATTTTGAAATGTCCTGAAAAATGAAAATTTTGGGAAAAAAGTTACTTCCAGTTAATCAAAAAAACATCATTTCATTCTGACGTCTTAATTTTTAAAAATGTTTACAATTATAAAAGAAATTTCAAAACAAAAAAGTCATTTTGAAACAAAAAAAATAATCAAAAGATTCCAGTCCAAAAATGGGAACATTTCAACCTCACTGAGATGTGTTTATAAACAAATCAAATGAAATTTTATTGAAATTGACACATTCCCAGTACAAATTTTCATTTTGACAAAGCAGCATTTTCTAATGGAAGAATGTTTCATCTGAAATTTTTTTCCAAGTTTCATTGGAAACTTTCTCTTCACTACAAGAAGATTTTCATTGTATCAGAGCACACTACAGGCAAATCCTCCTTCTATACCTGGCCTGAGTAAATAGGACAGGGATGGAGATGGTTGAGGTGGGACAGGGACATTGAGTAGCTGAAGTATGTCCCTTTACATACAGGAGGATGAGAGGATCCACATAGTATTCGATCCCCCACCGCTTATCCCTGCCTCTCTGATGTGCCACCCACACCTGCCAATCATCACACAAGGAACCCTACAAAGTTGAGCCCCATGCTGTGCCCATCCTAGTTGGGACCTTTAGGGCCAACTGTAACATAAATTTACGCCCAACAGCTACATTTTAAAAATGTTAAGGTTGCAAAGTCAAGCATTCAAAAGTTAGGAAATGTTAGAATTAAGATGGCCTATATGTATGCGTTATGACACTATCCCATAGAAAAAAATACTATGAGATCATGTAATTAAAGACTATATCATTATGCATATGCACGAGGGGGATGAATTAATTCTGGCATTTCCTAACTTTTGAGTGTTTGGCTTTGTAATCATATTTTTTAACATTTTAAACATTTGTGTGTGTGACTTCCGAGGTGGTTAGAAAAGCAAACTGAAAAAAAAAATGCAGAAATTCCATCATGTGTAATCACAGTGACCAGGGCTGGCTCCAGGCAGCAGCGAAGGAAGCAGGTGCCTGGGGCGGCCAATAGAAAGGGGCGGCACTCCATCAGTTATTGGGGCGGCACGTCCGGGTCTTCGGTGGCAGTTTGGCAGCGGGTCCTTACTTCCCTCCCTTCCACTTCGGCGGCAGCTCAATCAGGGTTTTTTGGGGTTTTTTCTTTTTTTTTCACTGCTTGGAGCAGCAAAAAAGCTGGAGCCGGCCCTGATAGTGACACCCACATGGTCCATCAACAGGGAAGGAACCTTTAGATCCACCACATAGATCTGCTTCTTGAGCAACCAGAATAACTGATAGCAGTAGTAGATTGTCATCTTCTGTGTGCACCAGCCACTAGCAGGCAGATGGAGCACTTTGCCAGTGGATTTTGCTGCACAGATATTTGCTGACAGAAGAGGAATGGTGAGACTCAGGAATCTTGGGTTTCGTTCCAGGTTCAGGAGGGGAATGTGTTCTAGGGTTCACAGATGTCTGTGGGGAAAAGAACAGTAGCGATGCTGTGGTGGGAGTCTATTATAGACCACTAAATCAGGAAGAGGAACTGGCTGAGTCATTCTACAAGCAGGTAACAAGATTAGCTAACACACATGAGCTAGTATAAATGGGGGATTTTAACTTCCCTGATATCTGTTGGAAGACTATTACAGCAAAACTTAATATATCCTACAAATTCTTAACATGTGTAGGGGACAACTTTCTGATTCAGAAAGTTGAGGAAACAACTAGGGGATCATCCATTTTGGATCTGGTCTTGACCAACAGGGATGAATTAGTTGTGAAGGTGGTTGAAACTTGGGAGGAAGTGATCATGATCTGATAGAATTCAAGATCTTATGGAAAGGAGGGCATAAGGACAGCAAAACAAGGACACTAGACTTCAGAAAGGTGGATTTCAACCAGTTCAGATAAACAGTAGGCAAGATGTCATGGAATGACCAATTCAGAAGAAAAGGAGTTGAAGGGGGGCTGGCAGTTCCTAAAAGATGTAATACTAGAAGCTCAACATCAAGCTATTCCGATGCAGAGGAAAGATCAGGAGGACAATGTGGCTGCTCAAGGAGTTTTTTAGCTATCTAAAAATGCAGAGAAATCTATACTGGAAATGGAAGGAGGGGCATGTCACTAGGGAAGTATACATGGGAATAGCGCAAGCATGTAGGGACAAAATCAGGAAAGCCAAGGCAAAAAATGAGTTTCAGCTGGCAAGAAATATTAAAGACAACAAGAAGGGGGTCTTCAAACATGTTGGACAAAAAAGAAAGAACAAGGACAGTGTGGGTCCACTGCTCAGTGGAGAAGGTGAGCTGGTAACGGAAGATGATAGGAAGGCAGAGCTGCTCGGTGCCTGCTTTGCTTCAGTTTTCACACAAAAAGTAACCTGTGATCGGACGATTAGCGAGGTTACGATAGACAATAAAGGGGAAGGGGTACAGATCAGGATAAGTAAAGAACACGTCAGAGATCTTCTGACTAATCTGAATGAATTCAAATCAGCAGGGCCTGATGCTATTCACCTGAGGGTACTGAAGAAATTAGCTGAAGAAATCTCGGAGCCACTGGCAATAATATGTGTAAACTCATGGATGACCGGAGAGGTCCCAGAAGACTGGAGAAGGGTTAATGTAGAGCCCATCTTTAAAAATGGGGGAAATAAGTAGCCAAGCAACTATAGACCAGTCAGCCTGACTTTGATGCCTGGGGAGCTACTGGAGCAATGTATAAAACCTTGAATGTACGAATGCCTGGAGGATGAAGGGGTGACCCCTAGCAGCCAGCATGGATTTATCAAGAACAAATCGTGCCAAACCAGCTTGATTTCCTTCTTTGACAGGGTAACTGGTTCGGTGGATAGGGGGAATGTGCTGAACTTAATATACTTCAGCAAGGCATTTGACACAGTCCCACATGACATTCTGATAAGTAAGATGGAGAAATGCCAACTATCATTAAGTGGATACATAATTGGTTAAACAACCGCTAACAAAGAGTAACTATTAATGGAATGATGTCAGATTGGAAAGACATCTTAAGTGGGGTTCCACAGGGATCTGTTCTGGGTCCAGTGTTTAATATCTGTATTAATGACCTGGATGTAGGGATAGAGAACATACTGATTGAATTTGCAGATGACACAAAGCTGTGGGGTGTTGTCAACACTTTGTAGGATAGAGCTAAAATTCAGAGGGATCTTGATAAACTGGACAACTGGGTTATAGACAACAAAATGAAATCCAACAAAGACAAATGTAAGTTGCGGCACTTAGGGAACAAAAACCAAATGCACAAAAACAGTATGGGGGATAACTGGCTTGGCAGCAGCACGGCAAGGATCTAGGAGACATGGTGGATCACAACCTCAACATCAGTCAACAATATGATGCTGTTGCAAAAAAGGCTTGCATTAATAGAGGCATAACATGCAAGTCACAGGAGGTGAGAGTACTGCTCTATTTGGCGCGAGTTAGGCCTCAGCTAGAGTATTGTGTCCAATTCTGGTCACAAAGGTATAGAAGGGATGTGGAGAAACTGGAAAGGATCCAGAGGCAAGCAACAAAAATGATAAAGGGGAGAGAATGCAAGTCATATGAGCAAAGACTGAAGGAACTGGATATGTTTAGTTTGGAAAATAGCAGATAGAGGGGGGACATGCTAGCGGTCTTCAAATACTTGAAAGGCTGCCATAAAAAAGGTGGAGAAAAGTTGTTCTATCTTGCCACAGGGGGTAGGACAACAGGCAATTTGTTCAAACTACAGCATAGCAGATTTAGATTAAATCTCATGAAAAACGTCCTAACTGTAAGAAGAGTAGGATAGTGGAACAGACCTGCCTCAGGAGGTTGTGGAAGCTCCTTCCCTGGAGGTTTTCAAAAGGAGGCTGGATAGCCATCTGTCTTGGTTGGTTTGACACAACAAATCCTGTATCTTGGCAGAGGGTTAGACTAGATGACCCTTGCGGTCCCTTCTAATCCTGTGATTCTGATTCTATGACCTCTCTGTTACTTTTTCCCTCCCAAGCTTGACCCTTTTGGCCCTGTCCCCTCTAACCTGTCACTGTCCCAGTCCTGTCTCTTTCCACTCCTCTGAATCCTTGTCCCATGTCCAGTCTCCTCATCTAGCCAGTCAGTCTCCACTCCTCCAGGCTACTCATCCCAGTCCTATTTCCTTTCCCTGCAGGTCCCATTATCCCCTTGACTCCTCATCTGCTTGTACCGGTCTCTTCCACAACTCTTCATCCAGTCTCAGATTTCCCACTCCACTGGCTCCCAGTTCCCCCCAACCCTTGGCTCCCACTCTCCATGCCCAGTTAGTCAGTCTCCCCCTCACTTTTTGACCAGGTCTCCTTCCCCAGCCAGTTCCATTCTTCTCTTCTCTTCTCTGCTTCCTGTCCCAGTCTATTCCCTCCACCACCCCTAGTCTGGCTCTACTCCTTTCTGCACTTGAGTCAGGCAGCTTCCTCCTCCTCGCTGCCTGGGTGCCAGCAGAAGGAGCATAGACAGCACAGAAGACACAGTCTCCCTGCTCTCAGTTTCCATACCCAGCATCCTAGGGGCCATGGGAAGATAGAAGGAACAATTGCAGGGAAGTCCCGCTCAGCCCCTGAAGTTCTGGGCTAGAGCATGCCCAGTGCAGATGGAATCTTTGGAGAAATTAGCAAACTGAGGTTTTTTCAAAGGCTGATAACTTGACCGTATTTGAGCAGTTTATCACAGGAATGGCAAAAGGTTCATCTCAAACACCAGCGTGACCCCTGTGTCAAATGTCAAGTCCCTTCTTCAAAGCCTGCAAGTGGTGGAGCTTCTCAACCAAACAGATGTAAAGAATTTTAACGTGGGCAAAACGATGTATTATCCCTAAAATTGTTCTTAAAATAGCAGAGCCATTTTTGCTGAAAGTTACAAAATAAAAAACCAACCACAAAATCCACCATCAGGAGGCAGACTGTGAAATTTTAGCCCAAACTGTTAAAGTTTGGCAAAGTTACATGCAACTGATAACAGGGTCTTTTAATGGGAAGTTCTGTCAACTTATTGTCAGCTAAGTATAGGTAGTACTAGCAGCTGTGCCAATAATAAATAATGAGGACGATAAGGGTGCACTCAATCCTACACAGCCACTCTGGTTCCACAGCCAAGGGAATCCTCCCTGGCTACAGATGCAGGAGCAGGATTTACGCCTCTAAACTGGTGCTACCATGTTTGTACTTTTTATCCTAAGGAACTAATTACACGGAATATATGTAGTCTGATTTACAGCAAAGCTTGGATAATACTTACTCAGTGAGTAGTTCCTCTGACATCATGAGAATAACCCCATTGCAGTAAACAGGGCTATACCCCTGAGTAAAACAGGTGGGATCTGCTCCTTAAAAGAAAGCAATTTATTTTGAAGCTAATAACATGATCTGTAAGTGATTCTCCAGACCTTCCATAAACAAGATCCTGTCCTATGAATCTTCATGAGAGATGTAATTAATTCCTTTACTTTCTTGCAATCATTTTCTAAGGCAAGCCGACCCTTTACACAGAAAAATTAATGCGATGAAGTATTCCCTTTCCCTGGGAAATTATAGGTGCCACAACAAAAAATTGCCACCTTCTACACAAATAAGCCAGTGAAGCAAAGAAACCATTTCAATTTATTTTATTTGTGTTTGATATTTTCAGTGTGTGTCTGCATTTTAAATGTATTTTAATGCAAAGGTTAATGGAGTTTTAATAAAGGGCAGATGGCTACTGTAATTGCTGAACACCCTAGCATACTCTTTTAAAAACCTCTTTAGCTGGCTAGACAGATATTATTAATACTGAAGAGCATTTTATAAAAAAGCATGTGTTTGAATCAAATGACTCTTATGCTAAATTAATTATTAAACCAAAATTGCAATCATTACATACATTTTGCAAAGAAAAATTGTATTATCAATATATTTCCCATCAAGTGCTCCTGTGAACTCCCGATCTATTATCTATAGCTATACTAAAGAACCAAGTGTTGACCTATCTATTAAATATTGTTTCTTATCTAGATGTCAACTTCTAGGCCTCAAATTGTTTTAACTGTAAAATTGTTTAGGAAAATTAAGTTGTCCCCTTTTTTGCATCTTTGATCTTTTTGACCCAGGGGTTAGCTGGTAAAATAACATTATGCAGACACATCACAATCCTATGCTGTGTTTTTTAAAAGGGCATAAAAAGTGTGAGCAGATTTATGTTCCATTTTCCCTTTGGGCCCTACCCCAAGCAGAGTCTTCTATAACCAGAAAACCGAGATGAGACAGAGATTCCACCAAGTCCACTTTACTATTGCCAACTGATTTTAGGTGGAAGGTGCTCAGAGGCTATGCCAATGGGCAGCAGTATAAAACTGTAAAGCAAATGGATGTGCTATAGAATCAAAGGCAAAAATAAGAGCAATTTGATTCTTTGGGTCTTAGGACCCAATCCTGCACCTTTTGAAGTCAATGGGCCAAATTCAGCTCTTGGTAACACTGCTGTAAATTTGGAGTAACTCCACTGAAGTCACTAGAGTTATTCCAGATTTACACTGGTGGAACTGAGAGCAGAATTTGATCCAAGGGAGTTCTGTCACAGAGGCCTGGTCTACAGTACAGAGTTAGGTCGATGTAAGCCGCCTTACGTCAACCTAGTTGTGTATGTGTTGAGGCATAAATTTGTTACACCAACATAGTAACACCCTGAGCGGTGTTGAGTCATGGCCGAGGTTGGTGCTGTATGAGTGTAGACACTGCATTATCTATGTCAACCCTAAAAGTCTTCTAGCAGCTGTCTCACAGTGCTTGATGCATGCCACTCTGGTCACAACTGTGAACTCCACTGCTCAGGGGTCCTGTAGTCCGGGAGCCGCCCCTTTTCCCCACCCCCTTAAAGCCCCTTCAAATTTTTGCAATGTCTTTTCCAGGCTGTCCAGCTTGGTGAGCACACATCTATCTGCTCTCCATTGTTGTGCACAACTGCACTGCTGATCATGCCAGCTACACGCTCCGGCCTGGAGTAAACAGGAGACATCAGATCTCCTGGGCTTGTGAGGAGCATAAGTAGTGCAGGCACAGTTCTGAACCAGCCATATAAATGCTGACATCTACAAACAGGGGATGCAGGAGAACGGGTATGACTGGGGCCAGCAGGGGTGCCACATGAAAGCCAAGGAGCTACAGCAGGTATACCAGAAGTCCAGAGAAGCCAACAATCTTTCCAGTGCCGAGCCTCAGACCTGCTGCTTTTACAACAAGCTGCATGCTGTACTTGGTGGAGACCCTACCACCACCCTGCACACCACCATGGATACCACCGAGGCGTGTAAGTCATAGATGTGACAGGTTGGACCCGTTATGCGGGTTGCCACCTGATGTGCTGGGGTCTCACTGAGCCCGCCTGTTCCACCAGCCTGGGCTTCCTCACCCTGTCTTTGCTGTACCAGTCCCTCAAGCCTTCTCTAACACACACACTCACAGGTAAAGGCCACACCCAGCTGCAGACACAGACTGAAGTCAGCTCTGTGTAAGAGGATTCAGCTTGGGGATCCACCCAGCACTCACATGCACACCCCCTTTGGTGCGTAACCCCCAAATAATATTGTCTTATGCTGTATAAAAAAGTCTACACAGTGCAAGCTCACAAAAATTCACCCTCTCCCTCAATGTGGAGAAAGATTTGCACAGCTTCTTGCCCCCCCAGATATGAATTTCATGAACTGGGTTATGTTATAAACAAGAAATAAGTTTATTAACTACACAAGGTAACTTTTAAGTGATTACAAGGGATAGCAAACAGAACAAAGCAGATTACTGAGCAAATAAAACAAAACACGCAAACTAAGCTTAATAGACTAAAGAAACAGGCTACACATAGTAATTTCTCATCCTAAAGTTGTTTCAGGCAGATTGTAAAGTTTCTTGAAGATAAACTGCTTTTGTTTGCAGCTTAAAGTTCCAGATATTATTCTTCACAGGCCAGACACCTTCTAGCCTGGGTCCAGTTCTTTCCCCAGTTCAGTCTTAGGCAAGGCTTTGGAGTGGAGCCTGGAGCTGGAGCGCGGAGCAGCTCCGGAGCAGTGGAGCTGCAGGTTTTTGCCTGGAGTGGGAGTGGAGCCGGAGCACAGCTCCAAAGCCCGGGTCTTAGGTCTTTCCAACAGTCATCTTGGGCAGGGATTCAGTGAAGAACCAGAGACCTTGATTGACTCACTTCCCATCCTTAAATAAGATCTACATAAGGTGGGAATCCTTTGTTCCCAGTGGAAAAATACCAGCAGTCACCAAGGTGGCGCTCCATACCGATGATAGAGTCACCTGACCTTGCAGTGCCAAAGCAGCATCCCAGGAAGCTTCTCAGGAAGGCAGGAGATTAGAATCTTCAAAGTCTTATTGTTTTTCCTGATGGCCCATTCCAAGCTTATTGCTTACTGTCTGGTGGGTGTTTCCCAGGTGCAAACACAGTTGTACTTGTTACATAGTCAATATTCCTATCTCCAGATACAGAAATAAATCATGTATACAAATTGGATAATCACATTCAGAAAATCATAACCTTTCCAATGATCTCTCACATGACCCATCTTGCATAAAACATATCTTAAGCTATGCCATGTTCCTATTATAGCAATATTTCTATGAAGAATATGGGGTGCAGAATCACAACAGGCCCCTGCCATGAACAGAAAGGAGGAGGAGATTGGCAAGGAGGAGAAGTATGGGGGCCAAGCAACCGGGGTCCAGCTGTGCCATGAGCCAGGACTTGTTTTTGTCTCCACCGCAGTCCAGCCAGTCTCTGCAGTTGAGCATAGGTGACCCGAAGCGGGGAAGGAACCTCAGGTAAGTGTGTAAATAAATTTCCCGTTACAGTGATGGCACCCCCAACTTAGCAGGGCACAACTATTGACTTTTCATTAATTTACTCATACTAGAAGAAGTAGTGGTAAAACCTAGAGAGGCAGATTTGCTGTGTGCTTTTCTTGCCCCTCTAGAGTTAGGCAAGGGCAGCCATGTGGTACAGTTTGTTTATATACACAGGGATGTCCCTTAAATCCTCCTGAGAGATCTCGATGAAACGTCCATGGAGGTACATGGCAATCCTCTCGTGAAGGTTTCTAGGGATGGCAGCCTTATTTCTTCTTCCACAGTAGGACACTTTCCCACGCCAGTCAGCGATAACCTCATCAGGCACCAATGCGGTAAACAGACTAGCGGCATATGGGCCTAGTCAACTCTGGGGCGTCTGCACCAGTTCTGCTGACTTTGGCTTCATTACTCTCATGAGTGAGAGAGATCAGCTAAAACCACCACCACCCGTGGAAAATGGTGCCAGTATTCGGTGCCATTGCCTTGTACTCATAGGTTCAGGCAAGCAAGCAACTCCCTCCACATTTCCTTCACCCCTGGTGGGTCAGACTCATCATGGCTGTTGCTGTAAGCGGTGCTGTGAGCAAGCACTCTCAAGTAAAAGTGCCAATAAGCAGGTCTTGTTTAACACTTTAGGGGAGCAACGGAAGGGGGCAGTGCTGAAGCTTAAGTTTCACTTTCCCTTCCTATTAAACTGTGTTTTATCTGTAGCTGTGGCTGTTGCAGCCTTGAGGGATACGTCGTCTACACCAGCGAAAGGACTAACCCAGATAAGGAGGAGAAAAAAGAGGATGTGGGAGGACATGTTTTGCGAGATCCTGCAAGCCTGTGCTGCATCAGAATTTGAACGTAGGGCCTGGAGGGTGAATATTGCAGACTGTATGGAAAATGAGAGAGCAGGCAGGAGAAAGGCGCAGTAAAGGAGAGGGAGATTCACCAGAACGTAATAGAGCTTCTCGATCTGAAAATTCAGATGCTCCAGAGTCCTGTGGACCTCCAGGTTCAATAACAGGGAAGCGTGTGGTGCTCCACTGCAGTTCGGGAATCCCATAGCTGCACCATCCACTATGTCCCGCACCCTGCCAAGAGTCACAGCCCTGCATAGCACGAGATGATTAATGACTCTGCACGCTTGCATGACAATGGCTCCCACAGTGGATTTTCCCACTCCAAAATTACTTCCCACAGACCAGTAGCAATCTGGCATTGGAAGTTTCCACAGCGTGATCGCCACTTGCTTCTCCATTGTGAGTGCCTCTCTCAGTTTGGTGTCCCTGCACCTGGATGGCTCAGGTGAGCTCAGTACACAGATCTAGAAATGTGGCTTTGCACATCTGAAAGTTCTGCAGCCACTGCTCGTCATCGCAAACCTGCATTATGGTGCAATTTCACCAGCCAGTGCTCGTTTCTGGAGCTCAGAAGCAGCTCTCCACCATTTGCAGCTGCTCTGTGAACACCAACAACAATCTTGAATTGGTTTTCACTATGTTCCACAGCAAACTGACCACCAGGAAATCATCATGTTCCCCAGGGTTCTTCTTGCAGCTCTGCAAATACCAGAGGAGGACATGTCCTGTGCTTGCAGTGCTCATGACAATTAGTGCAGAATTGTGCAGGCTCCATGCTTCTGTCAGAGATGGCGGACAGCGACAAGTCTCACGTGGGTTCATGGGAAATTGAAAATAGGCCTGAAAACTGTGGGATAGAGATGACATTATGGGAGAATGTGGGAGAATGTTGCATTATGGGAAGTTGACCCCTTGCTTCCAGACCCCCCCCCGTGTGACTCATTTCTACCCCACCATGCATTGCCAAAACTATCCAAAACACAATGCACTGAACAGTGGCAGATTGCACACTGGGATACCTACCCATGGTGCATTGCACTGTGCATTTACACAAGCACTCCTGGGAAGTACCCGCACCACCAATACAAGGAGCCAAGTATTCGTGGGCACAAGTGATATACTAACTGCCATGGCTGTATGCCAACCTAACTTGCACTGGAAAAAACTTTGTAATGTAGACATGGCCTAAATTTTGGTCAGAGTAGGATCCAACTTCAGGGTAGGGGCTATATAGAGGCCATCCTGGCACAGATGGGGGTAGTTGTTGCTGCTCTGCTTGTTTTTAAGCAATTAATGATGGCCCTAATGGCTTTCATAAGTAAGGCAAAACTATTCATTATATCTATTCTGTGCTCTTGGGCAGCAACAAACAAAACCAGCCTTTTCCCGGAAGAGCTGCTGCAGAGAGAGAGATTCAAGAGAACTCTGTGTAAGACATAAAATAATGCAGCAATCCGGGACTTTTTTGCTTTGGAAACAATCCCTTTATCCCCCCACAACAGCCTCCTCTCCAAACATGCCGGCTCATACGCAAACCTGCACCCATAGGCTGTTAAATGAACAGGGCTTTGAAATATTGGCTGGAGCCTTGGATTACAGAATAGAAGAGAAATAAGTTTATATCATTTTATGAATGGACATTAATCAAAGTTAAATCACAGTGAGAGTCTGATGGAATCACCTTACCTTCTCCCAAATCGCTGAGGAAGGAAGCATAATTAATGTTATGACAATGACACCTGGAAGACTTAATAATGGGAGAGGTTCACATTTTGATTTCACCAAATTAGGCGCTTTTCGGAGCCCACAATGTATGGAGGGGACCTTTGGAACCCAGAGTGGGAAACAATAGTATGTGTCACGTTGTTAATTTACCCTGATGATTAATCTTTTATCCCGCCTGACGTTTATGTTGTTCCTGTGACATTTCAGGGGGAGGCCCCAAGTGTTACAGAAGGGAATGATGTGAAGGCGAAAGCCAGTCCGCGCTGCCCATCTGTCTTCTGCAGATGGGACTCCCCGTCTCCATTGACCTGGGTCCCTTCTCTCCAGCGGACCGCTGCTTATGTACACTTTCCCCGGTTGAGGAAAGATGGAGCAAAGTCTCCCCTTAAAACGCCAGAGTAGCTAGGAAGAGGCTGATGACAGGTGCACAGAGCTCCAAGGCTCTGCGTCGGAGCAGGGGGGACCGCCGAGCCCCAAGAGAACCTGGCTGAGCGAGCGAGCCCTGAGCGCCTACTCCTTTAAAGCTCTCCCGGGGAGGGGTCCGTGGCTACAGGTGACTCACAGGGTGGGCTAGCTTGATTTAGTGCATCTCCAGTTGTTTAGACGGTCCTGACTCTGCACATAACTTGCCGATCACCGAAAATAAATCACAATCAGCAAATTCTTTCATCTAATATTTAACTGTAGCCAATAAAATATTACACCAGTTACCACTCAAGGCAAATGAAACCGCGTCCATTTGTTTATTGAGAAAGCACTTTCTTTCGGGGCATGTAAGTAGGTCCCTGGAGCCCAAGGGTGGGATAACCCCCAGGTGTAGATGACGTTGAACTCTACATGGGACGATGCTGTCTCGCGTTTATGGTCCAGATCTAGGTCCTGCTCTGGAGTCCGCAGTTTCGCTCCTATCCCATCCGAATAACCTGTTGCCCGGTAAAGCCGCGCTAGACGGGGTGAGGGGCAGGAATTTCTCGGGTTTTTTGTATACATAATTGGTCAATCTTGGAGCAACATTTGTCTGATTCATTCTTCTATTTTAACCCGCTAGAGATAAATCCCCAAACTGGCCCCGACTGGTTTAAGCACATCGAGATAAATCCAGCTACAGTTTAAGAAGGACCCACAGGACTGGAACTCCAGGCTCAGGGCAACATTCCTAATTGGTTTGTCCTTGGGACAGTAAATATCGCTAAACCATTTTCTGCAGGAAGCGTGGCTTTGCCTTGGGCTCGCCTTTCAAGCATCTTGTTTATCGGCCCCACTTCTGATCACCAGGAATCTCCTTCCTCCCCTCTCCGTGTAAAGATTTCCAAAAGGGTGGAGCTGAAATGTGTGTTCGACTCCCAGCCTCCTGCGATCGCGAGCAAATAATTTTAAATCTCTCTCCCCCCATGGGGATGAGATTTATCCACCTGGCAAGGGTGGTGTGTGACAGCTAATCGATTAATGTCTGTACAACACTTTGAAGATTAAAAGTGGTACCGCACAGGGCTAAGTATTTCGTTTTCAGATGGGGACCTCCCCCTAGTTGCTTTAAATTTCCTTCTCTGTCTTACAAGAGGAATAAAAATGTTCTTACAAGTCAGTGTTTGAAAAAACGGATCGCCTGATATTCTCTTTTAAAAGTCCTACCTCTGCAGGGGGTCGGAGACTCCATGCCGGGAGCAGGGCCAGCCAGGGCTGAGGTCTGACCACGCCCCCGTAGCGTGGCGGAGGCTTCCTTGGAAGGGGGAAGTGGGAACTGCTGCGTTCTGCTTCCCCAGCCTTAGCACAAAGGGCCTGATCCAAAGCCCGCTGAAATCAATGGAAGTCCTCCCATTAACTTCGAAGGGCTTTGGATCAGGCCCAGCATGCAGGACTGATTCTCCTCCACTGAAGGGCGTCGCTGAACAAGGGACACTAACAGTGGCCGTTGCCCAGGTTCTCTAACGCCCCTTCTGTATTTGGGGCGCTGCTTAATATGAAATGTCCATAGAAACCCCCTTAAAACCATGGAGGGGATTGATCCTTCTCAATCTAAATGTCGCTGGGCCGGGGTAAAGAAGAGGGCAGGAGTGGGACCCCATTGCCTGATGCAAACCAGCTGCCTGCACCCCAGCAAGAGAGAGTAACCAGGAGCAAGCCTCTGCACGGTCACTCTTTTGCTTTGATCGTCTCCTTTCCTTTCTATTTGCACAAGGCCATTTTACAATGGCAAGAAGTGACCTCAGCGGGGGGGGCGCAGGTGGCCGCAGGCCTCACCGGCCGGGGCCCAGCAGCGCCCACACCTGTGCTGGTTTATGGCGTGGATTGAATAGAGTGCCTCCTCTGAGCTCTCCTTTCCCACCCTCCCCGCAAGCCGCCTGTGGACCCGCTCCGGCGGGTGTGACGGATATAGCCCGGGGTTCCCCGGCCGTGCAACAGCCGGCTCCCCTTCTCCGGCGCCTTCCCCCAGCCGGAGAGGCGGCCGCTCTGCGGTTCTTCCTGCGAGATCCGGAAGGCCTTGCAGGCCTGGAGAGAGCCGAGCTCTGGTGGCAGTCCTTGGGCCCCTCCTCTCCCTGAGCCCCATCACGCTCCCAGCCCAGTCAGTGGCAAACACAGGCCTATTCTGACGCCTGGGCTGGGGGGGGGGGGCAGATTTCCAGCTGGCGGAAATTGCCCCGGCTCCACTGAAGGCCACAGAGCTGTGACAAGAAGCCCCGCTAAGGATCTGCCCCCTGAGCAAACGTCCCCTTTGCCCACAGCCAGCCCAGGCTGCCCTGATGCACACAGCACGGGGAGGAGAGAGCAAGCGCCTTTCTAGAGCACGATACAACTTGTGCCCTCGCTGTCCTCCCCCCTTCGGAAGCTCTTGTCTACCCTTCTCCTGCTCCGGGTTAGCACCATCTCTGCGCCATGTTCAGGCAGCCAGAAGGTGGGGAGAGCTGCACAAGAGGTCGGCACCGGCCGCTGGGGGAGGGCTGAAATGGGCTGAGTTAATCTTTTCCAACAAATCTCCTCTTTTCTGCATCTTGAGATCCGCTCTGCAGATAGTGCCGGATGCGACCTGAAGGTTGCTACGCTGTTGAGCTGATTTCGAAAGCAATTAATCAAACCCCTTCATTTACTATTTCAACAATCCCTACCCCTTTGACGCATCCTTATTCTAATGGAAATAAACAGGTCCTACACCTTGTCCCGCCCTCTCGCCTTCCTACACCCCCTTGGGAAGCTTTCGGCGGGGTTCGGGCATGTGAAAGGCTGTTGGAAGGAGGAAGGAAAAGAAAGAAAGAAAACCCCACAGAACTGGAGAGACTTGTCAACGATGAGCTCTGCAGATTGGGGAGAAAAATCTCTCCTGTTTCCATAACAGTGTTGAATCGAAAAGTAAAGGGATTGCAGTGAAGAGCTGGGGTTAACATTTGTGTGCGAGTCTTTTTATGAGTCTAACCCTATTATCATATATTTTCCGCCTAGCGCTTGGCTGCACCATTAAACAATTAAGAGGGTGCCATTTCGCCCCCAAAAGATGAGTTTCTCTTTTCTTATACAGTACATATCACCCAACAGAACAAAAGGAACGGCGAGTTGGGAGATTCAAAGAGGGCAATCGTTTAAGGGTCTGTTCTGACTTCTGGGTTAGAAGTGGTTTGGGTTAGGGGTTCACTAAGTTATATATACGCGTGGTTTCAAGTAGATTTTAAAATGGGAGGTGATTTTAACCCTTCTCCCTTTCAGTCTGCCTGCGGTCTGTCAAGATTTCACGCCTGGAATCTGGCATATGCCATAGTTCCAGACACACGTGTATGGACTGAGATGAAGCGAGTTTCTGGCAGATGCTGTTTTTAGAATAGAAACGGTTCCCTCTAGTTCACAAGAGGCGACATAGCTGTCCAGACAGAGTCTCTGTGCCCCATCCAAACAACGCCTCTTCTAAAGAAAGGTCAGGAAAAGGATGTCTGGGGGATAATAAAAAGTAAAATAAGGGGCCATTGCGGTAATTAACTATAAATATATATATAGTTGCCTTACACTTTATAGATCCCATCTTGCAGTCCTGATTCTTGGCAAATCGCTCGATGGCAGCTTTGCCTGAGCAAAGGATGAAGGATCAGAATCCATAGATAATGGGCACGATTCGAGTTCCTGTTCAAATTAAGCTAGTGTGAAAAATGTGAATTAATCTAATAAAGAAAACTTAGACTCTCTCAGCTCTGACTGAAATATCAGTCAGGGCTGCTGTCACATTAACCTACTTGCACAAGATCTATAGCAATTTTTAAATTGTGGAAGAAACTCCCCAATCAGAGTGGAAAGATAATTTTCCCACAGCTATCCTTAGGTTCCGTTTTCAAGTAACAAATGTTTAGTTCTCCCTATTCAGCGTTTATTTTCCTGGTGTTGTTTTCAGAGCAATACCACTCATGTCCATATATTTCTCTTGAATTTTTGTAGAATACACATCACTTCTTTTAGTATTTCATGGGGTACCTTTTTTTTAAACAAAGGAACAAAGTATTTCCAAACTTAGTGTTATTTTGTTGAACCTTATGCTCTTTGAAAAGGCGTTTATTGAGGAAATTAGAGAAAATATCAAAATAATGGCTTTAATAAGTGATAGAAAAGGCTTTTGGTTTTCTATAGTTTCTTTTGAGTCCACTTTCCCAGGCGTCTGCGAGTGCTATAACAGAGTAGAGATTGAACAGTAAAGTATGTACTATTAACAAGGATGCAAAGTACTTGCAGTGTTTCCAAATGATGCATTTAGCCAGATGTTTAAGACATATGAGAGAAGAGTAGTTAAAACCCACATTATATAGTTCTGTCTAGTATAAAATTGCATGTGCTGACCCATATATTTTAAACTGTAAACGGACTCCAGTCATTTAAAATATTGCAACGTCGATAGGACTAATTAATTGGAAATAAGAAACGAAAGAATACAATTAAACGAGAAGAGAATCATTTTCTAATTTAATAGAGGGACATTTATAAAGATCACAAGCTAAAAGGCATCGAATGATTCTATCGACATTGTGTTAAATCAGAGTCCCAACTTGAGGGTGCCTGCAAAGCGCTCTACTACCAATTCACCCGTGCTGCTCCGGGCCTGCTTTCCTCCTCCTGCAAGGTATTATTTTCACATTTGCAATGAAAACGTTACAATCTGATATACCCAATTCCTTCCTGTAAAGCCCATTGATTTCCTGGTCCATGGCCAGCCGTGCTGCTAGCTAGGCACCTTGTTGATGTTTGGGGCATTGGTGCCGAGCTGTATTAGAAGGCATTGCTATTTGCAAAGTGAAATTGTCAATAAAGCATCCCTAGCGCATATACAATATCCTTAAATATTAGGATACTTTATTAGCCCCATTTCCTAACAATAATTTATTGCAATAAAACAGACATCCAAGGTCCTCTTAAATTGTCTTTTCATAATGAATAAATTTAAACTGGCTAATTAATATATAAACTAACCCAATTTGTCAAGTTGATTTGTATTTTAGTTAATTGTGAAAGTAATTACCACATGGGCAAATTAACAGCTTTCTGGAAATGACCAAGGCTGGGGTTTTATTTCCTTCCTGGGTGAAGAAAATTCATTTTTCCCAGCTCTTGATGTGATGAATAAAAGTCATAAATCTGGGTGATTGGTGCAGGCAGAGTCTAAATGGCTTCATATTTCATTTTAGGTTTAATAGAAATATTCATGCTCCGTTTTAATGAAATTAAATTGAAGGGGGATGGGTTGGAAGGCTAGCGGTTGGGCTTTAAAGGGCCAAGCACGGAGTTTTGTTCTCTGAAGTTACTGGGCTCTAGCCGCTTGTGGTTATTTGAATGAAACTAAGGAGTTGGTTGTTGGTTTGTTTGTTTGAAAGCGGCTTGGGCGAGGCGGCTTTGAAGAAGCCTGGATAGATGTCCCTGGCAGAGAAAACCCCGTGCCTGCCCATGGGGAATCAAGGGTCTGTAAAACTCGGAAGCTACTTCGCAAAAGGATATGATCAAACCCCTTCCCCTCCAGCGCCATTTACATTTGAAAGGGCAGCTGGGCACAAGCCGCATCCTCGCTCCCCTAAAGGCAAGGGCGTGGCGGTGTCGGGCCCGGGTTACAGGTCATCATTTAATATAAACCGGTTTGTAACCCAGCGCTCAGCCTACGGTTGGGTTCTATAAACAGGAACACGGTGGACAAGTAACTCTCCCCGGCAAAGGGGACTTTGAACCGGCCTCCCTCCGGCGCCGCAGTTCAAACCCGGGAGTCCCAGGAAATACCGCTGCTGCCGCTCGGACAAGAGCTGGAAGTGATTGGGGGCGGGAGAGAGTTTACTTGAATTCACACCCTGGCACTGATCCCCCGGCAGATATCACGGGGGATTCAGAGGGGATCTATGTCTGTTTACATTCGCAGTTGGAAGATATTCACCAAGCCGGAACGGTCGTCTCCACACACACACACACACACACACACACCATCACCCCCCATTAGATACATCGGTACCTTCCACCCCCAACAAACAGCACATTAACATCGGGCACCTTTAAAGTCTCTGCAGATGCCTTACACAGATCTGTAACCGCGGCATGCAAAACAGCTGTCCCGCCTCGCCCGCGTTTCGGAGAGCAGAGAGAATACAAGTGTTTGAAGCTGCGGGCTATTGGGGTTTTTGTGGGTCAGCACGGTCTGACTGGTTAAGTCAATCAAGGAGTCTGGTTTGACACTCGAACTATCTTCAGCTGGAGCCGCTCCTTAATGGATCTGATCTGTGACTTGTTGATTTCCCCTGAGCAAATACGGCTTTGATGCAGTCCCAGCGAGAGTGGTTAGCTGATGAATTGACAAAAACTAATCAGCTTTATTGGGAAACAGGTTAAGGGCAGCGGAGTGTCAATAATTCTCAGCCTGACCCCCTCATCCATTAAGAGAGGCAGGCTGATTAGACCAAGGAGACCCTTTGCTTTTTGCACTGAAATTGCTTTCATAAACTCACCATTATTAGCAGTCAATGCAAGCAGCTAATTTAGAGGAGACATCTCTGGGATGTCACATTTATCATGGAGGTTTATGTATCATTATCTCATTTACAGAATGTCGCAGTGTAATATGTGTTTTTGGCAATATTGCTGGCCCAGTGCCTACCATTGGTTATTTCTTGTAGAGAACATCTGGGCGTTTTGAATTCAGCTTTGTGGGTTTAATTTAATATAAAAGAATGCAATCCAGTCCCTTTAATACAAACTAACTTGACCCCACTCCGGGCTGGGTAGAGAGTCAGACAAGGCTCTTAATACGAACCTTTGAAATTTTAATTACTTCAGCTACTATTTGATTGTCTTTTAATAAAAGGCAACAGGCACCTTTATTAAAGAAAGTACAATGGGGAAACTGAGTATGATCATCTCGCTCCTCTTCATCGCTGTGTGTAAACGCTGAGAGCTGACTGGATCGCCTCTGAACGCATCGGGACCAGAACATAAAATGCTCTTTGAGCAAGATGCACTCTGCGGGACCCACTTGGTCGCCTGTCGCTCGGAAGACCTGCCAGACGGCACTGTAAATTCCACGCCTTGCCCTTTCTTTTAAAATGAACTGATACTCAACGGCTTGTACCGCGAAAAGTTCCTGGGGTAAACAGAGGAGACCCTTCATAAAGGAGACCACCCAGAGACGCCCTGAGAGGTGTCACCGAGGTTGGGCCTTGTGCTAATCTCCGCCGAGATAAAGCCATGTTCCCCTTATTGTTTTCACCTGGGCAATATACTGGATCAACACAGGTGCAGGAATTCCTATTGCTCTCCACAACCTGCTCTAAAGGACACTTTGCACAATGCTCAGCTGTGAGTTGGGAGCTGTCTGGACAGGAGGCCCTACCCCATTTATTCTGCTTTGATATAGGAGTCTCCTTCCCCCGCCCGCCCAAATATACTCATGACAGCGGTATTCAATACAAGATGTTCTGAACACCTAAATCTTTCCCTAAGCATGAAATATGAAACAGGAGGGCGGAAACGGTGGTCTAGAAAGTGATCTGGCCAGAAAGCAATCCTTTGTTTCTGGCTGTGAGGGTCAATGGGAACAGGCCCCGGTCTTTGGAGGCCCTTTGTTTTGTTTTCAGTTAGTAGGGCTACACCAGCGCTGCGTTTCCAAAGGGCGCATTGTTTAAATGGGGGAGCTGCCCCCACAGGAGCCTGACAGAAGGCAGCTGAACTCCAAGGCCCTTTCCCAGCTGATTTCCCAGCTGAGCCGAAGAGCTGCCAGGGGTCACAGGGGACCCTTTAACGAGTTCATTAGCCAGATTATCTCTGCCTGCAGCTCGGAGAGGGGCAGGCCGCTGAACTTTCTGCACTGGTTCTAGGAACTCGAAGCAAACAGGAGGGTGCACTTAGAAGGGGAAAGTAGTTTAAAAAACTCCTTCTAGAAAGCTGGACAGGACAATTTAGCTACCTCCAGATATAAACCAGCCACGGACTGGATAATGTCCATAGAGGGAAGTGGCAATACAATGAAAGGGGGGAAAAACCCACAGGGGAGACGTTCATTACGGGTCCAGGTCCTGTAAATTGGAAGGTGTTTGTGGCGCTTGTATTGTATTGTATTGCAAGAGGCCTCGAAGGAGACTGTGTCTGGATTCCCTTTTCCTAGCCCGACAGCTGCCCTTTCTGCCAGATCAGCACAGCTAAATATACCAATTAACTGAAACTTCCTGTCATTATCCGCCTTGATTGAAACATTTTAGTGCTACTATTCGTGTATCAGAATAGGCCCGAAGTTCAATTCCTGCAGCCGGCTATGTATGTTGATACGTTAAATTGGAAACTGAATATAGATACTATGACATCTGGAAAGGCATATCAGACACCCAGCTAGAGGAGAACAGGATCCAATACGTCTTCCCAGGTGTGTTATGTAGACGACGGCTACATGGTATGAAAGTATCTGAATATTTTTCTTTTTCCGTGGCCGTGAAGGGCTGACTTTTGTTGGCGTTTTTTTCTTAGTACCTAGGTTGCCAACCACCTCCACTCTAGGCCGGTTTTCTAGCTGGGGGAACTGCGGTGCCCTTGACCAGAAGCCGCGCTGTAAGTACGTGGGCAGAGCAGGGACTGAAAGGAACCCCAGTCTCTCCTAGCCTCGCCCAGCGCTCGGACCACTGGGCCATCCTTCCTCGTGTATAGAGTTGGAAATATGTACTTTATAGGTAGCCAAAGAGACCTATGCTGGACATACATATTAGATACCTCTCCAAAGGATACCCCTGAACGGAAACGAGGCTAATCGCTGGGGGGGGGGGGGGTTGAACTGTTTTAATTGCTTGGCATTCGGTCACATAAATTAAAGCCATCAAAATGTTCGATGCTTTTCTGCCGCACCTGATTGATGGTGTTTTGCAGAGATCTTGTAATTTACTGCGGTTTCTGTAAAACCCGTTCTGTCTGACGGATCTGGGTTAGGCATTGGTGCCATTCGTTTTGAAGCCCTCGAGATAATAACCTGAGTGTGGCTGTAAAATCATATTTTCAATTTTTACGCTAAGTGAACTCTCCCGCAGCTTTCCACCTTTTTCAAATCAGGAAAAAGGCCATAAAGTGTCACGGCAACATGATGCCCATGTCTGCAAAACAAACCATGTTGTGAATTAATTTTCATTTTACAACACTCAGCTGGAGACTACTACCATGCCTGGTGCAAGCCCTAACTCTGCGCTGAGAAAAGATTTCACTGCAGGTGATTTCATATTGCGAAATCTCCAGATTCCTCATTTCAAATATTAGTTGCCGGAGCAATACTCTGTCCTTCAACAGTCTCCGTAATAATATTACGGACTGCTTAGCGAGTTAAATTAGAGTCGTGTCAGCCCTGCAGAAATTGGAAACAAGAGAACTTATCCCTTTCACATAGTAACTAGATCCGATCAAAAAGAAATGCAAAACTGAACAATGAGGTGGAAAAGTGGTGTTACATATGAATACATCTTACCCCAAAAGGCTAAAATATTTCTGGGGTGCGTTTATACCGTGTTAATTTCCCGTGGAAAATCGGCTGGGTCTACCACTCCTCTCAAAGCGACCCTTTCTGTACTCCGTTATGGTGGCCCCTTTAGTATTCAGTGGAGCAATGTCTGACACTGGAAACAGTCTGTCAATATGTAGGGCAACGGATGTCTTGATATTTCCCCCAATCGACAACGTTTCACGTTAAAAAGTGATTGCTAATGACGTGAAGAGAAAGAAACAATGCAGTTTTTATTGCCTCCGTGGAATCTAATACCCCACTCTGAACGTTACTATTCGGGTACCCCTGGTTCACTCCCGTCCTCGTGTTGTTCTCTTCTGAGCTTGTACATCTTCCCGAGACAGAGGAAACCCTTCGCTTGCTATGCCATTCCGCGCCTTGAATGGACACTGGGTAGGGAATATGTCAGTGAAAGCGCAACTGTCATTTATTCTGATTTGAACCCTTCCACCAACTAGACCAGGCTGACATTTAACAGTTTACAAACCCCGTGCATAAGTGAACCGGCAAATGCAGCCACCTCGAGGTTGTGCAGTCCTTAGTGAAGGAAAGCTCTAGTAGAAGCCAAGGGTAGATTGGCCTGAGTCAGGGCTGCAAGGGGCGTTGGAAGAGTCTGTTCTGCCGAGCTCGTGTGCTGGTGATACTTTGCGGATTTCCCTGCCTTGTGTCAGGTTTGTGTCCGAGCAGCTCACATCGCTAGGTGTGCATGGGGCACACCCGGATTCTAGGGCGGGTGGGTCCGGAACATTTGGGGCATGGCTCGGCTCTGGCAATCCTGCCCCTTCTTGGGCTGAAGAATTTGCCCCTCAGACGTTCAGGGTCCGGCCCGATCCTGTGGTAGTGATTAGGCTGGCCCGGCAGAACCACCCAGACTAGGTGAGACCTGTCGTAAAGAGGGAGCGATAAGCTTCCTTAAAATGACAGTTGACAAGCCTGCCTCTGCAGCCCACTGAGCCACAAGACTCATGCATGCGGAGGCTTGAACGAGGCGTCCCCCGTGCTTCGGGCAAAACCTTACCAGGGCTTTCCCAATTCCCTGTCCTTAATGCCCTAGCTCCTAGCTGTGTGGCAAAAGAGGCTTCATGGGAGGGGGGAAGGGGCCCTGGGTGCTGTTTTGCAAACGGTGACTTTTAGCTATTCGCCCACCCCCATTTGTCTCAGATTTAGGCAACAATCTCTGTTTATGTTTCTAAGCAACCGCTACAAGCCTCCCTATGTCAGGCACAGATGGGCCAAAGTAACAGCCATGGAGGACCCAGCTAAGGGAGAGACCCCCCACTGGCTTCAATGGGCTTTGCTTCAAAAATAAAGCACCAGAAAGTAGCAGGTCGGAAGCAGGCAGTAAAGACGCAGAGCAAAACTCCCAAACAAACTGCTCCCTCTTGGAAAAAGGGAAATGGACTCTCAGGGATGCCCGGCCTCTGAGTTTGGGAACGGAGAGGAGATTCTGGTGTTTAGCTTGGAAACATTCCCCTCCCCGCCCCCCAACACGTGTATCCTCCACACTAATGCAAATACAACAACCTGACAAATCTGGGGGGCAAGATGCAGCTTTTATGCAAGAGAGGAGGCCCATTACAGGATCGGGACCTCCTCTCCCCTCCCGGTAATTCCTCCCCTGCCCCACCCCTCCCCTTGGAGGGCTATCTGGCCTGTGGGCTTCCCTTAAATGTATTTACCCTGCCTGGGCATCACAGTGGCCTTTAATACTTGACTGATCCCCATATGGGCAGTAATAGTTGGTGATTTGTAGTAGTTTGCATGTGTCTCTGGCTTCATCCAATCCATGTTATTTCCATATTCAAAATGCTCTGAACCGCACATACACAAGCAACATATCCCCCAAATAAAATATGGCCCGTAAGAAAGGGAGTACATTATACAAATGAACCAGTATGTTTTACAGACCAATAATTTACATGCCTGTGTCAAAGATACCCATAATCCAATCCTTCACATGCAGCCCGGCCTGGGAGGCATGAGAAGAATTCTGATGCCGTTGGACTCCTGAGCATTAAGGTGTTGTTCACAAACCTTGCAATCCAGACACCGAGCCAACACACTTCCTATACCCAGCTAGCCATTTCACACAGGGCATTGCCAGGTAATAGGTACATGGACCACAACAGGCTGGATTTTCTCGTTTAAGAGGTCTTTGGCTCACACAGGATCACATGAATGCAGGAATGATTTAAAGGGTTTTAATTTTCTGAGCTCCCTGGTACAGTGTGTGCGAGGGGGGCGTGCGGGGGGCAAGTGGAAATCACAAAACGGCAGAGTGAAACCTGCCTCAAAATACCACTCCCAGAAGCCACAACGCTCAGTTGCTTAAGTGGTGTGCAGCATAGTCCGCCATAGTTACTAGGGGTGTGAAGGGAAGGGATAGCCCAATAGGGCCTTGCCTTGTACTGTACAGGCGTAACTGTAACTTGAGTTATCGACGTGCCATTTCTTAAATCGACTTGCAGGGTTTCCACCCACAGCTCCGCAGAAATAAACCCAGTGCATGGGGAATCTCCACGGACATCAACAAATCCTTGAACACAGGAGATCTACCCAAACTGGATCTCAGTGGCTGGCAATTTCCAATAGCTATGTACACCACCACCATTAATGGGATGGATACAATTAATTAGCTTGGCGGGGTGGGGGGAGTTTGGGATTGGGGTGGTTATACTGACATTTTCCGTCAGTCGCTGTTCCCAGTACTCTGCACACACACATTGATCTGCACGTCTGGTTACTAGATCGTGTTCAGAGTGCATCACACCCAGGGAAAAGAGAGAGAGAAGTCAGCTCTATAACAATTGCTTATACAATTTTATTTTACTTTTAAAGTAGCTACTTCATTTGCCCAGTACCCTGCTCCCTGGGAAGTGCATGGGGATGGGAAAAACATCTCTCTCAGGACAAAAATCTGAATTTCCTGGTAAAGGACGTTGCCCTTGTTAGGAGTATTAAACGGAGGAGGAGCGAAAGCTAGAGACACGGGCAGGATCTGTTCGGTCATGTAGACCATCTCCCTGCCAGTGCAAAACTGTTCCCTGTGGACACTTGTTAGTGTTTTGATTTAAATAAGCGATGATGACACTTCCCTGGAGAGGTCATTCTGAAGCAGCCTGCGGGGGAGAGTTCGATGTATGATAATGTGAATACAACCTGATGTATTTTTAAAATGCTTCATACCTGCATGGGTTGACATTAAGTGGCTTTGGGGCTATCCTGGCCTTCCTACGATCTCTGGTATCAGGTGCTTTCGGATCTGAAAAAAAAAAAACCTAACAGGTGAAGCAAATATTTAATAAATACCTGTCCCTTGGAAACAGAGTAATTTCACAATCCCGAGCTGCAATTATATGGAAATTAAGTCCTGTGTAGGTACAAAGTCAGACATATTATCACCAGCTCTTGCAAAAGCTTTTGAAGGGAGAATGTGTTTACTTTGTGACTCTTTCTTGTAACGGCCTGACCTTCTGTTCACATTCCCATTTGCGTTCTGCCTCTTTTCTCTCCTAACCCCCTTCTAGAGCGTCAGGAAATTCTTACTTTGCAAAAGACTGGAAACCTGCCTCCCTCTTGCTTTTCCTTTTATATTTCGGTGTATTTGTGTAAGATAAGTAGGTCTAATAACACTATTGACAAAACCGAATTTTGGTGGCAGGCTTGACTTCCTGACTTACAGATGTTTATTCTTTCCAACTCGTTAAAAATCTGTTGGCAGCGCATATACTGTAAATATTTGAAGTGTCCAGGAATGATAGAAAACTGGAGTTTAATACACTGCATACCACAGCTTGGACTTTCCATAGAGGCAACCATATGTGTAGGGCGTTAAGGTGGAGAACTGAGTCCCCATTGCTGGGTATTAGCCAAGCTGCAATAATTAACACTGTGGTTTTTTTGGTCTATGTGAAACAATATTTTTCATTCCGATTAAAAAAAACAGTGCTGACGTGTCTCACCCAGGCACAAAGAATTGGAGAGTTCCCCCTTCCCCCCTTTTGTATTTTTATTTTACATGGTCTTTTATTGTAAGGCAAGTTGCCAAATGAATAGTGTGGAAGGCAAAAGCTGTGGTCTGTGTAGGCATACGGGGTGTATAAAACATTGTTGCCTTCTCATTGGCACATTGTGTGACCGCTGATTTGTCACTTAATAATAGAAAATCACTATAAAATATCGTGCTTTTATTTAAGCGGCAGCTGGTGCCTTCTTCTCTGAAAGTACGTAGCAATTGCTATTAATTTTGCAAATGTGATAGCCAAAGCGATGCCATTTAACAAGGCTTAGAAAAAGCCTTGCCTGTTATATTATCACTGGCTAGTCGTGTTGTAATTATACATATACACAGTGTTGTAAGCATACCGGGAATAGAGTAAGGCTCTTGGCGGAGCTGAATTTTTGTGGCATAACTGTGAAAATAAAAATGCACTGTTCACCGGCGAGCTGATGATACAGGTCAGACATCTGCGTGAAAAGCCTGGGGTCAGGAGCAAACGCAGGTTTATTATGTTTGTTGTTATTTAAAGACTTGAAATAAATTTCATCCAGGTCCTGTTTTGTGGTCACCAAATTGATACATTAGGTTAGAAACTGAGTATAGATGTGGATCACATCTGGAAAGACATATCAGATCAATCCATATCCAGCTAGAGATGGATATTATCCAACCTGTCATTCCAGATGTGTTCTGTAGACTATGGATATACCGTATGTAAGTGTCTGAGAACATATTTCATCTTATTTTTCCGTGCCCGGGCCTTTCATCACAACAAAAAGACTACAGGCCGCTTAGTGGGGGATAGATTCCTTAAACCACCCAAACGAACCGTACGAACATCTCGCTTAAATCTTACACATTTTACACTTCAATCTTACACCGATTAAGGTAACATCACGTTCACTGCAGAACGGGCTAAACAGACACAAGTGGAAAGAATCCTTCCAACTGTACATTGCGCCGCTGTCCAGATGCTCGCTCGCACACACAAACACACACACGCACAGACATATTTGCTGTGGCCCAAGACTCTTCGTACCAGGGTATGAATGTGGAACGACTAACGCATCGTTGCTGATGATGTTCAGGCAGAATATGTTTGCCTTGCGATTACTGCACATTCTTCCTGGCTGAATTTTATCTTCAGTCTTTCAAAACCTGGCACAACCGAGGCATTTATTTTTGGTTTTGTTTTTTTGTGGGTCGGGGGAGGTAAATACAGAAGCTTCTCAAGTCACTTTCCTTCCTCTGTGTTGGTCATCACACACCCACACCCACCCAGCCCTTTCCCTTCAACCTGCTCCAGAGGGCAAAGAAATGAAGTGGGCAGGCCCCATTCCCGACGCGTTGACAGGTGTGCTGCAGGGCCAATCGCGGCTGCCGAACCCTAGTGCCGGCCACCAATAGTATTTCCTCCAGCCTCGGGGCCAATGGGAGCCGGATCTGAGCCTTCAAGTGAGTAGAGTTTGGAGCTGAGGTGCTTACTATCTGCCGAGAGACATTTTGCTGTGCTTGGCCTGGGGGGCTGGTCCTCCGGTCTCGGCAGAGCCCCGGCGCTGGGAGTGGGAGTGGGAGGGGGGCGCAGACGCTCCACGGGGCGCTGTGGGGTCGGGCGGGGGCTGTTTGTTAGGCTTATTTTATAGACGAAGGGAGGTGTTTTTTTTTTTAGAAACAATCCGATGGAAAAATCCAAAAATTTCCGGATCGATGCTCTCCTAGCAGTCGACCCTCCCAAAGCCGCCGCCGCCGCCTCCGCGCAGACCTCACCGCTGGCCTTGGTCACCTCCCTCGCCAACACATCTGGCCACAGCAGCAGCAGCAGTAACAGCAGCAGCTGCAGCCCCCCGTCCCCCTCCGAGCGCCACAGCGGCGGCTCCTCGGACTGCCTGCGGACCGAGAGCCCTTCGCCGCCGCGGATCCTCGCCGCGCATTGCGGGCTGGTGCCCAAGCCCGGCTTCCTGACCAGCACCAGCAGCGCCAGCAGCCATCACCACCACCACCACTCCGCCGGGGGCATGGCCCTGGGACTGCACCAGGGGGGAGCGGGCATCCCCACCCAGGCCGCCCTCTACGGGCACCCCATGTACAGCTATTCGGCAGCCGCTCTGGCCGGGCAGCACCCCGCTTTGTCTTACTCCTACTCCCAGGTGCAAGGGGCTCACCCTTCTCACCCTGCCGCAGACCCCATCAAACTCAGTGCCGGGACTTTTCAGCTGGATCAGTGGTTACGAGCATCCACTGCGGGCATGATCCTCCCGAAAATGCCGGACTTTAACTGTGAGTATCTCCTGGCCAAGCCCCGGTCTTGGGGGCGCTGGGTTTGTTACGATCTGTCATTTTCCTTTGCGCGTATCCTCGCCGCTTCCCCACCTGCCCCTCGGCATTGCCCGAGCCAGGCTGTAGCGGTCCAGGGGCCTACGGCAAGGGTACGCTGATTCTCCCAGTCTTTCCTCGTTGTTAATGTCCCACGCCATTCAGCTAGCGCCTGACAGGATTCGGTCAAGACTTCAGCCGGCGGCGTGTGTAATAATATATACGTTTTATTTGGTAATATTAGCACGGGGGCGGAAATCGCGATTAACAATGGGAAGCTGGAATGTGTTGCAGCTCATTGTGGCCAGCACTTTAGCAGTAAGTAATAGACTGATCTTTCTTGGGAAGTGAAATGTAAAGGTGACAAATCATTCATTGCGTTCTAAGTTCTAATTCACACTGTTCCGTGGGGGGAGTCGTGCTAAATAATGAATGAGAACCAAATACCGGTGTATATGAAAATCTATAAAAACTGACGGTAATTTTTTTGTTTGCTTATTTTTCTTCTGGATGGCAGAGCGATCATGCTGATATTTGTTAATATTACGGTATAAAGAGTATGAGGTACAACTTTACAGGGCTCTGTCAATTTCACGCAGAATGATGCTTAGTCAGATCCTGTCATCCAGGCAAATTTCACAGACCTCTTCCTCAGGAAAGAGTTGATGGTAATCAGAGCACACTCCTCCCTTGGATGGTTCCAGTGAACATTCTTTGCTATAATTAAATGTTTATTTGGTGTCATTGAAATAAGGCAGCTAAATAATTGCAATCACCTATATTTGAGCATTTTAAAAAACCGCTTTAAATAACAGAAACACTGACCTGTCCTAACAGCAGCTGGGCCGCTAGGCCTCAATGGAGATGGGGACATTTCTTGCATCTTTGTATTAGGCAAAGATCATTTTCTTAGGTGTTAGCTCTCTGTGGGAATTACTGGCTTAACAATACGTTAGGTGTAGTTTTACTTAAATCATGCCAGAAAAGAATTAGGGGTTTGGGTTTTTTTTTCATACACTCCACACACATACAGACAAAAAAGTCCATTGTTTTCTCTTAAATAGGTTTGTTTAGACTAGGACATTCAAGAAGAAAAATAATTAGAAAAGCTGTCCGAATTCTTGCCCTTTCAAACAAAACGCACTAGTGAATAAATAGCCAAGAGAAAAGATAATAGAGGCCTGGAAAATCACACAGTAGTGAGAAAATCTCATCTGTGTTACTGTTTGTATGCCGGACACTGTCTTTTTTATTCAGGTCATTTTAGCAGGTTTGCTCCAAATGAGGTAGTAAAGGCAGGCTCCTCCTCCCCTCTCTTTTACAGGCTTTTTAGTTTCTAAAGCAAACAACAACAACAACAAAGATGAAAGAATGTCCAAGAAATCACAAATCGTATGTTATAATCACATTCAAAATGATTGTGTTGCCTCTTAGAAGGAGCATATATATCATCTGCAGCTACGGAGACTGAATTGGTTGTTTAAGAAGGATTTCAGCTCGCATGCTTCCAAATTGATGTTCTCATTTATGTGTCCATTAAATATGACGGCAATATTTTAGGAGAACAATCTCCCCATCAGTTCTCTTTACTTGTAACTCTCAACCGAGTAATTTTTGACGCAGTCCTGATCTTTGAATCCAGAAAACGTGCGGAGATTATAACATCGAATTTTATAGTTCGAAAACATTGTTGAAAATGGATATTTCCTATATATAGTTACCTCGCGCGAATACGGAACAGTATTTCACGTCATGTTTCATGTCACATTTGTCTCCCATTGTCTGCAAACATAATAGACTTGCCAGCTGAGATAATGAAATAAAATAAATACAAACAAATGGAACTGATTGGAGAGAAACCTTTTTCTCTAATCTGCCGGGGGGCGGGGGAGGGGACATTGCTTTGCCAAGCTTCCCACTGCACATTTCCCCAAAGTCACTTTGGAGTCTGTTTTAATTAAAGTTCTAATGTATGGTCAAGCTGGGAATTCGGGAGACTTGTTTAACTAAAGCAGGGGGCGTTAAAGTGAAATGAAGCAAATTGCTGGTCCCCTGAGAGACTGATATCATTTCACCGTGGTCCCGGGTTCCTTTTATTGTCTAGCACTTGTCAGGCTCTTGGGAAATCAAGAAGTCCCTCTTTGGCCATAAATTTCCCTGTGGTGAATCTATGTGAAATTATGTAAATAGAGACGTCCATCTCCTATTGCCATCAGGCGAGTCTTGAGGTGTCTAATTTAGGGAACGAGAATGTTTACTTTAAAGTGCCTTTAATGGTGCAATAGTAACAATGTGAGGACGGGAGGGTTTCCTTAAACCAGGTGAGCGGTCCGAGGGGCCGATCCAGCAGCTCTTTCCAAACAGCGGCCCAAGGACTGCACTATTATCAGATCACTCTACTCCACTGCAGAAAAATTCCCCAGGATGTTACTCCGAGGTGCCAGTACATTTGCCTTCGTTGTGAGGGCGGGCCCGACGGAGACTTGTCCCCGAGCAGGGCCGGCTCGGAGCTGTGTGTGTGATAGATACCGGTCTGAAGCCAGGAGTGCGGAGATGCGGTACTAATTGGAAGTGGTCACCGTTTGGGTAGTTTTTCATTGTGGCATGTAGAAAGGTCACCACTGGGGTTAGCTATCGGAAGAATGCATGCGGCGGGGAGCTTTTAATCACTTGTTCCTCTTCCCTTGTCTCCATTTTTTTAAATAGGAATTTCGCACTGATGTATTTTTTCTAACCCCTCGCCCCCATGCTGCCTCCCCTCTTCTCTCCCTCGCAGGGGACCAGCAGTTCTCTTCCTTTCCCATTGGGTCTAACTTGCCCCCATGGGGGCAGGTGGACGCAGCCAGGGACACTAGAAGGATCCTCTTTAACGCTGACGGGAGCTGGGCCCCGGCCGTCTCAGCTCCAGCCCGTGAGAGCCGGCTGCCTTGGGAGGGTGGCGGGGCTCAGGCTGCTCCCCTCCGGCTGCCCGCGTTGTGCTGATGCGCCGTTTTGTCTCCAGCCCAGGCGCAGTCCAACCTGCTGGGGAAGTGCCGGCGGCCCCGCACCGCCTTCACCAGCCAGCAGCTGCTGGAGCTGGAGCATCAGTTCAAACTGAACAAATACCTCTCCAGGCCCAAACGCTTCGAGGTGGCCACGTCCCTCATGCTCACGGAGACCCAGGTGGGTGGCGGCTGCAGCGGCCCCTCCGGGCTCCGGGGAAGGGGCCCGGCGCTTAGAACCAGCGGCCCGGGGCTCTGCGGGCTCAGGAAAGCAGGCTCGCTCCGCGCAGCCCCAGCCCGCCCCGGGCCACCAGGGTGGGCTTCCCAGCCCCCCCCGGGCTCCCCCCATGCGGCCGCAAAGCCTGCCCCCTCCCGGGCTCCCCCCGTGGCCGCAAAGCCTGCCCCCATGGCCCCTGGGCTCTGCCTGGCGACCCTCGGCGCGAGGAGGCTGCGGGCCGCTCGGCGTGTTTCCAGCCAGGGCCAGCTGCACCGGGGGGTCGCAGCCCCGTGTTACCCCGGAGCGGTGGGGTCCCTTCTAACCAGGCCAGTGGGGGGTGGAGGCTGGCTGGGGGCAGCGGGGGCTGCAGGCAGGAGGGGTGGCCTCGGTACGGCCGAGGTGTTGGGCAGCAGGTCCGGGGGCAGAGACGTGTGTGTGTGTGCGGAGTGGGGGTGGGGGGTGCAGCGTGAGACTGGTGTGTGTGTGTGTGTGTGTCCCTGGGCCTGCGATCCCCCCTCAGCCCCTCTCTCGCTCCGCAGGTGAAAATCTGGTTCCAGAACCGGCGCATGAAGTGGAAGCGGAGTAAAAAGGCCAAGGAGCAGGCGGCGCAGGAGGCGGAGAAGCAGAAGAGCGGGCTGGGCGGGGAGGACAAGGCGGACGAGGAGCTGCTGCTGCCGGCCCCGGAGAAGAGCAGCGGCCGCCGGCTGCGGGAGCTCAGGGACAGCGACCCAGAGGAGGAGGAAGCCGGACACTGCTGCCCCTACAACTCCTCCGACTGCTCCGAGGGTGACGAGGAGGAGACACAGCCCCACAGCAGGCACGCCTCCCCGCTGCAGCCGCCCCCCGGCCAGCCCCAGTGAGCCAGCAGGCGGGCTCCCCTTCTCCCTGCTGCTGCTATCCGGTCCCAGACCTTTTAGCCCTACACCAGCCTGCCCACCCCCACCCCAGCAACCCCAGACAGATCACTCTGCCCACCCCAGCCACCAGACTCCTCTGCCCACCCCTACCCCATACACCTCCAGACAGACCCCTCTGCCCACCCCAACCACCTCCAGACAAAGCCCTCTGCTCACCACTACCCCAGCCACCTCCAGACAGAGCCCTCTGCCCACCCCAACCACCTCCAGACAAAGCCCTCTGCTCACCACTACCCCAGCCACCTCCAGACAGAGCCCTCTGCCCACCCCATCCCAGCCACCTCCAGACAAACCCTTCTGTCCACCCCTACCCCAACACCTCCAGACAGACCCCTCTGCCGGTCCCTACCCCAGCCACCTTCCAGACAGACCCCTCTGCTCACCCCCACCCCAGCCACCTCCAGACAGACCCCTCTACCTCAGACACCTCCTGACAGCCCCCTCTGCCCACCCCTGCCCCAGCCACCTCCAGACAAACACACACTTCTCTGCCCACCCCCGCCCCAAACACCTCACACATCTCTACCCACCCCATCCTACCCTTCCCCAGACTGCTCACCTTTCCTCTCCACTCCTCCTCCCCTCTTTTCTCCACCATCCCTTACTCCCTTCCTAGTGACACACATCTGCCCACTGCCCCATACCACCATCAACAATACGTACTCCTCTGCCCCGACCCTACACATCTGCTTTTCCTCCATCTCTGCAGCCTTTGGTGTCAGTGAAATGAGTCCCAAATGCAGCCATCTTCCTGCACTGGAGGAGGAACAGCTAATCTTATACCAGTACCTTTTATTCCTACATGGGAAGTATTCGGTCTTCAGCTGCGCACAAGCCCAGATCCATCATTGCTCTTTGGTGTCAGCATTTCAGCTGTCATGTAACAAACAAACAAACAGAGAAACCAAGCAGGTAATATTAGAGGTGAGCAGCTTTTGGTAAGGTTTGGATTTTTTTTTTTTTGAGGTACATTGACAAAAGGATTCTTCTTCCTACACATGGTAGAGAAGATTTACAGTTCACCACAGTGTTAAGAGACATTTTAAAAACTTGAACCTTACCCATGGAAACCCTATTCTTTTGCTGAGTATTGGAAATGTTTTGTGCTTATTATATATCTGGAAACCTGTTTGCCATGAACGTTAAAACTGCTGGAAATCTCAAGACTGGACTGTCTTTATTTTTGTATATTGTATTTATAAAAAGGGGCACCTCTACTTATGCATGCTAAATTATTATTCAGCTTCTCCATCGGCCATGATGGTATGTAAAATAAACATTTTGTACTTGAGCCTTATGTACATTTTTTTTTTTTTTTTTTGTAAAGGAATAGGACTGGCTCCCAGGGTCTGGAGTTTATAACGCGCCGGGAATCATATAATCTGTCACTTTATTGTACACGTTAATATGCATATTTCATGGAAAAAACTGGAACGAAAGGATGTCTCTGAATCCATACACTACCTGATAGGGGCTGGAGGAAGGACCCCAGATGTATAGTTAAATAAATCCACTAGACGTTGTACAATTTCCCATGAAAGAGGCTTTTGCCAGATTGTTTTCCGAACTAAATTTAATTCAATCTAAATACTCTAACATTCTACTAAATCAACAGTTCTCAGAACATCGAGTGGTTTCCTCATACTTACACCTAAAAATACACTTATGAGGACAACTTCTATTGAAAAAATATCTATTTTCTTCCTCGTTTTTGCCTGTTGGGCCAGATTCAGATCTCGGTGTAAATCTGGGATAACTCCATTAAGGTCTGGACTGGATACTGGATTTACAGAAACCGCTCCAGTTTGTTTTTTTATTAAGCAGACAATAAGAGGAGAGGGATTCATGCAAGGCGACTGCTGCTGTGTTTTAAATAGAGTGGCTTTATGATCTCTCCCTAGCTGCATTGTGAATCCAACTCTGTTTCTGATTGCTTGATGCTAAATACTCTTCCCTTTTGACTTTGATTCCTCCCTGCCATGCAATTCAGCCGACTTGGCCCGGCCCTACGGCCAGTTGGTAATGGCTCTCTCGGATCTGTGCAAATGTACAGCCGAGCAAACATTAGAAGAGAGTCAAACTGCGGAAACATTTCACAGGAGAGCTGCAGTGGCTGTGGATTAATAAACCTCTGCAATGTGGCTCATCAATCAGCAAGCTGCAGAAACTGTGAGCATGTGCCCTACACATGGAGGAAGGAATCCTAAGGGCTGGGGACAGAGAGGACCGAGCAATCTTCTGCATATCCGGGGTAGCTTTTCACCCAAACGTGCTTAGGAGACATGCACCCTCCGGAGCAAATCTGCAGCGCAGGATCCTTGCTAGACTAAACTGGGGGATTTATACACCTACTGCTCAACGCAGCTATTGCATATTTTAAAAACGGGCACACAGGCAGGGCTGACAAACGTGCTGAACGAAACCTGCTGTTTTCATGGTCGCTTTTAAAACTTATTCTCTCTGCGACATGCATCATTTATGTGAATGGACGAAAGAGGCGAAATCTTCATTCCTTCAATGGAAACACTATTTATACTGGATAGTTAACTTTATTATACACCCCTGCATTATAAGCACGGTTTATATTGAGGAAATAAGGATGTTCACATAGACTTTAAAATGATAAATATTGACTATCGGGTGAGATGGAGAACAACCGTCCTTCGATCAACAGCTGACAATAATTTTGCTATGAAGCCATTTTGCTTTATCTTACCCTTCCCTCCCTTCACTATTTTAAATGCACACATCTAACCCAAATCCGGGCCCATATCTTATTTGCTCCATCCCATACCCAGCACATATAAATCAGCGCCGAATGACTCCCCTTCCCGGTATATTGCCACGTACAGTACAACACCAAGGCGTGGGAACGATAGCGAAAAGATGGAGATGCGGCCCTGCAGCGAGCCGGATTGAAGTACCAATTCCATTGTGAACTGCCCCCAGTTAAAAGGAAGCAATTGGGTTATTAGTGTTCAAGTGGGAAAAATTAAAACCCAACCGTTTGAAAGCCCCGGCGCAGGAAATTAGAAAGCGGTGCTAATTTACAGGCATTGTCTTAATTCAAGGACTAACAATGTGGAAAGTTGTTGTTAGCCCCGGCAAGCAAAGTGGAAAGGAATAAAATAACCGACCGAAACAGCCCTTTCAAGAGATTTCATTATGAAACTCATTCCCACTAAATTGTCTTTAACTATTGAATAATGAAAAAGGTAGAACGTTATTTGCTATTTAAGCTTCCCACTTAGAGCCCGCCTGTTAGAATAGTGCTGCGTTTGGGAGCCTCCCGGCAGATTTCTGGTGGAGTCAGCATAACTGTCCTCATTCACACTCCTTAATAGCGGCGGAATTTATCTCTCTCATAAATTTAATGATCAATTCGTTCTTGTCACCGCAGCTCTTCCCCAAATCAATTATAGCAAATTTAAATATAATCACTGGCTCATCCTAACTAACTCGGGGCCACATCTAACAATTCATTCCCACTAATGAATTACTGTGCGTCTCTTCCCTCTTTTTAGTCTGATACCATCCTCCACGGGCAGCTTAGAGATGCAAAAAGAATATTAGCACCTGAGCACGAGGAGTAGCGACCAGCGGATTACAGGAAGGTAACTAACTACCCTAGACTAGATTCTACATTTCCCATTAGGCCGAATCCTGCTCTCCGTCACCCTGCTTTACATCTGGAGTAACTCTGCCGAATTCAGTAGAGTAACTCCGAATTTTTACATTAGGGTACCGAAGAAGAGAATATGTCTAGGGAAGTTTTGTTTACCCAGGATCAGAGTAGAGTAAAAGTAGTTTTATGGATCCTGCTTGCTTTTCTCCCCATAGGACCCCGATTGTGGTCTCGTTTACACTGGTGTAACTCCACTGATTTTAATGTAGTTACTCCCGGTTTACACAGCTCAGAATCAAGCCCCGTGATTTCAGTAAGGTAAGGAGGACTGGCTCACCAGGTCTTTGTTCTTTCTGTTCAACACCTTCCCCCCCACCTTTCCCCAGGAATGGAAAAGACAAAACAGGTCGTCTGAGCAGCATTCATCCTATCATCTGGTGCCAGCAAACCCTGCTCAGGTGCACAGACCCTCCATCCTGAGGTTGCAGACAGAACTGCTCAGCAAAATGACATCTTGGCGATCTTGCTATTTTTTGCTTCTTACCCAGAGACTCGCACCATTGTAGAGTTTTTAACTGTATCTGAATATGTAAATTCGGTCACAAAATTATTACTCTCAAGTATATCCCAGGTTGCACGGAAGAATAATAGCCTATAAAATATGGAGTGTCCCCACTCCCGTACACCTTTTTAAAAGTGATTTTTTTTACAAACCTGTGTTAACCTTTCAAATGAAAACAATATGGCCCATATAAATTACTTCTATAAAGATTTGGCCATACAAGGCGTGTGAAATACAGTCTGATGCATGGATGAGGTTGTTACTAATGATAATAAGAAAAACAGTTTTAGGTCACCGAGCTCTTCAGGTGTTGCTAAGTCGAAATATAATCTATAAAGCATATCGTTCATGTATTAGCTGGGCACTCCAGCACCCTCGCTGCATTGGAGGGATATTAAATAAGTATTACACTCTGCCATATACACATAGCTCAATAAAACAGAAATCTGTTCAATGCACAACCTCCTTACATACAAATATGGAAGTATTTTAATAGGTTCCAGGATATAGAATATGACTCCAGTTTGCACACGTATTTTATAGCATTCTCTATGCTCCAGGCAGTGGGATTTACAGAATTTATAGACACACTGGATTTAGGAATATATTTCTTAATTTTATATACTCACCATATCAATATTTGTGTGTGCGTATGTATATGTGTGTGTGTCTGATTTTTACACTCCAGGAAGTCTATGAGGGTAGTCAAGACATAAATTAGCAGTAGAATTTGTCTTTATGTTTATAGATAAAAACCCAAACAAATACAAACTTTTCCAAAACACACATAACAGAATAATTCCAAAGAACGAACAACCGATGAGATGCATATGAAAGTTTCCATCCCCATGACGTTAATTTATAGTTAAATACGTGATAATTAAACAGGAAAATAAAACTGATTGAGGCAGAAATTTACTGTTTGCCTAAGAGGTGTGTGTCTAAATGTGTTTCAAGAGTATAAAAAATAGCCTAGCACGCTACAGGCAGCTATTCATGGACTATGTATCAAAGTCCTACTGGTGTATTGTGTCTTTCTCAATAAAACTAATCTCTTTAGTCTCTAAGGTGCCACAAGTACTCCTTTTCTTTGTAAAGCTCCAGCGTCTCACAAGAATACCTTCAGTGTTCCAGACTACAAGGGCAAATATGTTTTTCAGATTCTGTTTTTATGGACGGATTAAAGTTTATTTTCCATAATAGGGCACCTAATAAAACCCATAAAGCTCTGTCAGACTTACAGCTGGTGGCCTCATTTAACACTTTCACTTCGTAAATCATTTTACAGCTTTCCAGGTGTTTCCAAAACTGGACGTGGGGGGGAAGGGGGAGTTAAACCTACGTAAAATACGTATCGAAGGGTTTCGGTGGGTGTGTGAATTTGCACTGTCATTGGGAAGGGGTTCAGTGAACGTGTTGCTCCCAACAGGAGAGAAATGGCTTTTATTAAAGATTTCCCCGGCCTGGCTTCAGGGTAACAATCCTTATCCCCATGTGCGGTGTGATGAAAGCCTCCGAGCGATTAACAGTGAATCCATTAACAAATGCGCCACGCTCCGCTATCCTGGCCTTAAACGGTCCCGCTGGACCGAGCAGCCGCACGACGGGAGCCACCGGTGCCTAGGAAAGCAGCGGCGGCCCCAAATCGGGAAAGCGATCGGCAGCCTGGCCCGATGCTCATCCCAGCGAGCCCGGGGTGCCCGCCCGGCGTGGCGCGGGGCGCGGCCCGCTGCGCTGCACGCGTTCGGCGCGGCGGATTTGCGCGAGGCCCGGGCAGCGCCGGAGGCCTGGGCAGCGGACGCCCGTCTCCCGGCGGGGGCACACGGGGGAGCGCCGGCTCCGAACGGCTCTCGCGGGCGGGGACCGTGCAGCGCTGCTTGCACCGGTAGGGGGGGACCCGGCGCTTGCCCCGAGGCGCGGGGCGAGTTAGGGCTTGGGCGGCTGCAGCGGGCCGCGGCTGGTTTACCCAGCTGGGCCGCCGCAACGGCGCTGCCTGCGGCGTCTTGTCGCCGCAGCTCCCCCCTTGGCGGGTCAACGCGGGCCCAGAGAAGGGTTCCCAACTCCCCGAGGCGAGAGGGCCGGGCCCTGGCGGCAGCCGGCCTGCGTGACCTCCAGGGGCAGGGCCTGGGGCGGCCCCCGTGGGAGGAAGCCAGGCCGTAGCGCTAACGGGGACACCCGCCGCTGCGCTTCCTTTGCCTCCCGGCCTGGCCCTCCCCTGGGTGTTATTTTGACATTGCAACTGGAGTCTAGCCCCAGGCCCGGGCGGGCTCCAGCCCTGAGTCGCTACAGAGTGCGGGGAAGTTTGGCTCCAGGGTCTCGGTTTGGCGGTGCAGGGCCAGCTGGGAACTTCGCGCTTCCCCAAAGCCGGCGGGTTTCCACCGGGCTTGTGATTCAGGCCCACCTCTGGCTAGAGCTACAATCCCGCCGTGCACGCAGGGCCGGTGAGGTAGAGACACAGGCGGCCTCTAGTCCTACCCCTCTCTGGTTTTAATTTCATTTTTTGATCAGTCACCATCTAAGACAGGATAGGCAACACGACTCTTAACATTTTCATTGCTGTACTTGAATATGAACAAAGACCTTTCATGGACATTTGATTTTAAACAACACTGTTTAGGCATGGATGTCATTA
Organism: Eretmochelys imbricata; assembly: GCF_965152235.1. NCBI lineage: Eukaryota > Metazoa > Chordata > Testudines > Cheloniidae > Eretmochelys > Eretmochelys imbricata. Next base: position 250,041,639 of record NC_135573.1, read on the forward strand.
ACCAACAATTTCATACAAATTAAGTGCTATAACAAAACAGTGAAAATAGAATCCATATGTTCTAGGTAACCTTGCTAAAAGTCTTCCAAGTGGGAAATCATATATATAATCTATACCATCCTGCCATGAAACCTACATGAACAAAGTACTTTATCAGTTAAAGGAATATGGATTATTTCTGAAGTTTCAATTTTTATACTCCACCAAGACTGTAACAGTTTATTATCTATTTCTTGTTTTCACCTAGTTCTCAAAAAGACACTTTAAATATATTTAATCTTTTTTCTCTTATAACCCTTTCCCTTTAAGCTTAAGGGATCACAACATAGGTTCCATTCCTGCTTTTGGATTTGTGCAGGCCCTTGCACCCGGGTGGATTCCATTGAAGGACCACTTCCGTTAATTCAGTTGCTGGACTGGGGCCTTACTATGTGGAGGGGTTATGGATTAGATCATAGGTTCTCAATTTAGGGGTTGGTGTGACACTCAGTGGGTCACAGTCACCCTGCCTTTTCCATATTGCTAAATGGGGGAGGGGAAGTAGATCTCTTGTAGATGGGAATGGACTACCAGCGAGTCCTGGTATGTTAAAGGTTAAGAGACACTTGAACTGGGTGACCTAATAGGTCTTTCCCAACTCTGATTTCTATGATTGCATGATGAGCCAACTCTGTGAAGATAATGCTTGCAATGTCATCACCCAGCATTCACAGTAGCTATTATGAAATTCAAGATGTTAAATGTTTTATTAAAACTCAAAGGAAAACCAAAGTAAAAATGGAAACAAATCCATTTTTAATTCCCCAGTTGTGCATAGCTGTTGCTGCACATATGGTATCTCTTTGGACCACTTTTTGAATTCCAACAGTATTGTGTCACAGGCACAAGAACTAGTGCAAAGGATAAAGTTCCAGCCTTCAGTCACAATATTGTCTCTCTTAGGGTGGCTGGATTGTTCAGATGCATGGCAAGGGGATATGGAACCCTTCACCTCTGGGTCATTGCCTTAGTTCCAGCCACAGTTGACAGTGCAGGAATGTAGCTATTTGTTAGTTATTCAAAGGCTTATGTGAAATGAGTATGGTGGTTTTAGTCGTTTGTTTATTTTTAAAGCAAGTAGTGATATAGCAGGTAAGTGCTATTTTATAACTGTTAATGAGTAATTACATAAGGTTGTCCACAGTCACTAACCTTTTGCCAGGAATAGTCAAAACAGGAATCAAATAGGTTAAACCATATGAGAGCATCTCAGAGTGTGTCTTTCTCTGAAGTTCATATGAATCTGGATGGATTGGATCTGGAAGACTATCAAGAGGAGCGAGTTCCAGGTGCAGGACCCTCTGATGAGAATGCTCAAGTGCTGCTTGTGGTGTGATTCAAAATAGGAGTTGAAGACCCTCCAATCCAGTGGTTCTCAAACATTTTTTTTTTTGCGGACCACTTGAAAATTGCTGAGGGTCTCGGTGGACCACTTAATGCTCTTTCCAAATGTTGTTTGTACCATTAGCTAACTATTGTAAAGTGCTTTGGATAAAAGCGCTATATAAAAAACAAAATAATAATTAACTTCTTTTGTTCTATAAATAAAAGCACACAACTCACATTTTAATATCCGTAATCTTACCTCTCTAATGCGATAGATGTGATCTCTTCCCCCCCGCCACAGCAGCCCGCGAGCTGGAGCTGGGAAGGAGGACTGTCTCTCCTCGGTAGCTGCAGCTCTGGAGCTGGGGAAAGTCTCCTCTTTCTCTGACCGCCGCAGCCCTGCGCATCCCAAATTCCCCCACCCCCTCTTCTCACCCCATTGCCCCCTCCCACCTACCCTTTATTCCCACTAATTAGGTGGGTGGCCCTTCATTCTCTTGTGTCTGGCCACCCAGGAACACACCTTAGAGGAAACTATCCGTGGGCCACCTCAATGGAGCTTGTGGACCACAGTTTGAGATCCTCTGCTCTAATCTAATCTTTCTACCCAGGTATGAAAACTGTAATGGGGCACAGGTGTCACTCTCAGGCAGGGCCTGATCCAAAGTCCAGTGACTTCAGTGGGAATTGTGTCCGTGATGGGCCTGATATCACTACTCTCCCTCCTCTTCTGAAAGCGGAGAAAGCTCCCTTCTCTTCGTGGCTTGGCTGAGCAGCCTTTTCCCCATCATCCTCCTGTTCCTTGGTTGGTGTAGGGAGAGCTTCCCCTCCTGTTTCCATCTCCTTTAACCTCTGAAGCTCAGTGTTCCAAACCAATCAGGAATTTATAGATGATCACATAGATAAATATACCAACGGTGGAACCCAGCATTCCACTTGTGTCATTTAAAAGGGTGGGGGAAGGTATTGTAAGTTGTCCGGGGGTATTGTCCTGCACGACACTGTTTTGAAACAGCTGCCATTTGGTGCAATCTGGCCCATTTCAAAGGCAAAAGATATTGCTCTTCATAAGTGTGTGTATGAGTCCCAGGGATAACTCATCTCTGGCAGGGATGCCATAGCCCTTTTAGGCCAGGAGTGCCTATCAGTGCAGTCCAACCATCTCTTCAGTTTGGCGGCAGAATTTCAACCTGACATTCCAGGGACAAGAATCCCCTGTAGAACATGATTGCTTTTAATCCTGGTTCTTCTACATGGTTACTATGAGACTTTGAGCAAGTCATTTAACCTCTCTCTGTCTTGGTTTGCACTTCACAGTGGAGATAATACTTGTTCACCTATGTCTAGTGCTTTGAGAGCCTCAGATGAAGGCAATATAAGTACAAAGTGTTGTTGTTAATACTATTTAGTAGATAGAGTTGAAATAGAACTGATAAATGTGTAGTGTAACAATGTAGATACATATTTTGGCAATTGAAAAATGTGTATTTTCACCTGTATCTGTCTTTGAAGTCCATATTCAGACACTGCTTAATGTGGTGGAGGTTTGAAATGAAGGTCCATAACAGATCATTCACACACTGATGATTAGAGCGGAAGGAGGATTTTTGTGCTTAAGATGCTGGACTAGGACGCAGGACCTGTGTTGAATTCCTGGCTTTCCCACGTATTTCCTGTGTGATCTTGGGAAAGTTTCTTAAACTCTCCGTTCCCCCATCTATAAAATAGTGATAATAATACTCCCTTTGTCTGTTTTATCTGTTTAGCCTGTAAGTTCTTTAGGATAAGGACTGTCTCCTACTATTATTATCATTATTACAGTAGTGCTGAAGGCCCAGCCAAGAACAGGGCCCCATTGTGCCAGGTACTGTACAAACAGCATGGCAGACTGTTCCTGCTCCAAAGAGCTTACAATCTAAATAGTCAAGACAGACACACACAGTGGGAGAATGGGTAGAACACACAAGCAGAGTAAACCATGTGATGGCAGCAAATGGCATGTTAGTTCCATGATATTTTGGGAGGTGGGGAGATGAGGGGTTTACTTAGAAGAGGATCAGCTAAAGAAAGCTGGAAGTGGGGAGCACAGATTGTGGCAACGCCATTTCTATATTATAGACCAGCAGTTTATATCATCAGCTTTAGAAAACAAAGCTGGTTAGCAATTGAATAATTGAAAAAACACCTAAAAGTTATTTTCCCGATCTCCTAACTTTAGAACTGCTGAACTGACTTAAAATGCTGCAATTAACTTGTGGACTAGGACTTGTGGGCTAAGAATGTATAAATCAAGTTTTGGAATGGAGTGAATTTTTGCAGCAGAGTGATGGAAAATTGTCTTGGAAAAGCTGATGGACTCTAGCACAGGAATAATAGACCCCCATAGTATGAAAGGAGTGGAAAGGGTTCTATCTAATTATTATAGGTGAGCTGCAAAGCTAAATGTAAACCCAAGGAACCTGTGCTGCAACCGAGAACCGATGCAAAGAACATCCTTTACTAAAAGGGGTGTGGGGGGAATGCAGCAAAGACATAACAGATCTTTTCAATATTAAAATCCTTTTCTTTCTCCATGAATTTCTTTGTTTTGGTAAAGGTGTCCGAATCAGGGGTTCAAGTGTAGGGGAGTAGAGAGGACTGCAGCGGCTCCCCCTTCTCTGCTAAAAGCAGAGGGAAATCTCCGCTTCCCCTGCTTGGCTTGGGGTAAGCAGCCTTCCTTCAGAGCTCCCCATACTCTTTGGCTAATGGAGGGAGACCTACCCTTCCTGTTTCAATTTAATTTCTTTAACCACTGCCCAGAATGCATCTTTCTGTGGCATCACCAATACTAAAAGTCACTTGCAATCCTCCAGCCCCTTTGGTATAAACCGAGAAATGCCAGAGCATTCTGTGGAAGGAAGTGTTGATTTTGTTGTTTGGTTGTGAAAACATCAAATTCCCCACCCCCAAAACCAAGCTAAAGAGGCATCCAGCAATGAAATCTTGGACTTAGGTCCATTTTCAAAACTTACCTTTATTGTAACTACTGATTTGTCTGTTTCTATCAAGTCTGAGTAGGGTTACCGTAAACAGGCCACCACGTGGAGCCTGCCCCAGCCACTTGCCCGAGTCCCCTGCAGGGCTGGACCCAGCTGCTTGCCTGAGGTGCCCCGCCCCCCAGACTGTCACTGGTCACTCAAACCCTACTGGGCCTCCGCTCGAGGCTGTCACTGGTCACTCGAACCCTGCCACGGGCCCCCCACTCGAGGCTGTCACTACTCATTGGTCGTTGAAACCCTGCTGGTCCCTCACTTGAGGTTGTCGCTGGTCGCTTGAACCATGCCAGACCCCCATGCACTGGAACCCTTCCTCCAACCCCCCACCCCTTCAGCCCAGTCTCCCCTCTGCAGGGGGCTGGCATCTCCGCTTGCCCCCTGCATGTTGCTCCGCACTGCACCCCACTTTTTTGACAAAAGTGGGCATTTGTCCCATTTGCTCTTGCCAACTTGATCCATTGTGATCAGCTCCATCTTTGGTGGGGGCAATAAAGTGAATTTAGAAAGACTTAATATGAATGGATATAGATTTATAATGTGAAATGAGTAAATATAGGGAAAAATTCCTGTAAACCCTTTGGGGGAGTAATTTTCTCTTGTGTGTGTTTATTCATCACCTAGCATAGTAGGAACCCAGTCGTAACATAAATATTTAATTATAATAATAACAAAGTGTAAGTAGGAAAAGGCTAAATTTCTTCCAGGACTAACTTATGTACATGATATTGTGTATGAATAATGACAGAACCTCAGTTACGAACATCTAGGGAATGGAGGTTGTTCGTAACTCTGAACAAAACATTATGGTTGTTCTTTCAAAAGTTTACAACTGAACATTGACTTAATACAGCTTTGAAACTTTACTTTGCAGAAGAAAAATGCTGCTTTTAAGCATCTTAATTTAAACGAAACAAGCACAGAAACAGTTTCCTTCCCTTGTCAAATCTTTTTTTTAAATTTTCCCCTTATATTTTTAATAATTTACACTTAACACAGTACTGTCCTGTGTTTGCCTCAGCATGGCAAGTCTCCCCTCCAGTCTCCAGCCTCAGGAGCGAGCAGAAGGAGTTTATCTTCTCTGGTGGCTGCAGTCCAGCTGAGCTCCAGGACCCCCCCCTTTATACTTCCTGTCCTGCCTCTTAACTTCTAATGGGAGGGGTAAGCATGGCCTGGCTCCACCCACCTGGGTTCAGGAAATGATTCTTCCCCCTCTGGCTAATGGGAGGCCACTCCACCATTGCAGTGCCCTAACCCCTGGACTGTAGAATCATTTTCTTCCTTGCTTTCTTTCTCTGGACCAATGACTCAAGTATTATCCAAAGTGGAACAGCTTCAGCAGGAGACACTGAGGGAGACTCATGTTACGATATCCCATAGCTCAATGGTTAGAGCAGTCTCCTGAATGGTGGGAGACCCTTGTTTAAATCCTTTCTCACCCCCTCAGACAGAGGGGAATTGAATCTGGGTCTCCCACATCTCTGGGGAGTGCTAACGACTAGGCTAAAAGTTATAAGGTGGGCGGTGGCACCACCATCTTCCTCTCACCCTGCCAGATTTTGACTTGGATCCCATCTGGTGGTCTCTGAGCACCCTACCCAATTGGGTCCCATGGGTGAGATAGGCAGAGGAAAACCTACCTTCCCCCAATTTGTGGATTGCTCTGGGGCTCAGGGGGAGATAGGCACCTGGATGTCTAGAGTGAGGCAGTAGTGCACGTGATCTGAGGCAGAAACATGGAAGCCTGGAGAACTTTTATTACAAAAGCTGAGACACTAAAGGCTTGTCTACACTGTACCGCAGTTTGGACTCCAGGGGTGTAAATTACAGCATGCCCCAAAGTGTTGCGCTGTAACTCCCCCCTGTGGACACTGCAGGCACAAACTAAGAGGTTCCTAGTTCACATTAATGTAGTTCTCTTCAACAGGACAACACTAATGTGAACTAGGAACCTTTTTAGTTTGTGTATGCAGTATCCACATGGGGGTGGGTTATAGTGCAGCACTTTGGGGTAGACTGGTCTTAACACCCCTACAGAATAAGCTGTGGAGTATTGCAGACATAGCCTAAGTGAGGTGAGACACCCCCGGAGTTGGAGGGCTGCCAAGTGGGGTTTTCGGAGTGGCTAACTCTAGGGTTTAAGCGCCTAAGTATCTTTGTGGATCTGGGCCCAAGGTATCACTCAGTGTAAATATGGGTTTGCAAATCAGGCCTTTGTGCTCTTAAAAAGAGCACTTTAACTTGCAGACCTGGGGATAATTTTTGAAGGAAATATATAAGCAGGTAAATACACCATTTTTGTTGATGGCTTACAGGAGGTGAAATCCTGGCCCCACTGAAGGCAGTGGTACAACTCCAGTGTTGCTGTAGCTCCTTCTTTCTTGCTGGTTTCAAACCTCAGATAAAACAATTGAACCAAATACATAAATAGCGGCAGCTTTCAAGCCTGCTTGTCACGTTCAGCTTACTGAGTGGCAAGGAGTTTGCAAGGTTTTCTGAGCAGGCCACCAGTCTGAATCTTTGGTGAACAGCTCCCAGGAGCTCCACTCAAAAGCTTTTATCATTGTAGGCAATGCTTGGAACTCATGATTGAGTAAAAAGCAATCTCCTGCTTCCTAACCTTTGCTGCCTGGCTCCTGCACTCAAACTACCCCAGACCGCATTTAAAACCAAAACCAAATGACCCAATCACACCTGCCTACTCCGCTTCATAAAAACAAACCATTCAACTTGGGTAAGAGAGAAACAAAACTAAAATATAATAGGTGAACTGAACTACACACACAAAAATTAATCCAAAAATGCTGTAAAATTCTGAAGCAGGAGGAAATATGATCTTGTGATTAAAGCACAGGACTAGGATGTGGGAGATCTGTGCGCTCTTCCTTGCGCTGTGACTTTGGGTAAATGTCTTAACTTCTCTGGCTCCATCTACATTAGCCAAATGCACTGTTCCATCCAGCTAAGCCTTCCTACCACCATTGTCTCTGCAATGGTTCAATATGTTCATATCACAGCTCTGTAATGTTTTGTAGAATGGCTGTGATGTATTTTCACACACAGCACTTTTTCCAATTCTTGATGCAGCAGAACAACAAAGTACCTAAGCCACAGTTCCCCGTACACCCCTGCCCTCCAGAACAGGTGCATTAAAATATGGCATAGCAATAGGTGAAGATAATCCAGCAGAAAAATGTTGGTTTTATTATGAGTTTATAACATCTATTTTTTTAAATCTATAAAAATATTAGTGATGGCGTATCCAGAGGTGGGTGAGGGATGCAGACAGTCATTTTCAGAACCTTTTGGTAATGACAGTTGTACATAACTTTTTGGGGAAAAATCAATCATTACAATTTTCTCTCATTTCATATTTTGAAAATGTTTTTGGGTGCAAAATGGGATGAAATTTTCATTAAAATTGTCATGGACAATGCTGTGCTCCCCTCCCTCTTTTTGCAGGAAATTCAAATTAGCAATATCTACATTTGCCTTGTCCCAGTGGGCTGGGCCAGTGATGGGTTCCAGCTTGGCTAATGATCCACACATGCATCCTGAAAAGCTCCACTCTCACTTCAGAACGGCACAATGGTGAAAGAGGCAGGGAAACAGGAGGCTCCCTCCAACCTGCTGTCCCTGAGTAGAGTGCCCAGACTCTCATTATAATGGGTGCTGCTACAACTGTAGGGGAAGGAGGCTGCTCAAGGCTGTTCTTAACTTTTTGTGCGTGTGTGTGTAATTTGATTAAATGTTTGACCTTTTTAATATTACTCATTTTCCTAAATGGACTGACAGCTTCCTTCACTGTGTATTTCACACATGGATGGATAGAATTCTCTTTGTACACAAGGCCAGGTGGAACCTTGCCGTTGACAACAGGATCCAGGCCCTGGCTAAACTTCAGGGATCTCAATCTTTGTAGAAGCAGCAAAGCCTGAACTCAGGTTCTGGCATTTAGGTAAAAGAGGAAATAATTTTAAAATACCTGTTCATCAAAGGCATTTATTTGTGATTTTTAACACCTACCTTTTTGTTTCAGTCATGATTTAGGATCTCAGACAAGTTTTTAGTATTTACTATTTATTTACTTACTTAAGTTATACTGGTTGAAGCCCTTGAAACAGATTTAAATAAAGTTAGGAGTTTGACAATCCAAGGACAAAGGTCCTAATAAATATATTTAAAGTGCATAATAGGATTTGCTGTCAGCTACCCATTCTTAAACTCCTTGCCCTTGGGTGGTTGTTACATTTCTTTCTATAACTTAAATGAGCTTAAGGAAGCCAAGTAATACCAGACCCTGACTTGTGCATGAATCCATCAGTGGAAAGCTTCTGTAATTCACATATTTTTAAAGTAAGAATGCAGACTGCAACAGGTTTTAGGTACAGAACAGCTGTTTTATAGGGGCAGCTGTGATTTGTATGCCTCTAGGCCTTGAGGTAAACTAAGCTTTATTGGAGGGAAAGAGAAAGTTCCTTCAGGAGATGAATCACAAAAAGTGACACATGGTAGAAGTCAGATACCTCCATCTACAATTTCCTGATAGGTCAATGCAAAAAAACCCAAAAAACCCCCAGAAAAATAGACCTAGATTAAACTAGACCCAGTCTTTGGAAAACCTACCATAAAGATCAGATTATCTCATTAAAACAGAGGACTAGACTCCAGTCATCCCCAATATCAAAAGATCCCATATTGGTTTATATACACAAGGGATGTAGTCAGCCATTAAGCTATACTGCATTGCGTGCAATAAAATGTTAGAACAACAGTTGTCAGTTGTATATTTATTTAGCTTGAAAGCCCTGTCACAAAAGAAATGTATTTGGCCTACTTTTCCTCCCAGGCAGTAACCTTTAACATATGAAGTTCACTTGAAGAACAATACAAATCAAACCATGCCAGATGTGTTTTAAGTGGAGTATTGAGTTGCATACCTTTGCCAAAGACAGATACGACAGCCAGGCTTGTGATTTCAGAACAGAATTGATATCAGCTATCATCCCCCTTGCACATGACAATGGAAAAACAGAAAGTTGAAAAGCCTGCAGAAACTTGGGCCATTCAGGTATAGTGTTAAAACCTGCCAAAGGGATTTGCGGATGATTTATCAGTGCAACACTCCAGCCAAAGCGGGAAAACAGACTTTATTGCCCTGTTAATTTTGATACAAAAACCAGGAAAGGGTTTAAAACCGCATTGTCTACTAAAAAAAAGGGGGGGCCGGGCCCTGAAATCGTGATAATAGATCTGTGTGGACTGTACTACCTAGGTTGAAGGACTGAAATATTCTGCAATATATCTACCAGTGAAACATCATGCTTATGGTTCGACTCAATCTAAAGCAAATCTCACAGTATTTTCCATTAGTTTTTCAGATATAAGAGCCCGAATTACAATAGCTGTATGGTTTTCCAATATATTGTATTTTCCATTACTCTGAAAATCATATTATATTCATGGAATAATAAAAACCCTAGCCCCTCAGAAAGGATTTTTGCCATTTTATAAAAAAGCAATTTTGTTTCATTCAAATGAGCAGGAAACATGGTTCAGTTTTTACTCTGACTAGAGATGAAAAAAGGCCAGCAGGTGTTAAATATTGTAATATTTAAAAATGAGCAAAGCTGTATTCTGTGATGCACAAAGTGGAAGGAAAGTTCTGAAGGACGTGTAACTTCCATAGCAAACTCCTGCTGGTTTCCAGTTTTGGAGAAAGCCACTTTCTTTCTGCAGTAATACCACAGACAACCCTGTTAGGAAGAAGAGGTGCCTTGGCACAGTAAGCTTTACTGGGAAGAAAAAGGTGTTCAATTTATTGTTGTCCAATGTTTTCAAAATTTCATTCCATACTTGGGACAGTACCACAACACAGAATTGGCAGCATGCAGCAGGTAAATGAATGTGTACATTCCTCGAAATGCAAATAAGACATCCCCAAAGTTACTCACCCCCAGCAGGTCATACCAGTCTTGCCTTGGGGACCATGCAAAACCATCGTTTAAACTGCATGCAACACACTGAATGCATCCGCTGAAGTGAGCTGTAGCTCACGAAAGCTTATGCTCAAATACATTTTTTAGTCTCTAAGGTACCACAAGTCCTCCTTTTCTTTTTGCAGACACAGACTAACACAGCTGCTACTCTGAAACAGAATTTAAGATATCAGATCTATATCCTAGAACTTTCAATCTCAGTTAATCTCTTTCACCAGTTCAGCGTGTTTGGTCAAATTCTCTGAAAGCAACTTTTGTTGCTCTCTGAGCATTGCAATGTGGAACAGCACCATATTTCAGCAACTTCCCTTGCAAATTCATATTCTCAAAAGATTCTTAGAATATGCCACATCAATATGTTTTTTGACAAAAGTCATAGGCAAAGTTGATTCTTGCTGGAAACAGAAGCAGTAGCTATGTTGTATGTCAGAGGCAAACACAGCAGGAAAGGCAAGTCTCAGTTATAAAAAGAATAAAAACTGATTGTAACTTTAAACTGTAAGGTTAAAGCCAGCACCCTTAATTGCAGTAGTAACTGTGCCTCTGGCAACTGCAGCAAATTAATGTATTCAGAACCATAAAACGCTAGGCAGAATTTCCATTGGTAATAGAGGATATTCCCTTTTGACTACAAATGGAAGCAATTGGACAAGGAAGTAACAGCCTGTCACATTTTGATTATTTTGAAGGAGGACATTTTAATTTTCTTCAAGAACAAGGTTGTCCCTGCCTTTCTGGCAAACTCCAGCTGGAATAATGTGTGTTTACATGTCTTGATTCATTACATATTAAACCACAAATATGTTAAAATAGCATCCCGAAGTCTCACTTTCCTCTCAGCCCACCCCAAAAGCAAAGAAAGTAATAGGCAATTGCTGTGGCCTAAATTGAGTGCTTTTGTACTTAGCTCGGTTCCATTCATTTCACAGCAGCCTGAATCTCTATACAGTTACAGCAGGTTTATGTCAGTGTAACTCCAGCTGCAGGAATGCGGATTTGAGGCTTGGCACAGTTACTCCCCAGGGAACTATCTGCATCCCAGCATTTGACAGTGTGGCTGTGTTAAAGGGGTGCCCTCAGCTTGAAATCAAGTAAACAAGTAGGTTAAGGTACTTCAGTGGCTCAAAGTTTCCCTGACAATTTTGTGGCTTCAGTTACATCTTCCTGGTTTAACATTTTTTTCCTCTCTCATCTGTTATTGCGTGAAAGACGCACACTAACAAAAGAGGAAATGGACTGATTATACAGGAAATCTCTATACAAAGTACTGCCAATAGCCTAAAGTAAACTGAAGAAAGCAAAAACATTTCTCTCTTTCTCCGATGGTAGGTGTTACCTGTCACAATACTAACTACAATATTTTCAGTTAGAGCTGAGAATTTTAAGTTGATTGTGTCTTATTTTCTTTGTCCACTGCTCCATGCATCTTGCCCTTCCCAAACGAAGGCAATAACAACCTCACTTATGGCCCCAATGGCCATTCTGGGTGGCATCACTTTTGCTGGGCCTGAATGCTACTGTTCAGTTGAGCTGGGGAGAATTTCTTCCAAATTTTTTTTTTAATTTTATTTTTCAACAAGACTGACAAACAATGAAAAAAAGAAATTCACCATTTTCTTGTTTTCAACCATTTCTACTGTCCAATGAATTGAGACTTTATTGGGAACTGACTGCAATGAAACATCTATTGCTGGGTTCTTAGCTAGAAACAAATTCTTTGGACAGAGGCAAATTTGAGGGAGCCTCACACACTGATATCAAAACACAGAAATCAAAGTGACTAAGCAATAACTAAAATATTGTGTCATGGATCCCAAAGCACTTTATCAAGCACCAAAGAAACAACTAAGTTTGTATTTCCAGGAGAGCTGGAAAAAAGTGCATTTTTTATGAGTAGGCCCAGTCCTTCCAAAAAAAGGGCTATGGGATCTTTTAACATCCATAGAGTAGAGAGAGTGCACCTTCAAACACCATCACCCTCTATGTACCTGAAATGGTCTGTTGGTGTATTTAGACAGTAGGCTCCTTGGGGGCAGGGACTGTCTCCTTATAGCACCAGGCACTATTGGTATTCAGAATAATTAATCAACAATATAAATGTCATAATGCATTCTTTGTTTACACCTGTAGGAAGATGAGTTAGGTTACCCCGCTGGGATTTATTGCGTATGCATTGGTATGGCATCTGGGGGCATGAACCTATGGTTTCAAGGAGAGTATTTCAAATGTATGTTTAGATCACTAAGCCATTGATGTGGCCTAATGATATCAGAATAATCTTTGTTTTTTGGCAAAAACAATGAAGAAATTTACTACAGGTGGCAAAAACAATCATGAAACTATGGTTTTATCCAATATAAGCGAGACAAGGTGGGTCAGGTAATATTTTTATTGGACCAGCTTCTGCTGGTGAAAGAGACAAGCTTTCGAGCTACACAGAGCTCTTTTCAGTGTCACAGCTAACCACAAGATAGAACAGATTGTTTATCATAAATAATTAATACATATTGTGAGAGATCATTCCAGGTGAAGTCGCCAGTTAACACCTTTGCAGTGATAGGACAAAAAAGGGAGTTGGGGGTTACAGATTGTTGTAATAAACCATAAATCCAGTGTCTTAATATTAAGACCATGATTTTTTGTGTCTAGCAAATTTATGAATTTAAGCTCCTACGCTCATCTTTTCAAAGTGTTGTGCAGGTTTCCTTTGACAAGAAGGACTGAGAGGTCAGATAAAGAGTGATCGTTTTGTGAAAAGTGTTCAGCAAGTGGTAGGATGTTTTTGTCTTATTTTTCTGAGAATTCATTTGAGAGCATAGTAATTGTCTGGTTTCACCCACATACTTGTCATTGGAGCATTTGCTGCACTGGATAAGGTAAACTACACGTTGTGATAGGCATGTGTAGGACCCATGGATATTGAAAGGTGTATTGGGGGGGTGGTATTGATCATTGTAGCAGCTGAGATATGTCTGTTGGTTTTGCATCTGTTATGGCAGGGTCTGATGACACTGAGTTGGTGGGTCCTGGTCTGTTCTACTTTGTATTTAGCTCTGAGTACCCTTCTCAGACCTGAAGAAGGGTTCTGTGTAGTTTGAAAGCTTTACTGGAACAACATAAGTTGGTCCATTAAAATATATTAGCTCACCATCTTGTCTCTCTAGTATCCTGGGACCAACATGGGTATAACATTGCAAACGAACAACATATAAATAACTGACTTCACCCAGTCCACAAGAGATGAGCTACTATGCAAAGAAAATTATAGGGACCTTCAAACAGCTGGATGGATATTAGAGTAGGTATTAACTGAAGTATTCTCTTTTGGAAGATAGCCTGATACTGAACTGATGGCTTTCAAACTACCACTTGCTCTCTATTAATAGTAAAATCTGAATTTAAGAGTTTCATTACATCTCAAACAGTAAACAGCTGGCAAAATTTTAAAACTAGAAGGCAGCAAAACAAGCACAATAAAATTGCACTAGGCAATTAGGTTAAAGTATTAGCATAAATTATGCTGTGATATTTAAACCCAATATAACTGAGGAAGTTAGGCCTTTAGTCAGTCCACCAAGGTTTATAATGGAAACATCAAAAGATCTTTTTCTGATAGAGATGCAGGTGAACAAGGCACAGAGTTAATCAATATATCTCTTCCAACCCATATCTTCTATGATTCAATTTTATTTAAAATTGGGGAGTAGTTACAAGACTTACTCCGCAATGACTGCACCATCTAGTGACCTGTTTTACAAGAGATAATACGATTATGTTATTAAAAAGTTTTCACATTAAACTCATAGACCATAATATAGCACAGAAACAAAATTCGATTTTATTTATTCTGTAAAAAAGTGAACAGGTCTGAATATCAAACCCAATCTTACGCCATGATCTTACAGGAATTAGGAAGGCTAGAACCTTGGGGTTGCTGAACACTACCACTTGCTGACTGATTCAGTGGTATTAACTAAACTTTAAAGGAAACTCAGTTATCTTGCCTGATGATAACTGGCAACATGAGGTATACAAAGTGGAGGTGGATGGGGGACGACAATACTTTTTAAAGCAATGAACAACGTATAAAGATATATACTTTTTTCCTTCTTCAGTATTCTATGTTTCTATTTTCCCCCAAAGTTGAAACCGTTTTTTAGGAGTGTACAATCCTACATCATCTCAAAACATGGGGTCCTTTGCAGCATTACAATCCTGCTCAGCATCTCAAGTCTTTGGTCTGTGAAAAACATTGCCAAGATCAGCTTTGTGCTTTCATGAAGTCCTTATTTTCCATGCAAGCTTATTTGAAAATAAAACTACAGTTTTAATCTGGATTCTCTGGCTTGCAAAGTCCTGCTTACTAGTTCAACTCTTTCTTTTATTAAGCTGGCTTCTTCAGCACTTTTGTGTGCTTGTACATTCTTCAGGAAAAAGTGGGAAAGGAAAAGCTTCAAACCTTCACGCAACATTCCTAATTTTGGGTTGTCAGTTAACCTGAAAAAGACAGACACACAAATCAGAAATAATTCCAGTTTCCTACTTTCCTACAATGTTATAAAGTCTCTTTTGCTATGCTGTCGGGTTTTGAGAAAAACCAAACTGAACATTTATCAGGAAAATCCCAACTTTTTTTAAATTTAATATTAACAAGTACAGGCCTACACTGGTTTGGCAAACAGTTGAACATACTTCACATGCAATCTGTTTCTCAAAAGGTAGTTTGGAATTTTAAAGTATTTTTTAAGAGACTTGACTTAAAATATTAGTTAGGGCATAGTAAAAAATGTAAGCAACATGTGGCAAACCTCCCCCACATTTTAATGGATAGAATAGAATTTGAAAGACAGTACATGGCAATACAGACTTTCCACTTTATGTGTAGTTCTACCAGTGTAAACATTGTCTTTTATTACTTTAGTATTTTTGGCAGATCTAATTCCACAGAATAAACACTATTATCTCTTCCATTATTAAATATTTATATAGCACCATTTCCATGGCTCTTTAAAAACAAACTAAAAAAGCAAAGTTGCTTCATGGAATAGCTTACAAACTAAGGCCCTGACTGCAGTACAAATATACAACATGTCAGGAGACCAGATTACCTGTGACCCTTATTGAGCATTGTTCCAATACGTAGAGTGGATGAGATCTTAAAAGCATTCTGACTGTAACCAAATTAATGTCATAGACACTTGTATACCCACAATGGACGGCTGCGTGTAAGTGAAAGAATCAGGTCTAAATTTTAGCTGCTTCAGCGTGATTAAGACATTTCCTCTGATTACCTCTAAAAGGTGTTCACTTAATAACCCTTGCACCTTTAATATGAAGAATGGAGATTTCTAGATAAGATCTGCAATGCTAGAGAGTTAACTTTCCCCTGATAAATTCCATTATTTCCTTTCTACAACAGGGAAATGTTGTAGCAAGAACAACTCTGCTGTGTGACTGAATTCTAGTTCCACACAAAGATTTTTGGGGTGGTTGGTAGGTCTGCTTTGTGCATCAACAGTTTTATTATTCTTGCTTGATAGCGATAGTTGATGTACTGATTATTTCAAAATTTGTATTAATGTTGTGTGTAAAATTCCATAATATATTTATAATGCAGTAGCACCTACAGACCACAATTAAAACCAGGGCAGCATTGTGCCAGGTGCTGTATGAACGTATAAGAAGAGATGGACCTTTCACAAAAAAGCTTGCATTGTAAGACGTGAGGTGTCAAAGGCTTCGTGTAAGCAATGGATAAATAAAATAAGCAAATCCCTTTTGTGTGTCCAATCACTACTCACCAAATGTTCTCTGGGAAGATCAATGATCACTTACCTTCCAAAAATGCTGGTAAGTTCTTCCAAGTCTGTTTTTATTAATAGTATATATAATACTTGCCGCAAGAAGTGGACTTTGCGTTTATCTAGTTCACTGAATTCAACTACCTAGTTAACAGGACCAGGGATGATAAAAAATAAATTATAAATCAAAAAAATGTGCCTTGCATAATTTGACAGTTGAGAGAGGAAAAGCTAAGACTAATCATGACCTCACATAGATATTGAACAAGAGTGGCAACACAACAGAATCTTGTGGAATCTGGCATGAGAGTGCACTCTGATTGCATGGCAATTGTCCAACACTGCCTTCTAAAACCTCGCAGGAAGGAATGAAGCCACTGAAAAACAACCTGGTCACCTCTACCTGATATACTAAGGCAACCAGATACCAAGGAGATAGGTATCTTCAAAGTATTTAAGGCAGAGTGGCCCCAAAGGTGAATCCAAGACACACTTAACGCACAGCAGTATTTTTAAATATATTTATTTATAGACATTACAACACTATCACTGCCATATCTGAGTGCCCCCAAAGGCTGCGGACAGATGCACTAAAAATCAGCATAGGCACCACACTTCTGTCCATATTAAGAATATTAATGCAGTGGCTATACCATACCCAGACTGAATGAATTAGGAGCTTAGGGCTCGTCTACACAAAAGTTGGACTTCTTTAACTATATTGGTACAGTTAAAGTGGTACAACTCCCTTAGTGTGGATACTGTTATACCAGTATAAAAGCTTCTTTTTCCAGTAGAGTTTGTTCCTGTAAGGGAAGTGGAATAAGGGCTTGTCTACACTGGCACTTTACAGCGCTGCAACTTTCTTGCTCAGGGGTGTGAAAAAACACCCCCGAGCGCTGCAAGTTTCAGTGCTGTAACGTGCCAGTATGGACAGTGCACCAGCTCTGGGAGTTGTGCTCCCAGCGCTGGTAGCTATTTCCCCCGTGGAGGTGGTTTTTTTTTACTAGCACTGGGAGAGCTCTTTCCCAGCGCGATGCCACGACTACACACATTGCTAGTGAAGATGTGCCCTAAGTTACACCAGTTTAAGGCATCTTTATACCAGTAAAACTGCAACCATGCTAGGGGTTGCACTGGGATAGCTTTCAGAAAAACCATCACTCCCCTGCCCCCAGCTGACAGTCACACCACTACAAAAGCTGCATGTAGGCGAGGCTGATGAAATCACTGGAACCTAGGTTCCACCCACAGCCCTCCTCAAAACAGGAAGGTTCAAGATAAGGAAGTAATTATCAAGGTCATGAGTATCAAGTGATGGTTTTTGGAGCAAGGTCTTAACCACTGTTTAAATGGATTGGCATCTTGCCCCCCCCCCAAAGGAAAGCAACAACAATCCTTATCAGTAATAGCCCCAAACTTCACTGCTGGCTTTCAGCAGCAATAAGGAGCATGTGTCTGTCTGGTAGCAACTCCATCAGCACATCCAATACATGAAAGAGGCTGAAATGCCACCAGTAAAGATAGGAATGGGGGTGGGGGAAGATGTGTATTTCTTTAAACTCAGATTCTCTTTTAAAAAAGGAACAATAAATAATTTACTGTTGTCTGCAATAGCCCAAATTCTGTTTATCTTCTGGATAGCCATCTTAAGTACTTCTGTGACTCCCATTACCAGGGTACCTGAGCGCCTCACAATCTGTTTTAATTAACTTAACCTCACAACACCTCTGTGAGGCAGGGAAGTGCTACTATCCACATTGTACAGATGGAAACTGTAGGATAGAGAGATTAAGTGACTTGTCCAGGGTTGCACAGGAAATCCGTGACAGGGCAGGGAATTTAACCTGGGTGTTGCAAGTCCCAGACTAGCACCCTAACCACTGGGCCACAGTTCTTTTAAAAATAAATAAATAAAAAGTAAATTAATCTAATCTGTTTGGCCATTAAAACCACTTGTATGAAACTAAATCAGATCCCTACGTTTGGGGCAGTTTTAGAAAACAGGCAAATAAAGTTCACCTTAGCTAGGAAGTTTGGAATAATTTGTTTCAAAACTGAATAAGCAGCTGTAATACAGATTAGATAACAAGGAACACACACACACATTTACCACAAAACTAACAAATGAGGTAGAAGCGCACAAGTACTTTAATAGAGACGATGCTGACCTTGAAGACTGATAGGGAGAGCGATTTTGTCTTTAGCAAGTGGGCCAACAGAGAAACCAGGTTGGAGAAAGTGGTGGTTGACAGGTTTCCCAAATCTCGGATTTTGTCCCATATACTGAACTGGAATGTCATCTAGGTGTCAAAACAAAAACAAACACAAAATAAAAATGGAAGTCCAAGTCAAATAATTAATATGTTAGATCACAACAGGCTCTCAAAGCTACCTTGGCACCCTTTCCATTCAGCTATTAAGTACAAAACACATTATTAAGCTTATTTAATAAAGTTGTTTGATCATTTGCAATGCATTGGAAGCCAAAATGAAGGAGACATTACTTACCTTGTACAGTAACTGGAGTACTTTGAGATGTGTATCCTTCTGGGTCCTCTGCTGGGGGTGCGTACTTGCCTTCCATTGGAGATTTTTAGCAGCAGTGCCCTTTCAGTTTGCACATGCACCCTATGTATTCTTATGCTTCACACCAAGGATATATAGGGCTGCATGGGCAAACTGCCCTCAATTCTTTCTGCTCCTCAAAGCCCCAGGAAGATCAGATGGAGGGTAGGTTGTGGAGCACTGACAGGGGCAAACACCTTTAAGAATTCCAGTTATTGTACAAGGAAGTAACCTCTCATTCTTCGAGTAGTGTCCCTACGGGTGCTCTATGAGAAGTGACTCATTAGCAGTATCCCTAAAGAAGGTGGGGGCTTCAGAACTCAGTCTAAGGCTGTGTGTAGGACTGAAAAGCCAAAGGGAGCACCTGCCCAGGAAGGCTTCGTGCCTGGAGAAAGTGTGAATCAAAGCCCATGTATTAGCCTTGCTTTTTTCCATTAACAGACATCCTTTAGCATGGCTACAGACACAGTACGAACTCACGGAATGAGCAACAACCTTAGAGGGGTAGGGTCCATTAGCCACATAACAGGAGAGCATGCAACCAGAAACCCACTTAGAAAGCCTTTGGATAGTCCCTGGAACCCCTTTAGTTCTGTCCACCATAAAAACAACCAGTCTCAGGCCTAGTCCTGTCCTGATAATAAGCCAACACTCTCCTGATAGCCAAGTTATGAAGGACAGCTTCCTGTTTTGACTGATTGGGCTTGGGGTAGAATACCAGAAGATAAATGATAGATTGATATGAAAATCTGAATTAAGCTTGGGTAAAAAAGGTGGATGTGGTTGAAGAGAAAAACTTTATCTTTGAAAAAGACTGTATAAGGACAGTCAGTCATTAAAGCTTCCAGTTCTGCAACCCTTCAGGCAGAGGTAATAGCCATTAGGAATGCAGTTTTCATGGAGAGGCTCATAAGTGAGCAAGTTAACAGTTAAAAGTGTTGCTTCTTCAAAGCTCTGAGAACTAAATTAAAAGTTCCAAATGGGAATAGGGTGTCTAACATTAGGGAAGAGGTTTTACGGATCCTTTATATATCTCAGTGTTACAAGGGGAGCAAATACCTAGAAACCTTTTACTGGAGAATGGAATGCTGTGATGGCAGCTTGGTGAACTTTAACCGAACTGTGCTTTCTTCAAAGTAAGTAAGTATGCATTCTAACACCTCGGAGATAAGAGGCACTAGCAGACAAAACTATGGTGAGTATGCTAGTGGTAAAACCTTTTCCATTTCTAAAGATAAGTCTTTCTGGTAGAATCTTTTCTACCATTCAGCAGAACCTCCTGAACTGCTGTGGAGCAAGATTGTTCTAGCACTGAGAACCATGGGGGGCTAGGCCTTGAGCCGCAATGTAGTCAGATTGGGCTAAGGACATTCCCTGAGTCCTGTGTGAGAAGACTGGGTGTCAGTGGAAGATCAATGGCCAGTCAAAAAGAAAGATTTGCCAGGTTGGTGCAATCAAGATGACCGTGGCTTTGTCCTGCTTGACTTTGTTTAGGATCTTGAGGATCAGCGAGTGCAAGGGAAATGTGTATAGGAGATTCTTCGCCCAGGAGATGAGAAAAGCATCCCACCAGAGAAGTGGCAACCCAAGCCTCCCCTTGAACAGAAATGTGTGTGTTTCCAATCATCTGTGGTGACGAAAAGATCTGCTTTTGGATATCCCCAGTTTAAGAATTGTTTGAGTACAGATTTGTCTAGTTCTCACTCATGATTTTGAGCGAAGCGTCTGCTGAAGCTGTTAGCTATGGTGTTTTGGAGACTGGGTAGGTAGATTGCCAAGATCAGGATATTGTGGGCTATGCACCAGTTCATGGCCTCTGCAGAGAGGGAAAGGGCTCTTGCTACCCTTTGCCAATTTATATAATACATACTGGCCCTATTTTCTGTCGTTAAGTGAAATGATTGTCCTTGAATCCTGGATAGGAAGTGCAGACAGGCATGTCTGACAGCTCTGCGTTCCAGAACATTGATGTGTAAGGTGGACTCCTGGGCAGACCATCTGCCCTGGAAATTATGGTCCTGAAGATGAGCTCCCCATCTGAGGAGGGACATGTCGGAAACTAAAATGTAAATGGGTTGGGGGTGGTTGAAGGGGACCTCTGGGAATATGCTTTGTCTGGATTCTTTCACCATTCGAGGGAAACTAGAATATGACAGGGGATAAAGAGCAGTTTGTTTAGACTGTCCCTGTTGGGTGTATAAACTGACCTGAAGCAGGCTTGGAAGCAATGCAGGCGCAGCTGAACATGAAGCATGAGAAGGGTACCCTCTGTCATGTGCCCGAGAAGTTGCAGGCATGATCTGGCAGTGACTTGAGGACTGATCTGAACTTGCCCAATCAGATGTGACAGTGCAAGGAACCTCTGGCCGATAACCTCTGGCTGTGGTAGCATCTAGAATGGCCCCATAAACTTTATCCTTTTTGAAGGTAGGACAACAGGACGGAGGACAACGTGAATCTGAGCTGGAGACTGAGACTGACCACTGCTAATTAGACACTTGTGTAAGAATGTTCCTTGAGGAGCCAGTCATTGAGGTAAAGGAAAACAATTAACTTCCCTTGATGAAGTTATGCAATTTCCACGACTGTTGTGAACACCCTGGGAACAGTGGCTAGCTCAAAGGGAAGGACCCACCAAAAAGAATAGAAATTTCTTGTGAGAAGGGTGTACTGTGATATGAAAATACACATCCTGAAGGTTAAGGGTTGTAAAGTAGTAGATCTAGAGAAAGAACAGTGTCACTATCTTAAATTTCTGTACCTTGACGAAGGTATTCAGCATCCATAGATCTAGAACTGGTTTCCATCCACCCTTCTTTAAGGGGAACCAAAACGTATTTGGAATAAAACCCTCTTGTGTTGAGTGGGAACTGGATCCACTGCTCCAAAATGGAAAAGGCACTGAACCTCTTACTTCAAAACAGATTCATCAGAGGGGTCCATGAAATGGAATGGGGGGGATAGAGTAGAACTGAATGGAGTACATCAAAATTATAACCTCCAAAGCCCATCTGTTGGAGATAATCTGCATCCATGAGGTTTGAAAATGGGAGAGACGATCACCAAAAAGTAGAAAATTGAGTGAGGTAAGATGGTGCAGCAGCAGGTCTGGATCAGAGAAATGTTCATGGCTCTCAACTGAGGAGTCAAAAGGAACGTTTGGCCATCATAGGCTGCTGATCAAAGTTGCTGTAGCAGTTTAAAATTTTCCCTTTTGAAATGTGGGTTTTTTTCTAGGTGGCTCTGGTGGTCTGTGGAAAATGGAGAATTGGGAAGGCATAATCTCTGCACCATCTGAGACTGACTAAACCTCTTTTTATTTGCAGGCGTATATATGCCCAGCGAATGAAGGATCACTCTGGAGTCCTTTAAGCATGCAGCAAATCATCCGTAGTGTCACCGAATAACTTTAGACCATTGAAAGTGAGGTCCTCTACTGTGTTCTGGACTTCACAGGGAAATCCTGAGGACTGAAGCCAGGATGCCCTGTGTCACAGATCCACAGGATCTGTGCTATGTCCCAGCTTTTAAACAGAGGAACTCCTTCACTGTGCCAGATGTCCAAGAGGTTCCATTCTTTCTTACAGGTAGCCCACCCAGCCTCAGTGAATCCAACAGTTAGCCTCTGGGATCCAGCACTCCTGCTTCACACTGTGAGCTCTGCCCAGCAAGTCCACCTGAGATAAATTCCTAGGTCTGAGACTTTTACACTCTTCAGGGACCTCTGCACCTTAGCAAGTATTTGCAGTGACACCAGGGAGCCTTTTCAAAACAGAGTGGGATTTATTAGTCAGTTGAACACAGACGATAAAGAAGAGCTTACATTAGCACAGATCAGTGGTTCTCAACCTGCAGGCTACATGCGGGCTGCAGCTCAGTTGTATGCTTAAAAAAAAATTCAAAATGCGCAGCTCTGGTCTGGCAGGGGGCGGGGCCGGCTGAGGGAGAGACAGCGTGTGACAGCCCTGCTGGAGTGCTTCTGCCAGCAAGGGGCTGGTGAGTACTACAGGGGGGCAGGATTAGGGGTTTCCGCGGGTGCTACAGCACCCCCATGGTTTATGTGGGGCTCTGCTCCTGGCCCCATGCCTGGGGTCCTAGCTGCCCAACCCGGCAGGGTCCGGCTGCTCATGCCCGGCTCAACTTCTGGCCCTGCTCTGCAGAGGGGTCTCTGGGTGGGGTGCTGTGGTTCTCAACCTGCAGCCCACATAACACATTGTGGGCCTCAAATAGGTTGGGAACCACTGGCATAGAGAAACAAAGATTAATACATACTTCATTCTGGCCAAGCCAGTGTTCCACCCAGCCAAGCTGCCATGGAATCATTTTCTGCCTCTAGTTCTCCATTTCTCTCCGTCAGTCCCAGGTGAGAGCTGCTGACTCACTACCATAAGCCAACTTTTATTTTAGTATCCCGACACCTTTCGGTCCATTGATCTTGAGCTGGGGCCTTTGCTCTGTTCCCTGCTGAGAGGTGGGGGAAAATCTCCTTCCTCTTGATTATTGGTTGCTAGGTGTGAATGTCCTGGCCCCCTGGGGTTCCCACTGTCTTTCAGAATTCTTCATTGATATGGGTCAGTTTTAGCCAGTCCTTTTAACAACCCATGGATTCCACCCCAGACAGTTATAGAACACAGCACCTCATGTCTCTTGCTCTGCCCCAAGAGTAGATTTAACTGTTCTGCAACCACTGGGTAATGATGAAAAGTACAGAGGGAAACTGAGGCACACATAATCATAAAAATATTACAAAAATGTCTCACTTTGTCACATCCTGTACATGACTACGGTTGTAGCAATGGAATGAGCTGCCCTATCAGCTGAATCCGGAGAAGTTTGCAGGGTTGTTCTAGCCAAGAGCTGCCCTTCTGCAATGATGGCTTGAAACGGTTCTTTGTGCTTTTGTGGTAGATGTTCAATAAAAGAGCCAAACTTCATATTAATGTGATTGTATTTTTTCAGAATCTCCTGACAGTTAGCAGTTGGGAACTGTAGGGTCACAGAGGAACAACTCTTGATCCCCAAAAGATCCAAGAGCTTGTGCTCCTTGTAAAGGGGCATAGGCTTTGAATGATGTTGACTATGATACTCATTTACTCTAGTCATGGACGCAGAATTTGGTGTGGGGTGGGAAAATAAAAAGCTCTGAGCCCCTAGTTGGGACATAATACTTTTTATCTGGTCTTTTTGCTGGGAGGGAGGGCAGCAGTAGGAGTCTGCCAAATGGACTTGCCAGACTCTAATAGTCCTTCATTTATAGGAAGAGCAACTCGTGCTGATGACGGTGTGTGCACAATGTCAAGCAATTGGTGCTCTGTCTCCTGCACTTCTTTTAATTGGATCTGAAGGGTGTCTGTCACCCTCTTCATCAGATCTTGAAACTTTGAAATCATCAATGTGAGACGGGGGGATGATAGCTTCATCTGGAGAGGAAGAAGAAATATTAGACTGTGGCTTAGCCGCCTCATCAGCTCTCCTTTCCTGGTCCTTGAATGTATCCTCCTGCCTTAAAGATTGCTGTGGAGGAAAAGAAGGAGCTGAAGAATGTCATCAAGGGATGATTTACATGAGTACTGAGCATTTCAGAAAACTCTTGTTGGTAAGCAGCCAAGGATCCCAGTATGTCCACTGGAAGGATCACACAGGAATGGAGGGGGCATGCAGGGTTGATTATAACGGGTGGGATGTTTGGCAGGCTTTGATGGTAGAAGCCTGGAAATGTCCCTCAACAGTGCAGGTTCCAGTTACTCAACATAGGCAGATGGTCAGCAGAGCACTGCACATAAACCTGGGAGTCTGAAGAACTCTCCTCTTCATAGCCTGGTGGAGGGGCAGATGGTGATTGAGTTTCAGGAGCTCAAGCTTAACAAAGAGAAGGTTAAGGGATGACCTGATTACAGTCTATAAGTGTCAACACGGGGAACAAATAAAATGGGCTCTTCAATCAAACAGAGAACGGTATAACATGATCCAACTTCTGGAAGCTGAAACTAGACAAATTCAGACTGGACATAAGGTGTAACTTTTTAACAGTGAGAGTAATTAATTATTGGAACAACTTACCAAAGGTTGTGATGGATTCTCCATCACTGACAATTTTTAAACCAAGATAGGATGTTTTTTTCTAAAAGAAATGCTCTAGGAATTATTTTGGGGATATTCTCTGGCCTGTGTTATACAAGAGGTCAGACTAGATGATCAGAATGGTCCCTTCTGTCCTTGGAATCTATGAAGGAGTAACTGGCCATCTTTCAGAACATGTTGGTACTGGCAAAAGGTGGGATACCACAGATAATACTGCTTGTGGTACTGGGAGTCCCAAACTCAACAGAGGAGACTCAGGCTCCTTGGAAACAAGCAGATTCTTTGAGAACCTGAACTCTTGCAGTACCGAGTGAGGTTGTGTGAAGACCTGGTGAGACCCAGTCGTAGAAATACTGAGGGTTGTACTTACGGTTCTGGTACTTGCTCTACTGATGATCTAGGTACCAGTGAGGCAGTGAAAGATGAGGAGTGCACTGTCTTCTTCGTAGAGTGCATAGTTTTGGTAGTCTCTTGCCCAAGTTTCAATGGTACCAAGGCTTCGGTATCATGGACAGTGGAAGCAAAGACTTAGGCATAGAGAATTCCTCAGTACAGAGACCTCTGCAGACGCTTTTGCAGAGTGGAGGATCTCCGGCAGGGTAAACCTTTTTGAATGATCTTTCTGAGGAGACCTGGCACTCATCTTGGAGGCAGGTTTTTCAGATTCACTTGCAGATCTGTCCCTAGAGGACCTGGGAGTGAGCAAGCCACAGAAGCTGATGGGGCACTGTGGTCATTCAGAGGCGTGTGTGTGTGTGTGTGTGTGGTTCTGAGCCCTGATCTGATGTAGGATGAACAGAGCACTCCATCATAAGGAGCTGGAGCTTTTTCTGTGTACTTCTTTGAGCAGCTCTTGAAGCTAGTGCAAATTTTTCACTTAGATGATACATGCGTGTCCCTGAGGCAGCGGATACAGTACAAATGGCTGTCACTCACTGGGGAGGGTTCCTGGCAAGTCAGGCAATGTTTTGAAGCCTGGGGATCTAGATATAGCCCACAAAAAAAAAAAAAAAAAAAAAAAAAAGAGGATTCCTAAGGAAGGACTTTGCTGAGGACGAGGGGTAGGCAAGCCCAAACCCAGCAAAAACAAAAAAGGAATATCCCCACTCAAAAAACCAGGAACAAAATAATGTAAAATAACTAAAGAATAATAAAATAAAGTAAGCAATGGTCTAAAATTGACAAGAAAGGTAGAAGCTGCACTTAGGTAGGCACAACGAATTGCTCCATCTCAGGCTGAGGCAGCTGAAAAAGAATGGAGGGCGGTTCATCAGCAGAGCCCTATACATCTTCAAGTATGGGGCATGAAGATCCAGAGGGTGCATGTGTAAGTTGAATGGGCACTGCTACTGAAAAATCTTGGCTTGAAGGCACATGCACACCTCAAGTGCAAGTAGGGACACTACTCAAAGCAGCAGCAAACTTAGAAGTTGCTCTGTAGCTTGAAGATGATACAGGTAGTGTTTAGCAATCACAGAATTAAAATATATGTAAATCGAAAAGAAAAACATGCAAGTGGTCGAACCAGTTTACATAAAAGCCTACTGAAAATGAAGTACACTTAACATATGCATTTTATTATTTTTTTCATTGTTGTGAAAACACTTCCAAACCTCTTATATATAACTCCTCCACACCACAAGCAACATGTTTTGGAAGACACCAAGATAGACATGCTAGCTGCAATAGATAATTTATCCTATTTACACAAATTCCATGGACAAATACCTGCTTAAGCCCTTACTTAAACGGGGCTCTGTGTGGATACAGGGGTCTACTCCCAGTCCCTCAGGATAGGGGTCTTCACTTGATTTATATATATTAGGGATTAGGCCCATTTTAGGTTTTAAGATTTTAAGGCTCATTTTTCTGACTACCATGTCCAC
The DNA here is from genome assembly GCF_965152235.1 of Eretmochelys imbricata. Lineage (NCBI taxonomy): Eukaryota > Metazoa > Chordata > Testudines > Cheloniidae > Eretmochelys > Eretmochelys imbricata. Next base: position 250,068,371 of record NC_135573.1, read on the forward strand.
AAAGGCAATACAAACTGCAGCAGTTACATATTTTGTTAATCTAGTCACATTTGATGCATTAAAGTATGTCTCTAACACTAAACTCTTGCAAAACTAGTACATTTTATTGGTTAAACAAACATTTTGTAACTTTATACATATAAAACAGGATATTTTTGCTGAAAAAGCAAACATGCACAAGAATATTCACCAGTGTTATTTTCTTCCTATGTTCTTTGTCAAAATACCAAAAGGCCCTACTCTGTGTAACAGATATTTATAGTGACACTTTTGATTCATGCTTTTTTTCCATTAAGAATAATAGCAGTCTTGTAACTGCAACAGAAAGAGAGAAGCACTTTTGAATGGTTCAGTTTTTACAATCCTACCACTGAAATGCAGCAGGGGTTTATTCTGGGTGCAAGGGATTTTTTTTTCAGGATATTTACACCTTTCTTTTCCATCACGCAGTTTCCTTACTTTAGATCCTTCCCAAAGGCCCATTGTAACATACCTACCTATCCTCCTGTCAGGGGCGTAGACACAGGTGGGCCACAGCTCCCCTGATTAACACCCAGTCCCACCCAAATCTGATTTAAAAAAAAAAAAAAGATGGAACCAGATTGCTAAGAGGTGCAGTCTTTTAGTAAAGCTGCTGCTGTCTCATATTGCTCCGTTCGGCTCTGCTTCCTCATCAACACAGGCTCAGATTTCACCCCCACCCCCGTTACTGGTTCCCACTAGCTCTCAGTTCCAAAACTAACAGCCAATCAGGTTCTGGCCAGCACTCACCCCCAGCGTAGAAGGCATACCTCTGGCAATGGGAAGGAAGTAACCAGAGCTGAGTGGTGTGGGATGGAGACGGAGCTTGCGTTGATGGGGAACGGAGCAAAGCCCAGGACTGGGAGCAGAAGGCCGTATGTCAGGTCGCAATGCCACTTCTTGGCCCTACCACCTCTTGGTCACTCACTCAGGGGATGGGCTCTGGTTACAGGGGAGGGGCTCCCAAGTGCCTCTGGTTACTGCCTCTGCATTGGCAGAGATGCAACATGCCTTTCCCCTAGACATGGAGGGATGGGTGGCCGTAGTCAAATACGCAATATAATAATATACAATATAAATGAATTGCTGTGATGTCAGACCTTTGTTCACTGCCCACCACCACAAGCTGGGGCCCAACCAAATTTCCACTGCTAGCTAAACCACTACCTTCTGGCCAGAAGTGGCTCAAAAAGCTTCCTTAAGTGATGAGCTAGTCACCAGATTTTAATTTATTTATTTATAATGGTTGTGTAGGCAGAGAGACTTTTTCTGTGGTATTATGTGATGGAATAAATCTGTACAACCACAGTGACAAACCTCTAATAATAGAAATCCCAAGAGAGTCTCAACTTAAACAGTACCACAATGAGGTAGGAACAGATCCTGGTTTACCTGAAATCTTCTATCGTATTCACAAAACTTGTTAGCCAAATATGCATAGAAGGGGTTATATGTCTTCTCCTGTAGGCAACAGTCAACGAGAACATGAACAATCTCTCTCTCTTGCTGATCTTTAAGTCCAAGCCTGCAATATCAATAACAGTAAAAAATAATTAACTGAGTTTAAACAAAATCTAACTGCCTTAAAGTAAGAGCCACCGGTAATTTCTCTAAACTAAGACGACCATCCTATTGCAACTGAAATGGAATCCTTAAAGGTTTAAATTGAAATAAGTTGTCAGCAGTATAGGACAGCAGTTTTGTCATGGAGAATAACATTATGTATGCAGCATGACCGAGTGACCCAAACAATCCTGGGCAAGAGGAGAATGAGACATTCTGTCAGCTTCTGTGGAGCAAAATGAAGGTGACTTTCCATATTTGCACTTCCTGTCAGAAAGTGATAAGCAGTGGCACTGCAATCATGGATAGCTAGTCTGTCCTCCCATCTTCGGGAGGAGTCGTATTACTGTGGCAAGAGCTGAGGCCTGGAGAACTGAGATGAACTGTATAGGGAAGAAGATAAGGAATGAGCTAAAAGCCTTGGGATCCCCACTCAGATTGGCTAATATTCTTTACTATGATTTTGGGAGGAAATGGCTGCTTTTATATACATCCTTGCCAGGGTTAATGGGAACAGACAGGACCCGGAGCCCTTAAATTCTAGGAAAAAGCTATGACTGAGAAAGAATACATCTTTAAAACCTTTTTTGGTTGATGATATGAACTTTTTTATCTCTTGGTCACCAAATCAAATCTACTCCAGATAGTGAATTGAAAATAGTGATTAGCTGGTGGCTGGGTTATCTAAGTGAAATGAGTTTGGTGGGTTCAGTCCAGTTCCTAATAGAAAATGTCTACTTTAAGAATACCAACAATAATTCCAAAAACACAATCTGCACTTATTGGCACACTCATTGGCTGCCTCAGTAGAAAGACCAATGACTGAATTGCCTTCTCGCTCGTACAGCTGGCCCAACTAAAAGAGGATTCAGACCCACTGGCAAATAACAGTACTTTGTGCTGCACCTGTTCTGCAAATAAATATGATTTAGTCCTGAGTGCTGTCAAACATTTGGCAGCACTAAAACCAATTTAAAAGAAAAATGCTTAGTGTTACAATATAAAGAGTGTCAGTCACAAAAATTATTTGTATCACTTTGAAATTGGACTTTCATCTGGCATTCATGTGACTGAACTGTCCTGTCTGCCTAATTTTAGAATATAAGCTCCGCTGGGTCTTCCACACAGTGCACAATACAGTGCAACCAAATTTTAGTTAGTAAGGATCTAAGTAATCTTAGATGGTTGTGTACTTCTCAAGAGATCTGCCACTGTGGAGGACAGGATGAGAAATCAAAATGAACTTGACAAATTGGAGAACTGGTCTGAAATTAACAAGATGAAATTCAATAAAGACAAGTGCAAAGTACTTCACTAAGGAAGAAAATCAACTGCACAGCTACAAAATGGGGAATAACTGGCTGGGCAGTAGTACTGCTGAAAAGGATCTAGGAGTAATAGCAATCGCAAAATGAATGAGAGTGAACAATATGATTCAGCTGCAAAAAAGGCTAATATCATTCTGGGGTGTATTAACACAACTGCAGTATGTAAGACATGAGAGGTAATTGTCCCACTTTTCTCAGTACTGAAGAGGCCTCAGCTGGAGTACCGTATCCAGTTTTGGGGCCACACTTTTAGAAACAATAGACAAATTGGAGAGCAACCAAAATGATAAGAACGTGACCTATAAGGAAAGGTTTAAAAAACTGGGCATTTTACGTCTTAAGAAAAGAAGACTGAGAGGGGACCTGACAACAGTATTCAAGTGTATTAAAGGCTGTTATAAAGAAGACACTGACCAATAGGTCTCCATGTACACTTAGGACAATAAGTAGTGGGCTTAATCTGCAGCAAGGAAGATTTAGGTTACATAGTAGGAAAAACTTTCTAATGATAAGGTAGTTAAGCATTGGAATGGGCTTCCAAGAAAGGCTGTGGAATCCCCATCACTGGAAGTTTTTAATAAGAGGTCAAACAAACGCCAGTCAGGGATGGTTTAGGTATGCTTGGATCTGCCTCAGTGCAGGGGGCTGAACTAGATGACCTCTCAAAGTCCCTTTCACCCCTATATTTCTATGATTCCACCATAGAAACCTAGAGTCCTGGGAAGATACTGCTGAAGTAGCTCACAATTAGCAGCAGCAAAAGCTTGATATTAACTCCCAAAAGGCATTAGCAAATAGTAAACAAAATTTGAAAAAATTTGAAAATATATTTCAAAATAAATTCAAACTTTTAAAAGACAAGGATGGTCTTTTTTGATATTCAGAACTACGAGACTAAAGTTGTGATTAATGCAGTGCACAACAACATGATACTTTATCTAAGTGGTGTGCAGGCCAAGTTTAAAACAGCCTATATTCACTGCTGCTTCACCTAAATTCTGGCCAGAAAGTTTCTGAGTCATATTACAGTAAAAGCCGTGTTATCTGGCATGTTGGGGAAATCAGGGTTGCTGGTTAGGCAAAAAGTATGGATAACTAAGAGGGCTCAAGACTGGCGGTCTGGGTGTGGGACACAGACTCTGGGAGGAAGTTTGGGTGAGGAAGGGGGCTCGGGGCAGGGGCACGGGAGAAGTTTTGGGGAGGCGGATCTGGGCAGTGCTCACCTCGTGCGGCTTCCCGCAAGCGGCGACATGTCCCTGCTGCTCCTAGGTGGAGGCGCGGCCAGGTTGGTCCACGCGTTGACCCCACACTGCCCCAAGCGCTGGCTCTGCAGCTCCCATTGGCTGGGGACCATGGCCAATTCGAGCTGTGGGGCTGGTGCCTGCAGGTGGAGGCAGTGCGCAGAAACGCCTGGCCACGCCTCCGCCTAGGAGCAGCAGGGACAGGTCGCTGGTTGTGCCAAGGTGAGCGCTGCCTTGATCCAGCACCCCAAAATGCCAGTTTCTAGAGTTTTTTGGTTTATAAAGTGCTAGAAAACACAGCTTTTACTGTACCTTGAGTATCACAATTCCTAAAAATGTTTTAATTTTCTATGTGACAGCATCAGAAAGTCTACTATGTCAAAGAGAGCTAGAACTTTTCCATCCTGCACAAATCTATTGTACACCCATGGTAGTCTAGCTGATGGATCTGTTAGTGGCTCTATCAGCAAGCATGATAATAAGCACAGCTTTCTGTATGGATTTCTCAGACACTTCCCTAAAAGACTGACCAACAAGGAAATTTAGATTTCTATAATTCTGGAAAACATGTTTATGTTTATCATAATCCTTATTTTAGCATATTCTTCTATGCCACATTCTTTCTGATTACAAGGGCCTTCAGTTGGTATTAACACATACCTCTGCAAAAAAAAAAAAAACCAAAAAACACACACACACCAAACAGGCTACTGTAATGTATTCTAGGTATTTTTCAAATAGTTTTTACATCATCCAAGTCTGTGTGTACATCACTTTGTACACACGTGTTTAAATAGCCAGTACTAAGTCAAGGACTGATTTCCAAATAAAACTGCCAGACCTCTGCTATGGTAACAGCTAAGTTTTTGCAATAGAAAAGGCTGTACCAAAGTACCAAAAAGACTCCATCTCAGTCTAAAAATAAAGTTGTATTTTACAGAAACAGCGTAATGGAATTATAGTTGACTTTACCAAAAAGCTTATTTTGATTTGATTTGCAAATTAAGCTGTTGCTTGCCATTCTGGCAAAGGTTACTCCCTTTGATTTATATAACAGTCGCAACAAAGCCCAGACCCAATCTCTCCCTTACCAGTCACCACAGACCTCTATCAGAGCTGTAACAGACGACACATTCAAAATGAGGTTCAGTTTTAACTTCTCCCTGATTGCACTGCTTTCTTCCATGGCATCATTCCTATGGCTGACAACATCTTGGCCCATTCTCCCCCATCTGATTAGCAGCTCAGTTCTGCTGCACTGCTTGGCCCCTTCTCCACTCCTTACTCCTGAGCCAGATCAGTTTTCTTTGCTCCATTCTCACTTAGTCCCTCTGGGCACCTTCCCATCTGGCGAGACTAGCAGTTCTATGCTGCTCTGCCTGACGTCACTTACCCTGTTCACAACTTCCCCTGCTCTCCCTGAGTGGCAACCAGGCAACCTGAAAAGTTTCCAACCCAGATAGCACTTCTATTTGTCCCTGGATTTCAACAGGATCCTGGTGTGTACTTACTTCAAAAGTTTTTCAAATGCATCCAAAAAGTCTTCACTAGTCATCAAGACACAAAATATATTTCTCCTGATGTCCGTGTTCATTCGCTGCTTACGAGCAAGCTCCAGTATCTTTGAACTCATCTGAAAAGAAACACGTTTAAAGAAACATTTACTAACGATAACATTTACTTGCTATAGGAAACCTATTTCAGTGAAACTTTTCTGATATGATTATATATACATACCTGGAATGAGTTGTGAAGCAACAGTCCAAAGACCTAGTGACCTTACCACTGGAGATGAACATAAGGAGTATCAGGACTTGGCCTCCATGCAGTGAGATCAGATAACTGACCAGCAAAACTGGACTGGAAGTGATGAAATGAGCAGTCCTTTTCTAAGTGGCCATGCCCTTCTCACCATGTTTCTATGCACTTTTAAAAACAGTTCACCCATATGATTTCTAGGGGTACAGCTGGCCCTACCTATAAGGCTACAGACTGTGGAATCCATTTCCAATTTGAGTCTGCCTTTTCCATTTCACATGACAGTGCACCACAAAGTCGTTTACAAATCCGCAAGGTGGAAGAGACAATTTCAGGGCCAGGGCAAGCGTAAGTCCAAATAATAACCGCAGTATCACAAGGATATTTGTTCATGTTTCTCAAAGACAAAATTGCCTTGGCACTTTCAATAATTAATAGCAATCTTCACATTTACCTTTCCAACAGGCAATTTGTGCTGAGTTTTGCTGCTAGTACCATCAATCATTGGTGCTCCACTCCAAGATGACCCTACTATCCACCAACGGCCAACCTGGTCAGCATTGAGGAGAGATTCCAATGACACACGAAGTTGAGTCTCTCTTCCAGAGCCACTGTTGTGAACCTTTTATAACAATAAAATGTTTTCAGTTTCAAAGAGACTTATTTTCCCCTAACAAAGGGTTTAGATCATGGCATAATTTAACACATTTCCCGACTATGCTCTCAGATTTTCTCCCCACAACCTCTCTCTCCAAACAAGATCTGCCAAAATCAACATACTCTCATTTATTTTGATTTACAACACAAGAGCGTGCCTAAATCCAGGAGCTCGTGGCATTTAAAAAAGAAAAATGAATTCCAACCAAAAAGACAAAGCCAGTGGGTTATCTCCATCCACAAACTCAACAACTTTGTTCAAATTCTAATCTAGAGTTGTAAATTAAAAATAAACTGTAATGTCCGATTTTCTAATGGACATTTTTGTTCACATAAAATCACCAAAAGTTCTGTACAGTTAATACTTGATCAAGAAACGAGTGGAAGGGAAGAGATGTTACAAGTGCACTAGCAGAGCTGTGTAAAAGGTTCTATAGCACCTGCCTGCAACATGTCTGGCTCTAGCTTACTGTATTAAATTCCTGACATCTGTGTTCTGTATTTACACAAATTTCAGAAAAAAAAGCCCAACAGTGAACCAGAAGAGTGACTTAATGGTGTAAGCCTCATATCTAAGATACATGGACTCTCTAGAACCAAAGTAAAATCCTGAGGAGAATAGCAGCTTCTCAATCTGCAGAGGTACATATTTTATTGTGTGGGGTTTTTCAGGTAAGATCTTAAAAATGAATGGCCTGATTCTCAAAGGCTGAGCATTCACAAATCCTGCTGAAGTCAATGGGAGCTGCAGGAACTCAACACCAGGGATGATATCTTGGTCTGCTCTACACAAACATCAAAAGATCCCACAAGACTGCCTGTAAGCACAGGGATTTGTCTCAGTGTCCTTGGATAAAAAAAATGTCTTTCTCTAAATGTTTTGCACTGTGATGGGTGCTGACTAACATCCAGAGATGGCTGCATTTCAGTGGTGTTCTCTGTATACAGTCCGTAAAGTCATTTGAAATTCTTGGGGACAAAAGGCACTTTTCACAATGTATTGTTCAACCTGCGCTGTTACACAAATTCCAAAGTAATATTAGCAAGTCATCTGGTCTACAGTATTTTACTAGTAGCTTAAAAAAGGATCTTGCAATTACTTCCAAAAGTATGATTTAGGAGAAGTAACAGCGCCCACTAACATACTAAAAAACGTTTTTACCAGTGTTCTCTGCAGCTTGCGCAACTTCTCAACTGGCTCAGGGTCATAACCTGGGATTTTCCGCATGTCATTGTTTTTTAGTGCCAGCATCGTCTCTAGCATAAAGCGAATCTATGGGTAAAAGAAACAACAGTATGGCAGACGTGCTGGAAAAAAATGTTATTTAACAAGTGGAAAATGTATCTTGAACGTATTACTGCGCATTCATAAGCATCTCACCTAGCAATACATTCTGGAATCTAGATTATGACCTCACAAATAAAGAATACTAGCTAAAAACCAATATTCATTTTAATTCCCACTACATGTATTTGTGCTAAGTTTAAATTCAAATCTAATTTTGCTAAACAATACTACAGCTGTTGAATTATTTTGGACTTTTAAGTGTACAAACTGTATTATTCCATGAAGTAGATGCATCATCATTTGCATAACACACAAAGCAGACAACTGTTTCAGGGCATGCTGGTGTCTATGCTCTGAGAACAAACTTTTAAGTGCTCATTATTTTCTATATGTTAAGTAAGCTAATGCAACAATAATCTAATTGGATGCTAACACTATCTTAAGGTCTAATCAGACTATCGCATGAAACAATTTTAATAGATAAACTTAAATACAAAAATTAAACAATTTGGCAAATTAACAGATTCAACCAAGTCCCTGATGAATTCTGTTCACGCTGGGAAGTTTGTGCCCAAACGTATTCAAAATGCATACATACTCTAGACTGGTCCTGAAATTTCTTCCCCACAGCATTTGCTTTGTTCTGGGACTCACTAATCAGATCCTTCAGGGCCAAAGCATCATCTTTTCTCAAGGAAAAGCCCACATTTTTCAGAAGGAGCAGAATCAGTTCAATGTCCTTTTCTGTAAAAGTGCTAACAAGTGTCTTGAGAATATCAAAGATCAGCAGCGAATGCACTACGTGAAAGTTATACAGATGGCCAATCAAGGCAAACAGGTTATCGCATTCTTTCCCTTCAGTGTCACTTTTGTAAAATTCATCAGATTTCCTCACCACAGCCTCCAAAAAGTGAGCACCAACCTGGCAACAGTTGTATGAAAAGAAAAAGAATATTAGAAACCAATTAAGCATTTTGCATATGTAGACCCCCCCACCCCCGCAATTTTACCTGCAAAAAGCATAAGCAATGGGAAACAAACAAAAATTAGATTATAGGAAAACTGTTGTTCCCATCAGCCAACATTGATTTTCTATATGAACTCTAAGCTATCAGTTCCATACATATTTTTTAAGAAACATTATTTGCCTGGTATCCATTTCACTTTACTTGAAATTATGTATTTACATATATAATCCAGTTATCTTTTTATACCTTTATTTGGTAGTAAAAGTAGGCTTGATGAAATCAAGCTAATGACTTACTAGAAAAGATTTGTTTAGACAACGAAAACTGGAAACATTTCTCAATGCAACATAGATTGCCATGCTCCCAGCTGCCAGACTAATGCTACTCATTATCACTACGTTCAGGCTACGTTTTAGTCATGGGTATTTTTAGTAAAAGTCACAGACAGGTCACGGGCAGTAAACAAAAATTCACAGCCTCTGACCTGTCCATGACATTTACCATATACCCCTGACTAAAACTTGGGGGGTGGGAAAGAAGATAATTTGCCCGGAAACCCGCTGGTGCTGGGGGAGGGTGGCGGCATGTGGCCCCGGAAACCCGCTGGTGCTGGGGGGGCGCAGGCAGCAGTGCGTGGCGGAGGATCTCTGCTGGTGCTAGGGGGGTTGGTGGGGCCAGCAGGCTCCCTACCTGGCTCTGCGCCTCCTCCCCCGCAGCAGCAGAGTTTGGGTGTGGGAAAGGGGTTGGGGCCTGGGACGAGGTGAGGAGGGCTCTGGTTGGTGCTTACCTGGGGGGCTCCCTGGAAGCGGCGACATCCCCCTCGCTCAGCTGCTAGGCGGAAGCATGGACAGGCAGCTCTGCGTGGTGCCTCCTCCTGGAGGCACCGCCCCTAAAGCTCCCATTGGCCGTGTCCCAGCCAACCCCCTGCCCCCTCCCACACCCAAACTCTGTTGCTGCGGGGGTGGGGGTGAGGGGAGGAAAAGGGGGCGCAGTGGCCCGAGACTGCCCCAGCACAGACCGCTGCAGAAGTCATGGAAAGTTACGGAATACGTGACTTCCGTGACAAACTTGCAGCCTTACTCAGTCATTTTCATACTAGGAAACATCTTATGCGCCATACAAAAATAAACCATATATGGGTAAAGATTCACTTTTTAGATTAAAAACATTATTGGCCAGGAAAAGCCTGATAACAAGAAAAGCACTTTTTTCCAGCTCCTGGTTATACTTAGCACTTAGTACTTAGCACGACTGCTTGTCTTCCTACTGGAGATAAGAGTCAGAGTCAACTTGCCAAACAGATACAATATGGGAAAAATTACCCAGAAAATGACAGACCTCTTTATATTTATTTACAGAAAACTGAGCCTACAAAAAAGTGTGCCAAAAATATACATTTAAATTGTGGACTGATCACCTGTCAAATATTCATTTTTTAAAATTGAGTTACACAATTAAAAAAATTGTTATAATGTTAATGTTGCAGCTAAAATCAGTCAGGAAATGTGTAAAAGTTAAGGTTTCAACAGCAATGCTGACTTGGTTGCATTACACTGCCAGAATGGTTTAAGGCGTACATTTTATGGCACACTGATATGTCAAGCTGCATGTTCAACAAGAATGAACAGGAGTATTATGTACATGCTGCATAGCATACAAACATTGCTACAAGACCTTAATTTTTGCATTTTCTGAATCAATTTTAACTGCAACCTTAATGTTACCTTATCACAGTTTTGTGCATTTAATATCCTGTATCTTTTTCAAAGAACAAACTTGAGTGCTTAATAATGCATTCAAGTAGTCCCAATTAGCTTCTGAAGTCTACATCACAACTAAGTCAATGGTCTACGTGAGAGTCTAGAAACTGGTTGACTACATTTAATAATTTTAAAAACTTATAAAAAGATGGGGGTTACTATGAAAACAGTGCCAAAATTTTCAAGTCAAATGTGGGTTAAGAACCACCCTTTAAAGGAACAAAAGGAGTAAAAATAAATTTACTATAATGCAAAGGTTGCACATAGAAAAGTTAACATGATTGTGCCCCTCTGATATTTAGTTTGTTTTTTAAAACAGCTAATACAGAAATATTTCCAGCTCATCAAGGTCAACACATTACAGACGTAAGAACTACTTGAATATATCTTTTATATGAGTTCTTTCAATTATGTTTCTGCATTACAGAATCAGAATAAAGCTTTATGGGAACAGCATCCTGAAACAGCTCATTGTCTCTTGGCAAAAGTTTCAGTGAAATTATCTAAACTCCTGCAATAACTTCCCTTTGACATTACCTGTTCCAACATGTCCTTCATATTAGCAGACAAAGATTAAGTTTATTTTGACCTGATATTGTCAAGCCTGAAAATACAACCAATCCTCAAAAAGTTGCTTGGTGTGTGTCAAATGCCCTGATCCTGCAAACACTTATAGCTGCAAGCCAACCCACTGACTTCAGTGGGACTACTCACATGCATGCGTAAGTGTATGTAGGATCGGGCTTTAGTGGGGTTCCTCAGATGCAGGTGGATTTTTTTACTCTAAAATGGTTTTAATGAATTCTGTAGTTGGATATATAGGACTCAAGAATGATGTTCTAAAGTAGCCATAGAACAGGACTGGATAATTGTAGTTAAAGATAGAAAAAATAGTAGCTTTAAGAAATTTTTCAACATACAGATAGATGCAGGTAGGAATATATGGCACTAATGGTCTCAATGAGATATGTTACACTTTATAAAGGTGACCAATAATTTATAGAAGAAATTACTCATTCAGATGCAGTAACAAGCATACGTGCTTGTCACTTGCGAGAGCCTACTAAACCATAACTGCAACCACAAGTCAGCCCATATTGCTATATAGTGAGGTGTAATTTCAGAGACACCATATACTTACGTTCTAACAATTTCAGAAACCACACATTCAAAAAAGAACCTGGATAAAGCACCATAGAAAGTACTGTGCAACGTGATTAGAAAATAAAACAAGCCCAGGCAAAAAGTTACCTCAATTCCCACAGTATGATGAAGAATGCTGACCAAAAGGACATGCTCCATCATCAATCTAACTGGCATTACGGCTGCAGTAACACAAGCATTCATAAGAACATCTGTTAGAGTTTCATTCATGTCCTTTCTACTGTTAGTCATGTATAGCTCTTCCAACTGTCCACTTATGGAGGCCAAATTTGGTTCACTCAACCTATTGGGAAATAAAATTCAGTGTTTGCTTTAGCTTTCCATTTCTTCTTTCTGAGTATATATCCCCACTTTTTTTTCAATTTAATATTGCTTTTAATCCAAAACAACAAATGTTTTATTTTTAATGTTTTAATCTTTTATTCAACTAGTAGCTCAAAAAGAAAAAAGGGACAAATATTTGAAACAGATTTTGGACCTTTCCTGTTCATCAGAATAATTCAGATACCCAAATATTTAGTTCACATCTTCTCAGGAGATACTGTATATAAAAATGAAGTAGTAGTATTCGCAAAAAGTTGATGATGCTAAGCGGTGATGAGCAAAAGACTGTCAGATGCACAAAAGACCGTAACATACCATATCTAAAATCCAAAAGTACTCATCCTCATGTTTGTAATATATTCAGTGTAGTTATAATGAATTCTTATTCTGCATACCAATGGATCATAGCCTGCGTACCAGCCGGAGAACCACAGGCACAGACTAAAATTAATGTCAACTGAATGTTTTTATATAAAAGCCACAAATAAATATATGGTAATGCACAATTATTGCTATAAACCTATTCTTCAGTAGTATAAGATACACACTTCTCCTGAGATTCAAGGCTCAGCAATTTTAATAGTATTTTTTTTAATGCTCTTACTTCTTTCATGTGCAGATTGTACAAATTAAGGGCCTGATTCTACAATTTTTTTTTAAACCACACATAGTCCCACTGATGTCCATGGAATTATGTTTGGCCTACAACATCTAATAGTATTTGTGGAATTCAACTCAAAGTTTTAAATTCACTTATCAATCAATACATATCTTCTTTAATAGATTTTTCAACTTCTATAAATGTACTTTCTCCAAAATAATTGAGAATAAAAAAAGATACTGTCAAAGATGGCATGCACAAAATTTGACTTTTATTTTAAAAAATCAGTTTGCAAGAAAGAACTCATACCCACTCCCCTCTCTGGCTTCAGCAGTGGCTGCTGTAAACACAGCCTAATAATTAAACAACTTTCATGTGTTATATTACCTGTTAATTAGTCCTTTCACGGTTTTCTTCAGTCTTCCCAGTTCTTCCCTCTTTTTGTCATCCATTGTCTCATCAACTCTTCTCGCTGGAGGGGGAACATACATCATAGCTCTATGGCAAAGACTCTTATCAAAAGAGAAAAACAAGAAAATAGGGCAGCGTGTTACAAAAAAAAAATCTTATTTAAAAATAAATTCATATTCATTTGAAAGTATCTTTTAATTAAATATAAGAAATGGGGTTATTAAGTATACCATAGGTTTATTTCTAATCACTATGAAGCTTTTTTAATTGTAATTCAACACCCGTAGTACAAAATTATGCTAAAGGAGCTAACTTGAACAGCATCCAAAAAAGAAACATGCACCAGCTTATCACTTAGGATCAACTCAAATCAAGGTCCCAATTCGCCAAGAACTCAATGGGAATTATGCAAGCCTTCCAAAAAGTGTGCTTGGGCCCCAAATGTACCATCTGTGTTCACAAATGCACAATTCAATACTGTATCTGATACATCCTCCGTCAGCAATGGGATAAATGGTCTGATAGGTCTTTTCCATTGCTAGCTTCTGTAGGCCTACTGGTATGCTGAAACTATGACAGCAAAATCATAACAAGAACCTCCATATACATTTCAAGGTTTATCAATGTTCATGCTTCAGGGCACTGCCCTATCCCCATAGCGTCAGGAAACGTCACCCTGTAATACATAGCATAAAATTGTCCTCAGTTCATCAGTCTACTGAACATAGCATGTCTTCGTCAGGACAATTTCCAATCCCTTACAAAACTCAGATCCGAAGTGAAACTTCATGAGAAGGGTGCAAAATTGTATTTGAAAAGCCTGAAGCTATTTGATGCAAAACCTGCCCCCAACGTACCTGCTCTTCTCTGGAGGTCTTGGCTTTGCAGGGTTTATGGTCGCCACAATCCTCTAGAGACATGGGCAACTTTCTGCTTCCTTTCCGCTCATCCTCCCAGTTTCCTTCCATATCGACCTCCCCTGAGGTTTCTAAAGTGTCCTCCATCCTCCCCTCCTCTTCTTCCTCCTCCCCATCTAGCTCCCCCTCCTGATCACCATCTAGGGACTCCAGGTCTAGATCCTCCTTATCAACTTCATCCTTCCCCTCATCCAGATCTAGGGGCCCCTCATCAGCCGCCTCCTCCTCCTCGCTGCTCTCCTCATACAGGCCGCAGAGGGTGGCCTCGGGCTCCAGGGCCCCCAGCACGTAGCCCAGCCCATCCCGGGCGAAGCTCTGCGGCAGGGAGGAGGCTCCCGCCTTCCTGCGCTTGCTGAGCCCCAGGCGCCGCTCCAGCCGCCGGATCTCCTTCTCCTCCTCCTCGTTGGCCGCCAGCAAGGCCCGTTTCCGCGCAGAGGCCGCCGCGGCGGCGCTGGCTCCCTTCTGGGGCAGCCGCTTCGCTGCCTCGCGGGGGCGCGGCCGGCGCTGGTGTCCCCGGGGCGGCGAGGCCGGGGCCGCGCCGGGGAGGGGGCATTGCCCCACGCCCTGCGTCTGCCCGCCCCGGCCAGCCCCTGACTCGCCCGGCCCCTCACCGACGACCGGCTCCTGGTGGTGCAGGCGGCGGCGGCTGCGCTTGAGCCTGCGCTTCTCCTTCCTCAGCTCGCGGCGGCTCCTCCTGCCCCGGCCCCCCGCGGGCTGGACCCCGGGCTGAGGAGGGGAGAGGCCCCCGGCCGCCTGTACGAACTCCCGCACCGCCAGCCGCAGCTTCTGCAGCCTGCCCGGCTGCCGGCTTCCGCCGCGGCCACCTCGGGCCCCTGCCGCCCGCGCCATGCTCCCCGCGGCCGGGCCGACCGTCAGGCTCCGCGCCGCCCGGGCGCCGCCATCTCGGCCAGGCGGCCGCCGCCCGCTTCCGGCGCGCTGGGCCGCGGCCTGGGGCAGCAGCGCCACCTGCTGGGGCGGCCCGGGAGGGGGCAGCGGGGCGGGACTGTCGCGCGGGGCTCGTGGCCCTTATCGCGGCTGGGGCAGGCCGCAACAGCCTTGTAGCATTCTGTACCCCCCTTTTTAAATGGGTTGAATAGTAGTGAAAGGCACAGCTTGGACAGACCAGAAGAATGAAGGTCTCTAATAACAGAAGAGGTAGTGCAAACTTGAGGTTGGAGCCTAGAGGATTATGTGGGGGAGATGGAGCGGTAGGGTATCCTGAATGAGGATTCACTCCCGCAGACCCTGCCTTCTGTTTTACCCAGCTGTTCCTTCCTGAGCCTCTGTCTCCGAGCCTTCTGGCTGCTTTCTCCAGGCTTACAGGGCTCCAGCAAAGAACTGACATTGGGGGAAGAGAGACAATTATCTTTGCATTTGGTTCCAACACACAGCAGCCCCAGTAGTTGGGTGGAATCGCTGCAGGGAAAACCCTGCTGCTTTTTGTTAGTTACCTTATTAAGTTAGAACTGATTCAGGCACGCAAGAAATCTTTTACAGAAATCTTGCATTTTCTGTTTTCAAGGTTATAAATAAAAAAAGGTGGGAGAGGAATTTCAGGTTCCATCTAGACATTATCTAACCCCACATGTGGGGCCTGTTCTTCTAATTTGAGAGAGCCTGAGAATAAAAGAGGAGTTCACTATCCATGCCCTTGGTGCCACTGCTGAGACTGCCAACAAGAAGACCAATTGCCAGCTTTGTATTATTTTTATCCCTTGCAAGTATCCTGCAAGTGGACTCTTTGTACCCGGGCTCCTGGCTCATCTCTATAAGGTCTTGTCCAGGCGAGTGCTGAATGAATATTTGTATCCAGTTCTGGCTGAAACTTTAATGTCTCATTAATTTCCAGAAGATGATTTTTGTCCCTTCTGTGCATTTTCCCGTTTTTAGTCATTACATCATACGTCCTACGTGACACTTGCTTCAGAACGCAGCGCTCTTGTTCCAAGATTGAAAGGCCTTTATGCATAATACATTTCTCCTTCAGTGGCACAAGATGTTCTGTTGATTTGTCAAGCATTTCCTTTGTTATATTTTAAACTATATTTTTATGCGCAAATTCATTCTTATTCTGCTCATGCATGCAAAACTCCTATGCGATTTGCATCCTATTAGTAGCTTTGCTGGCAATAATCTGTATTCCAGAAGCCTGGGATGCTAGACAAATATAGCTGATAAGGAATGAGTAAACATTTGATGCCTTTTCCAGCCATCTCTTTAAAATTTGTACCCTCCTTCTGTCTTGTCGTGCTTTGGCATTCAGGGGCTAGTAATGACTCAAAATTGTGATCATACAGTCTGTCCTTCTGTATAACAGAGACCATAGAACTTTCCCAGAATAATTCCTCGGGCATATCTTTTAGAAACAAATCTAACCTTGATTTAAAAATTGTCAGTGATGGAGAATTCTCCACGACCCTCGGTAAAGTGTTCCAATGAATAGTTACTCTCACAGATTACACCATCTCTCAAAAGAGTCTCAGAGAAAGCCAAACTACTCAATATTTGAGTTCTTTCCTTACTTCATATTTCAATACAAAGTCTGGAAGGCATATTTTGACTGAATGATATGTTACATTCAGAAATTTGAATGAAAATGGGCATTTAGCTTTGGCAATGTATATATATAAAAATAAAAAATGGAATTATGTTTGTAAAACTAAAATAGCCACCTTGTCAGAATTTAAAAAAAAGCAAAATTTCAAACAAATTCAAACATCAACAACAATTAAGTTTAACATTGCATAAAACAAAGTAATATTTTTTTCATGAACTAATTCACTAGTTTTGCACAACTCTGACAGCATTCTTGAACTAATAAATTGATGCACATATTTCAAATACTTTGCTAAAATGCTGTGGATCATTGTTTTATGACTATTGTTGATGAACTTCTATTGCTAGTGAATATAGATTTCACAGTGCATTAGGGTATGGACAATATGGCAGTCCCTTGCAAATTGAACTACTAGTGATTAAAAATTCCCTTGTGCTTAGTAGTTTCACTACCCTTTCTAACTTTCTTGCCATGCATAAGCACCCATCATATTTTCTAACCATCATGCTCAGATTAGCAACCAGAGCAGCATTACAAATTGTGGGAGCATTTTTGGGGGTGGACTTCATATGGATAGTGACACAAGCAACAGACAGCAAGTAGCAGAGACATGATGACATGATTCATTGGAAAGGACTTCAAACAGATGTGTTGTTCTTGTGTATTTGTGCTTGCTATGGAGATCTTCTTCATCAGTAAACTTTCTCTGAAACTTTTTCTGGATTTTGTTTTTTTAGATTGATCTCTAGAAAAGGAGAGTTTTCCTTTTACCTTGGCTTCTGCTACTCTCTCCTGACTACCATACCAGATGGCATGGTGATGGTGCCATGTAATTACCTAAGATAGGTAGATGTTGGCTCTTTTTTTAGTTTGTCATTGTGAACCTCTTAATATTTCTAACCATAGGAAAAGGCTCAAGCAGTGTTAGTGGAGGAAAAGGGCTGCTTCTTCCTAAATATGCATGAGTACCAATTTGTCTGAGTAACTACAGTATTTAAGTTGAAGGATTTGTGCCAGAATGAAATTATCTAAATAGCCAGAGCTTCTCATAGCAGCATATATTATCAATGGGATCCACAATAGCTGCCTAGCTTGCTACCTGCATTCTCAAGAGGTTGCATCTGTCCCTGTGTCATGCTCTCAGAGCATTCTGTGTAAGAGCCCCTTTCTTTTGGAATGCTCTCCCCAAATAAAGTGTCAAAACAGGCTCAATTTGTTGACCTATACGTGCTATGAACGCTGTCTGTTTCAGTGGGCAGTGATGGGAAAGTGTGATGGGGGTTTTAAACTGGGTCACATGACTGGAGATTAAATGATGTATGGTAGGGTAGAAGGAAAGAGAAGTGTGGCTGCTTTGAATGGTTCTGTTTTGTAACTTTTATTCCTGACAACAGTTAGGCTGTCTGTGTGTTGAGACCACTGCCTATCAGGCTGACTCCTTGCACTGCCCCATCTGTGTGCATCCATCTGTAGTCTCTTGTCTTATACTTAGATTGTAAGATCCTTGGGGTGGGAACCGTCTTTTTATTCTGTTTGTACAGTGCCTAGCACAATGGGACTCTGGCCCACGACTGGGGCACCTAGGTGCTACAGTAATATAACATATTTTAAATGTATGTCAAGGTTGCCCGGAACTTTGGATTTCAGAGGCTGGATGCTCAGCACTTCCTGAAAAACAGGTCTCTCTAGTCAGATAAGTGAAAACTGAGGTACTCAAAACTGATTGTCACTCTGGAAAATCTTAGCCCTGGCCTTATTCCCAGCCCTGCCACATGCTGCCTATGCAGCCTCGGAGAAGTGATCTAACTTTTCTGTGCTGCAGTTTCCTCCTGTGTAAAAAAGGGATAATGCACTTTACCTACCGCATGAGGTACATTATGAATCTAAATTCATTAATCTTTATAAAACTGTTTTATTTCATTGGAAGGAAGGAGCCATAGAAATGCACAGTATTATTATGAATAGTTAGAAGACAGACAAAAATCGTAAATATGTTGGAGGAAGGTAGGAACCCACTTCCCCAATCCACTACAATTTCTATTTTATTATGCCCCAAACTATAAATAGATCATCTAATATGTGACATGGGGCAACTGGAAAAGTATAATCAGAATTACTTTCCTTTATTAAGAGAAATTATGTAGGAATAGTAAGGTTGTACCTAAAAACTAGCTTTTAAATTAGCTGATTTTTAAATATCACAGTTCAAAAACACACAACAGTAAATCAGGATAGCCTCATTAATCAGAATCTCACATTATGGGACTTTGCATTTCCTTTATGAAATTTATATAATTAATGTGTACGTGCCAAGAACTATAATTCTTCCCTCTCTGGGAGACTTAACTCTAAGCTGAAAGTTGACCTACCCCTGGGAACACTTATCATATTATTTTGTCACTTATAGTGTGGTTTTCATAAGAGCTCAAGTGGTAAATATTTAACAAGGGACATTTCCTTTTCCCTCTGTCCTCTCTCCATATTTGTAAAACATATTTATTTTAACATAGGATATGTCATTCTCTGCCCCAATTTCACCCTCAGTGTCAGTCCTTATTTTCATTAAACTATAACTATGGCTGTAATTTTGACATGGCAGTTTTTAGTGGGGGAGGAAGCAAACTCAAGAATAAACAGAAATGAATACATTAATTAAATAAATGAAAACCAGTAACAGTCACTGTTATCTAATGAATATAACCCTTCTAACTGTTTTTAAAATGAAAATAAGAAAAACACATATAAGGGTAAGTATCATGCTACCAGCATAGGAGTGACTATGCAAATAAGAATGGAGCTGGCTGTTTATGCTTATGTTTAAGCCTATGTTTCTTATGCCCAGTGTGAACTACGTATTCCCAGAAAGCCTGAGCAGACTCAGACTGAGTGGAGTGTTCATGCCATTAATAAAAATGCTGTGCCCTTTCTCCAATCAACTTGACTCCAGAATCTTGATTAAATCGTACAGTACGTGGGTCTGATCCAAAGCCCACTGAAGTCAACAGGGATCCTTCCCTTGAGAAAAGAAATGGAAGAAAAAGACATAAAGAATATAAATAATTTAAAATGTTAAAATGGGGTCTAAGAAGTGAATAAATAATAAATAAAATAAGGAGTGCTCCTCTACATGTCAGCCGTACAAAGATCAAAGAGGTATTTTAACATTCCCATGCCCATAATTAATGCGGAGTTCTACATGTGAGTTATTCCAGCTTTCAGGTGGAATAACTTTCATCAGTCAGATGTAATATTCCTGCATACTTGAGAGGTCTGCATATGTATGGACATTTATGTCTGTATGCTTTACACACATTTGTTTGTATAGCAGAAGGTGGCCACAAGTGATAAAGGTTATCTGTCCAGGGGTGAACTATATAGATACAGAACTCATTTCCTTTCTTAGGCATCCACACAAATAGAACAAAACACAGAATTTGGTTCAGTGTTAGTTAAAGCTGCTGTGTTAATTCATCATGGTTTCCTCCCATTTCCACTGCAATATTGATAGAAGTTTGGTCTAGTAGCCTGAGCACAGGACCAGGAACACTTGAATCCTAATCCTGACTCTATTACTGGCTTGCTGTGTGCAAGTCACTTAACCTCCTTGGTTCAATTTCCTCCTGTGTAAAATAGTTATAATAGCATTTACCTACCTCATAGCAATATTGCAAGGATTGATTAGACAATCTTTGCAAAGCACCGTGAAGATGAAAAGTGCTGTGCAAGAATTATTATTATTAGAGAGGTCTGAGATGAAAGGTTCAGATACTGAACTTGATCGTAACTTCTTCAGAGTTGGTAGTGGTGAAGTGGTGTTAGACGCTAAGAGTTTAGTACAAGCACATCTCTATTACCGTCAATTCAGAGAAGGATGCAAAATTTTCCTACTCCACTTTCCTAATGTTGCATACCTGAGCTCAATTTCTCCCATCCTTCAGCAAGAATTTCAGCGAGAAAGTCACTCTCTTGAAGAGACAAATAACAACATAGTTGTCAGGTTTGATTTGCATATTTAAATATGTAAATAAACTTGCTTCTAATTTTTCTTTAGAAGTGTTGGCCTGAGTGCAAATGGAAATTATCCTAGTTCATGCTAAAAGTGAATTTTGATACAACATATCTGATTGGATGTCATGAGTATCTGACACCCTATATTTGTGTGGGATTCTGATGCCAGACAAAAAGACTGGCTAAATTTCAAAAGAATGTAAAACTAGGACTCAGCCTACTAGCTTCCAGACTTCAGGAAGAAATAGAAGTGATTAAGCAGAATGATTAGATTTCTTCAAAGCCAACATGAAACATTATTCTATGGACCAGTGTTTAAGATTGATGTGACCAGCACCCTTCGGATGCAGACTGGGAATGTAGCCATGGAACGATCCCAACCAACACTAATGAGGAAACTGAGAAATTCAAGGTCACTTCTAAACCTAAATGCCTCATACAGCACATTGCAATGCCTGCTTAGATGCTAGACTGACCATAGGTTAATATATTAATGAGGGCCATGATTGTTCTTCTTATATTAAGTAATGTCTGAACAATTATGGTATGAGAATAATCTTGCCCTTATTTCCGATGTTGGATCCTGAGATTGATAATATATTATTATTCTGAAAATAGAACTCAAACACATTACAAGGTTTTATTCTTCGGCAACCTGGGTGAATCAGTATTCATTTCAAAATTACTACATAGCACCTTGAAAAATAATTGGGGGATAAAAAATTGTAATACATCATCATCTTAATTACAGTGAAAATGTACACTGGTGTTTTGTCACTAACCTGCTTAAATCCTGGCATCTTTGTGCCATCTATTACTTCATTTTAATAAAAGCTATGAGCCCCAAATCCTGAAGTTCTTACTACATTTTTATGTAGTCAAAACTCCAGTTTTGCCAGAGTAAGGACTCAGTAATGATGGAGTAAAAACTTCAGCATTTGGCTCTATACTTGTATTAGTATGGTAGACTAGGTATAACTCTCCAATACATATGTGTAGTTTCCAACAAGTATCTTTATATGGAGACAAAAATATAAAGATGCCTCAGTTAGTCTATATCCCAGATGTACATATAAACATAATTTTTCAGTTGTAATGACTTACTTTAGATAACCAATTCTCATGATTCATTCAACCACCAGTCTTAAATGTCTCACCTAGGCTGAGAGAAGTGGTTTCTTTTTGGAGGAGATGCCTAAGTCTGTCCAAAAACTCTTTCTTATATATACAGATAGACAGATTTTTTTTTGTTTTGGGTCCATCTTTTTATGTGTTTATATAATGCCTGGCAATATGGGGCCCAAATCCATGACTGGGATTCTTAGGCATCATCACAATGCTAAGAACTGAATAAATAATAAATTATTACAATAATAAATAAAATAAGGACTGCTTCTTTACATATTAGCCATACAAAGCTCAAAGAGTCCCCATAGCCTGCTGTGTTATGTCTTGTATATATTGTGACAAAGCTCTGTCCTTGCCGCCGTGGGTCCCACATTTCCTGGCGGATTTCGCTAGCCTCAGAGGCTCACCATGACCCTGCATGTAACCCTTCTGTCTCTAGAGACAAGGGTCACTGTCTACTGAGCCATTTTCATCATAAGCCAGTGAGGGAGGTGAGGTGAAGTTATCCTTCCTTGCACAGTCTCTGTTGTCTCTCAGTCTCAGTGATTAATCAGGGGGCAAAGGTGGGGGGGAGGGAGCCCGGGCCCACCCTCTACTCCGAGCTCCAGCCCAGGGACCCTAATAGTATCAGCTATGGTAGCTGACCTCTTAGAAACATGACATGTACAATTCCCTGGGCTACTTCCCCCACAGCAGCCCTCACTTCCTCAAGCTCCACTTCACCCTTACCTCAGGGCCTCCTTTCTTGTGCCTGATATGGTGTGTACTACTCAGCCTCTCCAACAGAGCAACTTCCTCCCACAGCTCCTGACATGCATCCACCTGACTAACTGGGAGGCTTTTAACTAGTTTCAGCCAGCCCCTGATTGGCTTCAGGTGTCCCAATCAACCTAGCCTTCTCCCTGCCTTCTGGAAAGTTCTTAATTGGCCCCAGGTGTCTTAATTGACCTGGAGCAGCTGCCATTTCACTTATCCTGGTACCAGGGATTTGTTTAGCCTGGAGCTAATATATTTCCCACTACTTTTCTATAGCCATCTGGCCTTGCCCCGTCATAATATATATCAAGCTATAACACAGTAGGCAGTGGGGACAGCCTAATAATAATTAAACTTCAACTCTCTCTTCTTTATAAAGCCCCAATCTTGATCCCACTGAAGTAAACTGAAGTTTTGCCACAGAGTTCAATGGTAGCAGAACTGAGCCTAAATATGAAGAAAAAGAGCAATAATACATTAATATGAAAAAAAAATTTTTTAAAATATAAAAATGTGTGCCAAATATGCACAATATCTGCCCCACTGAACTGTAAGTATATTTTAGTCCATAAAATAGGGACGGAGAAATTTCTTTGAAATTGTGGATTATATTTGCTCCTGATGCATGAACACAACTTTCATCAGGATTGTGTGCACACAGATTGAAAGAAGAGTGCATCTTCTAGAGTGTTACACTATTCTATTTTAAATTGCATACACCAGACACTGGGAAAATATATGTTTTGCTGCTTTTGAGTTTACACAGCTTAAATCCTTCTAGGCAAGTGGTACCAAATCAGTGCTTCTGTTACAAAAATAGTAGAATGAATTAGCGCTCAAGTTTTCTGAAACTATCTTGAAAGAGATTGTTATACTGCCGTTATTAAAAAATAACTTGGATGTTGAGGGTTTAATTGCATGGTGTTTTCCATAGGATTGCTTTACAACATCCAAATTACATTGTAATAAAAATAATCTCAGTTTTTCCAGATATTTTTCAAAATATTTCTTGATTAATTATTCAGTAAACGAGGTGGGTATCTTGAAGGAGAATTCTGATGCCTCCTTCATAGTTCTGGGATAGGTGAATGTTTAAGGAGCTCCAAAGGGCGAGAGAAGGGATATAGAGCTCTGTAGGCGGGGAGGCCTGACAGAGATACTCTGAACAAACAGAAGGCAGGGATTACAAAGGTCTCCAGATAGGGAGGCCTGTGAGGATGAGTCTACACGGCAAGCAGAAAACTGCAGCAGCAAGTCTCAGAGGCCAGGTTATAGACTCCTGGGTCTCCCAAGAGCTCTAAAAATAGCCATGTAGACATTCAGGCTTGGACTCTGAAGCCCAGGGAGGGGGTGGGCTTCAGAGCCTGAGCTCCTGCCCAAGCCACAGCATCTGCACAACTGGTTTTAGTGCTGTATGGCAAGCACCATGAGCCTGAGTCTGTAGACCTGGGCTCGGAAACTTGCTGTGGCTGGTTTCTGCTTGCTCTGTAAATGTATCCAAGAGACCCTGACTAAGCCTGAGTCCTTACACAAGAAGGAGCTGTTGCTGCAACTCAGAGAGGTTTTTGTTTAGGGGCTTCTAAATATAGCCTGGGCTCTGAGGTAAGAGCCTGCAAACTGTTGTTTAAGTACTTTTCCAGAAGGCACCATTAAAGAGATGCTGATGCAGAGTGTTTGGGTTCTCTCTGTAGGCTGTTAAAGTGAACATATTGCTACCTCACTGAGAGGGTAACAAAGGCAGGGTGCTGCAGAGCCACCCCTGGCCTTGATGGGGCACTCAGGAGGCGGCTGCTCTGCTATAGTGACCTGCTTAAAAGAGTTAATTTGTTACTAGTTGCTCCCACAAGCAGTTAAATAGAGTATCATGATTCAAAATGTGATCAGCCAACAGGAGTTTGTTCAGCTGAGGAATGTAAGGGTTCTCTCTTCCAGCTTGTTCCTGCCACTTCAGTTAAACTTAGCATAATTAATCTTTCTCTTAATAATTATTACCTTTTTAATTCACTTTTGGACTCTTCATTAATTATTACTACAAATACACAACAATAGAAATATATGTTGGTTTAGTCCTGACTCCAATGTCAAATACAAATACTGTATACACAAAATATTAGCACACGATATTTGTTAGATTGATGTCAGCAGCATTCCTGCTTTTGCAAGCACTAATTTTTGTTCTGTAATTTGAATAAGGAACTGTCTGTATTGCTAATCAGTTGGATTAAAGAAGTTCTGCCAGCTGTGCTAATGGAGAAGATATACTATATACTAGATTTTCTTTGAATTTATTTAATTTATTATTTATTTAATTTGATTTTATTGAGTATATTTTATACAGATCTTTTTGTGCTCAAGGTATTCCAAAATGTTTTACAATGAGTTAGAATCTATCTTGGATCTGGTTTTAGATTTTGATAAAAAGCTAAGAAGTACATCCTTGCCTTTGGCAAATTTACCAGGAATGTTGACAAAGGCTGACCTTTTATAATGGGCCACAATACAAAATTTGTTGCATTAATACACAAGTAGGAGGATATGACTGTGTCAGCAAACCTTGTCAGCTTTAAAAAATATTTTGTATCAAGCCTTTCAGTTTAAATGGGCGATTACTCACAGAATGGAATGATCTAGAAACAAGAGACCATCTGTCTGTCACTATGTCCTTCAAGGTACCAATAGTGAAAAAGGAAGCCACTGTACGTTTATTAGTAAACATATTGTGGAGAGGAGGCCTAATGGGAACACAAACAAAGGATTACTGTATTATTTTTTCATGTAGGAGCAGAGACAATTCACTGTGGCCGATATGAATGGAGTTCTTTAATATCAATATGGCTTAAATGTATATATATTAAGAATAATTCCTAATATGACCTAATATGGTTTTAAGGGCCTAAAATTAAGTAGAATAAGTATTAGAACAATAACATACCTATGGGAAGATGGAAGCATTTTAAAGAAGTGGGTGAAGCCACAACCTTATCATCCATCGAAAGAATATGCCCTCTAATCATAATGGTGGTGTCCAGTTTTAGGTTTTCCAAATAGTCTCAGGAGCCAGAAATTCCTTTTTCTATTTTTCTTTGCAGTGTTGTTGTAGCTGTGTTGGTCACAGGATATGAGAGACAAGGTGGGTGAGGTGATATCTTTTAAAGGACCAACTTCTGTTGGTGAAAGAGAGAAGCTTCTGAGCTCCAGAGAGCTCTTCTTCAGGTCAGGTCTTTACTGTCTTTGGTAGGTTTGCAGGCTGTCCCTCTTCCTAGCACAATACACTGTACCTCGGTAAGGAAGTTAAGGCCTCAAGGAAGGGTCAATCTTCAGTGAGCAGTGGCATGGCTTCTTGGTAAGACAGAACAACCATCAAGTGTGCAAAATTGCACCTGCAAAAATTGAGGCCAGTGTTTAAAAATCTGACTATAATCATTGTCCCCTGTTACAATAGAAATGCTCTCTTTTTATAATGTTTTCATTTTCCAGATAAACTACTTGGCATAACTGAAGGTGTTCTGTGGAGTTTCCCATTCAAATACTGATCCAGTCAGGCATTGTTTATCTTATGACATTTGGTGGGATCACAAAATAAGGTTATCATGGACTACATGGTCACAATAGTCCCTTCTGGCCTTATAATCAATGAATAAGCATATATATTATACATGAGGGGTAAAGAGAAACCTATCGTGGCAATTAACAAATATATTAAAAGTGTAGTTTATATATGAATATTCCAAGGAGAACAGGAGTAACCAAAAATCCATAGAATTTATTTGGAGTGACCTTGAGCAACATTGAATACTCAAGATTAGGTACTGTCCATGAGCAAACCTATTCATTTTTGTTAATGAGACAGAAAAGAAAGATAAAGATTTAAAAAATGCTGGGCATCATGTTTTATTAGTCACCCAATATAATTATTGACAGGGATCAAGGATATTAAGGTCCAAAAAAGGACTACTTATTATCTTAACACTCTTGAGAGGTATTAAACACATTTGAATTTAATTAGAAAGGAACATCCATGATTTAAGAATAAATCTTGCCTCTATTAATTGTAATAATTAAGATGATTTATTTCCTTAAATATTTCTAGCATTTTGGATAAAAGTCCTTCATAAAAAGTGCACTACTTATTGTCAAAGGCAACATTACACAATGTGATTATGTAAACCCAGCTGAAAAAAAGTTTTAGGTTATTGCTAGATGGATTTGTGAAATGCCTTCCCTGAGATATTTAACAGTGTAATTGCCTCAGTCACAATGATTCAGATACTAAATTTAAAGGGAGAAAAATAAATTAGTTAATAATAACTAAAAGGGTTTTCTACTGTTTGGCAGTGCAATATGTATATTTTTATGTTCTCAAATTTTTCTTTTTACTGTCAGATTAACTCCTCAAAGATGTGAAACTGATGAGAAAAATCTTGGAGCAGTTCAGGATGATCACATATGATTCAACAAATTATCTCCCTCTATTTCTTCACTGGACAATAAGGTTAGTAATGCTAGGGAAGTCAGGCTTTGGTAATATGGGCTGGATGTTTGCACTCTCATCATTCATGGTCCAGCTAATGCAGTGAACAAGCATACAGCTCCCGAATCAGCAGTGGAGTGGCAGAGTTGAACACTTTTTGCAAGAAGAGGGGTCTTCTAATACGTGCGTGGAAGATGCTGGATGGCTTACAAGTTAGGGGAAAAGAATATCCAGTTAAGACAAAAACAGTCAAGATCACTGTTTCAGAGAAAGCACAAACATGATGACAGGTGAGGCTATGTATCTTTTACAGCACATTACACCTAAATTATGTAGCGGGGACCCTGGGTATTTTACAAATGTACAGTTTTAGATGCTTTAATGAGGGGACTGGGGGCCAGGTATATGGGAGCTAGGAGAGAGGCATGTCCACCAGGGATGACTGTGCAGCACAGAGACACATTCCAATATGAGAGACGGCTGTACAAATGGACAATGTGCACAAGAGTAGGAGGGCTAATCTCTTTCGTTGGAGACTCACTGGAGCAGCCAGGAGAGCATTAAACAATGTAAAGGGAGCATGCTAAGAAAGCAAATGTGGTTCAAACTCAACATATTGAAAACAAATTGAACCAATGTGACAGATTGTGAAGAAAATTTTTGATGCTAGGAGTCTGGATAAGAAGCAAGAAGAACTGGAAAATCGAATAAATTTGAATAAATTACTGAAACCTGGTGGGATGATTCACATGATTGGAATGTTAAAATCACTGCCTATAACCTGTTCTGGAAGTATATGGTGAATAAAAGAGATGGGGGTGGCACTCTACATTATATACCTCATTACCTGTTTTAAAGTTACTAATAGCTCAGAAGTGCAGGATCTTGAATGTATATGGATCGGTGTACTAACTAGCAAAGCCAAGGAGGGGGTACTTACAGACCACTGAATCAAACCAGAGGACAGGATGGTTTACCTGTCAGTAATGTGTGGAAAGGAAAACCATGGAGGCCTTCAATATGGGAGACATGCTGGTGGTCTCATGCAGCTAGTACTACAACATCACTGAAGTTTATAAAAATTACAAATGTTAATTTTCTAACAAAATATATTGTACCCAAGAAAAGGCAACTCTCTTTTGGACCTCATTAGGATGAATAAAGATAAATTGATTGCTGGGCTAGAAGTTAGTGGTTGCTTAACAACCAGTGATCATGACCTCATTATATTCAATATAAGCAAAAATGGCACTCCCAACCAATAGTATATATACTTGGTGCTTCAAAAGGGCTAATTTCCCACACTTCAAAACAGATGTCGAAAAAATTGGAGAGGGTGCAGAAAAGAGCTACAAAATCATATGGGGGTTGGAGAAAATGTCTTACCATGAGAAACTTAGAGCCCAATCTGTTTAGCTTAGTCAAAAAAGAGAGGGAGAAAGAAAGAGGTGACTTGATTATAATGTGTAAGTGCCATTATGGGGAGAAATTCTGGGCACCAAAGGGCTCTTGAACATAGTGGAGAAAGGCATAACATGGAAGAACCAATGGCTGTACATTGAAGCCAGATAAATTAAAATTAGACACACATTTTTAATAGTGAGAGTGATTAACCACTGGAACAAACTACCGAGGGAAGTGACATATTCTCCACTTTAAATCAAAACTGGATGTCTTTCTGAAAGATATGCTTTAGCCAAACAAGTTATGTTTTAGACAAGTGCAAGTTATTGGGCTCAATATAGGGGTAACTGGGTGAAATGTAATGGCCGTTGGTATACAGGAAGTCAGACTAGAAGATCCAATTGTCCTTTCTGGCCTTAAACTCTGTGAAGTCTGTATTGGCAGAACTAAATGAGCTCTGCAGGTAAAGCATCTACTTTACCTTAATGGCACATAAGCCATTGATAGAGATCAACAAGCAGGAATTTGTGTACATTACAACATTTTATTGTGTTCAAATGAGACTGAGGAGTCAAGTTAGCTGACATGATGCTGACCACAACTGACTAGTTAGTGAGTGTAGATTGGGGCAAATAGTGTCAGCTAATCATGATTAAGCCTTCAAAGTATAGTAGGCACTGGGCCTGCAGATTCCTAAGGAATTAAACCTTTATTAGCTGACATGATGCTGAACATGATTTGCCCTGTTCTATTTTGACAAAAAGGCTTAACATTTTGCTAATACACCTTGTTCCTGTAGTGCATTCTCCTCTGGCTCCTGGCCTCTACTTGCTAGCTTTCACGCCCCCAGTTAAGAGTTGCCTGGTCACCCACCCCCTCAAGACCTGTGGCTGATGCATATGTAAGATAGATGAACTCTGAACTGTATAGGGTAGTTTTCTGCTCTTTAAACACTATGGGTATATTCTGTGTTCTGCCTCTTGAGAGGTTGCAGCACAGAAGGCACAGCCTGGTGTGCAGGGTGGCGCAAGGGTGTCTTTACGTCATGTTTGTGCCCTCTGGTTTTGGACTGTAGCTGCTCTAACTTACAGCTGCCTCACCTGGGCTGCTTATGGGCTGTTCAGCGGCCCAGATTTCCTGTAGCGCTCAGCACTATGGGTATATACCCTCCTTGCCCTACACCAGGGCTATTGAGGGTAGAGTACAGTGCTTGTCAGCTCTATGCTGATTCTGTGCAAGGGGAATTCTTCTCTGGCCTCTTGCAGCTTCTGTATGACCTCTGTGCACTGCCACAATAGTGTATAGGGGCCAGAGCGGTGAGCAGAACTGGCCTCTTGCAATTTTGCAGATATAAACTTATACCTTCTTGTGCAAGCCTCCCTCATTGTTGCAGACCTCAGTAGCTTCTCCCTGGCTCCCACTCTTCCAATTCAGGACTGCCTGGTTCCCCACTTACCTAAGATCTATGGATGATGTGAAGCTAAGTTAGGTGCTGGTCCTGTGATGCTCACTAAACTCCATCAGGGCTGGCACCTTCTCCTGGATGCCTCTCTAGACTCCAGTGGCTCCTAGCTACATGGAATCCATTCCCATTCTGACAAAGAAGATAAAAACAGAAGGGAGCATATTTGGTATTATATTGGTTATATCATTGATTTGTGTGGCAACTTTAAAAAGAGAATTATGTGGCAAGTTGCATGCCCACATAATGGCATAGCACAGGTGAGAGAATATGTACACTGCTTCTTTAAAATCATAGCAGAAAGCCAAGGAGGAATGAGATGGGGAAGGTTCAAGGCAAAAACTCTCCAGTGAAGAGGAGAGACAGTAAATTTAGGGATCAAAGTTTTCTTTTTCAAATAAAGCTGTTTGTTTGGTTTTAGAGGAAAATGACTCTTTCTGTGAATCTTCACCATTGTTACATGATAAATGAATGTGATGATACGCTACCAGGCCTTTGAGACATTAATTCAAGGGTGTTTATGAGAACAGGATGACTGTAGATGCATAGCAGTCAGTTGTCCTGTGGTGGCTGGCAACCCTGCCGGATAGCTTCAGGTGCCTGTTGCTGCATTATGATCTCCCTTGGTCTGTGGGGTTGCCTCTGAGGGAAAAAGTGAAGCCATGTATTTAGAGTCTTCGCACTCTAATGAAGAACAAAGGAAACATATGCTGCCTTACCTTTTCCAGAAAGGTATACAGTTTATGGTTTAATGTAGCATTTTGCTGCACAGTTGTAGCTAGCAGATTACCACAACAGAGCGACCCAGGCTGAAAACATTTGGGATTACATGATTCACACATGTCAAAAAACTGAAAGGAAGATGGGCACTGATATGAATGAAATGCCATTTACAAATATTCTTGTTGAATCTAGACCGGAGATTGATTGATCTGTCTTTCTCAAGTTAAAATGCAATTACTGTAATGGCTTCAGCCCACTAAATGAGACTTTGAAATGATCACCCTATAAATAATGTTAATATGTGTAATAGTGTTGAATAACTGGATTATGATTTGATATAAATTTAAATGTTGCCATTTGTTTTTCATCTCCCACAATTAGGGTTTGATTCTGTAAGATGCTGGGAATCACCTGTGAGCTGCTGAATAGCCTAATTCCCATTAACATCAGTGGGAGCATTTAGCAGCTCACAGGACTGGGCTCTTAGGCCCCACTCTTGTGAACATTTAAGCATGTGCTGGATTTAAGCAGGTCAAAAGTCACATTAACCATGTGAGTAGTCCCACATTTGTTGTTCAGCACCCACAGTTTGGTGTAGTAAAGGATAGAAAGGAAGACATGATCCACAAACAGACACTAGTCACATCTAGAATTTTAAGAATGTTTCCTTCTCTGAGAGGTTTGCAGTTAAGAGGCGGATCTGACCGAAATCAGTGGGAGCACTTTCCAACTTGAGTAGTGTCAGCTTTTTTTAGTAGTATCAACTGTAAGCATGTGCAGCCCCTATTACACCAGTTAAGGATTTGTCTCAGAGTTTTCTTGGGCTCTAATCCTTGCATGTATGTAATTCAATCTTACATGGGAGTTTAGGATGCTGGACATGTTTGAAGGGGCATCTTGGTGCTGAGAAGTTGTTTTAACACTTATTCTTTCCCAAATAAAATGGAAATGAACAAAATTTTAAAATTCTGTTCCATTTTAACAACTGTGCAAGCAGCACAGACTTCTGCCCATGAGCAGGTTGCTGCCCATAAAAATAGTATGGCAGCCACCACCATGGCTGGGTGTCTTTCCCAATCTCCCACTTCCCATGCATGTGCATGACCACCTGTGACACAGAGGCTCCTTGGTAATTCACTAGTGTATGTCAGCTACTCATGTCAAGTCTGCACCTAACACACTGTTGTAATAATCTGCATCTCAAAGATGTCATGTAAGGTATCATATACAAATTGGTAACGTGATGGTCCCAAAAATCGTTGTGTGGTTTATGTATGGGGTGTGTACAAAGAGTTATAAATATGTGCTCGAATTATGTTCTTAAAATGTGTTTGACAAGCAGCGCATAAGCCCAGTCTGCCCCAGTTAAAGGAATGTGTGTTTGCTTGTCTGACCAGTCTGCTCGTCAGGCAGAGACAATGAAAGTACATTTTCATAAAAGGTAAGCAAAGTCATCAATCTAGAGCAGTGGTGGGCAACCTGTGGCCTGGGGGCTGCACGTAGCCCGTCAGGGTAATCCGCTGGCAGGCCGCCAGATAGTTTGTCTACATTGACTGTCCACAGGCACAGCTGCCTGCAGCTCCCAGTGGCTGCAGTTTGCCATTCCCGGCTAATGGGAGCTGCGGGAATTGGCACGGGCCACAGTGATGTTCTGGCTGCCGCTTCCCACAGCTCCCATTGGCTGGGAAGGTGAACCGCGGCCACTGGGAGCTGTGGGCAACCATGCCTGCGGACAGTCAATGTAAACAAACTCTCTCGCAGCCCACCAGTGGATTACCCTGATGGGCTGCGTGCAGGCTGTAGGTTGCCCACCACTGATCTGGGGGGGGTATGATGGGGTGTTCACTCCAACAGTGGCACTGATGGGGTTAAGGTGGCAAGAGTGGCTGTTTAGCCATAGGCTGCACCTCCTGGGGAGCTACGGGACAATGAGAATGAAGCTCAGCTGGGGAGAAACAGCTGGAGCTTCTATGAAACCTGGGAATTGAGGATAAAAAGGGGCTGCAGTGAGGTGAGCCTGTAGTCACACTCCCTGATACCAGCGGGAGAGTAGGAGCCTGACAAGGCAGTGTAGGAAACAGCCAAGGAAAGGAGCAATAAAGTCTGACAGAGTATAGACCTGAACTGCTGATTTGAGGGTCTCTGGATTGGATCCTGGAGAAGAGGGCAGGCCTGGGCTCCCCTACCAGCCACTGTGGGAGTGGCACAGTCAGTGCAGTGCATATGGAGAGTGCCTGAGACTGTGTGGAAAGCGACTCTGATGATACCCCGACAGGGGAGGACAATTGTGAGATGGCTGGAGGGCTAAGCTACAAAGGAGAGGTGCTACAGCTCCTGACTAGCAAGAGAGGGGCTGTAGAATGAGTGACTTAGGCAATGGGCTGAGCAACCTCAGGACAGGGTTCAGACGAGGAGAGCTAATTCCCCAGAGGAGCATGAGGAGGCACCATGGAGTGATGAGTAGCACACCCTGTTCCAGGGAGACAGCCTCTCAGCTATCACAATGTGGAGAGGAGATTGCAAAAATTAATACGACATCAGCTCCCTGGTGGACACAGCAAGCTGAGCCTCCAGGAAGGCTTCCTGCCTCTTGAAGCAAGGTCCATGAATCTTGAGAAGATATAAGGAGAGAGAAAAAGCCATTTTGGCATCATTCACCTAAAGAGACAAAGGGACTGAGCACTCTGAGCTCTGTGAAGCATCCTGGACAGAGACTGGTCATCCATGCTGGAAAAGAGACTTAGTGAGAAACACTTCTTTGAGCAAGAGAATCTAATTTGTTAAATGAGGTTTTAATCTTAGAAGTGTATTTTTAATTTTGTTTACATGTAACCATATCTGTCTTTATTCCTTATATTTGGTATCTTGTAATCCTATGTCCTTTTGTGAAATAGACTTGTTTTACTTTTGCTATAAATTGCAATTCAGTGCTGTGACTGAAATACCAGTGTTTGTCAAACCCCAGTGAAATTAACGAGTTGCTGTTTACTGACTCTTTAAAGGAACCATAAACTCTGAGTGTTCCAGGAGAAGACTGGACACTTCAGGGCTGACAATTTTGGGGAAGTTCAGGACTGGAAGGATGTTGGGGTCACTCTGCGAAATAACTGGGCAGTGGAAGCTAAAGTGTGACCTGGATGCTTGTAGACTGGCTGTTGGTATCCAGGTTGTGACCCACAGAAGCATAGCATTTAAGGTACCCAGAATTGCAGGGCAGGCAGTGATGCAACCCCTTAATGGTTTGGGTTGAACTCCAAAGTGTCACACCAGCAGAAACCCATGTACCTCCATATAAAAAGATGCATGACTCCTACCTAATACTAGTTGCACTAGATATTGGAGTGCCTGCTATGCGGGCTTGAAAACTAACTGGGAATTTAATTTTAATTGTTGATTTTTTAAAACAAAAATGGACCCAGGAGAGGGCAAGGGGAGAGTTTCTGTCTCTTGAGGCCTGCAGAGATTTAGACTTGGGAGATGGTCTCCTGTATTCTTGGAGTTTGAAGAGAGTTTAGTGTTTGGAGGCCTGGCACAGGCACAAATGAAAGGAGATGGAAACACAGGCTGGCCTCACTAGGAGTACCCTGAAGCCTCATGGGTGGCTATCAGGTATCAATCCATGCAGCAAGAATTGAAGGTACAGAAAGAGAAAATTTGGTCTTACCCATGTGTAGCAGGGTGGTTACCCACTCCTGCCCTGTGCAGCTTAAAAGCTAGCCTTGGGAGAGAGCCAGGGCTGAGGCCAAGAAAAGTTAGGCTGATTGGGGAAATGGGCTGGGCCATGCCCCAATCAGGCTGCAGTTGGGCCTATAAAGGGGCTGCTAGGCTGAAGCTTAGCCAGTCTCTCTCTGCATTCAGAGAGGGAAGGACCTGGCTGCAGGGACTTGAGGGAATACCTAGATTGGAGCAGAGCTGAGGGGAGCTCCAGCCTAGAAACCCCCAGGCTGTGAGGCCTAGGTTAGGGGCTGTTAGGTACTGGGATTGCCAGGGGGCAGCCCATGGGTAGACAGAGGCAGCAGGTCCAAACCCCCTTGCCTGTGATGAGTGGCTGATACACTGCAGTCTGCCCTAGGGAGCAGGGCTAAGCAATGACTGGCAGTAGCCAAGACTGAGGTGAGGTGGGGGTAGTGGGTGGGGGTTCCCTGGGGAGGGGAGACCCTCAGGGAGTGTTGGGGTTTACTGCCAGAGGGTAGCACCCCAGTGGGAGGAGGCACTGGGTCCGGGGAGGGACTGGGGCCGGCGGTAAGGCAGATCACCAGTCGGCAGAGGGTGCTCCAGAGGCTGACGAGCTAATTCCCAAGGACAACCAGCAGGAGGCACCGCTGGATGAGTCCGGCTCTATTACACCATGACATTTCTTTCTATGACCTTCCAGCTCAGACAGTTTCATGGTGGGTCATTCCCTGTCCTCATGACAACTGGAGGCAAACCAGATCTTTGCTGTGAGTATGCATTTAGGACCACCCTGAAGGAAGTTCTCTCCAAGATGATAGCTTCCAAGCTGAATAACACTAACTAAATACAAGATTAAAAGTTTTATTCAACTCAAATCATTTACAGCAGAGCCTTGACATCAAATTCAAGGTCAAGCTGCCTGACATGGAGAGTCCTAGAATGAAAAGTCACAGGTAAGACAGAATTTTCCTTCAGTCCCTTTCATGTCAAAGAATTTCCACAGTGGGATATACAAAGCAGTAAACCATTTCTAGGGAGGCAGGACAATTCAATTTACCTATGTAGAAATGAAAAGGCACTTACGGGTTGTGGAGCACCCTATTCTATAACAATCTTTTGCCATGCACTGTCTCAGCAGGTGTGAGGCTGTCGACACTTTTGTGTTAGAAAGTGTGGATGGAAGAGCCTGTAGTAGTTTTACAGATGGGTGTGATGGCTCCACCCACAAAATCGCTGCTCTTTCCATAGAGTGCATAGTAAGGAGAGGCGTTGTACTGGAGGCTTTAAATGTCTCTGCTATATGCACCTGTATGTATTTTTGTATAGGCTGTGTTCATATCTGTCTTATGCATTTCAGCTTTCTTAGGATGTTTGGATTCAACCAGAAGGGCAATAATACCACTTCCTATTCTATTAGGAAGATTGTTTTGACTTTGGACATGCCTTATATGCAGTTGACCCACCAATCAGCTTTGAGTTCTTTAGAATGTGGACTGATAGAAAACCTGTGCCTTTAGAGTTGGATCTGTTTGAAAAACTGTGTTCTACCTGACTGACCCCTCCCTTCAGATATTGGAGTGACCTTTCTTTCACTGCAGTCTGCCTGCCATTGGTTGAACATTCTAAGGCCACCATTTTCATTTTCATAGCTCTGATTCCTTGCGGCCGCCATTTTCTTTTCCTTCACTGTGACCGCTTAAAACTATCCTTATTAATTATTTAAATTCTTATAATTACCAAAAAAATTACATATTTATATACACCGTATCATTGTGTTTCAGTGTTACTACTCCAATTTTGCTAATTTACACAAGCCCAAATCTTTATTTTTTCCCTGCTTCAGCTAATGGTGACAGATCAGCACCATTGATGCTGGACAGTGCCTAGTGTTAAACAGCATTTTCAGCACACAGAGAGCAGCTGAAAAATCCTCTGTATCACCCTTGGACAAGGAGGTGGTGAGAAGAAGATAAGACACTTTCAGTGAGAAAAGGAAGGGACCTACCTATTGTGAAACTGAAAGGTGGTTTTGTTGGATCATATTAAAGAAGTTCTGTATTAAAATCACAAATGAGTTTGTTTCCCCATAGTTTAAATTCCAGGGTATTACTAATTAAGAGGTCTTTGGTTTTTGGTACTGTTTCTCTCCCTCTATGTGTGAAACTTGCAAGCTGCTAATTGTGTTAGTACATTCTAAGACAGAGTCTGTTCTCAAAGCAATTCTTTGTAACAACAACTACTCACACAGAGAGAGACTCAAAGCAACACTCTGTAACAACAGAAACAGCACCCAGAGACTCCCCGCCCTTTTGTTGTATTCATCTCACTTTGTTAACAATTGTGATTAAAATAGAGACAGAGGATGTATGTGGATGGATGCTTGGTGTGGATAATGACTGAATGATCAGGGAGGTGCCAGCCTAAGAATCCAGTGTCCATCGGCTGAAGAAGGCGTCAAGTGGAAATAACCAGAGGACCCCCGGAGGGCAGACTGGAATCCACCCAACAGTCTCAAGGATGGGAGAACCAAAGAACAAGATAACATCTGGCAGCACGGAGCCATCAGGAATGTGCCATCTGCTGATTGATTCAGCAACAGCATGATGAAGCAATTCCCATAGACTGGCATAGGAAGAAATTCCTATAAAAATGGACTCTAGAAACTGAGAACTTTGGGGTCTGATTCTGAAAACCAACTTCCAGGAGTGTCAGATGAGCATCTGACAAGGCCCTGCTCCCTCCTTATGTCCAGGACACCTGGCCAGTGGCTTGGCATGAGCAACTCTAAGGCTGGTAACTATGATAACAACCTTGCAGAACCTGTGTGTGTGTGTGTATATGAATGTGTGAATAAATATGAGATTGAATGGAATGTTATAGCTATAACTAACTGCTTACTATGATTCTTTCTGTATTCACAATA
This sequence comes from Eretmochelys imbricata, assembly GCF_965152235.1. NCBI lineage: Eukaryota > Metazoa > Chordata > Testudines > Cheloniidae > Eretmochelys > Eretmochelys imbricata. The sequence goes on from NC_135573.1 coordinate 250,105,479, forward strand.
AATGTGGTATTTTGCCTTTTCCCCCTTAATAAGATCCTGCTGGTTTTTATTTTATTGGTATAACAGTTTTATTAGGACATGTAGCCCACAGATCAAGATCCTGACAAGAATCTGCATATTCGCACAGGAGTGAGTAGAGTGATGGTCTTCAGGAATGTGTTGTATGACAGCAGTGAGAGATTCTCATGGGTTTTCCTATAGTACAATATGCATGCAGTCACTGACTTGTTTTTCGAAAAAAGTGTTGGCCTTGAGCCCCATGGTTAAGCCATCTTGTAAAAACACTAGCATGTCCTTTGCTTCAGCTGACTTTGCCCTGATATGTGTCCCTTGTAACATCAACGTAGACATAATTTGAGAATTTCCTCTGAGATGTTGGAAAGTGTTTATCACCTTCTTAGAATGAGAGACTGTAGTTCCTTTTTCTGAGCTTGCCACTTGATGGATTAGGCAGGACTGGATATTGGTTCAGGATAAATTCATATTGCACTATAGTGTGTGTGTGTGTGTGCTGGGAGTTTCAGAGGAGGTCCAAGTAACATCTAAGTCAAGTCTAAGATGCAAGACCTGAGGCTTAATAAGAAGGTGATTATAATCATTGTGGCCTATTCCTTCACAATCTTCTTTGCCATCTTTACTCTCAGTGGCTGAGGAAGAGAAGGCCTCTTTTATGGCCCCTTCTGAGAGAAGGGAACCACAGCCTCTAATTTTGAGAGTGTCTTTCTCATAGTACCACTTTTTTGATTCTTCAGTGGGACTTGGATACAAACAGATTCTTCAACAGGCTTCCACCCTGACTTGTGATGCACTGAAAGACTAATTGATAAAGACTGCATTCCCTTGGTTCTAACTGTGTCTTCTGATGCTTTGAAGGGTCTTCTTGACAGTATTGGTTTATTTTAATTTACTTTGGGAGAAAGGATAAAGTTGTCCCAGGAACAATGAGTGAATTTTATTTAACAACCTTCTCTGATTATCTCAAACACTTATTTTCTGAAGTGGTTCACTCTCAGATGAGGGCCCACTTTGAAGCACCCCTTGCAAGGCTGGGGTGGGGATTTGCCCAGACTTGAGGAAACTCAAAATACAAGAGAAGTTTTTTGACTCTCAGGAAACACAGCAGTGGCCTTCTCCTAATATGTAATCTGTGTGCTGGAACCCAGGGGAGCATCATCCACAAAGGGAACACCTGCTGAGATAAGGTAGTTGGAAGATTCCTTTCACTGGAAGGAGGGAGGGTCTTATTCTTTTGACTAAAGTCTCAGTGACTGCTTTGTCTCTATACTCCCCAAATTGCTTACCAACAAAATACTTGGAAGGATACCGTGTTAGCCTGCAATTCCAGGTTCTTCAAGTGGATTCACAGTTGCCCCTGGGACATATACTTGGAGGCTTAAAATATACAGCAGATTAGTCAAATGAAGCACTAGTTCTGAAAAAAAGAACTGCTAGGGAAATTCCATTTAAAGTAGACTTTTTTTTGTATTTTTTTGGTATGTTTTTGAAAACCTGCTCACAATGGCCACCCAACTGAGCACAGACCTCCACAACAGGAGACTGCAGACAATATTCTCCAGACTAGCTGATTTTCTAGTCATAGGTCCGGCACTTAAGGTCCTCCAGCTGAATGTTGAAGGGTTGTCTGTCACCAAGTGGGAACTTATTGGTGTTCTGGCAAAGGAAGTTCTAACTGATGTTATTTGTCATCAAGAAACTCACATCACACTGAGTGAAGCACATCAGTTTAAGATAATTGGTTTTGATCTGTTAAGTCACAATCTTCATGCAAAACATGACCGAGCCACATACAACTATAAAGATATAACGGATGCTATCCATGTTGAATCTTCACCCTGTTGCCACACGATTGAAGTTGGTGGATTTCAAATTGCAAATATATATAAGCCACCGGGTGAAACATGGGGTCCACAAGTTCTCCCAAGACTTAAGTAGCTGGCAGTATATGTTGGTGACTTTAATAGTCATCATAGCGAGTAGGATTATGCAACTGCAGACCTAAACAGTGAACAACTGTTGGAGTGGGCAACAAATAATCATCTCGCACTGGCAAATGATGTGACCTAGTAGTCCCTATTTCAACATGCTGAATGGAAGGTACTACGCTGTTTAGGGTCATGGACCAAACATACACAGCCAGTGGTGTGTACTGTAATCAATGATTTTCCACATAGCCAACATTGTCCTTGGTTTTGATGGGACTGCCAATTATAAGAAGTGTACCAAAGCCTAGATGGAACTTCTGGAAGGCAAATTGGGGCTCCCCTTACAGAGTACTTAGAATGGAGCATTGAAACCACCCCATCATCTTTGTGGAAGATGCAAACTGTTTCTGTTGTGCCATTATTAAAGCTGCAAGTGCAACAATTCCACACGGCTTCTGACCAGCATGCATTCCATGTTTGAATGAGGATTGTGCAGACTTGCTGAGGCAGTATGAGCAATCAAGTGATCCAGAGATTGTGGACCATCTTATAGATTCATTGGATGCCACCGGGCTAGATGGGAGGAAGCGATAGTGAGGCGTGACTTTATGTGGTTAAGCTGGAAGAGCTGGAGCTTAGTTCATCGACTAGGTATGGCTCAACAACCATGTGCACAAAGCAGGCTGGCAGTTACTCCAAATCAGATTGCCAGTCATCTGTTGAAGGTTGCCAAAGCTCCTGTTGACAGAGTTGTCAAAAAACAGGTACATGATGAATGGCGGAGTTTCCTAAACAGTAAACCAGCCGATAGTAAAGATGGAGCTATTCACTAGTGTGGAGTTGGATAAAGTGCTGAATGATTTAAAAATGTGTACAGCTCCTGGATATGATAGAATTGCACCTGAATTTATTAAACATCTGGGCCTGCCTGCTCAGGAATGGCTTGTTCAGTTTTTCAAGAGTTCTGCTGGAATCCAAACTGCCTAGAATCTGGCATCAAGCAAAGGTCATTACCTTGCTGAAACCTGAGAAATATCCACATTTTCCTTTGGGCTACAGGCCAATTTCACTTCTAAGTGTCTTCTTAAGGTGTTTGAGAATCTGATTTTGCAAAGAATTTCACCATCTGTGGAAGACATGCTGGCATCAGAGCAAGTTGGTTTTTGTCATCGTTGTAGTACATGTGATCAAGTACAGGCACTTACAACTTTCTTCGAAAATGGATTCCAACATAAGCTGAAGACTGGTTCAGTTTTTCTTGACCTGACCGTGGTATACGATATGGTTTGGGACATGGACGTTTTGGTGAAATTGTCTAGAACTGTGCCAGGTTGGTTTGTTTGTTTGCAATGGCTCTGTTCTTGAGAAATCGCCATTTCCATGTGCAAATTGGTGATAGAACAAGTGCTTGGAGGCACCAGAAGAAAGTACTGATCCTGCAGGAGGCCAATCTCCAATGTTATTCAACTTATATTCGAATGACCTACCATATACCAGGTCTCGGAAATTTGTTTATGCAGATGGCATATGCCTCGGCACTCAGTCACACTCCTTTGACGTACTTGAGAGTGTTTTGAATGCAGATATGGCTGCTGTGGCCAATTATTGTCATCTGTGGTGCCTGATACCAAGTGGCAATAAGACTGTGAGTGTCTTCTACTTACATCATACACAAGCGGACAGAGAGCTAAATATAGTTCTCAATGGTCAGTGAATAAAGTATGGTTCATACCCTGTCTACCTATGCGTCACGTTGGATAGAATGCTCACATATCATGACCATCTTACAAAGACCGCGACTAAGGTCAAAACACGCAAAAGCCTGTTCGGAAAACTGGATGAAACAACAAGGGTGCCAATGCCCAAACATTACGCACTTCAGCCTTGGCACTCTGTTATTCAGCAGCGGAGTACTGCGCTTCAGTATGGGCTCACTCATGTCAGAGAAGGATGATTGACATACAACTTAATTCCAGCAAGCATATTATTTCAGCACACTTTAAATCTACTCCTCTACCATGGTTACTGGTTCTCTGCAATATTGCTCCACCCAGTGTTCGCAGAGAGGAAAGCGTAGCAAAGCTCATGACGAAACTGCGTGATATGCCACATCTACCATTAATTAGAGGCTTGTTTAACCCACCACATGGTCATCTGCCTTCACGACACCCATTGTGGATACATTTTCCTGGTGAGGGATTTACACTAGAGGACACATGGCGAGCTTCATGGTCTGCAGAGAAAGTAACAAATAATTATCTTGTCTCAGACCCCACTCAGCATCAACCCAGGTTTGATTTACTGTTAAGGCAATGGAGACTTCTCAACTGGTTTTGTACCAGACATGGAATTTGTGCCGCAGCAGAATTTCAGTGGCATTTTGGAGAGGTCCACTATGTCAATGTGGGCAGCCACAATCCATGACTCACATTGTTGAGGATGGCAAAATAACTCAACTTCTTGGAGGCCTTTGTGCCTTGAACATCATTGATAAGAACCCTGTGGCTTGGCTTGACCAGATTGCATATGCCAAATAAATAAATACTCTCAGGACCGAGGCTGCTGTGTCCAAGTGTAGTCTGAGTGATGATCTTATTCTCCTGTCTATGGGTCTGAAAGGAATTACTCCCTCAGCTGGTATGACTATGCCCTTTACTGAGAAAGTTGCAGCAGGCTCAGCCTTAGCCAGAATAATGAAGACCTTTTTAGTTCTTAAGTACAAGTAGGTCTCGATGGGAAATTCCCACTCCACCTTAATCACATTGTCAAAACAGGTGAAGAAGAATCACAGAGCACTTCTACTTTGCAAGGTTTCTTGGTGTATTTCATTTTCTAAAAACACAAGCACCTATTAATTTAGGATCCCTCTACCACATATTCATGCTTAATTCTGGGAAGCTTAATTGAAAGTCTGTGGTATCTTGGTCAAAGCTCCAGCTTTAAAGATTTATCCTTCTCTTTAGAGGACTTAGAGAGGAGATTCTCATAAGAGGTTTTAAGACTTTGTACTGCCCCTTTTAGAATTGATTTCTGAGCAAGATTCTTCACCAGACCCTGGGCCAAATCCCTGAGAGAAAGGGGAAAGGGCTCTGGGGGAGGGGAGAGGGAGGAAGGCGGAGATTGAAAAGACAGTTTACATGTCTCCCTAAGGAAAAGAGTGATCTCTTGTGGGACCCCTGGAGGCAGGAAGAGGAGAGGAGGTAGGCCCAATTCCCAGGGAAGGGGATATCAATCACTTCACAGCAAGCTCCCTTCTGCTGTGTTCAGACTGATTTCTGGTGCAGCATGAGCCAGAGCCACTGGAGACACCAATGAGTCGTCTATCAGAAAGGTCACATGAGCTGGCACTTTTCATTGGCAGCTGAGGTTTTCCAGGTAAAACAGTTTGTGAGAAGTGGGGATGCTTTGTGGCCTTCTTGCCTACAGGCTGTCTAGGAGCAAGATAGTCTTCCTCTTGGTTTCTCTGAGGGGACTTTGCCTGTGGGAGAGGCAGGGGGCCTTTAAAAATGTATCCATGGTTACATATGACTCATTCTGGCCTGGTCTCAGTGAGGGAACTTCGATGCAGCCTGTTCAACTGTCTCAGCACGTATACTGCTTACACACCAGCAGGAGCCAGGTTTTGATGCAGCCTGCTCAACTGTCTCGGCATAGCCCTTGCCCATGTGCTGGTTGTGGCCAGTTGTCTGTGTCTGCCATGTCTAAGGGAGGGAGAAGAAAGGAGAGGTGTTGTCCTCCAAATCTGCCTCAGAAAGCCAACAGATTTTTTTTAATAGTTTCAATCTGAGGAGAAAAACCTCTAAGCCAGTGAAGAGACTGAGAGACATTTCTTAAAAATCTTTTAAAATACTGTGAAAGTTCTGCTCCAAAGGGAGATTTGGAGTTTACCGTGTGTGCTGCTTGGAGGCAGAGAATTCTGGAGAGGTCTTCTAGAGGGCTGATCCTAAACCCAGGCTCACATGGAAAATTTCATCTGCCTCTAGTTGTCATGGAGACAAGAAATGCCCCACAGTGAATCATAGAATAAGACTGACATGGAGGGGACTGAGAACTTAAACTTATTTCTATTTGCATGTAAACAAAAGTTAAAGAAAATTTAGAGACAGGTTAAAGAACGGGACTGATGAAACTTGGAATAAAGCCTGTATGCAGATTAAATCTTCCATGAATACCAAACTGCTATAATTAGCATATTTGACATTAAAGAAATTAGAGTAATACAAAATGAAGACTTCCCACAACTAACTCTGTAATATTCATACTACCCCACTCAAACCATATCTAGAAATGTTCTAAACTTGTAAATTATTGGACACATGTTTTTAAACATATCTCCAGTATAATTCACATTAACATCACTTCCTAAAACCACTCTCTAAGGCAAATTAGAGAGGATGTCATATTTAATTTATATAAAAATAGATTTCTGCAGATAGCATTATTGATGGTAAAGAGAAGAATCATAGTATGCACTGGATCTGAGGAACATTCCTGAAAAACATTACACTGTTTCAAAAAGCATGCTATAAATTTCAACGTCTTCAGATTAAATCATTTTATACAATATATTCAGTGATGGCAAATAGAAAGGAGACATCTTAACCTCCTGGAAGAGGAGATGGGGATTGAGATTCTGTTACATCTAAATTACATTTCATTTTCACAACAGATATAATGGCATTCATACTGCTTCTTTTTCTTTTGTCTTCTCAGCTTTTTTTAAAAAGTTGTTCAGTGAGTCTAAGGATTACGTTTGAAGTTTTAGAATCCTTTACAGCTTCAAATTCATATTTTAGGTAGGTCAACTCAGACCTTCCCTGTTTCAAGGTAGATTAAACTGAGTTCCATGCAGTTTATTGCATTTTGAATAAGGTCCTGAAAGTTGAGATTCTATCTGTTTTCTAAGAACAGGGTCTTTGCCCTCAAGATCGTGGATATAATTTCCACTGCCAGTTCTTTTGTGCAGTATGCTGGCTACTGCAATACACACTAGATGGGAGTACATTCAGGCTGAGGCTGACCTTCAGGGCTCTAAGGAAATCTCCTAGGATGCCTCACGACTCAGGGGCCTTCCAAGACCCACCCAAACAGCATCAGACTGAGCACAGATCACATTGATCTGCTCCTGGCTGGCAGGTGATCCAGAGCCCAAGAAAATTATCTGAAATGGTTCCTTAAGATATCAGACCTTTCTGTGCCTCCTGCTGGAGGGATCAGTGACCTGACACACCCCTTCTCAGGTCAAGCTACCAAAGAGACTTAGTCCTCCACAGCCTAAAAGGGCCAGGAGGAGAAGCTGACCAATCAGGAGCCAGCAGGTCAGTTAAGAAGGCTTGCCTGCTCCTCACTGCCACAGAGCTGGTGAGACTGGGTTAGAGGAGGAGCAGCCTTTCAGGGCTAGTTTAGAACCCCAGTGACTTGCTTTCAAGTGGTGTAGCTAAGTGCTTGCCTTTGAGGTTTTGTTCATTTCCTGGAACAGGTTCTGAGTTCTTTATTTAACTGTTTAGAGACTGACAGGAAGCACATGTTCACTCAACACACAGTCAACCTGTGAAACTTGTTGTCATGGGATGTTGTGAAGGTCAAAGTATAACTGGGTTAAAAAAAGAATTAGATAAATTCATGGAGGATAGGTCCACCAATGGCTATTAGCGAAGATGCTCTAGGTCTCTGAACTTCTGACTGCTAGAAGATTAGGGGATGGATCACTTGATAGATTGCCCTGTTCTGTTCACTCCCTCTGAAACATCTGGCATTGGCCACTGTTGGAAGACAGGATACTGGGCTAGATGGACCATTGGTCTGACCCAGTATAGCCATTCTTATGTACACTAAGAGACCTCACAAAAGCCACTGCACCCAGAGCAATCCATTGGACAACTGAATGTAACAAGGCCTTTACCAAGATAAAAACCTTCTATGGCAACAACCTGTACTGCAGTATCCAGGCTTCTTACTCCCTTTCTGAGTGCAAACTGATGCTTCCACAGTTGGTTTGGAAGCAGTCTTCTCAGAATTTTCAGGGAATGGAATAGCCTATAGTACACATAAGCCAGAAGCTGCAGCCATGAGATACTAGTTACTCTGCCATCGAAAAAGAATGTCTGGCCATCAAATGGGCTGTAGCGGCATCACCTTATTATCTTTTAGTGGCTTCTTTCAACCTAATAGTGGGACCGTGCACCCTTTAAATGGTTGCAGGCAAGGATACTAATCTTTGCATTACTCAGTTGTAATTGGCACTGTAACCATGTGCCTTTTGTGCGTGACACTGACCAGGTTTGCAGCACCAGAATGCAGACTTCTTTTCCAGTGGGTTATTGCAGAAGTGGGAGATCAGGCTCTCAGGCCCATTCTAGGGGAGGAAATATGTGATTGGGGGGGTCTATTAAGCATTCTCTGCCCTCTGCTAGAGGTATTGGTGCTGTGGCATGCCCCTCCTCCAGCTGGACTACCCACAATATTTAGTCCTCCAGAGACCTAAAAGGACCAAGAGGAGACACTGAACAACTGAGATCAGCAGGCCGGGTATGACCGAATATACCCCTGTATCCACACCATACATACTACAGTAATAACCTTTGTAGAAGGTATTCCTTGTGAGGTATCATTTGAAAACTCATAATTTGCTGGTCAGTATTGCCCTGATAAAAGATGTATAGCAACAATGTATGTGAAGTTATAATATTCCCCTGCATTATATTATTAACTAGGGCTATAAATTAATCACAGTTAATTCACGTGATTAACTAACAAAAATTTAATCGTGATTAATCTCAGTTTGCACTGTTAAACAATAGAATACCAATTGAAATTTATTAAATATTTTTGGATGTTTTTCTACATTTTCAAATATATTGATTTCAATTATAACACAGAATACAAAGTGTACACTGCTCACTTTATATTATTTTTATTACAAATATTTCACTGTAAAAATGCTAAACAGAAGAAACAGTATTTTTCACTTCACCTCATACAAGTACTGTAATGCAATCTCTTTATTGTGAAAGTGCAATTTACAAATGTAGATTTTTTTTGTTACATAATTGCACTCAAAAACAAAACAATGGAAAACTTCAGAGCTTACAAGTCCACTCAATCCTACTTCTCATTCAGCCATTCGTTAAAACAAACAAGTTTGTTTACATTTATGGGAAATAATGCTGCCCACTTCTTATTTACAGTGTCACCAGGAAGTGAGAACAGGCGTTCGCATGGGAATTTTGTAGCCGGCATTGCAAGGTATTTATCTGCCAGATATGCTAAACATTCGTATGCCCCTTTATACCCACCATTCCAGAGGACATGCTTCCATGCTGATGATGCTTGTTAAAAAATAGTGCATTAATTAAATTTGTGACTGAACTCCTTGGGGGAGAATTGTATTTCTCCGGCTCTATTTTACCCGCATTCTGCCATATATTTCATGTTATAATAGTCTCGGATGATGACTAATCCCATGTTCATTTTAAGAACACTTTTGCTGTGGATTTGACAAAATGCAAAGAAGGTACAAATGTGAGATTTCTAAAGATAGCTACAGCGCTCGACCCAAGGTTTAAGAATCTGAAGTGCCTTCCAAAATCTGAGAGGGATAAGTTGTGGAGCATGCTTTCAGAAGTCTTAAAAGAGAAACACTCCAATGCGGAAACCGAACGACCAAAAAAGAAAATCAACCTTCTACTGGTGGCATTTGACTCAGATGATGAAAATGAACATGCATCGGTCTGCACTGCTTTGAATTGTTATAGAGCAGAACCCATCATCAGCATGGACGCATATCCTCTGTAGTGGTGGTTGAAACATCAAGAGACATATGAATCTTTAGTGCATCCGGCATTTAAATATCTTGCGACACTGGCTACAACAGTGCCATGAGAACATCTCTCCTCACTGTGATACAGCATGGCCAAAGTGGAGAGTGGTTTGTGGGTTTTTTGTTTTTTTTTTTAAGCAAAAAAGAATTTTATTTGTGTAACACTTACAAGGAATAACCAAAAAGGATAAAGCAAAACTACGCAACAAAACAAAAGCAAACACAAGGTATAACACAGCAGCCTTCAGGAGGGAGAAGTGTTCAGGCTAGCCTGGGCCCAGAGCGGGGGGGGGGGGGCTTCCTCGACACTCATGGTCTTCCACCCCCTCGAGTTACCGAGGGCCACGCCCAGTGTCACCGATTATTCCTCTCCTGAGAGTGCCCGACAAGATGGGCATGGCTGCGGGGTGGGCGGTTTGGGGGTGGGCGGGACATACACCATGTGTGATAGGACCCCTCCTAGGTGACAGTGATGATGGTATCCACAGTGGCAAAGGCTGGGGGTGGGGTCTCTCGCTCCTGTCCTCAATCAAAGGGTCAGACGGAGGGAACCGGACGGGGTCACCGAGCAGAGGACCTCGGACAGTGCCCACCGCTCCTCGAAGGTATCAAGGGAGTCGGTGGACGCCGCCCAGAGGAACTCCACTCGGATACGTGAATGTACTGAGGATCGGAAAATGGCCCTACAATCGTAGGACGCTTCATTAGCCAACCTCCCCTCTCTGGTTTTATAAATGGCTGTTTTAGCTAGGGCTAGGAGGAGGTTAACCAGGAGATCTCGCGATTTTGTGGGGCCACGGATGGGGAGTGTGTAGATAAAAAGGTGAGGGGAAAAGTGTAGTCAAAAGCATAATAAAATATTCGTGAGGAGCCAGAAAAGGGGCTGCAGCCTGGCACACTCTAAATATACGTGCGCCAGGGTTTCCCTCACATTGCAAAAAGGGCAAGTATCCGGGATGGGGGTGAACTGTGTCAAAAACACGCCCGTGCTCACAGCTCCGTGAAGGAGCCGCCAACTAACGTTCCCAATGGGCCTCGGGACCAAGGTGGAATATAGGCTGGCCCACCGGGGTTGCTCACCCTCCAAAGGTGGCAGGAGGTCCTGCCACTTTGTATCGGGGCGGGACACCAGGGTGTGGGCGTGAAGGGTGTGAAGCATGAGTGTGTATAGATATTTCCGTGGCGCAATTTGAAAGCTGACCGGCTGCAGTTCATGCAGCCAGCTCGCAGTGAAAGGGTGACTGGTTTGTTGGGATCTACGGGGTAGGGGCCCAATTGAAAGGTCCAGCAGGCCTGGGGTAGAGGGTGGGCGGGGTGCGCCCCCGCGCAGAGCTCAGTTGAGATAAGCCCGAGCAGCGGGCGTCAAGGCGGCCTTCACCTCCTGAAGTATGCACTGGGGGATATGAGGTCTGGAGAGCCCCATGCGCCGAGTGAGTGTCAGGGGATCCAGCCAGTCTCCCTGGTTGTAGTCCAGGAGGTCTCCGACTCTCGTGACTTCCGCCAGGACCAAACTCTGGCGCACCGAGCGGGACTCCGCCGCCTGCACACAGAGCTGGGGATTGTGCAGCAGGGACTCCGCGAGGAGATCTGCTCCCACGGTGGCAGCCACGGACCTGGTCATTGAAAACAGTTTGCAGGTCCGGAGGAGGTCCTGGTAGAAGACCGGCAGCCCGGAGAGGTCTCGCGGAAAACCTCATGGACAAATATAAAAGAGCTGCCGGTCGTATCGGAGCCCTTGGAAGCGGCGCAGGAAGGCGTGCGCCAATATGCTCCACGTCGAACTACCTGCACTATAAAGGAGCCTCTGCAGGGCCTGGAGGCGGAAGACACGGACCTGAATGTGCAGACACTTCAGGCCCTGCCCTCCTTCCTTCAGGGGTAGATGAAGAACCCCAACAGGGGCCCAGTGCATTCCTGACCAAAAGAACTCTAGAATCGATGTCCGGGACCAGTGTGTTAAGCCAGTACCAGAGCGTGGACAGGACTAGTTGGTTAAGCACCAGTGCTCTCCCTCGGAGGGAGAGACATCGGAGTAGCCTCGTCCATTTTCAGAGCCGCTCTATCACCCCGCCTTCTAAATTTTCCAGTTCTCCAGCGGAGAAGGGTGCGTGGCAGAAAGGTAAACGCCGAAGTAGAGCAGTGGGCCCGCGCTCCACCGGATGATCTGAAGCGCGGATGGGAGGGAGCTCACCTGCCGCCAGTCCCGCACCACCAAGCCAGAGCTCTTGACCCAGTTGACTCGGGTGGAGGAGGCTGCCGAATAGATGGCCTGCAAGCCTCCACCCGCGCCAAGTCCCCCGGGTCCTGGACCACAAGGAGCATGTCATCGGCATACGCCGACAGGACCAGCCGCAGCTCCGGCTCCCGCAGCACCAACCCCGTCAACCTCCTGCGGAGGAGAAAGAGGAAGGGCTCGATCGCCAGAGCGTACAGCTGGCCCGAGAGGGGGCACCCCTGCTGTACTCTTCGCCCGAAGCTGACCGGTTCGGTCAGGGTCCAGTTGAGCCTAACCAGACACTCCGCGGAAGCGTACAGCACCTGGAGGAAACTCACAAACTGAGGTCCGAATTCAAATGCCTGCAGAGTGCCCGGGAGGTACCCATGGTCCACTCTATCGAACGCCTTCTCTTGATCAAGAGACAGGAGGGCGAACGACAGACCGTCTCTATGCCCGAGTTCCAAAAGATCTCGGACTAGAAATAGGTTGTCAAAAATGCTGTGACCCGGGACAGTATAGGTCTGGTCTGAGTGGATCACGTCCGCCGTCATGGACCCTAGCTGTAGCGAGATTGCTTTCACTACGATTTTGTAGTCCGTGCTAAGGAGTGAGACGGGACGCCAGTTTCGTAAATTGCGGAGGTCCCCCTTCTTCGGCAACAAGGCGAGCACTGCTCACCTGCACGAAAGGGGGAGGACCCTGCCCTGCAAAGACTCAGCCCAGACAGTGGCTAGGTCTAGGCCAAGGATGTCCCAGAAACGCGCGGTAGAACTCCACGGTCAGCCCGTCCATGCCTGGAGATTTATTGGTGGGCATGTGACGGAGGGCTTCTGAGAACTCAGCCTGGGTGAGAGGCAGCTCTAGTCGGTCTTGGTCGCTCACGCTGACCGTGGGAAATTCCTCCCAGAGCACCCTGCAAGCTCCAGGATCGGTTGGCTCTGGGGAGAAAAGGCTTGTGTAGAAGTCACGGGCCCTCCCACACATCTCCACCGGATCCGTGGGGGGGGGGGGGGCCCGTCTTCTGCTAGAAGGCAGGTGACGTGTTTCTTGGCCCCCCTCGTTTTCTCCAGGGCGTAGAAGAAACAGGAGCCGTGATCCATCTCCCGAAGGAGGCAGATGCGGGATCGAACAAAGGCACCTCAGGCCCGATGGTCCTCGAGGGCCCGGAGCTCCTCCCGCTTCTCCCGGCACGCTCTGCAGAGGAACGGGTCCTCGGGTCTGGCAGCCAGACCCCTCTCCATCTGTAAGACCTCCTGTTCCAACTGCTCTATCGCTGCATTTCTCCGTCGGCTGGTGCCCTGGGTATAGTCACGGCAGAAGTGCTTGGCGCGCACCTTCCCTAGATCCCACCATCGCCGCACCAAGGGAAAGGCACGCCGCTGCTCTCGCCAGGCCAGTCAAAACTCCTGGAAGGATGTCACGAAGCTCTCATCCTCCAACAGTCTGTTGTTAAAGTGCCAATAGGCCAGCCCCGGCCTCTCTGCACGGAGGGAGGCTGTTATGGTGGCTAGATGATGGTCGGAGAATGGGGCCGGCCGAATGTTGGAGGAGTGGGCCTGTGAAAGATGGAAATGGGATAAAAAAATACGGTCCAAACGAGAGTGGTATGACTGATGGGCCTCCACCCAGACAAAGGTGAATGCGGAAGTGTCATCTGGGTGGCGGTTACGCCAGACATCTACTAGGGAGTGACATTTGACTATTTCTCGGAGAATGTTCACAGCAGCCGGGCTCAGCAGAGGCGAGGCTTTGGGCTTCGGGAGGCAAGCAGCTAAGAGGTGGTGCCTCCCGAACAGATTCGAGGGTTAAGGGGGTGGGGAGGGGGCTCCCAGTGATGCTAGGCGCAGGCTCTGTGGTGGATTTGGCAGCCATGGCTTCAGGTGGTGGACCACCTTCTGCAGGGTGCTCGCCCGGGAAGGCGGTTAGGGGAAGGGAGCATGGGGAAAGGGGGACTGGGGTAAGGTTGCCCAGATCGAGGCCAGCCGGCAGTAGGTCATTCTCTCCCTGGGTGACCGGGGTCAAACCTGGGGCCTCGATCTCCTCATACATGGAGGAAAGGTCGTCTTCTGCCACCCCGGGGGACTCCCCTCTGGCGCCCGCTACGACGGTCGCTTCGGGGTTCGCGGGGGGTTCGGGTGATATTCGGGCAGAAGGGGCTTCCTCAGGGGTCTCGGAGGGGAGGGTCTCCCATGGTCTTCCAGTGCTATTTTGTCTTCCCCTCCTGACCCTGGCGGATGGATCTCACTTGTGGGCATAGCAGAAGGCTCAGTGTCAGTGCCTCCCTTCCTGGTCTTCCGGGGGGCCTCCGCATCGGATGGGTGCAGCGGAGCTCAAGCCTTCCGCTTGCCTCGCTTTCCCTGGACTAGGGTCCAGCCCTCTATAGCATCGTCTGGGGGCTGGTTAGCAGGGGTCGTGGCGGGGGGCAGAGGCGATGGTTCACGGGCTTTGGGGGGGTAACGGTGAGGCAACATGGGGGGACAGTTCTCCTTGGGGCAGGCCCTCTCCTATGCCCGGTAATATCTTTGCTGCACCCTCCTCCATAGACTCTGCTGGATTGTTAACAGCAAGGGCGGGGCTCCCTCGCTTGTCTGGGCGTTGTAGGGGAGGTGTCTCTTGGGTCCGGGCAGGAGCAGCGGTGGATCGAGCAGGAGGAGAGGTGGTTTCAGATCTCGGGTGGCCAGGGGCGTCGGCAACGACGGAGCCGATGTCCTGCCGGGTCTCGGGGGTCTCGGGTGCCCCTCCCCGCCGGGCCAAGGGGCAGTCTCTTCGGACATGCCCCGCTGATCGGCAGAGGTAGCACGGGGCCTCTCCTGTGGAATAGTAGACCTGATAGCGGGCTCTCTGGTAGGGGATTAGGAAGGACCCCTTGAGCGCCTCTCCATCACGCGCCGCCGGCAGAACGAAAGGTGCACTTGCCGGCAGAATGAAAGGACGTGACAGAGGGCGGGGTCCTTGCAGCCCAACAGGAGAGGGCTGATGACGGAAACGGGTTTCTCCAGGGTGAAGAGAGCGGGTAACAGGGCGGAATTGGGTAGAAAAGGAGGGACGGAGGTCAGGACTAGGCAGACGCCCAGGTCTTCTAGTGGCTCCAGGGGGACAAATACCCACCCCCCCCCCCACCGCCAGGCCCTTCTCCACCACCTCCTGGGCGGCAGCCTCCGATGCTAAGAAAAAGACGACCTTCCCGTACATTTTGGAGGCCGCCACAATGGCCGTGGGTCCTACCACCCTCACCAACGCCTGCACGTATGTCTCCACGTGGGGCAAGGCAGGCACCAGGAGGTAACGGACGCCATGCTTCCTGGTCATGGTGGGAAAGGGGCCTCGGCCGCTATTCATGGTAGCGGAGGTGGTGGGTGGGCGAGATGACGAGGCGGCAGGCGGGGGGGGGCTGCCACCGCCTGGGCATACGCCCTGGGGGTCGGGGGAGGGACGCTCGCAGAGCTGGTGGAGGGAACAGCAGGGAGGGACGCCATGGTCGATGATGAGGCCACAGTGGTGGGGGCAGCCTCTGCCATGGAGGGCTTGGTGGTTGTGGCGGGGCCCTTCCCCTTCTTTGCACCCTGGCCTTTCCGGCTAACTGGGGGGGGGCTTTCCTAGAATCTGGGGTGGTGGTGGGCATAGCAGCAGTAATAGTCGCCCCGTAATAGGTAATAGCGGTGGCAGGTGTTTTGGCAGCAGTGGTGGGGAGGGGGACTTGGGGGTTGGGCAGGGGGGTAGGTGGGGGAGGGGCAACTGAGGTTGTTAGAGGGGCCTCACCCCTCTCATTCCCCGCCATCGTGAGCAGGGAGAGACGGGGAGACACCAGAAGGAGGAGGGGGGAGGAGGAAGCAGAATAACCACTTCTCCCTGTTGGGCTGCAGGCGGGGGGGGGGGGGCAAATGGGTCGGACTGGACAGGGGAAGGAAACAGGAGTTGGGGTCAGGTAGTAGGGGCAAACTGTGGGGTGGGCAGTCCGGGGGGGGGGAACGCGGACCCACACGCGTTTATCCAAAGAGTCTCGTTTGGTCAGCTGTTGTGTCTGGTCCGGATGATGGAATTCAAAGCAAGCAGTTGAGGCTAGAGGCAGACGGCAGGTTGCCAGCAGGGACGGACGGCGGGGGGCCCGTGACGGCTGTAGTAGTGTTGGGGGGGGCACTGATGGATCGGGGGGCAGCTCTGTGCCACACCCCCTGTGCCCCTACAAACGCAATTAAGACACAGTCAAACTCCCCCTACACGAGAGTACAGTTCAAAAGTTACTCAGTCTTATGGCCCCCTCCACAATGATTTGTAGTTTCCCTGGGTGATGTCTCTGTCAGCTGTCTTCTCTCCCGGTCTTTGTGGAGCATTCCAAAAATGCCAAGCAAAGATAAGAAGACGATTAATTGCGGGTCCACAAACAAACAGCAAAATGGTTGGGTCTGGAGGCATCCACTCCCCTCCTCCGGGGAGCGGGTCGGCTGTCCTCCCCCCTCCTCCGGGGGTTGCAGCTGAAGCAATAGCAGCGTTCGAGGGCAGGCGTGGTGGGGCTGGCAGGCAACCTGGCAGCCAACCAGCACTTGAACGGCAGCAAAAAAAAACAGCAAAAAAACCCCAACAAAACGAAGAAAAAGCGTCTGGCCCAGTCGGGGGGTGGGGGAACTGAAGCAGGGGCAAAAAGCAAGGAAAGCCCAGGCCAGAGGGCAGCAGGAGAGTGTAAGAAGGGAGCCTTCTTCCCTGGAGAGGGAAGAAAGTTTGCTATAAATTAATTAAAACACCTAAAGCCAATTAAAGCACCTGAAGCCAGTCACATGATAAAACCCTCCTGCTTCAATCAGACAAGAGGAGGAGGAGTTGAAGCAGAGTGGATTGGTGTTGGAGCAGAGAGAAGTTTAGAGGAAAGCAGAGGAGAGTTTGGAGAAGTGCTGCGGTGGGCTAAGAAGACCAAGACCCTAGGTAAAGGGACACCTGGTTTGTGCAGAGGGAGGGCAGGAAGCCCCACAAGTTGAAGGGCAGGAGAGGGAAGTAGCCCAGGGGAAGGAACCGCTAGTTCTAGTGGTTTATCGCTATCCCTAGGGCCCCTGGGCTGGGACCCGGAGTAGAGGGTGGGCCCAGGTCCCTCCCTCTCCACTCCCCTCTCCTAGGACACTAGTGGGGCAGTTAATACCCCAGTTCAGGGGCAAGAAATGGTGCCTTGAACCCTCCCCCCCCCAAGAAGAGAAAGCGCGAGACCCATCATAGTAGTGCTGGCAATTTGCCACATGTGGTTTTAGAATTGGGATCTATGTGCTGGGGACTTAAACCAGGATTAGCCAAAACCCTCCCATCCCTAAGATGGACGACGTGGTCAAGGCCCTAATACAAGCCACCACAGCCCAGCAGGAGGCTACCCGAGTCCAATCAACCGCTCAACAGGAGGCGACTCGGATACAGCAGGAGACTAATCGTCTATTTATAAGTCAGGCTGCCGCAAGAGCTGGTGAACCAGATGAAGGCCCTTAAGAGCTGAACCACAACTGCGATGGGACCTGGACCATACGGGCCAGCCACTGCCTACAGAAAATGACACGGGAGGATGATGTGGAGGCATACCTCCTGGCTTTTGAAAGAGCAATGACCTCACATGGGTATACAAGATCAATAAAAATGAATGGTATTGAGACCATAGCATTAATAGATTCCAGGAGTGCTGTCACTCTGGTCTCGGGGAAGTTGGTGGGGCAAGACCAACTAACCCAGGCCAAAACCACAGGGGTAACGTGAGTTCATGGCACAGTAAATTTCTACCCCACAATCCCCGTACGGATTGAGATCCAGGGGAATACTACGAGGGTGACTGCAGGGGTGGTTCCCAGGCTCCCCTACCATGTCTTAATTGGTAGAGACTTCCCCGGGTTTGAGAGCTTACTCCCCCCAGTAGAGCCAGGGGAGGGTAGCAACCCCCAGGTTGAGACGGAGGCATCTACAGATAGCCTCACCCCAATGTTGGCTGAATTTGCCCTAGAGTTATTCTCATCCCCCAGAAAACCATGAACATCTAGGTGGGAAAGGAGGGCGGATAAAAGATTGGGGACCAGGATTCTAGCAGAGAACCAGAAAACCTCCCTTGTTGGTAGGTGAACCCATTCAGGAGGCCAGGAAATAATTCAGGCCAGTTTGGACTCTGAGGCGGTTCCTAGCCCAAGTAGGGGCAACCCAGGGGGCGGAGTAGGAATTAGGTCAGATTGGTACCGCATGTGAGAATTTCGGGCAGGACCAAATCAATGACCCACTATATGCAAATGTAAGGGAGGAGGTAGTGGAAGTAAATGGCGTACCCATGCAAGGAAAGACCAAAGGCTCAAGGCCATATTATGTGTTCAAACATGATCTGTTGTACAGGATAGTGCAAATACGAGGGGAAGAAGTAGAGCAACTCTTAGTCCCACAGAAACACACAAGGGCAGTACTAGAGTTAGCTCACAGTCATCTATTTGGGGGACATCTAGGAGTAGACAAGATACTGGATAGAGTCCTAAGAAGGTTTTATTGGCCAGGAGTACGTGCAGAGGTCCAGCGCTATTGTGCCTCCTGTCCTGAATGCCAGTTGCATAGCCCCCGACCTCACTTGCGGGCCCCATTAGTACCTTTGCCTATTATTGAAGTCCCTTTCGAGAGGATAGCCATGGACATAGTGGGCCCACTGCAAAGATCGGCATGGGGCCACCGAAACGTACTAGTCATCCTTGACTACGCCACGCGGTATCCAGAAGCCATTCCTTTAAGAAACCCCATGTCCAAGGCAATAACAAAAAAACTACTCCAGGTTTTTGCCAGAGTGGGCATCCCTAAGGAGATCTTGACAGACCAAGGAACCGCTTTCATGTCAAAATTAATAAAAGACTTAAGTACCCTACTCCGCATCCAGGCCATATGGACCTCAGTCTACCATCCACAAACAGATGGACTGGTTGAGCGGTTTAACCATAGCCTTAAAAGTATGATCCAGAAGGTGGTAGCTCAGGACGGAAAAAACTGGGATACCCTTCTACCGTATCTCATGTTTGCTATATGGGAAGTCCCCCAGGCGTCCACTGGTTTCTCTCCCTTTGAACTACTATATGGATGCCACCCACGTGGAATATTAGATATTGCCAAGGAAGATTGGAAAGAACAACCCAACCCAGGAAAGAATGTAATTGAGCACGTGACACAGATGAGAGAGCGAATAACTCGAGTAACGCTTATAGTACAAGAACATTTGGAAAAAGCACAAGAGGCCCAGCGGACATATTACAACCGTCAGGCGAAAGTACAGAGATTTCAGCCAAGGGAACGGGTGATGGAGCTAGTGCCGACAGCAGAAAGCAAACTCCTAGCCAGGTGGCATGGACCATATGAGATAGTGGAAGCCATTGTGGAGGTGGACTATAAGGTCAGACAACCAGACCGCTGAAGGCCAGACTAAATCTACAACATCAACTTACTGAAGCCCTGGCATGACCGAGAGACGTGCCTGGTCATTTGGGGAGCTCCACCCCAGACAGACGACCCACAGGGGCAGATGAAGATATCTCCTGAGTTAACTCCAGAACAACGAACAGAGGTCATTGATATGATCCAACGGAGCCAGGACGTGTTCTGTACACAGCCGGGCCGTACAACACTGGTCCAACATCATATTGTCTCCAGGCCTGGAGTAAGGGTGACGATAAGACCATACCGGATACTGGAAGCTAAAAGGGAAGAAATTAGGACAGAAGTGAAGAAGATGCTGGAACTCGGGGTTATTGAAGAATCCCACAGCCAGTGGTCCAGCCCTATTGTCCTAGTCCCCAAGCCTGATGGCACCCTGAGGTTTTGCAACGACTTCCAGAAGTTGAATGAAGTATCTCAATTCGATGCCTATCCAATACCATGCATTTATGAGCTACTTGATCAGTTAGGCAAGGCCAGATACCTAAGCACCCTAGACCTGACCAAAGGATATTGGCAAATTCCCCTGGCTGAGAATGCCAAGGAAGAGACTGCCTTCTCTACACCCGATGGCCTGTTCCAATACATTGGCCTCCCTTTCGGACTCCATGGGGCCCCTGCAACATTCCAATGACTTATGGACAAATTGCTGCGACCCCATGCCAAGTATGCCGCTGCCTATCTAGACGACATAGTCATCCATAGCCCCGACTGGGAAATGCACCTAGAAAAAGTAGAAGCGGTGCTAGATGCCCTGCAGAAGGCCAGCCTCACTGCCAACCCTCTCAAGCGCATGATAGGGCTAGCTGAGGCCAGAGACCTCGGGTATGTAGTAGGGAGAGGTTAGGCGAAACCCCAATGGAATAAAGTGGAGGCAATACAAGGTTGGCCTTGACCAGTCCACAAAAAGCAGGTCAGAGAATTTCTAGGGATAGTAGGATACTATCGGCGATTCAGCCCTCATTTCGCCACAAGAGCAGGGCCATTGACGGATTTGATAAAGGCTCGGGGCCCCGAGATAGTAAAGTTGACTAATGCGGCAGAAGGAGCATTTGCAGATTTAAGGACAGCCCTTTGCTGCCATCCAGTACTCATATCCCCAGACTTCGAGAAGGAATTCATCTTACAAACAGATGCCTCGGAGGTAGGGCTAGGAGCCGTCCTTTCACAGATGGTAGGGGAAGAGGAACACCCGATCTTGTACCTCAGCCGGAAACTCCTCCCCAGGGAACAAAAGTATGCCGTCGTTGAAAAGGAATGTCTGGCAGTAAAATGGGCTATGGAGACTCTCTGCTACTACCTACTGGGGCGGCGGTTTACCCTTGTAACAGACCATGCCCCACTCCAGTGGATGCACAGAAACAAGGAGAAGTACGCAAGGGTGATTAGGTGGTTCCTATCCCTGCAGCCCTTCCATTTCCAGATACAGCATAGGGCCGGAAGCCAACACAGCAACGCTGATGGCCTATCACGACAGCACTGCCTCTCATCCCAAGTAGCCCAACCTCATGGTGTTGAGCAAGGGGGTGGGTGATACAGTATGGCCAGAGGGCAGCAGAAGAGTGTTAGAAGGGAGCCTTATTCCCTGTAGAGGGAAGAAAGTTTGCTATAAATTAATTAAAGCACCTGAAGCCAATTAAAGCACCTGAAGCCAGTTACATGATAAAAACACCCTGCTTCAATCAGACAAGAGGAGTAGTTGAAGCAGAGTGGATTAGTGTTGGAGCAGAGAGAAGTTTGGAGGAGCTGAAGCAGAGTTGGTGTTGGAGCAGAGATTGGTGTTGGAGCTGAGAGCAGTTTGGAGGGAAGCAGAAGAGGGTTTGGGAATTGCTGCTGTGGGCTAAGAAGACCAAGACCCTAGGTAAAGGGACACCTGGTTTGTGCAGAGGGAGGGCAGGAAGCCCCACAAGTTGAAGGGCAGGAGAGGGAAGTAGCCCAGGGGAAGGAACCACTAGTTCTAGTGGTCTACCCCTATCCCTAGGGCCCCTGGGCTGGGACCCGGAGTGGAGGGAGGGCCCAGGTCCCTCCCTCTCCACTTCCCTCTCCTAGGACACTAGTGGGGCAGTTAATACCCGAGTTCAGGGGAAGAAACGGTGCCCTGAACCCCCCCCCAGAAGAAAAAGCGTGAGACCCATCATAGTAGTGCCAGCAATTTGCCACATCACTTTCAGGTGACATTGTGAACAAGAAGCGGGCAGCATTATCTCCTACAAATGTAAACACACTTGATTGGCTGAGTGAGAAATAGGTCTGAATGGACTTGTAGGCTCTAAAGTTTTACATTGTTTTATTTTTGAATGCAGTTATTTTTGTACATAATGCTACATTTGTAAGTTCGACTTTCATGATAAAGAGATTGCACTATGGTACTTCTATTAGGTGAATTGAAAAATACTATTTTTTTGGGGTTATTTACAGTGCAAATACTTGTAATAAAAATAAATATAAAGTGAGCACTGTACACTTTGTATTCTGTGTTATAATTGAAATCAATATATTTGAAAATGTAGAAAACATCAAAAATATTTAAATAAATGGTATTCTATTATTGTTTAACAACATGATTAATCGTGATTAATTTTTTTAATCGCTTTACAGCCCTATTATTAACACATGTTCCAATCCCCACAGCCCTGCCCAGGCTGAACTCAGCAAACAGCTCTATCCTAAACAAAGAAATGTGTGTTTGCCTTAATTTCCATTTAAACGGTCATCAAGCAAGAAGGGGAAAAAAAAGGAAGATCAAACAGGTGAAAAAACCCAGTAGGGAACATCCTTCCATATAGACTCTTTGTCTCTGGTTCTCTGCTGGAAATGTTTTTCAAGAGGAGGACTGAAACTATAAAAAAGGAGGGGCAAAAACCCAAGGCACCCCTCTCTCTCCCTTGTTGACCATCACATTCTCTGCACCTGTCGAGACAAAGGAAACAGCTGTTGGACTCTGGGGGAAAGGTCCAGACCTGAAGAGTTTGGTGAGTAATCTTGCTGGAAGCATGTAGTGAGAAACTTTGTTTGAATCCAATATAGTTTGTTAAGTTAGGCATTAGAATGCACATATCTTTATTTTTCTTGTAACCATTTCCGATTTTTATGCCTCATTACTTGCACTCACTTAAAATCTATCTCTTTGTAATTAATAAACTTATTTTATTATTTTATCTAATCCAGTGTGTTTAAGTGTCTGGGTAACTGCATTTAAGGTAATAAGCTAGATATTATTCCCTTAGAGGAGTAGTGGACTTAATATATTTGGACTGTCCAGGAGAAGGCTGGGTAGTACAAGACATACATTTCTGACCGAAAGTCCAGGACTGGGGGTGTGTTGGGGTCACCCGGCAGCATAACCAAGGCTGGTGAGAGCCAGAATGTGAGTCCGGCTACAGTTACACAACCATATGTGGAAGTGACCTGCATGCTGGTGACTATTTGTGAGCAGTCCAGGTTGGAGGCTACAACAGCAAAGCATTGCAAGACACCCCAGATCACAGGACAGGGGCAACACTACCCTAACACTGGTCTGGACTGTACCCCAGGTATGTCACACTGGTTAAGAAGGATTGTCTGCTTCTTTTCAGGGGCACAGCTGAGTGAGACTGGAACAAGAGGAGCAACTCCTCAGGGCTAGCCTAGAATCCCAGGGCCTTGCTTTCAAGTGCTGCAACTATGCACCTGCCTTTGAGGTTTTGTTTCATTAAGGGTACAGCCGGACAAATTCTGAGTTTGTTATTTTTATTTAACTGTTTAGAGACTGACACCAATTTATACACTATGGCAGGGAGCACCTGAAGTACCACACTTGGCCCCAGGGGGGCATTAGGGGCACTGTGAAAGTGGGACAGAACCACTAGAGAACACTGCAGGAAGAAGATTCAGAAGATTCAGATGCAGATGGGGGTCTGGTCATGGTTATTATTATTTGTAGTAAATATTTATATGTTAATGCTCAAAGGTGCCATTTGGGATTGACACCCCAGTTGTTGGATGCTATACAAATGTTGAAAAGAGATAATCCCTATCTTGAAGTGCCTTACAATGTATAATCCTCTCTTGTTTTTGATTGGATTGAGTGTGCTATGTTGTTATGCTATAAGAGGCATGATGTTAGACAGCCATAATCCATACTAATCGTGCTAAATCCAAATGCAAGAGGCTGCAAATGTCAGAAGAGCAGTGCATGTAGCAAGCCTAGCACTGAGGCAACTGGGTCCACAGCAGCACTTCTAACCCCTTGTCCAAAGGGAAAAAAGATCATCCTCATCCCTTGGCCTCTAGAGATGGCACATATGACACAAGCCAACACTTTTCAGAATACTCTTGGAGGCCCTCTTCTGATGTTTTTCTGAAGTTCTTTATCTCTCC
Source organism: Eretmochelys imbricata (assembly GCF_965152235.1). NCBI lineage: Eukaryota > Metazoa > Chordata > Testudines > Cheloniidae > Eretmochelys > Eretmochelys imbricata. The sequence continues at coordinate 250,129,234 of NC_135573.1, forward strand.
AATCTGAACTTGTCTAGATTTCATCAGCATGCACTACGTAGAAGATGCAAACCACCAAGTGTTCTCAGATGCCACTCTGATACAAGAGCTGCTCTGTACTGTGTAAGAAAATCAACAGCACCAAGAACAGCACCCAGCCAGGCAAACTGAAAGTGTGCAAAGAGGGGCAGAAAATATCATAAAAATCACCTCTCCCAAGTAACATAACAAAAGTGGTGACAGTGTCATAATGCTTAAACATGCATCAAAAATAGCTAGTTAGAGATTTAAGGCCTTTGATAAGTAATAAATAGTAATAATTTAAATTTTTCTAATATAAAATTTTTGCGACCGCCATTTTGGAAAATCTGCTCTAAACTAAGAACTTGGGCTGAATTGACCAATAGCAGATAGGTAACTGGGGTAAAATACATTTCAGCAGGGTGAGGCTGAGTTCATTCCAAAATACCTAAAGCAAGGGGTCAGTTAGGTGAGGAGGAGGCTCTCAACTAGGTCCAGCTCAAATGACAGGTGAAGCTGATTGGCTGAGCAGGTATTGCCCCATTGGGGAGGATCTATGCTAATAGCTGGAATTAAGAAAGCAGCCAATCAGAGAAGGCCAAAAAGCATACATAAGGCAGAGAGCTGACAAGCTTTGGTGTGGGCGTGTGAGTGGAAAAGAAGGAGTGAGAGAAGAAGGAGCAGAACATCAGAACAGACACTGGACAGAGCAGCAGACAGAGAACAGACAACAGCAGTGGAGAGCAGAGGGCATGTGGAGAAAGAGCAGAAGCAGGGCCGTCCCTACCCATATGCAAAGTACGCAGCTGTGTAGGGCACCAGGAAATTTGTGGTACCACATTTCCTGGTGCCTTGCGCAACTGCGTGCTGCTCCAGCCCCTGCTTCGCCTCTTCCCCATTGCCCACGCCCCTTCTCCAACCCAGCCCCGCCTCTTCCCACCCCTGCTCCACCTCTGCCCTGCCCCGCTCCAGCCCCACCCTTACTCCCCTGAGGACTGCAGCAGGAGGTGTGCCTTGCACTCACGGGGCAGTGGTAAGTGGAGTGATCTGGCTCCAGCCCACTCCACTCCCCTGGCTCCCAGCTGTGCGACAGGTGAGTCCTGGGGGGTGGTTTCCCCACTGCCTCCCCAAGCCTGGGAGCCAGGGGAGCAGAGAAGAGAGGAGCGGGCTGTGGCCAGGTCACTCCACTTCCTGCCGCCCGGTGAATGCAGTTTTTTTTTTTTTGTTTTGTTTTTAGAAGCATGGGGGAATCTTTCTCTCTTGAGGGATCTAAGGCTTTAGAGGGTGGAAGTGGAATAAAAATATAAGAAACCATGTGGGAATGGGTGGGAGTGGAAATGGAAGTGGATATTGCGGGGCTGGATGGGAGAAGGATTAAAAAAAGTAGTCCAGCACAGGGCTCTAATTAGAAGTCATCTCCCCAACACATCACTGGTAACTCTCTGAAATCAAGCCTGCGCATGTGTTCCGTCCTTTGGCAGCTGCAGATGCTCTCACTACCCTACATTCCCTAGAAGGAAGAGGAGAGGAGGGGAACTAGTGAGAGCAGGTACCACTGTTAAGGAAGGAGTGGCTGGGAGGGCAAAATTTCAAAGAGCAATAAACACTGGAGTGAGGATGCAGCTTCTGAAAGTGAGGCAAGAGACGCTTTAGGAGAAAGTAATAGGCCCACCCCCCCGGACAACTCTTTAGAAGCAGCCACTCAGGAGCCTGTAGCTCCAATGGGGTCCTTCAGCTCTACCTCATTTTCTGGTCCCTCCCCACCTTCCTCAGCAATCAGACTTCAGGAAGAAGAGAGGGTAGGACTACTTCTGGCCCAATAATCAAAGTGCCGAGCTTGCAGTTCTACCTGTCAGTTCCTAGATTTGTTTTGATGACTCTTGATAGACACCGTATGAAATCAGTGAGAGTTTTGCATTAACTTCAGGGGGCCAGGATTCCACTGCAGAATACTGGAAATGCATTAGATGATCTAATAGATCTTTTGCACCTCTCACTCTCTATGAACAATCTAGCACTGGCCTCTAACGAGCAAATGCTATCGGGGCTGGGACATGAATATATCTAAATTATTTATTCAAAAACAGTTTTTTAAAAAAACCTTCCATGGATATAAATGTCTAATCTATCAATATCTACAAGAGTTGATGGGGTGTAAAATGATACCAACATTTTTAAAGTCTCTTAAAAGTAATGATGTTACAAATCTGGCTGTGAATCAGTGTTGCTGGGTGAAATGATCAGAGAGCAATTTTGTCATCTATAATTTATAATGCCTTTTGGATTAATACTTTGTCTTGTAAATTGTAGATCTATGTTACTATCTTCTAAATGGAGAAACACAGAAAACTGAATTCATTAGGTTACATGGATGTTTGTGAGACTCTGATTATTGTATGGGGAATACAAAACTATGCAGGAAACAACTGGAAAGGATGATGCATAATCCCTCTTTGCCTAGGTAAAAAATAGATAGTGCAAGTGTGATGGGTTGGATCACATAAACCTCCTTGGGGCTGCCAACTGATGTGCCAAGACTACTTCTGCCCCTGCTTTCCCTGCCCACTTGGGACTCCAGAACCCTGCCTGGATGTGCCAGACACACTTGCCGGCCACAAACACAGACCCAGGTCTGAACCACGTCCCCTAACAGCTGTAGGCTTAATTGAAAGCATCTTAAGAAGTGTTCCTGTTTTTAACACTCAGATGCCCAACTCCCAATGGGGTCCAAACCACAAATAAATCCATTTTACCCTGTATAAAGCTTATACAGGGTAAATTCATTAATTGTTCGCCCTCTATAACACTGATAGAGAGATATGCATAGCTGTTTGCCCCCCACCCCGAGGTATTAATACATACTCTGGGTTAATTAATACGTAAAATGTGATTTTATTAAATGCAGAAAGTAGGATTTAAGTGGTTCCAAATAATAGCAGACCGAACAAAGTGACAGGTTTCAGAGTAGCAGCCATGTTAGTCTGTATCCGCAAAAAGAAAAGGAGTACTTGTGGCACCTTAGAGACTAACAAATTTATTTGAGCATAAGCTTTTGTGAGCTATAGCTCACTGCATCCAAACAAAACAAAACAAAACATGCAAGTCTATGCCTAATACAGTAAGAAAACTGAATACAGATAAAATCTCACCCTCAGAGGTGTTCCAGTAAGTTTCCTTTTACAGACTAGTCTCCTTCTAGTCTGGGTCCAGCAATCACTCACACCCCCTGTAGTTACTGCCCTTTGTTCCAGTTTCTTTCAGGTATCCTTTGGGGTGGAAAGGCTATCTCTTGAGCCAGCTGAAGACAAAATGGAGGGGTCTCCCACAGGCTTAAATAGACTTTCCATTGTGGGTGGAGACCCCCTCCTCTCTTCTATGCAAAGTCCAGCTCCAAGATGAAGTTTTGGAGTCACCTGGGCAAGTCACATGCCCATGCATGACTCAGTTTTTACAGGCAGCAGCCATTGCCCACATGCTATCTTGAATGTCTCCAGGAAAACTTCTTATGTGGATTGGAGCCTTCAAGATCCATTGTTCGTTAAGTGTTTCTTGATTGAGCACTTAATTTGCACATTCCTTTCTCAAGAAGCTGACCAAATGCTTTACTAAGGCTACTTAAAAACCAAGCAAGTACACAGCCAATATTCATAACTTCAAATACAAAAATGACACATGCATACAAATAGGATGAATAGATTCAGTAGATCGTAACCTTTACAGAGATATGTTACATGGCATATGTAGCATAAAACATATTCCAGTTATGTCATATATACATTCATAAGCATATTTCCATAAAGCCTTAGGGGGTGCACCATCACAGCAAGGTCTGAATTTTAAGATGAAAACAACACTCTGCTTTGTGCACAGTCCTATTTCCAGGGTTAAAATTAAAATGAGAAAAGCTTTCAAAGAGAAAATTGTCACATTATTAGACTATATCTTAATGATGGGGGAAATAACGTGCATGTGGTCAGCATGGTCATTACAAGGTAAGAATCTGATCCTGCATCCTAATTTATGCTTGAATACAAAAGGAGTGCAAGCATAAGCAAAATATATTTTTTTCAATTATAGCAAATATTTGTAGAAATTTGTGATACCTGCCCGGGTTTAGTTAAAATTCATTAATTTTATTAAGTTTTCTTATACTCACTGATGATACTGCTGCCCTTTTACGTGCCTGAACTGTTATCCTATGCATCATGACTGATTGATATTAGTCTCTCTGGTACGTACACATTTTTGTATGTGTTGTGTAATGTGCCATGGACCATTACAATGCTATGTAATTTCCCCAAACAAAAACTTCCTAAATTTAGATTTAAGGTTACTCAAGTGCAAATCTACCAACACAATAATTAAAAACTGAGACAAATTACTAGTTAAAACAACCTTCATTCACTTTCCTTAACACCTCAACATCATTCTACCCAAATGAACTCTCAGTCTCCTCATGTCCACAAGAAAGTCCTTGCCTGACATATACCCAATGCACTCACCCAGGTACTCAAAATTCTGTTCAAACACAGAATGTTAACTCTGACCACAGCAAAGTTTAAGGTATTTTTCTGAATAGTTAGTGCAAAACTAAATTTAAAAAAGAGGCGAGAGTTAGTGGTGCAGATTCACTGGACTGGCAAGTCTGTGTTTGGCACAAACCCAAGATGGTAGGGACAAAGGACCCATCTTTGTGGCCCCCAAAATCTGGGGCTTGGGGGAACCAGTGTGGTCCCTGCTACAAGACAGAACAGCTCGAAGGTTCCTCTAACTTTCACCAGCTATCCATATCCTCAAGAGGCCCTAGAGATGCCCCTTTTTCACTAGCTACATCCCCTTGTGCCAGAGGGTGGTTTGGTGGAGTATGAGCTGCTACCATGGTCCTGAACTACATGAGGATTCTCCTAGGGAGATGGGAATCTTCCAGGGGTCATTTAAGCAGGCGTTATGGCTGCTTTGCAGCACTGGAGTAGTGCAAAGCAGCCAGAGGGCACTGGAAGATTGAGCCCAAGGTGTGGCATTTGTGTGTAATTTAGAGGGCAAACGCTCAGCTCCTGCTCACTATTAGTACTGGACAGTGATACGTGTATATATTTTTCTTGCAGCAGCAACATTGCCAAGGACACATTAGAAGTTGTGTAGGCCTGCAGTTTGTCCACTCGCCTGTGACAGACTTTGGGTGACAGAAAATCTTTTGAGTAGCAAATCTCATTTCAGAATGAATCAATTTATTAAACACCATTTCCTCAACACGTCTGTGAATTTGTGAGAGTTACCAATTGTCAAAGAGCAGTCAAGAGAAAATGGGGACCTTGTAATGCTGTGGTACAGGGCTCAGCCCAATGTGGGGGAGAGACGTTAAATAGACATAGTAAAGTTACTGTGAGAAACACTTGGGATCAAACTAGTATGCCACTATTAGTTCACTCTCCCTTTACTTTTTCCTTCTTGATTTTTATTTGTTACAGACTGATCACTATTCTCCCTTAGCACCCTTCCCTTATCACTAAGCTTTAATGCTACCTACTGTCTCCTAAGCATCATATCTGGAAACTCTCACTTGTTTGGAAGGAGAATCTCAGGCTTCATCTTACATGGGATACCCTAAAAAAAAACTGAAAAAGGAGCCCTTGCTTGTTCCACTGAGGCACTCTTGTTAACAGGAGGGGCAGTTGCAAGGAATTGCAAGTGCCCCCCATTTCCACTGATGGGCCCCATAGATCATGGCTTCTCCCTTGGAACCACATCATTTTATAAATAAAATCCTTTAGACAGGCAAATCTAGATGACCAAAATCCTGGTCTGGACAAGAAAAATTTAGTTTCTTTCTCCCTGCTGGGCATGCTGCCAGCATGTACAGAAAAATCCTGGGTGTATTTGTAACTAGGAACTGCTGATTTGGAGTTCCCTACTCTGTTGTATCTGTAACTCCAAGTTTCCCTACCACATTACATAAGTTTCGTGATGGTCTTTAGTAAAACAGAGATACAAAATGTGCTCACAACAACCTACTCCATTAATCAGGCAGAAGCAGCATTTGCAGCAACTGAAGCTTCTGAGTTGTCTTCCAGGGTAGGCCCAAATAGAATGTGTTGCATTATCAAACCTGGTTGGGACAAAGATGTAATGGAATGTTAAACTATGTTATACTGTTCAGCCAGAGGTGGCACTGTTTGTAAAATACCTTATTTAAGCTAACCTGAGCCATACCTGGCAGAGCATTAAAGGATCTTATGATAAACTGATGTGGTGTGTATAAACCTGCATTGTAGCCAGTCCATATCTGGTAAAGAAGTATATAACATGATGTCAGAAGTAAACTAATAACAGAAACAGCAGGAAAACAGCAATAAAGAGTGCAAACAGAAGGAAAACAGCAACAGCTGTTTCAGGATCTCAACATGCCACTCTTCAACCTCCCAGAGAACTTCAGCTTTGACTTACTTTCACAATGCACAGACTAGAAACAGTATTTTGCAAGATTTTGAATTGCAAACAAACTCCATAAAGAAATGGTGATATACAGGTATCTTCTTTAATTTATGCCATAGGAAAGCAAACCGAGCATATATTTAAATACTTTGATTTTACTGAAGAGAATCACAAAGATGACTATGAAAGGGTTCTGGCTATGTCTGATACATATTTTATATCTCAGGCCTGGATTACACTATGAGTTTGTGTCAGATTTAGCAGTGTTAAATCGAATTAACCCTGCACCCGTCCACACAACGAAGCCATTTTTTTCGACATAAAGGGCTCTTAAAACCAATTTCTGTACTCCTCCCCCACGAGGGGATTAGCGCTGAAATCAACATCGCCGTTTTGAATTAGGGTTAGTGTGGACACAATTCGAAGGTATTGGCCTCTGGGAGCTATCCCACAGTGCACCATTGTGACCGCTCTGGACAGCACTCTGAACTCAGATGCACTGTCCAGGTGTACAGGAAAAGCCCCAGGAACTTTTGAATCTCATTTCCTGCTTGGCCAGGCGAGCTCATCAGCACAGGTGACCATGTAGTCCCAGAATCGTAAAAGAGCTCCAGCATGGACCGAATGGGAGGTCCTGGATCTGATCGCTGTGTGGGGAGAGGAATCCATGCTATCAGAACTCTGTTCCAAAAGACGAAATGCCAAAACAGTTCAAAAAATCTCTGAGGCCATGAGGGACAGAGGCTACAACAGGGACGCAACACAGTGCCGCGTGAAACTTAAGGAGCTCAGATAAGCGTACCAGAGAACTAAAGAATCAAACGAATGCTCCGGGACAGGGCCCCAGACATGCTGCTTCTATGCTGAGCTGCATGCAATTCTAGGGGGAGCTGCCATCACTACCCCACCCCTGTCCGTGGACTCCGATGATGGGGTACTCTCTGCCATGCCTGAGGATTTTGGGGAAGGGGAAGATGAGGAGGAGGAGGACAAGTTTGAGGAAAGCACACAGGACACCATTCTCCCCGACAGCCAGGATCTTTTTATCACCGACTGAAATACCCTCCCAACCCAACCAAGTCGGAGAAGGGACCTCTGGTGAGTATACCTTTTAAAATATAATACATGTTATAAAAGCAAGCGTTTTTTAATGATTAAGTAGCCCTGAGGACTTGGGATGCATTTGTGGCCAGTACAGCTACTGGAAAAGTCTGTTAACGTGTCTGGAGATGGAGCGGAAATCCTCCAGGAACATCTCCATGAAGCTCTCCTGGAGGTACTCTAAAAGCCTTTGCAGAAGGTTTCTGGGGAGAGCAGCTTTATTCCGTCCTCTATGGTAGGACACTTTACACCATACTAGTAGCAAGTAATCTGGTATCACTGCACGACAAAGCCTGGTAGCGTATGGTCCCAGTGTTTGCTGGCATTCAAGCAACATCTGTTCTTTATCTCTCTGTGTTATCCTCAGGAGAGTGATATCGTTCATGGTAACCTGGTTGAAATAGGGGAATTTAATTAAGGGGACATTCAGAGGTGGCTGTTCCTACTGGGCTGTTTGCCTGTGGCTGAAAAGAAATCCTCCCTGCAGTTAGCCACGCAGTGGGGGTGTGTGTGGCCACTGGCACTGAGCTGTTTGCGTTTGGCTAGCAGGGATCTTCCCTGATACCAGCCACGCGGTGGGCTGAGGGGTAAAGCAATCATCCCAGAGAATTGGACGGGGGAGGGGGGGCTAGTTTGGTTTCTGCTGCTGCACGTTAATAGGAAAACTGCAGCACTAAATGGCCAACTCAAAGTGCTTTGCTTGGTATGGGAGAGGAGGGTGCTGCTGTTATGAAGGTTGCAGAAGCCGAAAGACTATGGCTTTCCATGGCTGCCTGCAAGCCGAATTCTGTTGCCCAGCACTGCGTGTGTCATCTGTAACATCAAAGCTGCCAGCACTCAATATAAGATGCAAAATGCAACCTCGTACCAAAACCACATGTGCTATGTAATGTGAATAGTGTTGTTCACCTAGAAAGAGTACAGCCATTGTTCTATAAAATGTATCTTTTTAAATACTTAACTCCCTTTTTTTTCCTCCAGCAGCTGCAAATGTTTCAAGCCTCCCTCCTCCATCCCAAAGGCTATCTCAGGTAAGGCAGCGAAAAAAACGCACGCGCAATGAAATGTTCTCTGAGCTCATGCAGTCATCTGGCACTGACAGAGCTCAGCAGAATGTGTGGAGGAACACAATAGCAGAGTACAGGAAAGTGGCCAATGAACGTAAGGAGAGGTGGCGGCAGGAAGATCAGAGGAGGCATGATGCAACGCTGGGGCTACTGCGGGATCAAACGGACGTGCTCCGGCATCTGGTGGAGGTTCATGAACGACAGCAGGATCACAGACTGCCGCTGCAGCCCCTGTTTAACCGCCCTCCCTCCTCCCCAAGTTCCATAGCCTCCTTACCCAGATGCCCAAGAACGCCAGGGGCGGGGGAGGCTCTGGGCACCCAACCACTCCACCCCCGTGGACAGCCCAAGCAGCAGAAGGCTGTCATTCAACAAGTTTTGAAGTGACCCTTTCCTCCCCTCCTCCCACACCCCACCCAGACTACCTTGTGAGTTATCTCCCTATTTTTATAACCAATTAATAAAGAATACATGTTTTTTAAACGTTAGTGATTTTATTTCCTTTGCAAGGAAGCTGTGATCAAAGGGGGGAGGGCGGGTGGCTTACAGGAAATTTAGAGGCAACCAAGGGGGTGGGTTTTCATCAAGGAGAAACAAACAGAAGTGTCACACAGTATCCTGGCCAGTCATGAAAATCGTTTTCAAAGCTTCTCTGATGCGCAGCTCTTCCTGCTGTGCTCCTCTAACTGCCCTGGTGTCTGGATGCGCGTATTCAGTGGCCATGTGATTTGTCTCAACCTCCCACCCTGCCATAAACATCTCCCACTTATTCTCACAGAGATTGTGAAGCACACAGCAAGCAGCAATAACAATGGGAATATTGGTTTTGCTGAGGTCTGAGCGAGTCAGTAAACTGCGCCAGCGACCCTTTAAACATCCAAAAGCACACTCTACCACCATTCTGCACTTGCTCAGCCTATAGTTGAACAGCTCCTTACTACTGTACAGGGTGCCTGTGTACAGCTTCATGAGTCAGGGCATTAAGGGGTAGGCTGGGTCCCCAAGGATAAGTCTAGGTATTTCAACATCCCTAACAGTTATTTTCTGGTCTGGGAAGTAAATCCCTTCCTGCAGGCATTTAAACAGACCAGAGTTCCTGAAGATGTGAGTGTCATGAACCTTTCCTGGCCACCCCACGTTGATGTTGGTGAAACTTCCTTTGTGATCCACCAGTGCTTGCGGCACCACTGAAAAGTACCCCTTGAGGTTTAAGTACTGGCTGCCCTGGTGGTTCGGTCCCAAGATAGGGATATGTGTTCTGTCTATAGCCCTACCACAATTAGGAAATCCCATTGTAGCAAAGCCATCTAGTATGACCTGCACGTTTCCCAGAGTCACTACCTTTGATAGCAGCAGCTCAATGATTGCGTTGGCTACTTGTATCACAGCAACCCCCACAGTAGATTTGCCCACTCCAAATTGATTACCGACTGACCGGTAGCTGTCTGGCATTGCAAACTTCCACAGGGCTCTTGCCACTCACTTCTCAACTGTGAGGGCTGCTCTCATCTTGGTATTCTTGCGCTTCAGGGCAGGGGAAAGCAAGTCACAAAGTTCCATGAAAGCGCCCTTATGCATGCGAAAGTTTTGGAGCCACTGGGAATCATCCCAAACCTGCAACACTGTGTGGTCCCACCATTCTGTGCTTGTTTCCCGGGCCCAGAATCGGTGTTCCACGGCATGAGCCTTCCCCAGTAACACCATGATCTCCAAATTGCCAGGGACCGCGGTTTTAGAGAAATCTGTGTTCATGTCCTCATCACTGTGCTGCCGTTGCTTCCTCGCCTGGTTTTTCAGGTGCTGGTTCTGCATAAACTGCATGATAATGCGCGAGGTGTTTACAATGGTCATAACTGCTGCGATGAGCTGAACAGGCTCCATGCTTGCAGTGCTATGGCATCTGCGTGGGCAATCCAGGGAAAAGGGCGCGAAATGATTTTCTGCTGTTGCTTTCCCAGAGGGAGGGAAGGTTGACTGATGACATTTACCCATAACCACCCGTGACAAATTTTTGGCCCCATCAGGCATTGGGAGCTCAGCCCAGAATTCCAATGGGCAGCAGGGACTGCGGGAACTGTGGGATAGCTACCCACAGTGCACTGCTCAGAATGTCTACGCTTGCCACGGTACTGTGGATGCACACTGCCGAATTAATGTGCTTAGTGCGGACGCATGCACTTGACTTTATACAGTCTGTTCCCAAAAATCGACTTCTGTAAAATCGGAGTACTTTCGTAGTGTAGACATGGCCTCAGAGAAATGTGGTTTATGAAAGAGCATGTTTTTACCAGAGAATTCAAGAAACTGGGGAAAATGTTGAATGTTTTATAAAAGCTCTGAATACATTGGCTGAAAACTGATTTGGGGAATGCAGATATCAGAGACAGGCTGTTTATTGGGTTAACAGGTAAAAACAGCAGCTTCAATTAAAAAGAGATTTAACCCTAGCCACAGCTATTGAAATAGCAAAGTAGTCTGAGCTGGTGAAACTGCAAAATGAAGACCAACTTGCCAAACCTGATAAACAAGACACTAGCTTAAAAGCTGTTAACAGATGAAGCATGAGTACTAAAAGTCATCATACAAGAGTTCCTGAGGCAAGTCCATGCATGGCAAGTCACCTGACGCAGCTCTGACTAATTTTGGGGGTAATCTGAACAGCATGGGCCAGTTCACCACAGAAACAATTTAGAAAGACAAAAGCTATGTATGTGCATGTGATCAAAGATCAACAACCTTCTCAGGTGCAGTGTGGCAGCCATGATGGTCCTAGTGAGGAAGGTGAAAGAACCGACCATACCAAGTGGCTGCAACTAATAGACAGCTGGATGACCAAGTTGTTATGCATTTGGATTGTGTAATTAGAACGTCTGCATGATTCAGAAACACTTTACAGACTAGTACATTCTGAACTGCAAAGACAGTGTGATAGTGTAAATCAGTGGCTCTCAGCCTTTCCAGACTACTGTACCCATTTCAGGAGTTTGATTTGTCTTGCATACTCCCCAGTTTCATTTCATTTAAAAACTACTTGCTTACAAAATCAGACATAAAAATACAAAAGTGTCACAGCACACTATTACTGAAATATTGCTTACTTTCTCATTTTTACCATATAATTATAAAATAAATCAACTGGAATGTAAATGACAGGTTTCAGAGTAGCAGCCGTGTAAGACTGTATCTGCAAAAAGAAAAGGAGTACTTGTGGCACCTTAGAGACTAACCAATTTATTTGAGCATAAGCTTTTGTGAGCGACAGCTCACTTCATCGGATGCATCCAATGAGGTGAGCTATCACGCACGAAAGCTTATGCTCAAATAAATTGGTTAGTCTCTAAGGTGCCACAAGTACTCCTTTTCTTTTTGTGGAATGTAAGTATTTCGCTTACATTTCACTCTATAGTATATAGAGCAGTATAAACAAGTCATTGTATGAAATTTTAGTTTGTACTGATTTCGCTAGTGATTTTTATGTAGTCTGTTGTAAAACTAGGCAATTATTTAGAAGAGCTGATGTACCCCCTGGAAGACCTCTTCATACCCCCAGGGGTATGGGTACCCCTCGTCGAGAACCACTAGTGCAAATATTGTAAATGGTAGGAACATAGAACAACTGGGGAGATGTAATAGAAAGTTAAACTGTATTATACGGTTCAGCCACTAGGTGGCACTGTGTGTAAAATACTTTAAGCTAACCTGAGCCATATCTGGCAGAGCATTAAAGGATCTTAGGAGGAACACATGTAGTGTGTACATGCAAGCTCTGTAACTAGCTCATATCTGGTACTGAAGTACATGAAGAAATGGATGGCTGTGGCAAGGATTAAATGATTAATAGACCCAAGAGCTCTGATGACTTTCATCATCTGTGGAGCCATCCTGCAGGCTATAGCCTGCTGCATACTCAGGTCCTCAGTATACAGAATGAGGTGAAACTCCAACCAGTGAAGAATATATTTTCCAGTACTACTCTCCTGAAAGCAACTGGATCTGTAGGGATCTGGCAGTGAGTTTTTATTATAACATTTGCACCAGTGAACAGTAGTTAGGGATGAATCTTTACATGTAAATAGCAGTGAGGGAATAGCTCAGGGCTCACCTATCTTTCACAGCCTCCTCTTTTTAACACAAACAACAAGAAGTCCTTGTGGTACCTTAGAGACTAACATATGTATTTGGGCATAAGCTTTCATGGGCTAAAACCCACTTCATCAGATGCATGGAGTAGAATATACAGGAGGAGGTATAAATTCATAAAAAGATGGGAGTTGCCTTACCAACTGTGAGGTCAGCCAAACAAACAATTCAATTAACAGCAGGATTGTAGCAGTAATGAGAGTGGCCCATTTCAAATAGTTGATAAGAAGGTGTGAGTAACACTAGGGGGAAATTAGGTTTACATTTTGTATTGACCCAACCACTCCCAGTCTTTATTGAGGCCTAATGTGATGGTGTCCAGTTTGCAAATTAATTCCAGTTCTGCAGTTTCACGTTGGAGTCTGTTTTTGACTTTTTTTGTTGAAGAATTGCCACTTTTAGGTCTGTTATTGAGTGACCAGGGAGACTGAAGTGTTCTCCTACTGGTTTTTGAATGTTATAATGCCTACAACTATTACTCACACCTTCTTGTCAAGTGTTTGAAATGGGCCAATCTCATTACCACTACAAAAGTTATTTTTCGTCCCTTGGTATCCTGCTGTTAATTGAATTGTTTCATTAAACTGACCTCACGTTTGGTAAGGCAACTCCCATCTTTTCATGTATTTATACCTGCTCCTGTATTTTCCACTCCATGCATTTGATGAAGTGGGTTTTAGCCCATGAAAGCTTATGCCCAAATAAATGTATTAGTCTCTAAGGGGCCACAAGGACTCCTCCTTGTTTTTGCTGATACAGACTAACACGACTGCCACTCTAAAACCTGTCTTTTTAATATGTTTGCTGTTCTCACCTCATCTTTCAGCTCTTTTCCTTTGAATTTGCTGCCAATCCATGAAAGGGGGCTAGGCAAGTGTATTTGCTTTTTGGCAAACAGAAAGCTGGCAACCCTACATGCGAAGGGGCCACGTGGCCAGCATCGCATCCAACTGCTTTTGGCTGCCCTAACCTGATGGAGCAGACACCTTTCCGCAGCAGGGTAAATTGGAGGTGGCATATCAGTGAGACTCAGAGTCACAACCTTCAGGACTGCAATCAAGCGTCGTAACCACTGAGCCACGGCCTTAACAACCAGAGACCATAGGCCCCGCCCCGCCCCGCCCCGCCCCGGTTTCGCCTACCCTTCCTCCCCCTAGAACTGTCGCCGCTCGCGCCTGCGCCTCGCTTTCATAGTTTAGCTCCGCCCCTCCCCTCCCTTCCTTTCCGAATTGGCGCAGCCTACTCACCTAGCCCCGCCTCCCGAGGGCCGTTTTGGCCCCGCCCCATCTTTTGACCGCTCCACTTCTGGGTCAGTGCTGACCGCGCCCGCTGTCCTGCCCCTCATCTCAGGGTAGTGCTAGCTACGCCTTCCTTTGAGCCCCGCCCCCTGGGCCCGCACTACCTCCGCCTTCCTCCTTGGCATCGGCGCTTGGGGACCCATTCAGGTCCCGCCTCCCGTTGTCTCGCGCCCTCGGGGCTGTGCTGACCACGCCCCCTGGCCCCCGGCTGGCCCCGCCCTTCTCCCTCCCCGATCGGGGGCTGGGCTAGTGGTGGCGCAGCGGTCGCTGCTGCCGCGCCGTGACGCAGCCAGAGAGGCTGGGCCTTCCCCTCCGCCGCCGCTGGGCGCTGACAGACCCGGGGAGATAGCGAGCGCCGCTGGGGTTGTCGGTGGCTCCTGTCGCCTCGCTCGCCGCCAGGGACCCGGGGAACAGTTGGCGCTGCTGCCGGCCATGGTTCCCCGCCCGCCGCAGGAGGGGCAGGGGCAGAGGCAGAAGCGGCAGCCGCAGCCGCCATTGCGAGCCGGGGCTGCGGGAGTATGAAGGATGGAAGCGGACGAGGTGACAATTCGTGAGCAGAACTTCCACAGCCAAGTGCGGGAGTACACGGTGCGTACGGGGGCGGCCCGCCCCGGAATACCCCCCTCCTGCGGCCCGCCCTGTAACCCCCCTTCATCCCGCCCCTCATGCCGCCCGCCCTGTAACATCCCCCCCCCCCTCCGGCTCTGGAAACGCTCCTCGTTCCGACCCCCATCCTGCCCCCCGGAATTCCACCTCATCCTGCCCCCCCATGCCCTTCATGCCTCCTGCCCCGAACCCCTCCCATCCCACCTGCCCTGGAACCCCCTTATAGTGCCTCCTGCCCCCCCATCTTGTCCTTGCTGGAACCCTCATTCACACCACTCCCTCATCCTACCCCCGGAATCCCTCTTCCTACCACCCCCACATCCTCTCCCCAACCTCATCCTCCCTATCCTGGAACCCTCCCCCGATCTTGCTTTCAAACCTCCTGCCTGCCCTGGAATCACCCCCATATCTACCCCTATCCCATCCCAAAACCTCCCTCTCATACTGACTCCCCATCCTGCCCACTTCAAAACCCCCTTTTATATTGCTCCTTTGCATCTCACCCCTACCCCATGGCCACAGTGGAAAACCCCTGTGCTCCCCTTCCTGTCTGCCCTGGAGCACCCCTCATACTGTTCCTTTCCATCCTGCCTACTCTGGAATACCTGTCCCTATCTTGCCCATTCAGCCCACTCTGTGACTCTTCCTCAACCTCCCGCCCCATCCTACCAGCATGTGAGCCTCTTAACACCACCCCAGACCATTCTGCCTGCCTTGTATCTATCACCATTCTACCTCCCCTGTAATCTCCTCATAGTGCCCCTCACTGTTCCACTCTATAACCCCCTCATAGTGCCCTTACTATCCTATATATCCCATCTTCACACTGCTGTCTCTGTATCCTCCCATCTTACCACACTACATCTTCTCATACTATTCTTCCCTCCCCTCATACTGCCCCATATCACACTCTGCCACCTCATACTGCTCTCCATTTCTAATACTACCTACTTATTTACCCATAGTGCTAATCCAACTTACTCTATGCACCACCCCATATTTCCTGTGATATTGCTTCATGACTCTTATCCATTATAGCCAGGTGCGGGAGTACATGGTGTGCGTGGGGAGGCTTACCTGTGCCCCCATAACACCCTCTCTGCTTTACAACTCTTAACCTTCCACAGATAAGTGATAGTGTACAGAGGACACATTGCGTCCCTATGCTTCTGTACTCCACCCGCCCATAGTTCCTTCATGCTGCTGCATTATGCCTCCTACCAGTCAACTATAGGAGTATAGAGTATGCACATGTGTCCTGCCACCCCTCTACCATGCTGACCTACAACTGTCCTCATTTCTCTCCTCAGCCAAGTGTAGGAGTACACAGTGTGTACAGAGGGCATACATTCCTTTCATACCTCCCTAAACTCCCCCTTCATACCATCCCCAGTACTGTCCGATTCTCCTCTCTCTCGCCCATAGTCAAACACAGAAATACACTTAGCATATGGGTAGTATCTACCACCCATACTGCCCCAAGCACCTCTGCGAAACAACCAAATGCCACAGTACACACAGATAGAGGGATCTGACAGGGATCTCACCCTGTACTGTCTCATTCTCCCCCAGCCATGTGTGGGAGTATATGATGCATACATAGGTGCTGTGGAATGGGGGCTGACTATTACAGTCAAAGGTACATGCTATGTACAGGGAACATACCATTTCATACTGACTCACACCACCCTTATAAAGTTTGCAAAAATATATGCAAAGGTATACATTACTAGATTATATTTGAAAATTGATCCCTTAAATAAGAATATGATTTCATAATCTAGTAACTTGTGGTGACATATTTTTAAATTTTATTAGACAGCAATATTAAATTTGGGTGGGCTATGTAAATCAGGTGGCATGATGGTGAATGGATTATTTGGCAGTGGGGACCTAACTGGATCCCTTAAGTACTCATTTTCATAGTTTCTAAAAAGGTGTAGAATTTTTTGTTAAAGTGTAGTATGTTGTGGGTGGTGTTTGGACTCTACTGAAGCTGGTTCAAGTTACACATTTCCCCCAGTTTTTCTTAAGTGAGCACCAAAAGTTTAACCAAGTTTGGTGCATAAGGTCTTTTGGAGGGGGTCCCTACTGCAACAGATCCTGACGCCCACCAAACATGACTCATCTATTCGACATATTAACGAATCTGTAGGAGATGTGTGTGATAAGGAGACTTCCATCAATGTGGGTATAGCAAATAGTGGCAGGGAGATGGTACAGGGGAGGAGGATTTTTTTCAGTATAGAGAAAGGCTTGAAGTTTCCTGGACACCCACCTTCCTCGCCCTCTCCCCCTTGCTCCATTCATGACCCCTCTATATTTCCTTTAATCTGCACTCCTAGGTATGTCTACACTTGCCTTCTTCTTTTGGCGGCATATAGTGTACCTCTACCCATGTAGCCCCCCAGCATGGGTATAAATAGCAGCGTAGACAAGGAGGCATGACTTAGGCCAGTAAAGACATGCTCGAAGAGTGTGGGTGAGTATGTGAGTACATATCCTGTGGCAACTCTGCTTGTCCAAACTGTGCTGCCAGTTACACTGTTATTTTTAGCACTGTACTATCCTGCTGCCAGTGCCTTTTCCCCACTAGAGGGAAAGACTCCAGAAGTGGGGAAAGGCTCTGTTTGGGGGAAGCAGCGGGGAAAAAGCTTGGGGAACTCTCTGCTGCTGGAGCCTTTCCCTGCCACAGGGGGGGAGGTTTCCCAGCTTCTTCTCCCCTGCCAGAGCCTTTCCTCCTCTCAGGGAAAGGCTCTGTAAGCAAAAGCCTTTCCCGTTGCCTCCCTGCTGCAGGAGTCTTTCGTTGACATGTGTCACCACACGCTGCACTGTGGAAGCAGCTTGCTTTTCACTGCAGCATATAGCTACCTGTACACTACATGCCGCTGACACTGGTGTGTAGTGTAGACGTAGTCCTCGGGTCTCCTGTGTACCTTCTTATCCATCAGTGCCCTGCCTGTGTTTTGCTCCCACATGTGATGCTTCCTCTTGTGCCTCGTGAAGGTGCCCACATTCTGAGACTGGAAGCATGGCTCCATGTCACCTGTCCCTGTACAGCCAAGTATGACAGTACACAATGCCTGTAGATGCCCAAAACCTGCCAAAAGCTAAGCAAAGATTAACTCACCTATACGTGTAAATGTCCCTGAGGCAGTAGCTTAGATCTTGTACTAGGACCTACTTTGGTGTAATTTCTGTCTCTCAGGGGCAGGGGCGCACGGAAATAAAAATCTGGCTGCTTTTGGAAGGGCACTTCCTGTGCCCCCCCACGGCCTGAGGAGCTTGCTCTCCCTGGGTGGCTGGAGGAGCTCTCTCTCTCCCCGCTGCGGCCCTGGGACTGGAGAAGCTGGCTCTCTTCCTGTCCCCCTGCGTCCTGGTGGAGCTCGCTTTCCTGCTGGCCCGGCGGAGCTGGATCTCCTGTCTTGGCCTGGCGCGGGCCTCACTCTCCCCGCCCTGGAGGTGTTCTGTGCCCCGCTGACTGGGGGGCCCAATACCCTGCTTGTCCCCCCTTACGCACATCCCTGCTTAGGGGTGTGGCTTATTTGTCCCCCTGAGTGATATAAATTTTGCTGACAGAAGCCATAGTGTAGACATAGCCTAAGATTACTTGATGATCTTGCTAGCAGTGCCTATATTTAGATAACTGAGGCAAAGTATTCTCAGTGAAGGACTTTCTATTCTTGAGCCATTCTTGTGGTTAATTGCCCGCTTCATTTTATGTGGTTCCTTGCAGTGTTTAACCCCATATGCTTAACAATCTGTCCCACCTTGTATTTAGCCAGTTACCTTTTCCATACCTCAAGAAGAGCTGTGTAAAGCTCAGAAGCTTTTCTCTTCCACCAACTGAAGTCGGTCAAATAAAAAAGTATTACCTCATCCACCTTGTCTTTCATATTCTTGAGCCAGTTTATTGACCTTTAGTATTGTGCAAGACCGTCTGTTTTCTCTGGGTTTTGCTAGAAGGGATAATGTTGAGGTAGTTCCATGTGTATTTTGTTAGATTCCATGTACAGTGTGACCAGAGAGTTTCATGAATGCATTTTAGACGTGTAGAAGTAGTCCCTATCTATAGCTAACTGAGAGTGTATCCTTCCCTGCAGCCTCCTATACCTCTTAACAATTACAAAGTTTATGGTGAGTATAATTTTAGCACAATTTTTGTATCTCCTTAAAGCTTGCTGAAGCAAAATGGAGTACACAGTAATGCTCTTGTGCACTCTCCTGTTACCCTGAGTCTTGTCGCCTGCTAATCAAGATAATACACACAACATCCACATCAGGAACTGTACTGTAACCTAAATGCCACCACTTCACAGTATTTTAACTATGCACAAGACTCACTGTTATCTCCACAACTGAGATAATATGCTCCAGCCTCTGATGTGTACATATAACATCAATTTAAACCAGGGTAGGAGACAGTGATATAACTAAGGACAGGTCTTCATTACCCGCCGGATCAGCAGGTAGTGATCGATCTCTGAACACGCTCCCCATCGACTCTGGAACTCCAGCTCGCGAGATGTGGAAGCGGAGTTGACAGGGGAGCGACAGCAGTCGACTCGCCGCCGTCCTCATGGCCCGGGAAGTCGACCTAAGATATGCTGACTTCAGCTATGCTATTTGCATATCTTAGGTCGACCCCCCCCCCCCCCCCCCAGTGTAGACCAGGGCTAAGGGAAGAGTTTGACCTTAGTTCCGTAGTGTTATAATAGAGTGAATTTCTGATGGATTACGTGACAGTATACAAGTGAGTGAACTTTACCAAATCTACTAATATTTTAGCAGTTTTAAAGATTGTGTGATACTATTTTTATTTGTCTGTGTTTTGTGTTAAGAAAGCGTAGTTCTTGTTTCTCCCAATAGCATACCTTAGGAAGGGAAACAACAACATTCCTGTAGATGAAAGAAAAGAAATAATTTCTGACGCTCTTTTTTTAAAAACAGCTGTATGAAATTCCTAGATTACAGCTCTGTGGTTTGATAAAATTCCTAAATAAATCCTTAATCTAATCATTTCTGTGTTATAATTGGCCTATTCTAAATGTTTCATTTTTGAAAACAGGTAAAATAAAACTGACATAATCAATTTTTTCTTTAGTAAAGGAGTTCTCTCTTCCCCTGGATTGGTGTACTCACTGCATGGAAGAAGGCAAGGACATGTGGTATGGGCTTTAACCATGCCACAAATTTATTAGTCAAATTACATCCAAGGTACCCCTCTGGGGACAGTCCACTGCAGTCAACTTGCATCCCATTGATCATTTGCCAAATCTTGTGGGCTCCCACCGTCGGGGGAGCCAGTCATCACACTACGAGAGTCTAAGGGCACTTCCATTTGTCTGCTAGCATCCCTCCTCCTTCCAGGGCTTGAGGCGACAGCAGACTTCGACCCCCAGAGAGCACTGCCATCAAGCACATTGGTGGGGCAGTCCCCCTAGGGTAGTGCCCATGCCCCAGTTTGTTTGCTACGGGGCTTAGATATAATACTCCCATCTCATAAGGAGATGCCACTATGTTACTGTACTTTTTTGGATCTGAAGCCTAAATCAGCGAGCACTGGGCGACCTGCCATGAGGGGGCACCAGCATCAGTTGGGCTGCTTCCATCCCATTCTGTACAAACTACCTAGAAGTTTGGCCAATGCAATACCAAGATCATCCAGGAACATATTGGCACTTATATCAGAGAGATGCACTCCTTCCTCTAGATAAAGCTTGGCCATACTCCGAGCTGTGTGACCATGTCTGATAATGAACCACTTCAGGACTCCAGCCATGTTTCTACTTTCTGTGGTCCTTCCTCTGGGCCATATCCACCTTTTTGTGGGTGTACTGCAGTCCGCCAAACCTTGCGGGCCAACATCTCCAACAGTACTCTTCCCACACTGGAAAATGCGTTCACCATCAGTCCAATATCCTGCTTAGCCTTCAAAATCAGTGTGAGGTTGGAGCATGTTCCCAGGTTGTTCTTCCCTAGGTGGATAATGACGATGTCAGGCGTGTCCTCCCAGGGTGCCAGTCAATGCAAGAAGGGCATGAGCTGGTCCCAGGATATGCCCTGTCTGCTGTGCCAATACAGAATCGCATCCCTTCCAGTGTCCACCTGTGAGCCTCTTGCCAAATTACATTTTCTCTTGTAAGCCTAGTGCACAATGCTGTGCTCTCAAATCCACATCCTCAACTGTGTGTGTGCTGCAATACATTCTTTGATTGACATGAGGGAGGAAGCAGACACGGTTAAAACCTGTGGTGCTTATAGCCCACCCCCTGCATTACCTTCGACTCGGGCAGCTGCCGTAGGACTGACAGATGCTGGATTGCCAGTGTCCTATAGCCTGAACCTCTGACTCACCTGTGCACAACTGGGTAGTCACTGTTGAAGTCTCTGTTCAGAAAGAGTTGGGAGGCATGCTCTCCTGGTGGCAAGAATAAGAGCTGTTTCTGAAAGACTCCCACAAACTGGAATTCGGTTAGGAAGGAATGGTCACTGTGTAGAAACAGGGGACCCCCCTCGCTGTGTTGGCATTGAGCCACATATGTGTGCAGCGCCTGTACAGGATGCAGGTTCATCTCACCAGAACGGTGCAGAAAAACAGCCTCCGTGAATCCCGTTTGATCTGTTTTTGACCTGTGGACCTTGAGCTGTAGAGAGTCACCTTCCCACTGCATGTCATGTAGTTTGCGAACCTGCCCTGAAGAGTCTCCTTTGGCTGAAGGCACCAGCTCACTGACCTGAAAGGGCTCAAAGAAAGCCAACAGAAAGGCTTCCTTGAAGAGTACAGCTTCACACCTGCCTACCCAAGAATGGCAGATGTGAGGAAGAACCTCAACTAATTGTTTTAGTACCTGCAAGGTCACTGTTTTCCTGACATTGCTCTCTGTCCTAGCCCAATCTTCCAGGATCCTATGGGCCATGAATCCCCTACAGGGGTCCAGATGACCTACAGACCTGCAGTCAAAGGACACAGCTAACTGGTTAGCTATTGTCAGTGGTGCCAGCCCTTGCCTATGTAGTGAGATCATGAACTGCCAGGTTTTGGGGATCTGGGCCCTGGGGAGACTCTCAGGCCGCGAATGCCAGGAATGCCTCAAAGGCCGCCATGTAGGCCAAAGAGTTGCATGGTGCAATGATCCCTTGGCTGTGGATACTGTCTTTAGCAACCAAGATTCCATAGGGCTGCCCGCATCTGGTCTGGCACCTCTGTGACCTCTGGTGCTAGTGCTCTGAATCTGTCAACTGGCCATTGAGAGAGAGAGTATAAGTTATGCCTTTGTTAAGCCCAGGTACGTGCTTGTCAGTGAAATGAATGTTGCATTGGAGAAAATGGAGAACGAACCTCATTATCCTTACAAACCTCATTATCCTGGCAGATTTAGCGGCCTGAAAGTTCACCAAGTGAATAATTGCTTGATTATTGCACCAAAACCTGATCCTCTTGTCCTTGAACTCCCCATCCTGAATAGTGACCAGAATGGGGAAGAAATCCAGGAAGGTGATGTCCTTCAAAATGCCAGACTCCCTTCATTTCTGGGGCCACTCCTGGGTACAACCGTGCTCCCTAAAATGCAAGCCAAAATCTATCCTGCTTGCTGCGTCTGAGTGGACTTGCAGGTCAGCCTTGATCAAGTAAACATCCCTCCATACAGACATCCCATTGTAGTGAGTGAGGAATCAGTGTCAGGTTGCCAGGTCTTCCTTCATCTCTGTAGTGACGTTCATAAAGTGGTTTGGCCCCATATCTCAATGGTAGCAGTAGCAAACTGCTCACAAAAGGCATGCTTGGAGGCTATGACTTTCCATATAATGTTCAAGTTGTCCAACAGGGATTGGAGATCCCCTAGACAAATGTTTTGGTCCTGCTGACTCTAACAACAATATGTCTTTTTAGCACCACAAACTTGTCCCAAATTAGGTGGGACTGCCGCTGGACTGTGTTGTGCTCAATGCCTAGGTACATCAGTGTGTTCTCAGGTCCCTCAGTTTTTTCATCAGCTCTGGGAATACCCAATTTGCCCATCAGGTCCTGAAAAACCCGAAGGAGCCCCTTACACTCATTCTGCCTGAAAACAGAAAATTGTCCTGGTAGTGTGTCACCTGTTGGCATCCTGCATGCCTCCTGACTGCTCAGTCCAGCCTTGTGCTGAATTTTTTCAAAGGTTGCCCATGAAATAGCACAGCCCATGGACATTGCACTGTCCACATAAAACTGATCATGGAAGAGGTCACAAGTCAGCTGCGTGGCTTGGGAAAAGGAAGAAGGCTGACTTAATGTCATTCTTTGTAAACTAGGCAAAAGGGCAGTATGAGGGTACCATGTGCCTAGTGTCGAATGATGTGTAGCACATCGTGCACAGCCTGGGGTTGATTGCATTGTTCACCGATTTCTCCCTTTTGGGTACAAGAGATGGTGAATGAGGTGATACTCACCAGGAACTTTTAGGGACAAGGCCCACAGGGGAGATATGGAGATCAGGCAACAGCATTTGCTGGACAGGACCTGTAACCCTGTCAAAAAAAACCTACTTTTGAATCTTGGCCCTGGACATGCCCTTTAACAGATGTGAGGTTATTTGCCATTTTGTGCACCCTCTCCCCTTTTGTGGGATCATGAACAAAACCCTCCCACAAATGTATGGAATCCTCTTTCTTGGAATAATCCCTTAAAAGGTGTCTAAACCACCCAAGTTAATTGGAGATATCGCCTTTTTCAGCCATTCTGGTTCTGCCCCTGCTCTGTGCTGTGTTGCATTGCTCCCCCCATCCTCTGGGAAAGGTTTCAGAGTAGCAGCCATGTTAGTCTGTAACCGCAAAAAGAAAAGGAGTACTTGTGGCACCTTAGAGCCTAGCAAATTTATTTATTGGGTGAAGTGAGCTGTAGCTCATGAGAGCTTATGCTCAAATAAATTGGTTAGTCTCTAAGGTGTGCTTCTTTTCTTTTTCATCTGGGGAAGATGTGCTTTAAACATGGGCAGCCTGAATATTCGTGCCCGCCTCCATAATGCCTGCATTTATGCCTAAACCTACAGGATGCATGAAAACACTTCCCTGTCTCAGTGTAAGCCCAGCATGAAAGCCTTGGCTGGCCAGGTGTTAGTGCCTCAAGCCTCACCCTGTCTCCTCCCTCCCCCCCCCTTCACACCCTGACTTTATCAGTGTATGGCCACTGTTGATGTAAGGGCCTGTAACAGGCACCCCCAAGCCAGGCACTACAACCATAGTTCCTGATCGGTTTCATTCCAGCACAAGACGGGGTTCAGGGTTCCCTCATTCTAAATTGCTTATCCTACCAGAGCCCTGAGGTGCCTCAAAAAGTATTATACAGCCTACATAAAATATCTAGATACCTACATGGGCCCATGCTGAAGTGATGTAGGCTATAAGCTTGTCCCAGTTCATCTTTATCTTGGGGGATCTTATACTGTCTTTTTCTCTCTTCTTCACTTTATCCCTCTCTTCCAATATAGGCTCTCCCTGAACTGCAGGGAAAATATGTCCATGTAATGGGCTCACCATATCTTCTCATGTGTTGACTGAAAGATGGGCCCCCAATTGATCAGAAGCAGCTGCATACAAGACCGCATTCAAACCCACATTAGTAGACCTCCTGGGGTGCTGCATTAAAGGCTATGGGCCAGCAGCTGTGATGCTGGAATCTCTAAGGCTACCATGTGAGGAACCGGTGGCTGGAGGGTTGTCTTCTGGGGGCTCTGGGCATTGTGGTCCTCCTGTACCTGCAGTCATGGGGCATGTTTTGTGAACTCCTCTCTGTTCATGTCCCACTTGTGTGCCCCTGCAGGCCTGACTCTGAAGCCACCCGGTGCCCACCCTGTTGCTCCCACCAGAACTGCGTGTCTGAGACAGCAGGAGTCGTGAGGTGTGCTGAACCCCAAACACATGCATTGCGGAGGGAGGGACCCTGAACACCGAGGGCTGCTGCCTGCTCTCCCAGGTGGTCTTGCCTGTTTGTGAACTCACTCAACTGCTGTCCCTGACTGTTGTTTTCCTGAGCTTCAATCTGATTCAATATGGACTGCATCACCTCCATGAATTGCCCTATTCCTGGATGATTAGTATGTGGTTCCCTTTCTGACATCATGCTTTTTTCTTTCTCCTTCCTGAGTTTTCTGTTTATCTCCTGTTCCAGGATAGGCAACACACGTCTTCCTGCATCTGGCGGCTGCAGTGGGTCTGTTCTGCCATCGTGCAGCCCTACTGTGTCTTGGTCCCAGCTCTGCAGCTGGCCAACCATGTACCCTTCACAGTCAACCAGGGTTTGATCGTTGCCAGACTGCTGCCTATGATCCATGTGTGCTGCATGCTCCTGTTTGGCTGCTGGAAACCAGCAAACGGGAAGTGGCCCTGTGCCCAGCGCTCTTATAATGGCTCCAAATCTTGAGCCAAATCCCACAAGATCTCAAGTCTACCCTGGAATTCCTGTGGGGGCTGGAAATCTCATGGGATCTGGCCTAGCCTGTCTTTTTGACCTCTCCCTCATGGAACTACCAAACCACAACCCTTGCTAGGCTTGTGGCCCTCAAATCACTTCAAATGCCAGATCAAAGGCTCTCAACCTTTTGTAATTAAGGGTGTGCATCCCCCCCACCCCCCGGTGAGTCCCAGACATATGTCATGCCAGCTCCTGGTCATCTCGTGTTTGTGAAAGTTGTTGAATTGACCACATGGCGATAATAAAAAAAAAAATATTATTTAGTGAATAGGGAATAATAACACAAGCCTTTCTGTGCTATTAACATACTATTCTGTCTTAAAGGGATCTCTTCTTTGGGATTGAGTAGTTAAGTCTACCCCCATTCCATTTCTTGATCGATCTCTCTCTCTCTGGCTGTCATCAAGGATGCCAGCTGTTGTGTGGCACTTGTTTAGTATACAGTAGTTTCAACCAGTTTGACTCGTATTGAAGTTAGGCTTACTGGCCTATAATTGCCAGGGTTGCCTCTGGAGCTCTGCAAGCTCTGTTACTTTTGCCTGCTGGAAACCAGTAAACAGGAAGTGGCTTTCTGTACAAAGCTGACTTGTTTCACCATGACTCTTCCATGACTGTAATACAGATTAATTTGCTGTTCTGGCATGGTGACCTGTTGTCCAAAAAAGCTGTTGGAGCAGTCTAAACTATTCCCTAGCTCAGCGTTCCTCAAATGCAGTCACCAGGGGCTTTTCATGCAGCCACGACAGCCTCCAGGCAGTGATGGGGGTAGTGGGGGAGATGACAAAGTATCCGCCCTTCCCCCTCCCTCCCTGTTGCTCCTGGATGTGCTGCCCTGCATCACCTCTGGAGATAGGTGGGGCACAACGCTGCAGGAGCAAGGTAAGTTCTTGACCCCCTTTGAGGGAGGGGGTACTCCAGTCTTCAGCCTTAGGGTAGTTGGGCTTCAGGATCCCGGACTCATGGCCCTTGGCTCCGGCTGTGGGGCAGCAGGTGCTGATCCCCGGTTCCAGCCAGTGGCCTCCAGCTGCGGGCCTTTGGGCTCTGGTCCCAGGCTCCGCCTGTGGCGGCGGGTGCTGAGCCCCTGTTCTGATTGCGCAGCAGCAGGTGCTGGCTCCAGAGGCCGACCCCCAGCCCTGGCTATGCTGCAGTGGGCTCCAGCCACAGGGCTTTGGGTACTGAGCGCTGGCTCTGGCTGTGTGGCGGTGGGTGCTGAGCCCCGGCTCTGGCCCTGCTGCTCCAGTCATGGGGTTTGGGACTCTGACCTGTTGCTTTGGCCACACAGCCCTGGCCCCTGACGCTAATCCCTGGCCCCTGGCGCTGATCCCCAGCTGCACGGCAGCTGGCGCCGACCCCTAGCTCTGGTCCCAGGCTCCAGCCGTGTGGTGGTGGGAGCCAACCCTGGATGCCGACGTCCGGCCCTGACCATGTAGCAGTGAGTGCCAGGCGCTGGCTCCGGCCACGTGGCTCCGGCCACGTGGCTCCAGCCACATGGCCCTTGGCCATGTGGTACTGGGCACTGGCCCCAGGCACTGACCCACAGCTCTGGCCATGCAGCAGCAAGCTCCGATCCCCAGCTCTGGCCATGTGGCTCCAGCCGCTAGCTCTGGCTGCTTAGCTCCTGCTCTGGGCTCTGGCCGCAGACGCTGACCCCTAGTGCTGACTTCTAGCTCTGGCCACGCTGCGGCAGGGCTTGTCAGCCCGGCTCTTGCTGCCTTCCTGGCCCCACATTCATCCCCAACATCAATCCAGGCCCCCCACTGCCTCCCCTGGCCCCATATCCATCTCACCATTGCCCCTGGCGTCTGCTGCCTCCCCCTCCAACCTCCCCCTCCGGGGCTTAATTTGTCCCAAGGCTTGCTGAGAAAAGTGATATTGACAAACATGCAAGTATCACTTTTTCACAGAAGACTCACTAGCTAGTTGGGAGACTGTGAAAAGTGATATGTGTATATTTAATATCACTTACCACTTTTCACAGCCTCCCATGTAACTACTAAGTGTACTGTGAAAAGTGATATTAACAAGTAAACAAATACCACTTTTCAAAGCATTAATTTTATTAGTGTGTGCAAAAAAAAATCCAGAAAACCCCCTACATAAATTACAATTTGGATGACGTGCATATTTATTTGTTTTTCCTAAAGTTAATTATGTATTTTAGGAAAAAGTCTCAGTGCGGACACTAGCAAGAGTTGGTGGCCGCATTTTGAGGCCACCAGAAATTTTGTTGTGAGAACCCCTGCCCTAGCTAATGTGGTCGTACAACACAGGTACAGCACTTAAGGGAAATGCTGGGACATGCCCAACCTGATTCTGTAGACGGAAGGTTTAGAAGCCAAGAGTGAAATCTGTTAAAGTCAATATGTATTTTGTTGACTTCAATGGGGCCTGAATTTTACCCTTTAAATAAAGATTGGATGTCTTTCTGAAAAATATGCTCTAACTCATCTGCGAGATATGGGTGGGTATGTAGTTTCTTCTTCACGTAGCTGTTGTTTGAAGTATTGTAGTGGATTGTGCAGGTTAGGTAGTGCTCTACTCTAGTTTGATCCTAATGGTTAGTTTAGTATGCTTGTTGCTGAAGTCTGTGCTATTTCCTGTCCTTACTTAAGGGAATAGTACATGGTGTGATTATACACAGCTTAGTAAAATTTGATCAAGTTCCTGCTGAGTTTCTGGCTTGTCTGAACATTTACGGTTTTTTCGCCCATCCTAGTAAATTTGTTTATACAACAAAATGTATTGTTCCAGTTTCCTCTGGTGCTGTTTGCTCACTGTTCATTCTAAGTCAAAACTGTTAGCTTGGTGCTGTGAGCTATTCTAGCCTGTTTGACTTCCTTAGCATTTACTTTCTAAACAAATACTCTTTGATCCCCAAGGTTTTTTTGTAAGAGTTCTTTTTTTCTGTGATGCTTGGACATAATGGTTGGCTCCCTGAGTGTTGTGGTTAGAATTGTGACACAGTATTCCAAGGACATGCAAGGTGACATTCCTGATTAGCTATGAAGTTCCATTTCTATACAGTGTTTATTTTAATCAGAAGTCCTTTGTAATTCCATGTGGAATTCTTCAATTTAGAAAAGCAAAATAGATTTTGAATTTTGAATAGCTTAAACTCATTCTTGTACCTGAAGTTTTCTTGGCAACATAAAAGCAATGGTTCGTGTGTATTTTGCAGGGAAAAGCCTGTGGAGGAAGATGATTTTGTAACCATAGAAGTAATGGTCAGAAACTGAATAGCAACACTACTGCTAATTTAACATTTTGTGGAAACTAGTAAGTTCCATAAAATGTGTTGTTTGTGAATAATCAGTTGTCAGAGTAAGTTTAACAAAAGCTATAATTCTTATAGCTTTATGCAAGTTGAGGCAAACGTTGAAACAGTATTGGGATATAGTTTGGTATTTAGTGTTCTTATGAAAGACAAGGGGTCTTTGGAGAGAGGCACTTGAAGCACTTGAAAAAGTTAGTTCAAAAGTGCCTCATGGCAATGACTATACAGCAGGGACTAGATAATTGGCATGAAGAACATTCATTTTGCTCCTTTTTGCCTCCCTCTGTCTTAATGGAATATTTTTTTGTTAAAGATGGTAGAAAGAGACTGAAAGAAAACCCCTCTCCAAACGTAGGGATTCCCAGCAATATGCAGCATTTATTTTTGGTTACAACAGAAGTATGGTTAAATTTTGATAACAAGTGCCATTATGGTCAGAAAATTCAGTATTTCTACTCTTCCTGACTCTCTTCGGCATCTCCTTTTTTTCCTCCTCACTAGATTACTGTGTTTCAGGATGGTCAGATGCTCGGGATACTTCTGCTGAATGAATTGTGCTGTGCGATGTCTTCTCCTGGCATTGGCACTCTACGGGCAGCAGAAGTTGGTGGTTGTAGAGTGAGAGATTGCATTGAAGCACCATAGGCCTGCTGATAGGGCACTGCTGTTCCTACCTACTCCAGCTCTTCAAAGATCAGGCCCAGGACAACTGTTCCACTTCTCTCGCTGGTGGTATTCTTGTTTAAAACCATAACGGAATTTTTATGGTAGGCAGAGAAGAAAGGAAGCAAGATGGTAATCAGAATAACTTTTTCAAATATGGTCATCACAAAACTTTTTACAAAGTACTTCAGTGTGTGTTTGTTACTGAACATTAAAATTTCTAAAAACTCTTGAATTCCATTAAACTTAACTACCTCAGTTGTTGTCCCCCTCTCTGCAGATCTGAAGGGGTGTCTGAGTCCTATGTTGCTTTTGACAACATAAGCCATTCTTGTTTCCACATTCATGAGGAGCTGATACCTGGGAGGGGGTTGGGGGACACGTGGCTCTGCGCGCTGCTCCTGCCTGCAAGCACCGCCCTCGCAGTTCCTATTGGCTGCAGCTCCCCACTCCGGGCCAATGGGAGCTGTGGGGGCGGAGCTTGCAGGCAGGAGCAGCGCGTGGAGACCGCTGTCCTGCCGCGGGGGCATATTGTCTGCTTCCAGGAGCGGAGGTGGGACCGTGGCAGGCAGGGAACCTTCCTTAGTGGCAGCCCCATTACACCACCGGAGATTGCAATCGACTGGGAGAGTCCCCAGGATCAACCAGTCGATCACGATCAATGGGTTGGTGACCGCTGGTCTAGGTTATGACAAGATGCAACAATTAGATGAAACAATGGAAGGAGGTATCAGTAACAATCAAACTATCCTATGAAAACATAGTTTTTACTTTTTTTTCCTCATGGAGTCAGTGTGACTTTGCCTCTCTGAGGGTTGTGAACTCATTGCAGTGTGATTTGCTAACTGCAACTTGTGGGATTATTCGTGGCTATCTGAGGCTATGCTATCATTGAAATAAGATCTTATGAAGGAACTAGGAAAGTATGTTGGACACAGAGCCAGGGAAGCTATTCACAGGCATGTCTGGATGCTTGCCAAAATGAGCAGGGTTAAGTGAGATGATTTAAGTGGGAGGTACAAATGTTAGGGTGTGATTGAATATGCAGATCTGCCACTATCTGAGGAGGAAGGTCTGAGGGTAATTGGGTGGTGATTATGGGGCAAATTAGACTACAAGGCTGGAGAAGAGATGTTTGCTGATGTATCACAAAAGAAAGTTGTAGTAGGAGAGCTAAATGGAGCACAGAGAGAAGGTGAAGATGTGGCAACAGATTGCAGATGAGGGGCTAAGAAAATGAGATCAGGCAAGGAGGACAAACAACCGACCCCCGATGACTTAAAATTTGATTTTTTTATTTAAATACAGACTTTACAATACTATTTGAACTTATATTTGAAATGGATAATCTATGTTAAGGCCTTAATTTATAATAGTTATTTAAAATAACAAAATACAAAAAAAAGTAAGCAGTATGTGTTATGCTGCAAAATTTTAAAGAAAGTCAAGCTACCAGTGATTGGTGGAAGTCACTGTTTAAGTGCTTGGACCTAGAGTGTGTTGAAGTGCTTTTGGTGGCAGTAGTATTTCTGCACCTGCAGAAGAGCCTATCTTCTTCTTTTCAGTTTATTTGATTCGTTCAGCTCAATAATTAGGTCATTCCAAGTTAAGAAACCAACTGGGAGATGATAAAAGAGCAACACTTGTTTTCCTTCCTCCAATCTATGAATAAAGCTAGGTGTGAAAGGATGAGATCTACTGTTCTAAGATTTTTGAAGGATATAGTGACCAGAAACAATCAGTTCAATTCACTGTTAGAGATACTTTCTTTGGTTAATAAATTATTTAGTTTTAAATACATAACATGTTTGGCTAAGAAAAAGTTCATCAGAATGTTTTATTTAATCCATAAAAACATTTTAAAAATGCTAGTTTTGTGCATTTTAAGGAAATTAACTTATGGTTTGAAATGCTGTCAAATAGGCATGTGGTTTTAGAATGTACTAATATTTTGTACAGAATATATCAGCAGCTTGGGAGAGCTATGTACAAAGGGAATGGACTGGTAAGTGGGGTACTACCATGCTCATAAAAAGGGTTTTTGGGAAAAGAGTATCAATTTTTAAAGAATGAAGGAGAAATACAGGGTTGGGGAGAGAATGGATAAATTGAGGGAAGAAATGAAACAAAAATGGGGTTTTTATATTAACTTATTTACGTTTTGTATGACTACTAAATAACTTATTTTTGAAAATGAGATGCCTCAGATTCAGGTGGTCTTGAGCTCTGTCCATAGATTGAAGTAAGGCACTGCTACAAGCAAGATTAAATCTTAAGCAGTTGTCTAGCTTTGCAGTGGATGACTCCTGAAACCCGTCTTCTGACGGGTTCTTGAGGCCAGGTAGGAACTGTCAAGGGCACTAGTCCAGGGATTGAGCAGTGTTTCCAGCAGCTGGGAGGTAGAGCAAGTATGGACTTCTGCCTGGAATCCTGGCTTTCCCTATGTCTCTGGTGCTGGAAACCTTTCCTGGTGAACAATTCTATGCATCTAGCTTCTCAAGTACCTGTTCAGAACCTAGGAACTGACAAGAGAAAATGGGTCAGTCCAATGTATGTCCTCAGGAACCAAAGAGGGAACCTGAAGGGAGACTGATGGAACAGGTGGAGGTGTTTTCTTGCGGTTACAGGAAGGTCATGGAGCTGGGAGAAATAGGAATCAGCCACTTAGAGAGGGTTGGTCAGCTGTTGGGGTGGATGTGGTATGATGAAAAGCTGCATTAATAATCCTCAGTAATCTAAGGATACTGTGATGGGACCACTGACCTCTTATGAACACGGCTTGTCAGTTGGGTGCAAACCTGCACATGCTCTCTCTACTCCCCTTGTTGGCTGTTAACCTTGTCACGTCAGTCTTCAGTGGCCCAGCCCTCTGGCCAAGTCACACATAGTCAATATGCGCAAACAAACTTCTTCCGGGGTAAAAAGTCCAAAAGAGCCTTGTTAATGTCTTTAGTCCTGTCTCTGAGCTGGGTTCTTAGACCCTTCTGGGCTAGCTTTAAGTCCAAGCCTGCTCTGGTATAGAGCAGTGTCTCCAGGGCTTTCTCCCTGGAGACTCTTTGCCTTATTGGTTCTAATTGCTCCAGCTCTCCAGCTAGATCACTCCTTCAAGTCCAGTTCCCTTGTCAGGGTAACGAAGTCCCCCAAATGGTGGGCACTCTGCAGGATCTTCAACTCCGTCCCTGAGCCCTTTACATTCCAGCCCAAAACTTGTCCCTTTTTCTGGGCTTTGGGCACTCTGCCATTGCAGGGCACTCTGCCATTGCAGGGCACTCTGGTCTGCCCACTACTCTGGGTCCCAACCCAGGGATCCTACAAACAGCAGCCACACGTTGGTCCGTTTAATAGTTGCTGCTGCTAACCCTGGTCTGTTTCTCATGTAGCCCCTTCCACTTCAGCCTAACCTCAGGACTGAAGTTCTCAATTCCTCTTCTTCCTCATCGAATGCCAGTGCCACCAGAACCCATCTTCTGGTTCTCTCTTGAGTTCCAGCAAGGAACACCCTTACTCCTGTGGTTCAAGCTCGGAACTGATCTGCTCGCCCCTGTAGCTACTTTTAACTGAGCCTGCTGTGCTCTGATTGGCTGCTTCCCTGCAGCCTTTCTGTGCAGACCTGGAGGACTGATATTCACGTCTCCTTCTCTGGAGCAGGATGCGGTAGGACCTGTACTATCGATGCTAACCTCTTTTGTATGCAATACATTCAGAGAGTATCACTAACGCTCTGACACATTATACACGACACAGTGCTGTCATATAGACTAACTTTTGCCATCACTTTTCTCATTGCTGTTTTTCTTACTTAAAGGAAAAGAAGCTTTTGTCTTCTATATAATAGCTGCAATTTTCTATTCCAAATGGCTAAAGTAGACGTGTTCTTCAGTCTGTGTGTGCAGTCTTTCCTTTTCTTACTGTCCCGCTAACAGGAATTCTTGTAGTAACATCTGGATATAAGAGTATATGTGTAAACCACTAAAAGGAAACTTGTATGCTAGGAAGATTATTAAGAAGTCAGTATTTTTGGAAAAGTGTTTCCTTACTTTTTAGTTCTTCAGGCTCTTCTTGAGCTTTAATTTCCTGCATTGCAGTGTAACATGCTGCTGCTTTCTTTGGGGGAGAGTATGGCTTTGTTCTAGGCTGCTTTACTCATCCGCGTTTGCCCTCTATTCTAATCTCTCCCTTGTTACCTGGTGTTTCTTGACATCCATTTACCTTCATGATCTGTGTAGTTTGACAGTGTTCAGTGTTCAACTGAGCAGTTGTAGTGATGTCAGTGACTTCCCTTGGCAAATTATTTAAAATGACCTCACTGTTTGAAAACTCTAGTCATTTTGCTTAGCACAGCAATTTAAATATTCAAAATGTAAATAGCATATCTATAGGAATAAACTATGGGGAGAGGGAATACAGTACTTCTAATCTATATTGCATCTTTCATTTGAAGATTGCTGTTTTACACACATGATTAAGCCCTATAATATATATTTGAAAATAAAGGTTTTATAACTAGACCAGTCAGTTTTGAGTTTCCAGTTAGTGGTGGTCATCTTGCAGACAAGTGATATTTATTTGATACTGGCCATTAATATTCTCCATCTTTTTCCTACTTTTAGCTATGGGTTAGGGTGTGTGTGGCAGGGGTGGGGAGGGAAGGGAAGGGACACTTGCTTATAGGAGTAGGAAAAGTCTACAGTAAAGAAACCTTGTGAGCATGTTGTGCCCTGCCCTGGCTCCTGAAAGTCTTGGCATGGCACATGGGGAGTGAAGAGGTATGTTGATAACTAAAGCCCTGATCCTGCAAAGAACTCCTTGCAGTGGACCCTTATGTTCATGTTGAGTCATACTTATTCCCATGGGACTCTGCCTGGGTATAAGGGTCTGCCTGTACAAATCTGTGCAACTTTGAGGCCCATCTGTTGATACCTTATTGTTTTAAGAGACTGAAGTGTCCTCCTTCCTCTTTTTATACCAGTTTTAACATTCCATATACCTTAATTATATAGAAATCAAATATTTTAATTTAAAAATATTCTAATTGTTGAATTACTATTTGAGTAATTTTTTATTTTGTTAGTTATATTGGGCTTTTATGAATACTGTCATAATACAAGGGCAGTATTACTTTTTTTGGTTTCTATGGGAGCCTTGTTTAAATTTTTCTTGAGGGTGAAAATTGTTTTTATTTTAAATCTTCAAACTTTTGAACTGAGTGAAGTGGAATTTTTTTTTTTTTTTTTTGGTAACTGTAAATTATGGCAGATAAAGGACTAGGGAAAACATTGAGAGAAACAACCTGGGTGAAGTAATACCTTTTATTGGACCAAATTCTGTTGATGAAAAAGACAAGCTTTTGAGCTCCACAGAGCTCTTCTTCAGGTCTTCAGCACAAAAGCTTTCCATTTTCTGGGAAAAGGTAGGGCAAATGGGAGCCCAGACTCTCACTTTCCCACAACTGACCTTCTCATGGTAATTACATTTGCAGACCCCCTTCATTAGAGGACTGTTCAAGAAGGTGCTACATATGTAACTCCACTGAACACCTGATGGACAATTGCCCTAAGCAAAGGGAAAGTAAGCCTACGCCCTGTGCAATCCAGGTTAACGTGGCTGTCATAACCACAGAACTCCCCCCCTCATCCTCTCCTGAGATGTCTGGAGAGATCCTGATGAATTTTGATCCATTGAAGGTTGATACGGAATTTATTAAAAACTGCCAAGGTGAATGACAAGGAATGCTAAGGTTGGAGAGATGCTGTAGTATTTCTCTGGTATGAGAAGGCATGGTAAGGAAATCTGACATGCTCGCTAGGGAAAATGTTAAACTACTG
This sequence comes from Eretmochelys imbricata, assembly GCF_965152235.1. Taxonomy (NCBI): domain Eukaryota; kingdom Metazoa; phylum Chordata; order Testudines; family Cheloniidae; genus Eretmochelys; species Eretmochelys imbricata. The sequence continues at coordinate 250,164,093 of NC_135573.1, forward strand.
GCACTTGGAGTATTTAAAATAAAGTTCCCTTGTAGTCAGAAGATCTAAAAGGCATCTTAAAAGTTGGTGTGTTGGATTTCATTCCAGCAGGACTGCTTGTGCGTAATGATATATTGACTATGTCCAAAGCAGTTAATATATTAACTTGCAGCAAAAAGGACTATTACTTTGTGGTCCCAGAAGGGAATTGTGAAGAAAGGGGAACAGCTGAAAGGGGAAGGGTCACGCCCAGCCTGGTTTAGTGGAGGAAGGTAGTGGGCCTCCAGGAATTAAGAAGGGAGGAGCCAATCCCAGTAGTTGGAGCAGCCATCAGAGCTAGCAGCAGGCAAGCATTTGCAATGGAATAAAGAGCAGACACAACCCTAGAAAGCATAAGGGGATGGATGCATTCTCAGGGAAATCCTGGTTAGGGGAAATATGGAAAATTTTGGGTGGTTTTTTTATTTGTTTTTTTGTTTTCTTTTTAGGAGGAAAGATTGTACAGGGAAGTTCCTATATGAGAAAAATACAAGTTCTGGGAAACCTTACAAGCAGTTGATTGTGCCTGCTAAATACTGTGGGGAGTTAATACTTTTAGCCCATGACTGTCCTTGTGATGGTCGCTTGGGGTCACAGAGGACATACAAGCAATTAAAAAGGAATTTTTATTGACCAAATATACAGAATGAGGTGAAGGAGTAGTGCAGATCTTGTGACTTATGCCAGAAGAAGAAAAAGCCTGTAGGACCGTGAAAAGCTCCTCTGTATCCCTGCCTGTAATAAAAGACATTTTTTAGCGTAGCAGTGGACAGTCTTGGCCCAATGCCCTGTTCTACCCAAAGGGGGAAGAAATATGTTTTGGTGATAGTGGACTATGCCACTAGATACTCAGAGGTCGTGGCTCTATCTAATATAGCGGCTGACACAGGGACCAAAGCTCTCTTCACTATTTTCTGCCAAATGGGTTTTCCTAAGGAGATTTTAATCAGATCATGGATCACATTTTATGTCCCAGCTGTCCAGTAATTATGGAGGATGTATGGTGTGAAACCTCTGAGGGCTACTCCCTATCAGCCATAGGAAAATGCTTTGGTGGAAAGGTTCAATGAGACACTAAAATCTATGCTCACAATGTATGCAAACAGAGCAAACGACTAGGGTGAAATGTCACCCTATCTGTTTCCTTATGGGGAGGTTCCCCAAGAATTCACAGGATTTTCCCCATTTAATATATATAGGAGAAAGGTGAGGAAATCCCTAGATCTCATCAGGGACTTCTGGGAGGGGAGTAATGAACCGGAAGGGAAACCGTGATTGAATATGTAAAAAAGTTCAGAAAAGAGTTAAGGGACATGATGGAAGTGGTTCAAACGAACTTCACTAATAGCCAGCCCACACAGAAGACATGGTATGATCAAAGTGATTGTAAATGCTCCTTTGAGGTGGGGGAGTTGGTGCTGGTACCGCTCCCTGTAGAAAGGTATAAAATGCAAAAATCATGAGAGTAACTTTGAGGTTGTGGAAGGAGAATATGAGGTTACATACCAGCAAGATTGCCCCACAGGGTGGTTTTGATTTAAGTCAAATTGATTTAAATCACTAGTCAGGAAGACTCGATTTAATCATGGGTTTCTACATAAAAGTGCATTCTTGTTGGTTGTTATAACCTTAATACATATTCTTCACAACTCAGAGATAGATGTAGGTTTCATTTTTAGAAGGTACACACTATACATTTTTAAAGCAATTTATTTTCAAAACTTTTCAGATTAGTTTTATAGCTATATCAGAAAATGAATGATTGTTTGGTTATTTCATTTACCAAAGGTAATTGAAGCAGATAGTTCACTTCCCAATGACTTCATAAATATCTCTAATTCAAGAGGTTAATCATTAATATTTGGAGGATTTTCTTGCCATGCTGTATTAGGAGGAGAACAGCAGACAGACACTTAAATTGTTTTATTTAACTAAAACAACAAGGTTATGTATTCTGGATATTTTTCTTCAACAGCAAACATAATATTTTAACAAAACAAGTATATGAATTTTTGAATTTAGTTACATGTTCAAATTTTTTAAAATCAGGTTTGTTTTTGTTAAAATTGTTTTTAACTAAAATAGTTAAATGAAATATTAAAAAAAAAACGCACCTAAAATTAAATTGACTGTGTCAGCCAGGTCAACATGAGAAACTTAAAATATTGACTTCTGCAGCTAACTCAGTTGTCTTCACCTTCATTTTCCTGTTTGTTCATAATCTGGAAAAGAAAAACAAGCTTTCCTGCTTTCTTACAGAAATATAGACTATGCTGTATATGGGGATAAATAAAGTCTGAGAGTTCCTGGGCTTCACCTATTGTATTGTACCTTTAAAAAAAAAAAAAAAAAAAAAGACTGAGGCCTTGTCTACACTACCGGGGTAAGTCGACCTAAGTCACGCAATTCCAGCTACATGTTTACACCGCGCTGCGTCGGCTAGAGACGCTCTCCTGTCGACTTATCTTACTCTTGTTCCGGTGGAGTGCTGGAGTCAATGGGAGAGCGATCTGCTGTCAATTTAGTGGGTCTTCAGTAGACCTGCTAAATTGACCCCTTGTGCATCGATTGCTGCATTATCAATCCCCAGTAAGTGTAGACATGCCCTGAGATTTTATGTTGACTATAGAAAATTTAATGCTGACACAGTTCCTGATGCCTATCCTATGCCCAGAATCAATGATATGTTAGATACTTCTGGCAAAAGAAAATATCTAAGTGATTGACTTAGTTAAAAGTTTTCAGAGTAACAGCCGTGTTAGTCTGTATTCGCAAAAAGAAAAGGAGTACTTGTGGCACCTTAGAGACTAACCAGTTTATTTGAGCATAAGCTTTCGTGAGCTACAGCTCACTTCATTGGATGCATACTGTGGAAAGTATAGAAGATCTTTTTATATACACAAAGCATGAAAAAATGGGTGTTTACCACTACAAAAGGTGCACGGGCTGAAATTGTGGAAAAGCAGCATCACTTGTCGCACAACCTCAGCCGTGCAGAACACAATGCCATCCACAGCCTCAGAAACAACTCTGACATCATAATCAAAAAAGCTGACAAAGGAGGTGCTGTTGTCATCATGAATAGGTCGGAATATGAACAAGAGGCTGCTCGGCAGCTCTCCCAAACCACTTTCTACAAGCCATTACCCTCTGATCCCACTGAGAGTTACCAAAAGAAACTACAGCATTTGCTCAAGAAACTCCCTGAAAAAGCACAAGATCAAATCCGCACAGACACACCGCTGGAACCCCGACCTGGGATATTCTGTCTACTACCCAAGATCCATAAACCTGGAAATCCTGGGCGCTCCATCGTCTCAAGCATTGGCACCCTGACAGCAGGATTGTCTGGCTATGTAGACTCCCTCCTCAGGCCCTATGCTACCAGCACTCCCAGCTACCTTCGAGACACCACTGACTTCCTGAGGAAACTACAATCCATCGGTGATCTTCCTGATAACGCCGTCCTGGCCACTATGGATGTAGAAGCCCTCTACACCAACATTCCACACAAAGATGGACTACAAGCCGTCAAGAACACTATCCCTGATAATGTCACGGCTAACCTGATGGCTGAACTTTGTGACTTTGTCCTTACCCATAACTATTTTACATTTGGGGCAATGTATACCTTCAGATCAGCGGCACTGCTGTGGGTACCCGCATGGCCCCACAGTATGCCAACATTTTTATGGCTGACTTAGAACAACGCTTCCTCAGCTCTTGTCCCCTAACGCCCTAATCTACTTGCGCTATATTGATGACATCTTCATCATCTGGACCCATGGAAAAGAAGCCCTTGAGGAATTCCACCATGATTTCAACAATTTCCATCCCACCATCAACCTCAGCCTGGTCCAGTCCACACAAGAGATCCACTTCCTGGATGCTACAGTGCTAATAAATGATGGTCACATAAACACCACCCTATACTGGAAACCTACTGACCGCTATTCCTACCTACATGCCTCCAGCTTTCACCCTGACCACACCACACAATCCATTGTCTACAGCCAAGCTCTGCGATACAACCGCATTTGCTCCAACCCCTCAGACAGAGACAAACACCTACAAGATCTCTATCAAGCATTCTTACAACTACAGTACCCACCTGCGGAAGTGAAGAAACAGATTGATAGAGCCAGAAGAGTTCCCAGAAGTCACCTACTACAGGACAGGCCTAACAAAGAAAATAACAGAACGCCACTAGCCGTCACCTTCAGCCCCCAACTAAAACCCCTCCAACACATTATTCAGGATCTACAACCTATCCTGAAGGATGACCCAACACTCTCACAAATCTTGGGAGACAGGTCAGTCCTTGCCTACAGACGGCCCCCCAACCTGAAGCAAATACTCACCAGCAACCACATACCACGCAACAGAACCACTAACCCAGGAACTTATCCTTGCAACAAAGCCCGTTGCCAACTGTGCCCACATATCTATTCAGGGGACACCATCACAGGGCCTAATAACATCAGCCACACTATCAGAGGCTCGTTCACCTGCACATCCACCAATGTGATGTATGCAATCGTGTGCCAGCAGTGCCCCTCTGCCATGTACATTGGCCAAACTGGACAGTCTCTACATAAAAGAATAAATGGACACAAATCAGATGTCAAGAACTATAACATTCATAAACCAGTCGGAGAACACTTCAATCTCTCTGGTCACGCGATTACAGACATGAAAGTTGCGATATTACAACAGAAAAACTTCAAAACCAGACTTCAGTGAGAGACTGTTGAATTGGAATTCATTTGCAAATTGGATACAATTAAGTTAGGCTTGAATAGAGACTGGGAGTGGCTAAGTCATTATGCAAGGTAACTTATTTCCTCTTGTTTCCCCCCCAAGACGTCCTTGTTAAACCCTGGATTTGTGCTGGAAATCGCCCAACTTGATTATCATACACAGTGTAAGGAGAGTGATCACTTTAGATAAGCTGTTACCAGCAGGAGAGTGAGGTGGGGGGGAGAGAAAACCTTTTGTAGTGGTAAACACCCATTTTTTCATGCTTTGTGTATATAATAAGATCTTCTATACTTTCCACAGTATGCATCCGATGAAGTGAGCTGTAGCTCATGAAAGCTTATGCTCAAATAAATTGGTTAGTCTCTAAGGTGCCAAGTACTCCTTTTCTTTTGACTTAGTTAAAAGTTATTGGCAGATGCCTTTAAACAGTGATGCACAGAATAAATCCACTTTTAGTACTGATCTGAGCCTTTGAGTTTAAAATGTTACATTTTGGATTAATTGATGGAGAAGTCACTTTTCAGAGGCTTGTCAACCACGTGTTAAGTAGATTACAAGGCTTTACATGAGTTTATATTGATATAGCAGTATTTAGTGACTCTTGGTCAGATTACAAGGAACACTTGGTTATTTATATTATCAAAACTCAAAGATGCAGGTCTTACTGTAAAGGCATCTGAACATAAAATAGGAGCAGCCAAAGTTCCTTATTTGGGACATTTAGTAGGGAGAGAGCATATCTTGCCCAATTCTGTAAAAGTAGAAGTTATTATTAATTGGGCCACACCCCAGATGTAGAAGCAGGTGCAGTCTTTCATAGGTGGGGGTTAACTGTTACTGCCAATTTGTGCATGGGTTTAGGGACACTGTGTCTGCTGTCACAAATGTGTTCATAAAGAAACAGCCAAACAGAGTTGTGTGGAGAAAGGCTTGTCAAGAGGGTTTTGGTAAGGTAAAGAAAATCTTTTCAGAAAAGCCTGTTCTTGCCAGTCTAGATTTTGACAAAATGTTTGCACTATTTACTGATGCTTTAGACATTGATTTAAGTGTGGTTTTAATGCAGTCATGGGAAAATAACAAAAAGCATCTCACTGCTTTCTTAAGTAAAAAACTTGACACCCACCAAACAGAATTACTGTGTCACAGAAAATGTGTGTTATGCCATTGTATGGGCAATCAACCAGTTAAGACCCTGTCCCTTTACCAGAAAAAATCAGGGTTCTAATTGACCAGTCTCTATTAGTTTGATTACACAGAATCAGAGGCTCCACTTCCAAACTGCTGTGATGGAGCATGATGGTCCAAGACTATGACATGGAAATTGTGCATGTTGAGGGGAAGGAAAATATAGTAGCAGATGACCTGTGCAGAAAAGAGGGTTCTGATTCAGTGCCTATGGATCAGTCAGTACCTGACCCTACTGCGTCATTGTAAGAGGTGAAGTATGACCCTAAGAGCCCCTCAGTGCCAGCTGGAATTGAGGGACTCTTAGGGTCACAAAATCAGTTTTTATGGATCAGTGTTCTAACAGACAAATAACAAGATAGGGGTATTAGTTGGTGTCTGGTACAGACCATCAAATCACACGAGAACAGTATGACTGACTCCTTAAGAACCTGTCTGTAGTGTGTGTGTGTGTGCTCGCGTGCATATGTGCCTATAAGCTGCACAGAACTAAAAATTATTGGTTGTATAGGTGCTAGTGATCATGACTTGATTATTTTGTTTGCACATAATGTCCAACCCACATGTAAAGTCCAAATCAAATCTGATGCTTTAAAATGGCCAAATTTCATAAAGAAGAAAACAAATGATACAAATTAGCTTAGAGAGAACTTAAATAGAGAATGAGAATATAGTTGGGAACTGTTTAAGAACATTTTATGAGATTCTTGAAAAGCCACAATTGAGAGAGAATACTACATTGATTAAAAAACAGGCCTATTTTAGAGGGCAAATGAAATCTGCCATTTAAAAAAAAGGAAAAGGGGAAATAAATAGCAATGAATATAAATCAGGGCTAGGAATTGTAGAAAATTGATAATGGAAGCAAAAGGAAACACAAGAAATCTATGGTCAGCAGAGTTAAGGACAATGAGGAGGAGTTTTTAAGTGTACTAGAACCAAAAGAAATCCAAACATCTGCTATTGGTCCATTACTAGATGGAAATGGTAGAACTATTAATAATAAGAAAAGGCAGAAGGGTTTAAATATTTGTTTTATATTTGTGAAAACACCATATGTATCCATATCATATGATGATGACATAGTTTTATTCCAACAGTATCTGAGGAGGATGTTAAGCAGCATCTGCTAAAGTTAGACATTTTAATATCAGGAGGTCTGGATAACTTGCCTCCAAGAGTTTTAAAATCACTGGCCAAGGAGCTGTCTGGACTGTTAATGTTGATTTTTTTTTTATAAGTCTTTGGAGCACTGGGGAAGTTCCAGAGGACTGGAAGAAAGCTAATGTTGTACCTGTAGTCAAAAAGGGATAATTGGGTAATGACATACACAACATTGTTCCAGGGCAAAATCTTCCCTTGGGGCCCCCTGTGGGAATAAAACAATTTAGACCCTTTTTGCAGGGCCTGATTCTCATGGTCACAGTTTCATGTCAGTTCTTGGATTGGGTATAAGTGACACTTCTCCCAGATTGGGGCTGTCTCTTTATACAGTTGGCAGTTGTTTGTTTGCCAGGCCTCTTGAATGAGGTCAGACCAGTATATGCTGTTTCCCTCAGGAGGTGAAACTTCCTCAAACTTGATACCTGCATTAGGGATTTGCATTAACTAGTCCCCTGTCTAGCAGACAGAGGTATAACAAGGTCCAGTGGCTGGAAGTTGAAGCTAGACAGATTCAGACTAGAAATAAGAAGTATATTAACAGTGAGGGTTAACCTTTTGAACAGCCTTCCAACGTTTGTAGTGGATTCTCTGTTTCTGGCAATATTGAAATCAAGATTGGATGATTTTTCCCTAAAGAAGAAGGCCTAATTGAAATAGGAATTAATTCAGGGAAGTCGTATGGCCTGTGTTGGGCAGTAGGTCAGACTAGATGATCAGTGGTCCCTTCTGGCCTTAAAATCTATGAGTACATCCGAGGATCCTATTAGTCCCCTTTGTTACAGCATTGTACTGGGAGTATATGTTCAGTTGTTCGTCCACTATAACCCCTAAATTCATTTCATAGTCACTGCTTTCCAGAAAAATGCAACTTTAATGCTCTTTTAACATAGTTTTTTGGATGTAATAGAGATCTAAAATATCTTTTAAACTTGAGATAAAACAACTTGTGTAATGCATATAAATATATGAAAGTGGTGAACTTCAAATTTTAACTGAAATTCACATCCTGGACCAAAGTGTTTCTGATATTTAAAAAGTTAAGGTCTTAAGAGTTAGCAATAGCTATTGTACATGTGGAATAAAGTTCAGGTACTTACATCTGTGGACAGGGGTTAGGGGGCCGAGGCTGGGACTGCAGCTGGGGGTGGGTCTGGGGCCAGGAGTGGGGCTGTGGGCGGGGCAGAACCACAGCTGGGCCTGTGGACGGGTGCGGCTCCGCTTCCAGCCCCGTCCCTGAGGTTGGGGATGGGGCTGGGGTCATAGCGGAGCTGAGGGTAGTGGGGGCTGGAAGGCATTCCCTTTCTGCCCCTCCATGTGGGCTGACCCAGGCTTGTTATCCTTCCCCCCCGCCCCCCAGCATTCCTCCAGTTTGGGAACTTCTGATCTAGGCAAGTTCATTGTTGCTCTTTCTTGTTTTCTATCTGAAGTACGCAAAACAACATATGTGGACTAGCCTAAAGCAAGTCAGGGAAATATCATTAAAAAAAACTGTTCTCCAGAGTTATTAATATTAAGTTGGTTTACTTGATGCACTGTCATTAATTGCACAGTGCAAAATATTTCCAGTTATTGAACATGGAAAGATCACTGTTGAGGCTGACCCTAACGGGATAATTCTGAAAGTTATGATGAAATGCCCATCGTTCAGCGGGCCACTGAGAGAAGGGTTCTGAGCCATAGTCACTTATCTGTATGTTGCTTCTGATATCAGAACTGCAGCTGCTAGCCTTTGGATGCACAAAAAATTCTCTTGGAAATTGGTTGCAGGATGTCAGCTGCCCACAACCACATCCTTACAGGAAGGCCCACAGCTGTCTGGTATAGCTCCAAAGGTGGGATGCCTGGCTCTGGAGGAAAGTTGGGGACAGGACATCTAGGAAATGTGCTAATTTAGTGTATCTCCAAATAGCCTAGGCAGGAGCATAAAAACACTTCCTGTTCCAGTCTCTAACTAGAAGCCTAGGGGAGGATGAGTGGGATCTCTGCCTGCCCTCCCTTTGTTGGTGAGTTTCCTCCACAGCTGCACCTGTGGGCGAATTGCCTGAAGGAGCAAGTCAAGTCCTCAGTCTCCATAGTATGCCACTTCTGTCAGGAAGTAGCCTCAAGAGCTTGCACAAAATTCAGCAGTCTGGCTTGCAGAAGTTCATGCAAACATTTTTCTTTGGTCTGTCTGTGAGTTTGTATCATTGCCTCCAAGTTTTTATTTGCATTTTTGCATTCAGAATTCCAACTGAAGCTTAGTTGTAATCTCTTTCACCTGATTTTGTGGTATAGCTGTGCAAAACCATGCACTCATTTCATAGCTTCAATCCCACATTTAATTTTGAGTTTTCAGTTCTCTGGCCAAATGTAGTCTTAGTTTCACATCACTAGGCTTGGAAGGATTAGATTTTTCTTGGTAAATGTCAGTAAAAGTCAGTTTCACCACACATACACAAACCAATAATAAAATATTTCCATTGATGATGATTGAGATTTACAAATAGGCAAATATTAAGAGAAATGCTGCTTGAGAAGTTTAGTTTCATTTAGTGATTTTTTTTCTTTGTATATCTTGATATGAATTGGTGTTGACAATTTGTATTTTAAAGGTTATAAAGCTTTACATTTTTGAATCTCAACATTTGCTGTAATTAAATAATTGTCTGACACCCCATAATTTCCTGCAACTAAAAATTGAAAAAAAGCTAAAAAAATCATTATTATCCATAGAAATTATAAAAACTCCAAATTTTGCTAAGCCTACGCATAACAAATCCCAGAACAGTTCTATTAGTTAGAAACACTTTGCACAGGATAAGAGGAGCTAAACCACTTGCAGTATGCCGAAAATCCAGTTTGCAGGGTGCTGATTTGGTCATTGATCTGACTGGTCATCAGAGTTCAGACATAGTCAGAATAATCCACCAGGTGACAGCATAGCTAACTGGAACCAATCTTAAAGCAGAAGTCATAACTTAACCTTTTTATTAACCAGATAAACTACACTTCAGTTGCCAGTAGCCCTGAACAATCACAATTTAGTGTTTTGCTTATGGAGAGAGGGAAAAGACCAAAAGAGCTGAATCTGCACCGCATAAAGTACCTGCTGTTGTATCTTCGAGAGAGAACTCAGGTGTATCAGAAGTGTAACATGAATGAGATTTACTTCTGTTGCTGTGTTCTTGCTGCACCACTTTTCAAACATGTCAACTTTTTATTTTGGAAACTAGTGAAGTTATGAACTTCTGGCTTTTTGGTCAGAAATGTGACTTAAGGCAAGCATTATGAATTGTTTTGTTAACTGATGCAGATTGATTAATGGTTAACTGGTGAATATAGGATAGTTCCTGGAGCAAGAGATGGATCACAAAGGGGTATTATCAAACAATTACAATCCATACTCAATGGGGACCCAATCCGGAAAGAAATCTTTCCAGAACCTCCTCTCCTGACCTTGAAACAATCCCCCAACCTCGCCAAATTTATCAGAAGCAAGCTTCCCACAGATTAGGACACACCAACTCAAAGCAGCACTAAACCCTGCAAGAACAACAGGTGCAAAACCTGAAGACATATGTCTACTACCACAACGAGCAACACCCTCCACAATACACCTTTCAAGATCCGTGGGTCCTACACGTGCCTATCACCACATGTGTACCTAATCCAGTGCACTAAATGTTTAAATAGCAACTATGTGGGTGAAGCCAGACAATCAATATGCTCTCAAATGAACTCACAGAAAAATGATAAACAACAAAACCACCACATCACCATGGTGAACACTTTTCACAAAGTGATTGCCGTATATCAGTCCTCATCCTTAAAGGAAACCTGCTCAACACTTTCAAAAGATGAGTCTGGGAATTTAAATTCATAACTTGGCTAGACCCTAAAAATAATGGACTGAATAGTCTCACAGGATTTATGACTTATTACAACAATCTATAACTCATTAATAATGCCCTCGCAGTTGCTTCCTCCCCTCTCCTTCCTTTTCTCCAGGTGACTGGAGGAGTGTTAATGGGCCACTTCACCTTGAATGGTCCCTTGAAATATATGGCAGCTACTTATGCTAAACAATCTGTTCCACCTTGTATTCAGCTGTGACACTCCTGGTACATCTATACTTCAATTAGACATCTGCAACTGGCCCATGCCAGCTGACTTGGGCTCACTGGGCTCTGGCTAAGGAGCTGTTTAATTGTGGTGTAGACACTTGAGCTGGAATGTGAGCTATAAGACCTCCTACTTTTCAGGGTCCTAGAGCCTGGGCTCCAGCCCAAGCCAGAATGTCTACATGGCAGTTAAACACCCCCTTAGCCCAAGCACCAAGAGCCAAAGTCAGCTGGCATGTGTTAGCTGTAGGTTTTTATTTGCAGTGGAGACATACCGTACACTCTGAGTAAATTTCCCATACCTGAGAAGAGCTCTGTGTAAGCTTGAAAGTTTCTCTCTCATTCTCTCTCTGACAGAAGTTGGGCCAATAAAAGATATTACCTCACCCACCTTATCTCTTGAATATCCTAGGACCGACACAGCTGCTACATCACTGAATACAATGAGAGGTCTACAGTTACAGGCACCTAGATCCCACAGTGGTGAACCTGGTATAAATTCCTAGTAACCCATTTCTCCTATGAAGGGTCTGTAACTACTCATAGGATGAGTTTCTCTGTCTGTTACGTTTTTATTAATATTTCCTGTCATGATTTTACTATTTCTTTGTGCATCCTTTCTGATAAAGCAGTATCCACCTTTCCCTTCTGAACTGGATTAGGTCAGATATTTTAAATTTCATCCCAACATGATTTCTGTGCCCTTTTTTTGTTCTCCCATCTCTAATAGCTTTTTTCATTCTAGATTTAAGCTGATAGTCAGTTTAACACTTGCTGCCTTTAAAAGTACTATCTGGAGAAGCAGTTTAGCATTTGTCTGTCTTTGTAGGACAGACTTGTTTCACAAACCTCAGTTGGTGACTAATGCAGGTTAAAGCTCAGCTCTAAGCAAGACAGATTTCTTGTGCTAATATTACATTTCATAGACACAAGTAGATCAATTTCAAAAACTATTTTATGGGTTAAGGAGCAAAGTGGGCTTCATATGAGTCAATTTACACTTAATAGCATATTTCTTTCAATATTCATTTGGATAACTGTACTGTGTCTGCTATGATTTAGCTAGGTGTTTGTTTAATACATATTCACAAAAATAAATAGTAATAACCCCGGAATGTCTGAAGGGATAGTGTGCCTTGAAGTTTATGGATCTTCAAACTCACTTTCATGTTTTTAATACACATTGCCAGTTGATTTAAGGGGCTATTATAATATGTAGGTACATACGAAGAACAGTATTGCACTAACTGACAAAGTACATTAATCAGTTAAGTTTAAATATCACTTTACATTTTTATTTTCACAGGCAAACAGATACAAAACACAATAAGTAACATTTATAGAATGTTGGAGTAATACATTTTATAAGCAAAAGTGTTTTTTAACATTTATGCTCTACAAATAATGCTTAACTTTCAAAATTGACTTCCATTTTTGGAAGAGCAGCAGGAACTCAGATTTTGTTTCTCCAATTCTGGGTTAATTTGGTTGCTCATGAAGATGATGAGGATAACCAACGAGCAGGATCAAGCTTTGTGTGCAGAGATCTCATATAAGCTCTGCCAGTGAAATTTAATCCGGATTTACAGCATTCTGCTAAATTGATCATGGGCCTTTCTGGTGCATGGGACCAGTGATCCTGATCAACTTTTTCAAATTCGCTGGAGGCTTTATGATGCTGACTGGTACCTGCTGAGGAGTAGAAAGACATCAGACTTCTTCACCCGCAACAGTTTCATGCGTTAAAGTTGGATTTTTGGAAATGAGTTGATGCACTAACCCTTTAAACATTTGGCCCTAGCATTTGAATTTATTTGGAGTTTAATCGTCATTTATTGAAAAATGTAGCAAATTGATATAGTCGACAAAGTAAACTGAGTTACATTTATTAATTGAGCTCTAAAGCACATCTAGAAATCTCAAGAGTAAAACACAATTTTAAGTATAGCACTTATTTGCTGTTTGATCAGAATTTAGTTTCAGTTTTGGGTAGCTGATAAATGCACAATATAATCCAGACTTTTCATTAACCTAATTAAATGAAACTTCTTTTTTTCAGATTTGTTTTCTCCTATTTGCTGTTCTCTATATAGTTTCCTATTTCGTAATCACAAGATACAAAAGGAAAGCAGGTAAGTAGTTTTTAAATTTTGATTTTGATTTAAAAAATGAGTAGGGTATAACTTTTTTCTCCAAAGAGAATTGCTGTAGAATAGTGGTGCCCGTTCTTGTCACCTCACTGACTAACTATATTATTTTTAAATGTCACTTGACCAAATTTGGGAGGGGAGAGAAGGGACATTTCAAAGCTGCCACCTACTCCCTTCTCCTCCTGCCTTCAGCTCCCTTATTCTTTCTTCTCACCTGAGTTCTTATGATTCTGAATTGGAAACCTATAGGCAGCCTCCAGCTTGGGTCCCTAATACCAAACTTTGAACTTTAAGATGCTTAGATTGATCTACAGATTATGAATAAAAATCCCCAGTTATCACTTTAAGGCTAGATAGGTTCTTTTCCCAAGATCAGGCCCCATATTATTACAATTATTATATAGTTGGGAACCCTGATATGCACAGGTGCAACAGCCAAACTATAGGAACTCTTCTATATTTGCAAATAAAAAATGTATTAATACATTTAGCAAAGTCACACACATTCTAACTCCGTAAAGTAGATAGAGATAATACAAAAGTACATCTGAACATCCATACTCACACCATCCCTTGCAGAACAATCTGAAATGTTAGCCATTATCTTCCTCAGCACTGTCACCTTCCTCATCTTCACCAGTTGCCATCGTTCTGGCCCCTTCCAGGGCTACATCTCTCCCTCTCCTACGCTCACGTTACCATGTCTAATGCATATTCAGTAGGGCTTTCTCCCCTCTTCGTTGTTTGTATTTCCTCCCCTTACCAATGTTAAGGTGTCCTCCTTCTATAGATTAGTATATTTATGATTTCACCCCATTATCATATACGTCAGTTCATTGCCATGGCACTCTTGCGGTCAGATGTTCTGTCCAAAACCTTCCAGAAGCTGGTGTTAGTTCATGTTTCTATGGTTGGCTGATGTCATTATGGACAGAATTCCCCCTTACATTCTACTTCCAGTTCCCCAAAACTTGTGGCTTACCTAAGTTTATGTATGCCAAAGTTTGTAGGCCTCAAGCCTCATGCTAACTGCTGAGGCCAGTGTCTTACAGGATACAAGTCTGTAGGTTCCGTGCATTACTGCTAAATATAATAAAGCAGAATTTAATGCAAAGCAGTGAATATAATAGAAGTAAGCTGGCCCACTGGGCTACACACCTTACCTGCTGGGTTTGTAGAGGGAAGTAGTGGCTTTCTTTTAAAAGAAGTCTTGATTTTAGTGGCCCCAGTGCTCAGAAGCAGATCTATTTCAGCATTCTTCCTAAACCTGTTTCCTACAAAACCACCCTCCTTGTCCCCAGTCCTTGAAGGAAATAATAGATCATAGATTCTAAGGTGAAAAGGGACCTTTGTGATCATCTAGTCTAATGTCCTGTATAGCACAGGCATAGAACTTTCTCAAATTAATTTCTAGAGCAGTGGTTCTCAACCTTTACAGACTACTGTACCCCTTTCAGAAGTCTGATTCATCTTGCATACCCCCAAGTTTCACCTCACTTAAAAACTACTTCCTTACAAAATCACACCTAAAACTACAAATGTGTCACAGCACACTATTACTGAAAAATTGCTTACTTTCTCATTTTGTCTGTATGAAATTATTGTTTGTACTGATTTTGTTAGTGCTTTTTATGTAGACTGTTGTAATACTAGACAAAGATCTGGAGAAGTTGATTTACCCCCGGAAGATCTCTGCTTACCGACAGGGGTTATGTTTATCCCTGGTTGAGAACCACTGTCCTAGAGCATATCTTTTAGAAAAACATCCAATCTTGATTGAAAAATCATCGGTGAGAAAACTGTATTCCTCAGGATGATGCCAGCTACATGCACGCTTCTCTTAACAGTTCAGGTAGCCAGTGCGAAAGGGCAAACATGGCCAATTGCTTAACGCTGCTCCGCAGCCCTGAATTTTCTTGTTAGGTTTCATTCAGAAGAAGGGTTTACTAGTCTGTGACTGCAACACTTTGAATCATGGATACTAAGCCTAGCCAAAGGGCAGCTTGAGTATTGGAAGACGGCTTCCACTCTGGCTGAATGTCTTCACTAGGATTCCTGTAGATCTTTCATTTTCAAGTCTTTCCAGTGTAGTAATTTCTTTCCTTTACTGTTTTTACAAGCTACTGTATATCTCTCAAAATGGGTGTTGTGAAAGCACAAAAAGGCTTACAGATGGGCTTGCCCTCCTTTTCTGCCTAATTTAATCAGCCAGAGACCACTATCTAGTGCTCCTCTGAGTTGATTGTGTTTGCGTACTTCTTATACCAGCTTTAAGGACAGTAACAACATACTGACTGGATGACTATTCCATGTGCTGCAAAAACATAAAATAGATCCCTACAACTTCCAGCAAATTTTTCTTTCCTGTGCCCTTTACAAAAATCCTTTCATTTAAGAGATGCCCCATAGGAAACAGTTTGCAGACAGTTGTTTTATGTCAGAGTTTTGGTTGAAATTGAAGAATATGCTATGTAGTTCTAAATACGTAATTGTTAATTTACATGCAGGTAGAAGTCAACTTTAGCATCTTTGTCATTACACAAAGGACTCTTTAACTCAAAACACTTTCCTGCAACAATCAAAAGAACCTACCAAATGTCCACAAGCTGAATTATTTTTATATTAATTCCATAGGAAGATATACATTTATAGAAAATTAAAGTTGCCTGGATAAGCAATCAAAATTGGAAACTCCAAAGTCATGATTGTACAGTTGTACCAATGAGCAGTTTGATAGTTGTAATAGTTTCATCTCAGACAAAAGAACTCAAATTTTTTCCCTTTATTAACTTGCTTGCCACTTCTACCACAAGCTGTTGAGGATTGGGCCATGGCTTTCTTTTAAGCGTAAATAACTGTCTGTATTTAATTTTGGGAGACAAGGTCCTAATGTAATGATTGCCCTGTCAAGAGCACAGAGGCTATACGCGCTACTTGCATGGAATTCTTTTGTCGGAGTGTGAAGCAAGCCTGTTACTGGACACATCCAAATTTGGAAATGTATTCAGGTCTGCTGTGGACAGGTTTTGTGCATTCTTTTGCCTGGAAAATAATTCACAATGCAGGATGGGCAACATGGAAAACTTGAAGGGGATAGAAAAAAAAACTGACTTGAAAGTGGAATTTCATTTCTGGAGGCCACATCATAAAAAGGGGGCTGTGGCTGTCCATAAGGTTATGAAGGAGAACAAGAAAGAAGTAAAGATTCCAAGCTGAGTGGTAGCCCATCATAAATAGGAGGAATACCTAAGGGATAAGAGAAGGAAAATTCTCTAAAATGCCAGAAGAGAAACCCAGAGGCTCATGGAGGAATTAAGACTAGGAGAGAGGTGCTGGTATCACTTCTGGTAGTCAAAGACAGGTTATTACTATTGTTCTGATGTATTTTTCTTTGTTGTACATGTGTGTGCTGTTTTTCACTGCATATAAAATTCACAACTGTTTTTCCAAGACTAGGTGTTTCTTGTGTATTTTTAGCCTGTATTCTTACGATGTATTCAAACCCATTTTCCCCTCAACTTGTTTGAAAGCTGTTTGTAATTTTAAGGAAGAGTAGTGATGTAGAAAGGAATTTCCTGTCATGACTATCCTCCAAACACACTAATTTAATCTTACAAGCCATCAAAGAGGTAACCCTTAGGTCTTGTCTACACCATGCAACTTTTAGCGACAAGTCAGCATGTGTAAACCCTATTTGTCGGTACTTTGTTGGCACTTTTGCTGACAAAATACTTCCAGACATGCGAGCGGCGTTGGCTTTGTCAGCAGGAGAGTGCTCCTGCCGACAAAGCCGCGTTGACACTGCCACTTGCATCGGCAAAACTTTTATCTTTCGTGGGGGGGCTTTACGTACCTATGAAAGACAAAAGTTTTGTCGACAACTTCGCAGTGTAGACATACCTTTAGTCCTGAGCAATGCTCTTTAATTGTCTTGATTGAAGAGATTAAGAAACCAGTGAAGGGAGTGTAAAGGTGGAGGGAAAGCAGCACTAATTTTTATTAAGAAAAATATTCTTTCAGGAAAACTAATGGAAATGGGTAACATTAATTTACAAAATGTATGTCTACTACAGAATACAAAAATAATGGATTTGGATTTAGTAATGCAAAATTTTTGATCTGACCTATAGTTTTTCTGTTTTAGTAACTTATTTTCATCTTTCTTTTAGTTTCTACAGCTACCTATATATAAATCTGCTATAAATTATTTTTCAGATGAGCAGGAGGATGAAGATGCCATTGTCAACAGAATTTCGTATGTACATTTCTTAGTTCCTTGATATAATTAAATTTGCAATAATGTAAAATGTAAACAGGCAAAATTGTCTGCATAGTGTTTACTGCACATGGGCAGAAAAACATTACAGCTTTTCTTTAAGCAGTTATTTTAGAGCATTGCCTTATGGGTGGGGGGAACCCTGCTTCTGGGAGCACCCATTTAGTAATTCACCTGTAGTTTAGAACATAGGTTGTAATGGATGCATGCAGAATGGCAGACTGAGGCAGGTTATGAACACAACTTTTTTATTCCCCATTCGCATAAACTCTTTATTCACTTTCCTTATTAGTTTTAGGTCATGTCTACACTACAGAGTTAAGTCAACGTAAGTTATGTTGACTTTCATAAGTCACTAATAAGATTGGTTGCGCACGTCCACACAATGCTCCTTGTGTTGGCTGAGCACATCCACAGTCATTGCTCTTGCATTGACAGAGAGAGCGTTGCATTGTGGGTAGCTATCCCACTGTGCAACTCGCCAACCTCTGTACCCTTCTGCTGCTGGGAGTTCTGGAAACAGGTTGCAGTGCATCATTGGGACATGATGTAGTTCTTTCCATCCCATCATTCCATGGGCTTATTACTTCCTACTTTCAACAGCCCTTGTAAACTCTGCACCCGCCATCTCTGCCGGACAGCATGGATCCTGAGCTGCTGACCATTCTGGTGATGAGCATTATGAACACTGCATGGCTGGACCTGCAGTATTTCATGAGCTGTGAAACAGAATGAATCGGGACATGCCTGCCTTGCTTTCTGCCAGGGAACAATAATTGAAGATTGCTGCTGGCATTCACTGAACAGCTTGCCACGGTGGTACTGGGCTTGGGAAACAAGCACTGTGTGCTGGGATTGCATAGTGATGTACGTATGGGATGATGAGCAGTGGCTGCAGAACTTTTGGATGTGCAGAGTCACCTTTCTGGAACAATATGCAGAGCTTGCTCCAGCTCTCCGGCACAAGAACACCAAAATGAAAGCTGCCCCCATCATGGAAAAGTGAGTGGCAATCACTATGTGGAAGCTGGCAACTCCAGACTGCTATTGGTCAGTCATGAATCAGTTTGGAGTTCGAAAGTCCACCGTGGGGGTGTGTGGTGATGCAAGTGTGCAGGGCCAATAATCACCTCCTGCTACAAAGGACTGTGACTCTTGATAATGTACAGGAAATAACTGATGGCTTTGAGACAATGGGATTCCCTAACTGAGGTAAGGTGATAAATGGAACACATCTCAATTTTGGTCCCCGACCATCTTGTGACGGTGTACATCAACCGAAAGGGCTACTTCTCCATGGTCTTACATGCGCTGGTGGAGCACTGGAGATGTTTCACTGACATAAATGTGGGGTGGGTTGGGGAAGGTGCAAGATCTTTTGGAACACTGGACTATATAGAAAGCTGAATGCTGGGACTTTCTTTCCAGAACAGAAGATTCCAATGGGGGAAGTGAAAATATGCCCATAGTGATCCTGGGAGATCCCGCCAATCCCTTGCTCCCATGACTCATGGAGGCTTACACCAGGAAGCTAGACAGCAGCAAGGAGAGCTTCAACAACAGGCTCAGCAGGTGCCAAATGACCTTTGAATGTGCCTGTGGCTGATTAAATGGTCGCTAGAGATGTCTTTTTGGCTGGATAGACCTCAATGAGGAAAATATTCTGATGGTCATTGCAGTCTGCTGTACGCTACCTAATAGTTGCGAATCAAAGGGGGATAAGTTTCCCCAGGGGTAGACTGCTAAGGCTGATGTATCTGGTTGCTCAAAATCAGCAGCCAGCCTAAGGGCAATTAGAGGGGCACAGCAGAAGGCTGTTTGAATTAAGGAGGCTTTGAAGGCGCATTTTGATGATGATTCCCAGTAATGTGTCTTTGTGTGTTGCATTTGGCCAGGCAATGCTTACTTGCCACCTGGAATTACTCCTGCAGTGTTTTGCTTCCTGAGCGTTAATTGCAAGGAGCAAATATTCCTACCTATAGCCATTGTGTTTGATGGTTAGCACTGAGTGATGTCTGTATGCATGTCACAAATAAAGACTCATTTTATTTCAAAGACTCAAGTTTAATAACAGGATAAACTACAAACTTTTGGTCAAACAGGGGACATGCAAAGAGGAACAGTTTCATGGTGAGGGCCCGTGCAGCTGGATGTAAGTACAGCTTTTGTTGGAAAAGCAGTCCCTAGGCGTGGAGTGCATGTGGTACTGTGAGGGACCAGGAACATGCAAGGAATGTGGTGGGAGAGTTTGGGGAGGGCATGGACTGGAGTTCTGTAGTGGCTGGAGTGGGAGTTGGGCATGGATGTGCTCAGATTGCAGGCTAATGAGGACCTTCAACATTTCTGTCTGGCCCTCCAGGAGCTTTATCATCCGCTCCTGCCCCTGTGTCCTCTCCTGGCTATCCAGCCTGAGTCTTTCGTTGATTGTCTCCCTCCATGCTCTTGTTTCGTTATATGCTGCAGCTGTTGACTGCAGCACTTCACAAAACATATCCTCCTTACTCCACCTGGATCGGCGCCTTACCTGACAGAGGTTCTCCACCGGTATAGAGGAGTGGTTCCTGAAGGGCACATCTGCAGAAGCCAAAGAAACAATGAACAGAGACAGTATTGTGAGTGCGCTCACAGCCGTGAATCACAAAAGTTACACACACCTCTTTCTCACTATCCTTTGTCTAGCACACAGGCCAGCACAAGTCCCAAATACGATGAGTTTAGGGGGAGAGTTGGGTGGGCAAGGGAAATGGGCAAGAAGGGACAAAGGGTGGTTTGCAAAGGGGGTTACTGTAAGTGGCTAGGGAGCCTATTCTGAATATTGGTACCCTTTTCCACAGGCTAGGCTATTGAACCAGATATCTCACCCCTAAGGGTAACCCAAGATGCAGGGGTGTATCTCCTGCATGTGTGTGGCTTCAGTCTGGCTCGGTATGCTGCTTGCCTGTGTGCTGCTCTGGTTCCTGCAGAAATAATTGCCAGGTGGCTCAGAAAAGTTTCCTACAGCTGGGGAGAAACAAGGCAGTTCTCCCAAGGAACTTTAGGCAGAGGATTGCAGAATACCTAACAGAAAAGTTTCGTAGAGATCACTGTGGAGGATTCCAGGTACTTCTCTGTGTACGTTAATAAACTTTTCCGCCGTGGCCCCACTGTGTAGATAGACAGGCTCTGTTGCTAATTTCAGGCCCTTATCCCTCCTGTACCATATAACAAAATACATCAGAGCTCAATCTCTCACTGTGCAGTATCAAAGCAAAATGAGCACTTACCAGAGCTCCCCTCTCCTGCATCCTGCGCACCAGAGTTGGAGTGCTAGGACTGGCCAGACTCCTTCGGAGTGGAAAAGAGGTCCTGATTTGCCGCACCCCTGGATGACTCTGCCACGTGCTCCACATCATCCTCCAGCTTCACTTTCTCTTCCACTACTTCCTTGTCTGGGTTGAGTCCACTAGATGCTGCCATCAGTCCCCCGAACTATCCATGGGGCTCTTGGTGGTGGAGGTGGGGTTGTCACCGAGTTTGGCGTGCAGCTGCTTCTAGAAGCAGCGTGTCTTTGGTGCCGCACCTGAATGACGGTTGGCCTCCCTTGCCTTCTGGTACACCTGCCTCAGTTTCTTGATTTTAGCACAACCGTTCTGCGTGTCCCTCTCTTGCCCCTTTTCATGCATGCTTCTAGCAATCAGCCTGTAGTTATTGAAATTCTTATAGCTGGTGCAAAGCTGCAACTGCACAGTCTCCTCTCTGCATATACTCAGCAGATCCAACAGCTCTGGTGTGCTCCACAGGGGAGAGTGTCTGCTGCAGAAAGCCGGCATCATCAGCTAGGAAGATGCTGTGTAAACTGTGCACGCCAAGCAAACAGGAAGAGGAATTTCAAAACTTCCCAGGCCTTTGAACGGGGGAGGAGTGCCGACCTGTAAACCTTCTGGGCAACAGAGTTCAAACTGCGGTTGTGATGGGCATTATGGGACACCTGAAGGCAATTTAGGGTGATGTAATCAAGTGAGGTGTCTACACTGACACTATGTTGCTCTAACTACGTTGCAAAAAGCTCTCTGCCACTCGACGAGGTGATTTTATTATGTCAGCATAGCTGGGGAGTTACATCGGCAGGAGGAGCATTTCAATGTGTACACCTCCACTGTCTTGTCAACGAAAGCTGGCTTTTGTCTACAAAACTGAGTAGTTTAGACAAGGCCTTAGTTAACTCTGACTCTCACCTAACTGAAGTCCAACTGTCCTCATTATTTTCCCTCTCTTTATTCACTATTCCCCTGCTGATTTATTCGTTTTCTTTCTTCCTCTGTCCAGATCCCTCTCTCCCCTCTTATTTACTTTATCCCTTCCTTCCCATTCTTAATATTTTCAACACCACTCATTCAAAAATCATGTGATTAGCTTAGATACCATGAGATTTTTAAAAAATAGCTAATTGAGGATTCTCTTTGTTTGCCTTCTGGTGTTTAAGTCTTTTAGCATTTCATGTTTTCATGCGCTTCTCTACAGCGGTGAGGGCTATAAACTATGTATAAATGAAAGCTGAGATTCCCACATAACAAGACTCCAAGAGCTGCAGCTTTAGGAAAAAACATCTACTACTGTGGTACTTGCAGTAAAATCACAAGAGTTAGCAGCGCTCCATTCTCTCTTGCCCTCTCCTATGCTCATTCACACACTGTTTCCCTCCCACTTACATATGAATACCACAAGGACTGGCCCCACTAAAAATGCATCGCTAGGCATGCCACTAAATGACCATGCCTTTGCAATTTAAAAGCGTAACTTTACTGTATTCTCTTGTTACACCTTCTTTCCCATTTCTGGCTCTACTCCACTTTCCTTCTTTCATTGTTTTGAGTGTGGTGTTTCTTCTTTTTCTTGTCTTGCCACCCTCCTCCTTTCATAGATTTCCCCCCCCATATTGTCTCCTGTTCTGTCTTCTTTCTCTCCCCATTTCTTCCTAAAGACTACTTTACCTCCTTTTCTTGTACTTCTCTTTAGTTTCTTGTCTTATTCTCTTCTTCAGGGCCACTGCATGCCCACTTTCACACACACCTTCAAGCATATGTATTGATCCACTCCCAGGCAGTGTGGAAGTAACGGGCTCCATGAAGACATAAGGGTGGTCAGTTGGGTAGAGCTCCTTGCATTACTGGGGCCTGAGTTGTAGTTATTTTGTTGTGGACAATGCAGAGGATTAACTTTTTAGAATGTTCTAAATAAGCTGTCTAAATAACTGAAACAAGAGACCACATTTGTCATAGCACAGTAATTTAAACTTTAGATGTAGACAGGTTATTCCCACCTTCAGTTTTTGATATTAAATGGATGCTCAAGTGTGTGTGTAGATATAACATTTGACTCGTAGTTTCACTTTCTGATCTGACAAGTATTATGGGAGTTTTTTTTGACAACTAATCATTGTTAGGCTTTAATGGTATTCTATAGTGTGATTTTTTTTTTTTTTTTTAACCTGCTTGGGTACCAGAAGGGATTTTGCTCAGGCCAAGACCAGGGCTCTCTGCTGTAAGGACAAAAACATCTGACGAAGTTACTCCTCCTGCCTGGCTTGATGCCAGGTATCAAAGATTTTTTTCAAATACTTCTAGTCTTTCCTCGGTAGGTGTTACAGGAAAGATCACCCTTAATATCTTAGCACATAGTTTTACCTTAAACACTTACCTAATATATAAATAAATGTGTAAATGACCCAAGACTGAGGACGAGAAGGCTTTATACATTTAATTTCAGCATAACATTATTTATGCATTTATCCTATTTTCATGTAACTCTTATTTTTATTCTTTTTTCAGGCAAAATCTTCTCTGTTCCTGCCAGAAATATATATAATGAATATATAATTGTAAAAATTACCCAAATTATTCCATTCCAAATACGTTTTAACCATTGCTTCCACTTAAGGACAACTAAATGTGGCTCTTTCAGTTGTTTGTCCTGGTGTTTGGAGAAATCCCACGAGGCCTCTGTTGCAAGTCAAATCAGTACAGTAATCATCCCAAACTTCAACTAAAAATAAATTAATTTTACTGTCCATTTAAACTTTCATATGATCTGCTTTATAGTTAAACATTTCACTGAATAATTAGCATTAAAGTGATTGTCTTGTTCAATATTTTAAAAACATAATATGTAATACTTGTGACTGTTACATTAAGCACGCAAATGCACTCACAAAAACACACCTAATTAATCACTGTGGGTTTTGATAATATTGAAGAACTTAAATGTTCATCTCCTTAAAAGAAGTACTTTTCAAAAAAGATCTTAAATAGCAGGTCTTGTTCACAAAGTCCCTTGACTTTGCACTGTACCCTTTTCTGATTTATTGGCTTATTATAATCAATTTCTTCAGTTATCTCTGAAGATTGCCACTGTATGGAGTCATATGCCTTAGCTTCCCAATTCTATGCTCTCTTTGCCACTGGACTTTTTTTTCCCCTCTTCCTCTCCTTACCCAAAATAAACACCAAATCATGTTTGGGAGAGCTTCTTGAGCTGTGACTTTGCTTTATTTCCATTGTTAGGCTTCTGGAGCTAAGTTCTTAGCTGAATTCAGGATGTATTCGTGCAATTTAGCATTTCTTGCTATTGAATTTTTCTTTAAATTGATTAACAGATGTCAGTGTCACTTTAGTTCCCTTCCTCTTAGATGGAAAACATTTTGAAAAGATACAATCTTTTGTTGCTGATGGTCTATTTTTGAGCAACCAACAATTTTTTACTTCCACCCTGTTCCTTTACAAATGTGAAATAGCTTTTTTTTGCTATTTGTTGTGGGCTTGAAGATATTATGAAACAGTTTTCAAATTGCTCAGCACTCTCCCTTATGCTTGTGGTAGGGTGCTATATGCCATGCAGTGGTACTTCTCCAGCAGTACGGGCATGCTGCGGGAGAGGGACATGTTGCTTATTTCACAGTGAAAGTGTGAAGGTACTGCTGCATTTTTTAGAAACCACACTTCCCCTACCAGTAGTGAATGACACCCGCTTTGAATCCAAAAAATCACTTAAGTGTTATTGAAAAACATATCTGAGAAACAATGTGAAATACAAAATAAGTATAACTAAGAATTTCAGACTTTGCTTTCTAGTTTTGAGAGATTGTGGGTAATTAGTGAAAGGGCTTTCTTGTAGAGAAAAGATTAATTGCAGAC
Organism: Eretmochelys imbricata; assembly: GCF_965152235.1. Taxonomy (NCBI): domain Eukaryota; kingdom Metazoa; phylum Chordata; order Testudines; family Cheloniidae; genus Eretmochelys; species Eretmochelys imbricata. The sequence goes on from NC_135573.1 coordinate 250,188,916, forward strand.
TTTAGGCTTAGGCTATTTTATTTTGCCTTGCTGACTAGTTTATTCCAGCCTCCTTACTTGCTTTTCAGGCGGTTACACTCTGCGTTTATGAGGAACTTCTTCGGTAAATTACAGATTAACTAGATAGACAAGGTGGGTGAAGTGTATATATCTCACCAACCAAAATTGGCCTTTTAAAATATAATACCTCACCCACCTTGTCTCTGTAATATCCTGGGACCAACTCTGCTACAACTCTGCATGCAGCATAGATTAACTAGCTTGCATCTGTGAGAAAATGTACGTATTCTAGCCAGACTGTCTGTTTTGTACCTGTGGTACCTCAGTTTTGGATTTGGAATCTTCAAGTGATATTTGTTTTTTGTAAAATTATAAGGTAAGGTAAGTAATTGAGTACAAGACAATATTTTTTTATGCTAGCTAAATTTTAATGTTAACTTCTTTCATTAAATTTGAAGCCATAAGAATTGCTCATTGTATGTATACATGTAATATAAGCTGCCTTCTGTTCTAATGATCTTAAACTCTCTTGTTCATTAGCTTTGAATGCTTGTTATCTTTAATTAAACTTTAACTTCACAAACACACAGGTTGATACTGCGTCACATATAGTAATCATCAGAATTTTGGTTAAAGAAAACTAACACTGTACGATTCTGGATGGCTATACCTCCATTTAAGACCACTTCGTAGTACAACAAATTGACTGTAGTGGAAATACTTGTAAACAATGACTGTGGGAACGAGTAAGAGTTTGTAGAAATGGACCCTCTCTTTGTGAGAGGGTGGGGGAGGGAGAAAATAATTCTACAGTCAAACAATATAATTATTGACACTTTCCCTGTAAGTGTCTTAGTCCAATATATATCTTAATTTTCAGTTATGCCGTTCAGAAAATTGTTATAGAGTTCCATTTTAGTGTCAAACTTACACTTGAATAAAATTTTTGGTTGGCGTTGTGTTCTTGAAAAGGGTATAATTCTGTTAAAAGCGAAAAAATGGCACTTACTGTAAATTGTTTTTGGAGTATTTCAGATCAGCATACTTTTCCCTTCAAAATTTTAAATGTTTATTTTATTTTTAGTTGAGATTTCCCTTCATTCTATTATCTAGCCAACAAAATAATCTTTAGCCCATCAAATGATGATGGGTCCATGCTTTGTATGGAAAGAAACACAGTAAATCTACAATTGCATGGTTAAATAGTCATGTTCAGTTGTGATCCTGTTGACATTTTTAGTGATTAATAGTTGCATTAATTCACTTTGAACCAGTGAGTGGTATCTTTCAATCGCTCCTTCTGTTAATCTCACCACTTTCCTTAGTAGTCTTAAGGAAAGGTATATTGTCCCAAGGTATTATATGTTGAAATACTTAATTGAGCTTGGATCATGAATGTATTCCAACCCTAGAGAAGAAAAGTCCTAATATTTTTTTTCAAGAATGAATTATTTTCATTTATATAATTTTGATAATTCTGTAAACCACCTCATATCTGAAAAATAAAGATGTAGCGATGTACTTTTGTAAATATGACCTTTCAAAATATGTGCATTTTTGTAGTGTAAATTGATACATTTTTGTGATGAGCCCCATGAATTAGGTTAACTACTTTGTTGTTTGAAACATGTTGTTTTATGGGCAGTAACAATGATACATTTGTTTGACTTCCAGGCTGTTTTTGAGTACCTTCACTCTTGCAGTTTCAGCTGGTGCCGTCCTGCTTCTACCTTTTTCAATAATCAGCAATGAGATCCTGCTTTCTTTTCCACAAAACTACTATATTCAGTGGTTAAATGGCTCTCTAATTCATGGTTAGTACTTGCATAATGTAATTAAAAGCACATTTTAACAGTTAACACCACTTCCAGTGCATATTCTGGTTTTGAGTGATCCTTTTGTTTTTAATATACTTACTGGCATAATGGCTCAAAATTGTAAATGTTCTTGGTTTATATGCCATTGATAAATTAGGCATTTGTAATCTAATGCACAGCAGCAAATTTACAAGTCATCACCATTCTGGCTTTTTGAGGGTTGTGTTGACTAAGGGAAGGCAACACAAAAGCTACTGTTCTTACATACAGAAACATGTATAGCATAAGAACTGCTTTTACAGGAAGCTAAGTAACTTGGAAATGTGAAAGAAAAGTCTTATGACATCTGTAGGTATAATGTTCAGTGAGCTAAAGAGGGATATGGAGGAAAAAAATAGTTTATTTATTCAATTGCGACTAGCGGTTCATACAAGAAACTTGTCATCTACAATGGATGGATTGAGAAGCAGTTACTTTTAGCTGCTCTTATTTTTAAAAGTAAATCATGTATATAAAATTATATATTTTGATCTTGCCACATTTATTATGGTATTTTGTTAAAGTGAAATTGTTCAATGCAGAGTCTTGTCTCCCTGTGTGTTGACAGTGTCTAGCACTTTGGGCGCTGCCAGAATTCAAATAACGGTAAGCGTGCTTAGTGCTCTACAGATATATAGTTGCTGTAGTTCCGAGCAGCTAACATACTGCAATGAGAAGATGCATCTTGGTGAGGAATTGGTGATTGTCATTGGATTTAGATGTATTAATTGAGGAAAAAACATACCTTGTGATGTCAGGGGGCAACTTGCTAATAGAAAAGGTAGCTATTTGCTGAGTTATCAAAAAGCAGAGGTACCTAGTTCTTCTTTAGACAGTGTGATGGATAATGATGAGGCTTAAAATTGATACGTGGTTCTGAAGTCCCAATATTTTAAAAGGTAAACTTTCTAGTTGGTTAAGCTTAGAGTGTAGTATCTCTTAAGTGAATTTGAGACAAGCTGTTGCTTCCTGGTATTGAGAATTTCCGTGTTTCACTAACCTGAGTCAATTATGCCCCTTTATTTCTGCTCCATGCTGAAAGCCATTGTCTCTGAACATGTAACTCCAAGCTCTGCATCTAACTAGGGCAGTTTCATTTTCCATGCAGTATCCCTATCCTTTGCATGTGACAGGCAGTGATGCAGTATGGTCAGGTAATGGGGCCTGATTAGGCTTGGAATTTAGAAATCCCAGAACCAAACCCCATGCATCCGGTACAGAGCAGTTCTTGCTTCGTGCTCCTTTCAGCTGCACCAAACCACCCAATCAGAGGCAATACATCTGGCTCACTGATATGATGCTTTTGGTTGCCAGGCATTGTGTAGGCTCTGTGACCTCCTCCAATGAGACTTGTTGTAGAAGATTAGATATGCTGGCCTGAAGTTTTACTTGCCTGTGTTTGCCTACATGTTGGTTCCATTTCCTCCTTATCATCATCTTGTGCCTTGCTTTTAACCCCCTTCTTAATTCTTGAGTCCTTCACCCACTTATTACTGTGTCTTTTCACCTCTACATCAGGAATGGTTTTCCTCTTTATCTGTGACAAGCATCCCACCCTTTCCTTCTTCAAATCCCTCCTCTAAACTCTGTACTCTGACTTAGACTTTGTTCACCTATCTCTCTGGCACCATCTAACCTTGCTTTTGTATGTTAATTGTAAGTTAACTTTAAAAAACAACCCCTCCCCTCAAAAAAAAACAAACCAACAACAAAAAACACACAAAAACAGAACCTCTAAGATATTTGCAGCAAACTAAATATTCTGGCTCTTGGAACATATTAAGGCAGCATTCCCTTTCTCTTTGTTTCCTTCATTTCTTCTCCCACTTTTCCAAAATTAGTTGACATTCTTCTTATGTTACCTAGCTTTGGTTAATTTTATGTCTCTACTGACATGCAATACTTTACAGATGTAAGACCATCATTCCTTGTCACCCTATTCTTAAAATAAAAGAATTGGATTTTAATTCCCAAGGGAAGCAGGAATATACCATGTAGAGCAACTCTTTCGTTGTCAGCCACATAGATTTTTAACCTTTTACTAAATACTAAATGAGAACAATAATCCTGTCAGAGAGCAAATACTCCCTCCCCTGGCTGAAGGGGAAATGTGAAAAATTTGAGCAAAAATCATTCTGCTGCTTTTGTGTAGGAGAACAGGGGAAAAATATTTCCTATATAATTTAAAATTATAATTTAAAAATTCTTTTAGAAGAGCTGTAGCACCAAAATGGCTGAGGTTGAAAAATTGAAATTTGGCAAGAAATAGCTCTCCTTTAGGAGAAGTGCCTTTGAATTTTCCAGTAAATATTTTGTTTTGATTTGACTAAGGCCATGTCTACACTACCAGCTAAATCGGCACTGCTGCACTCAATGCAGTGGTGTCGATCTAGTGGGTCTGGTGAAGACACGTTAAATTGGTGGAAGAGTGCTCTCCCATCTATTTGTGTACTCCACCTCCCCGAGAAGCGTAAGGGACGTTGGCTGGAGAGTGTCTCCCATCAACATAGCACAGTGTAGACACCGCAGTAAGTGGATCTAGCTCCGTGTACTTCAGTTATGCTATTCATGTAATTGAAGTAGAATCATAGACTTTAAGGTCAGAAGGGACCATTATGATTATCTAGTCTGACCTTCTGCACAATGCAGGTCATGGAATCTCACCCACCAACTCCTGTAACAAACCCCTAACTTATGTCTGAGCTACTGAAGTCCTCAAATCATGGTTTAAAGACTTCAAGGTGCAGAGAATCCTCCAGCAAGTGACCCGTGCCCCATGCTTCAGAGGAAGGCAAAAAACCCTCTGCCAGTCTGCCCTGGGGGAAAATTCCTTCCCGACCCCAAATATGGTGATCAGCTAAACCCTGAGCATGTGAGCAAGACTCACCAGCCAGACACCGAGGAAAGAATTCTCTGTAGTAACTCAGATCCCACCCCATCTAACTTTGGGCATATCTACTGCTAGTAGTCAAAGATCAATTAATTGCCAAAATTAGACTATCCCATCATATCATCTCCTCCATAAACTTACCAAACTTACTCTTGAAGCCAGATATGTCGTTTGCCCCCACTGCTTCCCTTGGAAGGCTGTTCCAGAACTTCACTCCTCTGATGGTTAGAAACCTTCGTCTAATTTCAAGTCTAAACTTCCTGATGGCCAGTTTATATCCATTTGTTCTTGTGTCCACATTGGTACTGAGCTTAAATAATTCTTCTCCCTACATGGTATTTATCCCTCTGATATATTTATAGAGAGCAATCATATCTTCTCTCACCTTCTTTTAGTTAGGTTAAACAAGCCAAGCTCATTGAGTCTCCTTTCATACGACAGGTTTTTCATTCCTTGGATCATCCAAGTAGCCCTTCTCTGTACCTGTTCCAGGTTGAATTCATCCTTCTTAAACATGGGAGACCAGAACTGCACACAATATTCCAGATGAGGTCTCACCAGTGCCTTGTATAACGGTACTAATACCTCCTTATCTCTACTGGAAATACCTCGCCTGATGCATCCCAAGACCGAATTAGCTTAACTTAGATGGATTAACTGCAGTAGTGTAGACCAACCCTAAGCAATGAGTTTTGAAAATCTCACTTTTTGATTAAAATATACTAAATGGACTGTGTGTGTGTGTGTGTGTGTGTAGCAGGGATAGGCAACCTTTCGCATGCGGCCCGTCAGGGAAATCTGCTGGTGGGCCGGAACGGTTTGTCTACCTGCAGCGTCCGCAGGTTTGGCCAGTCGCAGCTCCCACTGGCCCACGCTGCTTCTCGCAGCCCCCGTTGGCCTGGAACGGTGAACTGCATCCAGTGGGAGCTGCGATTGGCCAAACCTGCAGATGCTGCAGGTAAACAAACGGTCCAGCCTGCCAGTGGATTTCCCTGATGGTCCGCATGCCAAAGGTTGCTGATCCCTGGTGTATAGTTTAACAATGGTTGATGTGAAAGTAGTAAATGCACTCGTGTAGAACCTAAGTTAGCTGTATATTGCAAAATTTAGTGAAAGTACCTAGTGAGAGCCTGCTCCAAACACCTCTGGAGTCCATGGAAAAATTTAGTGTATTTCAGTGTATCTTATTTATTACACAGCTGGCAAAGTAAATGCTTCACAGTTTGTAATGCTTGCTGGAGATGGGCTCCCTCTTGCGGACTTTATTAGGTGTATGAGATGTGGTGTTCCTATGGTGTCTAGTCACATTATGACATTTCTTTTCTGTTTTCTTTCAAAAGTAATTAGGAAGTGTTGTTTAAAAAAATAACTAAGAAAACATTAAGATTGCACTCTAAAGTGTGAAGTCAGGAAAGGATTGCCTGAACATCCATAATTCTGTCCCCTTGTGTATGCAATGTAAGAATCTTTAGATAAAGGACCACTCGCTATTTCTCAAATACAGTATAATGTATCATTTTCCTGCAACCTGTCATACAATTTTTTTATATATTTTAAGTATTTTAATGAAACAAAGATATAGTTGACTAACTAGTTGAAATACATGTTTAACAGCTAAGTACTGTTCAGTTTTTGAAACAACAGCACTGAGTTCTTCAGGTGTTATATAGTGGATGAGGCAGTCAACTACAAAACAAATTGAGCTGCAGACTATACTTCCAGTAATTTTTCCACTATTACTCTTCTAATTGTTCTGTAGTATGTTATGTTGTTTGATTTATTATCCACTTCATACAAAAGTCTCTAGTGGACTTCAGCTGGTGCACACAATTAATATACAGTACTACAAGTTGCTACTGTGCATTTGATAAATAGTATTTTGTCTTATAATTGAAGACTTCATTGTAATCTGTTCACACAGGAACAGAGTTAAGGCTGCATTTTTAAACTTTTGCCTGTAAAAATCAGAATCTTAATGTTGTCATTGATGCACTGTAGTTTCTTGTATTGAATTGATATGTTAAGTATCCACTTCTGTGATTTTTATTAACAGTGGGTAAAATTTTTTAACCTGTTATGAGCACCTTCCTGTTTTGTTGGGTTCTTGCCTTGGTATATGATTGTAACTATTTAATATTAGTGGTGACTTTTAAAAAGTCTCCTCTTACTATATATGTAACTAGGCAGAGAGTGCATAATATTCAAGATGAGTAATTTTGTGTAATGAAAGTTTAACTGTCAACAGTTCCTGAAAATGTACTTAAAAATGGTAACATTTTCATTTCTGCTATTTTAAATGTGTCCAGCAGATGGAGGTAAAACTTAATGAAACTTGCACATAAACAGGAAGTAAAGTGCTGGGATATCTAAGCTGTTTGCCAAATGTGCAAGATTGAGTTGTTTGTTTCAGAATTGTTAAAACTTGTTTTATTGCAAGTTTCCTCTTAAATCAATACAAACAAATACAAAAAAGCATCCTAGTGGGCTGATTAGGAAAGCCTTGTACTTTGAGATTTCATTGAGACTGTACAATATTCATCTAAAGTTAACTCTGCCAATAGATGAAGGCCTGCAAAGTATCTTTTATACAACTTTAGCACCCAGTCAGTACAAGGGGAGCATAAATATTTACTTTTCAGTTTATATTGTACTGCTGTATTCTCAAGGTAGTCCAACTGATTGGGAGGTGGGGTGGGAAAACAAAACTGAAGTGATAATGAAAAGAAAGGGGGAGAGGAGAACTTGTTGATGGCCACTTGCGTATACCAATGTAATGTTACTTTCTTCAGGTTTTTTCCCCCCAATAAATGTTATAATATATTTACTGAATGGGGGGAGATGTATGTGTATAAATATTAATATAGTAATATCCCAGAAGGAAGGATGTAGTTCCCATCAACCCTGTTAGTATACATATATTTGAATCACAGCTTCTTAAAAATCATAATCTTGCTTAACCTCAAGTAACCATTCTATAATCCACTTAAACAAAATGACACAAAAGAACATGCTTCTGAAATTTACCTGCTGTTCAGTGTATGTTTTTATGTTGCAAATGCTTGTTCTGTAAGTCAGTTGTTTACTTTTCTTGTGCATAGTAAGTATACATCTATCATAACTCTTGAAACTTTGACAGCTGACTAACAAAACCAGTCAAATTCAACCTTTCCATCTGATTTCTAGGTACCTAAATTAAGGCCACGTAAAGTGCACAAAGTGAAAGGAAATGAAATAAAAATAACCTCACAAACTGGCATAGTACTTCCCCTTTTGTATAAATATGGGAAACAGGAGAAATAATATTTCATGCTCATTGGTTTACTTACAGGGAAAGGGACTATACATACCTGCTTCCTCTCACCCAGTACTTGCAGTTAAGAGTGGCTGAGAGGCTCTTGCTGCAGTTTCCCAAGGGTGGCACGACTAGTGGCAGGATTTTCTCAGTTGAAGGGCCCTTTCCTTTGGAATTTGCTTTTCTTCATTCCTTGAGTCTAACAGCATTTGGGAATGTGGCACACACACACATTCTTTAGCATTTGACTGGCTGCCTCCGTTATGTTGTTTCATGTGTGTTTGGGGTTTTGTGTAATTTTGTTTTCTGTAGCTGCAAGTTAGGGCTAAATTTAATTTTTTGTGCAAGTCCATTGACTTTACCAGCAATCAACTTGTACAATAGGATTTAAATCAGTCCATTCTAGCCAAAGGAAGGGAGAAAGTGGTGTGTGTGTTTGGGGGAGGGGAGGTGCGGGCATGGAGAGAGAGGGAAGTGGTTTGAAAATTACTGAAAAAAAATTGCAGGGGGAAAAAGATAATCCCTTACCTTAATCAGAACTAAATGCAAATCTCACCTCTTTCATAGATTAATAGATTCTAAGGCCTGAAGGGACCACTGTGATCATGTAGTCTGATCTCCTATATAACACAGGCCATAGAACTTCTGCTCTAGAAACTATTTTGAAGATCTTTTAGAAAAACATCTAATCTTGATTTAAAAATTGTCAGCAATGGAAAATCCACCACAAGCTTTGGTAAATTGTTCCAATTGTTAATTATCCTCACCGTCAAACATTTACACCTTGTTTCCAGTCTGAATTTGTCTAGCTTCAATTTCCAGCCTTTGGATCATGTTACACCTTTCTAATAGACTGAAAAGCCTATTAAATATTTATTCCCCATGTAGATACTTTCAGACTGTAATCCAGTCACCCCTTAACAATCTGTTTGTTCAGATAAATCAATTGAGCACTTTGAGTTTATCACTATAAGGCTTGTTTTCTAATCCTTTAATCATTCTCGTGGTTCTTCTCTGAACCATTTTCAATTTATCAGAGTCCTTCTTGAATTGTTGGCACCAGAACTGGACACAGTATTCCAGCAGCGGTCACACCAGTTCCAGATACAGCAGTAAAATAACCTCTCTACTCCTATTTGAGATTCCCCTTTTCATGCATCCCAGGATCTCATTAGCTCTATGGCCACAAGCCAGGAACTGGTCTGATGGCTTTCAGGCAGATATATAAGCTTCAATGGAGGAACAGCAGCTCTCTGCTTAATGTCACTCCAGGGCTTCGAATTCTCTCCTGCCTGGTAGTGACAACAGACTCCCTATGCCTTAGCCTGCTCCAGCCCTGCTTCTAGTCCTGTTCTTAGTACTGCCCTAGTTTTGTTCTCACTCCGGCCTTGCTCCAAGGCCGCTCTAGACTCCTGATTCTGGCTCTGACCCCCTGGCTCCAACCACTAGGCCTAACTGCCATGGCTCCCACCACCAGGACCGACCATCCCCATCACGGTTTGACACGTATTAAAATGCATATTTTTGGTGCCCAGTTTACCCTGCAGTACAGATCATTCTGAATCTTTGACCTGTCCTCTTCATTATTTACCATTCCCCGTTTTTTTTTTTTGGTCTTTTGCAAACTTTATCAGTGTTGTTTTTTGTCTTCTTCCAGGTCATTGATAACATTTTTTAAAAATAACAGGGTCAAGAACCAATCTCTGTAGGACCTCACTGGAAACAGAACTACTAGATTACGTTTCCCTATGTACAGTTACATTTTGAGACCTATCAGTTAGCCAGTTTTTAATCCATTTAATGTATGCTACTTTAATTTTATATCGTTCTAATTTTTTAATCAAAATGTTGTGTGGTATTAAGTCAAATGCCTTACAGATGACTATTATGTCAGCACTGTTACCTTTATCAACCAAACTTGTAATCGCATAAAAAAAAATCAGGTTAATTTGACAGGATCTATTTTCCATAAACCCAAGTTGATTTGCATTAATTACATTACTGTCCTTTAATTCTTCATTAATTGAGTCCCATGTCAGCCGCTCCATTATCTTGCCTGAGATCGATGTCAGGCTGACAGATCTGTAATTCCCTGGGTCATCCCATTTACCCTTTTGAAAAACTGGCACAACACTAGCTTTCTTCCAGTCTTCTGGAACTTCTAAAATGTTAACAGTCCATCAAGCTCCAGAGCTAGCTCTTTTTTAAAACTTGTGGTTGCAAGTTATCTGTACCTACTGATGTAAAAATGTCTAACTTTAGTAGGTGCAGTTTAACATCCTCCATCGATACTAGTGGACTGAAAAGCATATCATCATACGCTAAGACTAATATCTGTCTTCCCCGCCCAAACACAGAATGGAAACATTTATTGAACACTTCTGCCTTCTCTGCACTATTATTATTAATTCTACCACTTCCCTCTAGAATTCAGGATTCTTTTTTGTTCCTAATATATTTAAAAAAACTCCTCCTTATTGTCCTTAACTCTGCTGGCTATGGATATCTCCTTGTGTCCCTTTGCTTCCCTTATCAGTGTTTCACAATTCCTAACTTCTGATTTATATTCATTACTATCAACTTACTTTCTTCCATTTGTTATATATGATAATTTACCCCCCCCCCTTTTTTTTTTACAGCTGCCTTCACTTCGCCTCTAAACCACTTTTTTTTTAAATCATCACAGCCTTCTTTCATAGAAGATTAGGGTTGGAAGAGACCTCAGGAGGTCATCTAGTCCAACTCTCTGCTCAAAGCAGGATCAACCCAAACTAAATTATCCCACCCAGGCCTTAGTCAAGCCAGGCCTTAAAAACCTCTAAAGATGGAGATTCCACCACCTCTCTAGGTAACCCATTCCAGTGCTTCACCACCCTCCTAATGAAATAGTTTTTCCTAATATCCAACCTAAACCTCCCACACTGCGACTTGAGACCATTGCTCCTTGTTCTGTCATCTGCCACCACTGAGAACAGCCTAGGTCCATCCTCTTTGGAACCCCCATTCAGGTAGTTGAAGGCTATCAAATCCCTCCTCACTCTTTTCTTTTGCAGATTTTCCCAGTTGTGGGATTGACTTTGATGTAGGGCTGGTTTACACCTAGGTTGGCTTCACTATATTGCTCAGAGTTGTGAAAAATTTCACACTCTGGGATGTAATTAAGTTGACCTAAGTCCTGGTGTAGATGTCACAGGGTCAATGGAAGACTTCTTCTGTTGATGTAGCTTCCGCCCTTAGGGAGGTGAATTTACTACAAAAGAAGAAGAACCTCTTCTGTCTCTGTAGTGTCTATGCTGCAGATGCATTGTTGCAGGTAGCTGTGCTGCTATAGCATTTCTAGTGCAGCCATATCATTATTGTTCCCTCAGTAGGTTCTAAAAGGACTACTTATCCTCTGTGTTGGAAAGGAAGAAATACAAATTACTAGAATTTCTGTTTTAAATACTTGGCACCAATCACATCATCTGAGCACCTCCTAAATGACTATATTCTTCTTCGAGGAGTGTCCCTATGGGTGCTGCGCTGTAGATGTCCTTGTGTTCCTACTCTGCTGATCAGAGAACTTCGGTAACAGTATCCATTAGGTCTGCAGATGCGCTGTCTCTCGGGAGGCTAGCCCGCATGTGTGGGCTAAAACCCCTCAGTTCTATCTCAACCACCCCTGTTCATTAGTAGTCTAAGGTTATCTTTTTATTTTCCATACCTGTAGTTAGGGCTGGTCTCCCTGAGGAGATTGATGCTACTGCAATTGATTCAGCAGCGATCGATTTAGCAGGTCTGGTGAAGACCCACTAAATCGATGGCAGAGTGCTTGCTGGTCGACCCCAGTACTCCAGCTCTCTGAGAAGAGTAAGGGAAGTTGACCGGAGAGCGTCTGTCAACTCAGCACCGTGAAGACACTGGGATAAGTTGACCTAAGCTATGTCTACTCTAGCTACGTGAATAACATAGTTGGACTTACCCTGTAGTGAAGACAAGCCCTTAGTCTCCTAGTTACTGTTCTAGTTGTAATCTTCTTTTCCTTTCTTATTTTATCTTTGAAAATAATAAAAAAAAGACTTCAATTTCTTTCCTGCTTTTTCTCCCCCCGCCAGGGACCCTTTTCCCCTAGTGAGATATGCCCAGTTTGCTGGGCTTAAAAAAGTGCTTCACTTGTAAAGAGGCAATCCCGGGGGCGGACAAGCACTCTCAGTGCATTTGCTGCCTTGGGGAAGGCCATGTATGACAGAAGTGTGGTCTTTGGCAATAACTCTGGCCTAAGATCCCACAAAGACAGAGTGCTCCACCAGAAGGTCATCTTCAATGAGGCAATTCTGTGACCCCAGTCGCCTGGTAGACATAAGTTTTCCCCACGGCGTTCTACATCTAAGGGCTGTGGGTCAAGGAAACAGGCTGCAGACCCCTCTCATAAATCATCTGAGAAGAGACAGAGAAGTCCCCATAGTGAGCCCTGAAATAGCTGTAAGCGATCACCATCTCAGTATCGTCTGCACCGAGACCATCTCAGTCCAGCACCCATGGCTCACGGAAACCAACAGCGAACAGCACCACTCGCAGGCCCACGGACCCGATGGGTATGGGCATGGGCATTGACTCATCGACACTGAAGGACAGGAGTAAGCACTCCTCTAAAAAGATGCTCCCGGTGCACAAGTCCACATCACCACTGCCAGCGATGGCTTGCCCATTACAGGAACGACCGGTGCAGGTGAAATGCCAGAAGCTATTGTGACAAATTTAAGGCCATTATTCAGGAGGGCCAATTAGTGGAAAGACATCGCTGCAATCTGCCACTGATGCAGCCAACAGGGTGGCTAGGTGAATCGTCATGGTTGTGGTGATGCGATGAGCATCATGGCTCCATTTGTCAGGCTTCCTGAAAGAGGTACAGTCCACTGTTGAGGATGTTCCTTTTGAGGGCACAGAGTTCTTTGCCAGCAAGACTGATGCCTCCCTTCACACCCTTAAGGACTCCAGTACTAGCCTCCGGTCACTGGGCATCTATACCTGGACAAAAGGGACGATTTAATCCTCAATCCCAGTATAGACTACATGGGTCTCAGTACCAACGTCAACACTACTACAAGCCACAAAGAAAGAAAGGGAACTTTCCTAAACACAAATCACCTGGTCCACGATCTTTGTCCCAGCCCTCTACATTTAAGCATAATTTTTGACAGGCAGGTTGAGGTGCCGTTAGACCACTCCCATTGACCAACACAGCCAACCATCGGTCCACACCCATTTTGCCATGATTGGTAGAACTCCTCAGTGCCTGGGAATGCATAATATTGGACCAATGAGGCCTCAAGATCGTTCAAACTGGGTACTCCATCCATTTTACTTCCCTACCCACTCTACAACACCCTTCCCTGTTCCTCTTCAGGACCCTTTGTCACGTGATTTTACTATGACAGGATGTAGAGCAAAACCTACAGTTAGGAGCCATAGAACCAGTACCTCAGCATCTACGAGGTAAGGGGTTCTACTCTCGTTATTTTCTCTTATCCTAAAAGAAGGGAGGTTGGAGACCCATATTTGACCTCTGAGCTCTCAACAAGTTTGTCAAGGCTCAAAAATTCAAGATGGTCACTTTATCAATGATCATTCCAACTTTGGAACAGGGAGACTTGCTTTTGGCCCTTGACCTTTAGGACGCCTGTTTTCGTATCTCAGTCCTCCTGACTCACAGATGATTTGTCAGATTCACTGTGGGACATGACCACTACCAATACAGAGTGCTCCCCTTTGGCTATCATCAGCTCTGAGAGTAGTTTCCAAGGTTCTTTCAGTAGTGGCTGCTCCTTTACCTTTCCAAGGGATAATGGTCTACCCCTACCTGGATGATTATCTCCTCAGAGCCTGATCTCTCAGAAAGGCTCACCAAGTCATCAAAGCGACGGTGAACTTGTTTACAGAACTGGGTCTACAGATCAACATCCGGAAGTCAACCTTCACTCCAGTGTAACCTGGAATTCATAGGGGTCGACCGTGACTCGTTACAGGCCAAAATCCTCTTGCTTCTACACAGGTTCCTATCTTTAATCACGCTCATAGACACCTTTCAGAGTAGCCTTTAGATACCAGCCGGGCTTTGCCCCCAACTCTTGGGGCATATGGCAGTGGGCCCGGCGGTGATACTGCGTGCCAGGCTTCACATGCAATACCTCCAAATTTGGTTCAGCTTGGTTTACTGACCAAACAAGGACAGACTAGACAAATCTCTATCACCACCCACCAGAATCAAAAACTCCTTAGACTGGTGGAAGGACCCATTCAGCATTTGTAAGGGGATCCCCTTCTTGCAGGCATCACTGTCGTTGCTCCTCACCACTAACGCATCACTCATAGAGTTAGTCGCGCATCTAAATGGCCTCAGAACACAAAGCAAATGGTCGCCCATGGAGATAGCCCTTCATATCAATCTCCTTGAGCTAAGAGTGATCAGGAGCGCCTGCACCCATTTCCTCCTGCTGATCATGCACAAAGATCCTAACAGACAACTTATTCTGCATGTACTACATCAGTTGACAAGGGGGAGCCAGGTCACCCTCTCTATGTGCAGAAGTGATAAGGCTATGGAATTGGTGCATCTCCCACAATGTTACACTGTCTGTGGCTTACCTCCCAGGTGCACAAAACTCAATAGCGGGCAATCTCAGTCACAAATTCCCACAAGATGATGAGTGGGAGATACACCTGACAGTACTTCACAACCTATTCAGACAATGGGGGACACAGTCCACAGACCTGTTTGCCACTCACCTGAACCAGAAATGTCCACGCTACTGCTCCAGAGCGGGGATAGGGTAATGCTCCTTGGGTGATGCTCTCCTCTTCCCTGGGACAGGGACCTTCTCTGTGTCTTTTCCCCATTTACCCTACTGTTGAAGGTCCTGCTGAAAGTAAACAAGGATGGAGATCGTGTCATTCTGATTGCTCCTGCTTTTCCAAGACAGACCTGCTACTGTCACAGCTTGTGATGTGCCCGCCAGTCCGTTTCCCGGCCATTCCACACCTCTCGCAGAACAGAAGATGTACCCTACATCCCAACTTGGGGATTCTCCACCTGAGGGCATGGCTTCTGTTTGGTTCCAACACCTAAAAGACTCCTGTTCAAGAGTGGTACAAGCGGTTCTATTACACAGTAGAAAGTCCTCAACACAATGTACTTACCTGCAGAAGTGCTTCAGGTTTCAGATTTGATGAACATCCCAACAAATCTCCCCAACTTCTGCGTCTCTTCCACAGATCCTAGATTATGCTTTGACCCTAAAAAGGTCGGGTCTATCTCTAAGCTCTCTTATGGTTCACCTGGCAGCTATAACAGCTTTCCACCAACCTGTAGAGGGGTTCTAAGTGCTGTCACGCCCAACCACTTAAGAATTTCCTCGAGGATGTAGTAAACCTCTTCCCTCAGCTTCGACTCCCTACCCCCACATGGGAATTAAGGACTGAGTAGGCCCCCCCTTTGAACCCACGGCCACCTGTTCACTGCCGTGCCGATCAATGAAAACTGCCTTCTTCATAGCAATTACCTCTACCAGGAAAATAGGAGAGATTGTGGCTCTGATGGTACATTCCCCTTACTTGGTATTTTTTTGGACAGGTTTATGCTCCGACCCCATCCAAAATTCATCCCTAAGGTAACCTCCCCATTTCACATGAATCAATTGATTCACCTTCCAATCTTCTATGCCAAGCCACACCAAGATGACAGGGAAGCTATATTATATACACTAGATGTCAGGAGAACCCTGGTCTTCTACTTGGATAGGACAAAGGCCTTCAGGAAGTCCCTTAGGCTTTTCCTCTTCATTGAGGAAAGATCCAAGGGCTCAGCAATATCAGCCCAAAGGCTCTCCAAGAGGTCTCGAATTGCATCAGACTGTGTTATCAAGTTTGCAACTTGACCCCTGCAGACTCTGACCTTGTGGAGTGTGCATGAACAATCTCATCCGTCACCACCTTCAAGAATGTCCCTATCTCAGAGATTTGTAGAGTGGCGACATGGGTGTCAGTCCACACTTTTGCAGAACACTATATGATCACTGGGGACTCTGCCTCTGATGCCATCTTCGCCTCGATAGGTCCGTTACCGATGACAGCATTGACTTCGAAGTCCCGGCCCTCCAGAAGGGGAACTGCTCGGGAGGCACCTACAGTGGAGCACCCATAGGAATGCTACTTGAAGAAGTTACTCACCTTGTGCAGTAACAATGGTTCTTCAAGATGTATGTATCTACGGATGCTCCACAACCTGCCTTCCTCCCCTCTACTTTAGAGTTCTTGTCTATGACTCTGCAGTAGGGAAGAAACTGAGGGGCATTAGCCCACACATGCTGGCTAGCCTCGTGGCACAGCACAAGGAGAGAGAGAATGCATGTGCGGGCCTTACAGACACTCCTACCAGAGTTCTCTGATCAGCAGCGCAGGGACGCAAGCACACCTACAGTGGAGCACCCGTACGGGGACAAATCTTGAGGAACCATCATTACTGCGCAAAGTGAGTAACTTCTTATGGTAGGAAAATATATTGTTTCTCCTTATATAATGAGGTGTCAGACTGAAAATGCTACAGAGAGCAAGCCACTGTTGGTTAGAAGGGCTCAGTCAATGTCTTATCTGTTTTGTTACACCACTAGCTTAGTTGCATGTTAAAATATAAGCCAGTGGTTCTCAGCCTGTTTACCATTGTGGGCTGCATATAGCGCTCTCTCTGTTATGTGGGCTGCATCCACATAATATATATACTACCTGAATGGCCCTGAGGATTTCACATGGGCCACAGCTGTGTGCTGATCGGGTTTCAAGCAGTCTGCAGACCGCAGGTTGAGAACCAGAGATATAAAATGTTTCCACATAACATTTATTTGAAATGTATGGAAAAATCATTTCTGCTTTGTACAATGACACTTATGGGATCACAAAAATCATTGTAAAATAAGTTTCCCTTTTACAGTAACTGATGTGGGAATTAAATTCAATATGACTGTTCAGTAAAAACTTTTCTGTTTCATTGCAAATAAAACAGTAACCGTATAACAACGTTGTTTAGTAAATATAAGTAAATATATTGAAAATACCTTACAGAAAACTTCTGGTAATAATTATAATGTTGAAACATGTCATCTAAAAGATGTTAATTTTTCATTTTTGAATTTACTACTATAAGAATAGGTATGTTTCTATCATACAGTTCATATTTGAAGTGTGTATATTTAGTGTACCCATTGCTGTGGTGTGTTGGCACTAGTAAAATTGAGAACAAAATCTAAAGACCCATTTCAAAAGACTGAGCTTTTTTTCCACAGCTCCCCATTTTAAATATCACTATGATGTGTATGCTATCACTCTTCTTTTGTTGTAGGAAGGCTTAATTCTATGTTCAGCACATGGGTATGCACTAGATGACCTCTTGAGGTCCTTTCCAGCCCTACATTTCTATATCACTTTAAAGGTGGTAAGATCTGAGCTCAAACTGTTACTTAAGGAATGGAGTTTCAAATATGACTGTGCCATAAAGATTCTTGTCCCTGGAAACCTCACACTCTGGGAACACACTGTTTGATCATTGCTCTCATACTGGGTTGTGGAACGATATAGTCCATTCCTGAGAGTTGGTTCCCCAGCCCGTTTAGGACTTGGGAGATCTAGAGTAGGATTTTGAAGTGCATGCTGTATTGGAGGAGGTTGGAGAGCATGCAAAGCCCTGGAGTAATATTTTCCTCTCAGCCTGTGTTTCTTAAATGAGACCCAATTGCAGCTGCCTTATGGCTTCAGTTTTCATTCCCAAGTGCAATGTGTGTGGCAGTAGTCAAGTTTATTGGTGACTGTAGTATGGGTAGACTGTAGGTAAGTCAGAAACTGATAAGGAGGAACACAGTGTCCTGCCCAGCTGGAGATGAGAATAGTGGAAAAATGTGTGTAACCACCAGTGACTTTGTCAAGAAGATCTCAAACTTTGCAAAATCTTGATTATTGCACAGATGCCCAAGGTGGAGGTCTAGAGTAATCCTTTCATACCTTCTAACCATCACCTCCTCTGTCTTGCCTTTTTTCTGTTTTAGCCAGCAGCTTATTTCAGATAGACACGGGTAAAATGGAAATATCTGCATTTGATGTAGAGATGGTGTTATCTGTGTATTGCTGGCATTAAAGTCCATGTTGTGCCTTGATCCCCTCTAAAGGGAAGAATAGGAGGGGGAATAGAACTGAGCCGTGCAAGAATCAGTGCTGAGATGAGACATTGTACTGGAAATTATTATTCTGTATAGACAGCTTAAAAATTATCTGTAGCATGAAGTGGTACCATCTTGAGGTATAATCCCTTCAGGTTTCACAAACTAAGCAATTCAGGGTTGCTATTTGATGTCGAATGAAACGCTTCACAGAAAAGCCCAGTGTTCTGCAGGAAATGGGGTTAGTCATTAGGCAGGTGACACTTTAAGAGGAATCAGTATTGTGCTGGTGCTCAGGAATCTGCGTGAGCACTAGGCTTAGGTTGAGATTTACAAAGGTATTTAGGCATGTAAAGATGCAGGTAAGTACCTAGTGAGTTTTATAAAAGTGCCTGAATTAAGTGTCTAACTCCCATTGCTTAGGACCCAAAAACCTTTGTAAATATGGCTCTTGGAAACGTGTTAATAAATTGTGAATATCTTTATAGCTTAAAAATCCCTGGTCAATCTTCACAAGAAAGGATACTGTAGAAAAATGCAGTTTTAGTTATTGCAGCCGGTCTTCAAAACTTCCCAACAGTTTCAATTAGGTAAGGCAGTATTCACTTTTGGCTTAAAATTTCAGGGCATTGAGGTTGCTGCCTTTCAGTGATGGATTATATGAATCTTATGTATATTTAAGATGTTCATTTATATTTATATATAAATTATTATACATGCTCTGTGTTTATCTAAAAAGCCTACCTAGTTGAAAGACAGTATAGTGATGTCAGGAATTTTAATAAGTTTTATTTTAAGATTCTTCAGTTTTGAAAAGTAATGTAAACATTTTCTTCTCATTTATTTCAGGTTTGTGGAATCTTGCTTCCCTTTTTTCCAATCTTTGTTTGTTTGTGTTGATGCCCTTTGCCTTCTTCTTTCTGGAATCAGAAGGATTTGCTGGCTTAAAAAAGGTAGGTAAATATATTATTTGTAGACTTATTAATGTATAAATACCAAGTCCCAAAGCTGTAATTACAATAGTATTAGGCTATTTCGTTTAGAGTGTGGCTGCAAAGGATAGTGCATACAAACTATTGATTTTACTGCAATTACATACAAATAACTGGTACAGTAGCAAAAAAATTAATTGGCTTCTGTACAGTTTGGACCACTGTTATGAACTGGTTTCCATGAACTTGTTTTATTGTAGTAAGCTAATTACATACTTTATTGAATTTTTTAGGCCTTGTCTGCACTAAACAGTTAGATCAAGCCAGCTACGTTGTTCAGGAATGTGAAAAATCCACACCCTTGAGTGACGTAGTTAAGCTGGCCTAACCCCCGGTGTAGACAGATTAGGTTGATGGATTCTTCTCAGGAAGGTGGATTACCTGTGCCATTGGGAGAACCCCTCCCTTCGGCATAGATAGTGTCTACACTGAAGCGCCACAGCGACGCAGCTGTAGTGTTTCAAGTGTAGAGAAGCCCTTATAACTTTGGTTGCACATCTGTATATACCCCTTATTTGCTGTTTGATGTAATTATTTATTAAATAATTTAAAATGTGCTCAGTGTTGTACAAAACATAGTATACAGACAGGGACTGCCCTGGGGAAATTAAGATATAAGCAATGTAAATTGAAGTGGTGAAGGCTTCCAGGATTCTTGATGTTACAATGCAATGGCACCTGAACCATAGTTAAGCTAGTGTTAGAGTTGGGTTTTAGCAGGAGCTTTAAATCTTTGTTGTACAAATCTCATTGAAATGGGAAAAGACTATACATAAAATACAAACTTTGAGCTCTTTGAATTTTCGTAGTCAATTGGCAAAAAATGAATCCATACAGAGAATAAGTCTAAAAATTGCTCCTTTTTGTAGCTTCACTGTCTTTTTTTGTACCCCTTTTGAAAGAAATCTAAATCACTCCAGGACCTGTCCCATGTTTATATTGTTGCTCCTCGTGCTGATTCCTAGAATATCAGTTATACATATATAGTGTTTGCCTATAGAGTATTTTATAACTCTTTAGCCATAATGGAAAACATATGTGCGAAGGTGAACCTGCTCAATTTTAATTGATGCCAAATCTGCTGTAGCACAAACACCATAACTCACATCCAGCAAGGGTGATGGGGAGAAAGGCAGACTTTTTCCTTCGCTTCTCCTAAATGTTGTTTAAATTCTCATTCAGTTTAGTAAGGCCACGAACCCCAGCTTTGAAGACAGCTATGAAAGAGCTTCTGAACTCTCCCTTCACACTGTCTTTTTATAAATAAGCTAGCAGGAAGCTTATGCAAGGTCACTGCAGGTACGGATCCCGAGTATCCACTATACTATACTGCTATTCAGAGTGACTAAACTACTTTGCATTATTCCATCTCTCACCACTATAAATCACATTCCTCATCCAGAGCCAGAAATAGAATCCACGATTGGTGATCATCAGTATTCTGTTTTAACTAGTGAATAGCAGTGTGTTGTGTTTCCCTCGGTGCCTATCCATAAAATAATGGTTCTCAGCCTTTCCAGACTACTGTACCTCTTTCAGGAGTCTGATCTGTCTTGCATAGCACAAGTTTCACCTCACTTAAAAACTATTTGCTTACAAAATCAGACATAAAAATACAAAAGTGTCACAGCACACTTACTGAAAAATAGCTTACTTTCTCAATTTTACCATATAATTATAAAATAAATAGATTGGAATATAAATATTGTGCTTACATTTCAGTGTGATACTTGAGCCTGTTCTTCATTTGTGAGCCTTGTCTGAAGTCCAAGTCCTGCTGCCCGGGGCTGAAGCATATAGCTTAGCTTTACAGGGCTCCTTGTGTGATGGGGCCCTGGGCAGTTGCCCTGCTTGCCAGCCCCAATGCCGGCCCTGCACTTGAAAAATCCCCCACAAACCCATCCCGTGTTGCCCCCCGGGGGTCACAACCCCAGGTTGAGAAACACCGTTCTAGATGAGTTGAAAACCTCCTGGAAGATCTGCATACCCCCAGGGATACATGTACCTTGGTTGAGAATCACTGCCATGGAGGATGCAGGTCTGTGGCAGCTCTCATCTTGAGAGCTTGTCTCTTTATCACCAGCTGTAAAGGCATTCATTCCTTTAGTTCTGGAAATCATCAGTTCAATACTCTGTTAGCCAAGATGGCAGCAGTCACATTTACAGGTGTCCCACATTGGCATGTTTGTGGGATGAGAAGTATGCCTCATACTGATGATGATGGAGGGCCCAGAGGAACTGGGAGCACTATAGGAAGCCTGTTCTCCAGGCCACAGCCATTTTCCAGTAGTCTGTGAGAGGCTACAGAGTGTTTCAGGCAGTAATGGATACAGTCTATTGCAAAGAGATTCCCTCCAACTGACAGGTTATGTCATATCCTCCATCTAAGCATGGAGGAGTGTTCCGTATGTATACCTTCAGTAACTTTTAAACAAGAATAAAATGTTATAAAGAATTTACTTGCTCATCACAACTACACACACTTTTCAGGAATGTTGAGGTAGTCAGGAGCAGGACCATCAGCTCAGTTTCTCCCTCTGATTCCAAGGTAGGTGCAGCTCTTAATCTGGGGAAGTGTCCACTGAGGTACACCGATGCTGTATAGAAAGCCCAAGAAACTGGCAAACAAAAACTGTTTAGTAGCAGTTAAAGTTGTGGCAGTTCATCCCCCCTCCCCCAACCTTAAAAGAATGGAAGCCATTCAGAATGGAAGCATTCCTTTCCACCTTAATATTGTCTACAGTACTATTGATAATGTACTCCCTCACTCCATAACGTTTCACTTCCATCTTCAGCTGATACCAAAAGCAATATGCACCCTAGCTACATCAAACTTGTACTCTAACTCAAAACCTTAATAATCTTAGGTGTCTTAAGACAGAGTAACTGCCTAAATGCATAGAATATGTGACAATCAAATATGCTGGTCTGTTGATATAAAAGCAAGTGAGATCACTGTTTGTTTTGCATTAGAATGCAACAACTGTGGCTTCTTTGCATCACTCAGGTGGTATAAAGGGATCTGGCTGCAAATTCCACTGATGTAGGAGGGGAACTTCTTGCGGCACATATGTACCAGATCTGGAGCTTACACCTGCCAGCCCTCTTTCTTGCTGGGAGTGAGGCAGAGTAGAATTTTGCTATGCCAGTCCTCTGCTTGCATAGGGTTCATTTAGGACCCTATACTAGTGGCACAAATAGAGGATCCTGGCAACTGCTCTAAATTGGATCAGGGTCACAGATGAACTTCTTAAATGGGGAATCTCACCTGGTTCCCTGATACCCTATCCATCCTTCTGTGCTGAGCAGAGCTCTGCTGCAGGAGATAATGCAGCCCAAAATACCTAATTGTTTAATAACACCGTATTTGGTATTATAACATTGTTTTTTGAATAATTTATATAGCCATCCCAAGTAAAAATAAATACCAAAACTTGTATAGAAAGGAAGTATCTACAATAATATAATAAAGATGGTACAATTTAAACTGCTCAGAGCAACAAAAGATTCTTTTTCGGGTGATTGTGGACACAGATTTCACTCTTGGTGAGCATGTGTTCAAGATTGGATTCCTTTTGCATAGCAGCATCCATGGGTACTCTTGTGCTCCCTATAGTCATGAAGAGTATAGTGGATTCAACTACCATTCAGTTCCTGCTTACCAACCATGGCTGCAAGATGGAGCTGTGTGCAGTGACCCTGGCCCTTGCTGGGTGAGATTTAACTTTAGATTTAGTCATAGTTAGTTAGTTGAATTAGGTTTCCTTTACCAATTGACTTAAAACAAAAACAATATCCAACTTCATAGTTAGTTGTTTTTTTTTTTTTTCCCCTCACAGTCTTTTCTTCCCTGGTACAGGGTTTAAGAACTGCCCCTCTTGTGACTTGGTTATGTCTGTTAGTGATGGGTACTCCTGATGTCTTATTTGCCTTGAGGAGGGACACGTACTGAAGCATTATTCTATATGCCATTCCTCCTTGAAGTGCATCTAGAAGTCAAGGGAAGCAAGACTCAAGTTCTTGCTCCTTGAGAAGTCCATGCAAGCTGCCTCTGACCTTGAGAGACCAGAGAAGCCTCACCAGATAGATCAGTTGCTTACTCCTACTGCCTCTGTATGCTGTGACTTGTTTCTGGGCTCCTGGGCCACTTGTACTTATAGATCCCTTCATCAGCTGCATTTGTAAAGGGCAAGAAGGAGCTAGACATAGGTCACCTTCCCAAACTCCCAAGTAAGAATCACTAAAGCCATAACTCTCTCCAGGCATCTATCAAGTGCCATAAATTGGAGACCTGCTCTGGCACCACTGTGAGCAAGACGGCCTAGATCAGGGGCAGGCAAACTTTTTGGCCTGAGGGCTGCATCAGGTTTCAGAAATTGTATGGAGGGCCAGTTAGGGGAGGCTGTGCCTCCCCAAACTGCCAGGCTCCTGCCCTGTATCCAAGCCTCCCTGCTTCTTGCCCCCTGATGGCCCCCTGGAACCTCTGCCCCATCTACCCCCTCTGCTCTGTCCCCTGAGTGCCCCCGGCTCCCGTGCCTCTAACTGCCTCCGCCGCCCCCATCCACCCCCCCCCCGACTGCTCCCCCGGGACCCCTGCCCCATCCAACCACTTCTTCTCCCTGACTGCCCCCCGCTGCTCCATCCAACCCCTCCTGTCATTCCTGACTGGCCTCTCCCCTCCTGTCCCCCCCCCCGGGATCCTTGCCCCATCCAACCACCCTTTCTCCCTGACCGCCCCCGGAACTCCTGCCCCCCATTCAGCCCCCCGTTCCCTGTCCTCTGACTGCCCCAACCCCTATCCACACCCCCGGTCCCTGACCACACCCTGAACTCCCTTGCCCTCTATTTAACCCCCCTCCCCCACTCCCTGCCCCCTTACCGCGCTGCTGGAGCACTGGTGGCTGGCGATGCGGCTGCACCAGGACAGGCGGCTGCACCAGAACAGGCAGCTGCGCCGCCTGACTGGAGCCAGCCATACACCGTGCAGCACAGAGTACCGGCTCAGGCTGGGCTCTGCAGCTGCGCTGCCCAGAGCATTGCGCCTGCGACGCAGTGAGCTGAGGTTGCGGGGGAGGGAGGACAGTGGGGGAGGGGCCGGGGGCTAGCCTCTCGGGCCAGGAGTGCAGGGGCTGGGCAGAACGGTCCCGTGGGCCATAGTTTGCCCACCTCTGGCCTAGATGTTTCCTCTTACCCCAAGACTGCACTGCCCTTGGTACCAAATCATTGGCACAACCTGGCATCCAGAGCCTTGGCACTGAGCACTTCCCTTTTCGTACTGACATCAGTTACTTCCCTTGGTACCTGCTGATGCCAAGAAGCTTCAGTGCTCACCATCTCTGCCTTAAAACAGTTTGCAGCACCGAGTGACCTTTCAGTGGGCCTGGTACCAGGTCGCCTCTGCTGGAGTGCTTAGTTTATCATGAAATCTGCAGTGCCTCAGTCACCACATCTCCAGTTGTGTCTTATTAGTGCTGACATCCCCATGCTTTAAACAAGACATGCCTGACAGGACTGCTCCTCCCTTAGAGGATGTTTATTTTTTCTCTTCCTCAGCAGAATGTAGTGGAGACTTTTCCTTTGCTCATGCCCCATCTCCCACAGGAGAGGCATAGTGGGAGTCTAGACATGAATTGGTCGGGGTGCTAAGAAGAGTTCAGGATAACATAGGGAACGCTTACAAATGCAGAATTATGTACACAGAAACCTGCATTCAAAAATAAAACAGTGTAAAACTTTAGAACCTGCAGGTCCAGTCAGTCCTATATCTTGTTCAGCCAATCGCTAAAACAGACAAGTTTGTTTACATTTGCAGGAGATAATGCTGCCTGCTTCTTGTTTACAATGTTACCTGAAAGTGAGAACAGGTGTTCGCATGGCATTGTTGTAGCCAGCGTTGCAAGATATTTACATGCCAGATGCGCAAAAGATGTATATGTCCCTTCATGCTTCAACCACCATTCCAGAGGACATGCATCTGTGCTGATGACGGGTTCTGCTCGATAACCATCCAAAACAGTGCAGACTGACGCATGTTCATTTTCATCATGGAGTTGGATGCCACCAGCAGAAGGTTGATTTTCTTTTTTGGTGGTTTGCGTTCTGTAGTTTCAGCGTCTGAGTGTTGCTCTTTTAAGTCTTCTGAAAGCATGCTTCACACCTCATCCCTCTCAGATTTTGGAAGGCACTTCAGATTCTTAAATCTTGGGTGTAGTGCTGTAGCTATCTTTGGAAATTTCAGATTGGTATCTTCTTTGCATTTTGTCAGATTTGCAGTGAAAGTGTTCTTAAAATGAACAACATGTGCTGAGTCATCATCCGAGACTGCTATAACATGAAATATATGGCAGAATGCGGGTAAAACAGAGCAGGAGACATACAATTCTCCCCAAGGAGTTCAGTCACAAATGTAATTAACACATTTTTTTTAGCAAGCGTCATCAGCATGGAAGCATGTCCTCTGGAATGATGGCCGAAGCATGAAGCGGCATAGGAGTCTTTAGGTGAATCCAAAAATATTTATTAAATTTCAATTGGTATTCTATTGTTTAACAGTGCGATTAATTGTGATTAATTTTTTGAGTTAATTTCGTGAGTTAACTGCGATTAATCGGCAGTCCCTAGTATTTTGGTTTTTTTCATAAAGCTATACTTCATTTGGTCATTGAAGGAATTGCTCACCTTTTTTTGGATACAGCTCTGCAGCAGCAGATTTTCTTCAGAGTTCATGGGACATTTTAGTGAAGGAGTAAAAGAGATAAGCAAATGGCTACCTTTGTACTTGTTTCTAGTTTAGCAATCTGTGTTTGTACCATTCATATAGTGGAATTCATCATCATTCCAATACAAAATTTCTGTGCAGGTGCATAAATTGATCTTAAATACAATAAACCCAGTAAATCTTTTTTTCCCCACAGTATGTAAAAGATTAAACAATAGATTAAATGGAATCTTGAAATTTTACTTTTAAAAATAAATCTATGCTTTACTACTTTCAAGAATATATTTAAGCTTTACCCTTATTCTGTGCTCCCTATTTTAAATTACTCTCCATCTTTTGATTCTTCCTCCAGTTTTTGCCTCATTGATTATGAATGCTCATGTACTGTCTTAGGCCAGGTCTACACTGCAGAGTTAGGTTGACACAAGACAGCTTTCGTCAACCTAACTATGGAAGTTTCTAAGTTTAAATTTTGCTCCCGCTCACTTAACTGCCCAGCTACACCAGCTTAATAACTCCACCTCCACAAACGGTATAGAGTCAAGGTTGATGTAGTTCAGTTGACACAGTGTTAGTGTAGACACTGCGTTGCTTACGTCGACTGTTACTGAGGGCATGTTATACACTACAAAATTAAGTCG
Organism: Eretmochelys imbricata; assembly: GCF_965152235.1. NCBI lineage: Eukaryota > Metazoa > Chordata > Testudines > Cheloniidae > Eretmochelys > Eretmochelys imbricata. The sequence goes on from NC_135573.1 coordinate 250,215,486, forward strand.
ACCCAATTTACATTGGTGTACAGCTCCCACAGTAATTATATTGCTTGTGTGTGTCTGCACTTCGCTTCTTGTGTTGGCAGCGTGCATCCTCACCAGGAGCGCTTACACGGATGGAAGTGTCGGTGTGGGGCATTGTGGGATGGCTTCTTAAAGCCAGTAACAGTCAATGTAAATAATGCAGTGTCTACACTGATACTGCGTCAACCTAACTATGTCAACCTAAACTCTATGCCTCTTGTGGAGGTGGAGTTAAGTCAGTGTAGTGGGCAAGTGATGTCGGTGGGAGTGAAATTTTAGTGTAGACCCTTACAGAGTTAGGTTGAGATAAACTGCCTTGTGTTGACCTAGCTGTAGTATAGACCATGGCTGACTTTCAGGAGCCTTCCCACAATGCCCCACATTGACAGTACAGTCAATATAAGTGCTCCTGGTGAGGACACGCAGTTCCAACACAGGGTGCAAAGCATAGACACTCACAAGTGATGTAATTACTGTGGCAGCTGTATGCCAACATAAGTTATGTTGACTTAATTTGGTAGAGTAGACTTGGCTTTATTCTTCAGAGAGACAAGGTGCAGGGCCAATCAGAGGGGGGACCAGGAGGGCCATTTGGTCTGGGCCTCAAGCTCAAAGGGGGCCTCAAATTTAGACACTTCCTAATTTTTTGGCATTTGATAAGTTTCACAACTTGTTTTTATGCGCATCCCTATCGGACCAAAACGTGGCACACTCCCTCAGCTTAGAGCTGCAAATTTAAGCAAATAAGAGATGTGAAAAGCATTTGTTAAATAAAAAAATATTCAAATTATGTCTCACTCTTTTTTTGGTGCCTTATTTTGTTTTTATGTGTCATCATTTTTCATTTTTTATTATGGCTGGGGCCTCAAAAGCTGGAAATGGCCCAGGCCTCTCTGGAGTTCAGAGAGGGCCTGGGTGAGTGAGATAATATATTTCATTGGACCAACTTCTGTTGGTGAAAGAGACAAGCTTTTGAGCTACCCAGTGTGCTTCCTCAGATCTCAGTGTCGCAGCTAAATACAAGATAAAACATAGTTTAGCGTAAGTAGTTAGTGTATATTTTAAGGGACCATTCAAGGTGAAGTGGCCCTTTAATATTCCTGTAGTCATAGGGCAAAAGGGGGGTTAGTGGGTTACAGATTGTTGCAATAAGCCATGAATCCAGTGTCCTTTATTAAGACCATGATTTTTAGTGTCTAGCAAAGTTATGAATTTAAGCTCCCAGACTTGTCTTTTTGAAAGTGCAGCTTTTCTTTAATGATGAGGACTGATAGGTCAGATATAGAGTGATCGCTTCGTTAAAAGTGTACACCCACAGGTGATGGGATGTTTTTGTCTTTTATCATTTTCCTGTGTGAGTTCCTTTGAGAGCGTAATGATTGTCTCGTTTACCCCCGTAGTTTTTATTGGGGCATTTAATGCACTGGATGAGGTATACAACATGTTGTGATAGACATGTGTAGGACCCATGGATTTTGAACGCTGTATTGTGGGGGATGTTGAGCATTGTAGCAATGGAGATATGTCTTCAGGTTTAGCATCTGTTTTTCTGGTGCTGCTTTGAGTTGGTGTGTTCTGGTCTGAGGGGAGCTTGCTTCTGATGATGAGCTTGCCGAGGGTGAGGGGTTGTCCAAAGGCCAGAAGAGGGGGTTCAGGAAAGATTTCTTTTGGGATTCTTCAGAGTATGGCAACTGATAGAGGGTATTTTAGAATGATAGTGACTACTGTGTAGGATTTTAGAAGTACAAAAACTGCAAAAGTATTCCTAGTTTTTGAATAGACTTGTGGCAGAAGTTGAAAAATCTGAATTTTATATAGGGTGGTTTTTTTTTTTTTTTGAGGAGGGCGAAGGCTGATTACTTTGACTTATGGCTTCATAGCCTTCAGGACTCGAGTCACTCTCAAGTCCCTGGGTCTTCATACTTTGTCCCTACAGCAGAGACATTTTAAGCCCCAGCCCCTGCCTCGATTCTACCAACCGCAGAACAGACAAGACTATTCTAGGAGGTGTAATAGCAGCAACAGGAGGAGGCCTCCTCCTTCATCTGCTCAGTGCTCTGGGCAGGCGAAACAGTCCTCTGGTCAAAAACAAGCCTTTTCGAAAGTGTGCCCAAGTGCGACGCACCAGTTCAAACACTGGATCCAACTACCTCACCTTTTTGGTGTCGACTGTCCCACTTCTTCTACCATGCATGGTCCCGGATCATGTCAGATCACTGGGTGCTCTGCACTGTAGAACTGGGATATTCTCTCCATTTCAGCGCCCGCCCGCCCGCCCTCCCAGGCCCCTTCCACGTCAGTCTTCAGGAACCCCTTTCACGAGTATCGTCTAATGCAAGAGGTGCAGCTTCTACCAAGAGCAGGAGCAATGGAGGAAGTTCCTCAGGAGCTAAGGGGCAGGGATTTTTACTCCCATTATTTCCTAATCCCGAAAGCCAAAGATGGTCTCAGACCTATCCTGGACCTGCGAAACCTCAACAAGTTCGTGAGGAAGCTGAAGTTGCGCATGGTCTCCTTGGCTTCCATTATCCCTTCCCCGGATCCGGGAGATTGGTGTGCTGCCCTCAACTTGAAGGATGCATATTTTCATATATCTATAACCCTGTCTCACAGAAGGTTCCTCAGGTTTGTGGTAAATCACAATCATCAGTTCATGGTCCTCTCCTTCAGCCTGTCAGCGGCACCTCAGTGTTCACGAAGTGCATGGCATTCGTGGCTGCTTTCTTGTGGAAGCGCCCGGTGCAGGTGTTTCCGTACCTTGATGACTGGCTGATCAAGGGCTGCTCCAAAAACACAAGTGGAGGTGCGTAAGCCTGTTAAGAGCAACATTCAACGCCCTTGACCTTCTACTGAATGTGCAGAAGTCAACCCTGTGCCCCGTTCAGAATTGATAGGGGCAGTGTTGGAGTCAAGACAGGCGGGAGCATTTCTACCAGAGTCATGATTTCAGACCCTTTGCAACATCATACAAGATATCAGACGATTCCCTACCACAGCAAGGAATTGCTTGAAGCTCCTCAGCCACATGGCTGCCTGTCTTTACGTAGTGCAGCATGCCAGACTGAGGCTCCGACCCTTTCAGGAGTGGCTAGCCTTGGTGTATCAACCAAACCGGGACAGTCTAGACAAGATAGTCACTTTTTCCCTGTCGGTTCTCCAATTTCTCCTATGGTGGCTCAACCCTGTGTGTGCAGGAATTCCCATCTCTAGACCTCAACCATCTCTTTCCCTGGTCACAGATGCATCAGTGGTGGGGTGGGGAGTGCATGTTGGGGAGTTCAGGACTCAAGGCCTCTGGTCCCAAGCAGAACTCTCACTTTGCATCAACGTCAGGGAGCTGAGGGCAATCTCTCGCATGCCAATCTCTCTTCCAACCTCACTTGGAGGAGAGATAGGTATCGGTCATGACAGACAATACAACAGCGATGTTTTATATAAACAGACTGGGGAGCACGCTCCTCTCCCCTGTGCCAGGAAGCCCTCAAACTGCATAGCCCACTCAATACACTTGGAGGCATCTTCGCTTCCCAGAGTTCAAAGCGAGTTGGCAGACCATCTCAGCAGGTCCTTTCACAACCATGAGTGGTCCATCCGCCTGAATGCCGAGAACACGATATTCCAACAGTGGGGAATTCCCCAGATAGTCCTGTTCACGACAAGACACAACAGGAATTGTACGCAATTCTTCTCCTTCCTGAATCACAGCCTGGGCACAATTGCAGATGTGTTCCTTCTTCCCTGGAAAGACCACTCCTTTACTCATTTCCGCCCATTCCACTCATCCACAAGATGCTACTCAAAATTTGGAGGGATGAAGTTTCGGTAATTATTGATAACTCTGGCCTGGCTCTGTCAGCACTGGTACATGTCTCTTCTGGAGCTGTCAGTGGAAACTCCAAACACTCTACCACTGCTTCTGGACCTGATAACTCAGGACAATGGCCATCTTCAGCACCCCAACCTCGAATCTCTCCACCTCACAGCTTGGAAGCTCCATGGCTAAACCCAGTGGAGCTTGCTTGCTCTGATCCAGTTAGGGAAGTCCTTCTTGGCAGTAGGAAAATGTCTGCTAGGACTGCCTACCTAGCCAAATGGAAGAGATTCACAATTTGGTCATTGCAGAAACATACATCTCCTACGCACTCGATAATACCTTTTATCTTGAACTACTTTCTGCACCTGAAGCAGCAAGGGCCTTCTATGTTATCAATAAAAGTCCACTTGGCAGCCATTTCTGCCTTTCACCGAGTCATGCCAGGCCAGTTGGTCTTCACCAGTCTAGTAGTTGGACACTTTCTTAAAGGACTTGACAGGCTATACCCTCAAGTATAACAATTGGTCCCGGCCTGGGACCTGAAACTGGTTCTTTCCAGACTAATGGGGGCTCCCTTTTGAACCACTCGCGACATTCTCTTTGCTCTCTCGCTCATGGAAAGTAGCATTTCTGGTGGCAATAACATCTGCCAGGAGGGTATCCGAGCTTAAGGCCCTAACATCTGAGCCTCCTTACACAGTCTTCTATAAAGACAAGATTCAGCTCTGGCTGCACCCAGCCTTCCTCCCAATGGTTGTTTCCCAGTGTCATGTTAATCAGGACATTTTTTCTTCCAATCTTTTATCCTAAGCCACACGCAAACAAAAACTTCACTCTTTGGATGTTCACCAGGTGTTAGCCTTCTATATCGAACCGATGAAGCCGTTTCGGAAATCTACCCAATTATTTGGCACAATAGCAGACAGAATGAAGGGGCTCTCCCAGTCTCTTCTCAGAGAATTTCATCATGGATTATATCGTGTCCAGACATGATACGATCTGGCAAAAATACCTGCCCCCGTGCTGACAGCAAACTCCATGAGGGCGCAGGCAGCATCAGCGGCATTTCTGGCTCACGTTCCAACCTAGGAAATTTGCAGGGCTGTGACATGGTCCTCAATCCACATTTTTACCTTGCACTATATCATAACCCAGCAGGCTAAAGATAATGTAGCCTTCGGCAGAGTGGTGCTCCAATTAACAAACCCATGAGCTCTGACCCTGCCTCCGAGTTCCTGCTTGGAAGTCACCTAATTGGAATCAACGTGAGCAAGCATTTGAAGAAGAAAAAAGAGTCACCTACTTTTCGTAACTACTGTTGTTTTGAGACGTGTTGCTCATGTCCATTCCACGACTCACCTACCTACCCCTCTGTCAGAGCAGTGCTGGCAAGAAGGAACTGAAGTGGCGGTGGGTCGGCAGGGCCCTATATACGGCATCATGGAGGTGCGACTCCAGGGGGCACCTGAGTCGACCTGATAGGTACTGCTAGCGGAAAAACCTGGCTACTGTGCATGCAACGTGCGCACACACCTAATTGGAATCAACATGAGCAACACATCTCGAAGAACAACAGTTGCGAAAGCTAGGTAACCGTTTTTTATTAGCCCAGCTGTAGAGTAGTACAGTACTAAATTTATTTTGTCCCCATTTAGTTAACTTTGAACTGTTTGCTTTGTTGGGCTCAGTTCTCTGATTTTGTACAGGTATGTTAACCTTTAACACGTGTCTATAAAAGCCCACTTGTCTATATACATGCTTTTGTGCTGAAATTGGATATTTGTGTGTGTTTTAACACTGAGGGTTTTCCCGTGGCTGAAGTTACGTTGGAAGTTGTGGCATAGCACATAGCTAGCGAGTTTGTTGTCACTATTTGTATCCTGCATAATTTTCCTATTTAAATAATTTTGATACAGAAATATTACAACCTTTTTTCAGTTTAAATCAGATTAATCCAGTTTGGTGTATTTTTTTTAAACCACCCCCTAATTTACTGTGGCTTTTTTCCCCTTAGTTGCTAATATACCTTCTAAATGGCACATGGCCCCTCTTATAGACTCCTATTGATTCCCCGGGCAACAGTTTAAAAATACCAAAACAAAACAGCCATTTGCGTATTGCGCAGAGATGGAGATACGGAAATTAACTACTCACCATGGACGGATGCAGTGCATGTACTCAGAATCAAACTAAACATGATTCTCTGCCTAGTTTTTAATTAAACCACTATGTTAATTCAAACAGGACATTTTAGGCCTAAGGGGGTTGACTATGTCCTCCTTTTTTAAAAGTCTTAAATGGCCTTTTTTCTCTTCCTTACTACAGTGTGGTTCCATTTTATTGCAGCTGTAGCCTTCTCTATGTTCTTCTTTATTTTACTGTAGCTTTAGACAGTAGGAAAATAATGGTAAAAAGCCAGCAATACTAGAATGTATATTGGTTTTCAATAAATAAAGAACTTACACCATTTGTCAGCCTACTTTGAGGTATGTCACATGATGACCAATGCTACTACCAGAATGTTATACTATTCAGCTACATAAATTGCATGAATTTGACAGTGTTTATAATATTTGAGCAGATGACTAAAATAACAGTCTTTCTTATATTTGTTTAAATTCTCTCCCTTTCGTCTGAAGAAGTTGCCTAGTCTAATGGAAGACTGTGCTTTATAGATATCTTTTGTTGAGACACTCCTCACTCTGTTGTTTATCGCTGTTTATCCATCACACTAGAACACTTGTGTAAGGTAGAGTAGTTGCTGTCAGTCATGTCTCCTCATATCCAAAATAACACCTTCCTTCATCTGCTTCCCCAAAAGAGACATGAGATATCTGAATCTGTCTTAGAAGTAGTAAAGCTTTCAGGTGTGCCAGTAGACTATGAATTGAGTGTATGTACATACTGATGTTTGAAGTGGGAGTGCATTTTGAGGAGTAGGTAGCCGCTCTAACTTGACCTTTATACTATGGCTTATTTTGATGTCACTTCAACTTATTTGAGTTTCATTTTTGAAATTAAAGACACAGATGTTTAGGAGTAATTTACTTGTAAGAAATTCTAAATGGTGTACTTTTGTTTGTTACAGTGACAAACTGATATTTAGGTATTGCAGAATCATAATTGTAGACTTTTTAAAGTCTTTATGGTATACTTTACCTTAATACCAATCTTTGTATTTGAAGTCATGGCATAAAGTTTAACATGAGCGACAGCAACATCCTGACCAATTATCCAAATTATCCAGACATCCCAAAATGTTCATAACACAGCACACAGAGTCTGTGGATTAAGAGGTTAACTCCTAGAACATCAAAAGAAGTGCCTGATAATAAAAGAAAATAGTACAAAAATTTGAGGTAACTTCCTTGCTTAATTAATTAGGTAGACCAGGTGGAAGCGAAGAGGCCAGTGCTGGTGCTCGGAATGTCTATAAAGCTGAGCAACATGACAGCACAATAGAGGAGGAACAAAGATTTTTTTAATATACTTCTATCCTGTGTCACAGTTTGAAATTGTCCTGGTTTATGTCCCTTTTGGCAAACTTACATAAAAGTGACCCTGTACTGTATTTTATGACCAGATGACTTTTTTCCCCCAGTGGCTAATTTGTATCAGGCCCCCATCTTAAAGAGACAGAGAAATGAGTAGGAAGTCCAAGCCAGTTTGTCTCAGTGAGCTTTCATTGCATTCTTTCATTATTTTTGCTCGTTTTTGCCACTGATCATCCATAAATTGTTGGAAATGAGTGATTAAGGAAGTGCTGCTTAGTGTTAGTGGCACATACACATTCTTGCTATGGCTTTTTTTTTTTTGTGGGTGAGAGGAAATCGTGTACTGCACAAACAAAAAGGAAAACTCCTGCTGGGAACCTTTCAAGGAAATTTAACTTGCATAATGTTTTGATCTTGGTGTTTATTACAGAAAATAGAGTAATATTTCACCAGCTATTGTTATGTGTCAGCTAGTGTCCCATCCCCTCTCTCAATATTCCCCCTCCCAAAGCATCAGTGAGGCTTATTTTAATAAGAATATATCTAAAAAATGCAGCAGTTTATTCTTGCACTGAAGATAGGTGAGACAGACCATTGTCCAAAACATTTTGCTACAACAGCAGCACTTTATGTAAGTGCCTGCTAGAATTTTTGTAGTACTGTAAAGCCCATTTGTGTTAGCTATGTAATTTGGTCCTTTTTGAATCATTAACAAAAATTTGGTATATAGATTTCAGTCCAGATGTGAATTTTAAAAGGAACATAGTCCTCTTGTCATTACTGTTAATGGGAGGGAAGAGTTATTTTTAAGAGCACAAATTTTAAAATGCCTGAAACACAAAGCCAAAAATAGGGACCTATATTTTGCATTTTAGGTATTTTAAAATTAAGCTCAAAAAATCAAATGTAGCTTAATAAATCTAATTTTAATCACTTTTTTAAATTTCCCCCTCCTCCTGAAAAGCAGTCCACTGTAATTTCTTCAGTAGGTGTAATCTGCAACTAACATGTTTTTTCTATTACTCATTAACATTTAATAGTACTAATTTATCAATAGCAAGGACCCTTTTCTAAGTTATGTTAATTTGTGTACTACATTAAATTCGTGTAGCATCAAAAGAAGGTGATTTTTGAGTTTGAGGCTATTAATCTCTGGTGCTTACATTTTGCAGTCCATAGGTTGCTTTATTGGAGATCGCAACCAAACCACAAAATAACTTTGGAGAAGAGTGTCAGCCTTACCTTTCAACTTTATTATCTTTTTTTTTTATGGGAGAGGGTATGGGAATCTGTTTTAGTCACACTCTTAGTTATTTTTAAAACAGACGAATGCTCCAAGTTTTTGCTTTATGTACCAGTAGGATTCACTGGATTAATTATGTAGAGTGTAGGAGTACTGTAAAGCTATTTGTTCTTTTGCACTTTTCTTGAGGCTTCCATAATTGCAGTTGATGGCTTTCCTTTGAAGTATTTAGTCACCTTTAAAATCAGTTACATTTTCACAGTTAAAATATTACCACAGGTCAGATAGCAAAAAATATTGTAGCAAAAATGGTCACTTCTACTATAATTTTGCTACAGCTAAAAATAGAAACAATAACACTGAAAATAAGTTTAACTCTCTAATATGAGAACACCCTTGAGTAAAATCTGTTTGATATTCATTTACTAGACTTTTGTACTCTATTTTCCAGAAAAATTATTTGAAATTGGAAGAAGGGTCTTGAACTTTATTTGGAAGCAGCATTTTGCTTCACATTTTATGTCTGCTTTAACCTCTGACTGCGGTACCCACAGGCCCCTATGAGTAATGGCTCACCAAATAGCTGTGAGGTGCACTGTTAGGAGTGTGTGTTTATTTGGCATTTAAGCTCATATTTATTTGGCTATAAAATCATTCAGCATGAACTAAATCTTTAGTACTCTGATCTCAGTGAAATGTTTACTGGTATGTAACTGAATTATTTTACATTATATTACAACCCATTTACTCATTCCATTAGTAGTACCAGAGACAAAAGTTGTTTAATCAGTCACATCAAAGGCAGCTGTTTGTTTTTTTTAGGGGGGTATTTTTGACATTAGCTAACATCTTAAGTTCAGAAATAAGGTCAATTTTAAAAAAAACCTCTAAGTCATTAAAAATTACACTGCTTAAAATTTTTTATTGGTCTTTGGTTAGGAAGGGGATCCTGATTATTCTGGGGTTCTGATTTGGTAAGTAGATTCTAGTAGCTCAGTCAGTTTTTTTTCTATTAAAATAAGAGCATACTTAAAACTAACAGTTGTTAGACAAACACGTAACCAGTACATTTGAAGAAAACACAATGTGGATAGGTAAGGGCTGTGTTTAAGTATAGATCTTGCAGTAAGCATGGTGCCATGTTTTGGCTTTGCATACACACATTGCTTCCATTGAAGTCACTGATAATAGTGCGTACATATCTGAAACCAGAATGTGGCTTACAATTCATAGCATTGAGCTAATTTGACCCCCTCCACTATTTAAGCATAACAGGAGTCTATGAGGTGGGAGGAAGGGGAAGATGAGAAGTTTTAACATACATTAATACCTGTAGGGATATTTAATTTATAGTTATATTTAAACTTCTGAGTCACATAAATCTTAATTTCTAGAATATTTTGTGGAACTATTAATAAATTATCTTCAGTATGTCTTTTAAATGTAATACATTTCTTCTCTTTGCTGCCCTCCTTGCAAGCTTTAAATTTTTCCTCATTTATCTCAGAGGGAGCATGGAAAGGCAAGCCCTTTTTCTTCTGGTGTTTAAAATAAACAAAAAATCAAGAAACATATAACTGGATAATGTAGTAGTACTGGAGATATTTTCTTATTTAGTAACAAACTATTGGTAACCATTATGTATATAAATAGTAGAGGGTGTTGTCTACCCTGTTGTCCTGCCTGTTTTGAATGGTTCCAGCTGGCACGCTCTGCCGTCTGTCTGTCTTAGTAGCTAACTGAACCTGAGATGGTTAGATAGAGCTCAAAGATGGATGTGATCATGAATGCTGAAGGGTAAATATTTTATATTACGGTATCTGGACTCTTACTTGAGACCTCCCAATACATATAAATTACATGAGGTCCTTGTCTAGAAGAGTCTAACATTTAGAATCCTGATCCTGCAGGTCTTACACATGTGAGTAACATGCCTAAGTTTCTGCAGGTTCAAGGCCTAATTTCATGTGTGTCTCAAAAGGATAAAATAAGCATGAATTAGAGGTGGGGTGATAGAGTCAGAAATGAAATTATGAGGTTACTGAGCAAAATCATGTATTTAGCATGGTTGAACATTTTCTTTTGTAGTTATAAATAAATGTTTGTCCTATGAAATGTAGTGGTTGACTCACATGTGGGCATCATGGGAGACGTGTGTCATCGGGACAGGTTTGAACATAAGGTGACTGATAGTTTGATGAACCTGTGTTGAAATTTTTTGTGCAGAGATGGTTGGGGAAAATGAACAAATGGTTATAGCGGTTGACATTGCTTGTGGTTCAGCGTGTGATGTGATGTGATAAGACTAATTGTTGCCTGTTTGCTTTCATGAATAAAGAATGACTTCCTTAATTGAGACCTAGATAAGAAAGCAGAGTAATAGACTATAGATTTAAGACCCCTGTCCTGAAAGTTACTCTGCATGGATGTACCAGTGTGGAACTCCACTTCAGTTGGGTTCCTTGGGGAAACAAAAATTCTCCCCAAGCAGAGTAACTTGCAGAATCAGGTCTATAGGTCGCATGAGCAGGTAAAAATTGTTTTCTTTGTTTGTTTGTTTCTGGGAAGAAGTGGCAAACTTGTATTGCATAGTTAGAAAACCAAGATATGACAGACTGGTCTTATGTTCCATAAAACTAACTTTCATTAGAGAAAGAGGATGGGAGATACAATGACTAATTGAAGGAAATATTTATAAAAAAAACTATCTAAATGTCCTCATGCTTTTTACTTAAAAATATACAAAAAATTATTATATAGTTGGACATCTTTTAACCTTCTACCAGTGTCCCTGCTGGGAGCTTCTGTTTGATTTGCTCTTGCACATAAGTAGATGGGAACCATCTATAAAGCTAGAGTGTTTGGAGATCTGTTTCTACATCTTTAACTATTTTCTAGTGCAGCATGCCAGGAACGGTAATCTCTGAGCTTTCACGCTCCTCACCAGCTATATCTTTTACAACCTGAAAACCTGAAATTCTACAAACTTCTGCTACATACAATGTGCTCATATGTAATGTTCTGAAAAACTTTAACTTGCTTTTCAGGTTTTGGTGAATTTCAAAATGTTAACGTTCTCAGTGGTCTCACAAACCTAGCCTATTTATGAATCCGTTTTTTTTTCTTTCGTACCTCCAATGTTGATTTCCAGCATAGACTTAATGTCACCTTTATATTTATTGGGGTTTTTTTTATTTGAATGCTTCTGTAAGTTAGAGTCTAATACTAAGAATAAATTAACTATAAACATTAAAATGACAGATGTATGGTTCAACATTGCTAGTGGACTTTATACTTAGTTTTCTTCTGTGGCTTGTGCAGTAAAGCAATTGGTCTTAGCAGGAACAGAATCTCATCAAACTTGTGTTCTGCTCTTCTTGACTGTGCCCTCATGGCTTTTTTTTTTTTTTTTTAAAATGTAGCACAGTTTTTCTGATGGACTATGGCACCTTTTAAGATTAACAATAAAAGTGACTTGTTTCTGAGCAGCAATAATCTAATTGTATATATTGTTGGTCTGAGGCAGACATTCTGAATGTCATCTACATTCTCCTGTGTTTTTTGCTAACGAAAGCCACGTTCCTTAAAGTCTCAGGAGTAGTATTTGCTACGTGTTCCACACATTACACTGTCAGAATCAACATTAATTCATATAGGGTTAGTTTAAACTGAGTATCTTGCTTCACTTGGTATCTAACTTGCTTTTTATATAAAATACCAAATATTGCTAAGTAATCTAAACAATGCCTTATTAAGTTTATAATAAAGTAACTTGCTTTTAAAACAGTTTATTTAAAAAAGGAATGTTATGTTTAGCCCACAAGCCTATGTGAAAGTATTTAAATGGAAATCTGGGTTTACAGCGGTCTCCTTTGGCATAGCATGTTGTTTGTTACTGTTCCTCAATGTTGAGGAGGGGAAGAATACAGAAACATTCCTATTTTGTGGTTTTCTACAGGCTTTCTAATAATTTTATTTTAAAGAAACTCAACCCAAAATGTTAAATTTGCATGTCATCTTTTTTGTAAGCGGAAGTTGCCATTTACCTCAAATGAATGTGATTGTACTGCTTTTCATCCAAGTATCTCTCAAATTGCTTTTGTGGAGACATGTAAAAGGAATTTTTTAATTGTGTGAACATGATTTCATAATAAAAGGACATAACTAAGAGAAAAATATAAAATATCAGATTCCAACTCTGAAAATTTCAGGATGTCTTTCACTTAGATCCATAGTCCTCAAAATTTTGTATTTGGGTTTTCCCCCTAACAGTTGCCTTATCTGTATCTACCTGGTTATAACAAAACTTCCCTGTTTGGGATTTACGGTTTCACGCTATACACATTATATGGAAAGGCAACCAGCTGCAATAATAAGGTGGTTATGTTGCATCTGACTGTTGTAGGCCGTAACGTCCTACATTTGGTTCTTTTATATTTTCTGTTAGCTTCCTGTCAGTCTCTTAAGAAGGTGGCATATCCTTATAGTTTTATAAGTATTAAACAAGTTGACACTCATTTCCTTCTGAAATACATATTCATATTTTAAAGATGTGGAAACTGACACAAAGATTAAGGCTATGGCTACACAAGAGCGCTTGCACTGATGCAGCTGTTCTGCTGTAAGTTCTCTAATGTAGCCACTCTAAGCTGATGGGATAGAGCTCTCTCATTGACTGACTTAATCCACCTCCAACGAGTGGCGGCAGCTGTATCAGCAGGAGAAGCTCTCCCACCGACATAGCACTGTCCACACCGGCGCTTAGTCAGTGTAACTATGTCGCTCAGGGGGGTGGCTTATTCACACCCCTTTGCGACATAAGTCATACCAACATAAGTGGTAGTGTAGACTTATCCTAAGTATATCCAGTGTCATTGTAGCCCTATTGGTCAGGGTATATTAGAGAGACAAGGTGGGTGAGGTAATATCCTCTATTGGACCAACTTTTGTTGGTGAAATAGACAAGGTTTTTAGCTACACAGAGCTCTTCTTCATTCTCTGTGTAGCTCAAAATAGAAGCTGGTCCAATAAAAGACATAACATCACCCACCTTGTCTCATAAAGATTAAGCTACGTTTCCCAAGGTCACACAGCAGTTCAATGGTAGAGAAGAATCAGGTTCCGAGACTCAGTACTGTGTGCTAATAGCTAGATAACACTTCTGACTCAGCAATGATAAAACATTATACCAGTTTTTTATTTTTTAATTAGACTGTGGTAAATATGCAATGTGCTTTCAAAATGCAGAGGCAGACAGTCCTTGCACTGTTTCAATCAAAACAGTTTTAATCAAAAGACAAAGGGAGTGGGAAAGAGATGTGATCAGATTAGTGAGGGCGGTGATTGGCATGTCGTGGGTTCCATGTTTTTATTTTTTTGAATCATTTATTGCCTGTCTGCCTGCTTTCATGATTATTTGTATTTCCCTACTGTCTATGAGCCCTAGTCATAGACCAGGACCCCACAGAACAAAAAGACAGTTCCTACCTGAAACACCTTACAATCTAGGTGTAAGACAAGTGACAACAGATGGCTACAGACAGACGGGAATACAAGGAAACAATTAGACAATATTAGTCAGCATGATTGGAAGCAGCATCAGTGTTAATATATGTCACATGGACCATAGATAAGGCTACGATTTAGTCACAGAAGTCATGGCAGTCATGGATTCCATGACTTTACTGGACCTCCGTGACTTGTACGGCTTCAGGAGGTGGCGGTAGGACTGTGCTCCCCTGCGCTGCAACTGGGGCTGGAACCAGGAGGACCCTGCAGCCACTGCCCAGTAGCTTCTGCCGGGGCCATGTGCCCAGCCACGCGGTGTCCTGGCTTGGGGGGTGCAAGGCTGCAGCAGGAGCTGTGCACCCCAGTCCCACAGTCCTGGTCTTGGCGGGGGCTGCAGCTGGGGCTACCTTCCTCCAGGGGCTGCAGCCAGGGCCATGCAACTCAGCCCTGCAGCATACCAGGCTTGGGGGAGTGGGAGATGCAGCTGGGGCCATGCGACCCAGCCCTGCGGTGACAAGGGCTTGGCGAGCTTTGCAGCCGGGGCCGTCTTCGGGCAGGAGCTGTAGCCAGGCCATGCGACTGAGCCCCGCGGTGCAGCTGCCACCCCCTGCCACAGCAGGAAGCAGCAGAAGTCTGGCTGGATGATCACTGGGACTTTACCCGCTCTTACTTTGTTAGGAAAGCTACATGGTAGGAGCAGCGGGGGCAAGGTGAGGCGGTAGAGCCACTTTCCCCGCATAAAATCCTTTGGATTGCCCCTGTGCTGTCTTTACAAGCACTTTCCCCTCTACCGCTCCCCTCCCAACAGTTGTCAAAACATCCCTGCAGCTTCCTGGGCTTGGAGCGGGGGCTGCAGCCCTGTGGCTTTCGCCAGGGACTACAGCTGGGGCCGGGTGCCCCAAACCCACTGTCTCGGGCTTGGCAGGGTCTGCAGCGGAGCTGCATACCCCTGTCCCGCAGCTGCAGACAGATCCGGAGCGGGGCTGTGCACCCTGGGGAGGCCTGCTGCCGCTGGAGCCAGGGCTGTGCCCCCCCGCCATGCCAGGGGTCTTAGGCAGCCTGTCCGTCCCTCCCCATGGGACTCCATTCCTCACCCTTACCTAGCCCTGTCCTCTGGTTATTTTTAGTAAAGTCACGGACTGGTCAGGGGCTCCGTGAATTTTCATTTATTGCCCATGACTTGTCTGTGACAAAATCTTAGTCTTAATCATAGTGTCCTGCTGGCTATTTGTCGCTATTACCTAGAGCTTTTATTATCTTAGCCTAGTAAGAGTTTCTTTAATTGTGGGTTTGCTTTGTTCCCTTGGATACTCAGATTTGCTGTCCATACCTGATGTCCACAAATTTCCAAGAGAACATACCTGGGGATTTAAGTTGCTCCTTCCTGCTGGAGACTGATACTGGATGCCTGTTCCAATTTGATGCGTAGGATGTCAGCCATGCTATAAAGTATGGAATAGTCTTGGAAAACACAAAAAAATGCACTATAAATCATAATCCATGCCTTGTGCACAACATGTAACTGATTTTCTTAGAATTCAAGTGTGCTTCCATTAAATTACACCATCATGATATTGTCTGATCCCAAAATGAATATAAGAGTTCAGATTTAACTTTGCTTAATCCTGTATGTCTGATTACCTGCAGCTGTCATCTGACTAGGCACCAACATAACCACCTGATCCCAAAGGTTTGCAACTGCAAATTTTAGGAAATGGTAATCTTCTTGGTGAGAATCAAGCCGTGTTTTGTACCAGAGATCCCTTGACAAATGAAGACTTGAAAGCATAACTCAACATTCCAGGCTATGAACAAGTGTTTTCTTGTTGTCATTACTTGAGTCTACAGTAACTATATTTATTGAATAATTTGCTGGTAGTGAAATTATTCTGTAAATATGAAATTTAGGGTTGGTATTGTGGTGTAAAATGTGCGTAAACTACAAAATATTGAATTTGCTAAACAGGATAATCAGTTTTGAATCAAGCTTTCCGGTGTACAGAGTGTGACCGGTGGTGCCTGGGATAGCCCTCACTGGAAATGCCAACGTCAGGGCAGGCTGCAAAAGGGAGAGCAGATACCCACCAGCCTTGGGAGTAACACTGAAGTTAAACTCCCCAACCAGTCACAAACTGTGCTTCTGATCCCCCCCCCCCCCAACTGGTTGTCAAGAAGCAAAAAAGAAATCACACAGCCCGCTTTATTGCATTCCAGTTCTCTGGCTCCCAGTCAGCACCTAGATCCAGTAAAGTGAGAAGTTATTTAAAAAACTCTGCTCACATATACAAAATGTTCCTCTGACCCCAAAGGGATCTTACCCAAAATACCACGCTGCCAGCCAATCCATTAGCGTCTAAAACTAAAGTTTTATTATAAAGAAAAAAGAACAAGAATAGAGATGTTAAATGGTAAAGCAGTCACATACACACAAAAAGACTCCAAAGTCCATATATCAGGTTCCTAGCAGTATTGGTGAGTTCGCTGGCTTAAAAGTCCCTCTGAAATACATCCACAGCTTGGATGGGTCATTCGGTCCTTTGTTCAGCACTTCAGTTCGTAGCAAAGTTCTTCCAGAGGTAAGAAGCAGGATTGAAGACAAAATGAAGATGCAGCTGCCTTTTATCGTCTTTTGCCATGCGACCTGAGCTTCCTTTGTTTCCAACACAAGCTGCCCAGCACATGGCTTGGAAGCCTTTTCTGTCCATAGTCATCTCCATGCATGCCTTGCTGAGTCATAAGGTGTATCCGCTGCCTTCTCTCAATTGGTCAGTTGTATAGCTGATGGCCCTTAATGGGCCGTCAAGCAGGCTAGGCAGAGCTGATGCCCAAACTGCCTGGGGTGTGACATCTAGAAGCATAGCCCAGGTTTTGAAATACAGACATACATACATATCGATAACTCATAATACAAAAGTGATACAAACATATAAATGAGATTTTCATATTTGGCAAATCATAACTTTTTTGCAGATATCTTACATGGCATATCTGGCACAACTCATTGCAATTTTACAATATTGGTATTCATAATATCCTAAAGTGTCCCACAGATTCCATACAGCATCACACAGAGATTTAAAATGTTTCTGGGGTAGGAAAAAAGACACTTTGGGTAGAGACTACCACTAAATGATTAAATGTCTCTGAAATTAAACTACTCTTTCATCTTCTGTCTGGATCCTGCACTGGTAATGCATCTTGGCTCTAATCCCCTCAATGTCTGACTAACTTCTGAAGACTATATAAGATTGTGGTGAAGCAAAGTGTAGAATTTTAAGAAACATTGACTTTTTCATATTTTTGAAACAAATTGAAAGGGTGTTACCCCAAAGCTAAAACCACTGAATTTTTTTTTTTTTGGCTCAGCTACTCCAAGTAGTTAAGAGTTTCCTCTTGTAAGGTAATGACCCCATAAGTAATATATCAGTATGCTAAATTTAATGTTTCCTTGCTACCTGGTGGTGAGTAGTATTTCTCCTTTGCTATTAAAGGAAAACACTCCTGCACTATATCTACATGCAGGCCAGAACAAAGATTCTTCAAAGTGCTTCTCCTGACCTGGTCATAAAATGTTTAAGTTGTTTCTTTCTGTACACTTTAATGAACCAAGCACAAGACATGTGACAGGTGCGAAAAATGCAAGTTGGAGTTAGTTCATGCCTTAAAATAACTAATACCTGCTTGTATTTTAGTCATCTTTTTAGTGCCTCTATCTATCTTCTCCAGTTGTCGGCATGTATATTTGTTGCAGTCTAAATGTCTTGCTGAACAAACCTTATCTTAACATTCTAAGAGACCCTTTCTGTTAAATGAAAACAATGGGCTTGGATATTTATTTTAAAAGTTCCATGAATGTAGAAATGTTTCCCAGGCTTTCCTGATGGGTCAGGGCATAGTATATAAAGTAATGTTTACCTACCTTGCAAAAGGTCAAGACTTCGAAGCAGAATCGTGTTTAAATATTCAGCACCATAGAAACATATTGGCTTATTGTTAGGACTTTGTGTGCAGTACGTTGTAATTTTTACTTCATTGATACTTAGCATTTTTTTGTACTACCATTGACCAGGTTAAAAAATTCAAGTTAATAGAAGCTGCATAATGGGATATTTTGGGACTTGAATTTTGTCTAGGACATAGACCGTTTAAATCCTATAATCTAATAACTGTTTAGTTGTCTATCTGAAGGTACTTAACTCCCATCACACAGTAATTTTCAGAAATAAATTATTTAGTAATCCAGCCAGTATAATCACTATGGAATGACGCCCATATTAGTGTTTCAGCAAAGAAATAAAATGCCTTCCCCGTGCCTTCAGTAATGTAGGAATATTTTTTGATCGTGCAAAAAATCCCTCTGAATCTATGCTTTTTAATTTTTCTCCCTTGTGCCTCTCTCTTTCTCTTCAACGTTTCTTCAAGCAAAACTGTTTATAGGGAGGAGTTGAACCATGAAACGTTTTTTTCTGCTTTATTTTTGGGAGGTTGGGGACAGAATATATTTTATCTGAGTTAAAACTTGCAAAACTCCTGGAATAATATTTTCCTTATATTTATACACATTTTGTCCTTTGAAATCCTTTTGTGTATAAACTAATTCTTCAGTTGTTTTTAGTTTAGAATTTGAATCAACAGTAGTATAACAGGGCTCCTTCTCTAAATGATTGAATGGAAGTGACCTTCTATCTACCATACATACTGATCTTTTTTTTCTGAATGGTTTAGACCTCTACAGTCACTGGCTCAGTGTTGTACTATTGTTTGAAGGTTACATCAGTATGTTATCCTGACATCTGGTACATCTTTTTCTTCAGTGCATGTAAGAGTGGTGTTGATCAGACGCTTCCCCGTTGGGGCCTTCCAGCTACTGCTTCTGACTCTTAATGGAAGATGAGCAGTCAGCAGGTTTCTTGTCTATATGCTGTCCTGGTGCTGATTAATGGTGGAGATAAAAGCTCCTTCTATGCTTTTCACTAGTTTACAGACAGTATCCACTCCAAATGTGTGTATATCTTAGGCAGCCCCACCCTCCAAGCATGACTGACTATGCACTAAACTCACTAACTTAATGATAATGAGCGTGTGCAGTGTCATGTATTTTTACACTTGTATGATCCATGGTAGAATTATACTTTGAATCATAGAAACTATGTGCTTTGTATTCTTGCTTTCTTTCCTAGAAGATATCAAAAGGCCAAAACATTTCTAACGTATTTCAAGTAAATAATCAGTTATTAAAATGGTCTGTCACTTTCCATGTCCAGTAACCTGAAAAAAGTGCTTTGCCCCTGTTCACTTTTGACTTTTTTCCAGAAGTATTAAATCTGCATTTTAAAAAATATATTTTTGACTGAGAGAAATCAATAAGAGCTTTCCATATAAAAACATACACTCCCCATACTGAGAGAGAAAAGCTAGCCTCTAGGTATTAACTGTAAATACACTTAATATTAGACATGACTTAATGTGTTTCAAGGCATAATAGCAATCCTATTTAGCACAAATTTATTGGGGGAGGAGAGATGGTTTCCTTGTTACTAATTATACTTTATGCCTTTCTTGTCTGTAATGTCCATCATTCGTACAGGATTGTAAAATTGGCTGCCAGTTATGCTTCAGCAGGATTTTCACCTGAAAAATTACTTTTTAGGCACGTTTGTTTCCTGCCTTTTTTCAAATTGTGGATATCTGGGTATTTTGTCATGACAGATTGTTCAGATCCTTTTTGGCTAGTATTAACAAATGGGTTCAGGAAATAGGAATACAGAGAATGCAGTTGGATTTGAAAATGCTGTCCATAATCCAAACTAAAATTTTTGTAAAAATGCTGCTATGTTTGTTTAAACTTCTGTTGCTGAAATTGGCATTTGTGGAAAAATGAAACCGTGAAAACATAAGCCCAATGCTGCAGTGGTAAGGAAGGACAGGGATTAAAATCTCGTACATGTTTTTGAAATTTGTAAATTTATTATTTTTAAAATGGTCAGAGTTTGTGTTAAATTTACGTGGGGCTGTACAAAGAATAAGGTCCCTTGCTCTAAGAATACAATCTAAAGTTCTCATTTATAATCATACCTTGGAATCTTGAAATATTCTTTGTTTCTAGAATTTTTTTCTTCAGTGTACACAGAGTACTAGAATTAATACTGGGCGGTTGGTGAGTGCCAGGCTGCTGGTATTCACATCTTCTGAATTTTTTTAAAAAGCATTGAAGCATTAATTATGGCCTAAAGCACAGAGATAATTTGGAAACCGATATGCTGTGTGTGTGTTTGGGGTGGGGGGAGAGGGAGGAGGGAAATGTAGGTCAGATATTGAGGCTACAGCCTGAATCTTTTTGAAGTAAACATAACAGTAAAATAGGGAAAAAAGTGAGTACACATGTCAATTTAATTTTTTCCAGTGTCCCTGGTAAGGAGTTTATTTTCCTTCTCAGTGCATATGATTTGTAATTCTGTGAGTTCCATTGGCTGTGTGGTGTTCCCTATCCTCAATTACACCCTGTCTCCATAAAATATGCTCTTACGCATGTTTCAGACTGACTCATCTGATTCATTAAGCATCCCCCTTTTTCTACAAAGTTTAGATTACCTTTTAAAAAAACCCAAAACTTCTACCTCTCATGGCTGTAAAGAGAACCATTTGGAAATTCAGTTCTAGATATTTGTCTGTCTAACTCTATAGACGGCCTGAAACCTAACTTCTGAAAGTTGTGAATTGCCTGGGATGTTAATTCTGAAGCCTAATTACAAGTTAAAATCACCATTAATTTTTTCACTATTTACTGTGCTAGCAGAAATCCTTTGTTAACATGCTTAACTGTTTTTGTTGTTGGAAGAAAGGCCGTAAAAGGTAATGGACGAGTTGTTTGTGCCCCTCACTTTAAAAAAACCAAAACAAAACTGTTAAGTAGTGAAGCTTGCAGGGGGAATCTTGTCTTTCCCCAGATTAACATCTAGGACCATTCTTTGAGACCTGAAGGAGAGAGCAAATTTAGCTGCTGCTCGGTCTTTCGTACCTTGCTATACTGGAAGTGGAACAAGCCATTGGTAGGCTTCATTGTTCCTGCTTGGGGCCACATTCTATACTTTCTTCTGTGCAGAGCTCCCACTGACAACATACGAAGCTCTGCTGTGGAAAGAAGATAGTTTATAATCTCTGTTTTCTCTCTTCTGTTGCTGCCACCACCATTCAGTAAACTCTGGCTTTGTTTTATTGTCTCCTTAAATAGCACTGAAGTTGCTTCCTTACAGCCATTGTTGCTTATTTTGTTTTGCTGAAAAACTTTTTTTTTTTTTTAATATTCTGATAGGTGTTTTCAGGGGGTTTGTTTTGGGGGGGGGGGTGGAGAGTGTTAGGAAAGCAAAGCAGCAATACTTGTCTTCCTTCAGGTGGAGGATGGAATACTTCTGCTACTGAGTGACAACTATTTTTATAGGCTTTAAAGGGGACATCTCAAATTTGTTCCTGAGTCACTGAAGAAAAAATGAGTGAGTTATGTATTGAATTCACTTCAACAAAGTAAAAAAATATAGATGTAATGAGACAACAAATAGTAGTGTTATCACACAGCAACTTCTTATTCTGAAGGATGAAATCAGATTGGGTGAGTGTAAGTCTGCCTTTCATTCATCACCCAGATGTTCAACACAAGCCCCTTTAGGAATGTTTGATCTCTGAGAAACTCACTGTAATTATAATTACCATATATGAATCCTGAAGGTAATATACTTAGTCTGTAAATTCAACATAAGTTCAGGGATAAGCATTAAAAAAACAAAACCCCAACCAACCAGCCCTAGTTTTTGTGCTAGCTACATAAGCCTTTTACGTTCTCTTTGGAGAGCGATCTAGTTAGGAAGTGGAGACATGACTGTAGTATACTCTATATTATAGTATGGTTCAGAGATCAAAACTTGACCTGCTATCTTAAGAACATGAAACCTGCCACCCAAAGGTAAAAAATCCATGGCCTCTTTCAAGCCTGCTGCATAGGATGGCCTGACCCTGACTCATTAACTGGCTGATGATTATGTCCAGGAACATTGTATGGCAAAATGCTCCCTCCTGTATGTGTGTTACTGTGTGTGTGAGAGAGAGAGAGAACTGCCAAAGCTAAAATTTTAAATCCGGACAGCACAGTTTCTCTCCTTCCTCTTCCTCCTTATTCGTGCTTCTGATCTACAGTAGAACCTCAGAGTTATGAACATCTCAGGAATGGAAGTTATTCGTAACTCTGAACAAAACGTTATGGTTGTTGTTTCAAAAGTTTACAAATGAACATTGACTTAATACAGCTTGAAACTTTGTTATGCAGAAGAAAAATGTTGTTTTCCCTTTTTTTAGTAGTAGTAGTTTATATTTAACACAGTACTGTACTGTATTTGGCTTTTTTCTTTTTTTCTTTTTTTGGTCCCTGCTGCTGCCTGATTGTGTACTTCTGGTTCCAAATGAGGTGTGTGGTTGACTGGTCAGTTCGTAAACTCTGGTGTTCCTGACTGTGTTATCCCATGTTATCTACTTCCCCATTACTTTCACTGTTTCCTTTTCACTTAGTCAAATTCCAGATCTTCTTCTGCAACACTCCAGCATAGTGGAGTTATCTTTCTCCCCCATCTTCCCAGCCAATAGGATCAGAACCAACAATCGTGGAGAGGGAGACCTGCAGACTCATTTCCTCACAGCAGGAGCCTTTTCTTTATATGTGGTGCATTCCATTAAGCCATTCAGAATTTCCTCTTTCCTGACTGAGCTGGCAAATGGTGGTTTCAAGCTATGATATCGTTATATATGTTATACAGTTGATTTTTAAAAAAAGGAAGTATGTAATTTTCTCAATACATAAATGAGAGCAAAAATTCAAAGCAAGACTTCACCCAAAAATCCTGGCATCAAAGTTAGAAAGTACGGAAATGCCCTGCTCATAAAGCTTGCATACATATAAAATTGGTTATCTGACTTCCTTTTGTCACCTTTCCACAAACCCTTTTATTTTTGGCCACCATCCCTGCACCTAAACGTAGGGTACAGCCACTTAAGGGCTTTGCTGCTAGAAGTACTGCGGAGTGATGTAGCCAGTCTTTACTAAACTCAACTAAATACATTTCCTTCCACATTTGCTCTTCTTTGAATTTAATTAATTAATTAAATACGGTGAAATGTGGTTTATCCAGTGCTTAATTTGTAACAAGGCAAGCAATTAGGTGTTGGTGCTCAAAACAATTTTTTTACATTGATAACTGAAGCAGCAAGCCCAGAGGTGCTGGGGCTCAGCCCTGCAAAACCTGTCACAAATTAAGGACTAGGTTCATCCATCCTTAATGTGTTCTATATATCTTAATAACCAAATGAATATGATCTACATTTCTGATCCTCCTGATTTATAACATTAAGGAAGTAGTGGTCATGGCTGTTCAGTTAAGGTTGAGTTGAATTTTGCACTGCACATATATATATGTGTGTGTATGAAGAGAGGTAAGTTCTGTATGCCATTTTGATATATAAATTGCTTAAATGCATAATGTTATGTTTACTTGGCTCAGTGCACATTTTACTTTGGATTTCATGTTTCTTTTAATCTATTACAGGTCACAAAATAAATGCAAAAGTGAATCCTTATTCACATCTGTGTAAATATCCTGGGACTATCTTTTTATAAACATTGATTTTTTGGTAGTATCTCAGTTCAGCACTCTGAGCCAGGTTTGATTTGGGCATAACTACCTCATCCATATTCAGAAATGGGTTATTGTAGCAACAAGTGACGTTGAATGCTGTCAACTAATTGTAAAACAGTAAGTCAGTTGTGGTGTACTTTAGTCCATTCTTAGGCTATCTTAAAAATGAATGAGAGTTTGTATCCTGTAAAATATGTTCCCAAATTGTGATTCATGAACCACTTTCTGGGGATCTGTGGAGAGCAGACTAGTTATGTGATACTGGATCTCCTTGTTTCCATGTGAGAGAAGTTTAACAGTTGGGATGGGAAGATTAAATGAAGAGAAAAATTAGAACAGCCTGATTAACTTTTCAGAAGGACAAAGCACTTAAAGCAATGACAGCTTAGAAGACATCAGTATTTTCCTAACATTACTTTTCATATAAGCAGCTAGTGTAGTTTCTACAGAGGTGTTAAGCAATGATGAATAAGAGGGGAAATAGTACTTGAGATGGTCTATATATAAATTATTAAATTTGAGAGCTATGCATGTGGGAAAATTATTCCAATCTTGAGTGTTCTGATCTTTTATGTCAGTCATCTAGAGTATCAAAATATATGAATAAAGCTGATGGAAAACAAAACACATCCCTAAAACTAACAAGTGTCAGTTAATATGCACAGCTGTCTATTTGCTGTGTCATCTGAAGCATTTGATGCAGTGTTCTGGGCAGGTTATTCCATTGACTGAGTTATTGATGAATGTTGTTTTTTGCAATTGCTCCCTACCACAGGAGCTGGCTTCCAATTTTTCCCCAGCGATGCTCAACCCCAGGCCCTACCTGCACTCCGCCTTTTCCCCAAGCCCCTGCCCCCTCCCTGCCTCTTCCTGCCCCCTCCCCCAAGTGCACTCTGTCCCCGCTCCTCCCCTCCAGCGCCTCCCATGCACTGCAGAACAGATGATCTGTGGTGGGCGGGAGGCACTAGGAGGGAGAGGGAGGAGTTGATCAGTGGGGCCACCAGCAGGAGGGAGGTGGTGGGGGATGGAAGCTTGGCTTTCGGTGGGTGCTAAGTACCTGCTAATTTTTTTTTCGTGGGTGCTCCAGGGCTCCCTACTAATTACAAATTGAAGGAACCTCACTAGATTTGTAGGTCAGAATTTTGACAGTGACTTGCACAATACACTTACGCTGCATCTGGCTACTCAGTGCAAATATACCTATATTTTTACATTAATTTCATGCAAGAAATCATTCAGATCCACTCCTATGTCAGTATCTTTTCTGCTGTCCTGTCACTGTAATCTGGAGGAAGTCCTCTTTGACATTTTGGAAGTAAAGTGGTTTCAGAGGGGTAGCCGTGTTAGTCTGAATCAGCAAAAACAACGAGGAGTCCTTGTGGCACATTTGTTAGTCTCTAAGGTGCCACAAGGACTCCTTGGTTTTTTTTAAGGCTTTCCTTTAGTCACTGTTCCTTTTTCCATTGTTTCACATGCAGTCTTTAACTTTTAAATTGGTGCACTTCGTCAAATTATTGTCTTTTCTTACAAAAGTACTCAGTGAGCTATTTTTGAATAGTTTTGCTTGTGTTCTGTGCATTTTTGGACCAAATTTGAGTATTAACCTATTCATGAGTCATATGTGATAGTGTAGAATTAACGTTTAGAGTAAACGGGAACTTGTAAACCCTGTATCTTTAAAAGCTGGTTTTAGGTTGAAATCTCCATCCAAGACAATTGATATGTAAATCATGGTAATTAAAGTTAGCAAAAATGGCAGCTGTTATTGCAGTGCCAGATAAAATGTGAAGGTGGATGAGATGAACTACTATGGTCTGAATTTACTTTCAAAGGAACTGTTTTAAGTAGTTTAAAAAGGAACAGGAAAAACAGGAACACCAAACCTGTTTACCCAAAGGCATTGCTTATAATAGTGAATGACTTTAAAAATGTACAATGGATATAGTGTGAGAAGACAGATGGTTATATCCTTTTCTGCAGATATAGCACTTCTGGGGTAATGTCAGTTATGATTAGTCAGGCACATCAAAGAAACCTGGAAAAGTATAAAAGGGCTATGGGAGAGATAAAAGGGGAAGGGAAAGCACGAGATACCTGAAACCAGAAACTGTGACTGAGATGCTACCTGGCTGAGAGAGTTGGTGAAGAGAAAGGAGTCACCACTAGAAATGTAAAATCTTTTACTTTGTTTCAGTGAAACACAAGGAATGCCTGCCTGGTTTAGTTGTTCTTCAAGTGATTGCACATGTCCAGTCCACTCCTGGTGCCAGTTCACCCAACACATGGCCATCAGAAATTTTTTCCCTCAGCAGTGCTAGTTGGGTGGCTCGAGCTTCCCCTGTGGCTGTGCATTACTGCATGCAGGTATTAAGGACAGAGCCCCCCCACCTCCCCAGCCCTCCTCGTTTCCTTCTTACCACCCGTGATGGTCGTTGAAACTCTGTTCTATACCAGAATAGTTTTTTCTCTCAGCCTTTGTGAACATTTTGTGTGTGTGTGTGTGTGTGTGTGTGTGTGTGTGTGTGTATAGTTAGTCTAGTCTTTGGTGTTGTTATGGTAGTAAATAAGTTTTAGCTGTTATATTTTTTAAAAAGTTTTTCAGTCTTGTTTTATTTTCCCATTTGCGGTTTTTTAATTCATGGTACTGAGGTACGCCCTGGTGACTGGGATTCAGGCTGTGTGCTTCTGGCTCTAAATCTGTGCCAGTGAGTGATGCGCACAATAGCTGCCTGAGGTGGACTGGTGTCAGATTTGTAGGGAGTTCAAATCTAGGACAAAAAAAGGCTCCAGCTCCAGAAGGGGCACTGTTGAGCCTTGTGTCAGAAGTCACAGTCAGTTTCTTTGGCACTGCAACAAGAGACCATCTTGATGCCAACTACCCCTGGAGGCATTCTCCAGTGATATGTCCTTAAGGTTGTTGAAGGTCCTAGTTGAATTATACCTTCAACTGCAGGACCCCATTCCCCCCGGGATCTAAACTTAGTATTGTCAAGACTTACAGGACCCCCATTTGAACCATTGGCTACCTGTGTGGTGCTGCATCTATCATTGTAGGTGACATTTTTGGAGATTGTTACCTCGGCCAGAAGAGTAGGAGAGCTGGGGCATTCATATATGATCTTTTTTTAAGGATAAGGTTTACCTGCATCCTCATCCGAAGTTTGTTCCAAAGGTGGTTTTCTTTCTCCACATCAACCAACCAATTTATGTGACTGTATTCTACCCAAAATCACATGTGACCAGGGAGGAAGAGCGTTTGCACGCCTTGGACATCAGAAGAACCTTGACATTTTACCGGGACAGAAACAGACGATTTTGTAAATCCTCCCAGCTGTTTGTAGCAGTGGTAACACAGACGATCAGTCTCCACCCATAGAATTTGTTCCTGGATCACATCTTGCATATGCACGTGATGCACGTGTTACGATTTGGCTACTGTTGCTCCACCAGCAGAGTCACAGCTCTTTCAACAAGGTCACAGTGGCCTCGGCAGCCTTTTTGTCGCACGTTCCAATTGCAGACCTTTGTGGAGCGGTAACCTGGGTTCACATGTTTGTCTTCCTCTATGCTGTGGCTCAAGATTCCAGCGACTGTGCTAGAGTGGGATGAGTTGACAGCTTGTGAGTCACCAAGAATGGAATGCACATGTGCAATCACTTGAAGAGAAAATGATTACTAACCTGTTCTGTAATTCAAGATGTGTTCCATGTGCCCATTCCGTGACCCGCCCTCCTACCTTTTTTCGTTGGAGTTACAGCAAGAAGGAACTGAATGGGGAGCTGGGCAGCTCTGCCCTTTATACCTGTATACAGTGGCATGTGGCAACAAGGGGAGCTTGACCTGCTCAACAGGTGTCACTGAGGGGAAAAAAATTTTGATGGCCATGGGCTGGGTGCACCAACAGGAAGACTGGAATGGACATGTGAATGCATCTTGAAGTGTAAAATTGGATATTATGCAGAACAATTGTTTTGTGTTAATCTACTTTTTCGTCTATTTCAAAGTCCAGAATATTACTTTTATCTCAGTTTTTAATGCCTTGTTGTTAATTATATTTCTTGAATTTTAAGCTGATTAGAAATTGCCTGCAAGCCACCCTGGAAGGTAAAACAACCTTCAGTTGATAAAAGTAGGAAGGGTGTCTGAAGCCTACCCTACTTGAAATTTTCAATTAAAAGGGCACAGAATAGGGAGTTTCTCCCATAAGGTGTATTTGCAGGGTTATGGTTTGATAGATGCATAAAAATGCTTAATAAACTCTGTTCTTGTCCATGTTTAAGGAGCAGAGGTAACGACAATAAAATAATGCTCTGCACCATCCAGTAGCAAGTATTGCCTCTGATCTTGCACTTGGTTTCTCACAATCTCTCAATGGCTCAACTGATTGCAAATATTTGATCTTCCACTAGTTCCTACCAAGAAATTTATTGACAGCGGTGTTTTGTTATTTTTCATGCCATCATATGAGTGTCTGTTAGCTCTTTATTAAAGCTCGTCAAGGGACTTTTGATTAACATCTTCAACTTTTGTGAGCTACAGCCGCCACCTTATTGACCAAAAAACTTGTAGTATATTCAGTAATTACCTTCTGCCTACTGAAGTAAACTATTTAAAAGTGGCCATGACAAATGTATCACTTCTTTGTAGCCTAACATTTTCGGTGGCATAAATTAGAGCATAGGTGTGATCTAAGAGTGCAACAAAATAGTCTGGCAT
Organism: Eretmochelys imbricata; assembly: GCF_965152235.1. NCBI lineage: Eukaryota > Metazoa > Chordata > Testudines > Cheloniidae > Eretmochelys > Eretmochelys imbricata. Next base: position 250,243,956 of record NC_135573.1, read on the forward strand.
TCTTGGACACTCATTTTGATATACATGAACGGTCCAATATACCTGGAAAAGTGTTGAGGAATTGCTGGGGAAGGCTCATCAGGCAGATAGACTGCTGAATCTGAGCAAGTGTCAATAGGATGTGAGAAGCAGAGAGTTCAATTCTTGACGATGGAGAAAACATTGAAGTGGGATCCGGATGAAAAGAATGCAACCTCCTGATCAGATGCAGATTGAAGAAGTGTCTTGGCACTATTGCTGTTCATCTATAGCAGCTGGGAATTCTGATCCAGTCCCCACGTTTCAGACTTTCATCACAAGTGAAGGATGAACATTTTTTAATTGAGGGTCAATATAATCTTGGCCAAATCCTGTAGCTGCTTTCCACAACTGACCGTAATCACTTCAGTTTCAGCTAGGTTGAGTCTCATCTGCTTTGCTCTAATTCATACCCTAATCTCACCCAGACTTTGGGAAAGTCACTCAACTGAACACTTCAACTAGAATTAAGAAATTCTCTCTTAAAAGGAAAAAGATTGACTGCAAGTGCACCACTTAGTTATGCTCTACAGACCTCTATTGTAGTATAATTCTTGTTTTGCCAGTCTTTTGAGCATCCTCCTGCATCTCAGAGGGAAGGGGAGGTTTCTGTTAACGTTTTAAGGTCCACCAGAGCAACCTCCTCTCAACTCTGAAGAGTAGACCTTTTCCACAAGTCCAGAAAGAATAAATTCCCATGAAATTTGGAGGTTGAGGAAACTTGAGCCTGTTTCTTCATAGAGCATTAGTAATAGGGAGATGTTTCAGCTAGAGTTGACTTAGGGTATGTCTACACCTCGGAATTAAGTTGAATTTATAGAAGTCGGTTTTGTAGAAAGCGTTTTTATACAGTCGATTGTGTGTGTCCCCACACAAATGCTCTAAGTGCATGTAATTGGCGGAGTGTGTCCACAGTACCGAGGCAACCGTCGACTTCCGGAGCATTGCATTGTGGGTAGCTATCCCACAGTTCCTGCAGTCTCTGCCGCCCATTTGAGTTCTGGGTACATTTGAATCCCAGTGCCTGATGGGGCTAAAACATTGTCGCGGGTGGTTCTGGGTACATATAGTCAGGCCCCCCTTCCCTCCCTCCCTCCATGAAAGCAAGGGCAGACAATCGTTTTGCCCCTTTTTTCTTGAGTTACCTGTGCAGACGCCATACCACGGCAATCATGGAGCCCGCTCAGCTAACTGTCACCGTATGTCTCCTGGGTGCTGGCAGACGCAGTACTGCATTGCTATGCAGCAACAGTTTATTGCCTTTTGGCAGCAGACAGTGCAGTATGACTGGTAGCCATCGTCGACGTAGTCCAGGGTGCTCTTTTAACCGACCTTGATGAGGTCAGGGGCGCCTGGGCAAATATGGGAGTGACTCAGCCAAGTCATTTCCCTTTTAAGTTTCGTTTCATGGCGATTCAGCCCTACCGGCAGTGCACTGTCTTTTAATCTGCAGCCAGCAGAAGACAATGGCCAGCAGTCATACTGCACCGTTTTCTGCCGAGCATTCAGGAGATGATGATGGCTAGCGGTCGTACTGCATAGTCTGCTGCCAGCAAGAAGTATAAAGATAGATGAAGTGGATCAAAACGAGAAATAGACCAGATTTGTTTTGTATTCATTTTCTCCTCCATCCCTCCATGAAATCAACGGCCTGCTAAACCCAGTTTTGAGTTCTGTCCTTGAGGGGGCCATTCTGTTTCTCGCAAAGCCACCCCCTTTGTTGATTTTAATTCCCTGTAAGCCAACCCTGTAAGCCATGTCATCAGTCGCCCCTCCCTCCATCAGAGCAACGGTAGACAATCGTTCCGTGCCTTTTTTCTGTGCAGACGCCATACCACGGCAAGCATGGAGCCTGCTCAGATCACTTTGGCAATTAGGAGCACATTAAACACCACACGCATTATCCAGCAGTATATGCCGCACCAGAACCTGGCAAAGCGAAACCCGGCGAGTAGGTGACATCAGCGCGGTGACGTGAGTGATGAGGGCATGGACACAGACTTCTCTCAAAGCACAGGCCCTGGCAATGCAGGCATCATGGTGCTAATGGGGCAGGTTCATGCTGTGGAACGCCGATTCTGGGCCCGGGGAACAAGCACAGACTGGTTGGACCGCATAGTGTTGCAGGTCTGGGACAATTCCCTGTGGCTGTGAAACTTTTGCATGCGTAAGGGCACTTTCATGGAACTTTGTGACTTGCTTTCCCCTGCCATGAAGCACATGAATACCAGGATGAGAGCAGTCCTCACATTTGAGAAGCGAGTGGCAATAGCCCTGTGGAAGCTTGCAACGCCAGACAGCTACCGGTCAGTCGGGAATCAGTTTGGAGTGTGGGGGCTGCTGTGATGCAAGTAGCCAACGCAATCAAATATCTGCTGATACCAAGGATAGCGACCCTGGGAAATGTGCAGGTCATAGTGGATGGTTTTGCTGCAATGGGATTCCCTAACTGTGGTGGGGCCATAGACGGAACCCATATCCCTATCTTGGCACCGGAGCACCAAGCCAGCGAGTACATAAACCGCAAGGGGTACTTTTCAATAGTGCTGCAAGCACTGGTGGATCACAAGGGACATTTCACCAACATCAACGTGGAATGGCCGGGAAAGGTACATGACGCTCGTATCTTCAGGAACTCTGGTCTGTTTCAAAAGCTGCAGGAAGGGACTTTATTCCCAGACCAGAAAATAACTGTTGGGGATGTTGAAATGCCTATAGTTATCCTTGGGGACCCAGCCTACCCATTAATGCCATGGCTCATGAAGCCATACACAGTCAGCCTGGACAGTAGTCAGGAGCTGTTCAACTACAGGCTGAGCAAGTGCAGAATGGTGGTAGAATGTGCATTTGGAGGTTTAAAAGCGTGCTGGCGCAGTTTACTGACTCGGTTAGACCTCCGCGAAACCAATATTCCCACTGTTATTATTGCTTGCTGTGCGCTCCACAATATCTGTGAGAGTAAGGGGGAGACGTTTGTGGTGGGGTGGGAGGTTGAGGCAAATCGCCTGGCCACTGGTTACATGCAGCCAGACACCAGGGCAGTTAGAAGAGCACAGGAGAGTGCGGTGCACATCAGAAAAGCTTTGAAAACCAGTTTCATGACTGGCCAGGCTACAGTGTAAAAGTTCTCTTTGTTTCTCCTTGATGAAACCCCCCGCCCCTTGGTTCACTCTACTTCCCTGTAAGCTAACCACCCTCACCTCCTCCCTTTGATCACTGCTTGCAGAGGCAATAAAGTCATTGTTGCTTCACATTCATGTATTCTTTATTAATTCATCACACAAATAGGGGGATAACTACCAAGGTAGCCCAGGAGGCGTGGTGGAGGAGGGAAGGACAAGGCCACACAGCACTTTAAAAGTTTAAAACTTATTGAATGCCAGCCTTCTGTTGCTTGTGCAGTCCTCTGTGGTGGAGTGGCTGGGTGGCCGGAGGCCCCCCCACCACGTTCTTGGGCATCTGGGTGAGGAGGCTATGGAACTTGGGGAGGAGGGCGGTTGGTTACACAGTGGCTGTAGCGGCGGTCTGTGCTCCAGCTGCCTTTTCTGGAGCTCAACCATATGCTGGAGCATATTAGTTTGATCCTCCAGCAGCCTCAGCATTGAATCCTGCTTCCTCTCATCACACTGCCACCACCTTTCAGCTTCAGTCCTCTCTTCAGCCCGCCACTTACTCTCTTCAGCCCGCCATCTCTGCTCCTGGTCATTTTGTGCTTTCCTTCACTCTGACATTGTCTGCCTCCCCGCATTTGTCTGTGCTCTATCAGTGTGGGAGGACAGCATGAGCTCAGAGAACATTTCATCACAAGTGCGTTTTTTTCGCCTGCTGATCTTCACTAGCCTCTGGGAAGGAGAAGATCCTGTGATCCTTGCAACACATGCAGCTGGTGGAGGAAAAAAAAAGGGACAGTGATATTTAAAGACATTTTATAGAACAATGGGTACCCTCTTTCACGGTAAACCTTGCTGTTAACATTACATACATAGTACATGTGCTTTCGTTCCTCAGTCACATTTTGCCTCCCCACACCGCGTGGCTATTCCCTCATCCCTCCCCCCTCCCCGTGGCTAACAGCGGCGAACGTTTCTGTTTAGCTATAGGCAAACAGCCCAGCAGGAATAGGCACCTCTGAATGTCCCCTTAAAAAAGCACCCTGTTTCAACCAGGTGACCATGAATGATATCCCTCTCCTGAGGATAACATAGAGAGATAAAGAACGGATGTTGTTTGAACGCCAGCAAACATACACTACAATGCTTTGTTCTACAATGATTCCCGAGTACGTGTTACTGGCCTGGAGTGGTAAAGTGTCCTACCATGGTGGACGGAATAAGGCTGCCCTCCCCAGAAACCTTTTGCAAAGGCTTTGGGAGTACATCAAGGAGAGCCACGAATGCCAGGGCAAATTAATCATTAAACATACTTGCGTTTAAACCATTTATAGTATTTTAAAAGGTACACTCACCAGAAGTCCCTTCTCCGCCTGGCGGGTCCGGGAGGCAGGCTTGGGTGGGTTCGGGGGGTACTGGCTCAAGGTCCAGGGTGAGAAACAGTTCCTGGCTGTCGGGAAAACCGGTTTCTCCACTTGCTTGCTGTGAGCTATCTACAACCTCATCATCATCATCTTCCTCGTCCCCAAAACCTGCTTTCGTGTTGCCTCCATCTCCACTGAAGGAGTCAAACAACACGGCTGGGGTAGTGGTGGCTGAACCCCCTAAAATGGCATGCAGCTCATCATAGAAGTGGCATGTTTGGGGCTTTGACCCGGAGTGGCCGTTTGCCTCTCTGGTTTTCTGATAGGCTTGCCTCAGCTCCTGTCTCACGTGGCACTGCTTCGGGTCCCTGTTATGGCCTCTGTCCTTCATGCCCTGGGAGATTTTGATATATGTTTTGGCATTTTGAAAACTGGAACGGAGTTGTGATAGCATGGACTCCTCTCCCCATACAGCGATCAGATCCCGTACCTCCTGTTTGGTACGCTGGAGCTCTATTGCGATTTTGGGACTCCATCATGGTCACCGCTGCTGATGAGCTCTGCACTAACCTGCAGCTTGCCACTCTGACCAAACAGGAAATTGAAATTCAAAAGTTCGCGGGCCTTTTCCTGTCTACTTGGCCAGTGCATCTGAGTTGAGAATGTTGTCCAGAGCAGTTGTCCGGATAGCTCCCGGAGGCCAATAGCGTCTGATTACGTCCACAGTACCCCAAATTTGACCCGGCAAGGCCGATTTCTGCTCTAATTCCCTTGTTGGGGGTGGAGTAAGGAAATCTATTTTAAGAGCCTTTCAAGTCGAAAAAAGGGCTTCGTTGTGTGGACAGGTGCAGGGTTAAATCAATTTAACGCTGTTCAACTCCTCAACTCCTAGTGTAGACTAAGGCTTACTGGCTAAGTCTCTCTGAAGTAAAAAAAAGTCTTAGACCATTTTTCTCCCTGAATCCAGGGGTTTAGAAGAGGAGTCTAGAATGCCCTCTCAATGTCTAAAAACCAGATTATCTTGAATGCCTCCTTCAAGGGCTCTGTGCTTCCCTCTAATCTCATAAATTTTTTTTCTCATGACCAAATGGAGCTTCATAGTATTGCACATGCTTTACCTCTAATACTTCTCTGAAGAGAACAAATGGAGATTCATAATTTTACCAAAACTACTCCCTTCCAACTGTGACTCTTTTGGGCCAAATCTTATGCTGGTTAAACTGGTATAACTTGTTTGAAACGAATGGAACTATGCCAGTTTACGTCAACTGAGGATCAAGTCCTGCATATTTACTGTAGTCAGAGTTAAAAGGTAAATACTGTGCATGGAAATTTTGTTTGAATTTTGAACGTTTTTGCTCTCCAGTAACTGAACGCTGAAGTTTCCAATTTCATACTTAACATAGACTATTCCTGGGTTTAAAAAAAGTCTTAGCTAGATTTAGCACAGTCAAAATTAGTTATGGGAGATTGAAAACCAGCTACTGTTCACGTTCAGAAGGAAATCTTCAGATTTTAAAAAACTTCAAACCCAATTGCTGTTTACTAAAGACCATTTGTGGTCTGTTGGTACCAGTCGGGGAAGTCTGCTTTCTTGGCAGTCTGCTTCCATGAGGACGCAAAGATGTCAATCTCGATGCTGGAGACATCCCCCAAGGCATTCAATACAGCCAGTGAAGAGGCTGATACAGAAGGCCAGTTGAATCTAGATCAGGCTTCCCAATCCCTGGATCTGCTCTTGACAGAAAGTCTTCTGTGAGAGTAGGAACAGTTTCTGGAGGAGGCCCTGGACTCTCTGAAGTGGGAGACCCAGGAACCCACTTTGGACTCTGACAAGGAGTAAGGTTACTCCAAAAGCCATGGTAGTGAGGTACCGAGAGAAGTCCTTGGAGGCCAGGACCTAGATCTATGTCAAGACTGTGGTACTAATAGCAGCATTGAAAGTTTCCTGGTTATATCAGTGCCATGTGATGAGGTTAAGCTGGTATTGGGGTCCCAGACATCCTCGTTAAAGAGGCCAGTAAGGGCAGTACCAGACCTGAGACTGCTGGGGTCACCAGAGACCACGGAACATGCAACGGTGCTGGTGGAGGATCTTTGTCCAAAATCAGCAGTGATGGTGGTACCAAAGGCACAATAGATCTCTCACAGCCACGTAGGCCTCTAGTGGTGTTGGCACCAAAATGGATAGTTGCTCTTCCATAAGCAGTGATAAAATGGATCGACTGATGTCACCAAGGAAGTAGCTGCCCTCGATAGAGTCAACTGCTCAGCTCTTTGAGAGCCACTGTGAGCTGGTTCTGGGGAGCAGCAAGCCAAACAGTGCACTCTACCATCAGTGCCAAAATGGCCTTCTGCTGCAGAGAAGTTCCATTTTGAGGGCTTCAGAGAAGTTGATGCAGTCTTCTTATGCTTCAGAGGACAGGAGTGGTCAGAGCTATTATGCCTTGAAGAGGATGGCCCTGATGAAGAAAATCTCCTATGGTCTCTGTCTGCTGGCAAGACTGGGAGAGCACTCCTAGAAGGAGTGGTCAGTGATCTCCCTTTTACCATTCAAAGGGATTCTGATGCTGGGAGAAGCCTCCAGGAAAATTATATCCAAAGTATTCTTCTCTCTGCTTCTTCATTCTAGATTTGAAGCCCCAGCAGATCGGATACCTATCTCTAATATGAATCTAACCCAAAACTTCAAGCAGTGAGAGTGTAGGCCACTAACAGACATTGGTTTATGACAGTCAGAGCAGGGCTTAAAGCCAGGGGACTTTGGCATAGGTTCTACACGATAGGTGTGGACCAGAGGCCTCCGGAGCCTAATAAAAGAAAAGGGAAAAAAAATCAAATAAACAAGGATGTTCAAAGGGCAGAACAAGCACCATCAGTTTAAAAAGGCTAACTGTAAGCGACTTTGTCCACAGAGGACAAAGCTGTAAAGTACAGATATGCTCCGACTGGACCACAGACAGTAAGAAGGAACTGAAGGAGGGGGTGGGAAAGCTCCTCTTATTATAGCCTCAGGTGGGAGCATGAAGAAACCAGGGCACAAATGGGGCTGCTCCTGTGGGTACCACCAGGGAAAAGTATTCAGTATCAGTGCATAAAATGAGCACACACCTTCAGAATAATGGACAAAGGCAAGCACTCAAAGAAGAACTTACCCCTTCACGCTTCCTTCTGTCCTTATCACCTTCACCCACCTCTAATTACCTTCTATCCCTGTTTTTGTCTTAAGCAACTTTTAAGAACATAAGAATGGCCATACTGGGTCAGGCCAATGGTCCATCTAACCCAGTATCATGTCTTCCAAAAGTGGCTGGTGCCAGATGCTTCAGAGGGAGTGAACAGAACAGGGCACTTTATCGAGTGATCCACTCAGTCATCCAGTCCTAGCTTCTAGCAGTCAGAAGTTTAGGGACACCCAAAGCAAGGGGTTGCATCGCTGACCATCTTGGCTAATAGCCATTGATAGAAAAGTTCACGGAGAATAGGTCTAATTCTTTTTTTAACCCTATTATAAGTTTGGCCTTCACAACAAGTTCCACAGGTTCACTGTGTACTGTATGAAGAAGTACTTCCTTATGTTTGTTTTAAACCTGCTGCCTATTAATTTCATCAGGTGACCTCTGGTTCTTTTATTACGTGAAGGGGTAAATAACATTTTCTTATTCACTTTCTCCACACCATTTGTGATTCTTATATCCTGTCTCCCCTCAGCAGTCTTTGTCCAAGATGAACAGTCCATCTTCTTAATCTCACTTCATGAAAACTGTTCCATGCCCCTAATCATTTTTGTTGCCCTTCTCTGTACTTTCCCCAATTCTAATATATCTTTTTTGAGATGGGGTGACCCGAACAGCATTCAGTATTCAAGCTCTGGGCATACGATGGATTTCTATAGTGGCACTGTGGTATTTTCTATCTCTATGTCCCTTTGCTAATGGTTCCTAACATTCTGTCAGGGTTTTTTTGCTTTGTTTTGTTTTTTTTTAAACTGCACATTGAGCAGATGGGTTTTAGAGGACTATCCACAATGACTCCAAGATCTTTTTGGAGTGGTAACAGCTAATTTAGACCCCATCATTTTTTATGTACAGTGAGTATTTCTTTTTTCCAGTGTGCATTACTTTGCACTTAGCAACATTGAATTTCATCTGCCATTTTGTTGCCCCCTCCCCCAGTTTGTCAGATCCCTTTGTAACTTTGCAGTCAGCTTTGGACTTCACTATCTTGAGTAATTTTGTGTCATCTGCAGATTTTGGCACCTCACTGTGTACACCCTTTTCCAGATCATTTATGAATATTCTGATGTTCCATGTGGTTTTCCTTGCTTCTTTTCTATCCCTCTCTAGATTCAGGAGATTGGTATGCTTCCCTAAATTTATAGGATGCCTACTTCCATGTGGCAATTTGCCTTGGCCAAAGGCAGTTCCTAAGGCTTGTGATAGGTGGAAAAACTGTACCAGTTAACCATTCCATCCTTTGGACTGTCATCATATTTCACCAAATATGACTGTGGTGGCAGCCTGTCTCCACTGGGGGCATCCCTACCTGGACAGCTGGTTGGTATGGGATCACTCCTGTGATCAGGTAGGGACCAGTATCCATCCAATTCTCCATTTATTCAGCAGCTTGTGCCTGAAAACAGACAGAGAAAATCCAATTAGATGATGAGTTCATTGGGGTGGTCCTGGATTCGACCTCAGCCAGGGCTTACCTGCCTCTTCCCAGGTTCCTGTCTATTAGCAGCCCTCTGTGTGTCATTCAGAGAACACCCATGAATCACAGTGAGGAATTGCCTCAGGCACGTAGGTCACATGGCTGCTTGTATATGTGACCCCTCACGCTAGGCTGCACTTCTGGGGAATGCAGACATGGCTCAAGTCAATCTACCACGCTTATGTTCACAAACTGGACAAGTTAGTATTCATCCCAGACAGGGTGTTACTGTCTCTGAATTGTTGGATGAGTCAGGACAATATGTGAGGGGAAAAATTATTCTCTCCATTTCTCCCTCCTATGACTTTGATGACAGATGCTTCAGCCATGGGGTTGGAGAGCTCATTTGGGTGATTTCAAGCTCAGGCCTTGTGGGGCACCCATGAGGCAAGGTTATATATAAACATTCTCGAATTTTATGCAATATTCCAAGCATGGCAACAGTTCCTGCCACACATTCAGGGCCATCAAGACATCTCACCTGCTGGGAGTTCAGAATAGCTTGGTAGACCACATGAGCAGGTCCTTCAGTCTGGATCGTGAATAGTTTCTCAATATAGCTGTTACAGGATTAATGTTTTGGTTAAGATAATTTTTGACAGTGGATCACAGCTCAACAAAACAGAAAATGTCCCCAGTTCTGTCCAAGAGTAGGTCACAGGCTGCTTTCCTGTATGCTTTGCTGTTCCTGTGAGACATAGGCTTGCTGTATGTGTGACACACTTTCCCCATGTTATTTTCAAGCTGAAGCAAGAAAGAGGCAGAACAATCCTCATGGCTCCAGCCTGGACAGGGCAGCCTTGTGCTTGGACCTGCAGAGGCTATCCACCCAAGAACCCTTGCGTCTGCCATGAAGAAAAGACTAGATATCCCAGAATCTCGGGCAAGTGTTGCATCTCAGGTGCTACACCTCACAATGTGGTTCATCCATGGTTAAACGTAGAGGAGGGGCACTGGTCAGTGTCAGTCCAGACTCTCTTGCTTGATAGCTGGAAGCCTTCTACAAGAGTTACTTACCTTCTTAAATTGAAGCATTTCTCCATCTGGGCAGCTAGCCACAGTGACTTTCCTACACAGCCCAAAGTCTAGAATTCTTTGAATCATTTTTTACATCTCAAAGAGTCAGGTCTGGTAGTTAGTTCTATTAAGGCACACCTGGCAGCAGTTTCAGCTTTTCACCCATGTATTTATGGTAATAGTGTTCTCTCCAATCCTATGACAATCAGATTCCTAAATTAGGCTGTTTCACCTGTCAGGGGTCCAGCTCCACCTTTGGATTTAAATATAGTCCTGTCTGCCATTATGTGGGTCGTCCATTTGAGCCCTTAGGTTCCTGCTTTTTGTTATACCTCTTAGCAAAAGTGGCCATCTCAGTGGGCATCAGTTCTGCTAGAAGAGTGGGAGAACTTTTGCATGACTGGTAACAGATTCCCCATATATTATATTCTACACGGACAAGGTGCAGCCTAGGCTGCAACGTAAGGATTCCCCACCCCCCCCACCCCCCGATGGTATCTGATTTCCACCTGAATCAGTCTATATACTTGTAGGTCTTTTTTCAAAAGCCACATGCTCACAGGGATGAATAAAAGCTGTATACTTTAGATGTGCGCTGAGCCTTAGCATTTTACCTAGACAGAGCAAAGTCCTTTGGAATGTCTTCCCAGTTCTTCATATCCTATGCAGGTTGAATGAAAGGTCATCCTATTACAGCTGAATGACACTCTAAATCAGAGGTGGGCAAACTACGGCCCACGGGCCACATGTGGCCCATGGGACCATCCTGCCCAGCTCCTGAGCTCCCGGCCGGAGAGGCTAGCCCCCGGCCCCTCCCCGGTTGTCTCCCTCCGGGCAGCACTCTGGGCGGCGGGGCTGCGAGCTCCTGCGGGGCAGCACGGTGGTGTGGCTGGCTCTGGCCAGGTGGTGGGGCTGCCAGACATGCTGCTCTGAGCGGCATGGTAAGGGGGCTGGGGCGTTGGATAAGGGGCAGGGGGTCAGTTGGATGGGGTAGAGGTTCTGGGGTGGAGGCGGTCGGGGAACGGGGGGGAGGTTGGGTAGGCATGGGAGTCCTGGGGGGCCTGTCGGGGGCGGAGTGTGGATAGGGGTTGGGGCGGTCAGGGAGCAGGGGGGGATGGATAGGGAGTGGGGTCCTGGAGGGGCGGTTAGGGTCGGGGGGTCTTGGGAGGAGGCATTCAGGGGACAAGGAGCAGGGGGGTGGTTGGAGGTTCTGAGGGGGGCAGTCAGGGGACGGGAAGTGGGAGGGGTCAGATAGGGGGCGGGGGCCAGGCTGTTTGGGGAGGCACAGCCTTCCCTACCCGGCCCTCCATACAGTTTTGCAACCCCGATGTGGCTCTCGGGCCAAAAAGTTTGCCTGCCCCTGCTCTAAATGGATACCAGCTACATTGTTATGTGCTATGCTGCCAAAGATAGCTCGTCATCTGTGAAGTTATTAGTATGCAGTGTTGTTGTAGCCACGTTTGTCCCAGAATATTAGAGAGACAAGATGGGTGAGGTAAAATCTTTTACTGGACCTGGTCAGAGCACTCCTGCTTTCATGGCATTTGTGGGCAATGTCCCTACTGTAGATGTGTGCAGAGCAGCAATGTGGTTCTTAAGTGTTCCTACAAAAACTCTTGTGATGAGACTCCTAGCCGCAACTCCATTAATAGTGGCTTGGGAATCACCTATGGCGTAATGGACATATACAAATACTCGAAGAAGTGATTCCTCACTTTCTTGTAACTGTTTTCTTCGAGATATGTTGCACATGTCTATTATATGACCCACCCTCCTTCCCCAACTCATTGTAGTCTATCATTAGGATCCCTGCACGAAGGAACTGAAGGAGTGGTGGGATGGATCCAGCTTTTATACTCTCAGTTGGAAGCACAAAGCAATTGGGATGTGTGTGGGGCTGCCACTACGGGTACTGCTTGGGAAATCTTTGGCATGGGCGCAAGACGCATGCACACTTATGGTGTAATGGATATATATATGCAACACATCTCAAACAATGGTTACAGAAGGCGAGTAGCTGTTTCTTTTTCACTGGTAACTAGAGTTCTTAGAGTAGATTTTTCAGTACAGGTTCACACACTTGGGGTGCACATGTGCACACAACAGAAGGCAGAATCCTCAGACAGGCCCTGACCACAGGGTAGTCTGGGGGACCTGTATTGAAAATCCTCAAAGGAGAAGGTTTCTTCAGGAAACCCAAGAAAATTAAATATAAAAGCTGTTAATGTAATCGCAGGGCTACTTACATTATGTTAGGGATGTGTGAAGAAAAATTTTAGGTTCTCACAGTAATACTAACGTTTATTATTGAGTAGACTGCTCATTGTATTCTCTTGTATATTTTGTTTAAATTTGCGAACTTAACAATGCATTAATACAGCCTTTTACACTTTGTGCGTGTATGTATCATAGAAATCTTTTTATATGCTTGTGTGGTGCATGTTTATTCAAGATGAAGTGTGTTCCACCCAATGTTGGGCACATTAGAAGTCTGATGTAACTGCAGCAACGATATGTGGCTAGATAGAGAGTGAGTAGTACTCTAACTGTACACTTGAGGGCTCTGTAGACTGTGAGGAATGATGCAGAAGCAATTACAGTTGAAGACTATTTTAGGTAGATTGGTGCATTGTACCTGTGCAGGGTTTAATGTTGGCTGGGCTATTTGGCTATTTGCCATAATTGGCTTTCCATTCCTTTGATTGGAATCATAGATAAAAATTTGCCAATCCACTTTGTTGGCTGAAAGTATTAGAAAAGTAATCCATCTTTTAAAACTGTCCTAGCAAAATCATAAGGTATAAAAAATTCTTTCTAGGATGGGATTAATGAGAACTGTAAAGCTTAAATAATTTTAAACAATTTTCTAAGGGAAAAAAGCTAGTCTAGGCAGTATGAAGGCATAAGCACTTATATGCTTTTTCCATTGTGTGTAAAAATATCTTGCATGTGCTCTTACAATGTATATGTATGTATGTGTGTGAAATTATATAATAATTCTTATTTAATTTGCCTTATGTTCAGAATATTTAAATATATTGAAAATGTTTTATTTTTCCTAGGGGATCAGAGCACGTATTTTGGAAACACTTGTTATGCTTATTCTTCTTGGGCTGCTTATCTTTGGAATAGTGTGGGTGGCGTCAGCTCTCATTGACAATGATGCTACCAGTATGGAGTCTTTGTACGGTATGGAATATTTTTAAAAATAAGTTTAGCTGTGTACAGCATAGAAGTTGATGTTTTCAATTAAAATTCATTTATAGTAAATCCCCATACTGCATTAATTTTTTTTACTTTGAACAAATGTAACCCATTCCCAATCAGTACTTGATTTTTGCATTCAGCTAGTGTTTTTACATGATTCTTATGGCAAACTGAGGAAATTCAGCTTTCTTGTTCAGAGTGTCTACATACCTAATGTTAGAAGTAGGTTCTTCAAGTAGCTTTTAAGATACTTGGCTTTTCTTCCTAAAGTGTCAAGGAGATTGTTGTCCACAATTTTATAAACTGCTTAATTCTTGATTTACTTTTTAAAATCGTATTGTGCAATCCTGAAAAAGTCATTTCCTTAAATTGTTCTAACTTAAGGAAAGATCTAAGTTTAAGCCAGTCAGACTCAAAAGTAAATTTTCTTAGTGTTTGCTAACTACTAGTAAATAGATTCAAATAGAACATAAACAGCATATATTTAATAGGCTGTCACTCTTGAAAATTTCCTTTACAGATCTTTGGGAATTCTACCTCCCTTATTTATATTCCTGTATATCGCTGATGGGATGTTTATTACTTCTCTGTAAGTATTTTTCGGACTATTGTAGAAGAAAAGTAATATTTTTAGGTCATAGGAGGTTCAGGATTACTTTACTGCATATAACTTGAGGATGAAAAAAGAGTGAATTAGAGGTATTATGACACTTTCCCATGTGCTTTTTTCACTTAGATTTTTTCTCAATTTGTGTTCCCATGCAGGTTTTTCTCTTTAAAACTTATACCTCAAACTTTTGGTTCTTGAAATATGTAAACAAATAGAATTAACATCTTTCATCTTAGGACCTCAGAACCTCAAAGCAATTTGCAAATGAAATGAACTAATCCTCATGCTGCTTACAAGGTATCCACATTTGTACAAAGTGTGCGGGAAAAAACCAGCATTGCACAACAAGTCAGGGACAGGAATTGATCCAGAACTCAATCTCATGTAATAGTCATTAGGCAGTTCTCCCTCCTTTGTGCCTGAAATGTCTCCTTATGTACCCAGAAAGGAAAATCCCTGACCCACTGGCCATGGTGACCTGGGTTCTGGCCAGTCTTACTGGTGGATCATTTGACTATTGTACATCCAGTCACTACCTCTGATCGGCCAGGGCCACTTAGAGTTTGACTCTCTCCCCCTTTGGGGAGGAATGGTGATGTAAAGCTACAGATCCCAGTGAGAGCCCACAGTTACCTTATAATTTGAACCATGTTTCTCTGCAGTTACTAAGAAAGGGAGAGTGGCCTTCTCCTTTTGACTGTCATGAGTTTTGTCTGAATTCTAGATAAAAAGTGTACAGCCATTGTGGGAATTCTGTAATTGGCTCACTACAAAGGACAGGGCCAGCAATTGTCACTTTATCAGACCTGAAGAACTTTGGATTTAGCTGTCTGATTTTAGGCACCAAGTCTGAAATTTTTTACATAACTCTTAAGGTTTGTACTGAAATACTGTTTAATAAAAATAGAGTGTAAAAGGAAAGGAACAACCCATTTCATTCTTCTGATACTCCTTGTTAAACAAGAATGCCTTTTCTAATAATGAACGTCATTTAGGTCTTCGCCTCTCCCACTTTCCAAATCATCACCTCCACCATCTCCCACATACATACACTGTTTGAAGGCAAAGGTGTTCTTCATGACCTTTCAGTACTGGAGATTTGTTACAACTGGCAGCAAATGGAGATACCTACCAAAATGTGTGAAAACGCCATTCTTGAGAACCACCTAACTTGTTGTTTTAAAATGCTTTTTGGTGGTAATGTCTTCATTAGTAGTGTATTAAATGAGAGGTGGTTTTAAAAATTTGTAAGAAATTTACTGAAGCTGTTATCAGCTTAATAAGATAGGAAGCAAAACTACATTTATGTATTTGTGTAAAGCCGCAGTTAACCATTTATTCAAAGTATATGGCAGCAGATATGTAAAGAGTAGCCAGCTTAAACAAATGAAGGGATCTTTGATTACATTCTACTCCATGCTGGTAAAAAGTTTTGGATCACCAGTTTATAATCTCAGAACCAGGCCCAGGGGATTGTTCAATATTCCGTGAAACCTGATATTTCTAGTGTGATGGTGGAGTACAGAGGTCTAACCAAAATGTAGCTGAAAAAGAAGAATATTCAGTTATAAGTAAGAATATGTTCATAATGTAGATATAATTGCTGTGCATTTTCTAATCAAGGTTATTTATATCTTTTCCTCCACAGTATGCACGCCAGTGGGGCTTTCACGAATGTTTACAGTGATGGGTCAGTTGCTGGTGAAGCCAACAGTAAGTACAATGTATTTCTACACTTTTGACAATATTTTAAAATAGAAGGTACAGTACCATAGCCATATTCAGACAAATTTCTTTTTGCAAAATACATTGCTTTCACATATTAAACAATGATAATTGATTGTGCTACTGGATTGCAAAACTTTCTGGTATCTGCACTTTAAAACCAATGCCCTATGTTTTACACAATGTGGCCCCAGTCTAGCAAAGATTTATACATGTGCTTAACTTTAGTAATCAAGTGACTACTAATATGCTTAAAATTAAGCATTTACATAAGTCTTTGTAGAATCAGGGCCTGAGTTGCTCCTATTGGGATTGATTGTAGAATATTTTTCATGTTTTTGTTTTTAAATGTCTATTTTAATTTATAATGCCCAATTCTGTAAATCATATGTAATTACTTATTCTAGAATCACTGAATTTATGCAGTCATATATACGTGGATAGTAACTTTGCTGTCTAATTCCACTAAGTTTTCATAATTTAGTATAGAAATATTGAATAGGTAAGAAATAGAACATCTTGGTTTCATAGCATCATATCTGTGCTCTTCATAAAAATTTTCTCTGGTGGTATTTGTTTTTTCCAACTTAACTGACTAGCTTAATATATTGTATACAATATGGTTGAATTAAACACTACATTATTGATATTTTTTATTTGCGGTAATGCCAACTGTGTGTTAGATACTTTCCAAACACTTAAAAAGGCTGGTCCCTGGTTTGAGGTGCTCATAGTCGAAGATCAAATGAGAGAGGTTTGGGAGGGGAAAAACAACAGAGAACTTATGTACTAGGGAACTTGGTTCACTGTAGGCAGTATGGCAGAAATGAATTTGTAAGAGGGACTTATATGTGGATGTGGTAGTGGCCTTATGTGTGAATTCAGGGAAGCTTATTCTATACATGAGTTCCGCATGAAAGAAGGCATGGAGATGACTGTGTGAGAGCATTAATTTTTTTCCATTTCATTGCCCAGTATTTTTGGGAATAAAATGACTGGTAAAACCCTACTTGTGACATTGGAGAGCATAAAGCATTTCCACACCTATTAAGTTTTTTAAGCTCAAGTGCTCTGTAGATACACAAAACCTAACAACGTCACTAAAATTACATGCTTTTTCACAACTTCACTGGCAATTTTGCCATTTGAAATGTCGGACTCTGTGAAAACTGTTTTGTCATGTAAACTTTACAGTAATTGTTTTTACAAACTCTGCAATTCTTCCTTTTTGTAGTCTAGTCAAATGTGAAGTTTGATAAGTTGTCAGCCATTTTTGATTTTTTTGTGCACAAAATGATTAAAAAAATATTTTTGGTGTAACTTAAATGACTGAATTTAGCTTAAACTCCTCTTAACCCCCCTTCCCCCTCCCTATTCCTTTGGACTGAGACTAATCAAGGTTTTAGACCAAAAGGAAAGTTATGGGAAAGTTAACCATGTGATTATAATTAGAGTTCTGAGTATCTTTAATCATAGACAATGTGATAATATTTTATGCAGCCTTCTTGTACCAGTAATGTTTATATTTTCTTCAAAAGTAGCTTTAATCCAAAAAGTAGACTCATAAATTCTGGCAAGCAAGATATCCATTTAAATGAATGTGTTTATCAATTAGCATTTGCATTTCTAATTTCAGATCCTTGAAGACCTGGATGAACAGATATACATCATCACCTTAGAGGAAGAAGCAATCCAGAGGAGACTAAACGGTACATGTGTTGTGTAATATAATATTTAAACCAAAGAAAAACAGCACTTCCTGGTCTTGAGCATTCATTTCACCATAAAATAAGTAGGATCTCTTACCTTGTCCTTGGAAGCTGTAGGCTTTCACTCATCTAAACTATTCCATGCCCCTACTTGCACAGAACCATGAGGATCCTCCCTGTTTTATTTTATAATATCTGTTATTGGTGGTTTTCTGATCATGTTCAGGAAGTCTGTCTGTGATGTGAAGGCTCAGACTAATTGGCAACAAGTCAATTGTTTTGCCACTACAATCAAACATATTTCTAAAACGCTATAAGTAAATCCTTAGTCTAATTTGGAGAGGAATCCAGTTACTAATAAGATACTGGGTACTGTAAAGAGGAAGGATTTCTGCATTTTGTCAGTTTAGGAGATGAGTGCTCACTTGGTGATCCTTAATTTATTTTTTAATGAATTATTAGCTTAAATTTTACATACCAGAGCAGCTTTCCACAATCCAGAGTCTCCCAACAGAGAATTTTAAAGTAATCCATTACAGTAGGTTCAGAAAGTTTTAAGTAGTTCATGCTTTTTAGTGTAACTTTGCTCCTCGGCTGTGTCTTTCATGTGATCTCAAAGCTCTTCATAAACAGTTATTGGTGAAGTGCATCTGTATAATGTTGCAAACACTAAGATTTCAAAAAAAGTTGAGTCTATTAAAAAGCATGATTTTTTAAAATTTTTTGAAGGTTTACCTTTTTAATTGATCTGTTTTTAACCCTGTGATACATCCCCAACTTGTGTGACCATTTTCAGAGTGGAAAAAAGCCCTTATACGTAGGTTCTGCACCCAGCCTGCTGGTGTCTCACTCTAATCACTCATGGGAGGCTTTATTATCTTCCTCTCCTGCCAACTTCCTGTCAACGCCTTCCCGCAAACTCTGCTCTACTGGAGTTTTCCTCCATTTCCCTTCAGTCTTCTGCCCTCACTGACATTTCTCTTGCCCTATTTCCCTGCATTCTTACCTTCAGTCTTCACTCTACATTCCCTTGTCCCCTTGTTGTTTTCTGTTTGGGACATGCAGTGCTACCGTCTTCTCCAAGGTGTTGATAAATTGTATAATGAATTGGTTGACCACACTTCGGTTCGTTATACAGTATGCTCGAGACCAAATAATCAGTTTCTGTCTGGTTTATTAGTATGGTACAAGAAAAGGTTCTATAGGATACCAGTTTCTAAAGAGCAGTCCTGTGTAGCGATATTGCATTCACCTTACGCAGAAGATGTGCTCCCCAAAGTTATGTTCTTAGTCCTCTTTTTATACCTTACTCGTGCAACCCTTCTGCCAGTTGTAGTCGGCAGCAACAAGGGCTGGGTTCAGTATCTAGGGGTTCCTTTTCAATGGTACAACACAAAACCGGCTCGATCCCCCACTCATTAACCTGGGAGAATTACACACCACCCTTTGGGTGTCTCCGAGGCAACACTTCCCCTTTTTCAAGCACAGAGTCCGAGTGTAAAATAGGAATTTCTAATAAAAGGAGGGAAGTAACCTGGCATTAATTTGGGAAAACGCCACAAGCAGGATTCATAAACATAAAGCCATAAACAAAAGACCCACCCGAGAGTAGGTTGGGCAATGTCCCTTTGACTCAGGTTATTAAGTCCAGCAACTAAAAAATGCCCTTTTCTCCCTCCACCACACTGCACTCCCAGTTGTTGTCCTTGGTCCGGGACGACCCAGAGTTCAGAGGTGCATCTGTGTGAGCTCATCTCCCACTCTCTGCTGTTCTGGAACGTCTTGACACTTAACACAGCTCTCAGTGATGTCAACTTTGTGATTTCAGCTGTTAATGGGAAAACCTCATTGCTAGTGCAGACTGGGCAGTTTCTTGCATCAGAGACACTGTCCCAAAGCAGATCTAATGCTTAGGCAGCTTATCCATGATTTCAGTTCTATTGGTGTGCAACAAGACTCTCAGTTGAGTCTTAATCCTCTCTGTTGTTACACAGTGGAGAGAGAAATGATCAAATGGTGTCTAGGACCTTTAGGTGGGGCCCACACCATCAGGTACAAGTACCTGTCCGCACCCTCTGTCAACTCCATTGGGCTTTGGCACCCATATCCTCTGCCTACCACGTGCAATTTAGTTGAGGGTTAGTCCCACAATCAGGGTATGCTAAGCATAGTTCAGCTTCCCTTGATTCACACAACAAGAATAACAACACTTTAGTACCTTTGCCCCAACAGCAAAGTGACTTTTGATCCAACACCAGCCAAAAGTGATCATTTGGGAAAACAGCTCCATCATGCTGAGCCCCTCAGCATGGTGGGTGTGCCCATGCAAACAAGGTTGGCTCCTGAAGTCCCCTTCCTCAGTTCATCACTAGATGTCGGGGAGAGCTCATTTGGACTCTGCTTACACATGTTTACCAGTAAAAGGTACTATATACCTCACCTGAAACTGGATTCAATTAATCAACTTTTTACCTTGTTTGTTTCTGGTACCAAGGTGTACCCTTTATCTTTTGTTCGAAAACTCATACATTCCACATACTAAGAGGCATGAAGATACCTTCTAGGCCTGTGCCAGGATGGATAGATTTGTGAGGGTAACACCTTTTCTCTTGCTATGAGGAAACAATTGTATATCATTATGTTGACAGTTTTCCTATCTACTTAAACCAAAGTTTACTTCAGCTAATGCAAGGTGATACGGAATACTTAGCATAAGTGAACAGGACTATAATAAAGGTACAAGCCAATTTGGACTAGATAACTGCTATTTTAATGTTTAATAATATGCATATTTAAATGCTTGGAATAAAAGTATTGTGGGTAGTATTGTGAGTACAACCTGGCTCCCATCGATGTAAACGCCCTACTACACCGACATAATAACTCTACCTCCATGACAGGCATAGGGCTTATGTTGGTGTAGTTAGGGTGATGTAGTGTCCATGTAGACACTGCGGGTTTCTTGTATTGGCTGTTGGCTGCCATTTTCGTCAAGTGAAATTGACAAGAAAGCCCGGCGCCAGCTCCCAGCCAGGTTGCTGCCCAGGCTCCATGCTCTGAGTCAGGCTACTCAGGCCGGCTGGGCTCCCTGCTCCCCAGGGGGAGTCGTGCTGCCCCTCGGGGTCCTGGCTTCCTGCTTCCTGCAGGGAGCCTGGGTGCTGTCCAGACTATGGGCTCCCTGTCCCTCACTGGGAGCCTGGTTGTACTGAGACTCCCAACTACCCACGCCCCGGAGGATCTCCCCGCCAGGGGCAGGACTCCCTTCCTCCCCTCCTCACCTCTCCCTGGGCTTTCGGCTCTCCGCTCCCCACTGGGAACCTGGAAGCCACCCAGTTTCTGGGCATGGAGTTCACTGCTGGGTGCAGCTGGGCTCCCAGTGGGGAGCCAACAGCCTGGGAGGCTGCCCATCCAGCTGGGCTTCCTGAGTGGGGACCCGAGGGCTGGGGGGCAGCTGCTGGGCTCCGAGCAGGGAGCAGGAGCCGAAAGCCTGGGGACAGCCAGGCTCCCAGCAGGGAGCTGAGAGTCCAATCTCTTTCCCCCCGCCCCCACTGCCCCTCTTAAGTCATCGGAAGCACAGCTGATGAGGAAGCACACCACCGACAGAAGGAGGGTAGTGTGGACATGCCGTCAGTTCCAAAGGGCAATTCATAGATTGAATTATGGGGATACTCTGTTTCTGAACTCTTTTCCTTTTATGGAATTTAGGAATTCACTCCCCATCCTGGTCCAAAATAGCTGAGATTACTGGCCTTCTGATCACATTGCAGTACCCATATGTCTGCATAGGCATTTCAGGCAGGTTTAGAGTATACTGCTGTACTATAGTGTTTACAGCAGCTGCTGCATAGATGAGCTTTTTAGACCCATAACACACAAAGGTGTGTTCAGTGAATCTCTTTGAAGCTATGATGGGGTAATTATAATTGTTCTTGGTGTTTGATGTTCGCTAGTAACTGTAAAATGTTTGTTGCTGAATATTTCATGTTGTCATGAAAATGTTTATGGTATGTACAGAAACTTTATGGAGAAATGGCCTTTTAGTTGTTCAAGTATTCATTACAGTTTGCTTAGAATAACATCAACTATTCACCAAGAGAATATAATAGGAAGGCTAAAAATGATATTTTGGATGTTGGTTTTCTCCTGCTCACAAGGCTGTGCAACTATATTATAAATGATTATTTGTTCGTATTATCTGTTCCCAGCAGTGTCCAATACATGGTAGATGTTATACAGGTACAGAAGCAGGTCTAGTCCCTGTTTGTAGTTGCTTACTCTCCAAGTATAATCTAAATATTATAGAAACATTCACAGCATATAATAAAAAGTAAGGGAAAATTAATACAACTTAATTCAGGTGCCGATTAGAGGTTATTTGTGAGGCCCAGAAGAAGTTTATAATTTAAAAACAAACCACTCCTAAATCATTTCCATCATTGTGTGCTTTGGACTGTAAGCTTTTTAGAATAGGTACTGTCTTTATTTTTGCATAGTGTCCAGTGCCAAGCATATTTTTGGTGCCAATCAGATAACACCTACACAGTCTTCAAAAAAGACAGCTCAGTGATGTAATAAAAAGTCACAGTAAAAACTGCATTATAACTGATAAGGGTTGTAAGGAAAATTATATTTATAGGAGCTTGTATTGATATTTTGGGGAAAAGTCAAGAAGTAGTAATGTCCTTTCAGTAGAGATAAGAAAAACCACCTTATAGCCACAAGTAAAGTGATCAGTGAGCAAAAACTTCATTAATTGAATGGAATGAGGATTTCCCACCACTGTACAAGTGGTAATATTATAATCCAGTAACACTGAGTTTTTACTGTGTATAAGTAGGATCAAAAGTGACATATTGTACACCAATTATCTTTCAGATTGTGGGGAAATTAATTGCACTAAATATACTTACGAAATATTAAATTAATGTAGTAGAAAGAATACGATGATGGAAGTACCAGTGAAAATGGATGAATTTCGCTGAGCCAGTAGCTCAAGTGTGAGCACGGAAATAGGGTTTGGGTGGAGAGATTTTTATATAAAGCAAGCAATTTTTCATTCTTAATTTTTTTGCCATACTTCATTTAAAGTACAATTTAGATAGAAACCTCATTTGTGTGGCAAGTGCTAGAGATTGTGGAAGCTTTGTTTTTGCCTTACAAAGGTATCTTAATACTTACAAATAGAAGAAAAGAAACTCTCTATTTTTAAAAGTTTTTTTTACAAGGTTTTTAGTGTTGGGGAATTGGATCTTAAAATCACAGCAATGAATTTAAACAAAATATTCTTAGTTTTTGAACAAAAAGAATTATTTTCATTTTAAACAACTTCAGTTATACTAATTATAATTCCTTAAAGCATGTGCACTTTTGGTTCCAAGACAAGATTGCAGGGAAATTCTTCTAGGTCTGTTTCAAAAAATGTGTTTTGTTTAGTAACTCACCTTTACCACATGATTTTTTCTTTTATAAAAGTGGTGTATATGGTAAGCTGCTATGCTGATTGTAGCATTGTAAAATTTGACTCTTGGACACTGGAGATCAAAATTTGTGATTTTCAGATATACCACTGAGACTGCCTAAGTGAATTTGCTTTTGTTGCAGTAACAAATACCTGAGATAATGCATTATAATGTAGACTTGCAGTAACTATGACACAGCAGCTCTTCAGCAGCCTTACTAGTGGTAATATTAAGCGTACTTTCCCAATTAATGGATTTAATCTAAGTAAGCATCCTAGTTAGTTAATCAGTGAAGCAATAAAAAGTGTTCTGAAAAATATACTCCATAAGTGTTACAAATTGAAGTGTTTGCGACTAAGTTGCAGTAGACTAAATTTTCCATAAATCCTTCCATATTTTTAAAATATCTAATTGTAGTATTACACAATTTTAATTATGAATTATGAATATTAATTCCTTTATACCTTCTTACAAGTAAACTTATATGTCTCATTAATGAACAGCCAGAAGTCATAGGGAAAAAAAAGTTTGACAATTCTGATATCTACCCTAACATTTTTAGTTGTTGAAGAGATACTGGGAAAGTGTTTCTGTTTCCAGCATATAATGTTTCAATACCCACATCACTTGTACAGAAAAAGAATAAAGCTGGGACTTTTTTTTTTATATTAAGAGGAAAAAAAAAGTTGCCTTTAGCTGTTAGTTTTCCTGAATCCAAAGAGACGGGTGGAGCAGGATCAAAAATACTTACGTGATCAAAGTTATTGGCTCTGAAGGATCCTTACCTATGTAAGAAAGATGAAAGGTGGTGTTTTTATTCCACGCTAGTAACAGTGTAATTTTGAACTAATTGGTGTTGAACTGCCAATCACCTAGGGGGAATGCAAATAGATACTCTTACAGTTTCCTTTGAGGTACTGAAATCTTACGTTGGGGCTGGAAGAAAAACAGAATAATACTGTTAAATTGACCTTAAATGAGCTGCTTTGTGGTTTTCTTGGAGAATCCCTTCTAATTTTTCATAACTAGTCCAAACAAGTTTTGTCTACAAATTTGATTTATTGGCTAGACAATGCTGACATTGAACTTTGTGCATGTTTGAAATAAATTAATATGTTGTAGAGCTTTAAGTATTTAGCTGCATCCTCATCAAATGGTATTTTGACTGATCTAAAACTTTGCCTTACTGTCTCCTTTGTAAAATATGATTCTTCTGTAGAATAACCAGTTACTTGCCATCACTTTTAAGGAAAAATTACAAGAGCTGTGTCACATGAATGACTCCTATTTTCTATCAGGGTAAATATTAAGGGTGTAATGCAGCTACCATGGACGTTGGAAAGACTCCCTTTGATGTCACTGGAAGTTGTGTTTGAGCCTTAAAATTCTGTATTAAAAAAATAAAAATACATAGCTTTTGAATAGAGGTTGTTCCCAATGATCTCCAAGTACATTGCAATGAAAGAAAAGTATCAAGTGGTAATTTTAACTTTTGTACAAAAAATTAATGGGGCCTGAATTTCAGCCTTAAAGTCAGAATTTTGCTGTTGACTTCATTGGAGCCAGGATTTCACACTAAAAGTACTTGTTAACTGAATAGAAGTTATTCTGTAAGTCTGGTACCTTACAAGAGAATCAGACAATGTTTTAGACCTCTCAAACTAACACTTAGAATCCTAGAATATCAGGGTTGGAAGGGACCTCAGGAGGTCATCTAGTCCAATCCCCTGCTCAAAGCAGGACCAATCCCCAATTTTTGCCCCAGATCCCTAAATAGCTCCCTCAAGGATTGAACTCACAACCCTGGGTTTAGCAGGCCAATGCTCAAACCACTGAGCTATCTCTCCCCCTGCTATCTCTCCACTTCAAGAGCATACAGCAAAATAAAACCTTACGAAACTAAAGGCCATTATAAATTTAAAAACTTAGATTTATTTTTAGAAAGTGGATTGGAAACATGAGAAATTAGATTCTTATGATCCACATAATTCAGGAAATCTAGAATAAAGAGAAGACAGATTTGTACTAAATACCTTTTACAGGTCTTATTTATTGTTCAGCCCCTATCACTAGGCTTTTTATGGGTTCAGTGTGACTTCCAGATACACTCGTGTAACTCTCAGTCATGTCAGTGGGAGTTTATGCATATGCAAGGATAGAATTGGGCTTCTTGCTAAGGAAGAAAAGGTTTTTAAATTTGTATCTAGCAGTAGATACAAAACTTAAGCATGTTAATTTAAAACAGAAGATAAACTTGTTCCAGCAGAAAATTACTGGTTGAAACACATATTTGGATAAATGTTTAACCATATTGAAATTAAGCCATATCAATATTCTGTAATAAAAAAGGTCAGTGTGTTTTGAGATTGTGTCCTCACAAGACATGAGATACCACAGTGCTCATGGTATAAGAACCTGAATAGTATGTATAAAACTAGTGAGGTTGCATTTGGAATGTTTCAGAGCAGCAGCCGTGTTAGTCTGTATTCGCAAAAAGAAAAGGAGTACTTGTGGCACCTTAGAGACTAACAAATTTATTTGAGCATAGGCTTTCGTGAGCTACAGCTCACTTCATCGGATGCATTCAGTGGAAAATACAGTGGGGAGATGTTTATACATAGAGAACATGAAACAATGGGTGTTACCATACACACTGTAACCAGAGTGATCACTTAAGATGAGCTATTACCAGCAGGAGAGCGGGGTGCGGCAGGGGGGAAACCTTTTGTAGTGATAATCAAGGTGAGCCATTTCCAGCAGTTGACAAGAAAGTCTGAGGAACAGTGGAGAGGGGGAAATAAACATGGGGAAATAGTTTTACTTTGTGTAATGACCCATCCACTCCCAGTCTCTATTCAAGCCTAAGTTAATTGTATCCAGTTTGCAAATTAATTCCAATTCAGCAGTCTCTCGTTGGAGTCTGTTTTTGAAGTTTTTTTGTTGAAGTATTGCCACTTTTAGGTCTGTAATCGAGTGACCAGAGAGATTGAAGTGTTCTCCAACTGGTTTTTGAATGTTATAATTCTTGACGTCTGATTTGTGTCCATTTAGTCTTTTACTAGAGACTGTTCAGTTTGACCAATGTACATGGCAGAGGGGCATTGCTGGCACATGATGGCATATATCACATTGGTAGATGTGCAGGTGAACGAGCCTCTGATATTGTGGCTGATGTGATTAGGCCCTATGATGGTGTCCCCTAAATAGATATGTGGGCACAGTTGGCAACAGGCTTTGTTGCAAGGATAGGTTCCTGGGTTAGTGGTTCTGTTGTGCGGGGTATAGTTGCTTGTAGGTATTTGCTTTAGGTTGGGGGCTGTCTGTAAGCAAGGACTGGCCTGTCTCCCAAGATCTGTGAGAGTGATGGGTCATCCTTCAGGATAGGTTGTAGATCCTTGAAGATGTGTTGGAGAGGTTTTAGTTGGGGGCTGAAGGTGACGGCTAGTGGCGTTCTGTTATTTTCTTTGTTGGGCCTGTCCTGTAGTAGGTGACTTCTGGGAATTCTTCTGGCTCTGTCAATCTGTTTCTTCATTTCCGCAGGTGGGTATTGTAGTTGTAAGAATGCTTGATAGAGATCTTGTAGGTGTTTGTCTCTGTCTGAGGGGTTGGAGCAAATGCGGTTGTATTGTGGAGCTTGGCTGTAGACAATGGATCGTGTGGTGTGGTCAGGGTGAAAGCTGGAGGCATGTAGGTAGGAATAGCGGTCAGTAGGTTTCCGGTATAGGGTGGTGTTTATGTGACCATCGCTTATTAGCACTGTCGTGTCCAGGAAGTGGATCTCTTGTGTGGACTGGTCCAGGCTGAGGTTGATGGTGGGATGGAAATTGTTGAAATCATGGTGGAATTCCTCAAGGGCTTCTTTTCCATGGGTCCAGATGATGAAGATGTCATCAGTGTAGCGCAAGTAGAGTAGGGGCATTAGAGGACGAGAGCTGAGGAAGCGTTGTTCTAAGTCAGCCATAAAAATGTTGCCACACTGTGGGGCCATGCGGGTACCCATAGCTACAGGACAGGCCCAACAAAGAAAATAACAGAACGCCATTAGCCATCACTAGTTCATCATCTGGATCCATGGAGAAGACCTAAAAGTGGCAATACTTCAACAAAAAAACTTCAAAAACAGACTCCAACGAGAGACTGCTGAATTGGAATTAATTTGCAAACTGGATACAATTAACTTAAGCTTGAACAGAGACTGGAAGTGGATGGGTCATTACACAAAGTAAAACTATTTCCCCATGTTTATCCCCTTCCCTCCCCTCCCACTCCCCACTGTTCCTCAGACGTTCTTGTCAACTGCTGGAAATGGCCCACCTTGATTATCACTACAAAAGGTTTCCCCCCCGCCACCCCCCCGCTCTCCTGCTGGTAATAGCTCACCTTTAGTGATCACTCTGGTTACAGTGTGTATGGTAACACCCATTGTTTCATGTTCTCTATGTATATAAATCTCTCCTCTGTATTTTCCACTGAATGCATCCGAAGAAATGAGCTGTAGCTCACGAAAGCTTATGCTCAAATAAATTTGTTCGTCTCTCAGGTGCCACAAGTCCTCCTTTTCTGTTTGGAAAGTTGTGTATAGTTCTGATTGCCGTTAAGGGTGCTTCAGCAAAGTACTCAATGCAGACCACCTGTGCCACCACAACTTCAGTCCAGTGTCACTTTAAGCAGCTTGAGTCACGCCTTTGTTTCTGTAGGATACCACACAGAGAATCATGATTTCTATTGGGACTCTTTAATAGTGTTAGATAGGAAACATTCTCCTTTTGAAAAGGAATGAGGAGTGACTCATAAAGACATACCAAATTCTGGATGGAGTAGACAAGATACTTACTATAGCAAAAGCCATATATATGGTGTGTCATGTGTAACCAGGTTTTTGTGCATAGAGGTCTTTGGGAGTATAATGGTCTGCTTCCTACTCCACCTTCCAGAAGGGACAGTATCATGGGATGAGCCACATAGTGGATGGGGGGAATGAGTCTAGTGGTAGCTTACTCCCCGCCCGCTCTCCACCAGCCCTTAGACACACAAGGAACCGTATCTCCTGATTTCTCCAGACTGTCCTTGTTTCAGTTCGTCATCAAGGATAGAATGATTTCAGTGTGTTTTTGACTTACGGGAATTGAAATATCCAAACTTTTGCTCTAATTGCTAATTTAATGTTCAAGGTATAAAGGTTGAAATACCGTGGTGACAAGTACAGTATTAAAACAGAGAGAGATGAATGACAGAACTACCACTTTTTTTTTTTTTTGGAAGGGCTACTTTTCATAAAAAGAAAAGGAGTACTTGTGGCACCGTAGAGACTAACCAATTTATTTGAGCTTATGCTCAAATAAATTGGTTAGTCTCTAAGGTGCCACAAGTACTCCTTTTCTTTTTGCGAATACAGACTAACATGGCTGTTACTCTGAAACTTTTCATAAAAAGCGATCAAGGAACACAAATACAAGAAACAATCCATAGACATAGACAAGTCATGATATCCTGCATAAATAGCTCTAACATAAGGCCCCAGTTGTGCTGTCAAACACACAGAGCCAACAAGTGGGCATGAACTTGAGCAAAGGAAGGCAGATGGCTAAAATTATATAAACTATTTCTTTTTGTACAGAATATTTTAGAAGGGAATCAACTATAAATGGTCACAACAGGACTTGTTAGTACCTTCTTGTTGTTTTTTTAACTTTTAACACATTTGGTTAAATATTGAGGATAAAAAGGCATTGCAAAGAAAAGACTAGCATGATACTTAATGTCTTCCTTATGCAAATATAAGGAACTCCACTGAAGGCACAGTTCAGTTTTGTAAGAGGCTGTATGTGAAGCTGCTGTTTGCTGACGGTTCATAAAATCATTATTGTTGTTCTCTGTTGCCCATGTTCCTTGAACACAAAGACAAGGAGATCGTTCTCTCCTTTTGAAATGGTTACTCTTTAAAATAACTATGGTCAGTCTTACAGGCAGAGATCCATTTAATCTTCAAACGTAGTTGTAGAGAGTCACTGAATATATTGAAGGGACACCAGAGATTGTATTGCAGTGTTTGAATAATGGTATGTCACACCGTATTGAGACAACAGCACGATGTAGTCTTGCCATCCATCAGGCCAGTGTACCATAATTTTTGGCTTTCTGCAACACATTAAACACCATCTACTTTTCTCTCTCATTCCCTCTATGGCTGCTTAGGGATATAGGAAGGGTTCCCAGCAGATTGCTCTGTGGTGCCTCTGGTGTGGAAGACACCTCTTGCTCAACAAAACAAGAGGACTTCCAATCAAACCTATGTTTTATGGAAACTATTTTCAATCTCCCAAAGAGCCACTTGCAATTCTAGAACCAAAGGATGAGTATTGCTATTGTAAGATGACTGCTTATAAATGAAATATAAACAATGTTTTAATAGTTTCTCTTGTGGGAATATTAGTAGTCTGAAAAAATAAAATTCTCATGTCTTTGCCTTTGAACAGGTGTGTCTTCTACTATGGAGTACAATACAGTGGAGCTGAGACAGGAACTTGAAAATATGAAGAGCATGAAAACAAAATTAGGTAATATAGAGTTTATTTTGTATAGCTTCCTGTAGTTGGCAGTTTAATAAGAAGCCTTCTTTAGGGTATTAGATTAAATTTGTTCATGTGTGCACACCAAAATTATTTGCAGTTGACTGAAATCAGTTGTGATCCTAAGCCTCTGTTTGTAAGTATACTCCTTTGAGTTTCTACAGATAGAAAAGACAGCACATCATCATGGCACTTCATTAGCAAAGATGTTTAACAAAATAAATTGGAAAATGGACAATGGGAATTTTTGGTTTTGCTTTTTATATTTCTGTAGAAAGATATATTAAAATATCACTCCTAAAACAGAGACGCAGCTCAAACACCATAGCATCTAATATATCATTTGCATGCTTTTGATCATTTGGGACAAGTGAGACACGACTTTCCCCTCGATTTTTTAAAAACGAGTGATTTAACTGAGACTTTTTACAAAAATAATAAAACTCTTCATTTTTAAAACATACTGCTGCTGTTTCATTTCTTTACTTGTCAGGGGTGTCACCCTTTCATATGCAATGTTTGCTTCTTAAAATTGACATTTTCCAATTTACCGTATAGCATCCAAGAATGCAGTTATTACTATTTTAAGTGTAGGGAAATACTGCAGTATCCTAGATACCTGAGTGGTAAGTAAATGTTAATTTTTAGACTAAATGGTCATGTCCCGTATCTAATTTTTAAATTAATCATAGGTCTATATGCTGACTAACCTAAAACGGCAAGAGTAGGAGGACCATTCAGTATAAATGACTGTAATATGAGGCCCTACTTCATTCGCTATACTGTGGAAATAGCTGAGCCCGCAATATTAGGTTTCCACTGCAGCTTTGATTTTAATTAGCTGATTTGCACAGTCCACAATTTTGCATACATTTTGAATATGTGATTAGTGCTGCACTAACATTCAATCCCTGTAAAACGTAAAAGGCTAGGTGACTGGACTCGATTTCCACAGCAGTTTAAGACTTTAAATCTTCTGAATTTTATATTGTACCGGCCACTTTTTTTTTTCTAAATGAATGTAATATTGTTACAGCAAAATGTCTGGTTATCAAATAAATTAGCAGGCATAACATAATATTGGAGTGTTTAAGAAAAATTTGCTGGAACGGTATAAACAAGTAGGTCTACTCTGGCTTTTCCAAAATACCGCTGTTAATAAAGGTCCATTATTACTTTTCTGCGATTTTCCATGTTTTGTCAGCTGCAATTATTTGAAGATCATCCCGCGATTCAAGTAGGGCCTTACTGTAATACCTTTTTCTTTTTGGGTCCTATGAAGATCTACATACACAGCTTATGCTCCTTGTAATATCCTGGCATTTACTGTAACACTACCCTTACAGAACCGTGCTGGAGCATAGACCTATCCAAAAGGGCGTGAGGGAATAATGTAAGTTTCAAGTATGTGACGAGGTGTGCAGTACAAAATAAAAATTTGCAAACCATACTAGAGAAACACCAGTACAATTTGACAGCTTACGTTGATGTGTAACTGTAAGCATTAGACATAGATCAAAATAAAACGTGACCTACAGGAGCTCCATTGGCTTCCTTTAATGGGGCTTCTTGATGGTTTTGACATCCTGGTTTTGTACTGCTCTGTGTTATGCTCTGATGTAAATATTCTATCAACTGATTGGTACCTACCCCTTTTGGCTACAGTTGCTTTAGAAGGTTACCTACAATTAGAACATGAATCTATAAAAATGACAATTTTAAGACTACTCAGATTATGGTACTAAGTTTCCTTTTTCCCCTATGAAAAGAGCGGCGGAAAAAAGCTTCTGCGTGGGAGAGGAATTTAGTGTATCCAGCTGTTATGATACTGCTGCTCATTGAGACAGTAAGAATTTCACTATCTTTTTCCAGTATGTAGAGGCTTCTCAGTTACCTGGGGGCTAATTTTAATAATTTTTAGTAATGTATATGTTAAACCATATGAAATCTGTTTGTTTCCCTCCTCAAATTTTCTTCACAAATATATCCATGTTTTATCTTCACCAGATTACATAACCTTAAACATTGTTTAAATGTGAACCTTCAGAATTGACAGAATGTCTCTACTTCTTCTTTATAGTCCATCTCAGTCCTCTTAGTTGCCTGCAACATTCTTTGCCTGTTGATTGATGAGACTGCAATGCCAAAGGGATCAGGGGTAAAGTAAACTTCCTTTCCTTTATTATTTTGAAAACTTCAGGGATATGTTCAGAAGACTTTCTTCTAAAAATTCTAGTGAGAGACTGCATGTTGATGGCTTTAATAACTCTGTATTTCACACGTGAGATGAATACTCTGGGTTCAGTCCTCCAAACACTTAAACACATGTATAACCTTATTAAAATGAGTAATCTCATTGACCTCTCAGCAGAATCAAGCCCACTAATAGGGAAGAAAAACACGGGTAAATGGAGTGTCATCAGAAACCTGAGGCTCGTATCTTTTTTTTTGGTGTTTTGTATTTTTAAATGGTACAATAGTAATAGATTTTAATAGGAAAATAATTTATTAAAAACCTGTACAACAACCCTGCCCATTTTCCTTCTGTTTTCATATCTTTTTTGCACATGAAACACACATTTTACTCTTTTAAAAATACTTTTATCTCAAGAAAATAACGGAGAGCTCATTGTTAGCATTAATTGTGACTTTTTTTTGTTTTTGTTTTTTTGCTGGTGGTTAATGCTTTTTTTTTCCTGTATGCATACAGTCAGGTCTTGTAGTTGCGCAGCTATATAAAGTCATTTAGTAGAAGCTGATGTTCTGTTGTTAACATTACATACAGTAAAAAGAGCCTGGCTTTAGGGAGTGGGGATATCCATAAAATATAATATGGGGTATAGATGTGTTACATATGTAAATCATAATGCTGGAAATCTAATTGTTTTCCCATCTTATTAAAACGGTGTACTTAAATTTGAATTCTAGCTAATGTAATCCCAAAGCATATGAGCCTAAATAAATTGAGATGACCCTGAATTTAGAGTTGTACCAGTAAAATATTTTATTTTACAGTGATACTTTTCATCTATAATAGCACCTTTCATCTAAGGAGTTTATAGTTTTGGTACGGACAAAAGTTAACTTTTTGAACACTTAATACTTGTATCTCATTAAAATATGCAAAGTATTTTTCTCCTTGTAGGAGCCTGGAATAGGAAATGCCTCCCTATCCACTTTTGGTTTTGTGGGAGCAGCACTTGAAATCATTTTGATTTTGTATCCTTTCTTTAAGTAAGAATTCTGTCTGTTAACAAGTATTCTGTCTAGTTTTCTGGGACATTGGTAATTTACTAAGACATTTGCCTAGAAAGAAGAAAGGGACAGGTCAGTCCTTCTCAAGCACTCGAAGTGTTTTTGTTTTTTCTTTGGTTCTTAAGACTTTTAGGAGACTGCTGAGAACTTGAGTGAAATTTGCATTCCTTGGAGGTTCTTTTTTCCTTGATTCTCACAGCTATCTTATGGTATCCTCTGTCGTCGGCTTCTATAGCCTTCGCTTTTTTGGAAATTTCACTCCCAGGAAGGATGACACAACTATGACAAAGGTAAGGTAAAGTCTGAGGTAGTGATGTCCCCTAACCCCCTTTTTCTTTCTTACTTTTTTTTTTTTTTTCCACCCAAGACAAACTGGCTCTTTTCGTTAGTAATTGCCCTGAATGGCTCATTTGCAGTGATCAGTATTTGTTTGTAAGCTGCGTAAACACAAACTGGAAGATTTTCAAAATGCTGAATGAGTGGGAAAAAGGATGTGCTCTGTTTAGTTTGGATGGCATCCATTCATTTGTAAAAAGCCTGGAATAGCAGAGCTTGTTAACTAGCTATAGAAAAGCTAGTGAAAGGACTCTTCCCCCCCCAAAAGGAAACGTATTGCTAATGAGTAACTTTGATTGTGCTAACTGTACTTCAGGGAGCTTGTTTGAAATCTGAAGAACTTGGTTGCTACAAGTAATACAAAGTAATTCAAATTTGAGTAATTAAAGTAAGACTGAGGAGTTCTATTCAGCAACATTTTGCAGTCTGAGTCTAGTTTGACTTTCCACAGTTTGGCATTGGTTTCAGAATAACAAATGCGGTTACCTAATGCAGAGACACATGCATAGGTTTCTGACAAAATATTCCCACAAGCTGACAAGGGAAAGGGGATCAATAAGCAGGAGGCAGGGTTTGGATTTAATTAAATATTCAGTGTATAAGAAATTTCTTCTCAAATATAGCGTATTGCTTTAATCTTGCCAAGAATTCTTGGAAGTGGGAAAATATGTGAAGGCATAAGAACATCTCTAATAAATAAGTGTGTGTGTTGAAATGTTCATAATGTCTGCTCAGTTTTCATTTATAGTATATTAAGAATAGTTTAGATAAAAAACAAAAATATAAGTAAATAGCAAGGTAGGAACTTTTGTATCTTTAACAGATATTTTATTTACTTGTTAATTGTTATAGAACCAGAGCTGAACAAACTGTTTTCAGGAAACAGAAGCATAAGTTCAGTTTCAGTAAAACTGCACACAAATCTAATATTGCTGTGCTGTTAGATTGTTTCTTTGTACTGTTTGTTTCAATTTACCAACAAAACTCAGCGGAAAGGAAACATTTTGTCTTCTAAAAAAGAAAAGGAGTACTTGTGGCACCTTAGAGACTAACCAGTTTATTTGGTATGCATCCGATGAAGTGAGCTGTAGCTCACGAAAGCTTATGCTCAGATAAATTGGTTAGTCTCTAAGGTGTCACAAGTACTCCTTTTCTTTTTGCGAATACAGACTAACACGGCTGTTACTCTGAATTTTGTTTTCTATCCTTTTTATAATTAGGCTCTAATCCTGCAAGCAGTTAAAACATGCTTAACTTTAGACACAAGTCATCACAAAGTCAATGGAATGATTCATGTGCATAACAGTAAGCACATAAAGTATTTGCAGGATTGGGGCCTAAATTTTTACATGAATAATAGTTGCTTTAAATGATGCAGTCACCATTTTTGATGAAAGCCTTTGGTGAGCATGTTTAAAGATTAAAATGTAGCATTACATGTTTGCTTATTTGCTTCTCTGCTGGTTTTAATAAATATCTGACCTTGTCTATTGTCGTTGGAAGTAAAAATTTTGTGAATGACACTTACTGGAGATGTCTAGCAGAAGCAAGAACAAATTAACTTTACATAATCTAAAATAAAATTATATTTTCAAGTCTAATTCACAGGATGTAGCTTTTAGAAACTGTTTTTTGTCAGAGCTCAGCTGCCCTATTTCTTTCAGCAAAAAACCTATTTTGATGGGGGTGTTCTTGTTCAAAACAGATAATTGGAAACTGTGTGTCAATCTTAGTGCTCAGCTCTGCTTTGCCAGTGATGTCAAGAACACTGGGTAAGTTTAATACAAATATTTCAGTATCATAACAGCAAAGTATTTTTACTATGTTGTATGTTTTCATAATGTTTTGATGCAGGCATTTAAATGAAATGACCCAGGAAAAGTCACACTTTGGATATATATTAAAATAATTTCCATGGTGTTTCTCAGGAGCTAAATTACTTCATAGTTTTACTTTGACAGTCTTTGCTGAAATCAAATGTATACACATTTTTTTTTCAATTTTTATTTATTTTAAATTTTCACAGTTGCAAGAGATTGAAGGGAGTCAGACAACAAGTATTTAATGATAATAGATGTTAAGATTCAAAAAGTTAAAGTTTTATAACAGTTAAAATTGTCCACATTACATCAAAATATACAAAATAAATATTCTTAAATCAAACCCTAATAAATCTGTGTACATTTCTGTTATTATTTATAGAAATGTTTTTTCTTTGTATTTGTAGTGTGTATGGTGAAATTTATGTTTACCAATGTTTACCAGTAAAAATGTAATCCTCCCAAGCCTACATATAAATAGCAGGATCACACATTTTGTTAAAAGAGGCGAAGTATTTTCTAGAAAATACACTACTTTTTCAGATGTTAATCAGAAGATCATGGTTTCATTTAAAATTTGGATTTAAGGAATATCTTTTTAAAGGGCTTTAGTCCTCTTAGACTATTTTTTCTTGCTTTACTTGTATTAATACCATAGATGGCTTAGTTTTTCATAGAAACTAAAGAATACTATTGTTCTTGAAGGTAAACTTGCAGACAATAAAAAGAAAATAGATTTGAAAACTTTTGAAAGGCATGCACAGTTATATCATGTCTATCTTAAAATTGGTTTTTGTCTTCTGTAAAAGTTTGAATTTCATCTGAGTTCATATAGATGTCGTAAGTAGATGGCACAGCAAGCTATCTATGGATGAAGCAGCAAGTTAACGCCTTGAGCATAAAGGTTTATGAAGTGTTAAACACACTTCATGTATTTAGCTTTCTTTTATAGTAATAGAAAACCAGTCTATTGTTTTTGTTAAAATAATTCTGCATATCGTCCTTGCCCCTCTAGGTTCATATGTTAAAAGCTAAACTTTGGAATATTGGTGGGGGGAAGACACTTTTATTTCTGTTTAAAATTGTCATCTATACCTGTCCTGGAAAACTGGTGCAACAGATTAAAGAGAGAGCCCCCTTGTATTTGAAATGCTTTTAAATGTTCAACCTTTCAGACTCAGGCCTAAGTGCCTAAATATAGGCTTGTAAAGTCGTATGGCAGCGTTTAAATAAGTCATCTGATTTTCGGTGATGCAGAGCACTTGCACCTTCTGTGAACTTCACTGAGATTTGTAAGTGTTGGCTGCTTCCAAAAATCAGGCCACTTACACTTTTGGTGTTTAAATATGAGTATAGGAGTTTAACTTCAGACAGTCAGATTTGAAAACATCTAACTTCTGTTCCATTTAGACTCCATCTCCATGGCCCCACAGTTCAGACTATGGGGTGTGAAGGGTGGCACATGCTAGTGGGCTGTGCTGTAACTCCCCTTTAGGACTCGGTCAATGTGAATGAGGTACCTTTTAGTTTGTGCCCACAGCGTCCACATGGGGGAGGTATAGTGCAGCATGCTAGTGTGCGCTGCAGTTCCCATCACTGTAGTCCGAACTGCAGGGCAGTGTACGCAAGCTTTTAGTTGCAAAAACAAACAACTACTACTTAACTAAAGTGCCATTACATTAAAAACAATTGAGATTTCCCAATAAACTAATCTAATAACTACATGGCATATTGTATACAGTCTTCTTATGAAGAATCC
This sequence comes from Eretmochelys imbricata, assembly GCF_965152235.1. Taxonomy (NCBI): domain Eukaryota; kingdom Metazoa; phylum Chordata; order Testudines; family Cheloniidae; genus Eretmochelys; species Eretmochelys imbricata. The sequence continues at coordinate 250,280,627 of NC_135573.1, forward strand.
CATTTTAAAGGGTCCAAACAGGTACTCACAAGTCTGTTTCTGCACTGGGTCCCATTAATATTCAGTGACATTCCAGGACTCTGTGTGTGAAACAATAAATTGTTTGAAGGATGGTATTTTAACCCAAAGCTCTCACCTTTCAAAATAAAATAAAATAAAAAAATCCATGTTTAATATCACAAAAGTGTACATTTATATATTGACATTCTAAATTTCACAAAAAATCAAAATAATAAATCTAATAATTAAAGATTTCGAATCTTAAAATCAAGAGCAAATATGATAATGATCTGAGAAATGAAACCACTTTTTAACATCTAGACCAACACACAGTGTTCAAATAGCAATGTTTAAAAATAGAATTATGGCATTTGTATTGTGCTACTAATTTTTATGGCATTTACCATTTTTGTTTGTCAAAATCATTGGTTATGCACTGTAATTAAGATTAACAGTTGGTATTAATACAAGATAATTGTATTGAGGAAAGTGTACATGCAGGGTGCAACTGTTACATAGAAAACAAATTAATGGCAAAACTCACTTAAAAAAAAAAACAACTTAACAAATGAAATTCCTGGATAGTTTGCCATAGAGATAAATAAGAAAATGGAACAATTAAAACACAGCTAACAAATGCACAAACACAGCTGTCCAAACAGGATTAATAGAGTGTGTTAGAGTACAGTGAGTCATGTGGTGCTTTGCAAAATATCAACATGCATTGCATTACATGTTACGCCTAGTGGCACTGAATAGATGAAAAGAAATAAATATGTTAAACAGATTCATGGTCTTTTCACAGTATTAAAAAAGCAAGTTTCTAGACTATAAAGAAAAAGTAGGATTTCAGCATTATGGGAAAGGCAAACTGGGGAAAGTTATCAAGTATTTCACGTTTTAACTTTTTTTAATCCAGTCTTTGAATTTAAGATGAAGTATAGAGAATTGTTACATGTATTTTAGCATTCTAACTAACATTGTCAACTCTTTACTGCCATATTCAAGGATTTGGGGGGATTTTTAACAACAAAAAGTAAAAATGAAAAACCTAGTTTTTCAGGCCTTTTCAGCCTTTCTTTTACTGCTCCTGATTGGCAAGTGCTTGATTGTCCTCACCATATCATTTACCATTGTGAAATGAACTAGGGAGCAGAGTAGTTAAGATAGGAATTTAGAGCTACAAACAAAATTGAGTTTTATGTCATAAAATTACTGTTTTCCAGCATTCTTTTTCTCTAGGATTTTATCATAAGTATTGATTTGAAATTAAAACTGAAGTTGTGTGTTTACTTAATGCTGTATTTTTAGAATTCTTAAGTTTTAAACATACATTCTGAATTTTAAAATGTCCACAGAATATTTTGTTACTAATACTTTTTATGTTTATACTTATGGTACTACAATAGACTCTTATAGTGTAGTCTCATTGGATGTTTTTCCCCCTGAAAGGGCTGTATACATGCTTTTTTAAATAGATAAGGCAATAAAAAAAATCAACTTGCATAAAGGCTGATTTTCCAGATAAGCATATTAAAATATATATGTATTGAAGATTGTCAAGAAATATAGGTTATAATCACTTTTATGCACCTGCTGTCATTGAGACATGGCACTCTGTCCCTCTGATTTGTCTTCCAGTGATGCCTTTTCTTTTGAAGACCAACTGTCCTCGCAATCCCTTCCTCTTCAAGAGTCACTCTTGTATTTTGCAAAAAAACCCTGCTTTGACCCCACTTAAATATCCAGCTAATGCACCATTTCCTTTTCCCACCTCTTACTTCAGGTTTCTGGAGTGAGCCTTGTTTCCTGCCTTGAGTTTCTCTTTCAAACCCTCTTGTATGCCCTGCAGTCTGACTTCCACCCTCTCCATTCCATTGAAACTGCGTTTAAGGTCAATCTCAACTTCATGGTCAAGTCTAAAAGCATCTTCTCTGTATTTATCTTTCTTGATCTGCTTGCTGATTTTGACTGTCAGTCAATTCCTTCTCCTTGTGTGCTTATGAATCTGTATTCTTTGTTCACCTATCTCTTTGCCCTTTCCTTTTCATTGTCCTGGGCAACTTCAATCCTTTCTCCATTATCCCTTAGGGCTCTTTCCTTAGTCCCCACCTTTTTGCTCTATAATCTTTCTTTCTTGTGATCTTGTACCCTTTGTGTTCTCCTTAAATACTCAAGCTGATCCCAGTCGTTAGCTGCTCCTTTTCTGGCTAGATAAGATGGCTGATGCAGAGGTTTCAAGTGGTGCATGTTTTTTAATGCCATGATGTGTCATGGACCATCCTAGAGTCTCTGGGCCAGGGTCACTGTACAATGAGGCACATGGTTTGTGCAGCTCTGGGCCAGGATCTCTGTACAATGAGATGCATGGCTTGTGCAGCTCTTTCCCCTTGACCTTAGAAAGAGATGGAGTTGAAGTGTCATCACTTATCACTGGACAAAGCACTGCAGGTTAGTATACCCAAGCCTGAACAGCACAGTCTTTCCAAGTCTGTAACCTTTTTGGAATTGAGGAGTTGTTCAAAACCTGTTCCCAAGAATCTCAGATCTGAGGGTTGGTTGAGTTTTCAAGGGAAGCTTGGTGTCTGGAGGTTGTGTTTTCCACATTTTGATGTTGAGGCCAGTGAATACTCTTTCCCTTCACCTTATTCAGAGGTAAGACTGAGTTCTGAGAATAAATCACCACAGGAGGACTCCTTGGAGTGAGTCCAAGGGGGAGATTGTTTTGGGCATTGCCTCAACACCCTACACCTTTGCAGTCTGTCTTGATGTGGTCTTCTTTGGCACAGACTGCCTTCTTGGAACTGACTTGTGTTAGACCTGACACAACATGGATTTGGAAAGCTTCCTGTTTCCTTTTCTGCTTCTTCAGTATGCACTCGGAGCTTGGTAACCCCTAGAGTTTGCTATCCTGGCATGTGAGTTGGAGCCTGAGGTCTACCTGGGAGCTGTCAGGATTGTGAGCTTCACTCATTTCCTCCTCCTGTGTGACTCCTATCTGAATGCAGCACTGGCACTAGGAGAGGAATTGTACTAGGAGAGGAAGTCTTAATACTTGATTCCAAAACAGTGGATCTGCAAAGCATGTATGCAGCCCTAATGTTTACTGTACCATGTGGTTTTGTGCCTCTCTTGACAGGGCACTTACTGCTGCAAACAGATATCTGAAAAAAGCAGTGTAATAAAAAATCAGTATACAGAAAAATAATGTAATTTACTGTTAATGCAGACAAAACTGTGCTTTTCTAGTGATGTGCTATTCTGCTGTTTCTTACATTGCATATACTTTTTTGAATAAGTAATGCTAAACATTCTCATGTCATGGAAAAAGCAGCGAGTTTCAGAACTAAACGAGGCGTGTGTGTAAAGCAGCTAAATCTTAATTAGTGTTGTCTTTTGTGAAAGGCACACAATTCTTTCCGTCATTTTTTGATATAAGTAAGAATTTTATGGAAGCCTGACGCCAGGCTTCCATAAAACAAAATGGCTTTTATGATGATTGATTTAAGATAGTTAATTTTCAAAATTATATTTATTGAAATTGGGGAAGGACTTCTTCATCTTGAATTTATAACATTGTTATTTCAAGACACACGTTTTATCCAAGTCACCTAAGGTATTTTGTTATAGTTATATAGTTATAGTATGGCTAGCAACTCTATGGTAGTAAAAGGAGACCACATGACCTTCAAAAATGGTTGGTTTTGCATCTTTGACTGTACATCCATTTATCAATCATAGGGATTTTTAGTGTATTTTTCTTTAATACAGCACCAAGTACTAGAGTTAGATATGTCAATCTCCTATATTTTCATAAAAATAAAAGGAGTACTTGTGGCACCTTAGAGACTAACAAATTTAAGGTGCCACAATTACTCCTTTTCTTTTTGCGAATACAGACTAACACGGCTGCTACTCTGAAACCTATATTTTCAAGAATATTTTTAAATCATATCTCTTTTTAAATGTTCAAAAATGTAACTTTAACAGGAATTACCAGATTTGATCTGCTTGGAGACTTTGGAAGGTTTAACTGGCTGGGAAATTTCTACATTGTGTTATCGTACAATTTGCTCTTTGCTATCGTGACAACTCTATGTCTGGTCAGAAAGTTCACCTCTGCTGTGCGGGAAGAGCTCTTCAAAGCATTAGGTAATATGGTAAAGGCATTTGCCCTTTATTTTAACATCTACATCTTTTTTTTGTTGCCCCTTTTCATCATAAAGTTTCCCAAGTCCCTACAAACGTATTTCAGCTAATTCTTGCTCGTAAGCTAACCAAATGGATGTGCATGTAGACAGTCTGAGTTGTAATAGAACCTATTTGCCATTGCAAAAGAGTTGTTTTTCTCACATAAACATTTCTCCCCTATCCCTGCACCACACTATACCTTCTGGCTAACGTTTGAATTATCTTCATTACTGCTGTACCTTCAGGGTGTTTGTGAATGCATGTATTTTAGAGCAAGTGCTCAGTCACACCCAGTATAGTTACGGCTGCAGAAAAGTTTGTTGTAATATCTTTCTTCATTCACTCATAACTTATTAAAAAAAATCACGTTTTAGGCTGAAATGTTCCAGGCTTGGTCTCTCCCAGAAGGGAATTGAATTCTGTATCAGTAATATTTTCATCTTTTATTTATAATTTCAGAAAAGTAATCCTAACATTAACAAAGAAAAAGAAAAATCATAAGTTATTTATCAATGACTTTAGCAGTACCTTTTGTTTGTTTAAACAGTTTATCATAAAGATAAAAAGGTCTGAATCCTAGGAATCAGTCATTAACATAAAGAAATAAAACAATTGGAAATTCTACAAGTTAACAGAGTTAAGTTTACAGAGTTAACTAATCTTCTGAGGAAATGTGCAAGCTAAGATTGAGCACACAATTCTTAATTCTGCATTCCTGTATATTATGATATCTTTAGTTTTCAGAGTATTGCCAGGATGGAACCAGTCTGTGGAGTTCCTGGTGTGCACAATCCCAAGTCAGATCCATCTCAAAAGTAGTTGGGTGGTATTCACATGCTGCCTCACAGAAAGGAACATTCAGCCCTATGGTCATAAAAGATGCAGTTGTATTGACCCCATACTCTATCCCTTTGTACGCTGGCTGATGGAGGGCTATGAATCCTAGGCTCTTCCCAGAAGAATATGATAGTGCTGTGCCGACAACCTGCATTCCTAACTAAAGTTGACTTCTGACTTTTACCTAAAACAGTTTTTTAACTTCCCAGTAATGTTCTTTCCTAAGCTTTGCTTACTATCAAGAAATGTTAGACTGCATAGCTTAGTAGTTTTTAGCTACTATATACAGAGAATTAAACCTTTACATAAATCTATTGAAGACAAGCCTAATGGGGATACAATTTCTACTCAGCTGGTCTAAATGGATCAAATTGTGTATGCGTGCTTGCTAAGAATTTGCAAGTATCTAAAAGTCTTAAAACACATTCTACAGATCCAAGACCATTTCTGCAGTATGTTTTTTCAAATGTTTCTCTCATTGCGATATGTAGGACAACTGCCCAGAATTCAGATTACAGTATGTTAATTCTCTTGACTTGGTTTCCATGACTTGTGATCAGTTCAGAAGAACAGTTCTGCTATCTTTATTTAACTAGCTCTCATGAGAGCCACCTCCTTTAACGGATTTTGCTGCTACTTAACCTCACAAGTGTGGGGCTTTGTGCTGTAAATATTCAAGGGAGAGAGCTTGCGTTATGTAGGTTGACTGCCTAGATACGGTGAATGGCTCGCCAACTACAAAAGCAGTTTCTCCTCCCTTGGTGTTCACACCTCAACTGCTAGAAGAGGGCCTCATCCTCCCTGATTGAACTAACTCGTTATCCCTAGCCTGATTCTTGCTTGCATATTTATACCTGCCTCTGGAAATTTCCACTACATTCATCCGACAAAGTGGGTATTCACCCACGAAAGCTCATGCTCCAATATGTCTGTTAGTCTATAAGGTGCCACCGGTCTCTTTGCCGCTTTTGTCTAGGTACACACTCCTCACCAACTGTACCAACTTCTTCAGGCTCTTGAATGGAATTTGATTAAGTTGAAAGATCCAGTAGTGAGATTTAGACTGCTGTTTCTTATAATCTTGGGTCTGAACACTCAGTGCTGTGAAGGTGAGTGCCTGAGACTCCAGTGGTCACTTCTTCCCAGAGAGTTGTGACTATAGCAAGAAAATATAAGTGCTCCTTAGAGTGTGGATCTATCCTGTCAATGTGTTCGAAGAACCATGGATTCTTAGTCAGTAATCTTCCTTTGTGCTCATATTTTTTCGTGTTGTAATCTAGAAAGAATCTGTGAACACATTGCCGGTATTGTTATGTGTATGCATTACAAAGGATGGAAAGAAGTTTTTTTTTGGTTCAGTCTTACCTGTCACATTTTATGATTGTGTAATTGCTTAAATATAAAATCTTAACACTTCACTAGTTGGTTTGTACATGTTTTTTGTTTGTGTGCACACACATGTAGGTAATCTGTGACAATCTGATGTATTACACAGACTTCCATTAGTATGAATTGCGGACGAGCACCCGCTAATTTTTCTCCAGCCCCTGAGTACCCATAGAGTCGGCGCCTATGTGTTTAGCCTTGAGAAAAGATGACTTGAGGGGGGAATTTGATAAGTCTTCAAATATGTTAAGGGCTGTTATCAGGACAATGGTGCGCAATTGTTCTCCATGTCTGCTGAAAGCAGGACAAAAAGTAATGGTCTTAATCTGCAGCAAGGGCAATATAGGTTACATATTAGGAAAACTTTGTAACTATAGAGGTAGTTAAGCTCTGCGATAGGCTTTCAAGGAAGATTGTGGAATCCCCATCATTAGAGGTTTTTAAAAACAGGTTGGACAAACGCCTGTCTGGGATGGTCTAGGCTTACTTGGTCCTGCCACAGCAACGGGGACTGGAATTGATGACTTCTCAAGATCCTTTCAGTGCTATCTTTCTATGATTCATCAGTAGATCTTGTGCTAGGAATATGTATTCAAGAAAGCTTCGTCTTAGTTGTTCTTGATAGACGTGATACACTGCTGTTAATTTCTTGTTTATCTGTTTGGTTTGATCTCCCTATTCATTAGATAGGGACTTGTCATGAAAAGAGGATCTTTGAGTTCACCTTGTTCAGTGCCTTGAGTATCCTATTTTATATGTCATTGCTTTTGATTGCTAGGGGAATAGTTGTGACTTTGGGTAGGGAATGAGGATCCAAGAGTGGGGAAGTTCTAAGATGGGATATTCATTTTGTGCCCTTAGAATTCAATTTTTAAAAAAAGACCTGAACTTTAGGTTCCAAAGTCCATATTTAGACCACTAAGGGTAGTATTTTTAAAAGTACCCATGGAACTTGTGCACTGAAATACTTTTGAAAACCCATCCTTAATTGTTTAAAGTGCAGATTTAAGAGCTTAATTGTAGGCTCCTGTTTTTGAAAATGTTCATAGATTATAAAACCAGAAGGTTGTGATCATATAGTCTGACTTGCTGTGTGACACAGGCCTGAGGACTTCCCTGAAGTAATTCCTGTTTGAACTAGAGCAATGGTTCTCAACCGGGGGTCGGCAAGCCCTTTCAAGGGGGCCCCGTGGCTGAAACCCAGATCCCTATTCTCGGCGGCCCCCGCAGAACTCAAGCTGGGAGGCACAGGGCTGAAGCCCCAATCCCCAGCACCCCTGCAGTGCTGAAGCCAGGACTCCTAGGAGGAACAGGGCTGAAGCCACGATCCCTTGCACACCCCGCGGGGCTGAAACGGGGAGCCCTGGTGCTCCCTGTGAGGCAGAAGTCCTAAGCCCAAGTGCAGAGTTGTGGACATGGAGGGCATTGCCACCCGTCCCCCCCCTCAACTGCAGCGCAAGAGCCCGGGGGGCAAATCTATACCACCTCTCCCCCTCCTGTCCCTGCCCCCTGGCCAGGTCGGAGGCAGGAAGCCAGAGCCGATGTAGTGGCAAACAGCTCCCTGGCAGAATTTCCTATCTAGGTTGTACTGAGCCTGCTCACCCGAACTGAGCAGGCTCAGTAGGTGTTGGTGCCGGCTGCTGTTTTTGCCATTACACCGGGCAGTGCGGGGCAGCTGCTGCTCTGGCTGGTGCCATGGAGCAGGCAGCCACAGAGTTCTCTCCTCTCCTGCTGGTACCCCCAAAATTAAAGCTGCTTCTTAGCTCCCGAGTCCCAGCACCCTTTGCTCTTGCAGAGACATCCGGTAAGAGCCACCTTGGTGGGGAGACCTGGCTCGGTGGCTGGCAGACGCCTCCGGGAACAGGAACTGCAGGGGAGCCCTCTGAGCACACAGGCCCAGCTACCCCCCTGCCGGCACCCTGAGCTACCCCCTGCCGGCGTACAGCCCCTAGCTGCCCCCCTCCCTGCATCCTGAGCTATGTCCTGCCTGCGCCCTGAGCTACCCCCTGCCTGCATACAGCCCCAGCTACCCCCTCCCTGCACCCACAGCCATGCCCCGCCAACACACAGCCTCTAGCTACCACCTCCCTGCACTCTGAACTACGCCCTGCCAACACACAGTCCCTAGCTACTGAGCTGCTCCTTCCTGCCCACAGCTGATAACTGCCTCCTCCCTGCATCCTGAGCTACCCCCTTCCTGCGCCCTAAGATGTTTTCAAACTTTTTGAGCTAAGCCCCCCACCTTTGAGTTATAATTTTTGGTTGCATCGGCCCCCTCCCCCAACCCAGACAGGCGAGTAGCCTGCTGAGTTGAGTCAGGGGCTGGAGATGGCACTCCCTCCCTGGATTGCTGGCCCCTGTCCCCCCCGAAATAGAAGTCACACTACGCCTATGTGCAAGGCCCCTGCCCCGGCCTGCCCTCCTCCTTCCCAATAGGCCCTGGAGTTTTTAGAGCATGTCGAGAGGGGCCTCAGAGAAAAAGGTTGATTTTGGCCTTAAGCAAATATGGAAAATAAATCCAAACACAATTTGGTTTGAATACAATGTGCTTTTAGCAGTTTTCCATTGTAAATATCTATATATGTGAAAAGCAGAAAATTGCATTTTACCTTATGTGTAATACCTTACCTATGCAGGTTTAGATAAACTTCATCTGTCGAACAATGCAAGAGACTCTGAGACAACAAAGCCTTCTGCAAATGGGCATCAGAAAACACTGTGAGAAGCAATCATCTTCAATCAATAGAGCTGAAAACTTCAACCTCATGACATTCCTGTCATCTTCATCAAAATATCTTTGTATTAATTTCACTTGTTAATTTTGGGTCCAATCTTCTCTCATGTTTCACACTGTGTATTTCTGAGAAACCAAGCTACTTCAGATTCTACATTTCTGATTTGATTTTGTATACTCCCCATCAGTTTATGCAGGAGGTGCCCTGAAGACTGGAAGCCGAGAAAAATAACTAATTCCTCTTTGGACAGAGCCTCATGTTTCTAGATATGATGCCCTACTACCATGTTAACTGTACAATACCTCCTCTGTGATATAAATATAATGCTGGTGAACAACTCTGAGACTTGGAAATAAAGGGTACATTTGAAGCCCAATATAACTCTAATTAGGAATGTTTAGGTGTCTTTAACAGCAAGGCACACTTCTTTTCTACTAAGAATTCATTAAAAAATTGAAGTAATTCGGAGAGATCACTGTTACTTTCATACAGGATTCACTAGGCTGTATGTAATGTTTGGCATCATGAAGCACTCTTACAGACTCAGCATTGTAGGCTTTTTATTCTTAGTTTTAAATGACAGAAGGTAATTTTCTTCAGTGGTAATCGTAAGGTGTCTTATCAAGTCTAATGAACACAAGATAAATTCTAACATACTTTGCTGTTAAATCTGAGCCCAGTATGCTTTGTAGAAAGCTCTGCTGGCCTCTTATTGTTATAATTCTTACAGTACTATAACTTACAGTAAGTGTTATGCCATAGAGGTCAGTCGCCCTTCAAAATATACGCACATAAACTTCTGTGAACTCTGTGTGTGCACACACGTATCAACACAAGTAGCATAGACTTTGTCTAGTTATCTGCAGTTGCACACAGTTTCCTTAAGGGTTTTCTGAGTTAAGTCCTGGTCATAATAGTGCAGTATATTGTAGCTCAGTGGTGCAAGCCACTCTCTTTCACTAATCTCTGTTTTTCACTAACCTCTTCAGTCTTTAGTTTCTCTCGTATATGTACACACACACAGAGGAATGTTTATAGCTCAGTGCAAGCCATTATTTTTTACTAATCTCTTTAAGTCTTTAGTTTCTCTTATATACTATATAGGACTATATCTGCATATATAGTACTATATAGCATGTGTAGTATACAATATATGTTGAATACTAAGCTTACAGAAATGATGCAGTCAGTTGTCAGCAAAACCTACAGTTCAATCTTTCTTGTGAGTATGAAGCTTTCTGCAATGTAACATGATTTAGCTGCTCTGAGCCCTTAGACCCAGAATGGCACTGATGAGGAGAAATTCGGTATTTTCTTTAGCATTGCTATAGAATCAGAAGTCCTACAAGTAGTATGTGACAATCACAGGTCAATATTAAAATATTTATACTTTTGCCTGTTGTCCAGCACTGCTGCACTAACACTTGACTTGAAAAGAGGAAGTATAAAGACTCTAAGGAGGACCATTGCATGTATATGTGTGTTCTGTAGACAGATCAGGCAAGGTTACTAAAACATTTTTTGGTAAGTTTAATGTTTCTTCTTTCATATTTATGTAAAACTGAAATATGTCCACTTGAGGTCTGAGCCCTTCCACTCAATCAAACCATGATAATGGGCTTATATCCAGTAAGATTCTGAAACAAGTTAGTCTCTTCTGATGTCAAGTATCTCTTATCTGTTCTCTTCCTGAGTAATGTATGAGTTCTGGACCTACACTTAATGAAATATGAGTGAGATGGGAGCTTAGTGGAGTGCTTCACAAGCAACCCCAAGCAACAGCCACAAAAATAATGGTTTCCTGAAGTGGCCTTTTCTGAATGGAAATTGGGCATAATATGAATACTGTTGCAATAATTTCTGAGGTATATCTACTGCTTATTAGGTTTGGGTATGTTGTACCATTTTTGAGAGAGTAAAATTGCTAGTTTTCATTGAGACTTACAAGCATCTTTTTCGGTTGCTTACATTTATTGTTGAGTTTTTGGACAGCAGAAATTATTTTTCTCTCCATTGAGGCAAAGTTCCAACCAAGAACAGATAACTACACCTAAATTACTTTAAAAAAAATGAATTCACGTTATAAACATTACAAGATTTATTAGTAAAAGCATTGACTCCTTGTATCCGTTGAGAGTGTATGGGTTTATGCATTAGAAGTGTAAAGAATGATAATATAAATTATCAACTTTTTATCTTTGGAAATGATAATATGACTATAATTGTACCATATCCCCACTGGGAGTGTGGTAAATTGTGACATATGATAGGGTTAGTTAATTTTATAAAACATATTCCAGCTTTCTGTAACACTGACTTTAAGGTAGTTGCCTCAGTAAGAATTTTTTGATCAGATCCCCAGATGAAATTGTCTGCATAAAGATCAAAAAGCAAAAATTTCTGCTCAAGCTCTGGATGCTTTCTGCCTTAATTTTGATCTTCATCCTTCTCTCAGTATTGAGTCCACAGCAGAAACGGACTGTTTTTTTTTTTTTTTTTGAGGGCATATGTGTTCTGTCAATAATCCAAGGAAATTAAGAAAAAGTCAAATAATTCACCATGCTTATATATGATTCCCCAAAATGGATTGTGTTTGGCTAGTGAGTTGTGTGGAGGCAAGCTCCGGTAGATAGGTTCACAAATAGTAAGAATACAAGTTATAGTATGTAGGCAGAAAAAGAAGAAAGACTTGGAGTGTTTTTCCCCTTGTCTTAGTATTTCTTTTTCTTCCAAAACAAACACTGCAGCATACTGATTGCACTCCGTCTAGTGGGTTGTACTTTGAATCTTAGAGTCACAGATATATATTGGTTAAAAAGTGTACTTAAATAAAGACACTATATTCTGGAAGAAAGGCAAAAGTTTAGGTTCAGTGTGGTTCTTATAGTGGATTAATCTTCAGAGAAAGTCCAACCTTTCTGTAGCTGCTGACAGTGGTTTAATATCTACTTTTTGTATTGTGACACTGTCTACATTAGAAGTCCTGAAACTGACATTCTATATGCAAAACTTTTTACAGATACAGTGCTACTTTCAAACGTAAATATAACACATTGGTCGTATAGTCACAGAAGGGTAAATTCATTTACACAGAAGCAATGGAGAAGTCATTAATGGATATTGACAGTGCACTTCCAATTTTTTGTCTCATGTAGTCAGGTGGTCTGTACCTCCTTCAGGTGTATACAGCAGATCTTGGTGACATCAACATCTGCCTCATTTTTTATGAGGCTAAAGCACAGAGATGCTCCTGTCTGATAAACAAGATACATTTTTGGTCTGATTTGTGTATGTGAATTAAGTGTCTTAAGTTAGCCACCTCTTGGCTTTCTCCTGTGTTGGTAGCACAATATTCAATGCATAGTGGCAGAATTGTTGTAATATGGTGGGATTTTTAAGTGTAAGCACATCTTCCGTATTTACCTTTTTAAGGTGAAAATTAAATTGGTATGATGTTACTTTAGAAGTAACAATTTTTGGATTCATAGGAAACTTTGTTTACAGATTGTAATGGTGTTTATTGTTGGCCCTGTTTCTCCAATATCTTTTACACAGTTGACTGTTCTAGTGTCATAGAAATTAAAGAATTTAACAAGAAATTATTTTGTGTTTTGGTTCAGAAGTACCATATTAAAGCTTCAACAGTATCACCAACCACTGGAGCTGTGGGAGTATTAATCCTCCATGCTCCCGAAGCCTCTTGTAATCCGATACAGTATAGAGCGCCTCCTGTGTGCGCAGTGCTGTGCAAACCAGGGAGGAGGTGGCCCCTGCCCTGAAGAATCTGCTGTCTAAATTAGACACGGGTAAGGCAGTCCTTATTTACTGACTCTACATCACGGTACACATGAGAAATGGATAGAAGGTAAAGTTTTCAAGATGAATTTTTATATCAAATATGTGATTGTCTGGATGAGTCTCTGCCAGCGTTCACATATGTTAGGTTGATGTCTTTGCGACGGTATTCTGGGGGACCTAGAATAAACCATTTAGTCATAAAATATAACCCTAGCCCTTCCTGTTCCCAAAGAAACATAAGGATTTAAGGTCACTTGCTCTCAATCTGTACTATTTTTCCTTGAATTTCATAAGTATAACATGATACCCTTTAGCCCAAATTGTCAAGAGTTTTGCAGAAAGCAATGCATGTATCTGTTCTAGGCAATTCAGTCTTGCTTCTATTGTGTTCTAAATAGCCCATCTTATTGCAAAGTATTAAGCCCAAAGAGTATCACTGAATCTTCTCTTGTATCTTACACATGCTCAGATGAAACTAGAGCATGCTGTTTTTAAAACATACAGTAGTATAATTCACATCAAGTGATTTTACATGCATAATTAGGACAATACAGTTAATTAAAAAAAAAGAAATATACTTCATCTTGTTCAGAAAAACAAATTAGATACTTTTAACACTGTGATCCCTGGCATTTTCAAATGTCAAAATAAGGTCTTAGAGTCATTGATAATGTTCTGAGGGATATTCTTGTCCAAAAAGCCAGCATTTACAGATACTAAAATAAATGTGGCATTAGCCTTAGAGTATCATATAAATCAGACTACCTCTCGTATCAAATAAGTACTGATTAAATGTGCCACTGGCAGAAAAGTGCTTTTTTAAAAGAGTTGATGTTCTCTTGTAGATGAATATTAACTGAGTTATTTCAAGCTTTGCTTTGAGTGCATCACAGTCAGCAAGGATGCACAGAGGAAAGAGCTGACATCCACGGTGTTCTGATGCTGGCTCCATAGCCCTGAAATACATTGGCTTGCAGCAAATTGAGAAACCCTCACCACATCCGGCCCCCCCGCCTCTTCCCCACATTTTTTGTTTTTAAACAAATCTCCAACTCCAGCATATAGGAAGTTGTGGAACTCCCTTTTGGTCATAGTCTTTGGTTTGTCCTTCTCCCCTGCCACACAACTCCTGACTTTGACTTTGGCTTGACTGAGGCTGAGGACCCTGCAGTTACTAAAGGATATCAAGAGGTTTTGAACTGTGCGCTATGTGGAGCTGGTTTGTCCTATGGTGCTCGCTAGTCAGTATTTTCCTCCGGGATGTCATATGATTATGAATGGGAGGGATGTGGTCTGTGTAGTAGTAAACAAGAGGGCACGTTGTCCATGAGACAAACTCTTACGTGTTCCACATTAGGATTAAAATGTTGAGGACCCTGGTATACTTGGAGGAAGGAGGTGGGGAGGTGGACTGGTATTGAGCCTGACCTTCAGGACACCAAATTACAAAATAGTTGTAAACACTTTTACAGGGTTTTGGTACCTTCTGCATTACCAGTGATGACAATGTGAATGGTTTTTTTCCTCTAACTGGTTGACCTCTAAAAACGGAGTTTTCATGAAACAGAAGCCCACGTTTCCATTAGGTACATGGAACTTATGAATCAGATGATGCTTTCTTCTGGATTGGGCCCTGCATTCTTAAAACTTAACATTTTGACTCCCTTTTCCTTTTCATGTACTTCAGTAGGTACTATCATTCAGTGGCTTCAAACTGTCATCAATATGTACTTCAAACATAAGATTTTCACCTTTGCCTGGATAGACAAGATGGGAAATAAGAGAACGAGTTAATCTAAATAGAACTCGGATGTATGATGTATAATGGTACTAATTAGCCCCCCAAACTGCAAGTCCCGGGCACATGCAGAATTTGACTGGAGCTGCTTCTCCAAATATAGAGTCATACTACACCTATGCTAATTAGCAGGAAGTCTAAACGTGAAATCCATTGTTTTCTAAAATACTTTCCTATCCCACTAACTTAAGACTCTCTTACCGTACTTTCTTCCACAGATAAGTTTTCAGCTTTATTTTTGATTAAATAGTATGTGTCAACAAGTTGCCCTTAAGTTTATAATGTACAGATGTTTCAGTTAAATAGAATTGCAGACAATGTTATAAAATAACCATCTACTTATGGTTGCAAGGCATTTTACAGGAGAACAGTAGCTTTGGTTTCAATTACAAGTAAACTATGAAGTGTAAGGATAGCTGCAAGTTTTAGTAGCAGAGTTGTTTTTTAATTAAAAATAGGAAAGGTGAAATAGGATCTTAAATTCTGTACAACCATTGCTTGCCTAATTCATTGTTCATTCATGGACTTTTCCTAATAGCCACTTTATTAGCCACTTTTATTAATAATTCAGATTTATATTTGTTAGCTTTAAATTTGAAACCAAAAATATCTTTGATTGTTTCAACTACACTACAGGTTGATTCCAGTTGGGCAAAATGGCTGAAGAGTAATAAAAGAGAAATCCTTTAACAAATGTAATAGAAGTAAATGCTGATGATCTCAGCCCAACATACTTGGATGAGAGCTATCTAAAAGTTGTATCTGATCAAAATTAAAACTTTGTTATGAAACCCCAATTTCTGAAAACTGTTCAGATGTCTACAGAGAAGTTTGTAAAATCTGGGGGTATCTATATCAAACGTTTTTAAATAATACATAATTATGCTGTCTTTCTAGATATTTGTACCAGTCATTTCAACATGCTGCTCTTCTATTTATTCCATTAAATGTAATTTGTACACAAAGTAACTTTTTAAAGGTCATTATAAGGTTTCCTTCATGATCAGGACTTTAGCCTGCCTACCCCATTCACTCATCACTTCCATTTGCTTCAAGGAATGAAAGCTCAGGACATCAGCTTTGATTTTATTTAATGCCTGTCTGCTCCCCCAGTAGTCCCATATAAGGTTTCTTAGTACAAGTATTGATACTCTGGAAATACCAGTACTGTCTGGTCATTCAGTTGTCACCTCAGAATTCCATTAAAATAAAGACTGGGCACTTAATATGCCCCCTTTTTTATGAATATGCCTCACCTCACTGGAGATAAAAAATGAATCTGTTGGTACATCAATATATAGCAGCTCTTTACAGTTGTGATTACCAAGCCAAACATACTATGGCACCAAGAAATGAAGGGTTTTATTCTGTACTTTTGTGTTGTGTTTCCTTAATTGCTCATTAGGAGCCAAAAAGCAAGTGATGCTGCGTGTGTGTAGTTTGGCCTTCGTCCATATTGGAGAAAATTTAGAAAACATACAAACTAACACATTTCAGACAGCATGATGCTAAAGATGATGACCTTGCTTTTAGTGTGGATAAGATGGTCATGCTAAAAAGCTTATGGGCAAAATTCTGTTTAACATCCTGCTAACTGAAACATGTTTTCTAACACTAATGCCTTTTCCCAGTTCAGAAAAGTTACACAAAATCTTCTGGTTTCAAGTACAATGAAAAAGTTGTGAACAAAAAATTCAACCATTGCCCAGTTTTTAAAGGTAACCTTAAAATATTTTGTCTTATCTGGTTTCAATTGGTATAGAAATTTAGAAAATGAAGATATGTTAGGATTGTGGATTTAAAATTGTAGCCTGTGACCAATACAGCAATACACATACACAAACTAAAAATACAGAGTATTCAGATTCTTCTATCTATATGTAAGAATGATTCCCCGACTCAGGCAAAACACCCATTGAACTCAGTGGGCTTGTCTATGCTAAGCTTTTTTAAAAAAGCAAAATCCCAGGGGTTGCACTGCCGTGAGTGGGAGTACACCCAAGGCTCAGACTGCCACCAGCGTTCTTATAACTTTATTGTCTAGGCATGCGTTGAGGAGGGTTAGATGACATCATAAAAATACCACCTTTTCTGCATTAGACCGTACCTATGCACTAATGGTAGTGCAATGGCAGATCAAAAAAAGTCTAATACAGGTTCAGCTAATTAGTGGGCATTTTTCCTCATGCAGGTTCAGGCTCTTTCATTCCAATATTAACAGTGTAGGTCTGTCTTTGTAGAAATTTATGCATTCATAACTTTTAAGCATATGTGCAGTCCTGTTGAGTTCAGTGGAACTACTCACATGCTGAAGTTAGGCAAGTGCTTAATTCTTTGCAGTATCAAGGCCTTAGTTAACTAAAAACTTTTGTATGTGGGCATTCTCATATCTTGGAAGCAAAATATGTCTGAAAAATGTTTTTAGCACTAAAGTATCTGTTACCAATCTGTAGCAGATGCATCTTCCCCACCAAATCCTTGAGGTTAATTTAATTTAGGTCATCAGAAAATGTGTACTTCATAAAATTTTCAGTTGTGGTTACCTTGCAGTGTTACAAAACTATATGAAAACAACTGCCTTTTTAGATGGTTTGAATGTCACAGTGCAATAGTGAAAAGGAGTAGATTTAGTATCTTTTCCCTTTATTTGAAATGTCACAATTTGTGTGTTTTTAGTAATATTTTTGTTACACTCTGTTTTCAATGAAGTCAAACTGTGATTTACAATGTGCTTTTTTTGGTCAACATTTGTATTAAAAATAAACAATGGACTTTTGAGTCTTTGTAAGATGTTTCTCCATTGTCTGTGCATGCCTTACAATTTACTCCTCTGTAACATATTGTGACAGACCCAGACCAGTGGGGTACAGGAGTTTGGTAGAAGGTAAATATACTGGCCACTGGATGAACAGTTTTCTATTCCCTGAGTGACCAGAGCAGGGGCTGCACTAGAGCAATCAGGAACCTGCTAGAACCAATTAAGACAGGCAAGCTAATTAAGACACCCAGAGCCAATTAAGAACATACTAGAATCAGTTATGGCAGGCAGACTAATCAGGACACCTGGTTTTAAAAGGACCTCCCATCTGTTAGCGGGGCGGGCATGCAAGGAGCAGGGGGTGAGAAGGCGTGCTGCTGGAGAACTGAGGAGTACAAGCGTGATCAGGCTTCAGGAGGAAGATCCTGTGGTGAGGATAAAGAAGGTGTTGGGAGGAGGCCCTGGGGAAGTAGCTCAGGGAGTTGTAGCTGTCACACAGCTGATACAGAAGACATAGACAGCTGCTATCCACAGGGCCCTGGGCTGGAACCTGGAGTAGAGGGCGGGCCCGGGTTAACCCCCATTCCCCCAATTCCTGATTGGACACAGGAGGAGTTGACCTGGTCTGTGACAACACCAGAAGGGAAGGTCGAAATTGGAAAAGGATATGGCCTGTCCCTGACACACTAGGTGGGACAGCAGAGACTGTGGAGATTGTTCTCCATTTCCTCCATGCTGGCCAGCGATGAGGTTAGCTGAGTGAACGGCAGATTTGAGCCTCTAGCAGAAACGGCCAAAATGAGGGCTGCCGTGAACCTCTGAGGTGAGCAAATCTGCCACAAAGTGCAGGACCCACCAAAGCTGAGGAGGAACTTTGTCACAATATGCATTCCACCTCACTGTGGAGGGTGGCTTAATGTGTGTAAAAAGCTTGAGAGCCTCTAACACAAGCCATTTGTTCAAGTTCGGAGTATCATGGGGGGTAGCAGAGATCCCGATAGGTTCTGTAGGCGTTACACCCTTTGGACCAAAACATGGAGCAGAAATAAAGCAAAAGACAAACGTAGCAAAACCATCAAAAAGCAAACCCGCACCTTTTACATGCCTGTATCCTAATTTTAGTTTTTAGTTAATGGAAAAATACACAGGCTATCAATAGTACTTTTCGGTAATCTTTGACACAAAACCATTCTAATTTAAATATGGGCAGTCCGCAAGCATTTTCAGCATTGTGAGTCATATAGTTTCCTAAAGCATCTGAAACATTTTAACAAAAGTTTAGCTTTCAGGCTCTCCTGGGTGCATGACATTGATCAAGGGATTTTAGGCCTTAACTCAAAGTTCAAGGGTAACAAGTCCACAACTGAAAGGTTTTAAATGCATTTTGGTCTCTTCTAACCTGGACGATATTACTTGGTCCCACTGTCATGACAAGTTCCTGAACCAATTTGTTCCTTTATGGGGACCACTCAGCCACATTTGCAGTAGGGCTATTTTGCAGTACTTCCCATTTGCCTATAGTTGACCTTGTAACGTGGTTTCCAGCCATTAAAGGAGAGGAGCCAGCCCAGCTGCATTCAGCTACTAAAAGGAGCTGAAGAAGTAATGCATCTCCTTCCACACTCATCGGTGGTATTTCCAACTGCCTGGGCACTGCTATCAGGGGAATCTGTCTTTTCTTTTTGTTCAACATGAGTAACTCCTGTGGGGAGTATGTAGATGGAATCCACTGAATGAAGAAAGGAGTCAAAGGGAAGAGTTCTCAAGGAAAGGGAAAAGAAAAAGGGATCCTGGGATGTGCAGGAGATGGAGAGGGTAGTGTGCCTCGGAGAGGGAGGAGGTTAAAGAAAGGAGAAGACCAGGAAGGGAAAACAGAACATAAGGGAAACCAAAGGGAGTAGAAGACAGGTAAGACTGTGGAGAGCAAGGAAAAGCAACAAGTCAGAGAAATGATAGCACAATGCCCATTTAACTTTTATTTCTATTAGTGAGCATCAGCATCCATAGAGAAGTGTTTTTTCTCACACTGGATCTGACAAGGGTCTAATCTCCTGTGAGGCTATCTATCATTAAACCGATTAAAAATTCTATTATGTAGCTCATTCTGGACTGTTTACATGTTTATATCAACATTCAAGAATTTTCTTTTGATAACAAGAGCGACATAAGGGACAAACAAGTTTTTCTCCCAAGGAAAACTCTTCAAATGCTTGAAGACAAGTCTGATGAAACATATGTGAACAAGAGAGCAGAACAGTCTGGCGCGAATACCGATTATTGCTGTTCTCAGAGAAGACACTTGGAGGATGAGTGATATGACACAGTGGCATAATGCAAATAGGGCAGTCAAATATCTCTTGCCGAAATGCCTGAGGGGAAAATAAGAAAATATATTAGTTATTGTAGACTGATAACTAAACATTGGAAGGCATGCATAGCAGCAATACCCTATACAACAAGAAGGTTCAAAGTGCATTTTGTAACAATTGGTGGTATGTTCTTCAATATTTAATCTATTGAAACCTGTTCTGTATCTCTTCACATCAGGATAATTCTGAAATATCTTTAATATTACTTTCCTTCTTATCGAACACAGGAGGAATTATTTGTAATCATAAACCAAACAATAGTTATTGTAGCAAAATGTTTAACTTCAAGGTACTGTACTGTTTAAAAAAAAGTTTGCAGATATTGTTTTAGCATGTGGATTGACAAATGATACCAGGGAATTTTTTGGATGGAGGATATGCTGGAAAAAACTTTCCTGCTTTGACACTGACTATAGTTGCAAAATGAATTGAGATCATCATCCAATTGGCTCCAAAACCAACCTGCATCTGTATTTTCTCCCATTCAGTTGCGCTTATTAACGGAGCAAATTTTTCCTCCAACTGTTGAAGCACATTTCGACTTGCAGCTATAGAAGAATCAATTTCAGAAAAAAACTCATCTATGTTTGTGTCATAAGAACTCAATAACCGATTGCTGATCTCCTGAAACTAAAGAACAAGAGGAAAAAATAGCCTCCAGTTAGAATATTAACAACTACCAGCACAGATTTTCAAAATTATTATCGTAAATTGCTAAAAAATCAAGGAAACACATTCTTGAGAACTTTTAAAATGAACTTTATTTATCAAAATAATACTTTATCCTTGGCCAAACAGTGCATGCTACTACTCTGTCCAAATATCATGCACTGTTACTTAATATGTACAAAGTACAAATATCTGCCTTTTTTGTATTAACTGTCCAAAGGTCTCTGCTTTATACTCTTAAAGGCTTTAACTCATACATGAAGACAAGGTTAGTTTGAAAGTACAGATCTTAGCCAGCAAGAACACATTTCATTTTTCTTCATTTTAAAAGATGACCATCTTTTTAAAAAAGTGCATGTACTATGTTTTGTTAACACTATTAAAGGCATCTAACCAAAGTATGCACATCAAACAGTAGTGCTAAATTATTTTTAGTGCATAATGCTACCCCCAACAGAAGAAGTAATGAACTGAAGTATAACCAGCTCTCATTCCATCTTAACCCAGCAGACTCTGGCCTCCGCCTCAAATAAAATCCCAGATAGTCTATATTTCCTCTCATCTACTATAATCCACATGGTACCTGAAAGCTCAGTACAGAACAACACTCATCTTAAAGTACCACATGGCCTGTGTCCTTCGAGATTCTTATTTCTATAGTGATTCTTGAGGATTTGAGAAACATTCCATGGACAGGGATGGGTTGTGGGCCAATGCCCCTGGACTCTGTTTCTCTCTCAGGAGAAGAAAATGGGGATTATTCAGTGCATGTGTTCTTTTGTTTGAAGTCCACAATCACAGGAGTCAGTTTACTTACAGAGTGACTCAAGATCACCAGCATGGAAGTTTTTCCATGTCAAAAGGGCTTGCATATGAAGTTTTCTGCATCTGTGTTTGACAGTGAAAATACTGTCAACATGTTTGTTTTTTCTTTTCTCCTCAGCCAGATTCCGTGCCAGACCCCCATGCATGCAGGAAACTTTTTTTCTTCTTTTGTCTCATTGCTTGGGTACCCTATGCCTGGGGAACAGGTACTTCCCTGCAAATACTGACTTGAAACTGGATCGCATTCGTAAGATAAGATGTAAGTATTAGATCTTCAATGTCAGATTTTGAAAGGGGTTTAAGGGAGTTAGGCACCCAGCTCCCACTGAATGACTTGTTATAAAATCCCAATTTTAGCCAACATTTCAAGACATGATCTTTAAACTTTGACTGTCATTGGTGTACTTCAGAATTAGTGGCAGACATAGCCTCCATGTCAATTAAATTTCCAAAATTAGTTACCCAGGTGTGTAGATGTTAAAGTCAGCTTTATAATGAAACTCTTAACTATGATCTCTCCATAATCTATTCTTTCTAGCTAAAGTGAATGCTTTGAAACAAAGAAAAACTTTAGAGCCATCCAGAAAAGGAAAATGATGGGATGCTTTATAAGAGCGGGGACAGGTAAATTTCTGTCTTGTGCAGAAGTCTGATTTGATTATATTTTTTAGTTTGTTTGTCCTTTTAAGCAAGAAAAGTGGAAACCTGTTAATTCACACTGACTGGGAGACCCACTATGGTCGACTGCATTTTGCACTACAGCAAAAAACAAGGGTGATACAACCATTAAATGTGTTTCTGTCCATTTAATTTGTCAATTGCAGTTTAGGTTTAATGATATGAGAACACGAGTATATGAAAGAATGCATAAATTTTTAAATTGTACTATGAGGCCCCTTTAAAGCATCTCCTTGTAAAACTTTCTGAGAGGTGGGCGGGGGTGTTAAGAGAGAGTGTGTGTGTGTGTGTGTGAGAGAGAGTGAGTGTCTAGCACAGTGCATATTAGTGAAGCTATTCCTGTACTTCCATGGTGTCCTTTCATTAAGAAAAGATCTTCCAAATTCCATCACATGCAAATATGTGCATTGACCTTAAACATATATTTTTTTTAAATCCAAACCCTTCTCCCCTTCAGTATTTGCATTTTACATGATTTCTGTATATTTCTAAATGACAAAATTGAGACTCTTTTAGATGAGATGCACAATATGTATTGGACTAATGAGATTTTATTTTAATCTGGTTATTAGTCATATACTGCCCTGAGTGTTTTAGTGAGCTAAGTCTCTGAAATTACATGTATTGTAAAAAGTTATTGGAGTCTTAATTTGCTTTATCTGAATTACTGTCAAAGACTAAGTTTTAGAATTTAATTAACTTGTTCCATATTTGATATAAAGCCTACTTCTGCTCCAAGTGAAGTCAATGTTAAAGCTCACTGACTTCAGTGGCAGCAGGAGTAGGCCCTTACCCAGCATGATTCATTGGTCTCTGTTCAGAAAGAAATCAAGCCAGGATTGATTCTTTGGGAAAATTTTTCTACAGTACACTGGCAGAACTATGCTGTACAGCTTGCATTATGCCTGGCTATACCCTGGCTTTCAATGAATATCAAACTGGCACATACCTTAGAAAATTATTTCCATGAGAAACCTATAGTGGCCATCAGAAATGAGCATAAATTAGAGCAGCCATGAGGCTGCTTCAGCTTTTGCTGGTGGTCAGGCAGGGCCCAGAATACCAGAATATGGTGAGTACATAAAGAGTTTAAAGAAGTGAGACCCCATAGGTGGCCTGTGCGCCAAATGTGGCCCACCAAGGCTTCCTGTGTGTCCCGCCAGCTCACCTTAAAAAATGTTTATAATTAAGTTCACAAACAGTGATGCACTACCTATCATTTGCCTATGATTTAGTAAATAACTTACTGGCAGTGCTTAATTTGTAATGAAAGAGGTGTGGGGGCAACCCCGGCACAAATTAAGCATTGACAGGGAGGCTGGAGAGCGGTGGCTGCTGGCCAGGCGCCCAGCCCTGAAGGCAGTGCTGTCAGCAGCAGCAGGGCAGAAGTAAGGGTGACGTGGTATGGTACTGCCACCTTTACTTCTATGCTGCTGCTGCTGGCAGCGGCACTGTCTTCAGAGCTGGGTGGCTGGACAACAGCAGCTGCAGGCCAGGAGCGCAGAGAAGCCGGGGATATGAATTTCTGAGGCTAAAGGTGCTGGGGTTAAGCCCCAGCACAAATTAAGCACTGCTTACTGGATCTGAAGTTCTTGCAATCGCATCGGCTGCAGCTGAGCTTGGACGGTGCCCATTTTTTCATTAGTGATGGAAATGGAGCCAAAAATGCATTCAAATGGGAGTAAATGTCACCAAGTCAACAGCGAGAGCCGAGCTTTTAACCCATCCTGGACAGCGGATTTTCTTTTTATTATGCCACCTCATTTAAACACAAACCTTTTGTGTTTACTGTGCCACACTACTGTATCCCTCTGTAAGGCCGTCAACATAAAGCACCACTTTGAATCAAGGCACAGTGTCAAGGTTCCTTCCCCACTCTGAACTCTGGAGTACAGATGTGGGGACCTGCATGAAAACCCCCCTAAGCTTATTTTTACCAGCTTAGGTTAAAACTTCCCCAAGCTACAAACTATTTTACCTTTTGTCCCTGGACTTTATTGCTGCCATCACCAAGCATCTAACAAAATATAACCGGGAAAGAGCCCACTTGGAAACGTCTTTCCACCAAAATCCCCCCAAGCCCTACACCCCCTTTCCTGGGGAAGGCTTGATAAAAATCCTCATCAATTTGCATAGGTGAACACAAACCAAAACCCTTGGATCTTAAGAACAAGGAAAAAGCAATCAGGTTCTTAAAAGAAGAATTTGAATTAAAGAAAAAGTAAAAGAATCACCTCTGTAAAATCAGGATGGTAAATACCTTACAGGGTAATCAGATTCAAAACATAGAGAATCCCTCTAAGCAAAACCTTAAGTTACAAAAAGACACAAAAACAGGAATATACATTCCATTCAGCACAACTTACTTTATCAGCCATTTAAACAAAACAGAATCTAACGCATATCTAACTAGATTGCTTATTAACCCTTTAAAGGAGTTCTGACCTGCATTCCTGCTCTGGTCCCGGCAAAAGACAACACAGCCAGAGAGAACCCTTTGTTTCCCCCCACTCCAGCTTTGAAAGTATCTTGTCTCCTCACTGGGCATTTTGGTCAGGTGCCAGTGAGGTTGTCTTAGCTTCTTAACCCTTTACAGGTGAAAGGGTTTTTCCTCTGGCCAGGAGGGATTTAAAAGTGTTTACCCTTCCCTTTATATTTATGGCACACAGTAAATTTAATTCAGCCTATCTTCCTGGCAGTGTTGCAAGATGTGACAGAATTGAAAATCTGAAGTCTTTGTATCACACTTCAAACGTCATTCTCACAACATCAGCGACTGTACAGGAAAAAGAAACAGCTACTTCTCTTTGGATAATGTTGGTACTAACTAAAAAGAAAAAGCCTTCCCTGCATGCTGAACTTGTGAAGGAGTGCACGATGGAAATGCTGGAGGAGCTTTTTGCTGGAGATAAAAATAAAGATGACATTTTGAACTGTGTGAAGCAAGTTCCACTGTCTGATTCCACGGCAGTGGGAAGATTGGAGGTAAATTTATGAGGACTGTTTGTTACCACTGCTTTCCAATTTAAAAAACACCAAATACATCTCTCTTGCAGTGGACAAATCAAGCAATTTAAGTGACACTGCCCAGTTATCACTGTTTGTTAGATTTTATGAAAGTGAAATTTTCAAGGAAGAATTTTTGTGCTTAATACCATTGGAAACCTACACCACAGGAGAGATCATTTTTGAAAAGAGAACCATTTTTTGAAAAAAAAATGGTTTAAATCTGTAGAAAGTAAACTCGCTTGTTACACGCAGAGATCCCTCCATGACAGGGAAAGAGAAGGGCTTTGTTTCACATTTGGCAGTGATACACTTCACTGCATCATTCACTAGATTGTCCTGTGTGTAAGTTGTCTGGGGACTTGAAAAAAAAAATGGGTACTGTGATGAGATTAGTGAACTACACATGCTCAACTTCTAGTTTGAAACATCGTCTTTTTAAAGCTCTTTTACAAGACATTTCAGCCGAACACAGTGACCAGCTGCAGCACGATGACATTCGCTGGTTAAGTCGGGAGCACGTGTTAGAGAAGTTTTGTGCGCTTCAAAAAGAAATAAGACATTCTTTCAAACTACAAGACCAACAAGGCTTGCGAGTTCCTGTAATTTATGAATAATGTCCCCTGTTTGTCAGAGGTAGCTTTTCTGTGCAATATTACTAGTCACTTGAATTTCCTCAACTTGCAGCTCCAGGGTCATGCAAGCAGCGTTAGGAATCTGTTTGAAAAAGTGTGTCCCTTTCAGAGGAATTTTTAAATCTTTGAGACAGACTTAACAGGAAAGATGTTGCATTGACTCACATTGCATGTTGTTGCTATAGCTGAAACTTCACTGAATGCGATTCAATAATTTCTAAAAAATCTGATCCAAAATTTTAAAATGCAATTTGAGAATTTTAAAATTCCAAAGGATTTGCTTTTACTTGTTCCATTTGTTGCCTCTGCCAATGGATCTTGCCCTTCTGAAGCAAAGAATATTCTTGATTCAATTGATGAAGGTGCCTTTCAATTAGAAATTGTAAGGCTCTAAAGCCCAGACGTCTTGAAGGCAAAATTCAGAGAAGTGGAACTTCGTGATTTTTGGACTAAATATGCTGACCAGTTTCAGAACAGCCAGAATCAAGCCATCTATCTTTTAACAATGTTCAGATCAACGTACGTCTGTGAATGTGGGTTTTCTACCATGAACATTATAAAAAACCAACACTGTAATCGCCTGACATATGAGCATCTTCCCCCATGCATGTGACTTGCCCTGACCTCTTACAAACCACTCTTCACAGAGCTTGCCAGAGATCATTGATGTCACCTCTCCCATTCGAGATTACCACAAACTCAGGTAATAATGTTGAGTCATAAACTTCGTTAAAAGATAGAAACACTAATACTTATGTTGTAATCGAGGCTTTATTTATTGGCAGCTGAATTTTTTTTTGTCCACCTTCTGCACAAATGACCCACCTCTTGTTATAAAATTCTCAAATCGGCCCACAGGTAGATCTAATTGAGTATCACTGGTTTAAAGCCACCTTTGTTTCATCCTCTGTTTCTGTGATGAGCACATGAGCAAAGTGACACAGAATCTGGCACCTTATAGCGTATATCCTCAGTGTCGGTTTCTACTCGTATCTTTCCTTAGGCAACACTATGAAAGGCATGCTGCTGCTGGAGAAGAGCAGACAGTAAAGAGAGCACACATTGCTGCTGTGAGCTAGAGGCAGGGGAATGAGCCAGCTTCTTCCAAAAATCCCAGCAGGTTGCTGCTCAGTGGGTAAAAAGTTTTTTCCACATAACCCATGTAACTCTTGAAATGAGAAGCTGTACATGAGCTTGTCTGACAATGGCTGTGCTGTTTGTTCCTCTTTCCCTCTGTTAGACTCAGCTGTAAGAGGTCTACCATTCGCTCCTCAAAATCACACTTGTGTTCTCCCTGCCCTACTCAGCCAAAGGATGTTGGGTCCTCCCATCAGGCTTCCCTGAGCCAAAGCCATACAAGAATCAGAGGAGACATTTTTTTGCTTATGACTGATCCAGCAGGTTCCCCTGCATGGATGCTACCTGCTTTGAGGTTTCCAATGGATTTTCTGCAGAATGACCCCAAGCCATCACTCAGGAAGTGGAATCAGGGACTGGAAGACAGAAATGTAGCTAACTCTTAAAAATGGGGGTTTATGCTAAATGGCCTATAAATATTTAAAGTCTATATAGGAAGGGATAAGCACCCTTTATAGAATATGAAATTGGTAGTGTTAATTTACTAGGCATTATGTTCACCATTACTGATGCTAAATCCTGATCTGTGTCAATGCAAAGTTATTACATCATTTTATTTTTCAAAAATTTGAAACTGATTAATAGGTAAAAGTGCGACTCAGCCTATTGGCTCCTCAGTACACCAAAACAGCTTATGTCTGAAAGTATCTTTGAGTAATTAATCTGTATCTTTTTGTGATTTCATTATAGGGTCATTAGGGAAATATTTCAGCTTGAACGGTGTGACAAACTAGGAGTTCTAACTACTTTATATCAATATGCAAAGTGACATCAATCATTTGCAATGAAATGATGCAAACAAAAGCACCTTAGTGAACTCTGTACAGAGAAGCCTTCTTAAGTGATCCATCTTAATGTCAGCAAATTGTTTACTAATGTGTTGACCTATGGCAACCCTCAAAAGTAAAATGAAAAGGCTAGAGTTTACAGCGTATCAATGAATCAGTTGATAAGCTTTTACTGGTTTAATATCCTCCTAGTCTTGCTGCTTGGAGCCACTTCAAGTTAGCAACAGAATGTTTGCTATCACCATGTGATAAAGGAAGTCAAACGACTAAACAAACTCCAGGACCATTATACTGTTTGGTGAGATTTAAATTAAAATTGTTGGGAGAAATCATGGGGGTGGGGGTGGGGGGGGGAGAGGAAACTAAAGTCAACTGCACGGATTTACAAATGACTTACCTAGCTTCCCAAACAATAGTCAAGACTTTTACTTAAACTGGAGACAATGCAATGCATTTGAAAAGATTTAATTGCAGCAGTAAAAGATCATACCTCAATTAAATGACTTATGCAAGCAGACTTTATAGATAAGGATCAAAGAAATTCACTACCGAACACACGGCATTCTAGGCAACACTTTGTTTTCTGTACCCACTGATGCTAAAAAGTTGCATAGCTTGGTTTCAGTGACCTTTCATATTCCCTTTGATCTAAATTAGTAAGAACTTTAATGGATCAGTATAATAAGGGCTACTGTATCATCATCAGACAAATAAAATACACTCTTCTTAACAATAATATTTCAGGCCTACATTCTAATTCTATGGCAATTGTTTAAGACTGCAAAACTAGACATTTGACCTTTGTGGGCTTGCCAAAGGAAGTTGGTCTATATTTTAAAAAATCTACTTGCTAACCCCCAATCTCTTAACTGTACCACTGTTCAGTTCTGTTAGCAGCTGGGGAGTGACATTTTAAGAGCATGACACAAGTTTATGAGAGGAGAAATACATCTTAGAAAAGCTTTTTTCCATCTGGAAATGGATTGCTGTATGTGAAAAATTACCCAAGTGTTTTATTAACAAACGGACACTAAACAAAGGTATGGAAAGCTAAAAGTGGAGACAGCCAGTTCTCATTTGAAAGCCACAGAGAAAAGAACTAAGAAAAATGAGTGTGTATCCCTTGATTGTGATTTATATTCTCTAAACACATTCAAACCTGGGCAATCCAAATCAGAATGTGTTATCCGTGTGTGTCTGAACAGAAAGAAGAATTGCCACCATACTGTTCAGTGCAGGTTCACAAAGTGCCATGTATTGAGAATCATTGCCTAAAACTGAACTAGCCTTGAAAATATTTGTAACTGAAGCTGCCATTTTTGAATCTTTGAACAGCATCATGCTACTAAACAGCAACAGTGGAATTAGCAGTATAAAGCCCCAGTGTCCAAGTATTACACATTTTCCATTTTGCTTTTTTAAAGGGGGGTTGAAATTAAAAAAAGGTTGGATTTAAACAATTTTGTTTAAATATTAATCAATGTTATGACACACGTGCTTCTTGAGATTGCTACTGCCCTTGTTTCCAGTCATAATTCTGATGCCTTCCTTGTTGTGTCAAGTTTCTTTAAGTGGCATTTAAAATCAAAAAGATGATTCCAAATCACCAGCAAGAACTGACTCAAAAACCAAAGCAGGGAAGAGAGAAGAAGCCAAAGAGGTGCAGCAGGTTGCCTTTTGTAGTGGCAGGTACAGATAGTATCATGGTAATTATACTTGCATCTGGTGTGTTGATTTGTATATTGGGGAATGCATAGGAATTGCCATACTGGATCAGACCCAATGTCCATCTAGTTCAGTATCCAGCCTCTGACAGTAGCCAGTATTGGATGCTTCAGAGGAAGGTGTAAGAACACTGCAGTAGGCAGATGTGGAAAAAGCTGCCTTCTCCCCTGCCCCTTCCCCCACATTAGGGCTCATCCTAGTCTCTAATAATTGGTGTAAGACTCAAAGCTTGAGGTTAGTATTCCTTCCAAAATGTTTATTAATAAATGACTGTGGATGTTCTTGGTTTCCTTATGAAGTGTCCAATACTCTTGAATCCCTATACTCTTGGCCTCGACCATAGGTGACAGTACAAATTTCTTATGGAAAAATCAAGCTGCAAAGAGTTAAACCTCTTAGCAGACATGTGAGATAGCATATTTAAAACTGTTCAGGACCCTGGGACTTAGCTTCCAAAACTGTGGCGTTTTGGGGATCAGGACTGTGGGACACTTATTAGTAAGAAGACAAGTTAATATTATGGGGTATAACAGTTAATCCTCAAAAACACTCATTCTGAAAAAATCTATCCAGGTATTTACATGGCTCCCCCTACCTAGTATCTGAAGAAGATAGTCTCTAGCTACAAAACCTTCCATTTCTCCCCAAACTAAGTTTAAATGAGACCTTAAGGTCTCTTTAAAAAATAAAGCTAGTTCTCTTTAGTTCCATCCTGCAGGTTTTGTAACCGTTACAAAGGCCTGCAGTAAACATTAAATTGTCAGATTTGTAAGGCTGGGAAGTATTTTTGTTGCAGTAGGGCCCAAAGGCTCCAACCATGACTGATGCTCCATTATGCTAAAGGCTGTACAAAACACACAGGAAGATGTAGTCCCTGCCCCAAAGAGCTTACATACTAATGAGATGCAACAAGTAAGTATAACAAACTGTGTTAGGGCAGAGAAGACAGAGCAACAGTAAAACCTGGACTGTACACATAGTTTTACCCATTTAGCTAAAGGTGTGGGTTTTTAAATCAGTTTAGTTAAACTGGTACAACAGTGTGTGGATAATCTTATGTTGGTTTAAGCTGGACATTGATTTAGTTTGCACCAGATATGAGTGTCTACACAGGGGTTTGCAACAGTTTAACTACATTGGTTTATGTGTGTAGTTAAGCTGCTGGGGGAGGGGGCATAAGGCAAGTTGAGGTCCTTGTTACTCAGAAGTTTTTGGCAGCTTATAGGGGATTGTGGCTTCATGAGAGGTGGGTTTGGTGGTTGTCGGGGAGGTGTCAGGTGGGTATTTGTCACTGACTAATCTGGAAAGTTGGGCTGAGCTGCCTGTCACTTGCAACAAGGGAAGAGAGAAAACTGTGAAGGGCTGAAAATGGAAACTCCCCAGGCTCTTTTTAGCTGGCTACTTCCAATGAGCCAGATTCACTCCAGTGTCCTAGCTCCCAAGACAGAGGTTAATTGCCCTATAGAGTATCTGGAGTTCTTAGAGATGTGTCCCCCTACAGGAGCTCCTCTTGAGGTGCACATGCACCACACGTTACTTCAATCAGAGATTTTTGGCAGCAGCGTTCACTAGTCTGCACATGTACCTATCCTTATGCTCTGTACTGAGGGTATATAGATTGCAATGGATAAACTGTCCTTAATTAACTTCTTTACCACGAAGTCCCACAGAGACAACACTCCAAAGCAGGGGACAAGGAGGGTGGGTAGTGGAGCACCCATAGGAACACACATCTTGAAAACTCCAGTTACTGTACAGGATAAGTAACCTCTTTCTTCAAGTGGTGTCCCTATGGGTGCTTCACTTGAGTTGACTTCCTAGCGGTGCCTTCTGAAGGAGTTGGGAGCTTTGCAATTCGATCTAGAACTGTTTGTAGAACCAAAGACAGCATCTGCCTGAGAAGTGTTAACTATGGCATAGTATCTGGAGAAAGTGTAGACTGAAGCCCATGTAGCATCTCTGCCTATTTCCACTAGACATCTTTTAGCTGAGCAATGGATGTGGACTGAGATCTAATTGAATGGGCTATGATTAGGGTGACCATCTGTCTCGTTTTTAAAGAGACAGTCCCATTTTTTGGGACTTTTTTCTTATATAGGCACTTATTACCTCCCACCCCCTATCCCATTTTTTTCACAGTTGCTATCTGGTGACCCTAGTTATGATAAGTTAGCAGCTTCACAGAAGGAGAAGATACTGGTGGTAACCCATTTAGAATGTCTCTGGGTTACACTGATGTTCCTTTAGCTCTGTCTGCAAGAGATACAAATAGAAGCTTAAAAGGATCTGGTCTGTACAAATAGCATGCCCGTGCCCTCCTAACATCTAAGGTATGGAAGGCAACATCTTCCCTCATCCGAAGGGGTTTAGGATGAAATATAGGGAAATGAATATTTTGATTTATATGAAAGTCTGAACTGACTTTAGGTAAGGATGCAGATGTAGTCAGAGGCACAACTTATCTTTGAAGAAAACAGTGTATGGGGGTGGGGAGGTCAGCCATCAGAGCTCTTAGCTCACCAACTCTTTGAGCAGAAGTAATGGATGCTAAAAAAAGGCAGTTTGCATGGAAAGGTGTAAATGTGTACAGGTAGTCACTGGTTCAAAGGGAGGTTTCATTAAAGAATTGAGACCTAGGTTCAAGTGGTCTTTCTGACCTGCGGAAAAAGGTTTGATAACCCTTTGATAAATCTAGAAGTTGCAGGGTGAGCAAATGCCAAGAAACCTTCCACAGCTGAGCTAGCTGCCCAATCAACTTTAATGCAGCTCAATGAAAGACCTCCTTCAAGGTGAAAAGGTATTCTAAAACGTTAGAAATGGAAGAATCGGCAGGACATAGGTGTTAGGGAGTAAAGCTGTGCTCAAATATTTTCTATTTCTGATGGTAAGTTTTTCTGTGGACTCCATTCTATTGTTAAGCAGGACCTCCTGAATCTCCATCCAGCTACCAGGCTTTGAGTCATAAAGTTTTGAGGTTGGGGTTAAGAACACTCCTAAAGTCCTGCGAGAGAACGTTCAGGGGAGGGGTCAATGGTAGGCTTGATGACCGGCCGAGAAGAGAGCTGGAAAATGTAAGGGAATCGGCTAATTTGGTACAATCAAGATGACCGTGGCTTGGTCTTGTTTGACTTTTGTTCAGGACCCCCTGAGGATTGGCGGCACTGGAAGAAAGGCATATCGAAGGTTCTTTGACCATGAGAGGATAAAGGCATCTCACAAGGAATGATGGCCCAGACCTCCCCTCGAGCAGAAGTTCACACAGCTCCAGCTAATAGTGGTGGTGAAGAGATCTACTGCTGGGAATCCTCAGGAGAGTAATCTGTCTGAGTGTGGATTTGTTGACTTCTCACTTGCACTTGAGTGAAATGTCTGCGGAGGACATTGGCTATAGTGTTTTGAAAGCCAGGCAGAAAGACTGCTGAGAGAAGGATGTGGCAAGCTATGCACCAATTCCACATCATCATGGCATCTGAACAGAGGGAGGAAAATCTTGCCCCCTGCCCCCGACCACAACAATCGATTTATATAGTACATCCTGGCCCTGTTGTCTACCATTATGTGAATAGATTGACCTTCTATCATGGGAAAGAAGTGCTGGCAGGCATACCTTATGGCCCTGAATTCTGGGATACTGACATGAAGGGTGCACTTTGGGCAGTGCACCCACCCTGTGCAGTATCCTGTAGGTGAGCTCCCCATCCAAGGATAGATGCATCAGAAACTACTGGGAGGGGGTTGGTTGAAAGGAAGCCCTGAACACACCTTGTCCACATTCTTCCACCAGTCGAGGGAGACTACTATGTGACAAGGGACAGAGAGCAACTTGTTCAGACTGTTCCTGTCAGGAGTACAGACTCACCTGACCCAAGTTTGGAAGGAGTGCAGGTGCAAACGGGCATGTAAGATGATGAAGGTTCAATGCTGTCATATGTCCAAGAAGTTGGAGGCAGGATCTCATTGTGACCGGAAGACTTAGTTGAAATTGTGCAGTGAGTTCTGTCAAGTTGTGTCCCTGGGTAGATAGACTCTGTATGTTGTAGCATTGAGAATGGCTCCTATGAACTCTATCCGCTGCACAGGTAGG
This sequence comes from Eretmochelys imbricata, assembly GCF_965152235.1. Lineage (NCBI taxonomy): Eukaryota > Metazoa > Chordata > Testudines > Cheloniidae > Eretmochelys > Eretmochelys imbricata. Next base: position 250,314,046 of record NC_135573.1, read on the forward strand.
AGGAAGGCCGTTGTGATGTTGAACTGAAGACCGAGCCTTGAGAACAGAGGTGACCTTGTTTACTGAAGTTTGAACTGCAGTGTAACAAGGCTCCTTTAAGAGCCAATTGTCAAGATATGGAAAAATGTTTACTTTCTATTGACGAAGCTGCATAGCAACGACTGCCATAGCTTTCAAGAACACTCTGAGGTGGTAATATTGATGATAGTCCTGGCCCACTAGAAAGTGTACAGACTTCTTGTGAGAAGAGTGTATCATAACATGAAGGTATGCATCCTGAAGGTTGAGGGTTATGAAATATTCCCCCAGATCAAGGGATGGGATGATAACTGCAAATGTCATCATCTCGAACTTCTGAATCTTGATGAAGGTATTCAGCATCCTGAGATCTAAAATCTGTCTCCACCCGCCCTTCTTTTTGGGAATGAGAAAATATTTGGATTAAAATCCTCTTCCCTTGTACAGTGGTAACTTGTTCAATGGCTTCTAAGGAGAGAAGAGACAGAATCTCCTATCTCACGAGAGACTTATGAGATTGGTGCCTGAAAAGGATAGAGAAGGGGAATGTGAGGGGGGGCATAGAGTGCAAGTGGATGGAATAGCCTGATGTTATAACTTCCAATACCCATCTGTTGGTAAATCTGCTCCCATGAATTGTGGAAATCGGAGAGCCAGTCTGCAAATAATGAGAGAATAAGCTAAGCAGAATAGTGCAATATCAGATCAGAATCATGAGAGTGTTCCAAGGCATCCAAAGGAGCTCTTCACAGATGATTCCTGCTGTGTCAGTGGGGTTGTAATGGTGAATGCTTTCCCTTTGTGTAGTCTGGGTCTCTTCTTAGGTGGCTTAGGTCCTATGTGGTAGGTGGAAAACGGGGGTGGACAGAACCTCTGAGTTGTTTGAGACCTACGGAAACTATTTGTTTGCAGGAGTATATATATCCAGTAAGAAAAGGGTAATTCTAGAATCTTTCAAGGAAGAGGAGGTTACTTACCTTGTACAGTAACTGGAGTTCAAGAGTTTCAAGATACGTGTGCACCTGTGCACTCTTGACTAAAGACTTTTGTCAGCAGCATCTGCAGATCCGTGCCTGAGCCCTAGATACCTTTGCACTCCAGTACCAGGGTATATAGAAAGGAGGTGGACCTGCTGCCAACAATGGAAGTCCAGTGAAAGACTTTGAGGCAGAGGGGAAGGAGGGCGATCCTTGTGAGAAGGGTCTCAGAAGACAGAGGAGGGGACTGAACTGGATGGAGTAGGCTGTAGAAATCACCTCTAGGATCCATCTCTCTGAGGTGATGAGCTCCCAGAAAGGTAGAAAATGGGAGAGTGATCCCCATAAAGGTGGAGGGGGAACAGATGTAGTGTAGAAGCTGGAGCAGAAGACAGTTTGTGACCCTCAACAAATGGGTCAAAATAGTTGTTTTGATGATGTCACTGACTGGGAGATTGCTATATAAGATGGCCCTTTCTTAGCAAACCTGGGCTTCTTCCTGGAGAGTTCAGCCACTCTCATGGGCTGGCAGCAGACTTTGTGAGACCATAGAGCTGTCTGTGATCTACTATATTTTCTCCTTGTTGCAGCTGTATAAATGTCCAGAAATCATAGTGTTGCCCAGGAGCATTTAAATGAATGAAAGGACCATCCATGGTATCACTAAACAACCTGGGCCTCTTGAAGGGAAGGTACTCGAAAGTATTTTGTACCTCCAGGGGGAGGCTAGAGGACTGCAGCCAAGAAGCTCAGTGCATGACTGCTGCAATAGCCATGCAATATGCAGCTGTATCGATGTCATCTAATGAGGCATGAAGAGATGTCTTGGCAATTATCTGGCCTTCTGTTATGAGGGCTTGAAATCATTCCCTCTGGTCCCGAGGTAGGTGTTCAATAAAAGATGAAAACTGAACAGTTGGTAAAATCATATTTTGCCATCAGGGCTTGATAACTGACTATTCTGAACTTCAAAGAAGCTGACAAGTAGCTTTTGCAGTCTAGCAGATCCAGTCATTTTAACTCATTGTCAGATGGCACTGAGCAGGACTTATGTTGCTTGTTCTGTTAGTTAACAGCCTTGACAACTAGGGAGTTGGGTATAAGGTGGGAGGAAAAAATATACTCTGAGTCTCTGGGTGGAATGTAGTATTTTTTGTCAGCCCATTTATGCATAGGTGGTATTGTAGCTAGAACACTTCGTACATGCTGGGGCCACCAGAGCATTGTTGATGGGCAAGATGATTTTTCCCTGAGGAGATGTAAGAAGGATGTACAACAGGGAATTTTGGAGTTCATATATTTCTTCCAATGAAATTTGCAAGCTCTCCGCTATATGTTTCATAAGGTGTTGAAATCACTGACAGGATGATGGAAGAGGCATGGCAACTTCATCTGGAGAGGAGGAGGATTTGTTGAAGGTGGTGTTTCTTCTTCCTCAGTTGGTCCTTGCTCCTCTATAAGATCCTCCTGTGGAGCGGAATCCAAGGGCAGCAGTCGTTGCTTGTAAGAGGGCACTCATAAGATGCGACCCTGTAGAACTAGTCACCTTAAGAAGCCATGGGGTTCCAATAAGCCCACCGTGGTGAGGAATAAGGGAAGGAGGCAGGGCTTCAAGGTTGTCCTTCCCAAGGTTGCCAGGTATATCTCTTGCTGGGAGTTTCCTCCTCAGTGAGTACCTGGTAGTCGAGTTGGTACTGGGGCCCGGACAGGGTGCTGAGATTGCACTGGTATCCTCAAAGAGATTGTGTGGGGCTGGTGACCACACTGGTACCAGAGACTGAGTCATCATTAAATATGGTAGGGATTGGAGGGTAAATAGGCTCCAGGAGGTGAGTTGGTACTGGCAGTGTGTGTCTTTCGGCACCCCTCAGTAATGGTGATTCAGGCTCTTCCAAAGATTCCAATGTTCTCATGGAATAGGAACCTGGATGGTACCGGGGACTCTAGACAGGGATGCTCAGGAGTCAGTATGTTGGGTGGTATTGGAGACAATACTGAACTGTGATCAGTGTGCCCTTCACATTTGGCTACAGAAGACAGTACCAATGACCATTTCAGCTTGGCTCTGGAGTCCTTGTATTCCAAAGACAATGAGTCTAGTGCTGATGCTGTTCTAAGTTGTTTACCTGACATTTTCTTGGTACGTGGCTTGGTTTTCTTAGCTGGTGCCATGACCTCAGAATTGGAAGGGATGAGAGCCTCAGCGCTACCCGTATCAGGATATGAAGTCTCCTGAGACCTAGCTCGAGGAGATGACTTTCCCACTTCTCTCATCCCATTCTGGAGAATGGTATCTCTTCTTCTGAGAGGGTCTGGATGATTGTGAAGGGCCCTTGGGGTCTTTTACTGTCACAGCAGAGCCAGTCACAAGGGCTCTGATCAACTAGATCCAAGATACAGGGTGTGAACTGGATCCCACGAGTCTCAGAGAGTGCTCCATCAACAGGAGGGTTTTTTTTAACCTGCTTCTGAAACTGAGCAGATTTCACAGTTGGAGAGGACATGAGTCTCTCCCAGGCAGAGGAGGCAGCTTCAATGACTATTCCTGAGGGGAAAAGACCCATGGTACATCTGGCAGGGTTTGAAGCCCGGGGTCTTGGGCATAACTGTACTTGAGTCTGTGGACCAAGACTTGAGAGGGTGGGGAAAAAAAGACCCTTATCGGGCAAATGAAGAAGGGGGACACTAACCCCCAAAGTGCATACCGTGCTAATTAACAAAAAATAGAAGAAAATGCCAAAAGAAAAGATGATGTGAGCGAGGTACCAAGCTGCATAGCTAGCTAACGAACACAGCAATGCTCCATCTCAAGTCACAGTCTTGAAAAGGAACTGGAGTGGCAGTGGGTCTAGGAGCACAGGGATGTCTAGGGTGCAGGCATGACCCACAGACGCTGCTAATGAAAGTCTCCAATCAAGAGCACCCCTGGGCATGTGCACATCCGAATGTGGACTACCTGCAGGGACACTGCTTGAAGAAGAATGTAGGGACTAATCTGTGGGCTCACTGAATAATTTGAGGCCATTGAAGGAGAGGTTCTCTACAGCATTTTGGACCTTATGCAGGAAGCCTGAGGACTGCAGCGATGATGACAGGCACATGACCATGGCTGTGGAGATGGAGCGAGCTGCCCTGTCAGCTGTGTTAAGAGGCACCGGTAAAGTCATCCTCACCAGGAGCTGTCCCTTCACAATGACAGCCTGAAATTGCTCCCAGTGTTCTTGTGGGAAATGCTCAATAAGATAATTAAATTTGGCATAGTTGATGTGACTGTTTTGTAAGCATCACCCGGTAATTCACAATTCTAAACTGCTGGGGGGGCAGACGAATAACTCTTGCTACCAAGTGAATCAAACACTTCTGGTCTATGTCGTGTGGGGTAGCTTTTGAATGGTGCTGTCTGTTCCATTCATTAACTGCATCCATTCCGAGGGTGCTGGGGACGGGATGAGAAAATAAAGACACTGAGCCCCCGCCAGGATGTAGTATTTTTTATCTGCTCTCTGGAGCTGTCAGGGGGCAATGTCAGGGGTTTGCTAAATCATTTTTGGCAGGCTTCAACTGCACTTTATTCACAGGCAGGCCTTTGGGATTTTTTTCTAATGGAATTTGGAGGGTGTTCGCCACTCTCTTCATCAAGTCCGGAACTGTTTGAAGTCATCTGCAACAAGCAAAGGAGGCATAACCGCTTCATTTGAAGATGATGATGATATGTTTGTTTGCAGAGTATGCTCCTTGTCAGCCCTCCTTTCTTGCTCCTCAAACATTTCCTTCTGCAACGATGATTGTTAAGGGGAATGCATGAGAGTGAGGAATGCTGTCTCTGGTGTTCCACATGAATGCTATGTGCCTTGGAAAACTACTGGTGATTATAATGCTCAGTGGTCTCAGTATGGCCATTGAGGCGGCCCCTAAGAAAACTGTGGAGGCATCTAGCCCTGGTCATATCCAGGAGGTTGTTGAACCACCCTAGGTCATGGAGACAGCGGAATGTCCTTGGGCTGAATAATTTCAGGAGAGTCAGGTCTGGGTAAACAGTGAGGAGAGTCCTGAACTGATATTTGAGAGTCTGAAGAGCTCTCATTTATATAGTGTAATGGTGGAGAAGATGAGGGTGCAGTGAGTGTCTGACTGTGTGGGAAACTAAGAGGTACCAGCGATCCCTGAGGTACCAGAGATAATGCAGGTTTGCGATACCGGGAGTCTGAGTTCAGTAAAGGAGACTCAGGCTCATTAGAGACAAAAACAGGTCCCTGGAGAATCTGAACTTCTGTGGTACTGCATGGGCTTGTGTGAAGATCTAGTGAAGAGGTAGAAAGCTGTGATACCGAAGGAGGCAACAACACTTGTGGAATTGCCAACTGAGGTACTGATGCAGCAGTTGGTGCAGGCAGTACCAACTTCTTAGGTACAGGATCCTTATTTCTTGTACTCTGCTCATGCTTCAATGCTGCTGCGGCTTTGGTACGAAGTGATGGGAAGCCTGCAACTTATGAGAGTTTGTGGACTTTGATCTGGAAGTCTTGGTACCAGGAGCACTTGAAGCCCCCGTCGAAATCTTTTTAGGAGTATGGGGTCTCTGCTGCAGCAGGTCTTTTTAGAACAGTGTTCTCTCTGAGGAGATTTCATGGATCTCCTAGATGAGGTCTTCCCTGTGTCTCTAACAGGTCTCAAAGCTTCAGCAGCTGAGCGAGCTGCAGAGGATGATGGTGCACGAAGGTCACTCAGGATATGTCTACACAGCAAAGAAAAACTCATGGCTGGCCTGTGCAGCTGTTTCATTGCTGTGTAGACTTCCAGGCTCGACCTGGAGCCTGAGGTTTGGGACCATCCCACCCTGCAGGTTTTCTTTGCTGTGTAGACATACCCTTAGAGCCCGCTGTACAAGGATCCAAAGGGGGTGGTGCTCCATTATTAGAAGATGGAGTTTTATTTCTCTCTCTCTCTCCTAGAGCAACTTTTGAAAGTTGTGCAGAACTTACATAGCAAGCATGTGTATATCCCCAAGGTGGCATATACAGTGTGAATGGCCATCACTAACTGGGAAGGACTCCTAGCAAATGAGGCAAGGTTTGAAGCTTGCAGATATAGGCATACCCCAACAAAAATAGGCTTCCCTGAGGACTTCCCTGACTGTCAAGAGGGATTGGGCGGGGAGGGAGAGGAACGTGTGTATAGCAGGAGCCAAAAGCCTTGGCGAACTGGAAAAAAAGAACTGCACACTAAACTAACTAAAGAAATAAAAGGTATAAACCAGAAAAGAATAAAACTGTCTAAAAACTAGTTAATAAGTAGAATTGCAAGTGAATACTGAGGATGCTCCTTCTCTGGGCAAGGTGGTTGAGAAGGAACTGGGGGGAATTTGTCCACCACAGTCCAATATACCCTCAGTACAGGGCATGAAGATAGCTACAGTGTATGCACACACCAAACAGACACTGATGCCAAAAATCTCCAATCAAAGAAGCATGAACACCTCAAATGGAGCCTCCATAAAGACACTACTTGAAGAACTAGCCTTGCTTCTGCTTCTTGTTCTATAGGGAGAGAGCCCCAAGGTGATTATGTTCTCACTTCTGAGCTGGATTTGGAGGATGTGTAAGAGTGTTCTGGAACTGGACTATCCAGTCCAATTTTTGGAGTAGTTATGAAAGACCAGTGACTAATAACGAAATCTACAATTCATTTATTTTACTACCATATCTGCTTAATGTACTTCTACAGGAAAAACAGATTCCTGGGATTTATGAGAAAGGGAAAGAAAAATCCAAAACGAAAAGAAATATTGTTATTGAGCACAGGTTAGGCCTTATGTAAAACACAGTCTGTGTTTTACGTAAGGCCTACATTACAGTGTTTGTCACTCTTTGCCCCTAGAAAGGGACTGACTGAGGCTTTGAGGATGTTTGATTTAATGGAAGACTAGGAGAGAACAGAACATTAACTGAGACTGAAGAAACAAATGCAACATACCTTTTCTTCAAAGAATTTTTTTCTTAATTTGCTATCTTGAGGAGGTACTGTTTTTCTCAAGTTTTTATACCATTTTCTAACAATATACCCTCTCCAGCAAGCTTGGATTCTGCTGAAAACAAAATGTCAATGTTCAACAAATGCAAATATAAATTTAAAGAGAACAAAATAATTACTTGAAACATAATCATTTGAAATTTTTCAAATATTTAAATATTTACAGTGCATCCACCAGTGCTGAATTTTCAGTATGTAACTTGGAGCAATACAGCAAAATAAATGTTGTTCAGTGACAACAGCTCTATTGGAAGTAATCCTTACCTCGTAATACACTTTATTTTAAACAGACGCGCCCCATCATGTATTACTCTGGTCTGATACTGCTTCTTTCTACACAAAGGACAGGTCTTTTTACCTGCAAACTTTTCAAAAGCTTTCAGGCATGCCTAGAAAAATATTTAAAAATGTAAGAAATCACTTATAATTTTTAGATGTAATGTTAATTTTTCTTCATAAATAAACCAGATTCACTTTAGATTACACTAAGTGAACATTTTTTTCCCTTTCGTGAATTCAAAAGAGCATATATTTACAAGAATATACATTTATATCAATAAACTCCTGGAAATAAGCAAAAGGATGATAGTTCTTTTTAGATTTACATGGAGTGAAATATTATGAATTAAGCTATCTGTCACTTCCATGTACATAATTAGTAATCAGTATACAAACATGTGGGTTTCCCCTTGTATGCAAAATGTACCATTGTAAAACCGGAATAATATCATCTGTAAATTATGTTTCTAACAGTAAATGCTATTGAGTCAAAATGCCTTCTTGTAAAACCAGAAATTGTGCTTACAGTAGATTTAGAGTATTTAAATTACAAGAATGCTGTATTGCATGCTTTAATAGTTAAACCAGGGTCTACTCACTCTGTGAAATACATGGGAACATGAAAGCAGCACCTATTGTTCACAGAAAAAAAAAAACAAGAACAGCTTGAAGTTTAAACTAGTTTAAAAGCTGAACACCAAAAATACATGAAGTAAAAGAAAAAATCTGAATGCAGAAATGTTAACAATCCTGCTTGTTAGTAGTATTGCAAAAGACATCTATTGAAAATGAAGTTTAAATATTTGCAATTTTTATTCTAAAAAGAGAAATATAAATGAACAGCATAAAAAACTTCTGAAGGAAGCAACCAGAAAAATAAAGTACAGCTCAAAGAAACAAAATGGTCATTCATTAATTTTGAACTACTTCATATAGAGAAGCAAATGCGGGGGAAGGGGAGAAGGAGGAGCCATAAAATGACAAGAGAAAATACATTTAAAATAAAAACTGATATTTCCCCCCCAGAAAACAGTTAAATTTCAACAAGTGATATGCAGCACACACAGCCCTCTCAGAGAAAGCGTGCTCACAAGCTTCATGCAAACTTCACCTTTTTCTGACCCAAACTCGTATCAAATGGTAGTGATCTCTATTCTGACAAAACGTACAGCATTAGACAAAAAAGGCAGTTGGTCCTTAGTGGAAGGAATAACTGGGGAAGGAGTGAAACTAGAACAAGTACTATGCATTACTGAGCTGGCAAACACAAAAGGATTAATAGCTAAACAGCCAGCTAAAGGAAAAGCTTTCAGATACAGTGGCTTTTTTCCCTTGAGGGAAGAAATTTAATGAAACATGCAGGACAAAAAGAATTCCAGAGACATTTCCCTTTTTTGTGCCAAATCTAAAGTAATCTTTTCATGAGTGCTGTCTTTTGCTCTCTCTAGTTAAAACTTAGACCTAAAGGGTAGCCAGACTGCCTGAGTTTAGCAGAACAGCCTTGTTCTTCAAGGCCATACCACCTATCTTTGTGCAATTTTACACTTTCTTTTAAATAGGTAGCAATGTGGTAAAAGGCAAAAAGTAAATAATCAACCTCTAAAACTGAAATTTCAACGCACCCACTGCCCCCACCCCAGTTCAACAAACAAAGCAGAAAAATAACCCAAAATGCAGAATGAAAGAAACTTACAAGCAACTTTGAATAATGGTTTTCTCCTCCTAATTACCATTAACATCTGTCTAAAGAACAGCTCTCATCTTTAGCTAGTTACTTGTCCTTTTTGTTTAAGTAATTCTAAAATTATACATGAGGGAATATTAATAAAATGTTTAGTACAATTATGCTTAGACTGCATATATTTGATGTATAAAACCATCAAGGTAAAATGCAGACATGCCCTCAGAAATTGTGACTAAATGACCAAATTGTATTGGGGACACACCATTTTCACTCTGTGGATACAAATAACTAAAGAACTAATTTTTTAAAACTAGCATCACAAGAAAACAAGACAATTTTTTTAAAGTAAATTGCACAATCAATAACTACTGTACATTAATAATTCTGATGAACTAAGGTTAAGGCCTTAGCCACTTAGGCTATTTTTGGTTGGCTCAAACCCCAGATGGGCACAGACCTATGGAAGTTTTGCAGGACTAGATATAGAGGTCTATTAGTTTTTTCCCCCCTAGAGTGATATTTTCAGCAGCAAAAGAATGTCCTATTAAGCATTCTATACCACATCTCTCTCCAGGGCAGTTTCAGATCTGGCCATATAATGGTTGGAGAGGCAATCAGATATTTGAGTGACAGCTAGGGATTCCACTGAGCATGCTCAATAGAATCCCCATTATCCACATGTGGGATATGGGTTTTTCTTCTGACTGACCAGAAATTTCTTAGCTACAAAACTGTGTTAAAATGGCCTCATCTGAAGCTATTGCTCTTTCCTGTCTGACAGGTCTGTTACTGAGGTTCATCAAGAAGATTTCTAAGAATAATTGGCTTCTACCTCTTCTGGTACCAGCAGACAACATAAACAGCCTTAACAAGATACCCTTCAGAGACTAACTCTTTGATTTACAGAAGAGCAAGAACTAGGCCACGCACAGCTTATCTGCTTCAGTAAACTTTTTTCCTTTAACACCTAATTGCCTAGATTACTTTCACCCTACCCTCAAGTAAGTAATGCTGTAAAATGCTGAGTAGTTTTCAACTTCCACTTAAGTCAAGGGGAGCTGAAGATGCTCAGTACCTTATGGAGTTGGGGGCTGAATGCAATGATGCCCAACAGAGTTACACGCGCCAAGAGAAGAAGAAATCCTCAACTGTGTTGAGACTTTGAAAAAAGCTAAAATTGGAAACTGAAGAGTACAGGATACGACAGCTTAATGCGTATGAATAAAAATGAGGAGTACTTGTGGCACCTTAGAGACTAACACATTTATTTGGGCATAAGCTTTCGTGGGCTAAAACCCACTTAATCAGATGCATGGAGTGGAAAATACAGTAGGAAGATACATATACAGAGTACATGAAAAGATGGGCTTATATATATGTATGTATATATGTCTTCTTACTGTATTTTCCACTCCATGCATCTGATGAAGTGGGTTTCAGCCCACGAAAGCTTATGCCCAAATAAATGTGTTAGTCTCTAAGGTGCCACAAGTACTCCTCATTGTTTTTGCTGATACAGACTAACATGGCTACCATTCTGAAACCTGTGTAGGAATAGTTCAGGATCTGGGAACGCCAGGATTTCTGAGCAGCAGGAGCCTGCACAACCTAGAAAGTCAAGAATGTGGTCTAATGATCCTTTAAATAGGCAATATAATTGACATTCTCTTAGTAAAAGGGAACCAGTGAAAACAAACTTTATAAAAATTATTTGTGGAGCACGGACAGTGTGTTCAGTGATGCACAGCACAAAAAGCAGACATGATTTCTGTCCCAAACAGCTTGCAATCTAAGAACTGGATCCTGCAAACACTTATACAGATCATAGTGAATACCACTTTCAGAAGTTCTATTGACTTCAGTAGGACTCCACGCGGCAGTAAGTATTTGCAGAGCCAGCCGTAAGATAACAAAATAGAATTTTCACATCTAGGTCACTAGTTCAAATCCACCCAAGGTCACTACTGACCAAAATTCACAATCTTATAGTTTTCAGAGTAGCAGCCAAGTTAGTCTGTATTCGCAAAAAGAAAAGGAGTACTAGTGGCACCTTAGAGACTAACCAATTTATTTGAGCATAAGCTTTCGTTGCATCCGATGAAGTGAGCTGTAGCTCACGAAAGCTTATGCTCAAATAAATTGGTTAGTCTCTAAGGTGCCACTAGTACTCCTTTACTTTTATCTTATAGTTGTGTCTCATGAAATGAGTTGATGTCGGTACTCTTCTATATGGACATGGCTCGACAACACAAAAACAATCACCTCAACTTGTATTTTGACTGACATTCTTGGTAGAGGTGTCAGAGGTCTGGATGAAGACTGAACTCTTTTCTGACCTCTAACAGGAAGCTCTCTCTGGATGAGGGTTGTGACACACACTGGGTGCTGCAGGAACTTTTTCACTGCTATCACCTTTGTTGAATTTGTTCTTGCATAGTCTTTAAACTTTAGTTCTGTCAGTCCAGTTCATTCCACAAGTACCAAATTCATATAAACCAAAATAAAATGGAAATAAAGCAAATGAATAAGTGTAGCAAAATAAGTTACACAACAGGCTCATTAAGTCAACAAATATCTCAAGTTGGAATCTCTCATTTTTTCCTCTTGTTCCAACTAAAATTTTCTAATATAACTAACTTTGGAAAATGAATAACTAATAATAAGTGAATAACTGTTTAAAGTATGTTTTTGTGCAGAATACACTCCAAAAGTTATAAATGTACCTGTGGTTGAAGTGCAAATTCTTCCCTACATATTGCACAAGGTTGCACAGAATCTCCCTGTTTTATGGATCTTTGCTTTACTTTATCCCACTCTTCTGCTGTTAGTGGCAAGGAAGGAGGATCAACTAAGCCCAATTTCTGAGCTACAGTGGAAAAAAAAAAGACATTGATAATTCTACAAGATTACATTTTTCTTCGCATAAACCTCATTGCTATGTATCTATTTAAAATACTGTGTACAAATTTATAACCAAACTACATTCCAATCTATCATGGAGTATTCACTACAGATCTGATTCTGCACTGTGCTGAACTTCACTCAACTCCCAGTCAAACCAATGGTAGCTGGGCATGTTCACCACCATGCATGAAATGTTTAGCGCCTATCAGAACCGGGCCTTTTTCAATGTATATGATTGAAGTAGAAACATATTTTTTCATTTAAATTTTTTACATTCAGGTAATATGCATTTCCTTATCTGTTAATAGCTACTTAAGGGTTATTAAACTTGAATGCATAGTGCCTCATATAAAAACAGTGTAATTTCAAAACCTTTAATACAAAAAATTGTTGGAGTATTTTTATACACAAGTATATTAAAGTATATGGAGATACAGTTGAGTGGGAGTCAAACATGATGCTTAGTTTTCTGGCCTGAGTGACGGGACAATAAGGGTCCAGTCCATAGTGACTGAGAGGAAAGAGGGCTTGCAGAGAAAAGAGTAAGAGCTCTCTTATAGGCATACTGAGCTGAAGCCAACGGCTTGATATCTACACGGAAATGTCAGGAAGACTGGATGAAATTTTAGTTTGAACAGGAGTGGAATGCTAGATGTGTGAATAGTCAGCACAGAAATGATACCTGAACTCATGTTTGCAAATGAGATCACCCAGAGAAGTTGTATAGACAGAAGAGGAGAGGGTTGAGCCATGGAGCTACTTGGGACCCACACAGAAAGCTGGAGGTGTCACAAGGAGGAACCTCTGAACAAAATACTGAAAGAGCGATTAAAGATAGGACAAGAATCAGGAGACGTAAGAGTCATGAAAGCCAAAAGAGGGCCAATTTTCAAGAAAAAGGAGCATGGTCTACAGCACTACAAGCAGCTGACAGGTCAAGGAGGATGAGGATGGAGTACTAGTTCTAAACTTTGACCGGGAAGAGATTATTATAGACTTTGGGAAGCATTTTAGAAGATGGCAGAAGGCAGTCTGGAGAGAGTCTATGATGGAAATGGAGGAAGGGAACTCCAAATAGCAGAGGTAGACAGAACATTTGGTGAGTTTAGAGATGAAGGGAAGATGAGATAGTAGTTGTAGAGGCAGGTATGGTAAGGCAATATGGGAAAGACTAAAGCATGCTTGTAGTGTGAAAGGAAGGACCCGGAGGAAAGTGAGAGGCCAAGGAGAGGGACATAGGGAGTAGGGATACCAAGAAGTTGGGATGATAGGGGGTCACTGGTGCAGAGAAAAGGGTTAGAGGAGAGGAAGAAATAGGAAACTTCTTTCTGAGATAGAAGAATAAAAAGGAAGTGGGAGGGAAGACAGGGAGAGAGGAGGCCACACTGGATGTTCTTGACTTTCTCTCTCAAAAAGTCAGTAAGATCCTGTGTGGAGAGGGAACTGGAGGCAAGGGGAATGGGGGGGAAGGTTTGAGGAGAGAGTCAAAGGGAGGAAAAAGGTGGTTAACCTTAAAAAAAAGACTATATGGGCAGCTCAGGATTCCATTCCTACATGGAGGAATCCTTAGCTAGTACAAAGCTGGCTTTAGCATCACCCATTCTGGCCCCCATCTGGTCCTGGGACTGGGGGAGGTGGAAAGGTACAGCTGAAGATTCAGCCCATTTGTCTTTATACTAAAGAAAAGAGCAGACACGTCTGTTTTTAATGCATATCAATGAAAAAAGTCACTTTATTTTTTTTCTGAAATCAAACAAATAAAGGCTTAAAAATTACAGGACTATATAATGAAAAAAAATTTAGTTTAAGGGCTAATTTCTTTTTTCTTAGGTGGCATACTTTGCAATTCTTCACTGAAAGGTTGGATCCCATTGAATAGCTACAGGGGTGGACTAGAGCTGGGGATCATATGATAAAGTGCTAAAAAGACTGACTACATGGCATGAGTGAGAGGATAACCTCCAAAGCTGAAAAATAAGGTTCACATGCACCTAAAGAGAAATGCATGTAGTTCTAGGATAACACTCAAACAAACACCATTACACTTTTAATCAAATATAAAAAACTTTCCTTTTTAACCAAATACATATTTTAAAAATATCTCTTAAAACACAGTGGGTCAGATTTCTTGGCATGCCATTTAGGAGAGAAGAATTTAACAGGTAAGCTGTACTTTTCTCAGTCAAATGACATGTCCAGCTATCCTTCATTGATATGGTTAGTGGAGACAGCCATGCATAGGCAGAAATAGGAATAAAAAATAAAAGTTCTAACCAGATAGAGTAGAAAGAACTTTCTGCAGGTCCATAATCACATTCTTTTATTTGTATTTTGCTTCCACAGCATGTTAAATAAACTGTGCCTTGTGTCAAATGAAAAGCCAACTTGTAGTGCTCACTAAATATATGCAGACTTGACTATATGGATGCCTTGCAAATTTGTTCATCAGACATGCAGGTTCTCTCAATCCTGGTATAAACTGTGACTCTGAGTGCAGTTTTCACCAACACACCTTATAATCTTTGACAATGCAGCCCTTAATCCATCTCTATTAGGTGGATTTTGAGGTATTTTTACTTCTGCATCTTCAGTGAAAGGGGACAGTGCAGTAGACTTTTTAATTTCTTTTAGCAATATCTGATTTGCTCTTCTTACATCCTGTATGTGTGTTACTTCTTTCTATTTTAGGTATTTATATAGCCCCTATTGCCACAATAACGAAATATCTCACAATCGTTAATGTATTTATCCTTATCACCCCTAAGAAGTAGGAAGGTACTGTATCCTCATTTTCCAGAAAGGGCACTGAGGCATAGAGAGACTGACTTCTCAAAGGTCATACAAGAAGTCGGTGGCAGAGCAGGAACTGAACCAGCATCCTAAGCTAGTACCTCACCACTGGGCCATCCTTCACCATACTGTACAAGAGATTAGGACAGAAATATTCGTGCCAGTTCTCATGGTGTACAAACAAAGTACCTTGATCTGTGAGTGAAATGAGGCATGGTTCTGCAAACTATCTTTTCTGGCCAAAATAAGCAGTATTCTGTCATAGGGAGAACTCCTGACTCTGACATCCTGAAGGCAGAAATGATTTTATGAGGAAGGCAATTTTAACTGAAAGGAAAAAGAGACATACCTCCCTAAAGTGCTCAAAAGGGCAACTTGTTAAGGCTTATTATATATGAACGGTTGTTATATTTCCAGGTAGGGGAAGTGTCAACCCTTCCATGATGCACAATCTTGGCTGCATTGATAAACCTCCTTGTGGATGAAAATCTAGTTTTGTCTAACTTCTGGAATCTCGAAGGTTATCTAGTGATGCAGTTTGGACCTCGAGGGTACTACCATTTAAGCTGCATTCCAATTCTTCATTAAGGAATAACAGAATGCTGGAAATCTCACATTTGGGTGAATTTATATTCTTGTATCTAACAGTGGCTGAATTTTGATCAAAACCTGTCATAAACCTAAGATGTAAAGTCTTTTCTAGAAGCTGAGAGTAGCAATGACTCATTCTGAGTAATCTTTTTTTCTTCTGCATCTACCTTTCAAAACTCATGCCATCAGACTTGTGTATCCAAGCCCATCAGCCTAATTTGTCCTGGAGAGAGAGAAGTTCCTTACACAAGAAGAATTGAGTTTCTAGCATTGCCACCAAGTACCAGCGTGTTTGAGACCTTTTTGAGGCTGTGTTATGATGTTTCTTTCCACTCTGATTTTTCTGGGTTATCTTATCTAAAAGAGGAATTAAGGTAGAAGACATACAAGATGCTCTTTAGGCAGTCCTGAGATGGATTCTACTGCTGTTACTTCTGTGTCCATTCCTTTTGAAATACCATTTTGTCTTGACAATTCTTGGAAGTCTTGTGAATGCCCTAGGTTGACTTTGGTCTTGTTCAAGATCTCAGTAAGGTATTGGAGGAATTCCAAAGGGACACTCCATTCCCTTTGGATCATTGGTCTTTGGTTGAGCTAGTCCATTTTTATAGTTTTTCAGGTATATACAACTTTGATTCCACATTTCGTTCAGCCCTTTAGAACAATTATATGGCTTTGTGATGCGGACTGTGGCACACCCTGCCTGTGGAACCACAGCCTGACCTTATTAGAGAGATTCTTCCTTGAACGTGAGCTTGCAGTGATAAGATTAGATGAACTACTCTTAGCTCCAGAAATCTGATATGGTCATGTTCCTTTCTCCTGTGACCAGTGTCTTTGTAATGACTCCTGATTCCAATGGGGACTCCCAGCATCTTTGCAACGACTCCTGGCAAGCTGATATCCATTGTCAATGAGAGTGCCTTGCATGATTATTTCCCTGAATGACCACCAAAGTATCCACAAGCTTACTGATACAGAGAGTTTGGTAAATCTTTAGAGGTCTTGCTGCGTGTGTGGTTCTAGTTCCTGAACATGAATTTTTGAAGTCGTTATATGTAATAACTTGAGTTATTGGACTTGACTGTGCACAATACCATCATCCCTAAAATTATCAAGCAGAGATCCTAAGATTAAACTATGAGGCTTGCGGTTTTGATGATCTTTCCTTTCACAGTGTGGTTCTCCTTAAAACAGATCTTTCACAGAGGCTTTCTAAAAATATTTATTGATAAATATCCACCCACAAAGTGTAACATTCTCCTATCTCTGTGAACCTTTATGAACACTTCATAATTCTGCCTGTCCAGTATGTTTCAGTTGCTATCGGTGCCCAAAGTCAGCTGTAATGTGCAGCAATTAGCTGTGGACAATGGCAAATGGAACAATTTAGTTGAACCCACCATCTTGAGCTCTGCCGTAGATTATATGTGAGGAAGACTTCTGTACTTCTGACTCAAAGGACAGCTATGATTTTAATGATTAAAGAAGTTGTTTTATCCAGCAATTCCAGTCCTTGTGAAGAGAGGGAAGAGTTTCACAGAGCTTAAAAGATGTCTTCAAAAGCTGAGTCTGGCTTTATGGTTTATCTCAGTTATAAGTTTATTTGCAAACTTTTATTCACGAGGCACACAGCTTTCCTAAAAAAACCATGATTGTTCTGTAGATAGTAAAAAATTTTTAAATATACTTAGCAATTAAAATAAGCATAATGTCTAAGGTTAAGTTTCTTCTTACTATAGTTTATACTCTTTAACTATAGATTTCCATCACATCACACACAAACTTCTTGTAACTTTGAAAATAACAGCCTCTTGATCAAGCAGTTAAGCAATTTTATATGCTGCATTACCAACCCAAACTAGGTGGCAAAGAAAACTTTAACCAATGCTGCAGGCAGGTTCCCTTGGCAGGCGTGTACATTTCCTAGTGCAATATATGTACTTTTTTTTCACAGGCTTAGGAGATCCTCAGCACTGTCCCTGGGCACTTTTGATACCCAGACACGAATCCAGCCCCTCTCAACAGATCCTGGAGCTCATAGTTCTGGGTGCTTGGAATTGCATCACAAATCCAGGACTAGAGGCAAAGAGACTGTGTATGAAATTAAAGTATTACATTTAGTAGTTTAAAATATTCTCTTCACTGATGAAAAATGCACTCTCCATCAACTTCATTGTAGTAAAATGCATTCCTCTATCAGCTTCATTGATGAAGTAAAATTTAGGCTTTAAAAGAGAGAGGAGAGATCCTGAGGCCTTTCCGTGGTCCAGGAGACAAGCTGTGGGAGCAAATCTTGCATATAGCTCATCCAGTAAAGTGCTGAATTACTTAAACTGGCTGAATTGTAAGCCAGTCCTTTTGACAAGAAATGTTCTCTCTGTTGAACTCCCTTATCCATAAAAAGATACATTGTACAGGCCATTCTCTGTATAAAAAAAAGTTGATGACAAATATATTATACCTTGTGATATTGACAGAATATATGGTAAAAACTGCAACATAAATAGAAACAATTTATTTTGCGGGGGGAGGGATAGCTCAGTGATTTGAGCATTGGCCTGCTAAACCCAGGGTTGTGAGTTCAATCCTTGAGGGGGCCGTTTAGGGATCTGGGGCAAAAATTGGGGATTGGTCCTGCTTTGAGCAGGGGGTTGGACTAGATGACCTCCTGAGGTCCCTTCCAACCCTGATAGTCTATGATTCTAATTATGACTAACATCTTCATAAATCAGAAATCTGCAATTTAAATAGCCCACATAGTAGTCTTCAAGTCATGAGAGAAGTTTTGCTGTTGTTTATTATCTGTATTGCAGTAGTTTCTAAAGGCCCCAAACATGGATCAGAATCCCATTTTACTAGGTGCTGTTCAAACATGTAATAGGGAGACAGTCCTTGCCTCAAAGAGCTTACAATCAGGGGTAGTGAGTCCTAGCTCCACGTGGTGCCTTAGCGCCAGCAATATTCAGAGCCCAGGGGCCCAGCTCCACCTGCTGCCCCCTGCACCTCCCCTGAGTGTCCCCCGGTCCCCCACCGTGCGTCTCCCCGGGGCCCTGGAGCAGAGTGTCCCTGGCTGCCTCTTCCATGCAGCCATGCTGCCTCCCTGCAGCAACTGCTACTGCAGGGTCCTAGTGCCCCCCATCTCCAATGCCAGGGCAGACTGACTCTGAGCCTGCCCTTCCGCCTCAGACCCTTCTGTTTTCTGGCAGGACCCTCCACCAGCACAGGGCCCCCCCCCCCCCAGCCCTCAGTCACCACTCCTGCCCCATGCTGGGCAAGGAGGCAGCCCCATCCCTCACCCTCAGTGAGGCTACAGTCAGGGGCAACAGCAGGGGAGGAGGTGCACGCAGCACCCCCTGGCACCCACCACGGGGGAGACGAGGAAGATTCCTGGACCTGAGAGGAGCCCTAGGAGCACATGCAGTGACAGTGGTGGGGGTGAGTGTGCTGCTGGGTGCGGGAGGAAGGGGTGCTTCTCCCCCAGAGCTTGCTGCTGCCAGCAGGGAAAGGGCTGGGGGGAGTCCTCCTCTCTGGCCCCTGTCCCAGAGCAGCCTCACTGCACCCCAAACTCATGCCCAGCCCACACCCCCAGACAGAGTTTTCACCCCCCCACTGCACCCTCAACCCTCTACCCTAGCTCTGAGCCCCTCCAACACCCTATCCCCAGTCCCAGCCAGAGCCCTTATCCCCCACACCCCAACCCTCTGCCCCAGCCCTGAGCCCCCTCCAACACCACAAACCCCTCATCCCCAGTCCCATCCACAGCCCTCATCTCCTTGAACTCCAACCCTCTGCCCCAGCCCCGAGCCTCTCTAACCCCCCAAACTCTCCAGTGCCAGACAGAGCCCTCACCCCCCACACTCATACTCTCACCCTGAGCCCCTCTCATTCCCAGCCCCAGACAGAGCCCTCACCCCCCTACACCCATACTCTTGCCCTGAGCCCCTCCCATATCCCAAACGCCTCATCTGCAGCCACACCCCACTGCCCTCACCCACAGCCCTCACCTCTGCACCCCCTCCAGAACAACCTTAAAAACAAAGATGAGTCATTTGTTACAATGCAGTACAGAAGAGAGAGAAAGTGGTGGGACACACACAGAGGGGTGGTACGGTCAAAGTGACTAGCCCGGAAAATTATCTTTGCAGCAGCATTTTGAATGAATACAAGTGGGGCATAATTGCATTTGTCAAGGCCCTAGGGATGGAGGTTGGAGTGTCAAGATGCAAGAATATTCATGTTTACCCACCAAAAGTTTACATGACAAATCCATTTTGCATTAGCTCGATGTTTCTGCTAAAATGACCAACAAGTGAAACAATTATAAATATTGACATTTAAATTGCACATCTTTAGCTTTAAAGTTAATGTCACTGCTGAGACGGGGCAGTACAGACCTGAGCTATTGTTTGACTTGTCTGCAGACTTAGGAAGAGAACATTACATCACTTCACATTTTCAAGGTTGTCCTCACAACAATAAGAATTGAAAATTTAATTAGTAGAATGAAATATTGTATGAGGATACAATTATTGTGAGAGATGGGAAAAAGTTATGGCAAAAATGTAAACAGTTTATTGTGTAAAGATATACTGAAGATTACGTCAAGATGTTTAAATGTAAAAGTTTTAAATTTATTTTTTTCAATTTTAAATTACAGAATCATACTTTATAAAAAATTTTAAATGAGTAATTTCAGTATTTCTGTTTTTCAATACATTCTTTGGAATCACTTGCACAAAAATCTATATTGGACCCTTTAGTTAGTGCTATGAATTGGGAAGGAAATATTTTGTCTTTCTTATAAAAAACAAATGAATACATTCCCACTTTAACTGATTTTTTTCAGCTAAGCCTTCAGCTTCCATAATGACTCTCACCATTTATATGAGGCAAATAAATATAAAACCCAAACAAACAGTCCTTTTAACTGACATGGAACCATAACCATGTGAACATATTATCACTACCCTTGTTGCCCCACTCCCTTTTGTCCTATTTGTTACTCATTTGTTGAGTCTAGTACACCACAGGAGGAAGGAGAACAGCCTGCTCTGCAGAGAGGAGACTGGCTCCTGACCACCTCAGCAAGTAGACCTAGCTCCACCTTCTAGATCCCCCATCCATCCCTGTACCGGCAACAGAAAGTGGGGAGGAGCCACTGGTCCCCAAGCCTGGGAGGCTCAGAGTCACCACAACCAAGAGGAAGAGGTATAGACTACCGGTGATTGGAACTCCCTTCTGAAGGAGATGGGAGGATAGAATTAGAATTCAAAACAATCTTGACAAACTAGAGAATTGGTCTGAAATTAACAAAATGAAATTCAGTTAAGACAGGTACAAAGTACTGCACTAAAGAAAGAAAAATCAAATGCACAATTACAAAATGGGGAATAACTGGGTAGGCAGTATTACTGCTGAAAAGGATCAGGGGATTAGTGTCCAATTCTGAGCACCACACTAGGAAAGATGTGGACAAATTGGAGAGAGTCCAGGGGAGAGCAACAAAAATGATAAAGAGTGCAGAAAAATTGACTTCTGAGGAAAGGTTAAAAAAACTGGGCATGTTTAGTCTTGAAAAAAGACTGGGGGGAGCTGATGGATCTTCAAATAGGTTCAAGGCTGTTCTAAAGAGGATGGCAATCAATTGTTCTCCATGTCCACTGAAGGTAGAACAAGAAGTAATGGGCTTATACTGCAGAAAGGGAGATGTAGGTCAGATATTAGGAACAACTTTCTAACTATAAGGGTAGTTAAGCTTTGTGGGCTTAAGTTTTGCAGGGAGGTTTTGAGAGGTTTTTCAGAACAGGTTGGACAAACAGAGATGGTCTAGGTTTAGCTGCCCTGCCTTAGTGCAGGGGGCTGAACTGAACGATTTCTCGAGGTCCCTTCCAGCCCTACATTTCTACTATTTTATGAAATTAGGTCCTGACCTTGCAATTGATTCCATACAGGCAGACCATTTTGCCTGTGTGGAGTCCTATTGATTTTGTGTAGTTCTCTTTGCAGAATCAGGGCCTTGAATTTTAAATTCTTTAGAGTACAGGCATGTGTGTCTGCACAGCAGCTACCGCAATTGCAATGTGATCTTCACTGGGGCCTCTGGGCACAACAAGAGATTAAATCATCATGATCTGTGTTTATCTCACTAAATTGTAAGATCTTGATGGGGAAGGTCTGTGTCTTTTTTAAAAAGTCTAGTCAAGAAGTTTTGGGGGGAAAGGGGGAAGCATAAGCCTCAGCTTCCTCCAGGCCCCAGGGGTGCTCAACCCCCCCTGCTCCGCCCAGGTCCCACCCCCACCCACCACGTACCCCCAAACCCTCCACCCCATCCCATGTCTTCCCACCCCCGCTCCACCTCAGACCCCGCCCACACCCCTTATCCCAACTCTCCGCCTCTTCCCGCCCAGTTCTGCCCCCTCCCCTGAGCATGCCCCATTCCCACTCCTCCCCCTTCCTCCCAGAGCCTCCTGAACACTGCAAAACAGCTGACTGCAGCAGGCGGTAGGCAGTAGAAGGGAGGGGGAGGAGTTGATTGGTACGGCCTCCGGCAGGCAGGAGGCACTGGTTGGGGGGAAGTAGGGGAGCTGGCAGCCAGTGGGTGCTAAGCACCCGCTAATTTTTTTCCATGGGTGCTCCAGCCCTGGAGTGCCCATGGAGTCGGCGCCCATGAGGGGAAAGATAGGGAAACCAAAAGAAATGGTTCATGATAAGAATGCTGTAGAAACCTTTAGCAAGGGGATCTCTGAAACTAATGGTTGGGAAAGACATAATGGCTGTTAGTCTGCTAATATACTTGCTGCATTTTTATAGCAATGTTTATTGCCACTGTAAAATTGTATTATAATAAAAAAATATTTCTTCTTTGAATGCTTGCTCATGTCCATTTCAATGTAGGTTTGTGCTTGCTCTGAACACCACCACCAGAAAGTTTTTCCCTCGGTGGTATCTGTCAGATCGGCTCAGGTGCTCCCTGAAGTTGTGCCCTCACAGTGTTGGTATATAGGGCTTCACTGCCACCTCAGTTCCTTCTTACCACCCGTGACGGTCTCTGGAACTGCTGCTCTTCCTTGCATTTTCCTGCAAATATGCATTTTCCTTGCATTTTTCTCAGTGGACTTTGTTGATAATCTGTAAATAGTTCTTCTCTTAAAGTTTAAGTTAGTTAGTATAGTTGATAGCGGACTCCATTTAGCAGGGTTAGCCCTTCCATGGCGCTGGGGTATGTCTCGGTCCCCAGGGTTCAAGCCATGTGTGTCATACCGTCAGCCAATACTGGTTAATACAGCCACATTCCAGCTGCCTCAAGCATCTGGGGGAGGTCCACATGCAGGAGCGTTGCAGGATTTGCAAGGGCTTCAGGCCCAGAATTAAGAAGGACAGGGACACCAAACTCAATTACCTCCTTATGGAGGCAGCGCTTTGTCCCCTTTTGGAGCCGAGACACATTGACTTGGCACCAAGTACTTTGGCTTCAGTGAGAAGTGCCCCAGTGTCTCTAAAGGAGGTGCAGTGTTGTTTCGCTTCTCTGGAGCCGAGAAAAGACTCTGTGTCTACAGCCTGGCACCGACACTCATCCCCAATGCCGGGAAAGACAACTCCAGCATGGGATTCTTGGCACCGCTCTCTATTGCCAGTGCCAAGAAAGAAGCAGAGAAAACCTGATCTGGGGAGATCCCCAACCCCAAGGTCTGCAGGGCATAGAGATGCAGACAGAGGGTGACCCATGTCAGGCCACTAGGAAATGCCAGCGGTGCAGACGATACCATTGTCTCCGGCCCCAGTAAGGGTGTTGTTGGACTCTACACCAAGGGAGAGCCACCAGAGTTTAACAGCCCTGGTGCTTCAGTCCATGCTGGAGGCGTTAGAGGCAGCGAGGGAGTTGCTGTCATCTGGTACTGGTACTGCCATCTCCTGCCACTCAGGAGCTGACCGCGGTGGCACCGGAGGCAAGGACCTTTGCATCACAGAGACCCCAGGTGCCATCAAAAGGTAAGCCAGCCATGATGTCGCAGTGCCCATCTCCTTCCTCCTGGCACCATTCACCGACACCAGTTGGCATCGCCTCACCCCAGAGTCTGAGGTGGAGTCATTCGTCTTCCGCAGGAGCAGGCACCACTCCAACTGACAACACCCAATGACTGAGATGAGCCAGGGCATTTCACCAATGCCCTGGCCACCAGCGCAGTGGCAGATGCCACTACAGTGGCCATTTTGGAATCCCTGGGCTTTTCAGCCAGTCCAGGGTCCACAGTCCAGGAGGCCCTATTCCATTGCATTGGGGTTGAGAGCTCCCTGACCAATTACCTTGGAGCAGGGACCAGGCCTCAGTGCCAAGCCCAGTACTGAACTGCAAGACCCAGCCCCATGGGACCCATCCGGCTCAGAGGGTGAGGAACAAGGCCCCTTGCTGGTACAGGCTTCCTCTTCCTCCTCTCCCAAAGAGACAGTGACTGGAACAAGTGTAGAGTCTTCCCAGGACAACTATAGGGCGCACCAGGAGCTCATCAGGAGGGTAGCCCAGAACCTGGGTATCCAGGTCGAGGAGATCTCTGAATCATCCCATGCCCAGGTGGATATTTTAGCAGCTTCAGGGCTATCACGGATGGCTCTGCCTTTGAACAATGCCATTTTGGACCCCATCAAGGCCTTATGGCAGACCCCTGTGTCCCTCCAATCTATTGCGAAGAGGATGGAGAAAAAGTACTTTGTCCCTTCCAAGGGGTATGAATTCCTGTACACATACACACAGTCACTGGTCTCATTGGTAGTTTCAGCCGCAAATGAGTGGGAGCAGCAAGATCAGCTAGGGCCAACTCCCAAGGCCAAAGACGCCAAAAAAATAGACCATTTTGGCAGGAGGGTGTACTCAACTGGTGTCGTCCAGCTCAGGATCGCAAACCAGCAAGTGCTCCTGAGCCGGTATGATTTCAACTCCTGGAGCGCAATGGCAAACTTCAAGGAGCTTTTGCTGCAGGAGTCTAGGGGTGAGTTCTTGGCCCTAGTTGAAGAGGGGAAATTGGTGGCAAAGGCATCCCTCCAGCCAGCTTTGGACACAGTAAACTCTGCAGCCTGATCCATGGCTTTGGCTATGGTTATGTCAAGAAGTTCGTGGCTTCAGTCCTCAGGTTGCCCTATGAGGTGCAGCAGACAGTGCAGGACCCTCTGCTTGAAGGCAAGTTACTGTTTTCGGAACAAACAGACTTCAAGCTGCATAGTCTGAAAGACTCTACAGCCACCCTGAAATCTCTGGGGTTGCATACACCAGCTCCCACCAGGAATTACCATAAGCCCCAACCATTGGCCTGCTTTTATCCGCCAGAGCAGAGACAAGACTATAGCAGGAGGAGTGGAGGCTATAAGAGGAGGCTTTTGTCCCAGTCCTCATCTGTCCCAGTGCCTGCCCCTCCGAGACAATCAGTGGGGTCTAAGCAAGCCTTTTGATGGGACTCTCAGGGACGATGTACCAGGACAATATGTGGATCCAATTTTCCCTATTTTTGTTGACCAGTTGTCCCACTTCTATCGCGCATGGATCCGTACCCTTCCTGTTCCTCTTCAGGGACCCTTTTCATGAGCAACTTCTAGCCCAAGAGGTGCAAGTTGCTCCTAAGGGCGAGAGCAATGGAAGAGGTTCCACTAGAGTGAAAGGATTGGGGGTCCTAATCCCGAAGGCCAATGGCGATCTCAGACCGATCTTGGACCTACGAAACCTCAACAGATTCATGAAGAAACTGATGTTCCACATGGTCTCCTTGCCCTCCATTATCCCGTCTCTGGACCTAGAGGACTGGTACACTGCCCTCGACTTGAAGGATGCATATTTTCATATTGCGGTATTTCAGGGACACAAAAGGTTCCTATGATTCATTGTGAACCACATGCACTATCAATTTACTGTGCTCCCATTCAGCCTGTCAGTAGCCCCTCAAGTGTTCACAAAGTGCATGGCAGTCATTGCAGTCTTCCTTGGGAGAAAAGGGGTTCAGGTCTACCCCTACCTCGACAACTGGCTGATCAAAAGTCAATCCAAGGCCCAGGTGGAGGCAGATGTGGAGATAATACAGTCAACCTTCCAGGACCTGGAGCGATTGATAAATATGCAGAAATCTACCTTTTCCCCAGTTCAAAGGATAGAATTGGGACAGTCCTCAACTTGACCTAGTCCAGAGCCTTTCTCTCGAAAACTTGTTCAGAGCACTTGGGGTGCTCAGAGAGAGCCTGAAGAATCACCCCATCACCACAGCAAGAAACTGCTTAAAGCTCCTAGGGCATAGAGCGTCATGCACCTATTTGGTATAACATGCGAGATTATGGCTCAGACCTCTACAGCCTCGGCTGGCATCGACATATGCACTGGGCTGACACCATTTGGACAGGGTGGTATCACTTCCTCTGTCTGTGATTGCAACTCTTCTTTGGTGGCTGGACCCACAGACAGTATGTGCAGGAATCCCACTCTCAAGGTCCCAATCAAAGTCTCTCATTACAGATGCATCAGCAATGGGATGGGGGGCTCATTTGGGGACCTACAGAACTCAGGGCCTCTGGTCCCCGAAGGACCTCTCGTTACACATCAATGTGAGGGAACTGAGGGCAGTGCACCTAGCTTGCCAGGTGTTCCAAACCCATTTGGAGGGCAACAGCATGTCGGTCCTTACAGACAACACGACAGCAGGGCAGAGAACACTCCTCTCCCCTATGCCAGAAGCTCTTCGACTGTGGGAATTCAGCATAGCCCACTCGATTCACCTCGAAGTCTCCTACTTTCCGGGCTCAAATAAGTTAGTGGATCACCTCAGCAGATCCTTTCCCAACCATCACGAATGGTCCATTTGCCCAGATCGTGAGCACCATTTGCCAGAGGTGGGGAACTCCGCAGGTAGACCTGTTTGTGACAAAACACAACAGGAAGTGTTTTCAGTTCTGCTACTTCCTTGCCACAGCCTGGTCTCACTCACAGACACCTTTCTCCTCCTTTGGAGAGACCATCTCTTGTATGCGTTCCCTCCCATCCCTCTCATACAGAGTTTTGCTGAAGGGCAGAAGGGACAGGACGTGTCCTATCCTGATAGCCCCGGCCATGTCAGCACTGATTCACCACCCTCCTAGATCTCTTGGTGGACACGCCAATCAGCCTGCCCCTGTTCCTGGGCCTGATCTCTCAGGACCACGGCTGTGTATGTAATCTGAACCTCGAGTCTGGAAGCTCCATGGCTGAATCCTGCAGAACTGCCATGCTTTGGGCCAGTTTGCGAGGTGCTTTTTGGGAGCAGGGAACTGTCCACTAGAACCACTTACCTGGCAAAGTGGAAGAGATTCTCCATCTGTTCAGTGCAAAAGGGGTTTTGCCTGCTCAGTCAACACTGCCTTTCATTATAGATTATCTACTCCACTTGAAACAGCAAGGCCTAACAGTATCATATATTAGGGTCCATCTAGCTGCAATCTCAGCCTTTCACCCATGGATGAACAGGCAGTTAGTTTTCTCAAACTCGATCTGTAATCGTTTTCTTAAGGGATTGGAGCAGCTATACCCCTAGGTACACAAGCCACTCCCTCCCTGGACCTCAGCTTGGTGCTGGCAATCTAACAGGACCCCCATTTGAACCACTGGCAACGTTCTCTCTGCTCTACCTGTCCTGAAAGGTGGCCTTCCTAGTCACCATTACTTCTGCCAGAAAGGTCTCAGAGAGCAGAGCTCTTACTTCAGAACCACCATACACAGTCATCTTCAAGGACAAAGTTCATCTGCAGCCACACTTGGACTTCCTGCCAAAGGTGGTCTCACAATTCCTTAGTAACCAGGATATCTTCCTACTTGTCTTCTATCCGAAGTCACATACTTAAAGGGAGGAACAGAGACTCCAGCTAGGTGTTATGTGTACACTAACCTTTTCCATAGAAAGGACTAAACCTTTTCGGAAGTCCACTCAGCTTTTCATAGCCATTGCAGTCAGAATGAAAGGCCATCCAGTCTCAGACCAGAGAATTTAGTTGTGGATCACTGTCTGTATCTGCACATGGTATGACCTAGTGAAGTCCTGGCTCCTCCACTGACAGCCTATTCTCCAAGAACTCAAGCATCAGTAGCATCGTCCATGGCGCAAGTCCCAGTTCAGGACACTTATAGAGCAGCAACATGGTCATCAGTCCCCCCTTTCGCGTCCCACTATGTCATCACCCAGCAAGCTAGAGATGATGTGGGTTTCAGCCAAGCGGTGTTACAATCAGTGTGCCAATAAACTCCAAACCCTCCACCTGTGTAACTGCTTGGGAGTCACCTACACTGGAATCGACATGAGCAAGCACTCAAGGAAGAAAAAACAGTTACTAACCGTCCGTAACTGTTGTTCTTCGAGATGTGCTGCTCATGTCCATTCCACCCCACTTCGCCTGCCCCTCTGTCCAAGTTAGCCAGCAAGAAGGAACTGAGAGGCAGCGGGGCCCTATAAATAGGCACTATGAAGGAGCGGCTCCTGAGGGCACCAGAGCCGACCCCACAGATACCCTGGGGGAAAAACTTTCTGGCAGTAGTGCTCGGGATGAGCACACACCTACATTGGAATGGACACGAGCAACACATCTTGAAGAACAGTTATGGAAAGTTAGTAACTGACGTTTTTTAAAAGAAATTTGCTCACTATGCATGATTCCAAGCTCTCACTTTTGTGACTTTTATCTTGTTGCATGTTTGCTTCTTAATATGAAGTAGGTATTTAACTACAGGTGCTAATTCTTGCTGGGGTTCGCCCCAAGATCATTGTGAAAACAAACATTTTTAAATTTGCGCAGGGGTGGGTAAAGTTAGCAACAGCACACAATTTATGCCCAAACTAGTAAACATCATTTACTAAATAAAAGGTAAAGAGACAGTTGCACACAATCTTATATAATCATCCCAATATTAAAAATAACATCTGTTTTTGTTTATACTTGTATTGCATTGTATTTTCAACCACTAATATAAAAAAATTTTTTACAAAAAACCAGTGGGGAAAAAAGTGCCTGTTTCTAGAACGAAAAAATTCATCTAGACTTACTTATTTCTTCCTTCTCCCCTTCTCTGTCACACTGAAAATAAATTCAAATATATGACAGATGTGAAAAGTATTCAACCTTTTTGATGGCAGTTTTATCGTTTAAATAATCACTGTTTTCCTGAAGGTCCAAAGTACTTGATTTTGACATTTATAAACTTTCTATGCATTATACAGCTTTATGCTAAATTATAGTATTGAAAAGAACATCTAGCTATTGTATTCTAATAAGTTTGAAATAAAATGCAAAAATACACAAATCAAAATATAATGGTTTACCTAATGTTAATTGTGGAGGGTTAGGATCAAGGACATATTCTTTTTCTGGATCTTCCTTTTTTGTGTGGAGAATGCTCTTTTTTCTTAGTCCAGTATCTACTACTGCTCTGACCATCTCTTTGTTCACAGGTTTGTAAATGTTCTTTTTATTCCTTAACTTTGACTTAAAAGGATCTGCTAATGAAAGATCCTGCAGCTGAAGGTTATGTAAAATATGATCTTGTAAAGCAACTGCAGTAACAGCTAAAATATCTCGTTTGGAGGAACTGCCCTAAAAAAATCCAAAATTATTAATATAAATGACTTGTATATGTGTACATTATGTACAGTATATTAAAAAAGAAAAGTTCAGCCCTTAGCCAATGATGTTTTAATTTAACAAAGGTTTTTATACATATACAACTTCCATGCTTGAAGTCTTACTAATGTACAATTACCATAATATGAAATTTAAGATTGATGTTACTGACACATCCTAACCTTAACTTATAAAGTCAAAAGAAACATTTGATTTATGGTTTATATTAAATAAAATAGCAGTAATTTTTAACTTTTAATTACTGAACCCATAATTATTATATGCAATAAACTCATTATGAACTATAAAAGTTGGACATGCCTAAACATATTTTGCCTCAGTATAATTAAACACAATCCCAAGGCTAATCTTGCCTTTCATAGCCCTGAACATAAACAAATACTTGTAAGTATATATTACTTTTAACACACTAAATGGGCCTATCTATATTCATTTCAATTTTTTGTAATGCTCACTTCTTTAAGATTAAAGAATAAAATATGACCTGTGCACCTTGTAATTGTTTTTAGAATTATGGACTGAAGTCACTGATGAACTACTTGTCTTCAAAACAGAATAATGATGTTCCATTGACAGCGACAATTGACAGCATATTTTGTAATATCTTGTAGTTCTAAAACCAAAAATACAAAAGAATTAGTAACTTTTTGATCAACAGAAATACCTTCATTAATTTTGTACACTTCCACAGTACTGTCAATGTTCACTATTTTCTACACCTGTGGACAACAAGAGGTTAGCACAACACACAATGGTGCTGAAAAAATTAGCTCCATGTAAAACAAAAGTAGATTGTGACCCCGCTCCCCCCACAAACTCCAATGTAGTACATATGCTGTATACAGTATATTTTTGTATAGGAGCTAATGGATCCGTCCTGCAATCCTGCCTTTATATCAGCTTTTAGATTATTTGTATTGTGTTGGCACCTAACAGCCCCAGTCATGGACCAGGACCCCATTAAGATAAGCACTGTACAAACACACACACATACACACACACATCCTGTTCCAAAGCATTTATAATCTAAGCTGTGACCTCTCTTGGTTCTCCCTGTTCTCTGGAAGCTATTTCAACATCTGTTGGTCGATTATCCTCCTCCCGTCCCCCCTTCCCAGTTTGGGTACCTTAGGTCTCTGTTCTGAGCCTTCTCCTCTTGTCCCTATCCTTGGCTGAATTCATCTGCTCACTTGAGTTGAATTCTCTCTCTTTTCTGATAACTTTCAGGTATACTTCTCCACTCCTGACCTGTACTCTGTGCTTCGACATAGGGTTGCCAACCCTCCCAGTTTCATTGGGAGTCTCCTGGAATCGGGCTCTATCTCCTCAAGGCTACTCAAGCCAAACTGGAAGATTTTAGGCTGCTAAAAGCCCAGCAGCACAGTGGGGCTAAGGCAGGCTCTCTGCCTGCCCTGGCTCCATGCCGCTCCCAGAGCAGCTGGCACGTCCCTGTGGCCTGGGGGGGTCCTCCATGCGCTGACCCCACTCCAGTGCCAACTCCACAACTTCCATTAGCTGGGAACTGTGGCCACTGGGAGCTGTGGGGGAGTGCCTGCAAGTAGGGGCAGCGTGCGGAGCCCCCTGGCCCCACCAGGGGCTGCAGGGATGTGCTGGCCGATTCTGGGAGCGGCGAGGGGCCAGGGCAGGCAGGGAGCCTTCCTTAGCCCCGCTGCACTGCTGACTGGGAG
This sequence comes from Eretmochelys imbricata, assembly GCF_965152235.1. Classification (NCBI taxonomy): domain Eukaryota; kingdom Metazoa; phylum Chordata; order Testudines; family Cheloniidae; genus Eretmochelys; species Eretmochelys imbricata. Next base: position 250,344,645 of record NC_135573.1, read on the forward strand.
CCACTCGAGGTAAGTGACGCCTGGCCAGAGCCCGCACCCCAACCTTCTGCCCCAGCCCTAAGCCCCCTCCAAGAGCCAGCACCCCACACCCCACCTGCACCCCAACCCCCTGCCCAGAGCCCCCATCTGCACCCAAACTCCCTCCCAGAGCTTGCACACCGCACCCCAACCAGCTGCTCCAGGCTAAGCCCAGAGCCCCCTCCCACACTCCGAATGCTCGGCTCCAACCCGGAGCCCACACCCCAACCCCCTGCCTGGTAAGAATGAGTGAGGGTGAGGGAGAGCAAGCGATGGAGGGAGCAGGGATGGAGTGAGCGAGGCAGGGCCTCGGAGAAGGGGCGGGGCCTTGAGGCAGAGGGCGGGGCAAGGGTGTTTGGGTATGTGTGATTAGACAGTTGGCAACTCTACTTTGATATCATATTTTGCTACCTCCCTGACTGCCTACATTGGATTGTTTATTGTCATCTTAAACTCAACATGGCCAAATCTAAGCTCATAATCTTTCATCCCAAACCTCCACTACTTCCAATCTTCTTTACCGTTAATGATGCCACTATCGTCTGTCATGCAGGCCTGTAGTAATTAATTTGGGATGTCTTTGACTTCTCCCTTTCCATCTCGCCCCACATCAAGACTATGGTCAACTCATATTGCCTTTTTCCTCCTCTATTCAAAATCTGGCCTTTCATTTCCACCCCAAATAGAAAAACGTCCAAATTCCTTGTCCCTACCCATATCATCTCCCACTTTCATTACTGCAATCTCCTTCTCCCCGGTCTTCTTCATACTAGCCTTATGGTTCCATCCCATCCAAAAAGGTATTGCCAAAGGCTACCTTCTTATCCATGACTATAACTAGACACCATTTACTCACTGTGCTGGTGTGCATCTAATTAAAACTTCTTGTCCTTGACTTCAAGGCTGTATGTGGCACAACCCCTGCCTGAATCTTGGACCTGGATGTGTCTGTGTTGCTCCCCACCACTCTTTCTGCTCACTAATGACTACACCTTCAATACCCTTTTTGCAAAAAGAAAAGGAGAACTTGTGGCACCTTAGAGACTAACCAATTTATTTGAGCATAAGCTTTCGTGAGCTACAGCTCACTTCATAGGATGCATACTGTGGAAAGTACAGAAGACATTTTTATACACACAAACCATGAAAAAATGGGTGATTATCACTACAAAAGGTTTTCTCTCCCCCCACCCCACTCTCCTGCTGGTAATAGCTTATGTAAAGTGATCACTCTCCTTACAATGTGTATGATAATCAAGGTCCTTGATCATTTGGAGGTGATGGTAGGTTGGGGAAAATAACCAGAAGACATGACTGTGGTTCTATTCTCCTTCAACGAGGTTGTGCATCCGTCTTTGATTACCAGAGTTTATCACATGGAGTTCTGGATAGTATCAGTGGCTAGGATTGCTTTCCTCCATTTATGTTTGGCCAAAAGAGCCAATTTCATTTGCAGACCATTTCAAATGAAAACCTTGCTGTTGTCATCCATGGCTTTGTCACTTCAGAATTAGACTATTACGATGTATTCTATGTAGACAACATCCATAAGCTTATTCAGAAACTTTAAATGGCATAGAATACAGCCATCTTTTTAATGAGTGAACAATTTCACAAGGAGCACTTTACACTTGTGTGCTAGGGCCCTACCAAATTCATGGTCCATTTAAGTCAATTTCATGGTCATAGGATTTTTAAAATAGTAAATTTCATGATTTCAGCTATTTAAATCTGAAATTTCATGGTGTTGTAATTGTAGGGTTCCTGACCCAAAAAGGAGTTGGGGTGGGGGTTGCAGAGTTATTCTAGAAGGGAGCTGCAGTACTGCTACCCTTACTTCTGCGCTGCTGCTGCTGGCAGTGGTGCTGGGCAGCTGAAGAGTGGTGGCTGCTCGCAAGGAACCCAGCTCTGAAGGCAGTGCTGCCACCAGCAACAGCACAGAAGTAAGGATGGCATGGTATGGCATTGTCACCCTCACTTCTGCACTGCTGCCTGTAGACTGGGCCCTGAGTTAGCAGCCACCACTCTCTGGCCACCCTGCTTTGAAGGCAGCAGCACAGAAGTAAGGGTGGCATGGCATGGTATTGCCACCATTACTTCTACGCTGCTGCTTGTGGGGCACCACCTTCAGAGCTGGGCGCTCAGCCAACAGCCGCTGTTCTCCACCCACCCAGCTCTGAAGGTAGTGTAGAGGTAAGGGTGGCAAGATGCTGGTCTCCCTGTGAAATCTGTATAGTATAGGGTAAAAGCACACAGAAAAACAGATTTCAGAGGGGGAGACCAGATTTCACGGTTCATTTCATGGCCATGAATTTGGTAAGGCCCTATTCACGATCTCCCACACTGTTGCTCGGCTTCTGAGTTGAATTTAAAGCACAGACTATATAGTAATAATAATTTCCCCTGCTCTTTATTATGGAATGAAAGCTGTCCCAATATTTAAAGTGACATGGGTCAGATTTTCACAATAATTTAAACTTTGAAAAACTATCTTTTATTAGTTAAAAAACCAACAGATTTTTTGTTTTAATTGTAGTGGAAACTGTTGAAACAAACAAACCATACTCTAAACACTCCCTTGCCTTAAAGAAAAGGAGTACTTGTGGCACCTTAGAGACTAACCAATTTATTTGAGCATAAGCTTTCGTGAGCTTATCTAAAGTGATCACTCTCCTTACAATGTGTATGATAATCAAGGTGGGCCATTTCCAGCACAAATCCAGGGTTTAACAACAACGTCTGAGGAACAGTGGGGGGAGCGGGGGGGGTTGGAAAAAACAAGCGAAATAGGTTACCTTGCATAATGACTTAGCCACTCCCAGTCTCTTTTCAAGCCTAACTTAATTGTATCCAATTTGCAAATGAATTCCAATTCAACAGTCTCTCGCTGGACTCTGGATTTGAAGTTTTTTTGTTGTAATATCGCAACTTTTATGTCTGTAATCGCGTGACCAGAGAGACTGAAGTGTTCTCCGACTGGTTTATGAATGTTATAATTCTTGACATCTGATTTGTGTCCATTTAGTCTTTTACGTAAAGACTGTCCAGTTTGACCAATGTACATGGCAGAGGGGCATTGCTGGCACATGATGGCATATATCACATTGGGGGGTGTGCAGGTGAACGAGCCTCTGATAGTGTGGCTGATGTTATTAGACCCTGTGATGGTGTCCCCTGAATAGATATGTGGGCACAGTTGGCAACGGGCTTTGTTGCAAGGATAAGTTCCTGGGTTAGTGGTTCTGTTGTGTGGTATGTGGTTGCTGGTGAGTATTTGCTTCAGGTTGGGGGGCTGTCTGTAGGCAAGGACTGACCTGTCTCCCAAGATTTGTGAGAGTGTTGGGTCATCCTTCAGGATATACAATACCAGGATAGGTTGCAGATCCTTAATAATGCATTGAAGGGGTTTTAGTTGGGGACTGAAGGTGACGGCTAGTGGCGTCCTGTTATTTTCTTTGTTAGGCCTGTCCTGTAGTAGGTGACTTCTGGGAACTCTTCTGGCTCTATCAATCTGTTTCTTCACTTCCGCAGGTGGGTATTGTAGTTGTAAGAACGCTTGATAGAGATCTTGTAGGTGTTTGTCTCTGTCTGAGGGGTTGGAGCAAATGTGGTTGTATCGCAGAGCTTGGCTGTAGACAATGGATTGTGTGGTGTGGTCAGGTGAAAGCTGGAAGCATGTAGGTAGGAATAGCGGTCAGTAGGTTTCCGGTATAGGGTGGTGTTTATGCGACCATCGTTTATTAGCACTGTAGTGTCCAGGAAGTGGATCTCTTGTGTGGAATGGACCAGGCTGAGGTTGATGGTGGGATGGAAATTGTTGAAATCATGGTGGAATTCCTCAAGGGCTTCTCTTCCATGGGTCCAGATGATGAAGATGTCATCAATATAGCGCAAGTAGAGTAGGGGCATTAGGGGAAAAGAGCTGAGGAAGCGTTGTTCTAAGTCAGCCATAAAAATGTTGGCATACTGTGGGGCCATGCGGGTACCCATAGCAGAGCCGCGGATCTGAAGGTATACATTGTCCCCAAATGTAAAATAGTTATGGGTAAGGACAAAGTCACAAAGTTCAGCCACCAGGTTAGCCGTGACATTATCGGGGATAGTGTTCCTGACAGCTTGTAGTCCATCTTTGTGTGGAATGTTGGTGTAGAGGGCTTCTACATCCATAGTGGTCAGGATGGTGTTATCAGGAAGATCACCGATGGATTGTAGTTTCCTCAGGAAGTCAGTGGTGTCTCGAAGGTAGCTGGGAGTGCTGGTAGCGTAGGGCCTGAGGAGGGAGTCTACATAGCCAGACAATCCTGCTGTCAGGGTGCCAATGCCTGAGATGATGGGGTGCCCAGGATTTCCAGGTTTATGGATCTTGGGTAGTAGATAGAATATCCCAGGTTGGAGTTCCAGGGGTGTGTCTGTGAGGATTTGATCTTGTGCTTTTTCAGGGAGTTTCTTGAGCAAATGCTGTAGTTTCTTTTGGTAACTCTCAGTGGGATCAGAGGGTAATGGCTTGTAGAAAGTGGTTTTGGAGAGCTGCCGAGCAGCCTCTTGTTCATATTCCGACCTATTCATGAACCAGTCGGAGAACACTTCAATCTCTCTGGTCACACGATTACAGACATGAAAGTTGCGATATTACAACAAAAAAACTTCAAAACCAGACTCCAGCGAGAGATTGTTGAATTGGAATTCATTTGCAAATTGGATACAATTAACTTAGGCTTGAATAGAGACTGGGAGTGGCTAAGTCATTATGCAAGGTAACCTATTTCCCCTTGTTTTTTCCTACCTCCCCCCCCCTCCCCCCCCCCCCCCCCCCGACGTTGTTGTTAAACCCTGGATTTGTGCTGGAAATGGCCCACCTTGATTATCATACACATTGTAAGGAGAGTGATCACTTTAGATAAGCTATTACCAGCAGGAGAGTGGGGTGGGGGGGGGAGAGAAAACCTTTTGTAGTGGTAAACACCCATTTTTTCATGCTTTGTGTGTATAAAAAGATCTTCTATACTTTCCACAGTATGCATCCAATGAAGTGAGCTGTAGCTCACGAAAGCTTATGCTCAAATAAATTGGTTAGTCCCTAAGGTGTCACAAGTACTCCTTTTCTTTTTGCGAATACAGACTAACATGGCTGTTACTCTGAAACTCCCTTGTCTTGTTTGTTGTTTAAACACTGCAGCATTTTCCAAGTACAAAGAGCACCTGAATGTGGAATAAACGAGAAGCTGACTATAAACAAAAGTGAATGATCTGGCTCATGCACATCCACTGATCAAGCTTGAGAGAAATAAACAAAAACAGGATAAGAAGTAAAGAATAAACTAGATTTAACAGAAAGTTTTCTATTAAGTCTCAGGTATTATGTATAACTTAGGGAAGGACATTAAACTACTGTTTTTTAACCTGATAATTGACCCTTAGAAAGCTAAAAGAAAAGGAGTACTTGTGGCACCTTAGAGACTAACCAATTTATTTGAGCATAAGCTTTCGTGAGCTATAGCTCACTTCATCGGATGCATACTGTGGAAACTGCAGAAGACATTATATACACAGAGACCATGAAACAATACCTCCTCCCATCCCACTCTCCTGCTGGTAATAGCTTATCTAAAGTGATCACTCTCCTTACAATGTGTATGATAATCAAGTTGGGCCATTTCCAGCACAAATCCAGGTTTTCTCACCCTCTGCCCGCCCCCACACAAACTCACTCTCCTGCTGGTAATAGCCCATCCAAAGTGACCACTCTCTTTACAATGTGTATAGCTAAGTCTTTCAAGAACTAATCCAATTCCCACTGGAAAAAAATTGGAAGATTTCCATCAACTTACTTGGGAGTTGTCTCAGTGAGACATCATACAATTACCATCACAACTGGCACTCATTTTTGACAGGCTCAATAAAGAGACCAACAATCGCAAAGGTCATGGACAATGAACTACTCCTTCCTGGAGGTGGTCTCTTCAAGTTGAAGCCGAGTTATGCTTGTTGGAGCTTTTAGGGAAAGCCCCCACTAGAGCTGTACCTGTTTGGTGGACTGAAAGGATTTATTTTTTCAGAGATTAGTTGACCTTCTGTTCCTCCTCTCAAAATATGATAAAACTATCTCTAACTAAAGACAGGTTTCAGAGTAGCAGCCATGTTAGTCTGTATTCGCAAAAAGAAAAGGAGTACTTGTGGCACCTTAGAGACTAACCAATTTATTTGAGCATAAGCTTTCGTGAGCTACAGCTCACTTCATCGGAAGAATCTCTTATTGTAAAAACAAGTTTTGAACTAAAAATATAATAAAAAATATAATAAAATCTATTTTAACTACTGCAACATTTTAATTTCTAATTTTAAAAAGCGTACCAGACTGCAAAAATATCTCCTCTAATTGCTCTTTATAGATTCTCTGTGGTGCTATTCCAACCACTGATTTTTATGATAATCAATCATTTGAATTTCTATTGCACCTTCCATCCATCTGCCACAGAACTTTGCAATCATGAATGAGACAGGTTAAATGTTGCTAACTATTCCCATTTTACAGAAACCACCTATTCACCCTGCCCTACCCCACCTCTTTCTTCTTCTCATCCTTAAACACATCAGATCCCATCACAGTAGCCCATCTTTGCACAAGTCTCCCTACTGCACATTGGTTCATGTCATGTGTCTCTCTAATTTATCAACACCCATCCTAACCATCCCCCAGAGAACCAGCCCTCCCTCCTCATCTACCTTTGTTTCCCCCCCCTCCAACATTCAGTATCTCTCCCTAAAAGTTCTCTGCTCCTGAATGCACCCAGCACCTCTCTCCTTACTGGCCCCTGTTCTCCCCAGCAGGCTCCTGTCCCCCCCTCTCCCCCAGCACACATTGCCCCCCTTATTGGCCCCCTGCTTCCTCACCGCACTAATGGCCTCTGCTCCCCCCATCACAGTGCCTCCTTACTAGCCCCTGCTTCCCCACAGAGTACTCCCCCTTACTGGCCCCTGCTCCCCACATCACAAAGTGCCCCCCTTACTGGCCCCTGGTTCCCCCTCCCCACCCAATGGCTCCTGCTCTCCCCATCACACATTGCCCCCCCATTGGCCCCTGCTGCCTCACCCCCACCCAACCCATGGCCCCCGCTCCCCCATCACACACTCCAAGGACCTCCCTGCCCCCATCACATTGCCCCCTCTTATTGGCTCCTGTGGTCCACCCCCGATACAAACACCCTCCCTGCGGGGGGACTCTGCAGCACCCCTGGGCTAGTCCTATGGAGACTGTTACTGTCTTTTTAACACCAACCTGCTCCGCGCACCACAGTCCAGATCCGGTTGCTTAGCAACACAACTCCCAAGCTTTATCACAGCAGGCCCCCGCCCCCACGGCTGCGCGAGGCAGAAAGCGAGGCGTATGCGTGCGTGCCGCGCAAGTGGGCGGGCGGAACGTCAGCGAGCCCAGGGCGCACGCAGACCGGAAGTTCAAGTAGCGCGAGGGAGGAGTGTGGAATGCGGGCGTTAGGGCGTGAGGCTTTGCCTGTGGACGGGACAGCCCAGGCGCAGCCAACGGTCGGTGTGTCCTCGTGCCCTTGGGTTCAGCTGCGCCTTTCGAACGCGCGTGGGAAGGAGAGGCGGAGCTCTCTGCCGGGCGGGCAGGGCTGGATAAAGCGGCGCGCGCCCTGCCTCTTTTGCTGAGCGTTGCGCTGCCCTCCCTCCCTCTGGCGGTGTCCCCCACTGGGAGAAGGGGAAGGCCTTATGCGGAGCCACCCTGGACGTGAGAGGTTCCTTGGCCCTGGTCAGCCTGTTACGACCACATGAGGGGCACTGATGAAAGCTGGGTGGGAAAAGGGGGGGGGAGTTTTCACAATTGTGTCCCATTTTTTGGTCAACATTTGAACTTTAAACAAAATTTAAATTAAAAAAACCCAAAAACCTCCTCTCCCCATTTCCCCCCCCCACACACACACATTTTCTCTCTCGCTCTCAAACTTTCAAAGAGCGGTAGTCTGGCTGCAGTGCCCTCCCCCCGACTGCCAGGGAGCACTGCCCCTCTAACAGGTTTCAGAGTAACAGCCGTGTTAGTCTGTATTCACAAAAAGAAAAGGAGTACTTGTGGCACCTTAGAGACTAACCAATTTATTTGAACCACAAGTACTCCTTTTCTTTTTGCCCCTCTAACGTGGCACTCCTGGCCAGCACACAATCGCCGCTCAGCAGAGAAGTGCCCACCGTGGATCCCTGCAGCAAGCTGACCCCCAACCACCAAAATTGTGTATATTTACATATCCGTTGATTTGCTATTTAGATTTTATTCTGGTTCCTGCATGTCTGTGGTGCTGCTTACTTTTCCCAACAGCATTTCTTACACTTACCTGTATGTTTCAGAGTAACAGCCGTGTTAGTCTGTATTCACAAAAAGAAAAGGAGTACTTGTGGCACCTTAGAGACTAACCAATTTATTTGAGCATAAGCTTTCGGATGAAGTGAGCTGTAGCTCACGAAAGCTTATGCTCAAATAAATTGGTTAGTCTCTAAGGTGCCACAAGTACTCCTTTTCTTTTTACCTGTATGTGCGTTTGTAGCGCAGACTCAGCTCTTATGGTCCATCGTAATTACTACACCCAGCTTCAGTTAATACATCTGCCTGAAAAAAAAGTAGTATTCTTCTGTTTTGTCCTATTGTGATTTTTTTGGGGGGGGGGAGGGAGTTGGAGCAAAATTTGTTCAGCTGTTTTGAGCTATCTGTCAGAAATAAATACTTTTTTTAAAAAAATCAGATTTTGTCTGTAGAAACACTTGGTTTTGAAATATCACTTTGGCAAGCTGCTATTCATAGATGATACAGTCAGCAGTGGCCATTGTGGTTCTCTCATCTGACCTGCAGAACATAGGCTCTGAGATTTCTCTGAATTAATTCTCTTTTGACTAAAGCATAATTTATCGTAAGACAATCTTAATTTCAAATTTTCCAGTTCCACCACCACTCTTGCTAAGTTCTTGTAGTGGTTCCTTAGTGAAGTATAAACAGGGTATTACTATTTACTTTGTAGGAGCTTGCAGAGAATTAGGAATCTGGACCCCATGGGGCACTGTGCAGTCTTGAAGGCCCTAATCCCATAAATACTTTCACTTGTGTTTAACTTTATTCACGTGACTAGTCTCTGACAGCGGCACACTTCTTGTGCGTAAGTGATTGTAGGGCTTATGTTTCCATTTCTTTTTGGTGCTGGAAGGGGTACATCAAGTCATGTAGGCTATTTTGCTGCATCACTTTGCATACAATTTCAGATTTTGAGGGCAGAAACATCCACTACTTCTGCCCTTTGCGTTTCAGCGAAAATATTCCACAGAGCTGGGCTTTTTGTTTACCATCACAGATGATTTATTATCACACAAAGGAAGCACCAGAACAAATATATCCAGAACTGCTGGTAAGAATAGTTATAGTTGATTAATCTAGGCTTTTTCAGATGGTTTTCTGGCTATCCTTTACACTTAGATCCCATTTTTCCTCAAATGGACTGGGCACATTAAGTCAGGTCCTTAATCCATGAGCAGCTTTCCCTCCATCTGGCTGGTTTAACCAGCTTTCATTGCATTTTAAAAGGGCCAGCCAGTGAGAGGGCAGTTCACTCATACAAACGGCTACAATCTCATTCTGGCCTTCTCTTGTCTTCCCAGTTGCTTCTAAGGTATAATCTATTTGTCTATGTGGAAAGCCTGAAATGCCACAGTATTAGACATCTCTTCGTTACACTCTCTGCTTAGAGATCTGTTCCTAACATGTTTACAAACCAAAATGGAGTATTGTGTGACGTATTACAGAAATGCATGCAGTGTAGTTGTAGCCATGTCAGTTCCAGGATATTAAGGAGACAGGGTGGGTGAGGTAATATCTTTTATTGGACTAACTTCCATTGGTGAGAAAGACAAGCTTTTGAGCCGTGTAGAACTCTTCTGCGGGTCTGGGAAAACTACTTCACAGGTCACAGCAAAATGTAAGATGTAACAGAATGTTTAGCACAATAGTTTTCAACCTGTGGTCATTGGATCCCCAGGAGTCCGCAGAATATGCCTAAGGCAGTGTTTCTCAAATGCAGCCACCAGGGGCTTTTCTTGTGGCCACAGCCTCCTGGGCTGTGATGGAGTAGGGATGGGTGGCAAAATAATGGCCCCTCCCCCACCCTGTTGCTCCTGGATGCACTGCCTCGGTGTTGATTGCTGGGACTGCCAGCAGAGGTTGGGCTCTGCCCCCCTCTAGAGACACCTGGAGCACAACGCTGGAGAAGCAGGCAGCCAGTAAATTCTCCTCCTTCCCGGGGCAGTGGGGTTCAGGCTTTGGGCCTCAGCTCTGGGGTGGTGGGGGCGGCAGGTTGTGGCTGAGATGCTTCGGGCTCCAGCTCTGGGCTCTGGCTGTGGTGGCAGGCCCCAGGCTCTTGCTGTGGGGCTTCAGGCTCTAGCCCCCTGCAGCCTCCCCCAGCTCCCCAACCTGCATGGCCCCTGGCCCCTGCTGTTTCCCCCAACACCCCATCCAGGGCTGAATAAATCTGCTGTGAAAAGTGATACTTGCATCTTTGTTAATATCACTTTTCACAACAGACTTACTAGCTAACAATAAATAAATGACAATGATCTGGACATGTATATGTTCATATTTACTTGTTTTTCCCAAAGCTAACTAAGTATTTTAGGGGAAAGTATGAGATCGGCCACCAGCAAGAGTTGGTGGCCGCTCTCTGAGGACAAAATATTTGTCCTGAGAACTCCTGGTCTAAGGGGTCCGCGAAAGGTTGTCATTACCATAGAACAGTGATTTTCAGCCTGTGGTCTGCACACCTCTGTGGGTATGCAGAGTATGTCTAAGATTTCAAAAGGTGTCCGCACTGCCATTTGAAAATTTGTAGGGGTCTGCAAATAGAAAAAAGGTTAAGATGCACAGGTTTAGCATAAGTAATTAGCGCATATTGTAAGGGACCATTCAAGGTACTCTGGGCCACTCTACCTTCAATAATATAAAAATAGCATTTCAATATATTTAATTGTTCTTCTTTTTTATAGATACATTTGCTGGAAAATAGAAGAGAAATTGCTTTTAAAGTCATCCAGATAGAAAGTAGGTGGTTGATCTGTTGATGTTTTTCTTTTCAGCAGATACAAATATCTACTCAAATTACAGATCTGAACTAGCAGAGGGAAAAGTTATAAACAGGTACTTGTATGAGTATGTAATAGCTTCCATCTTCAAGACTATTAAAGCAGCCACCTTAAAATGACTAAAACAGTTATTTTTATAGATATGGGGGAGAAAATAATAAAACCATCACTTTATGAAGCTGCAATTCAGTAGGTGAAGAACATAAAAAAAAATTAAACATGACACAATAATACCATATGAAAGTGTTCTCCAGGCTGAAGGAAAAGAGAGCTCTTTATTCAGTTTTCAAAAAGCACACAGTAAGAAGCCAGTGAAAACATCAGCAGTGCTATCTCATTGAAAGGAACCAGAAAATGTGTCTTCAGATATCCTAAGCAATACCAAGATTAAAGTTAAAAGATTTCCGTTCTGAGAGATCTTAAACACAAAGACTGAGGTATTGTATTTGCAAAATGAGGTAACCTATTGCTGAAATACAAAAATCACCTGCATAATTCTTTATTAGTAAGAATACACTGGGGAAATTTATTTCTGGTGTAACTACATTGGCTTCATTAGATTTTTACCGGGCATGAATTTGATCCAGTATGTTGGTGACTTTTAGGTATATCATTACACGTTTTTATTGTAATAGTGAGCACGTGTCCTCAACAGCCAGCAACTGATTCTTTTAAAAGTTGCAAATAGGAGTCTTTTGAAGAAAATGTTTTCATACCCTTCTATTTTTATTGTGCCTAACTAAATTCATCCCGTACACTTTATAAAGTTTTCAGTAATAACGATTCCTCTGATTCAAGGCTACTATGCTTTGACTGAAATTAAAAGAAGATCAATGTCATATCAGTTTGTTTTTTTAACTCTGACACAGTGCTTAATTTGTGCTGGGGCTTTCCAGGGCTGAGCCCCGGCACCTCTAGGCATGGCAGTTAATAGCCCCAGTACTTCTAGGCTTGCCGCATCAGTTATGAAAGTAAAAAAATTTCTTGAGTCCTGGCACCTAATTGCTTGAGCCCTGGCACCTTTTTCATTACAAATTAAGCACTGCTCTTACAGTAGTTTGATTTTCATATGACGGCTAAACTGAAATGTTTGTAATAGCTGACACACAGTCAAGAATAAGTTAATATCCACATTGCAGTCTTCTAGAGAGAAACATGCCTCTTTAATTGCCATTTCTTATTAAGTGGCACCTTTAATAGGAGTTTACACTGGAAACACAGGTAGCTAAAGTTAGTTTAAACAGATTAACATAAAGAAGATGTGGTCTGGTTGGAAAGTGGATGGATACGTTGTTAGTGATACCAGTTTTCTGTGCTTGTGTAGTGCTGTAATTTTCTCTTTAATTTACAGTGTTAATTATGTTTTTAAATTGCTGAACTCATGAATCTCTTCAGAGTGGATGAGTTTTACATCCTTCTTTTGAATAGACTATGCAATGAACAATATAATGCTATGTAATAAGTTGGAAGTGTTGGCCTGAAACACCTACTTTGTTAGCACCCTACCTTGTTAATAAGGACATCACAAGTACAGGGGTCCACCTGCCTAGTTTATCTTTGTAGAATTGCAACCTAAGGCTTGAGTCTACACTAGAAAATTAGGTCAGTTTAACTATGTCAGTCAAAGGTGTGAAAAATCCACATCCCTGAGCAGCATTGTTAAGACAACCTAAATCTCCGTGTAGACAGCACTAGGTCGACAGAAGAATTCTTCTGTCCATCTAGGTACTGCCTCTCTTGGGGAGGTGAATTATCTACTCTGACAGGAGAACCCCTGCTGTCTTAGGTAGTGTCTACACTGAAGTGCTACAGTGATACAGCTGTGCCACTGTAGTGTTTTAAGTGTAGACAAGCCCTATGTGAGTATAGCTAACTCACTGAGTTAGGTGGCTTGTTGCACCATGCGGATATACGGAAGGTAGGAGTGGCTTTCTTGGAAGAGAAGATCTAGGATGTGGATTGAGCTGACCTGAGATAGGAACCTTAGGAGCAGCCAAGCTTGGAGTGAAGCTTTGAAGCAAACTTCATATTATCTAATTAATTTCTGTGTTAATAAACCAAACTCCCAGTGTGTGGACACTGCTTGAGTAGGCTGGGAATAGCATCAGTGTGCAGAAAGATAGTGATATTTTATCATCGTAAACAATATTTAGGCTACTAAAAAAATACAAGACAATAATTCACATAAGGTCGGTCATACTGATGTCATATGCCATGCACACAGTTTGAATGGGTTAAGGAAGATGACGGACTGGCAGAGTTCTGCTGTGTGTGGGAGGTTGGATTTGGTGAATCTGCGCAGATAGGCCTCACCCTCAGCTCAGTGGAGAGCACAGTGTTGCAGAACCTTCCTGTATGCCCAGTGGGAAGGTATTTTTAGGGGAAAGATGGAGTTGGAGGTTCCACAATTGAAAGGATCGACTGGCTATTTTCTCTTTTTTTAACTGTTTTGTTATCTATTCTATTAATATGTTTTTATTCTGCTATTTGTTTACTCTTTGCATTTCTCTGTTTCTAGTCAATTTCATGTTAAGCTGCTCATTCTCTAGCACAATGATGTAATGCTTAGGTTATAAACACAGCAGGGATGTTAGTGGCCTGATCCAGAGCTTATTGAAGTCAATGGAAAGACTGCCGTTAATTTCAGTAGGCTTCAGATCATGCCCTTTGCATGAAATACCTTTTCCATTGCCAGGAGGGAAAAATCAATCTAAGGGAAAGTTAATTTGTTCTTGTTTTTTTTTTTTTAAAACTAAATTGTGTTTTGGGCTAAATGTGACCTCACAGAGGTTCCTTTAGTTTGTATTTAACATGCACTTCCACCGACAAAAAATTCTGTGCTCTGATTATATACATCATACTTAGGATTTATATATCTGTAGTGCTTTACGTTTCTAAAAGCACCATACAAAGATTAGCTAAATAATCCTAAAAATATCTCTAAAAATATTATAAAGATGTACTGTGCAATATTTATTATGCACATTATTATTAAATGTGCAAGCTATTAGAATGCCTAGTGTTGGATACATCCTGAGTGTCTAGTTTTGAACATACCTAGGAAGCTCGGTTAGAATATGTTTAAAAAAAATTATACGTAATAGATGACTATTTGTTCAACAGCAGATATTTTCTATTTGAGGGAAATCAACTTAGTTAAGTAAAAGTATAAATTTTATTTTTAACAAATACATGTTCCAGGAGTAGTTTTTGAATTTGTAAAAATCACCAGCATGTAATGCATCAAATTTATTTCTGCTTCTTTCTTTATTTTTTGAAAGGTGCTCATTCCTTGAGAATGAAGTAAACCTCTAGCTCTATCATTGCAGACTTCAGAATTAGCACTGAAAACATGGGATTCTTTTCCTGGGTTGATGAAAGTAATTTCTTGTTTGCTGTGTCAAACAAAGCATGCTATTTGTCACATTGTGGTTTGTGTATCTTTTTAGAAGCTTTCAACTTTGATCTGAGTCAAGGTACACTCAGTAGCACAGATGACAGAAGTAACAAACCAGTGATGTGCATTGTCACTCACACAAACTCTTTAAGTCAACAAATACTGAGACTTAGATGTAGAAAACCATATTACTTTTGAGGAGGCTTGTGCATTCTTGTGAGAAAATGCAGACCTTTGCCTTTCTTGTTTCAGACAAAGGTGTGGAACAATTTATTAGTTAAGGATTCAGTTCAGTGTATGCATCAAAAGGTGCCTCTTCTAGGCCAGATTCTGGCCCTTGCTTGTATTTTTAGGTAAACAATTGCATTTAACAGACATTGCAGAGCTGGGCTCAGTAGCACATAAAAGCTGCTTTCTTTAAACTGTCATCACAGTGGATTTCAGAACGTGCTTTTAATACTTCCAGGGTTGATGTTTGTGTCTCTTTCTCTTTTTTTTTTTTTATTAAATACTATTTGAAATAGCATTTTTTTATTATTTAACTTTCACCTGCCTTTTAATTCATCTATGGTAGCTTTAAGGAAACTAGTCTTGTGTATGACAAGGCAAAGGTTTAGCAAAATATTTTGCAACATGGCCTTTTAAAGTCACAACTTTATTAAAAGCTCCTGTTCAATCCCTCCAAAAAAGAAAATGTAAAACAAAGAATTGAAATGATGATAAATGAATGATTGGTTTCAAGTTGTTTTGATTTATTGTATTTTGTGAGGTATACTAGTTATTCACATTTCTTTAGTTTTACAGTTTCATTTCAGGCTTCAGGTTTATTACAATTCCCTTCTTTTTTAAGAAGTAACACCGGAAGAAAATGAATGCCTTAAATAAGCAAACAATCGAAGTTAAGGGGTTTTGGATGTATAGGCTCTGTAGAATCTGCCCCATGACTGTTGTGGAGCCATAATGTGACTCAGAGTAATGTCTATACCATGCTTGCCAAACTTGGAAGCTTTAACATCACACTATGTGAGTGATTCATAGTTTTTGAGGCCAGAAGGGACATTAAGATAGTCTGTTGTGGCCTCCTATGTAACATAGCCCATAGAATTTCACCCAGTTATCCTTGTATTGAGCCCAATAACTGTGTCTGACTAAAGCATATATTGCAGAAGTCATGTAGTATTGATTTGAAGACTTCAAGAGATGGAGAATCCATCACTTCCTTTGGTAGTTTGTTCCAATAGTTAATCACTCTCACTGTTTAAAAAATTGTGCCTTATTTCTAATTTAAATTTATCTGACTTAAACTTCTTACCACTGGTTCTTGTTATGCCTTTCACCACTAGCGTAAGGAATCCTTTAGTACCTGGTATTTTCTCCCCATAAAGATATGTCTACACCCTAGTCAATTCACCTTTCAGTTTTCTTTTTGATAAGCTAAACAGATTGAGCTTCACATTTCTTTCTGTAATAATTTTTTACCAGCCCTTGAATAATTTTTGTATCTATTTTCTGCATCCTCTCCAATTTTTCAATATCCTTTAAAAATGTGTGCATCGGAAATGGAGGCAGTAGTCTAGTATTGTTCTCACCACTCCATATACAGTGGTAAAATCACCTCCCTACTCCAACTCACTACTCCCTTGTTTATACATCCAAGGATCATGTTATACCTTTGTCACAGCATCGCACTGCGAGCTCATATACAGTTGTTTGTCCACTATGACCCGTAAAACCGGTTCCTTTACCACTTACCAGGATACAGTCTCCCTTTCTGTAGGTATAGCTTGCATTCCTTGGTCCTGGATGCATGACCTTGTAGTTGTATACAAACACATTTTCTTTGAATAAGCCCAGCTTACCAAGCAACCCAGATTGCTCTGTAAAACTGCTCTGTTCTCATCATTTACCATTCCATGAACAACATTTTTGTTTCAGAGTAACAGCCGTGTTAGTCTGTATTCACAAAAAGAAAAGGAGTACTTGTGGCACCTTAGAGACTAACCAATTTATTTGAGCATGAGCTTTCGTGAGCTACAGCTCACTTCATCGGATGCATACTGTGGAAACTGCAGAAGACATTATATACACAGAGACCATGAAATAATACCTCCTCCCACCCCGCTCTCCTGCTGGTAATAGCTTATCTATTTTTGTGTAACCTGTAAACTTTATCAGCAATGATTTTATTTTTACTTCCTGATCATGGAGAATAATATTGGACAGTGTCAGGCCTAGAACTGATTCCTGCAAAATCCAACTAACCAGTGATGATTCTCCATTGACAATTACCGTGTGAGATCTGTCAGTTAGCCAGTTTAATCCATTTAGTGTGTGCTTTATTGATATTGTATAATGCTGTTTTTAAAAGGAGGAAAAATGCCCGCATATGGTCTACACTCTGATGGTGTACTATTTACTGAATTGAGCCAACAGGTTGACACATGAAGACAGATCACTTTTGATGAGTGGCAACATTCCCAACAAACTGTTGCCTATTAGTGGAAAATCCTGTGTTCACACGCCTGTAAAATTATTTAGATTTACTGGGACATTCCCATTCAGCCATAATCGTTTTCTCTACAGCAGGAGATAGGGAAATGCAAACACACTTTTTCATTCCAGAAGGGCTGTTTTTCTTTGTATGGTTTCTGCTAGGTTTCTTTTTCTCCTCTTGGGGTTCTTATATATGAATACCCAGTTTATTAACTACTGTTCAGACCACTCATTATCATGAAGTATGTATCCCAGAAGAAAATAAGGTAGTAATTTTGGTTGTGCTGGGTCACAGCAAAAGAGCAGATGAATTCAGCCTAGAAGAGCATAAGGCTGCACATTGAAAGAAAGGAATAATTTAAATTACTCAAAATTACTTATGCATTCTGATTGGTTTTCAATTAGTTGTAATTTTCACAAAAAAGACTTAGATATCATTGTGGTCAGTACACTGAAGATGTTTGCTCAATGTACAACAGTGGTCAGAAGAGTGAATAAAATGTTCGGCTGAAGGGATGAGGAAATAATACAGAAAATATTATAATGCCATTATATAAATGGGTGTTAATCCATTGCCTTGAATCCTGCATTCACTTTTGGTCACTATATTTCTAAGACATAACAAAAATAGACAAGGTCAAGGGGGAAAATTGAAATTACTAGAGGCATGTGAGGTTGATGTGTGAGGGCCTTCTTTAGAAGGGAATTAAAATTAATGCACCAGATTCTCATCTGATGTAAATTGGCACGGCTCTATTAAAATCAATAGAGCGGTGCCAATTTACACCACCTAAGAATCTGATCCACTGTCTCTACTTTGTGGCGGGGGGAAAGAATGAAAAATTTTTAAATGTATTTTATACTGCTAAGTTAACAGTAAGGCTGAAAATCTAAGGACGGAAAAGTTGCGAAATCCCACAATAAACATTGCTTGTGCAATCTAAATTCTCCCCTTTGTATGCATCCATTCTGATACACTCATTAATTACACGAGCACATGCTATTTTTTTCCAAAGGACACCCTGCCTCTTCTAGCCTGTACCTGTCTTCTCTCATCGCCCCCTCCAGCCAGTCCTAGTCTTCCTCTCCGTCCTGTCTCCTCCCCCAGCTCCTGTCTCATCTCCCACCCCTAGCTCCTCATCCCTCAGCACTGCAGTCAGGGTGCTTTCTCTTTCTCCTCTGTGCTATCTGGACAACCACCATGGGGAGAGGGGTATTGAGAGCACAGAAGAAATTGTTATCCTATTCTTAGTTCATGTGCCAAGTACCATAGTGGCCCCTGGCAGCTAGGAGGAGCAATTGCAGGGGAAGTCCTGCTCAGCCCCTAGCCTCCTGGAGTGGAGCATGCTCAGTTGCAATGTGTGCTCTAGTTGGCATGTAGGAGCTATGAGGGGATGAAGCATGCTCAGTGCAGACAGAGTCTTCAGATACTTTAGCTGCCAAACTCTAACAACTCTACTGAGCATGTGCAAACTGAGATTTTCAGAGGCTTATACATTGGCCAAATTTGGGTGAATTTTCGCAAGGACAGCCAAAGGCACATCTGTAGCACAAAGGTGACAGTTCTGCTCAATTTCAGGTCCCTGCTCCAAAGTGTAGAGATGCTAGAGCTTCTCAATGAAATGGATGGAAGACTTTTTAACATGAGCAAAACAACATATTTTTCCAAAATTGCATTCTTGGAAATGGTGTCCTCTATTTCAGCGACTCCCTGAACCCCCCTCCCTCATACTGAGGGCTGTGTGCCCTCATTCCTCTCTTCAGGGTAACCCACTCTCCCCCCTGCCAGGGGCTCTGTGTGCTCTCTCCTTCCCCTTCCATGCTCCACATTCTCCATTCCCCGCAACCAAGATTACTGTGTTCCCCTCTCCCCATTCTCCTCTAATACCAGGATCTCTGGGTGCACCTTGATTCTCTCCTGCCCCACCCCAATAACCTTCCACCGTTTTTTTCTTTCTGTCTGGGAGATAAGTCATTCAGGGTGTCAGCTTGTTAAACTATATTGCGGAGAACAGGCAGAGCTGATATGAGGGGTATTGTGTTGCTGGTGTGTTAATGGCTGCCACCAACTAGTTCTTTAATCTATAAACAATTGCAGTATAGGGCCTCATTTTGCTCAGCCAAATAATCTGTGGCACTCCTGCTGAATATTATTGAGGACAACAAGATTAGATAAAGTTAGTATTAATAAATGTTATGTTTTGTATGAATAAAATTTGCTTCTGCAGTTACACTAGCTTGGATAAAATTACAGGAGCTATCGGTCTTCATGCATCCCCAGATCAGATAGTGCTGCACAAAGGTAGACATTTTACCTGGGGCTTATGCTTTCGTCTGTAGAAGTATTAGTTCTAGGATATTTGTGGACACTGGAGTGTTTACCAGGCTAAGTAGACTATTGGTGTATTCTGGTATTTTAGTATCACCAGTATTTTTTGTTAAATGAGAGTTAAGATATTTAAGCCCCAAATTTACCATCCCTTTACAATTTTACAATATGTGATAGATAACAATGTGTGTGTTATTTCTGGTACTGGAGGCTTCTCTTTCTAGGACAGAAGAACCTAAAAAGGTTTCATGCATGCTACGCACATGGATATACCTCTGCAAGCATACTGTGACTTTAATAAATGCTGTTTTTCAGTCTTGGAATGAATTAGTTTAAAAACAAAACATTCTGTTAAAAGAAACATATTTACAGCTGTACATATAATATTGAAGGTTGGTCACATTTTGGGTCTAGCCTTTATGCTTTCAAAATGCATGGGAAGATAGTCAAGCAGTTCTCATTGGATGAAATTCACCCTTGGTGTATGTCATCACTTAAACCCCAGTTCAGCCTTTCACAGGAAATTTAATAATTGACTGATGGGTATCATTTGGTTAAATCAATGCTTGTTCATAATTTTTCAACAAACGATGGAAAAAATTGTCCAATTATTTGACAAATACTGTTTGGCAAGATTATTTATAGAGAATAATGCACATATTCTTGGAAGAATTTAAGTGGAAAAATGCCAAAATTAGGGTCTTTACTCTCCATTCAGTGATTAGAGCTGATTGAGTTATATTCAGATAGTTTGATTAATTTTGAATAGTCCTTACCCAGGCAATATTCCAACTTCTGTAGGAATTTTGCCTGAGTAGGGACTACAGGATTGGGCCTTTGAGGGTAAATGTCTTGAAAGGGCCTCTTTATAAAGCAGCAGCTTAAATTCTGAACTGCAGTGAAATCCCATTTGCTCCTTCTCTCTGTTATTTTACCTAGTCTGTGGAATTGCTCTGTACGAATGTTAATCCCCTTCTCTCTTTATCAGTAGAGGGTGCTGTGGGAGTTTTGTGCTTTGCAGCAGCCTTTTGTGTATGCATAGTTCAATCTAATTTAAGAAGAACTGGCTATTTCAATGGGAGTCAAGTGTGCATTTAAATGGTGTGTGGGAGAGCCATAATATAATGGCAAACCATTTCCTTAATTGATTAGAGTTAAAGAAGGGAGAAATTTTAAAATGGATAGTTTCAGATTCCTGCCCCTCCTCTCCTCCTGAATGGATCACTGAGCATGTTTTTGTAGCATATTTGCTCATTACCAACAGATGATTGCATTTTGTGTGCATTTTAAATACAGGTCCTGTATTCAGAGTTATTGGAAATGTATTACAAGGAAATATTATTATAAAATGTTGACTAGAAACATGTTAAATGCCACAGACTTTTATAGTAGTCAAAATTAATACAAAAAGTTTTTAAAATCCCATGCTGCAAACTACTTAAAAATGGAAAACTTGTTTTGATAAAATCATGAAACATAATCAAGCTATTCACTGATTAAATCCCAAGCAATGACGTTAGAAGAACATTAAGGTTCCAAAATCAAGCAGGGAAAAGTTAGAAAATGGCAGAATTAAGGTTGCCTATGCATTTTTCATTTGGTCCTCTTGTGTGTATGCATTCTAAGACAGACTTTAATTACCTGATTGTATACTATTTTTTCCATGGGACCCCTGCCTCATTCAGTGCACAGGATAGATGGTGCTCACTGAACAAGTAAGCTATTAAATATTTATTTTTACCCTCACCATTCATTGTGTGACCCCATGCATTATTTACTGAACACTATCCAAACCCTGCACTGAATGTACAATTATTTTCTATAGTGCTTTTCTATAGTGCTCTCATGGTAGTATCTTAGTGCATTACAAACATTAATTAATTAATCTTGAAATGAGGGGGTATTTTACACCTGGGGAGCTGAGACAGAGGGATTTAAGGTAAAAATTGTCCACTAATTTTGGGTGCCCAATTTGAGATATACCTATGACCTGATTTTTCAAAGTACTTAGCATTATATAGACCATTTAACATGTTCAAAGCAGAATTGCCATAGACTTCAGTTGCAGCTGTGACTGCTCAGCACTTCTGCAAATCAGATTGCAGGGTCTCAATTCATGCCTCAAGAAAATGAGGAACACACAATTAGACCACCTGGGAAATTGTTGGTTTATATGATCTGCTCATCACATAGGAACTCTGTGGCAGAAGCAGGGATAGAATCCAGTTCTCCAGAGCAACACTGAAACATCTTAACTGTTAGGCCTTTCTTTTTCTTCCTGCCCTCCCCTGCCTTGAATAATGCAGGGTACTAAAGACATCAGCCTCATTAATGGCATAACCTGGATTCATTTCCAAAGCATCATCCATCTTGTGTGCTGAATGAGACAGGGTTTATGTGGGAAAAAGAGTATGTGATCATCCAATTAAAGATTGTATCAAAATGGATACACATAATGGGGCCAAATTAAAGTTACACAGGCAAACTTGATTCTGGTATTTCCTCAATTTTGAGTGCTTGACTTTGCAACCTTAACATTCTTTTAACTTATTTTTTTGAGATGCAGTTTCCCAAGTTTTTTAAAAAGCAAACTGTAAAAAAAAAAATTCCATCATGTGGAACCACACCAACCTATTTGAACCACCTGCGTGGTTGAAATACTTCATCCACAGCACAGTCCATCTGAGCTAACTGGAGTAACTGGTAGCAGTAGAAAGATGTTTTCTTCTTTGTGGACTTACCCCTAGAGGGGCATAAGACGCGTACTTTGCCTGTGAGGTTCACAGCCATTTGCTAGACAGTAAAGGAATGTTGAGACTCAGGAATCCTGGGTTCAATTCCAGGTCCTATAGGGGAGTGTGCTGTAGTTGTTATAAACCCTTCAGCCCCTCTGTCTCTCACCAGCATTTCGCTATCCCATTCTGCTCCTGATCCCCAATTTCTGTACCCCACACCCTGCTCCTGCCCATCTCTTCCACCACTCCTATCTCCCATCCTCTCCCTCCTCCCTCCAGACTTCTACCTCTCTCTCCCTGAGCCCCTGACCTGCCTCCAGTCCTGCATCCGTTCTTCCACTCCGCTCCTCACCCCTTTGTATTCCAGTCTGGATGATGGGGTCTAAGTTAGCTGTTACCACTCAAGAAAGAGATCTTGGAATCATTGTGGGTAGTTCTCTGAAAACATCCACTCAATCTGCAGTGGTAGTCAAAAAAGCGAACAAGATATTGGGAATCATTAAGAAAGGGATAGATAATAAGATGGAAAATATCATATTGCCTCTATATAAATCCATGGTGCACCCACATCTTGAATATTGTGTGCAGATGTGGTCGTTCCATCTCAAAAAAGATATATTGGGATTGGAAAAGGTTCAGAAAAGGGCAACAAAAATTATGAGGGGTACGGAATGGCTTCCGTATGAGGGAGATTAATAAGACTGGGACTTTTCAGCTTGGAAAAGAGATGACTAAGGGGGGATATGATACAGGTCTATAAAATCATGACTGGTGTGGAGAAAGTAAATAAGGAAGTGTTATTTACTCCGCATAACACAAGAACTAGGGGTCACCAAATGAAATTAATAGGCAGCAGGTTCAAAACAAACAAAAGGAAGTATTTCTTCACAGCACACAGTCAACCTGTGGAATTATTTGCCAGAGGATGTTGTGAAGGTCAAGACTATAACAGGGTTCAAAAAAGAACTAGATAAATTCATGGAGGATAGGCCCATCAATGGCTATTAGCCAGGATGGGCAGGGATGGTGTTCCTAGCCTCTGTTTCCCAGAAGCTGTGAATGGGCGACAGGGATCACTTGATGATTAGCTGTTCTGTTCGTTCCCTCTGGGGCACCCTGCATTGGCCACTGTTGGAAGACAGGATACTGAGCTAGATGGACCTTTGGTCTGGCCCAGTATGGCTTCTCTTATGTTCTTATTCTCCTTTGCCTCCATGCTGCCTGGGCACAAGGTGGGGAGCACTGAGAGTACAAAAGAGACAATCTCCCTGCTCTTATTTCTGGGGCCCACACCATAGCAATCTCAGGATCTGGGCAGAGTCATTGGGGGAAAGTATTTCTCAGCTCTGCAGGCCCAGAATGGAGCATATCTAGCCACTCCGTGGGGATGGTACATGTGCAATCTGGTTGGTCTATGAAGGTTGTGAGTGGATGGAGCATGCTCAGTGCATATAGTATCTTCAGGGAGTTTTTACAAGTCTCTATTGAACATGTGTGAACTGAGATTTTTCAGAGGCTTATAATTTGGCCAAATTTAGGTGAATTTCCCCAGGGATGGCAAAAGGCACTTCCCTGACACAAAAGCAATCTTCTTTCCAAATTTCAAGACCCTGATCCAAAGCATGGAGGCACTATATTATCTCTTAAAAAAAGAAGACAGGAATTTTTTAACGTAACACCACATCATATTTTCCCCTAAACTCTTTCTTGGAAATGGAAGAATGATTTTAGCTGAAACTCCCCAAAATATACAGCCATACTCTGATACCCAGTATGGAAAATTTCAGTCAGTATGGCAAAATCATAAGCAACTGCAAAGTTGTATAATGGACAGTGTCCGGGAACCTTAATTATAGCTATTGTTACCTGTCTATAATAAATCATTTTCTTCATATGGTAAACTCCTTGGGGCAGGGACCTTTCTTTTCCTGTGTATTTGAACAATGCCTAGCACAATGGCTACACAACTGAGTTCTTAGGCAGTACAGCAATACAAATAATGATTAATAATAATAATACAGAAAATAGATTTTTCCTTATTTTGAATAAGTGTTGCTTCAGCTTCATTTTTAAAATATACTTTTAACATATGCTATATTCAGTGATTATAAATAATTTTTTGCACCCAAATTGTATCTGGGTGCAAAATCTGGCTCGGTAGAAAGTCCTTTTCTTTTTCTCTCTTTCTTTCCCTCTCTCTCTCTCTTTTTATAATGCTAACAAAGTGCCGGTTTTCTAAATTGAGCACATTCATTTTCTATTGTACAATGATTATGTAATTAATCAGTGTTCCTCAATTCCAACGGCATAGTGCAGCTATATTTAAATGGAAAGTGCAATTAGTACTCATTTTCACGACTGTTTTCTCAGAGTTGTACAATAATCCAAAAATTCTCACAACTGATCTGTGATCCACAAAACACTTGGTTGATGATCTGGAGAGGGCTGGAAAGTCATGATTCTGGCTGTCATTCTTTTCAGCTACTAAATTATATTGAGAATTCTGAATATATTAAATACTTTCCTCTAATTTATTTTCTTTTTTGTAAATAGTTGCAATAGTAGCCATAAGGATGCTAAGCCATCATGTATATCCAATTTATAGAAAATATGGCCCATACTATGGAAAGAGTTTGAGAACACCTGTGGTAATACAGTATATAAGATACCAACTTTGTCTAGACTAGGCTAAAAAGTGTGATGTTGGAACGTCTTAGCTTTTCTGAACACACATTTGAAAAGTCTAGTGTAGATAAGGGATGCTGCCTTTAACACGTGCTAACACAGTCAAGTTAAAGCCTGGGCTCCAACTTTCCAAATGTGTTAGAACATGTTAGCTGACGTGTTCAGACATCACGCCTTGTTTAGATGAGGATTTTAAATTCACTATTCACCTGATTCTCAGGGCCAGTGCTATATTCTAGAGATGATAGAGTGAGATTTCTGTTATGTAACTTGAGTGATAATAAAATGTTGGTTAGGGACAGTCTACATAAAAAGCACTGATGAAGTCAGTACAGACTAAAATTTCATACAGACAATGAGGTGTTTATACTGCTCTATATACCATACACTGAAATGCAAGTACAATATTTATATTCCAAATGATTTATTTTATAATTGTATGGTAAAAATGAGAAAGTCAGCAATTTTTCAGTAACAGTGTGCTGTGGCACTTTTGTATTTTTATGTCTGATTTTGTAAGCAAGTAGTTTTTAAGTGAGGTGAAACTTGGGGGTATGCAAGACAAATCAGACTCCTGAAAGGGGTATAGTAGTTTGGAAAGGTTGAGAGCCACTGGTTTTATGAATGTTGGTTAAGTGTCTGGAGACCGCCTGATCAACGGCTGTACCGGCATGCTCAGTCATTTTATTATTTAAATCCTTGCAGTATCTTTCTGTTTCAAATGACACAGACCTACATCTCAGACTACTTTGAATAACTTATGTTAAAACCCTTTATCATTCTAGCTACCCGTTCTTCATTTTTGTATTAATACGTCTTGCAAAACTGTCTACAATATTACAAATAAGTGGCTAGCTCCTGCTCCAATGCAGAGAATGTTAGTCTTGCCATTTGCTTCAGTGAAGGCAGAATTAGGCCCATGGGTTTTTTATAACCATATGGCAGGCTGAGACTAGTCTCACATTCTCCATTTTATGTAACTGTTAGGGATACATGCATATTTTAACTGCTGTTGAGGCCTGCTCCTGAGATATGCTGAGCACCCTCAATCCCTTAAGGAGTAAGTAAACTGGCAAAACTTTTTTCACTTTCCATCTCTCAGAGCCTTCATGCAGAGTGTTTTATAACTACACCCCTTCATTTTCAGTTTAAACCGATTTTTACTGAAAAATTCCTGGGTTTTACAAAAAGTATTATTTATTTTTTTCTGATTTTCACCCTACTTTTGTATCATTCAAATATATAAAAATAACTTGTTTTGTTAGGAAAATACAATACGTTGCATGAGATAGATGTGATAATTCATTAGTCTGTGTGTATATGCAAAGCTGCCTGTTGAAGTAAGGTTATGTATTAGTCTAGAAGATACACACAATAAACAAACAGGCATGCACACAAGCTCTGAAGTGCATGCTCATCTGAACGTACTGATGAATCTCACGCCCACCAGGTACACATTTCAAGCTGTCAGCAGATAAGAGTTTAAAGATTTGACACAGTAAAATGGGAAGAAAGCAAAAATCTGTATCAGAATATGTTTCAGAACACAAGGAAGTATTCAAAAGTTTAAAAACAAAAACAAAAACAGGAGAAACAGATGAAGTTGAGTATATACGCTGCAAATGGTGTGTCCCAATTATTAAATGTAAATATTTATAGGTTAATAGTTCTAAGTCTGCAACAGTAAACTGTTTATTCAAATGAAAAGTTTTATATGGGGATTACAGATATATTGTTTTCTTAAACTCAGAGGTGGCATTGTGTTTTCAGTTCTGTTTCAGTTCTACAGCAAACCACACTGATGAACAGAATTCAAAGTATTAATCTACTGAATAGTTTCCTCCCTTGTCTTTCCATCCACCAAAATGAGCCCTGATATTTACCCAGAAAAATTAATAATATTTTTTGCACTGATTTTCACCTGTTTTTGTTGCGGTAGTAATAAACACTGATAAATTCCTGGGAAAAATTAAGTAAAATAAAAACTGAAAATGAAGGGCCCTATTTATAACACAAGCACGCTGAGAATTTATTCGTTTTTCTTACCCTAGTCTCTTCAACTTGCATATCAGCAAATTAAATTGAGGGAGTCACAAATTTTCTCATGCTCTGCCTTAGTCTATACAAATCTTTTGAAAAGTTATTGGCAGCCTCCTTGGTATTGCTCCTGATTTTTTATCGTTGCCAAGAGGCCATGCTGCATGTTCCTTATTTTAAGTCACATTTAATGTGAGGAGAATTAATCCTAATATTGGTCCTTGTGGCAAATTACTAATCACTTCCCTTCATCCTCCACTTTTCCATTTACAAGTGCCTTCTTTCTTTGATATCCAAGCTGTCCAATCAAGTAGCTCATTCCCTTTGCCAGAGATGTTTACTTTCCAGATTAGGGTATCAAAGGCTTTCTTAAAGTGCAGGCAAATTATGTCCAAGGCTGCTTCTTATCAGGTGTTATTAGTTCTTCTATAAGATCTCCCTTTGGCAAATCCATATTGACTATTCTTAATGGAAACTATAATTGTCTAGGTGCCTTTTCCCCCATTCTGTCTTGGTTAGTATTTCTGGTATCTTCACTATATGTTGCTATAGCTTCTCTTCTGTACACTAGTACTTAGTCCTATTTCCAAGGA
Source organism: Eretmochelys imbricata (assembly GCF_965152235.1). Lineage (NCBI taxonomy): Eukaryota > Metazoa > Chordata > Testudines > Cheloniidae > Eretmochelys > Eretmochelys imbricata. The sequence goes on from NC_135573.1 coordinate 250,372,056, forward strand.
TTTTATACACATTTACTGAACGTTTTCTTTTAGAAGGTATAAGTGGGATCCTTTTCAGGAAAGATGGGGGCAAGAGGCTTTGGGGAATGGAAACCCTGTGTGAATGAAGGAAAGAAAGGAATGAAGGAGAAAACAGAAGGAAGAATCAAAGTCCAGTTATTGGTTTGCCAAACACAGGAGATTTTTAATTAGGATTCACAGTTACATGTGGAAAAAGTCTGTTCTTCAGGTTCATCCCACATTGCAAGTGCAGAGAATAGTCTCCTCACTGTAGGATATCAGAAAGCAAATGTAGCATCAGGTTACTTATTTAGCATTTTCTGCCATTACACAGCCACATCTTCACAGTTTGCATTTCCTTCTAGGTCTGAGGACTGAAGTGCCCTGGAATGTCTTGCTCAGTCACAAAGAACTAGGCCAAACTTTTAAACTCGGGTCAGTGACGTTAGGCACCTAAGTGAAAGTGGCCTGATCTTCAGGAGTGCTGAGTACTCACAGCTCTGACTGAAGTATTGTGGGTGCTCAGGTACCTCTGAAAATCAGAGCCTGTATAGATAAAAACAACAAATCAAACCAGGAAAAATAGGAGACAAACGAGGTAGGTGATGTAATGTCTTACCTTGTTTCTCTCATATCCTGGGACCAACCCAGGTACAATACTGCAACCAGGAAAAATATGAGAGGCTTCTCTTTTGCATTTCTTAGTGTATCCACTGGATTACTTGCCTACTTCTTCCAGGAGAGACCACATGGACAGGCTGACTCCTTGCAGGTCTCCACCTGGTCTGTGGGAGGAGTACTTTTTAAAAAATATATATACACATACATCCTTTAATCCCATCAGGTTTTACCAGAGACCGTGGGTATCACCATGGACTACAGTTCCCATCTTGCCCTGCTTTCCTTGATATCAGAGAGAGGTTGACTGGGAACTGCTGCTGTGTCAACCTTGTCCCTCATCAATGAGTAGGATAGGGTGTTCCAGCTCACCCTGCCCATGGAACCTTGGCCTTCTCCCTAAAGCCACTAGTATCATAGTGCACTATATTATCTCCTAGTGCCTTTGTTCTGGGGAACCACGTGGGACTACAGGAGGTTATCATCCATCTCCATCTTTCCTCTAGACATGCTAAGGCAGCCTTTGGTAAGCAGCACGTGCAGGGGTGAAAGTAACTTAAAGGACTTACTGGTACTCTGGAGTCCTGAGCAGGGGGGCATGGCCCCGACCAGAAGAGGCGTGGCCTCAGCCATAAGAGGCGGAGCCTTTAAATACCTGGGCCCTTTAAATGAAGATTTAAAGGCCCCAGGTCTCCGGCTGCAGCTGGGAGCCCCCGGGCCTTTAAATCACCCCTGGAATAATTTAAAGGGCCCTGGGCTCTGGCTGCTACCCCAGGGGTTCCAGCAGCAGGGCTCAGGCAGCGCTTTAAAGGGCCCAGGGCTCCCAGCAGCGGCCGGAGTCCCGGGCCTTTTAGAGCGCCACCGGAGCCCTGCCACTGCTACCCCAGGGGCTCCGGCAGCGGGGCTCCAGCAGCGGGGCTCCGGCGGTGTTTTAAAGGGCCCGGGGCTCCGTCCGCAGTGGAAGCCCGGGGCCCTTTAAAGCGCCAGCCTGGGGAAGCCAGTCTGGAAGGGCGTTCTGGCTCTTGACGGTACGCCGGACCGGGCCGGACCGGACTGGCTTATTTTCACCTCTGAGCACGTCATTTATACAAAGAGTGGATACTGGTATCATAATAGCATGAATACATCAATAGTCATGACGTATGTATGTGTGTGGGCAGTATCCACCCAACTTATTTAATTACTGGCCAACTCTTCACCAAATGGAAAAATGTGGTGGAGAAGATTGTGCACTGCACACAAGAATTTTCTGGATGTTAAAGAGAACTGAGCTTTATTAGTTTGTGTGGTATTTCATAACTATTGCTGATGTTATCAGATTGCTCCTTAATTCCTCATCTGGCATCACTGGATTTATCCTAATGTTAGATTAATAAATGCACGGCCTTCCTTTGTAAGGCTGTATAGTACAATCAAATAATTGTCTGGTATTTCAGTAATTCTGGCTATAATGGCCCACAATCATCCTTTAAAGAATTTCTTGTGCTCGTATTTCTATCATCTACATAAGTGAAAAAACAATAAATAAGAGCTGACGTGCAGAAGTATGGAGTGTTTTGATGTTAGTTCTGTCTTGTTCTACTGCATTCAAAACCAAAAAAGAAACCAAGAAAAGAAAAGAAACCCAAAACAAACTGCTTCTATTACAATTTTATTTAGTACCCTGAAAAGTGCCAGACTGACTGTCCTGGAGGCTGTCCATTTATCTACCTAGCAGGCACAGCACAGGAAAGGGAAGTGCACATTTTGCATGTTCACTTGCAAACGTGCCTCCTCTTAGCTTAGCGGAATCACTTTACAGATGAGATGATAGTTCAATCCTTACCATCTCCAAGATTGCCAGTTAATGCCAATTATCCTGGTGGTTTTGTGACATGGACACCCGGTCCACTAGGAATTAAACTGCAACCACCAATTTTATTCAAGGAGATTTACAAATACCTTTCATATCAAATGGCTTGTTCCTGGCTGATGATGATTGGATAGATCAAATGGTTGGGCACATTGCACATACGCTGATATATATGCTAACTAGTAGGTAGGTGATAACAACTGGAATCCTGTACTGAAATGGTTTAGATTTGAACGAGCAATTTAGATTATGTCTACACTATACTGTAGTGTGGACTGTGGGGGATGTGAATTGCAGAGTGCACCAAAGAGTTGCGCTTAAATGCTCCATGTGGATGCTGCTGGCACAAAGTACCAGGTACCTAGTTTGCATTAACATACTGCTCTTTCTAATAGTATTAAATTAACATGAACTCAGTACCTTTTAATTTACTCCATTAGTGTCCAGATGGCGCAATTACAGTACAACTCTTTAGTGCAGTCTGTAATTGACACCCCTGTAGTCCACACTGTGGCGCAGAGTAGACAAGCCCTTAGGTGTTGTAAGCAAGACATGAGAAGTAATTCTTCCGGTCTACTCCACATTGATAAGGTGCCAGCTGGAGTATCGTGTCCAGTTCTGGGTGCCACATTTCAGGAAAGATATGGGCAAAGTGGAGAAAGACCAGAGAAGAGCAACAAAAATTATTAAAGGTGTAGAAAACACGAGCTCTGAGGGAAGATTGAAAAAATTGGGTTTGTTTAGTCTGGAGAAGAGAAGACTGAGAGGGGACATAACAGTTTTCAAATACATAAAAGGAGGAGGGAGAAAAATTGTTCTCCTTAACCTCTGAGGATAGGACAAGAAGCAATGGGCTTAAATTGAATCGAGGGTGGTTTAGGTTGGACATTAGGAAAAATTTCCTAATCGTCAGGGTGATTAAGCACTGGAATAAATTGCCTAGGGAGGTTGTGGAATCTCCATCACTGGAGATTTTAAAGAGCAGGTTAGACAAACACCTGTCAGGGATGGTCTTCTTCTAGATAATACATGAGTGCAGGGAACTGAACTAGATTACCTGTCAAGGTCCCTTCCAGTCTATGTGAAAGGTTGTGTATCCTATTACCGACTTCTCAACGCCATAAACATGGTTCTTTATGCAGTATATTCTTCTCTCACCTCTCTTCCCCTGTATTCTTGCTTATCTGTTGTCATAAGACTGTTGGACAAGTTGACTTCATTGGGAAGCATGAGGGCATGGCCCATCTGAAAATCAAGCCATGTTTATTTAGGTACCTAACTTGAAGAGCCCAAGTTTGAACATTTTAGCAGCTCTTAGTAGGAAATGAGAAAGGAACTTTTGATCAATGTTTCACATTAAACAATTTTAATTTCCTTCAGTAGAAACAAATTATCATATAGTGCTGCTGTTAAAAATCATAAGTAAAATACAGAAATATTTTTACCCTGCTTTGCTATGGTCACAGCAAACACACACCATATTGGGTTGGATCCCATATTCCTCATGCAGCTAACCCATACACTGGCTTCAGCAGGGTTCTTGTCTGCATGAGGCATCCATGATCAGGCCCTAAAGTTGTAGTATCACATTGTATAATGTTATATTTCTACATCAGTTCTGAACACTTCCTCTGTAGGAACTTCAGATCATCTTCTTCAGAGATATATATTTTATACAGCTCTTCCTGCCCCTTGTACTCTTGTTCAAAGACAAGATCAGCTATTTTTACAATGAGCCAGCAAGCATTTGTAAGAAGTTAAGCGATACTCCAAATATTCCTTAATTGAGTTTAGATGCATTCCGTGAATTTTTACACCAGCATCAAAGCTAATGTCTTCCCAGAGATAAGCAGTTTCTTCTCATATTTCAAAAAATCATCACATATTTTCAGCAAGCTTTCAGGAATGAAAGCTACTGGACTGCCGTGTTGTCATAATAAAACAGAAAGGTGCACATAGGTATTGTGATTCAAAGGCGACAAGTGCTGAACAAACAGTGTGTAAAGGCTTTTTTCTGGCTGACAATGTCCATCTCAGGCTGTTATTGCTCTTGTTTGATCATCTTTTAAATGATTATCATAGTTGAAGCAAATGAAGACAGTCATCACACTTTGATACAGAAAAAAGTACAATGAAGCCTGAAGGAAGCTTTCGTTGCCAATTGATATTCTGTTAATAGTGTGGTTCACGTGAGAAGAGTCAGGATATAAATGGTATCCCATTTCCCACTTTGTGAGTCAAAATCACACCAGTGTAAACCCAGAGTAACTTCCATTGACTGAATTTGGCAGTTGACATCTTTTGTTCCAGATTTACACTGATGTGGCTGAGAATAGAATTAGAATTTTTTTATATCTCTGTTTTGTTTAATTTAATGTTTTTAACTGACTGGAATAAATATTATTTCACCTGTCCTTAATTTTTAAAAGCGTGACTTCTAAACAGCCCATTTCTTATTATAAAACCCACTGCTGCCATCTGAAGCCAACTTAGTGAAACAGAAACACTATTTTTAAAGACAGGTTTCAGAGTAGCAGCCTTGTTAGTCTGCATTCGCAAATAGTAAAGGAGTACTTGTGGCCCCTGAGAGACTAACAAATTTTTTGAGCATCAGCTTTCGTGAGCTACAGCTCACTTCATCGGATGCATTCATCCGATGAAGTGAGCTGTAGCTCACGAAAGCTTATGCTCAAATAAATTTGTTAGTCTCTAAGGGGCCACAAGTACTCCTTTACTATTTTTTAAAAAAGCAAAGTATAAGAGAACATAAGTGTTCCTTTTGAAGTCTACTGTGCTGAGATTTAGTGTTTATTGTTGTTTTTGTTTTGCTAAGGTGGGAGATCAACACTTAGGGTAAATGTAGAAAGAAAACAGGATCAGATACATGTGCCCATTCCTGTGTAAGATATGGTGATTAGGTTAGAAACAATGATATTGTCTTGGTGCATTTAAAATTGTACCGCTAGTCCGAATGATGACAGGGCAGTATCACTGACACCGGTCACTGACCTATATGGACACTAGAAGGGAATCTGGTATTTCACACGACAGTGTCATTGATGTGTGTGTTGGGAGGCAACGTGGTACAATAGAGAGGGTACAGGATTGGGACTCAGGAAACCGGATTCTATTTCTGACTCTGCCGCTGACCTGCTGCATGACCTTGGGCAAGTCACTTAACCTCTCTGTGTCTCTGTTACGCAGGTGGGGCTCCTCAATCATGGCAGGCAGTCCACCCAGGAAAAGAGAACTCTGATGTCAAACCAAGAACAGCATGCCCTGGTCAGCTGGTTTGTAAAAGTTGTGCCAATCACACATGCTTGATGGGTCTTCACTGCCAAGTCCAGCGAACAGGACAAGGTGAAGCGGTGTCAGTGGTGTAGGGATGCAGACAGCAGAACTAGAGGGAGCCAGCAGAACTACAGTCTGACCTCCCCTTATGATGCCAGGACTCATTGGTTATGTCAGCAAGCCTCCCAGCCCAGGTAGACAGACTAGTCCACCCCTAGCGTGCTAAAACTAGCAGTATGGATGTTGCACCTCTGGCAGACACTTGAGTAAGTCACTTAAGCTCAGACCCAGGAGCTCAGGTGAGAGACCAAGCTGCCACTCAAGCCACGACATCCACACTGCTAGATTTAGTTTGTTAGCTCAAGCCTTGCTTGTGCGAGTCAGTCTACCTAGGCTGGGAGGTTCACTCTCAGCTGCAGTGTAGATGTACCTATTGTTATATTACAATGACTCTTAGTTGATTATGAGCGGTAACAGGGCACAGTGAACTCCAGGGTCTTAGCCTTTGTGGGGTTTGGCATGATTCCAGCATTGAGTGACAGCTCTGTTGTGCACAGCATATCCCACTAGTGGAATTTTTTATTTATTTTCCTGCAGGCCAGAGAGGATTCCTCAGCAGACTGATGACGCAGCAGCAAATTCATTGGCCATTTAAAAGCTTGTGATAGCCTTTCAGTCATTAAACCTTTCACTTTTACTGGTGAAATTCAGCAACCCTGAATTTTACATTTGCATTGATGATAAGTAAAGTTGATTAAATTAATTGCAGATATATTACCCAATTTCTTTGATTTTATAAATCATTTGCAAACCAATTCGGAGTTCTGCAAAAATATATATATTTTGTAAATTTTTACCAAGTTGTTTTAGAAAAACAATTTTCTACTTATGAGTTTTTTGTGGACTCTTTCCCTATTCCCATTCCTGCCCTAGCTCCACCCCCACTCTGCCTCTTCCTGTCCCATTCTGTACCCTCCCCTGAGCTCCCCTGCCCTCGCTCTGTCTCTTCCTGCCCCTGCTCCTCCTCCTTTCCCCCCAGCGCCTCCTGACTGCCCCTGAACAGCTGATCATCAGCAGGCCAGAGGCTCTGGGGAAGAGGGGGAGGAGCTGATCATCAGGGCCACTGGTGGGTGCTCAGCACACACTGTTTTTTTTCTGTGGGTGCTCCAGGGCGTGGACTTGGCGCCTATGGGGTGTTGGGTGGAGGGGATGTGTGGTGTGGCATGGGCCTGCCCCTGAGGGGAAGGGGCATGCTGGTAGCACAGGGCTGGGCGGGCCACTGCTGGTTTGTAAATAGTGCCCTCGCACTGAGCTGGATGGAGTGGGGCTGCAGCTGCCATGCCATGCCCCATTGCCGCTGATTAGGCCCCTTATTCTGGGCACTGACCTCCTCATGCCATGTCCATTGCCTCCATGGGGGCCCACAAATATGTTTGGCATGAGGCCCACAAAAGCTTAATCCGACCCTGCTCAGGTGCACCCCAGGGCTGCAGCTTTGGCCGCCACCAGGACCGCTGCTGCTCTGGTGGTCTCTGGGTCCAGCCACATGGCCATGCTTGGATGGTCCCCAGGGCACAGCAGCTGGTGCAGCTGGCCGCGGGACATCCAAGCAGCTGCAGAAGTCACGGGGGTCTCAGAAAGTCACAGAATCTGTGACTTCTGTGACCTCAGCAACAGAATCGCAGCCTTACTCACATAGTATTGTTTTTGCTCTCTGATTGGATGACTGATCATTTTTAAACAGTCGCACAATGACTGATTAATAGCGAATACTTCTGTTCGTGCACAAAACACTGTGGTTCACATTTGAATATGGATATTTGAATGAAAAACAGCTGTTCGTCTACATGAACATACATCCATGCAAACAAAAATCTGTTCAGGTGAGTATCTGTGAATAGGGTACAAAACGTCACAGACTTGGCTGATATGAATACTCTTTGGAATACTAATGCATATTTTAGGGAGATGTTTTTCAGTATTCAACCAGATGAACTGGTAAGTAACTGAATTATGCTAAATCACAGGGTTGAAATACTGGTCCCTTTTGAAGTCAGTGGGCGTTTTGCCTTTGATTCAAATGGGGCAAAGATTTCACCCTAGGTTTCACTTGTAACCTCTTGAGGCCTGATTCTTTTACACTAAGGCCACTTTACATAATGAGAATCAGGCCCATGGTGTATTTTTACATCTCCAGCCTCTGTGGCTCCTCTCAGAGTTGATGCCCGTTGAGTTGATCTCTCTGCCTGTCATTGTAGTGGCATGCTCCTCCCACGTTTTTGCCTACCGTCATAGTTTCTACACCTTTTTGATCTCTATCTCTCATATCTCATCATTGGTTCAGATAATGCGCCATTTTAACCAATCCTAAACTCTACTTGTTGCATCAAAGATTAGTCAGCTGGTCATTCTTAGCTGACTGCTAAGCATACCTGTTAAAGACTGATATCTGCCATCAAAGAAACACTTGAAAAAAAAAACCCTTCCACATTTTGTCGTGATATTTTTTATTAGAGCTGGTCAGAAAATATTTTTTGTCTTGCGGAAAATTTTGGCTTCTTGGCAAAAAATAAAAAACTGAAATATTTTGGCCTCTATAGGCAAAACTTCCTAACCAAACTATACCTCCCATGAGCTACCCTGGTCTCTCTACTTTGTGAGGGGATATGGTGCATCATTAGAATCACGTCGCTGCAGAGCGTAATGGGAGATGAAGTCTGGCTGGGGAACATGATCCATAGAAGAGAATGGGGACATTAGGCAACTGAACTGCAACTCCCATGAAGCAGTACCGCAGTTACAACACCTGTCACGTTTCATCTCTAGAACGTTTTATGAGCATTAAATAATTAAGAGAGTGCTGGAAGTCATTAGATGGAAGAGAATAGACTGTGCTCTGGTCAGAGCAAAACCTAGACTGAAAATGGGCAAGAGCATAGTGTACAAAGTGACAGGATTGTCACCGAGATACGTCTACTTGCAGAGAATGGGAGGGCCTTACTAATGATGTGATATTAAGTAGTAAACTTTCATATTAAGTTCATCAAGTTAAATTTGTTTTAAATTCATAGTCTATTTTCTGCACACTGATATATGTAATAAATAATGCATTACAAGAAAGGATTTCTTCCAATCAGAGCTAGCATTTTTTGCTTTTATAGTCGCAAAGCTGCCAAAAAAAAATGAATAGTACATAGTATATCCATGCACACCAACCAAATTCTCTGTTGCTAATTTTTTTTAGCTTATTTAAAGACCGGAAATGTAAGTGGCTCAGTGCAGTATGTTTGTATAAGCAAGGTCTGCTGTTGATATCAAGTTGCCCCAAAGTCCAGCTTTGGGCTTTGGAAAGGACCATGTGGTTTCTGAAGGTTTTTTGACAGGATAAAAGAATGTAAAGGAGTATTTGTACTAAACAGATTAAGTTGTTTGTAAACATGTCCCCTTTAAATTAAGTGGTGGTGAAGACAAAGAAAATACTTTGTTGTTATCTCCTGGATTTGTCTTAAGTCAAATGGACAAACAAGTTAAACAGCGGATCCTCTTTAAATCCCTAATGGCTGTGAAGATTACATCTGAAAAGGTCTGTAAAATAAGTAAAAATTAAATTGCTTAAATTCTTCTGCTCATTTACTTTGGATAAAGCTTCTTTTTTCCCCCTTCACTTTTTTCTCATTCAGCTTTGGGGAACTTTGTTTTCAAACCACATTAGCATAGAGACAAATATTGCACAAGAATTTCACTTCTCTTCAGTCTTGTCACTTGTGATGAATAAGTCCTTGCTTAGTAAGTGGTGGTGACACATCATTGTGGCAGCTTCTGCACTTCAACAGAAGGATAATTAATCTTGCTATCAACACTGCTAAACAGGGGAGGATCACTCAAAGTTTTATTCCATAATGCTGCTTTGTGTGAGGTGGGATGCTTCGATTTGAAATGGTTGTCCATGAGTCATGTACTTCCTGTGATTAGCTTTTTGTAATCACTTGGTTCTTGAATTGTGTGGGGAAAAATACACAGGCTTTGTGTAGTTTTGATGTGGCTTTTTTATGCTGCATACGTGTGTGTGTGATGCACCCACCACAAAAGAGAAACTAAGGACTGACATGGATCAGCACAAGTATGTATGTGCAAACTCTCTCAGGGCCTAATCCAGTGAGCGTCTTGCATCCCACTGACTCCAACAGGACGGAAGGTGTTCAACATGCTGCAGGAATGGGTGAACACGTACTACAGCTGCTGACATATCATCTAGCGGAATGAAAAAATATCCTGTTAGCCTGCCAAGAACTGACAGCATTAAAACTATTAGAAAGGACATTGATTGCTATTTAGCTAATCAGTTAATACTTAGCAATCATCACTTTTTTCTGAATTCCAGCATTGCTGCAGCCATAAAATGATGCCAAATGAGAGAAGTAAGCTAACAATAGCTTTGCTTCAACTGCCTTTTGCTCACTTTAATAGTAATAAAATAATAATAACCCCCACTTTATTCGTCAAAGAAGTGCTGATCTAAGGTCACACATTCCAGTTGGCTAATTATTCTGCCTACCTAAAATTCCTCTGCAGTTTCATTTTTTAGATGAAGCTATGCTTTCACTTTTTGTCCTGAGCTATTACGTGGTGTCTGTTTAAACACTTGTATTGTTAAAACCAAATTTGGTCATTAGAAGGTGAATATTGAAGACAGCTGTCTGCTGTTTACAACTTAACACGTAAAACTATAGTTGTGCTTCCAGCTAAATCTCCACGTCTTCCTGCAGCTAGAAGCAGAAGAGAATCTTTAATCAGATGCCTGTTCAGCTGTCAGGTCGCAAGAGAACAGTGGATATCGCTGAACATAACACAGACTGGAAAGCACACACACAACATTTCCTATCACCAATGGCAGGGTGGGGGCTTTTGCTGGTGGGTCTTTCCCAGAGATCTAGATGTAACCTTTTCCTTTCTGCACTTGGCCTAACCTTTGAGGAGTCCACAGGAATTGGGTTTTTTTTCCTAGCCCTTCATTTCTGGGACCATCACTGCTCCTGCTTGCTGTTTCCCTGACATGTACCATACACCTGCCAAGGGAGCACACTAATTGAGCAGGTCAAATGTTCAGCCTCCTTCCTTCCAACAATACTAATTACTTCTTTCTTAATTAATGGCTGCATTGGGGCTTCCAGCTAGAGACAAGGAAGAGGGATTTGTAGCCATGCCAGTGGCTGTACTCATTGCACATGTAGAGTGCTGAACCAGGCAGAATGCTTCTGGGCCTGCTGACATGTTTGGAATTAGCACATACCTACATCTCCTATTCAGGGGAGTAGACCACGACCCTCGGGGGTTCCCAACACCTCACACCGCCCTCGTAGCCATATCTCCTTTGGGTGGTGAGGCACCTGTGGGTAATCTGCCATCTTTTTGTACTCAGGCTCTGTAAGTGTAGGCATGCAAGCTGTCCTCTGTGCAAGAACACAAGGAGGGAAATGGGATCTCTATACTCACCCCTTGTGCACCCATGCTACCAGACTTTATCCATACATATCTGCAATATTTAATATTTGCAATATTAATATCACCCTTTGCAGGGACCACTGTATCAGTGCTGCTATCCAGAGGTAACCAGCCTGTGATCCAATGTGTCTTCATAAGTGCATTTCTTTTTATCTATGTTATGCCTCCTGCAGCCTTCATTAATTTCAAAACTCTTGCTTAGCATTTTGGTCAACTGAAGTCTAAACCTGCAACCAGCACTGCAGTAAGAGTGGACAGAAAGTTCAGTGAGCAGAATAAATAATTTTCTCTTGTTTTTCCTTGCCAGTTTATGAAGATAAAATCAAAGCATTTAAATTATCAGGTTAATCTGTTTCAATTAATAATTTATACTCAGCTGATGACTAGCATTATTGCACTGTCACAATGTTTACTTCTGAATAAATTCATTTTAGCAACAGTGGGCCAGATCCTCAGCTGATGTAAATTGGCATATGACTATTAAAGCCAAGGTAGATACACTGATTTTTTACAAGTTGAGAATCTGGCCATGTATTCTGATCAAAACTGACTCAGGACTCTCCTACCTTTTGCCTCATGTTCAGTTTCTGATTTTTGGTTGATAAAGGTTCCATAACTGTAATTCAGTGTTGAAACTGAACAGCAAATCAGTTTTAAAACATGGATTCAAATGTACTTGAAGTGACTAACCATAGAGATTTGACAAGCATCTTTCATAGGAAAAAAGAGAAATAAATTATCCATACGTTATTCAAGAGGGTTTTGTGCAGAGCTTTTTATAAACCTACAAGTGTCAGTCTTGTATTTGTATCAAACTATTGCATGTAATCAGAAACCAAAAGTAAACTGTGTCTCACTTAATCATGAAAGACCAGTTTCTCTGAGGTGCTGAGTGCCTCCTGTGAGGTCCTGAGTTCCCACTGATGTCAATGAGAGGGTGCTCAGCAACTTTGTTACTGGTTGAAATTGTTTCCCACGAATGATGATTTAGTATTTTGCATGTTAACAGATTAGTTGGTATAAGGCTAAAAGAAAACAGCTACATAACTGGCAAAGATTCTTTTCAAGGGTTTTTGTCAAAATACTCTTAAAATATACAGTTGCGGTGTTAAGCAATTTATTAATAAGCCTATTAATACCATGGGGCTTTTTTCTTGAGAGTCTGTTAAGAACATCAGTGTTTAAGATGCTATCCACACAAACTTAATGCCAGGAAAAGCAATCCCATTAAATTGGACCTCATGAAATATTTATGAGGGCCAATTTAAAATTAATCCTGGCATTAAGCCAAATCAGGCAGTATATTTGCTACTGTATTAAAAAGAAGAGGAAGAAGAGAGATTTTTCACAATAGTAATCTAGCTGGATTTTAGCATGACCCTAACAATATTTTTAATAATACAGCTGTTATTTTTGGCACAAAGAAATACTTCTTATTCATTATCAGTTCATGCAAAAACTACACCGAGTGTCTAGTAGGTTCTAAATGTCATCCTTCTGGAAGATGGCTTATGTTTTTATTTTACAGTGATGAAATCTCTGTTTTTGAATAAATTCTTTCCCCCACAATTTACAAAAGAAACAGACAGTTCCGTAACTTTGCAGAGAGGGGGATATTACACTTGCAAAAGCATCTAAGGGGACGTGGGAACCTAAGTTCCATTTTCAAAGTGACTGAGACATTTATGAGGCTTTCAATGGGACTTTCAGTAGGACCAGAGGCTTTCAGTGGGTCCCAGGTTTCTAAGGGCTAGATTAATAGATTCCAAGGCCCGAAGGGACCATTGTGATCATCTAGTCTAATCTTCTGTACAACACAGGCCATAAAACTTCTCCAAAATAATTCCTGTCTGAACTAGATCACATCTTTTAAAAAAACATCCAGCCTTGATTAAAAAATTTCCAGTGATGGAGAATCCACCACAACCTGTGGTAAATTGTTCTAATGCTTAATTACCCTCACTATTAATCTAGAAAGGTACTTAGGCATTGCACTGCTCAGCAACGCCTAACTTCTAGGCACCCTGGTACCTAGTGAAAATCTCAGCCCCGAGTTAGGTGCCCAGGCTCCCCATACAGTGCATGTTAGGTACCTAAGAAAGGGATCCTCAGAAACAAACAGAGTAATGTAGAGAAAGGGGTTCAGGCCTCAGCCCAGCCCCCCTCAAAGGTATTTAGGCACCTGACTCCCAGTGATCTTGGTCTCTAGGTACCTGTCTCAGCTTGGGTTTCTCAGCCATGAAAACTCTCCTTGATTTAGTTAATCTCTCTGTCTCTGGCCCATGAATATTTAGTTCTTTATACAAAATGGAACAGCTTCAACAGGAGAGAGACCCACCCCCCGAATACCCTATTGGGTAGGACATTCACTTGGTTGAAGCCCAAATGAAGCAGAATAGGGATTTGAACTTAGGTCTCCCACCTAGGCGAATACCCTAACCAGTAGGCTGGGATACACACACACTTCCTGACCTACTTGCCTGCAATTGTCTTTTCTTAAGGGCCTGATCCTGTGGGCATGCTCTGAGAATGCCTATGAGATCAGGCCCTGCTGATAAGAAAGGCTAGGGAACACCTACTTTGAAAATCTTGCTCTGGGGCCTCTTGGTCTGGGCTTCAGCGAGGGCTCAAAGCAGTTCATTAGCTGGGGGTGGGGGTATTTGGCATCAGCACTCAGGAAGGTTTGTGCATCCCTACAGGCAGAAACATATATGTCCAAGGGATTTAGACACTGGTGGATTAGGTGGACCCTGAATTGTAATTTTGAAAATGTCATTGGGACCAAAATGTTGGATATAGGCATCTAAAGAAGTAGTCAGGTGACTAAATACCTTTGGGAATCTAGCCCTAAGGGCCTAAGTCAATACAGAAATGGGACTTCATTCCTGATAACACATTCCAGTTCTGCATCCATTTGAGCCAAATGGAATTTTATTATTGTCTTCAATAGGTGTAGAAGCAGAATCCTTTGAATGGAAACAGTGAGCTGTCACAGAAGGGTGACATATTTAAGAAAGAATGAAGCAGAGCTTGTCTTAAACCTTTTTATAGGTTGGCCAAGGGGCCGCCTGTTGGCAAAACATGTAGGGCACAGATTGGGAGTGTTCCTTATAATGTTTGGAAAGCACCTAACATATTGTGGGTGCTGAAAGAAATACAAATAATAGATGATAATAATAATAGCCTGGGCAACTTATGTTGCATGGGTCTAGAGATGGTTTTGAGTTTTAAGAGGAGATTTCCTTAATGATGAAGAATTTCTTGGACACAGTAGAGGGGGATAGAAACAATTAAAATTGAGTCGTATCTAGCGCAGGAACAGGAAGGAGAGTGATAAAATAAATAGTCTGGAAATGGAAAAGGGTAATAACTTGGTAATGGCAAAGTTTTGTATTATACCCCTTGTGCTTACTTTGTGTATAAATTTTGTTTTGATTGTTTCTTTCCTGCCCTTCAATTTGGAGTGACTTTAGAACTCATAAAACAGAGAGATTTAAGGCTTCTCTACATAGCAAAAAGAAAATGAGTACTTGTGGCACCTTAGAGACTAACATTTTATTTGAGCATAAGCTTTCATGAGCTACAGCTCACTGCATCGGATGCATGCAGTGGAAAATACAGTGGGGAGATTTTATATACACAGAGAACATGAAACAATGGGTGTTACCATACACACTGTAACGAGAGTGATCAGGTAAGGTGAGCTATACTAACAGGAGAGAAAAAAAAATCTTTTGTAGTGATAATCAAGGTGAGCCATTTCCAGCAGTTGACGGGAGGGGGTGGGGGGCAATAAACATGGGGAAATAGTTTTACTTTGTGTAATGACACATCCACTCCCGGTCTTTATTCAAGCCTAAGTTAATGGTGTCCAGTTTGCAAATTAATTCCAATTCAGCAGTCTCTTGTTGGAGTCTGTTTTTGAAGTTTTTTTGTTCAAGAATTGCAACTTTTAGGTCTGTAATCGAGTGACCAGAAAGATTGAAGTGTTCTCCGACTGGTTTTTGAATGTTATAATTCCTGACATCTGATTTGTGTCCATTTATTCTGTTACATAGAGACTGTCCGGTTTGGCCAATGTACATGGCAGAAGGGCATTGCTGGCACATATCACATTGGTAGATGTGCAGGTGAACGAGCCTCTGATATGATTAGGCCCTATGATGGTGTCCCCTGAATAGATACGTGGACACAGTTGGCAATGGGCTTTGTTGCAGGGATAGGTTCCTGGGTTAGTGTTTTTGTTGTGTGGTGTGTGGTTACTGGTGAGTATTTGCTTCATTCTGGGGGGCTGTCTGTAAGCAAGGACTGGTCTGTCTCCCAAGATCTATGAGAGTGATGGGTCGTCCTTCAGGATAGGTTGTAGATCCTTGATGATGCGTTGGAGAGGTTTTAGTTGGGGGCTGAAGATGATGGCTAGTGGCATTCTGTTATTTTCTTTGTTGGGCCTGTCCTGTAGTAGGTAACTTCTGGGTACTCTTCTGGCTCTGTCAATCTGTTTCTTCACTTCAGCAGGTGGGTATTGTAGTTGTAAGAACGCTTGATAGAGATCTTGTAGATGTTTGTCTCTGTCTAAGGGGTTGGAGCAAATGTGGTTGTATCGTAGAGCTTGGCTGTAGACAATGGATCATGTGGTGTGGTCTGGATGAAAGCTGGAGGTATGTAGGTAAGTATAGCTGTCAGTAGGTTTCCGGTATAGGGTGGTGTTTATGTGACCATCGCTTATTAGCACTGTCGTGTCCAGGAAGTGGATCTCTTGTGTGGACTGGTCCAGGCTGAGGTTGATGGTGGGATGGAAATTGTTGAAATCATGGTGGAATTCCTCAAGGGCTTCTTTTTCAGATGGAAAAGATGATGAAGATGTCATCAATGTAGCGCAAGTAGAGTAGGGGCATTAGGAGACGAGAGCTGAGGAAGCGTTGTTCTCAGTCAGCCATAAAAATGTTGGCATACTGTGGGGCCATGCGGGTACCCATAGCAGTGCCGCTGATTTGAAGGTGTACATTGTCCCCAAATGTAAAATAGTTATGGGTGAGGACAAAGTCACAAAGTTCAGCCACCAGGTTTGCCGTAAGATTATCGGGGATAATGTTCTTGATGGCTTGTAGTCCATCTTTGTGTGGAATGTTGGTGTAGAGGGCTTCTACATTCATAGTGGCTAAGATGGTATTTTCAGGAAGATCACCGATGGATTGTAGTTTCCTCAGGAAGTCAGTGGTGTCTCGAAGATAACTAGGAGTGCTGGTAGCGTAGGGTCTGAGGAGGGAGTCTACATAGCCAGACAATCCTGCTGTCCGGGTGCCAATGCCTGACATGATGGGGCGTCCAGGATTTCCAGGTTTATGGATCTTGGGTAGCAATTAGAATACGCCTGCTTGGAGTTCTAGAGGTGTGTCTGTGCGGATTTGTTCTTGTGCTTTTTCAGGGAGTTTCTTGAGCAGATGGTGTAGTTTCTTTTGGTACCCTTCAGTGGGATCAGAGGGCAATGGCTTGTAGAATGTGGTGTTGGAGATTGCCTAGCAGCCTCTTGTTCATATTCCGACCTATTCATGATGATGACAGCACCTCCTTTGTCAGCCTTTTGGATTATGATGTCAGAGTTGTTTCTGAAGCTGTGGATGGCACCACCTTCATTATCACTACAAAAGGTTTTTTTTCTCTCCTGCTGGTAATAGCTCACCTTACCTGATCACTCTTGTTACAGTGTGTATGGTAACACCCATTGTTTCATGTTCTCTGTGTATTTAAAATCTCCCCACTGTATTTTCCACTGCATGCATCCGATGAAGTAAGCTGTAGCTCACAAAAGCTTATGCTCAAATAAATTTGTTAGTCTCTAAGGTGCCACAAGTACTTCTTTTCTTTTTGCTGCTACTCTGAAATCTACATAGCAAGTTTATGCATAGCAAGCCAGGGTGTGAATCTGCAGCTTGCCAGGCAGTAACATCCCATGTGGACAGTGCTACAGTGCACAGAAAGTCCTGGAGTCACGCTCTTTGACTTTCAGTGTGTTGTAGCAGGGTCCACATGGGGCATTACTGCAAGGCAAGTTGGTCCACTGTAGATTCACACCCTGCCTTGCTACACAGCAACTTGCTGTGTAGACAAACCCTAAGAGACTGATAGATTATCTGATGCTTATTGAACTCACTGGGAGTCTTTCCAAGTTGTGTTTGTTTTGTTTTATGGAAAATTGGGAACTAGGATGAATTGAAACAAAAACTCATTCCCGAGTTTTAGGATTTGAACAGATCACCAGAAATGATCAGCTGCTGTATCTCAACTCTCAGCTCCATCACTCCCCTACTCTGTCTCTTTGCTTTCCCAGTTCACTCTCTTTCACACTCCCTTTGTATCCTTCATTAACAAGGGTCTCCATGCTTTGTCTCACACTTCACCCTGCAGAGAGGGTGTGTATGAGTGTATGCCACCTACCTATCCAGATTTAAAGGATTATTTGAATTACTCCATGTTAATTGGAAAGAAAGTGCAAAGCTTTCTGTCAAAGAATGCTGAGCTAAATTAAATATTGGGTACAACACTGGGCAGTAAGGGAAACAGGAAAAGAAGTTTAATAACAACTATCTGACTGCCAGTGGAGAATCATTGACCGAAAGGATGACTTCATGCCTAAAATGGTAATGAGGGCTGTTCACACCTAAACTTTATCCAAAGACTATCCATAATATGAATAAAAGTGCACCAGCCAAGGAAAGGGACAATGCGTTCTAATCAGACTTGTATACCCTGCGATGCTAAGAAGTACCTGTCAGAATGAGGCCAGGGATAGACATAAACTTTTAGAATGTCAGCTTTTATTATTGTCTGTCTCAAAGAAATTGTAGCCAGGAGATTTAACTCTATCAGCAAAGCTTTACATGATCTTAGCTAGAGATGAATTGTACCACCTTCTTTGATTTCCTTTGGTTTACTGTCTATTTTCTATGGATAATCTTGTTTTTGTCCCATAGTGTATAGGAATTGGATAGTATCCAGCTAAATAGTTGGGAGCCCTCTAATGGGCCTCTCTGTCTTCTACTGCAGAAGCCACTGGAACCTAACATAGGGTGACCAGATGTTCCGATTTTATAGGGACAGTCCCGATTTTGGGGTCTTTTTTCTTATATAGGCTCTATTAGCCCCCACCCTCTGTCCTGATTTTTCACTTTTGCTGTCTGGTCACTCTAACCTAACAGAGCAGAAGTGTATATATGTAGCTAGGACTTTTGTGTTTGTATATAGCTAGTAAACATGGTGATTTGGAACCCAGCAATATTAGTGTGGCTTCCTTGTATTCTTAATGCTATGAAAAAAAGGAAGACTCAACAACTTTAGATATGTTAGGCCTCTGGATTGTTATTTTGAGGAAAGTGCTATGAACCACTCAGAAAAAAGGAAAACAAAAAACTCAAGACACAGGGCTGGTCTACACACAAGGTAAGCAACAGTAGAATTCACCTTTTTCTTGTGGGCTCCACAAACATCTGTCTCCCACAGTAATATTCCTGAGTTTATTCAGCAGAGTTGTTCCCCTCTTTTGAGCCTTATAAGTCCTCGTCAGGGGAGTTAAGTTGATGCAGAGGCAATATAGATGCACACTGCGACCAAGATAGCTTCACTAATGCAGGAGCAAGAATTCCTTTCCCTGCAGTCCCTCCCTCACTACACCACTCCTTTCAGCAGTGACCTGTCTGATAGCCTTTCTGAACTCCACTGCCCAGAGGGGTCACAATGACAAAAAGACCCCTCTGCTTTAAAAAGGGCTGGTATGTGTCACAGGATTTACAAAGCACCAACGGGCATTGCAAGGTAACACATACTCAGGAGAACATCACTTTTTACCAACAAAAAGAGTGTACCTAAGGCTTTAGCTTGGTCATCGATTTCCTAGGGCTGTGGGCAAGGCCGTCCCTTGAAGGGTGCAGGGCCCGGGACAAATCAGCCTGTATAGGCTCCCCCTTAAAATTTTTTATACAGGTGCTGAAGTCCCTTTCCAGGTTCTCGTGCCAGGGATGCTCCGGCTCAGAGGGAGCCCAGCTCAGGGTTCAGAGGGAGCCTGGCTGGGCTGCTGGTACCGCAGCCCCTGCAGGTTTGGTGTGTGACTTGCCCCTGGTCTGCAGCCGCAGACAGCGTGCCTCAGGCTCCCTGCCCCTGCCAGCCCACCCGGTACTGTCTAGCCCGCACATGCAGTGGCTGGCGATGTACTGCAGACTTGCTGTGGTGGGGGCAGAGCAGCTGGGCAGGATTGGTGCTCAGGGTTGGGCGCCCTGCTGCAGACTTAGTGTGCAGTACGATCGGGGAACTCCGTGGTCAGGGACTGGGCAGACCTCGATTCCCTTTCAGTGGCTGCAGCTAGGACCAGTTCCACTGCTGGGACGCCCGGGCCCTGCAGGGACCTGTGTAGCTTCGAGCTGCCGGCAGAGCTCGGGGACGAGCCCACGTTACATTCTGCAGGTACCTGTGTGTGTTAGTGCCGCAGCTGGGTAAAGCCAGCCAGGGGCCTGACCAGCCCGCCCTGCTTAGGGCTAGCATTGGACACCCCATCGGCCCCCTGCTGAGCTCCGCATAGCCTGGGAGCAGCCCACAGGGGCAGGCGCTGCAGAAATCTCTTCTCACCGATGAGTGCAGGCCCGATCCTCGCTGCCAGCGCCAGGCCTGGCCTGGCCTGGCCTGCCCCCCTGAACCCTAAACCCCATCCCCCGGGCCGGCCTGGTCCCCCAGGCAATCTATCCCGGGCTGGCCTAGTGTTCCCCACACGACACATGCACACTGAAATGTGGGGCCCCCAAAGCACAGGGCCCGGAACGGTCACCCCAATTTGCCATACTCAAGGGACAGCTTTGGCTGTGGGGCTAGCAGCGTGTGCAGACATCTCTAAGACTTTTGTAAGGCATTTGACGTTTTGATTAAAAAGCTAGAACAATACAAAATTAGCATGGCACCTATGGATTAAAAACTGTGTTTCTAGTGGGGTCCTGCCGTGACTGGTATTTAGACTTACTCTAGTTATCTTTTTTATCAGTCACTGGCAGAAAACAAAAAATCAGCACTGATAAAGTTTTCAGGTGATGCAAAGTTTGGAGGAGTGGTAAATAATGAAGAGGATGGGCCATTGATACAGAGCAAGCAAACAATATGCAATTTAATACAACTAAATGTAAATAAACAGGAACATCTCCAGTAAGAGTAAAGAGTTTATTTTACTTCTATATTTGGCAGTGGTGTGACCACTGCTGGAATATTACATCCAGTTCTGGTGACCACAATTCAAGAAGGATGTAGATAAATTGGAGAGGGTTCAGAGGAGAGCCATGACAGTGATTAAAGTATTAGAAAACATGCCTTATACTATAGTAATAGACTGAAGGAATTCAGTCTGTTCGGTTTAACAAAAAGAAGGTTAAAGGGTGACTTGATCACAATCTTAAGCACCTACATGGGGAATAAGTATTTGATAATGAGCTTTGCAATCTAGCAGACAAAGCTATAAGGTCCAGTGGCTGGAAGTTGAAGCTAGACTGGAAATAATTTTTTAACAGTAAGAGTAATTAATCAGTGGAACAATTTACCAAGCATTGTGGTGTATTGTCCATCACATGCATTTTTTTAAATGAAGATTGGATTCTATGAGATATGCTCTATGAAAAGTTTTGAAAAAAAAGCCCATTTTGAATCCTTCAGAATGAAAACATTTTAAATATTTTGTTTAACTAGATTTTTGATTTTTTTCTAGCACCTCTACATGTTACTATTCCTAGCTCCTCATTAGGCATCAAGAAAAGGGGGGCCTGAAAACAGTGGCTTTTACACAAGATTAAGAGAGACCTACAGATAGCTCTAAGAAACAAGAGAAGAGACTATAAGAAATCTGGTATGGTCACAAATAAAGACCTCAGACATGATTTTTCTCTGTTCTATAAATTACAAAGAAGGGATTCTTCGGATTTGGGGGATTTTTAGTGTTTGGTGAAATGGATGGGGAAACAATAAAATAAAATGGTTGGATGGCAATATTCTTACTGAAATAGATGAGTGTTTTTAGGCTTCTCATTTGTTTTGAGAGGGATTTGAAAGAAGAGATGGTGAGTTCCCAGCTCACTGAGCTGTCGAGGGAGTTGCAGACATAGAGAGCAGAACTGAAGAAGGCACAAAGACCAGAACAGAGGAGAGATGGTTTGTAACTGCACTGCCCCAGAAGCAGCCCAGAGATGAACTGTGATGCAGAGAGTCAGAATCTTCCCCTGCTGTTCCTTTTTTCTGGGGCACAGGTAAGTTACTTCACCCCTTTTTACTGAGCAGTTTACTCCCAGTTGTGTGCACAGCAAGCTATTCTGGCCAGTGATTGGGAAGTGGATGCAGAATAAGAGCTCCTCTCATTCCCTGCCCCTTCCTTGCACACTTGGTCTCCGGGGGGGGGGGGGGGTTGAAAGGGGAGGGCAGGGTGTAGTCCTTGCTCTCCCCCCCCAGGGCCAGAGTTACCATCTGAGCAGGTGAGTAGTGAGGGCCTTACTTAGATGGGCAGAGGAATAAGAGGAAATAAGAGCTCTGATAGTGTAGACCAGAGTGAATTATGAAAAGGGGAAGATGCAAATTAGAGTGACTATAAAGAAGAGGTTGCAATAATGAAGGTGAGAGATAGCAAAGGCATGGAGCAATGTTTTTCCATAGGAACAGAGAGGTAGTGTTTTGGATTTGAGATATGCTTTCAAAAAACAGCTGGCATGGATGTGTGAGGAGAGAGAGAGGAGATAGATTTTCATCTCCAGTTACTAATCTGGGTGGCAGGGATGAGAGTCAAAAACAGTGCAGTGAACGGAAGAGGAGAGACCCAGGAAAGATAAGCTCAGTTTTCACCAGGTTCAGTCGGCAGTGGGATATCCGGGATATTATATCTGGTAAATCATCGACACAATACTTCAGCTTTTATTAGACTTGTTAAAGTGAACCCATCAGAATTAACAAGTGGACTATTTTAAAATGTAAAACAATGGAATTATGTGACCCATAACCAGAAATATTCCTTGATATTAGCTATTATAACAATGCACGGAGAAGTGTAGGAATGTCCAACAGGAAATTATTTACGTGATAGAAACCTCCCCCTTCAGAGTAAAGAGCATATACCATCCTAACAACATTGTCCTGCCCTGTGATTTGAATAACAGTATGGCAATCCTTCCCTCATTCACACAAAAAGGGTTTATAGTTTTTAATTTTAAACCTTTAATAAATATGCTACACCTTCCTCTTTCAAGTTGAAACTGCTGTATATTGTGGCAAATTACCAGCACTACTTTGATGGGTCTCACGCTTTCTCTTCTTGGGGAGAGTTCAGGAGAGTTTCTCACCCTTGAACTGAGGTATTAACTGCCCCACTAGTGTCCTAGAGGAGGAGAGTGGAGAGGGAGGGACCCGGGCCCGCCCTCTACTCCGGGTCCCAGCCCAGGGGCCCTAGGGTCTTGGTCTTCTTAGCCCACCACAGCACTTCTCCAAACTTTCCTCTACTTCCCTCCAAACTGCTCTCTGCTCCAACACCAATCCACTCTGCTTCAACTCCTCCAAACTGCTCTCTACTCCAACATCAATCCACTCTGCTTCAACTCCTCCAAACTGCTCTTTAATTCAACATCAATCCACTCTGCTTCAACTCCTTCCCTTGTCTGATTGAAGCAGGGTTTTTTTATCAGGTGACTGGCTTCCGGTGCTCTAATTGGCTTCTGGTGCTTTAATTGGCTTCAGGTGCTTTAATTAATCTATAGCAGACTTTCTTCCCTGTACAGGGAATAAGGCTCCCTTCTAACACTCTCCTGCTGCCCTCTGGCTATGCTGTATCACAATATGCAACGACCTTGCCAACCTCTTCTGAAATTTATCCACCTCTTATGGCAAAGAGCATGTCTCTCACCATAGTGTTACTGCATAGCCACCTTTTTGGCTCTCAAATAGCAATGATTCTTCTTCTTATGTTAATGAAATATGGGTCTGATCCAAAGCTTACTGAAGTGAATAAAGTCAGCGGGACATTCCATTTGCTTCAGTGAGCTTTGGATGAAGCTCTATCTACAGAAGGACCTTGGTGCCTAACTGCCACTTTAAGTGCCCCAGTCCAACATTAAGGTACCAGACCTCAGAACTCTCACTCAGCTGCTGCATTTTCCTGGAAGGTCCTAGGTGCCTAAGTTTCTACCAGTGACCATGCCCATAACTGCCTCAGTCTTGGCATTTGGGCACCTGTCTCACACCTATGTCTTGGTGGGATCCTCAAACTAGGCATTCCTCCACCTGTCTTGCGTGCGTGGCCTGGTTCAGTAAACATTCACAGAGCGTGATTAAACTCACAGTAGAAGGAGGAGGTGCCTTATACCTTTTAGACCAGTGATCAGAGCACTCATCCAGGACGTGGGACACATCGGTTCAATTCCCCCTTCTGCCTGATATAGAGAAAGGGATTTGACTTTGGGTCTCCCTTCTCCCAGAACAGTGCCCTAGCCATTCCGCTAAGGGACATACAGGGGCAGGTTTCTCTCAGTCTCTCCTGTGGAAGCTTTTCCACTCTGTATAAATAACTAAATATTCATTGGAGCAGGGAGAGTGGAACCTGGGTCTCCTACACCCCAGTTGAGAGCCCAATCTACTCTCCCTGCTATAGAGTCACTAGGCTACAGACCTCAATGAATATTTAATTAAATTAGTTACTTAAACCGGAACACATCCTAGAATTAAGTAGAATATAATCATAGAATTGTGGGACTGGAAGGGACCTCACAAGATCATGTAGCCCAGTCCCCTGCACTCATGGCAGGACTAAATATTATCTAGATCATCCCTGACAGGTATTTGTCAAACCTGCTCTTAAAAATCTCGAACGATGGAGATTCCCCAACCTCCCTGGGCAATTTATTCCAGTGCTTAATCACCCTGACAGTTAGGAAGTTTTTCCTAATGCCTAACCTAAACCTCCCTTGCTGCAATTTAAGACCATTGCTTCTTGTCCAATCCTCAGAGATTAAGAACAATTTCCCCCCCTCCTCCTTCTAACAATCTGTTATGTACTTGAAAACTTATCCTGTCCACTCTCAGTCTTCTCTTCTCCAGACTAAACAAACCCAATTTTTTCAGTCTTCCCTCATAGGTCATGTTTTCTAGACCTTTAATCATTTTTATTATTGTTGTTGATTCCATGCACAATATCACAGGCCTGTTTAGGCTGATTGAATGTAGAACTCTGTTGCATTACACATTGTGGACTGACTTTTTGCAAATGTATGTAATCCACCTAGCAGTTACATTTAGAATTGGCAGAGAATGAGCCATTGCCAGTTCAAACAAACTTGGTAACAGCAGGGAGGCAATAGCTTAACTTAGTTCTATGGGTTTTATGTAATAGAAAAGATGAATACATATTCATAAATTGAGTAAAAAGTCTTCTGAACTTTCTTTGGAGTCTTCTAGCTCAAAATTGAGGTCAGACCATTCTTCTAGTGTGAATGGGTACAGGCAGGTAATACAAGGTTGGGCAAATTGTATCAAGAAGGCACTGTTATTAATTTGGCATACCTGTAAAACAATTTTGGTCTGGATGACAATCAAAGCCCAGAGATTTGCATTAATAAACCGAATGTCTCTGTCAAACCCTTAGGACAACTCTTTGGTATCATCACAAACTCTTTGGTATCATCATGTACACAGAAAGCTAGATATCTAACATCTATCATTTATTCATTAGATTGGAAAATCTAATGCATTCTTTTGATTCCCCTAGGGTAAAATGGGAGCGTGAACTATACTCATTTTTACGACAACCAGTGGGCACAAATTCTCCATTTTGCTCAGAGGACAGAGAGGGAAGTAGATTTAAAATTGCTGCATTGTCAAATGCTGCAGGGAATTTGCTGGACTCTTCATATACATAGATGTGAGATTGGTTGTCTTTGGAGATGTGACAGGTCAGGTGGCAATCTTACCCACCTTTGTTTTTATTCCAAAGTTAATAATTTCTGAAAGGAGTTCATAATTATTATTTACACTGAGTATCAAGTGCTGTATGTTCAGGGAATGATACCAAACAAACAAGTCACTGCCCTGAAGAGCAAAAGCATATGCAAGACAGTACAAGACAAGACAGCAGAAACACAGGATAGTATATGGTCATTGTAGAATGCTGTGACTCACTAGACAAGTATGGGTTTTTGTTAGATAGTTGATGGAGCAGAGTGAGGGATTTGCTAAATATTTATTGAGTTTGTTCCAGGCATATTGTGTGATGTTCCTAAAGGCCCAACATTAGGAGTGAACAAAGGAGATGATGTGGGGTGGTGAAGAGGAAAGTTTTGCCGGAGCAAAGGGTTGTAGGAGGAGAGATGTGGGCAGGAATGGGGTAACTTATGAAGATCTTTGAAAGTGAGAAGGATAAACTTAAATCTCAATATAGGAGAAGAGGTGAGACAGAGTGGCAGAAAGGAAGATGATTTTGGGAGCTGTGTTTCAGGTAGAACTGATTTGGGAGGGTTGAGACAGTCAAGGGCCAGAGAGATGGAGTGTGCATGGCTCAAGATGTTGTCTTGGCAGTGAGGATGGAGAGGCTGGAACACAGTTTAGAGATTCTGAAAGTGGAGAAATGGTAGGGTCTGGATGTGACAGAAGGATTGTGACAATTCCAAAATGGCAATGTTGTGAGGTTTTTGTGATAGAAAGGCTGGTGGTGCTAGCAAAAGTGATCAAGAAAAGGGCTGGGGAAGAGAAGTGCAGTATTAGACATACTGCAGCAGATTCATCCCTGGTCTAACTCAAATAGAATAACATTGGAGATACATTTTAACTACTGAGTTTGAGGTACAGTGCTGAATGTGCTCAGGTACCACGGGGCTGGGTGATCTCGTAGAAACAGATAGGTAGGCATAATAGATTCTGTGAAAGACAGAGGGATAGGCCATTAGGCTATACCAGGAGGAGGCTCTAGTGGGTTTGAGAGCTGTCTTTGGAAAGAATTGTAGAGGGAATCAAAGGGAGAACTGGATGACAGGAATTCATAAGTACCATTGTTAAAATTTGAACTATAGATTGTCCCTATTAGCAAAAATACTTAAGTTACACACTGAAAGATACAACATTTTTGAAAGTCTCCTTTAGAAAAAGGAGACTGTTTTTAATGCCAAAATGTTGATACTATGAAAATGGAGAAGGGATATGGTATAAGAGCTTAAAGATTGATATTTAGAGATGGATGTCATTGCTTCTTGGAAGAGATGGGTAGAGGGCTGGATTTTGGGTTTGGTTTTGCAAAACCTAAACAGTCAGCTTCGGTTTTCTATTAATAAAACCCGGGTTAGTTTGGATCCAAATCCCATTTTATCCAAACCATCAAGGTTCAGGGAAATTTGGATACAAATTTTTGATTTTTGCCTGAACTCTGTAAGGATGAACCAAAGTGGATTTGGATACACAGCCAGTCAAGATTTTTACAGAAATGAAACCTAATTTGTATTCAAATACAAGTTACATTTTATCTGAAGCACCAGAGTTCCGGAAGTGGCTCAGCTAAAAGGTCCTAGTTTGGGCCCATGCGTGCTTCTTATGAACATTAAATCACAGGTAGTGTTTGATTCCTTGTGGAAAGAATTAATGTATTTCATAAAGATAGCCACAAAGTGATGCAATTAAAGGGGAATCCTCTGCATGCATGGAATCCAGTCAGGTTGCTATTTTCTCACCATTCAGAGCTCTTTGAGGCAAATCAGTTAGTTATTTTGGGTCTGATGTACATAAGAACATAATAGCAGCCATACTGGATCAGACCAAAGGTCCGTCTAGCCCAGTATCCTGCCTTCTGCCTGTGGCAAATGCCCCAGAGGGAATGAACAGAACAGATAATGTCATTAACATTGGTGTAGCTTCCCTGAAGTTACTCCTGATTTACTCCATTCTGAGATGAGATTCAGGCCCATAGCACATAATTTTCAGGATGGTTCAGTTATCAAATATTATTGACTGTGTCAGATAGTCTTCATAATTAATGATGGAAGTGAATTAAATTAAAGCGCTTCTTTCACTTGGAGCTTTATAATTTATTTATATGTGTTTTATTTACAAATTGTATTTACTGCTTATAAAAAGGCACGACAATAGCAGTTCTGAACAGCAACAACAAGGAATGCAAGCATAGAAAAGCAGTATAATGGGCAAGTGCCATCTTCTCTTACATGTTCTCACCAGCTGATCCTTCCAGTCAGTGTCCAGAAATTATTAATGCTTTGCTGCCAGATCAGTCTATACCTATTTCAGGAAACTATACTATATAAGTCATATGTTTTCAGCATGGAGTACACATGTGTATTTAGCTGCCTGTTTGGCATTAATATTAATGAGATCTATGTGGCTAAATCCCTCTGCACCAGGATGAAAATGTACCTTTACAGATGTGTGAGAAACAGAGCACTGCTGGAACATGAGTTTAGTATTGTTAAATCAGCTGCAAGATGTTGTTTTTTTCTCATATTGCCAACTGTTGTCATGTTTGTCTTGTAAATATTTCAAATGGAAGCAATAAGGAACTGCAAGTTTTGAAAATAGTAGCTCCAAGTATAGGCTCTTTAGTTAACTTTCTATAATTATTGTTTTAACTATGCATTTGTGAGGATCTGAGTATCTGTCTGACTAATCTAGTTACACTTCAAATGTGCCCATCACCATAACATCTAGGCATCATTGTGGCTGTTTAATATTTATACTGTAGTAGCACCCATTGATTCGGGCACTTTGTGCTAGGGGCTAGACAAGCACATACAAAAATACTGTCCCAGCCCTGAAGAGCTTAGTCATGAAATGTATGAGCGATGATCATTGAAGTCAATGGAACTGTTTCCATTGTAGTCAGTCAACTTACTCCCATGAACTGTGTCTGCAGAACTGGACTCTGAATGTCTTCAACACAAACAAAACTACAGAGTCTTATATCATGTACAAATTGTATGGGTCTACTCAAACTTTTATAGGACCTGTTCCTTACATGTATGAACAGTTGTTGCTCATATGTGCAGTCCCATGGAAATCACTGAAACTTCTCACATAAGTAAGGGTTCCAGTGTTTCAGAGTAGCAGCCGTGTTAGTCTGTATCCGCAAAAAGAAAAGGAGGACTTGTGGCACCTTAGAGACTAACAAATTTATTAGAGCATAAGCTTTCGTGAGCTACAGCTCACTTCATTTGATGCATTCAGTAGAAAATACAGTGCGGAGATTTATATACACAGAGAACATGAAACAATGGGTGTTACCATACACACTGTAAGGAGAGTGATCAGGTAAGGTGAGCTATTACCAGCAGGAGAGCGGGGGGCAGGGAGGGGGAAACCTTTTGTAGTGATAATCAAAGTGGGCCATTTCCAGCAGTTGACAAGAATGTCTGAACAGCGAGGGGGGGGGGGGGAAGGGGGCAATAAACATGGGGAAATAGTTTTACTTTGTGTAATGACACATCCACTCCCAGTCTTTATTCAAGCCTAAATTAATTGTATCCAGTTTGCAAATTAATTCCAATTCAGCAGTCTCTCGTTGGAGTTTGTTTTTGAAGTTTTTTTGTTGAAGAATTGCCACTTTTAGGTCTGTAATCGAGTGACCAAAGAGATTGAAGTGTTCTCAGACTGGTTTTTGAATGTTATAATTCTTTACGTCTGATTTGTGTCCATTTATTCTTTTACGTAGAGACTGTCCAGTTTGGCCAAGGTACATGGCAGAGGGGCCTTGCTGGCACATGATGGCATATATCACATTGGTAGATGTTCAGGTGAATGAGCCTCTGATATGTGGCTGATGTGATTAGGCCCTATGATGGTGTCCCCTGAATAGATATGTAGACACAGTTAGCAACGGGCTTTGTTGTAAGGATAGGTTCCTGGGTTAGTGGTTCTGTTGTGTGGTGTGTGTTCCAGGGTTGTGCCCCTAGTTTTAAGGATTTCAGGGAAGTATGATTTGGTAGATCATAATGTCAAACATTTCAACAAAGGTTAAAAAATATGCAGAACCAGACCCTTAGTTACACCAATGTAAAGCCATTGACTTCCATGGACTTACATCAGTGTACGTGAGATGAGACTCTGCCACTTAGTATACACATTGAGTTAAATGGACTATCAGGAGTTCTGAAAATATGATTAATAGGCAAGCCTTAAAATATGCAATATTAAAATACAACAGTGTCCTGCTTTTAAATATGAATATGATCAATACACTTGGTTAAATGTACACAGTCATGAAATCAATTAATTTGTAATTATGAAAGGTAAGTGAAAGTGCCTGAAAGATTTAATATAATATACATTAGAATGATCATTATAAAACCAGGATATCCTATACCCAAGAGATGCCAGGAAGTGATGTATTTGAAATAGGTACTCTCTTTTGTAGTGAAAGTAACATTTCTTCTTCAGATCATACATCCAGCATGACTTATTAATGCTAGGGTTTTCTTTTCATTTGTTAATATTGCTTGGTATTCAAAGTGTGATTCCACTTTGAATGGCAAGTCAGAAAGATGGCACTGTGGGCTCCCATGTTGATGTGTGAGTTGACCTGAGGGCCAACAGCTGAACAAATGAGTGATGCACAAACTCTGACTGATATTACCTTCTGGGACTATAATTTTGCATGCTTCCATAATTAGACTGCTGAGGTTGAGTAGGAAGGTCACATTAGGAAAATATGCAGTGAGGAGATGTCCCTGAAACTTTAAATAAAACCATTAACAGAGGAAAAAATAATCTGGCCTAATATGGGGAGGATAGCAGTAATATAGGGAGGCATATTGGTCGCTTGTGTTCAATAGCATAGTTCTATGATATGTAATCCTCGCCGTTGTCAATCAAGGAGGCTAGAAATGTTAGTAGGTTTCAGGCCAAATCAGTGATACATTAATAGTACTTGAAACTGTGATAAACTCTGTGTACCAGGAAGGGTGCTGGACTGAGGAATCTCTTACTCATAACCAAGGAAGGAGACAATCCCACTTTGCAAACAAACTTACCTTTGCTATAAATGTTTATGGGGCACTATCTTCTTGGAGAAAAAAATGCACTGACTATATAGATACTATAGCACAGTACAGCTTGTACAAGTTTGTGGCAAAGATGGTGAGTGACAGAATGTGTATAATCTGAATCAAAACCCTTCAGAATTATGGTCCCAGCTGCTTGTCATGTCCTCACACCTGACCTCTCCACTCCATCAACAAGGATAGTCTTTAGGACCTGTTCATTTTCTTCTCCAACTCCCATCTCAGTCATCGAATCATAGAAATGTAGGACTGGAAGGAGCCTCATTAGGTCATCTAGTCCAGTCTCCTGCACTGAGGCAGGACTAAGTATTATCTAGATTATCCCTGACAGGTGTTTGTTTAACCTGTTCTTAAAAGCCTCTAGTGATGTGGATTCCACAACCTCCCTAGGTAATTTGTTCCAGTGTTTAACTACCCTTACAGTTAGAAAGGGTTTTCCTAATGTCTAACCTAAATCTCCCTTTCTGCAATTTAAGCCCATTACTCCTTGTCCTGTCCCTAAAGGATAAATAGAATAATTTATCCCCCTCTCTTTATGACAACCTTTTATGTCTTTGAAGACTGCTATCACATCCCCCTCTCAATCTTCTCTTCTCCATACTAAATAAACCCACTTTTTCAATCTTGCCTCATAGGTGACATATTTTCTAGATCTTTAATAGTTTTTATTGCTTTTCTCTGGACTTTCTCCAATTTGTCTACATCTTTCCTGAAGTGTGGTGCCCACAACAGGACACAATACTCCAGTTGAGACTTTATCAGTGCTGAGCAGATTGGACGAATTAATTCTCATGTCTTGCTTACAACACTCCTGCTAATACAGCTGAGATGGGGCGTTCACCCCACACTTGCCCTGAAAGGGTTAAAGCAGGTTGAGAAGGGGAATTAACCCAACAGGCCGCAGCTGAGAGGAATCAGGTGGCTAAGCAGTCCCCTGAGTTAGGGAGGGAGCCGAGCTGGGGAGGAATGAGTTGGGCTGGCCTTATACAGTCAGGAAATTGAGCTGCAGAGGGGGCCGCTGGCAAAGTCTGCAGTCACTCCCTGGGAGAAGGGAGGAGTGATTGGAGACTACAGGAACAGGTACTCCACAGTTACTCTGTGGGGGAGGGGAGGAGAGGAGTTAGGAGGCTGGCAGACCCAGAGATGGTGGAATGCCAGATGGTAAGGAAAGGGCTCAGGAAAGGGCTGTAAGGTCTAAAAGGGAGAAGACCTTGACTGCTGCTTAAAGGGTCCCGAGCCAGAACGTAGAGTAGAGGCCAAGCCTGGGTTCCCCTGCCAGCCACTGATGAGTGGCACTGGGGGTCAGCGAAAGGGAAGACTGCCTGAGACTGCTAGGGAGAAAGACTTTGGTGCCCCTGGAAGGGGAAAACACATACATTGACCTGGCCAGAGGGCCAAGTCACAAAGAGGAGTCTGCAGCTCATGGAGCGAGAGAGGGGCTGCAGACCCAGAGAGAGAGGCAGAGAGATGGTGTTTAACCATGGGAAGGGGCGTTGACCTCACGAGCTATTCCTCAGAGTGACCAGGAGGAGGTGCCATCCTATCAGTGAGTCGAGCACCCTGTCACAACATCCTGGAATGACATTCACTTTATTTGCAAAAGGATTACATTGTTGACTCCTATTTAGTTTGTGATCCACTATATCCCGCAGATCCCTTTCATCAGTACTCCTTCCCAGGCAGTCATTTCCCATTTTGTATTTGTGCAACTGATTGTTCCTTCCTCAGTGTAGTACTTTGCATTTGTCCTTATTGAATTTCATCCTATTTATTTCAGACAAGTTCTACAGTTTGTCAAGATCATTTTGAATTCTAATCCTGTCCTCTCAAGCACCTCCCAGCTTGGTATCACCTGCAAACTTACTGGCAGAGAGAACACATTTATAATCCAAATAGTTTGTGGAGCCATTGAATAGAATCGGACCCAGGACAGATCCTTAGTTTTCATGCTGCTCCTATATGCAGAGTAATGTTCTCATGCTAGTTCTTCAGTATGCTACCTTCCCCATATCCAGATCACTCCTAAAATCCCACTTCTTCCGTAATGTTTGCAGGACATGAGTTTATAATAAATACACAACCAAGCAAAACCTTGACTAAGAGCCTGATCCAGCTCCTGTTGCCATTGACAGGACCTTTGCCATTTGGATTTCCTAGTGTGCCATGTTTCGGCATCTATATGACTAAAGTGTAAATTATTTTGGCAGGGCCTGTCTTTACCTATAGTGCTGAACAAGCCGTGGAGCTAAACAAGTAGGCAGCCATTTTCAGAGGTGTCCACTAATTCCAAGTGTTTCCATTTTTAGGCATCTGTCTTGAGAATATATGGACTGATTTGTAGAGGTGCCAAACACTTTGGTTTCCCATTATTTTTAGTCCTGTTTATTACTTAAGAGCCCAAATGCCCCCATCATGATTGAGGCCCCATTGTGCTAGGCAAATTGAGTTCCTGAAAATGGAGGCACCCAGAATTAGTGAACAGATTTGAAAATGTGGACCATTATATTATTATTAATAATAATGAACAAGTAGAAGGTGTGGTGAATACCATGTAGCAGACCTAGGATTATCCTCTTTTGGGAAATATTTTAAAAATGTTTACCACTTGGTACACTATGGTCCATTCTGAATGCAAAATATTTGGTCTAAATAAGTATTTTTAACAGTCTGAGAAATCCTTGACTGGGATGATTAACAGTATCCGTTGAGGGGGTGAATTCTGTCGGACGCAGGAAAAAATTATCCCCATGTACCCTTCAGTTTGGTGACTAGGTGGAGCCTCCAGTGAGACATTTCTTTGTTTTACTCTTAAGGGTGACTTACTGCAGTGATATTGTCAAGTCATCTTCTGTCAGTCTTCTATCAGGTGTGTACCAGTGTGTTCTCTCTGAACATACTCATTTAACTCCTCCTGTTCCTACATTTTGTGGACACTTTCCATACACAGGCATGAGGAGCTGTATGTTGCTTTGCACAGACACTAGAAGCCACTGGTGGAGCATAGCAAGTGATTTTTACAGGAGCAATGCATAGCTATTTTGTATCTTGAATTTGAATTCTCTATCAAGGTTAGAAGCCTTCACTTGTGTCTGAAACTTAACTACTGTGAGCTAGATCATTAGCTGTGTAATTTGGTGTAGTTCCATTGAAAAGTTGTAAAATATCTCTGTATTCCAGTTCCTCCATCTATAATACGGGCATTATAATAGTTATTGGAGGGGTGTTGTGAAGCCTAATTCATTAATCTGAAAGGTGTTGTGAGAGCCTCTGGTATACCACAAAATACTGAAAAATAACCCCCTCCCAGGAAATATTTACTTACCCATTGTATAGGTGCGCTCTGGAATTCACCCCTGCAGGAAGTCATCGAGCAAATAGTATAACTAGCTTATTTGTAAAGGGCTGGGTGACGACATGATCTTCATTATCAGCTGCAGCTATGAAAGGTAAATGGCAACATTACAAGTGTATTCAAACACTACAAGTCACGGCATCAGCTAATCTTTTGGAGGAATCAGGAAGGATTTTCCCCTTTTATTCACCATGAGATCATTTAGTATTAATGTTTGTTCCTCTTCTGCTAACGCATGAGGCATTAGCCACTACTAAAGGCAGGATATGGAAGTAGATTGGTTTAGGAAAGTCCTTTTGGATGGATCACTTGCTATTCTCAATTTGTGCATATGGCACTAAAAGTACTATGGTGAAGAATGCATTAAAATACATGGAGAGATACAGTAGAGTAGATAGTACTGTGGTCTGATCTGGTATGGCTACTGCTATGTTCCTCAATTCTTTGCATTACTACAGTATCACTTCCTTTTAAAGAATCCAGGCAGGCACCATATATATTTTACTGTATACATGCTATATAATCTGCAAGTGCATTGGATGATGATTGCAAATTAGAATATTGCTTAATTAAACTATTATGAGCCAGGCAACTTGAGATGTGCAGATCCTGTCATAATGACCTAATTTATGACACAATTATCCTGACCACTTATTGTGTTTTTTGAGATCAGTAGTTATGAAATTATTGAAGAGGTGTGATTTATTAAAGAGGAAGGATTGTCCAGTGGTTAGGGCACTATGTTGTGACTTGGAAGACCTGAGTTCTTCAAGAAGATGCAGCTGTGTATTCCACTTAGGTGTGTGCATGCCCAGTGCACCAGAGCCAGAGAAGTTTGCCAAGCAGTACCCAAAAAGGGGTGGTGCTCACACCTCATGGCCATAGCACCGCCTCTGGGTAGGAGGTGGTGCCACCCTGACTCTCCATCAATTCCTTCTTACTGCCCATGGATAGAGTCAGAACTCTGTGTGGTCTCACCCTCACCACCTTTCAACTCGTTTAGTTTTTTCTTTTGTGTATATAGTTAGTAATACCCTTAGCGTTAGTTAGAGTAGTGTTAGTTGTAGTAGTTTTTCCCTTGGTTATGCTCTCCCTGGGATTTAAACATTGTCTTTGATATAGGGGAGCGATCCCCACGTGTAGTGCTTACTCTGTCTCAGCGATGCCCACCTCAGGGAGCATTGCATGATCTGCAGATCTTTTAGGAAATGGACTCAAGTGGCTCAAGAACTTTGCCTGGAACAGTGCCTTTTTGAACAGGCCCACAGCCTGCTTCAGTACCAAGGCTTTTGTCAGGTCAGAGATTGCTCTCGGGCTCCAAGCATGCTGCCGCTTCATGTTCCAGAGCTGGTGCCTCTCCAAAGAAATGGAGGAGCCATTCCCCATCGACTGCAAAAAGGAAAAGGTTGCATAAGACCATTTGAGACCATTCTAGGTCTCAGGGTGACTCTTCCGCCTCCCCCACGAAAAACATGTACCAGCACAGAGCTGGTGCGCAGGATGGCACAGGCACCTCTAACCCTTCCCTGATACCGAGTAGGGAGGTTAGAAACCATGTACCATTGGCTCTGGTTCCAGCCTCCAGGCATCTGTTGAGTCCAGTACCGATGAAGGAGGTGCTGATACTGACAGTTGCCATGTTGGCGGTGTACCAGGCAGTTACAGATCTCCTCTCCCTTTTGCTCCTGACCTCTCCTTCGGTCCTGGACTTTGCCAGTGCTGTGATTGAACGAGACGCTGAACTGTTGGGTCTGTCGGCACTGCACGCCAATGTTCCCCTTCCACAGGTTGTGGAAGTAGGGCTGGTACCACGATTGGTATGGGGGACCTTGGTACCGGGAATCTCCTCAGCACTGCTGCAGTCAGTACCGCAAATGCTTCTGTGGCAGCTTTCACTGCCTTTGACATCAATACCATCAGATACTCTGGTACTGCTGTTCACTTCAGGACCGATAACACTTGCAGCAGTGGCATGCTCTGTGACACTTTCTTTCTGTGCCCAAAAAAAACACCCTGACACACCCATATTCACCATTGTCATATAATTATGATATGTTTTGTACAAAATATGCCTTGTAAGGTATAATTCTAAAAGTCTTGATCTGTTGAATATTAATATCCTGTTGTGCTGTCATTGTATGTGAAGTTATGAAGTTTTGCTATGTGTGTGTTACTGAAATATGTTGTGAAGTTGGAAACCACAACTAGCCTTTCAGGTACAACAATGAAGAAGCTAGACAGTGCTAATGGCCTCATTAAAAAGAATCACATGCCCAGGGACTATCTCAGGAATTGTTTACAGTGAAGGCTTCTCAGAGGAAGCATGTTGGCAATGGAGGATGCTGGACCAGGAGGCAGACCCCAACGTCATGAACAAAGATCTTTCCAGCAAGCTGGAAGAAGCTATAAAAGAGGGGAAGTGACATAATCACTTGGCCTCACTCCCCTTACAACCCAACACTGGGAAACACCTTAGGAATAAAGACTGAACTGGGGAAGGGGTCCCAGGTTGGAAAAAAGAAAGTCCTGCCTGTGTATGGAAGATTGGTGGACTGTTTGTACCATCTGGGTGAGAGACTGCTTAATTCAAATCCTGTCTAGTTTATAGCATTTAGATTGTGATTTTGTTTATTTTCTAGGTAACCAACTTTGATCTGTATGTTATTACTTATAATCACTTAAAATCTATCTTTCTGTAGTTAATACATCTTTTTTATATTTTTTTTTACCTAAAACAGTGTGTTTTGCTTGAAATGCTTGGGAAATCTGCTCAGGAACAAAAACTGGTGCATTGTTCTCTCCACATTGAGGGAGTGGCAGACTGGTTAATAACCTTATACTGGTCAGATTTTTGACTAGGGCAGGACGGTACAGTCCAGGGGTGCAAGGCTAGGGAGCTGTGGGGAATTGGCTGAAGCCTCTCTATTGTTAGTTCATGAGTGGCTGAGGAGTAGCATTCATGTAACTGCAGCTCGGTATGTCCCTGCCTGTGTAAATGTCTGTGTGAGCGCAGGACTAGGAGCAGTCTGCAGCTTGTCATAGCTTCACAGTGTGTGAGGGAGCCCAGATTGGTATGCCAGAGGGCTCAGCAGTATTCCAGTTCCAGGTTGCACCCTGCGTCAGTCTGCCACGTGCTCATTACTGATGGTACTGCTTCCATCAGCAGCGCTGCTTCCTGCTTTGTTCTGGTAGATGGATGAGTACTCGCTTCCTCTGATCTCGTTCCACCCTTACCTCTGAGATCCCAAGGCTCCTCTGTTTCTGAGTCAGTATTGTCATCCTCCCACTTTTCATCACCCAACCAGCATTGAGGGCCACTGATGGGCCTTTATGGGTACCAGGATTGTCTTGTAGTCAGGATGCAGGTCCTTAGCCCATTGCCTACTGGCCACCAAAGCCTTATCCATGCCAGTGGCCTCCTTAGAATCTGTGGGATACTCCTCAATCACAGAGGTCCTGCTCTTCATCTTACTCAAATGCGAGATCGCTAGCCAGGTCTGTGGTGGTGTGCTTGACATTGCAGACATTTCAGCCAGGGTGATGGCCTCTGTGGTCACTCTGAGCTGGGCTTCCTGACTGCAGAATTCAGGTATTGTCCCTGATGTCTAGCAAACAATTGAGGATTTCCTTCGATGGCAAAAAGCTGTTCTTGGACAAAACTGATGAGACGCTGCACTCCTTCAAATACTCTAGAGCTACCCTGCAGTCCTTGTGGGGGTGTACACACTGACGGCTCAGAAGCACCAATACAGTGTCCAGCAGCAGAATTATCACCTGCAGTGCACATTTGGCCAGCCTTTCCCTCCTCAGAGGCAATGGGACTGCCCCAGAAAGGGATAGGTCCCAGAGGAGAAAGCAGTTGGGCTTGGGTTTCAGTCAGTCCACACGCCCTCCCCCGGTGCCTTCCAAGTGCCCATTTTGACTCCTTGGTCCAAAGCAATGATCCAATCATTGCTCCTCCCTCCTCTTCTTCCCCCTTTGAGGACAGGCTGGCCAACTTTCACAGTGCTTGGGACTCAATCACTACTGACATATGGGTCCTAAGCACTGTCAGATCAGGTTATGCCATCCAGTTCCTCTCCACACCTCCTCCTTACCCTTCTCTTGTCCCATTTCAGGGACCCCTCTCGTGAGATACTGCTCCTTGAGCAGGTCCGCTCTCTGCTGGCTTTGGGAGCAGTGGAGAAGGTTCCACCAGGCCCAGGATTTTTACTCCCCATACTTCCTGATAGCCATATCTAAAGGAAAGTCAACCTTGTCTCCCACTCAAAATATTGAGTTCACTGGGGCCCTGTTAGATTCCACAATGTTCAGAGCACTTCTGCTGACTGACTGATTTCAGACAATTCACCATATTTGCCTTAGTATGTGGTCTCAGCCTTACATGATAGCTCAGACATGTCTGAGGCTCATGGGCCACATGTTCGCTTGCACACAGGTGGTCCAGTTTGTAAAGTTGAACCTTTGCCCCCTTCAAATTTGATTCAGGACAGTTTACAGTGCTACTCTTCATTCTCTAGACAGACTGGTTCTTCTCCCTCCAATGGCCCTGGACTTCTTGCAGTGGTGGATATGTCCACAGAACATTTGCCAAGACATTCCTTTTGTCCAGCCCTCACCAACCAGGTCAGTTGGGTGGGTCGGGCGCACCTGGGGTCGCTGAATCTACAGGGGTTGTGGTTGGAGCAGGAGGCTTCACTCCATATCAACTTACTGGAGCTTCAGCCCTTCAGTACGGCAAGTCATGCTTTTTGGGCACCGTATCAGAGATTCAGTGATTCACGTACTTATTGATAACACCACTATGATGTATTATATGAACAAACAGGAGGGCGCACGCTCCAGGTTGCTCTGCCTAGTGGCAATCAGGCTGTGGCAGTTCTGCGTCAAGGAGAATGTTATTCCAATAGCCGCTCACTTGCCCTGGGTAAAGAATCATCTTGCGGACCATGTCAACTGGTATTTTTCCCTAAGTCATGAATGGTCCCTGAAAACAAGTATCCTCTGGGTCATCTTCACAGCCTGGGACATCCCAATGATTGACATGTTCACTTCAAGGGATAACAGGAAATTTCATCTATTCTGCTCTTGAGGGGACCTCAGTCCAGGGTCCCTGTCTGATGCTTTC
Source organism: Eretmochelys imbricata (assembly GCF_965152235.1). Classification (NCBI taxonomy): domain Eukaryota; kingdom Metazoa; phylum Chordata; order Testudines; family Cheloniidae; genus Eretmochelys; species Eretmochelys imbricata. Next base: position 250,410,845 of record NC_135573.1, read on the forward strand.
CACTGCAGTTGACAGTCGACTCTCCTGTGTGCTTTTTCTTTGATCATCCCTCATGCCATCCTCAAGCTCAAGGAGGATCAGGCAACACACATTCTAATTACACTCGCATGGCTAAGACAGTGCTGGTTCTCTGACCTTCTCACATGGACTATTCAGCCTCCCATACCACTTGCTCTCCATCCTGACCTGCTCACTCAGAATCATGGGCACACCTTGCATCCTGCACTCAGCTCCCCGCATCTCACGGTGTGGTTCCGCATGGTTGAATGAGGAGGAAGAGCAGTGTTTGGCAGCTGTCCAACAAGTCCTGCTCATCAGTTGAAAGTCCTCTATCAGAATGAAATGAAAGTGGTTTTTGGTGTGCTCGTTAGCCCGCAGAATCCAACTGACACTGGCTTCTATCTAGGACGTCTTGAAGTACTTGCTACATCTTCAGACATTGGGGCCTGTGCTTAGTTCATTGAAAGTGCATCTGGGAACGATATTGGCATTTCATCCCCTTTTTCAGGAAAGATCAGTCTTTTCTAGTGCCACAGTAATGAGATTCTTAAAAGGGTTTCTTTGTCTACATCCTCTGGTATGAAATCTGGTTCTCCTGTGGGACCTGAACAGTCGTGGTGGCTCTGATGGGTCCTCCATTCGAGTCCCTAGCATCTTGTCCCTTTCTGCTCTTGTGTCAGAAAACTGTGTTCCTGCTAGTAATTATTTCTGCAAGGAGAGTTGTGTGAATTGCAGGGTCTGATGGCAGAGCCTCCTTATACACACTTTTCCAAAGACAAGGTGACTCTACAACTACACTCCACATTTTTATCTAAAGTGGTCTCTCAGTTTCATTTGAACTAGGTGGTATAGTTACCTGTTTTTTCCTAAGCTGTCTTCATCTCCAGAGGAGCAGCATCTCCATACCTGGGCCAGTGCAAGGTGATATCTAGCCTTTTATCTGGACAGGACTAAACCCTTTCATGCTTTGCCTCGTTTGTTTGTGTTGTATGCAGACTGAATGAAGGGTCAAGTAGTCTCTTTGTAGATGACCTCCAAATGGATAACATCCTGCATCAAGGCAGCATATGAAATAGTCTCCACTACACCTCCCTCAGCAGGTGTGAGCTCATTATACGAGGGCACAAGCAACGACTATCATGTTCCTCAGTGATGTTTCCATTTTGGACATTTGCAGGGCTGCTATGTAGTCATCAGTATGTATGTTCACAAACCATTACGCCATAACTGCATCTTGCAGGGCAGATGCAAGCTCTGGTAGAGTGGTCCTCCAGTCCCTGTTTGGAGCCCTGCCTCCAGATGGGGTACTGCTCATGAGTCACCTAAGTGGAATGCATGGTGGCTACATCTACTTGAAGAAGAAGAAGAAGAAGAAACAGTTACTTACTGTAACTGTGATTCTTCAAGATGTGATCCAGACGTATTCCACGATGCACCCTGTATCCCCTCTGGATCAGAGTCTCATGTCCGGGTGTCCAGTACAAAGGAACTGAGTGAGGGTCATGTAGCCAAGGGAGTAGCTGTGGTCACAAGGTGTGAGCGTTGCTCCTCTGAGCATACTGCGAGGCAAATTTCTCCAGCTGTGGTGTGCTGGGCATGCATACACAAAAGTGGAATACATATCTGCATCACATCTGAAAGAACCACAGTTACAGTAAGTAACCGTTTCTTCAACACCCTGCTCTACCACAGACTTTCTGTGTGACATTAGATGAGCAATATTGTCAAAATCACCTAAGTCCCATGTTTTCAAAAGTGACTTAGACATGTAGAAGCCTAAGTCCTATTGTGATATATGCCATCATGTGCCAGCAATGTGATATATGCCATCATGTGCCAGCAGTGCCCCTCTGCCATGTACATTGGCCAAACCGGACAGTCTCTATGCAAAAGAATAAATGGACACAAATCTGACATCAGGAATCATAACATTCAAAAACCAGTAGGAAAACACTTCAATCTCCCTGGTCACTAAATAACAGACCTAAAAGTGGCAATTCTTCAACAAAAAAACTTCAAAAACAGACTCCAATGTGAAACTGCAGAACTGGAATTAATTTGCAGACTGGACACCATCAAATTAGGCCTGAATAGAGACAGGGAGTGGTTAGGCATTACAAAACCTAAACCTAATTTCCCCCATACTAATTTCCCCCTACCGTTACTCACACCTTCTTGTCAACTGGTTGAAATGGACCACTCATTACCATTACAAAAGTTATTTTTCCTCCCTTGGCATCCTGCTGTTAATTGAATTGTCTCATTAGACTGACCTCCCACTTGGTAAGGCAACTCCCATCCTTTCTTGTGCTGTGTATTTATACCTGCTTCTGTATTTTCCACTTCATTCATCTGATGAAGTGGGTTTTAGCCCACGAAAGCTTATGCCCAAATAAATTTGTTAGTCTCTAAGGTGTCACAAGGACTCCTCGTTGTAAGTCCTATTGATTTTTCCATGAGACTTAGGCTCTAAAGCAGCGGCTCCTAAACTTTTTACCAAGGTGACCCACAAGCTGCATTGTTTTTATTTGTGCCCCACCATTACATATATACACCCTCCACTGCAACACCACAACCCTAATCTGTCTGGGTGCAGAGGGGAGGACCTAGGGCAAGGGGGAGTTGGAAACTGAGCCCTCCCTGCACACTCATAGTGGCAGCTCCTTTCCCATAGGGCTGGGCCTGGTTCTCTATTCCATTGCAACATTGTGCAAAGCCTTGCAGCATGACTCAGGGTTCGGGCCAGCTGCCCCTCATCATGACAGACCACATCTGAGTGGGATTGTGACCCCATGTGTCAGGTCACAATGCCTAGAGCAGGGAGCCCAGTCCCAGCCCTATGGGACAGAAGCCACAGCTGCAGGGTGAGTGGGGGGCAGGCTCATGCTCCAGTCCCATCCTCTCATGGCCTCCCTTCTGTACCAGGCTGTGAGAAGTGTATGTTTGCCTCATCCAGGGCCCAGTAATGGGTTAATCCAGCCCTAGACATGGTGACCCATCAGGACCCACCATTTGTGAAACACTGCTCTAAAGCATGGGATTCACAAGGGAGACGTAGATGCTTAACTGCCATTTTATGCACCACCGGCATTCACAAAACCCCTGTTCAGCTGCTGCCTAACTCTATAGGTACCTAATGTCCCTAGGCACCCAAGTTTCCACCATTAAAGTCCTTGGGGTGCTTAAATTTTGGTGGCTGGGCATGCACACAGCTATGTGAGTCCTGACACCACCCAACAGCCTGGTGCCTAACCCTCAGTGAGATTCACAGAGTAGGTGTCTCTCCCCCGCCCACTATCTTGCCTTTGGGGCCCAATCCAATAAGTGTGCTCTGAGCATATCTAATTCCATAGAAAAGACAACAGAGGAGGAAGTGATGGTGCTCCCCGTATAAACCATCAGCGCAGGGATGTAGGTTCCTAAATTACTTAAATGCTTTTGAAAATGTTATCCTGTGTCTCTTGGGCCCAGATCCTCAAAAATACTTAGGTGTTGCTCCACTCAGCTGCAATGCCTAATCCCTTGGCAGCCTGTCACCTACTGCAATCCTCAGCCCCAAGACAGGTGCCTATAGACTCTTCCTACAATGCATAAGGAGAGTTAAATGCCTAAGAAAACAATCCTCAGAAGTCAGCAACCTAAGCAAGGGGGTGCCAAAGCTAGCTGGAATGAAATGCTGAGGAGAGGGGTGCAGAGAAAAGCAGGGTTTAGGCTCCTAAGCAGCTGAAATGGTGCACCTGGTTGATGGGCTGTATGATCACCTATCCAGAGTATACTCTTGCTTTTTAAAAGTTGTCACAAAGCCTATCTTAATTCCTAGTTTTATTGAGCATTATAACTAAATCCCTTGTTACTAGGAGTTAATATGTAGAAACTTGGCTGCTTAGAAAAGAATGTGATACAAATATATTTTGTTACGGTAAATTTTTTTTAAAATTACTGTAAGAGCTTATGCTGTGGTTGTGTGAATATACTTGTTGCTTATTAATATAACTAAATAATAACGAATTAGGTCAATACATTCTAATGGGCATAATATTGTTAAAATTGATTTACTAAACACATAATTTGATGGTTTTAATTAATAATATGCTGTAGTGTGGAGTTCCGTCACAGTGACCCCAGGGTCAAAACCTATAGTTTATGGACTATTAATTAGCTATTAAGTCATTCTCTCGGCTGACCTGCAAATCCATCAGATTGATGGATAGTAGGGACCATTATGATCTAATAGGTATTTTATTTAACTTTCAGAATTTTCAAGCAAAAGTTGATTACTGAATAAAATTAAGCGAGTAAAAAGCTTAACAATTTTTAAGAGTATTTCATTGGCTTTCACTTGCAAGTGGGTATTAACTTGAAGACTACCATTGCCTTCTTAGCTATTCTCCTAGGACTCCCAGCTGAATAGCATGACTAGTACCTTCATTTCTTGTCTTTAAAAAGAGGAAATCAAAATGATCTTTACAGATCTTTGGAATGTATAATATCAAGCATAAATTTTAATTGCACTTCATTTACTAAGTGGTGCATTACCTCATCCTTTAGTTTTAACAATGGATTTTCTATAAATCTTCATATGGTTAAACATGATAAACTGCTCAACATATCATGGAACATGGCAGTGCTTATTAGCACTTGAGAAGTTATTGATTGCTTATCTTGATTAATCTTTTGTGGTCTCTGAAGTATTAATTCCACAGAAAGGACTTGGGAGATTCTGTAGCATGAGTTTCCTCATTCATAGTTTCTGCTTCAGTTACATGGGGTTCACTGACTGCTATTGTTAGACTAATTATAACCTTGTTGTCACCAGATATTTCTTTCAGTTTATCAAGAATTAGAATTTTTAATTAAAATATATATTTAAAAGATTCTCAAGTAATAGTGACGTTAATGAGATGAAATGTTTCCTTAAAATTGATAGGGGAAAGGAATCCTTATGTTTCTGGCACATGCAGGAGAAGTGAGTAGCTTTTTTTAGAAGCGCAGTTTATTATGTATGAGTTTTGCTGAAGATCTTCTTGCCAGTCCATTTTCTGGGCATTTTCTTTTTCAGTGTTTTTTAACTTAGCTACGAAATCTTTATATACAATCAAGTATGACTGTTATCCTAAAGGGCTAGATCATGCACTCATTATGCAGAGAAAATTCACTTGTAAGTAAATGACTTCTAAATGTTATAGTATTCAATTCAGGATTCAAGATGTTCACAATAAAGCAATGTTCACAATAAAGTTTGTCTCAAACTAATGTGTTTGGCGAAAGATGCTTAAGAGTTTTCTCATAATAACATCTTTGCTTGACAAACTGCTGGACGCTGGTATTTGCATTGGTAGCCATGAGTAAAGCACAAAAGTTGTGACATATACATTTGGGGGAGCTGTGATGAAGATCTTCCAAGTGCTCTCTGACCAGAGTAGGGAACTTTATCTGAACTCCCAATCCAAGGACCAGATCATGCCCTCATCTCACCACCTCCACTTCAAAAGATGGGGGTCAGCCATCTTGGCAAGATGGCTTTTCCCCTCTCCTTTTCCCAGAACCCTAGTTGAGAGGAGACAGGGAGTCGATAGGCTGGGATTGGAGAGTGGTTTTCTTGCGTAAACCATCACCTCACCAGCCACATGGACATCAGCTAGGAAAGGAAGGTAATATAGCCTGGGGCTGTTCCGATAGAGCTTTTTATATGATAAAGGAAACCCCTTCAGTTTTAAAGGAATCTTGGAGTAGTCACGGCTAGGAGATGTGGTACCATGGAGTAGGGTGAACCTCACAGCTCCAGTGCTGTGTGACACCAGTAATGTTAATACTAATAATTAATTAGTACTTTGCATTTTTATACCACCCTTCACATTAGGATCTTAAAGAGCTTTACAAACACTAATGAATCAAGCTTCCCAATACCCCAGTGAGGTGGGAAGTGTTATCATCCTCAGCTGGAGTAACCGAGGCACAGAAAAGTTAAGTGATTTCCCCAATTCTGACTCCTAGTCAGTCCTATGCTTTACGCACAAGAGACTATTCATGCTTCCATGCCAATAATGTAATGCACCGCAGAAAATGGTGACAATTAATATTCAAAGTGCAAGGGAAAAGGTATAGAACACAGTTTGGCAGCCCTTACTCAGAGCAAGCCCTGCTCTACACTAGGACTTTAGGTTGAATTTAGCAGCGTTAAATCGATGTAAACCTGCACCCATCCACACGATGAAGCCCTTTATTTCGACTTAAAGGGCTCTTAAAATCGATTTCCGTACTCCACCCCTGACAAGTGGATTAGCGCTTAAATCGGCCTTGCCGGCTCGAATTTGGGGTACTGTGGACACAATTCGACGGTATTGGCCTCCGGGAGCTATCCCAGAGTGCTCCATTGTGACCACTCTGGACCGCACTCTCAACTCAGATGCACTGGCCAGGTAGACAGGAAAAGAACTGCGAACTTTTGAATCTCATTTCCTGTTTGGCCAGCGTGGCAAGCTGCAGGTGACCATGCAGAGCTCATCAGCAGAGGTGACCATGATGGAGTCCCAGAATTGCAAAAGAGCATGGACTGAACGGGAGGTACGGGATCTGATCGTTGTATGGGGAGAGGAATCCGTGCTATCAGAACTTCGTTCCAGTTTTCGAAATGCCAAAACCTTTGTCAAAATCTCCCAGGGCATGAAGGACAGAGGCCATAACAGGGATCCGAAGCAGTGCTGTGTGAAACTTAAGGAGCTGAGGCAAGCCTACCAGAAAACCAGAGGGGCGAACGGCCGCTCCGGGTCAGAGCCCCAAACATGCCGCTTCTATGATGAGCTGCATGCCATTTTAGGGGGTTCAGCCACCACTACCCCAGCCGTGTTGTTTGACTCCTTCAATGGAGATGGAGGCAACACAGAAGCAGGTTTTCGGGACGAAGAAGACGATGATGATGATGAGGTTGTAGATAGCTCACAGCAAACAAGGTGAGAAACCAGTTTTCCCAACAGCCAGGAACTGTTTCTCACCCTGGACCTGGAGCCAGTACCCCCTGAACCCACACAAGGCTGCCTCCTGGACCCGGCAGGCAGAGAAGGGACCTCCGGTGAGTGTACCTTTTAAAATACTATACATGGTTTAAAAGCAAACATGTGAAAGTATTAATTTGCCCTGGCATTCGCTGCTCTCCTGGATGTACTCCTTTGCAAAAGGTTTCTAGGGAGGGCAGCCTTATTGCATCTTTCATGGTAGGACACTTTACCACTCCAGGCCAGTAACACGTACTCGGGAATCATTGTAGAACAAAGCACTGCAGTGTATGTTTGCTGGCGTTCAAACAACATCTGTTCTTTATCTCTCTGTATTATCCTCAGGAGAGTGAGATATCATTCATGGTCACCTGGTTGAAATAGGGTGCTTTTCTTCAGGGGACACTCAGAGGAGTCCGTTGCTGCTGGGCTGTTTGCCTGCGGCTGAACAGAAATGTTCCCCGCTGTTAGCCACGGGGAGGGGGGAGGGTTGAGGGGGTAGCCACGCGGTGGGGTGAGGCAAAATGCGACCTTGTAACGAAAGCACATGTGCTATGTATGTAATGTTAACAGCAAGGTTTACCCTGAAAGACTGTAGCCACTGTTTTATAAAATGTGTCTTTTTAAATACTGCTGTCCCTTTTTTTTTTCTCCACCAGCTGCATGTGTTTCAATGATCACAGGATCTTCTCCTTCCCAGAGGCTAGTGCAGATTAGAAAGAAAAAAAAAACGCACTCGTGATGAAATGTTCTCTGAGCTCATGCTGTCCTCCCACACTGACAGAGCACAGACGAATGCGTGGAGGCAAATAATGTCAGAGTGCAGGAAAGCACAAAATGACCGGGAGGAGAGGTGGCGGGCTGAAGAGAGTAAGTGGCGGGCTGAAGATAGGGCTGAAGCTCAAATGTGGCGGCAGCGTGATGAGAGGAGGCAGGATTCAATGCTGAGGCTGCTGGCGGATCAAACCAGTATGCTCCAGTGTATGGTTGAGCTGCAGCAAAGGCAGCTGGAGCACAGACTGCCACTACAATCCCTGTGTAACCAACCACCCTCCTCCCCAAGTTCCATAGCCTCCACACCCAGACGCCCAAGAACGCGGTGGGGGGGCCACCGGCCAACCAGCCACTCCACCACAGAGGATTGCACCAAAAAAAGAAGGCTGGCATTCAATAAATTTTAAAGTTGTAAACTTTTAAAGTGCTGTGCTTAAAGTGCTGTGTGGCATTTTCCTTCCCTCCTCCACCACCCCTCCTGGGCTACCTTGGTAGTCATCCTCCTATTTGTGTGATGAATGAATAAAGAATGCATGAATGTGAAGCAACAGTGACTTTATTGCCTCTGCAAGCGGTGATCGAAGAGAGGAGGGGAGGGTGGTTAGCTTACAGAGAAGTGGAGTGAACCAAGGGGCGGGGGGTTTCATCAAGGAGAAACAAAGAGAACTTTCACACCATAGCCTGGCCAGTCATGAAACTGGTTTTCAAAGCTTCTCTGATGCGTACCGCGCCCTCCTGTGCTCTTCTAACTGCCCTGGTGTTTGGCTGCGTGTAACCAGCAGCCAGGCGATTTGCCTCAACCTCCCATCCTGCCATAAACGTCTCCCCCTTACTCTCACAGATATTGTGGAGCACACAGCAAGCAGTAATAACAGTGGGAATATTGGTTTCGCTGAGGTCTAAGCGAGTCAGTAAACTGCGCCAGCGCGCCTTTAAACGTCCAAATGCACATTCTACCACCATTCTGCACTTGCTCAGCCTGTAGTTGAACAGCTCCTGACTACTGTCCAGGCTGACTGTGTATGACTTCATGAGCCATGGCATTAAGGGGTAGGCTGGGTCCCCAAGGATAACTATAGGCATTTCAACATCCCCAATGGTTATTTTCTGGTCTGGGAATAAAGTCCCTTCCTGCAGCTTTTGAAACAGACCAGAGTTCCTGAAGATGCGAGCGTCATGTACCTTTCCCGGCCATCCCACGTTGGTGTTGGTGAAACGTCCCTTGTGATCCACCAGAGCTTGCAGCACTATTGAAAAGTACCCCTTGCGGTTTATGTACTCGCTGGCTTGGTGCTCCAGTGCCAAGATAGGGATATGGGTTCCGTCTATGGCCCCACCACAGTTAGGGAATCCCATTGCAGCAAAGCCATCCACTATGACCTGCACATTTCCCAGGGTCACTACCCTTGATATCAGCAGATCTTTGATTGCGTGGGATACTTGCATCACAGCAGCCCCCACAGTAGATTTGCCCACTCCAAATTGATTCCCAACTGACCGGTAGCTGTCTGGCGTTGCAAGCTTCCACAGGGCTATCGCCACTCGCTTCTCAACTGTGAAGGCTGCTCTCATCTTGGTATTCATGTGCTTCAGGGCAGGGGAAAGCAAGTCACAAAGTTCCATGAAAGTGCACTTACGCATGCAAAAGTTTCGCAGCCACTGGGAATCATCCCAGACCTGCAACACTATGCGGTCCCACCAGTCTGTGCTTGTTTCCCGAGCCCAGAATCGGCGTTCCACAGCATGAACCTGCCCCATTAGCACCATGATGCAGCATTGCCAGGGCCCATGCTTTCAGAGAAATCTGTGTCCATGTCCTGATCACTCACGCGACTGCGCTGACATCACCTACTCTCCCGGTATCGCTCTGCCAGGTTCTGGTGCTGCATATACTGCTGGATAATGCATGTGGTGTTTAATGTGCTCCTAATTGCCAAAGTGAGCTGAGCGGCCTCCATGCTTGCCTTGGTATGGCGTCCGCTCAGAAAAAAGGCACGGAACAATTGTCTGCCGTTGCTCTGATGAAGGGAGGGGCGACTGACGACACGGCTTACAGGGTTGGCTTCAGGGAGCTAAAATCAACAAAGGGGGTGGCTTTACATCAAGAAGTATTTCAGGCAGAACTTCACGGAGGGTTCCAATAAGAAATGGTGCACATAAGTTATTGTTCTTATTGGAACAAGGAGGTTAGTCTGGCCTCTGATTGATGCGTGTCTAGATTTACCTCGCTGCACCTTCCCTGTGGGTGACTGCAGTGTGACCTAGAGGAATGAGTCCCCTAGACGGGGGAGGAGGGGAAGCAAATGAGTACAAAACAAATCTGGTCTATTTCTTGTTTTGATACACTCCATCTATCTTTTACATCTTTGACTGGCAGCAGACGGTGCAGAAGGACTGCAAGCCATCCACATCTCATGGCTGCCCGGCAGAAGATGATGCAATAGGACTGCTAGCAATCCGTATCGCCTGCCTGTTTGCCATAAGATGGTTCAGTAGGACTGACTGCAGGACTAAAGAGAATGACCTGGTCAAGTCACTCCAAATTTAGTCCCTGCGCCCATGTCTGCCCACGCGCTCCTGGCCAACGTGGCCAGGAGCACCTCGGACAGGACGATGACGGCTACCAGTCGTATTGTACCGTCTGCTGCCACAAGGCAAGGGGTTGCTGCTACTGTGTAGCAATGCAGTACCGCGTCTGCCAGCACCCCGGAGACATACGGTGACGGTTACCTGAGCGGGCTCCATGCTTGCCGTGGTATGGCCGTCTGCACAGTTAACTCAGGAAAAAAGGCGCGAAACGACTGTCTGCCCTTGCTTTCATGGAGGGAGGGAGGGAATGGGGGCCTGAAGATATGTACCCAGAACCACCCGCGGCAATGTTTTAGCCCCATCAGGCATTGGGATCTCAACCCAGAATTCCAATGGACAGCGGAGACTGCGGGAACTGTGGGATAGCTACCCACAGTGCAACACTCCGGAAGTCAACTCTAGCCTCGTTACTGTGGAAGCGCTCTGCCGAGTTAATTCACTTAATGCACTTAGAGCATTTTCTGTGGGGACACACACACTCGAATATATAAAACCGATTTCTAAAAAAACGACTTCTATAAATTCGACCTAATTTTGTAGTGTAGACATACCCTAAGTTCCCATTGACTACGTATGACCTCTCAACTTCATTGAGAGTTGTGCCTTGACTAGGGACCATAGGGAGTACTGTCTGTTTAAATAAATATTAATTAATATTTTGTTAAATAATAATAATGCCTCTGATTTTATTTTGGATGGGGGAAAGGATTTAATAAATGATTCGGATATGTGAAAGAGGAGGATGTTTCCCCTAGTGTTTAAGCCCTCTAGAAGGTCATTTCTGTTCAACTTCTTGTCAAAGAAATGATTCATAGAAATCTCTAGCATAAATATAAGATAGGCTTCATTTTGCATGATTTCACAGAACACTATTGACCTTAGAGCTACACAGATTTACACCAGTTGAAGGTCTTGCTCCAAGTGTGAGAGGACACAAGAGATGGACATTGCTTACATATAAAAATGATGCAGTGTGTTTATGGGTCTCTGTGCAACTGGTGATTGTAGCAGCCAGAAATAGAACATGAGAATTGGGAGAGAAAGATTTCTTTCCTGGAAAGTTGTGTAATGACTAATCTATTCAGACCCTGCAGTTTCACAAAAGATTGCTTAGTCTTTATATAGACCAGAAAATGATTGTGCTTTAGCTGTGGTGACTGACTCTTGACATCCATCTTCGTCTAGATTAATAGATTTTAAGGCCAAAAGGGACTATATGAACCTCTAGTCTCACTTCCTGCATAACATAGACCATAGAACCTCACCTAGTAATTTCTGCATCAAGTCCATCACCTCTGGTTGAGCTGTAGCATATCTTTTATAAGGATATCCAATCCTGATTTAAAGACTTCAAGTGATGGAGCATCCAGCATGTCCTTATGTAAATTGTTTCAAAGGTTAATTGCGCTCACTGTTCAAAATTTGTGTCTTATTCCTAGTCTTTAGCTTCCAACCACTGGCTTTTGTTATGCCTTTTTCTGCAAGATGAAAGAACTGTCAACTATCGCAAATTTCTTCCCCTGTAGGTACATGTAGATCATGATCAAGTCACCTCTTAACCTTCTCTTGGATAAACTAAATAGTCTGAACCCCATTCCAATTTTTGACATTTTTCATCCCTCTCCCTTCTTTTAATCACACTTCAAAACAGTTGTTTTTCAGAAGTTTATTTGTTTTATTTATTTATTATGATGGCTGTGGGTTCTTAGGAAGCCCATTCTGCATTGGGCAAGCAAAACAAAGCACACAGTGAACACAAAATTCATTCATGGGTATAGGCATAGGTTGAACACTGTCTGCTCTTCCCTGAAAAATATTGTGCATAATATCTTAAATTATAATATGTTTTACGCCACTAGTTCAGTGAGTTTAATGGTCCAGTCTTAATTTCTTAGACTAGAAGGTGAATTCCATTGGTTTATTGTTAAATTACTGGTTGATTATTTGAGTATTCCATGAATGGTCTGTGTCTCTGGCCTCTCCATTCCAGGTGCTTTTTGTCAGAGTCTCTCTTTTTCTTTTCCTTTGCTCTCACTTTCTGGGTACTCTATGAATAACTCATCGTTGTGCAGTGAGATTCCGATAACATTTGTGGAAGAGAGCATGGTCGAGTACTTAGTGCACAGGCTAGGATTCAGGAGACTGGGTTCTGTTTCCAGCCCTGCTGCTTGCTCATCAGCATGATACTGCTTTACTTCTCAGCCATCTTTAAATTGCAGATAATACATTTCACAGCGTGTAGGGAATGATAATAATTAATCTTTATATAAAGTGTTTTGAGATCTTTGCGCTGAAGATGCTAAATAACTCTACTATATTAGCCAGTTCATGTATTTATGTATTTACTTATTTATCATTCAGTGGATGACACTGTGGGCAGGGTTAGTGACATCATGGAAGGTAGGGTGTGGGGGATTGGAGACGCAATAGGCATGGTATATAAGCAAACAAGGCTGTTTACATAAGGCTCATCCTGCTCTCATTCAGGTCAATGGAAAATCTCACCATTGATGTGACTGGTGAAGGGTCAAGGCTCTTCCAAGACCATGTGTTATCTAATTTTCTAATAGACCTAAATCATTGAAGTGACTGAAAGAGCCCTAAAGTAAATTAGGCAAAACCTCATGTCAGTGAAATATCACAAAGCCATTGTATTCGACCCCCAAACACTAATGAGCCAAACCTCTTTGTTAATAAACCAGGGATGGATTTTCAATACCAATATATTTTATCATCCATAGCAGTTGCATATATGTATGCTGGTGCCCAGTATTTGGCACTCAAAGAGGGAGTGGGATACAGAAAGAGACTGGGGGTCAAATCCTGGCATCTTTAAAGTTAATGGCAAAATCCCCATTGATTTCAACAGGGCCAGGATTTCGCTCTGGGAGTCAGGACTCTTGCCTTTTATTTCCTGCTCTGCCACTGATTCACTGTGTGAACTTGCATCAGGCCTTTAACCTGTCTGTGCAATGATGAGAGCGATACTGACTTGAGATCAGTTGTGAGGGAACTAAAGCTCATCAGATGCTTTGAGATCCTTATATAGAAAGTGCTATAGAAGTGCCAAGTGATTATTGGTTTCAGAGTAGCAACCATGTTAGTCTGTATTCGCAAAAAGAAAAGGAGTACTTGTGGCACCTTAGAGACTAACCAGTTTGTTTGAGTGACTATTATTACTATATCTGATGATTAATTAAATGTGCATAAACATCTGTGAAGGATTCTTTTGAGCTAATAAGGTAAAATCTGCATTACTAAATCATAATACACTGTAGGAGGACACTCTACCTCTTCCCTCTTTATCAACACAGTTCAATGTGTATGTCTGCTCTACGTGTGGGAGTGTCTGGGTAGACAGACTTGCACTAGCTTGAGCTTAGTGTGGATGTTGCAGTGTTGGCACAGGCTTGGGCTAGCCATCTGACTTTGGACCCAGCCTCCCCCAGTTCTGCAATGCCCACACTGCTATTTTTCATGCAGTAGCATGAGTTTGTCTACTCAGGCATGTGCCCAGCTGCCAATATTTCACCCTAGGAATCTCTAGGATTTCACCCAAGGAAAGCATGAAATGCAGCAGTTCCATTGCATGGGGATATGCAGGCCACAGGGGCAACGATATTGTGGAATTCTTGTTCAGTTGATGCAAAACTGGGTTTGTGGTTGGGTTGTAAACCAAATAGATACACAAGCCAAAAGCTCTGTGTACGGGAAATTAAGCAGACCACGACTCTCACGCAGTCCAAGGGTTGTGGAAGCAGCTCCAGAGTGATTGTTCTTCATGTTGGGCAAAATGCTCTAACTTCCCTTGCCTTCACATAGGTTTCTTTAGCGGAACAAGGCTTTTACCCTATGATAGTATTGGGATGTTATTCCAGCCAAGTTGAAAGAGTTAATATGTGATATTTCTTATTTCACTATAATGTACAACATAAACGTCATCCAGGTTAAAAGAATTTTTAGCTTTTAAAAATAAATTGGAAAAGATTATATTGGAGAAATTTCTTTCATTCCCCAAGACAGCCACATAATTTTTCTAAGTTACTCTTACAATGAAGATTACACCTGAAGGTAATCAAAGACAGCTGCCTGAGTTGCCCAGGCAGATTGGTATTTGCCATTACAAAATGGGTAACTGAACACTCTATCCATATTTGTAGGCACAAATAGCCCCTAGCCTCTGAGCAGCCTCTCTTTCTCTCTTCCCCTTGCTCTCTCCATCTTAGACCTGAGAATTTTTCCATCAAAACTGATTTTTCCATAAAAATGTCAATGTCAACAAATTGGCATTTTCAGATGAAAAAATGTTTTATTGAAAAATTCCCAGGCAGCTCTCTCTCTCTCACTCTCTCTTTTGCTGTCCATGTAAATACTACCAAGTAGTCTTTTTCCTGGGCAAAGGGTAATTTTTGTACTGAGGCATTTTTGCTTGAGATTGTGCTACACAACATCAGAAATGAACATGTTAAATTAATTTTCACTTACAATCTCTTCACTTAAAGAGTAACCCATAATTCTCACAATACTCAGTTGATCTTAATGTTTTCCTGTCTTCTAATGGACAGTAATTGAGAGGGATCCATCATCTAAATTATACCCTAGTGCAGAACATCACTTAGAAAAATGGTGCTATAAACTGGAATCTCTATGGTAAAAATCAATCTGTGGAAGCTTGTTAGTTTAAAGGAAAGATTTGTACATACTGTAACTTCCTTCTTGGTAGAACTGTACATATAATTACCTTTACAATGTTTACATTAACATGTGGAGTTCAAGTTCACCCCCTTTTCCATATGTAATAAAATGATGACTCTAAGATATGTATTACTATGTTTCTTTTCCAGGGCCAATCTCTTTGGATCTTGTCCTGTTCCCATTAACGTCAACAGTATTGCCATTGACTTCAGTGGGAGCAGGATGAAACCTTTTAATGCATAGTTTGCAGCATTCATTTTTAAGACCTTATTTTAAAAACAAACAAAAACAAAAAAGGAAAAAAGGTGGGAAAAAGAGTGTGTGTAAGGCTTCAGATTGACGGCCCTGGAAGTTAAGGCCCATTAGCAGAATAAAGATAATGAATTTCAAGAAGTCAGACTTTAGCAGACTCAGGGAGCTGGTAGGTAAGATCCCATGGGCTACAAGTCTAAGGGGAAAAACAGTTTGAGATAGTTGGCAGTTTTTCAGAGAGCTATTGTAGAGGGCACAAGAGCAAACTTCCCCACTGCGTAGGAAAGATAGGGAAGTATGGCAAGAGCCTACCCTGGCTTAGTCAGGAGATCTTCAATACTCTGAAATTCAAAAAAGAGTTCTACAAAAAGTGAAAACTAAGTCAAATGACAAAGGATGAATATAAACAAATAACACAAGCATGTAGGGACAAGATTAGAAAGGCCAAGGCACAAAATGAGATTAAACTAGCTAGATGCGTAAAGGGCAAGAAGAAAACATTCTACAAATACATTAGAAGCAAGAGGAAGACCAAGTACATGGTAGGCCCATTACTCAATGGGGGGAGGGTCAGGGAGACAACAACAGAAAATGTAGAAATGGCGGAAGTGCTAAATTACTTTTTCATTTCAGTTTTCACCAAAAAGGTTAGTAGCGATCGTACATCTGACATTGTGAACAGCAGTGAAAATGAAGTAGGATCTGAGGCTAAAATAGAGAAAGAGCAAGTTAAAAATTACTTAGACAAGTTAGATGTCTTCAAGTCGTCAAGACCTGATGAATGACATCCTAGAATACTCAAGGAGCTGACTGAGGAGATATCTGAGCCATTAGTGATTATCTGCGAAAACTCATGGAAGACAGGATTCTAGAGGACTGGAAGAGGGCAAATATAGTGTCAAACTAGAAAAAGAGGAATAAGGACAATGCAGGGAATTACTCACCAGTCAGTTTAACTTCTGTACCCAGAAAGATAATGGAGCAATCAATTTGCAAACACCTAGAAGATAATAAGGTGATAAGTAACAGTCAACATGGATTTGTCAAGAACAAACCAACCTAATAGCTTTCACTGATAAGGTAACAATCCTTGTGAATAGGGGCAAACAGTAGATGTGGTATATCTTGACTTTAGTAAGTCTTTTGATACTGTCTCAACGTGAACTTCTCATAAACAAATTAGGAAAATATAGCCTAGATGAAGCTACTATAAGATGGGTGTTTAACTGGTTGGTAAACCATTTCCAGAGAGTAATTATCAGTGGTTCACAGTCAAGCTGGAAGGGCAGATCTAGTGGGTCCCACAGGGATTGGTCCTGGGTCTGGTTCTGTTCAATATCTTCATCAATGATTTAGATAATGACATAGAGAGTACATTTATAAAGTTTGCCAATGATACCAAGCTGAGAGGGGTTGCAAGTTCTTTGGAGGGTATGATTAAAATTCTAAATGGTCTGGACAAACTAGAGAAATGGTCTGAAGTAAGTAGGATGAAATTCAATAAGGACAAATGCAAAATACTCCACTTAGGAAGGAACAAACAATTGCACACATACAAAATGGGAGATGACTGCCTAGGAAGGAATACTGTGGAAGGGATCTGGTGATTATAGTGGATCACAAACTAAATATGAGCCAACAGTGTAACCCTGTTGCAAAAAAAGTAAACATCATTCTGGGATGTATTAGCAGGAGTGTTGTAAGCAAGACACAAGAATTAATTCTTCCACTTTACTCCGTGCTGATAAGGCCTCAGGTGGAGTATTGTGTCCCGTTCTGGGCAACACATTTCAGACAAATTGGAGAAAGTCCAGAGAAGAGCAAGGAAAATGATTAAAGGTCTAGAAAACATCACCTCTAAGGAAATATTGACAAAATTGGGTTTGTTTAGTCTGGAGAAGAGAAGACGGAGGGGGGACATATCAGTTTTCAAGTACATAAAAGGTTGCTACAAGGAGGAGGGTGAAAAATTGGTCTTGTTAATCTCTGAGGATCGGACAAGAAGCAATGAATGATTGCAAGAAGATAGGTGCCAACCTGCTTAGAGTGAGGCAGCAGTACTACATGCTCAAAGGCAGAAACTTAGGCACCCTAAAGGATTTCAACAGTGGAAATTTAGGCACTGAGGGACTTTAGGTGCCCTCAAGATGAGGCAGCAGCTTAGCAGGGGTTTGGAGCATCTCAGTGAGGCCTGAGTTTTGGACTCAGGTGCTTAACTTTATGTGGAGCTGGACCTATGTCATTTCAGAACTCTGCCCACTTTTGAGAGAGAGCCAAGAAGACTGCTAGTAGTAATGATGCATATAACTGCTAGAGACTGGAAGAGGCCACAAACTCATTTCACAGAGGCTACTGAAATGCTGTTGTGGGGACACAACTACACAATGGGATCCTGATCTCAGATGGGGGCTCTACACGGAAATACAAACAATATATAATGAATTTATCCTAAAAACACCTATGTTTTATTATCCCCATTTTATAGATGGGAAGCTGAGGCAACAGAGAGATTAAGTGATTTCTCCAAAGTCACACAGGAAATCTGTGGAAGACCCAGGAATAGAACCTAGATTACCTGCATCCCAGTCCAATACCATAACCAAAAAACCACCCTTCCTAGCCTTTTATAAGCTCCTAGAGTAGAACTGGATGAATACTTAAAAATATTAATAACTTCCTTGAAAAATATTGGGTAATTCATTGACCTGAGCAGTTAGCCAAATTTAGGGTGTTGAAGGTTGTGCCAGTTAGGCGGACAAGCTGAGATAGGTATTTTCTTGATGCAATCTTGTTTATTTACAAGGAATGTACAAAGTCCTGTTTCCCCAAACATAGGTGGAACCAAACAATAGGAGAAAGCTTTTTTTGCTTACAGCCTCAAGCCTCCTTACCCACCTTGTTCAGACCCAGAAGCCCCTCCTTAAGGCTTCTGCCAGGTCTACACACTGTGCTTTTCTAGCCGCTGTCTGTTTCTCTCTCTCTCTCTCTCTCCTGCTTCTTTTATGCACCCACCCAAAACAATGCCCAGCCAAAGCCCTCCACATGGTTCAAATTCCTGTCTCACATATGCCTTTGCTTTAGAAGGGGCTGCTAAGCTCTCTTACAGCTATCTTAAATGAAGAGCAGTGCCACGCCCACCAGCCTCAAAGACACTTCACCAAACCCATAAGATTACAGTTGCTCTGAGGTGCTTCTCTTTCTGAAAGACTGAACATTCTTTTTTAGGTAAGCAAAATACAAAATTCCCTGATTGCCAACTGTAGTGAAATTTCCTGGTAAAGGTTCTTAGCATTTCTCTCTGTTTTCAGTGGTAACTGATGGTTTTAAGCAGTTTTGTAATGGTTTTATGCAGCATGGAGAAGAGAATAATTGATTGTATCTTTATTGGAAAAAACTTTGTCCTATAAAAGGTTTTCTTCTTCCTTAGTTTTTTACACAGAGCCTGACAAAGTCTAATGTTGTTCTTCTTCTTGCCACTTAAGTATTCATCCTCACAGACTATGATATCACAACTCATTAATCAGGCAGCAGGCTGGCTTGAATGAGATCAGAATGTGGGCTAATGCCAGTGCTCCTGTTGTCTGATTCATCAGGTGATTTTATCAGTGTGGTCACAAAAAATGTATAAATAGGAACAGCATTCGATATTTCATCCTAAATTTAAATGTTTCACTGCGACATGGAGTCAGATCCTGAGAAGTGCTGAGAATTCACAAGTATGTCCAGTGAAGTCAGTTGGGCCCAAAGGTGGCAATTGTGTAAAAGTTATATATCTGCAACGGTTATGTTTAAAGGCATAATACAGGAGGATGTGCAAATGTGGGGAGGAATAGGGTGCAACAAGCCTTCTCCCCACTTTGCACCTCCATGCAGAGGCCAACACATTAGTAGTTTCTATGCTTCCTGCTACTAGTGCCCCAGAGGGGGCAGATTGGTTTCAACCTGTTCTCCACACCGGCTGTCTGGCTGCTGGGCAGAAAGCCAAATGTTTCTTAAAATCAGGGACAGCAAGTGTTCCTCGCGTGAATGAATAAATAAACCAACAGCTCAGGGTTTTGCACCTAATAAGGAACACATTATTGGCTCCAGAGAATTAGATATGACTGTCTATGGGCTTTTTAACATGGCATTAAAAAACTATTGGCACCTTTAAAAATAAATCATTGCAACAGGAAAGTATCAGCTGTTTGAAAGAACATTTATTCACTTAGTCCACATCTTTCTTTCACCAAGAATCATAGAAACCAGAGAAGGAAAAGATCTATTAGATTATCTAGTCCCTACCCCTTCCAGTAAAGGATTGTTCACTCAAGTATATTCTTAATTCCAGTTTGAATGGCTTGGGTGAATGGTATTCCGTCACTTCCCCAGGGAGATAACTTCACTGTAATAGACCTTCATGCTATGAAGGTCCCCCACCCCCGCCTCAGATATCCATTTTAAGTTTACCTTTGCTCAAGGTCAGATCTGAAGTGGTCCAGTAAGGGATAATAGTTAAGGGCTGAATAATGTCCCAGCTAGTAAGGTAATGCAAGGAGGTTAAGGGCATGCAAGACAATCCTGCATAACCATTGGTAACAGTGCAGCAAGGGAAGCAGGCTGTGCCATGCCAGTGCCTCAGGGAACAAATGTTGCAATTTATAGACCTGGTACAATTTAGTCCCTCCCTGGAGCACTGGGGAGAAGGAGAGTGTGACTCCTGCAGTCAGTCTAATTTAGGGTGACTGGACATCCAGATATTAGGGCTTTGTCTTATATAGGCAACTATTTCCCTCACCCCCTCCTATTTTTCACACTTACTGTCTGGTCACCCTAGTCTCATTCCTGGGCTGCTCCAGGGGCAGTGTGTCTATGCACTGGTCTTACACTGGACTGCAGTGTCGCAATCAAGAACAAAGGTAGAGCAGAGAGAATAGTGAAAAAATGGATCATAAGTAATCATGTGAATTAGAAAGCAAACTTCCATTTGATTAGGGTGACCATATTGTCCTATGCTGAATATGGGGTGAGCTAGGGAGACCTATGCCTGCATGCAGGGCCACCCCTGAAAACTGGACTCTGGGTACTTGGCAGCAATGTTCCTAAGTTTGTGCCGGTCCCTGTTCATGGTGGCTCTAGTTTAGGACTAGATGAGTCCCTTAGGTCCCGGACCCTAGCTAAAGCAGTTACTATGTGGCAAGAAATACTTCCTGTTGCTAGATCAGGAGTTCCTACCAGTTTTAATCTACAGTTGGATTTTATAGAATAAAAATGTGGATTTAGAATTAGTTTTTTATTTAGTCTGTGCCGGCTCCCTGAGTCTCTCTATGAGGAGAGGTACCTCAGAAGCAGAAGATGTATAATTTGGGTAATAAAAAAATTCTACATGACCAGCTTGGGATAGCAGGGGCCTTGACCAAGACCATTGGACCTCTCCTACAGTTGCTGAGGGAAGCGAGCAAGATCTAAACTTGAAAATCACCTACATTATAGAGTTTGTGAGTGCACCAACCCTTAAGTAGGTAGTTGGGTCCATTGCTTGCAAGATGCCAATCCACTGACTGTATCCTAAAGCTGACTGTGTTGGATAACTTGCTCTCTTCTACTACTGAATAAACCACACTCACCAGGACCTCAACTGTCACATTCTAGGGTGCAATTCAGACCAGTGAGAAGTTGTGTCATTGCTTGTATTATAACTTTGAGTGCCCCAAAATGCTTCTGCTACTTTGTGGATCCCCTGCCTGGGACACACACACCCAGCCAGTAAATACTCCATGTTCTGTACTGCACAGCTCTGATTCAACCATTTTGAATCTAACAGTTTGCCAACAGTTATTACAGACACACTCTTGTCTTTACCAGACTTGGTTAATGTTAGCTGGTGACCCCAACACACTCCCAGTCCCAAAACCCATGAGCTCTGCAACGTCTAGTCACCTTCTGCAACATTCAGAGGAATAATAAGGTCCATTTGCTCTTTTAAAGAGACAAAACCCAACAGCTTGCTACATTAACTGAAGTTAACTAACACTTTAGTTCAAACACACCACTATTGGTTTAGACTGAAAGAAAAACAAGATTATTAAGAAAAGAAGATAGGATTTTAAGTGAGTTGAAGTGTAAGAGGTAACATTAGAAATGTTTACAAATAAATAAAAGTGAAAACATGCATCTAAAAGTCTAAAACTTAATATAGCAAGGCACCTTGTTCAAGATGGCTTTTTTCACCTGCAGACTTCCAGCAAGATGGCTGACCCCTCACCTTCAGTCAGGATCTCCTCCAGAAGCCCAAAGTGCTGGTTCCTTTGTCATCCTAGGTGAAAGAGATAACTTGGGGTTTTATGCCCATTTCTTTTACAGTCTAGTGAACCTTTGAACTGGATTCTTCTGCAGGTTACCGCTGAGAGTAAAGTTTATTCAAGCTATGAGGAAGGCAACATGAAGCCTGGTGGTGAAGGAAGGTGTTGTTGTTTTTTTCCACTGCTGGTGTTTGCTAAAATACAAATTGTTCTGTTTGCTGAAATCTTCTCCCCTTGTTAGTTTGATGTCCCTGTTTACTGCTTATATGTAAATGAGGTAAACCCACATTTCTTTATTTAGATAGATCTCTTGTAACACCTTTTCCTAGGAAAGACTGTTTGGTCTTGAACATATGCTAGTAACATCATCCGGGGGGATTTGTAACTTTATATATAATGTTGTTACATACATTTCATCATGGTATTATTGATAGCAAGTTATTAATTTTCAGATTATACCTGACAAGGCATATTTTGTACCATGATTATTACAGTAGTCTAGAGGGTGTGAATACAGGAGTGTTAAGGATCACACCAATATAGTACACATACCAACAGGACATTAAAGTCTTACTGACCTCTGGCATAAGTCATGGGGTTGGGCACCAGCGATGCTAACACTATGTGTTTGCATTGTTAGTTAATGTTTACCATTTATTTAATACAATTACCGGGCTTGCTATACCGTATGTCTTTGTGTTATTCCTTGGGAATCTACATATATCAGCTGTCTGGGTCAGGCTTAGATGGTTGTTAGCACCAAAGCAGCATCTCTAGTATTTTTGCCAGGAAGGAGTTTAGGAGGTGAAGGCACTGCCAAGTCGTGTATCAGAACAAGACAAAATAAACCCATTCAGCTGAGGCTGGTGGCAGGACCTAAAAGAACCCAGGCCTGTGTGTCAAACCCATAAGAAGAGTGGTGCCAGAGGAGGTGACCAGGTCGGATGAGGCATTACATGTATAAGTAATTGAATCAGGGAACAAAAGCAATAACACATGGCTTACTGTGCATAAATAACCAACACAGCAACAATTGTGGATATTGACAATGGATTATTGTTGAATGATCTGGGGATCTAGAACTGTGGCAGAGGCCCCACCTCCCATATCAATTACTTTAACTCCCTCCTCCTTTCTTGCCTCCCTCACACTCCCATCTCCCCTTTCCAGCCCTTGCCAAAAACTTCAGTTGCTAAGATGACTTTCCTTACCCACCTTTCTGACCTCTAATTGAATCCTCCCACTATCTCCCCCTTCTTCACAACATTAAGTTCAAGCTTCTTGGCCTTGTTTTCAAAGCCCTGTATAACTCTATCCCTCCCTACTTATCTGTCCTTGTTGACACTTTCTCTCTTCTCCAGGTATGCCAGCCTTGATGACATTAGTCCATTTCTCCAACAGCTATCTGTGTTTTTCCCATGCCTCTCCTTATGTATAGAATGCTGGCCTGCCAGTCCAGCACC
Source organism: Eretmochelys imbricata (assembly GCF_965152235.1). Taxonomy (NCBI): domain Eukaryota; kingdom Metazoa; phylum Chordata; order Testudines; family Cheloniidae; genus Eretmochelys; species Eretmochelys imbricata. The sequence continues at coordinate 250,433,891 of NC_135573.1, forward strand.
CTTTCTGCCTTAAAATCTTTCCTGAAGACCCATTTCTACCTTGACATCTGCTGGAAACTTGCTAACTAAAAACAGGTAAGTGGAGGGAGTATGGGGGGAAATGGCACACATGACAAAATAATAATAAAAAAATCTAAAACTAAAATTAAAAATGAAACCATCAAGGTGTTGGCCAACACATCACCTTGACCACTTTGCTTGTACATTGTACCCTTTTACTCCATCCTTTGTCTTTTCAGATTCTAAACTCTTTAGGCTAGGGATTGTCTATTTTAAAATATCTGTACAGCGCCTAGCATTGACTATACTATAGGGATTGTAGCTCATTCTCTTCTCTTTCCCAGTTCAGCATTATCTCTAAATGTTTGGGCACTGCAAGTACTCAGAGGTCCAAGTCTGTGCTCACTGAGGTAAATGGGAGTAGTCTGAGTTTACATCGCTTTAAATTAGAGTTGAATTTGGCCCAAATTTTAGTAAAATGTTCTTTCTAAAACATCACAATGAAGTCAGTGCTCTCATTATTTCCTGCTGGGTCTTTATTTGCATGTTAATGGCAGATTATTGCTGTCTTTTCCAGTGTACTTCCCAGGAGACTGTGTGTTTTTATTGATTAGTTCCTCTTCATTTAATATTTAAATGGATATTTTCAAGTTGGTGCAAAATTATAATAGTGTGTTTGCTCAAGGCACTTAACTGTGATATTAGCAGAATCTTACAAGTCTGCTGATTATGCATGCTTTATACAGAAGAGTTTGAGGACTGCAATGCAGACCTACAATTAGGTTTAAGTCATAAAAGTAAAAAAAAAATATTGAGGCAAAAGTTTGATTTCAGCCCTTTTATCTTATGTAAATGCCAATGGAGGTAGCATTAAAAATATTTATATAAACTGATGCAGGAAGAAAATAAAATCAAAAGTTCCTCATCTTCCACACAAGTGATTAAAAAAAAAATCAGATGGTCATATGATGGTCAAATTCAGTTTTTCCAATTTTTCTCAATTTTTTCTCTCTTATGTTGGAAATGAAGACATTTTCTTCTGTGCTTTGGTGGTTGGGGTGGAAGTTGCTTAAGAAAATGACCTTTTATTAGGCAAGCATACGCTTACTGTGTGAATAACGCACGGAGCTTTTGCTAACAGTACATACACTTTGATGAATGGGCTGCAGCTACACCACTTGGGCTGTGATCTCATCAGCGCACACAAAGCTAATCAGGCTTGATGTGTATCAAAATGCAAAGTGTTCAAGGAAAGTCCAGGTTGTCACAAGAGTGGATTTTGGTAATTCAGCAGGTGGCACTTTATCTGTCTTGTGTGTGTTTCTGTATTTATCTAATCTATTTTTCTATATATTGCCTTTCATTGTTGTATCTGTGTTTTCTTCCCTTACTGACCCAATGACCCAGTATGGAGTTGCTGTGTTGCTGGATGTGCTATGTATTGAATGTCTGGTGAAATGGAGATCCTTACCATAAAAGATGCCTTACTTATTTTCACAAGAATTAATTTGATAAGACCAGGTGTCCTGGGTGAACTCAAGTTGGATAATGACACTGGGCTTGCCTAAATTCAGTTCACTTCAACATGGCATTTTCTTCACTTCCTGTTTTAAGTTGAAATAAACATTATTTACTATTGTACAGTTTCTTCATTCCATCCCAGAGGTGGCTGTCCTTCAGTGGTGCTGAGTGAAGTGAATATTTTATAAGTGATACAGAGTTTGTAAAGTGCCCTGGAATCTTTTGGGAGAAAAGGCACTATTCATAAATGATCTTCTGTCATGTGATTTTAAAAAACAGCAGTGTTAGATATCCAAATCTAGGTTGGCAATCCAGTTGATTGTTTAAGGTGACATGGAGTGGATGGCAGAAATACCACTGGGATATGATTGCTTGGAATATTGATCAAGTGTGGGCCCGGCACCACAGCACCATTGTAAACCCGGTACGGGCTGGCTGATCCTGAGAGTGATTGGGCACTGTATGGAAGGAAGATGATGGAACTACATTCATGCTTTTTGAGGTGCAGAACCTCTTTGAGGTAGATGGGAGGGAAGCATTTCCTGAGGGCAAGGACACCACTGGTTGTGTCTCTTGTTCTGGAGGAAGTGCAAGGTGCAGTGAAGCTCCTTGCAGGCTCTCCTTGTGCATTTGTGATGGTCACCATCTTGGCTGACACATCTGGGATTGAACTGTGGACCTACAGAATTAAAAGCATGAGTTGTTACAGCTTGAGTTAAAGAATCAAGGCTCTGTAGTTAAGGGCTATAACAATACATATCATCTGTGGATTGGCACAGAGGGGGACCTGTAATACACACCCACTCACAATACCAGTAATGTACACATTTACAAAGGAGTCAAGCACAATCTGTCCCATGTTCTGTACAATCAGTTTAAGTTTTGTAATGAACAACAAGGTCCGACTTATCATAAGAAAAGCCAAGAAAATTAGTGCACATGCTGAAATCCTGCTCTAGTCTGGCATTGCAGCACAAAACCACACATTGCTTAGAGAGGCTGAAAATAACGAGGGATGGGTTAAAAATGGCGTTTTAGCCTTAACTCTGCATTTCCTGACTGTTGTTAGCTTAAGGCAGGCCCTTAATGTTATTTTAATGTAGTTTTGGTGTGTAAATTGCATCAAAGTAGGTTAAATATTGATCAATTAAACCACAAAGCTCTAGAGGTAAGTGTCTACTGAGAAATGTCAGAACTCCAGTTCATATGTGTATTGATAGGCACAAGATGTCACTATTGTGCTTACTGCAGAGAAAACATTTGTGTTGAAATTTTAATGCCCATTATGTTTAGCCTTTCTAGAGCATGGTAAACTAATCAAAGAGCCTGCTCCAGGACATAAATCACTGCACATTATAGCAAACCTTAGATGAGATAAATCAAGGTTTTCAATCAATCCACTCTTCAGTCATTCTTTCCAGCTGCACAGAAAATATGGTCCACATTGTTCTTAGACTTTGGTAGTAAGAAAATGTTTAACATCAGCGTAAGAGATTAACAATGACAAGTTATATTGTAGAGAATGTAAAAGGGTGTTTAGACTGAAATATTAATACGTGGACTGATATAAAACTCAATAATAGATGCTATAAATCTATGATAAAATCTACTGGATTCTGCATTACATAAGTTAATAGTGTAGGCCAACATATTCAAAAAGTAGTCTGCAGTTTCAAAATATGGCAATTAATGTAGAAAGATGGGAGACTCTGTGATTGCACAATATATTATATTCTGAAAAATTTCACAGAAAATGTGTTGTGGGCATGGTAATATATGGAGTAAGTAATTATTTTTCTTTTTACTTTCATAGACTGTCTCTCTGCTTTTGAGGAGTTATGCTTCTTTTTCTCTAAATATCTCCATCGAAAAATAAAGCTGGATGATTATTTGCAATGAACAATTTATGAGTTGAATTTATCCTGTTTCTGTTCATGAATTATCCATGGATAGAATTTGATCATAAATTTGGTCATTTGAAATTATTTATTGAAATACATTCCAGTCTATGGACTCCTTTTGCACTAGAAGTAAAATTCTGAGTATTTGGTATTTGTGTGACTGCTCACCTGAGTCACATGCTGTTGTATTTCTGTTCCCAGACTGGATGACTCAGAATATCACAAAAAGCTTTTCAGATGGCTGGGTCGATACTTCAGGCACAAATACCTATTTGCATGAATAGCCGTGACTTTTCTCTTTCTGTGAACACTTCTGCAAACAAAAATTTACTGGTATGACTGTTCAAGGGAAGCGAACAAAAGAGGGTTGTGAATACCATTGAAATGAATTATGGAATGATGTGGAGGAAATTTAGGCTACATCTACACAGAGGCGGATTAAGATTTATTAGGGCCCTGGGCACAAAGAACATTTGGGCCCCCCATCCCACCTCCCTCCACGGGGCTCCTCCCCTTCCCCAGGCCCTGCCCCATGGCCTGGCCAGAACCCTGGCTGTGGTAAGAGCTGTGCAGGGAGCTTGGGCTGCTGGGCGGAGCCCTGGACCCTCTATGTGCCCTGGGCAGCGTGCCCTGGGGGGGGCAGGGACATGGGCCAGGGGCTGCTTTTGGGCTCCCTGACCCCCTGCCCAGGGCAGGTGGAGGGTCCAGGGCTCTGCCCATGCTCCCTGGATGGCTCTTATTACAGCCTAGGGGGTGACCATATGTCCCATTTTGGCTGAGACGGTCCCCTTTTTAAGCCCTGCCCTTGATGTCCCAACTTTTTTGGCAAAACTTGGCATTTGTCCTATTTACTCTTGCCAAACAATCACCAGTTGGCAAGAGCAAACAGGACAAATGCCCACTTTTGCCTGGGGCGAACAGCATGGCTCTGGCTAGCCCTGTGTCGGGGAGAAGTAGGGTTTGGGGAATGGCTTGGATTGAGTCCGAGCATGGGGGGACACGGGGGAGAGAGGGGCTCCAGTGAGTGGCTCCACACATATGGGGGGAAGGGAGGAAAGAAGGACTCTGGCAAGCAGCTCTGTGCAGGGAGGGGAGAGAGAGGGGCTCTGGCGAGCAGCTGGGCCAACTCTGTGCGGGGTGGCGGGGGGATGTGCGCTCACCACCACAGCTGGGCTCTGGCTTCTGGCCTGGCCAGGAGGTGGGGCCTCAATGGGAAGAGGAGGAGCAGGGCAGAAGGGCCTTTGGTGCAGGGAGCAGAGGAGTAGGGGGTGGGACCAGAGTTCTGGCAATCCTGCCGGGGGCCCCCAAGTTGGCCAGGGCCCCTGGGCATGGGCCCCATTGGCCCATGCGGTAATCCGCCACTGCATCTACACCACAGCACTTACAGTGCAGCTGCGCCACTGTAGCGGTTGTGGTGGACACACTCTAAGTGGAAGGAAGGGGAGAAAACTCTGTCTCCCGGGGAAGTGGTAACTATGTTGGTGGGAGAAGCTCTGTCTACACCAGCACTTAGGTTGGTATAATTTACGTTGCTCAGGGAGGTGGATTATTCCCACCCCATTGCGATGTAAATTATACCCAAGTAACCTGTAGTGTAGATAAGGTCTTAGTGAGGAGATCCTGCAGAGGTTTCCTCTGTGAAACCCTCTCCCTACCTGCAGGTTTTTCTGCAAATTGCATGCTCTAGGCTTTATATATTATGGACCAGAAACTCAGCAGGTGTACATCAGTGGAGCTCCATGCATTTTTAGATTTCAACTGCCTCAATTCTTGTCATCAGCAGAGGATATGAACCTGTAAGATTATATTGAAGAACACATCGGGCAAATTTTACACTGTTGCACCAAAGTAAATCTAAAATAACTCTTTCAGTGGCATTACTCTGGAGTTGCACCAACATAACTAATAGTAGAATCTGGCCTTCTAGATTTGCAATACTCTTGCAACAAGTGCATTCATTTACATGAGTGCAAACTGGATGTAAACTGCTATCAGATCAGAATGGTAGTGTTTTATGATAATTTTTGATGGATGTAAGTGACTAGGATAGGTCCAAGGAAAGAATGAATCAGGACCATAGACTTTATCTGTGAAAGAATCTTATCTAAAAGATAAGCAAACTATAAAAGGTCATATCCTGCAGCTTTTATTCTGTCCTAGTTCAGGCAAAGCTCCCACTGAAGTTTATTGAATTATCATAATCAACCTTTCTCTTACTTTTTAAGATGACTCTAATAAAATACATTTCATAATAGTATATAATTTATGGAGATAAGGGATTGTATTTTTATTTTCTAGAAAGTTTTGCATGCACATGCAAACTGTTGGAAGTAAATACTGTATGTATTGCCATGAACATTATTTTAAAATCATAAAAATTATGAGTTCTCTTTTGGTCTTTAAGATTTAGGTTATTTTCAGAGTAAAACCATTAGAGAAGTTACTTAAGTACTTCTCAGCTTATGGAAAGAAAGGATCCTGTTTTTTTCCCTAAGGACATTTTACAGTGCACAATGCGTAACTACACTAAATCATTATAAATTGGAAGTTTTCTGCAATATCAGCAGGGGAGCGATTGGGAGTTAATCATTATGGGATGGACATTTTTCACTGGTGCTTGGAAAAAGAAGAGGGTATTGCTCTTTATTAATTTAGTGCAGGGATTGCCAACCGAGGCCCACGTTAGTAAACTGGCAGGAGCTTGAGGAGCTAATTTGCATGAAATCCAGCAGGTTACAGCGGCTGCCATCTTAACTGTGAAGGTGCAGCCTATTGAGGCTACAGATCCCAGAATGCAACGCACCTTTATCTAAGAGAATTTACTCTGGGAGTGAGGTGGAGCATTGCATGCTGGGACTTGTAATCTCTGCTGGTCAAGCCTCCATATTAAAAATAGGAGTGGCTGTATTTTTGAGCTCCCTGGGTTGAAATTGGCCCACAAGACACCAGGCCACCTCTGGCTTAGTGAAAGATTCTGGGCTTGGTAGAAAGAAGTCACTGGAAGAAAATTCCTAACATTTTTAGATTTCAACTGCCTCAATTCTTCTACATGCTTTAGTAGTGGATCTGAAGGCAGTGCTATAAGGGCGACCAAGAAACCCCCCCAGTACACTGGGCAAATAAGGGTAAAAACATGTAGAAGTTTTGGCACAATGTACAATGTATTTTGGACAGATTAGAAAATACTCAGCTAATTAGGGGAATTCCAGTAGTGCGCAGGAAACATTTTTTAATAACCCACAATTATGTTGGGTCTCGTGTAAAGCTATTTGTTTGGCTGCCAAAATGTTTTTATGGTGTTATGCCAGCTGTAATGTTATCAGTGCACAAGCTGAAAAACTTTGATGCTTGATGAGTTCACATGATGGGAACACAAAGACAAAAGACCTTGAAAACCTCAACATGAATGATTAAGGTAAATAGACACACTGTTCTGGAATCTAATTGAAACATAAGTAACTTTTGGGCACTATATAGTTATCTAACAATTCACCTTCTAGAAAGCTGTCAAATATCCTCAAAGATATAGTGCTTTCAGGAGCTGCCTATAGAGGTAACTGACGGAGAACCTGGGTTTTGCCATCCATTTAATTTTAATGCATGGTAGGAGTCAACTTTTAATACACACACTGTATGCACTAAAAGTTGACTCCTACCATGCCTTAAAATGAAATAGAAGGTAACTTCCAGGTTCTCCATCAGTTACCTTTACAAGCAACTCCTAAATATATGTGCGTGTGCATGCATACACCGACTTTTTAGAATTGTGAGGATCACATGGGTAACCAATTCAGTCAACTTAAAAATATTAGTGCTACTTTAGGCCTTTTTGGGGTCCTTGAATAATTTCTTTCTTTTCTGCCCGCCTGTGGTTTAGTACATCATTTGTGGTGGGGCCAGTAGCAGTGCAATGGGTAGCAGAAACACCTGAAGACCCTCAAGAAGATCAGTAGAGGATGTGTGAAGGAAGAAGAGTGTATGTATGTCATCTTGGTCTCTGGTAGCTTGAGGCGAGGGAGGTAAGTGCCTTCATTTCTCATAGTTGATGAAAGCATATTTCTTTATGAAATCACTGTAAGCTTGACACAAACCAGCCAGGCTGTCTTCAAACCCCTGCTACAGATGTCCTTGAAATGGGAGTAATACTTTCATTTTGGCTTCAGGGGGCACTACTCCCCCTTCTCATCCTGCTGCTTCTTTGGCTTGGAGTATGCTGTGAAGTTCCAACTTCATCTCAGCCAGGGAGAAATACTGATTTCCTTTCAAAATATAGGAGAATTAGGAAACCTATATGTTAAATTTCACAGTCAAATCTGTATTTTGTTTATACAGTTTATAATAAATTACATTTTTGAGAGACTGGGGTAAATCACAGATAGGGTTACAATAGTGACTGATAAACCTTAAGAGAGTTGTCCAAGTACCAAAACTTCCAAGTTAATATCTGAACTCAAATAATTTAAAATCCCTTCCAACCCCACAACCTTCCAGTTCTTCAGTTTGCTCCTCTGACAAGTGTATAGCTCCTGTCACCCTCCTTTTCCAGGAACACCCTGAACAAGCTCTTAGTGGCTCTCCCCACTCAAAGCCCCCTTGCGTTCACTGATAAGGTAGAGAGCCAACCAGTTGCAGCAGCTTCTTTTTTCTGAGCTTTTCAAGGTACAATTCCATTCCTTCTCTGGCTGCCTGCTTCAGAGTGCATTGTCTATGGGATTATTTAGATATGTGAAATCCAAATGTTTGGCCCAGAAGACTAGTACTAAGATCGATGCTATCCAGTGATAGGTACCTGGTCCAAAATTTTCAAACCTAAATGCCGAAAGTTAGCTACCTCAGTTAATATTTAGGCGCTTAATGAAAAGTGGGGTGATCTTCAAAGGCACCCACAGTTCCTATTGACTTTATTGGGAGCTGCAAGTTCTCAAGATGTTTGAAAACCAGGCCACTTTTATCCAGGTGTCCTAGCATGGATTGAGGTGGCAAGTTTGAACAGTTTGGCACTGACACCTAGGTATCCTGGTGGGCACACTGGAAAAGCATAGCTATGATATCCTAGATAAATGTAGATCGTTCATTGCTAGGTCACCAGTCCAAATGTGACCTAGGTTAGCATGTCCAAAACTGATTACCTTCTGATGGTTGTTTGGTGGCCTGCATGGAATGAGCTGGTGGTGTCTCTGTAGCTCCTGTGACATGTGTACACAGCATTATTGGTACTGATTGGCATCTTTTTCTATGGTCTCAACAGAGAGGCCAGCATTTTACTGGAAATTCAACAACCTTCACACCACTAGAGATGGTCCTTCCTGAAGTATGGGGCAGGTAGTACTGCGACTGCCGATACAGAACAAGTTTGTTAGGTTGAAGACTTCGTTCTCCAAGCCGTCATTTTGGATCTTTTCACTAGCATTAAGCTTACTGAAAAATCCAGGACATTGGAAAAAGTGGTGGATGTATGGGCCTTTTCATCTGGGACTATTTAAGAATAATTGAGATTTTGATAGGATGGCAAAATTTTGACAGCTGGCTACAGGACTGAAAAATGAGGAAGTCTAAGAAATAGGAGGAGTGGGGCAATGCACAGTGTTATTACTGGATACACAAAGATTTTGATTTCAGATACTGAAAAGGTCATGTGCGGAATAAAAAAGACATTGAGTGTTATACCTACTAGGAAGAGAGCTGTGGAAAATAAAGTAAAAACTAAGCTGTGTTTAAGCCTGGGCTTGGGAGAACTGGTTTATATGCATTTTGGAATAATTTGGGAAAAAACTGCCAGGTGTGACTGTGATGACTATCACCATGACAGCTACTGAACCTTCCATGAACAGTATATCAGGCTGCATACACCTGGTGCTCTGATAAACGTGACAGGCATTACACACTCAGTTTTCCAATGGAACAGTGATTGCACAGCAGTATCCTGGAGGACTAGCTGTGAAGAGGTTAAGGGGAGTAGCTGATAATAGATGGATGCACATGATCTACGTAGGTAAAAATTTTGAAAGATGACATTGAGGTTACTGGTTTCAGAGTGGTAGCCATGTGTATATATATATCTTCCTACTGTATTTTCCACTGCATGCATCTGATGAAGTAGGTTTTAGCCCACGAAAGCTTATGCCCAAATAAATGTGTTAGTCTCTAAGGTGCCACAAGTACTCCTCATTCTTTTTATTGAGGTTACTGTCAGTGCTCCATATTTCTGGGATTCTTTTTTCTGGACCAAGTCCCTCCTAACCCCCACCTACGCTGCCTGAGATAACCCAGGTAGATAAAGGGGGAGATCCACAGTGACATTATGTCTGCTCTGGACTGCTGGAGTAATGCAAAGCAGATTTTAATTTGGAATAAATGCAGATTCCTCCAGTATGAGGGAAGACGTGCCTGGAGAAGAGCCTCCTGTAGCAGCTCTTCTTTTCCATGGCCCCTCCAGGCCCTGTCAGAGCAGGTATACCCTGGCAAAAGAGGGTGTGGCCAGAAAGCGGATGTGCTCTGGTATCTCCCAGCTTCTGAACTGATTAATTGGGCCTGGTGGCAGGTGGCATAGTATAGAGTGGCCCCAAAGTGGCTTTACATTATGTCATGGATTAAGGTTGGCACTGACCAGCTCTAGATTCAGGGAGCTACAAGGGTGACTTTACAGCTGCCTGTATACCCCTTTTAGCTGAACTTAGTGCTGCTTTGGTGCCACTGAGGCCCTGTCCAAGGATTATTCATGTAATCATCTGGGGATGGTTTTAAGTAGATATTGTTGGCCTATCATAGGCTGTGATAATGTCTGAAAAGGGAAATTCGGTTGCAATCCATTCTTCCAATTCTTCAATTCCCTTCCATTTCACTTTTTCTAACTCAGTTATTGCAGTTAACCTTATAGATTACTGTGTTTTCTTTCTCCATTTCCTCGGCCTAAGAAACTTCATGTTTCATGGAATAAGGTGTAGTGTAAAGTTAATGAGTGTAAATATATATATCCTGCAGTTCTGAAATAGGGTGATCCATAAGTGGAAGGACCATCTTCTAAGAGCAGTATTGTGATTGAAGCACAAAACCAGGAGTCAGGACACCTGAGTTCTATTCCTGCCTCTACTATATACTTCCTGTGAGACCTTAGGTAAGTCACTTGATCTCTTTGTGACTCAGTTGCCCCATCTGTATTAAGGTTGATCTGTCTGATTACATACCTGACAAAATGTAGTGAGACTCATTTAGTTGGTGTCAGATCCTCAGATGGAGTGAGCTGTAGGAGTGAAAGGTATTATTTCTGTTTTATTGTGTCTTTGAGCACATAGTATTTGAAAAAGTCACCACTACTGCTACTTTTGCTTTTTGTATAAAGGTCATCTCTGGCACTGAGATGGAAGGGATTCCTAGGTAAATACATCATCATACCATGATAGAATGTTTTTTAAATTATAGCATATCTGGTGTTTTAAGACTCGGGGTCATAGCTCTTCACCCACACAACTGAGGTCAGAATTGGGCCCATACTTTAAATATTGAGCAGCAGCGGTCCCATTTACGTAACATTATCTTCAAAAGATCTGTGCAAGAGCAGGAATGCACAACACAATGTGACCTACACCACAATGTTCAGAAAACAAAAACTTCCTATTTGTCCTTGATTTTTAAATATTTTAAGTGACTTTGATACTGATTGAAGGTGATGGATGAACAACCCTGAGGCCCTAATTCTCTATTGCCTGGCTCGTTCTGTAGTCCTGCCTGTGAAAAATGGGTAGCATTTTATACCCACTTGCCATACACTTTACACAGGTGTAACTGTCTATGCAAGGAGCAAGAAGAGAGAGCCAGACCTTGAAGCTCTCTAGTCTATGGACAACTGCAGTGCTTTAGAGTCAATTGCAGTTTGTCTCAATCCTTCTCCGCTGTGGCGAGAAAGTAATTCACACTATATATTGCTCAGTGCTTGGCTTCTACAGTAACTCCAGCAAAGGGGCAACAATTAATGCTACTTTAGGGATTTTTGTTTTGTTTTTAAATGGGCACCTATCCACTAGGAACCAGACTGGGACCATCAAACATCCATCAAATGATAATGACTTTTGCTTCTTACCAGTCTGGGCTGGATTTGACTTGGGATCTTAGTGTAAATGTGAATCAGGCCTTTTGTACTCCCATTATCCTCTCACTGAGACAACCAGTCCTTTTGGGCCTTAATTATCTCTATGATTCCAGGATTGCTGCGTGGTGTGTCACTCGGAAGCCTAGAATGTCTGAGTCAGCATAAAGTGATGGCAACAGCTACAAGCATGGCTGAGAGCTATTTTGTTTAGAATATCTCCAGATTCAGTAGCGCTAGGCCGTATGAGAACCTGATGGAATGTTGGAGTGCAAAGGTTCTGTGGCAGATGGAAAGTGACAGTTGATCAGAGAAGGTGGCAGTTACAGCTATGTGGGGTAACAAAGAAGTGGTTGTGCCTCCAGCCAGGGAGTAGCACTCTGCACAAACTCTAGGTAACATGTACAAATAGCAACACTGCTCACGTTAACACCACACATGGAAACAAGAGCCCCCACTTTTGGCTTTTTTATATGAATAACCCATAGGTGGTAGCACAGGCTTTCAGCTACTAGTTGAAATATAATCAGTCTGATCTTTCTGTTTGGTGCTTTTCACCGCTGCAGTACTGTAGCTGAGGGTTTTCCCTCCACAGATTCATTGTAGAAATTGTTGAAGATGCCTGACTTCATTCACCCCTTGCTGAAAGGAATGCTCTTTATCATCACACAGATATGTTCAGTATAAAATGTGTGGACAGTATAGAGGCTTTGGACTCAGTCTTTCAAGCGATGAAGTAAACATTGAAATCCAGGGCTTTTATAGCTCTGTAATTCATTCCACTTTCTACTGGTGCTTGGTTGTAGTTTTAACCCTCCTGTAGGTCCTGGCTAGGGAGAGGCCACAGAAGGCTGCCATGATTCTGCCTCATAGAGTATGGAGGTAGGTGGTGCTTCAGGGGTTCTGCAACCACTGTGGACCCTGAAGCCAAGCTCTGTGATAGACCACTCCAGGATTTGTGGGTTGGCCATAGGAATGGTGAGGGCATGGTGTCAAGGTTTCTGATCTGCATGGATCAGCTGGCCACAAACTCTGCACGTGAGAAAGGTGCAGCCAGTCACTACTCCAGCCTCTGACTTTAATATGTTACCAAGATTACATGTTACGGAAACTCTTGAGACTAAGTATTCAAGTTCAAGCACTTAATCTCCTAGGACATCTGGCATGTTTGTAAACTTCCAGTAGCTATTTATTAAAGTGTTTATAATTCTGGCATCCTTCTTACCCGGCAGATGAGAGGGAAATTTCAATCCAAGGGGGTTGCCACTATGTTGCAATAATTGTTTTTTTCTGTGCATCACTGAGGTTCTGTCAATCAAAAAGTTAAATGTCTTCAGTATTCTGTAGGTGCATGTCATGCTTCAGGGAAACACTGGCACGCTGAGTGTTATGACTTGCCCAGTAACTGCAGTAGGGATAGCTTCACCAGGAATCAACAGAGGTTTATCTGTACTGCAGGCCTTTTCTTTTTTGGAACATTGAAACAACTTGTTAAGTTCAGAAACTCTTAACTAACATACTTGGACCAAATTCTGTTCCCTTGCATATGAATGTGCAGGTCCCAGTGAAGTCAACAGGCACTCTGCCTGCATCTGAGATCCGAATCTGGTTTACAGTAAAATTTAAAGAGATATACACTACATTTCAAATTTACTGTTGCCTACTACAGATTTAAAAAAGAATGCCATTCTCAATCATTTCAGTTGCTGCTCACAATCAGCAAATTTTTTTCTCATTTTTCATTGCTATATTTTCTGTATATAAGTTTAATAAGAGTATAGAAATTGAAATTAAACAATCTAACCACATGGTTTATTGTGGGTTTTGTAAGGCAATGTCAAGATATTTTACAAGCTTACAAAATTACATTTATTATGCTCCAGTCATCTGGCAGACCATAAACACCCCTTAATATTTCTGTTATAGGACTGACTTTTTTTTTTCAAACCTTGATAGGGAATATGAGTTTGTCTGAAGAATGAGTGTATTAGCCTGGACATCTTTTCATTTTCCTTTAATTTGGCCTGTTTGGCCTTTAGGAGCTGTTCCGCCGACATCTGTTTTTTCTTTGCTGACACCATTCAGCCAAGTAATCAAGGAAAAATCTGCCACTACCTTTGACTGTGCTCTCTCTCTCTCCCTCTCTGACTCTCAAACGTGTGTGTGTGTGTGTGTGTGTTTGGAAGTTACAAAGGCGAATAGAAGAAAATCTTCAGGAGCAGAAACCAATAATAAGAAAACAACAAGGATGAAGGATGAAGAATAAACAAGCCCTAAATATATAATATCAGAATAATAAGGGGTAAATAAAGAAAAGGACCAAACAAAAGTGCAGTTCTAAAGACAAGAAATATAAGGATAAAACTCTGCTTCTTCTCACAAAGCCTGAGTAAAAAGGCATTGTATAAGACCAAGCTGAAATCTGAAGGGTGACATAATCCTTCTCAGCCAGGAGATGTAAGCTATGGAGCCCATAGACCAGTGTCTTGCTGTAGCACTTATATGACATTTGTGGCCAGTGAATCCCTGCTCTAACACTAATCACTAGATTCAGTGAATACTGATCCCTGTCATGTGACAACTATTGTAAACCTCACTCAGACAGATACTGGAGCCAAGAAATAAGATCCAGTCTTGTAACAGCACTCTCGTGTGCCACTTGTTTAATTCACATGCAGTTCGCAGATGACTAGACTGAAAACAAACACAAGTATATGTCAAATATAGACAAACACATATCCCACATCTATGGGGAAACCTATAGTTAATGCTGTAATTTGCATGGTGCTGTTATTTGGAGACTGGAATGAAACACTTGACATGAGCAAGTCCACAAAGTGAGTTATTTCTTGATGGAGAAAAGGGCCACAATGGCAAGTCTGAAGTTAAGTTCAAAATTTAAGAAGAAACTATATGAGAGTGATTACGCTATTGTCTCTGTTAAGTCTCTGAACATGCCCAGTGTGTACTATATGTTTCCAGAAGGCTGAGTAGAATCAGACTGAGCTGAGTGCTTGTGTAGTTAATAAAATGTACTGTTTTCTCTGAGTGTTGCCAACTCCTCCGGATTTTATTGTGAGCTTCATGGTATTTGGCATTTGTTTGTTTGTTTTAAGCCCCAGCTCCTGAAGATGTGATTTTTGTGAGAATCTCAAATTTCCTACAAAAAACGGTAAATTTCTTTCCCTTCTGGGAAAATCAGACCCAGCAATGCCCAGGAAAAAAATTTGTATTACAATGAGAGAGTTTGAGGCATATTTTATAACAAAATGGAATGTGACTGTTGACCACCATTTTTGCTGAGTCGCTAGGTCTGTACTTAGAACTCTCAGTAAGAGGCATCAGTTTGGGGGTTTTGATGGAATTCATAGCAGCAGATGAAAAATATATGGGATCTAAGAAATGTCATTGTAAACAGTGAGAGTTTGGCTCAAACTGTTTATAATGAATTTGAATAATAAGTCCCATGCAAATACAAAAAACATCTGGACAGAAAAGTCCTCCACATAAAAGGGTAAAAAAAAAAATGAATAAGGTCTGCATTAGAGAGCTTAACAAAAGCTAGGGCACATAAGGAGATACATGAAGCAAAAGGATATAACAAACCTAGGACACAACAGAAATGAAAAGCTGTTGTGCCTATTTAACAGACTATAGAAAATATGGGGGAAAAAGGGTTCTCATAAGATGGTGACACAGTAAAATATAAAACACAAAAAAGGAGAAAGTCCAAAAATTGGGCCAAATCCTGACCTATGCAACTCCACTTTCTTCCCAGGGTGGACTTCTGTGGGGCTGTATGGGATTTAAGTTAAGGCAAGTTTTGGCCTAGTGAGTACTATGTTAATGTTTCAAATACCACAAACACAAGTTCTTGCAAGGGCCGGGAAGCCAATGCCAAATACTGTTAACTGCTCATCAGGTTTAATATTCCGAGGCTGGGATACCTGCCAGGGGAACATATGAGTGAAGCAGACGAGAAAATATTTGTTATTTAGCCATGCAGCAAAGTATCTTCACAGTTTTACAAAGTGAAAGCAAAATCGAAACAAATGGAGGTACAAAAGAACATAGAAAGGTTAGATGAACTAATCAAGTTGATCGAGTCAGTTGTTATTCTTGATAAACAAATTTTGTTTTTTATTTTTCAAGATCTCTGTGACCCAATCTGAACTGTGAAAAATGGACATTCTAAGCCTTTGTAACAAACTTTCCCTAAATGACACACAAATATTAATACTGTTGTTAACTTAGCTTCTCACATTAATAAAACATGAAAGCTGCAACCCAGCAACTAGCTCTTCTTTATTATTATATTTTCATCAGATAGCTAGACTTAAGGTGGGTTCTGCCATTTCATGATTGCGTTAGATTGTATATGTGAACTACTAATACTAAATATGTACTGCAAAGCCACACAGAACTCCAGTGTAAAAATCTGTAAATCCTTCACTTTATTTTTCAGCACAGATATCTCTACATAGTTCATTATTGTGTAGAACTCTTTTTGCTCTCAATATCAGATTCATAGCAATTTGTTTCAGTTGCTTTTCAAAAATGCTGACCAGAATAGAGCCCAGAGACAAAGATTAAGCCCAGATAACAAGAATCAGAACATCCAATAGTATTAGTAAAGTCTCCCCCAGAATTTTCAGTTCCACTCAAGTCTAATCAAGTGTCACAGTTTAGACTAGTTTCCTACCAGGGACTTTGATTTGATAGCTTAAGTGCAGGGGACTGGACTAGATGACCTATTGAGGTCCCTTCCAGTCCTACATTTCTGTGATTCTATTTTATGAAATATAGTTAACATTAATAACTAAAACACACACAAGTAAAACTCCAAAAGCAGCTTAAACATAAACAATTCAACTACTAATGGATTGAACCTTATCACCCAACAGTACCCAGAATGCCACTGGACAAATATACAAATATCGATCCAGACTGGTCTACTACGTGTTTTACACATTCACTCGTGCTGTGCTGTCAATATTTTAACAAGAAGCTCCCATAAGAATGTCCTCTTTATCAAACTCCATGCAGTAACCAGGGCTGTATGTATAAGGGACATAATCTATAGAACAAATACCAAATCAAGGTGTTAGACAATGGTGTTAAGAGAGGTAATCTGCAATTGCAAATATTCAGGGAAGGGACCTATATAGAAATGTAATTTAGAATCAAACTGATGAAGAAAAACAGGAGACAGGCCAGAAAAAAGTATAAACCTAAGGAAAAGTAATCCAGCCCAAGAAGATAAAATAATGTTAAGCTTTTAAACAAATAATAAGCTCAAGAAGAATCACTGATAGTGGGATCTTGATACTTTAGCTTTGTATAGTCTCCATTTCAAATGTGGGTACAGGGCTGGAAGGTTTAAGGAACCTATAAATTCATAGAATGAAACTGTCATTAGCCCAGGTTTCAGATTAGCAGCCGTTTTAGTCTGTATACGCAAAAAGAAAGGGAGCACTTGTGGCACCTTAGAGACTAACAAATTTATTTGAGCATAAGCTTTCATGAACTACAGCTCTCTTCATCGGATGCATGCAGTGGAAAATACAGTGGGGAAATTAGCCCAGATGTGTATCTGCTTCGTTCCTGGCTCAGGCCATGAACGTTTTGGTTGCTGGGAGCTCAGCAGTCTGCACTGTTCATGCTGGACAAGCCTAGGGTGCCCTTGAGCCCGGTGGTAGAGGTTTAAGTAATGCGAGGGTTATTTGTCTATTGTTAATATATGACTTTTTAAAATGCCATCTGCCACTTGCATTCCTCTCCATCCTTTACACATACTAGTTCACTGCTATTAGGGTATTGAGTGGGTTAAATTTGCTTCTCTAAAGTTGCTGTTTTGTAGTCGCCTGGTGGTTGATGATGATACCCAGCTTTATATCTTCTCATTGAACCCATAATCGGCAGTATTCTTGCTTTCCCAGTGCCCGGCTGAGTTAGGGTCCTAGATATAAACTTGCTAGTTTAGGCTAATCCAGACAACATAGAGATGCTGATGGGCGGGGAAAGCATTTTGAGGAACTTAAGGAGGTTACAACTGCTCCCTTTTCTGAAGAGATATTACTAGTCTTCTCTCAACTTCTTGGGGACCTTACTAGATCCATCACTGCTCCTGGATTGCCAGATGACAGGTGTGGTCTGAAATGACTTTTACCATATTCAGCTGGTCTTCACATTTGTAACTTTTCAACTTGCTGCACTTAACCTTGCCTTTGTTACCTCCAGGACTGAGTATTTGGCTTATGATAGGGCTCCACTGAAGAATCTGGAAGCTTTGGTGAGTGTGGAATTTTGGCTGATTGCCTCTTAAGTGAAGTAGGCCAATAGAAAAATACAACTCCAGTCCTGTGTCCTCTGTACTGGCTCCCAGCTCATTTCTGGGTATAATTCAAGGGGCTCATTGTTTTCTATGGGGTCTTGAATGACCCTGGACCTGGCATCTGAGAATGTCCCTTGCATTATGCCCTAATTGTAACAGTTCTGCTCCACCAAAAAGCAATTCATGCCTGTGCCCAGGCTTGATTAACAGGTGGCTGGAAATTATCAGGAGATAAGAGATTCTCTGCTCTGGAACTTACTTCCCCCGACAGTCCCCAGGACTTCCCAGTTTGGTGGGTTTCTAGAAGCAGTTCAAAATGCATTTGTTCACTCTGGCTTTTTCACTGCTTAGGACCGCCACCAGAGGCTATGTCCTCATCCAATGGGAGAGAGTGCTGGTAGCATGTATTGTATTACTTGTCTGTTTTGTGATAAATGCTGGCGACCCTTGTTTCTTTTTAATCACTGTAACACATGTGGATACCACAGCAATGGGCACACTCTATCTTCAATAAGACTGGGATGTTCAAAGTGGCCTGGTGGGGTTAGGTGCCCAAATCTCATTGACAAATCAATGTGAGTTGGGTGCCTAAATCCCTTACTCTCCTTAGAAAACCCTAGACTAAATGTATAAATAAAACAAATAAGTCCTTTGTATCCTGCTACCTGGAGAAAAGTCCAGGGTGGACTTGGTCATATGATACTCATTATTCAAAAGATAGAAAAGAGGTCTGAGTATTCAAACCCCTAATCTCCCTTCTTAACAGGCAGGAATGCTTATGTTCAAGCTGTTGCATAATTGCCCATCTCTAGTTGACAAACAATTTTAGCTGCATTTTCAGACCTAGTACAGGACTCCATACCTCCTTACTTCTGGCAGTGTGTGTCACTGACCTATCATAACACATGTTCCTATTGCTGTTTCCTTCCTTCTCCTCCCCTGGTTTTTCCCTACTTTTGTCGCACTGCCAGAAGCTGGGAATGAGTGACACGGGATGGATAACTTGATGTTTACCTGTTCTGTTCATTCCCTCTGGGGCACCTGGCATTGGCCACTGTCTGAAGACAGGATACAGGGCTAGATGGACCTTTGGTCTGACCCAGGATGGCTGTTTTTATGTTCTTACTGAGTACTGCAGCTTATCTAAATTATGACTGTTCAGGGCAGGGATTGTCCTCTGTGTGTACAGCATCTAATACAACAGGGCCCTGATCCTGACTAGTTGCTACTATAATACAAATAATAAATAATAATAATAGTACAGCATGACGGTGAGATTTAAGGTCTAAACTCTACAGTGACATTAAATCTGTGTAGATGTAAACAGATAATATAAGGTGCCCAAGAATATGCAGTGTACTTCCTGAATTTTGTAGGACCAGTAAAACTTGTTTTCTTGTGAACTGCAAATGGTTCCCACTGTACAGCTCTTTAAATCAGCTGTTAATAGCTTACACCTGTTGCAAGCTTACTAAAATCAATGGAATCACACAGGGTTTAAATCAGCACAGAATTTGGCCCAAACTGATGTTGGGACTCTGTGCTGAGTTAAGTGTAAATTTAAACATTAACTTTCAGCCAGTTAAGGAGACACTGAAAGTAAATACTCTGAATTATCTGTAGACAGTGAGAATTTCTAATCTCTTTCACAACATTTAAAAGTAAATCTGAGGGGACATAGGGGAGGGAGGGTAGAAGTGTTTTAGGTCTAGATGGAACAGACACTGTATTTAGCAGGGCACTGAGTAGGTCAAGGAAATAAAGTGATCTTCTTTCTGCTCCATGCATTATTATCGCAAACAACAGCCAGCTGGCAGAAAACAAGTTTTAATTGATTGTTGTTATTGATTTTACAGGAAGCACAGCAGAAGAAATACAACTTGATTTTCATGAGATAGAGTGACCTGAAAAATATAAGTGAAAACAGGGAGGGAGGGAAAGCCCTGCCGTGTTTTGGACAATATTGTGCTCTTCTGTGCAGACATAAAAGCTCTCTCCATTAACTTTCTATTTATGTATTTGGATCATATTGATTTTCTTGTTATACAATCTTCATTTGAAATTTTTATTCAGATTGTGGATTTCATGCTGTCAGTGCACAGATCAGAGGCATTTAGTATTGATGGTAATTTACATGCATCTCTTTCTCCCTCTCTTCCCCTTAGTCCCCACCAGTGTGTTAGGTTTTGCTGTAGAAAAAGCTACACTTAGGTTGCAAAACGATTTGCATCATGACTTGCTCTTTTCAGATGATCATCACTTTCTGGAAAACTTTCCTATCGGTGTCCCAATGGAAATTGTTTAATCCTACCTTAGTCTGCGAGAATCCAGATTTGATAAATGTTACGTGCTCAGGAGAGATGGGGATTGATGTGAAGGAGAATGGAATGATGGCTTTTTAGGGTGAGGCATTTTGCCCTGCAACTTTACTTTTCAAAGCCCTGATCCTGCAAAGAGATGCATACAGATAGACCCTTGCACGCATATTGAGGCCTGCCTGCTGGCAGTCTCTATATAGGGAATAGAACAGCAGTCATTTGAGTTAGCGGCCCAGAGAACTAAACAATTGAGGGTTGGCAGCAGGGTGTTTTCAATGAGTGGACCTCAACTCTGGCAATTATTTCTCCTCTGGTCTGGCAACTTGGATTTTTTGATCATCAAGGCCTATCTATTCTCCCAGAATTTCCCAGGTAATAGGTGAGTTGGTTGAAGTGTGAGTGGGTTGTGAGGGAGGATTTTATCAGTGATAGATAGGGAAGTTTTTGTGGCTACTGAATGGGTTTTAAAGGGGATGATTTTCTCGGGAGTGAGTTGGGAGTGATTTTAATAGATGTTAATTCTATGGAATTTATGTGGTATGTAACATGAAATTGAAGTCAGTGGGCCCTGTGTGCAAAAGAGGTTGTTAGTGCCTTGAGTTTTGCATAAATGCAAAATTTATACATAAAAATTAATTCTATCAAATAACAGCATCATTCTACAGATTTTTGCAAAATGGAAGAGCTTTTAAAATGGATTTTAATGACCATGGCTACTGTGTTGCTAGCTTCAAGCATTCAAAGATCATGAGTCACACCCCAAAATCATGAGATTCACTTAAAAATTTAAAAGGGGATTTAAAATAATAATATATGTTGGATTCTTTTTATTTGTCATTCGGTGTTTGAACCATTAGGGCATTCATGTTTTCAGGAGTTTCTCAGTGACAATGCGGGCTAGAAAGTTTTTTACCCCCAGTGATAGTTGACATTCTCATGTGATAACATGACTTCAGAAGCTGGGGCTTTAAGAAAAATACCCACTGTCACAAGTCCTTGCAATAAAATAGAGAGTTGGGGTTATTGGTTTTAAAGCAAAAGGGAAGGTAAAAATTATCCTCCATGTTCTGAAATGAACTGCTTTCTGATGCTGCTCTTTTCCAATAGAAGCCTGCTATTACCTGAGAACTTTTTTCAGCAATATACTTTCCAGAATGATATAGAAGAAAAAAATTGCTTTTGCAGCATCCACCAGACTTTCCCACCAACCGATCTGTTGTTAACGTGCAGGAAATCCCAATGAATGCATATCATTTGGTGAAAGAATGACAGCAGACACCACAGCCATCCTTAGCAAGCATCCACCTGCTCCCGTGGTGTCTTTTTAAAACAAGTTCAGCTTACCTCTTCCCCTCTTAGTTTTCCTTTGCTTAATTGCAGGTGATGATTAAAAAAAAGCCTTCACCTGTTTGAGTGTGCTTTCATCTTTCTCAGACAAAGCAGGCTTGGGCTTGGTGCTTGATCTGTGGCATAGTTAGGGCCTTTGGTATTAAAGGCGTTGGGATAACCCTCAGGCTTTTAAGGTTTTAGGGTTAAATTGATGAGTGTGTATAAAATTTGCTTTGTTGTTTGGCAGAGATTTTCAGCATTTGTTATTCTTTTTTTTTTTAGTTAAGAAACCATGGGACTATATTATATTCTTCAACTGCCTCTTACCCATTAAATAATGCTGTCAAATAGAGACATCTTAGACTTGCCTAGAATTTATGATTTGTTGTATTGCCTTTAATCCTAGCTAGCTATCTAACCTAGCTACCCATCTGTCTATCCAAGCTGCCAGCTAGCTTGCTAAAAAGATGCCTGTCTGTCCATCTACCAGTGATGCAAGAACACGAGTATCAACCTCAGAGAAGACAGTTAAAAACCACGGCACAAACACCAAGTTGGTTGTGAGTTCTAAACTTAGATCTCACCAACCATCTGCACCAAGTGCAAACTTCTCAGGCACATTGACAACCTTAACGCAGGGTCACGGTCCGTCTCTTGGGTATTCCAATCTGTTTTGCCACCCAGGTGAGCGTATCACTGTGATAGATATAGTTTTACACCAAGAGTCACAGCAACATTCAAGTTACTCCTAATCCCAGAGGACCAGTCACTTACCCCAGGTCAATTGTGCGTTAGGTCTCACACCAAAAGGATGTAGCCAATCCTATAGTACACTGTATGAAGATTTATTAAATAGGAAAAGGAAATTAGAGAGTTATTTACAAAGTTTAAACAAGCAAATATAGACACAAGAATGAGCGTAGTCTTAGGTTTCAAAAGGTAATATAGGTTTCTATAGCTTTATTTGTCCTTTAGGGCTAACCCAGGCTAAGTGTCAATGACTGAGTTGTGGGTGGTCTGGCTGAATCTTTGGAGCAACAGTCTGGCCTACCAGTTAGAGCTGAATCCTGTGGGGGTAGGGTTCTGGAGTGAACCAAAGGTCAGAAGCAGGAGTTAGAAGCCAAAGCCTAAGATGAAGTCATAGTCAGAAGGCATAGCCAAGATTCAGAGCAGGCAGTCAGAAGCCAAAGCTGGAGCTAAAGGGTTAGCCAGAGTCACAGTCAGGAGGTGTAGCCAAGGGTTAGAGATGGGAGTCAGAAGCCAGGATGGAGTGGTTCTGGAGCAGGAGCAGGTACAGGATGGGCTGATGCTGGAGCAGGGCTAGAGACAGGGACAGGACCAAATGCACTTGCATATGAGGAGGACACTGAGCAGCCACTGGATTGCTGCTGCTACTGAGCTTAAGTATTAGCCTACTGACTCCTGCAGCCAATAAGACAACTTCTATCAAGGCCAGGGGCACTCATTTGTTTGCCAGGATACAGGCACTGCTACAGGCTGGCCCCTGACAGTACCCTCCCACTCAAGGTCACCTCCTAAGGGCAGTGGGATCTGGTTTCAGGGGATATTTGGTGGAAGGCACAAATGATTTCTGGAGCATGGATGTTTTCTAATAGTTCCCATGATTGATCTTTTGGTCCATAACTCTCCCAATCAATCAGATAATAAAGTTTGCCTCAAACTTGCTTGGAGTATAGGATTCCCCTGACCTTATACTCCTTTTGACCCTGGACATCTACAGGAGGTGGTGGTGAAGTGAAGTGCCAAGGAAAGGGATTTTCTACATGGGGTTTGAGAAGGGACACCTGAAAAACTGGGTGGACCTTTAAGGATTCTGGCAACTGGACCTAAATGCTACAGGATTTATTTGTTCTGTGATCTTAAATGGGCCTGGGTACTGATTGTCCAGTTTGGCTAAGGGACTGATGGATTTGAGGTGTTTGAAGGACAGTCAGACCTTATCTCCTACGGACAGAGTTGTTGTGGCTTGCTGTTTTTGGTTGGCATGACTTTTGTATGCCTCCTTGGCAGCTTCCACGTGTTTGGTAAGCTCCTGATGGACCTGATGAAGGTGGTCAACTAGATCTGCTGTGGTGCGGACTGCGGAGTCTGTACTTACAGTAGAATGGAAGTGAAAGTGAAAACCATGGTTTGTGTAGAATGGACTATGTTGGATGCATGAGTGGAATTGTTGCACACAAACTCTGCATATGGCAGGACGGTGACCCAGTCGTCTTGACAATAATTGAGAAAGCAACGGAGGTATTGCTCAAGGATCTGGTTCACCTGTTCTGTCTTCCCCTTTGCAGGTGATAGGAGCTGCTTACCTCCTCAGCCTAAGAGTTTGCAGAGTTTGCACCAAAAATGGGAAATTGAATTACAGACTTTGATCTGAGACTATTCAGGTTGGCAGTCCAGGAAGCTGAAAAATATTATCTAGAAAAATACAGGCCATTGCCAGGGTGGTTGGGAGAGAATGAACAGAAATAAAGTGTGCCATCTTAGTAAGGAGATCAGTGGTGATGAGGATGACAGTACAACTCTGGGAGTGAGGTAACCCTACAGTGAAATCCAAGGATACCTAGGATGCTGGCCAAGACGGGGTAGGCAAAGGCTGGAGAAGACCAAGCAGTTTGGCACATGGACACTTGTTCCAATAGTTCGATCACGTGAAGTAATGTACCTCTTAATGTCAGTCTAGGTCTTGGGTCTTGGAGCGGCAGAAGTGGCTAGCAACCAGGATATCATAGCACATCTTTAACACCTCAAGTCTGGCAAGGACTGGGTAATGGACATCAGGTTTCTGTGTGTTGTCCCCCTAATAAAATTGGATGGGCTTAAAACAGTAACCCAGGGAGCCTCATCTGACTCAGTGTAGTTGTCCTTGTGGGACAGGGTATCTGCCTTCCTATTATGTGATCCAGAGCAGTAGGTGACGATGAAGTTGAATCTGGCAAAGAAAAGTGACCATCAAATCTGTCACTGGTTGAGATTACAAGCAGTTCTGAGATTTTTCCAGATTCTTGGTAAAAACCTCGACAGGGAACTGAACTCCTCCTAGTAGGTGTCTCCATACTTCAAGTGCTGCCTTTAACTCCATATTCCTTGTTTTGTTGAACAGAAGGTGCAAGGATGGAGTTGATTACAAAGGCTAGTTGGATGTGACAGAATGGCTTCTACAGCAAAACTTGAAGCATCTCCGTCTGTCAATGTTCCTTCCCCACTCTGAACTCTAGGGTACAGCTGTGGGGACCCTCATGAAAGACCCCCTAAGCTTATTCTTACCAGCTGAGGTTAAAAACTTCCCCAAGGTACAAACTTTGTCTTGTCCTTGAACCGTATGCTGCCACCACCAAGCGTTTTAAACGAAGAACAGGGAAAGAGCCCACTTGGCGACGTCTTCCCCCAAAATATCCCCCCAAGCCCTTGACAGGACAAGGAGTAATGGTCTCAAGTTGCAGTGGGGGAGATTTAGGTTGGATATTAGGAAAAACTTTTTCACTAGGAGGGTGGTGAAACACTGGAATGCGTTACCTAGGGAGGTGGTGGAATCCCCTTCCTTAGAAGTTTTTAAGGTCAGGCTTGACAAAGCCCTGGCTGGGATGATTTAGTTGGGATTGGTCCTGCTCTGGGCAGGGGGTTGGACTAGATGGCCTCCAGAGGTCCCTTCCAACTCTGTTATTCTATGATTCTGTGATTCTATGACCCGCTTTCCTGGGGAAGGCTTGATAATAATCCTTACCAATTGGTACAGGTGAACACAGACCCAAACCCTTGGATCTTAAGAACAATGTAAAATCAATCAGGTTCTTAAAGAAGAATTTTAATTAAAGAAAAGATAAAAGAATCACCTCTGTAAAATCAGGATGGAAAATACTTTACAGGGTATTCAGATTCAAAACATAGAGGATCCCTCTAGGCAAAACCTTAAGTTACAAAAAGACACAAAAACAGGAATATACATTCCATCCAGCAAAGCTTATTTTACCAGCCATTAAACAAAAGGAAATCTAACGCATGTTCTAGCTAGATTACTTACTAACTTAACAGGAGTTGTAAGGCTGCATTCCTGATCTGTTCCTGGCAAAAACATCACACAGACAGACCAACCCTTTGTCCCCCCCTCCTCCAGATTTGAACGTATCTTGTCCTCTCATTGGTCATTTTGGGTCAGGTGCCAGCTAGGTTACCTTAGTTTCTTAACCCTTTACAGGTGAAAGGTTTTGCCTCTGGCCAAGAGGGATTTCATAGCACTGTATACAGAAAGGTGGTTACCCTTCCCTTTATATTTATGACAGCCTGTATGGTAAAGAGCTTGGCAGGATCCGGGTGTTCAAGAATGGAAGCTGAGGTAAAAGATTTCTTTAGCTGATCAAATGCAAACTTTGCCTCTGGCAACTGAACAAAGTGAACCCCGTTTTGGAGAAGCACAGTTATCAGG
This sequence comes from Eretmochelys imbricata, assembly GCF_965152235.1. NCBI lineage: Eukaryota > Metazoa > Chordata > Testudines > Cheloniidae > Eretmochelys > Eretmochelys imbricata. The sequence goes on from NC_135573.1 coordinate 250,459,818, forward strand.
GCTATTAGGTAAGAGAATCCTTTGATACAATGCCTGGAGGAATTTGAGGCTCCAGGCATTTTGGCAAGTTCAGAAACTGCTGAACACCTCTTACATCCTTTGCGGCATTTCACCTAGAGGTGGCAGATATCTTTTGTGATTCCACTTTTAGCCCTTTGGAGGAAATGATATATCCAAGGAACTCAACTGTGTCTTTGTCAAACTCAATTTCTCCAGTTTGGCATAAAAATGGTTTTGGTCGAGTCTGCTGAGAACATGGCATGCATGTTGTTCGGAGACCATCTGATTTTCAGAAGGAACAAGAATATCATCCAAATAAATAACCATGAATCAGTACAATATGTTCTGGAAGATATTATTGACGAAATGCTGACTTGTCACCAGAGCATTACTTAATCCAAAAGGCATAACTAGAGAGTCAAAATATTTGTATTGGATGCAGAAGACAGTCTTCCACTCATTGCCCTCTGTGATTCAGACCACATTGTAGGCCTCACAAAGGTCCAACTAAGTAAAAATCTTGGCTGAGCACAGCCTCTCAAAAATTCATTAATAAGTGGCAAAAGGTAAAGGTTTCAGACAGTCACTTGTTCAGAGATCAATAGTCAACACAGCAGTGTAAGGAGCCATCCTTCTTTGCCATGAAGAAGATTGGAACCACAGCCTGAGAAGTGGAGGGTGAATGAACACTTTCTCTGGGTTCTTGCAGAGGTATTCCCAGAGCATCTTCAATTCAGGTTCCAAGAGGAAGTATGTGCAGCCAAAGGGGATCTCAGCTCTGGGTTGCAGATCAATTGAATAGTCATAACTGTGAGGGTGGGGTTCTCTTTTTATTGAAAACATCGGTGTAATTCCAATATTTAAACAGGATTCCTGAAGCTATTGAGGGAGGCACAGGAATGGAAGCAGTTGCCTTCAGAGTACCTCCTGCAATATCTGAATTCACAGGTATGTGGCAGAGATTGCTGGGGGCTGCTGGTCTGGGACATGGTTTTGGGAGGCAAAATTGTCAGCAGAATTTTAACACAAAGCATGCCATATCTGGCCCCCAGCAAATGTGTGGATCTTGGGTGGTGAGCCAGGAAATACAGAGGATGATGGGGGATTAAGGTGTATGGATTAGGCCAAACTGTAGAAAGTCCTGGTTATCCTGGAACATGGTAACAAGCAAGAGTGACATTTGATGAGTAGCTGGGTCAGAGGAGAGGAGGGATCCATCAATAGAAACCACCAAATCAGGGATGCTCTTTCACTGAGTTGAAATATTGTGAACCCAGCGAAGTCCAAGTCCATGAAAATGTTGGAGGGCCCCGAGTCCACGAGCGCCCTCAGCTCTATCTCTGCCATGGTGGAATGTTGTAGCCAGAGGGGCAGTTGGAGAATGATTGCATATGATTGGAGAATGTATATTCCTGTTTTTGTGTCTTTTTGTAACTTAAGGTTTTGCCTAGAGGGATCCTCTGTGTTTTGAATCTGAATACCCTGTAAAGTATTTTCCATCCTGATTTTACAGAGGTGATTCTTTTATCTTTCCTTTAATTAAAATTCTTCTTTTAAGAACCTGATTGATTTTTCATTGTACTTAAGATCCAAGGGTTTGGGTCTGTGTTCACCTGTACCAATTGGTAAGGATTATTATCAAGCCTTCCCCAGGAAAGGGGGTCATAGAAGTGTACTCTATAGCCAGGGTACTGGTAGAGAAAGGGAGATTTAAGGTTCTGGAGTGAGGAGGGGAACACAGTCTCAGCCCGGATCCCTTTATTGGGTATGATTTCTGGAGTCTTTCTGGTTGAGACATGGCCTGATTTTTAGCAGGGCATCCCACAGCATAGTGTCCAGATTCTCGCCAATACAGGCATAATCCTGAAGCATGACCCCAGACCTCAAGGCCCCTGTGATGAGAATGTGGAAGGGGTCAGGAACCTGACTCTCTTTCCAGGTGGTGTTCAATCAGGCAATCATCAATACTGATACACAACCTGACGAAGGTGTCCAGGTTGGGCAGCAGCTCCACTTGTGCCAGATTATCCTTGAGTTCCTCGTTTAGGGCATGTCGGAAGTAGTCACATTGCACCACCTTGTTCCATTTGGTGTCTGCTGCCAGGTGCCAGAACTCCACAGTTGGTGATGACCTGTTTCCTGGATGTAGCCCCCAAAGCACGTACTTGGTGGGCTGCATGTGATTTGGATTGTCAAACGCAATTGCCATGGCTTGGTCGTACTCTTCAGACTGCCCAAGCAGGGTGCTAAAAGTTTCCAAGGTGGGAGATGCCCAGGCCAGGGCCTGCCTGGTTAGCAGACTAATAATAAACTCTACTTAAATCTGATCAGTGGAGAATGACTGGAACCATAGTGTGACAGAAGCAGCAGTGGTTCATGAAACAGCAGAACTTTCTACGGTCTCCGCCAAACTTATCTGGTATTTGAATCTTCAGCTCCCTAGAAGTGAGACAGCAAATACAGGTGAGATGGCTTGAATCTGCAGGATTCCCAAATTGTCCAGCAGGGGCAATGCTGCCCTTACAGAATCCATCTAGAGGGCTGCCCTTGTTCCATCTTTGGGACTGCTCAAACTGTTAACAGCTGAGTCGTGGGTGGTCTGGCTGAATAGTTGGTGCAACAGTCTGGCCTACCAGTTAGAGCTGAATCCAGCTGGAGTGAAGTCAAAGCTCAGAGCTGGGAGTCAGAAGCCAAAGCCTAAGCCAAAGGGTAAGCCAAAGTCGTAGTTAGAAGGCATAGCCAAAATTTGAAGCCAGGAGTCAGAAGCTGAAGTGTTAGCTGGAGTCACAGTCAGTCGCCCAGGGGCAGAGACTGGAGTCAGAAGCCAGGATGGAATGGGGTGCTGAGTCAGGAACAGGCACAGGCTGGGGCAGGAGCAGGGGCAGGTACAGGCTGGGGCTGGAGCATGCATAGAGACAGGGACAGGACCAAGTGCAGGTGCCAGGGGAAGAGCACTGGACTGCTGCTGCTACTGAGTTAAAGAATCAGTCTGCTGACTCCTGCAGCCAATCAGACAACTTTTATCAGGGTCAGCTGCGCTCATTAGATTGCCAGGATACTGGCTCTGGTGCAGGCTGGCCCCTGACACTAAACAGTTGGGGATTTCTTGCTTATGCCTAGAAACACCTTGTCCCCACCATAATCCAATCAGCATAGCGATCCTTAGTTCCTTTGGTTTGGGGGTTTTATCCCCCTAGTGCCATGTGCTAGGAGCTGCAAACCCAGCTGATAGGAGGAGTCCACTTGCATGACTCATCTTCACAGGGAGGAGAGCAGAACTACACTAAGAGTCTTTAGTCCTTTTGTTGACAGTTTCATAATCCAGCTACAAGGAGTTTCCAGTTGTAAGACCCAAATTTAGCCTGTCTGGTATCAATGTCTCCTTTTTCAGGAGGGGCGTAACAATTTCTATAGAAGAGCTGCTCTTCACACTAATTAAAGTCTCTCTCCTGAATGAGGATTCATACAAACACAGAGGTTCATAATGCAACTGCTCAGATATTACATTACAAATATGGAACACAGATATTACAAGTAAGATTAATACATGGAGCACCTCACAAACATTCAATAAATTCCAAACAATACGCTTTTTCTTATAATTCTAATTCCTATTCTATCAATATTAATCCACAAGTGAGTCAGACAGATTCCAGCTATGTATCCATCAGTGTCCAGTTGAGACATGGGGACCCTGACATGAGCTGACACCTGGTTTGCCAGCATCACATCTATCGATCTATCCACATATGATTGTTATATCAATATATAAATTGCAGGTCCATCTAATAAATTGAATTTTTCATGCACCTCTGAACCACTCACCTGCACTCTGCCCTCTAATCTGTCTCTTCTGGCTTGGGTTCTAACATTTCAAAGCAATTCAAAGCCTTTCCTTTTTTTTTTTAAATCAATCTACCCCAAACATATTTACTCTCCCCAAAATGTAGAATTTTCTGCCCCAAAATTAAACTGTCACAAGACCAAGTTGAAGCAATGTTCTGATCTTGACCTTTGACAGGTTTAAGGCTATGCCACCCATCAGTGCTAGAAATGAGAGCTTTATATTCTTGGGAATAGCACTCTTGAATTTCTAGTTGATATACTAATTGGCTAGCTATAATCTCTCTCTCTCTCTCTGAGCCCTGCCTTTATCTCACCATCATATGAAAAATCTTTATGCCACACCATCATATAGTCCCTCTATATAAAACCTCGACAAAGTTTCCAAATGTTTCATAAAATGGTAAGGGCCAGATTATGGCTGGCCTCCATGGAGACCCACAAAGGAGAGAGCATATAAAAAGACTGGGAGTTACATGGAGATGGAGAAAGACCAGAATGCAAGAGGCAGACTGTCTTAGGGCTGTTAGTGATGCTGGATGCTCTTTGGCTTTGCCATTCATCCCTTTCTGCACTGGCCGGCAGAGTGCAGCCACCAGATGGGGGAGTACACGCTACATCCCTCCCAAAAAAGTGTAAGCACATCTTCTCTACACAGCCCCTCGCCCCTCAGTTAAGGCTGGTCTACAGTTTGCAGTGAGGTTGACATAAGGCAGTTTATGTAGACCTAATTATGTCAGTGTCTACACTACAAGCCTTCCTCCATCCGATGTAAGCCCTACTACACCGACATACTCACTCCACCTCCACGAGAGGCATAAGGCTTATGATGGTGTAGTTAGGATGACTCCGTGTCTGTGTAGGCACTGGGTCCCTTATGGCTGTTGGCCATCTTGTCAATTTCATAGAAGGAGCTATGAAATTGACAAGAAAGCCAGGCTGCTAGAGCACAGCTGCCTGCAGCTCCCAGGATCTGCGAGACTGTGTGCTCTGCAAGAAAGATTGCCTCCAGAGACCATCCCTGAGGCAGTGCCCCTCTGTATATCCACACCATAGCTGTCACCTGCTAAATACACAGTAGACCCCTGATGTTAAGAACAGATATATTACTCAGCTTCTCATATTAGATACTAACACAAGGGTATTTCATGAGACGTTGTGCCATCATTAATCTAGCTGCATGTGATATGGATTTTCTTCTAAATGTTGCAAATTCTGAGTTTTAAAATATGTATTGTCTTCCAATCCCCAGGCCACATCCTGCATTTGTTCCACTCCCAACATTCCCTTTCATGGCAGCGTGAGATTGGGGTATGCCAGGGATGCAGAATTGATCACTAGAAGTGAGTAGAAAACAGTTTTCCGGTCCCATGAGGGTTTTCAAGATTTTGAACATTTTTCCCGTTGCAAAAAGTTGAAATTTTGAAAATTTTCACAAACTGATCAAAACATTTTGTTTTTATAATTTCAAAATGTTTTGTTTTGATTTCAACTTTTATAATTTTTAAAAATGTTTTAACCTTTATTTCATTTAAATGTCTAAACAAAAAGTCATGGAACAGAATGAAAGAAGGAACAAAATAATTTGAAATGAGAAATTTGTCAGAAGTGACCCTTTCCTGGGAAGTTTTGTTTTTGACTAATCAGCATACTCCAATGAAAAAAAAATTAGTCCCGACCCGCTCTACTGAACACTACATCTATTCAAGATATACAGGATTATATATCCTTCTGTTCATAAAACACAGACCTTACCACTTGAGCTAAGGGAGAACCTTCTTTGGCCTTTACCAGTAAGTGGCCCATAACACCCAGCTGAGAAATTCTGACATCATCAAGTAAAGGGCAGTGATATACATATGCACTATCCAGTTTGATATAATGCGCTAGATTGGATAAGTTGTAATAAGGGCATGCTTTTTTCCATGTGTTATAAATGAAACCTATGTATTATACCATGCAATTTACAACGCTTAGAGATAAATTCATGAAGTTTAAGTCCAGAAGAGACCATGATGATCATCTAGTTCGACCACCTGTGTAACACATGCCAAATTATTTTACCCAGCATTTTATGCTTGCATCAAATCCATATCTTGAGGTTGAACTAATTCATAATTGATTTTAGTATGGCTTTTGACACAGTCCCACAGTCTCATAAGCAAAGTAGGGAAATGTGATCTAGATGAAATTACTGTAAGGTTGGTGCACAACTGGTTGAAAGCCTGTATTCAAAGAGTAATTATCAGTGATTCCCTGTCAAACTGAGAGGATGTATCTTGGGGGCAGGGGATCCTGCAAGGGTCTGTCTTGGGTCTGGTACTATTCAATATTTTTATTAACAACTTGGATTTGTGTCACCCAAAGACTGTGGATGACAGCAAACTGTGAGGTGTTGCTAGTACTTTGGAGGACAGGATTAGAATTCAAAATGACCTTGACAAATTAGAGAATTTGTCTGAAATCAACAAGATGAAATTCAGTAAAGACAAGTGCAAAGTACTACACTTAGGAGGGGAAAATCAAATGCATGACTACAAAATGGGGAATAACTGGCTAGGTGGTAGAATTGCTGAAAAGGATCTAAGGGTTATAATCAAACTGAATATGAGTCAACAATGGGATGCAGTTGCAAAAAAGACCAATATTCCGGTATTAGCATGAGTGTCATATGTAAGACATAGGAGTAATTGTCCTACTCTACATGGCACTGGTGAGGCCTCAGCTGGAGTACTGAGTCCAGTTCTGGGCACCACTCTTTAGGAAAGAGGTGGATAAATTGGAGAGAGTCCAGAGGAAAGCAATAAAATGATAAAAGGTTTAGAAAACGTGACCTATGAGGAAAGGTTTAAAAAAACCTGGGCATGTTTAGTCTTAAGTAAATAAGACTGAGAGGGGACCTGATAACAGTCTTCAAATATGTTAAGGGCTGTTTTAAAGACGACGGTGATCAATCGTTCTTCATGCCCACTGAAGGTAGGACAAGTAATAGGCTTAATTTGCAGCAAAGGAAATTTAGGTCAGATATTAGGAAAATCTTTCTAATTATAAAGTTAGTTAAGCACTGGAATAGTCTTCCAAGGGAGGCTGTAGAATCCCTGTCATTGGAGGTTTTTAAGAAGAAGTTAAACAAACACATGTTAGTCTCGATATACTTGGACCTGCCTCAGCACTGGCAGCTGGACTAGATGACCTCTTGAGATTCCTTCCACCCTTACATTGCTATAATTCTATGGTTCTGTACTTTTTTAGAAAGAATCCAGTCTTGATTTCAGCAGGGCCAGGATTTCACCCAAATGCTTCAAACGATGGAGAATCAACAACATCTTTTGGTAAGTTATTCCAGTGGTTAATTGCCCTCACTTCACAAATTACACCTTGTCTCTAGCTTGAATTTGTCTAGCTTCAGTTTCCAGTCAATTTAAAATTTTAAATTAGAGCCCTCTACTATCAAACGTCTTCTCTCTATATAGGTAGTTTTAGATGATGCTCAAGAAATCACTTAACCTTCCCTCATAAGTGAAATAGATTGGGCTTCCTAAGTCTTTCCCTGTAAGGCAGGTTTTTCTTTGAGTGATGTTCCTACGGGTCCTCCACTGTAGGTGTCACAATGCCTCCTGTGCCTGGGATCTTGTGGTTCTGTCCTGAACGCTTTCCAGTTTTTCAATATCCTTTTTGAAGCATGGGTATCAGAACTGGACACTGTATTCCAGTAATGGGCTCACTAATGCCGTAAACAGAGGTGACACTACTTCCCTACTCCTACCTGCTTATACATCCAAGAATCACATTAGCTCACTTAGCCACAGCATCTCATTGGGAGGTCATGTGCAGTTTGTTATCGACTATGACCCCTATGTCCTTTTCAGAGCCAGTGCTTCCCAAGATACACTCACGATACTGTAAATGTTTGTATGCTTTACATACACTTAGATAAATACTCTTTAGATGTTATGTAAAATAGTGTTTGGCAAAATTTTTAAAAAATGAGGAAATGTGTGATGAAATATTAAAAACTGGATTTTTAAGCAAATAGGGGAAATTGTTACCAGCTGTGATTACTGGCTGCTAATTTGCCACTCTGCCCAGTAAAGAAGACTTAAAATGTCACATCTTTCCTATCCCCACCTCCACCAAAAGCCTTTGGGCCAGATTCTCTCTTGACCTAAATCCTTCCACTGAGTTTATTGGGCATGAATGAGATGTCCAGCCTTTGGGGGCAGAATACAGGGCTTTGTTATTGCTCTTCAGCATACAGAAATTTTATATTTTAGCTCTCTTTGGCATATTTTATAATAGTCTTCTTATGATCACTAAAGTTTGTCTTTCATATTGTTTAGTTTTTTGCATTGATAACTTGGGTAGGGTATTTTCCCGTCTTTTGCTTATATTTACACTTTCAGTTACTACATATCCAGCTTGATCATATCATTTGGAAAGCATATGGAGAAAGTAGTGCTCATTTACTCAATCAGATTTAATCAGTTTGGATGAATTCCAAGTACTAAGCATTAATCTCACTTAAACCAAACTCTTGATAGTTCATCTACTCTGAGTATTCATGTCAAAGACATAAAACAATCTCCTTTAATGCCCACAGTACTTTTTTAAATAGAGCCCTCACCATCTGTTAATAAAATCTGCTTTGTACTGTTGGCTGTGTTTTGTGGAATGTGTCAGGGGCAAGTTTCGCTTTCCTTCCAGTTTTTTTAAGGCTTTTTTCAAAATTATATGAAAATTATGCAATACAGTAAGAAGGAATTAGTCACGCCTTGGCAGAATCTCCATTACCTTGGCTTACATCAAAGGGAGAGAGAAGTGTGGTCCTTACAAGTTTACAGCATTCCTTTGTCTTGGAGTTCCACTCTGTGATGACAACTAAATTGGACACTGATATTTGCCTATTTTTCAGCATGTGTGTGTAAAGTACACTGACCTTGCAGTTGACTCTTTTACAGCACCTTTCATCATGGGCCCAATCCTGCAGTCTCAGCCCAAACTCCCTGTTGACGTTAATCAGTCAATGGGGAGTTCTGCCTGGAAAAGGACTAAGGCCTATTATTGTTGATTCTATCTGCCTTTCAGCTTTGTAGCTCTATTAATGCTGCAGATGAGAATATTGCAAATAGAGACTGTGCATAGAATCATCATTTTGGAATGAAAGGGCTCATTACTTCCAATAGAATTAGTGAGAACTGCAGGAGTGAGCCCCAACGTAGTGATATGATAATCATATTTTTAACTTTAAAGCACTCCTTCCAAAGCACCCAAGCTGCTTTCAAAAAAACACTTTTGCAGTAAGATTCTATGTATGTATGTATGTATGTATGTATGTATGTATGTATTTATTTATAATGTGAGGAGATATGGGATGAGATGGATTTCATGGGTAGAGCGTGTTTCATTCCTTAGGACCCCCATAGCAAAGACCTGATTGCTTATGGACTAAAGAGATAACACTAGGGTCCTCAAATAGTGGATAATAGCTAAGCTGCAAAACCAGACACAATACAAAACCAGATACATAGACATAACATGTTAGGGTGGGAGCATTTTTTGCCTTCCTCTGTGCCATGGGGCATGGGTCACTCGCAGGTTTAAACTAGTGTAAATGTAACTTGATGTTTTTAAATCATGATTTGAGGACTTCAGTAACTTAGCCAGAGGTTATGGGTCTATTACAGGAGTGGGTGGATGAAGTTCTGTGGCTTGCAATGTGCAGGTCAGATTAGATGATCATGATAGTCCATTCTGGCCTCAAAGTTCTGAGTCTATGACCTGGGAAAGGAGGGGGAAGAGGAAGCATTAGGTGGGATGGAGGTCTGTCATTCTCTGAGCCATCTCAACATTATTTATCCATATTTATCTACAAATGGGGTTCAAATATCTTTTAATTCATATAATTGCTCTCAACAGCAATAAACTGTTCTTTCTTTGGATGCTAACTCAGACAGGTCCAAATACCATTACTCTATTCTGGACATAAGCCTACTCTTCCATTTTTGTAAAATCATATGTGTGGTGATCATGTCAGCCCTCAAGAACCAAAGTCTCTGTGGTGGAGTTAAACCCAGTTCAGCAGGTAAATAACCTAGGATATAATTTTCAGTTAAGGTTTGGCTTCTGGAGCTGAGCACTATTTAATGCTTGTGTCCACATCTTTCCACAGCTACCTGGCTGTTGGATAGTCCAATAGCATGTCCATCATGGTTCGTTTTTCTTTGTTAACATGCCAACAACTATGAGAGCATAAGGCCTTTATCTTGTGCAACCTGTATGGCATGGAGTACACTTTGAATAGAATGTTTTGTTTTTTGAAGTGTCGCCTGAAATCTAGAGAAGCATTTTTAATGTTATGTAAAGTGCAAGTCATTTGCCTTTTTGTATTTTTCATTATCTGTTTCTTTATGAAAATCAATACAAATTAATAAAAAAATAAAATAACCAGTGGCTGGTGTTTGAACACAGACATTTATGTACTAAATCCTGCTCCCATAGAAGTCAAGGGGCCCTATGGGTGAGAGGATCTGGGCATGAGAAAGTGTGACAAAGTGGGCAGGTTATCAAGGAACTAGTTACAGGTGCCTGATCCTCAGACTGCCCTAGACCAGTCAAAAGGCTGCTCTAACTTATGACAGTTGGCAATGGTCCCTAAAAGACCATACGCTGGCTGTGAATTGGCAGAACAGAGCTCGGCTGTGCCCTGCCCTGACACATACCTTTCCTCTTCTGATGTGTCCTCTTATGACAAGGCAAAAGGATATTGACTTTATGTCAGTTGAGATGTCCCCTGGTCAGGGTAATTCTCCGTCTGGCAGCTGCAGCCATATTTTGGAACCAGTGAGTTCCTTTAGTAGTGCAGGACCTCAACTATTTGATTATCTATTTTATGAATGCCATTGCCCAGAACGTACACAGTGTTGTTGTAGCCAGGATATTGGAGAGACAGAGTGAGTGAGGTAATATCTTTTATTGGACCAATTTCTGTGTAGCTCGAAAGCTCGTCTCTCTCACCAACAGAAGTTGAGCCAATAAAAGATATTACCTCATCCACCTTGTCTCTCTAATTGCCTGGACTGTGAGGAATTACAGGGGCCGGTTCTGCAATTGGTACACTGTAGTGCAGTGCACACACATAAGTCCCCTGTGTACTGACAGAGGTGTATTTCTCATTATGGACAAAGATCCATAGCAGGTGTATTTATTCCTTGCACTTTCTTTTAGAAACCAAGGTAAAACTCATTTGTGCATGCAAAGTGGGCAAGGCTTTTTTTCCCTCACTCAGCATGTATCAACTCTATTTCTAGTCTCTAGGGAGCACTACAGTAGGAAGCCAGTGACATGAATACTGATTATGATTAAGCTATTAACACTGGAGCTGACTACATCTTACAGGCATCCTGTCAAAGTGAGCCATTTATCCAGCCAGGTTTTAAAAAACTGTCATCTATCTCACCTTCAATTTTTCCTTTAGATCTTCTGGCATGCAGAGAGTTAAAAGAAGGGCAAATTCTGCTTTCATTTAGATTGGTGAAAATCCAAAGTAACTCTGCTGAAGGCAATGGAATTATTCCAGGGAAACTGAGAGCAGAAACTAGCTTAGATGATGACGATGATTGATTGATTATTTCTGTTCATTTATTTCTGATTTCCAAAATATAACTTCATCATGCATTTCACTAGCAGATGTGTAAATAATAAAATACAGCCTGGAACTAAATTTGGACTTGATGTCACAATAGCCAATTTCTCCAGCTATTTTATTAGCATCGTCTTAACATTTGTTCGTTTGCTTGTAAGTTTTTTATATTTGGCTTTAATGAAGCTTTGTATCTTCAGGCTCCTTAGCTTATGTGCATACCAGAAAATTGCTATACATCTCTAATAATGGCGGGGAGCATGTAAGCTGGTTTCATGAAAGCTGTGCAGAACTTTTGTATCAAAGCGAAAAATAAGGAGAAACATCCCTGACTTACGGCTTTGTTACAATCTGGAAATTGAACCTAGTTTCACCAAAAGATACATCAAGGATGGAAAAGCCTTGGAGAAGAAGGATCAGCAAATTTGCAGATGATACTAAACTGGGAGGAGTGGTAGATACACTGGAGGGCAGGGATAGGATACAGAGGGACCTAGACAAATTGGAGGACTGGGGCAAAAGAAATCTGATGAGGTTCAATAAGGATAAGTGCAGGGTTCTGCACTTAGGACGGAAGAACCCAATGCACAGCTACAGACTAGGGACCGAATGGCTAGGCAGCAGTTCTGCGGAAAAGGACCTAGGGGTGACAGTGGATGAGAAGCTGGATATGAGTCAGCAGTGTGCCCTTGTTGCCAAGAAGGCCAAGGGCATTTTGGGATGTATAAGTAGGGGCATAGCGAGCAGATCGAGGGACGTGATCATCCCCCTCTATTCGACATTGGTGAGGCCTCATCTGGAGTTCTGTGTCCAGTTTTGGGCCCCACACTACAAGAAGGATGTGAATAAATTGGAGAGAGTCCAGCGAAGGGCAACAAAATGATTAGGGGTCTGGAACACATGACTTATGAGGAGAGGCTGAGGGAACTGGGATTGTTTAGTCTGCAGAAGAGAAGAATGAGGGGGGATTTGATAGCTGCTTTCAACTACCTGAGGGGTGGTTCCAGAGAGGATGGTTGTAGACTATTCTCAGTGGTAGAAGAGGACAGGACAAGGAGTAATGGTCTCAAGTTGCAGTGGGGAAGGTTTAGGTTGGATATTAGGAAAAACTTTTTCACTAGGAGGGTGGTGAAACACTGGAATGCGTTACCTAGGGAGGTGGTAGAATCTCCTTCCTTAGAAGTTTTTAAGGTCACGCTTGACAAAGCCCTGGTTGGGATGATTTAATTGGGGATTGGTCCTGCTTTGAGCAGGGGGTTAGACTAGATGACCTCCTGAGGTCCCTTCCAACCCTGATATTCTATGATTCTGTGATTCTATGATGATCCAGTGATTAGGGCCGTGGACTAAGACTTGGGAGACCTGGGTTCGCTGCACCATTAATGATGATTTTCAATGACTTCTGGAACACTAGAGAAGTTCCAGAAAACTGGAAGAAAACTAATAATGCACCAATATTTTAAAGTGGGATGACCTGGTAATTATAGGCCCGTCAGCCTGACACTGATCCCAGGAAAGATAATGGAGAGGAAGATACAGGGCTTGATTAATAAAGAACTAGAGGCTAATATAATTAGTGCTAATCAACATGGATTTATGGAAAATAGATCCTGTCAAACTAACTTGATTTCTTTATGAGATTACAAATTTGGTTGATAAAGGTAATAGCATTGAAGAAATAGACTTCTGTAAGGCATTTGACTTGATACTGAATGGTATTTTGATTAAAAAACTAGGATGATATAAAATTAACATGGCACACATTAAATGGATTAAGAAGTGGCTAACTGATAGGTCTGAAAAAGTAGTTGTAATGGGGAATTATCATCGAAGCAGGTGTATATCTAATGAGGTGTATATCTATAGGGATTGGTTGGCCCTATCCTATTTAACATTTTTATCAGTGATATGGAAAAAAATATAAAGTCATTACTGACAAAATGTACAGGTGACACAAAGATTACGGGAGTGGTAAATAATGAAGATGACAGGTCACTGATAGAGAGTGACCAGGATCACTTGATATGCTGGGCAGAAGCAAGCAATATATGTTTTAATGTGGCTAAATGTAAAGAACCTTCCTGTGCCGACTGACAAGGGGGTACAGAAGGATACAGGTACCTCCTGATTCTGGTATGTACATTCTGGTTCACCAAAGAATGTCATGTGTGGTCTCATATGGAAGCCAGTGTCACACTGATCATTAATATAAATAAGAAATGTACGTACATGTACTATGCAAGGAGTTCTGTATCTGTACCAGAAAATTATGTTTTTAAGCATGTAAAGGTGAGCATGTTAGGCTATGTCTACGCTATGGACTTTACAGCGGCACAGCTGTACCGCTACAGCTGTGCTGCTGTAAGGTCTCCCATGTAGCCGCTCTTTGGTGGCAGGAGAGAGTTCTCCTGCCAACATAATTAAACCGTCCCCAGTGAGCGACGTTAACTGTGTTGGCAAGAGAGCATCTCCTGCCGACATAGTGCTGTCCAAACCAGCACTTTTGTTGGTGAAACTTATGTCAGTTGGGGTGTGGTTTTTTTTCACACGCCTGACTGACAAAAGTTTTACTGACAAAAATGCTAGTGTAGACAAAGCCTTAGACTGGTTCCTCCAGACAGGAGGTAAGAAATGTATCTCTCTGTCAGTTTGTAAATTAAGCATTGTAAGCAAACACAGTGGATGCCTGTTTACATACGAAGTGAAATGTTAACAAAGAAATGTGAAGTCAACAGGCAAGGAGCACATAGGAAAAAACAAGCCATGGGGGCTTATCCTGTCTATGAGCAAAGACTCTGGGAGTATTTTTAGACAGCAAAGAAGTCACTCCTTCATCCTGTGCCTAGGAAGTAAACAGACAGTGCATTTGCAGTCACAAAAGCAGGATCTCAGCTAACTTTGGTTGAAAACACTGCAGAGGACTCTAGATGTGATAAACTTCTTTAGATAGGACGTTAACCTGTTAGCTAAGTTTAGTTTCTAGAAAGTGTTATGATTTTGTTTTTTATGTAACAATTTGTTTCCAGTATTCTTACTCACTATTACTTGTTTGTTTGATAATAAATTTATTCTTGTTTTCACTGAATATATCTAACTGCTGTATTGCTAAGCAAAGTGCTGGTCCTCAGCTGAATATTACAAGCTGGTGTGTACTGTTCCTTTGGGAGTAACAGACCTGGTAATTCTGTTAGTGTCCAGTGGATGCAGGGCTGGACACTGCAGTGAATGCTCTGAGGACTTGGGAGATGTGGCTATTGCTGCCTACACAGAGAGAGTGAGGCCTGCTGGGGTCTGGAAGGCAGTGCTTATGTTGCCAGAGGCTGGTGGATTCAGGGAACTGATCCACAACACTCAGACCCGACTTCTTCATACTAAGGACAAGTGGTGGTGAGGTGCTGGGAAGTGTCACAGTATATACCTAGGAACAAAGAATGTAGGCCATACTTACTTCCTGGGAAGCAGTGACTCTGAAAAAGATTTGGTGGTTGTAATGGATAATCAGCTGAGCACAAACACTCAGTGCAATGCTGTGGCCAAAAGGGCCCATGAAATCCTTGAATGCATAAACAAGGGTATTTTGAGTAGGAATAGAGAGGTTTTTCTACTTCTGTAGTTGGCACTGGTGTCACTGCTGGTGTCCACAGTTTAAGAAGGATGTAGATAAACTGGGGAACGTTCAGAGAAGAGCCACAAGAATGGATTAGAAAACATGCCTTACAGTGATAGACTGAAAGAGTTCAGTTTATTTATTTAGTTTAAGAAAGATAAGTTTGAGGGGTGACTTATCACAATCTGTGGCTATGTTTACCCTTGGACAGATACCCAAGGACTGAATCATGTTCATGTTCATGTGTGTTTCTTATACCCATGCCCAAGCATCCACACATACTGTGCTGGACACTGGTATAAGGCTGTGTACAAACATATACCTGCTTCCATGCTGCTGCTGTAGGTACATGACATTAGTACTACCATTTCAGGGGCAGTATCCCAGGGTTCAGTGTGTCACAGGGAGACACTCTAATAATTGATTTGGTGTGTTTTGTTAGTACTCTCCCCCACCTTCATACATTTGCCAGTAGCAGTTCCTGTTGCCCCTCACTGTTATTCCCTACAAAACTGGGTGGAAGACATGGAGCAATAGGATGATGATCTTGTCGTGCTCCCGCTTCTTATTGTGGGGCAAATGGTTATGCACTGGAGTAGGTGCTCAGTGAGATACTGGATGGAATTTGGGCAGCATTTTCTGACCAGCTGAAGATAGCTGACCTTGAGGATCAATGACAATTCATTCAGCTCACACTGTACAGATATGGTGAATGCCCGTGTTGTCACAGTATGCCCTCTGATTGACTGTTGCTTCTGTTGCAGGAGAGCCAACATGGTGTGCTGGGGTCATATCATTCTGGAAATCTGGGATAACCAGCAGTGGCTTCAGAATGTTTGAATGAGGAACCAGACCTTCACGGAGCTGTGTGATGAGCTAGCACCAACTTCCCAATGCTAAAACACTTGCTTCTGACAAGCCATGCCGTTTCAAAAGTGGGTTGCTATTGACCTGTGGAAGCTGGCTATTCCAGACAGCTATAGGTCTGGTACAAACCACTTTGGGGTTGGAAAGTCCACCGTCAGGGTCATGGTTGTGCAGCTTTGTGAAGCTATAAACTTTGATTTACTCATGGGTGGCTCCATAAGAAAAGTTCCAGAAATAATTGGTGGATTTGGGAAGATGATGTTTCTGAACTGTGCAGAGGGCACTGATGGTGCTCATATCCCAGTACTTTGCCAACCACAAGGGGAACCTGAGTATGTAAAATGAAAAATGATATGGTTCTGTATGATGTGTCTGTGCCAACTGTTATTTTGGGGAACCCTGCATACCCACTCCTGATTGGGTTTATGAAGCTGTACCCCAACATCAATGAATATGGAAATAGGGAATTCAATTACAAGTCAAGGTGGCTGCAGAATGGTTGTGGAGTGTGCATTTGGTAGGCTGAAAACTCATTGGTGCTGCCTGCACTCCTATCTGGATGCCAATGTGGCAAACTCCATTTGCATAATTGTTGCCTGCTGCACCCTACATAACATTTGTGATGGTAAAGGGGGGTGTTACTGTCCCAAGTGAGCTCAGGACAAGTTTGGGATTACAAACTCTCTACAGACAGCCAGATCCCACCAAGATGCACACTAATTCTGGTTCCCAGCAGGCAAGGAAGATCAAGGATGCCATATGTGTACACATCTTGGCACATCAGGGAAGCAGAGGATGACATCAGCCTGTGCCAAGGGACACCTTCACTTCCTGTAAATATGCTGGAAATACACACAAGTGTAAGGCTCCATGGGTCTAGAACCCAGACCCATAGAGTTACCAGGCAATTAACATCTCCAGATTGACAGCCAGTGGCACCTGTAATCCCCCCCTCCACTTCCCATGACCCGCTGTGGACACAGACCATGGAAATTTCTAACTGAAGGGTTTGACAGGCAGCAGCCCCCCTGGCTCCTGATTGGCTCCCTACCCAATATAAACCCAAAGGTATTCAAGGAAGTGTACAGGCAACAGTGCAGATCTTCTGTAGCTGCCACAACTGTTCCTGTTCTATGCTCTTGAACTGCTGGCTTGACTTCAGCTTGATTTGCGTTCCAACTCCAACCCTGAAATCTGGCTTGGACTCTGACCCTCAGTATCAACCCTGGCCTGGAACTGAGTACAAACTCCTTGGCTACTCCTAGCCACAGGTTTGCCCTTGTTTTGACACTTGGCCCTGAGTGCCCTTGTTGGGATCCTGACATTGCGGGAATATTGGTACGTACTTATGGAGCTACCTAGCTTTGTGAGGGTTTTGTTCCCCTGTAGCTGAAGGTCATTACCCATTTGTTCATGTGACATTGCACATATTAAAAACAATTGTACCAGGGCACCTCCATTGGATTATCACCTTGAGGTTGGGTTTCTGCTGTAGAGGTTGGTAGCTGAGTCATGGTCATTGTTCAATGTTTTTGTCTTCTTTAGAAACCTGTCTTATCCAGACCACTTAAACTTTTTTACCAAGCTTATGATGGTTTGTTTTGATGGGGTAGGGTAGGGGAAAGATTCCAACCATTGTGTTTTGTGACTTTTTACTGTCAGCAGTGCTAAATGCAATTAACAGTTGTTAGAGCACTAATCCCTGATATGACTGATACTGCTTAAGGGCCTGGGGAGGTGGGGGTACTGTACAAGGCACTCTTATTGCTGATGTATTCCCTCTTTTTTGTTGTTCTTTGGTTTTGATTTTCAACATGTTTAATAAAGCCACTGAGAAATTAATTGACCCCTTTTGTAGTTTTAGACACACATGAAAAACAGGAGTGCTTTTCGAAGCACATAACATAAACTGCACTTCCCCATCCCTCCCACGTATCAATTTAAGATATTTCTGAACCCTGGGGAGGAGGCTTATTTGCCCTATGATGACACCAGAGTTTTACACACCATTCCATTAAATGATGTAGGAAGCTTGTGGCCCATTCAAGAATAAAAAATGCCTTCAGTTCATCATTAGGATGGAAGGCCAACACACCATTAAACAAAGCATAACATTTGCTGAAGATATGAGGTAGAAGGCTTAATGGGAAGATTTTGAAATCAGAACAATGTATTTATACTGAAGGAATGGTTCACAACCAAGAACACCACCCACAGTGTGATGTTTTTGCACCCATTTCCTTCTCTGCCTCATCAGAAGGGGTGAACGATGGAGAAAAATGACTCTTGGTGAAAACCAAGGATGCTTCGTGCGAGGAGTTCCAGGGGCCAGTACATGGGGGTGGTCCGGGACTCCTGCAGGCTCAGCATTCTCTACTGGGTTTGTCAGGTGGGGAGTTCATTGTAACAGGATTCCTGGCTCAGCAGTGCCCTGAGCAGCAGCCAGACGAGGAGGAGGAGGACAAGGTAGTGGTGGTTGATGGGCTCGTTCTGGGGACATGGCAGCAGGTGGGCATTGCACTTTTTTGGCCATCAATTCAGTTAGCCTTTCCATTAGGGAACGCTCTTGTTCCCTATGATGTGCCTCCAGCTCCAGGAACTGGTGGTTCATAAATGTCTCTTCCTGCTGAATACACCACTCTTCCAGAGCCCTGAGGAATTCAAATTGCTCCTCGTGTCTCCTGTCCATCCCTATTATCAGCTCCTCCAGGGTTCATCTCCATCTACCTCTGCTCCGTCTGGGGTGCTGCTCCTGCCTTCTTGATGGCATGGTTTCACTTTCAGGAGCCAAAAAGGAGAGCATTATTTTTTTGGACTTGGAACAAACTGAGAAATACTCCCACATGACATTACTTTGCTGTAGAAGGCCACAGTTGTGATACTTTTCATCATTCCAGGAATGTAACTGTCTCACTGTCCTTGGTTCTCAGTCACCTTTTGCAGATTGTGAGGAAGGAGCAGAGTCTAGTAATGGTAAGAAAACTCAACTAGAGTTTTTAGCAATTTAAAATGTTTATACTGTCTCCATGGGGGTGGAAGAAGGTGAGGTAATTCCTTCCAGGGGCTATGTTACCAGTTTACAATTTCTTCCCTTAAGGCTGGCCAACTTTTCAAGAACATGGTGATTTCCAGAATACCAGAATGGAAAAGAGAAGTGACTTTTTAGTTCTGTGGAAGAGATCTGGCAATCTGTGTTTCTGTTAATGGTCACCCCTCTACATATTGCTGAATGGAAGAGTTTGGTCAGCTATGAAGGTGGTCCTAACAGGTTTGCACTGCTTGTGAACCTGAAGAATCAGCTGGAGTTCTTGCTGCAACAGAAGTTTGCTGAAATATGCTTACAGGATTCGCAAAAAGAAAAGGAGTACTTGTGGCACCTTAGAGACTAACCAATTTATTTGAGCATAAGCTTACAGGATTGGGATGCAATTTGTTTGGAAATCGACTGCTTTCTCAGCTAGCATACAGAGATTTCATACAAAAGGAGAGTGAACCACAATCCATCCCCCATCCCACCCCTGGCTTCCCCAGAAAATCTTACCTCTCTGCCTGCCTAACAACGGTGAAATGGACAGGAAAGAAAGAGACACATTGCAACTTCATTAGATTTCCTGAAGATTCAGCCCAGCACCACAACCCCTTGCCTCAGACAACTTTAAAGGGGGCACTGCACTCTTTTTATCTGACCACTCATCCCTTCTCCTCTGGACTTGTGAAGTAATAAAGACAGAGACTGCAAAGACTTTGTGGTAATCTTCCAAGGGAGAAAAGACTACTGTAATTAACATTTCCTTAGACCAAACTGTGGGTTGGGACCCCAAAGTGGGTTGCAACCCCATTTTAAGGGATTGTCAGGGCTGGCATTAGACTGGCTGGGGCCCAGGGCCCAAGCCTGAGCCTCACTGCCCCAGGCCAAAGCCTGAGCCCCACCACCCGGGGCTCAGATGTCAGCTTCAGCCCTGGGTTGTGGGGCTCAGGCTACAGGCCCTCCACCCAGGGATGAAGTCCTTGGGCTTTGGCTTTGGCCCCACAGCCTGTAGCAGTGGGGCTCAGGCTTCAGTCCCCGCTCTTGGGGTCATGTAGTAATTTTGTTGTCAGAAGGGGGTCATGGTGCAATGAAGTTTGAGAACCCTTGCCTTAGACAACTAAGTTTTCTACAACATCTTCCATTCCCCAACCTGGACCTTTTCAAAACTGCTCCACCTCCCCTGGGACCTCCCATTGCTGCTTGACTGGTGGCTGGGAGGTGCAGAGACACAGAGCAACACTGATTTTTCTTTTATGAAATATTTGAAAAAAATAGCTTCAGAAACCAAATGCATAATTGCGGATAATCAGAAATCAACAAAATTAGAATCACTGTCTCACTTGAAGCCCAATATGGGGTGGAGAACAGCAGGAACTGGATGGAGGAGGGAAGTTAGAAAAGTTTGGCAAGGGGATGGCGCATAGATGCCTGACAATGCTGTGGCTTTAGTATTGCAGTTCAAACACACAGAGACTTATGGCATATTATCGAGGGAGGAAAAGTCAGTGCACCGTAGTTCAAACATGCTTGATCTTAAAATTTGGAATTTTAGCACCAGAATAAAAGGGGATGTTGGTGGGGAGGCTGGGGGCAGGGAGAGGGGGGCATTGTAATTTACCAACCTGGGGTTCGGGTTCCTGCCACAGCTTGAGGTCCTCCTCAGGTTCCTCATGGCAGGGCTTCTTCACCATACACCTCTGAGTAAAGGTGCAGAATCACATGCTTCCTCATCCTCTAGGTCTTCTAGAATATCCTCCACAGCCCCTGCCACCTACTCACCCTGGCTCTCATCAGTGTCCTGTTGGACAATGACAACAAAGGTGTTGAGGAGGAGATCATGAGCCACTTCAGACTAAGAACTCAGAGCCCGTGACAGCACCCAGTCAAGCTTCTCATATAAAGAGGCATGTACAAGGAGCCATCCCAGACCGACTGTTGCTGTCTTTGGCCTTCCTGTACAGG
The DNA here is from genome assembly GCF_965152235.1 of Eretmochelys imbricata. Classification (NCBI taxonomy): domain Eukaryota; kingdom Metazoa; phylum Chordata; order Testudines; family Cheloniidae; genus Eretmochelys; species Eretmochelys imbricata. The sequence continues at coordinate 250,480,764 of NC_135573.1, forward strand.
AGCCTCAAATACCTCATACGTTCACGGCACTGGGATGGAGTCAGCTGAATGCCTGCCTACTCCAGTTTCCACGAGTTTTCCCAGTACAGGTGAATGTTCCTACTGCTCAGGCCAAAATTGTGGAGGATGGTGTACTGTGCCCATACATTGATTAGCACCGGGGTGTACTCGGTGGGCTAAGCAGCTGCTCTCAGAGCTGGCTTCATCGTCACCTGTAACCAGTACACACCAAAGCTGTTCTACTGTGCTCAGTACTGCACACTGGCATTGGTCCATAGGTCCTAGACTGTGTAAGGGTCAGGAAGAAAAAGAGGTGAGTGCATTGTGGGAGGAGGACTAGTGAAACTTGAGACCTGGTACACACTCCTCATCCCCGTTCACACTGCAAACTGGCATGGGTACAGGACCGTGCCACAGCTAAGGCATGTACTTACCCACACATCTCTTAGGTGTGCTAGTTAACTTACCCACCACTTGCCTTGAGAAACTTGCTTTAGGGGGTTTAGTGTGGACAGTAGGGGGACTATGGCATAAGCCTGCACATGGACAGGTATGTAGCCACTACTGTACACATATCCTATAAGTAGCTACATAGGGAACAAATATTTGCTAATTGGCTCTTCAATCTAGCAGAGAGAGGTACAACATGACCTAGTGGTTGGAAGCTGAAGTCAAACATATTCAAACTGGACATAACACATCAATTTTTAACAGTCAACAATTGGAACAACTTATCAAAAGCTGTGGTGGATTTTCCATCACTGGAAATTTTTAAATCAAGATTGTATGTTTTTCTAAAAGACGTGCTAGTTGAAATAGGAATTATTTTGGGGAAGGTCTATGGCCTGTGTTATACAGGAGGTCAGACTAGATGATCACAGTGGTCCCTTCTGGCCTTGGAATCTATTAATGCCTTGCTCTGCCATAGACTTCCTGTGTGACCTTAGGCAATTCACTTAGCTTATCTGTGCCTCAGTTTCCCATCTGTCAAATGGGGATAATAGCATTGCCCTATGTTAGGGGGCTTATTCCTTCACCCACTTACTTCCCTGGTCCTTCTCACATGAACAGAGAGCAACAATACCCGAAGTCCAAAGGTGCAAACAATTTGATGTTTATTTGGGGTGAACTTCCAGCAAGCATGATTCCAGTTTCCTTCCTTAGTGTCCCCCTTCTCAGCTCTGACACCACAGAGCCTTACCTGTGTCCCTGTTAACATTCCCCCCATTAGAAAAACATGATTCCAATTCCCCACCCCCATTCCCTATTCCCATTTCCCCCCCCACCCCTACTTCCTGATTGACTGCAGACTATATAGTAAAACTTGAGTTCTGCTTAGCTATACCTTAACCAATCATTTTATTAAAATTTAACTAACCAATCCTAACATATTGTAACATGATTATTTAACCAATTATATCCCACCACCTTAATTAGTTTACACCCAGCAAAATTAATTATACAGCAGACAGAAACAATCACAGAACCAGACAGAGATTATACAGAGACACAATAGGGAAATGGGAACTACAGTAATAGAACAACAAAAAAATGATGATTTCACATCCCAGCTATTGATACTTGAGTTCTTGCTAGACAGGACGCTATCAAACTAAGTTTCCTTTTACATCTTCTAGGCACTTCCCTTTCTCTGAAGGTGATAGGAATGCCTAACAGCCCAGTAGCACCTTATTTCAATGTGACTGGTTTGGAATGTGAGGATGTGACCGGTCGCTTCCCAGCTTATGGCTGCCTCTGCTGTTTAGCCAAAGATCTTAGCCTAAGAACAGGGCCTCAGATTGTCACAGTAAGAGAAGGCCCTTACAATGGCAGACAGTGATTTTGATTCTTTCTTTTATACCTCTGTAACTAGCTAAGTGATAAGAATACACCTAAATTAAAGTATAGGCCTTTACAGACAGGCCTGAATATCTATATCCTAACACCCTACCTCACAGAAGTGTTGTAAGGGTAAATACACGAAAGACTGCAAGGTGCTCAAATACTATAGCGATGGAGGATCATATAAGTACATGAGACTGATAGCTAGCTGCGTGTCCAATGAACCTGAATCGGTTTTGATTCTCTTTTTTTGTCCAGACTGTGCCTTTAAGGCATAAGTTTGTATTGGTACAATTCTTCCTGGAGCTACCTAGCACTCAGGGTGCCTGCTGCATAATCCCTTCAGACCCACTCCTCCTCCTCACTCCCTTTGGGCTGTGTTGTGCCCTTTCTCTCTATCCACACCCATGTGGATTACAGGTATAGACTAGCCCTGTGAATCTAGGACTTGTTTCACATGCGAACTCAGTGCAAACCTACGTGTACTGACTGCCTCCCCTCAAATGAGTCAGACGGCTCCCTTTGTAAGAAACATTCTGAGGTTTGCACAGCTCTTGTTCCATGGTCATAGATACACACTGAGTGCCTCAGTCAACTGAAAAAAAATTAAGCTGTCTTTGGATACTCTCTGCTGGTTGCTGAACTTACCATGAACAAAAAATACAAGCGAAGAACGTTAAAATAATGTGAAGGGTCTGACCACTTCAAGGACATTAGGATTTAAGGTTTAATTCACTGTATTTAACCACTTAGGGCAGAATTCATTCCACCTGTATGAACCTCAGTTAACTGACTTGGGCTTTGGGCAGTGCATGGCAAAGAGTTTATGAGGTCTGAAATTCACCTCCCCAAATCCACATGGAAGCCCACGGAGTTGCACTGTGTGACCCTTCTCTGGCTGCTCATCCCAGCCCACAGGCTGGAAGAGCAGCTGGTGTTCCACAGTCTCTGTATGTAGTATTAGGGCCAATGGATCTGAGTAACCATGAATTGTGTGGCTCCGTCCTAAACCACCACACGTGCAGACCTGTTTGGGGCTTGTGTTGGGATCCTTCTGAAGCTCGGCACAGAGGTTGTAGAGGGCCCCTGCATGGCTTGCTCACCCTCGTGCTTCTTGCGAGGCTCCACCACTCAACTTCAGTGGTTGGAAGTACCTGGTGTGACTTTGCATTTCACTTTCCGAATGCCTTGGTATTGTGTCCCAGACAGGAAGGAAGATGATGATCATTTGTATTGAGGCTCTGTGATATAGGATCATATGTGCTGTGGGTCAAACTGTGTTTGCTACCACGACTTAAACCCTTGCTTTTGTGGATCTATATCTGAACCTTAATATTACTATTTCAGTGCTCTATTACACACACACACTTAAAGACACTGCACAAGTTGAATTGCTTTTTGACAAAAATATTTTGACCAGTTCTAAATGCAATGGTTCCTGAGATCTGTAGAGCAGCCAGTGGCAGTACCAGAAGACATGCACTGATTAAAGCAGAACCCTGCATATATGAAGCCTTCTTAGCTGAAAAGCTGGTTCTGGCATATTTGGTATTGTTATTATTATTATTATTATTATTTTATTAGCACTATAGTGCTCAGAAGCCCTAGTCATGGATCAGGACCCCATTGTGCTAGGTTCTGGACAACACAGAACAAAATAAAGTCCCTGTCCCAAAGAGCTTGCAATCTAAGTATAAGACAAGAGTCAACAGCTGGATACAGCAGATGATGCATATAGCAAGACAGTACTGGTCAGCATGGTAAGCAGTGCTCTCAACTCACCAGTTGCCTGACTGTTGTCAATTTTTTTGGTAGGCGTCATGACAAAGGAGTATTTTGAGGAGGGATTTGAAGGTGGATAATGAAGTAGCTTTGGGAATGTTTATGGGGAGCTCCTCCCAAGCATGTGGGGAAGCATGGGAGAAAGCACAAAGATGCCTGTAGGAAAATTTAACAAGCGGGTGATGGAAGCTGACATGATGAGCCAAGCAGAGGTGTGTATCAACAGATGGATAGCAAATGAAAAATGATAGGTAGGGTGGGGAACGCTTTGAGGGTCCTTAAAGCGCTGCCGCGGCGAAGGATCCTCCTCAAAACACTGCCACAGTAGCACTTTAACGTCGCTGCCCCTTCCCTGTCGGCGGCCCTGCTGGTACAGACCCTACTGGCAGAGCCGCTGACAGGGGAGGCAAAAGGAGCAGCGATGTTAAAAAGCTGCCACAGCAGCGCTTTAAGGAGGGTCCTTTGCCACGTCAGTGCTTTAACGTTGCTGGGCCCGCCCCCATCAGCGGCCCTGCCGGAGCCCCAGGCCCTTTAAATTGCCCCTGGAGCCCCAGGCGGTGTGGGCCAGGTGGCATAGAAGGGCTGGCTGGGGGCTGCTGACCCCCAGCCCTGCCCCTTCCACCCGAGGCCCTGCCCCTTCCAGGGGCCAGAGCCAGCCCCAGCCCCTGTACCTGTAAGTCTTTGGAGTTACTTTCACCCCTGGTGGGGACTGACTGTGAAGAGTCTTGAAAGTGAATACAAGCAGCTTGAGTTTGATGTAAAAGAAAATGGGGATCAGTGGAGGGATTCAACAAGAGACGTGACATGGTCAAAGCAACAGGCTAGGAAAATGATCTTTGCAGCAGCATTCTGAATGGATATGAGAGGGGAACAGCTTCATTTGTTGAGGCCAGAGAGAAGGCAATTGCAGTAATCAGGAAGTGAGATAATCAGAGGTTGGCTGAGAGTTTTAGCTGTGTGGATGGATAAAGAAAGGCTATATCTTCGAATGTCATTTAGAATGAATCAGCAAGCCTTAGCTATAGCCTGGATGTGAGGCTGTAGAGAGAGAGAGGCCCAAACTGAAGATGATTCTCAGGTTATGCGCCTGAGTGACAGGCAGAATGGTGGTGCTTTCCACAGTGATTGAGAAAGGAAGAGTGTGTGTGTATGTGTGGGGGCTCTGTTTATCTTGAACTGAGGGTTAGACACTCCCAAGGTGATATTCTCTGATGTGCATCACCTGCACCAAAAAACCTTCCATTCTTTGAAATCCCATTTATCTAAAATAAATTTCATTTCATGTGTTCTGTTCATACAAGCATTAAGAGCTGCATTTAAAAAACAGATGGCTTGCCTTCAATGGGAGTTGCATGTGCACACTACCTCCAAGAATAAGGTCCATAGGTCCTCCAATAACAAGATGATGGATGCGGTATAAGAACCTTAAAGGTATATTTGATAGTAAAATGTTGTAATCAATGTCTTCAATAAAAGACAATGTTAATCTAATATATGGTATTATGGTAGCTAGGTGGTATCTTAGTATCTTAGAAAAGAATAACTACTGGAAAAGTGTTAAAGGAAAAGAAAATACAATACTGGAACAGATTTTAAACACCATGTGACAGATTTTCAAAGGGAATAATGGCTGTTAGATGCCAACTGCCATTGATTTTCATTTGTGGCTTTGTAAATCTGCACCAGTTTCCTGCAGAAGATAAGCATAACTTGTATATGGCATAAAAATAGTATAATTTTACCACTCTGTGTATGTAACAAGCCACCATGCGTGTTTAAATCTGTCAGTCTATGCAGTGTAATCTGTATGTGAGTGAGTCTCACACCTTGTGCACAATGGGTATGGAACGCTACTGTTCTGGCTTTTTACTGGTGTTGCACAGGTGTAAATAGCTACACAAGGTGACAAGGCAGCAAAGAATCAGGCCTGATGGCTTTACTTGCATCTTTCTTTAATGTAACGTATGTATAGGATGTATTCTCCAGCTGGAGAGCTGGGAGCACTAAGCACCACTTCGGATCAGCCCCTAACATGCTGCAATGTGTATAAAGGTTGCTAAGTAGCTTAAATCCATGAGCAAAGTAGAACCATATAGCTCCAAAAGTGCAGAACCTGACTTAGTTTCTAGTAACTAATTAAAATGACTCTACAATTCTTTTGATGTTCTGTGCTAGTCTGGTCACATTCCTTTGTGTTTTATAGCACGGTAATAACGACATTCTTGTAAACAGTCATATAAACTCTATCCTCTGTATTTCCCTGTTTGTAACCACGGCTCACTTGAAAGCATTTGCACATCAGAATTAGGCTTTATCCCTACAAAGCATACTGGTTCATATCCAACACTGATAACATACTTTATCACAGAAGTGTAGGTAGATATTAGGGATGCAAAAGATTGTTATTGATAGGTCATTTAGTCCATCTAATCATCTGGATCTATCCTGCAGATGCAAGTATTTTTGCCAACCATGACATTTACTAGTTCATTGTCTAGTGCAGTTTTAAATATCCCAAGCAGTTGGGGCTCCCACCATCTTCATGGGAAACAATTCTATAGCCAAATAGATTTCACTCCCAGGAGATTTTCCTAATAGGCAGCCTAACTTTCCTCTTAACCATTCTCTACTTCTACCATTCTCCATTACTGTTAACAACACACCAGTCCTCCACATCAGACAGTCTCATGACCTTGGGGAAATCTCCTCCTTCTCCTGGAGGTTTGTAGAGAGCAATGGACAATAGCAGAAGTGGAGAGGGTTTTGGAATTTTGGCCATGTTGAGCTTGGTTGGTGAGAACATAACATAAACTGGAGACCACTGATTTCAGTCACAAAACTGTGTGTTGTATATGCTCTAGGAGGCTACACGAACAGCTTCGCCAAATGTCTCAGGCCAGAGGCCTGGCACTAAGGCAGCTGACCAAACAAAAGCGACAAGGATAAGGGCCTGTACTCTACACAAATAACACTGCACATATAAGTGTACATAAATACAACGGGACAAGAGGTAATTGAACAGGGTCTGCTAAGCAGCCAATAAATATGGCTTATAGGTCTTCTCTTCTCCCTCAACTGGGATATTTTAAAATCTGAGATCCATGTGCAAAGTCAGATATAATCCTCTTTCCTGTACAGCAAAGGGCAGGGACAGATTTAAAAGATCCTAACATTTTCTAGGCCTGCTTATTTCCTGTCCTTTCTGACTGATGTTCCCTTCCCAGTCTACTCCATGACAAAATCAAAGCCTGAATGGTTGCTTTTATCCATGTCTGTGTTTCGGTCATCCAATCAGAAAATAGAAACAGTATTATGTGATGTAGCTGTGTAAAAATAGTGAATACTCATTTAAAGAATGACTACAGTTTGTAAATATTCCATAGTTTGAAATCTGTTTGTGGAGATTATCGAGGGAACAATTTTTAATGACTGATATATTTATAACAATCACAATCTGTTGGAGGATTATTTGCACTAGGAAAAAAGGCTAGATTTGATGGATACATTTTTCATGTTCCCCTTTGTTTATGGTCTTTCTTATCCTTTTAGAGCATCCTAGAGCTACTCTGCTGTGCATTTTCAAAGTGCGAAAGCCATTATTCAACTGAAACATTATTATTTCTTCTCTCAAATTTTATTAAATTACTTAGCGGTAGGACAAAAGTTCATTATAATAGAAAGGTGCTGATCAAGATGGTAGATATGCTGTTATTTTCTTACTGGCATATAACAAATTTCTCTTTGAGTCACAATACACTCCTTCAAAGTAATACACTCTCTAAGTTGACAACGTTGTAGTAAACTTTATTGACTGTGTAACTGAAGTGCGACTGATAATTTATGGAGAAAATCTAAGGATTTTTGTTTTACAGCATTGAATACAGTAGAGGCTGTTTTCTGATTGGTGGATTGAGCACTCTTAGATTAGGAAAAAAGGTGTATTTTTAAAATGTGTGAGCTCAAATATTTTAACTAACACATTTAAAAATTCTAGTGTAGACAGACAAGTCATATTCACACATCATTTGGGTGAATTGAATCCTACGAGGGAATTGTGGCCTGTTTACGCCAGGGCCCTGATTCTTATCTACGCTGAAGCTGCTTTACGCTATTCTGGTGATTTAAAGTGGTGAGTGTAAATAAAGTTTTCAGAGTAACAGCCGTGTTAGTCTGTATTCGCAAAAAGAAAAGGAGTACTTGTGGCACCTTAGAGACTAACCAATTTATTTGAGCATAAGCTTTCGTGAGCTACAGCTCACTTCATCGGATGCATATGATGAAGTGAGCTGTAGCTCAAGAAAGCTTATGCTCAAATAAATTGGTTAGTCTCTAAGGTGCCACAAGTACTCCATTTCTTTTAGTGTAAATAAAGTTCCTTTCCATTACCAGTCTCTGTTAACATTTTTTAGCTAACACACTTAAGAAATAAATCTTCTTTTCCAGACTAGAAAACCCTAAGGGGGGAGTGAACAGATTAAGATAAAACTAGAGAACGTGAATTGTTGATCCTCAATTGAGCCGAATAATGAGTCACACATATTTAGAGAAGTTACCATATCTCACGTCTGGTCTACTCACACTTTGTGTATCAGTATAACTGTTGGTCAGGGGTGTGATTTTTTCTGATATAGTTATACCGGTACAAACCTTAGTGTGGGGCACAGTTATAATGGTATAAAAATATACCAGGAAAAGCACATTTATATCAGTATAACTGCTCCCATGCTACGAGAGTTGTATTGCTTTAACAATACTGCTACACTCTAGCAGTATAACTGTTTTGTGTGTAGACAAAGCCTTACACACATTAAATATGATAGCATTTACATAGCCAAGAAAGGACTGCAACCAAGTTTGGTCCTGCTTCTGCTTGAATATGGGCTCAAACTGCAAATTTAGGATCTTGATTTTGAACAGCTGGACTTTGATTGGTCACCAGCACAATGTGGATCTATCTCTAGGTTTAGGTTTGGAACATCTCAAAGTTTAGGAGCATTTGGATCTGGGCTTTGGTTTAGTCTCATTTTTAGATAAAATAAGGAGTTTTAGAGTGTACACTGTTTGGAGTAGAGGGTGTGTGATGGGGTATCCACCCCACACAAGGCCTGAATGGGTAAAATAGGCCAATTAACCTATAGGCTGCACCTGAAGGGGAGCCAAGGCCTAATGGCTGATCAGGCCCAGCTGGCGGAGAAGCTGGGATAGGCTCATAAAGACAGAAAGTTGGTAGTAAGAAAGGGCTGTAGGGAGGAGGTCTGCATCCACTCCCTAGAGAGGAAGGGTGTTGGCTGCAGGGGAGTTCTAGGGGGAGAGTAGGCCCTGGGATCCTGCCTTGGATTACAGACTCTGGTAAGACACTGAGAGGGGGAAGTAGATTCGGGAAGCAGAGGAAGCTCCAGTAGTAATCTGGAGGTGGGTCTGAAGAGACACAGAAACAGCAAAAGGGTCTGGGATTGTGTAGACCATGGTTGCTAGACATAGGGTCCCTGGGCTCTGGACCCCAGAGTAGAGAGCAGGTGAGGGTTTCCCTCCCACAGTCTGGGCAGTGGAGTGGAAGACTGCTTGAGATGGCTATCCAGTGGGACTTTGATACTTTGGAAGGGGAAAACTACAGTGACCTGGCCGGAGGGCCAAGACAGAAAGAGGGAGGACTCAAGTCACCAAGAGGAAGTAATGACTCCAGAGAGAGGGAGAGAGACACCATAGAGCAAGCAATTGAAGGAGGGGGCATCAGACTGATTGAAAGCTAATCCCCAGACGAGCCACAAGGAGGCAACTCCCAGGTGAGTAGTGAACCTGGGTGAACAGGGTGTCATTTACTATGTTTTTATAGTACCTAGCACAATGGGGCCCTGATCTGGCTGACCTCTAGACTTTACTGTAATATAGATGTTAAATAATACTAAAAACTAACACTTACCCTGTCCAAACTTTTGCCCCAAACAGTTTCTGAGATTCAAACAAGTGTGGATACCCCTCACATTGCCCTTTGGCAATTGCTTTTCATTTTCCCCAGCCTCTCCACTGCCTGGTTCTGGTTCAGAATGAAAGAGGAAGTGATGAAATAGGCGTAAAAACTTTTTACCATGAGACTTCCAATGCAGTTTCACGGATAGTTCAGATAACCTTGAGAGCAGCATTGTTTGCCAACCCATCCCCTCCACCCCCCAAAGTCCAAACCTTCTGAGGTTTGCCCATCTCTACTTACTGTGTGAGATGTTATATATTATGGAAAATTCTGAGTTACCTCATAGCTGTAACTTGTGCTATCACTTTACATGGAGCCTGTGTATACTGTATATTAGTGTCAGCATTAGAGAACTTTTAAAAGAAAGTGAAGCTGATGTCTGTATTTTGGAGTTAAGGGTTTCTATTTCAAGGAGAAAACATGTCCTCTTCACTTGGAAAATATTCTATAGCGTCTATAGTCTATATTGCAAAGAGTAAATAAAGAGAACTTGGTTTTGAGACTTGGAGAGCTTGCATATTACTTCTGCAAAACTAAATGACTATTCGTAGCTAAACTTTGAGGGCCAGATCAACACAGTTCCATTGACTTGAGTGAAGTTGCACCAATTTACAGCAGCTGAAGATGTTGGATGAAATTACGGCTCCAGTGAAGTCGATGCAGGTTTTGCCATTCATTTCTATTGAACCAGGTGTTCACCCCACCCCTAATATTATCTGGGGTTTTAAAAAAAATGCTGGTTAAACTATAGGCCAATTTCTGTGACAAAATAAACAGTGATGTAACTTAAACCTTGGGGAGTTAGTGACTTTAAGCTAGTGTAACCTATATAATAAGGGGAAGAAAGGGAAAGTTGCAGGAGAGGGTCAGCTTTATCTTACAACCACTTGTTGATGTCTTAGCCTCAGGAATTTCCTGTGGCAATGAGTTCCACAGTCTAATTACATATATGTGAAAAAAGTGTTTCCTTTTGTCAGTTTTGAATTGCTCACTTTTTAATTTAATTGAATGTCTTCTTTTTCGTATGTTAAGAGACAGGGAGAACTGAAGCTCCCAAGTCACAGGCTAGCCCTGGAACCACTGGGCAATCACATCTATCTAAATAAGTACCACACCTTTTTCTCTAGTTAGGCTGAATATGAACAGAGTGGGGAGTCAGGAACGCTTAATCCCAGCTCTAACACTGATTGCCTCTATAGCCCTAGGCAACTCAGATAACCTTTTTGCCCCTGTATATTTGTCTTCAAAATGGGGAAGTCATGCTTATCTACCTGACATGGTTTAAGGATTAATCACTTAGGGCTTGTCTACACTATGGGAGCAACAGATGCGTAGCCACAGAAGGGGTTTTTCCATCACTATAGGAAAACCACTTCCCCAAGCAACACTAGCTAGGTCAACTCAAGCGTTCTTTTGTCAGCCTAGCTGCATCTACACTGGGGGTTTAGGTTGGCATAGTTATGATGCTCCGGGGTATGGATTTTTTTCACACCCCTGAGTACCATAGTTATGTCAACCTAAATTCTAAGTGTAGGTCAGGTCTTAGTGTTTCTAAAGCACATATAAGATAAATGCTAAGGATTATTATTGCTACTGCTATGTTGCAGTTTTTCATTGTGACAATATGGATTTTTAAACCTTACACATCTTTCTTTGGTGCATCATATTCTTTGTTCATGCACCAGATGGCGCTACATTGCAGGTCCAGTTATAACAGAGAATGTAACTTGCTTAATACTTTATATAAATGAGCATGTTAAATTTGTAATTGTTCTACTCTATAACCACAGGAATCAGGTCAAGAAATTGGATTTTGGAAAGAAAGTAAAACTACTTAATACAGTATTCTACAGGATTCGTCTTTTCCCTCTCTGTTTTCACACAGATGTATGTCAGCAAATCTCCCCTCCCACAAATAAGAGTTGATCTTCAAAGGAGAACAAGAGACCACCAGCCATCCAATCTAGGAAGGCTGACTCAAAACTAGTATGTGAAACTGATAAATATGATGTTCTAAATAAATGCAATGTAACTTGGTTTTTCTTTATTAGAACTGATCGTTATGAAGACCTATTTATATAATAATACCCCAGGCTTATATCTATCTGCCTCAAAGCACTTTTACAGAGGTTGAAACAGAAGAGATAATTATATTATATTTCATGTGGGGAAACTGAGGTACCAGAAATGTTCAGTTATTTGCTTGAAGTCTCACAGCAAGGCAGGAGTGGGAGAAGAACCCAGCCTTTCCTGATTCTCAGTCCCATGTTGCCTCCAATGTAGGAAAACTCCTTTACAGTTTACATAGAAAATCAAAGGAAGAAATGGAATTTTCCAGGACCATATTTGACATTAGTAGAGATATCACAGAGAACACACACAAGGCTAGGACAGTCAATGTAAGGTTCTTCCTAATGCAGGAAGGGACAATGTGCATGATAATCAAGGTGGGCCATTTCCAGCACAAATCCAGGTTTTCTCACCCCCGCCACCCCCATACACACACAAACTCACTCTCCTGCTGGTAATAGCTCATCCAAAGTGACCACTCTCCCTACAATGTGCATTGTAATCAAGGTGGGCCATTTCCAGCACAAATCCAGGCTTTCTCACCCTCCTCCGCCCCCCCCCCCCCCCCCGGGAACGAACACACACACACAAACTCACTCTCCTGCTGGCAATAGCTCATCCAAACTGACCACTCTCCAAGTTTAAATCCAAGTTTAACCAGAACGTCTGGGGGGGGTAGGAAAAAAACAGGGGAAATAGGCTACCTTGCATAATGACTTAGCCACTCCCAGTTTCTATTTAAGCCTAAATTAATAGTATCCAATTTGCAAATGAATTCCAATTCAGCAGTTTCTTGCTGGAGTCTGGATTTGAAGTTTTTTTGTTGTAAGATAGCGACCTTCATGTCTGTGATTGCGTGACCAGAGAGATTGAAGTGTTCTCCGACTGGTTTATGAATGTTATAATTCTTGACATCTGATTTGTGTCCATTTATTCTTTTACGTAGAGACTGTCCAGTTTGACCAATGTAAATGGCAGAGGGGCATTGCTGACACATGATGGCATATATCACATTGGTGGATGTGCAGGTGAACGAGCCTCTGATAGTGTGCACAGACTGCATCTCAATGGATCAAATATTGCCCACAGGATCCTATTACTCAGCCTTCCTCTTCCTGTGACTGTAGCATGAGGATGAAGCTGATCATCTTGGAGATTTCTGTTACTGGACAGCAAGCAATTTCTATTCACCTGCCAGGGAAAACACAAGTACAAACAAAAATTATGACTTCATGCATGCATTAAAATTAGGGCTGTCAAGGGATTAAAAAATTAATTGCACGATTAATCGCACTGTTAAACAATAATAGAAAACTATTACGACTGAGTGGACTTGTAGGCTCTAAAGTTTTGCACTGTTTTGTTTTTGAGTGCAGTTATGTAACAAATAAAATCTACATTTGTAAGCTGCACTTTCATGATAAAGATTTCACTACAGTACTTGTATGAGATGAATTGAAAAACAGTATTTCTTTTGTGTGCCATTTTTACAATGCAAATATTTGTAATCAAAAATAATATAAAGTGAGCACTGTACACTTTGTATTCTGTGTTGCAATTGAAATCAATATATTTGAAAATGTTGAAAAACATCCAAAACTATTTAATAATTTTCAAGAGATGTTGTTATTCTATTGTTTAATAGTGCGATTAAAACTGATTAATCGTGCTACCTTTTTTTAATTGCGATTGTTTTTTTGAGTTAGTCGCATGAGTTAACTGCGATTAATCAACAGCCCTAATTTAAATGTTATCTACATTTACATGCAAATTAAGAGACAATTCCTGGCATAGCTTGATAGGTGCAAAGGGTAATACTCAAGCAGTAGAACCAGTGTAATTCTGTAGGGCAAGAGAGGGTGGGCATGTGTGGTGGTGGGGAGCGGGACAGGATTTGATGAGCCCTGAAGGAATGAGCACCTCTTACACAGCTGTGAAGACTTAGCTCTGTAAGGGTAGAGGCTCCCTGAATGACGGAGAGTTGGGACTATAGGTGGGGCATGGATGGGGCTAAGGGGTTTGCTACTATAAGGGTCTTTGAATCCTTCTCCCTGCAGAGGGGACAAACTGCAAATAGAGGCTATTCCAGTCACTGAGCAGGAGCAGTCTACAAGGAACAACGCTTTGCCAGTCCAGTCTTGTGGGCGGATTTTTTCCCTCTCTTCTCTGTGGATCTCCCCAGTGCCCAGCTAAGACACTGGGGATGGGAAAACTGGATTTGCCCATGTGTGACTCTGGCAACTTGCCCATGTGGCCCTCAGTGTTGCAAAATTTGGATGGCACTTTTTTGGGAGGATACTACTATATTAGTTTACCCCCTGTCGCCTATAAGGGCACTGAGAGTGAACAAACATATCCTGTCTGAAAGTACAAGAGCCAGCAGAGCACCTGGGGAGGAATGGGCATCTGGATTTGTGTTACTTCCTTTCTGGTCCCTTTTTGGAACAACTTCTAAATTCTCTCACTAATGTTGGGTTTGGGCTCTCTGATGGTAGTAGAAGTTAGGACCACTTTTCATCACATCAATGGGAAGTGACCTTTGGGTGAGAATTAACAAAGTACTTTGTTCTGTGCAGAATTCAGGCATGAGTGCATGTGGCAGAACATCCTTAACTGTGTGGGGGAGAAACACAACTCCATTTATGTGATGATGGAGCTTCTGCAGGTTGCTATTTCTTGAGTCTGGAGTAGCTGCCTTTTGATACATTCCCCAAAACCATGGACTTGTCTACATGGAGACATCCAGGAAAATTAATTTGAATTAACTAAAGGTATGAATTTGAAGTGGATTACATAAACCACTTTAGTTCTGAATGAGGGTGTTCACATAGGGGGTTTAAAGTGTCTTTCATTTGGTTTAGTTTAATGCCTGTTAGAAGTGAATTAAGGCTACTTTAAATCCCTTTGTGAAAACTGCAGTTCAGAATTAATGTGGTTTACCCAATTCACTTCAAATTCACACCTTTAGTTAATTTGGATTAATGTTCCTTGATGTCTCCAAGTAGACAAGCCCCTTGTCTTACTACACACTTAAAAACTGGAATATGTAGCATATTAGAGAAAGAGGCCTGGTGTGAAGACAGCAAAAGGAAGCATGAGCGGATGAGCTCTGAAATGATCCCCTCTGTGGTCCTGAGCAAGTCATTTAGGGCTAGATTGTGACTTGGCCTACACATCCACCCATGAGTGTCAGAACCCCCTTCACATACTCACGTGGGCTACCCAGACTTTGGATCCAGACACATAGGAGTAAGTGGTAGCTACATGCCACTTATTTTCTCCCTGGAGCAGGTGCATGGGGAGGGGCAGGAAAAGGCCAAAGTCCCTTGACTCCAGTCCCACTAATCAATGTTCGGTGTATGAGCTGGCATAGAGATGTTGTAATTTGCTGCTGATAGAGGCCAGCAGCAAATTACTAACCCCCTGGGGGAACGAGGAAGTAAGGGAAGAATTGTGACTCAGAGGATTGTCTCCCAGTAATGCCATGTCCCAGGGCTGCTCCTGAGGTGGAGTTTACACACCGCCCCTTGGTAAAGACTGTGCCTAAAGGAACAATCTAACTTGTAACCTCTGCGTATCAAGTGGTCCTGTTTTAAAATGGGGCTGTTTCTGTTAATGACTGGGACATGGGTGGTCATGCTCAGTGTAGATTTTTCCTAACTGTTCTTTGAGCCAAATTCTGCTATCATTCTGACACCTGAAACAACATTGACTTCAATACAATTGTATTTGTGTACCTGAAAGCATAATTTGGTTTTAGGAGTCTAGGCCTACATTTTCAAAAGTAACTAGTGATTTTATGTGCTTGAATTAGGGTACTTAAGTAGAGACACCATCAAAGGGCCTGATTTTCAGAAAGTTGAATATACCCAGTCACTGGAAATCAGGTATCTTTCAGGTTTATCAAGTTGAGCACCCAAAATTAGTAGTCACTTTTGAACATTTAGGTTCCAGTGAATGTAATGTACATACTTACTTCTACTGTAGCTTTGCTACTGTTATAGATTCTAAACATCTGCAGGCTCAAGGTTGTTTTAAGTATGTCACTTTAAAAACAGCACTTGTTTTAAGCAGGACCAATTTACATTTCCCCACAAAAGGAATTTTGAAACATTTTAAAAAATAATAAAATTTGAGTAATTCAGGGGTATGATGTCTAACATGTTTGTGAAAGGCAATACTTGTGGGGTTAGACATTAATGTTCCTGATGTAGCAAAGGAGTGATAATTGATAGCACATGTGAAATATAACTATTCTTGAAGGGGAGGGCAGGTGGTATGCAATTACTCAAGCTTCCACTAGCTGTCAAAGGTTGGTTGTAAGTGAGGTCAACAAGATGTTGACTGTATGGTTGAATGCTTTATTTGAAGTAAAGATGTATGATCTTTGAATGAAGATATTAATGATGTGACAAATCTTGAAAAAATACTAATTTCAATAGGAACTACAGTTAAAGTCAGGTACTAACAAGCTGGATGGCAAAAGTAGCTTCAAGGAACATAATATGATCGTGGATATTTGTTGCAAAAATAGAAAACAGGAAAAGGAATAAATCTGTTAGTCTATTTAGTTTTTTTAAACCCAGATTTGAATTGTGAAGATGTATTTTCTGTAATTATTAGAGCTAGTGATTTTCTTAATCAAATTAAAACTTTTTTTTTGTAGGTTTACACATTCTTCATAAGTACAGATGGTGTCAACTTATAATCAAAAGAAAATTTCTTTTTAACTTAAATCCCATTTCAAAAGTATTCCATATACGATAATGCAAGCCATGGCATTTAAGCTCTACTATTAGTAAGAGTAACTTGAAGGAAATCTTTTAACTATAATCACAAGTTGAGTGCTGAATTCAATGAATTTCCATCTCTTGTCGCATAGGGCATGCAGAGCATCCTAATGATACATTTTAGTGACTTTTAAATGTTGCATGACAGTGTCATCTGGAATAATACTTATAATATTGGGATGGAGAGATGGATGATATTTTCTGTCTATCTTAAAAGAACATTATTAAGGTTGCAAAGACAAACACTAAGGACAGGTCTACACTATCACTGAAGTCGATCTAACTTACATCACTTAGGGATGTGAAAGTGTCGTCCCCCACCCTGAGCGACACGAGTTTTGCACTGGCCTCATTGGCACTCTCCGGCCAACATAGCTTCTGCTTCTCGCCAAGGTGGAGTAATTATGCCGATGGCGGAACACTCTCCCATTGGCATAGTGCATCTTCACCAAACATGCCACAGCAGCGTGGCTGGGCTGATATAGTGCTGTAGTGTAGACTTGCCCTCAAAAGTTTGGAAATGTCAGTGCTTGACCTTAATGACATTTTAGCATCGTTTCTGAGTGTGCAATTTCCTAGGTTTTTAAAAAAGAAACAGAAAATCCATCATGTGATGTAACACTGACACCCATCTGGGTCAGCAGCAGGGTTGGAACCTTTAGACACACCACACTGAACTCTGCCACTTGAGCTAATGGTCACTGATAAGAGTAGTAGGGTGTTATGCTCTGTGTGGACCAGCACTACAGGGGGATGGGACATTTTGCCTGTGGGTTTCATGGGTATTTGCTGGCAGCAGAGGAATGGTGAGGCTTGGGGATGGTGAGTTCCATTCCAGGGTCTGAAGGGGAATGTAATATAGTGGACAAAGATTCTTTTGCTTATTTGCCCCAAGTGTGACCCCTTATTCTCTGTCCTGTCCAACTCTTCTTGACCAAGTTCTGTCTCTTGGTCCCCATCCAGCTCCTCATCGCAGTTCCATGCTTCTCACCTAGCCAGTCCCAGTCTCTAGCCCTCAGGCTTCTCATGCTAGTCCTAGTCTCCTTGCCCAACCAGTCCTCATTTCACACCTCCAGCCTTGCCAAACCAGTCTCCTTTTCTTCCAGTCTCCTTGTCCAGCCAGTACAATTTCCTGACACTCCCTGCTCTTTATCCCATCAGTCTCTCTCCTTTCCCCCCTGCCTCCAGTTGCCTCCCCCATCCTACCCCAAATCCCTGTCTCCACTGGCTCCCAATCCCATTCTCCCTTCCTAGGCTCCTCATACAATTACAGTCTTTCCCTTTCCCCCATTTCCCTTTCCAGCTCCCAGTCCTAGGTTCCTTGCCCAACCAGTCCCAGCTCCCCTTGTCCAGCCAGGCCTAGTATCTCCTTCAAATCTGAGTCCCAGTTTCCCTCTCCCCACTCTCAGTCTCCAGTCTTCCCGCACTCCAGGATATTTGTCCTACTCTATTCCTCCTGGCTCTCCAACAAGTCTGGCTCTTGTCTCCTCAGCATTTGAATCGGGCAATGTCCTCCTCAGTGGAGCTTGGGCCCAGTAGGTGGGTACGGTTACCAACTCTCCAGGATTGGCCAGGAGTCTCCAGGAATTAAAGATTATTTTAATTAAATGTCATGTGATGAAATCTCCAGGAATACATCCAAACAAAATTGGCATCCCTTTCAGTGGGTCACTTACAGCAGAGGAGAGACATTCTCTCTGCTTTCTGTTCAGGTGCCCAGACTTGGACCTGACATGGTCTCCAGCAGCTCAGAACTGCAATGGCAGGGAAAGTCCTATTCATTCCTGGCCTGGAGCATTTCCAGCATGGATGGAATCTTTGGGGACTTTAGCTGCTAAAATTTAAGAGATGTCTACTAAGCATGTATGAACTGCAATTTTTTAAAAAAATTGAAAAGTGGGGTTCTACCAGTCGCACCTTGTGTGTGTATGTGTGTGTGTGTGCATACACACACAGAGTATATTCAGTATTCCTAATTCACCACCACATTACTCCAGTTTTATGCTGCTATATCTCCATTGAAATCAAACTGGAGTGGCGACTGAGGCCCAGTGTTAATATCTTTCTAGCAATTTATAGAACTGTGACAACTCTTAAAATATGTTGAAACAATTGAAAGGTTTGAATTGTTTGTCATGCTCTGTCTCAGACAGTTAACGTTATAAAAACAACACTCTAAGTTTGAAGGGAGCTAATCTGAGCTTATTCCAATTAAAAAGAAAGCAAAGCATTTTAAATGGCTCAAGGGTGATGGGAACTCTGGGACATCCATGACATCTGATAGGTGGGGATATTAGCCAGTGTTGACAGCCAAGATTTAAGGGAAAATGCTATGGAGTAAAGAATGTTATTCTCTGCTTAAAAAAAAATCCAGTTGTTTGTTTGAATGTCATAAATATTTGCAAGAGGCTTTTTAAAACCTGTGCAATTCTTTAAATATGTTGCCCCCAGTAGACAGCCCATCTTCTCAAAGCCAGGAATACCTATTGTGGTAATCATCTATTTATTTACTGAGTAAATTACATGAAAAGAAAGGTAGATAGAAACGTCAGGTGTTGAATTTTTTTCCAATTTGGCCACCACGCTCAGAAGCTAAACGTAACCTCATGCAATATTTGGATGAAAATTTTGTTTAGCATTTTACAAGAAATAGTTTTCTAACTGAAAGGTGATTTTAAAAGAATTTAAATAGCAGTTTAAGATTCTTAAGGTTACTAACAGAATAAACAATCAGGCTTCCCATCCTCATCTTCACTCAATAAAATACTTCCTCTGCAAAGCTTTCCAATTTAGATCTCTCTAAAGACATCTGCATAACTTTACATTAAACTGTCTTTAAGTGTGATATATGTGCTTGAACTATTTTCTGTTTCAATTAGATTGTAAACTTCTTGGAGATCATGAGAAACTTCATCAGAGATCATGACTTCTTATTTATAGCATTGGAAATGCTGATGGAATTTAATAAAGAACTAAAATTTAGACCAAAAAGTAATGGGTATGTAGAAGTATTTCATCTCTCTTTGCATTGGCTGAATAGTCAACTTTAAAGGGGGAATTTTCAAAAGCATTGACCTCTTTTTGCTGCCCTTGAAGTCAGTGGTGACGTTTGAATTGACTTGCATGGGAGCAGAGTTAGGCCAACTAACACTTTGGAAATTCTCATCTGACATGTCTACCTTGAAATTATGGGTAGCAGCAGCGATCTTAAGTCTGTCTCTGAAGAAATAAAACTCCATTAAAGATAACTTGGTGTTGACCTACAGCTGGTGTGTTCTCTTATTTATATGGATACTATGGAAGTCACTCCGTAGTTAAAGATGTAAATGAACTGACACTGTGCCCATTTTTGCACACACACCCCAACCCGCCTCCCCGCCAAAATCAAACTGATCTTAAAATTGGTAAATTAGATCTGGGTACAAGGTAGAGTCTTGCTATAAGATCTAGCTGAGATCTAGTGCACAGGACCAAAATTTAGTTGTGTAATATACAAGTTTAAAAGTATTTCTTTAGTAACATCACTTGGGATCATTAGTTCTGGTGAGTTTAATATAGAATGCCAAATGCTTGCTGGAGATCTCAGCTTTCATTTAAATTAAAGTCTCCAGCCCTTTTCCTGGCAGAGACAGAGCTAATGGTGAAACCCATTAATGAAAGAGGTGTTTCAAAGGATGAGAACATTTTCTCTATCAGTAGACTTGTCACTGGGCCTCTGAGCTTGTGGTTCTCTCCTCCTGGAGGCCTGAGGAGGTCCACAAGACTGGAGTGGGAAAATGCACCCATTCTCATCCCCCACTCCCAATTCTCACCCAGTCCTCTTCTCTGCAGACCTTTGGAGGTCCTCTGATGTTCCCTCATGGTTTTACAGCAGAAGAATTCCTTGCTGTCAAATCACGGGATGTTTATTGCTTGCAGAAAGCAGGGAAGTGTCTGTTTGAAAAGTATTGCCTTAACTCTGCATATCTAATATTTGAAGATTTTTTTAATTTTAATGTTCTTGACAGGTAGCATACTTTCAAACCACCAATATGGGCTAGCAACCCTCACTTCAAAGTAGTGACTTTTTTGGGGGTGTAGAGGAATCTATTTAAGTTCCAAGGTTAACTGTAGCAAATGCAATGGCACCTTCTTTAACCAAATCTCACTTATTTGGACCTTCCCTCCCCATTCTTAGTAAAAACAGGATCACATCCTTCCATTTCTTTTTTTAAAAAGTGTTAAAGCTTTTATGCATGGACAACTTCAGGAATTTAAACTTCACTGCAAAGCTATTTATGTGGTGGTGTCAAAATACACACGTAAATATTTGTCTGCTGAAGTCTTTTCTGCCTGAAGTTTGTACTGCATGCAGAGTTCAGACTATCCATAGCTATGTGCTGAGATCTGATATCAGTCAGTGCTGGTTGTAAAATTTCCATTGGAAGTGTTTGCTTATTGATGGAAAATTGGGTTTTCAAGTAAACACATATTTCATTAAAATTTCTACTTTTCAATAAAAACACTGAAAATAGTTTGTCCAGAAACTAAAGATTATGCACTTGATTTCATGCACATAACTGTTTTTCCTCATTTATCTGAACCCTCAGATTGCCTGAAGGCATTTAGGGTAGAATTTTCAAAAGCGCTTAATGGAGTTAAGTGTCTAATTCCCATTTACTTTCAATTTTTATATTTAGATAATCAAGATTCTATTGTAACTACAATTTAAAACAAAATAGTTCAGAATTATTTCCTGGGAGAAGAGAGATCTTGCGTTTAAGGCACTGGGGTGGAGCACAGGAGATCTGGGCTCAGTTACCAGCTCTGCCATGATCTTTTTGTGTGTTCTTGGGCAAGTATGGGGAATAAATGGATAGAAATGGAAGTATTAGTACATAAGCTAAATTATGACTTAATTGGCATCACAGAGAGTTGGTGGGATAAATTTCATGACTGGAATATTGGTATAGCGGGATATAGCTTGTTCAAGAAGGACAAATAGGGCAAAAAACAGAGGAGGTGTTGCATTGTACATACAGAATATGTACACTGGTTTTAAGATCCAGAAGGAGGCAGGAGGCAGACCAGTTGAAAGCCTCTCGATGAAGATAGAAGGGGAAGATAGGAGTGATGTAATGGTAGGGGTCTACTACAGATCTCCGAAACAGGAAGAGGAAGTGGATGAGGCATTTCTAGAACAGGTAACAGAAATCCCAAACACAAGAGTTGGTAGTAATGCGGCATTTAACAACCCAGACAGCTGTTGGAAAAATAATAGGGCAAAACACTAAATTTCTAATAAGTTCTTAGAATGTATTGGAGACAACTTATTGTTTCTGTAAGTGGAGGAAGTAACTCGAAAGGTAGTCATTTTAGGCTGGACGCTGATCAACAGGGAAGAATTGGTTGTGAATCTAAAGGTGGAAAGAGGTCATGAAATGTTAGATTTCATTATTCTAAGGGAAGGAAGGAGTTAGAGCAGCAGAGTAAGGAAAATGGACTTCAAAAAAGTAGATTTTAACAATCTCAGAGAACTGGAAGGTAAGGTTCCATGGGAAGAAACTCTAGGCCCTGGTCTACACTAGGAGTTGAGGTTTAATTTAGCAGTGTTAAATCGATTTAACCCTGCACCCGTCCACATGACAAAGCCCTTTTTTTCGACTTAAAGGCTCTTAAAATCGATTTCCTTACTCACCCCCGACAAGGGGATTAGCGCTGAAATCGGCCTTGCCGGGTCGAATTTGGGGTACTGTGGACGCAATTATATGGTATTGGTCTCCGGGAGCTATCCCAGAGTGCTCCATTGTGACTGCTCCGGACAGCACTCTCAGATGCACTGGCCATGTAGACAGGAAAAGGCCCGCAAACTTTTGAATTTCATTTTCTTGTTTGACCAGCGTGGCAAGCTGCAGGTGAGTGCAGAGCTCATCAGCAGAGGTGACCATGCAGAGCTCATCAGCAAAGGTGACCATGATGGAGTCCCAGAATTGCAAAAGAGCTCCAGCATGGACCGAACGGGAGGTACAGGATCTGATTGCTGTATGGAGAGAGGAATCCATGCTATCAGAACTCCGTTCCAGTTTTTGAAATGCCAAAACATTTGTCAAAATCTCCCAGGGCATGAAGGACAGAGGCCATAACAGGGACCTGAAGCAGTGCTGCGTGAAACTTAAGGAGCTGAGGAAAGCCTACCAGAAAACCAGAGAGGCAAAAGGCCGCCCCGGGTCAGAGCCCCAAACATGCCGCTTCTATGGTGAGCTGCATGCCATTTTAGGGGATTCAGCCACCGCTACCCCAGCCATGTTGTTTGACTCCTTCCATGGAGATGGAGGCAACATAGAAGCAGGTTTTGGGGACAAGGAAGATGATGATGATGAAGTTGTAGATAGCTCACAGCAAACAAGTGGAGAAACTGGTTTTCCCAACAGCCAGGAACTGTTTCTCACCCTGGACCTGGAGCCAGTACCCCCTGAACCCACCCAAGACTGCCTCCCGGACCCGCCAGGTGGAGAAGGGACCTCTGGTGAGTGTACCTTTTAAAATACTATACATGGTTTAAAAGCAAGCATGTTTAATGATTAATTTGCCCTGGCATTCGTGGCTCTCCTGGATGCACTCCCAAAGCCTTTGCAAAAGGTTTCTGGGGAGGGCAGCCTTATTCCGTCCACCATGGTAGGACACTTTACCACTCCAGGCAGTAGCACATACTCGGGAATCATTATAGAACAAAGCATTGCAATGTATGTTTGCTAGCATTCAAACAACATTCGTTCTTTATCTCTCTGTGTTATCCTCAGGAGAGTGATATCATTCATGGTCACCTGGTTGAAATAGGGTGCTTTTCTTAAAGGGACATTCAGAGGTGCCTGTTCCTGCTGGGCTGTTTGCCTGCGGCTGAACAGAAATCTTCCCTGCTGTTAGCCACGGGGAGGGGTGAGCGGTGAGGGGCTACCCACATGGTGGGGAGGAGGCAATATGTGACTTTGGAACGAAAGCACATGTGCTATGTATGTAATGTTAACAGCAAGGTTTACCGTGAAAGAGTGTACCCATTGTTCTATAAAATGTGTATTTTTAAATATCACTGTCCCCTTTTTTTTCTCTTCCAGCTGCATGTGTTTCAAGGATCATAGGATCTTCTCCTTCCCAGAGGCTAGTGAAGATTAGAAGTAAAAAAAACCGCACTCGCGATGAAATGTTCTCTGAGCTCATGCTGTCCTCCCACACTGACAGAGCACAGATGAATGCGGGGAGGCAGGCAATGTCAGAGTGAAGGAAAGCACAAAATGACTGGGAGGAGAGGTGGTGGGCTGAGGAGAGTAAGTGGCGGGCTGAAGAGAGGGCTGAAGCTGAAAGGTGGCGGCCGTGTGATGAGAGGAGGCAGGATTCAATGCTGAGGCTGCTGGAGGATCAAACTAATATGCTCCAGCATATGATTGAGCTGCAGGAAAGGCAGCTGGAGCACAGACCGCCGCTACAGCCCCTGTGTAACCAACTGCCCTCCTCCCCAAGTTTCATAGCCTCCTGACCCAGACACCCAAGAACGTGGTAGGGGGGCCTCCAGCCACCCAGCCATCCACCCCAGAAGATTGCCCAAGCAACAGAAGGCTGGCATTCAATAAGTTTTAAAGTTTTAAACTTTTAAAGTGCTGTGTGGCCTTGTCCTTCCCTCCTCCACCACTCCTCCCGGTGCTTCTCTCCTCCACCACCCCTCCCGGGCTACGTTGGCAGTTATCCCCCTATTTGTGTGATGAATTAATAAAGAATGAATGAATGTGAAGCAACAATGACTTTATTGCCTCTGCAAGCGGTGAAGGGAGGAGGTGAGGGTGGTTAGCTTACAGGGAAGTAGAGTGAACCAAGGGGTGGGGGGTTTCATCAAGGAGAAACAAAGAGAACTTTCACACCGTAGCCTGTCCAGTCATGAAACTGGTTTTCAAAGCTTCTCTGATGCGCACTGCACCCTCCTGTGCTCTTCTAACCGCCCTGGTGTCTGGCTGCATGTAACCAGCGGCCAGGCGATTTGCCTCAACCTCCCACCCCACCATAAACGTCTCCCCCTTACTCTCACAGATATTGTGGAGCGCACAGCAAGCAATAATAACAGTGTGAATATTGTTTTGCTGAGGTCTAACCGAGTCAGTAAACTGCGCCAGCGCGCTTTTAAACCTCCAAATGCACATTCTACCACCATTCTGCAGTTGCTCAGCCTGTAGTTGAACAGCTCCTGACTACTGTCCAGGGTGCCTGTGTACGGCTTCATGAGCCATGGCATTAATGGGTAGGCTGGGTCCCAAAGGATAACTATAGGCATTTCAACATCCCCAATGGTTATTTTCTGGTCTGGGAATAAAGTCCCTTCCTGCAGCTTTTGAAACAGACCAGAGTTCCTGAAGATGTGAGCATCATGTACCTTCTCTGGCTATCCCACGTTGATGTTGGTGAAATGTCCCTTGTGATCCACCAGTGCTTGCAGCACTATTGAAAAGTACCCCTTGCGGTTTATGTACTCGCTGGCTTGGTGCTCCGGCGCCAAGATAGGGATATGGGTTCCGTCTATGGCCCCACCACAGTTAGGGAACCCCATTGCAGCAAAGCCATCCACTATGACCTGCACATTTCCCAGGGTCACTACCCTTGATATCAGCAGATCTGTGATTGCATTGTCTACTTGCATCACAGCAGCCCCCACAGTAGATTTGCCCACTCCAAATTGATTCCCGACTGACCAGTAGCTGTCTGGTGTTGCAAGCTTCCACAGGTCTATTGCCACTCGCTTCTGAACTGTGAGGGCTGCTCTCATCTTGGTATTCATGTGCTTCAGGGCAGGGGAAAGCAAGTCACAAAGTTCCATGAAAGTGCCCTTACGCATGCAAAAGTTTTGCAGCCACTGGGAATCGTCCCAGACCTGCAACACTATGCAGTCCCACCAGTCTGTGCTTGTTTCCTGGGCCCAGAATTGGCGTTCCACTGCATGAACCTGCCCCATTAGCACCATGATGCCCACATTGCCAGGGCCCGTGCTTTGAGAAAAGGCTGTGTCCATGTCCTCATCACTCTCATCACTGCACTGACATCGCCTGCTTGCCCAGTTTCGCTTTGCCAGGTTCTGGTGCTGTATATACTGCTGGATAATGCGTGTGGTGTTTAATGTGCTCCTAATTGCCAAAGTGATCTGAGCGGGCTCCATGCTTGCCGTGGTATGGCGTCTGCAGAGAAAAAAGGTGCGGAACAATTGTCCACCATTGCTCTGACTCAGGGAGGGTTACTGATGACATGGCTTGCAGGGTTGGCTTACAGAGAATTAAAATCAACAAAGGGGGTGGCTTTACATAAAGGAGAAACAAAAATAACTGTCACACAGAATGACCCCCTCAAGGATTGAACTCAAAACCCCTGGGTTTAGCAGGCTAATGCTCAACCCACTAAGCTATTTCTCCCTCTGGTATTTCAGGTAGGACTGAATCTCCATTAAAGTTTTCAAGGTGCCCCTGACAGACCTCACCAAAACAATTGTCGGCTGTTGATTTCATGGAGGGAGGGAGTGGGGAGCAAATGAATACAAAAAAAAATCTGGTCTATTTCTTGTTTTGATCCACTCCATCTATCTTTTACATCTTTGGCTGGCAGAAGATGGTGCAATAGGACTGCTAGCCATCCTCTTCTCCTGCCTGCTCACCATAAGATGGTACAATAGGACTGCCTGCAGGACTAAAGAGAATGACCTGGTCGAGTCACTCCTAATTTAGTCCCTGCGCCCGTGTCTGCCCAGGCACTCCTGACCGACCTTACTGAGGTGGCCAGGAGCACCTCGGACATCATGAGGATGGTTTTCAGGCCTATTGCACCAGCTGCTGCCACAAGGCAATGGGTTGCTGCTGCTGTGTAGCAATGCAGTACCGCGTCTGCCAGCACCCAGGAATCATACGGTGACAGTGAGCTGAGCGGGCTCCATGCTTGCTGAGGTATGGCGTCTGCACAGGTAACTCAGGAAAAAAGGCATGAAACAATTGTCTGCCGTTGCTTTCACAGAGGGAGGGAGAGAGGCAGGGCCTGATGACATGTACCCAGAACCACCCACGACAATATTTTTTGCCCCATCAGGCATTGGGATCTCAACCCAGAATTCCAATGGGCAGCGGAGACTGCGGGAACTGTGGGATAGCTACCCACAGTGCAACACTCCGGAAGTCGACGTTAGCCTCGGTACTGTGGAAGCACTTCGCCAAGTTAATGCACTTAGAGCATTTTGTGTGGGGACACACACACTCAAATATATAAAAACGATTTCTAAAAAACCGACTTCTATAAATTCGACCTAATTTCGTAGTGTAGACATACCCTAAACAATAATGGAGTTCAGGAGAGCCGACAGTTTCTCACGGAGACAATATTAAACTCACAACTGCAAACTGTCCTGAAGGGAAGGAAAGATCGGAAAAATAGTAAGGGGGCAATATGGCTCCAGCAGGAGCTCTTTAAAGACCTGAAAATCAGACAGGAATCCTACAAAAAATGGAAACATGGCCAAATTGCTAAGGAGGACTACAAAAGAACAGCACAAGAATGTAGGGGCAAAATCAGAAAGGCTAAGGGCTGGTCTACAATGGTAACTTACATCACACAGCTACATCTCTCAGGTGTGTGAAGTGCTAGTCAAGAGAAAAATTCTACTCCTGTCACAGTAGGGAGTATCTACACTGAAGTGCTACAGTGGTGCAGCTGCAGGGCTGCTGTCATAGCAGTTTAAGTGTAGATCTAGCCTAAGGCACAAAATGAATTACACCAAGCAAGGGATATAACAGACAACAAAAAGAGATTCTTTAAATACATTAGAAGCAAGAGAAAGATGAAGGAAAGTGTAGGTCCTCTGTTTAGTAGGGAAGGAGAGCTAATAACTGATGACATGAGGAAGGCTTAGGTCTTTAATGCTTATCTTACTTCAGTCTTCACTAAAAGGTTAATGGTGACCAGATACTCAACACAATAAATATTAACATAAAGAGGAAAGGACCGCAAGCCAAAATAGGGAAATTTAGATAAGTTAGGTGTATTCAAGTCAGCAGGGGCTGATGAAATTCATCCTAGGGTCCTTAAGGAACTAGCTAAAGCAAGTTTGGAATCATTAGCAATGAACTTTTAACACTCATGGAAGACGGGTGCAGTCCCAGAGAACTGGAGAAGAGCAAACATAGTACCTATTTTAAAAAGGGAGAACAAAGAGGACGCAGGGAATAATAGACCTGTCAGCCTAATTTTGATACCTGGAAAGATACTGGAACAAATTATTAAACAATCAAACTGTAAACACCTAGCGGATCACAGGTTATCACGGTTATAAGGAAAAACAACGAGGAGTCCTTGTGGCACCTTAGAGACTAACAAATGTATTTGGGCATAAGCGTTCGTGGGCTAAAAGCCACTTCATCACATGCATGGAGTGGAAAATACAGTAGAGAGGTATAAATACACAGCATATGAAAAGATGGGAATTGCCTTACCAAGTGGGGGGTCAGTGCTAAATGAGCCAATTCAACTAAGGTGGAAGGTGGGCTAATCTCAACAGTTGACAAGACGGGGTGGAAATCACTTTTGTAGTCCTAATGAGGCTAATGTAATCAAGGTGGCCCATTTCAAACAGTTAACAAGAAGGTGTGAGTATAAGCAAGGGGAAATTAGTTTTTGTAGTGACCCATTCACTCCCAGTCTTTATTCAGGCCTAATTTGATGGTGTCCAGTTTGCAAATTAATTCCAGTTCTGCAGTTTCTCGTTGGAGTCTGTTTTTGAAGTTTTTTTTGTTGAAGAATTGCCACTTTTAAGTCTGATATTGAGTGTCCAGGGAGATTGAAGTGTTCTCCTACTGGTTTTTGAATGTTATAATTCTTGATGTCAGATTTGTGTCCATTTATTCTTTTGCGTAGAGACTGTCCGGTTTGGCCAATGTATATGGCAGAGGGGCATTGCTGGCACATGATGGCATATATCATGGATTTGTCAAAAATAAACATACTAAACCAACCTAATTTCCTTATTTGACAGGGTTACTGGCCTGTTGGGTGTGGGGAAATCTGTAGATGTGATCTATCTTTATTTTAGTAAGACTTTCGACACAGTCCCACATGACATTTTCATAGGCAAACTAGGAAATGTGGTCAAGATGAAATTACTATTAGGTGACACAACTGGTTGAAAGACCATATTCAAAGAGTAGTTACCAATGGTTCACTGTCAAACTGAGAGGACATACCTAGTGGGTCCCACAGGGGTCTGTTGTGGGTCTGATACCAGCCAATATTTTCAAGAATGACTTGGATAATGGAGTGGAGATTATGCTTATAAATTTGCAGATGCCAGAAAACAGTGAGAGGTTGCACTTTGAAGGACAGGATTAGAATTCAAAACAACTCTGACAAATTGGGGAATTGATCTGAAATCAATCGGATGAAATTCAATAAAGGCAAGTGCAAAGTATTACACTTCAGAAAGGAAAATCAAATGCACAACTACAAAATGGGGAATAACCAGCTAGGCAGTATTACTGCTGAAAAGGATCTGAGGGTTATAGTTAGGGCGCTACTGAATTCTCCATCCATTTTGGTCACTTTCATGATCATAGGATTTTAAAAATAATAAATGTCATGATTTCAGATATTTAAATCGGAAAATTCATGGTGTTGTAGCTGTAGGGTGCTGACTCACAAGGAGACTGTAGAAGGGGTTATTGCAGGGAGGTCACGGTATTGCCACTCTTACTTCTGTGCTGCTGCTGGTGGCAGCGCTGCCTTCAGAGCTGGGCAGCCGGAGAATGACAGCTGCTGGCTGGGAGCCCAGCTTGCAGAGGTAAGAATAGCATGGTATGGTATTGCCACGCCTATTTCTGTGCTGCTGCCTTCACAGCTGGGCCCGCTGCCAGCAGCCGCCACTCTCCAACTGCCCAGCTCCAAAGGCAGCCAGCTATAAGTAAGGGTGGCATGGCATGGTATTGTCACTCTTACTTCTGTGATGCTGCTGACAGAGAGCTGCCTTCGGAGCTGGGCACCTGATCAGCAGCTGGTGCTCTCTGGCCACCCAGCTCTGAAGGCAGTGCAGAAATAAGGGTAGCAATACTATGGACCACCTACCATAATCTTGCCATCACCTTTTCAGTTGGGACCCCTAGTTTGAGAAACACTGGTGTCCTCTGTGAAATCTGTAGCGTATGGGGTAAAAGTACACAAAAGACCACATTTCACAGGGGAGACCAAATTTCATGGTCTGTGACATGTTTGTCATGACCATGAATTTGGTAGGGCCCTAGTTACAGTGGATCACAAATTGAAGGTGGATCAACAATGTGATGTAGTTGCGAAAAAGAGTAATATCATATTGGGGTGTATTAACAGGAGTGCTGTATGTAAGATGTGGGAAGTAATTGTCCTGATCAACTCATCACTGGTGGGGCTTCAGCTGGAGTACTAGGTCCAATTCTGGGAGACACACTTTAGGAAAGATGTCGATAAACTGGAGAGACTCCAGAGGAGAGCAATAAAAATGAAAAAAGGTTTAGAAAATATGAGGAAAGGTTAAAATAACTGGGCATGTTGAATCTTGAGAAAAGAAGACTGTGGGGGATCTGAAAACAGTCTTCAAATATGTTAAGGGCTGTTATGACAAAGGAAGTAGGACAAGAACTAATTGGCTTAAGATGCAAGAAGGGAGATTTAGGTTAGACATTAGGAAAAATTATAAGGGTAGTTACATTCTGGAATAGGCTTCTGAGGGAGGCTGTGGAATCCCCATCCTTGGAAGTTTTTAAGAACAGGCTGGACAAACTCTAGTCAGGGATGGTCTAGGTTTACTTGGTTCTGCCTCAGCACAGGGAGCTGGACTATATGACTCCCTGAGGTCTCTTCCAATGCTACATTTCTTTGATTCTATGATTTTAAGTCCCTTAGGCCCAGATCCTCAATGGAATTTAGGCTCCTAATTTCCACTGATTTCAATGGACGTTAGGAGCCTAAATACTCTTGGAATTCTGGGCCTTAGTCTTCCTGTATCTCAGTTACTCACCCATCTGTAAAATGGGACTCCATTTCTCTCACCCTCATCTATTTGGACTGTAGGCTCTTAATAGCACAGACTTCCTCTTACTCTGTGTGTCTGTAAGCGGTCCCGATCTCATTGGGGCTTCTATGCACACAATATTGCGAAATGTATAATAATGATATAATTAATAACGTTTTCCTTTAATCATCTGTAATTAAGGTCCTGTATGTTTTCTCTAGACCAACTGATCCGAAGATGACATCTAAAGCAGTGCAGAGAATGTAGCACCAACCTCAGAGATGTCCTCAGCTTGAGAAGGAAAACCAAAGAACTCCTCTTGGCAGTATAAATTAAATTCAGATTAATAGAGACTTCAGTCAGTGATTTGTCCAGTTAGTGAAATTACACTATTGACAAATAGCCCAAGAAACAAACTGTAATGTTTGATTAAGACATACTGAGATCTGTGGATTTGTATGGAGGGTTAAAGAGTTTAACTGTTAGCAAAACAAGTGCAAACAAGAAATTATTGCTAATGTCCTACTAAATTACAAAGCTGCTCATATACAGAAATCAGGGGCCAGATTCTGATAGCAGTCAAAGTTGAAAGTAAGTCAGATGAAAACAATAAGGTTACTCCATACTTGCAAAATGTAACTGGGAACAGAATTCCTGCCTCTTCTCCACTGCTCTGTCCCCCTCACTCCTTCCCCTTTCCTTATTTTTCTATTTAGATTATCCCTGCCTAACTAATCCCCCCGCAACCCTTATCAAAACAAGAAAAATTGTGGCACCAAATGATATTTGCTGGCATTTCACTGATCACTCTGTTTGTGTGTTATACCCCTTTCCTCCACCCTATGTCTGCCTTGTCCATTTAAATTGTCAACTCTTTGGGGCAGGAACTCTCTACTACTCTGTGTTTGTACAGTGTCTAGCACCTTTGGGCCCTGTTCTTGGCTGGTCTCCAGGCACTTCTGTAATAAACATGATTAATAATAATGTAGTGTAGCTATTGTAGCTAAAGGATCTTACCCTACCTTCACTGATTTCAATGATATTAGGATCAAGTCCAATGCCTTTCTGATGACAGAAGACTCTGGATAGTCCGCTAAGTCTATTAAGACAGTGGTTCTAAACCTTTCCAGACTGCTGTACCCCTTTCAGGAGTCTGATTTGTCTTGCCTAGCCCAAGTTTCACCTCACTTAAAAACTACTTGCTTACAAAATCAGACATAAAATACAAAATTATCACAGCGCACTATTACCGAAAAATTAATTGCTTACTTTCTCATGTTTACCTTATAATTATAAAATAAATCGATTGGAATATAAATATTGTACTTACATTTTGGTGTATAGTATATAGAGCAGTATAAACAAGTCATTGTTTGTATGATATTTTAGTTGGTACTGACTTCACTAGTGTTTTTTAGGTAGTGTGTTGTAAAACTAGGCAAATATATAGTTGAGTTGATGTACCCCCTGGAAGACGTCTGTGTACCCCCAGGAGTACATGTACTGGATGAGAACCACAGTGTTAAGACATTTTCTCAAGAAAGTCAGAAAGAAGTAAATAACTTTCCACAGATTCATAGCCTCGTGATAGCACCCTATCTTCTGAAACCTGGAAGAAAGCAATTTGCTGCAATGCAAGTGTCTTAGGAGGTGTGGGATCATTTAACACTGGTTAACACCTCGGGCATTCTGGAAAGGCTCTGTTACATTAGGTGTATTTCAGAGATTTGTATATGCACTAAATGAATCCTGCATCTTTGCCTTATAGCTCTGGGAATGTTCGGCAGGTAATTAAGAAATCATAAGGCACAGGTGTGCCAGGTGAAGCTTGGTAGCTTGCTTTTGATCTAAATTGAGATGCTCTGGGGATTTAACTTCTTAAATAAAAAGGGCATAAATAAATAATCATTTTTTTTAAGGTTGGAACATGCAAGCAAGCTATAAAACTTGTCTTGATCTACTTGAGTAGGCGATGTTAGAAGATTGTTTAAGGCAAGGGGATTGTTTTAAACTCTGGCATTGTTTTCTTTAGCTTGGGCCTATTCCTTTTTGCTTTGGGACTTCCGCCACGGACATAGTGGGAGCAGGAATGGGCCCTTGATTATTAACTCAGGAATGAGCCTCTGTAAAGTTTCTTTTTTTTTAATGAATATTATGTAAAGAACCAAAGTCGCTCTTGCTGCTGCTTTTCAATATTCATAATTCAAAAATGATATAGCTGTACTACATTCTCTAATGGGTTATTTAATGAGCTTTACTGGAGCTAGAGTATGTCACTGTAATTGGGAGCTGAGAAATGTGTTTATCATCAATAGGGGAATGCTGTTATAAGGATGATTTTCTAGGAAACAAACACAGTAGCCTCAAGCCACAATGTTACAGCATAGTGCAGGACTTACTAGGAGGGAGAAGGAAGGGTTGGGAAATATAACAACACAACTTCCCACTTCTGACTCTTCATTAGTTATTAGATCCAATCATGTACTGTTCCCTTCTTTAAGGTTCTGAGATGGTGGATGCCTTTTTCACATTCAATTTCCAGCTGGGACCGGCACAAGAACGGTCGAAATACTGTGTGGGAGGCTGTTCATGTGTATTTCAGACAGTAACTAGAAGTGGAAGTACAAGAAATCTTGCAATCAAGACTTTTCTCCTGAGTTTTCCAGCCTGACTTTGTAGACTTATGAGGTTTAAAGGGTTTTGGCTACTTATCCAAACAAACTGGGTTGCTGAACCTTTATGGTATAACTATCCCTGATGTAATGAAAGGATCCTTAGGTTGCTAGTAGTCATACACACTCTCTTTCTGCCTCAATAAATCGACCAATCAATTATTGTAACATACAGTATGACTCTACAGAGTGGGTCCATTACAAGACAATGGTATGCATGTTAGAAAGCATCACGGGTAAAGCTGTATGCTGTAGCAAATTTTCAAATATTAATTCTACTCTTGTTCTTTTGGAAAACAACAAAGGGCCCTAACCCACAATATAGACTGAAGCTGAACCTATAATAAGAAAAACAAATGAGGTAGTGTGTTGGGCCTATTGGGTTAAAATGCTGTACTGAGGGCTAGTTGTAATCCTGGGGTAGCTTCACAATATATGGTTTTGGGGTATTCATTTATTTTGCTTAACCCTGCTGAAAGGAAGACGAAAAGACCGGATGGTGTGGAACTGTGATATCCATTTCTGGCTGCAGACCTTAACTTTTATCAAGTTTGGGGATGTTCAACTTCACATTCTTGTTTGGGTCAGATATAGAGAAAGGCTCTGCTCCAGATCCATATCTAATTTTTTCTAAAGTCTGGTGTTTGGATCTGGGTTTTTGGTTTAGATCCATCTCTAATAAGAATCAAGACCTCGGTGGTAGAACCAGCTACTACATTCTTCTCAGCTCAGCTTGCCTGAATAAATAAGTGAATGCACACTATCTCCACAGGTTAGTCAATATTATAACTGGTTGATTAGTTTTCAAGTGAAATGGGCTTTTTCTGGTTTTTGTCTAAAGACTGGAAACCGAACACTTAACATTTATCTTGAAATAGTTTTGAAATACTGATTTTTTTGTGGGAAATTAAAAAACACTGAAACATTTCCAAAAAACCCTA
The DNA here is from genome assembly GCF_965152235.1 of Eretmochelys imbricata. Lineage (NCBI taxonomy): Eukaryota > Metazoa > Chordata > Testudines > Cheloniidae > Eretmochelys > Eretmochelys imbricata. Next base: position 250,514,855 of record NC_135573.1, read on the forward strand.
AAAAATTTCCAAAATGTCCTGTGAAGAATAATTGTTGTTTTCCCACAAGCTCTAGTCTACATACAACATACAAGCCTACTGAAGTCAATGGGGTCATCTAGCATCTAAGTGGGAGCAGAATTTGTCCATAGTATCTTCCTTCCTCTCCTGTTGCTCACAGATATTTTTCACATGCTGGCTTCCCCTCACAGACTTACCCTAAACAATCTCTTGCTAATTAAACTTAAACATATTTGGAGGCTGTTTTCAGATAAACTCACAAGGATTTGGATACTTCTCCAAATCTTGTCTGAACTGCTGGTATCTGCTGCAATTCTCATAAGAACAGGCTGTCTTTCAAAATTTGCAATAGTTCCTACTTCCAGCTGGGCTGGGAATGTTGTTAATTAATTATATTATAGAGCTGTTTGTCTAAGGATCTCACAAAGGAAGGCAAGTAGTTTATAAGGACAATCTCCTTGCATGAGCCCCCCTGTTGGGCTGAATGAGCAACTCCCTGTCCATGAAAACAAGTATATTGAGGCCACCATTCAGGAACCCAGTAAAGGGCTCTCAAAACTGGGTGTCTCTGGGAGAAACCAGGTGACTTATTAGGCCTGAAATCACAGCACTCTTATGAGATAGATACCGGTAAGTGTTGTAATACCTATTTGGCGGATAGAGTACAGAGAGCTTAGAACCTAGGATTTCCAAAGTGCCTGTGCATTTTGGGATCTGATCCAAAGCCCACTGAAATCAATGGGGAGTCTTTCCATTGATGTCAGTGGACTTTGGACCAGGCACAAACTAACTAATTCTCTTGGTGAAGTAGGATAGTAATTGTTCTCCCATTTTAGAGATGGCAAACTGAGACATAGACAAGTTAATGAGTTCAACTCTCAATCCCATAATTAGACTACTATACTGCAATCCCTCAAAAAACAAAACAAAATACTTTTTTGGGGGTATTGTTTATGCCAGTTTTGAGCTTGGAGTTCATTTATGTCTAAGTTAGAAATGCCTGGAAAAAAAGAGGTTAGCTGTGAAAACAATGATTATTAACTACTGTATAGTTGCATACATGGTACTGGTTTAACAATCATGATTGTAAAAATATTTATGCATCTGAGTAGCAGTAAAGAAAATGATGTAATTGATAAAAATAATCCAAATAATTGATGTTTTGATGTCACACTATATAGTTGAGGTTTTTTCTTTCAGTTAAGCACAATCAGCAGAGTTCTTTTGTTTGCTTATTATATGGGCAAATTTGCTATATGATAAAAAATGTATGCTGTTGACTTATTGCCAGATCTCCCTAAGGTAAGAGGCTCATTTTCATCTTCTATTTTCAAAATGAAGTCTTAAATCTAATTAGATCTTGAAGTAAAATAGCTATGATATGTTTTCGGTAAGTAAAAGGTCTCTCATTTAATGTTCTTTGTTTGTGTTACTAGTTTTGCATAAGTAATGAATTTTATTGCAGGTGTTATAGATGTTATAGATATTTATAGAATCTGCTTGACAAAGCATTTTTCATGAGCTATAAGCTACTCTGGACATAGATTCAAAAATATACAGTTTTACAATAACCTAAAGTTTGTCAATAGGATTCTGACACTTGGGGACATAATTGGCCTTGATCCAGGCATATTTGACCACTTATTTCACTGCAGATCAAGAGCAGCATGTTTTATTTATTTTATACATTGCACCTAAAAACGTTTCCAATGGGTAGAAATGGGCAGTTGTTACTTGCCATTTCTTCTGGTTATTTTCTTCCCAGCCAACCATTTGGATCCAGATTGTGAAGATAGGAACATCCCTGACATATGACAGCATAGTCTCTTATGACGCTCATCATCTCTGATGCTGGAGATGTTGTGGGAAATCGCCCTGCTAATCCAATTGTAGCAGGAGTTGCAGGGACGTATTTTGTGAGTCACTGAGGAGAGTCTTGCTGTGTTATATTGGAAAATAATGTTTTAGCAGATAACTGCAGAAACTCACACTAAATCTGATACCTCTTTAAGTCAACGTTAGCAAACACTGTTAAAATAATAATAAACACCAGAATATAAATCATGCTACAGCAGCATCAGTTACCATATAGCTTTTGTAATCCTAGTACAGTCTATGGTCTGGAAGGTGTTTCTCTGTGAAACAATAAAAAGTGTCATACAATCTCATCATAACTGATGGCAAGGCCCTTTTCTTAACATAACAGATCTGGAGGGTATTTTATAGCTTTTCCAGGGAGATGTCATGGGCATGGTGGTGAGCCTCCTGCAGCTGCTCGGTGGAAGGCCGTATCTAAGGGTCCACTATTAGATATGAAAAAAGTTCAGCTGCTGGAGAATTTGTTAAATTAATGTCCTCTCCCTACACAAACACATAGGAGATTGACCATGTGGTTACATGTCTATGGTAATTATCCTTCAAGGAGTTGGATGGGTTTGACATAATCTGTATGTCCCAGCTATGTTAGTTCAGCATTCCACAGAGGGAAGATTCTGCAATCTGATATAGTTAAGGTCCTACCAAATTCATGATCCATTTTGGTCAATTTCACAGACATAGGATTTTAAAAATCATAAACGTCATGATTTCAGCTATTTAGATCTGAAATTTCACAGTGTTGTAATTGTAGGGATCCTGACCCAAAAAGGAGTGGGGGGGGTGTCACAAGGTTATTGTAGGGGGGGTTGCGGTACTACTACCCTTACTTCTGTGCTGCTGCTGGTGGCAGTGATGCCTTCAGAGCTGGGCAACGGGAAAGTGGCGGCTGCTGGCTGGGATCTCAACTCGGAAGGCAGCGCCGCCGCCAGCAGCAGCCCAGAAGTCAGGGTGCCATGGTGTGGTATTGCCACCCTGACTTCTGCGCTGCTGCTGGTGGGGTGCTGCCTTCAGAGCTGGGGGCCTGGCCAACAGCTGCTGCTCTCTGGCTGCTCAGCTCTGAAGGCAGCACAGAAGGCAATACCGTGACCCCCCTAAAATAACCTTGCGACCCTCCCCCCCCCGCAACTCCCTTTTGGGTTAGGACCCCCAATCTGAGAAACACTGATCTTCCCCATGAAATCTATATAGTATAGGGTAAAAGCACACAAAGGACCAGATTTTACCGTCCGTGACGCATTTTTCATTGCAGTGAATTTGGTAGGGCCCTAGATATAGTAAATTATCAAATCAGGCAAACGTAAATTAAGGTAACCTATATAAGTTATAGAGTTTGGTTTTTCTAACAAATTAGGCTACGATGTTGTATTCTGACATGAAGCCACATGTATGAACCATTGTATGTACTCCAATTTATAATTGCTTTGTAACAGGCTGCAACAGGCTAACACCATCTGTTAAGTATTTTTAAATTATTTTTTTACATGTCTTTACAATATAAGTCTATTGCATCTAATAATAAAGCAATTTTTCTTGAGCACATTAATTCTTCTTCTTCTTCTTCTTCATGACTTTGCCTCAGCAGATCCCCACTATGAGATTGCGTGCCTGGCCACATGATGACTGGATCCATTTCAAAGCAGTTAGCCAATGGAGGAGAATGTATACGCCCTTCTGTTCCAACAGTCTAGAAAGAGGGTATTGAAACTCCAACACTGACTTTCCTTTCTTTCCATCAGCCTGATCAGAATGGAACCCAATCTTTTCCTTACACAATCAGCATTTCTGCTAGTGAATAGTTTTAGTTTAAAATTTTTGTTTTTGCCTAAGAAGGAGTTAGCGTATTCAGTGGGAAAGGTCCCAGGCCTACTTGTTTTTGCCTAAGAAATCTTCACATCCATCAGGAAGAGACCTGCTCCTGGCAGCCTCTTCTAGGTCTCAGCCTTTTTGGAGAAGTTCTTTTGTACATCAGGACACAAGGTCTTAAGGTTATTTTCCTGTGAGAAAAGCAGCCATGTATTCTAAGAATTGGGATTCTTTGGATTTACCTGCTTCCCTTTTTAGGAAGAACAGGAAACATAGAGGTGAACAAGCATCCAATAATGTACACCTCTGGATCTGGTAAGGACTTAGTCAAAGGTTAGGTCCAGTTATATCCCAAATGTAGACAGCCATCTTTTAACCCATGGTCCATGCCTTCCTGGTTAATTTGTTGATCTTTGCATAAGAAGCTGCAGGCTTCTTTCTGATATCAGACAGCCTGATCTTTCCACTCCTCTTCTTCAAAGGGGATTCCAGGTCCATCATGGCTCTCTAGTCAATGTGGGGGGAAAAATCAGAGGTTGCCAGAAATGTAGATGGTCATCTTTGCCCAGCTTGGGTTTGTCTGATTTTTCTGTTGATTCTAGAGAACCTCGAACTGACTTTAATTTTAGTTTTCAGTAGTCCAGATTTTTACAGGCATAGGAGGATATTTCTGAATCAGTGAATCCTCATCCAATAGTTTAAGGTCATACCAAAACAAAATCTCCTCTGTTTCTATTTGCTCATGATAATTGCAGCAGAATGGTCACTAAGGATTGACTGGGTGTTATGGGTTGGAGTCATGCTTCATCCACCCTCACATCCTGTTTACTTAATGGCAGTATTCCCTGCATGCTGTTGTGATGCAGTCAAATTAAATAGCAAGTTCCTAGCTTGCAGTGCTATGAATAGATTTATTTTCGTTGCATTGAGTGGTCTCGTTACAAAAAGACTCTGTGGGGTGTGGCCCAATCTCTTCTGTAAATGGAGGCTACAGAATGTGCGCTAGTGCCAATTCTTTCTTTTCCATCTCTGAGGAGAAAGATCCCTGCTTTGACTTCTCAAGATCGGTCAGGGCCTTCTGGATACACAGTTCCATATCTCAACAGAAGCACAGGAAGCACCTCAGGTTAAATGAGGACATTGTGGTTGTACCAGATATAATACTTACTTGGGAGAGCAGCAACTATAAGGTTGTTTGCTGGGTGTCTGGCAGGTGTGGCTGCTAACCTTTGTTATCAAGGACTGCAGGTGTTTCCATGTATACACAACTGGCTTCTCAGGGCCTGAATTTATCAGGGCATGATTTATACTCTAAGGATAACTTGTTCTCTATCCAGCATTTTAAGGATAAGAGTGAATATGGGAAAGTTGGTCTTAGTTCCACACAGGTTCAAGATTTATAAAGGCTTCCCTGCATTAGTCTGTCTTCTCAGAATATCCTGGGAAGAATTCTGGTAGGTGATCTCAAAAATGAGATCTAGACATAGTGGCCCCAACTGGTATTAACAAGACACATGAACTAATTGGGGCTGAAAGTCCATCTGACTTGCATTTCATGCTTTTTTTTCTCCCTGATTAGATGGACAGCAGGGGTAGGTCTCGCAGATAATATTCTGTGCAATGGTTTATTTGAATAGACAGGGATACCACAGTTGTGTCAAATAGCAATGGGTCTGTGGGACTGGTATGACTTTGAAAGGGGATTGTCCTTCTACTTAGAGACTTGGCCTCAGCAGTAAGGTCAGGGATGAAATCCTGGCCCCATGGAAATCAATGGTAAAGCTCCCATGGATTTCAGTAGGCCCAGGATTTCAATCCAGGTTTTTCCTCACTCTAGAAATCACTTTATCTGATGGCCTGGTTGATAGGTTGTTAAAAGAGAAATTCTTGTATTTCTCTGGGAAAGTCAAACATGTACACAAAACTCTTTCATTAGAGGGTCATGTCTGTAAGTGGAAAATATTTAAAGATTTGGATAGTCCAAAGAGGTGCATCTAGTCCCTTGTCCCTTTACTGGTCACTTTACATTATCCTTTATTATTGAAAGATTCTGGATTGCCTTGAGGTATGACCAAAAGTTTCCTGGCTGCCATCTCTGCCTTCTATGTGCCTGTGCAAGGGGCTCTCAGCCTTTTGTCATCCTTTGGAAAACAATATACTCTACTGAAGTTTAGATGAAAGTGTATATTGAGAATCATAACTTGCAAGTGCATGATACTGAGATCTTGGTCTCACAAGTTCTCTGCAGGCTCCTCTTTGTGTATGCTCCTTCTTGCATTTGTCATTGAAGGTTCCTTCACTTTTGACAATAGCATTGTTCAGGACAGTTTCAGAACTGCAGCCATTAGTGGCAGATAACTCCTGATACAAATGTTTCCAAGGATGAAGTGGTCCAACATTCTAAAGCAGAAATCTTGTGATAGACATTAGAACCCATCCGAAATTCTTGACTATAGTGTTCTTGGAATTTCATTTAAATCAGAATTTTTCTCTGTCTGTACTTTTGCTAAGACTCATGATCTTCCAAATTATATGTCATTGCACATCTTGGATGTTAAAAGGACTTTTTTTCCTGTCAAAGATGTAAGCAATACCTTTTAAAAAGCATGTTTGTGGCTTCTTATGAAAATTCAAGGGACAGTCGAGAAATGATCTAAGCAGACAAGCTATGTGCTCCCTGATGTTCTTGTACTGGAAGGACTTCATGACTTTATATAAGATGGAGAAGCATCTTCAGCGCTATCTCATTGCCGGAAAGGCTACTACCTGGAGCTCAGTGCATCTCTTTACAAAATGTTGTTTGCTGAATACTTGGTCCAGACCAGATTGGATGCTTCATTCAAGAGAGAAGTGTTGTAGTTACCCTCCCTTCCACACTTTCTTCTCCTGAGGAGTGCACTGCTAGCTAATTTTCTAAAGTGGGAATCTGTAGAGGCAAAGGGGTGAAGGAGAAAAAGGGGTTATCGAGCAAAGTAATTTTGTCCTCCAAAAGTATTGTGTCCATAGACTCATAATGACTCATACTTCTTGCTTCTGGTTTGTAAATTTAAAGGATTTGGATGGAATTGAAGAGGAAATGAGGTCCATTTGCAGGGTGGGGGCCTTTATGTAATCAATTCTAGAATACTGGAACATAGTGTCACCTATTTCCCCTATGGCTACCTGCTTTGAAATGGGTTCCATTGCTGCATGGCATGACAACTGTTCCATAGGCTGGACCTGCAGAGGCAATACATTTGGAGAACAGAAGCTACTTCAGTAAGTAGCCGTTTGTTAATATACTTATAGATGATAGCATATTCTTAAAGCATTGTTTAAATAAACTGTAGCGTGTGACACAAGGATACTGTGATATAGTTTTCATTTACAGGGTGAAATCCTAGCTGCACTGAAGTCAATGCCCAAACTCCCATTGATTGGTATGCAGCCAGGATTTCACCCATAGGCTCTAGGAAAATTGTTTCCAAACAATTTGTAGGTTTGGTTGGCTTAGCCACTTGTGAATTGTGGGTTCATCTCACACTCCTCTTCACCATGTATTCTTCTTGTGGTCTTTCTAAGTAGAATATTTCAAAATTGCTCAATAATATCATTTGCAAAAAATAACGGGTTTCCTCAAACTTACCTTTATTGCTTTATCACGAACAACCATAATCATCTGAAGTGCTCAGTGTGTTGAATCCATTGAAAAGAAGGCCAAAATAATTTTGACACTGAGCAGTTTGGGATGATCTCACCTAACTCATTCATGGCTCAGTTTTGCTCTACTACTGAAGAATTATGGGATGAATGACTGCCATTTTGAATAAACCCACTAAGGCACTGCATGTTTCTTTATCTTTATATGGTTCTAAAGAGTTGAATAAGAGTGGTAAACACAGTTTCATTCAGTGTGAATGCTGCATTTTAAAAATCTCTTCTGATTCTTGCCAATATGCCCACAAAATATATTTTAATTGAAACTTTCACTGCTCAGATTTTCCACTGACAGGTAACAGACATCAGAAATATGCAAACAGATGGATGATCAAGTTCATTAATGTTTGTGAGATGCTTTGATATGCTAGGGTGATGAGAACAGAGAAATGTTTATAAACAAATAAATAATGTACTAAAGTATGAAGACAAAGAAAAAACAGATGGCATTATGGGTATGTCTACACAGCAAAGAAAAACCCGTGGCTGGCTTGTGCCAGCTGACTTGGGCTTGCAGGGCTTGGGCTGAAAGGCTGTTTTTGCTCTGTAGAGTTCTGGGCTCAGGCAAGAGGTCAAGCATTGAGATCATCTCACCTCGCAGGTCCTAGAGCCCAGGCTCCAGCCCGAGCCCGGAAGTCTACACAACAATGAAACAGCCCCGCAGCCCAAGCCCTGTGAGCCCGAGTTGGCTGACATGGGCCAGCTGTGGGTTTCTAGTTGCTGTGTGGACATACCCTCAATCACAATGTTGACCAGCATCTCATCTGTGTGGTTTCATACTTCAGCTGAAAAGCTCCACAATGGTGTTTCACAGTAAGCACTCACAATATTTCAGGCAGAGGGCAGAAAAGGTGGGAACATAGGACATTGTCATCATATTGTCCTTCACTATCAAAAGTTACCTCAAGTTCTTCAATAATACCTCAGTCTTTGGTTTCATGCATTATTAAACAATCTTGGAAACCTTCTGCAATCTTTGGGCAATAGCTAACTGTGATTGCCCTAAAAATAGGTCAATGTTTGTATAATGCTTGTGGCTTTGGTGGTGCAAGATATATTCTTCCGTTTACTTTGACTGACCCCCCCCCATTTATTTGTTTTCTAGCTGCATTGCCTTCTGTTAAATATTGTTCCACTTCAAGGATATTTGCAAGACTAGGAAGCAGGCAGGATATTATAGTACTTAGAAATACAGGGTTTTTTTTTTGTCACACACACACTGCAACCAGTTATTGCTGGTGGCAAGTATGTTTAAAAATGTCAGTAAAATGTTTTGGTATATTATGTGCAAGGAACCTTGATGTGGATATATTGGATATATTCTTGTGTAAGCAGAGTCAGGATGAGCTCCACCCTGACATCTGGTGGTGAGGTGTGGCAAGTTGGGGAGAAGAACTTCAGGGGCTGATTTCATTTGCATAGGCACACCCACCCCACCTAGAATGAGGCCATAGCTGCCCAAACGCTCACTTTGGCTGCTGTGGGATCCCCAGTGTCTCTGTTACTGGGGCAGGAAGAATAAATTGTTATTACCCTGATTATGGGAATCAAGGACAGTGGAACTGTACTTGGCCTTTTGTAATGATGGAAGGACTCACCATCAACTAAGCAGCGCTTGCTAGGCAATGGTCATGGGTTCCAAAATCCAGTGACTAGAGAGAGGCTGGGGACAGCTATTAATACTTGGTGGCCTGGACCCCTTGGGGAGGGCATTACATGCTAATTGCATTTCCTCCTCTCTCCACTGTAGAATATTAGAACTAATTTTGATTCTATTAGGAGTCTAGTTACAGGCTGCTGAGCTGAATTCACTTTGGGCTAATGGTGTACCAGCACTGAGGCTCCCCTACTATAAGCTGAAATCACAAAAGAGCTAAGCTGACTAAGAGCTGAAATCACTGAGTGTTGTGTTAAGTAGTGGGGGAGCCTGAAAATATATTGTGGAGCAGTTTGCGGGACAGCTGGAGCGGCTTGTGGACCGGCTGGTGGAGCAGTTTGTGGGACGCTGAGCGGAGCTGAGCAGAGTGGAGCAGTTCGTGGGATGGCTCGTGGAGCGGATCGGAGTGAAGCCCTATGGAGCTGCGGGGCAGTCAGCTTCAGATCATGTAAGGTACCCCTTACCTCTTCCCCCCCCCCCCCCATCTCCACCCAGGTTGGGAGGTAAAACTCTGCAGATAAACTTTCGAACTCTGGGGCTGCCCTGACCAGGGACAGAGACTTCTGGGTCGTTGGACTTTTGGGACTTTGGGTGATTTTGGGTTGCTGGACTCAAGAACCAAAGGGAAAGAACACGCCCAAATTTGCTTGGGGTGGGTTTTTTTGCTCATAGGTTGTGTTATGAATCCTGTTGGTGGTGTTTCCCCAACATAATGCCACATTGTTTCTCTCTGTTATTAAAAGGCTTTTTGCTACACTCAGACTCTGTGCTTGTGAGAGGGGAAGTATTGCCTCTTGGAGGCGCCCAGCGGGGGTGGTATATATTTGTCCCAAGTCACTGGGTGGGGGCTCGAGCCGGTTTTGTATTGTGTTATTGGAATGAAACCTCTAGATACTGAACCCAGCCCTTGTTGCTGCCAACTCTGATGGGCAGAAGGGTTACACCTGGTTAAGATGTACCCTGTTTTAGAGGGATAATCAACTGATATTTGCTGTTTGAAGGGCATACTTGAAAGCAAGGAATTAAGTTGGAACTTTGGGTTTTACTGTAAGCAGTGCTGGTTGCAGGGCCAGTTAAGCAAACATATGGACTCCTACATGCTCCATCAATATACACTTAAAGGGAAAGTTATTGTTTCTTAATTTTGAATTAGAGTGATCATAAAAGTCAGGATTGGTCTCAAATGAGATTTTTGCTGAATGCAGTGATTTGTTTCATTACATTTTGTGTGAAAACTTGCTCACTTTTTGTACCATCAACAGTACCTCTCTGAAAATGAATGAAAATTCACTGTAGTATTTGTTTTTGCACTGAAAACAAACGTTTGTGTAATGTTTTCCACTCAAACACAGGCACATTTTCACCCCTCAAAATTCCAAAATACTCAACAACACTCCCCCCCCCCCATTGGTACTTTTCAAGCCTTTTACAAAATGTGAAAAAATGTGAGTTTCCAGTTTTTTAAACATATTGTTATCAATATTTGAACATCTTTATCTCAATTGCACCCTACACTGAGTGCAACAATTACAAACATGAAATTCCACAATAGCACCTGTTACCCAAATCCCTCCCAAACCCAACCATATGGGTGTGGAAAGATTATATATGAAACCATCCTAATTGTGCTCTTTAAAAATCCCCATGTTTCAGCATTGACTATGTTGTGTTTTGGAGCCAATCTTTGAATGCGTAGTGATCACGGTGTAAGAACATCACTGTGACTTTTGCCTTCATGAAAGCAATTACAAACTCTACTTTGACTTGGGAAGGTTCTGGACTAGGCCTTTAAAATGGTTTCACTAAGTCTGAGGAAATAAGGGAAAAATCTTACTGGTGGGAGGCATTATATTGATCCTCCTTGGACTTAATCTTAGCAAGGGATAACTTGAAATTAAGTCTGATGTTTGTCTTACAGAGGTTCTGTGCACCCCTCTATTGTCTAAGTAAAACTACCATCTCATGCAATAAGTGTGAAGTTAAAAATGCAGACCTGCTCCTTAGAAGAAGATTGAAGTCATCACCACCTATCTGTGTCTCTGCCATTTCCCTGACCTGGGAGCAAGCTTATAAATTGTGAGAGAGGTCTCAGTTCTTTCTGACAAAAAGGGACTTGTTCCCAAAGGGGTAAATTCAAACGTTTCTCATTTTTCTCTAGTCCAGCAGCCCAAAAGTAATGCTGCCAAGATCAACCCTGTCACTCTGAACCAAGGCTTCTCCATCTCAGGCTTTTCCTGCTGAAGTGATACATCAGCCCCCTCCACCTTATCAGTCTGAAGTACAGCAAAAGGACCCACTGGGAATTTTACTCTATCATAGTCTTGGAAGTGAGGAGACGCTATCCTGGAGAAATCAACCCTGCCCCTTTCAAGCCAGCCTAACAGCACATGAGGACTCTCAACACAGTGTCAGCTTGTTCATTCCCAAGGCACTATTATGGTCTGATCTGGCACTTGGGGGCAGAGATATCCCAGCAAGCAAGAAGTGCAACTCAGCAGTCTCAACCTGATCACCTCAAGAGCCTTTATGCTGTCTAAGGTGCACACACAGCTCCTTCCTTCTTTTCATAGTGAACTCTCATAGAAGATGCATGATGCTTTGCCTTTGGCAGCACCAGTCCAGGAGCCTCCTGCAGCTTCATATTTCATATGCTGTGTGAACTGACCCTGATGGTCATACATAACGTACTAACCCTGCTGATGTTCCCCAGAGCCTCTTATAGTACTATCTATCCGAGCACATGGTCAGAGCTTAACACATATTAATAAGTGTAAATTATTTATTGTTTCTGCAGCTTCAAACAGGCTTCCTAATAGTGATCATCTATTAGAATGTATGTTTATTACACTACTTCCAACATGAAAGCTGGGAAAAGTTAGTGTACATTTTTATCAAAGCTTTTTGGAAAATTATCAGATTTAAGAGAATTCTATCCTTTCTGTTTCTTTTTTGGAAACCATTGTTTTTTTTTCTTGGGATTCTACTAGATTTTATTACCTCGGCAATAAATGAGCAGACATTTTGTCATGTGACTGTTTATAGACAGGTTGTAAAATGGAGCCACCTAATGGTTGTTTGTGAGATGTAGCAGGTACACATAGCTGGGAAACAGGAAGTAATATTGACTTTTGAGAGGACTCCAGGAGAGAAGAAGGTCTTAGAATATCATAGACTATCAGGGTTGGAAGGGACCTCAGGATGTCATCTAGTCCAAGCCCCTGTTCAAAGCAGGACCAATCCCCAACTAAATCATCCCAGCCAGGGCTTTGTCAAGCCTGACCTTAAAAATATTTAGGGAAGGAGATTCCACCATCTCCCTAGGTAACGCATTCCAGTGTTTCACCACCCTCCTAGTGAAAATGTTTTTCCTAATATCCAACCTAATCCTCCCCCACTGCAACTTGAGACCATTACTCCTCGTTCTGTCATCTGCTACCACTGAGAACAGTCTAGATCCATCCTCTTTGGAACCCTCTTTCAGGTAGTTGAAAGCAGCTATCAAAGCCCCCCTCATTCTTCTCTTCCGCAGACTAAACAATCCCAGTTCCCTCAGCCTCTCTTCATAAGTCATGTGTTCCAGTCCCCTAATCATTTTTGTTGCCCTCTGCTGGACGTTTTCCAATTTTTCCACATCCTTCTTGTAGTTTGGGGCCCAAAACTGGACACAGTATTCCAGATGAGGCCTCACCAATGTCGAATACAGGGGAACGATCACGTCCCTCGATCTGCTGGCAATGCCCCTACATATACATCCCAAAATGCCATTGGCCTTCTTGGCAACAAGGGCACACTGTTGACTCATATCCAGCTTGTCGTCCACTGTAACCCCTAGGCTCTTTTCTGCAGAACTGCTGCCGAGCCATTCGGTCCCTTGTCTGTAGCGGTGCATGGGGTTCTTCCGTCCTAAGTGCAGGACTCTGCACTTGTCCTTGTTGAACCTCATCAGATTTCTTTTGGCCCAATCCTCTAATTTGTCTAGGTCCCTCTGTATCCTATCCCTACCCTCCAGTGTATCTACCTCTCCTCCCAGTTTAGTGTCATCTGCAAACTTGCTGAGGGTGCAATCCACACCATCCTCCAGATCATTTATGAAGATATTGAACAAAACCGGCCCGAGGACCGACCCTTGGGGCACTCCACTTGATACCAGCTGCCAACTAGACATGGAGCCATTGATCACTACCTGTTGAGCCCGACAATCTAGCCAATTTTCTATCCACCTTATAGTCCAAAATCAATGGAGTAATGCTGGTGTGAAATTGGAGTCATGCAGCGGTGAATCATATCTCTTATGTGTGTGTTGCATTTTAACAGTTAGAATGAAATAACAGACAAAACCTCCCTGGGTTAAATAATTAAAAACTTTCTACCCTTTGGAACATAGTGTGTGGAACATTTCTACACTGACGTGGGCTAGGAGACCTAATAGGTTTTTCACATCTCTGGCTTCTATGAGTCTCTGGTAGTTTGGCAATGATTGAGGTATAATGTATGGCTGTGTTAATATTAAAATACTTGGTAATTTTAGGAAACCTGATATCTAGGTCCCAAGAATATGATAAATGTTCTTTCCCTACATGGATCCTGCCACACACTCTAACCACAGCTGATATTACTATGGGGCCACGTTTCAGGAATGTTGTGTGTCCTCAGGACTCGTGGGAGCATCTTGAACTGCAGACATTAAGTAGACTAGGGAGAATCCAAGGTCTTCTTGCTGTAGACATAGTTCAGAACCAGAATTTGGGAGATGATGATGTTGATGGGAATGAAGGTAAAGTCAAGCTAAAGTCTAATAGCCAGCAGCCACAGAAGCTTAATGATTCCACAATAACATCTACCATAAATAAGTATAACAATGTGGAAAATTCAGAATAATATGGCTTAATTCAGGACCCAAAGAACCAGAAAGAAAATGAGGTGAGTGCTATATTGCTTATATTAGATTATGTAATAGTACAGTTTTGGATTAGATACCTGGATGTGTATATCCAGTCAAGGGGTCATTAATACAGTAAAATGGAGTAAATTGCCCAATCACATTGTAGGTGTTTATAGTGGTGGTGAATTCCATTCTAGAATGGATACATATAAAAATATTAACACTATAGAATATTGAGACATCTTTGTATAATTAATTTGCAGTTTTTATTTTAGATTAAGGAATGTGAAACAGTAGCAACTTCGGTTTGAGGGGGAAAATCTTATATCTTGAAGTCACTTTTTTAATTATACTAAAAAGTATCAGAGGATGTCTACATTTGCATGAGGAACAATAATAAGATGTCCATAAGGGAGAATTCTCCCTATCAACAATTGTCAATGTACTCAATGGTACAAAAAATAACATACTGTAAATTTTCTTTTTGGTAACACTGAACTTGATCAAGCTCATCTAATAGTCAGGAAAACTACAACTTTTCCAATCCATAAGGTACTATTAAGCTGAAAATAATTAATTTCTGATATCTCTGGCATGATGAGATACACCGACATCTAGTAAGCACCACAGCCCACAAAAACTCAGAAGATATCAGTGTTAAAGAATATTGCACTCTACAAGAACTGAGGATGATGCAAATGTATTTTGATCAAATCCACCAATTTTGAAACATTGGAAAGAACAACAGAGAGGACATCTCATTCTAAGGTAGTTAAGATTAAGGTATAGTGACTCCTAACTGGTATGTAGGTGGGATATACTGTCATACCTTTCAAGCATGTCAAGTTGTGAATTGACATGAAGTGCACAGAAATATGCCTGCATAGCCATGCAGCTACCTTGTTGTAGACTCATGTGACTTGCCAAAAGGGCATTGTTGATTTGTCATGTTTAAATCATTCTTCAGGATTCCAGGAAGAAGATTTCAGGAAGTAGTATCATTCATTATAGCTTTCCTGAAAGATGCCTGTAACACAGACTACTACTATCTTTAAGTAGTTGATTGGCCTCAATTTATACTCGCATATAAATTTACCTTAAATGGACAGTATTGAGGGCATAGGATTGCACAGTATTTACCAGGCCCCTACACTGATGCTCAGATACTATGGTGAAGGAGGTCATAAATAGGTAGGTAGACAGATTGAATAGGATGATAGGATCTTGGAGAAAGAGGGAGATAAAGACAGGCATGTGGATTCTTACTGGCATGTCTCATGTAATCTCAGTAGAAAAAGGAAAAAAAGACTGTCATCTTCCCTGTAGACTATGCTATAGATCTGCATCACACAACAGCAGGTTTAGACATGCTGGGCCAAAGTCAAAAACTGTCAGGTCACTGAAAGTAAAACTTTGAATCTGGGAGATTGTCATGTAACAGATCAGTACAAATAAACTGCATGTTCTACAGGAGGCGGTTCTAGGTAGAGTGGCAGTAAAAAAATAAAATGGCTTTATCATTGTAGAAGATGGTGGTGGCATTCACTCTTTTCAATATCATACTGTATGAAAAGAAATTTTTAAAGCTTGCCCTGAATTGTACAAGTATTCAGCAAAAAGCAATCACCATGCAATTCCAATCATCTGAAAAACTATGAACCATGTGAGACTATCACAGTGGACACATGCGGTGGAAAAGCCATCTATCTTCAGGGTTATAAAATGTTAGTTAACTATGCTGAGCTTGATCCTTGCAGGTAAGGTGATCCTCCAGGAGGGTGGCATACACCTTCAATACACTCTTCAGTTGTACCGGTAGATGGCAGGAGGTCAGGTGGCCATGCGGGGTGGTGACATTCAGGGCAGAAACAAGGAGTCCGTGTCCCACTCCCCTTGACCCTGCTAACCTGGGTTGTCAGCCACTCTGAACATGGATGCAAGCCTTTTGTGATGCTGCAGTGGTTGCCAGGCTGTGGACATGAGTTCCATGGGGACAGCTCAGAGCTGGGCTCAGGACATGGATCAGGAGACTTGGAGCCAGTAATGAATCTCTTAGAGCCGGGTGAGGGTCTGAATCAGGCAGAGGTGGGCTACAGGGGGCCATGCAGTGGGGAAAGGCAGAGGAGGGTCCTTGGGTGGGTACCCAGGGGAAGCAAGATTCCCCTGAGCTTTGTGAGTGGGAGAAGTATAGAAGAGATTAGCCCTTGGGCCCATTTACCCTCTTCAGGATACAACCAATCTCCTCTGGGGGTCAACAGTGTCTACTCCTGAGCCTCTTCTTTGGTCTTCTGTTGCTCAGACCTTCAGCCAAGTCACATAACGGTTCACTCCCCTTCTGGGGTAACTACAGGTGCAACTTAAAGTTCACAATGTCCAAACGTATAGTTCTTCTGCCCCTCTTGGGCTTGACTGAAATCTGCTGCCTGGCCCCTGCAGAGAGTCTCTTCAATAGCTTTTTCTTCAGCAAGATTCTCCCACTGCTTCCCTTACCAGGGACTCCAACCGTTTACCTCTGTGGATCTCCCTACCCCTTGTAGGCCCCATCTCAGGGCTCCCCCACAAGAAACTACTCTGCTCCCTACGGGTCTCTTTCTCTTGCTACAGCCCCTAACTCAAGATTCCCACCCCCTACAGATGCATACCCTGTTCCCTGTGGGTGCCTCTAGTCTAACTTCCTCACATGCTTGGTAGAGGGGAAGTCCCCTTCTTCCTGTCTCCAGGGTCTTGTACTGACTTCCCAGCTGTATTTAGGTAGCGATCTCCCTGTTTCACCCCCACAGCTGGGGTCAGTCTTTCTAATTAAGCCCCATTACACCCAGCTGGAGTCACTAATTAGCCCTTATGTTGCCAGCTCTTCAAGAGGCTGAGAGATAGCTGCTAAGTCATGCTCAGATGGCCAGCCTGCCCATGACAGCTTGTATTGGAGGGAAGTATCAGCAAGGCAGTGCTTTAGACTGGCCTACAGGGAAATTGTAGCACAGAGCTACCTATTGGTCATTTGGGAGAGTTAATTGAATGTACTATACATAAAATATCTTGTAAATTAAGGGCCAGATTGTGGCAGGTCCTTGTGTGGGGGTTCAAAGATGGGATGGGAGAGTCTGCAAGGAGCCTCTAGCCATGGCATGGGTCATGGAAGTACCTGGACCCCATGTTTGAGAGAATAGAAGAACTATTCCCTCCCACGTGCTCCTATGCGTGCTCCCCACAGGGAACCAGAAATGGTGAATAGGAGGGGAAGCCTTATCTCTGACTCCTGTCTGCAGTGCTCTGCAGCAGACATCTGCTTCCCAGGTAGGAAGAGGTTGCACCAACCTAATGAAACTGTCCTTGATTTCCACCTGTGTAACTGTGGGAATCTGGCCCCTAATGTCTTACAAGAATGGAGTTGTTTGCTAATAAAAGGTTTCTATGGCGTTTCAGCTGCTTTTTTATAACTGAAGGGCTGATTTTGATATTTTACAAAGACGTTGTCATTTACATGCTAAGCAGGACTATTAAATTCCAGCAGTAGAGCAAACAGGACATATTTCAATAATGTTCAGCTACTCCAGAATGATGATCTCAAGAAATCCCACTGACTGAAAATAAATTCACACCCCAGAACACTCATTTACACAAATAAACTTTTCCAGAGGCAAACAGTAGTATTACAATTATTAGGTGCTGATTATTAATTTTATGGACCAATTTTAGATAAATATCATTGTACATTTTAGTGTCTGTAAATATCCTGTGTGGACTATCTTCTAAGTAGAAAATGATTCAACTTGTGCTTGTAAAAACTCCACTTAAATACTTAAAATGAATCTCTTTGTGGCAGATAATTGGCTGTTAGCCTATTTTTTTTTGTTATTGATTTAACTTCATGCCAATGTACACAGGTGTGCTGGCTGGCTGTTCTTGACTTTCAAGGCACCCTCTTTTGGCAGGACAATAAATTGTTGCATAATAAGATTATTCCCCCCTTTCAATCTTAAGTCTTTTCAAAATTTGTATTTGAATGTACGTGGCAAGTACGTGGGGGGGAGAGAAAAATACACTGTGTTGCCACGAAATATGTTTCAATGTATTGTCAGGAAAACAGCATCATGTAGATAAGATGTCTGCAAATATATACATTCACCAGCTAATGAAAAAATGCTTTATATATATTACATATAAAACTGTTTCTTAGTTTGTTTTTCACACTAAGATACTATGTTGTTGTCAGACTACATTTATTTCAGGAAAAAGTGCAACACAAAACATGTGTTGCTCTATGTACAGTGCAGGTGCCATGTGCACAATGTGCTTTAAATGCGTACAGTGGATGAGATTCATCCTTGTGCAGAGAGGCCTATGCTCTACTTAAGTCCAGCTAAAGGCCTAGTTTGAATATCTGGGGTGAAATCATGGCCCCACTGAAGTCAATGGGAGTCTTGGCATTGATATCAATGGGTATGTCATTACTGCTATGTAAGCCCAGGGCTAGTGGGACTTGAGTCAGCTGACCCAGGTTAGAGAACCCAGGGCTTGAGCATCTACACTGATTCTTAACCCTATGTTAAGAATTTTCTAACCTGGGCTCAAATCTGTTGCCAACCAGTTTGGTGTTGAAAAGTTGACTATAGGTAAAGTGGTGGTGGAGGTTTCTGAGGCAACCAGCCATGTGGTTTAACTTAAGGAGGTGGGCGTAAAAAATATTCCTGAAGTAATTGCTGGCTTTGAGAAAATAGGGTTTCCATACTGCTCTGGGGCTACTGATGGGACTCGTGTGCCCATAGTTTTCCCTTCTCAAGGAGCACATGAATACATAAATCAAAAAGGGTATGACTCTACTGTTGTGCAGGCCCTCATTGACCAGAGATGTCAATTTATGAACGTTCGTGTGGGCTGCACTGGGAAAGTTCATGATGTCAGTGTTTTTTGCTGATCAGGAGTCTACATTCATAGACTTGGCTTATGAAACCATGCCCTTATTTCAGAGGCCCTTGGCAAAAGATGGTTTAATTACACTCTAAGCATGTGAAGATTGGTTGTTGAATGTGCTGTGGGCAGATTGAAATCTCAATTGGAGATGTTTACAGACCTGTTTGGAAGTCTACTGTGGCTTGCTATGGTCTTCACAATCCTTGTGCAGCCAGAGGTGAGCCATTTCCCCCCTCAGTGGACCTATGACAGTGAGGGGCCTCTGAACTGGTAAACGTCAGCCAGAAAGTGCACCTGCTACTGCTGGAGCTGTACCTGGGCAACAGAAGTCAGGCCGTGCTTCATGCTTCCACACTGAGGACTTGCACAGCCCCAGGGAAGAGGGGGAATCGTACCTCTATGAATGTGCTTGAGCGGGGGTGGTGCTAATTGATTGGGGGGGTTGAATATTTTGAAGGGGTGGGGGCTTGATTGTCATGCAACGTACTTATGAATGACATGATGACTTATGAAATGGAGTGAGAGTGGGGGATGATTCATATAAGGAAGTGATTGATGTGGATTGCTGTACCTAACTAACAAAGGAATAGTGTCTGCTTACTAATTCCTAATTGTTCCTGATCAAGTGTTTAGCTTTATTATGTCAAATACTGATTGTATGATGAGATGCAGTGATAGCAATAAATTTTCTTGATGACATAAAAAGCTTTATTCATAAACATATAATAAAACAGTACAAGATTCACCCATTGCCAGGCCCGCCTGCTGACATTACAACAGAACCTTTCCAAAACAAAATTAAAGAAGTGCATGAACAAGCACAAACCTGACAGAAACTCCCTACCACTGCATGTCCCCGGCCCCTGGTTCTCCTTTGCCTTTACTCCCCAATTTCTGTGCACTTGGCACAGGGGTGGGGCCATCCACAGAATAGGGTCTCAAGATGGAGGACTTCATGGGGCTAAGTTATCCTGCCCAGCTGCTCATGGGGCCTGATTGCATGTGCCACCCAGCCATAGAGTTTTCAAGCTGTTTCTGAAGTGAGGGTACATCACAGGGGAATAAAGAGGTGGTGTGGGATAGGCAGCAGGAACCTGTATGCTTGCAGCCATGATTGAGATGAACCACTCCAACAGTTCTCTCTGCTGAGTTCTTCCCTCCTCCCTAAGCCACCATTCCTGTTCTGGGAACTGTATTGCAAGAGCCTGCTCCCGCACTGAAACCCTGTCCTCAAGCTGTGCAGCGAGCCTCAGCCTTCCCTCCTGCCTCTTGGCAGGCTTTTCCTCTAGTCATAAGTCCGTCTATTTCTGGCACTGGAACTTCTTGTTGGCCCTCTCCAGAACTGCAACCATAAGTTTACCATGGAAGTGCTTCCGCTTGGAAAGGTCTGTGAAAGTACGTTGGGCCAGGCTTGTCCTGTATTGTGGGTGAGCCGTGGAGGTACAGCAGCCAATAGAAGCCAAGGGGCCTGCAATAGGACAAGACACAGTGGGTTATTGTCTCTGATAGCTCAGTGAAGGAGCACAGAAAATATTCGTGTAGAATTTCCAGGACATGAAATAGTACATTTCAAAACTGAACTTCAATATATCATGGAAGGGATGCTCCAGGCCACAGAATCTCCTTGGACACAGCTTGGTTAATGGTGGTTAAAGAAATGCAGAGACAATGGTAAGTTAAAAATTCAAAGCTGGTTTTGTTTTAGAAAAATTGCATAGCTACTTGGGTTGGGGAAGGGGTGGTGAGTAGTTTTGCTTCAAAAGCTTTTTCAATCATTTCAGGTCTTTCACATTTTGGAGGACATATTTGTTCTTGTGGTGCCCCGTTGGCAAAAGGAGATGTTATTCCAAGCTATTGGTGGGAAACCTGCAGTTTATGCAGCTGAAATAGCAAATCTATAGTGACTGACCATCACATCTGTGAGTGTAGTGGGCTGGTCAGCTGTCGAGGTGGCCCTGGAAAATATGTCCTTTCCTGCAATGTGACTACCTAGCTGAAATTCCTGCTTCAGGAAACCTTTGCAGCTATCAGCACCTGGGATTGGATCAGAATTCATGAGGAAACCAACAGGTGCTAGCTATCACATGGCTTATGCTGTTATGGCTGCACCCAAACACATAGAACCTCACAGCCTTTCTTCTCCCCTCCCCCAGCACATTTCTGGACAAATATTAAAACCCTAGTTGTACTTGGGACAAATGATTTTGTCACCCCTGGCCTGCATGGCCTGCCTCTAACTGAAATGGACTAGATTTGGAAATGGAAAACATTTTCACTTTCCCCTCCCCTCAGAGTTCATTGTTTCCAGGTGACAGGTTTCAGAGGGGTAGCAGTGTTAGTCTGCCACAAGGACTCCTCGTTGTGTTTGTTCCCAGGTGGGAACCATAGACCACTGAGTGGTTACAGAGTGGTAAACTTAAAGCACAGCAATATAAGTTTATTTTTTTTAAGAAATAGGAATGGCACTAGCAAAATTCTGTGCTTTTCCAGTAAAAATACTCTTTCAAGGTGTTCTCCACTCTTTGTATTTCCCGGTCACCATTTTGAATTCCATGTGGTGGGTGGAGTGGAGTGGCAGAGAAGACACCAAGGTGCCAGTATACAATCTTCCATTAGTGGATACATGCTGCTGGCTGTGGCTTCTCATAACTTTTGCATCAGTTCATAGAGTGGAAGTCCCTCCTATTATTGTATTAATGAACATTAAAGTGGAGCCAGAAAGCCTGCTCTGGGACTGGTTTCAGCAACAGAGTGACTTAATGGTCTTCATTTGGTGCCTGCTGCTGGCTACCAGTTCCCATGCTGGATTCTGGGGCCAGAAGTGCACCATCCCAGCTGATCAGGTCATCATGCACCAGGGCTAGCTCTGTGATGGGCACAGTGCCCAGCACTTGGTCAAACACCTTATGAAATGGGCATGATATTGGTGATTTGCCTGAGGTGCGGTTCTGGTCCCTGGTTTTCTGGTATTCACTATTGAGCTGCTTAATCCACTCCCTGCCCTGCTCACTGGTCTAATAAGTTTGCAAAGATGTCAGCTTCTTTGATATTTGCTGGTATGCGTGATCATTCCTGGCAGTCTTACGAAAGTCCACAGTTTTGCTGGCCTCACACCAGAGATTCACTGAAATCTGACTGTGCTCCCATGACCACGAAGCAGAGTGCTTTGCAAAAGATTTGTTCTGGTCCGTCTCCATTATAAACCCAGAAGGCTCTCCGATGGTGTGTTTGCAACTTGGTGGTCAGAAGCCAGTGGAAGGGTTAATGCTGACTCCCTGAACTGCTGCTGTACACCAAGAGGGTTTGCTTCCATTTTCATTTGAGTTGATTGGAGATTCTTGGGCTAGAGAGGACAAAGAAGGTTGGCTTATGGGATTGTGGGGATAGTTTTGGCTGACTCCCAGGATCTGAGTCAAGTGGGGCTGCATCAACACTGCAGAGCAATAGGGCTCAAACCCTGGATCCTGGCTTGAACTGGGCTCTGACCCTCCACTCCTACAGGGTTCGAGGTCTGAGCTCAAGTCTGAGAGATTTTTGTATAGATGGAAGTGGAGTCTGGTCTTAAGCCTGAATGTCAGCTCAGGCTTACATTGCAGTGTGGACATCCCCATTGGGGCTGGGATTTCAGCCCTGGTGTTACAAAACATATAGGAAAAAGCTCAGTCTGAAACAGACAAGACAAAGTCACAGGTAAGGAGGAGAAAGTGGGAAGTGTTTCTGTATGAAATACGTTGTAAGGAGGGATTTGAAATACGAGAGGAAGGTTGCTTTATGGACAAGATGTTGAGTACATCTTGAGTGCATGAGGCAGCATAACAGATGTGCAAAGACCACATCTACTTCCACAAGAGCAGAAGAAGCTAATGTGGCATAAAAAGAACTTCTTCAAAACCAAGAACTTTGAACTGTGCAAAAAGGTTTAGGATGGCTCTTAATTTACCCTAACTGTTCCCTCCATCAATTCTGAGTTAGTAGAAAAGAGTTGTTTAATCTTCTGCTAATTCCCACTTGTCCACATTTGGCCACCAGACAGGTTGCCACAATTCAGCATGGTTCGCTGACACCACGCAAGAGGAGGCCAAGACTGGAACAGCAGAGTGATTTCAGGTCAGCATCAAAATGTATTGTTTAAATAGTGTTGAGAAGCTGCATAGAAGTTAGCTGTGCAATCTTTACCCTCGCCCAAGTAATGATATTCTTATGCTGGTCCTTCATGTTCAAGAGAACTAAAACACTCACAACTTACTTTATCATTAAAGTCTAGATCTCAATGGCTAGCTCTGAAATTCCATATTATGTTAGTATTTTTCCACTGAGATCATGACAACTCCTTCGGAGCCATTACCATCTCAGAGGAAGTGTATTAGACACTACTTGTAAATGCATACTTGGGGACTTTTTAATATGTGCATTATTGCAGAGCTATTATGTTTTGTAATGCTAAAGCCATCCTGGGAACTTCTTGAGCATGCTAATTCTTGACTCAGGCTGTGGTCGCTCCAAAGGAGGAGTTATAGGCTATCATGTCAAATTCGGCTTAGAGATGCCTTAGGTTAGAAATCATTGTCACCATGGACAAGAAGTCATTTGGGTCTATAGCGTAAGTGCAGATGCTGCATGTTCACTAAAACTCCTTATGAAATATTTATCAAAATCTAGTTTATCTGTATGCATAGTAGACACTATGTTAAAATTAAATAACTGTTTTTTTCTTTTTAAATACCCAAAGACTTTAATCCACAATGTACACTAATGGATTTAAACATTTCAGTTTTAAAAGTTAGAACATGAAGCTTTGTTTTAAGAGGAATTAAAAAACATCTGAAAGTAAAACTCCTTTTGTTTGAGGATTCTTATATTTGAAATGAGTCAGTCTGGGAAATCAGATGTTGTGCTTGTCTCTCTCTCTCTCCCTCTCTCTCTCTGTATGTGTGTGAGAGCGAGACAGAAAGAGAGACAGAAAAAGCTTTGCACTCAGCTGAAGTTTTAAAGAACAACATTAAATCCAGATCCCTTTATTTTCAGCTGATGTATAAACCCTTGGAAATAACAGCAGGGGAAAGAGAGGTGTTACATAATGGAGATACTGACAGACATTATTATTACAGTGGTTCAGGAATAGGTACTGGAACCAGAGGTTCTGGGGGTGCTGCTGCACCCCCTGGCTCAAACCGGTTTCCATTATCTACAGGGTTTACAGTTTGGTTCAATGGCTCTCAGCACCCTCACTATACAAATTGTTCCAGGGCAAGCAGGTACCACCATATATGGTATTATGGGCAATGGGAAATCCCCTATTTAAAAAACTCTTTTGCTTCAATGTACACAAGACAATGTTTGATATCTGCTACTGTACTGAGTAGAATTCTTACAAAAAGTCTTACTATGTAACAAATGGCATGCTAAGTCCATGCCAAGAAAAACACTTGTTCCTAATACACACTCCCTGACTACCCTGTCGTGTATATTCTACCAGGACTGCGAGCCATCCATGCAGCCATTTGAAAGATATTAAAATGAATATGACGAAATGTCTCATTTACTGGGTTGGCAAGAGCTGTAACAGTTCCAGAGGCTGTGCACACAGTTCCCAGGGAGAAGGGTGTCTTTAATGTCTTTCCTTATTGACCTCCTCCATCTAACTGAAGGAGTATAATTGTTGGACTCCAAAGAGAGCCATATACAGGCCTCCTATCTGGAGAAAGTTTATCAAGATGAGGGATGAAAAATAAAAGGAGGGAGAATAGGGAATGATGGATGTATCCTGGAGTCCTCTTCATATATATATTTATGCTGAAAGGGAAAGATCATTGTAAAATGCCAAATAATATTTCTCTAACCTTGGGGACACCTGGAAATGTAGCAGTGCAATAACTGGGAATGGAAAGGGGTAGTGTTTAATTGTCTACTGACTTTTCATTCTGCAAAATGGAGAAGAACTCATTATAACCTTACAGCCCCTCATTGGAGCTTCTGAGCCCCAAGAAGAAGACCACCCAACAAAAAAAAAGCATTTTGGGAAGAGCAGTTTCCCTTAACAACTTTTGGAAATAGGACCATTTTTTTTTGCCCATTCTCTTCAGCCTCTTGAGTTCCTTGGAACAAAGGTGTTTGTTTTCTTTCCTGAAAAATTCCAATGAGTCTATTAAGTGGGAAAATGACTGTTGTATGGC
The DNA here is from genome assembly GCF_965152235.1 of Eretmochelys imbricata. NCBI lineage: Eukaryota > Metazoa > Chordata > Testudines > Cheloniidae > Eretmochelys > Eretmochelys imbricata. The sequence continues at coordinate 250,539,855 of NC_135573.1, forward strand.
TGAAGCATTGTAATCTCTATTTGGAAATGACACATCACAATTATCATTTTGTCCTCTGTTGCTTTAAATATTGATATTCTATTATAGGGATTCTAAACCTTTTCATAAGGTGGACAATATCATGAAACAATTCATCTGTCATTTGCAACCAAGGAACATCCCTGTGACAGCTACAGCAATTACATTGAAAAGTAATTTGAGGGAAATATTTAATGGATTTTAAGCTTTTGTTAATGCTGTTCAGTAGTTGGAAGCAATGAGGAGAACCAGCACAATGTGACCTGCCAGCTCTCTGCAAACCACAACCATCGTTTGGGAACTTCTGCTCCGATATTATTAATCAAACATAGGCATCGTAAGTTCTTTTCCGAATGTTCATACAGATTCATTTTGAATCTTTGCTCAAAGAAATTCCAGTGTTTATGGCAAAATCTTATTCCTCTAGCCATAAACTACCTTGTCACAATTGGCAATTGCTTAGTTGCTTCAATGCAGGAGTGTTCCAGCTGGGTGCTGTAGAACATGAAAAGGTGTCTCCATGGCCTCTCTGAGGGAACATACCAATGCACATTCTGATCTACCTGAGATTCTAACTATTCCCACAGGGCCTTATTCAGCACTCTCCGAAACACAGCTATTGATTAACATGGGTATTGGACCAGGCCCATAGAGAGGATGTTTGGTTGCTCTGGAGCTAGAAACCACAGCTGTAATTTGCTTGGTTGTCTGATTCACTAGGTGATGAAAAGACTGAATAGGGAACACCCTGAACAATTGAAATAGCCCAATTTGACCTTCCAGGTATGTGACAAAGCCCATCTGTTTGAGCAGGCATTGACAGAAGGCTAAGGCAGCAGCATGTGGGACTTCTGTTTTGTGGAAATAGAGGTTTTTAAGCTGTGATGGACCCATGACTGATGATCAAACAATGTGTCATAGGAAACACAAGAATGGCCACGTTGGGTCTGACCAATGGTCCATTTAGCTCAGTATCCTGTCTTCTGACAGAGGCCGATGCCAGATGCTTCAGAGGGAATAAAGAAAACAGGGCAATTACTGAGTGATCAATCCCCTGTCATCCAGTCCCAACGTCTGGCAGTCAGAGGCTTAGGGACATCCAGAGCATAGGTTATATCCTTGACCATCTTGACTAATAGCCATTGATAGACCTATCCTCCATGAACTTATCTAATTCTTTTTTAAACCCAGATTAATTTTGGCTTTCACAACATCCCCTCCCAATGAGTTCCACAGGTTGACTAAAGTAGTTCTAAAATAGCTTTTCTATGAAATGTGAGGCATAAGACTGGCCCTCTTCTTCCCTCCCTTTCCTCTGCCTCCCCAAAAAACTTTATTTAAGTTCACTTTACAGTGAGTGAGGAACATGGCAGACGAGAAAATCCACCCTATGTGTTTTTCCTTCTGTTATTATGTGTACCTAGTTTTTATAATATGGAGTGTTTCTGATACATACTTAGCCCAATGGCACTCAGACACCACAATGGTCAGAGCCATAGATAAGCCTATAAAATACATTTCAAATACAGGAGACAGCCATGACACAGGCACAGGAATGTTCTGTTAGGAAGAAGAGAGTCAAGGTTTTCCACTGGAATCCAGCAGTTTCTTCTAGATGTGAGTGGTCATAAGATATCAATCTTCAAAGGCTTAATATGTTTGGGTGATATTTTCAAAAGTGGTCCGGGTTGGTTATTGACTTCTCTGAAAGAAAAGTTGATACGGAAAGCTTTTAACATCCCACTCCTTATTTTTTAAAGAAGGTGTTTGTCATTTATGAAGATGTTCTAAATTTGAGTAGGACTTCCTCTTTGATCTCTGTACAATTAGACTCATGCTATTAAGGCAGAATAGCTTTACAGGTGGAAGGACACACAATAGTTCTGATGATTAATTTTAAAACTTTCTAAACCATTTCTAAAATAGATTTAAAAAAAAATACATGGTATATACACTACAGAGGATGGTGTGGTAAACTACTCATGAATACTGTGATCACCGCAAACTCCTTTATACTGAGCCACTAATCATATAAGTAAGTTATATGCTCACTTGAGTCAGAGAAGAAATAAGAAATAGAACATTTTGAAAGCCCCAATGAATTTAAAGTTGTGGAGAAATCTTAGTTGCTGGGATCTCCATAAAACATATACATATGTAATTATATTTATAGTAAATGAAACTTACAGCCTACTGTAGCTCAATTAGAGCTCAGATGCAGAGCACGACATATTATATATGTGGAAATGGGATCTTTAACCTAATGTATTCTTGCATTAAAGAATAATGTCTCATAAATAAACCATTATAGCCTGTCACATCTATGGTTTCACATCATAGTGCATAAAATTATATATGTTGAGATATGGAAAGAGGTGATTATCTAATGTTTCAACAAAAAATGTATCCTGTGTTAATGCAAGTGCTGTCTTGGAGGTGTTATTGCTTTACCACTGTTCATTGTACACTAATCCATAATATCAGATGAATGACAGCATTTATGTTTTCAAAGCCTGTGCAATTTGTGCGTGGCTTTTCTATTTCAGTAATTAAGAAATCAAATAAGCCTGAGTAAAACTATTTAAAAGGTTCTAGATATAATTAGAACACCTCATTCTCTCACAACTAATTCCTAATTAAAGTAATTTGTCTCTTTGCCCTTCTTTTCAAGGGTGAAGTACAAGTGATGATGAATGCTTAAAATCAGGAAAAGTGAAAATTGCAGTGAGTTGATTTGCTATGATTGAGTCACTGTTCACAGTTTTTAATAGTTACCTTCAACCGGAATGGTAAATGGCTCTTCAGCTTATGTTTACATTACATATACCTTGTTTGAGAGCTTGACAAAAGGTGGCAATTATAATTTAAAATATCAGCTGCAAAGTGATTCTTTCTTGCATTCAGCAAGTTTGAACGTAAAAGTTGTTTCTTTTAAGTTAGCATGTCTTAAAAAAAAGAAAGAAAAAGAGATGAAAAAGTCTGAAATTTGTTCCATAGAATGAAAATTGTCCTTTTAAAATTTTATTTGCAGCTGTGCCCAAAAAGATGATAGATTTATTGTATAAACTAGGGATTAGTAAACAATGTGTACCCTATAAAGAGCAAAACAAGTCCTTGCTCATCACTGTACTTAATTGCAGTGATTATATCAAAGCCACATAAAATTTAATCATCAACCACAAGTAAGACTTTGCTTTACACGTGTGCCTACTTACCTGTTTTTCCACCTGTTTAAATGAAAGATTCTTGGAATATCACAATATGTAAATTTTGTTTATGATGCAAAAATATGCCCTTTCATCTTCTAGCTGCTTTGATGTCGCGATACATAAAGCTTTTAGTGCTACCACACAAAGTTCTTATCTGATTCATAAAGCTGTATGCCCAGTGTAAACGGATTGTAGCCAATAGGTGACTTTACTTTTCCTTGTAATGTTTTTTTAACAGATGGGCTGAGAAGGAAAGTGTAGATGACAGAATCATCTGTCAAATGAAAAACATTTTAAGCACCAAGTAAGGAAAAGCCTATTATTTTGGTATAAGAAGATGTAGGTCAAAACTGATCCCAAGACGTTTATATATAAATCTTCTCAAAAACAGATACTTTTTTTTAAAAACGGATTTTAGTCCAGATGGGAAATAAGAAGCAAGAGCAGGAAAGATAACTATCCCTAATTAGTAAAAGTAGGTGAAGGAAGAGAAATACAGGTAGAAGTAAGGTCAGTGCTGGAAGTGGGATAATGGAAGCTAAGGAGAGAATAAGGGATATACAACATATACAATTCATAGACTGATTTTTAACCATTGTAAAGGAAACTGTTAATATAATACTGTTATTATACAACTTAGCATTAGTTAACATATTGTATATTTTACAATTGCAATAGCCGAAAAGTGTTGTTTTTATATATGGATGCCTCACTGTTAAAGCACTGTGGGCCAGATCCTCCAATGCTGTAAATTGGCATAGTTTGAAGTCGACATAGCTATAGTAGTTTACAGAAGATCTGTCTGCGTATTTGGATGGAGATGTCCCTGCTTGCCTGCACATTTCCTCATATCTCTGTAGGGCAAAATTCTGCTCTCAGGTCTACACAGATCCCATATTCTATTCTCCCTACCTGTGTGGAACTAATGGGAGCTAGAGTTCACACATCTACTGTAGGGAGAACAGAGTAGCCTAGCCTAGCCTTGCCATGCAGATCTGAGAGCAGCATTTTGCCATTAATGTGGGATGAATTACCACCACTACATGAAATAGAAGAGTAACACTTTTTCAGGTTTCCCAAGGCACTCTGGGGAATCCTTTGTTGTTCTTTATTTCCTCATAAGCCCTGTGTTGCTTTGAACAGCAGAGGTAATTGTGTGGGTGAACTTCAGAGACTGAGAAAGGATCAATCTTGAAAGCATTTGACCGCAAGTGCAAGCTCAAACTGGAATCTTGTCAGATACTTTTAGAAAATACATGTTGGGGTGTTATCACATATGGAATTCTCAGAATGAGGGTGAATTGAATATAAAACTACATGCAGAAGGGAGTAGCCCAATAATAGAAGGACTAATAATAGTTTAACTCTTTGAATTTATAGCCTCAAAACAGCCCTGAGAGTTAGGTATTACCCTTCCCATTCTATTGATGGGGAAAATGTGGCATGAAGAGGTTACTGGACTTGCTGAAGAAACTCTGTGGCAGAGCTGGAATAGAACCCAGATTCCCTATGGTTTAACCAAAATACCATCCTTCATCCCAATATAAGATAAACCTAGATAATCTGAACAGAACATCCTAAAGGCTTGTTTACATGGTAACACTCGGGAAATTAATCCAAGTTAACTAAAGGTGTGAATTTAAAGAGGATTAATTAAACAATATTAAACCCCTGTGTGCATGCTTTTATTCAGCACTAAATGGACCTTAATTTGGTTTAGCTTAGTTCAGTAAACAGGGGTTTGATGTGGTTTAACTAATCCATTTAAAAATTAAATTGGTTTAATTTGCCTAAGTTTCCCCTTTTAGACAAACCATTAGTAAAACAGAGGAGTAGCTACACTGTGTTTTGTAAAAAATATAATTTAATCCATATGGAAAATCCTATGGAATTCAATAGGAAGGAGACAAATAGCATTCTACAAATATTTCAGAGCTTTATAGAAACTATTCTAAAAACCTATAGACCTGAATAGAAAAGGAGATTGTTGTAATAATAATTTTATCTGTTTGTGTATCAGAAATATAATGTTCTCAAATTCTATGTGATGTCAGAATGCTATCAGAAAGTTACCATTTTCTATGAGATTTCATGGGACTTTTCCATAAGGTAAGATATGATTTCCAAGTCCCTTTCTGCCCTCCTAAATTCTAGGTAATGCACCATTGAACTATGTATGAACAGAAAAAAATAAATTCTAAAGTAAGGGAGAGTATGTTATATCGATTGGATAAACTTTAAATAAGTGACACCATCCTCACTAGGCCACCATCACCAATGCAATCTGCAAGCAAGGTCACCATGAGGAAAAATTTGAGTTGAAAGTTTGCAAAATTAGATTTTTTTGGTCAAAATTTCTGCGGAAAAAATATGAAGAAAAATGTAATGAATGTTTAGTGTCTTTTTTCGTGGTTTGCAAACTATAGATCTAGTGACAAGAATTGAAATTTTAAAAAATCAGTACCATTTTTCATCAACATTTAAACATTTGGTGAAAAACTGCATTCATTTTCCCCAAACATTTTTTCCCATTTTTTATGAGCTCTGGGAAAAATGTGATGTTTCAACTTATATAGCAAAAGATGTCTGTCCATTAGCTTGTGAACAACTCAGATTTTGAGGCATTTGCTTTTATGTAAATTATTCCTTATGAGTTACTAGTTCAGTTCTAGTGAGCAGCACAGTTCATGAATAGTGGCTCTGCTGAGGCTGAAGGCTGGTCTTGTGGTTAAGATAAAAAGGTAGGACAGTAGGAGACTCTGGTTCCACTCCCAACTCTGCCATAGAACGCCTTACGCAGCCTGAGCCCAGAGGTCTGCTTATATTTGAAACATAGAAGTTATATGAACATATTTCAGAACATATTTGAAACAGCAGTTTAACCAGTTTAAATACACTGGAATCATTAATACCATCTCTCAAGCTGTCTCCAGACTAATTAAACACAGAGGGGCAGAAGTCCTGAACTTTAGTTGTAGCTAATGTGTTACTTATTAGTGTTCCCAAGAACTTCTGGCCAATACAAATAGAAACCCATTCAGACTACTCATTCCACTGAGACAGTTAACCCTGTAATTATGGAATTAAGGCTATGTGTAAGCACATATCTAACCATTATTTTTTGTAATAATTTGTATTACAGAGTGCCTAGAGGCAGGGCTCTAGTGTGCGAGGCACTGTACAAACACATACTAGTCCATGTTCTTTCTGAAGAGCTTACTTTCTAAATAGACAAGATAGACAAAGTAAGAAAGGAATACAACATACAAGGAGAAGATTATGAAATCAGGTACACTTGAGATTAAATGACTTGCCTACTGTCACACAAGAAGCCCATGGCAGAGCCAAGAATTGAAGCCAGATCACCAGTCTCACAAGTCCATCCGCCTGCCCCTACTTACTGTCATTTAGCAATATAAAATAATTGGCAGTTACTGAACTCCATGAAGCCAACCCATGTAGTGTGTCATGCAGAAGATCTGTGCTTCAGGACAGAAATATCCAGGTGCTGCAAGCATGCCAGAGTCAAAACAAAACCAATGTTACGCAGACCTAGATTTTTTCAGACAAGTTGAGAATAGTCATTTATTCTTTTTATTCTGAAAGTTTTAGCAATTTAGTGTTAATGTCAACATAGTGTGATGCCATGGTTCAAACGGCGCAATCTTACTAGCATAGTAATGAAACAAATGGTGTATTGCAGTCTTAAAGGGATCAGCCAGGGCAGACGTTTGTGAAGGACAAGGAATAATTTGTACTTTGCATTTTAGCCTTTCATTCCATTGTAAAGGCTCTCTGGCTGGAATGAGATGAACCCCATGCATTCAACACTTCTTTCACATTCCAAACATACTTCAGTAACTCCACTTATTATGAAAATCATGATTTTTATCACTCAAGAGCACGAACAAATCACCAGGGAAGAATGTAAGAAACTTCTAACTCTGAGGATACTTTCACTGTTCAGAGCAAGTTAAAGCGAAACTATTATGCGTACAGGAGAGATACTTAGCACTTCACATTTTCCAGTTAAAGCAGATACTTGGTTAATTTTTATTTATTTGTAAGTTTTTAATTCCTGTTTCTGCCATTGTGCCTAATTTTTTACTCTGATGATCACAAGAGCAGCTCTATCACTAGCAAGAAATGCTAGATATTCACAACATTAATTCTTTAACTTGAGTGTTGATCTGCATTGAATGGTTCATCCTAGAATATATCCCTTTCCATCAACAATGGATAGTGCTGAGGGCAGTGAAACCGCATACACACATTACGGGGAAGAGAAATCAGGATCTTCTGCACAAAAATTGAGCAATGACCTCTTGAGCTAAAGGAGGCTCTCTTAGTGCTGGAAGTATGGAGGCTTTTATCTTACTATTCATGATTTGTTTTATCGTAGCACCTAGAGTCCTCAACGAAGACTGGTGCTCTCATTGAGCCAGGTGCTGTAGATACACATAGTGGGAGACAGTCCTACCTCAAAGAGCTTAGTCTAAATCAGGGGTGGGCAAACTTTTTGGCCCGCGTGCCACATCTGGGTCTGGAAATTGTATGGCAGGCCATGAATGCTCATGAAATTGGGGGTTGGGGTGCAGGAGAGGGTGAGGGCTTTGGGGTGGGGCCAGAAATGAGGAGTTCAGGGTGTGGGAGGGGGCTCCAGAGCGGGACAGGGGGTTGGGGTGTGTGGGGGGGGGGGGCGAGGGCTCCAGCTGGGGGTGCAGGTTCTGGGGTGGGGTTGGGGATGAGGTTTGGGGGTGCAGGAGGGTGTTCTGGGCTGGGACCGAGGGGCTCAGAGGGCAGGAGGGGGAACAGGGATAGGGCAGGGGGCTGGGGTGCAGGAAGGGGTCAAGGGTGCAGGCTTTGGGTGGCGTTTACTACAAGCAGCTCCCGGAAGCAACAGCATGTCCCTCCTCTGGCTCCTATGTGGAGGCATAGCCAGGGGGTCTGCGTGCTGCCCCCTCTGCAGGCGCCGCCCATTCAGCTCCCATTGGCTGTGGTTCATGGCCAATGGGAGCTGTGGGGGCGGTGCTTAGGCAGGGGCAGCATGTGGAGCCCCCTGGCTGCCTCTACGCATAGGAGCCGGAGGGGGAACATGCTGCTGCTTCTGGGAGCCATGGCAGGTGTGGAGCAGGGCAAGCCCCCCGGGAGCTTGAGGGCTGGATTAAAATGCCTGAAGGGCCGGATGTGGCCCCCGGGCCATAGTTTGCCCACCCCATGTCTAAATAGACAAGGGAAACAAAGGATGGGATGGGGAAACAGAGGCACAGAGAGGCAAAGTGACTTGCCCAAGATTACACAACCAGTCAATGGCCACGTCTCCTGATTCCCACTATAGCACCTGCCCCTTAGACCATGCTACCTCTTATAGGCTATAACACTAGTCATACATATTCAAGCAGGTCTATGATCCCCATCCATAGTGGTTGGACACCTGCACACTATTAACCTGGATGGAGGTGCACAGGCTCACAAGCTTTGACTTTCACCCAGTGCAGTGGCTCTCTTGGGGAAGCTGGAACGCGGTATTCAGCTTTCTGTGAGGAGCAGGCCTAAAGGATGATTGTGTCGTTTTTGTAAGAGGGAAAGACAACAAAGAATGAGATCACTTTCTCCTCATGATTTCATTTTTGGGAGAGGCAGGCAATGGAGATGAGAGACACCATGGGAGGGGTTGAGGTCCCATTGTCATGGCAAAAGACAGTATGAGCCTTAGATTGTACTGAAATCTCTGAGGAAAGACAAGGGAAGGGAGTGAGTGGGTGAGACAAAGTGGATTCAACATCTAACTGTAAAACGGGGCCCATTTCAATGCATTTCCCCCAAATTATTGGCTAGATTGCGCCCGGCTGCTCTGCAACAGCACAGGGAGAAGGTATACAGGAAGGGTGTACAGTAGCCAGGCACAACTGCAGTCCCTATGCAAGGGACTGCACTCTCCATGTGCCTGTTTGGGTATTAGATAGTCCATAGCCCCACTCACCTACACACTGGCCAGCAGAGCTTGCTGGGTGGGGAGCAGTCCTGAAGAGAACAGCAACCTCAAAGAAGAGGTTCTACAACTATTTGACTTCTCTAATGGTCTTGAAATATGATAACTTTAATTTTTTGTCTCTGATTTGGAATTAGCTGCCTCCCTTGGTTTAGAGGGTAGAGTTTGTGGAAAAAGTGGCACAAGGTATGTTTGTGTGCAGAAACCTTGCAAAGGGGTAGAGAAAGGAATTTCTATGAACCAATTAAACAGAAAGGGGAGAACATTAAAATGTAATCTTGCCACCACACCACATCCTCAATTTCTTCTAGGGGAAAAAAGGGAAAGTGTTGAAGCCACAGGTACATGGAAAAGGCAGCATTTCCTCCCACAGGGTAGTCAAATCCTGAATATTTCATAAATGTCTCATTCACTGTTTGCCATTCATTAATGCTCCTGTTAAAAAAAATTGGTCACCCAACCAGGAACCAGAAACAAAACCACCCAACTCACCATATGATATACTCCATGAATTCTGTTTAACCAGCAAGTTTTCCTAGGGTTGTTCAATGTAGGATCATATTTTGTAGATAGAATCCTTTCCAGGAGATGGCATTTCTCATTCAAAACATGGGAACGAGTACTAACTGATCCTAACAATGGCCCCATGTTCTTTAAATACACCTGTTGAATAGAGCTTGTGTGGACAATATGCACAAATTCTTGAGTCTCTTGTAAAATCAAGGGACGGTTTTCCCATTGAAAGAGTATTTCCAGACTGCAGCCTGGTCTGTCACACACTGACCTGAATACCACAACACATGCCTTTGATTGGTCTAATAATGATACACTGCCCTTTCACCAAGTCTTCCATTGAAAGATATGAAAGCACTTCACAACCATGAATTAAGTCCTGTGAAGAAACAATTATTATTATTTGAATTGCTCTTTTCAGAGATGAGGAAACGGGGACACAGAGAGGTGACTTACCTAAGGAAGTCTGCCTCAGAGCCAGATCTCCTGTCTGTCAGTCCTGTGCTTTCACCACAAGGCCATGTTTAATGCCCAAAGACTACTTCAGTGTTCTCTGGGTTGGACTGGGCTGCCTAACTACGTAATATGCCATATTCCTGCTACTAGCACAGTAAGCATCAGTGCTGCTATTAGGGCTGGGCAGTGGGATTTTCTCTGCCACCGTTTGGCTTATTGTGCTGGCTGCCTGTTGGGATGGAAACTGAATTTAAGGTTTAACATTATGGGCCAGATTTTCAGAACTGCATTCACACACCTAATCTGTGCACTCATTTCCCATGATTGCATGCATGGTTGCAACAACTTTTTGGCACATTCAATTTATCACAATTGTTTGTTCAGTCATAGTAATTGTGCATGCAAATGGGTGTGTATTTTTGCACGTGAAATTGCATGTAATTTTAGTTCTGAACATCTGGCTCTAAAGACCCTAAACAAGCTTGGATCCATGCACATTACACAATTTCTGACACCCTGCGTTGGCTTTTACTTCCATGGAAATGAAGGAACAGAAATGGGTGTTGCCTGTCTCGTTGTGGCAGATCTGGCTCTTTGGAAAGTTTTGCCCTCTGAGATCACTTTGGTTCATTTTAATATCTTCTGTTTGTTTTGGGAGGTATTTAGAAAGTCTTGGCAGGTAAGGTTCCATATAAATAAAAAGTGTTCTCATTTTAAAACTATTTGGAATACAGTAGGAGATAATTCAGATTACTTGGTGACTGACTGTTCTGAGAAAATGCCCTTATCTCTATGTAACACTTAACTCATGTGTTACTGTATTAAACCTGCTAAATAGTCAACTTTATAGCACCTGTCTGAGGTGTGGTGATCACAAAATAGTGATGTGGTACCATGCCTGATAACCTCACAGGTGTATTAGCCACTTGTGACAGCCACACCCCATCTAGCAGCATTGCTTCAGTAATAAACTTTGTTTGATCAAAGATCAATTCATCATTTCAGCTACCAAACCTGTCATTTTTCAAAAGCATGAAATAATTATACATATTTGTGACATTTATCTTGCACTTCATGATGCTTTCCCCAAACCTCTCCATTTGCAGGACTAGAAGGTGGCAAATAATTTTTGCCATATTTGTTATTAATTGATATTCTAAAATGCCTTGGACTTGCGGAAGGCAGAAAGGGCCTAATCCCACACCATGGGGAGTCAGTGGGCCAGATTCTGACCTCAGTTACACCAGCATAAACCAGAGTAACTCCATTGGCTTCTGCAGGGGGAAGACTTAATGAAGTTACTGCAGATTTGCACTAGTGTAACTGAAGTTAGAATATGGCACATACAGTGTATAAAAGTTCAATGTCTGTCCCTAAAGCCTTGATTTTCAAAGGTGCTGACCATCTTTAACTCCCAGTGACTGCAAAAGAGCTTGTGGGATCTCAGCATCTCTTGGGTTAGACCCTGAGGTAGGTGGGTGAATAGTAATATACCCATTTTACAGATGAATAAACTGAGGCAGGTGTCTCAGTAACAGAGGTAGGAACAAAACCCAGGAAGCCTGGCACATGTCTTCTTAGTGCCCCTTGTGCAACTGAATCAAGGTCAGGAGCATTTAATGCACCTTCCCTGATCTGAAAAGTGGCAATGTAGCCTCTATTGTCCCAGTGACTGAGCTGAAAGCTCCCAAGTTTCCAAAGGAACATGCTGCATCAGGTACCACCAGGCTGGCCCCACATAAAGTCAATACTTGTATGAAAACAAATAAAAACTTAGAATACAAGGTAGAAGCTAAAGAATTCCTTCATCTCTTTTCTTCAAGCAACTATTTCGTTAACTTGAAAGACTGTAATGGTGATCTTACTCCATTCTTTCTCTGCAGGTCAAATACTTGTCATAGGAGACACCCTAGTTAATATTAAACTAAAAATTAATAGATTAGATAACTATTACATGCTTTTAGTGCCAATTAATTTAACAGTTGTTTTTTTTACAAGGTAGGAGAATATAGAGCATAGTTTACTGTGGCTGTGTTAGCTCTCAGATAGGTCTTTTGTGCTACAATTACCACCAATTGATTGGGCTGACACATGTAATCCCCTCTGGATTCCCCAATGATATGATGTCAGTAAGAAGTCCTTCAAACAGAGCTATTAAAAAGCACATTAAACATGCTCCTTGTTGTAAGCTTTATGCTAGCTTATGTTAGAATAACAATGATGCAGTGGTATTTGTTTGAAAATGAAAGGATTATATGGTCTTTGTAAAACGAGGAATTTAGTTTTGGGGAGGGGCAGTGAAACAGTGATTTATTTTTTGTTTATGTTCCTATGAATCCTTTGATATGTCAACTTCTGTCACTAACTATTAGGCCACTTGTAATTTCTTGTATCAACCAAGATGAAATACATACTGCCTCAAATAATTTATGTCAAATGCTGAACAGTATAGATGGCAGTGCTTATTGTGAGATTAGAATGAAAATTGAATTTGGGGGTCTTTAGAAATCCATAGATAATTTATTGTTAAAAGAGCACACATGAATCATTCTATCATTTAATTGTCATGTGGATGCTCTTTCCTTTCAGCGTGTGCCGGGAACAAATTACAAAAAGAGTGATACCCCATATAGGCTATTTTACCAATGGCCCTTTGATTTTATGCTTGCTAATACTGCCTTGGGGATACCATGCATTGTTCCTGTGGTGTCTAATCTTGCTCCTACTGAAGTCGATGAGACATCTTGAAACTCTTGAGTTGTATTACGGTTTATGCAGAAAGAAAGATATACTCTTGATTGTAATGCAAAGAGCATGGCTTGAATTTATCTCATGAGTTTTTGAGGAGGGGGAGGAATTTGGTGCAGGAAAATAAAGGAGGAATAGGATTGACAATTAAAATTGCATAAGAAGAAAATCAGAGGCTCTAATGAAAGGATTTAACCTCACGCTACAGTGCATATTGAAATGTAATTAATAATATTGGTGATTTCCCTTAAACATACAAATGTCCTCATCATGTTCTCTTTGCTCCATTGTTCAGAAGGACAAAACAGTGTATAATGGCAATATTCTGATATGGTTAATTGACTGGCCAGTATGTGTTACACAAAGACAGATTTTTGTTAGCTATGACACCTTTCTTATGGAATAAAATGTCATCTTTTGCTTGAATATTGTTGGTAGAAATGCTACCATCAGAGAATCACACTTACCAGAAAACTGAAATTATTATTAGCAGGGTATAGGTCTCACTCTGCTTTAGTATCCACTAATTAAAGACCAGATTCTGAGCCTCTTAGTCACTCTGTAATAACTTCTTGAGTAGTTCCATCTGATACCAAGTAAAGGTATCAGAATGTCTCATACTGAGTATGGATACCAGAATCTGCCCATCTGTGCTTAACTACTAATTATAAATATTACTCCACCAATATATCATATTCTAGTGCTATTCTAGATATTCTACATTATAGTAACAGTATAGAGACTATACTAACATAGGTCTATGCTATACAGTACTATAGTTCTATACTATTTTGCTATAGAATATTGGATATATTGCTGGTTTCTTAAAGTATCTGCACCTTTTTCAGTCATTGTCACCTGCGCACAGGGAGTGTGCAATTTACCAAATCAAAATGGTGTTGTTTTGCACCACTTTGCGCTGGGGTAAACAACGACAGATGAACAGGGCAACAGTTAATTGGGAGCCCTGTGTTTACTGTAAATAGAGAAAATGACTGCTCAGAAAAGTGTTTGTTTAAATATGAAAGAAAATTGCACAGGGCAATATTTTTATGACTTGTGATGGAGGCGAAAACAAAGGTGTCTTGTTATACCCTTGGTGAAACGAGTTGTTATGGTGCATGATGCCAAGGGGCACCTTTGCTATCACTGTCTTTATGTTCATAATGTTTCATGATTTTACTCTTTGAAACACTTTTGGCATTGTACCTAACCTACATAAGTAATTGTTATTCCAAGGGCTGACACAGTTGCTGAATGAGCCAACAGTTGCATGACACTGATGAACTGCAAAAAGGCAAAATAAGCACCCAGGGTTGCCATTCTCTTTCAGGCTTGGCATATCCATTTGTCTGGATCCTCAGCTGGCACTTGTTGGAGTTGACGAAGTCATCCTAAGGCCACTATGCTATAGCAGCTTATGTAGGTTTACTCAACAATGCTTTAGATTTTGCTTTAAATCCTTTGCTATTTATAGCAGACTCTGAATTGTTTTCAGGTGTAATAAAGTAACGTTCTAGAGCAGGCTTTCACTGTATTGTAGCTATTATACTAGGAATTTCTGAAAAAAAGGTGTTCTAGATTAATAATACATAGTATCTAACAAGTATCATCATCAGTGTTTACAACAGCTCTGTGCTCTGTAAACAAACAGGTACGATATAATAATCCTCATCAGCAGGGAATCTCCACCATTCAGTAATGTGCAAAGAGAATTAGACTACATGGCCAGGACAATGGACATGATATATCTTTGGTCCCTCCTATAATTTCCCTTATATGGGTATCTGGGGTATAACCTGGAACTATGGGACCACTGGGCTCCCTTAACTCTGCAGAGAGAGGCACCAGCCAATCGTGCCAGCCCCCAGCCTTGTACCCCAGAAATATACCATCTTACACTGCTCAAGACCCCCTTGGACAGTGCAAGCTCATTAATTAGTTCGCCACTCTGATAAAAGGGTAGTGGACATGCAACCGTCCTTGCTAACCTCAGCTGAGATTTCCCAAGCACTTCAGCCAAAACCACACAGTTTTAAGTAAAATATAAAACAGATTTATTAAAATAAATTTTAAGTGATTATAAGTAGCAGGCATAGAGACCAAAGTTGGTTACACAAGAAATAAGAATAAATTTGCAGTCTAAATTCTACAGACTAAGCAAGATTTGAATCAAGCAGTCTCTTACCCTAATAGATGTTACAGGCAGCTCACAGTTGCCAATACATAGACAGAACTCCCTTTCAGCCTGGGACCAATCTCCCCAGTTCAAAGTCTTTGCCTTACAGACGATCTTCCAGGTCTTAAGATGGGGTAGGGCAGGCCCAGTGATGATGTCACTGTCCCTCTTTTATACTTTCTTACAGCTGCTAGAAAGATCCTTACTGTGACTTGGTTTAGGCTGCCCCCATTGTGTACATGCTCTCTCTAAGGATTATCTGGGAGAGCTGACTCTTCTTGATGGGCCATCAATGCCTGTCTGGCAAGTGATAGTTGTTCCTTTGTTGCCAATGAAAGGCTAGCTGTGGGCATTCCCCACTCACCAGATATTGCAGTACTAAACGTATAGCAATACTTCATAACTTCACAAACAATGATAGTACATACAATCCAACAGGATAGCAATGTTCAATGGACAAGACTTTTTAAATGATACCTCACAAGGCATACTTTGCACAAAACATATCATAATCATATCACAATGGTGAATATGGCAGTCCAGGGTGCTACTTTGAGGTACAGAGTGTCACAGTAGCTTACTTATAACCATGTATAACCAAAGATATAACTATCTTTTGGGAACCATGGGAGAAATTCTCTTTGCACACTGCATAATAGGCCAAATTCTGGTCTCAGGTACACTACTGATTTGAATGGGGTGTACCAGTGTAACTGAGGGTGGCATGGATCAGCATTCATATCACTCTCCCTGTCAGTACCCAACCTGGGCTGGGGAAGCTAGTGATCCAACCAGTGGACCAAATTCAGTGAGGAGTGGTAGATACGCTGCAGGGTAGGGATAGGATACAGAGGGACCTAGACAAATTAGAGGATTGGGTCAAAAGAAATCTGATGAGGTTCAACAAGGACAAGTGCAGAGTCCTGCACTTAGGACAGAAGAATCCCATGCACCGCTACAGACTAGGGACCGAATGGCTCGGCAGCAGTTCTGCAGAAAAGGACCTAGGAGTTACAGTGGACGAGAAGCTGGATACGAGTCAACAGTGTGCCCTTGTTGCCAAGAAGGCCAATGGCATTTTGGGATGTAATTGTAGGGGCATTGCCAGCAGATTGAGGGACATGATAGTTCCCCTCTATTCGGCATTGGTGAGGCCTCATCTGGAGTACTGTGTCCAGTTTTGGGCCCCACACTACAAGAAGGATGTGGAAAAATTGGAAAGAGTCCAGCAGAGGGCAACAAAAATGATTAGGGGACTGGAACACATGACTTACGAGGAGAGGCTGAGGGAACTGGGATTATTTAGTCTACAGAAGAGAAGAATAAGGGGAGATTTGATAGCTGCTTTCAACTACCTGAAAGGTGGTTCCAAAGAGGATGGCTCTAGACTGTTCTCAGTGGTAGCGGATGACAGGACAAGAAGTAATGGTCTCAAGTTGCAGCGGGGGAGATTTAGGTTGGACATTAGGAAAAACTTTTTCACTAGGAGGGTGGTGAAGCACTGGAATACATTACCTAGGGAGGTGATGGAATCTCCTTCCCTAGAAGTTTTTAAGGTCAGGCTTGACAAAGCCCTGGCTGGGATGATTTAATTGGGGATCGGTCCTGCTTTGAGCAGCGGGTTGGACTAGATGACCTCCTGAGGTCCCTTCCAACCCTGATATTCTATGATTCTATGAACCCCGGTCACGTTACACATATGCTAACAAGTAGTGTAACTGAAAACAGAGTTTAACTTAATAATTTATTTAAAAGTGCTGAAGACCTGCCCCAGTAAGCTCATTAAGGTGAGAAGGAGGCAGGGCCGGCTCCAGGCACAAGCGTTCCAAGCAGGTGCTTGGGGTGGCAGTTAGAAAGGGGCAGCAGTGTTTCCGCAGCGGCGGCAATTTGGCGCCAGCCCCTCTGTCCTGCCAGCTGCAACAGCAATTCGGCGGCAGCTTCTCTGTTCCACCATCCGCGGCGGCAGTTTTTTCACTGCTTGGGGCAGCAAAAACTGTAGAGCTTGCCCTGGAAAGAGGAATCTTTTGTCAGCGGGCAGGATGAGACATAGTCCAAACCTGACATATCTATAAACAACTGATTTAGTCCAGAGGAAGGAAACAAAATTCTATGACCCAAAAAAGCCCTATGGATGGAAAAGCTCTGGTTCGTGCTATTCCTCTGCTCCAAGAAAGTCTATTTATAACTCACATTGAATTTCTTCTAAGCTTCTGTCCTGCAACATGCTAGACTCTCTATTTAGGTACTGAGCACCCTCAACTTTCACTGAAGTCAGAGGGAGTTGATGGGCCTCAAACCCTTGTAGGATCAGGTGTGTAGCAAGGTGTGAAATACTGTACTGCTCTGTAGCCTTCTTCAAAGAGAAAGCCATCTCAGTCTAGACTGGCATGAAATGAACTTTGAAGGAAATAATCCATTGTGGGTATTTAAAGAAGAATGAAAATGGAAAATGATATACTCAATAAAAGGGAGTGGGAAATTAATTCTTGGCCATATGTTTCTACCCTTGTAATTAATAAACCTCTTTTTAATGGACTCAGTCTGAAATCCTTGATGTGCTTCTTTAGGGCTCATCAGTGTGCTAAAGCAAAGTTCAATTTATTTGTATAGAGTTGTTACAATTAATTGGTTTTAGCCTATAAAATCACACAGTAGGTTCTGTTTTCATATTGTGTCTGTATAATCTAGGCAAGACCAAGGGCTTTGTCTCACCTCATCAGAGCCTTCCTGTAGGTGTGGGTGGGAGTCATATACTCATGCTTTCCCCCTAGCCTAGAGTAGGAAGGATGAAGATCCCGGTGCTATCCCTCCCCACCTTCCCAGCCTGAAAGCCCCTGCATTGTCATACAGATTTTTCTTCTGCAATTTTGTCATTGTTTGCAAATGTAATGCATTTCTGAGATTTTACACAGTTATGGAACTTAATTCTCCGGGTTTTGTTTTTGTTGTTGGAAGATATTGTCAGGTATGCCTAGACAAGTCTCACTGGAAGTATGGCCCTGAGAACATAGTATACAGAGGAGATGTCAAGATTATTAGCAAGGGAGGTTGTCTGAGAAGAGAAGAGAGTGGAAAGAAGAATCAGAGAAAAGGTATTTAGTTTTATGGCTATGGTCTCCTCAACTGCCTACCAATGAGGGTTAGATTAGATGTCCTTTGTGGTCTCTTCTAAACCTATGGTTCTATGTTCTAATTATAGGAAAGAGAGATGCACACTCTTGTTGCTTATTGCCACTGACTTGCAGAAAACCAATGAACAGGTAAGAATTTTGGGCCTGCTTGTGTGTATAACGGGTTAGGAGGTAATACTATATGTAACTATATTAGCCTCTTTTTCCTGCACCGTATCTCACTTTTCTGGTGAAGCCAGAGTTCTGTTTCTATAAGTCTTTTCAGAAAGGTGTTAAACAGAGTTAAACCTCAGGGCTATTGTATGTAGAACCCTGAATGTAGGTGTTGCTAGTAGCTGCTACAGAGAGAGAGTGCAATGCAATTTCTCAGTGAATAGGCATTTAATACATCCACAAACATTTGCAAACACAGTATTAGGCGTGCTTTTGAATAACTTATTAAATAAAACTACTAGGCTGTAACCCTACTGGTGTTCTTTATACAGGCTTTGCCCCTTTGCTACTATTTTATAGATGTAGATATAAATGCAACCTTAACCAGGCCATCTAATTCTTCTGCATGTCCAAGTCTGCTCTCATTTCATCATATGAGCCAACCCTTCTCACTCATATTCTCATTTGCTTGGGATATGTTTATACTGGAACTGGAGGTGTAGTTTCTAGCTGGTGTAGACATACCCACACTGGCTGTGATTGAGGTAGCAAGCTAAAAATAAAGTGTAGTTGTGACATTGCAAGGGTGGGATGGATTAGCCACTCAGATTGCGATCTGGAACCCTTGGCACGCACTTGTGTGGCTAGCCCATCCGAACACCCGGTGGTTACACTACTATTTTTAGTACATTAGCTCAATAAGAGCTTGTGCGGGTATGTCCACCTGAGCTGGATATTACATTGTAGACGTACCCATGAACTTTTCCTTGCTAAAGTTTTAATGAACTAGCATCACACCCTTCAATAATAAACCTATTATTGATTCTCATCCAGACTGGACTGGAGCTATGGTGTGTCTCAATGTTTTGAATAGCCTGATCTATTTGACAGATTATCTCTGAAACTGATCTTTATAATCCTGTGTGATTTTCAAATAGGAAAGAAGATAACAGTGTTATTAATATTCTGAAGTCAGTGGGCCTATTTCTCCTTTCACAATGATCTTACAACAGTGTAACTCTATTGACTTTAACTGAGTTACTCCTGATTTATACCTCTGTGAGTGAAAATTAAGCTCATTGTAACTTAAAGATGTGGGTCTGTACTTGCTAAGCAAATGTCTTTTATTTTCTTTAATAATTTCATAGGTATTAATTTTAAGGGACACAGACTAATACTGTTTTATTAATGTGTAGTTTAGCTAATATCTGGTGTTAAATGTTGAAATCTGCAAAGAGTATTGAACCAGGTGCATGATAAATTAGGTGCTTTGACTGGTACCAAAATCTTTTATTGATAGCAGTTCTGTAAGGACCAGTTAGCATACTGAGGATAGTCCAGATCACATGTAAAACTGAGACCAACTACTGAGGAGGATTAAAGCACGCTGGCTTTTCTAGGCAACAAATGCCCAAACAGCATCCTGTAATGACATTGTCAAACCATCTATTGTTCTGTCCCTTTCAGCAGGACATTGTCACACCATCCATCTATTGTTCTATCCCTTTCAGCAGAACCCCTGCACTAAGCAATTGTACAAACAACAAACAAACAAACAAAAACCGCAGTAAAATTAAGTTATACTAGGGAGCCATTGACAACCAGCTTATTATACCTAAGTCATAGATCTTTCCACTAGCTAAATATAACTATATTTGCATCAATGATCATCAAAATGTACAGACAGCCAAAGTAAGAAAAGTGCTGTTTGAGAACTTCTTCTAGTCAAAATCCAGTGCTTTAGGGTTTTGAATTAGAATTGTTACAAATGGATTTGTTGATTTAAGGATATTTTGTGTACTTTGTATATTCTGACATGTGATGTTGACAATGTGTTTGAACAGTTCATAACACTTTACCTCTTTGATTCTCAGTGTCTACTGTCATTAAATAATTGTCTGTTGAAATGATTAAAAAAAATGAATTTTGCCAAGCCTAAATATGACTCTAGGTTTCCATAAGTTCAAAGAGTGCTGGCCTGGTGCTGAATACAACTGTGCCAACTGAGTTCTGGGCGAAGTGCCAGAAGATTGTTAAAACACCTTAGAACATGCTTATCCTCTCTTAGAACATTTCTGGGTACTTTCTCTATTACTATGGATTTTATTTCCCCACCAAACCAGTTCTCTCCCTTTGAACCCACAAACAATAACGGCACATCTGTCTCTAAGCTGTTGTGTTTTACTTTGAAAATCAGTGCAAAGGACACATAGGAGTGGATTTTCAAAGTGATGCGTGGGAGTTTATACCAGGAGTGGAGCCAAATATTTTTCACTCATACTCATCAATGAGTATAAACTTCTCCCTCTCATAAGAATGACTATGTGTACTGTGCCCATGAGGGGCATTTCTGTGATTCTTTATCTCAAGGGACAGTCTTGGAGCTAGCCAAAAGGCCCATATAAAAGTTTTCCTGTAGGCCTTTCAGTCATTCTAGTGATGGATCATTTGTGATTGTATGTGACTCTAATTTTCAGGTGAATTATTTACAGTTATGCCATGATGCCTACAAAACCCGTAACAACGGGGAGGCAGCTGGTGTACTGTCACCATTGCTTATTACCTGGTGCAAAGCTGTGTCACTGTTTGCTGGTATCCACCTCTCGTATTAAATTTAGAGCATAAGCTCTTTGGAGCAGGAACCAGCTTTTTGTTATATGTGTGTTCAGTGCTTAGCACAATGAGCCCTGGCCTCTAGATGTTCCTGCAATAAAAACAATACAGAATAACAACAATAATGCATGCGGCCAAAACCAGCAATTGAAAATTGACTAAGGCTCTTAGGTGCTCCAATAATACAAATAAATAGTTACTACTACCGATAAAAACAGGACCAGATCCTCAGGTGGTGTAAACTGGCCTAGTTTCCTTGCCAGATTATATCAGCAGAGGATCTGGCCCTAAATAATTTGACTGCCTGTTTATCTGGTGACTATCTGGTCCTCGGCTGTACAAAACACAAAAAAACCCATCCTGAAGCTGGAGTAGTTTGGATAACCAGTGTGTGTGGGGAGGCGGGGGTTGGGTGGCATTCAGTCAGCAAGAGTGGATCAAATTATTCTTTGTGACTGTTGCCTCTTTCCTTTTTCACAAATTGTCTTTGAAGAGATCAAAATTTTTATAGCTTTGGTCATTTTTCAAAATTGTTTGACAAATCATTTATGCAAACAAGTTTTGGTCTGTGGATCTACTTAGTTTTACAAGATATTACATCTCTGAAAGGAAATTTCCCTTTTCGCTGGTTGTCCTATAGCTTTTCTTCACAGATCTAGATCATTGACAATTTTCATGTCATTCTGAATTCTCCTTAGTTATTACTCTTTCAAGGGTTATTTTACTTTGAGACAACTCTTGCCTTTCGAGTGTTATCATTTTTAGTGGTTGAGAATCTCCTTTGATGCATTTAGTGTGAAGTTCTGTCTTTGAGTGTTTTCCTTTTAAGAAGCTTTGGGTTTCTATCAGTTTTCTATTGAAAAATGTTTGTCCATTGGACTATTCACTAAATTCACTGATTGATCTTGGAAACTTGTCATCTTTGACAATATCATCATCATAGCATTCTCACTGTTGTGTGTTGTGTTCCTTGGAGTTCCCTTAACTCTTTGCACAAGTGGAGAGTGGGTAGAAGCCTAGCTGGAAATTTATGTTTGCAGGTAACTAATGGCTGTCAGTGACCAGTACATGGTAGTCATGACTACTCGTTAGAGCGGGCATCAACCTTAATGGTTAGAACACCTGTCAGGCACCAGGAGTTGGAGATCTTAAGGAGCTCAATCTATTCAGTTTATCAAAGAGATAAGGGGTAACTTGATCTCTCTGTACAGGTACTTACATATGAAAAAGATATCTGATAATGAGGGGCTTTTCAATCTTGCAGACAAAGACATAACAAGATTCAATAGCTTTCTACAGCCGCTGTATACAGGAGGTCAAACTAGATGACCACAGTGGGCCCTTTTGTCTTTATAATCCATGAATATAGTGGACTACATACTGAACCTGCTCTAGTACATAAGCATAGTACGCCATAAACTCACAGCGTTGTTTTTGCCTTTTATAGAGGGCCCCAACACTGTATGTGGTGATGGGTGTTATATGATAAGAAATTAAAAATTAATTTAAAAGGACTGGACATTTATATGGACAATAAGAACATGCAGAGTTACGACAGAAAGAATTCAAAAAATAATAAACACCAAGGGTGAAATCCTTCTCCCATTGAAATTAATGGAAATTTTGCTATTGATTTTAAGGGGGCCAGGATTTTACCCCAGAGTTTTGGAACGGAAGTACATCTTCATGCTTCATGGCATAAGTAAACCTCTGATGGGGGTTAGTAAGTAACTTCTTTATTGGCACGTTACTCCATATCTGTCGTGCACAAGGTTTTCTGCACCTTCCTCTTAAGCAGCTGGCATTGTGCATTGTTGGAGAAAGAAGACTGGGATATATGGACCACTGGTCTGATCCATTATGGCAATTCCTATTTTTCAAAATGATTAACTGACATAAATTGCCCATTAATGGAGGAACTTGGCAAACCACTGCAGAATGAGTTTCACAAGAATTAGGTCACACTTCCCACAATTTAAGGATAAAAACCTTCTTTCGGGCCTGTGATGCACATTAGATTAGGAAAATGAAGTGGTTTTTCATGTCAACATTTACATTAGCCTTGTGCATGTGCTTACACATGAACACATGGGCCATGTCAGTACATGTCCATGTACTGTAAATAACCTTTCAGTTTGAATCATACATATATTATGTACACATTCTCTTTAGCTACAGTCTACTTTGAAGACAAATAGTTACACATTAAGGTCCCCATCCTGCAATTAACTGTGTGGTTGGACTCCTATGCCCATGCAGAGTCAGTCTCAGGGCCTGAATTAATTGTACTGTGAATACACGGTCAAATCTAACTCAATATAAATAATTTATGTAGGTCATGCATGATAGCACATGCTGTTAGAACTGGATTGCACGGTAGTATGTAGTCACAATGCAGGTATGTTATATTTTCACAGTGTATGTAGGGCTTTAAATTAATTCATTTGAAAATTGCATTCAGAGTAGGCACAATGTTTTCAAAAAGGCCTCCTAATCTATGCCTGAAATATTTGTGAGCTTTCCTGAGCTTTGGGCCATTTTCCTGCACATTTTCACCCACAAATGGGAACTTACTTAATAACTATATTATTATTTATCATTATCATCTTTATTTTTTATTATTATTATTATTTATTTATTATTCACTGAATGCCAATGGAATTCTATAGCACAACATGTACAGTTAGAAGCTTCATTTACCTGTTTACCAATAGGTGAGATATTGGGTCTAGCTTTATTCCCTATGCTCACACTAGCAAACACAAGCTCACACTGGTAATATTGCACCTAATAACAAAGAGAGAAATTTTTAATCTCTTCTCACTGTACTGGTCTATACCATATATTATCATGCCAGCACATACCATACCAAGACCACTCTTCTTGCCCAAGGAACTTACAGTCTAAACAAGTAAGAGAAAAACAGAAACACTGTTCAAACAAAGTGACAATCCATTTGTTGATCAGATGATGGATTTATTGCTAGTTCCTTAGCTACATGCAATAAGCACTTGCAAAGCTGAGGAGGGGAGACACAAAAATATGTCCAACAGGGGAGTTAGTCCTTTGGGGAGTTAGTCCTTTGTCCAATAGGAGCTGTGCAAAGGGGACAGAACTACCTGGAATCAGACTTAATTATTCTAGGAGTACTTGTGGCACCTTAGAGACTAACCAATTTATTTGAGCATAAGCTTTCATGAGCTACAGCTCACTTCATCGGATGCATGTAGCTCACAAAAGCTTATGCTCAAATAAATTGGTTAGTCTCTAAGGTGCCACAAGTCCTCCTTTTCTTTTTGCGAATACAGACTAACACGGCTGTTATTCTGAAACCTTAATTATTCTAAGCATCTTTTCTGGATCTGTTTATCATTCCAGATCCTCTGGCCCACTGTGTTGATTCTAAGCAATTTATATCATGGTTTCAAGCTGTATATTTTAGTTTTAATACTTTTAAAAAAAGTTAAATTTTATTTCCATTGTATTTTAGGCTGAAATTTCCTCCCCGTTACAATTTCAGTTCCTCTGATGGGCCAAACATAGGAAAAATTATAATCTATCAAAGAGACAAGGTGGGTGAGTAAATATCTTTTATTGGACCTACTTCTGCTGGCGAGAGGGACAACCAATAGAAGATATTGCCTCACTCACCTTGTCTCTCTACTATCCTGGAATCGACAGGGCTACAACAATACTGCATAAACTACCAAAGTCCATTAGGCAGTTCTCTCTCTTCGGCTATGTCTGCACAACAGTGGCACAGCTGTACTACTGCAGCTGTGCCACCATAAGGTCTCCTGTGTAGTGACTCTATGCCAATGGGAGAAAGCTCTCCAGTCAGCATAATTAAACCACGCTTAGCAAGCAGTGGTAGCTGTGTTGGCCGGAGAGTGTTTCCCACTGACATAGCGTTGTCCACACTGGTGCTTTTTAAAGTTTTACTGACAAGAGTGCTAGTGTAGATGTAGCCTAAGCGCATGTCTACACTTAACTCCGGAGTGATCGATCCAGCGGGGGTCCATTTATCATGTCTAGTGAAGACACGATAAATCGACTGCCGAACACCCTCTCGTCGACTCTGGTACTCCACCAGAGCAAGAAGAGTAGCTGGAGTCGACGGGGGAGCATCAGCAGTTGACCTACTGCAGTAAAGACACCGTGATAAGTAGCTCTAAGTACACTGACTTCAGCTACGCTATTTTCATAGCTGAAGTTTCATAACTTAGACCGACTTAGCTCACGCCCCAGTGTAGACCAGGCCTCAGTAAGTTATTTAATTTCTCTCCAGCAGATTCTGGACAGAATCCTACAGAAAAGTTGAAAAGAAAAACTGAAATTTCAAAATAGTTAAAATCAGTTCTTTTTGGTGTTTATTTTATTTTAAACTGAACAGCAAACAATGACACTAAAATAGCTTTATCAGCTGTTATCTGTTAAAACTCAGGGGGAGATTTTCAAAGGGCAGTTACATACCCAGCTCTCATTGATTTTCAATGAGCACCTTAACTGCCCCCTGGTGCCTTTGAAAATATTGCTCAAGAGATGGAAACCCTAACCATATTGCATACACAAGTGCCCATTTTGCACATACAGATTGCATCAATCACAAATCTTGCAGGAACAAATTAAGAAACACACTTGAAGATGTGATGCTTTGAGTTTTGCTAGTGATAGAATAGGCTAAAAATATTTTACAAAAGTGATCATCACCAATGCATCACTGCAGATAGCCATCATCTGCTCTGACTTTCTACTTTTAAGTTCCTGTTAAAACCCACTCCTGCTATGCTGCCTATAGGAAATCTTGATTTGCATGGAAAATCCCTTTTGTTGTCTCTTTTCCCTGACCTCTGTCTACTTGTCTGTCTGTCCATCCATACACTGCAAGCTCCATCCTTTCTTGACTGCCTGGAAAGTTTTTGTAACAGGGGTTGCTACCACAAGTATTAGTAAAGAACAAATTATTTAAGAAGTTAATATGAATGGGTGAGTAAGTAGTCCTGCGAAATGCTGGAAATCAGACTGGATTATTCAAAACACAAATTCCATTGTTTATCATTCCGTGATAAGGGATATTTCTCTCTCTCTCAAATTTTTGCCATTCAAACACAATTTTCCTTCATCTCATTGCAAATTGAATTTTCTTCCTCCTCCCTCTGAATGCATACACTGCCTCCTGCAGGGAAACAGCAGTGGGCATGTCAAGTACAGTTTATCTCTATAGAACCTATGTACCTGGAAGGTCAGAATCGTTATAAAGTCAAAGTGTTGTGTGTTTGAGAGCTTTGCCCTACTACCGTGTAATTGAGATCAAGCTTTTAAAAGCTCATGACAATGTGTTTGCTCTTTAACCTCACCCAGCAAAAACAGAGAGCCTTGCTCAGAGGACTCATTGTTAAGCTCCTGCATTTAACAGATAAGGTAGTGACACTACTAGTAGCAAAGAAACAAACTAATAAAAAAGATTCACATGCCTTCCTTTCCCAGCGTATTAAAATCCTGCACAGATTAGTCTCTACAGTTCCTAACAGATGAGGTGCAGTGTCTTTAATCATATTAAAATATTGTTATGAGACTTATTTGATAACAGGCAGATGTAATGAGTTCTCAGATCAGAAAATGGAGAGTTTAGTGCCATTTAAATGGCTGCTCATTATCCATCCTTCCACTTTAATGATAGATGTGTCTATTACTTACAAAGTAGAAGTTATATTCTGGAATGTTGGGATAATAAATGACTGGTACAACACATAAAGATTATAAACTATCTCGTATCAATACAGTACATGTGCAACACTCACTTTGTTGTATGAAACCCACTGAACAAAAGGGAAAGACGCAGAAACATTTAAGAGTGACGGAGTTTGGCTTGTTTTTTCTTGATTTCTAGGAGCTGAGTGTGGTGGCTGTGGGAATGTAAGGGGAATCAAAATAATCAACTCCTGTCTGGTCTCTGAACTGGAAGTTCATGAGTGAGTTCATGTGTGTTTGGATCCACAACTGTGGTTCAGTCCAATGACCAAACCCAATAGAACTCTTACTTTAACAGAAGATTTACTAAACAATGAACCAATTGCACCAAGGAAGAGAAGATGAACACCACCTCTGGTCTTCTGCAATTTATAGACTCATCTCCGAAGATTTTTTTTGATGTAGAAATACCTTGCAAAAATTCACACCTTCCCAAAAATGTGTATGTTTGCCGATCCACAGGTATTTCTCTTACCATGCTGTCAGGAATCAGGGCCTGCAGAACCAGTCTCTGGGCAACCTAATGAGTGCAGTTGGTAGTAGGCAGACTGACTGATCATGCCACATGCTTGATTGGAAAAGTCAGCAGACTGGCTCTTAAGCCCAGCAGCAGCAACAGTTCAGTAGCTGTTCAAAGCATTTGCCCATGGCTCAGGTAGCTTCCGTGGCTGCTTGCTCCCAGCCTTGTTCCCACTGTTGCCTTGCCTTGTCTCATCTCATTCCAGGTAACCCAACGCTGACCCTTGGCTCTGGCATCTGGCCTCTGACTCTGGTTCCAACTCTAGCTCCTTAAGCCTTACACATCCAAGATCTGAATTAGCCCTTTTAGCCAAATCATTGCACAGAGGGTTCACACTGAGGCAGTTATCTACAATGGCCTCTCATTCATTTTTGGAGTCACTGCTTTCCGACACAGATTTTCCCATCCTGTAGGTATGGCCTGCAGTTTTGGTTCCCAGATGTAGTGCTTTGCATTTGGCTGTATTAGAATATATTTTGTTGGAGTGTACCACTTAACCAGGTGACTCAAATCACTTTATAGCTGTAACCTGTCTTCTTCGCCCATCAGTCTTTGTGGCATCTGCAAACCTTGCCAGCAAAGATTTTATGTCAGTGTTAAATAATGTTGAACCAAGAACTCTTCCCTGGGAAACCCCACTAGAAACAGTGCTCCTCGTGAATGTCTCCCCATTTCCTATGACTTTTTTAGATCTGTCAGTGAGCCAGTTTTTCATGCATCTAAAGTGTGCCCTGTTAATTCCATATAATGCAAGTTTTTTAATCAAGACGTCATGTGGTACTAAACCAAATGCCTTGGCGAAGTCCACATATACTATAGCAACACAGTTGCCTTTATCACCCAGACCCACAATCTTGTATAAAAAAAAAAACTGGTTTGTTTGACAAAACCTACTTTCAGTGAAACTACCTGATTGCTCCTTATGCATGGGTGTATATCCCTATAAAAAGCTTCAAAACCCTCCTTAAAACTCATTTCTTCTGTGATGGCTACAAAACATTCAAGAACAGCTAGGCAGTTGGTGTGCTGCATCTGCCCCTTATTATACTAAATATAATAGGTACCGGAGCGGGCTGGGAACTTTTCAATGAATTGTTTATTCCATCAGAAAATGCTGATTCATCAGAATCAAAACTTTTCCTGGGAATATATTGGTTCAACTCAACTTTCTCGGGTCCAGGATGGAATCTGTGGTCAAAACCAGAGAGACAGGGAGAAAAAGACACACCCTACATGTCTCCCTCATCCTACCATGAGTTTCCTAACCACCAGGCTATTGGCTGTTCTGAGGTCTCTCTCTCTCTCTCTTTCTCTGTTTTTTCAGAAACAAATTTGAAAGGTCTCCATTTCATTCCTCATTGTAACAAAACCAGATCTCACAGCCTCAAAATTTTTTGTGAATTGGATTTCTTGTTTTCCAGCCAGCCCTAATTTGTACACAGTTACCTTGACTCTCCTACTCTTCCTTGTAGTTGTATTCATCCGTTGTCTCTCATCCTATGCTAAGATTGTAAGATCTTTGGGAAAGGGTATGACTTTTTTTTAAGTAACATATGTGTGTACAGCACCTAGTATAATAGGGAGCTGATCCCTAATTGGGACCTCTCGGTGCTATCAGAATGCAAATAATAATAATAATTAATAATAAATTAATAATAAGTGAATTAATTAATATATTTGAGTAGGTTTTTTTATTTCTCCAGTAAATGAAGCATTCCATGTTCTTTCTGACTTCTCTTGCCAAATCTGCATCTGCTCTTTGTGTGCAAAAGAGCTAGACAAGCATGGAAGTACAGTATGAGTGAAAGGGAAAACTAGAGAAAACCTTTCCTATCTCTAGAATTAAAGTTGCAATGTAGCCAACGCCCATGATTTTATGAGTGGGAGGTGAAGGCCTTCAGTGCATCACAGGAGTCAGTCAGCATCTTTCAGGATCAGGCCTTTAAAATGGTTTGCTTTTGAAACTGCAACTGCAATGTTCTGCCAAAATTGAAATAAAGAGTTTCTGTAGGCTGTTGAAAATATTCTTCCAGTCCTGCAGCTGGTTGAGAAGACTGAGCTCTGAGTGGTCTTAAAGCAGAAGCACACATTCTCTTCTAAGTCTTTCTTGTTCCACTGTGATATGACTCATTCTGGGCCTGCTTCTGCTGCCCTTGGAGTCCATCATAGGATCACACTCAAGCTCTGTGTGACCTTGGGCAAATAAGTTAATCACCTGAGAGCTCAAAAAGTACACAGTGTTCCCTGAGAGATGTTGGTCTCTTTTAGCTCCCATTTTGAAGTCACTGGGAGCTGAGGGAGCTCAGCCCCACCCAGCTGACGATCAGCCCTTTGCAGGATCAATTGCACTGTGCCTATGTTTCTCAATCTGCAAAATGGGCACACTAATACTTACATCACAGGAATGTTGTGAGGTTTAATTAATTATTGTAAAGCTCATTGAGAGCCTGAATTGAAAGGTGCTCTGAAAATGCAAAGGGTGATTTATTATCATTATCAAATAATAATAGATTCCAAAGCATGAGAAAGCAGAAAGTGGAGGTGGATTGTGTAAATAATTCTCCTTAACATCAAAAGTATATGCTTACACCAGTACACCTCAAAACTTCCCCTAGCATCACCTGGAATTTTGTGCACGCGTAGAAAAATGGAATAGGTGCAAAGTCATGTGAAAGAAAGGACTACTAAAATCAGTCTTTTTTTTATTAATTCCACGATAGTGCCCTAAATGTGCTAGGTGCTTTCCAAGCAATTAAGAAGGGTGGGTCCCTGCCCTGAGGAGTTCACAGTCTCAGCACCGACCGACAGATAGACAAAGAGGGAGAGGTTGAGGAAAAGGGAACAAAGCACAGTTTATATACAAATCAGTACAATTCACTGTAAGAGCCTGGCAAATGTGAGTTTTTGAGGGCTGCTGAAATGGGTCCTTGTGGATGAATGAAAGGAGTTCATGGCAAGGGTGGGACCGGGAGCATGTAGAAGAAGGTGATTGTGCTTGAACCTGGCCAAGGAGTTGGTCAACAAGGATGTATTGATTATTGCATGGCATGGTAATGCAAAAGCTCAGCTCTGTCAGCAATAATATTATCAGTAACTTATTATTTGAGGAGGGGGAAGACCTCTGTATTTCAAAGAATTTGAAACATAATGTCCCTTTTTCTAGCTTTGCCAGAAACATCACCAGGACATCCACTTCAAAAGAATGGCTTGTCTAGAAGTAAATTATACTTGAGGCCAATTCCACAACTATGCAGTGATATTAAGTAAGTAGCATAATGTCGTATTACATGCAAATGCATGTGTCTTTAAAATACAAAGGAAATTCTCCAGCTTAAAAGCCAGTAAAACAAGAAGTTATTCAGTTAATCAGCAGTACTTCCTTCAAGAACCCCATGCTGAAACTGGAGGCATGAATAGCCTACTTTGTGCTTAGATGTTGTTTGAATCATTTACCTGGTCTTTTTAGAAAGGAAAAAAAATCAAAACAAAGTAATCTTGTGCCAGTAGAAAAAAAAAATTACTTTCTGTCAGCTGTGGCACGTTTAAACACCCTAAATATTTCATCAGACACTCCACTTACTTCAGTGTTTTAAATAAGATTTAATAAATAAGTGCATGTTCAGACTTGCACAGTCCTACTTTTGTCTGTAGCTGGCAATGTGCTGCTGCGTGTGTTCGACTGTGCAGTTAAGAATTTTAATTACTTACCTGTTCAAAACAGACACTCACTCTCTTTTAACTATTTATTAAAAAAAATACCCATTGTGCAAAAAGTCATCCTTATGTGGAGCCGTGGTTATAAACCTTTTTCATATCCGGTCCCCATTTTCTGTACTGGACTGCCTGGGGATTCCATTCCCATTTAGCTGGGTTCTCGCAGGGACCCCCATCCCATTGAGCCATACGGAAAGGGCAGAGAGTTCGCAAGCCTTTGACACCTGTTTGTGACCCCCTTCATGTTGAGAATCCAGGCTGTGGAGTATGCCTGGAAATCTGGGGCTTGACCAATATACTGGTCATCACTATAAGCAGAGATTTGTGGCAACCTCTTAAACAAATGATTGTCAGGCCTGTGCTCAAGTAGCCCTATCTACAGCTGGTGATCTTGCCAAGTCCTTCCCCTCCACCCCCACCCGCCCAGACTCTACCTTTCCCATTTTTAGAAAAGTTTATTAAGGAGGTTGTGGTAAAGCAGCCCCAGCATTATCTTGAACGATTAGATTTCTTTGACACCTTTGAGTTTTGTTTTAATCCAAGCTATTACAGTATGACAACTGTACTGGCTTGGTGGGTTGATGATCACCCCTGGTGATGGAGAAATTTCAGGTTGTCCTTGTTGATTCCTTGAGATCTGCGAGTGGCCTTTGATACTGTACCATCCACCATGAGCCGTGAGAAATGTTGATGCATCCGGACACCTTGGTAAGTGTGGATGAAGTTGTAGTCGCATGGCTCCCCTCCTTTTTTTCTGTGACGCCCCAGAAGGTAAATGTGGTTCATGTGTCCCAAGAGCTTTCTCATGTGGGGTGCTATCTTGTCACCCTCCTATTCAACACATGTGTGAGGCTCACTCCCCACTGCAGTGTAGACATACACTTTGGAACTGTCCCTGAAGACCACTAGGAAGTAAGTGACATGTTTTGGTCTGCAGTGTGATCATGATGTAGGTGACACTCAAGTCTGAGTCTCCTTTTATTTAGAACTGGTCAGTGCTGTGTCTCACCTTTCCCAGGCTGGCTGAGACTGAATCTTGGATGAGAAATGATTGATAGAAACTAGGTATAGATAAGATGGAAGTGATGCTGTTGGGATCAGGAAAGTAACTGGAGGAAGTGATAACAGTGATGTCTGCTCTTTCAATCAACCAGGTTTACCCATCTTTTGGTAAAAAAGGTCATGACCTGGGGTCCCAGAGTCCTAATCAGCAACCATAGCAATTATTATTATTTTTCATTATTTATATTATGATAGCCCTTACAGGCCTAAACTATGATCAGAGGACAAACATATAATGAGAAAAAAAATTCCTGTCTCATAGAGCTTATGATCTAAACAGACAAGACAAGCAAGCTGATATGTCCAGGGTACCCAGTACCTCAATGGAAAAGTAGCTCTCTTGTATGCCTATATGGTGCCTTATCCACAGCAACACACCTCTTCCCTGAAGGACCTACTTTACATTTTGTAAAGGCAGTGGATTCCAGTTGAGTAGTGAGTCTGATTTGACCAGGCACATGTAGAGGCTTAGTCTGAAAGTGCTGCGGGTTTATTTTTTTACTCCGTTCAGGGTTTGTACAGAGCTAGCTTTGCAGTTAAGGTGACTTTTTCAGAACTGGACCTGGCAGCAGTTAAGGTGACTTTTTCAGAACTGGACCTGGCAGCAGTTAAGGTGACTTTTTCAGAACTGGACCTAGCAGCAGTGGAGCTGCCTCTGTGAACCTGGCTATTCCTGTGAGAAATGGCCCAGGTTCCACGCAGGCATGTACAGCCCAGGCTGAAGCATGCACTGCAGCAACTACACTTTTCTGGGACCTAAATTAGACAGATTAAAGCTAGCTCAGATATGTCAACTCAGCCTGCAATGACATCCTGTGATTGCAGTATCGGCATATCTTGAGTCTGACTGGACTTGTGATCGCAGTTCAAGTGGGTGCGGATTGCTTTGTGAATAAGAGCTCAGATCCCCAACAAGGCAGGTAATTCACTGAAACTGTGGGGTCAGCCATATTTCTTATTTTATTTTTCCAAAGAAAAGGTAGTTGTGGTTTCATCTCCCTAATGACTCCGAAGTGCAAGTAGGGAAGAGACACTAGTAAAAGTTCCCCAGGAAGCCGATAAGGTTTTAAATGGGAGCTTGAGATGAACATTATATTGCAGACAGAATCCCTGGACATCCCTGGCCTTTACGCCTGCTAATGACACTTAGCAGGAGGGTTACCGTTTAATTGGATGATGGGCTTGTGACTATTCTTTCTGAATGCAGGCTTTACCACGGCCATCTATGCCTTTTGTTGCTGTCATGAGCTCCATTAGGGTATGTCTACAACAGCGGGGAGTGAGCCTCACAGTGTGGGTAGGCAGATTCATGCTAGCATGCTAAAACTAGCAGTGGGGATGTTGTGACTCTGGCAGAGACTCAGGCTAGTCACCTGATCTCAGACCCAAGGGGTTTGGGTGGGCTTGAGAGCATGAGCCACAATGTCCATATGGCAATCTTTAGCATGCTAGCTTGAATCCTACTAGTGTGAGTCTGTCTGCCCATGCTGGGAGGCTGTCTCCCAGCTGTAGTGTAGACATACCCTTTGGGACTGTCCCTGAGGGCCACTTGGGAAATTCAGCTGGCTCAGAGTCCAGCTGTCTGCTTACTTTGTGGTGGTCCCCTCATGAAGCATATTGCACCATTGCTCCATCAGCTGCTTCCTGCTTAGGCACCTAAATCCTGGGATCCATGAACGTCTCACGTAGACTTGACCTGAGGTCTCCCACCAACCAGGTGGGTACCCTAACCACAGGAATACAGAGTCAGTATCTCTCTCTCTCTCTCTCCCACCCCCCACCGCCCCACTGTGAATAAATATTTAAATAGTCATTGGACCAGAGAATGAGAGAGTGAGAATGACTCTGTAGTCCAGTTGTTAGGGTGGTGTGAGACCCAGAGTCCAGTCCTCTGGTCTTGCATTAGTTAATCCACAGTGGAACAGCTTCAACAGGAGATGTTGAGGGGTCCCCCTGCCCATACACACACATACACACATCAGAACATAGGCGACGTGCGGGGAGGCATGTGGGATCAAGTCCCCCCCGCAGATTTCTGCTTGGCCTGCCAGGGGCGAGGGAGGGAGAGTGGCTCTGTCCTTCTCCCGCAGTACCTGTCCCCCAGCACACTCGGCCCCTGTCCCTAGCAGCCGAGCCCATGTGGGGAGCTGAAGGAGTGGGACCAGCTGCTTCTCATGCTGGCTGCTCTGGGTTGCTGCTCTGTGCAGTGCAGCAGCTGCCTGAGAGAGAGCTTGGCTGGGGAGGCAGCAGCCCAGCCCACCCGCTCTGGTCCCGGCTGCAGGGGACAGGCCGAGCGAGCTGGAAATATCCCAGGAGGGAGGGGAGGCTCCAGCTCTCTTTCAGGCAGCCACCGTGCTGCAGAGTCAGTGACCCGGAGTGGCCAGTTTTAGCCTGTGTGAGAAGCGGCTCCCTCCCACTCCCCTCCTGGACCCAGCTGCCAGGGAGAGTGGGCAAACATGCTGGGGCAGAAGCACAGTGGGAGAAGGACAGGTAACTCTGGAGGGGTGGGGAGAGCATGGTGGCCCCGGGCTGGGCGCAGATCAGGGAGGTCGCTGGGCAGAGGAGACACGTAGGGCTGTCACATGTCCTCCCCTTTCAGTTGTGCCCTCCCCAGTGTCAGGAGGCATGAGTTGTCCATGCATCATAATATCCCATAGTCTGGTAATTGAGGCACCCTCCTGAGAGATGGTTTCTCCCGCTCAGGTAGACCAGGGAATTCCACATTCCAGGTGAGTGTTCTAACCACTGGGTTAAAAGTTCTAAGCCAGGTGGCACTGGCATGACGACCTCTAGCTGCTCGGTGTTGAGCAAGGCAGGTGCTGAACTCATTCCTACCAGAAGCAGCTTAGGCACCTAAGGTACCTGACTCAAGGAGATGCGTTCCTGTTGGTGGATTGCTAGCAGTGCTAGGCATCTCCGTGCAGCCTGAACTTTTTTGCCTATCTCTGAGGGAGGGGAGGGGCTTAGCACACACCCCTGTCGTTGGCAGCTCCCACGTAGCATGCTAGCTTTTGGGTGTCCCATTCTAAGGCACCTGTCTCTCCCCATTCATTGTGTAGGTGCCTAGCTGCCCTAACTCGGCTTTGTAGATCACAGTGTTGTTCCTGTGATTTTCTAGGAACCTAAAAGGAGGCACTGTGATGTTCAGTGTTGCAATGCCTAAGTCCCTTTATGGATCCCACCCTGTGTCCTGACTATTTTAGGGGACACCTAAGTCTTCATGCTGCATCCTGGCAGTGGAGATCTTTGGGAAATTTGCTGACAATCTCTAGATTTACATACCTAAGGTCTGGGTACCAGAGATTCTCAGTAGAGAACCTTCAACTCTGGACTTTTCTTCATCTATGGTCAGGCAAACCCCATGGGCTAGATCCTCAGCTGGTGTAAATCAGAGTAGCACCATTGACTTCAGTGCACTTTGACTTCAGTGGATCTATGCTGATTATACCAGTTGAGGATCTGGCCTGAGGAACAGTGACCTTCATGGCATATTGCACAGGCTGATGGGGTGAGTTGGGAAAGGCTGATTTTCTTGGTAGTTATTGGTAGGGAAAGTTTTTAGTCTGACAATGTGTCATTCTCAGATTACTTGATTTTATTTTTTGTATATGTGCTGATACGTGCATTAATTACACTGAAAACTAGGTAGCTAAATAAATCTAACAAGAATTAATAATTGCATACTGCAGTGCATTGTAACAATCTGAGACATAGACTTTGCTATAAATGGAATTTAAGATTGTTAGAGTTCATATATAAGTGGATCTGCTTTATCTAATTATTGCACTTTGCTTTCTAGATAGTATGCAAATACTGTACGAGGTGGCAACAATGCTTATATTTGTTAGCCAATTTTAAGTGGCCTTCAAATTTCCCTTGGTACCCTAGCCCTGAAGTAAGATAATATTGTGGAATTGTGGATGCCAACATAGCCACAATTTAAGGAGTGTTTATGTCTAAATCCATTTTTCTTTTGTGGTCCAGTCTTTATCAGCTGAGATATGTGAAGGATGGATAAATCAGTTCGGAAACATTCTCAGTAATTTAACAAGAAAGGGCTTTCATCTCAAGTCCTATAAGATCCAAGTCAAAACGAATATTTATGCTGCAGAAACAAGGTGGGGTGGAGAGAAGCAAACTTCCTCGTTTGGAAATCGCTACATCACATTTATTTTGCTTGGCTGTTTTCTGTCCCCCTTCCTTGTTTTTTGGGTTTTGCTCTCTATTTTTTTCCACCATTCATTGCATCAATGGGGAATTTATGCCTTTTGTTGTTGGCTGGTTTGCCAGGTGGTTATTGAGTTATTTGATTTGCCAGATTACTTTGATGTGGTCTGGCTATGCGTTTAGGCAGGTTGGCTTGTCTTTTGGACATGTTTTAGTATTTGTGTTGTGATTTCCGTACAGTCATTAGATCCCTTTGCAATAGGCATAGTACAAACTGATTCAATTAATAAGTAACAAATGTTACCTTTGTTGTGAAATGCTCAGAAAGCTGGCAACTATTTCTATGAACTGCCCCAGTAGCCTCACAGCAGGAGGGACAGAATGGGGCTCTGCAAAAGTCCATAAGTGAGAACAAGAAGGATTATTAATCAACCTGACTGCATTTCTTCTGAAATGAGGACAACCACCAAGAACACTCCTGCCCACTCCTAATGGTGCCCCGACCTGATATCAATGGCTGCTGAAATAAGGATCATCAGCAAGGCTCTTTCCTTACTCTCCATTGCTAACTGAAGATCACCTTAAGCCACGTTGTGTGGCATGAAATGGCCTAAATCCTGAGTAAAAAAATATGAGAAAACCTGTGCGTTGAACTAGCCAGTCACAAGCAGAGCTGGGCACAAAGTGGTAAGGATTGTCCATGAAAATTTGGAAAGAAACCAAGGTTTTTCATAATTTTTCTTGAGAATTTTTAGAGATTTATTTTTTGTTTCAAAAAACAGAAAACATTTTGGTATTTTGTTGAAAAAAAACCCCAGAAAAATAGGAAATGAACAATAATTTTCATTTGCAAAACAGCTCATTTTTCAAAGAATTTCAACTAGCTGTAGCCACAAGCTTCCGAATAAACTTCCCCAAGAAAAAGTAGGAGGTCAGGGAGGTTAACTAAGACGTTTAGACAAAGAGCAAATGATTTAAGCAATGGAAGGCATCATGCCTTCTCGGAATGAGGCATTTAGCCACCTTCCCCATGAGTGGAGCCTCTGGTCTTCAGCATCCTGGGCAGGCTGCTTAGGGCAGCTGAGTACAGCAGTATTGAAAATCCTGATAATTCCACTGCATTGACAATTCTTCTAGGCTGATGGAGAACTAACCC
Organism: Eretmochelys imbricata; assembly: GCF_965152235.1. Classification (NCBI taxonomy): domain Eukaryota; kingdom Metazoa; phylum Chordata; order Testudines; family Cheloniidae; genus Eretmochelys; species Eretmochelys imbricata. The sequence continues at coordinate 250,577,237 of NC_135573.1, forward strand.
TAGCTGGAATGTAACCTATCAACCCTGCCCCCACAGCAGCATCCAGCCAGATCTCTGGGCTACAGAGGAGATGGAGCAATATAGTGCTCAGGTCTCCAGGGCCTGCATGTATTGAAGAGCACATGGAGTGTGGTGTTGGGGATTGAGGATAAAGTTTGTATGGTGCTAAGGGATTCACGGTTACATAGTTTCTCCAGTACTCCCTCCCTCTGGTGGGGGCCATGTAAGGGGCTACAGAACATACTCTAGCCATTAGGCAAGGGCAGCTTTTTGTGGACCAGCTCTGTAGCCAATCTGCAGCCTTGGGAGAGACCCATCCCCATGCCCTTTGCACGTCTGCATGGCCCCTAGCCAGGCTCTTTGAACTGGGCATTGGAATTGACGCCTTTATGCCCAATTAAATATTTTTAAATGTATATGAAGTTCATTGCATTTTACCAGGGTTTGTTCTCGTTGTAGTAAGTGTGGATTTTATATGCATAAATGCCATCACTGTTAAAGAGGTTACTATATGCCTGGAACAAGTTCCCTTTCTTTGCTGACAAACTAGCTTTCCTTTCACCCCATTTTAAAATATCCTTTCATCCTGAATCAGGACAAAATGTCAAATTTTACAGCATATTGAAAATTCTGAAATCTTTCATTTCAGAAACATTGAAATGACCTTATCAAACCATTTTGTTTCAATAATGTCAAAACATGATAGTATCAAATGTGAAATATAATGTACAAATGTAAAATATTAAACAAAATATATCCAAATTATAATGTAATAAATTACAAGGAAAGGGAAAAAAGTTTAAAAAAAAATCAAAAGTTTAAATGATATGGAAAAATAAAGTCAGAATGAAGTGAAACACGAAAGTCAAAACGAAACAAAAAAGTAAACATGATTCAAAAGGTTATGAAGTTTTTCCATCAAAAATTTCATCAAAATTGACAGATTCCCATGAAATCTTTTGATTTTGATGAAATAGCATTTTCTGACAAAAATATTGCATTGAAAATATTTTGATTAGCTCTAATACCTAGAGATATAGATAAAGTAAGAGCAAATCTATGTGTTCAGTTAAATACATTTGCAAGAGACTTGTGCTTAAATAGCTAGAAACGGACGCCCCCATAGATTATTATTACATACCCTTAAGAAAGTTTTAAAATTGGCTTTCTGTGCCACTGACTAGATACAGTTAGGCAAACTTCATCTCCAAGAAGCTACTAATATATATGAAAGAATCAAGGTGCTGTTTTGCTTTGGATAATTAATTAACCCAATTAGTTAAAGCTTGTACAGTGCTTTGATGGCTTAAAGAGCTAAATAAATGCCAGTTATTCTTTCTGTTTGACAATTGTGACCAGATATGATACTGCAAAATAAATCTTCCCTTAAATAATCCCTTAATAAATAGTTTATCGACCTTTGCATTATAGTCACAGATAGTCTTTGTCTGTGTCTGGTAACAGATATAAAAATGAAATCATGTATACAAATCCTCTTATTGGGGAGCAGCTCAGACTTAGCACTCTTCTCTCACCAAAACACAAGGGGGATGATGACATAAATGTCATTTTGGGGCATAGTCTATGTTTTCCCTGTATTCCTTTCCCAGTCTCCCTGAGACATCCCCTTTCATTTCCTTCCCAGCTCTGCTCGGTCAGAACGAGATCAAAATACAATGATCTAATTCTGAATTTTGTTTTGTCATTTTAATGTCTCCATTGCTTTCCATGTTGAGGATAGTGTATAGCTTTGCTAGTGGGGTGCCTACACATGGCTTGTAGGTGAAAGGATTGGGCATTCTTAGCAGCTGGCTGATTGTTGCAGGACTCCCTTCTACAAGGTGTGAAAATGACCATGGACCCACCTTCACAACACAACGTAAGACCTTCCTCTGAGCGTTAACTTTTCTGCAGTAACTACCCAGAAGGTGAGCAATAACAAACAAAGAACAAAGTAGTACTTTTCTTGGTGTTCCATGAACCAATCTTCAGCCTGATTAATTGTTCTGTGTAGGACTGGATGCAGTCAGTTACCGTGATGAAATGGTGAGATTTGGGGGTTGTGTTTTTATGCTGGTTCTTCACTGGTTTGCAAACGAGAGAGTACAGCTTGGATGAGGAATGAACATCAGCGCATGAGGGAAAAATTGTGCTCTGCCTCTGATAGGGTGCATAAAGTAAGAGAAGTTGGAGGCACAATGGCAGAACTGGGTTCCAGACTATTGCCACTGTTGGCAATCTCATCTCCAAGTAGGGAAGTATGAGCAGGGCTCTGCCTCACAACTCGCAATACAGCCAAGACTATGTCTTAAAGCACAACTGAGCCCTGAATCTCTGATGTGCAGCTTGCAGAAACTTTCTTTAGATCCTTTCTTTTCAGAAAAAGTTAATGTTTAAATGGTCCTAAATATATTTGAGGCCAAATTTTCAAAGGTCATTGGTTAAGTAACATCTGCAAAATTTGAATGAATCAGATGAACACACAAACCAAATATTTGAGCATGCAAGTGAACATTTACACATGCAAAAATTGGCAATTGTAGAGATGGAGCAAGTGGCAAAAATCTGGATCCAATTGTTTTGGGCAATGTTTGGGGTCAGGGTTTTGGTTTTTCCTGTTATAAATATAGGAGTCACCTGCAAAGCTTGGATCTAGATCCTGCATCTGAATGTAAACACCCCCATAGCTGAAGGTAGAGGGTATGGTGCGGAATTTTTGTTCTGATGATTTTCTAATGGGGCCAATATGATAGCATGCATAAGTAATTTATTTAAGGTAGGCTTAGTAGCCCATTAAGCACGTCACACCTCTTTCCCCCCGCCCCCCGTTCTCTCTACATTTGGGCCCTGCTTTAAAGTGACAGTCACTTATCAACTTTTTTTATGTCTCGTCGGAGTAATCTGAGCCACAGAATTAATGCAAACTGCAATTTCTGTAACCCTTGTTTTATTGGCCCAGTCTATACATTTGGGCACAAAACAACCAAGCAATTTCTTCTTATAACTGAGCAATCTCTTGTTTGGTTATAGTTCTCCAACATATGCAGCTTCTGGTGCAGTTGACCTGCACCTTCCCTTAACTTCTGGTCATCCAGCCTCCTCCTTGTCATCCCAGTCTGCCACTCTTCTTTTTAAAAGGCACAGTGCTGTTTATTATCTGGCATCCAGCACCTCCGGATGCTGAAAATTGGTAAAAACTCCACAAGGGGATCATCATGAAGATTTCATTCCCAGAAATCCATCCCTTCGGGTTTACTATGGGAAGAGGTAATCTGGGCCAATGGATGTAACGACCGGTTATTACATCATATTGAAAATATTTTGTTTGAGCTTTGTAGATGATCTAATACACTGGTGTATTAAAATTTTACAGTGCATCCCATGCCCTTGTCACTCTCTCTCTCTATATATATATATAATTGAAATTGTGTGATGCAGAACAAAGTTGTGAGTTAAAGAAGAAACAAATCACCAGGGTTTATTTTGTTCTTTATTTGTTGTACTTCAGCTTTGAAACCCCAGCATCAAAGTGTCAGAGAAATTTCTTCACTTTGCTTTTTCGCTTTCTGGACATTAAAGGGCACTTTCAAGTTAAACTTATAACATGCGTGTGTGAAAAGTTACTTTATGAAGTGCATCTAGTCGAGTTGACCAAAGAGATTGTGAGGCTTCAAATTTAGCTTTTCACTCTGAAAGAGAAGAAGTCAAATCTTGCAATCAGAGTGAATTATGGTTCCATTCCTAAACCACCTTTCACCAGCTACACAAAACACCCATGTTTGTGTTTGCCACAAGTGTTTGGGAGAGATGACTGTTCCTTTAGCCTTTGTTTGCTTATGTGTGGCTTAAGGCTTATGCAAAAATTGGCGCATAAGTATAAAATAGTTTCCTGCACAGCAATACCTCAAGGTTTTGAAGAGAGGTCAGCTTTTAGGCTTTACTTTAATTGTTGCTCTTGTAATCCCAAGATGCTGAATGCTTTTTTTATTGCAGACATGGGCTGGGTAGACAAAACTTTAAAAAAACTAAGTACGGTGCTAAGCTTCTGAATGTTTTCACAGGACACCTCAGGGAATGTAGAGCTACAGTAGCTTTTAGCCACTTCGGTTTTGTGAAAATTTGGTATTGTAAAGCCTTTCTCCAGCTGTTGAGGTTGAGAATCTCATTGTTGGGGATTAGTATCACAATGGAGCAAAGTTACTATCAGAGATCTTAAAGAGCAGTGTCTTTTTTTGAGGGGGGAGGGTCCTAAAACACAATTCCTTTAATTATACAGAGCAGGATGGCTTTTAAATTTCAGCTCTGAAGTTAAACAAAAACAGTTAGATAAAAGTTCCAGTGAACACTCAATCTTAAACAATTGATCTCTGGTTTTCCAACTTGTCTTGGATTCTAAGGCAAATGTCAGGGATAAAAAGTCCTTTCTTTTCTTCTCACAATTTATGTATCTTCATTCAGTTCTCTCTTTAAAATACTGACTTTATTGTGGTTTACTGAAAATCTTCTCACTTCAGCATTTAGCTATAATATGAAGAAGGTAGTTTTATTAGTGGATCAATGCTAACACAGCTACAATGTGCTGCAGCCTTCACCGTAGGATGGGCTGGCTCAAGGATGATCTTTATTCTGAGATGCTATATGCTGCTGACTCTGTGTTATAAAGCCATCCCAATACCTCATCTTCTCCTTTCCTTTGGAGCAAAATGGCTTCAAGAAGTAGCTATACCATCTGAAAACCTGATTCTTTAAGGTTGGTTGCATTTCCTGCTGACATCCTCACTATTTAAAATTGATTGATAGACCTCAGCAAAAGAATGTTTTGCATGCTACACTGATCCCTTATTAAATCAGAATAATTCTATTCATTTTCTCCAACAGATATTTTTCTCATAGGTGATGATATAAGAATCTCTCCCACTGCTATGGGCCCAATTTTTTCAATCCTTACTTAGGCCAAACACCCTTTAATTTCATTTCCTCATTTATGATCTTCTAGAAGAGCTATTATTTGTACAGCACTGTGGGGTCCTGCTCCATGATGAGGGCTCCTAGGTGCTATGGTAATACAAATAATAATAATACCAAAATATTTAGCTGAAGATTTGAAAGTAGGACTTATAAATATAGGGTGCAGGCAAAACTTGACTTATAAATATAGGGTGCTCTAGAAAGAAAGGTTTCCTTTTATTTTTCATCATATACCTCTTAGGAACTAGATTGTGCCCTTATTTCACTCAGGTGAGTAAGGTCTCCCTACGCAGCTAACCTGGATCTTGAGTCTGGGTCTGCTTCAGATCATGATCCCTGCCCTCCAGCTACTTGCAAATAGACTATTGGGGGATGGAGCAAAGACAAGAGTAGCTGGCCAGGTGTCAAGGGGGAAGTACTGAACTCTTTCAAGAGTTGCAATAACTTGCATCCACCGCAGAGTGAGAGAGGAGGAATTGTTCCCCAAAGAATTGTCTCTGAGGCACAATGCCTTCTGGGGCTACTGCTCATTCATCAGCTCTTGCTCAGGGCTAAGCCTAAAGGCACAGTTCAGCCCTTTTGTGGCTGAAAGTGATTATTGATTTCAATGGGAGTTAGGTGCCTAAATACCTTTGAGGATCTGGGCTGAGGTGTTTGAATGCCCAACTTTAGACACCCTAAAGGGGCCTGGTTACCAGAAGTGCTGAGCACCCATTCCCTGAAAATCAAGACTCTTCTAACATGTCTCATGTTGGCCACCCAAAACTGGAAGCACCCAAAATCACTAGTCAATTTAAAAAAAAATTAAGCCATGCATTCCTACATGTTACTTCAATTGTATTATTTTTGTAGATAAGTTCATGGAGGATACATCCAGCAATGGCTATTAGTCAAGATGGGCAGGGATGCAACCCCATGCTCTGGGTGTCCCTAGCCTCTGGCTGCTAGAAGCAGCCGGTGGACAACAGAGGATAGATCACTCAATGGTTGCCTGTTCTGTTAATTCCCTCTGAAGATCCTGGCACTGGCCACTGTTGGAAGACAGTATACTGAGCTAAATGGACCATTGACCTGACCCAGTATGGCCATTCTTATGTAACAAATCATACAGGTATTTTGATGCATAAGGCCCTGATCATTCAGGGTGATTAGGACAGGTGAACCTTGCTCCTGCAAAGTCTCATTGAAGGCTCCTCCTAGGCACAGAGATATTGACAAATGCAAGGGTCCACCTCACTGCAGCATCAGGGCTGCAGTCCGCATTCCATTACCTTCCATCGCTCTGTGTATGCTAAACATTCTAAAGCTGCAATATAGTCATCTGGAGGAAAGTATCTATTTTAGGCTTATGCTAGAGCTGAAATCCATCAGGGTGCCTGACAGTAGTTCATCGTAGAGCTATGAATAATGTATTACATATTTTACCAGTGGTGAGGTAGTGTTAGCCGAATTAATCCTGTTTGATTTCTTTATATAAAAAAAACTAGTTTCCTTTTAGATCTTATTCTTCCTATAGTGAAACAGGTATTTGAGTAAAGTAAGTAATTTTTCTTCCTGTCTCCTTTAGAAAAAAATACTTGTGGGTTCTTTCTCTTTGACTTAAACACATTCATCCTCCCTAAAGCTTTTAAAAGAAGCAGAGCTTTCAAGATCAAAGATATTCATACAACACCTGTACTAACACTATTTTCAATTGCTGTTGACCATTCTTTGTGATATTGTTTTATGCAGGTGCTTTGTCACTTAAATATTTAGGAATACAAAAAGTATGAACACTGAGTATCTGTGTGTATCTTTTTATCAAACTTACAAAAGAAGAGCTTGTTGATTAATCAAAAAATAAATAGATGGATATAATCGCTTCACTCCACTGCTATTTGTGGGTTCATATTCTTTGAGAATATTCATATAATCATGAAAATGGTTGTGAATCCTGGAAGTTTTGCAGATTTTAGTCATGAATAATTTTTAACAAAATTTGGACTGGAAGTATGTTGTTTGGATTTGCCAGTCATCCTGTCTTATTACTCCTTTTAAAAATGTTTCAGTTGGCCAGTCAGAGATCAGAAATAATTCTATGTGAATTAAGTTACCAGTCATACACAGCAGGTAGGGGATATTGTGTATACTCAAGGGAGCAGTTTGCAAGAAAACCATAGGCTTAACATTGTTCATGCAAACTAGTTAGCAAACACTCATGAATAACAAATCAGAAATCCGTATCCCTTCACAAACAATCCATGAACAGAAAAAAGGGATAAACTCATAGCAACTATTGGTCACAACAAATGACTCAACCAGTTCTATTTGCAAGTATATTGAATTTTAAATCATATCGTGCTGAGGCAGAAACTCCCTTTTAACTTTTATTAACAGTAAACCAGCTAGATTTCAAGAATGAACCTAAGAAAGGAAACTAAATACATTAAAGAGATGTCTACGTTTAGGATGCATTGACCATTGAAGTCAGTGAGAATCTTTCCATTGGCTTCAATAGGCTTGGGCTCAGGCCCCTAAAGAAGGAACTAAATCTACTTTCTCACCTGATATGAAATTTGCACTTTAGAAAGAGTTATTTGTCAAAGAACACATTTACTTTCTTTACAAAATCTGACATGAAGTTTTGCTATGTTGGGGTTAACAGGTTTGTCTAGTTTAATTGGCAATTTTATTGTATTGCCCAGGTCCACCTAGAAGCAGGACAAGAATTGTTTAAAGGGAGAGTATGGGATGATCTAGCCCCAGGACAAGTGCTCAGACATCAAGGTGATGGGCACCATATGAGGCTCTGAAGAGAACTGAATGTTCATACTGCTGTGCTGGGGGGTGGGGGAGGACTGCAATACATGCCAGTTAAAGGCAGAAAAATGCTCACTAGAAAATGGAGTGATATAAGTTTCAAGAAATTTTATTTTGTGCCTCTTGTTGCTGAAATAGCTGTGAGAAGGCAGGAATCACTATTTACAGTACATCACGTACAATAGCACAGACTGAAGTAACGTGAACATGTTCCAGCTTTTATGCAGATATAATGGAAAGTGTCTTTTTTTGTTGTTGTCATTTTTTGGATGTAATGAGTAGTCCTCTGCTGTGTCCTGACACATTGTGTCAATCCTGTTGTGACAAAAGTACAAACTGGACTATGGGACCACTGTGTCCCCTTTAACTGTGGATCAGGGTACCTCTCACACTGCTCTGCTAGTGACAAGCAGCCCCTTCAGGCTTCACTTTCACACAGCCATTAGCATGTGAAGGCACACCCAATGTTACATGCAGGCTTGCACAGTCACTCATTAACTATACACAGGCAGACACCAGCAAATCCCCCCAGCCCTAGTCTTGCACCCCCCAAATGGACCGTTTTACACTGCTCAAGACTTTCTCTTGAACAATTCAAGCTCATTAATTAATTTGCCACTTCATCAAGGGATAGTGGGCATGCACCAGCCATTGTAATCTGAGCAGATTACCCAAGCACTTTAGACAAACTCACTGGTAAAGACAAAACAGTAAAATAAGTTTATTAACTACAGAAAGATAGATTTTAAGTGATTGTAAGTGTTAGGCATGGAGGTCAGAGTTGGTTACATAAGAAATAAAAGGTAAAATTGAAGTCTAAATCCTAAACTTTAGCAGGCTAAGCAAGATTTGAATTAAACTTTTTCTCACCCTACTGGACATCACAAGCAGAATTCAGTTCACAGTTCATACTAGCTAGAAAGCATTCTAGCTAGGACCATCCCTTCCTCCCCAGTTCATGAAGGCTTCTCTTTGTCTTCCAAAAAATCTTGTTTCCAGGTGTTGAGATGGGGAAGAGAGAGGTGAAGTGGTGATGCCATTGCCCCCCCTTTTATACTCTCTTCCAGGTGCTGGAAAGATCATTGCTGTGTCACAGGGGTTAGACAGCCACCATTGTGTACATGCTCTCTCAGGAGTCTCTGGGAGGAGCCCATTGGGAAAGTAGATTCTCCTTAGTGGGCCACCAACACATGGCTGGCTAGTACTAATGTAAATCTGAGAAGTCAGTTTCTCCTTTGTTGCCACTGAAGGGCTATCTGTGGGCATCTACCAGACTCAAACATATTTCAATAACAACCATATAACAAAATATCATAACTCCATATACAATGATGTTATGCATATTTTGAGAGAACAATGAGTTTCAGCAAATCCTGACTTTTCATATATCTTACAAGGCATTCTTTGTACAAACTATCATAACCATATATAGCAGCGGTGAATATATGGGTCCAGGGTGCTATTTTCAGATACGTTATGTCATATCTGTCTTAACAGTAGCTGAAATCGGAGTTGGAGCACCACTAAGTGTAAACCCCAGCTCCAGTCACTGAAATAGGTTATACAGATGGGGTGGGGAGAATTGACTCCCAAATCAGAAACCCTGTCATTTTTATTCTGAAAGCTGAATGTATAAAATAGTCTAGACACTAGAGTTGCACAAATTTCTCCAACAGGGGGCACATTCCTCCACAGTATATGCTGAGTTCCCTTGACAAATGTTATCTTCCCGCACGTGCACTCTTCAGTCTCACAATATTTCAGAATACAAACCTCTGTCTCTATTAAATAAACTGTAAGAATCAGCCAGGAAACTTCACAAATACTGCAACACCTACACTCTGTTGCAAATTGTAAAATGTGTCAAATGTCTATATGCAAATAGACTTCCTGACAACAACCCCCAGTGGGGAAAATACAGACCACAAAACTGATTGGACTCCAAAGGTTATTTTCAGCAGCTATTATTTTTACAGTTTGACTTATCATTGTTTTTATAAGAAATTTGGAGGTAGGCATATGTGTGTGTGTGAGAGAGTGAGAGACAGAGCAGGAGAGTTTGTATATGGGAGAATGAAGAGAGTAGCTACCGGCCACCAGATCAGAAATAGACAGTAATGACAAAGGGACACGGGTTCAAACACAATGTGCCACTTTATCCTTGGTGGGTCATACTGGCCTCTGCCACATACCAAAGGGGTCCTTTTCTTGCACTTTGGCAAGGCTTGTATAGCTTGTCAAGCCAATAAAGTCTCACTGAATTGAATTGCATGTGAGTTGGATGGTGAAAGATATAGATAGATAGATAGATAGATAGATCACATGAAAGATAAAAGAGGTTATAATAGCTCTTACACTGAACTGATAAGACCTCACCTGAACAGCTGTATTCATTGCAGGCCTTTATATTTTAAAAAGGACAGTTTAGCTAAAGCACATGCATTGTGCTCTGAAGAACACCAAAACTTGGCTATGGCAAACCAGCACAGAAAGTGAATTGCACAAGAATCCTCTGTCACCGTCCTAGAAATGTTGATCCTTTTCTTGTAGACAATGCAAGAGAAAATGTCACTCCTCATTCTTATGTATGAGTTCCGCTGTATTCCTTTTACTGTTGCTGTGATGTGTTGCAGGGCACTGATGGAGCACAATACCATATATTTCACCATGATGTCTGTTTTGTAGAATGTCCTTCAAGATCCAGAGGCATAAAGTGTAAGTCATATTTATTCAAAATAGCCCCATACAGCTGATATTTGGCTCTGTATCTGCATTTGAACTTTTTCAGCCTTCAGAGTTTTGTCTGGCTTATTATAGAACTAGGAATTTACCATGAAGTTTACATCCAAATTCTGGGTTGTTCAGATCCAGAGTTTTTCTTCAGCACCATCTCTGGGTTTGTCTATTTAGTGACTATGTGGCAAGCCAAGGTGTGAATGGACAGCACTCCAGCTTGCCATGCACTAATGTGTGGACACTGTTACGGTGCACTGAAAGCGTACGGTGCACTTTCAAGCCTAGCAGTGTCCATTCGGCACATTATTGTGCAGCACGCTTCTATTTACGGAGGCCAGGTCTACATGACAAAGTTTTGTCAAGATAGTTTCCAACAAGTTCCAGGTTTGCTGGAAAATGGGCTAGCTTTACTTTTTGCACACAAGTGGGCTGAGGTTTCTGTATGTGACAAAACACGTTTCAGTAGCTGGGTTTGATCTGTGGGGCTTGGAATTTCATAAGGAAAATTTCACCCAGGTGCAGCCTGATGAGTGAGTTGCACTATGAACACAGTTTCAGCTTTACCTAAAAATGTTTGCCTTTGAGGTTTCAAGCCTCACCCTTAGCCATTATTTGAATGCATGTTATTTTATTTGTGTTCTAATATAGCATGTCCAAGATGCAGGTGTTGTATTGAAATGATGTCTTGTATACTGCCTATCTTGAACCTGTGTGTGGGAGGTGATCTTATGAAACAGTGCCTGTCTCTTAATACATGTAGGAGGGTATGAAATTAGAGCATAATAATCATTAATACTTTGCAACTTTAATGCCTTCCATCGAAAGATCCCAAGATGTTTTATGAACATCAGTTAGCATAGCGTCCAAGTGTCCTATGGAGTAGGTATTATCACCCTCGTTTTACATATAAGATGAGGTACAACTAGGTTAAAGCCAAAATTTTCAAGCATGAAATTTTCAATCCAGTTGTGGTGTCTTAAAAGAAATTCCTATAGTTCAGAGAAGAATCCAGGCTTCCAAGGAGGCAGCCCTGTCTCGTATCTACAGCAGGGGATTGGGAGTTTATAAAGAGCTGTGAATATCAGCGAAGCTTTGTGTTCTGTTTCCAGCTCCTTATAACTATTCCCATCCGCATCTGTGCCGGTTACATTGCCGGTACCACAAGATCTGACACCTGGTAAGGAAGCAGTAAATTTACTTTCAGTGGGAAGGGAGGTGGGGGTGGGGGGTGGGGAGTGGCAGCAGCCAGAAATGTAGGGGAAGACCAGGCCTTACCTTCTTCAAAGTTGCCTCTTCACTTTCGCCTGGGGAATTACTAGTCCTGTTGAAGGTGTGAGGAAGCCAGCACTCTCTTCCTTTGATTCCTCACATCCTGTGGGCCCACAGCCTGCACATCAACCAGCCCCTCCATTGATCTACCTTCCATGCAACCATGCTTCCGGATAAAACGCCACACTAACCATAAGTTGTCTGAATGACAAGCAGCAAGTAGCTCCCAGCACCCTGAGAGCCAACAGGTGGCCTGGTATCCAAAGGCTGTCACTCTGTGGCAAAAGCAGGACTGGAAGTAACTAGTAATGATTCAAAATAGTTTCTGTGGCATACCTTCAGCCCTAGTGATCAGTTTACATTCTCTCACTTGCAGTAAGAAGGGTTGTGGGGGGGGTGTCATCTTTGACTCCTTCCTTTCTCTTATCTCACACATCCAGGACATCTAAATCCTGCTCTTCTTCCTTCCTAACAACTGTGATGTCTGACCTTACCTTTCTGTCTGTGCAACTGAGACTCTCAGCTGGGCCCTCACCATCTCCCAGCTTGCAACCTCCTCCTCTACACTCATATCACACCCCTTCAATTCATGCAAATTGCAGAAATTCCACCTTGCCTGACCATGTCCCCCACTTTGTATCCTCAGTTTTCCCCTCTTTTCCACCATACCAGCTATAATCTTCTTGTCCTCACATTGCAAACCCTTTACAACTCTTCCCCCACATTGTCCCCCACCACCTCCACTCTGTTGATGATACCAGCCATCCCCCATTTGTCCATTTTCCCTGTTGCCACTTATGTGTGGAATGCCCTATCTGAAAAAGCTCACAAGGCCACTACCTGTCTAATCCTTCAGATCCCTCCCTGAGACCCACTTCTTGCCTACAAGAAGTTTGCTAACTAATACCAATGGGGTAGAGTCCAGTCCGGGATAGTAGATATTTTTGTATTTATAAAATAGACTGCCTGACTATATTTTGTGCCTCTCCTCTACCCTTCATTTATCACTGATCTGCTTAGATCATGAGCTTTTGGGGGCAGGACAGTGTTTCAGTGTATTTTTACATAATTCAAATAAACAATAAGTAACAGGCACCTAATTCCCGCTGAATTTTGGGTACCTCACTACCACTTGTGAGTTGGAAATCTACCCCACTGTTAATAACACTTGCTGTACTGGCTGGCACAATATGCTTTAAATGTGCTGTGGTTTTGAAATCTTTCTCCCATCTCTTTTTATTTCCCATAAAAATAACATGATTCAACCCTGTTGATGTTGTGATGTCCCGTCCCTTTAAATGGTCAGTGCAAAGCCTCACTTTTATGTTAGTTTCAGTTTTGCAGCCAGAATAATAAAGTTGCCACAGCAGACAGCTGTTTCTTTCAGCTCCCTCTGTGTCTCTTTCTGTCTGTCTGTCTATCTCCTTCTCTGCTGGCTCCAGAAGTATAATCATGACGATGAAAAATGTATTGTGTCCAGTGCTGCCTCTGCCTGAAGAAGATGAAGAAAAAGAAGGAAGCAAATAATACTGTAAAACATGGGGTCCGTGTAGAGGCACAGGGTGACAGACTGCTGTTGTTGCTGCTGGGACCTTGTGAGCCAGCGAGCTAGAGATGGGGAAATAGGAAAACAAAGATAACACAGAGGATAAGAGTTCTGCAATTACTGCCAGAATTGTTCAAACAGAGCAGTGAAGTGGAAGCAAGCATCCAGCTTGACTGACCATGTGCAAGTAGGCAGAGAAACAGCTTAGTCAGCATTGAGGGTGTGTCACCAGCAGAGGGAGACCAAGTACAGACAAAGGAGTGTGTAAGCACACAGCCAGCAGAGGGTGCTGAAGCCCAGATAGTGCAGTAACAACAACAACAAAATTCCCCATGGCAAAGGCATACAAGAGGTATGAAGTCCAACAGGAGAACGGAGAATTGGCACCTTTTGTGGGTGCAGCTGGTGAGTTTGATGAAAACCACAAACCATGGATGGTGTACCTCGAATGTTTTGAGCAATTTGTAATCTGCAACACCATTCCAGATGGACAACGAGTTTCAGCCTTGCTGACAGTGATGTGTCTGAAGGCATACCGAGTGCTGTATGACCTATTGTCTCCCACTGTGTGGAACTGCCACGTACACTGCAATTACTGCAGTAATGCAGGAACATTTTTCTCCTATCCCGTCGATGACAACACAATGATAGTGACTTCATCAGTGACGTCAGGGAAGTGGAGAGTCAGTAGTGCAGTATGCTGCTGCTTTAAGGAAGTTATTAGAGCATTGTCAGTTTAGACAAACATTCAGTGATGCCTGGCATGACCAATTAGTCTTTGGATTATGCAATGACCAGGTCCAAAAGAAGTTACTGATTGTATCAATGCTTACATTCAAGAAGGCTGTTGAAGTAGCAGTTGCAATGGAGATGACAGAGAAGGATTCTCTGGAATTTAGTGTGAACCAAGAAGTTTGCCTCCCGCATTGGTGAGACAGAAGACCATCGGAACATAAGGAATTTCCATGTGGCCACTGTGCACAAACTACGCATGCTGAGAAGGGCTGTGGGGCATGCCAGGTTATTTGCAGAAAGTGCCAGAAGAAAGGACACATCACTGTGACCTGCCACACAGTTCAACAACCATTAACACAGAGAAACCATACATCCAAGAAGACGCCTATGAACCTAAGAAAGGATGAAAGTTGGGAATTCATAATGTGGAAAAAAGACAAGAGCTCTAGTGACACTGACCAAGACCTAACACTACAGTACATGTGTTATCGGAAGCTGAAGTGAGAGAGAGCATCTGGGTCCCACCTTTGATCAAAGGAGTTCAAATCCAAGAATGGTGCTTGATACCGGAACTGTTTCACTGATTTCTGCATCTACCTATCACCAGACACTCCAGGTGAAAGTTCAACTAGATGGCCAATTAGTCATTGTATGCTGATATGTGATTGATGGAAAGTATCCACCATTATTTGATAGGTCTTGGCTTGAGAAGCTCAAGATGAATTGGACTGAGATCAAGGTAATCACAAAAGCACCATGAAATTTTCAGGAAATACTGGACAGACGCTCCAAAGTTTTTGAAAAAGAGCTTGGACAGATGAGTAACATATCAGTGAAGCTCACTGCTAAGTCTGACAATCAGCTGAAACATTGCAAGCCCAGAGGTGTGCCTTATGCTCTGAAGCCTCTGTTGGAAGCTGATTTGGACTGCTTAGTGAACATCAGAGTCTTGTCACCGGCTACACTCATTGAACCAGTGATCAAGAAGGATGGCGCAGAGCAAATTTGTGGAGATTTCAAAGTGACACTGAATCCACTTTTATGAGCAGACCAATATCAGCTACCATGTATTGAAGATTTGTTCACTACCCTTAGTGGTGGACAGTGTTTCAGCCAACTGGATTTGCTCAGTGCATACCAATAAATGGAGATTGATCTGGAGTCTCACAAATATCTCACAATCAACACACACAAAAGCTTGGTTTTTCACAACAGGTTGCTTTTTGGTATCGCATTGGCACCTGCTCTGTTCCAGAGATCCATGGATGAAATTCTGAAGGGACTGAATGGAGTTCAGTGCTATTTGGATGACATCCTTCTTACAGAGAAAGATCAAGAAGATCATGTTTGAAATTTGAACACTGTCTTGCAACGTTTGAAAGACCATGGACTCAGAATATGTCAAGACACATTTGAGTTTTTCAAACATTCGTTTGAATACTTTGGACATGTAATTAAGCCAGGGGCTTAAGGAAATCACCAGAGAAAGAGAAGGCAGTTCTTCAAGTACCACCACCAGAGATCATGTCCCAAGTTACATTTATTCTTAGGACTGCTTAACTATTATGGTAATTTTCTGTCTAATCTGGTAACAGTATTGGCACCTTTACATGAACTGTTACAAGCAAAGAAAAAATAGAAATGGACTAAAGAGCTTGAGTGTGCATTTAAGGGGAGCAAAGAAATTTCTGATAGCAAAAGTTCTTACACATTTTGATGATTTGCTGCCATTGCAATTGGCTGGTGATGCTTCACCAGATGGAGTTGGTGCTGTTCTTTCTCACATTTTTCCTAATAGTGTGGAGAAACCAATTGCCTTTGCATCACAAACACTCACTACTCCTGAGAAGAACTATGCACAAATAGAGTGAGAAGCTCTCAGCATCATCTTAGGAATTTGGAAGTTCCATACCTATCTGTATGGTAGACATTTTAACTTGCTGATGGATCATCACCCGTTACTTTCCATTTTTGGCTTGAAATATTCCATCATTAGCTACTGCTCCTTTGTAGCAATGGGCATTGCTACTTTCAGCTTCTTCCTATACTATTCAATTTCATAAAAGCAGTTGGCACAGCAATGCTGATGGGCTGTCGCACCTGCCATGCCCAAAGAAACTTCAGACAAAGTGTTATATCTCAATTTGAAGGATAGGTTGCCCATCACGAGCACCCACATCAATAAAGAAATAGCTAAGGATTATGTGCTTTCTCTTGTGAAAGGGATGGTACTACAGGGTACAGTGTCGGATCAAAAGAATCCCCAATTTACACAATTCATACCATGTCAATGTGAATTATCTGTGAATAATGGTTGTATCTAATGGGGAATGTGAGTGATCATTCTGAAATCACTTCAATCTCATGTTTTGGAAGATTTTCATGAAGGTTATTTTAGCTGCACCACCATCACCATGTTATCCCAAAACAGCATGAAAATCAGTTGTGCGCCTGGACTTAGAAGATATTTAGTCAGTGATTTGCTATTCCGGGGCAGAATAATCTCTTGCAATTGAAGAGTCTGCAATAGTTCACTTGCAACTTTTAGTTAGGTTATGTATTGTTTCATGTTAGCCATGTAAATGATAATATATATCTACATGCTTGGAAAGTTTTTTAAAGTAGGATGGAGGAATGTGATGTCCTGTCCCTTTAAATGTCCAGATGGCCCTGTGCTCTCCCACACTCCTCCACACTTTCCGTTTTTCAGACAGCTACCACAGCAGACGGCTGTGTGTCTGTTAGCTCCCTCTGCATCTAACTACCTATCTCCTCTGCTCGCTCCAGAAATATAAGAGATGGCCTGTCATGGAATCCTGAGAAGCAGTGTCTTTTTTATTGTTAAACCAACATTTTCAAAACTGACTAGTGCTTCTGGATACCTCCATTTTTGGGTGTCCAACTTGAGATAGAGAGATAGAAAGAGAGGGTGGATGCCTCATATTTTCTGAGAAGGTATCTCAAGTTGAAGAGCAAAACACTGAGTCACTCACTGACACCAGTCAGTTCTGAAAATCCTGACCGTAACTATTAATGACACACTTATCCCCATAGTATCTGAGCTCCTATGAGAGAATTTCTGTGGTAATCAGGAACACTAGGAAATCTTGAATGCAGCACAAAGTTAGCTCTGTAATTTTCTGGTTTTGGTTGCCCTTTGTGGTACTGAGCCCTGCTCGAGAGCATTTTTCCTTCCAACCAAATTGGCATTTCCAGAAACCTTGTCCACTGGAAAACAAGGCTTCCTCGTGCGCCCAGGAAAAAAGGAGGAGATGGTGGAGGAGGAGTGGAATGGAGGGTGTATGTGTGTGAGTGAGTGAGAGAGAGAGAGAAAAAAACATTGGAGCAGTTGAAATAAAAAAGAGGAGAATGAAGTAAGGAGAAGAAAAGACGTACAAGGAGAGAAATCAGAATAGGAGTCAGGGAGAAAGAAAACTTCCATTATCCAAGATTACCTATTTTAGGTTAAAATTACCTCATGTACTTATCTCCTAAATATTGAGGGTGCCATTACTACTTTAGAAGCTACCTACTACCTTTTGTTCCAAAGTCCAAATTTTCATTCTGTTCCCTTGCATAGTGCCTACTGTATATTTAATCTTATAGATGTGTGTGACAGGTATGAAAGAAAATAGGTCAACAGTACTTAAGATAAGTAATACTTTAATCAATTTTAACGTAACTTCTGATGGCTAGTGAGTGATGATAACATACTGCCTTCACTAATTCTCCTTTAAAGTAGCCAGGACATTAAAAAAATCCTATTGTATAAATTGCTTGGAGGACACAAATTATCTGTTTTATATTCCCAGAGAAGCTATAATATCCAGTGAGATAATGGTAAGGACATGCAATATTTTTAGTATCCACCCTGATTATTATTGATATACAGTGTACATGTAAATTGAGCCATCTTCAGTCCTGTGCTGATGAATCATTAATGTATAATGGAGCTGATGACACTGAAGACCTTAATGATGAGTTGAGGCTGGACTTTCAGGACATTTACACATTTTATGCTTGCTTAACAGAGCTCTGCACTCATCTTTTTCAGTACAACCTTCTAAAGGAGCTCATGTGGGGCTGGAAACAGTGCCTGAAAAACAAAGGGACTGGTGATTGTTTTGGAAATTAAAGATTTTAAATTCTGTATCATTATTGCAATTTTTAACAGAAAATGCACATGAACTTTCAGTATGATCAGCAACTGCAAGGGATGGACAGTACAAATGGCTTGTAAAGCTAATATTCTCACTGAAGAATATTGGAACCAGATCTCCAGAAGAATAAATCAACGTGGCTCCATTGACGTCAAAAACACTTTGCTGAATTCAACCCCATTGAAGGCAATGGTGTTATGTCAATTTACATTAGACGAGGTTCTTCACCATGAATTCAGCTGAGGTATGCAGCTCTAGGAACAAGGAGTGTAGGTCACACTTACAAGATGGCAGACAGTATCCTGGAATGCAGTGATGCTGAAAAAGACTAGGGGGTGATGGTAGACAATCAGCTGAACATGAGCTCCCAATTGATGCTGTAGCTGAGAGGGTGTATGCAGTCCTTGGATGTATAAGAAAGATAATATTCAGTAGAGTTATAAAGTATGGCATTAGTGAGACCGTTACTGGAATACTATGTCCAGTACTGGTGTCTATACTTTCAAAAGGAAAAATTGGAAAAGTTTCAGAGAAGAGCCCAAGAATGCCTCAAGGTCTGGAAAACATGCCTCGTAGTGAGAGGCTTAAGAAGCTCCATATATTTAGTATATCATAGAGAAGTTTAAGAGGTGACTTGATTATAATCTACAAGTACCTACATGGGAAGAGATTTCTGATAGCAGAGGGGTTTTTAATCTAGCAGAAAAGGGCATAACAAGATCGACTGGAAGCTGAATTTACACAAATTCAGACAAGAAATAAGAAAAAAAATTAATAGTGAAGTTAATTAACCTTTGGAACTGCTGACTAGTACCAACAGTACCATCAGTGGGGCAGGATTTCATTCCACGTGTAGACAGCGCCTCGTTAATTTTTTCTACAGACTCAAGCAAGACATGCTCCCACAAAGGATGTTCTTAGAATAGTTTTTTACTTTACTTGTATAACTAATTAATTTATCTAAAGAGAAGGAAGATATTATGTATAAAATATTATTGCTGACACTATACGTTTTGATACTGTTCTCATTGTACATTCCAGACAAGAGACACTGCATTGCAATGTAGACTTTAAAGTTGCATATGAATTTTAAAAACTGTTAGACCAAATTTCTTTGGACCTACTTTTGTTTTGACATTTGAATATGCTATTCATTTCTACCCTTGTACATGTGTTTTGTGTGTGAGTTTTGAAGTTAAAACATGAAACTCTTCATCGGGCAAAATCGTTATGCACTGAATGTAAATGACTAGTGTCTTAAAGCAAAAGGGAACTTTTCTGCAAAACTCAACTAATCGTTTAAAGTCACTGTGTGGGGTATAGTTCACATAACTTTTTTAATCCTATTGAATACAATAAAAAATTTTAAGGACACTTTGGTCTATTTTTTCCCTGTGTGTGTGACTCGGGCCTTGCAGAAGTCAGTCTGAGAACAGCTAGCCTATAGTAAAGTGAGGTGAGTTGTGCTTCTCTGTTCTAGGGAGCAGCCTGCTTTGTCTCTTGCTGTTTTGGGGTGCTTGTGTTTTATTGCTCTGAATTCTAAGAAATAAAGTAGTGTTATGTTGCAACCTTCCAGCAAGGGTATTTATATTTTTATCTGTGCGAATGCTGTGAACATACAGTAACATTTGTTTCAGGAGGACTCTGCTGGGAGATGGGGAAGAGCTGCAGAGCTAATCCACAGCCACTGCTCTCTGTCTATGGCCCCTACCACTGGGGTCACTGAACTATTTTCATCCTCAGGTCGTAGTCTCTGCTCCACATGCACCTACCTTTAGATGGAGGAGAGAGAAACAATAGTGAAACCCTGTGGTCACAGGTTTCAGAGTAACAGCCGTGTTAGTCTGTATTCGCAAAAAGAAAAGGAGTACTTGTGGCACCTTAGAGACTAACCAATTTATTTGAGCATGAGCTTTCATGAGCTACAGCTCACTTCATCGGATGCTTTTCTCTAAACCTCTCCAGAAGAGTCCAAATGGAGCCACAGGATACCACATCACGGATGAGGTACATCTGCCCTCTAGAGGGTTCTCAACATCTTGTATATTGTAAAAGACTAGTTTCATTGAGGACTGGAGTTGCCATTACCTGCCTGCCAGCTTCTGTCTCTCCTGGTTTTTATTCAAGACATTTATGATGGAACCACATGGAGAAGAAGGCCAGTTTGTTCATGTTTCAGAGTAGCAGCCATGTTAGTCTGTATTCGCAAAAAGGAAAGGAGTACTTGTGGCACTTTAGAGACTAACAAATTTATTTGAGCATAAGTTTGTTCATGGTTCGTGCTAGATTTGTGTTTGCTCTATCCAGAAAAGGAAGGTGTTCCACTGCCAATGAATGAACTATTTTCATTTGAGTATTAAAAATTCCATTCTGATTGGTAATTAATGCTTAGAGTATTGACTGGTATTGACATCTTCTTAAGATCCCAGGCATGGAGTATAATTAATGTGAATGGGACAAATTAACCTCCATTTAACATTCAATGGAGCTACATCAGTGCTGGCTGTGGCTCCAATGTCTTTTTTTATTTGGTGAAGAGGAAAAAAATGAAAACCCCTAAATTGTGATAAACTGCCTCTTCTGTGACAAAAAGAAAAGGAGGACTTGTGGCACCTTAGAGACTAACCAATTTATTTGAGCATAAGCTTTCGTGAGCTACAGCTCACTTCATCGGATGCATACTGTGGAAACTGCAGAAGACATTATATACACAGAGACCATGAAACAATACCCCCTCCCACCCCACTCTCCTGCTGGTAATAGCTTATCTAAAGTGATCACTCTCCTTACAATGTGTATGATAATCAAGGTGGGCCATTTCCAGCACAAATCCAGGTTTTCTCACCGCCCCCCCCCCCCCAAAACACACACACACAAACTCACTCTCCTGCTGGTAATAGCTCATCCAAAGTGACCACTCTCCCTACAATGTGCATGATAATCAAGGTGAGCCATTTCCAGCATAAATCCAGGTTTTCTCAAACCCCCCCCCCACACACACAGACTCACTCTCCTGCTGGCAATAGCTCATCCAAACTGACCACTCTCTTTACAATGTGTATGATAATCAAGGTGGGCCATTTCCAGCATAAATCCAAGTTTAACTGTGACAATGATTTTTTAAATTGTGGAACAGTTTTGGTATAAGGTGTGTACATTGTACATTTTGCATACACACAATAATCATATTTATAAAATATACCAAAATATTAGTAAATTTATAAAATAGGATTTGGTATAAAATATGCAGTACATCCTGTATGTGCATCTACACACACACACTTTGTTCTTCAGGTTTTGAGGCTGCTGTTTTAGTTTAAGGTAAACTAAGAACCTTTTTCCATTGATCTTTTTATTCCACGTCCATAAAAGAAAATGCTAGGCCTTTGCAATTGATTTTGCCCCCTTCCCCCAACCTGTGGTCATTAGAAGCAAAAAAGAGGACCACACTTCTACCTTTTAATTGGGCATTTAACAGGACAATGTTTGAAAGCAATTAATGGGAAAAACATTTTTGTCCTCTTTTATCAATTGGTCTCCAAGAAAAATGCTGCCCAAAGTAACAATTATGTGCAAGCCAGGAAACTGTTGTCCTTTTCAGTTTTTCCCATGTCACAATTTATTCATTTAATTCAGTTCTCCAAAATTACTGCAGTGCCAATTATCTCTCTATGTGTAGAAAATGAGTTTGGCCTACTTCAGCTTTTCCTTCATTTTAGGCCTGTTTTCTGCTATTCTTCAATGAGTGAGTAATGTGCTATGTGAAAAAAGGGAGAATCTTCAAAAATATGTGAAGTGTCTAGAGTGGCTTTTTGGTACCTGTGAAGAGGCCCCTTGAAGAAGCTTAAAGGACAATAGTATATTGCGGCTACCAGTGGTTTATTTTGTCCACATGATTCATTTCACACGCACCCAGGCAACAGATGAATGGAGGATTAACACAAGTTTTCACCTTATTGAAATGAGTGATTCAAAGCAAACAAATAGGACTAACCAGTTTGGAATATGAAATTAAAGATTCCCTGAGTCCTTTGTTATAGTATAAGTCACATTCAAACTTAATTTAAAAAAATATGATGGCTTTGGAATTACACTTAACTAATTTGGTTAAATAACAGTGATTTTAATGTTTGTTATTATCACACCATCCACTCATCTTATTTATAAAGGCTTAGTGGGACTGTTCAAATACATTAAAAAAAGTAGTTTTAAAACAAAATGAAATACAGTGTATATGTCTACAAGTATATATCACTCTCTCTTTGTGTGGCTGTGTAAATATATACAGCCACCTGCACAAAGACACACACACAAAGAGAGTGTGTCAGATGCTACTGTGATTGATAGAGAAATATACAAAGTACCTACATGAGCATTTATATGTAGGTGGGTAAGTAGATAAAATAGAAATATTTTAGATACTATATTTTGTATTAAATTATGCAATGCATTCAACTCCTACCGTTATAATTCTATTATAATCTGTTCGCCCAGTTCACAAACTCTGATTTTATATTTTGCTAAGTTACATGGTTTGAAGTTACATAGGTCAAACACTCCAATTTAAAATCTCAGCAACCTCTCTTAAGGAAAAATTGAGACATGATAGTATCCTTTTTATACTGTATTTGTCGTTCTGGCAATACAAATGCCCATCAGTCTAGACTGTCTTCTTTATTCCCTTCAAGCATACACCAAATGTAAGACAAAACTCCCCACAAAAGCACACGTGCACCTCGCTGCTCATGCATTTAATGCATTTTTTATCATTCTATGTTCCTTCAGTCTCTGATTCAGCAAGGTGCTTAAGTACATGCCTAATTTGGAACACCTGAGTAGTGCCATTAACATCAATGGTGGGGTAGTCCCATTAAATCATATACTTAAAGTTATGCAGAGCTTAAGTGCATTGTTGAATCAGGACCTACCTGACCTTAATACCATTGTCTGACACTCTAAAATAAATATATTTATAATCTACTCTAGGTAATTAAAAATACTATTTAAATTAGGTAGGAAGAGGATGGGGGTGAAGGGGAGAACTGGGACTAGTTGAGTGCCTACATGGGAGTAGAGTTCTTATCTGGTCAGGAGTAACCCCCACAAAGTCATGTAATACAAGAGCAGGGATTTGAACCATATTTTGTGAGTCTCGGGCTAATGCCTTAACCACCTTTCCTTAGTGGACTTATCACCACAGCTTCAGTTTCTAATGGTCTCAAATGGGGATGATGAGGATAATACTTTCTGGGTGTTGTGAGGATCAGTTAATGTTTGTAGATGAAAAGCTCTTGTAAGCAATCAGAATTATTTATTGTTCATGTATTAAAATTGAAATGGGCTTGGTTTAAAGAAAGGCTTGTCTGGAATCACAGGTGAAACGATCAGTGCTGCTGTCATACCCACATACAAGCATGGGTGCTCCCAGCAATTCTAGGACTTAGTGCTGGGTCACAATCATAGAATCATAGAATATCAGGGTTGGAAGGGACCTCAGGAGGTCATCTAGTCCAACCCCCTGCTCAAAGCAGGACCAATCCCCAACTAAATCATCCCAGCCAGGGCTTTGTCAAGCCTGACCTTAAAAACTTCTAAGGAAGGAGATTCCACCACCTCCCAAGGTAATGCATTCCAGTGTTTCACCACCCTCCTAGTGAAAAAGTTTTCCTAATATCCAACCTGAACCTCCCCCACTGCAACTTGAGACCATTACTCCTCGTTCTGTCATCTGCTACCACTGAGAACAGTCTAGATCTATCCTCTTTGGAACCCCCTTTCAGGTAGTTGAAAGCAGCTATCAAATCCCCCCTCATTCTTCTCTTCCGCAGACTAAACAATCCTAGTTCCCTCAGCCTCTCCTCATAAGTCATGTGTTCCAGTCCCCTAATCATTTTTGTTGCCCTCTGCTGGACGTTTTCCAATTTTTCCACATCTTTCTTGTAGTTTGGGGCCCAAAACTGGACACAGTATTCCAGATGAGGCCTCACCAATGTCGAATAGAGGGGAACGATCACGTCCCTCGATCTGCTGGCAATGCCCCTACTTATGCATCCCAAAATGCCATTGGCCTTCTTGGCAACAATGGCACACTGTTGACACATATCCAGCTTCTCGTCCACTGTAACCCCTAGGTCCTTTTCTGCAGAACTGCTGCCGAGCCATTCAGTCCCTAGTCTGTAGCGGTGCATGGGATTCTTCTGTCCTAAGTGCAGGACTCTGCACTTGTCCTTGTTGTACCCCATCAGATTTCTTTTGGCCTAATCCTCTAATTTGTCTAGGTCCCTCTGTATCCTATCCCTACCCTCCAGCGTACCTACCTCTCCTCCCAGTTTAGTATCATCTGCAAACTTGCTGAGGGTGCAATCCATACCATCCTCCAGATCATTAATGAAGATATTGAACAAAACTGGCCCGAGGACCAACCCTTGAGGCACTCCACTTGATACTGGCTGCCAACTAGACATGGAGCCATTGATCCCTATCCATTGAGCCCGACACTCTAGCCAGCTTTCTATCCACCTTATAGTCCATTCATCCGGCCCATACTTCTTTAACTTGCTGGCAAGAATACTGTGGGAGCTCATGTCAAAAGCTTTGCTAAAGTCAAGGAACAACACGTCCACTGCTTTCCCCTCAACAATGAGTGGGTTGAATGTACTTGGTTGGTTGTTGGGCTTAGTGTGCAGGTGCTGGGTGGGTTTGGTGACCTGTGATATACAGAGGTCAGCCTAGAGGATCTGGTTGTTCTCTTCTGGCCTTAAACTCTATGACTCGCTTCTACTTAGCATTGTACTCATGGGTGACATCTGTACACATGTGCAGGTATATGCTGTGTTACCAACACTGACTATTGAGGGTCACAATGAATTCTCACAAGAAAGTCACTCACTGCTTTAAAAAAAAACCAAAACAAAGAAGGAGGTAAATTATTTTTGGGGGGATTGGCCATAGTGACTAATGTCATACACAGTGGAAAACAACCTATGGACTTTAGGCACTACTGCAATATACAGGTTAACTTTTTTCCACTTCTACTTACTCAATGCCCTTAACAAATCAGAAACATTTAAAACACAAAATTTAAAATGTACCTAATCAACCATATGAGGAAAAGACTTTCCCACCCCCAAAGTTAGACTCCTTGCCATCAATGCCTTCCCTGTCCCCATCCATCACCTAACCCCCAAGCCCAAGGAAAGCTAGGAGAACAAGCAACATTTCCTGCATGTCCTGATGGTCAATTCTGGGCTGTGCTGAACAAAGGGGGAAAGAAAATACCATAGCCAAGGATCCAAGCTCACCCTACTTATACCTGCCTTACATTTTAACTGGGAGACTGATTGCATGAGTCCCTTGGCTAATCAAAACTGTTGTGATAGTGCACAGAGAGAGGCGGTCTCGCAGGAAGCTTAAATCAATCCATTTATAGGGCAAAGGCCCCAAACTTCACTTGGAATTGACTGGCAGCCAATGTACTGTAAAGCCCATGCAATGTAATGTGCTCTCAGTGGGAAACACTGTTTAATAATTGAGCTGCTATATTCTCCACTGACTGCTGTTTCTGAATGGTGCAAAGGCATAGCCCTATTCTGAGCACACTGATCTATCCATGAGTGTGCAAAGGCATGTCTAATCATGCATTCAGATGAAAAAGTGGTAACCTTCTTGCCCATTGTGCATGTGTATTATCATACGCAGTCAAGCTTAATACGGGCATTTCCTAGCTTTTGAGAACTCGTACTTGGCAACCCTAATGTTCTTTTAATGTAGATTTTTAGATGTCATTTCCTAATTTAATGTAAAAATTGAGAGAGAGGTTCCACCAGGTGGAATTATACTGATCCCCAGCCAGAGTCATCAGCAGGGTTCAGACCTTTAGATACACGGCACAAACGTATACCTCTTGAGCTAACAGAGTAACTGGTCGCAGTAAGAAGCTGTTATCCACTATGTGGAGCACCCACTAGAGGAGGATGAGACACACACTTTGTCTATTTGCTGAGAGCAGAGGAATGTAGAGTCTCAAGACTGGTGGGCTCAATTCCAGGTTTTGGAAGGGGGGAGTGTGCACTTGTAGTTATAAACTTTTCTGCTCCTGACCCCCAAGCCTGTCTCTGTCCCCTCTCTCCCACCCCTTGTTCCTGTTCATCCCTGGCTCCTGTCCCTATCCATCTCTACACTTATCTGCCCTTCCATCCCAGCTCATATCCATCTCCAACCTGCTGGCTCCTCCCTCCTCCCCCCTGCTCCCATCCAAGCACTCCACCGACCAGCTTCTATCATCCACCCCAGCTCTAGTCCCATCCCCCATCCAACCCACATCAGGGCTCCTGGCCCCATCCCCCTTTGCTCCTATTCAACCCACCTTGCTCCTGTCTGCCTGCTGCTGCTTTTCTCCACATCCGCCCCATGCCTTGGCTCCCACCTCCCCTTCTGCACCTACATAACCCCAGTCCACTCTCCCTTCCCTCTACTCCTGTCCACCCTCCCTGCTGCTCCTCCAAGCCTCTCTCCCTCTGCCATCCCTTTTTCTCAAGTCTCTGCATTCCAGTCAGGTTGTTTCCTCCTTCCACTCCTTCCTGCCTGGGCACCAGCCATTGAGAGCACAAGAGAGACTGTCCACAAGAGGGACTCTCAGGTCCTGTGCCCGATGCCACTGTTACCCCACAGCAGCTGGAAGAAGCACGTGCTGGGAAAGTCTTGCTCAGCCCCAAGATGGAGCCTGTCCAGCAAACATGGAAGTGTCAGAGAATTTAGCTGCCAACAGCTGGCTACTGAGCGTGTCTGAACTGTTATTTTTCAGAGACTTTTAACTTGGCCACATTTGGACAAATTTTCACCGGGACAGCAAAAGGCAAATCCCTGACACGCAGGTGACTCCTGATGCCAAATGTCAAGTCCCTGTTTCAAAGCCTACAAGAGAGTCTATAAAAACTTATGGTTTTTTTAATGTGGGTAAAACAATGTATTTTCCTTACTCTCAATCTTGGAAATGTCTGAACCATTTTAGCTGAAACTTAAAAAAAAAAAAGAAAAGAAAATCAGTCAGAAGCAGACACCTGGAATAGAAAATTTCAGTCCAAAGAGTTTAAGTTTGGCATAAATATGAGCAACTGAAAACAGAGACTTTACCATGGAATATGATAGGCAGCCTTCACTAGAGCTGGCTGAAAAATGGAATTTCCATTCTGTGGGAAATTCTGACAATTTGAAATTGGTTTTCATTCATATGGGAATGAAATAACAAAATTTGGAAACGTCCTACAGAAGGATAATGCCAAAAAATTTGAACCACCGAAACATTTTGTTTTGATAATGTCAAAACATAATATAATATAAAATACTAAGCACAGCATATTATATATCAAATATCTATATAATATTAACATAATATTTAATATAATATAAAAGTAAAACTGAAATGACTTGCAACACCATCACAGGGCCTAATAACATCAGCCACACTATCAGAGGCTCGTTCACCTGCACATCCACCAATGTGATTTATGCCATCATGTGCCAGCAATGCCCCTCTGCCATGTACATTGGTCAAACTGGACAGTCTCTACGTAAAAGAATAAATGGACACAAATCAGATGTCAAGAATTATAACATTCATAAACCAGTCGGAGAACACTTCAATCTCTCTGGTCACGCAATCACAGACATGAAGGTCGCTATCTTAAAACAAAAAAACTTCAAATCCAGACTCCAGCGAGAAACTGCTGAATTGGAATTCATTTGCAAATTGGATACTATTAATTTAGGCTTAAATAGAGACTGGGAGTGGCTAAGTCATTATGCAAGGTAGCCTATTTCCTCTTGTTTTTTCCTACCCCCCCCCCCCCCCCATGTTCTGGTTTAACTTGGATTTAAACTTGGAGAGTGGCCAGTTTGGATGAGCTATTACCAGCAGGAGAGTGAGTTTGTGTGTGTATGGGGGTGGGTTTTTGGAGGGGGGTGAGGGAGTGAGAGAACCTGGATTTGTGCAGGAAATGGCCTAACTTCATTATCATGCACATTGTGTAAAGAGTTGTCACTTTGGATGGGCTATCACCAGCAGGAGAGTGAATTTGTGTGGGGGGGTGGAGGGTGAGAAAACCTGGATTTGTGCTGGAAATGGCTTTTAGATAAGCTATTACCAGCAGGACAGTGGGGTGGGAGGAGGTATTGTTTCATATTCTCTGTGTATATATAGAGTCTGCTGCAGTTTCCACGGTATGCATCTGATGAAGTGAGCTGTAGCTCACGAAAGCTCATGCTCAAATAAATTCGTTAGTCTCTAAGGTGCCACAAGTACTCCTTTTCTTTCTACTAATGTTACTATGAAACATTTTTACCTTATCAAAACAAATGGTTTGATATTATTGAAATAAACCATTCCAACATTATCAAAATGGTTCGTTTTGACTTTTTTCCATTGAAAATGTGGTCAACATTTACAAGTTCCCTCAAAAACATTTATATTTTGATAAAACTGAATTTTCAGATGGAAAATGTGTTCAACTGAAATTTTTTCCATCAGCTTTAACCTTAGCTATAGGTGGTGCTATCAGATCTGCATATAATAAGGTTGCATGCTTAACAAGAGCTGCTCCCTGAATAGCTATAAGTAGCTGGAGATTCAACAAGTCCCCTAGACCGTGAACCTTAGAAGCAAATGGCAGACCAACCCCATTAACTGAGGGCAGATTTTATAATTTGTGCCATTTCTTCCAGTTACTTCTCTCATGCTATAAACACTATCTGAGTCTCGGCTGGGCTGAGCCTCCACCAGCTAGCCACAGTTCATGCCACATTCTGTTAGACACTGGTTAAGTCTGGCCACTGAACTGGTATGGTAGGAAGAGATAGAAGTATACATCTACTGAAAACACCACAACCCATTCTTCCCCACTAGGGCCTGATCTTACTCCTATTTAAGTCAATGGAAAGATTTCCATTGATTAAAGTGGGAGTTGAATTGGACCCTAATCTTCCAAACAGCCTCATACACATGTTGAACAAGACGAGCAGAAAACCAGCCCCCGGTGGTCAAAGTGGCTAATTCATGCTACACAGGGACTGAGAAAGAAAGGGTTGCAGCCACTTAACAGCAACTACTCTCCAAGTGGCTCAACATAGTCCTGAAGACAATTGATTCTTGTGCATGCCATATCATAGCCTCATCCCGAATCAAATCATGGATGGTAACAATTTTATTCAGTATTGACCTTGTATATAACAACATGAATATAGAGCAGGATCTCTATCTGCAAGCATCTCAAGGTTGTGTGAAGGACCCAAGGTGTGACTAGCAGGCCCAGTATTAAATCCTGTATTTCTTATCCACACCTCCTTTTTGGTCTAGAGCTGCTTAGTTTCCCAACATGAAAGAGATCAAGGGGCCCGAACCCCCCTCAGACAACCATTCTTTCCCCGAAAAGGTGGCCAGCAAGTGGATGCAACTGCTACAGCCATATGTCCAAATAAGAGCTTCCAGGACAGTCTGCAAGAAACAACTGACCTAACCAATCTTAAATTTCTACCTAGATCCTCACCCTTCAACTACTCATATATATCTCCCCACAGACCTCACCAATTCTCACTTTCTTGCAAGTCTCATGGCTTTCACATCCAGAAAATTAGATATAATCCTTTTCTACCCACCCAATTTATCTAAATCCATCATATCTGTCCCTACCTAGGAAGGAATGGTAGTTTACTGTCACCAGGTCAAAAGTGGAAGGTAAATCAGTTTATACCTACAATCAGACCCTCCCTAAAGAACACTAAACTCCAAATGCAGCTGTAACATAGCTAAAATCCTGTAATATAACTAGACTCCTTATCCATCCTGTAATATAACTAAAATTACCACATATCTGTTGTCCCAACCATGCCCTCTCAGAGCTGCTGTATCCAGACAGGTTTTCCGTAGTTCACGGCAAAGACATTAGATTTTGTGACTATTCATTATGCCTGTGCCTGCTTTTTCACACACGTACAACTCTTTATTGTCAGGATTTTTTTATTCTTTTGTGTTTGACTTGAGTGAGAACTGAGGGACAAATGCTTAGTCCCACTTATGGCTACTCTGCAGAGAGTCCATGTGCACCTTTATGCCAAGGGTGGGAGGCAGCCTAGCCAATGTGCATTGCAGTTTCTAAAAAGCTGTTACTACTGGTGTATACTAGAGCAGCCTAAAAGCTGTTGTAGATTGCACTGATGGACAGCTTAGCCTCCTCCAGCTCCAGGTTGGGGCACTAGAAAAGCAGCTTGGATCCGACCAGGAGTAAGGACATCAAGATTTGACTCAATGGCATTTTGCCAGAGTACATACTGAGTCTGGCCCAACAGTGTTATAGGACCGGAATCCATTTTGTATATATCTGATAATGTGAATATATGTGTATTGGTAAATTCCAAAAGGCAGAGAGATTTCTAAACTTCTACGCCATTTGGCCTGTTGTGATTTGATTGGACAATGGCGAGTTGATGAGATAGATATGTGATTCTGAGCTGCCTAACATAAGAGATATGATCTGTGGGAACTACTGAAGGTTTGTCCTCTGGATTTGTAGTTGATTGGACTCTAACGTGGCTCTTAAAAAGCTACTCAATACATTGATATTATGGAGCTTCTTTGGATTTTTCTTCTTTTGCTTTGAACTCCTTTTTTCTCTGTTTTTAAGCTTTCATTTTTAATTCTTTAAATTTCACAAGCAAGATGTTCTTGTCCCAGATGATGGCTAGAAAAGACAAGCCTAAAAAATAGCTGAACACAGCAACAGAAAAAATGGATTAAAAGCACACCTTAAAATAGCTACCAATTGAACGCCACAGTTTTGAGTAAATTTAAAGAATAGATTAACAAGAGAAGAAAGGATAGTCTCCACTACACGATTACAGAGAGTTGTACTTTATTACAATAATAATCACAATAAATATCATGCACAGAATTATGCACCATTCAACACCAGTTATTAGCTATTAATTTGCAACAAAAACATGAAAACTGGGAGGAAATTAACACAAACAAAAAATAACTAAGTATAGGATTTCGATTTAATATGACAATGGCTCAGCACTGTTAAGAAGCTGATCACAATCCATTCCCCTCTCCCTAACACCATGATATCATAACTCTTAAATGACCAGACACCCCATCACACTGTCTTCATCTCAAGCCTTCCACAAATGCGTCAGCAAAAAGTATAGACCGAGCAAATTCCAACCCAGGGAGTTACGTCCTATCTCCTTTATTTTCCTCCAACAATTTGAGCTGGATGCAGTATTTCCCCTGACTTGCTGTCCTAAACCACTGAACAGTGTTGCTCTGCACTTTTAACCAGCTTCTGCATTGCAGACCACCAGTGACAGACTTTCAGTGGGGCAGTAATGGGATTCCTCTCTATATAATTTGTAAAGTGTTTTGGATTCCCTCATGATGAGATCTACTATACCATATGTAAGCTATATTGCCAGAGCCTGAGCCACAGAAAGACACAATGGAACCTTTTGGGTCCTACTGAAGAAGAGGATCTTTCCTGTGGATTTAGGGGAATGACTTGCCTTGTCTATCATCCATCTCCAAAGACTGGAAATGGGGGAAAACAGATCAGCTGGTTGATCCTGCAAGAGCCCAGGAAGAGGACAGCCATCTGCCTCAATGAAGCTGGAGTTTGGTGAAGAGCTATAGAGACCACAAAGCTGCCTCTTCCTAAGACAGAAAAAATTCAGGAGGTTTTGTTGCCTCTGTCAGGGATAAAGTAGATGCCAGGGACAGTAAGGGGATAGCTCCAGATTTAGCGCAGGTTTACTGAAGAGGTGCAAACCTTGGCCAAGATTCTTTGAAACTTTTTCTGAAAGTCTTACACAGCTCTGCCGAGCATCTCTGATTCACATTTCTCTGCCCTAATGCTAGTCACCACCCCCCCAGTCCAAACTGGGGAAGAGCACTATGTTTCCGTCTGGCTGAACACTATAAAGATGCCACATATTTCAGCTGTGCTTTGTGATGACTAGTGTGCTGATTATGGACCTACCCAGACACATGGAAACTCCACAGGAAAAGCTCCCCAATAGGCACACATTTGTAATCTCTTGTGAATAGAGCCCTAATGCCCATTAACTATTGCTCAATTACACGGGAACTCTACAGAAGTAAATATGGCATGCACATGAATATCAATTAAATCCATTATGATCAGTGCACTTGTGAGTCAGGAGCAAAATGTGCACAATCTTGACAAAGCAATGAAGGCATGCATATTTTTACACATGTGGATTAAAATAGAATGTTAAGCTAATAAAAGCTTTTACGTTTAAAACAATAGTTTAACAAGCCCAGAATAGTTTTGACTCATCCTAGCTTGAAATTTCAGTTTTTAAAGTTAGCTGTGGGGATAATTTGTGCAACTACCTTCTTCTATTGCACCAAACACTTCTCAGTTTCTCTTTTCTGATTCTACTGTTTAGATTTCATAATACCACTAATCTATACAGTGCTTCACTTATACAAACAACAGTATTATTTAACCCTGTGAAGCTCTGCATATTTGTATTAAAGGTGTTGTACAAGTTGTATGGATGAAAGACTTGAGTAAAGTACAAAGCTCTGGCCTAGGGGAACATTAAATTGATGTCAATGGAGCGATCACAATTTACATCAGCTGAGGATTTACTCTCTGGGTTCTTTCCTCAGCTTTGCCATCAACATACCATGTAACCTTGGGTAAGTCGGAGGTACTGCCATTATTTCTCTTCTAAGTGTATGTCTGCACTTGATAGACTATACTGGCCTGGCTAGGTTGGCAAACCCCAGAGTATAAATGCAGCCTGCACCCAAGAAGGGGTTTTCTGTCTGGGTAGGACCACCACCTCTTGGAATGAAATTGGCTATGTTGACGGAAGTCCTGTTGCATCGACATAGCTGCATCCACACTGGGGGTTTTGTCAGAATAGCTGTATTGGTCAGAGGTGTGGTTTTTGTCACACCCCCTGACTGACGTAGCTATACCGATATTACTTGTCAGAGTAGACCAGTATAGGGTGAAAAAGTGTGGCATCTCACAAATACCACAGTGTGGTAACTATTGACAAATGAGGACTTTTCAGTGGTGATCTTTGTACTGTAGCAGCGGTTGTTGTGGGAGGAGAAGGTGAGGTGGTGTGCAGATGCAACAGCCAGAAACTGGCTGTTTTCAGCTGAAATTCTGGACGTGCACCAAGTGGCGTTAAAGCGAAGGTGACGTGTTCTTTTCAACTTTAATGGAACCTTAATGGCAGCCTGGAAAGCTTCTTATGCAATTTTTTTGATTAGTCAAAATTGTCAGTCCACTTTCCTGAATTTTTGGGAGTATGTTTGCTTGCAGGGGAGAAATATACTGCCAAGGCCACTAGTTTCAGGATTCAGAGTCCTGAGTCTCACCTTTTAGGAACCCTTTTGCATGGGTTCCAAACAACACACAGGCACCAAAAATTCAATAATGGCTTGCAGATATACTTACTTTGGTGCAGAATGCTTTTGAAATCTTGATTATGTATTGCAATCAACCACATTGCCTTAAAGAGATGGGAGTGTGTGTATTGCTTTATATTAATGAAAGTTGCATTTCAAGCAGTTCTTTTAACATGGAAGTGGATTAATCGGAATCTGGGGAAATGTAATAATGCTTGACTGAATTCAGAAAGAAGACATAATAAGTGAATGATAACATAGTATTGATATATATGAATCAGGGGAGGTATGCCATTAACCCTTGGAAGCGGGTTAACAGAACAAAGTCATATTTAAAAAAAGCACTCTGTCTGGCCTCTGAATTTAATGCAAATTGGAGCTTGTGATAACTTTCGGGAAAACAATTTTGGACCCTACCTGCACAATGCTGAAGCTGTTTAGAATCATTGTACTGGAAAAAAGATATAGATATAGATATAGATGATTAATTAACTTAAAGTAACAGATGCATGAAGAGAAGTTTCAGTGCCATAAATGTATTTAGGGTATCTGTTACTATGTAGGCTACATACAGTCAATCTTGAACTTGAAAAAGTTATTTATTAGTCAAATGCTGAAAGGACTGAGTTATTAGCAAATACATTTTATGAAATATGATCCAACGAACAAAACTCAAATGGCCAAATTTCTGAAAGCAGCTCTAAGCTAGAGGCGACAACATTGTACATCCACATTTCTTGGTCCTGCTTTGAGCAGGGGGTTGGACTAGATGACCTCCTGAGGTCCCTTCCAACCCTGATATTCTATGATTCTATGATTCTTCACTTTTTATGCAGAAAAACTCAATTTGTTTGTCCAGAGACATTTTATTATGAAAACTGAGTAGTTTAGGCCCCCATCCAATGACACTTATTTTGACGCAATATGCTTTTGAGTTGGGATTATTGGTAGCAGAAAGTACAGTGGACAGCACAAAGGCCCTGACTCGAGCAGTGAGTAGTCCTATACTCTATGAAGGAACTGATGCATATGTGTAGCTGAATAAGGATGGACTTAAGCAAATGCTTAAAATGCTTGGAGGAATTCTTAGTGAGCATTTAACAAGCGAATTTGCATGGTGCTAAATTTTCCAAGTGAGGTACAAGCAATAGAGGTTGGGGAGGGACACACTGCTTAAATTTCCCTAGTGACCTTTGAAAATTCAGGAGACAGTTGTGTCCATCCAGTGTAATGGTCCTATCTTAAGAAGGGCCTAACCCTACAAGATCCTGAACATGTTTTGTGAGGCAACGAGTACCCTTGCCTCTCACTGATTTTAACTGATTTCAGTGGGAGTTGATGGTACTCAGGAAATGCTCAATAGCTTAATATGTAGCCTTGGGCAGGTCACTTAACCCTTTGCCCTTGCTTCCCCATGCTGTACAGAAATTGTAACCCACTTCACAGGGATGTTGTGAGACTTACTTAGTTAATATTTTGTAAAGCACTTTGAAGCTGAAAAGTGCTACTCTAAGTAAGTGCTACGTATTATTCGTCATTATTATCAATTATTATGTCCTTTCTTGGTTTTCATATCCCAGTCCAACTGAAAGGCAACTGAAAACTTTTCCCTGATGGACATGGGTCTGTAGTTTTAAATTCAAAATTAACATATTTTAAATATATTTAATAAATGAGATCACTATCATTTTAACAGTCCTATAGTAGGTGAGTGAGAAAAGAGGAAGTGAGTTAATTTAAAGATGCAGAGACAAAACATGAATAGGAGACAATCTGGGGACAATTTTTCCAAAGGAAATTATTCTGTTGGCAAGGGTGGCTAAATAAAGCTTCCTACAGGAGCTAGGTAATACATATAACTTTCCTTGACAAGGCTGAGGGTTTTGTCATTGTCAGTGAGGAAGGGGGAGACTAAAATAATTAAAGGTGCTTATGCTGGTGCAGTACCACAGTAAATGAAGTATGCTCGGATTTTCTCTTCACAGGAGTTAAATCTGTGACCTTCTGTACCAGAGGAAAGAG
Organism: Eretmochelys imbricata; assembly: GCF_965152235.1. Classification (NCBI taxonomy): domain Eukaryota; kingdom Metazoa; phylum Chordata; order Testudines; family Cheloniidae; genus Eretmochelys; species Eretmochelys imbricata. Next base: position 250,612,914 of record NC_135573.1, read on the forward strand.
TCCTTTGTGTTCTGAGCCTTAATAATCGTACCATGATTTGATTTCTACCAGAATCCACAAACCACTGGTTATATTTATTTTCATTCACTCCACCCTTTTTCTTTCGCAGTGATCTCATTTTAATCTTTAAGGAAAGAGTGAATTGTTTTTGTTTTTACTTTGATTATCTTTATGTCCTAATAGCTTTGGTTTATCAGATATGTTTCAGAATGTTTCTTTTACCTTGTGGAATACCGTTAGAAGTCTCTGTACAAAGGCAAAAGCTGTGGTTGCTATAGCAATAACCAATCTGATGAAGCTGTGACCTAAATCATGACTGAGAAAAATAGTACCTTGTCTATATCACTGCGGTTACTGCTTCCTGGGATTATGCTACCGGAATGCAGGATCTATTACCTAAAATGAACTCTTTAGTACACAAGAAAAGTAAAGTGATACTTCCCTTACTATAAAGTTTGGAAGGAACATAGACAACTTAAGCCTGTGCTAAAATTTAGAGGTAGGTTGGAATTTTATTCTCAGCATCTTGGTAACCCACACATGCACGTAGTTCCTGGTGCATTACAATTTATTTCCTGGAAGTCCAGTGACAATATTTTAAGGAATAGGGTAATATGTCCTTGGTTACTGGAAGCTCCTTAAATCAGGACACTGAGACTTGATAGCTAAGTACACAGCACTGAGGTCTAATGATCATGCTAGTACTGTATGAGTATTCTCACAACACTTCCTAAACTCACAAAGTCCCATCACAGAACACATTGGTTTGAATGTTAAACCTAGGAAGCATTCTCTGGAGCATTTTCTTCTTTGGTTATTATAGTTATTATTCCAAGGAGAGTAGTGGGGGAAAAAAAACCCTAACTTGTTTCAAGACTGAGCTTGATAAGTTTATGGAGGTGATGGTATGATGAGACTACCTACCATGGCGTGTAGCTGATCTGTGACAGCTAACAGCAAATATCTCCAATGACCAGTGATGGGTCACTATATGGGGAAGGCTCTGAATTACTACAGAGAATTCTTTCCCAGGTGTCAGGCTGGTGGGTTTTGCCCACATGCTCAAGGGTCTAACTGATCGCCATATTTGGGGTTGGGAAGGAATTTTCTCCTGGGTTAGATTGGCAGAGACCCTGGGGTCTTTATGCCTTCCTCTGCAGCATGGGGCCTGGGTTACTTTCAGGTTTAAATTGGTGTAAATGGTATATTATCTGTAACTTGAAGTCATTAAATCATGATTTGAGAACTTCAGTAACTCAGCCAGAGGTTATGAGTCTATTACAGGAGTGGGTGAGTGAGGTTGTGTGGCCGACAAAGTGCAGGAGGTCAGACTAGAATTGATCATGGTGGTCCCTTCTGGCCTTAAAGTCTATGAGTCTATTACTGATATTATAGTAGTGCCTAGGAGCCTTAGGCATGGACCAGGACCTCCCCCCTGGCCACCCGTGCTGGGCGTTATACAAACACAGAACAAAAAAACAGGCCCTGCCCCAAAGAGCTTACAATCTAACTACAAGACAAGAGACACACATGGATACAGACAGACAGGGGAGCACAAGGAAACAATGAGACAATATTGGTTAGCATGATAGACAGTGGTCTTAGCACATGAGCAGCCTAACTGTTGTCAAGTTTTGTGTAGGCTTCATGACAGAGGAAAGTTTTAAGGAGGGTTTTGAAAGATGATAATGAGTTAGTTTTTCAGATGTTTATAGGGAGCTCCTCCCAAGCATGAGCGGCAGTATCAGACAAAGCATAAAGATGCAGGTGGCTGATGGAGGCTGGCACCATGGGCTGATCGGAGCTGGAAGTTGACCTTTATTATTACAAAGTTCTGGTCAGAACCCTAGTGGGGGCATCCCCAGAACATTACATGAGGTAATAAACTTGGTGGTCCTCATCAGTTAATATGCCTCTGGCCAGTAGGTATATCTCTTGTCCAATGGGACCCATATTTATTTGGTAATTTCTGCAACAACATTGTTTAAACTCACGAAAATAGATAGTAACATGTCTATAAATTGGAGTTACTGGGGCCAAATTTTTGAATTTTTATGCAGAAAAACTCAATTTGTGTGTCCAGAGACATTTTCTTATGCAAACTGAGCAGTTTAGGCCCCCAGCCTAATGACCGTTACTTCAACGCAATATGCTTTTGAGTTGGGATTATCTGCAGCAGAAAGCACAATGGACAGCACGAAGGCCCTGACTCCAGCAGTGAGTAGTCCTATACACTACTATAGTAAAGATAGCAAGATAACTATAAACATAATGTTACCCACTCATGCACCAAACAATGCAACACATCAACTATGGATAATAATTTTTGGTGTAACAATAGGATAGCTATAGGTTGTATGGGTCTTCAGCTCTTACAGTAGTAGGTTGGCCTGAACTCTGCCAAACCAGTATTGACTCTAAGAATGACATATTCCTGGAGTGCAGGAAAGTAAGGGCAGAATGAAATAATATGTAAATTAGTTGTATTGAAGTAGGGGGTTAAATGGGAAAGTTGGCAGAATTAACTAAATCAGCTCCACTAAGCAGCAGACACAGGCTGGCAATTCTGACTGCATTTTGACTGACAAGTAGCTAGCTAAGAGGTACTTGTGCTGTTATTACCCTCTCTCTCAGTACCTCTCCCGTCCTTCTGATGTAAACCCAAGTGGATAAATCTTAAGTATTCAGAGACAATTACATACCCTTGATGATGCTCATTGGGAAATCAAAGTTGCTATCTTTGCTGTCAGAGATTTAGGCTGGAGATGCACAAACTAAAGAATCATGGCTGCTGAACTATTTGGAGAGATCTAAAATTACTCATTTCTTATGGCCACCTGGTCTCTTCAACATCTGCTGAGTGTTTGGCTCAGATACTGACTACTATCTGAATTCACAACACATATGACATGATGTGTTAAAAGTAGTGTGACACAACAGCAGCATTTTAAGGGGAAATAACTTTTATTTTTCAGAGTTATGTATAGTTGCCAGTCCATCATCTTTCTGCATGTTCTCCCACTGCTACCCCCTGAGATGTTCAGTGCCAAACAAACTCCCAAGAGTTCAGATTGTTCACAGCATAGAAAATGTGGTAGCTTGTAACAAACTATTTTCAATAGCCTTGAGTTAATTCATTACTGAGTACCACTAGTTTCCTAAGTTTTAAGTAGGAGTTTGTGAGTAGCAATCAGAAGAAATCAAAAGTTTCATAAACGTAGAGATCCATTTAATTTTCCAAAAGCTCTTTTACCTCCTCAGCACTAGTGTCTGATTGATGATGGTGCACTTTATGAACTAGAAATGATGTGGCTACTGGCCAATATGCAATAATATGAAATATTACAACAAGAACACTTAATATTTCATGGTTGATACCTAATCCATTGTGAAGGAATGGACCTCTGCTGAAAATATCACCAATATATAGTTCAAGCTGAGAAAAATAATCCGTGTGACAAAATAATAAAGATCAAGCACTCAATAGTTAACTGAAAGGGAAAATTAGTAGTAGTGGTCCCTAAACAGAACTCCTGATTCAGTTTTGAGTAAGGCCTGATTAAATGCTGACTATGGACTTCAGGAGATGGGTTCCTTATTTTTGTGGCACTAAATGCTTCTAATAAGGTTGCCATGACAAGCTCTCATGGCACTGGTAGCCAGTAGGTTTGACTGTGACTAACTTTTTTTCTGGATTCCCCCAGAATCCCTTGCTCAGTTTATCTTTTATTATTTCTCAAACACTCAATGGTGCAACTTCCATCAGTCCAGGTCTGAGTACACCAGCAAGTGACTCTTCCCAGACTCTATTAATACTGCTGAATGATGTCTCTCAGTACAACACTAGTTACTACCTCCTCCTGGGCGATGAGTGTGCCATCTCTGCAGCATTATTATAATCAGTAGCTCATCTGTTTATTTTATTAATTGACCTAGTATTCATCCTATTCTGTTCTCAACTACTTTTCTCTCCACAGTCCATCAGTTTTTTGCATATCCATGTGCAGGTTGTGTTGCCTTCTCTGCCATGAAATCTAGCCATTTTAAAATATTGTCCAGTGACTTTTTTCCTTTGTTATTTTCTTCTCTGTGTTGTTCCTGCGCCATTATGGAGCAATTCTGTTAACAAATATTTTGACTTCTTAATCCCACATTCTCTACAATATGATATACATAACATTTGGTTACAGCTTTACATTACAAAGCCTCAGTGCTTTTCTAATCTGCTGGTTTTGACTGTATCTCTCTCTCTCTCTCTCACCGCCCTCCCCCCATGCTATATATAAGCACAGACTGATTCTAGGCATTTATCAGCCTTGGTTTTGTGATTACAAGTCCTTTTATGAACCCTATTAGTCTTTACATTTCATACACGTGAACAGAGAACATGCTAATGCCAACTTTCTAGCGGAAACTGGGATAGTCCATTTCTTTACATTGTGGATTTAGAAATAGAATTTCTTTCCTTGTTCAACCTCTCTATTTCCAGTTTATATTGTGGCTGCAATATGCCATTGCAGAAGTGTCATCACCTTTATCTTTTTACATTCTGATGTAGTCTGTAATCAACACTAGCTTCAGCTACTCTCATTACTAGCTCTTGAAGTGATTCTTCAGACTCAGCAAGAACAACATCATCATCAGATTACAGCATCTGCTTCCTCCAATTTCAATTTTACCACTGTAACCAACAACAATGCACATTTGCATTTCAGTGTACTGAGAGAACTGATGCTGTGCTATAATGCTGGACTCCCTTCCTGCTATTCAACTCCTGTGCAGTGCCCTTTGTGGTTCTTTCTTACTGCTTTTTTTCCGGTCATGATTGAGATAGCACCTACAGTCCACTAGGTACAGTATGTTAAATAAAGGCACAAGAAAGCCCATGCAGATGTCCTGAGAATTGTGTGGTTGATTCAAATGTCTTTTTATATTCTATTGCACATGCTCATTGTAGCTGTTTATGCTTTGTTTTTTTCCAGGACTATTCTGAGTGCTGATTTCCAGTGTGATCACCTCTCCTGTAGTCTATGGTTTGCTGATACCATGTTTACTTCCACTTTCATATTCTTCAGTCTCTCTCAGAAAACCAAGTACATTATTTCTTTTTTGTGTTTGAGTAATGAATGCAGTTGTCTGGCAATGTACACATTCCCCTAGGCTTCTTTTTCTTTGTTAGGGGAATGAGTTTGGTGTCCTGCACTAGTCCCGTGGTCACTGCCCACTTTTCCACAGAAGCTTGAAGTTCTTGATATCTGTCTAGCAACAGACAAAGTGTTCAGTACAGGTACCCACAAAGCCAGGCAGATGTGCTATTTAAAACATATAAGGAACAATGCTATAGTTAATGGCTGGTTGTCCCCTATAACTGCTTGAAAAAATAATATGCAGAATGAAGATCAGATAGGAGTTCTTGGCACAGCAACCAATGTTCTAGTTTTCCTATCTGAGAATGATATAAACCCACTTTTTAGTTGGTTTACCTCTACTCTAGCAAAAGGGAAAAGGCTTGTTTGAAACAATAATATAGAAAATAATACAGGCCTTAAAGAGAATCCATTTCTATATAAGTGTTTAAGAGGTGAATTCCTAGGACAGTAACGAGTTTCCAGGCTTTATTGCATTATATCTTCAACTGCACTGAAAACTTGGGCTGCACAGAGGTTTTGGGGAGCTTGAGGCAAAATCTGAAGCTAAGGGTCCCCGCCATTCCAAAAAAAATATTACTGAGGGGAGGCCGGGGGAGGGGAAGAAGGGGATTACAGAGTGAGCCCATACTGCACTCATCCGGCTGCAGCGGCTTGGCTCCTATCCTAAGGGTCTGGGCCTGGTTCTCTGCTCCAGGCATTGCAAACTGGTGCACAGGTTGGCAATGCTAATCAGATTTGGCCCAGTGGCCCCTCCTTCATGATGGCAGCGGCTTGGATCCTATCCTAAGGGTCTGGGCCTGGTTCTCCGCTCCAGGCATTGCAAACTGGTGCACAGGTTGGCAATGCTAATCAGATTTGGCCCAGTGGCCCCTCCTTCATGGCAGATGTAGTCCAATGAAAGAGCTCATCCCATTGCAAAGATTGAACCACCTGAACTACAATTCCCATGAAGCAACAGCAGCATTTTCAAATACAAAAATTCCAAATTTGGGCCAATAGTGTTGGATTTTTTTTGCCAAGAAGTCACAATTTTCTATTAAAGACACCCGCCTCCCATTTTCTGATAGTTCTGCTCTGTCGACAAACACAGTCATTTTCTAATTGATATTTGTCATGGCTTCACCTGGCGATGCTCTGGAACTACTCCCTACAAAGTCAGTCAGCACTCTGGGGGAGCCTCCTCTCTGTGAGCCGGCTATCTCTAGGGAGAAAAGCTCGTACAGCTTCCACCTGCCTGGGTCTGACCTCGGAGCATTCAGCATCCCCTTCCACACCGTGCGCTTCCCACGGTGAGTCCGCACAGGCGGGGATCCTGGGGAAGTCAGGGGGTCCTGCCCCCCAATTCCACAGCCAGATGAGACTCTCAGCCAGCCAGTAAAACAGAAGTTTTATTAGATGACAGGAACCTTGTCTAAAACAAAGCTTGAAGGTACAGAAACCAGGACCCCTCAGTCAGGTCCATCTTCAGGGGGGCAGGGAGGCCAGAGCCCCATCTGGCCCTCCCTCCATTTCCCCATGGGGGGGCAGGGATGCCAGAGGCCCATCTGGCCCTCCCTCCATTTCCCCAGCCAGCTCCAAAACTGAAACTCTCTCTAGCAGTCTCCCCCAGCCACCTCCCGGCTCCTCCTCCAGCCTTTGTCTCTTTCCCGGGCCAGGAGGTCACCTGATCTCTTTGTTCTCCAACAAAGTTGGCACCTTTGCAGAGGAGAGGGGCCCAGGCCATCAGTTGCCAGGAGACAGGGTGTCGGTCATTCTCTGTGCAGCCCCTTTAGGGCTCTGCAACAATCACACACCCTTATCCCACCACCTAGGTACTTAAGAACTGAGGCACCCACACAGTATTCAGAGAAAACATTAAGAAGATTCCTGCTTTGTCACAATATTCTAGGAATCAGCAGAAAGCACAACAATGTGGACAAAGGACAGATCCCAGAATGTTTTAATATTCTTGGAAAAGGGGTACAAAGCAAACAAAATAATTCAGCAAAAAATCCTGTAAAAATGTGTGATTTCTGAACTCTTTATTCTTTCTGTATCAATTTATTTTTCATCATAATTGAAATTGTGCTCAAAGTTTATATTCTATGTCTTTTATTTTTCCATTTAAGTTATATTTTCACAAAAGAAAGTTCCGGTTAAATCTGAACTCTGTAATTCAACCTTAACTAGCACTGCAGCATAATACTTTCATAGAGGTAAATTTCTCATGTTTAGCTATCAAATGCCTCTTCTCTTTTAACTTCCAGCCAGGCTGGGAACAGAATTAGATCCCGTTTTAGGACATAAGCACTACAGAAGCTGATCACCCCTGGCCAGTGTTTTTATGTAGCCATGTCCACTGGGTAAAAAGGATGTGCTTAGAAGAGAGCTAAGTTTAGCAATTTATCTTCAGTATCAACCACTTTACAGGGAGCTGGTTAGTTGTTTCCAGGGGAAATTGCAATCCTAGTCCATTTCCAGCCACGCACTATATTAAAGGTACATTGATTAATAGTTAATAAAGGGTTAATAAAGGATGAATAGATGTTATAAGCCTATGAGTAGAGTGTGATAAATAGTTATAATCATGTTAATAGACGGTGTTATAGATGGTTATACGACATGGTTATAATCAACCTAGTTACCTGTTGGATTCTAATGTCTAACAATTGATTAACCATTTATAAAAACAGCAACTAATCATTTATTAACCCGTTATAAACTATTTATAAATGCACTCAATGTACAATGTGACCCCATTCTCCTTTACAGCCAATTTCCTGCAGAGAGATTGATACAGGAAGAAAATGGATTATTTCCCTCAAGAAACAGCATGGTCGAAATATAAAGGAGTAAAGACTGAAAGAAGGAGAGAAGAGATAGAAGAGAGGGAAGAAAAGCGATGAAGAGAAAAAATAGAGGGGGGAGGGAGGCAGATGAAAAATTACTACAATCCTAGTCTAGTGAACCCCTACAGCCAAAGTACTTTTGCACAAGGATGGAGCTTCACAGTGTAACTGATTAGAACCCAAATCAGTTTCCCTCTGCAGCTCTTTCTTTAGTAAAGCTACTGCTGTGATCCTGCAGAGAGAGCGGTGGGGAAAACAGCATGGAATCAAGTAAAAAGGAAAGACTGAAAGAAAAAAAGAACATATTTAGGAGAGAGAGAGAAAAGGAGGGACAGAACAGAGAAAATGGAAGAGAAAGAAATGCAGAGAGAAGAAAGGAGCAGAAGAGGAAAACTACGTAAAAGAGATACACATGCATGTGAGGCACCGCCTCTTATGCATAAGTGTGTGTGTGGAAAACACCTTTGTAAACCATGCAAGGAGTTCTGGGATGCCTTTGGCAGAAAACAGGAATGGAGGACCCCAAATCCAATCTTTGCTTAAAGCTCCGTGACTCCTAAACTCAGCTCTGAGTGGAAGTGACATACAGCAGACTTGTTCTTTTAGCCTTTTTGTCATGAAATGAAGGAAAGACTTGCAAGAAGCTTGCTGCCATGGGCTTTCTGGCCAATTCTGCAGACCCAAGAAGTTTGGGTAAGGTTCAGATAAGCAACCAAGTATTTGTGTAACCCCAAATGCAATATTTTTGTTGTTTACCCATCTTTGTAACAGCATGTAGTTGTTCTCTAACAGACCACTGACAACTGCCAGTCTGGGGATCTTCAAAAAATGGAACTGCATTCTGGTTTTGTGCAAGGTGTTACCTTTCTAGGGCCACATTCAGATCTCAGGGATCTTGATGTAAATCATGAGTTACCCCACTGAAGCCAATTAAATTACACTGGTGTAAAATGTGTGATTAAAAATTAGTCCTATTAGATTTATTTGGGACATACAGAATAGCAACTAAGCTGGTTTGTGGGATCAACGATTTACCAAGAATTTGAATACTTAATCTACCTAGAATATTCCATCAAATTGCTCCGAGAGATGCTGAAGGAAAGAAAGTGGTTGAAGCTGTTTGCGATGGTAACATTTATACTAAAAGGCTAGGAGATGACAAGCTACATTACCAAAAATTTCAGAACTTCTTTGTGCAAAGGCTGATTGGAATGTTGGGCACATGAACAAACTCTGCTAAGTAACCTGTGTACAATAGGAAGACAAGCAGTTGTTTGGAATAGGAGGGTGCATGGGGTATACCCATTAACTAGAGTGATTGTGCAAAATGACAGAAAGAGGTTATGATGGGGTTATAAGGGCAAATCCTTATTGATCATATGGTCTCACCTGGACCTTAAGGTTTCAGTGTTAAAATCAATAACCTTATTTTATACCAGTTTTACATCACTGAAATCAATAACATCACACTGGTATACAACTGCTGTGATGAAGTCTAGAATCAGGCCCAATCTTCATATGTGGTAGGTGGGGTTAGGAATGGAAGGTCATGGAAAAAGAATCTTCTGGGTCTTAATGGCAGGTGTAGATTAAAATCTGATTAATTAAAAAAGATCCTTCCATTCATAACCCACAATAAAACCAGAGCAGAAGAGTCTTTGTCAGTGCATATTAATATTTCTTTTTGTCATTTGATTATTATTTTAGTTTCTTTGCTGTCAATAGGAGATAATATAAAAATGGAGCATAAATTTTGTAACAAAAAATGCTACATATGTTATAATGCTAGCTAGAGTAACAGTTGGGGACAGTCTATATAGACGTGGGAAGGGAAAACGAACAAATAAATATTAATTCATTAATGGGCAGAGAGCTCTGTGTCTCTTTTTAAGGAGGAGACTAAGGGGACACAATTATTATTTTATTATTATTATAATTGTTTTGTGGTAGTGTGGTGGGAGTCCTAGTCATGGATCAGGATCCCATTGTGCAAGGTGCTGTACAAACACAGAACAACAAAATGGTCCCTGCCCCTGAGCATTTACAATCTAATGATTATGGTTTGATAGGGAATGTTTTACATACTAAAGATAAGTGTAAGTTTGAAGAATTCAAAAAAATCAGGCTCTGAATAGTGTCAACTTTGGTAACAGCAGAATTTTATGACTGTTACCCTCATCCTCCTTCCCCACCCTCATGTTGTCATGCTCCCATGTTGTATCTGATATCAGTATTGCCAGCTCTTGAGATTTTATCGTGAGTCCTGCAATATCAGGTGTTTGTCTTAAAGACTCCACTGCTGGAGTCCTGTGACTATGTGTAACTCTAGCTTGCTTTTTTTTTCTTTTTTTTAAAATAAGGCTGTGTATATGTGGGAATGTTTACCAATTATATCAATATAGCCATCCCACTGTAACCCACCTCCCTCTTCTGAACACTATTGTTGTGGTATGAGTGCCTTTTTTGGTTTAGGTTAATCACCTTACCAAGTGACATAAACTAAACCAAAATATATATATACTTCTATACTGGAATAAGTGCCCACATGGGGCTAAACCTGTATAACTATATATATATAGTTAAACTATATAAACACAGTTTAAATGTGTTCCAGAGACAATAAAATGATTATTAAAAAGGCATGGAAATACCTATTCTAAGTGACAGTTTTGAAAATGAAAAATGGATTCTCAGGGGCCAAATCCTCACCCAATGCACAGCCTGAGTGGGCCTTGGTTCCTCCCAAAAATTGTGTGAATCTGTGTATGGGAAGACTGTCCATACTTTGACTGCATCCTCTCCCAGGCCCTTCATAGACTGTGTATCACCCTGGGATTGTAAGCTCTTTAGAGCAAAGACCATACCTTTCTGTAAGCTTGAATGGTGGCTAGCATACTGGAACTGCCAGGGCCTCCCACCTTAGTGTGACCTGTAGCCGCTGTCGCAATCAATAGAACTATTAAATAAAACAACAATAATGCAAGGAAAATGGTTATTTACATCTAACTCACCTGAGAGCAAAAGGGAAGTAAGACAATCAGCATGCCAGCCCTTACTTGTTGCATAACTTTCCTATGCTGTTCACCACTGAGTGAAATTTACCCCAGTGCAGAGGGCTCACAGAAGGCGCTTTGCACCACTTGAATCATAATTAACCCCTTAGCATGGAGTTTGAATGGTGCATAAGACTCTGTGCAAGTACTGTGTTCCAGGAGTGAATTTTCCCTAGTAGTGACCATTATTATTGTTTCTATAGTAGGAGTGCCAAGAGACCCCATAGTACAGCCCTGCACATTCACTGGTGTTAGAAGTTTTAAAATATACTGAACCAGAGCCTCAGCTGGTGTAAATCGGCATAGTTCCATTGATTTGGATCTGACCCACGGTTTTATGACTGGTATCATGATGTAATCTGAATGATGATCGATGTAGATCAAGAGCCAGGATATGTACAAAGGAGGGACCGTCTTCATTCTGTGTTTATTCAGTGCCTAGCAGAATGGGATCCTGGACTATGGTAATACAATGATAAATAAGAATATTAACGAAAGACATCTAACTGGAATTTAACAAATTACATTACATTTATCATATTCTACAGATTCTGCAATGGATGAAAACTTTCATTTATTTTATGTTAGAAGGCATAAATAAGAACATGAGAACATAAGACTGGACATACTGGGTCAGACCAATGGTCCATCCAGCCCAGTATCCTGTCTTCTGACAGTGGCCAGTGCCAGCTGCTTCAGAGGGAATGAACAGACTAGAACAATTTTGAATGATCCATCCCCTATCGTCCAGTCCCAGCTTCTAACAGTCAGATGTTCAGGGAAATCCAGAGCATGGTGTTGCGTCCCAGACCATCACGGCTAATAGCCATTAGTGGGCATTTCTTCCATGAATTTATCTACTTCTTTCTTGAGCCCAGTTACACTTTTGGCCTTCACAACATCCCATGACAACAAGTTCCACTGGTTGACTGTGTATTGTATGAAGTAGTACTTCTTTTTGTTTGTTTTAAACCCGCTGCCTATTAATTTCATCGGATGACCCCTGATTCCTGTGTTATGTGAAGGGGTAAATAACGCTTCTCTATTCACTTTTTCCCCACCAGTCATTTTATAAACCTCTATCATATTCTCCCTTAGTTGTCTCTTTACTAAGCAAAACAGTCCCAGTCTTTTTAATCTCTCCTTGTATGGAAGCTGTTCCTTATCCCTAATCATTTTTGTTACCATTCTCTGTACCTTGTCCAAGTCTAATATATATTTTTTGAGATAAGATGACCAGAGCTGCATGCAGTATTCAAGGTGTGGGCGTACCGTTTTATATAGTGGCGTTATTCTATTTTAAATGTTATGATTAAATACATTTAAATGTTATGATTTAAATACATTAAATACAAGAAAATGTAAGTGAAAGTATTGAGAAAAATCTTACAGTGTTACTGATCTGATTAGTCCTGTTGTCATTAATGGTGCTGCATGTTTGAGTAAGGTGAGAAGGATTTAGCTTAATATTTGTACCAAAAAATACTTTCAAAAGATACTTCAGATCCAATAAGGAGCTATTTCATGGCTTTAGTCATGAGACAAAATTACCTTTTTGCAGCCTTTGCATTGCAGAGAACAGCTCTAATAAACAGGTTCAACAATGTTTTATTCCTATTCATAACAAGTTAGTAAAAACAAAAATTAAAGGTAAAGTGTTTGTTACAGTACATATATCAACGTATAATCAGTTTGCAATTCAATGTAATGATAGTCTGCCACCCTTTCATTTCTTATGCTGAACTCCTAGCAAACATTAAAGGGTGCAAAATTATCAATCCAGATGTTTCCTTTAATATTGCAATTTTATAGGACTTATTCTAGTAATTCAAACTTGTTTAGGAAACTTTAAACAATATATTTTGTACCAGACTAAATAGGCACAGTTAATATAAAGAACATTATACATTAAATAACGTGTTGATGAACTCAGCACCCTTTTCTATTTCAGAATTCCCCCACACTTTATCCTTTACTGAGCACTAAAATGGCTTTATTTTTAAAACCTTTCTAAACAAATAACTTATGGCTCTAAGTCATCCTGGTCCCTCAGCAAAGGTTATTGCAAAGACCCAACGAGCAACCCATTTGATAGTGTGCTGGCAAAGCACTAGGCAGGGAATTATTCACATGACTCCTATTACCAGTAATGATACAGTAGTTCTTCTCTGTGCACTGCCGAAAGCAAAAGCTTGTTCAGTGTATTTTATAATTATTGTCATTAAATGTGATTTTGGTGTGTCTAGGTGTTATGTTTGGGTGCCAATGATTCCTTTAGCAATAATAATTGCTGGAATTAAAATGTCAAAGCTGCCATTTAATTCAGTATTTTCAATTATATAAATGAATTTTTGATTTGACATTCTGTAACTATCCATATTAATTAATGGGAAAAGATGCTAAGATGAACTTGTTTCAGTGATGAACCATGAAAGATGACATTTCAACAATAACTTTTTATTACCAATCAATATTTTCCTCTCCTTCCATTTTATGTCTCATAATTGTCACTTGCTTTACATTTTCTAAACCCACTTCGGGGCTTTTGCAAAAGACACCAACTTCAAGTTGTCTCAGAAGAAAGAAATATTTTCTGATATCTTATTCAGGATCTGAAGCCTTTCTATAACTGAGATGGGGAACAATGTGCAGCTTGTTTGGTAATCATTTAACTCACAAATGTTTACTGGCCAATCCCAGACTCATGGGGCCAGATTCTCTGTTGTATCCATGGGGTGCAGCAGCATGGTAGTGAGAGAAAGAGAGGCCACAAAGGAGGTCGTTATGGTTCCTTGACTCTAGGGTTGGTTCTGTGTTGTCCCCAGCCTGAGCATAATATAGAGCAGCCTGTAGGCTGGTTATGGCTCACAAGGGATATGCCAGCCAGGGATTTCCTGAGCTCAGAAGCACTTTCATGATATCCCCTTGCACACCCAATACACGCACTATGTGCTGGGGGGCTGTAGAAGGTTGCATGGGAGCCAGCTAGGGACTCCCCCTCACTGGGGGAATCCCAAGTCAAGGAGTTCGGATAGCTTTCTGACTTCTTTGTGCCACCAAAGCAGCACCTAGGGGATGGAGCAGGGAGAAGAAAACTGGCCCATAATTCATAGGATTGTGAGACGTTTTAGGATGGGACTAAGAGAAGGACTAAAGCGAGAATCTTACTAATCGTGAAATCGTGTGAAATCTTGCCAGTCGATATGAAGGGTATACACACTGTACAGACATTTTGAAACTGTATTTATTTTACGTTTTATGTCAGTAGAAGGCACAATGATGAGACATTAGCATTTACCTTAAGGCAAAAGCCCTCTCCCATCGAGTTGAGCTATCACTTCTGGAACTACAGTACTGCCTCTGCATAGAAACAACAGGATGCAGAGGTAACTAAATGCTGGTCGTACCTATGGGTTCAGTAACAACAAGCACCTGAGTGTTTGCAGGGAAAACTCTGATATTTCTATTTATGAATCACTGCCTCATCATCACCTGTTCTCATGCCAATGCACATCCTGTGGAAATCGGCCAAATCACTGGGCCTTCATGTGCCAAGATGTGGAAAGTTAATTTCAACACTTTGAGAATAACACCAGTGTTTAAACCTTTTGATCTTCAAAGTGCTGTGCAAACATTAGCTAATTAATTAATCCTCAAAACACCCCGCTGCATTATTATCCCCATTTAGCAGATGGGGAAATTGAGTCAGGGAGATGAATTGACTTTCCCAAGGCAACAGAAGAAGTTTACATCAGAGTTGTAATGTGGAATGATGGGGAATTCCTGGTTATGAAGCTGTCAGGGCTATCATGGGGAATTCCTGGCTCCTTTGATCGGGGCATGGAACAGTGTGGAGACTTTCTGTGGCTCCTACTGCAAACCTGAAGCTGCAGGAACCCATGCTGCTCTCTCAGCAGTGCTCTGAAGGAAGCAATGATTGGTGGATCTGCACAGAAGGGGATCCACAGGCTCCTAGCTTCTAATCCTCTTTGCATAGCAGCACTTAGGGAGTACCTAATGAGCTAAGCTTTGCAATGTGCTAAGGTCTGTGCACTGGCTTGGGCTCCCCAAAACTTGCTTTTCCCATCCCATGTAATGGATTTACTAATCCAGCTGTGCTTGGAGGCCTCTGTAGTTCCAAGGGAGAGCAGAGGCAGAGGGGAATGCATTTTCCTCTTTAAGCATCTATGCAGACATCAAATTGATTCAGCTAATTACAGTTCATAATTATACTTATCCTAATAGTCCTACATTTAATAGGATTTGGCTATGATAATCCCTTGTATTGCTCAAAGAAAATTAGAGACTGTTGCTCAAGATCCAGAAAAAATTTGGGATGATAATCTAACACAAATTAATAAAATCATTAAAAAAAACTGTCTTAGCTTCTTTGGCTCTATGTATCCTGTCAAACAATGCATTATTACCGGACAGCCAAGATGAAAGAGACCTAGGGTTTCACTAAAAACTAATAGTAGTTAAAAAAAAATCTAGGTATGCAGAGGAAGTTTTTAAAGGGTCACAATAGTGAAAGAATTGTTCTCAGGTTAATACAATAAGGTGGTATGAAATCGGAATCTAGGGATGAAGAATAAAATGGAATATTTCTTTGTGTGAAATCTCTCATTTCTAAGTGATTATGGGAATCATTCCTGAATTATACCAAGAGGAAAGGTTAAACATATTAAAATAGGCCCCCAAATGCATGAAACAAACACACAGAGATCATCTAGGTACAAAACAAAAATTAAAGGAAAATTACTACTTTTTCAGTGTTCAAATGTTAAAAAAACCCACCCTGTGTAATGAAATATGCTATTTGTTTAAAATGGCTATAAAGATTTCTTTAAATCAAAATGGAAGGCTGGTGTGAACAATCAATGATGTGAATTTCTTTCAGTGTATTGTTAAGAGCTGGTGTAAAGAACAGCCAGGGGGAGCCATTTGTAGTACACAAGTTTTACTGGTCCTGCAAAACTCCTGAACTATGCTATGTATTTGTGAGTGGCATCTACTGGAGCCTTATCTGTTAACTAGCTATTTACCTATATACAGAAAGAGCACTCCTGTAACAAATAGAACATTCCTCTGCCACCGGCTAGGTAGTAAATGAGCATCAACACTGGGAGAGGAAAGGCAGAAATTGTTGGTTAACTAAGTGAGCTCATGTACACTCTACTCATTGGACCAAACTGTGTTGCACTCTCAATGTTTTGCGCTGCTCTGACTGTGCAAAAGGGTTGGATCTAACCAGCTGAGAAATTGCCTCACATGAGGAAGCTCTCAGCTGGTGTGGACCTCTGTATCTGGTGCCGGGCATCACCCCCCTCACTAGGCCACAGCATAAGGAGGTGTGTTGGGTGTTGGGATGTGGCTGTAGCTTGCTGCCCTCTGGTGGTCCCCAGCTGGCATACCATCTCCTGGGGACTATTGTCACTGAGCATAGATTAGAGAAGCCTGGAGCTGCACTGTTTATCCTACACTGGTGCCAGTGCAGAACGAGGCCAGAGAATCAAGGAGCCATTTTCTGAGTTGAGCAGAAACTTGGTCACAGATAATCTGGATCATAGTCACCCTGCTCCATGTGAAAGCAGCCGTAGTCTAACTGACCCTCATCAGAGGCTTCTACTGTGTCTGCAGGGATACATTACCCAAAAGGCATCCAACCGCCTCACTGTCATCTGACTCAGGAGGCAAGGAGAACCACTTTGCCCCTGTGTGCTTCATCCACGCCTTTAAAATGTTTAGGCAATTGCTAGGACCCAGATCAAGTGGGTCTCTCTAATTACTAAGGGTCATATCCTACAGCCTGCGGAACAACTATGGAAGGATCCAAAGGCATCACAGCCAATGTGGGGTTGCTGTGCACTGTGGAGATATGTCCAGGGGCAGCTTTCTCCATGCCACCCAGCAGGCACTTTGAGACATGGCATGGCAGAGCAGTGCATAGGAAATAGGCCAGCAGGACTGTAAATAGGGATATCCACTGGCCAACCCCTGCCCAACACAGGAGCAGGGAATGCAACACTGTGGCAAATTAGGCTGCAGAGCTCATCTGCTGGTGCTTCCCAGCCTGAAGTCAATGGATGCTGTCCCCTCGTGGCCCTACAGAAAGTGCCCTGGTAAAACCCAGAGTAAATGGCATTTGCGCAGATGTCAGGGTTTGCACACAGAAAATATGTTTCCTTCTGGTATCCATTGTGAGACTGGGTTAGCTGAATTAAGAGCTGCTGCTCTTTCCTACGGTACTATACAAATAAAGACTTCAGTTGGTATAAAATGGCTGCAGCAGGTACATATAGGTTACCTCTACACTTGTGACTGTAGACAGTTGCCTGTGTGTTATTCTGCCATAACTCCCCACCCCTTGACCACATCTGAAGCTCTGAAGCACATTCCTGTAGGAGACTGACATAAAACTGTGGCATGGCCCTGCACCTATCCTACAGTGCAGTGTGGATGGGGCCAAGCGGCATGTACCAGGTCGTAGGTATCAACAATCAACAGTCCTCCAGGGCCATTCCCACAATGCATTGATCCCTTTGCTGCTTGGCCTTTGCCCAAAGGTAAAAATGTCCCTGACACCTCCTCCCCCCCCACCAATTAGCAGTACTAGCGACCTGTGCTGAGCACCTCAAGGCAGCTCTCCTGTGAACTCTGTTGATGAGCACATCGATCATGGATCATGTTCCAAGAGCTGCTGCTGGTCTGTGGAGCACACCTGGGTGCTGATCAATGTCAAAGTGTGGTCAGGTTTCAGAGTAGCAGCCTTGTTGGTCTGTATTCACAAAAAGAAAAGGAGGACTTGTGGCACCTTAGAGACTAACCAATTTATTTGAGCATAAGCTTTCATGGGCTAAAACCCACACAGAGAACATGAAACAATGGGTGTTATCATACACACTATAATGAGAGTGTTGCCGGCACCCAGTGCCGAGAGGCTGAACAACAGCTTGAGTTGGTTCGCTACCCGGTGTGCTACACCCAATAATCACAACGGGGTGGAGAAGCAGAAAAGTTTATTTGACGCTTCGAAAAGGTACAGGGAGATTTGAATCTCAAATCCTGTACACAGAGCAGGAAGTTACACAGGATTTTATACATCCTTTTTCCCAGCATACTTATCCAATAGCAAGCTGCCCTAAGTATCCATATAGCCAGCCAATCCAATTCCTAGCTAGTTCCCTTGTTCTCTGTATCGTTTGTTAAACTATACATAAAGATGCTTTATTCAGCATTGTTCTTCCATATCTCCCCTGTGTGGCCTTGCTTAGTTTCAGGCAGTCTGACTCCGCAGCATATTGTTGCAGATTCTCAGCATAACTGCTGTGTGTGCCTCCAGGCGGGGGGCCAAGGACACTTGGGCCTAGTACGCAGAGCTGCTGCGAGTGCCTCCAGGCGGGGCGGGGGGGGGGGCAAGGACACCTGGGCCTAGTGCAAGGGGGCTTCATCGACACTCGTGGTCTTCCATCCCCTCGAGTTACCTAGTGGCCATGCCCCAGTGTCCCCAACAAGAGTGATCAGTTAAGGTGAGCTATTACTAGTAGGAGAGAAAAAAGTGTGGTCAGCGAACGCTGTCCTCCACAATTTCACCCGGATCGGCTGGAACATACACCTGAACTGGGACATTTCAGGCATGCTGGAGCAGGTGGGCATTCCAGTGCTGGGAGTGGATGAAGCACCACCTGACGCTCCTATGCTGGAGGGTGAAGGACTCCAACAATCACTCCAGGAAAGGACCTAGCATATGCCCATGCTACAATGAGCTGGACTGGGTGCTCTTCAGGCCTGTATGTACGGAGCCTGAAGTGTCTCGTGACCCCCCTTTTCAAGCCTGCATGTCTCATCCTACGACTGGACGCTGATGAGGGACAGGGCCAGGAGGCACCAGGGACCTCAGAGGAAGTCCAGGAGACCCTGAGAAAGAGGAACATCTGCTTCTGCACCTCTACCTGGCAGACCCAGTTGGGGAAGCCCCTCCCAGAGTAGCCTGAGGAGGACCCCCAGGCTGCTGCAGGAACCAGACCCCAAAGCTGATATGTTACAATACCCTCCCACACTCACCAGAAATATCCCCTCTTGCTGTGGTACTACATGCCTGAAGCTGGCCCCCACCCTGACATGGTCCCTGAGCAAGACATGGCTGTAAAACAATGTTTTTATTGAAATCCCATGAACCACTGTAAAGCATTTAGGAGAAGCTATACCAGATTACTAACAAGTAGTCACTGTGCCCGCGTCTGTGTATCACTTTGCCAGCACTCTGGCAGCAATAGCCCCTGGGCCATGCAGACTCGGGGAAAAAGGGAGGGCGTGGGTGGGCTCTGAAAGATGCTGCGTGGGGAAAGAACAGCTTTATAACACCTATGGTTGTGCAATGACCCAACATCACCCTTCTCCCACCCCCAGGTCTTTTCTTCCCCTTACCAATGGGAGACACAGGGAAGAGGGTTTGGGATACTTGATTGCTTGTGTGAAGGCAGGGAAGTTCCTAGGTCCAGGAAGGGAAAAGGAATTGTTTAGTTGTCCAAGGAAAGTCAGAGCAGTCCATTCTTGCTGAGATCATTTCAAACATTAATTATGGTTCCCTGTCCCTGGTTTCTGTCCCCTCCCTGTACTGAGCCACTCTACAGAAGCCAGGAGAAGCGGGGTTGGGTGGAGCATCCCCTTTGGAGGTTGCACAAACACAATGCTGTGTCCCTCAGCTGTGGAGGGGCGACTGGCTAACAGAGTTAATCCAAAAGTTCATGGTAGAAAATACACATGTGGTGTGACTGTTTCCCTGTCCCTTTCATTGCTGTTTCCTGGGCATAGGGGCCAGACCTTTTGGTGAGGTGGGGGATCTAGGGAATAGGTGGACATTTTTTGTGGATCTCTGTTCCTCTTCCAGAGGAACTCCATCTCCTAGCATAGAATACTCATAGACTTTAAGGCCAGAAGAGACCATTGTGATCATCTGGTCTGACCTCCTGCACATCACAGGCCACCGAACCTCACCCACCCACTCCTGTTATAGACCCCTAACCAGTGGCTGATGTACTGAAGTCCTCAAATCATGATTTAAAGACTTCAGGTTTTAGAGAATCCACCATTTACTCCAGTTTAAACCAGCAAGTGACCCCCATGCTGCAGAGGAAGGCAAAACAAACAAACAAAAAACAAAAAAACCCAGGGTCTCTGCCAATGTTACCCAGGGGGAAATTCCTTCACAACCCCAAATAGATGACTAGTTGAACCTGGTATGTCAGGAAGACCCAGCAGTCAGACACCTGGGAAAGAATTCTCTGTAGTAACTATGGGCTTGTCTATATTACCCGCTGGATTGACAGGCAGTGATTGATCCAGCGGGGATTGATTTATCGCATCTAGTCTAGACGCGATAAATTGACCGCTGAGTGCTCTCCCATCAACTCTGGTACTCCATCAGGGCGAGAGGCACAGGTGGAATCGACAGGAGAGCATCAGCTGTCGACTTACCACAGCAAAGACACCGCAGTAAGTAGATCTAAGTATGTCAACTTCAGCTATGTTATTCATGTAGCTGAAGTTGCATAACTTAGATCGATACCGGCCCAGTGTAGACCAGGCCTCAGAGCCCTTCTCATCGAGAGCCCCTTTTCCAGCTATTGGGTATTTTTGCTATTAGCAGTTGCAGATGGGCCACATGGCACTGTAGGCAATCTTGTTGTACCATCCCTGCCAAAAACATATCAAGCTCAGTCTTGAAACAAGTTAAAAAACAAGTTTTTTGCCCCATTGTTCCCTTTGAAAGGCCATTCCAGAACTTCACTCCTCTGATAGTTAGAAACCTTCATCTAATTTCAAGGCTAAACTTGTTGGTGGCCAGTTTATAGCCATTTGTTCTTCTGTCCACACTGGGGCTTAACTTAAATAACTCCTTTCCCTCCCTGGTGTTTATCCTTCTGATGTATTTATAGAGAGCAATCATATCTCCCCTTCATTTGGTTAGATTAAACAAGCCAAGCTCCTTGAGTCTCCTCTCGTAAGATAGGTTTTCCATTCCTCTGACCATCCTAGTAGCTGTTCCCTGCACCTGTTCCAGTTTGAATGTCTCTTTCTTAAACATGGGAGACCAGAACTGGACGCAGTATTCCAGATGAGATCTCACTATCTCTACTGGAAATACCTTGCCTGATGCATCCTTAGATTGCATTAGCCTTTTCCACAACTGTACCACATTGGCAGCTCATAGTCATCCTGTGCTCAACCAATACACCCAGGTCTTTCTCCTGTTTTGCTTCAATCTGATATGTCCCCATCTTATAGCAAAAAGTGTTGTTAGTCCCTAAATGCATGAGTTTGCACTTTGCACTATTCCCATCTCTATTACTACAGTTTTCAATGTCATCCAGATCTTCTTCTATGTTGTTTTGGTCCTCCTCTGTATTGGCAATACCTTCCACCTTTGTGTCCTCCACAAATTTTATTAGCACACACCTACTTTTGTGTCAAGGTCATTAATAAAAATGTTAAATAAGATTGGTCACAAAACCAGTCCCTGAGGAATTCCACTAGTAATCTCCCTCCAGCCTGACAGTTCACATTCCAGTATGACCCATTGTTGTCTCCTCCTTAACCTGTTCCTTATTCACCTTTTAATTCTCATATTAATCCCCATCTTCTCCAATTTAATTAATTCCCATATGGATCTGTACCAATTGCTTTTCTGATATCCAGGCAAATTAGATCTACTGCATTTCCTTTGTTTAAAAAAATCAGTTGTTTTCTCAAAGAAAGAGATCCGGTTGGCTTGGCATGATTTACCTTTTGTAAAACCATATTGTATTTAATCCCAATGACCATTTACCTCTATGTTCTTTACTTTCTATTTCAAAATTTGTTCCAAGACTTTACATACAACTGAGGTCAAACTAACAGGTCTATAGTTTGCTGAATCACTTTTTTCCCTTTCTTAAAAATAGGTACTATATTAGCAATGCTCCAGTCACAGGGTACAGACCCGAAGTTTCCAGATTCATTAAAAATACTTGCTACTGGGCTTGCAATTTCATGTGCCAAGTCCTCTAACATTCTTGGATGGAGAATATCCAGCCCCCCTCCCACATTTGGTCCAATTAAGCTGTTTGAGTTTCATTTCCATCTTGGATGTGGTAGTTTCTACTTCCATATCCTCATTTTAACTAGCCATCCTGCCACTACCCCTAATCTCCTCATTGCCCTTATTAAAAACTGAGGCAGAGAATTCATTTAGGGGCTGGGCTATGCCTAGCTTATCCTTAATCTCCCCACTCATCCTCAGTGTTTAGCGATCCCACTTCTTCTTTCCTTGCTTTCTTTTTATTTATATGGCTGCAGCACCTTTTACTATTGGTTATAATTTCCTTTGCAAGGTCCAACTCTGCTTGGCTTTTGGCAGTTCTCACTTTATCCCTACAGTTTCTGACCTCCAAGGAGTAGATTTCCTTGCTTATCTGTCCCATCTTCTATTTCTTGTCAGTGTTTTGCTTTCTTTTAATAACCTGTCTGAGATGCTTGCTCATCCAGTTTGGTCTGCAACCCTTCCTTAAGAATTTTTTCCTCTTGTTTGGGATGCTGGCTTCAAATAGCTTCTACGACTTTGACATAAAGTAATTCCAAGCCTCCTCCACATTCACATCCAGTCCAATCCACCTCCCTAATTCCCTTAATTTTTTAAAGTTTTTTAAAGTCTCCCCTTTTGAAACATTTTAAAAACAACATTGCAGGTATCGTACCATTTTTATCCTCAGCTCCTTCTTCGTGGGCTGCACAAGTAGTCTGAAGGAAGGAGGCTGTAACAGTAGCATTCCTGGGATGCTAAAGGTACCAATATTGTGGGCTTTGGAAACATAATTACATTATATGGGGGATATTTCCCTCAAAGGAGAAATGAAATATAACGTTAGCCTTGTCTTTGACTTGCCACTACATTCTGAGGTTGACAGGGAAATTATTCTGTCAGTAGGGCAGGAACAGCACCTCAGAGATAGCAGAGGCTGATGGAGAAGGACCTTGGCAGACTTGCTGATTGTCATTGGCCGAAGGACTCAGGAACAGTTTGAGTTCTTTAGGGCAGGGGAGGATTGGACTCTTAGGCTGGATGGGGCACTGCTGAACTGGTTCATGGATCCTCAGAGGGAACAGGACCATGCACTTGTGCAGTCACAGGTACAACTGGTGGCAGGATGCTTTGGGGGCCTGCCCACTGCCATGGCCACTGCTTCTCTCCTGGAACAGGCAGCACCTCCTCCTCTTCTTCCTCCCGCTGGTCATCCTCCTCCAGCTGCTGCCCAGGCTGCTGCAGAAGCAGTGAATCCACCCATCCCCTTCCGCCAAGGGGGAGGAACATGCTGGACACCAGGCACATCATCCACTGGCACCCAAAACCCCTCTCAGGGGAAACCCCCAGAGCATGCAGGAGGGGAATGAGGTGACCTACCCAGTCCCTGTAGCTCAGTCTGTGTTTGACCCCAAACTCCATGCAGAAGACGTCCCCATTTCTCCCCCCCATACAACATTCCACAGCCATTCCCTGCTTGTTAGGGCAAAGGAGAGGGGAAGGGCAAGAGACAGTAATGTTTGCCCCCTTTTTCAGGGAATTTGAGCAGGTATTTGTTGATTTGTTCCTGTTGCAAATGGCTTTAGCTCTACAGTCAATGTATGTCTGTAAATAAAAGTTACTGTTCGCTTCACTTGTGTGTGCACCTTGCTTTCCGAGTAAAATCAATTTGATATTTCCTACACATTTGGGTTGGGTCAGCAGGATTCACAGTACATGATTGTGAGTTCTGTAAATGTGCGGTGCCAAAAAAACGCAATTAATTCTGTTCCTCCCCTGCCCCCTTCCACCCAGCCATGAATTTCCTACTGTTTTTGTTTTTAAAAAATAGAGTTTATGACAACAAAGTAAGCTGTGAAACAGCTGTTGCTGTCAAAAGCATCAGAATGCAAAACAGATGCTAACTGAAATGTCTTTATGGCTTTTTAAACAACTTAATTGACAATATAGATAAAGGAAACGAAAGGAAATGAGCAGTGACAAAATCTGATACTGACCAGTGCTTTTATGGTCCCTTCTGCCCTCACACCCACCAAAAGTTACCACTCGCAAACGTGGGAGTACTCATGAATAGCACCTGATAAGTTCTGTGGGCAGTGCTGTCAGAAAGCATTGTGAAGAAGGAATTATGAGGCCCCCCCCCTCCAAAAACCTTGCAGAACTGTTTTTAAATTACTTTAACAATGCTTAAGTGCATCCATAAAGCACCCTGAAACAGAACCTTTAACATATAACAAAAGTATTGCTCAATAATGGCATTAAAGTACAGACAGTCTCCACAGCTCAAAACTGTGGCCAAAGGTTTTAACCTTGAGGCCCCCTCAGCCACTTGTCTGCTTTCAGTTAGTATGTTAAGGTTATCTGCAGGAGATCAAATCCCATTGTGGTATGTCACAACACAAGCATGTAGCAATGCTCAATTGAGCTTTTGCAGCAGCACCATGGTGTCCCATGTCAACTTCTGGCTCCACCCTGATTCACAATGTGCGACCAAATGGCATCATGAATTTCCCTTGCCCACCGGGAACCAGGAACAGCGTGCATGTGGTGGGATCCATCTGCCTGTACAGGTATTGAAAAACAGATCTATCCTGGACCCACTTGCTTTAGCTTCACATATGTTGTGCAAGGCACAGAACACCACAATAATGTAAACCGCACTGGCTACGTTGACATCCAGACAGGTCTACAGGCATCGCCAACAAGTTTTCAGATGCCCAAAAGCAGACTCCACTACCATTTGGCAGCTGCTCAGTCTATAGTTGAATTCTCTTTTTCTTGGAT
The DNA here is from genome assembly GCF_965152235.1 of Eretmochelys imbricata. NCBI lineage: Eukaryota > Metazoa > Chordata > Testudines > Cheloniidae > Eretmochelys > Eretmochelys imbricata. The sequence continues at coordinate 250,637,788 of NC_135573.1, forward strand.
TGGCAATGTTGGGGTATGGCTTCATGGGTCATGTTAGGAGCCGGTATTTGGGGTCTTCCAAAATAACAGTGGGGACAGAAACACCATACAGAACCACATCAGTTGTGGAGAAAATAGTCCTTTCTTCTCACCTGTGGTACAGACCAACACCCTGGCATCAAAGACCTTTCCCAGGTGTCCAACATTGGTGTCCATGAACGGACCCCTGTGTGCCATGAAGCCTCAGAGAATTAGTGAATAGTAACTTTTTGGTCCACTTATTCACTTGCCCCTTCCGGTGGGCAAAGTATTGAGATGTGTGTTCCATCAGTGGCTCCTCCACAGTTTGGAAACCCCATCCTCTGAAATCCCACTATAATTTCAGAGGTGTCAGTTATGGCAACCCCCCATGGGTAGATGGCAGTATTGACAGCATTGCAAACCTGTGCAACCATCACCTCGACAATTGACTTCCCATCCCTGAACTGGTTTTCAACTGACTGGTAGCTGTCAGGTGTTGCCAGCTTCCAAAAGGGCAATAGCCAACTGCTTCTATACTGGTATAGGTTTCCAAAAAATAAGTGGTCAGGTGCTGGAGGGTTGGTGCAAGCTACTCACACAACTCAATGAAGGTCTGCTTCCTCATTTGTAAGTTATCATCCCAGGTTACTAAGAAGATGTGGTCCCACCACACCAAGCTTGTTCTATAGGACCTGAAGTTCCAGTCCACCCACTAGCACGCCATTGCAATCCAGGCATTCAACACATCTATTCCATGGGACCCCAGTGGATTTTCATTCACCCTCTTGGTCAGTTATCTTTGGCGTCTCAAACTTTTCTGGACCCATTCTGTCCTGTATCCAGTAGTGGTTCATAGGAACATTTGTTCCACAAGGAGTAGCAGGAGCAGAACCACATCATCATGGACTTGATCCATGTCTTGAAAGCAGTTTGACTGAAGGAAGAAATGTCCAGGAGCTGCTGTTGCCAAACATGTGAAGGCGGCATAATGTACCAGCAGCGCTCATCCAGGCAGATTCCAGAGTGTCTCCTGTGAGTCTGCAATACTGTCCCTGAAATGGTAGCACTATTATTTGTCCCAAAAAGGGGCAGTGTGGACATGCTTAAATGCCTGTGCACATCATACACCCATGCCCATCACAGTATATGTGGACACTCAGTGCAGGTGCGGGGTACAAGTATTATCAGCATATGGCCAAGTACTCAGGGACGTGTGCAAGTGTAGATATAGCCATAGAGTAACACATGCATAGTACTGGGGAAAGTTAGTATTTTCAAAACAGACATACAGTGGGTCCATGTGTCTCCAGACATGGAGAGATTTTTCTATGTTTTTTAATGTTATAGTGGAGCTATAGGGAGTTCAATATGTTTATATTTGAAAAGAATAGTTCATGTTACTGGCAAAAACAAACTGACCTGGGAGTTTCCTTTGTAGGGAATTAAAGGACCTCACAAAATTATTACTAGCTGGACATCTTCATGGTACTAGTGTGTTTTGCTATAAAGATAAAATATAGTAAAGGCTTCTAACATGGATTTGGCAAGCTCTCTGAAGGGAAAAAAGGTTCCCATTTGCAGATTTATCTTTTAAGCAAAAGCATAAAATTTAGCCATCATTTACCCTCAGTGTTGTCTGATAGTGTTTCCTATAATGAACACTGACAGTTCCATGATTAAATGAATGGTGTGTATTCTTGTTACTCAAGGGTTAAAGTAGGCCCCATAAATAAATTATGGATGCATTTTTAGAGCACTTTGCTAAGAACAAGAATGGCAGAAAATATCACAGGGCTGTCAAATCAGATTAAAGCCCATGTGCTCTAAGTAATCTGTGGGGAAAAGTAACAAACTGTATTTTTGTCACGTATTAAACATATTTTTCGAAAAAGCTGATTGGCTGAATGGATGTAAAAGTCCACAATGCTTTTCTCGCCCTCTCTCTCTCTCTCTCTGATAGGCCTAGCTTTAAAGTACTACTTACAAAATAACTTCAGTGAGCCATGTATCCCATATAGATGAAAAGAATCCATTAAGGGCTATAAGAGTAAGGAGAGCACTATTTTAAATGTAAACGTGTGCATAAAAAGCCACACAATCTATGTAAACTACCTTAGTAAAGTTTTCTACCCAATAGCTCAAGCTTGCCACTTATGATGCCTTGAAAACTGTCTTTACATCCTCTGCTGATTGCTCCATGGCATATGCTTGGGCAACTGAACAAAGGGTTCATTCCTGATCCTCACATGCTTTGGTCAGAAAAATCAACTACATCCCTCCAACAGACAGAACTATTGCTACAGAAGTCCCCAAGCTACATATCAGTTAAGATAAGGAACTAGAGTTTGAAAAAGGAATCCTACAAAAATGGAAAAGTATTATGTATACAGAACAGAATCCTATCACTCGTAAAACAAATAAAAACAAAACAAACACAATAGGGATGAGTGAATGGATTCAGGAAGAAAGGATAAGCAAATCTTCACCTCTGTCTGCTCCATGAGGCTCCGTAACATGTCTGTCTCTTTCCCATACCCTCAAACAGAACAATTACTTTTTCTAAAATTATATGGGGGTGTCAGAAGATCAGGAAAACTATGCTGAGGCCTAATGAGGTCTTCCAATCTCATGGCCTTACTGGGGTCAGAGGCAACAACGCACTTCAGATTTAAGGAAGATACAAAATTTGAATGTGATGGACAAGCAAAGTTCAACAGTCATAGAGAAAATGAGATAATTGGGAATCCTTGATGGAATATCACCTAAGATAGGGACTCTTGGAAGTCAGGAAATCTAAGGACGTGGTGATCAGACCACTTGTTGAACATTGAGTGTTACAGATGCCTGAAGGCCTAGTTGGGATCAGAAAGAGGAGCTGGAGATTCAAGGAAGGGAAAGGAAAAGATTTTGCTTGGATTGAGAGGAAGTATGGAAGGAGAGAGTGAAGTGTCAGATAAGTTAGAAACAAAGTTAGGGAGCAACAAAAAGGAGAACTTGAAAATAATTTTGGATAAGCAACTTTTGGAAAGTTGGTTGATTTCTGAACCTTCAGTATCCTCAAAGAAGCACTGAAAACAAGGGGCCGCTCTGAACAAGAACGCCAAATACAGGTCAAGAGCCAATTCTGAGGTAAATCCTGAGTAACTGTTAACTTCAGGGGAATTGCTTTGGATTTTCATTGGCAGGAGTGAGAGCAGAATTTGTCCTCACATATGTATAGTGGATACAACAAAAACCTTTGATCCAAACGCTCGAAAGATTTGAAATCCTTGTCTGAATCTGAACTTTCCCACAGTTTAGAGTGTTTGAATTCCACCTATTATAAGGTTTGAGTGGTGAATTTGTAACCAGATCTGAGGTTTTGGTTTGGGTCCATCACTATAAGAATAAAATCAAAACTCTTAAAGCAATTCACTTAGCTTTAAAAGATACCTTCCAAACAATGAGCCTGTATGTTGTCAATTACTTGCTTCCTTGTAAAGAAATGAATCCTAAAATTTTGGAAAAGTCAAAGAGAGAAAACCCCTAATGTTAGTTTATCTTGTAAATTGAAGCATTTGTTGAAGAAAAAGGGAAAGCTAAAAAAATAGTAAATAGCTTTCAAAAACTGAAGTACTCTGTATATCACTAGCTATAATAAAACTCCTTTTTCCTAAAGTCACTGTTCTAGTATAGTGTGTAAATTACATCTAATTTTGTTGCATTGGCCTCAATCTTGCAAACACTTGTGCGTGTGATTAATGAACACATACCTGACAAAAGTCCAAATGATTTCACCCAACGTTACTTACCTGTAAAAATGTTAGTGGGATTAGAGCCATCACCTGTAACTTTGCAGTACTTTAAATACACTGTCCCTGGATTCTCCCACTTTAGGATATAAATCTTGTTGCATACTAAGTTCAGATTCCAATGCTGCTTAATTCAAAGATCAACATAAATATCTGAAGCGCAAAGGTGAATAGAAATGTCAGTGTCTCCAAGATGAAACCTGATGTCATGGTATATAGATCATTTAGGCCCCCATCCAACAGAGCACTTAAGTAAGTGTGTGCTTAAAGTTAAAGACATACTTAAATGCTCTGTTGGATTGGGGAACAAGTAAGGTTACTGTGCTGCTTTCTATAATAAGATACAGACTTGAATCATATTTCGTTTTCAACCCAAAAGGACAGTAGCCATTACATCTTCCTTTCCTGTACCTTGAGACTTATAATTAAAAGCTTGCATATTTTCACATACTAAAAACCTACTGCCAGTTCAAATAATCCCAGTAAACAATTATTTTATATAACCATGAATATAAAAATTTCCACAGCACATATAATCAGATGTTTAAATACTAAAAATATGAACACAAAAAGGAGACTCTGAAATGCAAATAAATAAAAATGATCATTAACAAATGGCAACTAGTACAGTAAATGGCTGAGAATATTCAGCATTAACAGTGAAAAACATTAATTAACTAGCATCTCTTTAACATAGGGAAAAATCCTGCGTTAAAGTAATATTTTAATTATTTCAGCTGGCATTTTTCAGGTTATTTAAGGCAAATTCACATCACACAAACAGATTCTTCAAGTAATTTCTCTTGCAAACTTGTTAAAATATTAAAAATTTGCAATCTCCTAATCACCAGGAAGAAATGGAAAAAATATTGAAGTAAATGCTAGTGCACAAATACAGCAATGGCACAGAGAAACATGCAAGTTTTACTTAGAATGTGTAGCTCAGGTTAATTCAATAGTCGCCAGTATTCCTTTCCTTGTACTTACTAGAGGAAATACCCTGAATGCTGCACAGACTAAGGTCAAATGTTGAACTACAATCACTACCAAAGAAATTTATCAGCTATGAGAAAGGTAATAGCTTGGCATGGAAATGCAGACTACAATTCTAATTAGAGCTGGATGAAGCCCAGTTCCAAACAGATAAGTATTTCTGAACATCTTCAGCATTCAAATTTGAGTTGAATATCTCACAAGAATAGGCCACATTAGGACAGCAGCAGCCATGAGTTAAGAAGCAGAAAGTCACATCCTCACATGCCATCTAAATAACATCAAAACAGTGTAATAACATGCTGTGAAAAAGGCGCTCCCGACTTAATAGCACCTGCCATCACCAGATAAAGAAACAGATCTTAAGATGTTTACAGAAAACTTTGCTTGATAGCATTCTGTTTGGCAAGGAACCACTTATCAACAGATGTGATTGTGAAATCTACACTTCTTTATTGTTTTGCCTTTATGGTTCCTACTTCTCTATTGTTTATCTGTGTGGTTTCTGTCTGATTCTTTACTTGTTTCTGTCCGTTGACTAACTAATCTTGCAAGATTTAAATCAACTAAGGTGGTGGGGGTATGATGGGTTAAAGAATTGTTTCATGATGGGCTAGGAATGGTGAAAAATACTTTTTTGTAGTACTTTGGTTTAAAATTATTGGTTAAGGTCTAGCTAAGCAGGACTCAAGTTTTACTATATAAATTGGGGTCCAAAAGGAAGTTCTTTGGAACCTAACTCCGGGACACAGCCCAAGATCAGAGCTGCCAAACCTCAACAAGCAGCTGTCAACTATATCGTGCAGAAGCTGGAGTCCCTCGATGATCTAATCTTGACTGGCCACCAAGAAAAGTTCATCTGCCTTATTGGGAGTGGTGAGCACTGTATGCTTAGCATATGTATTCTGTTTTAGTAACAGTAAATAAACAGAGGTTAAGGATATTATTGTACAAGGCTCTTTCACTAGTAGAAGGCCCTGCAAACCCACAGAAGATTATGCCCTGAGCCCTAGGAACGGGGTAAAGGTGGGGACTGAAATTAACCAGGTTACTCCTTAAGCCCACAGAAGGGTGAAGCTTAGTGCCATACAGTGTGTGGGTAACAAACTACTCACAGTACGTAAGCTTAAACATGTGAGTGCATTTCTGTAGGCTTCAGAGGTTCCAAGGCCAGAAGGCACCACTGTGATCATCTAGTCAGCCCTCCTGTGTAACACAGGCCATTGGACTCTTCTTGTTTGAACTAGAGCAAAACTTTTAGAAAAACATCCAGTTTTGGTTTTAAAATGTCCATTGATGGAGAATCCACCACAGCTCTCAGTAATTTTTTCCAGTGGTCAATTAGCCTCACTGTTTAAAATTATTTCCAGTCTGAATTTGTCTAGCTTCAACTGCCAAACATTGGATCTTGTTATACGTTTGTCTGCTATATTGAAGAGCCCATTGTCAACTTTTTGTTCCCTATGTGGGGACTGATTGGTCAGCTGTTAAACTTTTTTGTTTAGCTGAATACATTGAGATGCTTGAGATTATCACATGGATTGTTCTAATCATTTGATCACTCTTGTGGTTCTTTTCTGAATTTAGGGCTTGTCTAAATGAGGAAATTTAGTGGCATAATTATGCTGCTATTGGGGCTGTTTGGGAATTTTTTGACAGAACATTTTTTCCATCAGAAAATGTTGATTTGTCGAAACCAAAATTTTGCAGAAATGTACTGGTTTTAATTAAACTTTCAATTTCAAAAGATTTTGGTTTTGTTCCTATGCAAAATGAAAATAATTTTCCAATCCTTGAAACTTTTCATGAAACAGAATTGTATTCCAGCCAGCCCTAGTCAGGCTAGGCAAGGCCGAATTCTCACTATTTAAAATGTGTATATCATGCTATAGATGAGCTAGTGCTTTACATAATGAGTAAAGATATGGCTGTTGCCCTTAAATGTTTTCCACAAGAAATGATATTAAGTGGGATGTGGGGAACCGAGGGAGTGAGGATGGAATGCCAAAGACTATGCTTGGGGTATTGTTTAGACTGAAAGCTCTTTGGGGCAGGGACTATCTTTTTGTGCTGTGTTTGTACAGTACCTACCACAGTGGGGTTCTGGTCCATGCCTAAGGCTCCTAGGCACAATGGTAATATAAATAATAATGGCTAGCTTCTTGGCTGGCATAGATTGACCCAGTGCCCTCCACAGCAGAAAGCATAAGCACCTACAGCTTCACTATAGAGCCAGGGCATCTGTCAGTGGGGGCTGGAACAACTCATACCCTAAGTGGTTTGGCACATAGGGAGGACTTGAAACACACATTTACCAGTGGGTTACACTTGAACAGCACAGTAAGCATCAGGTTAAGTTCCTAGCTTTTTGTTGTTGTTGTTAACTACATTGTTAATTTATTTTATCATTTTTGGGAATTAAAAGGTTGCTGTTTGAGGGAATTATAAAAAAGGTGGGGTTTTAGCAGAGATTTGAAGGATGAGAGAGAGGCTGGATGGCATACATGGGGAAACTTACCCAAATTTGATGGGTGCTTGGATTCAGAGTTTTAGTTTGGGCCCAGCTCTATTTCTGTAAATCGTTTCTAGCATTTTCAGTGTCAGTAACAAAAGGCCTTGGTGAGGAAGACATCAACATTATTTATCTGCACTTCAGGAACATTCTTTTAAACATATTAATATGCAAAGTCAGTTGAGACAAGGTTTTCAGGTGATTACTGATTTTGTTGCCTTTTTTCCATACCCATCTCAGACACCTTAAAAGGGGCTTGATTTTAAGATTCCTATAGGTGACTCAAGTCAGTTACCAAAAAAGTGCGGCACTTTTGAGAGTCTTATCCTAAAGTAGGATTTTGGGAACATGCTAGGAATGAAATATGATATTTGTGCATAGCTGTCATTTAAGACGGAAGCAGATGTCTAGTGATGTAGCACTGCAAAGTAATGACTAAAGGCTAAGTGTATCATTTACTACCACGTGGAATGTTGTACAAGCTAAAGTGTGCATTTATGTGCATGTGATTGTAGCTTGCATACTAAGGATATAAGGCCTAATGACAATATAGATAATGGAAAGCCTCTTTTAGCTAAGAGTTAGAGGGCTGTGATTTTTCAGGAGTTCTGATGCCTTGGACAACATGAAATTCAAATGGTCATGGAGTCATTGTGACATTCCCCAGGGTGCAATCTGAACTGCCGTGTCCCTTTAGCTCTCCTGCCTGAGATGCTTTTTACACTGTTTTGCTGGTGAACAGCAAACCCTTCCAGGTTCTGCTCACTGCCATAAGCATGTATAGTTGCTCCCAGATGAGTACATGAATGCTATACTCAGACATCCATGAATTGTATACAGGGTGACACCTGCATATCCCTAGTCCCAGCCTTGCTCCCCAGAAATGTGCATCTTATACTGTTCAGTACCCTCCTGGACAGTATAAGCTCATAGATAGTCTGTCATTCCAACACCGGGAATGATTATTCATCAGCCTTTGTTATCTCAAGAAGAGGTTTCCCAAACACTTCAATCAAACACACTGGTTTAGATAAAACTATAAAACAAGTTTATTAAGTAGAGAAAGATAGATTTAAAATGATTACAATTGTTAAGGCAAAAAACTCAGAATTGGTTACAAAAATATAAAAGGATAAATACGTAAGCTAATTCCTAAACTTTACCAAGCTAACAGGCTTAAAAGCAAAAAAGTTTGTCTCTCCATGAGCTGAAATACATTTCACAGGCTGCGTCCTTTTCCAGCCTGGCACCACTCCCCACTTTGTTCAATACTTTGAGAGTTGTTGTCATGAGCAGAGATAAGGAAGGAGGAGAGACGTGGCTAGGGACATGGGTGTTCTCTGCCTGAAAATGTTTGATTTTCAGTTTTTCACTGATAATCTGTAAAAAGTCAAAGACAATTTTAGGTTAAAAAAAAATTGTAGAAATCATTTCCCAAGCAGCCCTAATTATCTATATCTAATCTATATCTATTAAGTATTTACAAAGATCAGTACTCTATCCTGGTGCTCAGCTCCAGCCCCTCTGTACTCCATTGGTGGTGCCAAGGGGATAAAAAGCTGCCTTAACAGGGCAGCCCAGGATTCCCTTGATGATGTAGGGGGAATCACAAGGTGGCAGACAGACAGCAATGTCTCCACCCCCAAGAGTATAAGGCATACACAGACAGAATGGGAATGGAACCAGAGCACATTATACTCCAATGATTCCCAACTAATGGGCTAGTTCCTGGAAGACTTCTCTAGAACCCGTAATTTACAGCAGGCCTTAGCGTCAAAAATCAGAGGAGTGGAAAGGTAGTTTAAGGTTTGACTGGACTCAGGGATATGGCTCATAGAGTTGAAAAGGGCATTAATTAGGGAGACACAATTAATATTAACAACAATGGGGATGGACTGCAATCCAAAATAGGGAACGAATATTTAGATAACATAGATGTATTCAAGTTGGCAGGGCCTGATGAAATTCTCCCTCGAGTATTAAGGAATGAGTTGAAGTAATGCTGGAAACATTAGTGATCATCTTTGAGAGCTCATGAGAATGGATGAGGTCCCAGAGGACTGGAGAAGGGTAAACATAACACCTATCTTTAAAGAGGGGAAAAAAGAGGACCCAGGGACTTGCAGGCCAGTTGGCCTAACTTTCATACCCGGAAAGCTACTGGAACAAATTATTAAACGAACTATTTGCAAGCTCCTGGAGGAAAATAGGGTTATAGGTAATGGCTAATGTAGATTTGTCAAAAAGAAACCATGCCAAACCAACCTACTTTTTTTCTTTGACAGAGTTACTGTCCTAATGGACACAGGAAAAGCTGCAGATGTGATATATCTTGATTTAAATATGGCTTTTGCTACAATCCCACAGGACAGTCTCATAAGCAAACTAGGGACATGTGGTGTAGATTAAATTAGCATAAAGTGGAGGCACAGTTGGTTGAAAAGACCGTACTCACAGAGTCAGCCTGGGATGATATATCTACTGGGGTCTCGCAGGGGTCAGTCCTGGATCCTGTACTATTCCATATTTTCATTAATGTCTTGGATAATAGAGTGAAGAGTACGCTTATAAAAGTTTCAGATGACAGCAAGTTGAGAGGCGTTGCTAGCACTTTAGAGGACAAGATCAGAATTCAAAACAAGCTTCATAAATCAGAGAATAGGTCTGAAACCAGGAGGATTAAAATTAATAAAAAGACAAATGCAAAATACTACACTTCAGAAGGAAAAATCAAATGCCCAACTACAAAATGGGGAAGAATTGGTGAGGTGATAGTACGGATGGAAAGGATCTGGGGGTTCTGGTGGATCACAAATTGAATATGAGTCAACCATGTTGTGAAAAAAGTCCAATATAACTCTGTGGTTTGTTAACAGGAATGTTTTATGCGTGACACTGGAGCTAGTTGTCCCAGTCAATTCCGCAGTGGTGAGGCCCTGGCTGGAGTACTGTGTCCAGTCCTGGGTGCCACACTTCAAGAAAGATGTGGACAAATTGGAGACAGTCCAGAGGACAGCAACAAAAATGATAAAAAGTTTAGAAAATGTGCCCCATGAGGAACAGTTAAAAAAACTGGGCATGGTTAGTCTTGAGAAAGTAAAACTGAGGGGGGACCTGATAGTTTTAAAAGATGTTAAGGGCTGTTATAGATTCATAGATTCTAAGGCCAGAAGGGACCATTGTAATCATCTAGTCTGACCTCCTGCATAACACAGGCCATAGAACTTCCCCAAAATAATTTCTAGACCAGATCTTTTAGAAAAACATGCAATCTTCATTTAAAAATTGTGAGTGATGGATAATCCATCACAACCCCTTGCAAATTGTTCCAATGGATAAATTACTCTCCTCACCATTAAAAACGTATACCTTATTTCCATTATAAAGAAGATGGTGATCAATTGTTCTCCATGTCTGCTGAAGGTAGGGCAAGAAGTAATGGGCTTAACCTGAAGCATTGGAGATTTAGGCTAAATATTAGCAAAATTTCCCTAGCTATCAAGATAGTTAAGCACTGGAATAGTCTTCCAAGGGAGGTTGTGGAATCTGTGTCTTTGGAGATTTTTTATGAATGGGTTAGACAAACACCTGTCAGGAATGGTCTAGCTTTACTCGGTCCTACCTTAGCACAGAGGGCTGGACTAGATGACCTTCTGAGGTCTCTTTCAGCCATATATTTCTATGATTCTATGCTATCTTGCCTTTTCAGCATGTTCTGTTCTTCAGTGCCTCACAGCAACAAGACTCTTGCCTCAGTTCTGGTATCCTGCACAACAAAAGCAACAGTGAGATTCTAATTTTCCAAGCAGGTTATCCTTTTCTAGGCCACTCTGCCCAGACTCCATTCAGAGATATAGTGGCTGGCTTTGTTGGTGTTTGGGGGCCTTTTTGGAACTTACAAATTACTATATCATATTAGACAAAATTACCACATTGGATCAGACCTATCTAGTCAGGAATCCTACAGCATCTAGTACCGGATACTTCAGAAGAAGACATAAAACTTGCAAAATGTACCTAATTATGTAATACTATATCGCAATTTCTTCTTGATCCCAGCTGGAGATCATCTTTTGCCCTGAAGCATAAGAAAGAGAGAGTTGCACACACCCTTTTCAGAAAGTCCTTTTCTTCTTAAGTCTGCTCAGCCCTCATCAACTGCCACTCCTTACTTTATTTTTAGTTTTCTAAGATGCTTTCCCATTATGGCATTCCCATTTGGAATCATCTCAGCAAAAGGCATGTATGCTTGACTTGGACAGGGTCATTTCCCTCTTCTCTACTGAATGATAAGCTCATCTCTGGCAACCAGGATGAACTGCAAAGATAGCTCAACCAGGTCAGGCAGCGATACTCATTGGAAATTACATTTTTAAATTGCTTTCTTACCATTTTTACCTAAGGAAGAGAATTTACAGTCAAATTATTATGAATCTGAACACTAATGACCTTTTACCAGCCCTCTAAAAAAGAGAAAGAAATACTAAAATGTGAGCTGAATCCCTAATATATAATAAACTATATATTCAAAAAGCAATGTAGATACAAAATTCAAAGCAATCTTTTTTTCAACCCATATTCCCAGCATGTAGACCAATGCATGTAACATTTACATCTATGTAAAAATATTTTACAAAGAATAAAGTATTTAGGGGGTGAATCAGAGCTCTTTGATCCCAATCAGCTTTAACCCTTTATTGAATACAGAGTAGCAGCTGTGTTAGTCCGTATTTATTCTCAAAAAGAAAAGGAGTACTTGTGGCACCTTAGAGACTAGCCAATTTATTTGAGCATAAGCTTCGTGAGCTACAGCTCACTTCATTGGATGCATAAAAGTGGAAAATGCAGTGAGGATATTTTTATACACACAGACCATGAAAAAATGGGTGTTTATCACTTCAAAGCGTTTTCTCTCCCCCCACCCCACTCTCCCGCTGGTAATAGCTTATCTAAAGTGATCACTCTCCTTACAATGTGTATGATAATCAAGGTGGGCCATTTCCAGCACAAATACAGCAGGATTGTCTGGCTATGTAGACTCCCCACTCAGGCCCTACGCTACCAGCACTCCCAGCTATCTTCGAGACACCACTGACTTCCTAAGAAAACTACGATCCATCGGTGATCTTCCTGAAAATACCATCCTGGCCACTATGGATGTAGAAGCCCTCTACACCAACATTCCACACAAAGATGGACTACAAGCCGTCAGGGACACTATTCCCTATAATGTCACGGCAGACCTGTTTGCTGAACTTTGTGACTTTGTCCTCACTCATAACTATTTCACATTTGGGGACAATGTATACCTTCAAATCAGCGGCACTGCTATGGGTACCCGCATGGCCCCACAGTATGCCAACATTTTTATGGCTGACTTAGAACAACGCTTCCTCAGCTCTCGTCCCCTAATACCCTTACTCTATTTGTGCTATATTGATGACATCTTCATCATCTGGACCCATGGAAAAGAAGCCCTTGAGGAATTCCACCATGATTTCAACAATTTCCATCCCACCATCAACCTCAGCCTGGACCAGTCCACACAAGAGATCCACTTCCTGGACACTACAGTGCTAATAAGTGATGGTCACATAAACACCACCCTATACTGGAAACCTACTCACCACTATTCCTACCTACATGCCTCCAGCTTTCACCCAGACTACACCACATGGTCCATTGTCTACAGCCAAGCTCTGCGATACAACCGCATTTGCGCCAACCCCTCAGACAGAGACAAACACCTACAAGATCTCTATCAAGCATTCTTACAACTACAATACCCACCTACTGAAGTGAAGAAACAGATTGATAGAGCCAGAAGAGTTCCCAGAAGTCACCTACTACAGGACAGGCCCAACAAAGAAAATAACAGAACACCACTAGCCATCACCTTCAGCCCCCAACTAAAACCTCTCCAACGCATTATCAAGGATCTACAACCTATCCTGAAGGATGACCCATCACTCTCACAAATCTTGGGAGACAGGCCAGTCCTTGCCTACAGACAGCCCCCCAACCTGAAGCAAATACTCACCAACAACCACATACCACACAACAGAACCACTAACCCAGGAACTTATCCTTGCAACAAAGCCCGTTGCCAACTGTGCCCACATATCTATTCAGGGGACACCATCACAGGGCCTAATAACATCAGCCACACTATCAGAGGCTCGTTCACCTGCACATCTACCGATGTGATATATCCCATCATGTGCAAGCAATGCCCTCTGCCATGTACATTGGTCAAACTGGACAGTCTCTACGTAAAAGAATAAATGGACACAAATCAGATGTCAAGAATTATAACATTCATAAACCAGTCAGAGAACACTTCAATCTCTCTGGTCACGCAATTACAGACATGAAAGTTGCGATATTACAACAAAAAAACTTCAAAACCAGACTCCAGCGAGAAACTGCTGAATTGGAATTCATTTGCAAATTGGATACAATGAACTTAGGCTTGAATAGAGACTGGGAGTGGCTAAGTCATTATGCAAGGTAACCTATTTCCCCTTGTTTTTTCCTAACCCCCCTCCATTCCCCGCCCCCCCCCCCCCCCGTTCCTCAGACATTCTTGTTAAACCCTGGATTTATGCTGGAAATAGCCCACCTTGATTATAATACACATTGTAAGGAGCGTGATCACTTTAGATAAGCTATTACCAGCAGGAGAGTGGGGTTGGGGGAGAGGAAACCTGGATTTGTGCTGGAAATGGACCACCTTGATTATCATACACATTGTAAGAAGAGTGATCACTTTAGATAAGCTATTACCAGCGGGAGAGTGGGGTGGGGGGAGAGAAAACCTTTTGAAGTGATAAACACCCATTTTTTCATGGTCTGTGTGTATAAAAATATCCTCACTGCATTTTCCACTTTTATGCATCCGATGAAGTGAGCTGTAGCTCACGAAAGCTTATGCTCAGATAAATTGGTTAGTCTCTAAGGTTCCACAAGTACTCCTTTCCTTTATTGAATGTAACTCATACCCACTTTACCTGACACCACAGAATTGGGCTCGTTGAATCTGCATATAAGGAGGACTATATTCGTGTAGCCTGCTTGTTAAAGCTCAGCGGAAAGGAGCACAGCAGGAAAAGTAAACAGGAGAATGTAATAACATGTATATTAAAGTTGGTCACCCCTGAGCACAAAGACTGCAACTGATCCTAGTCCTTGTGTTGGCACACTTTTTATAATAAAGAGAACACCATCTATTGAACTCACCTATGATCCCCGGGAAATTGGAATGGGTTGTTAATTTGTCATATTGAGTTTTTCCATCCTTAATGTTTATGCTATTTAAAGCTTGCTTCCTCTTTGTATTAGAGTGATCTCATAAATAAGACTGTAGGAACTTCAAGGGAAGATAAATGTTTCTTTTACTCAAACTGTGATAGAGATCCACCCAGATATTATACTGTAGGTATATAGGTATATATATATAGCGGCTGAGCTTTTCATTTTATATATATATTTTTCAACAAGAAGACACTATATCTGAAACAATAAAGAAAATTTTTGAAGTCTTCAGAACAACTGAACAATCATCAATTAATCAGTTCAGTCTAGCATGGATTTTTTAAATTTGTGAATCATTTCAGTGCTGGTAAAAGCAGTTGTGTTCATAGCCCTGTAAACTGATTTTCTGCTACTTGCAAAAAGAACAGATTCAGTATTAGCAAGAGACAATGCAAACTTCCCAACACGGCTTCAACAGCATTCTTGCCAAGACCAAGTTGGGGTGAAAGGGTGGTTTTGGCATCTCTCGGGAGACTCCAAGTGAAAGCTCCCATGCAGGCCCATTGACAGCAATTGCGGGCCCCAGGGCAGAATAGTCAATGGGCCCCCAGGCCTGGCGTGGCATCGCCACATGGGTGCGGAGCTGGACCACGTGCGGCGGCTGGCACACGCAGGCACAAGCCGCACCCACGCAGACGTGGTCCACATGACATTTGGGCGGTGCTGCGTCGGTGCTGGCTGGTGCCCAGCAAGCTGCTGCCAGCTACGCTGCTGGACGCGCTCTTCCGGCCTGGCCAGGGCTTCCACATGCCTGCCCAGCTGCCTTTGCCGGTACCACCCCGCATGTGCCTAGAAGCCCTGGGGCCCGCCCGGGTGATTTAAAAGGGTCCAGGGCTGCTGGCCAATGTTGCCATTATTGCGGCAGCAGCAGTGGACAAGGCCCCCTGGATCCTTTTAAATCACACAGGCCCCTGGGCAATTGCCTCCTCTGCCCCCACCCCGTCGGCGGGCCTGCTCACATGTGATGTAGACACATATTCACTAGGAACTGGATTGACACCACTAACTCACTCTACATAGACAATGAATAGCCCTCAGACAGTAACAATACTTTGGTTCAGATCAGTTTGGGCTGGCTTCAAGCTGGTTACTTGGAGGTGACAGACTCCATAGCCAATTACCACCCCCCTGAGCTATCCAGTCTCCCGTTAAACTAGTTATGAAAGAACAGAATAATCCAATTCATTAGATATTCAGCGAGTTTATGATCATCATGTAGGCTTTGAGATTATGCAGCATACATGATACATATGAAAAGATGTGTTGGAATGTCACCCCCATGCTTGAATATATTTGTCCGCAAATGCTTCCATGATTTATAATGACCAAAGTAATGAAATCCCAAGACCCCCTCATTATCAACAAATAATCTTAATAAATGACCTGAATTTTATTGAACTTTGTTGACTGAATTCCAGAGCTATGGCCCATTAACAATAGCTTAAAGAGAGGAGGGGGACAGCTATGATGTATAGACATTGATGAAGGCACAATCTACCTATCACATTCATTCAGAGATAATCCTATTATGGAATGTAGTAAATCTGCAAAATGCACTTTCTAGTTTGAATGTGAGGTATAAAAAAGATCAAGAGGGACAATTCACACTGGGGGGGGAAATTCTGTGCAGAGATTTTAACATAGTGGGTTCTAACTACCAAAGTCTCCTGATTTATTCTTTTAACTCTCTCCTTTTCATAAAATATGAGTTACATCTTCACTATGGGATTGATTCTCCACTGGCATCGAAACTCTGCTCTTGAGCACAGGGGAGTGGGAACCACTCGGGTCAGTTGTAGCTCCTCGGGTCTTAGTCATCCAATGCTCAAGACTCAGGGGAACACCTTTAAGTTATGCCACTGATATGAGGTGTCTCTGGGACCTCTTGTCAGTGGAGAAGCAGGAGTACTGGAGTCTTGCGCTGCTGTGCGCCCTCCCTTCTCTACTGCTTCCTGGCGCCTGCTGCCAACATGCCCCTTCCCTGCCCTTCCTTTCCAGGGAGGGTGTTCTGGTGCTGGAGGTGGTGAAGCCAGTAGCAGAGTGGTCACAGGAGACAGCAGAATCACTTCTGACACTGTTACACTGGCAGAGATTTCCCCTTACACAGTGAGCATCCTCCAGAGGCAAGCTACTGCTGCTGTGGGTTTGTATGGCACAGAATGAACAGAGAATCCAGTCCTCTATAACTCTCCATACATGATATTGCTGGACTTGTGTGATACCCACTGTGATATACATAGAGTATTATTGCTTTTAAAGGGTCATTTGCAATCCCATGAATTTATAGGAGCTTTCGGTGCACCCAAGATGAGTGTATACTGCCAGCAATGTGGTCTTGCTGAGCTGTTTCCTCTCCTCATCCCACTTCCAAACCTACATCTATGGCACTCCCTATGAATGGAATACCCTCCTGATCCCAGCTCACCAAGCCAGCACCCTCTCTTCATTCAAGTCCATCCTAACAGTTAACTTCTTCCACAACAACAACTCCCAATACCACCACCACCAAACACACCGTCCAAGGGCCAGAGCCAACAACCACTGAATTTAATGGCTGCATGTCCATTAACTTCAGTTTGAGCCCTGGCTCCAGCCCCATGTTATTCACTCCTGGATTTCCAACTTTGTCCTCTCTTCTTGTGTCTGTCTCATAGCTTGAAAACACCTTTGGGCAGGTATAGTCTTCACTTTGTGAACATACTCTCAGTGCTTAACAATTAACAATTAATAAACTAATGACAATAAGATGGTATAATACAAATCTACTGGTTTATGCTCTTAACTTTTATTTTTCCTGTTCAGGAACTTTTGTATCATGTCTTTTACATTATATTTTTAGTTCCAAGACATCATAAACGGTTAAGTTTACAATAATCCATAATTATGGGAAACCAAGGCACCTATGCCAGAGTAACAAGATTAATACGTTTTTGACAGAATTTAATAATATGGTTTTATAATATTTAATTTTGTTCCTAAAATCTCTCTCAGCGGGAAACTTTTTTTTTTTTACTTACCTAAACATTATTGCTTTAAAACAATTTAATTCATATTTCCTGGCACAAAGCATTTATTATGCAGGCTTGTTGGGAACTGATTTTTATAGGATCGTGAAAGGATTAACTTCAACTTAATTTGGACATTCAACCAATTTTGACAAGTATAGCTCTCTGAACCTGGGCTAATAACAAAATCCTTAATTCATTTTCCTGTTTTAAATGCCCCGAGCGCTTTAAAATCTTGATTTATATGTTGCTTTGGCTAACACAAAATGTTGTTGCTTTTGTTTTCACTCATGAAATGAAGAACACAACAATCAGTGGAGCTGACAACATTTTCCACTCTCCTTGGGCCAAATTACATCCAACTGGGATGAAAAATCAGAGAAGAATATAGCCCCCTCCTCATATAACAGAGTCCAGCCTATTAGCCAAAAGTTTAATGTAATACTCCTGCCAAACATTCTAATCATTGCACTGTGGGGCAGAAAACACTAATGTAAAACTATACATGTGTGCTACTATGAAGTTATCTACAATGCAGCAAAATCTGTATCCATTATGATACACACCATTGAGCCTGCAAAGCGCTTTCTAAAAGAAAAGAGAGACCTGTGTCTCTTCACAGTTGTCATATGGGGCAGAAAATTTAATTTCAGCTCAGATCCGGTCCAGTTTTGTTGTGACTGAGCATTTTGGTACCATTTGATGGTTGTTTGGTGGCCCATGTGAAATGACTGGGGTGGTCCCATTCCAGTAGATCACTCATTGGTACCTCTGATTAGATTCTCAAGGGGTATTCTCAAGGATGAAAGGGGTATAAAGGCTGAAATTGACTAACCTGATAGCAGGGCAGGGGTCTGACTAATCTGTGGGACAAGAAAGAGACAGTTCCCAATGAATCTGACTGTGCATAAATACTACATGCATTACCCAAGATACTGTAAAAATCTGAACAAATCCACTAAGTGTGCAGTTTATATATAAATGGGATTTATAACTCTACTTTCAGTTATAGAAAACTACTGGCAGATGCGAAACACCGGATGTGAATCACAGTTACAAATAAAACCACAAACCACAACGCAGTATTTTGCAGATCATACCTACTGCTGATCTACCCCTCTCTATATTAATCTAGCATATAGTTAACATTGTCCAAAAATAGGCAAAGGTAAAGAAGAAAAAGGGATTGGGCAAAAGAAAATAAATGTACATCAGATTGTCCAGTGATCAATGATCAAACAGTAGAATTTTCACTAGTGATAAAAATTACCTGCAATCCTTCACTACTGCTTACCTGTCAAGATGCCATTGTCTGTTCCAGAGACTTTCACTCCACTTGCAGTTATTTTCTAATCAACTTCTATAGAGCAGTGACAGATAATCTTCCATTAGGTCACTGTACTTCCACATTCTAAACTAACAGAAACTGTGTGATAAAATGGATGATCCAAAGTCACTATGCAGTTACTGTGATCACCATTCATAAACTTTGCAAGTATATAACGTTAACACAGTATTTACTTGCAGTGATACCATTTTAAAGATTTTAGTGACATCCACTGTACATAGTCACATGTTCTAACAATCTCATTCAGAGTTCCAAGCCTGTGGGTGCTGGACTGCAAGAATTAGAGAGACAGAGGAGTTCGTGAATCAACAGGACAAGAAAGAGGTAAGCTAGAAAAACAAATCAGTGTGAGGAAAAATAATTGGCCCTTTATCAGAATGTATCTGAACATGTTTGGCTAGAAATTTTATGAGAGAAAACTTTAATAAGAGCATTTGTCTAAGTAGGGTGCAAAAATACAAAAACAAGTACCAAACTTTTTTCCAACCCCATAAAATATTTGACTGAGATCTAAATTTTGGTTGCAGCTTTATATCACTTCTGTTTTAATACAATCCTGTTCACACATTCCTTACAGCAATCACACATTTCTCCTGTAACATACTTTTAACAGAAGTGATACTGATCAACATGAGATTTTTGGCAATGCTTGGCACTTCTTAAAGCCTGCATGGGCACACAAGGAGGGGATTCCTTCTGCTCATATTTGAGAAACACCTTTATACATAGTTAGCCAACCCTTCAGAAACTTTTTGCATATTTTGAAGGCTCTCATTAACAAATAGGCTTCTGAAAACCATCCTGCCTGGGTGCCCTGAAACACAGTAAAAATGAAGGTATGGGATGCCAACAAAAGTGAAAAACTGATTAATAAAATCCTTGCAGATGGGTAGGTAACTTAACAAGTGAAGAGCAGAATCATCTCATTATATCTGTTCAGAGAATTCGCTGTGTGTACGTCTGCGCTTTCTTTTCAGGTGGGTTGAACTTTCAAGTTAGCAGTATACTAATGAGTCTGGTGGTACCTTAAAGACTAACAGTTAAGGTGCCACCGGACTCCTTGTTGTTTTTGTGGACACAGACTAACACGGCTACCCCCTGATACTTGTCAGTATATTAATGTTATTATTAAAACTGCACAGGACTCTTCCAAAGCCAATATATATTTTAATTATGGCCACTTCTGTTTAAGCTTTCTATTGTATTTTAACATCTTTGCTTCTTGGCTTACTACTAAGTAGTATGAAGGTCAGGGCTTAATGTAGACTTGCAGTAAATTACACTTCTTCAATTGCACTTTCAATACAGCTCCGTCGAAAGTCTTCTAGAAAAACTGCCATTCCCACGAATGACACATTTCATATGCTGCCTGGTCTCATTCTCACTAGGGTCCATTCAAGGCTCGCATTCAGAAAATGACTCAATTAGTGCAGACTTACAGATGCTTCTGTGGGAGATTTGTGAGGAAAAATACCAGTAGATAAATTTATGTCTTTCTTTAGCTCAGACGAGTTCAGCTAGGATTGCGCAAAGTGATTTCACTTAATTCATAGGGTTTTTTTTTTTTTTCAAAGCAGGCAGCAGGTGAATAATAAAGGGTCATCTCAGCAATGCAAAAATTGGAACAAAAAAGTAAGTGATTCTCATTAAGGTGGTTCAAACTTGAATAGATTTGCAAATATCTTTGCAAATAAAAGGGCACTGATTTGTGAGGTCATATTGTTTATTCAGGGCCAGTTTTCACACAACTACTGTGTGAAAATGCTAGTGAATCCCAAAAGTTTCATGAATTTTGGTGGAACTTATGATCATCTATCCCAAAATTCATACCAGAAAAGTGTTATTTGTTATTCTCCTGTTTGAAAAGGTTAACTCATCCAGTCTGGGAGCAGAAATAATATGTAACTTAGAAGACAGACCACACAGCATCCATAATGAATGGTGGATACTAGAAGTGAACAATCCAACCAATCCATAGTCTAAAAAATGTTGACCAGAACTATCTGACAAAAACTTATATTGATGAATAAAATTGATCAGTTCACAGACTATTCACTAGACAAAAATGGGAATAAATTTGTAATGAATATAGTTCATTGTGAATAATTCAACCACATCTTTTTGCCATAATGAAGTCAGCATTTTCCCACAATTGCCACATAGTGGTATGTGACGTATTATAATTTTTCCCTCTGCAGTACTTTGAATAAGTATTAACTGTGTGGTGTGCATTGGTAAATGTTTACATTTTAATGGTAACCACTGCAGAGTACCTGTTCATGGTAAATTGGAAAACAATTCAAATGCCACACTGGTAGCACAGCACCAATGTAGTGAGCTACTATCATTGGTATAAACATTGAATCAGACACTTGGCTGGTGTAAATTGGCACAGTTCTGCTGATTTCAATGGGGCTGCATCAATTAGCACGATTTGAGGATCTGTCTCAAGAGCAACCTTGGAATTCCCCAAGAAATGAATATAAAGGGGCAATTTAAAGGTAGCAGATTAGGGTCATGGGAGTAAGTGAAGAGGATCAGACTGAATAAAAATGACACTCTTCCCAAACTTCACATAAAACTCTAAGTGAGCCAACCCTTTTATTGAGTTGTGAAATCGGTTGGTTCTAAACTCCCATCCCCAAACTCTTATTTTGCACTTTTATCCATGTCCATATTTGACCACAAAGTAGGAGCACTGATATATGAAAAAGCTGCTCTAATAGCATCCTCTATTTCTTTTGTAAAGCAGGAGCTCCTGGAAATCAATCCAGTTTTCCAGACTCTATTTGTATGAGTAGTCTGAACTTGTGTGATCTTTTTCAAACCACACCAATCACCCATCATGAATAAGCAGAATCTTCTCATTCATATGTAAAATTCACATTTTGATATTGATTGAAGCTCTATTTAGAGTAGCCCCCAGTGGTTCAGTCCTGCAAATATATTAGTGAGAGCCTCCTCTTAGATATCTGTAAACATATGCAAGGAGTTAAAGGAGTAAGCAGGGAGAACTGGAAATATTACATCATAATTTAATTTATGTGCTAACTGGCATCACAGAGACTCAGTGGGATAAATCTTATTATTTAAACATAGAAAGAAGTGTGAACAAAGAGGACACAGGGAATTATAGACCAGTCAGCCAGCTTTGATACCTGGAAAGCTACTGGGAAAATGTATTAAACAACAAATGTGTAAGCACCTAGAGGATAATAGGGTGAGAGGAATAGTCAGCCTGAATTTGACAAGAAGAAATCATGCCAAACCAACCTAATTTTTTTCTTTGTCAGGGTTACTGACCTATTAGATAGGGATGAAGACATGATATATAAGGCTTTTGACACAGTCCCACATGATATTCTCATAAGCAAACTTGTAAATTTTGTCTAGATCAGTGGTTCTCAAAGCCGGTCCGCCGCTTGTTCAGGGAAAGCCCCGGCGGGCTGGACCGGTTTGTTTACCTGCCGCGTCTGCAGGTTTGGCCGATTGAGGCTCCCACTGGCCGTGGTTTGCCGCTCCAGGCCAATGGGGGCTGCGGGAAGGGTGGCCGGCTTTGAGAACCACTGGTCTAGATGAAATTAGTATAAGGTGGGTGCACAACTGGTTGAAAGACAGTACTCAAAGAGTAGTTATCAAAGGTTTGATGTCCGTCTGGGAGTATGTATTTAGTGGAGAAGCACAGGGATCCATCCTGGGCCTGGTATTATTCAATATTTTCATTAATGACTTCAGTAAAGGAGTGGAGATCAAGATTATAAAATTTGCAGATGACACCGAGAAGAGGTTGCTAGCGCTTTCGAGGACAGGATTAGAATTCAAAATGAGCTTGACATATCCGAACTGGTCTGAAATCAACAAAATGAAAACTGAATACAGACAAGTGCAAAGTACAACAGTGAGGAAAGAAAAAAATCAAATGCACAACTACAAAAGTGGGGATGAGCTGGCTACGCGGTAGTACTGCTAAAAAGGATCCGGGGTTATAGTAGATCACAAACTGAATGCAAGTCAGCAGTGTGATGCAGTTGTAAAAGATTCTAATATCCTTCTGGGGTGTACTAACTGGCGTATCTTACGTATGACTCTAGAGGTAACTGTTGCACTCTATTCAGCACTGGTGAGGATTCAGCTGGAGTACTGTGTCCTGTTCTCGGCACCATATTTTAAGAAGATGTGGACAAATTGGACAGAGTTCAGAGGATAGCAATAAAAATGATAAAAGGTTTAGCAAATATGACCTATGAGGAAAGGTTTGAAAAAGTGTCATGTTCAGCCTTGTGAACAGAAGGCTGAGGGGCGGATCTGATAACAGTCTTCAAATATGATAGGGGCTGGTATAAAGAGGATGCTGATAATTTTTTTCTCCAAGTCCACTGAAAGCAGGAAAAAAGTAACAGGCTTACTCTGCAGCAAGGGAGATTTAGGTTAGGTATTAGGAAAAACTTTCTAACCATAAGGGTAGTTAAAATCAGGAATAGGCTTCCAAAGGAAGTTGTGGAATCTCCATCACTGAAGGTTTTTAAGAACAGGTTGGACAAACATCTGTCTGGGATGGTCTACATTTACTTAGTCCTGTCTTAACACAGGGGGCTAAAACTTGATGATCTTTTGAGTCCCTTCCAGCCCTACATTTCTATGATTCTGTATTGATGTGAATTCCATCCACCTAATGCAGAAAAAGCTGTTAGAATTTTGTTGTAGTAGCCGGGCAAGGTATGAACAAACTTCAACCGGACTTTATTTTTTAAAGTGGAAACCTCTTTTCTAAGCTGCTGCTGCACCCTCAGTAGCTCTCCCTCAGCCTCTTCAACTCCTCCCCACTCCTTCCACTTTCCAGTCCTTTCAGACTCCCAACAGCCAGTGCTCCCAATTCTAATAATTACAAGCAACATCTAAACACCACATTCCCTCCTCTCTTAAGAAACTCTCCCAATTACAATAAACATTGCTGTTCTAACCACAGGAACAAATAGGAAACAAGGCAGTATACTGTTGACAGAATTATTACACTAAAAACACTATAGATACTACATAACATAGTCTCTAGGCCAGACAGGTGGTTGTCTTTGTCTGACAGGCTATCTCTCAAGCCCCGTTTCCAGTGCAATGTCTTGTTGTGTTGGTACTACGGTGAAGTCATCCAGTGCAGACTGGCTGTTGGTATAATCTCCTCTTGGTGCATAGACTGGTGCAAGATTAGAAGCATTCCATACCTGCCCATCAGAAAGTCGATAAGTGTAAGGTCCCTTATTCGCTATGAGTTTAAGAGGAGCTGTGAATTTATGGTCCCCTTTGCGTAAAATTCCAGGTTTTCGTATTCTAACGAAGGAACCACACTGAAAGTTTGATTCCTTAGCACCCCACCACTTGTCTGTGAAAGCCTTAGACTTTGCTTGGTTCTGTTACACTGTTTTTCTCACATCATCCTCGTTTGGGGCCTCAGGTCGTGCTTTTAACAATCCAGCAATGTTCAGTTTAGTATTCATCTGTTTCCCATGCAGTAACTCTGCGGGTGATCTTTGTTCTGTGGCATGTTGTGTAGCCTGGTATGCTTGCAAGAAATCAGTAGGGAAGGTTATCCACAATCGCCCTTCCAGTTTAGTGGTTTGCAAACTCTCTTTCAAACTTCTGTTAAACCGTTCGATTTCCCCATTGGCTTGAGGGTAGTATAGGGATGACCTTCTGTGTAAAATGTTCCTCTCTGCTAGAAAAATTTCAAACTCTAGGGAAGTAAATTGACTACCATTATCTGAAACCAGTTCTTTGGGGTTACCTTCCCTGCTAAAAACCGAAGAGAGGAACTTAATTACTGTAGCAGAAGAGATATGCGATGTAAATTCTACCTCAGGCCATTTACTGAAATAGTCTATTAAGGTGATGGCATAACGATAGTCAATTGGAGCAGTATCAAAGGGTCCTACAATGTCAATTGCCACTTTTTCCCAAGCAGATTCAGGAAGAGGACCAGGCTGTAATGGAGGGGTACATGTCACTGCTGTCTTATCATGCATTTGGCAAGTGACACAGGATTTTATGAGTGCTTCAGTTTGAGAGTCCACCCCTGGCCACCAATACAGATCCTGTAGTCATTGTTTGGTTCTGACAATTCCTTGATGAGTATCGTGTGCCAGGTGTATGAGTTTTGACTGTAATTCTTCTGGCACACATAGCCGGTGTGTACCTCGTAGCACACAGCCATCGAGCAAAGAAAGTTCATCCCGAACTCTAAAATAAGGCACCAAAACTGGGTCAAGGTTTTTAGGGTTACTGGGCCATCTCTTTGTCAGAAATTCCCATAGTTTTTGTTGAATTGGACATGCTGAACAAGCAGCCTGAAATTGTTCTCTTGTAACTGCAGTAAGAGTACTTATAATAAGTACAACTACTACATCCCCATCCTCCGGTGGGCCATCCGGTGAAGGCAAAGGCAGGCAAGAAAGGCAATTAGCTACCACATTTTGGTTTCCAGGCTTAAATTCCAGTTCATAATTGAAAGAAAGTAGTCTTACAGACCATCAAGCAATACAATATCCTGCTCTTCCCAGTCCTTTCGTGGTGAGCAACGTCATCAAAGGGCTGTGGTCTGTGTGCAACTTGAACGTGTGGTCCCACAGGTAAGTTCTCCATTTTTCAGTAGCCCAGACACAAGCAAGTGCTTCTTTTTTGACTGTAGAATATTTTCTCTCTGCATTACTTAGTGTCCTTGAAGCAATTGCAACAGTCCTCTCTGTGTTGTCCTCATGAAGTTGTGTGAGGACAGCCCCAAGTCCATAATCAGAAGCATCAGTAGTTACAATTGCAGGACTGAATAGTGCAAGTACTGGACTATGTACAATCAAGTCTTTCACCGTTTAGAAACTAGCTTGTGCATCCATTGTCCACACTAAGGTTGAACTTCCCCATAGTAATTCTTGTAACTGTTCAATGACAGAAGCATAATTGGGAATGAATTTTGCATACCAGGAGGTAAGACCCAAGAAGGAATGTAAGGTTTGCAAATCTGTAGGAGGAGGAGCATTTGAAATTGCCAGGATATGACCTGGATTTAGGTTTTAGTCCAGCCTGTGAAATTGTATGCCCCAGAAAGGAGAGTTCAGTTTTTCTAAATTTTCATTTGGACCAATTGAGCTTGAGGCCTGCTTTGCTGATGCAGTTCAGTACCAGACTGCAGGTTATAGTCATGCTCCTCTGAAGTATTTCCAAACACAATAATATCATCCAAATAGCACTGAACTCCATGTTGATTCTTCAAAATCAATGATATCATTTTTTGGAAGGCACTTGGAGCTGATGTGAAACCGTATGGAACATGTTTAAAATGGAATAGTCCCTCATGTGTAATAAATGCTCTGCTATCTTCATGCAACATAACCTGGTGGTATGCGCTCTGCAAATCAAGAGTAGAAGTTCCACGGAGTTCTGCAAATACTTCTTCTATGTGAGGAAGAGGATGGCTGTCAACCACAATAGCTTTATTTGGCTTCCTTGAGTCCACACAAAGGCGAATGCCTCCACCCTTCTTCTGCATCACTACTATAGGTGAAACCCATTCCGAGGAGTCGATCTCTTCAATAATGTCCTCTTGAACAAGTTTTCTAAGTTTCTCTGAAACAAACAGCTTCCCTGACTGAAAATGGTAAGCGCCGTAATTTCTGTCGTACAGGCATCACATTATTCCACATTTTAACTTTATGCAGAAACCCATAAGCACAGCTGAGTTTCTCCTTAACCTGGTGTTGGGTCCCAGCTGAAACTGGTGTGTGTACCGCAAGAGTGCTTTGCTGAGGAAGATCAATTCGTCCATTAACTACCCTGAGATTTAAAGCAGCCAATAAATCTCTGCTGAGGACAAAAGTGCCTTTGTGGACAATGTAGAACTCTGCAGTTATACAGCAATCACCAAAAGTAACTATTGATGGCAGGCAACCACGTACTGGAATATGTTTTTTCAAATAGCACACTAAGTGAAGCTTGGGTTCAGTAAGAGGCACATCTTTAAAGTAATGCAGATAGATGGAATCAGGTAGTATAGATACTGCTGAGCCAGTGTCCAACATTAGCTGAATAGAGTGTGATTTGCCTGCGGGTATGGTGGAAACGTTTACCGTGCACTTTATTTGTTCTGGAATACATGCAGTAGTGGTTTTGTCCATGCTCAGCACAGTAACATCTGGTATTGTAACTCTGATGAAGTGAGCTGTAGCTCACGAAAGCTCATGCTCAAATAAATTGGTTAGTCTCTAAGGTGCCACAAGTACTCCATTTCTTTTTGCATGCACCTGTTGATTGAACTGGCTGTGACATGCTTTAGCAAAATGTCCAATCTTTCTGCAATGATTACACTGAGCTACTTTTTGTGGACATCCTGTGTAGCTTGCAAGGTGTTGTGGGGATCCACAGCAAAAGCATGCTTTTACTGTATTTTGAATTTGGTGATTTGGTGGTTTTTCATTAGTTTTCCTTTTGTAATTGTTTGTCTGCAGTGATAGTGAACTTTCTGCAAAGGAGACACAGCCTGGACTGTGCCTACTGTATCCATACTCATTATTTTGGCTTCAGTTGTAGCTGACTCAATCTGGTTAGCAATGGTTATTGCTTTTTCTAGTGTAAGTTGTGATTCTAGAAGTAAATGTTCTCTTACACGAAGCATGGTTGTTTTCTCAATGAGCTGGTCTCTAATCAGCTCATCTGCCATATTTCCAAAGTCACAAGTTACAATCAGACTCCTCAGAGAAGCAATATACTGCATTATCGTCTCCCCTGGTTTCTGTTCACACTGGCGAAAATGTAGCAATTAGCTACTACATTCACTTTTGGTACAAAAAAGTTCTTTAATGCAGTGAGTGCAGTCTCATATTTATCGTCTGCAAGGGGAAAAGTGCAAAATATACGCTGCCCTTCTGCTCCAAGGCAGTGGATTAGCAGAGCACACTTTCTTACTTCAGAAATCTCTGTAACACTGATTGCAAGCAGATAAGTCTCAAACACATGGATCCAGCCAGTAAAAGCAATTGGAGACTCACCTGGGCTTTGCAGAAAGGGTGCAGGTGGGTTCAAAGGCAGAAGATCCATCCTCGTTGCCAACATGTTGTAGTAGCCAGGCAAGGTACTAACAAACTTCAACCGGACTTTATTTTTTAAAGTGGAAACCTCTTTTCTAAGCTGCTGCTGCACCCTCAGTAGCTCTCCCTCAGCCTTTTCAACTCCTCCCCACTCCTTCAAGTTTCCTGTCCTTTCAGACTCCCAACAGCCAGTGCTCCCAATTCTAATAATTACAAGCAACATCTAAACACCACAGATTTGAAGCAGCAGAAAGAAAGAAGGAAAATGGGTAGCTTCCACATATTCAAGAACTGGGGGTGAAATCTTGTCTCCACTGAAGTCAATAGGCATTTTGCCATTGACTTCAGTGGGACCATGATTTCGCCATTTGTATCTCACCCTACCCAGGATAATTGGAAAGGGTGTATCCGTCACAAAAGTAGCCCTCTCCCCATGCAAACTTGAAACCTATTTCAAAAGACTTATTGACAAACATGGAGCCTGATTAACCACAATTGTGCATCTTATGAAGTCATTTACAGCTGTGCAAAATGGGTAGATGAGTTCCAGATAAAAATGATAGCATTTCACACCTACGTTGCACAGGTGCAAATACAATGAATCAGGCCCATGTTATCTTGTTCAGCAGCTATTCATAAAAGTATTTAACTTTTTGGATTAAATAATGTGTGAGTAAACTTAATGATTTCATGCTTATAGAGCTTTATAGGTTGCCCTCCACCCCAATGTCCTGTCTCTATTACAAAAACAAAATTATATTCAAAACATTACGGAACTTTGCATCCAAACTACCAAAAATTGATCCCATTTAGCTATCCCTGATGGATGTTGTTGATTTTTTAAGTCGGTGATGAGTTAAGATCCATTAAGTCCATAACTGTGGAACAATGCAGCCAGTTTGTTTGAATGACCTTGCTGATTCCTCACAAATCAAGCAACTTATATAATCAGACAGACGACTGGATAAAGTCTTAATTTATATCACTGAAAAATTGGTTGAGTGACTCAAATCTAAATATGCTGCAGAGCTCTGGTTGTTTGTAAAATCAATTCAACATCTAGTTGCATGTATTGGGAGACACAGATCTGTGATCTTTATAACCTCACCAGACTTATTAATGTCCAATCGGTGCTATTTTCACCCTTTGTTCTGCTATTAGAAATGAAATGAACTTAGGCATTAAAGTAAACATATTATTAAACCAAGACACTTCTACTAAGTATTCAACTTTGACAAAAAGTTAGGACTATAAAAAAAACAGGTCCTTGGTATTTTTTATTTACTGACACATCTTTTTTTACTGACCCAAGTTAGTATTGTAAGGGAATAAGAAACAGACATTAGAGTGCATCGTAAAAGTTTGACATGGGATATTGAAAGAGGCATAGAACATAGTACCTGTAACTAGAGATGACTGAACAATTAATTACACATAATATTTATTACTAACTTAGGCCCATATCCTGAAATGTAGACACTGAAAAACCTTTGAGTACCTGGGCCTTGGTCCCTCTCTTGGGTCTTGATCTTGCAACATGTAACATGAGGGCAGACATCAGTGGGGCTCTGGTGGGTATAGCACCCTATTTGCACACTAGGGCAGAAAGGTGGTCCAGTGGGTCAGACAATAACAAGGGATTACTCAGGAGATCTAAGTTCAATTCCCTGCTTTACCACAATTTTACAGATGGCAAACCAAAATGGAAAGAGTAAGTGATTTGCCTAAAGCCACCGAGGATGGTGTCAGAGATCATGTCAATGGACTGAACTCAGAAATCCCTGGCTCAGTCCTGTGGACAGGCCAGTAGATCAACTGTTATAGAAAGGTGAGTGTAGTTCCTTATATCAAAATCACCAACATTTCCAAGAACAATTTGGACAATTAAGAATTAATTTCAACATTGCACAGGGTTTTGGCCATGTGATTTGCAACAACTTGACGGCAGTGATAAAATTCTGCTGAGCTTTGGACATACGCTCTCGGGCCATCCACTTACTTACCCCAGACAGGTTTGATAGAGCTTCCATGCCATGGCCATTTTAGCTACCTTCTGACTTGCTCCAAATTTTGCTTCACACAAGAAAACAGATCCAAAGCTTAACACCATCTATTTCTCTATCCAGCCTTAACCATCACAGCAATCTCTACTCAGAAGGGAGATGTGATTTGGTGGATCCAAACCCTAAAAATAACTTCTAGGGGAAAGAGTTACTTTACCCTTGTTCTGTGCGACACCAATTCAGAGGGGGATGCTCAAAGCAGTAGAGGCAGTACAGACCAGAGGACACTGACCCTCCAGTCAGCCTACAGTTGGTGATGGCGCAAACTAACTTTCATGGCACAGACAAATCTTTCTATGTGTAAGTTAGGCATTATTTAACTTCTAGCTAAGGGGCAGGGGGAACATTAATTAAAAGACCAAAAATACAGAGCAACAATCAGACTCCAGGAGAGCTACAGTGAGTGAGTACAACCTCCAGGAAACCAAGTTCAAGATTAAGAGTATGGAGAAAATGCAAGTTGAATAAGGCTCATTTTCTTTTAAAAAGGGGGATTTTCAGTACTTCATGTGTAAAATAGGGATATTAACACTTCCAGGGACATAGTGAGGATAAATACATTAAAAGATTGTGAGGCGCTCAGATACCACAGAAATAGGGACTATATATAGAACCTACATTAGATTTAGTCAGAATTAGACACATTGCAAGATTGGGGCCTTAGTTAACACATGGTTTGTGAGCTAGACCCAATGTTCTTTGAATGTCTTGGTTACAAATATAAGGATTTACTAAACAGTTTGGACAAATAGGGGCACATTGTGCTCTTTGACTGTTCACTTTTCATTAGTTGTGTTGTTTGGCTGATCAGCCACATGAAGTCACATGATATTTTTTCTGTGTGCTGCTGAGATGACGGAATCACTAGGCGAATAATGAATAATAACAATGGCAAATAGTGCAGTAAAAATTCCTGGACAAATAACCATTCATATGAAAACTTGTGAAATGTTCAGGATTCATGGCTGGTTTCATGAACACTGAAGTTATACAAATATTCATGAATACAATCGCAACGACTTATCACAATGAACTGGATTCTGCCCCTGGAATCACAAAAATATTTGTGAATCAGGTTTTGTTTGTTTGCTTACGCTGTTTGATCAGCTCTACTTGTAACATACTTTAAGTTAGGCTAGCCTGTCCATAGGACTAGCCTGTCATATGAACTGTAAATTAGAAGTGTCCACAGGGAGTCAGGCCCTCAGCTGTGACTGCTGAGTACTTCTGATGTCCTAACAAGCCAGCCAGGCTGCCTGAGGGACCATCCTGCCTGATTAGCTGAGGAAGCTAACAGTCCAGTTCTTAAACCTAGCAGTAGCACACACCCAGGGACTTTCTGCCTCCCTGTGCTTGTCTCTCCAAGCTCTGCTCCTGTTTTGCTCCTCCACAATTCCAACCCAGATCCTTCCCTGAACCCAGTCTTGTTCCCCTCCTGTTCCAGCCTTGCTCCTGCCTTCCCTGGTTCCTGGCAATCCGGTTCCAATCCTTAGCTCTGGCTCCTGATTCAGATGCTGCGTCAACCTTTGGCTCTGGCATTTGGACTCTGACCACTAGACCTGACTCCAGCTCCAAGTGGTCCACTGACACAGGGCTGCATACAGTCAGAATTCATGGGTGACGACCAAATTGCATGCAGTATATGTGGTTTACTGAAGAAAATCCAAGAATTTTGGTTCTAAACCCACATGTACCTATTACAATCTCATATAGTTATACTAGTATTAACATTTACAGCTTGTGTGGGGGTCAGACTCTGGAAGTAAATATAACCATACACCTCTCAAGAGGTCTAACATTTAGTCCAGCAGAGGGAAATGGTGAATCTATTGTGATAATTGGGCCTACAAATTTATCTTACTTGTGAGCTCAACTATAAAATGTGGGTGTAAGTTCAAAAGATGCTATTGTAACCTATGACGACACATGTTGATGGGAAAAGTATGAAAGGGAGACAGAAAGACTGAATTAGTACAAACAAAAAGGCCTCCTGATATAATTAAAGGACTGTGTTAAGATCTTGCCTGGCAAACAAGACAGTGTGAGACTGAAAATCTCCAAAATTAATGTGGCAGAAACCAGGCCTAACTGGTGGAAAAAATAATGAGGGGATGGTCTATTCCACCCATCGCTCCCTTTTGGGGTCATTAAAGAAAGAGACTTTGGGAGAAAAATTAGCTACTGGAGCTCACCATCATGGCTGCCACCCCCACTGTCTTCTGGGACTCTGGAACTTCTTCATCCCGATCCCGAAAAACATCCTGACCAAACCAGGCCAAAGAGAGGGAGCCACATGACATCACCACCTCCAGCGGTTCCAGCTAATGCCTGAACACCACCTGGGATGTGATACTTTGTCTCTCTCTCCCCTCCCCCATGTCCTTTTCCTTCCCCAGCTTATTTCTTCTCTTTCCTAACCCTTTTTCCTTCTGTCTAATCTTTTCTCTCCCCTTTCATGTTGGTTTGTCTTGTTTGGTCTCCTTAGGAAATGGGATCAGACTTTAACAACAGCAGCAACAACAGCTCTATCTCATCTCAGCTAACTCTTCTCTTTCCCCCCATCTTCTCTTTACCATCTTTGATACCATCTAAGAGACTGTCAAACAAGGGGGTGGAGGGGAGTTTCCTTCTAAAAACTCTCTCCAGCAAGGGAAAATGTTATTAAAATGAAAGCCTTATTTAATCGTTTACATTTCAAATATTTTAACTGGTTTTCCTTCTTTTCTGTATCTTCAATAAAAGCATAAAAACATTTAAGGGTGCGTTTGCCATGGTACTAAGCAAACTAAGGTCTGATTGACAAACCCTGAACCTTGTTTTAATACTGGTTAATGTTAGACAGTGACTGGGTGATGTTAACACCTTTGACCATTTATTTCATCTAAATTAATACAATAAGCCCTGCAGATTCTCTTTACCAGAGTTGGAGAAGGATCTCCATGGAGGAGCCACAGCATCCAATCATTATGCCCCACACTAAGCTAATCTCATCAGTCAGTTTTTGTGATCCTGGCCTGATGTTGGTGATCTCAAAGATTAATACAGCCGGAAGAGAAACCAGAGTAAGGACCTCAAACCCACCCTGACATTGGGCGGATACTTTATGAACATTTTGCACACACATCCTGAAAGAATGAAAGAGATCTGATTACCCCAATCCTGTTTGAATCGTTCCCAAAGGAGTGTAAAGACCGACTTGAATTCCCTGCCTCTACTAACGAAAGCGCATAACGACAAGTTCTCTCTGCTTCCCATCAGCGTAAGGCCCTAAGGACTAGCACTGACGTTGCTCTGACATTAGAACTCACAGACATCAAAAACCAAAAACAGCACGTAGTAGAGTGAAATAAACATTCCATAATTGCTAATGTTTCCTTTTAGATAAGTAAAAAGCCTGAGCACATTAAATAAAAAAAAAAGATTTAATTTCTAGTTTAAATACAGCTGCAGTAATTCTTATGCACCACACAGCTGTTCAGAGACCTGGCAGCTGTCCATATCTTATATGTCCTGTCATGCATTTTCCAGTATTGTCTTCTTGACACATAAAGAACTTTCTTTAAATGTTTGGAAAAGAGTTTATTCATTTTCAGGTAGACTCTGCTGCTCAGTTCATGTATCTGTAGCTCAACACCTATGGCTTTTGCACCTGTCAAACCTCTTTAATAATCCACCAGTGACTATGTGGTTTTTATAGAAGAAGATAATTTGTTTTTGTCACTTCTTTCTGATACAGCCCTACATGCTGACAGCAGACTCCAAATTGTACACTTGTTTGTTAGACGCAACACAAAAATCACAGATAACACATGTTTCTATTGTGAAAACAATTAGGATGACAAATGTAAAGACAAACAGCAACAGATGCATCAGTCCTCGTGCCAATGTATAGTGGGCAAATAAAACAAGTTATTTCTGCCAATACATAATGCCATTCTGGGACTAGAATACCAGTTGATACAGAAAAACTGGGAATGATTGAAGAATATCTCAAGCAGTTAGTTTGAGCATTTTTGTAAATAAGCTTCAAATTTTTCCTGCCAACGGTCATTAAAAAACAAATACATAAATAAATAAAAATAGATGTTACCACAACACTGTTGTTCAGACTGCACAGAAAACATTTTATAATAATAAAATAATATTTTGCATTTCTACAATGCTCTCCTTGCAAGGACCTTTGAATGCTTTATAAATATTAATTAACAAACCCTCAAAAGACCCTTGTGGGGTACAATTAGTGTGAATGTTCTCATTTTACAGGTGGGGTAACTGAGGCACAGAGAAGTTAAGTGAATTCTCCACAGTCACACAGCAAGGCTGTGACTGAGGTAGGAATAGAATTGACAACTTCTGCTTCCCAGCCCTTTGCTTTATTATCTAGACAATACACCTGCTCATATTTTATACTCTAAAATTACTAGAGTGAATGCACAGCAGAAAAGAATGATGAGAGTATATTTTAGTGTTAGGCAATATGGTTTTAGGTAACTTCAGCTCCTTTATTATTATTAAATGTAAAATGCATCAAGGGATCATGAAGACTGTATCGTTAAGCACTCATAGTTAATTCAGGAAATGCCAACGTTATATTTAAGCATACAACCAGAGCTCTGCCCCCTTGTGCACAAACATTACAGTACAGTTTTCAATTACATCGGTCAATTTTTTCTAGAGCCATACATACAAAATGGTAGCATATGGTAATCCCTCTCTCCCCACCACCCCATTCTTGTACACTTAAACTAATGTCATTGTCCTACAATTCCAGTATATCAATTTAAGACTTTTTATATAATGAGTTCTCTCCTCTCCAGGATATGTATTTAAATAGCTTTCTTAGTGGCTTGTGTACTTTCACTATTACTGTATTATGATACTTCACCTGTGGTTTGCAGTCTAAGTAGAGATGCCTGGAATACACAAAATAGTACAAAGAACTACAAACGCTATACCTGCATATCTATGGGTTTAGAAAAAATATATTAGTTGAGAAATGGCATGTCATATAGACTATATTGTAATGCTTATACAGAAGGGGGCAAAGTTAAGGTTATTCTTTGAGACTTAACTTTTAATCCAAGTCTTTTGAGTGTTTAGCTCTCAAATCTTGAGTCTCTTAACAGAATTTTTAATTTCCTAAGCATTTTGTTGTTTTAAAGAGGGAAAAAAGAGGGAGGGGAGCAGTTCAAAAGAAGGATCTTCACTTTCCTTGATTTGAAAGCTTTGATGGTTTCCAAAAATCACAAATAGAAGGTAAAATCCACTGGTACATTGTGGCTGCTCTGTGCCAGGCCTGCAAAGCGGACAGTTGTAAATCTAGCTCACCTGCCCAAAGGGTGAAAGTCCCATAACACAGAACTGTTGGGCTAGATCCCTGACGGAACAATGTCACCCACTGGAACCAGGCCATCCAACTTGAAAAGTGTGTCTAGGCCAATGGTGAGCTGGAGCCGGTTCACACCGTTTCACTGGAACAGGTTGTTAAATTTAGAAGCCATTTTAGAACCGATTGTTCCGCAAGGGACAACTAGTTCTAAAAGGGCTTCTAAATTGAACCGGCCAAAAGTGGTGCCTTATGCGCCGACTCCACGGGTGCTCCAGCCCTGGAGCACCAAGGCGAATATTTGGTGAGTGCAGAGCACCCACCGGCAGTTCCCCACCCCACCCCTAGCCCCAGCTCACCTCCGCTCCGCCTCCTCCCCTGAATGCACCGCCCCGCTTTGCTTCTCCACACCCCCCCCCGGCTTCCCGCGAATCAGCTGTTTGCGTGGGAAACTGGGGCAGGCTGAGAAGCAGGCGGCGGCTTCACGCTCAGGCCCAGGGAAGCGGAGGTGAGCTGGGGCGGGGGGGGGGGGGGCACGAGGAGGGCCGCCCGTGCCGCAGCAGGTAACCCGGGGTTGGGGGGGGGGCATGCAGGGGAACGGCTCCTCCCCCCAGCTCACCTCCGCCACCCTCGACCTGAGCGGGAAGCCGCCGCCTGCTTCTCAGCCCTCCCCGGCTTCCCGCCAAACAGCTAATTCGCAGGAAGCGGGGGGAGGCGCACAGAGAAGCAGAGCAGGGTGGCGCGTTCAGGGGCGGAGGCGGAGCGGAGGTGAGCTGGGGCTGGGCACGGGGTGGGGAGCTGCTGATGGCTGCTCTGCACCCTCCAAATTTTCCCCGTGGGTGCTCCAGCCCCAGAGCACCCAGGGAGTCAGCGCCAAAGGCGCCACTTTTGATGTGATCAGTGGGGGAGCGACTGCTCCCCCTGCTCCCCCCAGCTACACTCCCCCACCCCTAGGAGCCAGAGGGACCTGCCAGATGCTTCCTGGGAGCTGCCCCAGGTAAGCACCTCTGGGACTCCGCACCTCACCCTCCGGCAGATCCCTCTGACTCTTAGGGGTGGGGTGGGCACCCACTACGGTGGCCCATGAGACCTTCCTGCCCGGTTCTGGGGGCAGTCAGGGGACAGGGGAGTGGGGTGGATGGGGCAGGGGTCCTGCAGGGGGGGCATCAAGGAACGCGGGGGGATTGGATGGGGCAGGAGTCCTGGGAGGCGGGGGTGGGCAACGACCCCCTCGGGGGTGAGGAGAGAACCCCTTGTTAAGATTTTGGCTGCTCATCACTGGTCTCGGCCCATTCATGGAACACAAAGGACATAAGGAGATCAGTGTGTGCTTAGTTACTGACATGTGCGCTGCTCATCTTTTCTTAGAGCAGACTTAATGAGTGTAGCAACTATCTCCACGGCACAGGCTCTGGCCATGATTTTTCAAATGCTCACAAGCTGGTAAATGGAAACCCAATTCCTTCCAGAAGAAAGCTGCACACTCTTTCTCACTCCGAGATATTTCCACAAACTTTTAAACTTCAGCCATTTCGTCTCTAGTCCTGTTCAGGTCACACTCCATAAAAGTTGTGAAATAAAAGGAATTATGAAGGCTTCTTGGTGGAAGCCATGGGGACAGAAGTTGGCCCGAGGCTACTTTCAAATCACAGCCATTTCAGACCAGTGAGGTCGCAATAATTTGTGTATCCCAGGAAAGAATTTTTTAACTCACACTCAGAAATGGCTACATCACAATTGCTCAAACTTTCAAACAAATTTTAGACCAGGATGGAAAATTGCCTCCCAAAAGGTGAATGTTCCAGAAAGTTATAATTGCCTGAAAGTATATCATAGCAATGTTTTTGGAGCCTTTACTAATGGTCACTTCCAAATGTCTCACTATTACGTTTTGCTTGATATTC
The DNA here is from genome assembly GCF_965152235.1 of Eretmochelys imbricata. Taxonomy (NCBI): domain Eukaryota; kingdom Metazoa; phylum Chordata; order Testudines; family Cheloniidae; genus Eretmochelys; species Eretmochelys imbricata. The sequence continues at coordinate 250,675,109 of NC_135573.1, forward strand.
AACCAGTATTTTCCTTTTCTTCATTTTTAACTGATTGTTCCCATACATTCCTCCTTAGGCCACTATAAGCAGTTCCTCTCCCTTTTTTGGTACTTACACCCTCCACATACTTATAGACATTTATCATGTCCCCCTTTAGCTATACATATTTAGCTCTTTTAATCTTTCATCATAAATCAATCACTCCACTGCTTAATCATTTATCTTACTCTTCTCCAAAATTCTCTCCACTCTATCTCTCTCTTTCTAGCAGCATTAGGTGCCCAGAACAGAACTCAGTATTCTAATTGCATGATCAGAAACAGAGACATGATCACCTCCTTGCTTTGTGATGGGAGGTGGCTAAACTAATCAGAATTTTTAAAAACATCATGTTGGCCAGTGCACCATAGTTGCGGTTTGCAGCTATCAGCCGGTGATTTAGTTTTTGCCTTAAAAAAAGTAGTGTCAGTGCAAGGGGCTAGTGTCAAATTTCAGAGATGGGTCAAACCACTGGGTCCGAAATGCTACAAAATTCTGGGGAATCCAGGTCCAGATCAAAACTTCACAGCTCAGACTGATCACTCAAATTTATTTTTGAACGCAAGGGATTTTAATGTTATAACTAGCTGAGAAAAAGACTGCACAGTCAGACAGTCATTCTCAGACCAGGATGACATGTTTGTTCTTGTTACCTTGTACAATGCTGCTGGCCGCCCTAGGGTGCTATGGCTCACCTTGTCAGAATCCAATCTTGTGTAGGGGCTACTGAAGTAGCTCTCACACTCTTCTGCTGATGGAGACTCCCTCCACTTACAAAATGATGCACCAAAGGCAAATTATGCATCAGAATTGTACAGGTGCCAACTCTGAATCTTCAGTTATGGAATTGGGGATCCCAGATCCATCCAGAGTTTCGTAAACCAAGATGGTTTGCATTGTACTGTAAATAAATGACAGATGAAGAAAACAACTCAAAAGAAAAGCAAGTAGATAATAGGAGGAGGACTCAGAGGTTTAAATATGCCCTATTGCAAAAACCATCGTTTTACATTTTGCTGTAATGTTCTAATAGGGAAAGCAAATAAAACTAATGAGCCCGTTGTCCCACTCTGCTGCTTTAGTATGAGGCCTGAAATGTTCATATACTTCCCCCATTTTTTGGTGGGGAAGATTAAAGGGGTTGGTCCATCATTATTCTCATTATCATATGTTCAGTGATCTAAAGTGGGTTTCTGAACATGCACAGAAGTTTTTATAAACCAGGATTCATGCAGGGAGAAGCCATGCAGGCTCAGTAGCAACAGGGCCCAGCATTTGGAAAGTTGCTATAAGCAAAATACTAGTGCAGAATACAAAGAGAGACTGAACTGGCGAATTTGAACCCAAATATCAAGTCTGACAGAGGAGCTACTCCTGGTGGTTTATGTAAGCAAGGCAATTTTTTTCCCCTTCAAAGGCAAAACAGAAGCCAGGATACTCTATTTATAATTTGGGGGATTTTTGAAATCATAACTCTTTCATTATAAAATGCCTTAAGCCCTCAGACATAGCAATCAAACGCAGTAATATCCGGTGTCATATAACAAGCACCTTCTGTATTTTAACAAACATCATCAAAGGGCTCAAGTCTAATTTATGTTAGTTATAAGAATGTGCTGATAATCTTTAAGATGGGTGAATTTGCTTATCAAGAACAGGACACCAAAGAATTTCATAACTGTAGATTATTTTATGTTACTACTTTCATAACGATCTTCTAGGTCCCTAGTTCAGGAAAGCATCCTGAATCAGGAAAGCATCTAAGCACATGCTTAACTTTAATTGTAGGCATAAGTCACTGAGGTCAATTGGGACTAAAATGTTGATTTTTACAGCACAATGACAGGTCTTTTCAGAGATTTTTGTGGACATGTATCAAACTACCTCTCCCCCTCCAAACTACTTTATGTAGTCTGTGCTATAGTTGGTTTTCCAAATTGTTGCTTACCCCAGAGATATTAGAATGCCTCGAGAATCTTCCATTCAAAAGGTATCCAGTCACTGAGGCCCTGATTCAGATAAACACTTAATCATATGTTTAAGCCTATCCCTATTCAGGAAAGCACTTAAGCATGTAAATAAGTTTAAGCGTGTGTGTCAAGGTTCCTCCCCCACTCTGAACTCTAGGGTACAGATGTGGGGACCTGCATGAAAACCTCCTAAGCTTACTTTTACCAGCTTAGGTTAAAACTTCCCCAAGGTACAAATTAATTTTATCCTTTGTCCTTGGAATATCCACTGCCACCACCATACTCTAACTAGGTTTACTGGGAAACGTAGTTTGGACACGTCTTACCCCCCAAAATCCTCTCAACCCTCGCACCCCACTTCCTGGGAAAGGTTTGGTAAAAATCCTCACCAATTTGCATAGGTGACCACAGACCCAAACCCTTGGATCTGAGAACAATGAAAAAGCATTCAGTTTTCTTACAAGAAGACTTTTAATAGAAATAGAAGTAGATAGAAGTAAAGGAATCACCCCTGTAAAATCAGGATGGTAGATACCTTACTTGGTAATTAGATTCAAAACATAGAGAATCCCTCTAGGCAAAACCTTAAGTTACAAAAAAGACACACAGACAGAAATAGTTATTCTATTCAGCACAATTCTTTTCTCAGCCATTTAAAGAAATCATAATCTAACACATACCTAGCTAGATTACTTACTAAAGTTCTAAGACTCCATTCCTGGTCTATCCCCAGCAAAAGCAGCATATAGACAGACACAGACCCTTTGTTTCTCTCCCTCCTCCCAGCTTTTGAAAGTATCTTGTCTCCTCATTGGTCATTTTGGTCAGGTGCCAGTGAGGTTACCTTTAGCTTCTTAACCCTTTAAGGTGAGAGGATTTTTCCTCTGGCCAGGGGGGATTTTAAAGGGGTTTACCCTTCCCTTTATATTTATGACAATGTGCAACTACCAATAGCAAGGTACGTATTCCTTCCTGTGCTTTTGGATCAAAATATTTAAACAGGTCTCAACCTGCCCTATAGTTTTGTGGGCACAAGTTTGGGTCCCCCATTAGCTGCAAGCTCAATAGGTTATCTGCACAGTTGGTAGGATCCAGCCCACTAACTACCCCAGGCTGAAAAGCGGGGAGAGGGTCATATCCTATCATCTGTGCCCGCAATTCACTGTGGGAGGCAAATATGCAGATATAACGAAGTTCAGGTACAAAACTGAGCCAGCAATTTTCAGACAGCCTATTTATATCAAGCTCTTAAAGCAGAAGAAATTCTTCACTGAGTAAAAATTCTGCAGTGTAACAACTGTTGACTTTTTAAGGCTATGTCTACACTAGCACTTTTGACGGTATAACTTATGTCGCTCAGGGGTGTGAAAAAACACCCCGCTGAGTGACATAAGTTACACTGACAGAAGTGCCGGTATGGACAATGCTATGTTGGCAGAAGACACTCTCCCGCCGACACAACTATCGCCACTCGTTGCAGGGGTGATTTAATTATGTCCATGGGAGAGCTCTCTTACAGCATTGCAGTTCCTTCGGTACAGCTGTGCCATTGTAATGTCTCTAATATAGACATGGCCAGAGCGTAAGTATTGGTCTCCAATGTACAATAATGTTAAGTTCCACACAAGCTGAGGTTAATTTTTGCATACACTGTGTTTAATATAAACCTTTAGAATCCGTTTATGAAATAGTCTCATATTCTGGAAATTTTCCCCTGCTAAATTAAATTGTTGGAGGGTGTAAAATATTTGGAGTACCTTGACAAGATCTGATGTAGTGTCATTCATATGCAATTTACCTATCCTTTATTGCCTTAGAGACCTGGATTTCAGGAGTGCTGAGTACCTACAATTCCCATTAGCTTCAACCTCTGAAAATCAGGATACTTTTAGTAACTTAAAATCGAAGCAGAAAGATGTGATATTTGAATGGTACAAATCCACACGTATATGACTGGCAGGCTAGCCAAGTGTATGCCTACTGTAAATACTATTAATTGGAAGCTGGCTTCCTGAGAGGAGATGGAGCTGCATAAAGAAGCAAGCTGTGACGGTGTCTGTCACTTGACAGACTGCATGCTAAGGAGTATAACACTTACCTGTAGCTGGGGAAGAACTATTTCAGTTTGGCTTGTTGTTTGTCTGGGATCTTTTACTGCTTGTTTTTGTTGAACACCTTCCTGTCTGTTACACTGATGGTTAGAAAGCATAGTTTGATTTTTGGGTCACTAGAATGCTCTACTTCTGATAACCTCTCTGAAGGTTGTGCATTTCAGTAAAATTCTGGCAGACTTTCAGGTAGTTTTCAAGATTTCTCTCATATGCAAAGGGAATCTTGATATGATGATTAAGGCAGATTTATAGCAATGGCAGCAGCAGCAGCACGGATTTAAGTATGTGTGAAAAGAAGAGTCTGTCGTTCTTTTATTGCATGGAACTGAACTGACATCTACAGAATGGTGATAAATTCAGGGCTGATTTCTCTCTTTCAACATCTATAGTAATTCAGGGATTCTTAGGAGTAGCAGGAGTTTTAAGTACAGGTAGCAAATACATCTGTTCTTTTAATGCTGCTTCTCCCTATATGGACAGGTTTCACTCCTAGGCCAGTTTCACTAAGGAGAAGAACTGAGGCTTCCTCCCTGCCCTTTCCAGATTCATCTGTCTCAGATTTTTGGACGGCACATCTGCTCAATGTATACTTGCATGCAATAGGTAAAAGGCTTAGTGACTCACAAAAAGAGTTGGTTTGTACCATCCTAGGGCAGGTCTTCAGCAAGAGCTCAGGATTCACTCTACTGACATGCCAATTTTTTATGAGTCTCTCTCTCTTGTGCCCGAGACATTTGTCTCCTACACAAAAAGTCTCTCTTTCCTGGCTACTCAACCTGCTAGAACTGCCACCACACTATGCTGGGTTAAATTATACACCAGTATAAATCTGGAGTGCTCCACTGAAGTCACTTGGTCCATTTATTCTGATTGTAGACCACTTTAAAGAGGGCTAGATCCTCGGCTGGTGTAAATCAGTGTAAATGATCTGATCTATAACTTCAGTGGTTTGGCTCCTATGTAAGACTGTGTTTTCATGAAAATAGATTCCATTATAATTAGATGATGCACCAATTTTATCTGATACAATCATCAATAAATGGATTAAAGGTTTCATAGAATCATAGAAGGTTAGGGTTGGAAGGGACGTCAGGAGGTCATCTAGTCCAACCCCCTGCTTGAAGCAGGACCAATCCCCAATTTTTGCCCCAGATCCCTAAATGGCCCCCTCAAGGATTGAACTCACAACGCTGGGTTTAGCAGGCCAATGCTCAAACCACTGAGCTATCCCTCCCATGAGGCTCTCAGATATGCTGGTGATGGGAGCCACATAAATACCTAAATAGAAGTTGCCTTTTTCTCTTCTCACTTACACCAGTGTAAAACTGGAGGAACCCAATGGGCTCCCACTCACTTAAGAACATAATGGGTCATTAGCTATCTTCTAGTCATTTGGTACAGAAGCTGATTTAAATGATAGGGTACAAACCACAGTTAGTAGTTCTTGCACTAAATGTTTAGTGCCTCAATGACTTTAATGGAGTTACCCCTGATTTACATAGGTGTACGTGAGAAACAGGTCCTATATATAACTGATACTACAGAATAACTGACACAGAATCCCCATTTTTTAACATTTGTTGTGGACTGTAACAATGAATAGATAGAAGACAAAATTAACATATGTAGTCTTGTTAATTGCAAAGGGCCTGATTCCGGAACCCTTAATTCATTCATGTTGAGTAGAATTCATTGGCACTGGTCCTATTCAATTTGCCCTCCATGCCAAATAGAAAAAATTCTATCCTTCTTCATGGGCTCCTTTGTTATCTACAAATAAATTGTGTCTAGTTCCACTGGATGTTTAATGCCTGTTGCATCAAGCAAATTGAGGACACTCAGCACCTCAGCAGGATTGGACTGTATATTAGAGCTAACTCAGATATCCATTTTATTTTCCCAAGATGGCAAAACCAGTTTGAGCACACTCTAAATTAGTCAACTGCCAAATTAAGTCTCTTTAAGTGCAATTTTCCAATCATATCTGATGAAAAAATTGTGCAGTCTGATGTCCAGTCTGACGTGCAGTCTGATGGAGGGAAGTGAATTGCCCCAAAACCAGAACATTGTTGGGGAAAAGCACTGAAAATCAAAAAAATTCAGGCTGAAAAACAAAACATTTTTTATTTTCATTTTTTTGATTAAAAAAAAAATCCCCCGATAGTTTTGTTTTCATAGAAATGTTATGCAGGAAAAAAGCCATTTTCCAAGCAGCTCTAGTCTATTCACATGTACCAAATCCTCAGACCTCCTTATTGTACTTTATTATATTGATTTTTTTCAAAAAATCTCTTTAAATGTCATGGTATTTCTTACAAAACCAGCTTTTAAATCATTGAAAGAGGCCTCCAATGACACTGGGAAGAAAGAGAAAAATCGTCAATGCCAATCATGGGGAAAATTATGCTTTCAAGCAAAAACCACCTGGATGAATTCTTTGTCTCCTAAGAGCTTTGACTCGTTACTATAGCTTAGGCCACATATTTGACCCACTAAGAGTTTCCAACATCTCTTCTCTCCCCAACAACACATCTCTATTTAATCACTTTTCTTTCTTTCTTTCTATTTATATCCTCTCTATATATTTCAATCGCTTCTTCTTTTCCTTTGCTCCTCTTGTCTCTCTCCTTTCTTATTGCTGCTTTATGATATTCACTTCTGTCTCCCACCACTCAAGCCGGTCAAATAGAACAAATAGACAAACAAACCAAACCAAACCTGATTCATTAATACTTATATGGAAAAAACCCAGAGTTCTAATCTCAATGGTTCCTGAAGTCATGTCATTCAAATGGCAGGCACATGTTGTTCATCCCTTCCATTCTCATTTATTTTAGCATAAATGTTTCACTCCTCCAAGACAGTTCTAAGAGGAAGTGCAGTATTTATTCCTCTTAGAATATTTATTCCTCAGTATTTATCCCATGCTCTCCTGTTTAAGAAGTTTTAGCCATCCAATGAGGGAATGGAAGTACTCTGTGATTCAGGTGACCAATCCACAACATCAACACTAAACATTCTTACCAAATTGTTCATGAAAAAATCAAGAGTCTGACATTTATTTGTTGAGCCCTCTGGCAAATATGAATGAGTCCATTTGCAGAAATTAGGATTGGTTTGCAAATGACTCACTAACCTAAAGGGGGCTACATTTATAACTAATATAATTCAAATTGAATAATTCATCAACTCCATTCCTAACTCCCCATTGTGCTAGATGCTGTATAAACAATTAACATGAAGACAGTCTCCACTCCAGACAGCTCACCCCAGAGAGCAGTAATATCAGCTTGTCACTGGCCTAGTGTGACATGCTGTGCTTCAAAATAGCACCCTGTAACTCCCAAATTCATTATTCATATATGATTGTGATATTTCATACAAAGCATGCCATGTAAGATATCATATGAAAGGTCATAATCGGCTGAAACCCATTGTTCTGTCCAAATATGTATATCATTAGTGTGTATGAAGTTACGAGATTTTGCTGCATGGTTGTTACCGAAATGTCCTGTAAGTTTTCTAGTGACATACAAAGGATGTGATCCCCATACAGGAGGGTGTCCAATGACCCATTAATCAGCAGGGGAGTTGTAATCAAAGAATTTACAATTCAATGAGGGCTGCCCAAGCACCACAAAATGGGGACTGCTCAACTCTTTGATCCAGTTGCACAAGACCACATGAAGGGGATTGCTCAACCCAGTGACTCAGCAAAGCCCACCAGGACATGTCTGGGCAAGTGGCTTCTAGGCACATGGAGTAAGGATATAAAACAGGTAACAGTGGCAGCAGGCCTTGGCCTTTCTCCTCCCCCACCTACACTGGAAGCAACAAGAACGCTGAGAAGACGACAACTTCACCTGAGGAGGCTGGTCCAGGTTTAAGAGGGAAACCTGTGTATTATGAACTGTAACATCCAGTGGGGTAAGAAAATTGCTGATCTAAATACTGCCTAGTGTAATAAGGTTTAAGATTTAGATTGTGAGCGTATCTTTTATTTTCTTTGGTAACTATCTCTGACCTTCTATGCCTACCACTTATAATCACTTAAAATCTGTCTTCCTGTAGTTAATAAATCTGTTTTATACTTTACCTAAAACTGTGTATTTTGGTTGAAGAGCTTGGGAAACCTCAGCTCATGTTGGTGCATGTCCTCTCTACATTGAGGGAGGGGCAGACTGGGTAATAAGCTTACACTGGTCAGGCTTCTTACCAGGGCAAAACGATACAGCTCAGGGGTGTCAGGCTGGGGAGCGGGGGCGGGTGGGGGTGAGCAAGGGGGGAAGGGTGGAATTGGCTGGTGCCTTTCTTTGTGTGATTTGTGAGTGGCCTTGGGAGCATTCATTTAAGATAGCTGTGTGTAGGGGTCCACAGTGTGTTGTGCTGAGTGATAACAGCACCTGGAGGGATTTGCTGCTTGTCACTAGCAGAGCATTGTGAGAGACAGCCCAGGCTGCAGAGTTAAGGGGGCACAGCGGTACTCCAGTTCCAGGTGCTACTTTGGGGAACCTGTCACACCTAGCTATATATGTTATCATTCAAAAGGGCTCAGTGCACTTGGAGGGTAAATTGCATAGTCAAAAAAGTGATCAACGTGTCAGCTGGTGGCTACCTCTGCATTTCAAAGTGACTTGAAATATTCTGAATCAGTTAGCCCCAACTCTATGGGTAGCCAATATGCTGAAAAAATTATAGCTTTTCCAGGTGATTTAAGAGGCAATTTTACTGCCTGTTTTGTGTTTACTAGGCAGGCTTTTCAATATGGGCATAGCTCAGGGCCAAGGCAAGAGTCTGACTTGGCTCTCTGTACATAAATACAGGTGAGTCACTGGATGTGCCTGTGCACAGCTTGAAAGAAAAATACCTGAAGTGATCACTGACTGCCAGGAACTAGTGCCAGAATATTCTCAGTGTCCTTTGCTCTTCCTTGGCTCATCCTCATTCACTAATACAGTGCCAAGATAGAGTCTACCCTTCAGCTCATTTCATTGGCTGGCTCTGTGCTACAATAAGCATATTTTTAAATGAAAGGTGGTTTACACACACGTAGACACATATGCACACACACAGTGATTGATGCAGGATCATCACCAGAATTACAGTTCTTAAGAACAGGTTTCAGAGTAACAGCCGTGTTAGTCTGTATTGGCAAAAAGAAAAGGAGGACTTGTGGCACCTTAGAGACTAACCAGTTTATTTGAGCATAAGCTTTCGTGAGCTACAGCTCAAATAAATTGGTTAGTCTCTAAGGTGCCACAAGTACTCCAGTTCTTAAGAAAACTTTCAAATAGATTTTAGGGCTGGTTATCACACATCCTGAGACAGTTCTTCCAAAAGCTCTGTGGTGGTCTGTGTATGCTGACAACTGCATGCCCATGAGCTTTCCTGCTTTTGGTTATTACGCAGTGAATCTGGGGATCTTACTTCAGTGTTTGTATACCTGCTGCATGGAACCTTTTCTCGTGTTTGAATTAATTTACATTAAAGACGAGACTGACAGCAACACACCAAGGATTCCTACAGGTTAGATAGGTAAGTTGTTAAAGGTGAAATTCACCCAGTGCTGAAAACCTACACAAAGAGGCAAAATCTGATCTCAGTTACTCTGGTGTAAAGGTGGAATAATGCCACTGACATCGGTGGACCTATTCTAGATTCACACTGGAGTAACTGACACCAGAATGTGGCTTACAGCCTTGTGCAAGACTTAAATGTCACTTAAGAGCTGTAAGCCAAATTCTGGTGTCAGTTACTCCAGTATGAATCTAGAAGTGGTGTATGCAGGCCCTTTACACTAAAGCATATTTTACTCTTAAGGAACTTAACACATTTCCAAAGATGGTGTTACATGCGGTAACGTTTGAGCAGTGTACAATTGGGGCTTAACTGGAAAAAGCTGCACTTCTTTGCAAAATATTTTCCTCCTCTGTATAAGCAGATTGCCAAAGGGAATACATGCTACTGTTACAGCCAAAGTTACTGTTATAGCCAAAGGATGTACAAGTGGCTGTGTAAGTGAGTTGCCAAAGAGTGTACAAGCTACTGTTCAAAGTTACAGTAGAAGGGGCATTCTGAGCTTGAATGTGTATGATATCTGGGAGGAGTGGTAGATACGCTGGAGGTAGGGATAGGATACAGAGGGACCTAGACAAACTAGAGGATTGGGCCAAAAGAAATCTGATGAGGTTCAACAAGGACAAGTGCAGAGTCCTGCACTTAGGACAGAAGAATCCCATGCACCGCTACAGACTAGGGCCGAGTGGCTAGGCAGCAGTTCTGCAGAAAAGGACCTAGGGGTCACAGTGGACGAGAAGCTGGATATCAGTCAACAGTGTGCCCTTGTTGCCAAGAAGGCTAACGGCATTTTGGGCTGTATAAGTAGGAACATTGCGAGCAGATTGAGGGACGTGCTCATTTCCCTCTATTCGGCATTGGTGAGGCCTCATCTGGAGTACTGTGTCCAGTTTTGGGCCCCACACTACAAGAAGGATGTGGAAAAATTGGAAAGAGTCCAGCAGAGGGCAACAAAAATGATTAGGGGGCTGGAGCACATGACTTATGAGGAGAGGCTGAGGGAACTGGGATTATTTAGTCTGCAGAAGAGAAGAATGAGGGGGGATTTGATAGCTGCTTTCAACTACCTGAAAGGGGGTTCCAAAGAGGATGGAGCTAGATTGTTCTCAGTGGTACCAGATGACAGAACAAGGAGTAATGGTCTCAAGTTGCATTGGGGGAGGTTTATGTTGGATATTAGGGAAAACTTTTTCACTAGGAGTGGTGAAGGGAGGTTACCTAGGTTACCTAGGGAGGTGGTGGAATCTCCTTCTTTAGAGGTTTTTAAGGTCAGGCTTGACAAAGCCCTGGCTGAGATGATTTAGTTGGGGATTGGTCCTGCTTTGAGCAGGGGGTTGGACTAAATGACCTCCTGAAGTCCCTTCCAACCTGAGATTCTATGATTCGATGATATTCTTACCCCATCAATTAAATGTGGGGGGTTTTTCAGATGGCTGAGGCAGTTCTTAACGGGACGTGGTGCCTATTCCAGTGCATGCCCTTAAAAAAAGTTTCCTTTTAACTTTTTACTCTTATGCAAGGTATTAATGGTACTCATGGTATTCACCATTCTAAGTTCTATCGGGAATACCTGCTCATACAAGTAATAGCTTACCTAACAGAAAAAAGGTAGAGGGAAAGGGTGCCCACTGTACTGCTAAGACACTATTGTCAATATCTCCCAGGCCAGTAATGGCTGTTCAATGTCCTACTGTATATGAACAATATTCATACACGTTGCTGGGTCCTGAATTAACTGTTATAACACTGGACGCACACTTGGATATATACTGAAAGCTGCAATGAAAATACCTGTGCAGGTATCAGTGTGCAGCGGTGGTACAAAAATAAAATAAAATAAATAAACAGCAAAGCCAAAATATTACAATGGAAAAAGAATGTTGAAAAAATAACACTGGGAATTAGGTTGAAAGTTTTACATCAAAACACTATGGGAGAAACAAAAAATGTCACGTTTAGTATCTGCTTTCCTTGAAAAATTTCAATTTTTCACTGAAAAATTCAAGACCCCAAAACTGAAAAATTTTGGCTGAAAACTGAAAATTTTTCCATGTATAAATTTTGGTGGTATTTTTTTTAAAAGAATTTTCCTGTCCCCCCTCCCCCAACACCCATTTTTTGGACTCTCTCTATAGGCATGTTATTATTCCATTATATAATTTATGGTCTCACTCTCTCAGTTGGTAGTTTCTTACAAAGTACTCCAGCACCATAGCACCTGAGCACCTCTGGCATACCTTCACCTGGAACTTTGTTCAATTCTAGTCAAGTCTATATTGAAAAGATTGGGACAGTTTAAAGAGGAAACTAAGTGCCTAAGATAGAAAATAAGAAGTGACTTGACAGAGGTATATAAAATAATAAATGATTTTGGGGAGGTAAAGTGAGTGTGCCTATTTACCCTCTGAGGAACAAGGGAACACCCAATGAAATTGTAAGTAAATCAATTTAAAACCAGAAACAGGAAATTCTTACACAATGCACGATTAACCAATTGCCACAAGATTTTGTGGCATCCAAGAGCTTAGCAAGATTCAAGAAAGGATGGGCTATTTATATGGATAGCAAGAAAATCCATTACATTAGGTAAGATAAAATAATATTTGCAATTACTGTATCCGGTTATGGGAAGGCAGTAAAAATGAATGCCTATTTTGTTGTATGCAAAGATCTATGCAAGTTCAGCTGTTGACCCTGTCATCAGTCATTGTATGTGGGGGGAGGAAGGGGGAAAGAGTGCATATACCTCAAGCCTATACTGGATTTCTGGATGTACAGCCATGTTTGCCTAATCCTCAGAAACAAGCCAGAACTTGCAGGTGAAAACTGACATTTTTCTTCACAATTTGTTTAGAATTTGCTCCCTATGTTGCAGGTACAACATTACATCCCTTTTATTTGTTGAAACGAAATCGCCTCTAACTTTCTCTTTTATGTCTTCCACTTTTACATGATGTTTCTTCTGGCAATTTCAGTCAACTTTCTTTACCTCATTCTACATTCTGACATTGCCAGTATTTTTGTATTGCTAACTTTTGCACATATCCTCAGGAGTTTTTCTGATGATTCTGTGAACAGTATACCCTGGATGTTTACCAACTCCTAACTTATTTATCATACCTGGCTTATTTCCTAGGACAAAGTGAAAACAGCATCTGTTCTTGTTGATTGCTAAACAAACCATATAAGGAAAAAGTCCTTTAGTATGTCTAGGAACATAGCATCTTCCTTGAGGACCCCACAGCTGCTATCAAAGCCAGCACCTGCAAAATGACTGTTTGATTTTTTGTACAAGCCTCTTTACCTACATGTACATTTTTGATTAACATTTTCCATGTTACCCAAAGTACTGCCAACTTCACTTTCCTGAGATTGCCTTTAATCTTTCCTGGGTTTTCCCCTACATTCTCTTTGCTGCAGTAGCTAACTGCATATATTCCTTATTTTATTGTTTCTCTGCCCCATAGAACCACATCTGTACCAGACTTTCAGTTTAAGAATATACATTGTGTAAACTCATCAGGGCAGAACAGTTGATATCCCTAGAACAAGAGGTTCCTGATCCTGATGACAGGTTTCAGAGTAGCAGCCGTGTTAGTCTGTATTCAGAAAAAGAAAAGGAGTACTTGTGGCACCTTAGAGACTAACAAATTTATTGGAGCATAAGATTTCGTGAGCTACAGCTCACTTCATCAGATGCATTCAGTGGAAAATAGAGTGGGGAGATTTATATGCATAGAGAACATGAAACAATGGGTGTTACCACATACACTGTAACCAGAGTGATCACTTAAGGTGAGATATTACCAGTCCCTCCAACGACAGACTGCTGAATTGGAATTAATTTGCAAACTGGATACAATTAACTTAGGCTTGAATAGAGACTGGGAGTGGATGGGTCATTACACAAAGTAAAACTATTTCCCCATGTTTATTCCACCCCCCACCGTTCCTCAGACGTTCTTGTCAACTGCTGGAAATGGCCCACTTTGATTATCACTCTCCTGTTGGTAATATCTCACCTTAAGTGTTCTCTATGTATATAAATCTCCCCACTGTATTTTCCACTGCATGCACCCGATGAAGTGAGCTGTAGCTCACGCAAGCTTAGGCTCTAATACATTTGTTAGTCTCTAAGGTGCCACAAGTACTCCTTTTCTTGATCCTGATGAGAATCTTTGCATACTACCACTATGCACATACTCTGAACCCTACTGTGAATATCCACCATCTGGCATAGACTGCATAATGATATGTATCATGTTACTCACACGCAATTGGCTATGCCAATTATCAATAGATGTGTTAAAGACTGAGCATGCCCAGTGTGAAAGAGGACTCCAATTTTCAAAGCTGCCTAAGGGATGTGGATATCCAGCTCTTATTAAAATCCCACCCTGGCTGTTCTCAGAAGACTTAACAAAGAGCTCATGTCGATAATGGAAGTGCTGTGCCTTGTCTCCAACTGGCCTGTCCTTGAGTGCTTCTCAGACATTACAGCCTGCATTACCCTAATCATATCATCTAACTCTTTATATAGCTCTGCCTAGCAATGTGGCCTTTTATACTATTCACATTCAGTATATAGCAAGGAAAATCAGTTTCTATTTTTTATATCTGCCAAAAATTTTCATTTTCTCATTTACAATTTTTTCCACTTTTTTCCTCTCTTAAAACTTTTATTACTTTATCAGACCTGCTGTCTGTAGGCAAGGACTGGCCTGTCTCCCAAGATTTGTGAGAGTGATGGGTCATCCTTCAGGACAGGTTGTAGATCCTTGATAACGCGTTGGAGAGGTTTTAGTTGGGGGCTGAAGGTGACGGCTTGTGGCATTCTGTTATTTTCTTTGTTGGGCCTGTCCTGTAGTAGGTGACTTCTGGGTACTCTTCTGGCTCTGTCAATCTGTTTCTTCATTTCAGCAGGTGGGTATTGTAGTTGTAAGAATGCTTGATAGAGATCTTTGAGGTGTTTGTCTCTGTCTGAGGGGTTGGAGCAAATGCAGTTGTATCGTAGAGCTTGGCTGTAGACAATGGATCGTGTGGTGTGATCTGGGTGAAAGCTGGAGGCATGTAGGTCGGAATAGCAGTCAGTAGGTTTCCGGTAACATCCGGTATAGGGTGGTGTTTATGTGACCAGCCCCCTAACCTGAAGCAAATACTCACCAGCAACCACACACCACACAACAGAACCACTAACCCAGGAACCTATCCTTGCAACAAAGCCAGTTGCCAACTGTGCCCACATATCTATTCAGGGGACACCATCATAGGGCCTAATCACATCAGCCGCACTATCAGAGGCTCGTTCACCTGCACATCTACCAATGTGATATATGCCATCATGTGCCAGCAATGCCCCTCTGCCATGTACATTGGTCAAACTGGACAGTCTCTATGTAAAAGAATAAATGGACACAAATCAGATGTCAAGAATTATAACATGCATAAACCAGTTGGAGAACACTTCAATCTCTGTCACTCGATTTCTGATCTAAAAGTGACTATTCTTCAACAAAAAAACTTCGAAAACAGACTCCAACGAGAGACTGCTGAATTGGAATTAATTTGCAAATTGGATACAATTAACTTAGGTTTGAATAGAGACTGGGAGTGGTTGAGTCATTATACAAAGTAAAACTATTTCCCCTTGTTTATTCCTCACGAAAGCTTATGCTCAAATAAATTGGTTAGTCTCTAAGGTGCCACAAGTACTCCTTTTCTTTATCCTTCCTTAGTGATTTGAACAATCTCCTCTACATGTATCTTCCCCCATCCACTAGTTTAAAAGTGAGTATTATATTCTAGGGTAAAAGATAATCATCACTTATTTATGTAAATGAATATCATTTATTTTGAATTGCAAAATTTCACCCAGGAAGGGAGTTGGCTATCCATAAAGCCTACCTTGTCTAAACTCCAGTGTCTTGATGCTATGTGGCCATTTAAGTCTTCCTCATTTGCACCATAACCATCTGAAATTCACAGACTTTAATCTTAAATAACCTAAAATCCATTGGAAAAAATATGCACAGATTTTTACACCCATGAAGTTACTCCCTTCAAGTCACACATGGAAAAGTTGTAGGTTGTAATGTCTTGTTGGGTGGACAGAATTGAATGAAAAGGTGAACAGGGAGAAGAGAGACCTTAAAAAGTTTAAATCAATGTCGAAACTTCTGAGGCATTTCCTGGAGTAAACTTATCATCTAAATCTTAAAAAAAAAGTATTTGCCAGCTTTTCTTTAAAGACCTATCTCTTCTCATCACTCAAATAAAGGGTGCGAAGCAGGTATCCCGTACAATCAGTTTTAGGTATTGACTTTGCTGTTTTGCATGGTAGGTCAGGACTTGGACCTATGTTTATTTTTTAAAACAATGTGCCCACATCTACCCCCATTTTAGTCCTTTCAAAAAAATTTTCACACAGTGTCTCACAGTCCAAGTCATCACCAACTTTTATTCTGCAACTATTTGCTATTGCTTTCTCAGTTGTAGACTTTATTCTCAATACTTGCAATGTATCTCTAACAATACCTGAAATCACTTTTTTTTTTTTTGGTCTGTCTGCACCATGTGATTATGAATGGAGGAAAAAGGATAGGTTATTTTTTTAAAAAATTTAATACATAATGTACTTTTCTAGTTTCACAAAAATACAAAACCATTTGTTTTAGGAAATAGAGAGATTTATCTTAAAATGCAAAAGCCTCCATTTTTTTTGAAGTTTGGTTCAGCTCAGAAAAGGCTACAAGAATTCTGATGCTAATCCAGGCAATTTAACTTTTTTCCCTCTTTCCATCCCTGTCCACATTCCCCTTTCGTTTTGGTTTTCTATCTGCTTATATAGCCCCATCACTGTAGTATCTGAGCCTTGCCCAAACATTCATGAATTTATTCTCTGACATTTATGGAAATATTAGTATCCCCACTAAACAGATGGGGAACTGAGGTAGAGAGAGATTATGAAACTTGGCCAAAGTCACACAGGACATCTGAAGAAGTGGGGTTTTTTACCCATGAAAGTTTATGCCCAAATAAATCTGTTAGTCTTTAAGGTGCCACCAGACTCCTCATTGTTTTTACAGGACATCTGGGCAAATCTGAGAAGTGAGATTCCAAGTCCACATCAAGTGCTTTAACCACAAGACCATGCTTCTGCACCACCATTTTCTAGAAACACAGCTTCCTCTTCCCAGTTCTTCAACTCCTAACAGGTCTTTTGATCCTTCCAGTCACTGTCTCTAAGCTCCAAAGGCAGGGGCACACTCCATGTGATCAAAATCCCCATTACACAGTCAAAGGTGTGAAGTCTTCCCTGTTTTAGTCATCTCTGACTTGATGAGGGAATCATGTGGTATAACTATAGCTTCCTAATGTGGTTTCTCTTGTGCAAGCTTGTTATTAGAGAAAAACATGAGTTGGTTAAATATACCGTTCATAACATTCTATCTCCCATATGAAGTATCCACATGAGCAGTTGCTCTGTCTACTGCATTCTCTCTGCTCCAGAAGGTTTAGTGCCCTTTCCAGTAAGAGGCTTCCTAGGTGCAGTAGACATTCAGGAAGAGTGCCTGCAGATGATATGAATAGCCCAGGAGTCCTAGAATGTGATTCAGAGACACTTTGAAAAGTATCCTTAAATAGCGAGGGAACTTAGCAGGGGTTGGTAGTATTGGTAGTCACATCCCAGTTCAATGATAGAGTCCAGCACAGCAACCCAACCCATCCATAGCCCACTGGCTGGAAGTCTGGGCCTAGACTTAGCACATAGGTGCTCAAATGCCAACTTCTTGGGCACAGGATAGCTGCACAGATAGGAAACATAAAAACATCAGAATGGCCATAGTGAGTCAGACCAAAGGTCCATCCTGCCCAGTATCCTGTCTACCAACAGTGGCCAATGCCTGGTGCCCCACAGGGAGTGAACCTAACTGGTAATGATCAAATGATCTCTCTCCTGCCATCCATCTCCACCCTCTAACAGAGGCTAAGGACACCATTCCTTACCCATCCTGGCTAATAGCCATTAATGGACTTAACCTCCATGAATTTATCTAGTTCTCTTTTAAACCCTGTTATAGTCCTAGCCTTCACAACCTCCTCAGGCAAGGAGTTCCACAGGTTGACTTTGCACTGAGTGAAGAAGAACTTCCTTTCATTTGTTTTAAACCTGCTGCCCATTAATTTCATTTGGTGGCCCTAGGTCTTATATTATGGGAACAAGTAAATAACTTTTCCTTATTCACTTTCTCCACACCACTCATGATTTTATATACCTCTATCATATCCCCCTTAGTCTCCTCTTTTCCAAGCTGAAAAGTCCTAGCCTCTTTAATCTCTCCTCATATGGGACCTGTTCTAAACCCCTAATCATTTTAGTTGCCCTTTTCTGAACCTTTTCTAATGCCAGTATATCTTTTTTGAAACGAGGGGACCACATCTGTACGCAGTATTCAAGATGTGGGTGTACCATGGATTTATATAAGGGCAATAAGATATTCTCCGTCTTATTCTCTATCCCTTTTTTAATGATTCCTAACATCCTGTTTGCTTTTTTGACTGCCACTGCATACTGCGTGGACATCTTCAGAGAACTATCCACAATGACTCCAAGATCTTTCTCCTGATTAGTTGTAGCTAAATTAGCCCCCATCATATTGTATGTATAGTTGGGGTTATTTTTTCCAGTGTGCATTACTTTACATTTAGCCACATTAAATTTCATTTATGGTCTTAACTATCTTGAAAAGTTTAGTATCATCTGCAAACTTTGCCACCTCACTGTTTACCCCTTTCTCCAGATCATTTATGAATAAGTTGAATAGGATTGGTCCTAGGATTGACCCTTGGGGAACACCTTTAGTTACCCCTCTCCATTCTGAAAATTTACCATTTATTCCTACCCTTTGTTCCCTGTCTTTTAACCAGTTCTCAGTCCATGAAAGGGTCTTCCCTCTTATCCCATGACAACTTAATTTACATAAGAGCCTTTGGTGAGGGACCTTGTCAAAGGCTTTCTGGAAATCTAAGGACACTATGTCCACTGGATCCCCCTTGTCCACATGTTTGTTGACCCCCTCAAAGAACTCTAATAGATTAGTAAGACATGATTTGTCTTTACAGAAGCCATGTTGACTTTTGCACCACAATTTATGTTCTTCTAGGTGTCTGACAATTTTATTCTTTACTATTGTTTCAACTAATTTGCCCAGTACTGATGTTAGACTTACCGGTCTGTAATTGCCAGGATCACCTCTAGAGCCCTTCTTAAATATAAGATAAAAGTATAAAAGTATATGGAAGCCTAGATTGAGCTTCCAGTATCATGCAAATTTGAATATCCAGTGCAGAATTACCTAAAGGTCACCCAAGTTGGATAACTGGGCCTACAGTTTGTTCAGTTTAGACAAAAAGCTCAAAGACTGGCACAAACTTCGAGTCCAATGCTGTTGCTGTTTACCATTCCTTTTCTTTTTTAAAACTGGGGATTCAGGGGCAAATTCACCTTTGGTGTAAATAGGCATAACTCCTCCATAGTTAATGCCTCAAATGGACCAAAATCTCTGGGGCTGGTGAAGCTTAATATTTTGTTTTTCCCAACCTTTCTACTTCATGAGTTCATGAGGGGTGAGGAGTGGAAAAACCAAGCAGTTTTGGCTTCTACTGTTAATCTTTCAGGCCAGTTAACCACAATTGAAGTAGGTTAGTTATATAATACTTTGGGTTGGTTCATGAAAAAAAAAAATCACACAGCTATTTTGGGTCTTTCTCTTGTGTGCTCTGATGCACAAATTAAGCCACAATTCATTGACAGGACTCCTGAGTTATGACAAGCTGAATTACAGCATGCAAATATTTGCATAGTGCTGCATGCACATTTAAACATGGACCCTCAGGAGTGGCTTTTTCTTGAACACAAACATTTTAAGCATAATGCAAGTGCAAAATGTAAGCGATTCCTCATTTATGGTGATGTAAATGGACAGACTGTGACCGGGAATCAAATGATTGTATTGAGAGGCCTCAATATGACAAATAACTTTGGGGAAGAATTTTCAAAGGCAAGTGAATTCCCAACTCCCTTTGAAAGTCTCCCCATAAAAGACAATATTTGTACTGAAGCTGTGTCATCAATGGCAAGGATACAACCTAAATTCAGAAGATTCTTAAATAAGTCTAGAGGTGGAGTGACAGGGTTAGCATTGTGCATAGCAATTAGAAAGGGACCAAATGAAATGTTTAGTAAACAACCTAGAGTCAAGAATGTCAAGAGAAAAGGTAAAGGGTAAAATTTTCAAGAGTCCTTTAATTCCATTTTCAAAAGTGACTTGGGATCAGATTTACAATGGTATTTAGGCGCCTAAAGATGACGCTAGGCATGGATCACTTGATGATAACCTGTCTGTTCATTCCCCTTGGGGCACCTGCCATTGGCCACTGTTAGAGGACAGGATACTGGGCTTGATAGACCTTTGGTCTGACCTAGTATGGCTGTTCTTATGTTCTTAATGGGATTCACTAAGTAGGGTAGGCACTTAAGTCCCATTGAGATCGGGCACCTCACTGCTCTTTGTGCCTTTGAAAACTTAGGCTCCTATATCACTCAGGGACTCTTGAAGTTTTTATCTCAAATTGTTTTGAGTATGAACACTTGGCAGTCTGATTCTGCTCATTATAATTATTTATTAATCCAATTACACAAGGGTTAAATAGGTTTAAATCTATATTAGGCGTTTGCAGCAGTTTAACTAGATCAAGTTAAAATCAGTTTAGTTAAACCAGTACAACTCTTCTCCAAGGCCTCTCTCCTTTAGCTCCCCCAGCCATAAAATGAGGAGAGTAATATTTACATACCTTGCAAAGGTATTGTGAAGATTAATGTCTGTAGGAAGAAAAGGAGTACTTGTGGCACCTTAGAGACTAACAAATTTATTTGAGCATAAGCTTTTGTGAGCTACAGCTTACTTCATTGGATGCATGCAGTGGAAATACAGTGGGGAGATTTTATATACACAGAGAACATGAAACAATGGGTGTTATCATACACATTGTAATGAGAGTGATCAGGTAAGGTGAGCTATCACCAGCAGGAGAGAAAAAAAAACAACCTTTTGTAGTAATAATCAAGGTGGGCCATTTCCAGCAGTTGACAAGAATGTGTGAGGAACAGTATGGGGGGAAATAAACATGGGGAAATAGTTTTACTTTGTGTAATGACACATCCACTCCCAGTCTTTATTCAAGTCTACTGTAATGGTGTCCAGTTTGCAAATTAATTCCAATCCAGCAGTCTCTTGTTGGAGTCTGTTTTTGAAGGTTTTTTTTGAAGAATTGCAACTTTTAGGTCTGTAATCGAGTGACCAGAGAGATTGACGTGTTCTCTGACTGATTTTTAAATGTTATAATTCCTGACGTCTGATTTGTGTCCATTTATTCTTTTACATAGAGACTGTCCCGTTTGGCCAATGTACATGGCAGAGGAGCATTGCTGGCACATGATGGCATATATCACATTGGTAGATGTGCAGGTGAACGAGCTTCTGATAGTGTGGCTGATGTGATTAGGCTCTATGATGGTGCCCCTGAATAGATATGTGGACACAGTTGGCAACGGGCTTTGTTGCAAGGATAGTTCCAGGGTTAGTGTTTTTGTTGTGTGGTGTGTGGTTGCTGGTATTTGCTTCCGGTTGGGAGGCTGTCTGTAAGCAAGGACTGGCCTGTCTCCCAAGATCTGTCAGAGTGATGGGTCGTCCTTCAGGATAGGTTGTAGATCCTTGATGATGCACTGGAGAGGCTTTAGCTGGGGGCTTCAGCCTTCAACCTTCAGCCCCCAACTAAAACCCTTCCAGCGTATCATCAAGGATCTACACCCATTGTTTCATGTTCTCTGTGTATATAAATCTCCTCACTGAATTTTCCACTGCATGCATCCAATGAAGTGAGCTGTAGCTCATGAAAGCTTATGCTCAAATAAATTTGTTAGTCTCTAAGGTGCCACAGGTCCTCTTTTTCTTTTTGCGGATACAGACTAACACGGCTGCTACTCTGAAAAATGTCTGTAGGGTGCATTGAAAATGTAAGGCAATATAGTAAGTGCTAAATATTATTAGTACATGATGGCAATGTACAGCCCATGTCACTAATGTTCCTCATTTATTAATTCTAAGCACCTGCAGGCCAATTATATTTTGAACAGCTGTTGTAATATTAGCCACACTGGAGAATTCTGAACATACTGAGACTTTTCAGGCCAGCTCTGATAGCCCATATTCAAGCAAAGCTTTAAATGGGAGTTCTGCAGTCAAAGGAACTGTCCTTCTTCAGAATTTTATCTTCATGAATTGGTAGAGCTTGCACACTCTTGCTAGTTCCTTTTGGCTCAGGCCCCCTCATGCTGATTATCTCCCTTGTTATATGCTGAGTAAGCCATTGAGAAAAATGCAGTTGTCGGATAATTGACTCAGAAGAGGCTCCACTGTGCTCTTTCCTAGCAAATGACAAAAATCCCATGTAAATGGCACACAAGGTATAGATGACTAAAGTCCTTTAAGTTTTTAAATAATGACTTATGTTTCCCAGCCATTAACCTAATTATTGCTGGAACCGCCTGGCCAAAACATTCTTTTTGGTGGGTAATTAAATAATTCTGATAGATAAAGCATGTGATATTAATTTTTGAAGAAAAACAATTCCTGCTGTATAATATTTCCAAGGTTAGCTGTGTATCATTCAGTTCGGGGGCTGTGCATCTTTAGGTCTAGACTGTTACTTATGACCTCTGGCTATGCAGGATAGCATCAGAGTCAGAACTTTCCTGACAGCCCTAGCTGTCGCTAACCTCCTCCCCAGAACAATGGGTAAGGCGAGGCAAGGAAAGCCAGGACATGGACAGAACCTTGACTCCACTTTCTTTTGACTGGCCAGCACAGCTGAGCCTGTACAGGATGGTGGGAGGAGGGGTAGTGAATTACTTCTGGTGGTTTACTTTGCCCTGTAGCAGGGAAGAAGCAGGAAGAATGGAGCAGGGAACAAGCAGGGGCAGTCTTATGACTCAAGGGCATGCCTTACTCAGAGCTGTGCCTAAAGGCTGAACTAAGGTTTAATCAAAGTGTTTTGCACTGTCCCCTCTGTCCTAGTTTGTTTGGTCAAATTAATGCCCAGTTCCCATTAACTTAAAAACTATTCTTTTAAAGTTCTTCCTGTAGTTATTTTTGTATCATCCAAGTGAAAGTTATATGGTAATAGAAGTGTTAACCTCATCAACACTAGAAGCCACATCTCTGATACTTTTTGCAGTGACAGAGAATTCACAATAATATGGCTAAGATATATTTTAAAGAATGCTTCAGGATTGAATGGTTCAGGGGACTGGTAATAGGATCCACAAAGCCTGCAAGCTCTGGGTTACCATTTTAAATGTGGCCGAGGTCAGTTGTGGTTGAAAGTCATTTTTCTTTGACATCTCTTTCTGGTATACTGTGTTGGAAAAGAGCTGATAGCCTAGTCACATCCAAACCCCAAAGCCACCACCGTCATAACTAGGTCATCTCAGGAACAGCAAAGAACAGAACGGACATAAAGACAAGGAAAAGACCAAAAAATCAGCTTTATGATCCAGGGATGAATTCAGTGTAAGTGAGGGCTTGCAGATGAATTAGTGCTTGATTGGGGTTCATTGGCATTGAAATACCATGAGCTGCTCTTACTGAGCTATTTCTATTGCACCTTTGACCTTGGTATCTATGCACCAAATAAAACTCCTGGAATTCAAGAGATCTGAATTCAATTCCCAACTCCTCCGCAACCTTCCTGTGTAACCTTGGGCAAGTCACTGAATCTCTCTGTGCTTCATCTGTAAAATGGGAATAAAATGACTGTTTCTTTGCCACCCTTTGTCTGTCCTGTCTAGTTATACTATAACTTCTTAGAGGCAGGGACTGTTTCTGACTGTGTGGATGTACAGGATGTTAACCCAATGGGCCCCTGACCTCAATAGGGGCCTCTAAGTGCTTCATTTATAAAAATGCATGAATTAATAAAACAATAACTGTTCATGGTCCATGTTGTAGCATCAGTATTCTCAGAGCTCCCCAATGAGTTCAATAGAGAGTTCTGTTTAACAATCAATGCCGGGACACAGCTTACTATTTCTGAGTCCTCTTTTGAATGCATAGTAGCACTGGATCCCACTCCTGTTTGCAGAAGCATGACTTTGCCTAGTACTCTGGCCAAACCCATCACTACTTCGTATCTGTACACACAGTACTTTATCGTGTGAAAATTTGCTCCATCCAAACAATGTGAATTAAAGGCAAAGCATGTCTAGAGAATTCCTTCTTTGTAATAAGTTATCCATTAAATACCACTTGAGCTTTTCTTGTTTTAAAGCATATGTCAACATGATCTCAAATACTTTTTATAAAGTGTGAGTAGTAAGTCATTAAAAAATGACAAAAATGTCTTTAATCTATAAAAACTATTTTAATTAACTAAGATCTTTTTCAACACAACAAAATAAACATAGTCCAGACTGGGCTATCTACTGTAAAGTCATCCCAGTGTGAGCTGAAGATTAGGTTGTCAGTATCACCAGTGACACACCTTACATGCTTAAGGCATGTTTTCACCACTTTTGTACACTATCCCAGTTTCATTTTAAATATTTATAGATGGTAAATATTTATGTTTGTATTTCCTCTGGGGAAAATGTTTGTACTTTCTGAAACATGATAGGACCCAGAAGAAGGAAATAAAGTCCTTGTTAGCAATTAATCAAAGGTAACAGTTACTCAACACTCTTCCTTAGCACCCATTCACAATTTCCCTCATTTTATCAAGGTTACGAAGACAGGTAGTCTGGGGGAGGGGCAGAACTTAAGCAAGAGGAGACTCCTATGGAAGTGTACTGTAAACATCCAGTGCTGCAAGTGGTGTTCCATATATCTGCCTTGATACTATCTACATTTAGCACACTAATTTGTATATTTGGGGCATGAAAGGGTTAAACACTCACTTTTCTACTGAGATCAGTCCAAGCAGCAGAGTTCTGGACTGGAACAGACTCTAAACTTCTCCCAGGTTTGGGGATGGAATGGATTCATTGTTCTGGTTTGGCCCATCTCTCTACTCTTTACAGAAGAAGCAATGCCACGAGCTCAAGGCCAGTCAAAAAAAGAAATCAGCCTTCCCAATTTATCTTGAGCGTTTGCTAATTGACTTGTCTATCACGGCTGGGGTAGAAGCTCCTAGACATATTTCCTTTTCCATTGTATCCAAGGGTGGATTGCTCTCTATAAATAGGGCCCGACCAAATTCATGGCCATGAAAAACACATCACGGACCATGAAATCTGGTCTTTTTTGTGTTTTTACCGTGTACTATACAGATTTCACAGGGGAGACCAGTGTTTCTCAAGTTGGGGATCCTGATCCACAAGGGGGGACACAAAGTTATTTTAGGGGGGTCACAGTATTGCCACCCTTACTTCGGTGCTGCCTTCAGAGCTGGGTGGCCGGACAGCGGCAGCTTTAGCTGGGTGCCCAGCTCTGAAGGCAGTGCCCCGCTGGCAGCAGCGAAGAAGTGAGTGTAGCAGCACCACAAACCCCCCTACAGTAACCAACCGCAATGAGTGACAGTAGCTATGTCAGCGGGAGACGATCTCCCAATGACATGGTGCTGTCCACACCAGCACTTACGTCGGTGTAACTTATGTCACTCAGGATGGTGGCTTATTCACACCCCTGAGCAACATAAATTATGCTGACATAATTGGCCTAGACTGAATAGGACACCACCTCAGGGGTGGGGTTGATGGCAGGAGATAGGGGGACCAGGGTCCACCCTACTCCACCAAGTACCAGCCCATTGCCCTAACAGTGGTGGGTGGCCCCATCACGGGGTCAGCAGAGAAGCCACCGAAACACACTGACTCATTTCCTGGAAACACAACCAGATTAATGTCTCATTCTTCCGGGCTACTTCCTACCGCTCGTCCTTGGCATGGCTCCATAGTCCGTGGGTCCTCAGTCTTCTTGGGGTAAATGGAGGAGGCAGCCCCAGCAACTCCTCTTCCTAGCCAGCCTCCTTCAGGGGCAGGGCGCTGCAGAGCTTGGTCTCTGGTCTGGAGTTTTTCAGCGAGGCAGAAACATCTCTCTCCTTCTCTGGCTCCAGCCCAACTGAGCTGGAGGGTCCGCCTCTTATATTTCCTGTCCCAACCCTCTGCTTCCCCTCTCTGCCCACCAGAGGGCATAGGGTGGTCCCCCCCTTCAGGCTCTGAGGGAGGCCACTCTGCCTCACTATATGTATATAAAACACTTCAGTAAGCAGTAGTTGCATGAGGAAGGGTTGCAGAACTGGACACTAGGAGCTATATGATCTTGCTTATGAAATTCAGTCCTGGAGCCTTTCGAGGACTCTGTTCAGTCCTTTAGGCCTTAATAGACCTCTCCATGATGTTTTGTCAGCTTAAACATAACTCTCTACTAAGGTCCATAAATCTGATGTGTAATCAAGATCTTTATACCAGGCTTCTGTGGTGATGATATCTATGTAATCAGCTGCAGAACCATGTGACATGGCATTTATTGTGCATCTTCTTGTGTTTCACCTGCACTCAACCCCTAATCCGTTGCTGCTGGGACTATTTCTAAGATTCCAAATTTCTAAGCAGCTCTAAACAACTATCCTTAAAAAAGTAAAATCAATCAACCTACATAAAAATTACACCCAGGATAGACCATATTTAATCTCAGCTAACTGGCAGGCTTATTATTCACTATCTTGTGACTCCTTAGGGATATAAACAAAAGCTCTGTACAGCTAAAAAGCCAGGAATTCCATTGTTTTTCAAGTAAGATATTGGATCGTGGGCAATCAGACTTTAAAACTGCAGTATTATCTTAAGAAAAGCTACTTCAGTACAGTCAGAACATTCATTTTGTCTCCTTCCAGACAGTCACCATGGAATCACTATGCAATCATAGCACTAATGCACCTAGTCTTGCAAATGGAGGGATGCAAAAAAATAGCACCAATATATTTTTAAAAACTCAAAAATTTCTGCAATTGCTTTCTTTGTAATATATGTGGCACATAGAGAACCCATAATAATGATGTAGTAGAAAGGTTTTATTGGCATTCATTTGGGATGACATGTATAATTCTCTTGTGGCTTAATTCCAACAAGTCTTTTTAACTGAGGAAGGTTGGTCTTGTCATTAAATCACCAGAAAGGGAATCAGCAGGTCTGGATTAAATTCCCAGTTCTGCCCCAGCTTTCCTTTGTGACTTTTGGGCAAATCACTTAGGCCTCAGTTAGGCGTGTGCCTGACTTTAAGCATGTGCTTAATTGACTTCAAGGAGGTTGAAAGAAGCACATACTTATGTGCTTTGCTGAACTGGTGTCCATCTGTGTTTCAGTTCCCCATCAATAAAAAGAGATTCACTCTCAGCTACCCTTTGGCTGCCTGGTCTATTTAAGATATCCCAAACTGACCCTTACTCATACTGAGTAGTACCTTACTCCTTATTTTCTGATTTCAGTGGGACTACTTGAGGAGTAAGGTAATACTCAACGTTATGAAGGGTATTACAACCTGACCCTGGATTGTACATTTTTGGGAGAGTAATTGACTCTTAGTTTGACTAGACAGCTCACAAGAGGAGCTCTCTCTAAGTCGCAACACAAATAATCCATACATTCTGCTTTTCTCTCCCCTATTTGCCTCACTTTAAAAATGGAAACTTTCTCCACCTCTTCAACATTCCGCTTACACCAGAAACGCTTACAGTACATTATTACTATAAAGGATAACTGCCACATCTCCACTGTAATTCAGTAGCTAGGCCTCCATGTGCTGAGCCATGTAGTGGAGCGACTGAATCAAAAAATGTCCCATCTGTTTTTAGGGTTTCTCTAATTCAAGCTGATCTGTGTTTTATATGATGAGACCACAAGATAAAACAAGACTTGGAATAAAAGTTTATTGTAATTATGAGCATGGTTTACAATGCGCGTTTGACCTCCATTCATGTTCCATATTTTCTTTTATGACAATTACCAAATACTGCACTACCTTTTTATGATCTGTTTCCTTTCATGCCTCTTAGAACTGAACAGAAGAGACCTAAAGAAGGATTTCTATTATTTAGCTGTATAAATGGAGCTGGAAATCTCCCTGTGATACTTCCCCATGTAAATATTTGCTGAGCTTTAGTGATCATGCTGCTTAATAACGGGCAGCTTATATTTTCATTCAGATAAATTTCAAAGCTGAATTTCATATGCCTCTATCATTTTAAGTAGTTTTTCTAGGGTCTCTAATTTACAGTCATGACAGTTTGGTCCATCAAATGAGTCTAGTCAAACGTGAGGACTGATCTTTTTACTCAGTGCCCAACATGTACTTCATATTTTACCAACTTAAAAATAATTAGGAAGCCTCCCTTTTGTTATCAATTACTGTAGAAGCCAAAACTGCAGTTTTAACTGAATAGTTTTTATTTAGGCACATTATTTAATTGACTTCCTTAGAACTATGACAATTGAATAATTCTAGCAGGATCAGGTCCATAGACTGAAGATCCATTCTCCTAAAGGCCAAATCAAGACTCAATCTGAACAGCACTGCAAGGAAGAAAACGGCCATAAGGCACCTCCTTGCTCCAGCTACACAAATCACGGGTCGTGGCATGAGAGGAAGCAGGCTGTGCATAGCTGCTCTGTCATGCAGGTGAGTAGAAGGGGAAGGACTGGGTGGAGCCTTGACTCTGCTCCCCATCCAGTGCTGTAACTGCATCAGAGCCCATTGCAGAGCATACACTGCCCACAGCATAGACCTGGTGCAGTTTACTCCCTCCCTGGGGCAACAGGCTGACTGAAGGGGGAGACTGCATCGCTAACAGCTCCAGGGGCAGCGTAACATGCTGCCCCTTACTCCAAGAAGATTGTTAATTCACAATCTAGCAGTAAGAAATCAGAGGGGCCAAAATGAAGCTTTATTTTCTTATATTGTAGCTTTTGCATTTCATACCAGTCAAATAATGATCCTTTCCCCAGGGCAGTAGTCTCATTGATGTGAGTAGGACTGCTGGCTAGCGAACAGGGCTAGGTTTGGCCCATAGTCTTGAGAGATCCTTAACTGTTCGGTGCCAATATTGTCAGTGCATGCGGGGCGGGGCAGGGCGTTACATACATACAAACAAATACAGTTCTCTATCAATATATAGGGCTCGATTCTCATTTCGAGTGTAAAGGGGTCTTAGTGTAAATGAGAATCAAACCCATATTGTAAAAACCATATTATATATGTGGTCATGGGATTTTTTATATTATGAGATATTTATTTTTCTATACAGACCATCTACACTGTATTAAACATTTTCTTATACAACAGGTTGCTCAATTATAACTCGCTTGTCACTAAGGATTTGCTTTATATGTGGGCTATTTCAGTATAGTTTGCTGATAATATTTTTGATAAAATGTGACTAGTCAGTAGTTATAATATCTTCAGCAATTATATTTGTTCGAATTACTTATTCACATATGAGTTACTATCAAGGTCCGTTCATAGAAAGTAAAAAGCTTTTTTTAAAAATGGTATTAAAATAATCACCTTTGGACTGGAAAAACTACTACAAGTAGCTCCTTTTTCAAAAAACAAATCTTTCAAAACTACTCAGACCCTAATTTCATTATAAATTGGACTTGTACAAATCCTTACAAGTATGGTTGCCCTTTGACAGTTCTTCCTGCTTCAGTCTTAGAACAGCAATGGGAACAGGACTCTTGATCACAGCAGGAATGCATTTATGATCATGCATTGCTCAAGTCTGTTTTTATTTCTCGTTTTATGTAAAATGCTGCAGTAATCCCTTTAGAATTCGCCTCAGCTTAAATCTCAGAGACTGTTCAAGACTGCCTCTTAATGTCTCAAGAGCACTTCAGCTCACATAAGCCTCATATTCAACAGGTAAAGCCCACTTTGTTCTATAGAGATGGCTAGAAATAATGTAAAATTAAAGATTTAATCTTTGTGGTAACTCAGACTGTCCTTAGTCCTACACAAAGAAGCTAAAAGTCTGCTAACTTTTAAGTAAGTAGAAAATTCTTTGATTGACAGTGGCCTGGTGTATTGATCCCAAAAAGTATGCTGCTACAAATTTTATTACAACAATTGGGTAAGAAGACTTACTGCACACTTTGAAAATGCAAGGGGATTCATTTCACTATTAGCAGATTTTTGCTATTATAAACCCTAATTGACAGGATTTAACGGCTATTAAAGTCGAGACCAAACATTTTGGACAAATTAAGTATTTTTTAAAGCTAAATTAGACTGAAGTAGTCAAAGGAGCTTGGGTGCTTGAGGGTTCAGATGATTGGCAATTATATTAAATGGAATATAGCCCGTACAATCTCCTTCTCATTAGGAGTTTCACACAGGAGCTTATCCCATCCTAGTCTCCAAAAGTTTGTTTCCCCAACTGGCATCCAGACACTATACAAGAGACTTTACCAATTAATAAATTACCTGGTAGCTGGGGATATCCTAGATGTCCACATAGTTAACAGTCAGACTCGAACTTGTATAATTCATTAGCAGCAGCTCTGTTAGGTGATTTAAAGAGCCTAAAGTGAACCTTCCTCTGAGCATGCTGGACTTAGGTTGTCTGAGCCGGCAGCCACTTTTTGAATGTTCTATGTGAAGGTACACAGTGAATTTGCCAAGACAACAAGAACAGAGTGCAGCGTTGACTCTAAAGAACAGTGCTGGTTGAATATTATAATTTCTATCCTGTGGGAAAGTCCATATATATATATTACATTTGTCATCAATATGGAATAATAATATCTATATCTATATTACATTTGTCATCATCCAGAATTGGGACAAATGTCAAAATATCACCATTTCTCAGAGTGCAAAGTTCTGAAAAAAAAATCAGTTTGGAAATGTCAAAATGTAATGTTTCATTTTTGGTCAGTCAACATTAATGTTTCCTTCTGAGCTGCTGCAATGCATCATGGTAGATGTAGTTTGGACAATTTGTGTCAATCACAGTATGCTTGACAATTTTTAATTACTTTGGTCCAGATTTTGAAAGGTATTTAGGTCTTACTCCACTCAGTGATGACATAGGGTCCTACGTCACTTAAAACTTGCAATGCTGAGCAGAGTAATGCCAAAACAGCTTTTAAAATCTGGGTCTTTGTCTAGCAGTGTGCATTCCCTTTCATGATGCAACGGAAATGTATTATAGATCTCTCCAGTGCTTTTAGGCTTGTCACGGGTCTTTGTATAATGGCACAAAAGGACTAATCTGATTTAGTAGTCTATTTTAAAATTATGGGATGGAAACAGCCATGTTAAGTCTATCTCCCTGTTGAAAGTTTGACCTGAAACTGGTGTGTTTTAATTTATTTGTGTCTAATTAAGTGTTAACCTTAATAGGCAGATCACCTTATCTGTCTGTACCAGTTTTCTCATTTGTAAGAGGACTATAAAAGATACCCCTCTGACAAAGAAGTGTGGATTACCGCAGAATAATTTTCTGATTAATCATTCTTTAGAAGTGCCAAGTAGTATAACCTTTCTGTGCTTGTTGTACCTATCACACTATATTAAGAGATGGACCCAAGCTGAGAAGTTCAGATCCATATCAAGATCCAAAATTTCCTAAATTTTGACATGTTTGGATCAGTGGTTCTGGCTCAACCCACTGCAGAGACAGGGGATGAGCCACAAATTTTGCATCCACGTCTGAACACTACCCAGCTTTGGAAAATTCTGATCTGGGGAGGGGGAGGGTTGGATAATCTCATTTGTAATTTCAGTATATTAATAAACTCCTGATTATAAATATGGGTCCAAGATAAAATGGCAAAATCAACAATCAAATGCAGCCCTTAGGTATGTAAGAGCTGCCCCTGCAAAGGAACTCTGGTATCAGAGGGTCAGGAGTTCTCTCTCAGTATTGTGTTGTAAATGGAATTGGTAGTAGGGCTGGTTAATTATTTGAGGTTCCACTTCTCAAGATACCTGTTTTCTTCCTGCATGTGTTTAGAAGGCTATTTTCCTTTCTAAATTTGATTTCCAATGTCCCCTTTTTTGATCAATTATTTAATGAACTGAAAAATGTCAGAGTCACTAATGCCCTAAAATGGATGTTGCAAAAAAGTCTCAAAAATCTACACAGCCCACTTGGACCTTGTGACTCAAAAAGCTCTGCTTTTTTGAGGGGGGTAGGCAGGAAGGAGGATGCAGTAGTTAGATGCTACATTCAAATCCATGTGCCTGAATTTTTGCCTCTCACATGCTCAAATTTCTTTATTCATACCTTTGATTTCTGTTGAAGTCCTATGATGTGGAATAATGATGAACAGCAATTTCACCACTGGAGACCACGATTTTAAAATTCAGCTCAAACTGAAGTTAGCTAAATTTGGCCATGTCATTTCACTGCTATTGATCCAAGACTGCAGGAGGGGAAAGAAATAACACCATCACCTACAGGAGAACTGCTGAAGCTGTAAAATGTAAAAAAGAAAAAAAAATTACTTTGCAGCTTTCAGTAATTCAATTAATTAACCCTTTAAAATGACAAGATACCAAACAGCATCAATTCATTATTATAATGTGATAAAACAATATACAGCCTTGTCATGAAGGTGTTTAAGCATCTCCTGTGGGATTGATGGGTGCCTTTATAGTCTACTGAGCTCTCAGCACATCGTAAGATCAGGCCCTCAGTCCGTACAGTGTTGGAGTTTAAAGAACTTGCTGAAAGGGTACAACCACAGACCAGTTCTTTTTTCAAATGTAGAGCCCCAGAATGGTGCCAGGATAAACTGAGGCCTGTATTTATTGACAGGAAAGGCAAAGCAGAGGCAGTGCATATTTCCTCTGCAATATGGAGGACCAGCATAAAGAGCTAGTGCCCATTCCATGCCTGGCTATTGTTTGTTCCACCATGTCATAGGCTCTCCTTGTCAAAAAGGACCTTCTTACCGAGATCTTTTGCACACTCACCGATAGAAGGGCGTAAAAGTAAAATGATGCTCTAGTTAAAGCTGATGGTGGGGACTCAGAATATAACCTACAGACTTCAATTCCAATGGCCAGTCAGGGCTGCTTATTATTTTTTGTTAAGTGCAGCTGAGTTCTTACACAGTCTTGACCATATTAAGACACATTCCCTAAGAAGCTTACAGTCTAAATGTAAATCCCAAATTACCCATGTAGTTGGTACTGCTCTTTAAGGGTGATATCCTGACCCCATTTGAGTCAATGGGTGTTTTACCACTGACTTCAATAGAGCCAGGATTTCATTCTAACTCTTTACTCCTATTCTAAGCACTTGCAGAATTATTACTATCTATCGTTGGGTAATTTTAGAGTTAGCTGGGGAGTCAAAATATTCTTCATGCTCCAGCTAAAATTTTTAACCAAGTCAAAGAAAAAACCCTCCTGCCTAATAGAATTTTCTGTTCTCGCCCCCCCTCCTCCCCCCGCCTCCCCTTCAGGGAACCCATTACATTTTGACACATGACAAAAGATATCTACCAATTGCTCATATCAAGCAATGATGAGACAAACAAAATGATTCCTGCAGCATATGACGGCAGAGAAAAGATTGCAGAACTGCATCCTCATAGCAGTGTGGGGAAGGCTTCAAACCAACCCCAGAAGAAAATGAACAGTGCATGTAAATTACTTTGTCTAAATGGATTTTCATTAGAAGTGGAACTCTAAGGAGTTCAAAAATCACTAATGTTCATTGGCAGGAGCCAAACGGCTGAGTCAACATCACTTTCAGTCTTTAGTGCCTCTTCTCTATAATGCTGAACCACTGAAATAGTCTGATCAAACTTGGCACAGTACTCCGTGCACAGTGCCAGATCAGTTAAGTCATAGACTGACTCATCCTTGGGCTATGACAAATGGTAGATCAGCCTATATTCCTCTGGGTTCAGTACCCTGTGAGACTTGTACACAACCAGTAGGGGCAGAATAACACAGGGTGGCTCTACCATTTGCAGTATCTATTTCCTCTTCTCCTGCCCCCCCCCACATCAATCTGTCATTTGAGCCCCAAATGCTAATTATTTTAGCCATTCTAGAAAGGAGAGGAGCTCAACACTCATTGTGTTTCAGATCTGTCATCATAACCTTGTTTTTCCTCTATCTAACAAATTAATTGTGATCAGGATTTTGGCATAGTCTCCTATAGCAGTATTTCTTTCCTGGGGTAAATTCTTTCTTTGGTTGCAATGTTGTAGTGTCGGGCGCTGGTCCCAGGATATGAGAGACACAAGGAGGGCGGGGCAATATCTTTTATTAGACCAACTTCTCTCAGTGAAAGAGACAAGTTTACACAGAGTTCTTCTTCAGGTGATGTGACGAAGAGCTCTGTGGCACTCAAAGTTTGCCTCTTTCACCAGCAGAAGTTAGCCCAGTACACGATAGTCCCTCTGCCACCTTGTCTCTAGATGCTTTCTGTAACCCCTGGCCTTTCACTCACTGACATGGCCTTTTGATTTAAGATTTTTTGCTTTTATTGGCCCTAAAGCATGACTTTGGACATGACTGGCAAGTAGCAGTATATGGTATTATTCCAGTCAAATTTCAAGGCAGTTTACTTTGTAGTGGTATTCTGTTATCACACTATCTTTATACAGAACTGCCACAACTAACACAACCAGACCTGGAAAGTCAATGCTTTTAAAGAGAGAAAAACCAAAAAACCCTTTGTCTGCACATAATGTATCTGAACGATTGTAATGTAGTGTTAAATTATTAATCCGGTGAACTATTTGTTCAAAATATAAACTACCAGGTTTGCGAACCGATTTGGATGAAGTCAGGGTGAACACAACTAAATACGGACACACTAACACATCCATCCAGGCTACACTGGGCACAGACCTGCTGTCATTCAGGTGCTCTCACCCTGGACTACTGGCAGCGTGTGCAAGTTGGAGTCTTATCATTCCCAGCAGCTATCTGTCCCCACTTTCCTCAGGTTAGACCTTAGGAGAACCCTGGTACCTCTCCTCCTCCTCTGGGCCTATGCTGTCAGCAAGTGGCTGGTAGGCAGCCATCAATTATGTGCTGAGTTCTTCCTGCTCACTGACTGATGGTGTCCTTTCAAAGGATCCTGCCTTAGTGTACTTCACTGTTGCAAATTATGTACCTGTTATCCTCCTTGGTTAGAAGTTTTCCACAACAGGTGTCTAACTCAAAATTAATACCGAAAATAGTAAGGAATCTAAAAAATTTGAAGGGTGACCTGGTAGATCCCAAATGAAATAAAGTTTTATTAAGTCAGAACACACCATGAAACTTGGCAAAACTGGCAATCTAGTTCTTAGCTAGTAAAAGTCCAGGTCTGGTGCAACCAGAGGACAGTGCCTACCACTGTGTCTTGGTCCATGATTAGGGCTCCTAGGTGCTATGGTAATACAAATTATAAGAAGAAAGGATTGAAGGGAATTTGCAGTGCTGTACAGGGATGTCTGCTTCGCACCTGCTAGTTAGCAATAGCAATATCTTGTTAGTTAGAAATGTCAATCCTTCACAGCACTAGAGCTTGCCAAATTAATTAAATATAAAGATTTGGCATAACAATATTGCGACTCCCATTATGTAGTTTTGGGAAAGGGTATGGGAGGAGTGTAACAGGATAACCACTGCACCCTTCTGGATTTGGCCCGTTGGCCCCTCTCCTCCATGAATCAGGGACACTTGAGTCGGGTGCAACACCCGTGTTCTTTATTTCTGATCAGTTTCCCACCACCAGTTTCCAGCTATATAAAGGCTTTAGAACTGCTTGGCCTACCATAGGCCTGGCCAGCAACAGACGAGGAGGAGACTCCTACTCCGTCTGAACCTGACCTCCCGCTCTTAGTCTCAACCCCACTTTCTCTCACTTCCTTCCAGCCTTATAGCTCTTGCTAATGAGGCTGGCACGTGTCATCAAGTTACCAGGCAAACACAGGACGGTTCACCCAGCCCCAATCCATTCTCCATGATTGGGGCTGGAGTGGCAGGAGCTGATTAAGGGCTTCTGTAGCAGCACCCTACCAAAGTGGGGAAGTGAGGATATCTTACAGTTCAGGAAGATCTAAGATCTTTTTAAGAATGCAGATATAACTCTAAAGTTGTCATCACTGAACCAGATTCTGCTTTAACTTTAACTCTGTGAAACTCCACTGATTGCAACAGAGTTATACAGAGTGTAAGTCAGGGCAGAATACTGGCCACTAAGTAAAGGGTTGTTACTAATGATGCCTCCCTGAAGCAGTGAAATAGTGTTCAGGATGAATGCTCAGTTTCAGATCTGTTAGGCACAAAGATGTCATGTCTCACTACAGCTAGTAACTAGACACACTTTACCTAGTAAGTCAGTCAGGAAAGATTGTGGGGGGGTTTAAAAACCGTAATTTCACAAGTGTTCACCCAATATTATACACAGACACCATCAGCTGACACTTTTGTCCAGTGAATAATACTTAGTACTTTCCATATCATTTTTCACCCTCAAAGCACTTTCTAAATATTAACTAATTCATTTCTTTGAAGATGCCAAACAATTATAAGAATTCATATATTTCACAGATATTTGTTGCTCTTTCCAGAGTAAAGGAAAAGATGCATGCTTCTAATTAGATTTTGATAAAGACACCACTGCTTTTCCCCTCTCCTCATCTCTGTTTTCTGTCTCATTCTATTTCCAGGAATCTCTCTTGTTCCCAGTCAAGAGTGTCTGCACCTGGTGGAATTATGGCTTTTAGTTGCCTTTTAAAATATAGATAAAGAATTGTTGCCAAAATAAATTCTCCTCATTTGTCTCAAGCAATTTTTAATGTCATATCCTCTCCCTCAGCTAACAGAGCATTAGCCCCTTTATCAGTTAGCAAGCCAGGAGTCTGTTTATTCCTGAATTAAGGTCAATGTAATATCTTCCTTTGCCTTTCTTTTAGGTGTCTATACAGAGTTTCCTTGTTTCGTGCTAATACACAGTCTCTCAAGCATTTATTAATTGAAGGAATTCTAGTTTCCTGTTTCAGTCAATGTTTCAGCAAGTTGTTGAAACATGGTAGCTCATTTCAGGTTTTTCATGCCTTGACAGAATGCCTAAAGAATACATAATGTACATTATATTTAATTGACATTGCTGCAATTATTACTGGATGTGGCAAGTTAAAAGCAGATTTTATAAAGTAACAAACACAACATATACATTGCTATCATTGTCTGGCAGGAAAATGAAGCTCACAATGGATATACATGAAGGTGTATTTGTAGTCTTTACAAAAAAGTATCTGCTGAAAACTGCTGGATCAAGTTAAATGAGAAAGAAAATAGCTGCATCTCAATGTATAAAGGTCACCACACTTATCAGACAGTTACAGAGAGTTGAGATGGAACAGCTTGTTGGGACATCTGTCTCTGAGCCTGATATTGCAGGATAGTCCCTGTAGTGCACTTTATGGTGTCACGGCTAGTCTAGTCTTAAATGACCTAAACAATGAAATTCAATCCAATCAAAGGAAAATGATGGCAAACTAAGAAAGGGACAGTCTCTCTATGCCCAGTTTTGCCCTTTTGTTCTACCTATCTGTATTCGCCTTGGTGAATAGATCCTTCAGTTACAGAACTTGCAGGCAGATACCATATTCTCCATCAGTTGTCATTACTGAACTATCTATATATGTACAAAGATGTAAGGGAGATCCCCACACCTGAGCCATTCATTTTAGGTGACGAATCAGAGGAACTGTCCCAGATTGAGGTCTCAAAAGAGGAGATTTTGGAACAAACTGATAAATTAAACAGAAGTAAGACATGGACCAGATGGTATTCACCCAAGAGTTCTAAAGGAACTCAAATATGAAATTGCACAACTCTTAACTGTGACATGCAACATATTGCTTAAATCAGCCTCTTTTCCAGATGTCTCGAGGATGGCTAAAGTTAATACCAATTTTTTAAAAAGGACCCAGAGGCAATCTTGACAATTACAGGTCAGTGCACTTAACTTCAGAATGAGGCAAATTGGTTGCAACTATAATAAAGAACAGAATTATCAGACACATAGATGAACATGATTTGTTGGGGAAGAGTCAGCAAGGCTTTTGTAAAGGGAAATTGTGCCTCACCAGTTCTTTAGAGTTCTTTAAGGATTCAACAAGCATGTGGACAAGGGTGATCTAATGGATACAATGTACTTTGAATTTCAGAAAACCTTTGACAAGATTCCACACTAAAGACTCTTATGCAAAGTAAGCAGTCATGGGATAAGAGGGAAGGTTCTCTCGTGGATCAGTAACTGGTTAAAAGATAGGACACAAAGGATAGGAATAAATGGTCAGTTTTCACAATGGAGAGGGGGAAATCGCAGGGTCCCTCAAGGATCTGCACTGGGACCTATGCTGTTCAAAATATCCACAAATGATCTGGAAAAGGGGGTAAATGGTGAGGTGGCAAAAATTGCAGATGGCACAAAATTACTCAAGATACCTATGTTTAAAGCTGACTGCAAAAAGTTACAAAGGGAGTTCACTAAACTGGGTGACTGGGCAGAGGAAATTCAATGCTGATAAATGCAAAGTAATGCATATTGGAAAACATAATCCCAACTATACATAAAACATGATGGGATCTAAATGAGCTGTTACCACTCAAGAAAGAGATCTTGGAGTTATTACCGATCATTCTCTGAAAACATCACTCAGTGTGCAGCAGCAATCAAAAAAAGCTAACAGAATGTTAGGAACCATTAGGAAGGGAATAGATAATAAGACAGAAAATACTATAATGTCACTATATAAATCTAAGGTACGTCCACACTTTGAATACTGGATACTGTTCCAGTTGCTCCATCTCAAAAAAGATATATTAGAATTGGAAAAAGTACAAAGAAGGGCAACAAAAATGGTTACAGGTATGGAACAGCTTCCATATGAGGAGAGATTATAAAGTCTTGGACTGTTCACCTTGGAAAAGAGATGACTAAGTGGGGATATGGTAAAGGTCTATAAAATCATAAATGGTATGGAGAAAGTGAATAAGGAAGCACCCCTTCACATAACACAAGAAACAGAAATTAATAGGCAGCAGTTTTAAAACACACATAAGGAAGTATTTTTGACACAATGCACAGACAACCTGTGGACTCACTGCCAGTGGATGTTGTGAAGGCCAAAATTATAACTGGGCTCAAAAGAGAATTAGATAAATTCATCGAGGATAGGTCCATCGAGGGCTGTTAGCTAAGATGGTCAGGGATGAAACGCCATGCTCTGGGTGTCCATAAACCTCTGACTGCCAGAAACTGGAACTGGACAACGGGAGATGGAACACTCAATAATTGCCCCATTCTGTTTATTGCCTCTTAAGCATCTGGCACTGGCCATTGTTGGAAGACAGGATACTGGGTTAGATGGACCATTGGTCTGACCCAGTATGGCCTACTCTAATGTAGTTCTTCAGTTCCTAATTCAGCAAAGTAATTTAACATATGCTGAAATCCATCTCTGGTCAGCAAACATTTTACTATGTGCTTAAAGTTTAGTGCCTGAGTAAGGTTGAGTACATGGTTTGCTGAGTAGGGATGGACTGCTGTATCAGAACATTAGATATCTTTGAAATGCTTCTCCATCCAATACATTCCAAATTATGAGAGTGAATTCAGAAAAAAGAAAACTAACCCCACTATTTGTCTTAATCATTCTGGTATGTAAACATCCACTCCCTTGAGACAGTAGATTCTCCCATCAATCTCTGAAGTGCAGGTATCAGCAATCATGCTGAATTTTATAAGGACTATAGAAACTGCTACATTGAAAGAAGCACTTAGCTTAGAAACACTTGCAGGAGACATCATTGTCTTGCTAGTGCATCCTCCAGTGAGCCACTATTTACTTTTCTGGCATTTTAGAAGGACGAGAAGTTTGAAAAGGGAGGGCTTTTTTCAAAAGAAAAAGAAGTGATAAAATTACAAACAAGAAGAGAGAAGAGGATTTTAAATGGGAAAGGGATTTGAAGAAAAAAGAGGGGGCGGGGGGAGAAGGTTTTCAAGGGGAAACCATTTAAAACCCGAACATGTTTTTCCCAGAGAAGCCATTTACAGAACAAAAAGCCCACTGAGAAACCACAGATTAAAACAGCTCATTTGAGACATGAGACAAGACAACTTACTTAAAAGAAACAGGTTCAAAGCCATAGGTGCTTTTACATAAGGCTATTTCAAAGATCTACACACAAGGGAAAAGCCATTTGAATGCTGGAGATGGTTCAGGCCACTTTGGCTCACTCTCATAACTGGTTTCTCCCTTTGATGTTATCATGCTGGTGCTCTCCTTAATTCTTTAGAGTTCTCTTCCCAACATGCCCCATTATGGTACCGTTTTCCTCTGCCCTACAACCTTCCCAAAAGGTTTTCAGGAGGGGACTGTACCCAGACTAACATAGATCAAAACACAGACATAAGCTGTAAAGGCAAACAGCGCCCTAGAAAAGAGCTGCTTCCTCTTCCCCCTTCTCTGAGGATGGTTTTTCAAAGTAACTGGCTAGAAGGAGGCTGCCTTGTGAAGCAAGCAAGCACTGTGCAGGGGGTTGGCTGGGGCAGTCAGCAGAGAGCAGTGCAGCTAAGTGATTCAGAAGGGGGAAAATGGAGAAAAACAGTAATTTACAAGTTCTGTTGAGAAGGTTATTAGTTGTTAGTCTGTTTCTCTTTGCTTGTCTTGTATAGTTACACTACAAGCTCTTTGGGGAAGGGGCTGTCTTCTCATGGGCTGTGGAGCCAGGGGAAGGGGGGCTATCCAGGCCTGACTACTTTTTGGCCAGGTCACAATGCCACTCACTCAGATTTGGAGGGTTGGGTGTAGGGAGTTATGGGCCAGAGGGGATCAGGCTGCGGTGTTGGGGGGAGGCCATGCCTTAGACGGAAAGAGGGTCAGGTGTAGTGGGGCAAATCTATGCCTGACCCTCTTTAATGGCGTTCCACAGCCCCTGCTTCTATTTTAGTTGTGTACAGCACCTAGCATAATGAGGCCCAAGCCCAGACAGGGGCTTTAGATTTCAAATAAACTAATTGTGATCAAAACCATTTCAGAATTAAGGTTACACTTAAAAGAAATCCAAACGTGTTAAGATAAGACAGACCCATCTAACTCTTTCTTGGTCACTGAAAGGCACAAAGGCTACATACTTAGTTGATGAGGGGACAGTTCCCATTGACATCTGTGCCTTGGCATAGGACCTGTCTGTCTTGTCTATCTGCTTTCATGGCTGGCTATCGCTTGTTACCTTTCACTGGGATCTCATATGGGTTTTGTCCTTCATGGCATTTTCTTTCACTTTGGTTACTCTGTTTGGGAGTGTGAGAATAAGATCCAAATTCTATATAAATTCCCACTGACATGCCTGTGTCAGGTTTGTTTTGAGTTTAAAAGACTCTTTCCAATACCTATATTTAAATTATGTAGGTAGTGACTCAATACTCAGTTCTGTTTTGCACTGAAGCAGGGATTCAACTTCTTTGCTGTATGTAAAATACAGAATATCCTCCCTAAATTTGCAGCACTTACTCCTTGAACACAGAAAGCATTTTCTGAGAATTCCCAGGAACATTACTTTATGAGTTAAAACTAAGTTAAAAACTGGATTCTTTAAGAAATTTAGTGTCTAAGTTAGTCTTTGCATTGAATGAGCTTAACAATGGAATAAACACAGACTCTTCTAACATTCCACATAGTCAAAATTAACTGAAATCTTGTGCATAGCCATCTGAGTAGAAATTAGGTTTAATTAAGCTTATCAATTACTGTTCTATCTAACTGTTATGGTTATATGGGTCACTGGAAGGCTCAGGTCAATGGTTCACATAACTCTTAAGTTGGGCCATTGTGACACCAAATGTCATTCAACCAATCACCACCCTTCCTTTACAGCTAATTTGCATGCAACCGTTCTATTTCTTCTAATGATTTTTTGGTCTGAGGAAGACATGTATCAAGAGTTCTCATTGGTAGATTACTTGGTGAAACTGTCACTGCTCTTTACAGATTCCATGGCTGCATAGTACCACTACCTTGGGTATCAGTGTTGAACGGTTCCTCATAGCACTGTTGCCTTGGCTCCACTGCCCACTGAGGCAGTACTGCCAGGGGAACTGAGCCAGAAGCACAGGGGGATAGCTTACGTCACAGTGAGGGACATTGGGAGCCACAGACTGGACTCTCCCTAATCCTCTTCACAGAGCTCTAGTCTCATTAACACAGCTCTCTGACTTGATATATCAATTGAAAGTTAAGGACCAGATTTACCAGTACTCTTCAGCTGCTATACACTGCTCCGGAGAGGCAAAGCAGCTCTAAACCCATTTTAACCAGACAGTGTGCTTTGGTGCACCAATGAATCTGTCCTTTAAAAGTTCAGCTTTTAAAAGAGTTATTTAAGGTTGAGCCTACATACCTTAAAAACATTCAAAATACCACGTGATCACATTGTTTTTGAGTTTCTTGTTTAGCATTTGGATATGAAATTTTAATAATTTTTAAAACCTCAAGAGTTCCCAGACTAAAATCTGTTAAGATAAAGTTAAGTTTGATAGTATATATCTGTAAATTAAGGGTTAAAAAATATAGGGATGTTATAATTAGCCCAAACCAAACATTACAAACCCAGGAAATTCAGAATTAAGGTTACACTTACAAGAACCCAAACATGTTAAGGTAAGAAATATACACAGGTAAGGCACCAAAATAACCTTAATTCTGCTCTTTAGTGACACAATGAGAGGAAAAAATATTAAAAATAAAATCTAATATGTCCTTAAAAAATCAGTTCCATCTAATCCTGGACCACAAATATTAAAACGTCTCAATCATAAGCATATAGTTATTGTATAACATTGCTACAGGGCACAGTTAAGGTTGCTTGGGTTAATAGCGTTGGGTTTTTAGTTAATCACAACCTCCCAACCAACCGTCACATTTTACAGATGTCAGGATAGAGATGTTAGTTATGTTAAACATGGATATTTTCCCTTCTTTTAAAAGTAGAACAGCAGAAGATCCCATATCACATAAGACTCCACTGGCTTCACAATTTGTTACAAACATGAAATTACATCCAGTGATGTGCTACTATATTTTGATAAGAGCTGCACAGAAAAATCCCTTCCTCCTTAATCTGAGATAAAACCTACTTACCAGGTGTCTGTATGTGCATATGCACACTGCCGAAAAGGATCAGTACAAGGGACTACTGAACCTCTGTTTAACCATTTAAACAAAAATGCTTGTCGGGGAGTGTCAGGGATTTGTCCCCATCAGAGCACCTCTTTTGGATGTTACATGGAAAATGCACTCATACAAGTCCTGTCCTTCCAGCAGGAGCATTCAGTGTCAGTCCAACAACGACAGGCTTTCAGCCCACCAGCCAACGTCTCCTTTCTATGTCTCCCATCTTCAGAGTTCTAAGTGAAACAAAGAGTCCAAGGTCAGCAAGGGCTTAAACTCAAGAAGAGGCAGTGGGGAAAGCCTGTCAGTTCTACCCAGAATATTTAGCCTCTGTTTTCATAGGGGCCCTGGATGGGCCAGGCTACAGTCCAGTGGGTCTCCAGCACAGGTTACAGGATACATTCTCTGCCCCCTTTTTAGCACAGGGGATCTGTTCCCTTTCAGCGGGAGGAGCAATAGCCCCCTTCACAGGGCTGCCCACTAAAGAGAGGTGCTTCTTCCTTTTAAACTACTGCTCCATTCCTGGCATAACTTGCAGCTGCAGTGGGGCAATGCTACTCCTGCCCAAAGCAGCTCCTTAACCTCTTCCATGCAAGTGTGGGACTTATACACCACATCAGAGGGCGTATCAGTGCAAACCACTGAGGACATATTTTTAAGAAGCTCTGTTAGAAACCAAAATGACTGAGTTTTGCATAGCTTTATTTTTAACTTCTCACAAGTGCCACAAGTGGCTTTTCAAAGCTATTCTTTGACTGCACTTGTTCCTTCTAAAGACTCAGTGTGCATCATTCACTGGTTGAAAATGGGAGATGAGGGAGGAATGGCAGAAAAAAAGAGTCACTTCAGACCTACTTCCTCTTCCATTAGCAATAAGTAATGCAGCTAGCATGTGGAGCTGTAAGAAACAGACCTTTATTAAACAAGCTGTCTCTCAGTGGACAGTGTAGTTTGGTGCTTCACCAACACAGGTCCCTCCTGAAACCTGATCTTTATCCAGTTCCACACATCACATTACACCCACCATCTTATACACCGCTATCTGGCTCAGAGTATGTATTTCCAGTTAACTTTCAACTGCATGAGTGGTAACTGGTTTTGCCACAAAATTGGGATATTTACTTGAATTTGGAGGTACAGACTTCTATAACCATGCTCTTTTCTCTCCTTTACATGCCAAGGCAAAATTTGAGCATGGAGAGCACATGTCAGGAGTGTGCGTGTCATAAGGTGAAATTTGCACAAGAAGTAGGCCAAAACCTGTTGTGTGCAAAAGCAGAAGGGCTTTGCACACCAGACTAATACAGCAAAAAGAAAGAAAGA
Organism: Eretmochelys imbricata; assembly: GCF_965152235.1. NCBI lineage: Eukaryota > Metazoa > Chordata > Testudines > Cheloniidae > Eretmochelys > Eretmochelys imbricata. The sequence continues at coordinate 250,719,364 of NC_135573.1, forward strand.
AAATTACTTCATGCTGCTTAGCAAGGTTAAAAATATCTCTCAATTTTTCTTCTAGAACAGAACTTGATAACAGTTTCAAAATGATTTCAGTATCTAATCCGTCCACAAGTAATTTGATTTGCAGGAAATGGAGAACAAAGAGAGTGCTTTTAAATAAATCTTAATTAATTATACACGCAAATGTCTTCAATGGATGTGGTCTTGCAATGCTGTTAGATGGCTAATTATGTTGAAAGTGTAATTCCATATTTAAATAGATAAACACACATCCAAATGCCTGCCCAGGAGTTTGTGTGCTGAAGTCATGGAGCAGAATAATTTATTGGCCCTTTAGTGCCACCAGTTGAAAACTTAATGTGTGCAAATGGAATTGCACCTCTAATGAGATGTCCATTTGGAGGCACAATGCTCATTTTCTTAACATGTGAAATACAGGTATAATTTTGGTAACTTTAACCACTGAGATAGAAATGTTTGCAACACACTTGTAAATTGCCTCTATCGTCCATTTTTTTTAAAAAAAAGTGTAACATACTGTAGGCCATTTTGATATGCAAAAACCAGCCTTGATCTACATGAAGAACATTTATAACCAGACTGCATCTGCTTTAAAACAAATCATTGTTTCCCCTAATTTCTAATAAGTCATCACGCTTTTTGTGTTCTATCAAAGGAGGCTAAGGACTTCAGAATACTGTTCCCCTCACACAAGTATTTCTTTTGTAGTTACTGTGTGCTAATAATTGTAGGCGAGATTGTCCCACCCTTTCTCATGCTGAAAAGTTACTTACTCCATGTGTAGTCCCATTGAGACCAAGTTGACTACCTATGGAATAAGGGGCTTTGGACCATGAAAAGGGCAGAATTTAGGCCTGGGTGAGTAAACTGAGCAGGATTTGGCCCAATATAGCTATGTATTTAAAGCAACGTACACAACAACATACTGGGTAAGAGCCTCACCTCCGCTCCAGTCCCTTTACATCAAGTAAAACAGCTGGAGAAGCCTAAAGGGGCCCTAAAAGCCCCATATCCAGCTGGAGAAGGAGGATTCCTCCAGTACTGGCAATGCAGATGACAGCTGTAAGGCTGCCTCTCAAGGACCCCCTCAGAGCCTGCGGCATAGGGGGTGCATCAGGCTGGGAGCAGCATGTCAGGGATGGGGCCCCAGCATATAGCACTGTAAAGATTCTAGGCAGTGCTGGGGCCATAGAGCAATACAAGGGAGGCTGGTATAACAGGAAGGCTGTCTAAGTTACGATAGGAGGGGAGGTTCTCTCCAGCCCTGGCGCAGCTCAGGTTCAGGAGGGCTCGAACGGGGTTTAAAGCTACCAAGCTCCCCCACTTTCCTTTACTGAATCTCACCCTCTGCATCCATAGGTCTGTTGTACCTTAAGACTGAAATGGTGTCTACAGCATTTTCTAGTTATCTGTGAGGCCTTTTTGAAAACAGAACCCACAAGTAGTCTTGGGCAGGAAAAGGTTATTCCATTTCTCAGAGGATGTTGATATTTTGAAATCTGGCTTAGTTTGCAGTCGGAATGAAAACCAAATATTTTGATGTTCTCTGCAAGAGGTAATGGAGCTCTGGGTCTGGGTTCCGTCTCCCTGGCAGGCTGCCCATGAGCCACAGACCCTGGATGTCTGGGCTCCCCAGAAACCCACCAGGAGGACTGCCAAGGAGCCAGGTGGGCGAACTAGCAGGAAACCAAACAGATATCTCTAGGAACTTTGGGCAAAATTGAACCATCTCTGCAGAACTTTTCAATTTAACCAATTTGGAAAATCCCCATGAAACACTGCTCTGAGGGAATCTTTCCGACCAATTCTCCTCACAACCTCCACACAATATAGACACACATACACATAGGCAACATCTGTCAGTAAGAGGAAAGAGTTATAATAGAGAAGAAGGAGTTAAACCCATGTTATTAAAATGAAGTATTACAATTGTCTATGGCATATTTGACCTTTCCAATTGGCTTCTGCTACAGATGACAGATTAGACTGCTCAAATGTTTGTCCAGGTGTCAGTTTCCACAAAATTGACAAAATAATGGGTACATCTATCTATTTAACCTCGGTTTCTAAGCATTTCTATGTAGGTATTTGCAAGGATGATAATGTATAGAAACCATCCCAAACAAACGAAAGTAAATCTTTGTCTGAAACATCAATTTCAGTGTATTGTCAACAGCATGAGCAACATTAAGTACAATATTTTTGGCACATAATACTTCCTGTTTCAATTTTTAATCCTTTTTAAACATTATTCTTCTTCAGTTAAACATCTGTTTTTAGACTTACAAGAGCTGATTCTATAGTATTATATTCAATGCCTATTATACTCTGAAGTGGAAAAAGCTTCAGAGGGAACATTAGAATAGCTATTATGACAGTAGCACTTTGTTATGGTGTAGTTTTTGTAAAAAATTTGACTCTGGGGCTTTGACAGATAATTATGGACTCACATTACACTGCAGAATATTATATCAAAATTAGAATATGTAAAGTGTCTTTCACATTTCAAACAAATGTCAACTCTATTTGCTTCAGTTAATTGACTCTCTGATTTAATTTAAGTGGGTACTGTTCTCTTAGACATAAAATGTGCACTCTGTTGGTTTCTCACAATATTTGTATTGAAAAATTATTGCATATCTTGCTTTCATCTGTTATTTGGCTTTTGAGAATAAGTGTTTGGAAATGATAGAACATATTGTAGCTTGTTTGATTTTGTCATCTAGCTGCGAAAAGAGCTTATAGTATGATGCCTGAGGCTGAACCCATACTCCTCCTAACATGACTTTAAAATACTAAGAATTTCAAGATTAAGTTTATCAAATATAGAACACACATGAAATATGTTAGCAATTTTTCAAACACATCTCTGAGCACATAAGAGAAATGTTTTTTCAAAATTATAATCAATTTGGTAATAACCAAATGTTGTGTATGGTAAAGCGATTTGCTACACCTCTCTCTATGGCTACTACATTGGCTTAAACTTTCAAAAGTGACCAGGAGCCCAATCTGAGCCACCTTTAACAGGCTTGATTTGCAGAGAGTGGGTGCTCAGCACTTTCTGAAAATCAGGCCACTTTAAGGAATCTTAAGTTGGACACACCAAAAATGGAGACACCTAAAATGACTAGTCACTTTTGAAAATTAAAGCCTATGTGACCATTCCAAAGCATGAAAACCCAGAGAAGGCTATTATACATCTAGGGTTCTGAGCACCTGTAGATGGCAAGGGGTTTCTACAGCCTCATACAGAAGTAATATGGTAGAGATGGTAACCAGGAGAGAAACAGGTTGCTAATGAGCAAGGAAGTTATAGGGAGGGCTCACGCTCGGGTAATTTCTACTCTCACTGCCATGGTGGGAGCAATCTATAAAGTGGCCCCTGCATTGCCAGGAGTGACCTCTTGGAACAGTCTCTGTGTCAAGGACAAAGAACTTGGTGTATGGTGCACTAGCTAGATGGGGAAACGGTATTTTAGAACATGGGCTCCAGCATTTATTTTCTATGTTAGGTACCTACTGGCCAGAATCTGGGTGCAACATTGCGGAGGGTTCTCTCTAGATGTTGTCATTACGGGCTTTTGCTATATGCAAGTGAGCCTATGTTCCCAGTTGGCATAACAACATCTCCACAGTCCTTCACTGACATCCCAACATTTCAATTTGGCCTCTTTCCACTTTCATTTCATATCGATGCCATTCGTAACCACTGCTGGTATAAAAGATTAAAATCCCACCTGCAAATACTCTATATTAACTGCGCTTTACATTTTATTGGAGGAAAAGTGGAGTTATTGAACAAGGGAGGTTCAATGTGAACAGATGACATTTATTTATATTTATTGTCACATGTTCCGATTCACCCACTGCTACTTTCAAGCCACATTTACAAAAGAATAAAGGACACCACTATATTTCAGTCCACAGACATCACAGAATTTCACTACCACACTTAACGATGTCCCTAACAGAAAACGTAGGTAAAGTGCTTAGCTTTTTATTTCTATATGAAGCTTGTTCACTGCAGCAGGTAGAGATGATAATTTCCTGTTCAAAACCAGGTTGGTGATAACCCTGCCCTAAAGAGCATCGATTGATATTAAAATATAAAGAGTGCCTATTGCACATATTCTGCTATTATTTTTCAAAATATTGCATGAAGGTTTTCGCTTTCTTTTTCTTTTGTTTTTTAACTAGGTACCTGTTTATAGAAATAACTGCAGTGGTTTACTGGGCAAAGAATATGCATATATATTATTCATAAATATTAAATTCACATTTGGAAGACTGGCAATAGAATACAGAGCCTCTCACATAGGGATGCACTTACTGAATAATACCTTTGCTGAACACTATGAGTAATGGTGCCATTAGAAATTAATTTTGGGTAATATTTGGCTGTCTCCTGGAACGAGGTTCCCACTGTCAGGTCTTTCTTCCCCACCATCTCTTATCTTTAGCTCTCTTCTAGAAGTCCAGAGTAGCCTCTCAACCATGTGCAACACCTCCTCCAACATATTTTGTGGAAAGCCAGCTAGTCTCATCCTCTCCCATCTCCAATCCTCTCACAAGCTAGTAACAAAATCTGTTGTCATAGACAGCCCTATCCACAGAAGCATCTTCAAGGATATTGGCCACGTGACCACACCCCCTTTCTGGAGCAGCAGTTCTGCTGATATTCAGATTTGTGTTAAAAATATTAGGACTGCCAAATTCCAGCTTCAACTGAATCCAAATACTAGCCTATTTATGCAGCCCTATAGTCCACTCTCAGCCCTGCAATGATCAAAAATAAGTCATTATTATTGTTTATGCCGTGCCATGTGTATTTTCTTGTCATCATCCAGGTCTTGAGCCTAGCACAGGTGAGGAGCATTACATGTATAAGCACGTTAAAAGTGATGAACAGGAACAGGCATGCAGGGGAACACAGTCCTATATTAATGAGAGCACTGCTCCACAATTACCAAGTCACTCCTGCCTAATAACAGGTGAGGGGACCATATAGCAGAATGCTTCATGAGCAAGATGGGGATTCAGCACAAGCCATTCTCACTTCACAGAGGCCCATTCTATGCTCATGCCCAAACCTGTTTACCCAGTGCACTTGCATGAAAGGAAGAAGACTTGAGACTTACTGTTGCTCAATGTGGAGGTCTACACCTCACACTTAAACCTGATTTGTGTCAACACAGCTGGGCTCCCTTGTGCCAGATGCTGTACGGAGACATAAGATACATCTAACCCAGTGACTATCAGAAGGATTGAACCGGTTTCTTAAAAATATATCCAAAGGCTTGGAAGTAATATCAGCATTGCTAGGTTAGCTAACATTCATCCAGTTCAAACTTCGCTATTATGGATCCAGAGTCATTAGTGCACATTGTACACAGACAAATTTCTGTTTGTAAATGTATGAAACCCCTCGAGGTTTACAGAGCATGGCCCTTTTAAAACCTCATCCTGAGGCAGAGGAAGTGATGGTTGTTCCAGAGGGATGGGAGTGAAGATATGGAGAGCAACGGGGGCATGTGGGTATCTGTAGCTCCAGAGAAGAGGGCCTACAGTGAGCAGACCCTCACCTAGCAAAGCAGCCGAGAACCAGCCCAAAGCCCAGGAGGCACAGAGTGGCTGACCAGGGAAGCCCCAGGACTGGAGCCAGGAGGAACACCATGCAGGGAGGAATTGCCCGAAAAGGACAAACTGGAAGTGGACCCAGGATCACCAATGCCCAAAGCTGTGTGGGGCCGTGAGTACCAGGGCTTGTGACTTTGCATAGGGAATAAGGATGGAGGCTATAGCTAGTTAAGTGGAGAGTTAGTCTTTCTGTGTGGGTTTGTGGAGAGCGGCAGAAGAGGGCACCAGAGGGAATTGTTGGGGAAAATTTACTGGTGCCAAAAATGACGAGGAGCACCCTAGACCCACTGCTGGACAGAAACTCTGCCCAGGATTCCTGTACTCTGAGTGTAGATGCAGTGCTCAGCATCTATCCTTTCGTATTATGGTACCTCTAGGCCCATGGATGTAACCTCATGTTGGATGTTATCCTGTTTTACCGCTCCCCCATCATATCCCCCTGTTGTTTTTCTCCATTCAGCCCTCTGTAAATAAATATTTTCCTGTCCTATATCCATTGTACTATTCCTGTGTGTGTGTGTCTGTTTACTCCAGGAGATTTGGAATAGGTGCCCCTGTGGTGGAAGAGAGTTTCCTTGCTGCTTTCCTGTGCATGCCTTTTCTTGGCCAGAGCTGCCTCCCAAAGCAGACTCCATCTTGGCCATGAGGGCACCATTGTTACATGTAATTCACCTTTACTCTGTCCAACACTAGCTGCGAAGGCTCTGAGTTACTACAGTGAATTTTTTCCCAGGTGTCTGGTTGGAGGCTCTTGCCCACATGCTCAGGGTCTAAATGTTCACCATATTCGGGGTGGGAAGGAATTTTCCCCCAGGTCACATTGGCAGAGACCCTGTGGGGGAGGGTTTCACCTTCCTCTGCAGCATGGGGCATGGGGTCACTAAACAGGTGTAGATAGTGGATTCTCTGTAACTTAAGCCTTTAAATCATGATTTGAGGACTTCAATAACTCAGCCATAGGTTAGGGGTCTAACACAACAGTGCGAGGGGTGAGGTTCTGTGACCTGCAATGTGCCAGAGGTCAGACTAAATGATCCTAATGGTTTCTTCTGACCTTAAAGTCTGGGAGTCCAGAACATAAGCTATATATTGACCATATCAAATGAAGTAGCACTTGAATGACCTGTGGATGTGGTGCACCATTCTGATCCATCAGTAATATACGACGTGCTCTAAAAGGTGTGACCCTATTCATGTCAAAGAGTTAATGTTGTGATTTGTTGAAGCTTTATCAGAGAACACTAATCTCACGAACTTGACTTGTCAATCTAATAATGTTTTCTCTGCTGTTGCGGGGGCGGAGCCAAAAGGCACAGCTGAAACGTGAAGTCTGACAAAAGCAGACGAGAAAGCTCCATTTGCTGCCACTGTCTGTTTGGTGTAAAGTTTTGGTTCATTAGACTTGAAAAGTTTCATGAACAGAATGCTTTTGGGATGCAATAAACAAACTGTAAGTGTCCTTGCATGTAACAGAACTGTCAGAAAACAGCATGGTTTATTCCTGTTTTTAAAATATTTAGAAAGTGAACAACAAAACTGAGTGATGGTCACATTTGTATGAAGTAAACAAAAGAGTGATGTGATAACAAGCTCCTAAAAATTTTTTTTTCCATTTCTTGCTCTTACAGTGTTTGTGGACCAAAAGCACAATTCTCTCTACCTTTTGCATTCATTTTCTAAATGTTTTAAATATAGGAAAAATATGTAAATGGATGCTGGCACTTTTAAGTGCTTAAAGTTAATTTAGGGCCAAACCCTCTTTATTCATTTGATCTGAACTCATTTTTGCCTATCCATAGCTGATGCAGGATATAGGGGCCAAAGTCTGTAGTTGTCATTCTGACAAAATTCTCATTGAAGGCAGTTTTTGCACTTCATCTATATGTACATAAACATGGATTTATGCAAACCAAACTGAAGACAATGAGTTTTTCCAGAGTAAGGACTGAAGGCTTTGTATGAGCAAACCAATTCAGATCAAATAAATAAAGTCAACCTGAATCTTACCCCAGAACTCAAACAGAGTCTTATTAGAGGTTAGAGAAAATTTGTTTAACTGTCCCCAGGGCTCTTTATTAGTTCATATGTTGGCATGTTTCTGCACAAGCTGTGCGTCAGTTCAGGGCACTGAAGAAGTGAAAAATATCGTAAGACCTGCTGTTGTTTCTAGTCCTGGAAGCACTGAAGTTTTTAAGGTGTGGCTTGACAAAGCCCTGGCTGGGATGATTTAATTGCGGATGGTCCTGCTTTGAGCAGGGGGTTGGACTAAATGACCTCCTGAGGTCTCTTCCAACCCTGATATTCTATGAAGTTGTGATGAGAAAACCTGTTTTCCTGCCATTTTGGGGCTATGTTTTGTAGTGGAAAAGATTCAGTTTATCATCCAAACTTGGGTTATTAGCCATACTGGCTTTGGAAGTTTGTCCCTCTATTGTTTCAATCTTCCTTGTGTCTTTTTAATGAAATGACAAATTTTAAGAAGGCTAGCGCACTAACCTTGAGAGACCGGGGTTCAATTCCCTGCACCATCATATACGTCCTGTGTTATTTTGGGCAAGTTACTTAGTCTCTCTGTTCCTCAGGTTCCCAGCTGTAACATGGTGTTAATAGCACTTCCCTACCTCACAAGGGGAATACATTGAACACTGGGAGATGCTCAGATACTACAGTAAAAGGGGGTCACATAACTAAAGGTGGTCAGCATTTTTGGATGAATCCTTTATTTGATGAAAAACGCAGTTCAGGTCAACCAAAACAATTTACAAATTTAGCAAATAGTTTCAGCTAAAAAATGATATTTTTTTAAAAAGCCAAAAGATTGGTTCGATATTTGTGAAGTGAAACATTTCAACTTTTCATTTTAAAATGTTTTGTTTTGAAATTTAACTGGATGTATTTAAAACAATCTTTAAAAGGATAAAAATACCTGGAATCTAAACAAGAAAAAAACATTTCATTTTGGGTTGAACAAAATGTTTTGTTTGACACCACCACCCCCCAATACATTTTTTTTGTTTCAGTGAGAAAAAACAAATCATTTTTGTTTTGAGTTGAACCAAAATTCTATATTTTTTTATTTTTTCAATTTGGCCACTGAAATAAAATGAAAAAAAAAAAAAAAGATTTTCTCAGCTAACCATATAAATATGTAAGATCTTGGACCAATCCTGCAGCCCTTACAGCTCAGCTGAGCTCCCAGTTTCTACAATGATAATTTTGGGTGCAGAAAGGCTGCAGAATCAAGTCCCCTATTAGTAACTTTTTTTGCAGTACATAAACTTGGATTTTAGCACATCAAAACCTGTTCACTATGAGGCAATTTTTGCTCTCACATTACTTCAGAGGAACCTGCACATGCATCACTGAGGACAGAATTTGGGCCTAAATCTTCACTAGATTAACAACAGCACTTTATTTGCATATCTAGTACATGAGGGGTTACTTGTGTGATTATTAAATGTTACTCAGAATAAGCTGTTTGATTTTCTTTCATCATGAGCCAAACATTAGGCTTTGAAAGGAATTTCTTTAAACTCCAATAACATAAAGGCACATGGCAATCTAAAGTTACAACTCTAGCTTAAATAAGTCAAACATAGACGTATTTAAGACTAATATTCTGTGAGTATCCTAGCTTCGGACACTTTAAAAGCTTGAATCCCTTCCTCTGGATAGATACGGGGATTTCAGTATTTACAAATGCATGTGGACTCATTTTTAGGTAAAGTCCAGTCCCTTTAGCTTTTTTCTTTAAACACCACAAGCCACATCAGGCCGTCAGCACCTGAAGCAAGTAAAAGCAATTCCTTTATGAAGTCCCTGCCAGATATTTGCTTTGCCAGGCTCTTGGAGATAAAAAAAGAAAGCTGCTAGTGAATAACTTAAAGCAGTGTGTCCCAGTGAAAAGCATCACACATGAAAGAGATAAAGAAATGAACTCAATGTTGTTTTTTCCTGATGAAAAAGCAGATTGGATCTTAGGGCTTTTTAAAAACCAGAGCACAGGTGATCATCATTTGTTCTGTCAAAAGCATTTTCAATGACATGACTGGAACAATGCAACTGTGATTGCAAGGATCAGCATGGATTGAAAGATACCCACAGTATTTATCAAAAGGATATTTATAGTGCTGCTCATGAAGTTCACTTTTCTAAACCGACATACAAATACCAGGACAAATTCAAAATCAGTGACTCTCTGCTGGGTTCTGAATTTGCCATGCTAATTAGCTCTCACAAATGGAGGCTGAACAAGCTGGTTCAAAAGTTATCATAATGAAGTCAAATCCAAATGCTGAAAAGGCAAATTGAGATAGTTATCATTGTGAATTTGGATGTGAAGCACCAGAGATTTTGGAAGGCAGCCATGACTTTGATCTTGCACAAATTGTTAGCAATCAACAACCTTGCATCCCAATAGTTCAGAGGATTACATGTTTTAAGCTATTTCCAGGTTGGACAGCAGATGATTTATAGTGTTGTAAAATGACAGAAAGGACTTTTCCAAAACTTCATGTAACCAGCTAAGAAAAAAATAAGATTTAACAGAATTTAAAGAAATTCTTATGGCGGCCAATTCACAACTTGTGACAGTCTTTCATATTTTTAAAATTGTTTATTCTGGCAAAAAATCTTAAGCATCCAAGCATAGGAATGAGCCTACCTGATGCTAAGCAACAAGATCAGCTTCTCGGATATGGATGGAAGCAGCCATCTTGGTGCCTCCCTTATCTATGCAGACACTAAATAGTGCAGGGATTGTGTGATGTGGCAATATGCTACTGAAGAAGCCAAGAGTTCAAGGGAAGAAGAGTATCCTAATGGGAAACTCATTCTCTAAAGCCTAACGTGGAGAGAGGGAGGGGAAAACAGATGCAGGGCACACACTGAAAAGTTAGTTCTATCCATTAATGATTCACTGTCAGGACACCTGCCTAGCCTCAAACTAGGCCAAAGTGGGACTTAGGGCTTGTCTTCACTGCAAAGTTCACTTGAGTTATAGCTCAAGCGTTGTCCCTAACTCAAGTCCTGTCAGCACACAAAATCCCTTAACTCCGGTGGTTCTTTTTTAACACAAGTTGGCTGGCCTGTCAGAGGGCACAGGCTACAGCTCGAATTAGCACAACTTGTCAGCTACTAACACAACCACATTGTGACAGGATGCAGGCTAGCTCAACTTGAGTGCTGCTAGTCCTCAAAGCCTTCCCACAATTCCCCTCACGTACCCAGAAAGAACAGACAAATTATCCCACAATTCAGTGGGGAAACAAAGCACAGGGTGGCTGAACTTCCTGGAGTGCAAAGAATCATGATATATCTTAGTGCCATACATGAGTGAGTACAATGCCAGTGTGGACACAGCCACTCACGTGTTATTTTGCAGTGTGGCCACTCTCCCTTAAGCTAGGCTAATGCAAGAGGAGCAGCAAGTTAAATCTGCAGTGAAGACAAACCCTTAAGGGCTGCATAGGCCTTGTGCTGGCCCTCTTCATGGACTGAATTTCACCCATAGTGAATGAAAATGTTTCTGAAATATATTAGCATATTTTCTCCCAGAAAAAGCCAAGTTGTAGGTCGTTACAATACCAGACAATAATGGGATAGGACACTGTTCCCTGGCTCACATTTAAGATTAAGCCGTTCTTGCCTTACTCACTGGGACTACTCCCACAAATAAAATGAATAGAAAACTAAGGTGGCCACTACAGCATAAAATTTTGGAGTATGTTAATTTTATTTTAAAGACACACTGTATAAAAATTCCAATTAATTTTTTAATAAGTGATCACATTAGGACATGATCAGGAGTTCATGCTCCATAAAATCAGGAATCAGTCACTAGCTATGTTACATTTTCTTGGTTATAATCCTCTTGATGTAAGATTGGGAAAGCAGAATACCTGAAGTGTCCTGCTCCTGCCTTTTTCTAAGCAAATAGTCCTCTATCGTACTCCTGGATGTGGAAGGCTTTTTCATACTTCAGTCCCAGCTTCAGGGACAACTCTCTATATTTTTTTCTGATCCATGATAGAAAAGGATAAATCTATTTGGATAAAATTACTGTCTATAGCCTTTAGTAAAAGTCTGTTGTTCTCATGACATTTCATTACAGTTTTGGAGGCTCAAGAGATTCAGGTAAAATTCAGCAAGCTCTCTCTCTCTGAAGGACGCTGGAGTTCAGAAAGGTGGATTTAAAATGACTCAGAGAAAGAGTTGGCAAGGTCCCATGGAAAGACCAATGAGGAAGAAAAGGAGTCGAAGGGGGGCTGGCAGTTCCTAAAAGATGTAATACTAGAGGCTCAACATCAAGCTATTCTGATGCAGAGGAAAGATAAGAAGAGCCACAGGAGTCCAATGTGGCTGCTCAGGGAGTTTTTTAGCTATCTAAAAATGCAAAGAAATCCATATGGGAAATGGAAGGAGGGGCATGTCACCAGGGAAGTATACATGGGAATATCGGGAGTGCGTAGGGACAAAATCAGGAAAGCCAAGGCAAAGAATGAGTTACAGCTGGCAAGAAATATTAGAAAGAACTAGAAGGGGTTCTTCAAATATGTCAGACAAAAAAGAAAGATCAAGGACGGTGTGGGTCCGCTGCTCAATGGAGAAGATGAGCTGGTAATGGAAGATGATATGAAGGCAGAGCTGCTCAGTGCCTGCTTTGCTTCAGTCTTCTCACAAAAAATAACATGTGACAGGACGACTAGCAAAGTTACCATAGACAATAAACGGGAAGGGATGCAGACTGGGATAAGTAAAGAACACGTCAGAGATCTTCTGACCAATTTGAATGAATTCAAATCAGCAGGGTCTGATGCTATTCACCTGAGGGTACTGAATGAATTAGCTGATGAAATCTCGGAGCCACTGGCAATAATATTTACAAACTCATGGATGACAACAGAGGTCCGAGAAGACTGGAGAAGAGTTAACATAGATTTTGTCTACACTAAGGGGGAGATCGATCTAAGTTATGCAACTTCAGCTATGTGAATAACATAGCTGAAGTCGACGTACTTAGATCTACTTACCATGGGGTCCACACTACGCAATGTTGACGGGAGACGTTCTCCCATCAACTCCCCTTGAGCTTCTCGTTCAGGTGGAGTATAGGAGTCGACCGGAGAGCGATCTGCAGTCGATTTAGTGGGTCTTCACTAGACTCCTAGTGCCTATCTTTAAAAAGGGTGGAAAGGAAGAGCTGGGGAACTGTAGGTCAATAAGCTCCACTGATACCTGGGAAGCTAATAGAGCAATGTATAAAACATTCAATTTGTGAATACCTGGAGGACGAAGGGGTAATCCCTAGCAATCAGCATGGATTTACCAAGAACAAATCATGCCAAACTAGCTTGATTTCCTTCTTTGACAGGGTAACTGATTTGGTGGATAGGGGGAATGTAGTGGACATAATATACCTGTACTTCAGCAAGGCTTTTGCATAGTCCCACATGACATTCTGATAAGTAAGCTGGAGAAATGTGGGCTCGACAGAACTACCATTAAGTGGTACATAATTGGTTAAACAACCGCAAACAGAATAACTATTAATGGAATGATGTCGGATTGGAGGGAGGTCACAAGTGGGGTTCCACAGGGATCTGTTCTGGGTCCAGTGTTGTTTAATATCTTTATTAGTGACCTGGATGTAGGAATAGAGAACATACTGATCAAATTTTCAGATGACACAAAGCTAGAGGGGGTTGCCAATACTTTGGAGAAGAAAGCCAAAATTCAGAGGGATCTTGATAAATTGGGGAACTGGGCTACAGACAACAAAATGAAATTCAACAAAGATAAATGTAAAGTTCTATAATTAGGGAAGAAAAAACAAATGCACAAATACAGAATGGGGGAAAACTGGCTTGGCAGCAGCACTGCTGAGAAGGATCGGGGAGTTATGGTGGATCACAACCTCAATGTGAGTCAGCAATGTGATGTTGTTGCAAAAAAAGCAAATGCAATTTTAGGTTGCATTAACAGAGGCATAGCATTCAAGTCATACGATAGTACCACTCTAGTTGGTACTGGAGCACTATGTCCAGTTTTGGTTACCAATGTATAGAAGGGATGTAGAGACGCTGGAAAGGATCCAGAGGTGAGTGACAAAGATGATCAAAAGGATGGAATGCAAGCCATATGAGAAAGGCTGAAGGAACTGGGTATATTTAATTTGGAAAAGAGGAGATTAAGGGGGGATATGATAGCAATCTTCAGATACTCGAAAGGCTGCCATAAAAAAGATGGAGAAAAGTTGTTCTCTTTTGCCACAAACAGCAGGACAACAGGCAATGGGTTCAAACTACCGCATAGCAGATTTTGTTTAAATCTCAGGAAAAACTTCCTAACTGTAAGAACAGTAGGACAATGGAACAGACTACCTCAGGAGGTTGTGGAAACTTTTTCACTGGAGGTTTTCAAAAGGAGGCTGGATAGCTGCCTGTCTTGGATGGTTTGACACAACAAATCCTGCATCTTGGCAGGGGGTTAGATTAGATGACTCTTGTGGTCCCTTCTAACCCTATGATTCTATCTGAAAATATGAGTGTTTTTGAGGATCTGCTATTATAAATCTTCCTGTTGAGTGGTGTATGTGCCACGTATATTTCTGGAGAAATCTCATACAGAAGAATGATTTGATCAGCATCCCAATCGGATACAGCACACTTGGTGTGTTTGAGCTGGGGAGCTAATGGATGGAGAATACTATATTTGGCCAACAAAAAATGTACATACTTTTTCCTGGTCTACAAGAACTACTCTCACATTGATTTTTCCTCATTAGGGTCCTGTGCAGAAGTTTGGGCGATGCAGCCAAGACATTTATGGGATCATTCTCTGGTAAGAATAGATATGGCTTTTTCTGATAATGTACACGCTAACCATTAAAAAAAAAAAAAAAAAAAAAAAAGATAGCCTTGAAACCAAAGCTTTTTACAAAATACAGATTTTTATCAACTCTGTCATAGTTGAGGTTAAATATTTTATGGAGCTAAATAAAAACCTCAGACTTCTCCACTTTCATATTACAGGATGCAGTAAAAGCCTCTTTTAAGAGCCTGATTCTGTAAGATGCTGAATGTCTCCCACGAGGTGCGGATACCCTTAGCCTCGCAGTGACTTCTCCAGTAGGAAGCAAGGGCACTCAGCACCTTGTAGGATCAGGCCCTTAAGCAGCTAGATAATTTGACAGACTGCTTCAAAATGGAACGTGCTACACAAATAATATAATATTTCAAAAGCAAGATTATTATTCCATTAGAGAAAAAGGCTCTGCTGAGGACCCACAGATGTTCAATTTCTGAGGAGACTTAGGCCCAAATTCAGCAAAGGCACTTAACCCAGTGCTTAAATTTAAGCATGAGCTTAAGATCATCCTTACTCAGAAAAGCACTTAAGCACATGCTTAAATTCCATTGATGTCTGTGGGATTTAAACACAAGCTGAAATGCTTTGTTGAAGCGGAGCTTTGAATATCTCAGGCCAAAAAGACATTGAAACCGTGCAGGACTAAGCCATGGAAATGGCACAATTAAGCTAGTAAGCTCATTCTATGGCAGTTAAACAAGGAAGACTCACAGCAGATCATTCTAGTAACTAAGAAAGTGGCTGAACTATTTAACGGAGATGCAGTTGAGACTAATATCACCACAACTCATTCCCTGCAATTTTTTAAGTGCCCTTCTGAAAATTAAAGCTCTGGGGCAGGGGCACAAAACCATTATCTCTCTTGCAGACATTGAGAGGATTATCTAATAATGAGAGAAATCTATTAGACTTGGAAGCAAGAACTAGCTGAAATAAATCAAGTGATAATGATAAATTCGGTTCTCTAATTATAGGTCACACCAACAGCGCATGGAATTTTACAGGGTGTTTCCTGGCAGCTTTTTCCTACCTCTTGTTGGAAGTATTCAGTCATATCCTCAATTCAATCACTCCCCTTGTACTCATGCATCATTACCTTAAATGTTAAGTAAGGGTGGGATCCTTTGAGGTGGTGATTATATTCCTCCATATCTAATGAACACAGGTACAGATATAAGTTACTTTTTATAACTACTGACAATAAGAGGCAGGCCCGCCGACAGCAGTTCCGGGGCCCCTGGCCAGGACGGTCCCTAAGGGGAGAGGGGCCCAGGGCGGAAGTGATGAATCCGTCACTTCCGGAACTGACCGCGCTAGCCAATCACCCTGGCCCGCAGGGCCCCCCAAAGTGTGGACCCTGGGGTGGTCACGCATGCCTAGGAGCACTGTGGCCTGCCCGGGCAATTTAAAAGGGCCTGGGGCTCCCAACTGCTGCTACATGGTAGTGGCAGCGGTTGGGAGCCCCCCGAGCCCTTTTAAATCACTCGGGACCCTGGGCAATTGCCCCCTTTTTCCCCCCTCCATCAGAGGGCTTGCTAAGAGGGTGCAATTCCTCCCACTGATTGGTGCTCCAATCACTATACATAATGTACAGTGAATCAGAAACTTCTGGTAGGTGTCAGAACATTCTCCATATCTCCATATCTTCTCCATATCTTTGAAGATTCATCCATTACCTGTTTCCATTCTTCAGCGGTAGGGTTATGCCTGCAATCCCTACTCAGGCAAAATTCCTGCTATCATCAGTAGGAATTTTGGTATATATGGACTGAAGGACTGAAACATAAAATAATATGTGGAGGGACAGGATCAGAAGATTGGGGATATGAGGTGCTACCTTTCACGGCAAAGTTACGAATTCAGATACAAGCAATGTATATGATATGTGAAGAGTGGAGAACACAGAGCAGGGCTTAATAATATTTAACTGATGTTAAATGCTACCTCCAGGAGCTCCAAAATCCTATTGTTGCAATTATTGATTCTCTCTCTCCACGAGGCAGATCTCAGTACATTGTGTACTGAGGAAATGTTCTGGTAATGGCATCCTGAAATATTTCAAAGCAACTGGGGAAACTAAGAAATGGGCATGACTCAGCACAAATTTGCATGAAAATCATTGCAAACATCTAAATAAAACTGAAGGAAGCACCAAAGTGACATAAACAATAATGCCATCAGATAAAAGGATCCAAAAAAAGGTTAAAATGAATGGTGAGGGTCAAATTTCTAGTCAACCTCATGTTGCTCTTTGCCACTTTTGCATGCACAATTGATGGCACCCACATATTTCAGACCAAACCCTGCCCCAGCCTCCCTCCCCCCTGGGCACAGGGATCCTCACCAACAGGCAAACTAGTGAAATTCTGCAGCTCTGGGGCTATAGATTTGGGGTACTCATACGGGAAAGGGTGTGTGTTTGGGTGTGCACTTCCTACTGTGTGGATCCATTGGTCATTGTTCAAAATGGAAAGGAGAAGCCAGAACAGGGAGAGGTGCTGCAGCCAAAGAGATATAGTAGAAGCCACAAGGCAGCTTTGCTACCATTCTCAGGCCTTTGAAAGCAGGATTCAGCCTCTTACCCTGCCACTCCTAGTGCACAATTCTGGTACTTGGGCTGTGCATTTGGGAATGATTTAACCTTTTGTGCAGCTGAAAGTATGTTTGCACCTGCAAAACAGGAGTTCAGTGACCAGCTACTCCAATTTGCACATGCAAGTGGATAGTGCATGGACAAAGAGTTCACACCCAATTTATGGATGCAAATAGTTGTGCATACAAAGTTTGGATAGCTGAAAATTTGGCACTTACAATTCACTTTTTTTTTTTACACACAATATGCTTTTTGAATGAAAAAATTACATATTGTATAATTTTACATTCCTTTCTTACAGTGAGGCAGATTTAGTAAGGGTCCTTGGAACATAACTGTACAGATATCTGAGAATTGTAGGAAAGATCAAACTAAACCTTTAACAGAAACCTTTTCCATTTAATCAGAAAGGAAACAGTATAAACTTCACATTTCCACACTCACGCATTACTGTAGACATAAAAATATTCCCAGGGGATAATGCAGTCAGAAATCACTTACTCAGGGGGATATGAATGATGACTTCAATAGAAGATGGACATAAATTTTAATTAGTTGGTTATTTGATCTTATGTTGTTAGTGATGGTGGATCTCAAAAGGGAATTAACTATGCTTAACACTGAAATTGCTTAGAACCAAAACACACTGCAAGGTAAGTTAGATTCCACTAAATTAAAAGAAACTTTGGAGCAATTGAAGAAACAATAAAATAAATACAGCAATTACAATTACCAAACAAAAAATGCAGGAGAGATCAAATTGACTATGGGTATAACCAAGTTTATCCCTGGCTTAATCAGACCTGCCATGCATTATCTTGCAGAACAGTGAGAAATTTCAGTGTTCTCTGGAACACTTTCTAATGATAGAGACATAAAGCAATTTAGGAACAGAAAAAGGTTGTCTGGAACACATTGTGTGCAGATTTTTGTTTTCGTTTCCTTCTTATTCACCTCATATACCACAAATAAATAATAGTGTCTCTTGCATCTATTTGCACACTTTACTTCACTTGTTTTACCAAGTAATTTCTTCCAATATATTTGTTAGAGATGTTTCACACAGCGGGTAAGCACTCAGAGTTAACAGACCAAATTCTGCCTTTTTACTCCTGTGCAAATCAATAGGGTTACCTGCATTTAGCTGAAGGCAGAATTAGGTCATATATCCACAAGTTTTTAGATCCCCTGCCAGGATGAAAAGAAATCCTTATCAGTTTTATCAATACCATTCATTGTTTTGAGATTGACTCTCCTCTTACTCCTGGTTTACACCTTTTGTACATTGTTCCATTGAATTTTAGGTAATTATACTAGCATTATGTGATGTGAGAAGAGAATTAGACCTTTTGAAAATATCTATGACATTGCACATCACAGCCTAAACCATTTTCTAAAACAATCCTTATACAAGTTCACACAATTATTTTTACCCTTTAGGTAAACAAACATTTAACAAGGAAAATCCAAAAAAGCAGTGTAGACAATTGACAAGTAATGAAGATCTTCCA
This sequence comes from Eretmochelys imbricata, assembly GCF_965152235.1. Classification (NCBI taxonomy): domain Eukaryota; kingdom Metazoa; phylum Chordata; order Testudines; family Cheloniidae; genus Eretmochelys; species Eretmochelys imbricata. The sequence goes on from NC_135573.1 coordinate 250,737,994, forward strand.
GGTCAGATTAATGATAAAGAATAACTAAGGATTTACTTGGAAATTTGGAGATAGTCAAATCAGCAGGTGCAGTTAATATGTATTCTATGGGGTTAAGGGAATTCACTAATCATCCTACTGAACCACTGACAAATGTGCCATAGGAGGACAGGTCTGGACATAGACTATTTCCTTTACCTGACGCTTAGAACATGCCCATCCTCTCTTTAAACCTCTTCCCTAGTTTTCTCTTGCCTTCCATAGCAAATGGAATCACGTACACATCCTAGCTCATGTAAACCGTTCTGCTTATATCCTTTTTTCCCCCTTCACTCTGCCCAAGTGGCAAGACCATCCAGCCCCCTTCAGAACCTTCTCCCATGCCCACTGCATAGCCTTCTTTTATGGTAGACCCGTACCTAAAACCTGCTCCCTGACCTGCACCATCATCCTCCATCAAGTTCCTCTTCCAAACACATTTTTACCATAGGACCTAAAAAGTCTAGTTCTCCTCTCAAATAAGTGTGAACAAATTAGAGTCTACATAATCTGGAGAGGTGGGGGGAAAGGTCTGTGAAGAACAATTATAAAACTAATAAGAGTCATACTAAATTCCACTGTTCAATCACTTTATATTTTTATCACATCCCCTCTCCCATCTTAGGTCCTGATCCTGCAAATACAAACACTTTAAGTCAGTGGGATGACGTACCTGCTTGCAGGACTGGAGTCTTGCAGTATAAACTCTTGAAGGTCGGGACGTTGTCTTTATAAAAATCTGCAAAGAAGCTAGTGCATTGTTGGCACTACATGTACATACACATCTGCTCAGATAAATAAATGAGTAGTAACGATAATTAATAACACTGGAGAACTAGGAATACATTAGAGGAAAACAAAATGTGCTACCGATCTCCACTTAAAATAATTGAGATATAACCTGGCCATTATAGTTTAGTATGTAAGACTTCAATCCCTAATAAAATAATAGAACAAATGTTCAGAGAAAAAAAATTTGAGCGCACATGGAGGATAATAGAAACATTATAAATAAATAGCATGAGTTTATACAAGACAAAGAGTTAAAAAGAATACACCATGCCAAATGAACTTGATTGCTAGTTTTGGTCAAATTAATGGATGATCATATTTTACATGTATTTATGTTGCACAGAGCCTTTCATCTTGAAAGAGTCCAAAGTTCTTCACCAATTCATACAGAAAGTACCAATGAAGTGCATTTATATCTGGACTAGAAATTATCCAACTGTCTCACAGCATGTGACATAAAAGTGGAATGGAAAGAGGTAAATTTTAGTGAAAAGATAGCAAGGAAAACTACTCCTCTGGCAAAAATTGGCATGATGTTTTTAGGGCAAGATTTTCAAAGAAAGGTACATGCACAAAAGTATGTGTGCCTAACTTTGGATAATCAAGCTCTTAATATTCATGCAGGGCAGTTAGGAGCTGTGTTTTTAAGGTCTCATCCAAAAGATAATCTTTCTATGAAAATGGTAGAAATCTTATCATCCCTTGAGACATTGAAAACTGGATGCAGCACTGAAGAATATACTTGAGGAATAATCCTCTATTGGCAGTGAAATACATTAGATGGCCCAATAGATTTTTCCATCTCTAATTGTTATGTTGTAGTTGTAATTCAACTTGTGTCATTTGCCTGAAGGGAAGAAGACATCACACATACACTGCTCCAGGGAGAGGAGAAGGATACAGTATTTCAGTGGATACAATATTTCAGATACTATTATTCCTATTGAGTTCCTCTCAGATTATGATTACTATGATTAGTGTTGTCGGGAAAGGTTTATCATCATTTGTGTTCCTACCTCTTCAGTAATATCATTGTGGTATTAAATTTATCCTACAAAAGGTATTTGTTTAAGACATTTCTTTTCCATTGTTACTCACACAATAAGTGTATGCACTGAGTTTCTAGAAGTCTGCACCAAAAAACAACTTAAGCCCAGAATCACATTTCCTCCTCCATCCTGCCTTAATTCCTCTATTGAAACTTTTTGCTGACTAGCTGAAAGGGCCGTTCACTCACTTTGCAAAACCCAATATGTGATTTATTCCCACATTTCAAAGGAAGAATGGGAAGCTTTTAAATCTCTACAAAGGAACCAAGAAATAGTGATCAAGCTCAGCTGACAAGGGGACAGATGTAGGAGTGATGAGTGAATTCTAAAAGACTCCTTAAAATTTGGATCAGTGAAGACAAGTGTCATCAAGGAACAGAATTTTTATTCTCCCCAGAGCAGCACTATTTGCCTGAACATAAATGTGACAACTCTTCTGTTGCCTTTTAGTAATCAAAAAGCACATAAAAATTCCAGGCCAGGGGGAGGTGGTAGAGAGAGGCACACACTACAATGGGAGGCTATCCACATTTTAACATTACAGCACCCACATCCAAAATGTCTAAACAACAAATGGAATCTCAAACCATCTCAATCCCTTTATTATGCAGATTTCCTTTATAGTTTCCAGTTCTAGAATTCTTTACCAACTCAAGGTACATGTTACTACTTGTGCTATAAGCCCGTCTATGTTTTCTTCTAGTACTGTAATGTCTATGTTATGGTACACTCACCATTAGAGCACCCCCTTGCATCAGGATATGTTGCAGAAATTGGCATCTCTTGCACCACCTGGAGGTCATCTGTCTCTGTGCGTAATTCAGTCATCTGGATGAGAAGAGTCTAAGACCGACTCCTTTCAGGGCAACAATAGCCCAAACTATTAGTAAGTGTCTATCAAATCTACCCTTTCCTGTGTTCCATCTTGAATCTCCTTCTTCTGCCACTCCAGAGTCTTCTCCCTTAGCCCTGATGCCTTCCAGTCTCGCCTTCTGGCTGGGAAGCAACAAATTAGGTACATCTATTGCACCTGTACTGTAAATGATTACTAACCCCTTTCCAACCCACGATGAGGTGGCACCTCATCACAATCTATATTTTTAGAACAATTTCTCATAGAAACCTTCCAAATTCTTGCAGAATGATTTTCTAATTGCATTGTCAAAATATGAAATACACAGACGGGTTCTCTGTTATCTTCTTTAATAGCAATCTTGAGCCACATTTTGGTTCTTCACACTTTTAAGCACGAATTTCATTATGCAAGGTACTTCATTAAACACATATTGGGCCCTATCTTGCCATAGAATTTTAAGAAGAATCTCCCACCAATTTCATTGGAGAGTTCCATTTAGATGCAATTACAAACTGAGGGCATGACATGGCCCACTGAGATATAACCCCGATCTTGCAATCTGAGTAGTACAGGTGGACTCCTGTGGATGTGCCAGGTCTCACTGACTTCATTAGGACTCTGTGCAGGTGCAAGATCCTGCAGATCAGAGTGCAGGATCAGAGCCAAAATAGACAGGTATAGGGCCCAACACTTTAAATTCAACTCCCCATTACCCTACATCTTGCATAGTCATTTACACCAGTGCAAAGTGGGTGTAAAATGTTACCAACAATTACTGTTACCTAACCTGGGAGATATGGGTATGGTCCTTGTATAGAAATGGTTGAGAACCACATGGGTACATATACACTGTGGCTAGGAGGTGTAATGCCCAATTTGGCTACACAGAAATGAACTAGCTTTGATCAAGCTAATAGGCTAAAAATAGCTGTATGGCCACAATGGCTCGGGCAGGGCTTGAGCTAGCCACCTCAGTATGTATCTAGGATCTTGGACCTAAGCTCAATGCGAGCTGGGAATTTGTCCTCCCAGCTGCAGTGTAGATGTAGCCATCAATTCTCAATCTTTTCTATTCCAGGAACATCCCCAGGACAACAGAGCGGTCATGACTCCCAGAGGAGGGCAAGAGTAACTCAGTATTGGGCATAATGATGGCTAAGTAGTAAGTATGGAAGTATTCTCAGTATTGAGTTTTCTTCCAGACTGTGGGCTCATAGACAGTCTTACTTTGTGATGGGCCAACATAATTTATAGGGTATTCTATTTCAGCTAAAAAGAAAGTCTGTTCGTCAAGCACTGGCATTTTCAGCTACAAACATTTTCTGCAGATACTGAGCTTACAATGTCTTTACCTGAGGCTTGGGAAAATATAGATAAATATTACCATAAGCTTTCTGAGAGTTATGTTTACATATCCTGTAGAACTGGAAGCAGTTGTTGTCCATAAACTTTTGCTATATTTGCCCATGGAAAGTATTAGTTGAACTACTTATTTTAAAACTAATTTACATCCATTATTTCTAGTAACAAGCAAATGGCATTGCTCTCTACCAGAAGCTGGCCAGGTTTAGGAAAATCATGTAACCTGAAGATGTGGCCAGCTTTCTTTTTCACTAAAATAAGCTAGCCTTACAATAAACAGTTGTTCTGAACAATGGCAAAATACAGACGTTCTCTGTTGCTCTGCCTCCCTTATTATAATTTTTGAGATTATATAATGACAAGTGTCGAAAGACCCCCCCAAATGAGATCAGTTTGTTTTGGTTTCTTGAGAATAATGGAAAACCAATTTTAAAACTGTACAGGTATGTATTTGCTCTGGAAATTCTTGAGCATCCATCCAATTAGGGAACAGAAAACATACCAGGTCACTTATCTGCTCATTCACAACTAAGCAACTCAGTCCCAATTTTGAATAGCCACAACATTAAAAAATAAAATTGTTGAATGAAATTGAGTAATTAATACATTTAAGAAACTCACAAAAAAAGAGACTAAATTCATTAATTAAAGGGGTCACTACAAATGTTTTGGGGACTAAACTGTGCTTGCAGCATTTGGCTTTTAGTAAGGACCCTGGGGGGGTGGCGCTGTGCTATAGAGAGGCACGATCCTTGTGCTCCTCTGTTGTGTTGGGGAAAGCACAGAAGGGAGAAACTCACTTCATTCTGTGGAAGGCTGTGGTATACTCCTCCTCCTTGCAACCTGCTGTTTCTGCTGGCTACCACATCAGGGTGGGACGACTGTGGCTCCACCCCCTTGCTCTTAGAGGAGCATAAGCCCGGCTCTCACTGGGGCTGCAAAGAGACATGAAGAGGCGTGAGAGCGTGTTTTCCCCTACTCCCCATCGCAGTAATAGCAAGCAACATTAAACAAAACAGAAATCTTAAAACACAAGGCAAGAGAAAATAAGAGAGAGATCTTTCAGTTACATAAAGGAAAGAGTCTTCCCCCTCCCCACCCCCAAGTGTGATTGGAAGAAGACAGACAGGTAGAATGAGAAAAATACAGACAGAGACACAGAATATACCCATTACAGTATCTGCATGGAATGCTTTATAAGCTTGCTGGTTAGTTGTGAGATTCCCAAGAGTGAAGATCTATAGAGGATTCTTACCTTTGGAAAAGAACAAAAACACAGAATAAAGGCCTTAATCTTATAACCCTCAATCTAGCCAGCTAAATCCCCAATTAGCAATTCAAACAGATTACTATAGTCTTTCCCCCCATTAAGTGTACCCAACACTATGCTGTTAAGCATTTTAAAGTTATATTTTCATGTGTGCTGTCTTTCTCACCAAAGTTAGCATATTTATAGTTCAGGCAGATCCTGATGATGATTCCTTTCAGAGCATCCTAATTTCCCAGAGACTGGAAAAAGGATTCTATTTTTAAAGTCCTCTCTCAATCTTCTAGCTACACCCTACCAGTGTCTATCCCCAGCTCCCGCTAGCCTTTATATGTGTTTTCTCCAAATAATCTTCTGTTTTGGGGTCCTCACACGAAGGGGTCTATTACAGCTTTGCTCTGTGTACACAGCTCCCATTAATATCAATGGCAAGTATGTGCACAGAATGAGGGAAGAGTGAGTGTTTTTATAGTGAATCCTCTCCCCCTTCTTTCCTGCTTGCTGGAGGATGCATTTTTATCTCCTTAAACCTCAAGGAGTGCCATGATCATAATGAAGGGCATATTCTCTCTCTTGGGGAGAGGTTGAAACAAGGGCCCATTCCAATTCAGAAGAAGCAGAATAACAGTGTTCTAGCAGGGCTGAGAAAAAGTCTCATACAGCTAGTTAGATCTTGCACAGTTTTCAGAGGTCCCTGTGATGGACCTTGGGGTACCCAGGACTGTGAGTCACCTTGATACCCCCTGCTCCAGTGAGAGAAAGTCTTGCCTATGGTGGCTGGATGTTAGCTCCCGAACACCACCAGCCTTTAAGCCGCTGAAACACTCTCCTCCAGGCTGTCTTTGCCTTTCAGGTTAACGAGAGGTGCATCCCTGTCCCCAGGTCCCTTTGAAGCATTCCCCTGTGACATCCAGCCCCTGACACTGGCTACTCACAGAAACCCCAGATTCTTGGCTCCCAGGTGTACCCCAGTTTACCAGTAAACCACCATTTCTGTATAACATACAGCACTTGTAACAAAATAAAAAGGTTTATTTAAGAAAGAATAGAGAGTCCACTAGAAATGAGAGTGACAGAAACAAAAGGTTACAGTACAAAACAGAATAATAAAATATAAACTAGGGCCTACGCTTATTAATGGTAACCTTTCCTATCTAATAAAGTAAATTTCCCTCACAATATTCAGTCCATTGCAGAGCTGGCTGGCTTTCCTAGGATCCAATCTTTCATGAAAAACAACCCCATTCAACAAGATGACTCCTCAATGAATGGATCCAGAGTGTCTCTCCCCACTCTCTGTTATACTGAAAACAGTATTTATTCATAGACAAGGCAATCGCTGGACTGTTATAATGTTCCTTGTTTACAGTCGTCTTTGATGGTTTTCCATTGACTGCTCTGTGATGGGGCAATTGTAGACAACTGAATCTTGCATTACCTTTGCTGGCTAACCAGAGAGGAGTAGCAACTTCCTCTTGCATAAATAGGCCATCACCGAGTAATATTACTCCCCAGTGACTCCCTTTAACCTTAGGACCATAAGGACATAATTGCAATATAGTTATGTTATTTCCTTAAATATTACCCGTACTCACATCACACCATGATTATTGACATCAATAAGTTGCAAGCTTTCAGAGGAGACCTTACAAATGACTTTTCATGGACAAATACCCCGTAAGCAATGTTTTTGATATAGTGAATTTGTCAAGACTGAGACAAGAATTGTTTGCAAAGAACAGGGGGTCATTTGCCAAGAGGTCTTTGTGTCACTGTCCCCCCATCAAAATCAGCATACAACCATCAGGGCCAAGTTCCCAGGCCTTCTGACTTACCAGTCTGAGCCTGTAAGGATCTGAGAACCCTCCACTCCTACTGAGGTCAATAGAATCTTGCAAGTGGTAGTCGGCACGCCACAGCCTGGCCCTAAGGGTACGTCTACAGTATGAAATTATTTTGAAAAAATTTTCTATTCGAATTTTTGGAAGCTATTTTATATATTCGGTCTTCTGTGTCCCCACTAAAGTGCGTGAATTCAGCGGACTGCATCCACAGTACCAAGGCTAGCATCGAATATCGGAGCGGTGCACTGTGGGTAGCTATCCCACAGTTCCTGCAGTCCCCACTGCCCATTGGAATTCTGAGTTAAGCTCCCAGTGCAGGATGGGGCAAAAACATTCTCGCGGGTGTTTCTGGGTGTGTGTCGTCCGAAAGCTACGGCAGACAATTGTTTCGCCCCTTTTTGGCGTGCAGACGCCATACTGCTTTCAGCAGATGGTGCACCGCTGCTCTCCTGCTACTATGAATCCACCTCTCATTTCCTCTCATCTTCCTATGTAATCTCTACTATCTACTCTTTCTCTTCCTCATCGAACACTTTTGCTGCCAACTCTGCTCGGCTACCGTGAACCGAACAGCACAGCTTCCGCCACCAATTCTGTTCTCCCGCTATTGCGACGCTTCCGAGCTTCTCCGTGTTGTCTGTCCTGGGCTCCCACCTCCATGAAAGCCACAAAAGACAACCATTTTCTGCCTTTGAACCAAAGAGCACAGTTTCCACTGCCACTCTGCTCTCCTATGTTTCGCACCTTTTTTCCAGGATTACCCATGCAGGCACCATAGCCATGGAGCCCGATCAGATCTCCGCTGCAGTTTTGACGACTGTAAATACCTCGCGCATTATCCAGCAGTATGTGCAGTTCCTGCAAAACCGGGCAAGGAAGCGACGACAGCGCGATTACTATACTGATGAGGACATGGACACAGTCTCATCTCTATCATTTGATCTTGCACTGCATTGACACAACTTTCTGCTTCCTCTGGTCTTTACCGAAGCTGTTCAACTCCTCTCTTATAAATGTTTTATTTTAAACAATATACCATATAAACTCCTATTTACCCTTGTACCGTTTATACTAAATTGAGTTACTGGGGTGGAGTGGACTCCTACAAAGAAAAGGCGTTTAGTGGCTGAGTTTCTTTTCCACACGTAGGGTGCTCTTTGTGTACAAGTGTAATTCCTGTCAATAAGGCCATGTGACAGCTGTGCAGGCTTTTGTGTTGAGCAGCATTATGGCTGTTCCAGATGCGCCTTCTGTGTTTTGGGCAGGTGGTTCACCGGAAGAAGAAAAAGGTTACAAATTATTTTAAAAAACAGATTTGATACTAAATGATTCTTTTCTTAAGTCTAGTCATATACCGTAGAACTAAAAAAAAATAATAATAATCTTGACAGAGTTAAAAAGCTTTTTGTTACAGAGTAAAATGCAGGCAGAACGTTCACATGTGCAGTTTTCATCCTGTTGTAAATGAAAATGACTAAAATATTAAAGCCTTAAATAGGGATTTATAATGAAAGCATAAACAGCCTTAAGTATACAGCACCATTACAGCCTGAATTACTCTAATTAGAAGCATTCTTCATTATCTGCTTTATGCCTAATTTTCAGCAACACTTCACAACTACTTCTGTCCAGTGTGCAGAAAGATTGCATACACAAGTGTGCTTATAATTTGTCCAGACAACACGTTGGGTCTAATAGGAATAGTTATCCACAGCGTGAATAGTAAAAACATGGCTGTTTTGGCTGGTTAGTCTATCAAGAAGAGCTCCATGGAAACATTTTTTTCAACCAAAAATGGATTTTCAACCAAAATCACTTTTGTGAATTTTTTTCATTTTGGTTGAAATTTAACTTTTTTTTTTGTTTTAGTTTTTTGGTTTTTAAAAAAACTGGGATTTGGTTTGAAAATGAAACCAAAACAACACAAAAAAACCCCACCTTTGTTTTTTGTTGAAAAATTGATAAATCTGGGGTGAAATTTTGGAATAAAAAGAACATTTTTAAAAATTTCCTGAGGAAAAATAGTTGAAGTTTTTCAGCCAGCACTAATCTCAAGCTTTAACATAAAAGATTCAGCCTTATTGGCACAGATAGGGTACTGCTATGCTGATTCAAAGCTCAGTAAATTTTTTTGCAAGTACCAGAGTTGACAACATTCATCATTTTATTGTGAGTCCCACAACATTTCGTGTAAATCCTCAGTTGCTGGAGTTCGGAGTCTTTATGAGAATCTCAGCGTTCTTTTCTTTTTAAATCTGTTTCTAGGTCTCATGAGTTGAGGGGAAAAGCTGAAAAACATGATCCCCATGCACCTAAAGCTACTGAAATCGGACAGCAAATAAAAAGAACCCACCATTTATTTTTTATTATTGTTATTTTTAAATCTCATGATTTTTGAATGGTCAAGTTTGACAATACTGAAGTACTAAGAAAAAAAACTTTATAGAAAATGAATTCTGTGAGAACAACAAGCAGCAGCAGATACGTTTGCATAGGGAACTGGAGTTTAGTGTGATCTGCTGTGTTCAGCGGATCAATAGACCTTCAGCAGGACAATCAGGTAGAGGGAACAAGGAGGATTGGGAGGAGACAAAGGCTCCCCAGATATAACTTATATTTTTCCCTTTCTTCTTGTGTTTACAAGTGGCTGAAATCTTTCCAACTTCACTTTCAACAACAAAAACCCCACTAGCAGGCAGAGACCAACGCTTACAATGAAAACAGGGGGTTGGCATGGAAATGGAATGCAACCTCAGCTATGTGAAACCCTAATACAACCTGAACTGTGGCAGTTTTAGGGAAGGAAAGCCACTGAAACTATTTTGTAGTTCTACTGTACTTGAGGCTGCACATTAGCAGGGAGGGAAGCAAACTGAAAAAGACACAGGAGGATAACTGCATTCAGTTAACAAACAGGTGAACAATGATGATTTTAAACCAGAAACCAAACACTTTCAAAGAAGTCAGGCACACAAGTTAGACTAGCTCTGGGCTGACAACCTCACACTGATATTAATGTGGCCAATGCCTTGTGACTAACATTTTCACCAATATGATCTGATATTTTCAAAAACGATGCCAGTAACAGGATTCCTGAAAGATCAAGCACACACTTCATCTTGTTCAGCCTATTTGCTCACTGCAGGAATACTCGTCTTGTGGCCAGTGCACTGTCAGCATGCATTCAAGGTAAAACCTGATCCTTCTACATCAGAAAACAGTAATGTCCTCTGCTGATAGTTGCGTTCCATGCTGAGTAGGACAGCTAACTCTCATCCATATGCTGGAAGGTTTAATGCTTTTTAAGCAACAAGTGCCTTGCAGTGAACATACCTTTTCCACTCTGAAGGCCACATCGTAGAGGGTCCATTGGGGGAAAGGATAGCTCAGTCGTTTGAGCATTGGCCTGCTAAATCCAGGGTTGTGAGTTTAATCCTTGGGGGCCATTTAGGGATCTGGGCCAAAAATTGGGGTTGGCCCTTCTTTGAGCAGGGGGTTGGACTAGATGACCTCCTGAGGTCCCTTCTAACCCTGATATTCTATTTACTACCTGGGGTTGCCTTTACTACTAACAGAAGTCAATGGGACTAATTCATACTGCACCCAGACCCTGCTTTTTCCAATTATTGATAACTGGTCTGCTGCTTTTTTCTGAATCAAAATTGTTTTGCTCCCCTTTTCATAATGCTTATATTCAATGCAGCATATGGAAAATGTTTAGCAAGGTTTATCTTATTTTTCCAGGGAAATTTGTACTCTTCTAATACCATTTTTATAATACCACCCATCAGAACCCATTTTTCATGAATATATTTTGCTAACATAGTCAATAAGGACTTAAGCTGCAAATACCAAAATAATAAATGATAGCATTCAGAGACATATACATTATAATGCTATGCAAAAATATTTTAATGAATGATTGTGTTAAGGAAAAAAGAATGCTCCCAATCCTATCATATCTCTAGCTATAACTTTTTAAAAGCCAGATTTATGTTACAGCCAGCTGAAATTTATATCAGTTATACATGTACCAACCTCTAACAAAGGATAGAACACAAAGAAGATCATACAATAGTAAAATGTGAGGAAGACTGTACAAATGAGAACACTATGGTGCCCAAAAGTGGTAAAAATAACCAGACAAGTTGAAGAAACTGGTAAAAAGCTTTCATGAAACATGGGAAAAATCTGTCACCAATTAATGTGATTTTGACTTTTTCTACATTTATTTTCCTTCTCCACCCTCCTGTTAAAATGTGATTAAATGTCTTATTTACTTATAGCCATTTCTGAAGCATTCATCACTAAGGCTACGAGTCGGTCACAAAGGTCACAGATTCCGTGACTTTACGTGAACTCCACGACTTCGGCCCTGGGCGGCAGAGCTCTGGTGATCAGCACAGAGGCAGGGCTCCAGCTGTCAGCCTGGGTTGGGGGGCTCCAGCTATCAGCCCTGGGCAGCGGGGCTCCAGCTTCTGTGATATACTGTTTGTAGCCCATGTCCTGTCCATGACTTTTACTAAAAATAGCCATGACAAAACCTTAGTCTTATCACTGTAACACCTGCATGTGGCAATGGACAATCTGAACGCCTGTATATTTTCAAAAAAAGAAGAGTACTTGTGGCACCTTAGAGACTAACAAATTTATTTGAGCATAAGCTTTCATGAGCTACAGCTCACTTCACATCGGAATGCATCCGATGAAGTGAGCTGTAGCTCACGAAAGCTTATGCTCAAATAAATTGGTTAGTCTCTAAGGTTCCACAAGTACTCCTTTTCTTTTTGTGAATACAGACTAACATGGCTGCTATTCTGAAACCTGTATATTTTCAGATTTTTACTTACAGTGAATATAATTTTATAGCTAAAGAAAATTGGGAAAAATTAGAAAGGTTAATTAGCTTGCCTGCATGGTCCCAGGTGCCTGGAAGTCAGAAAACATGGGTTCTAGTTAGGCTTAAACACCGATGTGTTGTGTGACCATGAGCAAGTCACTTAACCTCCCTGTGATGCAGTTTCCCTGTCTGTAAAATAATGATAACTACGTTATTTGATAGGAGCATTGTGAGGCCTAACTAAATGTTTGCAAAGGAGTATAAAAATGCATGGAACCACCAGGACATTTGCAAGCCACCACTGTTCACTCTGTATGTTATAGGTCTTTCCCCCACCCTGGGTCTATTTTGTCTAATATGGTAGTAAGCTCTCTGGGGAATGGACTGTCCTTTATTTTATATTTGTCCAGTACCTAGCACAAAAGGGCCTCATTCTCTGTTGACCCCAAGCACTAGTGTAACAATAACAATGATAAAGCAATTGTAATGCCAGGTTGTGGCAGAGGTAAAAAACGTAATTCAGGAGTTCAGATCTCTGTGCCCTGGGCTCAAACTCTTAGGCTATGCTGCCTCTAGGTAGGCTCTTCCTAGTTGAATTTTTATAGGCATCCTTAATAATTCACCCTGACTCCTCTTAGCCAACATTTCACGGGCCTCTTTTGCTTTGATCTGGCAGAAGTCCCATGAACTCTAACTTTCACCATGACTATTTTTTTGCCCAGCAGTAGTCACCAGCTTTCTTGAAGAGGCTGACGGGGACCTGCTGTCCCCCCCTCACCTGGAGACAACAGGCGCCTGGGAGGTGCAAGCACTATTTCCGGCATTGGAGCTGATTCTTGTGATTTGAGGCACAAGGCCAACTGCAAAGAGCTGCTCCCCCAAAACTGAATCATGTGGGTCCCCCTATAAAGAGCAACTCCTCAGTTTCGGATTCTCAGGTTGCACCTCTCAAAGAGCAGCATTCCCCCTTGATCAACACCAAGGCCCCAGCCAGTGCATAACTTTCCACTGAGAAACCTACCTCCACTGCCCAGCTATGCTGCTAGCTCCTCAGAACCAGATTTATCCCTGATTCCTTGGCTAAAGGACAGACCTTTACAACCACTCTGGAAGCTGAGCCTGCTTTGGACCTTAAATCATTTAAAGTAGGGGAAAAGTAGTGGTGTAGAAAAGAACAAGATTTCAATTATTTTTTTCTGTGGAGAAGTTATAAAGTAGTGTTAAAAAACCTGGGTATATTTAAAGTCAGACTACTTTTTTTGACTACCAGGAAGAACCCCAAGACAAAGGAGAGCTAAGTGTCATAACCTATAAATAGCTATGGCTCAGAGCAAACAATCACAAAGCCAATAACTTTGCTCCTTATACAAGTAGTTACTTTTTAACTCCTGCAAAAGCAGCTACTGGGGAAAAAAAAGAGGAAAAAACCACAACCCTGTGACCTGATATTACCACCTTAATGAAAATATGTATTTTATGTACAAATTATTGAACTGAATATAGTGTATCATACTTCTTTCCCTTTGGCCAGGAGCAGACATTTGTAACTTTAAGAAGTTTCCCTTGCAATATATTATTATTTAAAGGTCTCACAAGTTGTATTTGTGGTTTTCAGAAGAAATAATTTTTGAGAAGAGCTGCCTTTTTGGGCATAAAGTAATTGGAAAGTACCATAGATATCTCAATAAAACACATCAAAAGTAACTTTCTATGGCTTGTTTTGACATGTCCACTTGTGGGTTGTGTCAACTTTAACTAAACATCAGTTTTTCTCTCAGACAGAACAAACCATTAAAATATTCAACAGAAAAGGCAAATAGAAATAACTGTGTTTGCCTATTTTCAAATAAAAGGAGATACAGAAAGGCGTGGTGACTGCTGCTGAAAGTGCATTTTTCTGATTCATATATTTGCCGTAACTATTTGCATAGGATTTAAATGTCTAAGAAAAATGTCTCAACCATTTTAAAGAGAATGCTGCATTTGAAAAACTTGAAAATGCTAATCTAGTTTCATATTTACCAAGGTCTGTTTACTATATGTGTGATCAATTCACTAAATGACAGAAAACTTTGGTAAATATCGTTTTGATGTTGAGACTCGGTGACCTGTTGATAGAGGAATGGCAATCTTATCTGCTCTAGAACCGGTCCTAAAGGGGCACACTGTACTGATTTCAGTTGAGATTTTATCTTCTTCCTCTTTTTCTCTCCCCCTCCTACGAACAGTGAATTCTAAGTTACTTCCTTGTCAAGGCCACTTATCAGGGCTAGATTTACACTTGATATCATTTTCTAAACAGGTAGCACATAGTTTATATGTTGAGGGGGAAATGCAGCAGTGTTCTCATCTGAAGGAAAAACAATTCTCAAGAAAACCTAGGGTGGTTAGCAAACCAATATCCTAGTAGAGAAAATCATTCCATAATTTAACAAGTCTGGGAAACTGGCAACCAAAATGATGACCATTTTAAGATAGACCTATGCATTTTCTGTGTGCCATGGATAATCTGGGGCACATTATTCTCTGTTGATGCCATACTTGTAAATGTATGATGGAAGAAGTTTCCTTAAGGAGGAGATTTTACTACAAGTATCTTAGCGAATCAACCTACACTAGCACATATATATTCATAAGCCATATTCCCCCTTTTCAATAAGTGCTATACATGGCAGTCTGTATGTTACGTGGGCAAAATACACCTTAGGCCTGAAATAGGACTTCCTTATTCTTTAGTATACATTAACATTGTTCCAGGGTCACAAGGCAATCAGGAAGGGAAGAGGGTTTTACGTAATCAGAGTAAGAAGCTATGGAGAGGCAGTCTATTCTGAAAGAGCTGGCTTTCCTAATTAGACCACACTGGGACACAGAGGGCCAGAATGGAAAAGCAGTGAATCTGGCCCAAAGAAACTCAGTTTGATCCTGAACAAAAGAATTGAGGTTCTCGGATACATTAGTTGTCGTAAAGTCAGAAGGAGTTATCCTTACCCTGTGTGAGGGTCCCACCCACGCCTGCTGTCACTGAATGATTGGGATCAGGGCAGACTAAATGATTGGCGGCCACCTGCAGAGGCAGGGAGGAGAAAGGTGGGGCTGTTTCTGCCCAATGCTAGCTTGTGGCCATTTTGGCTTGCTCCAGTCCCACCCTTACTTAGATCTCTTAGGATGCTTGGGGCTATGTTGATCACCAAATTTTATTTGGGCTCTGGAAGGGATTTTTTCCCATATGACAAACTGGCAAAGATTGTGTGGGTCTTTTCACCATCCATCTTGCATCCTGAAGGTCTGGTTTAAGGATTTAATTATGTTTGTCGCAACTTTGGCAGGTTCCAATGCAGCTGGCGTGCTAAGAAAGGGTCTGATGTGAGTTCCCAGTAATCCAATAGACTGCTTGGGCAATAAGCCCTGAGTACAACATTGCACAGTGTGGGAATGCGTCTCCAGGTCCCGCACAGCGTGGAACTACCTTCCTCTCATCTCTCCTACTTCCACCGTGGAGAAGGGGAAATGGGCTGGAACTGTGGATTCTTACCAGGGTCCCTGAGCAGGCCTGGGATGTAGAGGGGACTTGCCCTCATACCCATCCTCAGATTTGTAGCGCTCAGGGCCACTGGTGCTCACTTAAATTCTGCACTGGTACAGCCCTGTGGGCAGATCAGGAGAGGTTCCCAACTGGCCAATAATCTAATAAAGTTGTAGCCTCCACATTTAACTGTACTCTCGCACATGTCTCACATTGCTTCTGGGTCCATGTCAATGTATAGTGTAGGTTACACACTAGGAGAAAAACAATATACAAATCAAAGGAGTAGGTCAAAACATGGGGAGACAGACTTAGAAGTAGCACAGATGAGAGGAGGCTGTTTACTCCCAGGCACCTAAAGGAAAGCAGAATTCCTATTTGATTATCCTATGGTGATCTTCTAACCATTCCCACTATCTAGCCAAGGTTCATATTAGCTGATATAGTGATATGATTTGGCACCGCTGCCCAGAATTGACCTAACACTTCATGTACCTCTATTAGCTTTCTCCAGTGATCCACCTAGTAGAGCCAGACTCAGAAGGAGCACAAAGAAGATAAATTGATTTGATGAGGCAGCTGAAGGCAGGAGGCCAATCTCTGTTTAATGTGATTGACTCATACTACTAGACCTCAGTTACTGGAGTTTGGAAAATAGACTAAGCAGGAGAGGAAAACTTTATTTTTTAATAATTTGATTAAGTTGTGCTTGATTTAAGATGCTTCTGACAAGAAAAGCATTTAAGAGCTCTCATACTATAGTCACACCAAGTAGCAATGGGATCAAGGTTAAGGTTAAGCCACTTAGCTTACAAAATACTGCAGACCCAAAATCAATCAGGAGGCAACAAGTCTTGCTTATCACCTCTCTCCATATTCCTAACACTGTAGTGGTACAAAATGCAAACTCAGATTCCTTCCTGTATTGTACAAGTAATTCCAAGGATGGCAAGGGTGCTCTCTTCTGACAGTACTATAGATATACTGCCCTTCTTGACTTCTGAACCCTATTCTAAGAAATCAGAGAAACCCTCTGCTAATCAATTGCAATTTTAAACTAATTTAGATAAGAACTTGAAGGCAGGGTTCAAGAGTAATTATCTTCATTTCCCACATTTCTTGCAAAACACAGTGCAATTCCTCTCTACTGCTTATTACTCCACACTGTACTCACAGTATATTCCATTTCACCCACTATAAGCCATTTATTACACATACTGACTTCTCAGGATAATAAGTATTTTTTCGATTTGGTAGGATAGTCTCTGAGGTCACATGTTTACAGATCTAAGTCCTTCTGAACTTGCTCCCTCGGGATGTCTCATATTTCCTCTTGAAATTCATGCTCCTTCAGCAAACCTTCTAGGGTGCTACATTCAGAGGCTTTTTACTGTAAATGGGATATTGCAGTTTGTTAACGTATTGATACTGAAGAAGAATGTTTTCATCTTAAGAATTTAAGGTGGGATTTTCAAAAGTGACTAGGTGAATTGGGAGCATAAGTTCCTTTGACTTTCACTGGGATTTGTGCTCCTAAGGTGCTTTGAAAATCCCACTCTTACTCAAAATTTTCTTCACCCATTTCCGTCCCTAACTTGTTCCTTTAAGTGTGCCAGTCATGTTAGACTAAGAGCCTTTTCCCAGTGATGCAAGTGGCTTATAAACTTCAATAAGAGTAAGATGAATCTAAAAGCCCAATTTTCTCAACCTCCTTTGGCAGAAGTAAGGTCAATGGTCCAATTCCAACTTCAAAAATTTACATCTTGGATTACTATGGAAATTCTGAAACTACTTCACAGTGGAATAAACCTTGCTCAGGATCTTCCCAGCAGGTCCCACTGCCTAGCTTGACTCAGAAAGAACCTAAAGATGACTGTGACTCTAACAAGTGCAGAATCCCTTCACCCTCACAAAGAATTGGTATGTATTCATACCCTGCTAATTAACTCAGATAAAAAGTGTTAAACCGCCTTTCAAAATTCTGCTAGTCCATTCACCAAGGGAATAGTGATTGTTTTGACTTATGAAATTATATACCACATATTTTTTTTCATTATTGTAAACATCATGGTAAGGATGGACAAAGAAATTTTGATCTTGAGTTGATAAATTTGCAGGACTGGGTAACAGGTGGAATCTTTTTCCTCAGTACTAATTTGATCGTGTTTCTGAAACAATTGATGAGAAGTTCCAGATCTGGTTTGTTATTTACTTTTTAACTACAGAGATCAATGGGAATCCAACTAGGTTTACAGTGCAACTTAAATTATTCAAACTATGGATACCCACAATTCCCTCTGACCTCAAACAGGGTCAGCTCCCCTGTTGCCTAGTAGTTACAATGACAAGTCTCCAAATGGGCAGAAACCTTGATTATCCAACCTATCCCTTATGATATTTGGATAACTGAGCTCACACACTCTTGAAAGTTGTTGAAATATCACCATTCTGCATAATTTATCATTAGAATTGAGGCGAATAGGGTTTAGGATTGGTTATAAATTAGAACCTCGATGATACAAATATTATGCAAAAATCCAGTTGTTACAATTGTTACATAAATAATCCTTCTTGTGGTAAATTTTAAATGGTAAGAATAATATGTCTTTTTAAAAGCTCTCCTCAATTTACAAATAGTCAGCAAAAAAAAAGTGTAACACTGGAATAAACCATAAGAGAGTCAGTACATTCAGAACGTAAAATGCATCCAGTACCCATATACTTAGAGCTCATTCCTACACAGTCTTGAGAACTCTGGCTCCAACCCAGCAAAACACTTAAACACTGACTAATCAGTGGGACTACTTATGTACTTAAAGTTACGCATATGCTGAAGTGCTTTGCTGGCTTGGTCTCCCAGTGCTCAGTGTATTGCTGGATGATAGCCTTAGTCCACAGCCTTATATCTATCCACGTGTATATATATATATATATATATATATATATATATATATATATATATATATATATATCACAATATCTGCACACTTATATAAGTATGGCATCCAGGAGATCTTCAAGTTTTGTAGGACCGTCCATCTCCCCTTAGCAGAATCTTCCTCCTGTATCAAAGAGCAGTGCTTTTTCCTTTACAGACACAAGGATGGGGGGGGGGGGGGGGGGGCGTGTGAGGTTGGGAGTCTCCCCTGTTCAAATTGGCAAGGAATGTACTGGACTGAAATCTTTACAGACCTGTGCCAGTTTCAGCAGTGTGCTACTCTAGTTTTACTGCAGTGTAACTGTGTTCATTACCTAATTATTTTAAACCCAACTCACATTCAGATAATAATCAGTAAGGGAATTAATTATTCAATTATTACTCCTGACCATGGCTTGAGTCAGAATGTTGATCCTCCAAAGGCTACTAAACTGACTCTACAATCAATTTAGACATGAGCATAATGCTGATTACACAACACAACTTGAATTAGTTAGGAAAGTACAAGAGTCTATTTTACAACAAGCAAAATATATTGAACCTCCCAATGGCTTAAAGTTAAAATCAGCAATAGAGACATCAACCTTCTGGACAGTTGCAGCCAGTGGATATAGGAACTTTCAAACAAATCGTATGACTGCTCAGATTCAAGAAATTAAATGGCTGGCTGATTTTATTCAGGTTAGTCTAATTTGTAAATTAATTTCAGACAAAGACAATATCCCACTGAGTAATACATCAAGCTAGAGATGGCTAAAAGACAAGCAACTGCTTCTCTGACCCCAAACAAACAGTATGTCTCAGCAAGGAGAAAGTCCACCAGTGGAGGTTGTGGCCGAGGAAAATGTCTCCCGAATATTCACTCAGACCAGCCCCACACATTCAGGAACTACTTCACTCACTGAGCTTCACCTTTCACACCATACATATCGACCCAGCATTTCCTGGACTTTTCATACAATATCTATCTAGCTTTTTCAGTGGCTTCCTCCACTATAGTACCTGAGTTCCTCAAAAGCATTTAAAAGGAAAGGAACAATAATAATCTCTCTCCTTTTCCCAGACTGCAAGGTAAACAGCTGGATTCATTTGTAGGGTTTGTTTTGGTTTGTAATTTATCTCTCTGTGTGAAAAGCTTACTGAGAGAAAGCTACGGTGAAGAAAAGAACTTCTGAACACCACAAGGCTCATGGTCATTCTTCTCTGAGCCACTTGTGCAGTTTGGATCCAGCTCCTGTGAGAAGTTCTGTTTCCCATGCTCACAAGCCCCCACTGGTGGTCAACTCATGTCCTGTCTCCAGTGGAAGGCAGCTGTTAAACAGCTAGGGCCAGTCCCTTGGAGAGCTTTGAATATCAAAACAGAGATCTCAAATGGGACTGAATGGGGAATATTCAATAGGGAACTGGGTCAGACAGCAGAGCATGAATGCACCCACTCATTGCTGCTATACATACTCATGCACCCACAGGTCCCTGCAGACGCCACACATCTATTCACCCACTTTCTCCCCGCTCCGCACAAGTACACCCAGGAACCCATTCCCCCCCCACCCCGAAAAAACCCATCCACCCACTCATCAGGTCCTCCTCCATAAACTCATACACATAGTAAGTCATTGGGCTTCCCTTCAACATAAAATCCGCACACCCTTCTGCCCGCACTGCCCCCTTCCCACACCCAGGTACCCAACACACCAAACCATTCAGTGTCCTCTACCCCCCCCCCACACTGCTCCCAACTAGAGCAGTTTCCATTCTGTGGAATATTTAATATAATACATAGTACATGTAATATTTTAATACTATATACAATATTTAATATATATGATATATCATATTATGATATGTAATAGTAAATGTTTTAAGATAAGTCATAACAAAAGGAGCTAAAACAATATAGTCAGAATGATAAGTCTGGACATTTTCAAAACAAAACAAGGAAGCTGAAACAATTTGTTTTGACTTTTTCCCATCCAAAATTGCCTCAAAATTGACATGTTCCTGCTAAATGTTTAGATTTTGAATAAATTTTTCTATGGAAAACTGTTGCATCCAAAATGTTTCAACCAATACACATGCACACACCTTCCTTCAGTCACTGGTTCCTCCTACCTACACACACACACACACACCCACCCCTGCATGTCCACACTCACTGCCCCATCTCCCAATGCTGATTGTCCTCACCCACCCACAAACATGCAGTCACATGCACCTTATACGCTCAGACAGCCCCACTCCCTCTGTGGAGAGGCCATAGAGAACCAGATATAGCATGGGCTGTGTGTGTGTGGACAGAGCTCCCAGAGACATGCTGATTCAACGCATCCCCACAGCAACATCTGCCTAACGCTGCCCTCCCCCAGCATGACTTCAGAGAGGGGTGCAGGGGAAAGACCCTCTTCCAGGGCAAATAGTGCCCAGAGCTCACTGGACCTTGCTACACTGGTGAAGGTGAATCTGATCTCTAATGTCTGTTGCACATTTCATTGCAGAGAGCTGAGGCTGTGAGCACTCACACGGATTTGAACCAATACGTCAGACAGATTCTTGCTTCTTCTAACCCTACGTGATTAGCATTTCCAAAGGCAGAACTAGATGATGCTCCAATAAATATTAAGGTCAAATGTTGGCATAGATGTCAATGAGATAAAATAATCCACTTCCAGGCCCATCTCTAATGTTCTGAGATCACAGAGTCATAGACATTAAGGCCAGAAGGGACCATTGTGGGCATCTAGTCTGACCTCCTGCATATTGCAGGCTACAGAACCTCACCCACCCACTCCTGTAATAGACCCAGAACCTCTGGCTGAGTTACTGAAGACCTCAAATCATGGTTTAAAGGCTTCAGGTTTTAGAGAATCCACCATTTACACAAGTTTAAACCTGCAAGTGACCCATGCCCCCGCTGCAGAGGAAGGTAAAAAAAAACCCAAACACCCAGGGTCTTTGTCAATCTAAACCAGGGGAAAATTCCCTCTCAACCCCTAATATGGCAGTCAGCTGGACCCTGAGCATTTTGGCAAGATCCAGCAGCCATACACCTGGGAAAGAATTCTCTGTAGTAACTCAGAGCCCTCCTCATCTAGTGCCCCATCACTTTCATTGGGGATATTTGCTACTAGCAGTTGCAGATCTGCATACAACTGAGGTCAAACTAACAGGCCCGTAGTTTCCCAGATCATGTTTGCCCATTCTTAAAATAGGTACTATATTAGCAATGCTCCAGTCATAGGGTATGAGCCCCGCCTTTACAGATTCATTAAAAATTCTTGCTATTGGGTTTGTATTTCATATGCCAATTCCTTAAATATTCTTAAAAAGAAAAGGAGTACTTGTGGCACCTTAGAGACTAACCAATTTATTTGAGCGTTAGTCTCTAAGGTGCCACAAGTGCTCCTTTTCTTTTTGCGAATACAGACTAACACGGCTGTTACTCTGAAACCTTAAATATTCTTGGAGATTATATGAGCCCCTTGATATAGTCCCATTAAGCTGTTTGAGTTTGACTTCCACCTTGGATGTGGTAATTTCTACTTCCATATCCTTATTTCCATTAGCCAGCCTGCCACTACCCCAAAGCTCCTCATTACCCTTATTAAAAACTGTGGCAAAGTATTCATTTAAGTGTTGGGCCAGTTTTAGTTCAATTTAGATTTTTGCAAATGATCATAGATTTAATTATAACTAAGTGCAGACCCATAAATAATTCTGGAATGGGACACCTGCCCATGCAGTCTATATTATGTGGGTGGGTCTATGATAGCAGGAGCTGAAATAGGGCCCCAGCATTGGAAAGTCCACCAGTGACAGAGGATGCAGTAGCATAGTAAAGCCACAACCTAACCGCACCATCTTAGAGAGTGGGGGGCCTGGGACCAGAGCTGATCAGGAAGTGGACAGGGAAATATGGCCAGGGCTGGAGGGGATGTGCTTCCCACCTGCTTCCACTCACTGAGCTCTTATAGACCCCTATTTGTAAATGAAAGCTAGTCCCCCTTCAACAGCAGTATCTTCAGGAAGAGTATCAGCAGTAAAAACACTTACCCTTCTTTGCAGCAAATACCCCCTGGGGCCAAGCTATCACAGAGAGGTGTAATTTATTTGCATGTCCTCACCACAGTGAACCTGGCCTGTGTTTTGATTTGCCCCATGTATAAAGGTTCTAGAGACAAACGATGGAGGTTCAAAATGGCAAAGTCTATAATTTTTTAAAATCATAAATTCCCTGGTCATCAGTTTTCTAACTCCTAATTCTGTTCCAGGAGAGTTAGCTTTTAGTCCTGTTCACTTATCACACAGAAAAATGAAGGCGATCAATTACAGTTTTCCCATGCACCCTCTTGGACAGATGGTTGCTCCATTTTAATTAAGAGTATGTATTGGACTGACAGAATTGATGTATCTGACATGACAGACGTTTTCTGTGCTCATTTAAGTTTTTAATCTTCCGGTCTCTGTAGTATTGCTGGAATTATGCTATTTGCACTGTGCTCTTGGGCAAATGATTCAATACACAGTCAATTGCTCCAATTATTACATTTTTATTATTTGTCGTTGCTGATTTTTGCCATGATGAATAAGCACTGCAATAGCAATTCATCACCTTTACAGTGGTCATGGTGAGTGGACCTCACTGAGGTCTTTGTGGAAAAGGAGAGAAAATGGGCCAGATTTTTAAAGATATTAAGCCTCCTAAAGATGTAGACAGGCACCTAGTGGGATTTTCAACTCTGTCTAGACACCTAACACCCACTGAAATCAATGGGAGTGAGGCACCCGGCCCAGATCTTCCATGGGAATTAGATTTAGGCACTAGGCACCTTTGAAAGCCCGTTAGGTGCCAATCTCCACCATAAGTGACTAAATATTTTTAAAACTCTGGCCCAGTGAGTTCTTTTCTTTAATTTACACTCCAGTGGTCTCTTTTTTAAATTAAGTTCAACCATTTGGATGATCTATGTCCATGCTGGTGGAGGAAAAGCCCTCTTTTACCTGGACCAGACCGAGCAGCACCCACCTATGCGTGGAAGTGTTGAAATACTGGGTTTTGTCAGGATACACTGTGGGCATTATACTAGTCACTCCTTTCTTCCGGGGCTGGGAATTTTTCCCTCACCGCCAAATTGGCCCATGTGAAGTGTGTGTGTTGGGGGGTGGGGGGGGGTTGCCTTCCCCACAGCAAGTTATGGGGGGCTTAGTTCGAGCAAACATGAAAAAGGAGTTGGGCTATGATGTCACAACTCATTATGTAAATGCGGGGCAGATGTCCAGTGAGGTACTCCATAGGGAAGGGATGCAGTGATCTGATAAAATGTATTGGGAAATTATTTAAAGGTGGTATTCTTTAAAGGAGTGGATTTGGGGACTCCTATGACTGGTACAGCAGGGAGCTAACCCCCTATTCTTTATAACCTTCCCATAACCTTCATTTGCGGGAGAGGGGATGGTGAGGTCCCAGCAGTGGGTTGGCTGGGGACCAGGATAGGTAAGGGGAAGGGGTGATGGAAGACCCCCAGGTATATATTGAACTGCTTATGGAATCACCTGCACTATACACTTTTATCTGCTGGGTACTCCCAGACATTTAAGAATAAAGTTGCGGCCTAATTAAATCACATCCAGTGTCTCCTGTCCTTCTTCTAGCATAGCTGGAGAAATGTACAGGGTTTAATAGAATGAATTGGCTTCCACATCACCTGTTTTTGCAGAACAGGGTTCAGTTTAACAGCATTCTGCTCATGTGCATTAATAGTCTTACAGTCATTGTTTACTTATATGTTCCCTCTTATATTCAGTAGCATGCTAATGTTATAGGCAGACTTGGAAGAATTCAATTTTTTTTTTTATAATTTCAACAGATATCAATGTTTATTTTTAAGCATTTTTTAAAAAAAATATTGATTTAAATTTTCACAGTTGCAAAAATTATGAATTTTAAGCTATTTTTTTATCTATTTAAATTTTTACAATTGCTGGAAATCATAAGCAGTCAAACAATTATTTAATGACAGAAGATGTTGAGGTTCATAAACTTAAAGCTTTATAACCAGTACGGAATAAATTGTCAACATCACATGTCAAAATATACAAAGTAACTATATTTAAATCAGATTCTAAGAAGTTCTCAGACAGCACTTTTCTTACCTTGCCTATCTGTAAATTTGATTATTGATGGAAATATGTTTTTGTTGCTTCGTGTGTGTACAATGAAATCGATGTTTACCAACATTTACTAATAATAATCTAATCCTTCCAAACCTGCCATTACAGATGTAGACTTATCGGCATTTTTTCATTTCCCTATAATACAGTCGATTTTCAGTAAAATATTTGCACTTGCACCATTTCCATGTTCCTTGATTTTATTGTGCCTGTCCAGATGCTGTTTTGGTCCTTCACTGATATTAATATTAATACTTTCTCCTTGGGATTTGTTAAACACCAGTCAGTAGCTGCAAAACACTGTATCCAGCTTCTTGCAAATTTGTATTCTCACAACTACTGTAAATTAAGACATACACAGCACTTTCTTATTTCCAGTGTTACCAGTACAGAGGGAAATTCAATTCTCACTGTAGATTTTCTGGGTACTTCTGTGTGTGTCACTGCAGTTATGAAGATGATTGCAAAGACAAGGAATGAGAAACACTAGCAATCTTCTGGAGGTCCACAGGACTGGAGGAGAATGAGTAAAAGAATTCCTAAGCCAACATTTTTACCTATACATATAACATGTTTACTATAGCAGCCCTCACTGTGTTATCAAAATGCCCAGTCCAGCTCCCATTGACTTGAATGGGAATCTTTGTCCAGGTGGTTCAAACAGGTCATTTAGATCTGCCACAGACTTTTGCCTTCTCTTTTCCCAAGTTCCAGGATTTCTGGCTTTTTGATTCCCCTCTTCCCCATAGCTCCCCTTAGTGTTTTAGTCTTCTGTTGGGAGTCTGGCAGTTAGATGCGTCTTGAAGTGTCACCTAAAGTTTTAACCTTGTGTTATCTCCTCCCATAGCTCATTCCCAAGTTGAGAACATCTAACAAAGAGCACTTGAATAAGGAGTTAAAACTGCAGGATAATTTGCTCATTGAGAACTGCACTTGCCCTGACACCTATGAAATAACATATACAGATAAACACTAATAACCTCAGAGACTCCTAAATTTTGTAGGGGCAAAAAGCAAAGCCTCCCATCTGAGGGAAAACCACCCTGAAAATACTTCTAGGAGGCACTAACTGACCATGCCTAAAATAGGAAAGTCTGGTATCATTAAGCACAACCTATCTGATTTCAAGGTATTATGGAATGGATCCACAGACCATAGCAATGTCAGGGTATTAAATTGCAAGAAAAGAAATTTAGGGGCATTAAGGCTCCATTACATACAAAGAGGAAATGTTAAATCCATGAGGGTGGAAGTAAGCTGGACAATCCTAAAGGACACTGTATTTGTGACACAACCACAATTATTCTGAGAAAAGAAAAATACAAGAAAACCAATGTAATTCCCTCAGGCGTTGCTCAAAGACCTGAGGGTAAAAATATCCTTTTCTGGATATGGAGAAGAAAAAAAGAACCAAATGAATTTAAGGCCAAAGCAACATGTGCCTGCAAATAATAATACCTAGCTGTCATACAGAACTTTCCCTCAGTAGATCTCAAAGTGCTTTACAAAGACGGCCAGGATCATTATCTCCATTTTACAGATGGGGAAACTGAGGCACAGAGAGGCAAAATAACTTGCCTAAGGTCACCAAGCAGGCAAGTGGCAGAGCTGGGTACAGAACCCAACTGTTCTGAGTCCCTGTCTAGCACTCTACCTGCCTCCCTATTCATGCATGTACAAAATGCTACCCTGGCACACACTATCAGGTAACTGCAGGCACAGATGATTTCTTATGGTTGTATGTACCCATCTGCATGCTCACACATGCACAATGGCTGTACACTTTTTTGCAATCACACTGTATCTGCTTTGAAAATCTGGATATAGGAATATTCATAAAAATAGAATATATTCATGTCAAAATGGTCAGATACCATGCATCATCCTAGGGTTTTCAGAGAGTTAGCTAATGATCTTATCAAATCACTAATGATTATTTTGAGAGGTGTAGCAGGGTGGTCACCCGCTCTGGCCTTAAAGGGCTTAAAACAGCCCAGGAGAGGGCTGTGGCTGGGAGCAAGGCTTATTGGGGGAAGCAGGCTCAGCTGTGGTCACGCCCCAATCAGAGCTCAGCTGGCCCTTATGAGAGGGCAGTGGGCCAGGCATAGACTCTCCCTCACCCTGCCTTTAGAGGGAGAAGGGCCTGGCTGCTGGGGAGTGTACCTAGGTACCTAAGGTAGAGCAGGGCTGGGGAAGGCCAGAGGAGCTGGGAGGCTCCAGACTGGAAAAGTCCCAGGCTGCAGGCCTAGCAGACAGCCTAAGACAGGGTACTGGGGTTGCAACAGGGCAGCCCACAGGTAGGCAGAGGCAGCAGGTCCAAACCCCCTTTGCCTGTGATGATTGGCTTATACACTGCAGTCTGCCCCAATGGTGACTGGCAGTAGCCAAAGACTGAGGTGAGGTGGGAATAGTGGGTGAGGGTTCCCTAGGGAGGGGAGACCCAGAGACTGTGGGGGTACTGCCAGGCAGCATCCTGGGTAAAAGGGGCACCAGGGTCCAGGAGGGACTTGGGGACCCAGTGGCAAGCAGGATACTGGCCTGCAGAGGGTGCTCTGGAGGAACCAATTCCCTGAGAGACCAGCAGGAGGTGCTGCGGGGGTGAGTCTCGCACTATGACAAGAAGTTATGGTGTAGAGGTAGCAGGTGTTTGTGATGATGTGAAGCAAATGCAGTGGTGATCTTCAAAAAAAGAGGAAAGAGTGATCCTGGCAATTACCATCAAAGAAGTGTAACATTCAGCATTTTATAAATGTTTTCTTGCAACAAAATTTAAGCTTTAAATAGTTATTTGGTACTACAGTAACTGTAATAGAGTGTCTTCCCAGCTCCACACGCAGATTTAATAAACAGACTCACTCCTCACTTACAAGAGTTGGCCATTAGCATTTGATTCTGTGTGAGGAAGATCTGGTCTGCTGAGATGATTCGAAGAATATCAAAGGGAGCCAATTGCTCAGACTGACATTATCACATAACCAACCACATTTTGATGTGTAAGCTTATACATTCCTTCAGCCTCAGTCAAATTTCTTGGCATTGTCAAAAAACCAAGCCATGCTCTTGATGAAAGCAGCTGTCAGTCAGCACCAGGACTTGCCTTTTGAATAGGCGTACTTGATCTCAAACACTCTCACCTGTACAGCATGATAGGTTGAATCAACTCCACTCTTTTTCTCTCAACCTTAGATAAGCCTGTCATCAAAGTGAAGAGAGAAAAAAGAATCATAACTCTAATGTCAGATTTGACAGAGGAACCTGTTAGTCAAGCAGCTTTAAACTGTTTCTCTATGTAGCAAGTGATATCTTGGCACCGTGACAAGAAGTTATCACTGCACTTATTTGTACAATGAAAGGGGGAAAAAAATGACCACGCTTTGCTGGACCTTAGGAACAAATGATCAGAGAAGACATTTAATGAAACACTATCACAACAGCACAACTTTCATATTGGTTCTTACAAAGACCACTGTGAAGAGCCCATAACAAAACATTAAAGGTAACCACCCTATAACAGGTAAGTCAACTTGCTAAGTCAACAGGCTTCAGTAGGCCATATCCTGAATTCCTTACTCAGGCAAAATGGTAAGTAGTGCCGGACAAGGTCCAAAGACAACTAGCTAATGAGAAACTGCAAATAGCTTGTTCATCACAGCTGACGCTCCAATTCCTAAGCCTGGAGAAGGGTGATGAGAATTGGCCCCAAAGGTTGCATATGTAACAGATTTAGATTATGAAATACTGTCAACGCAACTGTTAATTCATTCACAGTATCTATGATTATTGGTCTTATATGGGCCTTTTGCCAGAGTTACATTTCTGGAAGATGCATAGTTTTAAACACTACCACCATTCATTTAAGCATTATATTTCATCCAGTGATTTAACAATGCTGTACAAATGATAATACTCACAACTCCACCATGAGATAGGCAGACAATTATACCCATTTTACAAATGGGTAAACTGAGGCACGAGTATTATTAGGCTCAAATCTTAGGAGGTGCTAAACACTCTGAGTTCTCATTGGTCTGAATGCTAGTTGATGGAATCCAGCATAAGTGACTTGGTCACTGCTGCCCAGTGACTCCTGGCCAAAGTTAGCCATTTTGGCTCCTAATCCCCTGTTCTAACTCCTGGACTACACATATTCCTGCAAAATAGTCTGAGACAGTAGTTGCTAGTAGGTTTGTATTTCAGAATAGTATTGTGTGGCTTTTTGAAATGAAAGTTATCCTATCTCCAAGTACCTTAGGTTACCAGGAAAGACAATACCTTCAATTCTATAAAGCTACAGAGAGAGAGAAAATTCATGACGGTCAGAAAAGGTCTGAGAGTTAATGCCTTCCATTTAACTGAATTAAAGCAGAATTCTAACAGTGTGCTGAGCTTCTGTCAGAAACATACCGGAGCAGAAATTAGTGGATGCATTTTCAGTCATTCCTAAGAAAACCCATTTCCAAAGTTTAATACACGAAAGTGGCATATGTTCTCAATAATAAATGACTTTTTATAATATTTCAGATAGTGAAAGTTATTTCCTTGCATCTTTTAAGATGAAAAAGAGAAAGCAGCTTAAAAACAACAAAACTCTCTATGGCTGAGCTTTATAAAGAGGCCACAAGTAGTTAGTTGTATGTTGGAATTTTCAAAAGTCAGATGCCCAGCTCTCACTGACTTACAATGGGCTATATGCTGATCTCCTTTAGGCCTGGCCTACGCACAGATTTTGCAGTGGTAGAACTAATATGCTGAGGGATGATCTTTCACCAGAATGATTAAAGTAGTACAACTCCCCTAGTGTGGATGTAATGACGTTGGTGCCTTATACCAGGGTAGCTAATTCCCCTTCTCATCAAGGAATAGCTATATTAGCAATTAGGTGTTTATATGGTTTTAAAAATTCCTCTATATGCTTATCTGCATCTTTAGGCACCTAAAATGCTTTAAAAATCTGACATTTAGTCTCTCTCAGACTCAGTTTTGCCTCTGTATAATGGGGATAATAGCAGTGCCTCATCTCACAGGAGTATTGTGAGCATAGGTGTTGACTCAGTGGTGCTCAGGGGTTCAATCGCCCATGGGGAAAAAAATAGGGAGTGCTCACCATTCATGGACCGTGGCCCCACCCATGCTCTACCCTGACACCCCACCCGCGCTCCGTCTCTTCCCCTGTGGCCCTGCCTGTACTGGTCCTCTTCCTGCTCCCACTCCACCTCTGCCCCTGAGGCACCCATCACTTGCTCCTCTCTGTTCCCTCCCCCAATCACTTATCCTTAAGGCAGGAGGGGGCACAAAGGAGCGAGTGGTGGGTGGGAGGTGCTCAGGGATGGGGACAAGAGGAGCAAGCGGCGGGAGGGTGGAGAGAGCCTCGGGGGAGAGGAGTAAGTGGGAGGCGCTCAGGGGAAGGGGTAGAGAGGAGCGAATGGTGGGCAGGTGGGGGAGCCCCATGGGAGGGGGCGGAGCAGAGTGGGAAGAGGCAGAGTGGGGGTGGGCCTTCAGGAGAAGAGACCAAGCAGGAGCAGGACCTCAGGGTAGAGCGAGGGTGGAGCACCCACCAGGAAAAACAAAAGTCAGTGCCTCTGATTGTGAGGGTATATACTAGAGCCAGCTGGAGAATGACCATTCCAATTTACAAAGATTTCAAAATTTGGCTTAGTTTTGAATCAGAATGAAACCCAAACATTTCCAAATTCCCTGTAAAGGAAAATTCTGAAAGAAAAATAGTTCTGAAAATCAGAAACGCTTCACTTTGACAAAAATTTAAATATTTATCTTCAGTTTCCATTTATTTCATTTTATATTACAGTAGAGAATACAAAATACAAGAATTCTCATCCAAAAGTATTTTAATGAAAAATCCAAAAGTTTCCTTCTGAAAAATGTTGAAACGGGCATTTCAATAGAGGTGAAAATTCTTTCCCTCTAGTTTTTCTCCTAAACAAATTTTTGGCTAAATTGAAACAATTTTATGAAGCATTTCAATTTCGACAGCACTACATTTTCTGACAGAAAAATGGTTCTATCAAAGATTTTTTCCAACAAATGTTAACAAATATGTAATCAACTGTCAGGTACTCAGTACTACAGTAATGGGAGCCATAGACGTACCTAAGATAGGGTGCATTCCATGGTCTTATATTGAAATCAGTTTGTCTTTTCAGTGTAAGTATAAAGGCTACTCCAGGTGGTCTTCTGTTTTTAAATATTTTCTTCATTTATTTAGACTAACTAGAAGGCCTGCAGGATTACTTCTCTTCAATGTTTTATTGGTACCAGGATAGGGAGTGACCTACTTCTACCCCATAGTCTTATTATTGCCTGCTCATTTTCTGGCAAATGACTTTGTGCACCCCCATAATATTCTAAATGTTTCTCTATTTTAACTTTATTTTTATTGTTTTCTTTTTTTACAGACTTTACACACACAGAGATATAATTATATATATATATATGTATATTATATATAATTATTATTATTATGACCTTATAAAAATAATTATGCACCTGGAAAGGAGGAAAGACTGGCAAAGCACCAACACTTTGTTCCTCACAGAGTTTCCAGACTGGAAATCAAGTAATCCACTCTGGCTTGGTAGAATTTGATTTTTATTGATACTACTGTTTATTTTTCAGCATTTTTTCTATTTTTTATCAATTTAAATTTTCACAGTTGTAGGAAATTATGGGGGATCAGACAATAATTATTTAAATCTTTATAACTGTTAAAACATTCGGTCAACATCATATGTCAAAATTTAGCCTTAAATCAAACTCTTAAGTTCTCAAGCAGCATTTTTCTGACTTTGCCGATATGTACATTTTTATCATCATTGATGGAATATTTTTATTAGACAGTTTGTGCATGTATGGTGAAATTGACATATGAATATTTTCCAATAAAAATCTAATCTTTCCAAGCCTAACCATACAGTAGCAGATTACTTGTATGAGGATGGGATCCAGAAGAAACACTCTGTTCAAACTCCATGATTTGGAATTGTATTTGGTTGGTTTAAACTGGGCTCCAATATCCTGAAACATTATGAGGAATTAGAAGCCACAGTGCTGGATCTGAGATACTCAAGTTAGGGTCCTCAATGCAATCTCTTGCGAATGACAGTTCAATTACTCTGTTTTACATAGGGTCCCTAATGCAAATAGCTTAGAATATTGTACATAAACAGTTTAACAAAAATCTAATGTGGAGATTGTGATAGGTGTGAATTTTCACAACTGTCTAGTTAAAAGAAGACCCTGAACTTTTTCAGGTTCCCCGATCCCAACAGACCTCGCTGAAATAATTTAATAGATACCAGTATAAATAGTACAGTACCACTAAATACAAGATGAACAGCAGTATCTCTGTCAGATGTTATCTTCTATGTCCTATTTAGCTATCACTATTAACTTGTAGCAGATCTGGGACATGGACATCACTATGAATAAGCCTGAGACCCCATTCTAGCCATCCTGTTTTAATGAACCTTTTATTTGCTGAGGGATAAGTGTGAACAAGCAGATCAACACTCTCTTGGATAAATTTTACATCTGACCTGTGAAATGCAGGTCATTTAGCAAGTATGAAACACAATACTTCCTGACCCAGAAAAGAAAGGTTATTCCTAATGTGACATAGCAGCTAAGCCACAGGAAGCTCTTTAAACATTATTCCAGTTTTCCTGAAATAAATGTTTTAGTTTCATTCCTGCTGTGAATTTTTACCTTACACTTCTGAATTTGAACCACAATTATCATATCTGCAAGGTGATTGAAAAGGACATTCTCTTATTTTCTCTTCAGTTCCATACCCTGAAAAGCTGCTGTCTTTCCAGAGCTCCCTAGAATGTTCATCTCTCATTACCAGCCACTTCTAAACATGTGTTTTTATATATGCATGCTTTGGAACACATCAGGAACATCTTGTTTTCCCCAGGCAAAATCTTCATATGCTGAGTTGACCTTGATGGCATCATGGCCCAAACTTGCAGTTCTACATCCTTGGTTATATTGTTCTGTTTACTTACTTCTTCCACATTTACTTCGACTATCCTTTTTCCACAGTGCTATTTTTGACATCATACTAGATCAAATCCTATCCTTAGTTACACTGTGGTGGCATTATGGGATTATATGGGTGTAAATGAAGGCACAATTTAGCCCACTGCATGTAAAAGTATATGGACCTTGAGTTAAATCCATTTTACCTTTTATATCTCAAGCACAAGAGGATTGCAAGTTTCTAACTCATATAACTAGATTTCACTTTGAAATTACAAAGAAATTACTACTACAAGGGATGTGCAAAACTCAACTTTTTCATTTCATATTGGTTCACTTGAACATCTTTTGTTTAATTTCTACCATTATGACCATCAGTGAATAGAGCAGAAGACAATGTGATATTGTGAAAATGCTAGATATTTTGTGGAGTTAACTTGAATTTATGCTTTCCTATGGAACAGAAGCCCACCAAGTCCCACCATGAGTATATAACTAGACTGCTAATATGAATGCATCTTATCTGAAAGCAATTTTACCTCCAGGCCAGAAGACTGTAGAATCTAGTACCCCTTCCTGGAACAGCTGCCACTTTAGATAAGCTATTACCAGCAGGAGAGTGGGGTGGTGGGAGAGAAAACCTTTTGTAGTGATAAACAACCATTTTTTCATGGTCTGTGTGTATAAAAACATCCTCACTGTATTTTCCACTTTATGCAGCCGATGAAGTGAGCTGTAGCTCACGAAAGCTTATGCTCAAATAAATTGGTTAGTCTCTAAGGTGCCACAAGTCCTCCTTTTCTTAGTACAGCAAAGCTGCATATCTTAAGCCAGCCTGCAGTTCAAGGCACATACAATAGGTTTGGTGTCTTCATGAAACTGATTATGTATTTTTGCAGGTTGGACTTTTTTCATAATGCCAATATCCAATATCAATGAGTCCAACACCCTCAAATGACTATACTGAATAAAACAAGCAGCATGGTACTCAAACATATAACCTACAGCCCCAGAGCTGACAAGGCTACCTGCTAAACCATATATCAACTTAGTTACAAGTTGAGGCCGAGGCATATTCCTATTTAGAGGACTAACTGACTTTATGGTCCCTAGTGCCTGCCAGACCAGTGGACAAATGAGCAGTGGCCCAGTGGCTCATGCTGGGCCCACTGTAAACTTCATTTACAGTGCCTCTCACCTCCATAAAAAGAGAGTCATTGCGCACCTCTAACACATGCAACTCCTGACCTACACTCTCTCTTCTACTCTGTCTTTCAATCCTGAGCAGATTCTCTCATGTAGGCCAAATTATAACGGGATATTGTGATACCTGCAAGTGTCCACTAAGCACTAGCCTGAGACTAAACCACTCCTTTTCATTTGGGCCTTAACTTTGGCTCTGAAACCAGGCACCCATGGGGAAAACATCTGTGCGTTAGCCACCAGACTAAATACACGTGCCTTTAGGAATTGCATTTCTGGTGCCCAAATCATTGTCTTGCACCGTGTAGTCATTGACACCAGTGCAAAGTGGGTGTAAATGCTATCATTCTGGTATGCTTGTGTTCTATACCCACTTTCTTCTTCTGTGAATGTGTACACAAGGCGTTGGACAACGATGAATTAGCCCTGTGTTTCTTTGTTGGGATACATGAGACAGCATAAGACAGGTTCTGAATGTGAAAACTTAAGTGCCAGATGCATAGCTGGTAGATTATCAAGGAGTCAGAACCACAAATTCAAACTGTCTGGCTTTTGGAACTGCTTCACACAGAATTACTTTCTTGCCACTCACCCTCCAAACATGTTCAGGTGCTGGCATTTTCACCCAGACTAATTAACACTATGGAAATCACATGACCTTATCATGGAGTTCAGTAAGCTCCTAAATTGCCGCAGAGTACAGCAACATAACTCATAAAATCTTGCTAGGTATTGTAGCAATCATTTTATAACAACAATTTAAGTGAAACAAATAACAAGAAAATGCAACACAAATGCGATAATTATTCTCGTTTACGTGAAAACAAAGATACACTAACTCTAAATCACCTTCCCACTGACTCTCAACAGCTTCCCTGCTCCACAAATGTGCTTTCAGCATTCAGAAGCCATGTACGTTTTATCTGAAGTTAGCATTCTCTTAAAGAGACTTTTTTCAGCCCTACATTCAATTTCTATGGGGAAGTGGCCCTTTTACAAGGCCCCAGCATACTCCAGGAAGGAGGGATTCAGCTGCAGTAGGAGATGCCCACAATACTTTTTGCCCCAAATCTCCTGAAGAGCCAAATAGCGCCAGCAGCAATGCCTTCTCCAGACCCAACAGCCCCATTTGCCCCAGTGACATCATCAGCATCAGATTCTGTGGCCTACTTTATGGTGTTAGTTGACTCATTGGTGGATGGGTGAGTGTAACTGAGTGGATGGTTAGGTTAGGAGCAAATGCTGGTGGTACCTTTGCAACCCCAGACCTCACATACATTGGAGTGTACATTTTATGTTTGATCAGTGAACTCTCTGTCCAGTTGCACCCGCTGGACTCAAACCTGCCCCCTGGTCGGCAGCAGGGAATGTGGGAAAATCTTCAGAGGCCTGGCTGCTCCCCTCGCCCTAGGAAGCTAACACCTTAGAGGGAGGTGAATGTGCGAGGAAGAGATGTCTGAGGGAATGTGAGGATATTTTTTAAAAGCGCTGATAATGCTAGTTAGGATGTGTCATTTACATGAAGGGGGAACAAAAAAGTCCATTAATTACTTAACATGCAAATAGGCAGTAAGCCCAGAACACACATAAGGCTTGATACAGAACTCTTTTAAATGATGATTTGGCGTCATCAACCTGTGCACAGCGTCACAGGGCGTGGCTCTTCTCTGACCTTCTCCCCACAGAAACAGCATGGTCTCCAGCCGTTATGTCCTCACTGTATCCTTTTATTTGAAGTCTCCACCACCATTTTCCCAACAGTCCCCACACAACAGCCTATTTGCAGCACCAGGTTTTGGCCCTCTCCCCAGGACCTGAGGGGAACAGACGTCTCCCTCCCTTGAGGCCTCTAGAATTGGACTCAACTCGCCCTGGTCCCCTCTCTCTCCCTTTGACACTTCCCTCCTGCCTCTTTATCAGCCTTGGGATGATGGTCTAACTGGCTCCTTATTCCATCTGTCCAGCCTCGTTGTTTAATTAACTCTGTCAGCTTTCTGGGAGGCAGGGAGAACTAATTGATAACTCAGTGATCAGAGCGCAGGCTCACCTCTTCGCACCCTGCTGTTCTAAAGGAATACAGAGATCTTTGCTGCTGTTTTTGATTAAACTGTACTATTTGACTAAAACTCTTAGAAATTAAAATATTTTGGTGTTATGCTTGCCAACAGACTTAATTTAACAGAACAGTAGAGTTAGGGCTACAGCTCACTATACATATATTTTCTCTTTTATAGAAAAATCTTTAAAAAAAATTAGATACAGAACACGTTTGTGTGGGGGAGGGGAGTGGAGTGGAGAAAACCCGGATTTGTGTTGGAAATGGCCCAACTTGATTATCATACACATTGTAAGGAGAGTGATCACTTTAGATAAGCTATTACCAGCAGGAGAGTGGGGTGGAGGAAGAGAAAACCTTTTGTAGTGGTAAACACCCATTTTTTCATGCTTTGTGTGTATAAAAAGATCTTCTGTACTTTCCACAGTATGCATCCGATGAAGTGAGCTGTAGCTCACGAAAACTTATGCTCAAATAAATTGGTTAGTTTCTAAGGTGCCACAAGTACTCCTTTTCAATTTGAAAAGTAGTTATTCGATTTCTAATGATGGGATGGATTGTTATGGTGTTGAGGAGGTTTGACACATATTATTACAAATTGAGACAACAGTACTTCCATGCTGTAACTGAAGTGTTGTTCCACTGGGTGCTGTTGAAATTTGTGCACATGCATTTTGAAAAAAATGGTCAGTGTTGACAACAACTCTTTGAACAGAGTGTGCGTTGTCTTTTTATACTGAACATCTCAGGCTCTACACACCAGAAAAAAAAATGCTACAATAGATTAAAATAATGGCGATGCAGCCCTAAACTCACCTTTTGCATTTGAATTATCTGAATTGGCAATTTTGCAACAGAAAAGCTTCAAAAACAGACTCTAAGGAGACACTGCTGAGCTTGAATAAATATGCAAACTAGAGACCATTAACTTGGGTTTGAATAGAGACTGGGAGTGGCTGGGTCATTACACATATTGAATCTATTTCCTTAAGTTAAGTATGCCCACACCTTCTTGTCAACTGTCTAAATGGGCCATCTTGATTATCACTACAAAAGTTTTTTCCTCCTGCTGATAATAGCTCATCTTAACTAATTAGCCTCTCACAGTTTGTATGGCAACTTCCAACTTATCTGTATGTGTGTATATATATCGTACTATATGTTCCATTCTATGCATCCGATGAAGTGAGCTGTAGCTCATGAAAGCTTATGCTCTAATAAATGTGGTAGTCGCTAAGGTGCCACAAGTACTCCTGTTCTTTTTTTGAATTGGCTATGTTACAATTGGCCAAATTCTGACCTTAGTTACAACCATGAAACCGCACTCAACAGGATAGCACAAATGTAACGGAAGTCAGAATTTAGTCCAGTTTGTGGTACACAGAGTTTATGTCTTTTAATCTGCCCTTTCAATGTTGTTCCAATGTGTAAAGTGTTCCTGGAAGAATTTAGCATGTTACTAAGCACTTCATGAATTGTTTTATCTTGCCGCTTACTTGTCACCCAAAAAGGCAAAGACACAAGCACACAATCATAAGGCCCAATCCTGAATGCCTTGTGCATCTAAGACTCCCACTGAATTCAATGTGAGTTTTGGATGTCCAAGTCAGTCAAGTTTGGGCTGCAACGATGTTTAATTGAAATCCATATATATATATTGTGACAAATTCCTCCTCTGCCTTGGTGGGTCCTGCACTTTCTGGCAGATTTTGCTCGCCTCAGAGGTTCACGGCAGCCCTCAGTTTGGCCGCTTCTGCTAGAGGCTCAAACCTGCCATTCACTCAGCTAACCTCATCACTGGCCAGCATGGGGGAAACGGAGAACAATCTCTGTTGCCCACCTAGTGGGCCAGGGACAGGCCAGATCCCTTTCCAAATTAGAGCTTCCCTTCTGGTGTTGCTCACAGACCAGGTCAACTCCTCCTGTGTCCGATCAGGAGTTGGGGGGTTGGGGAGAACCCGGGCCCACCCTCTACACCGGGTTCCAGCCCAGGGCCCTGTGGATAGCAGCTGTCTACAATGTCTCCTGTATCAGCTGCGTGACAGCTACAACTCCCTGGGCTACTTCCCCAGGGCCTCCCCCCAGCACCTTCTTTATCCTCACCACAGGATCTTCCTCCTGAAGCCTGGTCACGCTTGTACTCCTCAGTCCTCCAGCAGCACGCCTTCTCACTCCTTGCTCCTTGTACGCCCTGCACTAACCGATGGGAGGTCCTTCTTAAACCAGGTGTCCTGATTAGTCTCTCCTGCCATAATTGATGCTAGTATGTTCGTAATTGGCTGCAGGAATCTTAATTAGCTTGCCTGTCTTAATTGGTTCTAGCAGGTTCCTGGTTGCTCTAGTGCAGCCTCTGCTCTGGTCACTCAGAGAACAGAAAACTATTCATCCAGTGGCCAGTATATTTGCCTTCTTCCAAACTCCTGTACCCCACTGGTCTGGGTCTGTCACATAACCCACTGGACGCCAGGACCCAGTAAGAAAATGGCTGCCATACTCATCAACAAAAGAAAAGCTCTTCTAGGGAGTATTTCTTAAACTGATAATGCATCTATTGCTGCACTGCATTGACATTGTACTGCTGATCTGGGAGCTGTAGATCCCTGAATGTCCTCTGTTACTGGTGCTATCTTGGAATTCAAGCAAACTCCAAAAGGGTGTAGTGTTTCTCTGTGGTCAAGAAAAAAAAGCTTTCAGCTTCAAGAATGTGAACTGCTGTTGCAGAACATAAAAATGGCCATAATGTATCAGACAAATGGTGCATATATCCCAGTATGTGCCAGATGCATAAAAGAGAATGGACAAAACAGGTCAAATATTAAGTGATCCATCAAGTCATCCAGTCCCAAGTGCTGGCACAAAGAGGTTGGGGGACACCCAAAGCATGGTGTTGTGTCCCTAACCATCTTGACTGATGGCCATTGATGAACCTGTCCTCCATGAACTTGTCTAATTCTTTGTTGAACCCAGTTATAGTTTTGGCCTTCATCCCCTGGCAACGTGTTCCACAGATTGACTCTGCACTGTGTGAAGAAGCACTTCCTTTTGTTTGTTTTAAACCTGCTGCCTATTAATTTCATTGGGTGAGCCCTACTTCTGATTTTATAGACCTCTACCATATCCCCATTTAGTCATCTCTTTTCCAAGCTGATCAGTCCTAGTCTTTTTAATCTCTCCTCATATAGAAGCTGTTCCCGTAATCATTTTTGTTGTCCTCTGTACTTTTTCCAATTCTAATATATCTTTTTTGAGATCGAGCAACTGGAATTGTGTGCAGTGTTCAAGGTGTGGGCGTACCATGGATTTATATAGTGGCATTATGGTATTTTCTGTCTTATTATCTATCCCTTTCCTAATGGTTCCTAACATTCTGTTAGCTTTTTTGACATCTGCTGCACATTGAGTGGATGTTTTCAAAGAACTATCTGCAATAACTCCAAGATCTCTTTCTTAAGTGGTAATAGCTAATTTGGACCCCAACATTTTATATGTATAATTGAGAAAATGTTTTTCAATGTGTTACTTTGTACTTATCAACCTTGAATTTCATCTGCCATTTTGGTACCCAGTCATCCAGTTTAGCGAGATCCCTTAGTAATTCTTTGAAGTTAGTTTTGGGCTTAACTTTCATGAGTAATTTTCTATCATCTGCAAATTTTGCCACCTCAGCATTTACCGGCTTTTCCATCTCAGTCATGAATATGTTGATCAGCACAGCCATAGTACAAATCCTTGGGGGACCCCGCTATCTACCTCTCTCCATTGTGGAAACTGGCCATTTATTCCTACCCTCTGTTTCCTATCTTTTAACCAGCTAGTGATCCATGAGGGAACCTTCCCTCTTATCCCATGACTGCTTACTTTGCTTAAGAGCCTTTGGTGTGGGACCTTATCAAAGGCTTTCTAAAAGTCTGAGTACACTATAGCCACTGTATCACCCTTGTCCACATGTTTGTTGATCCCCTCAATTCTAACAGATTGGTAAGGCATGATTTCCCTTCACAAAAGGTGTGTTGATTCATCCGCAACCTACTATATTCATCTGTGTGTCTGAGTGATAATTCTTTTCTTTACTATAGTTGCAACCAATTTGCATGGTACCAAAGTTAGGCTTATTGGCCTCTAATTGACAGGATCACTTCCGGAGTCTTTTTCAAAAATCGGCATCAAATTAGCTATCCACCAGTCATTTGGTACAGAGACTGATTTAAGAGCTAGGTTACATACCACAGTTGTTAGTTCTGCAAAGTCTACAAATGGCAACAATAACAAAATCATCAGTGGCATCTCTGATAGATTTGAAGCAAAAGAGATTCTGCTAAAACATACAGTACATCCTTTCAGTCAAGGCACCTCAGACACAACTGCGCATGTCTCTGCAAGCCAACTGAAGGACGGACCGATGTTAGTGTTACGCAGGGAACTGAAGAAGCAGGGCCTCCACAGACATGTTGTCATTCCTGTCTACATAATGACTGCATAGTCACTGGACTCTAAATCAACCTCATTACACCCCTATCCCTGTCCATCATGTGTCTCAGAGGGGCAAGCACCGAATTGTGGCCTCATATTTTAATAACAGCCATTGAAGTCAGTGATTACTAACCCTGTACACCATTGTGAGCCCTCCTCCCCAGTCTACCCAGCAATGCTTCCACATGTGGGAGGAGGATATTGCTTTCTGCAGTGTGCACAGCAGGGTGTCCTTGCTCCAGCAGAACTCTCATAGCTTCTGCTGTATCAAGCCCAAACTGTCTTTCTCACTTCTGTTGCTAGGATTTCCCAGGTTGATTTTAATACATACGCAGCATGGGACAAAGGAGATCTCTATTATCTATCTACATATTTTCCTCGTGGTCCTGATTCAGCAAGGTACTTCAGCAAGCATGTCTATAGCTTTAAGCACAAAGGTAGTCCTACTGACTACTCACATGCTTAAAGTCATGCATCGTCATGCTGAATCAGTGCCTAAATTTACCTGCAGTAATTTAACTCTATTATGGATTAAATCCTGTCTCCACTGAAATCAAGAGGAGTTTACCATTGACTTCAATGGGTCTAGGCGCTCAACCCAGATTCTACCGCCCTACTTCTTCTATTCATGACAGAATCTTGCCTGATGTATTTTCTTCTTTTTTAATTTGCGAAGCTGCTTCTTTCATTGCACTCTTTTGAGAGAATCCCAAGACCGAGCACCCACAAAACAAACTGCTTCACAAGTGGGTTCAAAGAAGTAGTGGGGGGAGGGGCAGAATAAATGAATAAAAACAAATCACACATTTTCAGAGGATAGGATCTTCTTCGTGTATGTCTTCAAAAATGTGCTGATTAAGTGACTTATCTCCCAACTGCAAAGTTTAATGAAGCTGACATTTCTTCCCCTCCAATGTTCTGCTGTCAGACTAAAAACCTTTCCACTTAAAATAGATACGTATGGTAATAGATATCTGAACGAAAGATCAAACAGACATTAAGCACCGCAAAAAGAGCCTGCTAAAAAGATGAAGTCACCCTTTAATGACATTATTATGACATACAAATTAAAAGAAGAACCAGTAAAGAGGATGATAATGCTATTGTGTTACTCAGGTATTTTACCAACAAAATGAAGTTACTTTCTATATCTATCCACTCAACTGACTTATATTCTCAGGATAAAATATACATGAAAATACATTTTTCTTCAACACTAGGAAGAAAAAAATCACCAAACAAACTATATCTCTGTTTGGGGTTAGTATATAGTATCAGATGAACACTGTTTTTCAAATGTTTGATCCTGTGCCTCAAAAAACTACAAAACACCATAAACCAAAATTAAAAACTTCTCCAGCAGTCTATATACAGGAGGTTCGAACTGAAAAACCCCCGAGGAGGGGATAATTATTACTTTGTTGTAAAGCAGATGCATTTTTGGAAGCAGATGCATGCAAGGTAACCTGACTTTGGGAAACCACATTTGAAGCAAATATTTATTTGTGTAACAAACTGAACACTTTCTACCAACCTATTAAGCAGATAAGACTAGCTCAGACCTTTATTATGACATTTCACAGGTAAACTGAAATAAAATTTCAGTTGCTACAGTTTCAGTGGCTCTTCAACTGTTCAACCACAGCATTTGAGTCCTGCTAGTTGAGAGCCATGTTATGATCCTCCAGCAGTAAAACCTACAGAGAGGGACAGAGGGAACCTTGAGACAAGGCTTACAGGGTAATTCCTGAGGACTAGGCAGTTGTGAAGAAGACAAAATATGTGACCTCTGAACCTCACAGATCTGGGAAATGCCTGCCCAATAGATCCAGGAACCTTCACTTATAGAGACAGCCTGCGTTATCACTGGCAGCACAGTTCCCTGAGGAGCGGGACTGCTGTGAACATGACCCATCACATCTCCAACCTACTCTCTTCTTACAAGAGGAGGACATCATAGATCAGGAATTAATCACCTTCTAGCAGCATTAACATCTGCTTAAATAAAAAGCGGAGACACATGCTGACCAGAGTGCTGTTTCCTACCCTTATTCCCTCCAGCACCTGCACTTTGCCTCCCACAAGCCACGAAATCATAACTCCATGAAGCTGCTACAGGCTCTAGGGAAATGGAGGAACTATTTCCCCTTTTGACTGCTTTGGGGAGGAGATGGGTTTCCCCACAACATTGTATTTCTCTTAGCTGCTTGAAAGATAATTTTAAGCACAATTCAGCTCCTAGAGATTACTAAAGATGGCTTCACGGGGTTCGTATTTATTTTATTTAAAAGACTCCAGATTAAGTGTGCTCAGTTTGCATGTAAAGGTGTTTTTCTAACTCTTTTAACTCAACCTGGGATCTGAAAGTAGAGCTGGGTTATTTCCTTATGGTGTATCACCAACAGTAATGAGGAGTCTGCAAACCACATTCTGCCTTCAACCCCACTGTATTCGAAGTATGCCATCAGGAATACTTGCCCAACCCTACTGTCTTCAGTGGGTTTGACTAAGTGTAACTGATTGGACCTGAGTGAAAAATTCTGTTGATGCATGAGGAGGAAGAGAATCCAGCTCATGCTCTCCTAGCTGTGTTGGCTTTCCGGGATGAATAGGAATAAATCACAGTAAACAATATTTTGGTTTATAAAGCGATTAGCTGTAACTGAGTAAACCCACGTGCGTATCTGTGTGAGAAGGTATGATTTGGACACTCACTTTTCAGACTAGAACAGCCCTTTAGATAGATATACAGCAATAAAATGCATTTATCTTTACTAA
Organism: Eretmochelys imbricata; assembly: GCF_965152235.1. Taxonomy (NCBI): domain Eukaryota; kingdom Metazoa; phylum Chordata; order Testudines; family Cheloniidae; genus Eretmochelys; species Eretmochelys imbricata. Next base: position 250,781,159 of record NC_135573.1, read on the forward strand.
CAAAGTATTCCTTTCCTTTAGTAAAGAGAAGGATTTTGTTCCCTAGTCATCTCTAGCTGATTTTTTTCTACCCTCATCTGCCAGCAATGGATTAACTGGTCTACTGGTCTAGCTTTCCACAGTTCCTTTGGAATCTAATAGCTAAAGCTTTCTTGAGCTCACTTTGAAGAAGTTGACTTCATTTGACCTTACCTGACACAGTAACAGTGTCATGTCCACATGGCAGTAAGCATCTGTTGATTTGATTTATCTACACCATGTATAATACTGCTATTATTTGGTTTAGCTCCTGGTGTTTGCCTAGAAAAAATACAGTCATAATTCTCAGGTTATCATCAAATAAGAGGCACAGCATAAATAATTGCTTTTAAAGCCACAGCAGACCATTTGGGGTTCAATGCTGCAAAGATCAATGCACATGCTTAACATTAAACTTAACAGTACTCCCACTGAGTGCAGTGGGACTAGTCGCATGCATAAAGGTAAGCAGGTGTGTAAATCTTTAGAAGACCAGAGCCTTACAATTATCATGTACTAGACCTAAGCCCAGACATTTTACAAAACAAAAATCAGAAAAAGAACACTGCATTCCTAGAAAGATCTGATACCCTAAGTAAGCATGTTTTTCCAGGTATGTCTACCCTACAAGTGCAGCACTCCAGCAACACCGCTGTAGTTAGTGTTGGTCCTGCTTTGAGCCAAATAGACTAGATGACCTCCTGAGGTCTCTTCCACCCTTCTATTCTATGATTCTATGAACACTTATGAAAGCAACAGAGGGGATTTTTCCATCACTGTAGCAAATCCACCCACTTAAGGGGCGGTAGCTATTTCAACAGAAGACTTCTTCCATTGATCTAGCTTGCATCTACACTGGGGGCAGGCTGGCCTAACTACATCACACAGGTCATGAAATTTTTCACAGCCCTGAGTAATGTAGCTAGGCCGACCTACATTTTAGGCATAGACCGGGGCTTAGATAGTAAGGTCGTTGGGACAGGGTCCAAGTTAAGGGGTTAGCTATTTAAACAGACAGGTCAATCAACACAAGGCCAAGTTGATTACCCTTCCTATAGTTCAAACCAACCCATGAGAGCTCAGAAGAAGGAACCCAGTTAACTCTAATTGTGTCCTGAATAACTCAATATTCATCCTGAATTTGCCACTGCTCTGTGCATGAAACTTCCATTGACATCATTAGAAGTTCTGCAAACAAAATGGATGCAAAATCAGGCCCTTAATTATTATTTGTACTATGGTAGTGCCTACAGGCCCCAGTCATGCACTAGAATCTCATTGTGCTATGCGCTGTACAAACACATGTCAAAAGAGATGTCCTTGCCCCAAAAGCTTACAATCTAAGAGCTGTTCCTTTTCTCCTCTGATTGTTTTTATAGCTATCACACGTTTATCTGATTGCACTGTACTTTTCCTAACATTTTTATACTAAATATTAAATGGCTGTATGATATTCAATGTATTTATTTTTGCTTTTGGGAAGTGCTAATCATTAGCTAATCTATAATTACCACATTGGTGAGGAGAAATTAATTATTAATAGAGATCTTCATATACACCTGTGACCAGATTTGAATTCAGCGGGCCAAATTTACTGCCATAAGCGACCAGTAAACGTGTATTTACACCAGCAAATGAGTGTAGAATTTGTCTCAATACCTTTCTGACAAAGCAATATGTGGAGCTGAATTCTCCAGACCCTTGGCCCTTGTGTAATCATTTACACCTGTGCAAAGCAACTGTAAAATAGACAGATGGTGACATTAGAGGGATGGTGAGACACACTAGCTTTGCACTTTTAGAACATATGTGAATGACAGCACAAGGCAGTGGAGGTTCAGACCCTTTATCTCGTAACAACAGAAGGCCTTTTGTCACTGACACGGGTGTAAATGAGAAGTGACTGCATGGAAGTCAGTCGAGTCCCATAAGTGTACAACCGTCATAAGTAAAAGCAGAACAAGGCCCATAGTCCTTATCCATGGCACTTTAAAAGTATTATTCTAGCCACCAGAGGGCTCACATTTTTCCTATTAATTCAAAAGAAATATTTTTGAGAATGACTAAGAGTTAGTAATGTTTTGAAGATAAAGGCTGTACAGTTCAAACAAAGTATGTTCCTACCAAGATCAGCCTGCAGAGGAAACAACATGACAATCAGTACTTACCTTATATAATGTGTTCAGCTTCTTTCATTATTTGTGTTGAATGCACCCATTGCAACAGAGTCTGGAAGCCTCACAGGCAATTAAACAAACAGATCAACAACAACAACAAAAGTAGTGTTGTTTATACAGTTTCATTAAATGCAGGGTGTTTGGGAATGGTTGTAATTGAACCTAAATGATTCATTTGGCATGGGGGGCCAGTTATGAAGTGCATTAATAAAGTGCTTCCTAACAGGACTTGAATTTGTCACTAAATTACACAGTGGAGGTGGTTAATGTTGAATGGGATTTGCAGGTATTATTTTGGACACCAGAGGGTTACCATATTTTTTCATTAGTGCAACAGAACTGAAGAGAATGAAGAGGAGGGGGAAAGTCCCTTAAGAAAACAAAATGTGTGAAGTAACAAAGTTCTACAAAATACATTCCCCTTGTTAATGCCAAGATCTACCTGCATGTGCAATCTCATTAAAATAAGATTCAAATGGCTGTATTTGCAAAGAAAAATAAGAATTTTCTACTCTGACTTCAGTACAACCACTCTCTATTTACCCTGGTGTAAATGACATCAGCCTGTGGCCCACTGGCTATAAATTCCACATATATAGGACACCTATTACAGTAATTTTTTTGCACGTGATATTAGTTTGAGTTGGTAGGTTTGTAAAAAATAAGATAAAATAAAATATAAAACAAATAAGATTCCAAACAGTGTGGTATTGTCAAGGCAAAACCCCAGATTCCAATTCCTGTTCAATCCTGTCGAGCTGGTAATGGCGTGCTCCATTCCTAACTTGGCTTCGATTCACTACCGTGACTCTCAATTCTCAAAAAATACATGATTCATCTCAATACTATTTAGGGAAGGACTCACAATGCCTTTGATAAGTCAAATGATGGTCAGATATTTTTCTTCCAACTCATTAATTTTCCCAAGAAATAATGGGCCAAATCCTTTGCTAAGTTACACCACTGAAGTCGATGTACTAGTTGGATGGTATGCTACAGCAACTTTTAACCTACATTGGAACTAAGCACCTCTTAATCATGAACAGGTTTGCACCACTTGGTTTGTGTTCTCTGAAATCCTTTTACAAGACCCCTCAAAACCATCCTTGAAACATTAACAAAACAAACTCCTGCACGTTAACCAGTAGCCTGGGCAAACTTCACCTGGGATAGTTCACTTAGTGCCAAATCCTTGCATGACATGGAGATCCTTGGGGCCTCAGTGTTCCACAATAAGCACCACAAAAGTCATCGAGACTAACAAGAAAACTGAAGCCCCACAACTCCCTGAGATGACTGTGTTAGATCCTAGGTGACTGCCAAGCCTTTTCTCCCCAGGGCTACAGATCATGAGTCTGGTTCTTCCCTGCCCCATGGCTGTCATGTATGGCAGTCAGCTGCTGAGGGAAGCTGTCAGAGAGGCAGTGCCTCTTGGAAGGAGTGGATCTCTCTCCCCTGCTTGGCAGTCAGTGTTGGAAAGGCCGAACTGGTTGTGTGGCCAGAACAGGGAGCTCCAAAATGGTCCGGAATATGACCCAACCGTTCTGCTTCTTCTATACATGACTCAGTGAGCCCCACACGCCACTCTCTTCAATTTTATGTATATTTTTGCTGCTTGGGGCACTTTATGTTTCCACCCTGCTGGAGCTATATGGCTCAAGGGCTGTGCAAAAGAGAGGCGCATAATCTGACAGGCTTCTCAGGTGTAGGAACAGAGCTTGTCTGCATGAGCTCCAAGCTCCTGCAAGCAGCTCTTGCATGTCAAAGCACAGAGCAAGGCTGGGAGTTTCTACCATCCTTCCACACTAGACCTGACCTGCTCAGGATTGCACAGCCCACTTCCATGGTAATAAGAGACTGCCACATACCATATGGCCTTGACATGCCCCATTCTTTTCTCCCTATGTGTACTATTGGAAATGGCATTCTTCACTTCCTGCCCTAAACTGCTGTGTGAGGCTGCTGTGCACTGTTAAACAACAGTGGCATTTTTCTACAAAATTGTCTTCACCCTAATAGTGGGCAGGCAATGTAATCTGCAAATACTATACATATAACCCCGATCTTGCAAACATGCATAACTGCATATTGATTTCAATGGGGCCACCCACATGAATACACTTATGCATGTGCTTCACTTTTTGCAGGATCAGGGCCATAGTTTGTAGAGTCAGTGTTTGGGGTGAAAGGTGCTATATACATTTAATATCATTGTCGTTAAGACATTGAAAATGATGCATACTGGATTTGCAGATCAGGCTGTGAATAAAATTATACTTTTACTTCAAGTCAAATTATTTTTAAAATTACTAAATTTGGTTAAAAAACAAAATGGGAGGGGAATGTTTTATAGCAATATTGAATCTCAGGTCAAAGAATCAATGCCAGTTTGACTTAATGTTTTCATGCGTTTAATAAGACTGTTTCACACAGTTGTCTACTGAAGGCCATATTATGCAGAGTGGAGAAAGGGTATAAATGTTACAATGATTAGTTCAAAAATACAAAGTGGTTAATTTTTAGTTCAGAATTATAGATATAAAAAATTCTAAATTCCAAAATGTAAGCATTCTTCTTTTAGCTGCATTGCAAATACAGTCTAAACTTCTTTCCTTATTTGGGGCCAGATTCTGATACCTGCCATGCCCACTTACTACACAAGCACTCCCTATGATTTCAAGGAGACTAGTCATGAAGAAAGGTGCTATTCCATCTGAACCAAGTGCATCGGAATCTGCCTCCTTATAACGAAGACATGACAGCTACTCTGACGCTGTTGGGTTCAGTATTATTCAGAAGTTTCTATTTTTATTTTTAATAAGATAGTTACCTTCTAGACTTTGTATGATTCATTAGAATTAGGAGACTTATTGAGAAACCTAAAATAATATAAAATCTCAATATTTAATAAATTGAAATGAATTATATTTTAATCTATTTTTCATTTCTTTTCACTACTTGAAGTTTCTTATGTGCTTTAAAATATACATAGAGTTTCCCACTGAGTTGCAGAAAGTAAGGAATTGAGAAAGAAAGATGACAAACATTTATGGCCAGATTTTCCTAAGACCTTAGCAACCAGCAGTTTCTGTTGTTCTCAATGGTGTTCTCAATGGGAGCATTTTTGAAAACCTGGGCTCAACTGTTGATATGGGGCATTCTGAAAATCTGCCCATATTATGTAGATTATGGTAGTGCCCATAGCAAGCAGGGTGCTGTCCAAACACAAAGGAAGACACAGTGCCTGCCCCAAAGCATGTACAAAAGACAGGAAGGGAAATATACACCCATGGCACGGCAGACATTTAATGTCATCGCCAGGGTGCTGGAACAATTTGCATAGTACGGGTGCTGAGAACCATTGAACCAAACTGTAAACCCTGTATATAATGGAAACCACTTCAAGCCAGGGGGTGTTGCAGAACCCCCCAGCAGCCCTAGTTCCAGCACCTATGATTATTGCTAAAACACTGAAAATGATCCATATTGGATTTTTCTGATCAGGCTGTTAATAAAATTCTCCTTTTACTTCAAGACCTCTCCTGTTGGGATGCAAGGACCCCACCTTCCTCCACATCCTCTCATTCCACCAGCAGGTAGAGCTCCAGCTACCGCTGGTGGCCTGTGATGGGGAGGTCCTAGAGGGATCCTTCCTTGTGCCCTATAAGGGGGCCCAGTACCAGGTGCACTATTCCTTGGGGGAGGCTTGGTGCTTCCTCTGCCAGGCGAGCCCACTGTGGCAAAGGTCAGTGCCCAGTGGCCAGACCCTGAGCCTTTGTGTGCACCCCTCTCCAAGGCAGGGTGGCTATCCCCTCAACAATCTGGGGGGGCCGGTCTTAGGCAATCTGTTGCTGTGGCTGTGGGTGCCAAGCCCATTGTGGCGCTCAGTCCCAGCATCATTGAGGGCTCTCTTTCCACACCCGTTCCCTTGATCTCCGTGCCCAGTTGAGTGGTGCCGCACCCTGGTGACCTAGCCGCCGGGGGCCCTGATCCCAGTTCTGCCCCTAGTCTTGATCCCGTTCTTGTTCCTCCCACTTCTTCCCTTTTCCACTCCATTTCCCATGCTACTGCTGCCCCTGGGGTTGTCTTCTTTCCCTTCCCTGCTAACAACCCCCAGGAGGCATTTTTTGTATTTCCCTCTCCCGGCCCAGTCAAGGCTGCTGCTCTCCCTCCACCACCGCCCCTTGTGCTGGGGATCGAGGCAGGCTGCATGGCGGGCTCCACCCCATGCTTGCCCATCCCCAATGGGCTGGTGTGGGATCCCCAGTCTCCCCAGCAGAACTGTACTTGGCATTTCCAGATTGAGGGACTCACTCTCAACTAAATGGCATTCACTAGGCAAGGGACATGGGCAGGGCCGTCCCTAGACATTTTGGTGCCCTATGCAGCCCCCCCGTGGGGGGGAGCATCCCCAGGCCTCTGCAGGGGGCAGGAGCAGGCTTGGGGGGCAGGGGGAAACCCGTCCCCCAGCACGAGCCAACGGAGTGGAGCAGGTTGGGGCCGGGTTGCTCCAATTCCTGCCGCCCAGTGATTGCAGGGCAGGCCCAACCCCGCACTCACAGGGCGGCGGGAAGTGGAGTGACCCAGCCCCAGCCCGCTCCGCTCTGCTCCCCTGGCTCCCAGCCTTGGGACTTGGGGGGCAAGGGGGAACCGCCCCCCAGCACTCACTGGCAGCATGGCTGGAAGCCAGCAGAGCGGAGCAGGCTGGGGCCTGGTCGCTCCACTTCCTGCCGCCCAGTGAGTGCAGGGTGCGCCCAACCCCTGCTGCAGTCCCCTGGGATGTAGCTCGGGGGAAGGGGTGGAGTGGGGGTGGGGCTGGGGCAGAGCTGGGGTGGGGGCAGCTTTCCTGGCCAGCTTAGCCAGCTGGGGGATCGGGCTGGCTGCTGGAGCAGCACGCAGCTGCATAGGGCACCAGGAAATTTGGGACAATTTGGGGCAAATTTCCTGGTGCTCTATGCAGCTGTGTAGTTTGCATATGGGTAAGGATGGTCCTGGACATGGGTTCCAAAGCCCAGTGAGTTGAAAGAGAGTGGGGACAGGTATTTATATCTAGTGGTGTGGGCCTTGCCTAAGGGCTCCAGCCACCATTTGACCCTTTTTCTCTGCACTGTGAAAGAACACAGCTAATTTAGACTCAATTGAGAGTCTTGTTACAAACCCCAGAGCTGAAATCACTGATACCTAGGTCTAAGTATTAGACCAGCTTTAAGACAGTGTCTCTGATACAAAAGACTGCCCAGTGAGCACCAGCAGTGAGGCTCCCCCGCTAACAGCTGAAATCACTGAGAGCTGTGTTAAGTGCGGGACCCTGAAGACGTCGTTGCAAGCGGCCAGCCGGGTGTCTGGTGGAGAGGCGTGGCTGGCGAAGAGGCGCAGCAAGCGGGCAGCAAGGCAGCTGGCAGAGGGTGCTAGAGCAGAGCCCCGCAGAGACGGGTGGCGAGTGAGTGCCTGAGCAGCAGAGCGAGTAAGGTGCCTCCTTACCCCCCACCCTTCACCCGGGGTGGGAGGTGAACTCTGCAGATGCACCTCTGAACTCTGGGTCTGCATTGTCCAAGGACAGCAACTGTGAGTGGGGTGGAGAGAAGGGATGGGCACGTTAAAGGGACTTTTGAGTAAGAACCTGAGGGGAAAAGGACACTGCCCAACTTACTTGGTGGTGGGTCTTTTGCTCATGGTTTTTGTTTATAAACTGTTGTGACAAAGTTCCTCCTCTACCTTGGTGGGTCTTGTGCTTATTGGCGGATTTGCTCACCTCGGAGATTCATGGCAGCCCTCAGTTTGCCCGTTTTCATGAACCCACAGTCCAGGTCAACTCCTCCTGTGTCTGACCAGGAGTTGGGAGGTTTGGGGGGAACCCGGGCCCGCCCTCTACTGCGGGTTCCAGCCCAGGGCCCTGTGGAATGCAGCTGTCTAGAGTGCCTCCTGGAACAGCTGTGCGACAGCTACAACTCCCTGGGCTACTTCCCCATGGCATCCTCCCAACACCTTCCTCCTGGTGTCTGATAATGCTTGTACTCCTCAGTCCTCCAACAGTACGCGTGCTCGTTCTCTTTCTCCTTCTCACTCTCAGCTCCTAGCTCCTCTTGCTCCCAGCTCCTCACACATGCACCACAAACTGAAGTAAGCTCCTTTTTAAATCCAGGTGCCCTGATTAGCCTGCCTTAATTGATTCTAGCAGCTTCTTGATTGGCTGCAGGTGTTCTAATCAGCCTGCCTGTCTTGTTTCCAGAAGGTTCCTGATTGTTCTGGAACCTTCCCTGTTACCTTACCCAGGGAAAAGGGACCTACTTAACCTGGGGCTAATATATCTGCCTTTTATCACTCTCCTGTAGCCATCTGGCCTGACCCTGTCACACCGTGTTTGCAGCGTTTCCCCAAATTAATGCCACATTATTTCCCTCCTTTTAATAAAAGTTTTTTGCTACACTTAGACTCTGTGCTTGCAAGAGGGGAAGTATTGCCTCTTAGAGGCACCCAGGGGGTGGTGTAGGTCACTGGGTGGGGGCTTGAGCCGGTTTTCCATTGTATTGTTGAAAAGGATCCCCTAGATACTGAATCCGGCCCCTGTTTCTGCCAACTCTGACTGGCAGAAGGGTTACAGATGGTCTGTCATTGACTCTCTGTCCCTGTACCAGGAGAAGGCATTTGACAGGGTGAACCACAGGTATCTCTTGGGCACTCTGTGGACATTCGGTTTCAGGTCCCACTTCATAGGCTTTCTCCAGGTGCTGTGTTCGGTCAAGCTCAAATGAACCCTGAAAGAACCCATCAGCTTCGGGCGAGGGGTGCATCAAGGCTGCCCCTGTCCAACCAACTGTACACTCTGGCCATCAAACCCTTCCTCTGTCTCCTCTGCAGGAGGTTCACAGGATTGGTGCTCCGCGAGTCAGATTCCTGGGTGGTGCCTGTCAGCGTATGCCCATGACATTCTCCTCATGGTCCAGGACCCAGGTGACTTGGTGTAGGTGGAGGCCTGCCAAGCCATCTACTCAATGGCCTCCTCTGCCTGGGTCAACTGGGTCAAGAGCTCTGGACTGATGATCGGGGACAGGTGTCAAGTGAGCTTCCGCCCACCCATGCTCCAGGCCATTCAGTGGAGTGCAGGTCCGCTGCTCTATCTGGATGACTTCCATTCCACCGCCCATACCTCCCTGCTGGAGAACTGACACAATTTGGAAGGCAGGGTGGCTGAGCATCTGCAGAGGTGGACAGGACTGCTCTGGTGCATTTCCCTGCAGGGGAGGGCACTGGTGCTTAACCAGCTGGTCCTGTACGTGCTCTGGCACCGGTGCAATAACCTGAGCCTGACCCCAAGTACTCTGGCCCACCTCCTAATTCTGGGTTACTTCTGGCCAGGGCTGCACTGGGTCTCTGCAGGGGTTTTGAGTCTTCCCCTGGAGGAGGGGTGGACGGGGCCTGCTCTGCCTTAGCAGTCAGGTCCATGTCTTCCACCTCCAGGGCCTGCAGAGACTCCTTCATGGTGCAGGCAGTCCGGTGTGGAGTATGCTGGCACATACCTCCCTTCACCGCCTCCAAGGGCTCTGATACACCCGACCGCTTTTTCCCCTCCATCTGAGGGGATCTTCTGCCAGACTTGTCTGACGTGCCAGTCTTCTAACAGAACCTCCTCTGTACCTGGAAGCTGGTCTCAGTGACTGCCGAGGGGGAAGATCTCCTCACAGAGCCCTTGCTAAACAGCTCAGTGTGCAGATGGCAGAGTCTTCCTCGGTGCACTGGAGATTGGTCCTGGCAGATACATGAAGATCAGAGACCTCCTGGACTATGACCAAGGGGACTGGATGGATCCTCTGGCGCTAGCTGGTGCATGGGGCTCTCCACCCCTCATGTCCTCCGGTGCATATTCCATGCGGTGAGGGCAGCCTTGTTGGGCTTCCCTCAAGCAGTTCCTGTTGTCGGGTGCTCCCAGCCCACCCCTCACCTCTGGCCCTCTAGCCTGTGCCATCAGGCCCTTGCCCTGCGTGTACCTCTGGCTACTCCCCTGCATCATCCGAATCAGTTGTGGGACCTGCAGCTGGTTCATTTCCAAACCGTGCCTAGGAAACATCTGTATGTGCTCATGCTCCATACCCTTTATTTCCTCACCCTCGTGTCCTGCTCCGACACCAAGTGGCAGGACCTTTGACCACCTGTGGCCGGTGAGGAGCCCTGGTGGGCCAGTCTGTAATTCACCCTACTCTTCCAGCCTGCTAGGGATATTAGTTGGTGGCTCCTTCATAGAGCTGTGAGCATGGGCGTGTACTTAGTGTGGTTCACCCCCCTCCCTGAAATGGCATGAGGAGACCTTGCCGCACATTTACCTCGAGTGCACCAGGTTGCAGCCCTTTTTCTGGCCCCTCCAGAACCTTCTCTTTAAGTTCTGGCTGCACTTTTCCCCAGACCTCCTGATATTTGCACACCCCACCTGTGGCCCCACAAAGTCACAGGACCTCCACGTCAACCTCCTCACGGCATTGACCAAGGTGGCGATCCACTATACCAAGGGGAGGATGCTGGCTGGAGAGTTTCTGCACAACTGTGGGGCCTATGTCTGATCCTCACTTAGGTCACATATCCGGGTAGAGTTCTTCTGGGCTGCATCCACTGGTTCCCTGGACGTCTTCGAGGAGCAGTGGGCACTCTCCAGGGTTCTCTGCTTGGTGTTTCCCTCTGATTTCCTGCTTTTGACCCTTTGACCCTCACTCCTGTCCCTGTTTTCTCATTTGCTGTCCACTGGATTTACTTGATCCCTGGGTTCAGTGGATCTTCCCCTTAGACTGCGGCAGGCACCTTCAGATGCAGGCGGGCATTACCCAGCACTCTGTCACAAACCATACAATAGAGGGATGAATGTGCTCAAATATAAGCAGCTTGCTAAAATACTGGGTGGAAAGATTGTTCTTTGTGTTATTTCTTATCTTAGTTTTTGTTATTTTATTCTGCATGCATAGAGTCTATTATACATTTTGTAACATCAAATTAATGGAGAACATAATACTGTAAAAATGCTATTGCAGGTGTTAAAACAATTACTACAGTCGTCTATAGTGACGACCTCAAGCCCTGTGGTACCACTGTTGTGAACTGTAGAGGTTTGGCCTGTTATTGGAGAACAGTATTTTGTTGTTAAAAAAAATAGAAAGAGACACTGAGTCAATGACCCACCAGTGATGATCCTGAAAATGTGATTATTCGATAGGATTTTACCACTGCAAGGTCATCAGAGGTTCTTCAATCCTCTAGCACCTTTACTACTCACCAGTCACAATTTTGAGTGACATCCTTTATAGAGGAATTTTCATTAGCCAAGAGTATACAACAGCTCCTTTGATTAAATATGGATTTAAAATACATGATAGAGCAGAGTAGCCTAAAAAGTACCATCAAGTGTGTTAAATAAACAATATGCATGTTCAAAATTAGTACATGTACCAAAAGAGAGACTTACTTGATACACTAAATTACGGTTTGCAGTTGCTTCTTCACTTTCTTCTTTGTGGTAATTTACATAAATAACTGTGTAGAGTTGGCCTTAAACACCTACACATTTCAAGCACAGGTTAAATTATAAAAGAGATTGCAACATCTTCTTTGTCCATCATCATTTAATAAATCAACAGGTCCATTTCTGAGGATTGATGTAATGGTATTTATGAGCATTGGCAAAGTCATATCCACTTAACTGATGCAATTAAGCAGTGCCTTGCTCTTATTATAATAATAATGGGTTGACTGATGAGTAATTTATTTCTTTCCAATGTAACTGACAAAAAAAGATTATATTCCTAGACAATGCAATGTATTTGGATCATAAACCTGCTGCCTTCTCATCTCCACCATTAGCTTAGATTTATCCTTCCCAGAGAGTGGTGGAATATACTTTAAACAAAGTATCATGTTTAATGTGGAGGGATGCTCCTGATTGTGTTAAATCCTGCACAGGAGTTGAATATTTTAGTAGCCATTTTTATAAGAGTGACTTGGGACTGAATTCTTATTATCTATATAAAAGATTCCAGAATTGTCACTCTGTTTGTCACTCTGAAGCCTAGAATGTCTGTTGAGTCAATACGAAGTGATGGAAACAGCTACTAGCATGGTTGAGAAATCTTTTTGTTGAGAATATTACCAGGTTCAATCATTACTGGGATACGTGGTCTGCTACCCTCCAATTTTTAAGTTGTCAGCCATTTTGGTGTTACAAATCAAATTACACTCAGGAGACAGAAGGTATGTACCTATGTTATGCCAACAGTCCAGTCTTCTTCTCCTTCTCATGTCCTTGTCACAAACTAGATGTTTTTGCAGAACCGTGCATAAACAATGGCTCTTTCTGTCAATGCAGTGAGGTCCTCCTTCATACAGGTCTCCCCAAAGAGTCAGCAAGTGAGCAGGTGCTCCAGGGTCTGCAACTCACCACACTCATATATATTCATGCCATTAGAATAGCCCCATTTGATCATATTAGTCTGTGATCTGTCAGTTTACGTGCACAGGCGGTTCAGACTTCACCATGTTGGCCAGTCTGTGTCAGCCCCTCCAGGAAGGTTCTCCTGGGGTTCCAGATCTATTTCAGTGCTTCTGACTGCACACAGCTTTCATCCCATAACCTCAGTCATGCCTCGCCAGCTGTCATACCCAAAGGCACAACACTGATTATAAAATGTTCACTATTTAAGGCATTTGGTTACTTCTGTGTGACCATATAATGAATGCTTGGATCTTCCATCTGCCGTGATCTTTCCATTTGGCTTGCTACCTTCCTCCTGACATCAGGTGTGCAATGCCAGCCAGTAAGTACAGGCTATCCTTTGGTGTTGGCTTGAGTCATCCTGTTATTCCATGACAACTGTTGTTTAGAAGAGGGTCTAATTTCTTAGCCTGGATGGATCATTCCCACACTGGACATGTATACTTTGTTTTGAGGTAGCACAAGGCAATAGCAGTGGTTCGCAAATAACTGGATTGGCTCCCCGCTTTGAGTTAATCAACTCTCAGAGGATGTTGTAACAGGTGCTAACTTTCCCTTTCATCTTCTCTACATGTGCTTTGAAGGAAAGTGTCCGATCTAATGTCACCCCCAGGTAGACAGGGTTTGGGTGATTAGCCAGTAGGATTCCATCCCTGGTGATGATTAATTTCTGCTTGGCTTCTCTATGGCATAGGTGAAAGGCTGTCACCTGTGTCTGGGTCAGGTTGGCATGAAGTTGGTTCTTATTGTAATAAATTGAGAGGTTGCTCAGTGCACGTCAGTCTATTCTCGACAGTGGCAAAGTCCTTCTCCTGTGACGTGATGCATAGATCATCAGAATACAAAAAGTTCCTCGTATTGCTCTGTATGGGATGATCATTGGTATATATGTTGAAGAGGATTAGTGCTAACACACTGCCCTGGGGGAGGCCATTTTGTTGTCGTCTCCAGCAGCTCCATTTCTTGCACACCTATGTACGCAAAATGTCTGTTCTCCAGAAGAGCTCAGATGAGCTGCACTATGTGGTAGTCAAGCATAAGGCTGCAAGTCTTTCATGGATGTCAAGGCAGCCGCAGGGCTCCGGGCCACCCCCTGCCCAGAGGAATAGCGGCAGTGGGATACAGGGCCGCTCCTCCCAGCAGCAGCAGTGGCGTGGCTCCAGTCCATACCCCGCCAGGAGCAGCAGAGGAGGTAACGGGGCCCTGGGCCACCCCCTGACCAGAGCAGCAGCAGGGCTCCCGAGCTGCCCCCCCTTCAGGAGCAGCAGCAACCGCTGGAGCACCACCCCCAGAGCAGCAGCATCCACTGCAGCGGCCCCCCCTCACCCAGCCCCTAAGATTTATTTATGGGTATTTTTAGTAAAAGTCATGGACAAGTCACTGGCTGTGATGTTTTGTTTATTTCCCTTGACCTGTCCATGACTTTTCCTAAAAATACCCATGACTAAATCGTAGCCTTAGTCATCTGTCATATCATAGACTTTGACAAGCGAGTCCAGACCATTCTGATATCAGAGGTAACTCAACCAATCACCACACTTACTCTACAGGTAATCTGCATGCAGAAATTTCATTGGTTGTATGAGGGAGAATGCACAGATGGTGGATTACTTGGCCCAACTTGCATACCTGTGCAACACATGGACTTTGAGCTACTAATGTCAAATAGAAGGTCAGAAACAAGCCAATTAACCGCCATGCCAGTAGGATTTGTTTTGTGTTTTGTTTTTTAATTTCCTTCCATTTGTCAATGTGCTCTGCACACCATCTTCTCCCTTTTCTATTAACACCTCGTAGAGGCTTGTTGAACTTAGCACCTTTACGTATTTTCCCCTATTATGACCCTTTGGGATATTTGCAGAGACAAAATTTCTCGATACTTTAAATGACTGCTTCTTGGAGCAGCTGGTACAGGAACCCACAAGGGGAGAGGCAACTCTCGATCTAGTCCTGAGTGGAGTGCAGGATCTGGTCCAAGAGGTAACTATATAACAGGACCACTTGGAAATAGTGCCCATAATGTAATAACATTTAACATTCCTGTGGTGGGAAGAACACCTCAACAGTCCCACACTGTGGCATTTAATTTCAGAAAGGAGAACTATGCAAAAATGAGGAGGTTAATTAAACAGAAATTAAAAGGTACAGTGACTAGAGTGAAATCCCTGCAAGCTGCATGGACACTTTTCAAAGACACCATAACAGAGGCTCAACTTAAATGTATATCCCAAATTAAAAAACACAGTAAAAGAACTAAAAAAGAGCCACTGTGGTTTAACAACCATGTGAAAGAAGCAGTGAGAGATAAAAAGGCATCTTTTAAAAAGTGGCAGTCAAATCCTAGTGAGGTAAATAGAAAGGAGTATAAACACTGCCAAATTAAATGTAAAAATGTAATAAGAAAAGCCAAAAAGGAGTTTGAAGAACAGCTAGCCAAAAACTCAAAAGGTAATAACAAAATGTTTTTTAAGTACATCAGAAGCAGGAAGCCTGCTAAACAACCAGTGGGGCTGATCGAGATACAAAAGGAGCACTTAAAGACGATAAAGTCATCACAGAGAAACTAAATGAATTCTTTGCTTCAGTCTTCATGGCTGAGGATCCTAGGGAGATTCCCAAAACTGAGCCGTCTTTTGTAGGTGACAAATCTGAGGAATTGTCACAGATTGAAGTGTCACTAGAGGAAGTTTTGGAATTAATTGAGAAACTTAACAGTAACAAGTCACCGGGACCAGATGGCATTCACCCAAGAGTTCTGAAAGAACTCAAATGTGAAATTGCGGAACTATTAACTATGGTTTGTAACCTCTCCTTTAAATCAGCTACAGTACCCAATGACTGGAAAATAGTTAATGTAATGCCAATATTTAAGAAGGGCTCTAGAGGTGATCCTGGCCATTACAGACTGGTACATCTAACGTCAGTACCGGGCAAATAAGTTGAAACAATAGAAAAGAATAAAATTGTCAGACACATAGAAGAACATAAATTGTTGTGCAAAAGTCAACATGGTTTCTGTAAAGGGAGATCATGCCTTACTAATCTATTAGAGTTCTTTGAGGGGGTGAACAAACATGGACAAGAGGGATCCAGTGGACATAGTGTCCTTAGATTTCAAGAAAGCCTTTGACAAGGTCCCTCACCAAAGGCTCTTATGTAAATTAAGTTGTCATGGGATAAGAGGGAAGACCCTTTCATGGACTGAGAACTGGTTAAAAGACAGGGAACAAAGGGTAGGAATAAATGGTAAATTTTCAGAATGGACAGGGGTAACTAGTGGTGTTCCCCAAGTGTCAGTCCTAGGACCAATCCTATTCAACTTATTTATAAATGATCTGGAGAAAGGGGTAAACAGTGAGATGGCAAAGTTTGAAGATGATACTAAACTTCTCAAGATAGTTAAGACCAAAGCAGACTGTGAAGAACTTCAAAAAGATCTCACAAAACTAAGTGATTGGGCAACAAAATGGCAAATGAAATTTAATGTGGATAAATGTAAAGTAATGCACAATGGAAAAAATAACCCCAACTATACATACAATATGATGGGGGCTAATTTAGCTACAACTAATCAGGAGAAAGATCTTGGAGTCATCGTGGATAGTTCTCTGAAGACGTCCATGCAGTATGCAGTGGCAGTCAAAAAAGCAAACGGGATGTTAGGAATCATTAAAAAAGGGGATAGAGAATAAGGCGGAGGATATCTTATTGCCCTTATATAAATCCATGGTACGCCCACATTTTGAATACTGCATACAGATGTGGTCCCCTCATCTCAAAAAAGATATACTGGCATTAGAAAAGGTTCAGAAAAGGGCAACTAAAATGATTAGGGGTTTGGAAGGGGCCCATATGAGGAGAGATTAAAGAGGCTAGGACTTTTCAGCTTGGAAAAGAGGAAACTAAGGGGGGATATGATAGAGGTATATAAAATCATGAGTGGTGTGGAGAAAGTGAATAAGGAAAAGTTATTTACTTGTTCCCATAATATAAGAACTAGGGGCTACCAAATGAAATTAATGGGTAGCAGGTTTAAAACAAATAAAAGGAAGTTCTTCTTCACTCAGCACACCATCAACCTGTGGAACTCCTTGCCTGAGGAGGTTGTGAAGGCTAGGACTATAACAGGGTTTAAAAGAGAACTGGATACATTCATGGAAGTTAAGTCCATTAATGGCTATTAGCCAGGATGGATAAGGAATGGTGTCCCAAGCCTCTGTTTGTCAGAGGGAGCAGATGGATGGCAGGAGAGAGATCACTTGATCATTACCTGTTAGGTTCACGCCCTCTGGGGAACCTGGCATTGGCCACTGTTGGTAGACAGGATACTGGGCTGGATGGACCTTTGGTCTGACCCAGTATGGCCATTTTTATGTTCTTATGTTCTTACATGTTTAGCACCTTTGTTGCACCTTTACAGATTTGTAGATTAAGGGCCAAATTCTCTGCTGGTTCTAAATTGTTACAGCTTCATTGACTTTAATGGAGCTGCTCCAATTTATAACCAGCAGAGAATTTGGTCTTGTATCTTGAAATGGGCACAAACCATAAACTTTGATCGAAATACTCTCCACGCTTTGCAGCTGAAGCCTAACTCTGCTTACACATTATTATTTTATGGTCTGTTTCAACTGTAAATCCTAAAGTTCTCAAAGGCCTACTATATCCATCTTCATCCGGTCTTCCGCTGAACCACAGCAACAACCCTTGTCTTCCACTTAATATGAGCCAAATGTTCTAAGTTCTTATTTCATAGTTTCATAGAGTTTAGGGCCAGAAGGGACCATTAGACTTGCTAATCTGACCTCCTATGTCACAGGCCATTAATTTTCACCTCATTACTCCAATAAATGCTCATCCATGTGGGCGCTCATTTTACTGCTAGGTATGACCCTGAGCAAATCAGCAGTGATTACAGAGATCTGGCAGCAAGCATAAAGGAGTCAGGGGCACAGACTGTGTTCCTGTCCATCCTCTCAGTTAAGGGTAAGGGCCCAGGCAGGGACTTGTCCAGAGCAATAATAGATACACTTGGTGCTTTAATAGGGCCAATTTCACAAAGCTGAGAATCATTATGAGCCAAATCAGCTGGGAGAAAGAATATAATTAGAAAAATATGAATGTTAATTGGAAATCATTTACGAAAACTTTACTAGATGCCCCAAAAGCCACAATTCCAGAGCTGAAGAAGGCCATACTGGTTAAAAAACTGACTTGGTTTACAGGGGAAGTGAAGGCAGATGTGAAAAATTAAAAAAACAAACAAACCCAAAACATATAACAAATGGAAGAAAGTGGAAGTTGATAGTAATGAATATAAATCAGAAGTTAGGAATTGTAGAAAATTGATAAGGGAAGACAAGGGACACAAGGAGAAATCTGTGGCCAGCAGAGGTAAGGATAATAACAAGCTTTTCAAATACATTAGTAACAAAAAGAATCCTGACAATGTAGTGGTCCATTACTAGATGGAAATGGTTGAACTATCAATAACAATGCAGAAAAGCCAGAAGCGTTCAATAAATATTTCTCTTCTGGATTTGGGGAAAAACAGATGATGTAGTCTCATCATGTGGTGATGATAATACTCTTTCCATTCCACTAGTATCTCTGTAGGATGTTAAACAGAAGCTATTAAAGTCCAATATTTTTAAATCAGCAGATCCAGATAATTTGCATATTAGATTTTTAAAAGATCTGACTGAGGAGCTCACTGAACTGTTAATGTTGGTTTTCAATAAGTCTAGGAGCACTGAGGAAGTTCCAGAAGATTGGAAGAAAGCTAATGTACCATTTTTCAAAAAAGATACAAAATTTACTTGACACACATTAAATGGAATAAAAACTGGCTAACTGACAGGTCTCAAAATGTAAATGTAAACTGAGAATCAAGTGGCTGTGTTGCAGTGAGGTCCCACAGTGATCAGTTCTTGGCCCTTTGCTATTTAACATTTTTATCAGTGACCTGGAAGAAAACATAAAATCATCACTGATAAAGTTTGCAGATGACACAAAAATTGGGGGAGTGATAAATAATGAAATGAACAGGTCACTGATTCAGAGTGACCTGGATCACTTGGTAAACTGGGTGCAAGCAAACAATATGCATTTTAATATGGCTAAATGAAAATGTATAAATGTAGGAACAAAGCTTACAGGATGGGGGACTCTATGCTAGGAAGCTGAGACTCTGAAAAAGGTTTGGGAGTTGTGACTGATAACCAGGTGAACATGTACTCCCAGTGTGACATTATGGCCAAAAGAGCTAATGCAATCCTGAGATGAAAACAGGGAAATCTCAAGTAGGCGTAGATACGTTATTTTACCTCTGTATTTGGCACTGGTGTGACCACTGCTGGACTATTGTTCCAGTTCTGGTGCCAACAATTCAAGAAGGATGTTGATAAATTGGAGATGATTCAGAAAAGAGCCACAAGAATGATTGGAGGATCATAAAACATGCATACAGTGAAAGAGTCAAGGAGCTTAATCCATTTAGTTTAACAAAGAGAAGATTAAGGGATGAATTGATTACAGTCTGAAAATATCTACATAGAGAACAAATATTTAATAATGGGGTCTTCAATTTAGCAGAGAAAAGTATAACACAATTCAATGGCTGGAAGTTGAAGCTAGACAAATTCAAACCAGAAATAAGGCGTACATTTTTATTTGTGAGAATAATTAACCACTGGAACAATTTACCTAGGGTCATAGTGGATTCTCCATCACAGACCATTTTTAAATCAAGATTGGATGTTTCTTCTAAAAGATCTGCTCCAGTAATTATCTTGGGGAAAGTTGCATGGTCTATTATACTGAAGGTAAAACTAGATTATTACAACAGTCTATTCTGGCCTTGGAATCTATGAAGGGGGATGGATAGCTCAGTGGTTTTAATATTAGCCTGCTAAACCCAGGGTTGTGAGTTCAGTCCTTGAGAGGGCCATTTAGGGATCTGGGGCAAAAATTGGGGATTGGTCCTGCTTTGAGCAGGGGGTTGGACTAGATGATCTCCTGAGGTCCCTTCCAATCCTGATAGTCTAGGATTCTATGAAAGCAGTGTAACTGGGGTACCACAAGCAGTGGCAGCTGAAGCACGGTTTAGTTGTGCCAAGTACAAACCCACCTGAATCTAGCGGGCACATACTCGGCACAGCTGAGCTAAGCCTCCACTTCTGCCACCAATGATACCGCGGCTAGAGTGCTATTAACACTCGCGCTAGCTTGATGAGAGCTAGCACTAGTAGATGTACACAAGCAAGTGAATCACACTCCTCGCTCATAGTGTAGATGTAGCCATAGAATCACAGACTCCAAATCCAGAAGGGATCATTACAACCATCCAAAATTTTCTGACCCAGGTGGCTGTTGGGTAAATCATGCAGCCTGACAATGATAGTGGCAGCTCTCAGAGGGAGACAGGGCCACCAGAACACTCTGCTAGAAAGACAGGGGTCACCTTCCTAGCATCCTCTTCATTTCAGGGACAACATTTCAGGGACCCACTATTCACTTCAGGTCTTTAGCTGCCTTGGGAGGGGCCTCTACATGGAGCTTCTACCTCTCTGCCCTCCCACCTCTCTCATTCTCCCAGCAGTGGCCTGTCTACTGAACACACACATTCCCTTGCATGAGGGCCTAGCTGACAGACCCAGCCTGCACCACCATGAGTGCAGTGTATCTGAGGTGGTCTCCTCATCTGGCTGGTAAGTGCCACATAAGTGTCCATGCTGCTGACAGCCTGGTGGGAAGTTAAAGAGGTGATTCAGACTTGTGACATGACCAGTGACACAATGAAGACCTAGCAGAGGTAGGAGATATGACTCCTGTGAGTGGGCCTAAGAAAGATGCTTCAGAGGACCATTTGTTAGAAACTGTAGGTGCTCAACACATATGACATCAAGTTGATTTTAGAGTTAAAGCCAAAAAAGAGGCTGGTTTCTATACATGGAATCCAAATTTCAAAAGCAGGATTAGATACTCCAAAAGCTGATGTACATAATTTTTACCACTTGGGCACCCACCATCTTCTCTGATGTTGAGCCATTGACCAAATGGGACAATGCCTCAGATTTTCAATGCTGGCCTTTAGCAATTTCCTGGAACCTCCGAAGAGGATGAAGAGTGCATCTGACCTAGAGCGTGTATTTTACATATGCACTCATAGCTGTGTTGTCTATCATGATCCATGGTGTCCTATGCTGTGGCCCTTAGAGCAACAAGAGCTAGTTGTGCTGCTTTTCATTCAAAAATATTTATATGAAGATTCCTCTTTTCAAGACCATGGTCTAGGCACCTCATTCCTATAGCCTGTCAGGAAAATCCTACAGCACGACAGCAGAGAGTGAATTTTGTAAAGCTGACCTTTCCTCTCCAGATCCTCCTCAGTCATCTTAATGACTGAGATCACCAGTTGCTCCTCTCTAACTACAAGCCCTAGATTCTGGAAGACTGCTCTTTAAGATTCTTCTTTGGAATGGTGCAGGAGAGCTAGACACAGATTCCCTGTTACCTGACAACTGTTACTGCCATTATTTTGGTGAAAGTCCATGGAGCAGATGCAAGGCCAAAGAACAGAAAGCAACATTGGAAAGGCACTGTCCAGTGTAAAATGCAGTGTCATGAGGGATCTGCAAACATGCACTTTTAGATGCCAGATCAAGATGCTGGCTGCTGCAAAGTCACTGGAGCTGACTACCTGTACTGCAAGCTGAAACAAGGCAGGAAAATGAGCAGAGAATCTTGATGTTGATTGGCCTGCCTGTGAACCAATGAAGAGGAGGCAAAACCCAGAACCACAGAAATTATATTTTTAGCCAAACTTTTTTCCAGCATCCCAGTAAGTCATATGGAGTTTTGAGAACTGTTGTGACTATGTGGTTATTGTACCATTGAAGTCTGGAATATTTTATCTGGCAGAATTCAGAACAACTTGTTCATTTCCAGTCAGATGCATCTGGAATTCAGACTGGAGATTGAACCTAAGTATGAAGTAGCCTGGTTGTAGTTTGTAGATAAAAAACCCCGTCACTATGCTAACTGGGTTCATTTTTGTTGTTGCTTTATTTTTCTTGTGGTATTTATTCTAATCCAATCAAAATAACTGAAGTTAATTTTAAAAGGCTTTTTTCACTTATTAGCTCTTGGATGACATAAGAAAAGTCATTGGCAATGAGGATAATATCCGTTTGAAACGGGTGATCCAGCAGTGATGAAGAGGTCTCTGATTAATTGGGAAAAAGGAAAGGTAAAAATGGCCGTGTATGGTAAAAACTGATGGTTTCAATTTTGACAAAAAATGTGAAAAGGATTTTGAAGTGTAAGCAGAGAGGGTGCCGCCGTATTTTTATGACAACAACAACAATGAAGTGAGGCTCAGGAAGAGATCCATTTTCCTATTCCTAGTTAGGGAACAGGAATGTGCAGCTCTGGAAGGCTTAGGATTTCCTCAAGAACATGGCAAGATAGACTATAAGGGTTTGATTGAAGTGCTTAAAAAGTTCTATGAATCCCAAACAAACTTCACAGAAGACAGAGATACAAATTTCATTTAGAAAACCACAGAGAAGGGGAAAGCACATCTGATGTTCTAGCAACTCTTAAAAATCAGTCCCTGACCTTCTTTTTAGTAATCATCTCTGAGAAGCCCTCAGACACCAGAGATCCAAAAGGGAGAGGGGCTGCCAAGAATTGTTCACAGAAACAAGTAAACCTGAAAGGAGCAATGGTTATCATGCTGGTGTTGGAATCCACCAAAAGAAACATACTACACTTTGAGAGAACACCTCTGCTTGCATTTCATATTGAAGAAGGAAAGACCAGACCTGAGACAAGGAAGTGGACATGAGTTGCTACACCCTGGAGGAGACCAGCAAGTTGGAAGGATCCACATTTTCATTGCTTGGAAACATCACATCAGTCAGAGCAATTACGCAGTAGTATGGGAACTGTGCCAAGGGAGGGTATTCGGGTCTCGTTAGTCATGTACATCACTGGAGAAAGGAATTAAATAAAAGGAAGCTGTTCTCATTAAAGATATGGAAAATCACCTAGTTATGTGAGTATCTAGGAGCTAATTACATAATCTGCTCCTCATCATAATGAGATGGCTGGTCATTTATATCACTTCTTAGAACCGCTTATCGCACAAAATAAGCAGGATTCAAATGCTACATATAAGGTTATATAAGTACCAATAAAGGAACTCCACAAATGAAAATCGATACAGGTGTTGCAATATCTGTAATTCCTGAAAAACTGTACATGAGTCAAATTAAGAGAAACAAGTACAGTATTGAATAAGAGTCATTAGGAGATAAAAGTTATGATGGCTGCAGGTGAGCGTAAAGTAAAAAGGTATCTGTTTGCTGTTAGCACTGACTGTTACATAAAGAGATTGTCCTTCACAAAACATCTGAACAAGGCTGACTTGCATTGCAATTCTAGGAACCATGCATTAGATAGCTAGTGAAGTTAAAACAAACGCTTTTTCGATATATGGCTTAGTGAAAGGCATAACAACAAATATGTATGCAGTTAAAAATGCCATTCCTACATTTCTTAATGCTCCTCCTGTGCCTTATGCTTTGCTAGAACACAAAAAAAGGCAAATTAGAAGATTGCAGAAACAGGGGATAATAATGACCTGTAGACTTTAGTTTAATTTTGTGTGTTACTAAACCCAATGGTAGTGTGAGGATTTGGGGGAACTTTATATATAGTCACCTTAACCTTGGTCGGAAGTGTTCGGATACCAAAGTGATAGGCACAGTACAAGAATCTAAATGGATCACTATCCATCCAATTCCAAAACCACATAATTTATTTCCTAACAGGCAGGGGGGTGAAGTTTATGGAACCTGATCTGTTCCTAGCATTTACAAGTGGCCAGATAGCCAGATTCGTAAAAAATCAAATAAAATCTAAGATTAAACATATATATAAAGCTTGATAGGTATGAAAGGCACCCATTCAGTGTAGCTAGTGCCCCTGCCATATCCCAAAGACTAATGCATCTGTTTTGCCCAGATTTCTATTTTATTGTCTCCTTTTTAGAGGACACTTGAGAAATCTAGAATGGGTTCTGAAAACGTTGTAAAAATATGGGTTTAAAATTCAAAAAAATAATAATAATGGTGCCTTCCAGAACCAAGATGTTTATTTAGGCCATAGCAAAGATACAAATTAAACACAGTCCTTAAAAAAATAAAGAGGCAATACATTGAAAAATGTATTGGTACCCAAAACGTTTCAAAGTGGAGATTATTATCTTCCATAATAGGCAAAAACAAACTCAGTGTCTTTGTTGTTACAGAAAATTTTAAATGGGTTTGGACTGGAAAGAAAAATAAACTTTTGAGGAACCAAAGGCATATTTCCACCTTAACCCAGAGCTTCCTTAAATCAAAAACATGGAGACCTGGGAGAAAGGTCAGAATCTGGGGGAAGCATGGGCCATTATAGCAGGGACCAGGGAGAGGCAAGAGGGAACATAGAGGGGAAATAAAATCAGTATATTAGATATCTCTATACTAATGTGAGAAGTACGGGGAATAAGCAGGAAGAACTAGAAATGCTAGTGAATAAACACAAATATGACAAACTTGGCATCACACACACTTGGTGGGATAATATACATGACTGAAATATTGATATGGAAGGGTACAGCTTGCTCAGGAAGGACAGGCAGGGGATAAAAGGGAGAAGGTGTTGCCTTATATATCAAAGATGTATACACTTGGACTGAGGTTGAGATTGAAAGCCAGACTTGTTGAAAGTGTCTGGGTAAGGATAAAAGGGGTAAAAACCAGGGTGATGTCATGGTAGGGTCTACTACAGACCATCTAACCAGGAAGAGGAGGTGGATGATGCTTTTTTTAAACAACTAGCAAAATCACCCAAAGCACAGGGCTTTATGGTGATGTGGGACTTCAGCTGCCAAGATGTTTGTTGGGAAAATAACACAGCAGGACACAGATTATCCAACAAGTTCTTGGAAGGTATTGGAGACAATATTTTATCCAGACGTTGGAGAAAGCTACTAGGGGAGAGGCTGTTCTAGATTTGATTTTGCCAAATAGACAGGAACTGGTTGAGAATTTGAAAGTGGAAGGCAGCTTGGGTGCAAGTGATCACCCAAGGAATGGTAGGAGGGAGAACAGCAAAATAAAGACAATGGATTTCAAGAAGGCAGACTTTAGCACACTCAGGGAATTGGTAGGTAAGATCCCATCAGAAGCAAGTTGAAGGGGAAAAACTGTTCAACAGAGTGGGCAGTTTTTCAAAGAGACATTATTAAGGGCACAAGAGCAAACTATCCTACATCTTAGGAAAGACAGGCAGAATGGCAAGAGACCACCCTGGCTTAACCAGGAGATCTTCAATTATTTGAAACTCAAAAAAGAGTCAAAAAGTGGAAACTAGACCAAATTACAAAGGATGAATATAAACAAACAATACAAGCATGTAGGGACAAAATTAAAAAGGGCAAGGCACATACATAATGAGCTTAAACTAGCTAGAGACATAAAAGGTAATAAGAAAACATTCTACATACATTAGACACAGGAGTAAGACCAAGGATAGGGTAGGCCCATTACCCAATGAGGGGGAAAAAACAATAACAGAAAATGTGGAAATGGCACAAGTGCTAAACAAGTTTTTTGTTTTAGTTTTCACCAAAAAAGTTAGCTGTGATTGGACGACTAAGACACTGAATACCAGTGGAAATGAGGTAGGATCTGAGGCTAAAATAAGGAAAGAACAAGTTCAAAATTACTTAGACAAGTTAGATATCTTTAAGTAACCAGGGCCTGATGAAATACATCCTAGAATACTCAAGGAGCTGACAGAGGAGATATCTGAGCCATTAGTGATTATCTTTGAAAACTTATGGAAGACAGAAGAAATTCCAGAGGATTGGAAAAGGGCAAATATAGTACCCATCTATAAAAAGGGAAATAAAGACAACCCAGGGAATTACAGACCAGTCATCTTAACTTCAGTACCTGGAAAGATAATGGTGTAAATAATCAAGCAATTAATTTGCAAACACCTAGAAGATAATAAGGTGATAAATAACAGCATGGATTTGTCATGAACAAATTGTGTAAAACCAATCTAATAGCTTTCTTTGACAGGGTAACAAGCCTTATGGATATGGGGGAAGCGGTAGATGTGGTATATTTTGATTTTAGTAAGGCTTTTGATACTGTCTTGCATGATTTTCTCAAAAACAAACTAGGGAAATGCAACCTAGATGGAGCTACTATAAGGTGGGTGCAAAACTGGTCGGAACATGGCTCCCGGTGAGTAGTTATCAGTGGTTCACAGTCAAGCTAGAAAGACTTATCAAGTGAGTTCCTGCAGGGATCAATTCTGGGTCTAGTTCTGTTCAATATCTTCATCAATGATTCAGATCAGTGGTGGGAAACCTGCAGCCCATGGGCTGCATGCGGCCCATCAGGGTAATCCTCTGGTGGGCCGTGAGACAGTTTGTTTACATTGACCGTCCACAGGCACAGCGGCCCGCAGCTCCCAATGGCCCCGGTTCACCATTCCTGGCAATGGGAACAGCAAACCGCGGCCATTGGGAGCTCTGGGCAGCCATTCCTGCAGACAGTCAATGTAAACAAACTGTCTCACGGCCTGCCAGCAGATTACCCTGACGGGCCACATGCAGCCCATGGGCCACAGGTTGCCCACCACTGATTTAGATAATGGCATAGAAAGTACACTTAAAAAATTTGCAGACAATACCAAACTGGGAGGGATTGCAAGGAGGAGAGGATTAAAATTCAAATTGTCTTGAAACACTGGAGAAATGGTCTGAAGTAAATAGAATGAAATTCAATACGGACAAATGCAAAGTACTCCACTTAGGAAGAAACAATCAATTGCACATATACAAAATGGGAAATGACTGCTTAGGAAGGAGGACTGCAGAAAGAAGTCTGGGGGTTATAGTGGATTACAAGGTACATATGAGTCAACAGTGTAATACTGTTGCAAAAAAAGCAAACATAATTCTGGGATGTATAAGGAGTGTTGTAAGCAAGACACAAGAAGTAATTCTTCAGTGAGGCCTTTTCAGCGTAGAGCAGAGCAGGAGTATTGTGTCCAGTTCTGGGCAGCACATTTCAGGGAAGAGGTTGACAAACTGGAGAAAGTCCAGAGGAGAGCAACAAAAATGATTAAAGGTCTAGCAAACATGACCTATGAGGGAAGACTGAAAAAACTGTTTAATCTGGAGAAGAGAAGACTGAACGGGGGACATAACCGTTTTCAAGTACATAAGAGGTTGTTGTTACAAGGAGGAGGGAGAAAAAATGTTCTCCTTAACCTCTGAGGATAGAACAAGAAGCAATGGGCTTAAATTGCACCAAGGGAGGTTTATGTTGGACAATAGGAAAAAGTTCCTAACTGGCAAGGTAGTTAAGCACTGGAATATAAAATTACCTAGAGAGGTTGTGGAATCTCCATCATTAGAGATTTTTAAGAGCAGATTAGACAAACAGGTACCAGGGAATCATCTAGATCAGTGGTTCTCAACTGTGGTCCACCATTTGTTCAGGGAAAGCCCCTGGCGCGCCGGGCCGGTTTGTTTACCTGCCGCGTCCGCAGGTTCGGTCAATCACGGCTCCCACTGACCGCGATTCGCCGCTCCAGGCCAATGGGGGCTGCAGAAAGCGACGCGGGCTGAGGGGTGTGCTGGCTGCCCTTCCTGCAGCCCCCATTGGCCTGGAGCGGCAAACCGTGGCCAGTGGGAGCCACGATTGGCTGAACCTGCAAACGCGGCAGGTAAACAAACTGGCCCGGCGGGCCAGGGGCTTTCCCGGAACAAATGGTGGACCACAGTTGAGAACCACTGGTCTAGATACTAGTTAGTCCTGCATTGAGTGCAGGGGACTGGACTAGAAGACCTCTTGAGGTCCCTTCCTGTCCTACTCTTCTATGATTCCTCCTTTATTAATATTATGCTTCTCCAGTGCTTGACCTGTAATTCTACATACACTTAAAGACAAAGATACAACCACTATCTCTTGTTCACTCTCCCATCTAACTTTTTTTCCCGTGATTGCATTTGTGTTTAGATATGAGAAAGAGAAGCCCATAGCACACTGAGTGGGTAAATGAGGAGCCCCAGTTTGATTCATTTTGGGATCTTTATGTTTTTTGTGGTTATTTTCCCCCCAGCATGCAGGAATCAATCAACAAGTCACAGAGTGGCACTGATGATGTTTAAAATGTACATTAAATGCTGCTAGAAGAGTCCACAGAAATTAACACTATGACATTAATCTGATCCAGTTAAAGTCACTGTAGTGAATTACAAAAGCATATTTGTTCTTCAGGAGACATAACAGCCAGGGCCAGATTCTGACACACTCGTGTTGAATAGCATCTTACTCCATGAGTGATCCATTGCCTTCAACATGAGTCAGGGTATCAGAAACTGGCCCTAAATCATTTGTGCTCACAGCAGACAGAATTCTCTGATCATGGTGCAGGAGAGGTTTCTAGCTGGCCACCTCCCACAGCACTTTTATTATGACACTGAAGCTCATTAATATAATGGATGTCTCGGGCTAAGTTATAGGTTTTACAGTCAGAGGTCTAAGGAAAGCACACAGTGACAACACCCAAGCAGCTGTAACAATGAGTCCTGGCCACTCAGACACAATCCAACAAAACACGTAAGCATGATCTTAATTTTAAACACATGAGCGACCTCCTTGACTTCAATGGGCCCCCTCATGTGCTTAAAAATGAGCATATGTCTAAGTGCTTTGCTGGATTGGGGTCGTGGGACAGGGAATGCAGAATGTCACAGTGGGAGCACACTCAGAAACGGAGTCACTATATTATTTAACAGGTGTAGCATGTGCACCTACCATCACCAGCCTGCATCTTTTATTGACAAATGTGCAGGAAGGGTTGAGTCAGGTCACATTCTCAACTCCAAGACACACAACCTTTTGGGTCTATAACGCTGTAGACTCTGAGAACCAGTCCCCTTGCGACCTACACTGGGGGCATGAGCTTCAGCACTCTTGTCCTCTCCAGTGTGGGTGTGATAGGGAGCAAGAGCTCTCAGCCTCTGCTTTCTCCTTCCCCAGCATACCTGTGCTGAGTAAGACACAGTTTGGATCTTAAACAGCTGTTCATAGACTGTTTTCCTACTGCAGCAACCAATCCAAATCAGCTGGCATGGGGAAATCTTGGGTTCAAAGATATAAGGTATCTCATTAGCCTTTTCTACAACTATTTAAAAAATAAATTAAAGTTAACTTGTCTATTATCCTTCTTAAGATGTTAGCACTAAGCTTCTA
Organism: Eretmochelys imbricata; assembly: GCF_965152235.1. Taxonomy (NCBI): domain Eukaryota; kingdom Metazoa; phylum Chordata; order Testudines; family Cheloniidae; genus Eretmochelys; species Eretmochelys imbricata. The sequence goes on from NC_135573.1 coordinate 250,810,156, forward strand.
CTAAAGTTAATGGGAATTGTGGATGGATATGCAGAGGAGGACATGTCATGAAGTGCCTATTTTTTCTGGTTACCCAGATAGCTTTTTCTCTGCAAATCAATGCACTGGAGCCTTGTTGAATCTACAGCCAGAAAGCTAAAAAAATTAATCCAGCAGAGGTCTGAACTTCTTTCATGTATCTTAGTGGGGAATATTATCCATAGAGCCCATTTATGACCATTTAAGTGAAAAATACTATTTAAACAGGTAGCAAAAACAGCCTCCATCATTAAAATGCATTTTAAGTGTCAAGTGGATACAGCATTAGTCAGGACTGTGAGTGTCCATGCACAAAAGTCCACAAAACCAGGACAAGATCCAGCTTGTCCTTTTGCAGCAAAATACACTACTCCTTCTTACCTGTTATTTTAAGGTATCTCGTAGATATTTTTCTGGCTCATTCTCATCAAATGTAAAAACTTTTATAAGTACCGGAATTTTATGTTTACAGAAAAGTGGAAAATATCTCAGCAGATTTTTTTCCTTTTTCCCCATATATTTGGATTGCTTCTTCTCATAAACTACTGACTTTTCAGCTACAGGCTATGACTTATCCCCTGACAACTCTAGTCTCTGCGATAAATTGTTCAAAGTCAGACCTGGGGCTGTGTCAGTTCCTAGAATATCTGGGTTTTATATCTTCTCTAGGCTCACTTTAATTTAAATAATAAAAAATGCAATCTGACCCCAGATGGAACAGAACGCATTTTACACCAGATTGCAATGTACTTTAGCAAGTACCTAAAAGTCCAAACTCTTATTTTGAAAACAAAACACATGCATCATAAAAATAATGCACCCCACTAGCAACATTTAAAATGTTGCACAATGCAAAGAATAAGAGGTAATTAGGACTTTGCTAACACTAGTGCCGTATTGTAAAATGACAGTGGATTGGCTTTCTCAGTACTTCTATTTCAATTGATGTCTGCATTCACGCTGTTAGTTTTCAGTTGGGTTCATCTATCTTATTTTGGGGGTCAGGTGAATTATTAGTAATTAATTCACAAGTTTTAAAATTTTTCTTTATTTTTCAGATTTATCCATTGCTTTTAATAATTCTTTTAGAAAAAAAACCCTAGGGTAGCCTAAATTCTGCTTTAATGTGCACCATACAAGCACAGAATTTAGGCCTAACAATCAGGCTGACTTCCTTCTCTCTCTCTCTCTTTCTACAATACCCTGGATTAGGGGGAGCTCTCACAACTCTTATGTTTGGTGGGAGTGGTTCAGGGCTCACCACCACTTGAGAGACGTGAGCTGGGGAAGCTAAATCAAACAGGCCAATAACAAATGAATTCACATGTGATGGGACATATGAGATGTCACTGGGAGAAGATTATGTACTTCAGAGCTGTGGCTCTCAACCTTTCCAGACTATTGTACCCCTTTCAGGAGTCTGATTTGTCTTGTGTACCCCCAAGTTTCAACTCACTTAAAAACTACTTGCTTACAAAATCAGACATAAAAATACAAAAGTGTCACAGCACACTATTACTGTACAATTGCTGACTTTCTCAGTTTTACCATATAATTATAAAATAAATTGATTGGAATATAAATATTGTACTTACGCTATAGCATATAGAGCAGTATAAACAAGTCATTGTCTATATGAAATTTCAGTTTGTACTGTCTTTGTTAGTGCTTTTTATGTAGCCTGTTGTAAAACTAGACAAATATCTGGATGAGTTGATGTATCCCCTGGAAGATCACTGCATACCCCCAGGGGTACGTGTACCCCTGGTTGAGAACCACTGCTTCAAAGGTTGCCCCAAGCGGGACGGGTGATGGTTTTGGGGGTTTTGAGGGCTGAGTGCGAACCAAATGGATTGAAATTTCATTAACCTGTTATTTTGCAGTTACCAGAATTGTATTTACAAGTAATTTATTTTCTGTCATTTCAAGCTGGTTCTCTACTAATGATGATTCAATTAAAAAAAAAATCTATCTGCAGGAATCTGTGCTGTAACACTTTTTAAATTTCATTTAAAATTTTAGTTCAATTAAAAAGGTAGCAAAAAAACCCAAAAGCATAAAACAAGCTGTTCAACCCAAAACAATGTTTTTTGTTTTACTTTTCCAGTCCAGCCTCCAAACTGAAAAATCAGTTATTTGCACAGCTCTAAGCAAAAAATATTCCAGACTGTACTGAGATGCATCTCAAAAAGCAAAGGTCTATCTAGAAGGCCCCAAACAGTAGCCTACTGGATAATGTAGTTCTCACTATATTTTCTGGTACTTCAGAGTCGTGGATTTCACACATGCAAGAATCTTTGATCCCACATTTTTGGCAGCTGGTGAAGAGATAATGAGCATTAAGCACAATACAAGCAAGAACAAAACTCAGTAAGTTTCACAGAGACAAATTCAATGATGACATGATTAGAGGTATAAGCTATATGTTGGGGTTAAATTCTGCTCTCAATTGCGCTGGCGTAAAACTGGAGTTCAGAATTTGGCTCTCTGTAGTGAGATCATTTTTAAAATGTTCACTTAGCAAATAAAAGAAAAAAACATTTATTCAAGCTTTTTGAATTTCCTAGGCTGATGTGACATTTATTATGCTATGTCCCACACACATCTTGCTGCATCTGTTTGTTGATTACGTAATGTAGCTAATGCTGCCAAATGAGGACATAGCCAACAAATATAGCAAAGCAGCTGAAAGACCGTTTTCTTGAAGAAAAAAAAATTGGTTTTACATATTAATTTTGGGGTTTGGGTTTTAAAAAGCTCATATTGGGAGGGGCGGGGTCAGACTCACTAGAGCATATTTTGCCCTCAGCTACATCTTCACATGCACACCCGGAATCAGTTCTGGGGTTGAAGTGGGTCCAGGTGGAGGTGCCTGCATGCACATGCATCCCCACCAGGGTCCTGATGTCTAGAGATGCTGAGCAGCCAGAGCTCCCACTGAAGTCAACGGGAGCTGTAATCCCAGAAGGCTACGGTGAGCATTGGAGTAGATTTGCACAGATGTAACTGAGGGCAGAATTTGGCTCAAAACATGCATTTAGGGATAAATGGCATAGGAAGATACCCATATTTTTGCATACACTGGGAAGCTGTCACACCTCTCTGCCTCACCTGCTTTCCTCCTTCCACCAGAACATAGGGTGACCAGATAGCAAATATGAAAAATTGGGACACTTTTTTTTCAGGGGTCGGGAGGGTATAGGTGTCTATGTAAGACAAAGTCCCTAGTATCAGGGCATCTGGTCACCCTACCAGAACAGGTCCTGAGGATCACTCCTTACCCATTCAGATGGATGGGGTGGATGACCTCCTGCCCCCTCAAATGGCTCACTCTCTAGGTCTTCATGGGTGCTAAATGGTCCCCTCCATCTCCTTTTCTGGGGACATCACCAGGCCGGGACACTGCTCTCCCCCAGATCCTTCGGATCTTCGTGACACAGGTGAGCAAGAAGCAACCTGACCTTTCCCTACTGCCAGAGGGCAGCAGGTAAAGTAAAAACTCTACTTCCACAGCACTGGCTGCAATGCTAAGTCCTGGTAACTCCCTAAGACTTAGGGATATTCTTTGCCCCTGAACTTAGCCAATACAGAAGGAAAGGAAATGTCTGATTCTCCCTTCGTCCTATTGGAGTGACTACTTCCCTTCAGGGGAACCACGCTAACTCTGCTGGGGGACAGTCTGTTCTTGCACAGCCACTATGGAGGGAGAGGGTCCACGTGCCTTTCCCTCTGCCTGGTGAATGGAAGGGCTTAGGCCTCCTGCCCATGACCACTCACAACATCACACTTCTTTTCAGTAACGAAATGGGCAAACGGCACAAACCGCAAAACCAGGGGGTTCATTTTCCCAGTTCATTTCAAGCTTACAAAAGCTGTCTGCATTCGTAAAAAAATAAGAGAGACAGAGAGAGAGAAAGAAAAGCTGAAATGTGGCCACTTTTCCTGCAAAAACTTGGGCCATTTTGAAATGTTATTTTTGAGCAAAACAGTCAATGGTTAGAATTCTGAGATTTTAGTCAGATGAAGATCAAAAATATGAAAGACAAAGCACTCAAATGTATAAAAATTCAAATGTTTGTTTCTTCTAGTGCAAACTGGACCATTTCACAAACCAGTTGGTGAAAGGCACTGGAACACCAGCATGATGGGGCCATAGGTCCAACATTCGGTAAAGTAAAATTGCTTGGCATGAACGTGCAAATGGTTTTTTGAGAGCTTTTGTGGGAAAATGAATATTTTTTCATAACACCAAGTAATATCCTCTGAATTTCAATTATAGTATTCAAGAAAAGTGGAATGATCTCCAAATGCAGATGTCCTAACAAACCCGTTTACTATGCAAAGAGAATACAACTACTTTTGCACTTAATTTTTGAAATTATGTGTGGCTGAATTTCAACCTTGAACTTGGCTATGGACCAAACCTAAGACCAACAGAGAGCCTAAGCTTGTTTTTTTTTTTATAAGACCCAATCCTGCCATATGTTTACCAGTGATATCATAATAGTCTGTGCAATATGCAGTCTGCTGTGGATTTTGCCACAGCTGTCAATAGAGCTCATTCATCATGGACCCTAGATAATTGAAGCACTCCATCTGCTGTTTGGCCAATATTATCAACTGTGATACTTGTGTCAGTAACTTACTAAATAATGGTCTGATCCTGCTTCCACTGAAAAAATCAATGGTAGAACTCCTATTGTCATGAGTGGTAGCAGGATCAGCCTTAATTCACTAGCCTTTCAATTCTGAAATTGTGAATGACTGTCAAATGCCTAGTTTGATATAGAAGGGTGATCTCTGTCCCATCTTGATTAGATTTCAGGACTCATAGCTAGAAGAAAAAAACCACACACAAAATTCAGCATGGCCTGTCGTTATCAAACAGTCTCTACAAACTAATTCAACATAGCACTGTTAATTACAAATTTGCACTAAGGGAAAGAGCAGACAAAATAGAGAAAGACAAAATGTTCTAAAGAAACAACTTATGTCAATCCATTGGCAGTAGCGAAACAATTCATAAATTGGGTGTTCAGTTTAAAGCCATTTAATGTACACTGCTACTAATACTAGCTAGTTCTTATATAGCCCTTTTCATCAGTAGATTTCAAAATTCTTAACAAAGGAGATCAGTATTATGATTTTTTCTCCAGCAAAATACTTTCATTTGCAAGTTCCTTTCTTCCAATTTCTGAATTTTTGCACAAAGCCTATTTTTGTCCTTTCTGAAAAGTAAAGCAACAGGTGCCATTTTTAACAAAGAAGAAAGAAAATGTTGTTGCCCTCCCATGGAAGGGTCCACACCAGAACCTTAGGACAGAACACCCTGGAACTTTGAGTTCAGGTTCAGACCCAGATAGCTGCTCAGACCCCACCTCTAGTCAATCTTTGACTCCCATTGACCTTAATTGGTATTCATTGACTTCCTTGGGAGCAATTTTTTTCCATTTCAGTGAAAATTGTCATAGAGCAAACACCCCCGCCCTCTCATGGAGATTTTACTTTTGTTTTTCCTTGTTCTCAATATTTAAAATAAAAGCCTTTCTGATTTAATATATGTGTTTGCTCTTTGCTTATGCAACATTACAACACTATCCAAATCAAAAATTCTTAGAGATGATCCTGTTCAGGTGTTCAGCAATTCCACTCTCAGCTAAAAACCAGAAAGTGTTAAATGTGCAAAGAGAGAAAATCATTTTGATTCTCTAAAAGAAACAAAACCTTAGTTACAGTTTTAGCCAGAGGCTCATGTTGGTTCATAATTTTATCCAGACTGATCTTTCCATCTCTAAGAAAAACACAGAAAGTAAGGACAACTGTGAATTGGGTAGGTTAGCAATAACTTTAATGCTTTATTGCTTGGTTTTGTATCTGATTCACAAACTAATGGGTAATCTTACCACTGCAAGAGACAGGTCAGAAGGGGCAATTAGGCAGAATGTTGTCCTCTAATGTATTCCTTTAGCAAGACATCCACAGGCTGTATGTTTAATGGAACCACTCTGAAGTCAGTATGCCCTATGAGAAAAAGAGTGAACAACATTCAAGAACTGCGAGGGTTATAAAAAAACAAACAAATACAAAATACAGGGGATGATGCCAGTCTTTTAGAAGTCCCATCTTGATAGAAACAGGCACAAACACTCCTAGACTTTGGAGTGCCAGAAATCAAGATCCCAGTTTTGCATTTTCAACTTCTGTCTACATTTTGACAATACTGTTACGACAGAAGCTGCTATGGAACAATCTACCACTGAGGAGGTCACATTCCCAGGCAGACAGCTATTAAAAAGTTAATAAGAGAGGGTCATCCAAATGTTATAAATATCAAAACTCTTCACTGAAATCTTAACGCCCTAAAAAGGATAGAGAAGGAAGAATCAGCCGCAGGATGTATACCGCAGAACTGGTTTCTTCGTTCCCGCTGACTTTATACTACAAAGAGCCCAGGGGCTTTTTTCTCAAGGGAGCATTTTTTTACCATTCTGGTTTCTCTCTAGATGCAGTAGAAACCAGCAGTACTTGCTGGAGGACACCATCTTAGACCAGCTAAGTGCTGCTGGTTTAGGACCTGGAACAGCACCCTAAGGTGGCAGAAATGTAGCATGGCAGGTTTCCATTGAGGTGACTGGGAAAAGTGCAAGTGATTAGTTACAGTAGTCTGTTGGTTTGTCATCATTGTCATTCAAGGTTGATTTTGGTGGTCCCTTACTGCCTCCTGGACTGCAAAAGCCAAGGTGGCGTTTTTTAATGGTTAAAACAAAATAAAAGGGGAGGTGGAAGAGAGCATTAAAAGTGGTTGGAGTTACTGATTGAAGCTGAATGGAGGTAAAGCCAAGGAACAAAGACACAGGTCTCCAGTGTCAATGGAGACCAGTTCAGACTAGCCCTCAGTAGAGATGGGAGCTCTGCTCATTAATAAAGGTGGGGTTTTGGAAGGGATAATAGCAATCTAACTAAATAAAAAGGTTACCCTGGTGTTGGACACATAATGAACCTCTAACCTATTTCTGTCCTTCTTTCCCCCACTGAATGAAACTAGTCCACAGCCCACCATTCACACCCTACAGCTGTAGTGTGACAGATGTGCAGACCATTAATATCTGCTACTCATTCCAAGTCATTAAACTGAAACTCTGCACAGGAGTGTAAGCTATCACCAGGGGACCTGTGGGTTGGAGGGTTAGTTCATTTTGCTGGAAGAGTCATTCTTATTAGAGACGTAGTAGGGAGGAAGGAGTTCACATTCTGACTAGAATTACACCAGTCTTGCAAAATGCTTGTGAAAATTTACCATCCAAGGCACTAGTTCTCTATGCTGTCCCTTTACCAGGATGGAAATTTCACTGGCCTGTCAAATATAATAACATACCCCAGGTGAACAGGCAATTAGAATATAAAACACTTTTTTAAAAAAACTGTAAAATTAGAGAGCAGCCAGAACTGAAATGTTCCCGTGTCCAGGGGAAGGGGGAGATCCAAGATTTTGATTTGGTCCATTAGAAATAGACTCCGATAGCAAAGTTCAGGTCAGGAACACCAATAGCGCATTGCTAAATGCCTCTATAAAAAGCTGAATGGATGAGTTTGGGTGCAGTGTGAACTTCCTTCAAAGTCTGAGGTGTTCTGATCCAGGTGCTGTAGGTGGATTAAGTGATCTCTGTGCCATTTTGTTAACTTCAGAAAACAACCACTACAGTGGACACTAACTGGCACCTCTGTGGGCAGTTTTATGGGAGGCCAAGGATGGAATGAATGTGGAGACTGAACTCCCTGCGGCACAAACCCTATGCATTGCAGAGCTCAGCTCTGTGGGAGACCCTAACAGGGCATCACACATGAGAGGCTGGGCATGTGTAGGTTAGGAGCCAGGGTAATTTCCACTGTGTGGATGTTCCTATCCTCACCCTATGGTGAAAGGAGAGGGAACAGCAGCGGCTACATAGCAACCCACCCACCCAAAGCCCAGTCAGCTACTAAGGCTAAAGTGCTGAGCTGAATTTGCCCCATAATCACAGCCTATCTTTTAAGCAAAAGTCCCATACCATTAGCATGGGAATAGATGCTCACAGCCATCTCCCACAAACCCAGTCATTATGGCACCCCTCTGCTTTGGGTATCAGAATTCTCTGTTCGTCATTTAAAGGCAACTAGCTTAGCTAATTCTATCAGAGCTGAATTTGTAGGCCTTATATGCCATGAATTCATAGCATTTTTGTAGACTGCATGACATTCCAACAACTGGCTGACTTTATAATGTTGCAAGTGGGTGAGTTTTTGCTCACTCTCTTGCAATCTCTCTGTAAGCAATGCAAGCAGAAGCAGGGCAAGTGTCACAGGCAATATTCAGTGGCAATTCCGGAAACTTTGTTGCTCAGAAGAGGCACTCAGCCAGCAGAGGGGAAAGAGAAAAGCTCATAGCTGTGAGCTTGCACACTTTGTAACAAAAATGCTACTGATGAGGCAGAGAGAGAAATCTGGAGAGGTGACTTTTGGGGGTCACAGAAGACTAGTTTTTGCCAACAAACATGAACACTCACAATCTGATTGTGGCCTCATGCCATTCACTGTTTTATGTGCTATCTCATCAAAATATTTGAATTTTCAATGGCTGGTTTGAAGGCCTACTTGTTGCAATATTATATATCAAACTCCTACAGGTTTTGAATTGTACAGATACAAAAGAAGGGTATTGAGGAAAGCTGGCATTAAGAATTTATATTGTTCTCGATTAACATTTTCCTTCATTCTAAAAATTGTCAAGTGGCTGAAGGTCACTGAGCAACATGGCAAAACTGATGACAGACGGGTGGCCAAAAAAAAAATCACTGGAAAATGAAAATCCTTCATTGTCCAGATTAGAAGGTCACAAATTGCCATTTTAGATTGCCTATTCTAAAGGAGTCCCACTCCGCTTAAGGTGTCAGCTCTTCAAAAAGAAGTATTGTAAATATCGCTGCCATTTACATGATGTCATTTGTGAAGGACTCTGCTGATGTAAAGGTTATTACCCATTTATAAACATACACTATTGTAATCATTAGCACCCTTTGTTCTTCAAAGGACATTTTGTTCAATGGAGTTACATTCAAAACCAACAGAATTTTCTGTAGTCCAATATTAAAGACGCTGTCAACTTAATTTTGGCCCAACATTTATATAAAACCAATAGACATGACAGGTTTTATATACACACACACACACACACACATATATATATTTGAAATCCACTCCTGTCGCTCTAGGAACCCAAAAGCAAAATTGACTGTAAACAAAAAAGTAGCTGATTTCATTTCCCAGGCTGAACAAAATGAGAAAAGTAAACAGCACACATAAGTAGTGGCATGAACATTAGCTATTTTGAATTATTTCACGTTTAATAATCAAGAGAGGCACTAGTAATAAGTTTACAAGATATGCTTTTTAAATTGACGGCATCCCATTACTAAGGTTTTACGTTGGTAGAGAAGAATCCAGAAGCTCTTGTCAAATTATGTAATTCACTCTGTGTTTGTGTGTGTATGTGGTGGGGTCTTTCTGATGACTCCTTAAGAACTGAGGTCCTGTTTGCTCTGTATGGTCAGTGATGATCCCATGGCACTTTTTGTAAGAGCAGAAGTTTTTCCCAGTGACCAAGGCAGAAAAATTCCCATCACAAACTAAGTTATAGTGTGTATTTCATGCCATTGGCTGCACTTCAATGGCTTTTCATGTATATTATTTGTAAGACACTTTTGGATTTTTCAGAATGAAAGGGGCTACGAAAATGTAAAAGGATTCATATTACTCTACATACTATGGACCGGTTCCCACTGGAGTCAGTGTCAGAACCTCCCAATGACTGCAGTGGAAGCAGGCCTCGACCCTGTTTACAGGGATCACGTCACTCACTTCTGGGTAGCACACAGCAACCATCTGAACCAGCACCCATCCACAGAGGCGACGTGCAGAATAGGTTCTCTAGCTGAAAATGCAAAGAGCATTTTAGATGTGTGGAATATAATTTTACAGATGAGAATTCCTCCAACACGCTATTACAGAACGGCATCTTTCAGAGCACAGTTCATCAGCATCTTGGTGGTATTAACCATCAAAAACAATGACATATTGGTTCACTACTGACTCATAACAAGCTGCTTCCTTCTTATTATTAACCATGTTTATTACAATAGTGCCTAAAGATCAATCTCGAATGGGACCCATCATGCTAGGTACTGTAGAGGGCCTCTGCCCCAAAGAGCTTATAATCTAAAGAGACAAGACATACACAGCGTGTGGGAAAGGATAGAACACACGAGCAGAGTGAACAATGTGATGGCAGCAAATGGCATGTTAGTGTCAAGATTTGTTTGTTTATTTATTTGGTTGGGGGTGGGTTTACTTAGGAGGTGATCAGCTGAATGGAAAGAAAAGGATGGGAAGAGGGTGAGGGGGACAGGGCAGGGGAGAAGAGGGTAGGAGGACAGGTGTGGCATGAATCTGAGATGAAGAGATTGTGAAGGATGGGGAGGGAGAGGGTTGGTGCAAGCAGCCAATCAGTACAGGCACAGAAAGGCCAGTCAAAACTGGAAAAAGTTCTCTAAGTGTCCAGAGGTCCCTGCTTTGGCTGCCTCCTGAATTACCCAAAGTATCACCTTCAACATCTTGGTTTTCCTTGGAAGTCTTCCATGCAGGTATAGGCCAAACCATGACTGGCTTAGGGTGTGATCCAAACTCCATTAAAGTCAATGAAAAGACTTCTATTCACTTTGAATCATCTTGGATCAGGCCCTTAGTTTATGAGACTGTTGTATGGCTATCCTTAATAGTATGGAATTTTTAACAGATTTTAAAGTATTTTGTTCATTGTTTCTCTACAAGGTACCTCAATAATACAATATTTATATGCATAGGAAACATGACTGATTCAGGATACTTCACATTTAAATGCTGCTCTTCCTACTTTTCCCTTTAGAAACACACTTACAAAGCTGTAATCAGCAGCAAGTGAACCAGATCATATAAAATAACAACCACTGTCATCTGAACCCACTGAGAACCCAATTTTTCCTAACAGGTTAAAGATCATATATTTTTAAAAATCATTTTAAAATGTTAAGTCTTTGTTACCGATAGCACCTTGTGTTATTCCGGGTGACTCCTTTATAACACATTTGCTTTTCACCATTAATAATGTGTTGTAATGTAGCAGTGAAGCTGATCAGCTCTTCACATTGTCCAGGCTGATTGAAGTGAGTTTCACTTTCTAGTTCTCATGCCCTAGTGCTATGCTGTGATGTTTGGGATGTGGATTTGCTGGAGAAATCATGTGTTCACAAGATTTCCAGACAATTTCTGAAAACTAGGGAGGTTTGGATAGTTTATATCAACGTGGGATAAACATCTGTGCCCCCCAGAACAGAATCCAAACACTGTGACTTTCATGGTCTCTCTGTCACCATCTATAACATTTGGATGGTGAGAATATTCTATGCAGGTTCCTCCCTTTAGCAGGGTAAAATTGATTCCAAGCTCTGTAGTTGCCAACAGGACAGAGTGCAATGACTGTATCTTTGTGCTTTCTGAATTAAATCAACTAGTCTTCAGAAACACTTCAGTCGGCTGTTTCTACAGACTTTTCCATGGCACTTGTGGTATCTGAGTACTGCACATATATGAAAAGTTTTATCCTTGCAACATTCCTATAAGGCAGGGGAGTATTATTCTCATTTTACAGATGGGGAACAAGGGCACAGAGTGGTTAAGTGACCTACCAAAGGTCATAGAGAATGTCTGTGGCAAAGCCAGATCTTCTGAGTCCCATTAGGCAAAAGACCATCCTTTGGAAGACAGATAAATATTTTAATTACACCTTGTCTGTACAGGGAGGTTGCACCAGGTTAACTTAAATTGTTTTTTAAGCTGATGCCGTTAAACCATTGCAAAAAACTGTGTGGACTCTCTTATTTCAGTTCACGAGTGGTATATTTCAGGTTAGCTGAAATCTGTTCCTAAATAAGAGTGCCCATGTGGTCTTTGGTGTCAGCTTAAGTCTACAGTTTGAATTCACATCTTCAGTTGTACTGGTGCACCTTTCTCACGTGGAATAGCCCTGAGACATGGACCTGAGCTGAAAAGTTCAGATCTGGATCTGATCTTCTGTGAAATTCAAAGGTATTCAGATGTGGGGATTTTGAACCACCCAGTGATAAACAAAAGAGCTTCAAAGTACAGATCTGTAGCAAGCCCATCTCTAATTTTCATAATATTAATATTCTCAGTACAACTATCCTGTCAAAAGGTATTTTTAAGAACACTAGAGGTTTTTTGACCAATCGTATGGGGTTTTGGTTTTTTGTTGTTTTTTTTTTTACTAAAGAAGCAGTTTAATTGGTTTGAATTCCTTCAGGGTCGATTCAGAACACAGCGACATGGAGGATTATACCCACAGTACTTATGTTACTTTTCTCCACAATAAACATTATGAGTGAGTTAGCTGAGAGTCTGTACTTATAGCTGTAACCTACTATTGACATGTGTATAAGTTACAAGAGGAGGACCTCTATCCAGTTACTATGTAATGTTCTATCAGTGAAATTTTTAGGATTTTTGAACAGTGTACTCTGTATATGGCAACTGCTGGTTAGTGTTTGCCTATTCTTCGCTGCCTAAGGACTCTGGTTTTGTCTTAAGGGTCCACGTAAGGTCAACTTCCCACCCCCCAGCAGTGTCATAGAAAACTATGCTGAAGGTGGAGGAAATGCCTCCCTTTACTAAGCAGCCAGTGTTGATAAAACAGCTCTCTGTTAGAATAGCTTTCTGGGCAAACAGTGAGAAGGTTTACTCATTCAAACAAAGTTAAGAGTGAGCAAATTCTCTTAAAGATGTACCTCTGTCTGAAATCTTTGTTTCATTTTTAGTTACTTGATAGAAAGTACAGATAAAGACAAGTAAGACCTTCCTCCAGAAAGCCTCTGTGCTTGTGACAATGTTTCTTTTGTGTATAACAGAGGAGCATTAAAAAATATCCTCGCTATTGTATTAACGTCCTGGGAGAAAACATGTGATGAGAAAAAATAAACAACCATTGTTAAAGACTTTTTTACATATACGAGTTATCATTGTTTTCTCATTCTTTCTGAAAGAAGGACAGCACAAAAAATATAAACTCTTCATCCTGACCTAGTTTCAATGAATTTGATACCAATGTGTCGTTTTGGGGAAAGTGATCAAAGGTCAACGGTGGCTAAGGAACTGTATGATTTGAAAACATGTGATTGCTATTACAGCATGAAATCTGTAGATCATTTTACTACTGCTACTATTTGTTTGTTCATTCTTCTTTAGATTGTGGATGGTATCCAGACAAATCTTTCATTAAGCACTAACAATACACTTGTACGTTAATAAAATAAGATTGTGGAGACAGAAGGCCCTGACTGGGAAGACAGGATCCAATTTCCATATGCCCACTGAATGCTCAAGGAGTTTTTATCTAAACTTCAGGGCAGCTTGGAACCATCTTTCCCAAGCAGATCTGAATCAAATATTGAATCAGAACCCTTTAAACTTTGGATCTAGACACAGGTAAAGAACCTGTGCCAGGGAACTACACCCTCAATGTCTCCATGGATGGGACCTCTGAAGTGGGTTCCTACAAAGGAATGCAGAAGGAAGGAAGGGGATGTGCCACACATAAATAGTGACATAGCCAGGAGGGGTCTGTTCACAGCACATGTTTGCATAAACCAGAAGAGCACGGGGTTGGCAGAGTCCACTACTTCCACTCCAGCAGTAGCCAGCAGCAGGCCAGGCTTCACCTTTCTGCCATATTCAGGATTGCATGCTCCATCTCTTCTGAATTAGGTTATAGTTTTGTTCCAGCACAGCCCTTCCCCTCAGGCTTTGTTTTTCTCCAAGGACTGAGCCCTCTCTAAAATGATTTAAGCTAAATGGTGTTCAGCAGAACTATGTGGAAGGCTGCCCTGTTCTCTCTTTGTGGGCCAAATCCTTAAATGCCATACAACACATAAGTAAGCAGGCTCATCCATAGCCTGGGAATGGGGGGGCACCGAATCCTTCCCTGGGCCATGATACTTTTGGGAGACATTTCATGGCTGCTGCTTCAGCCTTGGGGCTGAAGTGGTATCTGTATCCCCTGCATTCCCCTTTTGCTGTGTGCATGCGTGGGTGCATGGGCCTGTGGATCCATGTGGTTGCAGTTACAATAGCATGTTTTCACTACTTCCTTGCTCAATTCAGACCTCAAATCCCCCTCCACATTTCTATAAAGTCAATTTGGCACACTCGGTACAGAATTCTGTGCACACTCTCCAGTACCACAGCAGTTCTGACATGTTAAGGGCCTTTCTCAACCATGGGAGAAGTTTAGGATTTTGCATATTTTTTGATTGAATGGGTTGTTATGGGCCCCTCCCCACATGTAACATTTTCCCTGACAAGCAGAGCCCTAAACACGTACCTGTTTAATCAAAATATAGCCACTGTTGAAAAAACCAACACAGACCCCTGGAAACTTCATCATATTCAAGAAGCAGAAGATAATTCTGGAAAGTAGCAGTTAAAATGAGTTAGTGCCTTCAACCACAGTGAAAGCCATAGATACTCTGAATGTAAACAAACCATTTTTGCCCCTCACTGAGGCAACAATTCAGCATCTATCCCTGTGCTCAGTACATACTGAACTGGAGGCTTACATGTTAGTGCAGCGTCAAAGTTTTTATGAATAAAGGTTGTGTGCAGCACTTTCCATTTCTTTGCTTTGTCTGTCACAAGTGACGGCTGTTCTTGACAGAAGGGAACTACTATTTGCATAGAACATCTTGCTTATTCTAACACATAAGCAGCCTCCTTATGTCGTGAGACAAAAAGCATCACAACTGTTATAAATCTTCTGAAACAAAGATCAGTGTGAAAGCCAATGGATATAATTATCTAGTGTATGAACCTTAACTACATAAGCAACACGACCACGTCATACAGAGACAGAGCACGCCAAAAATCCTGGAACTTCACAGAAGTTTGAATCTGGATTGGTGTTGAGATCTGTGTTCTATGGCTCAGACTTGTCTCCAAGGATTGTCTGAATATACCGAATTACAGTGGTGTTACTGTGTGATTGGTCCTCAGAATAAGCTGTGATATATCACTATGTAACTTGGATATTAACTCATGCTGCTAATTTAGATAGATACACTAAGAGTGAAAATGAAATTTAGCCTTGTTTATTTCGTGAAGGACAGATGCCCATACTGATTTCTTTAAATCTATAAACAGGCTTTGATACCACTGACTACCAGATTTTGTTGAATTGGCTGTGGACTCTCAATTAGTGGACAGGATTGCCTTTGCGTGTTTCTGTTCTGTTCCAGAAAGAGCCCAGAGAGTGGTAGGCAGTAATTGCTCATTTTTCCCGAGGGGCAGATATGGTTCCACAGGATTCTATTCCTTCAGCTCAGCTTTGGCAGCTCTAAGGTAAGTAAGCTGTTCAGGTATTGCTCTCTTTTATCAAATCCGGGTGGAATGCTATCTTTGATCTCCAGCATGTGGAGGAGATAGGGGCTTGGGTGAGAGCAGCCTTCAACAGAGTTGATCAATTACTGTTAACAAGACTTATCTGAAATGGATGGCAAAGTATTACCGTGACTTCAAGCATTCCTCTTAGATAGGACTTGGAGTTAGGCATGATGGCCTCAGTAGCTAGCACTGCCTGAAAGCCCTCCCTTGTTGAATTCCACAGGGATCAGTATTGTTCCCTCCTTCTCTCCAATCCCTACATGAGACCATGTGGAAAGTCTGGGAGGCACACTGGACAACTTATCCCAAAAACAGGCTGACCAAACCCAGCTTTGCATCTCCTGCTCAAAAGACGCCATCAGCTTTGTCAAAGATAGCACAACGCCTGCAACAGATCAGCACTGGTTCAAACTGAACCCAAGTGAGACTGAGGCAATGCCAGAGGGAAGGGAAAACACCACAGAGCTAGCCAAGATGCTGACCTGTTCCTCCATTGAGGGCATCTGCCCATTATTCATTAGCATGGTGTGAAGTTCTCACTCATAGCTGATGGTGGATACCCAGGTAATAAATGTGGTTTAAAATGCCTTATTCTGCTTCCAGCTTGCCTGGAGACTCAGCCCCTTACTGCCAGAGGAGATGCTAATAACAGAGATCCACGTACTTGTCAGCTCCAGAGAGAATTCCTATCTCTCAATGTAGCTTGGGATGAAGGAGAAGGTAGCAATACAAGAATTCTAAATTGTACAGAATGCAGCAATCTGTCTCCTTACGGGGGAAAAACACCCTGGACACAGCCCACGAGTGCTCAGCACTTTCTGCTAACTCCCACTTTATTTCTGATGCCAACTCAAGGCCTTGAACAAGTGGGGTCCAGGCTACCTCAGAGACCCGCTAGCCATTCACAACCCACTGAGACAACTGCACTCCAATGGGGCAATGCAGCTAATTATACCTAGGAGGCCTTTGACTATAGAATGACCTACCTGAGAAGAGATTATGCAGCCCTGTCAGCCATTTGCAGAGCACTGTGCACAACACAAAGGATTATTACAAAAGCCTTCCTGCAACGACTGAACACAAGAAATTGCAGCTACAACAAACCACCTCCCAGTAACACGTGCTGAGGAGCTAGGGGAGAAAGAGTAAAGTCCATGATAGACAACACTCTGTAAGTACTAATGTCTGTGTTTGGTGACTGGACACTCCACCTGATGACCGCTCTTGAAATAATTTAGATTTGAGACTGGTTGAGGCTCAGTCTAGGTAATGTTTGCAGGCTGAGGGAAGCTGTATAGCAAAATGGTGCCTGCCCTCTGACCAAGTGAGCCTGCCCTCTTTGTCAATGAGGGTCACAAATTTCAGGGCACTTTTGGATGCCAGATTGCACCTGTATTTGGCATGATGACTGCAAATGTTTGGCTCTTACATGGATATTGCTATGGTGACCTGTGCCTTTGTGAACTCCAGACTGCCTTACTGTTACCTGTCTACATCAGTCTACCCTGGAAGGCCACTCAGATGCACAGCTACTGCGGAATGCAGAGCCTCCTCGCTTTGCTGCCCTACCTTCAGTGAGCGCATTACATTAGTGCTCCAAAGAGTGAGTTGTCTCCCTGTTTGCTTTAGGTGTTATTATTGCTCTTTGAGAGAAAGAGTTTTAAAAGCTGCCTTGCTTTTCTGCATCTGCAAATGGTGGGCACAGTTCTGCACTTGCCATTATTTGTTGATTGAATTACTCTCACTCAGGCATCTAAGTACCTTTTCTGTGGCAGCAGTTGGGTAACAGGAAATGGCATCCATTTCATTCAGTTCTTTGTACTCTCAAAACTGAGAGGACAAAAAGAGAAGCAGGACTGAGGTCCGTTCAGACACAAAATTCAGACCCTCTAGCCCTATATGGTTGAAATCATAGATACCTTGTCATTGCCTCTCTTTCAGAGCACTGGCATAGCAGGTGAGTTCAGTTTATATGCTCTTGCTTACAATCCTTAGTTTTGAATGTCTGAAGGTGGTGACAGGCTGTTCTCAAAGGAAATTTCACAATAGAATTCACTTCCCTTGTTGATTTGTTGGAGCCCAGGCCCATTGACTTTCAAGTCACAGTGAAAGACCTTTCTCAGGAGGGATATACCCCTGCTTGCTTCTACTTGCAAGATTTAGGCACTTAAAATTTAGGTTGACATAGCTAAAACATTCAGGGGTGTGAAAAATCTACACCCCTGAGGATTGTAGCTATGCCAACCTAACCCCGAGTGTAGATTCACCTAGTTCAATGGAGGAATACTTCCATCAGTTTAGCTACCATTGCTCAGGGAAGTGATGTTCCTACAACAACAGAAAAACCCCTTCTGTTGCTGTAGGCTGCAGCTACACTATGGGATTATGCCGGCATAGCTACTTACCTGTGCTATGTTCCTATAGTCCCCTGTAGTGTAGATGTATTCTCGGTATCTTTAAATTTAGTTTGAGGTTAGTTATCTAAGTGTGTATGTGGTTTTTAAGTAATTTAGGTGCAAGTACTGAAGATACAATATGACGGGTGCATTTTTAAAAATAAATAGGCCAGATCCTCAGTTGATGTAAACTGGCATGACTATTGATTAAAGCGGAGCTACACCAATTTACAGCAGCTGAGAATCTGTCCCAATGAACGTAGACTGTGCAATACACAGGGCAAAGATAAAATACCCCACCTTAAAATTGTACTTCTCCTTGTAGTAATGCAACAGTGGTAAGAAACTTTTGGCTTTAAAGAACTCTGACATAATTTATATTGTATTAAACTGCCCTCTGACTGAGCAAGTCAGTCAACTATAAAGAATAAAAGTCAATACATTAAGAAAGAAAGAAAGAAAGAAAGAAAGAAAGAAAGAAAGAAAGAAAGAAAGAAAGAAAGAAAGAAAGAAAGACTGCAGCCCTCACCATCTGCAGTAGTCACAGTATTTTTTGATATTTAGCATGGGAAGTGCCACTGTCAAGATGCCAAGTGTTGAATTTTTAATGGTGCCTATTGTATCTACTTGAAAGACTTCCCCCACCATTGGTCCCAATCCTGTGATCTGATCCATATAAGTAGACCTTTGTGGACCCCCTATTGACTTTAATGGGACCTCAAGTGGTCATTAGGGCCAACCTGTGCATTTGCAGGATCACCACCCATTGTTTGTAGTGGTATAAGGGTGGCTCCTGTCTGCTATGTGAACTGTAAAACCCGCCAAAATGTAACTATGTTGTTCAGAACAGCAAGAAATTTGAGAGATTTCTGGTCTATATTGACAGCAAAAAATATTTTCAAATACTTACATTTCCTGCTCTGACACTATTTCAGCAGGTTGATGGAGTTCCAGGGTCTTGTTGTACACTTGTGTTGTTTTAAAGACTGCACAGTGTACTAATTCCCCTTCAAAAGAGAAATCCAATTTCAACATAACCTTGTTTTTTAAAAAAGAACATGGAAAATAGTAGTAAATTTCATTTTGGCTCAACTAATGTAAAAAAAATGCTTTTAAAACAAATTAATGTCATCTTCTAACCACAATGTCTGGACGTGCTGACAGAGTCTGCCAATGTCCCCTATACCCTAAGAACAATAAACATATATCTTGAAAGAAGGATTAAAATAAAAGGCCCAACCCTACTCCCATTGAAATCTACCCAGCAGAAACATTTTTGATGCACTGAGCAAACACTGTGGTTGTTGGGTCCTCAAAAATTCTGTATTAAGTTCTGTCTCTGGAGAGGTGCTTAAAAATTCATAATACTGTGTATCTATTGATGTATTTAACGGAACTCTGGAGTAAGAAAGTAGAACCCTCCAATACTGTCAAGATAACACTGCCAAATTTTCCTTTGGATCTATACACTTCCAGATGAAAAACTGAGTTCCCTTGGGAGAATAGATATTATAGTTGGAGATGACAGCTTGGATCTCTATTGTGAGAAATTATTCATGAAATTAGCAATTCTTCCCTTTTAAGGTAAGAAGGTGAAATATTACATCTTCACTCATATTTCCTGCAATAACCTAATCTGCAGCTCAATATAACAGGACATTTATCAACAAGAACTAATTTAAAGGTTAGTTAGGTAGTATAACAAAAAATAGTGCATAGCTGCTTGAAAGTGAACTTGCAATGAATACCAAGTACTAAGATAGTGCGTATCAAGTTTAGAGCCTCTGAGATGAGGCAGTTAGACATATGCCTTGTGGGGCTCTCTCACTACATAGCTAGCCTTTCTCCTGCTCACAAACCGCATTAGAAGAGCTTTGGCTTCACTACAGAGTTGCAGTGACTAGCACACCATGAAAAAAAAAAATCCCTCTTCTGTCTTCTACACTAATATCCGATTGTCGATAACTCATTCAGTTGTTAGGACATTGGACTGACATGGGAGTAAGTCGTGCACTGTGACTGAAATACTCCATTGAGAGCTCCAATGTCAAGCATGCAGCAGACATAAAAACACAAGTTAAGCACTTTTTCGGAGTGTGGAAGAAACAAGCAAACCTTCCGTTAAGCATTTCTCATGCCCTCCTGCTTTTCTGGTTACTCTGAGTTCTCCTGGCCCTCTGGCATGTGCGTTACACCAGCTAAGACTCATTTAGATTCCCTTCATCTCAGAAGCAGGGAGCCAAAGTGAGAGGTATCAGAGGGGTCGCCGTGTTAGTCTGGATCTGTAAAAGCGGCAAAGAGTCCTGTGGCACCTTACAGACTGAGCTGATGTTTAAGGGATATAAGTTACATGTAAGTAAATGAGTGTGAATCTAAGTCCAAAGGGAGTCCCAGCTGGTCTAACGTGCAAGTTTAATCAACTCAGACTCATCTCTGAATTTGACCCTCAGTTTGAAGATTCTAGACGCAGTCATTTCCTGAATCCTGCAATTCCTCTAAGCTCTGAACATTGGGCATTTAATATCTCACCCGCACACGCATATACACCATATCCAAACAGATGAATATCCAGCTAGTGATTTTGCCTGACAGCCAAGAGTTCTTTTTCATGTTCTATATTTCAGTTCATGCTGTGGGATTTTTCACCTTCACCTTGCACAGAATAAGTTCTTTAGCTCAGGTATGCTAAAGTTATCCAGACTTTGGAACAGTTTGAGATAAAGACCAAGGTCAAAACTTTCAAAAACATCAGCGTGACCCGAGTGCCTAAATGACCTAATTCTTTATTGAAAATGAAACAGAAGTGCTTTTGAAAATTTTACTCTTAAGGGCCCTGCAATTTCAGGTGGCCATAAATCATATAAATCTGTTATAATGGCTTATCATAAACAACCTTAAACCATCACAGAAGGAACATTTTTCTCCACTCCAAAGTTACAGTGCTATTTAATAATGAGGGGTCTATTTGACCCAACATTTGTAATAGTTACCCCAAGTAATGTCATTGCACAACTACCCCCCAAAAGCACAATCAGAATCATACAATCACCTTGACAAACAAGAAACTACATAGGTTTCAGAGCAGCAGCCGTGTTAGTCTGTATCCGCAAAAAGAAAAAGGAGGACTTTTGGCACCTTAGAGACTAACAAATTAATTTGAGCATAAGCTTTCGTGGGCTACAGCTCACTTCATCGGATGCATGCAGTGGAAGATACAGTGGGGAGATTTTCTATACACAGAGAACATGAAACAATGGGTGTTACCATACACACTGTAACGAGAGTGATCAGGTAAGGTGAGCTATTACTGTGACTTAACCCAGATGTCCACCATGTATTCCCTGCTCCTCCCAAACATAGCTTTAGGATGCTGTCCTCCTTTACGAACCCTGTGGTCTCATAAAATACCACATGATGACCCAAAAGGCAAACCTCCATTCACATACATGACACAGACATGTCTACAGGTTTGTTTCCCAGTAGTCTGCAAAGATGATGTTTAGCTTTAGGAATAAGGCAGTAGTATAGCGAGGAAGAAAAAGGTAGCAGGTACCGTTTGGATTTAAAGTCTTCCTCTGCACAAAGTGCTTGAAAATAGGAGGTATTGCCCCTGGTTTGCACCGGCACAGATAACTTTCCATTACCACTAAGCGTTTGCAACACCACCTCTGAGGTATCTGGGCCTTTCTATCCAAGGAGCTCAAAAGATGAATGAGTTTAGCCTCATAACACTTTTATAGTTCCCCTTTTACAAATGAGAGAACTAAGAGTCCCAGAGAGATTCAATAACCCCGTGGCAAAGGCAGGATTAGAATTTGTGCCTCCTGACTCCCAGGCCTAGGTCTTTACCTACAAGACCATCCTCACATCCCGCTGTTATAGCTGGAGAATTATGATTTACACAGGCCTTGGACGAGCCACAAATTATAATTGACTTCAGTTTGACGCAGGACACATGGTATTTATGAGGGCACATTGCACTGGGGTGCTGAACGGGAGAAGTCACGGCAGCACAGGGCAGCTTCTACTTGCATTACGAATATGTCCTCCCACTCCGCATTTGTCATATGGCAACATGTCACACAGTGCTGGTTTTATGTCTTTCCCCCACGCACACACCCCTACTCTGATTTCCACCCCTATTTTGACCTTTCTCCTGCCCATCAGAAAGTCCACTGGGTTGCCGGATGGTATCAAATCAGGACCCAAACATTTTGATGACAAGATTTTTGGTGCGCCCACGGACATGTCTCTTCCACTAAATTTGACAGGTGCAGAACAGGGATCTAACAGATTTACATGGCCCATCATACATAAATGGGTCAGTTACCAGGTTAGGAAAAGTAAGAGAATCTTTAGAATTTTTTTTAATTCATATTATGCAGTCACATTGCTATTGTCTTGCACTATTTCTGACTTTGTAGCAGACCAATGAACAAAGCCATCTCTACTGTAACTTCATTGCATATAAGGAAGAACACTAGGGAAGAATTTGGCCCAGTGTTCTTTCATTCATATTGCACTCCAAAACAATGAGTCATAGTTTTAACTAGCGATTTAAACTTTAAAGAAAATTAATATCATGGGCCAGATCCTCAGCTGGTGTTAGATAGCACAGCACCACTGAAGTAATTTACACCAGCTAGGGTTCTGGTCTCACACGTATACATTTACCTTAGCCAGAGCTCACTACGTTAAAGAAGCCCAAATCTGTCATAGAAATATATAATTGCACTTTATCTTGAGGAGCCATTTATAAATAGTTTATAAAAGGTTAATAACTTGTTGATGTTACATAAATGGTAACTCAGTTACCAGTCTCGGTAAACCAGTCCAACAGGTTTCTTGTAAATATGGCTTATAAGCATCTATGCCACCTTCTGCTGATGTGCTTATAACCATCTCTAACACAATACTCATGTCTGTAATATGCATATAAAATATCAATCATTTATTAACCCTTCATGAAGTATTTATAAACGTAACCTTAATACAAAGTGTGACCAAATAGATCCTTTCTGAGGTATTTCATTCTGGAAATATAAACAGGAAGTTAAAATGAATCAATATTACTATTGCAGAAACATGTGAAAGAGCTGGTTTGTAAACTGTATACAGTTATGTATAAAAAAAATTCTGAAATCACCACTGCCCGCTTCAGATAAAAAAATCTGAAAATGAGAAATTTTAAATATATATTACTGAATTCCAAATTTAAACTATTTTGTTCATATAGATCTTTAAAAAAAAACTATTAACGTGTCCCACACATACATGTTTCCGTTATTTTAAAAAGTATTTGGCTTTCCTGGAAAATTATTTACTCTACGGATAATAATGAAAACATCAACACAAACATGCATATTTTTTTATAAGTAACTGAAGGATAGGGCCAAATTCTGCTCTTAGTTACAACAGGGTAACAGAAAACAAAATCTGGGCTCAATGTATTAAAATAGATACATTACATTCCACAGAAATTTGGATTGTAGCAGCTGTGCTCAATCCAACAGTTTTAAGAAAATGTGGCTAGTGGTTTTTTGTTTTGTTTTTTCTCTTCTAAATTAACTTTAACTGGATTCAGTGGCCAAAAAGTCTAACATAATTTAAGCATCTTTAAAAAGAAACAAACGGATGGATTAAGTTGAAAGCTTTTCTGCAACTAGCATTTCATAGTAAGCAGTAAAAGACTTTTGCATATGTTTTTATAGTACTGTATTATCTACAAAGGCATATACCAGGCTCTCTTAATCTCTGACTGTTAGTAAGACAGGAAACGTTTTAATTTTTCAGAAATACTTTTTGTACTATATAACATTGTCCGAGGATTACCTGGGCTTGATTGTTTAATCATTTCTTTAAAACAATGCAAATGGAAGGCAAAGTTATTTTGATCATCACCACAGGCTGAAAGGCCTTGGCTGAGATTTCATACCAGACAATAGAAGAAAGACTGCAAAGAGATAACAAGGAAAACATGATTAAATCACAGAAGTGACATAAAATCAATAGAAGCAGCCAAGGATCAATAATTCTTTGCTCTGAGTAACAGTCAGTAGAGCTTGTACTCATTTTCAGATTTCTTCAAGATTATTTCCTGTTTGATTTGAGGGAGAGAGAGAGACTTTCTTGAGAACTCTTCTCTTTTAGTGTTTTTATTAAGAGTCTTCATTTGTACATATTTATTGCTGAATGCATTAGCTACTGTCACTTTGTTTGCGTTGGTTTCTAAAAAGACCATCAGTAACAAAGTAATATCAATGTAGGGTGATTATTGAAGAAAAGTTGATGTGACTTAGTAAATGTATTAAAGAATTTAGGAATTTCCAACTTTTCACATATAGATGAAATGTAAGCAAGTATCATTGACTTCTGTATTTAGAATGTGCCAGCTTACTGTATTAGAATTTATTTCTGAACACTCAGATGACATTGGCATTGCATTAACTCAACAAATTCTGAAGGAGAATAGCAAAACGAGTGATATTTGCTGTCAGGGAATCGAAAGGATCCATTACATATACTCTGGGAAAAAAACAAGGGCACCAGACAAATTGCATTTTGTAAATTATCTAAATTGTAGCAAAACAACACAAATAAACGGAGTCTGTTTTTCAGGCATTGCTGCAAATGCGTACTGCAAAACAATGCAAACCTCCACCA
Source organism: Eretmochelys imbricata (assembly GCF_965152235.1). Lineage (NCBI taxonomy): Eukaryota > Metazoa > Chordata > Testudines > Cheloniidae > Eretmochelys > Eretmochelys imbricata. Next base: position 250,834,752 of record NC_135573.1, read on the forward strand.
CACTCCAGTGGTATAGACAGTACAGATGTAAACTGTAATCCATCATTGATCTATACATGGAACAAAGGCAGTATATGGCCCTAGGTTTGCATTTGCAATTAACATAAAGGCTATGGGCCTGATTCTCATTTATACTACGGCCTACACTGTTCTGACAGGGTAAAGGGCTTTAAATTGTGTATAAAATACCCAGTAATCCCAGTGCTGGGCCAGATGCTCTACTGGTATAAATTGTCATCGCATTAATAATGTCAATGGAGCTATGCCCCAGTACTGACAACCCCCAAGGGTTCAAAAATCATGAGACAGACCTCCAAAATCACAAGATTGGCTCATGAGAATTTTTATTTTTAAGAATTCATTTTGGGATCTTTTAACCTGAGGTCTGGTTTTTGAACTTTCAGGGTACACTCCAGGCATGTTTTCAAGATGCTCCCTGCAATTATGAAGGCTAGAAACTGACTTTTTGATTTTATAATAACGTTGAGATTTTCACATATTCAGCTGACTTCAGGAGCTGGTGCTTAAAGAGAAACACCCAGTGTGAAATCCTGGCCCCATTGTAGTCAACAGGAATTTTGCCATTGGCTTCAATGGGGTCAGGATTTCACCTCGAATATCAGGAGACCTGCAATCGAAATAATGTGAGCGGGCAACACTGAGCCTCTTGACCCCAGCTGAGAGTCTGGCCCAGACAGTTATTCAGTCAAAAAGAGCAAAGACTGGGTCTGATTCGCCACTGTGCTCCCCTACATTCACTTCAGAGTAGCCTCACTGATTTCAGTGGAGTTACACCAGTGTGAAACTGGAGTAATGAAGCAGTGAAACAGGCCTCAAAGGGCGCGCACACATACACACACACTTTATTTATAATAATCCACTAAAGCTTCACATCCTGTCCATCAGACACGCACTTAGGCCTGGTATCAGGCACATTTAGGAAACATTAGTACCAGTATCAGATTTTAGCTAAAGTTTAACACAGCTGGAAAGCAAAGGTGCTCAGTCTGCAGCTCTTCAGCCACATGAGAGAATTTGGATTTGATCAATGAGCTTCCCGTTGTCCCTAGTTCTCAGGCTGACTGAAAAGAGCATCGATCACAGGAACATTCCCTGGGTTTGTGTCAGGCATAAGGAGCATGGATGTCACATCACTGTGGGTACCCCAGAAGAGCTTGCTGCAAAGTGAGACCACCAGGATTCTTTCAGTCCCTGAGTAGGAAGCTTGCTGCAAAGGAAACGGACTACATCCAGGCAGTTATAAGTCTTCCAGTGAGGATCTGCTGATCTGGTAGAGACCAAAAAACAAGCACATAAAAAGGGTCAGGAATGACCCCCCCCCGGGCACAAAGCCCTTGTCACTCGAGCTGGGCGACATTTTTCAGCTGAAATTTTATGTCAAAAATGCAGATGCTAGTCGACTAAAACATTTCATGATTGTGTGTTGATTTTGGTGAATTGGTTCAGTCAAAAAAGAGAAAATAAATTGGAAATGTCAAAACGAATCATTTTGACATTTCCAAAATGAAACATTTTTATTTTGGGGTCTAGGATCACAAGGGGATTTGGTTGCTATTGACAAAACTGAGGAGGGGGCACAGCGACATGCCTCAGTAGACTGATGATGAGGGAACTCACCTGGGATGTGGGAGACCCATGTTCAAAGCAGGACGCCTAGGAACAGCCAAGCCTGGAGAGAAAGCTTGAGGGGAACTTTGTTATTGTTAATTTCTGCATTAATAAAACCAAACCCTAGGAAGGGAGGTTGCTTGCACTCTACTTAGTGTGTGGATTGTGGTGTAGAACAGGTTAGGAAATGCACCTGCTTACCACCATAAAATGGGACAAGAAAAAGTAAAAGGCAAAAGGAAGAGAAACGAATAAAACGAAAGAAAGGCGAGAAGAGACCATGAAAAGAAGAGGAACGCACAGAGGAGGAAGCGCCAACACAAAAACAAAGATGGAGGAGAGGACAGAGAAACAGATGACGAGAAGTCCCAGCATGTCATTCGCTATGAGGACAATATATCCAACGAGCTATCCAAGAACATTCATCTTCTTCTCCGATGTCTATGAGGAGCAGCACAGGAGTGCCGAGCAATATGATCCACAGCATGGAAGACACTTCGAGCAGCTAACCCAAGCCTCATAAGGGGGGGAAATAGAAAAGTACCAATGAGAAATCCTCCCTTCATTCAGTAGCCAGGAGTCAGGGGGGAAGAGGTAGAGACAAGAGAAATGCCTGCCCACCCCTAAAACCAGGAAAAAGGGAGAAACAACTTCTGTGCTGAAAAGCTGAAGGGGAGGGACATAGAGCTATAAAATAATCATAGCAGAATGGCCTGGCAACATGCTCTGGACTTTAGTATTCAGGTGTAACAGCATTAAGTCATTAGGCTGAAACACCATAACCTACTGAAGCAACACCATGGGGACACAAGCATGGTGCTACAGCATCATGATATCAAGCTATAATTATTTGGTAGCTCTCTCTGGCTACACTGACTGGTGAAATGGCAAACCTGACCTCAGCTGCTCTGAAATATGTGGCTATTTAGGAAAGTTATGTAAATTCAACAGCACTTATGTTCTAAGAGTTTGGCATTATTCCTATTGCTATATACTGATATGCCACTTTTTCTTTCAATATAAATCTATTGTTATGGGTTAAATTGTTAAAGTTAGGTGCTCACATTAGCGTGCATCTATTTGCACTGCCTAATTTGTGCAACGCTAATGAGGTGTTCAAGGAAATCAGATGTTTGCACATGCACAAGGGCACTTATACCTGGCCACATGCATGAGCAAACAGTAAATTTGCAAGTACACATTAGGTATTTTACATGCATAAGTGAGGCCAAGCAGGTGTATTTATGCAACTGAACATTCCTCCTTCTGAAAACCTTGCCATTAGATGATCAAATATTCTTAAAAAAAAAACAATTATTTTCACCTAAAACTTCCATAGTTAGTTGTGATGGGGTTCACTACATTCAGGTACTTGGTTATCACTGTAATCAACCCAAGTCATGGAAAAGTGGTCTCCAAATCATCATGTGACACTTCCCTTCAACACATGTCCAGCCCCAGATGTGTTCCAGAGTGCTGAACCTGAGTAGAAGGCAGTAGACGCTGTCAGGTTTAGTTGTTTACAAGCTTGTGAAAGGAAAGGATACCCGGTCATCAGAGGAACTAAACAGTCCGCAGCTTTACAGCATTTTATCTAGTTGCAGACCTTTCCCCTCAGAATTAAATTGGCTTTTGACAATGGATAAACTGTATTATAGGTGGGACTTGTCTCAATGTCTGTACTATAGTTAAGATTGCCTATTTTAGATTATGTGAAGCTCCTTTTCCAGTTGCTCCTAAGTTTCACCTTTTGCTTCATCTGGTCTTTGCCAAACGATGATTTTCTGGAGAAGTTTGGAGAATAAAAATGTGTCAGCTGTCTTTTTGAAATGACAAAAGTAAATTTTATATATATATCTCTCTCTATATATACACTCACGCACACTTTTGCCATTATTAAAAAAAAGTGGGTTTTTTTAAAGACCGCGTACTGCATCAGCAGTTTTGGACAGAATATTGAAATGTGACAGGGAGTAAGTCAATGACAGGGGCTCTAGATTACGCCTGCTGCAGATCTGGCCTAAATGCTTTATCCTATTGGAAAAGGAGGGATAGGAGAATTCTTAAGAGTATAAAGTTCCAGGACCAATTCTCCACTGCCTTGTCCCTTATGTAGTCATTTATACCAATGTAACGTTGATGTAACAGGCTATCAAATCAGAATTCTCCATTCACAGTGGAGATAGTGTTTTGCATTCACATTGCACAGACGTAAATGATTACATAAGGTGGAAGGCAGTAGAGAATCAGCCCCTAAACATCTAGGTATTTATAATGCAACTATCACCAAGGTATCATCAAGGTAACAAAATTTATAGCAAAACTCAGACCCAGTCTATCAAAACAGTTTTTGTCATTTCTATCCTTCCCTTTCAGATGTGAAAAATTTCCTCTTAGGCCTGTAATTTGGATTCATGGTTAGGACCCTACCAAATTCACGGCCATGAAAAACATATCACAGACCGTGAAATCTGGTGTCCCTCTGTGAAGTCTTTTGTGTGCTTTTACCCTATACTATACAGATTTCACAGGGAGACCAACATTTCTCAAATCGGGGTTCCTGACCCAAAAGGGAGTTGCAGGGGGTCACAAGGTTATTTTAGGGGGGTCACGGTATTGGCATCCTCACTTCTGCGCTGCCTTCAGAGCTGGGCAGCCGGAGAGTGGCAGCCATTGGCTGGGCGCCCAGCTGTGAAAGCAGCGCCCTGCCAGCAGCAGCGCAGAAGTAAGGGTGGTAATACCGTACCAGGCCATCCTGACTTTTGGGCTGCTGCTGGCGGTGGCTCTGCCTTCAGAGCTGGGCTCCTGGCCAGCAGCTGCCATTCTCCAGCTGCCCAGCTCTGAAAGCTTTGGAAAAAGTATCCTTCCTCTTCCCAGTCCCCTCGTGCTTTCCTCATTAGTAAGGGCGATTGTGATATATCAAAGTTCCTATGCTGATAGAAAAATGAAGAGAAATTCTTTCAGAATGTACAGCTAATGGCACATATAAATAATGTAAGAAGAAATCCATAGCTGTTCAGAGGTATAGGGTAGGCGTGGTCAGCTTTAGAAAACTCCCACCAAGACATCCACAAAAATTAAGAGGCAGAATTTAAGGAAATTTCCAGTGCTCCATAGAGTACAGCAGACCACCCAAAAGTTATTTCCTGAGTTCTTTCCTTCCAAAATGCAGTATTTGAATCCTTGGTATCTTGCACTGATGAACAAACAGACACTGTTTTCAAGTTGAAGTTTTCATTTAACAGTTTTTTAATTGCAAACAGAAGTTTACAGTCCAACAATATATAACCTGGTAAATCATCATTAAAATGCCTCGAGTCATAAAACAATGACAAGAACAATAATCAATATGTATATATCAAAAGTGAGAGGTTTATACTCTAACTGAGACAATAGCACAAGAAAGCAAATGTTTGCAGTCTTTAAGAATAGCAATGTCATTTATAAAGTATGAGTAATAAAATCAATTCTGCTGATATTAACCAATACCTGGGTGGAACTTGTTCTTGGACTTAAGACAGGTTTCCAGATAAGAATGTTGGCTATTCAGATCCTTTTTTCAGTAAATATAAATACATTGCCTTGAAGATACATCTTTTTGTTATAAGAATGTGCTAGTTTTGTTGATACTTTATGAGCATATACTAAAATAACTATATGATATCTGCAGAAATAGAACATTCAGACTTTTTACTTCCCTACTTTATTGAACTTAGTATTTTCTTCTCCTTTAATTACAATAAATAACAAATTCCCCGACACCTGATGAGGTGGATGAAGCGGGCTACTCTGGAATATGTACTTTGCATCACAATCAATTATATGTACTGAGGAGCTGAATGACACATTTAACAACTCACTATTTATAGGGCATGTAAAGGATGTCTATTCTAGAGGCTCTTACCTAACCTGAACTAGAAAGGCACTTAAAAAATTGAATCTGCTACTCAGAGCTTGGAGTCTATTGTAAATTGCCATCTATACTTCTGTCTGATGGCTGAGCCATTATGAGCCAGCCACAAAGCTGGTGTAATCCTCATTGATGTCTTTAGTTTCAGTTTGCATTTTATGCATCTATCCCTCTGTGTCAGACAAAAAAAAATAGTAATAGTTAGGCAGATAAATATGTTACCAGGAAAAAAAATGATTTTACAAGAATAGTGTTTTAAAAGCCACTTACCTGGGTCATTACAGTACGTGGTCCAGATACTGCTCTCATTTACCACGGGGTAAGTTCAAAATAATGCTGGTGGAGTTACTCCAAGCTTACACCCATGTAAAAAAAAAAAAAGGGGGGGGGGGTCAGAGATTTGGTCCTGTATTAATCACAACCTTCTTGATTTTTTCCTTCTCTTCTCCCTTTTTCTATGGGGTTCCTTCATGCTAACGCTTGGCTAAGATCACACAACGATTCAGTGGGTGTAGCTTATCTACAGAAAGGAGCCTGGCAATGATCTACCAGGGAGCCCTTTTATTGCTGGAGATGATCCAGCTTTTTTCCCTTTTTATTTTTCTTTTAAGTGAAGCAACCACTATCAGTAGCAAAACCTACTTTGCCTGTAGTGTGTCATGATGGAACAGGGTTGAAGATGTTAGGTCAAATTCTGTTCTCAGTTGCACCAGGGTAAATTCCAGATGACTCCATTAACTTCAGTGAACTTACTTGGGATTTTACACTGGACTTAGAGAGAGCAGAATGTGGTTCCCTGACTGGCACTAGGAATAAATCAAAATCATTCAAGTGTAGCGCAAAAGCCTTAGAAAGCTGGGTAATTCAGCTTCCAATCTAACAAGCTGCAGCTTGTAACACAGAGGGAAAGAGGAAAAATTAGTGTAAGTTTTTTAACCAAAATCAGTTTACAGGTTTGAAGCTTACAAATCCATCTGAATAAGCCTAAATAACTAAATTCCCCCATCCTTCAATGTAAGGTTTTTACCCTTTATATCTTTGTGTCTCTAATTAAAGTAATAAGAATTATCCAAATATCTTAATAGCAAACAAGTTAAAATAAAATAACTGTTTTGTTCTGCTGGACACAAATAAGTGTTAAGCTAGCAAAGCTTTTAGCCTGCTAGAGTCGAAGGATTTCAGTACTCAGGTTTGTCCAATAAAAATAATTCTGAACATTTTGGATCTCAACACAGCAACTAGCTGCTTAAAAATAGAACAGAACTGGGATATCAGTTTTGCAGCCAGACATCCATTTACACAGGAACCAATTACATCCAGAAGAGATGGGATTGCTCATGTAAAGTGCTTATGCTCATTCTAGTTCAGCAATCAAGGACACCGAGTTTAGAAACATTTTACAATAACCTCAGTAGCGGAACTCTACCCTTTGGTATCACCGCACCCCCATTGAAATGAAAAATACAGCAGATCGAAGGAATGGTGAGTTGGCAATGATAGTAAAAAGGTGATTTCTTGATTTTAGTAAGACTTTTGATACAGTCCCACATGACGTTCTAATAAGCAAAGTTGGGAAATGTATGGTCTAGATGGAATTGCTATAAAGTGGGTGCAAAACTGGTTGAAAAACCATGCCCTAAGAGTGGTTATCAATGGTTCGCTGTCAAATTGGATGGATGTATCTGGTAGGATCCCAGAAGGATCTGTCCTATATCTGGTACTATTCAACATTTTCATTAATGACTTGGATAATGGAGTGGAGAGCACTTATAAAATTTGCAGGTAATAACAATCTGGGTGGGATTGCAAGTACTTTGGAGGACAGGACAAAGTGTTTTCAGGACAAAAATGTTATCCTATGGCAGGTTGGGATGCATTTTTTTTAATGAAAATTTGGTAGAAAACAAATGCGTTCTTGCTTCATGCTTCTAGCTTTTCCTATGGATTGAAGTCAGGATCCACCAGATAAAGTCAATCCAAAATGTATCTTAAGATCAAAAAAGCAATCCGCTTTATCCCCGTTAGAGATTTATGCACAAAGTCTAGCTCCATGAGCTCAAGCAGGATGACATCTTTCTTCAAAGGGCTTCACACACACACACACCCCCACACACAATTACCTTCCCTTAATTAATTATGCAACCTGAACTCTTACCATAATCTGCCTAACAGGTTACTTTCTAGCTCCCCCTTGTGAATCACCACAACATACTGTTAGTTCCATCCCATAGGATTATACTCAGCCTAAACTTGGATTTGTAATAAAATTAGTGATGATACTTACATAGCATGTTCATCAGTAGATCTATCAGTTTTTTGCAAGGGTAACTATGCATTTTTATCCCCATTTTACTGATGGGAAAGCGGAAGCATATGGAAATTAAGTGACTAGGCTTTTTGGCTTTGACTCTATTCCCAAAATATCACCATCAGCATATTTGTATTATCCTGAATTTACATATTTGACAAGACGTGTTGAAATCTGATACATGCTACTCAGATACTCTTCTTCTCATAGCATGTCTTGCTTAATAAAGGGCTTGCTTTAACTTCAATCCAGAATCAGGGAAAGTTTGATTTGCTAGAATAAGTAATGTGAGATCATACATACAATATCAGGGTTGGTCCTTGGGAGGTCATCTAGTCCAACCCCCTGCTCAAAGCAAGATCAATCTCCAAATTTTTGCCCCAGATCCCTTAATGGCCCCTCTCAACGATTGAACTCACAACCCTGGGTTTAGCAGGCCAATGCTCAAACCACTGAGCTATCCCTCCCCCCGTCTTCCAAGGAAAATAATCATGGGAGATGGATACTCCACAAATATCTCTCTGCAACAAAAGGAGAAGAAGCTGATCTTGATAAACAATTAAAACATGAGTGTTGACAAATCTGAGCTGTGTTTGTCTATTATGAATGATCAGATCATTTCCTATTTGTTCTTTTTCCTGATTGAAAGAACATAACTCTCAGAATCAGGAAGAGGGCTTGAAAAAGACACTGAGGCTTTAAATCTTCCTGGGAGAGGCAGCAGATAAACAGGATTAGGACATTTTGGAAGAAAATTAAGGCCTTTTTAAGCATCATTCTTAAAATTATAACTTACTGTAGAATGTATTAGCTGGTTGCAGATTTCCCATTTAAGTTTTCTCTCATCATATTCACATAGTTATTGTGTGCGAGAGAGAGAGCTACAAAGGGTGCTCTCAGATCCTTCTCAGGCATGTATAAATGCCAGTGTGTCAGGGCTCTGGTGAAAGGGATTGCAAACATTTTCCCTCTGCTGTGTTAAGCAGAGTCCCGATCCACATCAAATATGCCACGGATGATGCGGATACTCAAATATTAAGATTAAAATTTGCTTTCAACAAGTATTTATGTGAGAAAAACTTACATCACCCAAATGTTTGCGAAAGACAAATGCAAAAGTGGCACAAAGCATGGGTGATGCAAAGTCATTTTTACATTTTCATGAATATTTGTGAATTGATTGATTGATTGCAGTATTAACCCAGTTTTGCTCAGTATCATATCACCCATTCCCTAAATGATATAGTTCAAAAAAGGAAGGGCATTATCAAACCACCTGAAAGCACATTGCAGTTTTTAAACAGCTAATTTGCTATGCTATAGAACATTCAAGAGAACGCAGAGTTCTGTTCTATGACCATATATGGATTTTTAAGTGGTAGACTAAGAAAAGGTATAGCTTGTAAATTTGATTCATCAGTAGAAAACTTACTGGAAACAGTGATCAAGAACACAGTAGGGGAACACCTAGAAAGCTATTGTTTAATTAACGATAGTCCACATGGGTTCAGAGGAAATTGTGCCTAAGCAAATCAGAATTCTTGATTTCAGGATACAGCACCACACAAAAGAGAAACCTATTGTTTGAGGGTGAGCCACTTCATGGATAAAGAATTGGCTTGAAAATATGGTCTAAGTGAAGGCAAAGCAGTACAGAAGGAGAACGCTCAAAAGGGTTAGTATTCAGACCGGTGTTGTTCACCTTGCACGTCAGTGACCTGGAAAAATCAGTGTGCAAGACGATGAAATTTACTGACTGTAGTTGTCTGGGAAGACAGTCACTAAAGAGGGCAACAAACTTTGGACTGACATTTTTGGACTCAGAGCACGAAGAAACTAGTGATGGATGCTATTAAATATTATTGTATGGTGGAAGGGAAGACTAATGGCAAACAGTATCAAAAAGAGCTAGGACTCTGAGTGAGATTTTCTAAAGCGCTCAGCATTAGCCTAACTCCTCCTATTCAAGTCATTCAGAGTTTTACCAACTGACTTCATTGGAAGCAGAGTTATGTCAATACTGAGCATTTTTGAAAATCCTACCACGTACCCTCAGAGGCTATGAAAAGTGCCAAGTTAGCAATAGACACCACTGAAATAATGTGTCATACCAATAAAAGATGCAAATGATTCTGGGATTCCAAAAGAGAGGTGATGAGCATCACTCAGGAAAATGGCTCTGCAGAAGAGGGGACTAATGTCTGCAGATCTGGAACACTGGAACATGGCCCAATGGATCGGGCACAAAACTGGGTCTCGAGAGATCCAGCTTCTAGTCCCATCTGTGCCACTGATCAGCTGAGTGACAGCAGGCAAGACTCTTCCCCTCTTTATGCCCCTGTTTCCCTCCTACTCTTTGTCTGTCTTGTCTATTCAGACAATAAGCTCTTCAGGGCAAGGACTGTCTTCCAATGTGTATGTACAATGCCTAGAACAATGGGGCCCTGATCTCAGTGGGGACCCATAGGTGCTACTGTAATATAAATAAAAGATGCTCTGGTTCTGCTTTTTAGTTTTCATAGTATACCATAGAAATAAAGAAGGTGTGATAGAAGCTAATCAGAATTCTACCTGGATTCAAGGATTTTAGTGACACAACCAATTTAAGAGGCAGCACATCCACATCCTTGCACAGGAAAATATGAAGACGGCACCTGACTAAGGGCTTGACTTTGTGGTCTTTAGTTGGCAAAGTTTCCATTGATTTCTGTCTTTTCCGGATTGAGCCTTAAGAGACCATGTACAAATGTCCAAACAATACTAGAGATAACAGCTTTACAAGATTGTTTGCATTATTGTCGGATATAAGAATGAGCAGGGACAAACTTGAGAGGAAAAGGCTGAGGATGGGCCCAAAAGGGATTTAGGCAGAATTTCTTCACACAGAGTAATTCGTATTATTTACATGTAGCAGTTACAGACATTGTGAGGTACAACTTGCAACTCAGGAAGGCTGGATCCAGATGGGCTCTCTGGCTTCCTTCCATCATAATAGGATCTTTAATTTTCCAACATAAAGCAGCAACTTCATGCACATATTCCTTACTTCAGAGCAAAACTTGGTTTATAAACCTAAGTAGTTTAAGGATTAAAAAGTTTAGTCTATCTCTGCAAATAGCTGCAAATGAACTTTATCAAAGTGCAGGGAAAATCAAGCCTTCAGGTAAACAGGAACATTTGCCAAGTGGAAATCCCAGCCCTTTGTATATTTAGTAATGAGTGAAGATAAGATTTCTTTTTTGACAGCATGATGGATACAATCATAAAAGCAATCATGCTATTGTAACAGAGTATACTTGAAGAGTGAATGTGATGGCTGCAGCTTTATACTTTAACGTGTTTTGCTTTTCCTTTATTTAATGTACATGAAAGTCAGTTTCTCTGGCATGTGAAATGTTAAAGGTTTTTTTTAAGCGATACAGACAACCTAGATCTAATTGTCATCAGACTCAAAACTGCTGACCAATTCAATTTCAATTATTTCTGACTCATTTAAGCATACTTATTTAATATCTTTTATGGAGAGAAAGGTACAGTAAGCACTGAACCACCAATTCTTGGAAGAACACTGGCTCATCAATTGTTGACTCTGACACTATGGTCTTAAAAAAAAAAAAATCAAGGGATTGGTGAGAACAACTGGTTAGTGCCCTAACATTTCACTTCTGGAAGCCTTGTTCAAATCTGCTTTAGGCTACAAGTGAAATGAGTTCACTGATCTCAGCTTAATCCTTTCTGGATATTTATCTACATCACAAAAACAATATAATCTGACATGATTGACATCTGCTGATCAGGAGAAGGCCTTAGCTTGAATTACAGCAGTAGCAAGTCAGAATTGCAGTTTGATGACACAGATATCCAGGAAAGCTCTGACAGTGACTCACTGTGCTGGGCCTGGTTATAGTCTGGGCCAACCATCTTTCACTTTAATTAGTCTTTAAATCCACCCAAAACGTGAAGGTGACCAACAAATATGAAAAATACATGAGTGAAGCACAGCTCTGTGGGCTGATTGCCTTCGCTAATCAGGCTATGGGGGGACATTCACTACAAAAATAGGTTAACACCAACTTCTTTAGATTCTGTTTTCCCACTATGAATTCCTCAAAGTACTCACTGGTCCCAGAAACCCCAGAATGTATAATTCTGTGACATCAAACATCATGGATTGCACAAATGGCAATGAGGCTTTCCATATTTGTGATGTCCCATTCTGGCGTAGCTTCAGGGAATGCATTAAACAGGCTTTGAAGAGGGAATACTAGAAAAGGTTAACTATAACCTATTGTAGCTGACTCCCTTTTGGTCCAGATTGGCCTAAGCCTGATGCTGTGTGAGCAGTGTAGACTTGAAATTGGCTAGTGGCAACAGCTAAAATGAGAGACTTAGGCACCTAAGTGACTTTCGTGCTTTCCAAAATTTGACCTAACCACCCCACATCCCCCTAGGGGCAGCACAGTAGGTATTCCACATAGTATAGTCACATGGACAGCTAACTCTTGGCAAATTCACCTAAGAATGACATGTGTTGTTCTTTGCATTACAACAACCAAAGTTTGTATAATCCACACACCTCCTGGGTGTGGTGCTCTGTCACATGTAATGGCACCAAGACCACTTAGAGAGGGATTAATGAGTTTGCTCTACAGCAGTGATGGGCAACCTACAGCTCGTGGGCCACACACGGCCCGTCAGGGTAATCTGCTAGCCAGCCACGAGACAGTTTTGTTACATTGACCATCTGCAGGCATGGCCGCCCACAGCTCTCAGTGGCCGCAGTTCACCGTTCCCGGCCAATGGGAGCTTCGGGAAGCAGTACGGGCTGGCTGCTGCTTGGGAGATGCGGGCAGCTGTGCCTGTGGACTGTCAATGTAAACAAACTGTCTTGCGGCCCACCAGAGGATTACCCTGATGGGCCGCATGAGGCCCACCACTGCTCTACAGCCTTAGCTAAGAGTCATATGGCTTTAAACTGATGCATTTAGCTCCAGAGGTCCCAAATTCAATCCTGCTCGCTAACAACCAGGGTCGGTTGGTGTTACACTTGCAATTAACAGAGCTATTTTTACTTAACCAGAAATTAGGGTTTGTCATTTGCTGCAGCTCATTCTCTGTCTCACAAAAGGGATCCCTTTGGCCCTTCCAGCCACACCCACGTCCTTACACAACAGCTGCTCCACACAACAATTGAGTGCAAAGGCTGAAACTTTCTACACTTGGCTTTTGTGATAAGGTGAATAAGGACCCAATCCCACAGTCAGATTCATGCACATTGACCTTCGCACCCAGGAAACTCCCCGCTAATTCCCAGGGGATGCCACATTGGCATTCAGGGAGTCCGTCTGGAGTCAACCGGACTCTAACAAGTGCAAAGATCCACACATATGGATCCAGTTGCACAACTGGGGCCTTATTTTGGAAAAGTATGAGGCAAAAGACTCTTGTTCCTCTTTTGAGTTATGAGAGAGTGGGGGGGAAATATATACATTTCCCATTGAGAAAAGAAATACTAAAAATGCTTTTTTGACCAGGCTATTTATGCTATATTGGGGAAGAGTCAACATGGCTTTTTTAAAAGGGAAATCATGCCTCACCATTCTATTAGAATTCTTTGAGGGGGTCAACAAACATGTGGACAAGGATGATCCAGTGGATATAGTGTACTTGGACATTCAAAAAGCCTTTGACAAGGTCCCATAGCAAATGCTCTTAAGTAAACTAAGCATTCATGGGATAAGAAGGAAAGTCCTCTCATGGATCAGTAACTGGTTAAAAGAAAGGAAACAAAGGATAGGAATATATGGTCAGTTTTTACAATGGACAGAGGTAAATAGCAGGGTACACTAAGGATCTGTCCTGGGAACAGAGCTGTTCAACGTATTCATAAATGCTCTGGAAAAGGGGGTAAACAGTGAGATGACAGTTTGCAGAGGATACAAAATTACTTAAGATAGTTAAGTCCAAAGCTGACTACAAAAAGTTACAAAGGGATCCCCCAAAACTGGGTGACTGGGTAACAAAATGGCAGTGAGGAGGGGTTTGTTAAGAGGGAAAAATGTGTGAGGATGTAAGCCATCCTCAGCAGGAATTACTTGTGGGTGAGGTGGTATTACTTGTTTTTATTTTCTAGACCTCTGGCACATTGGGAGTGTGGGGGAAGAGGGCTCATAGGTGATGATTAGAACAGAAGTTCCTCCCATCTCCCTATCTGAATGCATTTAGGGAGCCTCCTTGAGTTCCTGAAGGGAGATTGCTATTCTTCCACCTTCTCAATCACCCTGAGGATGTCTCTTCTAATTGTAATATCTGCTTCTCCGGGAGTTTTTCTGGTAGGAATGTGTTACAGATGAAGTGTGGATCAGATCTACCCCTTGTTGTTTTTTTTCTTATCTTCAGGCCCCCTAGGATTTTGTTGTCTACACAGAATAAGGAGGAAAGCATCCCTTTGTGCAATTTCCTTGTGTTTGTTCTCCCACTTATACTATCCTTTCCCCTAGCAGAAGAGTTCCAGAGATAACAAAGGATGCAGATTGGCTTAATCAGCAACTCAGCGCTCCCTCTGGAAAGAGTTCCTAATATCTCCTAGTGAAGAGCCCACCTGATTTAGCTTGCTTTGGCATTCCCACTGTCAGCCCAGAGCTAGCTTGTCTGAAGTAAAGCCATCAGCAACTTTCATTTCAGAGGGGGTCTGTGAGGGTAAAGCAAACAGCCACCTGCTGCTAATCATGGCCATTAGGCAGAGGCAAGCCCAGATGAGATTAACAGAACAGTTCAAAGGTGGACAATCAGTAGTTATTATGAAGCAAAGATCATGGGATGTCTATTTAAGTCTTGAGCCTGGCTACAACCCACTTCTGGTGGGATCCTGGGGAGGTGGCCTGTGCCCATGGGTTTCTGGAGTGCTGTAAGGTGCTTTGGTTTAGTTAATAAATGTCCTGACAAATTCTGCCACCCAACGTGCTTGTATTGTCTTCATTTATCAGACAGGGCTCAGAGTGATATGACAACATGTAAAAACACTTGACTGAGCATGTGCAGTAGAACATATGCCTAAAAATAAAAGAACAACTCTTCCCACGCCTGTACTGTGCATGTATTCACAGGTTGGCAAGGGGATTCTGTCTGGTGTAGAAGATGAAATGGACCAGTTGGGCTTTACCCACTCAGGGACTGGGGGGGATTTGTGGGCCTGTGGGAGGGGCGCAAGAATGTTGGACCTCTAGCTATGCTGATGTACCAAGATCTCCAGTTAAATCCTACAGATCTCTGCTAAGACCACAGTCCCAGATTCTCAAAGGTAGTTTGGTTCCTAACTTCCATTAATTTCAGTGGACGTTAGGAGCCTAAATACCATTTGAGGAGCTGGGTAATGGTGTCTGCAAAGACCAAGCTTTTCCTGCAAATGGCTCCTAAGCCACCCTCCCTCTTGGCAGCATGGGGACTCAGGAGTTGCCATGGGCTCATGACCTATGTCTGGGCCATGCACCTGCCAAGGGAGTTACTGGCCCAGAGCAGGACTCTGCAAGTGTTAAGAATAGAGGGGTTGGAAATTTTCTATAAAAAAAACTTTTTGACAGAAAATTGGCTTTTCTGTTACACTAATGTTTTCTCAGGATGTGTCCTCAAAAAAGTTTGATATTTCATCAGAAACCTCTCCTCTTCCCAGCCACACACAAAAAAAGTTTTTCTGCAATTTTCAGACAACATTTTTCAGTTTGGGGCCAAAAGTTTTCAGGTTTGGGGGGGGGGGGGGGTTTCTCACAGAAAATTTCAACCAAAAGTTTATTTTACATGAAATTTTCCTCAGGGGAAAAAACAATTTTCCAACCAACACTACTTAATAATGACAGGCTTAACATTAACTTCCACATGTTGTTGTAATTATTATGATTAATTCTTTATTATTTGTATTAGTAGAGCATCTAGAACCACTAGTCATGGACCAAGACCCAGCTAGGCGCTGTACAAACTCAGAACAAAAAGAACAGTCCATACCCCAAAGAACTTATAAACTAAGTATAAGACAAGAGACAACAGATGGAAACAGACAGGTGGGGGAGTGCAAGTAAACAGTGATGCAATCCTGGGCACCATGATAGGCACATGATCTCTGCACAGTAGCAGCCTAACTGTTGTCAAGTTTTATGTCGGTATCATGACAAAAGAGGAGCTTTGAAGAGCTATTTGAAGGTGGATAGTGAGGTGGCTTGTAGACATATAGAATGTCTGGCCATGCCCCTGCTCTCTAAACCCATAGATCCTGGATCAAATAGTGTTTGTGTAAGGAGGTTTCCAAAATCTTAGAGGAGGGGACATGATACTGTGTTGGCTCCTCTCCCATCAGGAGTTTTAGGGCTAGTGTAGCAGCTCTCCATTTCTTTCATCCCTTTTGCATTGTTGGGGATGAAGGGAAATAGTTCATGCCTCCTTCAGAGCTCACAGTGCAAGATATACTTCTTTGTACAGTCCTTTTCTCAGTCAAGAACATGAGTTCCATGTGGAGTAAGGGACATGCAGAAGAAATATTACATTTCCTGTTCTCCATACGGTTCTGCTCTTTGACTCAAGTCATTATGCCCTAGACTTCTGGTCAAAAGAAATGAGTGCTTACCTGACTGGAAGATGCTGCTTTTCTTCCTAAATCTCAGTCCAGTAACCTGAGAGCAGTGAGAAATGTATTTCCAGCTTCTTTGCTCTATCATGACGAACTATCCTGAGATACAAGCATGTACAAACTGTTTCAGATCAGATCAAATCTGACCTAATAAATTGGTCAATTATTCCATTAGTGTCCTGTTTGTTTTGCTTACATCCACCTCCTGTTCAACCTCCATTTCTAGGTTGCTTTTAATATGTTTCAAGTCTTATCACAGTGCATCAAGACTAGGCATAAGCAGTGCAGCACAGGTCTTTGACATGATACATTGTTCTAAGGAGGCCTGCTGTTCAAAGCCATCATGATGATATATCATGAAAATATACAGCATGGAGACCTTATCAGGCTGAGCTTTGCCTTGTGACTTCCTGTCAATGCATTGGACCAATGCTGTCATAATCAGATCTCTGAAATGATATATGATGTGAATGTACCATATTTGAGATATTACTCTTAATAATTATTGACGTGATATGCTAAAAATGACTCCTTTAGAATCAATATTGTGCATGCTGTCAATGCAAACTAAGACTAGCATACACCATACTTTTTATGAACATAGACAAAGAATCATTACCACCAATGGGAATTTACTCACCCTTATTAGGAATGAAGGCACTGGAAATAAGGGCTAAATAATTCCAGGGTATAGACTGACTATGGCCACCATAGATGCTGGAGGAGTGCCTCAGCAACAGAAAGGCCACCAACAAAGAGGCTGCTTTGATGGACAGCATCGACAACCTATTTTCTACTGGGGACATGCAAAGGCAAACACAGCCACCAACAAGGATAATGTTGGCCAAACAAGAAGTGTGGACATGGGCTTAATTCATTCCATCCTCTGAGAAGCTGCTCTGTAGGAGCCCTGGTCACCACTTAGAGCTGCTCCTTCAACTACACACCACAACATGACCTTCTCTGTCTTGGGGTGAATCCCCACAGATGAGGAAGGGCATTGGTTGGCACAGGGGAATTTTGCCATCTTGCAGATTCCTAGAGCCTGGGCTCCCACCCAAGCCCAAATGTCTACACCACAATGAAACTGCCCCTTAGCCCAAGCCCCATGGCCTGAGACAGCTTGCAGGGACCAGCCACAGGTATCTAACTGCAGTGAAGATGTACCTTAGAAGTTTCTTCCTAACTGTAGGCAGTAGTGGTAGCCTTATGTCCAGAAGCCTGGAGGCTAACACCTCTCATAAACATATCCTAGCTAGTGCAGAGATTCTAATTAATTATGTCTTTTTTGGAACCCTCCAGAGCTCTTTGCAGCAGTAACATCCAGTAGCAGTGATTTCTACAGGTGAATTACCTACCTCCTAGGCACATTCTCTGCCCGGGGATCATTTCCTGTGTGAAGCAGGGCCTGCAGGGGTTCAGACCTGGCCAGGAGTGTGCAATGTACGGGAAGAAAAGTAAAGAATGATGCAAATTTTGATGGAAGCCTAATGGGTCACATTCATCCCAGGTGTAACAGCACGGACTTTGTTAGAGATACACCAAGGATGAGTTTGGCCTGACAGCTTTAAAAACACTCAGCTTTGCTGGAGCTACAACCTATTCAGACGAACTCCTGTCAGGGATGGTCTAGAAGATAATACTTAGTCCTGCCTCAGTGCCGGGGACTGCACTAGATGACCTCTCAAGGTCCCTTCCAGTCCTACCTTTCTGTGATTCAGTGTCTGATCCTCCAGGGTGGTTCCTTTCTGTGGGCTAGATTGCAACACCCTGAGTCACATTTGGTAGTGTCTTACTCTGTGAATAGTCCCATTGTCCTCAAAAGGATTTCTCAGCAGAAAGAGTCTGCTCAGTGTGAATAAGGGTGTAAGCACACTGCGACAGGGACTGACTCTTATTCTTTGTTAGTACAATGCCAGCCGCAACAGGATCGCATTCTCACTTGGCACTACCATAATAATAATAATATAATAAATATGACCATATATGAAGACAAACCAGCTTTTGAAACAACCTTGGCTTGGCCCTTCCTCACTGCCATTATAATGGCAAAAATACTAATTAAAACTGAATCATTCTGCATCAAATTGAATGAATTTTCACTTTATAGTTGATCTGGAGAAATGTTAGTCTGCTCTTTCCTCAGCATATTTAGATATAATGAATACATTCTAACAATCGCCTCTGTCTTCTGGTTAGTGCATTTTGAATTTATTTCAAAATTTCCTTAGGTTATATCAGAGAACATTCTCCAGCGGCTCAGAAATCACAGGGCACCCAGTGCCCTGTTGTCTTTGTGTCTTACGTTGTTTACGTGCCAGGACCATTCTCTACACCACACACTGAGCCTTACTTTGTAAGCCTGCCCTTATATTACTTCGCAACTGTTGAGATTTTCAAGCATCCATGCATAAATTATCATTTATTTTGCTCTCCAAATGGAAGGTTGAGAGAGTATTTGTGTGTGTGGGGGGGGGTGCGTTATGAATATTTTTAAAGGATTTTTTCTTCTAAAAAAAATATTGCACATCAGCTAAATTTAAATGTTCTTTCTACATAAAAAAAACTACACAACATACAACGCTGAAATTAACTGAAAAAAATAGCCTTGGGCCCTGTATTAAGAGGTGCTCAGCACTTTTAACTCTCATTGGAGTCTACAGGAGCTACAGCTGCTCAGCATCCTCAAAAGTTGGCCTTCTGTGATAATTAATATTCCGTCATATATATATGTATGTGTGTGTGTGTGCATATCATGCCATGTAATATCAGCTAGATAGCTACAGACCACCATTACATACATTTGTCAGTACTAACAACAGATATATGAATTTAATAGGCATCAGTATAAATATTGTCCAATTTTGAACGTAACGATAGTGCAGTATATTGTTGCCCACAAGTTACTCAGACGTTATTATGATACTGAGAGCCAAAAGGTGAGGGCATAATTGAACTATTGCCCAAAGGCAATTACTGACTAAAATTGATTCATTCTACAAACAAATTTGACCAATGGCTTAGTAGACACATTACAGCAGATTTGGGCAATTATGCCATAATTGTTAAAGAGACATAACTACCTAATATTAGGCAGTTAATATAATTTGTTATACTCTAACATTTCTTGTTTGGGTTAGCCAAATAGATCTCATGCAGGAATAGGGAGCTGCACAGTATTTTGTGAAGTACATGAGTTTTCTCTTGCTTCCATAAAAAGCCAACAAAAATGGCTTTTTGGTTTTGGGGTTTTTTTTAGTATCTTCAATGGAAATGCTAAACTTTCAGTAATATGAGGAGGGCTGCTCTAAATGTAACGGGCTCATTAGGGGCCTGAGCCAAAGCCCATTGAAAACAATGGAAAGTCTCCTACTTATTTCAATGGGCTTTGGATCAGGGCCTATCCCATTAAGATGAAGGTCATCCTTCCTTGTATGAAGCCTGATGGGTTTTCTGTGGGGAACTCTGTGGGAACTGGGAGGGAATGAAGTTAGCTCCTATCAACCCATAGCCAGATTGCAGGGATTTGGGGCCACTGACATGGACATGGACTCATACCCACTTTTAATAGTTCAGCACCTGAACAGAGACCACTTCCATGGTGGCACATAGCATGAGGGGGTCTTTTGTTGCCATCCTTCTTGTGAGCCCCCAGTTCCTCCACACCCAGAGGAATTCACCTTAAGAGAGGAAACTGCTTTTTAAAGCCGTCTGGGCTGAAGATGGTCAGGCCTGCTACTAAATGCCCATGTAGGAGCTGCACTAAACATTTTACTTAAATTTATTTATTTATTACATCGTCACCTAACAAATGACTGTTGTTTTTGGATGTAAACATTGCCACAATTATACACCACCTTGAGACCAGGCTACTGTAATGTGCATTACATGGGGCTGCATTTAAAACTACCTGGAAACTGAAACAGAATGTAGCTGCCCACTTTCTAGTGTGGTGTCTCACTGGGAGCAAAAAAGTCCAAAGGTCCATTTCCTACACTGGCTATCATTAGCTTCCGAATGGAGTCTAAGGTATTGGTTTTAACCTGTAAAGCTATACATGGCTTGGGATCAGGACACTAGAGAGATTCTCTGTTCCCATGTGACCCTGCGGCACTTATGATCACTGGGGGAGCCCATTGTGGAGATATCTGGGACGATTCCTCAGCTGACGTAAATGGGTGTAACTCCATTGACAATGCCTGCTGAGGAATTGGCCTGCCTCAATTTAAAGAGGAAGGGCTGAACACAGCATTCTACATGAATGCCCCTAAGCTTTGGAATTTGCCTCCCCATTTGGTCTGCAAGAATGTAGTTTTTGTTAAACCTCCCAAAACCCTTCAAAGCCACCCCCTTTTTTTTCTTAGGCATTTTTGGTGGGCTAGGATATAGCTGAGAGATTGAAGGTCAAGAGGGGAATGTGTGAGGCATCGGGGTACTGTTATTTTGGGTGGGCAATGGATGATGCAGACAGATAGTTTAGTACATGATCCTTGTGTTATTTTATAGTGATGCTGCAGTATTAATGATTGTAAAGTGCCCAGAGTGATTCAGATGGGCACTTACTGTTGTTATTAGAAATCAAAATAAATAAATAAAAGTGATCAAGTTTGATGCATCTAAGGATTGCTTCAGAATCTACTGCTGTGATACATGTATGTCAAGCAATATTAGGCACTTTTTTATCAAGGTCACAGATCAATAGGACAGTTAAATCATTTTCAGGCACATACAATATATTAGGGACAATTTTAACAAGCACATTGGCACACTCTGACTGGATTAAACAAAGTATCTGGAAAAGCTAGATGTAAATATGCCAGAAGAGAAAGAAAACATGTATACTATGTTCAAAAATAGTCTGCAAGTGTAAGGAAACAAGAAAAACTGAGACAATCATGTGCATACCTCTCCTGCTGCCATGGACCAATGAATACAGTGGTTACCATGGCTGGATCTGGCTATGAGGTGGACTTTAGAGGGAAAGCTTTGTTTCTGGTCATTACCCAAACAGAGAGTCTTGATCCAGTCTGTTGGTTTGTGTACTTTGGGCAAGCCAATTTCACATTGCAAGAGCCAAGGAGATCACTTCAGTTAGAATTTATCTCATGCCTTCACGGTTTCTCTTAGCATTCTCCTGCCTGGCTGTCATATCATACAAACATGGAGATGAATTTCATTTGAAATTCCAAAATATGACTCTGCATTTTTTTTCCTGAAAAAGTGCAGTGAGGAACAGTAAAAGTCACAGTGATAACGTTACTTTCATTGCCAACGGCTATTTATGGATCCTCTTTTTTTTCAAAGAGAAAAACAGTAACTTAAAATGTAGATCCTACTAGTAAACTAGCTCTCTCACTGATCTGGGAAGTGTTACTATTTAACACGTGGGCGACAGTTTTTTCAAAGCTGAGCTGTTAAACACGTACATTGGACTTGATCCTAGCTCTTGATGAAGGCAATTAGAGGAAGAGGCCTTCCCACAAATTCTGGAGTGCCTTCTGCAAAAGGGGAGCCCCAAGATTTTCAAGTAAGAATTTTCTTATTCTAATATTCGGGGTCAGGAGGGGAGATCTATTGCAACATCTATATCTAGCCACAATCTAGTACTAATGATAGAATTTCTTTTAAAGGTCACATCATAATAATGTTTAGAAAATGCAAACATTAATGTTAAGTGACTTACCCCCAGAGCAGGTGAGCATCAGAATCAGGACTAGGGCTCAGGAGTCCTGTGCTTGACCAGCTGGAATACACTGTCTCTTCAGCCTTCTGAATCATTCATAAGAACAGAAGAATGGCCATATTGGGTCAGACCAATGGTCCATCTAGCCCAGTATGCTGTCTTCTGACAGTGGGCAATGCCAGGTGCATCAGAGGGAATGAATAGAACAGGCAATCATTGAGTGATCCATCCCCATCACCTGTTCCCAGATTCTGGCAATCAGAGGCTAAGGCCATCCAAAGCATGTGATTGCATCCTTGACCATCCTGGCTAATAGCCATTGATGGACCTATCCGCCATGAACTTAGCTAATTCTTTTTTTTGAACCACGTTATAGTTTTGGCCTTCAAAACATCCTCTGGCAACAAGTTACACAAGTTGACTCCAACAATTAGAAGCTTAAAGAATATGTTCCACCAGGCTATTTTACCTCACTGTATTGATATATTCATACAAATAATTTTTTTTTGCAAATATATATAGAGAGAAAATGCTTTGTTACAAAGTTATGTCTGTGGCCCCAAAACTTTTCCATCTGGCTTTTAGCTGAAGACCTGATCTCAAATCTACTCTCAAGCTTCCACTTATGGGGATGGCAGGAGACTATGTAAACTGTGGAGGTGATGCTTTGAGACTTGAGATGCTTTAAGAGAGTTCTGATCTTTTTAATATCTAGCACCCCTAGTGGCTGTTTCATGGAGTTCCACTTGTTTCATCTGCAAAGATAGCTTCTTGCTTTTCCCCCTTGCATTCCCAGAGGAAAGTAGCTGAAAAGAGGTGTGGATGCAGATCACAGAGCAGGGAAAACATGAGGATAAAAGTAATCTCTACTTGAGAAATCTAAAATGGGAATAATTCTGAGCGGGGGGCGGGGAGAAGAATATAGAGGTGGGGGTGTCATAGAGAAGGGGAAAAACTAGAACAATAAATCTGACAATTTCTCCATAATTAGAAGTATAATTAGACCCATGCATTGTATTTTGTTTTGTATTTGCCTGTTTGCTCTGATTTTTGAGGTACTATGGGTATCGAGAATCCTGTGGAAAACTCTGTTTTAAAGTACATCTCGCAACAACAAAAAATATATAACCTGTGTGTAATGGTGATGGAAGACACTATGGGCCACATTTGAACCAGTGAAAAGCAAGAGGTATCACCACTGTTACCCACACAGGTGCACATGAAAACTACAAAAGCCACATTAATAGGTGCCCATATCCTGGAAGTCCATGGTCCCACCCACGCCAACATCCAGATTATTTCTTCCTGAAGCATGAATAATATGTGGGAAGGGTGTGTCTATGGACGTTTGCCAGGACAAGTGGCATACAGCCATAAACATGTTGTCCATACTGCAGAGTATCCTGCCATGGCAGTGCAAAGTCAGGCAGTGTCCATGGAGTGGCTCTTCCCTAGGTGTTGCTGCAGAGCAGAACTGGGGTGGACAAATTCTGACTCTAGTTTGCCTTGCTGAATACAGGTTTTCTGACAAGGTCTGTGCCCATTACTTTCTCAAATTTGGCCCTATAATTGTGACAAATGATATTATCTGCTATTTGTTCAAAATTCTAAATTGACCATGAAGATGTCATTTCCAATATCATCAAGAGAGGCGAAGTTTGCTACCATTTGGTTAAACATTTTCTTCTGCAAGAGAAAATAGTTTAACATCTTAATGAGTGTGTGTGGGGGGGTCAACCTCCAAGGTTTAAGACAATGGGCCTGCCTGATTCTCCTTTTACTTATCCCAGTTTTAGAGCAGTATAACTCCCTTGACTTCGTTGGAGTTACTCATGATTTACTTCTCTGTAAATGAAGACTCAGGCCCAATATTTCTTGATAAATATCACACATGCAAAGAGGTTACAAGACATGAAGCTTTAACACTCTGCAAAGTGATAAACTGATTTCAAAAGTCATGTATTAGAGGTGAGTATAAAGGTGACTGTTAGAAGAGTAATTAACATCCAGTTATCTACACAAACATTGCATCTGCTGTTTTGTGACGGAAACTTGAGTACTTGCGGCTGCATTCATAATTACGTAAAAGCAATGAACCTCGCAACGTTTAAAATAAGCCACTAATAAACTTGCTGTGATGTTTAAATGCCTCAATGCTCTTACATTATGCAAAATAATAGACTACCAGTCTTTTTAAAAAAAAATAATAGTCAAGATCTCAAGTAGTTTATATTCCTGAACTGCAAAGTGGAATAATGAAGTCAATTTATAGATATTTATGATACATATATAAACATACAAACCCAATGTGTGTGTTTATAGGGGGGTATGTGGTTCATATATTTACATGTGCACAGCATATATATACACACATTGGCATGCTGTGCCTGATCCAAAGTCACTGGAGTTAATGCAGAGCCTGATTTACAGCAATACAATGGTACTCGCCGCTGCCAATGCTTTCAACGATAGTATGGTTGCCCAACACCACTGAATGTCAGGGCACTCTAAAAGGTGATTCTCTGTGTGTCTGTCATGGCACTATTCATCTGCAATTAAAAAAAAAGAGGAGGACTTGTGGCACCTTAGAGACTCACAAATTTATCTGAGGATAAGCTTTCGTGAGCTACAGCTCACTTCATCGGATGCAATGAGCAACAAGAGCTTATGCTCTAATAAATTTGTTAGTCCCTAAGGTGCCACAAGTCCACCTTTTCTTTTTGCGGATACAGACTAATAACACGGCTGCTACTCTGAAACCTGTCATCTACAATAGGTGCCACTGAGAGACAATGACACTACAACCAGAGCCTCTGCAAAGGGCAATGGAAGATGCTGGGCCTGCTGCAACCCTTGATCTCAGCAGCCATAGTTTTAAGAGAGGATGAAGCTGGTGCAGAGGCTGAGAGTGACAGCTGAAGTTGCTGCAACAGGGGAGAAATCTTGACCCCACTGAAGTCCATGGGAGAATTGCCATGGACTTCAGTGGGGCCTGAATGTCACTAGGAGTGGAAGGTACAGGAGCTGGGACTTCTCCAGGGGAGATGAGGGCAGACGGTTCTGGAGCCCACACCTGATAACAGAGCAGCTCCAGTGGGCTTGGCAGGGAGAGGAACTAGCCACTTCCCTGGAGCAGGAGATGCTCCATGGAAATGAAAGCGGCTGACACACTGGAGCAGCCTGCTAGGCCTGGAGCAGGCCCTGCAGCAGTGAGAGTGGGAGGCGCTGGGCTAGAGCCCTTGTCACAGCAGGCTTAAGCTACAGCGTGCAGAGAAGGTGAGAGACCCCCAAAATGGAGGTGGCCCAGTCAGTAGGTTGGAGCGAGCTGCAGGTGTAGGGAGAAATGCCCGAGAGAGCAGCAGGCCTCCCTGGAACTACGATTAGAGGAAAGAGCCGGAGCCCCCGGCTACAGAGAGGGCAGGGTGAGGGGGGCTGGAGGCAGAGCCCTTACAGGAGAGGGGAGAGGCGCTGGACCCTGCAGCGCAGGTGGGAGGCCTTAGCCCCACCCCCAAGCCGGTGCAGCGGAAGTGGGATGCGCTGGGTGCGCTGGAGCCGGCCCCAGAGGGTTGCCCGCCGGGCGCGAAGCAGCGGCGGCAGAGCCCTGCAGTGAGGCGGGGGGAGCCACTGGAATCTGGCTGCAGTGCGCGG
This sequence comes from Eretmochelys imbricata, assembly GCF_965152235.1. NCBI lineage: Eukaryota > Metazoa > Chordata > Testudines > Cheloniidae > Eretmochelys > Eretmochelys imbricata. The sequence goes on from NC_135573.1 coordinate 250,860,547, forward strand.
TGGGGGGGGGGGAGCGGGCTCATCCCGCAGGCGTGCTGACAAGCGCTGGAGCTCTGGGGAAGGGGGCGCTGGAAACACTGCAAGGGTAGGGGAGCGGGGAGAGGAGCCGGACCCTGCTCCCTGCCGCAGCCCGAGCCCCGCGGAGGCGCTGCTGGGGTGGGAGCCTCCGGGAGAAGCGCTGCAACCGGGTGCTTGGCAGAGGGGGTCCGGCCGTGGCCCTCGGGGCGGCGGGATCCGGGGGGCCAGCCGGCGCTGTGAGTACCGGGCTCGGGCGGGTCCCAGGCAGCCCTGCCCTAGGTGCGGAAACAGGCCCGACTGAGACTCGGGCCCAGTGGGCGCAGCTGCGGCAGCCAGCGGCCGCCCTCCGCCGCTGCTTCCCCGGCAACTTTCAGACACCGGGAGAAAAGCACTGAGGGGGGCTAGCGCCTGCCGAGCGGCTGGGGGGCGGGATCGGGGGCGCCCTGCCGTGAGTCGCGGGGGAGGCCTCTGCCGGGCGCCGGGGAGAGATCGGGGCCCCTGCTGTGCGCCGCGGGTGGGATCGGGGTGCGCTGCTGGGCCGAAGCGGAAAGGCGCACCCCGTGCTGTGCCCGAGAGGGAATCGGGGGGCGGAAGGCAGCACCGCTGTGCCAGAAGAGACGTGAGGGGGCCGGGGGAAGAAATGCGCCGATGACAAGGATTCTCTGATTGTGCCAGGGCAGGGCTGGCATCCAGCAGTGGGCAGCAGCGGGCCCGGGAAGTGATGGGGAGAGAAAGGCACAGAGGGCAGGGAGCATCTCACGTGGGTGGGGAGGGGACAGGAGAGTTGGGGAGAGGCTTGCACTGAGCACAGAGGTTATCCAGATGTGCCAGGGCACGGCTGGCCTCCTGCCCTGGGCACAGGAAGGAGGAGAAGTTGGAGGGGGAAGGCTGAAGGAATGGGGACAGAGAGAGCCTAGGTACGCTGTATGGATAGGCAGGGGAGGGAAGCAGTGACGGGCAGCTGAGATAGAGGGACACTGCAAGGAGAGGGCCGGAGTGATGGCTAGAGAGAGAGTGATACTGGCGGAGGTAGATGCAGAGATGCTGCTAATGGAGGGAGACCCGGAGAGCTCAGCAGTAGGGTTACAGGCCTGGGGGGGGGGTGCCGGACATGCATTAATGCTCCGCATTTTAAAGACGGAGCGATGAGGCAATGAGTGTTGGAGACAAAGTGCCAGGAGAAAGAGCGGGTGGCCGGGGGGAAGAGGTGTTAGAACCCTCCTCGCAGTCTGATGCAGACAGAGCCTGGATACGGGGCAGCAGAGAGCCCTGCTTTGTTGTTTCCCTCAAAGAGTTTGGGGCTGCCTGGTGAGGGGCGAGAGTGCAGGAGCGGGCTGGTGTCTCTGGGACCTGGAGGCACTGGGATCTGAAGGCAAAGAGAAGGTGGGAGCAGGCTTGTGAATGGAAAACAGAGACACCAGGCACCTGAAGGCAGAGGGAGGGGGGGCAGCCTTTGAAATGGATGGGACCTCAAGATGGGGCACTTTTATGTCTGTTGAGCCTCAAGGCGGAAGGAAGGAATCCTGTGTCCAGGACCGGAAGCAGAGGAAGGGAGCTGTCTTGCATCTGGGGACCTAGAGGAGGAGAGGGAGCAATCTTTTCTCGGTGGGACGGTCTCACGCAAAAGGAGGGAGCCAACTTGTGTCTGGGGACCTGCAGGCAGCGGAGGGAGCAGCCTCTGTGACCTTTTAGGCATGTGGGAGGCGAAGCCAGGAGCAGTCTGATGGCTAGGGACCTGCAGGCAGAGGGATCAGGGCTCTGCATCCTTCCCTTCTGAGGCTTGGCAGCTTTTCCAGCTCCATTTGGTTGAAGAAGGGAAGATTCTTTTACAAAAGAGCAAAAGAAAAAGCCAAAGGAGCTTCCGAATTTTGAGACAACTGGACTCAACACTGATTTTTTTAAATCCAAGACTGAGCGATTAATCCTCCTAAAGAAGGCATCAGTGCCCGAATGGTGGTGGTTGGTTTTTCTTAGTGCACACAGATACACATCTATTATACACAGAATTTACAATCTCAAAAATCCAGGCACATCGGGTAAAAATGTGCTCTGGTCTCTTTATCCCCAGTATTTCTTTAGAAGTTGTGGTTAAAAAGATGTAATTTTAGTAACAGCACAAACTAGTGTTATTGATGCATGCAAAATGTATCATCAAGGCACAAAGGCTGAAGTGAAGAGTCTGCCCTCCTCCTACCCCATAGAAATAACCTTCCGTTTGCATTCACGTTCATTTCTCTGCTAGGTCATCAGAAAGTACAGCTGGTAGCCATAGACTTTAGGTGAAACTGACCAGATCCACCCAGAAACCATAGCTCTGCTTTCTTTCACATCTAATTTGATAGCAGGCTGATTTTAAGCTTCCCATCGTTACAACTTTTCTTGATTTCTCCCTTTTCTCCCCCCCCCCATGCATTTATTGCTTGCATTTAATTAATTCCTTCTTTGCGTTTCCTTTCCTGTTAATCTTTGGGTGACTGCTTTGTACATATGGCAATCTGATAATGAGGGTGTTTATCCTTATTCTATACTTCATCATTGCAATGTCCACGCATTTACTAACTGGTGTATCGATCATCTTTCATGGGGGGCGGGGGGAAAGAAATAGGCAGGGGGATAAAGGATTTGTAATATCCCCCACCGTTAGGAGTAGTACTTATAACCTGGCACTATCTAATCAACTGTTACATCAAGTCATGGTGATTGAGGTAACCACATCAAAAGAATATACTTTTTTTGTATAAATTATATATTCCCTGTATCTTGTCTTGGCACACGCACACACACAGACAGAAAGAGGGAGAAGTTAGTTTAAAAAAAAAATAGTGTCAAGCAGGTATTTAGCTGTTGTACAACTTGTTTCTTAAACTAAGTTACTTCTCTTTGAGAAGTTAAAAGGTAAATCTTTCCAGATTCCAAGTTTAATAATGGAAAGGGGAAATCAATGTAGTAGTAAAAATTATAAAAAGAAAAGTACTTGGGTTTTTTTTTGGTGAAGGGAGGATCACAGGTTGAAATCGGTCTGTCAATTTTGAAAGGAGTTCATTCGGCTTTAAAAAATTGTCTAAAGGAAAATCATACAGTTCTCTGAAACTCTGGTGTTCTGTTTGTTACAGCTTAGGACAGAAAACTTTTTTGCACTTAAAACTACTTTGTTTTTTGTAAAGTCCATTTTTACACGGTTTAAGTTGATTGAACTTAGTTATGTCGCAGACAGGAAAACTCCCCTGTGCTGCTTGTCCCAAAAAGTTTGCCTTTTTAAATAAAGTGGATTTTTTTCCTGAATAGGGGAACTTTTGGATTACTTCAACACGTCGCTTAGGATTTTAAAGAACTCTTTTTAAAAAGTCCTTAAAGTTTCTAAATTCTTGGACAAATTGTATTTTCTTTGGAGCAAAAGCAAATGAGCTCTTTACAGAAACAGAAGTGTTTGTTCATAGTGGAACGCTGCTTTTCTGTCTAACCTGCTTTATCAGCACCATCTCTCTGCGATTTTGCTCGTCTCTCAACACCTTTGTCTGATTAGTAGCTTTTGGAGATCGGGATAAAGACATCACTTGCCACGCTGCATAAGATAACAATTAATTTAACATTAAACTTATCCCCTTTCCATTCACTTTACTTGGATCGATCTCTGGTAATTGTGTTTGCGGATGCTTTCAATACGATGCTTTTCTAAAAACTTAATGACACCCCACAAGAAGGTATAAGGGTTTTAAATGCACTTCTCAGAGTTAGACCAAAGAAACAAAGCATATAGTCCCAACATGCTCAGGACATCAGAGTCTGGTCTTTTAAAAATATATAATCAGTTCGCTGCTTGTTTCCTTCTTAAGGTACAATATTTTGTTATTTTAAGCTGTTTTGTAATAAAGTACCATTTAACATCTATGTACACTGCAATTGCACCATGTAAAAAAGTTACACACACAAACTTTATAAAACTACCATTTTATATTTTTAAAAAAATGGTTTTTTTCCTCCCCTAAGTCAGCCACTTACCTGCTGAAAAAGTAAATGTGTTTGAAAAGTTGCGGTGCTTTCATGCAATGTTTCTTTTCAATGAAAAAGAAAGATACCCTTAGAGGGGTTAACTCTCAAAGGGCTAGTCATTTTGCCCCTGACAGGCTATTTTTCAAAGTTGTTTGATAGCCAACGTTTTATTTTATTTTATTTTTATTTAAACCCGCCCTCGAAAAACTTGAAATGCAGTGAGGCAGCTTGCTAATATTTTTATTTCACAGAGACATCTGTTACTCCTGCTGACAAATGTACCACTCTGCCAAGAAAGTTTAAAAAAAAACAAAACAGCATGTAATTGATGTTATCCCAAGAAAGCGCTATCTCCACCCCTTTCAGCTCCAAGCCCTTCAGGTAAAAGAAAAAAAAATATCTTTCAAGAATTTGTTGCCTTTTTGAGGGTTAATACATCAGAAGACAAGCTTGTCTCGCCTTGGCCAATCAGAACTCGGCTCTGGCAGCTATAATATAGAACTAAAGGCAGACTCCTCTCACAAGCGTCTCTAGCCTTGCTACCATTAAAATCAGACCCTTTTTGTCTCTCGATTGCTGTCTCACGACCAAACTCCGATGTGTTCCGTTATCAGCGACCTAAAGCCTGCCATTCCAACACCTGCCTTGCTAGGGATCGGTGGATAGTATACGATTCAGAACGCAGACAAGGACGTAGGAAGAGAGAGATCTAGAGAGACAGCCAGGGATAGACACAGAGAGCTTTGAAGTAATTGGATTCAATGGACGAAATGCTGCTGTTGACAAGAATTCTGTTGGTGGGCTTCCTCTGCGTTCTCTTGGTCTCCTCTGGGCTGACGTGTGGACCAGGCAGGGGTATTGGAAAAAGGAGACACCCCAAAAAACTGACCCCTTTAGCCTATAAGCAGTTTATTCCCAATGTGGCAGAGAAGACCCTAGGGGCCAGTGGAAGATATGAAGGGAAGATCTCAAGAAACTCGGAGAGATTTAAAGAACTAACCCCAAATTACAACCCTGACATTATTTTTAAGGATGAAGAGAACACTGGAGCTGACAGACTGATGACTCAGGTAGAGCTACATAGATACATATATTTTTATTTGTTAGCATATCTGAGCAATCATAAATTAAAACATCTGTCTTAGCATTTTTAAAGACACCCCTCACCCCAAAAACCCCTCATCGGTTAGATTAATATTTAAATATCCAGTTAAGTTTGCAGGGGCATATAGCCATAGATATATATTTTGGGGGGTTGTGTAATACTTACAAATATAACCTTGCCATGACGTTCCCTGTAACTTGGTTAGAGATTTCTGTTTGCATTTGTCCCCAAGGCTGCACTTTGATCAAACGAATTGTATACAGCTAAGAGGACCCCAAGTGTCTAGTGACCGTCAGGCCACTCTTTCATCGGTTGGTACAGCTGCCGACTTCTTTATTTTTATTTTATTGTATTACCCTTCATTATTGTTGTTTGCAAGCGGATTCTAAATTTAGTACCTATGGAGTCTTGTAAATCACAAAGGCATCTGAAGTCCAATCGACCATTACTCTCCTGTTTCTGTATTATATAGCTTGTATTGCAAAACCATCCTTTGCAATTGTGCCCATCAGAGCGTAAATATATTGATATTTCTTTAAGGATGCTCGCCACCAATGCTCTGGTACTTCCAAATGGGAGGGACTTGCAACTTATCAGCATTGCATCACTTCTGTTTTAAAAATCAGATGGCACAAGGTTTACAGCTGGATAAATATTGAATCGGGAGTGGAATCAGAATGCGGAACCATCGTATGCAAAAAATAAACCCTCCCAAACAGCCACATTATTACAATAATTGTTGCTATTGCTCACTGAGAGATAGGTGAACGCAATTAGTGGAGTTTTTGAAACTACATGGAATCTAGATGCCATCTAGGCACTGGAAATGGGTTTCATCCAAATATAGGTCAACAGCCTTTCCCCCCCTTCCCACTATTATGTATTTTAAGTCCCACCTTCAGTGCTATAGCTCGGCTGCAAGAATTACGTTGGGGATGGGAAGAATTTCCTAAACTCTCCCCTTTGCCTCGGCTTGATTTTCCGCACGTTTACTAGATTTATTTGGACGAGGGACGTGTCTCGTCCAATCTCCTCCCGACCACCTTAAATCTTACTGTACCTATGAGTGTTGGCGCGCGCGCCTCTGCCAGATAGAAGCGCGAGCCTCAATTAAATATGCACAGGCCACGGTGCAGAGCATGTTGTGTAGAGAGTTCCCAGTCCAATTCGATAGCTTTAATCTCGCCTCCTAATGCAAAAGAAAGGCAAGTGGGAGAGGGTCGGCTGATGACTATTGTGGCATGCATTGTAAGATCCAGTCCAGTCCCTCTTATAGCCCTCGGTCATCCTCCCTTGCTGAAAAGATGCAAGACAGTGTAGCTGTGCGCCAAGTCAGACACATCTCGCATTTTCAGCTCCACTTACTCCTCTTTTATCGATCGCAACGGCTAGGATTTCAGTTTGTATCCTTTTTAATACGGCAAATGCTGCTGCTGCTGCTGCTAGAAAGCCCGAGGAAAAAAAGAAGACGTGCTTGTGTGTGTGTGTGTGTGTGTGTGTTACCTACACACACACCATACTCATGAAAGAGAAAATGAAGCTTAGGCGTAGAAAGGAAGCGAGAGGGAGAGCCAGACATAGATTGAAATACAGAGGGAAAGAGATGGGGACCCACAGAGGAAGGGAAAATGTGTGATGGTGTTTTTTTTTTAAAGGAGGGGGTGGGCTGAAGAGAGGGAGACCCCAGCCTGTGTCGTAGCGTCTCCTTTCTCCTCTACTGCAGCCTTGGATGTGCCCTGTCTCTCTAGCTCCCTGGGAATACAGAGCCTTCTACATGGCTTGCCACTCTCGCTGCAATAGCTGGCAGCATTTGAACTTCTGACCTTCTGTCAACTTCCCTCAGACGAACGAAACGAAAACAAATACTTTTTCCTTCAGTGGCTATTCTCGTTCCTTACACACACAAAAAAAGGGCGGGGGGGGGGGTAGATAACACCGCTCTGTCTCATAGCACAGCTTAGGTACCACACCAAAATAAGAGATCAACGTCTGACTGCAGCTTCATTACTGCACCCCCTTTGGGGAGCAAGAGAAGGGAGAAAGGACATCGGTGATTGCATAATGATATTGGGGGAGGGGAGAGGAAGGGACAGGAGTGATCTCATAACCCTGGCGGGAGCTGGGGAGAGGTAATGGGGTGATTGAACAGTAGTGGTTCTATAGCAATGTTCGAGGGTGGGTTGGAGGGGGAACTGCTCGGTGGTCTTCCAATAACAATATTGTAGGGAGGTGGTGGGAAGCTGCCGCCGACATCAGAATTTCCTCATATTGCAATCCTACAACGAGCTGGGCCAATCTCTTTCTTTTCTCTCTCAATCAGCAACCTCTTGTTCTGTTAAATTCAAGCCTTTAAATGCCTGCTTCACAAGCCCTTCAACCATGGAAAGCTCTTCCCTGAATGGAATTGTTAAACTTTCAGAATCGTTGCTGAATGCATTAGCTGCTAGTTAATATTAACTTAAGAAGGGAAAAAACGCAAACAGAGCTAGGTAAGTCAGGTTCTTAACTTTGCAGGTGACAACAGCAGTTTGCTGAATGCCCCCCTCCCCGCCCCATACACACACGCACACACACAGAGCAACCATTGGCTGGATCTGTGAAAGAGATAAGGGGGCCAGGTCAATATGATAAAGCTGGTATTTGGATGAAATAAAATAGAAATCTAGTGCCATACAGGAACACCACCGGTGCACGATGTGAGGGATTTGGAGATCAACTTGGCATTTAGGAAGCCCACCAGGTTGTTTACACTGACAGGTACCTGTTAAGTGTTTCCTTCAAGCAATTCATTTGTGAAGAGATTAGGGGCTGGCAGGAGAGGGCTTGTTGAACAACTTTGCCTCCACACAAAGCGTTAGTCGAGGCAGCCCTGCTGAGTTTCACGGTGGCTGAACAGAATTGGGCTTGATTTGTGGCACACGACCCAATGAATTAATAAATAGTCTGGTCTTCACGGCTTTTGACTCTGACAGTCCAGCTCAGCCAATATAAAAGGAAGGAAAGTCCTTTAGTAGGTCGTTCCTTTCCCTTTTATTTTGCCAGAGAGACTTTAGCTCATATTTATAGGGGAAGGAGCTGGAATAGCAAACCTGCCCCTTCTGTTCTCCTCCCTATTTGTTTTCTTAGTTGTAAAATAACACGGCTTTAGACTGCTGTGCAGCTAAGGGCTTTCTCCTTGTCAGTGGCCTAAAACACTGAATGTTTCGCCTTTTTCCTCACAGTATATCTGTGAGAGAGAAATTAACAAGCTAAACTTCCTTATGGTTTTCTGCTTTTCCTAGACTCACATCACATTAGAGACCAATCCGCTCTTTCCATAAAAATGTTATATCACATGGAACAATCGGCCAGGGAGTCCAAAGTGGACTCGCCCCGGCGTTTTCCATTGAACTGCCACAGAAGTATTGCTACAGTATTGCTTTATGGCTGTAACATACGCGCTGGAACTTTCTTGTTGAGCAATCCGGTCACGTACCTAAAAGTAGTGTAGCGGCAATCGTGCAAGCCCCCCCCCCTTTTCTGGGAGCTGTGAAAAGAACCTTTGTGGTGTGTTACTTTACATATTGATAACGTGTTGGGGTGAGTCCTCGTGGAGAAAGCCAAACATCCCTACCCACTTGATGCATTTGCCTTTAGCTTTGCTCAACTGCTGGCAACATGCTGTAGTCTCACATTTGCCAATGTGCCTGAAATGTATATTGCTTTTCCAATCCTCGAGGGGTGTGGATGGCAGATTACCTTTTTCTCGAGCTGATCGGTTCATGCAGAGCAATATTCTATTTAGACTCTGGGATGTGACGCGAATCTACCCAAACTTTTCTTACTTTATTTAGAATGATCTCCCTTAGCCTTGCTCAGGCCTCCCTCTCTGCCCCTTCTTCCCACGCCCACGTTTGTCCATAACCTCTTACAATTTCTCGCCGAACTGCCAGGTCCTGCAGGGTAAATTTGGTAAAACCAAGCAAACATAAAGGAAAGGAGCTGGTTAAAGAAAACAGAAAGCTGATCATGTGGTAGTGGTCTGCAGAGTTAAAAGAATGTGGCACTCCATATGAAGAATGCTTGTTGTCACTCCCGGTTTCATATTCTACGCTAGCTCACCTCTGGGTTTGTTGGTTTTTAACATTGCTATCAGCTTGATCCCTCTCTGCTTTTCATTCTTTCCCCTAAGAGATATCGTGTGGGTTTGCTCTTATATATACACGTATGTGTATTTCAAGCAGGATGAATGTTTCTAGCCCAGGCTGGTCTAAGTGAGTGATCTGCGAAGGATAAACTCCTTCTAGCACAGAAAGGCTGTTAACGCGAATTGAGAACCTTTTCATCACCGACTTAAGTTGAAAAGACCCGGAGAGACATTCCAGGGGAAACTATTTGACTCCCAGATGTATGGCAAGTGTTTGTCTTTTGGAAAACTTTACTCTGCTCCCAGCAAATGTGAAAATGCACGTATTAGCTGGAAGACGGAGGAGAGATCATATCAGGCTAAGGTTTCCTTCTGACACTCAAACAGGTTGCAGGCTGTAAGAAAGTGGGCGATCGGGGTTACATTTCGACCCCACTCACTCCGTACTCTCCCAGCTTCAACCTTCTCCTCACCCAGCCTCACTTGACTTCCTACAGCAGACTAACAGGCTTTCCCATTAAGTATCTGAGAAGCTTTTCAATTCCCCTAGGCTGCCCCCTTGAACGGATATATAGGGCGAAGTCACCAGGAGCTTTGACATTGTCGTCAATGGTAGTGGGCCTAGGATCACAGTTTACGGACTGAGCATAGCTCAGGCCTTGTCCATAGTCTTTAACTCTTGAAATGCCAGGTGTGTGTTATTTTTAGGGGGGGGTGTCAATGGCTGTGTCAATGCCGCAGGGCCCGTGCAATGCCCCTTGTGTGCCCCTGTCCCTGCAGAGATGCAAAGACAAGCTGAACGCCCTGGCGATCTCGGTGATGAACCAGTGGCCCGGAGTGAAGCTGAGGGTGACCGAGGGATGGGATGAAGATGGGCACCACTCCGAGGAGTCGCTGCACTACGAGGGCCGGGCAGTGGACATCACTACGTCGGACAGGGACCGCAGCAAGTACGGCATGCTGGCTCGGCTGGCGGTAGAGGCTGGCTTCGACTGGGTCTACTACGAGTCCAAGGCCCACATCCACTGCTCCGTCAAAGCGGGTAAGGAGGACAGCTGAGCCCCCTGGCCTGCCCCGGGGCATCTAGCCAAAGCACCCCCTTAAGGGCCGTGGGACCCAGGCCTGACAGGTTGGACCCATAGGGGAGAATAAAAGTATCCCAGCAAGGCCGGACCCCACAAGGCGTGTGAACCCCCGCTAAGGCAGCCCCCGAAGGGACTTACAGCATCACTGGGGGGAGAGGGGCACTCCCCTGGGTCTGCTGCTGTTTGTGCCAAGAGCAGGTTGCATCAGAACCGGGCACCCGACCTGGGGGAGGATGCGGGTATCCGGCCATTGCTTTGCATCGCGGCTGGGCTGCAGTGGGAGCGGGGGCGGGGGGCGCTTCTGCGGCAGGCTCTCGCTCTTCTCTTGCCATTGAACGGATTTCGATCCATACCTAAGTATAAAACTCGGTCACACTGATGAGCCAGCCTCGTCCTGTGCTTCTCCGCCTACGTAGGAGGGGGCTATGCGGAGGACAGTGCAGATTTAGAGCGGAGCTTACAAAGGCAGGGGAAAGCCCCCATTCTGATCACAATCTGGGCAGAGAACGGATATGGATATTAACACGGTTCTCTAGCTTTCTCACTCCGCGTGCGGGTAGGACGAATGCAAGCCACGCACCTTACGGGCCAGGTCCCTCTCTAGCCCTATGTTAATCATAAGGATGCAAAAACTTGCAGCCAACTCATCCACTCTGTTATTGATTCCCCCTACCCCGACTGAGCACACAGCTCTGCAAAATAAGTGTCGTCCCCCCCTCCCCGGCATTTATTTTTTTCCCTAAATCCACACCGTATATTACAAATACCGTGACCATTTAAGAACATCTAGCTGGCTGCACGCCCCGAAGTCTAGTAGGATTACTAGTGCCAACCCGCTGGCGTGCGCAGGGAAAAGAAAATTCGTGCCATTCATGGCTTAATCTGCAGCCGCTAGGAAACTCCAGGATTTTTTCCCCTGTGCTTACAACGCCACATGCTGTTTCAGCAAAGGAATAACTTGTAACAATAAATCGCGAAATTCGAAACTTCATTTCTGCGCATAAATTGACGCGTTTAGCAAAACTGTTAACAGTGCATCGCCGACGAGCTGGGTTTTTCACCTCTCAGTGTTTGTTGCATAGCATCTAAACTGTATTTTAATAGCCTCTTTTAGCCAAGAAACACTTTTAAAGTGTCAAGAAATACTTAGTTGTGAAAGAAAATAATTACTCTCTCTAAATATATCTGTTTGCTTAGAAATAAGGTAACGAGGGGCCTGATCCTGCTCCCATTCACAGCAATGGCAAGACTTCCATTGACTCCCCTGGGAGCAGATCAGACCCCTTCACCAGCTTTACATTCTGGGGCTGATGAAAAGTAACACTTCTCCTGGCCAATGCAGGCTTTACATTGAGTCCGTGATATTGCTTCGGTTAATCTTCTGGTCTTATTTAGCCAAAGAAATCTCTAAATGGCCTTTTCTAGAGTAAAGATATGCTCAGCTCGAGGTGTCTGTTTGTGATGCACAGTAACCTTATTCCAAATGAACATAATCCAACTCCATGTATATTTCATAGGAGACGAATAATTCCAAGAGAACAAATCTACTCATTAAAATTCCACACACACTTGGAGGTTTGGGGTAATATTTAGTGCATGTCAGGCAGGGTCGTGTGACTGTACAACACGGGCTTCAAGAGAGCAGGCTTGAATTCCGCCAGCTAAGTCTGATTTCAAATTGTCAAAACCTCATTTCATGACAGAGAATCTTATGAGAAGATTAAACCCTATAATTCCAGGCAGGAAGATTCTTTATCTAGATCTCTATTTGCAAAAAGTATGATCCCGGAGATTGGAATGCAAAGAAGAGTTCCCCCAAGGTCTGAATTATTGTCATCAGGACAGAGAAGAGAGGCTGGGGTGGTAAAAGGGACATTGATAATGAGCTACTGCAAGTATTTAGAGCAAGCTCCTACATTTAAAATTCAAATACACATCTTGAGTGTCTTGGAAAAGTGGCTCTGCTGTGCAAATAGTGCTTGGAAGGTCCTGGTTTTTTGGAGAGTATGTGTGTGAATTGGCACATAGGGTTTCTGCACCTGAACAAATAGGGGTAGGGGGGTGGGAGGGAAGAAGCTGGGAAAAAAAATGGAAGTGTCCTCTCTTCCAAGAGTGTCTGCATTTATTACATGAATCAGAATGACAATGCTGATCCTTTATTGGATTTTAATTAGAGAACCCAAACAGCACTGCTCAAAGCAGCAGATTTTCACACCTCTGCCAATTCACTGGCATGTTTGTAGAGTTGCTACACTACTAGATCTATTCATCAAGCCCCTGAATATGCAAACAAAGCTCAAGCAAGAGCTTTACTTGGGCCTTGTACTAAGGTGTAGTTTGCTAGGAAAGGACTCTACATAAAGCACATAGCTCGTTTGTTGCCATGTTCTCAGTGAAGAGGCCTTGGAGATCTTGCTGTTTCATTTCTGAAGCACAAGTGATAAAGTCGTTAGCAAATCAATAACATTCTAATTTTCGCCCTTCCTGTCCTTCCTGAGAAAGTCATTAGGAGACTCCCCAAGTGTTTATTTAAATCATAATAGCTTATGCACCAGCTACAGAGGCACAAAAATAAAATCTGTATCTGTGGTCTTACTACTTTTAGGAGGAAAATTACTTGGACTAGAAATTGGCACACTTAATAACTGGGAGAAAACTGCAGTGAAGTCAAGGAACCGAGGAAATATTATTTCCATTCCACCCTAAGGAATGGAAATAATTTTATCAAATGCCCTTGCTACAGTGGAATACTGTGGGTGCACAAAATACTGTGGATGCACAAAATACAAAAAAAAAAAAAAGTAACTAGAGTGTTTACGAACACCCAGGAATCACTAGGTGAAGTTCCAGACCCTGTGCTATGGAAGCGGACAGAATAGACAGTCATACCAGTCCCTTCTGGCCTGAAAATCTTCTAAATTTCTACATATTATAGCAATATTTTCAAGGACAGAGACTTCAACTCCATAAATTCAGGTTGATCTTGTTTTTAAAATGGCTAGGATTTCTCTGAAGGACTAATAATGAGGCAGTGGTGACAAGAATAACCAAGGGCCCTAAAATTTAGGATCAGATTAATCCCCCCGAAGTAACCCCAATGACTAGCCTGGCCTTGTGCATAAAGTAGAGGATGTTTTAAGGTTAGGCAGGGGGAGCATACACTCCTGACCTGGGCTGAGCAGAGACTTCTGATCTAGCGAGGGAGGCAAATACTCCCGCTTTGGGAGAATGGGTGAAGTGTTGGGTGGTGACTCTTGTATGGGGGGGGGGGACGGGGGGGAGAAGAGACTCTTACCTGAGAAGGGAAGGAGCTGCAGAGAATCCTCACCTAATGTGTGGACACAGCGACTGCTGTAGAGGAGTGCTCCCAGGCTCCTAAGGCGATAAGAGGCAGGAGGATCTAGTGCATAGGGCAGTGGACTAAGGGCTTGTCTACACCTAAACTGCAACAAGAAAAGGAGGACTTGTGGCACCTTAGAGAGTAACCAATTTATTTGAGCATGAGCTTTCGTGAGCTACAGCTCACTTCATCGGATGCATGTAGCTCACGAAAGCTCATGCTCAAATAGATGTGTTAGTCTCTAAGGTGCCACAAGTCCTCCTTTTCTTTTTGCGAATACAGACTAACACGGCTGCCACTCTGAACCCTGGTAAAATGCAAGGGTGGCACTGCTGTGGCACCTCAGTGTAAATACTACCTATGCCCATGGGAGGGGGGTCTCTTATCAGGGCAGGTACTACACCTCCTTAAGAGGTGGTAGCTATGGCAACAGAAGAATGCTTCCATCCCTCTAGCACTGTCTACCCCAGGCTTTAGGCTGGTAAAACTACATCACTCGGGTGGGGATTGTTTACATAGCTATGTCTAAGTAAGGTCCCAGTGTAGACCAGCCCTAAGGCTATGTCTACATTGCACTTTTGTTGGTAAAACTTGTCGGCCAGGAGTGTGAAAAAAATACCCCCTGACTAACAAGAGTTTTATTGACGAAAAGTGCCGGTGTGGACAGCGATTTGTTGGCCGAAGATGTTGGCCGACAAAGCTACTGCTTCTCTTTGGGGGTGGTTTTATTTTGCCAGCAGGAGAGCTCTCTCTTGCCAGCAAAGAGTCGTTACAGGGAATGGCGCAGCCATGCCACGTAAGGTACGCAGTGTAGACATTGCCTAAGAGTCAGGAGCCTGGGGAGCTAAGTCTAGCTCTCCCATTGACTTGCGATGTGACATTAAGCCAGTCACTACACTTCTCTGTGCCTCTGATTCCCCTGCCACCCTTTGGTCTTGGCTGTTTTAGGTCTGGTCTACACGACAGACCTATATCGGTAGAACTACGTCAGTCAGGGATGTGAAAAATCCACACCCCTGCGTGACATCTGTGGGCCTAACCCCCTGTGTAGACAGTGCTCTTTGTGGGAGAGCCTGATGCAGCCAGTGCCTCTCAGGGAGGTGAATTAACTGCGCCAACGGGAAAGCTGTCTCCTATCAGCGTAGTGTCTTCATTGAAGCGCTAGAGCAGCTGCACCAATGCAGCGTTTTAACCGTAAACTTGCCCTTGCACTGTCTATGCTACAGCAGCACAGCTATGGTGAGCGTAGACCTTTCCTAAGCGACGGAAGAGCGTCTCCCATCGCTGTAGTTAATCCACCACTCCGAGAGGCAGTGGCTTGCTCCACTGAATGCTTCCGTCAACAGGCAGGTCTACACTACAGCCGGAGTCGATATAACCTACGTCACTTGGGTGTGGAAAAGCCCCCCATCCACCCAGAGCGACAAGTTTTGCGCTGCCCACACAGGTGCTATGTCGGCGGGAGACGTAGCTTCTGCTTCTCACCAAAATGGAGTAATTATGCCGCTGGGAGAGCGCTCTCCGGCCAGCATAGCGCGTCTTCACCAGCTGCGCCAATGCAGCACTGTGCTGTAGACATACCCAACCTAGCGGCGTCTATCCCAGGGGGTTAGGTCAGTTGAACTACGTCTCTCAGGGGTGTGAGTTTTTTCCCCCCACAGCCCTGAGCAGAGTAGCTAGGTCACCCTAAATTGTAAAAGGGCACAATTTAACTCTGGACTTTTCTACTGGGGAAATTAACTGGAATAAACAATTCCACATGGACATAAATATTGCAGAATAAAAGTGATTTTATTCCAGAACAACTTCACTTCAGAAGTTCACTAATTATTCAGCAATAAATTCTCCCCCTCCCCCCCAGAGTAGTGTCCACATGGGGAGCTATTCTGGAATACTGACTGCAGAATAGATCATTTTGCAATAGCTATTCTGGTCAATTTCCCCCCATGTAGACAAGGCAACATTCATTTTGAAAGGGATCCAGTTAAACTGGCCGAACCTCCAACTAGTGTAAACCACTTACCCTGGTTTAAGTGTTAGCCTATATTGAGTTAGCTTCAGCTTCAACTGGATGATTGCCTGTTCTGTTCATTCCTCTGAAGCAATGGGATTGGCCACTGTCGGAAGACAGGATATTGGGCTACCTGGACCATTGGTCTGACCCAGTACGGCCGTTCTTAGGTTCTTTGTAACGTAAGGGCACCTACAAAGGGAGGCTGCAGCACTTTCACAAGATCAGTTTTATTACTTTAGTGAAAGCAGAGCACTCTTCTAGACAAAGCTTTAACTGTCTTGTCTAGTTAGACTGTAAACTCCTTGGGCCAGGGACCGTCTCTGGTGATGTGTGTATCTGGTGCCCAGCACAAGCAGCCCCTGGGGTTTCTAGGCACTACTGTACTACTATTAATGGAGGACATGGACGGGGGGGAGGTTGCGCAAATTCCTAGGAGAGGAAGCGGTTCACAGCTACTAACCTGAGCCAGAAAGGTGGCATGCAAAGGCCACTGCTATAAATGTGTGCACTGAAACTCATAACCCAAGCTATGGGATGCAGACAACTCCTACCCTGGGGATGTGAGGAGGAGGATGCTGAGCAGACCTGGCTAGGGAATTGTACATCTTATGGGATAGGAGGTGGGGGGGATTGTGGGATGCAGAAAGCCCCTGCCCTTGGCTCTTTGGGGGTGGGGGGGGGGGAATGCAGAGAGCCCCTGGCTAGATTGTGTGTTGGGGCAAGAAATGAAGCCAGCCCCTAGGCTGAAAGGGTGGGATGCAGAGCAGCTGGCCTGATGCCTGTGTATAGGATGCAGACAGTGGAGGATGCAGAGAGCGGGGTAGGGGAAGAGGGTGCAGAGTGTCCGGGGGTAGGGGGTGCAGAAGAATGCGAGCAGGGTGCAGAAAGCCCGGGGGGGGGGGTGCAGAGAGTCCAGGGGAGGGGAGGGGTGCAGAAAATGCAAGCAGGGTGCAGAGAGCCTGGTTGTGTGTGCGCGCGCATGTGCAGAGAGCCTGGAGGGGGTGGTTGCAGAATGGGAGCAGGGTGCAGAGTGCCCGGAGAGGGGGTGCAGAATGGGAGCAGGGGGGTGCAGAAACCCCAGGGGTGTGTGTGTGCAGAGAGCGGGGGGGGGCAGAATGGGAGCAGGGGGGTGTAGAATGGGAGCGGGGATGTGTGCGCAGGCAGGGAGGGGCAGAATGGGAGCAGTGGGGGGGAGGCAGAGAGCTCAGGGAGGTGCAGAGTCCAGGGGAGGGGAGGGGTGCAGAGAGCCCGGGAGCAGGGGTGCAGAATGGGAGCAGGGGGAGGGGTGCAGAGAGTCCAGGGGAGGGGAGAGGTGCAGAAGAATGCGAGCGGGGTGCAGAGAGCACGGAGAGGGGGGTGCAGAATGGAGTGGGGGGAGGGGAGCAGAGAATCCAGGGGAGGGGAGAGGAGGGGTGCAGAATGGGAGTGGAGGGGTGCAGAGAATCCAGGGGAGGGGAGAGGTGCAGAAGAATGCGAGCGGGGTGCAGAGAGCCCGTGAGCGGGGGGTGCAGAATGGGAGCGGGGGGAGGGGTGGGGTGCAGAATGGGAGGGGAGGGATGCAGAGAGCCCGGAGGGGGGTTGTGCAGAATGGGAGAGGGGGGAGGGGTGCAGAGAGTCCAGGGGAGGGGAGGGGTGCAGAGAGCCCGGAGGGGGGGTGCAGCATGGGAGCGGGGGGGGGAGGTGCAGAGAGCCCGGAGGGGGGTGCAGAATGGGAGCGGGGGGGGGAGGTGCAGAGAGCCCGGAGGGGGGGTGCAGAATGGCAGCGGGGGGGGGGTGGTGCAGAGAGCCCGGAGGGGGGGTGCAGAATGGCAGCGGGGGGGGGGGTGCAGAGAGCTCGGCCCGGGGCCCCCTCCCTCCGCCCCCGGCTCTAACCCGCGCGCCTCTCTCGCCCGCACAGAGAACTCGGTGGCCGCCAAGTCGGGCGGCTGCTTCCCGGGCTCGGCCACGGTGCACCTGGAGCAGGGCGGCACCAAGCGGGTGCGGGACCTGAGCCCCGGGGACCGCGTGCTGGCGGCGGACGCGCAGGGCCGGCTGCTCTACAGCGACTTCCTGGCCTTCCTGGACCGCGACCACGGCGCCCCCAAGCTCTTCTACGTGATCGAGACGCGGCAGCCGCGGGCGCGCCTGCTGCTCACCGCCGCCCACCTGCTCTTCGTGGCGCCCCCGCACAACCAGTCCCAGCCCCAGCCCCAGCCGCAGCCCCAGCCCGGGGCGGCCCGCAGCCGCGCGCTCTTCGCCAGCCGCGTGCGGCCGGGCCAGCGGGTCTACGTGCTGGGCGAGGGCGGCCGGCGGCTGCTGCCCGCCGCGGTGCACAGCGTCTCGCTGCGGGAGGAGGCCTCGGGGGCCTACGCCCCGCTCACGGCCCAGGGCACCATCCTCATCAACCGGGTGCTGGCCTCCTGCTACGCCGTCATCGAGGAGCACAGCTGGGCGCACTGGGCCTTCGCCCCCTTCCGCCTGGCCCACGCCCTGCTGGCCGTGCTCTCCCCCAGCGCCAGCCTGCCCGCCCCGCCCGAGGCGGAGCCCGCCCCGCCGGGCCTCCACTGGTACTCTCGCCTCCTCTACCGCATCGGCAGCTGGGTGCTGGACAGTGACTCCCTGCACCCGCTGGGCATGGCCGTGCAGGCCAGCTGAGAGCCACCGCCGCCAGGCCCAGGCAGCCCCGAGAGAGAGAAAGAGAGAGAGAGAGCGAGCGAGGGAAGAAAAACAAACTCACAGGAAAAAGAAAAGGAAAAAAAAATGTTTTAAAGGAGAGCACGGCTTGAGACAAAATAATAATAATAATAAAAATAATAATAAAGTAGGACAGTCCAAAGTAGACTTTAAGGAAAACAAAGACCCCGGGAAGTTTTGTTCTGTTTAGTTTATAAATATATTATATATATATATTTTTATTTGGTTGGTTATTTTGTTCTGTTCTCTTGGTTGTTTTGTTTTTTTCTCCTCTCCTGGATATTTATTGGTTTTGTATTTTAAATAGATGTTTTAAAATGGATATGAACCGGACCTTCAAGAGCCTTAAGAAGTTTCTTTGATAATTTATTATCGCCTGAACTGCACTCACAGGGGAAAACATTATTTTGTGAGGCCAAGCAAAACTGCGCGGAGTCTATTTTTCTACATGTCACACGTGTCCTGACTTTCAGAAAGCAAAATTCTGTCCTTTCCCAACCCTCCATTGCAATGCTCCTTCTGTTCAGCAAGTCTAAACAAACAAAAAAGACAAACTTCATGGGGTCCATAAATTATATTTTTGTACACAGAATTGTAAATTAGATTTTTTTGAGAGATCAATACTTAACTTGAATCACATTTCGTTTTTGAAATAGTGTAAAATATGAGAATATATTATTTTAATTTAAATAGTTTCAACTGTAACATCATTTCCTGTATTTTTCATGTTTCGTAAATATTTTGCTTTGTAAAAACACCATTTGGGCCACATTCTTGGAAGTCAAGACTGTTACAAACTTTTTATTTACAAAACCGTAAGAAACTTTGTTATTTTGAACGTCAAAAAAAAAAAAAGAAGAAGTGTATGAGAAAATAATATTTTTTAAAAAGCGCACATGGCGGTGATTCTGTGACGATGGAGAGGGTAGTTTGTACAGAGGGGGAAAACGGATGTTTTGCATTAATAAATTGAGAAATAACTGCTGTAAATTTACTAAAATGTATTTT
This sequence comes from Eretmochelys imbricata, assembly GCF_965152235.1. NCBI lineage: Eukaryota > Metazoa > Chordata > Testudines > Cheloniidae > Eretmochelys > Eretmochelys imbricata. Next base: position 250,879,906 of record NC_135573.1, read on the forward strand.
TGAATATTTTGTAATAGTTTTATAGAAATAAAAGTGTGCCGTGCACAGTCTGGTTAGTGTATAATAACTAAGAGTTCCTGGTGCATCCCCTTTTTTTTCTTTTTTTTGCTTATTGGTTTAGGAAACAGGATACCTACAGAAATGCCCATTGTTTTCTTTAGATGCGTTGCTTACACTTTGAATTCTGCTAAACTTAAGGAAGTAACCAAATACATCACATCAGCTCTTGGGAAACCTCAGATTTGATGTACTAACAGTAGAACCTCACTTATTCTCGCTAATGACTGGCAGGCACATTTTGGATTACTGCAGTCTGGACCAAATCTTGCCACCCTTTCTCAGGCAAAGCTCCACTGTTCCAGATTCTGTGTTCACTTAAGAACTCATCCAAAGACCACTGAAGGCAATGGGAATCTTTCCGTTGACTTCTCAAAGGAGAACATTGGACGATTAAGGCAAACTAATCCTCAAGTGAACCACGGTGCCCATGAAGAGCCCCAGTGACTTCTATTAGTTTGCAGAAATGGGGTTCTAAACGGATGTAAATCTGGTGCAGCCACACCAACTTCAATGAATTACTCTGGATTCATACTGCTGTAGCTGAAAGAAGAATCTGGCCAGTAGATTTCAGTGGCTGTCTTGCCTGAGTAAAGATGCAGGGATTGGAGCTTTTTTAAAAATCAACAAGGAAGAGGGAAAAAAAAAACACAATATAAAAAAAAATCAAGGATATTACATCAAATATACTTTTTCATTTATTCTGATGCATTATGTAGTTATAACTATTTATGATACTTCGCAATATATTAGTAAATGTACTGGAGTGTATTCTATAAAATTAGTGATGCAATCTGAGTAATATGTGATCTCACTACTGTACTCAAGAGATAAAATCTTTGGTGAGGATCGGGGTATGACTACCAGGCTTTTGGTGAGAATTGTCACATGTGCTGATTAGCAAGGTGCCAGTTAGCGAGGTTCTGGTGTATTTTGTGATACCTCCCTACACCCCAAAGGAAATTTTTCTATTTTTAAAAATTTTGCAAAACAGTGTGCGCATTTCAGATAAGAACACTACATAAGGGAGACTTCCTTGCCTTTTCACTTTTTCTTCAGTTTTGATTACAGTTAGGATGATTACACTTCAGTTATCATTTTGCTCCAGAAGTTTAGCAAAGTCCTCCCCTGAGCTGGAAAGCAACTACCTTGCACTCAGACAGTCTTCCAAGAGGTCTGCTTGGGCTTTGAGGCTCTTGTAAGGTGGCAGTTTTGGGAGGAGGAGGTTCATAATTTTTTATCCTCAAAGTGTGTCTGTTTCTGGAGCAGTAGTAGGCTGTCATGGCCAAATTCTGATCATGTGTACATCATGTACAATTCATTGACAATTGGATGTGCTCTCTGTCCTCTGACAGTCTCTGGTTTTGTGACCTCTTTTCCCTCAGAAGTGTCTGGGATTGTGTGTACATCGAAAGCAGAACCTGGGGGTGTAAGCTCTTTATGCTCAGAGCGTTGCAGTGTTTTGGAGTTGTGAACTACCTGTGTCCGAATACAGTAGTCTCTTTGGGAGGAGATTAAATCTCTTGGCCCGCCGTTTGTGGTGCTGTTTTGAGGCCCAATCCAGCTCCCACTGAAGACAATGGGAGCCTCTTCACTGAATTTAATGGGTGTTGGATCAGGCCCTTAGACAACAATCTCCTTGAGCTCAAAGTAGGACAACATCTGCAGTTTGTAAACTATCTTACCTCAGAACACGGCAGTGCCTACTCGCTCTGAGCTCAGACTACAGCAGTGTCTGGGGCTGCAGATTCTGTCTTCCTTCTTTGGCGAAGTCTGGGGCTATAATCAATCTCAGCTCAAAACGTAGTAGTATTTGGATTGTAATAACTCCAGACTCAGCTTGTGGAAGTGTCTGGACACATAATTACTTCGCGACCAGACAATGAGCGTGGCTGAGGCTGTAATCTCTTTAAGCTCACTGGCAGTGCATGGGGCTGTGCACTCTGCCCACAGAGTTTGGTCGGTCAGGGTTGTAAACTGTCTGCCACCCCAGAGTGGGATATTGCTTGAGATTGTAAACTGCCTGGCCTTGCAAAGTGATGGCCTTGGGTTTGTAAAGTCATTCTCAGTTCAGGCTGTGCTGTGTCAATGTCATTAGGGTTGTAAACTCTCTGCCATTAGTTATGCTAATACATCTGGGGTTATAAATGCCCTGAGCTCAGAAAATGGATATTTCTGGGTATGTAAAATACGATCTCTAAACAAACGAATCTCTGAATTTTTAGGAGTTTTGTCCTTAATGTGGCAGTGTCTGGGCATCTAAGCTCTCTTATTAGTATCTCTGACCAGCAGCTGGGCCTCTACAGTTAGACTGTGACCATGTCAAAGACTGTACTTTCTCAGAGTTCACACTGTTACAGTGTTCAGGGATGCAGGCTATTGAACTTAAGGCACAGCTGTGTCTGGGGCTGTACTAGAAATCAGAAATGTTAGAGTTGAAAAAGACCTATTAGATCAGAGCCCATTCCCCTGAAAGGGTAAGACATAGTCCCCAGATGTTGCTGCATTTGATCTTAGCCAAAAGGCCAAGAAGAGCTCAGAGCATTGCCGTGTGAGAGCAGCTAAGATGCTGTGTTATGTAAAGAAACACTGTGCTGTGTTTTCATTGCACATATTTCTAATAACTAGATGCTCCCCTTTCACGATCCATTTATTACATCTCCTATTGATACCTTCGGAGCTTTATGTCTTGAACACCCCACCATCCTCTGCATTAGAAGTGCTTTGTTGGATCAATAGAGAATCTATAACTAAAGCTCTCGTATGAAGGATCTACTGTCTTAACATTGTGCAAAAAGTTTAGGAAATGTCACAGTCCATTTTCAGGGTCTGAGTATGGCAATAGTTTGTATAAAATGTACAAATAGTGGTGGCTACAGAATAGTTTATGACTAAATACATATCTATTACTGTTAAAATAATGTATAAGAATGTACTTGAAGCTATTATCCTTGTGCTCTGTTGTTTGAATAATTAAAGAAATTACAGAGACTTCCTGAAATGTCTGTTATGTGACAGCATTCCTATCACATACTTTCAACTAGCTGGATGTTTTCTCCCTATGACATTTAAAACCAAATTTGGAGAGACCACATTTTACAAATCTCTCCTTTAAGTGCATGAATATTATGCATCTGTGTGATTTTTCACTGGAGGTGCAATGGCGCTTATGACTCATTTCAAACAAGAAAGGAATTCTAGGTGTGCCATTTGGTGCAACTATGGGAACCTTCTTTTCCCCCTGTTTAATACCCATGTAAACGGCGTAATATTTACATGTGAAATACTGTATGGCTATGCAAAAATTCCCAATTTGTCAAGTGTTTTGGGAAGAAAGAGAAGAACTGCATGCACTTCCTAACCTGCCCCTCAGACTCAAAATGAGATATCATTCTAAGTGTAGGGATCTTTATTTTCATTAATCTTAACTGATAATTCACACAAACATCCAAATCTGAAATCCTTGTGTGCCAGAAACAGCAAATGAAGCCAAAGGGAATTTGGGGTGCACAAGGAGTGCAGGATCACAAGCCCGGTGCATACTAATTAGATAAGTCAAGCCAAACATCATAGTAAAAGCAAGTATTTCATTTCCTGGTTGCAATCCAGTCCCAAATCCAAAAGTTCTGTCTCTCTCTCTCCCCCTCATCTCATATATATATATATATATATATATATATATATATATATATATATATATATATAAAAATAAAAGAGGGGGGGCCATAACTGTTTGCATCAGTCTTCCTGAGCATTTCACATCATACTAAAGTTGAATGAGACATTTGAATCAACGGAGTTTGGTGATAATCGGATAGCAAGTTTGCAGCTCCAGCATGACATCCATTTCAATTACAATGGAAAAGAAATACAAATGAACATTTTATTTTACTCATTATTGCAAGCTATAAGGGATCAGTAGATGTTCCTAAGATGCTGAAATTCTCTCTAACAGTTTCAGCCTTAATCTGGTGCAAACGTAACAAAGAAAAACGGATAGCGTGCAAACCAGTTGGTCCTGCATCATTAAAAGCAGTTGAATTTTGCCAGATTTTGATGGGAGCAGGAGCAGGCCCAATAAATAGCAGGAGTAGCTGTACTGCTGCCTTATTTCAATCCAGTCCTGTACAGGATCCTTATGTAACTGCATTTATTTAAAAAAGGAAGTGTAAGAAAACTCTCACAGACAGGACTTGCGTGCAATTCCGAAATAAAACCGTGAGCTCAGGAAATGGATTTTTTGGGAAAAACATTTGTTTTGATGTGTTGTGTCCTAAACTTGGGAAAAAACCCACATTAGGTTCACACAGTGTGTTGTAAACAAATATCCATTCATATTAAGAAGGAGACCAGAAGGTAAATATAGCTGTCTGTACAATGCCAGCTGTTCTTCACTCAGATAGTCACTTTTAAGGGCAAATCCAGCCCCATCTCCCACAGAGGGGCCCTTGGCTGCAAAATGGTATGTTTCTGCTGCTTAAGGGAGGGCGGAGCCATGATGGGGGTGGATCATAGAGGAGAGGCTCACCTCTTAAGCCGCACAAAGCCCCCTGAATTGCTACCTGGCTCTTTCCATCTCCCCCTACTCCCTCCAGGCTGGGGCGAGACCTCCTGCACATTTGCCCAAAAACTTGCTCAGGTACCTGGGATATGCACTGGGATCAGGATTTGTCTTCTTAAAAAGTGACCTTGCTCTCAGTTGACATACACTGTAAAGTATTCTAACTTATTTTTTTGTCCTGGCATGAAATTCATTGTAATAAATTGTAAGTATGTATAGAATTAAAGACACCTTTTGTATGTTATGCACACAGAGAATTCACAATGGGCTTCCTCTTTAGGAAGGAGATGTAAAGCCAAGGTCCTGGCCAGTTTTGACCACTAAAGAATTCCAAGACATTTTTTGCAAAGGATAGCAGTGTTACCTCCAGTAACACTGGCCCAATAGCTACTCCACTATTACATTCTGCCTCTCTAAATTCCCCTTTCAGATTCACTTTAACACTAGTCTTTGGATGGAAGCAAAAATAATGTAATATTAAGTTAAAGAAATCAAGCACTCAACCATCATGATATTCTAAAACTAAGGTGGAATGCTTAGCCTTAATTCCACCCCTTTCTGCACACACCGTAAAATTAGAGATGGTAGAAGCATTTTGCTGTGAATGTTAGTTGCAAGTTTAGCCTTTTTTCCGGTCTGCAAATAACTGATGAAACCCAATCTGTTTTCTGTTAATGAATTTGGAATTCGTAACTATTTGCCAAACAGCTAATGTGTACAAATTTCAGCATGTGGGTTGCTCATGAACTCTTTGAACAATCATTATTTACGGTGTGTGGTTGGTCAACTCAGTCACACGGGATTGTTTCTACTCCCCGCCTGATTGGATGGGGAGCTATTTAAAAACAAGAAAACAACAATCAGTAAATATCAAACAGGTCACTTTTGGCACAAATATTTGTATGAATAATCATTTGTGCTAACATTGGTGAAAGTTTCAGGATTCACAGTTATCTTCAGAAACACTTGGCAGCCAAGCAAATATTTGCAAATAATGAATAATGTGATCCCATAAATAACAAAAAACCAAACTTGCTGCTGATAATGATGAAAATATTTGTAAATCGCTGTGTGCGTTATCCAACAACTACTAATGTCAACAGGAGCCTTTCCACTGACTTCAAATGGGCATTGTGTTAGGCTCTGTTTGGCCAGCTGTACTCATGGTATAGTTTGTTTTCATATCATATGATCAAGTAATACAATCTATAATGCAAACAGGAATTTCTTATACCGGCTAACATAGTGGGCTATATTGTGCCCTCATTTGCACGTGTGCAACCCCATCAACATCAGTAGGGTTACATGGACAAGTTAGGTCAGAATTTGTCAGCCCACTTTATGTGCCATCTGGTATTAAGTTTACCCCCAAGGTCCCGGTCTCTTTCTCACTTAAGCCATTGGGAGCTTTGCCATTACCTTCAATAAGTGCAGAACAGGGCACTGAATATTTACTCTTTGCAATAGAGTATAATGGGGGGGGGGGCGTGACAAATTTCCCCATGTTTCTTCCCCCCTCTACTGTTCCTCAGACGCTCTTGTCAACTGCTGGAAATGGCCCACCTCAATGATCAATCCAAAAGGTTTTCTCGCCCCCACCCCACTCTCCTGCTGGTATTAGCTCATCTTAAGTGATCACTCTCCTTACAGTGTGTATGGTAACACCCATTGTTTCATGTTCTCTGTGTATATAAATCTCCCCGCTGTATTTTCCACTGAATGCATCCGATGAAGTGAGCTGTAGCTCACAAAAGCTTATGCTCAAATAAATTTGTTAGTCTCTAAGGTGCCACAAGTCCTCCTTTTCTTTTTTCATGTACTACTGCATTCAAAAAGCAAAACAAGGTTCTTATTCACAACTTTGTAGGGCATTTGCTTTCAGCCACAGAATCTTCAAAAGCCAGCAAAGCATGCACAGTTCTTAAGCGAGAGCTGTTTGCAAATGGATATTGGGGACCTTGGCTGAAATTTTCACAGCTAGCTTAAGGGGATTTAGATGTACATCTTCTGTTTGCATGTTCAGATCTCCAAAACTACTCTGAAAATATCAACTCTTGTTTATAAAATTAAACTATAAAAAAGCCTATGAGGATGCCAGTCAAAGTAGAATGATGCGAAAAGAATTCTGCTCAGAGCGATGACAACTACTCAAGAAGAAAAGTCTTGTGTACATGGGACTAGACTTGACTCAGCAGATCTAGTTTCAGTTCTTATCTCTTCCACAGACTTTCTATGTGACCCTGTGCAAATCACTTATAATTCACGTGGTGTTAAGAGGATAAATTCATTAAGGTGAGGTGCTGGGACACTCCTATAATGGGGCCATATGAATATCTAAACAGAGCTTTCTCAGGGGTCAGTCCTTGACGGTGGAACAAACTCCCGCAGGACTTCAGACCCACCACAAACCTCCCCACTTTTCACTCCAAGTGCGAGGCACACTCCATCAACCTTCATTAGTACAGACACCCAGCACAGCGTACACATAACTGGTTAATTAAAGAAATTCCCACACAAAGGTCCCCTAGGTAGAGGAAAAGAAAAGAACTACATGTGGGAGATGCTAGTCACTTTGCTTAATGCACTCCTGGAAGGCACTCAAGTCTATGGTGGGAAGAGCTGTGTCAGAACTTGAATAGAAGAGTAGAACACACATCTGGAGATGTTTCAGAAAAAAATCTCATGTTCTAAAGGAGGAGAAGGGGTGGCAGCCAGAAGAGTGGCAATCTCACTACAGAATGAAAGTCCTTCCCTTATACATGTGAGAGGGGCATAATAGGTTGGCCAAACCCCACACAAGTGATATTTGCTCCCTGCTTGGGATAGGTATTGGTCCTCCTTTATGTTGTCAGGTTCTGGGAAATCCACCGATCAGGGGATCAGATGTGGGGCACTGAGCCAGAGACATGACCAGGAGAGGCCACAGCAGCCAGTTATTTGGATGGCAAGACTGAGTAAATGGCTGGGTATTCTCATTCTGCTCTGATGGACAGAAGAGTGACATGGACAATGGCTCAACCACAAACGGTTCCGGCTTCCTGGCTCTGAAACAGCCTAGTGTCCAAGAGCCTTCCAAGTCTTCACAACAAAAACAAGAACAGACTTGTGCGCTCTCTGTCCCCCTTCTGAGCAGGTAGCACTGAATTACTGGTCTAGGGTATGTCTACACTGCACACTCCTTATGGCAGTGAGTAGAGTGCACTCCACCCGCCCCCCCCCGCAGGGGTATAAAGAGCAATGTCGAAAGTAAGATTGCACAGGTATGAATAGCAGGCAAGGCACTGTTTAGGCAAGTCGAGCAAAGAAACATTTGAATGCTCAGGCTACGTCATCTACACAGCTCTCTACACACCCAAGCAGCGTCCCCCTCCCGCGTCGACCCTGCTATTTTTAGCAGTGTAGATTCCCTCTGCCTCCCTGCTGCTGGAGCCTTTCCCTGCCAGAGGGAAAGGCTCCAGCAGCAGGGAAAGCCTCTGGCAGAGGGAGGCAGTGGCATAGGTGCTCACTGCGTGGGTGCTCTGGGGTTGGAGCACCCATGGGGGAAAAATGGTGGGTACTGAGCACCCATCGGCAGCCGCCCATCCGCTCCCCCTGTGCGTCCTGTCCACTGGCAGGCCCCGTAGATCAGCGCTTCCCTCTCCCTCCTCGCGTCTCCTGCCCACCGCGAACAGCTGTTTCGCAGCATGCAAGAGGCTCGGAGGGAGCGGGGAGGAGCGAGGACGCAGCGCGCTTGGGGGAGGGGGCGGAACTGGATGAAAAGAGGCGGGGCGAGGGTGGGGCCTCAGGGAAGGGGTGGAGCTGGGGCAGGGCCTGGGTCAGAGCCGGGGGTCAAACGCCCCCCAGCACTTCAGAAAGTCGGCGCCTGTGGCCACCAGGGAAAATGTCCTTTGCCAGAGCCTTTCCCCACTGCCTCCTCCTCCCAGAGCCTTTCAAGGACACATGTAGCAACACACCGCAGTGTGGATGCAGCTTGCTTTTCCCTGCAGCTTGTAGTTATACGTACCCTACATGCTGCTGCCTCTGATGTGCAGTGTAGACATAGCCTTAGCTATCAGGGTGGTTGGTTCTTGGTTATCCAGGGGATAATGTGGACAAGAGAACACTTACTGAGGAAAGTAAATTCACAAAGCTGAATTCTCCATGCTGCGACGTCTGGGGTCATTTTTATCTCTTGTGGGCGTGAGTTTCCAAAGGACCTCATGACTGACTTAGCAATCTGAGGGGAGATGTCCTCAGTAGTGGGGCTGATGGTACCCATCCGGCAAGTTCTTCAAAGTGCTTTCTTCTGCCTATCACCTCAGATTTGCCTAACTTCAGCATCAGCCAGCTGTTCTTTATCCAGGTGCATGAGGAGCATGGATATACTTCCCTTGTCAATGGGCAAGAAGAGGTCATTCACCAGAGCAACAGGTACCACCTCATTACCATGCCCAGGCCTGAGGCCCGTCAGAGGGGCTCAGGATACTGGGAGCAGATTAGAACCCCCCCAGTGCTGCATAAGAGTGATTTCTGGTCCATGCTACTAATTGAGGACTCAAATAACTTCAACACACACTGAAATCAACAGGAACTGAAGGTGTTGAGAACTTAGCAGGATGGAGCCCAAAATGGTCACAGAACCAGGTTTGCTAAAAGAAAGCAAGATTTTATGCCAAAGGATTGTACATTTTGGACATTCATAAAGAGACTCAATTTGGGCCTTGGTATTGGAGTTGCTTCCCCAACATTCATGTACCACATAAGAAACTTTTCACATTGTCATGATGTGTTCGTTTTTTTTTTGTTTGTTTTTTTGGTAAAAATATTTTTGTATATAATGCATCATCTGAAGCGGAGACAAAGACAAATAAAACATGCAAGTGTGTGTATTATATATATATACATACACACACACACACACAAATTTTGTGCCTGAATTGAGTGTGACCCAGTGGGTATTAAAATTAGAAAGTTTTCTTGCAGTGTTCTAGTCTCAGTGTAAATTCCTTCCTATTGATAGTGCAATCCCGTCAAGACTGCTGTTTCATGAGTTAAATAACTTTGATGTTCATCATAACATATGCAAATTAAATGGAGAACCTTTCATATTAAAAGAGAAATTCAGGGCCAAATTCTCTGCTGGGTTATATGGACACAGCTCCATTGACTTCAGTGGAGTTTCACCTGTTTACACCAGCAAAGAATTAGGCCCAAGAAGTTTATGTAAACAAGCATCATAACCATGTGCAAAAAAGTTTGCATTCAAAATGATTTCTTAAAAAAACAAAACAAATCTTAAGGATTTTCTTCTCAAAGTGGAATCAAAGTGACCTCTAGTGGTTCTCTGTTAACTGCGCAGCTTAAGAGTCAAAAATAGAGTCACTATTTGGGCAATGATAGCATAGTATTGTACCTTCAGCTATTGTAAATGCGGTCAATACTTGAGTAAACCTTCATCGTAGGGATTAACAGCTCTGAAGATCATTTTTAAAATTCAAGTGTAAAAACATTTTAATATAATTTACTATTTTCTTAGTTCAGTGTACTGCTCGTTTGGCCCAATATATTGTACATAACTAATATGGCCAAAAGAGGTTGATTGTTCTTATTAGATAATTAAAAATAAGCAACAAAACAATCTCACTTCAGAACTGCACCAGAAACTTAACCATTGACGTGTCCTCTGGGGCTACTTGCAGTATAAGGCGCTGTTCACGGTGAATATGGGTGGCAGAATGTGCATTAGAAATATGACCCTGCTGATTTCTTGCTATCTGGTGGAATGGTCATAGCCTGATGACAAAGCTTTTACTATTTCTTATACAGCATAACTTGCAAGGTTCCAGCTACACAACATTTAGTTAGTCTGGATGAAAGGAAAGCGATTTTTACCATTACAAAGTGATCTTTTTCAAACTAATGATCAAGTAAAAATAACAGTGTAGAGAAAGGATACAATTAATCAGTAATGTGGAAAACTAAAAATACATCAGCCAAATTATGTCAGTTTACGATGACAATCAGTAGAATACGGAGGCCCAAACAGGATATCACTCAGGTTCATTCACAGTATATAATCATCCAGACAACAATACGAAGGGATTAAGGCCAGCAGCTAGATGATTACGAGTTCTAGCCTAACATCCCCATGGCAGATTTTAGCATTTGAGTGGGCAATAAATAAGATATTGATCACTTTGGAACAGGAGTTAGGGATGAATACGAGAAGATGCTGAGCTGTGCGAATACTTAGAGATTACAGATTAAAAATTAATCCTTTATAGGGAATATTTGTCTTGGGGACACAATGATCCTCAAACTAGAGCTGGATGAAAACCAAGATGTCATTTTGGGAGGGAGGGGGAAATCCATGAAAATGTCATTCTTTTGGGGGGGTTGAATTTTGAAGACAAATTTCATCAAAATTACAAATTTAGAAAATTTTTGAGCACCTGCACTTCTAACTGTCTTTCACCTTTTTCTCCCCCTTCTTAATCATCCTCACTATGAAACCAGAGGTTCTACATCTCCCATCCAAACAAACAGCAAAAAAAAAAAAAAGAGCAATGTCTTTTGCTCATCTTTCCTTTTACTGGTCCCTCTGACTTTCATAGACAATTCAAATTGCTATTTGGACCTTTTCCAGAGCTCCTTAACATTCTCCATAATTGTTAAGGTTGTCAGAATGTCTATGCACTGCAGTGGCCCAGGCTTGGAAGCCACTTGCCCCCTTGTTGTAGTCAGTTGTACTTTCATCAAGTTTTGCAATCTGGTACTTTTTCCCCTAGTTGCTTTTGTCAGCACTCTGCACCTCCTACTGTTGAGATTGTGTATTATTTAAAAAATGACTATGGCAAATTTTAATATAGCTTCCCTTGTGAGGAATGGGACTGCTTATATAAGGGATACTCATGTGAGTTGAGGTTTATAGGATTCTGCCCCATATTAATGTGTTGTTTTATCTTATAATACTGAGATATTAAGACATTTAGAAATGTGAGCATTTACTGAGTATAACCTTATTCATCTTGGGATATAATGAGACTACTCACATAAGTAAAGTTAAGCATGTATATTTGCAGGCCTAAGTTTGTCTACAGTTGACCAACAGTGACAGCATTCAATAAATAATAAAACTCCCAAACTGACCTTCTCTCATCCCTCAACCTCCTCCCTGCCTCAAAAATCCCCAACTTCTAGATTTAAAGAACTATATGCTACAGCTATTTTTCCTCATTTCCTTAAACGAGCTTAGTATTTAGCCAGATCACATGCACTTGGCCTGCAGATAAGATGATCGAAAGAACCATTAGCATAAATACAAAATAAATCTGCAGCATAATTATGTTCTTTCCTATGCTCTGCTAAACTTCTCTCCTCCTACAACCATGAAAGGTTTGTGTAGGTGTAGAGAGAGAAGTGGCAACAAGTCACGTTCACATTTCACTGTTAAATAAAATATCATTTGACCTATGTTTGCTCTTAAGGTTTACAGGCTAAAAGAAAGACAATTATGACACTAAAAGCAAACCAAATAAAAACAGGTAGCTGACTTTCACTATTTATTAAATATGTACATTTTCCTGCAACGTTAAATTAAAAACGCTGCTTTGGTCTATTCAGAATCATTCAAAAATGCAACAGACTTGCAAGTATTCCCTGTTCACTTGTCTAAAATTATAGAGTTTTAATGAAGGACAATGGCTGGAAAAACAATCTGTTTTGAAAGGGATACTTTAAAGTCATATAGTTTTTTAAAAACAAATGTGTACCAATCTGCATTATTTATAGCACCTTGGAGTCATACATCTGAAAGCTTTTTAAAAGTCTAGTTTACTTTACATGTACATGCTTTTTTCAGCTAAGGCAAGAGGGTACACTGGGTCAGTTTCACTTTTGAGGTCCAGTGTAGGTACTGTGAAGAATCAGAAGTCATGAGACCGGGGTTTTCGTCTTGACTTTAGGGTTCAGACCCTACTATGGAGCAAACTGATTTTCATTTGTTACGTCCCTTTTAAAGGTTTAAAGACATAAAAATATAGCAAAGCAAGTTGTTGTTGCCCACCAATCTGCGCTTAGATCAATACATAGATTTGCCCCCAAAGTAGAAAGAATCATTAGCATAAATACAAAATAACCCAATTAACCCCCTCTAGACTTCTCTTTTCTATGTCATAGTGCTGTAATTGTAGGAGCATGAGATCTAAGTACCCAGAATCCACCACATTTAAGGCTTTATAGGCAATGTTTTATTGTGAGTCTCCCAATATTTGGGGGTTTTCATAAGGCTCCAGCTCCTCATTGTTGCAGAGGAAAGCTTGAAAATGTGAACCCCACAAGCAAATAAAAAGAAGCCAACATCTAAAAAAACATCATTTTTAAGACAACTTTATGATTTTGGGGGACTTGGCTCATTACTTCTGAATCCTTGGGGTTGGTGATACAGTACAAGCCAAAACCAACACTTTGAAGCATTTAGATTTTATGACGTTGGGTGCTATAGAAACGTCTAAAGCAGACAGATGGAAACCAGGCTAGCACAGTCCAAGAGAACTTAATGCCCTTTGACTTAACACTTCTTAGAAGGAAAGTAGATATTCTGGCGTTACCTATTTAATCAAACTTTCAGAGTTGTCTAAACAATAATTCTTTGTAAGGGAAGTAGATATGACTACATGGTCCTTAAGAAAAGGCTCTATCGAATTTAGTAGGAATGAAACCAATAGGGTTCTACAGGAATTTAACAGACTTCTATATAAACTATTCAAATAACCTACAGATCTGAATACAGAATACTGAAATCAGGTTTTTTACAGAAATTTCTCAAAAAGCCAACAGACTTGAAGATTGAATACAGTTGATTTTCAAAGTCTATAGGAATTCTCTCATTTTTTATAAGTTTCTATAAGACTTTTCCATAAGGGGCAAACCTGACCAACTCAAATCATGGAAGCAAAGAGTAACAAAAGGATCGACAGGTATAGCTCCCTTGCTAAGGCTGCTTTGTGTATTATGCCAGGAAGTGCTTTTGAACCCAAAGCAGAAGAAAGTTAATCCATAACCCCTTAAATGTCAAATACCAACATAACAAGAGCAGTTTTTTTCAACATACAGTATTCATGTTCCTTGCTATAAATCACTGCTTAACATAACACGAATCTAAATAGTAATATACTGATATACGATATAATTCACTTTTCCACAGAGGGCCGGCACAAGGTGCATTTGCCACTTTAATGCCTTTTAAGATCTCATATTAGGGTTTAAGTAGGATCTAGATAGGGCATCGGCCTTGTGGGTTTCTCTGTATGGTTTGAATGTCACTCATAGGAAAAATGCACCCAAAAACTTAATCACATCCAAAGTCATAAACCCATAGTCTTACTAGTCAATCCACACGGTTAAAGTTACTCCTTGATTCACAACCATTGTCAAGTATTCATTCTCACCCATGATTAAAAATTTACATGCTTGCTACAAACACACTAATAATAAAAACTATTTACCTTAAACTTGAGCAGGCATATCTTCTATACTCATCCTCATAGAAGTATATTGTTTGTAGTGCATTAAAGACCAAAACACCTGATTGCCTGCTATTTAAAATGGCCACCAAAGTACCAGGATGTACAATGACTGGGCATGCTGATAGCAATGCATTCTAAATGTTTTATTTAAAGAAACAGTACAATCCAATTGAAATTCTGGGAGGGGGAAAAAACAGAAAGATTCAGTAGGGCCACAGGATACTTTCACCTGAGACAGACTGATCCAGATAACCTCCCTTTGCAAAAATTGTAAATTAATAAACTTGGCCTGACTATGAAGAATGACTGTCTCTATCCAAGAAGTTTTAGATCTGATGATGGATGATTTACACTGAAACTGTGAAAGTATGGGGAGATCAGATGTCTCAGGTCTCATGTTTTCTCTGTTTAAGCTCCACTGCCATTTCCTTGACACAGACCCTAAAACTGCAAACCCTTGCCCCAAACACAGTGCTTAATACTGTTGTAAGTATTCCCACTGACTGCAAAGGGTCTTTACATCAGAACCAGTCTTACCCTTTACATTGGCCCCTGACTTCAGCAGAACTACTCACAGGAGCAAATACTCTGCTATGCAGTAAGTGATTGCAGGATTGGGCTCTAAAGATTTTACAAGGCGATCAAATATGTAGATCACATTTTTGGTGGAACATCAGATACCTTACATTCCTTCACACTCAGTGGTTTCCCTTCTCTGGGCAGATAGAAAACGTCACCTCAACATGTTATTGCATAGTTATTTTTTATTTATTTATTTTGATTTCTTAAAATAAATCAGTTGTCAACAGTTGTGACAACAGATGCCAGGAACAGCTGTTGAGTAATTCCAATATGTGACTTTGCTAATTTTTCATGGATGTTCTTGTGATTATCAGAAAACAAAGTTGGCTATTTGCAAATGGAATGAGGTGCACTGTCCTAAACCAAAATACGCCAATATCATTTTCAAATTTATCTCTAGATCTCATGGATCTTCCTGTATCTTTCCTTTTTCTCCTTTCAGGGATTTGCTTCTTCTCTTTTAGTCAAACTTGTGACATCAGTAAGGTATTGACAATTGATGTACAGGTTTTCCTAAGGCACTCATCATTCTATATATTGGGTACTTTTACAAAAAGTAGAAACAGACACTGAGATTATAACGGGTGAAAATCACTCCTAAATATAAGGGCTATGTACTATTCAAGTCCCACTTAAATTATCACAATAATGCTTACATAAGATTTAAGTGGTGTGTATAGGCCATGTATGGTCCCCTGTGAAGGGGCGAATTTTACCCTATATCCATAAAAGCCTCTGCTGCCCCAGAGATAACTTCATTTACCCACCACTATATCTACTGTTATCACAACAGCCCTCAGACCAACCATCCGCTCCCTATAAACATAGAGTTTAAGGCCAGAAGGCACCATTAAGTCATCTAGTCTGGCCTCCGGTATAACGCTGGCCATAGAATTTCATAGAGTTACCTTTGTATTGAGTACAATAATTATTTCCTTAGAGCATGTCTTCCACAAAGGCAACCAGTGTTGATCTGAAAACTTCAAGAGATGGATAATCCACCACTTCCTTTGGTAGTTTGGTCCATTGGTTAATCACTCCCATTGTTGAAAATTTGTGCATCATTTCTAATTTGAATGTATCTGGCTTTAACTTCAAGCCATTGGTTCTTATGCCATCATTCTCCAATATATTAAAGAGCCTTTTAATACCTGGGATTGTCTCTCCTTAACCAAGTCACTTCTCAATCTTTTTGACAAACTAAACAGATTGAGCTCCTTAAATCTCTCACTGTAAGGTATTTTTTCCAGATCTCGAATAATTTTTGTGGCTCTTTTTCGCACCCTCTTCAATCTTAATACACTTTAACCCTCAACAGCTTTCCAACACAACCACGAAAGAAATGTTCTTGCCTGCCCGACACCACATACCATGAAAAGAAAGCAAGCTCTGTTTCATATTTCACCATGATAACAGGGTGTACTGGCCTGGGGAAGGTTCTGGGGCCAGCACCACCCCATTCCAGGGGTTTATAATAATGACAGCCTTTTGGAACAAGGAACTAAGAAGTGAAAAAGTCTTGGGAAGGTACCTAGAAGTTTGGGAAGAAAACCTCAACTGTTGCCTCTGTTGAGAGCCTGCAACTAGAACTGCAAAGGGTAGGGTGGGTCAAAGCTCCCCTCTGCCCTCAGTGCTGTGATCCTTAGTCCTAGGGCTACTGGAAATTGTAGGCCTCTGCAGCAAGGCATGCTGGGAAGTGGGCAGAGTACGAGAAACATTTTTCCTCATAAAAGAGAGACTCTTGGAGAGTAAAGAATCAGTCTCACCAGGGAAATGGTGAAAATCTGGTGAACTTGATACAGATTCTGGGGAGAATTTGTGATCCTGTGTGGAGTGGTCAAAATGGTCAAAACCAGCTTTATGGCTCATCTACACTGAAAACGTCCATCAACCTAGCTACCGCCTCTTGGAGAGATGCATTAACTACAACTCTAGTGAGTGTCTACACTGAAGAGCTACAGAGATGCAGCTGCAGCGTTGCAACTGCACTGCTGTAGCACTGTAAGTGTAGACAGACCCTGAGAAAGCGAATTTCCTTTTCTGTTTGCTTGGGATAGAGACCCAGATCTCTAAGGAGAATCTGTGATCTCAGAGCGCCTGGGGACTAGTATCTTTGGGAGCAGGGGAAACTGTTCAAGTTTTTTGGAACTCTGGAAAGGGTCTGTTGCCCCTGGAGAACTTGGAAGGAAAGTGCATCCCTGAAATAAAGCTGGAGGGTTTTTTGTTGGTTTTCTTTTACACATTTATCCAAAGCCAAAAAATGTGAGGAATCAAACCTGAGAGAGAGAGAGAACTTTTTTCTTTTGATTCCGTGGGTGTAGTCACATGTATAGGTACCACATAAGCACCCAATTAAAGGGGGGGGGGAACCTAAAAAAAAATCTATTCTATTTTAGAATCAAGAGATGACATCTAAGTATTTCATAAGACTGTTGCATACTCATGGAGGCATGCAGGGGGTGTACAAAGATCAGAACACAAGCCAAATAACATTATTAGGCTTGGGGTGTTTTGTTCAATTCCTCCTTTCCCACCCACCCCATTTTTTGTGTGTGTGGTCTGACTCACGTTTTTTGAATGTTTGGAACTGGCAATAATGTATGTGATTTTTTGACTTGATGCAAGGACCAGCTGGGGTTGAAGGTTAATGTTTATAAGGCTATCAAAGCTTGCTAATAATACAGTTTTATCTAATGTAATACAGTTATTGTTAATCTAGCCTCAACTTTCCCCCTGTAGCTTTATACCATTATCTTCTCCTAATATATACAATCAAAGTTCACACCACTGTCTGTGAAGAAAAAGACTGCCATTCAGTATTGAGCTGAATGACATTCCGTGTCCCACGTCATCTTATTTAATCAGATAATATGCTACCAAACAGTGCCTGAGTCTTGCATTCACATTTAACGTGTGTCCATGAATACATTATTTTTGTTTTCTTTAAATTAATTTAAAAATTAGAGATAAGTATGGAGGCCACATTACAGACTTCATGTATTTTACACATTGAAACCCAAATAGCTGTTCCCAGCAGGCTATATTTAACAATGTAGCTTAGGAAGAGTTTTGCCTCACTGGTATGCTATAAATTTTTTGCAATATGCTGTCGAAGTAATGCACTCTCAAAGCTAAGGTCTGCAGAGCCTTCCTAAATTCTGAGCACCATCTGCTGGAATATTTTATAAAAACATCTCAGTTTAGCAGCACTCATGCTTAAAATTGATCAGCAATGTAGTTCCTTGACCACTGCTGAAATGTAGATCTGAAGTTTTGTGTTAAGTCCAGTAAAAGTTTGAGCCAGACTATTTAAAAACTACACCAGTAGCAGTCTTCAATAACAACTGGGAACACTTCATTAATCTTTGTGATGCAAAGTCAACAAATGTAACAACCATGTAATGTGGGCACCAGTTGTCATAGAAAAATGGATGCAGTACGCAAGAGGTTCAGAAAGATTTAAAGGTCCAATACTTCAAATCTTTCCTCAAATTAATAGTTGCTCCGAAGTCACTACCTCATGTGAATAAGGACCACATGAGCAACCGTCTGGAGAATAGTCCTATCTGAATGACTAGTTCCTGAAGTGAAAGAAAAGGGACAAGACAAACGTATGATAATTGGGGAAATCCTAAACTAGTCTGACCAGGCTTTCCTTGGGTACCCAAAAGGTAGCTGGTGTTGTGCAGCATTTACTACTGGACTATAAGACCTGCAAAGATCTAAGCATAACCAGTCCTTCAAAGACTTATTCAGGACAGTAAGCAAGTGAATAGTCCACTGAAACACATAGGCCTCTAGGACTTGAGCTAGAGGAGTTCTCTCCTAGCAGGAAGCAGTAGTAGGCCCTTATCATCTCTGTGGGCCCACCCAGCTAGTAGAGATGTAAAGTCCCTAGCAAGTAAAGTCCCGAGTAAGACTTCTTCTCCCTCTACTCTTCAGCAAGCCCCAATTCATGTTTGTACAACTCTCCTGGCTTCTGGCACCAACCCAGCTTCTGCAGAAGAGAAGAGTGGGGATTTGATAGCAGCCTTCAACTACCTGAAGGGAGGTTCCAAAGAGGATGGAGCTTGGCTGTTCTCAGTGATGGCAGATGACAGAACAAGGAACAATGGTCTCTAGTTGCAGTGGGGGATGTCTAGATTGGATATTAAGGAAAACTATATCACTAGGAGGGTGGTGAAGCACTGGAATGAGTTACCTAGGGAGGTGTTGGAATCTCCATCCTTACAGGTTTGTAAGGCCCGGCTTGACAAAGGCCTGGCTGGGATGATTTAGTTGGGGATTGGTCCTGCTTAGAGCAGGGGGTTGGACTAGATGACCTCCTGAGGTTTCTTCCAACCCTAATCTTCTATGATTCTATGAGTTGGCAACAGCTCACCCCACCGTCTAGCAGAGATCTCTGAAATGTACCACATTGGGCCATACATCCCACATGCCAGCTGGCTCTGGCTCTGTGCCCTGCTGCACTGCAAATGAAGGCTGCATGCTATGAAGCAAGGGTGCTCTAACCATGTGTGTGTGCTGGAGGAGGCAGCCTAAAGTGATTGTTGTGTGGAGGCAGATTTGAGGCCTCAGTTAATTGTAGTGGTGGCAGTCTAGGCAGGGACAGCTCCTACTTTCCCAAGACCCCTTGCCCCTGGTCATTTAGGGGTAGCTCAAGTGGGGAACCTCTCTGCAAACTATACCCAGCATAAGAACAGCCACACTGGGTCAGACCAGAGGTATCCTTTGTATCCCAGTATCCTGTCTTCTGACAGGGGCCAATGCCAGCTGCCCCAGAGGGAATGAACAGACAGGTAATTATTAAGTGATCCATCCCCTGATGCCCACTCCCACCTTCTGGCAAACAGAGGCTAGGGACACTATCCCTGCCCATCCTGGCTAATAGCCATTGATGGACCTGTCCTCCATGAATGTATCTGGTTCTTTTTTGAACGCTGTTATAGTCTTGGCCTTCACAATATCCGCTGGCAGAGTTCCACAGGTTGACTGTTCATAGTGTGAAGAAATACTTCCTTTTGTTTGTTTTAAACCTGCTGCTTATTCATTTCATTTGGTGACCCCTAGTTCCTGTGTTATGAGAAGGAGTAAATAACACTTCCTTATTTACTTTCTCCACACCAGTAATGATTTTATAGACTTCTATGATATCTCCCCTTACTCAGGCCCCAAGCAATCTGAACCAGGCCCCCCCCTTTTCCCCTCACCTATATCAGGTGACAAAGCTGGTTTATTTTATTCTCATAGCAATGAGACAGTGTCTTATATTTTAAAACCCAAAACAACCAAACCGCTGTACATTAGTGCATGGTGCCCAACAAACCACAGTGTCTCTGACTTTGGTCTCTTGGCGTACCTTTCAATGGCTGGTTTTGTACAAGAGCAGGTTTGAAGGGGGAGAGGTACACTCCAGAGTGTACCCCCATCCTGTGAAGGGCAGCCAGTCTTGTCTAAAAATGTGGGATAAGGGTGGCAGCAGAGCACAAAGGTCATCCACCATTCTGGAAGGCGGGGCTCTGCACTGCGGCCAAGACCACGCTCTGGTTGCTGTTGGACTCCATTATAGAATGTTTCATTAAAATTAATATAAGAGTTTAATATAAGCTCTGTGTACCTTAATCAGGAGTCGCCCATGTGACTCTACACCCTATATTCATCACAATGATGTTATTATGATATGATTATGGCATAATTATGATTCCTTTTTTTACATGATGGCTCATGTAAGGTGTTGTCGGAAAAATTATGATTTGCTGAATATGATTATCCTATTTGTATGCACATATCATTTTTGTATCTGAAGTTATACATATTGACTATGGATCTGTATTTCAAACGGGCTTACTCTGGAAAACACCCAAAGCCAGCCTTTCAGGTACAACAATGAAGAAGACCGACAGTGCTAACGACTCACCAACAAAGACAATGGGCTGTGGAATAGCTTAGCCTTCCTGTAACCATTTCGGCCAGACTGTGAGTAATGGCTGTTATGACTCTCCAAGGGCATGTGACCAGACCACATGGCTCTGAACTCCATCTTGGGTACCTGTATTTTTTCTCAAACTGGTCTGGGAACCAAGTTTGAAAAAAGGGTTCCCGCCCTATGGAAAAGCTATATCAGGCTGGGAGTGACATCATTGGTTGTTCTTCACTCCCCCACAACTCAACACCTGAGAGAAGCTCCGAACAAAAAAGACTTGGAATGGGGGAGGGGATCGCAAGCTGCAAAGCAAATGCAGCTTGTCCCTTAAGAATCTGCCAGCCTGCTTGTATCGTCAGCCAAGGTGAGAAACTGCTCAGTCATACCCTATCTGTCTCGTATATTAGACTTAGTTGGTGGTTCTGTTTATTTACCAGGTAATCTGCTTTGATCTGTTTGCTGTCACTTCTAATCACTTACAATCTAGCTTTTGGTAGTTAATAAACTTGTTTTATGTTTCAATCTAAACCACTGTGCCTTTAAGTGAAGTGTCTGAGGGAAAAATAATCTCATCTTGGTTAACACAAGTTTGTTGCATATTCCTCTTCAGGTTGAGGGAGGGGCGAAC
Source organism: Eretmochelys imbricata (assembly GCF_965152235.1). NCBI lineage: Eukaryota > Metazoa > Chordata > Testudines > Cheloniidae > Eretmochelys > Eretmochelys imbricata. The sequence goes on from NC_135573.1 coordinate 250,901,163, forward strand.
TTTATAACCTTAAAATCCCTGTGCAGGGCAAGACAGTAGAATCTTGGGTTTCTATTCCAGGAAGGTGCAGGGTGGAGGAGCTGGGAAATTGGCTGTTGTCTCCTGCCAGTCTTTGAGCATGGCACTCAGGTAGCTCAGTTTGGGCGTGTGTTGCCACCTGCTGTCGTGTTGGGTGATCACAGGGCCTGGAGAGGCTGTGAGTCACCAACAGAGCCGTGTAGGATAGGCCAGGCCAGCTGGGAGGTTAAAGGGGCGCAGCAGTTCCCAGGGCTCCCAAACTGCACCCCAGGGGTGACAACCCATCACACCTCTGACTGTGCCCTTTTGCTGGAACAGTCTTTAATAGGCATCTCCATGGCTCTTTTTGGGAAGGCCAGGAGCTTCTTCAGAGGTCTGAGGGGTTGCTCCTTCTCATTCTCCAGGGGTGTTATTGATCAGCTGGGGATGGAGTCACCTTAAATTGTCTCCATTCATTTTTCTCAGAGATCATTGCAGTAATCTCGTCTTCCCTTCTGAGCATGCTCATCTGAAGATCCTAGTTGGGTTTAACCTGGTCACCCTTCTGTTTAACCCACATGTGAAGGCACTGGGGAAGACTGGGAGGAGCTGCTGGGGACAATGTCATAAATATAGACTCTGTTCTCTGCCATATTAGAGGTGGAGGGAACAGCAGAAGCCCTAACTTTTAGAGCTAGTAAAAAAAAATGTCGAGTTTGTTTTTGATGGAAAATGCTGTTGAGCACAATAGTTTTGTTTAAAAAAATCATTTTGGCTGATTTTTTGACAATTTTCAAAATATTTTGAAATAAGTTCCTACAGGCTGGGGAAAACCTCCACACACATACTCACTTTTTTCCTCCCATTTTGTTTCCCAATGGAAAGTACAAGTGCATTTTTTCCCACCAAAACAAAATGAATTTTGTTTGAAAAAAATGGAAAATTTTGAATCGGATGAACGATTTCCATTTTATTTTTAACAAAATATATTTCTTTTCAGCCAGCTTTGCTGCTTTCTCAATGCTTCATGAAGATGGGGCCTTTGATAAAAATAATCTGAGGCACAGTACATGTAAGATGGAGATGCTGTTACTTGGCAGGGAGAAGCAGCCGAGAGCACTGGCAAAGCCTAAAATTCCTTCTTTTATGGAGGGCATTTGTCCACGTATTGGCAAAATGATATGGACTCTTACTAAGCCCTGTGTCGTTCATGGACTCTATAGCTGTAATGATCAGAAATGCCACCTTTCAGCTTTTGCTGGCTGAGATATTCTGTCCCTCTCAGATACAGATCTCAGTACAGTTATCCATGCCTTTGTCAATTTGATATTAGCCTGACTGTGACATGTACTAATGGGAGGCCTTCTGAAAGCCAAGCAGAGTTTGACAAGTGTATAAACAATAAATGTTTAAAAATCCATCAGCCCAGGTCAGACAAACCACCTATTACATGTGTCTGACTACCAAGTTACATTTGACTGAACTTCAAAGTGCTGGCTACTATCTATAAACCCCTAAATAGTCTATTACAATTTGCATAGTGTGAGCATTGTGCTGGATGATTCACAGGCAAGGTCTGTTTCAAACAGCTTACAAGCTAAACAGATTCTATATATATATGGGAGAAGAGGAGCAATGGAGAACAGCCTGATCGAATGGTGCCGCTGCTGCCATGAAGCTTATGGGAAACTGCCCCACCACAGTGACTAGCACAATGACCAGTGAGAAGCGCTGCTTTGGATTTTATTCATTAGTTTAGTTAAATCCTATAATTAAAGAAAAAGAATGGCTAGAACCACCAAGCCAGGGACAGAGCTGAGTAACCACATGTTCCTCTGTTTGCCAGAAGCTGGGAATGGGCCACAGGGGATGGATCACTTGATGATTATCTGTCTGTTCATTCCCTCTGGGGGCACCTGGCACTGGCCAGTCGGAAGACAGGATACCGGGCTAGATGGACCCTTGGTCTGACCCAGTAGGGCCATTCTTATGTTCTGTTGCCCTGTTTGATAACCCTCTCCCACCCTCCAACTTATAAGGTCTTGAATTAGATTGTAAGTTTTGTTTTTCTCTGCACAGTGTGTAGCATACTGGGACCCTAGTCCTGAATAATACCCGAATGTAAATAATAATGAAGTTAAACATGTTCTGTTAGCTCCAAAATGCTTGCATCTTCAATATTACATGAAGAAAACACGCCAGGGAGTGAGGAAGGGAAGAAGGTGCAGTTCATGTATGCTGCAGAGAGGGACAGCATGAAGCCCCAGAAGCAAGACAGGGACACACTGGTGTACTGTGGTGGGGCAGAACAAAATGGGGTAGGGTAATGGAAAGAGACGAGGAGGAACATAGGCAGGGATTAGGATACAAAGAGCCTTGATGGTGATGACCCTCAGTTCTAGGTTTGGGCGCCAGTTATTTCAGAGACAGCCGTTCTACTCAGGCCCTATCAAAGTAACTGCTCAGAAATGAAAGCTGTTCTCAGTGGTGGGTCCTGCTGGAAATCCATGTGAGCACTTGGGGCATCTGAGCAGTTTCATACTGAGCTAGAAAGACATGCCCTGGTTCAGATTTCTTGCAAACTGCATTTTAGAATCTCCAGAAGTTTTTAAAAAGAAGATTCATGGCTTGTGCGTATGTTGTTGCACATACAGGTATTGCACGTGTGGAGAGTTTGGAGACCCTGTGCTCGCACAGGCTTAGCCCTGGGTAGCCACAATATCCAATTTGTGCACACTCACACAGTGAGTACATTTGTCTGTTACAATGGAACAGAAAAGGTGCTCTTGGCCCCTAAAAGCACATAGAACTCCTTGTAATAAATTATGTAAATTTCCACTTATTGAAACAAGAAGAACTAACTAAGAGACCTATCCCCATTTTCAATCAGCAACAGGAGAAGTGTTTTGGCTCTAAGCCCATACCCAAAAGAGGAGGAATTGCCTAGTAAATTGTTTGTCCTGGGTTTTGAAACTCCCTGGAAACTCAAAGCCCAGTGAGTTGTGCTGAGTCCTTGAAGAGGAACATCACATGTAAGCAAAACTAGAATTTATTTTATTTATTTTAGTTTGTTTAGGCCACTAAGATTGTACGCATAAAATATTAGAATGGATCCTTCTTACATTCTAACCCTCTCCCGGCACAACCCCCTTCATCAGTAGTATTCACAGTCTGAGAACCCATTTCACCTTTTAGAGAGGAGGTAATTACTTCTTGTCAATTAGACTCAATCACTGAACTATAAACAGCTGCTGGCATATAACCATTCAGCCTCATTTACAACTGTGATAGCCTTTTAGCTGTTATAATTTTCACATACTCACACTACCATTTCCCCCCATAAATTCTTCTTTTAAAAAAATTCATAAAAATGTATGAGAAAAAACCAGGGAAGTGGAGACAGCTAAGAGAAAGGGTACTACACATTTTAAATGAAGATGAGGGTTACGTACCACCAGCTGTTTGAAGCTCAGTGATTGAGGGTCTAGCTGATGAGCAATGATTACCTCCCCACCCCCACTCATAAAAGGGGAAGCGTGCGCTCATTCTGGAGATCACTGATTAAGGGTCATGTGGGGAAGGCCCAAGAAAAATCCCCATATTTTAATTTGATAGTTGCATTTTTCTGGCCTTAGTGAATGAAAACAAACCTCTTGCAACCAGGAAGGTTCAATGTTAGGAACTAGCCATCAAGTATCACTTTGCAATCTCTGCATCAGAGTTCATATAAAGGATTTGTCCTCTCATTCAGCTGAGCTATGATTCGGTTTTCATTGCCTTTTTTTTAGGCTCAAAATTCTAATCTGCCACTAGGTCTAAGGAAAGTGCTAGGATGCCCTTTACTGAATTCTGCTGAGATGTCCAGCACCTAAAGCAAATATATATATATTTGCACAGCACAGTAATTGTGCATGACACTTTTTAGGTAGATTTAAAAACAAGACAGAGGATGAAATCCTTGCTTCACTGAAGTCAATAGCAAAATTCCCATTGACTTCTATGGAGTCAAGAATATGATCCCTTCCCTAGGGAGCAACTATTCTAGAGTAGAGACCAGCAGAAGTGACAACAGCCCATGATGGGAAGTGGCATAGAGTAAACAACAGATTAGGCCAGGGAGATAATGAATTTGGGACAAAGGGGCTGAAATTCATTCCAGAACAGAAGTGGTCCACCAGGCCCCCTGTACCATGGAAGACCTACTACAGCGTAGTGTGGAAAGGACTGAAGTGGCACTAAGCAGAGCTGTGTGGTGTTTTTTGCATTTTGATTTTTTTGCTTTAATTTTCCATCAGCTTTTAACAAAAGACAAACAGAAAAATAGAAAGTTTGTCAATGTTTTGTTTTATCAAAACGCAACATTTAAAAATGGCAACAACCTTTTGAGCAAGTCTAGTCTTTAGTGCAGATTGCATGTAGGCCCTCGGTGTTGGCATGGATGTCACCAAACAAGTATCACGAATCCACTCGTGCTGAACTCATGTTTCTGGTTAGTGCCACCAGTGCACTTTTTACCATGTGATGGCAGGAGAGACCAGCTGGTGAACATCGTTTTACCATTTTCTTAGCATGCCAGCACCGAAGCAGCTACGTTGAAAAATGCTCATATTTTTAGTTGTGATGTGGTTTCCTTCTGGAGGAGCTGTGGCAAACAACAAGGGATTTTTACAGTGAATTCTGGGGGCAGAGTTGCTTCCTGGGAACTGGGCACTGGCATGGGCTCAGATTCCTGAAAGAGGGGAATACCATCTCTGTTTCAGGGCTGGTGTAGATGATCTGAAATGAATGTTACACTTAAAAAATACCCAGATATCACATCAGTGATTTCTCCTCCAGTGGGAAACTGACCTGCAAGGACCCAATATATGCCACTGCCTACCAGGTGGGCTACAATAAAGTGTGTATACATAGATGCACATCTTATATGGAGGGGATATCCATAAAGTTGCACAAGCAAATGGAATACATTTGTCATAGGGACCATATCTTTTTTATCTACCTGTAAAGTGTCATGCAAAGCTCTGGTGTTTCAAAATATAGGCTCAAAACCGATAATGAAATATTTTTAAACAATATGTAACTAGACTGTGAAACCCATTGCCACCATAATTTGAAGCCAAGAACTTAGCAAATCAAGGGTATTGGACATTTATGTGGATAGCAAGAATAGAGAGAATAATCATAATTAATGACAACACATTTTGCAAGGGCTATTATATCTCATGCTTCAGGGTTTAAGCCAATCTATTAGAGACCAGGATGAGACCTAATGTGAGAGGCAGGTTACCATAAACCTGCCTATTGTGGCGTTCTTCCTCTGAAACTGGGCACTGTTGGAAGCAGGAGACGAGTCTACATGGGCATTGGATCTGATCTAAGGTATGTCCACACCTTGAATACTGTGTGCAGTTCCAGTCATGCCATCTCAAAAAGATAATTAAAATTGGAAAAGGGCAACAAAAATGATTGGGGGTATGGAACAGCTTCTGTATGAGGAGAGGTTGAAAAGACTGATTTCCCATCTTCGAAAAGAGGCGACTAAAAGGGGATATGCTAGAGGGCTATAAAATTGTGACTGGTGTGGAGAAAGTGAGTAAGGAAGTGTTATTTACTCCTTCACATAACAAAAGAATCAGGGGTCACCCAATGAAATCAATAGGCAGAAGGTTTAAAACAAACATAAGGACGTAAAGTATTTCTTCACACAACACATAGTCGAGCTGTGGAACTCGTTGCCAGAGGATGTTGTGAAGGTCAAAATTATAAGTGTTCAAAAAAGAATTAGGTAAGTGAATGGAGGCTAGGTCCCCATCAATGGCTATTAGCCAAGATGGGCAGGGATACAACCCCATGCTCTAGGTGTCCCTAGCCTCTAACTGCCAGAAGCAGAGAGTGATTGACAGAGGCTGGATCGCTCAATGACTGCCTGTTCTGTTCATTCCCTCTGAAGCACCTAGCATTGGCCACTGTTGGGAGACAGGATATTGCGCTAAATGGATCATTGGTCTGACCTCATCTGCCCGTTCTTATATTCTTATGTGGTATGGTAATTCCTATGTAGCACTCCTTAATAGTAGAAGGAAAATATACCTTATTTATGTTATAAACTTAGCACTTGCCTGTGATTGCATCACCTGCCCTCGAGGCCAGGTCTACACTTACAAATTCTGCTGGCATAGCTATGACAGTTGTGGGTGTTAGTTTTTGGTTAGTTTGATGGACACATGGCTATGCCTGCAAAAGCCCTAATGTAGTTGCATTTGTATATGGGGGAGTAGGGTATAAAAAAGTACTTTTCACACGCCAACCCAATATAAACTATGCTGGCAGAAATACTTATTTGCTGGCATAAACTGTCTATACTAGGACGGTTTTGCTAGTGTAGCTATACAGCAGGAGAGTGAGTTTGTGTGTGTGTGTGGGGGGGGGGGGCGGAGGGTGAGAAAACCTGGATTTGTGTTGGAAATGGCCCAACTTGATGATCACTTTAGATAAGCTATTACCAGCAGGACAGTGGGGTGGGAGGGGGTATTGTTTCATGGTCTCTGTGTGTATATAATGTCTACTGCAGTTTCCACGGTATGCATCCGATGAAGTGAGCTGTAGCTCACGAAAACTCATGCTCAAATAAATTGGTTAGTCTCTAAGGTGCCACAAGTACTCCTTTTCTTTATACAGGAAATGGTTTTAAGGGTAGATGAGGCTTAAGCCATCTCTCTGGGATTTATTCTAGTATTGCAAACCCTTTCAAACTTCAATATGCCAGAGGCTGAGGACAGGCAAGGTTCAGAGTCAGGGAAGTAACAGGTTCTCTAGCTCTTACAATTTTAATTTCATGCCCTCCAAGCCCTGCATATTTGGATTCATGGTAACAAAGATGCCTGGTTTTACAGGTTCATGAAATAGTCCCAAGAACATTTTAAAAATTCCCTAAAACTATTTGTTAAAACAGTTTCTGTACAGAATATGTGACAATGTGGAATCGTGTAAACGTTTCATCAACACTCATCTGGGAACAACTGCATAGCTCACTTGGGATTTAGATGATTGAGTCATACGACCACCCCAAACGCATGCTGATAACACCTGTATACCCCCACCACACACATTCATGGAAGTAGTACGTTCTGGCCAGGGAACTGCACGAAAAGAAGTCACTCAAACAGTACTCAGTTGGTGGAATGTAGGACAAGAAACAGGAAGACCTGACATATTCACTCTCCTAAGGAGACTCAAAAATTTTCATAGTGTGGATCACATCCTACCAGAAAGATTCTCATGGATCTGCCTTTCTCCCATTCTCTATCACTGGCAACCTCCCTTCCCACTTGCAGCTACAATTTTCCTGTGGTAACTGCAACAAGAGCTTACATAGAAAGATAGAGAAGGTATGTAAATGTATGTTTAGCTGACTTTTAACATAATGTAACATTTGGAGATAAGGAGCACCAGCACCATGTGACCAGTCCGAAGACATTTGTTTAGTTTGAAGGGTAGATATTCAGCCACACAGATGCAGAATTCCCTTAGCAGCAAGATGTGAGCTTTCTTAAAAGGGCCAGCACTTAACTTTGGGCAGGTGGCCTTGATGCAATAGGGCCCAATCATGTAACCTTCATATGAGTACGTCCTCATTCTCATGAATAGCCCTACTAAAATCAATAGAACTATATTCAGGTTAATGAGGAATACTTGCCTGAGCCCTTGGTTTAAAGCAAATAGTTTCAAATAGAAAGGTTGCTTCAGAGTGAATTGGGGACCCAAAGTCTTTCAAACCTGTAGAACAGAATAAAAGTCTTGAAGGAATGGTGATAAAGGTTAATGAAACGATGTATTAACATTTTTCCATCTTCCCCTATCCCTCCCTCAGACAACTCCCAGTTTTGATCATGCTACAAATTGGGAAACTGTTCTAAAAATCAAGTAATCAAAATGCAAATAACTTGATGCAAGTGAATAGATCATGAAGAAGAATGGCAGAATTAACTGTCTAGCCCAGGGATATTGGTGGGCCCTTTATTTCAGCCTTTTAAAGCTACATTGTGGGCAGACCAATACAAATGGAAACAATACTCTTGCTAAACTTATTATATTAATGCTTTGTACAATCTTTGTGAAAAGGTGTAGGTAAAAACTCATTAAAATATTCTAAACTAGCTTTTAGCTTGAAAGGAATGTACGGAAATGTATGAGACGAAGAACCTCAAATGGGTTTTAATTTCACAAATCCTTACTGCAGGTACCCTACACAAATGATTTTGAAATTAGTCTTCGTAAACATTTGTTTTCAAGCTTCTTAAAATTGATTTTATTTTGGATAAAATTAAACAATATTTTGTACCAACAATAGGCTATTCCTGTAGATTTAAGCATAAGATCCAGTACATCCGAGATATTTAATTTACATGAACTTCTTACTTAAACTTTCTGAGATCTCGACGAATCAGTGTTCACTAAATGCCTACCGTGGGTATTGTTGATTTAAGGACTTTGGGAATGTCATAATAGTCTGTTCTGAAGTTGGAGGATATTTTCTCTTGTTCTAGGCTCAGTAATAGTTATAGGCTGCTACATGACATTGAAAGCTTACAAGCTATTTCACATGCAGCAGTTTGAATCTCAAAACTGATTTTCTATTATGAAAATACTGGGGCCCTTCTTATGTGAGTTATAGTACATACATTCTTCACAATACTCTAACACACATTTTTATGTAAATAATGGTGCCTTAAAAAATCACACTACAAATGCGAGAAGTGCACTGTGAATATAGGATCTGGTTCTGATTGCTGCTAAACTGAAATATTTAAGTGAGTGGAATTACTCTCTATTTACATTGATATAACTATGTTCAGATTCTGATCCATGGTGATCATACTGGGATCATTTACACCTTTGTATCAGGTCTTGAATTATGCACATATTGTCTGGCACTGGTTAGGCGAGTGGCCACTCATAACTGTATGACATTTAGATTACTAATTTATGCAAAAAGCCGTATTTTTACTGTCACCTGTCCCCATCCCCTTTTGTCTGCTTATTCACCTGTGGTGTGTCTGAAAAAATAAACTAAATTGCAGCCTCTCTGGGTCATGGATTGGCTTTTTGTTCTACTCATTTGCAGTGCCTAGAAAACGAGACCCTGCCGTATGATTGGGCATCTGTGGGTGCTACCAAGAAATAATAACGATACGTGGTATTTGTAATTTGTGACAAATGTGAAGTTCATGTTGTGCATAAGAACAAGATACAAAGGCAATATGCTACAAAGAAAAGGAAAAAATATTTTATTAACATAATTTAGTTACAATAAATACACTTAAATACATACTGACATTTGAAGTATGGAATCACATATAAGGAACTTGTACATTATTTCTGTGTTTTCATTTTTACATTCACACCTAGCATATACCACCGAAGGATATCTAATGCAAATGGAAGGACTTAGTATAACACTTAAGAAATAAGTAAAATAATGTGTGTAGATGACGCAGTAGAAAACATGAAGCAGATGAACCCACAGTGGAGTCAGTATCATGATACAGTCGCCTCTTGAATTTATATTCTGAACTCCTAATAAACACAAGCTTCATAATCCAGATTAGAGCAGTACATTTTAAAGTATAGTTTCAATATACCCCAATCTACCCAGCACTTAAGAGTTTCTAGGTTAGGAAGGATCACATTCAGTAACAGTAATAGGGGTAGAATTGTTCGGACAGGTGCTCATTACGGCTAAGTGGCAATGATACAGTACTATTACTATCACTGAATTCAAGAACAGAACTCCTGCAAAAGTAAAGGACAGAAACAAAGTTAGTAATTAGTCTCATATCTCCTGGTATGCCACAGAAGCTAGAGCATATCTGGAAATTGCTGTCACTCCCCTACGTGGAAAAGAGCTGTGAAACAAAACGGTTAAGTACTATTTTCTCTACACTTTTGGAATGTCCAACACGTCCTAAAGCGTGAAACCTCTCAAAATGACCCCTCCTTTGGGTGGCAGCTGTTTCTGCTCAAACATTTACAACTAACATCTGTAGGAAAGATGCAGCAGTACAATCTACTTTCAATACAGGCGACCAAAGCCTTGTATGAGGAAACTAGAATAGAGAAGGATTCTGAGAGACGGGTACTACAACTGTCAGGCAGGCGGAAAGAGAAAGTTGTAGACAGAGATGAGAAGAATGTCAAGGAGAAGACAGCAGTAAAGAATTAACATTCCTGCAGGTGAATTAGGAGTGAAGGGAAATAGGAAGGGGACAGAGAGAGCGTGAGGGGAACCAAGGTGACTAAGGATAACTTGGTAAAAAAATAAAGTGTTATGACTTGTTTTAATGGTGTCTCTTCTTAAGGGTACAAATTATATGGTCCATTAAAGACAGATGATCAACTGTAAATAAATTCATTAATCTTGTCTTTGTTGTATCTGTAAATGAAAATGTATATTAATTTGAAAGTTAAATTACGGAAAACCCCCATCTCCTGCAAAGTAGTCCTGCAAAAAATTGTTTCATTAGTGAAAATAAGTAGTTTTATTTCTATTTATGCAAAGTAAACCTGTCAGACACTAGAAAAAATACTATGCACAATGAAAAGCCTGAACTATGAAATGCATTTTAAAAAAAGGTAAAAATAGCAGTAAAATGCTTCTTTTAACAGTGATTTTCCATATAATCAGATACTATTTCAGCCATAATATATTTTATGCAACTGTACACAGGACTGGTTTTTTTTCTTTTTTTTAAAAAACTACATTTAATCTGTAATAAAATTTAAAATAGTGTAAGCTCAATTAACTAGGATGCTGTTAAATTAAAAATCCTTGATGTAAACCTGTTGAGAAATTATGAAATATGTGCAACGACCCCTTTCCATTTAGAATTAGAAAAATAAAGTGTCCAACTTGAGAAGTGAGAAAGTAATGCAAGTGCTTGAAGACCCAGTGAAATTAGCCTTCCCGTTAAGTTTTACGTAGTGCAAAAGACAATGTAGTTCCCACCAAAATAAGCACAGAAATGGAAACTGAAGAGTAAACAAAAAAATAAAAAAAAATTTACCCTGCAAAAGGTCGTGCTAAAGAATAAAACAAATGATCCTTCCCAACCATATTATACCAGAAGATGGTATACGTGAGGATCCAATATGAATCAGTGTTTTTGTTAATAAGACCTTACGCTCATGTGGAGAATAAGTTAAAACGTAGGCAATTTTTATGATAAAATTAACTAGGTTACAAAAAACCTTACATAAAATCCTTAGGATTTAATACTAACTTAAGATAAAATGCTTCCAGTATTAAAACTGTTGAATTGATTCATATTTAAAGAATGATGCTAAGTAACATTTCAGAATCAAAGCCGGTTTAAAGGTAACATTGAAACAAGAGCCTTAAATTACCCTAATGATTTATTCCTCTCAAAATCTAGTGGACTTTCTTCAATCTGTCTAGTGCCTCTTTCCCCCACATTTATTTTTCATCCAACACTGCTGCTAGAAAAATCAAAGTACCAAAAATAGCTAAAAAGAAAAAAGTTACGCCCAGAGGACCAATACTAAAAATCCTGTCTAACAGTAAGTATGTGAAGCCAGAAGCATATCCTTGGAGTAGAAACATACATAGAATATTGCAGTGCTAACAGGGAGGACAATACAACATCTACAGGAGTATGGTGGAGCGCAAATCTAGGACATATCCAGAAAAGTCAAACTATGGATAAAGGCAACACCCACAGCTACTTCTGCTAATTCTAGGAAGTGGCCACAGCATCTTCTTAGAAGGGGCAAAACTTTTAAAACTGGCCAGACTGAAGATACTATATTGTGTAAACATTCAAAAAAAAAAATTCAGGACGAAATAAAATGCTCTTATTTATTCCCCAAAGTAGTCAGAATTAGTTGCTATAATGTACCTAAGGTGGTAATGTAGTAATACACAGGCATGCTGAGAATACCTACAGTTTTGTAAAAGTTCTTCAGACTAAATCTCTGCAATGGAATTCAACTATGAAAGGAATTAAGATGTCCAATGAAGATCTGGTAAATTAGTTACTAACAGGGCCTTAAGCAGAGCTGTGAAAATTAAAACCAACCTTAAACCAACCTTAAAATTTCAGAACCAACCCCCAAATGGGAATTAAACCTATTAGTTGAAGATTTATTTTTGTCCTATATTCTGTAGATCTGACTTCAATATTTATAAATATAATCTTTTGTCCAATTACATTGGAGATGAATCAGTCATTCTTGGCCCACATCAGCCTGCTAAATTAAAAAAATCTGTCACTATAGTTTATAAAACATTTTGTAGCAATTCCTATATTTATGAACATTCTATAGGTCTGCACTTCTGCCTCTCCCCATCCATAGGATTTTACCAAGCTCCTCAATTATGTTTAATGGTTTCTTTTCATCATACAAAGTGTGCCATCCTGCTCTCTGAGATTGTGAAAAGAATAAAATGTTAACATCACCAACTTGAATTGTGTGTTGAACAACAAAAACTAAAATAACCCCAAGCTCCCAATCTTTGAGAACAATATCTTTAGACCGACCACTTTGTACTTATACAACAAAAAAAGAGCCTCCTCTCTTCCCCCCCCCTCCCCCCCAACCCAAATCTTGGTCTGACATGAGAATGTGAAGACCTAGTGTAATGTATAATCCGTTTAACCTTTAAGGACAGAGGCTTCTTAAAGAAATTAAGAACATTCTTCTATAATTTCACACATAATATGGCCAGACCAATCTAGTAGCCAAGATGTGATATGATAGAGTAAAATGAATTTAGAAGTGCCACAAGATCAAAACAAGATACCTGAAAAAGAAAATATATATATATTTGGCTCCACATAATCACCTACTGTATATTTACCTATTAAAATAGCATTACTAAATTTAAGTTTCTCTGAAACTTGTGAACAAATAATACACAGATCAGGATATATGTATTGACTTACTAGCATCTTTATAAAAATTTGAAGAGATACACAAAAACACATCAACATTTATGGAACCATGTCCATTAAGCTTAGATAAGACAACACAAAAAAACTAACAAGTAGCTAAGATGTGGTTGAATTGTAAGCACTTTGAGTAACATCTTTTAATTTTAAAAGTTCCATATTTACATTGTATATTAAATGCAATTTTTGCATTCTGCATCTTATTTTAAATGCATGATAAAGAAAGAACAAGATAATGGTTGCAACAGATCTTCCAAGAAAATTAACTTAAGGTGGCCAGATTTAACGAAATGCTGTAAGAGAACATGGAAATAACATGGTCTTCTAATTTTACCTCTACTTCCTTTGCTTTTGTGGGAGGAGCCACAACAAATGGAACCAAACTGTGATGCTATTGTTCAAATTGGTCATTGCCAGCAAATCCAGTTTTAAGTTATGAGTTTATTACTGAAGATATGTTTTATTGAAACATTTTTAATGTATGCCTAAACCTAATGGTTGTTCTTACTACTGTACTTTTTTGAAGATCATCCTGTTAAAAAGATTTGTAATATACAGGATGTATGTATGTGCATAATTGTATCCATATGAACATACATACATACAGAACATACTCACAGTCCCCATATGATACCCAGCTGCTGTGATAAGCAGCTACAGTCACTATCAAATATGTCTGCATTCTATCTATGCACACGCAGTCATCTAAAGGAACTGTCTATAAAGAGGGATATATACAATTATTAAACAATGCTTACATCGCTCCAATCTATTTGGTAAGTTTAAGGAGACATTGTTCATGTCTTTGTTTTCAGTGCCCCAGGATGGTTATGTGGGAAAACGTTTAAAAGACCCTGACTAAAAATTCTTAATCCTCTAGTTGCCAAATGTTGTTCTCCTAGGAACTGATTCAAAACCCACTGAAGTCAGTATGAGACTTTCCATTGACTTCATTAGGCTTTGGATAGGGCCCCTATTCTTTAGGCCTCAAAAAAGCTCATATTCCAACAACAACATCTGCTTATAAAAGAACAGCTGATCAGCTGCAGACTTGCCCACTGCTGGACTTTGCTACTGAGCTATTTGTAGTCACATCTGGCCCATACTTCCATAGGCAGACACTCGGGTCCATTTATTTTCTGGATGTTTTTCCAACCTTCCCCTCACAGAGAAGCTGTTCCTTAACAGTGGGGTACATCACCACCTTTAATGGCCCATCTGAGATGTAAGCATTCCTTTTTAACAATAAAAAAATACAATATTTGTGGGGTTTAGTAATGGTGGATGTGAGGAGGGAAGAGCACTAGTGAGAGCCAAGCACCATGGAAATCAGGTATCATGCCTTCACATACAGCCCCACCAACTCATTTCTACCTGTGACACATCTATTACTCCCAGTCTTGGATCTGTCCTGAGCAGAGATCATCAATTGTGCTGCACTGCGCCAAATGTTATGATTTAGAGATACGCAAATGTGAGAAAATCCACTTTCATATGTGAGTATTCTAATGATCTTACTGTGATCTGCTAAGATACACGGTGCTAAGATGCAAATGGCTTTAGAAACTATTATTCCTTAAACATTTTCATTTTCCCATTGTAATAATGTCAATACACTACATTATTCTCATATTATGTCAGTGGAAAAAGAAAGCAGTTTTACCGCGGAGACTTTAGACACTATTTATTACTCAATCATTAATTTTTAGTAACTTCTACTTAATTGGAAATCAGTATAAAAAACTCTGCTGAGAGAAAGCCAATTAGAAAGCCTATGTGAACTGCGTCACCACTAAATTTTACATATTAGCTACGGTTTGCTGCAACTAATTTGTTTCAAACTGTCATTCTTCCATATTCTGGCACTTGTTTAGACCCCATTCACAAGCTCCTGCATCATGTTAGTGTTTTTTCTGTTTCTGTTACTTGAGTATCCTCAAAGATTATGAAGTTTCCAGAGGTGCCCACTTCAAAAAGTAGGTCAGCACTCAAAAGTACTGTATATCCTAAAAATAAAGAATGAAGGAAAGCTCCACCAAATAAAAACTAAGAAAATGTTTCATAAAACCTGCAATTGGATATAAACAATGGCATTTTGCTAAATTTGTCCAAAAGTAACTGAAAACTTGTTCCTTTGGAAATACCATCCGGATGGTTCTAACCCAAAGGAAGTATAATGGATTTTACCAACTATAAAATGCAATCCCCTTTAATGTTTGCACATAATTTTTAGAACTGCCAATTTCACAAGCAGCGTAACAACATCCTCATAATCCCATCTCTGTGGGGAACACCATGTCACAATTCTTATGCCTTCGTTCTAATTTTTTTTTTTAATGGTTTAGCATTAGTCACAAAATAAATCTCAAGGAAAAATACTAATCGACAAAGATTAAGAGGAAGCGTACTCTGCAACAGTGGCACAAAGAAACACTATTGGGAACGTACCACTTTCTCTGTGTCACCCTATTTTTAAAATGAGCGTAAGTGTTTCACTTTTTCTTTGTATCTTGCAATCCCATTTAAAAAACAATTTAAACTGTAATAAATTACTACTTGGAGTAAACTACCCCATTATGCTATTGAAAGGTGAAGACCAAGATCCTTCATTTTAAACTATGGGGGGAAATGTAGCAATGTTATTCCTACAAAGTGTTTTCATTTCACAAAGGGAGGGGGAAGGGAGTAAAGAGGGAATGTGTGTCAGACTAGAAGATGCAAAAACCGATCTAACGTATTTACAAACACAGAAACTACAGCCTTCCTGTGTCACCTCCAAAGCCTTTCAAAATATCATCATCAATCAAGTAGACCACGTCTTAAATCTATATAAGAATGCATCTTTTATCTTCTCAGAGGAACAACATACGTGTGTGTGTTTTGTTTAGAGAAGTGAGTTTTCATTTAAATACCCTTCACTGAAGATAAGAGCAACCATTATCAAATATTCTTTGCTATGAAGAAACTTTTTAAATTTTTCAATGTAAGTGTTCTTTTTCTCAACTCAAGTCACTGTGATCACACAGTACAATCTTGAAGAACAATGTCTACATGCATTGTAAGCACTTTGAAAAAAAATTTGCAGTTCCATAGGGTTTCAACCGAATGTGAAGAAATCGAACACAAACTCCACTTTGCTAGATCCTCTTAAGTTCAGCTTATCTTGAGGAAATCTTGTTACTTTCTGTAGTTCTACAGAGCAGTTAAAGAAAGACTGTAAACTGAAAAGACTTCAGATCCTGATGGTTTTGCCTTTGTATCTTCTCCCTGTGTAGCTCCACAGCATGCTTCTATTAGCGTTATCAGCTATGCTCACTCAACTATCAATGCCACGTTAATGTGGGACAGATCTATCATATGCCTGTAAAATGTTAAAGAAATAGTTAGCATATTCTTCATTCGGCATACAAACTTCTGCTACTATATGTATGGAGAGTAGAAAACAAGGTTTTATGAAGGTCAATAGTAAAATATACATTTGAATATGGACTTGAATATGAAGCTCTCATAGGAGACCATGATTTCAGCTTATAAAGAGGGCAGATAAACTTAAGAATGAAGCAATGGCTAAATATTTACCTGTGGAATTTCTGTTGAAATGCTAACGCATGTGCTGGTTCCTTAAATTTCGCTATGGCTTTCCGTTGCTGAGGAAGCATCTGTAAACTCTGTGGAAGACAAAAAGCACAGTTATTTTCTCAGACAAAATCACTTTCTACAAAAAAAATCTCATTATCTTTGCTTCAGAGACATTGCAAAACTAGTAATTTTTCTGTTACCAGAAACGCTTATTGGCCTGTAAAAGGGAATTAGACTGTTAATATTATTTACATAGCTGAGATGTGAAACTGGAGTTCCCTGCTGTTCTATATGCAGAGCTTTCAGTCCGAAATCAAGTTGGAAACGCACTGGAGCTTTCCAAGAGATTAGAGTCCAAACTTACAATTGTACAGATGGGAAAACTGAGGCAGAGATGCCTAAGTATCTTGTTGAAGTTTAGAGCCTAACCCTTCAATCTGATCCATGTGGTTGGACCATAGCATCTGTAAAGAGCCCCACTAATTTCATTGGGAGTATCCACACAGGCCCAGGTGAGGGGGTCTAGCCTTGGGGATCAGATTGAAGGATCAGGGGTACACACAAGAAACAGTGACGGAACCAGATCTCCTGACATCAAGCCATGTGCTGTAACCACTTGGCCACACTCCCTCTATTTTCATAAAAATGTATAGAACTGGCTTTTGACAGACATTAGGGGAAATTTATAGAATGAACTGAAATACAATAATTACAGTGCTTTGGTAACTCCTGATTGCCAGTTCAGATGAGAAACAAAAGTTACGAACTAGCATTTTAATAATTATAATGGCAAACTTTTCACGTAGAACGCAACTGGAAGAAACCTGAGAAATGTAAAAAAATATATTTACACATGATGTGCATAATAAGCAGCTACTGATTCATAAATATGAACGTGACATATGTTCAACATGACCGGAGACTCACCTAAAAGAAGATCTGCCCCACTTCCCTTTCTCCAAAGACCAATATACAACCTATGAAGTCCAGAGTTATGTTCAAGTTGGGAGAGGGAAGATTTAATTGAAGAGACTGTATGTAAGGCACCCTTCAACTTTCATGGGGATTGATAAAACTATACTTAAAAATATTAATCCCAATTTGCAGCACACCAATAAAGATGTTTCTGGGAATTATTTTTTTTCAAACTAAGAGTAAGTCTACACTGCAATATAAACCCAGGGCTCGGACCCGGAGCCCCAGGACTCCATGGGGGTGGAGGGTCCGAGCCCGAGTCAAGCTGGGAGCCAGGTTTTAAGTCTTATTGCTTTGCAGTGTAGATGCAGCCCCGCTGGACTTTGGCGCTGAAAGTCCACCAAAAATATCCCACAACCCCACACACAGACTTTCTTTGTCCTCTGGACAGTCAAGTTTAATGGACAGTCAAGTCTTCCCACAATCCATCATGAACAAAGTGCGAAAGCAGTCACATTTTGGGAGTGCACTAGAAAGTCTCAGATATCCGTAGCTGGACTCAGGCCTTCATAATACAGTGTAGACACAGGAGCGCCAGGCTGGGAGCCAGGGTTTAACAATTCCTATGCTGGGGTTACAAATAAATGTAGATGCTCAAGCCCTAGGTTAATAAACCCAGGGTTTGCTAACTCATTTCTACTAACCTTGGCCTTACACTGCAGTGTAGACACATCCCGACTCTTAAATATTCCAACCATAAAGGCTGGAATATCATCTTACACAACAAAACTTCAAGACATGCACAATCTAAAACAGAATCAACACGTTATCTTACTACTGTAACAATTGTTCTTCCTCACTCTGTTCCTCTGATTGTCACTGTATCACTACATCATGTCTAAGGGCAGGTCTACTCTGCACATACACACACAAAAAAATGTATTCTTAACTCAGGTTAAGTAACACACATTAGTGAACTCGGGTTCAAACTATGGTTGCCACCTGTCTGGCCTTTACCCAGACAGTTGGGTTTTTGGCTTCTGTGTCCAGGTGCCATTTAGGGTTGCCAGGTGCCTGGTTTTTGACCGGAAAGTCCAGTCGAAAAGGGGAACTGGCAACCCTAAATGGCACCCAAACCAAAAATCCGGTTACCAGGGGGAGGTGCCGGGTCATTACCCTGTACCAGTCCCTGCTCAGCCAGAGCTGCCTCCTACCCGCAGGCAGACTCCTTGAGATGATCCAGCAAGCAACAGGGGGAAGAGGAAAGAGGAGTAAGTGTTGGGGGCGGGGCCTTGGCAGGGGAAGGAAGAGGTGAGGCAAGGGCAGGGCCATGTCCAGTTACCAGCAGTTAGAATGGTTAAAACAGGAGTGAAGACATGGAAACATGGCTTTTAACTCCAGTTAGCTGGTCGAGTTCTCCCCCAGACTCAACTATAGGTTTTAACTCGAGCTGCTCACTTGAGTTGCCATGTCTTCACTTCTATTTCAAGCTGAGTTTGCTGATGCAGGTTAGTAACCTGAGTTAAGAACACACTTTTTCTGGAGTGTAGGCAGTATAGACATACCCGTAGATTGTATTGCAAGCTGTCTGGAGCAGGGATTTTACCTTTTTGGGTTTCTGTAAAGCACTTATCACCTTTTTTTGTATTACAGAGAAGTAACCAGGAAAAGACCATAGGGCTCCTTTTCTGTGCATTTTATTCAGTCTGTTGTGCTTCACAATTCTGTGATTAGTACCTGACTGCAAATTCCAATCCCCATTGCTGAATGGAACATCTCTAAAAATGGGTCTAGATCTCTCCTACAGCTAGACACATGGCAACCCACTACTCTCCTTAGAATGCGGTGAGAAAACCAAACACATGTAGCCAGCATGGCTCTGAACGGCTGGTTCCTCACTTGATCTCAAGTAAATGCTGCCTGTGCTCCTGTGTGGCAGCTGCAAGAGGCTCTCCATTTATCTCTGCTGCTCAAGGACAGCAGTGTAGTCAGTGCCATGTAATGGGTACTTGCACGTTCACTTTTTTCCTTTGCTTTATATTAAAGGAGCATCTTCAAAGTTTCAGGAAAACTATCCAGATTTGCTGCTTCAGACAATTTGGAGAATGTAAGATATAACTCTTTACTCTTTTACAAAATAGAAGTTAAAAAAAAATTAAATAGCCTTCCACACCCCAGATTTTTCCAGAATATTTCAAAGCATGGAGCGAGCAGCATCATTCTCGGGAGTTTCTAGACAAAATATTTGCTTTTTCTTGTTACTGTTCATTACCAGCTAAAAAGAGCTATACCTTTACAGCAAGTGGGGACAGTGTATTCTGCCTTGAATAAATTCATTCTTTAAATTCTTCATATTTCTTAACTTAGCAGGGGATATCAGAGTTTTATGCTAGGTAGCGTAGCGTGGTCTTCACTATTTCTCTCAGTGAAGAACTGCAAGGCAGTATAATGATGTCTCCTCACTTTAACTGGTTGCCAAATACATCAAGCTTTTTAGTTTTCTATCAAAATACTGAAACTCTCCCTGCAAAATGGATCCTAGACTACTATTTTACCATCTAAGGCAAAGAAGATGGCATTAAAGTATCAATGGCCCAATTGTAGAGGTAAGGTGTGCAAACAAGGAGGGACAAAAAATGAGCAACTTAAGCATGAAAGAAGTGTACCTTGGAATGTGGTCAAGTGTGTTTGTGCTAACAGTCAAAACAATGATGAGCATAGGCATATATGTTAACATGACTCCTGGAGCACACAAAAAGGGAAATGGTCAAAAGTGAAGGGTGACTGTGACAATCATTGCATACTGACTCTCCCTGACAGTAGGGTAAAAACTTCTATTTTCATGAATAACTTAATTTCACTGTAAGGCAGGAATAAGGCAGGTGTGTAATGGACTACATGTTATACCAGGAGAATCCAGGTAGGTCTGCTTAACAGACAACTTCCTCAGAATGGCAAGTATATCATATCCATCACCATTTGTGATGTTCCATAAAGAATAAGGGAAGAAAAAATAATAACTGAAGACACCTGACCCAAAAATTCCATGACTGGGTGGCAATCCCAAGGAAAGAAAAAAAAATCAGTCAGCTAAAGATAATCCTTATGTTGTCAACCATGAGCATAATTGTGGCAACAGCCCTAAACTAGAGGAGGGACCATGACACTGCTTCTAGTATGCCTTTTATTCTACCTGTGTCCCAGAATCTGAGTGTAAACTTGCATGAATGTTTCCACTGAGGGTTTTGGGGGTTTTCCTTCATAGGATATGCATGAAGCATAAATGTCTGAAGTTCATTGAGTGTTTAGGGCATGTTTAAAGACGCATTTCGATTACAACAGAAAACTACACTGGCACCAGTGAGGTAAGGCTGTTACTTTAATTTTTTCTTTTACGATTTAGGTAACCTACTTATGGAACATTAATAGGAAAATAATAGTAATCTTCTTTCAGTGAGACATTTCCATGAACACAGAAAAACATTCAATTTAACAGGAAAGTATTCATGTTTCTACATAAACGTATGTATATACTTCAAACATGAAACTTTCTTCACAAGGATATGATGTTCCCATCATACACTACAGCATTTTCTATTCATATCGTATATTATACGCAATCTTTAACTAAAAACACCAGTTTGTTAAAATCCTCAGTTTTTCAGTTGTTACATATTAAAATTAAATTGCAAACATGACATTAATGTCACAATGACACTTTGATTATGGGAAAGCATGAAAAAGTTTTGTACCAAAAAATAGGGAAAATAACTTCACTGCAGGGGCTAGACAGGCTCTTCAGGTTGGACAGTTGTTTAAAAAACAGCAACAGGCATGATGATTTCAACATGTTTCTTCTGCCCATGCAGCATATAAAGTAGCTATTCGCAGTAACAAGAGTAGAGGTGTAAATTAAATGGTTTTTGAAAAGATCTGCAAATGGATCACATTTGCTACATTAGACAAACTTTTTTCCTAAATTATTAGAAGGATTACAGTATATTTGTAATATAGAGCTTCAGCACAAATTCTTCAAGCTAGTGGACAGCACTGAGAACCCCTCCTTCCCAAAACTGTTACTAAGAAATCTTGATGGGCCTGATTCTCATTTACATTAAGACCATGCTAGCAGTGTAAATTATGCTCACTTTAGGGCCCCTTTAATTTCCACAGTAATGTAAAAGGGCTGTAGTATAAATGAGAATCAGACCCAATGAGAAATACTCGAGATTTCGTTCATTTTCCTGTTCCCTCCCCGCTTTAACCTGTAACTTCCCACTCTCTTGTCCCTTATTGTAGTTTCCCTGCTCAATTTCCTCTGTAGTCTCCCCTCATTTTCTCTTCCTTTCAGTCTTCTCCAACAGAATGGGGCCATTCAGTCAGAACCACATTCCTGACCACTAGCTATTTCACAATGGTACCAATATTATAAAACTGAAACTGTTTCTTATAGTTTCTCACTGCTGCTGGTGCCTCCTGGAATGAGGAAGAGCATAGAATAGTACAAGCAGAGGTATTACTACCGGCAGGGATCCATCTATTGGAAACGAGGAGTCAAATATTAAAGCCTGCCCCCCTGGATACAAGATGTGGGTCAATAGTCCTTATTTGTATAGCCTTGTGAGGGAGACATGCTACATGTCTTGGAGCTTTACTGAAATTTACTGCATGGCTTTAAATATTAAAATTTAAGTGTGAAGGACATACTGCAATGTATACAAGGGGTTCATTGACAAAGAACCCCTAAAATTTCACCCTGGATGTGGGGGGTGGGGCAAAGAACCTTTATTCCCTTCAAAGAAATGCTGAGAAAACGTGTTAGCTATAACTATTTGGCACAAACTTATTTGCTTAGACACGTGGTACGCTATCACTGACAAAAGACTTTCTGTAGTGTTTTTTGCCTCCATAATTGTCTCCTGCTAATTTCAATCACAGCATTTGAGTAACACGTGAATAATTATGTTAGTCAGCAGTCTAGAGTATTTGGAGTACATTATCCAGTCAGTATTCAGCCAAAATTCACTATCTATATTCTAGTACAGGAATGAAAAAAATAAGACAAATCCACAGTTCCATGAGGCTTCTGTAGTAACCTCATGCTACATCTACCAAGCATAAGGAAGTTATTATTATAGAAAACAAAGGCAAATATTTGCCATTTTATTCCCAGGATTCAGAGTATGTTAAGTGGCAGACAAATATCCACATTAGTTGTGATAGTTGTGGTTTATGGAGAAATACACCTGCTGCAACTATTTCAAACTAAACCCCATTTTACTTATACAAGGACACTATCAACACTGATAGAGCTGAAAATTGACATGACCTTATCGAACATTTTATTTAAACATAACTCCCAAGTGACCAGCACTGAGTGCGAAGGGCAAAGAAAAGTCTCCTAACTGGGCCTATCACCCAGTACTTTGGTACCCTCTGATTCCCTTCAGAGCATTCTCCTCCTGACGGGCACTTCATTGGCAGTGTTGCTTATACCAAGGCATCATGGGGAGCAAAGCACCAATCAGAATTGCAAGGCAAGGGGAACAGAGAATGAAGGAGTCGTAAGTGGGAAAAGGAAACAAGAAAAGAATGCATTCCCACATTACTTTCCCCCCTCCTTTCCTGTCAGCCTGGTGTCTGCATTATGCAGGATGAGCATTTCACATGTCCAGGTTGAGAGAGTCCAACTACACACACTAATCTGTATAATTTCTACAGATATAGTACATACACCCCATTGCTGCAGCACATAATATACACGAATAGGTACGTCTGATATGCTACGTATCCCTCTGTGAGCTGACGGAGGCATGCTGCACTACTCTAGAATGGGGAAGAATGGCAGATTCATCATGTTGATGTGCACTCCGAGGATTTTAAAGAGAGATACTGTACTTCCATGTAGGGAATCCAAGTGTCCCTGACCTTAGGTTTCTTCTCTTCCTCTACACTAAGTGGTGCATACAGCACTGTTCCTTGCATTCTGTGGTAGGGGGCAGCACTAGGTAGTAGCAGAAACGGACGATAAGGGTGAGAGGGAACATACTGTAGGAACGGATTTCCAGGGAAGCCTGAGTGGGAGAATGGGAAACAGTAAGGAGGACAGCTCTACAGGGTGGGGGGGGGGGTGTGTGTGTGCTGATGAGAATAAAAGAAAAGAGGAGATAACAGTGATAAAGATGAGGAGTTGGGAACTAAGGAGAGAGAAAGGAAAGAAAGAAAGGAGACAACAGCAAGAGTTGAAGAAAATGGGCAGAAGGGATGGAAAAAACTGGAGAGAAAATGGGGAAAAAATGGAAAGCAACTGGCAGAAAAATACATATGAAGGAAAATGAGACAGGGTACAAACACAACAAAAACCCATGAGTGTGAGAAGACAGGCAAAGAACAGGTAGCAACTGTCTCAGGGTACGACATGGGCAATCCAGGGGTTCAGGTGCAGATACTCTATGCCATATGAGGGCTGCAACTAAGAAAGGTTGGGAAGTCATTACTTTAAGGATTTCCAGCCATCTAACAGGATCTTCAATATGTCCAAATTTTGGAGGCTGGTCAGTGTTAAAGCTTAGAAACATTGGCAGGGTAAGTTTAATAATATATTTCCACTGTAAACAGCAAGTCTTAATGTTTTACTGTTAAAGCTACAGTGTTCTTTACAAATCACATTACATGCAACATTTCATGCTGACTTTCTATTTTCTTTGGGAGTTTGAATTACATTAGCAAAAATTTTACATAAGGCAACAAAAATTGCATTCTCTAGTCCTGTTTAATTAATGAACATAATTTATTCCATTGCTCCAAGTCAAAGTTGAGCAGCTTAACTATGTAATACAATTCTGATCTTTAACTTGCTGTTGAAAGTAATCACAATATACACATTGATACTTATTCTAGTCTGTGTGATTGCAAGGAGCTGTTTACCTTACTGAAAAATAATAATTTAAAAAATGTACTTGTGTATATTTCTAAGTAATTCTTTAAAATAATTTTAAACATGTAAAGGAAAGCTGAACCTGAAAATGATAATAAAAGTACCTAAATATTTATGCTACAGCAATTCTGTGCCTGCCAGAAAAATCTTATATAAATTTTAGAATATAAATTTCCTTTTATTTAAGTTTCCTGTTCCAGAAATCCACTGGGGGGGTGGGGGGGGGAAATACAGATTACAGGAAATTAGCACCTTCATATTTGCAAAGTAAACAAACACTGGGGTGCTGTAATTGGCTCATCCTAAATAGGAAAGATAAGAGACTTTTGTAAGGAGTACAGAAAAAATGGAACACTAACAGTCTCAAACATTTAGGAGTAGAATATTTTCATTGGAGCAGTTCCATGCGTGTATTTGAAAACAATATCCCAAATAGCTCCCCCATGTTCCTTTCCCAAAAATATGATTTAACAAAGCTACTCAGCACCAGCTTTGGTGAGTTTGTATTGTATTGTTTTGCTAAAGTCTATCACAACAATAAAAATACATCGCTAAGTCATTTCAATTTAGTAGTTTGCAAGCTCTTCAGTACAGAGGGCACCTTTTCAAAACCTAAACACTTAGTACTTATATAGTTACCATTTTTCATTAGTAGAACTCTTTACAAGATTGGTAAGTACCGTCACCCCATTTTACAGATGAGGAAACAATCACAGAAATCAAGTGCCACACAACATCTGTTGAGGAGTTTGCAAATGAGCTCAGTTCTCCTATACCGTAGCCACTGGACTAGGTGAGGAGGAGCTGCAAAAGCTTCTGCTTCTGACTTCATCCTTAGTGGAGTTTATACTATTATGATTTACAGAACAGTATCTAATACAAATTTACTTTCTCAACACCATCTTATTATCCAGACAAGAGAAACACTTTTGAAATACTTATTGAATTTGTCACTTATTCTTGCATACTCAATAACAGAGGGTGCTTAGGTGTACTAAAGCAAGCTGCAGCAAACATTTGAAAAACAGAGGTTGATGAAGTAATTAGTATAATCAAATCAAGAGACACAAACCCCGTTCCTGTGTCACTTGCCACAGAATATGGCAGTTTAACAAAAGAAAAATCCGCTTAGCTCACTGAAGAGATGAAATACTTAAGAGTACAATCAGCCAATGTAAGTGAAAAAGAAACACAGGGATATGTCCCATCAGCTGCACTCCGCAAGTCCTCCTCTGTCATTTGCTGCTCTCTCCCCTTGCCTGAACAATCTTCAGCCCTTTTGCTAATAACTGATCCTCACAACAATGTTAGGTGTTTCTCTTTCAACTACTTCAGGACCTTCTCCCACTGCTTTAGGCTCCAGCCTCCTGTCACAGTCAATTGAAGGGAGGAAAAAAGAAGAAGCTGTATTTAGCTACTGAACAATTTTTCACAATAACTACTGACGTATCATTCCACAAACCTATCTGAGATGCACAACGCCAAAAACTGGGTAAGCAGTGAGTTTACAGCCCATCTCCCTTTAACAGTGAAATTATTCTGAGCAAGTTGCCTCCATAATTAAAACAATAGGGTAATAAAAGGAGACTGAGTAAAGAGAGCCATCTTGATAGCGGATACATTAATTCACCAGGGAAATCTATATATAGTATTAGCAAACAGAATTAGAAAGCATTAAAAAATTATCTTATGGCATGTGATTTACCTGTACTTAATGTGAGACTGTAAATTTTGTTGACAAAAGGGTTTGGCTATTATATCATAGCTTCTCCATGATTCTTCTGTTCTGGCGTGCATTTGCACTGAGAAACACAACCATTTCAAAGAAGTACTTCTAAATTACTTTCAGTTATAATACTTATTTGTGTTGCCTGGAGGTCAAATTGCCTTTTTCCAGATAGGACTAGTATGGAAAAGCGATGCTCATTTCAGCTGTAAATATGAAATACTGTGGCAACGAAAATGAAAATATTTCCAATGAATTTCAGTGGAAATTTCATCTATTTACATCAGGTCTAAATTTGCCTCCAAGTGCTTGATTTGTTCAGTTTCCTTAGGAAATATTTTGATTTGTATTTCCACACACAATTACAGTTTCAATTATTGCAATTAGAACCTTTTGCATGTTAGTTCTAGCTACAAAATATTACTTGTTCTCAAGGCAACTAAATATTGTAAATGAAAACAATTAAGGACTTTACAAATGTAATTCCATTAGATAGGTTTTATTGGCTAATTAACTTCATTATATCAAGATTGATTTGTGCTCATTTACAACCAGGTCTCAATTTGTCCTTCCGAGTACTTTTTGAAGGGTTATGGTCAAGAGCACATTACAAGGATAAACAAAAACCTCTCAAGCTAAAATTGTTTTCTTCCATTTTCTATTGTTACGTTGTATACACAATACTGTACAGGACCACTAGCTTGTGTAAAAGCTAATGGGGCATACTGAAGATGAACTGGCAACATAAAATTCAAGACTGCAAAACAAAAGTGAAAGAGATCTAATTTCTTTTAGTAAAGAGTGTTTGATCTTAAATAAAACATGTTAGTAAAGGGATCTTAATTCAAGCCTAACAGCCTGAATAAAAACTAACATTTGCTGCACTTAAACTAACACTGTAGTGAAAATGATGCATGATTGTTTCAAAGTGGCATTATTCAGGCTTTTTTTTCCAACATTAGCTGAATATCACTTAACATGCTAACATATAGTTTAGCATGATATGAAGTGCTGACACTTTCAATCTTACCCTCAATATCTGGTTCATACAATACAGTTTAGGCTTGCTTTGGATCAAAAATATTTTTTCTAGTGAGGATAAAAATAAACTAGGCCACTAGTTTAAACTGTAAACTACTTGGCATATACAAGACCATAGTTTTAAATAGCTACCCCAAACCTCCTTACAGACAGAAAGTGTGTAGCATCTTAGCTTCAAGCGTATTTTGTTTTTTGCCTTTTATTTAAAAAAAAATCATGTGTACTTATGTCACAGCCCAACAGATTTGTGGGGATTGTTCAATTCACCAATGAAAACTTGCTAAAAAATCAGTTATGTTCTGGAGTAATATTTTTTCATTTTATTTCTTCCTAAACTATGAACTTTCTGCTTAGGAAATTAAGGACTGACGGCACTGGCTACAGCAGTGGTCCCCAAACTTTTTCTGTTGTATCTCCCTGGGAGCCATGGCTGGGAGTGGGGCCAGGAGCAGAGCCAGAGCTCTGGTTGGGAGCCAGGGCCGGAGCAGCGGTTGGGAGCTGCGGTCAGGACCCAGAGCTGCAGTGGGGGATATGGCTGGGACCTGGAGCTGCAGCAGAGGTTGTGGCCAGGAGCCGGGGCTGCAGCTCTGGCTGGGGCTGGAATGGAGTTGGGGGCAGAGCAGGGCTGGGTGGTGCTCCCGTCCTGCCCCCTGTTGAGGCTGGTCGGGGCCTGGCCATGCCCTTCCGAATGTTCCACTGGGCTATAGCCACACACAGTGCAGGTACATGTTGTCTGCATGCAATTTTGACAGTGCACTTTAGTGTTGACCTGTTATTCTAGCCCTGAGTTAGAAAATCTTCTCAATCACTGATGAGTTGTATGAAACAAAGTAATGTCAACTAGGGAAAAGGTTCCACTGAACTGTTACAATTGTGACTTGAACTACATTTCAGTTGAAGTCTTCATAGATGACATGTTATTATATTAATCTACTACATTATCTTCCATACATTTAATGTTGGGTGATACACAGACTTAGGTTCGTCATGCTCCTATTGAAGCTAACAGTAATACTCTGAATAAAATGGAACTTTTGCACAAGAAAAATGCAGGCTCAGGCCTTCTGGTATTAAAAAAACAATTATACTATGAAGCTTAGAATCCCATAATTTTGTAAAAGACTGTTATCCTAAAACTTACTTTACCAGCTTCTGCTTTTTGGATTCCAAATGCAGGTGCTAGGAAAATACACATACAATTAATTAATCTGTATATCATAGTTACGTTGCTATAATATTCAGTGTAATAGCCTTAGTTTTGTCTCCCTGTTAAAGACAGCTTTACACCAAAACAAACCATTACTAGTATATATAACTCCTTCCCATAATAGTTTGTGTGTATATAAACACACCCATTCTAATAACCTCACATGAAAGTTATTTTCAGCATTCTCTGTACAAATTTATCTAGACTTCTGTCCAGATCACTATTTAAAAAAAACCTCCTCCTTTTAACAATTATCTAGCTGACTTGTACAAAATTCCCTAAGAAACATTTCAGAATTGTTAGTCCCATTCCCTCACCCATGTACTTTCTTTCATGTTAAAAAAAATCCCTTACACAAAAGAAGCAAAGTGAGCACTTGAAAATGTATCGGTGCTACCCAGTACTATCCATATATAGTGATATATCTTGCACATATAAAGACAGTAGTTACCCATAATGTGAAGTC
Organism: Eretmochelys imbricata; assembly: GCF_965152235.1. Lineage (NCBI taxonomy): Eukaryota > Metazoa > Chordata > Testudines > Cheloniidae > Eretmochelys > Eretmochelys imbricata. The sequence goes on from NC_135573.1 coordinate 250,929,999, forward strand.
TCAACGCCTATTTATGTTTCACTATTATACATCTATTTATAACCTACCATCTCCGCACAACCAATACCATATAGCTATTAAGTACAATTTAAAAACTTGGTTTCTTTTCATACTAGCCTACCAATCCTAGAAAGTAATTTTTCATAATAAGTACTATAATAGTTTCATAAAACAAGAGCATGTCTGTGTGATCCTACAAAAATGAGCTATTTACCTGACCTCATTCTCTAGTATTTGTACACATATGAAACATTTTCTCCACTCTGCCTGTTTGCACCAAGAAGTAAACTGAAATTAACAAAAATTCTGTTGGGTATTCACAGAGAAGATAATTCATGAGGCTTTTGCTTTAGTAGCACCTGCCTGCATGAAAAGAACAAGTGTAAGGACAGCAAATGTATTACATGCATGTTTCCAAATAAAACAAAGGTAGATGGAGATACAGTACGTTAAAGCTGCTAAACCTCGTGCTTGATGCCAAAGTCTCTTCACATTTCTCAGCTCCTTTAATTCAAGACAGCTAGCTGGATTCCCCCCATGGCAGCTTGGTTCTGCAGCTCCGCCTCCTGTGTGGCTTAGGTACTGCTGCACTGAGCTACACAAGAAGTCCAGTCACTCTTCAGCAACCTCTAGTCTCAAGCAGTAGATTTCTTCTGACTTTAGGAGTTCAAAAGAAACCGTTTCAAATTTCAAGGAACATACTCTTCATTTGGATGACTTGGCCTAACTGGATGGAGCAGCACAGGATGAAGGCCCTCCTCTTGGATCCATCTCAGGCACAAAGGATTTTCCACTACAACAGATCCAGAGGAAATGGAGCAGGATCATTCAGAAAAAGTTAAGAAGGACCTACAATGGAACTACTCCTGGAAACACACACAAAATCCCACCCAGTGGGATTCTGAAGCACTTGCAAACCCTGATCATTTACCTCCCACCCACCTCCTCTCTTGAAAGTGAAGCCACATTCCTGGCCTACAGATCAAATGCCTTTAAAACTAGATCTAGAGAGATGGAAGAGAAGGAGATTAAGCTTGATACATCTGACTGAGGAGAGCTGGCAGCCAATTCACTTCAATTGATGGAGGCTTTGCAGCTCTATAAACCCTTATCCATCCTTTCTCCTGATGGGTGCAAGAGACAAAAGCTCTGAGCCCTGGAAAAATTCAGAAAAGGCTGTCCTTTTTCCAAAGCTGTATTACAAAAACATCTGGAGGTGGAAGATGACAGTCAGAGATGTACTATAGGAAGCACCCGGGTATTATAATGGGGTGGTAGCACTCTTATAGTTAAGATTGAGATATGTATCAAGTTAATAGATCACCATTGTTTGCTATAGATTAGCACTGCTTGACAATCTGAAATGCTTCAACAGTTAAGCCTATGTGACCGATACTCTGTTGAAGAAAAGTGAATTCAGGCTAACAGGGATTCAAAGTTATTCACCTGAAAGCCTGAACTACGTACGTTGACATTTTTCAGCAGATTGTTCTTTTCCCTGTCTGTCCCAGAGTCACCATGGGATAAGAGAGACCCTGGGAACACTCTGCAGTAAAAAACCCGTTTCCAACTGAACTGGTTTGGAAGCTGGGGGACAGGGAGGGGAGTCAGAGGTGACAGGAATGGCTCCACTTGAAATCTGTCAATAAACCAGGGTGAAACGAAAAGTGGAGAACATGCACGCTTTGGAAAAAAAACAAACACAGTTCCATTAATCCCAAGGAAGAGAGGCCATACATTTCAGAAGGTGTTTTACCACTGTAGAAAATCCAGCAGAAGTCTTCTGTCTGTAACCTCTCCAGGAACGAAAGTGGCTAGAGGGTGAATAGAAGCTGGAAGTCCTGTGCAGATGAGATTGCCAGCATACTATGCGAGATCTGCAGAAGCGCTCACAGGTTAACAAAAATAATTTAGTGAGCCCCTTGTACTAGAGTATGACTGGGTGGAGGCAGCATGACTGCCCTGTCCTGAAAGCAGCTCAGTGGCTAGCTGGCACCAAAGAATGATACTCTTCCACCCATCTTTCCCTTCCAGCCTCTGCTCCCACAAACCTTCCCATTTTTACTTCTTTTCCTCTCATACTTTTCCATTTCGTAGCTAAGAACCAAACAAAAAGCTCAGGCACGGACTCCGTGTTTGCTATGCAGAAGAAGCAAAGGGACTTAGGTGGCTATAGGACAGAGGTTAATACCAATCTTGACTGTCCATTCTTTTGCTTCCTTGGTTATGTCTACACTGCAAAGAAAGACCCATGGCAATGAGTCTCCGAGCCTGGATCAACGGACTTGGACTCAAGGGGCTCACACTACAGGGCTAAAAATAGCATTGTAGGAGTTGGGTCAAAGAGCCCAGGCTCCAGCCCAAGTCCAAACATGTACACTGATATTTTTAGCCCCCTAGCATGAGCCTGAGTCAGATAATCCAGGCTCTCAGACTTGCTGCCACAGGTGGGTGGTGGTGTTTTTTTGTTAGCAGACTAAACATACCTAGTGTACTGATGGGCAGAGCTGGGTGTACAGAATTCTCGTGCAAAAGAAAAGTACAAATAACCAGTACTTTAAAATCACTGGTGCTTTTAGTATACATAGCTCATTTATCATCACCTTTATTTTACAATGTATTATTTTAGTGAGCAAATTGTAGAGAAAATATCATTTTCCAAGAAAATCACCAAGAAATACAGCCAGGGCCTAAGGAATGCTCATGTTTACTGTCAACTCAAACAGTAGGGCTGGAAAAGACAACATGGGCCATCCAATCTGATCCCTGGCATTTTAAAGGGACTATTCTCCACGTCAACATTTCTCTAACAGTGGCCATTGTTGCACTATTGGTCTACAGAGTGATTGCTGGTTACACTGGCTTCTCCTGCCTTAAAATTACATTTACAAGTGTCCAGGCTCAAAGGAGATCCAAGGCACCTGTAAAAGGCAGCTAATAAAGAGGGAGCTGCAAAACTAGCAGTCCCCACTTGGAGCTATTGCAACCAGAACGGGGAAGCCTGGTGACTGGATGCAAAAGATCTGTCTATGGGGAGACAGCTAAGAGTCACTAGTCAGACCAGAGCTTCCTATATGAGGTACTTGAACAAGGAGGGAGAAGAGAAGAGACAGTGGAGAGTGGGAACAGGAGACTAGTCAGATAGTGAAGGAGACGGAAGCACAGATAGGTGGTGTTCAGCTAATTCACTGATGGGAGACCGTGAAAGTGAAGTGAAAAGGAGAAATTCTGGTAAAAAGTAAATGGATTTTAATATTAACTGTACATGTACCAGTTCACCAGTGACTGAAGATCTTGTTGAGTTGGTGTGGATTTGTGAATGGGGCAGATTAGGAGAAGGGGCAGCCCAAGAGATAAAAGCTTGCAGGAAGTGGTCCACACGAGAATAAAGCATGAGCTTCCACACTGGTGTTGATTTAACCTGTTCTCCAATAAGTGAAGCAATGGCACAGCAGGAACATTTTAAAAGGATCAGATTCTATTTTTGTTTCTCCCTCAGCTTAGGTCACATCATTCAGCCTCCTTTTATTGTTCCACCACTTCCTGACACCTGCACTTCATGTCTGAGAATGACAAGCGGCACAAATTCTGGTCCAGGATATGTTTCAGAGTCCAAGATATATTTGCCTTTTCTTCTCCTATTGTGTCTGACCTCTTTCCTTTCTCTTTGCCGCTCTCTTTCCTTTCCTGCTACCCACTCGACACTCTCACTGCTTCAATATCTCTGTGTACTACATAGGATTTCCAGTCTATCGCTAGCAACAGACTCTAGAAGCAAAACTGCAACTGCTTAAAAAAAAAGTTGGGATGGAAAAAGAGCATGGCTCCCAGTAACCAACTAGTGCAGGGGTGCTCAGACAGGGGGTCCCGAGGTATTACAGGGGGGGTCGCGAGCTGTCAGCCTCCATCCCAAACCCCACTTTGCCTCCAGCATTTATAATGGTGTTAAATATACAAAAAAGTGTTTTTAATTTATAAGGGGAGACTTGCTATGTGAAAGGGGTCACCAGTAAAAAAGTTTGAGAGCCACTGAAGTAGTGTCTCCCTCTCAGACACACACAGGGAATTCCTGACTCAGGAAAGCTTGGTTCAAAACTTCAGAACCCAGAGGATGTCCCTGGTGGATCAGCCTTCTCCTCCAGCTCCAGGGAAGAGGCTGGGGAGGCAATGGCAGGGGTGACCATCTCTGCTCCCAGAGAGAGCTAATGGAGACAGTAAAGATTCTCAGTTGTGACAGCATACAAGGCTGTCACAGCCAGGAGGAACAAATGGGTCACCAGACTTGTATGCAATGTCACATGCTAAAATGAACCTTGTTGATACTAGAAGAACCCCATGGGCTGGGATTATTCATCTATTACTCCGTGTGTCATTTTCACTTATAAGCCTCAGCTCAGAAAATAGAATCAGCACTTTTGAATAAAATTACTGAGAAACTTGCCATTACTGTGACTGAGCACTAGGTAGTGCCATCACTCTAAGAAAGCTAAGTGGGATGCATTAACAAAGCACAATCATTTCCCCTTCTAAAACTGGAAAAGGAATAGTAAGAGAGAGATCAGGATACAATTATTAAACTTATCCAGAGTATGGCTAGAGTTACACCAGCCTGAGCTGTATTTACATACAATCATGAAAAGCTATTTTTATGGCAGGAGAAAGACTTTCTAATCCTAGGTTTCAGAGTAACAGCCGTGTTAGTCTGTATTCGCAAAAAGCTGTAGCTCACGAAAGCTCATGCTCAAATAAATTGGTTAGTCTCTAAGGTGCCACAAGTCCTCCTTTTCTTTTTTCTAATCCTAAGCAGTGCTAGGAGTCTACACTAATGGTCTATTTTGGGAAACACTTGGTGCAAGGAAATATTTGATTAAAGGAGATTACAGAATTGCTGCCTAAAATGGCCAATCATTACTCAAGTTATTTGGCAACTGGAACAACTTGCTTACTCTCACGCGATTCCCTGTCTCCCATACAGTCCTAACAGATACAAAAGAGTAACAATGACTAGCAGCAATCAAGCCTCCTTAGAGAGGTTATGGTAGCAGTACATGGAACCTTGAGGGTAGCACTGGAAAAATGGGACCCACTCATGCTCTTGGCAATCCAAAAATAAATCCAATTCAGACGTCTGCTTAAATTCAACATGTTAACAGTCTACTTCAGTAAGCAATACTACATAGAGATAACAGTGTTGAATGTCATTACATACTTTGGCACCAGGCCTCGGAGGCTGTACTTTAAACACACCATAGTTCTTGAGAGCCTTTTGTACCTTCAAACACTTAAAAAGTGTGATTATATAAAACAATGCACATCTTGTAGTCCCTCACTCAGATTATGACCTAGTTTAATGTCATGTTATTTAAAAACAGCCAAATAGCTGATTTATTGATTCTTTCCACTCTTGACGGCGTTTATGAAGATGACAATGGACAATATTCAAAACGAAAGCATGTTTTTGTATTTTAATTATGATTGTTTTTGTTTTTAAAACAGGGCATTTGATTCAATAATTATGCTGGAGCCCAAAGCATTTTATTACATTTTTCAGTATCCTTGGAATCATAGAACAGGTGGAAAACCCCTGACCAAGAACAGAGCAGCTTTATAGAAGAACAGGGAAAGTGACGAGTCCAGTGATGAGACAGGATGGAGGAAGCATTTCAAACATTCATGTGAAGGAAGAAAACAATTCCCCTCGCTTCCCAGGTCTGGATGAAAAATGATGGTGCATCTCCCTTTCCACTAACTGCATACACCTTCCTGACCTCCTCCTACCTCAGAGTTCAACTGTTCCCAGCTTATCAGATCTGACCTATTGCCCTTATTCACAGTATCACCATCCTGATGTAAAATCTAAGATAGCAATGTTGAGAGGGAGCAGAAACTGGATTCATTTTTCAATTTCATTTTCCAGCTGCCTGTTGGTGTATCCTGATACTAAAATTCATGTGCAGTCCCAGGGAAAAGAAAGTCAAACCTTTTACACCTAGCAGGTCTCTGAGATAAGGCAGTGGACTTGCTCTGCTTCCTCCGAAGTCTGAGAACAACCAAATCTGACAATATTTTGCTTGAATGTAAAAGCACACTACAGTATTCTGACTGCAACAAATTATCCAGTAGGTACCAGCCAGACTGATTCTATTTGCCACCAGTGTTCTAACTGCATACCTCTCTCAGTGGCAAATCCGGCCCCCTCCTTCCATAGATGCAGAGGGTTTTCCTGTAGTGAATCCAGTGTAGTTTTGTCATATGGGGGTTAGGCAAGATTTTGGGAGTTTAGGCAAGGCATGGGCGCCCCTGTGAAGCCAGGAGCCCAGCTGCAGGGCAATAACGCAGCTGAGAATGAGGGGAGGTGGATCAACTCTTATGTGGATACATGAGTCAATTCCCACACGTAGTGGGAAGTGCAAGTAGCATGAGACTATTCCAGCACTGAACTGAGGATGGACTAGTGGTCATGGAGCGGCTCTGCTCCTGTAGAGTCAATGGAAGACTGTTCAAGTTCTGCTCTAGGACAGGGGTGGGCAAACTTTTTGGCCCGAGGGCCACATCTGGGTATGGAAATTGTATGGTGGGCCATGAATGCTCACGAAATCGGGGGTTGGAGAGCGGTAGGGGGTCCAGGCTCTGTGGTGGGTGCAGAAAAGAGGAGTTCACTGTGTGGGAAGGGGTTCCAGGCTAGGGGAGCGGGCTCTGGGGTGGGGATGAGGATGAGGGTTTGGGGTGCAGAAGAGAGCTCTGGGCTGGGACCAAGGGGTACGGAGGGCAGGAGGGAGATCAGGGCTGTGGTAGGGGGTTAGGGTGTGGGAGGGTATCAGGCTCCGGGCGACTCTTACCTCAAGCAGCTCCCAGAAGCAGTGTCATGTCCCCCCTCCAGCGCTTATACGGAGGTGCGGCCAGGCAGCTCTGCATGCTGCCCCGTCTGCAGCTCCCATTGGCCAAGGTTCCTGGCCAATGGGAGCTGTGGGGGCAGTGATTGCGGTGGGGGCAATGTGTGGAGCCCCTTGGCTACCCCTGTGTGTAGCAGTCAGAGAGGGGACATGATGCTGCTTCCAGGAGCCGCGTGGAGCGGGGCAAGCCCTGGATCCTGCTCTCGGGCTGGATTAAAATGTCTGAAGGGCTGGATGCGGCCCCTGGGTTGTAGTTTGCCCACCCCTGCTCTAGGGCAAAGAACCTGGACTTCAGGCAGTCCACAGCCCTTATCAGGGCTGCCTGCTGACAGAGGAAGGTAACACTGGCTTACATCTGACATATATTTGGTAGGTTTTGTTGCCCCCCTATAAGGGCCAAAGATTTTATTTTTTCCCCCAACAAACTTACACCACAGGCTCTATAGAAACTGATGGGTAAAAGTCCCTCACTTACTAGGGAAAGTGTCTACTTTGAGACAGGCAAGTCTATGTCAAAGCTTTTGCATATCCCACTGCCTTCAGAAATACCTAAACCCTAACTATCCTCTCTATTCTCCACAACTAAGCAATCTAAATAGGTTGTTGTTACAGCCTCTGCCTTGACTTTTCCTTCCCCTCAGTCTCCCCTGTATGTCCTCCAGCTTCAGCCCTCTTCACTACACTGAAAACACCCTTACCAAGGTTTCTAACAACCTTTTCTTGCCTGAGCTGTGGGACCAGTACTCCATTAATCTCACCCCTGATTTTCCTGCAGCCTTCAGTACAGGTGATTTTCTTCTCTTCACCACCTGTGCTCTCTTGACCTTCTTCACCCTCCCTCCCTCTTGGTCTGCTTCCTACCTAACAGTTCTTTTAGGAGTTTCTTCTCCTTTTCCCCTCTTTCTATTGGAGTCCCTCAGGGCTGTGTCTTTGGTTCCTGCTCTTCTTCCTCTTCACTTTATCCCTGGGTGATCTCATCTGTTCACATGGTTCCAACTATCATCCCTATGATGAGGGCTCACAAATCTAGCTTACCACACTTGACCAGTCTCCCATGTAGCCAAATGTTTTTCTGGCCTATTGTCTGGTACAGTCTGTTGCCAGTAAAATCTTGGCATAGCCAAAATGAGCTGAGTTTCTTTTCTACCCCAAATCCTCTCCACTTCCACCTTTCTCTGTTGCTGAGGACAACTCCAGCCTCCCTGTCACTATGGATCTCACCCCTCTGGGTTACCCTGGCACCACTTTCCCCTTTGACACACCCATGCGGTTACCAAGCCTCCACAATGTTAAAAAAAAATAATAATCGGATATTTGCTATCTCTGACAGCTAAAATACTTGTCCATGACCTGGCCATCCCCTGCCTGGACTATGGGAACGTCCTCCTACCTGAAACCCAGACCACCTTCCCAAAGTCTGTCCAAAACACACCTGCTAATTCAGATCATGTCAGTCCCCTGTCTGAATCTCTCTTGCACAACGTATCAGGTTTAAACCTCTCAGCTTGGCCTTCAGAGCTTTGCACAATCCTGATCCACCAGGACCTTGTTTTGTACTGCATCACCTTCCTGTTGCTCCTCTCCAGCATCACTGTCCTTCAGGTCTTTTAAACCTCCAATCTCTGTGTGATGAGCCCCCTTCCTGTGTTCATTCAGATCCCTCCTAATGGCCCAAGTCTGTGTTACCCACAGCCATTAACATGCATCAAATGCCTTTTCGTTCACATTTTTAAGGAAGGGAGAGTAGGAGTAAGAAAGCAAGGAAACAGAAGAGAAAATATTTAAACACACATCCCCTCTTCTGGTGCTCCCAAGCTCATCCCGCCTTCTATGTTATTTAAATTCCAAACTCCTCTGTGCAAGAACTCTGTCTTGCACAGCGGTGAGCACAGATGCTAATAAAAATGATGCTAATAAAAATATTAAGTCAAGATCACAAGAAAACTTAGCAAAGACTCATTCTCTCTGGGGTTTCTAGCCTCACTTTCAAAATCAAGGGAGCATACCTATGAACATGGGTCATTACTATGAAAAAGGTCAATTTAAACTCTCACATTTTTCAATTCCAGCTCTCTCACAAACCTTCTTTGCAGCCTAGGAACTTACCGGCCTCAGTTTCCCCATCAGTAAACAGAGATGATACTTGCTTGTTTACTTCACTTGGTTGTTGTGGGGATTAGTTAATATCACAACAGCACTTTGAAGAGGAAAAGCACCAGGTGTTCTGTACAACAGGCTTCTGTACAATACCCATCCTTTCAACCCTCCCATTCCCTTCCCCCTGCCCTTTAACCACTCTCAGCCATATCTACACCCAGAAATTTCTGATCTCTTTTTCCCAGCAATGGCGTAAACCAGTGGTCCCCAAGCTTTCTTGTGGGAATAGCATATTGCTATTTCCAGAAGACTGTGGCGGGCGCAGACACCCCGCCACCGAAATGCTGATGATGAGAAGCGGCAGCGGCAATAAGCGTTGCCGCTGAAATGCCGCCGAGAAACGGCAACGCTTCTCAGCGGCATTTCGGTGGCGGGGTGTCCTGCGGGCGCACAAAAATGCCCCAGCAGGCACCATTTTGGGGACTCCTGGTGTAAACTCAAATGTAGGGGTGCTTTTGCTACTAATTGCTAACCTAGCTGTTTCTTATTAACTACTATAACCTTTAGATTCCAGATGTAAGAGCAGTGCTCAATCTTTACTAGAAGGTGTATCTATACTAAAAAATATTCTTTTTTCAGCAATGGTGCAGCTGCATCCATTCTACCAATGGTGCAAGCTCTTGATTTGCCTGGGCAAACAAACTTGTACCACATCATCTGAGTCTCTGAAAAATGGTAAGAAATTCCATACCATAGATGAGCCCTTCTTGGCAAGACTGTACTGTGACACTGCATTAGGAATCAAGCAATTGTGGTATTTGATATGAAATAGGAAGCAGTGAACAAGTTTTCCAGAACGTTCACAGTAAGTTTTCTTTACCTTGAATACTCCCACAGCAAGGTTTGTGCTAATTTCCTACTAATATTCTCAAACAGGAGTTAGCAAGTAAAAACTGAGTAAATGTGCTTCAAAACTGATCCTTTACAGGAAAACTCTGCTTGCACAAAGAATCAGATAATGCAGCACAAATTTTTCTGATTTTTCATCACACCCTAGAACACAAATTGCTGGACTCACACCTACATTTAGTAAATGAATGAAGCAGATCAATTTCACCGTGCAAATGACACCTTGCTTTTACTTCCTTGTTGTGCAGGATTTTAGGCACAACGAATGGCTTAAAAAAAACTCTAGAAAATAATTTCTGTACAAAGTACTGTAGGGGTTGAAGAGAAAGTAGTATGTGTGAATGTTTTGAGTATGCAAATATAGAAAAATCTAACAATGTTTTCTTTAAACAGTACAATAAATCATATACAATAGCATTTATCAAAGCTTTTTACAAACGGAAGTTAAGACTCTCAGAACTACATAGGTAAATCAGTAGGGTCCCATTTAATAAAGAAGGAAACGGAGATGGAGGCATACCTCCTTATGACATCTGTTTTCCAGGATACACAACGATATAGTATAACCTAACTCAAAAGGTTTCAAAGCCAAGAAATAGCATCAATACGACAACTGTATTTCTGTCTGAAAATTCTGTTCCTAGAGTTAAAAGGAACACATGAAATTACTAAACTGAAAGATTAGAAGGGGGAAAGAATCTTTTTTTTGTTTGTTTGCTTTGTGTATTTCACAGCACTTTGGTGGATATTTTCAAAGTTATTCCTCAGTGAACGTCAATTGGACTTCTGCTTTTAAATTCATTAGGCATTTTGAAAATCTCCCCTTTCGTTTAAAGTCATCGTCACTATTTAGCTGGTAAGTCGCATGCACTATCAGTCAGTGCATGCACAGAAATAGGCACAAGAGTTAGGCTAGGTCATATTTGGTATGGTTCTTGGGCTTGTTCACAAACCGCTTCTGAAAAGGACGTCTAAATAACATACAGTAAAAAATCTCAATAAATCCTTCAAAAAAAGATTTTTTTAAAGTCTGGCTATGATATCAGAATATACTACTGAAAATTGATGGTTTAAAAATCATCCAGTTTAAAAAAAATCACTTGACAGTATCTTTTTAATTAGTGATTCTAAAGAATCAGAGCTAAATGTCACAGAAAAGCCTCACTAATTTATACTAACAATAGTTATTGAATGTTGTGAATGTGTAAACCAACAATAAAAAACAAGGATAATGAATAACTAAACATGCTTTCTTGGACATGATGACAACACTTCATTATATGCTTATGTTTGTGGCATTTTATTCAAAGAGTGGGAAAAGGTGCCTTCAAATATAAGTAATTGCCAATGAAAATACCGTATTTAGTGTCAGAGAATTAATTGAGCTTCCTAGAATGAAAGACTTCTGGCACAAAAATTATAAACCAAGCCTGACCTACCTGAATGGGTCCTACTGACATCAGCAGGTTTTTCAGTTGGACATCAGTAGTTGATGAAGAAAGCCCTTCAACTGACACAACACAGGGCTGAGGTTTGCACTCCACCACTCGCAGGTTCTGTTTGTTTGGCATCAAGCGTCCTCGGCCCATCTGGCCTCCTACTCCTCTGCCTCTCCCATGCATAATAACCTGCCAACAACAAAAGTAACAGTATTTTGATTTCCTTAGTTCGTGCTTCTGTTAAGATTTTTGACAGATAATATGAAGTTAGCAATTTATTTAAAGACTTGATTAAAGTACATGTCGATAAAAAGCAGCATGTCACTGTTTGCTAATTTAAAAGGTCATATGTTAACATATTTATCCGCTTCTTATCCAAATATCTCCCCAAATTACAAGAAGTTATAATAGGTACAAAGCCTGCCTTTCCATTTTGAGGTGGGTTTACAAAGCAATTGAGCACCTTAATTCCAAAGACTATATAGTCTATTCCTCTTCACAATGATTGCACACATGCATGTGATCAGGTCTAACATTTTGGGATGGGTCAGCAAACAACTTTTTGCCCCCTTCCCTCCTCAGATCTCAAACTAAATTCACTATATACATATACATATGGGAATGGGATGCAGGCCCTCCCCGGTCTCCATTGCTACAGAATGTTTCTCAATAGACCATGCTACCTATTACCCTGAACTGTCCCTCTTTTTTTGAGGAGAGTCCACACTGGCTGATCAGTATGGCTAATCTATAGCCAGGAACTGGAAAGAACTTGAGGAAAAGCCCCAGTCTGATTTGTAGGGCTTGAGTCACTCAAGCTGGTGCCAATCTCAGCCACAAATTGATTAATTCCCCTTCCCAAACAAGAGTTTCCAGGTACCCAGAATTCACTGGCCTCATAGGCTAGCCCTGAGCAGCTTTTTGGAAGCAAATGAGGTGGGAAGACAACCTATGATTCTTAGGGAAAGTCACCATCAAGCTTTTAACCCTAATAACTGGTTTATCAATGTCACCTCCATAATGAAAACAGCAAGCAATTTTTAGAGAAAAGAGGAGACTAGCTTTCACACATTTATAAAACCAACACATTATTGGAGAGCCCCTGGCCCTGAAAGCTGGCTCTCATAGGTATCTTATAGTATTGATAGCAATATTGACTAAGATTTAATGCAGTACATCATGCATAATGCACTTTTGCAGCTGCATAGATGTCTTCTTAATATTTGCTGCAGAATTCTGTTTCAGAATCTAAGCTTCCATTATAATAAACAGAATAAAATAAAAAATAGGTCTCTAGACTCTTATCATTGCAAAGACAATTTTCAAAATGTAAGCCAGATGTAATCAAAGCCTTAACATCTCCCTGATTTTGCAGACAGTTTGAAATATTAGCTATGAGACATGTGAACTGGTTCAGGTCATCTCACTGGGGAGATAACGTAGAAAATTAATGAGAAACCTCCCTAAAATGTAAACATGTTAACTATTTGAATGCTGATTATTTTAGGAGAAACTTCAAGACAATGTTTTTCGCATTATTGTTGGATGTAGTGCGAATGTTGTGATGGGATCCAGTGGTGGTATTGTCAGATTGGGGTAGATATTATCAATCACTGTTTAAATTGGGGACAGCACAAAAACTGAATATCAAAGGAATAAAAACACTACTGATTGCACTGGACCGGATGAAGGGGTGAAAGCTACCGGGAACAGGGAAGGGTGCATTATTCTGGGGTTCTTGCTGTAGAATTCATATCTAATTTGATACACAGTGCATGTGGTCTTGAGTCACCGTCAGAAACATACTTATAAAAAAATTAAATATCCTAATATTAACCCTGGCTGGCAGGACAAAATGAAACAGCAGAGAAGGTACCGTCTAGCAGCATTACACCAGTTCTTGAGCTTGATTCTTCAGTTGTCTCTGCGAAATATAATTAACATCTGAAGACTAAAAGCTTTTGAGGAAGCTAACTATGAGTCAACAGTGTAAAGCTGTTTCAAAAAAAGCAATCATTCTGGAATGTATTAGCAGGAGTATTGTAAGACATAAGAAGTAATTCTTCTGTTTTACTCCATGCTGATTAGGCCTCAACTGGAGTATTGGGTCCAGTCTGGGAGCCACATTTCAGGAAAGATGTGGACAAATTGGAGAAAGTCCAAAGAAGAGCAACAAAAATGATTAAAGGTCTAGAAAACATGAGCTATGAGGGAAGATTGAAAAAATTGGGTTTGTTTAGTCTGGAGAAGAAAAGACTTAGAGGGGACATGATAACAGTTTTCAAGTACATAAAAGGTTGTTACAAGGAGGAGGGAGAAAAATTGTTCTTAACCTCTGGATAGGACAAGAAGCAATGGGTTTAAATTGTAGCAAGGGCGGTTTAGGTTGGACATTAGGAAAAACTTCCTAACTGTCAGAGTGGTTAAACACTGGAATAAATTGCCTAGGGAGGTTGTGGAATCTCTAGCACTGGGGATTTTTAAGTACAAGTTGGAAAAACAGCTGTCAGGGATATTCTAGATCAGTGGTTCTTAACCTTTACTGCAGCCTGCACCCCTTTGGTTCTCAAAATATGTTCTCGCATCCCTTATCAAAAATCGTTGAAGTAGGCCAGTTCTTTAAACCTAGATATATTTTTTGTTTGTATACTACAGTAATCGTTAAAACATAGGTTTGATGAAACAAAGTAGCTGTACTTATGTGCCTGTGCTTAATTTGTGTTTTCGATGATTTACCTTCTAAAAAAATCTGGCATGTCTCGCACCCCCAGAAAGGGCATCTCGCACCCCCAGGGGGTGTGTGTAAGAACCACTGGTCTAGATACTATTTAGTCCTGCCTTGAGTGCAGGGGACTGGACTAGATGACCTCTCGAGGTCCCTTCCAGTTCTATGATTCTATGAAATAACTCCTATTTTCTCAGGAGAAATGTCTTCCAAGTGCTGCTCCTTCTGAAATTTACAGGAACTCAAGGATACTCAATATAATTCACCCTAAAGAACAGAAAATGACCTGCAGCAAAGGCAGAAAACTCCAGAACAGTAGGCAGTGCAATGTTTGGCTCCACTTAGGTGAACGGCAAGTACACATTTGTTTTGCTTTAACTTAGTTTCATGTGGTGAATGCCATCATTCCCCAGAAGGTAGGGGACAAGCACAGACGTTATTCAACTAATTAAAAAAATTAAATATATATTCCCTCTAAAATTCTCTTGGCACTTTCAGATTCACAACAGAATGCATCACTCAGTGATCTTACAAATACCACAGACTGCAAGGAAATTTCTGGTACCTGCGATATCATAGACTCATGTATTATGGCAGGGTTTCTCAAACTTCATTGCACTGTGACCCCCCCCCGACAATAAAAATTAATACATGACCTCAGGAAGAGGGACCGAAACCTGAGCCTCACTGCCCCACCATTGTGGGGTGGGGGCCAAAGCTGAAGCTTGAGGGCTTCAGCCCCGGGTGGGGAGCTGTATCCTGAGCCCAGCTGCTCAGAGCTGAAGCCGAAGCCTGAGCCCCATCGCCCACGGCTGAAGCCCTTGGGCGTTGGCTTCAGCCCTGGGCAGTGGGGCTCAGACTTTGGCTTCAGGCCCGGGCCCCAACAAGTCTAATGCCAGCCCTGGCGACCCCATTAAAACAGGATCGCGACCCACTTTGGGGTCCCGACTCAGGTTGAGAACCGTTGAATTATGGGATCTCTTCAGTGAAGATGACAGTACCAAGGAGATCACACAAATAGGGATTAAATAAGTTTTGATAGTTTTTAAATTATGTGCTGAGTGCCTCTGAGAGCCTTGTTAGTGGGAAATTAAGCAAATGAGTTCTGAACTGAATTTCTGTGTTTGCTTTGGAGGTCAATTTTAATGACCTACTCCATAGTGCCATTGTTATACAAGAGGTGCTGAGCTCCTTTCAAAAGTGTACCAATAGCTGACTTTTTTTTGTTTTTTTTTTGCTTAAAACTTACACAAACCCGAACCAACTATAGAATATTCAGAACTAGAGGGATGTTACTTCTTTGACTCCAAAATAGAAAAGCCATAGCATGGAAGAAAAATAAGGAGGCTTCAGGGTCCACCAAGAATCTATACCTCACAAAAGTACTATTTTACTGACCTCCCCATAGAGGTTCCTTGTCCCAATATTCTCCATTTGCAAAATGTTTACATTAGAGGAGGTCCAAATACTTATTCTGTACTTAAGGGAGAATGTTGTGACAAAGGGTTATACGGTATATCAGTACCATCTAATATAACGTAACACATGAACAGAAAGCAATAAGATGCCAGAGGTACTTTGGAAAAATTACAGCCACTATCTCATACTTTACTAGCGTTCCAGGATTTACGTAGGACTTTTACAGGTTTACTCTACTTAGTTTTACCCAGACAGTAAGCAACATAACATGCTTAATAATTTTTAATAGAGAAAACAGTTATAAAAACTTAATTTATATCTATAATTCTAGTGGAAAATACCACCCTGACAGTGCTAATCCTTTCTCTACCAGACATATACACAGAATACGTAGCATAACTTGGGACCACTTCTGGTAGGAGAGAGTAGTTCAGTCTCCATATTCATTCAATCTTTGACATCTCTACTCATAATGCCAAAAAGCATGCTAGACAGTCAGCTGTGATAATGATTTTCGAGTAGTGGACATTCCTCCACTGGAATACTGGACTGTCATCACCTAACAGAATTTACGCAGGCCACAGAACCACAATGAGACGGGAACAACTTTCAGGCATTACCAACCTGGGCTGGATTGAAACAAGTATCCTGTAGGTTAAAAGCTTTATATCCCCTTCTCAATTTCCTGAGTCATCCAGTCCTCCATTAATAATTTTACCTGGGCAGTTACAGTTTAAATTTCTTTAATGCTGGTAAGGATTCTGGTTATTTTTTAAACAATGCTAACATTAATATGGCAACACATTCAGCAGATAATACAGCTCCTAGCAGCAACAATACATCTAAAAATCACCTTTTTAGCTGGATAAATCCCCTGGATATTTTTGACTCCTTGTGGAACTGTTGAATGTATCTGAGCCTGCTGCTGCTGTTGCTGCTGCTGCTGCTGGAGTGGTCCCTTTGTCAACGTGACCTTCCGCACTGGCTGCTGTCTCATTTCTGGAGGTTGTTGGAGGCGTTGGGGCTGGCCTTCTGGGTGCACAAAGCCAACATTCTCCCCCTCCTGCTGAAATCAAAACCAGAACATGCTGTTCAGTACCTATCTACTCAATGCAAACATTCACTTCCTCTGAGACTTGCTGTGGAGAAGAACTTTGTTAGCGCGCAGAGGATTAGAAGAACACAGACTTGCATATTAAAATCAAACTAGCGTCTGCAAGAGAAGGGTGTATGGTACACATCTCAGCTAGGAACTATACTTAGTTAAAAAATCCATAATGCAAAGAAGTACAAAATACTACATTAAATTCACTGTGCTTTTAATTGTTTCCTTTCAGTAGACTGTGAAAATGTCCTATTATTTATACAAGGACCCACCTATTCATTCTTCACAATTCCAGCTTTTCAGGAATTACGTTATATTTACGTTCCGCTAAACTACATTTTTTTAAGAGACGTATATTCTAGACTAGAGAAGGGCAAAACAGCCTGAACGAAGCAGGAACCAGTCTGAATCTTTACGCATCTTTCAAACCAAGCAAACCTTGCAAGACTAAAGGCTGGTGATTTTTATTAAGTGCATCTTTATGCTGCCTATTTATAGCTAAAATAAGCTTCTAAGTAGTCTCCTCCTTCTAACAATGACCAATATTAGAGTAGTTTTCTCCTCCAAGTATTTTTATTTTTTCTCCTTAAAAAAAGAATAAAAACAGAGGTGACAAACCATGTCCCTGTCCCAACCTCTGAAGTCATATGTGGAAGTACTACAGCCTTCCCAAAATGAGCTGTCTCTGTAATTCAAGCTTGGGATGAGAGGAGGGGTAGAAGAGAGGAGCCTTGAAGAAAAGAGTAGAAGTGTGCAGCGGCTCAGCTACTTCCACCCAAGGAACCGGTAGTTCTCTCACATGGATACGTGTCCACCTTTCCCAGATCAAATACGGCCAAGTTTACAGTCACCATACACAGTTTTCTGAAGATTACATTCAGCAAGAGGCAACATAATTGGTCTACTATGGCAAATGAGAAGGCACTAACTAGGCAGCCTCACAATTATAAAGTGTTTCAAATGGAGGATCTAGCTTGCAATGCTATGCAGCACATTAACAGCTTAAAGGGACTCCCGTCAAAACACTCAGTATCTGTTACTGTTACAGAATACAGAGTAACAGCCGTGTTAGTCTGTATTCGCAAAAAGAAAGGGAGTACTTGTGGCACCTTAGAGACTAACCAATTTATTTGAGCATAAGCTTTCGTGAGCTACAGCTCACTTCATCGGATGCATCTGATGAAGTGAGCTGTAGCTCACGAAAGCTTATGCTCAAATAAATTGGTTAGTCTCTAAGGTGCCACAAGTACTCCTTTTCTTGTTACAGAATAGTAGAGAAACGGCTACTCACCAGTAACTATGCTTGAGTATATATTACCTCTGCAGACCCACACTTAGAATACCCATTCCCACAGAACTGTTAACTCAGAACCACTGAGAAATTCAGTGCCTGTCATGGCTGCATAAGCACCCCTCCACGGATCAGAATATTCTAGAAAACCAAGGGCCTCGCAGCATCAACTACTCAGTTTCTTTCACTAATTTGAAGAATCTACAGAAGGTCTCAAAGAAAAGGGGAAAGAGGGTGGAGAGGGTGGATGAGCAGAGGTATTAAGACTTGAACAGCAGTTACTGGAAAACAGTCTCTCTCTGTTCGGAATTACCCTTGTAGATTCCCAATCTGGGAGATTAGTGCCCAACCCCTGGAGGAAGTCAGATGATTAAAGGAGAACAGCCTAACTCACCCAAAACAATCACTGCAATGAAGTACCAACCAGGATATCATGATGCACAAATGTATACACATACACAAACTGGCTTCACAAATTTCTGTGAAAAAAAACCATCATGTTAATTGCCCTAAATTGTCCAATTTAGTAGAATGAACTGAGTCTTTAAATTAGAATGCGCATAAATACAAAATCTAATCCATTTTGAAAGCATTTGTTCTCACAGTTCCCTTTGTTCCTCCTTTTGACTTGTCACCAAAATCTATGAATAACTTGGGGAATTAACAGAAGAGTTTCATCCTAACGTGCCAGCTTCTTACTGATCAGGACAGACAACATACAAGGTTTTGGGAAGAACAACAGATCTATATAGTCTGAAAGTCAGTAACTTTTTGATAAAATCATGATTGAGGATTTCATCTCAAGGGATACTCTAAAAGGAAAATAATTAACTGAAACCGACAACTTGCTCACTCTTCTTACGGGTTTTATACCAGAAGGAAACATTCAAGATGAGGCAGGTTCTCTTTTCAAACTCCTCTTGTACGTTTGCTGAAATGCCTGACAAATACACTCTGATACGGGCAAAAAATTGAAGCAAATACTTCAGATTATCAAAGGTGAAATTTTTTTTAAGCAAAAAAACCAAACTATTTTGGATATCTTGAAGATTTTGAATTAAACATTATGGCAGCTAGAAAATTATGATGTCTGCAGCAACGCAGGAGTGAGGAACTAGGATCCTAAGGTGGCTTCAGATGCAAGAATCAGGACTGACAAAGCCTGACCTGATGGTTAAGCGCCTGCTGGGGGGGAGGGGGAGGGAGGAGGGAAGGGGTGGAAAGAAGAGGGAGAAAGACTTGAACAATCCTCTCTTTTCTTACAAGTCCACGAGATGAACCCTATATATAGAAAACACTACGCCAGAGAGTGAGGAATCCAGGGATACAAGAGGCAGTATCTGGCATGCTGATGCATCATGGATATTTTAGAATCAGACAACATACACCTCTTCAACTAGGCCTGTTTGAAAGACCAATACTTAACTACTGGGCCCACATATCACACAATGAAACTGACCAGACTGAAAGATGAATCCAAGCAATACAAAACCTTTAATGGCATGGAGTCAACCTAATGCAGCAACATGGCTTCACAATCTTGCAGAATTCTAATCGCTAAAGACCAAACAATGGGGAATTATCTAAAAATTTTACTAAGCTTAAAACTATTTAGAGAAAAATGAAAAGTTATAAAAAGAAATGAAGAAGGTGCACTAACTCAAATACACGTGAAAGCAAAAGGAAGAGAAGTGATACCACAACTGACCCTGGCAAAGGAGAAAGAAGGGCAGCTGGATCCAAAATCTGTTTTTATAGCCTTGTTCTAAACATTTAGGATTTCCACAGGTCCCTTATGCAGCCAAATAGTTATTGCTTTTCTAGATGGCTTGGAACTCACAGTGCAGGAGTACCATGCATGTGATGAGGGGGATCTACAGCAGCAGCTCCTGAAAGAGACTTGTTTGTGCATTAAAACTATTTGGAAGCTACAGGGCCAACAGTGCCACACCCAGTTCATTGCAAGCAAGCAACAAGTTCTTTCTTTTTTCTTTGCATAACTATTCAAGATTTTAACTTAACATGGTATCAGTGTCTTTCTTTGGGGAGTTCAAGAGCAAATATTGCTCTCAGGTCAGCACTTGCCCAGGAGTAAGCAAGGAAAGGCTTGTAAAATGAATGCGTCTTAGTACTATTCATTTCAGTTTGTTACAGACATAGCTGATCAAAGAGACATTAGCCAAGCCAAAAAAGGTACCTCAAGGTGAAAATGAACAAAGTGTACATATTAATATGTTTATTTCACAGTTCAAATATTAGAATCATTATCCACATCATGCTCTAAGTCCAATTCCTTACACTGGACACAATCAATGTCAGCTTCTAGAAGTTCTAAGTCTGAAAAACTAAGCCAGTAATGTCAATACATCAACTACACATACTTCAGAGTCAGAACATTTGGACTTCATGCTACAAAAATAACTAGCAGATCACTTATCCCTGATAGGGATATGGCATCAACTTCAAAAATTTTTGCATACCACCTACAAAGGAAAATGTAAAACATAATACATGTGCTGGCTCCCAATTCTCCTTCCGGGGAAACATGAAGGTGGGATCCCAAGGGCAAACAATACATACAGAAGTGGAGCTTCTAATCGGCATATTAACATTGGGAAAGGTTCTCTGGTTCATGGTAGGTAGAAGATGGTGGTGGTGTTGAATCCTACTTGATGCTAGATTCTGTAATGTCTGGGCCAGAGCAGGTGGTTGAGCTGTTGAAGAATCAGGCCCACAGCCTGTAGAAGGGTAAGGCTGAGATGGTAGTGTCTCTAGTGTGTCCTAGTATAACTTAAGTTTCTTAATTCTTGCTGATTTTTCTTGTAAACAAAAATAAAAATTTGACAACTTCTTACAAATTTTCCATTTTTTTAACCCTTTTCACCAGCCTATTTTTGATTTATTAAAACCTTGTAACACCCAGGGTAAAAGAAAGGGGCTAGCAGGCCCACCCATCATTTTAACTTTTGTGCTCAAAATCTATTTTGATTTTAAAAAGTTCAGAAAAACACTTGACTTTTGGGATATGTATTTTAATACCAGATCTTGCAAAGAGATGTCGATCGTTCATTTACTCTATCATAGACAATTTGATGCACAAAGTTTTGACACTTCAGGTGAAATTTACCACTATTCACACAGTGAACACATGGCAGTGGACCACAAATCCACTTAAATCCTACACTACAACTCCTCTTAAAACCTCTACTGAGGACCTAATTCGGATGATTTAAGTGGTGAACGGCTTCTGCCCAGGGGAGAATTTCATCCTTCGTCTAAATACCAATGATTAAAAAATATTTTCTTGAGATACTGCCTGCCCCGTAAACTCTAAAGCACAAACCATTTTTCCCCTTCACAATTTGAATTATCAAGTTTTATCCAAGGCTTGTTCCCCAATTGCTAACTTACAGTCAGGCGTGAACATTTCTGGTCAAAACCCTGAAAAACTGGGTTTAAACGGCAGTCATGACAAAAGCTGCTACGTGTAGCAAGAGTTCTACCTGTTCACCTGCAAGTCTTTGGAACATAAGTGAAACTGGTTATTTGCCAAATAAAATCTGCTCTTAAAAGTCACCTGACATAAACTCAATAGTTCTAAATGCTGAATATAATTTAAAAATGAAAATTCAAAAGGAACGAGCAAGTGGATTTGGTCTATATTATGAGTATTTTTTCAAACTTCTAATGCTAAAGAACATATTTGTAAAGTATTCTAAAACAGTGCAATGAACAGGAATCATTTCAGTCACGCATGACAGTGATTTTAAAACAGATGTGTCAGATATAGATAGTGACCATATTTCAAAGTGGTCACTATATGATATTTCAGTTGCTTATTTAATCAATTCTTTGCATCTTCAGAAATTTAGAAGTCATCCAATTGAATATAAAAATATGAGTTCTATAAAGGGAGTTTGTGTTGTTTTTTTTAAAGAGGGGTGCCTGAATTTAGTAAGCTAAGGCATTGTACTCTATCAGGGATTTTAGACAGTTTTACAATACAGATGAAGTTTGTTTGCCACCAACATTAGCAGGACAAATTTATTTATAACAAATGCTTTAAAAATGTATTGATAAAAATGCCCATTGATACTGTCAGCGCTTCTTGCAATTTGACAGATCAAATCTTATTTTCATTCTTAAACCCCATGAAGGAGTGATATCACCAACTTGCATTCTGTAGTGAGCAAATTGATTAATCCCTCTCTATAGAAATCTCAACTCTTGATTACACCTATCAGACGTTAAGCAGCATTATTCTAGAGTGACAACACTTGACAAATTCCCCAGCCATTTTTCTCAGCCTTTGTGGCCCTGCTAGCTTGTATTAACCCTGATGAAAAATTAATTTTCCTTATCTTCTGCTAAACCCCAAAATCCAAATCCGCCAAACTGGCAACTCTTTCTGTAAAGGTATTATGAAAACCTCTAAAAGATTAATTGCATGTCTTCAGGTGACATTAAATTAATTTCTATACTCATGACAGACACTTGATACTCCGTACTGAGAGGACAGATAACATTGTCAGGATACACAGAAGGACAGTGGTGTAGTGTCCCAGGGCAGCCTCTTATGCATTCTCCTTTCGATAAGGCCATACTTCACTGTCACTGTTACTGATCTTGCAGCCCATAGACCTCACTGCACAGGTTTCTATTAACTACTACAATGCTGTGTCTATCCATGTAATCTTTAAAAAGCTAATTCAAAAATCACCCAACAGTAAATGAATGTGCATGCTGCAAAAGCACTTCACAAATCAACCTAAGTTTATTTACTTTAAGTATCACATGCATCAAAACACAGAGGCAACAAGAACAAAAAGAGGTTCTAATATGCTCACCTCATTCTGTGGGCCTATTTGTTTAACATACACGATAATTCAAACAGAGCATGTGGCAAAAGATGAAGTTTTAAATCTTACCCCGAAAACCTCAGAGCCCCAAATGGCCTTTGTAATTGATTTTCCTTGGGAGAAAAAAAGAAATACTCTATATGCATTTTAAAAGTCAGTATTTCCAGAAAATAGTCACTTTATAGATCACAGCAGTTGAGAGAGAAAATACCTGTCAGATCACTAAAGTCATCCTCCTTCAATGACAGAAGATAGTCACTATATTTTATCATATATCTACAGTATATTGGTCTCTGTGTGTAAATAGATTTTAAACTGATACAACAATTGGTTATCGTCAAAAAGACTAAAGTCCAAACAGCAGACTGTGATACTAACACAGCAGTGTAATCCACAAAAATAGACATTGTAAAAATAAAGCAAAACCACTGATATCTACTCTAAAATGTAAGGAAAACAGCTAATCAATAGTCCAGGACATTTATCAACCGTATTAGCAGAACAATAGGTGTCAGACAAAAAGAATCTCTTATATACCACTTTTTATATACAGATACTGAAAATACTTCACGAAGATGGTAAATATTTTTCCCATTCTAAAGATTGCTAAACTAAGGCACAAGGCTTATAATTACCAAATATCACACAAGTCAGTGGCAGAAAACCACAGGTCTTCAGACTTAAATTCAGTGTTCTCCCTGACTGGGACGTGCCTGATGCTTGTCATTACTTTTTAAATGAAAGAACAGCAACAATACATTTATTGAATACAATTCCCACTTTGCTCCCTCCACCCATATTGGATCATAGCCATCTCTATTTAAGAGAGAAATTCAGGTCTGATGAGCAATCTAAGACAGAATTTAACTATCTAAATTCCAACTATTTACTCTCATACACAAAAAGAAAAGTATATGCCTGGCGGACACAAGGTTAGATTAAGTATGACTCAAATCAAATAACTGGGTGACCAGTCAAGCAGTCTCCATTTATACTGAAGGAACTGACCTTTTCTAACTCTTATCAGAGCGTTAAAGTGTTTGAGGAAATGTATATTTTCTCCTTTATGATTCCTAAAATTTTGATCATGAAGCAAGCTTACTCAGAACAAATATACACAAAGAGATAATACCAGAAAAAAATTGACTATTTCTATTCCCAGCGTAACTGTATTCCCTTTCCAGCTCAGTACAAAAGGAGGCACGTTGCAGTCAAACTACCGAAGGGCATTCAGTGAGCAATGATGTATTGAATACCCTGGATGCTTCCTTCAAAAGCGGGCTGAAAATTTCCTTGCTTGGCCTCTGCCTGAAAGTGTATGTTGTTGTTCATAACTGCAGAGGCTGTAGCATAGACAGGGTTAGACAACAGCGGTAAAAGGGTACGAGCCTTATCTACGCTACAGCTTTAGCCATTACTATGACTGCAGTAACTGCACAAATGGTGACTTATCGCTACTCACTTTATTAGGGTAGAATCAACCTCTGAGTTATTGAGCGTTGTATGGGAAATTCCCCAATAAAATGTAAATATAACTGCAAAGATCCAGTAAAATCAACTAAGTTTGAAACTTGCTATGTACATAACCTTCACTGAGTTACAGTGCCTCTATTTTAAAACCTACCTCCTTCCACCAAAAACAATGCACTGTTTTAAGCAATAGAAAAAGGTCACTTCAGAGCAAGTACACTGGGCATATTATTATTTTAGCAGAGGTAAAGAAAGCCCCGTAATACATATTTCATAGAATACATGGTGTGTAGTATGCATATCTGCTATTGGGACATGATTTTGGTTGGAGACAAGGGGTTTGTCAAGAAAAATTCTTGTTTTGAGGGTAGAACATCCATTCAAAATGCTAGGGGCTACCAGACCACAGAAGTTGGTCACTATTTTGTTTCTCCAGTTGTGCAGTAAGTCTTTCCAAGAAAATCTCCATGTCAGGCATTTCTACTGGAAAACCTCTATAAGTAGTTCTCTCTCCCTCTAAGTCAGTCAGCTTTTTTATCTTGATTCTTAAAGCACACATCATTGAGATATCTGAGCACCCAAATTAATATTCAGCAGGTTTAAAACAAAACAAAAGCAAGTACTTCTTCCCACAGTGAACAGTCAACCTGTGGAACTCATTGCCAAGGGCTGCTGTGAAGGCCAAAATTATAACTGGGTTCAAAAAAAAAAAAATAGATACATTCATGGAGAATGGATCAAGGACACAACCCTATGAACGCAAGATGGCCAAAGACACAACCCTATGCTCTGAATATCCCTAAACCTCCAACTGCCAGAAGCTGGGACTAGACAACAGGGGAGGGATCAATCATAACTGTCTGGTTCTGTTCATTCCCTCTGAAGCACCAGGTGCTGGCCACTGTCAGAAGACAGAATACTGGGCTAGACGGACCACTGGTCTGGCCCAGTATGGCTGTTATGTTCTTAGGCCACTGAAGTGAGCACAAGATTAACCTTTCACTTCCCCCCATTCTGTAAGATGCTTGTTTTTTTTCAAAACATGATTTTGGTGTGCTCATCATGAGTGGATAGGTCAAAATAGGTTCTGAACATACCCAGATGCATCATTCTGATCTCTTCTGTTAGGAAAAACAACTCTGCCTCCTCCTTGCAATCTTGAAACTACACTAGTGGAAATGTCACTGTGGTCATTACTTTACAGAATGAAATAGTCCCACTGATAATTGAGGCTATCGTAACATAGGACTTTCAACATGAAAACCAAAATCTTGAACTTGAGCCAGCATTCAACAGAAAGCCAGTGAAGAGAGATTACTGGGATGATGTGCTTTTGTTGGGCTGTGCCGCTGAGGAAATAAGCTATGTTCTGAACTGTTTTTCCTTTTAAATAAAGAACAGTAAAAGTTACAGGATGCTCATTTCTAGAAACTGTTGACTGTGCCCCCACTTTCCTGGAGGAAAGTGCCCCCCACTTTATACCCACAAGCAATAACCCGGGTAGGTTCTTCAATAGATTGAGGTATTGATCCATAAGTAGGACTACCTAGAACCTTGGAAGAAAAGTCAATGCTTGTAAATTTAAGAGTAGTCTCTCTGAAGGAAACTCAGAAAATGTCTCACCTCAAGGTAAAGTCATTCTGAGCTTTGTCTACATTGCTCCATAGTTTGGACAATGAACGGTATGAATAGCAATGTGCACTGAAGTGCTGCACTGTAATTCCCCCATGGGGATGCTGTGGGCTTGAACTAAAAGTTTCCTAGTTTGCATTAATGTAGTCCTCTTCAGCCAAATGGGTCTTGCAGCCTTAGAGTTCCTTAGATGAACAAATCTGTGCAGACTGACAATTTCTTAACCAATCCAAAACAGGAACCCAGTGCGTACCACTCTGCTATGGCTACAAAAATCTGTTCACTAAACTCTTGCAATGTTCTGCCCCAAGCTTCTAGCATTATGTTTCCATGGCACTGATGGTATTTGGTTAATTAGTTCCATTTGTGTTTGAGTGTCTTCTAGACTCAAGGCATACCTGTATTAGTGGCTAACGCCAATTTCTTAAACTTTGAGCATTTTATATTAAAGCATTTCACTGCTCTTGGAGTCACTAAATTTAAATGGGACAAATCTGTATCCTTTCCCACTCTAATAATCCCATGTTGACCAATTTTCACTTTAAAGTAAGATTCCTTCTATTAGCAACATATTTTTACTTACACTGTCATGGTTGTCCCTCTATCATTTCCTCTTATGAAATCCAACTACTACTTGATGTTGCAATAATGTACATCAGGCCCACCACAAGAGATTGTTTTACAGTATAAAATTCCAAAATTAAACTGCAAAAGACTTTCTATTACAATTTTAAGGGAATGATGGAATCTGCATTTACAGTACTCAATGAAAAGCCTAGTCTTTCCTTCCTGGGGAGGAAAAGATGAAAACTACAGGGAGCCTCAGACTGTACTCAGGTTGATAAGAGGAAGCACTTTATTTTGCATATACTCTAAGTTATTTGAAGTGAAATTAGTTTCTAATTTAACCTGTTAAACATGGATTCCTTTTAGTCAGGATTTGATGGCTAGCCTTTCTTAAAGTGCTGTCTAGTTCTTCTCTTGCTCTTGACCTCACCTACCTTTATGCCCTGGTCTCCTCCTGCACTGCCTTTCCATTAAATCCTCCTTTGCTCATGTGTGGCTTTATGTCTCCTTTCATACAACCCCAATAAAAGGTGCATCTCCCAACTAACATGCAATATCCTTACCCTCATCTCTAAAAATTTCTGAAAATCATGACGTATTCCACCTTAGTTAACATCAATCTATGCCCCAATGGCACCTATATAGTTTTTAAATTAAAGTTTTGCACCAACCTGTGCCTTTAGACTTTACCTTTTCAGAGCAAGAATTCCAGTGGGTTTTTCAGTAGGGAACATTCTAATTTGACAAATATTGCTAGACTGAAATTTTACAGATACTGGAAGTCAATTTTAATCTGAGTTTAATCTGACTGAGTTTTAATCTCCTTGATGTTTAGATTAGTGCAGCTTTTCAGGTGTCAGTCTTTTTGCATTGTCTTTAAGTTGTAAGTATGAAAAAAAGACATTAAAATCCAATATAAAGTGCTGGCCTACATTAAGTTTTTGCCTGCGCACCTAATAAGACATGGATACTGCCCTTACCTGTGCCCAAGACCATTCTTTCGGATGGGGGATGAGTACTGATGCTGATGCCATCCTCCCACTCTTTGAAAATAATTTTACTGTACGCTGCTAATGTTCTAACATTCCACACCTCAGAGCTCCATTTCAGATATGGGTTGAAAGCTCCCTATATACTTCTTGCCACATAATTGTTGGAGACTTTAATTAACATTTGTAAAAGCACTTCTGATGTCTTTGGACGAAAGGCGCTATAGAAATTTAAATTATTTAAACAATTTTTATTGGCTATAATGAACAATACACATAACAAGCAAAACAACAAATACAATCATCAAGCAAATCTTAGTAGATAAATTTACATCATCCAACAGGATTGTCTAAATCAAGAACTTTCCCCCCCATTTTTTAGAATTCAGTGTTCAACTACCTCCCTCCTTGACTGCTATCCTAAATAAAGCAAA
The DNA here is from genome assembly GCF_965152235.1 of Eretmochelys imbricata. Taxonomy (NCBI): domain Eukaryota; kingdom Metazoa; phylum Chordata; order Testudines; family Cheloniidae; genus Eretmochelys; species Eretmochelys imbricata. The sequence goes on from NC_135573.1 coordinate 250,957,828, forward strand.
GCTATCTGTCCTTTATTTCCCTCTTCAATATTTTTTATACAACCCAAGACTATATCCTTCCAGACTGAATTTCCAACCAAAATAGTTTGTCAGCTATTTCAGTCAAGCTTTTAAGATGAATTGTCAGGCAGAAGTTGCCGTAACTCATGAAAATCTAAGACTTAACTTTTAATCCAAACAGAACATAGGTACTTATACAAAAGGCCCACTAGTGCAGATCTCCACACAGACAAAGAGTGTGTATTCTTGGTCCAGCATAAGAGTCAGCATTTTCAGGCCACAGAGGCTGAGACATATCACTTTGAGCAAGGAAGACCAGTCTTTGGCTAGGGAGAGATCACCCAATAATAATAATATAAGATGACTGAGTGGTACAATAATGATTTTAAAACATCATGCAATGCTAAGAGAACTTCAGACCAATCAATGGACATGTCTAACATGCACAGTTTGTATAACCTTTTAACACATAAGACATATAGAGCTAACACTGGGTACAAACCTGCTCCCTCATGGCCAGGATCATTCCTGCTCTATGACATTGGTTTTACAGATTTCAACTGCACTAGATATTTTTTTGAAGTATCTACTATGCCTGCCTACAAATATCCATTTATTACTGTATTTCCTCCCAACAAGTACCATTTCAAGATCTTATCCTGTCTGAATCCTCTCGTGTTCTTTATCTAGTATTGAGATCAGGCCTCTGATTGAGCCAGACAAATCTAAGACCTTTTTCTCATGGACAGCAAGATAATAATATGCTGATCTTGTGTATCCAAGACCCAGTGAAGTGATGTCCTGAAGATATGCAGCAAAGTAAGACTGAAGCTAGATAAGCTATGCCGACAGAGGTGTTGTAGCTCTGCAAAAAAGCAAAGCCTTGATATCAAATATATCCGCTGAACACTTAATCCCACTTTCTCTTCAAGTCCTAAAGATCAGACTGACTAAATTTGGCAAGCATATTTGGACTACCAGGACTGAAAGGGAATAATCAAAATAGAAAACCACTCACATAGGCATTCCTCGTTGCTCATCTAGAGGCACAAAAGGAAGGGTTGGCCTTAAAGTGTTTGAGGAACTAGGATTCTGGTAAAAATGACAGCTGTGACATGGAATCAATAAGGATAAATCCTATCATTAACCCCTTGCATCACACCACTAGTCCCTGATATGGCATGCAATACTTTGCAGTGTCTGACATACAGGAAGTGTTAATCATCTTCTGCTTTCTTTTTTTTGAGGCTTGCCAGGCACATATTGGAGCATCTACTGCAGGAGAGGGCAAACTGCGGCCTGAGGGCCAGATCCGGCCCCTCAGGGCTTTCGAGCCGGCCGGTGGGATTGCCAGCCCTGTGGCACAGTAGAGCTAAGGCAGGCTTCCTGTCTGCCCTAGCCCCGCACCGCTCCCGGAAGCGGCCAGCACCACGTCCCTGGGAGAGGGCTCTGTGCGCTGCTTTCATCTGCAGGCACCACCCTCCACAGCTTCCACTGGCTGGGAACGGGGAACCGTGGCCAATGGGAGCTTCAGGGGTGGTACCCACAGGTGAGAGGAGCCACTGCTGGACATGCTGGCCACTTCCGGGAGCGGCGCAGGGCCAGGGCAGGCAGGGAGCCTGACTCAGCCCCACTGCCACCCCAGAGCAGCTCAAGGTAAGCGGCGCCGGGCTGGAGCCTGCACACCAAACCCCTCCCACACCCTAACCCCCTGCCCTAAGCCCCCTAGTCCCCTGCCTTGAGCCCCCGGCCGCACCCCTCCTGCACCCCAACCCCTGCCCTGAGCCCCCCGCACCCCTAACCCCCTGCCCTGTGCCCCCTGCTGCACTCCTCCTGAACCCCAACCCCCCGCCCTGAGCTCCCACCACACCCCGTACCTCTCCTGCACCCCAATCCCCTGCCTTGAGCCCCCGCTGCACCCCTCCTGAATCCCAACCCCCTGCCCTGAACCCCCTCCCGCACTCCGCACCCCCTCCTGCACACCAACCTCCTGCCCTGAGCCCCCAACCCTGTGCTGAGCCCCCTTCTGCACCCACACCTCTCCTGCACCCCAACCCCTTGCCCTGAGCCCCTTCCTGCACAACACACCCCCTCCCACAACCTCCCTCCCGCACCCCAATCCCCTGCCCCAGCCCTACATTCATGGCCCTGCATACAATTTCCCCACCCAGATGTGGCCGTTGGGCCAAAAAGTTTGCCCACCCCATATCTACTGTGTCAGAGACACTGGACAGCAAGTATCTTTTTATTTTTTTTTTAAAAAGATACTTAATTGGAAAATATTGCAATTTCATGAAATCTTCTTGAAAAAGATGATTTGTCCCATGAGTGTGAACTGTAGTCATAGCCACTTTGACAGGCCATCTTATTTTATTCAGAGATGAGGGGACATTGCATACCTGGAGTCAGATACCCTAACACCTAGTAACGTAAAGGGCTTGCTGCACACAAAATAAAGACTCACACTGGGGTATGTTCTTGCTCAACAGCAGGAGTCACTGTTCTCTGAAAGTAATTTTGAATGAAGAAAACGGACAACTTCTTAACAAGGTAAGTTAAATTTGGAGCTGCTTTGAGAGTAAATAAAACCCATCATTAGCATATAATGCCACTTTGATAACTGTTCTACCCACCACGGTATCAGTGAGCAGTCTAATGAGCAGATAGTTTTTGCCAACAGCTCCAGTGCAAAGCGAAACCGGTTTAGATCAAAGGTGGTATGAGCATGATCTCAGTCCATTCCCTGTTAGATAACTGTTTACTTTACATTATTCAGTACTACTGCTAGTCTGCTGAAAGAAAGGACTTTTCAAGTGTGTACTGACATACATCGGCACAGCTGGGTAGAGTAGCCTACACAGTGCCCAACCAGTATCAATCTCACCATTCCATGGCCATTAAAGACTTCATCTGCACAAAAAATTAAGAGAAAGGGAAATGGGTATAAACGATCTGTAGTTTTGACAGCAGCAGAGAGGCTGCTATACTGCAGAATCAAGTCACTGCTTACAGATAAAAGAAGCCAAAGCATATTCTGATGGCTGACAGCAGGGAAGAGAGGCAAACCTAATTTAAACTGGTTTCAGAGTAGCAGCCGTGTTAGTCTGTATTCGCAAAAAGAAAAGGAGGACTTGTGGCACCCTAGAGACTAACCAATTTATTTGAGCATAAGCTTTTGTGAGCTACAGCTCACTTCAGTTAGTCTCTACGGTGCCACTAGTACTCCTCTTCTTTTTTGCTAATTTAGACTGAGGAAGGACAATTAAGGAGTAAGGGTTCGTTTAAAAAAAAAATAGTACCCGGGCATCACAAAGGTCTGGCAATAAGTGGTGTATGCTGCAGTACTAAAAAATAGAATTATAAACATTATAATCCTTACAGTTTGCAGGGCTCTGATAAACTTGTTAATCTTTTTTAATATACTGAGCATCAAAATAGGCCAGATTGCCCCCCTGCTACTGAGATTTTCCTTTTTCACTGTGTGGCACATGGAACAAAGTAATATAGATTCAGCTTTCTGACAAACTATTATAAAATTCATTAACCATCTTGATCAGAGTTAAAAAGCTAATTGTAACGCTCGCTTTCATTTTTCTATAGTTTGAAAAAAAAAATATTCCATGGTGGCAAGGAAAAGCAACTACATACCATGCACAGACAGCCGGTTCTATGCTGATGATCCTGAAGATATTAAATGAATTTTCAGGGGACAAGAGCAAGTCTACATAGAATACAATGCAGCAGGAACGACACGTACTTAATGTGGCTAAATCTGATGGCAAGCAACATTAGTGTATAATCGGTAAAAAAATAAGTCACTTATGGTTTGCTGGAAAAAGAGAACACTGAGGAAAAAAACTCTTTCATGACACTTGCTACATTGGGCACTGAATCATTTACCCTAGAGACCTCTAATGCACTGGTGGCTGGGGTTGTAGCTTGATGTTGTTTTATTTTACCAGATCAGAAGAAAAGTTGGGGACGACTGCTTTTGTTGAATTACCAAGAATAAAATAAGCCAGTCACACTAATTGCAGGCCAATGGGATTCCTGAAAGTATGATTATATTTTTATTTAGTCCAACAGAAGGGATTACTTACAACTTCTGGTATTTCCTCCTTCTACTGGACTAAAGTTATTACCAATGTCTGAAGAAAGAGTCATCCTCCACTCTAACCAGATCCTCATTAGTCATATTCTTTCCATTATGCAAATATATTTCTTTAAAAATTGTTAAGAGGACCTTTACAGTCACCGTGTAACTATACAATTTGAAACATTTTGGAATTATCTGTAATGCAATAAAATCCTTATGAAAAGTAGTCACCTTTAATACTTAAGTCTCTCCAGCATTTTAATTGCCTCTTCCCTTTTAAAAACACCAACAGCGATATCTGTCGCCCTTTGCGTATGTATACTGTGCTCATTACCAAGGTATCTGAGCACCTAAGACTATATTTTGGGCTACTTATTTGCTAAATTCTATTATTTAAAAAAATCAGATTTTGAGAGAAGAGTGAGAAGCAACTTCTGTAACTGAGGTCCTGTTCAACCTCTGCTAACACACTCGAAATGTCCACCTGCTTGTTGCCTACTGCAGTTCTAGTGGTTTCCTCAATTAGTGTATAGATTTCTTTCGGATTGCCCCTCTCCTAAAGGGTATCAAAAGATTTTTATATTAAAATATTTTTGCCCAAGGCAAAGCAGGGACCAGATCTCTCTGGGAAAATCTTGTAGTTAGACCCTCTGAATTCTCAGCTTATTCGGCACTCCAATTTTTTTCAATAATAGAAAATCAAATTTAATATAGATCAGTGGTTTTCAATCTGTGATCCGTGGACACCTGAGGGTCTGCAGACTATGTCTAATATTTCCAAAGGGGTCCACCGTACCTCCATTCAAAATTTTTTAGGTGTCCGCAAATGAAAAAAGGTTGAAAACCACCAATATAGTTATTTGCTGGATGAATATAGAAAAACATTGCAAATATACAAATCTACCAGGACTACCACCAGTGCTCAGGAGCCAATGTAGACAATGGATCCCTGTCAGAAGATAAGCAAATCTGATTTAGACACAAAAATGAAATGGTGGCATTATCTAGTCCCTAGAAGAAAATTTACTCTCCCACTCTCCCAAATTCTGTTTATATCACAGTTTTGCAATGCGGTTCTCAAACAAAAAAAGGTTGCCCACACTGTTCAGGAAAACATGCTTAACCATGCTTAAACACGACTAGCTGCTAGTATGGTTTCAACTGCAATATGGACAGGGCATACATTTTTTTTTTTTTTTTAACCCCTCAAACTTAAAAATAGCCACACAAATTCTTTTCTCCCATACATCAAAACATTTCTGGACCAAAATGCTCTATGCCAGGGTTTCCTAAACTGGGGTCCGCTAGGGTACTCCAAGGGGTCTGCAAATCACGTCTGGGGCCACCAGCCCCATTGATCAACTCCTCCCCGTCCCTCCCAGTGCCTCCTACACACCGCGGAACAGCTGTTCAGTGGAGGGCAGGAGGCACTGGGAAGGACAAGGAGGAGCGGGGACAGGACACGCTTGGGGGATGGGATGGAAAGAGGCGGGGAAGAGGAGGGGTAAGGGTAGAGCAGGGGCAGGAAGAAGTGGGGCGGGGGTGGGGCCTTGGGGGAAGGGCTGGGACTAAGGAGGGGGTTTGGGGGTCCGCGAAAAATTTTAAATCAAAATGGGGGTCATTGGGTTGCTAAAGTTTGAGAATTACTGCTCTATGCGAAGATTCACAGGTGAAGAATTTTTAGGCTCAAGTTACAAGCACCAAAATGAGTAGATATTATTCAGGAAACAGTGATGTAAACTTAATGGTAATCCCACTCCATTGCAATATATTACAGCAAACCTCTGTTCCTACAAGTTTTTTTTAAAATAACTCGTTTATAGCTCTGAAAATCATCTTCTGAAATACCGATTATTAGTTCTGTTGAATTTGCTGTTTTCTTTTCAAAATAGGTTCTTTTCCTATTTTAGGACTGCACTGAGTAGAACACAAAAACAGACCATGACAAAACAACACAAAAACAGATGAGCCTTGGAAACTTACCCCTCCTGACAACTTAATCACCCTCACTTTGGTGCCGACATGGGGCCCATCTCCACTACCACTGTTTGCCCGTTGCATGACAGTCCTTTTCACACCAGGTTTCAGTTCCTGAGGCCTTCCTTGTATTGATGCCACCCTAGCAGGCTGTCCTGGGGTGAGCGATGCTGTAGTTGCAGCAGGTTTTGTTTGTAATACTTTCGGTGATGGCTGAAGCGGACTTTGAGGTACTGTTCTAGTCTGTCTCAAAGGCTTCACTGTTTTCACTTGCTGTCCTTGAAAATGCATATTAGCCCCATCCTGCATGAAATCGGTGGGTTTGGGCTGAATATTTGGAACTACCATGTCTTGCTTTTTAACAAGAAGTCTATTTTTCACATTTTGCCTGGCCTGTGCACCAGGATGGAGTATAAATGGGTTTCCATTGGTGGGAAACTCTGATAATTCCTCTTCCTGCTGTGTGAAAGATTGTTGTGTAGGAGGCTGTTGCTGCTGTTGCGCAAGTCTTTCAAGTAACTCTCTCTTTCTAGCACCTGCCTGCTGTTGCCGTCTCAGCTCCTTTTGTTTCAGAATTTCTTCTCTTAGGCGTTTCTGTTCTTCTATCTTCAAACGGTACAATCTGGTTTCTTCATCTTCATCGGGAAACTATAAAAAGGAAAGGAAAGGCATTTACTGAAATAGGGAAATATGTTAGTTTAGTCAAAGCTAACAATAAGTTATGATTTTATAAGATGTCATAATGGCAGAACTCTGAAAAGAGATTTTGAAATTACCCTGACATAGTGCTAAAACTATTAGTGACATATCTTCCAGGAAGATTTGCTATTCACTAGAGACAGGCAGCTCAAATCTGTTTTAGGAACTAGATATGCTACATCCTGTTCCCCCCCACCCCCCAACTATATTGCTAGTTTGGAAATCTTATCAAAATACTAAAAATGAAGTCTTATAAATTGGAACTCTTGTAGAAGTTTCTGAAACCAATTAAACTATTAATATAATAATTAAAGATATCAAAATATGTTTCAAATGGAAAGTAACAATACAGAGGCAATCCACTGTCACACAGGTTTTATCTTTCTCTTTTCTGACAAACTAACAAAAGGTAGGGTGGTAAATGACCTGAAAGGCCCTGATTAGAACTATTGATTTTTCTTACAGAATTTTCAGCCTGATCTCAAACTCATTTGTCACACAATAATTGGTTATAATGAACAGCACAAGTCAATCTCTCTGACCTTGAACTCATGCACTCTCTTCAGAATCAAAATGTTGCCAAATGCAGTGTTGGAATATTAATGGTATATAGAGAATGCCTTTAATATTCCATCCCTAAGCCTTTCTGAAAGTATTATACTCTGTCAAATAACCTTTCTAAAGATTCTGCAACTTTGGCAGAAAGTGTCCTTATAGGAAGCTATAAGAAATAGAGAACAATTAAGGAAATGCATATGCCCATCTTCATAAGAAAAGATCCACCTTGCTTTTGAGCTGGCTGCTCCAACAGGATGTACATATTATTACAAAATATACCTGATGAAATTAGATTCCATTTTAAATAGCTTTAAGATTGTTTTTAAAGCAATCTGCCTATAAAACATGCTATATAATGAATTTATAATTTTAATGAACAGATCATTCTGATTTTAGGCTATAGTTACCAGATATATTTGTCAAATATAATAAGATTAGGTTTTCATCAAATAATAATACATTGCATTTTAGTTATGTCTTTCATAAAAGGGTACTAAATATTTCACAAACAACCTGTGTGTCCAGAAAAGAACGGTTACTTACCATACTGGTTCTTTGAGATGTACTGTCCATGCAGATTCAAATATGGGTATGCACATGAGATTGGATTATTGTAGCAAGCAGTGTTCATTAGGGCCGTGCCTGCATCCTAAGTGTCTTTGAGCACCCCGCCCGCACCCCGGTCAAGGGCATAAGAGGCAGAATGGGTCCAAATACCCCACAGTTCCTTCGCCAATACAGAGGAGTAAGACTCTGGAGCAGTGGGGAATCATGGACTCCATGTGGACAACACATTTCAAAAAAACCACTGTTACCAAAAGATAAGTAACTATTCTTTCTTCTTTGAGTGATTGTCCACATGGATGCCACTCCTGATGACTAACAAGTAGGTGAGAGATTTAAGGTTACTTGAACTGAGTTGATGACCTGATGTAATGATCTTCCTCAGATCCACACATTAATAGGATATGCATAAACCTGTATCCCTTGCCTCCTTAAAAGAGCTGCTACAACTGTCAAGTATTTCGTCAACACCTTGGTACTATGGGAAGTCCAATGGGCAGGATCCTGTACTGTTAGTGAGATGTTCCTACTAAGAACGTGATGAATTTCCTGTGAGCTGGATGTATGCTCTTGAGATATCAAGGTTCAGAATAGGCCCTCAAGCCCCCTTCTTTGGGACAAGAAAATAACAGGAACGAAGCCCCCTGCCCTGAACTCTAAGGGTACCTTTTCTGCTCCTCAAAGATGCAGGACAGGTCCATCTCTTTCTTCAACAGTATCTCATGAGAGGTGTGAATGGGGAAGATGGGAGAGAAGGTAGGAAGGAACTGGAATTGTACATAATACCCAGTGCTGACAATCCCTCAGCTGTGGTGATCCTACTCCAAGCTTCTTGAAGAAAAGGCAGTTGCCAGCAGGAGGCTGAGGGCAGAGATTCTCCAAAGGTTCTGCCAGACTTTCAACTGTGGCATGAAGCCTCCTGTCAAGAGGAAGATGTCAAGTGCACTGTATCTGAAGAAGTGGTGGGATGTCTACATTGGGCCTCTGCTTCTCTGCTAGTGGCTCCAATGCCCGCATCGGTTATAATCGTATTTAGCAGGAGGACACTATCTGGACAAGGTTTGAACTCTGGCTTGCCTTCTCATTGGGGCTGGAGTGTACCAGCAGAGGAGTCGGCTGTCTTGGAATTTAAGAGGTTGCAGTCCTCAAATGGAAGATCCTCTACCGTAGTTTGGACCTACCTGGGTATTCCTGATCACAGGAGGCTCTTTGCATCACCACAAATGTGATCATGTATGTAGGTACACCTGATACATTCAAAAGCAGCCAGCTGGGAAATGCCAGCTATCAGATTCCCCTCTAGCACAATGGACCTTAATTCTTCCATGGCCCTGCATGAGTCTTTCTATAAACTAAGACAATGTGTCCCAGTGTAGATTGCCAATTACTAGATTCTTCCAGCAAAATGACTCTGTACATCTGGAGACTGGCAGAGGAGCAGACTTTTCTGCTGAACAGATCAAATCTCCTGGGTTATGCCTGCACTGCAATTAAAAACCTGTGGCTAGCTCATGCCAGCTGATTTGGGTTTGCGGGGCTCGAGCTAAAGGGCTGTTTAACTGCAGCGACGAAGTTAGGGCTCAGGCTGGCTCTCAAGCTCTAGGATCCTGTGAGATGGAAGAGACCCACTCTGAGCAGGAAAAGTAGGTGACACCCAATGCTCAGCAGCTCTATGCGGTACCATGATTTCAGTGACTGAAGGCTTAGTTAGAATTTTGAGATTGTACGCTCCAACAAGGAAGACTCTGGCACTGGCTCACAGATGTGTCACTTGGTGATGAATAGGCCACGGCACCAAAAAGGCTAGTAATGTGGGAGCTGCATACCAAGAGTACAAGAATTGGTGCTGAAGGCGGGCAGCAGATTTAGCTAGTACTGCAAGCACTTTTTTCATACCTGGTAATGAAGCTCCAGAGGCACCCATCTTAGGCCATTTGCTGCCCTTTGAATGCAGAGCTTGACACAGTGTAATATGTTGATTCTTGCATCTCTGTTCCAAGCGTCCCACGGAGGGAGACCGATGTCTTGTCTCTGGAGCATGGTTCCTTTCTATCCTTTTTTGAAGTCAACAACTGCTGTCTCCTAGACATCTTAGCCATGGAGTTTGGAAGGAACAACAGCTTGTTGGGGCACTTGTTGAGCAGGAACGGAGAGACGGGTGAACCTTCACTACATACTCCTTCTCTGAATAGGCTTTCATGGAGTGCTCTAGGATAACTTTAGGTAGGCATCCCTTAGCTTCTGAGTCCTCTTGGAAAGAGAGTGACAGAAGAATCAACAGTTAGGGATATGCCCCCTGTCTAAATAAAGAAGGCACTTAAGAATGCCCAACACAAGAGGGGCATGTCAAACCAGAGATTCAATTTCTGCCATACCACCTCAAGTCACAGTACCGAGGAGGGCACTCAGAGCCTACTGTCTATAAAGAATTAGTAAAAATGATCTTTTTAATACCAATGGGCAAACGAAAAGTAATTAACTACCTAACAACTATACTAACTAGTCATTAACACTAACTGTAACAGCATCGCAGAGAAGCAGGAGAACACTGCACACCAGCAATAAGAAGGAACTGAATGATGGTGGGGCCTGCTCTGCCTTTTATGACCTTGGGTGGGTTGAAGAGGGCACAGGAGCAGCCCCAATGGACACTGATAGCCAGAAAAATCCAATTTCACGTGAATGAACACCATGAGTGAAATCATGTGTACAATCACTCAAAGTACTATTATTCCCTTTATACTGATGGAGGATGAGGCACAGAGAGGTTCGGTAATTTGTCCAAAGAAAAAAGGCAAGTATGTGTCAGAGATGGGAACAGAACCCAGATGACTTGACTTTCATGCCTATGTTTTAAATTCAAATTTACCCCAAATCAAAATGCTGACAGTCTGATGCTTGATGAGCTATAACCCAAAGATCTGAAATGAACTTCAGGTTCCTGATGACAGCCTTGATGACAGGCTCTGAGCCTCTGAAGAGGTGGGTGCATCCCACAGGATGCAGGTCCTGAAACACCTTACTTGTACCAAAAAACAGAGAATGAAAAAGAATGAGATATGATGTTGCTTTTGAAGAAGTGTACTGTCCTCCTCCAGTCTTTTTCTCTCTTTAACAGGAAATTAACAGGATGAACTGGGAAAAAGAAATGATGACAAAAGTCCTCTAATCAAATAACCTTCAAACAAAATAGGAGGAAAATGCTCCTAAATCTGGAAACCAAAGCCGATACAAATTGGAAAGAGACCAAAAATGACCACATAGAACAGGAAGTTATCAGCTTGTTTTCCCACCTTAAGGGAAAGGTTTATGGAGAGAAGTTAATGCTTTATTTTCACAGAGGCAAAGAAAACTTTTCTTTGGGCACTTCACAAATTAATGAGGCTCCTTTATTTCATATACTGCCAGCCCATCCACAAAATTCATTTCTCTGCTCTTTATAGTGATGACTGATTATAATAGAGTTTAGAGTTCTTTAGAAGTAATTACTTGGCGCAGAAGACTGAAATTTTGCAAGATGCTTATATATACAGTTGGCGGTAATATCCTGATCATAAGTTTTAGAATAATATGATACATTTAAAATGCAGCTTTGATGGCTTCACCTACCCTCTGATTATTAATTCATCTCCCCAGGTCTGAGTTCTAACATTCCAATTGTCCTAAATAGCTTAAAACAAACATTTTTCAAAATTTTTCAATTTCTGTTTATTTTCTGATACTTTTAGACTCTTTTATGAGGAACTGATAAGAAAGGGGGGGAGGGAAAAAATCCTTTAGCATCTGCTGAAACTAAAGAGCAAAGTTAAACAAGTGACCTCTTGAAAAGTTGAACCAAGGGGTTTTATTCCTGATGATGAATGAGTGCACAGGAAGTTAAATACTGATAACTGCATGTTTCCTTCATGTTTCATTTGTGGAAATGAGAGATGGTCATAACTAATTCAAGAAAAAGAGGAGGAGCTAATCACCAGCAACTTAAAAGAAGAAGTTCTTGAAAGAAACCTGGTGTTTGAGACAGAGGGGTTCATAGCTAACTTAACATGAAGGATTCTGCTTGGGATTACTTGACATTCGAAAATTGCAATAGTCATTTAACCATCATGTAGATACAGGTTTCAGAGTAACAGCCGTGTTAGTCTGTATTCGCAAAAAGAAAAGGAGTACTTGTGGCACCTTAGAGACTAACCAATTTATCTGAGCATAAGCTTTCGTGAGCTACAGCTCACTTCATCGGATGCATACTGTGGAAACTGCAGAAGACATTATATACACAGAGACCATGAAAAAATACCTCCTCCCACCCCACTCTCCTGCTGGTAATAGCTTATCTAAAGTGATCACTCTCCTTACAATGTGTATGATAATCAAGTTGGGCCATTTCCAGCACAAATCCAGGTTTTCTCACCCCCCACCCCACACACACACACTCACTCTCCTGCTGGTAATAGCTCATCCAAACTGACCACTCTCCTTACAATGTGTATGGTAATCAAGGTGGGCCATTTCCAGCATAAATCCATGTTTAACCAGAACGTCGGGGGGTGGGGTAGGAAAAAACAAGGGGAAATAGGCTACCTTGCATAATGACTTAGCCACTCCCAGTCTCTATTTAAGCCTAAATTAATAGTATCCAATTTGCAAATGAATTCCAATTCAGCAGTTTCTCGCTGGAGTCTGGATTTGTAGATACATGTAGATACAGCGTCTCATAGCGTTCAACATTAAGGGCCCAATCCTGCAAACTGCTCCACACAAAAGAGGACTCCCCGTGGCCATGGGGAGTCCCACAGGTTTCCATGGGGTTCCATACAGGGGTAAGGATCCACACACAGCAGCATTCAGGATCAAGACCTGAGTGAGGTTCAGAGTACAGCTATACCTCACACTCTTGGGGGGGTCCTGGCAAATTAAATAGCAACTTTTTTCAAAATGGAGAATAATAAAAACAAAATATTTTATATTTCCTCCAGATGAGATGTAGGGCAAGTATCCACTCCATCAGCAGAAGAGGTGCCTGAGGGGATGGCTCAGCTGCAGCTTATCATGAGGACTCCAGGACCTGGAGGAGATTGGCTGGGCTGGGGAAGCTGTGTTTGGAAGTCATTTGGGTCTCATTTCAGAGACCAGAAAGTGGAAAAGAAGAGGAAGGAAGGGATCTGGTGGCTGTCTTATTCACAAGAATGGGGAGGAAGTGCTGAGCAGTAGGGAACCAGTTTGGAAGAGGATGTATTAGATTGGGATAGGTATTGCTGAGAGAGTGGTATCTGGTGCTATGGGATATTGTAATAGCCAAAAAAGAACTAGACAAGTTCACGGAGGACAGGTCCATCAAGGGCTATTAGCTAAGATGGCCAGGGATGCAACCGCATGCTCTGGGTGACCCTAAACCTCTAAATGCCAGAAGCCAGGAGGGGAAGACAGGAATGGAGCTCTCCAATAATGCTCTGTTCTGTTCACTCCCCTTAAGCTCTGGTACTGGCCACTGTCAGAGACACGATACTGGGCTGGATGGACGACTGGTCTGACCTAGTATAGCAGTTCTTATGAGAAAGCCCATACTAAGCAGCAGGGAGCTGGTTGGACCCAGAAGCCTCTTAGTCGGATATGGGAAGCTGCAGGACCTGAGGCAAGGGAAGAGAAGCCCTGCTGCTGCTAGCCCTACTCCAGCCTCCTTTAGTTCCACGTCACTCGCTGTGGTTCTAAGACACTTAACTCCACCAACGGATTTCAGGTCAGCAATGTCCTGCCCATACCACCTCTGAAGCAACTCTAAGTCCAATTCATTCCTGCTCGTGTCCTCCCCACTCTTCTCTTCCTTTCCTATTAAGTAGCTCTTCCTACTTTAACAACATCATATACCAAAGCAGGGTGCCCCTAATCAAGTAGGTTACCTGTCCCCAACTTTTGTACGAGTAGCTCCCTTACCTTCCAAAATTGACTCACCCATCCCTTCCAACCTTCAAGACCTGGACCCCTCTCCTGGGAGGAGCTTGCAGCTAATCCCCTTCTCCCCTTCTGAAAACACTATGAGGAGAGTCTGCAATCTGGAAGTGGGACGCCTAGTGGTAACGAAGTGTAGCACAGAGATGCCTATAGGTGAGTTTATACTCCACAAATCAGACTAGCAAATGTATAAAGTTATTCTTTAAAAAAAGATAAATAGATTATCCAATGCTTTAACTGTTACTACCAGGCAGCGCCATACTGGTATGTTTTGCAGGTATTCCTCATCTGTACCTAATAAGGCAACTGGTTACATTAAGAAATAGAAATGCATGTAGTACAAACAGCCATTCAACATTAATGGAAAATCTCCCTTACCTCTGGTTCAGATTTTACTTCTGCTTTAGTTTGGACCACTGGCACGACTGCTCTAGCTTTCATTTCAGTCCTTCCATGGGGGTTCCCAACACCAACTACAGATCTTGTAGCAGGTGTTGTGCTGGTAATGGGTTTCACCTGCGCAGCAGGTGCAGCGGTTCGCCGGTTGTTACTAATCTCAATAGCATGCGAAGGTGCTATTGGTAATTCGCGCAAGTTGCTATTTCTTGAAGCAGTTGACTGTAGCTGCTGATTCGGACGCTTGACAATGTTCTGTGTTGGTGTACTCTGACAGAGGCAAAAAAGACAACATATATATAATATGGAGTTCTTGGTAGCCATTTCAGAGTTCAGGTTATGTTTAGATTTCCACTTCAAGCAGGACTAACATTTAGTCTCAAAAATTGGCACTGACTCTTCGGAGGACAATTGCATTTTCAATATAGCTTTTTAGTAGATGGCTACTAACTTTTGAGGAGTAAGTGTTTAAAAGTGCCCTCCTTCTGAAATGTTCTCAGTTCTATCACATATCTTTAGGTTTCTTTAAACAGCAAAACTTAAGACTTCTCTCGCATATACACCACTTCTAAAATAAACCCAGAGAGTGACTGTCTGATCAGAATAACTGCTCTGAACTATGTCCAGATTAGTCAAGGTACGATGCCTTGGATCCCCCACCAACCAAGTGAATGGTGAAGGGGAGGAGGGACAGAAGGAAACGGGGCAAAGCTTCTCTGAATTGGAGCAGTCAGAGTAACAAGGGATCCCCCATGGCACTGCTTCATGGGGCACCAGGAAGCCTAGTCAGCAGTGCTATGGAGAGGCCTTCAAGCACAGATGCCCCATTGCTGAAGCACTGAGCTCCCCAATCACAGCTTTACATTTGACCATACAACCCTCCCCACTATTCCACCCTTGATCTCTAGCTTCTTCGCATGAGAGGGCAGTGTGTCTGTCTACCTCTTTCTTTCACACAGTGAGTGAGAAGAGGAGGGGAAGAGGGAAAGACAATAACTCAAGGGGGAGACAGAGGTGGAGGGGAAGTGGTTATAAATATAGGATATTGAATAAATGAGGAAGGACAGAGGAGAGAATGAGCGAATGAAGGGGACAGAGTAAGAGGAGAAGGAACAGGAGTGAAAAACTATGCTCAAAGGTTTTAAACTTGAGCTCAGATACACAATCTTTACACACACACACAAAAACGAGGAAACACTGATGTATGCCAGTATTTACTGATACTTACATGTCTTGGATTCATTGGACCCTGCCGCTGTTGGCACTGCATTCTATTGTTATTTGACTGTTGCTGTGAAGTCTGCAAATGAGGTCTGAACTGTGGCTGGGTAATGGGAATCAAAGGCTGTGGTGGACCGGCAAGATGATGGTGATGTTGATGCTGATGATGCTGCTGTTGGTGCTGGTGCTGCTGCTGCTGGAGCTGCTGCTGGTGATGCTGGTGGTGTTGTTGCTGCTGGTGAGGCTGAGGTGGTAGAGGAGGGTGCAAGGGACCCTTTACATTTGAAAAAGAAAAAAGACATTCTACACATTTGGTTTTCAATCCTAAAGAAAACAAGCTCCTTAAGCCATCAGATTTGTTCTCGTATGGCAACGTTATTTTGGCTGGTACGTAAGGAGCTCTAGGCTTTCCTGGGGCGACAGTATTTGCGGATTGTTGATTGCTGTGCAGGGTAATGAGATCACTTGATCACTGAACATTTGTACTTAGATTTTGGCTCAAATTCTTAACGTGAAAAAAAATCTAAAATAACGTTACTAATGAGACTACAATAAATAAATCTAATTGTCCTACTTGCTTCTAAGAATTACTACAGTACAATATTTACTGTTAAGAAGAAATTCAGTGTATACATCGTGAATCTATAACAAAGATTCCCTAAAGTTCAAGGGCCTCTGCATAGTATTTTTCATCGTCATACCAACCATTTGTCTACTTCAACAAATGGTTTAAAAGAAAAACTAATTTTTAAGAAGCCATGCTGATTTCTGTCACTGCTAGTCCCCTAAAACACACAACTCATTTTTATCAGCAGAGGGCACCCAAGACCTGTGACAAGAGGTGAAATAACCCAGCAATGTCTATATTTTGTATACATACACATCTCTCTGTAAACTGACGTTTTTGAACAATACGCCACTTTCATATTTCTGCTGGAGTAAATTAATGTAAGGAACTGTTGAACAAAATATGTCATTAAGAACTTTTCTAATCTCATTAGCTGTAAGCAGTTGAGCAGAAATCACAGCCATTTTAATTATTTCACTATATTGGTGTATGTTTCACAACTAAGTTGTTGATATGGCGATGAAAATCCACTTCACTGTTTAACACTGTAACATGGTAACAGGCACTACACTTAAATCTACTTCATATTTGTAACATCAAACAAGACATAGCCATTTTGGTTAGATCGTTGCCATCAGCTGAACGCAATGATCCCAATATAGCTTTCTAAATGCAAAAGTTCTAAATACTGCTTATCAGCCCCCTTTTACCATTGATTCATACCTGCATATTGGGCTGTGTATGTGTTCCTAGAAATGGCTGTCCTGGGCTTTGTAAGAACTGTTGTCTGGGCTGCATGAAAGGCCGTGGATTTGCTGAACCTGGTTGGCTGAAATGAAGAATTCCAGCAGGATTCTGAGGCTGAATGTTTGGCCTTACTGGTCTGTCTCTGGGAAATACTGGTTGCTGCCCTGCTTGATTATATCCTGGTCCAGGTTGATTGAAAGGCAGAGGATTCTGGGTAGGGACAGGATGGGTATTATTAAGGAGTGGGGGGTGGGGTGGAGGTGGGGGACTCCGTTGCTCGAACAAATGATGACTTGGGAATCTTGGATCTGTTGAAATCAAAACATTTAATTAAGTGACAACCTCCTCATGAATACAAATGTTTGTTTTAAATACAGTCTTGCCACATTTTCAGTTTCAGGAGACTAACTTGATAATTTGAGGGAGGGATAACTACAAAATATTTTAGTTGGAAGAGCAGCTCCGCAAGGTTATATGAGAGATACTCCTCCTGCTTGTGCCAAGAACCACCTTAGCATGGAAGGTGCAGACCCTTGGGAGAAAGAGGACAATTTGATAACTGGCTGGCATTAATAGTTATTTTTATTATTTCTACTGCCGAAGCACCTAACAACTCCAAGCAGGAATTAGGACCAGAGAAATGCAAGCCCTGACAATCTAAACAAAACTAATACCCTTTCAATCCACGCAAAGAACTAGTCAAGCCACTTTATTCAATTTTTATATTTTACTTAACACCATGTTTGTTGTGTTGTAACTTTAACATTAATTGAAAGATTGGACAAAATTCATAGAAAGTTAAATTTGTAGGGCACCAATATTCCAGATAGATACAACTGTTAATGAGGGAATGACCACAGATGAATGGAGGAATGGTACTGATATTTAATATCTGAATTGTAACAAACTGAAGACTATGTATTTTGGCTGCTTTTTGAGAGATGACAAAATATAGGATCACACTAAATCATAACGGTCCCTTCTGACATTCAGATCTATGAATGAATCTATCCACACATATGAAAAGGGGATACTATGTGAAAAGGAAGAATATTCAAATGGTATATTTGCGATGAAAAAGGTCACCCTGTATACGAATGTAAAATTAAAATGATCTACCTCCCATGAAGAAAGGATCTCTTTCCTGGGGAGGAGGAGGAGGCGGAGGAGGTGGAGGCATAGGTGGTGGAGGTGGGCCTCTCCACTGGTCCTGGAGAGGGATTCTTGGGGCTTGGGTGAAGTTGGTAGGAACAGGTCCAGGAGCGTGCTGCTGAAAATCTGGAGGGCCCTGTTTAATAAGACAAAAATCAGCCAAACTAAGTCTATCTTTGAGAAATTCATCCATAGTCTATTAAAAATACTCTTAAAAAAATCAGTTGATTTATCAATTATCTCCTGTAATATGTACAAGGTTGGCAGCCCTACTGAGTCATTCTTGCACAATGGATCAGACACTGAAGCTGAGAACAGGATTTTGAAATCATTTCACAGCGTTTTAATAGTCATTGTAGCACCACAGGAATGCCATTTCTTTTCAAGCTTATTGAAATCCACGCAATTATTGACCTTCTTTCCCATTAATCCAAAAGTCTGAATGTCTACTTTAGAAAACGTTCCTGACATTTATCTTCTTAAACCATGCTATTCTTTGCCATCTATTTAGTACAACCTAAAGCTACAGAAATGAAGCAGCTTTACTTCAAAAGGAAAAAAAAAATCAATTTGTGGCATCCAGAAAATTAGTGCAATCATCTTACAATAAATAACAGGAATTAACATTTCTACCAATTCACATAAAACTTAAATAATTAAGCATCTGAAGCATTTCAAAAGGCATATGAAAAATTTACACCAAATGTGTCTTTTCTTGATTTTTTTTAAAAAAGTTTTAAATAAGCCTTTAAACATTGGCTTAATGTACTGTTATTTCACAATCAGGAGCACGCAGAATAATTCAGATTTTATTCAGTAATTCATACTACCACTATCATTTTTTGCTTTCATATGGAAAGGTTTGACAATTTAAAAAATTGATACCATTCACTAAAAATGTGAGGCAGTCTCCCATCTATCAGTACATTCACAAGGAACCAGATACCATATTCATGATAAGCATGCACCATCCTATTATGCATGAAAAAGCCAGAAAGGTAATCAATGTCGTCTCAGTACATCCCTGTTTTCAAACAAATATGCATTTAGAAATTAGTGATGTGTATTACATGTGCACCTGGTATTCACCAACAATTAGAACCACATTAACCAAAAACAAGTCCTTCAAAGTAAACAGATTCACGAAGAGACACTCCCTTTTAAAGTTAAGTAAGAGAATGTTAAAAGTCTGAAAGAACACAACACAGATCTTAAAACGGCACTTGGAAGTTTAACTCAAATCTGCCGTACTTCCAGAGGAGAAGTGCCACAGCCTCCACCCTACCACTCATCCTAATGTGCACACATGCATGGGAAAAGGTAGGTGTCACAGGGCTAACCATAATTCAAGAATATCACTTCAGCGAGTTGGGCAATTTTTACGATGCTAGTCATCAATTTTAAGAACAGTTGAGTCTCCATGCCCATAAAACTTCTGGCCTCTCTGCTGAGAGTGCTAAGATTGAGGTTTTTGAGCAAGTAACACCTTTCCACTAAAAGCAGGGCTCAATCACTCATTTGACATCACTAAACAGCTGTTAGACATAACGACTTTTGGTCACTCCTACCCTGGACTAGACTGGACCGAGCAAACCTACAGATTAAAGGTTCTATATCCTATTATCAGTCTCCTGAACCATCCAGTCTCCAGTGGCTACTTCATTTAGAGGAGAGGCATTATTTTAAACTCAAGCATGACAGTCTTCTTGATGCATGTAAAATTCAGAGGGAGAGCTGGTAGTGGCTTCTCTATTTAGACTGCCTAACATCTTCCATTATAAAATATTCTTGGGACCTTTTTTTAAAAACAGCTTAACACCTCCATTGTAAACAGCCAGCCTTTGAAATTCAGTAAGGAAAAAGCCTCAGGCTAGAGAAGTGACTTTTCTTGTCCCAGGAAATTCCGTGCAGGTTTAGCTGAATGTTACTATTAAATATTGCCCTTCTCTCATGTTGTGCAGGAAAATTCTGGCAGCCTGCCAATATGACAACTGAATACAAACATTCTGAAGAGCTAGGCCTGCCCCACCACCTAAGCAATAGCACCATCACCACACACTGTTCTGGGAACACCCAGGAGCTGCCAAAGCACCTGTAGTAGAGTGGGGGAGGAAGAGAGCACGCCAAACCAGGCTACCCCATCTGATCAAACCCCTTTTCTAGACCTGGCACATGGTACCAGTTAGAATCATAGAATATCAGGGTTGAAAGGGACCTCAGGAGGTCATCTAGTCCAACCCCCTGCTCAAAAGCAGGACCAATCCCCAACTAAATCATCCCAGCCAAGGGTTTGTCAAACCTGACCTTGAAAACCTCTAAGGAAGGAGATTCTACCTCCTCCCTAGGTAACGCATTCCAGTGCTTCACCACCTTTCTAGTGAAAAAGTTTTTCCTAATATCCAACATAAACCTCCCCCAATGCAACTTGAAACCATTACTCCTTGTTTTGTCATCTGCTACCACTGAGAACAGTCTAGATCCATCCTCTTTGGAACTCACTTTCGGGTAGTTGAAAGCAGCTATCAAATCCCCCTCATTCTTCTCTTCTGCAGACTAAACAATCCCAGTTCCCTCAGCATCTCCTCATAAGTCATGTGCTCCAGCCCCCTAATCATTTTTGTTGCCCTCTGCTGGACTCTTCCCAATTTTTCCACATCCTTCTTGTAGTGTGGGGCCCAAAATTGGACACAGTACTCCAGATGAGGCCTCACCAATGCCGAATAGAGGGGAATGATCACATCCTTTGATCTGCTGCCAATGCTCCTACTTATACAGCCCAAAATGCAGTTAGCCTTCAGTTTCTCATCTCCTCCTCTTCTGGGGGCTCCACATGGGACAGGAGCCCCACACTTCCTGGAAAGAAGATGGGAACACAGACCCAGGCAGGGCTCCCCCGACCACCTACTTTACCCAGCACATGGTGCCAGTAGCCCACCTCACTCCCACAAAAAAACACTTCTGCTGCTGCCAGCCAACATAATTAATGCCTGTCGCTCAACTGGTAGCAGTGTGTGTTGCAGAGCCAAAGATTCAGGGTTCGAACCCTCATGATAATGCATGATGGGGAGATTATTACAGCTGCACCTAAGAGAAATTGTTTTACCTTTTTAAAAACCTAGCAAATTGCATATAAAAAAACATCACTGTTAAAAGAAAGTTATTTAGGTTGCAAAGTCAAGTACTTCAAAGGTAGAAAATTCCAGATTTACAGTTGTCAAGGCAACCTTAATTCTACCCACATGTATGCATGAACTATGCTTGTCTTTAAGAACATAACATACTATTTATTCCACAGGACCCAAGCCTCATTCAGTGCACAGGATTCACTATTTTGTCTTCTCATTGTTCAATGTGTAGCCCAAGTCTGTATTTATTGCACACTCTTCAAGCTCTGTTCTGAAGGCAGAATTATTAATTTCCTCATGGCATTTTCTAGCATATCAGAGCGTCACAAATATTAATTTATTTTCACAATTCCCCTATAAGGAGAGGGAGCATTATGATCCCCATTTTACAGATGGAGAACTGATGCACAAAAAGACTAAGATGAAAAGTATCCACCTAATTTTGGGTGCCTAATTCTAAACACCGAGGCCCTGATTTTTCAGAGCATTCAACCTCATATTGCTACTTAATATGTTCAAAGTACTGCTTCCATAGACTTCAGTTGCAACTGAGCGTGCTCAGCATTTCTGCAAATCAGTCCCCAGGTCTCAACCCAGGTACCAGAAAATAAACAACACAATTAGTGATACCACCCACCCCCACTGCTAAAAAAAGCTTAACAGATCTGTTCAGCACCACACAGGAGCTCTGTCGTAGAAGCAGGGATAGCATCCAACTCCCCAATGCATCAGTCAACTACCTTTGTTATGAGACAGTCCTTTTTCTTACTGCAATGCCCTGTCTCATTCACCACACACCTTGCCACTTCTACAATAAATGAAGCAGGCATAGAATCACAGGACTGGAAGGGACCTTGAGAGGTCAATTAGTCCAGTCCCCTGCACTCATGGCAGGACAATGTATTATCTAGATCATCCCTGACAGGTGTTCACCTAACCTGCTCTTAAAAATCTCCAATGATGGAGATTCCACAACCTCCCAAGGCAATTTATTCCAGTGCTTAACCACCCTAACAGAAAGTTTTTCCAGATGTCCAACCTAAATCGCCCTTGCTACAATTTAAGCCCATTACTTCTTGTCCTATTCTCAGAGGTTAAAGAGAACAATTTTTCTCCCTCCTCCTGGTAACAACCTTTTATGTACTTGAAAACTGTTATATCCCCTCTCAGTCTTCTCTTTTTCCATACTGAACAAACCCAGTTTTTTTAATCTTCCCTCATAGGTCATGTTTTCTGGACCTTCAAGCATTTTTGTTGCTCTTCTCTGGACTTTCTCCAATTTGTCCACATCTTTCCTGAAATGTGGCGCCCAGAACTGGACACAATACTCCAGTTGCGGCCTAATCAGCGCACAGTATGAGTGAAAGAATTACTTCTCATATCTTGCTTACAACACTCCTGCTAATACATACCAGAATGTTTGATTTTTTTGCAACCGTGTTACACTGTTGACTCATATTTAGCTTGTAATTCACTATGACCTCCAGATCCCTTTCTGCAGTACTCCTTCCTAGACAGTCTTTCCCATTTTGTATGTTTGCAATTGATTAGTCCTTCCTAAGTGGAGTACTTTGCACTTGTCCTTATTGAATTTCATCCTATGTACTTCAGACCATTCTCCAGTTTGTCCAAATCATTTTGAATTTTAATCGTATCCTCCAAAGCACTTGCAACCCCTCCCTGCTTTGTAGCGTCTGCAAACTTTGTAAGTGTACTCTCTATGATATTATCTAAATCATTGATGTAGAATATACATCAGTAAACTAACACTTGATACTGTCTATTCAGCTATTAAGATGTATTATTTAAGCATTAGTCCTTGCTAATCCATCCCAGCTGACAACTGGAAATATCTAACTGCAGTCCAGTCCAGTCAAGTATAACAACAGGGAGGCAATGGATGTGGTTTAATTAGGCTGCAACATTACTCATTTAAACTATTTGGGAGTACCTAGCAATAAATTGCACAATGAAGGTTATCTTCATTTCCTTCATCATTTCCTCATAACCCCCAACATGGCCCCTGCCATCCCATTGCCAAGAACTGTCACCCTCCCGTCTTAAGACGACTAAGGGGGCTATAACACAAAGCAGTTTGGCTTCCCACTGTATCATATGTAGGAGCCCCAAACCCTCCTTCCTCAGTTCCCATAGGGATGCTTTCCCTTTAAATCGTTTTCCAATCCATTTGATCCGATAACCATATCCCTTCCATAATAAGTACCTGCATTGGACATCTGCCGCAAGTTTTACATACTAAGTTGCAACGTTATAATTTTACTCCCCTGCTCTACCCCACCAGGTCCCACACCCATTGTGGGAAAGATGAAAAAATCCACCTCACCTCGGCCAATCTGGTGGTAAGGGAAAAATTCCTTCCTAGTCCCCAAGGAAAAAGAGTCAACTAGCATAATGCTCAGAACAGATCATGAAGGAGCCCTGTCCTCTTTCAGTTATCGTGGCTGGAAGGCTGGATGCTGCCAGCTCAGTCCAGGTAAAAGAGGGTTCCTCCGGGACTGCACAGGGTATCTCCTTTCTGAGCAGCTGGAAGGGAAATGCTCTCTCCTCCCAGATACCTAGTCTAGCCACTTCCCACTCCTACAGGGGGTAAACTTTCCCTTCCTCCCCAACTGGACAAAGACCCACTACAAACAGCTGCAGTGAGTACAGTTTGCCGCTTACACGTTTTTAAGGTTTTTACAGGTTATTTTGAGTAGCCAGTGAAAAACTACATGAACTACCACTTACTGTTAGGCTGATAATATGAAGGACGAGTCATGCAAAGTCAATTATAAATAGATTTGTTATTCAAAGAAAAGAAATGTGAAGGATGAACATTTTTCAAGGATAGTAACATTTGGACAAACTATGGGCATGATTCTGCTCTCCCAGATGTCAATGGAAGCAGGATTGGGCCCCTATGATTTTTAAGCAGGGTTTGATTTGACTTTTACTAAAAACTGGAGGAAGAATTTATTACTGTGCCTAAATTAAATAGTAATCATGTGTAACTTTATAGATTTGTACAGATTCAGCAGTTTCAATACAATTCTTTAAATATGTGATGTACAACTTTCCAAGTTTTTAATTTTACAAAATTTTATCCAGTGCGATCATTTATTTTCTGACTTCCATTAATTTAAATTCTCAATGTGCATACATGTAGGTTGAATTTTTTTCTGTTTTTTGTCTGTTTTTGCACTGCGTTTGAGGCACTGATGAGTTCAGTCAAATCAGTTGAGATACGGATTTATTTACCTGTGAGATTATTATATTTTTCATTCACATAAACATCAAACTGCAAAGCACCAAAATCACAACTGCACCTTTGAATGAAACTTCATTGCAGTTGCTTTAATGGAGAACTAAGGTACAGTAATATTACACTTACTATTTTACTGATAGATGCACATTACATACATTTCTGAAAGATAAAGGTCAAACCTGCACTTAAATATATCTAGAAAAACTGCAGTTAATCTTAAATTTACTAGAATGCCAGTGCTGAATTACTTCTTTAATGACTCATCACAATACTAACCTCTAAAGTCATCAAGTTAACTCTTTTATACCTCCAACTGCCATTGATATTTTGCAAACAAAAATAAAAGCAGAACATGCACCAGTTATTTAACTTTAAAAATTAACAGAGCAGGTGCAGCAGCCAGTTTTCATAATGGCATATTTTTGATAAAATCAGCATACTGTAACACAGATGCATAATAAATCTTGATATGCACAGTAGTTATTTCCATTTTTCATGGTTTTATATCTGGCCAGTTTCAAATTACAGCAAAATAGTGAGTATACATGTTAACTCAGATGTCTTTTCGCAAAAAACAAAATCTATTTTAACCCATTACTTTGCTTGAGTAATCAGTACTTTGATTCCGTAGCACCTCAACTAATCTTACAACCTTGAACACTTTAAAAAAAGGGGGGGAGGGGCAGGAGGGGGGTAACTGGTTCTCAACTAAATGAAAGAGGCTCATACGAGCTAATGTCATCATGCAAGGTAACAGAGGTCAAATCCCTTAATCTCAAGGCTGAGATCTGTGCTTAAATTGGGGAAAGAAAAGGAGGAAGTGCCTCACTGTCACCCTCCAGCAACCCACCTGGGGCAGACCGCAGCAGCAGAAACAAATGGCTATACAAAACCAACTTCCAGACTTCCATCCCAGAAAGAAGGCAGCTGCAATGCAGGACCTACAGCATGATGTGGGAAGAAAGATGGCTGGATGGTACTTGGAGGAGTCCTTTCCATCAACAACAGGGAATACTAGTTTCATCATTGATTTGATAATGTAATAAAAATGTACAGTATTGAACAGAAAAACTCTTGAATCAAAGCAACATGTTTATGGTGCATGTCATGTCGTAATAGGCACAAGCAGTTTTGGCAATGATTTGCCATGTGATTGGTCATTTTTACTACAACCACACTGCATCCATCTGTACTATAGATTTCAGTGAAACTTTACACAAGACAAATATTCCACTAGATGGAAGATGATAAACTAAACTAGAAAGTAAAGTTTCCTGAACTAGTCCAAAATCCAGGACTAACACCAACTAGTCACCAGCACCACTCACTTGAAGGGAGGGGAAGGTAGCAGGGTGAAAAATCTCAGAGAGGCTTCTCTATTTCTGCAGTGGTTTGATTTAAATGCTACATCATTTTTAAGCTCTACCGGCTTTAGGGTTTGATAGCACAAAAGCCATGAAAACCGTTTTATAGTTATGGTACTTCTTGTACTTTTCCTATTGTCAGATTTTAAACTAAGTAGAACTTCAGTGAGAAGGGACTGGAGGCACCAAACTTCTTACTACCCATAAGCAGACAAACCCTATCATTTAGGATTTGAAATCTGCAACTCTACAGGACAGAGCCAAAGCAAATGCAGGCTTATTAGAAGAGAGAAGGACTGACTAAATTATGAATGTACAGTGGGACTGAGTTCCAGAAAAAATGTTGGATTAGCTGTTTTTTACTAAAACTTACATAGCTAGATTTAGAGAACTGATTCGTTTGTTTTTTTCGAGACTCCAAGGTCGGAACTAAAGAAAGGGTGATACTATACTAGTGAAAAGCTATTTACCATTCAGTTTGTGGATATCACTGTTTATAGTGGGTTAAATATTGCTCAGTTACCTGGGTGTGAACTTCACTGAAGTTCATGTGTTGTACTAAGATAACTTAGGGATAGAATTTGGCCCTTTGAAATAAGGTTGATTACATAATAATAAATTACCTAATACATCATGGAAGGCAAAGGTCAAAGGAGGCAAACCACAGAGTACACAACTGATTATTCATTTATAAAGAACTGTAAATTACATAGTGCATTGCAGAAATACAAAGAGGGTATCTCTGCCTCAAAGCTCTTACAATCTAAATCCACACATTAATATTTTTAAAAAGATTAATTTCTCTTACTTATTAACAGAGACTTTTATAATCCCAACAGAGTACTCCAAAATGAATGTTTTGCTGTATTTAAGCCTACTTACAAAGACAGTACTGAGGTGAATGGAACAAATCGTGTCCTATTGCTATCTTTACTGCTCAAAATATTCCATTTATAAATAGAAAGATGACAGACAAATGTGGTCAAACATGCAGCTTGTGTGACAAGGGATCACTTTAGGGAAGCCCAGTACTACCATGTAAGGTCTGCATTTAAGAGGGTATTTTTCCCTGAAGGTTGGTAAGGATTAGGAAAAATGCAAAATTCCATCCCTTTGCATCAGCAGTCATTACAGGTCACATAAGAGATTGGTCTGAAGTCACCAACAGATGGTCTGCATATATGTCCTCTATATGTAGTGTATCGATCTCTTATGATCAGCTCAACATTGTACCAGCAAAGTTCCTGCTAACATGCTAGACTAGCACCCCCTAACAGTAATGAGAATATGTCAAGAGAACTGAGAGGCTAATTAATTTCCTTCTTTGAAGGCATAATGTTAGAGACTCATTCCCACTGCTCAGGTCTTATGAGCTTTTCCAAAGGGATTTGCAGGTCTGGAGGGGAACAGACAACAGTGGTCGTCACATTTCCTTATTTGGGTGTCCCCACTGTCCATTCTCTCAGAAAATGGAAACATGACAACTTCCAGACTCCATGCTAGGAATGCAGACTGTTAATTTAAAAAAATCTTTACAAATTTTAAACTGAACTAACTTGTTCTGGAAATTGTTGAAAAACAATAAATGTTGAACTATTGTATGCCATTTATCCCAGAGCACTTGAAAGTGCAATTCTACTCTGAAAAGTAAGGAAAGTTGCAGCGGATAAATACCTAAAGAATAACATGTAAAATTTGCTCTGCTTCCATGATGACAGGCAAATCCTTAAATAAACCTTGTTTAAAATTAACTTTGTATTTAACTGTTTATGTCTGAATTTTAGAAATCTCAAAAATATTGTGTGTTAAGTTTACCTGACACCCTCCTCCCCACAAAAAAGAAGTCCCCATCCACTCCAGCACTCATCCCCTCAGACAACAAATTATGGCTCCACTGACAAATATTGCTTTCTACAGTCTTACATGCTATATTGGTTACGCAATTTCCCTTTATACTGACTTCCATTATTCAATACATCTAAGGCACAACTTACATGCTATCAATCACTTCTGCAAAAATTGCAATGCTAAGTTGTGTCTACAATTCATTAGAGTTGTGAATAGCTCATTGAACATGACTTTCACACACTCAGGCAATCCTCCTTCTGAAAGAATATGAGATAAGGTTACTTTAATCCTTTCAAAGAATTGCACTATTTTGCTTTCCTTTTTATCCCCTTAAATATCCTTCCTAGTTAAGAAATTAACATTCTCTCATACAATTCTTACACAAATTGTACTTTTACTTTTCTGCATCTCTTGTTAATTACATGATGTTATCTGGAATAATCTATTCAAGAAGCACCAATAACTTTGGTTACCAATAAAAGAGAAAACTTAGCATAAATTGCTTAGCACAAAGTTAATCTTATAAAGCAAGGAATAAAGAGGATCTAACAGCTATTATATGACTTATCAGCTTCCCAAAAAGGGTCACTCTATACTTTTTTCAAGAGACTAATTAAATACCTTAACAATGTCATTGAAACTTCATGAATCTTTCAATAAATTATACCCTGCCTCTATAACATGTTTTCATTTATTAATCTCACTTAAAATGCAAAGAGCTATGAGAACCTCATTGACAGTTAAGCAGGGCCACTCAGTTAATTCTTATTATATGGTTTAATGCAAAGAATAATGACCGCTATAACCTATGACACAATTAAAACTATAGCCATCTGTCACAAGACGTTAATCCTCTTATTTCAGCAGTCATCAGACTTTTCAAAAAGCTTTCCTAAAATGCCTACCTTTTAGGAGAAAGCACTTATTGTCGTGGATAACTGGACATGTTTTATATACCTGGAGTGCATTTTACAAAATTTTAATGTAGAATTTATACACACCACTGTATGCTTTTAAGAGGTGTACTTCTAATCAATTTCTCTTGGTTCTCATTTACTAGGCACAATGTTTTTAGGATGAGGAATGATGATTCATTCACTGAAATTGAAAAATAATATACGCATTCTAATACTATTTTAAACACCTAAATTTGGGACCTAATCTGCTCAATAGCTTCCATTTAATGCTTATTGCAGTGATGCATTTGCATTGAGGAAAAAACAGAACCCGCTGACTGGCATAATTATTTTCTCTAATTAAATTAAGACTTAAACTAGGTCTTTCATTTAAGCCCTTATAGGCCTTTATCAAGAGCAGGACAATAATAATAGTTTATAGTAATAGACAGATTCATGTTGATATTGAATGTCTACCTTAAATGAAATATGTAGCTACTTTCAATAGAATCAGCTCACTCAGGAGTCAGTTAAAAAAAATCATAACACAGTAGTTAGCTCGATTCAAACTGTCTCAGGAAATGGAAAACTGGTTCAAACAGAAGGGCTGTGGGAGCTGTAGGACTATAGGCAGCTCCAGGATGGGAAAATAGGTTGGGCATGTCTGTCCAAATTAAGTCAAAACTAAAGAAACTTTAAATAATATTAGGTGTGGATGTGGAATATATGTTTGACATTTTATAATGCTATGACATGAGAAGTCACATTGGGACTGAGCCATCCTGTTGGAAAATCCAGAAGAGCAATAACACCTGGTTTCTTTATCTTTACACAAATAAAAATTCCATCCATGCTCTTACGTAGGCTGAGAGGGTGGAAGACCTGTGCAAGTCAAGGAGAGTGACAGAGGAATTTCATGTTAGGATATTTAGGTAAATAAGGCAAGAAATACTGTTCACTCTTGTCCCAAACTCCAGCTTTAAAGCCATGATGGTAACAATGATTCTTGAAAGCTGAGCTCTCACTGCTCTGTATGCCTGGCTGAAAAAAAAAAAAAGAGTATTTACAGTGAGCAGGGAAAGGGCATAGCAAAGTGATGAAACCTCATGGACAAACCTGAACAGCCTCTGGTATCTGCAGGAAGAGAGGTGCAACCCTAAATGTTTCAGCTGAGATTAGAAACCTTAACATAACAAAATGTTTTTTTTAAAAGTATAGCTGTTTAGTTTTTAAACTAGTGAGCCTTCTGCAGCTTCAACTTCAGTTTCATCTTTGGTTTACAAGTCTCTTCTCTAGGGACTTGCATAAGAAAGTTAAAGATGGCCATTACCACTAGCACTGAAATGTTTAATTGAAGATTCAATATAACATAGGAATAGCACACAGAACAGAATCTGGAGGACTGGTGCAAAACAGCAGTTAAATTTAGGTTGGCAGACTAGAAAATTTCCCATTGGCAAAAGAGACTCCAGCAACCACTTTGCTTAAAGACAATAAAAATCTTTTTGAAGATTGATGTGCTGGGAAATTTACAATGTATTAGAAATCTCAGACTGATCAGCGTCCCCAAACACGTGAATAAGAAAAGCACATTTTAGAAATTCCTCAGTTTCAGGACTATTGAGATTAAGCTTCATTAAGAGCATTTCTTCTTCCTTAGATTAGAGGCTATTAATTGGGAAGACTATTAACAATGTTTATGACCTGGTATGTCTTGGTGATCCCGCAAGTTACCAGTGAGAATTCTGAAAAAGACTAGAACTAAATCAGATCATGAATACAAGAAATTCAGGATCTCTACATTTTAATCCAGCCTGGGTGGTACAAAGGGATATTCTTGTAACTAATATAAAAGCAATTTGGGAACCTCAAAGCAAAAAAAACATTGGAGTGATCATGTCTTTTAAAAAATGAAAACAAACGTTTTATTTCCACCAAAAAACAAAACCCAAACAAAAAGCAGCTTTATAAAACTACTAATATTTCTGATGCAGCTGACTGAGGCCTGAACTACACGGGGGGGGGGGGCGGTCCGAACCAAGATATGCACCTTCCACTACGCTATTCGCGTAGCTGAAGTCCAAGTATCTTAGTTCGAGTTACCTGGCCGTCCTCACGGCAGCAAGTCTGGACTCCGTTTACTCCTCCTGCCGAGGTGGAGTACAGGCGTCGATTCGGGGATCGATCGATCACTACCCGCCGAGTCGGCAAGTAGTGAAGATGTACCCTTAGACTAGGATATATGCCAGTAAACAAGAGTTAAGACTTTGCTATACAGTTGTTAAATTACATGATTCCTGGTTTATGTTTCTGCAGAGAAACTCGATTTTGAAAGTGATTTACATAGCCTTGACCCTATCAATACTTACATCTGATACCCCTGAGGGACTTCTGTGCCAAAAAAATCAAAAATTTTGCACACAATATTTTTAAAATTTGGCAGAATTCTGAAAATTTTTATTTGTCAATAAATAAATGTGGTTCCAGCATGGCAATGGAGATCACTCTGAAGCTCCCATCTCCCCCAGTACAGGGACTTAGCAGCGAGGCTGCACCTGACCCTGACACAGTGCAAGGGCTGGGCCTACCCCAGAAACACGCCCGGGCCCTGCCCCTGTGCACCAGGTATCCACCCCCTTCCCTCATTTCCCCCACATCCCCTTACCCAGCCCCACTGCCAGCACTCATTGTTGCACAGAAAACAGGAAGGCTCCCAGCACACAGATGGGAAGCTCGACTGGCACTAGGACCCAAGAGGCAGCATTCAACTGCAGAGTCAGCAGAGCAAAGATGCAGCCTCCTTCAACGGGGCAGCTCCACACTTGCAGAAATGGGGGGAGGAAGTTAGTAACATGTAACCCCGTGTGCCCCCCCCCCCAACAAAACTGCACCCATAGTCATGTCTCTCCTCCCCCCGCAGCTTCCTTGCCGGTTTATGTTGGGAAGCACAGGAATTCTGCGGGGGGGGGAGGGGGCTTTTTCTCTGCGTGTGCAGTCACACAGAATCCCCCCAGGAGTAATCTGAATAATTTTATATGTAAGAGCTCTCCCACTGAACTCACTGGTACTATTTGCGTGCATAATGTTATGCAGTCATGCCTTTCCAGGTTTGGGACCCATCTGCCTTGCTGCACTCAGACTCTATTAATCCAGTGCATTATCTCTCAGATGCAGATCCAGTTTGTTGTAGGACAGATAAATTCATTCATACAACTGTTTCCTGTATACAATGGTGTGAAACATGTTCACTGGATTTCTTTTTTTTTTTTTTGGGGGGGGGGGGGGGCGGGGGGGTCTTGACTTTTGCCATCAGAGTCTCCTTATTGGCCTCTAATTAATTGCTATATAGTTATGTTTAATAATTTGTGCTGGTTGCCCCTCTAGAGAATTTGTGTCTTACTCACAAGACCTAGGGGAGAAAAGTTAAATTTGCATTCATTCAAATTATTTTTTTAGCAACTTTTAAGTAGTTAGATAATAAAAAATGAAACTATTGAAAAATCTAAGATTTCATTAATGCAGGAAAAAAAATTTTAAAAATATTCTATGTATCTTTAATTCCACAACTCAGGATGCTCACAAGTCTGAAATAGCAGTTAGCAAACAAACCAAACATGGTAAGTACCATGAAATATAAATGTATGAGTTCTCGGTTTGATTTTAACAACTATGGAGCATGTGCACCGTGGACATAGTATGACAAGTTAAAGGGTTACTGCATTTTAGAAACCATGTATTCCTCTCTTATTTAATAGCTGTTACCATCATGTTTAGCTGCTGCTGCTCCTCTTGCAGATGGGAATTCACTGATATGATTAAATTTGATGGTATGATAATGTATGGTAATCGTGATTAATCAGAAGCCTACTAGCAAATGGAGGATGTTGGGTATTATGTCACCTGCATTTTAAACTGCATTCCCTCTATGCCAGCCTGACAATATTTGACAGCTGGAAGGATCTCATGCTGCATCTGCTTGCTACTACTTATAGATCTGATAAGAGAAAATGCCCATCATTCCTTCACTATCTTAACTGCTGTAATTACAGGGCTTTGCAGACAAGTTGTGAAAACAGTAAATGTTCAAAACGAAAGCTTTTTGCTAGATGTTGAACAAAGCTCAGTCTCACATCTGCAAGGGTCATAATCTGAAAGAAATGTAATTTGATGCAGCAGTCTCATTCAAACATGATTTGCATGAAATGCCATATAAAGCACTATCCAAGAAATGTCAATCAACACCACCTGATACCATGTATCCTGTTAAATGGAAACAAAATGCTTTCTATACTACCTGTGATCTGCTGTTGCCACACAGTAATCCAGTGAAAATTTCATTTACTGTTACTGTTATTACAGTACAGCCATAACTAAAGCAGAATAATTTTGAGGAAGTAGTACACTAGACTTGTTTTCACAAGTTTTCTTTCATTTCCATTAGTAATTTACCTCCTAAACAAATGCTATTATAAAACATGTAATAGTTAATAACCACCCATCATTGAATATCATTCAGAAATGACAGACTGTTCTGGAGATGTAAATTGCAAGACATGAATTAAGAGTAACACACTTGTTAATGTGAGCCAAAAACTTTAGATACTAGGTTTTTAAAACCCCTGAGTTCCTTACTTTTATACCACCTCATTATTAAATCTGAAATAATTTTTGAAAATGACATGTAATTCAATTTGCTTTTTGCACTTTCCAGTACAATTAAAACAATTTCATTTTGCTTCATTCCCCTAAAATGTTGCAGTGTTTAGGATCCACTAAAGCAAAGAGATTTTTACATAACAAAAAATGCTTTAGTATAATATCACAATATCAGTTCAGCTACTAAGTTTGCTAAAGCTTTGGTTTCAGTTTTGGACCACAAGTTCAGCCTGTACTCCACTTTATAATGCTACTTAGAATTAACATTAGTAGCAACATATATTGTTTGTATCATAGTAGTGTTTAAGAAACTTAAGACTTCTTTTTAGCAAGAAATTTACAACGAAGGGTTCAATGCCAGAACCAAAACTAATCTGAAATGTAACCTTATATAGTGATTTTTTTTTTAAAAGAGCTGATATAGTGGAGATATGTGGAAGCATACTGCAATCAGAAAATAGAAAGAATATTTAGTAATGATGGTGGTGATTTTTGTAAGAAAAATACAATCAGAGAAGTAGAAAGCAAGGATATTTAAATAGAAAGGGATACAAATGGATAGATACCAGAAACAAGAAATAACTATGAAACGTGGAAAGTTGTTCATGAATGCCTGAGGGCTTTTTCTTCTATTAAAAATCTTCTTTTTATACTGAATAAAACAGAGAATTTATAAGAATGATTTAATTTAGTAGATTTGAATTCTGCTCTGTACACAAAAGTGTTTTATCAAAGAATAAAGTTTTTGGATCTCAAAATAAAAGGACAGTGGCCCATGGTTGCACCCCTCCCCCAAAGGGTATATCTAAAGGGGATCAAAAAAGCAAAGATTCACCAAAGGGGTGGTGTAAAGAGATGCCTCAGTTACTACTTCTCTTACCCACAATCATTTCCTCTCCATTCTAGAGGACCCTCTCCACCAAGTGTCTAAGGCCCAAACTCTGCCTCCTTACTTTAAAACCCCATGCAAACAAAAGGCCCTAAATATAAAGAAATTAGTGCAGGTCTGCCTGTGGAGAGAAGGCATGACTCCAAGATCCAACTAAGGAGGTCCCCACACACCTTGTGCTTCAGAGTTCCAAATAATTTGGACCAGTACAGCAAAAGAGAAAGGGTCAGTCAGTGCATCTGTAATTATAGGTACCACTGGCCATTGTCCCCTATTCTCAGGTGGAGCATACCAGCTGCCATTAGCAGCTTGATGCGACCAAGCAGTGTGAGGGGGGAAACAGTCTGCTCCATAGGCTGTTACTTCAGCACAAAGCTAAAGTTCTTGCTAAAGAACAAATACTTTTTAGCCAATTGTGTCAAACTCATTTGCTTAAATTCAGAACACATTTAGTACTGTATTTCTATAGTATTATTGTGACTCACTTGCTGCATTACTGTGATAAAGGCAGTTACTTAAACATAAAATTTTTCAAATTCATTCCTTACTGTTAAGCTAATAAAGTCATATTACAAATTCAAACTACAATTCATAGGTCTGATCTTCAAAAGTTTGAGCAGCCAGAACCTACTATTGACTTTGCAACTCGATGTCAATGGGTAGGATTTTCAAAAACATCTAAGTTAGGTACCTAATGCAGTTAGGGTAGACTTTTCAAAAATGCCTATGGGTACTCCTGGCTGCACTACACTTTTCAAAATCAGGCCTCTTATTTAGGTGCCTAAATATATATTTAGGGGCCTAACTAAGCAACTATTTTGGAAAATCTTGGCCTCTTTGTGCCTGTTTTCCCAGCTGCAAAATTCAACTGTAGGAAAATTTATCTTGACTTCCCTGAAAATTTCCATTCTTCCAGTGGGAAGGTCTGCATCCTGTTTGCAGCTTGCTCAGAGCCAGAACCAGGCTTGCCAGTAATGTACCTCACATATGTAGATGCCAAACACTCTGTTCCACCTCCAGCCATTAAAAGGCAGGGCTCTGCTGGATCTTCTTCTCAGAGCAACTGTTTTATTAATTATTAAAAATCTCCTTCTGATTTGGCTGTTTGGGCTTTCTTATTTGGCAGTGAGAAAGATAGGAGGGTTCTGCCAAGAGATCTTCTCTCTCCCATTTTACACTAAAATGGGGATAAGAACATGCAAGTGCTAAGCTTTGTTATATTTGATGTCATACTACACATGGGAAACATGGTCCTTGTATCAATGGTATTAGAACCTTCAAAAACACAATTTAAGCATAGTATCTCAACTGACCATATGAGGGGCCAATCTCAGAATATTTACTACTTCTTTTAATCTACAATGTTTAATGGATTAACCTTCAGGGCTTAATGGATTAACCTTCAGTTCCAAAGCTTGAAGGACTGAGTGCACTTTACGTAGAGTTTTGAAAGAAGACAGGATGGTGATTTGGCATACAAGAAGGAAATTATGGTGACAGGCTTTTTGGTTGATGTTATTAATTAATTCCCCTTTTTACTTTTAAACTCATTTACTACCACCACAAGGAATGGTCCAAATCCAGTCAAAAATGTATTTAGGGATGACTGTTCTATCCTGGGTGGAGTTGTGGAATAAAGGCTATAGAGATGGACTGTCTAACTAGGCTTTCGCACCTCCCCTGCTCTTGTTTATCTACTTATACTTCCTAGCCAAATAGCATTTAAAGACTTTGCTAGAATGGTTCCCAGCTCTGTAAAGACAGAGCCTAGTAGCTTTCTAGAGAACCATATTTAAACATGTTTTCCTGTCAGAAATGTGGTACTTTTGCCCATTAGTGCTATAAGACAGTTTTTCTGTGCACTACCCAGTTTATAACTCCATTTGTAAAATGGTTTCTTGTTAAGTTGGGTCCTAGTGACCAGGTCATGGAAAAATTAGAACCTTTAATAGCAAAAACAATGTTCAAGAATGGTTCTTCAGAGAGCTGCTGACACAGTTTTCAAATGCACATGATCCAAGTCATCACCTATGCAGACCTTGGGGCCAGCCTCCTCAGCTGGAGTAAGTTGGTGGAGCTCCATTGAAGTCAATATTTCAATGAAGTTATGCCAACTTATACCCACTGAGGAGTATCTTAAGCTATGCAGGTTGGACTGCTGGCAACCTAGGGATAATAAAACCATTCATTTATGAAAGATGTTCCCCTTTTACTTTTAACTTTTCCTCCCTTTCTTCTGCCTCACCCCCACAGTGTGTCCCATCTGCTTGTTATACTTTGGTATTATCTTAAATTATGAGTTCTCTGGGGCAAGCACAGTCATTGTCTTATTAATTTGAACAGCATTTAGTACAATAGGGTCCTGATCCTTGATTGGGGTATCTGCACTACTGTAATATAAAATAATATGGCCAGGAAACCGTAATAAAAATGAAGAAGGCCTAGTTAATTGCTCCATGGTTAAAGCCTTCAATCAGTTTTACCAAAAATGGCAAAGTCATCCGAGCAGATCTTTGGCTGGGCTATCTATATAATAAAATCCCAGGATTATCACTAAAATGTCGGCCGAGTCAACATGAAGTGATGGAAATAGGTACAAGCATGAGCCGGAGAGCTTTTTGTATAGAATATCACTATGTTCAATCATCACTGGGATTCGCTGTCTGTTACCATCCAATTTTTAAGTTCTCAACCATTTTGACATTACTAATTATATCCATGCAGTGTACAGCTAAAGTACAGCTGAATGCCATGCCAAAAATTAAATAGTGTCAACTGCATGTTGATTAAAATCTCTTCATAAATTTTATTGCCACAAACTAATACACTTTAAGAAAGAACTGGAATACAATGGAAACATATGGAGTCTTCTGCAATTTTTATAGAATGACAGGCACTCTTCAGAACTGACCATTTTAATTCTTACCCTGTGTACAAGTGTGCCACAGCCTTTGGCTGACAGCCCCATCTCAGAACCATTATCTACTCAATTTCCAATGAGTTTAATATGGTTATTGATAAAGACTTGTTTGCACACTAAACAAAGTAGTCATTGTTTACTGAAAAGAAAAATGCTAGACAATGAGGTATTTGATATACTCCTTGAGTATTCTAAGATTTTACTCTGATTCTGTATTACCCCAGATGTCAGGAAATAACCAGAAGAAATGTGTAGAAGGCCAAAAAAGTAATTCCATTTTTGTCTTCTCCCCACTTACTCACAAAACACCCAAGGAACAAAGCTTTAAATAAATAAGTAGGGATGAAAATGTTAAAGTTTTACTTATTACTATTAGCAACTGAATATGAAAATGCAGTATCATAACCTGTATTTAGTGGCAATTGATTTGTTTAACAATTGTCTCAATTCCAATCACTGCTTAACTCCAAATATTGTAAGCACTGCATTATGCTTTCTACCAATTTCTTATAACATGAAGCTCTATGTGCCAAACACAGTCATGGTACAACTTTGCTGAAGCCAATACAATTGTGTCCTCTTGCAGAAGCGTTGAATTTAACACTAAAGGTTTTAAAAATGAACAATTATCTGTTCTCATATACTAAAAAAAATTCAAATACTGTCCCAAAAATTTTTTACAAACACTTAAGCAGCTTGAAAATGAAAACAAAAAAAAATTCAGATTTGTTTTGTGGACTACACATGTGCTTTGTTTAGGTGGTCCTTAAAAAGTAGCAGTAAAATTAAGTTCAAAGACTTCTTTCTCTCACTCAGAAAGACTTACAGGAATTCTAACAATAATTTTATTCAACCATACAGGTTTTTTAAATCATATTTGCAACATTTTCGAACTGCTGGTCTACCTGTTATAAGATATATCAACTAAGGGTACGTCTACACTATGAAATTAGGTTGATTTTATAGAAGTCGATCTTTAGAAAGCGATTTATACAGTCGATTGTGTATGTTCCTGGATTAGACTAGAAATACTAAAATAGAAATATCTGCAACACAGATTTTAACATACATCAGAGCAAAAAAAAATGTTCCATAACAAAAGCATTTCCTCCACACAGAAATCATTAAAATATGTAATACCTCTGATAATGATGCAAATTTCACACCATATTTTATTTTCATGGAAAACAGGATGAACAAATAAATGGAACACATAGAACGTTCAAATCTGAAGGTAAATTTGACTTGAGTTCAACAGCTATATACTACATTTGATAAAACAAAAGTGAAATACGTACAATGCTACTCAGACCTAGCTCTTACCTAGCAGCTTTGGTACTCTATGTAATAAACAGTTGTAAAGCACTTTACAAAGGAGGTCAGTATCATTAGCCCTACTTTACAGATTCGGGTAACTATTTTACAGATTTGAGAATGGAAGTCACTTACCCAAGGTCTTACCCAGCAAGCCAGTGGCAGAGCCAGGAATAGAATCCAGGTCTCTTGAATCTCAGTCCAGTGCTCTTTCTACTAGGATGCACTGCCTCTCCACTTAATAGGAGCAGACGCTAACCAAAAGAATTTTCTTAGCTCTGAATATCAGCTACTTAATAAACAGTAAGTACCAGTGACATTCTCACGTAAGAAAGATGCCCCATTTTCTTTAGGGAAACTTTTAGGGGAGAAAAGAAAAATATTCCTATCCAGAAGAGGAACACAATTCTATATCAAAAGTAAGCTGAATCTTTGTTATTTTATTCCATTTAAAAGTTGTGCTGTATATGAATTATTTTTGCTATATGTATGTATGTTAGTATTTGTCCACTGCAAATCGGAAAAAATATTTTAAAAATTCTAATTGTACAACCTATTTAAAGAATCAAGTTCTAATTTTAATATGTTTTCACTTTTTCAAGTATGTCAATTACAACAGATTTATACATTCTTTCTTCCTCCGATTTCTTTTCATTTCAAAATTTGCTCACTAGCAGATTAAAATATATCACATGAAAACAAAGTGTAAGATTCTGAGATACAACATAATTCCAATTTTCACAAACAACAATTTAAAGTAACATTTTTAAATGCTAGGAAGACTTCTCTGTTTTGCACTCAGATTTGCTCAGATAAAAGTATTTCCTCTAGTTACACCACAGTCAAATTGTGGTAGCCTGGAGTATAGA
The DNA here is from genome assembly GCF_965152235.1 of Eretmochelys imbricata. Taxonomy (NCBI): domain Eukaryota; kingdom Metazoa; phylum Chordata; order Testudines; family Cheloniidae; genus Eretmochelys; species Eretmochelys imbricata. The sequence continues at coordinate 250,996,898 of NC_135573.1, forward strand.
AATTTCACAGAAGTATGACAAAATTGGGTAAAATGATAACTAGGCTTTGTAAAGCTACAGTTTGTTTTAGGATATGTAACATTTTTTATACTTCATAAAATAGTCATAACTATAGAATCTATCAGTTACTCTGTACAAAATGAACAAGCATAAGTAACTGATTGGATAAAGATCTTTGAGAGGAAATATTCTGCACAGAAATAATCCTCATACTATATGCATATGGAAATCACAAAACCAGCACAGTTTTTTGTAATCTGCCTTTTCTAGCTACAACTGATTTCTCTACTGATGAACTCTGTATATGATACACATTTACTTCCCCCTTCCACATTCCATATATTACCAAGGTTTAGCTTTCCCATGTACAAGAAAAGCACGTGTGGGCCTCCAAGTTTTGGCAAACGAAGGCAACGTTACACAAAAATTACTCATTTACATGATTTGATACTCTATGTGAACAGTTGTAAGTAACTAAAATGACAAAACAATAAATTAAGAGGAAAAATACCACAAACTGGAAAACAATGAACAAGTGATTTTGCACACTTCATCCACTCAGAATAAATCAGGCAGTCAGATTAGTTTAGAGAAAGAGCTAAAAGATGGCTAGTATGTTTTGGAAGCCAAAGATAAGCAAGAAGCGAAGGAGCATTCAATACCAAATCCATTTTTGATATAAAAATAATGAAACCTTTTAAATGCTTAAAGCAAGCAGAAAATAAGGCACTGATTTTATAATAAAAATATGGAGCTTTTTAGCCTGAGATATGTTTTTTTTCCCCAACAGCCTTTCTAAAGGATGCCAGTAGTAAAATGAAAAAAAGTTCTCTAAGACAAGATGCATTTGTACTTCTCCCTTTGGAGAGACTAGTTCAACAATTTTACAGTTAAATAGAATTAATTCTGCTCTCAAAAATTCATTGACCTTAAGCTTTTAACAAACATTTTCAACTGCAGAGATTACTGTCAATATTTACAAATCCTTAAAATTATATTTCATTGGAACAGCTTTTATTTGCTATATTAATATTTCTTTGCAAATGTATGCTTATCCATATCACAGAAGAAGCAGCAGCTGCTACTCACAGGAAATCTCTGAGGTCCTACAGCTGGTCTTGGCTGGGTTGGGACTGGCAACAAGGGCACTGAAACAAGAAACACCTTTTAATACAATTTATTTTACCTAACAGTTGTTGACTTTATCTCCAAAAGCAGTCACGTAGCAGATCTTAATCACTGCTGGTTATGATTACTTTAAGAACTAAGCATGTGCTCCACAGTCCCTAAAATTAGCTAAGAGGAGACAAGTTTTGTTTCCAAAATGCAACAGGCAATTAGTATTCTCATGGCGTAATTTAGATAATGCAATCCTGAATTTTCCAGAATTGAACAGCCTGTTGACATAGGGGAAAAAAACTACATATGGCCAAACTGAAAGAAGTACACTCTTTTAGACCTGTAAAGGTGGATCTAAATGACATAACCACACAACATTTAAACAATGCTTGAAATGCAAAAGAAGTAATCCAACATATTCATCCTAAATTCTTCTCTCTCAGATCCTTTTAGATAGTCATTGTGACTCCCGACAGACTCCCATGCTCCAGCGGCTCTTTATAGTATCTTAACACTATACATGCTAAGGCATCACAGCAGATCAAGAACTGGAATGACTACAGAGAACCTAAAATGGGAGGGAGAGGGTAAGAAGTTCAGAATTATGCACAGATGTCTCCTATTAACATTACTGAACAGGACATTCCACACACAAGGCTCCTTCCTTAAACACCTGGCAGGTTGAGAAGGGTCACCCTCAATTTGTGATATTCACAGAATCAGTGTAATATCTCATATGAAAAATAACCTTTCTATAAAAGACTGCAGCAGGCAAAGGATCCCCCGCCTCAAAAACAGAAAGCTATTAAACTGAATTTCAAAACTTCAGTAGTGGATCAGCACTCCTCTATATTACTGAACTTCTTGGGGTTGTTATTAACAAAACCACAATACACACAATTACTAAAGTTCTTCCCCTTTATGGTGCACAGGAGAACACGGTCATATCTCAACTGATGTGGTAACAGAGCTGTTGGGAAACTTTCCAGAAAATATTTTTTTTCCATTGGAAAATGCAGATTTATTTCAACATACTGTTTCTGGAACAGGGTTGGTTTGAACAAATTTGCTGCTTCAAAAAAAGTTTTGGAAAATATTTTGAAATTGTTGGAACATTCCATTTGGACATTTTCTACATGAAAAATTACATTTTTTCCACATCAAAATTTGAGCTAGTTTTAGTAAAAAAAATAAAATAGAGGTCGAAATTAAAATGAAGCATTTTGAAAATGTCAAAACAAAAAACATTTTGACTGACCCAAACCAATTTTTTCTTTCAGATTGCAAGTCTGTGAAATGAGAAATTTCATCCTAATTTAGGATGACCTTTCCATAATTTTCCCGGGATGGAAAAATCATTTCCCATACATCTCTAATGGTCAGTTATCAAATATGACTTTAGATGGAGGCCACTGTGCTACGTTTCGGAGCAGGAGAATTTAACATTAGAAGAAAAGACATCCAATAAAACTTTTTACCTCACCCGCCTTGTATCTAATACCCTGGGACCAACTGGACTACAACTACACTTCACACATAAATTCTTAGTGGTATTCACAGCAACTATTAGCACTTGACACTTCACCACTGAATTAGCAAATTTCGTATTGGGGAATCCAAATCCTATCAAAGATTTCTCAAACTTCGCTTCTTAAAAAGTGAGTAAGATACAAGAACTAATGTATTAGGTGTGACCTAAGAACAGTTACTATGTCTAACTTCCAAACACTTCTGTTGAATATTTCAGTTTTACTATTTTATATATTGACATATGGGCTAAATACACTAACTTTTCACCTTTGGAATAGTGTGTTCAAACTCTATATTAGGTTACAGGTTAAAATCAGTTTGATGGTCTCGTCTTAGTTCTCACTGAACATCTGTCAGTATCATACAATCATCACCCACTTTCGAAAGATGGGGAGTTTGACAGAACCATGACTAAAATAGCTTAAGTGTTACAGGTCAGGTCCTATATGCAGTAAAAATGCTGTATAGGAAAGAACACACACAAGAAATAGGCCAGCATTCTGTTCAACTGTCATCATCTGTTTTGGTATAGTGCCTCTGGCAATGCGCCGCCCTCCCGCCTTTTTTTAAAACACGAATGAATTTAATACTTGTGAAAGATGATAGTTCAAATCCTTTCAAACCCTGGCTTTGCTGCTGAGGCAGCAAAGATGGCTCAAACCAGCACTCTTTTCGGAACATCAAATTAATCCACAAATTTTTAATGGTAGAAGTGGAAGAACCGGTGGTATAACATTTTAAAGCAGCACAGTGTTGGACAGGATTTTAAATAAGAATGGAAGTAAATATCATCTGATGGTAAATGACCAAGAAATAGTTAAAAGAGACAGCAGAAACCATCCCTGTCTCATGTTTTAAGGGATTTTTTAATAATATTTTTTCATACAAACCAGAAAATTGCTTTAATTTAAAGAATATTTTTAAAGGATAAAATTGAGTCACTGCATAGCAATTTAGTAAGTTACTAAGGGACAGTTTGGTAGCTCACTTCTGAACTTTTGTAGTTCCCCAAAATCCTTGGTGGGATAGTTATTTGTGATACCAATATTAAAGGAAAAAACCTGAATCCCCAAACTCAAAAAAAGAGATTAATTGATTTGTGATTACTGCTCAGATTGGGATCATGCTGTACTATCGTATTTGTTAATTATTCTTATTGGAATGTATTGACCTATCCAGTGCTCACAATCCTGGGGTGGAAGAGGCAGTACGTTTGCAGGAGGGTAGGAAGGAAAGAAAAGTTTAAGATACAGCAATGTGAAGGACCTAGTATCCAAATGCTGCAAGTGACTGATATCTGTATGTAGGGTTACCAGGTAGCAACTGAGAAAAAAAGGGACAGGGAGTGGGGGATAATAGGCGCCTATATAAGAAAAAGTCCCAAAAAATGGGACTGTCCCTTAAAAAACGGGACATCTGGTCACCCTAGCTGTATTTCAAAGTCATGTCTGCTGAAGGTGTGAACGGCAGCTTGCAGATTTTCATGTGCGAGTTTCTCTTTCATTCTTCCTGAGGCTGAGGAAAGCATGGAGTATGGTTGTACTCCTCAGGTACAATCTTGATTTGAACATCTATCTTAGAAAGCAGGAAAAAAAAAAATCTAAATTTTCAGAAAAAAGCAGCTCAGACAAGAAAATTTTATAGCCAAGATACAAGGGGTATGAAACCGTTTTGTGGGAATACTTTGCCTTAGAGAACAGGACTGGTAATGGTAATAAAAAGAAGACTTTATCTTGGGAATGAAAACAGATGTTACCTACAGGTAGGACTCTTCAATGGGAAAGTTTCAGACTCACTCTTCAGGCCAAAGTGATGGCCATTAGGGAGACTACTTCCACAGTCCTGATGGAAAAGTTCAAATGGCAGCTTCATGACAATCGACACTATAGCTGTGGAGACTGTTTCAGAAGATGTTTAAAACTATTATTAATCATGTTTAAGGCTATGATTTGAATATGATAATCCTACTTGCATGCATGTATCATTTTGGTAACTGAAGTTAGGAATATTGTATACGTTTCTATTAAAAATGTGTTTACACCTGGGGAACGCCAACTAGGCACAAGACAGTCAGTCTAGGTGGCTGGCTGGGAAGGGCCCATTCAAGTCAGTGGACCATAAGGAAGAACACTAGGTCTTAGAAAAAGCTAATGTTCCATCTGGGAGCCTTCCTGAGGATGCTACAAACAGCCTCTGAGTCATGGCTGCTATGACATTACAGGGGCATGTGACCAGATCACCTGGTACTGGACTCCACCTTGGAATACCAGTGTTTTTCCGCTGAAAGGCATGGGACCCAAGCTTGGAGACAAAGGATTCCTGCCATATGCAAAAGGTAAGTCAGGGGAGTGACATCATTGTGGCTCTTCACTGACTCCCTGCCCAAAGAAGACTCTTGGAAACACCTGAAGGAACAAACATTGAACTAGGGTGAAGTGTTGGACCAGGCGAGAGGGATTTCTAGCCTGTGAAAGGAACTGGGGTTTTCAAGCTGCAAGCAAGGGCAGCTGGCCCCTTAAGAATCTCTGCAGCTGGCTTAAATCATCATTTAGGATGAGAATTTGCTACTTATATCCAATCACTTTAGTAAATTAAGATTAGATTGTGTTTTTGTTTATTTGCTAGGTAACCTGCTTTTTGATCCGTTTGCTATCCCTTCTAATCACTTAAAAAATCTATCTATTGTAGTTAATAAATTTGTTTTGCTTTATCACAAACCAGTGTGTGGGAGTTGTATCTTGGGGCAAATTTGTGTTGTATATTCCGTCTTCACAGTGACGGAGGGGGAAAATTTCATGATCTTATTCTGTACAGATCTGTGTGCAGCGCAAGACGGCATAATTTTGGGTTTACACTCCAGGGAGGGGGAGGGGTGCTCTTGATCAGCTGGGCAGTTCCTTAGCTGTAGCCTCCCCATGCAGAGCAGATCACAGCAGCCTGTAAATACTTCAGCTGGGTGGGTCCCTACCTGTGTGTACGCTGGTGAAAGAGCAAACTTGGAGAGCCTGGCAACTTTTCACAGCAGCACTGTGAGAGGGAGCCAAAGCTGGAGGGTCAGGGGGGCTCAGTGGTACCCCTGTTACAAGTGACACCCCGAGGGGAACCCATCTCCGTAGGTACTGCCTGGGGCCTAGTGCCTTCGGAGAAGGGGGTCTTCCCTCACAGTTCCAGGTCCACAGGACCCTGAGGGCAAAGGATGACCCTGGCTTGGTCCCATTTTACCCCCTCCCACAAAGTGCAGCTCTCTCTCCTTTGGCTGTTTCTGGTCCTACCAGCTGGTATCTCTGGCTGGCTTCTCTCTGACAATTTCCTCCCAAGATTTCACGCATGAAAACAGATTTAGAGAAACAGAAAATAGGAATGTAAGAAAGTAAGTTTCCCTTATTTCTGTTTAGAACAAATGTGCTTAGTAAAGAGACCTAATCATACTTGGGCTCAGCCCTGCAATAAAATCACTTGACAGAAATTCCTGGGGGACAGTCCTGCAAGAAAATTTTAGTGACTTGGTATCACTAAATTTTACAGAATATGCTCGTCTGAGTACCCAAAGCTTCAAATCTTGGTACTTCAGCTTCCAGGAAGCACATTTCAGACTGAATGGATTCAAATGAACTTAGTGAAACATCTACCTAAATTTGTATGATACCCCACATCACTGCAGTACATAAGCACCTTTTGCATGTCTGGGAATGCCAGAATGAACTAAGGAGGGCAGGGTACCATCTTGATTCACCAAGAAAACGAAAGTATACTGAACAACAAGGGAGCCGAACTATTCAGTATCAATCTGGCTTGGTCCCGCTCTTCCTTGCAGGTCACTCTGACAATAAATTAAGTTGTAAGTCATACAGTCAAAGACCCATTCACCGCATGCTGAAGTTGTCAACTGACCACTTTTTTGCTTTTGTGGTACCATACAGAGATATCAGGAACTGAGCATAAGAAATATTTTGTTTTGTTGATGCCCAATACAAACACTTATTTTGGGAAAATAGGTCTAAATTTCCTTTAACATTTGGGTCTCTGTCTCCCATTTACCTGAGTTAAAGGAATGGTGACTCAGTCAGTCTGCTTGAACAACTAATTGTGCTGGATGCGTGTTACTAAAACTGTATTTTTCTTCATTGAAGAGTATCATTCTTTGACCCCCACCCCCTTCAAAATTTACACTACTGACGTCCTGTCATCATCTTCCATAAGTATACACTTTGTAGGCATTCAAGCGACAGTAATCTACTCCTAAAATCTGAGAGAATGATGGATAGCTGGATTTGAGTTAAAGCCATCTCAACAGACCAGGATTTTCAACCAAACAGGCTAGAATCTATTATTTTGGTCTACATAGAGGACTGTATTTAGCAGTTTTCTGCTTGTCCACTAACACAAGTGCTAAATTGTCTTATTGGTGGTCAGTTCAGAAAAAAAGGAAGATTTGCTGGAGTTTAAGACAAAGAAGAGGAGATCAATGAACTGTGTCAACACAAATCATCATAAGACCCAGAAGGCAAAGACTTTGTCATGTTGAAATTCTAATATATAAAGGTTACAAGACTCATTCTTCAGGTGCCTACCTCTTGCGAATAGAGCTAGACCTTCACTGGCTAAAAAAAAATGAGCTCCCACACAAGAGATCTTGAACAGAGATGAATTTTTGAAAAGAAATTACAAATCAATTTTGAAATTTGAATATTCAGAGCATACAAGAAGGAGATATTGAAAGATGTTGAAAGGAGATATTTTGATCAACAAATCAAGACAACAAAAGCCATATTTGAGATAAAGAGGTATCACTGGCATGACCAAGATTTAGAAAATACTATGGGTGCTGTGGCAAGGCCCAACGTGAGCAGCATACTGACAATACCTGTAACTACTGATATAAAGAAGAAAGCCATAAAAGGGTGGATGGAGGATGTGCTGGTATGCTTTTTGAAGTCAGACAGAGCAAAAATCCCCAAATGCTGTTTGGTAGAATTAGAAGAGGGAGGCTGTCCATCTGGATGCAAAACTTTCATTGACTAGTTGAAGAGGTGTGGGACAGGCTGAATGTGATTCTTTGCTTTTCATAAAACAAATACCTTCAACAGTTGCTTTGGAAATCTTAGAAGGATGAACAAAAGGGATTCATCCAAGACTAAGGAGCTTCTGAACTATTGCAGTTATTCCAACATACTGACTGAATAGGTGGGAAGTATGGCTTTTATTAGATATGGAAAACTAAAATAATCTCCAGGGAACAGCCATTCTGAAATCTATCTGTGAGAAGCAGATCTGGTACAGGACTAACATACTTGAGATTTCTCCCAATTGGCAAAGCCTAGTCCTGTCAACTTTCCTTTATCTGACAGAATGATAAGCAGAAAGTTAGCTTCAGGCCAGGACCTCTGCTCATTTGAGGACAAAATATCTATCAGATCAGAATGTAAAAAAATATTTGCTTTTTCTAGTGATGACTACAGTCACAAAGACTTCAAATTATACAACTATTGCTTTTCTTTAGTCTCAGGCCTTGTCTACCCTACCGGGGTAACGAGACCTAAATTATGCTACTCCAGTTACATGAATAATGTAGCTGGAGTTGACGTAGCTTAGGTTAACTTACTGCGGTGTGTATACTGCGGTGTGTCGAGGGGAGACACTCCCCTGTCGACTTTCCTTACTCCTCTCATTCTGGTGGGGTACTGAATCAATCTGAGAGAGCTCGGTCATCGATTTAGTGGGTCTTCACTAGACCCGCTAAATCAACCCCCGGTGCATCGATCGCAGCAGTATCAATCTCCATTAAGTGTAGACATGGCCTCAAATTCAACACAGCCAAAGAAGTTGCAACTAAAAGTTGCCCAGCAATGAGTGCTGGAATTAAATAAGTTATGGAAAAAGTGTTTGATTCTCAGGCTTTGAATCAAATAATCCATTAAAAGCAGTGGAGCTGAGAAAAGAACAAGCAGAGCATATCTTTTCAAATTCATCATAAATAAAATGGATGCCACTTGTACCTTTCACATGATAATTGCAGTTTGAGAGGTGTCACAGTATATTCACACACAAATAGTTGGATGGATGTTCTGAGAGTGCCTGGCTGAAGCTAGAATATCACTTGTGAAATTTTAAACTGCAATGCTTAGCCAGTTCTTGAAAACTGATGTCCACTATTTAAATATATCTTCTTTACAGTTGGCAATTCAATCGCTCCTTATTATAGGATAATGCAAATTTTACCTTAAGTGTCATTTTAAAGAAGAGCTAGAAGTGGAAGAGGCTTTGTTTTTTCAACAAACTACTAACTTTGGCAAAATATTTGCTCTATGATTAAGCAAGGAGAATTTTAGCCTGAAATAAGTTTTTGTGTAAGTTAGGACTGAATGACCACAGAAAACCAATCCTGTAGATAGCATTGCCAATTCAGGGAAGAGGGAGACACTAACACAAAACTTACAATATTCAGAACACTCACCTTGCACAGGCGTCACTACTGTCCCTTTGAAATGTGGGTTTATATGTATGTTCTTCGGTTGTTGGGGTGTCACTGGGGGTGGAGTCATCATTATTCCAGGTGTTTCCATCTGGGGTGGCATATGTAGTCCTGGAGGAGGAGACGAATGGTGCTGATGCTGCATAGGAAGCAGCGTTTGTAGCTGTTGCTGCTGGAACAGACTCCTAATAGGCTGCTGCTGGTGAGGAGGAATTAACCTCTGTGAATGACTCTGCAAATAACCAAAAAGAACAAAATCCATTCGGTTAAAATCCAAGTACACGGATGTAAAAAAAAAAAAAATCAGTAACAAAAAACACAACTTGGATTCTTTGAGAATGTTCGAGGCCAAATTTTCACAGAAAGACACCTCCTATTCCTATCATTAAACCAGCTGAAACTACTGGAACTACAAGTATGGAAGGAATCATTTGAAAGCAAAAAAATGTCAACACGAAAGGAAAATAGGCAGGAAACAAGTAGTAAAGGGGCCAGAGCCTAGCACATGGAATGTTACCAGTATCCAAACAAAATTTAAAAGACAGATGAGAATAAAATGTCACCATCAAGTACGGGTGTAGGTATCAGAAAATGAACAGAAGTAGAGAAAAAAACACATATGGTGAAGAATGGCTTGTGTTACTAGTGATGATCAACTGCAGTGTAGTACCAAACAATTAGCTCTGTTTGTATGTGTCACTGGGAAGCACAGTTTAGATACCATAATAAATCCACTAGCATCTGATCATTGTACAGCAGTAGAACCTCGCTAAGAAAACTGGCATCTTTTTGTTGTACTTTGTTCCAATGTAAGTACTTGGATTCACTAAAGGATGTAGCTGCATGGACAAGTCACATTTAACTAAACATAACCTTCAGACTTGAACAAGTAGCTTCAAAGTATTGGGTGGGAGGGGTGTGAAGCGTAGGATAGGGCTTCTCCACATGAAGAGTCACAGATGTACATAAACAAATGTGTCTTGATACCTTGATGATAGAGCACAGAAAGTCTTATAATAAAATTATTAGATTTTAATTTAAAATACATTAAATTAATTGAAGACTGCAGCAATATAATAGGTGAAAAAACAAAGGTGATTTATTTCCCACACACACCCCCAATCTGTTCTACAAGCATGAAATATTGACATGTATGTTTTGAACTATCAAGTATTACAGCAATATCTACTAACAATCTGTTATGGTTTAATTAATCTTTCCATGTAAAACCTTGCTCCCTCCCTTTAATGCATCACTTCTATCATACCCATACACAGACTAATCTAGGAACAGGGATCCCAGATAACAGTACTTCACAAAAAACAAACAAAAATTAATGATATTTTTTCACCACTCAAGTGTTCTCTTTTGGATAAGACATTAAATTAAGATTTTATCATTTGTTGTCATTGTTGTTCCCATGGCATTTTTCATAACAGAGGCATTAACCCCAATAACTTGGCCCAATTCCAATGTGGGTAACTAATCTGCCTACCGAAATTCCCCTGTAATTTCAATTGCAGAAGTTATACTTCATCTGCAATCTTAGAAAACGGTTGTGTAGCATTGCTGAAGTAAAACTGCTGTGTGCTAACCCACAGGTGACTACATTTCCATGGTGAGTGAAGACTCCTCTCTAAGACCTTGTCTACACTAGCGAGCTTACAGCAGCACAGCTGTCCTGATGCAACTGCGTGGCTCTAAGATCGCTCATGTAGCCGTTATATGTCGACGGGAGACATAATAAAACCACCTCCACGAGCAGCGGTAGCTATGTCAGCAGCAGCAGGTCTCCCGCCGACACAGTGCTGTCCACAGCAGCGCTTCTGTCAGTGTAACTTAAGTTGCTCAGAGGTGTGTTTTTTCCACACCCCTAAACGACGTAAGTTATACCAACAAAAATGGTAGTATAGACAAGCTCTAGGTTTTTATTTTCCCCTCAGCATAATGTACAATATTAGAAATATAAAAAGACTCAGTTTTAAGAAATAAAGTCACATCACTATTTTAACAGAGTCTTGAAAGTCACCAGAATGAATTCAACAGAAAAGGAATTATCTGGTCACATTTTTTCCATGCCAGGGTAAGTAGCAATCAGTAATGTTAGACTGAACAATCTCAAATGCAGAGATGGCTTCCCTATACAACTGGAGTTAACCTGTTCTTCTCTGTTGATGCAAAAAACAGAGAGCCTGATTATCTGTTAGCGTCATTTGAAAAATGCTTGACATTTTGATACTTTGATATACCAAGGTCTCAAACTCTGAAGTGGAAATGTGACCCTTCTCATACTTCCACAATCACAACTATAATTGGGAGAATAATGGATTACTTTTAGGTTTGCTGGCAAGACCAAACCATTGGGGAAAAAAAGATGAGTTTTGGGTCAAACAATTTTTTTAATTAAATATTTTCAGCAAATCGAGAAGTTGAAAAAACTGTTTTGCATCAAACAAAATGTTTCATTTTGATTTTGAGTATTTAACATTTTTAATTTTTTAAAAATTAAATTAAAGGAAATTTCAAAACAAGAAGTCATTTTGAATGAAAAAATTCAAAACAGTTCAATTGCAAAAAATGTCTAAATTAAATTGTTTGTTTGTTTAATTTTTCACTGACCAAAACAAACAATACATGGAAATCTATGAATTTGGGGACTATTTCAGCATTGCCAAATCTGTATTTTTCACTTAAAAATGTTTTGGTCAAAAACGTGCATCAAGTTCCAATCAAAAGACTGTGAGAAGCCCATGTTACATTAAGGTCCACTGGGGAAGCAGTAAATTAAGGTTTGGGTTTTTTAAATCTTTGTGAATGATTAAGAATAGTACAGATTTTTCTAAAATTCACCCCAGTTTTGAAAGACAAGGAGTGACAAAGATCTACAAATCAGAGTAATAACTGCCAGAATTACTTTCTTAAAAGTACCAATTTCATAAGGAAAATACTGTGCATTTGAGTTACCGCTGTCGGTGGCTGCGTTGGCAGCAGCGCAGGCCTGTGATCCTTCATTCTTCCCCTTTCATTGTTGTCTCTTCTTTGTTCTCCCATTCCATGACACATTATGGAACCTCCTCTCCTCCCTCCTCTCCTTGAGCCGTAGCGTCCCTGTTTAAGCTGTCTTTCCCTTTCTTCAAATTCAAATAACGCTGCTTTGGCTTCTGCTGAGAGTTCTGTTATATGGGAAAAATGCATATGTTAGGTATTTGCGGTGAGGATTAGAAAGGACACCATTATAAGTAGAGAAAAGTGTCACTACAACCAAGATAAAATTTGCAGGCTCTTTGATCACCTTAAGGTGGCAATGGCATGTTAACATTTCATTAAAGCAAAATCAATGTTTTTCTTTTTGTGTATTTGTATCTGCTGCAAAGGTAAACATGTAGTGGCAGGTTAATGAAACTAACACGGAGGAAAATGTTATTTTACTATTGAAGTCTGCCTTACATTTGTTGCTTGTTGTTGAAGAAGTTTGTTATGTGAAAGGAACTAAACTGCCAGCACTGGTAACTTAATTCTCTGTTTATCCACAGAAAAGGCATACAGAAAAGAAAGCATCAGGAAACACTACAGCAAAGGTTATGCATAAGCATAGTTTTCAAATGCTTCACCTTCTGTTCTGTGCATTTGTCTTATGTCAAAGACCTTTTTTGAACATATTCAGCTAATGCCATTTTTGAGAAATATGAAAACTAAATAATACACACATTCTTATGCCATTTATTTTCCTGCATATGTGGCTCAAAAAAAGGGATGAACTTTACAGGGGACAAACAAAGACTAAACACATACTATAGATTTTGGGCCCATCTACAACTGAGAACCTGGTTACAACAGTTGCCCCCAGTTTGTTTATAATGTGGCTAAATGTTGCAGAGTAGATGATACTCTACTAGGACCTGGAACTAAGTTAAAACCCAAGGCAATGCCCTTAACCGGGATAACTATGAGTCAGGGGACTAAATAACAGTGGAAGTGTGGACTAACATACAAAGTCTGTACTAAATATTAGGACATAGAGCGAAGGTTTCACCAGCAGCATGCACCAGGCAATACTTTATATGTTGTACATTTTAATGGGGTCCAGTTAGTGACGCTTAACTAAAATATCACTAATAATAATACGGTGCTGCTTTTGAAACGGACTCTTCCCTTTATCTTGTTAACTGTGCAAACTTAACACCATTAGACTATGTATTTGCTGGACGCTGAAATGAACTTACGAATCCCCCTTTTTTTAAATAAAAAGAAATAATCCATGTTTAATGTTACAATTTAAAGGGACAGCATCAAGATAGTCACATTTCTGTATGAAACATTTTTCTCAACTGGTATTACAAATAATACCTAAAATTGAAAGTTTAGAGAGAAAAATGTTTAGTTTGCATGTCAAAGCATGCTGGGTATAAGTCAGTTTTACTGCTCCTACTGAGTCATTTTTCCATGTTGTATGGGTCTTTCACATAAACATGGGGAGAAAAATCTAAAAGTAAGAATGTGACAAAAATGGCAGGTGATGTAATAGCCAAAGCTACTTAAATCACTGTTTTAAACTTACTTATGAGTGATCTCATTAAGCTTTCAAGTTCACAGCTGATTGAGGCATGCATGTGTGTATGTGTGGGAGGAACAGAAGGAACCTGCTGCTATTCTTATTTGGGTGGAGATATTTTGCGTGTTTGGATTGTGAAGGCTGTATATTTGCAACAGAAAAGATAACTAGTGGCCTAATATTTTAGGAGGCCCTTAAAAAAGGGTTTAGAACTTGACGAGGATTACAAAAAGTGGCAAAAACTGCAGACACCCTAACATTCATTATACATTTGCACAGAGTTGTTGCCAGTTGCTGATGAGACGATGGAGCCCGGTGGACATGAAGGAAAAGTTGGATGACTTGATGGTGTATGCTTCTACTAGTCAGCTACAACCATGTTAAAAGTTCCAGCAATACCCTAAGCAGCAGCGGTTCCTCTTCTTACCCAGCACCTGGCTTTGGGAGAACAGCAGCCCTGTCACAATCAAGGAGAATGTGCAAGGTGATTTTAAAAAGGGGGCAGGACTTCAACCTTGCTAAAATCTTAATATGCTACTAAAGATGCTCACCAATGATTTTAAAAAGTGCTTCTCGAAACCTTTCCCCAGCCACTTAACCCTCATACAAGAAGAGGGTTGCTGGGAGCAGTTGCAAAGGTTTGGGAAGCTGACAGCAGCCCTTCACCAAATGGAATAGATTATGGAAGGAAGGACAAACTGCATTGGACACGTTATTGCCAGGTAGTTTCCAGATGAATTAATGAAGTTCTGATCGAGTTAAAATCACATCCCTTGTCTCTCATCTTTCTTCCTGTGCGTCCAGGATAATGCCCATGCTATGTTTCAAGGTTCAAATTTCAGTTGTGTTGGTCTCCAAAAAAGTGGTCAAACTGAGGAAAAGGAGAAGTGTCTAAACTGTAGAGGAAGCTATTATTTCCACACAATGAACTAAAAAACCATAATAGATGACAAATGTATTTTAGGTCACATACGCACAGACAACTTGCTCAATTTTTCAGCCAACAAATACAGTTCCGTAGAATTATGAGTGTAAAAACAGGGTTATAACGGGTACAGTTCTGCAACAAACTGCAGCAGGTGCTGCGACACATGTACTATGAGGATGGTGATTATTTGGATATGATTTTGTTTACTTCATTGCAGTTTAGAAACATTTAACAAATTTTTGATTGTGGGACTATGGAAGCACTTTATGAACTCAGCAGAGATATTAAGTGTTTTAATTCTCTTTCCTAAAAGAACAAAGAAATCAACCTGAGGTTCAAACTTTATGCCCCAGCCCCGCAAACGTGCATCTGCATGGTATCGCACTGCAGTCAATAAGGGCCTCTTTTCATGTACAGTGCTGCAGCTTGCCACCGTTGCACTTTAGTGAAGATGCTACTATGCTTACGGGAGAGCTTCTGCTGTCATCATAGTTAATCCATCTCCCCGAGAGGTGGTAGCTATGTCAGCGGGAGAAGCTCTTCCACTGATATAGGGATATCTACAGAAGGGTTAGGTCAGTATAATTATGTTGCTCAGGGGTGTGGATTATTCACACCCTGGAGCGACAGTTATACTGATAGAAGTCTGTAGTGTTGGCCTGGCCTAAGACTCCACACAATGGAAGAGTACACTATTTGTACATTTATGTGGCGGTTCAGAGCCCTAAACACTCAAAAGTCATATAATGCAAAAGTTAAGGTTCTCACAGTATCCTTCATTCATCCTGTATGCATGCACAGAATATTTTGGAACAATGCCGATAAACATACTGTAAATTACCATGGGAATAATTCTGTTTTATACACATATGCACAACATGAACTGTCTTCAGCTGGAGTGCCATGGATGTATCAGAGGGAGAAACTGGGTGCTATGTATGCGTTGGTGATGGGACAAGGTTAAATTGTGACATTTTGCGTATTTTGTGATTTGAGCACTTAGACGTGTAACCTTATTACATTACATGTTTCTGCATGGGTGTGAGAGAAAGGGCAACAAATTTAATTAAACATTGATATTTCAGACCAAAAACTCAGTATATTCAAAGTGAGATGTTATACCAAGAGTAAATAGACTACATTGTACATATTATTGCTGACATCAGCATCAGTATAGCATCACTAATAGTTCCACCTGCTTTGTGTATGACTTTCCATAAGTGTGGAAGCCATACTGTTTTTTTTTTTTTTAAATCAGGCCTTGAGGGTGGAGTTCCTGGGAAGAGTAGGAGACCGGAGCAGAGCTGCTTTGAAGTATGCTGTTGGGTTTTGATTGTACCAGGCCAAATAAGGTAACTATCTCCCCCACTCTTTCCTTAAAGAGGAAATGTATACAAGTCTGTTGTATACATCCATCCATAATGTAAATTCTATACAGCCAGTCAATAATTCTACATGGTAATAATGAGTAAATAAAAAGCTTTATTTAAAAGGATGAATTCAGTATTCTCAGAAACTTATTTTATATCTTTTCCTTAACATGTCTCCCTAAAATCTTTTCAAAACCACCTATTACATTCTTTGTTAAAAAAAACCCACACACACTCACATATTTAGGAAAAGTTTCAACACCATTCATGAGAGAATAATTTTTATCTTTTATATATTTATTTTCCCAGCACACATTCTAATCTTGACTACACGGTTCTCTCTCTCATACACATACACAGTTAATGTAGTGAATCAGCAATTATTTTTCTAGTGGCTCTAAGTGTCAAGATTAATTTCACTACCCCTGGTAATAAAATGGTTTCAAATGACATCTTTAATCAGCAAGTAAGAATGCTTCCCTCCAATAGAGACAAGCTGTCACAAAAGGTCACCAAAATGTGACAGGATGGAAATTACGTTTGTAACTTCAACTGAAATGTTAATTTCTCTTTAAGTGTTTTCTCAACTATGTCCAGATTTTAAAGTAAAGAGATGTAGCTATGCAACTAAGTTTCATTTTTAAATCAGTAATATCCATTAACAGTAATCCCAAGAGCAGGGCTGATATTTATATGCAAATGACAAATTTTGCATTGCTGTTAGTGTAACAGCTAGAGTATCAGTTACTGTATGTCCTTTCATTAACAAAAACAAAAATTAAACAAATCACATTTACAGAAACTGTTCTAACAAAAGCAACTGGCAAAAAATACAAAAATAGAATTAACCAAATGTCATTTATTTTAGTTCATATTTGGATAGTAATTTTACCTTGTTTTGCTTGTATCTGAGCCATATATCAAGTAACTCAACAACTTGACAAAAACTGTAATATAAAAGCACTGTTTCCCTTTAAGCTTTTGCCTTAAGCATTCACAGTTGTTACAAAACCACCTGGATACACTTAAATCTGTTTACAGCTGCCATTTACCTTAATACTAGGCAGCTATATACCAATTCTGTGCCAGGGTTTACATCAGTTTAACAAATTTCATTAAAAAAAATCACTTTAGTTGAGCCAGTGACACACTTGTGTGTAGATAAGGCATACACATCTGAGGGTACTTTGTGCATACGTATCACATCTCACTCATCTCTATACCCTTTATGCATTATTATTTGAGTGCCTTGGTGTGAAGCCCCTCTGGAAAGCTCGTCCCATCCTAGTCAGGATGCATTCATCATTCTATAATAATGTGGATTGGAAGTCTTTCCCTAATTAAAGATTTTGCCTGAAATACCAAAACAAGCATGATTCAATAAGAGTCAATAAGATTCAATAAGAGTCTTCCCCTGACTTGAAACTATCGAAATCTCAGGGTCCACTGAGGTATGACATGGATCACATGCCATGAATTTTGTTGTACCAATCAGGCCAACATCAGTAGCCCAGTCCTTGCTGACAGGATTTGTCGTAGTGAATAAACTTCTGGAATAAAAACTTTCCTTCTTTCTTCAATAGCATGAACTCAATTACTTTTTGCCAAGAATCAAATTTCTTGCAGCATTATTCCTCTTACTGTTGAACTGTAGAGGAATCTCAAGAAGGGCAATTTGAAGCAAGATCTGTTGCCTTGCTGGATCTTAGGTAACTGGTGTTTATTGAAGGTAAAAAGGCTCTTAATCTCCCACCATAAAAATGCTCTCTGAAGAAAGCACTGGCCATCTAGCTACTTGTTATGAGACCTTTCAAAAAACTTGGAGGTTTAGGACACTGGCTTTCTTTGGAAGGAAAGCAAAAGCAGCCTGATTATTGAATTCAGCCCTAGCTATGTAGGCTAACTTCCAGGCTGAGGCCGTTCCCTTGACACCTTCTTTGTCTGAAGAGGGACCAGCCATCCTATAGAAAGTCTTTATGAAGATCTGATGAGTGCAGCCATACATATCTGCAAGCATCAGTGTCAGCACCATCTGCTCTCAATGCCTTAAAGACCAACGGTATCTGATAAGCTACCTCCATTCCCTCTCGGGTTAGCTGCTTCATACCTTGACTCTCTTCAGGAAGACATCCAAACCTTTTTCCACAGTTTGAATTGATACTTAGTTTCTGCAGTAGAACTCTGAGCACTTTGCAACGGCAAATACTTCTTCCAAAGGTGTTCCAGCATCTGTATCGTCATCATCATGGACTGCCATATTTTGAATCTGGGCAGTCTTGATTCTAGATCATTGTGTGTTAGCATTTAACCCCAGTAGTACCATGCACTTCTGGCATCAGATGCTGGTATTGATTGTGGCATCAATATATACTAAAAGTGTTGCCATTATCCGACATGCAACGTAAGCAGAGGCTTCAGTGATCCCCAACTGACAAGGGATTTTTTTATATCACAATATCAAATATTTCAGCATCCAGAGCATAAAAAGATTTGGTGAAATGAACCCCTCTCCAAGATACCTCACTGTGACTTTATTTGGACAGATGGACTAAAACTGGGCAAATAAGGGGAAGCCGAAAATCAATTTATAATTTTTTCACTGAAATCGCACATAACGTCACAACAGTTTATTAGCTAATTGATTAAAAAGTCTTATTAGGATTAAGCACATAATGGCTTTCCCACTTCAGTGCTGAAACACGTGCCAAATATACATTCAGTGCAGCTGGATATATGCTGTGTGCCAGCGTACCATAGCAAGTTGCTTTCAACTAGTGTGATGTTTACTATAACTGTAAGCCTTACACCAAGCATGAAAATCTGAGGGGGTCATTTAAAAGGTGGAAATACTAAAACAGTAGTGGAATTTTTCCACTGTATAGCCAATTGTTGTTTAAAGGCATAGGTGCTGGAACTAAGGATGCTGCAGCACCCCCTGATTTGAAGTGGTTTACGTTATATACAGGATTTTCAGTTTGGTTCAATGGCTCACAGCACTCCCACTATAAAAATTGTTCCAGCACCCCTGTTTAAAGAACAGCCAGGTTTAAGGAATCTGAAAAGCTTCCATTAATATACATTGCATTGGCTTTTGAAAAAGCATATATTTTTTCTGATATTCTGAAGGAGATGGAGAACTAAAGCTACTAGGAAAACAAGCTGCAGAAGACTGGACAGCTTGGATATAGACAAGCAGAGTCTATGGCTGACTACATTCTTTTACCTTAAGAATGACATTTATTGGTTAATAGGGTTTAAAGTAATCCAATCTTTTCCTTTCTTTTATTATAGTCTTTTATTCTAATCCATTGCCACAGAATCTTACCCAAAGTTTCTGGAATGTTTCTTCTCTCTCTCGTTATGTCTGAGAGCCTAATGATTGTTCCTTCTTTTCGTTCAGTTTTGAAACGTAGTCGTCCAGATTCTTCATCCTCCTCCTCCTCTTCATCAGATTCTTCTTTTGTTTCCTCCTGAAGTTCCAAAGTTTCAATAGCTGCCTGCATCATAAGAGAAAAAGACAGGTACAAACTAACGCTGTCTGAGAGAGATTTTCAACATGCTAAAAATATTACCATTTTGGAAAGAATCTTTGTCAAGGTAGGAAACAAAACAAAAACAAATCCATGTCTTGTATAAGGGCTCCATTGCCTGTACCTTTCTGGTATTATAAAGAATTCTTGTGCACCATTTGGGGACAGCAGGTGATTCACCATATCTTATAGGTTTGTTTGGCTACAATATACAGTAGCTACATATCTCAGGTATAATTGATTTCTGTAAATCTTTTCTAGCCAAACTCTTGGAACATATCTTGTATTGTTATTACAATGCTTAGGACGGTATTTTGAATATCCTATCAGAACCAAATCTGATTAGTCCACAGCTTTAAAACCGCATCAGATATCCTGTGATGACATGTAGAAGAATGACTATTCCATAGTTTCAGGATTTGTATACCATCTGTTTGGATTATTCAAAAAACATTAAAAGAATAAATTAATTATTCTTAGTGTTTATGACTCAGAGCAATTGTCAATAACATGAAAGAATAAAGACTAGGTAATTCACAATTTCTAAATTATATTTCTTTGATTAGGTACAGTTTTACTTGTCTTGAGAAAATATTCTAGTGGAAATGAAGTTTAAATTGAGCAGTTTCTCATCTCATCAAAAGAATGTACTGTTATGCAGTACCCAATTTTAATATACTAAATCTGCACACTAGAACGTTATGCCCTTGTTCTCAAGTCAAATTTGAGATCTTCTTGTGGGAGCAAACCTTTATTATTCACAGAAAACCATGTCCCAAGTGTCAGTGTGTCTCTCCAGCCTGTCTAACCTCCACCCAGTCCTCCCACCCCAACCCCAAAAAATTTTTTCCTGACCTAGGATGGTGGACAGAAAGTTAAGAATGTTACATTCAGCTTAAATTTGATTTATAGTTTGAAATTTAAAATATTATAATATAGCATTATTTGCCATGAAAGATTGGGATTGGGGTGTTTTTTACATACTAGCAGTTCGATTCCTGATTTATTGGGTCTCACACATACAGTTTTTAGTTCTTTTTAGAGTCAACACATGAACTATGACATTTTTTTCTGTTTGGTGAATACAGAAAGAACATACTAAAGCAAAACATGATTGTCTCTTCTAAATTTGGGCGCTTAAAGTAGTAATTAATAGAAAGGAGGCAAGGCAGGAATGCATAGGAGCCAGTTAGCTCCACAGGCAACACACATCAAGCTTAATGTCCTCACCGCAACTGAATGCGATGACTGTCTAGGCAACAGGAAGATCAGGATGGAGCTCCTTTAAGGGTCCCTACTACATCTGGATTACAAGGAAATAGAAGATGGGGGGACAGACTTCTCTGAGTGGAGCCAAGTAGGGACAAGGAAATGGCCTCTGGCCCATCACATGCACCAGGAGGAGGAGAATATATTTACACACCATGCATGCCGGACAAAACTCTTACCCATCAATCACCAATCATCAGCACCCTCCTCCGACCCATGGGGTCAGAGCAGGACCACGTTTTATGATCTGCTTTGGACTTTCCCTATTCCCCTTTTTTCTTTTAGGGCTGGGAAGGAATTTTTTTCTCACCACTAGACTGGCTGAGGTGGGGGGGCGGGGGTTTGCCTTCCCCAAAAAGATCAGGGATACAGTGAGATAGATACAGAGATCAGGTCAAGATATTGCAGCTAAGTAGGTAGCAAGTGCGGTAGGTGTCCAGTGCAAGTATCCAGTACAGAGGGGATATGATTCCCCAATAAACAGGAGTTGGAAGTGGATTTAGGAGGAGGCATCCCCTAAGAAAGCCAGAAAAAAGTGCTGTGGGGCTGATAACATCTGGTATAGTCGGGAAACAACCCCTCCATTTTTCCAGGTCCCTTAGTCTTCATACATGGGGAGGGTTGTTAGGCTGATGGCAACCCTTCCAAAGAGATGGATATGATTAAGAGAAGAATTAATGATGACCTGCACTACGGAATTTATTGTTGGGTATTTCCAGGTATGTTAATTTAGTAAAGTTGTAGCCAAATTAAACCACATCTGTTGCATCTTGTTTTTCTTTTTACATTGCCTTGACGAGTCATTTTCTTGTGATTTAAGTAGGGAAGGCACAGGGGATCTCTGTAAAACTCTGTAGCCCAGGCCCAAATGCTTGTGTTTTTTAAAAAAAATAGAGTACCTAGAATCTGGATGGATAAGCTCACAGGGTGATTCTTACCTCAAAAGGTAGCAATGAATGCTAAAACTATCAAGATAGTCTTATAAAGAAACAGGAAATGAAAAGAAACCGGATCTTTGCTCTGTTTAACAGCAATGATCTGATTGCTCAACTGTTATTGGCTCTCTTATGGGGATAAAAGTCACTTTGAATTTCCTCTCTCTACTTTCTGGTAAGAGGTAATATAACGCAATGTCTGGGCTCACCCAAGCACTGTAAAACTCCTGTTACCTATTAAACTTAGGCATTTCTACTAATGATTGTGGCCTAAATTTTCAACAATAGAAACTTAAAGCTAGGCTCCCCAAGTCTATACTTAGGCACCTACGGGTGGGATTTTCAAAAGCACCTAAGTGACTTGGCAGCACAAGTCTCATTGACATCAATTTTCCCTCCCTCATGTCTTTTCCTACCTGACATGTTTTCCCTGCCACTGTTTTTACAGAAATAGGCCTCAATCATGCAATCTGATCCATTTACAGGAACCCGTACCCCTGAGACTCCACGTGGGCATGCTCATGAATCAGATTGCCACAGCTGTATTTAAATATTTTGGAATGAAATATGAAGGTTTGTAGAATTTTAATAAACTAAACAAAGACGTATCTATTGAAAAACTTCCAAGTTTACAAAATTGTCCATTAGTAAAAAATACAAATTATTAACAAAAATCATACCATGAGAAACACACGAGACAATTATACATATTTTCTGTGAAAAATGAATGCGTCTCAATTGTATTTTATAGACGCATTATCTAATCTTTGCTTACTTTCCATGCTCTGTACTTTTTTGTAGTTTTTTTGGTCTTATTCACTTTTTGTTTGTACAATGCCAAACCCACCTATAGCACTATATGAAAAACCATGCACACAAATGTTATCAAACACAAGAAGAATACAAAAAGCTAATGGAGGAGAAGGGAAGAAATAAGGGAAGCCAGTGTGTGAGATTTAACCAGCTGACCCATATCCAAACCTTATTATAGATATTGTTGGGGGAGATACATTAGTTGTGATAGTAACACAAATATGTTGATAATCAGCCACACATTCCCCATGTATAGCTCTAAGAAGGGTTACTGAAATTAATAATGAATCTACATCCCATTTGCTCTTCTCAAAAGACTTTTTTCAATTTTGCTACAGTTTTTGTAGTAGGGAATAATTTATGTTTAACCAACTATAACTGGAATTTCTTTAGCTTTTCAAAACAGGTTGAGCTGTTTCACGAGAAGATGAACAAACACAAAAATGTTTTTCAGACTACATGAATACATGAAGTATAACCCAGAACACAAGTGAAGACGTGTGGAGTTACAGCAGAATTTTGGAGTGAAATTAATAGATTCTAGGACTTTATACCAAAAGATTTTATTGAGCACGCTCTAACCATGTACACCTTTATGTGTCCTTAAATAGTCGTTTAATTCTTGTGTGTGAGGCCAGTTGACTAGTCTGCTCAGCTCAGGGTTGCTTAACAGTTCCCAACCTACATGAAAGAAAGCAGCATCCAGACAACATCAATGATTCTCTCCTGTAAAGGCCCACACAATTTGAAAGGGCTTTCCTCAGCCCATGCTCAAACTGTATACAGCTCTCGAATACTTCAGGAGAGTCCAAAGCGTGAAGATGGCCATTTCCTCAGCCAAACCTCCAAATTGTACAAACAGCAGCTTTTTTTCAACCAAGTTCCAAGTCCATAAAAGACAACTTTCTACATCCAAATCCCTCTCCAAAAAGTTAAAATGGAACGGTGACCCATGGCCTCCATCCAGTCCAGCTCAGCTCTCTTCTCCCCAGGAAGCAAGGCAATTCATTCAGCAGCTCTTCCCCAGAACATATAGTTAGGTCATAGATCTCAGCAACACCTTTCCTATATCTAGTCTTCACAAGACAGCAGGGGTGGAAGCAGGGGTGAGAAATCCCAACTTCTTTATGCTTCCCTCTCAGTGAGCCCCAGATGAAGGACTCTCCCCTCCTCAATCAGCAGCTCTAATTATGTCTCCAAGATAGTGCCAGCTTTTCCTTTTGAGGTCTGTGAACCCTTTCCTAGCATTATGTGGGGTACACATAACAAATAATAGATATAATTATTCTATATTACATTAATATCTAGAGGCCCCAACCAAGATCAGGGCCCCATTTGCTAGGTACCATACAAACTGAACTGGATTGGCACCTTGCAATCCAGCTTGAATAAGGAGCAGTACCATAGCCTTGTTCCCCAGAAGCAGGGCAGGGACTAAACTGGGACTTAAGAGTCACAATTCAGTCCTGCTTCCCCTTTGCTCTAAGGGCATAAGGAAGCTCCTGTCACTCCCTTACTCCCCTGTGGAACCGTGGAGCTGGGCTCATGACTGCATTGTAAGAGACAGTCCCTGCCACAAAGAGCTTACAGTCTATATACACGAGTCAAAGAGAACGCTATCCCCATTTTCTAGGTAAGGGAATGAAGGCAGAAAGACTACACCTACCCCTGTCAATTTGCAAATATGTGTTTCAAATGTGTTTCAAATACTTATTTTATAAATTCTTGATGGTGGCATATATAAATGTAAGATTTTGGAACTGGATCATTCTGGTGCAGAGCTTCATCAACTCTTCATGGATTTTTTTTAAGATTCCCTTCTAGTGTATAAGAGACAGATTTTAGTCTTTGGGGCAAAGCATCTACAAACTTGAGCATAAGTCCTGAGAGGAGATCAAGTTTGTAAACTTTACTCTACACAATGAGATCATCTGAGAGTAAAGCAATTTCTTGTGCCAGAAGGTTGAGACTTTGGAACTTAGCGTTATGCAGCACTTCTGCATGAAAAATTCTCTTGCTTAATGTTTGTATTGTTCATATTTTAATCACATCACCTAATATATGGTTTAAAGGGTCCAGCAAGTTAAGTTATACAAAGAGAAGCCTTCTATACCCTTTAGCATGTGCCCATGAGATTCACGAGGGGTTCCATTTATAATGTTGGCTGTAGGGTTGTTAACTTATTATTGTGTTCCATTATTTTACACGTAATCAGATTTTTTTTTTTTTTTTTTTTTTTACAGAAACAGATTACTGTAAAACTACTTTTCAAAATGTGGAATTGATGAGTAATCTGGGTTTTTTGGGTTTGGATATGTGACCCTTGCCAAACCACTCTTAGGTTCTGGCCTAAGTATTCCAGAACAGAGAAAGTCCAGCTTAGATCAGCAATCCACACTTGGCAGCAGGCTGACATCTTTGATTATTGCAGCCTGGACTTCAAACTTGCAACTCCTCACAAACAATTCTGGGAGCTCTCCAGGAAAGGGTTGGTGAAGAATTGCAATTTAATCATTGCCAGTACAAATATCCTCCAGTTTTGGACGGATGAATACAGAACAGGCCAAAAAGTCTAATATTCAAGGAAATTCATGTACGCACCAAAAAAACCTTTTGTCAACCTCATTGTCAAATTCAAGATGAGGAATTCTTCCAGTTTGACTGATATGGATTCATCCACGCATAGTGAAGAAATCTTTCAGCTCCTCAGGAAAAGGAATAAAAGCCTTTGTGTGCTCAAGTAACCCATGTTTCTTACCCCAATTTATTTATTTTTTTAAAATCATACCACCACTCTTATTTCCACTGCTAATTAGTCATATTTAGCACTAGTGGCAGGGTGCAGACACCCTTGAGAAACTGGCTTACTGATGCCCAACCTGAGAGTTTGTTTTTGTGTGTTTTTCAAAGGAGTCACAGACTATCATTGTTTTTAAAGTTACATGCCTTTGTATCAAGAAAAGAAACTCATATCAATTTGAAGCAGAATTTAGACATATAAATACTAATCACCAACATGATTGGAAAAATGAAGTAAAAGGTGACTTATGAGTTCTAATTTGGGAAGGAAGGTCACATTCTGAATAATATGGTAAAAGCAGTCAATAATATTACTTCTACAGAAATACAGTAACACGTAAGAGATTACACTCAAAGTAACTATCAACATTATTTGGCTGCTTGATGTCATGACATCTGGATATTGGACTGTGCATACTTTAAGACAATGATACGCAGACTAAGGGTTGTGAGCCGCAAGTGGCTCTTTAATGTGCCTCCTCTGGCTCCTTGCAGCACGTGATGTGATATTAAAACACTGATTTAATTATCAGCCAGTCTAAGTTATTAGAGAGAGAAACTAAATATTTCATGTCATATGGTTTAAATTCAAAAATATAGTACTATAATAAACGAAACATTGAATTCACAATACTGTGGCTTTTTTGGGTAACGCTGATGGCTAATTTGGCTCCCGAATCACTGAGGTCTGAATATGACTGCTTTAATGGAAAACAAACATTCTCTGAAGCAATATTTGTAGCTTGTCTCAGTGGAACGCTAGGCAGAAATTGTTTTTTATTAGACCGTAAGGGAAGTTTAAAAATTACAAGCCAAATTATACCAGCATATCACTCCGGATAAAGTAGAACTTCAGCGTTACGAACACCCCAGAAATGGAGGTTGTTCATAACTCTGAAACGTTCGTAACTCTGAACAAAACATTATGGTTCTTCCAAAAGTTTACAACTGAACATTGACTTAATACAGCTTTGAAACTTGACTATGCAGAAGGAAAATGCTGCTTTCCTTTTTTTTTTTTTTAGTAGTTTACGTTTAACACAGTACTGTACTGTATTTGCTTTTTTGTACTTGTGTCTCTCTGCTGCTGGCTGACTGCATACTTCCGGTTTCAAATGAGGTGTGTGGTTGATTGGTCAGTTTGTAACTCTGAGGTTCTACTGTACTCTCTCTCCTGTGTCAGTTAGCTATTGGCTTCAAACCCCCTCACAACACACACTCACAATCTTCTCTGTAGCTGTCCTCCATGCTTCCCCTCTTCCCTTCCTTTCCTCTTCTCTCATCTTATTTGGCTTACTCCCCTTCCTTCTACTTCCCCCTCCCTTCCTTGCTCTCCATTTAGCTAACTCTTAACAAAACCCCACAGAATTTTTTTTTTTAAATTAAGGAAATTGCATGAGATTTGCAAGCAATCACTGTGTTCCCTCTGTATGTTACAACCTTTCCTCTACCCTGAGTCAATCTTGTCTATTTAGATTGCAAGCTCTTCGGTGTAGGGACTTCTTACTCTATATTTACATATTGCCTAATAAAATGGTTCTTGGCTGGCCCCTGGGCACTACAGTACAAATAAACTATAGCAATATTTACTCCGTGTAAGCAAGGGGCACAAAGTTTGCCCAGGAAAGGTCTAGGTTTGGGGCGGGGAATTCGCTAGCCCATTAAAAATGTGAATGTACTTCTAGCTCTATAATATAGAAGAGTTGGATCTATAAATCCTTCACCACAGAGCAGTCTCTCTGAGTGGCATCTATCCAGTGAAAATTAATGAGATTCACTATTCATGGACAACTTGTAAAAGCCGGAGTCCAGTTTTGTATATTTGATGTCATATATTCAGTGATTCCTCATTTGCTTAGAGCAGCAAACATAACCCCACAAGCAAATATAAATAGGATATCCCTAGGCATGTTTAAAATACATTTCCAAAATATGACCTCTTATTCCCAAATTAAGTTCCTTGTGCCAACCCTCCTCCCATTTTAAATTAAGAAAGAATGCTAGGACAAAAAGGAAAACCCACTTTAGCAAAAGGAAATATACTTCCCTGTAATTAAAACTCAGTAAATGCAGAACTTTGAGACACCAAAAAACAAAAAAACTCCCTGTGAGAGCTGGAATTGTATTAGCTTTTTTAAGTCTGAAAAGTAACTGACAAGAGACATAATATTCTGGGTATACACTAGGGTCTTATGATAGTGACTCCTCCAAAAGTTCTAACTTTTTGAATTCTAGTCATGTGTTGAATCTCACATCTGTGGCTAGAAACCCAGGAGTGGGAATCTGTAGGGATTACTTCCAGAGAAATACAGTTGCAGTTTGTTTTTAGCAGCTCTCTTATCTTTTATACCAAATATATAATGGCATGTGCAGTGAAATTATTTTTTAAAACAAAATGAATGTTCATAGAATATTTATATACAGAGTTTACGGGTAATATGTATTTCAAGATAAAAGTTAATATATATTCTGATTTTATTCTTACAAGAGAGCATTAGATTTCATTCAAATTTATTTTGTGATAAGGAACTTCATGTAAATGGATTCTATCTTACTGGCAGGGGTATTTTATATCGTCCTTGGGGCAGGGATCATCTTTTTGTTCTGTGTTTGTACAGCACCTAGCACTGTGGGGGTCCTAGTCTATGAATAGTGCCGTTAGGCACACAATAACAAAAGCATATTACAATATAGTGATAATCTAAGTCAGGGGTAGCCAACCTATGGCACAGGTGCCAAAGGTGGCATGCGAGCTGATTTTCAGTGGCACTCACAGTCCCCGGGTCCTGGCCGCTCTGCATTTTAATTTAATTTTAAATGAAGCTTCTTAAACACTTTAAAAACCTTATTTACTTTACATACAACAATAGTTTAGTTATATATTATAGACTTATAGGAAGAGACCTTCTAAAAATGTTAAAATGTATTACTGGCACACGAAACCTTAAATTAGAGTGAATAAATGACCACTTCTGAAAGGTTGCTGACCCCTAAGTGTTTCCAAAAGATAACAAAACTCCAATTCAAAAAGCAAAGAAACCTCTAGTTTTGTGAGGACTGGCCACAAGCACAATGAGAGTAACATTTTGTCTGGGGTGGGCTACACTTCATGACTCAACAGTATTTCTGTCCCAAATCACTAACTAATTACCATGGACAGAATTATATGCATCCCCAAATGGAGGTGGAAGGATTATGCAGAGAAAAATAAATAATTATAATCCAAAACTTATTCTCCATCAACATAATGGAGATGTCTCCATCAACATGAAGCATTCAGTTGCTTCAGTGAATGAGAGCTTGAAGCTGGGGGTTCAGGTATCAGACCAACAGAGGTCAAAGCACAATACATCTATTATTCAAGCACATACATTAAACCACTAAAAATGTGGAAGGCTTAGCATTAATACTCCATGCCATGCTGGAGAGCCAAATTTAACTTCTGCTTTGTCACTCGGATATTGGCATTCTGCTAAACAGCAGAATCTCCAGATGCTATAGGAGCCACACTGATGAGCACAAGCAAGTTCTACTCAGCAGATTACAACCAGAAAGTGGGGCAATGATTGTGGGAGAGGAAAGGCAGGGGAAATGTAGCAGAAATGAATACTCCAGCTTTGTTCAGGAATGGGGAGAATCTCCATTCCCAGGGAGAGGAAGGATAGTAATGGGAAGGACAAATAAAACAATGTTTTCTTTACCTAAGAGGTGGATCTCAGTTACCAACACTTTTGGTCACATTGCATTTTCAAACTGATAATGAAGATCAAATACTGTTGACATTTTTGTCAATAGCGAGAACATAAACAGCTAAGATCACAGCCATATAACACCACACACCATGAATGTATTGATTCTCTTTTGAATAAAGGAACAGAGCTCATTAGTAAATTGCTTTTACTGAAAAACTGCAGGCAGGCAAGTCCTCAAATTATAAATCGGAAGCAGTCTGAAGTTTCTCTTTCAAAATATAGGCTACAGAGCAAGTACATTTTTAGTCAGTTTTAAGGTAGGTCAAAATTTGGGCGTACATAGGTTGACATCTGCTTTAAATCAATGACTAAAAAGAATCTCCAAGGATTTGAGCTGATGGAAAAAGTAGATAATAAAGTATATACAGGGTGCATATATGCAAGCTCACTAATTATGTCTTTTCTAGTTATACAATTTGTCTAATTTTCCCAGTGGATTCAAGCTGGTTAAATTTTTCTGCTGTTCCTGGAAAGGAGTCTAGGACATATTATGCCTAACAGCAAACCAACTCCTCTAAGGTCTCAAACTGTACACTCATGATGACTGATCTGATTTTTGCTTAGCCTCTGATTCTTCTTTAGCTGTCCAGAAGAATCTCTGAAAGAATTACTACTGAGATCATTTCCCCTCTATGAATTTATAACTTTGCAACAAATGTTGAAGTAGGCTCATATTGCACATAAGATGGAATCTGTTAGCATCAAAGTATTTACCCACAGCTACACCCTGTTGGTCCTAAAGAGAAAGGTTGTGCTTCACCAGGGTGCAAAGGACAATTTCTATTCTGACCTCCAGAATATTTAACAGTAAGAAAGAAAGCTGAAGAATTCAAGAGTTCCACGTGCTGAAAGATCTAGTTTCAAACTGTATGACGACTGGATGTTATGCGAGTTTGGAGACTGGCATTTTCGTTGTCCTGCTGAGGTCAAATTACCCAATACATTTTGGGTTTCTGCTCCACAACATTTTTTTTTTTTTTTTAATACTTGTCAAGGTGTTAATTACACACAATGGTCTGATTTAAGTAATAACATGATGGACTGTGCTTTCATCAGTTAATACACAGACCTTGGCTCTGGATAGTCAAAGTACAGCAGAGTACCAGAAGGAGGGTGTTTATAGGCCAACAAATGCACAAAATGAAGTATTACTAAATGGATCTATAAAACATTACTAAGACTTAATGTTTATTAAATATTAATCTACCAAAGATGATTATTCGAATGTAGTTTGTTTATTTGATACAACTAGAGACTGAAAAGTTCTAAAATTGAGTGAGGATACAAACAAAAATGCCACTTTTTGAGCCTCTTGGGGTTGAACTTGCTGATGGATTAGTACTCTGAAGAGGGAACCAAGGGCTCATCTACACAAATTGCTCCAGAGGCACAGCTGCGCCATTGTAGCACTTCAATGTAGACACTACCGACACCAATGGGAGAGGTTCTCCCATCAGCGTAGGTATTCCACTTTCCCAAGAGGCTAGATCGACCAAAGAATTCTTCCGAATTAGCACCATCTGCACCAGGTCAGGCTGGCTTAACTATATCCCTCAGAGGTGTGGATTTTCCACACTCCTAAGCAACATAGCTGGGTCAATCAAGCATTTTAGCATACACTAGACCCAAAATTTCACCTCAATGAGTATTCCAATAGATCCTATAAATTAAACTTTGGGATAACAGTAATACTGCAGCAGATTCCTGGGGAGGTGGCAGAAGACAAATCTCCTTACTACCCCCACCAGGAATCTGTTGCAAGTTAATGTTGTAGAGTCTGTACAATCCCTTCCTACTTTAGCTAGTGAGCAAATACCTGTGGATTTTTGGCATCAAGCCTCTGTCTAATTCTGCAAGAGGGGAACAAGGGACCTCACCTTCTTTCCTGATGGAAGAATTAAGAAAAAACTGCAAGGAGAAGCTTATAGAGTTTTCATACCCATGCACAAGATGCTCCCACATAAGGCACCAGATGGGTCTTTGTCTTTTTGACTTTCAATGACACTTAGGCTTCTAAATGCTTAAATTTCCTTTGAATATGGGACTTAGGGACTTTTGAAAATTTTACCATCTTGACCCCAATATATTTATGTGGGCAGGGAGGTGTCACATTATAGTTACTAGGGATATACAGTAGAACCTCAGCGTTACAAACACCTCAGGAATGGAGGTGGTTCGTAACTCTGAAAAAACATTATGGTTGTTCTTTCAAAAGGTTACAACTGAACATTGACTTAATACAGCTTTGAAACTTTACTATGCAGAAGAAAAATGCTGCTTTTAACCATCTTAATTTAAACGAAACGAGCATAGAAAGTTTCCTTACTTTGTCAAATCATTTTTTAACCCCCGCCCCCTTTTTTTTAATTTTTTTTTTTAGCTAGTTTACATCTAACAAGTACTGGTTTTTTTTAGTCTCTGCTGCCTGATTGTATACTTCAGGTTCCAAATGAGGTGTGGGGTTGACTGCTTAGTTCATAACTCTGATGTTCGTAACTCTGAGGTTCTACTGTATGTATAAGATCACAGATACCGTGTTGAATTATCATCATTCTCCCACCTAAAAACTCCAATTGTGTAAACATTAAAGAAAATACGGCCTTCACACTTATCTGTTGCCTTCGGGTTTTCAGAAAAAAAAAATTAAATCCAATAGTGTCATTAGAAAAAAGTGAACCCAGATGCTAGCAAAACTAGCAAAGGACAGTAAAACATTTCTGCAACATACCATCCATCCTAAAAACAAAGTGATGATATCACGAATTAATTGTTGGCATTTAGCCAGCTTGCAGCCAACTGGCATTAATTCTTAGCCAGCAATTTGAACAATTCTAAATTATTATAAATTCTGCAATAAGCAGCTGTTTCAAGATTTCTGTAAGATGCACTACATACCTCTTCCGATTCATTTGTAGGTGTTTGGGAATCAGCGACCTCCCCCAATTCCTCTTCAGCTACATATTCTTCCTGTTCTTGTTGTTCATTATATGACTGTATATAATCTTCATCCTAAAACAATTATAAAAGGAAGTTACAAGGAAGAGCCACATGTGTAAAAGTTCAGAACTATACATGTACAGATTATAGCAATTGAAAACAGGCTTCATCAAAATCCAGGCTATTACTGTGATTTTCTATTACACATGGCAGTTAATCTAGCAGGGTTTTTAGGACAGTTGTGGGTTTCAGAGTGGTAGCCGTGTTAGTCTCTATCAGCAAAAACAACAAGGAGTCCTTGTGGCACCTTAGAGACTAACAAATTTATTTGGGCATAAGCTTTTGTGGACTAGAACCCACTTCATCAGATGCATGGAGTGGGTTCTAGCCCACGAAAGCTTATGCCCAAATAAATTTGTTAGTCTCTAAGGTGCCACAAGGACTCCTCGTTGTTAGGAGAGTTGTAGTGCCTTTAATGCTACTGACAATATTATATTAACACCATTGTACAGCAACACAGATAACTAATATGGTGTGATCCCGCTGTTGCCACAACAAATAACCCATTAATTTCAGTGGGATGAGGATCACGCCCTTAGATTTTAAAAATTCTTTGGAGGGAAATCTGGAATATTTGCTTGTCTGAAGTGCCATCTGCCCCATGGCACTATATTGACAATATCCATCTTTATTTTAAAAATGAAAAAATAAAATATTACATTATTCTTTAAAAAGTTGTTCTACTAATTGTATATAGCTATTATTCATTTCTATGTAAGTGTTGTCTAAAAGGCCCAAACAAGGATCAAGCACCTATTATGCTAGATGCTGTACAAACATGAATAAAAAAAGAGAGCGAAGGACTTTCAGAATATGTCAGCCGATATTTTAAGCAGATTTTTTCCTTACTAAATGAATGAAGTTTAAACTGTGATTATGTAATATACTCACTTGCAATTAAAATCAGTACATGCTCTTCTGTATGCTGCTTAAAAGATATCAAATTATGCTTGTGACATTTTCTGAACTAACCTCCAATCTCTTTATTCAGATTTAGACAGTTCTCAGTTACAAAAAGGATGAATGAGCAGGACATCAATCACTTTGGAATATTAGCACCTTAAAGATGTCTTTAGCAGGTCAATAATCTTTTCACCTTGGAAGGACTTTATCAGATCTTGTCTAAAGCCTGGATAAAAGCTTTTGCATTAAGTACTTCTAACAATTGGCAGTGTATCTCCACCACACAAAGCTGTTTTCTTCCTTAAGGATACAACCCTCAAGGTCATGGTTCTCAACTGCCTTCCAGCATGACAAAGGAGCATTACCTACCGCCAAACAAGCTGTCAACACAAACTTTGTCACAGCCTAGATAAAGAAACTGGCAGACAGTGATAATAGGTCTAATTTCTTCCCCTCCCTAGGGAAGTAAACAGATTTCAAATCAGTCTAAAAAACGATGCACGTGAAGCAATGTGATCTTTGGAGATACAATAGAAAGAAACTCACTGGAAATTCATCTAGAGGTTCATTGATTTCAAGGTCTAGCACTTCATCATTGTAAATTTCTTCCTCTCCCTGTTCTTCCGCATATTCTATTTGGTCTTCTGTCAGCTCAGCATCATTGCCTTCATACTGTCCTTCCCCTGTGTACTCTTGAGAGTATACTTCAGGTTCATCCGATTTGTCATAAGCTATTTCGTCCTCCCCTTGGTCATATTCCGACTCATGTTCTATTGAATGATCATTAGCATTCTCAGAGAAGTCATATGATGTAACCATGCCAGATGTAGCATTAAGACTAACCGTGACACCTTGAGAACTGCAGTGGAAGGGGGGGAAAAAGATAAGATTCAGACCAAAGTTGAAAATATACCAATTGAGTACATTTGTGAGGATTTAGTACAATGGAGCAGACAAATACTTGTATTCTAACTTATTGAGCAAAAATATAGCTTGCACATCAACTTGACTGCATGCCATAAACTCATAATGCATACCGTACCACAGCTTATCACCAGCTGCAGATTATTTGACATGGGGAATCAAACCAACCAGATGGTCTAACAGGTCAGGCTGGCAGAAGTCCTGCACGGTAACCAAGCAGACTGGATTCAATTTTAATTCCCAGACTAACAAAAACACACAAAATGACTTCAACTGCATCTGCTTTCTAATGCCTCCAAGTAAGCTACTAAATCATTTTTTAATACTACATTAATATAGACAGGAAACAATCAATTTGAATTTAGATTGTTGTATTTATTGTGGTAGATTTAAGTTTTTATTCGGAGAAAAAAAATACAATTTATACAGTCAAGAACTGTCTTTTAAAGGTGACCTGTGGAGGTTTAAAAAAAATTCTCTTATGTCAATAACAGAATTTGTGTGAACCTAAAAACAGTATTAAAGAAATTATTTGAAAACTCCGATCCTTCTTATGAGCTAAGGTTAGAATTTAAGTTTTGATGTTTAATTTGCAACGATTGATAACAAAACCACCTAAAAAACAGTCAATCTCCAACTCGAGATTTGGTGAGAAAGTAGGAAAACAAATTGATTCACAAGTATGATGTTTTAAGTTGCATTTACTTGAAATGCACCATTACTGATCTGCTGAACATTTTGATTGAAAAATGTTTTTGGAAGGGTGTTGTACTTTTAAAAACTTTTTCCTTTCTCATGTTACAATTCTACAAGTTATCTTAAAAGGGACCTACTTCCTCAAAATTTGGGCCCACACGATCTAAACAGATTTGTAAGCTGTTTGCACACCAAATTGGCCCCAAACTGGAGGTCTTTTGAGTGGAAGTTGGAGGGAAAAGCAGCAAAAGCATTCACCCCATGGGTAACAGTAATACAGCTGCCAGAGATAGAAAAGTAAGAGTTCATATAAATCAAGGCTTATGCACAGCTAAAATGCTACCGTGGCGCGCTTCAGTGAAGACACCACGTATACAGACAGGAAGGGTTCTCCCATCGGTGCAGGTACTCATACACTGCCTACACCAGCGGTTGGATCTGATTTTACTCAATCTTAGGACAGACAACATTTTGTCTTCTAGAGTGAGCTTTCCAAGCTGTCAGATATATTGTATTGGACTATATGACCCCTTTAGCCTGTACCCTCAAACAGCTATAGTGAGTTAGGGACACACACCACCACAGAACATTCATGTGGCAGGGAGTGACTGTTCAGCTCTAAAGCCTTTGTACAAGTTTCAGTACTGCATGGTGCAAGAAGGGATGCAACAACACAGTCCTCAATTCAAATGTCATGCATTTGGAGCCACCCTCCACAGACTCAGAGGATGTCAGATAACTTCTTGAAGTTAAGGGGGCATTCCTGGGGTTCTGCAGGAGACATGGCTTACAATGGTGATGGAGGGGGGATGGAGAAACAGGACTTGTGCTGATATCAATGATTTAAAAACAAAAACCCGTTAACTGAAAGTTAAGATTCAATAGCTGAAATGTCTTATAGCTCATAAATTATATGCTTAAATGATGGGCTGAAAACAAATAATAAGCAATTTTAGGTCAAGCAATAATTTTAGGGATAGTTTTACAAACCACTGCAATTATAAGATTATAATTGCTTTCTCAGCCATAAATACAGTAGAAACATGTTTGATTTATACAAAAAAAATGTCATGGATATATCCATATACAAGGGAAAGCATTTCAAAGCAAATAATTCAGATACCATCTTATTCTGGCACATGGAAATTTTTGCAAGGATTGATTTTGATGAACAGGTTTTACTATATAGAATTACTCGTGCAATGATTACCTGAATATCTGGCATTCCTGATTCCTAGCACTCCATTAAAAGTCAGTGAGAATTCCTACTGGTTGCAGTGTAATTGTAGCTGTGCTGCTCCCCGGACATTGGAGAGACAAGGTGGGTGAGAGAACATCTTTTATTAGACCAACTTCTGTTGGGAAAGAGACAAGCTTCTGAGGGTATGTCTATACTGGCCGCGCTGTGATGTGGGCAGTGTAGTCACGCTTTATTGCCGGGTCAGAGCTCTCCCGGCGATAAAAAAATCACCACCCCGAAAGAGGGTTGTAGCTTTATTGCCAGCAGCACTGCTCCCAGCGATAAAGCACTGTCTATACTGGCGCTTTTCAGCACTCAAACTTTTGTTGCTAGGGGGGTGTTTTTTCACACCCCTGAACGACTAAAGTTTTAGCGCTGAAAGTGGCAGTGTAGAGACAGCCTGAGTTTGCAGAGCTCTTCTTCCAGTCCAAGAAAGGTACTCAGAGGGTCAACAGCTAAATACAAGGTTGAACAGATTGTTTTGCAACATGTATTAACTCATATGCTAGAGACCATTCAAGGTGAAGCGGACAGTTAACACTTTTGCAGTCATGGGACAAAGGAGGGCTAGTAGGTTACAGGAAACCTACATAACACCACCAAAAAGTGAGCCTGGGAGCTTAAATCTATAACTTTTCTAGACATTAGAAATCATGGACTCCTATTTGTCCTAGGAATGCAAAGGTATTAACTGCCCACTTCACCTTTAATTGTCTCTTGCAGCATGTGCTAACTCTTTATGCCTAACAATCTGTTTCATCTTGTATTTAGCTATGACACCTCAGAGCCTGGTCTACACTACAGGGTTAGGTCAACCTAGCCTTGCATCAACCTAGCTGTGGAAGCTTCTTCACTTAAATTTGGCTCCTGGCAATGGAAGTGTCTCTCTATGCCCATTTAGTAACACCACCTCCCTGAGCAGCGTAGAGTCAGGGTCAACGTGATTAGATTGATGCAGTGTCAGTGTAGACACAGCACTGCTCATGTTGACTGTTACTGGCCTTCAGGAGCCATCCCATAATGCTCCACATTGACAATACAAACGATACAAGTGCTCCTGGTAAGGACATGCACCACCAACATAAGGAGCCAAGTGTGCACACACACAAGCGATTTAATAATTATGATGGCTCCATGCTGACATAAGTTACGTCAACAAAATTTTGTAGCGTAGACATGGCCTGAGTAACTTCCCTGACCTGAAGGAGAGCTCAGACACAAGCTTTCAAGCTTACACATTCACCAACAGAAGTTGGTCCAACAAAAGCTATTACCTCACCCACCTTGTCTCCCTAATAACTTACCTATGTCATTTAGCAGCAACTTAGTGAAACATTAATACATAACATTTAGAAAACGAAGAACACATACCTGAAATTTTGTTCATCTTCATTGTCACTCTGTAGAAGATCATCATTCAGCTCTTCATCTGACAAGTCTGACTGATTCTATATTATAATAAAACAAGAACAAATGTTCATGACTTTTTTTAAAACACAGTATTTCTCAAACAAAAGCAAAGTAAAAGGTTCTCTAAACACTACAATAAAAGAATACTGGCAATAAGCAACATGTTGACAATGAAAAAGCCTGGTCAAATTTGATTGCTTTTTGAAAGAATTCTATAATCAGCTGATGAAAGGAATGGTGTAGAAGACAACATATCTAAATTTCAGTAAAAAGAAAAGGAGTACTTGTGGCACCTTAGAGACTAACAAATTTATCTGAGCATAAGCTTTCGTGAGCTACAGCTCACTTCATTGGATGCATTGATGAAGTGAGCTGTAGCTCACGAAAGCTTATGCTCAAATAAATTTTTTAGTCTCCAAGGTGCCACAAATACTCCTTTTCTTTTTGCGAATACAGACTAACACGGCTGCTACTCTGAAACCTAAATTTCAGTGAAGCATTCGATATAGTCTCTCATGAAAATTGGAAAATTCATTCCAATTGGCTTCGATTTCAACACTGCCACCGGGACTGAAAACTGGCTGAAGGACAAACTAAAGGTAATGATCAACCAGCAATGTAATGAGGCGGGGGAGGTGTTTAGAGGAGTATCAGAAGAGTTGGTATTAAGTGCCTTCTTATAAACAACTTAAATAATCTAGTAGCATGCCCCAAGGTGGGAGTGAACATCATGTTACTGCCATTTCTCGAGGATACTAACTAGGGAGAGACAAATAATTGGAAAGGATCTAGAGAGGTTAGAAATATGGACAAATAGGAAGGAGTTCAAAGAAGAGAAAGAAGTTACTCAGAATTATGTAATTTTTGCTAAAAGGAAAGGAGTACTTGTGGCACCTTAGAGACTAACCAATTTATTTGAGCATAAGCTTTCGTGAGCTACAGCGTATGCTCAAATAAATTGGTTAGTCTCTAAGGTGCCACAAGTACTCCTTTTCTTTTTGCGAATATAAACTAACACGGCTGTTACTCTGAAACCTGTAATTTTTGCTGCCATTCTCTGAACTGCTTCCAGTTTGCTAGCCGTGCTATCAACTGTTCTATTTATCTGTAACAATGAGTGACTAACTAAAAAGAGCTAACTACACATAGCTTGGCTAAGTGACAGTATTCCCATCCTCTCAAAGTAGTAAAAGCATTAAAAATTATACAAAGGTGGGTTTAGCTATAAGTAATGGGTTGAGATTAAGAAGAAACCAATTTAGGTTTAATATCAGTGAAATAACTTCCCAAAAGATTTGTTATTAGGCTGTTGAACAGTATCTCACAGAGTGGTGGGAGTCCTGCCACTTGAAAAATTTAAAATAAGACTGCACAAAGCACAACAATAGGTACTCCTGGGGGCATTCTGTGCCAAAAAATTAAAAATTCTGCGCACAATATTTTAAACCTCTGCAAATGTTATTTGTCGAAATAACACTACACAATCACACCAGTTTCAATTTTTTTGGTAATTCTTTTTTCAAAATACCTGTCAGCAAGTATGTCTGTAACAATACAGACACACACAAAAACTCCCCCAGGAGTAGAGAGTTAAAGAAACCCCTATGACAACCCAGTTCCTGTTTCTTTGTCCCCTTCCCTCCCCCACAGCCCAGCTGTGGGGCTCCTGCCCCCAGCCCAGACACACACCGCGAGTCCAGGGATCCAGAGGGAGAGAAACCTGATGCTCAGTCCCAGGCTTGCATGGAGTTTCTTGCACTCTGCCTTCTCCTTTCCTCAGGGCATGCTGAGAACTGCAGCTACCAAGAACTCTCTAGCTCCCTCCCCCTCCCCTTGGCAGTCTCTTCTATGTGCGAGATGGGGTCTGCAGGGTCCAGCAGCCCCTAGTGGCAGTTAACCGCACTGCAGCCCATTTCTGTGGGGAAAAGGAAATTCTGCACGCACTTAATTTCTGCAAAATTCTGCATTGCGCAGTGGTGCAGAATTCCCCCAGGAGTAAGTAGGTAACTTTGAAAAGAAATCCTGCATTGCCTGTATGATGGATTAGAATTTATTCATATTTGGATTAACATATTTGTCTAACTTTGACCATTCCGAGAGATGTTTTTTCACCAATTTATTATAGGAAGGATTTCCTATCTAGGTATTATTCCTACAGTCTTAAAAGAACTAACCACAAATGCCATCATGAATGGAATTAAACTAATATTTATGGTGAAAACCACTAAAAATGCACCCAAAGAGAGCCAGATTTGCCTGTGGTACTTGAGGTCTGTTTAACATGAAGTTATATCATAAAATCTATTCTCCAGCTGTGAGGAAAATGTTCAGAAAACAATTTCTCTTTTTAATTTTGTTTTCTTAGTATTTAACAGAGTAGCCTCCTCTTTTTCTATTTTCTCTTCCTATTCATAGAACCATAGGATATCAGGGTTGGAAGGGACCTCAGGAGTCCAACCCCCTGCTCAAAAGCAGGACCAATCCTCAACTAAATCATCCCAGCCAGGGCTTTGTCAAGCCTGACCCTGAAAACCTCTAAGGAAGGTGATTCCACCACCTCCCTAGGTAACCCATTTCAGTACTTCACCACCCTCCCAGTGAAAAAGTTTTTCCTAATATCCAACCTAATCTCCCCCACTGCAACGTGAGACCATTACTCCTTGTTCTGTCATCTGCTACCACAGAGAACAGTCTAGATCCATCCTCTTTGGAACCCCCTTTCAGGTAGTTGAAAGCAGCTATCAAATCCCCCCCTCATTCTTCTCTTCTGCAGACTTAATAATCCCAGTTCCCTCAGCCTCTCCTCATAAGTCATGTGCTCCAGCCCCCTAATCATTTTTGTTGCCCTCTGCTAGACTCTTTCCAATTTTTCCACATCTTTCTTGTGGTGTGGGGCCCAAAACTGGACAAAGTATTCCAGATGAGGCCTCACCAATGTCGAAAAGAGGAGAACGATCACGTCCCTCGTTCTGCTGGCAATGCTCCTACTTATACAGCCCAAAATGCCATTAGCCTTCTTGGCAACAAGGGCACACAGTTGACTCATATTCAGCTTCTCGTCCACTGTAACCACTAGGTCCTTTTCTGTAGAACTCCTGCCTAGCCGCTTGGTCCCTAGTCTGTAGCAGTGCATGGGATTCTTTCGTCCTAAGTTCAGGACTCTGCACTTGTCCTTGTTGAACCTCATCAGATTTCTTTTGGACCAAACCTCCAATTTGTCTAGGTCACTCTGAACCCTATCCCTACCCTCCAGCTATCTACCACTCCTCCCAGTTTAGTGTCCTCTGCAAACTTGCTGAGGGTGCAATCCATGCCATCCTCCAGATCGTTAATGAAGAGAAGCCCCACTCTCTCCAGCAGACAGAGTAAGCCTGCTGAAGCAAGTAAAATCTGTTTTTGGCCCATCACAGGAAGTTTGGTTTTGGGAATGGGTCTCCCTCTCTCTCTCTCCAGGAGTCAGAAGTCTGTGATGCAGGGACCCCTAGATGTCCAGTTCTTCTTGCAGCCCTCCATCTGGATCTGACCTTTCAGTACCATCTATCCCCCAGTAACTGACATTAGGGATTTTCCTACTGGGAGAAGGACAAAGCCATTGCCTAGTAGTTGTCCCATGCACAGAAAGAAGTGGGAGTGGCTATTAGCCCTGGCTGCTGCCTACCTTCCCCCTACCCTGTGCATGCATGCTTGATAGAGAAGAGCTGCAGTTCACTGGTTGTAGAAGCTGCACTGGTATCTCAGATTGGGAGGAATCAAGAAAGAAAGAACTGTTGGAATGGGTCTCAGGGCTTGTCTATACTTACAGCTAAATCAGCACTACTGCAATGGCAGAGCGCTCTCCCGTCGACATGTGTACTCCACCTCCCTGAGAGGTAGAAGGTAGGTCAGAGGGACAGCGTCTCCTGTGGATACAGCGCGGTGTGGGAGTTCTGTCCCATTCAGTTATGTAACTTACGTAACTGAAGTTGACGTAACTTTGGTCGACTTACAGCTTTAGCGTAGGCCAGCCCACAGGAAGGGAAGAGAGGAATGTTGGGTAGCATCAGGGAAGTGTTGTTTTTGCACTGCTTAAGTGACAGAATAAGCCAAGCAGAAACTGGTATTAAGAACCACCTCTCTGGACTCAGAGCAGTAGCCCTGTTAGTCTGTATCAGCAAAAAGAACAAGGAGTACTTGTGGCACCTTAGAGACTAACAGATTTATTTTGGCATAAGCTTTTGTGGGCAAAATAAATGTGTTAGTCTCTAAGGTGCCACAAGTACTCCTCGTTCTCTCTGGACTGGTGAGTAGAACTCGGTGGAGAACAGTAATTCCATTTCACAAAGGATTGGTTCTGATGTGGAACAAAACCAAAACATTTAGAAATTCTCTGCAAAAGAGAATGAAGCACTGGGGCAATCTGCAAGACAGGGTGCCCCAGAGTCACAGACACTGAAAGCCCTGGGGTCCAGAGAAACTTAGTTGAAATTGAATCATCTCTGCGAAACGTTTCAATTTTGACAAATGAGGTTTTTTTTCCACTGAAAGTTGCTGTTGGAATTTCTCCAACCACATTTACTGTTTAGATGATCTAGGTGATTGTGATATACGTATATCTTTAAAAGGTCTGCTATTGTTTGTGCTGTCTTTCATAGTGGACTGCAAGAATTGTTTTGAGCTTGTTACAGATTTCTGTATTTAAGTTGATTTTTCCCAAATAAATAGGAGATCCTTGATGATTTATAAATGGTTATATAACATGACAGCATGAGTTGTGAGTAAAATATAGGTTCACATTTAAAATTGTAATGAATTATTAGGCATACATTAAACATGCTTATTTCTTACCTTTTTACCAGTAAGTAAATCCTCTCCAAGCAAATCATCTTCAAGTTCACTGGAAAATATAAGTGAAGAGTACCCATATCACACACATGAAGAAAAATATATTTTTTTCTGGAATAATTATTGTATACAGTAATTTCAATAATGGTCAGAGCAGAATTGTTACTGAATCCACAATGCATTTTATTTTATTTATTTAAAATATACAGCACATTAATATGACTACTCAGGAAAGAGGTTTACATTATGCAAGGGACAAGCACTAAACTTCTATATTAAGGAAGGGTGGATGTTTTCAAGATGTTGGAGTCTTTTATAAGCCATTCTTCCAAAGACAGTCAAATCGAAATA
The DNA here is from genome assembly GCF_965152235.1 of Eretmochelys imbricata. Taxonomy (NCBI): domain Eukaryota; kingdom Metazoa; phylum Chordata; order Testudines; family Cheloniidae; genus Eretmochelys; species Eretmochelys imbricata. The sequence goes on from NC_135573.1 coordinate 251,039,309, forward strand.
CTCAAATCCAATTCCCTACATGTGGAGATCTTCATGCCTTTCACCTCTGTAATTCTTCTTGATTAAGCAACTAAGGAGGCACAAAGAAGCTAACATTCCTGGTAGTCCATTAGACCCAGTACGAACAGCTGAAGAGTGAGAAGAACTTGCATTTGGAGGGTAAGAGAAATCCTGGGGGAAAAAAAGACTCCTCCCCTTTGAAGAGATGTGTTCAAAGCTGGGAGAGTTTGAATGCTTTTGTTCATGCCACTCCTTTCTCATTATAAGCCTTGCCTACGCTACAGAGTTAGGTCGACATAAGGCAGCTTACATCAACCTCTCTTCAAGCGTCTACACTAAAATGTAGCTCCCACCAATGTAAGTCGCCCACTACACTGACTTTACTCCACCTTTGCGAGAGGAGTAGTGCTTAGGTCGATGTAGTTAGCTTAACACAGTGTCCGTGTAGACATTGTGTTGCTTACGTTGCCTGTTGCTGCCTGACAGCTGTCAGCGCTCCAGGCAGCAGGACTCCGGCTTTCAGCACCCCACAATGCCCCATGCTGACAGTTAAATCAGCGGACACACTCCTGGTGAGGACGCGCACCGCCGACAGAGAGATTATAGCGTGGACATGAAAAACAGACTTAAATACTGCAGTGGCTGTAAGTTGAGGTAACTTAAGTTGACTTAATTTTGTTGCGTAGACTTGCCCATAACCTCTCTCCCATAACTAAGTTCTGGGTTGCCCCAAAGAACCACTTTTGCATGTGGTGAGAAACTTTAGGGCCTTGCTAGATCTGCCCAGATCTTTCCAGTGGCATAAAGAACAAGGGGAAGAGACAGTAGCATGTAGATCCCAAAACACAACAATAGGAGGGAAATGAAGTTCCCATTCCGTAAGCATCAACATTAGGCTCTCCAAGCCCTGATTCTGAAAGTTTGCATAAAGGATTCAGAATATGCCTTAGTGTTAAGGAATAAGAATCTACCCTTAGATGTCTGGCAGGCAGAGCTTGAAAAGAAAACTTGGCTTTCTTACCTTCTCCCACAACGGAAATCAGTAACAGCCCATAAATTACAGTAAAGTAAGTTTGGGATATATAAACAGGGAGGTAACAACCAAAGTAGAACATTCATCTTAATATTTAATCAAGCCCATAGTGAAATGGTTAAGCACTTGACATTTTTCCAAATTATTTGCCAGTAAGTCTAGCTGCAGATCCAAATTACACTTGCTAGATCTTAGAGTTGATTGGGAATATGGAATAGGTATTTCAACAAAGCTGAAGCCCAATGAAAATTCCAGGACTAAAGCTGGTACCAAAAGCAGCCCTTAGAAAAGGATAAGGTAGTTTTACTGCCTGACAATGTTCAAAAAATATTCTTAGAATGTCAAAAGATGAGGAAGAGATTTCAGTTCAGCAATAAATAAGAAGGGATTATCAGCATACAACATTCATTTATGCTTGCTGTTCTCAAACTTCATCCCATGAATACGCGTATATTAACAAACTGATTGCTAAAGGTTCAGTAGCAATATCAAACAAGAGTGGGTATAGGATGCACCTGTCTTGTGCACCCCTAGTAAAGTGACCAGAAATTAGGCCTCTTTCTGTACAGAGGCACAGACCTCTGTAAAGGAAATGGATCCAGTAGAATTTAAAGCCAAACCGCATCAAGGAGGCAAGTGTTTAGAATTTTAACAATGCTTTTTTTTTTTTTTTTTTAATGGGAAACAATTTTCCAGAATCTGGTCTTGTTTTGCATTCTGGATTGCTCCCTAGATCTCTTCCAAAGTAACAGAGGTGCTCCAGCTCCTGGTTACCATGCTCCAATATCCAAGGAAGGATAAGGTGATCTAAGAATTCAAAAGGGTTTCACGGTGGGGGGATGGGGTTCAGCCAAGTAGCGACCCAAAAAGGTAGAAGCCATGGGAGATGATCAAAACTACCAGAGATGACACGTAGGGGGGTTAGGGTTGCCAACTTTCTAATCGCACAAAACGAAAAACCCACACCCCGAGGCCCTGCTCCCACCCTGCCCCTTCTCTGAGGCCCCACCCCCGTTCACTCCATCTCCCCTCCCTCCCTCACTTGCACCAGGCTAGGGCAGGGGGTTGGGGTACAGAAGGGGAGTGAGGGTTCCGGCTGGGGGTGCAGGCTCTGGAGTGGTGGTGGTGGGGACTGACAGCACAAGACCCACCACCACTGCGGGATGGGTGGAGGGCAGGAGCGTATGGCCCCAGCCCAAACTTCAGCCTCTGAGAGCTGAAGCCAAAGAAGTCAGGGAAGAATCTGTGACTGCCGTGACCTTCATGACTAAATAGTATCGTTAATCTTAAAATTATAAACACCTGGTAGTAACTACAATTTAAAAAATGTCCAATTTGTACGAACAAAGCCGATCACAACTGTATTGTTCAATTAATACTGGTAAGTTACTGCTTCATATAAAGTGAAGTAAAATAAATTCATGAAGCACAATGAAGAAGCTATTTACATTTAAAGAAATGGACTAGCTCGCCTCAAAACCTGAACTTTCATATGTCTTAACTCCTTACTAAAAAAATTAGTGTTTCCGCATTTCTAACCAAAAAAAAAAAAAAAGCTTCATTATAAGTGGAGTTTTACCGTAACAAGAAGCTCATGGCAAACAATGCCCTCATTTCATCACAATAGCAGCACAGTGCTTCTTAAAACCCTGCAGTTACAGTGGCAGTTGTGGGGTGGGACAGGAAGGAGTACTGGCCAACCTCTAGAAGGTCACCTAGTCACTCTCAATGGAAGTAAACTGTAGTGAAAAATCAGATCTCACTATCTACTGGTTTCAGAGTAGCAGCCGTGTTAGTCTGTATCCATAAAAAGGAAAGGAGTACTCGTGGCACCTTAGAGACTAACAAATTTATTAGAGCATAAACTTTCGTGAACTACATACGATGAAGTGAGCTGTAGCTCACGAAAGCTTATGCTCTACTAAATTTGTTAGTCTCTAAGGTGCCACAAGTACTCCTTTCCTTTTCACTATCTATTAAAAGCAAAGGCAGCAAAATGGGAAACCTTGGATTCCTACTTGCTTTTTCTCTCACAAGGGAGTACAACTCCCCTCCTTCCTCTCTTGTGCAACAGCAGAGGGGGAGACAATTACTTTGGAAGGCAAGTAAAAAGTTAGTAGGTGATAACTGCTGCACTTACAGGGCAATAGATCCGATGAAACTGCTTAGCCTGGTCTACACTACAAAGTTAGGTCAACATAAGCTGCCTTGCGTCAACCTAGTTGTGCATGTGTCTACACTTAAATGTCTACCACCAATGTAAACTCTCCATTACACTGACATAGTAACACCATCTGCCTGAGCAGCGCTGAGCCATGGTCAATGTACTGGGGTCAATGTAGCACAAGTGTAGACACTGAATTACCTATGTCAACCTAACAGTTCTCCAGGAGCTCTCTCACAATGCTCAACACTAACCACACTGGTCACAATTGCTAATTCCACTGCCCACGGGTTACGGTGGCCGGAAGCCACACACCCCATCCCTTTAAAACCCCGCAAATTTTGAAATGCCTTTTCCCCGATTGTCCATCTTGGCAAGCACACCGAGCAACTTTCCATCATAGTGTGAAACTGCCCAGCTGGCTCCACGTTCCAGACTGGAGTACACAGGAGATACTGGATCTCCTGGGTCTGTGGGGAGACGAGGCTGTGAAAGCACAGCTATGGATTAGCAGTAGAAACATGGACATCTATGAGCAGATTGCACAGGAGGTGCAGGAGAAAGGGTCTGACAGAGAGCAGCAGCAGTCCCGTATGGAAGTGAAGGAACTGCGGCAGGCACATGAGAAGGACAGGGAGGCCAAGAGTTGGTTCAGTGCCGAGTCATGAACTGCCACTTTTACAAAGAGATGCATGCAATACCTGGGGGGAGACCCCACCACCACCGTGGATACCTCTGAAGAGCCCAAATCACAGGCCCCCGACATGAATAGGGAGAAAGTGGAGGAGGAAGAGGAGGGGGACATGCGACCGCAGGCCAGGACCTGTTTGAGACTCCACTGCAGTCCAGTCAAGCATAGGCAAGCTTGATGCAGAGGAAGGAACCTTGGTTAAATGTGTAAATTTGTTTCCCATCATAGTGATGGCACCCCCAACTTAGAAAGACACAGCTATCGACTCTTCTTTAATCTAGTTGTACGAGACAAGGTAGTGGTACAACGAAGAGCAGACATTTATCTGCTTTTTATGTCCCTGTAAAGTTAGGCCAGTGGTGGAGGGCATGAGAAACACTTTGTTTATCTTTCAGGAGAATGTCCTTTGAATCCTTCTGAGAGATCTCGATGAAGCTTCCATGGAGGTACACAGCAATCCTCTCCCAGAGGTTTCTAGGGAGAGCTGCCTTATTTCTTCCTCTGCAGTAGGACACTTTCCCACGCCAATCAACAATATCTATAGATCGCACCAATGCAGTAAACAGACTAACAGCATACGAGCCTGGGTGGCTTTGGGATGCCTGCAGCAACTGTGCTCTCTGTGCCTTTGTTACCCTCATGAGTGAGATATCAGCTAAAATTACCACCACCTATGGAAAATGCTGCCACTATTCAATGCCATTGCCCTGTACTCAAATTCATGCCACGGAGCAACTCCCTCCTCATTTCTCTCATCCCTGAAAGGCCATACTCACTACAGCTGCTGAGCACAAGTACTCTGAAGCAGAACTGTCCAATAAACATGTCTTGTTTAAAATTTTAGGGAAGGTGGTTCCAAATCTTATCTTTTGCTTTCCATTTGTGACTATAATGATAAAGTACCTCTGTGCGTTTTATCTGTGGCTGCTGCTGTTGGGTGATTCCCCTTCCACACCCAAAGAACACCTGAGCCAGATAAGGAGGAAAAAGAAAAGGACTTGGGATGACATGTTCTGCGAGCCAATGCTGCATCAGACAGTGAACAGAGGGCCTGGAAGATGAATACTGCAGATTGTACAGAGAGGGAAAGAGTGGACAGAAGAAAAGCTCAAGAGTCCCAGCAGGAAAAGGAGAGGGAGATGCACCAGGAAGTAATGGGACTTCTCCAGGAAAAAACACGGATACTGCAGACTCTTGCAGACCTACAGATTCAACAATCCCAGGTTCACCTGCCTGTTCAGTCCATAGAGAACTCCAATATAGCACCTCCCTGCACCCCCCTCCCACAACATTCCACATGGCACCAGGGCTGTCTCCCTTCCCCTACCGCTCCACACTGGCAGACATTAAGGACAATATACATATAGTGACCTGTGAGTGCCACGCTTGATGCATGTGTAGCTAAAATGTAAATGAATGTTCCTTTCTATTCTTTAAGCTCTGTTCCATAAATGTATTAAGGTTTTAATGTATCTGCTTTTAACTTACACAGAGTTATTTTTAGGTATTTTCATTAGTAAATAAAACTGAATTGTTTGGAAAATAATTCATCTTTATTAGTTCCCAACACATGCTGCAGAATGCCTAAAGTAGTGAAAGCAACCCCACAGCTGGTATTGTACACTGTCACTGATCCTATGAGTTGTCACAAACAGCCTAAATCATAAATGTACAGAAAGCACCATAAAATTAATAGGTGCATTGTCAGTGTTATACTGATAGATGTGCAGTAAGCACCACATAATTTGTAACAGGCCCCAAACTGCAGGGCCAGATAGAGCACAGTACACCACAACCCATTACTGTGGCTCTCTGTTGAAGTTTGTAGCCTAGACATACCCTTAGAGTTGATAAAAATTGTACTGTAAACTGAGTGAAAGATCAGACAAAAGCATTAAATCAATTAGGGACTTTGATTAGACTCTACATCGGTTTCACTATACTAAATGTCTGCAAAAGAAAGTGTTAACCTTTTTGGCAAATAGCTTGACAAGTGTCGTTGGACTGTAGGACTCAATACAAAAGAACATACCTTTGCCTTCCAACTAAGGGTATATCTACACTGGAAAGTTTCAGCACTGCAAGTTATACCACTTTTATTAAAAGGCTGGAATTAAACCTCTGTTGCATGTCCACATTGTGCGCCTTGTGACACTGGAGTGCATCCACATTAGCAGCTCTTGCAACGGCAAAGACAGCAGTGCACTGTGGTAGCTATCCAACTGTGTAACTGGCCACAGGGTGCTTTGGGAAGGGTTTGCAATCCTTCATGGGGCAGGAACAGCATCACATGATTCAGTTTCCCAATCCCATTGTTCCATGGGCATCCTACTACATCGCCAGCTGCTTTTCAACTGAAGTGGGGGCAGGGGAAGTGTGAGACAGGGAGTGTGTGCACATATGGAGGGGGGAGGAGAGAGAGACTGTGTTTTGGGGGACAGAGTGTGTCAGCATGCTGTCTTGAAAGTTCAGACAGCGGCAGGAAGCAACCAGTCCTGAGGCAGGGGGAACCCAGACATCAGCCCCTGCCTCTCTCCCGGGGCGCTCTGCACAGCACTCTCTTACACACACACACACACCCCCCTCCCTCTGTGTTCAACAGCACCAGCATTCCACATTAATGGTTTGCTTTGTGTCCTGGAGCAGATCAGCACAGCATGCAACTGCTCACAACTGCTGTCAGAAATAGTGCTTTGAAAAGGGAGGAGCGCACGTCTCCAGGGCAGCCGAGTTCAAAACAATGAGCAGAGCGGTCACTTGAGACATTATGGGACAGCTCCGGAGGCCAATTACAGCGCAGAAAGCAATCAAGTATCTACACTGGCAATAGAATGCTGGAGCCTCTGTGCAAATAGCCTTACAACTCTTGAGGTGGCTTTTTTGCAGCACTGCAATTGAGGAGTTTCTGCGCACAAAGTGGCTTGGCAGTGTGTATACATCTGCAGTTTAAGTGCAAAAAGCTGCTTTACTGCGCAGAAACTTGCCAGTATAGACAAGCCCTAAGTTTCGTTACACTTTCAGATCTTTTCAATAGCTTTATATTTTTCAACAGAAAATCTAAAAGAAATCCACCCATCCTGACCCCCCATTGCCAAAAAAAAAAATGAATCAGACTAAAGACATGATTTTTTTTTTTTTTTTAAAAGCAGCAGCCAAAGATCACAAGTTTTAACAGGAGTTATCAGCTGTTTACGGCATGTTCCTCCAAAGACTGGCTAAAATAGCTTTAAATATTCAGTGGTTCAGAAGGTAAGTGTAATCAGAAAGCTGACTGTAAAAACAGTTACATACATCCAACATTTAAAAATCTATTCTATGCTGTATTGTATCTGTTCATGCCTTCAGACTTGTCAAGGCAGGTATATGTTTGGCAACATTTAGCATCCGCTGATACACAGCTGCCAACAGCTTCATTAGTATCTGAATTTGCACAGTTTTAAGGATTAGAATACAAAATGCCACTCCACTAAACTAAAGCAATGTAATTCAATGTCTGAACATGAAAAAATGTTAACTACCTGTCCCAGTCATCGTCTCCAGTTCTTCTTCTCCAAGACCTTTCCGCACCAGGCTTATCAAACTGATCAAAGTCATCATCTGTAAAGTAGAAGACTACATTAGATAGTTCTTACTGGAATATAAAGGAAACACAGAAGTTTTCTAATCCTGAAGCAATGACTTGTTCTCTTTAGGAATTACTGTCCTACCCTTTGTGGTTTTACAATTTTTCTCTAGTATTTGTTTAATTCAAAAAGTTAAGATGTAGTTTGGTCTTATTTAGTAAGCAAGTAGTAACAGTAAGATGTAGAGGTCTTATTGCTAATGGAGGTGACGCTGCAATGGGGTAAATCGAACGTAGGAAAGGATGTCAGCATATTGTTGAAAAGTTTACAATCAAAGGGTCAGCCCACAAGCAGAAAATAAGCAGAAAATAAGCTACGTCTGCAGTGAAACCAAATTTCAGATGGTAAAAAGTATTTAAACACTATCTAAAAAAGCCAAGTTGTGGCTGACTGATTATCTGGAAATACTTTGCTTTTTAAGTGAATTTGTTTGTAAGTGGCGACAATTTGGCAGCCTCAGAAACTGAAGTCCTAAATTTATCCACAAAATAGGTGCAGCATGCAGCGTTCAAACAATCTTCCCCATATTGCTCAGCTAATATGTCTGACCTGTAACCCAGAGGGATCATCTCTTGTGAGGACAGAATAATCCATTCCCCACCCCCAGCTGGAATATGACAATAGTATGAAAAAAGGCTATCACTAGAATTTTGGATTAACATTTTTTTTTGTTTTAATGGCTTCTATAAGGCAGGTGCCATTTTTACATAATCACTTTCCTGACTAGAATAAGTACAATTATTTATCTCTTACGACCAACGGGTACCAAATTAGGGCCAATCTCAGAATGATTTTTTGGTGGTTTGGTTTGAAATAAGCCTTTAAAAACCCACACCTTTTCAATTTCCACTTAGGATTTTTTGTGTGTTCAGGACCTCCAGTTCAACTGGGCATCCTGCTGTGACAATTCCCTCACCTAGTGGCCAACCTTAGTTATCTTCCTTTTGTCTAATTTAAATGCAGGTTTCATTGATGGTACTCACGGAAAACCCAAGGTGAGCATAAAAAATAATCAAAACTCAGCTAGGGCAGTCATCACTAATACAACAGTTTTCAAACTAAAATGGTAGTCATTATACTTTCCCATGCCATTAAAATTGTTTCAGTAGCTTGTGACCCAATGAAAGTCAAGTCATGATGAGGTATAAAAGGCAAAAGGAATTTTTCTAGATTTCTTCTGGCAAAGGAACAAAACACCCCTTTTTAAGGTCCTAACCAAGCAAACTCAACTACTTAGCATATTAGTGCAGCACTCTACATCCAAGCAGTATCTACATTTTAATATTTTTTCCTCCATAGCATCCAAGATCCAGCGTTTTCTCTGCCCTCTGCTTGTCCAAGACTTCACATCATCTTGCTTCTTGACCATTAAAACCTCCTCCTTTCCAGCTTTACAAATACTATCTTGATCCCCATATAATCAAATATTGCTACAGAGACCATTTTCCTGAATTATAGCTCCGATTACGTACCACTCTCTCCATTTTCCCACTCACAGGCATGGTCTACTCTACACAGTTTTTATACTAATATAACATGTCAGTTGGGGTGTGATTTTTTACCAATAGTTCTACAGGTACAGCCCGTAGCATGGGCACGTTATACTAGTAAAAAGGTACCTTATACCAGTACAGCTTATTCCGTACAAAAAGGGGAATGCCCATCACGGGGGAGTTATACCACTTTAACTATATCGGTATAGTTAAAGCAATAAAACCAACTTTTGTGTGTAGATAAGCCCTATGGATCTTTGGGGCTTAACTTCATCCTACTTATTTCTTGGTATTCTGCCATCAACCTTTACTTCAGCCTGGTCTACACTAGAAAAGGGGCAACTACACTGACAAATCCTCTCCTACTATAGATGCAGCTCTAATAAGCAAAAAAAGGTGCTTTTGACAGTATAGTTTATACTGAGCAAAATAAATTATACCATTTTAAAAGTGCTTTTGTGGTATAACAATCTATACCAGGGCTTTTCCCGGCATAGAAGTGTGTCCCCCCCACAAAAAAAACAAACAAACAAAAAAATCACATCCATAATTAACATTACTATTCCAGCAAGAGTTTCTACTGAAGACCTTTCCCTCCATTCTACCAACACTACCAGCCTTTATTATCCATTAGTCCCTTTATCGCTCATCAGTGTCCTCTAAATATCTTTGCACTTTCTCCCATGCCATCCCTTATCCATGAGAGGAACTCCTTGTAAAGAGCCACAAAGCTACATTATCCTCTTTCAAATCTCTCATTAAAGTTGCCTCTGCTATGATTCTTACCAAAGACTCAACAATGGCTAGACACTGCTTAATACAAGAATCATGACTGTCACACTTTTATCTTGAGCCTCCCATGTCTGTCTGTCATAGTCTCTCGTTGTCTCATGTATTTAGACCATAAGCACTTCGGGGAAAAGGGACCATTCTTTCATTTTTGTACTTTGCCTAGCATAATACAAATTAATCTACAGACCAAAAGTGAGAGTTACAAATTACCATGGTACTATCAAAATTTGACTCAATACTTTGAAATGTATTGTTACAAGAGCCCAATAAGAGGGTTACAAGTATTTCTGTACTCAAGAACGGAGTCATGATAGAAAGAAATTTAGGAACCCCTTGTGAACAGCATTCATTTCTAACATTTATGGTTTGCAAGATATTAAACATTAAAGTGGTTTTTCATTCATTGCATGACCAGTGTTATTTGGAGAACAGCAAGTCACAATCAAGTATACATTTTTCATTTCTGAAGCTACAAATATGAAGGCCTAAAAAGGAAAAAAATACTAGAATATCAGGAACTCACAATACAACCAAAAGTAAACTTTTTTGTTTAGCATAACTAATTAGTACATACTGTAAGAGATCATTCAAGGTAGTGTAAGACTGACAGCCAAACATTTTCCACAACTCTCAGACAGCAGCAGGAAGAAATCAGGCACAAAAAATAAACCCCAGTCTGACAGGAAACCACAAAACTTGCTGCAAAAGTGGCTCCTACCAGCCCACATGCATGCCTGAAGCTCTCCTACAGTAGGTAGTGAGTCAACAAAATGACTCTCTCCTTCTTCCCACCTCACCACCCTGGATAATATCAGGTACTTGATGCAAGGCTGAAAGATACTCACTGAGGGCATCGGCACTCTACATTAATTTTCACAGGTGGCACAGGAAGAAAACAAGAACATTTGTGGGCTAAAACATACCAGGATTTCCCAATTGAAGGGTAGACTTAAAAGGACATCAGTGAAAAAAGTGGTCCATTGTTTGACTCTGTATTGCTACAACAAAAGAAACCCTGCTATCAAAGAAAGAAGTCAGTGCAAAATTGCACACACACTGGCTGAAAGTCAGCATTTTATTAGACAAGTTTGGCCTCCCTCTGGAATTGGCCAACATCAATTCCTTAACACGCACTAAGGTTTCTTAACATAGTAGCTGACAGGTTTCAGAGTAACAGCCTTGTTAGTCTGTATTCGCAAAAAGAAAAGGAGTTCTTGTGGCACCTTAGAGGCTAACCAATTTATTTGAGCATAAGCTTTCGTGAGCTACAGCTCCGATGAAGTGAGCTGTAGCTCACGAAAGCTTATGCTCAAATAAATTGGTTAGTCTCTAAGGTGCCACAAGTACTCCTTTTCTTTTTAACAAAGTAGGCTCACTTTGCTGGCAATATTTTTTCTTGCATTATATTTTCCTATTACATGGGAGCACTGTCACATGTGTTTGACAGTCGTATTTCCATAATTTGGTAGATTGATTATTTTCTGATTCTGAGTGTTGTATGGCAGGTAATGTTTACACGTATTATCCTGCTTAAAAGGGACACAAAATCATAAGGATTTTCTGAGGACAAGTTTCCACAGAGCAAGGAGATCTCATTTTTCTTTCCATATCTACTAGCATCTTTTTAAAAAAACTTCAGTAAAATACATAAGGCCTTGTGTACTAGGCTAAAATTAAAAATTGCTCTTTAAAGACCCCATTAGGGTGGTAGATGAATCAGCTTGGATTGAATGGTAGAACAATCAGCTTTGGCTAAAACCTCTCATCCAAGCAAAACATTTGACCACACCATTCTCCCTCACTCTCACACACAATACCAGACAGAAAAAGACTGCAAGCCTCCAACAGTAAGAAAGTTGTATGTTTTCAATATGGGATAAAAATCAATCATTTTTTATTTCAACTGGACTTCTTAAATTTAAATGAAATACATTGTTTCAAATAAACCTAATTAAAATTAAATTTGAAACTACGACAATCTACCTTAAGGTCTAAATTTACTAAAATCATTTAAATTAATTTAAAAAATAGTAACCGTACGTGTTTGATGCCCAGTTTAAAGAAAGTCAGACCACTAAACTGGTGGAAGTCACTAAGCACCTGGAACCAACACTGGTTGAAGTGCTAAACCAGTTTTTGACAGCAGTAGCTCTTCTGCAGATGCAGACACTATGTTTTCATTTAGGTTGAATCAACTGTTCATTTCAATTAGAGTTAAGAAACCAACTGGGAGGTGAAAAAGCAGGAAACCTTGTTTTCCTCTCCAACCTATGAATAAAAATTAGGTGTGAAAGGATGAGTTTTACTAGTTCTAAAATCTTGAAGAAAATGTTGACCTAGAAACAAGCAGTTCAATTCACTAACTACAAGATAAGGAGTACTTGTGGCACCTTAGAGACTAACCAATTTATTTGAGCATGAGCTTTCGTGAGCTACAGCTCACTTCATCAGATGCATACCGTGGAAACTGCAGCAGACTTTATATATACACAGAGAATATGAAACAATTACCTCCTCCCACCCCACTGTCCTGCTGGTAATAGCTTATCTAAAGTAATCGTCAGGTTAGGCCATTTCCAGCACAAATCCAGGTTTTCTCACCCTCCACCCCCCACACAAATTCACTCTCCTGCTGGTGATAGCCCATCCAAAGTGACAACTCTTTACACAATGTGCATGATAATGAAGTTAGGCCATTTCCTGCACAAATCCAGGTTCTCTCACTCCCTCACCCCCCTCCAAAAACCCACCCCCATACACACACAGACTCACTCTCCTGCTGGTAATAGCTCGTCCAAACTGACCACTCTCCAAGTTTAAATCCAAGTTAAACCAGAACATCTGGGGGGGGGGGGTAGGAAAAAACAAGAGGAAATAGGCTACCTTGCATAATGACTTAGCCACTCCCAGTCTCTATTTAAGCCTAAATTAATAGTATCCAATTTGCAAATGAATTCCAATTCAGCAGTTTCTCGCTGGAGTCTGGATTTGAAGTTTTTTTGTTTTAAGATAGCGACCTTCATGTCTGTGATTGCGTGACCAGAGAGATTGAAGTGTTCTCCGACTGGTTTATGAATGTTATAATTCTTGACATCTGATTTGTGTCCATTTATTCTTTTACGTAGAGACTGTCCAGTTTGACCATTGTACATGGCAGAGGGGCATTGCTGGCACATGATGGCATAAATCACATTGGTGGATGTGCAGGTGAACGAGCCTCTGATAGTGTGGCTGATGTTATTAGGCCCTGTGATGGTGTCCCCTGAATAGATATGTGGGCACAATTGGCAACGGGCTTTGTTGCAAGGATAAGTTCCTGGGTTAGTGGTTCTGTTGTGTGGTATGTGGTTGTTGGTGAGTATTTGCTTCAGGTTGCGGGGCTGTCTGTAGGCAAGGACTGGCCTGTCTCCCAAGATTTGTGAGAGTGTTGGGTCATCCTTTAGGATAAGTTGTAGATCCTTAATAATGCGTTGGAGGGGTTTTAGTTGGGGGCTGAAGGTGACGGCTAGTGGCGTTCTGTTATTTTCTTTGTTAGGCCTGTCCTGTAGTAGGTAACTTCTGGGAACTCTTCTGGCTCTATCAATCTGTTTCTTTACTTCCGCAGGTGGGTATTGTAGTTGTAAGAAAGCTTGACAGAGATCTTGTAGGTGTTTGTCTCTGTCTGAGGGGTTGGAGCAAATGCGGTTGTATCGCAGAGCTTGGCTGTAGACGATGGATCGTGTGGTGTTGTCAGGGTGAAAGCTGGAGGCATGCAGGTAGCAATAGCAGTCAGTAGGTTTCCGGTATAGGGTGGTGTTTATGTGACCATCGTTTATTAGCACTGTAGTGTCCAGGAAGTGGATCTCTTGTGTGGACTGGACCAGGCTGAGGTTGATGGTGGGATGGAAGTTGTTGAAATCATGGTGGAATTCCTCAAGGGCTTCTTTTCCATGGGTCCAGATGATGAAGATGTCATCAATATAGCGCAAGTAGAGTAGGGGCTTTAGGGGACGAGAGCTGAGGAAGCGTTGTTCTAAATCAGCCATAAAAATGTTGGCATACTGCGGGGCCAACGCTTCCTCAGCTCTCGTCCCCTAAAGCCCCTACTCTACTTGCGCTATATTGATGACATCTTCATCATCTGGACCCATGGAAAAGAAGCCCTTGAGGAATTCCACCATGATTTCAACAATTTCCATCCCACCATCAACCTCAGCCTGGTCCAGTCCACACAAGAGATCCACTTCCTGGACACTACAGTGCTAATAAACAATGGTCACATAAACACCACCCTATACCGGAAACCTACTGACCGCTATTCCTACCTGCATGCCTCCAGCTTTCACCCTGACCACACCACACGATCCATTGTCTACAGCCAAGCTCTGCGATACAACCACATTTGCTCCAACCCCTCAGACAGAGACAAACACCTACAAGATCTCTGTCAAGCTTTCTTACAACTACAATACCCACCTGCGGAAGTAAAGAAACAGATTGATAGAGCCAGAAGAGTTCCCAGAAGTTACCTACTACAGGACAGGCCTAACAAAGAAAATAACAGAACGCCACTAGCCGTCACCTTCAGCCCCCAACTAAAACCCCTCCAACGCATTATTAAGGATCTACAACCTATCCTAAAGGATGACCCAACACTCTCACAAATCTTGGGAGACAGGCCAGTCCTTGCCTACAGACAGCCCCGCAACCTGAAGCAAATACTCACCAACAACCACATACCACACAACAGAACCACTAACCCAGGAACTTATCCTTGCAACAAAGCCCGTTGCCAGTTGTGCCCACATATCTATTCAGGGGACACCATCACAGGGCCTAATAACATCAGCCACACTATCAGAGGCTCGTTCACCTGCACATCCACCAATGTGATTTATGCCATCATGTGCCAGCAATGCCCCTCTGCCATGTACATTGGTCAAACTGGACAGTCTCTACGTAAAAGAATAAATGGACACAAATCAGATGTCAAGAATTATAACATTCATAAACCAGTCGGAGAACACTTCAATCTCTCTGGTCACGCAATCACAGACATGAAGGTCGCTATCTTAAAACAAAAAAACTTCAAATCCAGACTCCAGCGAGAAACTGCTGAATTGGAATTCATTTGCAAATTGGATACTATTAATTTAGGCTTAAATAGAGACTGGGAGTGGCTAAGTCATTATGCAAGGTAGCCTATTTCCTCTTGTTTTTTCCTCCCCCCCCCCAAGATGTTCTGGTTTAACTTGGATTTAAACTTGGAGAGTGGTCAGTTTGGACGAGCTATTACCAGCAGGAGAGTGAGTCTGTGTGTGTATGGGGGTGGGTTTTTGGAGGGGGGTGAGGGAGTGAGAGAACCTGGATTTGTGCAGGAAATGGCCTAACTTCATTATCATGCACACTGTGTAAAGAGTTGTCACTTTGGATGGGCTATCACCAGCAGGAGAGTGAATTTGTGGGGGGGGGTGGAGGGTGAGAAAACCTGGATTTGTGCTGGAAATGGCCTAACCTGACGATTACTTTAGATAAGCTATTACCAGCAGGACAGTGGGGTGGGAGGAGGTAATTGTTTCATATTCTCTGTGTATATATAAAGTCTGCTGCAGTTTCCACGGTATGCATCTGATGAAGTGAGCTGTAGCTCACGAAAGCTCATGCTCAAATAAATTGGTTAGTCTCTAAGGTGCCACAAGTACTCCTTTTCTTTTTGCGAATACAGACTAACACGGCTGTTACTCTGTAACTACAAGATAATACTTTGTTTAATATATCAGTTAGTTTTAAACATGTTTTAATAAATTTGATAAATCTTTTTTTCTTACATACCCAGCACATTTCAGCTAGTTTTATTTCACTAATAAACAATTTTAAAATGCTGCTTTTGTGTATTTTAATTAAATTTTAAATTTTCATCCAAATAGACCTTGACAAATCATAAGTAAAAAAAATCACCTAGTAAATAAGAAACATCATTTTCTAACATAATAAAAATGTAAAAATTAAGCATCTGAATAAAATGTAAGTTAAGCTATACAACTGCTTAAATAAATGTGTGTAGCTATAAAAGATCTTCTTGGTTAGCAGAAAAAAGCACCAAATTTAATGCAGACGCTACATTCAATTGCAATTGAATGTTTTAATCCTTACCAACCAATTAGAATCAACTCTTCTTTAGGAAAATAACTAAAAAGTACAAATGCTAAACTAAATTTAAAACCATGATTTAAATCATTTTCATTTAAATCAATCCACCCTGTATGTTTCATTTCATTTCAATGCTTCTCATTACTGCTGGTCAAAGTACAAGAATTTGATACCATATAACATCCCATTATTTTATTAAATCAAAAAACCTTGTCAATTTCCCCCTTGTCCAAAAATCGTAAGTAAAAGTCAGGAGAAAAATTATATCCTACAATATGATCCAATGTTCAGTAGGCAAGAAGTATTTTCTTAATTGCTTCTATGTTTAGTTAACTGCTTCCTCAACGGGTATTTTAACAAACTAACCAAGCTGGCACTGTTTCTGGCAGGAAGTTTTTGTTAACGTGGAGAGAAAGCTGAAAAACTCAATTATTGTACGATCTTTCCAGGCTAATTCAATATGACCTTGCATCAGCTATTTTGACAACTGCTAGAGTCTAACCAGTGCTGCTACTTTTTCAAAATCTGGAACCTGTTTTCAGATCATGTAGAACTTTAGTGTCTAGTCTTTGTGAGACAAGGGCTGTTAAAACTGTTTAGCTGTTTCTTCTCCCATCTCAGCTTATCAGAATTACATGAATATATTTTTCTTTAAGTTCCATTCTCTTTTACCTGGCAGGGCTTAGAAAAATTGTTGTGAACTAGCAGTTTTTCCAAACACTGGTCCTAGATCAATGATCAGCAAGAGAGCAGTGCATAATCCCTGACAATGTACCATTATTAATATTCTTTGCTAGTTATTTGCCATAAACAATGTCTTCTGTAGCAAATCATTAAGTCGATTGATAACAGATCTCTAAGACTTTAAAAAACAAAACAAAAAAACAGAAAAGAATGTCAATAAATACCACATGCAGAACTGTGCATAATTTAACATAGCTTTATTTTGTCAAATGACTATTACATAAAATTATGGTTTGTATGAACTAAAGAGACAAAAATATCTGCAGTACACTCATTCAGGGCCAAATTGTGCAATCCTTATGCTTGTGTGAGCACTTACTCATTGAGATACTCCCTCTGAAGTCATTGGCACTTTATGAATACTAATCAGAATGGTATGACTTTCAAAGGACAGCTTTCTAAAGGTATGAAAAGAGTTGGTTTTAGCCATAAAAATTTGAAAACTATCTGCCACTAGCCCCTCAAAGTGGTAATGTTATTACCTTATTAGTCCTGGCCTCAGGTCAGTGTAATTTTCAAAACCCTAACTTCTGTAGGCCCTTGTCAATATAGTTTCAATATAGCCAAAATGGAACACACACAGTAATGGCAAACTGTCAGACAGCATGACAAAGTAGCATGCATCTTATGTACCCAACAATATCCAGGACTCAGCCCATTTGACTGCACAAAAAACAAATCTCTCTCTAGGTTTTGCCTTTTATTGTCAAGAGAAATTAAGTTACAGTGAAGTGAGACAAACAATTTTAACTGGACCTGTGCAGGGTTCAGGAGAATTTGTAGTACACCTCTGAATTGTGCAATGGCTAACAACATACAAAGATGAAGGGAAGGATGCTAGAGTGCTAGTGGAAGAAATTATGTTCTCTCTCTCATAGGTCCAACCCTTCTCTATCCAAAGAGCTCCGACTCTCATCCAAACCCAACCTGTCTACTATAACCTTTTCCTCCAGAGTTTCCTTGAGACATCACCTCCCTTACAGTCCACATAAAATACACTTGGCTAAAGTTATCTGCCTCACCAGTTCTGACCATTTGATACTCCCTCTTTGCACCCCTTCACTGGCTCCCCATTTCTTCCCCACATCAAGTTTCAACTTTTATCTTTACTTTCAAAGTCACAGCAACCAACATTGTCCTTTATTGTCTACCCAGCTAATATCACCATCCTTGATGCCACAACCTATTCATTTCTCCCACAACCATCTCTGTCTAATTATTGTATCACCCCCAACACAGGAAGTGGCCATCCTATTCTAGATCACCTCTCCTCATTCCTTAAACTCAATTCTGCGATGGGAACAAGAATTGAATCTACAACATTATTGCATATTTTTTTTTAAAACTGACCAACTAAGATGTGCACATACCTAAGTTGAGTAACTATATATCATTGTTGAGTTCCTTGTTTTTCCTCACCACATCCTCTGGCCTACAGTTTACTACTGTGAAATATGTTTAAAATTACATTGTAAACTCTTCAGAAAGGGACTACGTGTTTTTATTTGTACATTAAAGCATCTAGCAGTTTGGAATATTGAATAATATATTTAACAACCCCCCTAACCAGGGGTTCACCTCTACTAGCTACATTGAGATAGTCTTTATGTGCACTTTTGTCTACACTAGAATATTACATCAGGAGAACTATTTCAATGAGCAACACTTTTTTTTTTTTTTTTTTAAAGTAATACATAGTCTATATTGTAAGCTCACAGGGACAAGGACCACATCTTCCCAACCTCTGTTCATTGCTGAACACAATGCTGACGCTGAACAAACATTTTTTTGAACCACACTTAGCACAATGGGGTCCCGGTCCATGACTAGGGCTCCTAGGCACTACAGTAAGACAAATAATAATATACCTGTAGCTTCAAACAACATTTCGATCAACTCCAGCTCCCTGATCTTGACTGTCATGGACACGTTTTCACACAAAAGGATGCCCATGAAGATTGTGAGAGTTTTTAAATACACCTAAAGACGACATATTTTTCCTTTCCACAAAATATCAAGTGTTTTTACAGTGTGAATTTTAAAAACCTCAGTAACAGAACCCAAGTTTTCAGAGTTCACTTTCACATAACAAATGCACTAGTTTCTTTCATCTAGTCACCTCAAGTAGATTTAAAAAAAAAACATCCAAAACAATATTTGAAACCATTAAAACTTGACGCCCTCAAAGGTATTTACAATCATGTATACTTGTACCAGTGTTGCTCGCATTCTGATCCTACCCCAAAATCCTCCCCACTTTTTCAATTTTTAACAATTAAACATTGACAATCATTTTCTTTTAAGGGCTTATCTTCACTAGGAACTTTAATTATGTTTACATCCTTTTTAATAATTGGTCAACATGATGTTACCTGACTTATCTGTGTAAACAAGGATAAGTCATGTTCAGCACTATGACAGTTACTTGTGAGTAAATCTTGCTCCCAACTGGGTTTGCTCATAATTAGTGCTAATGATAATCATAACTTGCCATTGTTTCTGCCAAAGAGGCAGCATCCTATCAGCTAACCCAACTGTAAAAAAAAGTATTTAAATACAAGTACATTTCTTAATGAAACTGATTCCCAAGAGCTACAGAGCAGGGAAAAGTTGAATACGTTTTTTACATTATACTTTTCTGAAGAACTGATTAGATGTGACCCAGCATATCTTTTCCATCTTTAACTCTTAAAAAATTGCATTTTGTAGATATGCAAAATATTGCTTGAGACATTTAGAATAGGACAAGACAAACCAATACGCTATTTTAATTTTATAGACTCATACAACTCAAGGAAGAATGGCCAAGTGGTAAGAGTTCTGGAGTTGAAATCTTGGCTGTGTCACACATTTTCTATGTGACTATGAGCAAGTTAATTAATCTGCCTATGCTTCAGTTCTCCATTTGTATAATAGGGATAACTACCTCACAAGGTGGTTTTTAGGATAAGTTATTACTGGGGAAGTGGTCACATACGAATGCCACTGGAATAAAAGCCTCTGAATAAAAATATGAGATGAAAATGGATGAAAATGGGGGCAGGGATAGCTCAGTGGTTTGAGCATTGGCCTGCTAAACCCAGCGTTGTGAGTTCAATCCTTGTGGGGGCCATTTGGGATCTGGGGCAAAAATTGGGGATTGGTCCTGCTTTGAGCAGGGGTTGGACTAGATGATCTCCTGAGGTCCCTTCCAACCCTGGTATTCTATGATTCTATGACCCATTAGGTCCCATCTAGTCCAGAGCTTGGTAAATCTGCTGTGCCAATGAGATTTACTGCTCTTTCCTGGCAAGAGAGTGCTAAAAACACAAACTATAGAAACTTTCATTTTGTAAAAGTGTGCAACCCTTACGAATGGAAAAAGATCTTTCTAAACGTGAAGCAGTGAGGCCTTCAGGAGGCTTCCCACACCAGCCCCCTGGCTGCTGCCCACAATTTTCCCAGGCATCAGAAGAGCAACTGAGGGGCCTGGTCAGTTATTCGAAGCCTGAGGAGCAGCCGCGAAACTGACCAGAACCGAGTCAATTTCACTCCCCAGCGCTTCTGATTGGGGAAACGACAGGAGACACCCCACAGGGAAGGGGTAGATAAGCCCCCATCGACGCCACCTGCAGGCCCCCTTCAGCGCCGTAAGCCCTCCAGCCCCCGCGGCCAGAGCTCTCGTCAGCTCCCCTGCAGTCCCCCTAGGCCGCTGGCCTCCACCATAACTCCTAGCGCCCCTGCTGCCCACGCCCTCTCGCCAGGCAGTCGCACCGCAGGTCTCAGCTACCTGCTCCTCCCAAGGCAGCAGCCATGGCGCCTCCTCCTGCCCGGGCGGCGGCCGCTCCTGGCGGTGCCCGCTCCTGGCGGTGCCTCCCGCAGCTGCAATGAGGGCTCGGAGTGGGGGGAAGGCCTCGGACGCAAACCCCGCTCGGCGCCCGGCTGCAGGGGGCGAGGGTACTCCGCCCTCCCGCCGCCTGCTCTGTACCACCAGCCGCAAGAGAACAACAAACTAACACAACATGGCGGCCGCCACTGACGGCTGGGGGTCGCGGCCGCACCGCATCATGGGATAGTGGAGGGCCAACCCTTCCCTCTGAGAGTGGAAGGCGAAGAAAGGCCACTGGTTGGCTGGCTGAGGAAGACCGCGCCGAGGCTGTCACGATGGGCGCATGCGCCGCACTTGCCTCGGCCGGAAATACAAAAACAGACTGACTGAGACGCAAAGCGCATGCGCCAAAAGTGACGGCGCCGATCTTGGTGACGTACGCCGCAGTCTACTGGACAGGCGTGTATCTGCGGCGGGGGATGCTGGAGGCAAAGCTGCGGGCTTCAGTGCGCATGCGCAAAGGGCTGCTCGCTCTGGGCTGGAGGAGAGCTGCTTTAGGGTGCGTGGTGGGCCAAAGGCGTGCTTCATTGGGGCGTGCGCACTGGCTTCGCTGGAGGGGAGTGGTGCGGCACGGCGGTGCGCGGCGCTGCTCAGAGTGGAGGCAAACCTAGACCCTAGCAGGTGCAGGGCCTAGGACAGGCACACCTGCGCTGCCTGATAGAGAGCAGGGAGTGCTGCAAGCTGGGCTGGCAAGATGCTGCACCCACCTGCCCAGGCAACCGATGGGCCCTGGTGGCACGTCAGGGATCCTGTGCAGAAATCCGACCAGGGAATCATAGCAATGTAGGGCTGCAAGCAGTGTGCCCTCTCATTTTTGACAGGCCGTGTGTGCAAAAAATTGCTTCTCTGCAAATTGTGCTTCTGTGCAAATTTTTGTGTGCGCAGTGTTTCACCGTGTGCACGGGGTTTAGGATCTGTGTGCACGCGCACAGCTTAGAGGGAACAGTGGCTGCAAGGGACCTCGAGAGATCAGCTCTCACCCCCTGTGCTGAGGCAGGACTAAATCAAGATCATCCCTAACAGATGTTTGTCCAGCCTGGTCTTAAAAGTCTTCAGTGGTGGAGATTACACAAGCTCCCTTGGAAGCTTGTTCCAGTGCTTAACTATCCTTATAATTAGAAAGTTTTTCCTAATAGCTAACCTGCCTAAATGTCACTTGCTGCAGATTACTTCTTGTCCTACCTTCAGTGGACATGGAGAACAATTGATCACCATCCTCTTTATAACAGCCCTTGTCATTTAAAGACTATTATTAGTTCCCCTTCAGTCTTGTTTTCTCAAGACTAAACTTGGTCAGTTTTTTTGGCTTTCCTCATACGTCAGGTTTTCTAAACCTTTTATCATTTTTGTTGTTTTTTGGACTTGCTCCAGTTTGTCCATATCTTTTCTAAAGTGTGTAACCCAGTATTGGACACGGTACTCCAAACTGAGGCCTGACCGGTGCCAATTTGAGTGCCTGCACTGAGATTTGAAAACAGATTTTGTGTCTGAGCTGATAATTTTATAATGCTTCCACAAATCTTTTCTAGCACTTGTGCTAGTACTTAGAAATGGAAAAGACCAACTAGGTCAGGGGTTCTCAAAATGGGGGTCAGGACCCCTCAGGGGGTCGTGAGGTTATTACATGGGGTGTCGCGAGCTGTCTGCCTCCAGCATTTATAATAATGTTAAATATATTAAAAAGTGTTTTTAATGTATAAGGGGGGTTGCACTCAGAGGCTTGCTATGTGAAAGGGGTCACCAGTACAAAAGTCTGAGAACCCCTGAACTAGATCATGCATCCCCCCTGCCTAGGGCTCAGATTGGGTGAAAAAAAGGTGGCAGTACTCCTGTAAGCTCCACCCACAAAATAAATGCCACCCATTAAGTCACCAAAATGAGATGCTATTTACACAGTAGATTGTGCAGATGGGCTTCTGGAGTTTAGCTCCTTCACTCTGGGGCTTGAATATGCCTATGGGCCCAGCCAGAATTCTTGGGCTCAGCTCCCTAGCTGGAGGGGGAAAAAAGTTGTATTTCCCAAATGCCACCCACTGGTGACACCAAAGAGGGGTCACTTATGTTGGTCACTACAGGGTTTCTGACTAAGCTGCCACTGAGATGAATGGACAGTTCACACCTCTGAGAGCTACTGTGCAAGTCTTATCTCTGCATCAGTTACACTGAGGGCAAGTCTACACTAAAAGGCTGTAGCACCTTAGTAAAGACACTGCAGTGCCAATGGGAAAGCTTCTCCTGGCAGTTTAATTAATCCACTTCTGCAAGAGGCAGTAGCTATGTCAACGAGAGAAGCTCTCCCATCAACATAGACTGTGTTGTCTACACTGGGGATTAGGTCGGTGCAACTCTTATTTAGGATGAATCAGGAGTGTGGATTTTTCACACCCCTGAGCAATGTAGTTATGCCAATGTAAATTTGTAAGTTCAGTCTCGTTTTTGAGATTTTCGTCTCAGTCATAATGATTAGAGACTGACTTTTTGTCTCTTTCCAGGGACACACCCAGACTTGCAGCCAAAAATTCACTGCATTTTAACACACAGTCCTTCTGCAGGAACTGCTTGCTGGTACTTTAACGCAATCCTTCAGATTGAATTGTATGGAGTCAGAAGGTAAAATCCTGGCCCCACTGAAATCAATGGCAAAACTCCTATTGACTTCAATGGGGCCAGTACATCTTGGTGTCAGCCTTCTTTTTGTGTAGATGCTTTGCAACACAAAAGGAAACTCATTGAAGTTTCCCTCCAAACAAGAAAGTGAATTAAACCTGCCTACTCTCCTTAAGGAAAGGTTTTATGATTGCATCAGTGACCCCTAATGAAAAGCTATTACAAGATGCAAGTCTGCTCATGCTGCTAATAATTTTTGCAGGCTTTCTCTGAACCTCTTCTATTTCTGAGATGGAGAATTGTGTTCAGTGAAAACAGTATTCAAAGTGAGGACATAGCATCAATGTATAAATTGGCAATGATTGTTTTCAGTCTTTTTCTACCAGTTTGATTGCTTTTAATGAACAGCACTGTATATTAAATGTTTTCATTGAGTTATACTACACCAGACATATAGAGGGCTAAACAAACATTTATATTAAACTGATATCACACTAGGGTCTAAGTTTTTCATCCTGCTTTGGGCACTTGACACTATTCTGATGGCACAAAGAGGCCATCTCTTGAAGGTTTCTGAACCCCAGTTGCACTAGTGCATGCATCCCACAAGTGGGACAGTGCATAGGCAACAAAAACAAAAGACAAAAGTCAATCTGTGGCAATGGGGGACAATGGCTCATCAATGAGAGATTTGTATCATTGGTTCTTGAGATCATTTCAGAACATAAGGTAGAGCATCATCTTTTTGCTGATGATATGCAAAGGAAGATTAAGAATCCTGGTAACAGTATTAAGCATGACCTTTTTCGTGGAAAGCCATGTGTCAGCTATTCTACAATGGTGTTTTCCAGTTGCATATTTTGTGCAGGCTCCTCCCCTATTTACCTTGTGACAACTTTGCAAAAGTAATGCATGCCCTCATACTACAAGGTTTAATTACCATCATTCCCACTGCCTCTGGCTTTTGGCGGCACGCTTGTATCATTCACAACTTGGTCAGAATGCAGCAACATGTTTGCTGATTGTTTTGAACAGCCATTATCCTACGATATTCACCCTGTGCTCTTTACATTGACCTCAAGTTTGTGCTGTTGATTTTTAAAGCTTTTGATGATTCAGGCCATGATGATCTCTCAGATCTTTGTCTTGAGCCTTGTCCAGACAGGTGCCTGTATCTCCTCCTGACTTATGATTTTTACTGTGCCTTAGCATAGAATTTGCATTTAATAAAACTGTGGCTGCAGGCATTGCTCTACTAGTACCATTCTCTTTCCTTGAGACTTTCCCTTAAGTGAGGTTGTGGTCCTTCATCTTTGATATCAAGCTACTGTAAATGCTCTTTATTTTTCATCAGGACTCTCCAGGCTCAAAGTCCTTAAGACTTTCTTCTGAATTACCATGATTCTTTCAGACGCATCTCCTGGATTGCCTGAACCTTGACTGCCTCTGCCCCGTTTCCTTTGCTTTATGCTTATCTAGTGCTGATCTCATAGATTCATAGATTATAAAGGCCAAGAAGGGACCACTGTGGTAATCTAGTTTTACCTCCTGTATAACACGGGCCACAGAACTTCCCTGAATTAATTAATTCCTGTTTGAATCAGAGCATATTTTTTTAAGAAAAATATCCAATCCCCTCTCCAGCCCTCCTTATCACTGCTGGTGGAAGGAGTTTTTTCCTCCATGTCTGTCATTATCCAACACAGCTTCCCTGTATCTATAGAACTCACTGACTCTCCAGCACATTTCGTCTCTATCTTTTTTCTCTTTCCTACTGTACATCTCTCAGTTTTTCTCTCTACCTCTGCTGTTATTTAGGATTGTAGTTGTAGTACTTAACTGTGTATAGTACTTACATTGTATGAAGACCCTGAGCTTCAGTTTCCCCATTTGTAAAATGGGGTTAAAGATACTTCTCAACACAGTTTGAGATCTATAGATGAAAACCAGTATAGAAGAGCGAATTCTTAAATATCACTGAGAGTTTAATGAAAATCATGTGTTGTCGCCATGGCTTCTAGAGTTTTTAGCTGACCGTGACCTGGGAATATGGCAGATCATCTTTTAGGTGGATTAATCATAGCTATGGAAAATTATGTGGCCTAGTGGACAGAGCACTGGACTGGGAATCTGGGTTCTACTCTTGGCTCTCCCACTGGCCTGCTGGGTGACCTTTGGCAAGTTACTTTGCCTCTCTGTGCCTCAGTTTCCCATTTTGTAAAATGGGGATAATCATACTGACCTCTTTTTGTAAAGCAATTTAGACCTAGTGATGAAGAGTGCTATATAAGAGCTAGGGAGGTAATAAAGTCACTACCCCAACAATAACCTTTATTGTTTTTCTGGTGGCATAGTTTTGGGGTTAAGGGTTTTCTCTAAGAGATCTGTCTAAGGTGATTAGTAGACTGTTTTGGAGCAGTCACGTTATTTTTTCCTTCCCTTTTTGTTCAAATTACTTTGTGGAGGTTAACGAGAATAAGCACAAGGTAAAGAGGGAAAGAAGGGGAAGATATATACACATTTGTTTTCAAGTCTGACAGTGTTTGTGCAGTAAGCACCTACATCCATAAAAAAAGTGCAGATGAATCAGGCTTTCAAAAATAATTACCATAAAACAACACTTTGTTGTTTTATTTTTCTTAGTTTAATTTCAATCTTATCAACAGCAAATGAATGCCAATTCTCTAACTAATGTATTATGCTAAGATATATTCTTACCACAGCTTCCCTCCTTAGGAACTTGTATTCAAGTACCCATTTGTCTACCAGAACAAATACATATGGCTTTTGATCTCTTATCTCTCCGGGCTGAGATAGATGAATGCCCCATCCTTAGACCCAGCTTGTCAGCCCTTAAATCATAAGCCTGGACATGTCATTTCCTTTCAAAATGGTGTCTGAGCTCTTGGCAACCTTCTTCTAAACAAGGTTAATTCCAGCCCCAGCCTGCAATTCTTCCAATGCAGAAAGTAAACCACAAGATGCATTCTGTATGTGCATCCCTGGCTGTCATGACAATGCCACATGACCAAGTAAACATTCTGTTGCACCTGCTGCAGATAAGCCCACAATATTCACACTGTACCGATGTGTACCTGATGAGAAATTCTGGATTCAATACACACCTGATAAGGTGTGCAAGGTTGTTCTTTTTACAGGTGTCTATTGGTCTGATCCAATGCCTACTGAAATCAATTTACACGTGTCTATTGGTCTGATCCAATGCCAGCTGAAATCAATCAGGGCTTGTATACGGTAGTGAGGAGATCGGACTTGTTAAAAATCTTCCGCTATCTCTCGATGCGAGGATGATGTCTGGTAAGGGGGTTCATTGGCTCATTTTTAAGTGGATGGGGAGCCCATTTTGTGCCCTGCAGATTTTCTCACAGAAGTGACTGATGTAATCTTGGTGGAGACATAGTTGTTGGCTGGACTGTTGTGACCTTTCTTGTTTGTGCCCTTTCTTTTCCGCTTTGTCACAATACAAAGGATTGGTGAATGGCCCTGTCACACCTTGGAAATGCTATGTGCAAGGGAGCTCGTCTCATGGGCTGGAAGGCCAAAAGTAAAAGATAAAACAGAGTCACCAGAAAATTGATCATCTCGTTGCTATTTGAACTGTCACAGGGCCAGAGACATTAAACAAAGGCAGAGCTCACTACGGGCGCCCCCTGGGTGCACCTTGAAAGACATTCTGAAATGACAGATTACCACATCTCTGTCATCTTTAGGAATCCTAGATGGTAACTCATTCGTGTGTACATGTTTGCTAGCTTTAACCTGTAAATAATTCTTCTATTTCTTTTTCCTAGTTAATGAACCTTTAGATAGTTTATTACAAGATTGGCTACAGGGATTGTCTTTGTAATATCTCGAGTACCAGTTGATTTGGGGTAAGTGACTGGTCTCTTGGGACTGGAAGCAACCTGAATGTTTTGTGATTTTTGGTGTGACTGGCCATTTATCACTAAGTCCAGCTTGCCAATCTGGCAAGATAGACTGGAGAGTCTAAGGGGACTGACTGTCTGTGACTCTATGGTAAGACTGGTATAGTGATCCAGAGTTGACATTTGTTCCTGGCTTGGTGAAATCTAATTATAGAACATGCCACCAGTTTGGGGTGACTGCTCTGTTTTTGACAGTCTGCCCTGAAGAAGGCACTCACAGTTGCGTGCTGCTCCAGACTGTGACACCGAACCCAGCAGCCCTCTGATTGGTCAAGTGCACTATTTAACCCTGGGCAATCCACATAGACTTCAGACCTGCTGCAACTCCCAACCACATCCTGTTTTCCAATCTCTGGTCTATGACTCCAGCCTGGCTCTGACCCTGACTCTTGCCTTCTGATTCCAGCCTGGTACTACCTCTGATGTGTGGTCTCCAATCTCGGCCTGACTGTGACCCTGACTCTTGTTTACTGAACCTGACTCTAGCCATTCTTATGACCACTGCTCATGGACTACTGTCTTATGGCTGTCCTTGATGTGTGGGCACTAGCCAGCTGTGACCACTAGGCCAGACCACCTATGCCCCATCCCACTTTTGTTCAGCTACACAGTAGTCTTGACTGTTATAGACCAACTGACCAAAATGGCACACTTCATCCCTGTGACCGCCTGCCTCTGCTGAAACAATGGCTCAGCTCCTAGTGGTGCATGTGATCCATCTTCATGGGCTTCTGGACCATATCAACTCAGACTGGGGCCCACAGTT
Organism: Eretmochelys imbricata; assembly: GCF_965152235.1. Taxonomy (NCBI): domain Eukaryota; kingdom Metazoa; phylum Chordata; order Testudines; family Cheloniidae; genus Eretmochelys; species Eretmochelys imbricata. The sequence goes on from NC_135573.1 coordinate 251,067,166, forward strand.
TGTCACATGCTTTTGGCATGAAATGTTCTGGTTAATGGACATTCAGCCTTTTACGTCTTCTGCATCACATCCCCAGCCAGATGGGCAGACAGAGGGGGTGAACCAAGTATTAACACAATATCTAAGGTGCTTTCTCAACTACCATCAAGGTAACTGGTTCTCCCTCCATCCTCATGCCGAGTTCTCACACAAAGCTACCAATTATGCCTCCATGGGGTAGATTACCTTTTTTGCAAATTATGGTTCCATCCTCACTTCCATCCGGCCTTTCCAACAGCGGTCCTGAATCCAGCAACTGCCGGCTGGATCCAGTGAATTCATCAAATCCAGGAGGAGCTCAAGGACCACCTCAAAGATACAAAAAGTGACTACAAGCATTATACAGACCATCAACACCAGGAAGGCCCAGCTCTCACCATGGGTCAGAAGGTCTGGCTTGCAGCAAAATATCTCCGTACAAACAGGACATCCCACAAGCCAGACTCTGGACTGTTCCAGCTTTGTCAGCAAATCAACCCCATCACCTTCAAATTGCAGGTCCCTCGATCCTTTAAAATGCACCCTGTTTTCCATGTATCTCTCCTGAAGCCTTACACAGAGAGCCTCTCTCCTGACTGGTCCCAACAGCCACCCCCACCAGTCGAAGTCCAAAGGCATGAGCAATATATAGTCCATGCTAGCTCAACTCTAAACTGCAGAGGGGGAAGCTGTACTACCTAGTTGATTGGGAGGGCTAAGGTCCTGAAGAGCACACCTGGGAACCTGCTGTCCATGTCCATGTCCCTGACCTGGTCAAAAGTTTTCATCAGGACCACCTGGACAAACCAGGCCCACCAGTGGGGCACCCCTGAAGAAGGGTAATGTAAGGATCTGTGTGACTAGAACCCAGGTCTGTGGAGCCTGGGACAGCTGACACTCCTAGGACAGCAGGCAGACCCATATCCAGGCAACACTGTAGAAGTTGGGTGCTGCAGGAAGTACTGCCCAAAGGGTCCAGAATGACAGTAGCCTGTGTACTTAGACAGTAGCCTGTGTTTTCTCTCTGTGCTGCACTGGCTCTGGCCAGAGAGCCCATAGAGCAGGCTCCAACTGAACTGCCCAATAAGACCACAAGACGTGGTTTAGAAGCGAAGGCACCTGGCCAGATTTATTGTCAATGAAGCACATTAATAGCACCCGACAGACTCTCAAGGGATACTAAGGGATGTATGCCAGTGACAATGGACTCAGCTCAGTGAATGGCAGGACTTCCACTCCGCTCTCGGCTGGCCAAAGACACACCCTCTGAGCCTCCCTTTTATACACTGATACAAGCAAGTTACATATTGCCCCTCTAACATAGCTAGTTACAACCCTTTACCTTGTACATGTTGGTTCGATCAAAACATCTCTATTCATCACCCTGTCATCTTAACCTTATCTTTACGAGAGGGTCAGTGTGTCCTTGTATCGTCTTCGAGGAATGTGTTTACACCATAACCCTGTAGCAGGGTGTTCTGGTACCACTCTTCTGCATGGGTGGCCTGGGTTAGCGGAAGCTTAGTCTCCCCTGGCCTATTATGCCCCCCGCCCATGCCCTTATGGAATGTGTTTGCACGAGTGTCCTGTGCCTAGCACTTCTTAGGAATGTGTGTGTTTTTGCAATGCCAGGCCTGTTCTTGCACATTTCTGTGAACTTGCAAGCAGGCACGTTTTATAGCAGGGTCTGACTTCTACTCTCAGCCTAATTTTTGCTAACTTTGGTTTTATTAGCAGGGCCTGACTACTACTTTAGTTCAGGCCTCAGGTTCATACCAGGCCCCTTATGCCAGGCCTCATGTCTCAGGGTCTTTCTACTGCAGCCTGTGGCCCTCTGATTGGTCAAGTACACTATTTAACCCTGGAGGGTGCCCCAGGAGGTTGTGTTGGCATCCACACGGCCTTCTGGCCTGTTGTGACTCCTGAGCACATCTTGTCTTCTGATCTCTGACTCTTGCCTTCTGATTCCAGCCTGGTACTACTTCTGGTTTCTGTCCCAGGCCTGACTCTAACCCTGACTCTTGCTTATTGAACCCGGCTCTAGTGATTCTTCCGACCCTTGCTCACGGACTACTGTCTTATGGCCGTCGTCAGCATTTGGACACAAGCACACCTGTGACCACTGGGCCAGACTGTGTAAGCCCTGGTCCCTTACAATGGATGTTATTTGATATTTTGCACGTGCACTTAGAGGTTCCACTGCTGACAGGAGCATTTGATACTATGAAAAATAAATGAAAAGATCTTGCCAGTGCTTTATTTTAATAATGGGTTTATTTGTAAAGAACTGCAAGTATTAAACAGTTTTTTGAAAATACACTTGTCTGTGTAGCAAACAAGATAACTTTGGGTTGGCTTTGATGTTCATGGAAGATTGATTTTAAAAAAGGAATCTTGATACTAGGGCAGTAGTTTTCAACCCTTTTTTGTTTGCTGACCCCTAGAAAATATCAAAAGGAGATGCGGACCCCTTTGGAATACTTAGACATAGTCTGTGGACTGCCCGGCATCTGCAGACCACAGGTTGAAAACCACTGTAGTATGGTATTTGTTGTTGTGTAAACACTACTGATATATGTTATTGGCTTAATTCTCCTCTCACACTGGTGTACGTAGACATCAATATTACACTGATGTGAACTGTACTCCTATTACTTACTATCAGGACTCACCCCTGGGTGTCTGTTCTCATTGACTATGTTTGTTTAATTGATTTCACAATGTTTTAAAAATTATTTAGGGATATATTCACTTTTACATTGTGCTGGTGAGCTGGCTCTGCATTTTGGCTGGGCCAGATCCTACAAATGTTCTATATGCAGAGCCCCCTTTGACATCCGTCCACACATGAAGGGCTGGCAGGATCAGGCCCTTAATATGTCAAATCAGTTTCTTCCTGGGGGTCTTTCATTTATCTGGTCAATCCAGTAGATTTATTTATCACTGGCTATCCACATTAAGCTTTGTTTATAATCAGTTCCTTCCTGCCCAGGAACAGGTTACAAAACATGACCCATTACACCATCCACAATACAGAGAGCCAATGGACATGCTTTGTCCAATACAGACACAATCTGAAGTGCTCTCTTGTATAACAAATTATTGACTTCATTGTTCATAGTATTACGATTCAATTAAGCGATAAGGCCCATCATAGTGGTCCTTTATCTGTCAGATAAGGATTTGCCAAGCTTAGCCCAAGAGGTCTTTATCTGAGAGATAAGACAAAGGCGTTGGTGCCTTCTTGCTGTTTTAAATCTTTAATTAAAAGGACCTTTATATTTTTAAGTTCTGTGTTGTTGCCTTTTCTTGCAACACTTGATAGTTTAGTGTTCAGTAAAGATTGTGATGGGTTTTTATCGGAAGATTATAATGAGAAGGAATGTTGCCATTGTCCTTCATTAAGTGAAAGTGACAGGGCCTGTAGATTTTATTTCCAATGTATCAAGACATCCATTCAGGTGGAGATTGAGGGCCTGGTCTGAAGTTTGAGTTCAAAAAGAATCTTCCCATTATCTTCAAGGGGTTAGGGCAGGGGTGGGCAAACTTTTTGGACTGAGGGCCACATCTGGGTGTAAAAATTGTACAGTGGGCCATGAATGCTCACAAAATTGGAGGTTGAGGTGCAGGAGGGTGCTCTGGGCTGGGGGTGCGGGCTCTGGGGTGGGCTCAGAAATGAGGAGTTCAGGGTGTGGGAGGGGGCTCCGGGATGGGGCAGGGGAGTGGGGTGCAGGGGGGGGTGAGGGCTCTGGCTGGAGGTGTGGGCTCTGTGGTGGAGTTGGGGATGAGGGGTTTAGGGTGCAGGAGGGTGTTCCGGCTGGGACCAAGGGGTTCAGAGGGCAGGATAGGGATCAGGACTGGGGCAGGGAGTTGGGGCGTGGGGCGTGGCTCAGGGGTGCAGGCTCTGGGCAGTGCTTACCTCAAGCAGCTCCAGGAAGCAGCAGCATGTCCCCCCTCTGGCTCCTACGCGGAGGCATGGCCAGGTGGCTCTGCGCACTGCCCCATCCACAGGCGCCATCCCCGCAGCTCCCAGAAGCAGCAGCATACCCAGCTATGGCTCCTATGCAGAGGTGCGGTGCTAGCCATGTGGCTCTGCGCACTGCCCCATCCGCAAGTGCCACTCCTGCTGCTTCCATTGGCCACAGTTCCTGGCCAATGGGAGCTGTGGGGAGTGGCGCTTGGGGTGGGGGCAGTGTGCAGAGAGCCCCCTGGCTGCCCCTAAGCATAGGAGCTGGAGGGGGGACATGCTGCTGCTTCCAGGAGCCATGCAGCAAGCCCTCGGCCCGCTCCCTAGCTGGAGCGCTGGAGTGGGACAAGCCCCTGATCCCAGTCCCCAGCGGGAGCTCGAGGGCCAGATTAAAAGGCCTGATGGGCTGGACCCGGCCCAAGGGCCATAGTTTGCCCACCCCTGGGCTAGGTCCTTAAGTGAGCCAAATTCATTGCTTATCTTGGGGTGTAGTGGTTATTCCTGGAATGAATTTGTCCCACTGTGTCAGGAAGTTCAGAAGAAGTAGTATTAGATAGTTCTTGCAGAACCCTTTACTTTGAAGGCAATTGTGTAAAATTATTGGGTATGATCCTCAGTTTGTGTGAGCTGAATTTCACTGAAGTCAATGAAGCTAAGACAATTTATGCTAGTTGAGGATCTGGCCCATTAATGTTAGTATTACACAACATTTCTGTAGTATCCTGAATTTACCCTTCACTTCACAAATGCAAAGACATTATCCCTGCCCTGACGAGCTCACAGTCTAAATGAGAAAAACACAAGATCACACTTCAGATGGAGGTTGAAGGCATATTAATGCTGAGGGAGGAGTGAGGTTTTAAGGAGGAACCTGAAGGAGAGGACACTTGGTAAATGACAATCCAGACAGCATAGGGGGCAGCATGACAAATGCCACAAAGCCATAAGCAAAGAAAAGAGACTAAGGGCTAGTTTGTGGTTGAAGTCACGGGGCGTGGAGGGGTCACACTGCAATGGAAGCCACTGGAGGAATTATTCCTGACACCTTCTCTCCATGAGGTATGCACCTCCAGGTTACACTAGGGTCAAATTGTCTGGTAAGCTTGCCCATGCTGTTTGGTGTCTGCTCAGTAACCAAAGGATCTTATTTCCAGTGTTGACACCTTTTCTGGGCAATTGATTCGTTTTTAAAAAAATATGCACACAGACGCAACGAGTGGCTGGAAAGGTGTGAATTAAAATGTATATACAGCTAAAGACGATGACTCACATATCTGTTTAGACCTGGAGCTGCAGGAGCTGAGCTTGGATTATTCTCTCTTGGTCCAGCTACCCTTCAGCAACTGCCTTGTGAGCAATTTTTATTGTTTTTTTTTTTTTTTGCCACTTCGAAAAATGATTGTGTGACTTGAGTTTGTTGCCTCAGAGGAAGTTCTAATCACAAACTCACCTTTTCTTATTACATCCCATTCTGTAACTCCTGCTGATGAGGAGACAATGGGACAGATCTCTGCTGGTGAAAACTGGCACAGTTCCACGAAAGTCAATTGAGCTATGTCGATTTACTCTAGATGACGATCTGACCCAACAGGTGTCTGGAGTTCCAATTTTTATTCCAGGAAAAACATATTGTCTAACTGCTTCTGTAGTCTGTAGTGCATTCTGCTGATCTGTTCATTCTTAACGACTTGTAAACCAGATGAGAACCCTTTAATTAGATTAGTTTCAACACAGAGTTACTTGGTACATGAATTTGATATAAAAAGTGGGCTTTCTTCAGTCAGACCACTCTGTGACGGGACCTTCCCAAATCTAAAATGTTCACTCTCACAGTACACAGTTGCTCAATTCAAGAAAATAGTGGTGGAAGCTCCAACTGTGTGTCCACTGTCATTCTGTATTATAATTCAATGGCAACCTAATGATATGCAAGCTTGATCCTTCTGTAATGCTTTTCCTTGGAAGTACGGCTCTGCCTTTTCTGCTGTCAACCTTCATTTAGAGTGCAGAGAATGCTGCATGACTTGAAAGCAGCAGTAGGCAATTCCCAGTCTAAGCTTCAGACATTTCCATATTTATGCTTGCATCCGTGGAGTAAATATACTATGAATAAATTCTATTATGTCTGAGACTGTACTTACAGCATAATAGAAATATACAGTATGGTTATGCAATCTCAGGTATGTCTTCAGCATCAATATGGACATACATTTACTAAAGTATGTATTGTTAACATGGTATTCAGCTTCCAGGCCCTGTTAGAATACTTTGTATAATATGAGAAAATAATGAGGAATAAGTTGTTTAGTCTTAAAGCAAAAATTCAAGGAAGACAGCTGCTGCAAGTGTAATAATTTTGCAGGAAATAACAATCCTATTATGTTCTATTACACTGTGGTTAAATTTTGTTATTGCAGTTTTAAAAGTTTTGTACATCCAAATGTGCAATGTATTACAGCCATTCATCTAAGGCCACAGATTTTCAAAGGACGCTGTCAGGTATTATTAATACAGTACCATAAATATGCATATTTTATTGCCAAATTTGGGTGCAGTTTTCTGGGAAGAAGAATATTTTACAAAAATGAATATTAATGTAAAGGGTTTTTTAGGAATTTAATAAATACCAAATAATGAAAACTGCCTATTGTTTGGATTTAAACATCTCCCTGCAACCAGAGCACTGCAGTATTATTAACAGAGTGCAAGAGAAGGGAGAGTGGTTAGAAGAAAGGCAGTGTGTTCACTGGGCACTGGCTTGGAAGACAGGAGATGTGGGTTGCCACTGACCTGTTCTGAGATCTTAGGCAAGACAACTTCTGGTGTCTCTGTTTCTCTTCCCACCTTTGTCAATCTAGACTGTAAACTCTTCAGAGCAGAGACTGTCTTGTTCTCTGCCTCTGGCCAGTGCCTAATGCAATGAAGTCCAGATCTCAGTTGGGACCTCTAGGTGCCATCATACTGTAAATAATAATAGAAGTGGAATTAACTAGTCTGTTGTCATTCCACTAACTGGTTGAGCAGCGATAGGGATTATAACACTATTTTTTTTGTTTAATTCTTTCCATTTTAACAAGCTCTGGGGCCTGCTCCTGCAAATACGTATTGCCAGACAGCATATTACTAAACATAGTCCTGTGGAAGCCAATGGGACTACTCACAACAGTACACTCTGTGCCTGTTTGTATTTGTAGGACTATGACGGGGTGGACTAGGCCCAGAGGTCCCTTGCTGGAGGCCTCAGTATCCTGCAACACCTGTCCCAGGAAAGGAGCAGCAGAGGAGTCCATCAAGCAGCCTAGAGTGACTGCAGGGGAAGCAGCCAATCCAGGCCCAGGAGGGCTGTATAAAAGGAGCTGTAGAGCTGGTCAGTTCCTTCCTGGAGCTAGAGGAGTGTAAATGGTGCTCCTGGCTGGCTAAAGGGAACTGTAGCACCATGGACAGCTCAGTGCTGGTAGGGACTGGGGCAATGAGGAAGCGCTTTGGCTGGCTGCTGGGCCTGAGTTTAGATGGGCTCTAAGGTAAGGGTGAAGCTTTGGCAAAGGCTGGGGCTGTGGGGAAGTGGCCCAGGGAACTGAAAGCAGTGTAGTTAAAGGGACATAGTGGCATGTGGCTGCTATTCTTAGGGTCCCTGGGCTGGGACCAGGAGTAGTGGGTGGGCCTGGGTCTTCCCATAGGCCAGTGGGGAACTGGCCTACAACTGGACAATAATAAACCTTCAGAAGGGGATCTGAACTACTCAGTAGCCCAGCTGGGGCCAGGATAGACCAAGAGGGTGAAACCATTGCACCCAAGCAGGAAGCCTTGGGGGCATGGTCTGATACCAGGACTGGGATTATTTAACAACCACAGGCACACCTGATGAGAAAGGATGCTTGTGAGAAGTGGGTGCCAAGTCATTGCTAAGACTGAGCCCTAGGATGGTGAGGACATATTTTTTTTTCTAGAGCTCAATCCTGCATTGACTGGTGCCAAGGGAATGTTGCCATTGGTTCAGTGGGTGCAGGATCAGGCTCCTAATGATCCGCTTTAGGAGAGGGTAACTGTCAGGTTAACAAACAACAAGCCTGGTTCATTGCTTTGTTTTAGATGGTGTGATCGTTAAATAACACACAAATACAGTCACTCATACTCAACTGTAATTAAGCAACTTGTCTGTGGACTTCCCTGTACCACCCTCTCAAAGTGGGGCCTTGATTTTCTGAGGCTTAATCCAGCTCCCCACTGCCACCTATAGTAAAGCCCTCTCTTCTCCCCCATCTCCATCCCTGCCACAACCTCAGTCTCTGGCAACCTCCTCAATTATGTGTGAGGTTCAGTCTCCCACTGGCCTCCTAGTACATGGATCAGAAATGAAGCTGAAAAGCAACCCTCAGAGCAGAGGAGAGTGGTTAGGGATTCCTGCCTCTGGTGCCAGAATCCGGCAGGACTGTGGCTGGATGGCAGGTCAGGGGAGCGAGAGCATGTATGTGGCAAAGAATGAGACTCTGCAGTTCATATATAGCTAAGGCTGCAACTGGGGAGGCTACAGCTGTCCCTTTCCTCCCCCCGCCCCTTCTCATCCCGATATCAAGTTCTTTCCCTTATGAGGGAGTATCTAAAGGACACTGTCAATCCTACTCTATTTGGGATGTCTCGCGGAGGGTGAAACAGCAGCTCTCAGACTTCTTGAAGAAACAAACCATGGCAGTTCTGAGACACCCCTGTTCTGCCTCTGGTGGTGTGAGGTTCCTTCCACTTGTGAGTCACCAACACAGCTATAAAAAGAATTGACCAAAGGACCCTTTATCTCTAGGTCACTGGTTAAATTCTGGCGCAAGCTGCCAATGACAGTTGTTTGATGGCTTGTAGGAAATTAGTGTAAAGTCTCAGACACATTTCTAGTAGACAGATGTCTACATCACAACTGTTGCCCTTGTTCACAGTCTCTTCAGAGAGACCAAGGATGGACAGTTGCCTGGTGTAGAGACTGGCATGGTACAGGAAAGGCTGTGCTATAAATTACTTGCTCTAGATGGAGTGAATTGTAATCTCCAGTGTTGTTGGACTGGCACTGCATTTATGCTGCGGGGAGAGAGGGAAATGAGTAGATCAAATGTTATGTTATTTTACTTGACGTTTGGAAGGAAAAAAGTTCCCAAGTGCAAAGCATGGCTTACCTGTGTAGGCAATGAATTCTGAATCAGTTCACTTCCTCTCCTCATTTTTCATTTACATCCCTATAAAAAAGGTACAACTCCCAAGCGGGTGATGACATTACAAAGGGACAGGGCTCCCTCTGACATGTACAAATGGTTAGGACCAATTGTACCCTGTCCTGGGCAGGTGTGCAAGGGAGTAAGGAGGAGTGGCAGCAGGCAGCATTCCCCACAGAGTACAATCCTGTTGGGGAGTGAAGTCCCCACTCTTTGATGGTTTTCTGGACAACCCACGTACAGGTACTGGAACCAGAACAGGAAGGAATAAAGTAAAGGTGAGACCATGGCCTCTTTACTCTGTGGTCAACAGTGCTGCCTGGGTGTGGAGAGGCGCACATGTAAGGGTGAAAGAGATGCCATTTTTGTCATGTGCTCCTTGGGAGCCTTTCTGAGTCTGACAGTTTCTCCTGGGGCTTCCATCCTTCAGTGTGGCTGCTCTGCACCCTCTCCAGGCTATGGTTTAAAAGCCACAATCTGGCCACTAGTGCTTGTGAAGTACAGTTGGTGAGTTAATGATACAACTGACTGATGGGCTGCAGGGCAACTGTTGGCCTCCCCCCCTTCAAAGATTTCAAATATGGAAGCACCTGTTATTGTTTAATACATATTGATCCAGCTCCTCTCCATGTTGTTGTTCTACCTTACACCTCTAGTGGTGACACCTGATGATAGAATTTGGCACGCCACCTCTCTCGGGCTCCTGTGGCACCTGACCAGAACTTAAAGCTGCTCCCTTAGGGGAGGAGGACATTGGAACTGCTACCTGGCCTCCCCTGAATACATCCCATCTCAGGTAAGGCTGCCCCTTTGGGAAGATGGGGGTGTAATTCACACCACCCTCCGTGAATCCAACCTCTTGAGGTTAACGTACACAGTATCTTGTGATAATGTTTAAATGGCTAGACTCCTTTTTAGGAAAGAAATGGACTTGGTTTTCATGCAGCTGTGACCACTACTTATTACATTTATGCTATCTGACTCGCTGTAACCATGTGCTCCCAGTGACTGTTGCATCTATCTCTTGTGTTTCAGACTGTAAGCAATTGAGGGAAAGGACTGTCTTTTTTGCCGAACATTGTACAGTGCCTAGCACCATGGGTCTCAATCTTTGATTAAGGCCACTAGGTGCTGCTGCAATACGATTATTAAACAACAACAATTGCTACATGCTTCACATGCTGGGACGAGAACTAGATGAAGAATATGAGTCAGCTTGAAATGTAGTTCTACTCTGAGCTGTGACTCAGTAAACTGGTACTGGGGAGGGAAAGGTTTCATAGCTGTTGTCTCTTTGCAGTCTGGATTAAATTTGCTTCAGTCATAAAGAAAACGACTTAGCTTGTTTCAGTGCATTGTAATGTGGAAATAGAAAAACCTGTCTGTCGAGTAATTTATACTGTGTTCATCAGCATGGTAGGTGATTGCACTGGTTATAGTGTAGTTGGCTGGTAAGTAAAATGTTCCATTGCTCTGCCTTTCCAATGTACCATGGCAGAAATGGAAGGATAGCCTCCTACCAAGGGAAGTGCCACTGAGAGAGCAGGGAGTTCTGCTCATGTCTATTGACTGTCCAAGTGGAAGTTAAAGCTATCAAGGGACTCTTCCAAATGAGTAGGAAAGCAACCTCAGCATCCTAATCAACGTGCCCCCTCTCTCAAAAGGAAAACAAAGCCAGCCTTTCACTGAGCTTTTGCTGTTTAATTATAACTGAGTATTCATCCCTCTGTTTCAGCCAAGGTGATATGCTAGGAGAGCACAGGGCTAATGGCGTATAGCACTGGGGTGGTTTTGTTTGCTTTACAAACTTTGATCTTACCAAAGAGATCTTTCATAATTAAGTGTGTTCCCAAAATATCACCATTAAGGCTAGCAACCCCACTTCCTGCCAACCTCAGGATTTTGTGTAATTTAAGTGATGAAACCTCATAACCTCACTGTCAGCTAGCTCCAAAGCAGAAGCCAGAGGTTTTCCCCTGAATTAGTGGGTACTTTTGAAAAAATAAAAATGTGCCTAAAGGTGCAGATCCTGAGCAGCTTGAAGGGGAGCCTGCCAAACCCAGCCTTTCCCCGTCACCTCACTCTTAGGTGCCATTTGTCCCATCTCATACCATTTACATAAGGTCACTGTTCATGTTCATAAGTGCAGACTATGCACAAGGTTTAGTCTTGTACTTTAATAATAAATCATTAAAACAATGCTGTGCACCATGTGTGGGCAGATTGTAGCCCCAGGATTCCCACACTGAGATCTTTCCTTACCTGCACGCAAGATGGGTGGGTGGCAGCCACTTCTCTGCTTTCCCTCAGCCTATCACCTCCCCACCATCCAATGCCCCCTGCCTGCTATTGAAGAGGGGGCACTGCTCTGCACTATGGTAGGAACACAGATGCCCTGCATGGCTTTTTCCCAGCTTGTCCCCCACCATGCAGTGGTTTTACTTCTTCTTTGAGGGCCCTCCCAGCCTGCTAGAGGCAGGATTTTGCTACCAAGATCTATATGCATTATGTAGTAATAGCACACTTGCTAAGCGCTGACAGAACCTACATTACACTCCTTTTTTATGGACCAGAGGCATCAACCTTTAAAGTGGTTGCCTAAGGGAATCTCTCTTGGCTTTCCAGCGTGCTCAGTGTTCGAATTTCCCCCTCACCTCTGGTGCAGTTTTACAGAGGGCAGAGTGAGAGCTGTTTTGAGTGGCTTAGGGCTTGTCTGCACTAGAAAGTTTTGCTCCTTTAACCATACTGGTATAGTTAAAGTGTGTTTGTGGGGGAAAAACTAGTGTGGCAGTTATACCAATATATAGGTGCTCATACCAGTGTAGCTCATTCTGGCTTGGGAAGTAAAATAAACTCTCTTCATTCAAAGATCTCAAAGCACTTTACAAGGGCAGGTGTTATTCTGTATTTACAGAGAGTGAAATTGAGTCACATGGGAGATAGAAGGCCAGTTTGTCAAAAGTAGCTTCTAATTTTACATGCCTCAATTTTTGGGTGCCTTCAATGGGTGTTTAGCACCCACAATGTCATTGTAAATGAGGCCCTAGCCTTCTAATGTGGGCATGAAAGAGAGCATTTGGGGGGTCTAATCTCTCTACAATACTATGGCCTCATTACCATAGTTTCTGAGCACCTCACACTCTTTACTGTAATTATCCTCACAACATCCCAGGAGTGCTATTATCCCCATTTTACAGATGGGAGACCAAGGCACAAAGAGATTTAGCGACTTTCCCAAGGTCCCATGCAAAGACTGTATGGAATTGAACACAGATGTCCCGAATCCCAGACTAGCATCCTAACCACTTGCCCATCTTTCCTTGCGCTATATGGCAGGGCCACAATTAAACAGCAAGGCTGTAACACAGCCTGGACTAGAACATGGGTCTCCTTTTCCTGTAATCACTGGAACTTGGTATTGTAGATAAGTGTATGCAGACCGGAAACCCCTATGCATAAATTATGCAGCTACACATTGAAAAAGCACAATAAATTACATTTAGCCCCATAGAAAACACACTTTGGGCCTGATGCTGCTCACATTCTAGTCATTGGGGATTTTGCAATTGATTTCAATGATACAAAGATTCAAAATACAAAGAAAGGTATGACACATTCACTTCAAGAGCCAAGCATCAGAGTAAAACAAATTGCTATAAATCTTAAGCAACCTTTAATTTTAGAAATAGGAGAATTGGTATTCATGGGAAACTTCCATGTAAACTACAATAATTTGAAAATCTCCTGTTGAGGATAGAAAGCACCATAGCAAACCAATATGTCTTAATTAGTACTCTTGCCTGCTCAATATGATTGCAGAAATGTTAATCACTTAATGAGAAACTATACTGGAGTCTTGGCTGGAAACAAATGGATTTATTTTTAGAATTCCATGTGATTTATTCTTTCAGAATCAAATTATTTCAGTGTTTTGAAAACAAATAAAGACTGTCAATGAATATGTATATGTTTCCTGAAGTAGAATATGCCTGTGAATATTTTAGAATAGTTTTGTAGTCTACAATTTACATGTTTTCTTTGAAGATCTCACTGATATGAAATACAGTCATTATCCTTGGGTCACACACCAGGTTATTTATTTGGTTAGACAAAGGAACAAAGCATAGACAAAATTTACCCAGACAAGCATACTTTTCAGCCTCAAATAGTAAAGCATCTTGAAAGTCCTACTAAATAGTTTTGAGACAGCTAAAACATTCATTGACATAATTAAACTAGCTTGATTTTTTTTTACACTTGAGGGAGACAAAGTGAGCTTTTTCTTGTAGGTTTAAGTGAGAAAAAATTATCCTGTTTCATAAGAGGAAATGGAGGGTTATAAATGTCATATCTCAGAATGAGAGCAGAAATGAGTGGGGAAATGACTAAGATGCAAAAATTAAAAGGGGTGGGGGCATTGCTGCTCTTGTGCTTGGTAATGGTCCCTACAATTAGGCTAAATGTAAAAATAAAAGCAATTGTCACTTTAAACAGTGATACCCCTGCAACTTCAAATATGCCTAATAAGGCTGTAATCCCATCAAGAGGTTTTGGCATCTCATTGTCCATGAAAACAAACCCTCCATAGTGCTGACTTCATGGTTTTCCATACACAGAGAGCAACCATGCTTCCAGCTGGTGGATCTGCAAGGCTGGACCCTTGCACATGTGTGGAGCCCCACTGACTTCAGTGGGACTCTACACAGGTGTGGGGGCCTGCCCTCATGGATCTGATTGCAGGATCAAGGCCCTAGTGACATGGGATGACTTGACTTCAATTCAGTGGGATACTCATAGTTAGAAAGTTTTTAATAAGTCAAGCACTGGAATTGGCTACCAAGGGAGGTTGTGGAATCCCCATCATTGGAGGTTTTTAAGAACAGGTTGGACAAACACCTGTCAGGGTGGTCTGGGTTTACTTGGTCCTGCCTCAGCACAGAGGGATGGACTAGAGATAAACCCTTAAGGTCCCTTCACATTTCTATGATTCACTGTGCAGGATCACGGCCTTACTCTATATTGAGGGGAAACAGCAAAGCAAAAAAGAACTAAAGTAATTTCTCCATTATTATTATTTATTTATTGCATTATAGTAGCTCTTGAACAATCCAGCTGAGATTGGGGTCCCACTGTGCTAGGAGCTGTATAAACTCATGGTAAGAGACAGATCTTGCTCCAAAGAGCTTACAACCTAATCAAATAAGACAGACAGAGAGTAGGAGGGGGAAAAGAAGCAAGAGGAGGGAAAATAACTTCCCCAAGGTCATGAATGAGAGAGAGCACAGTGGCTCCTCTTTGAGATGTTGCATCCATTCTGCCTCACAAAGTGGCAGCTGTTTTGTAGACAGCAGACTCCAAGAAATTTAGTGGTGAAGTATTTGGAAGACAAGATCATAGCAATTGCCATATCTAGCCGACTAACAAAATGCATGCCAGATTCACCATTACCAGCACATCTTCCTGCATCAGATAGGCTGCTCTCTGGAGGCAATTCACCCCAAGAAAGGGCAAGCTGGGTTACCATTGCCTGTCTTCCACCATGGGTTTAGAATGGGTTTCTGCCAGCATTGAATGACAGCTTTCATTTGCAATGGAAGCTACAGTAGCCCCACCAGCAGAGGCTGCTCAGGGAATGTGCTGAATCAATGCATTCCATGCTTGTCTTAGCCAAACCCCTTCCCACCCCGTGACATACCATTTATGGGCTACGCAAACTGCCTAAGGCACCTTGTTGCCATTACAGTTGCATTCTAACACCACAGCCTCTTCCACCTGCAGATTTTCTGCCATCTGGGCCTTTGATGCTGGGGTCTGATAGGCCCCTTGTATTGAAATTCACTCTACACTTAAGAACTGAAGGCTGCAGTTGCCATGAGCTGAGAGGAGATTTTGTTTTCAAAAGAAGGGTCCCTAGTAGGGCTGGTTGAAAATTTTCCATCCAAACCGGTTTTTGTTTTTGTTTTTTTTAAACAGAAACTTGGGTTCTCAATACAACCATTTTCCTTTTCACAAGAATCGTAGACTCATAGAAGTGTAGGACTGTCTGGAAGCAAGCTTAACAGGTCACCTAGTCCAGACCCCTGCACTCAAAGGCAGGGTGCTGGAACAATTTGTATAGTGGGGGTGCTGAGAGCCATTGAACCAAACTGTAAACCCCGTATACGATGGAAAACACTTCAAGCCAGGAGTGCAGAAGCAACCTTAGTTCCAGCACCTATGCTCAAGGCAGGACTAAGTAATAAATAGACCAGTGTTTCTCAACCTTTTCGATACCAGGGACTGGCTTGCTGCCTTCTTAAACTGTGTCAGGGAGATGTCCATGGATTGGTCTCTGAGAAACAATGAACTAGACCATTCCTGACGGGTGCTTTTCTAACCTTTTCTTAAAAACCTCCAATGACAGAGATTCCACAACCTCCCTAGGCAATTTGGTCCAATGCTTAACTACCCTGACAGGGAGTTTTTCATAATGTCCAACTTAAACCTCCTTTGCTTCAATTTAAACCCCTTGCTTCTTGTCCTATTCTCAGAGTTTAAGGAGAACAATTTTTCAGCCTCTTCCTTGTAACAACCCTTTACGTACTTGAAAACTGTTATCATGTCCCCTCTCAGTCTTCTCTTCTTCAGACTAAAAAAAATCCAATTTTTTCAATCTTTTCTCATAGGTCACATTTTCTAGACATTTAAACATTTTTGTTACTCTTCTCTGGACTTTCTCCAATTTGTCCACATCTTTCCTGAAATGTGGCCCTCCAGAACTGGACACAATACTCTGGCTGAGGTCTTAACAGCATGGAGTAGAGCAGAAGAATTACTTGTTGCGTCTTGCTTACAACACTTCTGCTAATACATCCCAGAATGATGTTTGGGGGTGGTGTGTGTGTGTGTAGACTGATATTTAGCTTGTGATTCACTATGACTCCCAGATCCCTTTCTGCGGTACTCCTTCCTAGGCAGTCATTTCCCATTTTGTATGTGTGCAACTGTTTGTTCTTTCCTAAGTGGCATATTTTTCATTTGTCCTTTTGGAATTTCATCCTATTTATTTCAGACCGTTTCTCCAGTTTGTCCATATCATTTTGAATTTTAATCCTATCCTCCGAAGCACTTGCAACCCTTCCCAGCTTGGTAACATCCACAAACTTTATAAATGTACTCTCTGTGCCATTATCTAAATTGTTTATGAACTGTCTGCTTGCCATGGAAACGTTCATCTTTTTGTCAAAAAGTCAAATACCCCAAAAAGTATTTTTGTCCAAAAAATGAAAGCTTGCCAACTCGGAAATGCTGCTGAATTGCTTCCTGGGAGTTGTAGTAGGGATGCCTCATGCTCTCATTCTTTTCTGTGGGGAGGGCTACGCAGCCATATGACATTATTGGGGTACAGTGTAGCCACAAAACTGCAGTGATGTACTGTAGTGGCTCAGCAAGAGTGGGCTACTATGGTGCACCATGGGAAATGTAGTCCAGCTAGGGAGTGGTCCACAGAGGAACCTAGGGAGTCAGGCAATTTAACTACAACTCCTTTGAGGCATGTCTTTAATCACAAATTTTCATTTTTGGTTTAAAAAAATTGTTTTGTTCTGAAATATTCTATGGAGAAATACATTAAAGAACCAGCTCTACTCCTGAGTTGCATTATGATGCATTGTCTTAATTTTAAATTCTTTTTGCTTTAATTTACAGTTTGTTGGTTTTCAGTTAATAAGCCATGGAGAGGGTTAGTAGTTACAGACCCAAGCGTAGTAAGAGTAGCACACCCATGTGTTTGTTAAATCTCCTTGAACACCAGAGGAAATAACTGCCAGTTTTCACCTGACAATACACAATAGTGACACGAAAACAAATTTCAGGCATCTGAGCCCCACCATGGGAATTGGCTTCAGAAGATGATTATGAGGTAAGGGTGGCAGCAGGAACTTAGCAAATACTCTAATACAAGGTCCCCACTGCTATGTATCAGTCCTGAAAAACACTGCAAAATAAACATATCCACCTATAAACATGATCATGGATTTAACATGAATCCAAGTAACAATGTTAGCAGTCATTGGCCACATTGCATGGCTAGCACTTGCCCAAGAAGCCACTCCTCTGTAAGCCAAAAAATCAGACCATACTAACCCTACATTTTATGTACTGTATGGGGATGAGGAAAGATCCCACATCCAATGAAACAGCCACAAGAATTTGGGAAAAGTCAGAATGGAAAATACTGGTAATTTAAATTCAGCTTACACTTAAAAGTTGCCTAGTCTACACTTAAAAGTTTTATACTAGCAAAATCCTCATAGTATAGATGCAGTTTATACCAGCAAAAAAGTGAGCTAAATAAATGATACTGGCAAAAGTACTTTATGCCAGTATAACTGCATCTACACCAGGGCTTTTCTCAGGATAGCAATGTTGCAAAAACAAACAAACAAAAAACCCCCCCCCCACATCTAAACAACAATATTTGCTGGCAAAAGTTTTTAATGTAGACTTGGCCGTAGGCATTATAAAGCCTGTAGTCAACAGTATCAGAAGCAGAAATACCTTAATTTAGCTCTCTTAGAACCTAGAACAAACAAGTTGAACTATTCAGATCCCTTCAGAAGAATCTTCAGTCTCCCTAATCATCTGTGCTTCAGGAAACAACTGGCACCCTGAAAAAGAAAACAAACTGTAGAACTGGCTTTATACCTGATCCTAAGCACCACTGGAAAAAACAGAACATAGCCACATCTCTGAGTTGTCATTTAGTCTCCATAAATGTATATGACTTCCTCTTCTTTAGTCAATTTGGAGTAAAAAATTAGCTTTGACTCCTATGCATAGCTCTTAGATACCATTGTGATTGGTGCTGTAGAAACATTTAGGCCTAGTAGATTAGATAGATGAAAGCTCTCCAGTTTCCCTTGCAGCTCTCAAAATTGTTTTGGGCATCCACTGTACAGGGAAGAGCAAGTGATCTAAACTGTATTGCTGATTTATGCCCCACTTTTCTTGACAGGGAGCAATTGCACTGTATCAGAATCTAAAGGAGAGCGTTGGTGCCATGCGTGTTGCTGATTAAGATTGGCTGGAAAACAAGAATTCTGTTTTTCAAGATTTCAGAATTTGTTTTCTTTCTGTATTGGAATGCAGCCAAGACTTTTTTCTGATTTTTGTGAAAAATGAGACCCTATCCTAGAATAACCAGTAACTTCATGGTTAGAGCCCCCACCTGGAATGTCAGTGCCCTAGATTTAAATCCTTACTTTGCCTGATTCAAGAGGGACTTGCACATCTATCCTCTATATCCTAGATGAGTGCCCTAACCACTGGGCTGTAGAGCCAATCTTTCCTTTAGGAGCTGTTCTGCTTTGTATAACTAATTAAAATTAATTGGGCCATAGATAGAAGTAGAGATTGAGTCTACAGCCTGTGATTAGGTCACTCACCTTGGCTGTGGGAGACTCAGCTTCAAATTACTTCTTGCCTCATTTGAGGGAGGGATTTGAAGCTGTTTCTTCAGCCCTGCAGGCCAGATGATTACCCTAAACAGTTGGCTGTCCTGGGGTCTCACTTTGATCAGAGGTTCCTTTCTGGACTAGAGAAACCTTCCCAACCTTCCTCAGCTGACACATTTTCATGAAAAAAAAACAGGTTTTAATTAATTGGTGTTTTCCAAGAAAAACATTTCATTGAAAATTCCTGTCCAGCTCTAGAAACCAAACCACCTATTTAAATCACTAGCAGATTTTAGGCCCAGTCCTGCTCCTGTTGAAATCAGTGGGTGTTTTACCATTGAGCTGAATAGGAGCAGGAGTGGGCATAGAATGACATGTGCTTTCAAAAATGTATCAGCTGGCAACAAAACCTGCCTTCAAATTCTGTCCCCAAGCTAAAATACTCCTCTTTGTTTGGACACTCATCCAGGGTACAATTCACAAATAAGTCCATTTAGATGATCTTCAAATCTGCAAACTAAAAAAGGATGTGGGGGGGTGTGTGGATGCACAGAAGTGTGTGTGTGTCTGACTATTTTTAGGGATATGATGAATTCCTCATCAGTGGAAATCTTTACATCAAGATTGGGTGTCTTTCTAAAAGATATCCCTTAACTCACCCAGAAATTATGGGCTTGAGGCAAGAATCACTTGGAGGAAAATCTATAGGGTGTGTGTGTGATGAAATGGGAATTTTCTGTAATATTTTTATGACCCCTACCCATGCCTCAGTTTCCCCTATATGCTGGATTGTTACCCAGTGTGGGGGAAAAGGGATTAAGTTTTCTGTCAGGGCTGACTAAGATACCTAGGTGAGTGTCACCTCCCTGTCTGGATGGAATGAAGAGTTGTTAAGGAACCAGTTGAAACCAACCCAAATCAACAAGGGGGCCAGGGAAACAATGTAGGCTCCAATGATTGATGGATTTCTCCACCTCTGAGCAGGTAAACTGAGCAAAGACTCCAGCTCAAGAACAAAAGATGGAGAGGTCTGAGATTAAGTGTTGTCTTCTGGAGGAAGCTGGGTGCTTGCTCACCTGGAAACTGAATAAAGAGGTCAGACAGAGACAGAGGCTGAAAATGGAGTTCACTACAGCTTGGCAGGACTCTGGGTTGACCAGAATGGATTATGCTTTAACCTTCATTTCTCTACGCTAACCTAAGGACTTGCTATGTTGTGATCCAGTTGATTAATAAATTCCCTTTTGAAAATGCTGCCTATCACTGTAAATGCTTGGGGAGGTGCATTAATCCTGGAAGAGTGTACCACTCTCTACCAGGAGTCCATCTCAGTTGGACTTGCTGAGTAGAGCTCATGGTGTGAAGCTGGTGCTGGAGCCCAAAGGTTCAGTCTCAGGAAGTGGTGAGGCTGCCTGGCCTATCCTGAAGGAAGAATGAGATCCTTTGGGGACTGGCACATTGAAAGGGGTTCCTCCAGAGACTACTCCAAAGCTGGGGGCAAAGTACCGATCCTGTGGATCCATGAGACTGTGTTATCCAGAAGGTCAGACTAGATGATCATAATGGTTCCTTTTGGCTTTAAAAATCTATGAATCCATGAAGAGGAGAGTTGGGGCAAAGCCAAAGTAAGATGTATGCTATCCTGGGAACCAAGATATATTGCTATAGAGAACTTGGAACCAATGAATGCTCTGAGGTGGAGCACTGACTATTTCAGAAAAACATCATATTTTGATGTGGTAGAATAGAAACACATTTCATGGATGTGTAAGCATCTGGAAATCATCTGCAAATGCAGGGAACAGATGCTTCATCTCTGACTGCACATTTCCATACACCACAACTTTCCAAAGATTCTGTGGTAGGGTGGTGCTTCTCTAGTGAATGGTCATGTCTTCTGGAGGAGCCTGACAGATTACATGAGACCAGGATATGAAGCAGTCAAGTTCAATGTGGAGATGTAGCTGGGCCCAAGATCATATTTTAAAGCAGCATGGAGGACACTGGACGTCAGACCAGGGGTAGGTGATCAGGAATGAAGTGAGGAAAGGTCATGAATTGGACACCATTCAATCACAAGTATTCTAAATGCAACCTCTGTCCCCTTAGTGATATTCTGACCCCTCCCCTATGTAATAAGAGCGTCAACCCAACCCCCATCTGTATTATGGCAGTGCCTAAAGGCCCCAACTGAGACCTGGCCCTTTGGGCCATGCACTGTACAAACACATAGTGAGAGACAGTCACTATGTACCCTGAAGAGCTTACAATCTAGTACAGACAAACGATGGGAGGCAGGGCCGCACTTAGGGGTGGGCAACATGGGCAATTGACCAGGGCAACATGGTCAGGGAGGTACCATCCCAGGGCTGCAAGCTGGCAGGCCAGGGTTGCTGGAGTGGGTTTGAGTACAGGTGAGCCCAGGGCTGGAGCCCCTGCCCAGCCAGGTGCAGGCAGTAGGGCTCACCCCTGAAGAACCAGCAGGCCAGTCCCTGAGCCCGCACTTCCTGCACGCCTGGTGATAAGGGGGTGTATGGCCAGGGGAGCCCTGGGGCTCAGAAACTCCTCCCTGTGCAACCTGGCCTGGGCAGCTGGATAGCAGCTGCTGCTGACTGGGCATTCAGCTCTGAAGGCAGCGCCGCTGCCAGCAGCAGCCCAGAAGTGAAAGTGGCAATACCATACCAGGCCACCCTTCCTTCCGGGCTGCTGCTGGTGCTGCCTTCACAGCTGGGCACCTGGCCAGCAGCTGGCGCTCTCCAGCTGCCATGGTCAAGAAGCAAGGAGGGGAGCAGGCCTGGGGTGCGAGGCCACGGAAGGGAGCTCAGGGCAATGGGAGGAGAGGCAACGGGGCCCAGAGGTGCTGGGGGAGGTGGGGACCCAGGGAAGCTGCAGGGGCCAGGGGCGATGGGAGGATGGATGGAGTGACAGCAGGGGCCAGGGGTGTCAAAATACAAGTTTGCCCAGGGTGTGATTTTCCCTGAGGCCAGCGCTGATGGGAGGGTAGCAACAGGGTGAAGGGGTTTGCCTAAATTCACACAGCAGGTAAATAGCAGCAAGACTAGTACCCATGTAACCAGATCCCTTGTCCAGTACTCTAACCACACAGTCCCTCCAGGTCTTTAGTTCAGTCTTGCTATTCTGGTGGGATTTCAGCTCCCCCCCACCGCCCGCATCTATATTTCAGGTTTCAGAGTAGCAGCCGTGTTAGTCTGTATCCGCAAAAAGAACAGGAGGACTTGTGGCACCTTAGAGACTAACAAATTTATTTGAGCAGCCCACGAAAGCTTACGTTCAAATAAAATTGTTAGTCTTTAAGGTGCCACAAGTCCTCCTGATCTATATTTCAGTCAGTCTTGTACCCTAACTCCCAACCATTGTGTTTGTAACAGCAGCATTATGGTATTCCCATGAGTCCCAGACCCTCAGAGATTCTGAAGTCCCTGCTGAAGTTTAAAAGGAAGGCGGATCCTTCCTGTCTTTTGGATTTGTTAGAGATTTTCCCCCAACCTTTCCTCCAACACTATTTAATCAGATCTGCCAAGTAGAAACCATTTGGGTCTCTTTGTAAGGTAGGTTTACAAGTAACTGTCTTTAGCACCGGTAAAAACCAACATGCAAGCAGTCGCTTGAGCCAGCACTGGTACAGGGCCAGGTGTCCACAGAGTACTGCCAACAAACTTCAGCCCTGAGCGCCCCCCCACTCACCCACGCCCCCGCACCCTGGATCTCGCTGGAGCAGGGACTTCTGGATGTGTAATGGTTTTGTGATGCAACCCGATGCGGACTAGTGAAACGCCATTTCCACTTGTGACTTCAATCCGGATTCTCAGTCAGGCGAAACGGGCACTGGGGGCGGGAAGGGCATGCAATGAGCTGGTCTCCAGATGCTGCAGCCCCATCGGACAATTCGCATTAAGATGAGCCTTGCTTGGTTCTCCAGAAACCCGAGAAGAAGCAAATGTCCCAGGAGGGTGTCTCCTGCAGTTATTCCCCATGGTGCCTTGGGATCCAGCCTCTCGCTTCTGGCCCCTCGTTGGAGCTTTCTCATGGGCAAGGCAAGAAGATCTACCTGCTTGTTGCTGCTGGCTGTTCGGCTTTCTGTTTCTCCACCTGCGGCTCCCTCGTTGGTGAAGGTCCCTGACAATCAGCTGACTGGCTGCTTCATCTGCTGACTGTAACAGGGCTGGGAGAGCCCATCCAAACAGGCAGTGACATTTGCAGCAGGGCATGTTTCTCCCTGGCACTGCAGCCAGACTGACAAGAGCAGGAGGAAGAAGGATCCTCTCTTCGTCAGCATCCGTTTTTGACTCAGTCCAACCTGGAAGCCCACCCAGCCATACATAACACAATTTTGGTTGCCTGCTCAGTCTGAGACTTTACACATTAGGTAAGGTTTAAAATCCCAGCTGATGAAGCTGGCAGGTGTTGAGTTCTCTCTATGGAAAAAAATATTTTTTTGGGGGGGGAATAGGATGTTACTGGCCTTCTCTTAATCTGGGGGAGAGCAATAACTGAATGCTGTCTAAATTGGAGATTTGTGTTGACATCTCTTCCTTGGTTGATGTTTTTTGTCTCTGTTTGGGTTTAGCAGCCACTTACACTGATTAGGTTAACTTTGTTTTCTTGCTGAGCAAGTATCTTTGTATTCAATCATATTCACTACAGAACACAGCTGCTGCCACTCCACCCTCCTATGCATGGTTAAGATCTATACTGAAATACATGTTCTTGCATCTCTTCTGCACCGACTTTGGTTTCATTGTCTTTTGTGGGAACCCAATAAAGCATAGATACCGCAGGGCTTTTCACACTGTAAATGTCTAATAAACTAAACCTGCAGGAGCAGAGCTTCATCTGGTGAAAACTGGTATTTACACCAGCTGAGCATCTGCCCCATCATTTCCAAATGCCTTCATAGTCCTCCGTGGGCTGTGAAGTTGTGTTAAACAGACCCTTTCGGAAAGTGGTTACATCATAGTGCTGCAGCTAGCTCAGTTCATTTCCTTTGATCTGACCCTGCTGGATATGTCACATGATACCTATGGTAATCCACCCTGTTTCAGTAACAGTAACAGATTTTGTAAAAGAAACTGATTCAATCAGTTTAATTTACTAATAAAGGATCTTCCTTAGCAAGCTAACATGGCTCTGTTATAAAGCCTTTCTGGGTTTGCAAGCTGGGTTTTGTTGAAATAAAATATCAAGTTGTAATGTTTTAAATCAAAACTTGTTCCAGCTGTTATGAAAAGCTACTGGCTATGAGGCTGATGTTAAGTTTCTGACTCTAAGAAAAGCGTGGTCTCTGAAGTGCATGGGTATGTTACATGCGAGATTCAAACTGTATGCGTGATGTAGAATTCTGTAAACTTGGTTTTGAAGTCAGTTACTTGTGTGGTACAGAGGGAGAACAGAGCTCCAGGGCCAGATTCTGTGTTGCATCTCACAGGAGGCCCAGCATAGGAGGAGGGGGCAAAGATGGCTTTATGCCACCTTTGCATTTCTGGGATGCTGGGCTGGTCCAAGGGTTGGTGCAGCCTCCAACACAAAACAGATCATCCCCCAAGAGTAGCTAATGGCTGCAAACAGGAGCTACTGTGCAGCTCAGACAGCCTGAGCACCAAATCACTTCAGCACACTTCCTCTCCCGCCCCACCGTCCCCTGACTCCAGTCCTATACTGTGCAGGTGGTTAAGCCGGCATATATGGGTTGTCTTTAGTGCTGGTTGAAAATTTTGAAATTGTTTCTGTTTTGCGGGGTTTGAAATGGAACCATATTTTCTCATCTCTTCTTTATTTATTTGCAATATGTACGTTAATCCCCCCTTCCCTCTTTTTTCAACTGAATTGCAACAAAATGAATGTTTATCGGCTCATCATTTTTTCTCTGTTCCGTAATGGTTCAAAGTGCTTCCAGCTTTGGGAAAAGTGGCAAAAGGGGGGAAAATAAAAGGCTGGACCTTTGTCCCTCGGCAACTTTTCAAACGTTGGGGAAGTTTTCAAAAATTGCAGCACTGCATTTTTTTTCTTTTGCCTCTTCTTCTTCCAAAATAGGAGACGATTTGGAAAGTTTAGGCCCCAACTCTGCAAACATGTAGGCACATGCTTAACTTTACTACTGGGAGAAATCAGCTCATGAGAGTAAAGTTAAGCAGGTTGTCATAAATATAAAGGGAAGGGTAAGCACCTTTAAATCCCTCCTGGCCAGAGGAAAAACCCTGTAAAGGGTTAAGTAGCTAAGACAACCTCGCTGGCACCTGACCAAAATGACCAATGAGGAGACAAGATACTTTCAAATCTGGAGGTGGGCGGGGGAGAACAAAGGGTCTGTCTGTCTGTGTTGTCTTTTGCCAGGACCAGAGCAGGAATGGAGTCTTAGAACTTAGTAAGTAATCTAGCTAGATATGCGTTAGATTCTGTTTTGTTTAAATGGCTGAGAAAATAAGCTGTGCTGTATGGAATGTATATTCCTGTTTTTGTGTCTTTTTGTAACTTAAGGTTTTGCCTAGAGGGATTCTCTATGTTTTGAATCTGATTATCCTGTAAGTTATTTACCATCCTGATTTTACAGAAGTGATTCTTTTACTTTTTTTCTTCAATTAAAATTCTTCTTTTAAGAACCTGATTGCTTTTTCATTGTTCTTAAGATCCAAGGGTTTGGGTCTATGCTCACCTATGCAAATTGGTGAGGATTTTTATCAAGCCTTCCCCAGGAAAGGTGGTGTAGGGTTTGGGGGGATTTTTGGGGGGAAGATGTTTCCAAGCGGGCTCTTTCCCAGTTATATGAACATTTTTGTTTCAAATAGAATTAAAAATATTTCCCTATGAAAAGATATTGGTTTCTACAAAACCTCAGTTTTCAAGAAAACTTTTTGATCAAAAAGTTGTGACCAGCTCTGCTTCCCTCGGAGTTTGGAATTGGGGCCCCAGTATTCCATGTCCTCAGCTTATGCAGAGCAACCTGGGAGAAGCTACAGCAAAGGCTGTCATGACAACCGTGGGGGTTCTTCTAGAGGTGGGACTGTATTTGGTCCCCAGCAAACAAGAGTTATAAGTATTATGCATTGAGGAGAAGATGTTAACTGCCTGTGATGTTGAGCTCAGGACACCCAGAACTGTGTTACCCCTCTGCCTTAGCAAGAGTGAGAGCTCTGCAGCTGCTAAGTTGTGTCTCAGAAAATTGACACACCAGCCTGCCTGCCTGGCCAGCAACTCTTCAAGATTCTGCCAGTCTAACCCTGGCCTTGCAGGTAACAATCAGTGAACTATGTTCCTAAGTTCACCAGAGACATCTCCCTGCACAGTCCAGTTTTTCTCTCTGAGCACCCACAGAAATTATTAAGATAGCTGCCTCCAAAGAGACAGAGCACATATCAGCTTGTTAGGTTGGCTGAAGATTTACACTTCACTTTAATACACCAAACTGAGATGGTTTTGTAATAAAATAAGAATAAGTGTATTAACAAAGAATAGAGACATAAGTGATCCTAAGCAAGAATAAAAGAGATAAGTATGGTTACAAACAAAACAAAACATGCTTTCTAGTTACGAAAACTTAATTTTAGCAAGTTACAATCTTTGCCTAAGCTGTTTTCTTATTCACATGAAGTTACCAGTATCCCTAGCCCCTCCAGACTAGGGGATCCAACTTTCATAGGTTCAAAGGGTGCTATACTCTATCACTAATGGATAACTAAAAGGTCTTTTTGCTCCCCTTATATTTCTCAAATTAAATTGTCTGTGCCTCAAGAGCCAGGAGGGCTTCCTGGGGTATAGGTTTTGTCACTGGTTGTTGAATGGTCTTCTCCCCTGCTTGGTTAGCCTGATGGCTTTGTTTACCTTATATGTAAATATACAGTCATCCTCTGCCTGTAACCAAGCCACTCAGAAAGGTAAGTATACTTGTCTTTATTAAATTTCATTGTGTTCATTTCAGACCAGTTCTTCAATTTGTCAAGGTCCGTTTGAATTCTAAGCCTATCTTCCCAAGTGCTTGCAACCCCTCTCAGCTTGTGTTCTACAAATTGTATAGGCATACCCTCTATGCCATTATCTAAGTCATTAATGAAAATGTTGAATTGTTTTGTTTTCCTACTGAATTATTCCACCAGCTGATAGTATCAAAGCAGAACCCAATCCAAACAACCTCCCACCCCAGACTTGAAGGAAGTTCAGATCTGGATTGGACCATCTTGGATCCTGGTCCAGTGTCAGGTAAAGGACAGCTCTTTGACTTCAAGGGGGCCCTTGCCTTCCACCTTTGAAATGTGTCAGCCCCCTTCTGTAACCTGTAGTAATGAGAGAAGAGAAGTTTTGCCAGTGGATCCACTGCCATCTCTGGACCTCAGATTCATAGATCTAGATTCAAAGGTGCCCTTACTCTGCCATTGTGCATTTCATAAGCTCTTGTTCATAGAAAATGGCTTCATATAAAGAGTTACCCCGTTTAAGTTAACTGATTATTTGAATCTTGTAATCACAACTGTCCTTCTGGGTTAATACTGAGCCAATGTTCCACCATGATGTTAGAAGGCATGGTTATGTTGGATGTCTTGTTGTTTGGGTAAGGTGCCAAACTGATGTTCTGGCCACAGGTGGCCATTAAAGATCACTTGGTATTCCTATAACATTCACTATTGACAAACACAAGGTCATGTACATTGGAAGACATAATCTGAACTACTCATATATATTGCTGGATTCTAAATCACCTGAAACAACTCAGGAAAAAGACCTAGGCATCACTGTGGACAGCTTAATGGAAATCTCTGCTTAATGTGCAGTGTATAGTTTGTGAAAGATTACAATTTAGAGAGGCTCCCTCATATGGGACAGTATTATGAATATAAGTTCAAAATGCTTCCTGGAAGCAGCAGGTGTGTGTGGAGAACAAAGGGCATTACAGTTTATCATGGATGCTTTCTAGGTTTTGTTGTTTTTAATAAAAACTTATTCCGTCCTCATTCACTGGTTTGTTGTTTAATAAACCCCCAGGTCATTACATGGTGTCAGAGGTACCGAATGAGAAAGAGGCTGCAGTAATTGTGAGGGTAACTCCTGTGTTTGAAACTGAAAACAGAGGAAAGGGAAGCAAGTGAAATCATCAATCTATTTGCCTGTTCTTGGGGAGAACGCATTGGATATTTATAACAATTTTAAGTTTGAAGAAGGTGAAAACATGAAGTTAAGTAAAATACTGACCACATCAGAGGAACATTGCATGCCAAAAAGAAATGAGGCCTGTGAGAGACACAATATTTTTACATGCATGCAAAAAGCTGATGACACTATAGGGCAATGTGTCACAAAATTAAGGGAACTCAGTAGGACTTGTGACTGTGGTGAGTTAACAGTCTCTGGTCAGAGATAGAATCATCTGCATTAAAGACAAGGTGTTACGAGAGAGACTTCTTCATGAAGGAGATTTAACTTTGGAAAAAGCTATCAACGCACAAGTCAGAGAGCTGAGTTCACCGGAAGCAGTTATCCATGTACTAAGTACAAAAGAACATAGCCAGAAAAGATCAAATCAAAAAGTGGAACCACTTGCTATGAAAGCAACTGCTAGTCGGAAGGCTCATCACACCTGGCACAGGTCAGCGAGTGACACAGCCTAGATTCTCTGATCCTGCTACTCCTTCTTCCAGCGAGCAGCACTGCCTGGCCCTTAGGCCTTCTTGTTGCCCCTGATACTTCAGTGGACAATAGGACTTGGATTCTGTAATCGTAGCTTAGTAATATGAGCTCTGTATATTTTACCTCTGCCTCCTAGAGGCCAGAAGGCTGGTTAACCAAATAGAAATGCCGAGCTCAATAGAACTGGCGGTGTGCACACCAGTATTTACAAAAACTGAGGTTTTTTACCAATATTCCCCCTTACCCGCATTCTCCACCAAAATGTTACACCAATAAAATAAAAACTAGCAGGATCTTATTAAAGGGGAAAAGGCACAATGCCACATTTATTGTGAATACAGAAAGAATCATAGTAAGCAGTTAGTTATAGCTATGACATTCCATTCAATTTCATATTTATTCACACATTCATTCACACACACACGCACAGGTTCTGCTAGGTTGTTATCATAGTTACCAGCCTTAGAGTTGCTCGTGCCAAGCCACTGGCCAGGTGGCCTGGACACGAGGAGGGAACAGGGCCTTATCAGATGCTCATCTGATGCTCCTGGAAGTTGGTTTGCAGAATCAGACCCCAAAGTTCTCAGTTTCTAGAGTTCATTTTTATAGGAATTTCTTCCTATGCCAGTCTATGGGAATTGCTTCATCATGCTGTTGCTGAATCAATCAGCAGATGGCACATTCCTGATGGCTCCGTGCTGCCAGATGTCATCTTGTTCTTCGATTCTCCCATCCTTGAGACTGTTGGGTGGATTCCAGTCTGCCCTCCGGGGGTCCTCTGGTTGTTTCCACTTGACGCCTTCTTCAGCCGATGAACACTGGATTCTTAGGCTGGCACCTCCCTGATCATTCAGTTATTATCCACACCAAGCATCCATCCACATATATCCTCTATCTCTATTTTAATCACAATTGTTAACAAAGCGAGATAAATACAACAAAAGGCCGAGGAGTCTATGTGCTGTTTCTGTTGTTACAAAGTATTGCTTTGAGAACAGACTCTGTCTTAGGATGTACTAACACAATTAGCAGCTTGCAAGTTTCACACAGAGAGGGAGAGAAACAGTACCAAAAACCAAGAGACCTCTTAATTAATAATACCCTGGAATTTAAACTATGGGGAATCAAACTCATTTGTGATTTTAATACAGAACTTCTTTAATATGATCCAACATCTGAACAAGATTATGAGAGACTGAAACTAAGTCCAAAACTGTGGCCAACAAAAATAAAAGTAACTGGTTATTCTGGAAAAAGAAAAGGAGTACTTGTGGCACCTTAGAGACTAACCAATTTATTTGAGCATAAGCTTTCATGAGCTACAGCTTACTTCATCGGATGCACAACTATACCATTGAAGGGGGGATGCATTGCTAGCATCAAATATAAAAACACCATGTGCCGACTCCAGTTCGTTATAGTACCAAAGCAGGTGGCCCCCATTTTAGGCCTACCCACCCATGAAAAACTCAGTCTGGTAAAATGGGTGCTCTCATTCCAAGATCATACTGAACCTGGCTATGAGGCATTTCTTTGGGAATATCATGACCTGTTTCAAGGCTTGGGTTGCTGTTGGGGTGAACATACAATCCAGATAAACAAGCAGGTCTGACCAGTTACCAACCATGTAGAAAGGTGCCATTTGCACTCAGTGATAACTTCATAGCTGAGCTTGCAAGGATGGAAACAGTGCAACTAATATGAAAAATTGAGGAGCCAACAGAATGGGCGAGCTCCCTAGTCATTGTGGAGAAAAATCATGGCTAGCTACACATATGCTTAGATCCAAGAGACCTCAACAAAGCTATAAACAGACCATTTCAAACTGCCAACCAGAGAAGAGATTATGGCTCTATTTGGGAATGCACAGTATTTCAGAAAATTGGATGCCTCCTCAGGATTTTGGCAGCTAAAATTAACTGAAGAAAGCACAAAACCATGTACATTTAATACCCAATTTGGAAGATACATATTCTTATGCCTACCATTTAGCATAGCTTCCAGACCAGAAGTGTAACACAAACCCATACATGTGATCTATGAACATATTAATGGTGTTGACACCTCAATGTATGACATCATCATCTGGGGCTCAACTAAACAGGAGCATGATTGTAGACTTCAAGATGTCTTGGATGCAATGAGAGCTGCAAACCTGAAACTAAACAGGGAGAAATGTGTTTCAGAGGTTACCGAACTGACTTTTGTTGGAGATTTTACTTCCAATGAATGCATCAAACCTGATAAGAGGAAGGTTTCAGCCGTTGAAATGATGCCACATCCCCAGTTAAAGAAAGATGTCCAACAATTCCTGGGAATGGTTAATTATCTTGGAAAATTCATACCTAATCTATCTACAAAAGCAGCAGCTTTGAGGAAACTCCTGGAAAATAAAAAAGGGAAAGTACTGGGGTGCAGAACAGGAGGAATCAGGGTTTGAAACAACAAATGCAAGAGCCAGTGTTGAAGTTTTACACACCAGCCAGGCCTATTAAAATTTCAGCAGATGCTTCACAGTCTGGGTTAGGTGCAGTGATTTTACAGAAACACAATAATCATTGGCAACCAGTAGTGTACGCATCCAAATCACTGACTCTTGAGGAAACCGGATACACACAGAATGAGAAGTAGCTTTTAGGAATATTGCTTGCCTGTGAACAATTCAATGAATAATATTTACAGCCAGATAGTAGATGTTGAAACGGACCACAAATGTTTGATAGCATTATCTGGCCAACCTCTGAATGGCTGTATCTTAAGGATTCAAAGAATGATGATTAAAGCTGAAAAAATATTATTTGGTTGTGACCTACCTGCCCAGTAAATTCATGTTTACTGCAGATGCATGTTCCAGAGTGGTGACTCCCACTATGAAACCAGAGAAGACCTCAGAGATAGAGATGTAAGCTGATGTAGTTTTGATTGTAAAGTCAATTCCTGTGGAGAACAAAAAACTGCAACAAATAGGAGGGGACATAGAGAAAGACAAATCATTGGCGATCCTTAAAAAAGTGATAGTTAAAGGGTGTCATGAAAAAATAAGCAGTTACTATCCAAGTATAAGAAACTATTGGAACTGAAGACCTGAACTTGCTGTGATAGATGGGGTGATTTTCAAGGGCAAAAATGTTGTAATTCCAAGCAGCCTTCAGAAAGAAATGCTATAGAAGATCCACAATGGTCATTTAGGAATTGAGAAATGCAAACAACGAGCACGAGAGGTGATGTATTGGCCATGGATCAATCACAACATTAATTATACTATAGGAAACTACTTTTCATGCTTGAAATACAAGTCATGTCAACAGGAAGAGCTGCTGAGACCTCATCCAGTTCCACAAAGGCCTTATGAGGTGGTAGGTACTGAGTTATTCATCTGGCAATCAAAGGATTATTTAATAGACACAGATGAGTATTCTCTGTGTTCAGAAATGTGTACATTGCACAGTGCTAGTAGTGAGTCAGTGACAACCATCATGAAGGGAATATTTTCCAGACATGGAATTCCAGATGAAGTCTTTAGTGATAGTGAGCCACAATTTTCCAGCACAGATTTTAGGCAATTAAGATTGGGATTTTTGATGTAAAACATCAAGTCCAAATTACCTCCTCGAATAGACTTGTGGACAGGTCTATACAGACAGTAAAGAACCTTATGAAAAAGACTTTTGACAGTGGGGGTGATTTTCATAAATTTTTATTAGTTTACTGCAGTACACCTCTGGAGAATGGTGTTACAGCTCAGCTGTTGATGGGAGGAAGGATCAGATCTAATTTATCAATCACTGATAACTTGCTGAAATCTCATGACTATGAAACCGTATGGAAGATGAAAGAAAATCAGAAGTGGAAGCAGAAATTATTTTGCCAAAAGGGCCCATGACCTCCCTTCTCTTAACCAGGTGACAGAATGTGCCTGAGGAATCACATTGCTGATGCTTGGGAACAAAGAGGTACCAATAAAGAACAGCTGCATTCAAAATCTTATGTAGTCCAGGACAAGGGGACACATTTCAGTGTAATTGAAGGGATCTAAGAATAATTCCAGAAAGTCCCAAAATGCTGACACAATAAATGTGAACTCTGGCATTTACCAACGGACGGATCGTTTATCATCGAGAGACAAAGGAGAAACTGGCAAGCAATAACGCAGACTCTAATGAAAAGCTGATACTGTGAAAATCAAAGAGGAAGATCAAATGCTCTGAAAGGCTCAGGCTATGTCTACACTAGCACTTTTGTCAGTAAAAGTTAGGTCTCTCAGGGGTGGGGGGAAAAAAACAACCCCCTCTGAGTGACATAAGTTACTCTGAGAGAAGCACCAGTGCGGACAGCACTTATGTCAGTGGGGAACGCTCCTCCACCTACATAGCTCGCGCCGGTCATTGGAGGTGGTTTAATTTTGTCAGTGGGAGAGCCTTCTCATCGGCATGGAGCAGCTACAGGAGCAATCTTTCCGTGGCAAAGCTGCATCCGTACAGCTGTGCCGCTGTAAGCTCACTAGTGTAGACATGGCCTCAGATGTGCTAAACTGCCTGGAGAAGTGCGTGGTAAAGGCTCACTCCAGAGTGATGCGGTGGTAACATCTCATATCTAGGTAGTTGACACGTTGGATATATGGAGTGTAGTTTATGGCAATGTGCTAGATGGGTAGAGAATTTAATGTATGTGTTATTAGATAGTTGTTTATATAAAAGCTCTTTTTCAAGGGGGGAAGACGTAGAGCTAGATTTGCAAAAGATGATAATTTAGAGAGCTTCTCTCATAAGGGACAGTATTTGAGTATAGGAATTTTGAGACATGCCCTGGAAGCAGGAGGCTGAAAACAAAGCGTAGTTGGCTACAGCAGTTTACCATGGACATTCTCTAGGGGTTTTTTAAAATAAAAGTTTGTTCCTTTCGCATTCACTGGTTTGTTGTTTAATGAATCCAAGATCATTACACAGCGGTGGTCGGAAAAGCAGCCAAGATGCATGGCTGTAATGTGGGTCAGAAATCAAGCCAGTGAATGGGACAGAAATAAAGGCTGCCAAAAAAGAAAAGCATATGTCTCAAAAGAACTAGAAATAAATGAAAACAATTTCACTTTGTTCAAAAAGGTGCACAAAATTCTTTGATTTTTTTAAAAATTAAAGAGAATAGTTTTGATGGGTAAAAATCCACCTTTTTTACTCCTCCCCTTTTTGCCAATAGAATTTGAAATATTTTATTTTTGAATATTATCATTTAACATGAAAATGCTTATCAAAAGTGAAAATATTTTGCACTTTTCTCTGAACTGTCAGAGCGGGGGTTTTGTACTAGATAGACTATGAGTCTGATCCAATCTGGAAGTTCCATCGTTCCTATGTTTTCTGTAAAAGTAAAATTGTTCTGGTGTTCTGATCACATCCCAACTCAGGTAATAACATTCTTTCTAAATAACTTTCATATGATACCTTTGTTCGCTTTTTTTTATCCCGCACCACTGCTGAAATATTTTAGTCTTGAAATATTTTTAACATTCCATCCCATAGGTGGTTGCACTTCACTGGCTGGAGGAGTGATCCTGACCTAACTCTTACTTACCTCACAAGGTTGCTGTGTGGCTTAGGACTGGTCAACACTTGAAATGCTACACCAGCACAGCTGCAGCTGCGCCACTTAGCACTTCTGTGTAAACACTACCTTACGCCAATGGGAGAGGTTCTCCCACCGGCACAGGCAATCCACCCACCTGAGAGGGGGTAGCTGGCACTGTCAATACTGGAGGTTAGGTTGGCCTAACTACATTGCTCAGGGGTGTGAATTTTTCACACTCTTGAGCAACGTAGCTAGGCTGATGTACGTTCCCAGTGTAGACCAGCCCTGAGTTAGTTATGGTTCATAAAGTACTGTTATCTTCTGAGGAAATGTGCTACACGTGCAAACGTATCATTGAGCTGATCAATGTGCAAAAATATTATTATTCAGCTTGCGATGAGGGCTCCAAGTGCTGAACCGGGCCACCCCGTTGGCCCAGTTCGGGGTTGAAACACCCTGTCACGCAATTGTCAGGATTTCTTGCTAGTTCAGGGAGTTGCACCAAGGTGGGCTCTGGTCCCCTGGCAGGGCCATGTAAACAAACAATCTGTAGCCCCTCAGCCTCCGGGCTGGGACCAACAACCACAAATGGAGTTCTGGCCCCCTGGATGGGGCAGAACAACTATCAGTCTGCAGCCCCTGGGCGGGGCAAAACAAACAAGCAGTCTATGGCCCCTAAGCCTCCTGGCTGGGGCAGGCAGGAGCAATTGGGGAATCGGCCACCTGGGCAGAGCAATACAGCAATCAGTCTATGGCCCCTGGGTGGGGCAAAACAAACAAACAGCCCATGTCATAGAATCATAGATTTTAAGGTCAGAAGGGACCATTATGATCATCTAGTCTGACCTCCGGCACAATGCAGGCCACAGAATCTCAAGATCCAAGGGTTTGGGTCTGTGTTCACCTATGCAAATTGGTGAGGACTTTTATCAAGCCTTCCCCAGGAAAGGGGGTGTAAGGGTTGGGAGGATTTTTGGGGGGGAAAGCTGTTTCCAAATGGACTCTTTCCCAGTAATATACCGGTTAGACATTTGGTGGTGGCAGCAATAAAGTCCAAGGGCAAAAGGTAAAATAGTTTGTAGCTTGGGACAAACCCCTAACTTATGTCTGAGCTATTGAAGTCCTCGAATGGTGGTTTAAAGACTTCAAGGAGCAGAGAATCCTCCAGCAAATGACCCGTGCCCATTGCTGCAGAGGAAGGCAAAAAAATCCCAGGGCTTCTGCCAATCTGCCCTGGAGGAAAATTCCTTCCCGACCCCAAATATGGCAATCAGCTAAACCCTGAGCATGTGGGCAAGACTCACCAGCCAGACACCCAGGAAAGAATTCTCTGTAGTAACTCAGATCCCACCCCATCTAACATCCCATCACAGGCCATTGGGCCTATCTATAAGGTTCTGGGCTGGGACATAAAGCAGACAGCAGCCACGCCTGTTAGCCCATGGGAGGGAAACCCAGCCCCGCCCTCTCCACCGGGTTCCAATCCAGGGCCCTATGAAGCCGGGGAACTCCCCGTTAGGGGTTCAGGCATCAGCTTCTGCTACCTTCCCTGAGCCAATTCCTGCCACAAGTTGTGTCCTGGACACTTCCTCAGCTGGTGCGACTTAGCTTCCCCTTCAGTCTCCATGGTCAGCGACTTGTCTGCAGCGAAGTCTGGATCCACGGGCTCTGCCACCTGGAGCATCGCCTGCACTGCTACAGGAATCTGCAGTCCACATCCTTCCTCCTCTGCAGCCATCCCCGACTGAGCTGGGCTGCCCATTTTATCTGGCTTTACCACCTGGAGCATGCGCAGCAGGGGAGAGGGGGTGTGGCCTCCTGGGCCCACAGTGATTGGTCCAGTGCGGGGTTGGTATACCCTGTCACACAATGATCAATGTGCTGAAAGGATAGTCATGTCTCATGGACTTCTGAGAACTGACCAATATATATCATCACTGCCTCCTGCTCATGATGTGAGAATTCTGCAGTCTTATCCCCTTTTTTATCTTTTGAAGCTTTTCTTTGTCATTGAACAAGGCATTGTACTGATGAGATAATTTCTGCATGGTCTTTGAGTATGAGGGTGAATTGCTTCTTTGAACTGATGAAGAATTGTATTTAATTCTGCATCAAGTTTATGTAAGCCTTAGGAACATCCCACCATATAATACATTAATATACCTAGAATGTCCTTTCAATAATGCACCTGCAAACTGTATTGTGTAATGATTATTAAATATTTGCATACTGCCATAGATATGTTTATATGTATATATGTATATATATATGTATATGGAAAAAACAGGCAATATCACGTCATGGGTTTTCATCTGTTCCCTCATTTGCATCTCTTTATTTCATTACAAATTTGCATTGTTTCTGCCTGAAAGATTTAAAGTAAACTAAACTACTTGCTGGTGGTCCTGGAATTGTCATGAGGTTTTTCTTCTTATTTCTGCACTGATCCGTTGAAAATACAGTATCACAAATTTTATTTTTCAGGTCAAGGAAATGTCAGGGAAAGAGATCTGTACTTCTGGATTCTAAGGAGTGTTCTAACCATAGGTAGTATTTTGTTGTTGTTTTTAAATCTCCATTTACACTTTGGTTTGTTGCTGACTTTTAGGTTTGGAAAATTGCCTATTTGGTTTCTGAGGCAGCAGCCTGAGTTGTTTTGAAACTTGGCTGTGAATAGAATGCAAAGGGAATCTCCCCCCCCACCCCCTCCCATCAAGTTTATGCATCAGTGACCATGCTAGGCATGTTATTCCACACCGTATACTGGGGATGGATAAACTAGTTCTGATAAAGTAAGAACTGATGATGCTAGTATCTTCATGTAATTTTAACCAAGCCTTTTTGAATTTAGCTTGGCTGTGGAACAAAAAACGCTGATGCTGCAAATACTTATGCATATGAGCAACTCCACCGAGTTCAATTTGCAGGATTCGGGCCTTAGTGATCACGAGGCCTCATAGCATTGTATCTCTACTGTACATCTTCATTACAGTATCCAGCTTATGGCTTTGGTTGCATGCGATGCTTTCCAAACCTTAGTCATACACTGTAAGGCATCTGTTAGCAGCAGTGTTTACCTGCGCAGGAGCCTGGGCACGTGCTCTGATTCACACCCACTGTCCTGTGGTGAATTCAGGGAGAGTGCTGCTTCCTGAGGGCTGCTGTACAGAAGTCGCCTTATTGCTGCTCCTTAGCATGGTACATAGAGCAGATTGCAAATTTACAGCCAGGACTTTGTTCTCCCATGAAAAAAGAAATGTTTTGTCGTTAATCCAAACATGTGTGGAAAATGTTCATTTTTTTCAAACTTTTCCTTTCTTGTATTGAAAATAAGGAAAGGGTTTTTTTATTTTTCAGTCATTACTTGCCCCTCCTCTTCTTCTCCCTCCCCTGCCTCCTTTTTCAAAATGGAAAAATAAGGGGAAAGGCCAGAACATGAGGGAGATGGAAAAGGGGGGGGGGGGGGTTGGTGTCAAAGGGAGGCCCTGACTGGAGCCTCCTCCTGTGGCAGGCCGCATCTCAAGTGGACCCGCCTCAGATTGCCTCCTTCAGAGACCCCAGAAATAGTTCAAACAATCTTTCTGAGTACTATGGTCCTTGGGGGGTTAATTTACTACAACACTTCCATGCACATAAACCATAAGAGAACAAGTCCAAACACCAAGTCCTATAACTGTAACGCCAACAGACTCCCATCACCAGCAGGTGGGATAGAACCTGGGACTTCTGGAGCTAAATGCATGACCATCTACTGCATGAGCTAAAAGCCACATGCCTTAGCTAAGGCTGTGGCAGACTCATTAATCTCTAAGTGGTCTCTGTTCCATTAGAGGGGACAGAACACCACATCCAGGAGGTGTGTGGGTTACAGACTTCCCCTAGCTGAGGAAACGTGTCCTGAGCTTCAGAGACTTCCCAGTTGAGATCCTGGATGAGCCCCACTTGTAAGGCTGACAGACCCCAGTCGTCGGTGGGTGGGATCGAACCTGGGAGCTAAATACATGAGCCTCTACTGCATGAGCTAAAAGCCACATGACCCTTAGCTAAGGCTGTAGCCCATTCATTAATCTCTAAGTGGTCTCAGTACCACTGGAGGGGACAAGACGCCACGCCCAGGAGATGTGTGGGTTACACAACCATAGCCCCAACAGTACATCAAAGGACCCCTGATGTCTCTCGCCATGCTCCAGCTTTCAGCCCTCTCTTGCCCTTTGACTTTATTTCTCTGGCTTTGAGAGCCAGCAGGCATCATCCTCTGCTGCTTTCAACATTCGGCCCTCTCCAGCCTTGGTCCTCTGGTTACACAGGTGACTTGCAGGAGAGCTCTGTGTAAGCTCGAAAGCTTGTCTCTTTCACCAACAGAAGTCGGTTCAATAAAAGAGATGACCTCACCCACTTTCTCTCTCTAATATCCTGGGGCTGACACGGCTACAACAATGCTGCATCTAACACATGAAAGCTTTTATCTATACAGTGGGCTAGATTCTCTGCAGTGGCTACACACTGCACCTCCACTGTGTCCATAGGAGCAGCTGTGACAAGGGAGGATTCATCTTAGAAAAGGTCAAGGAGAAATACAGCTGCCTCTCTCTCCCAGGCATTCTGTTAAGGAAGGCAGCCTTACAATCAAGCCAGGTAGCCCTGCCTTAGGCTGCCTAGCAGATGTGCTCAATCAAAACATCTGTAACAAACCTGTGGGCTTATTACTGGGCATTGTGTTAGTCCCAGCTCAACATCCAGCCAGCAGAGAACTCTATGAACTTCAGGGTACAGGAAAGGGAAGTACATGAAGTCAGAGGTGATTAGGCTCTGGAGATAACCAGAAACTTCATTAGTGGTTTCGTGCAGGAGCCACAGGCCAGAGACAGCAGTCTAGGGGCTGGGGATGGTGGACAGAGAAACATCCTGTGCTGGCAGGGGGCCAGCAGGAGAATATAGGGCTGAGATTTGCTGGCCAGGGGACAGTCCAAAGGCATTACAATAATGTGGTTATCTGTAAACCCCTGTACTGAACTGCCCTTAGAGGCTGGGTATAGCTAGTGGGTATATCTCCAGTACATAGTAAACCCGGGTTTAGGGGACCCGCACCTGCAAACCCGTTCTTTCCAAGCTAATGCTTGAGCACCCACACCACATTGCTATGCAAGGTTCATACCCGTGCCACTCCAACCACAATGCACTCTGCAGACACGAGTCTGACTTTGCTGGTTCTGGAGGCACATCCCAGGGTTCTTAGCTCGCTTGCTAACTGTAGGTACTTTAGATCTTGGTTCATGGTGTATTGTGGGAGCACTTGTCTGTCCAGCCCACAGCACTTGACTGGAAGTGCTCTTAGCCCAGCAATACAACTGGCCAAGCCATTTTTGGGTTTGCATGCTCCCTGCAATTAGAGTCAGCAACATGGATTAAGCACCGGTGGAAAAACTTCTCATGCTCATGCTTTCCCTCCTGTTCTGGGAATCAGGCACCGCATCTGTGAGATGCATATTGTGGTGGCAGTTTTTGTCCTATTGAAGATTCCTCTTGGACGGGATACAGACACGGCAGCCGTGACTCAGCTGGTGCTGCTCACGCCTGTTTCCATAGCTGCAGATTCAACATTGTGTACATGGCTGCTTCTGAAGCAGGGCCATGAGCACAGACTGGTGGGATCAGATCATCCTGTGGACCTAGGATGACCAACTGTGGGTCCAAAACTTCTACATGAAGAAGCAGACATTCCTGGAACTGTGTGATCAACTTGCTCCAACCCTCCAGCATGCATAAGGGAGGCCATGCTGGTCCAGATACAAATTGCTATAGCCTTCTGGAAGCTGGCTACCCCAGACTGCTACAGGTCCTTGGGTAACCAGTTTAGTGCTGGCAAGTCAACTGCGGGGGTTGTGGACTTTGGTAGTGCACTTTGGTAGTGGACTTTGTGCGGGGATGAGGACTATGATTTACCCAGAGGTGGCAGGCAAAAACAATATTCCTGAAATAACTGCCAGCTTTGAGAGATTGGGCTTTCCCACCTGCACTGGGACTAGCACTGATGTGCCCATAGGTTCTTGTCCACAAGAAGCAGAGTACATAAACTGGAAAGGGTCCTACTCCATCATTATGCAGGCCCTAGTCCACCACAGAAGAAGGTTCATGGACACAAACATGGAATCTACTGGCCAGGTGCATGATGCCAGAGTTTTCCTGAGATCAGGCCTTTACCTTCATGGTCAAGCTGGGATATTATTCCCATCAACTGGCATTGTTATGAATGAAATCATGGTCCCCACTGTTATTTTAGGGGGCCCAACATATCCCCTTTTGGCATAGCCTATGAAACCATGCCCTGGTTTCAGAGGGCTTGGCAAAAGAAGGTTCAACTACATGCTCAGTAGCTGTAGGGTGGTGGTGGGATGTGCATTTGGCAGATTGAAATCCCATTGGTGCTGCTTTTACAACTGTCTGGATGCCAAAGTTGTCAATGGTGTCCCCACAAGTGGGGCCTACTGTGCACCGCACGAGGTTTGCAAGACCAAAGGTGGGCCATTTTGCCAGGAGTGGACCCACAACACTGCTGGAATGGTGCACTCATCCAGAAAGCGCACCTATCCTTACTGGACCAGGATCCACATGCACAGTGGAAATCAGGGATGTTTTGTGCACTCACATAATGAGTTTGCATGGTACCATGGATGAGGGAGAAGTGACAAAGTATTTGTAATTGTGTCACATTCATCCCACAATTTCTGGGGCTGGGACAGCTCAGGAAGATTATTTTTTGTGAAATTTTATTATGCATTTTAAATACACTTTTCATGTACCTCACCCAGCTTCTGGATTACTGTGATGAAGTTCCATTTTCATAAAACTCACTTATGTAATCTTATGTGCCAACTGAGCATTTTATTTTAAACAACCTTTAAATAACAGGTAATGTAAATGACCAGCTGCCATCAAGATTTAAAAAAGAGTGAACAAAACCAGTGCCTATTAAGAAATCAAACAAAAAAAGTGCAAAAGGGTCAAACTATGTACACAGCCAGCATAGCAGTTTTGCTGTTTGTGTATGTCCTTTCTCCTCCTGTTCTCTTTGGCCCTTCTGGTGCATTTTTGCACATGTTGGCCACAACTG
Organism: Eretmochelys imbricata; assembly: GCF_965152235.1. Lineage (NCBI taxonomy): Eukaryota > Metazoa > Chordata > Testudines > Cheloniidae > Eretmochelys > Eretmochelys imbricata. The sequence goes on from NC_135573.1 coordinate 251,108,086, forward strand.
AATAGTCCTGGGGGAATGTAGAAGGTACATTTGACTGTTCCGTGTAGTGTTCATTCCTTAGGCCATGGACCAGTCAACCCTAGAATGTCCAAAGGCTGCAGGACGTGGTAGTGCATGGACCTGGAGCCTGCAGCCTCATGGCCATGACAGCAAGGAACCTCTCAAAAAGCTCCTTCTGTTGCACTCTGTCTTCCTTCCCCATATCTGTTTCGGTCATGCTCCAGGAAGTGTGCTGCCAATCTCTTCTTCCACTAGACAGCGACTTTCTTTCCAGCCTTCTCTCTCAGTTACCCAACGTGCCCATTGGCTTTGATGAAAATGTCCACCATCATTTTATCCCTCACTGTCTTCCTTCTTGTATGATGGACGGGAGTCTGCTCCCCCAGGTTCCTGTTGCCTTGTCTCTGCCCAGCTGAGATGGAAGGGCCTGCCAAAGCAAATGGAAGAGAGCACATGACTGCCTGACCACAAGAAAAAAAATTCAACCATTTTCCCCGGGCTGTGTCACTTCACCATCAGAAGGATGATACTCTTTATCAATATTTTTGTTTTATTCACACAAAACTCACTGCGCAGTTCCAAAGGTCTTGCAAGCCGCATTACAAGCCAACACACATCATGGTAAGATTCGCATCACAAAACCAATTAACATCATTTATAAATCCATATGATTTTTTAATCAGGATGTGTGAGAAGAATTCCTATGATGGGTGTTGTTACCAGCTAGGGTTTTACAATGCTTTTAGGGAAACTCGGAGGACATTGTTTTTCTGGAGGTACCTGAGTGAAAGTGTGAACTTCTGTTCCAGGCTAGCAGAGGAGAGACATCCATCTAGGCTGTCAAGGCTAATTCCCCACTCTGGCACTTGGAGTGCAGAAGATGGGGACCAGGAAGGACTCTAAAAATTAATACTTATATTAAACTTCCAAGGTTACAGCTTCTCTCTGACCTTGGATTGGTAGATGCTGCCACCACCAAAGTGCAGAACCCCTTTGAAAGCCCAGGAAGGCGCATTTGGGAATACCTTCCTGTAGGGTACCCTCAAGCCCTTTCACCCCCCTTATCCGGGAAAGAGCTGAGAAAGAAAAAAAGAAAAGAAATCAGCTGTTGCCACCAGCTAATTAAAAAACACGTGCACAAACCTCGTGTGGCAAATTGCCAGCACTACTTCGGTGGGTCTCGCGCTTTCTCTTCTCGGGAAGGGTTCAGGGCACCATTTCTCACCCCTGAACTGGGGTATTAACTGCCCCACTAGTGTCCTAGAGGAGGGGAGTGGAGAGGGAGGGACCCAGGCCCACCCTCTACTCCGGGTCCCAGCCCAGGGGCCCTAGGGATAGAGGTAAACCGCTTGAACTAGCAGTTCCTTCCCCTGGACTACTTCCCTCTCCTGCCCTTCAGCTTGTGGGGCTTCCTGCCTTCCCTCTGCACAAACCAGGTCCCTTTATCTAGGGTCTTGGTCTTCTTAGCCCATCGCAGCACTCCTCCAAACTGCTCTCTGCTTCAACACCAATCCACTCTGCTTCAACTCCTCCAAACTGCTCTCTATTCCAACACCAATCCACTCTGCTTCAACTCCTCCAAACTGCTCTCTATTCCAACACCAATCCACTCTGCTTCAACTCCTCCAAACTGCTCTCTATTCCAACACCAATCCACTCTGCTTCAACTCCTCCAAACTGCTCTCTACTCCAACACCAATCCACTCTGCTTCAACTCCTTTCCTTGTCTGATTGAAGCAGGGGGGGGTTATCAGGTGACTGGCTTCAGGTGCTTTAATTGGCTTCAGGTGCTTTAGTTAATCTATAGGAAACTTTCTTCCCTCTCCTGGGCACAAGGCTCCCTTCTAACCCTCTCCTGCTGCTGCCCTCTGGCCTGGGCTTTCCTTGCTTTTTGCCCCTGCTTTCAGCTTCCCCCCCGACCGGGCCAGATGCTCTCCCCCATTCTCCCCCCCCCCATTTTCTTTTTTGTTGTTTTTCTGCTGCTGCTTGAGTGCTGGTCAGCTGCCGGCTGGCTGTTAGCCCCCCCCCCCCTCGGATGCTGCTACTGCTCCAACTGAGGCCCCCCGAGAGAGGGGGGGGTCAGCTGACCCGCTCCCCAGAGGGGGGGAGTGGAGGGACCCAGCCCCCAGACACAGCCGCTTGCTGTTTGTTTGTGGACCCGTATCTGGCCGAGAGAGTCTCTTATCATCTGCTCCGGCATCCCTGGAATGCTACAGCTGCAAAGAAAGCCCGGAAAAGAAAGTGAAAAGCGTCCACCGGAGGAACACCACCCGTGAAATCTACAAATCGCCATGGAGGGGGCCTTAAGACTGTGCTCTCGTGTGGGGGGAGGCCTTGACTGTGTCTTGACTGTGTTCGTAGGGACACAGGGGGTGTGGCACGGAGCTGCCCCCCGATCCATCTGTGTCCTCCCAACCCCCACACTACTATCCTCACCACTGCCCTCCTCCACCGTCTTTGCTGGCTGTCTAACATCTGCCTCTGGACTCAGCTGCTCGCCCTGATTCCACCATGTGGCCCAGAAGCACCAGCCAACCAAACAGGACTCTCTGTACGAGCGTATGTTGGTTCATGTGCCCCCCCCGAACTGTCCATCCCACAGCTTGTCCCTTTTTACCTGACCCCAACTCCTGTTAACCACCTGCCACCGCCCCCGCTGGGGCATCGGCAATGGAGGGCACTGGGGTGACCTCCGCCGCTGCCATGCCCATTGCCTCCCCAGACTCTAGGGGAGCGCCCCCAGCTGGTAGGAAAGGCCAGAGCAAGAAGAAGGGGAAGGGCCCCGCTAAAACCACCAGGCCCTCCATGGCAGAGGCCACCCCACTGCTGCGGCCCCGCCACCGACCACGGGATCCTTCCCCGCTGCCCCCTCCACCAGCTCTGCGGGTGTTCCTCTCTCAGCCCCCAGGATGTATGCCCGGGCGGCGGCAGCCCCCCCACCTGCCGCCTCGTCATATCTCCCGCCCACCGCCTCCACCACCATCAATAGCGGCCAGGGCCCCTTCCTCACCATGACAAGGAAGCACTGTGTCCGATGCCTCCTGGTGCCCGCCTCGCCCCACGTGGAGACCTATGTGCGGACGTTGGCGAGGGTGGTGGGGCCCTCGGCCATTGTGGCGGCCTCCAAAATGTACGGGAAGGTCGTCTTCTTCTTAGCATCGGAGGCTGCCACCCAGGAAGCGGTGGAGAGGGGCCTGGCGGTGGGAGGAGTGTTTGTCCCGCTAGAGCCGCTAGAGGACCTGGGCGTCCACCTGGTCCTGACCTCTGTCCCTCCTTTTCTCCCCAGTGCTGCCCTGCTACCCGCCCTTTCCACCCTGGGGAAACCTGTTTCTGTTATCAGCCCTCTCCCGTTGGGCTGCAAGGACCCCACCCTCCGTCACATCTTTTCCTTCCGCCGGCAAGTGCAACTTTTACTGCTGTCAGGGGCACGTGACGGAGAGGCACTCGAGGGGTCCTTCCTAGTCCCCATCAGGGGGCCCATTCTTCTCCACGGGTGTACTTCTCCACGGGGGAAGCCCGGTGCTACCTCTGCTGGGCATCGGGGCATGTCCGGAGGGACTGCCCCTTAGCTCGGCAAGGAGGGGCACCTGGGATCCCCAAGACCCAGCAGGACATCGGCCCCGTCATTGCCGACGCCCCTAGCCCCCCAGTGCCCGAACCTGCCCCCCCTTCCTCTTCAGACCACCACTACTCCTGCTCAGGCCCAAGGGGCACCTCCCCTACAACACCCAGATGACCGGGAGAGCCCCGCCCTCGCTGCTGACAATCTGGCGGGGTCTATGGAGGAGGGTGTGGCAGAGATACCACCAGGCATGGGAGAGAGCCTGCCCCAGGGAGAACCCTCCCTCCCTTATGCTGCCCCACCTTTCCCCCCCCCAAGTCCCTGAGCCATCACCTTTACCCCCTGACACGACCCCTGCTAACCAGCCCCCAGATGATGCCATGGAGGGCCTGGCCCTAGTCCAGGGGAAGCGAGGCAAGTGGAAGGCTCGAGCTCCGCCTCATGTACCGGAAGCGGAGGCCCCCTGGAAGACCAGGAAGGGGGGCACTGATGCCTAGCCTTCCGCTTTGCCCACGAGTGCGTCCCATCCACCGGTGTCAGCCGGGAAAGACATGGCAGCACTGGAAGGTAATGTCTCCCCTCCACGGGAGACCCTCCACTCCGAGACTCTCGAGGAAGCCCCTTCTGTCCTGACACTACCCGAAGCCCCCGTGAACCCCGAGGCAACCGTCGTGGCGGGTGCCAACGGGGAGAACCCCGGGGCGGCGGAAAGTGTCCTCTTCTCCATGTTCAAGGAGATCAAGGCCCTAGATCTGACCCCGGTTGCCCAGGGGGAGGATGACCTTTTGCCAGCAAACCTCGATCTGGGCGACCTCACTCCACCCCTCTTTTCCCCAGGCTCCCTCCCCATAATTGCTGCTTCTGCTCCCACCTCCAAGGAGCCCCTGGACTCCTCCATCGACCCGGCCGCTGATGGCACCCCGCTGAAGACCACCGAGCCTGCTCAGGTGACAGCCGGTGCCACGCGGCCGGGACACGAGTCGCCAGGGGCACCCCCTGTTGGTGCGGAGCAATCAACTTCCTTCCTGGGTGGGGGCCCTACAGAAGTTAATCCACCTCCTAATGCTGTGGTCGCTAAATCCACCATAGAGCCCGCACCCGGTATCACTGAGAGCTCCCTCCCCACCCCCTTAACCCTCGAGCCTGATCTGGAGGTGCCACCATCCAGCTGCTTGCCTCCTGAAACCCAGAACCTCACTTCTGCCCCTACCCCTGTCCCTACCCCATCCAGTTTACCTCCTGCAATGTTATCGCTGCCACAGGGGCTGTCTCCTTCCCCTTTCCAACTGATGACCCCCAGGGAGTGGCCTTTGTGTTCTCCTGCCCCGACCCATTAGGGGCTGCTATTTTCCCTCCACTGCCCCCTATTGCCCCAGGGCTTGAGGCAGGCCTAGAAGCTCCAGCCCATCAGGTACCCCGTCGGGGGTCTGCACCCTGCTTGCCCGTTTTAGTGGGCCATGGGGCTGCACCAAGGGCCCCACCGGGGAACAATCGGAAAACCGTAACCCCACCCCCGCATGAGCTGCAAGGAGAGCTGCGGAAGTTTTTAGAAGGTGTCCGTGGCTCCCGCAACAAGGTACAACTTGCTCTCCAGTGATGGGGGGACTTTTCTCAAATCCTCCGGGCCACAAGGGCCCTCATGGGGGAAGGTAAAAGGACGGGGAAGCAGGATGCCGCTGCCTACTGGCGGGTTCACGTCTTCCGTGACCAATTACTCACCTATGGGATGGGTCAAGGACTGTTGCATGGCCCGCTGGGGGATGCGAGCGTCCCTGCCAGTGAGGATCCCCCCCGGCCCTCCCCATGACACTTCTCATCATCGCAAGTTGAACACCCGGGGTTGTAGGATGGCTCTCTGCAGGTCTCAGGTGCTCTCCTTCCTTCGGGAGGGAGGGTACTCTGTGGTTTTCCTGCAGGAGACCCATACGGATCTGACCGCCAAAGATAGTTGGCGGCTGGAGTGGGGGGACAGGGTCTACTTTAGCCATTCCATGGTTCGACAGGCTGGAGTGGCGACCCTGTTCTCCCCCGACCTACGGCCCAAGGTGCTAGGGGTCGCCGAGGTCGTGCTGGGTCGCCTGCTGCATCTCCGGGTCCGTATGGAGGGGCTCATGGTTAACCTCGTTAACGTCTATGCCCCGACATTGGTCCTAGAGTGGCTGCAATTCTATCAGCAGGCGTCCGCCTTCCTCAGCACCTTAGATTCTCACGAGTGCCTAGTCCTGGGAGGGGATTTCAATACCACCCTCGAGGAGCAGGACCACTTGGGGACCAAGCAGAGCCCAGCCGCCGCGAACACCCTCCGGGAGATAGTCGAACATCACTCCCTAGTGGACATCTGGTGTGACCACCACCCAGATGACACTTCCACGTTCACCTTTGTCCGGGTGGGAGCCCATCGGTCAAGCCACTCCCAGTTGGACTGCATTTATTTATGACGCTTCCATCTCTCACGAGCCCACTCCTCCAGCATTCGGCCGGCCACATTTTCTGACCATCACCTGGCCACCGTGACAGCCTCCCTCTGTGTGGAGAGGCCGGGGCTGGCCTATTGGCATTTTAACAACAGCCTGTTGGAGGATGAGGGCTTCGTGACGTCCTTCCGGGAATTCTGGCTGACCTGGCGAGGGCAGCAGCGTGCCTTTCCCTCGGCACGGCGATGGTGGGACCTGGGGAAGGCGTGCGCCCGAGTCTTCTACGCAAGTCTTTTCTCCCCAGATCCGACTGACCCTGGCGATTGCAGACTGCTCTGGGAGGAGCTCCCTACGGTCAACGCGAGCGACCGAGACTGGCTAGAGTTGCCTCTCACCCTGGCCGAGTTCTCAGAAGCCCTCCATCGTATGCCCACTAATAAGTCTCCAGGCATGGATGGGCTGACCGTGGAGTTCTACTGAGTGTTTTGGGACGTCCTCGGCCCAGACCTAGTCACCGTCTGGGCCGAGTCTCTGCAGAGCGGGGTCCTCCCTTTTTCGTGCAAGCGAGCTATGCTCGCCTTATTGCCGAAGAAGAGAGACCTCCGTGATTTACGAAATTGGCGTCCTGTCTCGCTCCTCAGCACGGACTACAAAATCGTAGCGAAAGCAATCTCGCTGCGGCTAGGGTCTGTGCTGGCGGACATGATCCACCCAGACCAGACCTACACCGTCCCGGACCGCAATATCTTTGATAACCTATTTCTGGTTCAGGACCTTTTGGAACTCGGGTGTAGAGACGGTCTGTCGTTCGCCCTCCTGTCCCTAGATCAGGAGAAGGCGTTTGATAGGGTGGACCACGGGTACGTCCTGAGCACTCTGCGGGCGTTTGGCTTCGAACCCCAGTTTGTGGGTTTTCTCCGGGTGCTGTACGCTTCCGCAGAGTGTCTGGTTAAGCTCAACTGGACCCTGACCAAACCGGTCAGCTTTGGGCGAGGAGTACGGCAGGGGTGCCCCCTCTCGGGCCAGCTGTACGCTCTGGCGATCAAGCCCTTCCTCTGTCTTCTCTGCAGGAGGTTGACAGGGTTGGTGCTGCGGGAGCCGGAGCTGCGGCTGGTCCTGTCAGCGTACGCCTATGACGTGCTCCTCATGATCCAGGACCCGGGCTATTTGGCGTGGGTGGAGACTTGCCAGGCCATCTATTTGGCAGCCTCCTCCGCCCGGGTCAACTGGGTCAAGAGCTCTGGCTTGGTGGTAGGAGACTGGCGGCAGGCGAGCTCCCTCCCACCCGCACTTCAGACCATCCGATGGAGCGCGGGTCCGCTGCTCTACCTCGGCGTTTACCTTTCTGCCACGCATCCCTCTCCACCGGAGAACTGGGAAAATTTAGAGGGCGGGATGATAGAACGGCTCTGGAAATGGACGGGACTACGCCGATGTCTCTCCCTCCAAGGGAGAGCGCTGGTGCTTAATCAACTAGTCCTGTCCACGCTCTGGTACCAGCTCAACACCCTGGTCCCGGCCCCGGGTTTCCTGACCAACCTCCGGACATCGATGCTGGGGTTCTTTTGGTCAGGAATGCACTGGGCCCCTGTAGGGGTTCTTCATCTACCCCTGAAGGAAGGAGGACAGGGCCTGAAGTGTCTGCACACTCAGGTCCACGTCTTCCGCCTCCAGGCCCTACAGAGGCTCCTCTGTGGTGCAGGCAGTTCGGCATGGAGCATACTGGCGCATGCCATCCTGCACCACATCCGAGGGCTCCGGTATGACCAGCAGCTCTTTTATCTCCATCCGGGAGGTCTTCCGTGAGACCTCTTGGGGCTGCCTGTCTTCTACCAGGACCTCCTCCGGACTTGGAAACTGTTTTTAATGACCAGGTCCATGGTGGCCACCGAGGGGGTAGATCTCCTCGCGGAGCCCCTGCTACACAATCCCCAGCTCCGTGTGCAGATGGCGGAGTCCCGCTCAGTGCGCCAGAGCTTGATCCTGGCAGAAGTCATGAGAGTCGGAGACCTCCTGGACTACAACCGGGGAGACTGGCTGGATCCCCTGATGCTCGCTCGGCGCATGGGGCTCTCCAGCCCTCGTACTCCCCGGCGCGTACTTCAGGAGGTGAAGGCCGCTTTGCTGCCCGATGCTCGAGCTTACCTCGACCGGGTCCTGCTTGAGGGCACTCCCCGCCCACCCTCTACCCCAGGCTCGCCGGACCTTTTAATTGGACCACTGCCCCGTAGACCCAATCGACCCCCTCACCCTTTTACTGCGAGCTGGCTGCATGAACTGCAGCCAGTGTGCTTCCAAACTGCGCCAAGGAAACATCTATACATACTTGTGCTCCACTCCCTTCATGCCCTCACCCTAGTGTCCCGCCCCGACACAAAGTGGCGAGACCTTCTGCCCCCTTTGGAGGATAAGCAGCCCCGGTGGGCCAGCCTATATTCCACCTTGGTTCCGAGGCCCGTCAGGGACATCAGTTGGCAGCTCCTCCACGGAGCTGTAGGCACGGGCACGTACTTGGCGCGGTTCACCCCCATCCCAGATACTTGTCCCTTTTGCGGTGTGAGGGAAACCCTGGCGCACGTATATTTGGAATGCGCCAGGCTACAGCCCCTGTTCCAGCTCCTCACAAATCTTCTGTTGCGTTTTTGGTTGCATTTTTCCCTTCACCTTTTTTTTTATGCAATCCCCATCCGGGGCCTCACAAAGTCACGGGATCTCCTAGTTAACCTCCTCCTGGCCCTGGCTAAAACGGCCATCTATAAAACCAGAGAGAGGAGGTTGGCCGATGGAGTTTCCTGTGACTGTGGGGCCGTTTTCCGATCCTCGGTCCGTTCACGTATCCGGGCGGAGTTCCTCTGGGTGGCGTCCACCGACTCCCTTGATGCTTTTGAGGAGCGGTGGGTGCTGTCCAAGGTTCTCTGCTCGGTGTCCCCGTCCGGTTCCCTTTGTTTGACCCTTTGATTGGGGGAGAGAGTAAGGGACCCCAGCCCCAGCCTTCGCTGCTGCGGACACCACCACCTTAGAGGGGTCCTTTCACACGTGGGTGCACGTGCCCCCCCCCCGGATAGTCCACCCCACAGCCAGCCCCTCTTGTTGGGTGCTTTCAAAGGAGGGAATTGTTGATGACACTGGGCGTGGCGCCAGGTAACTCGAGGGGGTGGCAGACCTTGAAAGTCGATGAAGCCCCCTCACTCTGGGCCACCAGGTAACTCGGAAGAGTGGAAGATCATGAGAGTCGAGGAAGCCCCCTGCTCTGGGCCCAGGCAAGCTTGAACACTTCTCTCCCCTGAAGCTAATGAGAAAACAATTGTGTTTGGCTGCTGTGTTTACACATTGCATATGCTGTTGTTTTTGTTTTGTAAGTGTGTTATACAAATAAAAACACTTTTTTGCTTCCAAAAAAACCCCAGAACACTCTCCTGCTGCCCTCTGGCCATGCTGTATCATACTCTTAAGACACAGAAATCCAATCCTGTTCTTAAAGGTAAATTTTATTAAAAGAAAGAAAGAATGAAAGAAAATACATCTGGGAACGCAGGCTATTGCTAGATTATAAAAGAGCAACTACTAGGATTAAGCACCAAAAATAGCTTTCCTGAGGTCCAGCTTAAAGGTTACAAGCAAAACAAAAGCACGTGGGGTTAGCATAGAGGAGTCCACACGCCATAAAGAAATAAAAGGGATAAACCTAATCGCGTCTTCCTAGACATTTCCTGATCTACTTACATATCTGGGGTTTCAGATGAGCAGTTTCTAGGTATGATACTGATATTTTTCATACCTGGCCTAGCTTCTTACAGCATAGCTGCTGCCTTGTCCCCCTCTTCCTGGGGGGAAGATAGACAAACAGACAGACAACAACAGGCAGACAAAGGGGAAGTTTTTATTCTTAATTTTAAAAAGTTCTAGCCTTTCCACTGGCTCTTTTGGTCAGGTGCCCACTCACTTCCTTTTACCTATGCATAAGAGTGAAACTTTTTAACCCTTTACAGCTAAAGCAAGTAAAGAACAGCCACTAAGAGTAATTTTATAGCTGGGTGGCTGGGTGTCCACAGAGGGGACCTACCACCCCCCTCCCCCTTCATTTATCACACGCCCCCACAAATCACAGACAGTGCTAGCCAGTCTGGTTCAGGTCGGGTCCACACTGGCTGGGATTTCTTCCTGGAGGTTTAGGAAAACAAAGTTAATAAGATACATGCACCTCTAATTTGACTACTAATTAATGAAGAATTAAACTGTATTTTCCACATTTCAAGGACTACAATGGGGGAGGTTTAGATTGGATATTAGGAAAAACTTTTTCACTGTGAGGGTGGTGAAGCACTGGAATGCGTTACCTAGGGAGGTGGTAGAATCTTCTTCCTTAGAGGTTTTTAAGGTCAGGCTTGACAAAGCCCTGGCTGGGATGATTTAACTGGGAATTGGTCCTGCTTCGAGCAGGGGGTTGGACTAGATGACCTTCTGGGGTCCCTTCCAACCCTGATATTCTATGATTCTATGATACAATGACTTAGAATACAGGGACATTTTCACCCGGCTGATTCTGGAAAACCTTCCCGGGAGAATGCATCAACCACTTTGTTAGAGTGTTGTATTTCAAAATCAAAGTCTTGAAGAGCTAAACTTGAAGAAGTTTTTTGTTAGTCTTTTTGACGGTGTGAAGCCACTTCAGTGCAGCATGCAGGTGGAAACGCCATTCCCAAATGTATGGGCGTAGCTTCTCCAGAGCATATACAATGGCGTAACATTCTTTTTCTCAGACTGACCAGTGGCTCTCCCTCTCAGAAAGTTTTTTTCTGAGAAACACGACAGGATAGAATTGTTGGTGTGGTCTTTTCTGCATTAAAACTGCTCCTACACCATGCTCAGACGCATCTGAGGTTACGACAAAAGGTTGGTCGAAGTCCGGGGCCCTTAGTACAGGGTCAGATGTAAGGGCCACCTGAAGCTGGTTAAAGGCTTTCTGACACTTCTCAGTCCACTGAACTGCATTTGGCTCTTTTTTCCTGGTCAGATCTGTCAGTTGGGTGGCAATTTGGCTGTATTGCAGTACAAATAGTCTGTAATACCCGTCCAAGCCCAAGAAGGATTGGACCTGCTTCTTTGACTTAGGGACAGGCCAATTTTGGATAGCATTTACTTTAGCCTATAGGGGGTTGATAGTTCCTTGACCAAGGTACGTTACCCTGGTGTCCAAGGTACGTTACCCTGTTAAGGCATATTTGACACTTTTTGGCCTTAACGGTTAATCCTGCCTCCCTTATGCGTTGGAATACAGCTTGGAGGTGTTCTGCCCATGAATCTGAGAATATGGCCACATCGTCAAGGTAGGTGACTGCAAATTCCTCAAATCCAGCCAGAAGGTTATCCACCAGTCTCTGGAAGGTGGTGGGTGAATTTCGCAGTCTGAAAGGGAGCATGTTAAATTCATACAGCCCTACATGGGTGATGAAGGCTGACCTTTCCTTGTCTGGGTCATCTAGCAGCACTTCCCAGTACCCCTTAGTTAAGTCTAAGGTGGAGATGAACTTGGCACATCCCAATTTCTCCAATAGCTCATCTCTGCATGGCATTGGATAGTTCTCTGGGTGAGTTACAGCATTTAGTTTATGGTAGTCCATGCAAAAGTAGATTTTCCCATCTGGTTTGGGAACCAGAACCACTGGAGAGGCCCATGCACTCTCAGAGGGGCGGATTACACACATCTGTAGCATGCCCTTGATCTCCCTTTCTATCGTGGTTTTGGCTTGAGGAGCCATCCGGTAGGGTTGGGCTCTAATTGGGCGAGCATCACCTGTGTCAATGGAATGGTATGCCCGTTTTGTCTGTCTTGGGGTGGCTGAAAACACTGGTGTGAAGCTGGTGCACAGCTCCTGGATTTGCTGTCGCTGCTTACACCCAAGGGTCATGGAAAGGCTCATCTCTTCTACGCCACCATTGCTTTTTCCTTCATAGTAGACTCCGTCAGGCCACTCAGCGTCATCTCTCTCCTGGGCTGTAAGCTGGAGAACCTTGATTTCTTGGGAATAAAAGGGCTTTAGAGAATTAACATGATATACTTTAGATTTTAGGGTAGGATCTGGAAACACTATGAGGTAATCAACAGCTCCCAGGTGCTCTTGGACAATAAATGGCCCCTCCCACAATGCTTCCATCTTATTGATCTAGAGCGCTTTCAGGACCATGACTTGGTCACCAACTCTGAAGGAACACTCTCTGGCATGTTTATCATCCCAGGTCTTTTGCTCTTGTTGAGTATCCTGTAGGTTTTCTCGAGCAAGGGCTAGAGAGTCTTTGAGGGTGTTTTGCAGGTTGGTTACAAAGTCCAAAATGTTAGTTCCTGGAGAAGATGTAACCCACTCCCATTGCTGCTTCACCAACTGTAATGGCCCCTTAACTTCGTGGCCATTAATGAGTTCAAAGGGTGAAAACCCCAAACTGGGATGTGGTACAGCCCTGTAGGCAAAGAGCAACTGCTGCAACACTAGGTCCCAATCATTGGCGTGCTCATTCACGAATTTACATATCATGGCCCCCAAAGTCCCATTAAACTTCTCCACTAGGCCATTCATTTGATGGTGGTAAGGGGTGGCAACACAGTGGTTCACCCAATGAACTTCCCAAAGACATTTCATGGTCCCTGCCAGGAAGTTAGTTCCTGAATCTGTAAGGATGTCAAAGAGCCAACTTACCCTGGCAAAAATGTCTGCCAATGCTTGGGTCACGCTTTTAGCCCTGGTGTTGCTTAGAGCTACTGCTTCCGGTCATCAGGTGGCAAAATCCATGAAGGTAAGTATGTAGAGCTTTCCTCTGGGTGTCTTCTAAGGGAAAGGACCCAGAATATCCACAGCTACATGCTGAAATGGAACCTCAATTTTGGGGAGTGGCTGGAGAGGGACCTTGACCTGGTCTTGGGGCTTTCCCACCCTCTGGCACACCTCACAAGACTGGACATAGGTAGAAATGTCCTTGCACATTCCCTCCCAGTGGAATGACTTCCCCGAATGGTCTTTGGTCCTGTTCACCCCAGCATGGCCACTAGGGTGAACGTGGGCTAAGCTCAAGAGCTATTCCCTATGCTTAGTTGGAACTACCAATTGTCTCTGAGGATGCCAGTCCTCCTTGTAAAAAGAAAAGGAGTACTTGTGGCACCTTAGAGACTAACCAATTTATTTGAGCATAAGCTTTCGTGAGCTACAGCTCACTTCATCGGAAGCATACTGTGGAAAGTGTAGAAGATCTTTTTATATACCCCCCGCCCCAGACGTTCTTGTTAAACCCTGGATTTGTGCTGGAAATGGCCCACCTTGATTATCATACACATTGTAAGAAGAGTGGTCACTTTAGATAAGCTATTACCAGCAGGAGAATGGGTTTGCGGGGGGGGGGGGGGGTGAGAAAACCTGGATTTGTGCTGGAAATGGCCCAACTTGATTATCATACACATTGTAAGGAGAGTGATCACTTTAGATAAGCTATTACCAGCAGGAGAGTGGGGTGCGGGGAGGTATTTTTTCATGCTTTGTGTGTATATAAAAAGATCTTCTACACGTTCCACAGTATGCATTCGATGAAGTGAGCTGTAGCTCACGAAAGCTTATGCTCAAATAAATTGGTTAGTCTCTAAGGTGCCACAAGTACTCCTTTTCTTTTTGTGAATACAGACTAACATGGCTGTTACTCTGAGTCCTCCTTATGCCAACCAGAAAGTGTCTCCTTGTGTAAGAGTCCTCCTTCTACAACAAACTTGGACCTATTAGAAGAGCTGAGAGGTGGTGGGTCGCTCTGTGCTGCCATCCAAGCTCCCTTGAGGCTCTCATCCACTTCCTGCTCTGCCTGGAACTGCTCCATTGATGCTGGAGACCTTAGTTCCTCGCTGGGTTGTGGACTTGGGCTTGGTCCATTGGTAGCAATGCAGGTGATGGGGGTGTCTCCATTGACTGTGAACCACTCTCTGCTGGTCACTAGGTGGTATTTAAGGATCCGGTTGAGTCCCTTGTGCTAGTTTATCTGCTGCTGCAGATGCAGGCTCTGTGGCGCCCTTTGGTGCTGGCTTCCCTGACTCTGGTAGGGTTGCAAGCATGGGCTCTGGTGGTGACTGCTCCACCCATTCCGATCCTTGGACTCATTCTGGCTGGGTCCTAGGAACTGGATCTACAACCGCTGTCATAGAGTCTGGTCTGGGGTCTGGTTCCACCACCTCTGGCTGGGTTCCCAGGCCTGGGATATCTGGGGACACAGACTGGACCCTTTTAGGAGGCTCAGAAATGGAGTTAGGTGTGGAGGCCTGTTTAGCCTGGCTGTGGGTGACCAACCCCACCCTTTCTGTTAGCCTCACATGGTTGGCTAAGTCTTCTCCCAGCAGCGTGAGAATGGGATAATCGTCATAGACTGCAAAAGTCCATATTCCTGACCAGCCCTTGTACTGGACAGGCAACTTGGCTGTAGGCAAGTTAAAAGAGTTGACCTTAAAGGGTTGCACCATCACTTGGGCCTCTGGGTCGATGAATTTGGGGTCCACCAGGGATTGGTGGATAGCTGACACCTGTGCTCCAGTGTCTCTCCACGCAGTAATCTTCCTCCTGCCCACGCTCACAGTTCCCCTTTGCTCTGGGGGTATTTGCTAGGCATCTGGGCCTGAAGGCTCTCGGTGGGATCCTTGTGTGATGAGTTGCAGTCAGCTGGTGCTCTTGGAGCAGCTGGCTTTCACATGCCCCAGCTCATTACATTTAAAGCATCGCCCAGCTGACTGTGGGCTGGGGCAAGGTGGATGGTTGGAGAGTAGGGCGTTGGGCCCCAGTGCCCATCTGAGCCACCCTCACTCCCCCACCAGACACCCCGCCACCCGCTGCTTGCTAGCAGCATCCCTCTTCACTCCTCTGCCCTCAAGGAGAAGTGATGTGGAGAGCAGCGGGGACCTGGGGGCAGGGGAGGTGGAGTGCAGGTAGGCAGGCAGCAGTAGAAGCAGGCTATGTGTGAGGGGCCTCAGGGAAGGGGTGGGGCCACCATGGTCCAGGTATCCCTTGGGACCTATTATATCCGCCGTCCATGCTTCCATCCAATTTTAGTTTTAAAAAAGTAAGTATTGCCCTAGGTAAGGCCTCCCACTCCTGTGTTCCCTGGAATGCCCTAAGCTGCATTAGCTATAGAGTTTTATATGTTTTAGAGACATAACAATGTACAAATATCATTAAATATCTGTATTTTAATATGTTACTTTTGTTTACATACCTGTGTATATTCAAATTTTGGCAGAACGAGCGATGATTTCTGTAACTTGGGGCTTCTTTTTATAAACTATAATGTTATACTGAAAAGTGTGTGACTTTTTTTTTCACGTGGTCAGTTAGGCTCCAATCCAGCAATGTGGAAGGACTTCTGTATCCCTATCCTACTGAAGTGTCTGTCTGCAGGCATCTCATTGCATATCGGGGACCTTGCTCAATATTTGTACCATGTTTAAAGATATGGGGATCTGATCTTGTGAGGGGCTGATCACCTTCAATCCCTCCTGCTCAGCCTCTCAGAATTGGGCCAAATAAAAAGCTGCCTATAGAAGTGCTGAGGATGATTGTTGATTGTTTCCTTAGGCAGAGACTATGGAAATGGTTCTGCTTCTTTTGGCGTTGCTGATGCTACTCACCTTATCCAGTAACAATGTGGAGGGAGAGCAAGATCGAGAGGTGTTTTGTGGAGGTTAGTGATTGGTTTGTTTGGGTTGGGATTTTTTGCATTCTTATACTTTGACATTGCACAAATAAAAAAAACACGTATGACAAAGTTTTCAAACGTAGGCGTCATACGTAGGCCCTCTAAACAGAGGCCCTCTATAAAAGCAGCCTGATTTCCAGAGGTGCTGAGTGCTAGAGATGGTCGGGAAACAGAGCCGGGATGGGGGAATTTTGCTAACTTTTTTTAGAAATGTTTGTTTCTGGTTTTTGTGCATTTTCTGACCAACTTTCCTAAGCACTCATTGCTCTCAAAATCTTGCCTCTGCCCTATGGAGGGAGATCCATCAACTTCGCTGCCTCCTGCTGGTAGCTGCGGAGTCTCTTCTTCCTGGAGGATACCAGGACTCTCTTAAAGGGCCA
This sequence comes from Eretmochelys imbricata, assembly GCF_965152235.1. Classification (NCBI taxonomy): domain Eukaryota; kingdom Metazoa; phylum Chordata; order Testudines; family Cheloniidae; genus Eretmochelys; species Eretmochelys imbricata. Next base: position 251,124,153 of record NC_135573.1, read on the forward strand.
GTGCACCAGGGAAATTCCATGAAGGGCTACAGTCCTTCCAGGGCAGGAAGAGGGTGGCCATTTTCTTTTACATTAAAAAATAATGTTCTATGGTGGCTAAACCTCTCTGTTTAAGATACGATGAAAGGAAGGGAGACCATTCAGACCAAACTGCACTTTCCTACACAACATCCTTCCTAAGGAACCCCAAATCAGGGTGTGGTGGATGCACCGAGCAGCACTGGGGAGATGTTAGCTGTGTGTTTCTGGTGTGATAATCAGTCATGTAAAAGTAACATTATCAACACTTAAAGCTAATAGCCCTTTAAAGTGACTGAGGGATTTTAGCAGCTCTCTTAGTGCTGTATTTATCTCTCCGCACACTCAGTTTTCTTTGCAGTCAGGATTAGAATCTTAATTTTTAACCAAGTGCTGTCTTAGATCCTGTTGGAGACAGCAGAATCTCCGCAGGGAGACTCTGAATTGTTAGAATTTCATATTTTTCTGTATCTGCAGAGACCCCCTTGTCCTTGCACGCAAGCCCACCACCATCTATCATCTGGCATTGATACTTCAGTCACCACCAGTCTAGAAGAGATTCAAACCAGTAGCCTAGATAAGAGAGGCTCCACAGCCTCTTGTCACTTCCTTCAGCCACTCAATCCCCTCCCTAGGTTAAATCGTACAACCTTTCTTTACAAACTTCCCTGCAGCTCTGCCTGTCTACTGCAGCTCTAAATTGGCACTTCTGAAAGCAGTGTCTCCGGAGCAGCTCCTCCTGAAATTGCAATTTGATGCTGTGCAGGAAGGGAGGTCTGGCATGCTTGAGAGGTAGCATGGAGGCATTTGAAACGCCACTGAAGTAGGCAGAGGTAGCCTGGCTTTGTTCATGAGTCTTGCCTATATACAGGGCTACCTGTATCGCACCTTTCATCCAAAGCTCTCTCGTCTTGTTGGTGATTCCACCTGGCTCCAAATAACAAGGCTTTGGCATATATTGACAGTAGCGCACACAAGGGGAAAAACTCTCCATCTGTGGTCTCATAGCAGAGAGACAAGTGGCTGAATTTCTTAACAGATGGCTTAACAAACTACAAGAAACACGGGTCCCCCTGAGACAAATAACCTGACATCAGATCGTTTCAACAACATATTGAAATAAATCCTCCCTCATGAATGCTGGGGCTTCAGATGCAGCCATATCTCAGTCCCAGGATCCCTTGACAAAGCCTTGGGTGATGCAAGCACAACAGTTCTGAGAGATACCACCCTGCATTCTCTGCAAGCAGCAGAAGGAACCAGGGTGCCAGGCTGAGCAGTGACTGAAACGGCCTACAGATGCACAGTGATTAGAGAAATTGGGAGCTGAGGTATTAGTACCTGTCAGCCAATATTGGATCTATTTAAGCCCAATAACCTCTTTGTTCTGAGAACGGTTTGTTTTAACTTTGTGATAGTTGTATCATTTTAACTGAGTGGGAATATATTTGGGCTGCCTATTATAGGCAGAGCTGACACTGTTAAGGTTTCCTGACACTTCCCACTAATCCTGGTTTCAGTTCCTTATAACTTTGCCAAACTTTCACTGTTTGGGCTGAAATTCTCTATACCAGATGTTTGCCTCAGGCTGAAATTTTGAGGAAAATTTCAGCAAAAATGGTTCCGTTGTTTCTATGAATGAGATTAGGGAAAAAAATGGGTTTTGCCTATGTTAAATTTTTTACAGCCTTGTCACTGAGAAGCTTTAATGCCCCCATGCTTTAGAGTGGGAATTTGACACTTGGCTCTGAGGTTTACCCTAGTTTTAGGATATGCCTTTTGCTGCTCCTGTAAAAAAAAAAAATGGCCAAATTGAACATCTTTGAAAAACTGCAGTTCGCATTTGCTCAGTTAAGACTTGTTAGAGTTTGGCAACTAAATTATCCAGCAATTGCATTTGCACTGAGTATGTTCCGGCTGAGGGCTGCAGGGGCTGAGCAGGATTTTCCCTACAATTCCTGACCTGACTGCTGTGAGCCACTGTAATGCTGGGCATTGGAACTGAGAGCCGGGAGACTGTCTCAGCTATGCTCTCAGTGATTCCACCACTATCACTCAGGCACTGAGGAAGAGAAAGCTGTCTGAAATGCAGTTGGGACAAGAGACAGACGAGGAATGAAAGCAGTGGTGCCAGAACAAGGGGATCCAGGGGGCCAGGGTCCTCCCACTTTTTGCCAGGACAGATCCCGCCTCCTTCCCCTCCCCCGAGGCCCCACCACCCAGCCAGGCCAGCAGCTGGTAGAGCCCGGCCAGGGAGCCCAGGCAGTTGTGGGAGCTGTGCAGACCCCTGAAGCAGCCCCCTGCTCATGTCCCCATTCCCCAGGCTCCCTACTCAGCCCAGGGTAGGTGGAGGTGGAGGGCCCATGACTCCATGCCAGCTCCCCACAGCTGCCCATGCGGCTTTGTCCCTGACCAGGCTCAGGGAGGGGGGTGGGGGCTTTGGACAGAGCTTTGGACAGCTTTGGACAGCTGTGAGGAGCCGTGGACCCTCCATCTGCCCTGGGCCGAGGGTCTGGGAGGCAGGGACACGGGCCAGGGGCTGCTCTCCTCAGGCCCCCCACACCATGGGCAGTGGAGGGTCCACCGCAGCTCCCCACAGCTGTCTGGCCCCGTGCGGGTCGTGTCATGGCTGGGCTGTGTCTCCGAGGCCCCACCCACTGGCCATTGCCGGGCTGGGGACAGAGCCACACGGGGAGTGGGGCCCTCCACCTGCCCTGGGTGGAGGGTCTGGGTGTGGGGACATGGGCAGGGGGCTGCTTTCAGGCCACTTTTGGGAAAGCTTAAACACTCTTGAATGGAAGTGAGGTGAGGGGGTGGTATTATCCCTGTTTTATACATGGGGAACTGATGCATGGAGAGATTAAGGTCAAAAGTGTCCACTAATTTTGAGTGCCCAATTTAGGTGTTAGAAGCTCATTTTTCAGACTACTTAGCATTATATAGCTCTTTATGTGTTCCAAGCACAGCTCCCATTGACCTCATTTGCAGCAGGGAGAGATCAGCACTTCTGCAAATCAGACCTCAGGGTCTCATGTTGAGCATGCAGAAAATGAGGAACACACAGTGGCCACCCATGAAAAGTTAGGTTTAAGTAACTTGCCCAGCATCACACAGGAGCTCTGTGGCAGAAGCAGGGGTAGAATCCCATTCTCCAGGGCAGCATTCAGCTGTCTTCACCATGAGGCCATTCTTTCTTTTCCTATAATCGCCTGCCTCATTCGCTAAACACCTTCCAACTTCCACAACAAAGAGGCACGGGTTCTACAGACAACAGCCTCCTTCATGGGCCATCTTCATTCTGGCATTTCCTAACTTATGAGTGTTAAACTTTGCAACCTCAACGTTTTTTTTTTTAATGTAGTTTGTGTGTCTGTGATTACTTATTGATGAGAGCATGGTAGGCGAGGTAATATCTTTTATCGGTAATATTGGAAACATCTTTTATTTTTATTTACTTATTTATGGCATAAAAAGCTGTGCTGGGTGTTTTACAGAAAAACATGATCCACACCTCAAACAGCTGTCCAGTATAAAATATATAGTTCCTGATGCTGGCTGCTGCACCCCCTGGCTTGAAGTGGTTTCCATCATATACAGGGTTTAGAGTTTGGTTCAATGGCTCTCAGCACCCCCACTATACAAATTGTTCCAGCACCCCTGTCCTGAGCAGTTTTATATAGTAATTTTCTTCTCAGAACATCTAATCGTGGCCTGAAATCAATCTATATTTAAAAGAAATACCTTCAAATAATGCTGATGTGCAGCCACCTCTGAGGTGGAATATGGCAGCTCTTTAACACTGGCATGCTGCACAATTGTCCAGGACGGAAAGTGAAGGAGAGAACATCTTACCACTCCCTTTAATCATATGCAAAAAACTCAGACCAGTTACCTAACCAACAATATAGCTTTTTTTAAAAAAAAACAACAACAACTTGTAATTAAATAAATATTCTATCTCTTAAGAACGTACTGCAAGCTTAATTTCTGATGTTACAGTTAAATAAGGAAATATGTATCTGATTAACTGGAATCCTTTCATGCTTATTGCTTGAGTCAGAGCTCTTATCAAAAAGTATTTGAGATTTTAAACTGGGATCTGAGGACAGCCTGCATCTCGTCTCTAAGCAGTCTGATAGCATTGCAATAATTTGCTCTGTGGCTGATAAATATGTTTATTTATTTGTTGGGATAAAACAAATGGTGCTCAGATCTGAACCGTAAAATAAACATATTTTTCTGGCTACTTGTACTATATTATTTGTACTGTTACAAATTCTCAGCCTTGGTTCCTGAACTTCCACACTTTCAGCCACATAACTTGTGATTGAACTGTGATAGAATGTATATTTTAGAAAGACATCCGGTCTTGATTTAAAGATTCCAAATGATGGAGGGGAAAAAAAAAACAGATTTTTTCCTTAGAATAAACAAGATCATCCCCCTTCACCACCACCCCCATTCCTTCTCTGGTTTTCGTTCCCAGAAGACTGCATACTGTCCTCTTTACATCCTTCATCTTCCTTTCTGAATTTGAGGGTGGTTTCTGTTTTCTAAGTTGCTTTTCAGTTTGGTCAAATTGGAACAATCCCACCATATTCTGAAACTAAGAATATTTTCTGCTGAAGACTTACGTTCTCATTATAGAACCTGTTCAGCAGATTATAAGTAGGTCATTTTCCAGACATAAAAATCTCCTAAACTCAGTATTTGTTAAAGAATAATTAATAAAGTATCTAAGATGCTTTGGCCAGATTAAGTCTAAAGCTTGATGTCTAGAGGAGTTAGTGTGCCACATTTGACCCTGTTTGCTAGACATTATGGTAATTTCATAGAAAGTGATATTGGCCTTTGTCCCAGAGGTTGTGTCTCCACTAGGGTTTTGGCAAAAAGTTCCCACCATTGCTACCACTAGTGTAGTTCCACTGATGATAACAATAGTGGATAAAAGACTGGCTACTGGGATTTTTAGCACTGGTGTCTAACCCTGCTTGGAGCAGATCTAAAGGACAAGATATTAAATACACTTCTGACTGCTGGAGCCTTATATACACTAGTGCTTCCACTGGTGGGAAATTGTTGCTAAAAATTCCTTGTGTAGACAAAGCCTAATGTAGACACCCTTGACTTAGTATGTGGGAAAGGGAGGACTTGTCTCAGAATGTGCTTAACTCCTCCGTAGACCCTTGGTCCCTGCTGGGAGGTGGGATCTGTGGCAGTGCAGTCTTAGTGAGATCACAGTCTGAGAATGGAGAGGAAAGCAGAGACGCCAGAGATAGCTGGATCTCAACACAGAACCCAGATTCACATTCCTCCAGCCTCCCTGGACTGTCTTCTTCAGCTCTGGCAGCATGGCTCATAAAGTTGGCATCCTACCATTGGTTTCACCTCCCCTTCTCCTGCTGTGCATACACACTCCCCACCTTCACCTTGCATTAAAAAACCAAAAACACAGAGAGGGGAAATTCTTACTGCTCAGAATTAATGACCTGGCAAATTAGGATAAATGCCACATTGAGTCACTGTTCTCTGACACTCTCCTTTCCCTCTAACTAGCCATTCACTCTAGCCTTGTGGAGCCAAGCTTATATAGCCCTTATGGTAAAATCTCATAGTATTTAACAGTGATTAAACCTATAGGAGTCTATTGAAATGACTCAAAACTCTGTAGTAATAGAGAATGAGATCCTTTTTGAACCATCCCAGAGGAGTCCACAAGAGGATAGAAGCCATATTTACAGCCCACAAGTGAAACATTAAAATATGTATTGCATAAGAGCCCTAGGTCTTTAAATAATTTTGACATTTGCAATGTGATGGTATTTACAAGGGACCTAGCAAAATAAAGTCTGCTTTTGTATGAGGAAATCAGTCTGGTTTTGTTTCTTGATCCTGACAGCTACTTCACTTACACACACACATTCTCTTTTTCTTTGGTAAGATCTTTCCTTTCCCATGGACTTAAGAAAAGATCTTGCTCCAACTGAAATCAATGACAAAACTCCCATTGATTTTAATGGGAGTAGGAGCAGGCCCTTCAAGCTTAGCAGCGTTTTGTTATGAAATCGCTATATGTACTTTGTGAGCCAGGTGGTTAAATAATCAGAAAGCTTTTCTAGCTGGTGCTAGAACATAGCTGAGATAGAGGAGAATTCCACTGTACCCCCAAGGAATGGTCTGGTTCCAAAGCCCATAAACTATGGCGATCTTAGTAGAAGATACAGTAACATTTCAGTGAGCTGCTTATTTTATTGGTAAGTTTTAGATACTGTAGAGTTAACAGATTTTTATCTTGTCTGAAAGATGCTTAGTCGAGGGCATACTTCAGTATGGCCCCATTGTTAGCAGACCTTCAACAGCTTGTGTCAAATATCAGTATAATGGACTTACACAGGCTATTGATTTAATGACAACTATTGCTGTTAGGAATTGATCTAATGTTTTCATTAGACTTAAAAAAAATGTTTTAACAACAAGTTCATTCAGAACTGGATAATTGCAAAGCCCTACACTGCTAAGGATCGCATTCCCTATAGAAGTGTAGTTTAGATGATCTTTTTGGAAGATAAGCAGACTAATAATAAAGGGAAGGTTGAGGGGAATTGGAGATAGTCTAAATCTCTTAACAAAAAAATAAATAAATAAGTGTTATTACAAATTGTATTATCAATGAAGCTGGCTGAAATTTTTTGAAGTTTTGACCAAAATATTTTAATGGAAAAAATTCACTCTTTTTTTTTTTACCATCTCTAACCATCAAAATGTTGCCATTAGCCACTTTTCGTATCCCTTTTTGACTATTTGTTAATTATTTTTTATTTCTCCCACTACTGATTGTCCACAGGGATTGAACCTGTGACCTTCAATACAAACAGCATAAGCCTCTTTTGCTTCAGCTAAAGGGAAAACTCTATTAGCTTTTAGCAGTAATAGGCTCTTTTCCTTTATGTGAGCCAGCCAGTCAAGGGCATTTTGGGGAGAGTTTTGAGAGCAACTCTGCTCTCTCATGCATTTGTGGAACTCACCAAGAGCCCATGCTTTTCTAGAATGGCATGCTATTATTGACTGAAGTTAGATCTGTATATACTTCCTGATTAACTAGCTCAGTGGTTTGCAACCTTTTTCCATTTGTGGACACCTAAAAAATTTCAAATGGAGGTGTGGACCCCTTTGGAAATTTAGACAGAGTCTGTTGACCCCCAGGGGTCCACGGACCACAGTTTGAAAACCACTGAACTAGCTCAGTGCTAGAACAGCCCATGAACACATGCAGAGAAGGAGGTTCCCTTGTGCAGCTGTTATGAAGGTTCATAACCCAGCCTCCCCTCCATCTTTCGGTGATGGTGTTTTTCTTCTGAAGTGGCACCACTTAAGCATTATTTACAACTTATTTTGAAGGGTTAAGTGAGATACAAGTGTTTGAATACGCCTTGTGCTGGCCCTTTGCACAGGGATGAATTTCACCTCTAATGCATAGTATAGCTCTAGGAAAAGACATTGACACCAGAAGGACTAAATAATACTCATAATAATCTTGACAGGTTTTAATTTTCTGAAAAGATACTGTACCATAACTGTAACAGACAGCTAGTACATACATAGTTAGATTCTTAACTCTGTTTCCACTGAAGTCAATGTGAGTTTTCCATTGAGTTCAGTGGGAGCAGGAGCAGTTACAAAGTTATCGATTTCAGACACATTTTTCATTTTATTCTCTATGAATGTTAAATAGCTTAATGTTACTATCTGAGCTATAACTACATAAGGGACATGGGATTCTATGTATGTAAATGTTAAAAAATCAGCATCATGTAAAAGATAGCATTTACTGGGTGTAAAGAAAAATTAATAAATATAGTTTTCAAAAAATGCTATTCCTGTCTTCAATAATTTATTTCCCTTTTGTCATCTATTGGATCTGAATATGTAAATTAATGGAAATAGTCTTCTGGTTTTGCAGTCGCCAAGACTGAGGATTCTTAATAACAAATATAACTTTGGAGAAAGGAATTTACTGCCTAGTAAGTCCGAGTGTGGTCTCACTTACGCGGCTTTCAAATCCGCAGAGTTATTCCTGATTTTCCATGGTACGAGATCAAACTCAGATGTGTGTAAAACTCTGGGCCAGATCCTGAGCTTGTGTAAATTAGCAGCTCCCTGGAAGTCAATAAAGCTATTTGAATTTGCATGAGTTGAGGCACTGGTTCTGTAGTGCTTCAATCTCCTATTTTCTTCCTATGTCCTGTGCTATAATTTTCTTTCTTTTTAACTAAAGAAAACAAGGTTGGTTTGAGAGAAAGAGGAACCGACTGAAAGAAGGTATTGTGTGCTGAACAAACCCCTTGAGGTACATGGTTTGACTGCCTCATCGGAGCATGTTACTTAGCTCACAGTTGTGCATGTGAGGGCAGGAGACCCGAGAGTAAGTAATTTCCCCGTTTCTCTCTAAAATTGTGTTTAGTAGTACTCACAGGGACACCCTGTTCTTTTTGCCTGCAGAAATCGTTTTGCATTCCTTCAGCAACTTCAGCTTCTGCTTGATTTCTCTATCTACCTAGAGCTTGGAGTTGGGTAGATGGGGAGATAGGTTTGAAGTTATCCTCTTGTGCATGAATGTCTGCTTGTTTCAGATAAAACGTTCTGACATCTCAAACTTCTATCCTGAGCATATATTAGATACAGTCGCTTCATATATATATATTGGCCTTGTTCACAGTGTGATAGTTCAGTGGAACGTTTCCATTAAAAATACATTTTGTGCCTGGTTTGGAGGAGGAGGAAAATGTATAACCCAGCTTCACAGATTCACTCTGAGCTGGAAATTGGCTCAGCTTGAGGTGAATTCTCAAGCGCTGTATATATATGTTTAGAGACAGAGAGAGGAAGGAGGGTCCTGTGATTAAGGCAGCGGACTGGGATTTGTGAGATAAAAGTTCAATACTTGACTCTGGCACCCATTCACAGTGTGACCTTAGGAAAGTCGCTTTATCTGTTTATGCCTCAGTTTCCCACTTGTAAAATAGGGATGATAATATTCCTGCCTTCCCATCCTCCAGTCTTGCCTAGTTAGAATGGAAGATGTTTGGGGGAAATGAATTACTATGTCTTTGGACAGATGGGGTCTAGGTACTACTGTTATGCAAATTATATATTTAAAAGATCAGAGTAAACAAAATATGACTATACTCTAACTCAGCTGTCTGACTGGTTCACAGCTACTTAAATTAAGATCTTTGGTAACCCTGGCTATAGACTAAAAGATCTATTTTTCTTGAGCTTCTTCTATTAGTTCGTATGAAGAAAACATGAAGTGTTATTGTGTTCTGCCTATGTGATGCCTATTGATCAACTTGTGAATCAGGTTTGTAATCCTCTAGTTAATTAAACCATACTTCTCTTTTTCATACTTCTGAATGCCCAGGAATGTATTCTGTGGTTTCAGGCCAGTTTGAATCCTATATTGGAGGGTCCTGTTTATATTTGCCTATAATTCTTCACTTCTCTCAGTGAGGCTTACCCTGTCACTCTGGTCTCATATTTCACTTGATTATAATATTTTCCTCTTTCCTTCCTTAAGCACACCTTTAACATGTGTTAGGCTGGTATTGGGAGTGGGGAATATTAACATATAGGACTAAATTAATAGGCAGCAGGTTTAAAACAAACAAAAGGAAGTATTTTTTCACACAACACACAGTCAACCTGTGGAACTCTTTGCCAGAGGATGTTGTGAAGGCCAAGACTATAACAGGGTTCAAAAAAGAGCTAGATAAGTTCATGGAGGCTAGGTCCATCACTGGCTATTAGCCAGGATGGGCAGGGATGGTGTCCCTAGCCTCTGTTTGCCAGAAGCTGGGAATGGGCGACAAGGAATGGATCACTTGATGATTACCTGTTCTGTTCATTCCCTCTGGGGCACCTGGCATTGGCCACTGTTGGAAGACAGGATCCTGGGCTAGATGGACCTTTGGTCTGACCCAGCATGGCTGTTCTTATGTTCTTATGGGTGATAGATGGTGGACAGGGTACTTGGAGCCCCTGCCTCCCCTGCCATGATACTGAAGCTTTCTGTTCCTGGGCCAGATTCTCTAGTCAGTTATTGGGATGCTGTTCCCTTTGACTTCAGCGTGAGTCAGACCATGTAACAGAGACCATGGCTAAGCAGCACTGGGAGCAGTACTGTCACCCCAGAAGAGGTGTGACCTTGGGGGCTGAGGGCATGGCTATCAACTGGCCCCTTTGCACCTGATAGTACCTGAAGGATGGTACTGGGGAGAGCACACTCCACAGTTTAGATGTGTACTCAGTGCCCCCTCTGACTGCAACTCTACAAATCCATAGAGCCTTCTGCCCTTTGCAGGCATAATGCCTTCAGCCAGTATGGCTTGGGATTGTGAACTCCACACCCCCACACCCAAGCTCCGCTGGCTGTACAGGCCATATTTGACTCCTTCCATTTACTTGGTAGTTTTTTTATTCCTTACAAGTAGACTCCTCCTCCCCACCCCCAATCCTGTTTGCAGGCAGGCCTGTCTGCTGCTGATGTGGGACAGACAGGCTAAAGACAGAGTCCCAAAACATTCTGTGTGTGGGATCTTTCATTCTGCTGCTTCCTTCTTCTTCTGGCTAACTTAAGGCTGCCTCTCTCCTTGTCCGATGCCATGGCAGTTGTGATAAGCTTAGCTCAGGCACTTGAGCTAACAGTCCCACAGTAAACAGGAGCAGCCTGGTAGCAGGGGTCCTCTACTCTGAAACTCACTTCTCCTTTTCTCCCTAGATTTGGTAACTTTCAGTGCTTGCTGCCAGGTTGTTCTGTTTCCAGGCTCTAGGTTTGCTTAGAATTCAGGAGTGGAGGGAAAGAAAGGAATTTATTTTGGTGTGTGAAGAAACTGTTTCTTGGTCATTTTGGTCAATGCAGATGTGTACGTATTCCTAATGAGCCAGATCCTTAGGTGATGAGCGTCTCATTGATTTGGATGTAACCCACTGATTGTGGGCTCTCAACAGGCACTCTTATACATAATACAAAAATAAAAGTTCATAGATTCCAAGTCCAGAAGGGACCACTATGATCATCTTTGTAAAGAAAGACGACATCCGTATCCTGCATGATATTGAACAGTACTACTCTACCCAGATTGATGAGATGCCCATGAACGTTGCTGATCTTATTTAAAGAAGCAAGAAACATTGAAGACCAGTAGATGGGGAGAGGTCCATTTTAGACTTTTACTTTACAAGCAGTCTGAGTCTTATGTGGTATTTTTATTTAACTATGGTCATCTAGTCTGTCCTCCTGTGTAACACAGCCCATAGATCTTCCCCAAAATAATTCCTAGAGCAGATCTTTCAGAAAAACATACCCTCTTGATTTTAAAATTTCTAGTGATGGAAAATCCACCACAGCCCTTGTTAAGTTACTCCAGTGATTAACTACTCTCAGTGTTAATAATTTACACCTTGTTTCCAGACTTAATTTGTCTAGCTTCAACTTCCAGCCATTGGATTGTGTTATACCTTTCTCTGCTAGATTGAAGAGCCCATTAATAAATATTTGTTCCCCATGTAGGTACTTTATATATTGTATTCAACCTTAACCTTTTCTTAGGCTTTGTCTACACTAGCACTAGTTTTGGCAAAACTTTTGTAGGTCAGGGAGCCCCCTCCCCCCACAACTGACATAAGTTTCACTGACAAAAGCATGGGTGTGAACAGCGCTATGGCAGTGGGAGATGCTCTCCTGCCAACATAGCTACCGCCGCTCATTGCAGGTGGTTTAATTATGCTGGTGGAAGAGCTCTCTCCCGTCGGCATAGAGCGGATACATGGGAGACCTTATGGCAGTGCAGCTGCAGCGGTACAGCTGTGCCACTGTAAGGTCTGTAGTGTAGACATCGCCTTAGTTAAGATGAATAGATCTGAGCTCCGGGAGTACAAGTATAAAGCATGGTTTTCTAATCCTTTAATCATTCTCATGGCTCTTCTCTGAACCCTCTCCCATTTATCAACATCCTCCTTGAATTGTGGGCACCAGAACTGGACACAGTATTCCAGCAGCAGTCACACCAGTGCCAATTACAGAGGTAAAACAACCTCTCTACTCCTGCTCAAGCTTCTCCTGTTTATGCATCCAAGGATCACATTAGCCCTTTTGACCATAACATCTCACTGGGGGCTCACATTCAGATGATTATTCACCATGACCCCCAAATCTTTTTCAATGTCACTGCTTCTGAGGATCGAGTCCCCCATCTTGTAAGTATGGCTTACATTCTTTGTTCTGAGGTGTGTACATTTACATTTGACTACATTGAAATGCATATTGTTTGCGTGCACCCAGCCTACCAAGCAATCCAGATTGCTCTGTATGAGTAACCTGTCCTCTTCATTAGTCACCACTCCCTCAATTTTTGTGTCACCTGCAGACTTTATCAGTGATTAATTTTATGTTTTCTTCCAATCATTAATAAAAATGTTAAATATCATAGGGCCAAGAACCAATCCCTGCGGGACCTGACTAGAAACACACCCATTTGCTGATGATTCCCTGTTTACAATTACATTTTGAGACCTCTGAATTAGCCAGCTTTTAATCATTTAATGTGCACCATATTAAAAATAGCTGACCCAGAGAGTATTTTCTTTACAATTTGTGGGGAGAACTCAGAATGAACTGAGGAGAAAATTGGAAATGGGAGTGTTCAGCAGGCAATAAGAACCACTAGCCAGAGGGTGCAAACATTTGGGGCTAAGGGAGGCTGCAGGAATTGGGAGCATGAAGATTCTAAAACCAGACTGTGAGCCTGTTTCTCTTCTCACTGGCACTGGATAAATCAGGAATAACTGTAGCTCATTAATTGTGTTACACTTCTGTAAAACTGATATAAGCGAGGGGAAGGATCAGGCGCTGTGCTTATACAAGGAACTGAGGAAATTCTTAAGTATCTGGGAAACTGGAACTGCATGGACTGTGTTGTATACTGGCTTGAGTTCAGGCAATCAAGAGTTGAGTCTTCCCTGAAACTCACAATGGAGTTGTAACTATATATGCATCAGCCAGGGGAGTTTGCATTATTTATGCACAGGAGACTGATGAATTCCAAGATAAAATGTCTTGATCTGGAACTCAGTTACATAACTTTTTAAAAATGTGTTTTCAACCCACTACCAACAACTGACGTTGAAGATCAAGATGCATAGTTTCTTATGGACATTTGCTTTTATTTCTGGTGTGCTTTCCTGGAAAATCATAAACCTGTAGAGATATAGCTGACAAAATGGTAAAGAACTACATATTTAGTTTTGGCAGTAAGTCAGACAGACATCTAGGCAGTTCCCTTCCGTTCAAGATGATAACTCAGAGACGTGTTTATTATGTCTCCAGGAATCCCTGTTATTTTAGGATCCTTTCCAGACTACAACCAGTGCTAACTCGTCAATATTTGGAGATTCTTGTCTCTGCTTTGGTTTCCTATCTGGCCTGGAGTACTCAATTGCTGGCCTCCTTTCAACCTTTCCAGTTCATTTCCTGCTTCCATGCAATTTCTTGGGGAGGGCTGTGAGGCAGTCTAAACATTCGGTCTAAAATCTTCATCAGTCCTGGTGGGTCTATGCTGGGTTAACTAATTTTTGAAGTGTATTAATCTGCACACAGCTTCTTGTGGAACCTAGTTATCTTGGCAGTGTGGTGAATCCTTAAATACAGGGCTGATCTCTATGCTCAGCCTCACTTTGACTCTTGAAAATAGCTTGAAGTCCAGTTTTGCAGTGTTCAGAGCTCCCCTTAAGAGGTGATGAGCGCCTTCAGTTCCACCTGAGGAGGCACCTGCAGAATGGGGCCCCATCCTCTCTTACACAGAAGTAATGGATTCTGCTTCCTTGGATTCCCTGTGATGTTCCTTGCCTCTGTCCTGCTACCAGGCCCCCTTCCTAGTTCCTTCTGACTTCTGGAGAGCATGTTTTCTGTAGGAGCCTTGTTTCCAGTTGCTCTCACAGTAGCTGCTTCCTGAGCCCCCCTAAAAGGGGAGGTTTGACAGTGAGGGAAGGCAGGTTAATACAGCTACTTCCATTGCAACTTTGGGAAGGAGAGAATTTGGAAAGATATCTCTAGGTCTGCAGAGCCCCCAGGGAGGGATTCCCATTGTTCATGGATTAGAGTATGGAGTCTTAACGCTTTTGTAGTTCTATATTCCTTTGTGCTTCTTTTAATAGGTAGTACAATCATTGGCTCCACTCAACAGATAAAAATCCAATAGTGGGCTGGGTAAGAATGTAGCATTTTTGAGAAACTGGGCCATATTCTGCTCCAATTCACATCAGTGTAAATCCAGAGTAACTTCATTGACTTCACTGGCATTACTGTGGATTTACACCAGTACATCTGAGAGCAAGATCCAACCCACTAGATCTACAGTGTAAGGAGCACCATTCAGCCCACAGGAGTTGTAACTCCTGCCTAACTTGATTAGCTAGCAAAATAGTTACTGTTCCATGAGTACACCCAGTGCCATATAAGCCAGAGGCTTCCCTCAGGCAGTGAACATATGAGCTTAGTTGGAATAGATTTTGTTCTCTTTTGACACTTGATTGGGAAATCAGTTACTTCTGTGGGGGAGAAAAGGTGCTTGTATTGGAACAGATGGTATTCCCCTTCTGAAAGACGCAGAGTCTCTAACTAGCTAAGAAACTCAGACAAGGACAGGGCTCCTGGAAGCCATTCTTTTGTCACCACCCAGTGGAATGATTCAATTTGGGACTGAATGCAACAACCGCCAAAAAAAAAGGCGGGGTGAGGTGGGGGGAAATCTGGGGCAGCCCTTCTCACAAGCATGATGGGCCACCATGACTGTATCACCTGTGCTTTGTGAGCTGTGCTGGCTCCTGCTTGGTTTCAGAAAAGAATTCAAAGGCCGGGCCTTAACCTGCAAAGGCCCTAATGGATTGGGACGGACTATCTCAGAGACTACTCTGTAGGCCAGCTACCCTGTAGGCCAGCTATGCATCACTACCCTGTAGGCCACTACCTTATCGTCCACTACCCTGCCGGCCAACTATGCATCACTAGAACATTACAGCTGGGAGGACAGCTGTTTCCATTGGGATATTTTTAAAATGGCTTTTTATACAGTTTGTTTTTACAAAGTCCAAATTTTGAACAAGCATATGTAGTGTTTCTCCTAAAATTAAGTTGTGTGCGCAATGTCATGGGAAAGCAACAGACGGCACTATTATAAATAGTGTTATAAATGTTGCCTATTTGATTATATAGCAGTTAGGGCTTGAATAAAATGCTTGCTGCCAGCTGTGGTGCAGTTCATGCTGAAAGATGTACATACCACCATAAAGTTTGTTCTGCCTTTTTTTCTTTCTAAGAATCCTTGTAAGGGACTGTCTCCTGCCTGCAGGTTGTACCCAGGCAAGCAAACAAAATATTTCATGGTGCCAAAACGTTACAGTGTGTGTTTATACTTTTGAATACAATTTATAAACAGTTCTGCTAATATTTCATCTATTTTCCCTGTGTTTTTCTTCTCTAAATCGTTATTACTGGTGAATAAACAGAATGGGAAAAGACATATTTGGTGCACTTAAGCATAAGGTGAGGTGAGGAGTGAGGTGAGGAGTGGACTCAAGTGTGAGGGACTAGTTGCCCCATTTCTGTGATGTGCTGAACTGTTAGCTCTGTCGCTAAACTGAAGGGATTGTGGGGGAGACTTCCTCCTTTTGGGGATTGATCCCCTTCTCCCATCCCTGCTAACTCACCCCTGCCAGAGATGTCAGCCCTATGTCTCATAAAAAGATCACCTTTCTGTACCCTCACCCCCCATTTCAACGGACACAAGCTGAACACGGTGCTGTAGTAGCTCGAGGGAACAAAGCAGAAGCATTTCTCGCAAAGTGCAGTTTAATATGCATTTATTTGCCAGATGGTGCTGCCTTCCCTCCTTGGCTATGGCTTTGAGAAAGCATTTTGTTTAAACGATAAACAAATGAATGGATCCCCATAGCACCACCTCTCTCCAAACACATGCAACTGCCATTCCTGGGACACAAGGCTTATTGCAGGCTACGTAAGGACTGTGTGTGTGTGTGTGTGTGTGTGTGTGTGTGTGTGCACACGCACACCCATACTTGCACCTCATTAATATATTGTCAGCATCTAACTGCCCCCTGCAAATGAAAACCCCTATCGGATAGGCTGATATGGTTTCTCTTGTGACAATGAGTTTTCTTTCTTCCTCTTTAGCTTGCAAGGCACTGGTCGATGAGCTACTGTATGACATTAGGAAGGTGAATCCGAAGAGGACCACTGACATAGGGTCATCCCGAATAAGCCCTGACAGGACACAAGAGAGGACTAGGGTAACAGGAAAATGATCTGACAGTACATAATTGCTGATATGTGCAATTACCAACCACTTATCCAAACAGCAGTTGGTCTTAATCTTCCAACCTTTCTCTTGCTAAGGGTATCAGACACTAAATTGCTTCTGTTTCCTTTGGGACCCAAAGTAATCTTTAGGCTTCAAATTGAGGTATTTTCTTCTTTTCAATACCTACATTTTTGGCTTTTTAATGTTTCGAGCAGTATTATTCCACTGTTAATCTTGACAAAAATAAATCAGTGCTACACATGCTATTAAAAGAGAGAGAGAGAGAGAGAATATATATATATATATATATATCTCCTGTCTAGAGACTGACATCTATCTAATCAGCTTTTGTACTCTGTATCTGAAGTGAATCTATTCCCTTCCTTAGAGCCTGTTTGAAGGTACTGAGTGACTTCAACTCCCATTGACTGCAGTGGAAGTTAAGGATTCTGAATGCTTTGCCAGACCAGGCCCTTAAAATCCACACCCTTAAGCACCATTGTTAAGCCAACCTAATTCTCTGTGTAGATTATTTCACTAGGAGGGTGGTAAAGCACTGGAATGCGTTACCTAGGGAGGTGGTGGAATCTCCTTCCTTAGAGGTTTTTAAGGCCTGGCTTGACAAAGCCCTGGCTGGAATGATTTAGTTGGTGCTGGTCCTGCTTTGAGCAGGAGATGGGACTAGATGACCTCCTGAGGTCTCTTCCAACCCTAATATTCTATGATTATATGATTCTAGACAGTGCTAGGGCAATGGAAGAATTCTTCTGCCGACCTAGCTATCCCTAATCAACCTCAAGGAGGTGGATTAACTGTGCAGATGGGAGTACACTTCCCATCAGCAGAGGTAGGGTCTACGCTGAAGCGCAACAGCAGTATAACTGCAGTGGTGTAGCTGTGCCACTGTGGCATTTTAAGTGTAGACGAGACCTTAGACTGTAAGGTTTTAGGGCTAGGACCATGTCTTCCTGCAGTGGGGAGCGTACTGGGTGGCACTGGATAAATAATAGAAAATAGCATAATTGAAAAGCCCTTGGGAATGTTCAGCCAGTCGAATCATTCAGTGAATATCCTAGGATGAGTTTTCAGAAGAGAGTGGTTTTCTCACAGAATGGCCCTGTTGTAAAGATGAAGGCTTGCTGATCACTTATGTCAGTGCCCACTCCTGATGATGCTTCTCAGAGCTGGCCTTATTATATGTAAGCCCCCAAGCTGCCAGTCTGAGAGATCAGGAAATTAATTGTGTTCCCCTCCCGTTCTGCTGCTGGAGGAGAAGACTGAGCTGGCCTATGACTTGTCCAGTCATTTTAGGATTGAATGGGTATGAAGCTTTCTAGACAGGGCCCCAGAGATCACATACATTGCTGAAGATGAGAGGTGATTCTGATCACAATGCAACTCCAATAACTTCATTTATATTATAGTAGTGCTTAGAAGCCTCAACTCTAACTCAGGGCCCCACTGTGGTAGGCATGGTACAAACACATAGTGAGAGAGATTTCCTGCCCCAAAGAGCTTACAAGCTAAACAGACAAGACATACTCACAATAGGAGTGGAAACAGAGGTGAAGAGTTTTGTCCAAGGTCACAAGCAGAGCTAAGACTAGAACCTGGGCTTCCTGGGTCCAAGTCCACCATCTATCCACTGGACCATGTTGCCTCTTGCATTTCAATTCAGTTTTACACCGGTGTACCCAATATCAGAATCACCCACTATTACTAACCCTGCTGCATCTTTAGAGTAACTTTTTGTGTCTTCTCCTTTGAGCGAGAAGATCTGCTTATATGACACTTCAAAGTATAAGAGATGTCATTAGTTGCATGTCTTTTTACATAACATAAAATAGACGACTGTTCTAGGAACACAGATCAATGGATGAGCTAAGCAGATCTGACTGTAGCTTACATTGCCGTGTTTACTCATTAGTAGCAATCTTAAAGTGAGTGAATGATTTTTTTCCCCTCCCTTAATATTAAAAGTCCACGTATCTTTAATAAAATCCATGTTCTCAATCCCTACTCTCTAATGTAACAGAAAGGTTCATTAACCCATCTTTCATCATTTGTTTAAACATTATTTTATGACATTGATTTCTTCAGAAGTAAACAAACATTTGCTTGCCGTGCCTGTCAACTAATCTCAAAACTGAATGTAGTTTGCTCTTCATAAACAATGTTTCCCCTAACCCCAGCCTGTAGACAGCTTGCTATTGTTTCAATACCTTCTGGAGGAAAACAGATGAGTGTAGCCTATAGCATCATAACTTTTGGATACCGGAGGAGGAAATGCTTTCCAAGGACAGATATATTACATGGTTTTGTAGCAGAATTAGTTTTTGATACAGGCTGGGATCTTCAAAGGGGGCATAAGGGAGTTAGGTACCCAAATTCCATTGACTATTTGTGAGAGTTGGGTGCCAGCCCCTTTAGCCCCCTTTGAGGACCCCAGCCATAAGCTTTACAGAAGTATATCCATTTTAGTGTAATTAGTGTAGTGCATATGACAATTAGTCAATGGCAAATGGAGCCATAATATTTATACTTCAGTATGAATTGACCCAAGATAACATTTTCAAAAGTGTCTAAGTCCCATTTTCAAAAGAGGGACTGAGGAGCCAAAGGGCTTTCTCTAAACAGCAGGTTAGTGCGCGGCCAGCCAAGGTGTGAATCTACAACGCACTAGCTCACCATGTGGACCCTTCCTCCATGCACTGTAAGTTCCATTGCACATTTTGACGTACTCCCGTTTCAAACAGCAGTACGTCAGAGCACACTGTGGCATTTACAGTGTGCAGTAGCAGGTCTGGGTGGCCAGTTAGGCCTGGCCTACGCTAAAAAGATAGGTTGACCCAGCTACGTCCCTGAGCGACATAGTTAAGCTGACCTGGCCCCCTGTGTAGACATGCTAGATCGATGGACGAGTTCTTCCGTCAATCTAGCTTCTGCCTCTTGGGGAGGTGACTTGCCTACACCAATGGGAGAAGCCGTCCGATCAGCATAGGTAGTGTCTACGGTGAAGTGCTAGAGCAGCTCAGCTGCAGCACTATAGCTGTGCCACTGCAGTGTTTCAAGTGTAGACAAGCCCTTAGTGTCTGGCAAGTTCGTGCGCTGCAGGTTCACTCCCTGGCTTGTCACACACTAACTCACCATGTAGACAGACTGTAGTCTGAAAGTCAGTCGGGCTAAGGAGCCTAACTGATTGTCGTGTCTGCCCACAGCTGATCAAAAAAGGAGATTTTCACAAACATTTTCTCCCATTTTTATCTCAAAAATGTAATAGTTTGAGAAAAACATTGACATTTTGAATTTAGAAAAGTTTAAACCAGCTCGCTGCAGAGCTGGATTTTAAATATAAAATACAGACTGGGGCTGATAGGTCTTTCTTCACGCATGACAGAGTGACAGAGTACGTGTTAGTCTTAGGCCCGGTGTGCGTGCACACAGAAAACACACCCATTTAACTAAATCGGGTTTTAAATTAATTTAGCTTTAAAGTGATACAACTCCCTCGTGTGGACCCTTTTAAATTGGTTTAAGAGTGTCTAGCCTAGGGATTTGCATCACATTTCACTTAAATTCATTTAAGAGTGGCTGAAATCTATTTAGCTTAATTCAGTTGCTGATTTTGAAACTGATTTAATTAAAATGGTGTAATTTCTTTATATAGACCATCCCTTACTTGGGTGAATAAAAGAATCTGCCAAATCTCAGTCAGTCTTTGGAAATTCTTCCCCTCACCCCCCTTTTACTTAGTTCTGAGTTCTGGAGCAGTGTCACTTCACCAAACCACACAAAGACAGGACTGTGATTTTGTTTGTCTGTTCTGGTTAAAATGCAATTAGCTGTCTTTCTCCTTGGTTTGTTCTATATGTTGTATATTATCCCACACTAAAGGGGATTTTGCTGTTGATATCAAGTGTGTAGTTACGTCTAGTAATTTAGACATAAGAAATTCCAGTCTTTACATAGTCATTCAAATTTATGTTTGATTTACATTGATTTATAACTTAATTTGGATTGACTTCAGATCTAAATTGTGAAGAAAGGCTGGGAAATTAGGAGTGGCAGTATGACAGCAGACCATTTGCTCTTGTAATCTTACCTTTGGCAGTGGTTTATATATCTGATGCTTGAGAGGAAGACAAAAGTAATGCATTCTGCCAAATATGCATTGTCCTGTATATGTGTCAGGTAAGTAGGTGGAGAATTCCTTCTCTGTGCCAGAAGACAATCACAGCGTATACACTGAAACATGAGCAGAGATATCTCTTGTAGGTATATACATTTCAGTACCAATATTGCTAGGTTAAAATATTAAATTCGTGATAGAAATTGTATCACCAGATCCAGATGATGCCAAAGAGACTAGACTGATAAATCAGACAGATGCATGCATCATTAAAGACTCTCTTTCTACAGAACATACTTATTCATTCATGGGACAGAAAGCATTCTCAATACTACATCTCCACATGTTGAAGAATTAGTCTACTCTGTAGTATATTAAAGTTGCCATTCACAGAAGGTCATCATCATGCCTGATATCCTGGTTTACTGTTACCAGACTCTGCTGCAGGTTGCCATGCCTTGCCACCACCTTCTTTTCCTCCCCCAGCTGCTTTCTATGGAGTGATAAGAGAGACAGCAGCAAAGATGTGGAAGAACCAGCAGGCAGTAATGTGCCTCTTGGCCTGCTACTTTTTTTTTCTAGCCACCCCACTCCCCCAAGCCTCCATTTTATAAGGCAGAAGGTTCCATCTTGGATCTTCAGATCACTCTATCTCACAATGGAGTCTGCTATTACAAGAACCACTCCATGCAGCACCAGCCAGGTTCAAAGTGGAGTTGGATGAGGTGTAATCGCTCTGATGGACCCTAAATGGCACCAAATAGATTATTCCATTGGCTGGTGCAAAGTCCATAATTTAACTACCATATTAAATGAATGAAATGTAACCTTGAGTTCCTTTAGAATGGCCTGTGTGGGGGCACATATGAGTGTTCAAGCAAAAAGGTCACATCTCTGTGGTATAACATGGAGTTGGAACTTCATTTTCAACACTGCCATCACCTGACTTCAGCAGCTCTATAAACATGCCCGTAGGGGACATCTCTCTCTCTTTCTTCTCCTCACCCTCCAATTGTTTTTTCTTTAAGTGTCACTTCCAGATGTTTTCACAATCTACATAATTCTGTGCCAGTGCCCTTTTTTGTGAGATCTATGATGTTCTGCTTCTCAGGCTGGAGCATGTTTTCCAGGAATGCTGGGCAGTCTTACTCCCTAGTCCATAAATAGATGGCTGTTCTTTGTTACCTGTCCCCAAAGTCTTCTGTCACAGTCGCTCAAGTTTTCTGCCTTGTGTTTCTTTGAGCTTTTTTGTCTAACCTCAAGACATTGAAATTTGCACCCCTTTGATATTCTGTGAGGGTTGGAAGGGTTTCCCAATCAAATGCATGTCAAATAGTTGCTTTTCTATTTTCTACGCATTCTTCTGGTCTGGAGTTATGTCTGACATCCCTCACATGCCTCATCTCCTTCTTAGCTGGCAAGCTCTTCAAGATAGATTGTGCCTTTCTCTGTTTTTGACACATATCTACTACAATGGGATGCCAGTCCTGACTGGGAACCGTGGATGCAATAATAATGCAAAGATGTAATTTCTGAGAGAAGATTTACTTGCTATTCATCACGCTTATTGACAAGTCCTGATGCAACATGAAGCTGCTAAAAGTGATGAATCCATTTTAGTCATGCTGATTCTTCAGCACAGTTAAAACTTTTTGGAGGAATTTCAGGAAATATTAGTTTCATGGCCTTGGGAAAAAAAATTCTGTCCCTTTGTAGACTTTGGCCCAGAGAATCCTCTCCTGTGTTAAAATCTGGAATGAGGAAGTATATGGAGGATCTCTGTAAAGATTCTTTCATGGAGCTCCCCCACAGTATCATCCCATGCCCTCACAGAGAAGGCTACAGGTCCCATTCCCAAAACCAGGCAGATCTTCCTGGAGTCTATGGGGTGCCAGGGCCATATACATGGAGACCCTGTGCCTCCACGCCAGCTCTGGCCCTAGGCAGCCCCTAGGAGCCATGCTACAACAGAATCCCCATGGCTGTAGTTGGCCCTGGGACTCCTGAAGGGTATGGGGCTCTGTGGAAAAGATTGTTCGGCCTAGGGCTAGGTTATCTTTTGCAGGGCTTCTCTTTAGGGGTGGGAGGTGGCTTGTGTGATTTCTCCAGTCTACCCATTCTTGCTGCCTCTTCTCATTCACCACATACAGATCTTGAACCCACAGAGAGGTTTCATCCAGGCCTAGATGTCTGGGAGAAGAGGTGCCACCTGACCCCATCTCCTCCTCTCTCCCATTGGGATAGGATGGGAGCAGAGTTTGGTAGAGGTAGGTTCCCCCTTTGTGAAAATCTCAGGGGACAATCTGGGCCTTTGTTTTAATTATTCTTCCTCCTGCTGCTCCTGAAACTCTAAGATGGCTTGTTTCTCTCTCACGGCACCTGTGGAAATGGCTCTCTCCTGTTCTCTTTCTGTGGGATCTGCAGTTCCGTTTTTAGGCCTGCAGCCTTGCTGTTCTGCAGATCCTCCTCTGAGTGGCATTTATTGCTTATTTCAATCTTAGCCTCTTCTTGCAGCTGTGGCTTTTCTCTGTCCCTACAGCTCCTGTATGAGCTTGATCTGTTTTCTTTCCTGCTGCAGCCTGAGGTGGGGGAAAGGCAAACAACCCCTCCGCTCACTGCAGAGGAGCCTCCCTTACTTATTCTTGCTTTCCTTTATCTCCGGCTGTAGGAGGCTATTGCTGACACCATATCAGGTGGTGAAGCCGTCTGCACAGTGTAGCCTGATCTGTAGATTATGTATAAGAATCCCCAGTTATCACTGTGAGGATAGAGAGGTTCTTATCCCAAGATCAGGCCCCATCTTATTAAAATTACTATATAGTTGGGAACCCTGATGTGTCCAGTTGCAACACTCCCACTATAGGAACTCTTCTATATTTACAAATAATGTATTAATACATTTAGCACAGTCACAAACACTCTCACTCAGCAAGGTAGATAGAGATACTACAGAATGTACGTCTGAACAGCCATACTCACACCATCCCTTGCAGAACAGCCTGAAATCACCGTCACCTTCCTCATCTTCACCAGTGGCCATCTTTCTGGCACCTGTAGAAAGGGCTACATTTCTCTCTCTTCTACTGCCCACAGCCTGGGAGGTCACTCTTATAATATGTTACACTGACGCTACCATGTCTAATGCATATTCAGTAGAGGTTTCTCCGCTCTTCCTTATTTGTATTTCCTTCCCTTTCTAATGTTGAAGTGTTCTTCTAGACTATTGATACATGTACTACCATTTCAGCTCATGATCGTATCTGATACTCCTTGCTTCAATGGATTTGCAGTTATTACTTCAATGTTCCTTGCAGTTGCATTTACAGCCTCCTATCTTTGAGCAAGCTCTTCTTAGTTCCTAAAGTTTAAACGTAACTGTTGATCTATGCCAAGGGTTACAGCTGACTTAACCACCCTTATGCAAACTTATGCTTCAGCTAATGTCTTACAGGATACGGGATACTGTAGGTTTCTTGCATTACAGCTTAATATAATGAAAGCAGCTAAATAAAGACAAGGCAGTAAATACAATAAAGGCAAGCCAATGGGGTACAACAGTGAAGCAAGTGTGGTAGGTTCTTGGTTAGTAATAACCTGGAAGTGATACTGAACAGTCAGCACTACAGTGTTGTACATTTGCCAGCTCTGTCATGCAGTCGCGGATCTGAACTGGATTGTCATGCATCCAGCTGGGCTGTGGGAAGAAAGCAAACGGTTGCCTACAGTTCTGCTTGTTGGCCCCTAGATGCTGCTGTGGCATATACAGAGCTGGCTTCCTTTCACCTCCTCTCTTGCTGCTCCTCCTGCTGGACATGGGTGTGGAAGGAGCAGCTGATCTGGGAGGTGGTGGCTGTGGGGGTAGCCACACACAAAAAGTTTTGATATCCTGGGCTCCAACCCCAGCCCTCATCTAATGCTCCCAGCACATAATGCCACCACCACTGGCAACCCAGCACCCACCTGTCTCCTCAGGAGCAATATTAACAGCCCCAACAGCGTCCCACTTAGACTCCCCCAGCCACCCCACCTGTCACCATCAAGCACCCATTCACCTACCTACTAGAGGCAAAGCTAAGTTCTATAACCTACTCTCCAACCACAGCTTGGGGCAGGATGTATTTGAACTTAAGTTTGTGGTTAATTTGAAACTCATTTGAATAGAACTCATTAAACGTTTTGCATAAAATGCCACAACTAGAGCAAAACAAAACTTGACAGTAAAGGTATAATGAGATCTATGGCATTTCTCAAATGCTGTCTCGATGGCCTCATGCGGCCACAAGGAGCTTTTTGTGCAGCCACAGCCTCCGGGGGGATGATGGGGCGGGGGGGGAAGAGGACGACAAAGCAGTGGTAACAAACATACAAATATCACTTATCACAGAAACAGACTTACTAGCTAGCGATTCTAAAAAAAGCAAAAGAAACAACAACAAAAAAGACAAGAATATGCAAGGCAAATTATTTGTTTCTATTCTGTTTAGGTCCAGTAAAGAATAGAGACCACTGTACATTATTTTATTATTGAGTCTGCAATAAAAACCTACATAAATAAATTACAATGATTTGGCCGTGTATACGTGCATATTTATTTGTTTTTCCTAAAGTTAATTAAGTATTTTAAGAAAAATTGTCACAGTGGCCACCAGCAAGAGTTGGTGGCCGCCCTCTGAGGCCGCCAAAAATTTTCTTGTGAGACTCCCTATGTGCGCATGTGCTGTCTGCCCCTCATGTAGTTGACCCTCCACGTTCTGCAGCCCTTATGTGGCTGTGTGAGTTTCTCCCAATTGTTCTTGCAGCCTGTGACTTTGGGATTCTGAGAGATGTGCCTTACCTCCTCTCATATCTTTTGCTGGGGGCATTGCTGAGCAACATAGATTAATGAAGATAAGTGTTAACTTCTTATCTGGATGTTGAGATCCAGAAATTTCAGAGTATTAAACCGCTTCCCATTTCTTATGAGAGTCTCTGGGGTGTTCCATTTCCTGTGTTTATTATTGTAAACCATGGCATGCAGTTTGTAGCGTCATCTCTTTGGCATGAAGTTCTTATTACCCACTTGCTGCATCTGCCTGATTTGATTATTTTAGTCTTTAGGCGGCAAAATATCCAGTGGGGCAAATCTAACTCCTAGACATCAAATAAACAATAAGGAATTACTTGGTCGCAAAAGGCTAGAAGCACTACTTGTGTCATAGTCGAAGAGCCTTATAACAGCACCAGGAAACGCCTATGTTGTACATTGAGAATGTGATGGGGGACGATATATAACAGTGGGCAAAATAGCAGCACATTGTGGTAGACTCGATGAAAACCTTTCAGAATCTCTGTGCTGGCATGTTAATCCTGGAATTACCCTGGACTGCAGGTTTAGCGGGTCTTACAAATGGGAAGAATCTTGTCTGTTTTTCATGGATAGTGAAATAAGTGGGAATGTGATTTGGAGACACTTCAGTAGATCTCACAAGTTCATTCAGCGGGAGAGAAAATTCCTCAAATAAATTATCATCATAGTGTGACAGGGTCGGGCCAGATGGCTACAGGAGAGTAATAGAAGGCAGATATGTTAGCCCCAGGTTAAGTAGGTCCCTTTTCCCTGGGTAAGGTAACAGCGAAGGTTCCAGAACAATCAGGAACCTTCTGGAGACAATTAAGACAGACAGGCTGATTAGAACACCTGCAGCCAATCAAGAAGCTGCTAGAATCAATTAAGACAAGCTAATCAGGACACCTGGGTTTAAATAGGAGCTCACTTCAGTTTGTGGTTCAAGTGTAAGGAGCTGGGAGCAAGAGGTGCTAGGAGCTGAGAGTGAGAACGCGGACTGTTGGAGGAGTGAGGAGTACAAGCAGCATCAGTCACCAGCAAGAAGGTCCTATGGTGAGAATAAAGAAGGTGTTGTGAGGAGGCCATGGGGAAGTAGCCCAGGGAGTTGTAACTGTTGCACAGCTGTTCCAGGAGGAACTCTAGACATCTGCATTCCACAGGGCCCTGGGCTGGGACCCGGAGTAGAGGGCGGGCCCGGGTTCCCCCCAAACCTCCCAACTCCTGGTCAGACACAGGAGGAGTCAACCTGGACTGTGGGTTCAGAAAAACAGCCAAGCTGAGAGCTGCCGTGAAGCTCCAAGGTGAGCAAATCCTCCAATAAGCTCAAGACCCACCAAGGTAGAGGAGGAACTTTGTCACAATAGATTTAAAATGTATGTGCTTTTATTTTCAGATATTATCCAAGATGATGGAGTTGCACAATGGACAGTATGAACAGCACTTTTTAATAAAGGAAATAGTATATTTGAAAATGTTCTGTGTAGGAGATTGAAGTCGTTAAGCATACAGGCTTGGAATAGAAAGGTTACTGATAGCTCCTCTCTTCTCCAATTTATAAAAAGATTATAATAGTTGTCATAAAAACCTCTGCTAGGATAGCAGCCAGCTTACAGTCAGATAAAAAAGAGTTTAGTTTACATGATTTACCATCTACCAAATCCATATTAATGCAGATAAATTAAGTGATAGTGTACAGTAGGTCTGTAGAAATACAAGTTAAAATATGCTTCTATTGCTCATCACTGACATCTCCCAAATCCTTTTCATCTTAATAAGATGTCAGCTTCAGGGCTGTATTTCAGGCTATATGGTGTATTCTAGTTTTTGAAAAGGACTTTCCGCTCGGAACATAGGAATTGCCTTACTGGGTCAGACCTGTGGTCCATCTAGTCCATTATCCTGTCCCCAAATAGGTCAGCATCAGATGCTGCAAGAAGAAGCTGGGGGGGAAAACCCACCCCACAGTAGTCGGATATGGGATAATCTGTGCCCAGGAAGGTCTTGCCCTTTCAATTTTTTTGATTAGCGTTAACTAGTATAACTCTGGATGTTGTTATTTATATCTCATCTTTAATCTTGCTAAGTTCTTGGTCTAATCTTGGTCTCAGCAACATCCTGTAGCAACGATTTCCATAGTCTATGAAAAAGTACTTCCTACTATCATTTAGAATTTGCCATCTTTAAATTTCCTTGAAGACCCATGTTTTGGTGGGCAGTCACTTCGGTGTACCCCCTTGTGTCAAGGCTGGTGTCAATGCCATGGAATGGATCGGTAGGCATATCCCTGCCTCAGGTTCCCCTAATGGGCTTTCAGTGAGCTCAGTGAGTTTTTTTTTTAATGTGGTGAACAGTGTCTCTCAGGGGTCTAATTTATTTAACCAACGGCTGAACAGACATCCAGGCAAGCCTTCACCCCAGCTGGAGAGCTGAGTTAATCTTAGTCTGTCTGCCCCACCTGAGTTCATCCATCTCCTCCATCCAGCAAGGCCCTCTCAATGTTGCCACCCCTCTGGGGTTGGGTCTCTTGCCATCACCAGTGATCTCTGCACTCCAGCCCCACTCTCATAGATCAAACCACTGCAGCTCTTTTCTGGAGTTGTATGTTGTTTTCAATCTGGACAGCCAGCCCTTGTCTGATAAGGTCCTTTTGCTTGGGCTAAGACTCCCCAGGGTTTCAGGTACTCATAGCTTTTCCCTTGCAGAACCTCTTCCCTCTAGAAGTATTTTTCCTGTGTTCCCTTTCCTGGTGAACTCCCTAAGCAGCTTTCCTCAGAAGTCCCTCTCCTCAGGAATTTTCTGTCTTCTACCAGGCTCCTGGCTGAGTCCTCTTGACCCTTTATTAGGCCCAAGTGTTCCTTAGCTAATCAACTGGTGTTCAGTCACTAAAGCCATCAACTGTTCACAACTGGATCTGGGTTGACTCATTCTTCTTAAAGAAGCTTGTCAGAGGTAGGCTGTGTGTCTGACCCCCTCAGAGGGCCAGCTGTGGACTTGAGTGAGAGGAGCAAGATGGCTGTTGAGTTTAGGCCTCTGGCTGCTCTGCAGCTCCAGGGCAGAGACCTAGGGGATCTGCAGGGAAGGTCTGATTCCCTCCTACAAGGCTTTCTTTAAAGGGGAAAAGAGAAGAAGAAGGAGCTGGAAGAAGAAGGGAAGAGGACAGAAGGAGGCAATGAGAGAGGTTGCAGTAGTGGAAGGACACAAAGAAGTATTGGGGAGCAGTTTGGGGCAGGGGAGAAGGGGCCTGTTTCCCAAGTCTGAAGGTGTGGAGAAGGGCTTCTCTGGGGAACCTGTTCCGCCAAGGGGAGTTCTAGCAACCAGTAACCAGGGGGCTCCTGAGAGCAAGGAGCAGGTCAGAAGCCAGGAGAGGATGTTGGGGTTCAGGAAGACTAGTAGTTTAGAGAGGTTTGGAAAGGAGACCTTGGAGGAGGTCATGGGCTGTACAGCAGTAACAACCACAGGACTTGGGCAGGAGGACAGGCATCATTGGACAGGGTGGCTGCAGTGAATTTCATAGTGGAGTAGGAAGAAGAACAGCAACAGAGCAAGGCATGGCCAAGGGTGTGGAAGGAGGACAGGGGTGTGAGTCAGGCCACCCTTTCTCACTTGCCTGGTGGCAGAGATTGAGTCACAACATCTGGAAGTATTAGTTGATACAGACAATGGAGGAAGCAGAGGGTGTGGTGATGGCAGGGGAAAGATGGAAGCCTGGGGTATGGGAAGAAGCAGTCCAGGTGCCTGGTGAGTCACCAGTGACCAGAGGGAGCTGATATGGGGCTGGTGGCAAAGGCAGTAGTGACTCCTGCGGCTCTTGGTTTGGGGGCTGCACTGAGCAGAAAGGCAGATGTGGACATGGAGCAGAGGAAAGGGGGTTAGGATGAACCAGAGCGGACATAAAAGCAGAGGAGGAGGAAGGAGTGGTGATGGAGAAAGAGGATCAACCAGACAAACAGGATAATCTCTTTGATTAGGGAACAATTATCTCCCAAGATGAAAGGGAGGATTACTGATAAACTGAGGACCCAGGAAGGCAGGGATGAGATGGGGAATTCTACTGCTCAGACTCTCCAGGACAGCTGCCAAGGTTGATGGGGCATGGACTCAGTGGCAGCAGCAGAGCAGGGAGCTGCCTGGGTCATTTTAGGAGCTGAGGCCCCTAGCACAGAAAAGGACACTGACAATGGAGGGGTTGGAATGAGACACTGCATTTGCCACGAGTAGGTGAGGTGCTGTGGGGTTGGTGGCAACTTATGCAGAGGTCTTGAAGCAACTGGGAGGAAGGGATGGCAGCCAACAGGCAGGGCAGGAGGCTGATTTTGGGAGGGGGGATGGCATAGAAACAGGGATGGGGGAAGGAAAGCAGAGGTACAGGGACAACTAATTGGAGATGGGCAAGGAGGTATGCGGTCCATTTGCGAACATGTCTCTAACAATGTTAGAAAGAGATCTCTGACTAGAGAATCTTATTTTGAAAGGCCTGGAGTTTGTCTCTCTGGAATTCAGTGGCAATTCAGCTGCTAGAGTCGAGGGATGTTGACCCTGCTTTCAGAATAACTCTCTGATGGAGAGTTTTTGGAAGCAGTGTGGGAAGGTTTGGGATAAAGGGGACTGGCAATATGTGGTGGCTGTTTGGTTAACTGCCCCAGACATAAAGAACATCACAGTTCTCTTTAGAAACAATTCAGCTCCTCATGAATTGACTGAAGACTGGTTAATGTGGGCAATTGGCAGAGAGAGAAAAGAGTTACTGTTGGTTGGGATTTGGACAGGGGAATACGTGTTTCTGAGGAGGAGTATGGAAGATAATAGATTAGTACGCTTACCCAGTTCAGTGGAGCTGGAAGTGGACAGGAGCTATGTGAGCTATGTGGGGCAGCCCCACATCTCTTCTAGGTGTGGGTCAGAAGAACATTTTTTAGGTTGTTCTGGGGTGCAGTCTTCAGATGTTGGGAATATGGCCATAGGGTGGCTCTGTGCTCCAGAAAGAACAAATGCTCACGATGGTGTGGGGGGTGGGGGGGGGGTGGAGGGAGGCACAGAGTAGAAGGGTGTACTTAGGAAGCCCATCCAAGATGGGACCCTGATTCACAGTCAGGATTATCTGGGGCACCATCTTTGGTATTGGATCTTTCAGTGGTGGCTGGGGAGGGCTTTGAAGTGGAGACCCCCAGTCTATTGGGAGAAAGACTGGGAGGGGCTGCAGAGGCAAAGGACAAAGAGAAGGTTGTGGAGAGGAGAATTTTTTTTGTGCATATTGGGGGAGTTTGGGGGTCAGCAAAGGGCATCAAGGATTGAGCAGTGATAAAGAGTGCCCTGTAGGACTAGGGAGGAGGCAGTTGAGAAGGGAGGTCTAGGTTGGATATTAGGAAACACTATTTCACTAGAAGGGTGGTGAAGCACTGGGATCGGTTACCTACGGAGGTGGTGGATTCTCCATCTTTAGAGGTTTTTAAGGTCAGGCTTGACAAAGCCCTGGCTGGGATGATTTAGATGGGGTTGGTCCTGCTTTGACCCGGGGGTTGGACTAGATGACCTCCTGAGGTCTCTTCCAACCCTAATCATCTATGATTCTATGAGATAGAAGAGCAAAACTCAGAGGCAGAGTGAGAGAAAGGAGAAATGGAGGTTCCTAGAAGGAGAGATGAGGAGCTGGCGAAGGAGGATTCACTGCTGAACAGCAGTAAGAAGGGTGGAGGTGGTGATCCCCAGGGAGAGAGGTCTCTGGGTAGAACCCCAGTAATGGCTCCGGATGCCAGGTTGGGCTGATGGGGAGGAAGGGACTTCCTCTCCTCTCTTGCCTTCTGGGCTGCTCTCTTCAGGCCATTCCCTGTTGGTTATTCCCCTGACGATGTTTCCCCCTCCATCGCAGGGGCAGGCCATTCCACCTTCTGCTCTTAATGAGGGGCATCACCCAGAGGCCCCAACCCTACAAAGGATATTGATTGGATGGTGGGATATCAGGGGGTGAAGTGGATTCTCTGAGGCTAGGGGTCCTGGATTGTTTTACATCCCCTCTTCTTCCGGGACCTGTTACCTTAACTACAGAGTTGGGCAATAAATTCCCTCCTCTGGACAATTGGGCAGAAGAGATAGAAGATCAGGAATTAGCTGGGGATGCAGGTGCATATAGCACCCTCATCATGACAAGAGAGGCTCTGGAGTTGGTGGTGGATATTGGGGAGGGGGCTAGAAATGTGGCAATGTTGTTAGGTCAGCAAGAGAGGGACAGAAAGGAGGATAAGAAGTCTGGGGATGGTTGGAGGAAGAGCCTGGGGGAGTTGGTGGTGACATCTGGCTTGGTCCTTGGAAATCGGTTGTACTCAGTAATGGAATCACGCCCACTGACTCTCATTCACCAGCCACAGGAGAGTTTTGTGCCACTGGCACATTGTCTTCCCTGTGCCTATGTTGTTCAAAAGCCTTGGAGATGGAAACCCCCGTAAGAAAGCTCAGAGCAAGAAGTGGGGAGGGATTAGAGAGAACTAAAGGGGGAAGGAAGAAAGGAAGGAGATTTGAGATACTGAGGATGGGGGATGGAAAAGTGCATGATTTTAGGGGGAGGCCTATTACATTTCTTTAGAGCACTCATGATGGTGTCTTTTGACTGTATGGGAGGATCCCACAACCCACATAGGCAGACTGGGGAGCCGAGCCCTCTGATGGTGAGGACTTTGCATATGAATAGCATTGGAGCACCAAGGACAAGTGGAAGATGGCAGTGTTACAAGACCTGCAGCACTTGGATGTGTTATTGATTCAGGATACTTGATTATACTCTGAAACGGACTGTGAAAAGGCCCTATCCAGTTGGAGGAGAGAGTGGTCCATGTGGTCTGTGGGTGAAAGTGTAACTGATGACCTAAGTATATTAGTCTGCATCTTCAAGAGCCATCTTCAGTCCTGGCTGTTGGAGTTAGTACTATCCATATACTCAAAGTCCATTGTTATCACTCTCCCAGGCACTAGGTACAAGTTCATTAATGTTTACAGGCACCTTCTCTCAGGGCGGGACAGAGAACTATTGTTGGAGGCTGTGACTCCTTTTCTTTTTACTTCTCAGATTGCTATTTTTGGAGGTGACTAACTCTCCTGCTCAGGCACAGGATGGTGGTAACAGTGAGGTGTATGGAAAGGGACATCAACAGACCAGGGGAGCAGATGTTCATCTGCTATGTACATTAGTGCAAAAAGTTGAACTGAAAGATGTTTTCTGGAAGAGGATTTAGAGACCACACCTCAGAAGCAGTGGGGTATGAAGGGAGGTGGATATACATGTTTTTAGAGGGGCAAGGAAAACTAGAGTTGATCAGCTGTACATACAGAAGGGACTGAAGTATGTAGGGTTCTGGATTGTCGCACTGGAGGTATCGGATCATTTGTTGGTGCAGGTCTCTGCGTTGGAGTATGGTCATTTGGTTTGGGAGGAGGATTCGGAAACTGAACTCAAGGTTCTTGGAAGTAATGAGTGGTAGTGACCAGGTGGAGCAGGGGGAAGAGGCCTGGATTTTTCACTTCCTCGCCAAGTTTAAGGATTCAGAGTCAAAACCTGAGGTATCTCCCTCCTTGCTGAGCTGGTAGGTGAATAGGAGGAAGGGGGTGAAGCTTGGTAGGGCGGTATTATCTTGGCAAAGGTGTTCCTGAAGTGGCTTGTGCGGGTGGCTCCAGAGCTGATGAGGGGGATGAGGTAGATGAGGCTTTCTTCCGGCAGCTCACGGAAGCTACTAGATCGCATGCCCTGATTCTCATGGATGACTTTAATTTTCCTGATATCTGCTGGGAGAGCAATACAGCGGTGCATAGACAATCCAGGAAGTTTTTGGAAAGCGTAGGGGACAATTTCCTGGCGCAAGTGCTAGAGGAGCCAACTGGGGGGGCGCTTTTCTTGACCTGCTGCTCACAAACCGGGTAGAATTAGTGGGGGAAGCAAAAGTGGATGGGAATCTGGGAGGCAGTGACCATGAGTTGGTTGAGTTCAGGATCCTGACGCAGGGAAGAAAGGTAAGCAGCAGGATACGGACCCTGGACTTCAGGAAAGCAGACTTCGACTCCCTCAGGAAACGGTTGGCCAGGATCCCCTGGGGGACTAACTTGAAGGGGAAAGGAGTCCAGGAGAGCTGGCTGTATTTCAAGGAATCCCTGTTGAGGTTACAGGGACAAACCATCCCAATGAGTCGAAAGAATAGTAAATATGGCAGGCAACCAGCTTGGCTTAATGGTGAAATCCTAGCGGATCTTAAACATAAAAAAGAAGCTTACAAGAAGTGTAAGGTTGGACATATGACCAGGGAAGAGTATAAAAATATTGCTCGGGCATGTAGGAATGAAATCAGGAGGGCCAAATCGCACCTGGAGCTGCAGCTAGCGAGAGATGTCAAGAGTAACAAGAAGGGTTTTTTCAGGTATGTTGGCAACAAGAAGAAAGCCAAGGAAGGTGTGGGCCCCTTACTGAATAAGGGAGGCAACCTAGTGACAGAGGATGTGGAAAAAGCTAATGTACTCAATGCTTTTTTTGCCTCTGTTTTCACTAACAAGGTCAGCTCCCAGACTGCTGCGCTGGGCATCACAAAATGGGGAAGAGATGGCCAGCCCTCTGTGGAGATAGAGGTGGTTAGGGACTATTTAGAAAAGCTGGACGTGCACAAGTCCATGGGGCCGGATGAGTTGCATCTGAGAGTGCTGAAGGAATTGGCAGCTGTGATTGCAGAGCCATTGGCCATTATCTTTGAAAACTCGTGGCGAACCGGGGAAGTCCCGGATGACTGGAAAAAGGCTAATGTAGTGCCAATCTTTAAAAAAGGGAAGAAGGAGGATCCTGGAAACTACAGGCCAGTCAGCCTCACCTCAGTCCCTGGAAAAATCATGGAGCAGGTCCTCAAAGAATCAATCTTGAAGTACTTGCATGAGAGGAAAGTGATCAGGAACAGCCAGCATGAATTCACCAAGGGAAGGTCATGCCTGACTAATCTAATCACCTTTTATGATGAGATTACTGGTTCTGTGGATGAAGGGAAAGCAGTGGATGTATTGTTTCTTGACTTTAGCAAAGCTTTTGACACGGTCTCCCACAGTATTCTTGTCAGCAAGTTAAGGAAGTATGGGCTGGATGAATGCACTATAAGGTGGGTAGAAAGCTGGCTAGATTGTCGGGCTCAACGGGTAGTGATCAATGGCTCCATGTCTAGTTGGCAGCCGGTATCAAGTGGAGTGCCCCAAGGGTCGGTCCTGGGGCCAGTTTTGTTCAATATCTTCATAAATGATCTGGAGGATGGTGTGGATTGCACTCTCAGCAAATTTGCAGATGATACTAAACTGGGAGGAGTGGTAGATACGCTGGAGGGGAGGGATAGGATACAGAAGGACCTAGACAAATTGGAGGATTGGGCCAAAAGAAATCTGATGAGGTTTAATAAGGATAAGTGCAGGGTCCTGCACTTAGGACGGAAGAATCCAATGCACCGCTACAGACTAGGGACCGAATGGCTAGGCAGCAGTTCTGTGGAAAAGGACCTAGGGGTGACAGTGGACGAGAAGCTGGATATGAGTCAGCAGTGTGCCCTTGTTGCCAAGAAGGCCAATGGCATTTTGGGATGTATAAGTAGGGGCATAGCGAGCAGATCGAGGGACGTGATCGTTCCCCTCTATTCGACATTGGTGAGGCCTCATCTGGAGTACTGTGTCCAGTTTTGGGCCCCACACTACAAGAAGGATGTGGATAAATTGGAGAGAGTCCAGCGAAGGGCAACAAAGATGATTAGAGGTCTAGAACACATGACTTATGAGGAGAGGCTGAGGGAGCTGGGATTGTTTAGTCTGCAGAAGAGAAGAATGAGGGGGGATTTGATAGCTGCTTTCAACTACCTGAAAGGGGGTTCCAAAGAGGATGGCTCTAGACTGTTCTCAATGGTAGCAGATGACAGAACGAGGAGTAATGGTCTCAAGTTGCAGTGGGGGAGGTTTAGATTGGATATTAGGAAAAACTTTTTCACTAAGAGGGTGGTGAAACACTGGAATGCGTTACCTAGGGAGGTGGTAGAATCTCCTTCCTTAGAGGTTTTTAAGGTCAGGCTTGACAAAGCCCTGGCTGGGATGATTTAACTGGGAATTGGTCCTGCTTCGAGCAGGGGGTTGGACTAGATGACCTTCAGGGGTCCCTTCCAACCCTGATATTCTATGATTCTATGATTCTATGATTCATCCAGTCTCCAGTCCAGTGCTGTCAAGGGTAGGCTGCTAGCGGACTCGCTGTGTGATTTTCGGGGGGTGTTCGAGGTCAGGGCAGCAGGAGCCTGGAGAGGGTCTGTATATTCCTTGGATCAAAACAAGGCCTTTGATTCGGTGCAGCACGAGTATCTGTGGGATGTGCTACTGCATTATGGGATTCTGCGCCCCTTCATTGCCTGACTGTGGTCCTTGTACAAGGGGGCTGTCAGTTACCCTTTGGCTAATGGCTGGATAGGACAGAGCGATGTCCCTTTGAGGTGGGGAGGGAGGCAGCACTGTCCTTTTAGCCCTTTGCTCTATGTGTTCTCGTGGATTCTCCTGTTAGGCTCTTGGCAGCGGGCGATGGAGTGAGGGTGGGGACAGAGCTGTGTTATTTCCACTGGGGTTGTAGCTTTCATAGATGACCTATCAGTTGTGGTATCAACGCATGAGGAGAGTGACAAGCTGTGGACTTGCCTCTGGTGGTATGAGCAAGCATGATGGGCTAGGTTAAATTTGATGAAGAGTGAGGCATTATGGTTGGGTGATATGGGAGACAAGGGTGGTGACAGTCCAGGCTTCCTGCCTTTGGCTGCAGAGTAGACAGCAGGAAGGTGTACTGAAGAACTTGGGGACACAGTTCTGCTTGGAAGATGTGTTCATGAAACAGAATTGGGAGAGGGCCCTGGAGCAGAGGAGTGGATGGTAGGGTGATGGAGTAGCTGAAATACACTTTCCATCTTCTACAGAGTATGAATGATTCATCAGTACCTGCTTCTGCTCTTCTTTCACTTAGCCAGAATGTACATGCTGACCTTGATGCAATTGAAGGGCAGAGTGATGGGGGCTGTTTCTTCTCTTCCTCTGGGGTTGGAGGACATTTCCCTTTATTAAGAGGTCTGTGTCTGTCAAGTGATGGAACATGGGAGTTTGGGGCTGAGACACCCAGAGGAACTTTTTAGGACCCTGAGTCTGCATTTTTATTTGCAAAGGATGCAGCAGGTCTTGAGCAATCAACCAGGTTGCATGCAGAATATAGTTCCAGTTTGGGTTCAGTGCCATCAACACTGTGCCATCAGTTGGTGGGCACCGTTGGAGGGATGGGGGGAAGGGAAGTGTATGAAGCCATGGCAAGGATGGAAAAGTAGGACAGTAGGCAGGAGGAGCCAGAAGCAGCAGCATCAACAGATACAGGATAGACAGAACCAGCTCCCTAAATACCTGATTGCAGTGTTCCAGCACTTACAGAAATAGGGGATATGCTTGGAGCAAGTAAGGGAAGGACAGACTAGGCTGGGGATGTACCAGTAGGTATGAGCTTCTTTAGCTGGCTGGTTGTCTGGGTGATCTGGACATTTTGCGGGGCTTTGAGGCTTCAACAATCCCAGAGGGTCCCATTTAAATATAAAGAAATGGCCTGGAGGCTTTGCCATGGTTAAGTGGCTGAGAGGGAACGCTGGAAATCTTGCAAAAACAAGATGGGTGTGCCTCAGGCAAGAGCAATGTCTGCAGGGGGTGGGGTCATGGAGATTATGGAGCATCTGTTGGTGGAATGCCCATAGGCTCAGAAGGTGCAGGCAGGGTTAGCGAGGTTACTTAAAGTACCAATCATCTTAGGTCAAAATTGGGCCCAGTGGGGATACAGGGATTTCTCAGCTCTGGCTAATGAGCAATGGGAGAGTGAGACCCTCTATCTCATCAGCATGGTCTTATGCACATTTCTCTGGAAGGCCAGATGGGAGATGGTGTCTCAGAAGAGCCCCCTGACATAGGGTTCTTTGGAGGAGTTGATGCAGACCACCCAGAAGGAGCTGGTGGGGCGGGGCAAGAGGGAGGAGGAGGTTTGAGGCATGAAGAGAGGAAGCACTGTCTGGAAAAGAAGAGAAAATGGTAAAGGGACATCCAAGTTTAGTATGGTTGGGTTTGCATCCAGCATCTTTCCTTTTAAGGTGAGGGAGAAGCCTGGTCTATGGGCTCAGAAACCTTTGGGAATTTGTTTGGGGAAAATGAGTGAAGGAGTAAGAGGATGTTGGGGAGTGTTTTAGCTCATGACATGGTAGAAATTGGAAAGAGATTGTTGTGTTGGGTGAGGGAAGTTATGCTGGACCAAGAATATGGTTCATTGTAGTTACACTAGCTTTCACAGAGACCAGTATGTTAGGGACCCAGGGTATCAGTATTGTGGAGTGACTGTGAGGATACTGTAAAAGCAGCAAAGAGTCCTGTGGCACCTTATAGATTAACAGACGTATTGGAGCATAAGCTTTCGTAGGTTAGGATACTGCTATTGCTGTTGGCTATGATTGTCTTTTATTTGCCATGAAGGGACCTCTTTCTGTGTATCGAGAAGCCAGACTTGTGACCGGGTATTGGGAGGACCCAGGAAGCGGAATCTTGAGCACTATGCAATGAACTCTCTCTGAAGGGATGGAGCACTTGTTATCGGACAAGGATAACTAGTTGTGGATGACTTCTGGTTTAACTGGACTTTTGACGTCAAAAGGACTGTACTGGAGGATGTGGCAAGTCATCAGTGCTGGTGTTCTCCTTTCAAGGGAGTGGCGGAAGGGTAGGGGGATTGTACTCTCTAGCATCAATTCAATCTGTTTTGACCTTCCTATTCTGTGTATTTTGATATTTCTGTTGTGTTGTCGAGAATGTGTTTGTTTTTATGTTGGTTGGTGTGTTTTATAAAAGATCTTAGAGGAGCAGCTACCCAGTGAAAGTCCCCTTGTTCTTGTGTTGTGAGACAGAGAGGACAGAAGCTTCCAAGTTACCTTCTCTATTCCAGTCATTATTTTATATATTTTGATCATGTCCCTGTTATTCCTTTCTACAGAAAATAGATTGGAATATGAAGAGGCAGCAGGAAAACAAAATCATCCATTTACTTCCATGTAAGTCACATTTCTGCCCGAATTTCAAGGCAGCTTTTGGTGAATGTGTGTGGGAGCCCCAAAGTGTTGGGGGTTGCGGGGGCAAGATAAGTGACAGCTTATGTGTTAATCGTTTTGGAGACTGCTCTGCAGCAGGCTCTGCGGCTTCCTTGTTGCCCAACCTTTCATCTTCCCACATAGCTGGGAGGAGACGAACTTTTGGAAGTGGCCTGTGTGATCAGCTTATGTGATCAGTTTATGTGAAAGTCACAAACGTATACAGTTATTGTGGCAAAAGCCACATTAGTTTTTCAAGGTTAAACCTTTGAAACATAGTTCTGCATGAACTGAAGAGAGGAGTATTTAATGGCTATTACAGTAATGCTGCACCGATTGCTGCAGAAGGCCCAAGTTCTTTTTTCAATTAAATCTTTGCTCCTTGATGGAGTCCAGTGGCTATAGGTTAAATTGCGACATGGGCTACATGGCTGTTCAAAGGAGTGAGAACGCCATAATCCCTTACGCCCCTGCATGAGCTACTCAGACATGGGATCCAGGCACACTGGAGTAAGCAGGCATGCCCACTATGGAGCAGGTGGATAGAGAATGGGAGGATAGTTAGCTCCAAACCACCCACCCCTCTAATCCTCCTGCCCAGTGCAGCAGAGCTGATGTGAAAGAAGGGGATGCATGGAGCACGTCATAGTTTCCTGCTGATTTAGGTCAGCAAGGAGGAAGCAGGGGAGAATTGTGACCTCAAAAGGGTGTCTCCCAATCAGAATCCCTCTGCCGTGGTGCAGTGTACACACCACCCTTTGGTTGTGCCTGAAGTCACAATCTAGCCCTGTGGATATAAAGGCCTGAACTGCATTAATACAATACATTTGCATAAGCCACCTATCGAAGCGTATTTTAGACTTTAAGGACCTGTTCCATTAAAACAATTCCCCTTCTGAAGAAGACAATTTTTGCCGCTCCCAAAAAACTTCCATTTGGACTGGGTTAATTGCAAGTGGAAGTGTGGAACTGAGGCATTTAAAAATTTAATGTCTGTTAAAAAAGGAACTGTTCTCCAATTTATTTCCTTAAGTTAGATAAAATAGGCTCTTTGGGCCTTATATGCCACTTATCCTGCATTCTTAACCCCGCTCCCAAAAATATCAACCTGTCAAATCTGCAGCTGCTCTCACAAACACCATCAAAATGGTCTGAACCTTTCAGGTCTGAACATTCACTGTCCCACCTTCGCAAAAGCTAGACTGAAATGGATGTTTGAGTTCTCAGCTTGCCTGCCTAGGATTGTCCTGCAAATCAGAACAATTGAACAGCAAGATCTCAGATCCACCAGGACACACCCATTTTCACTGTTTTCATTGTTGGTATCCACGGTCATGTGGAGCGCTTATGACCACACTAAAAGGTATCTCCAGTGTTGCTATTTCCTGGTTTTATGATTATGCGAAAAGCATCAAGAGAAAAGGGTTAGGTACACATTTTCACTTCTTGAGACCTGGATCTATATGACATCCTGTAGGCCACAATTCTAATGTGTCCATTACTCTTAGTCTAGGCACTATTGGACAGTTGTCCTCACAGTGCCATGAATATATGCTACAAATAATAATAGCCAGTAGTTATTGGGCCCACTGACCTGTCTTCTGTGCTAAAGGTGCCTTCTACACAGTATCAGGAAAAATGAAGTTCTTTCCTTTGAAATATTCTTTTCCATTGTGTTTTACATGCTTGATAGAAATATGGTATGGACGGAAGTTATTTACAAAATATTGCCTGGAAATAATAAAATGAAAGGCCTGGCCAGCATTCTAATAGTGCAACATGCGGTTCCACAAGAGATTCATATGGGCTTGCTCCCCTGCTGGTAATGGTGAGGATCACTGTGTGGACAGTGATCTCGATGGATTTTTGCAGGCTAGTATAGAGCCTCCCTTATTGAGTTGAGAAAAAGCAATGACAAGATCTGAAGGCAGCCCTGGTCACCCATCTTCATCTGGAAAGCTGGGTTGCCCAACTGCAGGGGTTTTGTAACATGTAGACATGACAATGTGAGTTGCAGATGGAGAGCCTGCAGTTGTTTTCTTGCTTTGGTGCCCTAAGGTCATAACCCATACACGATTTTAAATAGCACTTTTAAAATTAATGTATATCTCTGCATCCAGTGTGCAGCTGTATCTTTAATGCTTTGCATAGAGTAATGAAAGTGGAGGCTCTGTTTCTCTTTAGAGACACAATTTACAGCCACCCCAAAGGTAGCCTCAAAGGCATGGCCATCTTTCTGAAACTCACCACTGAGATCTCTCCTAGCACATGCAGAAAGCACTGCTCTGTAGAGCTGAGAGGTTAAAATTGACTACGGGGAAAAAATAATGTTGACTCCAGGTAGAAGGGAGCTGCTCATTTCCCTCACAGGGGGATAACTGGATATGTTGAAAAGCAAAAAAAATGAAGAAAATAATAGGGCTGGGAAAACTTTTAAGGGAAAGCTACAGTGGTTGCTATTTAAAATACAGCTAATTTACTAAGTGTTCCCCTCTGTCTGTTATGCCCGTCTCTTGTGTCTCATTGTTGTTTTGGGCAAGGAGTGTGTGTTGTTTGGTGTTTAGCACAGTTATTGAGTGATCCCTTGTTGAGGCCTTTATATATTATGACATATATACACAATGTATTTTTAAACCTCTTCATAGAAATTCTTGTCACTTTCCATATTCCCCAAAGTGTGAATGGCTCTAGTCTCCCTCATTTGGAGGTACCATTTTACTGATACTTCCTAGCAAGAAGGAGGGTCTAAGGATGTAGTCTGAGATCAAGATACAGTTTAATATACAGGAATATGTATGTGTGGCATTCAGGGTTGTTGCTATTCCCAACGACCTCCTCCTTCTCCTAGACACTAAATAGTGAGGACATGCTTTATTTTTAGAAGCACTTAATACAAAATCTGACTAATTGTTTTCCTACATCTCCCCATCACTAGGAAATCAATTTAAAAGTAGAAGAAAACAGCTCTGACTTGACCTTCTACACAGGGTCATAGGTACTACATTGATTGTGGAAATATTGAGAGTCTAATACTCAAATAGCCATTCATGGACATTTTTATGGGAAAACAGAGGCAAGAGATTAAGCTACTTGCCTAAATTCACCCAGTAGGTCAGTGACAGAGCCTAGGTCTCCTGAGTCCCAGTCCTCTTCCTATGTAAGTACTTGTGTCCCTCCCTTAGGAAACTTCCAGAACTCCAGGCATTTCACAGACTCTTCTGCTTAAGGCATGGACACTTAGAAAGAAAGCCAGATACCAACTGCTAGGGAGACCTGGACCTTGTGATTAGCTGCAAATCACTGTGATTTCTTCCTGAGAATTCTGTTCTTCTGCTGTGTTTGTAACGTCCCTCCTGAAGTGGCTACTAAGGATACTAATATCCAATCAGGATAGTATTTACTGTTTCCATTGTGGCAGTGCCTAAGGGCCCCAATCGTCGACCAGGGCCCACCTGTGTTTGATGCTGTACAAACATAACAAAAAGACTGCCTGCCCCAGGGTGCCTACAACCTCAGGCATATTTATGGAGAGGATCCAAATAATTTGTCTGGATGTGTGTCTGTGTAAAATAGTTTAGACGAGAGTTTATCCTGGGAATTTAGAAACTAGAAGATTAAAAGAAAAACACATTCATACAATACTCAATCTGAAATTAGACATGATCTAAATTTCACAGCACTGTCTCATGAGTCTTTGGTCATTTTTTCTTCAACACTTTTTTCTTCAGCATTTTTTCTTTCTTTTTTCTTTGAGGACTCCAAATTTCCCATCGGTATTTTAGTTTTTACCCACTGGAGAACAGGGCAGTTTTCACAAAGGAATTTTATAAAATTATAAATTAATCTTTGAAGACTGAATTTCCAGCAACGCCATGGTGATTCAAGTAGTTTATCTGATGGGCGATTCACATTTTTATTACTAAACAATTAGCACACAAATTTGGGATTTTCAAAGGGCCCTGTGGGATTTAGGCACCCAATCCCATTGAATCCCTTTGAAAATCTCAGCCTAAAGTTTTAAGTGCTAAGTGCTTCCCTGCATGCAAAGACCACCAGAATCTGAGGGTGGCAGAACTGGGTGGCTCTCAGTGGAGCATTGATGTGGGGCTGTAGGGGTCAGAATGAGGGGGAGATCCTGTGCTCTGAGATGCAGGCATCTTTAGCAGTTGGCAGACCTGCCAAGGTCCAGTGGAGTAGAGTTTCCCTTTTGTACAGTGAACTGGAGAAAGACATAAAGAGATCCAACAGAAGGGGCTGGCTCATATTGGGCCCTGGAGTAAGAATGCACCTGCGCAATGAGGAATGACTGGGGGTTGGGGAAATGTGGGGTTGGGGAACTGGGCAGGGTGGGGAAGGGGCCGGGAGCTGGTAAAACTATCATAGCTGATCCGGGAATAACATTGCACACCTGGCAGAGAAAGCTTGAACTCACACTCAAGCATTCACTGTAGAACATGACCAGCTTTTCAAAGACCATAACATGACCCTGGCATCAGATTAAATCAGAGAGTTAGAAAAACTCAAGAAAATTCCAAAAAAGCCCCTTAATTATGTGACCATTCAAGTTGTTAGGTGCAATTAAAGAGTAAGATGCACTATTAAACATGTCTCTTTAAAAATACATAAACCCCACAAACATTAAAACTATGCAAATAACAAGCTAAAATTAATAAAAAATACTGACACTAACCTTAGCTCCCAACTCACAAAGGAGATAATTGAGAAACATTCTCGATGACTAACACCCATCAAACCTTTTCTTTGCCTCTGTAATATAACACTGGCAATAGCTACAATGTCAAAATGATCCTTATTTGCTCTTCCCATAGTTTCTCTGGGAACAGTATATAAAAAGCGTAATACTTTACTTTTATTTATACCAGGGTAGTAAAAACATTGGTCTTTCATAAACCCATATACAATCTGCAAAAT
Organism: Eretmochelys imbricata; assembly: GCF_965152235.1. Classification (NCBI taxonomy): domain Eukaryota; kingdom Metazoa; phylum Chordata; order Testudines; family Cheloniidae; genus Eretmochelys; species Eretmochelys imbricata. The sequence continues at coordinate 251,167,560 of NC_135573.1, forward strand.
CATGGACATTTTAACAATTCCAAGCTATCTGAACGTCATCTGTTTCTCTCTAGTAGCCATCGCAATAGTATACAAGCACATCCAAATAACAATCTTTTTCCACTGAGCAACATAATTCCAAGTGCTCTAATTAGACAAAAATCATTAGAGACAAAGCTACTGTAAGAACATAGACTAAATATTAATCATATTCCAATTCACAAAGATATTTTCATTACGTTATGAAAGTGCTGGTTCTGACTCCATAGTTAAGATTGGGTTCCATTTTGCATTTAAAGCAGGTATTCAACCTCTTTTTTTGTTTGGTTTTGGTTTTTGGTATGAAAAATACAGTGTATCCTTCCTAAACCTGCAGCACTTACTCTTTTTGGTTACAGAATGAATTTTCCAAGAATTTACAAGTAAATCTGTTAACTGGTTTATAAATTAAAGTGAATTAAAAACTGGGTCCTTCAACACTTTTTTACCACTGTCTGTCTTTTCTTTGTCCTGAACAATCTTAACAATGAAACAACACAGATTCGTCAAACTTTCCATATAGTTAACTTAAACTAAAATCTTGCACATAGGCAATACATCAAGAAATTAAAATGATCTATTGGTCCCTTCTGGCCATTAATGCTATGACTAATTAAGTTAGATACAACAATTGTAAATAACTTAATTATATAGACTGCAGACAGGCTTGGGTCAAGAGTTCACACAAGGGCAGCCTAACTAAGAGAAGGAAAGCTCTGATCTCCACCCACCCATTTATGGGTTAAATGAAGTCTGGTGTTGGACATTGGTGACACCAGTACCTCCTGTTGGCCTCCTACAGCAACAAGGTCGGAAGAGAATGGGTATGTACTTAGTCTAACTGGGGAAAGACACTCTCACCGTGGTGCATATCAGAGACATCAGCTGAGACATTATAATTCTTATTGGTGCAAAGTAACTATATCAGTGCAAGCAGTTTTCTTCTTTATGTGGCAAGTTACCAAAGGGCAGTAGTAGATACTGGTTATGAGGAGTGGTGACCCTAGCTTTATGTTTTTCTGCCAAGGACTACTGCTAATGGTGGGATGGTGTTTTAGTCCTATTTCAGATGTTCGCCTGCCTCTAGCCTGTCATGAGGAAGGGAAAGCATTGCTAGACATGTGCATTGCCAACTAATGCATGATAACCAGTACATGGTTCCAAAAACAGGGTGCATTATTTGATTATGTACTGCAATAGTGGAAACAAAAGCTGGATTGATATGATGTTGGTAATATGTAACCTATCATTTAAATCAGCCTCTGAAACAGATGACTGGCAGATAGCTAATGTGACGCTAATTTTTAAAAAAGGCTCCAGAGGCAATCCCAGCAATTACAGGACAGTAAGCCTAACTTCAGTACCGGGCAAATTGGTTGAAACTATAGTAAAGAATAGAATTATCAGACACATCGATGATCACGATTTGTTGGGGAAAAGTCAACATGTTTTTCTATGAAGGGAAATCATTCCTCACTAATCTACTACAATTCTTTGAGGGAGTCAACAAGTATATGGACAAGGATGATCCAGTGGGTATATTGTACTTATATTTTCAGAAAGTTTTTGACAAGATCCCTCACCAAAGGCTCTTAAGCAAAGTAAATTGTCATGGGATAAGAGGGAAGGTCCTCTCCTGGATCAGCAACTGGTTAAAAGATAGAGAAAAAAGGGGTAGGAATAAATGGTCAGTTTTCAGAATGGAGAGAGGTAAATAGTGTTGTCCTCCAGGGGGTCTGTACTGGGCCCAGTCCTATTCAACGTATTCATAAATGATCTGAAAAAAGGAGTAAACAGTGACATGGCAAAATTTGGAGATGATACAAAACTACTCAAGATAGTTAAATCCAAAGCAGACTATGAAAAGTTACAAAGGGACCTCATAAAACTAAGTGACTGGGCAACAAAATGGATGATGAAATTCAGTTGTTGACAAATGCAAAGTAATGCACATTGGAAAACATAATCCAACTATACATATAAAATGATGGGGTCTAAATTAGCTGTTATCACTCAAGAAAGAGATCTTGGAGTCATTGTAGATAGTTTTCTGAAAACATCCACTCAATGTGCAGCAGCAGTCAAAAAAGAGAACAGAATGTTGCAGGGGCACTGGAATAGGCGGGGCCTGGGGGCCATTGCCCTCCCACTTTCTGGCAGGGGCCCCGCCCCACCCCTCCTCTTCCTCATGAGGTCCCGCCCCCTTAGCCAGGCCGGCGTCTGGAGCCCAGCCGGGGAGCTCAGACAGTTGTGGAGCCCTACCTTGTGAACCCTCCACCTGCCCAGGATAGGGCGGGGGATTGAGAGCAGCCCCTGGCCCATGTCCCCACCCCACGGCAGCCTCCCCACCCATGGCAGGGAGGTCCGCGGTTCCCCACAGTTGCCTGATGCAGATGGGGCAAACCAAGGAGAAAGAGGAGTGTTGGTGGACTGAAGATGTGCAAGTAACACATCTTCTGAAATAAATCTGAAATAAGAAAATGGTCCAAAGAGAAAAGTCAATGAAGCCATTGAGTGTAAATGAAAACAAATACAAAGAAGCAAAGTAAGCTTCCAAGTAGGCAGCAAAGAAGGCCAAAAACAGTGCCCTAGACAATTTGTATCCTGAGCTTGAAAATGATCCTCAGCAAAAAGGCTGAGGCTGGCAAAAAGCTATAGCATTACAAAAATGAGCTGAAAGGGAAGGAGGATGGTATTGTAGTGCCATTTGTAAATGGTGTTTGGAGAGACTTCTAGTAACACCCAAACAAGTGAAAGAAAGTTGGAGTATATTAAATGAGGTGAACTGTTTTAGGACAGAATTGCTAATGCGTAATCCTAATGTGATTCCTGAGCCTGATATAACAGAGGAGGAGGAGGTCAGACAAGCAGTCCAGGAAATTAAGAAGAGTTAGGCAGCAGGACCTAATGAAGTGACAGCGAACCTGGTGAAAGTCTTGGGCAAGAGACACATAAAATGGAGGAGCAGAATGGTTAAAGCTGTATAGTGAGACAAAAAAATCCCCCAAGACTGGTGCAAGTGTATCCTAGTCCCAATATATAAGAAGGATGAATTTGGAAACTATTGAACAATAAAGCTACTGTCCAATGGAATGAAGATACTGGAATGTATCCTGGATACTAGGACTAGGAGAATGGTGGAATCCCTCCTTAAACAAAAACAGTTCAGCTTTAGGAAAAGATGAGGAACCACAGATGCCAGGTTTGTAATTTGGCAAGGGATAGAGAAGTAGCTAGAGAACCAACAGGATAGTTTCTGAGCTTTTATAGGTCTAGAAAAGGCATATGATAAATAGAAGGATTCTGACACCAGTGCTAAGAAAATGTGGAGTGTATGAGGATTTAAAAACTATGGTGAATGCCTTATATGATCACCTAAAACAATGTGATTTGAATGACAAGTCCCTTTGAAGTGAAAGTACTTCAGGAAATATGTGTAGAAATTGGAGGAAGTCCTGAGGAGAGGAGAAAAAAAAGATTAGAGGTCTAGAAAACATGAATATGAGGAAAGATTGGAGAAAATTGGGTTTGTTTAGCCCGAGAGAGGACATAACCATCATTAAGTATGTAAAAGATTGTTGTAAAGAGAGGTTGACAAATTTCTCCTCCTTAACTAATGTGGACAGAATAAGAAGCAATGGGCTTAAATTGCAGCAAGGGAGATTTACTTTATACATTAGGAAAAACTTCCTAACTGTCAGGGTAGTTAAGCACTGGAACAAATTACCTAGGGAGATTGTGGAATCTCCATCTTTTGGAGGTTTTTAAAAATAATTTAGACAAGCACCTGTCAGGGATGGTCTAGATCAGGGGTTCTCAAACTTCATTGCACCATGACCCCTTTCTGACAATAAAAATTACTACATGACCCCAGGAGGGGGAACCGAAGCCTGAGCCTGCCCAAGCCCCACTGACCCGGATGGGGCAGGAAAAAGCTGAAGCCTAAGGGCTTCAGCCCCAGGCAGGGTGGGGGCCTAAAACCTGAGTCCCAACATACAGGCCTGAAACCCTCAGGCTTTGGCCTTGGGTGGTGGGGCTAGGGCTTCAGTCCTGGGCCCCAGCAAGTCCAAGCCAGCCCTGGTGATCCCATTAAAATGGGGTTGCAACCCACTTTGGGGTCCCGACCCACAGTTTGAGAACTGCTGGTCTAGATGATACTTAGTCCTGCCTCGGTGCAGGGGACTGGACTAGATGACTGATCAAGGTCCCTCCCAGTCCTACATTTCTAAGATTCTGTGATGGACTACGTCAGCAGGGAGATACCAATGGACAATGGTGAGACGCTGTGATATGCAGATGACATAACGATAAGGGCATCCTCAAAAAAAGGCCTAGAGAAAACGGTAAACCAATGGTATGACCAGCTATGCAGGCGTGGGATGAAAATTAACATGACTAAGGCTGAGGTCATACGGGTCAGCAGAGGTGCCACAGGGAAATCAGACATAGAGATCAATGGAACATAACTAAATCTGACTGACTAGTTCAAGTACCTTGGCACTGGGTTATGGAAGATAGCAAGCTTGAACATGAGATACAATGCTGATTGGGGGTGCTGGAATAATATGGAATGATATATTAGGTGTTGTGTATGACAAGTATATGCCACTGAGACTAAAAGGCCAATAGTATAGAACAGCGATGTGCCCACAGTGCTGTATGGTGCAGAAGCGTGGACGATAAAGAGAGAGCAGATTCAAAGCCTACAGGTGTTGGAAACGAGATGTTTTTGCACCACAGTAGGAGTCACACAAAGAAACAAATTTTGAAATGAAAGTATTAGGATGGAAGTCAAAGAGGATCATGTGGCTGACTAAATCTGGGAAGTGGGTTTGGACACATGCAGAGAATGAAGGAAGAGGACCTGTTGAAAATACCATGTAGGAAGGAGATGCTGAAGAAGCAACGGATGGATTGCATCAAAGCAGATGGTAAGCAGGCCTCGGACAGAAGAAGATGGTGGATACTTGCATGATGACATGACCCCCGGTGATGGGATAAGGAGAAGAGGACGAATTCAAAATATCTCATGATAGCATTCTCTTTGGCTCTCTTGTTTATCATTTGTTTATGACTTTTTAAGTAATTTTTTAAAACTAAGGAAATTCCCAGAGAAAAAACTGTATTAAAATGGATTTAAAATTGAGAATATGTACCAGTAACTTAAAAAAACATTACAGGGATATTGTAATTATCCCAAAGCCAAGCATTGCAAATCCAGGAACTTCAGAGTTAAGGTCAGACTTAAAAGAAATTCAAACATAGTAAGAAATTAAAAGGCATATAAGACTCCAGACCAACTGCAAATTAGATTCCTAAATTTGTATTTAGGCACTTAAATAAGTGAAGGTTTTCAAATATGCTGAGTACTCAGCAGCTCCCACTAAAGTTGAGACATTTGAAAGTCATGTTACTGATTTGGGAGGCTACCTTTAGGCACTCATTTTTTTAATCTTGGCCATACTGCAAATTAGATAACATGTTACTAAAAGTTTCCCTTGAGTTTTGCCAATTAAGGAGGGTTGGGAAGTTTTCTGAGACTATAATACCGAAGGAAGTAAAGATCGAAATGGCTCTCAGCCAGCTGGTGCCAAAACGTTTCAAGAATCCTCTTTGGTCACTGCTGCCTGTCAATCTTGTTTGGAAAGGAAGTACCCATCAGTTCCAGACTAGTGGAGCTGGGATGCAAAAGATAACTTACAAGTTAAAAGTAAAATTACTTTGTGTACTTCAAAATGTTCTGAAATGCCTTCTATTTAAATCTACAATAATTATCAGAAGACATGCTGATTAATCTATGATTTTCTCAGACTTGTGATTTTGGTGGTTGATATCATGCCAATGAAGTGTAAATTTTTTTGTCAATTGGAAATGAAATGTGTGATATTTTTAATCTACGGTAGAAGCTCAGAGTTACGAACACCTCGGGAATGGAGGTTAGTCATAACTCTGAAATGTTCGTAACTCTGAACAAAACTGTATGGTTCTTTCAAAAGTTTGCAACTGAACATTGATTAATAGATTTATAGATACTAAGGTCAGAAGGGACCATTATGCTCATCTAGTCCGACCTCCTGCAAAATGCAGGCCAAAGAATCTCACCCACCCACTTCTGCGAAAAACCTCTCACCTATGTCTGAGCTATTGAAGTCCTCAAATCGTGGTTTAAAGACTTCAAGGAGCAGAGAATCCTCCAGCAAGTGACCCGTGCCCTGTGCTACAGAGGAAGGTGAAAAACCTCTAGGGCCTCTTCCAATCTGCCCTGGAGGAAAATTTTTCCCGACCCCAAATATGGCGATCGGCTAAACCCTGAGCATATGGACAAGATTCACCAGCCAGATACCCAGGAAAGAATTTTCTGTAGTAACTCAGATCCCACCCCATCTAACATCCCATCACAGGCCATTGGGCCTATTTACCATGAATATTTAAAGATCAATTAATTACCAAAAACATGTTATCCCATCATACCATATCTTCCATAAACTTATCAAGTTTAATCTTAAAGCCAGATAGGTCTTTTGCCCCCACTGCTTCCCTTGGAAGGCTATTCCAAAAGTTCACTCCTCTGATGGTTAGATACCTTTGTCTAATTTCAAGTCAAACTTGACTTAATACAGCTTTAAAACTTTACTATGCAAAAGAAAAATGCTGCTTTTAACCATCTTAATTTAAATGGACCAAGCACAGAAACAGTTTCCTTCCCTTGTCAAATCTTTTTTTAAACTTTCCCTTATTTTTAGTAGTTTATGTTTAACATGAAACTGTACTATGTTTGCTTTTCTTTTTTTCCTTTTGTGTCTCGACTGATGCCTGATTGAGTACTTCGGGTTCCACGTGAGGTGTGTGGTTGACCAGTCAATTCATAACTCTGATGTTTGTAACTCTGAGGTTCTGCTTATGTTACAAACCAGTGTTACTCAACTCACAGGTCTTTATAGCTCTGAATGGGGGTCTGATGCCTGTGTCAATTGTTGGGCAATGTATCTGACGTTAATGTGATAGCTGCTTTGGGGAGGAGAAATGGCAATTTGGAAAAGAAAAACATCAGAGACACATTCAGGCAGAGGGACTAAACCCATATTTGCACAGGTATGTCTGCTTTGATGTTGAAGCTTTCAGAAAGTTACTCTAGTGGAGGATATTCTATACATGCTACTTCATAATAAGCTTGTCATATTCATTGTGTATTTGAAAGGTTTAATTATTTGTGATTGTTCAATGTTCTATGTAAAAGAATAAATGGACACAAATCAGATGTCAAGAATTATAACATTCAAAAACCAGTCGGAGAACACTTCAATCTCTTTGGTCACTCGATTACAGACCTAAAAGTGGCAATTCTTCAACAAAAAAATTTCAAAAACAGACTCCAACAAGAGACTGCTGAATTGGAATTAATTTGCAAACAGGATACAGTTAACTTAGGCTTGAATAAAGACTGGGAGTGGATGGGTCATTACACAAAGTAAAACTATTTCCCCATGTTTATCCCCCTCCACCCCCCAACTGTTCCTCAGACGTTCTTGTCAACTGCTGGAAATGGCCCACTTTGATTATCACTACAAAAGGTTTCCCCCTCCCCGCCCCCCCGCTCTCCTGCTGGTAATAGCTCACCTTACCTGATCACTCTCCTTACAGTGTGTATGGTAACACCCATTGTTTCTTGTTCTCTTTGTATATAAATCTCCCCACTGTATTTTCCACCGAATGCATCCGATGAAGTGAGCTGTAGGTCACAAAAGCTTATGCTCAAATAAATTTGTTAGTCTCAAAGGTGCCACAAGTCCTCCTTTTCTTTTTGCAGATACAGACTAACATGGCTGCTACTCTGAAACCTTTCAATATCAAAGTCTCTTTAGCTGTTATAGGCCGAGTGTCACTGTTACAAACATCTCCTTGAGCACTGGATGTATTTTGTTACTGTATGTTTGTGCATGTATAGTTGGCCAGATTTTCAAAGTTAGATATGTACAGTTCCCGGCGTAGATTTCCACATTCTTAACTCGTGTATGCACAAGTACTTGATGTACATGCAATTAGGTATGCTTCACTTTGAAAATGTGGACTTACCTGTATGCTGTTATTTTATATGTCCAGCTGAACCCATTAAAACTTGCCATTTTGCCTTGAAAAAAGAAAATTATTTTTAGTATTTGTAGAATTACTTATACTTATTATAGAAAATACCCAGGAATACCCCAAATAGTGTAGTAAAGTTATTTAGCTATATCTAAGGCATTATCAAAGGCAGTTGGCATGTTCTTAAGGTAGATCACCCAGAAAAATATTTATGTGCTCTCAATGTTTGGAATAACTGTCTTTAGAAACACCCTATAAGACACAGCCCATCAACTTCTTTTGTAATTTTATTTATTAGCTTCATGCACTCATCAAAAAAGCAGTTGATATTTGTGGCTTTTGTCATATTAACCAAATTTAAGAAACATCTTAGTAGTACCTTTCCTCTTAAATTAATCTAACAATGACGAGCTATAGATCAGTTATTACTGTTGATTCTTTTACCTGATGTTGTTGGTCTCGATCTATTTGTTATTCATAAAATACATTTCAGTGCTTAGCTAAAATCAACTCTGAGTTTCTGCTTTCTTCAGAATGTGGGTTAATTCTTTTGGAGAAATGTGTGTAGTCCCAAAAGACTGTCATAAGAACATGACCTTTGGTACCTGTCAGTGTAGTAAAGAGGCAGTCTTTCCTGACAGCTGTGGTGATAATCCTCTTTGTCTCCGTTAAGTGATAGCTGATAAGTCTGTATAGAATTAGTTTGTAATGTTTATTTATCAACAGATCCCATTTCTCCACATGGCTAAATGGGTTGGCAGAAACTTATAGGGAAGGCAAGTTTAAAACAATGTTTATATTTAAATGAAAGTTTGTAGTTGCTCTAATTTGATTTGTCTTATATGTAGGTAGCTATATTGTAGGCTAGGAAACAGGCCTAAAACTTGATATTAATACTTATTTTATTAAAAAAGGGCAAAATCCATACTGAAACATAAGAATTTCTAAAATATCTTTTGCAAAAAGGAAATATGGAAGGACTGTCAGCTTCAACATGTGCTTGTTTTCAACTGACTGAAGTAAGGAAGAGCAGTAAGTTAATTTCTTGCAACCATGTTTTTTTGGACAGCGTAGTCCCAATCTTGAGCTGTGCTGATACTCACTCTGCGTAGCTGAGCAGCAGAGCATGAAGGTGGCTTTAAGCCCACTTCTGCACTTCCTGACTATCTCTTGGACAGTTGGCTGCTCTGTAATTTAGAGCTATCCTGAACCTTCTCTAAACTATGCTGTCTTGTAACAGTCCGCTAGAAAGTGTTACATTGGCCAGGGATCACTAGGGGAAGCCTCATCTACACATTTAGGGCAGTTTTCAGGCCTATAGTGCTGCCTGAGTGGTTCAAAGGAACCTTAATATGAACCAGGAACTGGCCCTATAATTCTTTGATTTCCATAGAATTCTGTTATGGGGGACATGTACTTATATCTGTCAATACCCATATTTGAAATGTGGCTCATGCAGATGATTTGAGGTCTGGTCTCAGCATGTTGCCATGTACACACAGAGGAGGGCTCATAGCAGTTAATAGATAAGTGTGCATTAAAGCACAGTTCTACTCAGAAAGGTGACTGTGTAAAAATGACACCTTCGTACTCAGCTGAGCTTGCATATATTGAGAGAGCTGATTCTCAGCAGCACACTTGGCTGGGTTTGAAGGGTGCTCACCTCATCTCAGTGCTGGGTCTTAAAGCATCTTCTGGGATCCACATTGCTGCAGAATACAATTCAAGATTGTGTGTTACTATAGAAAATCCTTCAAAAAATAGGCCTAATTACTGGCGTGATTACCTCTCGCTCTTCCCAGCAGTGCAATTCAACTGGGCCATGTCGGCTGTTGATCCGTCTTGCGCAAAGGCCTAAGACTTTCTTTAGCAAGGATCCTTAGTTGCCCTTTACTGAGGCATTCTCCCAGCCGTTCCAAGCTGAGAAACTAAAGTGACGCTGTGCTAGACTGAAGAAGTAGACAGCAAGGCCCCAGTTCAGCAAAACACTTCAGTACCTGCTAAATCCCACTGAAGTCAATGGGTCCACTCACATACTTCAATTTCAGAACGTGCTGTACTGTTTTGGTGAATCAGAATCTAAATTGTCATCAGTCCGGAGAGGCATAACAAGAGAATTAGAGCTGTTTTAATGTCTCCCCCACTTCTGGCTCCAGATCTTCTGTGTTTTTATATGGCTACAATCATTTTGAAATCCTGCAGCCTTTCCTTTACCCGTGAAGTGTGCATACAGAAATCTTAGTCTGGACTTTGTGTGTCATTGTTCTAGTTGTAAGAGTAGTGCTCTTTGCTCCGGAGACTCATAGTAGACTAAGGGGGCAAGCTCTGGCTCACGTGTTGTTTTGGGTAGGGTGTCTTTCTTCAGTAAGGAAAGTGTATTGCCAGGGAAATAGAATACATTAGATTGCAACCCTGTGCAGCCTGGAATAGATAAGAGAGCCCCTTGCCAGGTGGCCAGGGGAGTGCGTCCATTCTCCCAGCTTCCTCACCAGCCGGTTCTGTCCAGTCACCTGAAGCAAGTTTTCAGCCATCCAAAAGTACATTCAATGGCAGAGTGCCCCACGGTGTGCCGCCTTCTACCTCTCCTGAGCTGAGCAAGCCTAGCTGGATAGATGAATGGGGTCATGAGCCAAGTCTCCTGCAGTTAACCATTATTTCCTGTGAATAAAGAATGGTTAAGGTTGAGTAGAATGTCAGCAAACCTTTCATCCCCGCTCCTTTCAGCTGTCTGTGTTCTTACCCACAAGCCATACAAAGTGTTCTGGCTTGTTTGTCAGATATGTGGCCAGCTGGCTCCTTTGCATAATGAGTGTGCTTTGGGAAGACCTGGTGTATTTGGCTGCACATCTGTGGAGACAGTTCCTGATGTGGTATAGTTGACCATTCATTTCCACGTTTTTCACAAGGAGTCCCAAGTGGCACTTGTGTACATTCCACACCCCCAGCATCTACCATGTGGGAGAAGGCTGCTCTTACTGACCCTCTATAATGGAAGGGGTGTTACAGAGATGAGTTCACTCATAATGCTCACTTACTTCCTGAACACAAACGTGGCCAATGTCCACAATAATTCCAACAACCAGTGTCTTTAATTTAAAAAATCTCTGGTTCTAGGGAGAGATTTTAGGTGTTTAATGTTCAGTCTGTGGTCATATTCCTAAAAATCACAACCTTATTTTAAGCCCTTCCAGTGACCTTCTGAAATGATTCTGTGACAAGGAAATTGAAAGGTGGCAATCTCTTGAAAGAATCTAGGAAAGGATAAAAATTTGCATGGTGCTGGGGATCTGATTCACCTAGGCCTTGTCTGAATTCAGAGTTACATCACTTTTACTAAGGGTGTGCTTTTTAAACCAATTTGGTTAAATCAGTGCAAAACACAATGTGGACACTCTTAATCTGGTTTCAAACCTACGGTATCAATTTATCTTAATTTGGTAAGGAATTGATAAACTAAATTGATATACGTCTGGTTAAAATTGAATTGAGTGTCCTCACTGAGTTTTACATCAGTTTAACTAAACCAGTTTAAAAACCAATTTAAAGGAGGCAATTTTTAATATAGACAATGCCTAAGTTTCAGTGTTATGCCGATGTAACTCCATTGACTTCAGTGGAATTACTCCTGATTTATATGGGAGGAGGATCAAGGGCCTGTATTTCTGAAGAGAGAATATGGGGGAGGGATAGTTGCTGTTTCTTGAACTTCTAGAAAGAAAATCTAGGAAGCATATAAACTTTCAGCTGATTAGAAAACTTTATTCACTGTCATGTATAAACCTAGTTGAAATTTCCTTAGGGATTTCCCTTTATTTACATAGTTTCCTGTGCTGGAGTCATGAATCCATTGTCTGTACAGATGCTGTTACTTTAAAATCATTCCATTAATAGAACATCAAAAACAGATGCTTCCCCACTTTTGATGTCTTGCTCTTTTATTCAGAAGGTTGGGCACCATCATCCCTCTGCACCCAAATGTGCATGGAAGTGGAAAAGTTATTTGGAAAATCCGTTACACAATTTAGAAAGTACTAACTCCTGGGAGAGAAAATCTTAGTGGCTACTCAGAGAGGGGAGTGCCCTGGAACTGTGCGGAGTTTGAGGGGGATACACAGGAAATCCTGGTACTAATTCCATGGATCTCAGGGTATTCCTGTAAAAGGCTGGCCCTCTGTGTTCTTTGGCTCCCTCCTATTACTAGCAGCACAGCTCAATCTGAATCATTAGTGACCTGATTGTGACTGTATAGTTACAATCGTCTGCATGGCTAGAAGCCATATACAGAACCCAAAGTACTGCTGTTATAGCTTCCCCAGTTTGCAAGGAAATGAACAGTACTTCAATCTCTGCCTTCAGACAGACACACCCAAAATCGTTTTCAGCCTCAACCACGTGGTGTTCATGAGACGGTTTTTTTTTTGTCTCAGGAGAGGTGAGAGAGGAGAATGAAAGGCACATGGACTCCTCTTCACCTGCTTCCTAGGCCTATTTGGGTGGGATAGATTCCCTCTGTGCTGTAAGGGGCTTGTCAGCGACTAGTAGAAATATTGAATAGGGAACATCCTCCTCTGACACTTGAGGAACACTAATGCTCAGGGGCATGTACCTGATTTCTGAATGCTGCGCTAGGGCAGCTCAACGTTCTTTTGAAGAAGGTGTTAAATTTTAAGGAGAAAATGAAAGTGGGCGTGTAAATAAAGTTTGTGTTTTGATAGGATGGTTTGCTTGGATTGTCCAGTTGTTACTTCAGGCACACTGGGCAGTGTTTGGATGCCCATAAGAGATGGTAAGCAACTGGTTAACGGTTTAGAGCAACACTTAGGAAAATGGATATCCGAGTAAACTGTATTTCAGCTGAAGAACAGGTGTGTATGAGGTGATCCTTTTTCTATAGTGATGAGGACTTCATATTATTCAGAATAACAAACACTTGCCCCTGCAGATTTTTAAGTGACTAGGTTAAAGAAGCGTTAATTAACCGCAATGATAGGCTTATGTTTATATCAGCCATATAAGTGGGTCTGATAGGTTTATCATACCATCTGCAATGTGTTGCCTTTTAAAAAAGAGTTACCTTTTTTTTTTTTTGGTATTTCAGACCTTTTACCCTTTAGGAACATAGGCTTTCTGACACAGACCAGTAAAACTAAGCCTATTCCGGAAGAAACAGAGTCCAGATGATGAATGAGTAGTTTAATCATGTTTTGAAGTCCTCTTTCACGTCTATCCATGAGTTGAAGTGGCAGTGTACTTGTTGGGATAATATTTCTTTTTGTATGGGTGGAGCTTCAGCTGCCATTATGCGGCTGCTTTTTCTTAGTTGGTTGATAGTGACCATTTTTAAACATTTAAAAAGAAGCCAAAACCATACTACTCTTTGGATACCACAGGAGAGTGAAGTATATTACTATGATTATGACGTTCAGTTCTGGTTAAGAGTTGTACAATAAATTTTTCTGGCACTAGTTAAAGTTTGACTAGCCTGCATTAGGCCAGAGATTATACATGTTTTGAATTCTGGCATTAACTAAACCAGTTTAATATTTGGTGCTGGCCTTAAATGAAAAGAATGCAACTGTTGAGTTTGTGACTTGCTGTGGAATACCATAGTGTGAATTTCTTCCTTTGTAAGAGAGTTCTTAATTCCAGATATTAAAATGCTGGAGAATCTTACTGAAAGTGAAGTTACGCTGATTAGTTACACTACAAAAGCTAATGTATGTACATCTGCTTGGATCACGTCTTTAATAGAAATAATAATGGCTAACCTTGCTCATGGAACACTTCACTTATAGTGTATCTATACAAACACAATTGACATCACAGCTGAGAGCTGCTTTTTATTTTTAAGTAAACAATATTCCAATTGTCTGATTAACAGAGTGACTTCCTCCCATATTACAAGAATTTCACCTCTTTCCTTAATAACATGAACTCTCCTGCTTTTAAAGTAGAATTTGTTATGAATGGATACTGGAAAGGTAAATTCTTAAACTTTCTTTTAAATGTTCTGTTACACAATACAGTTTCTTTTATTGATTAAGCCCAGATGGTCTGCTCATGTAGCAAACAGATATTTTTACAAACCTTTATTATGCCTCATTAGAATTCACTCCTTTAGATGATTTATAATTATATTGTCTAATAAAAGTAAACCTTAGAAGCTATTTGCATATTATATGAAGAAATCTCATACAACAAACTCACAGTGGATTCAATTAACATAATAGCTAATTATATATCCCATCAGCCTTTAGAGTAGCTCAGCATTCATGTTTCTCCTGTTTTAGCCTAGAGCAAAGGAGGTTTGAATTTTCACTTCTAAATATTGACTTTTAACTAATATCAAAAATGATTTGAACACTTTGTGGATGAAAAGATAGTGATTAAACTACATGAAACATTTTAAAATACGTGTTTAAAAATTATTTGAAACAATTTCCAATAAAATATAAAACTTTGCATATGATCAGTTCTGGCTCTCTCTCTATTTTTTTTAAAATATAACCAAGTATGTACAGTTTTATTGAAAATAACACTTGATTGTTTTGGAAAATGCATATATACTGCAGTTACATATTCATATCTCTTAACGCACAACATAATGCAATTGTATTCTTTTTGTGGCTGGTTGGGGTATCTATCAGGCAAGAAATTTACGATGAGATTAACAGAGACATAGTAATGAACTGGCATATGAATATCCTGTAACTGACTGATATTAAGGTATTGCCATAGTAGTCTGTAATTAATTCTCTAGCTGTCTTTTGAAATTGGCTGAAATATTCTGGGAAACAAAAATAAACAGCAAAAATTTCAGTGAACTTTTAAAAAAAATTAAAGGGTATCTTTTATTCTTTAAATAATATGGAGAATCAACAGATTATGAAATGATTAACAAAAAAATCAAACATTTAGAATGATCAAAGGCTGTGATTTATTTGAAAAATTAAAATAATTCATGCATTCTATCATCAATATGCACATCAAATGTAATGACTAATTTGCTGGGTACCATATTTATATTTTTACAAAAAATAGCAGATAAAGTTTGGTGCAGGGTAAAATGGCTTTGTCCCATTACAATGATGGCTGTCTTTTCATTCATATTTTAATGAGGTTAGTATCTCTGAGACAGCTTTTTCGGGGAGGAGGCCCATGTCTCCGGTACAATTACAATAGGAGTTGCTTTATTGACAAGCACTATTCAAAATCTTCACAGTATAGGAAGAAAGGCTTTAGTTTTCTGCCACTTGTCCAAATACTTATTGCTTTTATTATTAAAACACTTTTTAAAAGAGCACTCAACTTTTGTCAGGTATAACTGAGTATTTTTCAACAAAATCTTTTATATTCTTTTAAATTCAAGTTGTATTTGCTTTTAATAAAAGCTCACCATCCAAAAGCTAATAAGTAGACACCAGAAATGAACAGATACATACATATAGCCTGTGTAAGGGTTTACCATATATATGCACATCCCATTCAATATAGTTTACAGGGACTGAGAGTCTGATTCCAGACAAACTAATAGTTATGTGAAAAAATAAAGTTATCCACAGGTCACATGTTAAGTATAATTTTTTATTAACTTGGCAAGAAAAAATCAACAGTGACTGTTTTAAAGCAGAGTTCTTGTAATTATGATTTTATTAATCTACTTCACGAATATGCTACTCCTAAAATGATTTTCCTAAGTATAATAAGACAACATACTGAAATACAAAGAGAAGTTAAGAAAATGCAGTTCATATGTTGGCTTCTGAGAGCATTATGGGAAATATAATAGGTGGGGGAAATGAGAGCAAAAAATGATGTATAAATATAAGAATAAACAGGTTGCAAAATTCCTTCCATAAGTGTTAACCCCTGTAAGCAAAGTATCTAGGGAATTTTATCTGTAGCTGCTGTTACATGCATTGTGAAGTTTGATTTTCGTTCAGTATGTTTCGAAAGCATTTCCTAATGCAAAGGTGATTTGTTTTCAGCATATAGTAATAGTCTCATTCTCCATGCTCATATACAGTACTTGCCACTCATGATGTATACTCTTGCTCAACCACTGTTAACTTTTGTGATTGGATTGGGAGTTACTGATGGGTAAGGGGATGGGGAAGAGTGTAGTATGTGAGTGAATTCTTGAATAACAGTTGGCCTATAAATAGATCTCTTTTTCAGAACTTAAAATACAGTCTTGCTTGTATTAGGAAAACATGGTAGATCTCTTTTTATCGGCAAATAAATATAGTTAGTATTTCCATTAAAAATCCCCCCTGCTAGTGAGCTGGTTGGATTTATTGTCATGCAAGTAGGTTTAGAGGTGTGTGTATGTGCAGTATAGTATAGTTTATTGCTACTGAAAGCACATTGGGTCAGATACATCTTTGGTATAATCTCATTGACCCTAGTGGAAGTTACACTGGGAGAGAATTTGGTCTATTATGTTAAATCTTTGTCTTTGGCAAGAGGATTTGTAAAAGTTCTATTTTATTTGCAAATTCAGATGCTGTAGTTTTTCTTTTTTCGCATATTAACTATTTGGAAGAGGCAGTCAGACATATCCATGTGCCATGTTGTCTTGTTATCCTCAACTTCTAATGGGTGGGAAAAAACCACTTGAGATTGGAATATATAATTCAAATCGTCTTTCTGGAACCAGGTTGTGCTGCCATTCGCTTTCCTTGCTTTATCATACACGTTTGCTTTTTAAATGTTAATATTGAAATTAATAAAATAATTTTCACGGCCAAATGCAACTCAACCCAACCTTACTGTAAACTAGAATGCACATCTCTATAAATGTAGATTATTTTAAACTAAAAACTGACTTTTTAAAAAATATATACAGTGTTTGCCTCATGCCCTTTTTGCTTTTTCCAGGTTTCATAAAAAGTAAATTCCACATCCAGAATGAGGTTGGGGGAGGGAGGATTTCATAATAGGACCTAGTTTAAGAAGAAGAAAAACCTTTAGGCTTTAATTTTAATTCTCCTGCCTCTATTTATCTGATCTGTGGCCAGATGGTGGTGAAGCAAGGAAACCCTTTGTGTAAATGAAGCACACATGTGAAAGTGCTTCTGTAATGTAATCATTGAGACCGGAAGGGTTCATACTGTGTCTGAAAAGAGACAATAGAGACTGGATATATCAACATTGCAGAAATCGAGTTCATTTGTGATTCAGCCCCTTTGACTATGGTTGTCATGAAAACTTCCTACTTTGATCAGCAGAGGGTGGAGAGAAAAATCTTCTAAAGGTCCAAGGATGCAGCACTGTTGTTTACTGTGCACTTGGCTTCAGTTCACGCCCCCTTCCGGAAGAAGCAACAGAGATAGGAGCATCTTGCACCTTGACCTGTCTAGACGGGAGAGAAGTTTTTTGTCCCCGTTACCAAGGGCGAGGAGTGCTCTTTGACCCTGGGAGCACTAGCTGTTGAGACTCTCACTAAGTATGTAGGTAGTGTCTAAATGTTTCTGCTGAATTCTTGCTTAATTCTGAAGGAAAGGGAATGGACAAAGACATGGACCAGCTGTTCGAAAATAAAGCTGAAATAGTAGAACCTGGGAGAAGTTAAATTTTGTAAGCTATTATTTTCTTCACAAAACCCCTGGGAGGTATTAAACAGCTGCATCTGAGTTGACGAACAGCAACTAAGGCAGACCAAGTGAAAGCAAAAGACTTTCTAGAACTCTACTTCAACTACAGAAACAAAGTACTTAAGAAATCTTTCATGGTTATGTCGATAAAATATCAACTGTAGTCTATGGTCTCTGTTTATTTGCTGCATGGTATATGTCTTTTTGAATGACAATATGTTTACAAATTAAAATCTGATAACTGCATACTAGAATTGGTTCAGTGTAAAAGGGATGTTTTATGCAAGAGTAAATGTTTTATTTTTCAGTGTCACCTTAGCTTTAGCTGACATTTTTAATTATGTATGTAATATAATATGGGTCAACAGTTATGCAGATTAAGAGATATGCACTGATTTTTTTCTCTGTCTATGACCCATCTATCTATAGAGGTACAATCTCTTAAAGTTATTTTTGGTAATATGTATAATAAGAAAAGAAAATTCCATTTTCCTCCCCCAATAGGTTCCTTTAGCAAAGTCAGAGACCTACTTAACGGAAGTATTGGAAAATATATGTGATAGAATGAATGATTACCAACTGCAAGTGGATCCTCAAACCCAAAAAAGGACATTCAAGAGATTTGCTCCAGGAAAGATGAGAAAATCTATGCAGATTTTAAAAAATTCTATTTTTATTCTGATGCTTACAAACCTCTGAAATTTGCGGTAAGCTAACATAACAAATTGGTAACATTGTATGTTAAAGTATTACTAGTGTATACTCTTTACTGTATGATAAATATAGCTTCAAGTACTAAATTCGTGCCTATAGTAAATTGTTTTAATAATAACATATTCTAATATGCTCTGTTTTTGCCTGTCACAGTATCGCATTAAGTGTTTTAAAATAATAATGTGGTTTATAATGTTATTTAGAAACAGATGGCATTTTAGTTGCAAGAATTACCCATGGATTATACTGTGTGTTCTCAGTTTACATGTTACAAATTTCCCAAACTGGAACAATTCAAATTATGTTTACTTGGGGAATTTTTGTAAGTGATTAAATACAAATCAGTGTTACTAAGGAAGGATCTTTGTTAATTTCTGTGCAGGAAATAGGGAGTTATGGTGTTGGGTAAAAATCCAAATGAATACTACTGTAATTTTAATATTTATAGTTGGATTAAAGAAGGAGGAGGGCTGTCATCTTTTCTTTAGGCCTTGTTGAATGGAGACAAATTTCTGTGAGCTAATTCAAGAATGCTGGCTTAGGCTGAGCTAAACAAATGTTTAGGTGGCAGTTTCATCATATCATTTTGTTTTGTTTATTCATTAAGTATCTTTCTAGTGTCAGGAAACACACAATATAGAAAAGAGTGTATAGGGCAGTGATATGCTGGATATGATTCCACATGTACTCAATTTACCACAAAAGCAATGTTGTGAGACTATTAAATCCATGAAATTAAGCCAGCGTGCACATTTAGTGACTTGCATTTTCACTGAGAAGTAAAGGTAATGGCTGAGTTTCAAAGATGTTGAGTGCTGTGAAATGTTGACTTAAAACAGCTTAAAAATTGTATTCTTGCAATGGCACATTCTAGAGCTAATTTTTCGAGAAATACAAGAGGTGTTTTTTTTTTTTTGGTAGTGGAGTTATGACTTCTTTATTTAAATCAGAGTTTTCCTTAGTGTATTTTTTTTAATTGCAATCCATTTCATGGGGCTTCTACCCTTGTTTAATGATTAAACCATAGTCTGGGCTTTTGGGAAAGTACTTTATGTCCTTCGTAATATGTGCTCAGGATTGCCAAAAGATAACTGTAGATAATACAGCTCTTCAGAACAAAACGTCTCTTTAGACACACTCCACCAAGACTCTGCCTCAGCAGTAGTGTTGAACCCTGTTCAAAACATCAGAAATCCATCTTCTATAAGTGAAGTCAAATTACTGATAGTCTTTAAAATGTTTACAACATTGAAAAGAGACCACTTGGTAGATTACTGTCAATTTTGTTATCTATAGTGAAATCAAAGATGCATTAGTTTGATCAAAGAGCTTTATTTATCTGCATGTTGTGAATACTAGTGTAATAACATGAAATGGATTATTATTTAATTTAACTTTTGAGTGACTGTTCTTTGAGTATAGAGACTGACATTGAAAGGGGTTCTTTCAAAAGCAAGTAAAATGTGACCTGTAAGTGATTTCTTCTCCTAGTTAGTGTATTTTTAAAAAGACAACCAGACAGAGCATATAGTTAAATCTTAAGGAATATTTTGCACTGTAATTTTTCTGAAAATTAACAGTCAATCATTTGTTTGTACAAACAGGAAGTGCAAACCAAAATAAGGTTCCCCTTTCCACTGTATTTCTTTACAGTTCTGGTTTAGCAATCTTGTTTATTTCTTTGCTGGAGTGGTACTGTCTGTGTGTGTATGTGCATGTATATATAATATATATGGTCCTGTTTTATTCTTACAGTGTGAAAATATTATAGAAGAGTATGAAGATGAAATGTTCTCACTTATCGCCCAGGAGGCAGACTATCTAGCTGACAAGCTGTGCAGTGAAAAATCAGGTACTGTGTCTGATGTAACATGTGCTCTCTCTACAGCATTTTTTTCTCCCTCCCCCCACCCCGAAACCTAGTGTACTGCTCTGGGTGCAACAAACCACCTTGGAGGGGAAGTGTTACCTGCATAAACAACAGCACTACATAACTAGCTTAAAAATGGTTCGTTTAAAAGAAAGATTTTAACATCTGTTTTTAATTCTTTTGCACATTTTAACGTAGCATAATTTCAGCACTCCACATCTAATGAAGTGTGTTTTTCTCCTAGTGTTACACGGCCAGCACATTTTTACTCTGTGTATTTGTTTTGCCACCCCAAACCAAGAAATGAAAATAACCTCTTGCAATAAAACAGAGGTGTGGGGGGAGGCTTTTTTTTAAAGTTTAGTTGTTTATTGCTCATAGTTCATGTTACAAGCGAGAATTAACATGCAGCTATCAATTTATGAATAGAACTTTTCATTGAGATCAGTGAAGAGTTCTGTTTAAAACTTTAAAACTGCTGGCATGCTATAGATGTTTGTTAGAAAAAATGCATTTAAATATATTGGTATTCCTATGTCAAATATATTCCTCTCAAAAATGTAATGCCTCTTAGAACTTTGAAACTAGGAAAAAATGCCTTGATAAATGACATTTAGTTTATTTATTACAAAAATTCATACATGATGCTATTTGTTAGTCATGTTTTCAATGGGATTTTATTTTATGCAATCATTTTTAAAACCAAGAAGCACATCACTGACTGCACTTAATATCATAAAATTATAAACGTGGCGGGACCATCCTTTTGGGATGTGCTTTTTATAGTGAAAAGTGATAGAATATGCATTGAAATATTGATCTCAGAATCAATGTTTGTAATATTAGTATGTGTTTTAAGGTTCAAAGTCTTCAATATGTAGCACATACAGTAAAAGTGCTAAAGTTGATTTGATAGAAGTTAAAGGAAATAAGTATATAGAATTTGTTCATGTTAGTATGTATTTTAACATATGCTGAAAAAGTTTGATCTAGAGGACTGGAAAAATCCATTATTATAAAGTTTAAAGTTCTTTTTATCAGCTATGCAGATAAATCATTTAAAAAATGGAACTTTCCAAAAATGTTTCAATTTTTTAAAAAAATAATGTATGCTGTGGTTATAGAGCTATATTTGGGCTTAATAATCAGTAGATGAAGAGATTAGCACAAATCATTCTCAAAACACCACAGCTCCTTCAAAACGCACAGTATGGTTTTTGCTGTTCTGCTTGTTAAAGAAAAAGGCAATTCAAAGGTAAAAATAAAGACATAGAAAGCACAGTGCAGAAAAGCAATCATGAATATACTTTTCGTAAACGAATAAATTGGGTAGCTTTCTTCACCTTGCTGGCTGTTGTCACAATTGCCTGTAAACCTGGTGTAAAATAACTTGCTGTTTTGTACACCTTAGATAATAGGCCAAGTTACACAGAAATTATTTATGCTAAAGAGCAAGCTATTGAAATCTCTTTCTTCATTAACAAGATGTCCTCATTTTTTTTTATAATAATTTTGTTGGGCTTCAACTCAGCTGTATGACCATATTTTCTGCGCATATTCATTCAACATTATAACTTTGATAAAACAATTCCCTAATTTACAGTGGAGAAGATTCTCATTGTTACGTGTTAGTGTTACTCACATGAGCATCCCCATTGAAGTAGGTGACAGTTTACATGAGTAGGGAGAGCAGGTCTTGGAACTTGCGTGACTGAGGCAAAATCAAAAATTCTTTGCAGAAGGGGAAAAAGTTTAGTACTTCCTCTTACCAGCAATTAGCACAGACAAATAAGGTGCCATTTAATAAACAAAACAATGCAAATAGTTGCCACTGCAAATTCAAGTAGCTGCAAAAACCATAGTCACACTAAAAAGAAAACCTCTCTAACACTGTGAAGAAATGCAGAGGGAAATAAATTAATCTGCCATTCTTTGTATGATCTGATTTTACAAGGAAAAAAAGTCATTATGTTAAAGGGAAAAGATAATAGATTACTCATAAGAAGACTTTTTTAAAAAAGGCCACTATGCACAATTTTTAAAATTAATTAATATAATAAGCCATGAAAAGGGATAAAAAGACATTTATTAAACACCAGTGAAGTTCAGTGAAAGCAAGATGCCACAAATAATCTTGTGGCTACAGCTGGTTAAGGAAAAGTATGGTACCTGAGTGGTGGGAAAATGTCTGTCTGAATTTTCCATGGAATTTGGCATCAAACTCCCGAGAAAATGGAAATTGCAATTCTCTGAAAAGCATTGTGTTAAGATGTGTGCCAAGTATAAAACATTTATATGTAACTTACCAAGGAGTACAGTTGATAAGAACTAAAAGTGCCTTTTGTAATATTTTGTCTATATTACAATGGTATACTTCATTAATATGTTAAATTAAAGCAATATTATAGACATGTTCTTACTGTCAACTTTTGGCGCTTTGCATCCGTAGTTGTATGTGTGCATTCAAGACACCATTTTAAAGTTTGTGGGGGCAAAAATTATCATACCAGAGTGACCAAAGTGGACACAACTTTATATAAAGTTTTGCTATGGGCAAATAATTGATTTTGCTGCTATGCATTTCATCTTAAAGGAAAATCAAAATAGTCGGTTTAATCTCCATAATGTTAATTTGTTGAAAGCAAAGGACGTGAATGTGACTTATGCTGGTAACCTATAACAAACGTCCTATTATCAGTATAATAAATATATCCCTTCTAATCCATGCTAAGGTAAAATATTAAAGGGCACAATATCCTCTCCATGCATAAACATGATGCTAATGGAAGTCATGTGCACACTGAGAAGAAACTACCCACA
Source organism: Eretmochelys imbricata (assembly GCF_965152235.1). Lineage (NCBI taxonomy): Eukaryota > Metazoa > Chordata > Testudines > Cheloniidae > Eretmochelys > Eretmochelys imbricata. Next base: position 251,190,660 of record NC_135573.1, read on the forward strand.
AGACATGTTTAGTACTTCTTTTTTTAGTCGCATCTCTATTCTAGATGTTATATACATGTTCATAATACACTGGTGTTTCTTGTTTGATTAAAGAATGGAAAAACTTCAGTGAAGTGTTTTAGAAAGATCAAACTGTTTGATATTTGTAACCATAGATCAGTTTTCTGTCACATGTATCCTTTGATCACACAAAAAACTCTCTGCTACCCATTCCATAGACAAGCAACCAAAAGTTCTGAGACATGCCTTTAGATGTTCTGCAATTTTTCACATGCCCACGAGTCTAGGAATTAGTTCTCTAACATATTATCTTTTTTTTTCAAGCTACAAACAGGAAGGTCAAATTTCCAGTTTGACCAATACAATGATAAAGTATTTGATAAATAAAATCAGACTGATGTATCCTGAATTAAAAACTGTTGTCCAAAAGTTTTCATCCCCCCACCCCATGATAATTGTGGAACACTGACATATCAGTTGTTTCTAATTCAAATTTTGTATTGAATTACGATAAAGTGCATTTAGACCAATGAGAAGTAGGAAACCAGCCAACAGTGGATTATATTAATGCATAGTTTAGTGTCAGTTGTTTTATCAGTGGAAAACAATACAAGCACTAGGAGTGAAAGCTATAATTAACGTAACAGTGAGACTTCTATTACAATCCTTTTTTTACATGCTCATAACTCTGCAAAATTATTCTTTTTGGCGGAAGTTTTCCATTCTTGGTCTCATCCCAAAGGTGATTTTTAATTATTCATTTACTAATTATGAAATTTTGAGCAGATTCTATTCACCCATTTTTGAGTTATGCAAGGATGGGGGGGAAACCCTTTTCTACTGTAAAAAGACTTTTTCTGCAATTGTATTAATCAAACAGTTGTGTTTTGCAAGTTGATACTTTCTAGGTTGCTAGTTCTCACTGAGAACTAATCTCCAGGACAGTTTGCCAAAGCTAAAAAATATAACAGTTATAAGCAAAGAAAATACCTGTTTTGTGTATGTGTGGCATGTTAAATTTCTACTAGGTTAAGTATTATGATACCATTTACTGGGTTATGAAATAAAGCACATTCATTTGTTATATAGATGTGGTATTTTGTTGATATTTCACTGTGGAATTCCGTAGTTTCACTGATTTTTTTGTTTTGTTTTGTTTTGACCATGCAGCTATGGAAATTCACAGTCAATACAAAGACTTGTGTTTTAGGCTCCTTTCCTGCAATGGAATCTGTTAGCACAGACTTCAGTAAGTCTTTACAGGGATAGCAGGGTACATGCTGGCAAGTCTCATTACAGAATTGGGGCCACAATCTCCTTTTACTTTTTTAAAAAAATTAATTCAATAATAAAATCCCAAACCATATTTTAATGTAGACCTTAAGGTCTACATTAAACACTCAGAAGTCAGGCAATACACAAATTAAATTTCATATTAACCCGAACTCTTCACATTGCATAGTAGTGAGTATTTTCTATCACTACTAATGTTGCTAAATGTAACTTTAGGACATAATATGCCCAGTTCTACCCTCAGAGATCCACACATAACTCCAGTCAACTTCAGCGAGTGCGTGGAAATGTCTGAAGAACGGATTGAAACCCGTGTGTGCAATGTGCTTACATTAAGGTCACTGTGAAAACCTTGGGCGTTTCCTGAGTTTGAAGTGTTTAAATATGTATTTCAGTAAAATATGCCTCTATTTTTGTGATGTGATAATTAAGAAATCTGTATTGCATGGCTCATAATGGGATAACGGTTGAATTAAAATGAACACACAGATTATTTCATAGCATTTAAAACATTTTACAAAGATGCCACACCACATGCGTTTGGATAGATCTGATTCATACCATGTAACAGAAGTGTTGGCCCCTAAAATACTTTAACTTAACATATCTGAAAACCAGGGGGCAATGACTGGTAGTTTTAGAGTACTTTTAAAAGGGCCTGGTTTCTCTGTGTTAAAGAGGGGTGGATCATCAGTATCCAGGAAAAATACAGGCTTGGTATCAAAGCCTCAGTATTATGCTTCAGACACCCACTTGTCACTGGTTTATTATTATTTATTCAAAAGTTATGTGCTTTTAACAAAATGTAACTGTTTAAAACATTAGTAATGTTATGTAACCTTTTCCCCCCTCAGGTCTTTGTAAAGAATCTGCTACTCACACTGAGCTATAGCATCGACTAAACTATGAATTTTACAGAGTGAAGTAAGATGACAACCACAAAAAAATCTTCCTGTGTAATCAAATAGTGATTCTCTGCCCTTTTTGCCCCTGTAATATCTTTTGTTTTTTACATTTATATTTTTAGATGTGCATCAATTCCTGTTTGTTTAATTTTTTTTATGTTTTCATATTAAAATATTTATACTGAAGTTTGCATGGTTTTGGCAAGATCTTAGGTTTAACATGTAATTAACTATTGACCGATTCTATAGGTAAAACAATTGACTTCTCAAGATATTCATGGCAGGTGTGTTAATTTTGACAAAACCAATGTCTAATCATAAAAAAAAATGTACTATTTGAGTGTGAAAAATTATGGCTTTTGTTTAACTAAAACAAATACTTAATACAATTTAAGAAACCTATTACTGTTCTTGTGCATTTGTCCTTTGTTTTAACAAATGGTTGATTCCAATGTACTTCCAAATATACATGAACAAATTTTACTACAAAATAGTTTTGAGTACCTGTTAGCTTTATATTCTCTCTATGGATGAAAGTGATACTCTTTCCAAATATTTATCCTTTCCCTTATAAATTATATAAGTTAATGAAACACACATGATTTCTTTAAAACAAGCTGTTCCCTTAAAATTTCCAACCCTAAGTTTCAAAACTTTATGTACAATGAAAAGTTGAACAAACACTGAAATATTTAATCTGGTGGCAAAGCACTACTGATACATGCTGTAAGTGTTCAGAAAGGCTGCAATCAAAAGATATTAAAAAGTGATCTTATTTAATACTAATAATTACTGTAATGGCATTCAGATTTTAAACAAGCTTTTCAAAAGGAGAAACATTAAAGTACCCTTAATATACCCCACACAGGTAAAATGCATCTAGTCATTTGTTTTTAGTGCAAGGTATTTATTAACTAACACAAAGTATTTCTTTATATTTCTCAATATTTTATAACATTATCTAGTACAGTAGCTATGGGATATATTAATAATCTAGCTATCAAAATCTTTGTTCACTTTCTGAAAAATTCTGCTTAAAGTTATTTGTCTTTGATTATTAAAAATACATGAGCACATTCTGCAGTCATTCCACACGCAGAACACCGATGGTTGTAAATTGGCGTTTAGTGTGTGGAATATTCCCCATAGAATGCTGTATGAGAATATTTGGTTAGGTCTCAAATATCTGTTGAAAATATTATTTTGAAAGACTGAACAACTTAGTTGTATTTTTGAGTTTACCAGGATAGCTCATCCAAACCATTATGAAGGTTCAGTAGAATGTTCAGAGGAAAAACAGATTGGTTTAACCTAAAAAGAGTTCTTAAAAATTTATGTCACTATAGTTGCAATTTGACTACCATCTAAGATATATAAACTGGCGTACAAATATTATGCAAACAAATCATGCATACTGACTAAAAGAAAGTATTAGTATCTGTGACAGTTTCTTTTTGGCATATTTACAAACATTTAAATTTACAAGATGGAGTATTTATAAAGCCAGGCACAAATCCTCAAACGGTGTAAACTGGCATAGCACCACTGCAGCCAATAGAGCTATGCTGATTTACACCAGCTGAGGATCTGGCCCCATACAGTTATCACGCAAAGATATGTTGTATGATTTAATGTTCTCTAAAAGTGTTCTACTTTTTTTTGAAATGTGGAATATTTTCTGTCCTCTCCTATTGGCAGTTCAGTGTTATAGAACAAATTAGCAAGAATTACAGTTTGAATACAACAAAGCAATAGTACTATGTAAAAGGGAAACATTTGCCATAGTTAGAGAACATTTCTCATTTTTCAATAATATAGTTGAACTATCAGCTTGCATGTATATATTAACATTACATCAAGAGCAAAAAAGTTACATTAAACTTTAAACTACATTTCTATTACATTATTCAACAAAAGGGTAAACTTGGTCAACTTTTACCAAGTTGAGGACTTCAGTATTGATATAAAACTGATTTACTTAGCAAACGCTCTGAATACGAACCATAAACAGTTAGGTTTCCAGTTGGTTTAATTTAGACTCATAGAGTAGGAAAAGTTTCAGAGTAGCAGCCATGTTAGTCTATATCCACAAAAAGAAAAGGAGGACTTGTGGCACCTTAGAGACTAACCAATTTATTTGAGCATAAGCTTTCGTGAGCTACAGCTCACTTCATCGGATGAAGTAGGAAAAGGCCGCCTATCCATATTTGAGTATAAAATTAAATTGAAAGGGTCGAATTCCTCCCTTGTTTACACTTCATGCAATCCTATTGATTTTTTTGAGGGGATGGTAAGGGCAGAATTTGGTTCTGAGTATATTTTTAAAAAGAAATGTATTAAAATGTTATAATAAAGAGACACGCAGTCCATGTGGAATCTCATCTACTTAGAAAAAGAAGTCAGAAATGGTTTCAGATAGTACCTCTTAACTGCCCTGCCAGTTTGGGGGATTTGACAATCACAGTTTCCTCCCTCTTAAATAAATAAATAAGAATTTATTTCTCTCTCCATTACTGTGTGAAAAACCCATACAAAAAACAAAGGAAACTAATTATACTGGAGAAACAAACCAACTGATTGGGTATTTGACAGCCCCATTTTTTTTTTTTTTTTGAATAAAGTAAATAAATTGGGGGATGGAGTAGAGGAGTAGAGGAAATATTTTCCTCAAATCTTTCTCAGTTACATTAATTGTAGACGTTGCATGTAATAAATATTTTCAGACTTTGTTTCTCATGCCCCCTTTAAAATGTTGATGTTACGTTATACTTTCTTGGCTAAGCGCTGAGAATCTTTTGTGATAGTGCTGTGTACTTATAGGATATGAATGAAAATCTGACTGTCTGTCTGGGGTGTTTTACTATTCATCAACGGCCATATGCCGTCTTCAATCCTTGCATACAGCCACTGAGGTCAGTGTGATTTCTGCTGCATCGAGAAGGTAGTACCGGTATATGGCCCTTCAGTATCCGTTGTTATCTTTTCAAGACTCTTTCTGCACATTTTCACTCTGTTTTTATATTTCACAGTGAAACAGTATTGGGAGACTTTCATATCGATACTCTTGGTTATAAAATGTAGGCCAGAGTCACCACCACATTGCTCCAGTTTTACGCCAGCATCACTCCACTGAAATCAGTCAGGTTGCTCTACTGTAAAAATGGAGTAACACAGTAGTGGATCCCACCTAATATCTGCTGTGACCATCTTGAAAAAGACTTTTGTGTGAATTTTCACCTCTCGTTAGTACTGTTTTGCTACTGCTATTACTATATACTGAGAAATGTATTTCATCTTTGAGGCTCTCTCTAAAGCATCTTAATTATTGTTCAGTGAGAAATGTTGTGCCTAATAAAACACTGCATGCATTTTACCTTTTATAAATTAACAGATTATGTAAAAGACATCCTGGGTGTACTTGGGATCCCATCTATCGAGGTATTTATATCACACTGCTCACCATGATATCTGATTGCCAAGTGAAATATTGCTGCTTAGTGAATAGTTAGCTAATAAAAAGTAATCCACTGTTATAAATAGAAAGTTTGGTTTACAGCTCTGATAGGTTCTTACTTTTCCAATACATGAATATTCACTCAAAACTCAGGGGAAATGGAATCAGGATACATTTCTTTTTTAAACCCTATCCCATCCTTATTTATACCATCCTACAGTCATGAAGTCATAGGGTTATACAAGTATAACTGCATGAAGAATCTGTCTTATTAGTTCAACAAAAACACAGAGATTGTTTGGAAGAATCCAGGGTCAGTTTCTCAGCTAGTGTAATTAATTGAGGGTAGTTCTACTGGCTTCAAATGGAACTATGTCCATTTGACCCAACTGGAGTTCTGGGCCCCAAGTTTTTATTCAAGTGATGTTGACACCATTAAAATTATACATTTACTTTTTAATGGTTTATTTCATTCTCCATGCCAAGTCTACCAGGCAAAGAACAAATTTGCTGTGATAGATTTTAGTTTTAATGTGGATTACTCTTTGCTAGGAATGAGCTGAAACCGCTACATTCATTTCACTTAGGAATGGCAAGTGGAATTGAACCAAGGTCCCAAATGGGAAAGATCAATATGTTATTTACTAAGATAAGCCCTAAAAACAAGGTTGTTCAATAACTAGTCATATTTTCTATTCATATTTTTCTCTGTGGTCTGACATTTGTTTATACATATGATAACTTCATCAAAATACAGTTTTAGAAAATGCTTATTAGTCTGAAGAATTTTGGTATTTTATTGACATAAGGTGTAATTATGTCAAAATATTCTGAGCCAAATATTAACTTGTATGGTATTCCTAATGCACATTAAGTTTATCACAAATTAGGGCATCCAAATCTAAATTTAATTAAATACTATTAATGGCTCTTACATAGTGAGCTGTATGAAATGCTCTGCAATTATATTATACACATTCATATGCAGCATATTTTGTTATGGTAGCTAAGTAGATAATTAGTATTAAGATTATTCAGTTGCTAGATAGCTTAAGCTATGTTAGTCTCTAATAACTGCTCCTACATTTATATGCTGCTGTTGAAGGTAAATCCAGATATACATCAAGTAAGACTACTTGAATTACATCACTGAGCCAGGTAAGGTGGGCACTGTTCAGAATTGTAGCTTTCACCTGGGGGAGGAAGGGGTGGAATAGGAGACAATCTTTTCCCAAGAGGTTAGAAACGGGCATGAGAGGAAAAATGATCAAATTATCTTGGTATGTTCTTCTATTGTGAGCAAAGTGTCAATTTAAAAAATAATATACACCCTAAAGTGTCTAATCCAGGACATTGTGAGATCATACAAAAGATGCAGGGGGGCTTTCAGTAAGAAGAGAGCAAGGGGGTTAGAAAATAAATACAAGATGGAGTTGCTACACTTAATGGCTTTCATGGACCTAAGTGCCTGAGCAGGGTTGTAGGATCACATATTGCTGTAAAAATGTTGATTAACAGCAGAATTGTGCATAATACAACCTAGGTTAATACAGTGACTTTCTTGAGGAGCATCTCAAGAAAGCTTTCTGTTTAAAATAACAATTCACAAAGCTCATTTAAACTGATTGAAAAGCTTTTGAAAACAAGGATGTCTTCGTGCCTTTAAACATATTTACAGAATTGTCTTGTCTAATGGCACTCAGCAATGAATTCCATAGCCTTCAGGAGCAATTGATAAAGAGTCTGGTAACTGCCTGCTCCAATCTACTTTGGGGAATGTTAATAAACGGGTACCTAAGGAATCTTAGGTGTGTGCTGTGGAATACAGGGAGCTAAATGTCAGCTAATTAAGCAGAGCTGAGACCATGAAGGATCTTGTGAGTTAAAAGTTAAATATTAATATCAGTTTCAAACTTTATGAGAAGCTGGCTTAGTGGCAGAGGAGCAGATGGGATATATATCCAGCATGTTCATGACATTTTATATTGCTAGCTAATCTTGCAGCAGCATTCTAAACCAGCTGAAGTTTTCTTAGCCCACATTCTGGAAGAACAGCCAATAAAGAATTATAACAACGCTGGAGGTGACACAGGCATTAATGAAGGAAGAAAGAAAAGATTTCAATATGTTTCTCAAGTGGTAAAAATTCTTCATTCTCATATTAAATGTGAGATGAAGGAAAGGTGGGAGTTCAGAATGACTCAGTACCAGGCTAAATACTAGTGTATATATTTGGCTTTTTTCTTCTTTTTTTGTGTGCGAGAGGGAGCTGATCAATTGCATTTTCTGCTAATGAGAACCTCTGTTCTATTGGAATTGAACTCCAGCCAGTTTTGATGTCACATAAGCACTGAAGCAGCAAAGAGATGCCACTGCTCAGATCTGTGGTGAGGGCCAAATAAATCTAAAACAGTGTCAACTGTTTAGTAGTCAACACCCAATTACAGCAACTTACTATTTAATAGAGTCAAATAGAGGCAAATAGTTTTCAGTGTGAATTTGGGACTCATAAAAATGAGCTGGCTAGAGCCATTTAAAATAAAGGAGAAGCACTATGTAAAGTTTCTCACAAAATATCACGTCTAATGTGCATTATATATGCTCTTGTCATCATTATTAATTGTATTACAGTAGCGACTATAGGTTCTAACCAGAATCAGGACCTCCTTGTGCTCGGGTAAGAGATGATCCCAGGCCCGAAAAGCTTACAATCTCAATAGACAATGAAAAGGTGGGAATATTATTATTTTCATAGCTAGAGAACTCAGAGAGATTAAGTGACTTCCCTGAAGTCACAAGCAAAGCCAGGAATTGAACCCAGGACTTCTGAGTTGCGGGACTTGTCTGCACTACAGCTACAGCAAAGGAAGAGGTTTTTCCATTGCTGTATTTAATCCACTCCCTCCTGAGGTGGTAGCCGTATCAACAGGAAAATTTGTCCGTCGACCTAGTGGTGTTTATGCTGGGGCTTAACTACATCTTATTCACACCCCTAAGCAATGTAGCTAGGTTTAGATATAAACCAGGCCTCAGTCTTGAGCCTTAACCACACAACTAGGGTTGCCAGGTGTCTGGTTTTCGACCAGAATGCCTGGTCGAAAAGGGACGCTGCAGCTCCGGTCAGCACCGCTGACCAGGCCATTAAAAGTCTGGTCGGCAGTGCAGCGGGGCTAAGGCAGGCTGTCTCCCTGCCCTGGCGCCACACAGCTCCCAGCATGTCCCTGCGGCCTCTAGGCACTGGGATGATCAGGGAAGCCCCATGTGCTGCCCCTGCCCCCAGTGCCAGCTCTGCAGTTCCCATTGGCTTGAAACAGCAGCTATGGGGCCAGCGCCTGTGGGCACAGGCAGTACGCACCATGCAGAGACACCTGGCCATGCCTCCGCCTAGGGGCTGGACATGCCAGCCACTTCTGGGAGCAGCGTAGAGGCAGGGCAGGAAGGGAGCCTGCCTTAGCCCCACTGTGCCACTGACCAGGAGCGACCTCAGGTAAGCGCTGCCTGGCTGGAGCCCTCACCCTGACCCCCCTCCCACAACCCAACTCCCTGCCCCAGGTCAGAACCCCCTCCCATACCCTAACTCCCTCACAGATGCCGCACTCCCTACCTGCACCCCAACCCCCTGTCCCAGGTCAGAATCCCCTCCTACACCCAAACTCCCTCCCAGAGCCAGCACCCCAAACCTCCTCCCACACCCCAACCCCCTCCTCCAGCCGTGAGCCCCCTCCTGCACCCAAACTCCCTCCTGAAGCCTGCACCCAACACCCCCTCCTATACCCCAATCCCCTGCCCCAGCCCTGAGCCCACTCCCGCACTCCAAACCCCTTGGCCCCGGACCAGAGCCCCCTCCTACACCCCAAACCCCTCAGCCCCAGCCCAGAGCCCTTCTGCATGCCAACCCCCTGCCCAGCCCAGTGAAAGTGAGTGAGGGTGGGAGAGAGTGAGCAACTGAGGGAGGGGGCTGGAGTGAGTAAGGACTCAGAGAAGGGGCAGGGCAGAGGCAGGGCCCCAGGGAAGGGGCAAGGTGGGGGGACAAGGGTGTTCAGTTTTGTGCAATTCAAAAGTTGGCAACCCTACACACAACGATCCTTCCTGTCCTAAACAGAGGACATAAATTATATGGCTTTGTCTTTTAGACAAACATATCCTTAAGATCAAGAGCAGCTACCAAGTGCATGTTCACTGCTACCCAAGAACTCAAGGGCTAGTGTTTTATCTTGCTTTACCACCCTAGGGTATGTCATGATGGTCAGACAGTGTCCTGCATCTTAGTGGGGCTTTTCAAGTGTGTTATGGTAACACATCTGAAACTGTGTTAGCTGGCTGTGTTATAGCCTAGGCTCTCCCTCTATGAAAAGACAGGGTTCCAAACATGTTTACTTGCATTTTAATGGGGTATTTCAGTTGTGTTTAAGCTAACATGATTATCAGCGGGGAACACACCACCATCAAGACAGGGTTCTAGGCTCCTCTGGAAGATAAACAAGAGCCAGTATCATTCGCAATCCATGAAATGTATGACTGCTGCTAGCATATTTGAAGGTTTTGTCTGACGCATTCAAATGGCTACGAGAACGGATACAGGAGAGGTACAGATACAGCCTCACTCTTGGCAAGCAACAGGAGGGCTGCTTTTGATGCCCACTTAGAATTGTTTTCTGTGTGCAGGTTTGTCCTTGGCATGTAGGATGTGGTTTTTCTCCCAGTGTAGTAGTGCCCTTGAGCAGCGCTGTCCTCCATTTGGCTCAGTCCACATGGATCCCTGAGGAACAACACCACAGTTATCCTGTTAGGCTCAGACAAAGCATCGACTAACAAAGGAAACAGAGTATGAGCAGATTTTATGTTTAAACTGACACATGCAAAGAGAGCACCAGAAAGCCCTCTGTGAGGCCCCAGGTGCTTTGCACCTAGATTGCTGAAGGTAGGGGGAGATAAGGTCATGCTTCATATTAAGCTTTGAAAATGAATACACTCAAGTATGAGTCCCCCTCTTAATTCCCCCCGTCGCCAAATTTTCAGAATATAAAACTGAGCTGCCTCAGTTGGTAGACGTTGTCAGTCCAACGATCGTCCTCTGTCCAGTCCAATGGCTTTAATTCTAGTCCATCAAATCCCTGCTCCCCACAGTGCCCTGCCCCATTCCTCTACAAATGCCAGAAAGCAGCAGCCTGACACTTCTCCCTCACAATCTTGTTTACATACATCCCGAATCAGTGGGTCTGGCATCTGGCTGCTTGTTAAGTATGAACTGTGGTAACGCCCCCCCTCGGCAGCTCAACAGTGGAACCCAGATAAAAATGTTAGAGGTCGGAGAGCAATAAAGAGTCCATATAGTTCTGGAGATGGGAATTGGCCCTTTTTTTTAAGGCCTGGGTTTGTAAGCCCACCCTAGGCCATTAGAGAAATTCAAGAGTTTTGGAGGCTTGTGGACCCAGGTCATCTTTATATAATCCATAGCATTTATTTTTCATCTGAGGCTATCAAAGCACTTTACAAAAATGGAGACGCCAAGGCACACAAAGGCAGTGTCATACCATGATTCAGTGGAAGAAATGAGAATATAACCCATGTCTCCTAACTCCTAGTCTAGTGCCTACCCACTGCACCACATTGCTTAAAATGACTTAGCTGGGATGATGCACACCTTCATGGCCTCCAGGTTTGATTATGTACCTAGGTTTGACCAGAACACAGCACCCAACTGCTCAGCAGTATAGGCAGTCAGAAGTACATTAACCCAGTGAAACTCTTCCTTTACTGGTTCCCTGCACAATGCTACACCAAATTCAAGGCTTCAGCCCTCCTCTTTCAGAGTCCTTGATAAGACTGGCGCACGTTACCTGGAGGCCACTCCATCCATCACTAACTGTGTGACTCTGTTTGACAGTTAGTGGCATTGTACAACTACCGATTCCTAATATTTTATCCAAACTGTTTGGTTCCCATTGTCTTTCCCATAGTTTTGTTTCTGTTGCCCTGTGGTGGGCTCTTAAGTGCTCAGGCTGCAAACTGTGTCCATGCTGCAAAACCTGACACAGATCAGCACGTCTGCTCCCTTTTGTTTTTAGAAGAGGGACATACACTGAAGGCTTGTGTAGACTTTGCACCTCAAGCCTGCAAGGTATGAGAAAGCTGCAGCTTTTCCTGACGGAGGAGGTTCTTCAGGCACAGTTGCTGAGCCTGCTCCCACTTTAAGGCAGTTTTCTCAAGAGTTTCTGCACCAACAGCTACCTCAATGAAGAGGCTGTTAAACAGACTCAGAGGCGGTGAAGACGTGATTTACATCCAGCACAGATCCAAGTGAGAGTGCAGCCTTGTCTCCACTACACAAAAGGTAAGCCAACAATCAAAAACCGATATAATTACATTGCATGTTCACATAACGCTACTTCTGTCGGCAGAGAGCGTCCACAGTTGGTGCTCTAGCATCAACAGTGAGAGCAGTGCACTGTGGGTAGCTATCCTGCTGTGCTACTCGCCACCTTCTGCAGCTAGGAGGGGTGGGAAGGCAGAGTGGATTGCAGTGCTCGGGCTCAATGTCCCGTGATGCAGTTTTCTCTGTCCCAGCATTCCAAGGGCTTCCGACTGTGTTTCGCAGCATTTTTCAATGGCCCCTGTTTACTGTGCACCCACCATCTCTGTCCGAAAGGATGGCTCCTGTCCTGCTCTCTACTGTTGCGGTGGCTGTTATGAACACATTGCGGACAGTCCTGCAGTATATCATGAGCTTCCAATCTGAATGGGAATCAGAGGTGCCTGCCCTGCTGTGTACCATGGAAAGAAATAACGTCAGATTACTTCTGACGTTCACAGAGCAGCTGAACATGAGGGACCGTCACTTTTGGGTTTGGAAAACAAGCACTGAGTGGTGGGATTGCATCATTATGCAGGTCTGGGATGATGAGCACTGGCTGCAGAATTTTCAGATGTGGAAAGCCACCTTCCTGGAACTGTGTGCAGAGCTCGCCCCAGCACTGTGGTGCAAGGAGTCCAAAATGAGAGCTGCCCTCTCAGTGGAGAAGCATGTGGCCATCGCTGTGTGGAAGCTGATGACTCCATATTGCTACTGGTCAGTCACAAATCAGCTTGGAGTCGGGAAGTTGACGGTTGAGGCTGCAGTAACGCAAGCATGCAGGGCCATTAATCACATCCTGCTGCACAGGACTGACTCTTGGCAATGTGCATGAAATAGTGGATGGCTTTGTGGCAATGGGATTCCCTATCTGCAGAGGGGTGATAGATGGCACGCATATTCCAATTTTGGCCCCAGTCCATCTTGTGATGGAGTACTTGTGAGGGCTACTTCTCTGTGGTACTGCAGGTGCTTCTGGGTCATCGTGGGCATTTCACTGACATTAACACTGAGCAGTCCGAGAAGGTACATGAAGCACACATCTTGCTGTATGCCTGTACAGAAAGTTCCAAACAGGGATTTTCTTTCAAGACCAGAAGATTCTAGTGGGGCATGTTGAAATCCCCATAGGGATCCTGGGAGACCTAGTGTATGCCTTACTCCCCTGGCTTATGAAGCCTTACATGGGAAACCTGGACAGCAGCAAGGAGCGCTTCAACAATAGGCTGAGCAGGTGCAGAATGACTGCTGAATGTGCCTTTGGTAGATTAAAAGCACACTGGTGCTGCCTTTATGGCAGGTTAGACCTAAATGAGGAAAATATTCCTGTGGTCATGGCAACCTGCTGTGCACTCCATAGTACTTGTAAGGCTAGGGGTGAAAAGTTACCCCCGGGGTAGAGTGTGAAGGTGGATCACCTGGCTGCTGAATTTGAGCAGCCAGATACTAGGGCTATTAGAGGGGCACAACGGGGAGCTATTCAAATCAGGGAGACTTTAAGGCAACATTTTGACAATGAACACTAGTAATGTGTCTTTCTATACAGCACTCTGCCATGCTTTGATAACTTGCCGCCTTGCATGAAAATTGTGATGATTTCAGAATGGGATTTCTAGTCAGCAAATGATCAAATTGCCACTACATATTACCACCAGCAGCAACCACTATGTGTAGGAGACAAATAAAGATTGGTTATCTTTCAGAGAGTTTGTTTTCATTAGATACCAATTAACAACACACACCAAAGGCTTGATGGGAAGGGAGATAAGAGGGCAGGTCAGTGTAGGCTCTCATAACTGCAGGTAAGGCTAGCTATCATTTTGGAAGCTGTCCGAAGGGGTGGAGTGAATGGGGTATTGAGACGTTCCGGGAAGTTGCAAGGAATGTGGGGGAGGAGTTTGGCGAGGGCATGGAAAGCAGTTCTGTATCAACTGCAGGGGTGGGGGGCAAGCATACATGTTTTCTGCCTGGAGCGTGATTAGGGACTTCAATATCTTTGTTTACTCCTCCATCACTTTTATCATCCACTCCTGGCCACTTACAATGCACTCCTCACTCTTCTTTCTGTCCTGCCTTTCTATTTTAAATGTTTCCTTCAGGGTCTCTCTCCACTCCCTGTGTTCTCATTTTTTCAGCCTCTGAGGATTGAAGCATGTCTCAGAACATGACTCTTACCTGCTCACTTCCTTATCTGGTGGAAGCACTCTGCCAATATGTTCCCCTAAAGGCCACATCTTCAGAAAGACAATAAACAATACACAGAAGCATGATTGTAAATGCAGGCACAGCATTGAATCATGATAGTAAAATACACCTCTTTTTACATATGAATAACTTTTTCACTGTTCCTTGGCAAGCACACATCTTGGCGAACATCCTGGTGAGTTCGGGGTAGGGGGTGCGGGTGGGCACTCAAGATGGGGCAAAGGGTCTAGGTGTTTTTTTAAAAGGATCACTGCAGGTGACGAGAGACAATATTGTAAATTTTGCCACCATTTTCCACAGGTGGGGAGTAATTGACGTTGATATCTCATTCCTGAGGGTAAGCAAGGATGCAAGGGTGCATCTCCTGCATGCATGTGGCTTCAGACCCAGCCCCTATGCTGCTCACCTGCCTGCCGCTTTGATCCCTGCATAAGTGATTGCTGATTGGTATGGGAAAGTTTTCTAAAATGGGGGAAGGAACAAATCAGCTCTGCCAAGAAAACTTCGTCAGAGGATTGGCGAATACCTCCAGGAAAGTTTCCTAGAGATCTCTTAGGAGGATTTCCATGAAATCTCAGTGTGCATTAACAGTTCTGCCACACTGCTTAGATGTACAAGGGATCATGGAGCACACGCAAACACAGCTAGTCTTGTACATTTCTATCCCTTCACCCACTTCTAGAATATACAGAGCAAAAGACAGATCTACCTCATATAACCAACCAGCATCAACTCAAAAAAATCACTTACCAGGGCTCTCCTATCATGCATGCCAGAGACAGACTGCTGGGACTGGCTAGACCCCTCTGGAGTGGAAAAGAGGTCCTGGCTTGCCATGCCACTGGATGACCCTGCCATGTACTTCACATTGTCCTCAAACTCAACCTCCTCATCAAGGACTTCATCCTCAGGATTGAGTCCACTGTCTGCTGCCTCCAGCCCTGCTGAAGTATCCATGGGCTCTTGGTGGTGGAGGTGGGGTCGCCTCCAAGGATGGCGTCCAGCTCCTTATGGAAGCAGCAGGTCTTTGGCACAGCACCAGAGTGACAGTTTGCCTCCCTTGCCTTCTGGTATGCCTGCCTCAGCTCCTTTATCGTCACATGGCACCGATGTGTGTCTCGTTTGTAACCCTTATCCGACAAACCATGAGAAATCTGACCATAGGTATCAAAGTTCCTACAGCTGGAGTGGAGCTGGGACTGTACAGCCTCCTCTCCCCACAGTGCCAGCAGATCCAACAACTCAGGTGTGCTCCAAGCGGGAGAGCATTTGCTGTGTGGTACATTTTGCCAGGGTGAGCTGGGAAGATGCGATGGGAACTCTCCACACCAAGCAAACAGAAAGTGGAATTTCAAAAATTCCCAGGCCTTTAATGGGGGGAAGAGAGGATACCTTTGTACCTGGGTCCAGGGCAACGGAATTCGAACTGCTGACCAGAGCGGTCAGGATGGGCATTGTGGGACACCTTCTGGCAGCCATTTACAGCAACCTAACCAAGCATGGTGTCTACACTAACACTTTGTCAATATAACTTTGCTGCAAAAAGCTCTATGCCTCTCATGAAGATGGTTTTATTTTGTCAGCAAAGCAGGAGCATTTTGTCAGCAAAAGAAGCATTGCAGTGTGTACATCTCCATTGCTCTGTTGATGAAACCTGAGTTTTGTCAACAAAACTGAGTAGTGTAGACAAGGCCTGAGAGAGAAGTGGTATACATCCCAGTTAGCTACTGACCCTGTGTGCTCTCAGGAGTCAGAGGCTATGGTGCATGAAGAGAAGTGCCATAGATCAGAGCATTCTTCCTGTTCTCATGAAAGAGAAACAGCTCCAAAGAGTCCTCACTGCTGAGACTATTCTCAGACCTTAGAGACCAAAACACATGGGTCACATCTCAGTTTCAAGTGCCTTGATTCCTCCAAAGCTAGTGACTCTGGTTTCACAGTCTTGGCACTAAGTGGTTGGGTTCCAAGGGTGCAATCTGCATGACCCCACTCTACAGCATGTGTTTGTGTGAGCTGACCTCCTCCTCCTGCTCCCTCTCTGTGCAGGTCAGTGAAGCTCCAAAAGTTACCCCTCTGAACACTTTGGGATATTAGTCACCTTCTGGTCCAAGAGCTCTAAGTGCCCATGATGGGGGGGCGGGTGGCGACGCATGGTCTGGGACCCCCACTGGTGCTGGGGGCAGGGGGGGTTGGCGGGGCTGGCAGGCTCCCTACCTGGCTCCTTGGGGCTCCCTGGAAGCGGCAACATGTCCCTTCCTCAGCTCCTAGCTCCGCGCGCTGCCCCGAGGGTTTGCAGCTCCCATTGCCTGGGAGCCGCAGCCAATGGGAGCTGCGGGGGCAGTGCCTGTGGGCAGAGGCAGCACGCAGAGCTAGGAGCTGAGGGAGGCACATGTCGCTGCTCCAAGGAGTGCCCCCAAGGTAAGTGCTGCATGGAGCCCTCACTCCCTCTCATGCCCCAACCCCCAGCTCGAGCCCCCTCCCACACGCACCCAAACTCCTGCTGCTCCTGGGGGATAGGGGCGCAGTGGCCCAAGTCTGCCTGATCAGTGGCTGGTGTGGCTGGCCCAGAGGCCACCTGAGCAACTCGGACGTCATCATGAATAGGTCGGAATATGAACAAGAGGCTGCTCGGCAGCTCTCCAACACCACTTTCTACAAGCCATTACCCTATGATCCCACTGAGAGTTACCAAAAGCAACTACAGCATTTGCTCAAGAAACTTCCTGAAAAAGCACAAGATCAAATCCGCACAGACACACCCCTGGAACCCCAACCTGGGATATTCTATCTACTACCTAAGATCCATAAACCTGGAAATCCTGGGCGCCCCATCATCTCAGGCATTGGCACCCTGACAGCAGGATTGTCTGGCTATGTAGACTCCTCCTCAGGCCCTACGCTACCAGCACTCCCAGCTACCTTCAAGACACCACTGACTTCCTGAGGAAACTACAATCCATCGGTGATCTTCCTGATAACATCATCCTGGTCACTATGGATGTAGAAGCCCTCTACAGCAACATTCCACACAAAGATGGACTACAAGCCATCAAGAACACTATCCCCTATAATGTCACGGCTAACCTGGTGGCTGAACTTTGTGACTTTGTCCTTACCCATAACTATTTTACATTTGGGGACAATGTATACCTTCAGATCAGCGGCACTGCTATGGGTACCCGCATGGTCCCACAGTATGCCAACATTTTTATGGCTGATTTAGAACAACGCTTCCTCAGCTCTCGTCCCCTAACGCCCCTATTCTACTTGCACTATATTGATGACATCTTCATCATCTGGACCCATGGAAAAGAAGCCCTTGAGGAATTCCACCATGATTTCAACAATTTCCATCCCACCATCAACCTCAGCCTAGTCCAGTCCACACAAGAGATCCACTTCCTGGACACTACAGTGCTAATAAACGATGGTCACATAAACACCACCCTATACCGGAAACCTACTGACCGCTATTCCTACCTACATGCCTCCAGCTTTCACCCTGACCACACCACACGATCCATCGTCTACAGCCAAGCTCTGCGATACAACCGCATTTGCTCCAACCCCTCAGACAGAGACAAACATCTACAAGATCTCTATCAAGCATTCTTACAACTACAATACCCACCTGCGAAAGTGAAGAAACAGATTGATAGAGCCAGAAGAGTTCCCAGAAGTCACCTACTACAGGACAGGCCTAACAAAGAAAATAACAGAACGCCACTAGCCGTCACCTTCAGCCCCCAACTAAAACCCCTCCAACGCATTATTAAGGATCTACAACCTATCCTGAAGGATGACCCAACACTCTCACAAATCTTGGGAGACAGGCCAGTCCTTGCCTACAGACAGCCCCCCAACCTGAAGCAAATACTCACCAACAACCACATACCACACAACAGAACCACTAACCCAGGAACCTATCCTTGCAACAAAGCCTGTTGCCAACTGTGCCCACATATCTATTCAGGGGACACCATCACAGGGCCTAATAACATCAGCCACACTATCAGAGGCTTGTTCACCTGCACATCCACCAATGTGATATATGCCATCATGTGCCAGCAATGCCCCTCTGCCAGTCTCTACGTAAAAGAATAAATGGACACAAATCAGATGTCAAGAATTATAACATTCATAAACCAGTCAGAGAACACTTCAATCTCTCTGGTCACGCAATTACAGACATGAAGGTCGCTATCTTACAACAAAAAAATTTCAAATCCAGACTCCAGCGAGAAACTGCTGAATTGGAATTCATTTGCAAATTGGATACTATTAATTTAGGCTTAAATAGAGACTGGGAGTGGCTAAGTCATTATGCAAGGTAGCCTATTTCCCCTTGTTTTTTCCTACCTCCCTCCCCCAGACGTTCTGGTTAAACTTGGATTTATGCTGGAAATGGCCCACCTTGATTATCATACACATTGTAAGGAGAGTGGTCAGTTTGGATAAGCTATTACCAGCAGGAGAGTGAGTTTGTGTGTGTGTGTTTTGGGCGGGGGGGTGAGAAAACCTGGATTTGTGCTGGAAATGACCCACCTTGATTTTCATACACATTGTAAGGAGAGTGGTCACTTTGGATAAGCTATTACCAGCAGGAGAGTGAGTTTGTGTGTTTGGTTTTTGGAAAAAGGCGGGGGGGGGGGAATGAGAAAACCTGGATTTGTGCTGGAAATGGCCCACCTTGATTATCATACACATTGTAAAGAGAGTGGTCACTTTGGATGGGCTATTACCAGCAGGAGAGTGGGGTGGGAGGAGGTATTGTTTCATGGTCTCTGTGTATATAATGTCTTCTGCAGTTTCCACAGTATGCATCCGATGAAGTGAGCTGTAGCTCACGAAAGCTTATGCTCAAATAAATTGGTTAGTCTCTAAGGTGCCACAAGTACTCCTTTTCTTTTTGCGAATACAGACTAACACGGCTGTTACTCTGAAACCTGACAGTACCTTAGATCACTTTTACTAAGTCCAAAGCATGTCTGAGGCATGTCTCTCTTGCAGACATGTGTAAGGCTGGAGTTTAACATTACACTCACCTTAGCAATGGAACCTGGGGCGCACTCTAGGAGAGCAGTTTTGCAATCTGTGTTTCATTGACAATGCTCAGTCCTTTTGAGGTTGTTACTGCTAATTAATCTCGTGGAGATGGCGATCTGTATGGACAATAATTAAGTAGATTATCAGTATGAACCCATGCTTCTTCGCTGCTTTGGAGACTCTACTGAATTCTAATACATAAGTGAGGTGAAGTTGGAGCCTTTTAAAACCTAGCATCAAATATTCCATTGTATGAAGAAGATTGTGTGGCCCCAAAGGTCACTGCTCTCCAGAATGTCAAGTCTCAGCACAGATGGTGCATTCTTTTTCCAGAGGTGAGGGATCTACTCAAACCAATTTACTGCTAATGCATGCAGTGCTGTTGTAGCCATGTCAGTCCCAGGATATTAGAGAGGCAAAGTGGGTGAGGTAATATCTTTTATTGGATCAACTACTATTGGTGAGAGACAAGTTTTTGAGCTTCCACAGAGTTAAAGAAGCTTGAAAGTTTGTTTCTCTCACCAACAGAAGCTGATCCAGTAAAAGATATTACCTCACCCACCTTGTCTCTCTAGTTACTGGTAAGTCATTTTTCTGATACTGTCAGTGATGCTGTGGTTCTTGCCACCTCCTAGCCTGATGCTGCCACAGGACAACATGGCTGGAGGAAATTGGACAAGGCTGAGACTCCTACACTGCACCGATCCCTGGCTGTGGGTTTTGGGCCCCTCAAGCACTTAGCAGCCAATATAAATTAGAGTAGCTCTCAGTAGTACAATTTCCACTGGGAGACTGTCCCTGTATACAGCAGCCCAAGGATGATGGATTATGCCTCCTTTGTATGTGGGCATGTGCATTCCCTCGCCTCCTAACCCAGGGCGTGTTCCTCTGTCATAGGCAAGGGTCTGGTGCATTATGGTTTAGAATTTGGGAGTACATTTTTGAAGCTGGGAGTAGAGCTTTTAGCAGTTTGACTCCCACTAAAGTCACTGGGAGCTTCACAGCTGACATACAAGCAGTGCTTCCAATAATTAAACCCTCCTTTAATACCTATTATTTGTGAGCTACTTTCATGGAGCTCACACTTTAGTTAACTTTGTGTCAGACACTAGGATTGTACCCTAAAGTACTCTTCAATAGGATATTTTCTGTATTACATTTTTTAAGTGTCATTCCTAACTCCCTTAGGGCTAGATCACTTACTCAGAAACACAGGGGAGTAATTCCTCCTTTATTCAGCCCTGATCACATTAAGATTCCAGCCAAGAAGGGTGAGGGGAATGGCAGTGGCTGCTTCCCACTGCAAGCATTAGGGTTGGAGAAGACCTGGCTTTGCAGTTAATTGGCCCGAGATGCTGTCCAAGAGCGCAGCGGGAAACTATGCCACGAAAAGGGCTGAAGCAACTTGCTTCCTGCCCAGCGCACGGGGGAGCAGGAAAGGACTTGAGACTCTCCATCACAATTTGTTCCCTACTTACTCTAGGAACAACACAACTAAATGTTGCCTCAGGAAAGTCTATAATGGTAAAATGTACCTCATAGGTTGTGGTATAATCCATTCAGCATTACCTAAAATTTAATGATAGAGCCACTACTGGGACAGAACATTCCCTTCCAGCACTCCAGCTCTTGAATTATGGCCCCACCCTACTTTCTAACGCTGCTATAGACTGTCCCTTTGGACAACAGATCTCCTGTGACACATGTGCATGCAGTCACTTGCTATGGTGTGAACATTCACATTTAATTGTAGGCTAAAGAGAGGATGAAAACATCACCTCTCAGTGTACACCCAACACAGCAACTCTCCTGTGTCTTTTGAGTTGATGGCTACAAGGGAACCAACAATCCGCATAGTATCTGCAGTGCCTTGGGTGTGTGCATTGCAGGTCAAGTGGAGCCATCCATTGTCACCACAGCTCTGAGTATTCACTTTCTTGCCACCAGAAATGCTTTTAATTATTCATTTATATTGCACCTCTCTCTGATATTTAGGTGCATGCAACAAAACTTACTACAAGCAACCATTGCCGTCTATTGTCACCACACATACCTAGCTACCTCCAACTCCTACACTCATGGACAAGATAAATAGCCCTATCTGTTGGAACATATTAAGTAAAACTGAGGGCAGGATGCTCAGCTTGTGTAAATTGGTGTAGCATCATTGAAAGCAACAGAGTAAATCAGTTACAGCCCCTGGGAATTTGGTCTAGAGTGAATTAATTCCTCTTTTGCGCTATCCTAAAAGTTACCCAAATTGGATTCTACATGGCATCAAAGAATGATTGCCAGTGCAGGGCTTCTCCAGTGAGGGTACCATGCCATTGACCTCAGGAAGCTCACCACTAGGGACAACAGGAAGAGCATTCCAGTTGGCTGTGACTTCTGCAATGGAGTAGGAGGAGAGAATCTCAGTTTCTGAGATTGCCAAATCTCAGAGAATCCAGGGCTTTATCAATAAATAACCAGCCTTGTGAACTGAAACTAGAAGTGAATTGAGGAGCAGAACACAGCACAGGTGTTGTGTTCATGTTAGCCCATCCTATAAAAGACAGGCAGACATATTCTACACTATCTGAAGCTTCCTGTT
Organism: Eretmochelys imbricata; assembly: GCF_965152235.1. Taxonomy (NCBI): domain Eukaryota; kingdom Metazoa; phylum Chordata; order Testudines; family Cheloniidae; genus Eretmochelys; species Eretmochelys imbricata. Next base: position 251,212,508 of record NC_135573.1, read on the forward strand.
GGAAGTCCAGTATGGAGGTACCAAAAGCACAGATATCTGTGGATCTTGGAGCTATCCATTTCCAAGACAAAAGGCCAGACCCTGTGGGCTAGCCAAAAATATTAACAGGACAAGCTGGAGCCAGCTACTGTGCACAGCTGATACTCCTTATCATACCTTAGCCACAACCATCTCACCCCATCTGCCATTGAGATCTTTATGCGGGAATTTTGCTTTGCACCTAATGGAATATTTTTCACACAGCCCAGTTGCACAAATAAGATTTGCAGACATACAGTTACCCAGTTTCACCACCACCACTTTTCTGAGCAAAGCATCCTGTCTTTATCAGTCTTGTGCTCTTCATTATCATTCTGTGGTCTGTTATCATTCTGTGGTGTATCAAGAAAATCATCATAGAAGTCCACATTTCCCTCCTTTCTGGTCAATTCCAGCAAGTGGAACTACAGTGGGGTCATCATACCTATATATATTCAACACCCATTTGTTCATTGCCTCACTTTCCAGACTACTGACAACTTCACATCTGCTTCAGCTTTTCTCCAATGGTGAGACACACCCATACTGTTCATTGCTGGATTATCTGCCCCATTCAGACTACGTGCTGCCCCCTCCCTCAGCACAGGAGCTCTAATATCTTGTGTGATCTGCCGCCAGTCCCAGATACTTGAATTAAGACTTCTGCTGTGGATACTCCCAGCTGTGGGGCAGGATGCACTGACACCTACTTTGCATTCCATGTGTAACCACCCCTAAAAACCCAAGGGGAAGGGTGTATCACAGTATGGTTATTCTGGAGCTCATGCATGGAGCAGCATCCCATAAATATCAGCAAGGCCACCTCATTGTTCTCTTCAAATTCCAGTTTAGAACTCTCCTCTTCCATGATGCCTACAAAAACCCCACTGATATACAGCTGGTGTGCTGTGACCACAGCTTATCATGCTGACCAGTTTTGTCCCATTGTTATGTTGCACTCCCTCAGTCTGTTGTACGCACATGCATCTTGTTTTACACTTAAATTGTAAGCTCTTCAGGGCAAGGACCTCTTTGTACAGCACCTCGACTCTTGCTGTCCATTTCCCCCTTCATTTGAATCGTTTGATGCTACCGTTCCCCTTTTGTCACAAGTATTGGCAATATTGAGCTAGCTCCCCATGCCATTTGTCCTCAGATATGTCCAACATTTGAAGACAAGCCACCTTTGCGATCTTCTGAACTACAGCCCACAGCATAGATTTTGTCATTCTTCTTTTCTCAGTCATTGGAGCTGGAGCTATGACTTCTTTAGTGGACAGGCTGTTACTTCTTCCTTCAGCTTCTTCTTGCTGGATTGTGGCTGTTGGTTACTGCACCTTGGGAATCCTGGGCAGGCCCAGCAGCCATCCCACACCAGTCTCCATGGTAACCACCCGCACTCACTCAAGTGAAGTGATGCTGAACTTGCTCCCTCAGCAGTGACGTTGGCCACTTTAGGGGCTCTAAACCATCTGTTCCACCCTTACAACTTGTTTTCCAATCTGCGCTCTGTTCTGACAGAAACCCTGTAAGTGCTGCTTCTGCTATTTTTGTACTTTCATAGACTGCGTCATTTAGTGTAAGGGACAATTCTGCACTTGCAGGGAGATGGATGATCTAATAGGTCCAGTATTCTTTTCTACGTCTAATTTCTCTGGTGATAACGTTGATTCTCCGAGAGCAACCTCTAGGAATTTATCCTCACCCTCAGGCTCTTTGTAACTCCCAGGCCACCCCTTCTGCCTAGGTGGAGGCGTGCTTTTTTGGTAGTCTGCTCAGTTGGTGGCATTGAAAACCAATCATGCTAGGACATAGTAAGGCTTGTTCTTCTGCAGATGGAAGCAGGTACTAGAGCAACAGAATTTAAAAATAATCATCAAAAGCTAGCATTGGTCTGGGACTCAGGAGACGTCTAGTCATTTCCCAGCTCTGCCACAGACCTCCTGGGTGACCTCAGGCAAGCCACTTAACTTTTCTGTGCCTTAATTTCCCCCTCCGCGAAATGGAGATAATAGTTATTCCCTACCTCATAAGGATGGTGTGTGGATAAATCCTTTGATGTTTTCAAGCTACTCAAATACTACAGTGATATGAGCCACATAAGGACTTAGATAGATAGGTAGAAGGTTTTTCCTCATATAGGTGAAAACAGACATTGCAGCTGCATGATTTGAAATTAATTGTCAGAAAAATCTCTCATCTTAGTATATTTTCAGTAAGAAGAAATAGCCTTAGAGTCCAGTCCTGAACCACATATGCACATAAGTAACTTTATCCTGAATACAAAGAGAATATTTGTGTGAGGGAAGTTACCTATGTGAATATGGGGATGAGGATTGTGCACTTATGGAGAAATTTCCAAAAGTGCCTAAATGAATTAGGAACACAAATTGACTTTCAATGCAACTTGTGTTCCTAAATCACTTAGGTACTTAGGAGAATCCAACCCTTCGACATTTGTGTCATTTACTCACCCATCACATTTTTCAACTGAGTGAGGGATTTCAACGTTTTACAAAAACTAAAACTAAACCAAATGCCAACATGTTGGTATTTTGATTATAGAAAGGCTGATTTTTCCATATTTTTGCTGTGATTTTATTATTCGTGCAAATTAAAAACTGCATCTGCTAAATGTCATGTAATCATCAGTACCTCCTATGTGAATCCTTGGCAAACATACTGTCATTTCATTCCTACCTTTCTTGTACCAGAAATAAAAGGTAAAATGGAAACATTAGAGGCATTAGCCATGGTGTTACTTCAACCTCTCTACTGGTATTTCTTTTACAGGTAAGATTTTTATCCAGACCAGGGAATGGAGCCCTTCAGCGCCACAGACTACAGCCAGAATCTGAATAGGGCTTTATATTCAGTTGCCATATGATGCCAAAACTGAGTGAAATAAAAGAAAAGTTGTGAAGGACTGAAAGTCAATCATGAGGTAGCCCACATGACACTGATTCTCTGTGACAGAACTCCAGACACGAGTGGAGAAATGCAAGAAGAACAAATGGCAGAAAAAATGCCAAAAATGCAGAGGAAAATCTCACCAAAGAATAACTCAAAACAGCGAATTGTTGGTACGTGTCTCAGCCAATGACTAGCAGCCGAAATGCTGAAAGGCAACTGAGGAATTACAGGCAGCAGAGAGAGAGAGAAAAAAAATCATCCAAGCGTTAAGTAGCAAACAGTCCAAACAATTGTCACGACAAGAGGAAATGAATCTCAGCCCTGCTAAAGGTTGACTATCAAGAATGAACAAATAAATGTCCAAAGTCTACCGGCACAAAAGGGAGCTCACAGAAAACTGCAGGGTGAAACTCCCAAGGATAAAGGAGTGAGAGCTGGTATTAAAACAGCGAGGCCAGGAAGATTAAAAAAGTGAAAATGTAGAAAGCTGGTATTAAACTCATTAGGCCAGATCATCAACTGGTGTAAACTGGCGTAACTTCATTGAATCCAATGGAGCTAATCCAATTTACACCAACTGAGAAACTAGATCATCAATTTAAAATTGACCAAATCAAGTAAAACAAATCATAACAAACCCAATAAATTTCAAACTAATGTAAAAAAAAAACCAGCAAGAATGCAAGCAGTCAGAAGACAAGAACAGCGATCAAAGAAATATTCTGAACCTGCCTTTCTAAAATGCCTACCTTCAAAGGGAGTTCCCCGCATCCTAGTATCTTAGTCCCACCATCAGGCGTGGAGGGTTTTAGAGGCTCCAGAACAAAAGAGCTAAAAAGGTAACAGTAAATATATGTGCATAAAGGAGAAAACATAAGAACAGAAATGATCATCAAAAATAGTTGTTAAAGCAGCGGTCACAAAATTAATGGGATGCTCTACAATCCAAACACAATTCAGATTGTTGTTTCTGCCACTTTTATTTGAACAAATTCATCTTATTTCAACTGAAACAGATTAATCCGAATAGAACAGAAATGAAAACTTGATTCCATAAATACAAGCCATTAGTTCTAAAAATTCAAGACCTCAACGTTTCTAAATGTGTATATGTGTGCATGTGTATGTGTATACATACTAAAAATCAAGCCATCAGGAAATTCGCATCTAGAAGTGCCAATATTATCAGCTTTGAGACGAGTATCACAGTTCATTAGTAACTTCAAGACAGATCCTGGGCTTGTGTAACAACACTGAAATCAATAGACGTCACTGATTTACATCAGCTGTGGATCTGGCCTTTGATTTCAAAAGTGGAGTAATATGATCCACTAATGTAAAATGTGTAAGAACTATGGCCACAGCACTTTGTATCGAGAGCAGTCTTTTTAGCATGCTTGCGGGAATATAAAGAATTAATCAGTGTTGAAAATAATAAAAGTATTAATATCTCCTTGTCCTTTCTAAACAACAGTCTTTAATCCAGCAATATAATGACGATGGTAAAAGCAGCTTTGGTAGCAGAAGCAAAATGTCTGTCCAACGGACAGCAGAAAATCTGTCGACAAGTAAATGCCAGCAGAGTAAATTTATATTACCAAAAGGTATTGTTCAAAGTAAGAACAGGCAAGTCTTAAAAAACAAAATCCATATATGGTACACATTCTATTTTTTTTAAAAAAGCAGCAGACTGGAGAGGAGGAATACTGTACAAGCCACCAGAGCGAGAAGAAGCAGGGGGAATCTTATAAGAAGCCATAATTAAGCTGCAAAAGCTACAGTTCTTCTGAAAACGAAAAACAGAGAGGATAAGAAAGAGCCAACGTGGCTTCATAAAGGACTGCTCAAAGATCTGAGGCTTTTAATTTTTTTTAATTAAAAAAAAGCTGTACTTGAAATGGTAAGGCAAGAGGGGGCGTGGAAGGAAATCAAACTAGCATATTCAGGTTTGGTTAAGGATTATAGGAAAATAATAAAGGTAGGGGGAAAGAAAAGTTAAAAGCTAGCCAAAGAGGTTAAAAATGGCTTTTAAACTCATATCAAAGAAAAAGAAATTCTGGAGAGACATTAGGCCATTAATTAATAAGGAGAGGAATTAAGTTAATGGTGACTCAAAAATGGCTGAGCCACTGAACTTCTTTTTAAAATCTGTCTAATAAGAAAAGGGAAAGAAGTCTGGATAATTGAAGTTGGAAGGAATGAAGACCTAGTAAAATAATTAATATCAAAGAAAAGAACACTTGGAAACTTTTAAATCTAGTTATTTATTCAAGTAATTTTTCCTTTTTGTTTGTTTGGGGTTTTTTAAGATTATCAGAGATGTTTGCATTTATATGAAATATATTCATTATTAAAATTTGCCAAGAAAACTCTGAGTTCTTTGTGTGTTGTGTATTGTTCGTGAGCACTTTATTGCAAGTATTCACTGCTCAAAATTCCAGCTGTGCTAGTTAGTTTTCAGTGAACACTTAGAAATATAAAATTTGACCTATTACCTGACTGAATGAGCGTAACTCTTAGAATCAGGCCGCCAATGTGTATACTCACATTTACGCTCACTTTTGCTTTCCTAGAATACTCACTCATATATGCCTAAAATTTGCTGTTTCATAAATATTCCTACAAGCAAACGTATTCACTGGAATATGTGCAGAAAGTGAACACGGTTGAAGTGGATTCATTTAAAAATTTGAATAGGTATTCACAGATGAAAGTGCAGTTTTGGAAAATGTGAACATATAGAAGTTAGCAATCTGGATTGCATTCCTCTCCTATGGTGATAATGGAATTAGCTAACAAATCTCCAAAACGTTAACAATTATAGGGAGAACTGAGGATCTCCTAGAAAATTAGAAAAAAATTAATGTGTTACCAACATTGACAAAAAGAAAAGAACGGTCCTCATAATTGTCATCCAGTAAGCTTACTTTCTATACTGTATCTGTCAAAATAATCATATAATGGAACAAATATTAAAAGAAAAACACTACTAAAGGCATGTTTATAAAAGGAAATTGACCAGAATAGATATTGTGGAGTAAACTATTCTTCAGCAGCTATTCCAGAATAGCTCCACTTGTAAACACACTCTTCCAGAATAAAAGTAATTTTATTCTGGAATGATTAGTATGCTCTGTGAGTGAGATAATTATTCTGGAATAAAATGATTTTTATACTGGAATACAGTGCCCACACAGACAGCTATTCCAGAATACCTATTGTGAATTGGTTTATTCCACAATAGCTATTCTGATCAATTTTACTGTGTTATCAAGCCCTTAGAGCCTGATCCAATGTCAATGAGAGTCAATGGGAGTCTTTTCAGCTGCTTCAATGGGTGCAGAATCAGGCACTTACCAGACAATATTACAAATAAGCAGCATGGATTTACGAAGAACAAATCTTGACAGGCAAACCTGGTTTCCTTTTGGTAGCATTAAAAATTAGTGAATTAAAGTATCACCATCAAAGTAGACGGGTTTACTTGCATGAATAAGTGTTCACCAACACAACTATGGGCTGCACAACTGGGCCCTTGGATTTTAGCAGAACATTTACTGCAGCCTCTCAAAAATATTACTCTTAAAATTAATTCAGATTAACTTGGCAATAAAAAATGCATGGGAAAATTATTGTTAACAATGAGAAGTGATGAATGGCAATGTACTAGGGTTGCCAACTTTGGCTGGCCATATTCCTGGAGGTTTCATCACATGACATAATCTTTAGTTAAAGATTTTTAATTTCTGGAGACTCCAGGACAATCCTGGAGTACTGGCAACCCTACAATGTACTGGATGGGGAGAAATGTTGAGTGGCGAATTAAAGGATTGATGTTAGGTCGTGATTTAGGCCCAGTCTTCCAATTTACAATGTGCAGGTGAACCCCTGTACTTACACAGAAGTCCACTGACAGCACAGGGGCTCTGTAAAAGCACAGGGTGCCTCCTTCAACTGGTAAATTGCAGAATAGAGGCCTTAAGCCCCAGTTCAACACAGCACTTGAACACATGCTTTACTTTAGTCATCCTTATTCAGCAAGTCACTTAAGACTTAAGCATATGCTCAAACACTTTGCTGAATCAGGACCTATTTACCATCTGCATTAATGACCCAAAAGAGGAAGTAAATACCATGTTGATGAAATTTGCAAATAAAACTAAGTTAGGAGGACTTCCAAACACCACTGAGGACAGAGAAATAATGGAAAGGGATGCAAAGAGACTGGAAATATGAATGGAAAATAAAAATAAGATTCACCTTGGATGATAGAAGCAACTACATTTGTGGAAAAGCTATCTAAAAGCCAGATAGTCAATCCGTTATAAAAACCCAAAGAACAGTAATGCTGGCAGAGATTTAGGGATAATAGTAGAGAGTAAATTAGACATGAGTTTGCCTTGAGAAAAAGGTCAATTTGATCTTGGACTGAAGATATCACATCACAGATCATGGAGGTAACAAACCCTCGGTGTATGGCTCTGCTGCAATGGCACCTTTGGTATTTAATTATGACACCACATAAAAAGATAGTGACAGTCTGAAAATTATTAAGAGAAAAGCAATAAAAATAATTCAGAGTCTGGCAGGACTGATTAGTGAACAGAGGTAGATTAAGATGTATCCAGACCCCTGGTCGGGAAGGTGCCCAGGGACCTACAAAGCCTGGATCTGTGGCTCCATGAAGGGCCCCCACAAATAGAGACATGCGGGGCCAGGGAAGTATGAGTTGGATGAGACAGGATGGCCGCATACTTGATCCCTGGACCTGTCTGTCCTTTGCTGTTTTCCCTCTCATTTGCACAGGGCACACTATGCCATGCCCAATGAGGACCCATCTGAAATGGTCCATAACGCATAGCATGGTAGCATGTTCACCTGCAATAGGAGAACAGGAAAGGATAAGCAGAAGATATCTGCAACAACTCAAACACCAAGGCAGCAGGGTCAGACAGAATTACATGCCGTTATCACTCATACCCTGACCAGAAAAGACAAGAGACAACTGAGTGGGAGGGCAAAGCAGGGGAGAAGTCTGAGGCATCTTGTCTAGTGTTTGTGGAGATGGGATGGGGTGGGGGTGGGTGTCAAATGAGGCCTGGTTTGGGTTTTGAAAGGGAACAAATTTAGGGTGCGTCTTCACTGAAGAGTGAACTTGGGCAATTGGCACATGGATCTGAGTACCTTGCCAAGGCCGGATCTGAGCAGACACACTACAAAACCCAACCGGAGTTACTGTAACCTCACTGGTGCTGCACTCTCCTGTCTGTGTCTTTATGATTTCTGGAAGCATATCCCATGGTTCTTTGTGCTGCAGTAAACTGAGCTGCTCTATGAGTCTTTCTCAGTGAACTGTGGGAGAAGTTGCCTAGCCTTCTGGGCACAGGAGCAGGAGGGGTCTTGTGGGAAGGCAGTGGAGGACTAATCAGCACTTGAGTGCTTGAGCTGATGTCCTCACTGCAAACTGGTTGAGTGAACGCCTCCATTGGTTTTACCCTACAGAGCCAGAAAAGCCAGCTGCCAGGGTTGAAAGCACCACCAAACTCAGGTCAGAAGTTTGGGGGAGGAGGGGTAGAAAGGGGCGAGGGGTTGGGTCCCCACTGGAGTAACAGTTAACACCATAGTGAAAACATCCCCAGAGGGGTCATTGAGTGTATGTGTGAGTGAAGGGGAGAAGAGAAGACAGACAGAGAGATGGAGCAAATGTGAATGCAGACGGGGGATCATGGGTGTAATTTTAAGGGAGGCATTTCCCCCCACCTTACCCCAATTTTCAGACCCCTTGCAGGGGAAGAAGGGAGGAAGCAGAGCCAGAGCAGGCGTCTGAGGCTGCTGCTCTGTCCAGCTGCGCTCGGGGCTCTGCCACTCTTCCACGGAACAGCTGGTTGACTGACAGCTGGGCAGGGAGGTGGAAGGTGCAATGCAGCCTCCTGCATTAGGGACTACTCTACCTCCCCAAACTGGGCAGGTGGCTCAGCTCTCCCCTCCCGCACCAGCTCTGAGGGCTGAGCAGGGGGTAATCTCCCCAAACTGGCTAGGGCTGGCCCACAGGGGAGACAAACTGCCAGACTTCTGCCCAGCAGCTCCAGCCCCATCCCCTACCATGAAACAGGATCAAACATGGGGGAAGGGAGTGAGGGGGACAGACACCAGCAGGGTGGGACATGGGTCTGGGCTGAGAGGGGTTGTTGCTGAGGGAGCTGGAACTGTGCTGGCAGTAGGAAACCATGGGGAGCGGGATGAGGGGATCATAGCTCAGGGTGGGACCAGCACAGGGCTGGGCGGGACTATAGCTCAGGGTGGGATGGGGCCAGGGCTTGAGGGGACCAGAGCTCAGGGTGGGACTGGAGCAGGGCTGAGGGGACCAGAGCTCAGGGTGGGACTGGTGCAGGATTGGGGGGCACCAGAGCTCAGGGTGGGACTGGCACAGGGCTGGCGGGAGGGAGACTGGAGCTGAGGTGGGGGGACATAGGCCCAAGGAGGCCTTACAGGATGAAAGAGACACACAAAAGCTTCTGAGGAAGCAAGCTGGGCAGGACACAAGCTCTGGGAGAGCTTTGATGAGAGGTGTCAGGGGACTGAAAGGTGTTTGGAAGAAGGGAGGGGGGACTGGACACTTTGAGAGGAGGAGGTTTGGGTAGAAGAAGGGATTCAGAGCCTTATGTGTGAGGTAGTGGGGAAAAGGAGACATACTGCTGGGGGCCACAGGGTGTGTGTGGAGGAACTCATTGTTTTGTGAGGGTCTGTCTATCTCCCCCAACTTTGCTGTCAAAATGGCTCTACTTTAGAGGTTCAGGGGAGAGTATATGGAGAGAGAGAAGGAAGGATTGGGGGAAGTGAATGGGGTGAGGACTGTAAACACCATGTGTGAAGAGTGAGATGAAGAGAGCGAGTCAGACAGAGGGAGGGAAAGATTTGGGAATGGGCAAGTAATTGAAGGAATGGGGACGGAGAAGAGAGTGTGGGAGAGTGGGGTGGAAGAACAAAAGACTCCCAGCAAGAGAGGATCCCAACAGCCTGCCCCCAACTTAGCTCACGGGACAGTTTAATGTTGGGCCTAGATTTGGAAGGAAACTGGCATGAAGGCTGGAAAGGTAAGTTATTGCCATTGCTTCCTTTTCATCAACATTAGTGTGCATGGAGGAAAAGGGATTGAAGAGGAAGAGTTGAGGGTGGGGAGTCCATCTAAGAGGAAGTATCTATTATGGGGGTGCTTCAATTTTAGGGGGGGAGCACAAAATATTAGGAATCCAGACCCTGCAGCACCTTACTTCACTACTACTCATAAGGATAGATTTAAAGGTTCAACATGGAGAAACAGTGACTAAGTGGGGCCATGATAAGAGCTCAGATACCACTTCAGTGATGGGTGCGTTAGAAAGAGCTCAGCTAGATAGATGGGTCTGCAGGTATTTGGAGGGTCTAAACATCAGTGAGGAAAGGACAATGCAAGATGCGCAATTCTGAACAATGGAATTTCAGTGAAAAATTTAGATCTAGTATCTGGAAAGCTTGCTAAACAGAGCTCTATTAGACTGTTGAATAGTTTGCTAAAGGAAGTGGTGAAAACCACATCACTGAACACATATGAAAAATACAAGTACTGAATTAAGCACTGGAGGGAAATACACCATAATGAGCAATTCTGCATTGGCAGGGGAATGGACAGCATACTGTAAGGCATCATTAGAACATAAGAGTGGCCATACTGGGTCAGACCAAAGGTCCATCTAGACCAATATTCTGTCTTCCAACAGTGGCCAATGCCAGGTGCTTCAGAGGGAATGAACAGAGCAGGTAATCATCAAACGATCCATCCCATCTCCCATTCCCAGCTTCTGGCAAACAGAGGCTAGGGACATCATCCTGAATTGACCTGAATCTGTGATGTGATGCAGATTTTTATTCATGTACCATTTGTTCCTTTTATTCAAAAGATTGTGTGTTTGTTTCAATATAACATGGATAACCAAGAAACCTTGTTCTGTTTTTGCTATGTAGGTAGGGAGTGTAGTTTAATGAACAAAGCAAGGGGTGAGGAGTTCTGTACTCATGTGCATCACAGATGGACACAGCCAAACATCTTTCCCCCTCATATTCAGAGATTGTTTTGCATCAGTGCTTGAGGCAGGATTCAGAATATTGATTCACATCCACTTTCTCAGAATTTTCCTGTGCTTAGAGCATTTTTAAACTTGAATTCATTTTTTACAGCTGTCAGTGACTGATTCTTTAATAGTAGATTTCACTGGGTATGTTCTCTGAGTAAGGAGTAGAGCACATTGAGAAGAGCTGCAAACTTATCCCCCTCAAAATTCAGTTTTTCCTGAAAGTATTTTATAAAAATTTTGAATTTTTAAAAAAACCTTGACAAGTTTAGTAAGGAATATGGAAGGTGCTTCTTTGACTGAAAGTCTGGTTTCAGTTTAGTAAGTTAGTGTACACATCAAATACCAAATGGAAAAAACTTCCATTGATGTCAATGAGTTAAATATGGGAACAAATATGGGGGAAGAGATCCAGAATACTGCATCTCAATGGTACTTTATTCCCTTATTTTAATTAGTAAATGATAATGGAATATGATAATTAAAATAAATACAGTAGGGTAGTCAAGCTTCATCTTCAGAGCACTGTTTGCAGGGGTTCTTTCAATCTGGCTTCACGGTCAGCTGATCACACTTTCCCAATTAATCCTTCACCTTGGCAGGTTCCACAAACAGCCTTTTCTGCTGACATTGAGTAAGAGGGGCATCTTTCCTCACCCATACTGCAAGGCTCCTGGTCCCAAGGCCTTAAAGAAACAGCGAATAACTTTCTCACAGACACTACGTACTTCTGGAACCTCTTCCTTTCTTCTAATACCTCTTATTTCCTAGGTCTTTGTATACTTCAAAATAACTCCCAGAACCTTAAAAGGCCATGCCACGTGCCTGGCTGACTGATTGTCACCATTATCCTTAAGGGACACTGTGATGCTCTGTACCTTGTGGGAACACCCTACACCCCCATGTTCATCTTTATGAAATGATTGTGTGGTATCCAATGCAAAGTTTGTCATGTTGGGTGTCTTTGGAAGGTTCACAATGCACTGAGCATGGTTGTTATAGTGATGTTCTAGTAATTGTTACAGTAATGTTATAGGTTATTATTACATGTATTTGGTTATGAGGCTGAAAATGTATCCTCATGGCTTAAAATAAGCCCAGGCAAAAACTCTCCAGGAGCAGAAAGGCAGTTCACGTCTCATCAGGGCAGGTATGAGACAAACCCAGCCCAGCCTCACAGGAACAAGGGACGTTGGCCTAGGAAGCAACAAAAAAATCTGTTCGAGTGAGTCACCCTTCCTTTCTTTGGTCAGTATGGGACTGTGATGAAGCAATGCTCACCAGACTCTGAAGCGGTCGGGGGGGGGGGGGCAAAGCTAAGAGGGAAGAAAGAACATGATAAAAGGGAGAGACATTTACCATGCTCCCTCCACCTACATCTACAGACATCACCACCAAGCAATGGAAGCACTGATCAAAGGGGAGAGCCTGGTTGAAGAGTAAGCAGCCAGCATGTGGTGAGAAGCATCTAAGTTTGTAAGTTTGACATGCATCCAACGAAGTGGGTATTCACCCACGAAAGCTTAGGCTCCAATACGTCTGTTAGTCTATAAGGTGCCACAGGACACTTTGCTGCTTTTACAGATCCAGACTAACATGGCTACCCCTCTGATACTTAAGTTTGTAAGGACATTGAAAGTGTTAAGATCAGCTTAGAATGTGTTTTGCTTTTATTTCATTTGACTAAATCTGACTTGTTATGCTGTGACTTGTAATCACTTAAAATCTATCTTTATAGTTAATAAATTTGTTTGTTTATTCTACCTGAAGCAGTGCGTTTGGTTTGAAACCTGTAAGAGACTCCCCTTGGGATAACAAGCCTGGTACATATCAATTTCTTTGTTAAATTGACAAACTCATATAAGCTTGCAGCATCCAGCAGGCATAACTGGACACTGCAAGACAGAGGTTCCTAGAGTTGTGTCTGGGACCGGAGATACTGTCTATGTCATTTAGTTTCAACTAGCTGGGAGCAGCTTACATGCCAGAGGCTGTGCGTGAACAGCCCAGGAGTGTGGGTTCTCACAGCAGAGCAGGGTAAGTCTGGCTCCCAGTGTCAAGGATTGGAGAGACCTAGCAGATCACTGGTCCGGATAACACCAGAGGGGAATGTCACAGGCACACTACCCCATCACAGCATACATGGTGCTTTAAAGCTAAATTAAAGAGACAGTGAAATCCTAGCCCTGTTGAAATCAATGGGAGTTTTGCTATTGACTTCAATAGACCCAGAATTTCACCCACAGTCCCTGCCCCCAAGGACAATCTGTGGGCTTTATCCTACAGTGCTTACCCACACAAGAGTTCTCTTCTATTCAAGTTCTTATACCACCCTTGTTGCCATAGTATCTTAGGCCCAGATCCACAGAGGGAAGGTCCTCTCATGGACTGGTAACTGGTTAAAAGATAGGAAACAAAGGGTCGGAATAAATGGTCAGTTTTCAATGTAACCCTTCTGCCAGGTGGAGCCAGCAGCAACAAAGGTTGGGTTCAGTATCTAGGAGTTCCTTTTTATCAAAACAACACAAAACCGGCTCGAGCCCCCACCCAGTGACCTCGGACAATTACTCACCCCCCTTGGGTGCCTCTATCACTGCTTGGGATCCACAACAAGGAAGCTCTCCCCTGAAGTCAGGCAGCTTAGGCACCTAAGCCGTTTCTTGTGAGAATGAGTTAGGTGCCTGCCTCTCGCCACACAAAATGGCTGGAAAAGGCGGTGATGATGCCCACCTTGTAACTTTTAGCCCAGTGGTTAGAACACTCACCTGGGATGTGGGAGACCCCTGTTCCCAAAGGAGGGAATTGAATCCAAGTTTCCCACATTACAGGTGAGTGCTTTAACCACTGGACTAAAAGTTACAAGGTTGGCACCTACTCCTCCAGCCACATTTTGAATGGGACCTGTTCTGGTATACTACCTCTGAGCCTACCTACTGACTTGGGCTCTAAAGGCAAGATAGGTGCTCCTCTGCCTATCTTCCCCCAGTTTGTGGATCACACTGAGGCTTAGCTTGGCAACTGTGCACATGCCTAGAGGCAGAAATTTAGGTGCCGAGGAACTTTTACCCTGAAAACTTTGGCACAGAGTGAATTTAGATGCCTACAGGATTAGGTGGTAGCTGAGCTGGAGTTTTGTGGATTGCAGTGGAGCTTAAAACTGCAATTTGGGTGCCAAAGTTGCTTTGTGGGTCTGGGCCTTAGTGCCTTCCAATAGTGCATTAAACAACATGACTAATGTTTGCCATGTGTGGTGTGTTCTTTCTCTCCTCCTCTCCCTGGAGGGAGGGGAGGGAGATGTAGGGTTTTGTTTTGGTAATGTTTTCTTTGTTTAAAATGTACATGCTGCTATGTGTTTGTGTTAGAGAAGGCAAAGACGGTGCGTGTTGCTGTTGGAGAAGAAGGTGGTGAGATTTGCCATGGCCCTTAGTTCCAGTAGGAGTTCTTTCCACTGTGTCAGACTAGCCACCAAGAAAGCTCTGTCTCTCACATGGATAAGCGTTTCCCTGACGATAGAAAGTTCTATTGTGTGCAAGGAACAGAGCTGTTGATCACAATCCTCATCCTGGAGCTTTAGGTGATCTTTTAGATATGCTGTACCCAGGCCACTTGAAGATACAGACTGGGACTGCAGTCATCAGTAGTCCAATGGAATTAATACAAGAGTAAATGTTGCAGGATCAAGCCCTAAGTTAAGTAAAATATGGCACAAGGAGGCATGACAACCGACAAAGGTTGTGGTTAATGGTAGGCAGATATACACAATAGAAGGTCATGAGGTTACTTGTTTTTCCACTGTATGTATCATGTTAGTTCTGTTTAACAAATGTAATTGATTGATTTTCCTATTTTTAGAAACTCATTTTATTATATTGACATGAGAATGGGACTGACGATGGAAGGAGAGAGTCAGAAAAAATGTGCCGAGAAAGCTGAAAGACATGTGTTTCACTCTATACTATTAAACAGGAAGTAATATATTAATATATGGACACAAATCAGACATCAAGAATTATAACATTCAAAAACCAGTCGGAGAACACTTCGACCTCCCTGGTCACTCGATTTCAGACCTAAAAGTCACAATTCTCCAACAACAAAACTTCAAAAACAGACTCCAACGAGAAACTGCAGAATTGGAATTAATTTGCAAACTGGACACCATTCAATTAGGCTTGAATAAAGACTGGGAGTGGATGGGTCATCACACAAAGTGAAAACTATTTCCCCAGGCTAATTTATTTCCCCTACAGTTACTCACACCTTCTTGTCAACTGTTTGAAATGGGCCATCCTGATTATCACTACAAAAGTTTGGGGGTTTTTTCTCCTGCTGATAATAGCGCACCTCAATTAATTGGTCTCATTACAGTGGGTATGGCAACACCCATTTTTTCAAGTTCTCTGTGTATATAAATCTCCCCACTGTATTTTCCACTGCATGCATCTGATGAAGTGTGTTTTAGTCCACGAAAGCTTATGCCCAAATAAATTTGTTAGTCTCTAAGGTGCCACAAGTCCTCCTCATTGTTTTTGCTGATACAGACTAACACAGCTACCACTCTGAAACCTGTACACTATACAATAGTGTATATATTTTTATATTTATATATTCAATTTATATATAAATAAGCAATATATTTTGAAAATTCTTTTTATCGTCCATATTGTACAGCACGGTAGATAAAAAATTGAATATTTTTTTAGTTCAAAATCAATTTTTTAAATTTAAATCACAATTTATTTAATATAAACTAACTATGGGTTTATTTTTAAAAAATAAACCTGTTTAAAATTAAATTTGAAAGTGACAACCTATGTTAAGACCTAAACTTATTATAATCTATTAAAATCATTTAAATTAAATACAAAAAATAATTAGTACACTGAACTGGAAGAAGTTACTGGATAAGCACCTGGAACCAGAGTTTGATGAAGTGCTAAACCAGCTTTTGACTTCAGTGGCCTCTTTTTCAGGTGCAGAGAGAATATATTCTTCATTTCAATTTATTCAACTAGTTCAGTTCATTCAATGTTAAGAAAGCAATTGGGAGCTGAAAAATCAGGAGAGCTTGTTTTTCTCATCCAATCAAACAATAAAAATTAGATGTGGGAGGATGAGATCTACTAATTCTAAAATCATGAAGGGCATGTGTAGTGACCAGATATAATCAATTCAATTCACTAACTACAGGCTTGTAGACCTAAAGGTCAGAAGGGACCATCAAGATTATCTAGTCTGACCTCCTGGCACATTGCAGTCCACAGAACCTCACCCACCGACTCCTGTAATAGACCCCTAACCTTTGGCTGAGTTACGGATGTCCTCAAATCATGATTTAAAGATTTCAAGCTGGGAATCCACCATTTACACTGGTTTAAACCTGTAAGTGACCTGTGTCCCATGCTACAGAGGAAGGCAAAAAAACCCCAGGGTCTCTGCCAATCTGACCCAGGGGAAAAATCCTTCCTGACCCCAAACATGGTTATCAGTTAGACCCTGAGTATGAGGGCAAAACCCACCAGCCAGACACCTGGGAAAGAATACTCTGTAGTAATTCAGAGCCCTCCCCATCTAGTGTTCCATCACCAGCCATTGGAGCTATTTGCTACTAGCAGTCACAGATCAGCTACATACCATTGTAGGCAGTCTCATTATATGATCTTTTCCATAAACTCATCAAGCTCAGTCTTTAAGCCGGTTGGGTTTTTTTGCCACCACTACTCCCCTTGGAAGGCTGTTCCAGAACTTTACTCCTCTGATGGTTGGAAATCTTCACCTAATTTCAAGCCTAAACTTGTTGATGACCAGTTTATAGCCATTTGTTTTAGTGTCCACATTAGTGCTTTACTTTAATAACTCCTCTCCTTCCCTGGTATTTATCCCTCTGATGTGTTTACAGAGAGAAATCATATCTCCCCTCAGCTTTCTTTTGGTTAGGCTAAACAAGCCAACCTCCTTGAGTCTCCTTTAATAAGGTAGGTTTTCCATTCTTTGGATCATCCTAGTAGTCCTTCTCTGCACCTGTTCCAGTTTGACTTCATCTTTCCTAAACATGGGAGACCAGAACTGGACACACTATTCCAGATGAGGTCTCACCAGTGCTTGTATAATGGTACTAACACTTCCCCGTATCTACTGGAAATAGCCTAGGACTGCATTAGCCTTTTTCACAGCCACACCACACTGGCAGCTCATAGTCATTCTGTGAGACACCAATACACCCAGATCTTTCTCCTCCTCTGTCCTTTCTAACTGATATGTCCCTAGCTTATAGCAAAAATTCTTGTTGTTAGTCCCTAAATGCATGATCTTGCACTTTGCACTATTAAATTTGATCCCATTTCTATTACTACAGTTTACAAAATCATCCAGATCATCTTTCAGAGTAACAGCCGTGTTAGTCTGTATTCGCAAAAAGAAAAGGAGTACTTGTGGCACCTTAGAGACTAACCAATTTATTTGAGCATGAGCTTTCGTGAGCTACAGCTCACTTCATCGGATGCATACCGTGGAAACTGCAGCAGACTTTATATACACACAGAGAATATGAAACAATACCTCCTCCCACCCCACTGTCCTGCTGGTAACAGATTATCTAAAGTGATCATCAAGTTGGGCCATTTCCAGCACAAATCCAGGTTTTCTCACCCTCCACCCCCCCACACAAATTCACTCTCCTGCTGGTGATAGCCCATCCAAAGTGACAACTCTCTACACAATGTGAATGATAATCAAGTTGGGCCATTTCCTGCACAAATCCAGGTTCTCTCACCCCCTCACCCCCCTCCAAAAACCACACACACAAACTCACTATCCTGCTGGTAATAGCTCATCCAAAGTGACCACTCTCCCTACAATGTGCATGATAATCAAGGTGGGCCATTTCCAGCACAAATTCAGGTTTTCTCACCCCTCCACCCCCATACACACATATGGGGGTGGGGGGGTGAGAAAACCCGAATTTGTGCTGGAAATGGCCCACCCCGACCACCATGCACACCATAGGGAGAGTGGCTGCAGTTTCCACGGTATGCGTCCGATGAAGTGAGCTGTAGCTCACGAAAGCTCATGCTCAAATAAATTGGTTAGTCTCTAAGGTGCCACAAGTCCTCCTTTTCTTTTTGCGAATACAGACTAACACGGCTGTTACTCTGAAGCTTATCTAGAGTGATCATCAAGTTGGGCCATTTCCAGCGCAGATCCAGGTTTTCTCGCCCTCCGCCCTCCCACACGCAGGTTCACTCTCCTGCTGGTGATGGCCCATCCAGGGTGACGGCTCTCTGCACAGTGTGCATGGTAATCGGGTTGGGCCATTTCCTGCACAGGTCCGGGTTCTCTCGCCCCCTCACCCCCCTCCAGGGACCACACACGCGGACTCACTGTCCTGCTGGTAGTGGCTCATCCGGGGTGGCCACTCTCCCTACGGTGTGCATGGTGGTCGGGGTGGGCCATTTCCAGCAAAATTCGGGTTTTCTCACCCCCCCACCTCCATATGTGTGTATGGGGGTGGAGGGGTGAGAAAACCTGAATTTGTGCTGGAAATGGCCCACCTTGATTATCATGCACATTGTAGGGAGAGTGGTCACTTTGGATGAGCTATTACCAGCAGGATAGTGAGTTTGTGTGTGTGGTTTTTGGAGGGGGGTGAGGGGGTGAGAGAACCTGGATTTGTGCAGGAAATGGCCCAACTTGATTATCATTCACATTGTGTAGAGAGTTGTCACTTTGGATGGGCTATTACCAGCAGGAGAGTGAATTTGTGTGTGGGGGGGTGGAGGGTGAGAAAACCTGGATTTGTGCTGGAAATGGCCCAACTTGATGATCACTTTAGATAATCTGTTACCAGCAGGACAGTGGGGTGGGAGGAGGTATTGTTTCATATTCTCTGTGTGTATATAAAGTCTGCTGCAGTTTCCACGGTATGCATCCGATGAAGTGAGCTGTAGCTCACGAAAGCTCATGCTCAAATAAATTGGTTAGTCTCTAAGGTGCCACAAGTACTCCTTTTCTTTATCCAGATCATCTTGTATGATATTCTGGTCCTCCTCTGTATTGGCAATACCTCCCAACTTTGTGTCCTCCACAAATTTTATTAGCACATTCCCATTTTTTGTTGCAAAGTCAATAATAAAAATGTTAAATAAGATTGGTCCCAAGACTAATCCCTGAGGAACTTCACTAGTAACCTGCCTCCAGCCTGACAGTTCACCTTTCAGTATGGCCCATTGTTGTCTCCCATTTAACTAGTTCCTTATCCACCTTGCAATTTTCATACTAATCCCTATCTTCTCCAATTAAACTAATAATTTCACATGTGTAACTGTATCAAATGCCTTACTAAAATTCAGGTAGATTAGATCTACTGCATTTCCTTTGTCTAAAAAATCAGTTATCTTCTCAAAGAATGAGATCAGGTTGGTCTTGTACAATCTACCTTTCATAGAACCACGTTGTATTTTATCCCAATTACCATTAACATCTATGTCCTTAACTTACTTTCTCTTTCAAAAATTTTTCCAAGAGCTTGCATACAATTGAGGACAAACTAACAGGCCTCTAGTTTCCAGGATCACTTCTTTTCTCTTTCTTAAAAATCGGAACTATATTAGCAATTCTCCAGTCATAAAATATGACCCCAGAGTTTACAGATTCATTCAAATCCTTGCTATTTGGCTTGCAATTTCATGTGCCAGTTCCTTTAAAATTCTTGGATGGAGATTATCCAAGGCCCACGATTTAGTCCCATTAAGCTGTTTGACTTCCACCTCAGATGTGATAATTTCTACCTCCATGTTCTCATTCCCATAAGCCATCCTGCCACTACCTCTAAACTCTTCATTAGCTTTATTGAAAGTATTTGTTTAGGTGTTGGGCCATGTCTAGATTATCTTTAATCTCCATCTGATCCTCAGTGGTTAGCAGTCCCACTTCTTTCCTTGTTTTCTTTTTATTTATATAGCTATAGAACTTTTTACTATTGGTTTTAATTCCCTTTGCAAGGTCCAACTCTGCTTGGCTTTTGGGAGTTCTCACTTTATCCCTGCACTTTCTGACCCCCAAGAGGTAGATGTCCTTGCTGATCGATCCCATCTTCCATTCCTTATAGATTTTCTCTTAATCACCAGTTTGTGATGCTTGCTGATTCAGGTTGGTCATCAACCCTTCCCTACGAATTTTTTCCCCTTGCTTGGGCTGCAGGCTTCAGATAGTTTCTGCAACTTTGACTTAAAGTATTTCCAAGCCTCCTCCATATTCACATCCTTGAGTTCTTCAGTCCAGTCCACGTCTCTAACTAATTCCCTTAATTTTTTAAAGTTAGCCCTTTTGAAATCAAGAACCCTAGTTGCACATATATTGCTGTTTATCCTTCAATTTATTTAAACTGAATTAGCTCATGATCACTCAAACCAAGGGTGTCCTCTACAACCAGTTCTTCTATGAGGTCCTCACCTCTCACCAATACCAAATACTTCCTTTGTTTAATTAATCATTTAGTTTCAAATGCAAAACATGTTTTGATAAACTTTTTTCCCTTATGTGTCCAACACATTTAAGGTAGTTCTTTTTTCATTAAAAAATGTTGCTTTTGTACATTTTTAACTGAATTTTAATTTCCATCCAAACTTGATCTTAACACACCGTGAGTGAAAAATCAATGGTTATCTAGTAAATAAGAAATGCACCATTCACCATTTTCTAAAATAATAACAAATGTAAAAATATCCTTAGTGGCAACCAACATGAGTCAGAAGTCCACAATTTGGCTATATGAACAATTTGGCTATATGAATTTGACTATATGAACCAGACTATTATTTAAATATTTCCCTACGGAAAAAAAGCATCATCTCAAAAATTCTGTCCTTTCCACAGCTGCTTTTTTATTGTTCTCCAGATATAGGTCTTCTCCCCAATCTTCTTTAACTGAGAATTTAAAACATTTACAAAGCCAATAAACCAGCATGTAATTTGCTACAAAATAAAAAAAAAAACATTAATTACAATTGTATGACTGCTGTAGTTTTCTAGACGCTTTGATATGTTTGTAAAAGCATTTTATAATTATTTGTTAGGAAGCATTTGTATCATAATCTTAGTGTATCTGCTCTTGTGTATATTAGAAATATTATTGTTAGAATGCAAGTGAGAGCTTTCCCACCGGTAAATCTAATTTATGCACCATTATTATGAAAGCATTTTCAGTCTGTTGTTAGATTTGGGAATAGCTTGCTTATTTGAGCATAAGTGCCACATTTGTCATTTCACACTTTCCCACCACCCTGTATGTAAATTATACTTTCTTTGAGGCACAATAAACAATTAGTGATTTATAGAGTTTGACTTGTGAATGGGAAAACCATGGAATGTACTCACTTTGGCAATGTTCTCCTCTTCTCCAAAAAATGTTGCAAAGCCATATAATGAGAGCACAAATTTTGTGAAACCAGTGCTTAGGGTCTAAAGTAAATTACAAATAGACTGCTAGATTCTTATTTTACATTGATCTCAATCCAGAATAATGACACTGACTTCACACTGGGTACATTTGTGCCAGATTCTGGTCATACTGCTATATAAATCCAGTGGAATTCCATTCAGTGGAGATCAGCATCTGGCCCAAAATGAGTACATGGGCAAAAGGCAGTCAGTCAGACCCACAGCTAGTATAAATCAGTGATTTATGCCAGCTGAGCTTCAGGCCAAGGAAAGTCAATTATTCACTTCTTTCTACTTAGGCTTTGTAACTCTTGTAGCATTTAAGATCACACATAGTTATAAGGAGCCACAGACCCCAGTCTTACAGAGTGTTTTGCCATTGATGTCAAATGCAGTGGGGTCAGGTCCGCAGATAGTAAAGCCAGATTGTATCTGCTGCCACATGTCAGTAAATCAGGATGAGCTAAGGACAGAGTTTCAACCTTAAAGATTGGTTCCGTTCCATAAAAATGAAACAGGGAGGTTCTAGATTTATTAGTCCTGATTCTCCAGTCTTTCACCCTAGCTTTACACAAGTGTGACTCCATTGATTCACTAGAGTCATACTTGATTTACATGGTTGTAAGTGAGAAGAGAATCAGGCCCACTGTGTCTCAGTAAATTCCAGCTCAAATTTGTTCAGTTTACAAGTAAATAAATCATCTTTCTGCCTGCCAGTCTGCAGACTTCCCCAAAATCTGAGAGTCAAGCTAAGTTCTTTCCTGAGTCTATCCACGTGCCTATGTATCTAGGTTCTCATACTTCATCAATATCAAGGCATCTGAGTACCATATAAATATATCAAAGTAGACATGTGCAGATGCCTGTGCATCACCAGTAATGAATATTCTGCAGGCCAGATTCTGTCCCCTTACTTATACCTATGCAATCACAGTCCCTTCACATTCTTTTCTGCTACAACTGTGTAAACCCATTTGTCATGTCAGTTACCCAAATTGGTTTAAGAAAATCTCTAACTATTAGGGATCAGGATGAAACCTTCATGTTGCGGGGCAGATTATCCCACACCTGGCTTCTGTGAAACTTCTTGCACCTTCCTCTGAAGTGTCTGATGTTGTACACTATTGGAGACAGGCTAATGTACTAGATGGACTACTGGATCACCAGTAGGGCAATCCCTATGTTCCTAATGGAGTGCATTTGGAACTTAGGCCTGGTCTACACTTAAAACTTAGGTTGACATAGTTATGGAGCTCAGAGATGTAAAAAATCCACACCTTTGAGAACCGTACCTACGCCAGCCTAAACCACTAGTATAGACGCAGCTAGGTTGATGGAAGCATTCTTCTATTGACCTAGCCACCATCGCTGAGGGAGGTGTAGTTACTACAGTGATGAAGAAGACCTTCCATTACTGTAGAATGTGTCTACACAACAGGGTTCCGCCAGCACAGCTGTGGCACCCTAGTTATGCCGCTGTAACCTCCATAGTGTAGTCAAGCCCTTACTTGACCATTCTGTTGATGAATGAAAGAGAATAGAATCCATCCCACACTTCCGTAGCTGTGTTGGCCTTGCAGTAAAAAGTAGTAATTACTTTTTTTTCACTAACAGACTTGGATATGACTGTGAACACACACAGAGCTGATCTGTGCCATTTTTATATAGTCACTTTTCAGAGTAGAATTGCATTTTACCTGTGAGTTTCCCAGCTAGTAGCAGTTTAAGGCAAACCTTTTATATTATTCCTAGGTGGTTCTTTTGTATATAAATGACCCTTGTTTTTCAGAGTTTAAAATGGTGAAAATCTCTTGGAAGTGTGCAAGAGCTAAGACAAATTGGTAAGCTCATGTTTACCTAACAGACCCTGTAACTAGTTTGAATGTACTATTGTCATAGAAAACTGCCAAAGGGGACATAAAACTGGTATTTTTGATCAACAGATTCTCATATTTCTGGAAGTACAAATAAGAAAATAAGGACACATGATTACACTGATTATTGACAGGACAAACAATTGTCTATTTTGCTGGTGTAACTACTTAACATGGAGATACTTTCCCTCCCTCCAGCCTGATCTTGCACCTGCTGATGTCAAAAGCACTGACTTCAGTGTAGCAAGATCAGACCCCTTAAGGATAGTTAACTACAACTAAAAGACCTGATCATACCCTCAAGATCTGCATGTGGAGGGAAGCCTCCATGTGCAGCTCTTGCTTCCAGGGCAGAAGGGGGAGGATGTCAGCTTATCCTTTGGCCAGCCCTCTCCCACTGGTTTTTATATGGAAGAGGGTAACTGGAGCTACAGACTGCAGTAGGGATATGTGTTTCTAAGGGAGAATAGATATTATGATAAACACTGCACAGCTGGATAACAAATTCAGTATCAGATGTCATTTGGTAATTTTGGATTCAGATAAGCATTCACAAATTTAGGGAGGGCGAACTCCTTCTTCTAACTGTGTAACTTAAGAACATGAATGCATAAGAACGGCCATACTGGGTCAGACTAATGGTCCATCTAGCTCAGTATCTTGTCTTCCAACAGTGGACCAGATGCTTCAGAGGGAATGAACAGAACAGGGCAGCTAGCGAATGTTCCATCCCAGCTTTTGCTAATCAGAGCTTTAGGGACTCTCAGAGCATTGGGTTGCATTCCTGACCATCTTGGCTAATAGCCATTGATGGACCTATCCTTTTGCATCTTGATCATTCAGTGGCCCCACTGATGGTTTGGCAGGCTTCCTGCTTCTGATGTACTTTAAAAAATTGTTGGTTTTGTGTCTTTTACTAGTTGCTCTTCAAAACCTTTTATGGCCTGCCTAATTATAGTTTTAAACTTGACTTGCCAGATTTTATGTTCCTTTCTATTTTCCTCTGTAGAATTTGATATACAATTTTTAAAGGATGCCTTTTTGCTGTTGACTGCATCCTTTACTCTACGGTTTAACCATAGTGACATTTTTTGGTCCTTGTGCTGTTTATTTATTTATTTGTTTGTTTATTTGTTTATTTAGTCTGAGCAGCTAGTATGATGTTTTTTAAAAGTTTCCATGCAATTTGCAGGCATTTCACTCTTGTGAGTGTTCCTTTTCATTTTTCATAGCCCCCTCATTTTTGTTTAGCTCCTCTTTTTGAAGTTAAATGCTATTATGGTGGGTTTCTTTGGTATTTTCCCCTCTAAGAGGATGTTAAATTACGTTATGATTGCTGTGACCAAGCAGATCAGCTATATAGACCAGATTGTGTACTCCTCTGAGGACTAAATCAAGAATGCACTCTCCCCTTGTGGATTCCAGGGCTAGCTGCTCCAAAAAGCAGTCATTAATGAAATCCAGAAATTTAATCTCTGCATCCCGTCCTGACATGTAACCAGTCAATATGGGGATAGTTGAAATTCTCCATTATTATTGGGTTTTCTGGTTTTGTAGGCTCTCTAATCTCTCTGAGCATTTCACAGTTACCATCACCATCCTGATCAGGTGCTCAGTAGTATATTCCTGCTGCTATTCTCTTATTATTCAAGCATGGAATTTCTACCTGTAACACTGCCTGCAGTGACTCAAGCGCATGAGTATTAACCTCAAAGCAGACTGCTAGGAACCCGGGCACAAATCCTCAATTGGTTGTGAGTTCTATACTTTAGATTCACCAACCAGTAATCAAGTATAAACTCCCCAGTCACTATCACAACCTTAACATGGAGTCACAGACAGACCCCTTGGGTACTCTGATCTTTCTTGCCATCCAGGTGAGCATACCTTTGTATTAGATGGCCCTCACACCAAGAATCACAGTAATATTCAGGTTACTCCCAGTCCCAAAGGACCAGTCACTTACCCTAGGTCAATTGCCCCTTAAATCTCACTCCAAAGACAACGCTTGTAGCCAATCTTAAGACAAACTATATAAAGATTTATTAAATAGGAAAAGGAAACAAGAGAGTTATTTACAAGGTTAAAGCAGGTAAATATGTATACATGAATGAGTTACAATCTTAAGTTTCAAAGGATAATAGAAGCCTCTGTAATTAGCAGGCTCTATATGTCCTTTTGGGCTAACTCAGGCTAAGCACAAAGGATCTCTTGCTTAAGCCTAGAAACGCTTTGTCCTGTAGGGTCCAAGCACCTTAGATACCTAGTCCCTTTTGTTTGGAGATTTTATCCCCCTCCTGCATTGTGCTCTGAGCTTCAAACTCAGCTGATGGGAGGAGTCCACTTTCATGACTCATCGTCAGAAGGAGGAGAGAAGAACAACAAATGGGTTTTGTCCTCTTGTACATAGGGAAAGTCCAGTTGCAACATCTGGTATCAATGGACCTTTCCTTTTGTGAAGAGTGTAACACTTTCTGTTGAAGATGACCCCTTCATACTAATTAATGTCTCTCTCCTGTCTGGTGATTTATGCAGTCACAGAGACTCACAATACAACAGCTCAAATATTACCTTACAATATGGGATACAGATGTTATAAGTGAGGTTAAGACATGTAGAAACTCACAAGCATTCGATAAATTCTAAACGCATTCTTATCATTCTAATATCCATTTTAACAAAACTAACACACAGGTGAGCCAGATTGGTTCCAGCTATGTATTTGTAAGTGTTCAGTTGAGACATGGGGATCTGGTCTGCCAGCATCACACTATCCATGATTGGTTTAGACAGTTTGATTCACTTAAGATATTTACTATATTTGGCTTTATGCTTTCTTTACATATAGTGCTACCCCACCAACCAGCACAACCTTCTCTGTCATTCCTATGTATTTTGTACCCTGGTATTACTATGTCCCATTGATTATCATCATTCCACCAAGTTTCTGTGGTGCTTATTATATTAATATTCTCAATTAATACCAGGCATTTAAGTTCACCCATCTTAGTATTTAGAGTTCTAGCATTTGTATACAAGCATTTATAAAATTTGTCAATATTTTGTACACTGCCTTCATGTGATGTCATTGAATAGAACTCTTTTTCATTTGACTGTTTTTCCTCAGCTCTTACCTGTACTTTATAAACTTCTATCATCTCCTCTTTACTAGGATATGAGTATCCCCTTTAATAAATTCTCCCCTTTGGGGTGTCTCTATCCAAACTGTGTGCTCCTCCATACCTGTTGGCTTTCCCCCAGCCCTTCATTTAAAAACTCCTCTATGACCTTATTAATTTTACATACCAGAAATCTGGTTTCGTTCTGGTTTAGGAGGAACCCATCCTTCCTGTGTAGGCGCCTCCTTTCCCAAAAGGTTCCCCAATTTCTAATAAACCTAAACTTCCCCTTCCAATGGTTGTATGAGGCTCTGATTCTACAAATGCTTAAACTGGTACCTTTCTTTACTCACATATTTAAGAGTTTGCAGGATATGGCCCTAGCATTCCAGTTAAAGATACAAGACATGATTCTGACCTCACACCACTGTAAGTCATACATTATTCAACTGAAATCAGTAGAATTAAAATGGCGCAGAGTCATGCACATATAATTTGGATGTATCTGAAAACTGGGCAAATGAAACTTGGATAAGAAAAATAGGGTAGAATGCAAAATATTAATTTTTTAGAATTATCTGCAACAAACCTCTGGCCCCTTGTTCACTTTTACCAGATAAAATGGTGTGTGGTATACTAGGTAAGATTAAACATACTGGAAAGTACTGTGGACTAGGGGTTACTCTGTTATTCTAGGGCTCTTTTTCCTCAAGTCACATTGGGTCTGATTCTCATTTATACTAAGGCCTTTTTATACCACTGTAGCAATGCAAAGGGGCGTTCTTAAAATGTCTGTAAATTTACTTTTAAGGCTCATTTTCACTACTGAAGCACTGTAAAAAGTCCTCAGTGTAAGTGAGAATCAGTCTCATTACGTATCTGTGCTTCAATTTCCCCATCTATTCAATGGGAAATCCAATACTTACGTACCTCACCATCGTGTTAATAAGCTTTATTCATTAGTGCTTGTAAAGGATCACAAATAAAAATGCCATATAAAGTGCTGTGCAAGGTATTTTTAGCCTACAAATTTATTTATTTATTTTTTGTTAAAAATAAGTTACTTTACATTCCTAATGGCTACTTATCTAAACAAAATAAGGGATATTTAAAATTGGTCCAAAGTGTCATAGATTTGCAGATTCCATGGCCAAAAGGGACTATTGTGATCATCTAGTCTGATGTCCTGTGTAACACAAGCCATAGAACTTCCCCAAAATAATTCCTAGAGCAGATCTATGAAAAAATATCTAGGAAAAAAGTTTCAAAATCATTATGGTTTTAAGGGCAATCACATCTTTATGTACAAAGAAAATTATTTTGATTCCCAAGGGCATATAAAGGCATTTGAAAATTACAATGCCATTTATAAAAGTTCAGACTTCTATTTTGGCTCAGAAAGTGACCAAACATGCTTTTTTTACATTTTGTAAATCAATAACATTTACTCACTTTTTGTGCATTTATGGAGTCACTTTAATCCAGGGATACAAATGCACTTTACATCCACTAATTAATTCTCACAACAAGCACATGAGGTGGATCAGTAGTAGCCCATTCTACAGATGGTGAAACTAGTGGACAAAGTTTAAATTACTTACCTACGGTCACACTACAAGTGGCTGTCTACCCTAGTGCTTCCCACTTTGCAATCCTGAGAGGAGTTGAACTATAGTTAAAAATGTTGATAAATTTGTGGACAACATCCTGTGTGTTCAGAGGACTGATGAGTCAGTGGCTGTGACTAGAAAAAACTCCAGCTGACTCACACGCACTTCCCTGCCATCAACACTAGGCAATACATTTCCCCAACTAGTTTTTGTTTAATAAAAGAATTTTCTCCCTAATGGGACCTTGTAGAACTGACTGAGTCAATTGTGAATTTTGATGGCGCAAAGTTCATACATCCTAGAAAGCTGGGAGGTTGATGGAAATACTAATGCACAGGCACTTAGCTATTACAAGACTCGTAGGCACTGCTGTGATTATACAAGTGTGATGCCAATAGGCTCAGAGAAGGTAAAAACTTACCAAATGCTCTCTGCCAGCCAAACACAAGTGACTTTGCATTTGCTTTGGAAGAAGCTTTTCTTTGACTCTTCTGACTAAAAGGTGAATACTGTCTTTTTGAGGGAAGAGGGTAGGAAAGGGTGATATTTACAAGTGAATGGAATCCATTATTCCAGATTTTGTTGGAGGCAGGTTGTTTAATACCCAAGGTAGAGGAGTACATTTCTAACAAACAGAACACAATGAAAACATCATCATTTATATTTAGATACTTGCCATGAGCAAAAATTTGACAGGCAGGTTCCACAATTTACACTAA